>NC_132939.1:47611500-52611500 GCF_034638445.1 Ciconia boyciana | reverse complement strand
GATCCTTTGTTAATATCATCCTTGAGCACTCTCAGTACTTACCTGCCACATATTCTGGAGAAACATACCCTCTTGTGTTATTATTTTGTTTGAAAAGAGCTTTCTGTGAAAAGGCTCTAATTGCCCCACTCTAGACTTCCTTTTCTCAGACATGACCAGAAATTGTGGCTTCAGATTTCTTAACTCTGTGTTTGTGTACTGCAGCAGTTGTAGGAAAGGTAATTGATTCACACTAAAGTCTCTTTTCCTTTGCAAAAAAGATCTTTCATGGCAATTTCTCACCCCATTGGTCTTTGGTTTCTAGACTCTTAAAGTCCTATCATTTCTAATTCTTTCATCCCATCCCACCCCATCCCTATGAATTCACAGCTATTTTTTCCTATTTTTCTTTCTTTGTCTATGTTGATTATTAACTAGGAATAGGAAAAAAACTTGTTAGTGAGTAAAGTGCTCCATAATTATTCTTTATGTGGAAAATCTGATGATACCCACTGTGATAGGCAGGTAATGGGGGAGGAAACCGTTTATTTTTCACATATGCTGTTGTTATTCCCATATTTCTGTAGAACAACATTCTTTTTCCTAGGAATCATGTCATACTTTTTAGAAACTTTTCAATAATTCAAACTATTAGTTTCCTATATGAAACTCATAGTTCCATTTCAACCAGGAACTGACCCTGCCCAGGTTCTGTATCCTAGAATTGTACAACGGCTGTAATTACACTCTCTGCATTGAACATACACTCTTCTAAATCAATTCTTTTTATTTATTTATTTTCACAGCCTAGCCAAGACTGTTGAGAGTTTAAATTTCCAATTCTATCATCACGTGATATGGCATCTGAGTAACCTGATGTGACCTTTTCTCATTATTATTTATAGTTGGATCCATACAGATATTAACAAGACAAAATGAGCAGAAGAGCCTTTTGTCAAAATCTGATGTACTACCAATGCTCTATGTCCTCTTTTAGGACTACTTGGCATGACATAATCTTTCTATCTTGATATGGGAAATGTCATGTATATGCTGTATGAGTATCACAGGTGTATTCAATCTACTCCCAATCCTTACATGTGTTTAAGAAACACAAAATGTCTGAGAAATTCATTCAACAATTTGGATCATGGTTGTTTCTCTTTCAGGATGTTTTCCTCCAAGTTAATAATCAAGTACCAATAGGCTTTAGAGCTTTAAAGCACATTGCTGATGTCCAGACTATTGTTTAGCTCAGAAGCAGAGATTCTCCTCGTCTTTTCCTTCTCCAATTCCAGATTTCTGCTAACAATCTAGAATTCACCAAGACTTCCTAGCTAGATAGGGTTGTGGTTTTTACCCACTGTGGAGTCTCTTATACCAGTGTAAGTGTTTTCTTTTCAGAGTTTGATTAAATGTTTGAATCTTACAGGAATTATGAAAGAATTGGTTTGGGAACTGCAGACCGATTTCAACAAAACCAAAGTTTTGCTGGGTTATGATGTTTCAATCAATTACTTGATTGACTGCCTATTGAAAGCCTGTTGTCAGAATTATGTAAGTAGAAGGCATCAAAATATATGTTCACTTAGCAAGCAGTAGAGTATGTTCCTGGGGTTGCCCAGACACATGCAGACGACATATTTCTTACACTCAAAAAAGCATAGGGAAACAAATTTGGATCTTCCTATCAAGGTAACCCATCACTCCATATTGCCAAATAGCCTGCAGAAACAGATAAAGAAATTATTTCAAGTCCTTCATGATTTGAAGTCTTATTCTCCAAGCTAGTTATGAGTCTTTGCTGAAAGTAAGCCAAATTCCATACTTAGAATGCAGTTTTACTGTTGAGAAATTGATCAATGATCTCTGTAATTTAACTGGTAAGTACATTTAGCAAAAATAATGATCCTTTTATAACTATCTTTATTAAGGTGGGTTTTTTTTATTTTATAGTGTATTCACAGTCAGCCAGTCTACTCTGTCTTTGTCCCTGATCATAAACTTCTAGTACTATTAATCTCTTTTGGAATCAAATAATTTTAGGAAATGAGTGAATGAACAACCCTTGTTTTCTTGACAGATAGTTTTGATTCATCTTGTCTACTGTAACTGACAGTGTCTCTTGCTTCATCTAATAAATACTAAGCTGTTTGTCTTACACGTCTAAATCGCAAACTTGGCAGCAAATTCTCTTCTTCCTTCTATCGGTCTTTATCTGCTGGGGTTTTCTCCCATGAGTAACATTAATATGGTGTATGCACTACAATGCCAAATGCAATATTAATTCTTTATCTAAGTTAGTGAATATAAATACATAGTGGCATTGTCTTCTGCTTATGCATAAATATACATAATATGCTGTGACTGGAATTTTTTAGCATGAGTGTTATTCAAATTTAAGGCCCTAATAAATTTTCCCTTATATTAATTCTATAGTGAAAAATAATAATTCTGAAAAAATTTAAACGTTTTAGTGTAATTTTAAAGGGCATGTCAAGTTTTATTTGAAAGAATTATATCAAGCATTTACTCTTTTCCTCCTGGCTTCTTAACTTGGAAGGTTAATAAATTCTTCAGCCTAATTTTTTCATGCTGACAAACTGTACTTCATAAACACTTCAAATGGAATCTTGTCTGGAGTCATCTAGTAAGAAAGGTCAGTAAGGAGTCACTGATGCATTTAATTAACAAGACTGTAATTAACTAATTTGTTCTCTGGCCCTCACCTTAGTGTTGTTCTTTTTTCTGAAGATTGATTTTAGTAAATGTGTGTTATGCTTATTTTCATACATGTATACAGCACAGCCATTCTGTTTTACAGACTCATTCTTCTGTTTTTCATACTTTTTAAATCCTGACTGTTTGGGACTAGAAGCTTTTCATAGTCAGCCCCTTCTCGTAGTGAATTTCCTTTTGCATTCGCTGATGTCCTTCATTTAGAAGAAAGTAAACAGTGGTCATACCTCACATATATGCCTAAAGATAACTGAGGAGGGTATGAATTTTAGTGACTACAGCTTCTGAAGTCAAGTGACTAATATTATTGGTGGCCAGAGATCATTGATTTCCCCTGAGTAGTGTCAGCAGTTAGAATTTAATGGGTTTGGAAAATACCGTTCTTACATGTTAACCGTTCTCCATAGTAATGGCTTGTAATAGTTTGGACATTTTTGTCTTTCATATTGGTTTATACTTTCACTTTTAGGGGTGGAAAACCTAAGTACCTACACAGAAGGTGGAAATAACTTCTTTTTGTTCTTCAGTTAACATAGTTTTTGGTAGCGACAAATGCTAATTTAAGTCCAGAGCTCAATTAATAATGTCAAGAAATCTGGTGACAATCCCATAAAAATTTATAAAAAGTTTTTAATCTGTTTATGAAACATGAGTAGGATTTTTTCACTGGCATGAATTGAAATGACATTGTCTTGCTGAACTTAGTGTATAATGAAGCCTACAGAGGCACATATATACATTTGCTGCTTATTTAGTGCATGTAATGTTATTCCATTTTAAAATCTGCATGACCTTGCAATGTAGTAAGATACCATATACAGCCTCCTAGTCTCATGTGAAGTCTTTCATAGTCTTGTGTCTTGATAGTAAGAGGCCTTTATAGATGTTAAAGGAACTATTCTCTACTACTGTAGCTTTAATTGGGCATCATGAAGTATTCTTGATAGTCTTTAGCATCATTCAGGTTAAATTGGTTTAACCTTCTGAAACTTCAGGAAAATCCAGCATGTGGCAGATGTCCAGCCACAACCAGGAACAACGGTGAATTACCTTTGGTGGCCAGAGAGACATGGAGTCTCTGATCTGGTTGGCTTGTTTGCTGAGGCTGGTGCTGCCAATGGTTCCTGATGGTCTAGGAAGAGTTTGCTGGCCAGTGTATGCAGGGCCTGCTTTGCAGGGGATAACAATGAAGAAAAGTACACGTTTATTTTGATTCGACGTGTCATCCTCAAATACAGCAGAAGAGAGAAGCTGGCAAAAGCCAAAGTGAAACAATGACAAATAGTGTGAACAAAGAGATTCCTATTTAAACAGATTGCAGAGAAATAAGTAAAAAATCTTACATCTGTGCTTTTTCAGTAAGTGCCAGAGGCCTAGCATGTAAGACGGGGAAAGTAGAATACTTTAATAAAGTTTGTTGACATTATAGATTCATTGAAAACTTGGGGAAAGGAGGGCAATCAGTAGAACGTGGACATGGACTAAATCATGCTCGTGTATGAATGATGTCATATATTAAAGAAAATCTTAGGAGAAATTGTTATATTGATGTAACTGTTGATTTCTCCTCCCTTCCTCCTCACTCCTTTTAATGTTTTAGTCCTATAAAGACATGTATAAAATGGAACAAGATTTTTGGAGTAAATGGGAAAACTAGATTTAGATAAAGTTGCATGCCAAAGAATGAAGCTTTCTCCTTTGTGTCAAAAGAGTGATTCACGACTGACATATCATATAACTGCCATTTAGGGAACACACATCTTGTGCATTGCTTGCTGATGGTGCCATTTGGCATACTTGCACAGAGGAGTACAGAATACTTTTGTCAGTGCTTTAATACAGTTTTGATTTAAGAGGTCAGTCTTTATTGTATAGTTCAGTGCAAAGTTAGAGGCCTTTTGAAGGGATCATGTATGTGCTGGCATGTAGAAGAAAGACTTAAGATCAGGTAGCTGAAGTGAATTACATGCTGCCTACTCTGGAGTAGGGAGACACCTTGACTTTTCATTCTATATGGTGACTTTTGATCAATACTACCTCTATTTTTTATTTCATCATATACCATTCTGGTTTTCTAGGGAAGTAAGTCTTATGCATTCACACTTTCTGTCTATCCTGCCTTAATTATTTTTAATACATTGGCCAATTTCAAACCAAACTGGAGACAAATAGAAATCTAAACCATCCTAAGTTTCTAGAACTTAAAATTTTAGCAACATGTGTTGTTTTCCAGCTGAGGCAGAAAACATGCTATTTATTCATTCTGAGAAATAGAAGCAGGTTATCTCTTAAGCCTGTATTTACTCATTTCTTACATATATGTAGTTTTTAAACATACATAAAGCTTCAGTCAGTTGTGGCATATACTGCCTCTTACTCAGCCAAACAAGGAAAAGGAAAGGGTGAGAAGCATGAAGAGATTTGGAAGTATTGTAAAGTGAGAAGTAACTGAAGAATCAGGTTATTGTGGCAGGTAGATGAAGCAAATCTGTAGAAGGCTAGATTCATTATTTCTCTACTCATTAAACATCTTGTTTCTGCTCCTCTAAGTAATTTTTTTTCTAAAAGAGAAAATTGGATTGATGCTGACAGCATCTGTTATTTGGCAAGGCTAATTCCTTAGGACATTATTAACCCCATTCTACCCTGCCATAACCCCGTCTGGCTTTTTGAAGAGAATTTATTAAAATATTCCATGACTGTGAAAGAATGTAAGAAAGAGAACAAAAATGCATAGAGTTAGGGGAGGCTGAAGGATGGCAGGTGGTTGACTTTCTTTCATATTCTGTAATAGTTTATAACCAAGCTTTTTCAATTGTTAATGTTAATATGAACCCTTAAAAGTAGACACCTGTGATGTCTATATAATAAGTGTTAAAAATCTCTCAGAGAAAGCTTACTAAAATTAACCTGTCTGCTATTCTGTGTAGCTTTCGAGAAATATACAGGACCAAAACCTTCCATTTCCTAATTGCTGAAGTAATTGGTTTATCCAAGACATTCTGCGTTTTGAGTCCTACCTTTGCTCCTGTGTCTTAACTACATCAACTTTACACTTTTCTCAACCTCCAAGACCCCACCATATTTATGAAACAAGGTCCATCTTAGATGCTAACTCATGTTGTCTTTTGCCCTTCCTGCAGGTCCATTTTTGGTAGCCTTTCTCTTCTATTCTTGACTTCATACCTCTGCCCAAGTTAACAGATACATTTCTTCATACAGAATATTTTCTGTATCATCTTTTTTTTTATTGAATAGAGATAAAAATGAAAAAAGAACATCAACATTGAGTATTAAAACTATATTGGCTGTTTAGGAATTATTTTTAAAATTGTATAGATATTCCTAGGCAAGTTACTCTGAACAAGGTGTGAAAAAATGTGGAAATCAACAGCAACATTGAATAGGATAAAGTATTGGAAAAGCATGACACAAATAGGAAGTAGAACGTGTTCAGAGATAAATGAATGTATGTCCTAATGTTATGCATGTTGCTTAGCAACAGGCAGTAAAAGTGTGGATGAACAAGTAAGTACAAAAAGTAATTAAAGGAGAGAGGCATGTGCATGGCATGGTACGGTATAATAACCAGGAATACAAAAAAGATGAAAGAAGCAAAGATGGAAAAAAAACAGATTTAAAGAATGTTGAGAGAAATATTGAAACTTTTTTTATTCTTTGTAGACTGATTTTTTCCCTGTAACATTGCTAGAAAAAAATGGCAGCAACCTCCTCTGTAATAATACCTTAATATAATAATGCTTACCCTAAGGAAACATAGATTTTAAAATGTGAATTGACTATAAAGAAAAATGTAAAAATCCCCACAAAATAATAAATATAAAATATAATAAAAGTTTATTTTGCAACATAGAATTAACACAGATTTTTAATTATTTCAATTACCTAGAAAATGAGCATTTTAAATAATACCATTCTCTTTTAGCAAGAATCCCATTTGCCCACAGTTTCTGCCTCTGAAGTGAAGAATCACTTCTCTAAAGAGTGTGTTCGTGTGGTTGCTTTTAAAGCTTCATTTTCTAATGCTTAGATGAAATTCCTTACAGTACAGTTTTTCACCTAACTGTCTTCAAATATGGTTTGGAATTTATGAAGATTTTTTAATAAAAACCTATCATCAAAATAAATATTAAACTTTTTTTTCCTCTGCGCCATTGAATTAGAAAATTATGCTAAGTGTGTCTAACATACACAGATCAATGAATGTGTTTAGAATGATTGTCCTGTAAGAGGAGTGGTATATATAAATCTGTGGTTTATATACCTGCCAAAGCTTATTGCATACTCTTCTGCAAATTGCTATACTGTTTGTGCCTCAGTTTCCTCATCACGAAATGGCATTTCTCACCAGCCACACTGAGCACATTAATATCGTAATCATAAATGCTTTTACAAAGTTTGATTATTCGTACAGTGATCATGCCGTAATGGAGGACTGCAAAATATTATTGCAATGTATGCCTGTTATTACATGAAGGCACATAATCAGTAAGAATTATTGAAAAACAGGCTACTTAACAATAGAGATCAATCTAAATTAAGTTCTAGTCTGTTGTTCGGATGTAGTTTTTTGTATTTGTTATGGCTATAATAATTTGAATGATGACTCGAATAAAGCCATATTGTAACAAGGGGCTGAAATCTAAAATTAGTAGAAAGGACTCTACAGGAGACATTTGGAAATTCACATCCAAAAATATGGGATAATTTGGAATCCCAAGACTCTTGAGATGCTGTGTTCCCCTACTCAGCAGGAATTTGTGATGTCATTACAGTGCTCCAATTCCACATACAAGGATAAAAGTTGTTAATATATATAAAAATACATATACACATATATATGTCTATTCTGTTAGCTCAATTAATTGTAGGATAGATTCCAACTCTAATCATAAGTTATTTGAATCTATTATACCTACTTGATTTTTTTTAAAACCTGGAAAAACTATGTTTACAAAGTTTGTTTTAAAAGAATATTAAAGTTACAGAATCAAGGAACCAAAGATAGATTTGCTGCATGGTTTTATTTGAGCCGCTTGGAGATTATGCATTTTGTAAGGGCCTTCAGTTATGTGACTGCATATTGCTTTCTTTCCTTTCTTAAAGAAGGAATTCCCATTTCATTGTTTCATTCAGAGTCATCAAGTGAAATTGTTCAATTAATGAGCATCTGCTCAGTGTTATTGCTGAGTGCATGGCCTTGTGCCTAATTTAATCCATACCATTCAAACTCTGCAAAGTTAATTCAGATGTGATTAATCAAACTGTAAAGCCATTTTCATGTTATTGTATCCTCTGGTATTGCACCACCAGTAAGTATTGAGACTTCCAGAGTCATAGACTGCGTTTCTTGAAAGTTTAACCTTTAAAAAAGAACAGCTATGGGATAGAAGCTTCTTTGTGACAGCAAAAGATAGGCGTGTTAATATTTATCTTTGAAGGTATGTAATAGAAGGATATTAAGGTCTAAATCTACAAGAAGATCCCATTGTTAACTAGGCCCTTTAAAAGCCTAGCTCCAGGTTGTGTATGGAATTTATTTACTTGATAGCTTCTGGTGGCTGTTCCAGTGGTTTCTTCACTCCAAAGTTTGCCTTTGACTCATTGTTTGTCTTCCACTTAGCTGGGTCACAGTGAACAGCCATATATACAGTTTCCCAGAGCACCGATGTACAAGAAAGTCTCAGGACTCTTAGGATATTCACAGATTTAAGTGTGAAGATGGCATTTATTTAAGCACAACAGTTATATTATTCTTTGATTTTATTGGATATAACTTAATATGCTGTTACTAACACTGAAACGAAAATCTTCTTTAACTAAAATCAGTGATAAACTATGTAATACTATGCCAAACTAAGTTGACCACTGGTCTTTAAGTACTCTATGTAAAAAGGAATGCCCCCAAAACATCAATGAAAGAACCAAATTATTCTTGTTATCCAGAACAGAACATTACCTAAAATGAAAAGAAAATCCTTTGTCAGTAGTAATACTGCTTGCTTTCCTTCCTCGCTCTTGATACTGTTTGTGTAGCCATTGGTGATTCCAGTTCGGTGATTAAGGGCAGTTCCTGCAATCTTGTTCGTAAATACCTGCAAATATCTCCGCTACCTCTTTGCACATGGAACACCTATTTCTAAGCCTGTCAGGAACAGGAACAGTTCAGCAACAGCAAGGCTATTGTTCCTCTATTCAGCCATGAAAGCAAAAGAGTAAAGAATGGAAAACCAAGCTGAAGAAGATCTAAGACTCTCTGGTCACAGGTCACAGCTAGTTTACAGAGAGAAAAGAAACAGATTTAAATGAACATTTCAAACTTACTGAAGTTCTCCAATGTGTGTCAGTGTTCTAACAAAAACATTATGAATATGTATATCATTATCAACTTCTGCAAGGAGCCAAAAAAAAGTAATAAGTATCTTTCCTCTGTTACTGTTTCTGCTGGCTTTTTTAAAGGTGCAATATCAGTGAATAAGTGTCATTTTCCTTCATATTTTATAATTGGTCCCTATGAGGAAAATCAACTAGTTTGTGTGGAATGTGCTCTAAAAGTAGAAGTGTACAGTACTTATGTTCTTACAAGATGTAGGTCTGCCTTGATTCAGCAGCAGTGAAATAAACAAAATAAATACTTTAATTAATCTGACTTGCAGAGCACTTGAAACAATGAACTCTGTATACAAACATAGCAACAATAAGTCTCCCAGCGGAGACAGCTCAGGCTTGTAGAATAACTGGATGAGAATGCTTAGAAAGCAGAAACATTCAATCCAGTAGGTTCCAAAATACTTTCAATCCAAAAATTGTTGAATTATGTACCAAGATAATGCTGAGATTAATCTTAGCTTGTACATCTCCATTTTTATTTTTGTGTTGTTTTTTTTTTAATTTGAAAATTATTTTCAATACGGAACTTGCCTTTACTGAAGATGCTGTTTAAATGTTGGTGGAAAGACAAGAAAACACTTTTTTACTGTAAGGGTGATCAAACACTAGAACAGGTTGCCCATGGAGTTTGTGGAGTTTCCATCTGTGGAGATATTCAGGAACCAACTCAAGATGGTCCTGGACAACCTAGCTGCAAGGGGGTTGGACTAGATGTTTTCAAGAGGTCCCTTCCAACCTTAATGATTCTGTGGTGACATTGAATTAAAAGATAAGTGTGTCTATTCTCAAGAAAGATTATGGTTCAAAACTACTCCATAAATATTAACTGAAGCTTTTAACTTCCAAGTTTTTTAAGGGCTTTTTAGAATAACCTTTTGGAGAAACTTCAACGATGTTAGCTGTTAGTTAAAAGGTATTTCTGTACAGTGGTGAATGAGAATAAAAGAGTAAGAAAAATTAGGCCATTTTTAATTTTCAGAAGACTTGTAAGGAAATGCCTAAGGGTTTTAAAATCCAATATAGGATATGAACAATCAAGTATCAATACTTACAAATGACATAATGTTATTTACTTTAATTATACATAGAGAAAGTTTAGAGGAGTCAGAGGCTCCCAGTAAAGCTAGGAGGAATGATTGATAATTGCCCAATGATTGATAAGAGATGTGTTCAACAATAAATCTAATAAAAATTAGAATTAATTATTATTGGGTTTCAGATATCTTTTGTCAAATTAAGAGAAGGGCTAATGTTGAGTTTTCACTGGAAATGTGAAATTAATTTCAAAGAGCACTAAAATATCCAATAAGACTGGGACAGAAAAAATGCTATGAACAAGTATAGAAATGTGTGAATCAATGTGTTCTGCCTTTGAACACTAGCTTTCTCCAGCTTGAAAAGAACTTAAGGAAACAGGAGCAAATCTGGTTAGACTTCCACGTGAAAGGAGACTGCAAAGTTGGGGACTCTTTAGTTTAGGAAGCACATAAGTATTAGGATACATAGTACCAGTTCCAATTATGGATGTAAAATGTTATAATTCCATTTTTCATCTGATGAGGGTAGTAAATCAAAGGGGTAGTAATAGAACTGAATGAAAGAATTTCATTTTGCTGAAAGGATATACTTTTTGATATTTGTTTTGGCCCAGACTGGAGAATAGAATTAATTCCATGAAATATAACTCAAAGTCTAAAGCTTAGCTGTATTCAAGAAGTTGAGACAGTTATATGAATAATAAGGATATTTGCAGTTACATTAGTTATTTGCAGTTACATCGACAGTACATTACGGTTACATTGAGTTTTTAATTAAATTATATTGAGAGTTACATTACAGACAGTCACCAGCTGTAGATGGATTAGATTAAGAAGGAAATTTGTCTGTGAACAATCTATTACATGGAGGTACCCTTCTCTGAAGGGTCTAGGAATAACTGTTGGAAGGGAACAGAAAGGAATTAAACAGGTCTTCAGATGATTCTCATGTTTCAAGAACACCACCACACAAGATCTCTTGGAAACAGTTGACTCTCACAACCACCACGTTACAAACAGGGAGCTGAGGTAAAGAGAAAGGTATACTGTCAGTCTGAAAATCCTGTTTCATTCTGAAAATGATCCTGTATATGTAATTACAAAGAATCCTTTTTTAAAGTTTAGAAGCTTTTTTCAACCTGCCTTTGACAATTCTTACTTGGTGGCTGTGAAGCTTCTTCTGTCAGGTGAGTATTATTTCCTTCAAACTTTGAAAAGGATGTTGTCTGAGAAAACCAGCAGCAAAACTGAAATTAAAGAAAAAGGATAGAGATGTGCATAGAGAAAAATAGCATGGTGATAGTAGAAAAATAGTAAGGTAATATTTGTCATAGGCCCACTTGTACTGGCCAGAAGGCCTTTAAACATTGGTTGAAGATAGAACATTTTTTAATCAAACAAGGTAGAATAAGTTCTTCTGAAGCACGCGAGCAGTGGAAACTTCATAAATACCTAATTAGTGTATAGTACTTCTCATCAGCACATCACAAAGCTGTTTGCATAAGGGATAGTGTCATTCTTCCATTTCACAGAAGCAAAATGTGGTGATCTCATCAGAACTGACCAGAAAACCAGGAGTAGCAGGCATATTCAAGGCACATTAGAAAAATGTCAAATTTTTGTTATTGAGTGTCTTTTAATGCTGTTTTCTCTCAATGAAACATTGTAAAGTATCTGTCACTTGTTAAGTGTTCTTTGGATGAAAAACATCTTTTGGTTCAGTTCGGTTTTTCTCTCTGTTGCTTGTTTGCAGTTTTTTGAATGTATAGGAATGTTACACTTCTCATGTTGAAACAAAGTTTCTCTGTTAGATTAGTATCTGAAAGAAAAGCAAAGTAACTGTCCTGTCAGTTAAGCAGATAATTTTCGATTTTATGAATCATTATGCAGGAATATTATTTAAGGACCATGAAAGGTCTTTGAGTTGGGAGCTGGCTTTCAGCTTTCATGGATATAGCAACAGAATGGACAAATGACGACACTGACATAGATGAGACAGGGTTGTAAAGTAATGTTTTGTATAGACCAATTGATGCAGTTGGAAAAACTGGAGAAGTTTTCGGATATACCAGCTTTTATTGAGATCAGAAAGCCAAGCCTTTCTTTATCAGTCTTGAGTATAAAATCAGTCTTTATCTGGATTTGTGCCAGAATTCATCAGTTGTAAATGGGTATCTAGTTGTTTGGGCTGAGAAATCAAACCTTGGCCACCTCGCTCTCACGTTGCTGGCTAGAGAAAATAGCAAGCAGAAAACTGTTCTGCCATAGTGAATATCTAGGTTGGATTTGGCCTTTGATCTTGACTCTTCATTCTTTCTTTAAATCTTCTACAAATATATATTCCAATTATAGGCCTTTATATAGATAAATCAGTGATGCACTTAGACCTGACTGAGATCCATTGACTTTAACAGCTATACTGGTACTTCAGTATATGCACAAGAATCAATTGGTTAACAAATACTGCCCTGAGCTGGGAGTTAAGAAACATACACGAGACTGTTTTCACAGGTACACAATAAAATATCCAAAACTTTGACTTAGATTTAATGTAAAAGTTCTGTAAGATATTAGTGCTATAGAGTAGATAAGAAGAGTTTAGACTTGAAGCACTTTCCAAATCCTTACAGCCTAATTCATTTTACTCCCTTGGTAATCTTTTTTTTTCCTAGCAAAAATCTTCCCCTAAAGTAACAAGCTACCTGTTGTAGAAACAGAAGATCTATCCTGAGAAGAAAGAGATTCCTTAAAAATATGTTTGTTAAAGCAGACACAGCCATGTGCTTTGCTTGGAGGGAGTGAATCAATCTTGTGATAGTAGCAGCTAATAAAAGTCCTGAGCAAAGACAGAATAAGTAGAACTGTGATGCTTCAGGAGTGTGCATCTGCTGCTGTAATTATTCCTGGACCCATGTGATGACCAATTCCTCTGCTGTTGAGTAGGAAACTAGCCAGTGAAGTGTTGGGTTTTGAATGGGATCCCAGCTTTATATTACTCCTTGAGAGTGATTTCAGTTTAATTAGTATTATCATAAACAACTCTACCATGTACATAGAATCATAGAATATCAGGTTGGAAGGGACCTCAAGGATCATCTGGTCCAAGCTTTCTTGGCAAAAGCATGGTCTAGACAAGATGGTCCAGCACCCTGTCCAGCCAAATCTTAAAAGTGTCCAATGTTGGCGAATTCACCACTTCCCTGGGGAGATTATTCCAATGGCTGACTGTTCTCATTGCGAAAAATCTTCCTCGTGTCCAACTGGAATCTCCCCAGGAGTCACTTGTACCCATTACCCCTTGTCTTTTCCATGTGAGTCCTTGTAAAAAGGGAGTCTCCATCTTCTTTGTAGCCACCCTTTAAATACTGGAACATGCTGATAAGGTCTCCCCTAAGCCTTCTTTTCTCAAGGCTGAACAAACCCAGTTCTCTCAGCCTTTCCTCATATGACAGGCTTCCCTGTCCTTTGATCACCTCTGGCCCTTCTCTGGACCCTCTCCAGCCTGTCCACATCTTTTTTGCATAGCGGGGACCAAAACTGAACACAGTATTCCAGGTGTGGCCTGACAAGTGCTGAGTAGAGTGGGATAATGACTTTATCTCTGCTCGTGATGCCTTTGTTGATGCAACCCAGCATCCTGTTGGCTTTCTTTGCCACAGCAGCACACTGTTCGCTCATATGGAGCTTGTTGTCCACCAGGACCCCCAGGTCCCTTTCCACAGAGCTGCTCCCCAGCTGGGTAGATCACAGCCTGTGCTGCACTCCTGGATTATGTTTTCCCAGATGCAAGACCTTACAGTTGTCCTTGTTGAACGTCATATGGTTCTTGTTAGCCCACTCTTCCAGCCTACCCAGGTCTTCCTGCAGGGTGGCTCTCCCTTCTGACGTGTCCAATTCCCCACTCAGTTTGGTATCATCAGCAAACTTCATCAGGGTACAGTTGATCCCATCATCCAGATCACTTATGAAGATATTAAACAGTGTTGGGCCCAATATCTACCCCTGGGGGACCCTGCTTGTGACAGGTTGCCAGTTTGAAAAGGAGCCATTTACCACCACCCTCTGGGTGCAGCCTGTCAGCCAGTTCCCCACCCACCGCACAGACCACTTGTCTGGACAGTAATGCACCAGTTTCTCTAGGAGGAGGCTGTGGGAAACTGTATCAAAAGCCTTGGAGAAATCCAGGTAGACAATGTCCACTGCTCGCCCCACATCAACCAAGTGGGTTACTTTGTCGTAGAAGGCAAGTGCTATGTATGTGTATAGAGGACACCCAGTTTTATTTCCAGTTTTAACTGATCTCCTTTGTTACACCAAAATCAATGGTATGCTTTACAGTTACAGTGCTATTTCTGGTCTTTTTACTGTTTATATCATTCTCTTGCTTAGCATTGTTGCTCTTCTCACAACAGCACTTTTCTCATTAGTATTAAAAGGTCTGTATCTATTTTTCTGCCTCCACTAGACATAGAATGGATTCTGGAAAGGAATAAAGGATTTCTGCTTTTTTAAATACACCCAACATAGTATTTTCCTCTCCCAGTTTCTAAAATTATGTTGTGCCTGTATTGTTTAGAAGTGGAAGGCTGGCAGTTGCAAATGTACAGTAGAAATGGTAAAATGTCTTTATAAGCATAGTGTTCAATAATATCCCATAAATATAATAATAGAAAAATGGTCTGATAGTTTTCATTCCTAATAAAAGAGGTAACTAAAAAAGAATTTAAAATTATGTAAGGTCCCAGAGAGTTACTAGATCTACTGTAATTATCTTTATGAAAATACTATTATGTTGAAAGTCATGCTGTCATATTTGAATCTACTATTTTTGAATATTTTATATCAAATAGTCTTTTATTCCAATGTCTCTGAGAAATGCTGCTTTTAAGGGAGAGTTAAATGTGGCTTTCACTATAATGTGCATACAGCTCATGCATACAAGCTCAAGAACTTTTGTTAGCAGTGATTTTCTAAGCTATAAGAGTTCCCTGTGCCTTGTAGGGCCCCATTTGACAGTACAAATGAATAGGTGTGACACACTCTTTATTAGTTTTCCCTTACTGCCCCCAGCAAGGCAGGATTTGGACAATGCTTGATTTCATTCTGTGGGATATAAGGTTCAGTGATAAAGATGATTGTGTAGATTTAACATACTTAAGATTTTGCACAACGTAATTTACACAACTTTATGATTTAAGAGACAGCATTATTGCTCTCTACAACTACCTGAAAGGAGGTTGTAGCGAGGTGGGTGTCGGTCTCTTTTCCCACGTAACAAGTGATAGGACGAGAGGAAATGGCCTCAAGTTGTGCCAGGGGAGGTTTCGATTGGATATCAGGAAAAATTTCTTCACTGAAAGGGTTGTCAAGCATTGGAACAGGCTGCCCAGGGAAGTGGTTGAGTCACCATCCCTGGAGGTATTTAAAAGATGTGCAGATGTGGTGCTTAGGGACATGGTTTAGTGGTGGACTTGGCAGTGCTAGGTTAACGGTTGGACTCAATGATCTCAAGGGTCCTTTCCAACCTAAATGATCCTATGATTACGCATGTGTTATATGGACCAAGCACTGACTGAATAGATTTCAGAAAGTCATTGGAAAATTATCATTGAATTGACGTGTTTCCTTTTGGGTTTTGCAGTGTTTAATACAAGGCTTCCTTTTATTAAGTATTTTTGTGATTTGCCCGTGCTGGTAGAATACGTCGATGACACTAAGATGGGCAAAATTGCAAAGAACGATGGTGAAAAGGCAGTTAGAGAGTGACCATTGGAACAAGTTATCAAGAGAAATAGTGAACTACCTGTTATTTTAAAATAAATATTGCTTACTTTAACTACATAGAAGTTATTTGACTCAATGCAGCCAATTAACAAAAAAAAAAAAAAGAGTCATTGTAGTACCGGAAGTCACACTACATTTGCTAATGATTCCTTTTAACTTTAAATTTTATTAATCTATAAAAAACTATCTCAATAGCCTGTAGTCATATTGCCTGTTCCAGTAGCAGAAGACAACAAGTTCTGTTTGTATTGCTTTTAGGAACAGTTGTGATCAGTCAGATTAGCATGTTAACCTCTATGATAACCCTCAAACAGCCTATGTGGTTATGAGTAATAACGTACCCAGCTACTGAGCACATCCACATGCATGGCTCACCGTTCTCAGAGAATGTCTTCAGGCTACTCCTAAGGCCGTTGTTGCAGGCTCGCAGGACAATGCAGACATACATAACCAAGACCTCTACTAGCAGCAGCACTGTAAATGACGGTAGTGAGTCAGTCCAGTGAGATGCAGAATGTATAATTTCTCATTTGGGTCAAAACCAACCATCTGCTTTAAATTCAAGGTCCCATACCAACAATGAGGCGTAATTGCCACTGAGAGTTCACATCTCATCTAGCTTGGACAAAAGGAGTGAAATTTAATTATAGTTTTAATAATGCTGTCTGGTTAACGAGTTTCTAAAGTGTCTGGTATTCTTGTTTGGCTCAAAACTGAGCTTTCTAAACCATTACAAAGTGCTGTTAGGGTTTCTTTGTAAGTTACAGTAAAGACCATGCTTTTTACAGCTACCATTTAGAGGCAATCTGAACTCTCAGACAATATATCCAGGCTTTTCACATTGCTATATTCTCAAATGGAATTATGCCAGAGCTGAGGGAAATGGGAAGTGAAATAAATATGGGTTTTAATTCTCATTTGACGATCAAAAACTAAGTGACATAAATGAGACATATAGAAGATAACACACAAAATCTGTAGGTGAAACAGAAACTGAACACAGAGTTTATGAGTGTAGGCAGGCATAGTCACCCCAAAGTCATTCTTCTTTCCTTGGGCAAGTCTTTTTTCCCCCACTCATTCCTGTTGCAACTGTTTTGCCAACCATTTCAACTTCCATTTTCTAATATTGTGAAGAAGACATTCAGTATCATAGTTCTACTACTGAATGTGCATGGGTCTATGTACTTTAGCAAAAGAAAACAAATTCAGAGCTACTGCATGGCTACTGCCATCTTTCTGAAATAATTACATGTTTTTTATATTTTGCCTCAGGTTCTGTGTGTGCCTCGCCTTCATTAACTCTGCTTAGAAAGCAAAGTAAAGTGCAAACTGAAATTACTGCACCACAGCTGCTAAAATTAGGGAAAGTTTGCAGGTTTGTCATTGGAGACCTGGTACTAGCCTGCAGGTTAGTCTTGCTACCCTGTTACATATAGGTGAGCACTGAACAAACATAGAAACACCAAAGACCAGCATAAAAAGGAATAATTACCTGCTTGTTACGCTAACATTGAAGAAGAAGTACAGTTAAAGCTAGCCTCCTTCTCTTTCCATCTTCTCTTCTCAACACCAATTAGTAATAAAACACGGTTCTCTCCAGGGAGTCCTGAGTCTTAAAACATGCTTTGGCAGGGTTATAGGTGATATGGTAATTATTTAAAGATGAATCAATTACGGACACTGGGGCTATAGGCAACACATCACTTTGACTCATACTTCAGTATTTGCCCAATTTTCATTAAAACAATTGGTCATATAATGCCCGTGATATGAATAGATTCCAGAGTTTTTTAACAAGAATTGAAACTGTGATAACTTGATCTTTGAGCTCCAGAGGTCAAAAATGTAACCTTTTTGTAGAGCTCATTAAAATGAACTTCATAGCTGTGTGCAACTATACAAGAAGTTCGGAAGACTCTGTCAGTAAAGAGACTTTCTTTAAATAGAAGTCCCTACCTGCCCTATATGTGGGGTTTTTTTATGATTACCAGCCAATACTAATTATCTTATCCACCTCTTCCCTTTAATAAAGATATATAAGCAGTAGCAGCAGTTCTGCAAGATACCTAAGAAAAATATGGAGCCTGAAGCAGTTTCTTTTACGTGTGCTGGATATGACTGAGGATCTTAAGCTTAATATGTGAAATTTCTAGTCCACGTAAACCCATTAATACCTTGCATTTATGCTTTTTTCTGTAAAATAAATACTGTCAATGTTAAGGTTCCCCAGAAGCATTACATTTCAAATCTTTAAATTGTTAAAACTGAAGAACTTGTATGGAATCTGCAGGCCCCGATAATGACTTAAAAATCTGTTCTCTAGTTTTGAAAATTAAAAACATAATGTTATTAAAGATCAAAAGAAAGTCAGTGTTTCAAAACCATGCTACCAGTATACTGTTCCTTAGACACTAGCAATATGCAAAAGTTTACTGGATAATAGTTTAAATCAAGGAATATTTTATTGTAGGAATGTGTCATACAAATCAAGGAAAAATAATTCACAGCTCTTGTTTCTTTGTAATCAAATTAAATATTCCAAAATAATTCCTTAATCTCAAATTATCCAAACCAAGGCATCTCCTTAACTTAGATATTCAAGATTTTGCATGAACATTCAGAGAAACCATACTTATATGAACATACAGAGAGATCATATTTAAAATTAGATGAAATAATGTTTGATTTAACTGAATGATATACTGTAGGTACAGTTCCACTGTATGCTGTTCTTACACCGCCCATTTCTTGTGCTTCAAGCCGAGGCTGGAGGAGCCCACTGTAACAGTAAGAAAATCATTCCGTTTCATGCCAGTTTTACCACTTGATTCCTGTGTTTTCATAGCTTTCAACCTCTGCTTTCTTTGCTGAGGCTGCCAATGAAGTTGTTGTAGGTGGTAGGTTTTTGACAGAGGCACTAGCTTGTAGGGAACTAGACTAACACAATCACTGGCTAATCATTGGTTTTAACAATTTTAAGAATTTTAAAGAACTTATATCAGATATGATCTGGCAAATTGAAGGTGGAGTCCTCTGTCCAATTATAAATCTCTTCCAAGTCAGATCAGTTCCCCAAAATATACAATTATTCAAAGTATTTACTGGTATGAAGAGTGGAAAAAAAGACAGAAATTCCATACCTAGTTGCATTTTTAAAATTTTTGAGCAAAATGGCATTACTGTACACAGGAATTTGAGAATTTTTGCTTCTGGAATAGATTCTATTTTAATATGATCACCTAATAGTTGTTACGTGTGAAGAAACATGTGTGCATGTTCTCTTTCAGCTTGTATTATGTTTTCTGAAGTGATTGTACTGAAATGTTTTATATTTTATTCTGTTTCACCTTAGTACAAATGAATGTAAAATTAAAACTGTAAAGAAAATTACTGAAGTTGCACAATGTTCATATTTTGAATTAATCATATGTATACTTCAGGAGATTTAAAATATATTTTTTAAGAATATATATGGATACTCTTCTTAAAACATTATTATATTCAAAATATTTTAGTATTTTTAATCCCCTCCTCGCCCCAAGCAACAGCTACAGAAATTGAGATCAACATAGTAGGTGGGTTATTCTATAAGTCAGTTCAGTTCTTCAGCTTCAGAAAACCACAGTAGTTTTCAGATTAATGCTTTCCTCATGTAACCCATTATTTTAATCCAAAATCTTGAATTTTATATAAATAGTAAACATCATTACTGGCCAAAGTTAGTAGCAGTCTGAGGCTTACTCATTTTTCCTTAAGATAACAAGTTTTTTAATGTGTTTGTTAGGATCTCTATTCCTGGCTAACCTTAGCTAATCGTAGCAATAAATAATAGAAGCTGTTCAGCATTGCTTCTCTTGGTTCACCAAAAATGTCAGCTCCAATCATAAATATACCAGGGAGATGCCCGCCTGTAGCATTTCTGTCCAGTAGACTGAATCATCACCATCTACATACACTCTCAGTTAAATAGTTAATTCCATCACAGTTATGATTTCCTATTGGCTTTGTGGGATAGGATTTCATCCAGAGAGATGAAATGGAGTTCTAATTTGGTCACTTGTGCTCTCAGTAACAGCTCTTTAGATTAACTTGGAAAGATCTCTCCAATTTATTGTTAATTTCTGTGGCAGTTTCTAGTGCTTCAGAGGTCAGCTGACAAGAGGGTCTTTCATGCAGGAAATGCTTTCTCCAATTGTTAAATCACGGTAAGTGGAGGCAAAAATTAGCGTGTTCTCAACAGAATCTCTCAGGTGGTTTTTTGGACTTCCTTTTGCCAAAAATGAAAATGACATTTCGTAAGGTACTTCCTTTTGGTGCAAGTTCCAGTTAGACATTTCATTATATAAGTCTAGATTAATAAAAGAATCCTACATATTTCTACTATACAGTTCCAATTAGTTGGTCTAGTTTCTGCCACCTTTTACTCCCTTCCTGTTCTATTATTTACTTTTATTTACTTACTCCCATAGATTGCTTGAGATTTAACAGGTTTCTTCCTTGAAAATTAATCCTAACTGTTACTGTGTCTTCTTACTGAGTGGTCTTCTGTCGATGTACCTAGCTCCAAAGAGCTAAGAATGTATGCCTACAAAAATAATTTGCCTATCCTCCTCTTCAAAGGCAAGAGACTCCTCATCACACTTGCCACATTTATAAAAAGACATCCACAAAACAGGCCCATTCAGCTATTGCTGAATTCTGTTTCTTCCTTGATTTGACATTTCTCTATTCCCCTGAATTTGTAAAAGGCAAGCAATGGATTTATATATCATAACGACTAGGGTAGTCTATTTAAATACTTCTCCTAAAAAGCTGCCTCATCAATGGTTAAAACCAGGAAACCTCTCAGTGCACATGCAGTTCTGCAGCATTCCTAAAATCCTTATTGAAAGTATTGCTTTGCTAAAATTGTTGTTTACTATAAAACCAGTGAACCCATGTTTCTGGTGAAGCACAGCTACCTAAATATAGACAGACTGGTATGCGGTTTATCTAGATACGCTACAATTTGATTCTGTTCCTGAAGAAGCTGTCAATATTAATATCCTCGGAATTTACATAAACAGATACAAGAGTTCTAGATCTTATCCCTGCGTCTGTAATCTTGATTATCTTTTCTGTTATTTCAAATATGTATAAGAAAGTAATATTGAAGTGTTAATTTTATTTACACAGATGTAATTCTTAAAAGCTAAGCCGGAATTCAGTTTTTGATATGTTAGTAACTTGAAATTATTTATGTTAAAAAATCTTACGAAGATTTGAACATACAATTCATTGCCAACAGCCCACTGCTTTTCTTCTTCTGGAAACTGTTTTTTTATATATTCTGTTACACACATGAATGTGTTTTTCAGATGTGTGATTACTGCAGCACGCTGCTTTCCATGCCTTCCTCATATTTACATCAAAAGTTTCCCCGCACTTGGGTGTATCAGCCATTTATGACTAGGTTTGGGGGTTTTTTTACTTAGTTGAAAATGCAAGCAACATGTTTCTCCTAGAAAACATATTTAGTGAAATTACAGTCTTGTTTGCCATATGGTGCTTCATACAGATGGATGATTATTATGCAAATCTTTTGATTAGTGAGTTTCTGCTATTCTAGGAATAATTTGCTTTGTATGTGTTGGCTTTGTACACATTTAGTTCCATTCTTAGGATGATCTGGGACTGTGCCAAATCTTTGATAATCTTGGTGATACAGTTTTTTACAACTTTAAACTTTTTCTTGTATTTATGATTTATTCAATTTTCTTTGTTCATCAGGCAAAAGAATTAACTTTTACTTCAATTTACCATATAAGAAATATAATGCAAAAAGCATCACTCCATGCTGAATGAAATCAATAGCAAAATTTGCATCTTTCCATCATAGACTTTGCCTCCATGGTTATAGGCATGTAAGACTGGTGAGGGGACCTGTCAAATAAAATATTTAATTTCCTATGCAATGTTTTGTATGCAACCAGAATCTAGTCTGATGATTCCTACTAGCTTATCTCCAAATAGCAAGTTTTGTAGCTGAGCACTGGACAGATTGATATATAATGCAAGGGATTTTTAGTTTCTACATGGCTCATAAAGATTTTGGATAGTAACTGTATCTTCAGCTCTTCATCTATGAACATGGAATGTGAAAATTGTATGTGAAAAGAAAATGTTACTTTTTGTAGCTGGCCCTTCTGTTAACTTTAGATTCCTTAGATACAAGGGGCTAAGGTCTGTGAGTGATGGAAAGCATTCAGTATATGTTTAAGTAAGTCCCTTACTAACATAATATTATGTATTATGTATTATGATTCATTCAGGCTCATGGAAAAAATCAGAGTTTTTTCCACTGCCTTGAGCAGGCCTAATATTCATAAAAATTAAAGCATTCCTAAGTGATATAGCTGAGGTGCATGGACAGGAGCATCAGACTTCTTATTTCTTCAGAGACATAAAAATTAGACCTTAGTACAGCTGAGATCCAAGGAGATATGAGAGATGTCATTTAGGCTCTACCACAGAATGGTAATGCTGCATATCACAGTATGTGTTCCAGGAGTGGATTTTTGTAAATTAAGCTAATCTTTTATCTTTGCCACAAAACATTCTAATGAATGAGTCTACTAAACCGAAATTTAGGTTTTTAAATGTTTTATTTCATGCAATATTTTGATGTTGTGCAAATATTTCAGACATAAACACTATAAAATGATAGTATTATAACTTAACAGTATAAAATGTTATAAAGTGATATTCCTTAACTATATAATCCAAGGTTATAGTGAAGGAGATGGTTTCCAGAGTAAAATAGTATTTTATGATCAAAGCTGTTGCCTTTCATCCATTTATCTAAATCAGCTCATTAAAACATTTAATGAATATATAGATACCTATCCTGTAGAAAGCAGCTCTTATTTCTTCAAAGGTTGCTGAAAGTAAAGCAGCTTTATCTATATCTAAGGTAAAAACCTAAACTGACTGAATTATTTACTTCATCAGAGGGACTGGAAATTGGAGGGGTTGGAAATTTTGGGGCCTATTATGCATCAAGGAAGACTAGATGGTTATAGCAAGCCATTTTAGTTTTAATCCCATGAACCTATTAATCATCTGTCTGTAATCCATTGAATTTTAGATTTTTTAAGCCACTACAAGGTAAAAGAATGATTTTACTGTTGTCAGGTGGAGAATCATTTGAAACACTATGTTTCTGTATTTTGAAAAAATGCTCTTTTTTCTTTTCACTAGTTAAGACTTTGATGTAGTAAGAAATGTTTTTTGCTACCTGTAAACCATTATACCTATATGAAATAATGCTCTTAATTAACTTTTGAAAATGTGTTTAAATACTCGGTAATCTAAATATTGGAAATGTTCCAGAAATGGGTCCTACTTTGAGAGACAATAGAGCCTTCTTTGGACCTTGTTTTTCAGTCTGATTTTGTATGTGAAGAATTTTACTGTTTAATACTAAATATTTATCACTTTGCTCTCTCTCTTGAATTTTTCACTCTATCAAAACGAGATGTTTGTTTTAGTAAGGACCTTCTAAATGGCCTGTCCACAACAGGAAGCAGGCAGGGTAACAGCTGACAAATAAAGAAACCAAATCACTTGCTGAGAGGTTCAATATCAAGTCAGTCAGAATTTCGAGAATGTCTTTAGTAGGGAAGTACAGAGGCTGGATGACTTAGTTTCTCAGTTTCCTAGCTGAACCTTTTAAAGCCATGATTCCTTATCCCTCCTGGTTGCAAGTCCCAGTTCTGCTGTCAGTTTCTCTTTAATCTGCTTGACAGTCCGATCTGTGAGCGTTATGGCCCTCAGTTCTGGCATAGCACGTGTCCCACACTGAGACACTATAGCACTATTCTCTAGTTCTTGCCAAGACTTACATGTAATACTGTGTAGGGAGTGTTCAGTGTGTATTAATGATTGGTACGAACTGCATTAGTAACTGCTAATTTCCCCAGTATTAAAATCCTTATAAAAATATCCTTCATCAGAATCTTCTGATATGGAAATATCCAGTTTGTATTGCTCCTGTAGCACTTCACTTGGAATAGTATTCTTATCAATCCATCTAAACTTTGGCAATTTCTCACACCCCTCTGAAGACAGTGATAAAGAAACTGTTGCTGTACGTCCAAAATGTTCATCATTTGACTTAGACCATTTAGCTATAATTATTTTACAACCAGTACCTTACTAATTTAACACCATCATCATTTTGTAATATGTTTTCAGCTGGAGTAACAAGGAAAAGTGCATATAGATGCTACTGTTCCTGAATACAACTCTTACGTTTTATTAGGAACTTAGGAACGACCTGGTAAGAAAGAAAGAGAGAGAGAAATAAAGGGGAATATATTTTCTTTAGCAGCATTGAAGATTTAAGCAATAGGAGGAAAGGTAAGGTAGTCTGGAAAGATGAATATGAATTTAGAAATGTGAATTTAGAGAAAGGAAAAAATTCAAGAATGATAACAGGGGAATTGGGCTGTAAACGCCCCTGTGTTAGTAGAGGAGAAGCAGGTAGCATATAGATTCAAAGTACATTGAGACATTAAACCGATTTCTTCTTTTTTATTACTTTGCATACCTGCTTTCTGACCCATTCATACATGAAAAAGATTGGTTTTCTTTCTCTAAAACAGTTCATACAAAAAAATTATTATTGAAACAATGTTATCTGCACAGAAGTATTTAATAAGTAATTGATTGGAAAATATGGTGAACTTATGACCTGGGAACAATCTACTAATCAGTAAAGTCATAGTAAAGGATTAACAGTATTTTGTACCTTTCGGAACTGTATTTTCCTTGTGGATATGTTAGAATTTGGTTTTATTGTTCTCTTTCAGTTATGAGGTTAAATCTGTATTGTGATGCCACTATCATTAAAATTTCAATAGGCAGAAATATTCCTTCATTACAAACAAATTTATTGCTTCATTGGTTTGCATACTAAAAATGTGAGGAGCTACAAATTAAAAGCATGACTCTCCTCTATAACAGAAAAATGGTTGGATGGAAGGAAGGTAAATACCATTTACTACAAATGTATAATGTTTGTCTTGCATAATTACCCACCAGAATTCATAGACAGCTATACACTTTTCAGCACTTAACTTTAATATTTTGTTCTATTGGACTGATGATGATTGAAAGCGTAATTTCTAAAACACTAAATGCACTATGTTCTGCACAAATGGATAAAGCTGGTCAGATGCAATGAAGAAAATTACTTTTGGAGAATGATGGTCAGCAAACATTTTTCCTTCCAAAATCCCACTGCTATTGTCAGATATTGACAAAATAAAAATTCAAATGTAATTTCTTTGTAGAAATGGTGAATTAAGAGCTTTACTAACTCTAGTAAGAGTTGAATAAGTCAGATATAGTCAATCTTTTAACATTTAGACCATTATTTCTCATTGTTTTTCACTGCAGTCAAGAGCTTTATGTACCTTAGCTGTTTAGATGTCATACATAAAAGAACTTTCAGTGGTGGCCTCCATATGTGCTAAAATCTAGCATGTGCTATTTTTGTTTTTAAAAATTCTTGGTTTTGTTAAAACTCCATTTATCTTACTTCCATTTAAATTATAATATTGCATTTAATGTATTGTTTCTATTTTTAAAAGTCAATTCATTTAAAAGAAACAAGATTTGAAGAACTTGTATGCTTGAAATGTTTCCTGATTTATCCAGCTGTCTAATGAAAGATATTACCTCTTCCCACAAATTTTTCAATTCTTGGACTATCTCAGCTGTTACAACATTACATTGATTTTATCATAACTGATATTCTGAAACTAAGAAGTTCTTCGTCTTACAGAAACTGGATGTTGGAGTTCCAAATTAAAGATCTACTCATTTGGAAATGCATGGGGAACTATTCTTATTCAGAGACATGAAATTCCCTTTATAACATGTCTCTTACTTTCCAGAGTAAGAGAATTGAGCAGTCTGGCCATGCTGTATTTACATTTTCTACCTTTTTAGCAACTGATCAACAATGAAGAAATAAATTAGAATACATGAAAGCTGCATTAATTGCTTCTATAAGTATCTTTCCTTTTGTCATTGAAAATAATGATGAGTAGCTGCTTCTGTGATCACAAAAAACTTGCCTATGGAATTCAGTAAGTTATTTTTTCTTTAATTTTTAATGCTAAGATTAGGCTAATACAGGCTATTGAGACACGGCAGTCCTTAGCGTCAGCTCTATGCAGTCATCATCCAGCTCTACATCTCCTTTACGCTTGTCACAGATAGTGCTGCCTTCCAATTCTTCATCTGCCTGGATGAGACCAAACCTGGCTAAAACACCTCTGAAAAGAAAAGAGTACACAAATAGTATTAGTAGGAAGAAATACTTTAACTCAGTCGTATTTGTTCCACTTTAAGGGAGGATTAGAGGAACTTTTTCTTCAAGCTGAGAAGTCACTTTTCAGATTGCAATTGATACTCTTTTAGAATCCACAGAATTACTGGGTGAGCCAAAAATATGCAAAAACACACTTTTTTTTTTTTTTGTGCATATGCAAATAAATAGAAGACTGCGTTCTGTCTTACAACATGTGGGCTGTGCTACAGTGATGCTTGCCGTCATGAATTAATGAAGATATTCGCTGCAATTCCAATCTGTTAGTCCTTGCTATAGGAATCCATGTGCTCAGATAAGCTGTTTAAGACCATCAATCTGATGTTTCCTACACAGCAATAAAGTTTTCTGTTATGCTTAGCTGAATTTGGTGTTTTAGTGTTCATATTAAAGACTTTTAACAGTATTGGTAAAAGGTGCTGGGGGTAGTGATTCCCAAATTCCAGTAATGACTTTTCAACTCTTAAATCCATTGTGAACTACAAAGCTGAGTTTCTTCAGTACAAGGGAAGAAGCTTTAAAGCTTCTACCGGAAGAGAGAAAGTTGACCTAGTCTTGTTGTCTTCAGGGCCAAAATACAAATTCCTTACTTCAACTCTTTTTCAATAGCTGCAATGAAAAAACAGCAAAAGAGAATGAAAACAGAGAAAAAGAAGCACAGTTAGGAATGAAAAGAGGAAACCAACCCCTTTAACTGTAGTTCGCTCATGGTTAAACTACTAAGCAGCTGTGATTTTATCTATGTGTTGGACAAAATGGGGGAAAAAGGTCTTCTTGTGTTGGATATCATAATAAAATTATGAATTACCTTAGTGATGTGTGTTGTAAATTTCTTAGGAACTTTTAGGTCCTCAGACTAGGATCTGAGTATCTTACAGCCACTTTTAAAGCGTATAATGAGAGGTTTTTGGGGAGTGAAGGGTTGCATTCTCTCCGTGTTGTAAACAGGAAAGTTGAAGCACAGAGTAGATGAAATGGCTTGGCCGGTGTCACACATGGAACAAATCGAAGCACCAGTAACTGAACACAGGCCTCCAGTTCTAGACCAGACCATCTGTCTGCCAGCCATATTTCTTCTTTATGATTCTGTCTATGATTGGTTATTAAATTCATATATCAGTTTTTAAATGGAATGACACATTCCACTGTTTATGCAATGCCTTTCCAATTGTATATGATTTCCTTTGAGAAACAGAAATGTAACTTATTTACAGAGCAACTACAAGCCTTCATGGGAAAGAATATTTATATCTAAATAGTAAAATAGACATTACTTACTACTCTGCTTTCACTTGTTTTTCTGTTTTGCTTATATACCTGTTGACAGTTTGTTTGCAGTATTTCAGCATAAAATAAACAGTTGCATCTGATCACAGAGATTTTTTGTCATTGAGAAAACCAAATTCTAATAAATAAACATAATTATAGGTGAATTTACATGTAAATTAATAATATCATGTGGTTTTAGAGTTACTAAATTTTCTAAAACATCCACCATTGCAAGGTGGCTGTCTCCTTTTTCACATGATCTTTTTACATAATCTACACTTCTTTTTACATAATCTACACTAAGCTTCCATGCTGATCAGAGCTTCAGGCACTTTCTGGATTAGGACTATATCTATGTCTGAAAAACAGAAAAGTACATGCCTAAAATAAAGAGTAAACTGCAAACATGAGACTTGAATACTGGGATGGCATCTGATTAAATCCTACATTTTTTATACATTTATTAACTGAAAGGGGGTGAATAACAAAGTTACTGGTTAATAAAGAATGTTAGATGATTTATGTTGTTTGAGACTGTGTGAGTTTATCAAGATACCTAATGGAACCTTCAACGCCAAGTAAATTGGTAGCCCAACAGAAGATGAACAGCATTACCTAAAGAATTAAGGTTATATATAGCCAAAGGAATAGTTTGAAATAGTTATGTGCATTCTCATTTCTAAATTAACTCGGCAACTACTCAAGGAAATGACCTGCATACTGTCATAGCTATGTCAATTAATATCTCTGCTTGTATTCAGCAATATCAAAAGCATATGGGAATAGTGTTGGGAAGTAAAAGGAACAAGAAAAAACCCAATATTGGAATATTTGTAATATACTGGTGTGAACTGCTGTTATGCCTTTCCTTTGGTTGCTCCACGTGATTCAGTGGAAACTGATAGTCTTATCTCTCATCTTCTTTTAAGGATTATTTACAGGGGATGATTCATTCCACCTATCTTAGATGCCTGTGGTAGGATGGGATGCCTTCCTCTCAGGAAGTACCTCTCCCTCTCTCCAGTGGCTAGACGAAACCAAGATAACTAGTTTCAACTAGACAGAACTTTTTGATGACAAGTTAGACCACATAAATTCTACCTCCTGACTCAGAAGGGCTTTGTGTTTAATGGAAAATTTCCAGAAATGGGCAAAAAGTATTATAGATAAGGGCAAACTTGCATGTGAGAAGAAATTGGAAAGATTGGGATCAGTTAGCTTGGATAAGAGATGAATAAGAACATGCATGATTGAAAGAAACAAAAAAGAGGATGGTAAAAAAGACAAGGAACTCCGAACTAGTACTTATCTTCTATTGTAATAAAAGTACAAACACCATGTGAAAAAAATGCAATGAGGCTTGCATGAACACAGAACATGTTGTATAAATCCTAATATTCAATAGCATTCAGAGAAGGCTTAAGCCTTTTACTCTTATGAGGAGTAAAAATACATAAAGTTGTATTAAGTAGATTTTTATTTAGGTGAGAAAATACGAATATTTAGAGTATAAGGCAGCCACATATCAATGAGCGCTGGGAAGAACATTCCTCTGTGAATGCCTGTTTCAATACTTAGGACTATTGGCAAGTACTAGTATTTTTTCCTGAAGTAACTCCTATTGACAACTGTCAAAGGCTGGGTACAAGATAAAACCAATGATTTGATCTAGTGTGGCAATTTTTGTGGTTACATTCTTTATTTCTGATGTGAGAACGTAAGGTTAAAGGCAAAGCTAGTTCATTTCAGATGCAATGCAAGTGGATTAGGTTTTGCATTAAATCCTCTTCTGGTGTTAGAGGGTGCAGTTGTACTAGAACATTTAGCCATAAAATGTGAAGTAGCTTTCTATAGATTGCTGTAGGAATGAATACATTTTGAAAAAATGTGAAGTGCTAGTGAAAAATTATACTCTCTGAGTTTAATCAGATTCTTGTTTTGAAAACATCGTCTTATTTTTACTCTTGCCCAATAACTTTCTTGTCTATTACAGTCATATCTCAATAGCAGAGAGAAAACTATAGAACTGATTCCTGAAAGAAAAAGGAATTTTACCAGTGAGTGGAAGAATTTAAGTGTAAATTCTCTGATTTTCTCACTTCTTTAGGGCTTTTTTTTAAAATTAATTCATCTGTGGATGTCCCCTGCGACAGCAAGGAACATAGCTTTTAATGAAACTCAGTATAGAGTGTTGTATTGGTGATGGAACATACACTTGGTTCACCGACCTCTGCTTTCAGCAGTGAGAGCATGCACTTCCCAGCAGTGGGGATTTGCAGAAACAGAATACTTTAGCTCTGTAGACTGGTAAACAGCCTTCTTTTCCTTTAAGAATTTTGAATATAAAAATGTTGCTTCTCTTTCTGAGGCATAACATATGCTGGTATTGTGCATCTTGAAATAACTTTAATATGATTTTGGTAAAACCAGATTATTCTTCTTTAGTATGTCTATAAAAAGTATTTTTTCAACATAAATAAAGACAGTTTAATGAAAATATGGTTTGGCCAGTGTAGAATAATGGATTCTGTAAAACGTATTTATGTAGTAAGTTTAGTAAATAACTAGGATTTCTTCTCAATTTATGATTTCTGTAAATCTGAAAAGATATTTATTTTCCTCTACTGTTTTCTTCTTAAACCTGCTTTTAGCATGTATTTGTATTTTTATGCTTTGATGCATATCTTTACTTCTTGTTGAATACAATACTGCTATATAGGAGCACACCTAATGAAGCATGCAGGTTTAATGATAGTTTAGTTCAATGTTTAAAGTATATAGTAATATATCTTTTACTGAAATAGTTTAGCTAGCTGGCCTGGTTTTCTTTAAATAAATACTATAAGTTCCCTTTTATAAAGAAAAAAGTATAACTTCAGCAACTGCACATTTAAAGATTATGTTTGTATGATTCCATCTGTTTTTATCAAGGCAGCTTTTGAGGCAGTTTATGTTATCCAGCTCTATGCCACCCTTATGTGCTGCTTTATACTGAAACAGATGGTGAATCCAGTTGCTAAATAGGGAGAAAAATGAGAAGAATTAATCAGAAGTCATAAATATCTGAAAATCTCAAAGTGAAAAACGTTTGACACACAGTTAATGCTATTTTTACCTCTTATACAATGTTTTTTTCACAATAATATTTAGTAAATAGAAAAACGAGGCACAAAAGTGATGTCAGATTCATTGTAACTAACACGTTTTTCAGGTTCATTTGTTTTTAAAATAGTTTCCTAAAATGATTTCTTAAGCCCTCTCTTAATATCTAGAAAAAATTATTTTCTGTGTTTTCGAATTGAGATGAAGGTGCATAGGAAAAATGTGGGAGAAAACAGAACACTAACATATCAAATCTTTGAATGAACGTATTTATTTTAAGGTGTCCATCATGTGACATACTCTTACTAGCGTGCAGATGATAGCATCAATGAAATGTGTAAATTCCTGATACCTATGTCAGAATTTAGTATTACCTCCTGATTGAGGTTCCTTGAGATTTATGCCTCAAAACAAATAATATAATCTGGCCCATTAGTACTGGAAGAAAATGTATGATTTACAGAGTAGAATACAAATACTCTTAGAAACTTGCATTTTTGCATCACTTCACATTTCACAGTCATATATGCAAACTGATTAATCCATCACTGGAATAAAGGCACCTCTGAGGAGAACTGTGGCAGAAATGTATGGTAATGCAAGAATCAAGTTGGAATCAATACGCAAGACCTACCTACACAGAGTTGTTTAGGTAGGCAGAATGTAATAATCAAAGGTATAAGGTTGACTGCGTGCTTCAGTAATTCTTATTTATCTCATGAAGGATTTATCTTTCATGTAACGCTAGTCACAGAAACCATAGTGCCTATATTTCTTAAAGTACACAGAAGACCAGGAAGTCTGTTCTGGTTAATTAGTAATATCAAAAGGTGATCACAAGGAGACTTTCTGATGCACATAAAATTAATTGAGAGATATTAATTTTTCACTAAGTGTAGAAATGTTTTAGAAAACATTCTTACTAAAAGCTGAATGCATACAAATTACAAAATCTCATATGAATGCCGATGTTTTAAAAAGAGGTCTTGTTGACATTTTACTTTTTCCAGCAGCGCGTGTAACAAAATGGTCACATTCTTCCTTTTTCTATAAAATATTATGGAAACGTTGTGTATCTGAAGTTAACCTCAAAAATTGAATCTTTAAAATAATATTACCGTTCATGCATAGTTTAAGAAATCAGTTATGTAAATCTGAAGGTAGAAGATGCAGTGTGATATGTCTACCAAGTGAAGTATTAATAGAAATCTATTATAACTGTATCTCTGTGCTTCAGTAAGTCAAGATGTATGAACTAATTCCAGCTGCTGTTAACACATGGCAATATTAAGAACCAGAGCTCTCTGATGTATACTGTTCCCTTTATGCAGCACTATAACTAATATTAGTTCCTACTTGCCATTGGTTTTGTTTTATTTTGTTCTTTAAGGAAATTGTGTCATGGTTTGAAAAAGGTAACGTATGTTGAACGCTGTCCTCCCTAGACCACATACAACACTAAAAAGAAATTAAATCAGTCATAAATATTTGGTAACCTGTATGCAAAACAGATCTTACAAATCAAGTTTAATCAAATGTTGCTGTGCTAGTTGCTTTAGTGGTATTTTAACTAGTTTCCTTCTTCAAACTAGTCTTTCAGACTGCATGCAAGTTTGATTTACATCGCAACGCAATGCTAGGTATGTGTTTACTGAGCCACTAAGGACCATCTGGTTAAAATATTTTAAAACATTTCACAGTAATAGACATACTTCTCCAAAGTATTTCAAAATTGAAATTGAAAATGTAAAAGCAGTCTCAGCAAAAATTACCTGATAGAAAGGTTAAACAGACATTTTCATTCTCTTTTAAATACATCGTAGAAAGGGAACTCTCTGTAGTGAGTTATTTCTGAAGTGGCGGTGTGCTGCTCACCCTGAGGAAGGCAGCATTCATGTTCCGTGGGAACAACACTAACAGTTCCTGCAGACCTCCGGACATCCCAGACATGCCTTTCTCTTGGGCTCCATCGCAGTCTGTTAGCAGCAAAGAACTCCAGCAAGTTGACAGGTAGGTTGTACGTAGTCAAACATTCTCAAGGAGTCCTTGAGACTCCCTCTTGAGCAACCATACTTCCTTTGCCTGCAGTCCACATCGAAGCTGCTTGGGTATTTGTCACCTTTCTGCACCTTCAGTTTGGGAATCATGACTAGGATTTTATTTGAATATATCAATGAATATATTGAATACATCAATATACAGTCAGAACCATGCTGTCTCTCATCCCATCCAGTCCCATGTGCATATATCCTCAGCATCCAGGATTGGCAAATATGTGTTAATCTCTCCTACATAAGTTCTGAAGTTACAAATCCTCACCACATCTGATGATATGAACTTGGCACTGTCAAAGACTGCATCGGCGCACTCATCTATGGCACCATCTGTTAAAGTGGTCAGTTTTCCTGTATTATTTCTTTTGTAGGACTTCCTGTTACTGTGAAAATTCTCTGTTACTGGAAACATAATTTTCCTCATCGTTATACTTCTTTTCTAGCTGGATCATAACATACTAGAATACTGTTGAGCACAAACTGAAAAGCTCTTCAGAACAGCTGTTCTTAAGGGACTGAATGATTATCATCTCTGTCCCATTTCTTTCATCTTATAATCAACTTCAAGGTGGTACTGATTATATATTTGAAATAGAAATTATTTGATCACCTTTTTGGTATCACAGTGTTTAAGACAGATGGATTTCTTTCCATTAATGTTAATATATTTATCATTCCTTGTAACTGTCCCTCTACTTGAAGACTTGAGTGACATTTAGAGTATAAACCTCTCTAGCAGGAACTGATATGCTAGAGGTAAGATTTCAAACTCTCTTATTTACATTGATACTAATAAATACAATTAAGAAATTAAGAAATATTTCTGTACCTGAATTCATTGTAGAGAATGGGAACTTGATGCCTCAGAGAAGGCTTAATGGGAGGCAGGACCTTTCACTTGAATAATCATCAGTTTTTAAAAGCTTTTATTACATCATGATTATATAATTGTTAGTATTCCTCAGGTGAACTGATTACAGAACAGGTTTTGTTGATAAAACCAATATTTTAATTAATCTTATATGGCATCCATTTTGATAATTTGTACAGAGACACTAAGATTAGTATGTCCCCGAAGAAATTTTCATTTATATTTGTCCTTTGCTGAGCAGAGTGTTTCTGGATTTTCAGTCCTTTTTTTAATTTAATCTTTGCATGCAAGATGTGGCATGAGAAATTCAGGTTTTTTTAATCACCTTAAATATATTACTGTCTAATAAAATTTAAATGGAATTATTAAAAATGCCTAACACACATTACTTTCTGGGTCTTTCAGGCATTTACAATTCTGTCTCACTGAAAATAAATTACACTTTGGATCTCAAACTTTTTAAGTGTTTTGGAAATTTTTATGTTACCTCTTAATATTTTGCTTTTTTCCTAAAAGTTTCTAAAACACATATTTCCAATGTATTTTTTCTTAACAATTAGATTAATCATCACTGACATAGAATATCCTGGTTCATGTAAGACACAGTGCCACTACATTTGGAAGAAACAGCAAACGCTCTTCTACTCAGATATTTATACGTACTTTATTGTCTTTGTAGCTGAGTCATTTCCAGAACAAACAGGTGTAACACTTAAGTGTAATTCTATTTTCCTTCATTGTCTCCTATTACAGCAAACAAAACTTGTTAGATTTTTGTGAATTTGTTTCAAACTGCTGTATTATTATTACAAAAGAACTAGTTATTGAGATTAAGATCCAAAAAGTACATCTTGTACTCAATAGCAAATGATGATGCTTTAGATGTTATGAGCATTTGTTCAACTGCTTCAGACTATTCTCTGTCAAAGCTCTACCTGCAGCACAAAATAAGCTTTGTCCTTAATGGGACAGAGCTGCAGGTTCTCAGTTGATCCTTTAGGTATTCTGTTCCTAGACCATTGGACGCCTTAAAGATAACGACAAAGACATAAAACTTGGCTCAGTATTTTACAGGAGCTAGTGTAGAGATGAAAGCAGATTTGATGTGCTTATAGTACCCTGGGTTGCAGCGGAAATGTGCTGCTGTGTTTCGTACTATTTTGAGTTTCCTAAGGGCTAATGGCTTCGTGCCCAGGATATTGCATTGCTGTAGTCCAGCTGAAAGGTGACAAAAGCATGTATTACTGAGGCCAAATCATCAACAGTAAAGACAGGATGAATTCTTGTACCTGTTTTAAAGTTATTGTCAGAGAGAGAAGTCCAGGATCAGTTCTAAATTATAGACTGACTTGCCTAAATGGGGTTGTGTAACACCAGCCCGTAGGTGCTGTGCCACAAGCTCCTTAAAGCGTTTCTTCCTGCCATCAAGTGGAACTTACCTTTTTCTCAGTTTCTGCTTCCACCTTCTGCTTTTTATCCGTGAGCTCAAGTACTGAGGCAGTTTGGTCACATTGTGTTACTGTATTCAACACAATATGATAAAAGGGTGGAATTTTGTAATGCCTACATAGTGTTTTCACTGGAGTTCATGACACCTTCCCAGTTCTTTCAGTCTCTGTGTCTGTATTTTAAATAAGGTTGAAGAAAAATGGAACTGTGAGGTACATTTTTCTACTGCTCCCCTCTGGTTATGGCTCTCTTGAAATAAACTGTTTCAAAACAGTCGGCCTCTTTTACATACAGTTCATAGTTCATTAGCCATGTCAAATGCTGTAGAGAGGTTGAAAAGAAGGAGCAGGGATGACTACAGTGTTCATACTGTGGACTGTCTGACAGAGACCGTAACGTGCTTTCTATCCCATGTCCTGCAATAAACTCAGATCAAGACGGGTGATTGGTAGTATCCAGTTGAAAGTGTAGGCAACAAGAACATAATAAGATTTAGCAAGAATATATTTTGAATGTGACATTGGATTCAGATGTGTCCAGAGAGTGCTACCACGTCAAGTTACTGTCTTAACTTGTGAAGCTCAAAGCATGAACTTAGCTGCAGCATGGCAGCTGCACACAGATGAGCAGATGTGCATTTGAAAGCATGAGAAACAAGCAGACTGTTCATGAAAGATAAACTTTCCAGATCTGATCCTACCTAGCTTGCAAGATCTGAGAGTGCAGCTTTAAATAATAAGAAAAACCATTAAATATATGTATGTGTGTGTGTCTTTTCCTGCAATCTGGAAGTTAGCTGGAGAATAGTATTCTTCTTTTTCAGTGTAAGAACAAAGAAAAGTTAATATATGGAGGAGACAGAACTGGACACTTGATTGCTTGACGATTTAACTATTTGCACTTCTCCAAGGAACACGAGGAGAGCGCAGGTGACCATCTGCTCAAACTGGAGCTTTATGTGGGTACATGCTCTCCTCCGCTTCTCCCAAACCTAGGTGAATGAGGGTAAATGATTGTCACACAGGGAATCCTTGGCTAAGCAAGGTGATGCCTAATGAGCCATCTCAAAGGTATGGAGGCTCTGGAAAGCAGGGTGACCATTTGCCACCTGGAGTTTAAGGAAGTTTTAACCTAAGTTCCGATTGAGGCAGCACTTGGGTGGACTAGTACTCATCTACTTTGATTAGTTTTTTTCATGTCTTTTTTTTTAGGTATAAGCTCATTTTTTCCAGGCTTTGTCTTCTGTATTTTATAGTTCCTTGTTAAATGAGACCCCAAGCCTGATTGGGGCTTTTAGGCAACAGCAGAAGATGAATATGAATGCTAAAAATAGTTGAATATGTTAGCCATGAAGTAAGGTATTTCATGTTTTCAAATAAATCTATTCAGAGGAGATAAAAGGATGAAAATATTAAATACATTAGATATAACTAAAAACGTGATTTTTAAACTCCCTTTTCTCCTCAGATGATGAGTTAGTACTATGGAGACAACATTCAATCTCTGAGTCAGCCTCAGTGCTTTTACCGAGTAATTAAAGGCAGAATTAGTAGCTCTAAAGTTAGGTGTCTAGTCCTTAGCAAGGATGATGGTTTTAAAGCAGTTACACTTAGTAAAATGGGAAGAGATGAGGGAATGTCTGAACTTTTGACATAAGTATAGTGATTAAGATTTTTTGAAGATACTAGCTTGAATATTTATACATTACAGGCTATACAATTTGACTCATTTTTTCTTAACCATTTTTGTTTTATTCTTCATTTTGTCTCTCCTTAGCCTTTGTCACTGGTTCTTGTTCACTAGCCCTTTGATATTAAGTATCATCTCTATGGAGGTACACTACGGTCATGTCAATGGCATCTGATGGAAATGGAGGAACTGAATTCCTTTGGGCAATTTCTGTTTCCAAATGATTTTTTGGCAGGTTATGTTTCTGCATCGTCTAAATATTCTCTTCAAAAAAACAGACACAAGAGTTGAATGCAGTATTCCAGTATTGGTGTTATCCATGGCATTTTGCATCTGCAGCATAAATAACACTTCTCCCTTGTTTGTGTAACTAAAAATGAGCTCACTTTTTATGTCTTGACAGCTCCTTAAAAGCTCACACTGGGTTGCTTTTCCACTAAGATTCCAGAGCTCTTTATGATCATCTTTCTATGATAAACCTCCCATTGGGGATATAATCTGCATTTCTTTTTCCTAGGCTTCTAGTTTTGACTCTGCAAAAAGTGATTTTGTTTGAACAGGCAAGCTTAATGCACAATTCAGACTGTTGTATCCAACTACCATGTCTTCCATGTTACAGACTGTTGCATCATTCTCCGAATCATCCATAAATTATATGTTATTTATGATTATAATATTATATAACATTGTATCATTATATAATTATTATAGTCTATATTACACATTAAATATTACCTATTAAGTATTATATCCTATATTATATATTATGTGGTATATATAATTATATTATTAGATATTGTTATAATACATACCATATATTATAAATTCTACTTAATTCCAAGTCAGGGATGAAAATATTGATTAATGATGTTGTTCCTACAACTGTTTATTAAATAAATCCCCCAGAAACACACACATTTGGTTGTGATTCCAAATGGCAATTCTTTCTTGAACTCCGCAAGTAATTTCTTAATTCATTTATAAAACCTGGAGATTCTTGTAGGTTTCAGTAGATCTTTTCTAAGGGGCAGAAGCTTAAGAACAAGAAAAAGCAGTAAAAAAGATTGACATAAGCAAGGGTCATTTATATTCAAAGGGTAAATTATTTTTTGTCAGTGAAAGAGAGTGAGAAGGCATGAGAAGTCAAGCAACAGTGGGCAGTCGCACACCAAAAAATGCAAGACGAGCTAGGACACGTACTCAGAGAAGTAGAGGCTCAGGAGTTCTTCTGTGGAGCTCTCCTGGTCAGCAGAAAACGGTGGCAGAAGTGATCAAGAGAAGAGAGTCTGGGGTAGTTTGCTCACTGAGAAGCAGATAAATAAAGTGAAGAGTTACTCTACCCAGGTACCACTACTGGCCAGATGGGATTGACCATGGCATGAATGTTAAAGACTTCAGAAAACAGAACCAGTTAAGAAAGAAGGGACAAAATTTGGCAGGACTAGGGTGTCCAAGACTATTTCTGTTGTTCAGAGAGAAGAAAATCAGGGAAAGCATACATCAATGGATAAGGAATATTGCAGGTAGAAAATTGGGTGTCAAGAATTAAGTATATTACAGTTATTAAGAGCAGTAGTCAGGCCGTGCACTGACTAAAAAAGGACAGTATTTATCCCAGAGAAGAAACAACTGAAGGTAGTATATCACTGGTGCAGTTCTCCCCTCAGTTAGTATTTCATTTGTTCTCTACCTTTAAAAATAATTTTTAAAAACTGAACAGCATTGAAGGTAAAGTGAAGTGCATTTCTACTTTAATAGTAATTTAATTCTATGACAATTTAAATGCTTCCTTATGCTCTCCTACCTAACTGAAACTTCTGACTGCTAGTACTCCAATAGCATGTCCTGTTTCAGGAAGCAAAAACAGGGGCATCTTTATAATTGTTCCGTGTTTACTACGGATCAGAATGTCTTTTCTCAACACTTAGGTTTTTAAAGAAGTGAAATTAATATACGCATTAGTAACAAAACAGCTGTGGAGCTCTGCAGGGATCCCATCAACAAGGAAGCAAGCAGGATGAGTAGAAAGAACCAGCTGGTTAATCAGAAGAGAAGGCAGCTTGTTGAAGAAGCTGTCATCCTTGAATCTTCAATTGGTGGGTCATTTTGTCCTCAGCAGGGACTCCTTGCATGAAGTGTAATTTTTACTCTCACTGCTCAATCAGTATGACAGCTTTGGTTCTAAATGCAGTGAAAGTCTTGGCTCTGATTTAAATTATTCCCAGGTGGTTTATTTAAAAATATAAAATAAATGTAACGGCAATAAAAATTGGATGTAAAAGATATAATCAATTTTAAACTCTGGATGTGAAAACTTTGTTCTTAAACTGTTGAGATTACATACATGTGATCAATTTGTGCAGTTTCTGGCAATTGTTTGCAACTTATTTGGTGGTGGTAGTTTTTTCTGAATAATTGTCAAGCACTGAGTTTCTTCCTCAGAGCAATTCAAACTGTGAAATACAAGATTCCAGCTGTTGTAGACCCACAGGTCTGTATGGTCATTGTATAGTTTAATGCATATTCAAGTGAAATTTCTGCTTACTCTCTGGAATTGTATTGTAGTCATATGGAATATTTTTATGAATCTGTTTCCATTTTTGAATCTGTTTGTTTCTGTTTTGTTTTCTGGTACTTTGGAAAGTCTAAGAAAATATTCTCTTCTTTTCATTGCTGTTTCCATAAGCAGTTTGCATAGGAGAAAAAAAAAAAGGGCTTTTTCCGGTTAATAGGACTTATTTTTCTAGCTTATGATAGTTGCCTATTGGAGCCAATATTAATTTATAAAACTGTGACCAAATAGTAAGAAAGCATGTTTAACAGACCTGTATTTGTAAATTGTCTTATTTTTAGGGTTTTTTAATTATTATTTGTATTATAATTCCCAAAGAAAAAAGTCAGGATCGAAGTTGTCAGTCAGATAGGGAAGACATAAAAGAAAATTCTGAGCCCCATGTTCTTAACATTTAATCTGAGGAAAAAGGCAGTGAAGCAGTCATCTTCAACTCATGGCAGGCAGGCAACATATTACCCGACAGATCTTTTGGCATTGTTCAAGTCTCAAGGAATAAGGTAAAACGAGGACCAACAGGATGAGAGCCAAGTATCATTTACCCATATTGCTTTGAAGCTCAGTGTGTCAAGGAGGGTTGGGAGAACATTGTAACAAGTGGCTCTGCAGAGCAAATGAACATGGAAGAAAAGGATGTCAGTAACAGGATTAAATAGAATTTGCGTACAGCAGACAAACATAATTTGGAAAATTTTATCACCGGGGCACATACAATGGATGATAAAGTTTTAACGGGAAAGATGGTTCCCTTGGAAGTTGAATCCAGATATTCCGACTGAGGCAGAGGAAAGATAGTGTCAGAAATAGTAGAAGAGCAATAAAGGAAGATCCCTGGGTCACAAGGTAAGTTGCATTTCTTCAGCACTTCTGCTTCCTTGAAAAGGAAGTTAGATCAAAATTTAACATAATTTGATATTAGTGAAAAAGGCAGTGGGGTTCTTAGGTGCCTTCTCCTTATGAAATCACCATGGGTTTCCTGTGTAGGCTGGCTCCCTATGACGTTCATATTAGATTTCCGCAAATAATACAATGAGAAAAGTTATTTTAATAGAAAATGAGCTTTGGGTTGTCATAGACAGGCCAGAAGAGTGAAGGTAAGGCAGACATTGTTAGACCTGAATGATGCCAGGAACTTAAGCATAAAAGAACCATGCCCAGAAATACTTGCAAAAAGGACTCTAGGCCTAAATCATTCATAGCCAGCAATCCTGCTGGCCTCTGGTGTCTAGGTAAGATACAGCATTTGAAATGTAGAAAATATTTATGAGACAATAAATGTATTGTAAGAGTTGCAAGGCAGTACTGCTGAATGGCTCACAGCACTTAAATTGTTCAAATACAATCTAGCATGGTAATTCAGGAAACTGCACTCCTTAGCACTTCTCTGAAATAATTTAAAGAAAATGTACAACTTCTCTTTACTCACAGTATACACCTAAATAATGAGCTAGCAAGGAACTTGATATATATAGATTTTGGAGACTTATGATAGAAATGTGTATGAATGCTTAACCTCATTTGTATGGCTGCAATAAATAGGGAAAAACCACTGCTATTCTTGGTATGTCCTAAAACCAGGGAAATGTAAACTGCAGAGAAATTGTGATTTGAAGACCCAGCCTTGTGTGCCTGGCATGCTTTTGTCTCTAATTCAGGAGGACTAGTATATAATATTGCTAAGCCTTTCAGTATGGACGAAAAAATATCGCCAATTAAGAAAATCACTCTAGTGCATGGACTATTACAGAAATAAGTTACTTATACACACGGTACATGTCATTATATCTTCATCTGCTCTGAGCAAATGGTTGTTATATAGCAATACATAAAAGGCCATGTATTATGCCTTTTGTAGGCATTTGATAAATTGCAACTGTGTATGGAAAGTAGGGGCCTCTGTAACTTGTTGTTTCTCATAATACCTCAGTTAACTGGAAACTACAAGTGTTTGGAAAAAAGAATTTAAAATTCCTCAAATTTCTAATTTTATGTTTATTTGTAAACAGAAAGTAGTCTTTTTATATTTAGTTGTGGTAACTGTTAATGCTGTTTTACCCAAACTTAATGTATCATTAATGTTTTTAAGTCATACATTAGACAATACATTATTTGGAAAGTCGAGTAACCATTTCTATCACTTTTAAAGAAATACACCTTTTTTTTTTTTTGAGCAGTAACCAAAGTGAACCCCTATTCCTGTAGAAAGCTGTGAGAAGGAACCTTGAAGTTTTCATTCTCAGTGGTATATCCCATATGTTATATTTCTCTTCCTGTATTTCATTTACATGAGAAATCTGGTGTTTTCTCTTCACTGATCTCTATGAAAACTTCTGCCTGCATAAAACAGATTAAATGAAAACTTCCTTCCCAAGGGTTAACTTCAGTTCTTTCAAAGTCAAAGTGAGGACCATCCATCTTTAGTAGTATAATTAATGATCTCTAAGGATGTTTACATAGTGGAGAAATCTAAGCTAGTTTTAAGCCACCGTCTTCACCTGCATATATCTGATGTATGGCCACAGCATCAGAGATCTGAGCAGAGTTTAACTTATCCTGGCTCTTATTCGAGTTTTGGGGCTTGTCCTACTGAGCTAACCAGTTGAAAGCCAACTCAATGGCAGTCTCTGCTTGCTCTGCAGTGCATTCACTACTCTCTTTTTTAAGTAATAGAAATGATTACTTAATTCTCTGATTTACCACTTAGGACAGATACTGAATTATCGAGAGAAATACAGGGTGGAATTAAAATCTTTGATCTATATTTTTGCATGTTTCAGACAGATATGATGGGTTAATGAAAAAAAAAAGATGTATAAATCAGATAGATACAGTATATTTCAAATTGTGTGCCTACTTTAAGAAGTAGTGCTTATGTGAGAGTCTTTCCATACAAAAAGAGAAAATATTATGGCCAAATTCTGTATTTGTCTTTTTATCTCAGGAACTACAAGATCTGACCGTATGTAAATTGTTGTGGGGTTAGCTGGGAAAAAGCTTAAGTGACTGATTAATATACACAGCTATTTATAAAATAAAAGGCTATGCTATATTTGCATGTAGATAATTTTCTGATAACTACTCATTTCAGTGAATTAATAAACATGAAACTTCAAGAGGCAACTTATATTAAACATTAGTCTTTTAGGTTATCCATTTACTCTACTCAGATTTACGGTTAAAATATTCCTGTCAGAAGGAAAGTTCCATTTATCTAATCCAGTTTCCTATGAAAATACACTTAGGTGATTTTGGGAGTCTTCAATTACCTAATTGTATAAGAGAATAATTTATATCTCACAGTCAGTAACTTGTGATACTGATTATTACTCAATTTTCAGTGAAAGATCAGACAATCTACCCGAGGCACTACATACCTTGAAATATCTATATATATTTTACTAAGAGTGTTAAATGAATAGTAACCTGTGAAATAAAGATCAATATGCTGTGACATAGTATTTTCATAATCACAAGGATGAATGTATCATTTGCTTCAGCTAGATGAAAATGAAAATTTAACACTCCAAGGCCATTCTCGCTTTCAGATTACTTTTGGCTACGTTCCAAAAATCCATAACGTTTAAATAGATGTAGTGTTTCTTCAGATTACAACAGCTACCTACTTACCAGTTTATTTGTCATTTATTTATCACCCAACATATTTTGCTAATCTCTGTCGAAAGGTTGCTCAGAAAGTGATTCTTAATTCAAAGAGTCATTTAATGGCTTTCAGGGTGTTGAACAAACACCACGTAAAGTTGAGGGCCATTCTTCAAGAGCAGCTTCCAAACAGGCACATGTAGTGAATATAAACATTAAAGATGTGATTTATGCCCATAACTCAGATATTTTGTGTGAAATCCTTGCCTCCTGAAAATTAATGGCAAAACTCCCATTAACTTCCATTTAGCCAGATTGTCAGCACTAACTTCTAAAACACTCATGAAGTGATCTTCCAGAATTAAATTCTGAGAACACATCATAATATTAAAAAAACAGATTTTGCTATTTGATTATTATGCATTCTCTCAGGTATTTAAATCTGTACATTTTCTTTGAATGAAATAATTTACATGCAAATAGCACAGGTTATAATAATAATAATTACTGCCATTAGAATAGGCTTTTTGTTAAAAAATGCTTCAATGGTTGATCTCTTTTTAAAAAACAGATCTGTTTTATGCACCCTTTGATACATATAGTCACTGAGAAGGGTACTTAAAGTATAAGGAGTATCAAACGACTTGCAGGTTCAAAACAAATAAGAGGTAGTACTTAATCATAGAGCAGGCGTTCAAGCCATGGGCTTCACAGTGATTCAAAAAGCTGCTAGACAAACCCATGCAATAAATATACATCATGAATAGTTACATGCAGACATACATATGTGGTTTAGGAAACTCCTGAACATACAGAGAATACACCAAGGGAGGGTAAACCAAGGAAGTATCACTTCCCATATCCTCAAGTTACCCCAATACCTCATCAACCTCATTTAAAAAAACCCCACCTTATTTAAGTTATACATTTTTCTAGCTTTGGCTTCAACTTGTGCCAATCACCATGTCTTTCCTTGTAAGCTTAAAAAGATATTTACGATCCAAAATATTTTCCAAAGAGAGATACTTATGGTCTTGATTTGATTGGATCAGTTCTCCAATCTTTTTTGAAGAGAGTATTTTAATGTCTCATTGCAAGGCATGTTTTCTGGAACTCATATAATTACTGTAGTTATTTTCTCAATTCTTTTAAGTTCCTCAGTATCCTTTCTGAAGTGCAGGCACCAGAAAGTAGACACAGTATTTCCTTCATAATTTTCCTAACATTGTATTCTGAAATAAAATCAGTCTTGCATGTGTTTTAAATATTATCCTGCTTATACATTCAAGGATCGTATTCACCCTGTTATGTAAAGCATCGCAATAGGAGATAATCTTCATTTGATTACTGTCTATGACTCCTCAGTCCTTTTCAGTCACTGCTTTCCAGGACAGCATCTCCATTTTGTAATTATGACCTGCATTCATCCTTCACGGGTGAATATGTTTGCATTTCTTTGTATTATAACATGTGGTGTTTGAAAGGATCCCTTTCACCAAGAAACTGAGGCACTGGTCCATCTCCAGCTATCATGTTGTCCCTAAAGACTTGATTAAAGGTGATCATCATCTCAAACTTGTCCTTACCTGAAAAGCAATAGAATATCATCATGTTTTATTCTTAATATAGAGCCAACAATGAGCTGAAGGAATTAATTTCATTTAAGTATTTCCATAATGACAGGGTGTCATTTCATACGTTTATGGCCATGTAAGGTTCACCATTGCACCATGAGGCTTAAACTTTGTCTGACCAAGTTTACTTCACAAGAGGTTCATAGTTCATTGATAGCAAAGTTAAGCACTAGTACAGATTGTTTATTGCCAAGAGATGAGAGGAATCTTACCAAATGATGTTAAAAGTTCCAAAGAGGTGGGAAGTTGGTAATCTGAGGGATTCCTGAAAAAGATGAAGATTAATAATTTTTATTGAAGGGGAGAATAATAACATTTTAATCTAAACAGTACTTCTTCAGGAAAAGGGGAAGCACATATTCCAAATTGAGACCTTCTTCTGTGAACACAAACTTAAAGATGTAGTCTTTTTTTCGGAATAAATCTTTCTTCAGTCCCATGATTTGATAGTCATTGATGTCTTGAAAGCTGGGTAATCTAGAGAAGCTGTTGCAACTGAGGTAAGGATAGGCAGATGTACACAGTTTTCTGTTTTATCAGTCTTTGTAACCTTTGTAACTGTGTTTCTGTATTTGAAGCTGTTGTAAATAACTTATTTTCTTTTACCTTTACGAGGCTTTTCTCAAGAGTGCATTTAGAATAAGTGTCAAACAGGACATCCTATCCCTTTGTGTACAGCTTTCTTTAAAACTGAATTACTGTACTACTTCTTCAAGGTATAGAATCTCTTTGAAATTTCCAGGGCATTCAAAGGATAATAAAATGTGTCTCTACTAAACAGCATGGATTAATTTTTAATTTTCAATTTTGTCTATGTAGAAGATGCATCCATTTTGCATGCTACAAGATGGTAGGAATACTCCCATTGAACACTAATAGTGATGGCAAAGTTTGCAGCACTATAATTCTAGCAATCTTTGTGTTATCTGTACATTTTATCAGTAATAATCATAAAATTTGTTCCAGATTATGAATAAAATTATGGACTGCGCATTGGTATAAACCAATAAAATATTTTCTTAGATGATGAGCGAATTATTTAATTATTTAGTTTTAACTTTTGTATAAGTGTTGTATTTCTAGTAAAAAAGCTAGGCGGAACTAAGACAAATACTTTACAGAATACTATTTTGTCAGCCTAATTTATAACTGCATCAAATAATTTTGCAAAGTGTATTTGATAAAACTTAGCCCTGTGTGTTAATGGCATTAATTGAATTGCCATCTTCTATCAGCTTATGCAGTGGAATTAAATATTAACAACTCTTACTTTTCAGAGACTATTTTTTACTATTGGAATATCCACTTTAGCATATACTAACATACAAATCAGATTTTTTTTCTTGCAACCACAAGGAGTAGGTCTCCCGTTAACATAATCTTTGTTTCTTGCAGCATGTGGAAGGTCATGGGACAATTTGGGAAATTTTAAATGTAAGTCTGCGGTATCTTAAGACCTAGAGGTCTTGGGTTGCATATTGTGTTATGGAACTTTGAGGATCTCTGCCACAGGTGATTGAATTTGGGGGATTAGGGATGAGGTGTAAGAACTAAATTTGTGCCAAATGTGCTAAATTTGCACAGGTCATGTTGTAATTAACTTTCACCTCCTGTTGATTACACATGATGCTTGTTCTTCTTTTTAAAAAGCTTTGAGATCCTCATATGAGATGTACTACATAAAAAGCATTTTTTAGTTCATTAATTCTTTGTATAGAATTCAAGTGGTCGGACTCTTGAGCTCTTCAAAAACAATATTGGTGTTGGATATCTACATCTAAGTACAATGTCTGTTTTACATAATGTCTTTTGGGTTTTAAATACCAAATCTCTTTTCTCTTACAGAGAAGTCGATCAGGATTCTGATGGCTGCATCAGCTTCAAAGAGTTTGAATCTGCAATGAAGTACGGACAAGATGAAGTATCACCAGTGTACTTTGCCTAAAGAATATTCTCTGGTGAAAAGACAAAGTGAAAACTTCAGATCTCAAGATATTTAAAAATCAATGAAACTTCATTTGTTTCAGCTAGCATTTTAAGAACTTTGACTGTAAGTGTAGCTCTGAAGAACAGCCTTTGAAGCTTTACTGTTGACAAGTTGGGTGTATTAATTTACATGTGTATATGTGTGTAGAATACATAAAATATTTGAAATCTCAATTGATTCCCAATCACCCTAGTTAGGAACTGCAACTCTGTACTTTTTGACTTAACAGATGAAAAAGGAGCAACTCTGATTTCCAGTTACTGTGAAATTTCTTTGTTCACTTTTTCAACAGCTCTTTGTTGACAGACCAAAATATCTCACATGTACAGAAACTGATTAAATTTATGGCAGATAATGCCTGTTTTTTTAAAATCAGTAGTATATATGTCTTTCCTTTATTGTTTTACTTTCATATATAGTTCTTTTTTATATATTACACATTACTTTTAATTTAACATTTATTGGTTAATTAGCTACATGATTTAATTCTGAACAATTATCAAGAACTGTGTATGTAAGGAAGTAAAGTAACCATAAATACTTAGCTTTTTTTTTAAAACAATTTTTTAAATGGAGATAAGAATAAATCTTTGACGTGTACGTCACAGACCTCAGTCTCGCAGGCTGAAAATTCTGTGTATTCAAACCTTCAGCTGACTTTTAGGGAAGAATTTGGATATATATACTTTAGCAAGATCAGAGAATTTCCCAAGAGTTGAGGGGAAGTATAAGGTAGAATCTGTCATCTGTCTACAAAGCTATCTTCCCTTCTCTCGCTCGCTCTTATCCAGTAACTGGGAGATGTTCTTGCCTTCTGTAACTTTATATACATCCATCCAAGCTGTGCTATAGTGAGATAAATCTTTCTTATTCAATTTATTTTATCTGTGAGCACTTACTTCCTACTGCCTTTGTGTGTTTATATTAATAGTAACAGATAATAGAGATTTCATTATGGGCACTGTCTCTGATCATATGGTCCACTCTATTGCTTCATTTCTGTTTACCTGCCAGTTGTTAAGTTGCGTGGATTAGAGATTTCTTTTGAAACTGTCCGGAAGCAATCCCCTCCTCAAGTGAGCTTACAGACTGTAGCACGTACTTAATACTGCTGTAAATAAGGAACAAATAATAATGATCAGTAAGAGGAAGAGAGTATCAATTCTACTCTTAAGTCAAGAGAGTCTCCAATTTCTTTCAAATTTTAGTGAGGTTTTCTGGGGTACAATTTACAGATATCAAGAACCAGATATCCATTAGATGAAATGAGCTGTAACTCAAATAGCATGCTTTATGTGCTAATCAGTGGGGGCAAACTGGTGTTACCTTTGAAAGGTGATGGCAAGACATGCTAATAGATTGGAGGTTTTGCCTTAGAAATGCCATTTCCCAGTAGATGAATGTTTTCATAAGAGAATCATCACTATGGATGTTAATTAGCAATATCATCACAGCCTCTTCTGAGATGCAGGAGATTGAATTATTATCCCACAGAGATAGTCGCTACAGGTCTAGACACATTTGTGAAAAAATGTATGATGGTTTGCTGTAATATTACTTACATTGTATTTTTTTGGTCAGTAGACTTCAGTTTTTATGGTGCCCAAACTCTGTACCCTTCCTAAACACTGAATCCATGCAATATTATTTTATTATGATGTATTATTTTATCATTATTTATTATTTTACTTATTTAAAAAATAATTATTTAGTTCATAAGGAGCAGTTAAAAAATCTGTGGCCTCTTGTTTATATTTCTAGTCCGGCTGTGGTTTGTTGTCTAAATATCTGACAATATATCTGCTATATTGTACAAGTACAGTCTTCTGTTAAGTATTATAACAGACAGAAAGGTCTTTGTATGCTTTTCATTTTAAGAAATATGTATGTCTTGTATATATGGCAAGGAACTCTAGAGAGGAAAGTGCTCTCTCTCTCTCTCTCTCTCTGTCTCCTTTATTTCCATATGCTCTCAACCCTCATTTTCTCAAGAACTTGAAAAGTTGCTATGAACTTGAATTACTGAGAACATAAACTCCAGGAGAGGTCAATTAAATTATTTTACCATGTTGGAAATTTTTTTAGAAAATAACAGAACTGTATTAAAGGATCGTAAGTGTTCTTGTTTCTCCCCCATGGGGACTGACAGAAAGAAACTGCAGATAACCACAGCTGAGTAGAACTGAGTAGGCCCTGGTGACGCTCTTCCTACTGAATAGTTGAATACAAATTAATTACTAGCTAGTGCTTATGTGGGTTTTGGCTAGCAAACTGCAGAAACACTTCAGCTATCACTACAAATTGGGAATTAGGAATGACATTTATTAGGTGGGTTAGGTGGAGGCCTATTCTCAGTAATGGTTTAGGAAACAATAAAAGCAATAGCTACCCAGCTATTGGATGAAAGAGGCCACATGCTCTTCATTTTGCATGTTTTCTACTGCTAGTGTAACAGCTCAACATGAAAGGTCAACATGAAAGGATCGGCAGAGCTAAGAGCTGTGATCAGCCTTAGCTTACAAGCTGCAACTCTCACAACTCATGTCAACTCTAGAGTGACATAAAATGGGACTATACACTCATTAGCAGGTTACATTCTTATCTGCAACATTTCCAAGCGTGTAAGGACATCAATGATATGAGCCCAGATAAGAAGCTTTCTTTTGTTTGATGGCTACCATATTCGGCACAACCCTGGGAACTGAATTGTGGCTGAATCACTAGCACTGAAAAAATGAGTTGCAGTAGCTGAAGAGCCAAAGCTCTTTAACAAATAATTATTCATGTACCCTATGGAACAGGACAGAGGTGGATCTTCAGGATTTACTTACCAGAATGTTATACTATCTTTTCCAAGTTAATTAGCACATTTGTTTTCTTATTATGTAGACTTTTTGTTGTTTTCTGACACCTCAGTTACTTAACAAGCAGGATTTCCTTGTAAAAAATATCCATAAAAAGAATATTTACTTTTCTCAAGTTTTCAAATGAGGAATCATCTGTATAAATTATTTGCAAATGGATCCTTTATACACATAGCTTATTGCTGCCATTTTATAGCAAATAAATAGATTATATAATTTTGTTCCCCTGGTGTTTCTGTAATTCACTACAGCTGTTGAAATCTAGTAATCTGTAATTTCCTTTTAAAGGATTTGGATGATTTAGACTTTTTACCAAGGTCTGTAATGACAGGACAAGGGGCAACGGTTTTAAAGTGAAAGAGGGTAGATTTAGATTAGACAAGTTGCTCAGAGAAGTTGTGGATGCCCCATCATTGGAAGTGTTCAAGGTGAGGCTGGATGGGGCTTGAGCAACCTGATCTAGTGAAAGATGTCCCTGCCCATGGCAGGGGGGTTGGACTAGATGACCTTTAAAGGTCCCTTCCAACCCAAACCATTCTATGATTCTATTATTTTATCGATTGAATGAGTGGTTGTTAAACTATGGTCTTTGGGCAACATAACATTCCTGGTAGCCTGCACAGTGTAGTATACTGAGATCTGGGAGAGCTTTGACTGAAAAAGAATTGAGATAATTAAGCCCAATATCAAGATTGTCCTCACTGAAATATTTTGTTTACTTTTTTTCCTGGTGTATCAAATAATAAGTATTTCATCCATTTATTCAGTAATCATAAGAATCAAAAAATATAAATGTGCAGTACATCATATAATATGCAGTATGTCCCTATAAGGTTCCCAAAATAAAACTTAGTGTAAAGATAATACATTAGGTTTGTGGCAGTGTTACTGTGTCTTCTATCTTTAATCATCTGGGTGGGTGGTGGCTGACAAGTCAAACCCAGTAACTAGCTGACACACAAAATGTCACAGTTCAAAGAAAAGCTTTGGCATGACTCTCATTTACTATAACATATCAGCTTTACACTTCTCTGGCAATGAAATGCAGTCTTAAAATTAGTATGAATTAAAGCTGCATCCCTGCTTTGATTCCTTAACACTGTTCTTTGGGAAGGCTGCCCAAATGTAAAAAAGAGTCAGACCTGTTTGTATAAGTTTTTGTGTAGAGATTGCCAATAACAAATTGAGAAAATACATTGCACCATTGTCTATAAGAAACAGGAATAACAAGTGGGTTTTTTAATCATAGTTATTTAAGGATCCATATCTGAGCCTCTTATTTGCAAGAAATAAAAAATTAGTGATGAATTTTAAAAGACTGCAGAGGTTTCACATGCATTAACATTTTGGCTGAAAACATAGTGTGGTTCTGAAGTGAATCCCCTGATCTTCCCCACTTTCTGTGTATTGGTTCAGTTTGCGGAGTCATTATGGTGCGTGCAAATCAAGATTCATTTTGGAGGAAAGTAAACTAGAAGACTATTCTGGGCATGCAAGAAACATGTTTCAATACCTAATGGAGACATGAGTCTGAATGATGACTAGCTGGCACCACCATGAAGTTCTCCAAGTACTCCAGCATATATCAAGCAGTCTGGCGGACCATCAGCAAAACAGTCACAGCAGCAAGGCATCCCATTCTCCATGTCTAGGTTTTCATTTGAAAGAAAAGCCAGTGTTGCTGCCATCACAGTGTCCTCTTGGATTTGTTTCCATGGCTCCAGGCCTTCATTAGTCCCTTCAATGGGGCCTTTGGATGTTGATCAAACTTAGAGTGGGGGCAGAGTTTGGCAACCAGCATCACGGTATCAGCCAGAAATGAGCAGGAACAGAAATAAAGCTGCTTTTCAATTTGAGACCGTAAGGAGACTGGGCAGTGACATGCTACTGTCTTCTGCATGAGACAGACAAAAGGATGGCATGGAGTTTCCTAGGGTGGAGGATCCTGTGGACAAGAAAGCCACAGCTCTGTGGCATAGCTTCTATTCAGACAACTTTGAACAAAATGTGTGGTGAGAACATCTCATCTAGTGACTCAGCACCCATGGCATCATAATGCTAAACCACTGCTTTTGCACGGAAGTATTTGCTAATGTAGAGTTAGCCAGGGAGTCTGGTGTTTAAAATTGCTTTGATACCTACGCTATGGTGAAAATCTCAGCCTTAGTCAGATGAAATCTCTCACTGACACCAAGGAGGAGTATTTCTATGTGCACTCCAGTCAAGTTTGCATTGAGATATGTAATTCTGTTAGAGTCATTCTAATTTAAATAAATTCAGTATGTAAGGTGAAAATTTTGTTTCTTTTACCATTGCCTTTACTAAATACAAGCAAATGGTGAAGAATGTAGATAAAGATGGCTTACAAACTAGCTATGAAAAATAAGACACCTACAATAGTACATCTTAGGATGAGTTGCTGTGTTGAAAGACTTGAGATAGGTTTACTGAGAAAACCCTAGTAGCTTCAGAACATTTATGCTAGAAAGGAAAGAACTTTGAAATACTTAATCTTTCTTGGAGAAGAAAGCTGTGATAGATGTTAAATAATTGTGAAATATTCAGTGACATATTGAGATGTAACAGATGCTATGGAATCATGTCATAGTCAAACATTATACTAATTTTGTAAGTGTCATATATTTGTTAGCATTCCTATTCCTGGCTAAGGGCAATCTTGAGAGTTAGTAGTATGAAATTGTATTGATAAAAGAGCACATATAACCACTCATTTGAAGTTCTACGTACCCAGTCTGTGGGGGAAGCAGCACACAGACACATTTAACTGTCTCAAAAGGCCTCAGAAGATGAAATACATTAAATTCTGACTTTTGACAGCATTGTTTTGGAAGAGGGAAGCCCTATTCCAGAACTGATATGCTGTGCCCAAAGAAAGCAGCCCTGAAGAAGGACCCCAACTACCCTAGATTTTCCAAGTCCCCATTTGGAAGATAGGTCACTGCCTGATAAGCTAACAAATAGGTTAGCAACATGTTTTAAGCTTTTTTTTTCTGAGAGGCTCATGATCTGAATTAATACATTTAATTAAATGGCGGGGGGGGGGGGGATATGGGGTTTGGTTTTTTTCATAGTTAGCTTTGTGAAATGAACACACTTTACTGGAAATTTTAATACTGCCCTGAAGCCAGACCTACAGCAGTTAGGCAGCAGTTAGATTTCTGTTTATTTTTGCCATGATCTTCATTCATACATTATATATCTTTACTACCATAAATAAAAATACATATATCTATATCATAAATAAGAAATAAAAATTAGAAGTCAAATTATTTGCAATATTTAAGCACCTAAATAAATAGGAAGACGGCTCTTGTAATCTGCAAAGCGTTTGAGGCAGCTAAGTGCTAGCTTCTACTGGAATCTAATAGTTCATGCACTAACTACATACATAGCTTTGAAAATCCTGCAGGAATCAGCCTGCATTTTCAGGTTTTTAAAATGAGACGCTTCATATGAATAAAGAGGAAAAAGAAGAATTTTAAAAAATAGGACACATGTAAGAGACAGACTCACTCCCGCAGTTCACTGAGAAATGAGGTAGATCCTCAGACTGGTACTTGACCACTGGTGTATTTCTACACTGCAGGGCACTATCATGCAAAATGCTGCCTAGAAGCAAGGTTTGGGTCCTGTGCTCCGCTGTGCTGGCACAGCTGTGCTGCTCCGAATGGCAGAGCAGTCCGCCTCGGCATCTGCTGAGAAGCCTCTGCAATGCTTCATCTGCCGTATTAGGCAAGTAGGGTTCAAATCTTTATGCAGCGCCACAACCTGGGTGTGTAATGATCAGACAGAGACTACTTCATAGAGAGATTTTCTCTGTTCACAGTGATCCATGAGAACAGCTGCGGATTTCTAAACTTAGCAAATCACCTAAATTTACTGGAGCTTAAGAAAAGTGAGTCATCCATCCAGATTTATTAAAAAATCATTTAATACTGAAACTTATTAGGTGCCTTTGACAAAGACTGCTCAGAAACTATGTTTACATTGTTGCCATGATTATAATATTTTGCTCCTAATTGTGAAAACTGTCACAATCTACAAGTTGGTATGATGTATTAAAATTTAGACCAGGAAAAGACCAATTCTTAGACATATAGAACTGAGGACTGTAAGTCAAGGGTGAGAAATCATGTTGGATCTCTAGTTGAGAGCCGGTCATGGCAAAAAGAACAGTAGGATCATAAAGAAAATATTTGTAGCTCTCTGATTTGTACCAGTTCTCCATTGCAGTGATTCATCATTGCAGTTCTCTGTTCTCTATGGCAGTTCTCTAACTATAGTATGGAACAAAAAAATTTAGAAATGGTGTACGTGGGCCAAGAGACTTTAAGAAGTTCAGGAACCTTTGTCCTACTGAAATCATAAGAACTTTAGAAATGCCCTATGGGGTCAGTCAGGTCCATGGTCCATCTAGTTCAACAGCCTGTCTCCAACTGTGCCCATGGGAAACACAATTTAGAAAGAGCACACAAGCCTGGATGCTACCTGTGGTTCAGTCCCCTCATACCGCCCCAGCAACCATAGTCACTGGATTAAGAAAGTTGGAGGGCACACTGCTACTCTTAAAGATTTATGAGGGAAAAAAAACACATTTACTTTTACAAGAACTGCTAAACACAGGCTAAGCTAAACTTGAAATGTCTTGGACCCTTCTGAATATCACTGAAAAAACAAAACCTAGACTCTGTCATAAGAAAATGTAAACAGTCAAAGGCTTTCAAAGTATATGATCTTTTTGTATGATCTTTCATATAGATATGTCATTCACTGTTCTTTTACAGCATGCTCCTTTTTTCTAGGAAGCATACAAATGAGATTAGATTTTAACTGCTAATTAATAGTGTTCCACAGCCTTCTGACAACAGAGGAATTTCTTCAGTGGCAGCTTTGCTCTCCCTTACACCTACTTTCTTTTAAATGACTTTTATCGTGCTTCCAGCAAAGCTATAGCTCTTAACAGGGACCTTGGTATCAAAGATGGAAAGATCCAAAGATGGACTTGCACGCAGAAGAAGAGGTGGAAAATCCTTCAGTTATATTTTACTTCAAAACCTCTATCTATTTGGGCTGAAAATAAGAAAATAATTTTTTCTTGATGACATATCCCTGTATTTCACAAAGATGTGCCCAATGTGGTTTGTGTATTGCATCAAGTGTTTAAATGTGGTAAAAAATGAGCTGTCCACTTAATTATTTGCAAGTCTCATTAATCTACAAACTAACACAATCATTAAAGAATAACATATTAATAAAGAAAGATCACAAAATGAGTCTTCTAGAAAATAATTCAGAAAAGATTCCTCATAAACTCATAAATGAGGGTATTTTTTGACACTTGAATCCTTTTAGTGTATGCTGCATTGCTTTTATACAGTAATTTGAAAATCCAAATGTTGTTTAGTACTGAGTCAAATGCCTCACAGAGGCTGTCATATCAGAACAACATGAATACACCAGATTTGTAATTTCATAGGAAAATCATATCAAGTTTATTTAACAAGATCTGATTTTTAAAAATGTGTTGATTGACGTAAGTATAGTACCATCCTGTGATTTCTTATTGGCTGGGTATTGTATTATCTCATGCATTATCTGCAATTTTTATTTATATTTAGGCCTTTTTATGTCACACACACACTGCAAAGGGATGTTAGAATGAGTGTAAATATAGTTTATACTCTTTTGAACATCCATTTATATTCCTAAAATGGTACAAAATGAACAAATGAAGATCATAGGCATGGTTATTTTTATGTAACTTTGTATGTGCTTAAAGTTGTGGGCTTCTCAGAGAGCTTGTACAGAGTATCTCCGATTCCAGGAAATATTACGTCTTCCCGAGTGAATGGCAGTAATTGAAGTACCTATCTTCCATCTCTCACTTTAGAGGTTTTCTTCACTCTTTCTGTTACACAATGGTTATGGACGTGACATCCTGCTATTACATGAAAAAGTGGAGATTTCCAGGAGATAAAATCTCAATTAATGCAAGGACCCTTTGAGCGTATATCCCTGGGAAGTCTACCTAAAAATTCTTCTGAAGGACAATCTGAAGCCAAGACAAACGTTAAACAGATTGTATTTCACTGCTTTCCAGAGGTAGTCTGAATCTTCACACTCTGACATGAATGACTTCAAATTCCTTTCTACTTTCTTTTCTATTTACTTTTCAACAGCATGAATTTAGTTTACACTAGTTTAAACAAAATTTAGACTTCTGTTGGTAAAGTTGTTACATACGAAGAGAAGGTTTAAATATGTTACTGTCTTTATAAACAGTCCTGCTGACTGTATAGTAGAAATGCTGATAGAGACTTACTAAGGACACTGTTTTGATGAATAGAACTGTAAAGGGTCCAAAACCAAACTAGACGAAGCCTGTCAGCGTCACGTCAGGCTGACCAGAGCATCTCAGCAGAATTGAGAATACCTTGGAAAATTACACTAGAAATGCACTTAAAGAGATATACAAACAAGTGAAAGTGTGGTTTTCATACAAAAGCAGCTATATTAACATGAAACTTTTTTGTTTGATATATTTTTATTCCATAGGCATAATTGTAATAGCAATATTACTTGTGTCTGCTGATTTGTATTCCTTTTCACGCAATGCAAATCCAACACTGGCAGGACTACATAGGCACCAGTGAAGGTAAAAGTGGGATTTTCGAAAGCGTCTATGAAAATTAGTGGCTTGCCTCACTGGAGTTACGTACAACACATTGATGAACACCTTAGGGCTTGACTCAGGACATAAAGATACGCATGAGCTAATTTATGTCAGTGAAAAGTAGCTGAAGCTGAGCTACTTTCAACATCTGAGGTAGTTCATCTATTGCTAACTGTGGATGTCTTTGTATTGTGCTCCACAGCAGAGAAATACCCCTGGACATTTTTCAATATCCTGTCCATAATCAGTGGAATCAGAGGTGTCAGTGAAGATTTTATTTTGTTGGCAGAACCTTGAATTCTGATGATAGTGCATGAAAAGAGTAATTTAGTTACTTGTCAACTTGTGTTGGAAGTTTTGTTGGAAGATTTGCAACTATGCGAAGCATCTTTTTACTTAGAACTTATACTTGATTCAAAAATCATTGGTGCCCAATAAACAAGATACACCATGATATGATTTTATAGTCACTTTTCAGAGCATAGCAGTTAGTCTAACTCTACAGTTACACTGTTACTGTATATTGCAAAATACATGCGATGTTCACTTACCTGCAATATAGGGCTAGGTTTATCTTAAATTTTGTATTTTTATGACTTTTAAAGCCTCTGTGCTGGAAACTGCATGAAGTCCAGTATAAAATCTCTTCTTTCCTTTAAATACTCTTGATCACTATTTCAGGAATATTTACTGTGGCAGTACCTGTCCTGGCACACGATCCCAGTAGGCAAAGTACTCCCCAAACATGTCAAAAAGGGTCTCTGCCTCTAAGAACAGGGTACATACTCAGTTCATCTTTCTTCCTGCTGAGATAACATCCTTACTCCACTGTTTTCTGACCGATTTTACTTATCTCCAGCTATGTGAATTTTTTCTGCATTTTTTGCATGTTTTGCAAAACCTGTTAATGCCCCTTCCTGAAGCAATCAACAGAAAGCTTAAATATTTCACCTCTGTGAAATAGTCTCTGGTATTATCATAAAAATCACATGGGCAACAGTAGGTTGGCAAGCTATGTTTGATATTTCTCCTCCCTCCACCAGATAATATATGTGCATAATTGCTCAAGTGCCGTCTGGTTGGAACTTAAGATGTGTTGCTCATTGATAATGAAAGTGCTGATTTGGTCCAACACATGAAATAGAAGTGTGTTTAATGTGAGGCTTTATGATTTTGTAGGACCCTGATACAAAAAAAGAGCAATGCCTTGTCAAAACCTTTTAAGAAATGTGCATTTAACAATAATTTTTCTAAATGGAATTAAAATATGGCTGAAAGATCCCTGATTGTTTTGGGTTTGAAAAATTTAGTTTTTACTGTGAGCATGGAATGGCAGTGTGAAGCCTTCAGCCCATTTTATCACACACTGCTAGGGCTTCCGTGGCACGGGGGAAATGGCAAGCAAGAGCAGGGTTCAAAGGTGGCTGGGGCTCAGGCCAGCTTCTGCTGCAGTAAATGGCAAAACTAACTCCCTTTGACACAAGTGTGTATGGCATCGCCCTGGTCCCCCCAAAACAGGGGGTAGTGTCAGAGCAATTGGGAAAAATCCCAGGAAGAAGTGAAAACTGAGCGAGGACGTGGTAACATTATTCAAATGCACAAAAGACTTGCAGATATGAAAAAATATAATCCTTTTCTTTATGTCCATTGATAGTACAAAAAGTAATGTGATTAAACTGCAGCAAGTGAGATTTAGTTTAAAGCAGGAAAAACTCTTTAATGATCAGGGAGTGACTGGCAGGGACCTATTGCCTGGAGCAGCTGTCAAATGCCCATTAACAGGGGGCCTCTAAGAACAGGCTGACATATACCTGCCAAGAAAAGCTTAGGTATAGCCCATTCTGCCATGGGGCAGGGAGATGAAAGAACGACCTCTCAGATCCTTCCAGCCCCTCCTGTAGTCCTCTGTATTCTGCGTGAAGACTTCTCATCCTGTGTCTTTACACCAACATTTGTGCATAACTTGTCGTTCAATGGAGCAATGCCCTTAGCAGTTCTTCCCTATGACCTGTATTTGAGACAAGAAAATGGTGAAGCATTATATATTTGCTTTTTTAAAATCAGTTTTAGAATTTGCTTGTCTACCTGATAATGTCCATTTTAAACACAGATTATTGTCGTTTCAAATGTGGGCAAAAGTGATAAGGGAGGTGACTAGAAGCTTATTATTAATTTGCTGCTTTTATCTTTGCAAAATTAACATTCTGGCAAGGAATTTAATTGGGCTTTTTTGTTAATTCTCACAGTGATGCTTTGGTTTTTCCTTTTGGGACTAGAGAGAAAAACCAGCATCTGGTGTTTGAGGATGCTGGGGGTTTACACCATATTATGTGTAATATCTCTACTGTAAATAAACAAAATGAATAATTAAGTGAATAATGAGGTGTCCTGAATGAAGACTTCTCTGACTCTATCTGTGGAGTGTTTGTACTCCTGTTGTTTGTTCTCTGTTGGGCATCTTGGGCATCTCATCGCCCATATGGATATTAGCAATATATTTTTCAAGCAGAAGCCAGAAATAATATTAATGAAGGTTGTCAGATATGGCAGAGGGGCTTTTGCTCTTTAGTACTCTATCTGTCTGTATGAGAGGGTAAAACATAAGAATATTAGAATTCGTGTCATGGCCCTGAGAACACCGACAGGCCTGACTGCCCCTGCAGGCCTGACTGCCCCTGACTGCCCCTGACCCTGACTCCCCAGGGTCTCCCCCACCCTGCCCGTGGCCCAGGACCCCATGTCAGCCCCCCGGGGCCGTCAGCCCCTGCCCCAGTGACGCTGCAGCAGGGCTGCTCTCCAGCTCCCCACAGCCCTGCCCTGCCCAGCCGTGGGCCCCACCGAGCTGGGCCTACCTGCAGGCCTACGTCCTGGCCCAGCCTCCGCCCATCCTTGACCCCAGGGAGGTGCCTGGTGCCCGGGGCTGGGGCTGCCCCTGGTGCCCTGCTCCTGGCTGGGGGGTGGGACGGGCCCTGGCTGCTGGGCCCTGCCCTGCCACCCCAGGGAGCCCCATGGCCCACAGGGAACCACCAGCCTGTGCTGCCTCAACAGCTTGTGAGGTGGTTTCTTTTAATTTCAGAAGAAATGCAGAAGAGGTACATTGGAGGTGTTGCACAGTCTGTCCTGATACAAAGTGGAGGTCTGTAAATTCTTGGGGTGTTTTTGTTTTCTTGCCTCAGGGACACCCCAAGGGTTTGTTCACCTCCTGGCTGGAGTCCGCCTCCCGCACCGGGTCGCCGTGTGCAGCGCTGGGTGGTCACACAGTCCCGCTGTGCCGCCCGAAACAACGCCAGGCCTCCTCTGGGGCAGAAAAATTCGAGTCCCCATCTTCACACTTTTAGGACTCCTGGGGTAATGCTGCCATTCCCTCACCAGCTCCTCCCAAAACACCAGGACTTGGCAGCACATTGGATGTCGATGTCATCTTCCACACATAATGATTTTGCAATGGATGGTGGTAGGAATTGTTCAAATTGCTGGTACGTCAGTGGCACGAAGGGCAACTCTTCTCACAGTCCATGCAGCAGCTAAGGACAGAGAGAGGGGCAGGAGCTCCTGGGTTCAGGCACAGACCTGCCTCAGCCATCTCCAAACAACTGGTTATCTGTTCCTTGCATTTAAAAAAAAAATAAATTGGAGGTAACCTGATTTGGTGATTTCACTTGCTTTTACAGAAAAAGAAATGTGACAACATGAGTGACTGCTCAGTACCTCTGAAAACTTGTAACATCAAAGTGACCACATGATTTTTTTGTTCTTTGAGCAATTTATTAACATGCTTGTGATTAGAGCTGCACAGGCTGAGACATGGATTTCTGTCACCATGGTGAGGCAACAGGAGACACCTCCCTCAGACGGATTTCAGGTGAACTTTCTGAAGACTACAACAGGGCAAGAGCCACAGGAGTCCACAGAACATCCCTGTCTCCTCATTGTCCTTCTTTAGGTAGATTACTGGGGACACCTGACATGGGGCAGCATGAAGCTGTAGCTGGAATTAGTATTATCCCAGTTTCAGCTTTCCACCTTGAATGTAGCTGCGTATAAGTAGAATAAAAAGTGATTTTTATGTATATGTGATATGATAATTAAACTTAGCACTTTCTCAGCATTTGCTGTTCAGAACCGTAAAGGAAAGCTAAATGAATTGCCAAGGAGACATAGTGAAAATTAATGACAGGGATGGGACTCAGAAGGCATATTGACATGTGGGCTCAGTGCTCTGCTGAACACCCTGTCATTGGTTAAAATCTGTTAATATCACCTTAGGTGAGCGTCCTTGGCTTTTCCCTGACAACTCCACTGGCTGCTAGCTATGCTTTTGTGCTTTCATTTCCAGCCTGGTGCCAGACATGTTCTTCTCCTCCTCCTGGGGGAGAAGGCTGAGCCGAATTGGCAGACGACTGCTGCAACTGTCCCACCTCCTTGCTCTGTCCCCGGGAGCCTGTGCCCACTGCCAGTGGTCAAGGTACCAGGTCACAGGTATGTGGTCCCTCGACTTCCTATCAGCTGCTTAGGGAGGATAAACTTTAACACTTGTGCCAGAAAACATCCAAAGTTGTAACAAATAATGCCACTGTCAGTGATGGAAAACTACATAAATCTCACTCTGAACCACAACTGTATGAAAACAAGTAAAAAAATACTGGTCCTCTGCCACAACTTCACTAAGATTTGATGAAATGACAGTTCTTGAAAAAAAAAAGGGTTCTTATGTCTGCCTTAAAACACAATCTTATATAACAACTCATATTCCCAGTAACATAGCATGAAACCCTTAGACATCACAACTACATGAAGTATGGTTTGTCCGATGTTAAACCACTAGCAAGGACAAACTATTTTTAGAGCTGTCATATATTATTGCACCTGAGCTTTATTTGTCTTCTGATTAAAAGAGGTTTTCCTTCAGAGAAGTTCACTTGAATTTTATACTCATTTACTAAGTCTTATGTTCCAATTCAATTTATTTTAAAGCAGATTCTTTGGGGAAAATTATAAAGCTAATTTGAATTGATTCTTTGGAGATTCAGGCTTAAATGAAGTGCCATAAAATTGGCAGTCAAAGTGAAAAAATAGAATTGAATTTTATACTTGTATTACTCAATGGACACAGGCACCTTGCTCTTTGCTGCTGCTGAGGGTTTTGATGTAGTATATTTCAGACAATTTAAACACACCTAAGCATTACACTTCACTGAAGTTTTGGTTACTAAGGAACCACAGAGTTTTTCTTGTGCAAATATATTTTATCAGATTATAAATTTATGGCTGGCAGGTTCACAAAGTTAGTCATTCTCTCCAGTTTTGCATAACTAATTCTATAAACTCTAGAGGTATTAATTTTGGGTAAGTAAAATCAAGTCCTATATTTGTAGCACATGTGGAAGATGGTACTTTAGCATCTGATTGTGGACTTGTCAGACTAATTAGAGGGAGGGAACCTCCTCTTTCTCCATTTCCAAGTCCACCAGCTAACATTTGGGTAAAAATACTGAGCTGTTTTCAGTGTCCAGCAGTTTGGAGTCCCAATTTAAAACATTTGGTAAAAGGTCTGAGGTTTGGGTAGCAAATGTATGGTTTTTTTCTGAAACCATTGTAATTTTATAGGTTTTAGGATCCCATAATATGGAGCATCTAAAATCATTAACACTTTCAGACAATTTAGGCCACCATGGTAGTTCATTATCAAATGAGTAAGCATTTGGTCTTACAGGTTTTTTGTCAACAGGTTAATTCTGAGGGTTTTTTCCCATAAAGCCTGTAGACATACCTAGAAAAATAAGACCTTTTGCTTAACAGAATTTATGTTTTTCTGTTACTGTTTGATGCATGTACAGCTTGGGAAATTCATAGAAATAATGGCCAAGGAGCTGGTTGTTCAATTTCCTGTCACATAAACTACTGGGTAGATGTTCATTACTCCATCCCAGCACTGTGCTTCCAACCTAATCAGAAGCAGAAGTGAGGATATGAAAAGACACGCTGGAGAAAACTCCAGTCTCCTCCATTATTTGTTCTGCACACATGGTCCTATATTAGAAATGACTGTTATTTTGTATAAGTAAATACATTAAGAAATACTTAAATAGAAAAAAATACTGCTTTGTTCCAGTAATATTTCTGTGAAAACAATTTTACTGAAAGAAGCCTTCATTCCCGGGATTATTTTCTGTTGTGCTCAGCTTTCCTAAAAGTATTAGTCAGGAGCAGACATGCTTATTTGCTTTGGCTCCCATTGTAAGTGTTGGACACCTGAAGGTAGACACCAAAGTTGATATTTAAATGTGGAAATTAAAATCCCCCAATCTTTCACACATGCAAAGTTGCTACAATCCTCAATGATCTCAGTGGGAGCTGTGGCTGCTCAACATTTTGAAAATCTCGCTGTTTAAAGTGAGGTGCTTAGTGAAGGAGATGATAGATGTTTGACTGCCTTGATAGCGCTCGAATGCTCCCTGGAACCGGATGGAACTGAGGGGGATGCGATGCTGCTCTTGTTTGCTGCGCTGCTGAGCCGATGGAAACCCACGGACTGCTCTCCCTTGTGCCCCCGGCTTTCTGAAAGCAGAGCTTGGCACCTGCTATTCAGAAACTTTCTTCTACCCCCTTTTTGCTTAAGAAATTGAGCAGAATTTGCCAAGATGCTGCCAGCTACAAGCGTATCTAGCTGTTGGGCTCTGGGAAGCGGAACGTGGTGCGTTGTCTCATTCGTAGGGCAGAATTTTGATAGACTGAGCTGATCTCTGGATCCCTGGAAATCCTCTACCATCTGTCATGATTACAGAAAGAATAATGCTTGCTGTGTAATACATCAAAGACAGAGACCTGTCCTTGGTTTGTATCAATGGCTGAGGATCTGAAATTTCCCTCTATTAAAAATTGGATTGTTTCTGAGTGATGCATGCATTTAGAATGCAACAACATGAAGGATAAAGAAAAAAATAAGAAAAGTAAATTTTATACAGTTGTCTCTGCTTTGCATTTCTGTTTGTCCTGCACCACAAGCCTGAGTCGCTCCTCTCCATGCAGAGCAGCACATTGGGAACTAGCACTTACCCGTGATGCAACCCTGAGCCAGGCACCTCTCTCCCTTTCTTCAAAGTGAGCATGTGAAAAGACACCAGCACTGTCCAGTCCTTAGAGCTTTGTCTTATTCATATGCTATAATATTAAACTAAACCAGGATAACCTTGTTCAATAGATAAACTCAGCTTTCTGGCCCAAAATGGAGCACAAGGTTTGGAAACCAGCCTCCCTCCTGCCCCCATCTCCCTGCACGCTACATCCTTCCCTCAAGCTTGGCTTCCTCATCCCATCATTTTCAGTGGCTTTTTAGGCTGAGCAAGCCCACGAAGCTCTCCTGGCTTCCTGGGGAAACCTGCTGCCCCTGGGTCCCCACAGCTCTGGGTCTGCTCCCTGCTGCCAGCCCCCCGATGTCCCCCAGGGCCCTCCCTGTGGCCCCATCTGGTGCCCCCAAGCTGAGGAGGCTTCCCAGCAAACTTTTCTACCAATGTGTATAAAGACGTGCAATGATTTGTTAAGAATCCTTTTTTGCTTTGTTGAATTCAGGGTAAATTACAAGTTTCCTCTTTTTACCCATTGATCTCACTCATGAATGTTTTTTTCTTGGAGAAGGAAGATGGCTGGCAGTTTTGGCTGTTACTCGATTGTAAATAACAATGTAAACTGTTATGATACATGATACTTATTTACCTGCTGAAGATTAATAAAGGCCTTTTAAGAACCCCAGCAGGTTTTGGGGGATTATTAAATCATATTTTAAAAGGATGGATCTATACCTGATTCTAAAGGGCAAATTGATTCCAGTTAAGGTCTATAGAAAGTATACAAATAGAAGGAAAGACACTTCATATTTTTTAGAAATAAGCTGCATGAGAACAGGAACTCATTGCAAACAATTAAAATAAATTAAGCTTTTTTCTAATTAGACTTTTATAATTTGAGTGAATTGTCCCTTTTGCATAACTGTGTCTGAGTCTTCTTTCTGCTCTGAGTGCTGTCCCTCAAACGGGGTCTTGTGTCTCTTTTGTCTCAGGATAAAAACTCATAGTTTTCTCAGGTTTATATGAGAGTTTAGGTATAACCAGGTCTATCTTCTAATCATTGTTTTAAATAGACCTGATTGAGGTGCTGAATCATGTCCAAAGAAGAGCAATGAAGCTGGTGAAGGGTCTAGAGCACAAGTCTTATGAGGAGCAGCTGAGGGAACTGGGGTTGTTTAGCCTGGAGAAAAGGAGGCTGAGGGGAGACCTCATCGCTCTCTACAACTACCTGAAAGGAGGTTGTAGTGAGGTGGGGGTCGGTCTCTTCTCCCAGGTAACAAGTGATAGGACAAGAGAAAATAACCTCAAGTTGCGCCAGGGGAGGTTTAGATTGGGTATCAGGAAAAATTTCTTCACCGAAAGGGTTGTGAAGCATTGGAACAGGCTGCCCAGGGAAGTGGTTGAGTCACCATCCCTGGAGGTATTTAAAAGATGTGCAGATGTGGTGCTTAGGGACATGGTTTAGTGTTGGACTTGGCAGTGCTGGGTTAACGGTTGGACTTGATGATCTTAAAGGTCTTTTCCAACATAAACGATTCTATGATTCTATTTGGGTATTTATTTGATCTTTCCACCAGAAATAGTAATACAGTAAAAACAGGTCTGTTTATTAGCTGATGGAACTAAACCTTAGAGAATATGAGCTCAAACAACAGAAGAGCTCACATATATATTTAGCCTTATCCAGTCCTATGCTTTGCTACAAATTAAAATAGATTAGTTTTCTCTGTGAGTTAAGCAACAGCAGATGCAATTCACTTTCTTTTAGCCAGAACAATCATTTTCTTTAGAAAACCTTTTGGAAGTGTTCTTTTAAAAGGTTCTGACTTTTTTTGTTCTCATCTCTTTTAGGGGCAGTGTGAAAGAAGCAAGGGAGAAAATTCAAGTGCAAGAGGAGAAAAAGGAAGAAACTCAGGAGAAACAGAAAAAGGGAAATGGAAAAAATCTAACAAACCTTTTCATAGGAAGCTGAGCAAGTACACGTTGTTTATTTCAAAACTACCTATACAAATAGGAGCATAAATGAAAATATTTGCCATCATTACAAGCTGCCCATAGGCAGTCCTAGTGTAATTATTTTACTCCATGTATAATGCTAAGTTACCACACCATGAAGATAAGTGCTTTAGAGATGCCAATAGGCTTTTGATACTAAATCATACAGTATTCAGGGTGAGAAATAGTACAATGGAAAAGGAATTGCCTTTATTTGAGAACTGGGAGCACACCTCCATAGCAGAGCTGAGGGCAAAGCAGAGCATGCGTTGCACAACACTGTGTGTCCTTGCTGCTCATGCTATCTGCAAGCGAAGCAGAGATCTGGCTGGGGTGCGGCTGGCACCCAGTGTGCTACCCAGCAGCTGCGGTGCCCCACGCCTTTGTGAGTGTATCAGCAACTCATTCTGTGCAGACAGTGCACTTTTGCTCTCTGATGCTTTCCAGGTATAATTACAATGGGACATCAACATCCAGTTCCAGCCACAGCTACCTTCGCACTTTTTTAATTATCTGGTGACCTTGGTGACTCCATTTATTTTATTATTTTCTCTAGCTATCTATCAGAAAAGTAAAATCTGAAAAATACATCTGAAGAACCAGAAAATGTAGAAAATAGACATCTTTACAAAAGCCACATTTGTGAAATGACTACAGATAATTATCTATCACAGCATTTACAAAACAAGACTTAAAAGCAAGGAAATTAAGACTGTGCAAGCCTCACAGTAAATCTTGTAGGTCAATATACATAACAAACATAAAAGCATTGTCATGTCAAGTAACAAATTCCCTTTTCCTCATCACATCGCAAGACCTCTGACTTGAGCTGCCCCCTCAAAATAGTCTGGCTTGTTCTTTGCTTGTTGTCCACTTAAATCCAGCACATCTTCCCCCTCCACATAGTTTTGACTTTTAGAATTTGACATTTTATTATTAATGATAGCAGAAAACATTATTAACAGACTTTAACTTAACAGTTACTTGCATTGTCCTACCTGACAATGAAGACATACATTTTTAAATACCTATGTATAAGTGTATTCCAAGATGCAGAACATTTTTAGTTCCAGAAGTCTGTTCCCTTTCTTAAGGCTAGTACAAGTAGCTGAACAAACTGATCTCCAAAGAAGCCCGCGTCACTTCAATGGTTTTACAGTAAAGATAAGTTACAGGTTCTTCTAATCTGATACATCCTCTGAAAGGCTGAGGAGATGAAAGACGTGATTCACTAGACTAAGGTAAGTGCTCCAAGGAATGTGAAACAAAAAAATTATACGTTTCTGTGACAAAATGCTAAGTGCTTTGTATTTGCTTTGTTGGTAGTAATAGCACAATTACTAGATTGATTTTATTAGATATAATTATTAGATATAAAACTAGAATAATAAAGAAATATCAGCATGCTTAATATGCTTCATTCACAGAACTAAGTGTAAGCTGTGCTTAGGCACGTTTGAAAACTTGCCCTGCCTCCTGTAATTATAATATATGGAGGACCCAGGGTGCCATCACTAACATAGGTGCCATCCCCCTTAAATTGCCTGGTCACTGCACCATGTAATTGAGGGCAGAAATGGACCAAGATCTGTCTGCTCATATATGTCAGCAAGGAATTATCTATAATGATTCTTTGCCCATTTATCATTTGGTAGAAGATTTTGCATTACTTTCTTCAGCTCTCATGCATACCCACTCCACAGTCATGTTTGCACTGTATTTCATTGGCATGTGTTGAAAACAGTCATTAGCACACGCTGAAGACTATCAAACGGGATGTTTGCAGCTGTCATTTTGCAGGATTATCTTTTGCTGTTCCCTCCCATTCAGGCTAATTATGCCTGTTGTCACCGGCCAGTTGGAGGATCGTGTAACAGGGGCCAAATGCAAGACTCTCCTCATCAGACAGTACGTAGGGGTAGGAAACCCAAGGGAAATTAATACAGAGGACATGGGAAGATTAAATAAGCACAGAGAAGGAATAACAGAGTTTTGTTCATAGCTGACCAATGTTTGATAACTCCAGGATAATTTGGCTTTTTGATGAAGCTAATGCTTCATTCAATGCAATTTCATTTCAAAACTATCTACAAATTCAAAATGATCTTCTGACTACGTCATCTGGTCTGACTCAGACATGGCAAATATGGCTATGAGTAACTCCATGTGGCTACGGCACTGCAGCCTGCAGCTGGGGAAGCCTGAGGTGTTTCCTCAAATTCCCACTGAAGTGGCCAGGAGGTTTCTTTGAATGAGGGAAGTGAAGTGCCTGTGATCAGATTATGCTCCTCACAGCATGGGGATGTGCCGGGAAAAATCCCCTGTATCTGAAGGCTTGTCAAAAATACAACCCACAGCACATGCAGCATTTCACAGCTGAGAGCCAGAGGGATGCTGCATACCCTTCACCCAGGCCTCTTTGCTCACCTTTGTTTTGTCTCAGATGTTTAAGGCAGAGAGAAGGGAGTAAGTAAATAACCATACGTAGGCTGGGAGAAGTGTAGGATATTACACTCAAGGAATAAAAATGCTCACAGGCACTTGATGCCTTGCTGCACTGAGAACTTCTCACAAGTTGCTGCTCCTAAAGTCCAGCCATATGTGTTAGGAAAGCTAGTGTGAAGTTTTAATGCACAAGTAGATAGTTAGACAGGCACATTAATATTTCATGGAGAACTGTTAGATAAATATGCAAGAGGCTTTTATTCAGATCCAAATTTGCCTTTACTCAGGCATTGAATTCTGTAGATGAGGGGTTCAATATTTGATGCTGAGTGTAGGTATCCATATAAATTGATGCTTCCCAGTTAAATAGTGGGCATTTCTTTAAAATAAGTCCTCAGTCTAATACAGCTCAAATGAAGTCAGTGGCACACAGGATGTGCCGCAGGTAGGAGAGTGGTAAGACAAGTACAGCTCTGCGTAACACATGCATCTTTTATATTGTACTCTTCAGATTTTGTCTGCAAGAGGAGTTTGGTGCAATCAGCCACAGCTCTTACAGGAAAACAGAAATTTGTTGACACTACTAATCCTCCTTAAGACAGAGCTTTGTACCACTCCTCCCTCATCTCCCCCTCCTTGCCTGCCAAAATGAGAGTGAGCATCAGTGCGGGTTCCTGTAGGGAGCTGTTTTGGCTGGAGCCTGGCAGGCACAGATGGCTGACAAGCTGCAGGCCCTGGTCCTCCTTGGCTAAACAACCATGCTGGGTCATCTATCGGATCCTCAGCAGCCAGCGAGAGCACCAGTTTGCTCCGAACCACAGCCCCCCTGGTTTCCTTGGGCTGACAACAACAGGCACAGTGCGGTCCCTCTCAAACAAATTCTATGCTGCCTATTTCAGGCTTGTGGCAAGCCTCACAGCCTTCTTCTCCTCTTCCTCCTCCCACACACAAAGACATGAAAAATCCTCTCCCCCTTGCACCCACCACTCAGCTTCCAAGTGCTGGCTCTCTATACAAAAGATGGGTTGTTAGGGTAATGTCCTGGCACTCCAGCTGATGGTAGTGCCCGCTCCTAAGAAGCATGTGGTCAAAACTGGCAGGGCAGACCCACGGCACGGTCAATTTGAGTGCCCCAGGCACTGCAGATGCCACCAGCCCATCAGCATCTCCCCCTTAACGCACATGGTTAGGTGAGGGCGGCTGGAAAGGAAAAGCCATGGGAGCAAAGGGAAAGGCAGGGCTGCTGTGGAATTAGGGGGGATGAGGGGAATGTCGGCGCTGTGGCGAGGCTTTGAATATGGACAGCTGGTGACAGGGAGGGGACCAGCTGAAGAGAAGGGCAGCAAGGATGGGGGGAAGAAAGTCCGTTCAGAGCGGGGGCATCTGAGCGCAGGGAAGGCCTCTGCCGCAGTGGCTTCAGCCGCTCCTGTGCCCTCTGCTGCTGTCCCAACTGCCACACAAGCCCGCTGGGGTCCCAGGGCCCCGCTGGGGTCCCAGAGATGAGCCCGGGGCCAGGCTCCAGCTGGGCCCCTTTTGTGCCCTTCCTCCTGGTGCTACGTCCCTGCTTTGGCCCTTCCTGCAGATAGTCCCTGAACCCCACTGGGCCAAGCTCTTTTCCTCTAATTCATTCCTGAAATCCCACTTTTATATGAACTGAGCCTGGTTTCTCCACTAGTCCCCATGAAACGAGCAATGCTGCATCTACCTCTCTCTTCCTTGCAATCTCTGGTCCCCTCTAGATTGAGAACTTGTCTTCTGCTTATCTGGCTCCCTTCTGTGTACTCTGACACTGGGTTGTTCAATGAGTTTCTGGGAATACTGGCTTCCCACTCCTGATGCCCTGGAGAAAGCTGGTCTGAGGGTAGACCTTTCAGTATGCAGTGTGGCTCCTCTAAAATTCATGACAACCCTGTGTACTCAAAGCAATCACATCTAGACAGTGGCTAACACCGCAGTTGCTTGGGCTCTTTCATTGCATTTCTTTCTTTCCCTATAGGGTTTTTTTCTTCTCCCTCTCTGTTTTGTACTTCTCTCCCCACCATATCCAGCCCTCCAGTCTCCTTGCCCATGCTAGAAAAAGGAGGAATCCGTGATAATAGTACAAGGGTGTCTTGTGACTATCACACAGTGGTAGATGGCTCTGACAGCACAATTATGTTGAAGACGGTGGAATTGAGCCTTTTTTATCCCACAGCTGAGAATCTGACTCCTATTTTCAAAAGATTAATTCTTTTCAGGTTTACAGAAGTCAGCCAATGTCTACTTCTTGCTGTTGCTTTTTCTTGTCAAAGCACTTTACATTTCTGTGCTTACAACAATCTTTTTATTTGGAACAGTGAAAGAGTTGTATAAGAATAATGGTCTTGTGTATGATGCTCAATCAATCTAATTTTCAAGCCTCTTCAAAGTTTGCCAAGCTCTACGGCTTAAAAATCCACACTTCAGCTTCTCACAGCAAGTGTGAGATGCTGCCTAAATTTCTGGGCAGTTGGAGCATTTGCGGTCCTCAGGCAACATCAATTTGTCCATTACCACAATGAGCCCAAATTGCTCTCCGTGGTTTGATTCAATTCCAGGGGCAAATTATAAGATTTAGGCATAACTGAGAAAATATAGGTGGGAATTTCAGAAGTTCCTCCAGCACATACAAGCTCAGCTCCCCTTAAAACTCACTAGCACTTGTGCTCCAGGTCAGTCAGGAACAACGTCTGATCACATAACACTTTATTATACCTCTGCTAAGGTAGATTAGGAGAGCCCAGCAGGCATACTTCTTATTTCTGAATTGACTGCAAGCTAGTGAATAGATGTGATTCCCTCTACCCTCCTGAAAAGCCATGTGGGTAATTTCACCTGCAGACATGCAGATGAATATTTACTTGGTGCAGGCAAACTACTTACATCTGCTACATTATTTCTCTTGGTTATTTTTCTGACATTGTCAGAAAGGCCTTTACATTTCTTGGCCAAAGCACCTCAAACAATAATTCTGTGGATAAACTGAATACGGACAATGAACTCATCTGAGTGATTTGTGACCATGCCCCCCGTCAGACTAATGAGAGTGCACATTCCTGCCATTTGGCCGTTGCTCATGCAGGTATATATTCTTCAGAGGTACTACAATGTGCTTTTTGCATTGAAAAAAAACCCCAACATTTTGTCATAAAACACATTAAAAGAAGCAATTCCTTAAAGTTTATGCAATGAAAAAAAAAAATGGTACTAAACCAAAAAGAAGAGTATGTATTAAAAAAAGACAAAAAATGGGTTGCTACTGTGGAGCAGAGGGCTGGAGTACTGAATTTCAACCTAATGAATTCTAAAATAGAGGCTTCTCTGTATTTCTGTGCTATGAGAAATAATCATATCGGACAACACATTTTACAGCTTCTGTTCTCTTTTTCTTGTGATACTGCAGCTTAGAAAACTGAGATCAGGTCTTAATTCCCTTTGACTTAACCAGTTTGTTTACTTTTTACATTTTCACACTTAGCAGCATTGCACTTCTGTTTGTATCTGTTTCCTGTCAATGTTACTTCTAGACTTTGATGTTTCAATACAATAATATTTCCGTGTTCAATTAGAAAATACTGTCAGGACATACTTATTTGTGTTTAAACACATTGCAGTGGAAAGAATTAAAAAAGAAAGCCCTTAAAAACATGTCTGTTGATCTCTGATTATGTGAAACAGCTTTTACCTCAATTGTATGCCAGATTTGTCCCGTTAACATTGCTTTTACAAGAATAGGAAAGAATACTATTCAAAATGCGTTAAAGAATAGGAAAACAGCTGATATATTCTCTTATTATTCAAATGACATCTCAAGCATAAAACAAAAGGTGAAGAGTGAGTGAATATCTTAAGAAGCACAGAAAAACAGAATCTATCTTTTTATTCAAAATGGTCCCATGTCTTGAGTTGCAGTGAGAGTCGCAGATACTTTCCACTTAGGATAATCAGACCAGGCCAGTTTAACCTAAATACCCAGAAGTGGAGTGGGTACTTATACACCTTTGAAAGCTCAGCAGTAAAGCTCAGCCAGCACCCCAGAAGGTGCCGTGGGGCAGCAGCACTAATTAAGGCCTTGGCATCCTGTGCTTTTGCTTTCCCTTGTTCTTGTGCCTGTCTTTGCCTTGGGGGCAAGGCTGAGATTTGGTGCATTGAGCGCATTTCATCCCATGGCCAGCAGCACCATGGGTCACATGCCAGCATCTGCGGGTCCCTGCTCTGAGGGGGGATGGGAAGTGAAGCTGGAGGTAACCACATAGGGACTGAGCTGCAGGACATGCCACATAGCCTGGGAGCACGAAAGCTCCCCAACACCCCAGCACCCCAGGAAAGGTCCTTTTCCTTTCCTGGAAGGAAGGCTTGCCATGAGCTCCTCTTTCTAATCCCACTTGCGGATGTGCACTGTAGGGAAAGGTGCGGGGAAGAGGTACCCCAAGGCACAGCCTGACAGGGATGGCAGTGATGCTGAGCATGTGAAGCGTGACCTGGATGCCCTGCAGAAGCTGTGCCCATGCTTTTAGGGCTGAACAGACTGAAACAGCTGTGAAGCCCTGCCTTGTGGTACCCATGCACTGGCCCTCAATGGGCGATGCTAAAGCAAACATACTCCTGTCTCTCCATTAATCACCTGTAAAGCAGCTTCCTTCTTTATTTAGTTCCCTGGGAAAACCATGATTTTTTCTGCTCTGATATGGTCCAAAATATTATGTATAGGTAAATACAAGCCTGAACTCCCCTTTGTGACAGGATCACTCACCTTTGCATACCTCCGCTCTGTGAAATAGGCCCAGCAACACCTCCCCTCCCTGGACACTGTGCTACTGTTTCTGAAGTGCTTCACGCAGAAGTGATTTTGTAAGGAGCGCTTTTAGAGTGACCATGGAACATGTCTGTTAAGGAATATAGATCAAGTTTTGCATATCAAATACCAGTCTATGCAATCGTGCATTGAACTGTTTCTGTTCTACTCTTGATGGTGTTTCTGTAGCTCTACAAATAGCCTGAGTCAAGACGCCATGACTGCTCTGAGGACCATGTGAGCCCCATGCGCAGGTACAAGCTGCAGATCCAACACCTCCTCCTCCCTCACATATTTCTTTCCATGCAAAGAAAACTGGGCATGTAGGAGGCCAGAGAGGATTGTGGAGAACCACCCCAGTAACCCAGGGACCAGGCAGTAGGGCTCACTGCAAAGCACTCATGCCCACAGCGTAGAGGCTGCCTTGGCACTGAAGCATCCTTAACAGCCAATATTTGGAAAGGGAGTTTTTTGCTTAGTTTCTGTATAAATAGTGAGCTTCTCACACCATTACTGCACTTTGTGCAATGACACTTGCACTAAGGGAACTTAGCAATAACCCCCCATCTCTAGGGGAGGAGCTCCTTGAACACCCTCTAACACTCTTTCTCCTTCCTGGAACCCTCATCCCAGTTTAATTTCTTTGTCAAAATTAGAAGAGTTATTTGTGTGCAATATTCTCCTATGCTACTTCTTCAAGTAAAGGGCCTAGCCCTGAGTTCATGGGGAAGTTCACGTGTGGCAAGCTTGACAGACTGGGGCTATGGCCTCAGCACATGGCCCAAACACCTTGTGCAGGTTGTTATAACTTGACTTTTTCATGTGACCAGATACGTTTGGAAAATAACTACTGAGTGTGCAAAGTGGGTCATTCCATACACTTTGTGTATGCAGTGATGTGCACATGCTAACTGCAGTAAAAGAGATCTTCATACACTATTACCAAACCCAGCAGGAATTTATGGACCAAATGCTTTGTATTGAAAAGGCTAAGCAGATGAACGGTCTCTCTGGCTACCTTTACACTTTCTTATCAGCTTGGAGTTGAGCCCACTCTTTCCTCACAGCCCACTTGCATTTGTCATTTCTGCATGTTTGGTTGTTCATTGCAGTACGTTTGCAAGCAGCTAAACCTGTGCTGGTGTGGAGAAGCTGGCCAGTGCACAAGTCCCAGCCCTAAGAGTGACACAGGTGCCAGCAGCACCCAGCTGGCTTGACCCAGCTCATCCACACCTTCCAAATGTGCCTTCAGAGACAACTAGAAACACCTGCCCTGTTTGTGAGGAGTTGAATGTGTAAGGGTTCCTGCTAATATACTGCCTCTTCAGTAGGGTACTCAGGACCGAGCTTTGGTTCAGGTGACTGTGAGTACCTCTGGTGTGAGAAGCTGGGCAGTCTGGTACTCTGATCCTGTTTGTGGTGCTACCTGCAGCAAGAATAGGTGCTGGCTTGTGGCAAAGAGGCCAGAAGGTACTGCCACACAACATTGTGGTTGTATTAGAGTATGTGAAGTGGCCTGGATGTTGCCCAGGCCCTTTGAACTGGAGCAAAGCAGTACATTTTTTTATTTTATTTTTTGTATACACATAGCGCTAGGCTCCTCTGGGTAGATTGTAACAGGTCACTGATATGTGTATGCTGCTGCTAAGGTAGTTTGCAAAGCCATATTAAGTGAAAGCATCATGTTTTTGGCAATTGTAAACACTGGATGGAATGGTGTGTCCTAGATTTTCAAATGCATCTTTTTCAGTTGTGCTGGGCTTCTTCTCTCCATGCTGGATTTTGCCAAGTTGAGGGTAGCTGTGTTGTCTAGGGGCAATAGCAGAGTCCTGACATACAGGAATGGCTTGTACTCTGAACCTTATTCAGAAAAATTGCTCTGAGCTGACCTCTCAGTTGGGGACCTCTGTGCAACAGGGTACCTGCTTGTATGGAAAGGGCCATCTGTGTACTGAGAGGCCAAAGTGGACAGGATGCTTGTCAGAGGCCATGCTGGAGATTCAGGGCATGACATGTGCCGGCCGCATGTCGTCAAAGGTCCCTGCATGCATAGACAAGAGGTTTGGGAGATGGGAGCCAGCCTGCCAAAGTACTGCATGCACCAGCTGCCAGAGTGCGTGGCTGCGATGGGCTTGGGCCCTGTGGTCCAGTGAACCTGAGTCTGAACTTTGATGATTTTTATAGCCAGGAGAGATGTAACCTGTGGTGTTTCTGGGCAGAGCTGTTTGCAGATTAACTTTGGTAATCTTGGATTCTAATAATGCAGTAAATTTAAGGCTAATGTAGCAAATTTAAGCAGTGAAGATCTTTCAGGTGACACTCGCATAATGATTCCACTTTAAAAATAAAGTATGGATTAGAAAGAACATATTAGTTTAAACATTTTGGAGCTATTTGGGACTTGACATCATAATTCTCTTGCATTAATGAGGGTTGTCTGCAATATTCTGGCAAACCTTTCCTTCCTTGTTCCTTGTTTCTCAACTTTATTGTACCTTGTCATGTTTTTAGTCTATGCGAAGAGGCTAATCAAAAGCCAGATAAAATAGACTGAAAGATCTCTGCTGATTTCAGAGGTCTCTGGAGCAGACTGTAATACTATTAATCTCTTAGAATAGGGACCCAATTTTGAAGGCATTTATACAGATGGAATAAGTGCTTGCTCCAGGAAGTTACTCTGCATTTCCATCATTTAAACTCTTCCCCTTTTATTCACCTGTGCATCACCAGGCAATGTGACTGTGCTTTGTAAATAAGAGCGAGTAACAGACAGTGATTGTATCCTTATGCCCTCTTACAAGGACTTTATTTTCTATTAAGTTCTAAGCAGTTCTGGATGGGTAAAAGCTTTACGCTTCAGATTTATTTTTTATTTGTGCCACTTAAATTTTTCATCTATAAAAAGTCATTGTCCCTCTCCAGTCCTTCCACGTCCTCTCCTGCCCCTGGCTGCTCCTCAGCATTTTAGTCAATAGGAGCTTCATCGGTGCAAGCACATTAGGAATTAGCCCAAGAGCAAGTGTGTTATGAAAAAGGAAATAATAGGAAACTAAGAGAAGATAAAAGCAAAGGAAGGAACCAAGTATACACTGAGCAAAACAAGGACAACAGACAAGTACAGGAGTGAGGAGGGAAGATCTGTTAAACTTGCATTCAACTCTGTGGAAAGAGAATGGGGCCAAGACATGTATTGTGTCTGCAATTAGCATACAGTGCTTTGGGACAGTGATTTCCAGTCTGCTATTTCCCATTTTGTTTAATTTTTAATTCAAATTATGTACTAAAAATAGGGAGCATCTTGGAGCTGAAAAGATGCGAATGGCATAGGGATAAAAACCAGAAACTGCAGGAGGAATGCTGCTGTAGCTGAAACAGCCCTGCTGGGATTTCTAGCTTTGCATTTCAGTCAGTTATGGTTACAAAATGCAGATTTGCCTTATCTGGGTCATTTTGGCTGAGAGAGCACATGGTAATCCCTTTGTGAAATAAACAATAAGCTAGAGTGAGTGGTCATCTGTCTGACTCTGTTTCTGTAGTTACTGCTATTCCCTTTTTTTGTGAAGCTGTTTGTATAGCTGATTATTAATAGCAGGAAGCTTTTAATTTTTTGGAATTTTATAAAACATGCTAGAGCTTCCAGTTTTTAATTAGCATCACTGCAGCATGGCTTGTTTGTCCAGAACTAGAAGGTCAAGAGACTTTTATCTGGATAAAATTATGAAACCTTATGTTCATGCATTAGCATCCTCTCCAGAGAAGACTGGAGAATTTTTTGCCTGAAGTCCCAATTCAGCAACTGCTCTGAAGAGATGCCTTAAAAAAAGCAGAGATATCTCTTCTCTAGACTAAGCAAGAAAATCAGCTGAAAAATCAGAAAGCAGCTTCATCTAATTCTTAAACCGTTGTGCTTCACAAGGCTTAGAAGTCCTCTAGCACGAGTATATGCACGTGGCGTAGGAAACACTCTGTCCAGCAGCCATTTGAGGTCATGCTGCCACCTCTGGCTTTGGACGTGCAATATGTTGAGACTAGCATCTTCAGCTTTCTATAAAACAGCAGCTTTCTATAAAACAGCAAAACTTTCAGAACTTCAGGCTTTGTTTTAGGTCCAAGTTACACAACATTTTGTGAATTATAATATTTGTAACATCATCTCATATCATTGCCTAAATTTCTGTGGACTTCTGTTTGAATGATGAAGTGCATTTGCCTATGTCACCTATTAAATCTTATACCCAGGGAGGTTAAGAAAGAATTAATTATCCTGAATTTTGCAGAGCCCCATCCTTCTTTCCAGAGGATGGGAGCTGTAGAGCTTTTCTAAGGTTCTCCAAATGTGTCCAACTGGAAGGATTGTTATACCCTAACAAACCAGCTTCTCCCTTAGAACATACTGGCTCATCCAACTAGAGCAGAAGGTATTTTAGAAAAAATGTTCCATATGTTTATTTTCTGCCATTTCAAAATCTAATGATCAATTTTGGTTCAGAGTAACCAAGGAAAACTAAAGGGATTTAAGTGCTTAAGTCAAGGTTGGGCTGTAGTTTTCTGATTTACAATGACATTGATAGAAATCGGGTACCAAGAGATACCACCAAGTATACCACCTGATGCCTGCTTCCAGATCCTGCTTAGCTCTGTAAAATCTGGCCCCCTGAATGTTAAGACTGAGTGGAGTACTCGAAAGCTCTCCATTGCACTGCCAGTCAAGGAATTGGCTTTATTCTCCCAGAAAGCTTAGAAAAGTTTTCTTCTTTTCCTTTTTCTTTCATCAAATGTTGTTTCCAGTTTCTAATACACTTTGGAGCTGACAGTTGTTTTGGAGTTACAACCAACCATAAGCATCCAGGCTTGAATGAGGGTTAATTTACTTTTTAAGAGAAGCATTTCAGCTCAGAGGTGAGCCAGGTGATGTTCCAGAAGCAGTGAATTGCATCCAGTCACAGTGCGAGGGACTGCTGGTGCCTGAGCTGCAGCTTGTATGTTACAAACATTCTGTGATTATACGTGTCTAGGAAGGGGTACTACAGATAAGTACCCTTCTCATTCTCTGAAATTTGTATCTGTCTTTATAGGTGAATTGGTTTCCAAACCTCACAGTCTCTCTTGTTTTTTGTCACTGTTGGAGAAGAGATACTAGGGACAACTGAAAGCAAATTACTGGTGTGTTGTGTATGGCTGGAACTGAGCAGTCAGCCACAAACCAAGCTTCAAAGCTGTTCCAATTGCATCCCGATTCCCAGAAGCCACTCCACGGAGGTGTATGTTTGGACCAATACAGCATGTTGTCACTGCGGAAGAGGAAGGCAGGGCTAGGTGTGCTGCAGCTGCTCTTCTTGGCATCCTGGCAGTGTGATTTCTACTGCAGTAAAGTGTGTTGGAAAGCTTAAATAAACCTTTCAGGAGCACGGCTCATGACACAGTCTTAGGGCAGGGGGGACGCGGCCCATGTAAGTGAGGGGAGCGTGGGATGAAAAGAAGACTCTTGCATCTTTTGCTGAAATAATTCCCCAATCAAGTTTTAAGTTTAGCACAAGTGGGGAAAAAATAGCTTGGTGTGTAGGATCACCTGAAGTAACTGCACCTTGCAAAGCAAGAAGTAACTCCTTGATATCCTGATGACGCATCAGGACAGCAATCCTTTAACACATACAGAGTGGTTTTTATCTTCAAAGCTTAGGAAATATTAGCTAACTAATCCTCACAAAGCCTGAGGGAGTTACGTATGTATCGTTACGAGTCATGGGCCAACAAAGGACTTCACAGTTGTCACCATGCCTCATGCTGTGGCTACTGCTGGCATCAGCCAGGGCAGAAATTAAGATCTTTTTACTAAAAAGCACTCTCCTTTCCTCCCCCAGTAAGTGGGAGTTCAATGAAACTCTTCACAGTGATGTAGAAACTGGGATTCAAGATGAAGCTGGGCTACTTCTGTCCATCACAGTGTAATATAGCCAGTCACAGCTGATGGCTTTTACCCAGCAGGCTATGAGCTACAGCCCGGGGAACTGGGGCGTAGAGCCTCCAGGGATGTTGCACAGTCAAAATCCCAGCAAGCCAGTGCCAGGTCTTACACTGCTGGAGCCAGGCTACAGCCCCGAAGTTTCATCTTCACACCTCGGGGAAATGCAGAAGTAGATCCATAGTAGGGACACACAGAGAAACTGAGCAGTGTTGCGGTAGCTCTACAGAAACTGCAGCTCTCTTCTGCCTCTCTTGCTGCTTCTTCTAGAGCCATGATACCAGGGGTGAAGCAACAGCCTTGGAGCATCTTGCTGCTGCGATAGAAAGAAAACGTGCTCCTCCTTAGCATAGATAAGGGCCATCTGTGCATGGCTGAAGTGAGATAATGTTTAGGAGCCTCCCAGGATACTAAAGACTGCGCTTCCTTTGATGTCTTGTGCTGTTCAAGCTCATGGCAGTGCTCCCTTTGAACTGGCTGTGTTTTGTAGTTCTCCCCACTTGCATAAATTGAAGTAGAATGCAATGGTTCGTATAAATAATATGGCTCAGGGAGGGCATATGTAACAGTTTACAGGCTGATATGAGCCAGCTGATGCTTGGACATCACAGGTCTCTGCACAGTGTACCAGGAGGTTTGACATCTACGTTGCTACATCCATCAGTCAATAAACCCTATGCTGCCCACCCTTAGAGGGTGAGTTATATGTGGAGAACTGTTTTCTCTGTAGTTACAAGGACTGAGACAGAGCACTGGGATTGTGGGGACCCACATGGAAACTGCTGTGGTAGACATGGCTTATGGAACAGAGCTAGATGTGGCTGCAAGGCATCAGTTTTCTGCTTGACTGCAAGTCAGACTATGCACCCTGAAGGATGTTTGTTTTAGCCTGTTGTTAAAGACCTTCTTTAATGGTGATTCCACTGCCGCCTCAGTGAATCTCTTCTAGTGCATCTCTATCCTGTTTATGGTTTTCCTAATATCTAACCTAAATCTCTCAAATTGTCACTGTTGCAATTACATTCTCGTCCATTACTTCTCTGCAATTACTTCCTGTCCAATCCATCATGGACATGGAAATTACTTTATTTCCTTTCTCTGGGCAACAGCCTGGTTGTACTTAAAGGATGCTGTTGTGTCCCAGCTCGGACTTCCCTTTAAACAACCCTGGTTCACTCAGCCTGTACTTGCAGATTGTGACTTCTAGACAGCTGATCTCTTTTGATCCTCCCATCTGGTATGTCCCTGGTTGTTCCAGGTCCTCCTTGGGACGTACTGGAGACATGACCTCACCAGCGCTGAACCAACAAGCAAGAATTACCTCATATGTTTTTAAGGTTACCCAGTGAGAGATCTCTGCCTTTTGGGTGTGTCAGTGTTTACTGGGGGCCCGGGATGGGCACGGACCCATGTGTCAAGGACAGACAGCATTTCCCAGTGGTCCAGAGAACATTTCAGGGATATGTTTACCACCCTATTTTCAGTTCTTCCCTTTTTCATTATATCAAGTGTAGTAGTAAAGGAAACTTACCTCTGTTAAGAAATCTCTTCTCTTGTATCTTCCTAATTTAGGATTGCTAAAACGCAGCAGCACTAGTGATGATATCACAGCTGTACTAGAAAATTCATTCCAAAATTAGCATACCCAAGACTCCACCAAGTGAAGCAAACTTATTGTAATGGGTGAGTCATGATAAACTGTAGAAAAAAAGGAGTTCAGCATATTAAGCAGAAAGACCAAAGGTCGCATGAGAAAGACACAAAGGTCAGTATAAGAATAATTATGTTACAACATCTTAACTTTTGCTCCTTCAGAAAGTAAATAATGTAATTCTAATTGAAAGTGAAATACAAGTATCCTTTTGGAGAAAGACAAAACAAAACAAATAGCAAGACACAAGTACGCAGAAGTACGTCATTTGTTACCAATATCCTGACCCTGGCCAAGGGGTGTTACACTGGTGAGTGGCTGCAACTTGGCCATATTGATTTCCAAGTGAAATCAAAGGCACATTTTGAGCGGGGAATGTAAAAAGGGGAAAATAAACATCACTGTAAGAGATAGGGGATGGTGTTTCATCAAAAGCAAAGTGGTGTTTGGTGACCAGAAAATTTGGTACTTTGGAAAAAGTAAAGGGGATCTTAACAACAGGGGAGTGACCTCCAGGTTTCAGGTACTTCTTCCACTTCCCTAGTGCTTGCCAAAGAGGCTGACAAACACTCCTCCCTACATTGTCACTATGTGTTGCAGGAAATGAATGTAACAAAACTCAGTGTAAGACCTTATGAAAAGGGAAGGTGATTTTATTTTAAACAAATGTATTTCCAATCCCTCACACTGATTCTCTCACATTGCTCATGTATGCACACACAAGCATTTCTCACATGCGTTCACATCCACTCAAGAGCTTTCTTCTGTCTGTGCCCGGGGAGGCAGGGAAAAGAGATGCCAAGCCTTGAGCCCTCACCGTGTCTCTTGGCTTCCTTTTTTCTGCCAATGACAAACTCCCTTTTGGATAGTCCTTTTATACTCTCTAGGAGTTGAAAAATTACTGTGGTGTAATACGTTGGCCTCAAATCTTGCTCAGTCCTTGCTCCAAGGATGTAAAGCAAGGTTGCTCCCCTTTGTCTTTGTTTCCCCATTTTAAGATCATAATCCTCTTTCTTGTTGAGATGAAAGGAGGACGATGGCAAAAGAGTTATGGTATATCCTTGCTCCCATCTAGCTGTTACCAAAGTACAAGACTTCTACTGGTGAACCATCTCTGATGGGGCCTTATTGCAGCGTAGCCAACTGGTCTTCATGGGAACACACTCCCCAGCATTTATAGCGCAATTTCTGCCAGTCACATCCTTGGTAATCAACATGGGATATTCTTTTAAATTTTGCTTTTGTTTGTTATGGTGCTTTGACACACAGGCATTTCTATTCATATGTCAGCTAGATTAATCTTGATATATACATCACAAATGTCCACAGAGTTGGTAGCTGGCAGCCAGGACCTTGCAACTTGAGAGATGTTTCTCCAGACTCCCAGAAGCTCCTAATCCAGCAGAGGCTGCCAGATGGAGAGAGCAGCCTGATATAGCCCAAACACACCTCTCATCCCAGCGAGGAGGGGGATCGTTGCTGCCACAGCAGTTGCTGTTGGTCTCATAACTGGATAAGATTGGATAAGAAAGGCATATGTTTATTTTATTTAGGTAAAGCAGGGGCCAAAAATGTAGGCTGGCAACAGTGAAAGCTGTTACTAAAGAAAAGAGCTGTAAGAGAGAAAAATGCAATTCTGCATTATCAGTTAAGAACTTCCCAAGTTGTTTCCCCATTTCCTAGCCCAGGAGATTTGCCTCCTCGCCATCCCACCCAGCCCCAGGATGGGTGCATCCTGGCACTTCCTTAGGGCCACAGCTTTCCCCTCCCTGCTGCTGAGGACACCTCACCCAGGCGGGCAGGTGAAGAGCCGTCCCTCTCTCCTCTTCCTGCGAGCCAGGCTATTTTGTGTTAAGCCTGACTGCCAGGCTTCTTGTGTTAAGGATTGTTGTAGTAGTCACTCTCTAGCTCAAACGGAATCCAATACATGGCATTAATAGCAAGGCTTGTTAAAGCCTTAGGCTGCAAGCTGTGAACTTTCACCCAGATATGCTGACCCTATACTGAACTACATGAAGGAGGCCCCCGAAACTGGTGCAAACTAGAAAGATAAGGAAGCTACAATCGTCAGCAGAAGCTGCAACCTTAGAGATAAGAAAAGAAACGGCTTGCCTAGAGACAATGAAAGGGCACAGTGAAGAACAGGAAGACCCCAGACCTTAATATTACTATTGGTCCGAACTGTCGTGTGAGGGGAGGGGAATTTAGATTGTAAGGGTACAATTGCCCAGGGATTTCTTCATTCAGGGTCCCTCTCCGGAGGCACCCGGCTCAAGCCGTTTTCACCACTGTCCCAATCAATAAATTCATCTGGAATACGTCGTATTGGAGACTCTGCTTTGGGAAACCTGTGGTTGAGCCAGAGCGGAGAGGAAGCACCCGAGAGTGTGCGTGTGTGTGAGCGAGGAGTCGAAAAGGGGCGCCCGCCAGCTCAGGGGAGCTGCCCGCTGCGAAGGGACTCTGGTCCGAGCAGTTAAAGGCTTGGGTGCTGAGTGTGCGACTCCCTGAATGCTGTGTGAGTGCTCGGGCAGCGGCTTCTCCTTTAACAGGATACAGCGGGTAAAACCTTATAAATTGCAGCCCTTGAAAAAAAAGACATTTTACAATCACTTTATTAGAGTTGCACTATCCATCCTATACTGAGCTTTTTCTTAAAGATCGGAAATGATGTGGCTGTTAGATTAAGCATCCATCTCTGTATACCTATACAGTTAGTTTTAGGGTAACACTCTTAGCCAGGTCCATCAGGAGGAAAAGGATAATAGTCTATTAAAGTTACAATTACTGTATTAGGTCCAAAATATAAATCCATATACCAGCTGTTATAACCTAGCTAAAGAGGGGGTAGGAATCTGGCAAATTATTTTCATGGAGTTTTATATAGCTACTCATAACAGTGAAATTAAATGAATGCATGTGTATGTGTGTACAGCTAGATTTATAGACTCTCCTTAAAATGAAAGTATTTCAGGTCCTGCTGAAGTAGCGCAGAAACAGAAGCCAGGATTGTTTCACCCGCATAGCTGGTTTCAGCTCTCACATATTCGGATACCCTTGGCAATACTAGAGGCACTCACCTATGCTTCACACAGCCATTTCTTGGGGCAGTTGTGAAAATTTGGGGATTTGAGCCTTGGAGCACCATGAAGCAGGAAGGAAGCTAACACTGCAAAAAGCGTTTCCTTTGGCAAGTGCTACCCCCTTCCCTGTGCCAGGACCCCTCAGTGAACCAGAGCCTTCAGGGCACCAGGGCTAGCTACAACACAAAGCCCTGCTTAATCGCTGTGGCTTTTTCATGTATTTTCTCTCCTGTGTTCCTGTCTGTGGCTTTTTCATGTATTTTCTCTCCTGTGTCCATATTTTTGGCTAGATCTCTAGCCAGGGCAAGCTAATGTAGCTTTGCTGGTTTGGAGTACCTGAGGATGTAACCCTCAGTCAAGAGAAATTAAGTGCCTTGTTCAGCTGCCAGTATGTTATTCAAGCTGCAGGACAGTGTATACCTGGAAGTATGCACAATAAGCAACATAAATTATCAATACATCAAACTTCATAATCTGGGGTGGTGAGAGGGAGAGATTTCGGCCAGTGTCCAGTCTGGCCAGGGTCCACCGCGGGGCAGGCACTGCAGAGGCATTTCTGTCTCTTTGCAGGAATCCAGCGTGCGCCCTGTGGGGCTTGCGAGCTCTGGCTCAGGCACCGCTGCCTCTGTGCCACATGCCACCTCTCAGCGTCATTGCATCTGCACCCACACCCTCTCGGAGGGGGCTGCTACCCTGCGATGGCCCTGCGAGATGTGAGGTCTGCTTGGGCTCAGCAAGACCGGCAGCAGCGAGCCCTGTTCTGAAGGACTTTTCCTTGCTCCTAGTCACGCAGCCCTACTGAGTCTGGATGGCTTCACCTCCAGCGTTGCCCCGTGCACGACTGATTTACTTCAATATAACGAGTTCTTCTCACTCCTTCATATTTCACTTCCTTACTGTGTTCACTGCTCCCAGCCTTGCCTTTCTCTGAGCAGAGCAGCCCCCACTCCTCCAGACTCCCCATGCAGGATGGGCAGACCTTCGGGCCTGGCAGAAGTCCTTCCCCATCTGTTCAGGTCTGAATTCTTCTTCATGTGTCACCCGCTACCCAAACGGTATGGAGATCCACAGGGGACTCTCCTCAGTGGCTGCAATGGCACGGATGTTTCTCTGAAGATGAGAAATAACATTTCTGAGTTCATTTACCACAGTCTAGGAGTGCATATGATCATCTTTTAGAAGTACTCACCCTGCAGCTGAGTACCCTGTGATTTTATCTTCTTTAATTAATTTTCAGCTTTCCATCTTACCGCAACGGTTTTGTTACCAGCCTTTGCTTTTCCAGATAAATTCAGCCTATTTCTGTTTTTCAAAGTCATCTCGGTCTTTCTGCATGATATTCCTCCCCTTTGCTGCGCTGGCAATACTTCCTAAATTTGTGACATCGGAACATTTTATTCATAGAAATATATATTTAAATATTATATATTAATATAACTTCCCTTTTTGTAAAGGCCTCTGACGCAGTTATTGAACAAGAGCAGGCCATAGGCATTACTTTCAGCGCTTCCCTGGGCAGAAGCCTCTCTCAGCACAGTCCCTCCTTCCTCAGTAAAGCCGGTGGTCCTGTTGCACTGTCCAGATCACTGCCGGCTGCATGGCTGTGCTGTGCGTTGCACATGCTGATTTAAATGGTAACTTCCCACATAACACTATTGCAAATGCTTTGCTAAAGGCCAGATAGTTATATTTTTTCTCTTCTTTCTCCACAAGAATATATTATTTGGTAAACTCAGGTTACATTTTATCCCATTTACTTTCATGTCCTCAACTTTTATTTTATTCAGAAATCGTTCTAACAAATTGCACAGAACTGATCTCAGGCAAAAGGACATGTAATTGTCCAGATTACTTTTCATTTTCTTTCTGTAGGTGCCACCAGTGCTGTTATCCAGGGAGCCAGTGCCCCCTGACAGTGCCATTTGGTGTCCTGGTTACTGTGCTGCATCGCTCAGAATCGGGGAGGGACATCACCTCCTCTCATTCCCTCCTTCCCCACCTGAACACACTACCTTACACCTCCAGGTAAGGACCTTCTTTCCTATTGTCCATCCAGCTTTCTGCCATTAAATTCAGTATTGCTGTCATTATAGAAAACCAAAGTAAAGTACTCATGTAGATTTGGAACCATACTTGAATTACCTTTAATCTTCACATCATTCCTATTTCAGAGCAGTTCCATTTTTTCCTTGTTCTCCTTTTATTTATATAGCTGAGGAGCCATTTGTTATTTTAATTTCCTTTGCAATGCTTCACTTTCAACAGTTTCCACTGTATTTCTACACTCTCTGACCTCCAAGTCAGTTTTCATTGCTGATCTGTCTCTTTTTCCATTTCTTGTCAGTGCTTAGATTACTTATACTTCTAGTGATTAACTTTGCTTTGTTTTAAAAGAGACATGGGGTCTTGTGGCAAAAGGCATGTCCCTTGCGTTGGGGTGTGTGGCCTGACGAGGGGCTGAAGTTGTCCCCGTCTTTCCATCGTGGTGGCATTGGGAACGGGGTCATTCTCGCTGCCTGGAGGGGGGAGAGGGAAAATCCAGAGCTCTGTAGTGTCTCAGAGATTTTTGCCAGGATATATATAGGACAATCTCTATATTTCAGGATGGCTCTGGCAATCTGGGATGTCTGATCTCCCTATGAGTAACAGCCATTTTGAAGTGATTATTCATCCTGTTAGATCTGAAGCATTTCACTAGAAGTTGTTGTTTTTTCCCCCAACTTACTTGAAGGTTTCTTTGATCTAAATGTCAAGCTCTTCCTAAATTGAAGTCCTTGAGTTATTTGGTCAACTTATTTTCACTAGTTGTTTCCTGGTAGTTAGTTCCATAAATAGTAACAGATCTATTTTTGTTTATTCTTTAATTTAATTTTAACTGAACCGGCCCATGCCCACGCACTGCGAAATTCTTGTCTATGATCAGCTCTTGCTTACCAAAACCAGGTCTTACCTGCTGCCCGGCATATTGATTCAGTGGCTCTTTGATGAAGAAATCTGAGTCTCCCAACCCACGAGTATTTAGGCCGTAATATTGCTGGCAATGTTTGTTCTGCAATTGAGGCATGGGACGTGATATTTCTGTGAGAGCATTACAGAGAAGGATAACCTTTCCTGATGCTGTTCCTGGGGGCTGTTAGAGATGCAGTAGAACCAACCTTTACTGTCCTTCCTCAGACTTGTTTTAGCCTGAACAGATTGCCTCCCATCCATGCTGCCTTTTCTCTTTCTTTTATGAACTACTGCATCATGGCACTACAACGTTAATCTGCTGTGATAATCTCTATTTCCATCTTTCCTGAACAGCATGTACCTTCCAAGGATTTGTGAAACACAAGCAAATCAAGTCATTTTTAGGATAGCATTTTCCTTAGGCCTTTCAAGTCCTTTAATCTGCACAAGTAAAGACTAAGTAGCCCTTTCTCTAACTTTTCTTAACCTTATATTCTGCCTTAGGCTGACAGGGAATAGAGGCACGTACTTTCATCTGTGTGCTGAATCATGGAGAGTTGCAGTTACACCCTTTCTTTTTCTTCTTGCACTGAAGTTTACTGTAAGATCCCAACAAAAATAACAACGCTAACCATTTTTTCTCTTTTTCTCTCTCTCTCTCTTTTTTTAAAGCTTGGTTTCCAGATTGGGGGAAAAAAAAAAGGCAGTGAAGTCTTCCCTTGGAAACCTGTTTGCCTTGTACGAGGAACAGGTATTTCAGGGTCTTTATTGGGAACACCTGAGCTGTACAAATACTATGCTAATGTTCACTGCCCCTCTGGAGGAAAAGGGTGCTCTTAGCACGTTTACCACATATCATCCCCACCTGAGGCATGCCAGAGACACCAGCCTCCTTGGTTTTTCCTCATCCTTTATTGTGTACTCCACTATCCATCTATTATGAGTCACTCATAAACCTAATCTAATCATGACAAATATGTGAAGAACTAATTTGCAGTTCATAAGATGAAATGAAGTGGATTGAATAATGAAGGCACTGATGCCACTAACTTGTTTTGATTTGTATGTGTTTAGACACATTTTGAAGTCAACAGGGAAGTATATACAACTTGCTGAGCTCAAATATTTCCCGATTATTATCTTCCCTTTTCTAATAATCAAATTCATTTGCAAGTAACCACAACCAAGCAACCCAGTAACAAAAGATTTCTACCATGTTGGCAGTTGAAATGGTCATTTGATTTCCAATGGGTGTCTGTTGCCAGGTAGATCCCCAGTGTTCCTCATCTTCAGATCTACCTATTTACACAATCTTTATGATTTACCGTGTCACAGAGAAGAATCCATTACAGTTTCTGCAAGTAAGCTAGATGCTACATTAGATAACCAAGTTTCCTAGAGCTATTAGCCATATATATTCCAGATAAATTGTTTTCCTCATGTTATGAAGTCAAAGTAAACCTGCTAAAACAATAACACTATATATCACTATCCTAAATTTCCTATTAAGTTCCATTTGCCTGCAGCTCCTCCAGCTGGGGGGAGACCGGGTCGAACAGCTCAAGGAAGTAACGTTTCTAACACGCTAATGCAAAACAGTGCAGGGCCATATCGTGAAAGCAAAGCTCGTGTGTCATGAGGAAAGCAATGTTTTATTGAATCAAGAACTTGATGTCAATCATGCTTTTTGGTTGCGGAAGCCTGTTGTTTATTGCAGCAGCACATTTTGTGTAAGTTCCTTCCTGATTTACGATGATTCACATTGATAGACTTCTAGTCTATGACACTGCCATCACAAATGATAATTTATAACAGCTTCAGCTCTGCTCTTTCAGTGCTGGTTTTCAAGGACTAGAGCCAAGATCTATTCACTAGAAGTAAATCTGGGAGGAAGTTCACTTACTATGAATATTAATTAATGTTTATATACTATGGTTTATTTAGTTAAGCAGTGATTTAATTCAGAACATTCAAAATGGTGCTGTATGGGTGAAAAGAATCATCAGCCATGTGCTCAATTCATTTCAGAGATAAACCTGGTTCCATTCATTTTCTTTTATGGTGAAACCTGAAAACAAGCTTTAGTAAACGTGGCAGAATGGAGAGTGCATAAGCCAGTGACAAGTGGTGCTTCGCTGTTCTCTGTAATTATGCAATAAAGAGAAGATGTTCAGCTTCACCTCGAAGTCCTTCCCCTGCATTGCTCTTCCTATGCAATGGAGTGAACCTCTTCACTTTGCTACTTTCTTTTTATTCAGACTAATCATCTCCTTGCAGAGATACTAGTGGAAGTGTTTGAGACTAAGGGGTCTAGCATCATCTTGACACTGAAGAGCATTCATGGAAGCTGAGTGCATGACTCCCCAGCAGAATGAGAGAAGAATACACAGCAGAACCATAGTTTTCTTTGTCTGTAAGAAAAACAGGAATGGCCAAGTATTACAGATCCCTAGCATGCTTGTATTTTTCATGTTATAGCATATAACGGTATCCCCTTGTTTTATATTTTGTTAATACAAAGCCTGCACTCTTGTTTCTGATCCCTGAAAAACTTTTGTTTTATGAGGCTATGCTCTCAAGAGCACATCAATTCATGATATGAGTAGCAACCCCGTTGGTGGAGTGGTAGCCCAAACAAGTGTCTTTTCTGTCACCAGCTCTTCCCTCCCTTGAAGTATAACCCCAAAGGCCAGTACTCCTCATTGAAGTGGGCCGAGTGCGAGTGGGTGGTGCTGCTGCCCCCCTGCACCAGCTGCCTGTGCCGCCTTTGTGGCCACGTTGCGCTCCCCAGACAAGGTAGCTGGTGCTTTCCCAGCACTCACTATGGAGTGGCGGGGCAAGGCTGCTGTACAGCCTCCCTCTCTGCTCCCGGTCTCCCGTACCGCCAGGTGTGGCTGGCTCTCCTTTTCCTCAGGCTGCTCCTCCTTACTGGATTAGCACAAAAGTTCTGCGCTCACACAACACAAACAGGCTGAAGTCCGGCCACTGTGCTCCCTCACAAGCCAACCCCAAGTACAGCCGTCTGCCCAGCGCCAGACGGGGGTTCCCAAGGCATGCCAGTCAGCAGAGCCTGTTGGGTCCAGGTCTTCTTTGTAAGAGGGTGAAGCAGCTGCAGTCCCCAATAGCTGGTGACGGCTGTGCTGGGGTGCCTCTCTTCCCAGCAGCCCACACACAGAGCACAGCCCCTCCTCAGCCATCCCGCTACAAGTGGCTTTTCAAAGGGCCTCTTGCTCGCTGCTGCTCTGTGGAGCTGGTGTTGCTGGCTGCCCTCACCCAGCAGGCACCAGCCCAGTGAGACCTTTCCTTGCAATTCCCATGCATGGTGTATGTTAGATAAGCCTTAAATAGATTGCTCCTACTTCAGTAAGTAGCTCGGAAGTGTAGCATACCATAGTAATGAAGAAAACCCCTTATTCCATTAAATTAGATGTTAGGCATAATGTGAGCTGCATTCCTCCTTCATCTACACCCTGTCAACTGGAGCTGCACCTTTAGGATTAAGAAAATAATTTGACCCAGTTAGGTATCACAGAACAGACTTCAGTGGATTGCACAGACTGAAGAGAGAGCAGAATGTTGCCCATTGTATTTACTATCATGTTTGTTTTGGGAGCTAAATTATTCCTCCTAATTCTGCTAGCAGTGTAATACACTGTCTCAGTAATGGAAAGCATATGAAAGCAAGCAGATGGTGAAAGCAGAAAAAACCCCCAGCATGTCCTGATAATGTAGTAAGCAAGTTCATTTTTTTGGCATTAGGCTTTCATAACCAAGGCATGGTGATAACAAGTACAGACACATTTTTAGAGTGCAGTTCATCAAAAAATATAGCCAGTTTCATTGCAGGGCAATGGAAGATTACTTTTTGAGACTTCTATATAGATAAAAGCTAGATGTGAATGTTGTTGAATTAGACCCATCATTTATTATTGCTAGAAGATGAGTGACAGAACAGATACTGGTCAGAGTGATTCCATCACGGCTCCTGTGATCTCTCATATCATTACAAATGTAGAGTCTTTCACGCATTGATTTGCAAATATGCAGCCATCCTGCATTCCAGAAATACCACAGACACTTCCATATAGCTTGTTATCACAGTGGGCAGTATTGGAAATTCAAAATATTTTATTTTGCTTTAAAAGTATGCAGCCTCCAGTTTGAAATGTTGAAGTTCAAGGTTGTTACTTCTTGGATATTTGTGTGTGCGTGTGTGTACCTGCAGCACGTGAAGTTCCCAGCCTGACTCCAGCGGCCCCTTGCTTCTCCCACCACACGCCCCGTCCTCACAGAGTGGAAGGCAGAACAGCCTCAGTGGGAAACGCTCCCGTTTGTTTAGCAACTCCGAGAAAACTGAGACAACCTTGACTTGCTGGCTAGGCAAAAGGCCCTGAAATGTGGTTTCTGGGAAGAACACTATCTAGCCTGATGACCTCCAAACTACATTTTTAAGTCTCTCAGGACAAAACATGGGCAGAAACAAGGCCAGGTTCACTGCTTATCATTTTAAGATTCTTCAAAGAAGGGATAAATTAATCTTTGTTATACTTTCATTTGAAGCAATGAAGACAGATGTAGCTGCAACATGGACATTCCTTCAGCTTCCAGGAGTTTCAGTTTCAGACGGAGCAAGAGAGGAGGAGCCACGAAAGGCACTGCTGCAGTCGTGAGAGCAAATGCCAGTGTACAATTGCGGGAATAAACCCAGCTCCGAGCATGCCGATCTCTTCTGCAGGAAAAAGGGGTGAGGAGAGACAGCCCCATTTCTCATTAAAGCATATAATTGGTTACAGTGCTCTTTTTTCACCATGCAATAACACAGCATACTAAGTAATGCAAGAGTTTGTTCTTTTTAAAATATTTCATATGCATCTGGTTCATTCCTGACTTGAAGAAACAAAGGCAAAAGAGTATTTTTTGATTGCTTGGTCCCTCTGAGGACCCCGTGCTTCCTGAAGAAAGTTGTCTCCCTTTATCTTTTTTAGTAATGGCTTGCTGATTTAACCTCCCAGGAGATGTTTTGTCTTCCGGATTGCTTTTAGTATCTCTGGGAGGTGGCGGGTGGCATCGTTCGGATTTCTTTGATGTCCCTGTGTCCTCTTCATTTCATTACCCGGGCAGGACTTGGAGCAGGGAGGAAATGGGATCAACTTCACATCCCCAGGTCCCAGCTGTTTTCCTGCTCCTCTGCCTGTGCCACCGTCTTTTCCTGATGCCACCTCCCCTTTCCAGGTCTTGGGGACATGGTACAGCAACCAAGTGACCCGAGGCCACCTTTGCTGCCGGGGCCACATGGCTTTGGCAGCCTGAGCCGGGGTGAAGCCTGAGCATTTCTCCCAGCAGAGCCTCGGGCAGGGACTGACCTGTGGACAGGCCCCAAAATGCCCAGCTCAGACCCAGAAGCTGGGCTGGGAGTGGGGTGGCAACGGGCTTGGCTGAGCTGCTGGCTGAAACGGCTGGCGGGTCACCGGCAGCGGGTCGCGTAGGCGTATCGCTTTCCTCTGCTGCGTTGCCTTTCTGTAATCCCTGAATCTCTTTTAGGGCAAGAGCCTGAGGTCCCTCCTGCAGTGAAATAAGACCTTGATCCCAAATTGTTTAGACTGAGGTCAGCAAGCCTGTTTTCAAAGCAAAGCCCTGCTGTCCATGAGTAAATCTCCCTCTTAATTTTTGCTTGAGAATCCCACAGCAAATGGCTTTAAATGCAGTGTCTGTATGTAACTGCTCTTTTTGATGCGTTTCCTGTAATGAGCCATAACATATGTGTTGTGTCTTTACACACCTCGGAACAATGCTATGCAAGCATTAAGAGATTTTTCTAACAACTCGTGAATATGCTGCTTTTCACAGCTCACCCAAACACTCCTGGCTGATAAGCCTGGCCACCGAGGGACGTTATCTGTATTTTTAGGATCAGAGGAAAAGGAAAAAAAAGGTGGGAGGCATATCTGAATATTTTAAACAGCTAATTCTGATGGAAACAAGTCACGCAGAGGACACTTCTCAGACGGGGAGGCCTGAGGAGGTTGTTTGTGGAGCTGTAACACTGCCCAGAGAAGAAAGTTCAGTGAGAAGTGCGGAGACCCGAACTCTTTGCTCCTTCCCATCTCTATGCATCCTTGAGTGATTTGTTCAGTTTCTCCCTCTGGCAAGCGCAATGCCAGTATATCCGTAGCAATGCTCAGACATTTTAATTCACAGTAAGTGAATTAAATCCACAGCAGCACCATGGGTACCTCGCACGTGTGTATAACAGTGCAGGAGCAGTATTTGTCCCGTCTTCGTTAGGGGAGTGAAGTGCAGTACGCACATGGTGAAGAGCCGATACTCGCCATGGCACGAGCAGCACCTCCAGAGCTGGGTGGCTGGGCTGCTCTCCCTGCGTCTGACTGCCCGCTTGCTGCCACACTACGCCTGCTAGAAATGACCTAGCCCCGGGGCTCAGAAAACATCTTTCTGAAGAATAAGATTTTTGCTGCGTTTCTGATTTTTACCTGAAGCAACCCAGCCTGCACTAGCTAACAGGCATTTTTCAGAAGGATCTTTAGGCCGAGTCCCTCATAAATATGGTAACAGAGCTGCACTGTTATTCAACGCATTGCATTTTCCAGAAAGAGACATTTCCAGAAAATATAGCTGAATGTTTTTGCCCAGAGGTGCTTCTTCCGTCTTTGGTTACAGTCACGAGCAAAAGACCTTGCTGTAGTCTATCCTCCCAGCGAGGATGAGCCCCTGAGACATGGTGTTCCCACAGGAGGAGCAAGAGGGGAAGCAACACCCAGCAGCGGAGGACTGCATGGCTGGAAAGCATGCTTGCTGGGCAAAATATCATGTGCATCTTTGTTGAAAGATCATCTAAGTCCAATTCCAGCTTTGACAGGCACACAGCAGTCTGCCTTATTTACACCAAACCCCTGACCATGCCCAATGCTAGCACCAACTCCACAGCCCTGCCCTGCTCCCAGCTGGACCACGTTACCCTGTGCAGAGATATTTTTCTGCACCAAAGTCAGGAAATTCCCAGTTATAATTCCCACAACAACCATAAAACCAGGTATTCTGAACGAATACTGTAAATTAAAACTCTGAAGTTAGCTCCACAAGTGTTTCTCAGCGGGCGCAGGAGGGGCCCCATGGTACGGCAGGTTGGGAGGTGCTGCCTGCAACCGCCATGCCTGTCCCTGCAAAACCCGAGCACAGCTGAAGGAGGGGTTTGGGGGTAAAACCTTTTGGCGGCTGATGCCAGGCATCAGATCTTCTGGGGTAGCTGTGGAGTTTCTGGTGACCTGAGGCTATAATCCTGGTACTGGAGAAGGTGGCGACCCACGCTGTGTCAGAGCCGGTGAGCAGCGGGTGTTTGCTGAACTCCGCAGCAACGTGGGCTACCTGGCATCCTCACACAATGCTGTATCTTCTCCTCTGTTTACCGCACTTAAGTGGCCTTCATCGCTTTGGTAGCTGAGGGCTTCACACTTGTTAACGTGTTTATGGGCACAGCAGCTCTGTGAAGTAGGGAAGAACTGTTATCCCCATTTCACAGGGAGGGACTGAACCAGCAAGAGGCCAAACATCCACCCCAAGGTCTCAGAGAGTCTGCGGCAGAGTCCGGGCCTCCCAAGTCTGAAGGTCATAACCTCATTTTCCAGTAGTGACAGAACAGGATACAGAACCAAAATTTCATGGGTAAATAAGTGCCAGCACCTGCCGGCTGGAAAACACAGGCTGTGTTTCACCTCCACCAGCATTTGTATTTTTCTCTGTTGTTTTGGTTATTTCAAATATTTTATCATAGCATTATCTTGTCTAGTCTAAACAATGGTCCCACTTGCTCTTGAGAATTGTACTCTCTGTGGGGGAAAACACTGACACATTTTACTATTCCCAGTGTTCGGGCCCAGCCCCAGAGGGGACCCCTCCATCCCTCTGCCAGCCCCAGCCTGCGCTCTCTGCACGCAGCCGCACGGTGCCAGAGCCACCGCCAGCCACCCAGCCCCTCCCCACCGCGCCGGGGCTGCGCTCCCTCCTTCCCCCAGCACAGGGACACAGCTGCCTCTGAAGCATGGAGGAGCTGCGTGGCCTCGGTGCCATCACTCCAGACAGATGTTAATCGAAGACAAGAGAAAAAACTGGCCCCCGTGTTCCAAGCTGACCCACTGCAGAGGAAGATCCAAGCTGTGATGCTGCCGTCTCTGGATATGCCGTCTCTTAAAGCAGGCAGTGGTTCAGATCCCTGGCTCTGTTTCAGTCCTGTCCCTTTATAAAGGCCCAGGTGTTACCGAAAGAACTATTCATGTCTGCTTTGGCATGTGAAGAATGCGTCACTTGCCCCGGTGCCTTAAAAGCAATAAATCTCTCTTTATCTTGATGGTCACTTAGTAATGAAAACCAGTGGCCACATCAGTTATCTGAAAGAGGCTAAATGACAACTTGCTCCACACTCTATACAAATCAGCCAGATAGCTTCAAAGGCCTTATCTGTTCCACGTGGCTGAATATATCCAGAGTGGCCGAAACGGGCCAGCATACAGCACTTTGTCATCCTGGCACCTCCTGGCCCTCCTGTTGCTGGCTGAACAAGGACACACGGGGATTTCTGAGTTTCCACTGTGATTAGACACAGCATCCTGTAACCGTTTATGAACAAACAGCAACTGTATTTAATCATTCCTTAAAATTTGGTAAATGTCCCACCCAGCTATCTCAAAGCATTTCACAAGCCTGGTCCTTCTCTTGACTCAGGTATTCATTGCAGTGGGTAAGACCCTTTCATAGGGATGTGCTTGTGTTTTCCATTTTCCACCTGCAAATTGGGAAGAAGGCTATTCAGCCACCTTTGCAAAGGGCCTTGGGAACTCTGCAAGGAGAGTGCTATTTAGGTATCAGATATCTGTAGCAGCATGTCACATCGCATGCAGCTGGGGAACGGCTGGCTCTGTTGTTGCAGCACTCGTTGAAGACTCAATTCCTGGATGTATTGAGACTCCATGTGTGACAGTCTTTTTGTGCCTTCATGCCTCACCTGTAAAATGGAGAGAGTAATGTTTCTTTGATTGCATGAATGTTGAGAATTAGTACATTAATGGTACTGAGACCATCACCACACAAATAGCTGCAATGGATAATTTGGCAGTACCTGCAGACACAGCATTCATTTGCATTTGTATTCAATGAACTATCGGAGGAACCAGACTATTAACACCCAGATTCTAGGGGGAAATGCCTGGAGACCCAGACATCCAGGTGCCACTGAAGTTCATGGGGTGTGGTGTCCAAACCTGGGCTTGAATGTAGATTGCACAGCTAATCGCTGCTTAATTTATACTAGCCCAAACCTCAACGTGAACTCCAACCACTGACTTACTAGGAATCTGAATCTGGATTTGGCTGCCTGTTTTGTAGCTCGGGTCTATGTCTCAAAATTACCCCGTTGTCTGCTTCAGTCTACTCTGAAGCTGGAGATTTATTTCTACAGGAGGCAGGGAAACATATTATGTTGCCAAACTACTTCCGGTCTTTTCCAGAATTACAAGTCAGGGGATGGTGGGTAAGTCTTGTGATTTCCATCCTACAATCTAAACCAGATGGGCTACCCTTGCAGCGTAAACATTTAAGCAAGAAAAGCAAAAAATTGGCAGAAAAAGTTCTGTTTTCTGATTAACTGCATCATTATGACTTACATTGTTTAATGAGATGCACATAAAGCTAGTTTGCAAGATAACTTGATCACTGTCTTTGATTCATCCCAATAAAATGTGGAGGTTTTGTTTTCTCAGGGACAAGGAGGTAACCATAGAATAATATAGAGGTTGTGTTTATTAGAAACAGAAAGTTTCTCTCAGCCTGCAGAAGGGAAGACTCTCTCAGTAAAGCTCGTGTTAAATTAATTCAAATATACAAACAATTAAACATGATCCAGCAAAGCCACGTTACTAATATCAGCCCAGGTGAGATTAATAGAACAGAGCACAAACTTTGGCAAGTGAGAAAAGGGAGCTTATGAGGAAATCTGTGGCCAGGGTTCTCCATCCCTCTCAAGGCAGAACAGCCAAAAGGCTCTTGCCCTCTCGCCGTACAACACTCCAGCCCTACTGCTTGTAGCAGGTATGCGGGCTAATACCTGTGAGCTTTCCTTGTTTACTTTCACGTCCTTCATTTTGATACAAGTGTCAGGGGGTTTTGAAATGCCTAAGAAGTATTGAATGTGTAGCTGGCATATTGGACGAATAGGATGGTAGTAAAAATCTCTCTCCTGTCCATTTACTCTTTACACACATAAAAGACAAGACAGTATCGCAAGCAGAGGAAAAAAAAGAGACGCAACGAATCAGACGCCATTCATCTCAGAACTTGAAAGCCAGTGAAATAACCAAGATGCCGGAAAAAAATCTGCCATAATTAAAATGGCTGACTGGTGAGTGCCCTGATGAAGGCCAGTGTATAATCTGTTGTGAGCCTTGCTAAAAATGTTGCTGGAAGAAGCCAGGTCTACATAACTGGGAAATGCAAAGCCAGATGAAATTACATGGGAATTTCAAAACGCAGGCTTGCAGGACGAATGATTAGCTTCAGCAGCACACAGCAAGTTAGCACAACACCAGAGCAGACCCGAAGCTGCTCCTCCACCGCCCTGGGCACTGGTAGAGCTGAAATGGCCATCACCCGCCCAAGCCGAGTCCTGGGAAGCTGCCAGGCACAGCCGTCACGCCAGGTGCAGCCCCAAGTTTTGACAAATCCCAAAGTAATGGAGATTAAGAGATTAATGATCTGATTTTCACTCTTTTGGCTTTATGCGTGTGCCGCTCTACCCAGGTCTGAGGCATCGTGGCAGCCCAAAGCTTCTGTGGCGGATTTGGGGACGGGCGGCCAGATTTGCTGAGCTGGCAAAGAGCTCCGGGAGATCTGTCAGGGCAGCTGCAGAAGCCATTTGCAGCAGTGTCGTAGCACTTTCTGACTGCTCTTCAGCCACAACGAACAGGGATGCTCTACGTTTTTAATCCATTTCTATGCTAAATAAAGTAGATTTGCTTGAACCACCTGAAAAAGTGACCTGGACCTTTTGCTGTGCTGTCACGCAGGGCGTGATGGTGGCTCAGCAGTGTCACTTCAGAGGGGGAGCAGAGCTACACCAGGGAGCAAAATCCTTAAACCCCCCAAGTGAGATGCAGGAAAGCACATCTGCCTGTGCTCGGCAGCACGGCGGGAGGGCAGCACCGAGGGGCAGCCTGAGAAGGATGGGAAGAATTGGGAGAACGAGGGAGAGGGGAAAAAGGCTTGGGGAGCAGATGCTGACGCGAATGAGGAGGCAGAGTGAGCATCCCTTTGCCCCAGGCTAGACCTAGAATAGCCAGAAAAACTGAGTGAATCTTACTGGTGTGGTTGCAACCAAAGTAACACCTGTAACTACTGTGTAAATTCCAGGATGTTTAATCAAAGAATTTAAAAGAAAAGGAAAACTAGTTTTAGAAAACACTGCAGACTACCACGCTTCCCAGTGACCCCCTCAGACAGACAAGTAGGACTAAGTTTGGCAGTACCAGAACAGCTTCATAAATGTTTTCTGGTAGTTTTACGTTATTCTAAAATCTGCCTCTGAATAGTCAGTCTTTTTTCCACTGGCAATAAAGCATATGCCGTCTTGGATCCTAGTTGCATGAGGTTAACACATAAACTACTTCTTATTTTTTGCTTTCAGTCTTTCAGCATTTCTGCCACTGAAGATCCTCTTCTACAGCTTCAAGTCGAAAAATCTTTGTGGCAGATTTGGCATTGCCTGTAATAATTTATGAATGTGATGTGTTGACATGTTTACTGTGTACATACATTGAGCTACTTCAATAGCTGGATTGTCAAGACGTGTACCCAGGAGAGAGAAGATGGATCCAGGCATACATTTTTGAGGAAACACTTGGGAAACAAAGCAAGCGCCCTTCACTGTGATGTTTTGGCTGGGCCCCTCCTAGGCTCACTGGAGAGATGTCCCTGTGAGGAATGTGGGCGTCTGGAAAGCAAGACATGAAAGACCCCAGAGAATTTACAGAGGACCATTTAAACAGAGGTTTTTGAGAGCAAGACTCCAAAAGGGGTCGAAAGTGCTCAGATCTGTAGATGTTTAATTTAGTAGACGTTGGCAAGCCTACAAGATAAAGTGGATGTGAAATATTTTTTAACCAACATGCTTTATTTCGATGGTTAAATGGCTCTTCTGTTTTAAAAATGTTGTTTGGGTCATGCAGGAAGGCTGAAGGTCTCTGTTCTTGCATACATGTGTGAGCTTGGAGAATGCACTGGGTACGTAGGCTGCAGCTTGCTGTAAGCGTGCGAGAATGAGATTATCCCATCCACGGAAAGGTAAAAGCTCAAGGCCTGGCATAAGCAGAGGGTAAGTCAGAAAGACCACTGACAGCCAGAGATACAGCAGTAACCATAACAACACCATCATCTTTCTTATAAGTCCTCGCACGTAATTCTACTAATGACTTTTATTAAACATTTAAGCCTTAGCATTCAAGTGATTCATATTTGTTACAAAAAACCATCCCATTAACACAAAGTACAAGCCGAAACAAAGTTAATGAGCCCTAATACTTGCAGGATAATTCAAAGTTTAAGGGTGATATTAACAAAAATAAAATAAGGAAGAGTGGAAAAAATCCAGTTTCATTGTCCACCAGAGAACCTGAGTTTTATCCTTTTGGTTCATAAAATCAAATCTATTGCTCAAGTGACTCTTACACTGTTATTAAAGTAGTACAAGAACACATATATGTGCATAATTAAGTACCCCTTTGTGACCGTAAAAGGTCTGTCTGTCTGTCCATGGGGAATGCAAGTGGGACTTGATTCATAAGCATGAAAGAGGGAATGTCATTACCGTAACCCCCCTGTATTTCACTACTTTGTCTGGGGCTCAGCCTTACGTGGTGGAGTGGTTGGGTGTACAGCACTGGAAACAGGAGTGTTTCGGTGCAGGGTCGGGCCGTATACCCTGTACATCTGAGAGGCAACAGTAAATTCACCTGGAACTGCATAGGTGAGTATTTGTCCTATGAAAATCGTAAGTATAACTCAAGTCAGGCACACAAAAAACTGAGGCACTAAGTGTATTAGGTATATCTGAAAAGTTAGATTAATATTTTTTTATTTGCCTTCTGGTTTTGCACTGTCAGATATGAATGGCAAATGGGTAAGTGGAAAAAAGTCACTGACATCTTCCTGCTCTTGAAAACATGTGATCTGGCTTAAAGCACTGGCATTTTTATCTTTGCTTTCAAATGAAGAGACTAAACATGTTCAAGAAACAAAAAGGGTAAACAGCACAGCTATAAAATGCCATTTTGGAAGTGACGAGTGAGCAGTTGTATGGTGACCAATTTCCTATCACAGTTACTTTCATTTTCACGTGGCTCCCATTACCCACAATACCTGGGCTGGGAGCTCCCTAGCCATCCCACTCTCCATGAACAATTTGGGGAGTGAAAAAAGGGAATGGGTAACAACATAACACAGGGAGTTGTGGAGCAGGGCATGCACGGGAGCACTGTGCACATCTCCTGCAACACCTCCTAACTGTGCTCCTTGGTAAATAATCACACGGTGCTGCAGCAGGTCCTTGAAGAGACACGAGGGGTTTTATAGCAGGACCTACAGCTACTTTGTAGATGCAGTCAAGCTCCTTTTGAGCTGCCTTTCCCGTGGGACTGGAGCCATTCCCAAGAGGGATCCCTGTGGCAAAGTGCCTCTCATCTGTCTGTCCCCGGAGCAAGCACCGTGTTGCGCCAGCAGCAGCGAGGAGGCAGCAGGGGCAATTTTTCTTGAGGTAGGAGAAGAGCCGCCTGTGCCCCGGGGCTGCTCTTGGGGGCTGTAAGCTCTTGGGCCAAGAGGCCAGGAGCTGCCAGCTGGAGAGCCCGGATTTACAGACTCTCCAAGAAAACAAGGCTTAATGAAAAACTTGAAGGAGAATTAGACAAAATGGACTGACGTGGACATGGGAAAACGTTCTACAGCATAAATCATAAATTCTCCTCCATTTGGAGAGAGGTAAGAATTTCATCTCCATTAATTTCATCCAGCAGATACAGATAACAAAGCAGCCCTCTACATGGGAGAGTTAACAGTGCTAAGAATGATATGGAGAGACAAGATGCACTTGGAGACATAGGAAAAATGCATCTCTGAGAAAGTTTCCACTATTAATATTTTTCCCTTGCAAATGTGGGTCTTCTAAAACACTCTTTTCTTTAGGAAGGATCTAAATGAAGAGGAGGTGGGAAGTAGAGCTACAAAGCATGTAAGAAAGCCTCAAATACATGAGTGGGAGGAAGGAGGAAGAAATGAAAGAATAATGAAGCTTGCATCACTGGGAGCAAACAACAGAAGAATGGAAATGCACGTACTTGTGGCTAAATTTTGCAGGAACTTAGGCTGAGGTTTAAAACTGCTGTGGTTAGCATAGATACAGGCACAGAGTAATTCAGATGACTTGATCAAAGGACAAAGAAACGCTACTACTGATTTCATTAGGAAAATTACCTGGCTTAGAGTTAATGGGTAAGCACAGGAAAAAAAATGCCTTCTTTATAACGTTGGTATGGAGTAGCCCTGCAAAGGGTAATGGGCACCTGCAGTGTCTACAATGATTATGTGATTTGGTGTTTCCTTGAATGGGGCCAGGATTTTGCCCTTCGTGGAGACTCCTGTTGGCATCTGTGGGATTTCCATATGTGGTGATGTTGCAAACAGATATTTTTATTTTTAAAAATAATTAACAAATGTCTTGTTATTAACATGGTGCCTGGGGTCCCCAGCTCTAGCTGCATCCATAGCTGAGCTGAAATGCTTAGCTACTCTTGGGGTGTTTTCATTAAAACTAAATCAGGTGTTCCTACTTTGAGAGCATCTCCAGTGGCCGCCACGCCAACGGCTACCCATGTGAACTAGGAAAATAGCCTGGAACAGGATCCCGGGGCTGGGTTTATTCCATGCCTTCCGATTTTTTGTCAGTGCTTTGCTGGAAGGGCACCATTAGGCATTCAGCAAGCAGGGCTGATATCTCCTGCTGCAGTCCTGGGTATATTGCAGAGCAGTCAGTAGAAAACTTTCAACCGAACAGAACAAGGGACCTGCGTGTCTTACGCAGGAATCCTGTGGAATGGGAACACCTCCGTCTCCATGTCACCAAAACCACCAATAAAAGGAAAACTGTAACTTTGCTCAGAAAACCCCAGGCTTTTATATTCACTTTGGAATAAACCGAGCCCATCCATCCATTGAAGAGGCAAGTGTCAGGGAATCAACAGGAGGTTATGGCCATCTGCACAGACGAGCAGTGCCCAGGGATATAGCTAGGACCAAGGTGGGGGCAGGGAGAAGTTTCATGCCAGCAATTTTTTCGAATGAAAGGATGGAGCTGCTACTTCAACCCATGCTGGCTTTTCAAAATCCATCCTAAGACAGCAGGAAAAAAGGGCAGAGGAACGACATTTCCATTCCCTTCCACCGGTAAAGCTGTATTTGATACAGATGCAGAAAAACATTCCATTTTTTTTCAAATCTTATCATCCAAATTCAGAGTTGCTACTTTTTGTGTATTGTTGACCTCCAAAGGTTGCAATATGCTGGTGCAGAATCTGGGTTTCTTTGTGTCACTCCCACACCAAAGCGCATTGGGGCTGGGGCTGGGAGCCCTGTACAGTTGATTAGCGGAGTTTGGGTTGGCAGAAGGGTTGGCAGGACACAGCTCTCGTTCTGCCCTCTGACCAGACTCAGTGTCAAGGGAAGGATGTATCCCTTGGGGGAAAAAAATCTCATCCCATCCCAAACCAGTCATTCCCACATTATGGCAAAATAAATCTAAAGGGATAAAGCTAGGCTTTTCCTATAATCACTGCAGCAATCGCACGTTCCTCGAGTTGTCACTCTGCAGGGTTGATGGGAGAAAGGTAAATTTACAATGAGTAATTAAGTGCCCTTTACAGGCCTGACAGTTCCCTGGGCGCGTGGCAGTGCTGATGGCACCAGCTCTCTCTGAGACCCTGCCAGCCTTTGCACCCACAGACGGGTCCCAGTTCAGCCCAAAGCTCCTTCTCCCCTGCTTTCATGGGAGCAAGGCAGGAGAGGCAGCAGGAGGCAGCTGGGATGAGGGTTGCAAAGGGGTAGAGGAGCGAGGAAGAGGAGGCAGGGTGCACCCTTGGTACTGTAAGCTCTCCTGGCTTAGGGAGTTTTCTCTGTTATTTGACTGTAAAGAATACAGTATAACGAGGTGCCAGGCCTCGGCTGGAGCTCCCAGTTGGTAAGACGGTAACGAAAATAAGTTTTAGTTCTGCTTGTCTCAGTTTTCAACACACAAAGTCCGGCTTCGGTGACACGAAGGTCGCTCACAGTTGCAACACGACGGCCGAGGAAGGCAGCCAAGGCGTCCAGGCGTTCATCAGCGGGTCGTGCCCCTCCTGGGTGGTGGGACGAGGACTGGGCTGCCTGCCCACACCAGAAGTCGGCAGGGCCGGGCAGGGCGGGCGCCCCAGTGGGACAGCGGGCCTGACCGGGGATTCCCCTGCGGGGACAGGAAAAGAAAATGTGGGACCGGCCACCCGCCACCTTCCCCCAGCCCCAGGGCTGCTGCGTCCCCACGCACCCGCAGGAAAGGGCCCGCCGGCAAGCGGCCCCCTCCAGCTTCCCGCTCCCGCGCTCGCCCTTCTCCCGAAGTTTCCTTCGGGGAGGCCCGGCCCGGGCACCCGCCGCCAGCTCCGGGGGGCGGCCGGCAGGGCGGGGCGGCGCGGGCGGGCGGGCGGCGCTAGGGCCCGGCGGGGCGCGGCGCCGCCGCCGGGGGTGGGACGGGGCGCGGGGGGCGGCAGGCGGCGGCGCGGGCTGCGGCTGCCTCCCGCCGCGGGGCGCGGAGCGGGGCCGGCCGCGGGGAGCACCCACCCCGCGGCGGCGGCGGCGGCGGGAGCCGAGGGCCGCGGCGAGGAGGTAACGGCGGCGGCGATGGCGTTTCGCGGTGTCATTGGGAGCGTGTGCGTGCGTGCGTGCGGGTGGGTGGGTGCCGGCCAGCCCCCGCGGCAGCCGCCGCCCCCGCGCCCCGTCCCTCCGGGGCAGGGAGCCCCGGCCAAACTTTTGGGGCCGCGGGGCCGTTGGCTGCCGCGGGCGGGCAGCGGCGCCGCCCCGGGGAGTTAGTGGGGGCCGCCCCGCCCCGCGCCGCCCGCCCCCGCCCCGCCGCCGAGCCCCGCCGGGCGCGCAGCCCCGCCGCGCTGGGGGCGCGGAGGGCGGCGCGGCGGCGGCGGCAGCCCCAGCCCGGCGGCAGGCAGCGGGGAAGGGCGCCCCGGGGCGAGCGGGGGACGCGTGCGGGGCGGCCGCCGGGCCGCGTCGCGGGCGGGCTGTGCCCGGCAGCGCCGACCCCGGCCCCGGCTCCGCGGGGGCGCCCGGACGTGGCCGCGGCGGGCGGGCTGGGCGGGAGGGACGCGGCGGCGGCAGCCCCGGCCGGGGCCCGGCGGGCGCTGGAGGGGCAGCGGCGCAGCCGGCGGCGGGCGGGCACCCCGCCGTCTCCCTTTTGTTCCCGCGGGCCGCCGGCTGGTAGATCCGTGCCCGGGAAGGAGCCGCTCCGTACTTCGGGGGCTCCGTGTGTGTCTGCACCCACGCCTGAAGGGCGTCCTCTGAGGGCATCCTGTCAGAGCCGCCAGGAAAGGCATTTTCTTATTTCACATCAGCTCCCCTTTGCTGGCCGTTCTTCGGTGGTGACTCTTAAGTTATCCGGAGTTACGGTGAATTCATTTCTTCCCGATATATGCATGTGTCTCTGCATCCTGGAGAAGGATTTCCTTATTAACCTGCCAACTACGCTGTGGTCAGTTGTTATTTATATTATCAAAAATATGTCTGCGAAAATCTGCACGGCTACGGCCCGACTGCTCTTACAACCCAGTTTACTGAAACTTTAATTGCAGCAGGCGATGTTTTACTGTGGAGCCATTTACGTCAGAGCAGACCGTTACTCCGGTGGGATAACGGCGTCTCTGAGACGATGGTTTTTCAGGCAGGGAGGGCTCGTGCTGTTTCATGGGATGAATCGGAAACAAAAATGAGCAAACAATGAAAATGAGTTTGTGTGGTATTAAAAAACCCAACGTGGTAACATCTGTTATGGGCACGGTAAATCAGGCAGCAAACCCCCAGTTTTCTCCAGCGTAGCCCACGTATCAGCCGGTAAACAACATAAACTGTGATCACTTTGCAGCTGAAAATATAAGGCCTTGCAGCCCTGGCTGCCTAAGCATTACGTGTCATTAAAGTAGCTCTCTTGGAGGAGAGGGACTGTCCCAGGAGCTGTAAAATCTATAAACACTTTTCTGATTGGTTTAAAAATTTAGACACAGGAAGCGGATGGTATCTAATAACAGACAAGTGGAGACACTGTTGTCATGGAAACTGAGAAGACTACCCCCCCCATTTATTAAAAAAAAAAAAAAAGAAAAGAAAAGAAAAAGAAAAAAGTCTGCATATCATCAGAAATGCCTGCAGACCGCCTTGGCTGCTGTTGCCTTTCCCACAGCATCTGTTGAAACCTGAGAACGTGCCTGTCAAATCAAGGTCATTTTACAATAAAACCCCGCGCCGCCGTCTCCCCTCTTTCCTCTCTGGATGTTGTCCCGCACTTTCCACCCAAGGAGGAGTTTGAGAATCGGAGCCCCCTGCCCCGCGCCCGCCGGGCTGCCCTCCATATCGTGGGTGTCCTGCCCCGGCCAGGCCTGCTGCTGGGGGTAGCTGGTGTGGGGAGGAAAGGCTCAAAGCAGCAGGACCAAGGGGGTTAAAAAAAAATAGTAGCGAGGGATGACTTTTTTTTTTTTTTAATCAAATGACTAGGCCACGTTTATTTTCGCTGGGAATCTATGGACCTGGGAGAGAAAGCTGAGATTGATTAGATCTCCCTCTGTTCCTCCTCATTTCAAAGTTATATTAAAATGTAATGATTTGGACTTGAATATTAAGGCCATTTCACAACTCTGCCTCACCTGCAAAAAAAAAAAAAAAAGGAGGCAAACGGAATCCCTGTGCAATTGCTTTTAATAAAAAAAAAATCACCGTTTGGTTATAGCATGCTATTTGAGGACAAAAGCAGAGATACGAGAATAAAATATGCTTCATTACTGATGAATGCAGCATGAGAAAATCAGACTTATTGAAGTTTTACTTTGCTGGACTATTGAAAGTTTATTGTGTGTGAAAAGAGAGAGCTATTTTGCTTTTGGAGCAAGAGAGAAGTATTTCACAGCAAACTCACAAGGAAGGTTTTAGTGGTTTTGCTTATTTTCTTGGGCAGCAGCCTTTGATTTCAGATGTTTGCAATGGAGAGATGTCTTTGAGTATTCACTGTGTTTTCTCCAAAACATTTCATTTTGTTCCTCCCTTTAATCTTCATTCTGCAGTGACCAAGCCGAGTGCTTGAGTGCTTCACCCACTGTATATATCATCACTTTGAAACCTTAAATGACCAGTTTGACCTCTGTTGCCTCTTTGCTTGCATATTTCACTTTTTGCATTATTATTTCTTAAGAAAACCAGAGGCTGGTAAGCAGGTCTTGTGGATCTGGAGGTAAATCCTGCAGGGTGCTGAGGAGAAGGTGCTCAGCACCTTCTCCACCCACAGCCTTGGATCTTGCCATTCGAAAAACCCAAGGCCTGGCTTTAAAATCTGGCTGTGGGCAGAGCAGCCTAAAGGGATGGTAAAGCCAGAGGGAACGGCACCTGCTTCTGCTTGAGGAGTCCCCCTTGGCTGCAGGCTGGGATGGCATCGGGGTGCAGGAGCTGGGACCCCCCTCCCGGCTGTCGGGGAAAGGCTGAGGGAGTCGGGCAGTTGCGTGTTTAATCCAGCTAACGTCTGATTAGCCAGATGCTGCTTTCAATTGCTGCGGAGTTCAAATGGAGAAAGTTTGGCTTGGTAGCGAAAGTGTGCTTGCTTCTAGAAGCGAATTTCCTGTTGTCGGGAGCACCCTTATCTGCAGGAAGGTTTGCCGGCAGGAAGTGTGTCAGTTACTTGTTTTTACACAGTGAAGGAAATGAGCTGGATTAGGTACTTTCTAGATTTACCCTTCATCGTCCTCCGTGTCTGTGCCACTCTATTTATCTCTGATGGTTTTAGTTTGTAAAAGTTTTATGATGTCAGTCATTCCCGAGGGAAATGCAAGAAGTTAAATGCTTGTGTTGTCCTGCCATTTTTTGCTATTATAAAAAAATACCCCACCAGCCTCTCTGGGCCACATTTTCAAAAGTATCCAATCTGCAATTTATACCTTTTGAGCCTCATTAATGATACTCAGATAGGCTCACCCCCCCCCCCCCCCTTAGAATGAAAGATCAAAAAATGCACCAGTTATTTTACTAATAGGAGCAGTCCTTACACTTCTGAACTGCCTTTCATCATGGATCATAAATCACTTTACAGAAATTCATTTTTTAATATCCACAGAAGTTGAATGAGCATAGGAAGCCAAAACATAGCATTTCACGTGGACTGCCCAAAGTTGCAAGGCAAATTAGGAGCAGAGCTGGGAGTCAAATTAATTGCCCCTTAATTAGCAATTGCTAATGGATTAAAACTTTGAAAATGTGTCTGCCTTTCCCAAGTGCACTCGTGCTAATGTGCCAATGCAGTGCATATGTATTTGGGATGTGGGGTTGGGAGTGAGAATATAAGCAGTGGTTCCAGAACATGCCAGTTGTTTGCTGGTCCCCATCCAGCCTGGCATGGGTGGGATGCCAGGTTGGAGGCCTGTAAGGTTAGACACAGCTTTGGATGAAGGTCCAGACTAAAGGTGAGGGCTGGGGTTTAGGCCATTGTGTTCTAGTAAGCAGGGAGGTTCAGGGAAATAAATTATCTTTCTCCAATGTCAGCTCACAACGGAGTATTTATGGTGTTAAGCTGAACTTTTGCAGAGGTTTTTGCGGAGAAAACGTGGAAAAGTTACATAAACTTGTAAGAAGCTGTCTGGCTTGCTGAGCAGCTTCAAGTAGTGATTTTTGGCGTAGGAGATGTCTTGGTGTTAGGAACCGTTCCTGGCAGAAGAGGCTCCCAGGGCTGTCCAGAAGCCTAAGCTGGGCTGGAACGGGACTGTCCTGGCTGATGCTGGAATTTGCCAGTTCGTGACTTCAGACGTAACACAGTGCAGCATGACTTTGGCTAGAGTTTTGAAATATTTCTAATGAAACCGCATTTGGCTTGTTACCTGCTCTCATGGCCAAGCCAAAATAAAACTGTAACAAGAATAATGAAAAAAAAAAAAGAAAGGACTCCAACAAAACAGCATTTCATTTAAATGTAAAAATTACAGCTGTGTTTTTTCAGAAGCGATCAGCTGATTCAGGGAAACCAGCCTGAAGCTCTGGAAGGCAAGGCAGTTTTTGGGAAGCGACTCTCTTCTAGGCTTTGGAAATCTTACTCCATTTAACGTGTCTGAAGTTCGGTTGCCACGCATCAGGGCAACTCCGACCCTCCTTAACTTCACTGTAACGCTTTAGGTGCTGTTAGCAGTCTTGGGACTTTTGCTCGATCTGGACTGAAGCTGGCTGTCTAGCTTAAGGTTTGCCCCTTGGCTGCCTGCATAGCCCGTGAAGGAGCGAGGCTCCCTGCGCCCTGGTTGCCCCCCTCGGGGATGGGCACAAAGCGATGGGATAGCCCTGCTCTGGAGGTGGCTGGTGAGAGGGGTCAGGGGAATGGCTAAAACTCTCCACGGCTGGACACGCGACTTTCAGGTGGTTCAAGTTGTGTAGGACCACCGTCGTGTTAGCCCAGGCGCTGGTGGCTGCTTGCTTGGCAGGGGTCAGTTTTTCCCTACCTCTCTCGGGAAGGAACGGAAGTAACATGTTATGCTCTTTTAAAACTCTCCCTAAAACTCATCTGTTCTGTAATGTCTGCCGAAATTGGACAGGCTAAGTCTGCTGGAGGTGAAACATCTGCCTATTATGCTGGACAGTATTTTGTCACTCTTTCCTTTTATTTCTCTGTCCGTAGTCTAAGAGTCTCTTTGCTGGAGATGGTCTTTCTTTGTGTCGTAACCAACTGCAGGACAGACAGGCGGCAGGGCTGTGACCTGTGGCCAGTGTTGGTAGGTGCCACTGAATGGAAAGATCCGCCTAGCTGTTTGATACTGTAGTTTTTTCCCACATTAGCAGGAATTTACATCAATGCTAGCCAATATAATAAAGTTTCCAACACTGGATGTTTTTACCTTTTACTGAAAATAGGTTAAAACCAAATAAAAATAGGTATTATTTAAGGACCAGGATGGTTTTGGCCCACACCAGCTTCTCCCTTTGCCCACCTCCCAGATGCCGGGTGGTGGTGGGACCCTTCCTGTGACCTCTGTTTGCTCAGGCCGAGTGCGAGGTTCCCCGGTGGGAGCCTAATTGCAAAGCGCTTACCTGCCACCTATTTGCTGATACAGCCCGCTCACGATGTCTGGGCGTACTTATTTTTGTTGCAAGGAACATATACCAGACTTGCTAACAGACGGGGCTTTAAGTACAAGGCAATCCAAGCTAGATTCTGGAAGGCATTTCAGAGTGGCAGCTTTGTTGGAAATTGCTTCTTAATACTGTACGGCAGAGCTGTTGCTCTTTTTAGTGTAGCTCTCTGCAAGACCTGTGCCCGTCCCGCTGAACCGAGCGGCGGCCTCGGGTCTCCGGTGACCCTGCATCCTGTCTCAGGCTGGCCAGGCTCCCCTCTCCAACCCCTGGCAGCTCTGCGGCTCCCCGGTACAGAGCTGCTTTTTGTTTTTTCTCTTGGGCTGTGTAGAGAGGCCAACCTTTTCCCTGGATAAAGTTGGCTTCCGGCACAGCAGGCAGATGCGAATTCCCCAGCCTGACCCATCCTTGCAGAGCTGCGCTCGGTGTTACTCCCCTCAGTAAGATCTTCTCGTTGCCAATTTAATTGCTGGCCGGGCTTGATGTGGAAAGGAGCAGAGGCATTAGAGGGGTTACGAGAGGTTATTAGAGATGGGAGGAAGCTGAAGGTCTGACCCATCCAGATTTAACTGGATTAAATCTCATTTTACCCGCAACTCCAACTTGTTTTGATCTGGGTTTTACAGTAGATCATTTGTAGAAGCTACCCAATTAATATGTTAATTTTAACACCAGATTTTGTAAAGCTTTTTTGTTGGAGGTGGAGAAGGGATCCAAATGTTTTGATCCTATTTTTATCATAATCTTCACTGAGTTTTTCTCACTCTGTGCTTTGCAGAGAGGAGTGAAATTTTAATAATTCACTAATATACTTTCACTTCATTAACATTTTATCATTCTGGCATTGTGCATATGGTGAACTCCGTAGTACGCTCATTAAGGGCCTGATCTTGCCCCCGTACTCTCACATCCCTCCAGGTGTGGAAAACCCTAAACGCAATCGCTGTTCTGCTTTTTGGAAAAAGCTTTTCTCTTTTTCCAATAGATAGTAAACTGAACAAAACATGCAAGGTTTTTTTAGGGTGTTTTTTTGGGTTTTTTGTTTTTTTTTTTCAAAATGGAAACATTTATGCAAAGATAGCAGCGATGGTTAGGTTGGAGCCACTCAGTGCTAAGCTTCCAATCATTACAAAACCTAACAGTGTGGTCTAGAGAGCGTGAAGACACAGGGTGTTACTGTGGTATCGTTTGCATCATTTTACACTGTGGCACACTTGGTTTAAGCAGAAATTTATACTGGTATTAAAATGGTTATGAAACTTTCAGGTGCCTTACCTGGGATAGCACAGTGCTTGGTATTAGGATGGCACAAATAACATGTAACACTTCATGTAGTCTTGGTGATTAAGTACATACGTTTGCAGGTGTGTGCCCACTTTGTGTTAAACAGGTGCTTTTTAATTGTGTCCTAATCTGAAATTGGGTGTTGAACTTCCATGGTGACTCTCCTTCCCTTTTTTTTTCTTTTTTTTGCATGAAATAAACCTCTGAATTAGTGCATGACTTGTTACTGCTGATTAAATATTGTTAGCACACCAAATTACTTCAGGCGTATTCAGAAGGCATAAGAAGCCAAGCATGGCTGAGGAGTGGATGGTGGGTAGGTACAGGAGGCTTGAGAGTGGAAGGGAAGCTTCTGGGTTGTGAGCAGCGAAGAACTAAGGGCCAGGTAAGAATTTCAGGAGGTTACGTGTATTGAAAAGAGTGTGGCTGTTGGGAGACCAGAGGAGAAGAGATCACAGTAATAAATACAGGAGATGTTGAGGGACCTGGCTGAAGGTTTTTACTTGTCAAATAGAATATGTTTGCTTTTAGAGGCACCAGGACAGAAACTCGTCTCTTGTAAATTGGTATAATGCCGTGGGAGTTAGTGGAATTACACTGACTTACACCAGCTGATGGTCTGTCCGGTGGTATTGCAAGAAGAGTGAAGATGTGAAGGATGGAGGAACTGGAAGAGGTTATAGGCCTGAGCAACAGGGAGGGTGGAAGTTTGTTCTGAAGTGATAGAGAGGCTGGGCAAGTGAAGAAAGATCAAAAGGTCCATTGTATCTATATTGGGTTTGATTTGACAATGAGACGCCCAGCCAAGAGATGTGAGAAAGGCAGGAGGAGAGATGGGCTTGGCTGGAGAGGAGAGTCAGCGACGGAAAGTACATTTCTCATTGGCACGGTAGCGGTTGGTGTGTGAGTGAATAAGATCACGGCACTGGGGTGGGGTGGGGGGGAAAGAACAAGGCCAAGGCCACAGCAGGAGCTGGGGGAGAGGACGTGGAGGTACAGAGCAATCGCTGGAGGAGGACGGCCAGAAGACAGTGTCTCACGAAGCCAAGGCAGGACAAAAGTCCTTCAGTCTGGAAGGAGGAATAGAAAAAACTTATTGAATATTATTTAGGGTTGAGAAGAGAAAGCGAATGACATTGACTTCTTTAGAGACATGAGCCGTGAAAAATCTCTACTACAATTAGTAAACTTTGAAAAACTGAGCTATAAATAAACTATGTCTTAACTGGTATGTCTAATTCCGCCCCGCCCCCCCCCCCCCCCCCAGTCTTCTGTTGTTGCAAAGTAGTCTCATGTAATGGTGCAGCAGACCTTAATGTCCTGGGGATGGCTACGGCAGCTTCACTAATTGATGCTGCGCTGTATGGTGCTGCTGTGGCTGTTCCGGGGTGAAGTGGCCGTGTCGTGGCCATGTCAGCCCTGGTTTACCCCACGGAACTCCGGCTGGGCACTGTGCCTGCTGCAGTCAGGGTCCCGGGAGATGCGTTGCAGTCAGGTTATTGATCAGGAAATTCAAACAAGTGCCGGGAAGTCACAGAGTTTTCATTAAATATACCGGCAATGTAGCTGTGGTTGCCGTACCCCAGTTATTAGGCCCTGTGTGGGGGAGCGGGGCGGTGTGGGACCACCCGTGGGCATGGAGGGGCAGGGGAGGCAGTGGATGGGTTCCCCTCTGGTCTGCGACGTCTGGCGGGAGCAGGGCTGGGCTGTGATGAAGGGGGTCTGAGGAAAACATTGCAGCTTCAGATTGTGTTGTGACCAAGTGGGAGATCTCACTCTGGACGTATTTCACCATGGAGTAACTTTGTGCAAGGAGGATGAAAACAGAGACTGGAAAAAATGAGGTAAAATGTAGTCAAAATGAGGAAAAGTGTAGAAATTAGGCATGTGTGTGAAGATGGTCACCCTTGTTCACAAGCAGGTCTCATTACTGGAGCAACTGCAGCCCATTTACAGTCCTGGGGCCTGCTGCAACGACTGGAAACAGCCTGACTAGAAATGAGACTGGCTTAATTGGACCACGACAAGAAAAATCAAAAAAAACCCAAAACAAAACAGCATCAAAAGTGAAAAGTAAAGTGCGTTTTAAAAACCCTTTTGGTTTTTGTAAGCCAGGGTGCCATTTCTGATGGGTGGGGACATTCCCATTCCCCATTCGTAACTCTGGTGATCTCCCTGTCCAGCACCTCGGAGGCAGCCAGCCTGGGTTGGAAAGTTGGTGTCTTCAGAAACAGAAAATGTTTTGTCGCTTCAAGTGGAATGATTTCTTTCTTTCCTAGTTGTACCGAAAGCATGTGTTGCTGCCATTGCAGCAGTTTGAGAAAAAAAGCTGAGCATCTTGAAGCTAAAATAGTTGAGATGACTCCTGGGGAAAGCAAGGAAAGATGTGGAGGGCTTGGAGGCCCACTAACGGGATGCAAAGTCTTTCACCACAAGTCACTCGGGTGGGTTATCTCCAGAAAGCAGTAGTTACCCCCTGGCAATGGCTGTCGGCAGTTGCAGAGCCGAGGGGCTCGTGCCCTCTCCTGGTCCCACGCAGCTGCCGGGATGTTGAGGACTGGCGTGAGCTTAGGTGGTGGCCTTGCTCTGGTTCCTCATGGGCTGGTAACGAGGCCGCGCACACTCAGAAATCACTGACAGTGATAGAGACTGTGGCTGTAGGATCAGGGTTCCCAGCAGTTCGTGCCTGTGCCGTCAGGTTGGAGGGTTGTACAAACGTGTTGAAGAGATGCTATGGATGAGGAAGGGGCCAGGCACAATTATGTAGCCCTCGAACCCCTTATTGAGGGGATAATTTCACAGTGCTAGTAGCAAAGGCTTTTTTCCCTGAAAAGCAGTGTTATGTTTTGTCAAGGGCTGCATGAAACAGCCTTTGCTGTGTTGATGATAAGAATAGTATCGGTCTTGCCCAGTTGCCCTTTCTCCCTGAGAGTGTTATGTCTGAAGCTGGTGGACTCTGCCCGCTCCCCGTGTGGGCTGCGCTTGGTTTATTCAAACCATGCTTTCTCCCTTCTTGCTTTTTTGTGCAAAGTGCTTTCTGCTCAAATGAGGATGCCTGTTCATGGTGTGGTGTGGGCAGTTCAGGAATTGCTTTGAAATCTGGAGCAGGATTTGGTTTTTTCTCTTAGTAATTTTCATTCTGAATTTGTGTTCAGTCTCGCTTACTGCTATTAGCTACTGCTAATTGTGTGGGGGTAAGAGCTGGGGGTAAGAGCAGCAGGGATCCCAAGCACCCTGCTCTGTCATAGGCATAGTGTGGAAAAAAGATTTTCTTTCTGACCCCAAAACCCTACAGCCTAAATAAGGTATTTGGAGCAAAAATTACTCTATTATAGAAGTCTCTACACCAATATAATTATTTGTCCTGCTTTCATATTTCACATGCATTATTTAAGTTCCTGTCACCTGCTAATAACATAGGAACATTGGGGAAATTTGGAGGTATGCATAGTATTATTGGCATTTCTCAAGCAGCTGCTACTGGCCTGCTTACGTTCAGTGGATTTCTTACTGTCAAAAACACTTTGAGCACATGAATTAATGGGCAGGAAACCACCTAAATATTGATTAATATAGACAGAAGCTGCCCTCCCACCTCTCGCTCATTCAAAACAATGACGACAAAGTCAGGCAGCAGGATTCAGCTCATGGGCTGTTGGGAAGAGCTTGTTTTATTTCAAAAGTAGAGCTTTGTTTTGATGGACACTCTCAGGTACTAGTGCTGGGAATGAAACTTTTGTTTCTAAACACAAGGGACAATAGGTTCACTCCAGGTGCAACATCTGTAGGTGAGGAAGTGCCTTGACTTCTACAAGTGTTGAAGTAAGCAGCATGGCACTTTGGAAGATCTAGCCAGTCATTCCTTCTGGTGCCAACATGGGCATGAACTCTGGCAACAATTGAAGCTTGTCCCTTTTCATGCCAAAATCTATTGACTCTGATTGTCTTAGCTGATTTCAGTGAAGATTTTGCCTGAGCAAATAGCACGTTAATGGCTGATGTTTAGTCTGCCTTCATGTATTCATGGGAAGCTCCCACAGGATGCAGTGGTGGTTGCATCTGATTTTATGGATGCAGAGTTTGATGCTCCATTGCTGTTGTTGATATAGTGATGGTGATAATGGTTATTATTAATTTGTATTCCATTGGTAGGAATATTAACAGTGTTAATATTTGGCTCTTCCCCAGACTTCATCACTCTCTCAAGTGCTTTCTCCATTGATACCAAAGGTGATTTATGTGAGTATTCCCACTCTGGCAGTGTGAGTGATGCACATATGGCTCTTTGGAGCCAGTAGATGAGAAGACCTCTTTATACACAGATATGCTGCGACATAGATTTATATTGCCGTAACCGTGAAATCTATATCTTGTTATGAACAACACACAATCCATTACTTGTTTGTGCAATCTTCAATGCTTTACCAGCCAATGAATCGAGGAGCAGAGGGCCAAACTCAGCCCCCTGGGCACAGTGTATTGGCCTTTACTGACTGGCAGACCCTTAAGCCCACAGACTGATCTCGAAGTCTTGTGACTAGGGGAGCGAGTGAGGATGAGTTGTCAACACATTTGTCTTGTGGTGATAAACTCTGATGTCTAATGACTGAACCCAGGTAGCAGTCTTTCCCTGAGTTAGCGTACTCATCAGGTCTCTGTCTTGGCCACTACTTTACAGAACTGCAAGAAGCTAGTTGTCTTTAAATTTAATTGGCTAAACCTATTAAGGAGGAGACAGACAGACAGACGTGGACAGAAGGATGGTTGGAGCCTTTTTTAATAGCCAGTAAAGCTAACCCTCTTCTCCTAAAATGCCTAAGTAGCAGCCTCAAGAACTGCTTCGTCTGTTAGCTGCTGTCGTGGTTTAACCCCAGCCGGCAACCAAGCACCACGCAGCCGCTCGCTCACCCTCCCCCTCAGTGGGATGGGGGAGAGAATTGGAAGGGTAAGAGTAAGAAAACTCGTGGGCTGAGATAAGAACAGTTTAATGATTGAAATAAAATATAATAATAACTTGTAATGAAAAGGAAAACAACAAATATATAGAGAGAAACAAAACCCAGGAAAAACAAGTGATGCAACCGCTCACAACCCACCAACCGATGGTCAGCCAGTCCCCGAGCAGCGACCGCTGCCCCCTGGCCAACCCCCCTCCAGTTTATATACTGAGCATGACATCGTATGGTATGGAGTAGCCCTTTGGCCAGTTGGGGTCAGCTGTCCTGGCTGTGCCCCCTCCCAGCTTCTTCTGCACCTGGCAGAGCATGGGAAACTGAAAAGTCCTTGACTTAGTATGAACACTGCTTAGCGGCAACTAAAACATCAGTGTGTTATCAACATTATTCTCATACTAAATCCAAAACACAGCACTATGCCAGCTACTAGGAGGAAAATTAACTCTATCCCAGCCAAAGCCAGGATAGCTGCAGAAGAAACAAACATGGTTAGCTTACAGAAATGCATGCAATGAGTTTATTACAGTGTGTTAATTACCACTGCCAATATTATCCTTCATTATTAAAGCAACTTCCTCCAAGATAAAATAATGAAATGTACATTTTCATGTATCTTTGTCAGTCAGAGTCCCAAGAAGAGATTCCTGTTCCACTTCTATCTTGTGGTATAAAGTGATGCAACTCCACTGGAGTCAGAGGTGGATAGCTAGGGAGAAGGCAGCTTCCTTTTTTACTAGAGAGCTTTAATGCAACATTGTTTTATTTCTGCACATTAAAGTTAGTAACGGAGCAAGTGTATTTTAAGTTAAGTCTTTCTAGGATCTTGTCCTGGTTTCGGCGGGGATAGAGTTAATTTTCTTCCCAGTAGCTGGTATAGTGCTGTGTTTTGGATTTAGGATGAGAATAATGTTGATAACAGACTGATGTTTTAGTTGTTGCTAAGTAATGCTTACGCTAGTCAAGGACTTTTCAGCTTCCCATGCTCTGCCAGGTGCACAAGAAACTGGGAGGGGGCACAGCCAAGATAGTTGATCCAAACTGGCCAAAGGGCTATTCCATACCATATGACATCATGCTCAGTATATAAACTGGGGGGAGTTGGCTGGGGAGCGGCGATTGCTGCTCGGGGACGGGCTGGGCATTGGTCAGCGGGTGGTGAGTGTCTGCATCACTTGTTTTTTTTCTTGGGTTTTGTTTTTCTCTCTCTCTCATTGTTTTCCTTTCATTACAATTTATTATTATTATATTTTATTTCAATTATTAAACTGCTCTTATCTCAGCCCACGAGTTTTCTTACTCTTACCCTTCCAATTCTCTCCCCCATCCCACTGGGGGGGGGGAGGGTGAGCGAGCGGCTGTGTGGTGCTTAGTTGCCGACTGAGGCTAAACCACGACAGATCTCTATATGTTAATAACTGCAAACAAACTTTATAGTCACTCTATAGGCCCTCACAATATATCATTTTGAGCTGCCTTCTATCTATTATGTTTTATCTGCCTGCAAAATCCATTTCTAATTCTGGCCATATCTCCTTTGCGATCACTTGCCAGAAATCTATTCCCAGGATTCTCCTTATTTTAGTGAAATATCTCTGCTTCAGCACCTTTCCCAAGGTGGCTGATCTAATCACGGCACTATCAGTTATCACTTCTCATTTCCTTTGCTAGCTCTGTCAAATGCAATGCACAGCCTAACAAAGTGACATTCAAATACTCTCAGTGACCAAGGCTATTTCCCTCCCTTTTACTCTGCAAATCTGGAATTGTATGTGGCTTCTTAAACACGTGCCCTTCACTCCAGGAATGTGACTTGTAAAGCGCGCTGTGAGAAGAGTTAATGTTAAGCAGATGAAATAGCTGTCTCTTTATTTATCACAGGTAGGTTCCATTTATAGTGACCATCTGGATATTAAACTCCACATCCACGACCTCTTTTTTCAGGTAGAGGAGAGCAATGCTTCATTCCTGCCAACTGGCGTGAGAGCCTTACCTTGCCGTCAGAGAAATGAAATTTGTCACCTCCCTGTTCCTAACCTCCATTCTTGTCTGTTTATATGTGTTTCTCTTTTAAATATGAGTGTGACTGTATGCAAAGGTCAGTGTATACCAAACAGGATGCTTGTGTTTCTCGAGGGTCACCTGCGTAGTGGGATCGTCTGTTGAGGTTAAATGTGGTTTCTATGGACACAGGTCCAGCAATAGCATCTTTTTTTTGGCCTCTTATTTTTTTTTCCTTGGGTGACAAACCTCTTAGTGTTATCTTAGATTGCTATCACAGACTAATACTTGTTTTAATAAGTGTGTGGCTGACTACTCCATCCGCTCTGGAAGATAAAGTTATCCACATGCGTCCTCACAGCCCTTCCTGCTTTGTGTCTTTTAACACATGCTGTCACGAGCCCTGCTTTGCTGCAGTCTCATTTCTCCATTGGTTTTGGTGAGGGCTGAAGCCTAAATCTTGCTTTTTTGGAGAAACCAGGGAGCAGGCTCTCACCAGACTGGCTAGGAGTGTGGCGAGAGCCCTCTCCACGCACCCGTCCCAGCTCCAGAGCACCACGAAGTGCAGCACTTGCATGGTGCTGGGAGTTTACTGTGAGCAGCACGGCTCTGGATTTTGACTGAAATCATACAACCTGTTGGGTTTTTTTCCCACTATGTGAATCAAATAAACCTGTCTTGCAGTCTGCAGCAGATCAACACACATATTTTCCCTGTGGCCTGTTACAGGCTGCAGCATTGAGTTTATTTGTTTTGGACCGTGAGGGGAAAAATTAGGAAAACAGGTTTTAAGCTGACAAAAAGAACGAGTCTGATTTGTTGTTTATGGCCCATGGTACAATGCAAACCAGGTGCTCTCTGTTTCAGTTCTTTGGCACATATTTTGATGAGCTATGTCACAGCCTGGCAGCTTCCAGGGCAAGGTGTTTGCAGTCCCTTCCAGCTGTCCCTCAGACGCTGTCCCTCCGGTTGGCTGTGGAGGTGCAAACTGGGGAGCACCTGCCTAACAGGGGATGGCAGAGTGAGCTTCTGTGTGTCCTTAAATGGTAATTTCCAATACAGCTAAATAACGAGGATGGTGTCTAATGGCTTGAAAAGCTGCTCATTGCTGCATTTTTTTCTAGCTATTTCTTCACTGTAGGAAGGTAGAGAAATCTGTGTTAAAATAATAATTAAATGCTGACAGTACTAAATTTCTACCCAGCGTGAGTTGGCAGCAGTTGCAAACCAAAACATTAGGTCATTAAAGAAAAAAAAACCTGATTAAATACCTCTGTATGTTTTTCTGATTAGCTATTCTTAAAAAGAGCATGTGGCTGTAATAGAAGGGTGTACTTGACAGCAGCAATTGCTTTTTTGGGGAAAGGTAAAATACTCACATTTTAATGTGCATATATGTGTGTTTGAAAGGATTTCTTGCTGATTTTAGCTATGGGGATTTATATCTTACTAATCATCCATTTTTAAAAGCCACCATGAAATCTCCCTGCCAGGAAATATGCGAAATCCCCTCAATATTATGTTTCTGGAAAGAACAGTTAACAGTGACTAATACGCTTGGGGTTTTGTTTTGGTCTCTTTTTCCTCTTCTCTGGCTAGACGGAGCTGATTTCGCACTTGAGAGTCGAACAGCCGTGGCAGACTTTGCTGTAGCATTGATGGTATTGAAGCACTACGAGGCTCAGGGGCTGGCTGCAGTGCGCATCCTGCAGACAAGCAGATAAAAGGGTTTCTGCCCCAAAGAGCTTGCTGCAATGGGGAGGTATGTGAAGCTGGGTGAGGATTTGGAAGGGGGAAAGGGGGTGGTGTTGGGAACAGAAACCTCTGTTTACCTTATGCCCACTTGTGGCCAGAGGTCCACGGCTCTCAGAGGCAGGCTGAAGCTGGCTCTCTTGACTATATTTTATTAAAGCACTGTTGGCTGAGGAGACTGCAAAGTAAAAATTGTCAAAAGGTGCATTTATAGGCTGCCACCTTTTACCACCTGTTTCTTCCTTTGATGCGCTCTACCATTTATTTGCTCCAGTGTGCTCCCTAGCAATGTTTTAGGGGCTGATACCTACAGCACACATACGTCTGGAGCTCCTTCCAGATCCTCTTTAAGGGATGTTGCTGGAGCTAGCGAGGAGGGGAGGATCCGGTGCTGGTGCGGACTTGGCCACTGCAGGAGAGTTGTGGCTGCCTCTGGCCCCGTGGGAAGCCCTGGAGCTTGAGAGGGGTTGGTGGGCTGCTGAGCATCCCCTCTCCGAGTGCCAGGAGTGTCCCTGAAAGCTGTATGACCTCTGTGGCCAAAACACACTTCCCAAGCACGTGCTGAGTATGGAAGGATGTCCTGGCTGCTGTGGCTCCTACTCCCATCGTATCACAGCAGCTCATGGTCTGTGGTGTGTGTATTACGGTGCCAGCCCTGTGAGGCACCACAGTATCATCCTTCCCTCTCCTCTCCTTCTGGCCCTTCCTTCCACAATTACATTTGAGAAACCGAGGAACAGAGGGGTTAAGAGAGAGGTTTTGTAAATTATTTCAAACTATTCTGTTGTTTGAAGACGTAGCGTAGGGTAATAAAACCTTTTGTTGTATTAATATACTCCTGTCTGCACTCAGAAGTTGCATGTGAACAGCAGTCTCACAAACAATTTTGGCTACCTGAAAGATGTAGGGAAAAGGTTCATCTGAAGGGGGTTGAAGGAGGCTTAGAATCATGTGCTTACAAATTTACTCAGCATTTTTACTGGACTCTTTTAAGGGCAACTGGGTTATTCATTTTTTCCCCTGGGAGCTGTGTAAGTTACATACATTTTTTTTCTTCACTATGCATTCCAGAAAGCAGTTTCTCAGAGTGGTTCCCGTTTAATCTCCAGATTATCTGTTGTTTCTTTTTCCCCACAAGATAAAGCAGCTGAATAATCAACTAACCCTAATTCAGGCAGAGCTAGGGACTATGTATGGGCATATGTGTAGGGATCCAGATTTTAGGAGTACTACTTTAGGTTGCAGTGTTTCAGCTGTAAAGGCTGAGCGTGTCAGTTATTTGGAGATGAGTGCAGGTGCTCCAGCGAGCCTGGCCACTGCTCAGGAGTTGGGTCCCGAGCCCCCTGGAAACATCCTGGATTTGGAAGGCAGAGCAAAAGGCATATTTCTGCAAATGTTCGAGCAGTGAATTTTTTGCAATTAAATGCAGTGACCAAGAGCAAGAGAAAATTTTGGCCTGTATTTCTCTCCTGTACAAAGATGTGCCAAGCAAAGAACAGATGGAGTCAGGGGGCTGCCTGCGGTTGTCTGAGTCTTGGGCTGCCTCCATCTTGGCCCTGGCTGGAGGCAGAGTGACCTGCTCTTGCTTATGTCTGCTGCCTTTGCTGCCCTGAAGCTCCTGCCTCAGTCACAGTCCTGCACAGTGGCATGTGTGATGTGCCCCAGCCGGGACGTCCCTCCGCAATGTGCTGTGGGGAAGCTACAGTCCCTCTGCATGGGGACCCTTCCTCATGAGAATCGGCCGGCCACCACTAAACCTTAATGACAGAAAGTGGTTCTGAGAGCCTGGCCCTCATATCTCCAAGTTCATTGGGTCCTTGTAGTACTAGCACCGGGTTGAGACAAACTATTTCTCTCCTGACGTTAATGTACTTGACCCTATAGAGTGCAAGGTAGCCAAGCAGTTACAGGCCATTAATCTCCAATTGCTCTTGTCAGGTATTATATTTATTAATCCAGGGCCAAACAGTGGTTTAGTTGTCAGTGTAGACCTTGATAAGATTGTTTTAGCTCCTGGTTAGTATCTAGTTAGTAGCATTTGCAACCGTATGGACAGATGCCCTCAAATTTCACCGGTTGCTGCACCAAAGCTAGGGCTCAGCATTGGCTCATCCACTAAACGTGCTTTCAGAACCAGCCCCTTTCCTGTGCTTGGATGGCTGATTCAGTGAAAGCCGGTCGCTGCTCGGGTACCTGTAATGGGGGCTGCCCGCTTTTAGGTCTCCTACGTAATGCACCACATAGCCTGAGATACCTGAGAGGCAGCTCCCAGAGAGCTCTCGACCAGCCGGGCTGCTTTTTCACCCTGTGACCTCTTTGGGCACAACTGGGATGGAGTTGGGTTGCATTATTTCAGTACACATTCACACGCTGATTTTATTGCCTCGTTTTGCAGAGGAGGAACGCTCCAGGCATCCTGTGGCAGAAATTCTCCTTATTCTTGGACACTGCCCAAGGGTTACTCATCAGAACAATAATTGCTAAAAAATAACGATGCTGAGCACCAAGACTTATGGAGTGCTTTGATATGCCAGGCTGTGATGATTGTGCATAGAGGGGCATCCTTTTGTAGCTTGAATTGCTATAAAAGGCTTCGGCTTCAATAGCCTTTCTCAGGCAAACTGCTGGTACCTGTAGTCAGGAGTTTGTCTGAGCGAGTTTTGCAAGCTCAGTGCCACCATACACATATTGATCTGTGGCTGCTCCTGAGGTGAAAACTGTTTATGTTTTAATACATTAAGTTCTGCTCACACCGTTCTGTATGGTAGTCTTGTTTTGAAACTATAAGAAAAACAAGAAGGAAGAATGTTGAGATGTTTTAACACAGCAAAAAGCATTTTCTTCCTACACAGTGCCATTTCAGAGAGGGAACAGCTTCTCCTCCAGTTCTGTTTTGGTCTAGGTCTCTCTCTTCTGAGATTTAAACATATGCTTATATCAGTTCCTCAGCTGGTGTGTATCTGTTGACATAGTGTATCTACTGACATAATGTGCTTTCTGCGTTTACACCTGATGTTTTTGCTGTGCGTCTTAAAGCTTAGCAGATTCCTCAGGTTTTAAACATGGTCCTTTAACAAAGCTGTAACATGGGGGGCTTTGGGTTTTTTTTGTTTTTCTGAGAACAACATTGACGTAATTACCAATAGGAAAAGAAAAAGATGAGGAGGTTGCTTTTTATCCTGACGTCTATAGGATTTCTTTTGTCCGCTGAAGTAATTGCCCTTATTCAGCAGATGGGGACCATGAAGCTCCAGGTGGCTGGATATCACCTCGCAGTCTGTGGCACACCTGGAGCAAAATCCAGATGTGCGGGGTGTCTGTGAAGTGTTGTCACTGCAAGGCTCGCCCTTCCCTTGGGAAGCTGCCCGCAGCTGGAGGCAGGTCCATGCTGGTGAGGCATGCAGTGTGCTCTGGCTTTGCGGCTGGTGCCGCTTCAGATCTGGGGCAAAGTGGGGATTTCCAGAAGTGCCTAGGTAAAGCCAGAGCACAAATCCATTGAAAATCCGAGTGTGTCCAGGTAAGCGGCTAAGATCACTTGCAAACCATCCCTCTCCTCAGCAGAAGTGGAAAGGAGCACGTTTGGGAACTGTTGGGGCTGCTATGCCTGGCTGTAGGGAGGGTTTGCTTTCAGATTTTATTTGTGTGGTTTTGTCCTAGCTGAAATAGCATTTGAGGAGATAGAGTGGCAACTTTAACCTCTGTTCAGGCCATCTGCAGAAAATATGTTAATTGTCAGAGACTGGGATAAAATCCTGATCCTAATGAAGGCTTTCAGTGACTTTTGAGGATCCTGAGGTCATGGGTGGTAGGTTGATTTAATCACCTCTGTTAGATACTCTGAAAGAGACTGGCAGGCCACAGCAATGTAGTTCTCTTAATTTTTGTTTTCTTGATTACTACTGTTGTCCTGGTTTCGTTTTTTGTTTTCTCCAAAATCTAGGCATTACTATGTTTTCATCCTATGTCCCACACATGCATTCTTCTGCTAATGAAGGAAAGGAAATGGTCACACTCAGATTTCAGTCTTTAAAAAACAAGAGCAGCTTGATTTTGTTATATGTTTGGACAGGCTACAAGGGATAAAGTTGAACTTGTCTGAGGATAAATGGATGCTATCATACGGAGAGTTTACTAAGTGCAAAGTGATTTGAGAATAAGTTTGTTTTTTCCCTGTGAAAATTAAAGGCACCGAATAAGCTGAAGTGATTTTTGATGCAGTGCTTGGGATTTTTTTTTTCCCAGTTCTTCAGTTCTGTGCTACAGAAGAACCAGTTTTTTAAACTATGTTGAATGGAAATAAGGAGTGCCTAAATTGTGTAGTTTGGGTGTAAGACTTCAAACTAGTTCAGCTGTTACTAGGACCACTCTTAAATAAGTCCTTTAGGCTGATGTAGTTGACTTCCTGCCATAAATACTGTGCAGTTTCTGTTTTATGTGGTTTGATTTCATTACAAAATTTCCGCTCATTCCTCTGCCCTACTACGATTTCTTTGTGTATTGTTTAAAGCAACATCCATCACAGTTTTTTTGCAGGCTGATATGATACCAACTTGGTGCTCAAGACCTGCCCTCGTGCCACAGTTGTTCCCTCTGTTAGGGTAAGGCAATCACAGAGGATTCCCATCCCAAGGATGTGGCCTCTGCTACTGCAACTTGGGGACTGCAGTCAAACAGGGTCGTTTCACCTGGCTGAGTCCATGGGTGCGCATTGACTTCAGTTACAGTGCTGGGTACTGTGTAATCGGCAGTTGTGGTGATGAGAATAAGAGTTCTAGGTGTTTTGTCAAATCTGGCAGTGAGTTGCCTGCTGCTTGCTTTTTGTTTTGGCAATTCATTGTAAAGCCATAGCTACAAGTTTCACTTTCCACTTTTTTTTTGCCTCTCCTAGGTGGGCTAAGCAGAAATTGTTGGAGCCTGCTCCTGTCTGTGGCTCATACCTATCATAACACTGTAGACAGATATCCTCTCCTCTTCCAAAATATGGAAGATTTCCAGTTAATTGTCTGGAAACTGGGGAGAGGGCAGGATTTTTTCCTACAGTCTTCTTGTTACTCTCTCGTGTACAGCCACTCATTCTTTTGCGTTAACTGTTCATACTTGAAGATTTCTGAGAAGGGGATTGATACTGTGAACCGTTAAAGAACAAGATTAGACAGGGTGGAACTGGCTTTGATTGCCACCTTGGTGTATGACGCTGTGCTTTTTTCACTGCAGCACAAATGAAAGAGTATGTTTATTCCTAAAACACATAATAACCTGATGCTCACCTAAGTTTATCTGTTCACTTGGAGGAAAAAAGTTTCCTTAGAAATGAGAAGGCTATTCAAAAATCTGTGTTGGGCATTTTAATTGCAGCATGCGATGAATCCTTTGAAGTTTTATTACCTATTATATACTTGATTCAAAAGTTGCCTTTTGCAATAGCTTAAGGTTTTTTGTTTGCCTGAGAATATTAACATTTTTGTTTCAAGCTTTGAAAGAGCAAACTTTCTGAGCATGATTATGAACATTAGGTTAATGTATAATCCCCACTCAGAGGTTCTCCTAGATTTCCATGTGCTTGTTTAGAGGCTGTTCAAAGGTGCTTAGCTTTAATTGCCATTATGTGAGCACACAGAAATAAGGACCCAAGAGTCTTATCAATTATTCTGTTCACAAATTCATTTTTAGATTGTCTCAGAGCTGTTCTAAGGGGAGACTGTTCTGTTGTCTCCTTATTTTAATGCTCAGTGGTTATACTTTTTTTGGTCTTAATGTAATTGCTGAGGATTTGTTTTGTTTTGTTTTCTGTGACACTGGTTTTTGCAGGTATAATACCTGTCTTGCATGTGCAAACTTCTAGCTGCCCACATAGAAATAATAATACAGGTCTGTTTAGAAATGGCACGAATGACAAAGTTTCTGCGGCTTTCAATGAGCTATAAGATCTTAAATACTTGAGTTGGAATGGAAAAAGGACCTTGCCTTTTAACAGCTTTTGAAAATGTTACTTGAAGGGCTAGAGCTGGGGCAACATAACTGAAAGCTGGCTGGACCTGCATCTTCCACCACCCAAGAGAAGCCCTTCTGCAGTCGTAGTTCCCACTTCAGCATCTTATCTAAAGATCTGTGAAATCCACAAGGGAATTTAGAGTGAGTCATTATCGAGTAAGAAACTGGAAATGTGTTTCTAGAATGCAGCAAAGGGCTGGTGTGTGAGGAAGAGCTCTCCCATGCAGCCTGGACAATACCAGAAGGTCACAATAAGACTGAGAGAAAAAAAAAATCTACCGTTTTGTGCATTACACTGCAAAACGGTGAAGAAAATATATTTTTAAATGGTTGTATTGTAGAATCAAGAATTGACTTCTACAGATCATACAGAAATACCCGGTACTTAATGCTATGTGTTACCCAAATTATGAACAGCTTTCTGGCACTGAAGATACTAACACCAGTATCGATAGCAATAAAACATAACGGGCTAAAATGTGTCGCATTAGAAGAATTCAAATAGTCTCTGACCTTGCTTTTTCCACCCATGTGCATCAGCTGCGCATGGGGTAGTCCAGAAGTCGGGCTCGTGGATTTGTGCTCTCTTAGCTAATGAGAGCCAGTAGTCCTCTTATATGTATATTGAAACCGATAATGTGTGCTGTCGAGGAGTACAGAAACACTGTTTTGAGCCCTGCCACAACCAGATGTTAAGAGCACGAGAAACACCCCAGTCAATTAGAATTAGTTTGTTAAGCCCAATGCACTGCTGTCAGCCAGGTGGTGGGAGATGCTGCCTGGCATCCTGCAGCCTTGTCCCTGCTGGTGGCCCCAGCCCCAGTGGTGGGTGTTCATGGTCTGCCCCAGCCCAGTCCCAGCAGTAATGTCCCTGCTGCTGCCTGGGGCCGCTTGCACAGCACCTGATGCCGGTCTTGGAGAAATAAATAATGCACGTGTGGTGTGGTTATCCTCACCAGCTTCCTTCGCCTGCCTTGCAGGTCTGAATTTCTTGTCCTTGAAGTTACCAGGTGCTGCCCAGCTCCTTCTTTGTACTTGCCCAAAGCCTTGTGCATTACTGTATCCTCGGCACAGCGTTCACCGTGCTAGCACCGTCTGCTGCCTTAATGTCTGATTCCCATTCAGCTCTTAGGTTGTTTTCCATTTTGCCTTTTCATCTTTTTTTTTAAAGAACTTTTTTAAACTCGGGGTAACTAAAACATTTTATGTTGGTTTTTTTTTACATTAAATAGTTTTGGTTTAGTTAAAATTCTTCTTCTTTCTGACAAAACACCCTGTGTGTGTTTGGTGGAAGAAGGTTGGTCAGTGAAAAATTTCAGTTAGAATAAAGCTTTTAGTTTGCAAAACAAATTAGGTTCTGTTCTTTGAGTTGCAAGCCCAGTACGCATTTCCAGGGTATCATGAAAAACAGTCACCAGCAGATTTTCAGAGTTCTCCAGGAAAAGCAAGTGCAGTTTGTCATGAATCCCAGTTAATTTATTCCCCATTCCATAAATGTTATCCCCTACCATTCCAAACGCTGTCGTTACGCCGCTGTCATTAACCATCTGTTTAGCATGTAAAACTCCTCGGGGCAGGGATCGTATCTTTGCTTTGTACTGTGTAAAGCTGAGCCTGTAGCTGACACTTGAGAAACAATTAATGATAATGCAGCTCAGTAGGGTACTCGGATACCAAGCTAATAAGAGTGGTATAAATGCCTGGCTGGATGGGATTAGAGGGAACTTCTGTGTCCCAGTGGTGCTTCTCCAGCAGGTGAAGGGAAATAGTATTAAAACATCATCTGACAAGGAGCAGTGAAAAAATAGGTGGCATTTCTGAAGGATGCGAAATAGTCAAGGATGCAAGAGAATCACAATTTGGGCGTGTATCTGTGTTTTGCTTTATATTTTGCTTGTATTATTATGATGAGATTTTACCAACTAAATATTTTTCTCTGCCATAGAATCAGGGATCACTTCAGAGCATTAATCTCATTAGTGCCTGCGTTTTCCTTTGCACAGTCTTCTGCACGCATTATAAGTTGGCGCTTTATCGTATTTTCCTTTGTATCTTAATGATCCCTGTGTGTTGGGAGGAGAGAGAGAGAGAACACAGTAGATTTTCATCTTATGTTAATCCATCAAAATCAAGTTAGTTGCTAGTGATGGAGGAGGCATGTGTGTGCGCGCAGACGTCAGCGCCCAGCCGAAAGCTTGCCAGTTGCCCAGCAACCTTCCCGGAGGAAGATGGATGTCCTGCCACCCGCTCCGCTTTTAGCTGAGCCACAATATATTCCCAGTACCGCATCCTCCGCGCATGCAGGGGATGGGCATGTGGGCTCAGCCGGCAGGGATGTCGAGTCTCTCAGTAGTTGGCTCTTGTGCCAGGGCTGGATAAAATGCGTTTCATGCCATCCTTGTTAAAACTGTTAATTCAGTTTACTACATCAGGTTGGTTTGGGAGCAGGCACTGCGAGCTCGTTCACATCTCTGGCATTGCTCTTCCCCTCCCTCGGGCTCTTAAAGCCACATGGCCAGCATCATTTCTCCCTCCTTTTTAGAAAGGCCCTTATCTGTAATAACGAATAAAACAGTGGGCTGTAGGAGCTCAGTGAATGCCATGCGTGTCACTGACCTCTCACTCTTTGGTGGTTTCCTTAGTTCGTGAATTGGGCTCAGCTGGGGCAGGGCCAGGTCTGACCTCCACTTCGGCTGTGCTTCCCTGTCCTGTGGTTGTCTGGCGTTAGGACTCCCGGCCATGCACGCAGTGGGACAGGCACCGTCAGGATACAGCCTGAGAAGCCTCTGGAGAAATCAAAGGGCTGTTTCTGTTGGAGAATGTTGTGTAATGCCAGCGTTTTGAAACCAAATAGGACCTGACAGTGTCTCTTTAATTTTATGGAATATTTAATTATTATAGGATGCATTTATTCACTATTTGGTTTTCTTTAGAAGATATGCCAATCTCGTGCTCTAGGGTGAATTTAAAATTCTTGCACATTTACAATGGTTGGATCTAAATTGTGCTGAAAAGCTGACACAAAATCCTACCTGTGTAATCACAGATATCTTCCATGGTCTGACTCTGGCACCTTTATTTATGTTGACAAGCTGTTTACTTAGGGTTTGATTCAGGAAAGCAGTTACGAATCTACTTGACTTTAAATCTTTTAATAGTCCCATTGAAGCTAATGAACCTCTTGACAGATTTAAACTTGAATGTGTGCTTTGCTGGATCTGGACCTGTGTGAGCGTTGTCGCTGAGCCAGCAGGACCTGGGAGCCTGGGGAAGACAGTAAGGGCTGCGTTGGCTCAGGTGCCGTTGGATCAGGTTCTTTGACCACTGCAAATTAGCATATAGAAACACGAAAGGGGTATCAGGGAAAGCACCAGCTATCCTAAGGGGAAAAAAATTTGCAGCCATGTGATACAGCCCCTTAAACTGAGATAAATCTGCCCCAACCCAAGAAATATTGCTCCAGTTTCAGCTGTGTTCCTCCCTCCATTGGCCCACCAGGAGCAGCTGTTTGTGGGCACGCAGCTGCTCTGAGGCTCTTCCTCATGCCCCTGTCCTGGGGCGACTCTGTCCATGTGCCCATGACCCTAAGGGAGCAGGGACTGCTTCTGAGAGATGATATTTGTATTAGCAGGCGGGGAAAACATGCAGCAGCAGTGAGCTGCATGTTGAACGGTTCAGCATGGCTCTTGCTTACTCTGTGCTTATATATGTAGCAATTACGTGCCATTTCGAATGCACTTTCTGGTGGCAAGCTATTTATCAACTGACTATTGAACTTGTTATTTCCTAAAGCATGCGGTGGTGGCTCCTGATTGAAAAGCTGCTGTTCTGTCTCCTTGTTCTTCTGCCTTACATGGGTTCTTTCCGATTCGTTTTGTTGAAGTCCTTCAACTCTAGATTGATAACTTCCATCACCTGGATAGCGGAGCTTTGTTCAATGACAGTGCTGTTGTTTTTGTCTGTGCTGCTTCTAAAATGGCTGTACGCAGGGTGGCAGAAGTACCTGGAAGCAGAGCATCAGATGCCTGAAATTGAAAAGGGGGAATGTTTTCAGAATGCTGGTGTGCTTATTTGTTGGGAAACAAATAAAGACTATGAAAAACTAACATCATGTTTACCAGATGGGAGACTGGATAACAGCAAAAGGCCACATGTTAGGGTTTTAATTGAATGAATCATGGGTTGTTGGTGAGAAACATTTCTTACAATAGAAAGTGTGATCAGGGAACTTGTGATCAGTGTGATCAGTGGTCTTGCTCCTGTCCCAGTCCGAGCACAACTCTTGCCATATTCACTCTTAATTATGAGAGATTGGTGTCTGGTCCTCTCTTTAGCCAAGTCCAGTGGGGACGGGTCCTGCTCCTTTTGACAGAGACAGTGGTTTGCTGCTCATGGGTTCCCATTTCAGGGAAATGTCAAAGAAAGACTTGCCTTCCCATGGTTAGATCAACTTTTTTTGTTTTTCCCTCACTGAGGAGTCAGATGGGGATGTTCCATAAGCTGCATCCTGAAAAGAGTGTCAGTCAGGGTCTGCGCCCAGGAGCCTGCTCACCCTTACTAGTGCTGGTCCTAATGAGTATGTCATTAATTTGCATTGTAAGGACTCCTCATGAGTGTGTTTCTGACCTTTGATCCTGCCATTACTCAGTGCTGTATAAACACAAACCAAAAAGGACCATTTCCCACCTTAAAGGGTTTACATTATAAGAAACTACCCTGTAGTACGCACAGGTTAACTGCTAGATTAGAGCCTTTATTATAGATGGAGGAAGAGTTTCAGCCCTGGCGTATGTCCTGTGCGGTGGGGCTCACCTGGCTGGTGTGGTGTGCAGATGTCCTACGTGCCACAGGCAGACAGCACCCCTCCGTAGTCAGCAGAGAGAAACGGGTGCTCGGATGCAAATCAGCTCAGCCTAAGGAGTGCTTCTGACCTAGGCCAGGTGACTGCCTCCATGAATGCCGCTCAGTCGCTCTTGTGGAGCTCAGATGAGCAGTGCAGCTGTGGGCAGAGGTCAGCACTTTGCAGCATCCTAGATTATGTGATACAGATCACAGATGTAATGCCAAAACAGTCCCACAGCGTGGTTTCACTTAGCTGGGGTATGTCTAGAGCTTGATTCTGCTTGATGCTGGATGCTCCTACTTTCCCTTAGGATGAGGAGGAATTGAGGTCACCCAGTGCCATCCAGGATGGTGTCCTAGAGAAGCATGGAGGAAGGGCAGAGAAGCCAGGTAGCCGATCACAAAGAGCTACTAAAGCAGCAACAAGAATATCTTCTCTTATTTGAGACCATTTAATCTTTTTGAATGAGTAATATAATATTTATAATATTATAGTAGCTGTAATAACTTGCTTAAAAATTAAAAATAGTTAATGGGTGAAGTGGAATAAGCGTGTTTAATGCTTCTCACTGAACTCCTGCTGTACCTCCTGCTAGAAAAGTTTTATTTAAATGCATAATTTTCTCCCATTTTAACAACATTGACTGGAGCAAACACACTGGCTCTGTATTGCCTTCTGGATGCACATCAGGCTAATGGTATTTATAAAGCTCCCTGTCTGGTATGTGTCCTAGCTATCTGGAGCACGACCTCCTACCATGAGACAAATTATCCCTAGGCAGAGGAGGGCATTTCAGTGAAATGCATTGATCTGTCTGGTCCCTTTTAGGGATGCAGTACTAGGTCTTTTGTGGTACGTGAATTTTGTGTATTATTTTATGTGTTATTAGATAAGATTTCCTTAATTCCTGGGAGGTTAGCCCCAGACTCAGCCCAGCTCCCAGGAAAGTGCTGTTTCCTGCACTGCTTTCCCCATGCAGTAGAAAGCTCTACTGTGCTTGAAGACCCAAACTGCAGACCACAGCCCTCAGTTGGGCACTGTTGGAGATATTGTAGACATCTTGGACCTGTGCCATGGGGGCCTTGGTGAACAGGAAAAGATACTGGTCTGGATTTGATATGGTTGGGTGGTACAAAGCTTATAGGACAGCCGTGTCTTGCATAGCTGAAGAGCTGCGCTGAGGCATTTTGTACAAGTAGCAGCAGTCTCCATAGCACTGAAGGCTTCATGCCTGGGTAGATTGCATGGCTATTGCTAACTGAGAGGCGGTAAAGCATGAATAGCTGCGGAAGGTCATCGTCTACTAGAATGAGGTGGAGATTCCCACCCAAAGTTGATAGTATTTTGCCACTCATAAACTTTGCTGTGGGATGGTTTAGTCTCGGTGTGAAATGTAAGCCTGACTACCGGTTGGGTTGACTGATGGAGACGGTGTAGGGAGCAAGGGAGGGCATACCTTAAAATGAAGAGACCTGCTCAGTGTGAGCAGACTCCTCAAAGCGCTCTCCTTTTCCCACCAAACTCATCTTTGCCTTCTCAGATCTTTGGTTGGTCTTGATCAGTGGACCGATCCCGCTGCACGTGGTGAAGGCTAAGTAGAGCTATGTGTCGTATTCACAGCATCGGCAGTTCAGTCTGTACAATACGGTGAAGTGAGGTAGTGTTTAAACATTTTCTGATGACTGGGTCCGGATGACTTGTAGTCAAAAATCCTAAAAGAAGTTGATGCAGAAGATCTTTGGTCTGCTTCTGTTCACTTCTTACACCTCTTGGAAGTTCACAATGAGTGAACGTGTGCAAGAGGAAGATCCCGGGTAATTTCAGGCAGCTTAGCCTGACATCAATCCCAGGCAAAAGAACAGAGGAACTGATAGAGGATTTAGAGAATTAAAGGTAGGGAATATAATTAATGCCATTCAACATTCTTTTTTGGAGAATGTGTCTTGTCAAACAAACCTGATTTATCTGATGAGATTGCAAGTTTGGGGGATAAGATAACTGTGTAGATATAATATACTTAAACTTCTGTAAGGCGTTTGATTTTATTCTGCATGACATTATGATTAAAATATTAGTACTATATACTTTCACTGAAGCACACGTTAAATGTATTAAAAACCGGGTAACTGACAGAGCTCAAAAAGTAGCTGTCAATAGGGAATCATCACTGAATGGCAACATTTTTAATGTAACTCTGCAGGGATCAGCCAGAGCCCCCATACTATTCATCATTTTTGTCAGTGATCTGGAAGTAAATATAAAATTATTTCTGATAAAATTTGTGGGTGGCACAAAGATTGATGAAGTGAGAACGAGGGCAGTAGGATACAGTGCTCTCGGTCACTTGGTTAATTGTCCCCGTTGAAACAAAATTCCAAAATTCCTTTAAATCTAATTAAATAAGAAAGTTTTCGTGCATCTGGAGAGGAGTGCAGCACAGAGCTGTTGCCCAGCCTGGAAAGCAGAAGGTAGAAGGTTTATGAGAACCCTTTCAGTCTGCTGGCCTCTCTGGAGAAATGGGGCTTCCCTAGGGAAGAGGCTGTTTGCCTGCAGGATCCCTTGGCCTCCGTGTGACAGCGGTGATGGTCCGTGGCTTGGCAGTGCTGCTGTTTGAGGAGCCTCCCTGAGGAGGCTGCTGATACGAAACAACTCTTCACTCGCAGTGCTGTGGAAGGCCTAAGAAAAATGTGGATTTGGGACTGGTTAAATTTCTGTGTTTGGTTCTGTATCTGTGGGATCTCGAGTATGTTTTCTCATTAACCTTTGTCCACTGGAGGTATTTGAAGATGCCCCTACACCTGTATCACAGAAACACAGGAACCAGACTTAGCAGTAGACTTTAGCCTGAATATGGGGCAGGGTCCATCCTGGTGTGACTGGCTGGTAATTCTCTGTTAGCACCTCCAAACTTAAACTAGGCTACAGCAGCAAAGGGCATACAGCAGTGAAATGAAAACACAGAGGTATTGCATACTTGTATCATGGCTATATTATGTTAGTGGCTTAGCATGTAACAGAGGCTGTTCTTAAGTGCAAAAGCTCCTTGCATCCATGGTTACTTGCACACCACAGGTGCACATGCGTGCACTCTACGGCACGCCAAGGCTTCTCCTCCTGGTGAGACCAAGAGAGAAGTTGTGTACCCAGGTGCCATGTAATGCACCCCATTGGCAATAGGGGTATAAGGTACCACATTATGAAGAGGGCCATACCGGTGCCAAGGGCCTTCAACAGTGGCCAGGGATAAATGTACAGGAATAAGATTCTGGAAATGTCTTCAGTTTTGTTATGTTAGAGATTCTGAAAATGCAGAGGAGGTAACAACTCTTCCGCTACTGCTTTTGGCTTTGACTGAGACAGGTCTGCTTGTGCATGTAGTGCTGGGACCTTCTTTATTTTCAAAACCTGAACATAGCATCACAGAATTAGAGAGTCATAATTTAGACTGGAAGGGACTTCTGGTGGTCATCTGGTCCAACAGCCTGCTCAGGGCCAACAAGAACCAGTTGCTCCCAGATGGAGATTTCACAGCCTCTGGGTGGTCTGCTCAAACACTTGGCTACCCTAATTGTAGGGGGTTTTTTTGTTTATGATCCAACTGGAACTTTCTGTGTTCAGCTTGTGTCTCTTGCCCTGTTCCTGTAGACCTCCAAGGGAAATCCGGCTCAGCCTCTTACACTCTCCCATTAGGTAGTTGTAGACAGTGCTAAGCTCTCCCCAGAGCCTTGTCTTATGTAGGCTGAAGAAGCCCTGCTCCCTCAGCCTCTCCATGTATGTCCTGTCCTCCAGCCCCCTGACCTTCTTAGTGGCCCTCCACAGGACTTCCTCCAGTATGTCCACGTCTCTGCACCCAGTGCTCTAAGGTTGTCTCACAGGCTCTGAGCAGAGGCGAATGGTCATTTCTGTCAACCTGCTGTTATGCTTTAAGAGGAGAAAAATGAAAGAAAAACATTGGCTTTATTGCTGTAAAGCTTAGCTTTTCTTAGCAGAATCCCAGCACGTGGATGTTTTAAAACTCATAGAGGGACAGTGAGGTTCAGTCAGACCAGAACAAGGTGAACCTTGGGGCAAAGAAACCAGCAGCAAAGTGCCCCCTGGAGAGGTCCACCTCAGAGTCAGCTATGGCTCATCCAGGCCTCTGGGATCCTCAGCTGCCTAACTACCTTGCACCAGAGGTACAGTGAAGATAGAAATGCCCGTGATTGGACTGATGGCAACTTCAGGTCCAGAAAAGTGCGTAAGTTCATGGTCCTTCCTTCCCTGTACTGCACCGCTCCTTAATGTCTGATGCACGCAACAGTTTCTCCGCCATCATTTGAAGGACCGGGGGCCATTCATAAACTGACCAACTTTAGTGAGGCTTTCCAGCCCCAAGTTTCCCTAAGCTAAAAGAAAACAGTGTATCTTACTAAATAAATGATTAGACGTCAATGATTTTCTGCCTTCTAGAGCAGAGTTATTTGGAAGCATGAAAGGAAATTGCTGCAGCAGTATAAAACCACTGCCCTTTGCACTTGCATCTTTCCCACAGAGTAATCCTTCATTCATTGTTTACTTAATGAGAAAAGAAAGAGGTTAATTTATAAAACCAAATAAAAAACAGACAGAAGACTTTATTTGTGGAACAAAACCCTGAATTAAATGAATAGTCTATCCATTAATGCTGCTAATTGTGCCATGCTCCACTGAGGAAAATACACAGGTCTGCTAGTACTTTGCTCTTGCTGGTGGAGTCCACAGGCCCTCTCCAGTGAGGGTCCAAGCCAGCACTCTGTGGCAAGAGTTTCCTAAAAACTTTTCTTGCTTGGTGAATTAATTTCAGCTCCCAGTCTGTGACAGGCTCAGCCTCTCAGGGGTTTCTTAAATTTAATAGATAGGTGTAGGAATAATTGGCAGAGCTGATCTTGCTGGTGAATGCTGAATCATTTGCAAATTCTCATGAACATCCGCAGAGAGCTGCTGCAAGGAGGAGAAAGAGGGATTCCTTAATTCATTTTCCCTGCTCCAGAGAAGTCTGTCATATCCACGTTATAATTTAGCAGTTTCTAGGCTATTTCTGTTGACTAAAGGATGTTACAGAGGTTGGAATGAAACCCAGGTGGGGGGAAAGTTTCGCATTTCACCTGAGTCTCCTGTGGTAGCTGTTCATCTTTGCTAGTCAGTGCAAGTCTGAAATCTCCACCTTCCTAATCAGGTAGAGAAAGTTAACGGGGAGAGGAGCAGGGTAGCTGTGCCGTGGTCTAGATGGGTGCGGGTTATTTCTGCATGGGTGGTGGCTACATGATGCTAAGGCTGGCTGGAGGCTAAAGCTGCTGTATCTCCCTCTCTTTCTTGAATAAGCCTGCAGAGGAGTGAGGGGGCAGGGGAGACCTGGGCAAGCTCAGGTCTGTAATGGCTTGGAAAGGGTGCTCAGTTCATGAAGACATCTAGGCGTAGTTCATGAAGACACCTAGGAATAACGTTTGATTCCCTTTGGGAAGCTGGGGATTACTGTGAAGTGTAGATGAGGAAAAACCTGTCTGGAAAAAAAAAAACTAAAGTCGTTTTGCTGGAATTCCCTATGATGGTTTAGAAGATTTTGTGTTGAAAAAGGCACTTTCCTCTGGACTGTGACTGAAACTAAAGGAAATACATAAAGAAGGTTAATGTATTTACTGAACTTTACCAGCTACCCTGTGAACGTTGAGGCTTCATGGTCTGTCTTTACCAGATGGGGCATGAGGGCTTGTAAGTCCCAGCTGCTGCCCTGCTGAAAGGAGCTTGGGAGAGTTTGTTCCTCACTAACTTCTCATCGCCTTTGTCAGCCAGTCCTAAACCTTGATTTTCAGATAGTGATAGCAAGAATGAAATGCTAATTGTGAAAACAATTACTAAAAATTTAAACCAAACTGGTACCACAGAGCATGTGCAGATTTTAATGTGAAAGAAAAACCTGGAGCAGAAATGTTTTTCCCATCCTTATGTCAGGCAGATTCATCACTCTTGAATTTAATCTGCAATTTGTTTTATTTCTGACATGATAAAATTCTACTTCTTAACTTTAAACAAGACTTGTTTCTATATATGTGTATTTTATGTGTATATATAATATGTATGTATAAAGTATATGTATTTATGAATATCAATGAATATATATGTATTATGAGTATATTTATGAAAAAGTATGTAGTTGTTGCTCTGACATAGCTTACTGGCACACAATTATATGCAGTCTTCGGAAAGTGGATTTTTTGAAACGTAGCCATCTCTGTGAAGTATTCAAAGAACATTATAATTATTGCTGTGAATATCTTTTAAATGCTCAGTGGAAAAAGTTGCAAACATTTTCATTAGAACATGTATTTGTTTGTAACCTATTCAATACATCACCTGTTTGTATGCCAGCTGGCTTCCTTTAAAAAATGTACTATTGAGAAGATATTTTTTTTTTTCATTGTGGTATATTTTTATGCTGTTGTCACACTTTAATAGAGATCCGATCCTTCCATAATATCTTCTGGAAATACTTGGGAAACATAAGACTATGCTTTTTCTGGATACATTGGCAAAATTGTTCTTGGCTTCAGTTTGGGCATGCAAGTGATTTTTTTTCCTCCCAATTTAAAGTAACGTAGTCATGCTTGCCAATGGTTACATCAACACGGCAGTGTTCATTTTGTCTAGAAGGTACGTAAGCTGTAATGTCTTCATGTCTGAAACTGTGGCTCTGGAATGGGTTTGGGTCCTGGGGATGGACTGCTGGGCAGGTGGAGTCCGTGGCTGACAGCAGCTCACAGAGCGAGCATCTGGTTGAAGAGGCGCCTCCAAGCGCCGTGCGCTTGCTGGTTTCTCTTTGTCTTCCCATGGAGCGAGCTGCGGTTGTGGTTCTTCATCTGACGATGCTGCAAGCTGCTTGTGCCTTGCTTGAGGTTTTGAACATTTCAGGACACGTGTCATTTTCAATGTTTGTGTTTAAACACAGGGCTGCAAGTCAGGAGGGAAGAGTGATTTTACAATATAACCAACTTCTGTATGTGAACATCATTTCGAAGGAAGTCGAGGGTTGTGTTGGTAAAGCTGAATCCCTCTCCTGGTCAGCAGTAGCCTCAGCTCCTGCAGTCTGCCCCTGCTGCCTGCCTAGCACCTTCCTGCTGGGGCATCGGCCACCACGTGGGGTGGCTGGGCAAGACCTTCTTCTAGTGAAGCCCAAATCAAAGTTAGGATCTACAAGAAATCTCCACTGGTTCCCCAGCCTCTGGGCTTGGGCAGTCAGCCGCTTTGTCCACTCAGTTTTGGTTTTTAGCTTTTCTGGTTCATTTCTGAGAGTCTGAGAGTCAGGGCGATGCATTTTTTTAGTGGAAGCTGAGATTCTCCTCTGTATTGTCCTTCCTGCAGAAGTCCTCCAGCGCTGGGGGCTATCCAGCGCCAGAGGTTGTTTGGCTGGTAGCTTTTCCCCTTTTTCTGGTTTTCTTTGCTCACTTAAAAAGTGAAGCTGGCCCCTCTTGGAAAAGACCTTTTCCATGTTAAAAAGACATAGGTGTGCTTTCATGCTTGTGTCCTTCAGAGCAACCTCTGAACAGGGACGAGGAACCCACCTCTGTGGTGGGCTCAGGTGGGTCCTTTTCCCTCTTGAGCTCTCCCTGAACTGTGTTGTGGTATTGAGGGGGAGGCCATGGTGTTTTACAGATGCATTTAAAAATGTTTGGGTTTTTTTGTAGGCTATTCTGCTCAAATCTGGGAGAAAACCGTAGTAGATTGAAGTAGCTAAAATTTCCTGTCTGTAGTTAGTGTGGCGGGGGCTGTGGGCAGGATATCCTCGGCCCCCGCCGGCCAGGCTGCATCATCCTGCCACAGCGAGCAGCCGGAGTGAGAAGAGAAACCTGAGATACACAACATGTAAATACTCCATAAATACTAGGAATTTGGCAAGGAGGCAGCAGTGGCTTCCTCTCTCCCTGAAGATACTGCCATATGCCCAGAGATGAATCCGGTTATTTCAGCAGTGTTGGCAAAACTCGATTTCGACTCCCTGCCACTCCTGGGCTGGCACGAGCACTGGCCCTGTCTTCTCAGAGCCGGGGGGCTGCAGGGTAAGGGGGAACCAGGGAAAGCAAGGAAAAGCACCGCCGTGGGAGTACCAGGACCTCTGGTGACGGCAGCCAGGGCGTAGGCAGGCAAGGTGGTGGGTAAAGCAGCGGGCTTGGGTGAAGGACAGTGCATCCTCATGCAAGCTGCCCCTCCAACCTGGTTTTGGGGCGCAGGGTTGGGGCTGATGGGGGGGGCAAGCGCTGGCGGCAGGACACACGCCCGGGCACCTCCCGCTCTCGCCCTGTGCCTCCTCCTTTGTGTTTTGAGATCTGATGGGATCATGGCACAAGGTGGTATAGCCGCAGGCCAAATCACTGTTATGACAGATATATTACTGCAATAAAATTATAAATTTATGGCAGTCAGAGATCTAGGCATGTGCCCATAACTTTTCCTCACTTCTGTGTATTGTCCCAGTCGGGTGGCATATAAACTAAACCAAGCCATAGAAGAAAGAGATGATACTGGGTTCGCTGCGCCCTCCTGCTTAGCACCTTTGGCCCTGGTGCTCTGCCCTGGAGCGTGGCACCACGAGGAGCTGCTGGAGCGACAAAACACAACAGGGGCTTCTGTGTGGGTTTGGATAGTGGGAAACAAGCTACTGCTACAGCACCTCCTCTGAAAGATGTTATTTATCGGCCTGTGGCAAACCTCAGGCTCATGCTCTTCAATGGTAGGACTTTTCTAGCCCCGTGTTACTGCTACAGATGGAAGGTGCAAGCTGTGGTTTTTGTTTTGGGGCTTTTTAAAAATTTTTTTTAATTTTCTCCTCCATGAGGGGAGGAGGTATTTCAAAGGGTGGAAATGTCAGGGGTAAAAATTCACGTCTAGCTCCTGGCTTCGCTCTTCTGTACATAGCCCTTCTCTCTCCACACCATCTGTCTGTTAAAATTAATGCTTTAATAACCTCTGCAGGGTAGCACTGCTATTTGTTTATTCCAATGTTTAAGTTTCTTTTCGACTTTTGGGATTAAGCTGGAGAGTGCCCAGGTGTCCTCATGGACTCTGAAAATCCCCGAGCTGGAGTGTCGCAGGCTCTTGAAAAGGAGGAAAATGTGGGAGATGGTGGTTTCTCCTGTGTTTTCCTTGGCTCGCTTTCCTAGTTGCAGCTCCCAGGTCAGGGAAGGGGACCTAGTCCCTGTGGTGTGACCCACAGCAGAGGCAATGTACAGTGTGCAATGCCCCGGGGGTCCTGATGGATCCCACCTTGCTGGTCCTCTGCTCCTGGCAGCCCTTTCCTGCCTGCTGCTCTCTGGAGTTCAAGCACAGTCTCCTTGGAGTAACCCTGGAGCTGTGAGTCTTCTAACTTACATGGATTATTTTTTTCCTTCAGAGGTAACCAGAGCCTGAGACCACCTCACAGCAGCACTTCTTTAACAGAAGAAAAATTAGAAGTATTGTAACCCAAATAGCAACAGGCCCTGCATTTCTCTTCTTGCTCTGCCACCAGGAGCATCTCCTGGGTTGGGCTTGGGGTTGTCTGGATCCCGCCTGCACCTGCAGCATGTCCTGGGAAACCTCTTCCTTTCTACTGTCTGCGGTCTCTTCGTTGTATTCTGTTTTCTGTCTGTGTGTGGGGGGGTTGGTTGGGTTTTTTTGGCTCCAGTCTAGCGTGTGACACGGCATTGCTGCATGTTTTGTTCTGCTGCTGATCACTGCATCTCAGAAACCTCCTGGCACTTCCAGCTGGTACCACCAAAGTGTCTCACTCTAAATCCATGGCTGCGATCTTCCTATGAGCCACCACCATCCTTTGCCTGCCAAGGTTTTCCCTCAGCCATGCCAGCCCGTGGTGGACACCACGTTTATCTGGAGACTGGCGGCATACTCGTTAGCCAGTAATTGTCACAACTAATCGCTTTGTGATAACTACATGGTATCAAGCAGGGTTCACGCAGACAGATTCCCCTGCTTATCCCACCGGTTTGTCTGCCCTGGCACCCTCCAGGTGTCCACTTGGCTGCTGGGGAACTCACCTCCTACTGTCAACTTGCATACCTGGAGATGGTGCTTTCTTTCCCACGTGTCCGGATAGAGTATGTCTTTTTTATTTTGCATCCTGGAGCCTTTAATTACTCTCAACAAGTCCCTTTCACACTTTGAAAATCCTGTAGCAATTTCAATTTGAATTGCTTTCTCTGAGGCTTCTGTTTAGATGAGTGCACCTGCTCTGGGGTCCCACTGGTAATTGGGCTGTAATAGTTATGATCCTTTAAATGCACTTAAGGTACCATGAGCTTTAAGAATTGATAACGATGCAGTCTGGCATCTCAGCACCAGTTTTGTCTTGTCTCTGAGCTGAGCATTTTGTTTTTAATTGTATTGTTTTGCCATTCATGAAGATTACAAATATTCGCACGCTGTAGAACTTGGACGTATTTAATTAAACGCTGCCCTGCGCTTACATACCCATCCCACAGGTCTGGGTGCTGGGCTGCTCCTCAGTTCCCACTCTGCCAAACCCCTGCTGAGTTCAATGGGCGTTTTGCCAGAACAAGGCCCTAAAAAAGAAGTGTGGCTCATTTGAGCAGTCGTGCTCATTTGTGCACCAGCCCAGGCTCATGTTAAAAGGATATTAAACAAAAAATACTAAAGAACCTACTTGTCTTGTTCTTGCCCAGAGCAAACCTTTATCCTGGGACTGGTCCGGCAGGTTGAAGACGGAGTTTCTTCTGGTTCATGTGTTACCTAGGATTTTGTGTTGTATGATACCATGAACAGATCAAAGCTTTTAAAGTTCTCTGCTGCCTTAATTCCCCTCTAAGGAGAGGGGAGGAAAAAAAAGAAAAGAGAAAGACATCTGTCTCAGGCACGTCTCAATACAGTACCAAGAGGTGTGCAGCCTGTAGCCTGCTGCTGCACGCAGAATATAAAATTTCCAAAATTACAAGTTGCAAGTGTGATAATGAACTGAAAGTTAATACGGTTCAGTTTGCTATGAATCATTCTTTGGGGGTTTAATTGGACTCAGATGAGCTGGCATTGTTGCGGTGCAAGAACAGAGTTGTTTCAGAATTAGATAGGCGTTGTTGCTCAGCAGACCAGAGCTGCAGCATCCGCATGGCACCGGGGAAACCTTGCCCTCAAAGAGGCTTCCCGGGACGGATCGAGGAAGGTCTCCGGGTGGGGAAGGAGCCAGCAGCTCCTGCAAGCCCTTGAGATACAGGAATTTACCTGCTGGTACTGGAGGCTGTCTCCGCTCTTTGAATCGCTCTCAGATGAATGCTGTGAGTTAAGGTTGTTGCTGTGAGATGGAAGGCTTTCCTTCACCCTAAAAGCCCTCTAAGCTCTTCTAGCAGAGGAAAGGGGGCATGAAATGATAGAAATGGGTACCGCTATAATGGGACATTACAGCAAATAAAAATAAGCATTTTGTGCTTTTCCTTCCAGCAGAAATTTAAGATCCCAAAGCAGAACCACCAATGGCTCAGACAACATGTTGCGTCCAGGCAAGGACAATACTTTCCTTAGGAAAGTGAATGCGGTTTGGCTCCATGAGAGGTAGAGAGCTGGGATGATACCCTAGCTTGGTGTTTGACTAGCGTAGCTTGACTACACTGGGGATGTACAGAGAACTTGAATATAGGAACTGTCCTGTAGTGGGAAGAGACAGAAATTGCATATCGCCCTCTTTAAAGCCACAATTGTGATTCTGGGATGAGGTTCTTAACCTGCTGCAAGGAGATTTATATAAGTGATTCTCATTAATGCCAGTGGGAATTACTCAGAGCTATACAAGTCCATCACAATAAGAAATGTGCCTTGGCAGTTCACTATTAATATTTGAAGATGGTACAAGTAAAGTCTCCTTCTCTGAGTCAAGTGGACAAAAACTAGTGATATTTTTTGTGAAAAAAAGAAATCTGTTATTTTAGTCTTCTGAGAGGTTAGAGGAAGGTGAACCATTCGTACTTACAGGTTCTCAAAAATAAGGAATTTCTTATATATGTGGCATGTTAACTGTTTCCATGATTATAATGGCAGATGCTTAGCTACTGTCTGCTGGTTACTGATGGGCAAGAGCCCAGCTCTGTTTTTAGGTACTGCTGACCATCTCTGCTGAGCTACTCAGTCCCAGGGCTTCGGTCCTGTCTATTGCTCACCACGGGACAGGAAAGGTTGGTCCCATTCTGCTTGCAGTTACATCCTGTAATAAAATGGGACAGGGAGACTGCAGACAGCAGAAGAAAGGCATAAGCAAAATCAGAATTTATTATTTTAGTCCAGTGAAATATCTCAAAAGAGCTTGCTTCTTTTGAAGTGGCCATTGAAGTGGGTAGAAAGGACTGTGTATTTATGTGAGGTACAAAGAGAGGCAGACATTGACCTCTATTTGATGTTTCTGAGTTAGTCGTTATTCCTCTGTTTGGTTTGTATCAGTAACAAGCTTTCAAGTTGCTTTCTTCAAATTTTGGCTTTCTGTTTTTTTTGGCTAAAGTTGGCATGAAGTTTGAATCTTAAAATCTGAGTTCCAGCAGCAAGTGTGATTTTAGGTACAGGTCCTGTCCTGCATTGTACCAAGTACGGCTACACAGCCTTCGCCTCCAGTTCACCTTCCTTCCATGGACGACAGGGCTTGGGCTGTGTCTGTTAGCAGCGTGTTGCTGCAGTGCTTGCCCAATCCCCGTAAGACCTGTGGCTAATTGCTGCCATGCTGTTTCAACTAATTTTCTTTATTATTCTTAGCATTATTTACATAATTTTTTTATGGAAGCCCATTTCACTTAAATGAGAAAAAGTAAAATTTACTATTCCTGACAGATTTCAACAGCTTTGGAACAACGCAGGACACGGTGATTGCGTCACAGCAATGCCACTGGCTTGGAAGAAGGTTCACCAAAGCAGAGTCTTGCTTCTCGCCCTGCAGATGATAAATGCTAAAGCTAACCTTTATAACAGCACATTGCAGGTGATGGTCCAACCCGAAGCCCACGGTTCCCCGCTCAGAAGGTCCTTGCTCATGGCTGTGCAAATTGAATTTCATCAGTTTTCACATTCCCAGCAAAGAAACTGGTGAAGTTGGTGCTATGGATGGCTTGGTGCAAACCTTCTTCAGGATTATTTTGAAAAGTCAAGGGTCTTGGAAGTCATCAGCTGCTAGATTAGTAACACCAAGGATGGCGGTGTGTGCCCTCAGGGTATACTCCAAGTCGTAAGTGGAGCGTGGAGCTATAGGACAGCCACAGTGAAAGTGCATTTCAGTTTTTCAGCTGAGTGGTGGCCAAATCCTGGCCCAGTGTGTATACATCTTACCACCCCTGTAAGGGACGGGTACTCTGATAGGAGGGTTTGGTGTTACAATGGTATATGCTGTTTTAATACTTCAGCAGAGATAACAGAATACATAAATAAACCCTGTTTGATGCTTAGATAAGGATTTCATCCTCCTATGTCTGTAGGGAGATACCAAACAGAGTTTATAATTCACTGTCCAAGGATTTGATCCTTTCTTTCACTTTCTTTTGTATTCCAAGTTACAGTATTTTAACTGTATAGAAATTACCATAAGGAAATAAAAAACGTAGTCACATAATAGTTGCACAGAATAAAGTCAGCAGGTAATAAGGCCTTGGGAACCATGGACTGAGGAAGGTCCAGTTACTTGCTTAATATGAATATTGTATTAGACATTAAAAAGCAGAAATTCTTGAATGTTCACTGCTTTCCTGTTGTTAAAAAACAATCAGACAAACGTGAGACCAAGTGAGGGTACGTGTCTCCCCTGCCCTTCTATGTGGCAACAGTTACAGGGTATTTTACAAAAAATTGCCAAAACATCCTACCATCGTTATCATCTCTGCTGCTTGACAACTGTTAGCACCAGCTGGGCCCAGCTGGGAGAACTGGGCTCCTAAGGCCAGACCAGCTTTTAGGCTACTGTGCTAGTTAAACCTGACTGAAGCCGAGCCCGGCTGCAGGATGGGTATGGCCACAGGAGCCTGGCTGAAGCGTGATTCCCTCCCGAATGCAGGCGTGGGTCAGCGGTGGCGGCTGGGGACAGCTGTGAGCACCAGGGAGGGAACCCAGGCGAGGGCAGCCGGGTTGTTCAAAAGGGAAAAAGGTATTTTTATTCCAGCAGCTAAAATCCTTTTTTATTTTGGTTTCTCTTAGCAGCTATTTATCCAAAACATTTGGGAGAAAAGCCGTCTCTTTATTAAATATTTAACACCCTTGCCTTCAGCTGTGGGCTGAGAAAGCTCCCAATCCACGTGTGAGTCACCAAGAACTCCTCTGACAAAACCAGAGGAAGTCCAGATTGGAGATCGCTGCAGGAAGAAGAATGTTTGCTGATTTGGAAAAAGCCCAGAATGGTTCACATCTCTTGTATATCATAAAACGAGCACAGCAGTCACTCTGTCGTGTATGTGGACGAGGACTTGCAGAGTCCCAGATTTTAAGTGGAGAAGATCTCAATATGCTAGGTAGCATCACACCCTATATAACACAGACAAGTAGCGCACCCAATAACTGGTCTCTTACTAAATGCTGTTTGGATTCGTATTCTGACATGTCAGAGATGACAAGACGTAGATCACTGTTTCCCTTAGTAATTTGTTCCATTGGTAAATTATTGCTATTTTTAATCTTAGTCTGCTTAGTTTTCACCTCCAGCCATCAGCTGACATGCACCTCTCTGCAAAGCAAGGAGATCCATGTTTTGGAGGTGCCCTGCTCTCTCAAGACAACAGCCTGGGACTTGTCTTCAGAGAGAGGGAATGCAGGCTCCTGCAAAAACAGCGTATGGTAACAAATCATGTGATAAGAATGATATGTGATAAAACCGATGACAAAACAGGTTATGGCTAAAGTTTAAGCTATTCTAGCACTACTGGTGGTGAGTACTATTGTGCAGTGTGCTTACATGTGCCATGCATGCATGGTGCTTGTAATCACTTCTGTTATTTATTTCTGTTGAAGTGACAGGAACTGAATGAGTCTCTTAAGATGAAACTTTTTTGGCGTGTTTCTCCCTTTGGCCAAAGTATTTTTTCAACATTCAAATGAATTTGCTGCAGAGATAGGTGGCAATCTCTGTCCCTTAGCCAATTACAGAGACATCTCCAGCAGTGCTTTTACAGCTCTTCCCACTGTGGACCACTTAACACATTTTTCCTGGTGACATGGGTTCCTTGTATAGCAAATGTACACCTGCTGACAAGAGGTTTACTCCTCCTCATTACTATTTGGAGATAGTTTAAATGTGGTTCACAATATTTTCTCTGGTAGAAGACCATTAGTCTGTGACACAGGTAGTTTCTGTGCACTCTAAGATCACTTCTACAGGGAAGACATGGATGTAAAACACTTTTTTAGGCTATATGCTCTGAATACTTTTAAACAACCTATTGTAGCTGATGGGCCTGATTCTGATTTCAAAGTAGTGTTTATATATCAGCTTGTGGTAAGGTTATTCCTGATTTAAGACTATGAAAGTAAGATCCTTTTTTTTTTCTGGATGTTGAGCTTAGAAATACAAGCCTTATAGCCCCCTTCACCTGCCTCGGCATGGTGCTTATTGGAAGGTGAGGAGTAACACCAGTAATGTCTGTTAATGACACATCACCAGTTGAGCAGCACTAACTGGCCAACATATTGTGGTGCAAGTCACTTGGCCGCTTTGCTCCTTTAACCTCCTCTGCCTTGTGCAGGTGGGACCTGGACAACTACCTTTTGTACGTGCCTGGCTTTTGGGTAGCCAAGGTTAATGCATATGACTCTTTTTTCCGTAGTTGGCCTGTGCTGTCCCCCCCTTTCTGGGAGATGAGAATTAGATTGCCGAAAGTCAGTTTGAACGTTAAAGACTGAAAGCAGTCAGATACCACTTTGACGGGCATTCTGCAAATACCCAGAGAGATACCACTTTGACAGGCATTCTGCAAATACCCGGAGACAAGACGGTCAGGAGGCAGTTTGTACCAGCATTATGGAAAACGTTAAGACCCTTTTTAAAACTCATTGCTCAGATGTGTTGCAACATGTACCTGGATGGACACGTGTGTAAGGACTCCTCACCAGGAGGAGCTGGTGTGGCCATGCACCTGCGTCTGAGCTGGCTGATACAGCTGGCAACCTCATTCCCTACCCATTGCTCAAATTACCTAATACTGCAATTGCCAGCCTGTTTGATGAAAGGCAGGTTCATGTATCAGATTGTTGAGCATTAGGGATAGGGGATTAGATTTGCAGTGTAATCTTCCAGTAACATTCCTCTTGATCCAGAGACCGTGCTTTATAAAAGAGCTCTTTTTTCTCTGACATTGTGGTGGCCTGCTAAGGGATGACTCTCTTCCACCTTCATTTGGAGATAGTAAGGCTGCCACTGACCTGATGTTCATGAAGGTCACAGCTGCACCAGGCAAAATTAGTTCTGTGCAGGACAGTTAAGTAGATTGGATTTTCTGAGTTGTAGCTGATTTGCTTTCATCTGGGTTCCTCTTGCAAAGCCATTTAAAGTCCATTCCCCTCTGCCCCCCACTGCCCGTCTGTGGGAAAAGACCGAAAGGGGGGAGATTTCTGCCTGGGCTCTGATTCTGCTTCAAGCCCTATTCTCACATCTTTTCAGGAAAGTATCTGGACAGAGGCTGGGCTGGGCTTCGTAGTTGCTCTGGAGCCTTAGACTGTATTTCATCCCATCACGAATGTTGTAGGGCCAGTAGGGATGGTCTTCCCCTGTGCCAGTTGACTGTAGCTTTGCACTGTCTGCTTTGGATCCAGGATGATGCAGGGACCCTTCTGCAGATTCCTGGTAACATTGCTGCTGATGTGGCTGAGCCCCTTTCCAGTCCAGCTTTTTTCTTGTTGTGGCTGAACGTCCCTGCAGATTTTAGAGCCTGATGGAGCCAGTTAATTTGGGTCAAAGGCAGGCAAAGCCCATGACTTCTAATCAGGAAAAAAACTTCTGCTGAAGATTTGGCCAGTTAAGTCTAGCCACTAGGAAACGTGTCAGATACCTGTCTGTACTGGCAAAACATGGCATATGGTTGTGCGTGAGAAGCCCATTCATTGTGAGCATGGTGAGCCACAAGAGGGAGAGTGATTTCCACCCGGACGCATTTTACTTCAGTGACTTTGCCAGCAGGATGTAATTATGGTGGAGCTTTGCCTGTTGCCCTCGTTGCAAAGCAACCACTGATGGAAAAAGCCTCATTTTCCAGGCATCCTCCTGGTTTCACTCCCTTTCATTGTACATTGTGGCGAAACCTGAAGTCTGCAGCAATTGCTGCCTGGTGAGTTTGGGAAGCGATACCGGAGGCTGTGGCAGACAACTGACGGAGAGATGGCTGTGTGATCCCGGTGATGGACTGTGTGATCTCAGTTCAGCTCTGCCGTGCAAATGGGGAAAATTCATAGGGAGATTTGCTCGAGGGCCTGGGCAGGGACGTGTGGCGTGTGAAGGGGATGTTTCCTTCTTTGCAAAGTCACCTTCAGCCTGTATCAAAAATCCATGCTGCCTGGGACTACATGGAAAAAGGGGGCATGGCTATAATTGAAGTGAAAGCGAGCTGCTGTATGGTATGTTCCCTCCTCCCCAAAACTGTGGCTGATGCAGAGTTAAAAGCCAATGAGCCTTAATTGCTTCCAGAGCTCCATGTCTCTCCTCTGGTTAGCAGAGCTGCACTGGAGCAGCGCTGGCAGCACCGTTGGGTCCTGTGCAGTAGGGTCCAGCACGCCTGGGGAAGCTGGGACGGCCGCAGAGAGCAGGTCTGTCCCCAGGCCCCTGCACATTGCGGTCCCCTTGTGCCGGTCAGGTCCCCTTGACTTGGTTGCGCTGGTCAGCTGTATTAAGACAGAGTCTGGCTGACTCCGGGATCGTGGCATGCTGCAGACCATCCCGTAACTGACACTGCAATGTCCTAGTGTAGAAACTGTTGCAAAGAAGCACCAGATCAGCTGATTATAAATGCAAGCAAATCAAGATTTTTGGATTCCATTTTCTTTTCTAAAAGCTTTGGTAACTACCATTTTCCTGTACTGCACTGAAAACATGCAATGACCCTGGTTTGTCTTTGGGATTTTCTATTACTTTTTATTGGCATCTCCCTTTATATTATGACAGTATGTCCTGTACTGGCTTACAGATATAAATATTGCTTTGGGGTTTGGGCTTTTTAGTCAACACGTGTTTGGGAAAGGTGCTAGCAACTGTCAAGGGGTCAGCGTGCAGCATGTGAGCATGCAGTCGTTGGAAACATAGGCATCCTCTGTGTCTGTGTTTCAGAACAGGTCTGAGGGGTGAGGATTTTAGGTTTTCCATTCAGACAGTATCATATTAGGGGTATGAAGTATTTGACAGTTCTTTTATATTTACTCTTTTAATGTCAAAATGTGTCATATCTGGTATTAATTGGTGGAAAATTATGGCTCTAATTTAGCAATTTGATTGTCTGGGAAAATTGAAAAGAGTGTAACATAATAAATGAATGCCTATTAATCTTTTAAATTTGTCTGTTTACCACCAACTACTATCTGCTAAAATGGCTTGTTACGTGGTGCTGTAAACAGCTTTTGCAAAATACTGATATTCATGGAGAGGAATTACTACCTGGAAGGGCTGTGGCCGATGTGTTTTGGACTCGCTAAGGAGATGGGGCCCAGAGAAGTCCTGGGGCCAGCGGTGGCTGAGACCCACCTGAGGCAGGGTCTCCTCCAGGCTGTCTTCTCCTCCAGGGGAGGAAGGAGGCTGCTATTTGGTAATAACCTTGGGGGCTGATGGCATGGTGTCCCCGTTCCCATGCGTATGCCGGTCCCGTTCCCCACTGTCCTGGGTGCAGGGATGGAGAAGCAGTCTGCCAGGGACATGGCCTTTGCTTTCCTCCTTCCCTCCACCCAGGGCTGTCTTATCCACGTGGATTTCTTAGTCCAGGGCACAGGCTACCTCTTCGTTGATGCCCAACACAAATAGGTATATTTGTCCACTGTAATTGTTTCAGTTGTTATTAATGAACATTAATTATTTCCAACCAGAGGTCTCCAAAAGCCCTGATTTTCTCAGACTTGCCGACAGAGGAGCATAGGCAAAAAAAGTCAGATTGTTCTTCCTGCGGTTGCAAATGGAAAAGTTTGTCTCGTAGGCAACATGTGGATCAAACCCAAACTGCCAATACGCCTCGGTGAGGCACTGTCACTCCATCCTGACAACCCCAACTCTAACGAGAAGGGTCACCGCTGCCTTTCCAACTGACACACAGGCAAAGCAAAGGAAGCCGGTGGCAGTACGCTGTTATTTGGGTAGAGTATGTGCATGGTGACAAGCCTGCTAGCTTTTCTATCAAAAGACACCAGTGTGTTTGTGAAAATACATTTTTGGAGGATCAAATACCAGGTGCTTATTTTAGTAGCAGAAAGCCCTGAAATGTGCCAACTCCGGAATAAGCTGATTCTGAAAACTGACATATTCTGTATGATTATTCCAGTATATGCCATCTGTCAGTAGCATATCCAAATATTTATATATTTTGATTATTGTAACTGTTATGAGGATACTGAAGCTCATAAATAATTTCATTTACAGCAATCATTTTATTACTCTTCCATGGTTTAATAATGACATTTTGCCTGTGCCCGATAAGGCTCTGACACGGGGAACAGAGTCACAGCATGGCTATGCGAGTGACACCCTTCATACAAAAAGCCTATGGCTGGGGGATGCCTGAGTCCGTGTCCCCTCCAGGTCTGCGCCAGCTCCCGCTCACTTCATCTCCTTGGGCTTCAGCCCGTGCTGCACTTTCATTCAACTCCATCCCGCCTTGTCAAGTGACTACGCTTAGATTGGCAAATGATATAATATGAGTAATTATGTTTAATGCAGATAATGTCTTATAATCAAAATAAAGAGTGGATTGCAAACAGATCCTTAAAGGGCACGAGGCACAGAATTGACACGGTATTTATTACCAATAACATTGCTGAAGTGCTAACAGCTGCTCAGCTCCGGCAAGTGCAGCCCTTTTGCAGAGTTTTCCAGAAGAAGGGCTAAGTGCATCGGAAGCGCATTATTGCTGATAATAGTAATTAGTTCAGTAGAGCTCGAAATGTTTTGTAAAATATTATTATCATCCCGATTTTGCAACTCTGCAAACCCCGGCACAGAGGAACAGCCTCCTCGGCTTGGAGGAGTTGCTGCTGGCCATGGGGTTGGCCCTGGCCCCAGGTGCAGGGCTGCTCCCCCTCTCGTTGCACCACATTGCTCTCTCCAGCTGACTCCAGAAGTAGAAGGGATGTCTCCTCCGTATCTCTGCCTTTGTTTTCACAAGCATTAGCAAAGAGACTTCAGTAGATGGAGAAATGCACTGATGTGAAAGCAGACTTGGGTGTTACATTTTTGAAAAGCCATTGTTAAGCTAAAAAAGGAAACCGCAAGCTGTAAAGGTTGACAAAGCTCCTCTGTAAGGGACTCCTATTTTGCTGTGTATATTTGTTTTCTCTTGCTTACTAAAGGGATAAAGTGCAATCTAGGTTTCAGAGAGAGGTGGCTGATTAATCTGTCTGCCAGGTACATATGGAAATAAATTAGCAAATGGTGCATCTGGGATTAAGCTACTGCAGAGATGATAAATTATTGCCATCTTCCATGGCTGTATTACTGAAGCTTCACTGGGTTCCCAGTACTTAGTTACTTGCTATTCACACGGTATCACTGTGGCTGTGGAATGGAAAGCCTCTACATTTGAAGCAATTTTCTATGATATGCTAGTTTGAGAACAGATCTGGCCAGACCTATAAGGGTATGCAGTATGCTTAGATTAAGTATAAGCGAAGAGATTTGATTCGGTCCTTCTGCTCTGCATGAAATTCTGCTGGTTTCTGAGGGCAGGAATGCTCGGGAAGGGGAAAGGCAAGGACAAGCAAGAGGTTCTTCCACTATCTGCAATCACCCCCCACCCTTTATCCCAAGTAGCAGAGAGTTATCTATGCTAGCACAAAGTTGTGAGGGCCTGGAAGTGGGCATCCTCTGGCCTGAACCTCTCCCACACCCTCGGCGTGACCCAGATGTAGCTCCAGATTGCACAACTCCAGTTTATCTCTGAGATCAAGACTGAGATGAAACACGACAGGGGGCAGGTGGTATTTGCATTGAATCCTGATACAGGCTTCTCAGCTGTGTCTCTGCTTCTGCTGCATTTTCCTGTCCATTTAAACTGATGTATAGCTGATGGGCTGGCAGCTGAGACATACCGGCGATGCCTACAACAGGACAAGCAAGTGGAGTAAGTGTAACAGCAGACACATGGTGTGCTGCCTTTCTGGAGGAAGAAAGGGTCATGCAGAAGTTCTCGTCAAGGTTTCTGCATTATAATACTTAGCAAGATTGTGGCTGTGTCCATAGTGCTTGTTGGGAGCTCTCTGGATTATCTGGACTACAGTTTTCTTTCCCGTCCATGTACCTGGGTTTCATTTCAAAAGAAACTGGGACAGCTGCGGAGATGGTACAAAAAACGGTAGCTGTACTGGCTAGGCCAGGAGAGGTTCCTTACCTACACGAAGGTGGTCTATGATAGCAGTGCAGAGTAACAAAAGTTCTTGTTCTGGTTTCCTTATTTCCTGAGGTCTTCACTTGGGCTCTTAGCACTTGCTCTGGGATCGCTCTTCCCTAGAAGGGGGTTGAGGGAACAAAGCAACTCTGCGAGCAGTCATAAAGAAGTTGAGGAGGGGGCAAGTGGGAGCAGTGTTGGACACAGAGATAAATCAAAGATCAAGTTTTGCTTAACATGTGTTTAAAAGCTTGTATTTTAGTTTGAGAGCATATTGAAAGAGTGGCTCAGCTTTTCCTACGGCAGGTCTGCAGCACATAACAGCTGTGGTGCAGAGGGGCCAGATCCCGCGGCACACTGGCGAGCTGCGGGACCTGGGGCGGCCTTGCTGGGAAAGCTGCAGCTGGGCTTTAATAGGGAGTCTGCAGCCCAGCATGTAGAGCTGGTGTCTCCACATCGACCTCCCTGGCCCTGCGTGGGCCTGCCAGGTCTCTCAGAATCGGTCCCTGTGCAGGGAGCTCTGCTGGGGACTGATCCTGCAGGCTGACCCTGGGGTGCTGGGTGGAGATGTGCAGGACAGGATGCTTGCGGAGCTGCGAGCTGCCGGCACCCGTTGTCCTTCAGCTCCCACCAGTGGCACTGGCGAGCGGACGGGAGCCTGTCACAGGGCACGGACAACTGTGGGACGGGTCTGCTGTGTCTTCGGGCTTGGCAAGGTGGAAGAGCTGGGCTTGACGGACAGTTACTGGGTGACTGTGCCCTCTGATTTTCTTCTCTGAGTCACTCATCATGGTCCATGAGTCAAGCACAATTAGGATGTATGTGTTCATAACTGAATAATACTAACAAGAACAACGCGTTTCGTTACAAGATGCCTGGGTGGATGCCGGGCTGTAAATCTGAGCTAGCGAGGACTAGCTCTGTTCAATTAATCCAAACACAGAAATATTTACTAGAAATAGATTTATCTTCCAATGACTTTATTTGCAAATTTTGGTTAACAACAACAGTTTGCTCATAATATAATCATGTCAAGCAGCAAGTGGGACTTACTGTCATTCTTGGCCTTTCCCACAAAGTGTTTGGAGCAGAATGCAGAGTGAGTCAAAGGAAGCATGGGCTGATGGATGAACAGATTGCGGCACAGTCATCTATTCTACTGTGCACTTCCAGGGATACCCCTGCAAATTAGATGTGTGGTTTTTAAATGTACAGAGAAAACTAAAGGAATTACATTACGAATGAAAAATTAGATGGAAATGTCTATTCCTGTCTCATAAACAGTTCAGCGCTAACTTCCTCTAAAATATTCGGCTTTAAGCACGCATTTAATTTGTGCTCTGGGAGCAAAATAAAGTTACTAAGATAAAACATTCTAATAATGATTTATGTAAATTTATTTGAACAAAGCAATGTTGTAGTTGCCTATAGCAAATTGTTTGGAATGTGAAATGGTATTTACGAGCTGCTTCTCTCTATATGAATACAATAGATGATAGGAGATGCTACATAAAGAAAACATAATTGTACATTCAAAATGGAGTCTGATGCCATGTTTAGTAAGCAGGAAAGCCAGTTGAACAGATTGCTGAGTGTCTGATAAAATAATCTCCAGCTTAGTTCTTCATAGGCTATTTATAGCATGTGTTTAATTTAAAATTTAGATACGTGCCACAGATGACCGTAACAATCATACCAGGGCCATGTATGATAATACTAATTGTTTGCCTCACATTGCACATATGCAAAATCTCAAGTAGCTTTGCAAGCAGAAAATCAGGCTCCATATCCTCAAAATATGGATGAAAAGAGGAAAACAATTGTAGTCCCCAGCTGCTATGGGCATATGGGGCCAAATTTATCCTGTCTGTTGAAAGGTTATGGAGTTCTGCCAGGGATGACTTTGATCCCGTATGTCTAGCAAAGTGGAACCAATATGTCAATATAAGACATCCTGCTACTTCTGATGTTCTCCCAATAAAACGACATCATTCAAAGTGGCTTGAATTTCCCAAGTGCCCGAGTCACAAATGTGATCAAGGGAGATATTTCAAAAATGTTCTGATTCTTGCTACGTTTACGTTAAAGCAGGGAACAACAAATTGACTTTTTCATCAATGAGGGCTTAGGCCTAGGAGTTGCTGGTGTAAGCGAGCGTGCAGCAGCCCTAGGCCCAGAAGACCAAGGGCCATTTGAAGCATTTTAACAAAACGCTGCAGGACAGAGAGCTGTTTCTGCATTCAGGTAATGCAAAGCATGTTTCACCTGAAAAGCTTTTTTTCCAGATCAGGAATGAGAATGGCATGTAGAAGTAGTAGGGTTATTTACTGTATTTGCTTTGGCATAATAAGGCATCTCTAGATACCTGGTGATGGGCTGAGCCACAAAGTTTGCATTCAGCTCCAGCCATTTACAAGTTTAAGAGACATTTAAATCCCTTGCTTTGAACAGGGCTGATTGCCTAGTCCCCAGCAGCTACTCTCTTGGGGACATAAGGCACTTTTAAAGTAAATTTAGGTGAGTACCATGTGAAGGTACGCACATCTGGCTATTGTGCGAGAGCTGAGAAGTCTGTGTGTGCAAAATTGTGCCTGTGGGAATCCTAGAGGGATTCAAGTAAAATAGTGCTCTGTCATCTGATTAGGGTTCAGGTGACATTTCTGCAGAGTTAAGTTCCTCCTAGTTTATTCTGGACTAGCAGTAAGTGTCCAGCGTAGGAAAGCTACAGCTGCTGCTCAGGGCTTCATTGGTGGTGACAGAATGGTCTGTCCAGCACCAGACTGGCACATTAAAGGCAATAATGAAGAGAAAGTAACTCTCTCTGGTCTCATGCTTACAGGCTGTTCTTTTGAGCCCTTCATGCATATCTGAGCGAGGTTAGGAAAATCATATAAATGCCAGCGTGACGAACCTGCAAGTGAGAATCTCTGACCAAGGTGGTGTTTATTTCTAGCGACGCTACATTGGACTGTATGAAAGGCAGATCTTGGTAAACACTGTTCCTTAGTGTAGCTGACAAAATTTTACATAAAATGCTCCTGCAAGATAATTGTAGAGTTTAAAATTTGACTAATTTATAATCAAATTACTTTGCACCCATTCCGTATATAGTGCCGTATCAAGAGGATTTTGAATGGCTGTGGACAGAGCCACTCCACAGTCTCTGTTTATAAAGTGCATAGGCACTGTTAGCTCAGGGTGAAGAGGTATAAAGGTACAGCAGGCTCGCCACACAAATAACAACTGGAAGATCATCTATTTTGCTCTATTTATTCCTTTGTGACCGCTGTCTTCTGCCTGGGGCTTTCTCATCTGCACACTCTGCATTACTTATGGACTGCCAGGCCAAATCTCCGAAGAGATCTGAGGAAGCATGACAGATTCACTTCCCAATGTTGATCAATGCTGGTTTGCCCTCCAAAACAGACAGTAGCTCCTGGAAATTGGGGTGAAGCATATGCGCCTTTCGCTTTGCTCTTTGGGAAGCCATTCCTTTGCCACAGCAGATCAAAACCAGGAGATCACCAAGTCATTTACTGAGATGGCACATCTTCCTTCAGAAATGTGTGGTTAATTTTAATAGCTCACCTATTTAATGTGCTGGGGTATAGCTAACACCGTGTATTACATGTAATGAACTAAACTGGGACATCTCTGTCACTTGAGGGTGCTACAACTGCAAGGAGAGTTTCAGAAGGAGCTCTTGATCTGTCAGTGGCAACCGTACCTCAGTTGTCTTCAGCTGAGATAAAAGCTTTGTTTGCTTAACAGGATCGAATTTTCCTCAAAGAACTAATTGAAACAATAGGAGAATCACCCAAACCTGTGCCGAGCATTAGCAGATGAGCTGTTTTGAAATCGATCCATGTGGAAAGGAAATGTGCAGATTGGTCAAGGTAATGATGGTATTGGATGATAAAGTAGAAGCAGGGGTGGAGAAAGCTTGTGAGGGATATAGTGTCACCTAAAAGCTTTGCAGAAGTGCTTTTATTACCCTGAATCAGCTTGGCTTTGCACTGACACTTAGCTGCTTGCAAAAGAATTATACCTGTTTCTGAGATAAATACATCTGACAGTGAACTCTTAACCCCTCTTTTGCAGGCCCCTTCTGGGTAGTAGCTATGGAGAACGAGATGCCTTCAATTTTTCTGAATACAGAGTTAGACAAAATGGGGTGCAAAACTATGGTACATAATTTTCTAGTGAGCAGAACGCTTCAGGAAAATTACAGTCATTATTGAATGTAATGAAACCTGACAAATTAGAGTTTCATAGGCCCTCCTTGAGATTAGCGTGATCCATTAAACATGCTCTCTGACTGCTAAATGGCGTTGTCCCGTTTCACCATAAGAACTTGAGAAATCCTGAGGTAACTCTGGCTAACAGCTGATTGAAAGCAACCAATCAAGAGCTCTTTAAAGTAAGAGGATAAATTATCCTGATTAACATTATTTCCAAGAAGGTACTCTCTGAGTAGGCTGTAAATTGTGTTAGAAGCATTTGGGTATTGCAGGGAAGACCAAATTTGACACTGAAGTGGCCACAAAGTAATGTACGAAGTGGAGTGATGAAAGTAAGAACATTTTGTTGATTGTGGTGGGAAAACTGAATTACTCTCAGTTGCATAGCTATTCAGAATATGTACGTTAAAAGTGAATGATACTCAGTTTAAAAGAAGAGCAAGCAAATATGAAGAGTGGAAAAAGCCCCTTTCCCAAATCCTTCTTGCCTCATGATTTACATCTTAAGAATGTTTTCACAGGGAATAGCATAGCACGCTGGTCATGAATACCTCATCCATTATGCTAAGACATCCCAGTGATGCAAACTAAATCAATACAGTAGTATTCCTTAAAATGACTGCTTTTTCCTTGACTGATTGTGCATTAAAAGCAACCTTCAAATGATGGCCATTTAGCACCTGAGACCTGGTCACTGGCGCTGACTGAGCTGACATGAGATGAATTGTGAAGGATCTGTGTGATAGAGTTGGTACAATCCTTCTGAATTGCACAACAGAGTCAATGAGAGCACATGTAAGTTACCAGTATGGGATACAGGGTCTTTATCCTGTGGAGGAGGTAGGACATGGATATACTTTAGTGCCCAGTCCTTCAGGGCACTAAGACCACCTTAGACAGTTTTTATAGGCATAGGCATAAGCAAAGGAAAGAGTGCTATGGCTGTAGGTGAGCATAGTACCATTCCAGCAACAGATGAGCTTTTCCATCAGTAAACTGACTAAAAATCCAAATCCCACATTAAAAACAGTAAATAGCATATGTGCACAGGAGTGATGCAACTGCAATTTAGTTTTGCATGCTCTGTCTCTTGGTCTCACCCATCGCCCATCCCTTGTCCCAGTTTGGGAGATGCTGCACACTGCTAGGCACAGTCTGCAACGTCTTTCTGAAGCTTCCAGTGCAATGATGCATGACACTGAAATGCAATAAAAATTAAAATCTGAAATAATGGCAGGCATTAATAGATATTTCTGTAGTTCTGAGGCAAAGATTTAAATGACATTCTAAATGTCAAATTAAAAGAGCCACATGACTAAAATGTAATGCTGGGAGCTGTCTAGTCTGGTAATGTCATCTCATTTCATGACATCCTCATAGACTAAAGCTGATCCAGAAGACTGATTTGTGGTATTTTTTCCAAGATCACTTACTAAAAATGGTTCTGTTAGTGGTGCTTTGGGTGGTGGTTCGGCCAGAGCAATGGGCACTGGTATAGTGGTAGAGTGCCATCTTGGCATATAAAGAAGAGTTGAAGCAAGAAGCATTGAAAAGTTGGAAAGGAAAACAAGCACTTGAAATACAAATAAGATTCCCATAATCTTACCTCTGCCTAGAAGGAGTCTGTCAGCATGGCTGACGTGGTGCAGAGCAGAACATGATGAACGTGAACACAATCTCAGAGAAGTTAAGTTTATTTTCCCCTAATCTAACTGCTTATAAGCATTTACAGTGCCCATCCCTGTAACATCTGAGCTATATTTGACATTGTTGTTCAGGGCTGGCAGCTCATGTCTGCTATCAAGAGTAGATCTTTAAGGAAGATCTCTGTTGGCTATGATGTAGCTTATACATAAAAATATTTATGGTAGCTGCTTACATCTATCCTCTTTTGAAAGATAAAGCACTTGAGTGCACACTGAATGCCTGCTACCTCCTCATCTCCCTGACATTCATTATAAACTGAGAAGCCAAGTTTTTTAAAAGCTATTTAGATGTTTTGTGCTGTAACTTTCTCTAATAGATATATTCCTATTGATTGCAATGAAACACACAGAGTAGAACAGAACAGATCAATTGAAAAGTAAAGTTAAGACAGCAAGTACACTTCTTTTCCACTTACCTTAATGGAAACAGTTACGGCTGGATCTATCCCAGGTGTAATGCTGCTGAAGTCAATGGAGTTGTACCAGCGATGAATTTGGCTCCTAGTGTTTCATTTTGACCTTTTCAGAAGGTTGCTCTGCAGGAGCGAAACTATTAAACACAGCCAGCGATACCTTAAGTCGAAATACAGAAAAGGCAAAGCTAGAGTGCATAGCACCTTTTTCATTAAGGAAGAGGCCTGACTTTTATAGAGTGAGGGCGAAAGAATTGATTCCAGATAAGTGCTAAACTTAGTTTCAGGTTTCCCTGGTGAATAACAATCCCAAGTTGGCCTGAGACTTGGACATCTCTGCATTCACACACAGCTGTCTGCAAGGAGCTGCATGGTCTTTCTGTACATCTGTGTGTCAGGACAATTTAGAGCTGGATGTCAGTTCCTGCAGATACGCTATTCATCCGCTCACCAAAAATCCATGTAAACCAACTGAACATAGTAACGGTTCAAATGTTCTGAAATTGCCTGGCAGTGCTCCGTGTGATGATCTTTATTAGCAGATATTTTTGGATTTCAGTAGACAACACAGATTCTTCACGCACTGCAATTGTCTCAGGAAGGCAGGGAACAGTGCCATGACGTCGGAGTGTTTTCAGCCTCAAACCATTATGTTTTACACCACTGGATGCACTCATCCAGGCTAAGAGACAGCAGCGCGTTTTATGGCGACTGACAGGCAGCAGTGCAGCTGAGAAGTGGCCCTCAGTATTGGCACCATCTCCCTCCTGCCACAATGGCCTTTCGTTCTCCACTGAAATTTCCAGTGATCTCCAAAAGCAGAAACAATGAGCCACGCATGACAGGGACACAGGCTTTGCTAACAAGGAGGGAGGCAGCCAGAAAAGCTCCGTTCCTTTTGCAGATAGCTGGATTTGGAAGGATGGCAGAGTCCAGAGAGGTGTATCAGAGGTGTGCCCCAGGAGGTCCCCTTGCCCGCAGCGGAGCCCGGGGCAGCAGGAGCAAACACCCGGCGCTGCCGCAGCAGGAGCTGCAGAAGGGGTGGCGAGAGGCATGCCACACCACCGCACCGCCTTGGCCCGGAGGCGATGCTGGACGGGCGCCCCTGGGGTGGCTGTCTGTGCTCCTACCCCTCTCCTCGTAGCCTCTTCCCTCTCTCTTTTTCCTTGTCCAGGCCTCCCCAGCCCTTTCCTTTTATGGGCCCCTTCCCTCCTCCTGTCCTCCCCAACAAAGCTCCTCCCCGGCTGTGTTTAAGAAATTGTTGGCACCAACCTGACATTTGCAGACTGTCAGTCTGCTCGTACGGGGTGCTGCTGTCCTCAGCCCTAACGCGGGCTGTGGGCTTTTTGGGGGGCAATGTCTGATCCCACATTGCCTGGCTCAAAGGGACCAGGACCTCCCCTTCCCCTTAGCTACCTGTATAGTAAATACACTGATTTGCAACAGCTCCTGATTTTCTTGGTGGAAGAAGGAGGAGGAGTAGGTCTAAAGATTCCTCGAGTCACTCACACCTACTTACCATCCTGTACGTGTAGGTGAGGCGAGAGGATTTCAACACTGACAACTCAGAATAAGATATAAGACTTCATATTAATGGAAAGCTTTGTTTATAATATTGCTCATTGCTCTCATTGCTAAATTTGGGGTTTTCTTTCAAAGTCAAATACAACCTCAAATTCTTCATTTGCCCTAATCCTTGCACCTCGTAACTCCTTTACTAAGTGAGGCGTGGGTCCCTGTCCCAGCAGAGGTTTCAGAGCAGGAGGCCATGGAGCAGTCTCCCGCAGCAAGGGCTTTCTTACTTTCGTAGCGTCTACTGCACTGTGTTTACTAGTTTCTTCTGAAGTGTTATCATAAATAATTAAAGCTAAACTGTGCTTGTTAAATAAATGAGGAATGCACATGTTCAGATGTATTATCTATGCTTTAATTGCACTCATTTGTTAAGGCCCTCCTCCCGTAAGGAGGCAGGAGCCTTCTGCCTGAACGGAAGGCTGTGGGAGCTGCGTTATCAGCATAGTGGTGAACATCATCCATTGCGGTGAGATGATGTTCCTGGAGGCAGGTGCCGTCCTTTTGCTACGGGCTTTAAAAATGTGGAGAAACCTTTACAGAGGGAGTTTCTTAGATCCAGGCTGCCATTCACCATGTACAGGACAACCAGGTGAAGCCCAACATCTGTCACGTTTACAGCCACGTCAGTTCGTGCTGAGCGCTTCGCAGTGCATGCTGCCTGCACGTGCCCCCATGAGCCTCCCCGGGGCTGGGCTGCGGGGGCTCCCCGACGCGTTCCCCACGCTGCTTCCTGCACATGGGTCTCTGGTTGTTTTAATTTCTCCGACAATGTTTTCATGTGCTTTTAGTCCTTCTGTAGTCAATCAAGAGCTGGTGGAAGGCCAGGACTTACGTAAAGTTGATAAGGGGGATTCAGACCGGAATGTGGAACGTCTAATCAAAATTATTGTCCTTGGGAAGTGAAACACATTCTGGAGAAACATGTAAGCTAATTCAGATGTTTTGGGAACAATCTGAAGCTACTAGTAGAAGTGTGATAAGAAGCACCCTCACGTGAACTGTCCTCATTGTAATACTAAAAGTCACACCCCTTGAGCTGGAGACCCCAGCCCAAGCAGAGACCCCTCACCTTTGGGCATGCGCAGAATATTAAAGTAATACTGTAGCTTTAAGAATAAGACGAGAAAATGCAGACCAATAGAAAACAGCTTTGCATAATTACTTATGCATATGGATAACTAGACTATAAATACTGCACCTGTTCAAACGAGCAGTGTGCTAGCTTTGTGGAGCTGCCACCTAGCACCCAGTCTTGTGCAAAACTTGGAATAAATTGGTATCTTGGCTCTGTGTGCGTATTGGGTGTTGCACACCAGGTAACGAACTCCGTTTGTGAGACAACACTTCTGTGCTTACGCAACACATGCATGCCAATGCACAGGCTGCATATGACTTCGTCAGGTCCCAGTAAGTTGCCGCTGCATGGCTGTAGGCACACGGAGCCCCTCAGGGTTCGCTGGTCTGCGCCCTGTAGCATCCCTTTCAGAAAGCAATCCAACTTCATCTTAAAATTGGTTTTAAAACTAATTGCTGCATGGAGTCTCACAGCCATCCTGATTAGTGATTTAAAACTTCTGGACTCAGTAACTCTATCTTCATTAGGAAGATCTGTTTTTATAATAATTGTCTCTAAAGAGGACCTGGGGGATTATTAAGAGATGGCATTCATTATCAGTAAAAATACCATGAAGAAATTTCCTAGACAAATGTTGATGTCCTGCATGATGTTAATTTTTTTCCACAAGGAAACAGAATTTTATTTAAAAAGTATAATTATCTTAACAATTATCTTGAAAGCTGAATTGGATTTTAAGGCTTAGTCTGTGATTTAAGGCTTGGTCAGCGATTTCTAGGTGGTTGACACCTGCAGAGCTGAGCAGCTGGGAAAGGCTAAGGCTGCTTGTTTGGGGAAAAAAAACCAAAAACCAACAGAAAAAAGGGTGAGGGGGAAGGGAAGTAGTAGTGTCATTGGTAAGGAAAGGCTTTGGTAGGATCTGACATTTAGGAAGCAGGCTAAGTTGAAGAGAAGTGAACTCAGGCAGCAGAAACCAACTTTGGAGCTTGAGGGCTGAATGCTGGGAGAATATGGCAGATGGCAAACAAACGATTTTTGGGGTTTGGGTTTGTTTTGTTTTGGTTTTTTTTTATTAGGAGGGTTACAAGAGAGGCTAGTATCTAGAAGATCTGCTAGCAGACCATGTGATGGCTCAGTAACTAGCAAGAGGACTTGCTGGTGGCAGGAGTGAGGCTGGTAGGTGGAGGTGCGGTAAGGCTGCCCTGGCTTAGGAAAAGATGGGCAGAGCAAGATGATGAGCAAAAGGAACCGGTGGTTGCTGAATTTCTGGAGATTTTCTAACTTCACAGAAACCAGATTTGGTGGAAATCAAAAGCAAGAACAATACACTGATACAAGGCAGCTGTAAGATCAGAGTCAGATGTCCATCTCTACCGTCACCAAAGGAACACAGGTGTCCCCAGATACTTCTCACAGCCATCTAAAATGGTTTTTACTGAAAGACTTTTGCCTTTATTGAGGACGTGGTTATAGAGCAAGAGGGAATGAACAGATTTGCTTTTATTTTCTGTACCTCAACTTTGCCTTCTTGATGTTTATTTTGGTTATTGTGGCTTGTGAGGCTTTTTTAATTAGTGTTTATTTCTTAAACAGAGTGCCTGTGAATGGGCCAGAATCTCATGTCCGAGGCTGCAGAAAATAGTATTTTAGAGAAAAGGAGTGGGAAAGTAAATTTTCTCTGAGGAGATAAGTTTTTGAATGATTGTTTGTATCTGCATCTAGAAGAAAGGAAATGAATATTTCTTGTGGCAGCTGAGAGATGGTCATGAGGAAAAGGAAGCCATTATTAATTAATCATCAATTATTATTTTAATATTTATGTAGCACTGTGTGACTGGTGCCCCACAGGGAAAGAGGATCATCTCTCTGCTTGAGGAGCCTAAATTCTAAATTTAACCATGGTGAGGGCTGCTTGTGGCAGATGATGTGTTTTCATCATTCCCTGCTCTGCCTCAGCTTTTCAGTTGAATCCCATTTTAATTCTCATCCCCAACAGAGGGGAGCCTGCACTAAGCAGGAATGGCGAGATCAGAGTCTAAAAGAGCACAATCAATGCAGTAAACAGAGAGGCAGGATTAGAGGTCTGATCTCAGAGTTATATCTTGCAATCCTTACCCAGAATTGCAATAATGTAAATAAAACCTTTCCAAGAATAAAGAGTGCAGGATTTGGTGCCAATTTGGAAAGACTTGCCCTTCCTGGGCCCTCAGACTGGCGTCCAAGTAAAGTGGGGTTTTTTTTCAAAGTCTTTAAATTGACACTCTGAACTGTGAGACCTGGCCTGCATGGGACTGGTGGCAGCAATACTGGGATGTTTCTCTGATGGCTGTTTGCCCTGACCTTACCTCTTGCTGAAGTCCCGTTCCTATTTCTGTGCTTTGAAGCAATTGTTTCTAGATCTGCTGTGCCTGTACCTGATACTATGCTCAGCTGGCAGCAGTCAGCAGGGTAATGAACTCTGATAGATGTATTCTGATAAAACCCATATATTTAGTTCCTAGTAATTAGCTGATACATCACAAGGGTTATATTGTAAGGACGTAGTTCTGCGAAGTGTTGAACTGAACTCTTTGGTTTGAAGAATACATATACGTGGCAGCCCACTTGAAGTGGAGTGCATTTGAAAGGGCAACTGAAAATATGTAATACTGAGAGAAACCAACGTTTATGTAAAGAACCTGTCATTGTCAAAGCATGGTGTAGTGGCTAGAACAAAAATGGGAGTCAAACAGTCTAGGGTCTATTTTTGGCTCCAGCATATCTGTACTGAAGTCAAATTAATTGGAGCTAAATACAGAAATCTCTCCTTATATAGGATTTTTGATCCACTTTCAAAACTCTGTAACAGGGATGTGCTATTTTGTTTTTCTAGAGGATGATCTAAAAGCATGGAAAGAAGTTGCTATATTTTGTATTAATGTATGCAAGATTTTTCCATAAGCATCTGAGTTAGCATCAGACATATAACTTCTGTGCTGGGAGGGATGAATCTGTGGAAATCCATAGCTATTGCCAGATGCCAGTCTTGATCAGAAATCTGTTGGCTTCACTGAAATTTTGCATAGATATTTTCCCCTGTCAGATGACCTATTTAAATAGAAGAAATACTGTATAACAGTCTTACAGAAGTTTCTGGGCAGAGAATCCCTCTTCTGCAGTGGAGAAGCCCAGGACGAAAAGAAAAGTTTTCATTTATTAGTACATTTTCCTTTATTTAAATAAAAATTAATATTTTGAATGTGACTTTTGCTTGTTAAAAAAGATTCTTTAAAAAACCAAAGCAGTCATTGTCCCCAGGGGCATGCCTGTGTAGTGCTCTGCAAAGGTACCCTAGTGCTGTCTGAACGTATCCCAGTGAACTCCAGAGGAGCTCTCTCTCAGAAGGTCAGCCAGCTGGACCATGCGTTTATCTTTGTGCTAGCTTGGGGACATTGCTTACAGGACATGCCGTAGTTTGGCTGTCCCTACACCGTATGGTGCAGGGGGTAGCAGATATATCCTTAGAGAGTACCATACGAGAGGATGTTGTGATTCCCCTTTGTTTCAGCTAGCTTCCAAATCTAGACGATTGCTCATACATGCTCGCAAGAGTGGAGGCTTGCTAATAGTTACAGAGAAGAGACAATCTAAGCATATAGGAAATGGACTCTGCAGAGACATGATTTGGCAGTGGTTTCATCCTCTGGGCTGGCTCGGGCCTCCATCATGCTGAGTGTGCTGTCTGAGTCTGCGCAGAGCTGGGCACGTCTCTTTTGGGGATCAGTACCTCCTAGAAGTAGGACCTAAGCCAATACTTGCAATGCACAGTCCTGAAATAATTCACAGAATAAACTACGTAACAGGATGTGTTACCATCTTGTCCATCTGTCCTGGTTTCGGCGGGGATAGAGTTAATTTTCTTCTCAGTAGCTGGTATAGTGCTGTGTCTTGGATTTAGTATGAGAATAATGTTGATAACACACTGATGTTTTATTTGTTGCTAAGTAGCGCTTACACTAAATCAAGGACTTTTCAGCTTCTCATGTTCTACCGACTGAGAAGGCTGGAGATGCACAAGAAGCTGGGAGGGGGCACAGCCAGGACAGCTGACCCCAACTGGCCAAAGGGCTATTCCATACCATATGGCGTCATGCTCAGTGTATAAACTCGGGGAAAGCTGGCCGGGGACCGCTGCTCGGGGACTGGCTGGGTGTTGGTCAGCGGATGGTGAGCAATTGCATCATGCATCACTTGCTTTGTTTATTCCTTTATTATTAGTATTACTATTTTATTTTATTTCAATTATTAAACTGTTCTTATTTCAACCCACGAGTTTTCTCACTTTTACTCTTCTGATTCTCTCCCCCATCCCACTGGGGGGGAGTGAGCAAGCAGCTGTGTAGGGCTCAGTTGCTGGCTGGGGTTAAACCACGACACCATCTGAGTTAGAAATTAAAAGCAGAGTTATCAGAGGAGAGGGAGACACCAATTTGGTTGTCTGTGTTGCGCTCTCCCACCGGCTGCAGAGCAGGATGGGCACAGGACTAACAGCAGCCACAGACGGTTTGGCCATACCGGTTTGTGTAATGGCTGAGGGCCAAATATACTCAGGCTCATGCTCATTTCTGTGCAGGACGTTGCCCCTAGGCAAGACAAGCATCTTGTAAGATGAATATCCCACTATAACTGCCCTCTCCTCTCACCGGCGCACTGTGTTGGTGGGGAGAGACAGGCAAACCATTAGGCAGGGCTTTAAGATGACACTTTTGAAAGTACCTGAAGGCTTTAGCAATACTAACTTCACTGGAAGTCAATTAAAAGTCAGTGAGACTTGGGCTCTTAAATCTTCCCAGCACACTTCATACAAGTTACCATCAGTACTTGAAAATCTAATCTATTGGCTATGCCTCCATTGCACCATCCATCTGAGGATCTCTAATCAAAGCTGTAAATATCTATAAATCTGTAATACCTTATGAATTCTCAATATTGACTTGAGTTTTGGGATGTTTACTGTATGAGTATATTGATTTAGGTTAATAGGAAAAATAACCCAGTCAGTAATAAAAGCTGATGATAAATCGCTTTTCCAGGAGCGTGGTTTGGGTGGGTGACAGGCAGTGCGAGGACGGAAGGATCCTGCAGGCAAAGGCCAGGAGGTCGGGGTGAGCGGCTTGTGTGGCCAGTCCTTCCCTCACCATGGTGAGGAAAAGTCCAAGGGAGAGCTGGGGAGAGCAGGGTCTCCTTGGGAGCTTGTGAATGACTCGGCCGTAGCCACGTTGCTGTCGGGTCACACCAGATACACGTGCCCACTCTTCTTTGTCTGGCTGTTAAGTAACAACTTGGCTTTATGGGGACTGTTGTTATCGCTGTCACAAGCCTCTGACAGAAGTCCAGTGGAGTCCTTGCAGTTTGTTAGATAAACAGGGTTCATGCTCGGGGTGCTGATTCTCAGGGCTGCCTCTCATGGTGGGAGCAGCTGCAGGATTGCGCCCTGGGAAAGAGGGAAGTGTGATGCCTCACACCTGAGGAAGGTGCAGTCAGAACAGCAGAGGTATCACTAACTGCAGCACGCTTCACCTATATCCCGTGCTCATGGAGGGAAACATCCATAGGTTATCCCATGCAGCAGCTGGTACGCATCCGTACCATTTTGCCTGAAGCCATTCTGTAGACTGTGGGGAAAAATATTAGTGATCCGCAGGAGAAGCCAGGCTGCCTGATGGGGATGTAACGTTTGGCTTAGCCGCAAGACCAGGAGTGGTAGAATTTGTAACCAGAGTATGTTTTTTCTGGTCAAGCTCCTTGGGATATTAACTCACATTGTTCTAACTCAGTTTCTTGTCCTTGTGGTTTATAAAGCAAAAGAACTTTTTTGCCCTGTTAATTTCCTGAAGCACAGTGTATTGCTTTCTTGTTTTAAATAAAGCTCCTGCTCTATTTTTGAATAACATAATGAGTGAAAAATGACTTTATCCATCCTGGTGGCAGGACAGCAATTTGTTACGCTGCCAGCTGGAAGACCTGGATCAGAAACAAATTTGGGTTCCCAGGCTCCACGCCAGAGGAGCTGAGACATATTTTTGAGGTGATGTACTTGGACTCTAGGGGGGGATTGTTGACTGAACTGAGCTGCTTTCAAAAACATCCTGCCAGCTGAGCCACAAAACTCTGCTGGTCTTTGCCTCAAAATGGACAGGTCTCCTGCCCCGCACTGCGCAGCAGTTAGGAAGTGCTCCCAGGAGCTGGAAGTGCAGGTGAAGAATTCAGGATACTTTGAGCAGAAATCAAGTTCCTGCATGTATGTTCACCCTTATTTATCAGTTATTATTATTATTGCATCGATATACGTGACAAGGAGGTCACGTATAACGGTGAGTGTAGGTTGTTGGAGGGGGGTTGCCCTTTTCACATGGGGCCAGAGCTGAAACCTGAGTACAAGATGATGCAAGGCCATCGCTTCCCATATCACCACCCTGGACTCGACCTAGCCCCATGCCGCTCTCTGGCAGCACTCTCTCTCTGTCCCTTCCTCATAGCCCTTCCCACCACGCTCCACAGTCCTTCCTTATCTCCCAGACCATTTCCACCTTGGCCGTGCTCCTGCTGTTGTAGGCAGGTGCCAGGTGTAAGCCAGAGGCTGCAACCTGCACCGGAGCACCCCTGAGAAGTTTGGTAACTCTGAAGCTGCAGCTTTTTTAAAGGACTGAACCTGCATAGGACCTGATCCATTACAGCTTGTGTCTGTGTGAGGCAGCATCTTCCAGCTGCTGTTCTCTCCATGGATAAAGATATCGTCAGCTGGAATGATCTGCTTCCACGTTTTGTATGGACATATTAAGTGCTTGGAAAAGCTCCAGGTACTTCAAGTGAGACTATAAAGGGAAAACTACAGAGTGAGACTACAAGGGAAAGCATGTTGTTAGGATCATGTTAGTGAAAAAGAACACCCTTTCTGCTATCTGGGTAGACACAATATTGATAATTATGACTCTATGATTAGATGGTCATTGATAGGTATGTTTATGTATTATGTTTTATTGTTTATGTATACCTGTAGTTACTTCAAAGAATGAAATACAGAATTAAGTGTATTGGTAGCACTGTCTGAGCAGTAGAAAGGCACTATAAAATCAAGTGAAGTCTGCATAGACGTGAGTCACGTGTCCTAGATATACAATAATTATCATAATACAAGAAATAGGGGTTTCAAATAAAGCTATCAGGTGGCAAGTTCAGAGCAAAGGAAGAACTTTTTTCACACAGTCAATAGTTAAAACATGGAACTCCTTGCTACAGGCTGTTGTTGATGCTGAAGCTTACATGAACCTTTTAAGACAAGTTGATAGAAGAAAAAGTATCTTCGGCTTATAGCGTAACACAGCATCTAATTGCATCTTTAGCTGAAGCTTTTAAGCAGCACGTCTCTGTAAACACAGAAGAATGCTGTAGGGCATCCCTGTGCATTTGCTGTGCTCTTCCTTAGGACGTGGCTGGAACCAGGACGTGGGCAAGAGGAGCTTTGGTCTGACCATCTTCTTCAACTCTTACAGTAAAGGCTAAATGCAGTTATGTGACAGGGGCATAAAAAGAGAAATAAAGGTAGAGGGTTGGATGCTGATTTAGTTAGTACTGGCATAAATCCAAGGGTGCAATCAAATTCTGCATGAGAGCCACAGTGTGCGGTGGTACCTGAGAGCAGTTTCAGCCCACCTCCCTAAGGACTGTGCAGGCACCTGTATTGCACTTTCCACTCAATAAGGCAAGCACAGGCATAAATTTCCATCTGGCCACTTTCAAGATCTTATTCCATCTGCCTGACCTATGAAAGAAGAAACCCTGCTCAAGTAGTACCTGTTAACTTCAGAAAGGACCCCCTCTGGGTACTTGACAACTAAAATCCCAGTCTTGAAGAAACTTGAGCCACTTGAGATTTGCCATGGCATGCATGCACACACACCTCCCTGCGCACACGTGCTTGCTCATGGGGACTAGCTGCTTGACAGGGGCTGTTCTGCAAGTCCGGAGGGGTTTGTAGATGCCAAGTCAGAATGTACATGTGTGTTAGGAGAGCCACCAAAAAAATCCAGTAAAAGTACACAGTCCTTCTCCAAATCCAGTGGTGCGCTCCTAAGTGGCCAGATTTGCCTTATTGTCCTCTTATCTCCCTGTTGTCTCTTGAACTTGGCTGATAAGCATTTGAGGTGTGTTGACCCTGGCTGGATGCCAGGTGCCCACCAAAGCCGCTGTATTACTCCTCCTCCTCAGCTGGACAGGGGAGAGAAAATATAATGAAAGGCTCGTGGGTCAAGATAAGGACAGGGAGAGATCACTCACCAATTACCATCATGGGCAAAACAGACTCGAGTTGGGGAAATTAATTTAATTTATTGCCAATCAAAAGTCAGAGTAGGGTAATGAGAAATAAAATCCAATCTTAAAACACCTTCTCCCCACCTCTCCCTTCTTCCCAGGCTCAACTTCACTCCCAATTTCTCTCCCTCCTTCCCCGCAGTGGCACAGAGGGATGGGGAATGGGGGTTGTGGTCAGTTCATCACACGTTGTCTCTGCTGCTCCTTCCTCCTCAGGGGAGGACTCCTCACACTCTTCCCCTGCTCCAGCGTGGGGTCCCTCCCACGGGAGACAGTCCTCCACGAACTTCTCCAGCATGAGTCCTTCCCATGGGCTGTAGTTCTTCACGAACGGCTCCAGCATGGGTCCCTTCCATGGGGTGGAGTCCTTCAGGAACAGACTGCTCCAGCGTGGGTCCCCCACAAGGTCACAAGTCCTGCCAGGAGCCTGCTCCAGTGTGGGCTCCTCTCTTTCCACGGGTCCACAGGTCCTGCCGGGAGCCAGCTCCAGCATGGGCTTCCCACAGGGTCACAGTCTCCTTTGGGCACATCCACTTGCTGCACCATTAACCTCCATGGGCTGCAGGTGGACAGCCTGCCTCCCCATGGTCTTCACCACTGGCTTGCAGAATCTCTGCCCTGGTGCCTGGAGCACCTCCTCCCCCTCCTTCTTCACTGACCTTGGTGCCTGCAGAGTTGTTGCTCTCACATACTCTTACTCCTCTCCACCAGCTACTGTTCCCCAGCAGGTTTTATTTTCCCCTTCTTAAGTATGTTATCACAGAGGAGCTACCACTGTTGCTGGTTGGCTCAGCCTTGGCCAGTGGCTCTGTCGGACACAGGGCAAGCCTCTAGCAGCTTCTCACAGAAGCCACCCCTGTAGTCCCCCCTGCTACCAAAACCTTGCTAGGCAAACCCAATACAGCATTTTGAGGCAGAGACAGTTGCTCTTCCTTTGCTTGCTCAGTACCTTACAACACGGGCTCTTGGTCCATAGCTAGGGAGCACGTGCCAGGATTACTTTCCCAGAGCAGCTCGTGTGGCAGGGACCCCTCCCCGTGCTGGATTTGTGGAGAGTCTCCAGACAGTGTCTTTAGGCCCAGCTGCAGTCCCACGCTTCATGCGTGAGTGCAGCATGTCTCTGGCTCCCTAAATCTGATGGGTGTGTGTGAGAATCCAGAGCCAACCATGGCTGTGTATAAGGAGTGTGCAAGACCAGCGCTGTGGCAGAAGAGCAAGCATAAGTTACTGATGGCAGTGCTTGTTCAAGCCCATTTGTTTTGCCTTCTCCAATACTGCACTAGTTGTGACAATACAAAGAAATAAGTAAAAGTAAGGGTAATAAATGTATTATTCTCTGGCCTCATCTGGCCAGTGCTTACGGACTTTCTCACTCTGCGAAGTTGCGTTCTCCCGCTGACTACCCTGTAGCTACTGGAGTGTATAAATGTTAACTTTCTTTGGATTGGGACCTGCATGTGGTAGTAGATGAATAGAGAAGCCACAGCTTTTCCTTTGAGTTGAATATATGAGTTTTTCGCTTTGCGAACATCTGAATTTGCTGTTTTCTGGTAAGAAATTTCTATACTTTGTGGCAATGATATGACCAAAGCACAGAGGAGCCCAGCCTTCCTGACAGATGGGCACACACTGACGTCTTGGGAGCCATGAGATTATGTGGTTTGGAGAGCCGAGGGGGAGGAGGAGTTGCACGAGCAGTTTTCCAGTAGAGGGAACAGCTGTGCATGGCTTTGGATTGGGCTGAGTTTGCCCTGGTACCCAGCGTGATCCAGCTGCCTTCACCTCAGCGACATTCACTGGCCCCAGGGCGGTGGTGAGGATTACCTGGTCGCCCGTGCTGGCTGTGCGCCCTACCCACGGCATGGGAGTCTCACGTGAATTTGCTGAGACTGGTGTCTCAAGACCCCCAGGTGACCTCTCAGGGCAAAGCCATCCATGGCACCCTCAACCAGATTAGTGGCACTGACCAGTCAAGAGATTCACTGTCAGTCACAGCTAAGGGTTGACTATTGCACGGTTAAAAGCTGTACCGTCAGTTTGCTTGCTCATCCTCCCCCAGATTTGGCATTCCTCTGATTTTGCAGCCAACTGTAGGTTGTTTTTATTTGGACCAAATCATGCCTTGGGGCAAAACTGACATCACTGCTGGGCCTCATTAGGGAAATGAGGAGCAGGGTGTGGGGAGCCGGCTGCAGGAAGCGCCTCTGTTTCCCACCACTGAACTGGGAGCCGAACTCCGCTCACCAGACAGGTTAGTGGGGTCCGGCATGTGACGGGGTTTCAAAGCAGCCCTTTGCCAACACCCTTCAGCTACGAGAGGCTCAGGAATCTCATCAGGTGGAGAGCTTTTGATAAGTTAAGACTTGCATGCTATGTGGTGTAGGCTGCTCCCTTGCTGTCTGGTGTTTGTTGGGGGATTTGGGTGGGTTTTTTTAATCATCATTTTAAAGAGCAGTACTAACAGGGCAACAGGGTTTCTGTGTGTCTCTGGTAAATTCAAAATCGTGGATGTAAATAAGTGAAGACTCATCACATGGTTGTCAGTAGGTGGTAGAGTCCTTTTCTTCAAGTAGTGCAGTTCTTACTCTGCTTAGTTAATAGCGTTTTCAGCTTGGAAGAGAGAGAGTGATTAGTGAAAATTGCAATGATTATTTCATTTGCAAACTTCCTTTGCTAGCCCCTTTTTTTTCTTGTGTTCAGATATCACTATGATGTTGCCTTATGTCTCCCACGCTTTACCTTGTTTTATACCTTACACAGTGACTGGACTTTAGCTATGTAATTCCTGGCTTTCCCTTTTATCTAGTTGTTTCCAACCTTTGCAGCTGGGTTCTGAAACCAGAGGTGTGAGTAACGTTTTTGAACTGAATATCAGGCACGTCGTATAAGACGGTATCTTTAATGTCACTTTGTGGTTGCTACTTCAACATGCAACGAGTTACTAAAGTTAAAGTTAACGTGTAAATATTGTGAGCAATTTATCTTCCAAAGAAAAGTACTGTTTGAAGAGAGCCAGTGCCTGTTCCAGCCACCCCAGCAGCAAACACCACCGCTCGTGCTGCTAACATTGAACTATTACCTGTCTCTTATTTCATGCTAAATGGGATAACAAAAGTATTCTTAGAAATGGGCTGTTTCTAAACATATCAGAAGCTTGTTTGGTCCAGCACCTAAAAAAATGAAAGTGTGTTTTTTAAAGTCCTCTGTTTTCATTTTGGCACAAATCATAGACATTCACAGAAGTATCAATAAGCACAGGCTCTGAAGATGGGCTGCTTCTCATTAAACATGCGTATGTCGTTGTCTTATTACTTCTTTAGACCTGGCCTTCATTTTGAGGTCAGACTTTAATTTCTGAAGAGTATAATTTAAAGCTATTTATAGCGCTTCATGATTACCTGCAACTACTAATGAAAAAGACTTGGCAACAGAGAAATAAATATGTAGCAGCTGCAGCTGCTTTAACTCTAGTAAGAGGTAGTAAAAAAGAAGGCCTAAACGTCCAAGCGAGTTTAACAAGGGGGCAGAAGCAAGTGAAGTGTCTGTTGGATTGCAAAAAGTTTTACAGGCAGAAGCTGACAACACAGGAGGCTCCCGATCCCTGTATTTAAAGTTTGTCTTGAGTGGGGTCAGTGTTGTAGTGAATAATTTATAGGCTGCATGAATGAGCTCATTAGTCACCTTTTCAGAGCTTAAATGAGGTTTGCGGTTGTCATTACACGCGCCTTCTGTTCAACCGCACGGCAAAAGGACGGCTCAGTGGCTGGCTGGCTTGTGGCAGGACAGCCCCTCTCCTTCCAGCCTCGACTGGCCTTTGTCTTCTGCTGAAACCCCCACTCTGCTGCCCAGTGCCGGTGCAGTAACCTGCAGGGGTTTCTCCAGTGATTTGTTTTGTTTTGTTTTGTTATATTTGATGTTTGGTTTGATACTGTGTTGTTTTCATGTTGTATTTCTTTTTTCCATTATGGAAAAAAATACTGAAGATTATGTGACAAGTGATGTGGAATAAGTAAAACCCTCTACCTGCATACAAGCAATAAAACTTACTTTTCTCCTTAAACATGCTTCAAAATTTTGTATCGCTATAGCATTTTTTTGTCCTTGAAATGCTTATGGAAGTGCTAAACTGTGCTGGAACTAGCTGAACCTCAGAAGGACGCATAACTATCAATATTTACAGGACCGCAGGTTTAAAGAAAAAAAATTCCCAAGATTATTTCCTAACGCTTGGCTGCCGAGGCCCACTCCATCCTTGCGGCATCCTTGTGAGAAACCTGTGGAATGAGGAGTTTGCCTGCAAAAAATCTGTGAGGTGTCAGATGCGCCGCACCTCCCAGATGACCGCAGCTGTTAGCTGAAGCTACCTGTTGCCAAAAAGACGGCAGCAGTGCCAAAAGCCCCAGTATGAATTAATGCCCCAGTGGATGTCAGCCCATCATCATAACGAACTTTTGTCACCATGGAGAAGCCAAAAGCTACTCGCAGGGAAGCCCATCTCACAGGTCACGAATGCGGCAGCCAGGGGGTGGTTCCTGGCTGTAGCTGGCAACAGCAGTTGCTGCTGGGGTGTGGGTAATTCAGTTGTGCTTTTTTCCTGTGCCAGCTTTCCTCCTTCCTTCCCAAATCTCGCTTACCTGCTCTGCCTGGCAGCTGCTCTCTGGTTCAGCCATGGAGCCCGCCTGGCCTGTGGCTGCTGAGAGGAGCACAGGACAGAGCAGAAGCTTTCTGCAGATGCTACTGACTCTGTTTAGTCCTTCCACTGCAATTTTTCATTGCTTTCCATTCCTTGCTCCCTGATGTGTTTGGTAGGCTGGTATGTACTACTAAAAACACACTAAGAAGTCTGCTCAATCATTTTATGATACTTTGCTTGTTTCCCAAAACCTGCATCCTCTCAGCATCTCTTCGCAGACACAACTGCAGGTCAGCTGTGCTCCTGCATCACCTCATACAGGCTCGCGTAGCTGTCTTGTGTTGCCGCAGTCTGGGAATCTGGACCTGCATCTCACAGGATTTCCTCTGGGAACAGTGTTCAAGAAATGTACAGGAAGAGTAGTGCCGAGTGGTGAGCAGAGGAAAGCACCCTGGAATATCCTGTGCTACAAAGAGCTGGAAATCAAGCTGGGACTCAGTACAGTTGGGGCTAGGAAATCCACCTGGCGCAAGCAAATGGTCAGAGGGGAATAATCATCTACTAACTAGCTTACAGCGCTAATGATAGCCAATTGTGTTTAGCATCAGTTCCCGAGATCCTCAGTTGACAAGATGTGAACACAAATTTCACTACCTGTGAGGTCCTGTTGCAACTTCATTTTGCATGCATAGATACACAAATAAAGGACAAACTCCTGAAGTCTCTGATGAAATGAACAGCTTGTATTCAAGAAAGCTGAGGCAAGACTTGAGATGTGGTCCAGAAAGAATTTTTTCTTAGTTTTAGAAATTCAGTTTGGCAATACAGTTTGGGAACTTTATAAAAAGAACTTGGTTCTCCATTATAGTTTTGCCCAAAACTTGTGATCTTTACTTCTGTGCAGTGTTGGCTGCTGCTTTTCCTCCACCTTGCTTTTAAGAACAAAAATACAGTTGATCTCTGGTTCTGCCGATTACTTGTAAGTTTGACTTCAGCTGCCAAATGGTGAGTACTAATGTTGAGATAACTACAGGCTACATTTTGCGGCATTATACCTGTACAACAGATAGGAGAGTCTGTGCACCAAACCCCAGAAAACAGTTCTTTCTTTTTTCAGCCTCTACAAACACTGCAACAGTACCAGAAATACTGGCTTGTATTGCAGTTCATGTACCACCTGTGTTAGGTTAGGTGTGATTTCAGACCAATATAGCCACTACAGCAGAAGACTCCAGTAAAGATATGTTTATCCCGGCAACATTTTGCTTCCCACTGGCTGGGCTACTAAAATAAGCTGCACTGGCAGAAGCTTCCCTTTACCAGTCTAAGCTAAGTTTGTGCTTGGGGTGCTAGTATGTTGGTGTAATTACACTGGGAAAGCATCTCTCATATGGACCTGTTTTAATAAATTTATGTAGGACAAACTAGCACGCATGATACTCTCCTCCCACTGCACTCATGTACAGAAACACACTTGCTGGTAGCTTGTCAGCTGTATATAATTTTAGCGCTAAGTATACTCATTTTCTTAGAAACTGCAAGCAAGTGTTACTACAATAACATCATAAATGTGCATACATTATTTTATAAAGGAACTATTTCATAAAACCTCTGGATTTTATTGTAAGAAATTCTTTATATTTTAGCCTGTGGAACAGAAATGCTGTAGATAGATAGATACTTTTGTTTGCTCACACTTCTGACAAAGCTTCATATTGGCGTTCCTTTTCTTACTGATGCAGTTCTGTTTCTGTTGGGTTTTGCCAGCTGGGGCAAATGAGAACTTGAAGAATAATTACATGAAAGGCTGGGAAAATGCTTTGTAAATCTGATTCCATGGTCTCAAGTGAATAAGCAAAAGCTAGATCTCCTATCAGTAAGCTGGAGTAAGCTGGGCCTTCATTGCATGTGCACCTTATATCTTTAGCTAGTGCTTGGGGTGGGAGAAGAAAGGGGAGCGCACGCTCGTAAAAGACATGGGGCAGGAAGGCAGGGTACGACTGTGCTCGGAGCAGCTGCGAGGCAAGAGCTGCTCTTTTTCACGGGAACGAGGCACTGTTTGTCAGCCGGCTAGTTGTGTTACGTCTGTACGAGGCAGAGGCTCTGGCTGTTTAGGTAGGAATTCCGATATCACTGTTTCTCTGCCCCAAAAGTGGGCATAGCGCAAACAACAAAGCTAGGCTGGTCTGACATGGTTAAAAATAAAGAAGTGTTGATACTGCAGGTTCTGTATGAGGGACTGCAGAATAATGCCGAGAAAGTTGTGAAAGAGGAAACGAGCAAACACATATTGTATTCACGATTTAGTTTTTAATAGTGCCTGAAGGTGTTCAACATGCTTCTGCTCTGTACAAGATTAAATCCATTGCCTCAGAGAAAACAGAAGTTTAGAAATGGCAAGACTGACGGGGGACACCAGTCATTCTGCATGGGGGAAGAATGGGAACAAAATGAGATGGCCATTGTACGGTGTTAGCCTGAGATGTGTCCCACTATGAGGGTCTGATCATTGATCACAAGGGGCAGCAGCCCTGTCCTCTTCGGTCTTTGAAAGGTACCTTGCACATCAGGACCCTGTCTGAATTGGGAGGTTGATGGGTACAGCTGCATGTCAAATTATAAATCCTAATAAGCAAGCTTAGTTGGCACTCGCAGCAGACCTCAGGGAAGAAATTTGACTCTGATGTAAAGAGTATAAACATTGACAAGGATGCCAGTCAATGAGAACATTATAACCGGAGATCAGGTTAGGAATGGGGGCTTAAAGGTGAGGATAAGAAGTGCAGGTCTGTTGAATGGTGAGACTGGTGAGGTCAGAGGGCAGAAAGTAGAAATATTTAGCAAGGTCATGTGGCATGGTCACAATGCTAGCAAGGGAAGATGTTCCCAGCAGAGATGGAGATGGAGGGGCGAAGATGAGCTTTGGAGGGTTGATAAAGAGCCTGTGACCCTTGCTGTGCTCATTTTGCAACATGGTTTGTGGGAGTTATCAGGGATTCCAATCTAGAGGAGGATAAGAGATAAAGGAGTATAGGGAGATGGCTGGAAATCCTCATTGAATAAGATACTGCAACATCTGCAGCTGGTATTCTGAAATCTGAGTGGAAAGATTAGACGGTTGTATATTAGCCCACAAGGCTAAAGTGCAGCTCTGCACTGTTGGTACTTCTAATCAGCCGCCGGTATGGCAAATACTTTGGTCTTGATGTACAAACAGTTTTCATCTGTCAGTGTTGCAGATCTTTTGCTAAATGAGTTAGTATTACTCCTGTCTTAGAAATGGGGAAATCGACACCCTAATACATTTGATGGCTTGCCTAAGATTACAGTGAGTTACTTGATGGCCATACGTCAGATGTTCTGATGCTGCTGTAGTCTCTAAGCCAGCAGTTAATGATCTTTCAGTGGTGCCATGTGAGACTGTATTCTGCTTTCTTAAGTAAGTTGTATTAAGTGTTCCAGCAAAGAGTCAGAAGAAGCTGGGGAACGGTCTTCCCAAGAGGCAAGATATCAGTGTTTACCTCGCTGCTGGTGTTTCACTGCTCTGCGGGTCAGCAACTGCAGTTGCTGCTGAGCTCAGGGGTGAGCGGGAGCCAGCGAGAGGCTGCCCCGCGCCGCTGCCCGTCGCGGGGTGCCTCAGCAGGGAGCCCGTGCCAGCCCTCGCAGCCGGCCTGCACTCTGTCCCCCTGCTCTCCTAGGCTTCTGCGTCACCCACTGCTGGCCCCCGTGCTCGATCACGCCGGCTTTTCTGTCTACACGGCAAATGTCTCGCAGTGGTCCTTCACTGTAATCCTTAGTGTGGATTACAGTGCTCTGGGGAAATTCCTACCCACCATGGAAAAGATACAAAACTCTGGAACTGATCTTATTCCACCAATACCGATGGGGAATTTTGCCACTAATTTTGAACAGAACTGAGCTGTGTACCTGAATAGGATGCATACATAATATATTCAAGGTGTAGTATTCTTTGCATACTACCCTGCATCTCACGAGGCCTCCCCCTTCTCACTTCAGAAATACTTCTCATTAGCTGAATTCTTCTTGGTATTCTGTTTAAGACACTTGACTTTTACAAGCGATGGTAAATGCGATAAATCTCCTTGCTTGCCGATAAAGAGACAAGTTGATTCACTCAGAAAAACGTCTGAAGCATTTGGACTAAATTCAGGTGGGTGGAGTTATGACTTGGTAATTTAGTTTGGGTTTGAAACCAAAGGGCCATGAGATAAGAACTGTGTAAACTAATGGTCTGCTGACTGTTGGAGTGTTAGAGCTGGTGGAGTCACAGGGCAGGGTTGGTTACCAGCGGGTAACGATGATACTCTGCTGCCTGATAGGTATTCTTCCCATTCTTCAATCCAGCTGCTGGCATGTCTTCCTGAAAATATGCAAGAATGTGAAATAGCAGTTCATGGGGTAGGGGAGGGAAAGCTATCGGCAAAAGAAGGTCTTAGCGAGTTATGATAGGAATTTCTAGTTCGAGAGAATCAACGAAACGCTTGTCAGCCCTGCACTTTGAGAATGAGGTAGTTGCCACTCTTGTCTAAAAATGTGAATTTCGCAAGTGTCAGAGAGATTAAAAGAGGTAACCCGTGCCTTGGGAAATGACTAAGTATGGACACAGACATGCAGTAGCATACAGTGGTGATCCTGGTTAAGGGGGATAATATTGACTGTGTGGGCCAGCACAGAATTCCTGCAAGGTCTTGAGACAGCTGTCCTAACTTTGGTAAATAAAATGGCTAAAATGCTTTTCTTCTTGGCTTAGGGATAATTTCTGAGTCCAGGGCTGCACTGGAAAGGATCTACCAATACACTTGTATTTCTAACTCATATTACGTTGTTTTTACGTTTCTGCAGCAGACCTTTTCTATACTGAGAGGAAAATTAATTTTGAAGTATGCTAAATCTGCAAGCCTTGTTTACCCAGAGCAGAAAGTCCTTGATTTTTGTGGATCGGCTACGAAACAATTTCATGTACTTGTTTCGTGGGTGGACAGCCAGACCTTAATTCTGTGCTGCGAATCACTGAAGCTGCTCGAGATCAAGTATGTTGCATATGGGAGACTGTACATCTAGCTAGGGTTGTCTAGACTGGGCAACTTCTTTTTTGTTTTTAAATCAAGTTAGTTCCCTCCAACTAACTTAACTGACGGTAAGGTTTTTTTACTCAAGCTAACACTAGTTATGTCAAGGTATGGTAGCAGGGGAGAAAACACACCATTCTTCCTCATTAAATCAGGCCTTATTTTAAAGCAAATTTCCTGAGACTAAAGAAATGACTGTTTTTTTCCCTCGGCAGTTACTGTAGATTTCTGCAACGCGGTGCTTTACTGCACAGCGTGAAGCCAGACCCTCAGCCGAGGCCACAGTTTCACGATACACCGAGTCGGCGGCAGGGACCCCTCGCATTAGCCCCTGCTTGCAGCCGCCCGCAGGCGCGCTCGCCCCTGCGCTGCCCGCCCCTCTGGGAGCTGCCTCCGGCACGGCAGGGTGGGTGCGTTTGAAACCGGGCGACGGACTCTCCTAATACCGCAGGCTCTGCTCCGGGTCGTCTGTCGTTGGTGGGCTTGCAGGCTTTGCCCGCCTCGGCAGGAATTAATTGCCGGCTGGGAGACGCGCAGGACGGAGGCTGGTGGTTCGGCGTTGAAAGACGTCTCCCTGCTCCTCTCGAGGCGGGCGGGGGAAGCAAGGCTCCGGGGCGTTGATCTTTGGACTTCTGGTGCTGCCTTCGGCGGCGACCGCGTAGTTCGCTGCAGTTTAGCCGGGGTCGGTCTGGCCGGGCCTCCCGTCGCCAGCGGCCGTCACGCCGCGGGCAGGGGGAGAGACTCGCACAAGCGGGAGCGGCGCTGCCGCCGCTGAGGACCGGCAGCGCTGTCAGTCCTCTGCACGCCGGAGACTTCCCGCCTCCCTCCCGACCTCGCATACCCGGCCCGCCCCAGGCGAACGCCGCCGGCCCGCCGCGGCCCCGCCGCCGCTAGGCCCGCCCGCCTCGGCGGCGACCCCGCGCCACGCCGCCGGGCGGGGGCTGGCGGGCCGGGGCGGGCGCCGCCGCGGGAGCGCACGCCCGAGCGGGCGGCGGCGGCGGCGGGTGCCCCTCGAGGGTGGCGGCGGGCCGGGGTCCCCGCGGCCTGCCCTGAGCAGCGCCGCCCGCGCCGCCGCCCTCCCCCACCGCCGGCGGCCCTCCCTTCCGCGGCTTCTCCCGTCTCGGCTGGCCCAGCCCACGTTTTCCCTCTCTCCCCTCCCTCCCTGGTCATGTGTCGCCTTTTTTGTTTGCAGTGGAAACAATTTCTCGCTCTTCGGCTCGCACCGAGGCGGACCGCTGCCCGTCGGGAGCGCGGGGCGGGCGGGGGGCGGGCGGCGGCCGGGCCCCATGCTGGCGGCGGTGCCCCCTGCGCCGGGACCCCCGCGGCACCCTCGGGGCTCGGGCTGAGGCGGGGGGCGCGCGATGCCCGGCTCCGTCAGATGAAAGTTTGCGCCACAGCCATGAAGGGACCGCGGTGAAACCACCGCGCCCCCCGCCAGGTAAGTTGTTGTCGTCGTTGTTCGCGGGCATTGCGCAAGGCGCTGGCGGGCCCGCCTGCGGGGCGGCGCGGCGCGGTCCCGCCCGGCCCGGCCCGGCCCGGCTCGGCGCGGGTCGCCCCGGCGCGGCGCGGCGCGGCCCGGCCCGGCCCCGCGCCACAACTTGGCCAGGAGTTGGTGCGCGGCCGCGGCGTGCGCGCCGCCGCGTCCCCGCCGAGCCCGGCCGGCCGGCCGCGCCGCGCCGCGGCGCCGAGCCGCGGGGCCGCCTCCGGCCCGAGGTGGTCCCGCCGGGGGCTTCCGGGAGCTGCTCGGGCAAGGACTTTTGCCTACGCGCACGCACGCACGTCCCTCTCCAGAGAGGGGCCGAGGGGCGCCGCTGGGCGCGCAGGGGCGCGCGGCGGGGCGGGCGCGGGGAGAAGTTGCCTTCCCGGCGCGGCGGGGCCGGCGAGGGCCGGTGACATCTGGCCGGCATTGGCGGTATGCGCGCCGCCGGCCGCCCGCGCCCGCCCCGCCGGAGCAGTCCCGGTCTCCTAGCAACGCCATTGATTGGCTGCGGCGGCGGCCAATGGGCGCCCGCCCCCCGCCTTCCCCCCCCCCGTGCGACAAGTACAGTGGGAGCGCTGCGGGGGGGGGCCGCCCCCTGCGCCCCCCGGGGCTGCTCCCCCCGCCCCCGCCGGGCGGCGGGTGAGGCGGGCGGGCGCGGAGACCCCCTCGGGCCGGCGGCTCCGCAGATATCTGGTGGAGCACCCGCAATTGGCAGCGGATTAAAAATGTTCGCCCAACTGCGGGCTCTCATGTGACCGGCGCTCCTTTGTCTGGCGGCGGGGCGCCGCGGCAGCCGCCACGGGCCTCGTTGACACCCCCCCACACGCCCCCCGGCCGCAGCCACGGCCGGGCCCCGCCGCCGGCGGGGGCAGCCCCGGGCACCCCTCCCGCCCGCGGCGGCCCCTCTGGGAACCGCTCTCCGTCCGGGCTCCGCCGGGCTTCCCTGCAGACCCCGGCGGCCGGCCGGAGGGGGCTCCGCGGGGCCCGCGGTCGCCCGGTCACCCCCGGCACCCGTGGGGATCGCTGCTGGAGAGGGGAAAACAGAAAGAAAGAAAGAAAGAAAGAAAAAAAGAGGATGGTATGGTACGGCCCTTTGGGAGGATACTGGCAAATAAGCAAATTAAACAGAAAGAGAGCAGCGTGTTGTCATAGCAACAGTGCAATTAAATTACTTTACTGTCAGCCATCATATAATTTCCCTGTTTAGAAGCTCATGGGACGCAACTTCCATTTGGAGTCAAAGTTGAGTGCGCGGCATAGGTAGGCGATGCCGGTGCCCCTGGACGCCGGCGATACTCGTGTTTACCTTCTGGCTGTGCTGGACGCTGTTTTGAAAGCTAGGAAGTGGGACCTACGTAAGTTTGGCCTGCCGGTGTTTATATCTGCCTCGGTATTTTTTCCTCTGCGAGATACTTGTGTAAAACCACACAGGTTCGCTGAGCTTTTTGGTGATGGTGTGTATTAACGGGCTTCTGTGCATAAAAGTTCTGTATGTTTCTTTTTTAGTAATGGCTGCTTTGGTGTAAAGCATTTATAGAAAGACCGAGGAACTTTTTCATTTTTGCCCTTTTGTAACAGCTAACATAAAGCCCATCATTTCTCTTTCCCAGAATGGCTATCTTCCTCTTTTTTTCCTGTACACAGGAGTTCTTTCTGTTGTTACCTGTAGTTTTTTTGCCCTCCATTTACAGTATCAAGTGTGTGACTGCATGACTTCAGGGAACTACTGAGGATATGTTTAGATACAGGGAATCATTTTGCTCTTGTTCGTGCAGGAAGTTTTGTCGTTTTTAAATCCATTATTAACTCTTTCCAGTTTTTATTTCACTGCTGTTCACATCTCCAGAGCTAAATCCTGGCAGTTTTACTGTATGGAGAAGCTAAGGGAGCCTGTCTCCTGCTTCTGAAGTAGAATTGTTGGGCTCCTGTCTGCTTCTCTTGAGTTGGGCAGGCGCCCAACTTCACCCAGCTTCTGAAGGGCTCAGGTCCTCCCGAATATTACGGCTCGCAGGTATCCCCCCGGGGCCTGCTGGTGCAGTACCCTCCGCAGCTCGTCCCACCTCTCCTGGGCTGCTATTGAGCATCAGTCACAGCGGTCTTTCTGACTCTGGTTTGAGCATCACAGCAGTCTTTCTGACTCTGGTTTCTACCATGTTTGAAATACAGTTCAGCTTATGTTAAAATCTTCTCTGTTTACATAAATTTTTAAAGTGCTCTATTCTTCTGGCGCTTGTTTCCCTATGTCTTGGCCCTGGTCCCAAAACTACCGTGCGTTGCTTTCCCTCCTCCCTTCTCCCACCCTTGCTGGTTTTGAAGTTCTGCTGTCATTTCTGAGTTCTGTTGCAGCTGCGACTGTAGTCAGATTGGATGCTTGTCTACCTCCGCCTTTAGCCAGAGTGACTTTAATCTTGGTGCTGTTGTTTTGTCCTCAGAAGTGGAACAGCTGAACTTAATCTGAAGCAACTGGCCTTAAGCCCCTCTATTTTTTTTTTAAATTTTTTTTAGTTTACATGCTTGTTAAAGTGATACAATCGGAGTATTCAATGATTTGATACACATATTCCTCACTAAAGGGACATGTCTTTAGGATTTCCTGTGTGGGGCTTCATGTGCATGCAGAACTGAGGTGTATCGGGATTATTGTCTTATTCCATCGACTGAAATTTCTTCCCTTGTCTTGACTTTAGATTATTTTACTCAACAGTTGTGAATGAGCGTTTATGTGAGTCTGTAGTTTTTAAGACAGATGGCAAAAGGCCGAGTGACCAGTTAGGGAAAAGCTGTCAAAATGTTATGCAGTATCTTTTTGTGAGCTAACTTTTCTCTCTGTTTTTTTCTCCCCTTCCTTTGGATTTGCTCTCCCAGGAGTCACTGTCTAAATGGGTCCAGTCATGCCTCCCAGTAAGAAGCCAGAGGGCTCAGGAATTAGCGTTCCCAGCGGATTGAGCCAACGTTACCAAGATAGCGATTTATCAAAGGCACTTCATGATGACGAGGACCTAGATTTCTCTTTGCCTGCCATCAGATTAGATAAAGGGGCCATGGAAGATGAAGAACTAACTAATTTGAACTGGTTACACGAGAGCAAGAACTTGCTGAAAAGTTTTGGGGACTCAGTGTTAAGGAGTGTTAGCCCCGTTCAGGACATCGGTGATGACACGCCGCCGTCTCCTGCCCACTCTGACATGCCCTACGATGCCAAGCAGAACCCCAACTGCAAACCTCCTTATTCCTTTAGCTGCCTCATATTTATGGCCATTGAGGACTCACCAACCAAAAGACTGCCCGTAAAGGATATATACAACTGGATCTTGGAACACTTTCCGTATTTTGCAAATGCACCCACTGGATGGAAAAATTCTGTGAGACATAATCTATCCTTGAATAAGTGTTTTAAGAAAGTGGACAAAGACAGAAGTCAGGTAAGTCTGGAACTATGGAAACCTATCTGGCTCTGAAAATATTCACCTGCTAATCCCAGAATGTGTCCGTAACAGTGAAATGCAGAATACGCAACGCTGTCCCTGGTAACATAGTTCATTAAATTCAGAGAGCCAACATTTCTTTAGCATAGCTCATTCTGATTTCATTAAATTCATTGTCTAGACATCTGTAAGAAAGTACTCAGGGGGTGTGTGTGTGTTTTTTCTTTTCCCCCCAGCTGGTGTCTTCGTGCATAGTGGTTAAATATTGTTTTTAGTTATCATGCTGTGGTAATGGTTTCCAGCTATACTAGATGAATGTAATCATGTTATAAATAGGCTGCTTGCTGTTCTTGGCTTATACAAATGTATAGTGAAAGGGTATGCCTTATGTAAGGGTCCATTGCTTTTTCCCTGGTCTGTGTCGTAATCTGAAAAAACTTTTCTTTCTCTTAAACAAACAGAAGTAGTTCTGAATTTTGGTGATGAAGCTTCGTTCCATTTCAAGCAGGTTTTGGAGAAACTCTTCAAAGAGAGGAGATAGGTCTGGCATCAAAGGTGAAAGTTACCATTCACTGAAATGTCAGTCGTTCTCTCCCTGGGCTCGTGTAGCTTCTGCAACTAGCGTGGTGGCAGAAGCCAGGGGAGCACATTTTTGCTTTCGGATCTCTGTTGTTGTCGTCTGGTTTCATTGCTGAATCCTCAGCGGCGTCTGCAGGAAGAGGCTGTGTGCGAGGGAATGGGGAAGCGAGCTGAGTGGTGGAGGCAGTCCTTTGCATAGCCTTCTACTGTGTCAGTCTGCCTGGGAGCAGATAGCAGTTTCTGAAGGGGACCATCTCCAGAAGCAGTGGTCTGGATGAATCTTTGGCAAAGTACGAGTATACTGATAAAAATATCAGCTTGCAGAATAATTTCACAGGCCTTCTCACAGGTTGGTGAAATAAATAGCGGGTAAAATCACATCACTGACCGTCTGTCTCTAAAATGGGCTGAAGATCAGAAAGTGGACACTTTCTCCTGGCAGAAACAATAGATGCACTCAACTTTTGTATTTGAGTGAAGTAAATGCTGTGATTGTCTTGTAACTGGTTACCCTGAAACTAGACTTCTGTTGGTGGTGCTGTTCTCCCTATTTTGCGTGTGATTTAACTTTAAATGCTGTGGAATAGGAGCTCAAGTAACTCTAGAGGAAGAGTCATACATTACCCTAAACTAGCACCTTTTCATTTTAGATTACCTAACTTTCTTTCCTCTGGAGCTTTCCTTTTTTAAACGTTTGATTCTCTTTATTTTTTTTTTTCTTTTTAATTTCTTTTAAAATGACATTTTAAAATGTCACTAGAATCCACTGTCCACATATTGGTGATCACACACTGTATGTTGGTATTTTTATAAATTAGTTGCTGTGAACGATTGTGTATGAGATTAAAAAACCTCTTCCTGAACTGGATCTTGTTTTGTGTAAACCAGAGTCTTAAATTCTTGTTTGGAAGTGAGACTATAATAACAAGTGCCACACCAGACTTTTATGATCCTGTCCCAGACCATAAGGAACCTTCACACAATACATTTAAAAAACCCCAAAATATTGTAGCTGGCGAGGCATGTGTTTAACATTGCTATTTGTGTTTTGTTCTATCCCTCTTCCTCTGTTTACAAGTTGACTATTTAGATTACAGCTTCCTTCCTATGAGGAACTTGTCTTCATGTCTATCTGTCAGATATCCGGCAGGCCGCTGAGCTGGTATGAACAATACCACGACGTGTTGCTTCTCCACGGGGAAGTGGCGGAGCACAATGCATGGCTGGTCACCTACGTCTCAAACTCTTGATTAGAGCCATGGTTACGTAGCTAGACAACAAGGTGTGGTGGGAGGCCTTGCCTATATGAATAACAAGGTGGGGTTTTATTCATTCCTGGAAAATCCCAGGTTACGAGAGAGAATTTCTTCCACCTCCTGGAGATGCTAATAACTGCAGGTAGCCAGCATTAAGGTGAATGAGATGAGAATCTCAAATGTAAAATGCACCAAGGCAGGTCATTTAAGTCCCCTGCTGGGTTTTTCTTGTGTCCTGGCCAAGGGACGGGGCAGAGAGAGTCCTGAGCACAGAATTGGCACGTGGTCAGAGTTGCTGAATCAGGTGCTTGACAGCTAATTGTGGACTTGGAAAGCAGTAAACTTCAACTGCTGGCTTTGAAAATACCCTCGTGTGTGTGCACACGCACACTCAGGGTTGATGTGAGTACCTTGCAGCCAGCCTCTCTGCTGTTCGGAAGGACGATGTCCATCTAAAGGGTTCTCCAGTTTTGGGCTGGGGCTTGGGGCAGGGGAAGGGGGGGACCCTCCTCTATAAGGAATCATTTTATGATGCTGCTTCTTCTTTGCAGCCAGATTCTGCAAACTGCAGGTCTGGAGTCTGCCTGTCTTACTGGTTTTATGTGGAAAAAAAAGCGTTTAGCAAATGGCATGTTATAAAATGCTAACAAGATAGGCTCTGAAACATGTACAGTACGGGGGGAAGGAGTTAATCAGTGCTGGGAATTGCAGGCATTTGCCAGTTGATGTGCGTTGACACATTGTGAAAAGCTAGAAGCTTTTCCTCTCATAGTTGTGCTTTCCAGTGTTTGTGTAGCCTTTCAGTAATCGTTTTTCTAAAAAAAGTTCTGCTGAACACTTAATTCTTTTTTGAATTCCCTCTGTGTAGTAGTTTCCTCAATCTTGGGTTCCACTAATTTATATTCATGGGGCTAAATATGTATTTAATAGTATGCAGCTTTTTCTGCCTGCATATGAATGCTTGCATTTCCTGATGCGAGATCCTTGTAACAGAGGAAAAAAAAAAAAAAGACTTATGGGCTGCATCACTTGAGTTTTCGACTTGCCCTGTCCTGGTGTTTTTGGGTCTGGTGTGGAATGCCGGGAAAAGACATTTTTCTCCTTGGATTTGTTTATGCACTGCTGCTATTGCACTTCAGCTGCAGTGCCATCAGGCTTACCTGGCAAGCCGACAGAGTGACTATTCATGTAACTTTGCGATGAGGCTGATCTCCTGGATCGAGAGAGAGAGCCAGGCTGAAGAAGGGAAAATGCTGAGCCCTTGATTGTACAAACCTCTTTGTATTGAGCTCAGCAGTTTAAGAATAGTTGGCCAGAGTATGGAGTATCACATGATGGGGAGCAGATGAGGAGTTCCCTGGCTTTGTTTATACTGCCAGACCTGTGAATTCAGTCATTCAGATTAATCCTATTGTGAACGTACAGATCTAAATGTCCTCCAGTGTGTGTCCCATTTAGTACAGCCCGCTAGCCCATGACTTCCCTGACTTCCCTACCATCTGGTCCTTGGCTATAGAGAGGAATTTTTCTTGTATATGTGTCTCCATAGCAACGAGTTTGCAGTTGATATGGAAAGTAAGCAGTTGCCCTAGCAACGGAGTTACTGATGTGACAGCTTCTCTGCTTGCAGGGAAAGGGCTAAGCTAGTTCAGACGCATTATGTAGGTTTGCTGTAATTATAGCTGCGCCCACTAGTGCTGCTCTAGCTAAGGGTCTCTTGAAATATTTTGTTACAAGCCCTATTTTTTTTCCCCCTTTAAGATTTGTTTTATTCGTGTAGGGATTCCTGCTTTGAACAAAGGCTGGTAGGATTGTATTTTCAGGGCGTGCGATACGTCTGTGCCTTTTATGAACGCAAACTTTCTCGGTCATTATTATCAAATGAGTGGGTGAGGGGAAAGGATGTTTGACCTCATTGGCTTCTCTGCAATTTTTTGTCTCAGTGAACGGCCCACAGTTGTAGAAGCCGGGGCTTTCGTCCTGTGCTCCTTTCCGGTATTCTGCCATCTTTTCCCTGGTCTGTGCTGCTTCGGGCATCCATCCTATCAAGAGGGTTCCTCTTTGTGTCTGCTTTGCGTTGTCTGAGATAGGGAAACGCACACATGCTCCTGGCTGTGTGCGTGCTGAAGAAATTCAAGTCTCTTAAAGGTTTGTTTGGCACTGGTGCTGAGGGACGTCTTAATAAAAATGTAATGAGGGTAAGGGATATGTTTATGGGGCCGGGAGAAGAAAATTCTCCTCGCTTGATGTGAAAGTTATTCTTAGAAGTACGTGGTCCATAACTGGGTCATGGAGATCCAGCCAGGCTCCTCCTCCGTCTGGAGCGGGCTCTGAGATCTGAGGACTCCTGAGTGGTCCTTGGGCTCTGTGAGAGCAAACGTCCAACTTGTCCTTGTCTAATGCACTGCCTCTCGTAAGCGTTCTGCCAGGGCACCTGACGAGAGCCGTGGGGGATCCCTTGGGCACAGGAGGCTTTTCAGGAGTCCCTCCTGCCAACGTCTTTCCTCTGATGTGATAACGTCTGGGCTTTTGACAGGTAAAACCCTGCAGAAGGATAAGCACTAGCTGGAGTGAGAGGAAAAGGATTCTGCTTGTTCTTCGCTAGAATCTCCTAATCCAATCTGCATATACACAAAGGCGAGGGACCAGGGACCCTGTCCTCCCTCTTAGTTATTGTTCGAGAAGATCTCCTGTGAAAGCTCGGTGGCACGCTGGGGATAGAAATGATCTCCTCTGTTTTTAATATTGTTATCACCTAGACTGACCCAAATAACACAAGCGTCAGAATTTCACTGTGTTTATAATATCTGGTGGAGCTAAAGTGTAAAACAAACAAACAAAACCCAACACAAAACAAAAACCAAAAAAATGCCCAAACAAACAACAAAACAACCCCTCAGATTCATGTTAATGACTTCAGATGATGTTGACTCCATTAATAAAATAATGTCTTAATAAGCTGGTCCAACTGTTAATTTCCCAAATTGTTAAAAGGAGATGTTTTTGTTTTAAGCTCTAATTCCTCTAGTTTAACTTGAAATCCATTTTCTTATACCCCAGTCTGTCATACTAAAAAGCTCTGTAGTATCACAGATTTTCTCCTCAAATTGGTATTTAGAGAAATGAGGGTCATCTCATTACAGACCATAAAAGTCTCTAGAAACATATTGTGATATGGGGTTTCCAGATACCAGACGATTCATGGAGAGCTTTTCTTGAACCCTTTCAGTTTTGTCTTTGAAGTGCAAGCCCAAGAAATTATACAGAATATTTAAATAATAGATTTCCTGAAGCTGCGCGTGGAAATAACACACTTCCATTTCACTGGCTTCCAGCTGGTTGACTTTACCTCAGAGCTTACTCTTTGCAGTGGAGTCTGCCTGTATTAACTGGTTTAGAGCTGTACAAAGCATAATCAGTTCTTTTTCAAGTAATGATGGAGAGTTGGCAATATCCGGAAAGTCCTCTGAACTTTATGTCTAATGTATTTACGTTATCTTGCTCTTGGTTAAGATAGCCCGTGGGCAGGCATCCTGCTGAATAACTGGGGTGTTAGTTGCACATTGACAGGCTATTGACCTACCAGAGGGGATTGGCTACTTAAGTTAAATAAACTGGAGTAACTGGCCGTGTCTGTGCTCCTAACCCTCAGCAAAGACAATATGAAGCGTGTTAAGCAGCACTGAAAAAGCCCAGACAGGAAAGCAGGAGCGAGCCGGTCTTCACCCGTTGGGCTTGGGCTGTGGTGGGGTTGTTGAGTCTGTTTTTCAGCCATGGTCTCACCTCCCTTGCTCCTGCCTGCTTGCTCCAATGCCTTTCTGGCACGTGAACTTCTGTGTTTCTGCGACAAACCACGGATCTGGTCAGAGATCTGATCCGGCTGGATTTTTACCTTTCCGTCTTTTTTTTCATTCTTGAGTTGCTTTTCAGCTTAATTCGCCAATTCAGGTCACAGTGCAGTACAACAAACAGTTGTGCCAACACGACGGAGGGAGTAGCGATGGTGGGGAGGCTAGGGAATACCTCCGGTTGGGATTGCTGAGGAGGCAAGCCATTCCTGACAGAAAAAAGGTCTGATGCAGGGAGAGTTGGTGCACGACTGCTTGGTGGGGTAGTGGATGTGGTCCCTACCACGAGGTAAAGGCTAGAGTGAAAGGAGGAAAGAAGTTTAAATACAATGGGAGGCTTTCTTATGCTGGAGACGTTTCTTTTGGTTTTCCCCTAGGAGGAGGACTGTGCTATTTGTTGTTCAAGTGGCTTGTGTTGGTGGCTCTTTTGTGGTGTTTTACAGCTGATTGAAAGTGATCGAAGTCTGGGCTGCCACCATCAGGCATGGTCCCTGCCCAACCTGGCTGCCCGTTGCCTTTGCTGGCAGATTGAACCGATCCAGGGCTGTATTGCCAGCCCCTCTCGAGCTCATACTGGCACGTGTCACCACGCAATGAGCGGGCTGAAAACTATTTTTGTTTGGGTTATTTTTCAGTGGGCGAATTTAGTTGGATTCATTTTCAGCTCCCTGCTTAGCTCATGGTCACTGTGGTCAGAGGAGCACCAGTATCAGGCCGTGGGCTCAGCTCTGTTTCATCTGGCACGTAACTGTGCCCGCAGCTTTTGGCCAGCTCAGAGCTGACCCAGCAGCAGTAGGAGAAGACGGGGAAGGGAAGGGGTGGGGGATGCTCTTACCTTCAAGGGCACAGGCTGTGCTTAAGTCACTGGGCCTGCTTGTATGTTCAGTCAGATACATGCTTGGTGCTGGATTGGGCCCGTATGACATGGATGAAATGGTCCTAAGAAAACTGTGCGAGGGTGTGTGTGCATACATGCATATATGTTTTCTCAGCTTCGCAAGGTTTATTTCTTTCTGTTGTCCAAAGGTTTTAATATTAGCAGTAGAGCTGGCTCTTGAGTGGAGCTGTGCTGTGGATCCTCTGAAAAGCTATTATGGAAGAGGGAAGGATGTCCATAAAATCAATTGTCAGGCTTTTCTGTGCAGCTGGCTCTATGTCCCCATCACCACCGAGGTTTCTTCCTAATTCTCGGAGAGCTAACGAACCGCCGTTGTCACTGCCAGCAAATGAAGCACGGATCCTGGGGCCGCGAGCTGATTTGAGCACAGGAGGCCTCACTGACGATGGGGCTGGAGTACGTACGTACACAGGAGTACTTTACCTGTCCATTAACGAACACTGGCCCACAGGGGATCACCATGAAACTCCCATGGCGGTGGGGAAGATGTGCCCCTGAGCACCAGGCCCACGATGGCGGCTGTGCTACCTCCGGTTGTGCCTGAACATCAGAGATGAACTGGGCTTGCTGGTCTGGCCAACCGTGCACTCTTCTGCCTTGCACTTCAGTTCTTTAACAAAACATCAAAGAATCCATTTTAATTACAAAATATGTGTCCCTTAGACTTCCTCCTTACTTTCCTAAAAAGGAAGTTAAGTATTTAACGCTAGCTGAAAGAGCACAGTAAATTGTGCTGCGTGGCTTCTCTTCCTGGGTGAAGACCTCATGAAAAAGCATTTAAAAGACTTGATCGTAATTGAGTAGTTGAAAATACTCTTCAGGCAGCCTGAAGTAGCCTTTGAATTGCTGCAGAAGCTTCCTTTCCTTGCTCTGGTTTCAGGCAGGTGCTGCATCCCACTCGCTGACCCAGGCAGCTGAAACCCTGGCTCATTCCTGTGGCAGCTCCGCATTCCTGGTAAAGTCATTGGAACGACTGGCCCAGTGGGGTCTGAGAGGCAGTCTCCAGGCTGCTCATACCTGCTCCTTCTGCGTTATTTTCAGCTAATTGCTGTATCTTCATCATAAATCTGGTTAAATGATTGGTCCAGGGTAACACAAGCTGGAATCCTATGAAAAAGGGACCCAGCGTGACTCAATTTTTAATTTAGTTTGTTGGTATTTGTATATTGGTCAGTGGTGGCTTACCGTATAAAAGTAGTTGACTTCTGTCGTTTCAAGGCCAGGCAGACCATTGCTAGATGAGGTCATGGTGCAAGCATGGTATGTAGCTATAACAAAGCAATATGTTATGATGCAGTTAATCTTGTGAACACAGATTTGCTTAAAAAAACCCCACATGGCTGCCTCTGGTTAAGTTTTGCTCAGTAAGCATCTAGGGAAAGACTACGTATTTTTTTAAGCTAATACGTATTTTTAAGCTATACGTATTTTTTAAGCTAATAAGATTTCTCTCTCTAAGTATTTGCTTTTATCTTTTGATTCATAACCTGGTATTTTGAACCAGTATAAGTCAAGTCTCTTGTCTTCTAGGTAAAGGAAGATATTGAAGAAAGTTTGCTTTAATGAGACGCATATGAATCTTGCTGGTTTTCTGGTACTTCTGGTTTAAGTCAGTTTGTTATTAAGTAGTTAAGAACAACGAGATTTCGCTTTCTTCAGTAGTGGCAACTGGCTTGTCATGATTCGGTATTTAAGTTTTGGTCTCAAGGAAAAAACTGTTTAATTTTGCTTCCTAACGTCTGTCATTCGATCTAACTCCCAGTTAGTTTCAGTTCCTCTCCCAACCATTCCCCCCCTGCCCCGGTGTCTCGGAGCTGGCCACAAGCAGGGTACCCGCTCAGCTCCAGAGCCAGGAAATTGTTACAGGTGGGCTGGGGGAGAGAGGAGGTGCCAAAATTGATTGTCTGGCAGTGGTTAATTGACAAGCAGCAGAGAATCGCAGGCAGTCCATTCAGGTGTGCTTATGAGTCCCTGTCCTTGACGCTTGCGCTCTGATGTCTTTAAAGGTAAAATGGATCCCGTACGTCTGCTTGAATGCTTATATCAGTCTTGTATCTTAGTTTTTCTGACTTAATTCCTGTGTGTGTTTTCTCTGGTTTGGAAGAATTCAGGCACAGTGGTAGTGCCGTATGTTTTCTTTAATTGTGGAGACAAGGTGACTCTTCTGAAGGAGCAGAAATGTTGTTGCTGTGGGACAGTGGCCCTGTGGATGGCTGCTGGGACACTCACTGGTCAGCAGAGCCTGGCTGGCCTGGGACTAACTGGCCTCGTAGATGAGGGCAAGGAACACCTTCCTCAGCTGTGCTGCTTGTAGTGAGACCTTCCTGAGATGTTTTCCCTTTGAGCAGAATTAGTGTCCAGGACTGAAGTTCACAGCGATTCTCACCTTTAATTACACAAGGGAGTGCAGAGTGCCTTGGCTCTGCCATACTATCATGTCCATGATTCCTCTTAGCCTGCCTTCAGATCTTACTGATCAAGTGCCTGGAGCTGCTGCGATGCCTGGTAGTTGAGATACTGCACCCACGCTGTGCTCATCATCACTGCCGTGTCCGGTCATTTAGTGCAGATTATTGCAATGGCAATAAAACTGTGGGTATCTTTTCTGGAGAGTAAGCACATTTATAACAGTCTGGATGCTGACAAGTTTTATATACTTACTGGCAACTCAAAGTCCTAAATTTCTTAGAGCTGTAAGTGGTGTCAGACTCATCAGTGGTAGAGGTCACGTAAGATAAGCCACAGTAGGGAGGAAGAAGGGGAGTGACCTTCCTACTTTGGCATAATTTCTTTTTCCTCCTGAATTTTTGGTAGGTCACTATTGGCCCTTCTTAGGCTGGAAGGTTACTTGTTTTCTTCTGTTCTCCCACCAATTTGGACTCCTGACTTCAGAGGAGATGCTTTTGATTTGAGTAAATAACAGCAGAATTGGGACTGAGAGATGTGGAAAGTAGCAGTTGTGGCCATAAATGATGTCTCTGGATTTTACTCAGTTATCCATAATAGTAATTTTGGAGACAGTACATTTTAATTTGTTAGTTATGTTCTTCAAATTCCGTTCTGGCTGTTAAGGAAACTTTGTCCTGGGAACTGATGCAGGAATTTGTGCGAGGACTCATTCCAAGGATCTTAAAGGTGAGTGGGTTTTTCCTTGCTACAGTAGAAAAGAAACCAAATTGCTGCCCTCAGCCAGTGACTTAAGATACCAAAACACTATCTATGGCACGCTGAATTGCTATATTTCGTTGTAGCAGTGAGCAGTAGCAGTTTACCACTAGCTGAGTACTATCAGGATTTTGAAACGCTGGTGTAACTTGCTGAAAGATGACTGTTGGTAAGCAGAGGAATGAACGGGCTTCTGTATGGGGAATGGCATGGAAATGTGTCTGTGGCAGTACATGGAGCAGAAACTTATTGATGGGATTTTGCATAAGAGAATCTAGTTGAATGCTGAATTCACACTCATTCAAGCTATGAGCAGAAAAATAGGCTCTGCTCCAGAGCTATATTTATGAGATCCCATGGCTGCCTACTGTGGGAGGGTACTCATTGAGATGAGGCAACTATTGTAAATGTTTTTCTGAGTTTACAGTTGAAAAAAAATGCCTATGGTGCAACTTGCAGGGCCTGCGGAGGTTAATGCAAGACTAGGGTTAGGTACTCGGATACCTTATCTCAAGCTTTCATTTACGTATTTTTATCTCTTTTCCTCACCCTTTAGGGTGGAGAGTGGGAACACATGTCTCCTTAGGTTATGTGTGTTCAGTAAAAACAGGGAAATCGTTCATGAAATGCTCTGGTTTTAGATTAGGGGAAGGGGGGTTAACGTTAACATCACTGTTAAGGTTAAGTGATACAGAACGTAATAAACGTAGCGGTTTTGCAATTAGATCTGTTTAAATTGTTGGGAAGAACTAAATCAGTTCTTGCATGGTTCATCTTTAGGAATAAATTCTTTGCCATGCAGGAAAAGCTGTATTTGCAAGATTCTCCTTAGTACCACTGCCTTGCACTGGCTGTCTGCGTGCAGCCTTCTCCAGCCCTAGAAAAACACAGAAGCACTGCACTTCCAGAGATCCTCACTGCTCCTGGAAGCACTTTGAAGGCTTTTGGAGAGGAACGTTTGACGTCTTTAAGAACTGCATGCTGCTAGCTCAGATAGAGCTACAATTACACTTAGACTTTGAGAGAAAATGGTACACAGCTCCTGGGTCAAAAGGTATTTAGTTCTGCAGGAATCCCCTTCAGAGATTATTTATAAATTTAACTGGAAATAATGATACGATTCTTACATAATTCCACCCTTCCTGAAGTACTTTAGGACTAAGGAGTTGTAGATGAATAGTGTAAGTGGTTTGTTGGCTTGCCAGCATAGCTAAGGTAAGAAGAAACGCATGGTGTGCATGGGAGATGCAGGTTTTCAGTCTTTAGTTGGGAGAGATGGGAAGTTGGTGAGTCAGGATGTGGCTGAGGTGGCTGGGAATCAGACAAATGCTGGTGCTTTTAGTGTTGCATGGTGTGTTTTGAAACAGTCAGATGAACTTGTCCAAAATATTTTTTTCCTGTTTTGGCAATTAACACAATGCATTTATTGTTACATAATTACCTGTTGCACTAACTTATTTGGATTTTCTCTCTCTTACCCCCCTTCTCTAAAGATGAATGTTTTCCTCCTCAATGCTCAGGGTTAAATATACAAACCTTGCTGTTGTAAAAGAGGGTAGATTTGTTTTTTACAATTTTATATCAAGTTCTAATACTTTCTAGACTTTTGGCTGCATGGCACAGGAGGAAAGAAGCTGTCATAGAGACAAATTGCACAGAAGACTCAGTATGGTGCTAGCTCCCAGCTATTGAGACAAATGGGATTTTATTGTTCAGGCTGTACCTCCTTTTCTGCTTAAATTAATTTATTTTTGTACCTCTCTATCTGTGTGTGTGTGTATACAAATATATTTTATATATAAAAAGCATTACATAGTCATATTGGTTTTTTAGATCATCCAAACACTTTTAAGGTAACATGGGAGCAAAAAGTAGTATGGATTTGGGTTGTCACACAAGGTTTTCTGTCTGCTTGCATCTCTGCTTAGGAAAACAAGATGCTGTCATAGTGGTACGTCTCTGCAAAATTTCCCTAGGACAGACGTGTTCTGTTGCCACAACTGTTTACCAATTAGTCTAAACAGATCACTCTAAATCAAGAGTCTAACTAACCTTAACAGTCTCTCTTGTTTTTTCCAAAACAAACCAGTGCTTAAAATTTAGTAAAACACCTCCACTGTGACTAATTTTTTGTTCTTTCAGGTTTTGCTAAAACACCTGTAAGACATCAGTGCCTTTTGGGCAACGCTGCTTTTGTTCAGAGGAATAAAGTTCCCTGTCCTTGGCTTAGCAAGTCTGCTTTGATGTGTCATTTGCTGTTGGCTTTTAGAGCTGAGTAATTTTGAATTTGGAAAAGCAGAAATGTAGTTATGACCCTTTCCATTAAGAGACAAGCTTTTCTGTCATTCTTGTTTGAGAAGAAATATAAAATTTTCATTTAGAAAGCTTTGATTTTAATTTGTAGTATTGAAATTGTAGGAAAGATCTTGCTTCCTCATCCTGTTTTTCTGCTGAGTAGGAAAAAAATAGGAAAATATGTGTGTGTGTGTCCCCAGCTAAAATACTTGCATTATTTTAGTTTCAAAGTAAACATGCTTATAATCTAATCACTTTTGCTAATTACCATCTGCTCCTTCACCAGCACTTGAGTCCCACTCACCCTCCAGTGTCTAGTATGCCAAAAATGCATTTGCCTGGGTTTGAGCTGACGGGACAAGAGTCCATGTCTTAATTATAGTAGAATTATCCACTTGTGTGCCACATCAACTTCGATTTATTTCCCTCGCAATTTATAAAACAGGGTTCACAAACTTGTTGTTGGATTTGCACTCTGAATCTTTAATTTAGACATGCATTAAAAAGGGAAAGAATTTGCTTCATCAGTAAACTCTTCTTTTTTTCCTGTTTTGACTCTCTGTCGATTCCTGTTGTTTGGCATCAGGCTAAACAATAAAATGGTTCCAGAGCTGGTTTAAATGGCTTTTCAATCCGTGCCACGTGTAGCCTCAGCATTCTCACACTCTGTATAGAGACATGCTTTTGTTTGGAAAGGGAGGGAATTCTGTAATTGCCCAAATAAATTCTTTGTTTGTGTTGCGTGGCTTTTAAGTTAGACCAAGTAATGTTAGCCTCTAGGGGTGAGTGTGTAATAATACAGATAGATATGGTACGGATGGTGTGGGGGGCTATTTATATAGGGAGTTGGGCCTTAGAAGTTATGAAATGGGCTTAAAAATCATGTTGTCATTTAAAATAATGGGGGAGGGGATGCGCGCCTTATTTTAGAGCCTTTAAGATCTTTTACAAGCTCTTTTACAGAAGTGAAGACAGCTGCAAACATTTTGGTTTCGTCATGTGTCCCTGTGTCCATCCTGTCCCTTCCCGCCCGTCATCCGTCCCCCCCCCCAGGATTTTGCACCATCTCCTGACTTTCTAATAGAAACACCTAGAATCCCAACATGCTAAAAATGCTATGAATCGGCAGTGTTAAAGCCAGATTCTGGAGGTCACGATAAAGCTGTAATCTGCCAAGTTTCTTTCAAACTCTTTTGGTGGTGGTGGGTTTAATATTGCCCTGGAGAGTCTTTTGCAAAGAAAACACAGCAATTAAGAAATCCTCTTCTGTACAGTGCAGATGTCAGCATTTGTGGCCACTGGGTGCGACTATGAAGAGAAGAAGGACCCTTTGGAGGGTGCTAGCCCTTTTCCACGGGCTGGCGCTTTGGAGCTGGTATATCTGGCTTCCTTTCGTGGGGCAAGCGATGGTGGATTTTCACACCACCAACATGCTCAAGGGCTGGTTACTGTTTTTCAGCAGGATTTGGTACATTATGCAGCTCTGAAAGGTAAGATCGCTGCTGTCAAATTTTTTCATCATTGGTAGGATGAATGGAGTCAATGATAAGGTGTCCCTTCCTTTTTGCTCAGTCTTTGGATAGGGCCTTCCGCATTGGACCTCATTTTCTACATGTTTTTCTCTGTAAGGGAGTTTGTATGTTGGTTTTGGTTGCTTTTCACATTCAGGTATTAGTTTCCAATTGCTATTTTTGTGTTTTTTCCCCTCGTGGTTCTCTTTTTTTTTTTTTTTCTTTTTCTTACTTGCATCATCTAGAAATGGAACTGTTCATAAACGCCTGTCTGAGGGATGCATGGCAGGGACGATTGCTTTAAATCATCATTGCACTGTGCTGAAAGTGCATTTGCATTTTGGAAAAGAAAAAAAGTTGCAACTTTTTTTGAAGCAAGTTTTTCATATGTAAACCATCTGCTATTTTTGGTGTGTCAAATATGAAGGCTTCCTGTGTGAAACTGATAGAGAAAAAGATCACAGGAGACCTGGAGCAGTGACTCAGGTCACAGCAGGTCTGTTTGCATGACACCTGTGTCATCAAAATAGCCTTGCTTTGGCATCCTTAAATGAGATTTTCTTTTCCTTTAGATGGTAGATCTGTTCAAAGGCATATTTGATCATGAATAATTTGGAGGAAAACAATTTTCCATCCTTCTGAGAATACCATACATCTTCTCCTTGTTACTTCTGAACTCTTCACAACATCAACGTCTGATGTTGGGCAAGTTGTCAATTTTCATTACTGGAGCCTGCTCAGAAATTGTTTCTTCCTGTTTCCTTCCACTTCAGACATGTTAAGTCAGATAAATTCATACACTGATGTTTAATCACTGACCACTAATCACCCTTGTGCAATATTGATCAGCAGCCTTTTTGTATACAATGATCAGAATGAGTAATAGCTTGCTAGTAAACACCGAGGAGTGGGAGGGTGAAGATGGTGAGTTAGCCCAATGTAGAAGTTGATACAGCTTTTCTAATTTCCAGAGGTTTCTAGACTCCATCAAACAGTGTCTTCTCTTTTTCCCCTCCCCTGCTCCAAACTCTGTTTTTCTTCTTGTTCTCACGTTCAAACCAAGCAGTAATCCTTCCTTTCTGTGGATGGCGTGTCTTTCGACAAGTGCCCCAGTCCCCCTTCTCAGGGCCATTGGTGCTGCTGAGGTTGTCCATGGCCTCATTTTCCCGAGGAGCCTGTCATTCCTCCTCCTCCTCCTCCTCCCGGCACGCACAGGCTTCCCGTGGGGCCCTGTTTCGTGGGGGCTGCCTGTGAACATCACGCTTGACAACAACTGCTTGTGAGATAGTTCAGTTAAAAAGAGACCAGGGAAAACCCAAGTAGGCAGGGCTGCGGTGCGTGGGTTGAAAGCTTCCCCCCCGCCTTCCTCCCACTCTTTCCTTACCGGGTAAAAGACCCGGGCTGTGCCTGGACTTGCTATTCTGAATAACCTCTTCTCTGAACACAGCGACTGATGCTCACATCCTGTTTGCTACCAGCTTAGCCGAAAGAGCGCCCTGAAGAGTGACATTTCTACTTCTGTTGGGTTTGTTTCAGTCAGTTTGCAGGCTGGCTGCTGCTGTCTCCGTCATGTGCCTTTCGATTCTCTTCTGTGAATTTGAGGAAACCCGCTTTTCCTTTGCTTTCTGTATGAAATAGCAAAATCAATGTGGGATTTGGAATAGCATCTGGAAAAATGAAGTGGACTTTAAACAGAGGAATAATCTATATTGAGTCAGGATCCTTAAGTATTTAGACTTCAATTAATGCTTTGCTAATGCAGAACTAGTCTGCCTGGGAAATAACATGAATAAACTTGTGAATCCTATTCTTGCCAAGCTGTAGGTTTTGATCAGGGACTTGCTAGCTTCCTTGGAAGAAATCTAGATTTAAATACTCTTTTTTTTTGCTTTAAATCCATGCACACCAGTGAGTCTATGTCTTATTTCGTTAATGTAATCACTTTGCCATGTTTAATAAACTATCTGCACACTTTGAAATCTGTTTTACTGGTGGAGGTGCTCAGGGAAGCTGAAATGCAGTATTAATTATCCATCCTAAAATACACCTGATTGAGTGGCTCATGCTGGAGGTGTTCCTCACACCAAGCTTTTTGTATCTGCTGCTTTTAGTGTTTTACCAGTTGCAAGCCATGTAGCCATGCTTGTAAAAATACAGTCACCTAAAAAACCCAAGGCAACAAAAAAATAAATTATAATTGTCAAATCTATTTTTGAGGTGCTGTGTGGAGAAAAAAAAATAGGGGGAGTCTTCTTACAGTTTTAATTAATCTGACTGTGAATAAAACTTTGAAGGCTAAGCAAAGCCTTCTTGCTGTTTTTACAAGCCTGTGCTTCTACAGTGGACTTAAAATAAAACCAGGAGGAAATGTAAGCACATCCGAATTAATTGCTCCCACAATGAGAAGTTCCCGTATTGCTCCTTTTAACTTACTCCACCTTGAGGATGACTTGGATGAGACCTGGCAATGTAGCTTTCTTTCCCCCCCTGCCACCACATCCTTCTGCGGAGGACAATATCTCACCTGCTTCCCCCTGCCCAACCTTTGCTGGTAGGATGCCTGTCCCCTTGGGCTGGGTGCAGGCTGTGCCGTACGCCTGTGGGGCGGGCAAGGGGACTGGGCTTGCTGCCTGTTGTGCCCAGGGTGGGAGGACATGCTGCGCTTAACCCACATGGTATGGTGTCTCCTGTTTGCGCTTGCGGTAACGCTGTAGCCCTGGCTGTCTCCTGCTGCTGGTGGGCTGGGGCATCTCGCCAGCTGCAGTGGGAAGAGCCTTTATGCTCTTGTGTAGAGGTGGGCTGCAGGGCAGCTGCCGGAGGAGACCAGTGTTACAGCTAGGGTCGGGAGAGGGTGCTTTTTAGCAACCTGCAACGTGATAGTGGGTGGAGGCAGGCAGGCGGCTTAGCAATCCGCTCCCCATCTCTGCCTGGGTATGTAATTCCCTTACAGTGTTGAGGTCAGAGCCTCCTTGCGCTGGAAGGCTTATATGCAATCGAGGCAAAACACAACCCTCTCCTGGGAAGGGTTCTATGGCCAGCTCTCCAGAAGATGCGGGAAGAGGTTAGTGCTGAAGGTGGCGGTGCTCTTCCTCTGCAGCCGGGCCCAGCGGGGGCTTGCTGCTCCCTGTCTGGCCATGTGTAAGTCTCAGTGGTGTGGCTCTCAGGTGGGATGTCTTGCTTTTTTTGTATTACAATAAAAACAAGATGCCCAGTCCCACCAGGTGAGCAAAGCCCTTCCCGCAGGTGCTGCCATTTTAGTCCCACCAGGGTGCCTGGTGTCTAAGAGAGAGTGCGCTTGCTGGAGCGCTGGGTTGTGACCTCCCTGCAGGAGGCCACTTTGCTCCTGGAGCTAAACATGTCCTGCCCTGATTCTCCTTCATTGCAGAGCCGTTGATCTTACTAATTTAGGAGGCGTTTCTCCAGAGTCTTGTGACAGTACCCGGTGTTCAGGAGGAAGGAGGACTGGTGTAGGCTGCTTGCAAAGGTACCAAGTTGCGGTGAAGTCCCAGGTTTTTCGGAGTCCGTGAGGGTTGGGCTTGTGACGTTTGGGCTGTTGAGGCTCCTGAAGCCAGGCCCTGCCCTGGCGAGTTTGTGCTGATTTGCACTGTGTGAGCAAGGTGAAGGCTTCAAATGCAGTCAAGAAGTTGCTTCATTTTGGAGGATGTTTGCAGCATGGGAGGGTGTTTTGTTTTGCTTTCTGGGGTTTCATTCAGCCATGAGAAAGAGGAGAGGGAAAGAGAACTGATACTAAAAAATAAGTATCTCTGAACTTAGTGTAGAAACGGGACACAAGCAGAGTAGAGCATGTGTATGTAAGTGGCAGAAATAATTTGTGTGTTGATAGATGTGTGGTAACACTGAGGTCTCTGTTGCAGCAGGATGGTTTTTCTTCAGCTTGTGCCTGCTGCAGGTGATGGGGATCTGTTGAGGCTGCAGGCTGAGGGCTCAGGATGGAGCACAGCTTTGTTTCCCTAAAGAGCCCAGGGACACTTGGAAACCCCACATCCAGGCAGCCTCTCAAACCATTTATCAAAGTGCCTGTTTTTCCCCATCAATTCATCGCGCGAACCAAAATTAAATACTAAGCAAAGAAAACCCCTGTATTAAATAGAGAGTTATAGGGGAAAATGGTGCAAATCCATTAGCTTTTGTCAGGTCTTCCTTATTTCTATTTTTATTTGTCACTGCTAATGGATTTAGTGCAACCTACTCCCTCCCACCCGTCTCTACTAGCTGTTAACCCCTTCCCCTGGAAATTCACTCACTGGCTTATTTCATTATTAATACACTAGTAGGCAAAAAAATGACCTGCAAACCTCTAGCACAGATATAAGTGTTGAATAATTTTTTTAATATCTGTGGGGGTGAAGGGTTGTGTTTTAAAATTGTCACTAGGTTTTCATATACAATATAACTATACATTTGTAAGAAAAGGCAATTCGTATGTTTTTTTCCAGTTCTATAATCTAGATAACATGAAGAGTATCAGATGACCAGTGGGTATTTAAATGAGTGCCCCTCTGACATGAAATTAGCACATGCCACTAAATGGGCTGTTGGTCTGGAGTCTGGGACTTTTTTCTTTTGCCATTGACTTTATAGGTGACCTTGAGCACTTAACGTCTTTTTTTATTCTTTTGTTTTGTGTCTCCTCATTTTTCTTTTCAATGGAGTAGGGATAATTACACTTTGCATGTATACACAGGAATTCTATAGGCTGAAGCGGCATTATTAACGCTACTTGCTGCCTAATCTCCTTCAAGCATGCCATGTGGGGGCCCGTCATGCTGACAGGCTTGTCTTCCAGGCTCTCCTGCCTTCCCAGCCCAGTCTCCCTGCGTCTGTTTGATCTTGCACTTTGTTCCTCCCTAGCAGTGTCACAGCCTCTCTTCTTCAGCGCCCGGACTTCACCTAGCCTGGGGAGGCTTTGAGGAATGTCTGGGGTTGCTAGGCACTAGCGTGAAACAACATACTACTACTTTATATAGGAGTCAGGCATTGTTTAAGGGCAGTTAACTATACTGTTTTCTTCAGTTGCTTGCAGGATTTCCATATGGCAGCCTAATAGCTTTATAGGGTGGTTTGCATATAAACTCAACAAGGAGATATTTAACAGGCTAAACGTGACTCTCGGAGTTGGGTGACATAATGCAACACCTCCCGAGCCTGTTGGAGGAGTCATTTTATGATGAGAGCAGTGGGAAGCTAATGTGGTGTAGCAGATCCGCTGCAGGCAATAGTATTGTGTGAGCTTACCTGTACTAATGGACATACAGGTGCTGGTGTGCTGGAGGAGCAGTGGAGGAGCTAGAGGAAGAGCAGTGGACCAGCTGTGCCCATGGTGTCATCTGGCAGTGGGTCACTGTGACTGAAATAATGGTAGAGAATTGTTCCAGACGCGGTGTTGAAGTGCCCCTTGTGGGGTCAGGAGCGTGGACTCTGGGGACGTGCCTTGGGTTGGTAGTCTTTGGCGGCAGCTCAGACTTGCTGGCTATCTAGGTCATGCAGCAGAAGACATTTCTGACTTCTCTGTACTCATGAGGGGGAGTGCCCAGGTAAAAAATTGTTTAAAAGTCCATGAATGCCTTCATTTGCGTAAAACCTGAACTGTCCATGCAGTCCTGTGGGTAACATCTCACGCCGCCATTGCCGTGAGAAGTTACCCACTGTTTCTTTGATCTACTTGGGGCAGGTAGACAAGGCCATAGTACCAGTACCTGTGCCTGTGGCTCTACTTAATGGGGTGCTCTTTGAGGGTTTGTTGTTCTCTCTCATACCTTATGCACAGAAGTCTATTCTGGTCTAAAACAATTATTTTTTCAGATTCTGGTCCTGGCTGTAGTTACTCAAGCGGTTGTTGTAAATTCTGCGGTGACATCATGGATATTTCTATCATCCAATTATTTTTTTGAAATTTGCATTTCAAAAGCTGGTTCACTAAAGCTTGATCCTAGAGAAACGCTTCTGTGCTCACATGGCATACTTGGACACCTATAGAAGCTGTACAGCATTCCTGGTGATAAACTTGCTGGTGAATCCGTGTGAAGGGTTTGCTTCAAGGCTGCTGTTGCAGGGTAACTGGGCGCAAGGAGCTCGGGATAAATATTTCTTCAGAGTAAGAACCTTTGATACCCAGTAATCTCTCCACTATTACTTGCAATGAGGTCATTTGCTGTAACAATAGTAGGTTTCATCCATGCTGAGAGCAAACCCTTAGGTCAGTAGTGGTGAATACTGACACCAAAAGGTTCCTCATCACTGCAGAAAGTGTCATTAGTGCTATTCGCAGGTCCTGTGTTAACGCCTGCAACAATTTACACTGAGCTAGGCAGGGACTGATAAGTCACAGTGGTGTGATTTCAAGATTTGATAGCTTGGGACTGCAGATGCTAGTTGGAAATGCCCTTTTTTCAAGTAATAGGAAATTTCTGCTTTTTCTGCTTGTTTTTACAGTTCCTGAAGCACCCCTGTAACCAACATGGCATAGTTCTCAAAGGCGGTGTATATTTACACTGCTTCAGCCTGGGTGGCTGCCATATGCCTAATTCATATTGCTGACAGTTTGGGTTCAGGAGAGTCTAGCTGTGGACACTCATCCCCTCCTGGTCTGGTAGTGGAGAAGAAAAAGGATAGATCTACTCAGTGGGGAGTTGTTGGCTTGGTTTCAGTTTTGTTCGCTTGTTTAAAGTAGCAAGGTCCTTAACTCAAACAGTTGAGTTTAATAATTCTCAGCTTGCTGGCATAGCCTGGGTGCCTGTACAGAGCTGTGCGGTCACTCACGCACTCGTGGGTCTCTTGTTTCGGTTCCTCTCCTCCCAGCCTACCTGGCTTCCCCAGCCCCCATGCATCCGTGCCCAGCATCTCAGTGTCTCTGGTCTTGGCTGTGCAGCTCTCCTGGTCTTACCCTCAGGGCCATGTCTGCCAGCCTCGCTGCCAGCTCTCCCATGTATGCCTGCTCTCTGTCACACCATTTTTCCCGTTCCTCTTCCAAGCTGCTTTGTGTCCAGCCAGAGTCCTGGTTTTCCTTTCTCAGTGTGCTGTTCCAAGAGATGCATCGGGGTGTCACCACGGCTCCTGCTGCAGAAGGGGAGAGCTCCTGTTCCTCTCCCTGGCTCCCCACATCCATGCTGCTTTGCAGCAGCGCTGGGTGCTCATCAGACCCTTCATGTGAGCCAGCTTAATGAGTTTAAATGACAAAAAATGGTGCCAGCAAAATAGTTTTCTTCGACAAGAATGCCGAAATGGGCTTGTGGAAGAAGGGCTGGACAGAAGCAAGAGGGCAGGGAGAACAGTGCAGCAAGGACCAGGGAAGCAGCAGCGGCAGCTCAGACCCCTCCATCTACTACACCCCTTTTGGGGGTCTTCCCTTAGAGGTCTGTTCCCTTAGGGACCCTCTTGGTGGTGATGCTGCTGCGAGAGATGTGGGTGCCTGGAGCTGCTCCCCCCTGGTTTCAGCGCAGTCCTGTGCGGATTCAAAGCGAACATGTAACCGGAGCTTCAGAAGGTACGATTTTAAATTGCCAGCGTCCCTCTGACCCTTCATGTTTTGTGGCTCCTGTATCTGCTCTCTTCCCAAAGCTTTATTTTGGGCAGACTGTTTGTATGGCAATGAAAAGAACAACCCTGGAAAAAAGTTACGTTCCTAATGCATTTCAAGTCTGTGCTAAAATAACCAGGAAACAAAATTCCTCAAATAAACATTTGCTGGAATTTTTATATAGACGAGGTATGTATTTTTTCCCAGCCATTGGTCTTGGAAAGAGCTCAATGTACAATTATTTTTTATTGAGTTTTCGGCAGATGATAGGTGATATGTAAGGCCAGGCAGTTAGTTGTGAGGTATACAGAAGCAAAATCTTTATAATGAGGAGTTTTAATAGTGGATAATGCTGTTATCCCCGACTGTAACAACTGAAAGAACTGACAAGCAGCATTTTAATTATTTTATTTTTAAATTTCAAACTTTTTTCAGTTCTACTAAAAGATGACCAAACATTTTTGTTTGGATCCTAATAGGTTGTGTAGAGTAGGATTTTAAAACTTTCATATGCAGTCCAATGGGAGAAAAAAACAATTGGACGCTGAGTGTATCATGTACCTTTTGATGGCAATGCACTGGTTTTAATTGTTGGGGGGGGATCAGATTTGTATATTTGAGATAGGAGAAAGAGAAAATGAATTAATAAGTTGGGATTTAGTACACAATATCCCGATACAGTCTACATATGTATTAAGTGACAGAAAAAGGCATAAGAATTTCTTAATAGAAAAGTTAATAAGGAAGTTTTTTAAAGAAAAAGTATTCAGTCATAAACTTTTACGGGGTAACTTCTACGTGTTGCTTTCTCTCCCCATTAGTACCTCTGAAACAGCTTACCTGCAACTATAGTCTACTCTTGGACAAGGTGAAGGGGACTTGTAGTAACGCTCCCGCTTTCTTTAATAACCTTAAACACGGATGCAGAAGCAGTAACCTGTGATGGGCAGGAGTGAGGGAGGGAGGTGGCTGCGTGTCGGGAGGTCTGAAAGCGCTCCAATGCCGAGGTGATCGGGGGCTGTTATCCACTCCTCATTCACTTGTTGCCTGGGAGACAAATGTAATCCAGGGATTTTTTTTTTTTCCCCTTCCTTGCTGGTTTTTGATTGGAGCCACTATTGACTTTTGGCTTGGAGGAGGTAGTGAAGCAGCACGCCAAGTGTCATAAGATGGAAATTAATCACTAACCGGTGGGTCTGAGTTCCAATGATTTCCTTTCCCGTGATTGCTCTGTGTATGGGAAGACTCATGACACATCTAAACAGACAGTTAACGAAGCTCTTCACACCTCCGACAGTCAAGAAGGATTCTTAACCGGATGACACTTCAGTTTTCTTTTTATTTCTGCTCTCTTGTGTGATTGTGGAAAAACAAAAGTAACTATCTTAAAAAAGGAACTTTGCATGGTTGGAGAGCTTTGCCTTAAATTGCATTCGTTTTTGCTGCTAAATTATAAGTCAGCTCAGTTGCAGTGAAAATATAGCAAATCTGCCTTCCCAGTGTTTCTTTTAACAAGGAGTATAATTCTTCTCAATACTTTTTGTGTGAGAGTTTCTGTTTTTCAGTGAGATTATTTTTGGCTTTTGCAAGAATATGGGCAAGCCAAACAAATTTAGCTTAACAGTAATGAAAGGTTTTGAAGTTACTCTTCAGTAGTGACTTCATCTTGTAAGGCCCTCGACTTGAACTAACTCCAGTGGGTTTTGGGGGGTAATCTCTTCCAGGTAGATGAAAAGTCTGTCTTGGAAGTAAATGAAAAAACAGAGAAGTTTGGAAACAATATCTTGTGTTCCAGCAAGTACAAATAAGGTAGATGGTATTTAAGTGTATGGGGTTTTTTTAAGGTTATCCCATGCTGTAAGGAGTAAGGAATCCAGCAGAGGTTTTCTCCTGAAAAACGTTCCTAGTTTTGCACGTTGCTTGCTTAAAAGGAAATTTTATGTTCTTCTTGCTTTGGCTCTTGGATGGAGCATGGAAGTGGAATTTCAGAGGTTTGGATTCTATTTTTGACTCTGTCCTTTGCCTAAAAAGTCACTTATTAGGCTTAGCATGTCAAGTCTCTGGCTCATTGTCCCATGTTTAAAAGAGGGCTAAACATAACAGTCTCCTTTTTGCAAACTGGCTTGAGATGTGTGGTGCACAGCTTCCACCACTGACACCAGCAGTGGATCTTTTGGTCATCTGCTGTAGTGCCTTACCAAGACGAAAGCCCAAGAGTCTTGCTTGCTCTCTCTCTCTAGCCCCTTGAATCTTGGGCTTTTTGGCCATGCAAGGGCCCCACCTCGAGGCCATGCAAGGGCCTTCACCTCGAGAGCTGGAGGGTGTCTCCCCTTAGACTGTTCAGTGGCCTTCTGGTAGGGTGTCCTTGGGAAGCAAGGGGAGAGAAAGGCTTGAACCCTGCCATCCTGAAGAGGCTTGACCCCATGTCCCCGGTTCCACCAGAGCAGCGTGCTAAAGATGGTTCCTTCTTCATCCTCTCCAGCAGATGTGCTTGTTCCTGAAAAAAAAAAGCAGATGCGGCTCCTGCGGGTTGTGCTAGCCCCTCTCCTTTTCTTTCAAGCCAAGTCCCACGCGGTGCTGTGAACTTGCTCGATGCTCCCACACAGCCATCCAGTGACATTGGGGAATATTTTTCTTTTTCAGTTTTCTAATTTTTTGGGGGAGAATTTAGTGCAGATTTGCTGTCTGTAAGCTTGGAAGGAGGTCTGTAAACGCTTTGCAATGTTGCACTGTGTATCCTAAAGCCGCTTGTGAGGCGGAGGAACGCTTAGGAGTTGGTAGGGCTCCACAAAGATTGCAAATTTTCTAAAGGAAACAAGTGTCTGGTTTTGGTCTCCCTTGTGGCTTTAGAAAATAATATCCCACTTCTGGTGTGTTTTTTTGTGTGTTTGTGTGTTTGTTCTTCTACACATGAAGCTGAGAGCCTTGCTCCTCTGATAGAAGTTGGAGCTGAGAAAAGGGATGGTCCTGGGTTAGAAAGCAGCTAGAGGCGGTAGCACAGCCTCCCCAGCCTGTTCCAGAAGATGTCAACGTTTACCAAAAATCTTACCGTAATGCTTTGAAAGCCTGCCAGTGGAATTCAGTCAATAATTAGTATTGGTATTTGTTTTCACGTATGCTCAAGCAGACGAAGGCTGCTCCTGAGCTATCATTTTGTATGCTTTCATAGTGGAGCCGAGGGAAAGTTGTTTTTCTGTTTGTTTGAGAACTCACACAAAACAATTCAAAATACCTGCACCCTGACCTCTGATGGGATTGAGACAAGAACTGAAATTTCACTGCTCTTAACTGCAGAATAAATACTGAATTTTAGTGTAGTCTTTGCATTACAGATTGACTGCTTGAGTTGCTCTGTGTGTCCAGAAAGGGTAATTACAGTAACTGTTGTTTTAACGGATCACAATTTCACAATACCCTTAAATGGTTTAAACTCTGATTATACTGTGGGCTTTTTGTTGTTGTTGTTTTGGGGGTTTTGGATATTTTTTTCCCCCTTCGGGGAGAAAAGATGATTAATTTCCTCTTGTAGTATAATGGCACTGATGTCATGTGGTTGAAGGATTAAGTCCTTTTATTTTTAAAACAGTTGCTAGGGTGTTGAAACCCCTCCTTTTTAGCCCTGTTTCTTGTTAGTGTAACAGCAAAAGGAAAAGAAAATAACTTTCAAAAAGAATCTACTTGTCTTCAAAGTTTCCATTTAACGGTAACTGGAGCTTCTTATTTTTCCAGTATGGTGTGATGGGGAAATTGCCAGATAGTATTAAATCATATTAACTAGTAACAAGAGCCGGGGGGGACGGGACGGGACACACAAGCAACCAAACATTCGTTCTTACTTTTTTTCCCGCAGAAGTGTGATTTAAATCATACAGTTGCAATATGTTATTAATACAGCAATAATCTCTGGCAAGCAAACTATGTTCACTTCTGTCAGACAAAAAACCCAGACCCACTGCTTTTCCTAACAAATACTGCTAAATAAATAAGGCTATGCCATTAGATCAAATATTTGATTTTTTTTTTAATTCTTTTTTCTTTGCAGAGTATTGGAAAGGGGTCCTTGTGGTGTATAGACCCAGAATATAGACAAAATCTTATTCAGGCTTTGAAAAAGACACCCTATCACCCATATTCGCATGTGTTCAATACACCTCCCACATCTCCTCAGGCATATCAAAGGTAAGAACTAGATGCATTTTACAACTCTAAATGTTTTCATCCAGTGTTGCGTATGAATCTTGGGTAAGACGTTAAATGTAATTAAGTGATGCAGTTTGGAAACGTGCTAGCGAAGCCAGCCCAGGAGTGCTGCCAGCAGCCTGGCCTTGCTCAGTGTGTGTCCGGGACGCCTTACCTGCCTGTCCCCCTGCGTGGTGGCAGCGAGTCCCCCGAGCGGAGCTTGCAGTCCTGCTCCCGCCAGAGCCACAGAGCCTTTTGGCAAAAGAACGCCTGCAATTAAAATGCATATAAGCAAACGGAGAGCTCTGAAGTGTCCTCTTATCCCCGCTGCAGTAGGTGAAAGCACAGTACCCTCGCTCGGAGGAGACGGGCTCGTTTTTTTCCCCGAGCGTGCCACGGGGCCTGTGTTGCCTGCGCAACCGTCAGGTCTCCAGGCGAGCCCTGCGCCCAGGGGACTCCCAGGGCCTTTGTTGTAGCTACGCGCTCCCTGCGCAAGTGCCTGCCCGCGAGGTTATCCCAGAGGGGCGCGGGGCAGAGCGGTGGCCATTTCTCTGCCTTGGTTCAGTCAAATAGGCGTGGGGCGGGTTTTTTTCATTTGTTTTGTGTTTTGGTTTTGATCTGGCCGTTGCTTATGACTAATGTTAGCGAAGGAAGAGAGAACCTACGGCTGCCATCCGCCAAGCGGGGAAGCAAACACCGGGTTTGACACAACCGCTTTCTCCTCACTGCTAGTATGGAAATTGTTTTCTTCACTTTTTCCCAATGTGGCAGTGCGTTACAGCTGGGTCAGAAATGCCGCTCACGGCCAGCGCTGTACCGCTCCCCACAAAATCAGGAAGGTGTCTTTAACGGGCCGAGGCAGGGCTCAGCAGCATCACCGGGACCGAGCAGTGACTGTGATGGCTGGCCGGGGGCTTGGCGGGTTTCTGGGTTGGTTTTTTCCCGGAGCAGTTTCAGCGTTTGTGTTGAGGCGTGGTGGGGCGGGCGGCGAGGGCGGGGCCGGGGCCGCGGGGCTGGCGCGGGAGAGGCCGCCGCCGCCCGCCCTTGCCGCCCGATGAGCGTGATGGTCGCCACAGCAACGCGGGCGTCTCCCTGGCAACGCGTAGCCCGGACAGGTGCCGTTGCATCACGGGGCGGCGCGGCGCGGCCTGGCGAAAGGGCCGGCCGTTGGGGCTCGGCCGCGCGCCGTTGCCGTGGTAACGGGTAATCCTGCGCAGCCACGGCGGCCGCTCCCGAAGTTCTTTGAGCACCGGGATCGTGCGCAGGCCTTGCGCGGCGCGGAGGTCGGGAGACCCGCAGGCGCGGGCGTGTTTGTCCCTGCCTTGGCATGGGCGGCTGGCTTGGGGGCAGCCGGAGGTGACAGGAGTTCGGGTTTCCCGAAGCAGCGCAGCAGCAGCCGTACAGCTGCAGCGTGGGCCGCTCTGTCCCGTGTTTCACGTGGAGCTCGAGAAAAATCTTTTCCGTAGTACCACCTTGAGAAGGGATTTTTTCAATTCTGTGTTTCCCCTGCTCCCAGCGATCCCACCGCTACTGTGCTTTGCAGAAGGACAGAAAAATAATTTGAATAAAGGCATGAAAATCGTAATTTGTGTGTTTGAACAAGGCTTGTTTCCAGAGCCTCGCTTTATCATCTCTGTTGCCTTTTAAAGAGTATTTTAATTATGCCCCTATAGATTTATTCAGAGATTCTCATATGAAGTAAAAGTGTAATGCACATCTGACATAGAAATGGAGGGATTTTGGTCCCTTCTAATCCCCATGAGCAAAAAAATCCAGCAAACACGTTGAAAGCAGGAGGATCTCCAATTTTTTTTATGCTTGAGGTGACTGTTGACTTAATGGGTCAGGTTCGCCAGAACCACTGTGCAACTTGCTGGCAGATGTTGCCTGCAGGAGCTCACAGATAGCTTTTCCCGGTTAGGTTGACGGAAGCGATGCAGCAGCGCTGGTGCGAGCTGTCCTTGCAGGGACGAGCCCCTAGAGACGCCCCGGCCGGGTGCTGGGCGTCGGGGAGCCTGACCCGGGGCGGCTGCCCTGCATCCTGCACGTCCGCGTGCCCGCTGGTCTCCCATCCTCGCTGCTCCCATCCAGGCTGCCAAAGGATGCCTGCAGAGCTGCAGACCTCGGGCAAAAGTCGTGCTGCCCTCGTCTCATGGGGTGGGTGGCCAGAACCTCGTAGCCTGTTTTCATGTGTGGGAGAGGAGAGGTGTACTGGCACGTGCCAAACAGCATGGGATTTACGAAATTGTTTTGAAAGACTGCCTGCTTTCGCCGCTGCTCGGATGTAGCTGGGCAAATGGCAAAGCTGTCTTCTGAGCGAGGGGGAGGGAAGGTGCTACCGAAACACCTGCAAGCGAGTCCCAAAACTGAAAGGGAAACTTCCTCTCCTTGGAAACCGTGGGATGGCAGAGCTGCTGCTATACTGCTTGTACTGCCAAGCGCTTTCGAGTCTTCCTTGTAATGACTGCATCATAAAACAAAGAGCTTGCGTGGCTGCAGGAGCAAAAGCCTCGCAAATAGAGGCCCAAAGGAAGACGGGTTTTGTATGGAGAAATTGTGGTCTCACTGTTATTTTTAGCTGGATGTCTTTCAGCAGTTCCACTGTCAAATAAAACTGGGTCTTCCCATGGTCTTCTAAAATATTTATTTATTCATCTGCTAATGACTGCTGAAACATCAACACAAGGCTGGTCTAGACCATCAGTGACTGTTGAATTAATTTAAATATGCATTGGCAGTTATGTGGCGAAATAATTTTTTCTAATATATTTCTGATACATTCACAAGGAGTTGAACATACCCTGTGCGTTTGGAAAAATGGTAATCCCATATGTACGTGATTGCTTTCTCATGTGTACAAAGACTTCGGTAACAGGCAGAAAATGTAAATCTACTCTGCCGTCGTCAGATCTCCAGAGCAATGCATCGTCATAGTAACAAATTCCAAAGGAAAATTTTCTGATGGTGAAGATAATATGTCTAGAAAAAATCCTTGGGTGGCAGAGGTTTTGCTGTCCATCCGTCTTAGATAACTGAAGCCCACAACTAAGAGAAACTATGTCACCTGATATTAATGAAATATGTCTGGAACCAGATCATTCGCCAATATTACTCCTGCCTCTAGGAACGGGATTAGTTGGAGGAATTACAAGATTTATAAGGATCAGTTGGTGTGATTCCACAGGGGCAAACTGACCTATTGCTTGTCTTCATCAGATGTTTTAAAAGAATAAGGATACACAAATGAATCACATGTTCTGTTTAGTATCTGCATAAGCAGCTTAGGGGTGAATTGAGCACAGAGTGGAGGAATGTATTGTAAAAATATCCCAAGCAAGATGATCACTGAACAGACAAATTGTCTTTTTCTGAGCTGAGTTAATTACATCAGATAATTCCACTTTACAACTTCACTATAGCTTCCTGCATAAACATAACAGGGAGGACCTTTTATGAAGGAGTTTTACGATGTGAACCCACACATTTGGATGGCTGAGTCAGTGTTATACTAGTATCGTTTGAGATTAGACATATAACTCGAACCAGGAAGTTTGGATTACGTTGGGCTCCATGTGTAGAAGACCATAGTTTTGGGGGAAAAAGCAACCTTGCAGTGTCTGTACATAAGAAGGAATTTCAGACTACAGTTGTCTGAATTGCTACTGCAATTCAGGGTGAAGAAGATTATCTGTAAGCTTTAAGAAAAAGAATATAGCAATGCAAATGATTTAATTTTAATTGGATTGGATGTGTATTCTTAAAAAACCTAAACTCATGCCAAACCAAAAAAAAAAGGGGGGGGAGGATTTTTATGTAGTTCTTCTGATTGAAGCATATATTACATAATTTACAATGAATTTCAAGGGTGAACTAATACCGATACACAGCATTATAAAGAAAAAAAACTTTCCTTGGTGTGGAAAAATTGGTGCTTTAGTCTAATGTGTTTCTTTTTAAATATTTACAATTGTGTTGTCAATAGCAACCTTGAAATATATTTATAGACATAAACTTTGTTACTATGTCAGTGCCCTGATACTTCATCTATATGTTTTATTTCCAGTTTTCTGACTCCAGCTGAACTGTAGGTGAAATTTTCTCTTCTGATAGTGCTTTGAGGAGATCTCAAAATGGGTTTTTTCTTTCCTCTGAATGTGTTACATCAGGCTAGTTCTTAATTGTTTTCAGCAGTAGAAGGAGAAATACTACCAGGAAATGTAATGTAAAATAATAGGAATTATTAGTTTCACAGATGCCTAAGAAATTTTTGAAGATTTGGGTGACCTGGGAGTGTTGGCTATATCCCTTTACAGACGTGTGGAACATTTTTCCACTGCTTTTCATTTTTCCGGTGTAATTTGCTAATTGTAGTTTGTTAAGCCAGTGGCAAATGTTGACACATCTGTCCTAAGCTGCCGTATAACTGATGAAATTGCAAACGTGCCCGAGACAGAAACTGAAGAGTAGTTTCTTCCTTCCATTGCCTCGGCCTGCCTGTTCATAAAGGCTTCGTTGGGTTCCCTGTTGGATTGCTCCCTCCTATTGAAACAGCTCCTTGGGTGAGCTTGGTTGGTATGTTCTGCCTTAGGAAGGGTTGAGACGCCACTTAGTCCCGAACTAGATTTGTGCTTGGCTTTGGACACGGAGTTCTTCCACGCACTTCAAAGCACTTCAATCGAAAAATACTCTGCCTCTCCTGGTGGGCGTCACTGCATTTCGGCCGGGCTGCCCTCTGTAGAGAGGGCTTGAGCCTGGCAGGGCTGGAACCGACAGGAAAGCATGTAGCAAAAACTCAACTGCAGCACGATGTCAGTTGTTGGAGAGCAGGGTCGACCCGCAGTCGGTGTGCGTGGTGCCCGCCGGTTGTTGGCAGAGCGGGTGCTGCAGAGCCGCCCCGCTGCACTGCTGGGCTCCTGGCTGGTGCTGCAGCCTCGGTGGCTGGGAGGGACCAGGCTCTGCCAGAAGTCAGCAGAAAACCACCTCTGCTTCTTGTGTAGAGTCACTTTCCAGAACAGTATTTCATTTAAATGAGGGTGGCTTCGTGATCTGGTTTTCCTTTCCCCTTCCCTTGTTGAAGTGTATGGTACAGGGGTAGGCCAATGGATCACAGAGGGCCTGGAGGTACGTGAGTGACCAAATGTTTTATGAACTTTACGAGTCCAGGATTTGAAAAATTTGGAGTGGCTTCTGTTTTATCAAATTTAGTGTCTCTTATCACTACTTCCTTCTGCTGCTGGTGGCTTCCCTAAAAATGCTATGAGCTCCTTAAACGTTCATCACTTCTCCAGTGTCTTGTCTTTTGATACCTGTTTCTGATAAAAATGTTTTTCCTTACTCCCTACCACAAGGTAGAGAATAAGACAAGGGGACTTTGTGGTTATGAACCCCTGTCTAACTTTTGAAATTTGTTAATAGAGACATGATGAAAAATTTGTGAAACTTGGATTTGAGGAAGAAAGCTTTAGCCGCCAGGACCTGCCATCACTGCAAGCCCTGTGGTAAACAGCAGGAGAGGTGGCCTGGGCATGTTTACATTTGGATTTGAACTAGAAAAAAATTGCATTTACCTATTTTGAGACTGAAAACACACAGCCTTACCACTCTTAGTCCTAGCTTTCTGCTTCCATCTCACCAGTACAAGTCCTCCCACCACGCCGTGAGGAGGGCAAGGGGCAGCTGTGCCACGAGAGCTCCCCTGGCAGCGCCCGTGCGGGGCCTTTGCTGCGCCCGCGCCTCCCAGTCCCCCCGCACCTCCTGCATGCTGCTGCAGCAAAAACTCCTCGAGCAGTCACTGCCGCGTGCTGTCCGTACGCAGTTTGCATACAGCCTGCTCAGGATGGGGAACTTGGAAGCTGTTACACGGATGCGAAACAGACAAGTGTTCCCCGCCAAGGATGGCTGTTGTAGATCGGCCACTTAGGAAACTGCTGTTACTGGAACAACTCTTTCGAATATTTGCAGGTTTTGGCTTTATTGCCACAAGCTTCACCCTTTCGCAGTTGTTTATTGAAGCTAAACATGCATCAAAGTCAATATGTTGTAGGTTATCGTTTTGGACAATGTATAAGTACTCTTTTTATCCGTACACTTTATAAGTTGAGATCAGAAATTATCTTCTCTGGCCATTTGGTGAAGGTGGTGAAACAACCTTTTCCCATTCACTGAAAACTTTGAAGCACTGAAAGATCACACTGCAGGGTGTCTCCCTGCAAGAAGGGACTTAGAAAAGAAATTAATTGGTTGTCCTTTGCAGTCTGGAAACACGGATTTAGTTCTGTATTCTTGTTTTTGCTTTTGGTAGGAAATGAAGCTGACCACGGAGCAGTCTAATAATAATTTCTGTGCATGTTACAACCCCTTTATCAAGATCATTCTAGATATTTTACTTCCTGGATATAGTCAGAATGAGTTTTCTTCTCTTGGTGTGGTGTTAAGGCAGAGTCTTTGGGGAATTTTGTTTTGCTGTTTTTGTAGTTCAGAGATTACAGAGAACACAAGTTCTTCCAAATTGTGCCCTCTGACACCATAACATGTCTTGATTTGAAGAGCATCAATACTTTGGGATTATGCTGCTTTATTTCTGTTTTCTGGCAAGCTAGAGAACATCGGTTCTGCTTGATGCCAGGTAGGAATAGCAAAGAAAAAAGAACTTTTGCTTGAGTGGATGTTTGTAATGCTATCAGTGTGTAAATGTTTGAGGATTTGCCAATCCAGGACTTGTTTTCTAACATATTCTTATCAGCTCTCTAGCCAGTAGATTTCTGTGATACGGGAAGTATTCCATTGAGCATAGTTTCAGAAAACAAAACAGATCAACTGTTACCTTTTGAAGGGAATTTTCTTGTACATTACAGTATGAGGGAGGTGGAGGGGAGGGAGATAAATTGGGAAAGGTGGCAGCAGATCCTGGGCAGAAAAAGAAGAGCAGAAAGTCCGAGTCTGCCCTCTTTCACGCAACGGTTTCATGCATCCTTTCTGCAGCACCCTTGTGCTCAGCAGGAACGGCTGGTGGAAATACAAATAACCCTCTAATCATGTCTTCATTCCTCTCAAAATTAGAGAAATGCTTCTGAGCCTTCTCAGCTGAGATGTTTTCAATTCTTTCTCATCCATACCCCAAAATAGCACAAATGTCTTGTGTCCCATTTGCCAAATACATCAAGATTTGGTTGAGTCTTTGTTTTGGCTGTGTGTTTGCAGACCTTTGGTAAAGAATTGTAAAGCAGCATCCTTATGTCATGTTTCTCTAGATGCCAGGGAAACACCAGCTCCTTGCTTTACGTTGTTATTATTCATAGCCTCATTTGTTGAACAGTCTTCCCAGTTACTTGGATTTTTAGGCTCCCCCGCCTTGTGTAGATAAATATAACCTTATTCCAAACATAGCTTGGAATGGTACCATAGATATTTCCACTTCAGTTCATGGGAAAAGGAAAGTCTAGGGATGTGTTTTGAAAATTTTGTTAGTTTGTAAATCCCTCTCTAGCAGTAGGTATTTCCCTATGAAAATTGTTACAGTAGCCTCATTGATAGAGCTGTGAATTGTTGACTGCAGAAACTTGGAAGCACGTGGGTGCTGTGCTTCCGAGATGGTCTTCTGCAGCTCCCCATCCCTCTTCTTCGCTGTCCCCCGGGTGTGCTCTTGTACAGTTAGGGCATGCATTGCGCGGTGCACGGGCTGTATGGTATAGCAAAAGGCAGAGAGCATGGGGCACACCTCTCCTTTGGTTACTTGGCAGTGTTCAGTCCATCTCAGCCTTTGTCCCATTAATAGCCGTTGCATCACCATTACAACTGCAGCAGTTGCGTGGATGGGGAAGCCTGTGTAATGCAATTCAATAACAGTTCACTGAAATTTTAGCACTTGAAAATTAGGACTTGGGAACAAGTGTTTGTGTGATGAGCAGTCGCTAACATGTGCATCACGTTTGTTAATCATACGGTATTACAGCAGTGGAAGTCATCTGACTTCTGCATTTGAAAACATAGACTCATGAAGCTTGGGAAACCAGAAATAGTATCATGATGTCTCACATCTTGCTGCTGTTGGATTCAGAAAAGGTTTTTTTATTTCTGGAACTCAAGTTAAATTTTTACCTTTATTTTTAATTATTCTTTTTTTTTTTCTTTTAGATTCTTCACTTCTCTATTAGTTATTGGACTTCTTTCCTTTGATTTCTTTAGTAAGAAAGATTTATAGGGAAAGTCACCTTATTTGCATTTCTGTTGTAAGACTGACATTCTTAGAACAGTTTCTAATGTCATATTAATAGTAATAAACTTTCTATGAGTAAAAAAAAAGTTATAATTTCAGAATTTTTCAAACAGTAGGGAAGGGGTGGCTTTTCTGTAACAGTTACTCTTGTGATTTTAAGGCCTTCTGCAGTTCAGCTCTTCATTATTTATTTAATACTTGCTTAAACTCAAAGTAAGGTTCATTGACTGTTTCCAAGAATTTCAGCTGTCTTAAAAACCTGCATGGACCTTTCATCCTTTTACATGACATTTGAATGTATATTGGGGAATAGACAAGATGTTTAAAGTGTGATGGAGCTGTTGCAGTTTATGTGACCAGTTTATGTGAAACTCCCAATATTTGTGTAACCAGTTTGCTCCGTATGTAATATCCTTCTGAGAATGTCAGTTCTGCCCATGGGTTCAATGGCCTTGGCTAAGGAAAGATGCCACATAGACCTGCTTGGCAGCCTCTCATCGTGTTGGGACAGCCCACTTGAGTCTAAGAGCTGGAGGAACTGGCTGCAAGTGACCCGGCTTCTCCCCAGGTCATAACAGAAGGTGAGAACTGTACCATACAAAAGCCTGGTTTTCCATAGAGAAATATCCTGGGAGATGAGCATGGCCAGTAAGAATCAATTCCTCTTTTCTCTGCACAATGTTAGTGAGAAGCAGAACATAAGAGGGTCCCGTTTCGTTGTTGCTCGTCATGTGGCTGTGGCGAATCCTGACAACGTGGGGTCCAGGTGATTGAGGTAGCCCATCTGGCCTTGGGTTACCCGTCAGAGGTAAAAAACTGAACTAGACGATGGACCCTCAGCCTGGGCTCTGGGCCAGCTGGCAGCGGGTTGGGAGATCTTGAGCTTCAGGGGAAGGTGGACTGACCTTAAGACCTCACAGACCAGCTGGTCTTTGTCCTGGACAAAATCCTCTCTGGCTTCCTTATCTCCCAGTCATAGGGGGCACCTGTGTACTACGGGAGGCTTGTCACAGTAGTGTTTCCAATTATTTTATACATATAGTTAAAAGAAAAGTGCAGTTGCATTTCATACCGGTGTTAGGTGTCTGTGTAATCTCTGCCTGTGTATCTGGCCCAGTATTTCTCAAAGTATCAATCAGTCTTTCTGCAAATGATTTTTTAAAAAGCGCTAAACCTGTAGAGCTTTTCCACTACCATATTGCAGTGCCAGCGGCCCTAAATCTTAAAGTGAAAGGCAGTTCCCCTTGAAAGCTATTTCTTTAGTAAATATTTATTCTCAGATAAAAAGCTTGAAACAAGTTTCAATGAGTTAAGTCTTTTTGAATCTCTATTAGCCAACACACTTTTTCTGGGATACGTATGGTATCCCAGCTAGATATGTGTATATACAGTATGCTGATAGTATAGTATCTATATATAGTTTGGTATGCTTTCTGGAGAAGGCAGGTTTTTTAATTTGTTTGTTTGAAGAAAGTAAGTTTTGGGATAACTTTGTTAATATTTGAATGCTTGAATCGTGATTTATTTTTTTCTCACCATCATTGCCAGTTATGACTTCACTTCCAATGTCATAAAACCTCAGCTCAGGGCTGGAGTTGCCACATGCAGGTCGTGATTAGTGACCATGTTTTTTGTGGCTTTTATAACTCTCTTCATCACCATGATATGTGGATTTCTGTTGTATCCAGTTTTTAATGTGTGTGAATCCATCCTCTGATTGTATGATCCTACCATGTAAAAGTGATATTCCTCCCATTTTGGCAGAACAGGGGCTTGTATGGAAAAAAGTATTTTGCTAGAGGTGTTTCCTTTCATGGCAACTTCCATTGCTCAGAGGAATAAAAACTGAAAGGGCTTAAACAGTCTCAATTTGAAGTTTTAGAACAAAAAGCATAGAGTCCTTTCATACTGAAACTTTTTTACACTTGGGTTTTGAATTTTGACTTGGAAAAATCAAGCTGCTTGTTTCATCAGAATGAAGTACTTATCAAAAAAACTTTTTTGGAGGAGGTGGGGGTGTCTTTAGTAGAGAAATCTTCATCCTCAGCAAAGCCTTGTACAGCTGGGAGGAGACTGTCTTCCCCACACGTTCCCCTGTTTGTCCCAAAGTATAAAGACAGGAGGCAAGAGCTACAGCTTTTTGCTTGTCCGGTGTTTTTTATGCTACAGTGGCCTGATAAAGTGTTCCTTCCCCTTTCCTCTTGCGAAACAGAAGCGCTCAGGACTTGCGCTTCTTGGGTTTTTTTCAGTAAAGCCATGATGAAACTTTGAAGGCTATATTTGATTATTTGTACTGTATTTTTTCACAGATGTTTTGACTTAATTTTGGGAACCCCACAGTTTAAAGAAAATCTGTCAAGCAATTTTGGTACATCTAAACATAAATGAGAATTAAGAGGCTGTGTTTTAGATAGATTTCCAGAAACTCTCTTGTTGGCTTTCTTCCTGTTGCAGGTGGCCCTGAAGGCAGTGTGTATGTGTGGGTTGTTCGTCGGTGGCATTTGTTCTGTTTCTAAATTATAAAACTGTTTGTAAAATGCAGCATTTGCCTTTTTTTTTTTTCCTACTGGTTAAAAAAAGGGGGAGGGAGGTATAGACAGTGTGAATTAGTCAGTGGAACTTGCTACCACAGGAAAATGCTGAGGCTAAGGATTACACAATAGTCCCCCAAAAGGTGGAGTTTTGTTTAACTACCGTGTCCAGAGCTAATGCAAATGCATCTGGAAGAGGATACTAGACGTCCTGGGATTTTTAGTTTTGAATCAGTCTCTCCAATATTTTGAGTCCGCATGGGTTGTAGTAGCAAGCACAGATTTACTGTGCTATGCCTCCCTTCCACTCTCTGTGAAACTTCCATCTCTGGCATGGGGTCATGGAAATCCTAAACCAAACAGGCTGTTGGTTTCATCCAGTTTGGTGGTTTTGATGTTGTTATACTTTTGATAAGATTCCCCTTTTTGAGTCTGAGGCTTTTTTTCCCTATGACCGTATGTTGTTCTAGTGATAAATGTGCAAACCTCTGGGGGCTTCAGTGCACAGGTGTATGTATATACAGTGTCCTTTTTATGTCAAAAGGTAGCGGGGCTGCCAGGATAGCTACTCTCTCTTGTGCTTAGAAACAAAATGTGAACTGTTCTAGTGCAGGTGACCTATTTCCATTACAAAAGAGTAAATACTTACAGCAGCAGTGATAGGAGAATTGCTTGAGACAACTAATCTGAAGTGGGTTTGTGTAAGCAGTTTGACTAGCAAACATATTAGAGCAGTTCATTTTGTTGATGAATAACTTGCAGATACCAGAAGAGGAGCATTGGTAAGGTGCAGCCTGGCTCTGCTGCTCAGGGTGAAGTTGGTTGGATTGTCACGTACACCCATGTATCTGTTTACAAAGGAGCATGGTTTCCACCTCCGTGTTTTGAGATTGTTTGCTCCTTTGTGAAAGGGGAATGCCTGAAGAGATTGACCATCTCAGATACGAGCGTGGATCAGAGTTTTATAAAAGATCTTTCCTTTCTTTTCATCCTGACTCATTTCTGCTTTGTTGGCAATCTCCTCCTGTTAATTGCCAGAACTCACTCTGTGGGCTCATGCATATGCTTCAGTTATGTGTAGTAATTTTTCATCACTCTGCTCTTAAAGCATCCAAGATTGCACTGCCAATGGGTCTTGCTAATACAAATGTGAATGTATTTCTTTCTTGGCTTGCTGCAGCATGCGTGCACTTGTTAAATTTTCTTTTCATTAGCTTGTATGATGTATTTTTGGTATTAGAATCAGTACTACATGGACTTTATTTGTGGAACTGTAGTTTACTATTCTGCGCTTTTCAAAGGTAGTAGTCGGTGTCCAACTTTATACAGCTGGTGTTTTTTTGCATTTGTTGCTTATGGCCCCATATACCTGACTGCTGTTGCCAGTTGTTCCCTGTACTGCAGTTTTTGACCTCGCTCATGGGTTCTCTATGTTGTCTGCCTGGATAATATAAATATTGCAGAGCTCTACGCCTCTCACTGCTTTTTTCTGTAACTATTTTTATCAGGATTGCATTATATATGCTTCCAAAACAAATTCTGTTCAAACAGTGGTTACAGGCTTGATGGAAAACTTCCTAAGGTTAGTATGAAGAACTAAGATGCTTGGAACAGACTCTTTTTTTGACACTTTAACTTCAGTGTTTAGAATTGTATATAATTCTGGGGTTTAGTCTTGTGTGAGTGTGATGGTGGTTTTTAAGACAGAATATGTGAAATTTGGAAAAATTAATTGCATAGTAATGCAGGTACTGAAGACTGAGTTATTAAAAATATAGTGATGCTTTAAAATGTGCATGCAGCACTAGGAATTCATAACTGATGGCAGTACAGGATGTAGGTTCCAGTAAAAGTATATGAAAGAGAGATGTAAATTTAGCAAATTCGGGGTTATTCAGGTGACATTAATTTTTATGTTTCATCTGGATTGGCAGATGTAGGAAAAAAATGTAAACAAAAAGGAATTGGGTTACTTTTAATTATGTAACTTCCCTGAAAAGACTCTTTTTCCAGGCAGCTGTCTGATCAATGGCAAAGCTCATAACAGCTCCCCAAGTATTTAAGATCTCTATTAATTGGAGTTCCTTCTCTATATGAAAAATTGTTCTCTCATTAGCTGTTTTGCATATGAAAGATGAAGACAACCATTTTTCTCATGAGATTAAAAAAATAAAACAATTAATTAGAATGAAATAATTTCCTAAACTTAAGGGAATTAATAACAAACAAAGCTTCTGGAGTAGCCAGCTTTTATTTTGCTACTTGCAAGTATAACATAATGTAAAAGGAAGACTTTATACAAACACATTTATTCCATGATAGTTTAAGAGCCATAGTCAGCTACATTGCTAAAGCAGTGTAGAGCTTTTGGTTATTAAGTATATTTTGCTGCTTTTGCCTTCAGGTGTAGAAATAGACTTGCTCAGATTTGGGGGAAAAAAGAGAATGGAAATTTGTGCTGGAAGTGCTAGAACTGGTCTTTTTCGGTCTCCCTGGGGATATTACCATCAAAACCTGCTTTGAAAGCAGGGGGAAAAGTTGTATTGATGAGCTCTGTATTTTGTAATGATATGGAGCAAGAGCTTTAGGAGTTCAGTTTGTGTTGAGTGGCACTGCCAAAAAAAAAAAGTTCATTTTTGCCTATTTCTGTGCCCATTTGCCATCCTCTGCTCACTACAGCGGGTATGAGATGCCCCCGAGAAAAGTGGCTAGCAGTCCATAGGTGGTACTTTCAGGCACTACAGTTAAAAACCCCCCTAGCAGTTGCTGTCTGATCAGTTAAAATCCCCCAAATTAACAGAGGAAACTTTTCACAAGCTGTTTGGATTTGCTACTGAGTTTGCCCTTTGGCTAGTCTAAGACAACAAAAGCATACTTGGGCTTTAACCATACCACACAAGACAGTGGCATGCAGCAGCCTCCAGACTAGTTCTCAACCAGCTGCCTGAGGACCCTGGGAGCAGTACCTTCTGATTGCTCAGCAGAGGGTTGGTTTTGGGGTTTGGTTTGGTTTTGTGGTTTTTTCCTTCTTTTTGTGTTTTCTTTGTTTTTCCTTTGCAAAGTCATTTTAAGATGCTCTTGCTGCTCTAGTACAATGGCAAACCACCCACTCAGTTGTGCTAGTGAAGACATTTGTGTAACTGCACTGTAAATGGGATCCTGGTGATTTGTTTGTTTATTTTTTTAAGGGATTGGGACCTGTCAAGGAGGGATGAGGGCTTTCTTAAAGCATTCCTACCATAGAAAATGTCATTGAACCATAATCTCACTGAAGCTAGTTGGATGTCACAGTGCTGTGCTAGTAAAATTATGCTGCGTCTGGCTCCCAAAGCAGAGTTTCTGCACCGAAGAGCATGGAGGCATTATCGTGCTTAGTGTTGACACAGGTGTATTCTGGCAGGTGAGTGCTACCAACCTGCTTTAAAGGTTTCCTGACTTGCAAACCTGTGCTCTCAAGTCACTTACATGCTATAGAAAAGTTTTCCAGTGCTGGGTGAAGCAACAGTTGGGGAAAGAGGTGTTGCACCTCAACTTCATGATTCCTCGGTCTTCACAAGCCTGGTGAGAGAGGGTAATTTGCATGGCACAGTTCGCAATCTGCTGCATCTCTCGGCCTGTGCTCTAATGCAATAGCAGTACAGCAGCCTGGGCTGGCACAGGAGTTTGGACTGCACCGAAGCGGGCAAACGCTACCCGGGTACTCCAACCTGGGGAGAGGGGACTGACGGCAGGAACTGATCTTCACTTGCTGTCTTCTGATTTCCAGTTTTCAAACCGCAAGGTAGAAAAGGGAGGTTGCTTTGATGCTGTAAACAAGTTAACAGTATCCCTCTGTGGACGCAGGTGCTCAGTTTTCACAGGCGTGTCTCTCTGGCTCTGTTGTATTGCTGTTGCGAACAGACTTTGACACTTGGATGGAAAACTTGCCATTTTAATAGCATGTGAGGAGGAAACAAGTACACAGACTCTGGCTTATCCTTCCTTGGTCACTGACCAGGCGCAAATAATGAACTTATTAGACTGAATTAATCCCTTAAAGGAAATGGTTTGAAATCCATCTGGTAGAGTGCTGAAAAGCAGACTCAATAAAATCCTAGAAAATTGACTGTAGGAAGGAGTTTTCTGTTGGCAGAAAGCTGAATTGGATGACCCGAGGAGAGTCCTCTGTCTGAAATTTCTGACGCAAAGGCAAACAGAAATAAGTGACGGATCCTGAGCACAAGGTTTGCAAACTGCATTTTCAAGAGATGGAGAACTTAAATGCACTTTAAGTGCATTTCCATCCAGTTCCAGCTGATGTTCTGTAACACGATTCCCTCAGCGAGGTGTTGTGTTGTGGGTGACTTTAGTGTGGTGGGGGAGCCTCGCATTCAGAGGATGGTAATATGCACAGAGCTAAGCATTCTTATTACCCATCTTAATTCAAAAGCCACCAAGACACCACCTGATCTCAAGCTATGGTGCAAACGAAGAAAAATCATCAGTAATTTCAGCTCTGTGTTCAAACCTGCTATCGATTTCTGTGACCAGAGATAAATGACAAGTTCTTACTGTGTGGCTGTTGTGTACCCACGCCATTTCTAGAGGGTACTTGCAGTAACAGACTGTGCTTTCTTCTCCTGTAATAGTCAGATGCCAGCTGAGCGTGCCAGAGAGTATGCCTTTTTATACAGAAACCTTTGGTGTTGCCTCTTTGTACTAGCAGTAGATTCCCTGAATCTAGTGAGACCTTGTGTCTGGTGTGCGGACTTCTGCAGGAGTCTCGGCACCTGACAGCCCGTCTCTTATTGATGCTCCACAAGAAGAGTTGATCTTTCAGGAGAGTGAGGCGAGTTGTATCTTTTTCCTTTTTTAACGCTGATGTACTCTTGATAGCATACCTGCTTGCAGATGCCTAAAAGCGTGCAGTAGTGAATGAGGGTGTGGATGTAGTCGCAGTTGCATTTAAACTCCAGAGCACTCCTTGGGGGTACTATGGAAGCAATGTGTATCTCATCAGATGGAGTTTTTTGTGTTTTCCTTCAGCTCCAAGACAGTAGAAGACACTGAACAGTATCTAAGTGTCAAAACTTTATGTGGACTTTTGGTGATACAGTCCTACCAGCTTGAAAAACTTTTGAAGCTTTTGGCTTATTTTGCCTCAATCAAAGCTCAAGGTTAGCCTTAGGTTTGCTGGAAATGAACGTCCATTGGAAATAGCTTTTTTTTTTGTGGTTTTGTTTTAATGCACTTGCTAGATTGAAGTTTCCAAATACAGAAAAATTAATTTTGCTTCCAAGTCTGGCTGGGAAATGGTCAACACTGATAGTCCCTCGGTAAGAGAAGTATTGTTCCTTTTTGGCACTAGCTGCAAATACAGTCATTAGCTGAAAAGTAGCAGGCTTTCTTAAATCTCCTCTTTGCTCATTATTCTTCAGGGAATTGTATTCTGGAATATTTCTTAAACAAAGGCTGTCCTTTCACCACACCAACTCGGTCCTGTCACGTCGGCGCATTCCTCGGTGGCGGCGTTGCCGCAGTGCCAGAGGTGAGGTGCGCAGGGCGCTCCCTCGCTTCCCTCCTCCTTCCCGCTGCTGGCGGAGCGCCGGTAAAGCCAGCACTGCCTGTGCCGCTCTGCGTGCCCGGCTGGCGGGGCCTGGCCCGGGCACAGTGCCCTGCATGGCGCCCGGCCCTCCGCGTGCCCGGCCTGCAGATAGCCCGCAAACTTGTGGAGCTCCTTGAGCAACAGTGAAGCGATTCTTTGGCTCTGCGAAATCTTGCTGCTCATGCTGTGCAATTTAAAGACAAAATGCTTCCTGCTAATTATTAACAGTTACTCTGTAGGAACAGGCTCATTATAGGGGTGCTGAACCCTGGCCCGCCGTCCTTTTCAGCACCTGAACAATGCGAGAGGGAGGGGGAAGAAACGGCAAGAAAAACTGGAGTGCTGGCACCAATTAGTCCCGAGATTAGTCCTGAAAGAGGATTGCAATTTCAAGGCCAAAAAGAGTAAGGAGTGGGTAAAAGGATTTGAAATGAGATTATAGGACCTAAAAGCGCCTTTCTTTTGTTAGGGAAATAATTCAGGAGTTTTGCTCGAGCCAGTGAGACAATCCGGTTTAGTGGCTGAAGTAGGAGATGTGTGTCCTGTTGCTTTTTAAGGTTCTTTAACTAAGTTGATCCCCAGTTGCATTTGTTAGTGCTTCCTGCGAAATCAAAGTGTTTTCAACAAACAAACAAAAACACGGAGGAAAGCTATTGCCTCATCAAAAGGCCCGTTGTTTTTCAGGAAGCTTATTTGTATTCTTTAAAAGGGAAGCCAAGAAAAGGAGGCAGATTGAACTCCCTTTTTTACTTTGGGGAAACTTTTTTCCTGGTGGTTACTATGAGACCGGCACCAGAGTCACCCTTTCACCACCCATCCTACAGATGGGTATCAGTGCCATTTTTTGTTTGCTGGCCTCAGAGATGCAAATCGGGCAGTTCCTACTTCAGTTAAAAGCACCATCTCCTGTCAGTGCCATAGTGGTGTACATCGTTCTCTTCCTCTGGGAGAGAAGCAGGCACTAAGCCTTGCTGCCCTGCTGAAGAGACCATTGACGCACTCATGTAACAGTAAGCATGTCTGGAGCTGAAGATTGGAGCTTGCTTGGAGACAGCAGAAGAAGAGGGCTTTTCCCCCTCTTCCTCCTTCCAGAAAGAGAATTTCAAAAGGGAGAATTATGGAAGAGAATTACAGACATTGTGGATTTAATAGGAAGTATTTTGGTTTAGTACATTCACGACTGCAAGACTGCATGAAATGGTGACTTTTTCTGTGCTTCCCAAGAGGGAAGCTGTTTCTGTTGGGGTGACATAGACTCAGACGGTGTGGAGGGTTCATGACTGTATCCATTACCTGCTTTTTTTTTTCCTTTCCTTTTCTTTTTCAGTGGAACTTCTCAGTGTGAAACACCTATGTAGTCAGGCTCAAAAGCCCTGCTTTCAGTTCACTATGCCACAAGTTTAGGGGAGTTTCTTGACATGGGGGAGTAGCAAGTTCTGCCATGCTCTTGATTTCCCTTACTGCTGCGTTTCACATGAGCCCTTGTTAAACCTGCTTTCATAGGCGAATGCTTATACTTGTCTTCCAGTGCAGCACTGAGAGGTTAACAGGCATCATCTTGACATTCAAGCTGGTGTAGCATGAATAATGGGCGAAATTGGGTTGTATGGGGAATATACTGTTTGAGAAAACCTCTCTTTTAATAGAGGGGACCTTTTTTCTCTAGGCAAAAACATTACAATAGGACATTCTGCGCTCTGTTCTTGGAGCTGAGCTGTTCTCTTTGGACTTGTTTGTACACACGTTTTAATTCCCATCCAAAGCACTTGTTAAATGCTAAATTTTTGTCCATTTTTTTTTTTGTATTCCATTTCGCTGCTCTCACATAATCTAGTGAATCTGACCTGCTGCTTTCTAGCCTTCACAACCTGTTCTAGAGTCCCTCCAAGAAAAGAGGGAATGAGAGACCAAGAGGCAAATCCACCAGTGGTGTTTCCACACAAACAGGGAGAAGGGGGATTGCTGAAGAAACACAAGGTCTCGTCCTGTCTATGGGACTCGTCTAAATGGCTTCATAAAGCTCTAGCTGTGAAATCGTCCCGTACTGAGATGCTAAAGGTTCGACAAAGTAGCCATAAACTTTCCAAAGTAGACAATAATAAAACTAATAAAAATAATAAAGACAATAATAAAACCCAAAAGGGATTCAGCAAAGGGGATAATGTGGAGGAGGAGACAGTTTAGGCAGGGGTTGGCAATGAAAACAGAACCGCAAGTCCCCTTTGTAGGCCAGCAAAAATGGTTTGAAAAGGGTAAAGAGTGCATGGAGATGACAATAATTTCTGCTGATACCATCCAAGTCCTGCTTCACTTCAAGTCATGTTTCTCTATGATGTAAAACTTAGGCCCAGGGATTTCTAAAAAGGTGGTTGAGCATGTTCCAGTTGAACTGAGAGCCACAGGTGATATTTGCTGCACCCAGCAGAGGCAGCTATTTGGATGGTTCGGTGCTGCAAATGGCTGGGCTTGCTGCTTTCCAGTTTATGCCTATTTACTTTCAGTCCTTTGTGCGTTGGCGGGAAAATTTGGTGATGCGCTGTATATGACACTGAAAAATAGAGACTTGACTATCAATGAAACCACTAACATGAGAATTAAATGGAATGGTTTGGCAAAGTTGTTTGTTCCATTCCCCCTCCCCGATTTGTCAGAAGTTACATTAACACATGAAGAAAATATTTCTGCTTAATTGGTTGTAGTAAACGGATGTGCTATAAATTAATTGTCTCTTTAATGTTTAAAAGGTTATGTCCCATTCATTTTTTGACTGATTAGTATCATTTCGCTAGAATGAGCAAGCTTGAGGTCATCTGATGTTTGAAAAGCATAGTTTGTTACTTTCTATGATTTGCTGCTTTAGAGGGCACAAATGCTATCTGGGGATGTCAGGGTGTCAGTGTCTCTTTCTAAACACCAATGAACCATAATTAATTGTTTCCTGTAATCTAACTCATTGATTTTCTATATTTGAGGTGATCCAAGGAACAGCTTTACTCCAGGGATTAATTACAGAGAGAGAGTGAGAGTGCGCATACACTCATGAACATATTTTTGCTAGTTAATACTAATGAGGATTTTTTGCAACTGCATGGCAGACAGTGATTCAACTGGAAGGAGAATTACACAGTATCTGACAGATAACCATGCCCATCCTTAGCAGCTCCTTTTGGTGCCCACAAAGATTGTGCTCTTCGTTAGTGAAACACCTCCGGTTTTGGGGTTGCCCACCAGCAGATGGACCTCCTAGAACCTCTTGGTTCACTGATGAGAGAGCTTGCGGTCTCCTCCCCTGGCTGTTAAACCAGAGCTGTTCAGCGAGGGGCACAGGATTGCTGGATTGTCGTATTTGGTTTTATTCTTTAACTTTCTTGAGCTTTATCAAGAGCAAGTGAATGCCCTAGACTCTCTAGGCTTTGTGTTTTGGTGCAAGGTTGTTACCAAACTAGTGTTTAGATATACCATGCAGAAACAGTAGACTTAGATATTTGCAACTTTTGGTGACTTTTTCATGTTCGTAACGATTTTTTTCAACCTTCCCCACGTGAAATCGCAGCGGATAAAGCAGAGATGTAGAAACCAGTGTCTTATCGGAAAAGCAATTGGCTGCCCACCTTCACCTTTCCTCATACAGCCTTTATTTCTACACCTCTGCTTTCTGCTGAGAATCCCAGACTGAAGAGCAGTGTTTGAGCCCTGTCTTACTGCATCGCGTCCAGTCCCTGTGCAAACAGCTGAGGAGAAGCAGCAAATGGAGGGAAATGTAGACCAGATCGCAGATTCCACCGGGGAAGCCAAGATTTGTTGAAATAACAATGTTGTAAGACAGTTTCTGGAAGAGTAGTCTCCTTCTTGGTAGAGATGCAGCTTCATCAGTCATATCAAAGAATTGCTGGCTTAAAGGTAGAGGGGTGACTTCTTGCTATAAATAATGTGAAGGTCAGCTTTTCTTTTCATTAGTGAGTTCCTTCATTCATGCAGGTAATATTGTAACTTGAGAAAATTAGAATTTTAGTAAGTACAATGTTAGTATTCTCAACAGGCTGAACAGCTGTTTGGAGAGGTAAGGATTAGGGATAAAGATGCACACTGAATTTTATTTCCCATTACAGGTGGGAGGTTTATTTTTCTGCTAAGATGAAAGTGGCTAAAGATAATTTAAAAATGAGTCAAAATGAAGTCCTCTGAGTATTTGTTTACAGTTAGATTTGCAGAACGTGTGAAATTCATTATTTCATAGCTCTGCTTTGAAAATGTTAAGTACAAGATAGCAGGAGTTGGGTGCTGTGTTTATTGCTACTGTAAAAATAACTAGGAGTGCTCTTGTTCTGGAGACCAGAGAGGTACGGCTCACATGCAGTTCTCAACCACAGTTCAGTGGGGCTTCTTCATTTTGGCAGAAGCTGTAAAGAGGGAAGACACTTCTGCAGTGTAAATACCTGTGAGGTTGCATCTGCTCTGCCCCTTGAATTTGAGGCTTTGTTGAGTTGAAGATTTTCTGGTATAAATGGAAAATTCCTATCTTCTCCTGACTGGATTGGGCTGGTAGGATAGAATTTAGTTAAACTTGTGCTGTTTGCTCTGAATATATTTTGTATTATTAATTATAAATATCTATATATTGTTATTAATATATAAATAAATTATAATTCTGCTTTTAATTTCCTCTGCATCCAACCTGAGGCATTTGGGATCTGTTCAGGAGAAACGCTGAACTCTTGTAGGTGCAACTAATGTCAGTCAGTGATGAGGAGCCCTAATATGATAGCAGTGTGGGTTGCCAGCAGGGGCCTGGAGCTGGGAGGTGGGGCATCTGGGGGCTGCTCCTGGTCTGCCACAGTTTACTGGGTCTTTTGGAGGTTGTTATCTCTGTGTGTATGTTTTCCTTTCTGTGAATGGAAATGGTATCTCTTTAGCTCTGTGGGTGGGAGGCTTGATCTAGGTGATGTCTCTACAGTGCTTCTGAATGAAAAAAATACTATATTCTCTTCCCTCTTTGTTACATCTGTACGTCTGTAGACCTGGACTGTGAGGTGAAATAGCCCGGTGTTAGGTGCTGTAGTTTCATGTGTGTGTTGGTCTGTCCCTCCCTCATCCCTAAAATACAGCTCTGAGTGCTTCAAACTGAGTAATCACAGGAATGTGAATGAGTGAAAACTGACAAATTTTGATACTAAATTTTTTATGCCTTTGCAGTTTATTTCTAAAAATGTATCTCTAAGGATAACTTGATATTTACGCATTAAACTTTTGTGTTGCTGATAGAAGCACCCACAAACTGTCTATTGTTCATCTTTTGAGCACGTCGCACGCTGTGCAGTATGATCCTCAGGCACTGATCTTCTGGGGGATCAGAGTGTGACCATTGAATGCAGGACTCGTGTAGTAGATATACATGAAGAGGTAGAATTGAGATTAATCAAAAAATGTGATTGGGGCTTTCCAAATATGTGAGTACTTGACTTCTGTTTTGTTATTATTATTATTATTATCATCATGTTTTCTGCTTTTCTGTAACTTTCTGACATGCGCATCAAACACTTTGGTGTATGGCCCAGTGACTGCGAATCTCTGCACGCTCCTCTGCAGCAGTGCTGCAGAGCCTATAAGCACATTAAGCTTCCCAGGGAAAAATACCCTCAGCATCTGGGAGAGGTTAAATGTTCCAGGGGAGAGGTTAAACATTCGTTTTGTCCTCTGCTTCTGTAATTCCAGAAGCCAGATTAGTTCTGAATCATCTGAACCACATTCATTCAAGATTAATGAGAAAGACCAAGTATGGAAAATTTCAGCTGGTAAGCGCCTTGGCTTTGAGCAAGTGGTGCAGGGGGAGTTCATACTGGCAGCAGCCTGCGGGTCATGCTTAGTTTTGAGTTTCCTTAGTACTTAAATCGGTGAAATGGGGAATCGCACCATACCAGATAAATAAGAATTTCAGCAAGCGACATGAAGCATTTGGGGGGGGACGGGGGGGACTTAAAGGCCTCCCCTTCCTTTTCCCCATATATTTCTGTTTCATTGAAGACCAGATTTGCCCTTTTGCATATGCATGTTTATAACTTTGTGCACATTCAAGGTACATTGGTGTCTTTAAAATTAACAAGCGGCGTATTCTCACTAATGGGTGACAAGCTGTTCTAGCAGAGATGTGCGTATCGTTAATCTCAAGTCTGATTGACTGACAGGCCATGGTTAAGCCGTGGTTAGAAATGTGTGTGGGAGCCTCATGTAGAAAGTATTTATGAAATCCAGGCAGGTCTACCAGCAAAGCTGTTTGAAGTTCTGCAAAAATAATAAACAGAGAATTCAGGACAGAATAACAGAAGTCAATTGGGTGACCTTAGGCTTTTTAAAAAATTAATCAGTTTCAATTTGGGAGAAATGCTTCTTTTAGTAGAGCTTTACAGTGCCTGGGTGGCAGCTCTGCGGTTTCACTGCAGTTCAGTAGCTCAGGTGGTCGGCGTGGAAGTTCTCTGGAATCTTGTCTGTGTTGTAGCATTAACTATCAAAGCAGACTCTTTACATCAAGTTGAAAATGAAGGTAAGCCTAGATACAGGCAATTTCTAGGACTCATTTATTTTCTGGAATCTGAGATGACTGACTTTTTTTCTTCCAGTGCAATTCTAAAAAATTGTAAAAAGTAAAAAATTCTAAAAAATTGTAAAAAGTAAAAAAATTCTAAAAAGTAAAACCAAAACAGAAATGAACCTCTTCTTTCCCCTCACTTGTTTTGCAGCAAATGAAGTCTATCATCAGAAAACTGGAGTGCTCCGTTTCTGATTTTGTAGAATAGAAAAGAATCAAACTTCTCCCCACTGGCCAGGTCAGCATTTAACGCTGCTTCGGCCTGAAAGAGGCCATGGTCCTCGGTGGTCTCAGAGGCCAATGGCTGTCCGTAAACAGGATCTTCTATTCATCTGGGCTTCGGGAGACTGACCCGTGGCACCTGCATGAGCTGGCACAGGCACGCTCCATAGCACATGAGCAAGTTTAGAGAACTCTGATGTTTCCCCAGCCTGACGACCACCAGTTTTTCATCCAGTGATAGATAGTCTAGGAACCATTTAATAGCAGTTGTGAAATAAGGAGAAACACAGCACTACAGCATGTGAAGTAACCTGCAGTGTGCTTTTCCTTACTTCAAAATCAGGAAAGCAGGAACAAATAACAACCCATGCTCTAGAAGTGAGCTGTGGTGTTCCTTCTTTAACTACATGCACTTCAAAAGACTATTCCCTCACCTATTGTGTTGTTACTTAACAATTCTTTATTCCTCCCAGACATGTGTAGACTATGTCAGTAAGAACTTATTCCTGGTTTTAACACAAAAGAAGAAAAATAAAACTGAGACAGAAAGGATGAAATGACTTGCCTGAAGTCACTGTGTGATTCAGTGGTAGAGGCAGAATTAGAATTGGAAGCTGATAGCCAGCATCTCCCAATTCCCAATGGAGACAAATCTTTTTTAATTGAAAGTAACGTGGGACAGTTGTCTCACCATGAATTTTCAAATATATCTGGACTTCTTCCTATTTCAGTATTCAGCCTAGAATTATAATGTGTTCACAATAAATGTGTTAAAATATTTAAACACAGATTAGTGAGAAATGTGCATTTTGCCCTATGGCTGGCATACCTCAAATAGCCATCTCTCTTAAAAAAACAGCTCTCCAGAAATTATGATTTTTTTATTTATTTAAAGAACAAATCCTCCGTTGTTGTCCATAAATATATGTTCAGCTCTCAGCAAAGACCAAAATTCTGGCTGAAGGCTACAGAGTCTCACCAAGGGGACAAGAAGGCCTCATATATCACATCAGCAATGAGGGGGCTCTTTTGAGCACCACAGCAGAGTCATTGATGGGCTCCGAAAGACACATGATCATGTTTTTCTTGAGATTAGGAATTACCCTTTTTATCCATATTTCTGGAAATTTGAGAAGCTTTTTTTATCCCCCCCTTTTTTTTTCTTTCTCTCTCTCTCTCTCTCTCTCTTTTCTTGCTTAATTACTTATTTTAAATTGAGACAGTGGCAGGAGAACGGCTTTGGCTATTTGGAGAACATAAAGATTTGGCCAACTTTCCACTTCATCCTTCAAAAAGTAACATTAAATTTTATTTTCAGGTGTTTCGTTTGTGAATAGCTTTCCTGAGCAACTTTTCTTTTGTCTTTAATAAAAATTTAGATGTAATCCCTCTGGCAGTCATGCCATATAGAAAACTCATTTAGAGTGCGCAAGAGATCAGAATTTTATTATTCGCTCGAAAATGTGTTAGACACCCTAGAGAAACCAGGAAAGACTTCATCTAGGAGCTAAAAGTCTCTATCCCATATGTCACAGTAAGTGCAAGATACCAAGACACAATAAAAGTGGGAATTGCAGAGAAAAGAGAAGCATTACCAGAATATTAGATCAGCCTTCATAAATTAAAAATTAGTATTGTGAATTCATAAATCCCTTTAAGAATAATGTTTTGTCAGTTATGGAAAATTCGAGAAGATGGAGTAATGGATTTATATATATAAAATCTCTAAAGTAATCAGTTTTCATTAAAATCAGGAAATACCTTAACATGTACCTTCCAGATATTTTTTTATGTATTGTCATTAGCCCAGGTTAGTAGAGTTTTTTTCCCTTTGATTGGAGAGGAAGCTTGCTTGCCTGTTGCTAGGTGATTGCTAATTGTGATATTAACTGCCACCAAGCTGCTGGCAGGGATTATAATTTTTTTTTTTTCTTTGTTAACAAAACGCATGTGTTAGAGGTGCGGCGGTATCTAAAAGCTTCTGTATTGCTCAAAATTTATAATAGGAGTGATAAATTCTTTTAATACAACTATGGTTATGTACCCAGGTGTAGAGCATTAACCCCTCTTTGCAGTGCAGTTGTCTTGCTAGCCCCTGTCTAGTAAAGGCATTAAAGTTGAGTGTAGAAAATGGAGCTGATATGGCAATAGAAGGATCTGAGCTCTCCGGTGCAAGCAGTGAAGAGCTGACAAGCGTTAGAGGACTCCTCAGCCAGGATGAGATACTGTCTGTCCCATGTTCACTCTGTAAGTTCGTGGCGGTGTGGTTTGGACCAAGTGGCCTCCTCCTGTGCCGTCCGACAGCCGCTCTGCAGACCGTGTTTGTGCAGCATGGGAGCCAAGAGGGCTGCTCATTGCTGTAGTTATGAATATTTCTCATGCCTTACACAGGGTGACTGCCGTAAGGAAGTACTGTTCATCTTCCAGCATCAAGGGATGCTGTATTCCCACAAAAGTATACTTCTTAAGCTTTTTTCTCAGTTACCACCCCATCCTAAATTTACTTCTCAAGGAATGGTAAAAATTATGATCTTCTAGCTTAGTTGTATATCCATTTATATATCTTATGGTAGCAGTCTGAGTCCAGCTTGCATCGGGAGCTGTATGTACTTGTCAAGAGCATCATTCCCTGCTGCCCCTAGATATAGGGTTTCATGGGCTCAAGGCAGATGAAGGCATCTACAGCTATTGTTATCTCAGCAACTTGAACATAAGAATAATTGTGGCGTAGTGGCTTTTCAGAAGCTTTCAGCGGTGAGTTTCTATACCTGCAAGATGCTCTGTTGGTTACTCTTTGACAAAATGGTTTGTTGTTTCTAGGTTTGGTGTCCTTGACCTTTCCTTCAGTTCACTATTTGTCAGAGGTGTAGGTGAGACTTGCAGTGAAGTATTTTGCACTGTGGTTGGTTGGTAGTGGAGTACTTACAGCACAGGTACAATGATACCTTCATTCCCTTCATCTGGCAGCTGCAGCTTCTGCTGCCAGGAATTTTCAATTATATTGCTGTCCTGATAACTGCTGTTGACCCTGGGGCAAAGGGTGGTGATCACAGTGAATTGGGTGCTCTCCCATCCACTTGTTCTGCATTACTGGGAACTTACTAGGCTTGTCAGGAGAGGAAGAGTTGCATTTCTTCCTGCCACACCTTTTTTCAAAATCTGTGGGCTGAGCTGGATGTAGAGGCGCTTCAGTCAATCATCTTTGCTTGTGCCCATCATTTTTGCCCCTGGTAAGGGCTGGAGAGGGGATCCCCTGTCACTGCAGCCTGTTTGTGGTCTAGCAGCTGTTTGCTTACTGCAGGCTCTGTGTTGGTATATTGTGTGCAACAGCTTGTTAGCCTACAGCTGACACTGTTCATCTTTCTACCCCTTACTGAGCTGTCCTGCCCTGCACTCCAAGCTTCCTGAGAGCCAGGGTGTGCTTTGGCACCAGCTATGCCCCAGTACCTGAGCCTACCACCTCTTGCCCCTGGTGGGCCGAGGTGTGTGTGGAGCATCTTCCCTACCTCCCTCAGCTGCTGAGCCTTCCTTCTTTGGGCTAATAACTCCCTGCTTCAGTGGCCTTTGAAGTCTTCTTTCGGGGGGTGGGGGGGTGATGGCTTGTTTGTTTGTTTTCCCCCCTTTTTGTGTCCTCCTGCTTACCATCACCCTCTGGACATATTTGGTAACACAGTCATTGGCCTGTATTTATTGCCTTTCTTCTGTGTTTTCATCAACCCGTAATGTGTGTAGTCCCACACAATTGAATTTGTTTTGAATTTTTAGTTGTTTGGGTTTTTTAAATCTATTAATCAGGCCTCTCTGACAAAGAGGCCTGTGAGAGTTTTTGGCATAGTTGTGAAATACTGCAACTGTGAGAGAGAATTCATACCCTGGCTTTTTTTTTAGTGCTTGGCTTTAAGAACTGCAGTCTCCTTGCTCTAATGTGAATTCCAGAAGACAAAGGATTTATATTTCCTTTTTTAAGTCTCTTCAAGCCTACGCACCTTTTAAAGATTTTTATAAATGTGTGGTGTACGTTTTGGTAGAAATAATTAATCGGGGGTGGGGTGGGCTCACATGCATTATTGCTTCTGTATGCCCTGGGAGCTGGCCGGCTGCCACGAACCCTCACTGGCTGGCCAGCCAGCCTTCACGTCAGCCTGGTTTCCAGCACAAGTGGTGTCCAAATCAACACATTCCCATGGAATGTTTTAGATTTCAGCAAAGCAACATTTTCCTATGGAAAAGGCTTCCCTCAGAAAAATCCCTGCTAGCCCTCAGTCAGGCAGCTTCCCATGCCCAGAGCCCTGTGGCACAACAAAGTTTCCTACTGGTTGTGTCATCAGAGAAAAAACAGTTCATCGCTTGCCTTGAGTGGAAATCGAGTCCCACTTGTCATTAAAAATTGATAGTGAATCCCCAGGAAAGATTGGGTTTGATCAGGGGTGGCTCCTAGTTCCAGGTATCTCATTTCAGATGAGCAGATGCTTACGGGTTAAATACTGTTAATCGTCAGTTCTCTCAGCTGCTGGTTTTCAGCAAGCGCGTGAATACTTCATTTGCTCCCTGTGGTGGTGCACGGATGCTGCAGTGACAATGACTGTGCTTCAGAGAGAGGTGGATCCTGCACTGGAGGGACATGAACTTGCACCCCTGGAGCCTGTTTTATGCATTTGCTACAAATACTGTTGCAGCCTGGATATCCCTTTGGCTGAGGGTATGCTTGAAACGATAGTATTTTCTGCAAATCAAACCAACAGTCCTTGACAGGTAACTGTTGGTGTTTCACATGCCATCTTATCCATAAACTATACTAATTCATATTCTTTCAAGATCTTAGTTTGAAATCTCAGCTCTTTATGATTGATCCAAGTCCTACTCCCCCCTCGCCAAGTGCCCTGTGCTCATCTGCTGCTGGGAGTTAAGTCAGTCCAAACCTGTGTGTAACAAAAATGTATTAGGCCACAAGTTTCTTTGCACTGATATAAAAGTTCAAACTAGTTACTGCTTTTTTCTAGTAGCTGTGTGGAGATTTATTAGAAATTAAATATTACTTTAGTCAGTGTGTTTAGTTGATAAGTTTGGGGAAAAATTCTGCCATCAATAATGCTAATTGCATAAATATTAATCTTACAGCATGTATTGATTACAACATAAATTTCTAAAACCAGATTTTGCATTTTTATTTTGCCTAAATACAGAATATGCTGTTACTTCTATGGGAGAACCAGCCACTCTCCGCCAGTAGCTTATAGACTACACCGAAGAAACAATTTGTTTGAAAAAACACCTGGGATGGACGAAATGTCTTTTTGTTATAGATAGTCATTAGAAGAATTAACTTCTTCAAATGGTTTCTTAATCTGGAACAGGGAGAAAGCAGCTTTTGAACACTTTAAAGTGAGAGATATTTTAACTCTAAAATATTTCAAGTCATTTCTCAACTTGAAATATGTTTTAATAATTAATACCATCTGAGACTTCACATGCAAAAGTTTGGGAACAGAAAGAGAATTTATCCAACACAGATCAGGCGTAGCTAAACTTCAGCAAAGCCCTGCAAACAGAGAAGTTTGTTGTTTGAAAGGCTTGACCGGTCGCTGCGGTACATTATTTACATGCTTGAATTCTTTAGCTTCCTTCCCTGGGAAGGCACAGTTAATTTTCTCAGTTCATGTGGGTTTGTGCTGAATCAGATGGAGTTTTTTATGAGAGCCTTGGGCCTTTTTTCAAGTTGGAAAATAAGATAAATCACTATGGCTTTGTTTCTCTAGTGGAGACATTTTGTCTATTCAAATATATACACTTTTCCCTCTCCTTTCTTTAACCCTCTTCTACCCATGTACAGGCATACAGCAGCCTGGGAATAAATTTTTTCTATGGCTTCATTCAGAATTTTACCATTTTTTTCCTGGGCTTTTGAGAGGAGGTAGTTGCAATACTGTGATTTCTGTGGCAAATTTGTACAGTATGAAGGCTACGGTACAGCTTTCCATTTGTAGCTTGATGGGTCCTGTCCCAGAGATTATCCTGCACTCTGATGCACTATAAAACTGTGAGCCTGTCCCTACAGGAGTGTGAATGCCCTCAACAGCTCTTGACCTGCATGTGAGTTGAGGAGCTACACTTGAAGAGTTGGCACTTACTATAAGGAATGCAAACAATTGATTACATTAAGCCCTATGAAGTGAGCGTGCGTATCCAGACGAGTGCATGCCCCAGTGCACTCCAGCACTTATGAATGTAGACCTACTTAACTTCTTTTTGGTTGTTTTGGTCTCTCTCTCTCTCTCTCTTTCAACTCCCCTTTTTGTTCAGGAGTATCGACGGCTTTTATTACTCATGTAATTGCTTTGGATCCTTTCACAGTCTGTATTTTAACACAGTGAAGGTTTTATACGTTAGCACAAGAGTCTCTGCAGAATAATTGTGAAAGCAATGTGTGTTTTATATATGGCATTTTATCAGAACTTTGCTAATGCTGTCAATGTAATAGACAACATCTGTTTTCTATTTCATTGCATTTTGTGTAGCAGTAGTGTGCTCAAGAGGAGACAAAAGTAACTTTGAACAGAAATAGCATGTGGGGCTTGGTTCACAGTTTGCATCCAAAGAGGAAGGTGGATTACCTTAAAAAGGCAGAGTGCCTTACAGTAATCTTACCGAAGGATATTTAGCCCCTTGCTTTTAATTTGTGCTCAAATTTGGGCGTAGGGAAATTATTTATATATTGATAGCATAGTTTCATGATACTAATTTCAATAAAAGCTTAGCGTATTAAGATACCTATGATTGTCTTCAGGCTGTAGAGGACTTTGCAACCTGTTTCATGACTGTAGGAACAACCCCCTGGCAATCTCTCTCTTTCACCTGCCTTGACAACGCTGCAACAAATCCTTTCCATGTTTTTAGTTATTTCCCCTAGGTACTGCGCTTTTAAAATACTTGCTGTGCCTGAGCCCTAGGAAGCAATCAGTGAACTCCTACAGGTAGTGCCTCTCCCGTCGAGGACTCCCCACGCAGCAAGAGCAGCAGCGGCACTCTTGCTCTGTGCAGCACCGCCTGTGGCTTTCCCTGGGGAGGGCCAGCTGTGCCGTGCTGGAAGGAGGGGCACGCCTGGCCTGCAGTCATCTGCACCGCAAAGAAAAAAGCAAGGTTACCTTTTATGTCCGGGGAATTTGGTCCTTCTGCCAACAGACGCGGCTGTGGGGCAGCTGCCGTAGGAAGAAGGAGAGCTGTTCTGGTGTGGTGCTGCAGCGATGCTCCGGTGCCTTTGCAGGAGAGCAGGGGCACGGGCGGCCATCAGGCGCTTCCTCACAGCCTCCCCTCTTCTCTGGCTCGCCGGCACCACAGGTTGTTGGAGTGGGTGCTCCACGGTCCTGTTGCCCCCAGCACCGTGGGGCTGCTCTGAGGCAATGAAGGAAACAAGGTTTAGAGGATCATACCGATGATCATACCGAAGTTCCTTCCTCTTCCTCCTCTTTCTTTTCCCGCATTTGAATCAGTTCTCCACCTTCAGCTGTGCTTGTCACAGGAGAGGCCTCTCAGAGGCCATTACCTTCGGGCAGCCTCTGCACAAGCAGGAGGCGAAGTGAAAGAGGGACCTGCCACTGGCCCGAGTTCAGGGAAGGGCTTCGGTTCAGGCGGGCACTCGCGCGTGCCAGGCGCCTGAGGGCCTGCTGCGGCCACCACCCTGCCGGGGGTCTCGCGGGAGCCGCCATGGTCACCAAGCACGCACGCACGGCAGCAGCCAAGCTTTGTTAGTTCTGGTGCTCGCGGGACAGCTCGTTGAGCTGTGTGTTTGCCGATGCGGTGAGGTGACCTCTGCGCGTGAGGGGGTCTGGTGGGCGAAGTGCTCTGGTGGAAGCACGGAAACTGCCCAGTGTCTGGCCAAGGCTTTTCCGGGTTGATGCGTTAGCTGGGGCAGTGCGTTGTTATGGTTGAGTAAAAGCCATAAAGCGTTTGGGTTTTTAGCTGATGGCTTTGGGAGTATATTTTGCTGTACTGAGAATTTGGTAAATATTTTTGACATTGATTTGGGTTTTTTTTTAATTATTTATTCCAAATTGCTTTTTTCTCTCTTCCTCTAAGAGAGTGTGGGCGTGTGCTTTGCTGAGGAGGTTTTTCCTTGCGAAGAGAATGTGAATCTTGAATCAAATTAACCAATTTTTAATGTGAAATTTTAGACCCTTGCTTGAAGGCAAAAATGCCATGGCGTTACATTAGCTTTAAAAACAAAACAGAATTCATGCAAATAGTAACTTATAATTGTTTAATGTAAATGAGATTTTCTTTACACTTATTTCTTATTACCTTTAGCACATCAGGTCCACCCATTTGGCCAGGAAGCACCTTTTTCAAGAGAAATGGAGCCCTTCTACAAGGTAGGTGATGGATACTACGTCTTGGAGTAACTGTTCTACAACAAATACCTCTTGCAAATTGCACAGCTTTTGTAATATTTACTGGGCAAGAAGTAACCAAATGTTTTTTGTTTCCTTTAACCTGTCTCCTTTGTTGCGCATCTGGTGCCTTGAAAATGACGATTTACTACATACAGTGAGTGTAGTCTATATGAAAGTTGCTGCTTTTTTTCTTTCCTCAGATTATTAATTTGCTTACTGTAAAATATAGCAAAGGGTGGCTTTTTTTTTTTTTCCTTTTGTGTGGATAAAGAGTGGAAGGAAATGTTCCAGAAGGAAATGTTCCAGGAACACTGCTATTAGCTCTGTGGATGAAGCAAGGTCATTCTTTGAGAGAGATCCTTTCTTTTGCTCCCTAATTGTGCTGATAGCAAAATCTACCTGAAGGTGGGTAGCGGTGCTGTAGTGGGGAAAACAGTAGCAGAGTATTTGTCTCAAGAAACCTACCATGTTTAAGGAGAGGAATGTTAAAGATCTTATTTCCATTGGATGGGCAATATAAACAGAAGCTGTATGACTGCAGTTTTGATAGGTGAAGATTTTCAGTCTATCTTACCAGACTTCTAAAAATCATTATTCACTGATAAGTGTGTTTGTATTTCTGCCATTGAGTACATAGAACTACCGTCGCACTTAATGGAAGTGTCTTGGGAACACAGAAGGATGTTTCCCCAGACTGCATGCATTTGTCTATGGTGCAAAAGTAACTTACACCATTTAGGATGATTTTGTGGTCTTTGCAAGTATTTGTCCATGAAGTGTTTCAGTTTTGTGCTCATTTTCATGGTGCCGAGAGTTTTCTGGCCTTCTTTCTGGCAGAAAATGCTGTATAATGTTCTGCGGAACATTTATCCAAATCACCTAGGATGGAGCCTTACTCACAACTAGGGTCACAAGCAAATAATTGGCAGGCAGTACTGCTCACCTTCAACACCCCGAAGTAATCCAGCATCTGTAGTTTATTTTGTTTTAGAAACAAAAAAAGGATAATATTTTTCAACTGTTTCCATGCACATATGTAAGAATTTGCATCATTCTATTATCTAATATCTATGCTGAGATCTGTTCAAACAAATTTTAAATACATTAAAGCATTCAGATTGTTTCTTAACACCAGGAGATGGTATAAATTGTAGAGTTTGGCAGCTTTTGGCTTTAGTCTTGGTAGGATAGATCTGCTACCTTTGCAGTCCTTCCTAATGGAATGAACTAGATTTTTTAAAATTTTTTTTGTAAGGAAAAAAAGAAGCTATTGTGAATGGATATGCTTGATTCGTTTTCAGTTGTTCAACAATTCTAGTTTTAAATGTGTACCTGCACATATACAGTCTTTGTAATTTGAGTTCATAAAATGTAAACTACTCTGTCAAGTCTGTATGGCACAAATGTTTTACCTCTTCTTATGATGCAAGATATCCAGGAATTAATAACAACTATTTTGTAGTCCTTCCTATCTCCATTGTTGCTTAAGGCCTTCTCCCAATAAAGAATAGTATGCTGTTCTCCACCCTCTTCTCCTCTGCTCTCCTCTGTCTTCCAAATTGGGGGAAAAAAACCCAAAAGCTCAAAACATTTCAGCATATTAAAGAAATAGAGAAAGAGAGAGAGATGACTGCCTTTTCAAGCAACTAACAAAGCCTAACAGACCTTTAACTGAGTTGGCATTCTGCATTGCCATTTCAAGTGGAAAACGCAGCCAATTTGAACTCTAATATGCATGATACAACTGAGGCTGGAAGGATGAGAGAGTGTGAAGAAAAACCTCATTAAAGTCATCTTTTAACACTTCCTGGTTTTAATTTTAAAACAAGAAAATAACTCAACCAAGCCTTTTTTTCTTTCTTTCTGTCTTTCATTTTTCCCTACAATGAGCTCTTTCATGTACAGGCTTCAGCAGGTTGCATGGAAATAGTGCATCCACTTCTTTGCTGCTTCTGACTGTCTTTTTCCAGAAGACCTGTGTAGAGGAATGGTAGTGGGTGCAGGAAAGTGTGAGCTGAGGAGGTGGAGAGGTTTGTCAAGCCCTACCTTACATGACCATCTTAAGTCTCTTTTTCCAGTGCTTATATCCAGCTTAATGCAAACAGGAGAATGAAAAATTGACTCCATTATTGGTTTCAAGTTATAGTACTGCCTTTTGGTTGGCAAAAGTTTAGGTAACAAAGGGATTTTAAATTATTTTTACTTGATAAATGTTTTGCTACATTTGAAAAGAATGTTCAGTGCATGTTATAGACAATAATACAGAATAATTCTGAAATTTTAGTAAATGTGATATTCATGTGCACTTGTCACACCTCATTTCTTCTGAGTTGTTAAAGGAAAATGCTCTTTTTCTGGTCTGAGGAATGAAGAGAAAAAAAATTCTGCAATGTAAGTAGTACTTTTTTTAGCCAAGAAAGACTTGTAGACACTCCTGGTTTCCATTCATTTTATACCTGAACTATTTGGCAAAGTAATCTTAACCATTGTAAAGCATTTAACATATCTCTCCAGAGAAAATGACTGAGAAACCAGTTATCTGTGTACCTCAAAATAGCAAAGGAAGAGAAAGGGAAGGTAAAATTCATTGTAGCTATTCTGTGTCCTTAATGTCTTTGACATGAGCGGGATTAATTCTTTGTTCCTTTCTGGCTGTCTTTGCTTGTACTTTGTTGAAGAATTTTGAACAAAATATATATATGTCATTTTCTTTTTGCCTATGATTTTATTAGATATGAGATGGCTACCTCAGGTGTTTTGGTTGGGTTTTTTGAGGATCATGGTACTGTTGTTCCTAGCATTAACTCTCTAATCAAAACAAACAAACAATATATTTTCTTTTTTTGTGTTGAATAAATCACTTGCTCAGGTGCTTTTTGAAATGTTGAGCTCCTTCTACTAGGTGAGGATTGCTCCTTATATCTTGTGCTCTTTGGTCTTCTCATGAAGTCCCATGCAGAGCTACATATGCAGAGCATATGTAGAGCCTTCAGCCTTAGCAGACTGATACCTTCTCTTAAAACTTACTTGTACGTCTGTGGAGATTGCTGCATTCTAGCCTTCAGGATTCTCAGATAAAACAGGTTTTTGCTCTTACTGCTTTACTTTTTCTATCGGTTTTTGTAACTTGTTACTGTACATATTGTGTTTTTGTTTCCAATCATGGCTTAATTTTTTTGAATCTTCTGTATGGAGAGCCTTTGTTCCTACTGTTTTTTTTCTGTTCTCAGCTGTCATAACACATCCATTTTTACTTAACAAAAATGTATGACAGGAAAAAGTCTTTACGGTGGAAAAGATTTAGACATATTCTAAACTCTTCAGGAACTTGTGCTGGGTGAGATAGGTGGGGACATCATCACATTATCATCAAGACCTTGAAACTAATGTATCGTGTTCAGATAAGGTCGGTTTCGTTGCCTCTGCTCTGGTCTTGGGTATTAATCTCATGGTATAGACTTGAGGATGCAGTTGCTCACAGATCAATGGCAATAATAAAACTATTTTGCTCTCAATATACCTAACGTTCTCCCTGAATGAATTAAAAATACATCTTCAAATTAACTTTTAGCAGCAGTCATGTAAATTCCAGCTGCTGAGTGCCACCTGTAAGATGTAACTGGACTGTGGAGGTGTTGGGTTTTGTTTCTTAAAGATAAAACTTTCATTTTGAGGAAAAAAAATACTGAACTTACTACTCTCTTTTTGTCTTATTTGCTCTCACACTTCAATAAACTAAATGCAGCATATTATTATGTCTTCTCATATCGAATTTGTTCTGTCCTGAGTTGCAAGGAAGCGTACGTAGAAGGTGCTTGTGGGTGTAATTACAGCTGGCACAGAAACAGAGTGCTGTACAGTGAAAACAGTGATATGCGTCTGCTGTTGCTGCTGCAGGGGGTGTTGAAACAAGAGTGCAAGAACTGCGGGAGTTGCCCCAGAAGATGCAAGAGCCCCGTGACTGGGCAGCGGCTGACATAAAGCAATGCCTCCTCTCTGGTTTACGGCAAGTGCGTGTCTGCCAGGCTTAATGCCATTCTTGGGTAAACTTCCTGAGTTTCTAGTCAAAGCCTGGAAGAAGCAGGTCCTCGTGATTGCACAATTAATGATACTTCATCGTCCAGGGAAGGAAGGTGAACCTGGGTCATCCAGTCCCTATTGCTGTTGGAGCAGAAAACAGAGACAGCCCTCATCACTGTGACTAGATGGTCCACCTTGGATTGGTGCTTCCAGCAGTTCCCAAACAGCTGGAGGTACAGCCGTGATCCTTGCCATGCTGTCTGCTTTCTTGTGTGAGCAAGGTCCTCCACTTCCTCTCCTGATGATCAGTACAGTTTAAATCTGCTGCCTGTGGATGTTAAATCAAAGATACGAGCTCTTGCTCCAGAGATCCTGCAGACCCAGACTCACACCTGTGAACATGATTGCAGCAGTCAGTGAACTGAATTCAGACTCTGCATGGCTTTCCTTTGAAGCCGTGATTCTCTTTTATTTAGAATGGAAAAAAAGATTGGCAAAAACCCCTTCCCATTCGCAGAACACAGGAGGGGAGGAGTGAGGAGTTGCGTGTGGCCTCTGGTCCCACTTGGCTGATGAGGGAGCCTGAGAAAGGAGGGATTGTCTTCCCCAGAGCTCACAAGCTGCTTTGTTCTCTCTCTACCATCGGCTGCAGGGAACAGGCATCCTGATGCTCCAGAACAGGCCAAGCGATAGGATGTTGACATGGGGATGGTTTGGCCTCTTCTCCTTGGGAAAGCATTGTATGAGACACTTTCATCTCTGACTGATGCTTCCAGCAGCCCATGCGTGATCTGCCTTGGTCCAGCTGCCGTGACTGTAGCTGGCACCACCTGTGAGGAGCTCTGGCAGGAAAGAGTTGGAAGACACTGTCTTCACAGGGTCAGGTATCACCAAAACCAGTGTGAGACCGTGACTCTGGAGTTCGTTGCAGAGTAGAAATGGAAACTCTGGGCACTGCTGCTGCAGGCAAGATATCAACCCTTGATGCCCTCAATCTAAGATGGTGGCTTTCATGTTTTAGTGTACTGACATCTGATACCTGACCATAACATGAGACGTTTAAGGAAACTGCCAAAGCACACAGATCACTTTATTCTTGGCTGAGAATGGTAATTTATTTGAGAGAGCAAGAAAATTGAATCCCTAATTCTGAAAGTTTATTTTGTACAAAATGTGGACAGACCAGACCTGAGAAGTCCTACAGAAAAAGATGGGGAACCAGCTCTTTTATGAATACATGCACACATTTGTATGGAGGTCTTTTTCTTCTCTAATAAGCATGAGAATCCTTGAAATGACCAAACAGTTCGTTTAATCCATAGTCCTTTGAGTAATTGTATGAAATGAGAGAGCAGATTTGGGACTTCACCTTTCCAAGTGTTAGCTAGTAATAGAAGAACTTGCTGAGGTGGAAATAAGCCAGCGGGGAGGAGGCAGAAAAGGGGCAACTGTTTCTGGTCTCCCTTGTGAAGGCTAAATTAGAATAGTCTTATAAATGAAGACATCCAGCCTGCATTTTTACATTAATAGTGACATTAGGATAAAAATAAAAAAAACAGCAGGGACTGGTTTCTTTGGACAACAAGTACTGCTCATACCAGCTACTCAGTCTTTTCTCTGGAGAGGTTTGGGAGGAGTTGTTCTCGTTACCTTCAAGATGGAAGTTGACATGTTCACAAAGAGAAGACTCCTGCATGCATGCAGCCACATGCACTTTCTCTCTAATAATGTGAAAAATTGTGATGTGTTTGTCAGTACCCACCAACAAACGCCCGAGGGCCCCTGCAGACTCATTGGGCATCTTTCTTCTGGTGGAAATTCAGTTCATCTGCTCTTTCCACTGCACAACAGGCCAGGAGCAAATCCTGGGCATGTGGGGGAGAGCTGCAGCCCCTCCTGGGACACAAGGTATCTGCACCTGTTGGTGCTAACAGGGGTGAGGAGGGGAGGAGCAGGGGAGAGCTGAAAGACGAGAGGATTCAGTAAGACTTGCGTGCATTTAACTTTCAGAATTGCATGTCTTACACCTCAAAAGAAAACCAAACTTGGAGAGAAGTGCTCTGTTTTCTTCTACTACCTAGAGGTGCAAAGAAAAACCCAACATGGCAAGGTAGCATATATATTACAGATAATATGATATTATATAATACTTAAATGTAATGATGATGATAAGAAGAAAGGCCAAAAGTGATGCAAGACAGTCCAGCCTTAGGATTGGTAGACTTAGGTGCTGTGATCTATAACACAACCTTGGGCAAGACCCTTATGCCTGAATCCAACTAAACATTAGTTTCCTAATGCCTGTTTGGGCATCTTACATCCCCCAAGGATCAAAATACTTTTTTTGCTTTCGGGTTATAATTCCTTGGTTTTCTGCTCTATGAAATGAGGATACTGATAGTGCTTCTCGCTGCCCAGAGCCATCAGTCTACAAAATATTGGCTCTGTATCATATTCCGATGCTTCACTAATGGAGAACTTTAAACAGGGCGAACCTAACTGTAAAAAGCAACAGTGCTGTTTGTTAGCTTTTGCAGGGAAGTGTGTTTCAGGTTTTGGGGTTTTTTTTCCCATTGAAGTTTCAATTAAGCTCCTTATTCTTAGAGGTACACTTGGAAATTGGCTCCTTAACTCCATAAATAACTGTTTTGTGTGAGATCCAGGGTTTTGAGTGTCCAGTTTAGTTCCAATTTAGTTATCTTCATCAGAAGAGCACGAAACCTTTTGTCTTTACCATGTTTTCCCTTCAAATTGTGCTTCTCCAACCTCCAGTTCCATCTTCTTTGAAACTGTGGTGACAGTCATGCTCTATGTTTGCTGGTGACTTGGCTTTGGTCAACCTATTGAATTAACAGCAAAACTGCTGTATCTCCTTGTTACAATAAATCACTTTTAATTCACATTGCATTATTATTTAAGTCAGCTTTTTTTTTTTTTCTTCCTTCCCCCCGCCCCCCCCCCCCCATGAAGGGTACCTGACAATCTCTTCAGGAGTTTCTTTTCAGGATGATGATTCATGTGGTGCTTCCGTAGAGACCGAATATTTGAAGAATTTATTTATTATTAGCATTCAGTGTGTTTGCAGTGGTATTATTGAACAAGTAAAATTAAGTCAGGGGGTTGTGCAGTGTATCCCTAAGGGAATTATTTGAACAGCAGAGCTCTCCTTTGTTTGGGAAAGTGGGTAAAACCCTAGTGGGGCTGCTGGGGTCCTGAGGGTGCTGGTAAGGGCTCATGTTTGTGAGAGGATTTTAAAATGGCCTTAACACAGTGCATTCAACAAAAATCCCAGTGAGAGACAGCATCTTGCAGTGATCCATACAGAAATGGTCACTTTCGTGTGACATTTTTAGCTCTGTGGTGTAGGACATTTGTATATAGGGTGCTATGCATTAGCTGTGCAGTATGTATATAGTCTTTTTAGTCCTGTTTTTCTAGTTGAGTGTGTAAGACAATGGCAAAAGCTGTAATTTATTAAGTGTCTGAAGTGTGGTCCTGTTAACATTGATGTTAGAGCCATTAGTAAGAAAAAGTGCCTGCTGGCTGTTTATATTCCCTGTGACCAAAATGTCTGAGCTACCTTTGGCCTCTAAAGTTGAGAAGGAAGAAAACCGAACCGCAGCACACAGGTCTCGCTAATGGTAGATCACGTTGCAGAGTACATGAAGATAAGTTAAATTGCTACCGTGTTTAAACTCAGTGACTTATGTTTTAGATCTGCATAGGTGTCTTTGCTATCTTTACAGATAGCTTTGCTTATTTTGTAACAGTCCCGCGTAGTGACTTTGAAATTATTACTTCTGAGTGACTCAAGATGAAGTTTACTGGCTTTGTTTACTTTCCTTGACGACTGGAGGGTGTGGGTGAGTGCTGCAAGGCAAGTCCTACCATGGTGCTAACCTTGGGCAAGGGAGAGGATACATCTGTGTGTACCCACCTGTTTTACCTTCAGTGTCAACTGCTGTGTGAGCAGTGGCAGTAAAACAGCACTTCGCAATACACGCCAAAGAGGGAAATAACTGCTGCTGCTGCAAGTCCCCGCAGCGCTGGCCTGGCTGCCCCAATAACTAGTGTAGTGTGGGAGAGGAAGGGGAGGCTACTTAAAGCATGGAGGAGGTGGGGAGTGGATACTCCTTGCCCAGAGAGAGTTCAGTGCCGAGGGAACCTACAAGCTAAAAGGCCTCAAATATGTTCTTAGCTTCTTTTCAGGTTGGTCCTGTAGGTGATATGCTTGTGGCTTTGCAGTTTGAACGCTGGAATCCACTTCTTGTAAATCACCGGTAGCCGATCTCAGCTTTTTTAGGAAAAGTATTTTCTGTGACTGGCCCTTCTTTAGGCATCAGTACAGGTGCTTTTGTCCAGAGATATGTCCCTTCCCCCCACAAACACGCATATGGGACTGAATGGGAAAACTGACTGTGCCGCCCTTGGATTTCAGTTGGGTGAAGGAAGATGTAGACTAGATACAGCAAGAGAAATGGCAAGTTCCTGTTCAGTGGCTTTTTCCTTTACCAGGGCTGCCGTACATCCAGCATTCCTCCAATGTTTTCCTTTTCCCACCAGGAGCTATAGTCTGCTTAGAGCATGGCGGGTGTTTGCCTGTGCCCCGGGCTTCTGGACGCCTGGCAGCATGGTGAGAGTATCTCCTAAGTGGCTGTCAGGTAGCTGGGAAGTCCTGGACATGATCGCTGCAGATACAGAGACAAGTCTGGCAGCAGTCGGTGTCAAACGTTTTCTGTAAGTAGAATTTGGGGCCAGGCCACCTCTGGCTAGGCTGGGCCTTAGAGTAGGAAATTTCAGTGGCCTGTGACAGGGATGTCACGTACCACCAGTTAGATCCCGTTTTACAACAGCAGTTCTCTGAACAAGTCACGGTTAGAAACTAGTGGTAGAATTTGTACAGTAACTTGGAAAATGGTAGAGTATGTAAAGATTTATTTTCCGTAACTGTGAAATTATTGTGATTATTGCCATCAAAATCTCTGGGCTGATGAGCTGGAGCATATGCTCTGTGCTTAGAGCCTGTGACTGTTTGGCATTCCTAAAATGTGAAGGGAGCTGATATTAGAAGTAATCTTGGCTTTCGTAATTGCAGAGTCTGTTTGAGAGCACAGCTACGAGAGAGGCGTAAGCCTGTGCTTTATATGGAGATTACTAAAATAAGAATAATATTGCAGTTGTGTTGCTATGAGCAGTTTTGGTGATGTGCAGACTGCTATGAGCAAGGGAAAGCTGTTGTCAAGTTGGGCTGTGCCTTGACTGCATGTCAGGTTTCTTGAGACAGACCTATATTGAGAGAATTAAAACAGAAACTCTGGGAATTTTTAAGATGCTCTCTTGCTATGACCTGCTTGTGTGATGGACAGTTACATGTTTTTGGATCCCTGGGGAAACCAAAGCTTCATAAGTAGTAAACAGAAGAAAATTATGGGGAAAACAGTGATGGTGATCAAGTCCAAGCAATGTTCATGTCTTGTGTTTTTTGTATGCTGTGTTGATGTTGTTCATGGTTAACATTGGCAATAATTTCTCCTCTCTAACATGCTAAGAATTTCTCCCTGCTGGTCAGAGCAGATCTCTGTGCTGCTGGTTAAAGATTGGTAAGTTTTTTGTTCTGTAAAAGGCATTTCTTAAACATCTAGCAGAAATGGCAAATTAATGGAAATGGCATATTACTAAGAGAGCTTAATTTTATTTGAATAGCTGAGAAAACTAGAGGCTATCTTAAATTGGAAGGGTGGTCAGTGGTGTGCACATTTCACTGCTGTGCATTATTTAAGCTAAATGTGAAAAAAATCCATTGTTTTCAGATATTGGAATAAATCTTAACCACTAGAAATTCTTCAGTTGTACACTTGAGAGTATGCAGAGCTCTGGGATGGCCAAGGTCATTATTACAGCTATGAATGCATCACTTGATTTTCCTGCAATTTATAACAGACTCAAAACTGAACTGGAACTTTAAGAGGGAAGGAGGCAGGATTTTTTTTTCTTTATCAGTAGAAGTACAGTGTGTTCAGAAACCCCAAAACCAAAGCTAGGGCTCCTTTTGAGGTAAGTAGTCCTTTACGCTACTGGTTTCAAGCTACTTGAAGTACACCTGCCAAGGCATTAGACTGTGAACATGAACCTACTGTATACAGCACTTCTTCGTCGCATCCCTCTCCCTTTGTAAAGGAAAGATAAGTTGCATCCAGATCCTGAAGGATGAACTTGTACAACAGTCTTCTCTAATCAGCAGAATGGCATAAACACTGAAACTTTGTTCTTACACAGGTACTCTGTGTAAGATTTTCTTACATTTTCTTACACAGGTAATCTTTGGGAAAAGTCCATAAGACTTTTAGGCTAGTAGAAGAATTTATCCTCTCTTTAACGCATTTAACAGCGACCGCAAATTAGCAAAGAAAACATGACTTTTCTTTTAAATTATTTTAGGACAACTCTGTCAATTTGGGAGTACTATTATAGTATCCTTGGTTTCTTCTTACATATTATTTCTCTTAGTTTCCTTTCTCTTTGTAGGTCAAAGTCTCACAGTGGTTGCAATTGCATACAATAAAGGTAATAAATTCTCTTTCTCTCTGACAATATTTATTTCTATGTCTAGCCTGTCATACTGCTCTCTAGTGCACGAGAAGGATAAGGTGAAATTGAAATTAAACTTGTTCAGAGTGATGGGAAATTCCAGTCCTGATTTTTACATATATGCACAATTTGAATGAAGATACTAAGAACACTTCCTGCATATCTGTCATTTTCATATTTCTACAGTACATCCTTGATTTGCAGCTTTTAAACATAATTTATTTTGTCTGAATACATACATTGTTTTTATTTATAATACAATAGGATATGCTGCTTTCTGAACCACATGTTGAGTTTCAGCACTCAGTTTGTGATACTAATATATTAAAGTCGTTTCTCCTGAGAAACAAGAACAAAAAGTTGTTTCTCCTGGAGATGAAAAAATAAAATAGCTAAGGCCAGACCACCTGATCAGCTGTGTGTGTACAAATATGTCTGTGCACAAATATGTCTGTGCCCGTGTGTATATTTAAATAAATGCATTGAAATATAAATGTGTGGTTATCTAATATATTGAACATATACAAAGAAATACACAGTTATGTAGAAAAATACCCCTTTTTGTGCTAGAGATTTCATGCATTTGCCCTGTTCTCGTAAACTCTGAAACCCATCCATGGAGGAAAAATTACCTGTAAATGTGTTCTAATGCTTTTCTGGGAAACACAGATATTTCCATTCTTGTTTGGAAGTGGTTTCTGTGTCATCCAAATGCTAGGCGTGAGATATCAATACAGCAAAATACTCTAGTTTTACTCTTTTTTTTTTTTTTTTTTTTTTTTTTTTTGTGTGATAAGTATTGTCCTTCCTACCACCATGTGTTATATCCCTTCCTTTTTCCCCAATTTTTTCTCTATAAACATTTTCTTCTCCCCAGTATTTTGTGTTTCTGTTAGTCCTCCTGTTTGGTCTTTTGGAGCAAATCTGAAGTTGTTCCCTTAATGATTTTTCCTCCCCTTTTCCCTTCAAGCAGTTCCAGTTTTGATCACTGCAGTTGACACTGCTAATGCTTAAGGCAATTTGGCGTTAAAAAAATTAGGTGTATTGTAAAGTTGGTTTGGTTTTTTTGTTTGGTTTTTTTGTTGTTTTTTGGTTTTGGGGTTGTTTTTTAAGGTTATTCTTACATTACCATGAGTTTGTGTTGACTTTTCCTCTGCTAATTCCTCTGGATGTCATTATGTCAATAACAGCTTACTCTATTACCGAACCGATAGGTTTCTCTATGTGTCTTAGATAGAAGACACCTTATTTACTGTATGATGTCTAGAGGGGTCAAGGTATACTTTTGGATCTGTCTCTTGCAAATTTTGCTATAGTGGCTGGTGAGAGAGGAGGGTTTTTTTGTTTTTAATAATATTACTTTCCTTGGTCACACTGATAAACCACAAGAATCACTAGGTCTACATTTTTCAAACTTGTAGAAATGAGTTAGTGGCTTAAAAGCACAAAATAGCAAATGCTGGCCAAGATGCATGATTGATTAAGAAATCAGAGAAAAGTATTTATTTATTTATTGGTTGTAGTCAGTCTCTGAGGTGTTTTGTCTATTTGGTTTTGCTTTTTGGCTTTTCTAGATAGTTCCTTTTACTGTGTCCGTAACTTAGCTGCTTCTTTAAATGGGTTACAGTATCTTGCACAAGTAAGTCTGTTTCTACCCTTCCTGTGCAAATGAAGCTGGTGTAGTATTTGTAAGAAGGTGAAGCCTGAAACATGTGAACTGGTGTCTGAGTAAGGGTTTGACACGACTGGTGCAGAGTACAGCACTGACGCTAGTTCTTAGTGCTTTGGACAGTATTAATCACTGACAAGGCAACCTCTGTACGACATGAGTGCTCAGTGTGCGGTTTCATACAGAAAGGCAAGAGAAGCAGCTTGGTACAGTCTACTCAAATTGATACTTAAAATACCCTGTAAACCCTTAATTTCTCTATACCGTCTGCCCAACAGCTTAATGCTCGAAGGCAGAAATGAGAAGGGGCAGAACTGGATGGGGACAGAACCTAGCGAGCACACGGTGCTGCAAGGTCACGACTCCCTGGCTTTTCTGTTCAGTCACGATGGGGCTAGCAGAGCTCCAATTACTTCTGAAGAACAGGATCCAAATTTACTGGAAGATTTCTGAAATGAATCCTACTGAAATTTTGTTGCTAGGATCAGCAGTTACTCTCTTGCCAGACTTGCAAATGCATGTAGGTCATTGGCGTCATGATTTATTTTGTAAACATTTCATGATTTGACTGCTATCTTTAGAGATGCCCCTTCTGTCTACATGTAGATGTTCTTCTTGAAGAGTGACACACATTAAACTCTGCCAGGTAGCCCTTAGTTTCTACTCTTGGGAGGACAGTGAGCAAAGATTATAAAACAAACATTGCTGAGTTTTTCACTGGTATTTTACTTTCTCTGTGATTAACTGCAACTACAAATCTTAAATGTTTATTTTGCAAGAGGAGGAAAATGAAATGTAAAGGTCCAGATGAGATTTGCTAGTACACAAGACCACTGAACAGCTGTTTAGCAATCCACAGATTGAGTAAAATAGCTTAAGATGGTGGTAGTGAACTACCAGTCTAACTAAAGGCATCTCTCATTTTTTTTTAGTTTATCTGAACAAATAGAGATGTTGTGGCAGTACTTTGAGTGGAATAATAATCTTTTCCACTGAACATTAGTTTAAAATAATAATAAGGAAAAAATGTACCTTAGAACAGATCTGTTATGTGAAAACAGATCCTAAAGTATACAGTTCTTCTAGATGTTTTATTCAGCTGGTAAACCTGTTTTGTAAGCTGAAATTCTTTTCCAGATAATATCTTAGGGGAGTGTGCTCTGTAAGCCTGACAATAGGAGGGACAGTTTTATAGACCCGAGACAGTACACGAAGAATCCTAAAACCGCTTCTTGGAACAGCCTGTAACTTGCAATCTGGGGCACACCCAAGTGTTGCAGTGACTGGCCAAGGGTACCGAGAGAGGAGAAGAGCTGCAAGCTTCAGCAGTTCCTGCTGCCCTTCTGCCACCTTGGAAAACTGTGGTCTGGAAACGACGAGTCGTGGTTTCGTTTTGAACTCTTCACTCACGTGAGCAACCATGTCTGTAAATGTGTAACCCCTCCACCACACTTTGCACACATTTCAGGTTATTTTACATATATTACTTCACAAATGGTTTGATGAAAATTGGAATATTCTTATCAAAGGACATGAATTGTGTGAATCACTGTGTGGCATCTGTAATTAGCATCGTGAGCCTTTGCTTGTATGTCTGTGCTAGTTAAAACAGCCACCTGCACTGCTGTTTGGGTCTGCCTCTTGTGTTCAAGTGCAGCACCTAACACGCTTGAGGCATTGTCTTATTACAGGTGTCTTTTTCAACACCTCAGCTTTCCTGGATTCTTCATTTAGGTTGTTTCTTCAGTATTTATTAACCAAAAATCAGGAAGTGAAATGCTGTTGCATTTACAGAGGAAGCCAACAAGCTGAAGCCTGTAGAAATTCTTCCCTGCAGGCGCAACATTTGGTCATTGAGAAACAAAAAAAGCCTGTGTGCTAAGTAGCTCCAGGTATGCAAACTGCATGCAAAATAATAAACGAGGGTTTCCCATTGCCCTCACTGGTTGGAAAGTGGCGGTTGCTTTTGGCCAGGAGGCTGGCGGAGACCTGCGGTCAGCCCTCCTTGGGGAAGGTGCTGATCCTCAGCTGGCCAGTGCCAGGAGGCCCCTGCAAAGGGCAGAGCAAGGTGGCCTGTGTAAAAGGAAACAGTCTCGCAGTTAGATCCCTGTGTGAGCAGCTACCGTTTTGAAAAGAGGCGATTTCAAAAGCAACGTTCAGACCTGTGAAAGGAGAAACCAGGTGATGAGGACTAATTGGGGTAAACTATGGTTAGTATTAAAGATGTCTTTAGAAATGCCTCATTGCACCCAACTCACCTGTCTGAGAATTTGGATGTACATTTTTCTCTGCTTGGATTCCCTGAGCTGGCAAGGAATAGTTTTACATCGAGTAGTAAGTTTCCTAAATGACTCATGATTTAGCTAATTCTCATGAATTCAGGACAAATGCTGAAGTTTGGGAAGATTTTGACATGCTGTTCTTGTTACACCAATACAAAGATTCATCCCAGCTTTCACTGTGCTGCTTTATGGTGGTGGTTTCACAAGTCGTATTTCTTCTACACTTGCTGAACCCTGCCAGGCTGCTGTTCTGCCATAATACATGCTACGGGCAAAGTTGACTGTCAGTTACGTTAATTAGCTATTGGTAGTGATTTGTCTACTACAAATAGAGTATAGGCTGGGAAAAAAAAAACAAACTTATATCTCCATGCAATTTTAATTCAGCTCTCCTGTTATGTGTACTTTAGGATACAGTTCCTCTTATTATGTAATTGCTTAATCTTTTTTTTCCACTAGTCTCCTGCTTTATTCAGTGCATTAACTGTGGAAACCGAGATTTGGGAGGCTACTGCAAATCTACTGAAATGTAGCATTTCCTAGCTGTTAAGTGCTTCACCTTTTGGTGGGTGGAGTTGGGTTTCGGGTTTTTTGGTTCTGCAACCTTCATGACTTTCATTTAGGTTATTTATTTGTGTATGTAGGAAAATCTAGGCTATGCTTTTGCACGCTGCATACCAATTCTGTATGAGATGGAATGAGTTTGTTTATTGAATTATCTGAGATGCTCAAAAAATAATAAAAAACAAACTCTTGAGCACCCATTCTAAAAGTTTGAATCTACTCAGGTAGAGACTGAGGTATCCATTTAACAAAAAAGATTATTCTGTTACTTAGTTGTTTAGTTGGGGGTTTGTTCCCCTTGCCTCTGCCCATTACAAGTGCTGGTGTCATTATTTATTATTTCCTTCACTGAAACTCTGGGTCAGTTTCTGTCATCAAGGAAAACCATTTGCATTTTTTAGGACTTCATAATCTGGTCACTCTAATAGAAGTAGAGTATATGATACCTACATTTATTCAGGCAGCACGTTTCTGTAGGTGGCATGCCAGTTTGCAGAAAATCAAAATGACAGACCTTTATATCCAGCGTCTAAATGTAATGTGTCTAAATCGGACCCCTCAGATATTTTTTTTTGTCCTCAAAAACTATGAAATATTTTCAAGAATGATAAATTACTTGGATCGTGATGATAACTCTGAACGGTTGCCGCATGCAGCACTTCTCATCTTCAAAATACTTTAAAGCGTTATCTAATTAAATCACACGATACCCTTTTTAGAGCGTTTGGGTGAGCACCAGTACCCCTGGCTTAAATGGAGAGTTTGAGCACCTTCTTTGGGGCAAGCCTGTGCCCATCAGGTGTGGCAGGAGCTACAGGATCCCTGATCCCTCCTTGATTCCTGCATACTTTTTTAAAATCCACCTTGAGAGAGATTCTCATCATAGTCTAGAAACGTGCCCCAGAATTGTTAAGTATCTGCCTGTACATTTTGGACACTGAGTTTTGGAGGCCTGAATGAATAATTGCATGGTCTCTCAGTGTGGTAGGAGATTTGCCATAGGTTTTCTTTGTCGGTGATGGACATTTACTGCGAGATTGCTTCACAGAAGACCAGAAGTAGGCAGGTGGTAAAGCGGATGAAAGACCTTTTGCACTTGGCCAAGTGAGAAAGTGCACATCATGACCAAGGAGTGGGGAAAGGAACCGGGGAGTAACAGATTATCTGTGTGAAGTGGTTGTAAATCCCATTAGTACTTCCATGACCAGAGAGAGTATCTTTTTATCTCTGATAATCTGTATGACTCTTCGCTGCAGGCATGGCTGCTGTGTGAGATCTGGGCTAGCTTCCATGTGACAAACCCCAGTGACACCTTCTGCTGTGGGTTCCTGAACTTTTGCATGTGAACTCTCTGAAATTTCGGCCAGGAGACTAAGGATTTCTCAGGTGTCGTTGCTCGGGTGTCTGTGCTGGCAGCTGGGGCTGCACATAACGTGTGCAGCTCACTCTGTCCGTACAGCTGTTGGAGCAGTCACACAAGCAAGTATGAGGTCTGTCATTTCCTGCAGTATTTTCTCTATTTAAAGTACTGGAACCGCAGAGCACTCAAATTAAGCAGTTCATGCACTTTGGAGTTGAAGAGACTGCCTTGGAGAAACTCTCCAACTGCAGCTGAATTAATGCTGACCAAGGCCTGAGGACTGCTAGAAATACGAGCAGATGAGGGGCTGAGAAACCTGGCAGAGTTTCAGAATGCAAGGGTGGGGTGGCTGGGGAGCATTATCTTACCTAAATGGTAATTTCTATTCGGTACATTAATTAAAACACATAGTGTACAAACGAGCATTTAGGAAATCTTTTGGAGGATCTTTTCCTAAGGGGATGTTTTGGAAGTAAATTGAGAGTTGTACATGCCTGCTCAGTGCAGCCTCTGAGAACTGTACTGAAGCAAACAGTCCAAATTATATGCCCTCCTTAAACAATGGGCTTTTAGGTATGTTGATTGTTTTGGGGGAACTGTTTTTATTTTGTTCTTAATAATGCATTTTGGGTATCCTCATGCTCTCAGGGAAGGAACAAAACCATGTTTGTTAAATCAGTAGAGATTAACAGTGTGAGATGGAGGAATCTGGTTCAAGAAAACAGGAAGGAGTCATCAGGTTTAAAAGAAAATTTTCGATAGCAGTTAAGAAGTTTTTACTTATTTCTTAATTATTCTTCTTCATGAAGACTACTTGAACAAACTTATCCAGGAACCAGTTTGGATGAGTTAAACCTGTTATAGGTGGGTCTGATTGTGTATTTCTGGGAAGTGTAGAAACAAGGTTCCTATTTAGTAATCAGAAAATGTTTACATGGGAGGCATGTTTTTCGTTATCTAGTCAGTTTTGCTTTCTTTGCTGTCTTATTGTGCATATATGACTCTGATTTGTATGCATCCTTGCTTCCGCGTAACATCCCATATTCTGTGTCTCTGGTGGAATGATCACATGCACTGGCAGAGGTGGGTACTGCTGGTATTTTATTTGCTACTTTGCCTTTTTATGGAACACAGGCACATACCGCCTCTAAAAAACAACAAGCGAATCCCCCTGCAAAATATTTCTCACTTGAAAAACTGTAGAATTTCTCGGATTCTTAGTAATTGCAATGACCTCAGGTGTAGCAAATGAATAACAATGAAAGCCAAATAACAGTCTGCTGCTGGGTTTAGAGGCAGGGATTTTGTTTTATAAACTTTTGCAGAGGGACAAATATTTCCTGTCATGGGAAAAAGAAGTTACAAATGCCTGTGTGGAATTAAAAGAGATTTGGAAATGAAATACAACCCTGTGCCCCAAATATGAAATTGCATGTGGTTTGCCTGGGCATTTCAGGAAAATCCACTGTCCTAATCCAAATAATTAGATTTTGGATTAAGGTAGGCTATAGTCATCAAAACCAGAACAGGTAGAGATAATTTTTGTCCAGTCTGGACCCTCTCTTATTATGCCTAGGTTATTTTTCCTATTTATAAACCTCTGTATCTTTCCCTTCAATGATTAATCTACAGGCAGAGTGCAAAAGTTATTAAGGCTAGAAACAGACAAAAAGATAAATGCTGACCTTTCTAATTGGCTCTTGAAACCTGAAATATTTACCGCTTGGAGGATTAATAATGTTTGTGGAATGATTTGTCATCCAAACTAAGTATTTCTTGCTTCTTCATGAAGCCATGCTAACCTCAGATAAATAAATATCTGCTGGTGCCTCCACGTTATGGATTTTTTGACATCATTGTAGAAAGAAATCTTACTTCCAAGTGATTCACAATAAAATTCAGTAGCCGAGCATACTTTACTGTTGGTTCCCTTACTTGCTTTGCTAAGTGCGATCATGGCTGGAAATGAATGGTTCGCTTCTTTATCTGAAGTCTTTGGCACCAGAAATCAAGACTTAATCATTCTCTGCATTGAAGGGTAGCAGAGCATAACGGCTCTCTCAAAGCTGACAGGGTGGCATTTTGTTCTTTGCCCGTGTTCTCCGGAGTTAGTGGAAAGGGCTATAAAACCTGTGATTCTTTGCTCCACTGTGGATTAGGGGTTTTCAAGCATAACTCGGGGTTTTTTTTCTCTCTGTTAGTACTGAAGCTGAGATGTCTGGTAGTGCCATAGAAAGCATCATGATGTTGCCACCGAGAACATGCTTGTTTTTACTGTGTTCTGCAACCTAGCTAGGATTAAATATTTGCATTGCACTGTATTACAACGAGTTTTATTAGCAGAGGATAATAACTTCAGCATTTCACTGACAAATCTATAGTCTCTCCGCACAATAAGGACTCAGTAAATGTGATGAAATGGATTGCCTTTGTTGGAGTGTTGGTCTGTTAAAAGTAACTGTGAAAAGAAAAGAATTCCAGAAAGTACTATACTTTTACAAAGGGGGGGAAAAAAGGCAAACATAAAAAACCAAAAATCCTTTCCTGTGGCTTTGTTGCTGTGATAAATGCAGTGTGTTCCAGGGACTTCTGAAAGTGAGTCTTCAAAACTGGCCTGACACATGAAAGTGCAAACACTGAGCTAATCTTGAAGAGCAAGTAAAATCACATTGCATTTGACTTTAAAAGGAATGGTAAACTCTATCCCGCTGGGCCCCTGATGAATGAATGAACATTGATGTTTCAGAATCGAAGTAGCCTGTGTAAATTCTGTCTTACATGTTATGTAACGGCTGAGGATTTTAGGAGAATTATGATGTAAAAGCCTGATGCTTATTTAATAAACTGATCATTAATTACAGTTCAACAATTTACTTCTGGAGTGAAATGAAGAGTAGCTTTGCAGCTCTTTTAATTTTAATTGCAGCATCTGTTGCAAGCCTAAGTTTCTCTTCCCTGACAGAGTATTTTGCTGCATTGATGCTGTATGCATATTACTGACAGTGTTTTAGCACAGCTTGGTTGTTTATTTTGGGGGGTGGGGGGGTGATATGTGCCCACTCCATGAGACACTGACCAGTTTGCTCAGGACAAACAGCGGGAGCAAATTGTTGATCCACTCTAGCTGGCTTTGATCATGGTTTCCTAGCTGTGCTTTTCCTTTTTTTCCCCCTCTCTCTCCTACCACTTCCAATTAAATCATGTAATTGTAGAGGAAGACACATGTCATAGTACCAGCATTATAAAAAGATGGTTTTGTAGGTCATTTAGGATTAAATTTGCTCAGCAGCTCTGCTGTGGCTGGTGGAGGGCTCCATCCGTAGCTAGGCAAGATCTCCAATCAAAAGCTTCAAATAAGGTGCCAACTACTTAAAGTGTGGGACCACCTATCAATTGCGCATCTGAATCTGCTGTGTACTGTGGCAGCCACTTCAACTTTGAAGTTGTTGCTCTGAAGTGAGAAGTAGGCTCACACTCTCAAAATGTTTGAACTTTTGAATTGCCTCCATTTCTGCAGCAGCCACTGACTGAATCAAGAAAGAAGAATGGTCTTTTCATATTTACACTTTCCAAGGCATGGATGTCCTGTCCTAGAAGGGAGATTGTGGAAACAGATGCAAGTGTTGTAGACAAAGAAGAGTTAGTACCTGTGCTGCTAGATAAAAATATAAAAATTAGTAATGACCCAAAACACTACATGGGACATCAGTTAAAAAGGAAAGAAAGTCAGTATTTTTTGTGTGTCCAAAGAAGGGCAACAAAGCTGGTGAAGGGTCTAGAGCATAAGTCTTACAAGGAGCAGCTGAGGGAACTGGGGTTGTTTAGCCTGGAGAAAAGGAGGCTGAGGGGAGCCCTTATCGCTCTCCACAACTACCTGAAAGGAGGTTGTAGTGAGGTGGGGGTCGGTCTCTTCTCCCAGGTAACAAGTGATAGGATGAGAGGAAATGGCCTCAAGTTGTGCCAGGGGAGGTTTAGATTAGATATTAGGAAATTTTACTTCACTGAAAGTGTTATCAAGCATTGGAACAGGCTGCCCAGGGAAGTGGTTGAGTCACCGTCCCTGGAGGTATTTAAAAGACGTTTGGATGTGGTGCTTGGGGACATGGTATAGTGGTGGTCTTGGCAGTGTTAGGTTAACGGTTGGACTTGATGATCTTAAAGGTCTTTTCCAACCTATACGATTCTGTGATTCTATGATTCTGTATTATCCTGTTGAACTAAAACCAGAACATCTTACAACTTCAGTTCTTCCTGAAAAGCTTTATTTTCCAAGAATAATTAACCCCAGACTTTGCAGTGAAGAACTGAGCTGCTTCTTGTTCAGAGGTATGAATAAAAATTTACATTTCCTGAGAGGCTAAACAAATTCAAGATAATGATGCTCCAGGTTTGATGATAATTCCTGCAGTCATTTTATCCTGTGGCCATTAGCGGAATGAAAGCAAACAGATTCCTCTTACTTGAGCCTGTGGTATAAGGCAGTGTTCACAGCAAGCGGTGCTGGGTGTTGGTAAGAGTAGTCTTGGGAAAATTTTTGCCATTTCTTTTTAGGTGTAAAATCTGATATTCCCCCCCACCACCACCCTTTTGACAGTGTTGATTTGCTTAGTTTTGGGGGAAGTCCTAATTTCCCACAGACACGTTAATAAAGAAAAAAAGTTTGCACAAGATTTGCACTGTGCGTGTTTACTAGTGTTGATGCAGAGAAGTGTTCCAGTGTTGCCTTGTCTAAATATAGGTTTTAATTGGTTTCCTTCTTCTATAAGGGAGCTTAAGGGAGTGGTATATCAACTGATACAGCAGAATAAAAGCTTTCAGGTACACAGTTTATGAATACTAGTACTAAAGCCGCTTCTTCGTTGCCCACGTGTGGAATCCTGATACCAACCTGCACATCTGGTACACCATGCAGTGTGATCACCGGTGTGCTAATCTGTAGGTGACAGAAACACCAGCAGTGATGTTCAGCTATGTCACATGAAGAACCAGTTGTTCGGCCCCTGGAAGACTGTTGAGTTACAGGAGCTTACACCGAAGGATTACAGTGAAGGAAATGTAAAGAAAACTTTCCCATAAAGGCTGAGAGTTTGCTGTGGGAGTTAGTGCTGATAAGTCCCTTTCATGTATCCATAGTTTGAACAGGCAAAAAAGAGCTCTCTCCAAAATATTAGCATAAATTGGGGGCTTTAAGCTTAATTAGGGCATGTATGTTGTGAAATAAATTGCAGGGGGGAAAAGATTTCCACCATATTTTTAATTATATTTGTACAATTTTTTAATGCAGTAATTACGTGTTTTACTCTGAACATCGAGTTATATGGGGAAGTAAATGGTATAGGCTGAGTCTGAATTTTAAGTGTGAGCAATGTTTAAAAAGCAATTAACGCGGAGAGGTATACTGAGTGATAAACTGGGGGAGGAGGCAAGCAATTGAAAGTGAAATGATCTTGCTGTAACAGTTTAATGTTCAAGAGACGTGGTAGGTAAGTGACTCAGGCATCACCTGAATTTCTGCTGGGCTTTTGCACAAGGCAAATCCTGTGGCAGTGCAACATTTGTATGCAAGGCTTCAGCTGGCAGCTTTGACTTTCCCAGTGGCTTTACTTTGCCCACAGTATTGATGAGTGTTTAATTACATAAACATAATTTACTGAATATAACATAACTTTAATTATAAAAGGTTTAGGTTTTATTGTGGTTTTGGAAGACATTACAGAAGCGAGATTTCTATCCATCTAACTTTTCCTCCTAGTGACTCAGCGACCTTCATGCAGCACTCGTGATATTTGTACGATTTATAGCTGGGGCACGTGTTTGAAAGTAAACATGCTGAAACTCTGAGGAGGTTGCAGCAGTGTTATCATGTTATCTAAGAGGCCTTTTGACTAGTAATCAACTAAAAAAATTTTATTTGTATGCAGTTCTCTCCTCCGAGCTGGTGTATCTGTCTGCCAGTCACCTTACTGGGGGCAACAAGTGTACAGCAGGAGGAGAACAGACCCTGTGGCTTTTATTTAGTTGGACCTTTCAAGCAAGCATTTCCCTTCCTTCCAGAAACAACAGACAAAGCCTCAAGTAACAGAATTTGTGAAGCAAATTTAGGGAGATGCAATGGGTGATGAGTCATTACTTCAGTGTCTGTATTTTAAAATGTTTATTTTGCCTGTAACCTAAAACTCTTCCCAAATGTTGGGACGGTTTTAATCCTTTCTTGTGATTTACCAAAGTTAGGGAGAGTAAGTTATGGTACTGATTCAATTTGCCAAAAGAAATAAAGAAAATTAAGTTTCTGTCCTGTTTTGAAAACTCATTTCTTTAAAGACCTTCCAGATCTTTAACCTTCTAACTCTTGCAAGTGCAGAAGAAATTACTTAATATGCAAAGCAGCAATATTTTGAAATATGAGTAACTTTTTAAAGCGTCACTGCAATTATTATATTTAAAAGTACTCATTTGGAAGTAATTCAGGGCACTTTTTCTTGCTCAGTGGGTTGTGCTATGTTTTATTCTACCAGAAGTGCAGAGCTGTAGCTGTACCTCCTGAGCGCTGGGCTTGAGCAAATTTTGTGTTGGTGAGGGTTTGTTCATGTGGTTTTACAGGTAAATTCTCCTTGCAAGAACACTGTGTACCACCAAAAAGCATTTTTGCTGGCATGGTTGCATTTACTAACTAGAGTATATCTTCAGAGGCATCACCAAATACACACTGGCATGCGGTGACTCTCTCTGTGTCACCCTGAAGCAGCGCTCCCTCACCGAGCCTGGGTACCTGCTTGGGCTGTGATTCGGTTCCTCAGGAGCGTGAGACGGTGCATGCCAGGATCGTGCCCCGGCCCTGCTGCGCTCTGCTCGCCCCTGGTTTCATCGGAAGGTGACGTGGCTGTGTCCCTCCCCAGCAGTGCAGCGGGGTCGCGCTGCACTGGGACATGTGGCGGTAGGTGAGCACTGCCCCAGGGGGACCCCAGCAGCATACACCAACTATACCTGGGCAGCAGGTTGGAATTGGCGAGTGTGTTAGTGTATTATTTATCCTTATTCAAACTGGAAAATTTCTTAGCATTGTTACTGCAGAACAGCTTCATGGTTGTGCAGATAAGACTGCCTTTTGGGAAAGAATTGCCACTCTTAAAGCATTTGAGAGCACAGTGATGGTATCAGCGCTAAGCAAAACTCTGTAGGTATAGATGAGATCACACCTGTGATGGAAAGATTTTACCGGGAAGGACTGTTTTTTCTGGCACACTGCTGCACACCTTGCCCATGTTTGTGTGGTTTGTTGGCTCTTTGCTGTCTCTCGACAAAAGCTACTCCAGACCACTGTTGCTGTCGCTGAAAATGGAGGGGAACTTTGAAACCAGAAGGCTTTCTGGTTTTCAAGTTCCAGCAGTCATCAAGGAGGGCAGAAAACCAATGCTGCCAGTGGCAAAGCACCAAACAAGCAGGGGGAAGAAATTCAACTCTAATGCTCAGAAAAGAAGGTTACAAGGAGTCCCTATGCCATTAGTTATGGTGGTTTTTATTTAGGAACAAAGACTCCATATACATTTGTAACCAGTTGCTGATAATGTAGACCACTTCTATTTTCAGTAATACTCAAATACATTGTAAGTTGGAATTTCTTTGCTATAATTGGTTTAAAATATAGGCATAAAGGAATAGGGTTTGGGGTTGGGTTTTTTTTTCAAGTCTTTGTTTCTTAAAAAATGGCTTATTTCAAATATGTTTTAAAATGTTTTGTTGTATATTGCCAGTTTGAAGTGCAGATCAAGTCAGCATTGCAGCAGCCACCGTGTATAGACGTATGAAGAACATCTTTTTGTAAATACCAGTCGATACATCTCTGAGTGTTTTATGGAACGTAACATAAAAGGCGCATTCCTTGCCAAAACTTCCTTTGTGCTGGGCTTCTCTCTAATGTAATTTCCATCAGTTAAAGAATAAAGAGAGCATGTTTTGGGGCCTGTTTTGCTTGGCAGTGCACAAAGGAAAAGAAGGTGGGGGGGGTTGAGAGTATTATTTCTCAGCTACTTCACACAAAGAAATACTGTACTGCTTTCAGAAATCTCCTAGTACAAATGCCTCCTGTCACAGGCGATCAGTGTTACGCCATTTTGACACAGCTGCACGGGATACTGCAGTGTGTTATAAAATTGTTGTCCTGGACTCAGTACAGGAGGGCTGGAACTGGGCAAGAGCCCTAGGTCTGATTTTCCATACTCACGTGGGTGCTAATTGTGGAGTGAGAATCATTTCAGTGAGTAGCTCTTCTGAAACAGCGTTGTCTAACGCAGTGCACTTAAAGGACAAGGCTCACCTAGTGCAGAGCTGCTTGGAGAGGGGCTGGCTTGGAAGGACTGGGGGTGTCTGTCTGTCTTGGGGTCTGTGCAGTCATGCGTGCTGTCTTACAGGAAGGAGTAAGAGACATCCTCCATCGCTTGCACGGCACTCAAGTTGACTTGGCCTTCTGATTTTGTCAGTGTGTCTCTGTCACAGCCCTGATAGTTTAAAATCTGCTTGGTTGTTCTTTCCCTAGTTGAACTTAAACGGAACAACTTGGTTGGATGCTCCATCTTAAAAGGGATCCAGACGATGTGGGATGGCTGGATGTTTTGGGGATTTCATATTTCAGGCCTTTATATCCCTAGCAGTGGATGTCCTACCAGTGCGTTATCCCATCCTGAAAAGTCTGACCGTAGAACACCGAGGGCATGGCAGTGTCTTCTGCTGGCAGAATTGTTTTCTGCCAGTTCTCTGTACCGAGAGCCAAGGTTTGACTGGGAAAAAGAGCCGAACCCTCGCTTCAGAGGGGTGGGGAGGGAAGAAGCCAGAGAGCTGCAAACTGCCTAGAGTGGGCAGCACTGCTGCCAAAGAGGGAACGGCCCTGGCAGCCAGCAGTTAGCCTGGTTCAGCAGCTGCCTGAAGATGTCGGGAGGAGAGACTCTGTGCTGCGTGCTTGGCATGCACTGAAGTTGTTCTGCTGTCATAGCCCTGCGCGGGGAAAAGGCAGAAGGTAAAGAGCTGAAGTTCCCCATGGTTGCTAGCATAAACATACGCACACGTATGTGCTTCACGCTTGTTAAACTTATATCCCTCTTGCCCTCTTTCAAATGATCTGTGTAATACTGAAAATGAGATAACAGTAAATAAAATGTTCAGCCTACTTTGCAACTGTCAATAAACAAATGTCTCCATTTTACGTTGTGTGCACACATTTGGTTATCAGATGTTTCCTGCAGTCTTGCTGCTTGATGCTCTTTGTATGTGTCTCCTTTTGGGACTAGCATATGAAGTTTCTCCCCTAATTACAATCTTGCACTGCTTAAACTAGTTTAGTAATTACGAGAGTGGCCATTACTTCATTAATGTCTAAGAAGAAAGTAAGATTCAACTCCCTTGACTTCTGCTGGTCACAAGTACTTTGAAGGTAGGTGACTTTATTCCCACGCTTAAAATTTGAATATGCTGTCTTTTTTATGCTCAAAACATCAAACTTCCTCATTAGTGGCCTTAGTGTGAGAACATCCTCTAGATCTGGCTCTTTGACTTAAAACAGAAACTGAAAATTTTATCAGACTGACTTGTGGTATACCAAATTCCATCAGATTTCTTGGTGTCCTATATTTTTCAATTTTCATGAAAGTGCTTCGTTTAAAACTTAGTTTTAAGAGGTGGTTTCTTGATGTTGGTTCAATACTGCAGCCTGTTCTGTTCATAGTATGCCTTTGGAACATGGCCCAATACAGCATGCTGTCATAGTGGGGGGGGTGGAGAGGGTGTTTGGAGATTTGAGAGGAGGCAAAGGCCTGTCTGTACTTTTTCATGTTTGTTTGGGCTTTTTTGTTCAGTTCTAATTAATTGGTTTTTAATAAGTGTGAGACATTCAACTTCCAATGCTAGTTTTGGTTTTTTTCTGTTCTTGAAGTTGGGGGAACACATCAATATTTGTGATTCAACATTTTGAAACAGAATTGGCATCTTTCTTTGCTAGTATATTCTAGCAAAATTGCATAGGCATTGCGTGATGAAACCAACTAATTTTGCCTCAGGGTATCCATTTTATTCACAGTGAGAAGGGGAATCCTGATGTGCAAATGAAGGGCACTCTGTATTTGCGTAAACTGTTTTCTTTTTTGGTCTTTCAGTCTGGTGTTTCCTCACTGTTTTGTTTATTGCGGGCATTCATACGTGGTCAGTTTAATAGTTTCCTTCAGTAGTTTCTGAGATTTTTCAGGGTTTTTTGGGTGCTTACTCTTGTATTTCCCTTTAAAAGAATCTTCTGTCCCTCTATAGATAATTTTGCAGCTTTGCTCAAACTGCGAGGTCACAAATTCTGTACCTTCAAGTGAACTGTAACTTTGTGTTTAGCATGAGTCAAGTTTTAACTTCATTTGCCTTTAAAACATGGTTTCATGCTTTACTTCCACAGTAAAGGCATGCTGGCTGTTTCAGTGCAAGTACAGGGTATTCCTTTATATTTGTTGTCGGTGTGGATGTAGGCTCCTACTAACACAGTAAGAAGAAACATTTTTATCGATATTTATATAAGGTGTATCGTTTATTTTTCCCCATTGGATGTGTTGTTAAATAATAACCACTATAGCTCAGTGTTATTTCTAGGTAACATTATAAAAGTACACACATCGCTTGAAGGACTAGGGTTTTTTTCCCCTAAACTGTTGCACGGAGAGTACTGTTCAGTATATAAAGTGTTAGACCGCAGCAGTGAAAAATGTGTTCTCTAGGTGGAAAGAGAGAGATGTATGACACTCTGGTGACATGTATATAATTAGTTCTGGGGAAGCGAAAGAGAGTTACGGTTTGTGGTCATCTATGTATTAAAATAGGTTTGTGTTATTTCCTTAAACAGATGTAGAAAGCTTTAACCAAATTGAAGTAGTCCTGGTAGTGCATTTTTCCTTGGCTTGGGTAGAGCAGCCTGCAGTCTGAGGGCAGAAGGGGTAGGTGCAAGTTACCTTATCATGGCATAAGAAACAACTATTTGCTCCTGTGTATCATCTAGCCTTGGTTTTGGTCTGCCTCATACTCAGCTGAGATGTGGGGGGCTTTGGGGGCCTTCTGCTTTCTGAGGCGGGCAGCTCCTCTGCACAGGCTAGGTCTGGCTTTGCTGCTGGCTGGAAGCTCTGTGAGGAGGAGAGACGTGTATTTCCAAGTTGATCGGTGACTGCTTAAAAGGAGAGAGGTAAATGCTGAAAAAACTAAGGCTGCCTCCTGTCTGACTGACCGAAATGAGGCCAGCTGGGTATTTCAGTCAAACAAAACGCCTTCCTCGGAGTGATTTAAAGCACAGCCTGCAGCCGAGCGTACAGGGCGAGGGAGAAGTTCGTGATGAGCAGATTATTGCATCCGGCATCCGCGAGAGTCGGGGTCTCTTGCTCTCTCCTGTGGTGTTTTGTTTTGTCTTTAGGGAAGGTGGCTTTAAAGTATGGCATGGCGTTCCTGTCCTGGCAGGGTGATGCGATGCGGTCCTCTGTGGCGTGTGGACCGCTGCCAGTTGCCATGGCAATAGAAAGCCTCCCCAGCTGAGGACGGAAACGCTCAATCGCGATGTCTTCGCTGGGAAATGGCTACAGCGGCAGAGACGTGTCATCCAGTTGGGGAGCAGAGCTGCCTTTGAGTATCTCATCGGTGATTGAAATGTACTGACCCTACCTGATGCAATTGTGGATCATAGGATGAGGGTGTTTATTTTTAGACTGAAAGGGCATCACAGCATATTGAAATACATCTCTGCTCTCGTGTGGAAAAACAGACGTTTCTGGTGTACTGTGTTCCTTCTGCCTAGCAGGGATGCTTTCTCCTCACCTGCTCCCACGTGAGAGCATGAGTACCCCATTGGACTTTCTTAGATAGATCAATCAAATCCTGTATTTAGTTGTCTTTCTCTTGCTTGGTAAAGTTACATTTCAGTACACCGTAAGCAAGTATAAAGACGATTCTTATATAAGCCACTTTAATTAAGTTTGTTGACTTTAATATCCCATTCTGATCTCGTCTGCTGCTCTTCAACTTCACTGACTTCAGCAGCATGATTTCTGATGCACAGGATGGTAAGGGGAATTCACATCCAAAATGCCCAAGTGCTGCAGTGAGGGGAGGCAGCCGGGAGCACTCCCTTGCATGTTGCTGTTTTCTTGATGTGGCCTTTCCCTCAGAGAATAATCCTGGTCCTCACATGATGCCAGTATCCACTGGTTAGAAGGGAAATTGATAGCTCTTTCTGTCTGCAGACGAAACATGTCCCAAGTTTAAAAGCTGTTGTATTCCTTCTCTCTCTCTCTGCACACATAAGAATTTCATATAATTAAGTTTGTAGACCATGGCCTGTATTTTTATAACTTTTTTTTATCTCATCTAGCCTGCTGTGGGTGCTGCCACAATATAAAAAGCAAGCAATGAAGGGAATCTTCAGTAGGGTGTGTTTGAAAAGCTTTTATAATAGTTTATTTTAAATCCTTGCCTCTGTGTGGGTAAAATGTAATTAAAGCAAGAGCTGCATTGCAAATGATGCTAATTCTGAAAATACATTAAGTGTATATCATCAAAGTTTTTATTTCTGAAAGCTCTAATTTTGTAAAAATACTGGAAAGTAATGGAAATAGAAGCCTAGTTGCGCTGTAAATAGTGCAAAAGTATTTTAGTAACTGTAGTACTAATGAGCAGAACATTTTATTTTTTTTTCTTTAATTTTTTTAAATGGCATTAGTATTCCAAACAGCAAAATCCCTGGCTGGAGAATTGTAGAAATGATGATTGCTCATTAGCAAATAGAATACAGATGTTCTGTTCATTTTGCCTGAGTGCTTCACATAAACACCTTGGGGAGTGACTGGCGCAGAGTACAAAACTTGATAGCCTAGCAGTGTGCTAAACACTTCGGGGCTGGCAACAGAAGCAGAAGCATACCATGTAATTTTGTAAAATTTCGTGTAATTTTTAATCATTTGTAGTGTTTATGTAATGCAAGAACCTTCATGTGGGAAGTGCAGGGGGTGTGTGTCTCTACAGGGCTGTAATCAACACCAGAAACTAGAGTTGGGTCAACTTTGCGGAGGTCTGTTCATGTCTTTTTGGTTGACTTTCTACCTTCAGCTTACAAAGGAGCAAACTTCCATCCCCCTCCAGGTCTGTGAATCTTTTATTGGTTGTACATTTTTGTATTTGCCTGACCAGTTGCCCAGAATTTCTTGGGCCTCTGAGGTGGCATCTTTTTGATTCTTTTCTCATATGTCTTCAGGTGGTGTTACCAGGTAAGAAATGTGTTTTTCCTCCTCTCCCCTTCTTCCATTCCTCCATCCTCCCCCCCAACAATAATCCCAGTTACTTTTTAAAAAAATTTTTAATCATATAGGTGCCATGACTGTTTTCAAGCAAGGCACCGTAGCAAGGTAGCAAGGAGTAGCAAGGCACCATTAGGGACTTTATGACAGTTGTGTGTTAGTGGCGATGGGGTTTTACATCCCAGCGTTATGTTGCTGAATTCACAGTTCTCTGCCGATGCCTGTGGTGCTTATGGAGTAGCTGAAAGGGGAGATGCCCCTGCTCTGCTGGAGGAGCTAAGTGAGTTAAGCTTCTCTGTGTCCCTTCCTCTTCGACTCTGCTCCTCACAGAATTTTGTAAGAGAGTTCCCTTTCAGTGAAGATGCAGGAATTGTTTGTTTTTTAAAACCCACGTAAGAAATGCTGAATCTCATCCATGCAATTGGGTGGACTTTTAAAGAAAAGGGATTCCTAGCTGTGATTTTACTCTGGCTTCTTGCCATGACCTGTGTTGTACTTGTTTAGTTGCCAGGGCCAGGCTGGGAAGAAGCTGAATGAACTTTGAAATTTTCAAAATGCATTTATTTTATTAAAGAATATTTTGATTTTCCAGTGGGTTCTTTTTGTTAATTTTTTTTTACGTTGGGTAAAAAGTCTTCAAATTACTGCCATAAAGTCATGGAGCAGTAAAGTTGTGCTTTAAAGCAGTACCTATTTCAAACCGCAGCTGAACTACCATGTGCCAGACCTGATTGCCTGCTGCAGCTACTCTGCAAAATTATTATGCAGCAGTACATCCTTGGCAAGCAGTTATTAAGAAATGCTTTTGTGGGGTTTTTTTAGACCTTTTAAAGTAGCTTTTTCTTTTCCACCTTAGTGGAAAAGTCTTAAAAGTGTTAAACCATGTCATCACTTGGAATTGTTCAGATGATACAATCAGAAGATGGCATTGGGGATCCAGGGAGCTGGGTATAGCCTCAGGGTTTGTTGGTTATGAGTTCCCACCCCCCTTTTAAGCAAATACTGAAAACTAAATGGAACTTATTAACATTAGTTTGTCCTGCCGAGTTGAAAACAATCTGTCTAAATGTAAAAAACCATAGTAGGTATCAAAGTTAAACCACTTCTAGAGGTGGAATCAAATTAAAGTGAATTGAAACAAGTTGGATCAGCATGAAGTGACTCTGTTTGTAAAGAGTACTTTGCATTTCTATATCTTTTCACAGCCATAATTGAGAGAAGAATATCGGCAACTTCACTTACAAAGCTGCTGTTTGCTTCCTCCTTTTGCCCTAAAGCAAACAAAATAGGCAGGCTCCCAATTTGGAATCTATTGAATGAACCCAAATCACTTATTTGCTGTTTAGTTGTCGTGGCAGCAAGGCAAATAGATGTGAAAAGATTAGCCAAATAAAAAGGCAAAAACCTTGGCCCTGTTGTAAGGATTTGGAAACCCAGTTAGGAGTTCATCAGTTGTTGAGGCCGCAGGATAAAGGCATGTAGGGAAAAGCAAGCTGAAAGTGAAGTGCCTCATCTGTGAGATCTGTAGAAATGGGAAGATTCTTGGAATAAAGTTTTAAGTTTTATTGTCATCTCTTCCTTTCTCTTCCTGTTTCTGTTTCATTGCAGCTTCAATATGTATTGAAAATCATATTAACAAATGGTGAGGAAAGCGTGTTAAAGAAGAAAATTAATGATTATGTTAGCTTAATGACTCAGACACTGCCCTGTTCTGCAAAGAAGATATATCTGAGAAAGGTGTTAGTGAGGACATTAGGTTTCTTATTCAATGACATTAAAAAAATCAGAGAAATTGTACACGTTGGGACAACTACAGCAATTATTGACAACCGAGACATATGTAGTAAGAGACAGTCTTTGCATCAAAAAGCTTGCAGAGTGACTACACCAGCCAGGCAGCCCATGCAAAGGAGAAAAGTTAAACCTCATTTGTTCAGGAGGGACGATGAAACACCTTACCTGAAACCACAGTGTCTGCATGGAAGTAGGATGTGAATCTGAGGCTGTGCTACTCCCAAGGTTTTGCTGGCACAGGCTTGCTGGACATATAGGTGAAGAAGGATCATTCCCATATATCTTACTCTGGAGTCCAGCCTCGAATACGGGCCCAGGGCTTAACAGAGAGAGTCCAAATGGACTGAGCCTTCGGTCTCCCGTCACTGCCTGGAGGTCTGATGTACTTTACTTTGAAATTGATAAATGGAGTGGTAGAGAATTGTTGCTGTGATATGAATTATTCCCGCTGTTATTAAATAATAAACATGACCACAGCGACCTACTCACTCTTTAGACTGGATTCCTTTTGTGGCTTAATCTTGGTAATGGCTTCGTATTTGAACTACATAATGTCACGGGTGAGTTGCAGGCTGCTGAAGAAAGGGGCAGCAGAAGAAGGTTGGTAGATTGATACCATATCATGTGTATCATAAAGTAAGGCAGTAAAAAGCCTCAGGAAATTATATTTCTTAAGTAATGCAATCAGAATTGCACTTGGACAGAGGAGAGTGCTTTGTATTTACTAGCTGTGTTTACTGCTTTTTCTGATGTGCCTAAATAGGAAAAACAGGTATTTGGAAACTTCAGGGAGTGGAAAATTGAGTTCTAGACCTGAATCTGTACAGTTACTTTTGGGAATAACACAGCAAAATGAGTGAGCTTGATTTGCTGCACAGCAGATGCCAGGATTATATGATGTGGAAGGAATTTTTTACTTTTAAACCCTTTCAGTGTGATGAAATGCAGGGGAGAGGAAGGAGGGGCTGACATAAGTGCCCTCATTTTTTTTAACCTCTTCTGTGCTCTGAATCCAGAGATACCAGTTGATTCATGCAAGCACAGCCCGTCTGCGTAGGTGGACTCTACCAAAACAGTAATTAAATGTAGTGTATGTTTCTGGACTAGAGCTAAAATGGAACAGAAAATAATACTATTTATTCTGTGGTTTAAAGCTGTGCTGCTATAAACAGAAAATGCAACAAACAGAGAACTGAGTTTGCATGAAAATTGATTAAGAGTACAGTGTCTCTTTTTTGGTAGTTACGCATTATTTAAAACAAGTTTAGCAGACTATAAAGCTTTTGATTATAGTCAGCTTGTAAGTGTGTTCTGCTACATTGTGCAGCATCTCAAAATAAAATGGACCAGCAGTTGTTTACAAAAGCTAAAGGCTCTCAAGACCAGCTCGTGGGAGGAGCAGATGGTATTTGGGCATTGTGTTGTGGTCTTGCAGTCCACGCGATGCCATCTTGGGCTGATTCATAGAGATCCATTTGCAGAGGCATCACAGTGAGCTGCTTCATTGAGAGGAGAAGAAACGTGTGAATGAACTTTCTTGCCTTTTGCGCTATTTTTAGTAAATACCATTGACTGCTGCTGCATTTAAAGCAAATGACAAGAGTATATCAGAGCCTTTATTAAAATAAACTGGTGTCCCTTGCAAGCAGTGATCCTTCTGTTCAGGAGAGCTTTCTGTATCGGCTGTGATAAGGTGAAGAAGCCATGCAGGTAAGGTTCAGCCCAGGTTTTTACGGCGAGATCACGCAGGACTGTGTTGGTCGCCTGCGGTGGGCCTGGCGAGCGGGCAGCCCAGGTGTGCTTCAGCTGCGCGAAGGCTCAGCGCTACCTCGCACCACGTCTCAGCCCAGCCTGCGCTTCCTTGCGCGACTGACAACTCCTGCAAACTGAAAAGTGCTCCCGCCCCCCGGCAGGCAGGGTGCTGCCCCCCACCTCCCCTTCCCACGGTGCCCACACGCAGCCCTGCCTCAGGCCCGCACAGTCAGGTTGCGACGCTTAAATGTTTTAGTTGGACAGGAGGGAAATGTTTTTCTTGACTAATTTAAGGACGGTCAAAACACTTCCTTGCCAAAGGGAGAGAAACCGAGTGGGGGAGCTGCACTTAAGCAGGGACAGTGGCGAAACCCCAGGTGACAAGATTTTTGCGGCGTTTCCCTTTTAGGCACTAATAAAACTCGGGATGACTTAATATTCAAAACCTGTTGAACCTGTTGGCAAGAATAGAGCCCTAGATCCTTGTTGCAGATGGTTTGTTTGTTGCTACCAACTGCATTTCAATTGCCTAGCGATAGTGTTTGTTTTCTTGGAATTTGCTTTCCGGTGCAAGGTTTCAGCGGCAGCTCCTGACCGCAGCCCTGCAGAGCCGGAGCTGCTGCTGGCCGAGGTGCGGCGGGGCTGCGGGCACCCCACGAGCGCTGCCCTGCCACCGGGAGGGCGACGGCGGAGGAGGAGCGTTGTGGCTTCGAAGGGGCTGAATGTGGGGAAAGGGCGAACACTGCAGTCGCTTGCTACTCCTGCTGGCAGGCACAGTCGGCATTAAACCTGTTACTTTTATAGGAACAAGCTGACCTACTTATTAACGCATTGTATTTCAGTGTTCAGCTACGGCTGTCTGCCCCAGAGGGGCTGTGTTTCCAACACCCCCAAAACTCAGGTCCCAGCCCTGTCCCAGCCTTGCTGGGGGTCTTGGGCAGGGCGTGTTGGTGCATCTGCCTGGTGGTGAGGAGCTCTGGTACCGTGGCGATGGGCACCACGCACTTATCCATGTGGAAAAAGGGAAGGAGCCTGCTGGAAGGACTGATACATGCCGAAGAGGAACAGGAAAATAGAAAGAAAGGAAAATTGGAGGGGAGCGATGTTTAAGTATTACAAAAGGTTTGACCAAAAATGTGTTTTCGATTGCATTCTGTGGGGTAAAGAGGGGCAAGTCACTAATGGGTTAAGGTATCTGAAAGGAAAACTGTTTTGCCATCTTGTGAAATTCAGAGGTGATTGTAGTCAGCTGCTTTTCGCTAGCTGCATTAGTAAAGCAAGATAAGGGTTGGTTTGATAAGAACAGGTGCAAACAAGTAAATTTGGAGAAGACTAAACATCTGTGTGGGGTCAGTGAGGAGCTTCCTCTAGATTTGGTCAGCTGGTGGCACTGTGATGATGTAGGATTTGTGCACCTCATCTCATGGAGAAGACAGCATCAGCCAACACGCAAGGCAGTCCTGCAGCACTTTCCAATCAGGGCAGCACTTTCCAATCAGGGCTTTGGTCTGTTTTAGCAAATCCAGATTTCTGTGAGCAAATGACAAAAGTGTGGTGGTGGAAAAGATGGGGCAGCACTAGGAGATGTCCTTTTTGTGGCAGACTGTTGCTTCTGCCTCTGCTCTGGGGGCCTTTCAGTTTTTCAGAGCTGTCGGATGCCCATTTTGCTAGGCCAGCGAGAAGTATATGCTGCCATCCATCTGTAACAGTGGACTTAGACCCTCTCTGTTGGTCTGGGTGGAATATATACTCTTACATGACTTTCCAGAAAAAATGGATTTGCTGCTCTGGCAGAACCCTTCAGCTGATTTAAAAGAAAATTTTCTGCTATGTTGTATAGAGGCTCTTATGAAGGTATCTGTTTAGTTTCCAGCCTGGAAAGCCAACATAGTTGTCCAAATAATCAGAGTTTTCCAAGAGATTTCCTCCAGTTTTGCCCCCTGAAAAGCTGTGACCTCCTTCAGTAATTACATTGCAGTGTAGCCTTAGTTTTGAGGACCATAGAAGGTGGAGTTCACGTAGGATACATGCTCAGCCCGACTGTTATCACAGGTTTTGCTGCAAAATTCATTTTTCTACCTTCTGTGCTTTTTCTCCAGTACCTTGTACGTGCGTGTGTGTCTGTTTTTCTTTGATGTACACATATACCCTTAGTCAGACTACGTAATCTAAAAGTTTGGAAAGAAAAGAGAGAATTTCTGTGTTTAAATTCTTGAGAGGCACTCTGCTATCATAATGATAGAGCTGTAGGATTACCCAGAGATACAAAATGACAGACATCATAGTTAATACTCATCAGCATCCTTTCTAGCAATCTCAAAGCAGTCCCATCAGTAAAAAGCCTAAGCAAGCTGTGCTGCATTATCGTGATTGAGGGCCAGATCAGATTTGATGTTGCTGGCTGACATGAGAAGAGTAGAAAAGGAAGTTTTCCCACTTCTAAAACTAACTATAAATAAACTCTTTGTAACATCACAAATACATCCTCACACTTCTGTTAAAATAACCAGTAATGACATGAAAACCAACCTCAAACGTGTTTCCAGATATTTTGCCTTGAAACTAAAAGTAAAGGAGCTGCTTACATTCATCCCTGATAAAGGAAGATGTAGCTCAACGCTTTCCCATCATTAAGAATTTGAGGGTTTATATATTCCAGGCCCTTCCCAGCCAACATCAAGTCCAGCAACATTGATTTTACATCAGGCATAATTACCCCTGTCAGTCTCCTCTGAAACAAGTGAGCAGTACGACTTATCTCCAGCCATTTTAAGGCTTTACAGTTTTCCATAACTGTATGATTGTTGTACAATCTACCACTTGGTTTCCTGCACTAAGGAGTCCTGTAACTACCAGGTCTCTAACTTTACTGGAATTTCACTGACAATTTTGCATAAAATTGAACTATTTTTGTTGGTGTGTTCCCAATGGAAGAATATTTGTGGCTTTTATAACAAAGGCTTTCCAAAGACTGTAATACATGCCATTGGCGTGTTTGCTTACCAGGTGAAATGCTGCACCAGATTTATGAAGAATTGTTTCTAAACTGGGGCATCAGGTATGTGCTAGGGGAGGGGAGAGGAAAGGATCCCTATAAGGCTTTCAGTTCTATTCCTGACTGTGTGCAAGACAGCTGTTTGCCTATAAATGATGGCATTAAAATGAAAACTACATAGGAGCTTTTTTCTTTTTGCGTTTGCTTTTCTGGAGGTCCGCCACCCCTTACACTTTGAGATTTTTCTACCCCCTGCTGGAGGCAGGAAGAAGAGAAGCAGGGCGGTTCCGAGTGGGCAGGGAAGTCTTCGACAGGCACTGGGGTGCTTAGAAACTCTTCATCTTCTGGCCGTGGAAGAGTCATGGGATGGGTCTGGACGGTGGTGGGTAGTCAGCCCGCTTGACTCTCCCATGAGAGGGCAGGCGATCGTTACAGATCAGCGTGCAGAGAGGCAGGGATGGGGAGGGGGGCAAGATGAATGTCTTCTCTCTTTTTTTTGTTTTGTTGTAATCGATCCGATTACCAAACAGTATTAAGATTTGTTTCCCCAGACAGCCGGTGGTTTGCTCTCACAGACACACAGATCTGATGCACAGATCATGCTAGTAAATTGAGTTTGAACTGGCAGAGTTAGTATGAACCATTTGCTGTACGTACATGAAGCAGAACTCTAAAAGGCCAGAGAGATGCCTGCGTGCTGCACTGACAAGGATTACAGAAACTCGGGGTTAAAATCAATAAACCAGCTCTCACTAGAGTTTGTGGAAATTTTGGAGTACAAAAAGAAACGTGGGGCATTTTTTCTATTTGGGTGTAAACGCAAAATTGACAAGAAGACTTCATACTCACTAAAAGCAAGCCCTCCCTTTCTTCGTGGCAGCTTTTGTCATAGTGCCTGCTTGGCTGGAGTGACGGCTGTTCCTCCCCAGCAGGGACATGGCTGCCTGGGATGGGGAGCTATGCTGGGGAGCTCCAGGGGAAATGAGATCTAGCACCATTTAAAAGGTGGTTTCCTCTCCGGCCTTGCTGTGTGCCCATGAGAATGGCGCAAAAGACACTTGTAATTCTCATTAATGAAAGCACTAATGTTTTTACAAAACTGTCCTGAGCTATAGTTAAGCTGCCCAGCTGTTCCAGTCTGGGGCTGAGCCCTGCAGGATGCTGGTACTCTGATCCTCTTCCACGGGGACTACTCATTCTCTGGCTTGTATACATGTATAAGTGCTTTCCTGGATTACAGCCACAGCTCTCACTACTATCTGGATAAAGCTTCGTTTCATTTTTTTTTTTAACCGTCCACCAACTTCTTTTAGGCACAGCCTGTGCACATGGTCAGTTTGGGTCCCCGTTCACCGCATAAAGAGAATGGGACGAGAGCCCCTTAGCTTACCCACTCTGTTTTGTGAGGTAAATACGCTCTACACCTTTCAGCTGAAAGAGTTTGCAAAGGAATTCTGGTTGTATTCAGCCCATTCCTTACTCCTCCGATAATCTTGCCTGTCAGCTAGCAGCAATGGAGAGTCCAAGGAGTTTTGACAGGATCATTCATAGCAAATCAGAGGTTTGCAGAAGTGGAATCCTGTGTCTCCCCTTCTTTTTTAATTAAAACAAAACAGATAATAGTAAGTAAAAGGTTATTTCAACCGTTTTGGATAGAAAGGAGCTACATGATAGCAGTTTGGCACGTTAGAGGCATCCAAGGGACCTGTAAATGCAACTTAGCTGCAAAGTCTTGCTTTAGTGCTCGCCTTCTAGAGACACGAGTGAATTATTCTCTCACCGCATTTTGGTTCATGGCATTTCATATTTCCTCTGTTTTTCAAATGTTTAAGTAAAAAATTCCAGCGAAGCCAATATTTAACTTACATGTTTGCTACTATATAGCACAGATGGTACTAAATTGTTGCATTAGCAAAGTGTTTACTGGAAGATCTTAGATGCATGTGCAACTGAATTCAAGAAAAATGTAAGCAAAAGCAAGTTTGATAGGTTTTTTTTCAGGTTTACAACATGTCTTCTAAAAAATCTCTTCTATGAAGTATTGAAGTAAGAAACAAAAAAACCCTAATAACTAGGATGTAATGTTTAGTCTAGACAAACTGTGTTGCAGTTGTTTTAAATAAATCCTATTATTATGTATGCTATTTAAGCTAAGTTAAAGCCCTAACCTAAGGCTGACTAATTTCACTCTTGAAGTCTCTTCAGTGCTCAGGCAGCTTATGTTCACTGTGTTGCTTTCAGCAGGAGCTTTCACTAAAAAAGGCCAGTATGGTCTCAGAATATTGATTGTTGTAATTAGAAAGTAATTCTGCTACTCTATTGGTTATCTTGTAGACATCTGCAGTGGGAATGTCAAGATCTTCAAAGGCTATCTTTATTTTCATATGTCTTTATAATAATTCTTCAAAAACGATGTTAGCTCCTGCACTGCCTTACCATTGGCCTACATCTCATCCCTCAGCCCACTTGGGAAGCTCTCCAGCAAAAAAACTCAAAAGGCCCTAAACACAAGATTCCTGCTCTTCTGTTGTTTCCTTTATTTGAAAATTAAGGAACTTTAGAAGGAGTATTGCAGGAAGAGTGGAACCAGTTTTGTCAGATGATGGCAGTGTTGCTGGGGCTGTCTTCCCTCCTCCATTGATTTCCTTCTGAGAAGCAGAAGAGCAGCTTGTTCCAGCCATGTTGAACATCACTGCCTGTGGAGAGTGCTCAGCCGTCATCCACAGACCTGGGCGAGTCTTTGGCGTCTCCATGTACAGGCTGGGGCTGGCTCACAGCAATGCAAAATAGCGATTGTCAAGCGCTCTGATGGAAAACAGGCTTTAGTCTGCTTCTGTTTGGGTAAGTTTGTGTCTAGTGCTGTTGGTCTTTAATGGGGATACACTTGCAAAAGGTTGGCAAGGGAGAAAGAGTTGCCCCAGCAGGGTTTTCCAATGTGTTTAATAATAGGTTTTCAAAACTAGTGATTTGATTTATATGTTTATTGATTGATTCATACTAATGACTGTTAGTTGGTCTTAATCTTAGGAAGAAAGGAAGTAAACGGTACGGACTTTGATTATGTCTGCCTGTCTTGGACATAATTCTACAAACAAAAAGTAATCTGCTCTCTCAGGTGTGACTTTACTCAAGAATTAGCATTAACGCACCTCCATTTATCCACTGTCCCTCATGGGGAAGAAACACCTAATCTAGAACTGGAGGGCAAGCCTTGGCTGGCTATCATGGCTGTGTGGTATGGAGTTGAGCCCCAGCAGACTGCATGCCTGCCTGTCTGTATACCTGCTGGTTGGTCATGCTCATACTGTTTTAACATACTTCTGGTGGCAATTCTATCTGTCCCACCTACTTCCACGCCTTGAAACCCAGGATTTCATAGCATACACCAGAGTGGGAACTGTTGGACTTGCAGCTGATTCTCCCAGCCTTTCCTGGGTTCACGAAGAAGCCCCTGTGCACAGACCTCCCTAAGCTGTGGGCCGCCATCCTTCCCTTCTGGTTCTCCCAGTTCCCCACGTACAAGGCTCTGCCTGCTGGCACCTCTCTGCACCTTACTGCCTGGACCTGCTCTGCTGTCCTGCAGAGAAGAGCAGAAGAGAGAAGGCAAGAGTCTGAACAGAAGTTTATATGCAGGCTTGGGAGTGCAAGGGGAGAGCTGAGACCACTTGCAAGCCAGGTCTCACGTGGCTTGCTCACTGGCTTTCCTTCATAGTGCTGTGGTTCAAGTGCTACTGGAGTAGCCTCTGGCCAGCTCCTCTTCATTATACCAGGAGTCTTGCTTACATGCTTAAGGCTGCTGCCACAGAGCTCAGGCCAGCTGTGTATGACAGCTGTGGGCTTACCTCACCACTCTGCATGGCGTTGACTGTCAGGTATGAGGCTCCAGCTCTGTGCTGCTCTCGTCCAAGTGCAGATAGCCACCAAGCTTCAGGCATCCCACCTGAGTTCAGCAGCTCAGGGCACATTGCACACTGGAAGCTGATAGGCATGGGTCCTGTGTGTCCGTAGCACTGCCCGTAAGCTTTGTGCAGGTCAGCTTTGTCATGAAGTGGTGTGAGGTCTGGTCCTGGAGTGTCAGACATCATCCTGGTGCTTCTGCAGGTTTATGTAAATAAGCCTCTGTACAAATAGGCTTCCACTGGCATAGTTTCTTCATGACTGTGTTTTTGTGCTCTTTCCCTCTGTGTCATAGTTTTGCAGAGGGCTTACCTGCCCTAGAGAAGCACAGTTTGGAAAGCACCTTCTGGAGAGTCCCTTTCCCTGGGTCACGTTGTGAGCAGCAACATTGCATCAATACTTCTGAAAACTCACATTCAACCTTTTTACTTTGTTCCAGCTCCTGTTAGGAGAGTTTTCCAAAATACCATTGCTCTGTTGTCTAAAAATGTTCTGGTTACCAGTCTGTCTTCAGCCAATGTTGCTTTACTGAAGCTGTCTTTAAACTTAATAGTTGTTCTTCTTTGCTTTCCCTCCCTGCATCCCATGGTGACCTCATCGTATTGATAGAGTCTTACTTCTTTTCTGCCTTTGTTTTGCTTAACTGAGCAAGCCAAGCTCTCTGTTTTCTCTCCTAAAGTAGGTTTCCGTGTCAGTTCAGTTGTCCAGCTTGTTTTTTTAGTTTTTTTGTTCTTTTTTTCAAAGAATGAGTCTTTCCTACTTTTCTCAGGATACAAGTTGGAGCAAGCTCATTGCGCAGTGACTTGGAGGAGCTGCAGCCTCCCCCAGGCTGAGGTCTAGGGTTCCTCAGCTCAGTTTGTTTCCCAGAGGTTTCAGAGGAACCATTTAGTTCATCAAAACTTGCTCTTTGGAAATCATAGATCTTAAACAAAATTAGGCTTGCTGTTATCCTTCCCACTTAATCTAAACTGAATCATTTCATGGTCCCCTGTTTCAAAGTCATTCTCATTACTTAAGATAAAGAGCAGAAAAGAATCTATTCTTGTTCATTCAGCAACGTGGATAAATAAACTTGTCAGCTGTCACATCCAGGAATAACTGGCCTTGCCATGGTTAATAGCATTTGTTCTCCAATCTGTACTATGAAGTTGGTCTCCTGTGTTGACATAATTCTCATTTCTTTAATGATGCAGAGCTCTATCCAGACCCGTATCTGGTGCAAGAAGTCAAGAGCAGACCCAGTGTCTCTCTCTTAGAAGTCTTCTTTGACTGTCTTTCCACAGCATTTCCAAACAAACTCTATTTTCTTCTCCTTTCTTTATTTCCCAAGTCTGCTGTTTTGTTGTTGCATGACAGTATCCTTCCATATAAACCCCATATTTCTTTTCCTTGAAAAGCACAGACCTTTTGACACCTGTTTCAATAATAATTGCTGTTCTACCCTGTTTGTGAATTTTCCTGTAATAACACTAGTGCCTTGAGTTCCTCTTTTATTATGTCAGTCTGCCCACGTTATTAGCACACAGATATTTTAGCTGTTGGGTCTTTTGTTCACCTTTTCTGCTCTTGTTTTTGGTTTTAGACTGCATTTGGCTCCCTACTTAGACTATATACAGTCCTTTCACTGGCAATGTCACATGCCTGACCCCTTTTCTCATCATTAGTAGCATTTTTTTCCTTCAAATCCCTGAAATACCTTTCTTACTGTTGTTTTCATGTTTATCTGACATTTTCCCCTTTGCTTTCTGGATTCTGAAACCGGTGTGGAATTTATGTTTGCCTTCCCCTGCCATGTTCATGCTGTGGGTTGTGCTGTGGTGGTTCCAGTAGTTGGGATGTTTGGGTGAAGCCCTCCTGAAGACTCATCTTGCAGTGAAAGTACCCAAAAGTCACCTTTTCCTGCAGAACCAGTGGCTGAGAGAGGGGGGACTGTAAGCATTTCCCCAAGGGTCACTCGGGCTATGCGAGATGCATCGGTTCTTTTCCAGTCAGCGTGTCTTGTGCTTGCTGGACTGAAAGACATACTCGGTTCTCAAGATCAAGTGGACACAAATGCATTTTGAAATAGCATGAGAGAGAAATGAGTGCTTACAACAAACACTTGTATGGGACAGTAAGGTATGCTTTATTTGGTCTTAAATGGCCAGAGTTTTGTAGAGGGCTTCCTCCTGTCAGCCGTCCTCCCACTCTGCTGGAAGAAAAACCTATTGTTAGCAGCAGGGTCATTATGAAGGCTTGAGCTTGAGCAATGATGACCTTGATGTCTCAGTTAGAGATAACACACATCTGCCTAACTGGGGACAAAGAGCACGTGTGTTTGTGTGTATGTGTATCCTTTGGTCAAAAAAAATATGTGTACAACCTGTTAAGGCTGCAAGGAGTTACAGCCCTCATAATCCCGTCTTCCACTGTAGAAGCTGAGGCTGCAGCAATCAGTTAAGAAGATGGTTGAAATTCCTGATCACAAATTAGGTAAGTACATGATGGAACAGGAAATTGTTTCTCTCTTCTTCTGTGCTGGGCTTGCTGGCTAGTGCTTTCTCCAGCTGATGTTTTCGTTCAGTACTATAAGCTGCACAGGCTGGATGGAGTCAAAAAAGACTTTACTGTTGCCTTTGTGATGGGTAAATTTTACTTTCACACCCTTCAGCACTGAAAATTAAGCTTCCCAGTAATGTACTCTAAAAGGAAAGAATATTATAAACATAAAGGAACAAAACAAAAGCAAAAATCTCTGCCCTGTTTTTAAGCAGAGAATGTATTATAATATGCCATTTTTATGTATAAGGTGTCTATCTCATCTCTATTTAGTCAGCTGTCTCTTAAAAGACTTTTATATTGCACTGGTAAAACATATTTCAGTGTTGTGAGTCTTTCTTTTAACAGTTAATTGATCTTAATCTTTACTACTGAGATGAAAAGTTAGGGTGATATGTTTTGGTTTCATACAGCTTTCCAAATGATATATGAACCTCTTTGCGTTTGGGCATGTGTAAGACCTTCTGTAACTCTTTCTCCTACCTTTCTTTTTATTAAAGCTAATATTTTTAGCAAGAATATATGTTGTAACTGTTTGTTTATACAGTTTTTCAGCTGATAAAATGGTGTTGTTAGAGAATGGAAATTGTGTGTGTAGCTTCATGATGGTACAAATTTAACAAAATAGAGGAGCAGGAAGAAGGTTTCTGTCACAAATGTTCTGTATTTGAAAATTAGACGTCTCAGAATAATTTGTGCTGTAGCTTACTTGGCAGTGCCGGAAATGAACTTAAAAAACAGGGAAAATGACTGGTTTGTTTAGACCCATACCTTTCTTCTTCTGTGTCTCATACTAGATCCTTTCAAAGGAGTGGGATAACCACTGTGACTACCAGACTAGTTTTGTATTGCTAGTGAAATTGCTTCCTCCTGGCCTCTGTTATATAGCTTCCAGAATTCTCATTCTTGGTCTTTTGTGCACTGTTGTTGAGGTATGAATGTAATTTCTTGTTTCTTCCCCCAAGATCTTGGTTCTGAATCCTATTGGTTTACCATACACTTCCACAAGTATTCTGTTTATTTTAAGAGCTCTACTCAACCTTATTTAAATATTTCAGAAGTGGACTCAGTGGCATCCTACACCAAGGAGTTTGACAGAGTTACAGTACTTACAGTTCTCTTCAGGTATTTCTTTCTATCTTGCACATTGCAGTTTTATTTTAACAGCTATGTTCTTATTCTGTCATCAGGCAAAATAAATTAAAAATAGGAAAGAAGAAAAAAAAAAAACAACAAACAACCAAACAGAGAAAAAAAGCCTTCACTCTGTTAATTATTCTCTATGTCTTTGACCTAACCTGACTCATACCAAGGTTAACCATCATGATGTGGGAAGGGAAAAGGCACATCTATTAACAGACAAGTTAAATAGGGGCAAGCTGCTATTTGCTCTGTTGCAGTTTAATAAGCCCGAAGGTAAAAGGTGGAAGACAGAGTGTTGCTTTTGCAACATTTTCCTGCTGTTGAAAATTGAAAACATCTCAAAGAATCAGTTCACAAAAAACGTGTAGGAATGGGCTGTGCTAGGAATTGAAGCAGGGAGTAAAAAGACTGATCTTGTAGAAAAGGAATAAACTGGACTTTTATCTTCTGAGTACAGGGGCAGTAAGTCTTATGCATTCTAGCTAGAGTAGAGCACTTGAATGGAAAAAGGCAGTGGAGGATGCTGAGGCAGAAGTAGAAGGGGCCAAAAGCTAGCATGCTGAATGGTGAAGTGAAATTCTTTACAAAAATAGTTCTATTTTAGATGTAGTAACTTTAAATTAAAAGAAGATCTTATAAATTCCTTTCTGATGAGATAACATGGCAATGGTTGTAGTGTACAGATGGTGCAGTTTATTTACTAACTGTATTTTTTACGTCAGTTGGCAGTAACATTTTAGTAGTACCTAAATATGCATCTTAAGTGCCTCTCTCTAGGCATCTGTGCTGGAAAATTCAGGCCATGGTTGCTGTGAACTGCTTCAGCTGCTATTTTCTTTAAAACCTTACAGTATGGCTGTAAAAATAAATACCCTCTAGCAAAATCAAGAGGGACTGTGTTACCCTAATTTTTATTACGATTTAGTTGGAAGGGGATGGGTTTGAAGCATTCTGTGAAATCAGATCAAAGTTTGAAATAAAAATATCAGAATAATATGAATTACTATAAAACACTTCCTCTCTCTATGAAATGAGCTCGGATCAGAGATCACAAACATAATAAAAGGACAGCTGTCACATCCGGCTTTCTCAGGTACCCTGTTTGTTTTTAATTATTTTTTGTCAATTCTAGAATAAACAGTCTATTACCTGAGGGTTACCCTCTGCATCGCTGGATGTTTGTATGTAATCTCATGCCAAAATATTTCATGCCTACTATTTCGCCACTTCACATGTCCGTGCAGGACAGATTCTGATCTATGCAGAATGTGCAGGGTGAAGTTTGGCTCAAAGCACGTCTTGACAATATGCACTACATCGTAATTCCAGAGTGATAAATTGTAGGTTCGTTCCTCAGTGAAAGAACTAGATGCAGTTTACCGATTTGGTGTTCACTTTTGAACACTTTGCTGAATAGGGGCTTGAATCTAAAATGCAGCCAACAGCATTGAGCCATGAGGTTTGTGACTTATCCTTCGTTGGTAGCATCTTCATCAAAAGAAGTCTTGTCTTTGAAAGCAATGCTGGCAAAAATAACAGTAGGCTCCCACTGCAAGGGGAGGTACTGCAGCTGTGGTGGAGTTCCTGCCCCTTGTTGGCTTTGAACTGCATTGGGATGTATGCTTTCATGCTTCTGAATTTGTGTAAGTGCTTAAGGTTTCTTCCAGGTCCTTTCTGATACCCTGTGAAGGACACTTGGTGGATGAGGGACCAAGCACTGAAACTTCAGATTGTAGCGTGAAGCACTGAGTGCATAGACAGGAGCTGTCTGTTAAGGGAGAGCTGTGGCTGCTGGCAATTTTTGTCACTATTTTTTTGTCGCTCTCTGATGTTGCCTGTTTGAGACTTTGACGTACTCTTCCTTTTTCGTACAACACCCACAGTCCTCCTTCTTCTTTGTTGTTCCTTACTTTCCTCTTTCACTGGGAAAGCTGGGCACCTTCTACTTTCCACTAGCAAAAAATGAACATACAGTTTGTGTATGCAGTCAATTCACCACTTACTTTAATTAGCAGAAAAAAACCCAGAATGTATTAATTTAAATACTTAATTTTCTAAATTCTGAAACTTTGTATGTAAGTTATTTTTAACCTGGTTTCCTAGGGAAAGCTGTGCCTGCAATCATTTTTCACTAACCACCCACTGTTAATAACTTCAGGAGCCTTTATGTTGATCACAGGCTTTGGGTAGGGCAGAGATCTCAAGTTATGAAATCCACAGATTCACAAACGCAGACGGGCAGGTAGAAGGGAGAGCATCCAGTTACCAGGCTGGTCGGGCTGCCATGCGAGGTCAGCCCTTACTGCTAGAAATGAGAGGATCTGCATGGAAGAGGCTTCAGGAAGACACCAGCTGTGCGGAAGGGGCCGTCAGCGTGGGGCACTGGTGGGTACCAGGAGTCTAAGCAGGAAATGCCAGTCCAAGGAAAGGCGCCCTTCATTCATCTGCCTTCAGTGCTGTTCCTCACGACTACTTCTTGGCTCTTCTACTTGACGTCCTTCTCAGGAGAACACTTCCCAATGGCGAGCATAAATGCCGCACAAGAATGAACTGGCCTTTCAGTTTGCCCTCGGACGTTGCTTGTGCGCCTCTTTGTGCGGTCTCTGACTGCTGGCCCTCGGCCCTTGACTTCCTTGTGCAGCCAGACCCTCCTTTTTTTTTTCCTCTCTGCAGAAGAACGACCCAAAGCGCATTGTCCTGGATCCTACTGACACCACCCTGGGTGCATGTCGCCAAGCCCTCTTACCTCTACCAAGGCATTATGGAATAGCTGTCTGTTTTCTTCAAGAATATACCAATAGAAACAGAGCTAGACACCATAGCAGGTGTGGATGTGCTTGACTCATGGTTCTGCTTTGGAAAACAGCTGCTGTGGATGCAGTCGTGTGTTGTAAACAGCTCGTGTTAGTGTCGTGAAGTCATTACAGAAACATGGTGGTACCATTAGTGGTCCAAAGGCTAAGAATGCACCTTTCAAGATAAACTGGTTGCATCAATTTTCTCTCAAAGCACAGAGTTTGTTACACAGACAAAACCCGAAGTCAGCAGGAAGTGTTTTTTCTGGTTGTGTCCTTTTCTTCTTTCAACAGCAAAATTAGCATTATGCTACAATGGTACTCAGTGGTGGGACCTTATTTAAAGTAAAACAAGAAAACAAAATTTAGGAACAGCTAATAAATGCTGAAGTTGGCTGTATGAATTATGATACAGTGAATTCAACTTCTAACAATCTCCTGATTTTATGGTATGAAAGAGATGGAAGAATTCTGGTTTGGTTTGGCTTTTTTTCTCAGGGTTCTTTGCTTTTTGTCTTGCCTTTTTAATGTTAGGTAGATTATTCCTCTTCAGTTTGGCTAAAGGGAAACTCGTGCTGTGTGGGCTGTGTGCTTTGTGGACCCAGTCCTGCACCATGGCACGCGTTCGGGGGTGAGGCTGTTTGGAAATGGCACTTTCAGCATAGATGCTCGCAGCAGGAATATTGCTTTTGATGTATCTTCAGACTTGAAGATGAACATAAGTTGGTAAAGCTGCTTTTCTGAGGAGTCTGCTGGTGACTTTTGGAAAAGGCTGTGCTGACCTGTCCAGGAGACAGACAGGCACCTGCTTTCTAGTACGTGGGCACCTTCTATACTAATCTAGTCTGCTGCTGCTTCAACTTTAGTTTTACACCTGCTACACTGTTGCTCTGTTTACTGTTTCAGCAATTAAATAATAGAGTAGCCATTAGGATTGTGTTTCCAGCTACTCACAGAAAAATAGTACATACTTAAACTAATGAAAAAATCCTTTTTTTTTCCTGAATTGGTCAAGTGAATTTCTGTTTTGCTTAAGCAGATAGTGAAATCCTCTCACAATGTCATTTGTATTGTTAATAAATGGCAGGACTTTATACCACATCACATTACTCTACTGGAAATAAATTTGAAATGTATAAAGGAACAATATACATATATTTTTAACAGTGAAAAGTAATTTTCTGACATAATAGCCAAAATAAAGTGCCATGAAGCTATTAGCAGTAAATTGAATTTTTTGGTATGTAATTTAGTATAAATACTGACAAGCTGGAAAAAAAAACCCCAAACAACAAATGCATACTCATTAGTCATTCAGTTTAGCAGCACAGAGGCAGCAGTCGGCCAGGGTGTGCGTTTTTATGTCTGCTTCAATTGCACACTTCATTTATTTGGACATGGCATAGGCGGCTTTCTCTGTCGCACGGCATCACTGCGCGATTAGCCAGTTGCGCCCCAGGGCAGCTGGGACGCTTTGCTGGGGCAGATGTTCTTTTCAGCTTATTCAGTGGCCGTTCTGGGGTTGTTTACTGTTGTCATAGCTACCTGCATTGCCATAGCAGCCGAGCTGCTGTGTGTGAAGCAAGTGAATATAGTTATAAACGGATCATATTTTGTTCTGTCTCTATAACTTACCATCTGTCAACTGACTGTTCGTGGTGGATTCAGAAACCAATTTAAGAATAACAGCAGCCAGCCGAAGATTTTTGCTTATATTAAAGTGACAATGGATGAGGATGCAAATAAGTTGGTGCTTCAATGAAACGCTAGGTTTTCCCCCCCCCCCCCTTAATTGTAGCAGTTTGGCTTCCAACACTTTCTCAAACATCGCCGAAATCCTTATCAACAAATCGAAATGACCGAGTGTCATCTTCTATACTTGCTCAGGTGTAGGTGTTCCTTACGCTTTTCCCCTCTACTGTCGGCCCTTCCCTGTGTGTTGCTTCCAGATTGTGATGTTGCACCTGCTTTCACAGATCCTTTGTAATAAAATCTAAATACTCTCCACAGAAATCAATAGCGAATTCATGAGGCTAACGGCAAAGGTGTCATGCACACGCAAGTATGGTTTGGTGACATTCATCACTGCGCTCTACTTAATAGTAGCAATGGGATCACATGCAAGTTTGGGGGTAAATTCAATGTGTGATCAACGAGCCCTCTGAATAATGAACTCATAGCTTTTCACTGCAGAGATTTGGTTGAACCTATAGTTTAGCAACGGGGGCAAGAAGATTAGCCCAGTTGTAAATAATGTATTTATTGGTTGATTTTTCCAGATCCTGACATTGATGCTGCCACTGCCATGATGCTTTTGAATACTCCCCCTGAGATACAAGCAGGTTGTGAGTAGATATTTCTATAGCATATAGCAACATAGACGTGTAAAGTTAATATTCTCTTTTATAAGTATACAGCGTACCAGATAAAAAGAAGGATTTAATGAAGAAATACAACTTCCCTTGTAGACCCTTACACTTCCTTGACCCTTACATGAGTATAATTTTGTGGTTCATACTACATTCTTTGTTACATGAATAATAGTAATCCATGATCTCTAATGTAAAAGAGAGGTTATTGTTATTCATGACATACACATAATTGAGCAACATACTATTATCCGTACTGATAGAAAGACCTGGGGCAACAGCCAGGAGAAAGGCAGAGAGAGAAAGAGAGCAAGAGAGCGAAGGGTACATACATGGCATATGGTTTTGTTTTCATTTTGTTTTGATTTGACTCCCATCGTGTGAGTTACCACAGCCATCTGGATACTTTCCATTCACTTGGGCACTGTTTCAACTCCTTCCTTGCACACATCCTGCCCATTTTGCTTTTTTGCTCTGTCTGATGCAAGGCAGTAGGCAGGCTCCGGGGAGCAAGGAAGGGTCTCATTTCCTGCCAATACTGTCCTCCTTGTTCTGTGACCAGACCCGAGGTTTTGATGCTGTATATTAACAGAGCGCTGAAGAGGCCTTGGCCCCCACTGTACTGGGCTGTGCAAATAGGGCAGGAATCATCCTGCCCCACAGAGCTTGCAGTGAAGGTATTAGAGGAATCCGTAGAGGAATACAGCTGCACAAAAGCAGGGAGTACAAGAAAACTAACATATCGCTGGTCAGCAAGCACGGTAGTAATGCCAAGTGACAGGCAGCTCTAAAAAATAAAGGCAGAAGTTAAAATAGAAGCCATTATCAAGCCTGTCTAGCATCACCACTATTGTTCTAGCTCACACAACCAAATCCAAATTCCAGGGGGAGCCTTGATTCACACTTTGATACTCTGCCTCGGGAAGAGAATCAATTACCATCAAAGCATTTCCTGTGCAGCCGAGGAAAGCTATTGTCAGCCTGCTTTGTGACCCTGCCAGAGAAATGCCTCTTGAGAAGCTCCTCTCTGGGGAGAGCATGATGTACCAAGAAACTGTCCATTCTGGAAAGAGAGAAGAGTGGTCCTTGTCCTCCTTTCCTAAACAGCCTTCAGGGGCTGCACGCGGTAAAAGGTGAGCAATCCCAGCTAGGTGTAGGTAGGAAAAAGGAAATATTTTATCGGGGAGAGGAGGTTATCTTTGGGCTTAGTGGGGAGAATAAAATGAGAGATCTTCAAAGGATCAGAAATTTAAAGAAGCCAGGTTTGTGGGGCATAGAAAAGGGGAAAAGAAGTTGGGGTAGAATGAGAGTGCAGGGGTAAAAGGCTATGTGAGAGAGGGAAGAAGAAATAAAGCAGTATGTGCACAGAAAAGGATGGAGAAAACGCAGAATAATCTGAACTCCTGGAGGAACTGGAGAGCAGAAGATTGCAGACAAGAAAGGGAGTAGATCCATAGTAAGCTTCATGTACTAAACACACTGCAGATTTTTATCATATGTGCATGTTTGCCAGCATTGCAGGTGTTTGCGTGGAAGTGATTTGGAGACTTGGGCACTGTCATTTCACAGGGATCATAGCTTGCAGGTTGGCAAATGGCTTATTGCTATTTTAGTTTGTAGAGGTCGCTCTGCAGAAGGAAATCCTAGCCTTCTACAAGTTTGGCATATCTCTCTCCCCATGTCACCTTCCCAGTGGGCTGTTGTGTCAGGGCATTGAAAGCAAGAGGGAGATGAAAACAGAAAGATGGCTCCCTCATTGACATTGCTCCCTCCTTAATGTCTGCAAGTAACGAGGCCTTCCTCTGTGCCTTCAAACTGAAATGCAGGGTCTGCTCAGAAGTTTATGAATCCTTCCAAATGTTGGGTACAATTGGCTGGTGCCAGGAGCAGAGGGCAGAGACTTCTGCCAGGGCGGTAGTTTTTATTGTAACCTCAGAAGTCCTCTAAATTACAAAGGAGAAATATTTTTGTGTACGTGTGAATGGATACCTAAGGAAGTAAATCAGCCTGTCCTATGAATTGCAGTTGGGTCTCACTTACCTACCATGTTAGGAAAATCTTGGGCAACTTAAAGCAAATTAATTACTACTGCATGCTAAGAAACAATTGCATGAGAAATCACATTTAAAATTAGTTTTCACATAAAAGGCAATTGGGCTATAAAAATTTCATTGCAATGCTGAGCATCATCTAGAAGCTCACAGTTCATTCTCCACTCTGTCAGTGACTACAGTGGTCTGTAAATCAAGCTGTGACTGATCAGGGCAGTAAGCATGCTGGTACTGTTTGATCCCTTGAAGATTTAGAGTTCTGTTTGTCGTATCAGACTGTGGTGTCAAGCATGTGCTCAAGCCATCAGGGCTGCAAAATGCCCCATCTTCTGAAGACAAGCTTGCCTGGAAGTGATCTGAAGAGGGAGAGACATAGTTTACAGTTTGGCCAAAGGTATTAATACCTGACTGAAAACACCCGTTTGGTCTGAGAGTCTGACTCTGAGTGTCCCAGTTACTTCCACAACAAAAAGACAGTCAGATGGAGGCAGAACCCGAGTGTCATTTCATGGTATAACAGCTTGACAAGTCAGAAAGTTTAAAACTCTGGTCCATTAAGGCCTTTGCCTGTCCTACAGACATTTAACCATCGTTGTGAAATGTGGATACCTCTAAAGCAGATTGTGACAGAGTCTGGATTCATGTTTGGGTGGACAGTTACATGTGTTGGCTCTTGACTTTGAAGGCATCTTCTTGGATTAAAAGCTACCTTTGCAGCAGGATAAAAATCCGTGCTTGTCTAGGCAATGTGGATGCTGAAAGCATCTTTAGGAAGAAGTTAGCTACAGCCATCATTCAAAGTCTTATTAAAATTTAGTCTTTTAATATAGTCTGTCAGAAAGGAATCCCATCTCAGTGGCATTAGAAAATCCGGAGTAAACTAGTCCTGCTTTGTAACAGATTGATTAATTAGCTTTACGGTTTTAAATGACCGTTTAGAATTCCATACCCATGTGTGAAACACTGCTAACAACCACACATGAATTTTAAAATCAGCTTTTGCTTTTATATGAAATCTTGAAATGGTGTCTGAGCTGGCACAAACATTGCTTACCATTTACCCCTATCACACGGTGCTTTAGTTTTCATGCAAAAAAGAAGGCAGACTAAAAGAGTAAAACATCATTATTAGGATTATTTTGTGTTTGAGGGCGTTTTACTTTATAGACTCGTGAAATTGATTGTTCACATTGTCACTAAAGGTTGGAAATAACGCAATTATAGTTGGGGTGTTGACATCAGAAATCAATTCCTAAAATATTAACACTTTGCAGTATTTTCACAGACCAAATATTTCTAGATTGTAACTAAAGGCAGAAGTTCAAAGTAGCCAGCTCTGTGCAAGACTCTACTGAAACATAAATCCAGCTGGCACCAAGAATAAAGCATGAAAGATACTGTGAAAGATACATGCTAAGAAAGGGCATGTAGGAACATAGTTTTAATACTTTTTTTGCTTCAGTTTATGGAAGTCCTTGTATTTCATCAAGTTTTGTATGGTTTGATTATGTTTAAAAAGAAACAGCAACTGAAACACCTGCTTTCTTCAGTAGCAGCTATCACAAGTTACGAATGCTTTGGATTTTATTAGTAGCCAGTACATGAATATTAATTCCAAAATACGTGACTTGCATTGAAAACTGTATTTTGACTTGCAGGGGCCTGGGTACTGGCTGCGCTGTCTTGGGCAAGTTGGGTCAAATTTCTGGGCCTGTTTTCCCTGATGGGAATCTAGTTCCCAGAGAGGACAGAGGAAAAGGAGATGGTGAACAAATGGTAAAGCTCAATGTAGAAGTCATGGCTACTAACTCAGTGAAGTGCGTGGGTTAGTTTTGTACAATTATTATGATTTTCAAGACTTCAATTCTTACCAATGATTTGAAAGTGAATGTTACCAGCTGTCACTCCAGTGTAGCATTCCTGACTCTTAGGAGTGTATTGTCCTGGGCATGTCATTTAGTCTTGCCAAACCATTGTGTTTTGCCATGAATAAAATGGAGATTGGTTTTGGTGGTTTTGCAGTGGGTTGGGACTTCCTGAGATTCAAGTCACTGTAAGCATTTTAAGTAGCAATACCTTCCTAATTGGTGAGGTCATTCTGAACTTGGAACCAGTTGCTGTGAGGGAAGGACCAGTAAGAAGGGAGTGTGTGTAGTGTATCGCTGCTGCTGCTAGTGAAACAACGCTGCGGTCAAAGTGATTATACTGGAAATCTTGATTTAATTCAAGAAGCTCCTGACTCAGCAATTTATACATAGCTTCAAATTCATGAGTAGTCCTTTGCCCGTTGCTATATAATTTGGGAATTGCACACAAATGTAAGTACATTGCTCAAGCTGAAGTTTAATACTGCAAACAGCTATAAACAGTGCTTGCAGACAGGGTCTGGGTAGAAACCGGGAAACTGAGAGTCCTCAGCTCTGAACATCCGTCTTCTGTTTTTGATACTGCTCACCCAGGTTAGCTGGAAAGTGGTGGCCTTCAGGAGACTTTGCAACACTGGTTTTGTGGGTGGTTCCTTACAGGAGACTGAAGCGCTGTGATAAAGATGTTTGGGAAGATAGGAGCATGGAGTTTTGCTGGGTGGTTCTTAAAAAGCAGGCTTTCCAAGGGTGAGATCAATGTCTCTCTGGTTTGGAAATCTTTATTAGTCTTTGTCTCAAAGCATATAAAACTCAGAATAGTTACATATATTTCAAATTTGATGGGAGGAGAGTAATTCCCTAAAGAGATCTACTAATACTGTACCTCTATACTTCTAAAATAGTACCCTGATGAAATTTGCTTTTTAAGCTAATGCAGGTGGCTTGTATATGTGGAAAATACATTTACAAGAATCAAGACCAAAAAAAAGATATAAAATTGCCTTAATAACAGACAGAAATCCTCCAAATAGGATCAAATAGAACATGCTGTTTTCTTGGGACATTTTTATTGTATATGAAACTTGATAACTGTAATGTTCTGTTTGTACTGCTTGTGGACAAGTCACTTAATATAACTTATTAGACAGCTTCCAGTCTAACTTTTTATATCAGAAAATTATAAATCATTGACTGTAAAATGTTTCATAAAGCTATTTTTGCTGACAGTTCTGTATCAAAGTGAAAATTTGAAAAAGGCATTTTCATAGGGTTGAAAGTTTCCATTCCAGTTGCTGGGATTTTTTGGGGAATGGCATCCTCAACCTATTAAAGAGGACTTTTTCTTTTTTTTTTACTTCAATGTTTCAGTATTAAGTCATTAAAGTGAGGAAATAGAATTGGAAAGAAAACTTACTTTCATGAAATACTTTCTACTTCTTTCTCCCTACTCCTCATATTTTGATTTAGCAGCATGGTTTAGTTTGTTGTGGAGTAGTTCCAGCATCACCAAAATGAAGAATTGCTAGCTGTGGTTTTCTACTTACACAAAAAATAACTCAGAAGATTGAATTATTTTTATTAAATGTCCTTAAACAAGGTATGAGTGTGATCAGATTATCAGCATACATTTCTCTCTGTCCTCTGTCCTCCGTGTACTGTCATCGTCCCATCGTCGTCCTGTGCCGTCCCGTCTGTGTGTCGTCATCCCACCCCCAAAACTGTTGTTCGGGTGAATGGCTTGTGGGACGCATCCTTGATTTGCAGTTTGTTAGGACTACAGACTATGGAATTTAAGAGCTGTAAAATTGTCCTTGAGCAGTAAAATAGAAGTTGTTAGGCAGATGGCATCAGATTTATGCCTGGGATAAGAGAGTTGAAGTGAATAAAGCTACACGTTTGGCAGATAACATTTGCTTTTGGCAACTACTGATGTCCCATCAATTATACATCATTAGCAATTTCCTATTTTCAGTTCTTGTAGCCTGAGATAAAGTATTCTGCTAAACACTGTCCTGGAAGAGAGATTGGCATAAAGAAGCTGAAGCTGACAGGTATTAGCAGAAACTCAGTAGCTCTTGTCTATAATGATTTCTTCTGTGCTATAAGAGATGGGTCAGGGAAGAGAGCCCTGACGTAAATGCAGGTGTGACATGATGACAGAAGAGGCAGAGAACCAGTCTGTCCCTACAGGATACCTTCGTACTCTAATATTCCACTTTTTTTTAAAGTTTGTTTTCAATAAATACTATTCAGTCTTCCTCACTAGTCTACATGTTGGCTACCTTGAGCTAGACAGTTTAATTTACTGTATTCTTGTTTCCCAGATGACATAAAGAACGTGTTTGTTACCCCTTTCTTTTTAATTTCCTTGATTTACAACAAATCACTCTCAGCCACTGATGTTTCATTTAACTTCCACTTGCCAACATTTAACCAAGTTGGTTTCCTTATTTAGTGAGCTGTTGGGGTGTCAGTGTGTCTGAATGCTCTATCCATTGAGTATTTCCTCCTCCTTTTCCATTTCAATTTTGCCAAATTGCTATATTGTGCATTAGGCAATCAAATCTTCAGGGAAGGACCCAGTCTAACATGGTTTTGATTGTTGCAAAGGTCTTGGATGAGGTTGTTCGCTCAGCAGGATGGGGGAAGTTTGCTTTACCTGCAGGCACGCTTGCACATAAGAGATTATGGATGCAATCTGTCAAGGGATGTGATGAAAGAAGTCCATAGTTTGGGATATTCTACTCAGCTAATGCTCATGCAAGACCATGCTCTGAATTAAAACGATCCTGCACTGGCTGTGGAGTGATCATGTGGCCTTCTACTTACTTTCCACCTTCAGAGGCTGAATATGGGCTACAGAACAACACTGGACTTTTGAGGGCTTCTGCTGGATCTTTTTAATGTTATCTGAATGTAGTGTTTTGATGGATTCAGATTCTGATATGTTCTCCTACATGGCATTCACTTTACTGTCTGTTAAACTGTAAGTTCAAAGTTTGCTACAAAAGACAGATTATTTTCCCCCTTGGAGAATTTCAGAGATGCAGTCTTGATTTTTGACATTGGATGCATTGCTTCTCTCCACAGTTAGCCAGTGGAGACTTGAAATGCTGACAGATCCTACTCAGGTTGTGGAATTCCACCAGACCAGCATAAGATCCAAAAATTATTTCCCCGTTCATGCAGGAGATTAGGGGCAGATTCTCTGTACACGGTTTAACTCTACTCCAGTGGAAGTACTTCCCGGGTTTAAGCTTCCTGAGAGCAGAATGAGATCCAATGCCTCCTTGAAAACGTAGCCGTGATGAAAGGTGAATAATGATTTTGTTGTTTCAGACTCTTTGCATTTCACTAGGAACATTTTGTGAAAGAGGAAACCTTTATCAAAGAGATGCACAGATCTTTTTGCATTGTTTTCTTGAGCTGAGTTTCTCAGACATAAACGTCTCTCGGCACTTGCACAGAAAAGGTGTAAATTACATTTCACACTTCTGCCTAGGAATTAGGAACCATGTAACCTGCCTGTACTGTTGGTTAAAGAAGCATTAGAAAAGAGGAGTCTGGACTGTAAGGTGTTAGTCCAGACTGGCACTGATTGATGATATGGCTTAGCGCAAATTATCTTACCTCCACACCTTGAATCTTCAATCTAAAATATAAATACCTCACCTCAAAGTATGGGTTTGAAACGTAATTAAAGCTTGTAAGGCATAAATGTATCTTTGGAATAAAAGCGCCACGTATTTTCCAGTAAATAATCCACAACCCTTCGAAAGTACCAATGTGTGAAAATAATTCCTTGGATAATAAATAGCCATCTTCATACAGCCTGCACAAAGGCAGGGAAAGTATCTGGGTGCCAGGGACAATGTATTAGCAGTTTATGTACATAGATTTTTTTAAAAATAAAGTAATTAGTGTCATTTTGGGAAGGGTGGGTATCGATGCTTTAGATGCTGTAAGAAGAGATGTGTGAGCAATAGGGATCAGTCTTACAGGGGTACATTGATTATGTGGATAACTAGAAATTAGTAACTTCTACCACTGAATTATTTTGATCCTGCTTTTCATTTTAGGTTTAGAATGCTACAGAAACTAATTTACCAGCAAAGTTGCAGTGTTTTTTTTTTTCCATTATGCTTCCAGATGTTTACTGAAAGGATACACTGCATCACCCAGTGTCCTTCTTCAGTTGATCCCTTGCATCTGTTTGTCTGCGTAACTTAACTAGTGATGTAGTGGTATTGCTGCATCGTAATTCACAGAGTTTGGGGAAACAAAAATAAAAATCATTAGCAATAACACTGCTGTTGCAAGCTGAAATAGTTACTGAATTCTGAGTGGTGATTTCAATATACAGAGCTGTGGTGTACTTCAGAGAAAAGCTAAGGCCTCTTCTGGCACAAATAGTCCCATTGAAGCCTTTCAAGGAGTGGTGGCACGCTGAACAGAACATAATTGAAGTGAATTTCATAGGCAGGAATAGGTACCAAGTTGTCTCTTTGGGGATATTTTCAGAGGACAGCAAATTTCTACGGTTTTGGTTGGTTTTTTTTTAGAACAGTTGTTAATTCCTGAAAGGAAGATGTGGAGTGTGTGTGTGTTGAGGTGGGGATGTTTTTAAATGTGAAGCTTTGGAAGAGAGTGTTCCTGAATAGCACACCTGCAAAGGGTTAAGGAAGATGGAGGATGGGTTCGAGTGGGGATGTCAATATATAGAAAGCCTAAGCTATGAGACTTGGCAGTGTATCTTACATATATAGGAGTGCAGGAAAAAAGGAAACTCGGAGAAGGTAAAGAAGGAAAGACATGAGACAATGTTTTTAGAGAAGTGATGGGGAAGTGAACAGGATTTTTTAAAGAAGCAATGGGACTTGTCAATAAGGCAGAAAGAGAAGGTAGGAGAGCAGAAAGGGTAAGATAAGCATCAGCTACGTCTGCCAACAGACCAGGATAATTAGATAACCGTGGAAAGAAGAGTTTGGGCATCAAGGAGCCTGTTGCTCTCTTTTTGCAGTAGAACTGTCAGTGTGTTTGCTTTGAAGTTTTATATGTATATATATTTAGGCAACATCCATAGCTAACTGACGTGTGGCTCTGTGTATATGCATAAATGTTTCATTTCAGTATGAAACCCTATGGATTGTATCAGAGTAAAGAGAAAATTCCCAGATCTTTCTTGGTCAAAACTCCTGGTTCATTTCTTTTAACAGGACTTTGTAAATGTAGGGAAATTGTACTGTATAGTGCAATACAAAATCTGCCTCTCTTGAAAGCCTATTGGAAAAACGATGCCCATTGGAAATTATGTCTTTTTATCAATCTTTTGATATTTAGCAGGTTTATCTGTTGCTTTGAATTTACCTGTTATCTGTGCATTTTAGGTTAGCCATATCCTTGAGCAGACTGCTTTTCTTTTATGACACTGGTATTTTGGCCATCTTAAGCTCGTGCTATTGAAACAAATATAACAAGAAGTTCAGATTTTGGAGTTTTTGGCAAGATAACATTCCTCTACAGTATCTACAAACCTAAACATTGGAGCATTGAAAGCCTGATAGTATCCCCTGAGTTAAACAGATCTGATCGATTTCTAGTGCTGGAGGAAAAAGTGGACAAAGCAGTGAAGTATAAATACCAAAAAGCAATTTTAAAATTATTTTGGTCATTGAAAGCTGACCCGAGTTGTTATAAAGTAGGTTCTGTAATTTTAGCCATTTGAGGCTGTACTTAAGCACCTAAATATAAGTGACCTATTCTTCAGAGGTGCTCAGAAACAAGGGTGGGTATAATGCAGTGACGGGATTTAATTAGGGGGGTGATGTGCTCTCGCCAGCAGGAGAAAGAAGATTATTTTCCCAGAACTAATCTGTGTGGTCTGGAGTGAAGCAAGGTGAACATCAGGATAGCAGGAAGGGAGGTGTGGATCTGGCTTGGTGTTGATAGGAAGTTGAAATGTACCTCAGCAGCTTAGAAATAATGTACTTCTGAGCCTATATTTCTCTGCCTCAGAATACACTAATAACTTCAGGTGTGAGCGTTTGAAGTTGGGCATGTAAAGTGTATGTGTTGATTCTTAGGCTGAATGATTTTTCTAGTCTCCCTGTCATTTGTTTAAAAATAAAATTCTGTAGGTGTATATAAAGAGATATGGTTTACATTTATCTCCGATGTATTTATATGATATCTGTATGTTTAAAAATAATACATCCAGAGTAATGATCATCATTCTCTTTTTGGACATTCCCCATCAGGGGTAGTTACAGTATGGATGATGACTTATAGTAAAGAAAAAGTGAGCAAACTGGCTAGCTGTGGATGTTAAAGAAGCAAGTTCGGGTTGAAGCTGTTGGAGGTTACTGTTCCAGCCTGAAGGGACATAATAGCTGTGCAAACAAATGGCATTACACATAAATCCCTGGTAAGTGCCTAGGATAAGGACTGTGTTCAGTAGTCCTGCATCCCACAGTGGAGGAGGAAAATGCTGAGGACCTGCTAAGGACAGTCTTCCTTTGGTGGTGCCTTGGTAGCGCTTCCTCTGCTATTCCTTCCGCTGGGGGGTTGGCTGCCCTAGGCTGAGCAGCGCACAGAAACATGCCTGGATAGAACAGTAGTATTTGGTTGTAGGTTAAAAGCTTGTTGGCCAGAGCTGCAGTTTTCGATGTACAGCCAAGTTAAAAGGCCCCAGTGAAATCTGTCATCTGTAGTGGCCAGTACCTACACAGTTCGGTGTCAACGGCATCAGCGCGCCGCGTTGAATGGGGGAGGCTCGGCTGTGACCCGGCCGTGTGCTGGGGGCGCGTGGCTGCTGTCAGGCTGGGTGACAGAGGTCACCAGTGGCAAGAGAGAGGGGCTAATTAGTGGTATGGAGCTAATGCCTTTTTAGCCTCTTTTCTCTGCTTTCCTGGTACATCCACATTTGTAGTTAGTATTTTATTTTGCAGGAGACAGAGGCCAAGAGATTGCTGCTCAGAAAGTAAGCTGGGATGATAGAAAGCTATGACCTATGTTCTTGCAGTGAAGTGCTTATATTCTGTTTATCTGTAAAGGGTCGTTGTTTCTTGTTGTAGACGAAGTAGTTATATCTATGCTCGTAGCTGGTTTTGGCTCTAAGCGCATGCATTTGCAGCAGAACGGCGATTACAAAAGTGATTCAGTTGTACAAGGAGTGATCTGCAGCAACTGAGTCAGGCAGTGGCTTCCACAAGCCATGTTATCGTTGGTTGCTGTTAATTTTTTTGCCATGAAAATAGCATGGCATTCACAAGAATTGAGGCTGAGATGTTCAAGGTAAGCAGTGTACTACACGAGCCTCTCTAATGTTTTCTCAGTTCATTGAAAAGCTTAAGTTCCACATTTTGCTCCTACATTTTTCTAACTTTTCCTTTAAAAAAAAATGTTCTTTTTTTGGGGTTTCTTTTTAGTTCCTCCGGGAGTGATACAAAATGGAGCTCGAGTTCTGAGTAGAGGAATATTTCCTGGAGCCAGGCCATTGCCAATCAACCCTATAGGAAGCATGGCCGTTGCAGTAAGGTAAGAATGGCTCATTGCGCGATCTTGATGAAATAAATCAGTATTTTGCAGAGAATGTAAAAGTATATATAAGCTCTGGTCAACAGATACTTTGCTGCTTGCTAATACTTGTGAGGTTCTAAATGAAATAAAACTCTGCCACCTAAAATTCTTGGGTTACCATTCTTTGCAAGATAGTCATGGCATATCTGTCTGTTGCACACTGGTTTGTAAAAAGTGGTTTTATTTTCACTAGCAAATTGCAGGCACTTTATGGTGAGAACCTCCTACAGTGACCTGTTTTTCTAAGTGCAAATGCTTTCTCCTGCTCCTCCCTCCCTCCCTCTTCCTAAAGACCTTTTCCTGGATTAAACACCAGTGAGAAGAATATAAATAACATTAAAGCAAATTCTGAAAGGTATCTAAACATATAGCTGTCGTTTTGTTATTAACTTAGGTCCTTGTGAGGCAGTTTCCTTCACTACAGTTTCTATTTCAAGGTTATACTGAAACGTTCAAGGGTAAAATGTTGTTTGAAGATATTCAACTTTTTCAGAAAGCAGGGCAGTAAGAGACATCTAGTGATGGCAATAAGAACTGTGGTTCAGTGGTTTGCTTTAATTAAAGCAGTGATGGTTTATTGGTGGAAGAACAGTTTGCCTCAGGTGTAGCTCCATTTTCAGTCAGTCACAACAGCGATTAATTTGGTCAAGTGTGCTGCCAGTGCCCTTTTCTTTCAGAACTCTCAGTATCTGCAAAAGCTATTTCAGCTCAGGCAGTTGGGTATTCTGGGTGGGGTTTCATAATTAGCACTGACCCTGTTTTGCTGGGCTGTTCCAATTACACCCTCTGATCTCAATAAATGACTGCAAGGCAGTGAAATAAAGTATCTTGATAGCTGCTTATTCCGTTACTATTTACTTGGGATTTTTTTCCCATTTGCTCTTTATTTTTTTATCCCTTTTCAGAATCAGTGTCTAGCCCTTTGGGTGCAGTATTTCCATCCAATAAATGGAGAGAAAGAGAGAACCTATGACATTCGTGTACTCTTGATGCTTAAAATGCATAGAGGGGAAGACACTAATTGGAATAAAACCCTTTTTTTTTTGATGGGCAACTGTTTCAGCTGGTTTTCACACTTGCTGCACTGAAGGGATGCAACCCTGAGGGTCATCCTCCAGAAGTCTGCAGAGTTCCTCTCCATCTCGCTTTACCACAGTCTGGCCTTGCTAGCAGTTGGGGGTCAACCATCGTCAGTGGCTTTGCTGCTGGCTTTAGCCAGGACTTGTATTCTGCTCCAGTGGGGATTGCAGAGCTGTGGGACTACTGGATCATTAATTATATATAATTTTTATGAGGTGTCCAATCTAAATGGAGGACACAGTGGTCTGAATATTTTCTCCAAGTTAGAATAGAATAGACTATTTCAGTTGGAAGGGACCTACAATGATCATCTAGTCCATCTGCCTGACCAATTCAGGGCTGACCAAGTTAAAGCATCTTATTAAGGGCATTGTCCAAATGCCTCTTAAATACTGATAGGCTTGGGGCATCGACCACCTCTCTAGGAAGCCTGTTCCAGTGTTTAACCTCTCGGTAAAAAAATGCTTCCTAATGTCCAATGTAAACCTCCCCTGATGCAGCTTTGAGCCATTCCCACATGTCCTGTCACTGGATCCCGGGGAGAAGAGATGGGCACCTCCCTCTCCACTTCCCCTCCTCAGGAAGCTGTAGAGAGCAATGAGGTTGCCCCTCAGCCTCCTTTCCTCCAAACTAGACAAGCCCAAAGTCCTTAGTCGCTCCTCACAGGACATGCCTTCTGGCCCTTTCACCAGCTTTGTTGCCTTCCTCTGGACGCGCTCAAGGACCTTCACATCCTTCTTAAATTGTGGGGCCCAGAACTGCACACAGTATTCAAGGTGAGGCCGCACCAACACTGAATACAGTGGGATAATCACCTCTTCTGACCAGCTGGTTATGCTGTATTTAATGCACCCCAGGATGCGGTTTGCCCTCTTGGCTGCCAGGGCACACTGCTGACTCCTATGAGCCTGCTGTCAACCAGCACCCCCAGATCCCTTTCTGCAGGGCTGCTCTCCAGCCACTCCTCTCCCAACTTATACTTGTGCCCGGCGGCACTCCATCCCAGGTGCAGAGTCTGGCATTGTGGCTTGTTAAATTCCATCCCATTAATCATTGTCCGATGCTCAGATCTATCTAGATCCCTGTGCAAGGCCTCCTGTCCCTCAAGAGAGTCAACAGCACCTCCCAGTTTGGTATCATCAGCAAATTTGCTAATGGTGCATTCAACTCCTCTATCCAGATCATTGATAAATGTGTGGTATAGAACTGTCCCTTAGAACTGAACCCTGAGGAACACCGCTGGTGACTGGTTGCCAGCCAGATGTAGCCCCATTCACTACAACCCTTTGAGCTCTGCTCTTCAGCCAGTTCTTCACCCAGCGCACCGTAATCCTGCTCATTCCACGGTTGGACAACTTGTCCAGAAGGATGCTGTGCAGGACAGTATCAAAAGCCTTACTAAAATCCAGAAAAAACGCATCCACTGCCTTCCCTTCATCCATTAGGCAGGTGACCTTATCATAGAAGGATACCAATTAGTTAAACAGGACTTTCCCTTTGTGAACCCATGTTGACTGTGCCTGATGATTGCATTATTCTTTAAATGCCTTTCAATAGTACCCAGTGTAATCTTCTCCATAATTTTTCCAGGAACTGAGGTTAGACTAACAGGTCTGTAGTTCCCTGGGTCTTCCCTCACACCCTTTTTGTAGATTGGAATAACATTGGCTAGCTTCCAGTCAGCAGGGACCTCCCCAGACTCCCAAGACCTTTGATAGATGATCGAGAGGGGTCCTGCCATAACATCTGCTAGCTCCTTCAGTACTCTGGGATGAATCCCATCAGGCCTCATGGACTTCAGCTGATACAGCTGGTCCCTTACAATTTCAGTGTCTACAAATGGAAAGTCACTGTTCCCACACTTGTGGTCCTGCTGGTCCTGGTTTGTCTGCATTTCCTGCTTAGACCCAGTTTCATAATCAGGGTTGACTCAAGGAGATAGAACCATTTTTCTTTCCACGCCACTTGAAAACTTCCTTCTGTGTAGACATTCCAAATTGCTATGCTGTAAGGCTGTATATGGTTAAATTTTATGCATTTCTGAGGACTTCTTCTTATGTTTTTTCCCAGCAGGTAGAAGAGGATCTTTACCAGCTACCTGCTAATGTAGATTTGGGAAATTAGGGATTTTACCCCTCCCTTGCTTATGTTCTTTTTGCTCTGTCTCAGAGAAAAGCATTTATAATTAGTTAATGCAGACATTTCTAATTCTTCTTATTCTCTTCTCCAGCCCTAGGCAGTATTAGAAATAGCTTGCTATGAATATATTCCAGGTCTGCATGATGTCTGCTCATATTTAAGGGCTCCTGCAATATCCCCTCTTCTAATCCTTGAAAAGGGGGCGGGGGGAGGCTTTAAAAGCTTTTAAAAGAGAAGTTAGGGGACTCTCTGCAATAGAGCAGGTTCAGCAGACAGTTTTGTCTTATTTCTCTCGGGGATATTAAGATTCAGAATTTCTTTAGGAAGGTCAGTCTGGATGCACCATGCCTCTTAGAAAATCATCTGGTCCTCTCAAAACTGGATACTTCCGTTATCAGTTACTGTAAAAATGACACCCTGTTTCTTGGTGCTTACCGCTCTCCTCAGATACACAGGGCTAAATAGGACCTGTCATGTCGAGCTTTCATGACATCTCATGAGAATAACTTCTGCTTATCACGTGCAGCAGGGGGAATTTACCACAGCATCCGTGCAGCCTTCTTCTGTTGCACTGAAGAGTAGGAGTGCTGCTCACACAGAGCTGTCATTCCTGCATAGAGAGAGATGCTCCAGTCAGGCTGGCAGGGGATGTTTTTAGACCTGTTCAGGTGCAAGAAGGTTGATTTCCCCTTCCAGCTTTCACCTCCCTTCCAGGGAGGTCTACAGGGCAGCCACGGGAGGTGGTGCAGTCTCCTGTTAACAGTTATCTGCAGAAATTATGTGCTTCTGCCTATATATTGAGAAGCCAGACTGCTTCTTTCCAAGAAGTTTTTACTCAAATGTATATTTTCATGAGAAGAGTTCCTTTGGTGCTCTAAGTGAAAGGCCTAAAACTACCTAAAAAAGGTGGTTTTCATCATTCATATAGAGGACCTCTAGTAGTGGATCCTTGCATAATAAATTAAACCTCTTAACTGGTTTTCTTTAGTTACTGTAGGTAGGAGTTAAGGGTTCTTCTGTAAGGTGCTGGTCTTCTGTTGGCACTTCCTTGCTGTCTGAGCTGTTTATTTCTTCAATATCTTAGTGGTCTTTGGTTTTGTTGTTCCCCAGACTGTGTGCGAATGACATGCAGTATGTTGTCCTGTTGTGCAGACTGCCATTAGTGTCAAAACAGAGTAAGAAAAAGTTTGGTCTTGGGTTAAATTTGCAGTTGTGATTAGGTGGAGTGTTTTGACTAATCTGTTTTTCAGAAAGGAGGCCAAAACCATAGCATTGGACTAAGAAGCTGAAATCTGTGATTTCTGATGTGTTAGCTCCCATCAGTTGGAAAGTTTACTGTGTTATTCTTTTTCAACAGTGTGACTGAATGTATTAGTGTATTTTGTTCCTGCACAAGGTATCGATGTGTTGCTGTTCCCATGTAATTACATGTAATTATTTTTAATGTATAAAATAAAGTACAATTGAATTAAGTCATTTGGATTAAAAACCCCTACTGAAAAGTATTTAACAAACACGACAAATCCACCACTTTCCATGAATAAAGAATAGCAATTGAGGAGAGCATCATTATGTTGTAGTGCATTTGGCTTAAATTGCACAAATAGGCCTTTCGTTCCAAACTAATCTACAAATGGAAAAGGCATCCCACGCTATTTTTACTTTGAAAATCATCCTCTGGTGTTAAATCTCCACAGCAGAGCATAATTGGATGTGTTTTGACAGTAGCTTTTTATTTACTTTATTCACACCACTTTTAGCTTGTTTACCATCCGTATTTTCCATGTTGTGGCTGACAAGTCTAAGACCCACCCGAAGACAGCAGGGAAAAATAACGCTTCAAAGCTGCACAGCGTGTAGCATGTCTCTAACATGAGATCCAGCATATATATTTTTGGCAGACCATATCCCCATACAGTTCCCTGAGAGAATCTAAAAGCAAATGCAGTGGTAGTCTGGATATGTAGGAAAGAAAATACTGACTTACAAAGGTATTAAATGAAAGCAAGCAAAGCCAGTAGTGCCTTACATGCAGCAAGGAGTTGGTTGTGCTTTGAAGGTGAGCTCTTGCTCTTACTATGTACATCCATTGGAAAATACCTTTTAAATGTTTACTTAGGAGGACTTCTGTGTCCACTTTAGTAGGCATAGTCTCTACCAAAGTGGCCAATGCGTCTGCCAGTGTGCATCTTGGCAAAGTGCAAGAAGCTCTATCATATATAATCACCTTCCACATGAGTAAGGTGTTACCAGTTACAGCAACCCTTTGGAAGAGCACAAGCTTGGAAGCTGATAGAATATTAGAGCTCTCTGAACTACCATTTCAGTACATGCAGCAGACAGCCTCCACCATGATGTTTGTCATTTTCTTTGGTTATCCGTAGTGCGTGAGTGGTTTGTGTCTATGTCCACGTCCTGCCGCAGTGCAGTAGACCTACTGAGCCTGCGAGGGCAAATCCACTGAGGTGAGGTTGATGGAGTTTCACTCCTCAGAGAATCTCACCAGCTGTGTGGCATAGGCCTTGTAATTTGGTCCAGGTTATTCTGCGAAAGATGTTTCACAAAATATCCTTGGTAATTTTTACGTATTAGGCCTTTTTTTCTTTTCCTCTGCCCCAAATGTTCACTGCTACAGAGGCCGCTGAACAGCGTTTACATGGGCTCCCAGGTAATCCCAGCTTATGAAGCTCTGATCTTCAGTGCTCTTTGTGCTGTGTAGGCCATGCTTCCCCATTTTTTTGGCCAGATTAAGGTGCTGCTAGTCCTGGCCCGTGGGGCTTAATGGTCTGTTCTGATCGGAAGGCCAATTGAAAACCCCATCCCATAACACTAGCCAGCAAATGCGCGAGATGGAGGTGCATAAGAGAGAAGAAGAGTTCGCAGCCACCTTGGTGGGAAACCTTAAGGAGTGGTTGAAACCTTTAGGATTTGGAAAGAACTAAACAGAGCCAGTCCCAGTAAAGATGCTTTGGCTGGATTTGCTGTTCTCTTTGTTTGTCTATGCGTCGGAAATGTCAGTATGGAGGGTAGCGTAGACTCCATTGCTTAACTGCCTTTTTTAGCTCATATTTCCCCAGAATGAATCCAAGCTATTGTTTCAGACTAGTTGAAAACTTGGGCAAAACTTCTTTATATGCCACTTGTGCCTAGGTAATAGGGTAAATTACTTTTGGTAGTGTTTGTTAGAAATACTTTGGTTTTTTAAATTATTGCAGATTAAAAATAAAAAATAATGGGAAATTACTTGGGTTTTTCCTCCTTTTTTTCCAATTCTCCTTTCTCACAAAATGTTTGTAGCTTCTCAAGGAATTTCACAATTATCTGTAAATTGCAAACACAAGCTTCCCAGGGAATTTCCCTAAGTAAAAAAAATTTCCATTCAATTTTCCAAGACAAAATGTTCCTTCTTCCTAGGGAAAGCAAGTGCATCTGCACTGTCAGAGCTCCTGCTCTTCCTTTATTTTGACAAAAAAATTAAAAATTAACCAAAAAACAACAAAACACCCCAAAATGTGACACTAACAAACCTTACCTACTTCATCAGGAGTAGATTTTAAAATATCTGTTCTTCTTCTGCTAATAATGCCACAGTTCCATGTGCAGCTCCTGATCATTGGGGTGTGACAAGAATGAGTTTTGTGCCTAACTTTATTCGAAGATGGAAGATTGTTATTTATCATTATTTTCACTTTAAATTTATAGGGCAGTTACTAGATTATTCCTCAGGCTTAGCTTTCATTACGGTGACTTTATTTCTCATGCTGGCTTTATTTTTGCTTATTTTTTCCTCCCTTGAAGCAGCCATTCAAGCAGTGATTAAATAAACCAAACTAAGTAACATGTGCAAGGTAGATGCCAAAACATAAGTAAAATTATGTACTTACATTATCTGTGAATTATTATTTTTGCTTAGGTAAAGGAACTGGTAGGTACTTCCTTTTATAAATTCTTCATTGTATATTCTTAATGTTCTTGCTTATTACTGGCATGATCAACTTAAACCCCAAATCCTCTTTGTTGCATTGCATTCCCCTTCCCACCTGTAACAGGCAGGATGAGTTATCTCTGGGAGCTGACAGAATTCTTTAGTAACTAAAGGACAAAAATACTGGCTGACTTGATTATTCTTTTTTGCAAAATGCAGAGGGCTGCATTTCTTAACTTCAGATCTGCTGTTGATACTGACAAAGTGCTCTTTCTGCTGGCAGTTCATGACTTGCATTTACTGTGGTCCTTTGCATACGATTATGCTGTGAAGTACCTTTGTAAGAGCTTCTATCAATTGTGTTACCCAACTTCTTGTTGTTGACTTTTAACTCAATAACCCCTGATACAATCTCATCATACAGCAAGTGAGCACCACTGACTTTTCATATGCTTGCTCATCCTTCTGTCTGCTGGTATGTAGTGGTTTTAAGTAACAGTTCAACTACCTGTAGCTAAAAGTTCTGACTGTCCTCAATTTCCCTTTGAAATTATGTTACCTATACAGTAAAAAAGAGTGTTATTTTTTTTAGCAAACCTGGAACCTGTCAAAATCCACAAACCCAACTTACCTGTACTGCTTTCTTCGTATCTTTTAACTGGGTGTTTCCAATTACATACCAAAGCTGTCACCTATGCGTATACAATATCTGTCATCCAGAACGATCAGAGATAGATAAGGTGATATTTAAACTCCACATAGGTTTGCTTTGCTCATCAAAGGAATATACGTGTCTCTGGTGTCGAATACAGTAAGTATTTTTCAGCAAAACTTTTTTGCCATTTTGCAAACAGAATGTGATTACCTATCTTTTTTTAAAGCTAGTAGAGAAATTTAAGGAAGATATATCTGCCCTTGGTAAAATGACTGAGACTTACTTTCATCTCATCCTGAGGAAAACCCCTTTGAAAGGCAGAGGCACTAACACTGTGCAAAGGACATTATTTCCTTCCTGACTTGAGATCCAGCTGTGAGTCCCATGTGAGTGTGTGAGTTGGAAGTCCCATGGCTTCCAACTGCGAGTCCCATCTAGCTCCTGATGACATTAGTAGCAGAACTCCTATCCATTAACAATGGGAATGGAGTCGGGCTTTCAAAAGTCCAAACTTACCTCTGCAGTGCTTGAGGGTTGTGTCATTGTGCTACAGTCAAACTGAAATATTTTAAGAAGAATCTGTGCATGGTACTTTTATCTGTATAACTATGGTTAAGATTCCTCAAGCAAATAAAATAGTCTGTGTCAGTAGGATGAAAAGCTCTAGACACTGTCCCGTGGACTTTCCTGAAAGGGCAAGTCACAGCTTTAAAACATTCGAAAATATGTCAGTTTCTGGAAATTTTGAAATAAAGTTCTGAACAAAAAAATGGGGAAAAAATAAGGTATTACTTGAAATAAATTTCCCCTCACTGTTATAGTAAACACAAAATTCTTAAATACCTTTTCTTCCCCTCTGTAATTTAAAAATAATCCAAACATCAGAGCAAGCACTTGTTTTACAGTTCTATTATTGTTCCAGTAACAAAGTTAGAGTTACAACCAGAACTGTGAGGAAAAATAGATTCAGCTGGCTAAAATCTATCCCTTGAAACCCAGGGGAGGTCTGGCCACTGATGATCTAGATTGAACTAAGTAGATCACGGATTCATTTCTTAGTAAGTATGTGAGACTGTATAAGAGCAATATAAGCTTTAGAATGTCTCAGAAGCGCATGCAGAATATGAATGGTTTAGATATTAGTTTAGTCAACTCTTATTAATCTACTAATATAAATTATAAGTAATTCTTCATATCTTATGTTTGAGCTATTATTGTGTATCAAGATACAAATCAGATTAATTTACTTTCAGGGTATGTGACTTTTGATCTTGTGAATATCCTAAAACACTCTGTCTGTATAACTCATTTTCATTTCTGCGGATATCCTTTGCTAATTCTCTCCTTGACCTGCTTTCTCTTCCTTTTTTATTTCACCAAGCAGAACTGGTTGGAAATCTTTCAAAATGTAAGTGAAAACCAAAAATTTTTCTGAGATGCAAATGCTATCCATTTCCTGACCAGTTCCACCATAGATGCCTTTCTTCTGAAGTGTATTGGTATTTCCTTTCCTCCCATTTTTTGAAGTGATTTCTTTTTTTCACCTTTCTGTGGTCGTCTGTTTTTCTTTGTCATCATCCCTGTTTGCAGTCACTCCCTGTGGGATGCTGACCCCATAGTAGTACACCTTCCCCCCGCAGGACATGGCTTCTGTAATCCCTGGACCTTTCGTTCTATTTTTATGCTTTTTTGAAAGGATTGGGATCTGGAGTAAATCCCATGGGCAGAGCTTTTGAATCCAAATTATAGCCCCTTTATGTAAAAGCAAACACTAGAGACTCAAGAGCAGGGCAAATCAGGGATGTCTTTTTGGCATATGGTTGCTCTGCTCCATGGAACTGTAGCTTTCCTTTTATTGATAGTCTCTCAATACAAAGTAACAAATAGGAGTAGATCTAATAACATGAAAATAGGCATCTGGATTTAAATCCCATCTGTTAGAAGCCTTGTTTGCTAATAACCTAATCAGTAGGAATTCCATTTGAGTTCCCACCTATTCTGTCCTGTGTTTGTTTCCTTGGAGCAAGAATTTATTGCCATTTTTTAATGGAAAATTAGTAGCATGTGATTTTTATTGAGCCACATTGCTCTGACTATTAGCTGCCTAGTAAAATCAAGTAACTTTAATTTTATGCTAATTTATGATAATTTTTAACATCCTTAAATGTAAATTTACCCTAAAAATGAAGAATCTGTCACTTAAAATGCATCACATGCTTCCTCGTAATGACTGATCTTAAGGAGTTGGTTATAAATTCACCTTACAACTAGTTTAGTATGGATGATTTCTTCTTTTAAGCATTTGGCATCCTCTAATGACAACCCCTGCAGTGGCAAACCATCACAGAGTAAATGCAGCTGGCTTGCTGCACAATCATGAATGACATTGCATTTAGTTATTAATAATTGAAGGAGCTTTGTGTATTCCTTCTGGGTTCTGTATATAATTTATGGATCATAAAGCTACTCAAAAATCTAGGGGAAAATAATTTTGTTGAGCAAAAGAGGTTGGCAAGAGGCTTTCTTTGCTGATAACTGGGCCTTCTATTCTATACATTCCTTTGAAAACACTGTAAATAAGAACATTTGGAGTGACTGATTAATTTGCTACCTTCTGGCGTTGTCCTGTCACTGGTTCACAAAAGCCTGTTTCTTATTTCAGCAAGCTCTACAGACAAGAGCACTTAGGTGAATAGGAACCGTGGAATTATGTACCACTCCTACATTTTCTACCTTTCGGCCTTACCTTTCAGAAATGGATAACACACTGCTGTTTCTTCTGTAAAGAAACCAGGCGTGAGGTCCATTCCCTGAAACCTAAAGCACTTTCCCATTTTTTAAGTAGAAGACCAGTAATACCCTGGACATGCCACTGTGCCATTCCTCTTAAGAAATATCTATGTTGAGGGCATGCATTTGAGAAAAGGTTTTAATCCAACACAGCCGTGAGTGTGCAAAAGCACTGTAGTGATAGCATGAAGATGGCAAGACTAGATTTTAAAGCAGTTTATCATGTGATAGGTTAAACAGTCTTGCTTGTTTTGGGGTTTTTTTAACTGATAGAGGGGTTCAAGGCTGGTGAACTGGAGGGTGTCGATGATGCCTTTACTCGATGAGCATCCTCCTCTCCTTTTTTTCAGCAGGAATTAAGCATTGCACAGGGTCAGTCCCTTCTTTAAAAGACTTAGTTAGAAGTATTGTATTCTGTATTGTAAAGTCAGTGGCAATGCTCTAATATTTTCCAGTGCAGAAAAGGACACTGTTAGTTTTTAAATCTATCAAGTTGCAGTAGTTCCCACAGCACAGAGTGCCATAAAACCAGCGGGGAAAATGACAACTTCTAGAGCAAAACCAGATTATCATTTTTCTACTGTTTGTTTTTAAACATGTTTTAATAGTTTGCTGGCAGCTAGTGGCTTAAGATTATATTGCTTTTAAGATTATTCATAAACTGATCACAATCAGAAATGCAACCGGACTACTACCTGGGTGCTATACTTAGTTGCTCCCTCTGTCAGAAAGAGTCCTAGCTGGAAAAGAGTCTTTGAGAGGGGGCAAAGAAGTATTCCAGAAAGCTAGTGTCTCTTCCCCACATTTTTGATTGTATCATTTTATATGAAAAGGGGGAGAGGATATTTATGCAGCTCATCAGAGTTTACTTAATATCCAGTCAGTAGAATAATGGGGATTTTTTCTTTTCAATTTTTTTTGAAGTGTAAACCATTAGTTGAAACGTAAATCAGGACTGTTCCGACATCACTTATTTGTGACCATCCCCTACTTGCTCCTGCCTCTTGTGCTGTTACATGTCTTTTGGCTTGTTTTATGTGTGGAGTCCAATCCACAAGCAATTTGAGTAAGGCTTTGAAACAGACCTGCATGGACACTACTTTGATAGTCATAATTTTAGATTATCTGTCAGTTGGCTTTACTTTATCATCTTTTGCACTGAAGCAGGATCACATCTCTGTGGCTTCTAAGACTGCTTCGATTTGTTTTTACAGGAACGGAATAACAAACTGCCGGATGCGGACAGAAAGTGAACAGTCCTGTGGCTCTCCAGTTGTTAGTGGTGACCCAAAGGAGGATCACAACTACAGCAGTGCCAAATCTTCCAACCACAGGAGCACATCACCTGCTAGTGACTCCGTTTCCTCTTCCTCTGCTGACGACCAGTATGAATTTGCAACTAAAGGTAGCCAAGACAGCAGTGAAGGAAGTGAAGTTAGCTTCCAGAGCCATGAGAGCCATAGTGAAACAGAAGAGGAGGACAAAAAGCAAAATCAGAAGGAGACCAAGGATTCTTTAGCTGACAGTGGGTATGCATCCCAGCACAAGAAAAGGCAACATTTAATGAAGGCGAAAAAAGTACCAAGTGACACACTGCCTCTTAAAAAGAGACGTACAGAAAAGCCCCCTGAGAGTGACGATGAGGAGATGAAAGAAGCAGCAGGATCGCTCCTGCATTTAGCAGGAATTCGATCCTGTTTGAACAACATCACCAATCGGACGGCAAAGGGGCAGAAAGAGCAAAAGGAAACCACAAAAAATTAGAACAAATCAATGATTTGTTTGAACTTACAAAGTTTTGTTTCAGCACGTCAGGTGAATTCTAATGATTTGTGGCAATATCAGCAATTTTTCCTTTTTTGTTTTTCTTTCTATTTGTTTTTGTTTTGTTTCTTTCCTTTTTTTTTTTTTTGACCCTTAAGATTTTTATTTTTAAAGGAGATTGAAGCCATAGAACTCATACTGACACTCAGCTAATTTACAAAAGCTTTTCATTACCTGAAGACAAAAAGTTAACAAAAAAAAAAAAGCCAAAATCGCCATTGCTTTCTCCGGCTTGTCAAAAATGCATGGTTGAATACGCAGTGACATCAACATTAACGTGATGGGAGTAAAATTGGGCACTTGGAAATCCCTCTTATACTAGAAGAGCTGTGCATAATGTAGTAATCATTCAGGCCTGGCCCTTAAGAATTTTTTTTAATGGCCTTATGATTGGGTTAGAAGTGAATGTGAATAAACAGATTTGGGGGAAAGAGGAGGCAAGTACTTCTCAACGGCAAACCAAGAACCATCTAGTGGCACTTGGATACGTTGTGCCATAGAAGTCTTTGGACAGCCACTGGTGGCAACTGCGCAAACCGTAATGCACTTTTAGTGCTTCACGTACTATATGTGGCTCATAATGTGAAGACTGATAACTTTAAGTTTGGGGAAATTTGAACTATGTATGCAATGGGTTTCAGTGAAATAACGAGAAGAAAGGGGGGGGGGGGCACTGTTAGTAGCATCGTTAATCATTGAATTCTGTCTTCTATATTAAATTAAAAGAATGTTCAAAAAGCCATAAGCCCGAAGATTGGCACTGCGTGCAAAAAATAATAGTAATAGGGAAAAACAAGCTATGTCTTCTAAACTGCCTGAGTGAAAAGCAATCAAGTCTAAGAAATTACAGTAGATACTAAGGAAAGAAATACATCAGAATCTTTTTCTGTGGATCAAATCCTTGATCTAACTGGGGAAACAAAGCTACAAAACCTGCCATTAGTAGTATTCTGTATTTAAAAAAAAAAAAAAGAAAGCATATTGGTGAACAGTAAAATTCAGAAGTTCAACAAAAGAGCTCCTACACTGCCCTCAGAAATGAGTGTGCAGTTACCGTCAGTCAGGATTCATCTGTGCAAAAATGACAACAGATTTCCAGATTCAACCAGCGTAGCCAGCAGAAGAAATTTGATCCACATTGCATGGATTCCTTGTGGGAGGGGGGGAATACAAAAAGCAAACAATTTTTTTTTATTCAAAGATGACAAAGTTCTTGTAAGGTAAATAATGTATTTAGCATGAAGCATGAATTATTTTCATATAAATATAGAAAATAGAGAAAAAGGCTATGCCTCTAATTTTTAAGCCCTTAGGCTTAGAGTTTGTTTTTTTGGGTTTTATTTTTTGTTTTGTTTTGTTTTGTTTTTGTTTTGGTTCTTTTTTGTTGTTGTTGGGGTTTTTTTGAAGCAGGTGTTTAAGGTTTAACCTTCTTCAGGGACAAACACTGACTGTTGGGGAACTTACTCTGCAATATTAAAAAATAAAATCTTCATGCTCTGGTAGGGCTTGGATGGTTGAATTATACTGCCTTGTCTGCACATTCAGCCCCCCTCTCCCTACTTCTGTTTAAAAAAAGAAAAAAAAAAAAGTAAAAGTGTGTCCTTTCTTCGTCTGTACATGTGTAACATGACGCAATAATCTGAGGGCAAATTTAGTAGTGAGTGTGTATGACAGAATCAAGAGAATAACGGGAGGTTAATTGAGGAAAACTCTCTGATTTGATTCAGGAATACGTAGACAAGAAAATAGCTTTGCTAATTTGCCATGAGAAAATGAAGTTAGTAAAGAGCCTTACTGAGGTGTCCAGAGAAAAACCAGTGTTACAGAGAGTGTGATTCAGGTATAACGCTACTCTCCTGGTAATGACGACCATTAGATTGGAGATCCCTACAGCAGAGGGAAGCTGTGAAATAAATAAGACAGTCTCTCTCACCTGGATTCATGAATTTGGCAAGAAAAATTCTACACTTAGAATATCCTAGAGGCAAGAAGAAAATCCCAGGAACCAACCACTTAACAGAACGAAATGGTCTATTTCTTAAAAAGAATACAGGTTTATATTTATCCCTAACAACTGTTTCAGGCAGCAGTTTCACCAAGACGGATCTAGTTTATGAAGAGTGAGTTAGAGAAGGGTTTGACTTCCCACTCAGTGGAGTGAACTAAAAATTGCATTTGGAGATGCCTGTGGTGTGTTTTAGGAAGGGGAAGGACTGAAGGGCGGGTGGTCTGGAACTGTTCTGTGCTCCACAAGCATTTTGTCATGTAAAGAACAGGGCCACACCAGGGGCAGCACAGCAAAAGGGTGCCTGTCCTCCCATCTCACCCAGCATGTCCTGGGATCCAGGAGCTGCTTGAGAGCTGCCGGAGCCCAGCACAACTGCCAGCTCTGCAGATAAGGAAGGAGAGAGACAAGGATGGTGCAGGAAGAGCTCTGCGCTCCCCTCAGTTTGCTGGGGCCAACGCATGCAGGGTTGATTCCCAGCATTAGTTAAGTCAGGATTACACAGATACTAACTTTTGGTGGCTGCCTGCATCCCTTAAGATAACGTTGGGGAAAACAGGAAGGACTGGTCCCTTGGCCAGGTAGCACAGAGATGAATGAGCCATATCTTTTCCCTTGTGTAATTGGACTGGGATAATCAGCTTCTTCCCAGATCCACACACCCTACAGCCAGAGTCCGCAGGCAGTGAACCACACAACCTCTGCACAAGAAAACTTGGTCCTTCATCTCTTTATGGACTTCGGGGAGAGTCATTTGAAATATAAAATACTACAGTATTAGTTTGTACCACCTTTGCTCATTAATGCATAGTTGTACCAGCTCAGGAGTGGTTTAATATTTATCAAAAAGCAACATTGAAAAGTCAAATTTAGTGCCAGAAAATACACTCAAACCATGGCTCAGCCATCTCTGTCCTCCAGAGACAGCAATGTGGTTGTGTGCCAGTGGCCAGACTCTGTCCACAGTCAGGACACTAATTCCAGAGCAGCTTCACTGATTGCAGTGTGTCAGTGCAAGTGAGATCAGTATCTGCTGAACAACAAGTACCATTCATTAATATGGACTCTTGGTGGCTAAATATATACTTACCACTAGTATTACTCACCTTAGAAAACAGTCATTTTGCATAAATATCTAATTAGGCAGGTTATCTTTATATATATATATATATATATATAAAATCTATCTAAGACTTCATCAACTCCTTTATATACTTGCTGGTAAACCTAAAATGTTGGCAAGCATCTATTTTCATGTAAAATTTGTTGCTCGTAGTCTGATCTGCTAAGGAGGTATTATTCGGTAGGAGTTTACAAAGTTATGTTCAGGAACCAGCAGTTTGGCTGAGGGCTAATGCCATCAACAGATTATTTCTGGAGTTAAAAAACAACTTGTCCTTATTGACCTGTACTCTGACTATTGATGAGAAGTACATAATTTGGATTTGTAGAAAATACTTAGGAATCACCTTTTAAACCATTCTTGTGCCTGGCTGACAATGGCAGCTTTGTCAGAACTGATTCTACTCCATCAGAGAAGTTGTCTTTTTTTATAAAAACTGAAACCGATTTGTTTTCCAAAAAATATAATGTCAACTTTTCAATCCAGTTGTCTCTACTTGACTGAATCATGCCAAAACGGAGCAGTAATTGCACTGTATTACAAACTCTCTCACTTGGCAGACATGAGGTGGTTTGGTTTTGCTTGTTTGCTTTCCTTACTAAGCCATTTTGGGGTGAGAAGTCGTTGAATCTCTAACTTTCCATTTTCCTCACTCTATCAGTATTGCCAAATTAGCGTTTCTCCAAGACAGGTGGGGGCTTAGGGGAATCCCAGTAGGTCAGCAAGCATTCAGTGGCGAGTTTCACATAGGCGTGAATTGTAAGGGTCGCTGGACTTCATGGCGGGTTCCTTTGGAATATGCCTTTTGCAGCAAGAAGCTCTTGCAGGCCAGAGCTAATGCCACAAGCAGATTTCACCGGCGTCTGCAGGGAGGTGAAATCTGGCAGTCATGCTTGCGTTCTGCAAGCAATTGGATGTCCTACTGCATTTTGATGCAGATTTTGCCTGCATTTAAAAATTCAAGCGCAGCTCTTGAACAGCTTTAATGTATCACCCCATAGCTGTTTCTGAAAGCAGTCTGATTCTGATCTTTTCCTGGCAAAACCAGCAGTAGTTCTACCGAGATCACAGGGGTTTACAGCTGAAAAGCCTGATGTGGGAGCGAGGAGGCGTGCCGTGTAGGACTAGAGAACTGTCCCGTGACTGTGTTCTCTTCTCTCTGGCAATTCAATTGAGGTCCATGTTCTGGCTCCTCTCTTAACCTTAATGGGAGAAGGGAATCCCAAAGGAGGTGCATTGGCTCCCAGTGTTCGACTGAATTACTGTCTACCTGTGGAAAAGATACAGAGAAACTCGGGGGGCTGCATTCTTCACTGGAGTGAGGTAGAGTTACATCAACATACGTAAGCAGAGAATGAAATCCTAAATTGTACACCAAATGGCTCCAGGGATAAAATGACCAAAACAACACTTTGTCCCGTTTTCTTGGTAGCCGCAATTGATTTTCACTGAGATTTTGGCTCCCAAATCATCTAAAGATGTAGATAGGCGCAATCTGAGGTTTTCTAGAACCTGAAGGTGTCTGATCTCCCTTGCAGTCAGTGGAGCTATAGACACCCAAGTGCTCCTGGAAATCTTTACCGTTTCACTACTATTATTATTATTACCATTTTTCCTTGAATCTGGCCCTAGGCATTTTTGAAAACATTACTCTCCCATGCTCCAGGATCAGAATAAAACTATCGAGAGAATGCATTTCCAATTTCAGGTGCAATGCAATTTATTTCACTTCATGGAGAATGCAAACCCAGTTCCTTCAGGTATGTCACTACTGCCTGAGTAGCTCATTGGCATATTTTATAGGAAGTATTTTTAAACGTTTTCTTGACTTCGCCACCAAAAGAGCATTTGAACCATACATCCTCCTGATTGTAACAGAATATCAGTGTTGACCGTCTGACCAGTTAAGTTTTAGTAGTGTTCTTCACAGCCCTCCAGTAATATATCAAACACTGTTATGCACATAATGCAGCACTGTGATCTAATTTAAATAATACTTTTTTATTATTTATACTACTCTATGTAATATACATCAACACTTTGCTATATAACCTAAGTGATAACCCTCTTCTTAGTTATCTGCCAAACTTTGAATTTCTGTTGGGTTTCTATTGCAGTTAGCACAGTTACCAAGTTGTAATGATGTCTCTTTTCCTTTGAAATGAGATGTGTAAGTCAAACTATACATTTTGTGTGTTTCTGTTTTAAGCTGGAGTTTATAAGGATTTACACACAACATTCGGTGTTCTGTATAAATCTGCATACATTTGTGAATTAATCTGTTAATCCCCTTTTATTTAGAAAGTATTAATTGACGGTGGTTTATTAGGGGTTTTTATTTTTGCATTTTTATTTTTAGTACTGGTTATTCTTGAATTAAGCAGAGACTTGTCAGCTGGGTTGCTTTATCTTTAATCATGTACCTGACCTTATAATTCTTCCACAGTTCAGCAAACAAGTACTAGCTTCACTGACCAAAAAAAAAGAAAAAGTCTCAACCTAATGTGTCTATGGTGCTGTATTTTGCTGGTGTACATTTAAAACCAGAAATGATTTAAAGGTCACTTTTGAGTTGTTCTAATAAGTAGCCTTTCCTGGTTTTGGGAGTTTGGGTTTTGTTTTGTTTTAGCATTGAAACAAGGTATATTTATCTGAAGCTATATAATGGGTTTTCTACTATATCACATTTCCTTTTGCAAAGAGGGGGAAATCAACCTGATGTAACATCCTTTCACAGTCAGTGGAAGGGGGTTTTGTTTCACTTTCTTATTTTCAGTTGATTTCGTTGGGCTTTGGATCAGGCCAGCAGTGACGAGAGCTCATCATCTGAGGGTTCAAGAGATAAATGACAACTTGTACTGGCCCTCAGTGCTAGAAGGGATTTTACTGGATGCTAAAATTACGTGCCGGATTCTGGGATGGCTGATCGTCTAGAAATGGGAATCTCTTTCATTTGTTTACTCTGGCCTGCAATCCCAAGACTTTCTTTTTTCGTTCAGATAACATTAACTTGAGTACGTTTTTAAGTTGCTAGAGCATTGTACATTTCCTGAGTATGTGTGTGGGACAGCAATTGAAAGTCATACCTGTATTTGATAACCAGTTCCATGCCTGCATCATTCACACTCACTACTTAAAACTGCCATGATGTAAAATGTTGGGGGGAATGATTTGTGTGTGTATGAAAAGCATTATGGACTTGTACATTTTTTTTATACTCTGATCTGTAATTTCTGAAATATTTTGTTTTACAGAAAAAAGTGATAAAGCAATCAAAAGACCAAGAGATTTAGTATCAATGCTTAAGGGTCACAGGACCTTAACTGGCCAATAAGTTAATTTAGTACAGTGATAAGCCAATTTTTTTCTGTACTTGGCGTCTGAAACTGCCAATTTCATCAATATTAAAATATGAACTGTGATGGGGAATGAACAGTGATGTTAAGTTGTATTTGTGTTTACCTAAATGAGCAGTCCGAAGGCAAGTGCAATCAGCTGATCTTTAGGAAATATGAAAATGTTGATTTAGAGGCATACTTGCATTTTACATTTTCTTGATGTGTAATCATATTGCCAAAGACAAACTATTTCATCAATTATTATTGTAAATAACACGTTCCCAAAACCTACCATAAAGTTTCTGTGATGTATTGTCTTCCAGTTGCAATAAAAATTACTGAGTTGCATCAATTGAACAATTGTAGTTGTGTGAATATTGGCTTCAAAATATGGCCAGATATTAAGGAGGAACAGCGGTGATTTTTTTACAAATTAATTCCTTCATTATTAAATAGTTCTAGCCCCCATGGGATGTTACCTGTATCTTCACTGCAGTAGGTATCAGCTCATGTTAATTTGCTGTCATGTACAAATGGCTAGACATACTAAATTGCTGTTAAGTTAGGGCCTGATCTTCCTTTCTCATCAGTTTTGCAGCTTGGAAACAAAGCTGATTTCACTGAGAATTGTATCTTTTTTTTTAAATGAGCAACAATCAGAAGAGATTAAATAAGACATGTCTAATGGTATATATATAACATCCTGAAAAACATTGCTTTCTAATCTTTGCATCAACCCTCCCCAGGCTTTATTCTGGTTTCTGCAGCACCAGAACTCTTCATTCTTTTGCCACATTACTCCTTTACCTTGCAGCATGAAGGGACTGTTCGCAGGAGGAAATCCCGTAGAGCTGAGATCTTCAAGGCTAGTTGCCTAAACTGACTCAATCCGTAACCACCTAGGAGGTATCCAGCTCTTCAAATACTTGGAACCTCCCCTGGTCACCTTGGGCTGCTGCAGGAATCAGTAATGCTCTTCTTCATTTGCCGGTGCTAAAAACTAGCCCATTCGGGCTGTATCGATCCAGCAATCCAACCTAAGTCTAGAGTTGAAGAAGACAGTGCAAAAGTCATCTCTTCAAAGAGTGAATAATAGAGGGTATAAAAAAATGGTAGTTGCCTCATAGCTTTCTCCAATTAAAATTAAACTGAATAGTAAAATCTTACAAATAAAATAATTCCCCAAACGTGGTTTGAAAGTGTTCTATGAACAGCCTTATGCACCTGTAGATTAAACTTTTAAAAGGATTGAGAAGAAAAAAGCCCCCTTGTTCTTCTGTCAAACTAAAATCTTTCCCGCACCTGGTTTGAGACGCTGCTGAAGCAGGAGAGGATGGTTTTGCGGCTGTGTAATGAGAATGTATGGCTGCTGAAGCTGGAACTCCAGCTGACCCGGAGCTATAAAAGTGTCCCCCTCACTGGTCTCGATGCCATCCTAAGCGGTTGGTATTGGAGACCACTGCAGTAGGCATCTGAGGGACAAGATGGATGTAAACAGGTCCTGGAGGGAGTGTGGCAGAAGAAACAAATGTCCAAGATAGATACACACAAAAGAGCATAAAAATGCTCAGCCCCAGTATCTGACTAGGTAATTGGTACTTCAGTGTATTGCCTGAGAAAGTTTCCGTTTTAACCTATCCTCGGCGTCCGCTGCCACTGCAATGGAACAAAGAGGAGGAAAAAAAAGCTCAGCCAAGGAGACGAGCTGAGAGGAGACTGGTGAGAAGGAGAAAACACCTATGCTCTGGACCATCTTCCTCGAATGGACCCCCCCTCCCATCCGCTGCCAGTTAAGCAAGTATCACGCAGCACGGTCTGTGGATGGATCCACAGCGACGTGTAGAGGAGCAGGGAGACCGCAGGCTCGCACAGAAAATGTTTTAGCCTTCATATGCAAGCCAGCAAGCTTGCCAAGAGACTGGTCTTGGGCTTGTTTCAGCATAGGGCATTACACGAGGGCCTTAAACCATTTAGATCAGGCATGCTATTTGAGATATGTCGAATCCCAGTTGTGCTACAGGCTTTTTGGGCAGCCTTGCAATTTGCCTGTCATGGGCAAAACAGTCTCAAGTTGCGAGTTTTACTTCATTGCCAATTAACACAGATTTCTGATCGCTCATCTGGGTATTTAGAAAGGATGCAAACAACCAATCACTTATATAAACACCTGTCCTACCTCCTCTCCAGCCTCAACGCCCTTATTTCCACCACAGGTTACGCTCAGTTTGTCAAAATGCCTCTGGCAAGCCGTTGGGCAGCGTGAGCAGTTGAAGTGATTTATGTACCGGCTCTTTCTGCTGCTCTTTGGTGTTTTCTGGTTGTCCTGCTGCTTTGGGCAGACTGGGTTCCTTTGCTGCTCTTTCTTCAGGGGTGTCCCTGCTCCAGCATGGGCGGCCCACGGGCTGCAGTCCCTCAGGGGAGTCCCTGCTCCAGCATGCATTGCCTGCAGGCTGCAGTCGCTCCGGGGCATTCCTGGCCCACGGGCTGCAGTCCCTCAGGGGCACACAGACCCCTTTTGACATCAAGTGGATCTCCAGCAGCCCTCCATTTGCTGGTTCCTTTATTAAATACACCTGAGGAGGAGGAGTACCCCCTGCTCCTCTGAGTGCCCACAGCGGTGGCACCCAGCAGGTTCCTCCCTGTTCTTGACCTCAGCCCTCAGCTGGCTGGAACCGGCTGTGACCAGCTCAGGGTGGCTCCCGGCCAGCTTCCACACGGGTGGTGCTGCCACCTCCATGCCGAAATCTGGTCCCTCCTGGCCACTGCAGTACCTCAGTCCCTCAGCACCTCAGCCACGGTCGCGGGGGTACCGGGCCTGCTCAGGGGGGCAGGCGCCATGGCTGCGCTCTGGGATGGAGCCCTTGGGGGCTGCACGGGGCAGAGGGAGGGCACCAGCCGGCCCTCGTGGCTGAGGCGCCCACCCCGGTACGGGCACCTGCCCCGGGGCGGCTGCCTCTCTCCCAGCCCCTTGCGTATCTCCCCTTTAGTAGTCCCCAGGTAAAGCGTGATGGTAGGGCTCCTGCCCCTCCTCACCGTGTAGAAATAGATGTGGTTGTGTAAGTGTGTGGTTGTGTAAGTGTGTATGCAAGGCATGCACAGGACTATGAGCTTTTACATTGCAAATTTTGGCTACAGAAGTCCGAACAGCCCGGGCAGCACAGAGAGGGTGCTTCCCACTGAGACGGCAGAGCTACCGCGCGTCCCCATCTGGACGCCCCTGCAAGCTTCTCGCTGATGCTGAGCTGCTGCGTGGCCGGAGGCGCGAGGCTTTGGGACCCCAAGAAGAGCAAGCAAAGCAGACCTCCCCTGGTCAGGGCACTCGGGAGAAACCGGGGGTCCCCAGGCTCACCCGGCTTGTTTGCAGGAGCAGGTACCTAATGGTACCTGCACAAAATGGGTACACACAAAATGCGTAAGTCTGTGTGGCCTCCATGTTAAATTCCTTTCTTTCCACAACATCTGTTACTGTGGACTCCCCTGTCAAGAGGCCGCATTGACCCTTCTGCTCGCGTGTGCACGCTGTCTGGTGAAGTTGCCTAGAAAGAAAGAAGAGAGTGTAAATAACAGCAAAAGGCTTTGGTCTGTGTGCTCCAGATCCTGCATTATGCCAGGAAATCAAATAACAATGGTTTCTGTGACGTCTGAAAAGAAATACTATAAAGGAATACTATATACTAGAAATACTAAAGAAATACTATAAAGGAATAAATCCTCAGCTTTAACACAGTGTGATGCTTTGACTGGGCACATTCAGTCCACACAAGATAATTAAAGAGTTTTTAAACTTCATTGTAAAATACAGATGATTAACAATGGTGAGAAACTCCGTGGAAAACACTCTACGGCAAACATCTGTCAGAATTAATAACAAACATACACTCTGCTTTTAATCTTACGCTGTTTGACATAATTTTGATTGCCTATAAATCTGCAGGTTTTGTTTATATTTCTATTTGAGTTAGGATTGGTTGCCACTTTATATTTGATCAGCAGTGCTGCTATTCACCATGGTGTAAGAAATCAAATAATGATTGTGTATATATGGCAATCTAAGCATCACAGTGCAGGAGACTGTAAACACGAAATTTTAAAGTCTCTGCTTATCATCATAAGCGATGTTCTCTCCAGGTCTTTAATGACAATCAATTTCTAGAGGCTTTTCCCAAATAACTGTCATTGAAAACAACAGCATCTTTTTTGGTAGCTTGGTCCTGAAATGGAGTATCTTCCTGCTGCTGAGACACAACTTCTTGTTATCTGTTTGTTTTCAATCAGTTAGATGGTATAAAAAGAGAGCGCAGACATTTTTCTTCTCCTGCTTTTTTAAATGGATGTTAGTACATCAAAAAGTAGGAGGACAGCACTTCTGCTAGGTGCACCTTCGGCGTCAGAAGCTGTGCATTAGGGACACCCTGGCACTCAGCTGCGTAGTGTTGGATGACGCAGCAGACTCCTCCTGAGCCGACATTTCCATATGCACACACCCAGTCTTGAAAAACAAACGGCTTATTGGCAAAATATAACAGAGAAAGTAGGATGAGTTAGAATGACAACGAAGAGGTTGATGACATAACTGCTTTGCCCTTAATTAGGACAGGCAGACAGAGAGCCTTTTAAAATAATAGTCTCCTCTCATTCCTTTGCAGCTTTGTTTTCGCATCTCTCAAACACGGATCAGTCTGTGATGCAGGGACCTGATTTTAATCATCATCTTACATAATCTCTGCAATCATAGTAAAGAGCAGAGCTGTTCAGTGATTTTAAAAATAGCTTTATTCTGCTATCAGCATACTAATTAATACACTTGCTATTCCAATCTAGTTCATTCACCATCTCAGTTACAGAAGCCGCGCTACCTGGGGTGTAATCAAATACAACTGGCTTTGCGTAATACAGTATTGTAAGAAGCAGATCATCAGTCGGGGGAGAGACCCGACTCCTGGTCCTGGTGGCTGCCGCCTGCTCCCTCCTCCTGGCACAGCAGCGGGGAGGAGCCGTGCCCACAGCGAGATCTAGCTGGTGATCCACCATGCAAAAAAAATGGATTGGGGGAATATTGTCTACAAGGCTGCAAACAGCATTCAGGCAGCCATTTCGACCTGCTGAGCTTTTGAGAGGTTCCTGGTGCTGCCTGAGGCATCCAGGAGCCGTGGGGAAAGGACTTGGGCGAGAAGCCCTGGCAGAAGCGAGTGCTCAGCATCTGACGTAGGAAGCCAACATGGTTTTGTTTTGCCCTTTTGTTTAGCCCTTTTGTTTCTGAGGGGCTTCTCCCTCACCACCTTTTAAAGCATTTTGCCTACTCCAAAGCATCGTGGCTGCCTCTTCTGTGCCACCGCTGCCACTGTCCCGGCTCTGAGGCTGCTCCTGGCCATCCGGGACCCAGCTGCTTTGTGTGACTTCCTCACCCAGGTACCAAAGTTAAATGATATTAAAAAACTGCCTGGAGGGCTTTCCTGAACCTCAGTTAGGCTAAACACCGTTACCTCCAGTGGGCTGGATGGAGACTGATGAATGCTGATGTGAGGGAGAACAAACTCACAGCGTTGAAATTATTCCACTTGTTCAATGACTTGGAAGAGAATTATCAAAGCATTCCTGGGTACCACGTCAGGATACATCTCTGCTGCTGAAAAGTCACGTCTGCATCCTCCTTTCTTCTTCCTCACTATCCTGTTTTGCTTTGTTTCGGGCAACTGAACCCTGTCCTAGGTGGTGGTAGGCTGACTGCCTCAAACACGAAATCTGGGTACTAAGTACCTTTTGCCATTTTTCCTTATCTCTGTTTTTACAGCTATTTGCAAAGACAGCCCTCCGACTTAACCCAGCGTCTGCCCTCTTAGAAAGGTCTCACCTTACACAGGCATTGTGTTTGCTTTAGTAAGCTGGAGTGTAAACAGATGTGAAAACTGGGGACTGCTTAAATGTGATGAACAAGAAGCCTAATTGCTTGGGCATTTACAGCTCCCACGCAGGCGGTAGCTGTTTGCTTGCCCTGTTGCTTTACCACTCCCTTCAAATGAGGCTGCAGTAAAATTAATAGTCTGTGACAATGGAAGCAAATCAGTCACCTCCATCACGCTGGTAATATCATCTCCATCAACAGTGGTGTTTACTGCGACAGGAGGGAACATATGGGGACCCCAGTCTGTAGGACAAGTCACTGCTCAAGAAGTAAGGACTGGGCATGGCCAAATAGCCATGAGTCGCTGGGCTTCGAAGCCTACATTGCGTGGCCTGCTTTAGGGTTATGTAGCAGCGGCAAAAAAAATGGATTAATTATTTCTAAGAGTTGGGAGATATTTTTTTTTTAAGCAATTCATCTTGAAACAGCCAAGTAATAACTTGTGCCTGGCTGTGTTTGCAAGGTACAACTATAATCATTTCTGGTTCAGGGGCAGAAGAAAAGATTATTTGCTCAAAAGCAAGCAAAGATTGTATCCCTTCAAGTGCCTCCAGTTGTTTATTCATGCAGACTGTAAATACATGAGAGCTCACTATGAGGACAACTGTCTGAAGCGTATAAAAATAAAAAGACAAGCATATTTCATTTTAGAAAGAAGACATGTTACTATAAAATACAGATTTTGAGACAAAATGAGAAGCTTGAAAGTAGCTGCCAAAGGAAAGGGTGGGCTGCCAGAAGGATTAGCCCCTCAGAAGTTTTTCACTGGGGCATGGCCAGGGTTTGTCAGACGAGACTTAGCCCACTCCTAATGTTAAGGTTAGGGTTAGGAGGGAGAAAAAGCCTGGAGCCCCGCTACAAGTCAGGCTGCAAAGGGGCTGCCAAAGGGAAGGGGTATGTCACCAAGACAGAAATTTTTCATGAGAGCCAGGGCTCAGATTCTGGGGCGAAGGCTCAGCCCACGCCTAGGGGGATGGACAGCCCACGTAGGGAGATGGACGGAGCCTGGAGCTGCGGTGTGAGCGGGCTGCCAAGGGGCTGCCAAGGGAAGGGGTAATCAGCTGAGAGGGTGCTCCCCTGGCAACTTTTTCATCTGGGCCAGGGTGTTTTGTGTGCATCTGCTTACCAGTGAGTCTTATCAGACTGCTGGATTTCATCAGCTCAGGCTTCTGCTGATGTATGAACTCATGGAAAAGACCCCAGTCCCAATCCCGATATTATCCAAGGTATCTCACTGCCTGTCTATCTTTGGATTTGAACTTTCAAACTGCAAATTTTTTATCTCGGTCTCTGACTGTCACGGAGGCAAATACTGTGTGGATTTATTGTCTCTAAATACACAGCATATCCTGGCTGGGCTTTAGTCTCCTCTGGCAACAGAGACTTGTTCTTTCTCTTGTACTATGGCCCACACGTACCCAGAGTCTGAATGTGGAAGTGAGTTACACATCCAGGGAGGTGTGTGGGGATATGGTGCAACATGCGAACCGTTTCCCATGCTAACTGATGAGGAAAATCTTCGGCCTGCCAGCGCTAACCCCCCTCAAGCCGCAGGGAGGATAGGAGACTGGTTGGTGGGACCCCTGGGTGTGGGGACACAAGGGGGATGGTGTCAAATGAACTCCCCATGGGGACAGGTGAGCACATCCCAGCTGTGCTGCACTCTGAGCAGCGCTCCGTTACCTCGAGAATAGTACAGCAGGAAGACACCTTCAGGACCAGCTCTGACACCTCCGCACGGCATTGCTGTGTAGATGTCGGCAGGACTGTGTACTTAGAGATTTGTTGTCTTACACTGGCAATAGGGATGATCAGTGTCTGTGAGACGCTTCAGGTACCTTTGCACTTCACTCTCCATGGGGGACGTCTGTGCTGTGCCAGTGGGTCAGCAGGCCAGACAGCAGCTGTGTTGGTCAAGGAGTCCTGTGTAAATGGGCAGAAATGCTTTCTGCATAGATCCTTAACACAGCAAAGCAAAGGTGCACTGCCTCGCGTTGTCTTCTAAGCAAACGCCTGCACTTCTCTAAGATAACCCACCCTGTGCTATGCTCCAAGTTTCAGTGCAGGGGTGGATGCTCCAGAGCAAAATCCTTTTTAGACATAAAAGTATCCTAGCATGTTCACTTCATTCTCTTTGTGAGCTTTTCCTGCACGCGAAGTGTTTACTACCGTGACATGAGCAAACACCAGCTCCAAACTGAGGTTCTTGCTGAAATGAAAAAGCAAACATTTGTCTTGCACAATCAGACTTAATGTCAGGCACTAATAGACCTTAATGGTCCTGACCAGCCTCAGCTGGGGTCTCCACCTGCACCCCTGCCATGGACCCAGGAGCCCCATTTCAGCTCAGCCCTGGGCTGTCAGCCTTGCCTGAGCTATGCTGTAGAAGTACCAGCCTCCAGCTCAGCTGCAGCCATGCCTGTGCCTGGCCACGGACCCTGTTGATCCAGACCCTGACTGACTTCCCAGCTTGACCCCAGACCTGCCTTCTCACTGTGGACCTGCCCAGCAACCGCTGGGCTGTATCTGACCCAGGTTACCATCACTGAACCTGACTCTGACCAGCTGATTGACTTCCCAGCTGGATTTCGGAGCTGCTTCATAAGCACAAAGCTGCCTGATGAGATCCGGATTCTTGGTAGAACCTGGTGAGTGTCGCCAGGTCTGCCCTGCTCCCCTTGCTCAGGCGCCGTGGGGCCGGGCCCTGGCTGGGGAGGTCCCTGTCTCTTAGGGAGCAGCTTTCCTTCACGGCTTGCTGGCACCAAGGTGGGGTCAGGCCTCATGGTGCTCCTTAAGGAGCTACAGGACTCTTAGGCATTGCAGATGGGGCATGCTTGCCATGAAGCTAGCACACGATCTGCTCGTCTAATCTATTCAGTAGGCTGGAAAATATAACTAATTCATTTAAATTGCTACTGCAAAAGAGTTGTCTAAAAGTCTAATCAAGTCCAATTAGAAATCTAAATGGATTATGTTTTCCATCGGCATAGAAACGACAGCCTTGTTTCTAATCACCAGTGCTGGTATGGAAGCCATGGTTTTCATTCCCCGCTGCCCCGAAGGCGTCCCTCGTGCCCACACAGCTGCTTTCCTGCCAGAGCAGCTCGTTGTCTGCTTGGTGCAGAGCTGCTGCGCGGCTGCGAGGGGGCAAGCTCCGTGGTCTGCCGGGGGGACCTAGGACCTCGAGCACTTTTTGCCAAACTGTTCCCCATGTAACCAAGGCTTCAGCAGCCCTTAACCAGGGCTGCCCACAGTTCTGCCACCACCACCACTGTCATCTGTACTCTACTGACATAAAACAATTGTTCCCTTCGCTGAAAAAAGCAAAGCACTTTTGTGGGTGTTCTTTGATTTGGCTTGACTCCCTGCTTTGCCCTGCCTGCATCCTCGCTTGAAGGAAATTTTATATGTGAATCACCGAACAGGTGCAGCTAAATCTGAAGGTAAAGCAAGGAAGCAAGAGGAGCAAAACTAAACCTGTGCTCTCCCCCATTACCTGTTGTACTTGTTGCATATTTGTATTCCCAGGTGACAAAAAATTTCACAACATGACTGTATTTTTGGCGTTTCTCAACTATGATCTAGCGGTCAGGCTAAACTTTTCTTAATTTCAGTACAAAGAATTGCCTTTTTGTCAATATTGGCTCACGGGTACGATGTTGGTTATCCTCTTGTCAGAGATGCTGCCATCCAGGTAACCAAACCATCAGTCCTGGTCACTCTGAAACTGGTGGCAAAACTTAAATTGGCCAAAAAGCAGGGCTGTCCCTTTAATAACACACTTCTATAGGTACATCTGTTTACATTTGGTTATTTTTTACAACTTTAGACTAATAAAAGATTCAGTTATTTCTTTTCCAAGCCTGTAATTTTCTTGTCATTTCCCTGCTCCCTTTTCCTTTACACAGGCTATCCTGTACAACTGCTGCAAGTAATCTCTGCAGGCACGCACAAAAACATGGCAATGATTTTGCCCCTCTCCCTCCCATGCACGTTATCTCGTTCTGCTCTAAAGGACCATCCTCTGGGCGGGATACTGCAGATCCAATTAAATATGCTTCTGTATCAACACTGCTCCTAAGCAAAATATATTGATTGGTGAAGCTTTGGACCTACTTTAATCAAGTAATCTAAACAGGGCTTAAGCTTCAAAAGCCTGGTGATGCTCCTAGCTTCAAAGCTTTTACTTACACTGAATTAATTTACCCTGGATGTTCTAATGCTCCCAGCAGCCCTATGGATTATAATGTTAGAGGTTGCAATCATGGCTCTGATAATATTCCCTATGCTTAGACTGTATTGATCATAATGTAAAGGCAGAAAGGAGAGGGGGAAACACAAGGAGAAAACAAAAGGCTTTGATTTGAAGCGGGGGTGAATCTGCTCACCCCTGTAGCAGGCTGCCGGGAAGGAGTATCAGAAGCTGTTAACAGTTGGTTTTTTTCTTGACTGAAGATCTATTCCGATATGGACTGAGTGTCAAATGCTCATTTCCAGAGTCCTTCTTGCATAATATTGTAGGTGTATTATGTCATAAACATAATTCTTTGGCAAAAGGAAGGTTGGTTTGGATTTCACATGCAGTAGCTATCACAGCACTGTTGAACATCAGTACAAGTTACAGTATTAGCCTCAGCTCCACTCTGGGGAATGCAAATAACATTTTTCCCCAGTCCAAGCGAGCGCTAGAAGCCATTGTGTGTAGCCACCTCATGCTAAATCATGTGCACTACTCACGCGACCGATGCATGCTCAAGAAACAGTCCTGGTAGTGTTAGGGTAACAGTTGGACTCGGTGATCTTAAGGGTCTTTTCCAACCTAAATGATTCTGTGATTCTAAGAACATTCTCAGCTTTACGAACCAACGTGTTTATTTGTACGCACCGGCAGGGCTCTTCCATACACCCTAGCTGATGTATGGAACCCCTGTGCAAACACAGGGAAGTGTCTAACCCGATGTGCACTCTAGTCTAAAGACGCCATTAACTCTGATACGGTCTGACCTTCATCAGTGAGAAGAGAAACGTGACAGTCTTTGCTTAAACAAACATAACTGCATCCACGCCAGTGCTGATGCAGGGTCCCTCAGGGCTGCGGGCCTATCAGCCAGTGGCATCTAGCAGTTTTATGGGAAACACACAGGGCTGGCGTCCTGTGTTCCTGCTCCCCTCGGCAGACGCCCGGGATAGTCCATATGGGTAGCTCCATCCTGGCAGAGGGCTGCCTGGCGAAGTCCGCAGAGGGGCTAGGCAGTAGGGCAGAGTCACTGCCCACCAGTGGAGGGTGGCAGAAACCCCTCTCCAGATGACTCCCCAAATTTCTTCAGTGGCCTTGCCCTGGGCCCTGCCTGTCTTCCAGAGATTATCATGAAAACAGCATATTGGTGAATGAACTAAAAGATGATTTAAAGCAAAGATAACTTTCACATTGTTATTAGGTAGCCAGGTAAAGGCTCATACTATTTTCAATACAGACTATCTCCTGCTTTATGAAACTCAAAGCCTGTGAAGCGATTTCACACAGAGAGCTCTGATTACTACAGCAATAATTTCTTCTAACAGCCTTTCAAACACTTATTAATAGAAAAAAAAATCAGTTCAAACTGTCTTCCCATCACACAGAAAATATCAATGTTCACAGTGTGAACTTTAAAATCTCATCTGATTAGTTAATGCCAACAATTATTAGTGCACTGTCAATTTAGATTTCTATTGTCCTCCATTGATCTGAGCCTCCATACACTGTGCAGTGCACATCACTTAAAAAGTAACTTTCCTATGCTGACTGGCTGGGGATGATTTTCTGTCCTGCTGTCAACTGGCAGCCAGTAGAATAGGAAACTTTGGCACCTTTTCCTGTGACGGGCTCCCACCTCACGGCTTACCACCAGGAGGGCAGCATCCTTAAGGATACAGAAAGTGGCTTCAAGAAGGGAGCAGGGAAGTGATAGCAAGAAGAGTGCCACATGTTTTTGTTTCTTCCACTCTTCTCTTATTTCATAAACCTTTGGGCACACGCAGATGGCAAATTTTCTATTTCCATCATGGCAGAGATGACTGGTACCTCCCATGAGAAAAGACACAAAAAGGAGCTAAAATGTCAATCGTGGTCTAGGTAAGATATTGATAGTGCTGCACCTGGTGTGTGGAAGGCATCAGGGCTTCTAAACTGTTTCTTTCTTCTAGTCTGCTAGTGCCAGGAATCATATTCCTCCAAGGGGTAAGGTAAGGCAGCCTCTGGCATTTTGTAATTCCTTCTTTCAGCCCTAATTAAGCTTGAATACTATTTACAATGCTATTTAAATTCTGATTGACTATATTGTGGCCAACCTAAGCTTGCCCCTTTTTGTACTTAGGTTCCAGAATGGGCTGAATTATTCCATGGACACTGATTTCTGAAGCAGGGTTAATATGAACTGTAGCTGCCAAAGCCGTAAATGAGGGGATCACACCAGTCCCTGCTTCCCTTACAATTCTCCCACCCTATACTCTGAGATCTCTTAAGAGAGACCAAGACATTTAGACAGCTGCATCCCAGTGGAAGGGAGGGACTGACTTTTAGCTCTGCAAAATCTGCCTTTCAGGTTCACAGGTGCTGGTGAAGTCTGAGGAGATTCAGTCCAGCTGATTAGTTTTGCTTAAGGTCACGTAACAAAAACCTCAGTCTTGAATAAATGTGGACTCCTTACATACGTCTGGCTTTGTGGCACAGTATGGGTTTTTTTCTGTTTTATTTCCAAAGCCCTTGGAAACTGTATATAGAGAGTAGACATCTGGACTCCTAATTTCTCTCTCCCTGCTCCTGCCTCCCTCCCCCCCAGTAGTAATCCCTTTCTGTGCTGCCTGCAGGAGAAAATGAGTCCGCTTGTACCTCCTATGCGCTGCTGCCAGGCCATTTTACGTAAGCATCCTTTTCTGTTCTCCATTGCAGGACAGCACATCCTGTTGGAGCTGGTCGTTGTCTTTAATCTCTGAACATAAACACACAGATTACATTCCATTCTGTCACCAGTGTTCAGCGGATGACAGACGTGCTGTCATATCTGTGCTGCTTTCCCCGGGCTGTGCTGTTCACTCTCCCACAGAGCACGTGGCACGGAATCACCTGCCATCAATGATATACAGGCCGTGATAAGCCTTCCTTGCCCCCTCTTCCCAAGGCTTTGGTACATCAGGCTGCTCCATTCAACCCTCTACGGGAAGCTTTAGCATCATCCTCCTACTCATTCCAGGGCAGGAGGACATCGCAATGGGCAGGCTGGGCTTTCTGTGGCTGTGGTCACATTTGGGAGTCTCCCCTCTGCCCTTAGAGTTTTCCAGTGTTTGACCTTCATGGCAGCTCCCCCAGAGCTGTCAGAGGTTGGAGAAGAGGTTTGAATTGAAATCCAGCTGTCACTAAAGTACTGTGTGGCCTGATTGCTCCAAACAGCTTAATGACAATGCAACCAAAATGCCAGAAATGTTTGTCCTGGACAATTCCCCACCCCCAGCCTTGTCTCCTTCCACTGGTGGAGCTGCTTTTAGAACAGGAGGTGGAATTATATAGCTTGAGATTACTTAACAGCTGGACTCCATGTGATGTCTTCACTGCTAGGGGTAGGTGTGGGAGGAGTAGGTGCGTATCCACACGGATATAGGTGGGGGAATACAAGCTGCAACCTGCTATGTTGCTGCAAGCTCCGCTTTCCTGTAGATATCATGGCTTGGCTGCAAACTCAGAAAGATGGGGTTACAGGCAAGATCTCAACATGGAGTAAGTCAAGGGAGTGTGTTAGCAGCAGGGGGGACCGATTAGGATGCATGATCATATCAGACATGCATGTGACTCCTCACTGACAAAGAGCTGCTGGCAACATGATGTTTTTAAGTGCAGGTTGCTCCCTTCCACCCAAAGCCTGAGGCTTCCAACCCTCACCATGTTTGGCTACACCATGGCTGAAAAAGACTTACATCTTGCACAGGCATTGAAACCCTTGCTGCAGGTTTCTGTACTGGGTGATTAGCAGCTGCCTACACAGTGCGTCAGAGTCCATTTTACCTGATTTTCATCATGGCATGCAGTAAGAGCTTGAGAGCAGTACCAGAGAAGATCAAGCATCCTTATATTGAGGAGGGAATGGGAGTTTACTGAGAGGTTGCAAAGCTTTCTGAGTGCGTGATGGCTCATTTTGTATTCATGTGCCACTTTCAAGAAGAGGGTGGCAAGAGGGGGGGGAAACACCATGGTTCATTCAGTCGTTAATTTAATAAATATAGGGAAAGGGTAGAGAAAATTGGCCGTTTCCTTTGCTTAATGTTTTATCATTTGACCTTTATCTATGTCAGGAGATGAAGAATGGCGATATTGTACATCAGCTGTGCTGGCTGCTCTGAACAAACTGAATTTAGGGGGCTCAAATTTGGGAATTTGGGCTGCTTCTCAAGCTCAAGATGAGGCATGGGCAACCGAAATGGTGCTGTGAGGGACAAGCCCACAAATGGGACTTGGTGCCCAGCTCTCCCTCACATCAGCATTGCACAAGCCTGGAAAATTCATCGGCTTTCCACACTGATGGGATCCAACAGACTGCTTTACCTAACACCGAAACAAATATCTAACACAGACTTACTTGCACTGCTTTGAACACGCTTACCAAAGTTGAGAAGGTTGAAATAAAGGATGGCTTACAACCAGTTAACTGCATCTATTATACAGGTTTCTGCTGGATCACCAATCTACGTTGGTCACACGAGAGAAAATTTCCTAATAAATATAACCAAATCCTGAGTGACAGAGCAGGCTGCATCCCAGGCTGTGTACCAAATTGCTGTTCACTTTCTTTCCAGGTCTTTGTCTTTCTCTCATTTTCTCTCTCTCTCATTTCTTTTTTCCTTTCTTCGTGCAGAGAAGAGAAATGATTGCTAATGAATTGCAAGCATGGGGTATGGAAAGATCAGTTAATATGGCCCAAGTATTCAGTAATACAAATACATTAAAGTGATCAAGCAATGAATGAAAATTGACCCAAGGAGCAGGTTCCACTGAGAAAACATGTGAGAATGTAAATTAATGTGACTTGATGAAACTTGAAATGTCATAACACAGCAGGGCATACAACACATCAGAGGAAATGTGAAAATTATACTTTTTCCTGAAATCATAGTTTTCAAAAATAAGTGGCTTTTAAATTCTTCTAAAAATATAATAAAGGAATTAGTGTCAAGAAAAAGGTTATTGTTGTTTATCAGACTGCAGGCTCAGTCCATGGTGGCTTTTCACAAATATCCTCTTTTATTCCTCTGACTATGCACTGGGAAAGGAAAAGAAAAATCCTGAAGTCTTTCTACTTGTCTGGTTCCCTCTTCTTCTTAACTTTGCACAAGGGAATTTTTAAAGTTGTTTGGAGGGTAAATGGCATGCTAATCTATTGCTTTTTTTTTTGCCTTTTGGCCATATGCTTTCATCCAAAAGTTCTAACGCTTAGAAACAAGCAAACAAAACAAGAGGAAAGGTCACTTGAAATTAGTCTGTCTTCTAATAAAACTTACTTAAAAGGGAGAGATAAAAGCATCAGGAGACAGAATTAAATAGTTATGCTGGCAAGTTTCCAAACCCAAACAGAAAATGTAACATATTCTCCCCCATCCCACATATCCATATTTGTTTGGTGACGGCATGACTGGCCCGTGTGCTGGGAAAGTCTTTCTGTCTCTCTTTCTGTCATGAGAGGTGTCAGATTTTTCTGCTGGCCTCCATGCTGGAATATGGTCCTCACAGGGGTCTAAGAGATGAACAGGAAGGCAAGGATTCCTCCCCTACACCACACCGCACAGCCAGCAGGTACTACAGGAAGAGCTCCCTTTTCATCTGGCGCAGCGTGGATTTCTGTAGGAAGAACTCCGAGACAGCAGGTCTGCAGAGCGAAAGGAGAAATTGCCACACACCACAAAACGGTTGGTTTGGTCCTCTGACTGAAGCGACCATGCGTGGAAAAGGGAGCCTCGGCCTTTCTCTAGCGCTGAGTGCTCCACGGGAAGACTGTGTACTGGATTCTGGCTGAAGACGGGTATCCTCTATGGAGTATGTCCTACCACCACCCCTCTGCAGTGCTCCGGCTCAGATGCTTTCCTCAGACTATCTCTCAAGTTTTTATTTCCCCCGTCTCCCTAGCCCTCTTTCTCTCAACCGAGTTAATATGCATATAGGAAGGATTAACCAAAGCCTATGTCCAGATAGGGAAATGAAAAGACTTTTATTCCATAGAAGAGAGTGTCTAGTAAGCAGGGCAGTCTGAGTTATGAGGGGATACCTGAGCACAAGGTATTCTTGATGCAACCCAGCCCCATCTCTTTTCCTGTAGAACTGCACAAAGGTGGGATGCTACTGTCCAAAGAGAAAGTTGGCAGGCTCCTGTGTGATGAACCCTGCTCATACACGACAGAAATAGAAAGCAAAAATAGAGAAAAACTCATGCAAGTGCAAAACATAAAAAACAGACTGGAAAGAAGAAATACAGCAGGTCAGTAAAGATATTAGATGGCTAATTAAATAGCACAGTACCTAATGTCATCTTGTTATTCTTGTATAATAGATAATATTACTTTCATGAAATGTCATGATAATGACCAGAAACATAATTCCTGTTTTGTTTTGTTTTTTAAACGAATGCAGGAAGCTGACTGTAAAAAAGAAGGGGAAAAAAACAGGTTAAAGGATATTTTACCACGCACAGTGTGCTCAGAAAATTTGTGAATGCAACTTGTGTAGCTTTGCATTGGTGCAAATAAGCAGAGCATGAAGCTGGTTGCTCCATTTTCATCAGTCAATGAGATAAGTAGAAACAGTCAGTGAGAACAGGTTGCAAATCTTCTACGTCTCAGCCCAGGTAATTGTTTTTTTCATATTTGAATTTATATCCTGAAACATGAGGCCACTGTAAAGTAAGTGACCAACAATACAACAGTTTTGCCATCCTGAACAAAAATGCAGCCTTTCAGAAAAATTCAGCACTTCAACTAAAGGAAAAGGTATTACAGATTTCAAATTTTTTTAATGTGACTAAGCAAATGATAAATGGGAAATTATTGAATAGCTATTTTTTCTGAACATTTTCTTGGCATGGCTTACGTGTAGCTTCTCCAGTTGGGTTACAGTGTAAATTAAAGTTATTTTTCTTGGTAAGGTTTGTTACATATTTATAATATGTCTGCAATTCACACAGAAAATGGAGTCTGAGGAATGAGACCCTGAATAGTCCTATGCCTTCTATTAATTATCAGCTAAAGCATATAGAAGAGCCTTCCACTCATATTAGAAATAAATCTTGAGTACCAATGAAAAATATGATTGTTTAGTGTTGTCTGGTTAGGATCCAATTACAGATGGTGTATTTATTTTAAACATATCAGATGCACACTAGAGATCTCCAGGAGCAAAAAAATGAGCTGGAATTGGCTGAGCATTGAATGGAAAAAATAATGATCCCTGTTAAGTATCTTGTGTACTGGAGACTACAGATGAGGGATTAAAAAATTAAAGCCATGGCTACTTACACTGCACCGCGCAGATTGCTCTGAGTGTTATTTGAGTGTTGGCACCCAGCAGATAGACATCCCGCTTTATCCGTGATTTAAGTACATCTTCTGCAACGCAAAAGGATGGCACGAGATATGAGTGTAAGGTAGTAGCTACTATATAAAAACCGAATGCCAGCTTCGTCCCTCAGATTGAACTCCTATATGTGCCGCAGTGCTTCCGTGCCCTCCCTGCCCCTGACGCACGGGCCGCTCCTCCGAATAGTCAGTACTTGTGAGAGCTGGCATCCCGCGCTGGAGGTGGGTATCCCCGAGAGCATATTATTCAGACAAATACAGACGCATAGCCACAGAGGGGCCACGAAAGCTTTCTTCTGCTGACTCCAGTGACAGACACGGCTTCCCAGCATTACCAGTGTGAGGAAAAGCCTGGTAGTCATTTGTGTTCAGGCACTCAAGGTCATCTTTTTCCAACCAGTACTCTGACACAGCAGGTTAATGTGGGGAGGTTTCATCCCTGGGCATGCAGAAACTGTGGTGGGAGGAAGGGAAACTCTTTTCCAAAGGAGATGGCTGTTGAAGAAGAGGGTTTCCAATTCCATAAGAATTGGTAGCAGAATATGAAGCAAAACCACAGAAGTAGAGCCCCATCCATTTGCTTGGTAGAGATAAGCTAAAGAAGCCAGTTTGCTTTTGCAGTTCTCAGTCATCTCTCAAAGATCCGTTTTATTTACTTATTTATGTATATCATTGCTGAGGAAGATGATTAAACTTCCCTGTTATGACCCACCTTTGACTCAATGCATTATTGTATTACTTTCTACATCCTTCACTGCATGTGTTTAGACAGGACATCTGAAATACCTTGCCCGTGTTTCCCGAAGGAGTAGTTGGTGGCCTGCAGAAAATCTCTTCTGTCTCAGAAAGCCACGGGACTGCAGAGTGTTTAGTCTTGCCTTGTTCTAAACAAACCTTACAAATGACCTTTCCCTGCTGGTAGACTTTTGCTGCCGGAAGTTATTTCTAAAGCAGTTTTATGTCTTGTCAGTTTGTCTGTATTTACACCGCAGCCCCATCTGTCTGCTTGCATTTGAGCCCTAAGAGTGCTTTGCTGCCCGCTTTAATTTTTTCCTGGTGGGATGAGATACAGCCATCAGTGGGGAGTTACTGTTATTAGGACATTTCCAGGAGGATTAATTCTGGCTAGTTTCTCATAGCCATCCCCTTTCACTTCCATGCTACTTTTACTCTGGTTTTGGGCAGCAGCCTTTGTTTATTGCTTAGAACCAGCAAAGCCAGAAGAAGAGACATGAACATCCGGCAGCGCAAGCCAGTTTTTAAGAAATATCATTAGTAGCAACTGTGAACCACAAGTGGAAACTGAGCATCTGGGTGAGCTACACCTCAGAAGAACTTAAGAGGATGAGCCATTGGGGAAAATCTGAGCCAGGAGTACAAACGCTAGCCTATATCATCCCAGACTGTAGAGTACCAACAGTGATGCTCATACTACTGGGATCACTGGTAGGGACCAGCTCTTTGAAAGCTTCTCACCAGGTTAAATAAGATCCAGTCACAGCAACTAACTATTGTTGAAGTCCTGGGATTGGTTTCAAACAAGTTTTGGAAACTAAATGAATTGCAAACAAACAAAAACCAAAAAGGGGGTAAAATATTTTACAGTTGCTTAATAGAAAATGGGACATTATAATAGGTTTTTTGTTGCAGAACAATTGTGTGTGTTCTTTGGAACATTTACTCGACATACTCTTATAACAGCTATTCATATAAATGAATACTTTTTGCCAAGAGACCAATGCAGTTATATGATTTATGCAATCATATTAAAAATTATTTAACCAGATGATCAAAACTTAGAGAGTGAAAAGCTGACCCCTTAAATCCTTGAGAACATCGGTTTCAGTAGGACTTCAGGACTTCTTCTCTCTCATTTCTTAGTCTCTAACATACTCTGGTAAAATTCTTAATTATTGTATCTGATCGCCCTGTGCTAAACTGACTTACAATTTTCTAGCCCACAGGCAACTGTCACAGCAGTACAAAGGAATCACTATTTTTAAGCAAAACAGAGTCAAAAGATTTTTATGGCATTTTGGATATTGCAGTAGCCTTTAAAGAGCTTAGTGATGATACAGTTGGAATTAAGGTACAAGTCTCAGGCAATATTTTGTGGCGCTTAATGCTTGCTTTTATTAGCATGTTTGGTTGCCTTCTTTCTTAGTGAGTCTGTAAGCCATTTGTACGAATTACTGAGGTCTGTAGTATGGTATTGGAGCATCTCTGTCTAAATCAATATGTATATCCCATTCCTCAAAACCAACAAAATTAAAGGAGGAGATCTCAGTTTACAAGCTATTTAAAAGAGCATCAGCCACCTTCATTTTACTGTCACCTGCCTGGAAAGTAATGAAGAGAACAGATACAAGTGAATATGAATCGTAGGAATAAACGCAGGGGGAAGGTCAGGCTGTTTTTTTTCCTCAGGAGCATGGGCTGGTGTCCATCAGGCAAGACTGTTGAGTACTGGCTTATATAATCAGAAAACACCATGCTCCCACTGCAATCTGTACAAAATAGGATGGATTTAAACGTCTTATTTCTCATTCTCCGGCCATATCTCATTCCCTGCCACTGCTTCATTTCCTTGTACTATGCCCCCTTACCACACTTTATTTGCTAGACACTGCTATCAGCAGCAGCAACAGCAGCAGTGCCCTGTCCGTGCCAGGCCATGTCCCTCTCTGAAGCAGATTTTGTAGTGGTGGTATTATAGATACCACAAAAGGAACTCCATGCTATTCCTTCCTCCCCCAAGCCACCTCTCTTACTTCCTCCTACTCTCAATCTTTGTTCTTTCAACTTAAATATTCCTCCTATATATAATTTCCACCACTCATGCTTGCATGCTTTTGCTGAGCTGCTGCTTCTTAGCACTTAGAAACATTTTTCTTTCTTCTGCATGGGAGGCCAGCAGCAGGTTTTGGGTTCCTAGTAGCAGCTCTTGAGTGCTATTGTAGTCAGATGAGCTAAGAGATATCAGCTGTCCTTTCTTTGCATCCTTTTGAAAAGGATATAGATCACCTGAGTCACGTTGGCCATCATCTTGTGAAATCCTAAAGGATTTTAACACGGCCCTGGATACCCATGTTTAAACACCTGAATGGCTCCCCAGTTGTGGTCAGCCAGCTTCTTTCTCCAAAATTCCACATTATCATTTGTTATTAGATCTCATAACTTGGCCATACCCCATACTGTTCACAAACATGCAATAGACAGTATCTTAGTGATAGAAATTCTCATTGCTCACATGAAGTCATGGAAGCTTCATGGAAGCTGCCAAAGCCAAAGGAACTATGCCATTTATTATGCCAACTCATGACATGACCTGCTGTTGTAATATGTGCATAGTCTTATGCCTACAGATTTCTTGTGCATGTCTTAAGAGCAAAATCCTTGGAATAAGGATGGTTTTCTCAGCACAGCATTGTACTTCAAGGTGTGAGTAACAGAAAATCTGAAGTATATCCCCCAAAGGACTGTTCAATTATACCAGTCAATTTTCAGCTCACCTATTTGTCTCTGTGACTTGCTTAACCAGTCTGTAATATTCTGTTTGGAGGTTATATTACCCATTTTGAACTCAATGACAGTGTTCACATTACCTTGGATGGAAGGTGGCCTGGATTTCAACTGGATGTATAAATTAGATGTAACAAGAACCTTTTGACAGTCTTCCAAATTCTTCCATTCTTTCCAGAGTAGGTTATGATGTAGCTTGTCAAGAGGAAAGTACCAAATTGCATCAGATTTGGCCAACCTTTTCAAATAAAATGTTGAATTTGAGATCAAGTATTATATCCTTATGTTATCTAGTCAACGCAGATGTTATGCAGCTATATATTTTCACAACTCTTGCATAAATTATCATATCCTAGTAACTATTTATATTAAAAGAATGAGTTGTACTCCAACACCTGTTCATATGTTGTGTATTCGATCCTGTATCTCTCTACGTATATCATGTATTTATCAGCAGGAACTTGGGGACTAGATTATTGATAAATGGTAAAGACAGGCAAGAGGCAAATCAGTTATCCTGAATGAAGACCAATAAAACCATACTGCTGCGCCACAGAAGTGTGTACTCAACATATGCCACAGGCAGATTGCTTTTGGATATTTCCAGATTCTTCCAGCGCTCTCCACTGCATCCTTTCTGTCTCTTGTGAAGGCAGACTTCTTTCTTCAGCCTCTACCTACGGCATCATAAAAATTGTCTTCCTCCCACCCCCCCAGCCTATCTGTGGCTACAAGTGTCATGGAAACAAAATGTGCTGTTCATCCGTTTGGAGAAAGGAGACATCTTTGATCAGTAGGAATCCCTTGTCTCTAGCTCGTAAGGTCTTTGAGGAATGGCCTGCCACTCATTATATGTGTACGGCATTTAGCACAGCGGGGCTGCCCCACTGGGGGCCCGGGGGTGGTATTGCAATACAAATGTTAGCTGTGCAGGTTTGTGGTAAAATGATGAACTGCACAGCCAGGCGACATCATTTATCACACAGCCTTCACCTCAACAAACAGAGCATGGAATATAATAATTTATAAAGATGTATATTACTTTTTCTTCCTCCCTTTTTGTTTTCTTTAGTGGGGGAAATTTATGCACCACTGTGGTAAATTGTGACTAAGAGTTGGTACCATTAGAAAACAGGGCTGCAGAAAATGTATTGTTTCAAAATACTAAAATGCTTAAGAAAACTTCACTAGAGAAGGCTGAAAAATACTTGATGATAATCTGCCCTCAGTCTAGGAAGTGTAAGATGATGCTGATAAAGTAACACTCGAAACTTGAGCATTTGTCTGTGGCATTAGGGTTTTTTAATTAATCAGCTTTCCAAGTGCACTACAATTTATATCTGTGTTTGGCATTTAGTCATTGCAGATAGTAAACTGTATTTAGTAATCTGGCCTATTCCTCATGCATCTTCTTGACAGACAGATGGGAGCTGTACATCTGCCTGAAGGCAAAGAGGTCCCCTCACACATGACAAAACCTGTCATCAAAACCAGACCAACAAAAATGATCCCCCAAAGCCAGTGGTCCTGTGATAGCAATGCACAGGAGAGCAGGAAAGGGTGGGAAAGGGAGCAGGAGAGCTTGATGGGAAAGAGTCTGCAGGGTGGACCAGGACCCGCAAAGGGATGGGGAAGGCATGAATGAGACTGCTGGGAAGGCACAGGGATAAACGAGGCAGTTTCCCACAGACCTGAACGTGCAAATGGCCTTTGTCTCTCACTACATCTGTCTCCCACAGGGAAAAGTCTGGCATCTCATCTCCTGGGTCACCGGGAAGGAGGGGGCTTGCCAGTGCTTGTGTGACTGGGAGCTCCCAGCTCCTCCTCACACCCACCACTTACTCTGCTGCTAAATGCAATATGCTTTGCCGTTACCTAGCTGTAATTTGTTAAATCGTTATAAAGAACTTTATCACTATAAAGAAAAGCTTCGGCTGCAGAGTTGAAAGCCTTGTTCCAAATGTGAATATTCCACATGAAAGAATTTCTCTTGTTTCAAACCATTTGCATTTTCCTTACATGTTATTGATCTGATTGAGCAGTTCCCAGATCAAAGGCACGCTGGTAAATGAGCAGGCAAGGTGGCAATATGCGAAGTGGACAGCTGTTAAGAGAGCAGCTTAAATAATTGCTCAAGGATTTATTGGGTAACATGATTAATGATTATGGAAATATGATGACATGATACCAAAGAGTAGTGTGCAGTGATTGATGGGGAAGTTGGATAAGGCCAAGCTTAGACGCCAGGGTATGGGAAACAATAATATAGCTTGTAATCATGGTATATGTGGTGCTTAGTTGTTAGGAAATTTTGGTATTCATTTTTGCCTTTCAATAGGAACTCAAGCTGCAAAGTATGTTGTGTGTAATATTTCTCTTGTAATGAGGTAAGCAAAAAGCCTCCTGCTAACAGTGCATTGTAATAGCAGGACTGATTCAAAGAGACACCCTCATCTTTTAAAAAAAAATCTTTTAAATCCCCACAAAACTTACTGGAAGCTCATGCTGCTGTTTTAATTAACACCTGGGAGAACTATACGTAACACATTAAAGGAGAAAAAGATCTGTTTGTGGAAATGACAGTAGTCTGCATACAGACAGCTTTTTTCCTGTTTTTTTTTAACCTGAAATTCCAGCATCCAGCAGTAGCATAACGCAGGAGATGGGAAAACAGAGGACCAAATTGCAGGTTAGAGCTACTCCATGGCAAAAATATTGCCAAGTCTTGGAGTCGATTCTCTGTTGAAAGTTGCATGAGATTCCTGTTCACTCTGTGCTGGTGGGTGACGCCAATCCTCATCCTCCTTCAGAAATTTTTGTTTAAGAGCTCATGAAACAGAAGGTAATATTTGAAAAATTAATAAAAAGCTATTATAACATGTGAAACATTAGCAGACAATTTTAGAGGTGAAAGCAGGCAGCAAAATCTTCAATGCGAAACCCCAGTCCAGGAAAATGGAGTGCAAAATTGTTACTGACTTCAGCGTGGGCAGGATTCCATTCTGGGTTTTGGTTTGTTTTTTTTTTTTTTTTTAATTCTATTTCCTATATTGAATACACTTGACTATAAATAGGATCCTACACTGGATTTGAGACACACAATTTCTGTGTGTCTCAGAGACTTGGCTGCTGTAAGTGAGGGGACCTCATAAAAATTTTCAGCTGGGTTGCAGTAGATGACAGCTATTAGACCCAGAATTCTAGATCCTGCCATTAGACGGTGGTGGTATGACAACAATTGTCACAGCTTTAAAAACAGAGTGATGTGGGTAGAGCTATTTAAATGAAAACAACATTGCTCATGCTAGGCAAAGCAGACAGCTCTGGAAAGAAATATCTATATTTGAAACCTTGGAAATGTTGTTAATCTCTTCAGGGATGTGAGACAACAACAGAGATGGTGTAGGATTTGAGAGATACACCAGGAAGGCTGGTATTTTAAAGCCATAATCTAGTTTGCAAGCCTCTAGAGCGTGTATTAGTGAGATTACAGTTTTGGTGAAGAGTTTTCACAACAGAAGGCAAGAGGTGGAGTTGGAGCATCTGTTGGCATTTAGGGGCAGATTCATTTGTAGCCTTAGGTGACTTCCTTGGCGTTATTCAGAGCACAGGATTATGTGATGGGTCAAAATCCCAATATTCAGTTACAGACATGCTCAAACACCCTGAAATATTGTCTCTTTATCTAATCCATCACAAATACCATGTACCCCATCACTCTTCACCACTGGGAAGCCCACACCTCATTTTATAGCACACACGGGCTTTTCCATGAGAGAAAACTGGGATCTCTCTGCAGCCCTTTCACACCAGCCGGACGTGCCAACTCTGCCTGGCCCTTCTGAGAGCTGTTTTGAGGCAATTGCAAATAAGGGTTTGCTATAGGGTTCACATATCATTTCAGTCATTTCAGTATTTTCAAAGTGTAGCCTGTAAGTACTACATGGCAAGGACTGTGTCTGCCCAAATGTCTCTGTATGCTGCAGTCATGGTGTTAGAACCAGTGAACTATAATTTATAACCTTGTGCACATCTGAAAAAAAAAACCTGTTGTGTGTTTTTATCTTGTTCCAGAGATTTGTTCTTACAGAGTTTCTCATGAATATCAGACTGCTGGCACTGGCTTTTTTTCTAATTATATTTATAACCAGCATCAAATCTGGGCTAGCCCCACCTGGCTTCTGCAATGCACCATGACAAATTCTGTGGTACACTGGGATTCTGCAGTGGCATTCTTTTAAAACAAAACAAACCAAAAAAAAGGAAAAAGTTTGTTATTGATTTAAATGTGATCAGGACAATCTTGTTTATCTACTTTGCTATAGCCTTTATTTGGAAATTCTTTGTTGACTGTTCTCCTGATCATTTCAGTTCTCATTATTTTTCTGACTGCAGGTTGTGCAAAACTGCACTGTAGAAGTTTGGAAAGCATGTTCATACCACTGAAACTGTGTATGGGTCAGCTGAGGTTTTGTGCATCAAGCTGGGGTGGAAATGCTTATGATGTTCTGGTTTCAAGAAGGTCTGACTCGCAGGTGCTCTGTCTTTTCTCGCCCTCCATGAAGACCATAGCTCATTTCTGGCCAGCCCAGCTTTCACATCCCTGGCAACCCCACTGGTGTTCCAGGTCCCTGGGACCCCCCCACATACCCCTAACAGGCAGTCCTGCTTCCAGGTCCCCCTCAACACCCAGAGAAGTGGGGAGATGGCTCCGCTGTTGCCTGGCCCCTGGACTGCTCCCTCTAGTACCTGACTGCTTGGTGACGGGGCGGCCAAAGCCATTTTTCAGCCTGCCCATCTTCCTGGCTGTGGTTCTCCCATAAGGAGTCCTTTACACCTTTAATGGGAAATTTTGTAGTTCCACTCCATTTTATATTTCTACTTGAGAATTTAATTTTTTCATTTAGTTATCTGAAAGTAGTTATTTAGCTGCAGGACAGGAATTCAGGTAAGAATGAGTGATCAAACCTTTCATCTGTGACTCCAGCTTTAAGCTCAGGTTAAACTTCTCTTGCTGTGTCTGATTATTGCAATCAAATTATTAGTAAAAAAATTAACTGGGCTAATTTGAATCAGTGTAAATGACTGATTAATACTGTAGGCATTATAAGAACCCAGTAGCTCAAGCAAAAAATTAATATTTTTTTTTCCATGAAGTACACTGGAAAGTTACATGGATTATTAATGAAATAGGGAGCATTTGGCACCTTTTGGAAGGCAGTGAGGTTGGTAACGAAGCTCCTTTCACAGAACATGAGAGCAATTTGCATTGCAGGAATCCCTAAATCATTCTCAGATTGTGGGTGCTTGTTGGCATAATGAATCTGATTGATAGCTTCAAACCTACTTCTGACGGAAAGGTGTGCAAACCATAAAACATTGGTGTTACACTTTGCACACTTGTGCAGAGCTGCACCAAAGGGCTGAGGACTGAAAAAGTAAATGAGCGTGAAGGCCCAGATCCAGAGAGGAACTAGAGTTGCCTGCATGATGGGTTCAGTTCTGCATCAGAATTGTGTCCAGTTCTGGGCTCTGCCGTACAAGACAGACATGGACTTACCAGCATGAGTCCAGCCAAGGGCCATGAAGATGACTAGGGAATTTCATATGAGGAGAGGCTGGGACAGCTGGAACTGTTAAGCCTGGAGAAGAGAAGGCTTGGGGGGAATCTTACCCATGCATATAAATACCTGATGGGAAAGAATGAAGACGAGGGAGCCAGACTCTTCTCAGTAGTGCCCTTTGAACAAGAGACAATGGGCACATGTTAAACCACATGAAATTCAAACTGAACACAAGAAGACTTTTTTTACTGTGAGGATGACCAAACAGTGGCACAGGTTGCCCAGAGAGGTTATGAGTCTCCATCTATGGAGCTATTCAAAACCCAACCAGACACAGTCCTGGCTCCAGGTGACCCTGCTTGAGCAGAGGAGTTGGACTCAAGAGGTCCCTTCGAACTTCAACCATTCTGTGATTCCATGATTCAAAACCCGTATTCAGCTGCTGCTCAAATTCAGCTGGTGCATGCCCTGTCTTCCTGTATATGTCTGCATCTGACAGCTTGAGAGTCCCTTTGCTTCCTGGTCTCCTTGCAGTGTTGCCAATGGAGTGGTAGGAACCCAAAGCCCCTTGCTCCACCCTGTGCACGGCATTGCAAAGGTACCTAATTTTCGCTTCTGCCTGTGCACAGAAGTGCTTCAGTACTGAGAAGCTTCAGAAGCCAGGTACATCCGATCACAAACACAGAGTGTTACACTCAGGTTTCAGAAACAGGGATTCCTTTGTTAGTCTGTCCTGGTTAAACCTGGTAAGGGACCTGAGAACCAGCTATAGGGATTAGCTATGTGGGTCCAACAGCAGCTGCTGCTCTTTTCTATAAAATGTAGCTGGAGAAAGAGTAAGCAGTGGCATGTTATCTCTGCAGTAGCTTAGTGGTTCCCTCTGTCAGAAAATCCACAAAGGTGCAAGTTAAATTATTTCCTCAGCCTGAGATATTCAAACCCAAACCTTTCACTGCCCCAAAGTACCAGCTACAAAACTAGTCGATTGCAAAGTAGAAGCATTCTTCAATTTTTCTGTTGAAATTACTCAACAGTACTTAAAATAATTCATACTTTATTGCAGCAGACTTGGAGGATGACAAGCTGGCCTAATATCTGAAATTTTCACTTGGGTGTACAGCCCTTATCTAAGCTCAGTTTGTCTTGTAAAGCATCTACCTGAAAGTAGCCTATAGCCATGTTATTAGGGTATTCCTGTGGGAGGCAGGAGCTGTGAGTAGAAATCCTAACTCGAAAGACATAATTAAGGCCTTGCAGAGCCAGGACTTAAACCACACTGCTCTGCTAAGCATTCCCTATTGTGGCGACTGCGTACCCTGCATGCTAGGTGTGAAAGTTGCTGCAGATGTTGAATTCTGCAGCTGTGTAGACTCCATTTTGGAAGGTGCACACTTAAAGGATAGGAGTTGCAACAGTAAATGACAAGTGCCTAAATGTCCTTCTGGATCTTGGCTTTGGTGGCTTAATCCCCAGTATGTTTCCCAGATCAGAGCTGAGGTACTTCATCAGAGGTGCCTGTGAGGGCAAAGAGGGAGGAGGTGGCATCGCAGTACAGTATTGCTGTATTTGCTTTTTGAATAGGCTCTAGTCATTAGTGTTGTCACATCCCTGGCAATTCACTCAAAGAAGACATTTGAAGGAGAACCTCTTTCTTCCTGCACACTCAAACACACACAAGCAAAGTTTTTTTGATGATGCTTTCAGATAAACAGCCACAGCAAAGCCTCAGTTTCATTTTATCTCCATAGATAGCTCCAGGAAAAAAATCACTGCTTCTGCCTGCAGCCTAAACAACTCACTTTGCTGCCAAATGCCATCTCAAAAAGAGGAACAATATAAACTAATTTCATACCTATTCAGTTCAATAATAGGTATTGTTCTAACGATACCTCTAGTGATAAGAGACAAAACAGCTTATTTGCCATTGCTAAGCAACTGTTAAAACAGTGTGCAGAATTCAGCCAGCTCTCATGGGCTGATAGGAATCAGTGTCTGAAGTTCTTGTTTGCATTCTGAAGTCAACAATAATTGTCCTTCTCTATTAACTTTCATTTAAGATAGTTTATGGCTGCACCAGATTCAATCGGGATTCTCTCTTAATGGTGTTCTGAATGGTCTGCTCTCCCTTAGAAATAAATATTGAACCATAATGCGTTAAACTACTTTAATCCACTTGTTTTGTTTTGATGTAGTGATGAAGTGGCATAGAAGGTAACACAGGAAAAACAAGGTAATATGAAACACTCTGCAGAAATAAAAGCTGATGGTATGAATGGTGCTAAGTTGCAGGCAGAGAGTTTGAGGTATTTAGGTAGGGTTCCATAAATCACAAGATGGCATTTGTGTCTGAGATGCAAAGATATCTGCAAAACCTCTATACATTTGGAAAAACAGAATCTAGGCAAGACAGACGTAAAAGCCTAAGTGCATTAAACCATGGGATTTTTTTCGAACCTTAATTTATGAGTTCAGATTTTAGTCATTTGTATACATGATTTAGGAGAAGGGACTTTCTGACTCCAATCATGCCTCACTGAGATAAGGAATGGGCAAATGAATAAATGCAAAGGAAGAAATGTTGTACAAGAGGATCCTGCATTCATAAGCATTTCTTTGTAGCTGCAGAATGATTTCTGTGACCTAAAAGGAGAATGCATTATCATGAGAGGATGATATCTCTTCAGATGCTCTCTTCCTTATCTGTGAGTAAGTAAAGACGCATGAGTAAGTAACAATGCATAAGCAGAGGGACTGAAGGCTTACTGCTGCTGGAGCTGGAATTCTGTGTTTGCACCCAACACTGCTCCGTTGCTTTTACGGGTGCATAAACATACGATTAACGCTTATTCATGTGAGCAATCCCATCACATTGGGCAGAACCACTACCGTTCCCTATTAAGTAAGTGCTTAAATGCTCTGTTGGCACAAGCTGAGAAAATCAACACTTTGTCAGATGGAGCCCATGCAGGTGAAACAACATTGCCTTTCTTAGCCTACTGTGCCTCACACCATGACTTGCAAGAGCCCGGTCTTGATGTTACAGCAGAAGAATAAGTGCTTCGAAATAAGGACTTCAGCCAGTGCCTGAGTCAGAAGACTAGCTCGTCATACAATGATATGAAAATATGGGGGTAAAAAGTTGAAACCGTCCCTCCACGAAGCTTACGGCAATGTCTGAGTCACCACAGGACATGAGAAAGCTGCAGGCAAAGTAGGCTCAGTCTGACTTCTCCTCTTATGTAACTCCTACGTTAGCATCTTCTCTACTCCATATATAAACCCAGAAAACATCAAAAAGCTGTTACTGAAAGCAGTGGTCTTATTTATTCATTTGTATGAGCCAAACGTGACTTAAAAAATTAGCTATTTTCCACACAAGCTTTAGTACAGGACCAGGCGCTTTCCTTGCTGGTACTGGCAAGAGCATTTATTTCTGGACTCATTAAAAGGATGTTTGCACCCCCTAGTGTATAAGAATTTGCAAGAAATCAGGTTCTTATAACAGCCTTAGCTGAATGAGGATGTTTAATATTAAACCATAATAAAATCTCCCTGTTACAATCTTAACAACTTCAAGAGAAAGGATTGTAAACTCGAAGATCATCCTAGGTGTAATCCCTCATGTCCCTGTACTCAACAATTGTAGGACCTGAAAATGGGTTGTGCTGAGTTGGATTTTTTATCCCACTGGAAGATATCGGGGATTTACAGTAAAAAATGAGACTGTACTGAAAACAGACAATTCCAATCCAGACCTTCCTGAAACTCAGAGATATTGGATCCAGCTTCAGCCCATTAGTGAGATAGAGTCTGTAGCTGTGTTTCACTGAAGCACAGGGATCTTTGGGTCTGGGCTTTACTCCAGTTAATAGAAACTGTAAAAACGAGAGGCATGCGCTTAACTGTCCTCCAAGAACTACTGCCCAGATTGTCACAGGTAACGCACAGTGGGCCTGCATCCCACTGTTTGGAGTTAGGTCTTAAAACACCTTTGAAAAACTTCTCCTTACAGCTGTGGGTCGCTTTCTCATTCTTCAGATGTGACTTCACTTATGCCAAGTTCTGCTCATCATGTTAAACAAGGTAGAACCAGTCACTGAGATTAACCAATTGAGCTTGCCTTGTTGGGACCCAAAGTGGCAGTTCAGCTCCCTGTGTCCAGCCTAAACCTGGAACCTGAGCAAAACCTGGGTGCTCCTGGAAGTGCTGGCTCCTGCCTGTGAGCTTGGGAAGGGAATGGCTTCTGGGTGCACTTTCTGGTGCAACTTGCACTGATTTTTGAGTGTTCGAATGTGTGACCCAAACCTTCGCAGCACAGTCTGGCCTGTGCTGTTTGGCTGCCTGTCACCAGTGCGGACATGGGCAGGCTCTGATCTGACCAAATTACATATACGTGTTCCCCTACTCACCCCACCACTGAAAACAGGATTTAACCATTTCCCCTGAGGTGTCTGAAACCCAATCACTGAAGCCTTGGCAAGTGCCTGACAACCAGAAAAATGATATTGCCAAGGGAAAAAAGTGGTCTGTTTTCATTATCCAAGCAGAATTAAATGAAAAAAGCAAATAAACTGCATAAATGATGAAAATTAAATTAGATTTTCTTTACTTTCATTATCTAAGTAGTTTCTTATAATAAATGTATTCTAAAATACGACTTTTAGCCAATAGTATTTACTATATTAAAACCAGACTGATTTTATTTACTGTGCAATATTTAATAGCTCCTCCAAGCCACTTTATTCTGTAATTTTAAATGAATTCTTTGGGCTTTTTTTCAAAACAAGAGACTTGGCTTTTTGACAGAATAGTCCTTAATAACTCACACTGAAGATACTGCCAGGAGCTGTGATGATGACTTTTGTCAGGTATTCTTTTCTTCCAGAAGAATGGAGTCATCGTGATATTAATGCAGAGTTCTTTTTGCCATTTGTGTAAATAAATAATAATAACCTAATACATGAAAAGCACCAGCATATCGCTGCTAAGTGTCCCCAAAGAGTTACATTTCAAGGCTCAGTAGTACCACTGTGATATAAACCAGGCGAACGGTATAATGAGAACATGTTTTTTAAAAGTACATTCACAATAAGAAAATTATACTGGCATGTGCAGGTGCCAATTTTAAAAGCAACTCTCCACCCATAGGTGGAAAATGAAATCTACCTACTTTAGAAGCTGGACCAGTTATTTGCAAACTTCTTTTTTTTAATTAAAAAGCCAGATCTTTCCATATCAATTAATTTCTGGTTTAGAGCCTTTCTTTGTCACTATGATAACTAGATACCCGAAACTGTCATTTCTGTTAGACAAAATTCCAGCTGGAAAACTATTGAAGTTTACAAACTCTTCATTGTAATTAAGAAAGTGCTGGGACCATGTGTCTCATTTCTAAGAACAGAGAGAAAAACGCTACCTGTTTCCTTCTGCAGATTTCACGTCGGTGTTAACTCCAGACCACCGAGGTTGGGCTGTGATCGTACTGCTTAGCCTTGGCCTCTAAATCTCTCAGTGGCTCGTGAATACAGGACTGGGGTTTCTGTCACAGGGTGCAGAAATACTGACTATCAGGTTGAGGTTCAGATGCAGCTCGACCTGGTGATGATGAAGTCATCACTCTCGCAGCCTGCTGGAAGTGAGTCGGTGGCGTTTTAAGTTACAGTAGATATTGCTACTGACAGTAAGCAAGCACGAACAGGAGACTGCTTGAAGTTTCAACAAATGGCCCAAGTGAACGCTTGAATTCTCTTCCCAACCAAAATTGAGGTGTTTCAGCAGGAGAATACGGTGCTATTGGTACAGAGCTTGTTACTGGGACATATTGCTCCTAGGTTTCAACTAGAATAGCCCCAGGACTCTAAATTATCCACCTACAGCAGTGCGGATGGGAAACAAGAAGAATTTTTATTACACTATAAAAAGAAGTCTTGCGTAAGCAAGCAAAATCTGCCCATCACACCTGTCATTTTTCACAGGAGGATGTCAACATAAAATGTAGGTAGAGAAGAGTGATGTACTGCTTTCTGGGGGATTCAGCTGAAATCAAATGAAGGAGTGGAAGATGTGATAAATGCCCCCCCCCCCCGCGAATAGTGAAAATAACTCAGGAATTTGGAGATATGATATGGCTTGCGATGAAATATACTGGCTACATTGAAATTCCATATAAACTGAAATGGGCCTTTGCTCTCAGGGCTCTCAAAGAGATTGTCGTACTTTCTGGTCTTCCAATAACGCCCAATGGTGTTTCCATAGGAATGGCAGAGTGAGTTGCTTCTACTCCTTATAATATTGCACTGTGCAAAATAAAAATTATAGATGGACAGGTGCCTGCATTGATTTTACAGCCAGGATTGTCTGAAATCATATTCAAGGTTTTGATTATTTCTTTCTTTTTTAAGGAAAACCAGTCCTGCTCTGTTGTTGGTGAGATGCTGTATTTCATTTAATAACCCGTTCTTGTCCCTTTTGAATGTCTAATATGGTATTTTATATGAATATTAGGGTGCTTGTTCACAGGGATATTTTTTTTCTTGCTTCAAGAAGGCTGAAGGATTTGAGCCTTTGCAAAGATGCTAATACTTGGTCAGATTTCCCGGCAGCCTCATACAGCTATTATTCCAAGAGGCATCACCTTGAAGTCTTGGAGAGAAAGCATTATGGTTAATGCAGTTTGGCAAGTGAGTGTAATATTCACTGTATTACCTTGACATGGTTTAATGGCATGAGCAGCATGCACTCTGTGTCAGAGAAAATTACCTGTTGACCCTTGCTGTAGCTTGATGCCTGTTGTTAACTGGATAGCTACGAAATGGTGTGGAAAATCTTATATGAACTCCACTCCCCCCTGGCTCTGTCCCGTAAGGAACTCATTTCCTATCAACTTGCTTATTAAAAAAAGAAACTTGCTTTGGTGTTTCCATTTGCCACAGTATTATTTCATACACACAACAGAGCTGCCCAGCGAGACCTCCTCCTGGCCTACCCTCCTAATGAAAAGATAAGCCAATAATGGAAGTGAATACAGAACAAATTAAAGAGAGGGAAATGCAAAGGGACTTTTTTTATTGTGATGGGAAACAAAGAGACTGTGGCAGTCCCTTTGCAGGAAGCAGTCTTGGTCCACTCTCAGGAAATTCCTTCTTTGCTTGGGAAACAGACTGGCACAGTGAACACGCAGGTGATCTTTATAGCTGTGTAATGTGAGAGAACTAAATTTTACCCCTCTGCATGAATAAATAGATTAATTGTGAGTGACAGCTGGAAAATGAATTTCATGTTCTTGAAAGACACTGGATGATGTCAAAATCCTCTGTTGATTCACAGCAGAGGCATGTCCTTTTCCAAGGACCTCACCCCTGACCAAGGGACCAAATCGGTAAGCAATATTGTAAATGTGCAGGGCAAATCAATTTATTCCTTGGCTCGTCTGCTCAGACTGCCAGGAAGATTCCCAGTCAGTGCCAGCCCCGCTGATAGCTCCTGAAGCGCACACAGCTTCAGAGATGTGGCCAACCAACTTACCACTTAAGAGCTGGTTCTTCCCTTACTTTGGTGGGAATTTAGGCAGCTGGCTGGGGTGGATCTTTGGAGCCTCATGTGCTGACCCGGCAACCTCAACCTTTGGACTTTGTCTCCTCCTCGTTGCCAGGAGACTTACTGCTCAGACAGCTGCATCACAGCTCCAGCAGGAACCTTCTCCTCGGGCACCTCACTTGCCCAGTGCAGGAGATTTTGCTGTGGGAAAGAGGCAGCTGGGTGCAATGTAATGCAGGAATACGCTATCAGGCACTGCTGCTCCCACCCACAGCCTTGTGCCATGGGGCCTAACCCATGCCATGACCTGGTGAGCTCAGGAGCAGGACCAGTCCGTGGTCCAAGGCATGAGTGTGTCTACCATGTGGCTAGATGTGACTAGACTTAGGCTCAAAGCTTTTAAGAGCTTGAAAGCTGTCAGCTGGAGCCTCTGACACAACAAAGGCTAGCATGCCACTCATGCACAGGGGTGCTATTTTTGCAGTATGTTGTACTCATTAGTCATGAGTGTCAGTGCCTGAAAAAGGTGGAAAACAGTAAAGAGGCAGGTCCTCAGTACCTCCCTTTGATGTCTCAGGTAACATGAAAGACAGCCTATGCCACTGTTCTGGTACAGTGACATTAAAAAAAATCAAAAAGAGAGAGAAATCATCGACTGTAGAGGAGACCCCTGCAATTTGGCAGTTCTCCCGATCCACAAAGCTACTTTTCTGGTTTCTCCCATTAGCCCAACTGCAATATGTGCAGAACCAGACTACTGATCAGACCAGAATATTAACATTCACAGCATTAATGTTTTGGGGCCCTTAAAATGAAGAGCACTAACAGAAAAATCTTTTCAGTGCTTTCATATGAAATTCCACCATTCTGAACTGACAAAAATAAATGCAGTGAACTTTCAGTGATATTGCACCATATACAAAGGTTATTAAAAATGTATTTGAAGGACTAGCTTTGTCAATACTAATGCACTGAGGAAATGGAGGGTTTCCCAGCTCAGGCACTGATGCACAGACTTAGTGAGGGAGTGATTACTGCAATAATAGATTTTGGTAGCTTAAGTTAGACAAGCATTTTTAGACTTCATATGCAAAGAATCGCCCTCTGTTATAAAAAGATGGGATACTCAGTAATATTGAGGGGAAATAAGAATATGTGTTTAAAGGAATATTGCCAAGTAGATATTGGTTCGACTCTGAAAACGTGTTTGAAAGATTGGGAGGAGAGATAAAATAGAGCAGTGTAGAGGAATAGAACAGTACTGGTAGGAATGCAAATGATTTATTGGTTTATTTGTTGATTCTTATTTCCATAGTAATCAGAGGGGTTTTTAGAGATGATCTGTACATTCCCTAAAGTGATGTGAACATAGCAACAAAGTGCCAGCCCATGAAAATTTTAAAGCACAATTAGCTCCACTTTGAGAAGTGGGTCCATTCTCTCATCTTGAATTCAGGTACCTCTGACCTTGCCACTCATTTTTGGACTAAATAACTGCTCGATCAAGATTCAGTATTCCTACTATGGGGTTTTGGTGCATGTCTTCCAGGACCAAATGAAAACCAGTCAATCTTGTTTTATTGCTGTAAATGAGCCTAGAATAAAGAGATAGCAAGGAGAGAAAAAGCCATGCTTTCAAATCCTTACTTTCAGTCATTTAAGATGTTGATAAGAGAAGTAAGTATTTTTAATTATCATTGTGGGGTTTTTTGATAATGCTCCCTTTGAAGAATGCAGAAAATACTTTACTCCTCCCATTGATATGTGCTGCCACTTCCAATTTTGTTCTCCTCAAGTATCACAGCTGATGTATTTCTTTTGGTGCGGGAGGGAAGGTGAACATCTTTCACTCCAGCAGTCAGTCCCTGTTGAAGTGAGAAGGTAAGTGCCAATCGCCTCAGCTGTGCTGCCATCTCTCACGCAGGTTTTGTGCAATCCTGTCTTTTTGAGTCTCAGCTCCTAAAGAAAGTATCAGCTGCAATCTGTATTGCTTTTTTTCAGTGCAGAATTGTCTGCTTTTCCCAGGCTAATTTAATCAGTGGAAGTGCCCATTAGTTCTTGAGGACTGTCCTTCTTAAGGGTGTAAGGGTTTTAAATACTAAACCCAGTACAATTATTCTTGTTCAAAGAGAGTCCCTTTGTCCTATAGCTGGAATGTGGGGCAGCTCTTGCCCTCGGGGTGACAGGTCCATCCCCATCAGGACTTCAAAAACCTTCCTGAAATCTTTTTTGGTTGTTATACCTTAGCAGTGATGTACGGTAGCGGAAGAACACAACAGAGGTTTAAGAGAACAATATGGTAACATATAACAAGTTTCCATAATGGGTTTTTTTGTTGGGCTTTTTGGGTGTTTGGGGGTTTTTGGGGGGAGTGTCTGTGTTGTTTTTAATAAGCTTAAATATGTTCTGGACTTCTTGTGCATTGATGCACTTGCATGATAGCCTCCAGTGGGGATTTCACTGACTTTCCCAAGTTCACAGATGGGCATGTGGTAACTCAGGCTGAGCGTGAAAAGGGGCACACAGGAGAAAATGGCAAGGTCTTTTACAAGGTAATAGGATTTTTTCTGTTTTCCAGGGTGTAACAACTAATCATGTCAATATTATCTTGATAATGAATAACCTGTCTGCCTTTCGTTTTCTACAATGTTGTTCTCTTAAACTTCCATTGCATTACACACGTGCACATAGACACACACATGCACACACACCTCTATTATAAAATTTTCTGCTGAGATCCCTGCCATCTAGAAAAGCATTAGCACTGCCACTGCCAGTCATCATGGTTTTGAAGATAGAAAAGCCTGCAACCTGGCTTATTATCAAGTATAGTATCTCAGAGGAGACATGTCCTTAGCAAGAAACAACATAGCAAATAATGTCTGATTAATAGATAGATCTGTAATTTTAACAAGAGTATCTTTGTCATGATGACTGGAAATACAACTTAGCCTTTCTTGTTATTTCCAGAGCTAATACAGAATTAAGAGGGAACCCTTAGTGGATTTAAACACTTATCTTCACTGAATATTTTCACAATAATTTGAATTCATGCCCATGTAATGAATACCATTCAGTGGAGAAAATGGCCCTGCCCCCTGTTGCTTTGTTGACGGTATCTACTGTCTAGCTGCCCCATGGAGCTTTGTTTTCCAAGAGTCCGCAATAATTGTTCAGAGTTTAATTCCAAATTTTACTGCTGTCATTCATTACAAACTATCAGGGGGTTAATTTGAGAAAATCCTTTAATAGGAAAACTCTTTGGGCAGAAATCACATATTTATACATCTAGCACCCAGAGTACTGCAGACCCTGATTCCACTGTGGACTTTGGGGTTTATTTCCATTGTATAACATTCTTTATAAGACTTCTCTAAGCCAAGCCAGGTTTATGAGCTATCCCGTTGCATCCCTTTCCCACCTGCTGATCCAAGTCTGAATTCCATAGAAATAGATATTACTACAGAATCAAGACAGGGCCCTGAATATTCCTTTCAGAAAGGCATAGACTAGAATTTAAATAATTTTATCTGCATGCAGTTTAAAAAAGAAAGTTCAGTCCAGCCATAGGCGACCGAAGCTCTTTGCAACGCATCTGCTTTAATGTGTGCTATTGGGAGTGATGATACCCAGCACCAGCACTGGATGCGGTACACTTAACGGGGTCCTGCAGCATTGCTGCCTTCCACCTTTTCGCTATTAGCTGAAGCTTCCACCTTCTAGCGCTGAACTCCGTAATCTCTGTGCAGGTGGCTTGCAGGTACCAGGTGAGAGAACAAGCTAGAAATCCTCTCTAAGGTTAGTGCTTAGCGCTGCCCAGGGAGGCCCGGCAGCAAGTGACGCTCAGAGAGCCCCGGGGCAACACCTCTGCCCCTCAGAGCCTTTCTCAAACTTCCCAAGACGACCCGGCCCCTTCAGAAAAAAGCACCCAGCACCATCTCATACGGCTTTGCCACGACAATTTTTACTCCTAACTTGTAAAACTCAGGCCGTGTTTCAAACATTCACCTACTTCTGATTGCTCCTCTTGTGGGTTATTTTGGCTTGACCGGATGTGTGCACTTCCCATCAGTTTTATTTCTTGGCCCGCAAACGTCCCAGGGACCCTTCCGCGGCCTGGACGCTCCCCACACAGCCGCGGCGCCGACCGTCTCGAAGCGCCGTGACCGACCGCCCGGCGCTGGCGGGCGAGGCAGGGCAGCCGCCGGCTTCCCGCCGGCCGGGGAGCGGCTGCCGGCGGCCCGCGGGCTCCTCCCGGCGGCCGCCCCGCCGCTCTGCGGGTGGAGCCGCTGCCGCCGGCGCCGGTGGAGGGGGGCGGCGGGGGGGCGGGCGGGGCGAGGGCGGGGCGGCGGCGCGCGGGGCGCCCAGCAGGGGGCGACGGGGAGGGGCTGTGCCGGGCCATGAGGGACGGCCGGGGAGGCCTCCGAGCGGCGGCTCCATAGCTCAGTGGTTAGAGCACTGGTCTTGTAAACCAGGGGTCGCGAGTTCGATCCTCGCTGGGGCCTCGGTGTGTTTTTAAGCGTCCGTCCCGCCGGCTGTGTCCGTGAGCAACGAGTGTCATTTTAGGGTATTTTGGTGGTGGCGGAGCAGCGCTTTGAGTGCGGGCCCCTGGGCGTGATGCGAGGGGGACAGTTTGGAAACAAATACTTTCGGTAACATCCGAGTGTTAGCAATAATATTGGGCACGGGATTAACCCCTGGCTGCGCGTGGCGCTGGCAGGGCGGCAGGGAGCGAGAAGCTCTTTGGGAAGCAGCGTGGGGGGGGCTGAGTAAGTATTTGGGCAGCTCGCATCACAATTTCCCTGATGGGAGCTTTGGCAAAATGCTGTTAAGGGGTTTAGAAGGAACAAATTGCCCCTGAGTGGAGAATAAGCTGGACAGGATTATCTGACTCTTCACAGCTTGTCAGGCAAGCTGAGCTGTTCGTTTTATTCTGTGCTGGAGGCTGGACAGAGGAGGTGTAATAATTCTTTGCCTGTTTTTTTTTCTTTTAGGTTATAGAAAGAGCTAGAAACCTCCACACATATCCTCTTGAGCACCACACTTTAAAAATATGCATTCATTTTTTCAGAAATCTTGTGAGCAAGGCATTTAGTTTCTAGCACTGCAAACACCACAGCAATCGTCACGGACATCAAGCGGGGAAATTAATGCACAGGCCTTGGCGAGGGGAAAGGACAACACCTGCAGCGCGCATGCTGCAAGGGGCTCAAACCGTGGCAGAGCTGTTGAACAGGCAGGCAGCTGCTGGAGGCTGCAGCTTGATGTGTCAAGAAAGACGTGTGGGCTGTGGCGTGGCACTGCAGCCCGTGTTACACCCTCCCAGCTGCTATCGCAGCTTCTCTCCAGCCTCCTTTCTCTGCTGAGAGTAGATCAAAGCTGTGGTGATGTACGGGGCTGTACGAGTTGTTGCTGTGGTGCGAGGAGCAGGGGGCTAACAGGCTGTTTCTCCCTTAAGGCAGGAGTCATGCTACACCATGAGGCCCAAAAAGCATTTTAATTTGCTGTGGTTTGGGGTTCTTGCACATATGAATTTGCTTGGAATGACTTCTTGTTTGCAGCATAGCCTCCCCGTTCGGGAAAACAGTGCTTTGTCCTAATCTCAGTGTTACCAGTTGACTAACATCCTAACCAGTTCCTTGGCTCAGCAGTCCTCCCAGTCCTTGCGGAGGTGGTGATAAAAGCCATCCCTTGAGAGGATGTGTCCTCTCCGGGGGGACTGGGTACAGCGCGGCTGTAGTTTCTCTGTTGATGGGGAGCTGCGTTTCGCCATGACCAACCAGAGCATTATCAGATCCCGGGGATGCCACAGATGGTCTTAAGAAGCAGTCACGCGCGTGCTGATAAAGGCTGCGTAGTTTGTTTAGTCTCTTGCAGGATCATCCAGAACGAACGTGCAGGAGCGGCCCCTGCAGCTGGGCCCGGCACAGCCCAGCGTAATCGGTGTCTGCGTTCAGGGAATGGGTCGGCGACGCTTTAGCCGTGGAAGGGAAGATCATGCACGTGATGCTTGGCTGCTGTGTCCCCCACCTCCACGAAATATCATAGGAATAGTGTTCAGCTATTCCCGTTGGTCATAGCTATATATATGAGCTGCCACGGAGGCTTTTCTAAAGCGCTGACAGGTTGCTACGTGTGCCGTTACAGCAGTTTGGCAGCGCGAGTGGGAGCTAAGCCACCCCACGTTAGCGTTTGCACTGCGCCTCCGTTTTAGGGCTCTCCTGAACGAGCCCTCGGCCCGTTGCTTGCACAAGCGGCGGAGCGCGGCCGATGCTGCCGGAGGCCTCCAGAGGGAGAGCCGGCGCCTCGGCTCCGCTGCTCGCCGCCCGGGGGAGCGCGGCGCGGGGGACGCTGGTTCACCCCGGCCGCCGGAGCGCCGGAAGACTGGGCCCGGAGCGGGCGGCGTGGGTTGTAACAAGCAGCAGGGAGAGGAAGCCGGGGCGAGTGAAGGGGCAGGGCCACGCTCCTCCTCTCCCTTCCGAAAAGGTGTACCCGAGATGCCCTCGCCTGCAGGTGCTGCGGCTGCGGGGCTGTGACGGGCCTGCCCGTCCCCAGCGGGCGCTGCGAGGCGGTCGCGTCTGCTGTGCGGGCTCGGGGCGAAGCCTGCCTCGGCTGCCTCTGCTTCGGCAGCCTCGGCCCTCCCTGCAGAGCGGGAGTGCCCCACGGGCAGAGGGAGAGGCGCTTCATTGCCTGCTGCCGTAAATTCCGAGTTTTCTGCTGATGTGACTGAATTTTCATTTTTCAGAGATATTTCTTTACAATTAAACAGGGCCTATTTTAAAACAGAGGACTTAAAAGAGGAGTCTTTTACAATTCTACTGCTGTCATACTGTGCATAGCAGACTGGGTGACTGGCTGTTACAGCTGACCCCGCGGAAGCCTGCAGACCCCTGCAGCCGGGGCAGGGAGGGGACCAGCAGGGCACGCCGGCCTCTCGGCAAACGTGGCTGCACTGCGCCCAGGGCTCGGGGTGTTACTCTGGTGGCACCGCTCCACGCCTTTCCGTGGGACATGTCTGTTAGCACTGCCCGGTGGCAAGAGCAGTCGGTACCACCTCCCCTGCCTCCAGTGCATTCACGCACAGGCGTGAGTGGAAAGCAGGAGATGTGCCCAGGCCTCCTCCTGAGCTGATCTTCCCTGCCTTTTCCATCCCCCATGGGACTTCTTCATACCATTCCCTGATCCCAGCCAGGGAGTGACCCCAAAATTTCCTCTGTCCTCTATAAGTGATGTCACCCGCACTCCATTTCTTGCTATAAAGGAAGCTTCATTAGTAGCGGTTGTTGCTGAAGATGAGAAACGTGTCAAAGCTTTGCTCAAAAAAGCTGAGGTGACCTTCACTAGGTCCAGTGACACAGTCATTGGTGATATCATTTGAAAATGTCTTTACAGTTTGTTTCTCCAAACTGTGGTGGCGGGCCAGGACAGTACTAATTGTGTTTTCGTTTTGGACCGCTAGCAGAGCCCCTGAGAATTGCCACAGTGTCGGAAAGACAGATACCTTGCCATCACTGCAAGGCAGTCTGAGCTCATCTTGGAGATACTTCTCCTTGTTATGTTTTTTCCAGGAAATTTATACCCATCTTGCTCAGTTCAACAGCAGGAGGCCTTACACAAGAAGAGGCTGTTTTCTTCACCAGTCTACTATTTTTGTTTCCAGATATGTAACAAAAATTGACATATCTAAGCACACCTTACTGCAGTGTGACATCATTTTTGACACTTGGAATAGGGAATCAAAGTCGATGACTGTGAAACTGGTTTAGCCATCAGAGGAAAAATGAAATATAAACTCTTTCAATATTCCACATGCTTTAATATTGTACAGATGCTGCCAAAACATCATAAATTTCTAAAAAACCCAAACAACCTCTCTCCCACCAAACTCCAATCACTTTCAAAATCTAGGATTAATAATGTTTCCATTTGTTTAGTCAGACAAGAGCTAAAGAAATTCTGACTTGTGTTTCTGGACTTTCTGCGAGTACTTAAAGTTCGATGACTTTGGATTTGTGCCAGTGAGGTAAAGCCAAAAAGTGAAAGCTGAGACTATGTTTTCCTCACCTGATGCAAATACAGCCATCAAGAAAGTCTTCAATGAACAGTGAAAATGTTTCCTTGTAATAACCTAAGATGTTAACAGTAACACCAAAAAGAAAAATGTGTTTGTCTTCTAAAGATACTATTTTTAGTCAAGCATTGCTCTTTTAATTCTGTTCTTCTGGTTGCTAAAACAACACAAAATTCCTTGTGCATGACAATCTATCATGCTCCTAGTCTGGCTCTTCCAGGCTGTTCCACACCTTGATGCCTGACCGCTTATTTTTACAAGTTTAATGGTCCTGTTACTTTGTGTAGAGTTCCTTTCGTAGGGTGTCACTAACAAATTTGCAAGAGTTGTTTGAAGGTGGGTAGAAAGAAGCCTGAACACCACTATCACCAGCTGTGATATTGATCCAGTCCGGTATATCCTGACCTCCAGACCGAGCTGTCTCCTTTCCCCTTTTCCTCCTCCTTTGTCAAGAAATCTTTTAAAAGAAAGTAATTAAAATACCGCTGTTCAAGACCAGATGCAGGCCAAATGCATCCCTAGATGAAGTGGGAGCTCAATGCATTAGGACGTTGAATGATGATGGAAGGCAATCTTCACAGGGGAGTAACAGCAGATAAATCTGTGCTTACTGGTATTCTTGGCAAAAGACCATATTTCTGAGCCAGTTAGCTATGGATGGAGAGACAACTAATGATCCCATTTGGCTTCCAGTATGGATGTTATTTACTGTGATGTTAGCATATGAATAAGGATGCTTAAAAAGAACAGGGGCCTCTTTGGTAATGAGAAAGTGCAGATGAGTTAAATCCTTCAGTGTTTGCCAGGAGAGTGACTGTTGTGTTTTAAAGAAAAATAATGTTTTCTGTATTTTCAGGGAATCTTTCCCATCACTTGAAGAACAGAAGAAAAGCAAACAGAAATGTTTTATTGCAACTCCCCAAGATATTTAACTAACTGTGCAATGTGTGACACTAACCTTGCTTATATTTTAATATCGATGTCTGTCGATAGGTTTTGGTGGTGCACTTCAGTAGAGAGATGTTGCCTAAGATAAAACATGGCCTTTTTTCCGTGCAGTTTATAGTCTAATGATGGGAACACCAGGTCCTGGCAGTACAGAATCTAGGCACAATACAATAGGTTTGAATATAATGAAATGCATAGAGCAGTAGAGGGGAGGGTCCTTTAAAAATCTTGTGTGTGTGTAATTTATTATGACTTGAGAATGGATAAAAATGAGCAAGAGAGCTTGAATTTAGAAAGGATGAAACACTGTTCATTTAGAATCTATATATCTTATGTATAGACAAAAAAATCCCTGCTGACATCACTAAACTCAATGGACTCTTCAGATTATTACAATATTTCTGGCTTTCAGGTGACCAAAAATTAGTATGCAAGTAGAACTAGTCCTAGGGACAAGGTGAAGCTTAAATAAAATTTAGCAATGCGACCCTGAGGTATTAGGAAAAATAAAAAGATAATTCAGCTTTCTTGCCTGCTTCTCTAGGACCAGTTCTCTACATTTATCCAGTGCCAGTTTACCTTAATATGAATATAAATGAATCCGGAGACTGTAAATGGACAACTTTTACTATAAAATAAGGCTGGTATCAACTTTGTCAACCTCTATTCAAAGCAGAGAGGCTGCTCTGCTGACAACAGAGCAGGCAGAACACTACCTAATGCTGCATGTATCTGACTGCCCATCTGCATATATCTGATTACCTCTCAGACAGACCCTGTGCATGGGCTTCTCACAAGTGAAGCACATTCATTCCTTCTGAAGATAAACAGAGAAGTTGTTCCTTTTGGTCACCAAGTTACAGACTATTTTTGGACAAGAAAGCTGTTGCTTGCAATCCCCTTGCTGTATCTGTGAGACTTGCTAATGACGGTGGTGCCTGTACATGTAAGCAGTCTCAAATCATGATACATTCCCTCCTGAAAAGAGGCTACAAATGCGTCTGCTCATTCCCTTCAGAGGACGGGTGCTGTTGATTGCATCACCACAGCAAGAACTTTAATCCATACCAAAAGCCATTTGTAATAGAAATTAATAAAGAGCAAACCCACAAGCATGAGTATTTCTCACTGCATGTAGCAGCCGTATAGAGACAGCTGTCTCTACCAACATGCTAATATTTTTTTAGATTGATAAAACACAGCATTGAAAAGCCATACAGTTGAACTATGCAATAAAGAGACTATAATTTAAACACAACATCCTTCTGTAGAGGCTTTCTCAAGACAAGGATGTAGAGTTTCTATGCTTAATTTACATTGAAAGCACTGTGTGTTTTTAAAAACAAAGTAAATAGCATGAGAAAGCTTACACTTCAGACACTGAAGTGTAATCCGTGAGAGACCTTCCTTATAGATTAGAAATTCCTCAGCTATTTATAACTTTTTAAGCATTGAGTGATGTGAGTATCACATTTTGTTTCGGCTTGTCATTTTAGAATTATCTGTGTAAGAACTTGGGATATGCATGTTTAATTTGCAGCAAGGTACTTGCAGTTGCTCCTTGTAACTTGTTTTATTCTAGAAGCTAGATGAAAAAAATCCCTAGGAACTGACTACATTGAGTATCGACCGTACTTGCAGAAGCGGGCTTCCATGAAGACTACTGGTAGTTGGAAGAGTAAAACCAGATGATCTTCAATATGAAAGTTTTTTTTAAATCTTGGATTTGCAAAGAAACAATGGTATTTGCATCCAGGTATCACTCTGGGTGTTATTTGTATTACAGATTGTCCACTGCTTTTTGATCATTACTCAGTTAAACTGTAAATGTTTTTAGTGAATCAGAGTGTTGATTTCTGGTGCGGAGAGCCCTGCCTTTGGTAACACACCCTTCCAGTCAGCAGGCTACTGGGAAGAGGTATGAGAAGGCTCTCCCTGCTTCTTTCATGTTTTGAACAGAAGGGTGGTTTTCCTGTGACTTTTATATTTTTCCTTATATTTAATGAGTTTCCTGGGCTCTGCAGATCTGTTGTTCCATGAGGCTGATGGAAATGCTGGTATATGTTGGTCCTCTTTCACTGAGTAATAGCAGCCGTTATTCGGTGTAAAACTTTAAAAATGGCAATCACGGTGCATGTGCAGCAGATCTCCAGGGCAATCAGATGTGTGTGTGCCAGCAGAGTGTTCACTTCACCTTGCAAAGAAGGGCCATTTGAGTCTACTAGATTTTTTTAACTAGCCAGGCTGGATTTATTGGGGAAAAAATCTTGTTCAGATGTTATAATTAACTGCTTAATAACTGCAGGCTCCTTACCAGCAGAACAGCGGGAACAAAACTGGAAAGTGCTGTCATAACTGTTCTAAAATCACCTGGTTGCCCCTTGAGAACATTTCTGCTGGCTGCTGGCCTGAGCAGTGTGTCTCTGCCGCCTGCTCTGTGTACTCAGAGGGGAAACATGTCTGCTTTTTTAAAAAAGTCAGACCATTTTTCAAAGGCTCTGTGGCAACTTTTGTGTTGCCATCGATGTGATTCTCAGAAGTGGTGAAATACCTGAGTGAGCTGTAAATTGTCCATGTTAGGTACCAATATCTGGGAAAATGCAGCAATACGGAGTTCAGGAGCTTGACATCCAAGTCAGTGTCCAGCACCACGGGCTGGCTTTTTCAGCCCAAACTGAGCCTCTCATGCTTTGCTCCAGCTGTGCCTTATGGGTGATTTCTGGAAGCTTGAGCTCACTGAGTCCAACATGCAGCCTGTGAGCCCGAGCTGGTCCTTCTGGGCTCACGCTTCCCACTTGGTGAAGCGGTTTGCTTGTTCCAGTTTTGAGCCAGGGAGAAACCCAAAATGTGGGCTTTGTGGATGATAAAGGAGTTAGTGTTTGACGGAGAGCTGGAGTCCCGAGCGAGCACAGCAACAGAGATGTAACTGGAGACAGTGTGCTAGCTGTGACGTGCTGCAACACCACTGCTGCTTGTTTAGCTTAAAAATGTCAGTCAGCCAATTAGTTCAGTGAAGCTTTTCAAAACGTTGCCTGTGAGGTTATTATAATTGAAGTGCTAACACAAGTAGCCCACATTCCAAGTTCTGAGCAGCAGAGAAGAAATCTCAGCACAGGGCCGAGTCTGGACCTGATAGAAACTGTGCAGATAAACCCTAGACATTAGAGTCAGGGATTTTTAATGCGTAGTTTTCACTGTGATTTTCATCTCTCTGCCCCATTCTGCATAGCTTGCTTAGCACGACAGCATGTCTGCTCAATTCCCCTCCAGCCAGCTGATAAAAAAGCGGACTGCTGAAGTATTACAGGTGTCCCTCATAAACAGGAGCTGTTACAGTATACAGCCCCATATAGCCCAGCCAGGCTGTGTTCCAGCTGTACTTCAGGAATGAGGGGAACTTGCTGTGCAGAGGAATTAGTGACTGCATTCAAGCTCAGCAACATCAATCATGAAGAATCAATTCTTGCTCCTCCCCTCAGAGCTGCAAAGTGCCAGGGGCCAGCTGCCCTCAAACAGGGTTGATAAACACATCTGAGGAAATGTTGGCCTGGTTCAGGCAAAACTAATACTCCTAAACCACCACTGACAGGAGCCCGTATCTCATCCAGCCCTCAGTGATGCTGCTATAACAGCTCAAGCCTCTGATCCAGCATGTCTTTTATCCATTCCTCCATCCCCCCCTGGGCTTTCCACACATCCTTGCTCTCTTGGCTTCATGCTGCTTCGACCCTTCATTTGCATTTATCTCTTACTGTTCTAATCTGCTTTTTAAAAGCCGGTCTTTAATTTATCTCTTTGTTGCTTTATCCCACCACAAAAGCCCTTAGATATGCTTTTTCAACACACTCTCACAGACAAGTTCAATCTTTTTTTAAAAAAATGCCCCCCCTAAAAATAGATAGATTTTCCTGTGATGATTTTTTCAGTTTCATTTTTTTGCAAGACATTTATATCCCACTACTCCAGCACTTCCAGTGTAATTTAATATTCAGCTTGGTTTTTCTGCTTCCTCAGGGGTTCAATTTCCTTTTGGCTAAGAAAGAGAATCTAGGTGAAGATGTAATGCAGCTGGACAATTAGCCACTAAAAATAGTTTGCTAAAGGTCTGGGCAGTACAGAGACCTCTCTAAACATCAGATTTGCAGGCGGTGTGGATTCAGGCTGAGTAGTTTGCTTAATCCTCAATGCTCTGCTAAACGATTTACCAAGGCTGCTTTTTAATAAACATTCCTGAACCAACTACATTCTCCTGCTATCAACAATCCCCAAACTTGTAAATACAGTTGCCCACCATGGCCTACAGAGTTTAAATTAGAAATAAAATCCTAAAATAAGATTATGGTGACATCTATATTGTTTTGTCTCATAAAATTTATGCCGTATTTGCTTAAGTCAAAAAGACATCAGCACCAGTTATTTAATGGCAATTGAATTAAAGTCATGTAACTGAGTAGGTAAAATTAAAGTCCAGTGGGACTGAGTAACTAGAATTTGAGACCTACTTTGTTCAGCTGTGCCTCTTGGTTCAGTGTGTTTCATTCAAATGAAAGCAATGTCAAGTCACTTATACTTTGTGCTCTGTGGTAGCATCCTCAGTCAGCATTTTACTCATACCTACCTCAAAACTTCCACTGACTTCATCCTGAGGAAATGTTGGCTAGATGCTAAGTAAGGACTTCAGCATTTGGTTCTCAGTGATGACAAGTCCATCAGTCCATATGTAAAAAGCATATGGATAGAAGGAACTGTATTGGCACTGAATGTCAGCGAAGTGCAAGACTAAGAGCAGGAATTACATTGTAAATTCTGCACAAGCTTGATTTTTAAGGGTAAGTTAAATGTTACTGCTTTTTAGACTGTAACATCAGAGCGGAAAGTGACTAAGTTCTGTTCTAGACAGAGTGCTGATCTTTGGTTATAACATGCCCTGAATTTCTGAGATGTGGTTTTGTCAAAGCTGCAGACAACTTCTAAAATTTTTTGGATTCCTAAAGATCTCAAATAAAAATCATTTAGTCAGTTAAGCTGTTGTTTTCTGGGTAAATCAAGGTTATTGTATGATTCTTAATTCATTAACTTCCCATGCACAATCATTCCTGCTTCACTTAATATTGCCTCTCAACTTTCTCTAATTTTTAGGTGTGTCCAAAAAAACCCCCAAAATTTGAACATTTACTTGCCTCCCTTTTCTGATCCTACAATGTGAAATTGTGTTTTCTAATGCTAGCCAGTACTTTTTGTCCTGAAAGAAGCATGAGAAGGTTTCTGATATATTGGAGTTAGCACCAAAGAGTTTTGTGATAGCAAAGAGTGATGGTGAGAAAACAGGGGAAAGGAAGCTTTGCAGACACTGAGAGATGTTTGCCCAAACCAGGTTTTGCTTTTTCCTGAGGCTTCCAAAGCCCAATAACAATGCAGCATGGCAGCTAATGCAAAGGATGATCAGACCTATTATCTTGATAAGGCTTACCTATTGAAAAATTAGTGAAGGATATAATTACACTGATTGTTAGCTGCATTCCAAATTATTATCTGTGACAATAAAATTATTAACAGTTAAGCTTTAAAAAGCCAATCAACTAATTAGTTTGGGAGAACTATTCAAAACACTGTCCTTGAGGTTATTATAATTAAATTCCTAAGACACATAGCCTATATTTCAAACTTAAATTCTAGTGTAGCTTGCTCCACACAAATTGGCAAATGCCAGGACCTTGCAATATTGTGAAGAGTAAACCAGAGGCCCTCTTGTCCTAAAGTTGATGAAAGAATTCATTGAAATTTTAGTCAGTCACAAGAGGCAGCTAAGGCTGGGAGGAAAAAGAGAAATAAGTGCTACAGAGGAATGACTGATGAGTCTGTTGAATCCAGAGATCAGGCACACATTCACAATAGCAAATTCCTGAGCTGCAAGTCATCCCTAATGAGGTCTCAGCAGTGGTATCAGCAATAGTGAACTTTCTAGTGACTCAGGGGCTGCGGCTCTCTATTACCTTGACATTCAGTCAGTACACAGTATGGTGGAAAAAAAGCTACTCGTCCCCTTTATCAACTTAACCTGTAGTACAAACACTCACAAACTCTTTTTACATTAGCATTTCTGTCATTGCTACCAATGAATGAGGGAGGAGACACCAGAGAAGATTTCTTTAGAATGCTGGAAGTGGACAAAACCAGAGGTTTATTTTTCCCTTTCTCCTTGACCTCTTGACTGTTTTCTAATATCTTTCTGCTGAGCTACTGCCTCTTCTGCTGCAGTTCCTTTCTAGCTAAGAATGGCTTTGGCTGGATGATAACTTGACATGGCAATTTTAGACTCCTGTCATTACACTTCTTCCCCTCCAAGCCCCATAGAACAAATCATATTTTATGTAAAGTTGTTTGGCTTATGTAGGTGGTACTACTTTGATGGGGGATGCAGAAGCAAATTTTGTAAAACACCTTGCTGTTGACTCAAAGGTAATGAATATGGGCTGTAGTTTGGACTTGTGATGAAGATTCCTACCTTCCCTGCTCTCCATCAAGCTGAGAGCAGGAATCTAAGAAGTCAAAGATGTCAGAACACTTGCTGTTTGACATGGGGCAGTCACCTGCCATTACACCTTTGTCTTAACTGGTTGTTAATTACAGGCATTCTGCCTTTGTACTGTTTGCCTTTGGATGAAATCTTACCCCTTTTTTTGAGTGTCCCCTGTAGACAAGCCCTTAGGTGACTCTTGCTAATAACCTAATTTCTGTGACACCACAAAGGCCACAAGCAGAACCTATAGATCAGTTTCTACTTGAACTTAAATCAGATAAGGTGAGTTATAATTTAAAAGCCTCCTGAGGGAGAGATTAGTCTTGCACGGTTTAGTAGCTGTCCCTGACCTTGCTTATTGAAAGAAAATGACCCATAGGAAAGCTGATAGAAAAAGAAGCATTTTAGTCACAGAATATTTATTATTAAAGATGTATTTTTACTTCATGGTAAGAATAGAACCTATTACTTGATCTCCTGTTTTTAAAGACAAGAAAAGGAACAGTCTTAACTGCTTTTATTAGTAAAGGACTATTACTATATATTAATAAAGAAGCATAGAAAAGTTTGGGAAAGATGTATAAAAATATAGTGGACTACATCCAGATGTAATACAGGGCTTAGGCACATGTGATCCAATCCAATGTGATCCAATTAACTATGGCAGCCTGTCAGCTAAAGTTACTATAGGGGACTGCATGTGCCTCAATTGCTCAGTTAATTGCTCAGTTCATGTAGCTCAGTTGTGAAGATCAGTAACTTAGCAATATAATAATAAGTAATTTATTGATACTCCTTGTAAACAAATGTACATCTCTTTGTAAACAAATGTACCTGTGCAAAATAATACATGTTATGTATTCAAAAAAGCCCTTCATTCTTCCCAAATTATCTATTTTATGGGAATTTCATTGATATCAAAATTTAGGACTTGTAGTTAATGACCTGAAAGTATCAATTCAGTCACTGTGAATTAGTATAAATATATTATTGTACAATCTGTGAATTGGTGAATATTTTGATAAAGTTGTAGATACTTTAAATTATAAACAGTAGAGACCAGCTGGATGAGTTTACATGGGCATGTGCCTTTCCCATCTGGGACTAAGTGTTACCAGACATTCATCATGGGGCTGGTACAACCAGATTGAATTTGTTTGCTGTACCTCAACGGTATGAGACTGGTATTTGCCTCCTTCCTTTCTACTGACATGCTGAACAAGGTGCTTTTTGAGGTGCCCTCTGAGACAGGCATTTTTTCCACCTGTCAAAGTCATAGGATTTTCAGACCAAAGGGTACCAGGGAAGAGAAACTCAAGCATAGCCAGATGCCACAGTGAGGTAGCGCAATATTAACCACTATTTCCTAGGAATAATTTGGTTTATAGATGGAGATAAAACTGCTAATTGCATTGACTGTTGCTGACAATCACTGGAACTCAGTCGTGGCTACTTCCCTCTGCCCTGACGGCACCAGTCACCCTGCACAGGCAGAGAGCTGGCTTAGTGGTGGCTCTCCCGCAAAGATGTTTTAGAGCTTCCAGACTAACCATCTGCCTCGAGTTCCATCAGTTTGTCCTGTGATAAGCTCAGGTATGGTCTGGCACACTTCCTCTGCACAAGGCTGCTCTCGCTGCTGGCTAGAAATCACCCCTTCCCCTTACAGGTGTGCTGAGAACAGGAGCTCCACACTGTGAAGGATTTCAGTATTTCAAAAGCTGGCGCAATTTCAAACTGGAATGAGAATACTATTGACTATTCTTTGAGCAGGCCTTTTCCACAGCTGACAGGCTTATTTTATGGCGATATAATAGAGGCCACCTTCCCTGAGTTTGCTTGTGGAGAAGGTTGTCTGAGACTGCAACAACTTCACTCAACTGAACATCCATTTCCTCTAGTACCTTCCTCCACCCAAAAAGGTGAGTTATTCCAAAAAGCCAAGTTATTCACTTGGAAGGAAGTTAGCTTGGTTTAACACACTTTATTTTGATAAATACAAACTGGCTGTTTCTTATCGTGTTTATGTCTCTAGATGCTTATACACAGATTGTTTCACATTTTGTTGTGGTATCTTTCCAGGTATTAAACTTAAGCTGACTAGCCTACAATTTTCCAGCTTCTCCTTTTCCCGTTCTGTGGAAGAGCACTATAGTTGTTCTCGTCAGTCCTCTGTGTGTCCTCAAAGTGGTTCAGATTGTTTCAATTATTTCTTAATCTGCTAAGATGAATTTCAGCACGCTCCATTATCATGCACACGTGTCTTAGCTAAATATTTGCTACCTGTCTCTCCTAATTCTAGCTGGTGTTCCAGACCACTGAAATGTGCTAAGAATCTGGTCACAGCTACTCTTTTTATGAAGGCTCAGGCACTGAACACTTTGTCCTTTTACATTCCTTCATACATTTTTCACCATTCCTACTTAAGACCAGTGAAATGCTCTCCATCTTTTATCCTGAATGTATTTATGAAAGCTTTTCTCACTGCCTCTTATGTCCTTTGCTGGTTGCAGCTCATTTTATGCCTCAGATTTTCTGATGTTATCTGCAAATCACTTTAAGTTATGTTCAGTGAATGTCTGTGTTTCCATTTTTAAACAATTAATTTTTGATTTTTAGGTCATTAGCAAGCTTTTTATGTTCTTGATATTAAGCATTTACAATACTTCTTATCTCTTCTCTGCAGAGGGATAACCTGCTATTGTTTCAATACAGAACACTGCTGTATTCTATTCCAAAAATGTCAAAAGGATATTTCAACACTGGCTGAACTTTTTTCCAGTTTTATTCTATAAACAAGAAATCGTAGCAAAACAATCCCATTTCAGAAGAATGTGGATTTTGACAGACTGCATATAAGACTAAAATAAGATTTCATCAAACTTTTTGCAGCCAACTGCTATTTTAGTAATAGTGTTTCAAAAATGGACAACATCCATGGGAACAGGAGAAAAGAAAGAGGAAATAAAACCGGTCTGAATATATCTAACATGACAAGAACATCAGATAATGCTCCATTACAGCAATGGTATTGAAGACTTACTGGCAATAGAGATCTGGCAAAGAAAGCCCTTCTTGCCTTCTGCAGGATAAAAGTGCATGTGGGAGATCCATATCAAGGAACAAGCATGCTGCCCTAAGGCCATTTCCATGGGGAATGTGGATCGTTAGGACTGTGGTACCAGATGGCAGAACTGTAAAACATTTTCTATACGCCCTAGTTATCCCTGATAATTTGCCAGGCCTGGTTTATAGGTGAACTGTGTACCCTTTTCCTGGACCACTTGGGGTTTTTTTCTAGCTAAGTGGTGAATTTTCTGGGGTGAAGAGAGTCTAAGAACAAATCAGCCAGTGAGAACTGTCAAAACAATGGGAAATGCTTTGTTGGAAACAGTAGAGCTTAGGCACAATAGATGTATATCTGATTTTTACATATGAATTATCTTTGGAAATCTGTCCTGCTATTCTTTATTTCTTAACTTGAATAGACTGTAACTATAACTTGTTATAATCTGTGTTAGATCCCTATTCTGGAGGTTCACTCCACTGCTGAACTCAACCACAGTGATGAAGCAGTCACAGGATCTGACCCACAATGAACTCTGTGTCTTAATTTGGCATGGCAGAGCGTTTGCTCATTTGCTGTGCTCTGGGTATGTGGAGCCCCACAGTCCAGCTGTCCTCAGCCCCAAGAGCTCTGCTGGCTCCCCAGCTAGGTTAAGGACATCCTCCCACAGACCACTTCCATCCCCACATTCATAGATACTCTGATTAATAATTGCATCTTTCAAAGACTAGAAAAGTTTCATTAAGTTTTTCACATCTTTGTAAAAGCTCTTTTAAATTCAAACCATTTTCCTAGTAGACAGAGCGCATGAGACGTACAGCTCTAGACAGCCCATGGTCAAAACCGGCAAAATCACCAAGAGTCTCCCACAAATTAGAGCCTTCCTACTCCTTTGGCCAACTCCAGAAGTTTGTTTCAAACTGATTTCCCTGGGGTTTTTCTTTTCTCCCCTCTGTCACTTCCAGTTCTCCATGATGGTTACAGCAGATAAGCATCATTAGCAAATCAGTAGTGTTTGGCAGGCTGTCGTCATTCTCCTGCTAGGGCAGAGTTATGCTGTTGTCAATAGTCCATCAGTCTTCTCAGATTTCACAGTAGACACGGAGGCACAGCGTTCAGCTCTTCTAAATGAATTATGTGATCCAGCTGGATCCAGTCTTCTTGGAAGAGCAGACCCTATGGCTCATTCTGGTGGCTGGGGAGAGGTGAATGCCACTGACTCACTCTGCTGACACTATCTCAGTCCTGGAGGCGACAGAAGAAAATGGAATATATACGTACACTTGTGCTGTGCAGCTTGGCAGGACAGGATGGTGTCAAGGGCCCGGGGCAGGGCGCACTGGAAAGCTATGGCAATGGAGAGCAGACCACCCTGAGCAGGCTCAGTTGGGTTAGTTCTCCTTATAGGCTGTACACAGTCCCTGAGCCAAAGGCTGAGCTCTTCTGATGTAATCGGAAGTATAGAGTGACAAACATAAGTAAGGTTATAGCCATATGGAGAGTTGATAAAGTCAGACTGAGTATTTTGGTTTATACAGATAGCCCAGACTGTCAGGAGAATGCTGTATGACTGACACAAAGCAAAGGATATTTTTTTCAAGGAGAATCAGTTGTTTGATAAAAAATAAATACTCCAAACTCCACAATATACCTCACAAGGAATATATAATGTTGCTAGCATTAGTTAGAATGAACTTTTCTTAACAACTGAAATATTTGTATGACTGAGATGTGAGCAGTAAGTGTTAATGATGTCCAACTCTGCTGATTCTCAGATGAGTTTATGTGTTGTGGTTTGTATCTCTGAAAATACAGAAGTAGTAGAGAAGAGATGTTCTCAGCCAGCCCGATGTGGTGATCAGTACATAGCAAATTGCATCAATGTGGTGATCGGTACGTAGCTTCTTGCAGTTAAAACAAGGCATTCCAGGACTCGTGTTATGATAGATATGGTCATTTCTGAGGGTATTTGTTTTTTATTCAGACACCCAGCTTTGCCTCATGCTTTGCAAATGCACTTGAGGCAGACTGACATTCAACACAGCTCATGGTCTGGTGTGTCTTAGCTCTGAATTTCAAACCAGCTGTGTCTTAGCTCACTGCTCAAAGCAGCTGACAATATCAGACTGCCTTATAGTTTAGGCCAGATGGGACTCAGCTGAGTTTCTTAGAACAGCTGGCATCTCAACTGAAATAATTCTTGCAGCTAATCAGAAAAAGCTTGAAATATCAAATTAAAAAATAAATACAGGAAGATATCTGAAGCCATTTGCATTTCTCTGACTGGAGTGTATTTGCTTTTCTGAGCTACCTCAGATTGTTTGGCCTTTTTTTATTATATTGTGCCTCAACCCTATATATGGTAAAATATTTAGCTAGTGCAGAAGATATAAAAGTTATTACACTGTAAGGGCTTAAGACAAATACCAAGGCTGCATGCTGAAAGATTCTGTCTGATTGCCAGGGTTATGCATTGTGGAAGCAAAGCTAAGTTAGGGGTTAACATGAAAGAAGTGTGGGCATAAAGAGTAAGGTATTGAAGGAAAGGAAAAGCATGTTTACATGAACTTTTAAAATAGTACATTAATGGAAACAGTCATTGTGCCTGAGGTTTTTTTTCCCTCAATATCTAGAGCTTATGCTGAAGCTAGTCAGAGTCATCTGGTTCTGTAAGTAATGCTCAGTCTTGATTTAAGTAATGTAAGGTCTCACTGCTCTTGATAAATTTCTGCTTTTGTAGATTGTTGACTTTGCTTGTAGTTATGCTTGCTTATTTTCTAGGAGAGTTTAGCTATGGCTTCTAATGCCGTTTAGTGAAATGTTGTCAAATTATTTGGGTGCCTCTGTCAAAAACTGCCTTGTGCTGACACTGAAATGCTCTTCCCAGGCTCCAGACAGTCTCCACTCTCCAGTGGCTGGGCACTTTCAGCTAATTGTGAGGGTACTCTGATATCCACTGGAGGTTAGCAAAATGAAGGCAAGGGTTTTGGACATGGTTAGATTAAATACAATGGGCAGAATATGCCACGTAATAATATTTCTAATAAAAACATTGGAGTATGGGTTTCCACTGGCTATTGAAAATCAGCTGCAGAAAACATGGGCAATGTTCATTCTGTCTCTTCCTGACTGGAGCCCATCAGTTCTCCACAGATCTGTATTGTTCATCATGGACAGAGCTCCTCAAAATAAAGTCCCCCAAGCTGTGCAAGTGGTATGTAATGAAACCATAACAGTTCTATTAAGCATACAGATATTTAATTTTGTGAGTGAAATGTACTACTTCCTTGCTCACAAATTTCAAAGTCTCCTTGCACTTAAAAAAGTACATATAATGAGTTTTAAATCTGATGCCATTGCTGCTACTCAATGAGAGTGGCACAGAGAAGGGAACAAGAAATAGCAACTGACCTCCAAAATATCCTTCATGATTTGTATAGCTACCCTGTATCCCCTCAGTTATCACTAAATTTCCCAGGAAAAGAAAAAAAAAAAAAAGGCTTCAAATGGATTTTGTTACTTGAAAAGAACCAAACCTCTTAGGATTATCTGACTCGGTTGTTTTTCCCTCACTTTAGAACTTCTAGAGCTGATTTTTTATTTTGTAGCTGTTATTAGCTGATTAGCCTTGATCACGTTGGAAAGCAGTGTGAGATTTTTCACCACAGAGCATGTCTTCAAGTTTTTGGTTCTTTTTTATGTATAATACCAGCTGATAAGAACTGCAGTTGAAAGGAAGGAAAATGATGAGTGTAGAATAAAAATTTGTTCTTTATGGCACTTCTCTCGCAGCACAAGCTGAAATAATTTTGACAGGGCATTTAAAGAGACATGAAATAGGAATGTGGAAAATATTTTGTCAAGTTCTTTTTGACACAAATGCAGAAACAAGGAAGAAAATTTGTTTATAGGTTAGAAATTCAGGATTTTTTCTACTATGCTTTTCCTGGTTTTTAATCAAAAATATCAAGGAAATAATGCTGAGCTACTGAAAGGGAAGGACTTGCTTGTCCTGTTTTAAAACACTTTGGTTTTTTGTGTTGCCTGTTGTTGCAACATATCCTCTCAAACACATAAACAGGTAGTTGGGGGAAAAAGATGTAATCACTGTTTTCACTGTTAAAGGCCCAACGTTCCTCCCCATGAAGGAAATGCTGAAAAATCTCCCCCAGTGGGGACAGATCGTACCTGACATCTTGATACGTTCGAGGTGGTAATAATATCTAATACCTGATTTTTATTTGTTGTGGGAAAATGTCACTCCCCAGTATTCTGTCTTTCGTGCTTTACTTACATATTTTAAAAAGGAATCAAATGATTTTTTTCTCTTTGGAAATCAGTATAAAAAGCCTGCACTATCCGTATCAAAATTACCACTGTTTACCTGGCTTTTCCTACCCTCTTTCAACATGCATTAAGTGGACTGAAGTATGCTTGCAGGGCCTGGATTCTTGTTAGATATCTCTAGGTAAACAAGGTCAGGTATGTTTAGCATTTGATTAAGATGTACTTAAAGAAAATGTAGGATACTGCTACAACTTTACAAATGTTGAGTTTTTTCTCTAATCAGTGTAGTACCAATTCTCCAGAATACTGATGGCAGCTAGGTGAGGTCAGTAATGGCAGGCTCCAGATGCGCACAAAGACTCTACCTCTCCTTCCCTACGAACAGAGCCATTAGCTTGATGTGTGGGCCCATTTCTCATTTGTGTAATTGTGTCCTGCTTATCTCCACTTCCCGCTATTTCAATGGATCACAGTGTTGTTTTCCCTACCATGTAATGCCTTTTGGAGTGGCACTGTGAGCTATTAAATGGGCTGGTGCCTTCCATCTCTGTGGGACCAACATACTGGTTAGATTAAGTTACTTCTGAATTTATAAAGTGCACTGGAATCATTTGGGAGTGTAAAGCTCTCAAGCATTATCAATATTTTTGCATCTTATTGGAGTCTGACATCTTTGATGCAATTATGTTTATTTACAAAAGATACCTACAAAACAGTGTTTCCCTGAATTAGTCTTTGCTCTCAGTTCCAAGTTATTCAAATAGCACTTTGTCCCAGAACTTTATTTCTAGACTTTCTAGGCTTTTCCCAGGGTGACAGCTCATCAGTTTGTTCCTCCGCTGCATTCTCTAACACCATTGTTGTTCCTCCTCTTGAATTCCCCTGCTTCTCCAGCCTCTGCTGAAGCAGTATGCAGAAGCTGTTCTCCTGCATAACTCCAATTACTGACCAGATTTCTTTAGGCAATAATGTGTCTGGTTTTTTGGTTTTAAGATAATAATTTTTCCTTAGATTTATCCCAAATGATGGATGACTCTTATATTTCTCATTTTTCGTGAGGCTGGTTATAGTCTGTGCTGTATCCCAGGGCAGCGGGAGGAGGAGAAATGTGCTGTAAAATGCAAGATATTAATTTTTTCTCTACTGGTTTCTTAGATATGGCTAAACTGATGCAAGCAAGCAATATTCTTCCCTTCCATCCAATCCCCTCCCCTTTCTTCTCCGCTCCCTTACTAACACTAGGCTTCTTCCTCGGCAGCGTATAAGCTGAGTTCACTTCTCAGCAGCTGGGAGCAGCTTCAGGCACTCAGACACTGAAAGCACTGCACAGCCTTCCAAATAGCCTGCACATATACTGCCCAATCAAGCTGTGGTAGAGCTGGTGTTTTCAATATTGTCAGCAAATGCTGGGCAGTACTTCTTGACTGAGAGAGACAGAGTTAAATTGTTCCCCAGCTCTACAAGCTGCTGCAAACCCAGCTTCTGACCTGCCACTGCTCTGAGTGTGGAAGTCTTACCAATGGGAATGAAGGTTGAAGTATACGAGCCTAAGAAACAGTACTAAGCCTTATAAGGGAGCTTGTGTGTCTCTAAAGTAAATAAAAGTAGCCTAAAACATTTTCTGAAGACCTATCTGTAACCTAATGTCTCATCTGTATTAATATTTGTCAGGAGCTGAAGCCATTTTAGTGTAGACTTTGTGCAGCGTGTTAGGGAAGCTTAGCCTGTGCAAGCAGCTAGCCTGTAGTGAACTACTGGCCATCAAAAAGATTTAAGTTGCTTTAAATAGACTTGTAGCAATCTGAAATACTTTAATCGCCTAGCTTGCAGCAAAGCATTTGCAGTGTCTGGATTTATTTATATTCTCCTCACATCCTCTGGAGCAAGAGATAATGGCTGATAACATTTTCTTCTACCCCACTAACTTTCCATAATTATTGTACAAAGGTTTCTGCACATGTCCCTGCACTTAAAGCATGGTGACAGGGCTGCCTGTGCAGAACAGAGGATCTATTTACTAGAGTAATAGGAAGTGAAGAGTCAGGATTAGATACATATTTTATGAATAAGCAATATGTGGAAAACAATTATTGTTGTGAAAGAGTAGGTGGTTCATTAAATTTTAAAGTCAAGGAATTTGAAATTATCCACTAGCTACAGCATGGTAGGTTTGTTCTGGCCTTGGACAAGGGTAATGGTGAGGTGGAAATCTCCTTGCCGTGAGGAAGGAAGCAATGTATATGATAAACATTACATAATAACTACGTATTTAGTACCCACTCCTTAAATCTTGTTTTGGATATTTCAGTGGCCTTTTTGACATCCCAACTCAGTTGGTTTCATCATTGCCATGATTTGAACTTGAACTGCGTGTTTGCCTGATACAGGATTGGTTGGATGAAGCCCTGAACGACCCAGATTCAGGGTCCTGATGTCTGAATCCTCAGTTAAATGCACACCGCCCTGCATTTCTTCACTGAAAGGGTTATCAAGCATTGGAACAGGCTGCCCGGGGAAGTGGTTGAGTCACCATCCCTGGAGGTATTTAAAAGACGTTTGGATGAGGTGCTTAGGGACATGGTTTAGTGGTGGACTTGGCAGTGCTAGGTTAACGGTTGGACTTGATGATCTTAAAGGTCTTTTCCAACCTATACGATTCTGTGATTCTGTGATTTCCTGCTCCCCAACACCGACCACTGGATATAGCAACAGGCGGACACGGATAAGGAGCTCTTTGTCAGGGCTCTAATAGGCCTTACAAGCCGCAGCCTGCCCAATCTGGGGTCTCACAGCCCATGTCAGCCCCCCAGGGCCATCAGCCCCTGCCCCAGTGATGCCGCAGTAGGGCCGGTCTCCAGCTCCCCACAGCCCTGCCCAGCCATGGGCCCCGCTGAGCCGGGCCTACCCACGGGCCCACGGCCCAGCCCAGGTGCCCGGGGCTGGGGCTGCCCCCAGTGCCGGGGCTGCCCCCGGTGCCCTGCTCCTGGGTGGGCGGTGGGATGGGCCTGGGCTGCCAGGCCCTCCCTGCCACCCTGGGGCACCCCACGCCACAGGGAGCTGCCGGCCATTTCAGTCCTGCTGCTCCCTTTCAGTCCTACTTCCAACTCACACCAGATTGGGTTTTCTTAATAAAATGTGAAATGCAACCTGGCATTTCTTTTTACCAGAAAGGTCAACATAAAGCTCATTTGGGAATGCTCTTTCATGCCTTATATGCAGAGAGATTTCCCTGTAGGACGGAAAAACAGTTTGTCCTGCAGGGCTGGGCCCAGTCTTAACTTGCATATCCACACAAAATGTATCAATGGCTCATTTCAAAATTCATTCTCAGTTCACCCACATGCTGACACCCCAGCCCAGCTGGTTCCTCCACTTACTTTTCACTTCAGTGGTCTTTAATTTATGCTGAGTTTTTTCTTAATTTATGCCATCTGCAAAATTTTGAGCTGTTAATGCCCTAGGGGCATCCTGGAGTGAGACACAATGGGCTGTTGCTGACAGTGAGGAAACAGCTGGAGTTATTGACTGTCTTGATCTTTGGCTGGTCATTTGGGAGGCCACCCATGCCTGCTAGATAGCTGTCAAGTTGACAGAAGAGAGCAGATTTTGCTGCATAGAAAATTTGTAATTAGATTTTTCTGCTTCTCTGAAGTCAGAAAGCTAGGGCCTGTGAATGCAGCTCTCCTACTAGGTAGGTTCGAGCCTCTTACAGAGGTGAGTCTGCATTCCCAATGCCAGCAGTGTGCCCAGGTGGCCAAGAAGGCCAACAGCATCCCGGCTTGTATCAGGAATAGTGTGGCCAGCAGGACTAGGGAAGTGATCGTGCCCCTGTACTCAGCACTGGTGAGGCCGCACCTCGAATACCGTGTTCAGTTTTGGGCCCCTCACTACAAGAGAGACATTGAGGTGCTGGGGCATGTCCGGAGAAGGGCAACGAAGCTGGTGAAGGGTCTGGAGCACAAATCTTATGAGGAGCGGCTGAGGGAACTGGGGTTGTTTAGCCTGGAGAAAAGGAGGCTGAGGGGAGCCCTTCTCGCTCTCTACAGCTACCTGAAAGGAGGTTGTAGAGAGGTGGGTGATGGTCTCTTCTCCCAAGTAACAAGCCATGGAACAAGAGGAAATGGCCTCAAGTTGCACCAGGTTTAGATTGGATATGAGGAAAAATTTCTTCACCTAAAGGGTTGTGAAGCATTGGAACAGGCTGCCCAGGGAAGTGGTTGAGTCACCATCCCTGGAGGTATTTAAAAGATGTGCAGATGTGGTGCTTAGGGACATGGTTTAGTGGTGGACTTGGCAGTTCTGGGTTAACGGTTGGACTTGATGTTCCTAAGGGTCTTTTCCAACCTAAACAATTCTATGATTCTATAATCTAACATCCTACCACATCTGTTAAAATACTTAAGGTACATTTTTTTTGTGTGTAAATCTAGCACAATTTCACACACAGACACAGCTGGAAATGGCACTAAACAAGGTTAGGAACAAACTGCTTAAACACAGGATCATATCACTGATGCTGTTTGTGGACCAGCTACAGCTTTTCTTCTTTCTGCTTTTCTGCAAGCAAGAACAGGTTCAACCAAGAGCTTTGGCAATGTCAAGAGTTACTCAGAGCTAGCAGCAAAGTCATTTTTTCATAAGGGACAGTGAAGAAAAGATTGGATTTGACTGACATGCACTAAAGTTGTATATCATATTTCTGGTCAATGCAGTGGAGATTAAACTGTTGTGTGGATTTCCTAGGTCCTTTCGCTCTTCCCAAGATGGTCTGGACGATTCATGCAGCTAAGCTGGTACTCCAGATGACTGCCTCACTTTGCACAGTGTGTGGCACTCCCTCCTCCATCCCAAGTCATGCTAAACCTTGTTGACATAAATGTAATGGCCCAGGATCTCTCTCCATGGGGACTTCCTGTCACATCTTGAATGAGCATGATGATTATATCATCGTAATTGGGTATAAAAGAGGTCAGCGATATTCAAGTTAAAAAAAAAAAAAAAAGGAATTTGCTTCTAAGTTGCTTCTTTGGACTGAAAGTCATGAATTTCCAGATATTTCTGTTATGGCTTCAGATTTCATGATTTGGTTTTGGAAGACCCCTTCTCCCAAAACTGACTTTTTTTGACAAATTTTTTGATGACATTTTATCACGTATTATTATTAGTTGTGATTTGTCGTTTTCCTAGAATTTGTCACAGTGTTCCAGAGTTGTGTTATGTTAACAGAATTTTAAAAATACAGCAGTTAAATACTTCTCATACAGCCATAAAAACAAATCTAGTGTTAGAAAGGATAAATAGGGCCTACATTCAGCTGCTATTTGCATAGTAAACATTAATTGGCCATAAAGAGATAACATTTTATATACACTTGCAACAACTGGCAGGCTTGAAAAAAAGCTTCTTACATTTCCTATATTTATTACCATTTGGCCAAGATTTTTAGAATATGCAGTGCCTATGTGCAAGATACAATAAGTGGTTTTTGTGCTTATCATTAATCCATTTGAAAGCTGGACATTTGTAGTGTCTGTGATTGAGATCTCTCAGTGGTGTCTTGTATATTATGTTCTGTTTCTCAAAATGGCAGAGGTTCACAGAATTAATAAAAAGAAAGCAATGAAACAGGAGACATCCATTGGTCTGATACAAACTGGGACCAATATGCCCATCACACAAGGAAGCAGCCGTCCACATTTCTCACAGCCCTTGCATAAAGTTCAGATAGCTGGATCTTTCAATGACAAGTGAAGCTAGAATCAGAAGCAGTCACTCGCCTGAACCATCTGTTCTGTTCTCCATTCAGTGGGAAAGGAAAAATAAAATGGCATTGTAAAAGACCTGGTTAAACATATTTATTGAACTCGGGTATCTGGAAGCATCCAAGACACGTGCAGCTTTTGTATCAGTGTGAGTCTTCATTGAACTGATAGTTCTTCATCTGGAAACCGGCATGGTTCTCGGTTTTGCGTGTGTGTGTGCGTGTGCGTGTGCATTGAATCTGCAATATGTTATACATGCAGATGATTAAGCATTTGCCAACATTTCTCAATACTGAGATTGTTAATTTGGGTCCATGAAGAAGAAGGAGGTAAATCACAGTTCAAAAGCTTCACAGCATAGCATGCGCTGCTTAAAATGGTCGTCTTACTCTTTGTTCATTTGACATAATGTGTTTTGACATTTGACATTCTCAAATGTGATCTGTAATAAAGAGCAGTATTAGCTGTATCACTATAAAAGGTGGCTTTTTATATGCTACTTGTTTATTCAAATTTATTAAAAAGGCCTGAAAATTTCAAATGCTTCTGCATATGCATAAGCATTTAAAAGCCAGATCAGAATTCAGTCTGGCTGTTCAGATTTAGTGCATTGAACAACTAATGGGATGAAAATCAGGAAATCTGGGCTTTATTCCACATTTTTGCTTCTTGTTTGTCTAATTTTTTTAATCTGTTTTTGCCTCGATTTCCCCATCTCTAAAAGAGGAACATTTTGTGTGTCCATATTTGTAAAGCGTTTTAAGACATCAACTAAATTTGGTCCATCAATGGAAAGTTTTATTTATCATCTCTTGTTCAGTGCCTGCTGCTCATAGACATTTTGGAAATAGATTAATCAGATGCAGATGCACTGGTGCATTTGTGAGATTATTTCAGTTCAAGAACTAATTAGAAAACCTCAAAATATTTCTGAAGATGTTGAAAGAAAAAATAATGTAAGATTTAACAAAGGACTAAAGTCTCAAGAGTGTAATGAATTAACAAATCTTGAGAAATTTAACAAATTAAATACACATGAAAAAGTTGACCAGTTTTGTGCCTCAGTTTCTCTGTCTGCAGAATGGGATTAAAGAAATTAGTGGCTTCCCAACAAAGCAGTGAGAACTCAATTCAGTCATCGCTACCCACTGCGTTGAAGATGTAAATTGCCAATCATTGCTTTGGCTTTTTTTAAAGCCACAATAAGGTAGAATGAAGGAACCGAGACGTCCCTAAAAAAAAAAATGGCTTCAAATGCATGTTTACAAAAAGATTATTGGCTTCTCCAGGTGATCTGTTCCCTTTGATATCCACGACAGAAAATAGTAGACTTTGGAAATAGGATCAGATTCTTTTTCTGATACATCTAAATCTAATGATGTCGTGTTTTGGAATTCACATGGGTAACAGTTGGCAGTACTCAGACAGATTTATGGACCCTGACAACACCCAGATGTATACCAGGAGAAGCAGACAAGCAGCAAAGGCTGCAAGTGAATATTTAATGAAAGTCAGAGGATACGGTTCATGAAAGCAGCTGGAGAAATTTGGATGAAAATCCAGTGCCCTTCCTGCTATTGGTTCCTGTTGACGAGGGGCAGACATCTGTCCTACCCTCTTGCTGGGTGACTCACAATCACACATGTTGAGCTGTGGAAATGGAAGAGTCAGGGAAATTGAGCCCAATCCATTTAGGACTGAACTCATGGGGCATGTGCTTTTTTTTATAGCTAGTTTCATGTCGTGATAATGAGCAGCCATGTGGCATTGCAACCTACACCTTATTTACAGCATAAAGCAGCTTTATCCCTGCAAGGGCAGAGCCAAATGTTTTACAAGCAAGCCGTCTGCACATTTCAGATGAGCTGTTTCTATAATTCTAGCACTTGGTAGTAAGAACCGAATAGCATAATTATAGGTAAGGAAGTGGTGGTGTTGGGAGGAGATGATGGAAGGGTTTTTCAGCAAACAAGCAGAGCTGGGAGCTTGTATCCTGCTGCTGCTGAAGCACCACAACGTCCCCAAAAGTCACCAAAGGAAATCTTCAAAACATAAGAACATACAATGAGCATTTCCTAAACAAAAGCATGTAGCATAAAATGGAGTTGAAGTGTGCCTGGCCCATAATTAGCTTAGGAGATATGGACAGGAATCCTCTGATCTGAGCTCAGGGCTGGCAGATGGCTGCAGCCATGTAAGTAGCTCTGACTAGATTACTTTTGAAAATGAAATAAAAATCAGTAAGAAGTAGGGAGCAACAGGGTTTTTCTTTTTTACTGTGGCAGTTCTGGTTTAAATTAATAAGATAGGTATACTGGGCTATTTTTTTCTTTTCACGCTGCAGAAAATTTGAGGAAGGCTGGTCTGTGGGCCTGCCCAGGTGCTATGGGGTCTCATCTTGTATCCAACAAGAAATATTTTAATAATCACTCACTCCTGCACAATATATAGATGGAAAATTTGTTTATTTGATAATACATATTTATATGGAGAACATGAAATTAGAAACTTAATATTTGGACATGTCTCAAGATATGCTATATAGATAGCCAATGTAATATATTGCATAAAATGTTGCACCAATTGTACTGCAACCCTCTGTACTCCTCTCTCAAATTACTTTTCCTTGTCACTATCTCCTGTCTGATAAGTAAAGATTCAATATGAATATGTTTATAACGTGCAGAAGGGGCTTTTCACTGGTGTGAAGCAATTATGTATAATCCACATTGCACTGGGCGTTTAGCCAGCCAGGGTTGTAGGCAAGTGCCATATGTCATTTCTCAAGTACATGATACATCATTGCTTGAGACCCAAGCATATTTTACCACACACATTGCCCATCCGTTTCTTGTTTTTATCTGTGGATTCTGCATGTTTCTCCTTGCAAGCTCTCTGCCTTCTGTTCTCTTTGGAAATCACTTTGCTGATTATGGATACTAGCAGCACAACCAAGAGTGGAAATGATGCCATATCCTCATTTGATGTAAAATTGAAGGTTATATTTGTGAGATTGATCTGTCATTATGATGCCCAGAGGAACTCTGCAAAACTGAGGAACAAAACAGCTCCTTCATTAGCAGATTAAAAAGAATAACATGCAAAGCAGTTACTGAAAAGGGTAAAATTTTTCTCTGGACTCTACTTGCAGGTGTCTGGTATCTTCTGTAAGCTATAAGGAGATAACAGGTCTGTTTTATCTGCCTATTTATTCCTCTTGCAAAATTCCTCTTTAAGAAACCTTTTTGGTTTATGTGTGGGTTTATTACATTATGAATGACCAAGTGATTATTTACTTCTCAATCACCAAATAAATCCTTGAAAATGGACCAAACAAATAGGACTATCTGAATAGTGATGAGGACAAAGACATTTTAAAATGGAACTGTTTCACACTGAAATCAGAGTTGTATTTCTGCATGGGGTGTTCCATTGGATCTGCAATAAAATACACTTTGTGGGTAGGTGAGACTGAAAAAGGTGGTGAGTTAGAGTTGCAATCTTGGAGGCAGAAGCCCTTCAGCCAGGAACTGTGTGGTGAGGATTATCTCCCAGGACACAGGAAACTCAGATTCAGTTCTGTCCTTCTCAGCAGGATTAATCCCATGTTTTCTGGTTTTCCTCCTATCTGTGCAGGTAAACTTCTGACTGACCTGTTTCACGTTGCATAAATAATTAATGAGTTCCCGGAACTAGGATTCGAGGTGCTTTCTCTGGGCTAGAATGTGATCTTCACAGTCTGGCTCCATGGCTAGAAAATCTTGTATCATCAGCAGCATCGCCCTCCCAGCAGTGCTGTGGATCTAGTCATAGAAATCTGGCCAAAACTGTCTAGCAGATTCACTGCAGATGTACAGATAGTCTGGGGAATGACTGAAACAGTGTTATTCACTTACAATTATTTTTGTCATGAACAGTTTGTACTCTAAAAGACACAAATAAAACCAAGAGAGCTGGAAGACCCCAAACTATCATTAATATGGTTGCATACCTCCTGTGCGGCGGTTTCTCTTTAGTCCTTTTTCTGTGTGGAGTTGGTCATCTGAATTTTGTGAATAGTTGCTAACAGATACAGTGGAGGAGGAGCTCTGAAGAAGGACGTGAACAAGGAGAAGTTAGAGATGCCAGTTACTATGAGATTACATAGCTGCTTCATGCTTTGAGAATAGCAGAGGCACAGTGGCAAGACTGACAAAAAGAATCCAGTTTGGCTCTTCTCCCATATTCTGTAGGGCCCTGCCAAGAGCACAATACCCTGTACCGGTTTCCCCTCTCAGTCACCAGCCTTCCCATCCTTGGTTGCAGCTTCAGGTCCCTGGTCAGCTGTAAGCAAATGCCATTGCCAAGCGCTGACAGTGACCCGTGGAAATACACAGTATTTATTACCTCGTGAGCAGGTGTAGCCCTTGCAGAAACCAGCACCACTTCTGGTACCACTGTTTGCAGATTAGTTTGAGATGACTAGTAAAAGTTCCCAAGCCATACAACCCTGAAGAAAAGTTATTATTACATTTACTTTAAATGTTCTTTTTTTTTTTTGAGAAGACCATCAATGGAATCTCAGGGAAAAATGTTCCCTGGATATGGTTTTTTTAGCATTTGGGTATCTTAATTCACAATGAACTCTCCTTATTAAGTAATTTGTACAGATTTGGTGAGTGCGGGGAGGTACCTGTGTTTGAGATTGTTAGTGATGCTGCAGATGATGCCAGTTTGCATGGACAAGTTACTGAATGGATGAAAGAAATGTTAATGAAGTCTTACTTTGCAGTTTTGAATGGACTTTATATTAATCAAAATATTGACTTTATAATCCTTGTCTAGTAAAACTATCCTGTATGCTTTTAAAATCAGGTTCAAGGAAAATGCAAATATAGTTGGAGAAAGAATATTGTAATTAAAAATACAGTTTCAAAGCAATTGAAAGTGGCTAGGTTTCTGGATCAGTTTTACTTTGATCCTGAAATCCCATATAATCCAAGTACAACTCACTTTTAGTAGGGCGATAATTGAGTAGACCTCTGCTTCTCTCTGCTTTTTAAGCCACTGTGCTATACTTTGGAATAGGCACAATGTATTTGCTGAAGCTTTAAAACTGGGAATTCAGACAACTGTCCCCCACTCCTGGTTTTGTCAGAGGCTAAATATGTGCAGTTTAGGACACACTTTAGAACAGCGCTTTTCCTTGTCAGGGTGTCCTTAGTTGTAGCTTGAAGATGACAACATTCCTTCGCTTCAGAATTACAAAGATAAACTCATTAACATTCAGTGCACTTGGGCTGAAGGTGCTACAGAAATGCAGCCCTTGACACAGTCATGCTAAGGGTTGGATGGTACTTGGTGCTGTACGTGATGGGTTTTGTCCAGCCTTAGGCAGGCCGTGGTTCAAGACCTATCCTCTCAGCTGGGCTTGGCTGTTCTTCCTCCTCATCCTTTCCCTTCGAGAGTGCTTGGTTGTGAATCCCAGTCTTTGGTCCCAGTCTGTATCCGCGTTTGCAGCAGAGGAAATGTAGGATCATGAACACCATTCCTGCAGTCAGATGTCTAAACTACTTCACTGAGTGTGCCCTTACATTCCCTGCTAACATACTGGTTATCATCAGCTCCTCTTTTGGTATATTGTACCACTGCTGGGGGAGGGAAGTAGCAAATGTAGGAGACTATATCAGCCAAAGACTCTAAAATTCTTTTTCTTTGCTACTTGACTGCACAGGAACAAGACACAGTCCTGTTTTAGTCAGTAACAGTATCTTTACTTGCAGATGGAAATTCAGTGCTGATGATATGTTGGGTTCTTATCCTTAGCTGAATTTTAAATACATAAGCTGACATGTCAAAATGTAAGTATAAGCAAGATCTGAGATCTCTGTTATTAGGTTTTTAAGTCTATCTCCCAAGTTTCAGTTCAGTGCAGGACAAAAGATATGTGAATTTAAATATATTACTGTTTTACTTGTCATCAATATAAATGTTAGACGTTTTCTTTTCAGAATATGGGACTGCACATGAGTACAAGCCATTAGCTGTAAACCCCTTTACTTTATGCAGCGTCATTTGCTGCTGGATTTGCATATATTTTTCTAATGACTCCACCTGTCAGCTGTCATGGTTTCTGCAGTATTTTAATAGCTCACTGTTCAGAGGTAAGAAGGCTTATGAGATCTTGGATCATTTATCGGTATTCAGTGTGGAGTTTCATTATTCCAGGATGGATTATGGAGGCACAAACTGTTATTCTAATGCCTTCTTTGCAAGTGACTAACAATGTCTTATCAGGGGCATTTTATGTAGCTGTACAGTATGTTGAAAATAATACGATGCAGGGCGTGCAGTGGACAAGATACCAACATTTGTTTTATTTGTATTCTAGGACGCAAGGGTATTAAGGAGAAATGAAATGGCAGCTGCAGCTGTTGCAGGCATTCCCCAAAGGGATAGCTCTAATAGGATATATATCTTCATCCATAGCTGAGTTAATTTTGAAAGCAGAGGATGAAAAATGAAACTAACCACATAAAACAAAATCTTGGATAACGGGGGTGGGGAGGAAGTAGCTGCCCTCACTAATCTGTGACATCATTGTGACAAAAAAGGAAATCTTTCAAGTAGAAATCCTAAAAGAGAAGGTTTTGCGAGGCAGCTGAAGTATTAGTCTATCTGAAAAAAAGAACACTTTGGGGAACTGTATGTCTAATGGACGGTGTTTAAAATCTGCAAATACTGTGTATCTAGAGCGCTGGAAAAGCATTGTTCAAAAAGGGAATAACTTTAAATCTTTTTTAGGCCTGGCATTAAAGGCTGTATTTTCTATGTTTATGCTGTAGATGAAATATGGTGATGGAAATACAAAGCCACAAAATCTACAAGAGAAATTTAGCTTTTAGTCAGGCCCTAACTTCATTCTGACTAGATTTATATTCTGCATTTATTCTAAATGGTGTAATTTTTTTAATGGAGCCAAATGTAGCTTTTCATTTTGTCTTTGAGAAGCTTTCCATCTGTCTCCAGGATCTCAGGGTTTATGTCTTTCTGGAAATTTGCCAGGTGCAATACTATGGAGAAAAATGCCTCAAACCTTTATTTAATCTTTACTTGACTCTCCCCCCAAAGAGCATGATTCACAGTAAAATGTCCTCATGTGCAATGATTTCTCCCCTGCACACTGACGGACTTGAATGTCTTAAAGGTGCATTTTTGCTGGCAATTCTAAAAAAAAAATCTGCCAGAGGGGCAGATTCACAAGCAGTGATGATGGCATCGGTGTTACGTAGGCAAGACTCTAATTTACCACTTGGTAAGCTAATATTACACAGAACAGGTCTAGAAAAAAACGCATCCGTCTACAGCCTGGCTCTCTGAGGCATAGTGAGCCTAACGCACCATTCTGTTCCTTGAGTTCTTTTTTTAAACAGACTAATACTTAAGGAGCACAGCAACCTTGTCCTCCAAGGTTTCTTGCCAAAGGATTTCCTTTTTATCTCCATGGTCCGCCTCTATAAACCTATGGAAATGCCATGTTCTGCAATACTTGGGCTTTTATGTAGAGCTGTCAAAGTAGTCCTGGGCAGACTCTAAGCAACAGATGTGTTTCCAGAATCAAATGCTAGTTGCTTTTGAGAAGAATCATCCTGCCAGATTCTCAGTCATTACAGAGTTGTGCAGGTGTCTCCAACCCTGTTTAGGCTTTTTGAGGAGCTCATGCAGGAACAACGAATGTGTGCCTGAACTCTGTCCAGCTCTAGGTTATGTTTGAGCAGAAAACATTCACTGTTGGTATTAGGCTATGGGAAAATATTATGTCACAATATGGATATGCCACGTTAAGTGTACGAAGACAATAGACAAGCACCTTACAGGAATGTCCTTTCATAGCATAAGTGTCCTGTCACTTCTGAGTATGTCACAGCAGCGTAGGGTGCTTTGGAAAAGAGGTTGCCAAGTCTTCATGGTAGGACTCTCAAAATCTGTAGATACTTTCTTATTGCTTTTTGGTTTTTTACATTCTTTAGTTCATAAGATATGTTTATAAAATTAAATGACAGAGGGCAAATTTATTAGGACTGAATTTGGTCAAAGGTGCTAGCTGTGCTCTTTCTGATATTCTTTATGTGCCTTTTTTTTCAATTCCTGTCATTCCAGGATTGTCTTCCCAGCTTGCGTGTCATTAAGGATGACTGTCACTAGCCCTTTCTCTTCAACTAGTGTTGCAAGTGCATGGGTAGATCTACATGTGTTCACAATTCTATTGTGTTCACAATTCAAGGCGAGGCCCCGCTCCCTGGGTTAAGCGTGGTGAGTAAATAAGCATGTGTCATTTATATTAAAATAGGAGACTGGGTCAAACTACAAAAGTCAAATTTGGGATTTCAAACACCCATTAGCTGCTAAGATTCCAAAATATCTCTTTATCCACTATGAACAATGAGGTTATTTTGTAAAATGTGAGTCTATTTTAGGGTCTACTTTTTCTGGGTTTGCTGGTCCAGAATACCATTAAAATTTGGGAAGCTGCTGATTTAAGTTTATTTTGTGCTAATTTTGGCTCAAACTAGAAGGAAAATATCTGCCCATTTAAACCAATTATGCCTAATAAAATCTTGATTGGGCATAATGGAACATAACCAAATAGGTTATGTTAATATGCAGAGCATTTGAAAGTGATAAAAAGTCTTTGTTCTATACAATATATAATCTTGGTAGGATATAAGAGTAAAGAAATCCTCTTTATAAGGTTTAAAGGTATTCAAAGCAATAATTTTTTACATCTTTTATGAGAAGTAGAGCAAAAATACAATAAGGTTTCATTTTTCAAGATAGTGACCATTCATTTGCAATGGTGAAGAAAAAATGTTTACTCATGCTCACTTGATTAAACTACTGTTTTTTGGTTTTTAATTTCCTTTTTCTGAAACATCAAGAATGGGTTGCATTGATTCAGTGGCCCTTTGGGTTGGTTTTCTTTTTCTGTTTAGTCCCTATGGAAATAGTGTAGAAGCTGTTGCTAAGAGCTTGTGGAAACAGAGGTGATGGTGGATTCTTTACTACCATCCAGGAAGCTCATATTTTCCTTTGGTTCCCTTCCAATTTGGGGAACCTATCATGTTTGCTAACAGGAAAATTTTCCATGGATATAAACATTTTTCATTTGTTTTTTCTCTTCATCATTGTCGCTTTCCCCATCAGCATAATTAGTTATACTAATTACAATATAATTAGTTATACTAAGTTCCATATTAAACCCATGTATATTAACAACTGTTCTGCAGAAAAAAAAAATAAATGCACCTTAAAAGTAATCTCTGAAGATCTGAGGCAATATTCTAATGGATCAGCAGCTACAGCGGCATAGTGGGACCTACCCAACAGAGAGAAGAGGGATTTGTTTTTGATTTCGCTGTGGCATGCGCAGTGCTGTTCTGCACCATGGAAACGCTTGTCTCAGTCCCTGCAGGGGAAGCAGTGAAGGATGAGGTTGTTTAAGTGACACAAATTATCTCTCCATCGGAGTGTGAGGTTGAGTTTTTCAAGCCCAGTGCTCGGAGGTTGCAGTAGCTCGGTGTCAGCACCGGCTCCTGCAGCAGTACTTAGCATTGCATGGACAAAGCCTCCCCCATGAACACACTTTCCAAGGTAACCACTTGTCTTTCTGCAGCTAAATAAAAGCTCTTTGCAGGGCAAGAAGGCAAACCGAGAGAAACAACAAAGTAAAGAGAGAGAAAGCAACCAGCAATCCCATAATACTTTCCTTGGACTTTGTGGTAAATTGCCACAAGTCTGGGTTCTGGGTAGTAAGGGAATTGTGCCCAGATATCTGAATGTAAAACTCATTGTACACATGATACTAATTTGCGGGCAACATTTCTCATCGTGCTGCAATCCCTTTTCTGAAGCCTGCCTGTAACCTGGACAGTCACATTCCTACTTAAAAAGAGTGTATCCAGACCAATTACTGCTATAGCACCCTGCTTCGTTCAAGTTATTGTTTTATTAATTCATTGTAATGAGATAATGGGAGATCATATAAAACCTAGCCACTTTTAGCACCTCAAGTGCTTTTGCCTGTCCCGGTGGCGCTTCACAGGTAATTGGTAGTGACAGAGCAGTGCTGCTCGTTCAGGTTACAAAGCACTTTCCAGAGAAGGAGTCCTTTGATAAAACCTGCTAGAGTTAATTTTTTTCCCCTTTGGGAGAATGGAGGAACTCTCCTGCTACACCTGCCTTGCTTCACGCCCAATGCCATGCTGCCTGTGCTGCGGAGGCAGAGAACTCTGTCAAGCAATACATGCTGCAAGACTGGAGCCAGAGCAGCCATCTGGCTAATTAAGGTGTAGCGCTGGCAGAGATGAAGGTGAATCCTGCTAAATACTCATATGACTCTGTAGGGTATAGGAAGAAAACTAACGGGGCAGAGAGTGATTTGGGCCTGAATGTGATCAGTCCTCTGCTTTCCCCCACTAATTGCTGAATAATTTGAGTAAAGCTTTTAAAGGATGAGGGGGCCTTTTGTCATTAGCCAGTGGCTTTATAAAGTAACATTTATGGTTAAAGCAATCAAGAACCACTGTTCTTGTCCTCTGTTCTGCTGCTGGCTTAGCCACTGGCTTCATATGTGATGGCGAGCAACACACCCTCTGAAAACTTCAGGTTATTCATAATCATTACCATCCTGTCAATCAGGGCAGAATATGGTATAGCATCTTGGAAATCATTAAGAACAGGCTTTACTCAAAACAAGAACTGGTTCTTTACTCAAACAACATGCCTGACAAAGTAATCTGTATGAACTTTGTGTTTTAAAATAGCCTTCATATTATGTTCTGTTTAATGTTCTAGCTGTTCTTTAAGGGAAAATGTAAGGGCAAAATATTTTGAAACCCTGTAACTGGGGACATCTTTTTCCTCTAATATATTTGTTGATAGCATAATGACTTCTATCTATAACTTCCATAGCTAGAATTTGTCTTAGAGCTCATGGCAGGGAGAAACAGGAGTAGGTAAGCACATCAGCTACCAGATTTATTGGGTGCTTTTTCTGTGAAAACTTTTTCAAATGACAGTAACCTAACATTTTAGAAAATGATTGTCTTACCAAATAGTGCAACATGATGAGAATGGATGTCTAGAACAAAACTGCTGATGCATCAGTTGTCCACACTATACACCTGCCAGGGGATTTCACTCCAGTCTATTTCTAGATTGGACTTGAGAACTGAGTTCCTGTTAGTAGTTCATTTAATGATCTTCCAGTTTAGTTTAATTTGCAAAGAATCCAGGTTGTGTGTGCCAAGACAGCTTTCTGGTGCGACCCAAAGCACAGTAAAGTGACCATTACTAAGAGTTCACTTCCAGAGTGCACTCCTGATCTGAACTTAAACACTAGTGTAGATACACCCTTCAGTTGATGCTGAATTAGCAGTAAGTATTTGTGGCATGTACCCATTAGAGGACTGCGCCTTCTCTGCTAAGTGCAGAGGAAGTATCTCCAAAAACAGCCTCTGTACTTTAACCCCCCCCTTAAGGCCTATGAAGTAGAGGAAATCTGCATTTATCTGTGATCTCAGTTAATTCAAACAGCAGTTATTTGGAACAAATTGTAATCACTCCTTTCTGTAATGAATGCAAATATTCAGATTGCCAGATGGATTTGAATGAGCGACAGCCTAATTTTGGCTTACAAAAATAATAATAAAAAACTTAAATTGAAATATTTCTGCCCCTCATCTACAGTTAGAGTTACAAATGAACAACATGGAAATGTTTTGAGGAATAGGAGACTTCAGACCACTATGTAGCATTTGGGCCATGGATTCTACCACATGGAGCCTTAATATGGTGCGGTAGAAAAGTGTGATATTTGCATAGAAGGTGTATGCTATAGAATTATCAGTCATGTCCATGTATGTTCAGCGTTTATACAGTTTCCCCAAAAGACCTTTGACTTCAGTAGATTAATCAGAAGTACCTGCCCGTTGACTAATATCTAGTATTTATATTCAAAACTCATCAATTTTCAGAGTGATAGATAACCAAGAGTATTGATCTTGGAGTATGAAATATGACCCTTTCCTAGTAAGTGGAGCTACAGTTGCAATAAGCAAAATGCCTTGGGATTAGCTAGAAATCTGCACAAAATGCAACATTACTAGTGGCTTTGCACCTTCTGCTTTATTTGTCTGATTTGACAAAGAGTTTATTTTCATTACAAAGATGCCATTTCTTAGCTGCTTCTATTGCTGTGTCTGCTTTAGATGGAAAATACCTGGTTTTGCTGGAAATTCTTTATTTTCTGTGAGAACTATCACACTCTGAGACACACCAAGAACAAGGGAAACATTCATATTCACTATGGGACACCTTTTCTGGTGAAGTTCTTGTGTCAGAAGATGAGAAAACCACTACAACCAACAGGCTGTTGAATATCCACTGTGTGTTGTTGCACTGCACAGGAGCCAATGGGGACTTCAGAGAACCACAGCTGGTTCTTTGCTAGCTTGGTAAAAATATTTCTCCAAGATGAAACTTCCAGACTGATCCAGCCAAGTAGGACATGGTAATGCATGGAGTAATAGGCAGTGAGACAGAGTGAATATGCAAAGGTGGGGTTTTTTTTGTAAATTAAGTATCTGTGTCATGAATCAAAGGCACTAAATACCTCTTGAAGGTGCTATTCCATAAGAAGTCTGTATCTAAACGCAATACTGATGTCTATGGGATGTAGCTGTGCATAAATAATGAAATACTCTCTCCAACTTGTCAAGTGGCGCATGTATCGCTCTTGGCCATATTAACAATACAGAGGGTGTAGGCCAGAGGCTAGGGGAAACTGCTGTTTATGGATAACCCTGATGTACTTCTGAACAAGGGGAGCTTTCTTTGGTGGAGATATTATCACATGCTCATCTCAGCAGACTGTCTTTCAGGCCTCAGTGAGCCCTAAGACTCCTCAACAGGAAGGTGGCTGACAATAAAGCCCTGGTTTCTAAGGAGAGCTCTCTTTCTGTCTTGCTATCTTAGCTGCACCCATTAATTGTCCTGCCGTTACAGGAATAATTCACTTTCTATAATTCAATTTCAGGTACTGTCTAGGTATGGAAGGTGGCTGGTATAAGTAAGGAAATCAAAATGTCCTCTCTGTTCTAAGACAATAGAAAGGAATAATGAGCCATTATTTGTCTTTTCTGCTAAACAGAAATTAAGGAACCCCTCTGTGCCAATGGACTTCTGATTGCAGGGGGACACAAAGAGTCAAAAGTCTTAGCTTTTTTCTTTCTCTTTTTTTTAATTTCTGACTTGTTCTTTTTATCTTAGTTGCATGACATCCCCTTTATGCCTCGGGCTCCTTCAAGTCTCTGTAAAACAGCTATAAAAGGATTGCAGTATAACTTTTCTCATCAACAAAAATCCTTCTCATCAGATAAATTGCTACCTTGAACAATCCTCTGAATGACAGCCAGCATCCTTGGAGCATGGGGAGGGGATGAGAAAGGTGAGACTGCCAGGACATTTGCAGAGAAAGGAAGAGTCTTCATATCATCTAACATCCACCCTGCCTTGCTGACATTGCCCTCTCCATACTGCAGTAGCCAGCTCTACTGCGGTTTACCCAACCTGGGATATGCTGTCTTGAGAGCTCCATGTCCCAAGGTCACAGCAGTGACAGACACAAACCAAGAGCTTGTGGTATGCCTCTGCTGTGCTTCCCAGGGACGGAAACTTTTGCTACTAGAACTTTTCTGTGATATACTGATGTTTCAACATCCTCAGGACAGTGCAAGGAAAACTGAAAATGCATTGCCTATGACCATAACCAAAAGCCAGGTCTCAGAGGAATTCTCAAAAATGATACATTTCACTAAATGATATACTTCACTCCAAGAATGCCTTCAACTAAGGAGACAATCGTGTTCCTCTTGCAGCTCGCCCCAGTTTGCCAGCCCTCAGGCATAGCAGCTCAGGCCCACGCTTCTGCTTGTCAGCCCTCTTCCCTGCTGCTCTGCGCCCCAAGCCTGGAAAAAGAGCAAAGAGGGCAGATGGGCTCAGCAGCTCTGCTTGTCAGACCATTTCTCAGTTTCAATGTGGGAGGTAATAGAAGGGCAGAGGAAGGGGAGCCCTTATAAATGGATTGTGGTTGGCAGTGCTTGTGCTGCTGCACAGAGAAGGTTCTGCCAGCTCTTCCTGGGCTTTATAGCTCAGCAGTGAAAAATTGCTAGAGGTTGAAATATGTGATCGGAAAGCTAAGCCTGCAAGGGCAGAGTTTTAGTTGTGAGGGTGCAAAGTGGTGTTTGTCCATCTGTACTTTGAGGATTGTGTTTTAAAAGTCCCTTAATTTTGAAAAGCTATAGGTGTGATTCCTTCTGATGTTGGACATCCCCACCCATATCTAAATAACTTTGGAGGAGATGTGAAGCAATACCTCATGTCTCATTCTCCAAGTTTAGGGCAATTTGACCCTGACTAATCATTTTCATTTTTAACACCATTTGCAGTGTATACTGTGATGCCAGTTCAGGTTCACCAGTTGTTTCCCACCCAATAACTGTAAGTTTCCTGATGTGGAAACATCTGTACTCTCCTCTAATAGGAATCATCTAATAGGCAAGGCACACTCTTGGGAAGGCACTTGAGAATGCCCATCCTAGCATTTGGGGCAATACTAAGAAAAGTAGTTAAGGCTTATTAGTCTCAAAGTCTTTAATGATGAGGAATTTCTATTCTCTGCGTCCCTCTACAAACCTATCTTAAATTGAAAATGAGGATGCAGTAACAGTTATTGACTATTTCACTACATAACTTAATGTAACTGAAAAAATGTACTTCAAAAACTTGGAATAATAAAAAATGTGTGCCATTTATTAGCTATTCTAATGAATCATGTTGCTATGAGAGTTCTGGAAAGGCATAAAATGTCTTCTGATTTAAAATTAAGTATATTATATATGAGGCTTGTTAGTATCCGTCAGCACAGGATTTCAAATTGCTTTATGAAAAGGAAACATTGAATCTTCATAAAAGATCTGCAAGGTAGGCTGATATTGTCAGTTACTCTGAAAGGAGGGAAACTGAGGAGCAAGGGGGCCATGCCACTTGCTCATTTGCTAAAGCCTGAAAAGAAAGCCAGCACTTCTGCGTGCCAGTCTTGTCCTTTGACCACATGCAATTCCAGCAACTTTAAAGAATTACTTTAAAGTTGTTTGTGATATGCCCCACTAGCATTAAAGCCTTGACCTGCCTCACAGGTCCAGGAGGTATAAGTTAGTGCATGGAAATTCACCTCCCAGGTTTACTCATGGCTGAAAACTTGTGAAGCAGTTGTGGGTCAGCTCCTAGACCACTTGTGATCCTCACCCTAAAGCAGGTGAAACCTTCTCTGCCTTGTGCTGATAATTCATAGTCCTAGCTCTCTGAAGTGGCCATGCCCTTTTCCCCTTGCAAGGTTGATGGTAAGGAAGTGAAAGTAATGAAGAGGCATATAAGTGCATAGCTCTGTATTAGGAAAGGATCATCTTTATCCAGACCTGATTTTCTAAGGAATAGTTTTCCAGTAAGAGGGAGGCAGGGCAGCAGCCATACTTGACTGAAGACTCCAGGCCAGTATGGGAAGAAGGCAAGCCTGCTAAGCAGGTCAGATCATGGGGTCTTATCTGTTACCCAATCTGTGCATCACTAAATGCTCACCAGAAATTTGCTAGAGTAAATAACAACTCAAGATGAGGCTGAAATTCTGCTGCTCTTTCTCAGTTGATGGACTCATGAGTGTTTCCAAGCCACCATGTCTTGGTGTGCACCCTGACTGTGTCTTAGCACCATCTCAGGGTGATCTTTCCTGGTTGTCTGCCAGCAGCCTTCCTCAGGTTTTCCGGGGCAGCATCGGCTGCAATCAAACCTCACCACCCTGGGCTAGAGGCCAAGCACAGATTCCCCCTGATTGCACCTACTGCTCTTTTTAACGCTTTCCTCTTAATTATCCAGATTTCCTACTAAAGTAAGTGGAAGGTGTGAAAGATCAAGCCATCTGCACTTCAAGCCCTAGAGCTGGAGCCTATGTTAAGAATCATGTGCTTGGCATTTGGGTTTCACTCCAAACAAATAAAAACTGCAGCTCAGATGATGCTGATAAGGTCATCACTGCTTCAGAAGGATTCCTGCAGAGATGGTTCCACTGAGGTGGGTTTCTCACCCGTGGAGACTTGGTATGACTATACTGTAATTAAGAGGACACCTGCCGATCCAATGTGTATGAAATATAGAAACCTTCCATGAAAAAAAATCAACATTCAGGTAGGTAATTTTCCCACTCACTGTATGACTGGCAATAGATATGTTGTTGGCAAGTGTTGTTGCACTGCAGGGTATGTCTGGGCCAAGATTTCTTTTTCTACAGATAACTGGAAATTAATGGCAGTTACATTCATAGGATTGAAGATAAAATTAGAACTTGAGAATATTTCGTTTGAATAGATCCAGATCAAGGGCCAAATTCTCAGGTAATTTATGCAAGGTTAACTTTGAGATTAGTCCTGTCAATGACTGTTCATCTCTATTATCACTTAAACCAAGGTGTATTAAGTTATCCTGTTATTAAAAAAATAATAACTTAATTGGATCTATGTATCATTGCTCATCTTTGAGCAGCATCACACCTGAGACAGGCTTGTCACACACAGACTCATGCCATATCCACTTGATCCCACCTTCAGCTTTATTCTATCCTCCCTGATGATTCTGCTGTGTTTAACAAAACATTTTTTCCATTTATTTTTTTGTTTCTTTTAGAAATGAAAAGCCAACTCCCAACAGAAAAAAACCCACAAAACCCATCAGTTGGATTTAGGAAATATCTTACTTGTTTAAAAACAGGTATAAAGGAAATCTCAGCATTTTATAATGAAGAGTGTTCCTGTGGTGATTTCAGTCTCATTATTCAATTATGTGTTCCTATAACTGCCATAATATGGATATGACATATGCATAAATGGAAATAAATTAGGTAGAACTGTCAGGGCATCCATTTCATCTATAAATCTCTAATCTATTCAAAGACCAATTTCCCACTGGGTTCTTGTCTTTTCAAGCTTTAACTGCTGCCAAAGAGATGGTGCAGCTTAACTGTCACAGATAAATACAGGAAGTTTTACAACAAATACCTTGTTGGTATTTACATGTCTGTGGGTAGGATTCAGTTCTCTAGACTTAGATTCCTAATACCATTTTACATTTCCTAGGACATACTGCCTGGCCTCCATTTGGCACTGCAGACATGGTATATGTTTCCCATGGTCTGTAGATGTTTAGGCAACTGAATCCAGTGCTTCAGATATAGTACATGGAGAGGTCCTATTCATGCTAGAGACCATGAGAGACGGGCCGTGATGAAGCTATGGTAAAAAAATAAGAAAAGAAGCTTTATAGGGGCATCTTATGAAATTATTCTGAAATATCAAGGACAAGGAAAGCAGCCCTACTGGAACCACACCTGAAACTGTAGAGGTGAGTCAAATTAAGAAATTAGGAGGGGTACAGGTCAGGTAACCCTGGATGAAACTGTTCCAGTTAGCAAAATCATCCTGTGTGCTGTTCCTGCCCTTGATTCTGAAGGACTTACTTTCCTGCCATGTGATTGTCCGATGACAGCAAGAGTGTTGACCTCTCAGTCAAACAGGACTGATAGCTTTCCCTTGTTTCCTACAGGGAGCACCTTTTTCTAAGGTACCAGGGAGGAGAAAGGAAATTTGATATTACCCTGTATAATTTTCATTCTTTGAAATTATAGGCAGTAAACAAGGTCTGAATTGACTTAATCCCTGCTCTGGATGTAGCTGTTATTTGATTTAGGATAAATACAAACTCTGATTGTAACAGACCAGCTGGGAAACTGAAACTGCTAATTTTATGTTTCATGAACGAGTATGTGCTCTCTGGTGCCTGGACCAAAGCTTTGTCTCTCAGAAAGTGCTTATTCAGTGCTTGTCATCACAACCAGAACTGCACACCTTGAAAATCACATTTCCTGGTGTGTTTGTCATGCTGAGGTGTCGTGGAAGGGAACTATGGAACCATGAATAGTTACTGAATGACAGGTCAGGAAATGAATAATAGACAAACATAAAATATTCTTTTTTTCCTTAAATATGGGACATGCTGAGACTGTCATTCAGGGCCTTGTAAGTGAGGGACACTCAGACATACTATTTACTGCTTATGTCATCTCTGGCTCTTCCCCATACCCAAATGATCCTGCTTAAGTATTACAATTCATATGCCAGTAAGTTCTTATACTTTACTTACCTGTCTTGAAGCAGTGTCAACTGACGTTATAGATGAACAACGCAACAAACTTAAAACCATGCCCTCTGGCAAAAAAACAACTTTCCAAGGCAAGTAGGATGAATCATAGATACAAATGTTTAAAATATTTAAACGTATGCCTGAAACCACCCCTGCATAAGCTTCCTTTAGCAAATCAGAACCTATGGTAGGATGATGAAAGCTAGGCCATATATCTAGGTTCTTCAAAGTCAGTTATTACTGCTATTTGAGTAGATGACATCAAAATGACTTATTGAAAAGGTAAGGAAAGAAACTAGGGAAAAACTGGCATTAACTTAGAACTTCGTGACTACACCCTTGTTCCAGGATAGAGAGCTAAACAGCATGGAAACTTGGTGACCAGTGCTTTTTGGCAGTATTTTGATGGCCATGGGCATTGCCTAAGAATCCAAATGCCCCAATAAGCCTCTATGTCATACACACATTTCTAAATGTGAGTCCTGGTGGTAGGGGATGAATTCTGCCAGGTATCAGACTTCACCCAGAAAACTGCAAGTGCTGAATTCAGTTCTTTGATCTTGCCTTGCCTGCCATCCTTGCAACACCGAATAAGCTGGTATGTTGTGTTTATCCATAGGAGGAGAAAAATGAGACTACATGAGCGGATAGGTCTTTTTGAGCACTGTGTTTCTGAAGACCAAGAACAGCAAATACCTCCTTCTCTCTGTACTGTGCACACTCCTGCCTTTGCAGAAAGGAGGAAAGAAGAGTCAACACAGCACCCACTTTAAGAGCTAAGCTTAATTCACTGTCAAAAATATTAAAGTCATGACAATGTTATACGATCCCATTAAGAAAAATATTGTTCCTATTTCAAAGACTGTCTCATGAGGATGATCAATTGTAGAATCCTGCCTGTGCTGTTTTAAGGAAAACTATCCCTGAAAGGAGGAAGAAGCAAGGAGGTAGCTGCACTAGTAGTTGGCTGCACTCATCTTTCAGCCCTGTTGCTCTCTAGGGTGTGGAGCAATTGGCAGTGGGGACTGTGGCTTTGCTCTGCTCTGCAGGGACCATGAGCATGATGTGCCAACCTGGAAAAGCCATACCACCTTGTATGTACACTTCAGAGAGGCCCTCTTTTTCGCCAGGAAATTTTGACCAGGTTGCCTTATGTCTAGAAGTCATGGAGAAAATGTCTTGCTCATCCTGAATATATGAAACATGCACAGTAATGTGCATATGTTGGGCAGTTCTATGGATGCTACACAAAAGCTTCCTCTTCCCTGTGGAACCCAGATGAAGTATCATGCTATTTAGCATGGGTAAAGGAATCAGAATATGAGCATCTGAAAACCATTTTTCTCCTCCCTGCAGGTGAATGCTTAACGTGGCTGTACCTGCTTCCACCAGCACATAGAGCTGTCTGCAAAAGCTGGTACCAAAACTACACTGAGTAATTGCATTTGTCTTTCTGTTGTGTATTACAGACAACTGATGTTGAAAACAGATATAGTTTGAATGCACTTCTGGTGGTAAATATGATCTCAGATATATGCCAGGCAGTAGTTGTATTATTGGAATTTTCTAGACGTGATAGGATTTTTGAGACTCTCAATTTCAAATCAGTGACTGAAGCTGTTGTCAGGTTCCTTAGTGTGTCTCTGGCATAGTGAAAGGAAGTAACAGTATTTAGTATTGACTCTGCACCTAAAAGATCAAGGCTTTCCACATGTTTTGACAGCCTCTTTGTATCTCTTTGGTGATGGTGGAAAAAAGCACTGATGTAGATGGAAGTTCCAGCAATAAATATTGAATGTTCATTATACCTTGCCCAGAAGAGAAGGTGAGTTTTAATGTATTTCTTGAAGTGTGCGGAAAGCACTTCTGTACATCACCAGTACCCATCATCGTAAAGCTGCAGCTCTAGGCAGTACTTTATTCCTGATGATAATAATTCAAAGCTACAAAGAGGTTTTTTTGACTCTCTGAGAACAGTAGCAAAAGCTCAGCAGGAGCAGGAGCTCTAGATGCCCTAGAGCTTTCTTTTGAGCAGGAAATCGAGAAAAGGTGTCATGTCCTGAGCTCTCTGCATTTGGTGATTTCCCTGACCTTGCGACACAGTCCAAAGGAAGAAATATCAGCAGTGTCCATCTGCAAGACAGCATTTAAGGAAATACCAGGGATAATTTTTTTACCAATGACATATCTGGGATGTGTATTCTTCTGATACTTATCAGCAGTACTGCTGTGTCCCGGTGATTCCACAATTATTCTTCTGCCTAAGTAAATAGGCACAATTTCTGGAAGTATCTGCAGGCAGTGACTGATCTTCAGAATGTGTGATGAGCCTTGTACCTTTTCTGAAAAGATATGCATTTTACTTGAGTTGATTTGATGGGATTTGCATCAGAGTGAGGCACAGTGCTTGTGCTGTTGTGTCAGTACTGAAGCAGCACTGTCCACTTTGATGCCCTCCCACTCTGGCCTCTGGGGTTTCAGAACAAATTAATGCGGGTAGTCAGCTAGGAGAGATGTTGGGCCAGAGTCTTCTGGGAGGATTTCCTCCCAGCTGCTCTGGAGCTGATTTCTTGTGAAATTTGCTGAGTCTCTGAACTGTTTAAAGTGCTAAGAATGTCTTAGCAGTTGAGGGACATCTCCCCCCTCCTCTCCCCACCCAGAGTTACGGTGCTGGAAGCAATGAGTTCATCACTTCAGTGGACTTCATCTAAGCAGAAGTTGTTCTTTGTCTTGTGTGTATTTGGGGATGAGAGCTGCTCAGTTTCTTCTGTCTGTGTTAAAAGTGGGTCAAAGCCAAAAGACTGGGAACTGCATTGCATGTTGAGTATGTCGAGGTGCATGTGGTTGCATATGGAACATGACCACATTGCATTCACACTCTGAATACTCCCCAGTGTGCTCCTCCTTCTGCCTAGAACCAACTAGAAGTAAACTTTTTCCTCAGGTATTGGTTTTGTTTATGATACTGAAGTTATGTGGACAGTTACTGAAAATGGTTTATTAAATCCCATGGCAGCGGGGCAATTAAGTTGTTCTGTGTCAGTGAGACAACATGTATGCAGTGCAGCTGTGGTTCAGCAGCGGAACAACATCCCTAAAAGCTGGAAGCCCAGGTATTCCATGCTCTCCAGAATTTAACTGTACTCCACATTACTATACTGAAGAAAGTGTTAGCGTACAAGTAGGACGTAATTCCACATTTTCAGAATTTCCCTTTTCAAGGATATTACAGGTGCCTGTTCTGCAGTCCTAGTTCAAAAGCAACACATGTGCATGGGACACCCAGACTGCGAGAGCTTCCATCTCCTGGCTGTGCTGTAGCAGATGGTTCCTTTAGGATTTTCATCCACAACATGCAATTGCATATGCTGGGATTCCTATCTCATGTCCCTGACAGATCCACAGGCTAGGGATGAGGAAAGAAGAGATTGTTATGTGATTGCTCTGACTGCCTTGTGCTTCACTTGTGGTGATTCATGAGGTCTCTCCTGGTGGCACAGTTCTAATCTAGGGGTTCCAGAAAAAACTATAAATACTGGCCTTTGGACAACTGACCCTACGAATGCAGGTGATAATCTCCAGTGTGATGGCAGTAATTGCCAGCTGCTTCTCTTTTTTGGAAACAAAGCACACATATAGACAAGGCATGAATGCTTTATTTGGCCACAAAAGCATTCAGAAACATGCCCAACATGACAGCAGTATTCAATGTGTTAAAGTAGTCTGCAGGAAAAAAATATTTTCCTTCTATTCAGTAACTTGGCACAGATCCTATTACCTACTGCATTAGGTCACGTCAGTGTGCGCTGCATGACATGATGTGACTGACGTAGCTTGAGAGCAACTGACACAGCGTTGCTTCTCCCCACCGCAGAGAGGTACATTGGCTGCTTGGGCAGCAACTGCTGCAGTTATTAAATCCTCTCTGTTATCTGCAGTTAGGCAAGTGACCCATGCTCTGAAGCATTTGCATTTAATAGCAAATTGTTTTCTTTGTGCCAGCTTGGGGAAGAGTTTTCTTACAGGGCACCTCCACTGCCATTGCATTAGAAACCCATGTTGTGCTGCCTGTTGATAGCTGACACTCAGCAGGGTGCTTCAGAGACAACACAGCAGTGAGTGTGAGAAGCCTGAGCATGCTACAGGGTGTGCCAGGCCATTCCCACTGAATTAGGCAGTTATATTCCTCCACAGCAATATTCAAATGGCAAGTTTGAAAACAGAAGCCTCATGGCTATCCACAGGTATTGAGAGTTCTGCACTTACTTACTTCTTAAACCATAATGTTAAACCATTGCAGGAAATAAATTTTGTGAAAACTGTGCTAAGAGGGCACCTTTCAAAAATAAAAAGGTGGGGAAACTCTTTGAGATAATGAACCCAATTAGTGGTGATTAACCCAATCACCTTCGAGGTCACCAGCAGTATTACAGCCATACTCCCATTGATTTAGATTATTGTATAGTTTTGTAGTTCAATAACTTTTAGGTTGTACGGTTTTTGTTATGTCTTATTCTTGTTTGATGGTGTGGAAGACCTTGCCAGAAATCAAGGGTAAATGTTGTTCAGATAGGTAACAGAGAAGATTGTATTTGCCCTGATCATTATGAAGCTATTTCCAGACTCTGTAAAATTTATTATTCTCTAATGATAATATGGGTGTTGAAGTGGAAAAAAATATCGGGGCCTGATCCAAATCCTTTTTGACTTCAAGTGAAGATACTAGATTGCAAATGCTGCCAACATATTATATTTAAGAACAAAAATATGCCTCACACTAGATATTTTATGGATGTCTGTTTTAGGTATAGAGGAAGAAAGTATGTGAGGAGTAACAAATGTCAGGTATTGTTATGAGTCTTATGTGGTCAGGCTAGTGGCCTCCCCAAACCTGTCCGCTGAATTAAAACCCCTAGTTACTTGGTTCAGACATTTTTATTCCTTTACTTTTTTCAAAAGCCTTGATATTGTCATCTCACGTCAGACGGTGTCTGCTCAGTGTAATTGTCGGACAGCTTCAATTGCAAGCTTACTTTATATGCTTTGAGCTGCTTGGAAGTATATTGGAGAGGAGATCGTATGGCTGCTTCCCACTGGGACTGGTGTGATAACAGGACAGATATTTTATGAGGCCACTTTATGAATAACTGCATCAATAATATTCTGCTATAATGAAGGCTCAGGCAATAAAAGAACAAGAGGAAGCACACTGCACAGTAAAGGAGTCAAATGAAATTCAAGGTGGAAAGTACAAACACATCTTATACTGGGCCTATTTCCTCATCGTATTTGACCCTTTGTTAGAAAGGGACCATTTCTGTGTCCTAACTCCATCATATCCCCTGAGAAAGACCACATATCTTGCCAGGTGGGTGCAGGCTAGAGGACTCAGTTGTGGCTTGGGTAAAAGTGGGCTAGATTGGGAAATACGAAAAAAGTTGCTCCTGCTGCTCTCAGGCCCCTGCGTGTGCCTCTCTAGGCAGTGTGCGTGACTTGCGGTGCAGCTCCCTGCTGCCAGCCCTGGTTTTGTGCTCTGGGGTCATGAGAGGATGTCGGTATTTTCCTAATCACGAGCACCAGGTCCGGAACAGAGTGAGGGCCAAGCCAGGAAGCCATCAGAGAGCTAGTATTAGGCTACTGTAATGGCTATGATGACTATTTTGCATTGAAGAGTGAATTGGAGCATCATAGTTGGAGGCTGGAAGGAGACCGTGGCTAGAGAGAGACAGAAGTGAACTGAGATGTCTGGCCTGGAGGTTACGGGCTGACAGCTGGCTATGCACATCCTTCTGTGGGTCACTGACAGCCAAGTCAGAGGGTTTAAAAGGAAGATTAAAGTGAAGCCTCGGGTGCAATATTTCCTCTATTAAATTTGTAAACTGGCTCTTCTTATCTGTACTGTTTAAGTAACTGAGTGCCCATGATCTGTACCAGAGTCAGAGGGGATGTGTGAGTCCAGACCCCTTTCTTTCTTGCCATGTTTAGAAGCAGCTACAACAGGAGCACTTGGGGTCAAACTGGTAGTGCCACGGCTAAGTAAGTGTCTAGGTCTCTGCTCCCCTGACAGGGACTTGCAAACATTTGAGCCATCAGACAGACAAGTTGCAACAAGAAGTTAAAAGAAAACCAGGATACTGAATTGCTCTGAAAGCCTGGAGAGACCTAGTGACTGAACACGCGTGTAAAGGAGGGTAATGCTGCAGTCGCCATGGCAGCATCTCAAAATTGTACAGTAATATTTTGAAATGTAATATAAATTCTAATTTTTCAGTCTTAACCCATCAAATGAGTTTTACTATAAATATCCACACTATCCAGTCTCTGAAAGAACTAAGGCTGAGAGTTATTTTAAGACTGTCCAACCAAAGACCTAAAAATGCAATTTATATTCTCTGCCAAAACACACTCCTTCAATTAGGAGAACAGAAGGATTTTGATTTTAGGCAGGCAAAACCAAGGAAATATAGAGATTACGGGAGGAACGTGATCTGTATTTCCTCATACATCTGGATTATAGCAGCCTTCATTTGCCCAGCATCTGAAAACACTAGGGCTTTGTAGCCATGTACACAGGCATGGTTCTTACCATGACTAGCCACACTGTAGAACAACTACAACTATGAAGGAAAGGAAAGAATATATGCAATAGCCTAGGTTAGAGTGAAGCATTAAGTTCCTTTAATAAACTTTCACTCGGAGGCTCTGAGCGTTGCCCTTTGCAGCCACTGACAAATTTAAATTAGCTAATTTGTCAAAACCAGACAAGACACCATATAAGCATCTTGTGAGATGAGTTACCCATGCATTGTAATGAGCTTGCAGACCCTCCAAGAGTTTCACCCAGTCCTGCTGTCTCCATTTTGCCGTCTGACAGATGGACATGTGCAGAGGGACCCCACCTAGCCTCCGAGGTGGTCAGCTCCAGCCCCAAAGCTTTGTAGCTGCAGCAGCTTGACTTTCTGCCTGAGCTAGGTGCCCACCCAGGCTGGATTAACCAAATTTCCTCCTCCAGCTGAGCGTGTCTGGCTCTAGACTTCAGTGTATATACAAGAGGGTGGAGCTAGCATTTTCTGGTCCTTGCTTTCCTTACCATGCTCTAGAAGCCATTTCTGCATGAGTTTGTGGGAATGGTCTGTGGGTGCTCATGCGTAGGGACGGAGACATAGTTACCAGAAAACAGGAGGCTGAAAAGAGGCAAGTTCACACAGAGAACTAACATGTGAAAGCCTCCCAAGAGCTGATAAGCACCGGAGACTTATGGTACTGTTGAATCCACAAGAACTGATAAATTCAGGACACAAAAAGGCTGCTGAATCTGTCTGAAGCCACCAGCACACACCAGTGTCCACCACGGTGTATAACTCAGACCACATCTGAGAAGGTGGTGGCCACTGTATGCAGACAAAAACTACAGGCTTAAATACTCACCTAGTGAAACAAGGGACCCCAAGGGCTCTCCTGAACCCACTAGTGTGTCACTACGAGCCTATGGAGGTCTGAGGAACCAGGTGGGGATGGCCCCCAGCTGCTGCTCCAAACAGGTAACAGGGAGCATGTGTGCACACTCAAGGGAGTAATTGAATGTACTCTGTGATGGTTGTCTGGTCTCCGTAATAACAGCTGGATTCCATTCAGAATAACAGCTTAATTGAGAAAAGGTGTTCTAATGAATATCAGTTGTGATCTGTGTCTCCACCTGACTTTGTCCTCTGTCAGGGAAATTCACAGTAATCTTACAGGAGCTGCTGAAAAGTTATCAGTGGAAAACATGCCCTTATTCCTCAATGTGCAAATGTAATTATTATGCAAAGAGCTGTAACTTATTTTGAAATTATTTGCATTTGTGGTGTAACTCTACATACAGATGCTATTAAGTCTGAAATATTCGCTTTGTAGACCAGATTTTCTAACACCACTCCCATTTTTGCCCCTGCATGCAGGCCGCTTGGATATCTGAACCCCGGACTGCTCTTGCAGGTTGGATGCTTTGAAGCCCAGATGAGAAAAGTTTTGGACAGACATAAAGCGATGTCCCTTATAAATACCAGAAGCCCAGTCTTATCCTCTGACAGAAAGCAATGGGCTACAATCTGTCAGTCAGGCATGACAGCTCTGACCCATGCTAGAATTACTAATTAAAAAAAAAAAAGTTACTTGTCCTCTTGGCAAGTTATATATTGCCATCTGTAGTAGCAGATACATCACAGCCAGCATTTCTTTAGAAAATGAGAGTATTTTATTCTTTCCAATATCCGCAGAAACATTCAGGTGTTGCTAGCAGCTTTGCTGCTAATTACACTTAAAACCAAAGCAAAATGAAATAAATAAATAGAGCATGAGATAATTACAAGGTGCTGAGAATGTCAGATAAATAAGAGAATAATTAATAAACAAGTATTTCTGACAATGATTTCTGTGGAAACTGGAGATGCTGATTATCAAAGGGAGATACCAGCTCGGTGATTCAGGTGCTGGGCCTGAGCCAAAGATCTGCTGAGTACTCACCACTCCTTCCCAATGCAGTGGGTGCTGGTAGGATTAGGCCCATTTGCGGAGTGATGCATTGTAATGCTTGCAATTAAATGAGAAAGAAGGGTTTGGCAAATGCTTGTCTGTATGAGATGTTGGGATTCAGTCCATCCAGTATGAGGCTGCAGCCATCTCTGGATAAAACATGGTATCCGAATAAGAAAGAGCAGGAAATTGCACAACAGTTTGAAGACAGTGTGGGACTCGTTGCCCAAAGTCAGGAACCCAGTGCCAGCCGCGATGCTTGAGAGGATCCCCCTTGGTCTCCCCTGCTACATGTGCTGTCCCTGTGCAGATGCTTCAACTGCCCTGAGCGTGTATGCATAGTCAGCATACACTGAGCAAAGCTAAATGCCAGTGGCCATTTTTTGGTCCAGTATCCTCCCATTGCACCCACAGTCCTGCTGGTTTGCATGTGGTCACTCCTGTGGCCTTGCGTGGCAGTCTCCCTCAGCTCTCAGGTGCTCACTGCAGGTCTGAACGGTGGCTGACATTGCTCCGTCATTGTCACTCTGGTAGCTCGGAGAGCCCCAGGAGACACGGGTGTGCTCAAGCTCTGTACAAGAGGAAGAGACGGCTCCACCTTCACCGGCAGCAGTGCAGATGGCAGGAACACATCTCGGCGCTCAGAGCTGCCTTCGCCCGCCTTCCATCTATCGCCGCATCACGCACCCTTTGCAGCTGCCACCATCACCCACGTGTCTGTGCCTGCTTTGTAAACACAAGGTCCCTTTCCCTTCAGGGCTGGATTTGTCTTGGGAAGGTCTCCCCGAGGCTGGGGATTCTCTATGTTTTTGTCCCTCTCCTTCAGCTGGGGTGAGCAGGCTGCAGCAGGAGCAGCGCTCCCTCCTCCACCCGGTGCCAGTCCCCACCGAGAGGCAGAGCCCTGGCTCTGCCCATCGCCAGCCCACCGGGACCACCTCCCCAGGCCTCGGGCAAGGAGGCAGGAGGCTGAAATGGTAGCCCATGGTGAAAAGTGAAGGACAGCCTGATAACGCGGAGGTCACCGACTGAGACGTGTGGGCAGCACGAACGATAACCGGCAGCACCAGCTGATAGCTTCTACCTGAGGAGGAGGAGGAGGACGAAAGCTCATGTTATTGCATTTAAATGCGAGCCAAATGCTCACCCACGGTCATTTTCAGGCAGAAAATATAGATGTGGTCTTCAGTCTTTTCTATTTGTACCACAGATGGCGAATACATCACCCAGCTTGTCCCATTTTTTAGCTGTGACTGTGTATGTTTTCTACACCTATTCCCCCCTTTGCAGAGGCTCCCAGTGCAGGGGTTATTCTCCCCAAAACCTGAGCTGATCAGGAGTTACAGTCACACACTTAGTGATGGCAGAAGTCAGGCATGTTAGAAAGTGGGAAGGTCACAGTTTCAAAAGCAACTCCCTGTCCCTCCTGCTTCTTCTAAGCCCTCTTTTTTAAATCTTCTTTCTCTCCAGGGGCTGATTCTACCTTGTTATTTGTACAGCATCTGGTATTATCAAATACAAGTGTGGAACCCCTGGCATTACCATTGTATAAATGCTTTTAAAAATGTTCTTAATTTAGGAGAAATGAGATTATTTCTCTCTGTTTATATCCTAAGATCATATCTCTGACATTTTGGATAATTAAAATATATATAGCAGAAACAATGATTAATTAGAAAAAACCCTAAGTTTTTATGCATTTCTGTATAAAACGTGAAAAAATGTGCAAAGAGCAAAGATGTTTCACAGTTCCAGAAATACTTACAATTACATATTCTTTCTTAACCTTCAGGTCAATCTGGAGCACTAATATGCTCAGTCAGGAAATTCAGTTGATCAAAACAAACCTTAGATCGCAGCTTAATATTAAAACCTAAAAAACAGTATGTTGATTTAAAACAAGCAGGCACACCCTAGAGGTAAATATGAAATGCCACAGTTTCATACAGGACTGAATTTAATATGATAATAACATGAAATACAACGCAGAAAAACATTAGTAATGAAAAAATCAAAATCCTTTTCTAAAAAGTGCTGCCTGCTCCATGTTTATACATATTTTAGAGAGGGATTTATTGTTCACAGAAGAAAAGCTGTGAAAATGTATTCAGGCTTTTAGCCGTTAAAAGCACCGTGGAGAATTCAAGGGAGACAAATATGTGCTTTTTTTGTTGGCGGGGGGGAGCTTTTCTAATGTATGATTTGGGAGCCTCGGAGAACTGTTTATTTCAGGACAAGTCAAGGACTGAATCACAGAGAGTCACTTTTTATTTTATTTTACTTCACTTCTCTCTGGACAGGTGCCAGGACCTGCAGGACTCCCGCTTTCTGGCTGGAGCGGCTCACTGCTCGTTTCCCCTCGCTGCATAACCTGGTCCCAGCCCCACAGCATCGCCCACCCGCTGTAGCAGTCGGTGGAGAGCAGCCTGTTTCATTGGACCTCCTAAATAATTCATGGTCCTTAAATGCCACGAGTCCTCGTTTCCAGACACCAGCCATTTCAAGCAGCTCCTTCAGCGTCTTGCTGCGGCGGCGGTGCCGATGCGGGCCGCAGCCCCGCGCCTGCCTCTGCCCTCCCTGCAAAGCGAGGAAGCGAGGAGCGGCGCTCGCTGCGAGGCTCTCCATCTCCCCGCATCCCTCGCCTGCCCTTTGCAAACCTCTGGCACCCCGCGGGCGCCCATCTCTGCTGCCTGGCAGCTGCGGCCAAGCTCCCCAGCTGGCCTGGGGAGGGGGAGCAGCTTCTTGCCCGCAGCACTGTGGCCAGCATAAGAAATTCCTCTTGCTTCCAGATCCATACAGGCTTTCCTGGTGAAATCAATCGGTGCCCACTGACCTCAAGTTTCCTACAGACCCAGGGCTTCTGGCTTAAGTGGGCTTTGCGGTTTTGGCCTGCGTGATGCCGGACTGGGCTTTGGACTGTGGGAACAGCTCGGAGAGAATTGGCTGCATTTGGATTTCCATGTCTCTGGTGGAGACGCAGCGTTTAAGCATCAATTTGTTCTGCATGAATTTGCACAGGAGGCAAACACAGAGGTCAGACTCTGCCACGCTGAATCATGAGGGCCTCTTAGTTCTGCCTGCCTGCCTGCTGATCAATGTTAATAAGAGCTGGCAAGCTCCAGAGGCCCAGTTACACTGATTGCTTTAAAATCTTTCAAAGGCCACATTGACTATCATCAGTAGAATCAACTGTGCTGGTCTCACTGGTGTTATGTGTGCTCGCCCCAATTGTCAGTTTATCTATTAAGTAGATAAACCTGCTGCTGAAATAAACCACCATTCTTAGGTCAATATTGATTTAAGCTGAAACTGCATTGAAATGGGGATTGAAAGCATTTGAACAAATGGACCAATAGAACATCTACTTGCGTTGCAGTTTCTATATTGCGCCTTCAACATCTGCAGTACAAAGAAAGTTTTTGAATGAAATCTCATTCTTCTGTGGCTGACACCAGACATCCCCATGACACGAGGACGGCTGAGATTAGTCTTCCTTTCACACTAGAGATGTTGCAAAAAAATCTGTCATTAAACAGAATTCTTGCTCCATCAAATAAGTCTGTGGAACACCTTCAGTTTGTCTCAGAGAGGCAGCCCTGTGCTTCACACCCGAGCTGAACTTCTCGAGTCTGCATTGCTGAGCTACAGCCCGAGGCCCATATTCTTGCAAGAACGAAGGCGGCATTCAAGTTCAAGAGCACAGCCCCACAACCATTGCCTGTGCCCTACACACTCAGAAGTCACAAGCCCCTAAGCTCTTGCTGCTAAAGTTCTTGGTGTTCTGCTACTGCCCGTGCCTGAAATAGCTTCCTTATTGCATGGCTAGATGTCTCCACGCTTATCTCACATCTGTACTTTGATTAGAAATCAGAATCTCTTCAGCTTAATCCTCCACGCACCATGCAAGCATAGTCTGGCATAGCTAGCACAGATAACTGCTGTTCTGAGTTCAGGATAAAATTTAAACGTGATTTCATTTCAAACCAGTCACAGTGTTGCTGAGGGGGCAGATCATCCACATTTTCTAGAGACTGTAAAGATGAATGTAGTACTGTCTGTGCTTTAAAAGAGCAAGTCCACTGCCTGTTCTGAAAAAGATGGCTCAGATGTTTAAGTCCAAAGTGGATACTGAGCTTTGAATACCGGGCTTACATAGGCACCAATCTCAGGTTACAGAGAAATGCCTGCATTCAGGGCTGAAAACGGGATTTCTGACACCTCTTCTCAACATTTCTGCCTTAGAGAACTCCCTCCTCAGCCTGCTGCCTGGCAGGAATCCTGTTTGGAGGTGGTTCACAGCCCCAGCGCACCTCAGCAGAGCCTGTCCACATAAAGCCAGTCTGGTCCTGCATCCAGAGGATGGGGAAGCTGGCAGCAAAAATACCATGTGGGAATTCCCAACAGAGTGCCGAAGGGCCAGCCGCCCTCGTCCTGACACCAAGGCAGGGCAGGAGGATAATCCTCCGTGCTGCATGAGGCTATGAGGTGTATTTTCACCTGCTGGGCAGAAGTAGCAGCACCGAGTGGTTGCAGAGCGGCGATGCTCTGGAAGAGAGGGTTCGTGCCGCTCGGTTATCTGCTCAGCATTAACCTGTCCTCTCAGCCTGGACACTGGGCTGCCTTTTGGCTATCGGATACTGATCTAAAAGAAGACATATGTAACCCAAACTATTTCATGGTCAAGCATTCGCAGATGCTGCCGTGACAGCAAAAGCTCTGTGGCAGTGTTACGTTAAGGAGAGTCCGTGTGGGAGGGAACAGGGTACCGCTTTGCACTGGGTGCTAACGCTTTTGGTTCAGCATAATCCAGCTGAAGGTCTTTTCAGACAAGCAGAGTTCAGTGGAGGACTAGCTGAGTGTGCTCGTTCAGAGGGCATTAATGCAATTGTGTGATTAATTTACATCTGTGCCTCTGTTTGCTTTGGAGGCTGTGTTCGGTGGAGACGGGCAGCGTAATACGGTCAGTCGCTCCTGCAGTGCTCGCTGGCCTCTGACAAAGATGACTGCTGGCCTCTGGGAGCTGTCTCCTTCAGAGCAAGGATGAGTCACTGCCCCGGGGTAACAGCGAACGCTGTGATGACATTCACGATTGAAAGACAGTGAGGTGGAACAAACAAGGTAATTTCATAATAAATATTTATTTCAAGGAAACATATTGGGCTTAATCCTTCTTCCACTGATGTTAATGAAAGTTTTGCATTGACAAAAGGCACTGCAGCATTTGTAATGTATTTTGACAACTGTGGATGAAAGGTTCTAAATAATAGCTAGGATTATGTATTCCTCAGTGTGAACATGAGCTAGCCCGCTGGATAAATTAATAAACACATTGTTATGTTAAGTATGGTAAAATGCTTCTGATGCTTCATGCTTAAACTTGACATGTTGACAAAAGGAAGCTGAGGATTTGGTTTATTTTATTTTATTTCGTTTCATTTCATTTCATTTTATTTTATTAAAATTTCATACTGGTAAGGCTTGCTTGAAAAATCTCCAAGTGCTTTTAGTTTTAAGACATTTAATCTCCAAACAGAGACAAATATTTTAGCTCTGTTTCACAGGTAGAGAAATTGAGGTATACAAAAGATCACTGAGACTTTAACGTCATGGGATCTGTGAACTAAAAGCTGCACCTCTGGTCATTACAAAGATACAGGAAGAATCATTCTCATCATGCAAAAATCTCAAAATGGTCTCATGAAAAGAACACCTTCCTGGTGTAAAAATGGCAGAAAGCAGGTGTTCCTTGGGTTTAGATATTTAATAACGGCCAAGAAAATTTACCATGCACTCATTGTGGTATATCTTACGTTCTACCCCAAGTCTCACCTTGAATGCTACAAGTGTGGAAGACCCCAGATGGTGTTCTCTGCTGTGTGGCATACACGTTCCTGTCTCTGGGGGCTTCACCATTAATTTCTCAAAGCTTCTTAAAAAGTCTTTTTCATCTCTCCTCTCAGCTGAGTTTGCCATTGGAGACACTGTGCAGCATTGCTGGCGGGTGCTAAAGCCTGTCCTTGCACTTCAGCCCCAACGCTGCAGGTCTGCTAAGTGCCCCTGTAATTAAGCTAAAGACCTTTCTTTCTCCTTCTTTCATCTAGATCCCTGAGCTTATTTTAAGCATTCGTACAGTGGTCCTCACTGTGGTACTGGAGAATCAGTTAAATACCAAACTTGATCTCAAGACTGAAATGTCTAGCACCTAAAAGTGATATCTAGTGATAACACAAACTTGAAATCTGTTTTCAAGCATTAGACTATGTGGTACATAAGTGATTGGTGTTTGCTCCTAAATGTTAGACAGCCTAGTATGGAGTATTTATAACAAATTACAAAATATGTTATGGAAGTGGTTCTGTTTTCCAGGTGCAGCCTGCATCCTTCCTGCAAAGGAAGCCCATAGAAATGACGAAGCATGCGATTAGTTATCACCAGCCAACTTCCAGTGCTTCTGGCTTAGTCTGGTGGAGTTTTTTCTGCACCTCCAGCAACTCCACAACTATTCTTCTGGACTTGGACAAAGTAAAGATTAAAAGATCACTTTCCAGTGGATGATAGTTTCCTTCAGAGATGAAGAGGGGTTTGTTTTGTTTTGTTCTTCCTTCAAATTTAGTGATTTGTACCTGAAAGAGTTTAGTACTCTGCCTTCTGTTTCTCGAGCCCTCATCTGCAAAGAGTATTTTGATATCTATGCAGTAAGACGTCAGGCTTTTTAAAGGCTTTTTTCATAATGGCATTATACAGATTGGATGTCCTGCCTTTCAGATGTTTGACTGGCAGCTTCTACTAAGAGAAAAACAAGCGATGCAACATCAAGTCATAGAAGGATGTAAATAAGAAAACAAACAGGCAAGCAAAAAAAAAAAAAATCAAGGAAACTTTGTGATATTTCCTGCCATCCAGTTTTCTGTTCTACCTGAAATTTGTTACTGTTTTCCTGTGGGAATGAGGTTTGGCATGACTGTGCTGTCTATCTGTATGTGTCTCAGTATGTCTTCCAATTTCAGTGACATTTGGCAGAGAGGTAACGGTCTGAAGGAGACGGTGTTTAAAAAATTCTCATAAACACAGGTGGTTCTGTGCAGAAGTGGGACTGACAGGGAAGGAGCTGGGGTGGGAATCTCACACACTATTAGACAGCAGAGGATTCGAGTGATAAAGTCTTTTTATATATGCTGATTGTAGACAAAACTCAAGGATTTATACCTTCTTCTGTACAAAAACAGTCACCTCAGAAAAAATATCCTTGGGAAATCAGGTCTGCCTCATCCTGGTGCTCAGGTATCTGCTTGTTCCCTGCCTTTTTGAAATGTTTTATCCACTTAGATGACTCATGGGGACACGGACTGTCTCTGAATAGACATCCGTACCTAGCACAGTGAGTACCACTCTCAGCTGAGTCAAGGGCTCTTCCACGGTGAAGGCAATTATGCAGTGATGGAGCCTGCTTGCTATGAAACAATAATACTCAGATCAATCAGGTCGATCACTGATCTTCCTTTTCTTCTTTTAGATACAGATAATGGAGATTCTGCCTTCCATTACCCCTCTAGTATTAGTAAGAAGAATTATTTATTACCACAGGAAATGAAAAAAACCGAAGACAAAACTGAAACTCATTCCAACATAGTGGAGACTTTGATTTTTCTTTAAGTCTCTCATACCAGAGACTTAATGCACAAAGAAAGGGTGAAGTCAGTGTCAAGGGCTGGCAGTTCTAGCTTGCACCGCATTCGCTTGGAGGTAAGGGAGTATAAAAACCAAGGGTGGAAGAAAACCGGGCATTTCTCTGTTCTCTCTTTACAGGAGAGGGGCATGCATTCCCAAATGCATCTTGTCTTCATCCCACCATCGGGGTCATGGGTGTCAAAAGCTTTTGTTGTCAAGTTTATGTGCAAAGAGAGCGTCTGGCTGCCGCGGCAGCATCGGCAGCCGCCGTCGCAGGCAGCGCAGTGGGGGATGCCTCCTGCAGTCACTGCCTGGGGGTTGCTGCAGACAGCCTAGGCCCAGCTGCTGGGTTTCTTCTTAGCTTGTCAACAGATACTCTGTTTGGTGTGGGGTGTTTCTCTCTGGACACAAATACAGCAGAGAGCAGTGCTCCCCTCCTCATGGCACGGCAGCTAGCGTGCAGCTTGCTTCCGTGCATCACGCTCTCTTTCTTCCTTTCCAAAATAATTGCAGACAGAAAGCAATTACTTGAGCAATATTGTTGGTAGGATGATCTCTGTGCTGCTGACCTTTTCCCCGTCCTGGGAGACCAAACAGGCCTTTTGTCTCCTGCTCAGCCCTGCCAAACGCAACATCTGCCTGTGTGAGACCAGTCCCTTGTCACCCCAGCCCGTGGTGCTCCTCTGCCAGTACTGCCTCCCTTTCTCTCCATTTCCCTCCCCCGTGGCCGCCCCTCTCTCACCGGCTCCTTTCCCCACACCAGCCCTGGCCGGTGTCCCCAGACGCCACGCTCCGGCTCTCCCCGTCCCGGCACAGCTCCCGCTCAGCCCCTTTTCCACCCGACTGGCGCTCAGCCTGCCGGCTGCGGTCACCTTGCAAGCGCGTGTCGTGCCGTGTGTGCCGCGAAAACATGCTCCCCTCCACGTGTCGGCACAGCCACAGCCTCTCATAAACTTTTGACCCTCGCCTAGCCCTCTGCCATCCCCTAGCAGAAACAATGGCAGGGTTATACGCCTGGGTTTAGTTACCAGGGGCTGGAGGCTGCCAGGGAACACAGTGTTGCAGCTCTGATTACACTTACACGGGAGAAAAATACTCTTAAGGCAGCAGCTGCCATTTTCTTCTTGTTTGCATTTGTTTTCTAGACTGTTTTTTCTCTTCTTTGATGTGTGTTTTCTCTTTTTTTTCTTTCTATTATTTGTCTTTCGGTTGCTGCTCAGGAGCCAGCTGTGAAAGGCTACATCCCTTGCAGTAATACAGCGCAGTGCTCCCTGAGCTGCGTAAGAAGCCCCTCTTAGGAGTGAAGGCAAGGAAGAGCATAGGAAGAGGGAGGGGTGGCTGCAGTCCTTTTGGGAGAGTGGGGAGGAGGCGGCAGCAGCAAGTCCATGTATCTAAACTGGAGACTTAATGAAAGAAATGACGCCTTCCCTGATTCCAGCAGCAGCAGAAAAATCCCTTCACAATCGAAAGCTGCACAGGATACTGCCCATTGCTTTTTTCCTATCAGTAAATAAATAAAAGAGACTTTCCAATGAGCTCCAGTGCAACCTTCAGTGCTCTAGTCAGTGCTCTGCTTCTCATATTTTCAGCACATCATTCTCCCACTGCAATTGTGCTCTAAACAATTTATAAACTTCAAAGCCTTGCTTAGAAAACATTTTCAAAAGCGTTATCCTTTCACATAATCTGTTTGTAATACAATAGTTTCCTTCTCAGCTCCTGCCACCTTATTATATCAGCCTCGACTTTCCTTCTCAATTCCAGCTCTTAACTGTATGTTCCACCATTTCTTCCACCCTTTTACAAGATCCATGTTATTTAAGTGAAAAATAGTTAAGGAATGGATGGTGTGCTCTAAAAGATGTTGCACTGGGCATAGTCATACTGCAGAAGGATTGGTTAAATGGCAAAAAGGCAATAGCATCGTTCCTCCAAGGGAAATTAGCTAGTGAAGATATGTTTAGATGCATAAGATAACTGGTAATCTGCAGGACTTCTCCGAGAGCATTCAGAAGCTGGGTTTCACTGGATGGTTCTTTAGAAGGAAATAAGTCCCTCCGTCTGAGAGGTCCCTTCTGTATAGAAATGCCATGTCTCACGTCTTTGGCATGAGCTTTGCTCCTTAGGCCCCAGCCTCTGCTGTCCATGTGGCTGGCCTCACGCATGCTGCAGTGAGGTCTCCATCACTGCGCGAGCTCACGTGCCTGATTTGCCTCCTCCCCAGTGGGACCGGCTGCGTTGGTGGGCGACATCTTGGAGTGGGAGGCAAGCTGCGGCACTCCTTGGCAGGCAGCCTGGCTTGGAGGGCCCTGGTCTCAGTATGAGCTAGTGTTAGGATCTGGAAAAGATGGGAGATCTCTCTCTGTCACTGCCATTAGCCAAGTGATTCATCTGAGCAGATGACAAATGAGCATTCAACAAATAAGGGGGCAGTCTGCTCCCTAACAGAAAGTATTTTGCTGGTTACTTATACCACAGTGCTCAGTTACATGGTCTCTGTTAACAAGAGCTCACCAATCCACTGGCCACGTGTCCTAGGAGTCGTGGGAACCTGGGAAGGGCATATGGTTCATGTGGCATATGTGTGTATATATGCACATTATATATGTATGTATAGTATGTGTGCATATGTGTGTACTGTATATATTATAGTCACTATAATAATTTTTTTCAGTGCTTTGAGACTGGTAGCCTGTGCATACTCAGGTGGCTTCTTTACCACCCCTCAACCATTACTTTCCTTATCTACACCTGTCTCACTTAGGAAATAAAAATTGGACAGCTATTTCTCTAGTTGTTTTATTTTGTTTGGGGTTTAATCATAAGTGATTTGTTTGACCTGCTCCTCACACCATCTTGAGCAAACTCCCGAAGTTTTGCTGTGCCCCTTTACCCTCCTATCCCTGTTCCTTCTCCCTGTTTAACCAGCGCATTCATTGGGAGGCTGAAGCCCAGGTAAGGTGCCTCTCTGCATCAAAGTCCCTGAAGTAGACCAAACTGATAGTGAGCTGGAGCTTGCGGTTTCTTCCTCTCCAACATACATCCTTCCTGCAAGCATCAGTTTGAATACATGTCTTCCAATAACAGAAACCTTTTTTAGTTGCTTCTTTCTTGGACTCTGGCACTGCTTCCCTTAAAACCCATTGCTTCTTAGCTGTTGTAGGTGCTGCCAGGCAAAAGCCACAGAGAGACCAAGAGGCCCCTTGCACATTGCCTCCCTCCCATTACCCTTGCAGCCACCTGGCACCCCTGGGGCTGCACCAGGCTGCAGAGCCGGGGCCAGTTTGCCACCCCCTTCAGGCGGTGCCAAGGGCTGATGCCTTGATACCCCTTTTTTCTATCTGTACCTACAGCATTGCTGAGGAAGAAGAGCTGGCCTCATTGCTCTGTGGAAATAGAAGTGAAATGACGCAGCGACTCTTGAGGTTGTCTAAGTTGCCTCTGTCTGAGTGGCCTGGATGGAGAAAAGGTAATAGCAACAAGCATGCTGCAACATTTGTTCCAGGAATGCCCTTACTGAGTGCATCTTCATGAGGAAGGCTAAACCCAAGGAAGCGCACACATGCTTCCCCTTACCCGGGTTTAAAGCCTGGGTGGCCATCAGCCTTTCCTATTCTTGTGCCAGGCACTGCAAGCCATAGTGCCCACAAGCCCAATGGTACCTTGGTTTTCCCCTGGGGCTGCCATTTGCCCTCAATGAGAGAACAAGCTCAGATTTAATTTGAAACCAAATCCAGAGGATGTTTTGGGCTGTTACAGAAAAGACAGAAAGCTCCAGAATATCCAGAATAACATAGATCCAAACCACTTTATATTTACAGTTGCTTGATTTTGGAGGTGAGGCTGACTCAGGACTTTCTGTGCTTGACTTGCCAGCTTTTACCAGCCAGACTGTGTCTCATGCCTCAGCCTCTGAATATTTGTCTGCTTCTCTCCAGACATGTATCCCTGCAATGCAGATTGTAGGTAGGACACATTGTTATTTGCTTCTTTTCTATCTGGAAAAATACTTTCCTTTTGTATAGTTCAGTGTCACCTAAATAAACAGTTACTGTCCTTTTGTGTCATTTTGAAACACAAGTTGATTCTGCAGGCAGCACAGCACACAGCATTCAGTGTTTAAACTGTCTGTTTAGCTCCATCCAGACACCATGGCCTTGGAATGAACGTGTTACACCACAGCATAAACTCACTGCAGAGAAATAAGACTAATTCTAGTTACTGGATTTAACAGATTATGTTTACAAAGTAGCTGTTTGATTCTTTTCATTTCATGTCATATCCTATTATATTTAAACTTGATACCCTATTTTTTAACAGAACAGGTGCCACAACTTTAATGACTGAGACACAGTATCTCATTATCCTAAAAAAACCCCAACACAACAACAAAATATTTGCAGCTTATTGTCAACTTTCATGAGAGAACTTGCAGACAGAGCAGGGGAGTGCCGTCAGGTTCAGGAACCTGATGAGAAATACAGAGAAATGTTAAATAAATTATTACTTATGCATTATTAAAAATAACAGTCACACTTCTATAGCTCCTCCCAGATAATAAACTCAAAACCATTTATAATTAATTTCACTACTCCATGTAGGTGAAGGAACTATGCCACGTTGTTTTTATGAGCAAAGAGCTGAGACATCGAGAAGCCAAGTGTTTCAAGTCATGTAGACCCCCCTTGAGTAGCACCAGGGAGTTTTTCCCAAAGGGCACCCCACCAGGTAGGTAAGGTGGGCAGGCATCCTGCTTGGTTTTCCAGGTTTTAAGCTCCTGGACCTGGGACCATCTGTCTGTCCCAGATTTGGCTGGAGTCTGGCCCAATGGGGTCTTCAGATTTGCCCACGGAGGCACTGACTCAGCATCCCTAACTCTGTGGGATACAGGCTCTTCAACTCATCATCCCGAAATCCGGAGTTGCCTAAAAGAGGTCTCAGAGTGCAATGCTGTGACAGGGCACTGAGGGCTCCTGCCACTGTTGTTGAAGCCTGAAAAATTGTAATGCTGCACAGAAGAGGAAAAAAAAGGCCACAACGCACAAATGCTGATTTAACTCATGGATGGGGGAGCTGCAACTGCCGAGACTGGAAGCTGTTGTGCCACGTGCTGACGGGAGGCAGCAGGGCAGCAGTTGTCCGATCTTCTGACATGCAGCAAGGAAAGCATTCAGCTGCTGCTGAACCCAATGAGAAAATTAAAATCCTACCCCAAATGATTTTCTAACATGGTATATTCCAAAAAAAAGCAATGACATTGACTAGCATACTGCCAATAACATGAACGTTACACATAACACAACCGAATATTTTATCAGAGCTGAAGTTCACTGTGCAGCCCAGATTCCTTCCACTTTTGTAGACTGCATTGCAGACAGTGCTGTGGGAAGCAGCATTTCGGGAAGCGGCATGGTTAGAGAATCTGAGCCCCGTGAACCCAGGAGAGCCTGACTTGCCCTCCTTTCCCCTGTGATGCTTGGGTTTGCAAATGGCAGATGTTTCTTTTTCCCAGCTTTCAGCCTTATTTTATTTCTCGTTGGCAATTGAGTCAAATTGCACTGTACATGTAGTACCCTATGACTGTGTTCTTTATCAGGCAATGGCAATCTTTCTGTGAAACAACACATCTAAATTTTTCTTTACATTATCATCCTTGCCCAGATGAAGGTATGCTGTGGTCAGTACCTCCTGCACCTGCTCACTGTGTCGCACAGGGAGCAGCAGTGAGGTCCTGGAGGCAGAAAATGCTATTTGTGGTTCTATACTTTAAATGTGTATCTTTTTTCCCTCCTTCTAAAATTGTGTTTATTATCTAGTCGTGTTTCAAAGAGGCAATGAATTTCTGCATTTAAAACACTTCCCCAGAAAGTGGTGGGCTTTCTTGATAAAGAGACAGGTAGGAAGAACCTGTTCCATTTCAAATCTCTGAAAATAAAGATCCTGGCAAATTATTGTTGCTTCCTTCTTGTTTTTCTTTTATTATTTAAGCTGTTCCAGAGGCTTGTTGTGCCTCTGGATGCAGGCAAGAGATGCGTGGAAGTTGCCTCCAGTGTTGGGCTGTGAAGGGCGCAGGGAGTGTCAGGGAAGAGGATGATCATGATGAACGCCCACCTTCTCCTGGGGCCGGTGGGCTTCCTCCAGGAGGTGAGATCCAGACAGTGAAAACAGGTAATTTGCTATTCAGATAGTGGTAGAAAGGCTGTCAGGACTGCAGCTGCTGATGGATGAACTCTGGTTCTCATCAGGGTTTGTGTATTTTGTGACCGTGAGTTTTAGCTGCACTAAATATATGGTTTCCTTCCTGAAAGCCCATCCTTTTGATAGGAAATATTTTGTTAGCTCTTGTCCTGCAGCCTTCGACTGACTTAGGGGTTAAATATGCTACAAAACTGCCCATAAAATGGACCTTGTGAAGATTTAATGAATATTGTGATATTCTTAATAATCTGGTGAATAGTTGACTCTTACCTCTGTGTGTATGTGGAAGAGCATGAAGAGGGGAAATCTGTGACGAATAATGGCCATATGAATAATTTATTTGACACAAAACTATTTTGTATCTTGACAAAAATCTTGTCTCCCTGTGAAAGCAGAAGTTCCTGAGGCAGCACAGTTTGCCTCTAGGGCAATATGCTTTTTTCTTATCTTCATTTCTCATTTTCTAGCAACAATCTTATTTACTCTATCAGAATTCATCATTAATAATCACTTGTCAGGAGTCTTCTGACTCTACCAGGAATTATTTTGCCATTCCACTTTACACATTTCCAGAGTGAACAATAAACTATATATTCCATATTTTGTAATAAAGATATGGCAAGAAAACATTTATGTTTTTGTGAATAAACAGAATGGATGTACGATCTGAACAACAGAATGATGTACAGGTTTGGGATTTGATTCCATTTTTACCAAGTGAAAAATGACATTAGGATTAGAAGGGAAATATTTGCTGAAAATAAGAAAAGGTTACCTCAACTTTTTTGTAATTACAAGACGGTATTCAAAAGAGGTATTTTTATACCCATCAGGGAGCCATCCGGGGTTTATGCAGATTTGACATTTTCTCCTTTCTTCTCTATTTGTATCTGGAGCCCAGGGTGAACAGCCTCCTTTTTGTTTGCTCTCTCTAAATATCTTTGTCTGGGCAGCTGTTGATTCAGGCCCTGTGAATAAATAAAATGAAGAGGACCTCCTGCATGATTTAAAAAGAAATGCTATTTTCTGAATCCTGACTTGCCATTTGGGATGTTAGCATTATCTTACTTAAACAAACGGCCTCTACTCCCTCCTCAAGAACATATTAGCTTTTCACTTGCAAAAGCTGCAGCAAGTGAACTTTCCTGACATCAATGGGAGGTGACGGCGGGCGAGGGAAGATGCTGCCTTTGTTCGAGAGGAGGAGAAGTGCCGTGAGCCCAGCGTGCCCACAGCGCTCCGGCTTCCTGCACAGCCTGTATTCTCCCAGTGCTTGTGAGTGTTACCGAGGGAAACCAAAGACAAAATCCTTTAAGAGTTCAGTCCTGTCACCACCCGCACACTGCCTCTCATCATCACTTAAAGAGGACTATTCACGCAAAAAAACTAGTGGTCACTGGGTGTAAGCATTGCAAAAGGGGGTCAGCTGACAGAAAATGCATAATTTATAATAATAATGGCATCAACAATCCTGTTAGCCTTACTTTACACATATGGAAATGGAGGCACAGAAAAACACAATGTGCTGAAGCTGGGAGCACCAGCTGGGGCTGGGGCGCAGGTGCTCCCCTTTCCAGGTGTCTCTTCTAACAACTAGACCAAATTGCATGATCCCAACACACGATTGCTACCTGGTATTCTTTATTAAGCGTGACTATGAGTTGTCAGGAGAGCCTCACACAGCTCTTTGAGGTTCAGGTATCCTCTCTGACCCTCAGTCGTATTTGCGCTGCCTCTTGAGGAGCACCAGGCAGTTTGGATGAATGTTCCTCGACTGGCAGCTCAGCGGCTGTGCTTGTATAATCTGGCCCACCCCAGCCCTTTTTTACATCCCATTAACATGTGTGAAGGCTACCACACTAACTGCCCCCTGTACCAGTGTTTTAGCTCCTGTTCCTTTCGGACAGTCCAAGCCTAGAGAGGAAGGAGGGGAAAAGGACAAAATAATAGAGACAATATGCCACGCCGCTGTGCAATGATAGGAAATCTTGGATACTGAAAGATGATAGTTATTTTAAGGTTGAAGGTGCTAAGAGTATCAGAAAAAGTGCTGAGCATCTTCAGCATCTGTTGCCCTCAGCGGGAGCAGAGACACTCCGCTTCTCTCAGCTGACACTAAGCACTCACCAGGATCACCCTGATAAAGAGCTCAGACAAATCCGTGCTCCTTGGCTGGCACAATGTAAGGAGACATGAGAGCTGTCAAACAGAAAGTGGAGTGGACACTGTGGGCTTTGCCAGCCATGGAAGAAGCCTGGGAAACCCTATGTTTTTATTTAAATCGTACATACAAATATGCTCTGTGAAAAACACTACCCCATGGCAGTAAAAGCTGAACGACACATTGAAGCTCCAGTTTCCAAGGCTCGTGTGGGTTGTGGGGCTCCCTGGCTGGGTGGATGCTCCGTCGGTTCTCCTCTCTGCCCCATGCTGGGGGATGGCCAGCGCAGAAGCTGCTGCTGATGGGGAAAGGGTTAACTGCAGCAGCCAGACGGAGCATATGTGCAGCCGGAGAGCAAACGGGTAAATCAGGACTCTTCACCATGACAATTTGTTTTCAATAATCTCTTCAGGGCTTCCTATTCCCCTTTGCTTTTTGCCAGCTAAGACGGATGTGCAGGTGATGGGGACGTGAGGGTGCTGATTTTCAGGTAGATCTGGAAGGAATCCTGTGTTTACTGTGTCCTCATTAATGCTCTTGAGGGGCACGCTTCTGTCAGATCAAAGTACTTAAATAAGCACCACTTCAGTGCTATTTAGCACCTATTCTTCAATATTCGAAATCAGAAAGAAACTTTCAGGTCCTCTCTCTGATCCAGGAGATATTTGGTGGAGTAATGTTGTTATCAGCTGACTTCTGCTCAGATCTGCCTGCTACTTTACCTTACTCCAACATTATCCAGGAGTCACCACAGTTTCTTCTCACCTGTCCTGTGCTAACCCTATGCTGAGAACATGGCCCATGTGTAACTGCTCAAAGCACGCTCCATCTCTTTCACGCTCCATCCCGTTCACACTCCATCCTGTTCCCTCCTGCCAGAGGGAACTCATTGCCACATGGCCTCCAGCAAGTCTCGTTGCTCCAGCAGGAGTGCAAAGCACCTGTCTGTGTGTCTGCAACTTCCCTTAGTCAAATGAGTATTTGATAGAATATGGAAATGACTCGTGGGGATGACACCTAACATGGTTATCAAGACACTATCTGTCAACTTGGCAGTCCTATGTCCTATTTTCAGAACAATCCTTTCCTTCCTTTATTCTCTCAGTCCTTTCTAATACTGTTTATGATCTTTGTCCCCCAGCACCTCTGCAGCATGGTGCCACGTGAGATCCCTTCTCCCCAGCATCGCTTCCTCCATGGTTCTTAGCTGCTCGGTGTGATGCACTCCCTGGCTGCCAGCTGGCTTGTGTTCCACTGTCTGCTGTCACGCAGGGCTACATAGGCAAAGTTCTTGCTAGTGGTGCGGACCTTTCACCTTATCTGGGTCCCTTTGTGCCGGGTCCAGCACGGCAGGGCTCAGGATGGTGGTGTGAGCTCATGCAATAGGAGCACAGGATGCCCTTGGACAACATAAGCTCCCCTGTAGGTACAGATACACAACCTTGTGCTTGTCCAGGGACCTCCCGTGCCATCTGAAGCTGGCGGGCTGGCCACAGACAGGTCTAGCTTTCTGTTTGCGACGTGTAGGGTCACAAAGTGGAAAGCTATGGTATAGTGCTGTAAATGCACAGTGAACATGCGTGGCAGAGGAGATGGGTCTGGAAGGTGCCCAAATAGCATGTCTCATGCTTAGCACGGGCGATTTGACAGGGCTGCTGTGAACATCTCAGGGAAGATTATTCTAAGCAATCTCTATTGTCATCATACGTTTTAGAAATTGCAGATTTAAAATGTTCTGGAGTTTCCAGCATGTTAGAGCAGGAGGCAGTGGAGATGATAGACAAAAGTAAATACTGCTCATGTCTACTGTTGCGATCTTCTCCTAAACCTCCAGAACATAGGAAAAGGACATCAGATTAAATCAAGCTGGAAAAGGATGAAATTCCTGTTAGTCAGCATGATCAATTAAATGAAATTTAATTTGCTTTCCAAATGTGTGCACAGGACAAACCCAAAGCACCCAGCTGACAAGCCCAACCAAAATGGACTGTTGTGCGTTTCTCTTCAAGCAAATGGCAAATCTGAACCACTTCTAGAGTTATTGGTGGCTGTGTGGCAAAGCTGGCCTGACATGCTGACAGGTCAAGCTGATGGAGCTGAAGCTTGTCTGAGGAATGCATTTCGCTGGGAAAAGCCAGGCTTACGCAGTCAGCAGCTGGAGGAGGACAGGAATGCTTTTGGGGTCATATAGACCAAACTGCCTGGAAACAGAACATGAAGTCACGGGGTGTGCAAGTGCAGTGTGGCAGGATGAACACATCCTGAGAGAAAAGATGAAACTAGGTCATAAAAACTGAGAAAAGAGGAGAAACCACACTTATTATTCGTTAGTGACTCCTAGGCTGCTTGGTAGCTCAGATCAAGTGTCTGATCCAGAGATGGATTTCACAATGATCAGCATGATTCCTGTTTTCAGCTCACTTTTAAGAAAAAAACTGAAATTTTTCAAGTCTTATTCCAGAAACTAAAGGTATTTCTTACATCAGCTGTCATGTGCCAGCCTGCTCCAGCCACGCAGCCGGGCTGTAACTCCCAGGAAAGGGTTACAGCTCCCTTTCCTTATCTCACTGGTAGCAGTGTGCCAGCCAAGGGAAGTGGCAAGCAGCCTCCTGAGCCTTTGGGAGCTATGCAAATCCCTGGGGCCCCCATGTCTTCTCAACAACTTTCTTTTAAAGGTAAGACAAGGCTTAAAAATGTCCTGGGCTGTCTGTTGAGGTTTTTATCAAGTGTATCTTTAGCTGCTTAAAGCTTAATCAAAACCTGACTGGAGATGCTATATTCATACTGAAGCTGATGCATGTAAGAGGGCAGCTCTGCCTGTGGTTGGGAGCACCACAGGGTGGTTGGTTTCTTCTTGCCCGGTGAGATGTACTCAGCTTGAGAGTGCTCTCATTTCCCAGCAGCTATGAGGGGCTATCATACCTACTGCTTCTCTGTTGTAAGCAGTTTCACCGAAGTAGAGATGAAAACAATGGTACAAACCCCTGAAATCAGGACTGATGAAAGAAAGTCGTTCTACTACAGGTATAATCAACCGATGGGAAGCACACCACTGACTAGCTGCTCTGAGTATGTGTGGAAAAAAGAGCGCGAAAGAAGCACTCCTCTTTCTTGTATCTAGCTCCTTTGCTATTGTTAAAACAAAATTGTTATACTCAGCATATCTGGTGATACGAGCTCCTGAAGGGGCAGAAAAATGTTATGACTGTGTCTAGAACTGACTTTCAAACATGCATGCTTACAAAGACAAGGACGGCACTGCTCCCAGGAACGTGGCAGCATGATGTTCCCCTGCACTCTGCGGACCCCTTAAAGACCAATAGATTTATGGTAAACCACAAACTAGCTGAGGCCTGTTAAACTACCTGCTGTGCTGTTTTAAACCTGAGCTAAAGTGGGACTTCCAAAGGGGGAAGGAGAATTTATTTGTAGTATGTACCTCTTCCAGTCCCATGTAACAAGAGCGTTTATTTTTCCTCAGGATGCTTGAATAAACTTGTATGGGTAAAGTTTGTCTGTTGGCACGTGGTTATAAATGTTATTGTGCTGCAACAGAACTTAATCTTGGAAAAGTTGGCTATGTTGCTAGGTGAAAATCTCCGAGACCCAGAGGTGCCTCTTAGTATAACATGAGAGTATTGTTTCCAATCCAAATAACACTTTGCAGGTTTTCTCTTACTCGTTCAAGAGATTTGTGCCTGAATTACCTTGTTTGCCCAGAAACAACAGGTATGTAGCCAGAAAGGAATTTGCTTACAATGTATGTTACTTTACATCGTGTCACTGGCTTATGTCGCAGAACAGTAGGGTCCACCAAGATAACATGATATGAAGTTACAGGTGATGATATGACATGAGTCATGGGCTACCTCAAGAAACAACTCTCCCTCCCCTTCAAATATCTGTTATTACTAAGGCTTTGTTTCAAGTTTTTTTTTTAAGTTTTGATCTAACAGGAAAGGCTTCTATTCTGCTGGTGTTGGGTTTTTTGTTTTTAAAGGTATTGGGGCACCTGAAGCTTCAGCTGAATTAGAATCACTTTCTGAGATTGCTGAGTATGTCTAACTTTTTCTTTAAAGATGCTGTTGTATTCAGGTAGACAGCATGAGACTTGTCACATAATGCCAGGGGTTTGAAAGTTTCTGAGCTTTGCTTGTAATTGCTTAAAAATGAATCTGTTTGATAAACATATACACATCTGCTAATAAAGATAATAAAGATTATCATAGGTGTGGCTGCAAAGTATAAATTACCTCAGTGATCTATAAGTAGCCACATTATGTTTATTTAGCATTAATTTTCTATATTTTGCAAATATACATATACCCCTGCAAAATGGGATCTCCCATGCCACCCACTTTTCCCAGTGTTCAGTTAGACCGGGGTCTAAGGAACTCTTGGAGAGTTATTTCCTTCACTGTCTACAGCTACTGCCTCATTTGAAGACGTAGGCTATTTGTGGATGTCTTGCACATATGTAGTAATGATATCCCTGTATTATACTGCAGAGATTTTTGGTACATGACCTTGGCATGGCTTGTGGTCCTCTGCTTATTAGCCTGCCTTCCCGGGATTTATATTGAATTTCAAATCTTGTGTTCATCCAAGTAGCTACCATTTAATACCATGATAAATAAATGCTTGGCAATGACACAGCATTTTAAGCCTATCCCTTAGACATTGCAGAATTTCAGGCAGAAGTCAGAAGCTTTTAAAGTTTTTCTACGGGGACTCCCACATCAGTATCTCTGGAAGAACCAACAATTATGTCTTTAAAAGCTAGGACAGATACATGCATCTGGTTTTGTTCTGCCAATTAAAAAAAATCAGTGACCATATATTTTAGAAGATTGTGGTTTTATCTGAACCCTGAACTGTTGGCTTATGGTAATTAACAGGAATAAAAATAGTCTAGGGTTATGTTCCTAAATTAGCTTTTGTGGGGGTGTATTTGTATAGGGTGTATCTCCTATACAAATAGACCAGAGTCTCTTGATTGAAGGATTTATGATCCTTGGTTAAGATGATCTGAATTTATTGTATTTAAGGATTAATTAGTTAACATGTGTAATCACTTTAATGGTGCTTGGCATTATTATAGGATATAGACTTGGCAAAATATGGAACCGATAGTAGTCTAAAAAAATACCAATGCTAAAATGTAAAATCTTCGCAATTACTTTACGGCTATGTAAACTGAATAAGCTGAAAATGAGATGAAATTGCTGGGGTGGTCTACTTGCTGGAACCAAGTTTCCTGGCTCTTAATGAGTTTGCCCTTTCCATAGTGCTGAGCAAAGTTTGCATCCTGCTGTTTGTTCTTGCATCTCATTTCTAATGGCTTCAAGACTTATCTTTGAAGCAATATAATCAGTTTCACTGGCAAAGCCTGTCAAAAAGCAAACAGGAAATGGGGAAAAACCCCACATTTGTATGTGCTGATATATTCACATACACAATTAAACATAATGCATTATGTGTGGGGAAGAGAGCTTTTTACTATAAACCTATTGATTTGATCCCTTTTTTTTTTTTTTGACATATTCTATACAGATCTAGTATCTAACTAGGAAGTCTTTTTCAGCTAAACCTTTATGACCCTTTGTAACTAAACATAAGGGAGGAGGCTGTGCACTAAGGAATTGCTGTAACTAACCAACAGAAGGGAGAAGGTAAATGTAGTACTCATACACATCATTCAGTTATTCAGCGTATTTCAGGGTATGTTTACTTGATAGTTTTGCAATAAAACCTGCTTCCTCTGGTGGCATATCTCCCAGATTTAACCTGCTTACAGATGCTTCCAAGCATTTGCAGCTCCTGAGCACTCCTAAACTCTGAAAATGTGAATAGGGAAATTAGTAACACGACTATCTTACCAGCATAGGAATTCAAATGCTATTGGAGAGTGACTGGAGATACAAGTCTGTCTATGACTTGAATATCAGGGTTTCTTGGCTTTTGCTCATTCATCTTCTAAGGCACAAAGAGAAACTTAGTTTTGTTTTTATTTATAGAGAAAAGGGCATTTTGCATTCTACATCCGCCATCTGCTCACTTGTTCCCAGTGATGGCTAGGATATCAGTAAAATGCTGTTCTGTGGCCCGCAGAGCTTGGCGGGGCAGAATTACAATCTGCGTACACACAGGCATCCGCCAGGAGCTGGAAGTTTGCAGCAGCCCTAGACCTTAAATTCCAACAAGCAGAGAAAATTGTGCGAGCTGCCTCGTCCTGGCCCTCTGACGAAAGCTCACCCTTTCTTTGAGTCTGATTTCACAGTGGCTCCGTGCCCCATGTTTTATATTGCTGTGTGCAATATAAAGTGTTTCTCATCTGGAAACACGCTAAAATTAGATTAGCAAATGTGATGCCCATCTTCAAGAAGGGCCAGAAGGAGGACCCGGGGAACTACAGGCCTGTCAATCTGACCTTGGTACCGGGGAAGCTGATGGAGCAGATCATCCTGAGAGCCATCACATGGCATGTAGAGAATAACCAAGGGATCAAGCCCAGCCAGCATGGGTTCAGGAAAGGCAGGTCCTGCTTGACCAACCTGATCTCCTTCTACGACAAGGTGACCCGTCTAGTGGATGAGGGAAAGGCTGTGGATGTTGTCTACCTAGACTTCAGTAAAGCCTCTGACACGGTTTCCCACAGCATTCTCCTGGAGAAACTGGCTGCTCATGGCTTGGACGGGTGTACTCTTCGCTGGGTAAAGAACTGGCTGGATGGCCGGGCCCAAAGAGTTGTGGTGAATGGAGTTTACTCCAGTTGGCGGCCAGTCACAAGCGGTGTTCCCCAGGGCTCTGTGCTGGGGCCAGTTCTGTTTAATATCTTTATCAATGATCTGGATGAAGGGATCGAGTGCACCCTCAGTAAGTTTGCAGATGACACCAAGTTGTGCGGGAGTGTTGATCTGCTTGAGGGTAGGAAGGCTCTGCAGAGGGACCTGGACAGGCTGGATCAATGGGCCGAGGTCAATTGTATGGGGTTCAACAAGGCCAAGTGCCAGGTCCTGCGCTTGGGCCACAGCAACCCCATGCAACACTACAGGCTTGGGGAAGAGTGGCTGGAAAGCTGCCTGGCAGAAAAGGACCTGGGGCTGTTGGTTGACAGCTGGCTGAATATGAGCCAGCAGTGTGCCCAGGTGGCCAAGAAAGCCAATGGCATCCTGGCTTGTATCAAAAATAGTGTGGCCAGCAGGACTAGGGAAGTGATCGTGCCGCTGTACTCGGCACTGGTGAGGCCGCACCTTGAATACTGTGTTCAGTTTTGTGCCTCTTGCCACAAGAAAGACATTGAGGTGCTGGAGCGTGTCCAGAGAAGGGCAACGAAGCTGGTGAAGGGTCTAGAGCACAAGTCTGATGAGGAGCGGCTGAGGGAACTGGGGTTGTTTAGCCTGGAGAAAAGGAGGCTGAGGGGAGACCTTATCGCTCTCCACAACTACCTGAAAGGAGGTTGTAGAGAGGTGGGGGTCGGTCTCTTCTCCCAGGTAACAAGTGATAGGATGAGAGGAAATGGCCTCAAGTTGTGCCAGGGGAGGTTTAGACTGGATATTAGGAAATTTTACTTCACTGAAAGGGTTGTGAAGCATTGGAACAGGCTGCCCAGGGAAGTGGTTGAGTCACCATCCCTGGAGGTATTTAAAAGATGTTTGGATGAGGTGCTTAGGGACATGGTATAGTGGTGGTCTTGGTAGTGTTAGGTTTACGGTTGGACTCGATGATCTTAAAGGTCTTTTCCAACCTATATGATTCTGTGATTCTGTGAAAATGGCAATTCTCAGACTTCCTCTGGAACAGGTGAGGAACAGGGTGGGATCTCACAAAGCCTTTTACTCTGCTCATTTAGTTTCCTGGTAAGCAGCTGCTTTCCCCTGTGCTTATCTTGAACTGATTTTTGACCTGCATTTCAGACTGTCCAGTTCCGTCCTTGCTGAAGGGCCATAGCTCATACCTGCCAGTAAGTTTTCACAGCAACTGCTTCTTGCTGTTTGGAGTAAAACGGCATGTCCTAGTTTAGACAAGTGGGTTGGTGCAAGGGGTTCTTCTAAGCTCTCTCTTTCATGTTCTCTATGGTAGGGAAACAGTGTATTTGGTCAAAAATAACCATCCTGGATGCCAGTGACAGCTCTGGTGACAGAGGCGAAGTAGGTATTGCCTAAAGGAGGCAAAATGGCCACGGTCCTACTCAGCTGTGGCAGATCCTAATGATGGTTCAGCTGCTGGTGCTGGGGTATGAGTACCCACTGCTTGGGGGGCAGGTGAAGGGGGGGACGCAAATGAGCTTGAAATCATCCATCAGAAAGAAGACAAACATATGGTAGTGAGACTGACTATATACAAAATCTTTCACGGAAGATGCTGTAGCTTTTTTGTACTAAAACTTTCTGCTGCTCTGGCAGGTAATCGCTGGTCAAGCACAAACTGGGGTCATTAAAAAGAGATCCTGGCTTAAAATGTTTGGCCTATGTCATACCAGAGATCAGACTGAATGACCCCAAAATCTCTCCCTCTAGCCTACAAAGATAGGAAGCAATGAAAGAAAAAAACCACCATCACCAGCAACAACAAAATGAGATCATTATCCAACATCTTCCAGTGGCGGAACTGACACCTAATGGCAAACTGCTCCTGTCCTGCCCAACAACCTCTGAGGATGCTTTTTGCAGCCAAAATGATCCACAACCCTTAACTGTGGATTCTGATTAATTTCAGCCACAGTTGTGGCTGGTGCTGTGGCTGTAACATCTTGCTAAACAATCAAAATCCATCAGTAGTCTAACCCTTCATTATCAGCTTTTAAATGGATTCAACCATCAGAAAGACCCCAGAAAGAGGGCTGGTCAAAAGACTGACTGGAACTGGTGGTAACAGCCATAAACTGTACAGACCTGTCCTGCAGGGACAGAAAAACTTCAAGACCTCCCAGCAACCTGCTTTGAGCTTCCTTCCAGGCAGCATTGCTGTGGACACCATCTTCCCTGTAGATTAAAAGATTGTTTGTGTTTTTCCATTGTATTGTATTTTCTACTCCCAAAGTGCTTTATAAATGCTGGCTGGACATAGCTGGAGCTGTGCTACAGGTCAGAGGAAAAATTATTTCTATGTTACAGAAATGCTGCTTGCAATATTAAGGTCACACTGTCCTAACGTGATCCTACCGCAGAGATGAATGCAGATTCTGATGCATTGTGTTGTGCTATGTCGTCCTCAATTAACTGAAGGCGGTTTGCCCCAGGGCCTGCCGATTCATCTGTTCGTTGGAGCTCGCACCGAATTAACATACAACAAAATCGAAAGGTTCTTCCACGACAAACAGCCTGCTCATTCATCTGTTACACAGCTTCACTGTGGTGCTGTTCTCATTATCACATTTGATGTAATTTGTACGTGTGCTAGTCGTGAAAAAAAAACAAACAAAAAACTGTCTTACCCTTGCTTTGGGGCCTGAAACGTCAACAAAGCAATTAGCTGCTGCCTTTTGCGGCAATCAAAATACACCATGTAAGATAAATTTGGAATGGCTTGCAGATGCTGCACATTAGGGAGCTAAAAAGCTTTTAATCCTTATTTAGAACTTTGTGTGTTTGTATGTGGGGTGGGGTTTTTTTTATAATTAATTTGCACAAGCATCTTGTGTAAAGGATTCCTTACCATACATGAGCCTTTTCCCTTTCAATCTCCACACATCCCCCAATATTAAAAGAATAATCATGTCAGATCTATGCTCGAAGGAGTACTGTTTGCTAAAAAGCAGATCATTCAGATCATTAACCCAGTGATCACAGTAAGTGGGACCTTATAAGCATCTACAAGGAACTACTGAGCTGCCACACTGGATGAAAAACTGAAGTTGTATTACTAGTTTCTGTTCCAGTTCATGCAGAAATAATCTTATTTACTATGCAATTTTAAAAATACTTTGAGTTAATAATATGACATTCAAAAATTCTCAACAGTTGTGTTTAAACTGCTAAGACAAACATTTTCTTTGCTGGTAGCTTCCTAAGTTTAGCACTGTCAACTGGAAAGACATAAGTACAGTAGATCAAAGAATGGAACTTCCCTATAAATTCTTCCTTTTTAGCAGAAAGTAAAATCTCATTTAGGTAATGAAAATTACTGATAACTAAGGTTGTCTCTTAATTACTTTGTGACAAATTTCTGACAATATAAAGATCAATGTGGAAAAAATAAAATTTCCATTAAAGATGCTGCATCTATTCAGCCAGTAATGCTTTTGCATTTCACAACATGATGTGACACCAGTTAATGATAGTGTTTCTGTCACCTGCAGACTGCTCTGTGGGGAAGCCTGTGGGTACGCTTCTCTAAGCTCCCCAGCATCTGCCTTCACCAGCTACAACAGTCAGACAAAGATGAGGGTGGGGAAGTCATGAAAGGAAGACATAATATTCATAAGCATGTTTAGGGTTGCTCCCTAAGCCAAGATAATCCCTTAATATATCAGAGAAACATGAAAAGATTTTAAAGGCCTGTTTCAGGACGTGCCATTTCAGAATGCCTTAACATCCCGCATTTCTTAAAGGTCTTTTAAAAAGGTCAAGTTGGGAAATCATGCAAATTTATCCCTTTTAGTTGGAACACAAAGATATATGACAGAGAGACAGTCTTTGTTTGTTGCTATTAGTAGTATTCTTGTAGTTAGGATAATCCAAACATATTTAGCAACAGTGCTTATGTGGTAGCACAGGTAACCACCCAATCAATGCCCTGTTCTCAGTCATTAGCACTTAACTTTGCAAGCTTCTAAATATCCTTTTCCCCCACTGAGATCAAGAATAAACTCTCTCCTGCGTAGAGCGGAACACACATATTTGTGGTATTTTGTACCAGTTCTGCAGTCTCTTTCAAAATACATTAAGATTGCTGACTCTAATTTTCATGGCAATAAGGATGTAATTTTAACTTACATAAACAAATGAGACAAGCCATACAAACTGGAATTTATTTAATTCATACAGTACAACAAGGAATATAAGAACTGCTTTACATACGTATTTTAAATTCTTTTTGGGTATTTTAGTTTTAAAACTTAACATTCAGTAAGAAAGTATACTATCAAAAGCCAAGTTTGAAGACCAGTTAAGGAAGTACTCTTACTCTGTGTTACTTGACAGATTGTCACACAGGAATATTTAAAAACACTTTTTTCTGCAGAAAAGTCAGAAAAAAAAATCCTTTAAAATGTTCATTAATATTAAATGGAGACTTACTTGCTCATATACCAGCCAACTATTTCAAAGTTGTCATACTGGCAGTATGCTACCATTCCTGTAATCTCTTGTGTATGTAGTTGCAACATGTGTTCTAGCTGCATTTTAATAAGTGATATGTTTTAAGATGACAGAAACTAATTAGGACTCTTAAACCTTTCCTGCTACTGAAAGTAACACAGGCTTTGCCACAGGAATGCATTAAGTATAGTCTATCTACTTTGAGCTAGTATTTTCAAAAAGATGTATGGGACATTTGCCCTGGCTAACTGCTTTTACATAATAAAAAATATGCTCATCAGAGCATAGCAAAGTGCTGTTTTAACTGTTTGATGAGCTGTTGTGTATCAACATGGCCTGGAAATGCTTCTTCTGACTTCTGAGCAGCTGTGTAACTCCTCTGAAGATCTCCAACCTGTAAGAAACACACAAACTGATTTTGTAAATCCAAGCACTGCATTATTTGCATCATGTATTCTGTGCAGTACATTTCTGATGCTCACAAGCGTTAAAACATAGCCGGTCCTGAGACTGATTAAATAAAACAGTCCGTATGGAGGCTTTTGAACTCAGGGTTACGTCCCCCTTACATCAAGGGGTGAGAAGAGAAAGACAGAAATGTGACTTTAATGGGAGGGATGCTTCAATACGGTAACTTTATATCCTTGTTGTGGTTTAAACCCAGTCAGCAACTAAGCACCACACAGCCGCTCGCTCACCCTCCCCCACCCCTGATGGGGTGGGGGAGAGAATTGGGGAAAAAAAAGTAAAACCTGTGGGTTGAGATAAAGACAGTTTAATAGGACAGCAGAGGAAGAGAAAATAATAATAATGATAAAATAATGTACAAAACAAGTGATGCACAATGTAATTGCTCACCACCCACTGACCGATCCCCAAGCAGCGATCACTCCCCCCGGCCAACCCCCCCAGTTTATATACTGAGCATGACGTCCTATGGTATGGAATAGCCCTTTGGCCAGTTGGGGTCAGCTGTCCTGGCTGTGCCCCCTCCCAGCTTCTTCTGCACCTGGCAGAGCATGGGAAGTTGAAAAGTCCTTGACTAGTGTAAGCTCTACTTAGCAATAACTAAAACATCAGTGTGTTATCAACATTATTCTCATACTAAAATCCAAAACACAGCACTATACCAGCTAGCAGGAAGAAAATTAACTCTATCCCAGCCAAAACCAAGACAATCCCATTCCACCTGACTTCCTGGAGAATGGACAACAAGGTACACTATGCCCAGTGCTTGAAGTGAGGAGGAATAAAACATGGAAGATTTGTTTTTAAACTTCATAGAAGTGCTGTTGTATATACAGGCAAAACACAACCAATCAGGCCTCTGTAAAAGCCGCAACTCCATGTGATTTTCTGCTTCCTCACAGAGAGGCACAACAGTGTTGGAGAGCTGATGCTGGTCCTCTGCTGCTTTTAGAAGTATGTTTCCACATTGTTGCCTACTTAGGGAATTTTATTTTTTCCTGAATAGCCATCATTTTTTGGAAGGAGGAAGTGCACGTAAGGAGAGCATCTCAGAAAGTGGGTTCAGCAAAAAAAGAACCCAAATGTTTGAGAACACATCTAGTAAAAGTGATAGCTCCTGGGTAGAAAGGAAGAAGCTACGAAAAGTGTCAGTAGGAGGCCTCTGTTGCCTGTGCATCAGTCAACACAGAGCTTCAGTGCAGCAAGAATTCTCTGAAGGGCAAGAAACCAGGGTCCTGGCCAGAGAAGTTATATTTTGTAAACCATGGCCTTACACCAAATCTAAGGACTGCATTACCACACTGCATCAACAGCTAGCTGATCTGGCCATCTGTCTTCTCCCACAACCTATGCAGATTCTTTGTGCAAAAGCTACATAACAAGACATTTGCAGACTAGGATTTACTCAATTGGTAAGTACAGAATGCAATTACTCAAGACCATCTTATGTTTCACAATGGAGAGGAGATGCTTACAAATTAATGGGTTGTTCTCTCCTTGACGCATGTACTTTAGTATCTGTAGGAGTTGGGCTGCCCACACAACACAGACTCATAACAGAATCTCGAAGGTGTAGGCACAAGCAAAGGAGCAGTTTTTTCTTCTGAAAAATTTAAGGACTTGTACATGTTTCTCCTTATTAACAGGAATGTTGGACACACTGTTAATTCAGTGTCTGAGACACTCCGTATGAAGAAATTATTAACACACAAAATTCAAAGGTTGTAAAGCTGAAGAACAGACTTTCCTTTTGAGGTCAGTAAGATCATGGAATGAATAAATTATATTCTTTCTATAATTACTGATAAATCATATGATACTACTTCACTTCACATTCTGAAAAAGCCAACAACTGTAAAGACTGTAGATGGAATTGTTAACAGATCGTTCATCTGCGCGTTTGGAAAATTACAAAGTTACTTTATAGCTAGTTGGCCTCACTTATTCTCAAAAGCAAACATTTGAATGACTACTTTTACACACAAAGCTTCTGGGTATTAAAATGAAAATGTAACTTTAGTTTTCCTTGAGGTTATGCACTCTGTATTCTTTTGTCTTACCTATTTGGAATTCACAGTAATAACAATAAAAATCCAACTACCCCATCAAGGCTCAATTTTTAGATTACAAGAATAGGATAGTGCATTACCTTCTCTGAGAGTATTGCAAAATTGAAATGGGGCTCATACATATGAGGTGCTAAAGATGAAGCAGTCTGCAGCAAAGCTCTTGCCTATGTAGAGAAAGAAAAAAAAAAAAAATCTGTGAGGGAGGGAGGGTAACAAGAATCTAATGTAATTTTCATCATTCTTTAAAGAAATCATTCTGTGTTTTCTTTACTAGGCCTTTACTAAGAAAGTCATCTTCAACTATGTATGAGTTACAGCAATAGTACATTTAGGCATAATACAGTTTAATAGCATTGAAATGAGTAACACTCTTGGTTGAGTCAGAAAAAACATGCTGGGACTTAATTAAGCAATTCAGTTCTAAATGCTGAACAGAATATATTAATTAAAAAAAAGTATTTAAAGTCCCACCCCACTGTATTTATCTGTTGTCTCTGACAGCACTGTCTTAAGCATCCCTGAAAACCTAAATGTTATCATACAAATTACAGTTTTCACACTCACAAACTTTAATAAAATTAATTATTCTTTTCTGACTAGCAAAATAGTAGCATTAAAAACTAGAGTTTGCATTTTCATGCTGCAAATCCAATACAAAATTAAGGTCAACTTGTGAATGCTTCTACTAAAAAATGGAAAACCTTGGGGGAAAAAACCCGATCCTTTAAAAACAAAAGTATCTGTAAACTGGGAAGGCAGAGTTAAGAACTTATTAAAACTCCCTAAATCTGACAACTCTGAGTACATGCAACAGTACTTATGAAAGAACATTGTGAAATAAAATAAAATCCAAGATAAGCAAAATATCTTCACATTTTTTAGTCTTCTGTGCATAATTTTATTGCCATGATGATCCTGATTTTTAGTTATACTTGTGATACAAGAAGAATATAGAAAATTTTAAGCTAAAAACTAAAATAGACAGGAAATAATTGATTATAATGGAAAGGCTCTGAAGTGTTAATTATTAGCAATCACAACTCCACAACTGGACGTAAGTTTCACCTGGGAATTAAATGTCTGTAAATTTACTGATTATGAAACTGAAACTAAACCCAAAGTTTATTTGTCACTGGAAACATCCAGTGCTGGGTTCATTTCAGTGTTTCCATGGTAATTTCTAGGTTATCTGAATAAAGTTAACTTTGAGAATTTGCTCTTAAAAAAGTTATTTACAAGTCTTCATATTGTTTTGTAGCTCTCTGATGTATATATGAATCCATCAAAATAGGCTTGCTCCCGTAAGGATTAAAACAAGCCCACAGTAGTTCAAACTGTCCAACAAATGCATATTAATTTTCCCTGCATGCGTATAAAAAATGAATGCATTTAATCCACTGTGCACGTCAATTATACATCTAAGCGCAATACAACTTAGTATACTCACATTAGCTAAGACGAACCACCAAGCTTAGTGATGCAAAAGTATTTATCAAGAACCTTCTGCTTTGGGACAAAACTCTAAAGCAATCTCCTTGTTGAAAAAAATCCTTTAAGAGCTGATCTGATTGCTGTCTTCTGCCACCCAACATAAGTATATTATCTACATTTATAAACTGAATATCTAGTCAAAGTTGTAATTTAAGTGACAATTACAGAGTAATGGGTTTTGTTTTGGGTATCAATTTAGAAAAAAGATCTCAACAACTGCAAAGCCACTGTAAACCTTGTTTGTCTTTGATGAACCATTTGGATATGCCTAAGAATGAGCAGTTTAATGGGAGATAGCATGACAACGTGGAGGTTACACTGAAACATGCATAAAAGTTATCCATGTTTTCTGCCTGTAATAGTAAGCTAGATGTTCATACGATGCCTCCACCTCAGGCAAATGACATGTTTCCTAAGTGCAAGAGGGCCAAAGGAAGCATTCTGCTTAGGCTGAGATTCAACACCAACCTGTTCAATGTGACCTTTTCGCATTTCCAGCACAGCCAAGTTGTTGTAAGCTTCCGCATAGTCATTATTGTTGACTAACGTTAGCTTGAAACACTGGTAAGCCAGATTCAGGTCTCCTATCCCCTAAAAGTAAAATTGTATTTTAATTTGTGAAAAGATGGGAAACAACATGCATCTAGTTTGGTTGTCTGGAGTATCTTTTCACCCATATGTACTACCATGGAATACAAATTACAATAAAAACACGCTGATCAGAATCATATGTGCTTTCTTCCCAGACCCTCTCATTTGCTTCTTATTCTTCCCCCAGACAGAATCATTTCTCCCCAGCACAAACTTCCATGCTTCAAGTGATATTCAATTCATCTAATTTAACTTTTAGATGACTGAAGTGCCATCTAAAGACTAGGCTGCTACCGTCTATAGTAGGGTAAGAAAAACAAAGGTGTCTCCAGAGGGGAAGTCATCTTGCCTCTCTGTCTTTACACAGATTAAAAAAAAATCACATATAAACCTAGTTTTTAGAAGATAAAAATTAAGGGAGATGAATTTCTTTGTATGGAGCAGCTGACTACTCTTTAATGCTCTAGTGTTATGACCAACACTGACACAGCATCAGGTTAAACATTAGCAGTGACAAACGCTGAAAAATATAGGCACATCAGTTCAAATTTCAGTGTTTTAGGCAGTATAAATTAATGTGTTTATCCTAGTTGCAGTACAATCAAGATGAACAGTTGAGTTTCTCTCTGACTTAAGTTAAATCATAATCAGCATTTGAAGACAACTCATATTAGAAAGCTGTCAAAAACTTTATTCAGTAACCTTATTCTGGGCACACAGCTAAACAGAAATCTAACACAACTTCTGAAAGAACATCTGCAAAAATGAGCAGTGAATGCAAATTACTGCAGAAATGTAACAAACTTTATCACACAATTACAGTATTTCTATAGCTGTCTATAAGAGGAACATACCTTCTCAACTATGACATACATAGTGCTTTAGTGTCTGCTACATGCTGCTGAATATATATTTTTAGGACAACAGAATCGGTCTAATGCTCCATGTAACACAAATAACAGCTCAGAGAAAAACATCTTGAATTCAATTTTTTTTGTCAGATTAGCTTGTATTGCAGCAAAGGCCTTCAAGGGCTGGCACATGTTGCAATTTTTTTAGAAAGAAGGAAAGGTTAAAGACAGTGGGGAGGGAGCCTCTTTTAGCAGGAGTAAGCCACATTCTGTGAAGATGTACAGAACTTTTTTCTTTTGCCTCTTCCTCTCTACTGAAGGGTAAATAAGCCTTTAATCTGTACTGCACTTTATCCTGTACAGTATAGGGTTTCATATTTCAAAGTAGGGCAATGACTCCTTCCTAGTTATTCTTTCTCCAGTTTTTGTAAAATTATATTTATTCAGAAAGGTTGTTAATATTTTTCATACCACAGCCACATGTCCCAAGTTGTACCACACATCTGCTGTCTCCTCCTCATTTTCAGCCAAAAACAGTGCACGTTCAAATGAAGACAGTGTCATATCATATTGCTGGGCATAGAAGCAACAGAGGCCCAGATTGTTAAAAAGTTGGCAGTTATAAACACCCATCTGCAGGAGCCGTCTAGATTGAAAGAAAATATTTGTTTAACTTATTTTTTTAGATTAATTTCAAATAGGAGTTCTATTCTAAACGACCAAGTTCTCTCCTCCTTTCTCCCTGTTCTGAGAGGGTATAATAACCAAGTGTCTTACACTTGGTAAAGTTTTCATGAAGGGCAGTGCAGGGCATTTTTGATTAGTAGAATAAAAGCTGTGCAAAACAGTCTTCATGTAAATTAGATAACGTCTGTCTTTTTGACTGTGCCTCATGATCTGACTTTACTGTAAGACAGAGCTGTATGCAGACTTTCTCCATTTCCTCTTTCCAATCCCTCAACCTCAATCAAGCTGTAATTTGTTGCAGTTACTTTTTATAACTCTTCAGACTTCATTTTTTTTCTTGATTCCTGTCCTTCAGCACTGCTCTAATCAGTACCAGTACATCTAGTATATGAATCTACATTAATCTTACATTTGAAGCATAACTCAGATTTTGATTCAAACTGATGTTGTTTAATGTGTCTTTTAGAATGGAGATGTTTTATAAAAATTCTTTATTAATATTTATAGGAAAAACAGATATGCTAAGAGGGCTGGGAAAAACAGGGCTGCTGTCTGCAGCATCACTGTGAGTTTCTGAACCTAAAGCATAAAAGAGCTCAGGTCCAACAGAAATGAGACGGTAGTGCTTATATTGACTTAATCTGCTCTTAGACTTAAGAACATGAGTCAGGCTCCTTTGCACTCTGACTGTATTGAAATAAAAAGCAATTAACATTATATTTTTATTGCTTTCAGCAAAAGATGGGGGAACCCCAGCACACGTTCAAGTAAGGGATTTTGTGGTCACAACTGCTTGTGACTTCAGGTGGAGTTTTTCAAAGACTACTCTTTTTCAAAGGGTAAATAGGAAGTCCTTGTGCCTTCTGAATGCAACTGAAGTTGAGAGTAAGGTGCAGTGTTCTCAAACTGCCTTATGCTGGGAAAGATCATTTCTTGTTTATTAATCTTCTTAATCAAATAGTAACTGTTTTGACAATCTTTGTTGATACTTCTACATACTGCGCATGAAATGATGACAAGTTTTTAAGAGAGAGATGTAATTATCACTGGCTGAGAAGATACATAAGTTGGTATGCTGATTTTATGGTGATACCTGCCCAAATGCTCAATCATCCTCCCCTGCCAAATCTCCTAATGTTCTTTTTGTGCTATCAGCATTACAAAAATCAACCCTTTATATTATGCTCCCACATGTTTAGTTCCCCGTCCCTCCCCACAAGTGTACATACCTATAAAACCGCAGAGCTATCTCAGGCTGGTCTGAATAAAAATGGTTACTGCCAATGCATGCAATGGCTTCCACATGAGTATTGTCTTGTTTTAAGACGTCTTTATAGTACTCTGCAGCTGAGGAGATATTGTTCATTTCCTAAACAATTGGAAAAGATTCAGATTAATTCTACTTTTTATCACCGATTTTTATCATAAAACTTATTAAAATGTCAATCTACTGAGTGCTTTATCTATGCCCTGTACAGTACTTAACTGAGATTAATTATGCATGCTCTTACAGTTCTCGGATCGTACAATGCAACATCACTGATTGGCATCTTCAGAAGCAACACACACATCCACGAGAACGCATATTAATTTATCAGTGCTAGGTGTACCTGTCATTAACTCTATGCCATAGCTACAAAAAGAGATTTATTTGTCTTTTATTTTTTAGAAAAAGAGATTGGTCAGAAGCTTAGCATGTGCAATAGGCATTTGCTACTTTTTGCACAATGCCTTGTGATACACAGTACTTTGCAGTCAGTTTCCCAGTATGGTAACATACAGTAGACTTACTTCCCAGTCAATGTCTCAATTATTTTCAATGCTTTGTAAGTCAACTCATGAATTGCTCTGAACACAAATGACAATATAATTGCTAATGAAGAATTATTATGTGCCTTTGAAAACAGGAATCATGGATCTATTACCAAAACTTGTAGTAGCTAGGATATGCCAGTTAAGAGAACTATATTGTATAAAAATATATGCTTGGATGTATGCTACTTGGAAGATGAATTAGGGTGAACTCATTGCTGTAAACAACATCACATTGTTTCTGAGGAGTGCAAGTCACCAGAGGACTCTACCCCATATCAGAAGAAAATAAATTAAAAGATCAAAACACACTTCTGTGCTTAGAGAGGAATAATTTCTACCTGTGTGCTGTAGATACACTGTACTCTCAACATGACTAAAGAATAAGCTTTTATTTAACCTCAGCAGTGTATCTAGCTATGAAAAAATGTATTCCCTGTGATAAAAGGAAATAGTACTAAAGCAGTCCCTTTAAAAATAATGTTTTTTTAAAACCAAAAAAGGTCTACATCTATTCCTACTGTCAAAAGGTAGTGACAGCGAAGAAAAGCTCTGATTAAGATGCCCGATGCATACAGTCCACTTGTGAGTCTATGTAATGAGAACAGCCCTGTGCTGCAGTACAAATCTTTGCTAATGAAGCTATAATCCTGCAGTCAGGTATCAGTGAAAAAATAGATCCTGTCAACTATATGCTACTCTTTAATAATTCCTTAAAGGGTTATGCAATGTTATGTATGGTTCTGCAAAATAATATCCATATTAAAAACTGTTTAACAATTCAGGAAGAAAAGCCTCCAAAAATTATGCAGCTGTTTTCTTCCTTGCTGAAGGACAAAAAGGATTTAATATGAAAATGGATTAATGCTTAGGGGTTAGATGAGAATGATGAGAACAGGAAAGAATGCCAAGTATGAACAGAGACAAAAAAAAATAAATTCATGACTTTGTTTAAAACATTTGTTCTGGAATAACATCATTACCAACTTCCAGTGAAAAACAATATTAAGTCCATTGTTTGACATGAAAATACACACTTTGAAAATACAAAATACATGGTTACCAAGCTAAAATGAAACTACTTTAAAATTAATCCTACTTGAAATAACATCTACTTCCTAAACTAAGAAACATTCACATTCCAACTGTTCTCACTGGCTTAAGAAACTAACAGTAACACATAGTGCTAATAAAGACAATACTGACAAGTAGACTATTTTGCTGTTTAATCCTGCGAGCAGGCTGTGGGTGACTGGAGCAGTTTTAGTATGACGAAACATATATAAACTAGACCTAGCTACATGGACAACATCTGTACCACTTGACTTAATGTGGACTTGCGTCTGTGTGTCAAGGGTAAATACAATCTCACTAGTGTGATTAACCATTTAAACAAATAAGCCTGCAAGGCTCCCCTGACATTACTCTCGTATCTTTGTGTAATGTTACCTGTTTTGCATTAGTGATACTGAAAATCGGTGTAGTTAATTTTTGATGCCTTACAGTTATATTCAAATATTGGCTCTTTTTTCTTGCTCAGGCAGCTAACCTTGGCCACAATAAGGATTGCATAGTGGGTGCATACCTCGTAGATTCTGGCAATTCCACAAATAAGAGTCACTTCTCCAGGAAATCGATCTAACCCTTGCTTGAAAAGGTTCAAAGCTGTTACAGGCTGATCCAATCGCAAATACACCTAAGCAAATAAAAAGTGTATATAAATGTCAAATGTCTTTTATACTTGTACTGCTGTTTAACAAGGGAGATAAATAAAAGGTATGACACCCCCCTTTATGCAGTAAACCATTAGCTGAGACGGTGAATAATTCTGGGAAAATAATGGAGTGAATACTGAATAAATCTCTGTAATGAAGATAAAATAGGCTAATTAAGATAATTAAATTTGCATGCATATAATCTAGACATTATTAATTCATCTGGACATTACTAATAAACCAAAAAAGTATCTTGTTATTTATCATCATATCAAAAGAATATACTTTTGACACTGAGGTGAAGGTATCACCTTGAATATTTTCCTGTTTAATATATTTTTAAAAACTTATGTTTAGGCTTGAGAGAACTGGATCTTCAGGTTGATAGTGCTGGAATACCAGAATATGTTACTTAGTCAAATAAGACTGCACTGCACAGAGCAGTGACGCTTTCAAGTTTCCTTACTGCTCTGCCAACCTCCTGTCACAAACAATAAAATCCTGTAACAGAAAGAGGACAGTTTGGTCTCTGTGATTTTGGCTTCTGTGTTGATTATGACAATGTGTCATGTGGATAACGTTGTGTGAGAATTGGATAGAGGACATCAACGTGTTGATAGAGACCACCTCTGCAGCTGCCTGAGAGTGCAACTGTAAAGCCCTTCTCTTGTGGGGCATGGTAAATACAGCTACAGCAAAGGAAAAAAACCCACACACCTACTTTGGGAAACTAGATGGAGTGACTAATCTGTCTCCCACTGAGTGGAAAAGTGTTTTAAGTGCTCCTGTTGGAGAAATATTACATTAAATTGTGCTAATACTTGATATGACTAAAAGAGGGAAAGAATCTGTGACTAGTATCCTGACACAAACATTTTGTGATGCAATGTAAGAAAAATATCAATGTTAACTGAACACCTGAGAAACCTCCAAACACATTTGCTGTTCTGCCCTTGAGCTTCATGGACTTTTGAGTGCCAACAACCAAAATACTAGTTAAAGTCATAAGTTCTTTATTTGCATCCCTATAGCTATACACTGCTGCAAAGAATTCTTTCCTATGACCACTCAAGTGACGTTCTTAATTGTCAAAGAGTCATTGACTTTGAGTGCCCTCCTAGTAAAGGGACTGACATTTCATGTTGATCACTGGCAAAAAGGAAAAAAATACAGGCAATTTTTTCCAGTCATTTTACTAACGTGACTTGCATTTCCTGTATTAAGCTAGAAAACTAATTCCTTCTTTGTGAAAAGCAATAAAAGAGCAAGGGGTTTGGGTTTCTTTCGGGGGCATGGCAATTGGTAGACTAGGACTGCACTAATGACACCATCAATTAATATGTTGTAAAGCAATTATTTATTCCTGATGAACTCTATGTGGGCATGTTGCTGTATCTAAACCAGGCTTCAACTCATTTGCTATAGTTTTTCATTTATAAACCATGCAGCAGTTTCTGATGAATTTTACGTCTGCATTAAATTTTAAACTTTAAATAATTGTCTCCGTTGTGACTGTCATGCTCCTTATTTTCTTCTAGAAACAGTTTTCTACAACTAAATTACTCTGTAAAGAGTTTCAGTGGAAAGTACACAGATGAAAGAGAATACATGATAGCTGGGTATGACTTCTTAATTAAGAAGAACCTTGGCTGGTTGTTTTACTCCTAAACATCACCTATGTGAGTGACTTGTACAATTTATCCTAAATATGCATAGTAAGCCAGTGCACACTGCCACACCTACAAATAATTTCATATTTTCTTCGTTTAAACTGAGAAAAAATTTTAATTAGCTGGTTTTTTGTTTTGTTTGCTTGCTTGTTTTTTGACCTGATCTAGCTATGAAGCACAGCTATCTTCATATTCTTAGGGAAAAAAAATGTAAAAAATGGAGGACAGGAAACTCCACTAGATCTGCTCCTTTTTTATCTTTTTATTTTTGTTTATGAAGTATGTTTTCTGAACATTATGACTCAAGTCTGCTCTGTTGCGTCATCTGGAGGTTCACTCCAAAGATGCACTCACTACAGATCCTCTGTGCAAATATTACGCTAAGGCAACACAGCCGCAATACTCTACCGCGTAATTCCCATATCCAGTAGCACATCGCGCTGTCCAACATCTCTGCAAGACTGTAGAGCTGCTGTCCAGGTGAGTGGCAAAAGAAATTAAAAGATAGGTGGGACAACTTCCACCTACTTGCAGCTGCTTTGGGGAGACCTGCTCTTTAAGAGTATTACAGCTATAGTCATTAAGTTTTAGATGCTAAATGCAGAATGGTTCCATTTTCTTTTTGGTATCTCTCTTAGCTCTGGTAAAAATATCCCATTTCCAGCTCTTCTGGGTCATGATATACTTCGTAACTTCTCAGCAGCCCTGACTTCTTTAAAGACTCTTTATTTTTTTAGTTTTCTTTTGGTCTTTTATCTTTTCATAAATTACATTCCAAGGGAGAGTTAGCTTTCAGGAAAATATTTTCTAAAAAAACCAGACAGCTGTTGTAATAATGAATATAAACAGAAAACTAATTGGTTCCATAGTATCGGTCTGTTTGCGCAGAACTTGATGCAATCCTATTATTTTTTTAATGGCTGCTTAGGCCCAAGTCTTATCTTTTCAGTACTGTCAGATTGAGCTATATCTCAGTGCCCTACTCTATTGCCTGTCCACCCACAGTCACTAAATCATGTTGTGCGATGCTTTATAATTGAGCAAGCTGGTCTATGGAGTGGGAGGTGAAGTTCAAATGCAGCTCCTACTTGAGCTAGCAATGATGTGGGGGGATGCATCTCTCCCATAACAAATCACTATTTGTTAATCCAATTACTCTGCCAATTTAATCACTCTGTGTAGCTCGTGTTTTACAGAATGACTCCTGGTAGTGACAGAAATCTAAAATTACTAAGCTCAATTGAGTAAATTAACTACAACTGCTGTACTGAAGACAAGTCTCCAGATAGCAATGATGATCATTTAAATACAAAACATAAATTACTCAAGAAATGTAAAGATAAAGCAAGTATCATAGTATGAATATCTGAATTATCTACTAGCAGTGATGACTTTTGGATAGGCCTGTGATAGCTGGCTTAAAGGGAGCTGATAAAGAGCAACTGATTTCATCTAATTCTAGGACAAGAGGAAGAAAAACGCAGTTTTAGTTTCTCACAAGCCACTTTTTCTTGAATGTCTTCGAAAATGTTTAGAACCTGATGGGTACCCTGGTAAACAAGTAATTCTGAGGCTTAGCTGTGCCACTTGTTCTTTTAAAGCTTTTAATGCCTTTATTTTGACAGAACATTCTCTGTTTCAAGGTCTTTGCTTCCTTTAAGTTCATTTTGTTTTGATTTTGCTTGAGAAACTAGGATTTTGAGCTTCACTCTTCACTTACTGATTTATTGCATTAGTTTCCTAGGAGACCATATATAGCTACATTGTTCTTCATACTGGAACTCCAGTAATCCTCTAGCTATGTAATCCTCATTGGAGGTTAAAGCAAAGAATACAGTAACGTAGGAGATTCCCCCCCCCCCCCCCTTGAAATCTGGAGTCTCCAAATCTTTTTGTAAACTACAGACTTCAATTTCAACTGTTAGCATGTATTGCTTCAGATCTATATGGAGATCACATGCTATTAAACGTAGTGGTGTATCAAGCTCAATACTCAGCTGTGCTGGTGTATGGACTTCTCAGGGATAGTCTGGAATTTCACTTCATTCTTAAACAAGCAAATCTATGACTTACTTTTGCCAAATACAAGATTGTATCAACCATGTCCTGTTGCTTGAGAGCTGACTTAAATTGTTTTTCGGCTTCACGATATAATCCTAACCTAAAGAGACAACAGATAGATACAGAAGGTATTTGTTTGTTTGTTTTTTAAAAAAGCTTATTAAATAATGAAGCAGTGCATACTAAACCTAACATGATCTGCCCAAAAGCATACTTTAAGGTCATATATTTGTGTGCATGTTAACAAAAAACATGCTGTTAAATATATTAAGGTTACTAAGACAACCATTAAAACTATGAAAAAGGCAAATTCATTATATTTGGCCCCCTTTTGTACATGCAGCCTTCTGGTGCTAATTGAATAATGATGTACTCATTTTCATAGGACTCCTTCCTGCTCTTGGTACAGAATGGACAGTAGAAAATGAGCAATTAAAGTCATGCCTCCACCTCTACCCACATGGTTTTGGAGCAGAATTTCCTCACTCATGGCAAAGATCATGTAGATACTCTCCACTGTAAAGTTTAGGGAATGCTTAATCATCTATAAACCACTTTCTCCTAGCCTCCTATGGGAAATGGTGAAACTTCTGTTGCTGATATTAAAAATCTTTAACTGTGTGTTGAAAGTGTGCTGTATTGTAAACAGCACCACAGCTTAAGACCATCCAAGCAGATCACTCGGGAGGGGCCAGTATATGGCACATGCACCTCACAGAAGTCTGTTTCATCTCAAAAGCATTTGTTTTGCAGTATTACTGTAGCATATTTTGCAGGAATCTATAAATGCTATATAGACCACAAAATTAAGAGGACTGCATCATTTCAACAACAGCAAAAAGGTACACTTTCTCATATGCAAATTGCCTTTTCTTTCCTTCAGCCAAAGAGCACATACACTTGGTGAAGAAATACAAAACACAGCCAGAACAAGCCAGCCAAACCAAACAAACACAGCCAGTGGGGACATAAGGTAATTTTGGATCCTGGAAGTACCTGTGCCTGCTTGGATGCTTTAGTCTCTATAACACTATTCATAAAAATCCTGAGAGTGATGAATGACCTCTAAGCTCAAAAAAAAAAAAAAAAATCAGTCTAATCTTCTAAAGAATGTCAAATAAAGGTTAAGGATAGTGAAGAATTTCATTAGTTTGCACATCTAAAAAGAAGCAATAGTTTCAAGCCAAGATACAACATGGACTTTTAAAGGGCTAACTGCTTTGTATTATCAGCCTGTTCATAGATGAATTACTTACAGAATTGTAAAGACTGCAGATGATGCTTCAGTTTTTTAACAACCAATACAGCATCCATATGTTTTACATCCATGGGACAAACACATTGTAAAGAATGAAAGAGGGAGCTGCCTCAGTACGTGTTTGAATTATGGGAAGCAGGGCTGTATCAGGAGGAATTTCAACTGATTTGGTAGAAGTGGCTGTTACAACCATAGCTAGAGCCTCAGCAACCACTCTAAACTGCTTGCAACAAGCTCCCCTCCCCACTGTTGCCACTCTTTCCTCAGAGGGGCATATCACTGCACAGTGTCGGGGTACTCCTAAGTCATTTGTCACAGATGCTTGGGTATGGGGTGCCAGCCCTGAGGCTTTGGCATCTTTGGAACTGGTACTTCTTGGGCAACGTACCTCTGGCAGAAAGTGTCTAACGTGAATATTTCATCAGTCTGAAGCCTTCATTGACAGTTAATTTCTCAAGCTAATATTGTAATATTCATTTTGTGTGGTCTGTTTTAACGATAGTTCTTTGCATTTATTTACTGACTTTTCAAACAATGACTCTGAAACACATTAACAATGGTGAAGATGCAACTAATTCAGTTACTTAAAGGTACTCAATGTTGATGCCTTTGCCTCAAGCAGTTGAACATAATTGTATATTAAAGGAGATTTAACTGTAAGCACAGCACTCTCCAACTAAATACTTACTGAACTATTTCTCAGTGTTCAGCATTGCACAATACACCCAGCAGTTCAGGTCCTGCACTCATACTCACTGATCACAGAAGAAATGAACAACGGCTTACCTATAGTAGCACTTCCCAATTTGGACTTTCCACCACCAGTCCTTGAATTGTGCATGTTCAGTGGCAAGGGCTGCCAAATCTAGAGCCTTCCAAAACAAACCCATCATCTTAACATTAATACCTTCAATGTTTACACAAAGAAAAAGAACATGAAGTGAACAATGTAAAGATTTTTGGAAAGAGAAAATTTTAAACAAAAAGTCCTGGTAAACTTGAAGTAGGGGCACTGCTTTATGTTTACTATTTTTATAGCTTAGTGCATAAAGTAGCTGAAAGGATAATTTGTCCCTATAAGAACATGTAATCCAAATAGCTTGTAGTAATTCAAAGAGAAAATATAAAATTAATTGGATCAGACTCCTGAAGTGCTGCTTCAGAATATATAGAATATTTGTGTAAGCCAACACACTTTTTCCAAGCTTCCCATCCTTGTTCACTAAAAGTTGTTAAAAACAAGTAAAAATACACTAAAATAAAGAAATCAGTTCAGCCAGTTTGAAATACTGTAGAACCTGTCATCTCGTTGCTAATACCAGGCTGCCTCCACTTCTGGGAACTCTCAGATGTGTACAGTAAGAAATACTTCTTCCTTTAAAAAGTCTATGATGTAAATAATTATTTTATGGCAGATAGGAAAAACAGATAAATATTCTAAGAAATAGACAGTTATTGAAGAAGGTGGAGGTCTAAAATCTCTTATCTGGTATATTGGAAAAGTAGGTATGCTAATCAATGTGCTACCATCAGCCACCCACAGACAGAATCTATGGCTCTTCATGTTTTAGCTGTCATTTCAACATTTCTGTTAAAACAAATAGATGTGTGTTCTGTACCAAGACCTACCAAAGAAGTAATTGTTAGTGTTCATTTTTTTTAAATTGCATTTTGTCCCAGAACATATCAAAGCCATGCAACGTTTCTTATTTATATTTAGGGATATCATCAGAAATAGTCTAAAAAGCCTTAACGCAGTATTTTTATAACAAAGAACTGACCTTTTTTTTGTTTTCATAAACATTTTGCAGACCACAGAAATCAGAAACTAGCTATCTATTAGGAACAATATGGAAAAGTTCTGTGCACTGGCCACTCAGTAGCAGAAGAACCAGTAATTTCCAGGAAAAAAATAATCTGAATACTTGAAATACTAGAAAGAGCCTAATTTAGTGACATCTACCTTTGGGTTTGATCCCTGTTCTTTCTGCTAGCAAAATGAGGCTGCAAGTAATCAACAGGTGTAGATTTGACATAGCACAGCAAAGTCAGCGGAGCTACAACACCTTAGACAAGTTGCTCTCTGTTTGCTCTGTGAGAAAGAATAATTTGTTTTCTGCAGGAATTCAGGCTAAGGAGTTGCACTGATGCTCTCCTCAAAGAGAAAGAGACAGTTGTCATTCCCTGCCTCTGCAACAGGAGAGAGAAAACTGAGGAAAGCTTACAAATCTGAAGTCACTACTTCTTCCAGTTACGTGGAATCCTTGAAGACCTCAGATGGCAGCTCTTATCTCGGTTGCCCTCTGTTTCTTAATGGCTTTGCAAATTGCACAACAAGGCCTCTGGACACTACAGCTATAATGGGGAAGAAGCTTGCTTCAAGACAGAAATTATCAGTTTCCCTTCCAGACAAATACTTTCTTTCATCTGAAGGCATATACGCAATTTTGTCCCAGTACTGGGAAAATTTGGGAAAGTAGTTATGTTAAAACATCGGTTACTTTTGTCGCATTTACAAATGTATAAACAATGCGTGTGTCTGTCAAATACCACACCTGCTTCTAATGCAGCATGAGCAGCCACTTAAAATGAGTAAGGACCATACTGCAAATAACGTACTTCAAAGAGCTTTCCTTAGAGTGCTCTGATGACAAGTATTGAAGGAGAAGGACTGAATTTCAAAAAACGATCCCTTCTGTAGCTACACATTCCGCTTTCTTTCTGGTACCCTAATTATTTCTGATAACTATTTTATGCAAGGGTAACAACTCTGGCTGCTATTGGAAAGTGGGAACTAAGACTGATGTTAGTGTCTACTAACATCAGCAGTCTATTTGTCAGTGCAGATCCTGAACTCTTACTGGGATCTTATTAGTAACATGAAGAAACAAAGTATGACTTCCTTTTTAAGTTAGTTTCTGAAATTCAGTCCTGTTTTTATACTTTCCTATTAAGGAAGTAGGAAAGGAATAGGAAAAATCCTGTTTCTGATACTTTACAAAAAACTTGAATCCAAAAATACTACAAATGTTACCAACATTTCTAAAAAGTGTCTGCCTGAAAAGGCTTTGTGCATATCAATGGCAGCTTTTTGCATGCTAGTAGTTAGACTTTCTGCTGGTATTACAACAAAGTCTGTTGAAAATGTGACCTTTGAAATGTTAGTAAAGTGATTAAAATAGACTTTTAAAAGTCAAAGCCTTCACCTTGCTATGCCAATACCAACTGCTAGCATATTTCAATTTCAGTTTGCTGCAAACTTTTTTTTTTTTTTTAAATTGCACAGTTTAGGTACAAATCAATGTTCAATCTGCACAGCATGTTAATTTAAAACCAACCTATAATAGCAGTTGTAAGTGTTATGCCTGTCTTGTTACTCATGTATGCAGGAGTCCATTTCAATAACAGTCTTAGCCCTAGGAAGCCTTTCAGAACAAGTTTATTTTACTCTCAGTTCTTATATTTGTGCAAATAAAAATAATAAAACCCCCTAATACTTAGTGGGTTTTCTGTTTAAAAAAAAAAGTTTTTCTTAAAGAATGAATCAGAGCTGTTTTTAAATGAAAAAGAATGTAGATTCTTTAATTGTAACTCTATTTAGCATGATTCTGAGATTCTTTTTTTTACCATTACTTTCCTTGACTAAACTGTATTATAACTAAGACTTCCAAATTGTCCACCAGCTGTAACTCACTATAAAACAGCTTGTAGAGTTGTGGTAATTTACTATTGTATTGCAAAATTAAATTGGTAAATGTACATTTGTTTGAAACGTAGTCATTTCATACAAAGTATTGTATGCACCAAGAAATTAGATAGATGGAAACAACAGCAGCATCTGCTTCTTCTTTCATGTGCTGTTGAATGGCAGTAATTCTCCCAGCAACAGTTATTGACTAAAGTCTTATTTGTAGACAAATCAGCACAGGATAGTCTATAAGATAGCTGAGTAAATGACATTAGCCATAGTCGATTTAACACAATTTCTTTTGGTGAGTGCCTTCTGGATTTCTATAGTTTGTAAATCTAACATAATTCCATTATAAATAGATTTCTATTAGAGACTATAAACTTCTGAATATTAGGAAGAACTAAGGAAATATCAGAGGTTATGACTTCTGGCCCCAAGTATATATCGTACACTCATTATTCTTCCTCAGGACAACGTGTCTTGTCATCATTACCCACCTGTGAATAATGGCAGAATACGATGTCACAGTCTACTGCTGAAAAAAGTAGCAGCTGAACTATTTCTGGACAAGTCTTTTAAACTGCCCTGCTCTTACAGCATTTAGCCCATAAAATGGCTTTTAGAAATAGCTCAAGGGGTACAGAAAGTCAGTTATTAAGCATATGTGTTCAAAAGGAAACAAGTCAAGAACAATAATGGATAGGGCAATAGTAATTTCTTCATAGAAGTGTTTAATTTTTGATTAAATAAGATTAAAGACTTTTGAATGCATTTTCAACTGCTGAAAAAGCTCAGTGCTTCTCTCTTCTTCTTGCATCCCCACGTTTCTGATAATTGATAGATTACAGATGTATTTACTTTTAATTTGAACCAAGTTCCTAGCATTATTTGTCTAGTTCAATGCACACTGATTAATGATATTTCTCAACTGAAATTGCTGAGGCTTTTTTTTTTTTTTTAATTTCTACATACTGGCTGAATACTAAACAGAAGATAAATAATAAAACTGCCTTTGCTTTTTATAATAATGCAGTTGAGAACAGTACAGACTGTTCCAGATCAGCACAGTGACAAAGGAAGGATATCGTCACTACTACTTTTGTGTTTTATTTGCAAAACTGCAGGAGCTGGTCTTCCAATTCTACCCATGCAGAAAGTCCACAAGCAGAGGCTTTTTAGTCTATACAGTCACAAACTTAAGCCAATTTCCCAGGCTTCCAAGCCCTCCAAGCTTTTTCATCTCATCTCATGCAGAAAAGTGTTGTTTTGTTTTTTTTTTTTAAGAATGTGCAACATCACACAGTAGCAGGTAATACAAAGATGCAAGAGATGTCAGTGAATGTTCTAATGGGTAATCAAACAAGATCCAGATCAACATTTAAATAGTTAACATATGTGCTGTTTCTCTGCTGAATCCTAAGTGACCAAATTCTTTTCAGGGAGAAGCAAGAAAATGAATTAGTGAAATGCCATTGGTAGGAGAGGTGAATGAACAGTGATGCAGCCAAATTTAAGCAGAAGTGAAGGTATTTCTTTTTTTGTTTAAGAAAAATTAATGCAGATGAGGTTCAAAAGGAAGGGAGGACAGTTTGGAGAATAAAATTATATTGAAAATGGTGTAGAAAGCGCAGAAGAAAAGACAAATGAAAGCAAACAAGAGAAAGCAAACTGAACAGTTAAAAAAAAATCTCTTCAGAGATACACATTACATTATAAAGGCACCTTGTACTGTGAAGTGTGACAATTTTTTTTCCTACAAGATGCTATCATTAACCAAAGATGTTGATCTCCTTCTCATTACACAATAAACAATGGTGACTAAGCTGACACTTCTTTGCTTATGGACATTTATTCAAATGGCTAGGGTGCATAAAAAACCATAGGCAAAACTTCTCCTGCAAGACAGTGATTCGGGATTCTCAGTAAGGATTTCAAAATACATGCAGTGGTGTAAAAACATCTTACAGTTTTTTTCTGGAGTGCTTGGAAAATTCCTTGTATTATATGAAATTATCCGTCTAACCTAGAGATCCTGCATGTCCTTAAAGTGTAGGTCACAGGCACGTGCAGAATCTTATCAAGTGACCCTTTTATTCTTAGTGAACTGAGTTCTCAGTACCAAACAACATAAGTTGTAATTGTTAGTGGCATAAAACCCAGACATTTTCTTCATATTCAGTATCAGAATATGAAATGTTAATTGCTATTTCTCTCTGACATTTCTGACACTTGCACTTACTGTTTCAACCACATTTTGGATTAATAGTGCATTGCAATTCAATCCTCTTAAAAGAACGCTATGCAATAAATTGACAGTGTATAACCATAATCATTTGATACTAGATTAAAAGTTTCACATAGCAGTACATTTGGAAATGGTTCTGATCTATGTCAACAACAACAAAATATTTTTTGTGTGTTATCATTAACTGGAGAGTTTAACTTCAGATCTAATCACACACCAGTTAGTAGTATTGCAGAAAATGCAATAACTGTTTAGTCAGCTACGCATTATTGACACAAACAGTTCTTTCAAACAAACTTCAAGCAGGAATTTTTATTCCATTTCAACTGGGTGCATATATCTAACACAGTAATGAAATATTTTGACACTTTATTCATTGAATAAATTATTTCCCTGGATGAACTGCCAAAGAAGTTCTGCAACCTTCATCTATTTCTGAAAGTTTAAACAATATGTAACCAAACTTGATCTTACCCATTCAGTGCAGTAACATATGAAGAACCACAGAAGAAAAATTCTGTATAGGGTAAGAGGGAAACTGTATAATTAGGAAAACTTTTGGAGAATAAATGCTATAGACAATCATATGGACAATATAATCTTTCCCTTGAGGCCACAAAACACCTCAGCACTATGTAATTAAATTTCTTTAAAAAGTGTCCAAAGTCCTATTGATATTTTGGTTTTCCGCAGTTTTACAAATACCTTTCCTTTCTATTCACCCAAATACATAAACAAGCGTCTCAGTAGTTTAAAATGTCAAATGATGTTAAATTCGATCACTAACTATTTTGTCAGATATTTTCACCTTCTTCTGTTAACAGACAGTCTTCCTTAACTTGTTGCTTGCTCTCAAGCCTCAGGAACTCTGAACTTTCTAGGCAGTTCAGCTACCTAACATGTAGTTTCAGCTACTGCTCAGGCTCCAGAAAATTCTGTTACCATGAAATCATTAGATACAGGGATCTTATGTTGACAGATGAGGGACCTAGTTTTAAGCATTAGAATGTTTTACTTCTCAAAAAAGAGAGCAATCCATATCTTGGTATTTGCAAATTATCATCCCTGATTATCACCCCTGTAAGAAAGGATTTCTCTTTCTTAAACAACTTTTAATGCTTCCCTTCTGTACTCAGATGTGATGTACTACCTGGATCCTTAGTTTAGCAGAATACTGACAGAAATAACTGAGTGATACTTAGTAAAAACTGAAAATGGAACATATGAATTACTCACATTTTTTACGTCATTTTCATGGTGAAAAATATATTCGAACAATGCCTGTCAGAAGAATATTTAAAACATTGTCATATTTGAAGATAAAAAATTATAATATTATTTTAGAGGAACACAGAATCTTCATTATGTTAGGCAGAAATTAATTCTTTATGAAAGCAATCACATTCACACATCACAATTGCTGACATTTACATTTAATTAAGACTTGAATAGACAAAAACTATAGATGTGCTACATTGTCATTACAGGAAAGCATTTTAATTCTTAATTTGTTGCAAGAGATTAGTGGAATTGTCTCTTATCTTTGGTCCTTAAAGTCACTTTAAAAAAAAAAAGGGGGCAGCTATAATTTGAAAGTGAATATAGATTTGAAAACCTGGTATCATTTCCATGACTTTTTAACTGTAAAATCAACAAGTGATCTAACAAAGACTTTTTGCAATGTATAGTTAAGTGCTTCTGTAATGCAAAGGCTACTTAAATTAAACATAGGTTTATTAAGAATGTAAGCTGAGCAAATTTTGCCTTAGGGAAAAAAAAATTCTAAACCCTACAGAATTTTGGGACCTGTAAAGGAAAAACTTTTTTTTTTATTTGTAAATGGTAAATGTTAACAATATTGCACTTCTGAAACACAAACACACCATCATAATACCAAAGCTTAAAGAAGTTACATGCATCAGCTGTGCTGTGGTAACTGCTCATAAGCCCACAACAACTGCACGGTAATATAACTGCACCTTTGCTTACTCCTGTATAAAGCTAAGCAAGTCATACTACCTTGTAGTTGTTCTGCACTAGAATATAGAATAGTATTTAACAGGTAATGGGGGTGGCATTTTAAGTGAATAAAATGATGTTGAAAGATACTAGATAACTAAATGGAAACTGGAAGCCTCTATTCCCAGAAATGTAGCATGGGTGCTAGTAACACAAGGTTCAGTTGAGTTGAACCTTGATCTTTTTCTGCATCCAAAATCCCAGGTCTTCATTGCTTCGAAAGAACAGACCGTTTTTCTAAATTCTTATTATTCATTATGAAAAACTAAAATAAAATATTGCCCCATGAGGAAAGAACTAAAGAACGAGACAGCAGTCTTCTAAGGGCTTCCATGACTCTTCTGCCAGCTTTTCTTACACAAAATTCTTAAAAGATTTACCTTAAGGGAACTAGAGAATTACTAATGAATTGTCATGTCTGGTGAGGAAAGTAAACCATAACCTACTTTTCTTCTACTTTTGGTCAGAAAAGACTCTGAACAGATGATTAAAACACATTAAAGAATTATAAATAAAAACACATTTATAGGGAGATTAGAATAGGTGGATAACAAAAGAATAGAAAATAAAGAAGTAGTGGAACATTTCCTCCTCTAGTTCAGTAACAGGGAAGCATTCAGTAAAAGTGAGTAAATCTAAAGTGATGAAAAAGATGTTTTCTTGCATGGCTGGCACAAGGAATTTACTGCTGTTATCTATAGGCCCTGACCTTCAAAAGGATTTAAATGACTGAACATTCACTTGGATAAAAATATCTAGAGTTATCATAATAACTCTATTAAAAATCCACAAGCTAAAAAAGATAAAACTTCCTGTTTCATGCCATAAACCAGTTGCTAACTGAGATTTACCAGAGGCGCTCTCTGGCAACAGGTGATACGCCATATGTCTACTATGGAGTTTCCTGCAATAGTCCTTAACATGGCTGATGCTAGTCAAAGAGAAGCCACATTCCTGTATACTTCAAAACATTAGAAGACCTAGTCATACAATGAAAAGATAGATAATCTAACTTTAAAAAAGATGCAATGAGTATACTTTGCAAACACATGAGGAAGAAGTATGTAGGAGGAGTATATACCAACATGAATACACGGCTAATTATGTGAATTTAATAGTTGCAAGATTTATCATCTTTTTGCACCTGGGAGAGGTGACAGCTCAAAGGGCTTTAAAACTTCAATCAATGATTCTTAACACAGAGTGCAGTCTGCAGTCTCGCCTCCTGCTTTGGCTTTAGCCTTAATGCTGTCTTGTTTAAAAAAAGTTATAAATCCATGTAGCTCCAAATTTAAACTTAGATCTTACATTCTGTGTGAAATGTTAATGTCATAATGTATTAGTTTCATAATACTGACAAGTACACTTGCTGCCTATGGATGTTTCTGTGACTGCTGCTTTACACTTTTTGGCTTAAGCCTCTTTTCATACGAAACTGAAGGAAGACAGAGCTATCCCATTGTCCCAGAAAATGCTAATTAAAAAACAAAATTGTTAAAAATATCTCATTCCTGAGAGCTGTTGCTGAGAATAAATATTTCACCTGAAAGCTAACCTACCTACTTAAATAGCATATAGAGTTACCAAACACAATTAAAAGCTAGCTGTCTTCAAGCAGAAGAACTAGGCCTGGTTTCTTATGGATGTGTCTTGTGTTTCTTAATCCTTCCCAGGTTTCTTACATTCTCCCTATTTTATAGACTGTGATGGATTTAGCATAATGTGTGTGCTGGCTGATTGCTGGCAGGGAAATAATTGGACAAAAGGCCTGCAGTTTTTTTCAGAACTGATAAAGAACTGACTCATAACTGCCCTCAGATGATAGTTTGGAAGTCTTTCATTATCTCGCCAGACTAGAACTTACTAGATTTGAATCTATTCTTCTGCCTAGTTTGGTTAAGAGGCCAAGGGACAGAGATGTAAGGAGTGGATGAAGAACACAGTGCAATCACACAAAATTTATCTCCTTTGAAAACCACATTGAAAAGCAATGCCCTACATCAGTCTACATCAGGTTTTAAAAAGCAAAGTAATTTGCTAATCATTTATGAAAAATTATTAACTAAAGTTTTGAACCGGAAGAACTAATTTCCACCAGCAGATTATTAGGTACTGCTAGCCTTCTAACAGTGTTCACCACTATGTTTCTCAAAATAGACTGAATACATACAGGTTCTTTCAACTCTAGATTGCTAGCCAAATGGAGCTCCTGAGAGTGTCTGATAGCCGTTTGACGATACCTTGTGCAAAATGAGTTGTTCGTCTCAGCCCAACAGTTGTTTTTTGTGAACAAAGTATGCACAGAAAACATCTTCATCTATACAACTAACTGGTTGTGCTGGGGAAAGATTCAACTGAAAGGCCAGAGAGTGATAAATCGTTACACAACTTTTAGGTCCCTTCCACTCAGAGCTGAAACCTGTAAGTTGGGCAGATAACCTGGATAAACTTGTTCTATTGGCAGATAGTCTCAGTTTCAATGGCTGTCAATCATAAGATCTTAACTGAAAATGAAGAAGAATTCTGAACAAAAAGATGAAATCTTTTTATATAAAAAGTGTTAACTCGTGCCATAAAATCAAAGGGAAAAATCCAAACCATTTGAACATTTTTAGGCCAGGATTGCCATCTATTTGTACACAGAACCGCATATCCAGACCCTAAGGAGGGTTCTGCTGTTTTTTTTCCTCCTCGCTTTTTTTTTTAATTGGCCTTCATCATTCCTATATGCACAGTTCAAAGTTATTTGCCAATGGAATATTTCATTCTATAAAAATGTTTTTCCTAGGTTACACTTTCAACATAACCTCTTCAAACGTATTTTCAAGTGTGGTAACCACTGTCAAAAGATAAGTAACACACCATTTTTCTGAACTTTACATCTACAACACAGTTCATCATTGTTTGTATCCCCAATCCCATGTACAGATACATTAGAATGATGTCAGAAAGTAAGAAAAAGCTATCACAACACTAACCAAAATAATTACATACCTTTGCCAGTTTGGGTTTTTGAGAATATTTTGCTAAATTCAGCCGAGACAGATTTATGAAAGGGCCATCTGGATTTGTTAGCATTGAAGCCTGAAGGGGAGAAAGAAGTTTGTAAGTGGGAAGATCCCCTACACTTTTCCTGAAAATTTTCAAAATATTAGTACTATTTTAAAAAAAAACCAAAAAACAAGCAAAAAACACAAACAAAGCATTTGTAGATGCATTGCTCTACTGTGCAGTACAGACTCTTCTTACTGAATTTCATCTTTTCTGAAAGCCAGGAATTTGTCCTGCTCCTATACAGTCCCTGAAAGAGGTTGCATGAATAACCTTCTGGAATTACCTTTTTCTTCCCCCTCTCCACTATTTCCATAATGTGCCTCAGCATGTAGCTTGGACTAAGTGTTAGATGGAGTGAAGGTAGTTGGGATACATAACAAAAAAATCTTCAAGAAAGATTTAGGAAGATTAGTTCATACCTGTGATAGTGAGAAGATATCATGTTTTGCCATTAATATGATGTTAATCTGTATTACATATTCATGTCAGTTGCAGTTTATTAATTTTGCCAATAGGACTGGATAAAACTAGTATAATTTATTTTCCTTATCTTCTGAAGTGACAGACACTGAGATATTAGTAATTGTTTTTTAATAAACTGAAAAACTTGGAGAAGGTTTCAACGTAGTTATGGTGAAATCATGTTATAGTCTTTTCATGGCCTTCAGTGAATAAAAATGAGTCTCACAGAACTTGTGAATTTGGAATTTATGTGAATTTTTGTGAACTTGTGTACATTTTTTATATAAACAGACTAGCAAACTAACAAGAAGTAACATTTTCAAACTCTACTTTGAAAACAATTTAAACAAAAAATTAAAACTGCTCACCTCCTTCAAACTTGAGTTTAGATGCAGCTTTTAAGTCAACTACAATGCCACTGTACCATATACTATAACCAAGAAAGCCATCATTCTGAGAACAGAGTCAAACAACTTACCGTTCCTAGCCTGACATATCTCCCAGAAGCACTAGTAATTGGACGAGCTGTGAGAGCTGTTCGAGGTGTTTTTATAGCCTGTTCCATAGTACTTGGCCGTCCACTTTGCGTGCCGGGTCTCACAAATCCCGTAATAGGTCTTCCTGATTGAGTTACTGGCCTGAAGATGTTAAGCACATTATCCTTATGTTGAGTGGTATTTATCGATAGAGAATTTAAACACCTATATCTGAAGCATGTCATTTTCAGAAGTTAAATTTAGGATTTTCTCATTTGTAACTAGCCACATTTTTAAAAAATAAACAATCACATACCTAACAGCTGGGCTGGGGCCTCCACCTTGGCTAGTTCCAGGGAGTTTCAAAGATGTTCCTGGTCCTATAAAGTAAGAGCATTTCTCACTTCACATTGAGATGCTACACCCTTATCCAGGGGACTTTAAAAAATGATTGTTTCTTACAATAAACTGGAAATTTCTTTGTTCAAACTGAGGGGACATAGCACTAGACAAAGAAGACAAAAAACAAATATTGCACTGTACTACTGATAAATTGTCAGACTATTGCAAGAAACCACCACAATGAACATGGTTTTCTCACTTTTACCCTTCCCATTCTCTCCCCCACCCCACCTGGGGGGAGTGAGTGAGCAGCTGTGTGGGGCTTAGCCCACAATTCTCAAGAACATCTTAGGAGCAACAGATAGCATTGAAGTAAGAAAGGTTACTGGAACAATGAGATCATGCTAATTTGAAATGGTACATTTTCTATCTGGGACTAAAATAGCACCCAGAGTTGAGTAAGTAAACCAAAACCTTCAGCTATAGGGCAGATGGAGAATGATATCTCATGTCATTAGACCCATGTAGGACTCCCACCCACAATTTAGGGCACAGTAAAGTTCAAACTCATCTATATCTAAAGGTCATCAACAAAAATACTGAATTGGCTTGAGCCCAGGTGAACAGAGGAAGGGTCCCTCTTTTCACATATTTCTGTTTTGACAGTGGATCATTAAGAATTATTAGTTCCTGCATGTAGATTTTCCATCACCTTCACTGACATTTGATTATAGTCAGTTTGTCTAACCTCCTAAGTGAATGTCTAAGAGATGGTTTTAAAAACTTGGTTAAAAGCAAGATATGACATCTGTATGTTCTGGTCTGTTCACTGCTTGTTACCATGTATGGAAAGAAATGAGATTTAAGTTGACACAGCCAGTTCTTGACAAATCACTGTTACTCATTTACTTACTTTCCAGATGCTTATGAACTGCTTTTATTCCAAATGTTTCCAAGAACTGAAGTTAAACGGATAGGTAGATAGCTCCTTCCTTCTTTTTTTCCTCAAGATAAACCCCAAGTTTGCCCTTCTTTTAGCCTTCTCTCTCTCCCGCCGTCAAGCTGTAATTACCTCTGAGATACTACCAGTCCATTGTCTAAGCAAGTTCAGTAGACTTGTCCAAATCAATAACTTCTAACTCAACCTAAATACCTTCTAGCTTTTTTAATCCATGCTGATACCAAACACCTCTGACTCCAATATTAGAGTAGCCACCTGGCTACAGCTTTATTAAAGTTAAATAATACAAAAAAGGTATTATACCATGATCTCCTTCATAAAACCAACTAAATATGTAAGTGATGTTAAAATAAGGACCAAAACTCAGGATTCTCTCTCTTCTGGCTGGCCGCACTTAGGATCTCTGTTGCTTACTTGCTCTTTATAGTCCTGTGAATCTTGAATTTTTCACTCCACAACAGAAAGGGTGGACAGTCCACCCAGCAGAGTTTCTAACATAACTAGGGCATTCTTCTGAGAAATGGAGAAAATGGCTTTCAACTTTTCAGGCTAGCAGACAATGAACTAGTCTTCCACTTTCTGAGCCTTTTTTTTTTTTAACTACTGCAATAATATAAAAAAGGTAGGACATTAAAATCCCTTTTCCAGACACGTTTTTTAATAACTACAATTGTTTTATGCTTTTGGTGTACTGGGAGAATGCTTACAGGATTTAGCTCCCTTGATCTCACCCCAGGCAACTCAGTCCTTACTCTGAGAATCCCAAATGAACTAGCTATGAATAGGCATCAAGAGGCCACAGCAGTGCATGTGACCACTAACAGCAACAAAATTCAAGAGCGTAATTTCAGCAGTTAGTGATGACTGCAGATGACTCTAACTCCCTAGTTAATGAAACAGCTGTGATTATCCATAATGCCAATTAGTATGAGTTTCTGAAAACTATGTTGTCAAGGTAACACTTTTAAACAAGATTACAACCTTAGCTGATAAAATTGATGGTGTTAAGAGTCCAAAGGTAATATATTGGGAATTATCTGTAAAATGATGCTATAGGACATTTTTATTAATAAACAAGACTGATGGAAAATTAACACAGCAAAATTATAAAAATTTAAAAACTGGAAGACAGATTTCATTATATATGTGTGAAGAGGAACCACAGAAAAGAAGTCATTTCCAGGGGACCCTATACAATTTAGTAATTATTTAATAATGCAAGACTGAGAGCAAAATCATGATTAAGATAGTTTAATCTGGAAACTAAGATAAGGACACATGCAAAATTGAAATGGACATGTAACTGATGCAAAGGATTTTAACTGCTTAGTAAGTGAAGTACAGACAATACCAGTTGTAATATGGGAGGTATGACTACACATTTTTAAGTTTGTAAGCTATAATTATAGTGGGGGAGGATATCCTGGAAGATTTGCCACAGTAAAAGACCCTGAGTCAAGATCAACTATGGCTAACACACTTTAACAGCAAAAGAAAAAGCCCACAGTCAGCAACACATCAGGAAACACAGTCAGTGTTTCCTGATGTTCAGACAGAGCCTCCCGTGTTTCAGTTTGTGCCCGCTGCCTCTGGTCCTGTCGCTGGGCACCACTGCAAAGACTGGCTCCGTCCTCTTTGCACCCTTCCTAGTGATATCTGTGCTTACCTTTTATATAAAAGTGTAACAGAAAAACACCTCAGATGTATAAAGAAAGTAAAATCAAGCTGTAGAAGAGAAACGTATTTCCTATGTGTCAGTGGACTGTTGTCTGGTTTGGTGACTACAACTGAAAAAGCATGCAGATTAATTGGAAAGGGTTAAGAAGAGAGTTTCAAGACTCAACTCAAAAATTAAAAGATATACCTCAGAATGAGAAGATTGTTTAGCTTATCAAAGAAAAGATCACTGGATGACTTAATGACCGTTTTAACTATTTACTTCGGAAATACACCTTTGAAAAGAAAGATGTCATATCGGGCATAAAATGTACACACAAAAATGTACACACAGAAGTAACAGCTGGAGCTATAGTTGATAATTCTCACCACAGATATGGCACACACTGATAAAAGCTAACAAATTTAATAATTTACTAAAGACTGCAAGGGGTTCTTTCTCTCTGGAAAGTTCTTATACTTTCTGAAAAACTATATACTACCTCAGGCACATCTAGTGGATTTGAAGCACAAATAGCAAAGTCTTATCTCAATGATTCAGGAGTGCGGGCTACACTATCATAATGATTTTCTTTGGCTTTGAAATTGGTGACACACTATCCAGGAAGTCACCTTTTTTCACTTTAAATATACTATAAATGTAGTTTTCCAGAATGCCTTATTTCTCAATAATATTCATCAAATGATTTTTCTTGGCAGATGGTCTCTACCACAGGGGGCATAACATCTAATAAAAGTCTAAATTATATTATTATGCTGTTTTAAGACAGATACATGTAATTAGATTATAATAGTGTATAACCACAACTTGAGTACTGCTTGACTGTTTATATGTGACCAAGCATGTAATGACAATTTTTAAAAATTTAATCAGATAGATATGCAATTGCCTACTTCTATCCAGATAAGAAAAGCTTTTAATGCTTCAGATATTAGTTCTGGCCTACAACCAGTTCTTCCCTTGAATTCCTTGACATGGTAGGTAGTTGAGAGCCACATCTAATAAGATGCATTAAAATTCCCATGTGAACTATAGTAAAGAAACAGAGAAAAATAGAAATAATGCCAGAAAGTAGTGGAAGACTACTAATTACTGCCCACTTAGAAGGGAACTGACGAAGCTGAAAAGAGCTGCATACAAGAAACAATGACAGGGCTGAAGAACTGCCCTGGGAAGGAAGAGAGGAAAAAGTAGAGAAAAGGAGAAGAGAGAAAATCAGTTCAGAAAAAGTTTGCGGGAAATGATACGAAAAGGTGATGTCAGATTTGGCCAGACCGTTGCCTACAGTACAGGCATATGGATGAGATTCACAGTACATCAAGAGCATATATTTTTCTCTAGTTTCCCTCAGTGCCTAAAGAAGCCAGAAAGGAGTAAAAGAAGTCAATGCACTGATGGAAGAGAGCTAGTGAGTATAGAGATGTAGAGGAAAAGCTGACAAAACACTATTTGTCTGAACCCCTGTCTGATAGGTCTAAGCACTACATCAGATCTTGTGTTGTACCTCAAAATTGCCATGGAACCATAAAACAATCTAAAATTCTTCTTGTAGCAATAGCTAAAAGCCATATCATGTCACCTCAGTATGTACTACTTTATGCTAGATGACAATCCTGACCAAAAGAGCTCTCGTTGCTTCAATGTATTTAAGTGAAAGTCATTCTTACGTGCGACTTGAGCAATGGCATTTTCATCTAGCATCATCTCTGCGATTCCTTCTTGATCCATATCTATTTCATCCACGTACACCATTTCTGTCAAAGCTCGTGTTTTCAGGCTCCAGGCAGCCTGAATAAGGATAAAGTAAAAAGTAAAATATCTTCAAGACACCAAGTAAATAATCTAATCAGCAATTTTGCCATTTTTTTATTATTATTCCCTTCACAGTTTTAATAGGCTTGAATAAGGTATTGACTTAAATAGCTGGGTATATCCATCAGTTGCCTGATGCAGGCGGAAAGGGGACCAAGACTTTAGACAACTCTTTTGGAGTGGAAAAGCTATCGTCACTGAGTTTGGAGGACAGAATTTCATGCCTCATGGAAAGTTATGACTAATTTAGGTCACAGGCAACTCTCTGAGATCTCGTGCTTTTGAAGAAATCCCCAGCTACCAGTACCATTCAAAACCCACCACTGACAGACACCTTATTTAAATTGGGATGGGAAAGGAAGGTAAGTAAACCACTGTAATGTAAAGTAATGCCCTTCCCAGGCATCTGTAGAGAAAGAAGGAAAATCTTTTAACCAGCAGTTAAAGATACAGTACATTACTATCCACAAGTCTTTAGAAAGATAATCTAAAACTCCTCTGTTCAAAGCATCAGCTGTAACAGATGTGTAAATGTATAGATTAAGCATCTCAGATTGTGAGATTATTGGAGTACTTGTTAGTGAACTGAACTGACAAATTACTCCATTAAATATCTTGGAGGATTATATGAGCAGTGCAGAAAGGCAAGCATAATTCCAGCCTATGTGACAAGCTTTGTTAGACTGTAGAGACACCAATCAATGGGGAAAAGAAAAACCAGTGGCAGCCATACAGAAGTACCAACAAAGTAAGTGCAGATCCAACCACTTTGATAACTGAATATGCCTGTAATGTACTCATAGAGCTGGCATGATAAAGGGAGCCATAAAACCAATCCCTGATCTTCCTTCAGATATTGAACAGATCGTCATAAATTTTCCAGAGTAAAAATCACTGCCAAAACAATTAGATTTGTTTCTTTTCTGGCACGGGGTACAGCAGTCTTCTGGTGGAAATGCATGTTTAATATTTGCTAAGGAGACATTTCAAAACAGAAACAGACTAATGCTACCTTAATAGAACTAAAGGTCAAACACATGGAAACATTTGTTCTTTAAATAAGAGGTAGGAGAAGATCTGGACCTCAGGCTTATTTAATAATTTAAGTAATCATTTAATGGGACACTTCTCATTCATCATGTCTCACACCATCCCTTCCTCTACATTTCCCTCACATTTCTATGCAACTTTATAACTATCTATCAAAAAGAAAATATATCTAAAAATGTTGAAATATTTAACTCTCCTTTTTAAAAGTGATTTCTTCCAAGCAGAAGTAAAGGAGGGATTTAGCCAGCCAGTTCAACCACAATTAGAAACCTTTGTTCAAGTATGAAGAGAAAGGAACAGGGCAGGATGATTTGAATCTAGGCCAGACAGACATAATCCAGATCTGCTTTATTACCTTTTAGTTTCTTCTTATGTAGTAGTGTGACAACCTTTAATTAGCATTGAGATTTGCAATTAGATGTTCAACACCCTTAACTATTTTTCATTATTCTCCAGAAGTATTTAGTTTGCTGAATTTTTAACACCTTGACGGTACTCTGCTTTTTTCAAAGACATCTATGCCTGAAGTCAACATAACCATGTCTATATTGGGTATATGCTGAAATTAGAGCTCTCAGTATAGCCAAACACAGGCTAATTTCATAGTAGAGATAAGAAAAGCTGCCTTAGTAATGATCTTTTCCTGGGAATTGAAAGTAGCAACTTCTCTACACTAATTGCTAAAACTGGGGCCAGTTCTTAACATAGACATAAGTATATAATTGTGATTTTTCCAATAACAAACATGAGATAATGTGTTTTTAAAAGCAATGTGTCTCTCTGTCATTATTGGACAAATATCCATCATAAAAAATAGATTCCTTAGGCTGCTCTTCCAATCTTAAACTCCTAGTCTGAGGCTTCACAGCCAACAAAAAATTCAAATATCACATATTATTCCTTAATTAAACATCAGTCTGTAGATTAGAGTATTGCCTGCAGCAATGTTTGTTAGAGGACTTCTGATCAAAACAGGAAGAGAAACAAAAATGTCAAATTCATTACTTAAACTATAGAAAAATTACCTTTACCTTGGGAGACAAGAAGACAATTCAAAATTCCTAACTACTAGTGACAAGACCCATATGAAACAAAAGTATAATTTCTGTGCATGCACACAGTTATGCTGAATGTCTGAAAAATCCAGGCATGGGAAAAGGAAATGTATACTGACACACAAATACAAAGGGAGATGTAGGAAAAAGATCTTTTTTTCAAAGAATTAAGTGAAATTTCTGACACCCTTTTCATTCATAAAAAATTTGCTACTTATTCATAAAAAGTCACATAGGACTTTATTAGAACTACGGCATATGGCTGTTGTCTTACTTTTTAAAAGAAAACCTGAGAGATGTACATTTCTCTGTTAAAACAGACCCTCACCAACAAATTTTGATATTTTTTTTTTGTTCATAAAGTAAAGGTGTCTTTTATCACGAGATGTAAAACTCAGGCAAGGTTCAAAGATTTTCTTAACAGCTCAGTAATTTCAACTTTTGCTGACTTTCTATATAGAATTTGTATCAGTAGTCCTGGTATTTCCTACAGCTACTTTATTCTTGTATGAAGCCCACTTTCTGTGTTGCAGTTTTCAGTTACCCAGAAAAATTTTAACAATTCTGTTCATAAGGAAGTACACAGCTTTAGTAATTTACTATAGTACAACGCACAGATTTTTCGCTCAATGAAAACATGCAAGGGTTTAATCTGAAACTAATGCAGAAGAACTTCGGCTGAAAAACTTCAATTAAAATTAACAAGGGCAGCACAACACTGGAAGAACCACACTACCAACAATGAGAGGAAAGCTCACTTATAATCACAAAAAGCCATGAAAATAAATGCACACACTTCTGAGTGACCACATGACAATATTATTTACACTTTGACTTAGCACAGGTTTGTCCACTCAAACTGTTGCCTCTGATTCTATATACATTATCTGCTCTCTCTTTGCGGGATTGATAATTTTGTTTTGTAACAAGCAACATGTCTGGCATTTATGAAGGAGACTTGCATTTTTATGAAATGGGCACTTAAACAGTAGGAACAAGAAAGGGACAGCTCGTTTCAGACAACCCACATATTCACAACATAATAACAGATTTAGCTTGCTTAACTCATAATCAGAACAGACCTTTACAACAACTAATAGTAATTAAAGAGGGAAGCAGTATCTTAATTACCGTAAGTACAGAAATGCGATACAGTATTTCTTAAGAAGTCTAAACTCCAGAAAGAAAAGTGACAAAGTGTTTTTCACTTAGTTCCTGAGAACTGTTTTGTCACTGAATCAAATAACTTCTTCTTGTTCCTGAAAAGTCCAAAAACCAAATTAAAAAAATATAAACTTAAATCTAAATGTAAATGTATTTTCTGAATCTGGTAACGCACATTTCTAACAGGTTTCATTCTCCAGTAATCCTTTCCTTTATCATAAATTTTATTCCATACACAATGAAAACCCCAGAACGCAACAACTACCTTGTGAAGCGTAATCTTCAAAGTCAAAAAGATATCTGGCAGTATTTCACTGAAACCATTTTGTATGCAAACAACTTGCATGACTTCATTGGAATGTAATTGGAGACTTGTAAAATATGTTATTGAGCTGTATTTAAAGATGCAATTTCACATTGCATTTAATCTCTTCTGACTGTGGGCTGGAGCCAAAAGATGCCACCACTTGCACATTACTATTCTTCCCACTGCAGTAATCTAGTGCTAATGTGGACAGAGTGAAAACTAATCAATTACTCTCAGTCTTCCATCACTTATGCAAAGCATCATCATGCAGCTTGAAGACCACCGGAGTCTACACAATGCAGGCAGTGAGAATGAGCTGTAGGAGCAGGAAGGACATGGGTAACAGCCCACCATTACACCGCATTAAATGAAACATGAAAGTGAGCCTTAAGAGCATAAACATTGATCTGCCTGTGAAATACACATTGGCTTTTTCCTAATCTCATCAGCAGATGAAGGTCATTCAGTTCAAGATAGATTCAATTAGCTTTTAGAAGGCACTAAGCTACTGAACTGCTGAATAAACCTATAGGAACTATATGAGAGAAATAAACTTCTATCAAATATAAAAGCTGCCTCTTTAAAATACCCCTTATCAAATGTACTGCCTTACCAATGATGAAAAACAAATTTATGCCATTAAGGATTTAAAAACAAAACAAGTATTATTCAGTGTATCAGAAATTCTTCCTAATGATTGTATCTAATAATTGTGTTTATGAAAATAATTTTACCTGAAACACGGTGTATTCAGAATCAGGCTCCTGAAAAGAGAGGAAATAGAAATTGAGGAATGGAAAAGCCAAACAATAAAAAATGGAATTATACTCTGTGACCACCTCATTTTGCAGAAACGTTTTCTCTCCAACACCTTTATCCAAATTTCCATTTTATTACATTATCTCAACTTACAGACATTATGGAGCTAATCAATGTTTTACACAATGAAAGCAGATTTGCAGTAAATACATTTTTCAGGTATCTTTTGCTTTCTTGCTTCTGCTGGATCACGTTGGCCAAATCTTAGATTAACATTACAGAATTATTAAACTGAAAAATGGTACATCTAAAAAAAAAAAAAAAGAAGAAGAAAAACTTGGAAGATGTAAGCAAATCTCTCAGAAGTTAACCAGATTATTAAGCCATGGGCTTTAGAATGTCTACATAACAAAATCCATCTTTGTGCATTTTTGTTAGCTGCTGATGGTGATCACACTGATATCACTGAAGTACATAAAAGAAAATTTCTGCACATATTGAATTTTTTTTTGTACTTTTATGATGGAAATGATGTATTTATTGTATTCTGGACAGTAATGCTGTAAGTGGAATAAACGTCGAACTAATGGCTTATCATACCATCCAATAAACAAAAGGCAAACTACCAGAAGAAGTTCACTACAAGCCAAAAAGCAGGAACTTGCATCTGCTTGAAAACTTGAGGTAAAAGTGAGTAAATACTAACAACTGGAAATGTAGGTTTATCATCATTTATTGTGTAATTATCACATTTATGTAATATTTAAACTATCCTTCAGGGTTTCTGCTGCTCACTTCCAGGGACTGGGGAGGAATTTTTCCTCTCTAACATACTACTTAGCTTTAGGGGAGAAGACAAGGAAGGTAAGACATAGATGTTATTTTCTCTAAATCACTATTAGTCTTTTGTAGAGTCAGATCATTTCTGCTCCTAGAGGCAGTGGAAAATTTCCTACATATCTGGCCTTGTGTAAATCTATCACAGTTAAGCCAGCTAGATTAGACTGAATATAGACCCTTAGAGTAATTCAGACTAGAAAGGGACTTCAGGAGGTCTCTAGTCCAAAGCCCTGCTCAAAGCAAGGTCAGCTACGAGGTCAGTTGAGGTTGCTCAGAGCTTTGTCCAGTTGGGTCTTGAAAACTTCCAAGGATGGAGACTGCACAATGCCGCTGTGCAACCTCTTCCACTGCCTGACTGTCCTTACGGAGAAATGTTTTTCCACGTATCAGGCCAAAGCCTCTTCCATTTCAATTTATGTTTGCTGTCTCTCACTCCACGCACCACTGTGAGGGGCCTAGCTCCATCTTCTTGATAACCTCCTTGTATGTATTAGAAGGCTGCTATTAGATCATACCAATATCTTCAAGCTGAAGCACTGCGCAGCACGCTGTTAGCTTCCTTTGCAGCCAGGGCACACTGCTGGCTCATGTTTCACCAAGAGAATGGCAAAGTCAAGCTCGCTCTTTTCCTCTGTAGTATGAGACATAGTCTACTTCTTTCAATTTGAGCATTTTTACTCAGTAAATTCCATGACAGCAGGGACCTGGAAGACTGGTGATGCTCTCGCATCTTCGTTCTGCAGTGTACTGGAATTTCTGTGGCCTTTTAAGGATCTTATTTGGAATCACAAACTTGTTCACTGATGTTAGAATGCATAACACAGCTTATAAATTGAGTATTCTATGGAACTAAATGTTAATTGAGGGATTAATCTCAGCTGCCTGTGATGTACCTGGGCTTGACTAAGGCACTGAAACTGCCTTTATATTGTAGATGTATGATTCAATGAGCTCCAAGTTCTTTTAATATGTTGTTTTATTTATAGTATTCATCTTCTACAAAATAAACTGTTCTAGCTTTCTAAGTAATAAAGAAAAGGACATTGAGATATTTCAGCTTGCATTTTATTCACCCCACTGTGTCCGAGTGTTACAGCACGCATGGTGTACTAGAAAATGGTTTAAGAGCAGCAGGTGATCATCCATACCATATGTGGTACAGTAACTAATGAGGACAAAGTTAGGAATATTACATCAGCACTAACTCAAAAATGCCTTGATGTTACAGATGTGTATCTTACTTTAGGCACTGCTCATTAGTTTAAAAACTAATTAAAAAAAAAAAATTTGCTTATGTAGGAGCATTCATTTTACTTAAAAGTTCAGAAATTACATCCCTCATCACTTTGGAAAAAAGTAGAGTTGACCAATAATACTTACTAAAAACACTGCTCTCTCGTAATGGTAGGTGACAGTATGCATTGTTCATACATCCTAATATATTGTTTCATTTTTTGACAAGAAGTAACAAGATTTTAAAATAACCCTCAAGCAGGTGATAGAACCCTCCCATTAAACACAAGTCTGAAGCAACAAAACCGAACATTAAAATATAATATATTTTAACATGGGTGGATCCAGCAGTTGCTACTCATGCAAGTAATCCACGGGAACTAGATTCCAAATAAAGATTTCTTTGAGAGGATTAACAAATAGCGTTGCCCTGTAAGCTTGTATCTCAAAACAAAAGGTCAAATTTATTCTTCATTTACACATAAAAAGCTCCTTTGAAATTAATAAGATTGTAAAAGCAATGAAGGAAGGATTTGACTCAGATCTCTAAATCCACTGAGGGCATTTTAAAATTAAAGTTCATGTGTAAAGTCAGTTTATTTGAAGACCAAAAATATTTAGAAAAATTAAGTCTTCTGATGCTTATAGCCTAGAAGAGGGAATGAAACACGTTTACATACCTTATATTCTAACAAAGCTTCATTCTACAATTAATTTCAGGTGAGTATGATTTCATACATGCAGAATATTAAAATCAGTATATTCTGAAAATGCTCTTCAAATGATTAAGAGCAGAAACACAGAAAAAACATTACCCAGGAAAAATTACTTCACTGTATGTATCACTAATTTTTATGCATAAACTTAATAATTAGTCTCTTGAACCAATAACTGATTTCAGTTGAAGATGCTTTTTCAAATCAAGTTCCACGTACATAAACATATCTGTGATAACTTTATTATGACCTTACAAAAATCAGTATGAAAGTAATAGTAGCTGAAAGTTTACCACGGGAGAAGAAAGGACGAATGAACAAAAGCAAATCCTCATAGTAGACCATTAATCAAGTTAAAGGCAGGACATCCACTGTATGCCTATTAATTACATTAAGCAATTTTTTATTTAATTGTTAAACTACAGCAGGCCTCATATATCAGTGCTGGTTATTGCCTTGAATCTGACATATGGAACACAAAGAAGAGTAATCAGATTAGGTAACTAATCAGGATGATCAACAGAGACAACCCTGGATTGTATTTCCTCTAGGTCATGCTATTACTATAAACATAGAAGACAACGCCTGTTTGCTTACAATAGGAAATAATTAAACTGAACATCAGTGCTTTATGTCTTTGTATGCCCAAATGCTAGTCATAGAAAATATAGTTTTTATCTATCCTGAAATAAGATTGTCAACACAGAACTAAATTCCATCAATAAAATTTATATTCCTAATTCTTAAATGAAGAAATGCACAGGACATTTTACAGAATCATAGAACTGTTTAGGTTGGAAAAGACCTCTAAGATCATCAAGTACAACCATTAACCTAGCACTGCCAAGTCCACCACTAAACCATGTCCCTAAGCACCTCATCCAAATGTCTTTTAAATACCTCCAGGGATGGTGACTCAACCACTTCCCTGGGCAGCCTGTTCCAATGCTTCACAACCCTTTCAGTGAAGAAATTCTTCCTAATAGCCAATTGAAACCTCCCCTGGCGCAACATGAGGCCACTTCCTCTTGTCCTATCAGAAAAATATTTCAGTCTTCCATAAAATCTAACTCAGTAGCAACTAATTCTTCTATCAAAATGTTCAGCACATTTTATTCATTAGAACTCTTCAGGAAAACATAATTGATTTGAAAATGTTTTGATTTCTTTGATGTGTTCTTTAAGAATTCAAGTTTATGACTGCACAGCATTTGATACTGCTATGTAAGAAAACTCCTGATTCATGCCCAGTTGGCTAAAAGGTCAACACCATACCTTAAAAACCTCCTAGGGCTTACCGCACCTGGTGACAGAGTTCAAAGAGAGTTCTACACCAATTAAGATAGCTTCTAAATGTATGTACATGTAACTATTGATTGGATCATCAGTAAACTTATTTTTGAGACCTTCAAATCATCTTTTACCATGCTCTTAAAGGACATCTTCTTAAACATCATTATACTTGTGACAAAAACATATTCTGAATACTAAGCTATATGTACAGGGAGTGGTAAATTAAGAGATATATCAAGATGTACTGGTCAAGAAAATTTCTTATTACATTTATAAGTGTGACTGGCAAAAATGCCTACTTCTAAAGCTATTGTAGAAAGCTGATTTCAGCTGCCCATAGTTTTGTGACAGTGTTGCGGATGCAATGGAGCAGCAGTGGTGCTATCATTCAGCAGACCAGCTGACAGCTGGGAAAAATGGACAGGTTTTCAGACAAGAGAGGTTGTTTCTTTCAGGCACGAAAACACTCTCAGATTATGCACTGTTAGTCTCTTCCTTTACTTACTTATTGCTACATTACACATCTTAGAAGGGAGAAGGCTAGTTGTCTGAGCATGAAAAAGTTCTGACCTGTAACAGCCACAGTTTAACTCAACCATTCCTGAGCATCTCTTTAAAGGATACCATCTCCTGTGGCTTGGTTTATATCATATCCTAATGCATGCTGTTCAAAGAAGTGAATCCCTGAACAGTGACCAAGGCTACTGTTCTTGTAAGATCCTTCGTTCCCTGGTTGCAGGGGCTGGAAGGCACACGCTTAGCAGAATATGGGACAAGAGGATGAGAACAGATGGCACGGTGATTACAGCACTCGAGTATTCCCTTGTGCTACACAGCAGCTCACTTAATCCAAACTTTCTGTAAGTGTTGTCATTTGTCTGTTTGCTTTCCTGGTGCCCAACATGACATATCTTGGGCCTGACCTGCAGAAGTGCTCCCATTAAGGGTAAGCAATTTTAGAATTGCTATGTGTTTTTTAAGCATAATAGACCACACATATTGGGTTAGGTACCAAAAATGATACCTACTTAATTTTAGATATTTCTCCAGGTTATACTAAAATACTACTAACGCAATTCACACAGATGGAAGACAGCACCATTTTCTGGTAGGTGGCTGAAGAAGACAGAAATGAAGTTTGATCAAAATATTTAGGAACTACTGATTTCATTAACATGCCACCTTCAAAAGTAACACAGACTTCAGGAATCAACAGTCAATCTGCTCGAGAATGGTCTTGGATTCTTAATTAACTTAAAAAAGAAAAAAAGTAATCTTAGATCACTTTTCTAGTATTCACAACTACAGCAACTTAACTGGTATGCTACCACTAGAATAAATACAGAATAATGTAAACTAGTATTAGACTAGGCAAGTCAGGAGAATTAAGTAATGTATGTCACTTATTTGAGTTCTAATTACCTCAGTGTTCAGCCTTGAAGTTTAGTATCTTTCAAAGGTTTTATAAAAAATAACGGTTCTATTAAATGCAAAGTATACATGCTGCAATACATAAACATGATTTGCTTTTTCATTCTATTGTATTAAGTAGGTTCAAAATAGTTTGTAAGGTTTCAACTACATGTAAAACACATTCTTGAGGCACTTTACTACTTCCTTTACTCTATGCCTGAAGTCTAGCAGGGCAAACGTGACTGATTGGTACCTGAAAGCAGCAAGCGTTAGAAAGTAATGAGCTGAAACTGCAACAACATAGCTAGGGAAAAGACCTACAAGGCTTTTACAAATGAGAAGCAGAATAATAAAATACAGGCTTATTTGGACAGATAACAAGTAAATATTAAGATTTTGTGTTGATTACAATAAAAAGTGTAAAATCTAAAACACCATGAGCACAGTTGACTGAAGAAAAGAAATGCCATTCCATGTTAAGTCTGCCATGAATGTTAAAGCTATATCTTAACTAGATATGTATCTTAACTAGAAAATGTTTTACTTGAAGAGATTTCAAGTGTAAGATTTTGTATGTCGAGTTGGTTTGAGTTTGGTTCAAGTGGCACTCTTGAAAGTTATTTAACTGATATTCCCGTTTCTCCAACTTGCTGTACCAAAATAAACAGGTGGTATAAATAATGCTACATCTTCTCCTGTCAGGAGCTGTGCTCTTTGTCTGGACTAACAGAGAGGAATGATGGAAGAAAGCTGCGTAGCCATTACATTATACACCATGAAGTACATTACACTCCATGATCCTTCTGAAGAAACAAGCTGAACTGCCACTTAATAACCACCTCTCCATTTTTTTTATTTTTTTAAAAGGTCTCTAAACTTTTACTTGACTTACATAAAGTACTTATATACAGCAAAATCCACTTGCTGGTGTCTGCAAACTTGTTATATGCTTTACTCAGACATTGCTCTATGAAATCTCTTTCCAGAGAAAGACTGAAGCATTGTTCCAGGCACTTTTAAAATGTTAAAGAGGAAGATTGATATTTTCCAAGCTAAAGTAGGTATATTTTTAAATAATTTTAGGAGTCATTAATTCCTGCTTAAAAAGAGCTCTTAATAAGGATTCCTCGAGAAGATTATATGGGCCAAGAGCCAAACTAACCATATTTCAGGTTTGCCTCTACAGAAAGCAAAGACATTTCTCTTCCATCTAAACTTTCAGGTAGGTTTGAAATATGCTGCTGATGAAGAGTACCTTTTTCACATAAAACTGTGAACAGGAATATAGTTCTGAAATGAACATACTGAAGTTATAAAGTCCAGTCCTTTGCAGGCAACCATGACCTGGAAGTCTTTTCAAAACACTGATTAAACTTGATCTTAAAATTCAGAGATTTCATATAGGACCTCTTCTAAGAGCTTGTGATTTGATGTAGTATAGACACCATTCATATCCCCATCCCCCATCCCATTCTCCAAGCATAATTATCTTAAATGTTTTCACTCTTTCATTCTTATAGAAGATTAAGCTTACAGGCTGGTGTGATCATTTCAAAGATTAAATTAAGCGATCAATTGTTTGTCCCAACTTTATATAGTATTTGGAAAAACTCTCAGATTGCTGGTATTACATTACCAGGTCCTGGTTCTCTAAGGAGAATGTGTAGCTTTATCTAAGAAAACATTTTAATTTATATACTTAAATGTTTGCAGCATGTGTGATCAGTATTTGGAAGAAAGAAGGAAAACCAAATGGGATCTACATCCTGTCATTGCTGTTTTGTTATTTTCCTCCTAAATATTTTTCCCAGCCTCGTACACCTTCTATTCCTTACCCCACTTCTGTCAGTTGCAGATATCTTCAACAAGTTCCCCAGTGCTACTGGGAAAAGCCCAGCAAAAGTCTGGAGTTGCCAGGTATAACAAAACAATTTTTTACTTGAGCTTCAGCACACAGTAGAAATGCAGTTGTCTTTTTATTTCCATGTTGAGATCATAGATCAGAAAATGTTTTACTAATTTAAAAATTTATAAATGAATAGCAACAGAAGGACTGTGATCTTTAAGACTCTTATTTACTGTTATTATCTGTACTGCCTCAAGAGTTTCTATCACAAATCCAGTACTGTACTTCCATATGGAAAGATTACATGTATCAAGACCCAGTAATGTAAATACGCATAAATGATGCAGGACTTGCACAGAACTAATACTCATTCCCATTTAGTGTTCAGGACCAATTTTCTTGGAACGTCTTCTCCACTAAAAATTTTTCTGCTGATGGCTCCTTGTTGGTGCCTTATAATATAGAACATAAACAAAAGCATCTTTCAAATATCTCTCCTAAACCAGTTTAAACAATTACTGTGCTTTACATTTACACAATTGTGTGACTGTGCAGCTTTCTTTAAAGACTTTTCCTTTATGATGAAAAGAACTGCCTTCAAGATTCTTAAAATATGTAGCTATAGGATGCTTTGAGAGACTTACTAATTTACTGTATTTATGATGAAGATAAAGTCCATTCAATTACTGTTTTCCAAATACAGCAGTAAAAGTGTTTACATGCACACAAATGTTAATCCAGAAACAACATTCTCAAATCCTTCCTTCTTACAGAAGGGTGAGAAAATACGTAGGTATTGAACAACACATGCCCAACATTTCCAGAGACTTTGCAGCTGAAGAAAGAACAGAGAGAAGAATGGAAACACCTTCTGTCCCGTGGTAATGCTCGTACATAAGCTGAGCTAAAATGGGTGTCTCTTAACCTTATGAGGTTCAGTCCATACAGCAACTGTAACATCTGAACATCTGTGTAAAATCAACAGTAACATCCTTAAGCAGACCTGATTTTCAGTCTTAGCTTTTCTTCCTTTAACTCCGCAAAATCTTGAGTGAGTTAAAATTCTTGTTGTGGAGAGTCCTGGGACCCCACTACTGTCACGGTTTCATTCCCAGCAGTACAACGTACCTGCTGCACTACCCCCTCCCCTGATGGGCTGGGGCGGCAGGGCTGCTACCAGGCCCTGCCTGAGGAGGAGCCGGCAGCCCCGCACTCACCGCCGCCAGTCCGAGGAGAGATTTAGGGAGCCGGTGAGTAGGCGCTGCCCGGCCCTCCTCCTCGCGGCGCGGCCCAGCCCTCCCCGGCGCGCCCCAGCCCTCCCCGGCCCGCTAACGGGGGTCACACCGGGCCTCTCCGGCGGCTGCAACGGGTAAAGAGGGAGTGCTGTGGTGCTCGCCCTGCCGGGCGGCCGGGCCGCTGAGGAAGCGGGGACGCGGCCCGCTGCCGACCGACGCCACCGCCTCCCGCCCCGGCCAGCCGGCGCTCCCGGCCCCCGCTACCTGCTCGCCGGGCGGCCTCTCCAGCAGCTGCGAGCAGAGATCCGAGCACTGCCGGAACTTCCTCCGCCTGAAGTAGCTCCAGGCCTGGAACAGCGGCTCCAGCTCCAGCCCCATCCCGCCGGCGTGACCGCCGCAGCGGCTCCGGCTGGGCCCCCGGCGCCTCCCGGCCCACTGCCTGCCGAGCGGAGCCCGGGGCGGAGCGCGGGCAGCCGAGCTGCTGCCGCGGAAACGTCAGGCCCCGCCAGGCCGAGGCGGGGCCTGCGCGCCGCGCCGGGAGGCCTCGGGGGAGGCGGGCGGGCGGGCGAGCGGCAGCTCTGGGCGGCCTCCGCGGGGTCCTGCGGCCGGTGCCAGCGAGCCTCTGGGCAGGGAGCTGCGGCCCCGCTCTTGGGACGAGCCCCTCCCTGCAAGAGCCTCTCGTCGGCTGATACGTTGATGACTGAAGGCAGAGTTTGATCTGTAATATTGAGAACAGCAGATTTCAAATAACCCCACTGTTTTTAACTGTGCCCTATTATTTGCTGTCCTATTATCAAGAGCCATTTTGAATTGGAATATTATGCCTAAACAAGAATACAGTCCTTTAATCCTTATTTGGGTAAAATGTCCTTTAGACCCGTGGGAGTCCTGGTTGAGAAAAGTACAGGTTGCTGTGAACAGCACTGTTTTCAGTCTTGCAGGCTCCATTAGGTCCTTTAGATCACTAGTTCTCACAGAGAAATGATAAGACCGAGATATTTAGAGATGAAAAAAGCTGGAATACCACTACTCTTACTTTGTATGTATTGTAAGATACTGATTGCAACCATCAGCCCAAGTAAGAGGAAGAAAAAAATCTCTAGGGATGCTTGGAGAAATAAGTGAGTTTGTGATGTGAAAATCTCTGATGGATGGACACTAACATGATAGCTAAAATCATGTCATTGGCATTTTAACAGATCATTCTGGTTTTATTGCTTCTGTCTTGCCTAAACTATCAGTTTGTCCAAGATCCATGAAATGGATACCCAGGCTAGCAAGATCAATGTCAGGTGGAAAGATGGAGAAACAGAAGTGCCAGTCCCAGGACTATGGCTTATTCTAATATAGGAGTAAGTGGCTTGAACTGAAGTAGCAGCTATAGACAGATGGGTTTTGGTTGTCCCATGGAGAGTGCACAGGTATATTGGGTTTGCGCAGCAAGGTTTTGGTAACGGGGAGGGCTACAGGGGTGGCTTCTGTGAGAAGCTGCTAGCAGCTTCCCCTGTGTCCGATAGAGCCAATGCCACCAGCTCCAAGATGGACCCGCTGCTGGCCAAGGCTGAGCCCATCAGTGACGGTGGTAGCGCCTCTGATTTTCCCCTTAGGGGGAAAAAACTGCTGCGGAACAGCAGACAGAGAGAGGAGTGAGAATATGTGGGAGAAACAACTCTGCAGACACCAAGGTCAGTGAAGAAGGAGGGGGAGGAGGTGCTCCAGGCACCAGGGCAGAGATTCCCCTGCAGCCCCTGCTGAAGACCATGGTGAGGCAGGCTGTTCCCCTGCAGCCCATGGAGGTTAACGATGGAGCAGATATCCACCTGCAGTTCGTGGAGGACCCCATACTGGAGCAGGCTCCTGGCAGGACTTGTGACCTTGTGGGGGACCCACGCTGGAGCAGTCTGTTCCTGAAGGACTCCACCCCGTGGAAGGGACCCATGCTGGAGCCATTTGTGAAGGACTGCAGCCCATGGGAAGGACTCACGTTGGAGAAGTTCGTGGAGGACTGTCTCCCATGGGAGGGACTCCACGCTGGAGCAGGGGAAGAGTGTGAGGAGTCCTCCCCTGAGGGAGGACGGGCAGAGACAATGTGTGATGAACTGACTGCAACCCCCATTCCCCATCTCCCTGTGCTGCTGCGGGGGAGGAGGTAGAGAAATTGGGAGTGAAGTTGAGCCTGGGAAGAAGGGAGAGGTGGGGGGAAGGTGTTTTAAGATTTAGGGTTTATTTGTCATTACCCTACTCTGATTTGATCAGTAATAAATTAAACTAATTTCCCCAAGTCGAGTCTGTTTTGCCTGTGACAGTAATTGGTGAGTGATCTCTCCCTGTCCTTACCTCGACCCATGAGCTTTTTATTATATTTTCACTCCCCTGTCCAGCTGAGGAGGGGAGTGATAGAGCGGCTTCGGGGGGCACCTGGCGTCCAGCCAGGGTCAACCCACCACAACAGGGAAACAGCGATCTGAGTGAAGCCTTTTCTGGGACCCATACCATCCCCAGTTAAGAAGGGTGGAAAGGAAATAGTACAATAGTTTCTGTCCCTTCCCTGTTTTTAAGTCATTGTGGGAGTCCATATGTGCTGCATTCCCACAAAGCATGTAGAAGACTTGCACAAGGAGGCTCACTGTATACCTCAGGTTGGTCAGAAAAGTGAACAGTATTTCTTGTTGCTCTGTCACACCGTCTACTGTGATACTGCTATGCACTGGTACTACTGTGGCTGAGTAAGTATTGAGCCAGTTGTACAACTGCGGCTGAGTAACTATTGAGCTGTACAATATTATCCCATTTTGTTTACAAATTCTTTTAAATGGCAAATCCTTCAGCATATGTTTTATAGTCAGGCTTAGCACGATGAGCAGGATGTGCTGTTCGGAGAGATTGTGAACATTGGTCAAAAACTACAGATTTATTAAAAATACTAACGAAGTTCCTCCACTTTTGTGTACATTTATGAGATGATCTGTTTTTAAATGTTTTAAATGCTTGCTGTTACCATGTTAGGTAATTCAGCACATCTGGGCTGCTACTTTTTTAGAGAACATAATGTGAATGGCACTTTCAGTTTGTAGAGACACATTTTGAGGTCAGTACATTAGTTCCAAAGTTGTTAGATTAAAATGCCAAACTGGTGTTAGTTGGTTTACTGGACACAAATAATGCCAGAATGTTTTATACTTGCTGTCTTTAAAAGGCAGTTTTCTTTTGTGAACAGCCCACCACATCAGTTAAACACACCATCTATCTGCACAGGAAAACAGAGGAGACCAATAGCTCCTAAATTTTATTGATTCCGATGCTACCATCTTAAAAACTTCAGAATTAGTGCTACATGTAATTTTTTCTTTGTGAACACCTATTTTAAGCCTTAATATCTTAGTGACTACTTCCAGACTGCAAAGTAAATTAAATGTCTAAGGATGCTAAGAATGTTTGATTATAACAGTCTTTTCAATGATTTTCATTTTGAGGTAGTGAATCAAAACGAAACACAATGAAGCAGTGATTGCGGGCAGACACAATGGTTTAAGGTTTCCAAGGACTCTGTCAACTTGGGAGCTGTGCATTCAGGTGAGCAAGTAGTGAATTAGTCATAGATATCATCGACTACTCTGTGCTCTGGCTCAGCTGAGGGCTTGACAAGGAAACAGTGTCTTCTGTTTCCTAGAGAAAAGAATGGACCTTCAAGGTGACTTGGCTTTCCAGCAGAAAGCAGTGGAGGCCCAGAAAGAGGCATGAAGCTGTATGCTTTATATGGGGGATGAACTTCCTCATGATGAAAGCTGATGACTTTTCAGAAGAAAAAAATGAGATGAGGCTGCGTGACTAGAAACCAATGGGAATAAATTGTGAGTCATGTGAGCTGCCAGTATTTGGTCCCTGGTCATGGGAGCATGCCCCTGAAAGCAAGAAAAACAGTAAGCATTTCAAATAGCTCTTGGGAGGAGTGGTGGAAAATGAATGCTTTTCATATAAAAGAATTGCTGTATATTTAATCAGTAATACACATATTACAGGACTTCAGCTATAGTTTTATAGCACCAGGATTCCATCTATAACAAGAAAGGTCACAGTCTTCCAAAGTGAGTTTGTTAGATACTGCCATATAGCTTCTCAGCAAAAGAAAGGGGAATATAGTTCTGGAGTAATTTTTCTTTGTTATGCTGTTGGGAAAGGTATTCATTGCACTTAGTGATCAAGCTGAAGTAACGTGTCCTATGGTAGCAATTACATGAAGATGGATCTTCAGCTTTTTTACAATGAGGAGATTTTACAGTGTTGAGAGTGACACAAAAATTCTTTTTTCTTCTTTTCAAGATGTAACATGCGAGGAGTTTTTGCTCTTTGGCTGCAGATATGAGAAAGGTTTTTTCAGTTTCTACATGATGGTATGCATCTAATTCAAATGTATGAAGCCAGAAAGAATTGTCCTGGCAAGCCTAATTCATCCACCCATGGCAATGTGAACACTCAGAACTAAAATCATAAAGCAAAGAACTGTACCTTAGATCAAAGTTAAAAGAAAGATGAATCTGTATAATAATTTGTCAGCAATACTTATATGAGCAAGAGCCTTTGATTATTTCCTTTATATAGCTCCAAATGTAAAGCAGCTGTGATTCTGGAAATTTAGCTTTTATCAAACCATTTACCTTCATGGCCTACCTGCCAGCATGTAGAATAGAAACACTGTCAGTCTCCTCCTGCTTCCAGATCACATAGCAGTTTTGTCTGCATTCCAGAAGCTACGCTTGGTGCATTGAACATTTCACTGATAAGTGCTCTAGACAGACAAGTTTGTATAAGGGTAGGAAAAAGTGAAGATGGACAGAGAAAGGTGTGTCCACCCAAGCTGGCGGTTACGGTATGTATAAGTCCCTGCTCATGTGTTGCCTCTCTACGTGCACTATTCAGAGGATGAATATAGACCTGAGAATATCTATGTTTGTCCTCCAAGAGAACATCAATTCTCTAAACTGTGGCACTGTTTTATTCTCAGAAACAGCTGTCTAAAAAGTATGTCCCAATCCTGGAGGAACATTGCAAAGAAGACTCAATCCAATATTGACAGATTTATGTATGAGTAGAGCACTTAGACATAAAATTACACATGATTCAACCTGTCCTACTTTTCAAGTAAGGCCAGTCCCCTGGTGCAGATGCTATTTGCATCCCTGAAGTCCAGTCCTACCTCAGTAGCAGGCGTAAAAATACATTCTGTCTGTCACAGCCTGCTGCTGCTACTAGGTGAGGCCAAATCCCCAAGCGTGCTGCTGGTGTGCTTTCTTGGCATGCTTATATCCTGGCCTGTCTCTGGTATTGGCACAGAGATCATCCTATGCATATCATCTTTGAAGTCTTTTCCACTGATAATGCTGGCTTTCACTTCCTGTGTAGGGGAGTGTTCTGAGCTTTTTCATATGGAGACTCTCATTTATCTTGATTATCAAAATCTCCAAATTTGAACCTTTTAACCAGTCTATTACTTCCTCCAAATAATAATCTCTGTGTGTAGTCACATTCCACTTCTCTAACTTACTAAAGTCCTGGAATAAGACACACAAAGTCCCTCTGTCTTTGTGTGCTTTGTAGAGCCCTGTATGGCAGTCCCCCTCCAGTGTAACTGCATAAAAGTTAAACAGCTGGGAATTAGATTCAGGGCCTATGACCAGACTACCTTCAGGAAAAGAAAAAGAAGTAATCCATTGCAGCTGAAGTTAGGTGACATATAAAACTGGGAGAAGTTTCATACCTGTTCAACAGGCAACTCACCCTAACCATCTGCCTATGAGAATTACTTCCAAATAAATCTGGATCTGAATACTTATTTCTGGCATGTGTAAAGGCACTCTTGCACACTTATGTAATTCTCAAACACAGCATAGAAGCCAGATGGGTAGTCCAGTGTGTATTTCTAATCCTTACTACCCACTTTCTGGGACACTGATAACAGGATTTTGGAAGCCAGTACATGGCAACTGGTACATTAAAGAACATGTCAAGTAAAACTACATAGGAAAACTTTACTTGCGGGAATACAGAAGTCCTTGAAGGCATATGTAAACTCCCTGGCTGACATGGGATATAAAAGAATCCTGATTGTGGTTTAGGACTAGCTGTAGGGCCGGTTGGTAGTGCTGATTAATTATCTTATGGCCTATGAGAAGAAAAAGAGGGGGAATTGGGTTGACTGAGCAAGTAAAACAGGAGCTGACGAACAGAGCCACTATAGGTCTGGCTGTCTTTTCCTGGACTCTGAGTTGCAGTCCTCCCAGACTAATACTGAGATGAGTAATGGGAAGAGACTATAGAGGAATTTTCATATCCTTTTTTCTATGTTTCTTCTAGTTAACAGCAACATTAACTTTTACAATAGGCCATCAGCATGGGCAGCCATGCACTTTAGTTAGCCTTCCGTCATTTTGCACAGTTTGAGCACAGGCTTGTAAATAGTCTTTTCCATGTCACCTTCTGAGAAGCATAGATTAATTTAGAATATTTAATGTCCAGCTACATAATTAGGGTGTTTTAGAGCCCTGCTGTAAGGCCTCTACAGTAGAGAAAAACAAAATGTAGGTTATTTTTTACTCTGTTTCCTTGAGGGTCTGCTGCTGGCCTCCTGGCCTTTAAAGATCCCTGCTCTTTTTAGTTTCCTTGAAGTCAGGTGAGCAGTATTCCTTTTACACATGTATGCCTGGTTCAGAGCTGCTGTGTTTGCTCTGGTGATGTGCCCTTCCTGGATGCGAATGAGTCCAACCTGTCTGCTGAGCTATCTGGTACCAGCCTCTATTGCAAATGCTGATGCTTATCCCAAAAAAGTGTACTGTACGCATTTGGCTGATGCCACCTGTAAAAGGAAAAAGCCCAGCAATTGCCTTTCTGCAGACTTGGGGTGTATATAAAAGAGCAGGTACAGAAGGCCATTAACAAAGCTGATCAGATGCTGGCCTAGAACGCAATCTCCTGCTCCTGCCACTGCCTCTGAGCAGTTGCCACTACTGATTTGTGTGGACATGAAAAAGGAGCTTGCTCCTCTCATTTCCCACGAAGACAAATTCCTATCTAGTGCATAGTTCTGTAGTGTACCACATACCCCATTTTTCTAAAACCCTTCTCTATCTCGAAGTTGGACTGGGTGAGTCTGAGCCAAAGGTCAGTGGAAATTTGACTCTGCAAAAGTTTTCTACATCAAAGCTTTTTGCTCTCAGGGCTTCATGTGGTTGCAACTCTACGCTAGTAATTTGTACATATGCCTTTCTGTGCACGAAGTGAGCCACCGGTGACTTGCGAGTTAATTATAGTCATTAAAGCTGTATATGCTAGATCTAAAAAGAATTCAACCAACTGGGCAGCAAATGAGTGTCCTGTGTCCCCTGTATGTAGCCACGCTACACACTGTAAATAAAATGACTCTGCCATCAAAGTGTATTTGTCATTAGGCTGACAGAAGCCTGGAGAGCCTGTTTGGCTTCTCAGGAGTTTTCTCACAAAGGCTGCAGTGCATGAAATAACTCTCAGTCACACTCAAATGGATGACATTTGTTGTTATTGGGGGTGCCCAGTCACAGCTTGGGAGACTAAATATGCTGGCCCTCCTCCACGAAAGTGAGAACATGGTATCTTTCAGACTCTGACATTAATATCTGCAAGGTATTAAGGAGTGGTTTTCAGCTCTGGAGCATTTCCTTCATGATGTCATTTATTCAAATATATATCTGACACCCCATTTGAGAACTTGAAGTGTTATCTATCACAAGATAGCTATTCAGTGGCTTATGGGACATTAGTGGTTGGTTTCAGTAAAATTACTAGTGCTTGAATCTCCATGTTATACTTCAGGAATTATCACTTCTGGCATACTTGTGTATAGTGTGTGGAAAAAGAATAATTTTGAATGTGTGTGGAAACTGCTTAGTTTCTTTCCCATAGCTCAGGGCTAAGACACTGTTTGAGTAGCTTGCTAGAGCTATCTGTTTCTTTCACCCACTCTCTCCCAAAATGAGGAAACTTCATTCTGTGGAAAGTTGGACAAAATAAATTTGGGGAATTATACCTCAGATGTACTTAATTTGTGGGAGAAGAACAAATTATAAATGTCCTGTTTAACACTGATAGAAAAAAAAATCGTAATTTAGTAACAGTGACATCCTGGGAGAGATAGTCTAGGTGGAAGATGGGTTTCATTGTGTGAAATGTTACATGTAGTGTTTATGTGTGATATTATGAAAGGTGGAAGTTGCTTGGCTTGAGTGCAATATAGGTTGTCTGCATTCTTTTTTCAAAAGTTTTGTAGTCTAGTGGTTAGTCCCTTCCATTACTTTAAGTAAAAGTGCTTAATTTGGTCATAATACTCAAATGTCCTCCAACTTTAATGAATCCTTCTGTGTTCATTGTGTCAATGCTATCTTGGGACAATGATAGGTATGTGATATAGCTATAGAAATCACCAGGGTTTATTAAAGAAAAGTCATGTGCTTGTATAACTATGGACATTCGTTGTATTAGAAGTGACCTGACCTTAGCTAGTGTGTTTTGAGAGACTATTCTCATCTTTTGTGAAAGGACAGGAAATTCAGTGGTGCTGCTTTATTTACAGCTGGAGTACTGTGATGATATCGCTGTCTCATGGGTAATTTGAACTTTTCCTTCATCTATTTGAACCAAGAACAGAAAATTCAGGAATCAGAAGTAAGGGACAGTTTAATTCCTCTTCTGTCTATGGTTTATTCTTCATTTGAAAACTGGATGTCCCTGAGACAGGCCACAATAAGAAGTCTTATTATAATTATTTATAAATTAAAATATCATTGAACTCTACTGAATAGCAGGAATCCATTATTATTTATCTTTGTTCATAAAACACACATTTGTATAATTGCTTTTTATAAAATGTAGGTTTTGTTGATATCTATATCTGTGTACTGGATTTCAGTTGTGTTTCAATTAATTGTTTAATTACTTATCAAGATTAAATGTTGCTTAGAGATTTAAATCTGCTTCGCATTTGCACCTTTTATTTTAATACAGTTTTTTTCTTCCTACTGACAAGGGTGCTTTAAACTGATACTGAATACTGGCTCTGAAAGGATAGATGTATTTAATGTTTTTCTCCTTTACATACTCCTCCAGAATAAACTATTGGTATGCCTGAAATGCTTTGCATTTTCCCAATGTTCTTATGACTCTTCTGCATCAGTCTCTTAACATTTAAACTATGAGTATGAGATACATGAATTAGCTTCTTACAAAGTGTGTATGGAAGAGGAGAGCAGGACAGGATCCACTGATATCTAAAACCCCTTTCATTTTAAAAACATAGATGCTATAGGCTGACTTTGCCTTTCTCTGTAAGTCTTCCATGGGGGTCTTCTGTGCACCAAGCAATCATACTTGTTTCTTGAACTAGGAATGCTAATTCTCAGGCCTTATCTCTCATCATGAACTCACATTCTTATGATAAAACCAGGAATAGAACCTAAAAATAGTTCCTAAAATTCTGTTGGTATCTTAAAATTTCTTATGCAACTCTGTGGAGAAATGTCCAGTAGCTAAGTCATTCAGGTGCAGGCTACTGCTTCTGTCAGTTACTCATCTCTCTCAAGATGTAAGAACACAGAAGAAAGATGTAATTTGCTGCTCAATACAATTAACAAGGGCTTGGAAATGAACATTGATGTTACCACACATCTACCTGCAGGTTGCCTCAGCTAGAGACGTCTGGCTTGCCTTTGAACAAGAGTTGGCATCAGGGAAGATGACATGCAAAGAGGGTTCATTCTAATGATTCAGATACATCTAATGTTGGGAGAATTGAGAGCTACAGAGCGTAGAGCAAGTTTTGTTTTGTGTGCTTTGAATGAACCCAAACAGAACTACAGATCAGACCATGCCAAGTGCCTGCTTTTTGGGAAGGCACATAGTTGTGGCAGAAGAGCACAAAGGGCAAGTTCCGACTTTACATGCTATTTTCAGCAAGGACCCTGCCATCTGAAGTTGAGTTCACATAATATTTGCTTGTAGAACCCATTTCTTACTGACTGTAGAAAATTAGGAGAGGTCATGCAAATGAAATTGCATTAAGAACAGAATTTTGTGCTGAGGCTTAGATTCAGCATGAGGGAAAGTAATTTGTAGTAACAGCTGCGGGTTTCATTCTGTGACCAGCCAAGATGACAATATGCATCAATAGCAACTATTGCTATCATAAATAGGAATACTGCTGCTTCTTGCTGATCATCCATGATATCCTAACCATGGTTACCACGCTCTAGCTGAAAAGGGATCATCCAGCAGTTGCTAACAGAACTTAGGTGGCAATACTGTTCAGGTTCCAAGCCATTAACCTTCATATGACTTTAGGTCTGCCCTGTTCTATTTACGCATGGACTGAATACAATCTTTGTGATCAGATCCACACCTCCTTCAGTGTACAGGATGAACAGGATGTTTTTCAAGTGAGATTGTTACCTTCCTTTTTATCTTTAGTGTTTCATATGAGGCACTGTTTCTTGTTTGATGCAGATGCTCTGTATGCTGTGCTGAATATAGATTGGTGTTCATCACACTAGCAGGAATCAATGCAGCTATAAAAAAACCAGTGGCCTAAGAAAAAGGCTGGTATGTTATTTCCATTTAAAGATAGGTTGCAAGAAATTGCAAAGGATCCACTGATGATTGGATGCTCAGCTTAAGAAAACTGGGCTTGACTCTTTTTCTTTCAAGTTCAGAGCAGCTAGACTAGCATGCTTATTTGCAGTGGATCCTAAATATCAAAGTGGGAACCCTGGTATAATACTAAGTTAACAGCCATATCTGAAAAGCTTGATGTAAATGGGTTTGCTCATACACACACACACACACACACACACACACACACATACATGAAAGCGGTGGAGAGAGAATACAGATCTCCGGGTACTCAGTTTACTGTATTAATGACAAAGCCATTCTGGCATCATCATTTGTTATATACCTGTTAGTTCCCACAAAAGAAATTATGTAGGTGCCCTACAAATCTGCTTTCTTCCTTTTAGGAGTGTTAGTCTGTTTTGTTATTAATTTATCATTTTTAGAGCAAAACTGTGGGAAAAAGATCTATTTTCCTACTGTGAGGAGTGGCTATTTTACAGAGGCTTGTACACAGTAAGTTACACTAAAAAGTTATATCATATAGCAGTCTCTTGCCCATATTTTCTTTTACAATTGGAATCACTTAAAATGAAGTATTTGCTGTCCTTAAAGTAGGCTTACTTTACTTCAGTTGGTAGACTGACTTAAGTGCAGTATGACTGTAGGGAACCAGCCTACAGAACTGAGTATCTAAATCAGAGCATGATTTAAGTTGGAAGAGATCATTGGAGGCTGTCTAATTCAACCTCCCGCTCAAAACAGGCTTAACTTCAAAGTCGGATGAGGTTGCTCAGGGCCCTGTCCAGCTGAGCATTAGAGAATCTCTGAGGATGGGGAATCCACAGCCTCTTTGGGCCACCTATTCCAGTCCTTAACCAATCTGTTCCAGTGCTTAGTCAAATCTGATAGTATGGAGTCATATAATGAAATAAATTAATTCAAGGTTTGCATTCCACTGCTGGATTAATAGTACTATGCTATTTTTTTAAGTTTCTCAGCATTATGAGAGTTAATGCTGTTACCTTTTTTAATGTTTAAGTATTTTATTTCCTTCAGTTCTTCTGAATATTTGTATTATCACTGCTAAATGATGTCATATTTGATAAACCTGCATTATTGTATGTTGATTCTATGTAGTGACTTATGGCTAAGCTCTTTCATGATTCCTTTTGACAGCTAAGCGTTTTCAGAGCTTTTGCAAAGTCAGTACTGTGCATTATATTTTGAAAACCTTGTCAACTACTGTGTAAAAAGATGTCATCTTGACCTGACAATTTTTAATCTAATAATTAGCATCACCCAGCTGAAATACTAATTTGCCCCCACAAAATATTAACGTGCTTTGGGGTTGATCATCCTACACTTTCCTAGTTGTAAAGAAAATATTGAAAACAGGTAGAAAAATTACCACTGCATGCAAACCATGTGTTGCTTCACATTGTTTTTGATCATATCATAAGATGGAGCCAGAGATAGCTGTCACATAAGTAGAATTTAAAATAAATTGCATTCTATATTTAGTTTGGTCAACAGTTGAAATAAATTGATTTTGAGAGTTCAGAATCAGATTTTCATCATAAGTCTATTGATAGAAAATGCATTGGGATTTAATCAGCCTCTCTTTATGCGCCTCATGTAAGCCTGTTTAGGTTGTCATATGTTACATCAAGTGCTGGTGCTTGATACAAGTTCTTCAAATCACCTAGATGAATTAGTTCAGTACACATATAATTGTGCATAAAATGCAAGCTGAAAAAAAGCTGTTTAGATCCAAGCGTGTGTGTGGTGAATAGAGCCATGTTGTGTAAACACAATGTCATTGCTGAAAGAAACTGAGTGCTCCACTGAGTGGCTTCAAAATGCATTCTGGTGTCAGATTGTTGGCAGTCTGAAACACAGTAGTTTTTTCATTGTTTATAGAATAAAAAGAAATTTTTTTTGTCAACTGTTCCAATGTGCTAATACAGATTTTACGGCCAATTTTTAAAGTTTGTGATAGACATTTTAAGAAAGAATTCAAATGTTAGTGCCTAACTTCTGAGACTAATATTAAACATCATATTACTACAGCAACTTCAAAACTGGAAGTAAATGTAGAAGTTATTTTGCATTTATTTGGAAAAAAATATGTGTTGTGATGGAAATTCTTAGACTGAGATTTTTGCCATTGAAATCATGGTAGAAACCCTTCTCTCAGTTTCAAAAGAGAGAGGATTTGAACTTTGGATTACAGGAGAGACCCTAAAACAAGATATTTTGGTAAAAATGTCACAGCTAAGGAAGCCGGTATACAGTTTCAGTAATTGTGTTCCCTCTGCAGTTTCAGCTGATATTGTTTACTGATGTACCTGCATGACTTCCTGTCCTAAACAGATTTATTTCTGCTTTAGTGTCTAGAAGAAGTTGTTGCTTTCTATACGAATGATGGATGAATTTAATTTCAATAATGTTTGTATCTTGTCCATCCCTTTACCAGCCCTATGTTAGGAAACCATTATGTGAGGGCATTTCTAAATCGAATTTCTGTGAATAAATGTACTGCAGCCCTAGTTGCTGTCTGCATTGTGAAAATTATGTGTTCATTGTCTTTTCAGTAGGGTGCCTATTTCTTCCAGCACCCCAAATGAATGTTTACCAAATGAATACAATTCCTATGATTATCAAGGTGTAATTTATCTTGCAGAAGCAGGACAAATTAATGTCTGTAATATTTAATTTCATACCCATATAATTGTTTTATTTTCATTTCAACTATTGTATCTAGTTTATCAGTCAAAACCGAAAGAAAATATATGGATTCGTACTTACCAAGTTTAGAATAGAACTTGCTTTTAAAATGGTTACAGTATTGGATGATGCTTCAACATAGGACATGATTTTAAAGAGCAATTGCATTTTTCTCTTAAGAGTATGTCAGCTACAACTTTTTGAAACTGTCAGAATTTTTGGAGGTACAGTATAATGTACTTGTGGCTTGTTGCTCTTTAGCTCATAATTTTCCAGCACCTTGTTATAAAGATACCTCCTCCCGTGACCATACCCTGTACGTGCTCCCATCTTGTATTTCCCAGACTCAGAACATGTTGAGGAGAGATGTGAAGAAACCAATAACTATTTTTCTGTGCTATTTTCTTAACCTTAATTGGTTCCTTTGCTCCTTGATGATGCAGTAGACCTACTGATTATTTTCAAGGTTTCCTACTTCTAATGTTATTAAAAAAAAATCTCTATTGTTAATTTAATAATATATCTTAGTCCTTTAAAATTTCTTAATAACTTGCATCTTATGTGTTGGCTCATATGGTATAAAATCTCTCATTAAATTTCCAATTTTCTGAAGGAGAATTAACTCAAACAGTGTTTGAGTTTGTGATGCTGCCTTTTTTCTTGACGTCTTATTTTTATCCAGTAGTAAACAGGCCTTTGTGATCCTTAGTGTTTGCTTCAGTGCTATTAAATGGTAGCAGGTAATTCTCATTACTTTCTGTCTTAAATAGGTTTCTTAGTTTTGCAAAATATTATTTTCAGACATTGTGTTCCCATAATAGACTGAGACCTTTTTATCCCCAAGGATGTGGAAATTAATGTTGTCACTGTTGCTCATCTGTTTCATATTATATAATTACTACTTGAACCAGCTACTCTGTATTACCTAGGACTTAACAGAGAATAATCCCTCATCTTGTGTGCTCTGGAATTAGCTGTTCCAAGAGCATTTGTTTAAGAAATCACTTCTTTAAGCCTTGTTCCATTTAGCGGAACATGGGACACATTGTAAATGTATTTACAATATGCTAGGAAGTACGTCTTCTTATAAGTATGCATTGTGAGACATTAAAATGCCACTTATTTGATTTTATTTAGAGAAGTAATGTACTTGTGTCACTGTATACTAACGAACCATAATTTGCAGGGTTGTATCTGACATCATAGGAAAGATATAAAACCCATCATAGGCAGCTGAGGCAAAACAGCGAAACACCATGTTTGACTTGTAAAATACCTTACTGGAAGCACATAAAATGTCTTATTTGGCTAAAAGCTCGTCTATTTCCCACTATAGCCATAGGTCTAATAAAACATGTCTTTCCTCTCCCTGCGAATACCGCCTGGCCTCGTGGATCGCGCCTACCGAGATCAGCACCGTGGACAGCGCCGGGCCCGCCCGCACATGCGACTGCTCGGCCGCGCCCTGCCCGTTCGTTCCACCCTGCCCGGCCTCGCCGTCCTCGGCCCGCGCGGGCTGCAGAGACGGCGGGAGGGCTAGGAGCGGAGTCACAGGCTTTGAGAAGAGCTTGGAAAGGACAGGCCGCCCTCAGTTTGTATATCCGCCAAGAAAAAGAACGGAGAGGGACTGGTGCCAGAGTCCTCGTGTACATGTGCAACGTACACAAGAAGAGAACACTGGCGGGGGGATGTCCTGGGTCCTGGTGGTTCCTGAAGCGATGACTGCCTGGTACCAGTGACAGTGACACTGGGTGGAGACGTCCAGGCTGGTAGAGGCCAAAGGAATTATGTATGTCAGAGCTGAGTGGGAACGCTAGACAGAGTAAGGGTAGAGGAAGAGGTGGTGATACTACACTGCTTCCTATTCCTAGCAAAAGTAGATGCCGAGTGTGTAAAATTTCACTTGCACCCCTTATGCATAGGCATAAGGTTAGCAAACTATGACAATGAATAGTTTTCCTCTTGGAATTTTCTCTCGTCTTAGAGATGGTAGTCAATTCCAGAACGATCAGAAGGAAATACTGGCTGTTTGTGTGGTGTGTGACATGCAGCTGTTCCCTTGCATTGCATATATGTGTTTTTTCTGAGTACAGTTTTGGGTCCTCCTGTTCATTACAGGAAATATGATCTGCAACTTCCAGTTAGAGCCAATGTCGTTACATACTAAAGTTTCTTCCCGATTGCTGTTTTCTCTTTTCGGTTTTAGTAACAGTGGTTTTGGAACGTGTGGCTGAAAACAGCCTATTCACTTTCACTAACCAAACACTCCCTTGTTCTAATTAAGACCAGAAGATTAAAATTTTAGCTCTGTTGACGTTAATACCACACATTAGTATTGATCTCAAGAGGTCCAGAATTTCACTTTAAGTAATAACCCAACAAAAGTACAGAGTAGAACAAAGTAGAGACACCATAATTATGTATTTTTGTACATTCGTGTTTAAATATGCAATAAATGTGCAGTAAAGAGAAAATTAATATATTCTCAATTTATACCACAAAAATACTCCCACTTTCAAATGAGCTTTTACAACAGCAGAAGTCAAATATGTATCAAATGCCTATGTCTGCTGATAATCAATCCAATTAACATGTAAAAGCTTGAAATAAGTTATTTCAGCCATCATGTCCATTTGGTATTTTTTCGAACCCCCTCTCTCAAAAGCTTCAGCTTACGAAGGGAACAGTCTTGCAGTTGTAATCTTGTTTTTAGCCTCACTATATCTGCAACTTTATGGAACCACACAAAATCTTACTAGCAGTTTGATTACATGTATATTAACATTCAAAACATTCTGTGGAATTCAAGGGGAGGCAAAGCAGAAATGCAAATTTTTTGGGGTTTTGTTTTTCGAAAGGAAGCCAGTGTTCATTCCTTTTCCATATTATTTCCAGAATGAGACTAAGCATCATTGTTACAGACTTTTCTGTAACCACCTTTCCCATGAAAAGAGCTGGGATAGCAACACAGAACAGCCATGCAGAGTTAAAATCAGATTAGAAAGAACAATACATTTTGTAATGCTAAGACGAGCTAGTTGGGAATTTTCCAGTCTGCCTCCCTGGCTAGTCTCCCGTCTTGGGGACTCCTGAGAAACTGCAGCTGCCCAAGTGCCAAGGTGCTCTGGCTGTTTAGGAAGCAAATAGAAGGGAAAAAGACTGCTTACGACTTTTGTGGAAGCAACATTTGCTTTATCTGTTGGTGAATACATATGACTTTTTGTCCTGATTAGGGATAAACGCCCTTTTCTTTCTTTCTTTCAACAAATTTAAATTTTTCACGGAAGAGGAAGTTTCCTTGGCTGCATATTTGAGTCAAGTTTCAGGCTGCATGAATCTCTCTGCAGACTTCTGTTGTGTGCCTTGTGTTGTCTTCAAGAAATGTGTGGGACTGAAAGCTGATCCTGGTATCACGAAAATCCTTATTGTCAGAGCTTGAGAAAAATATCATCTCTTGGTGTTCTAGACTGTGAAAATATGTTAACATAAAGCTAATTGAGTAGAATGCTTAAATGCATGTTTTTACAAAATAATTCATTTTCTAAAACAATGAAAAGAATAATATAATATTGTTTACTCAAGAAACATTTAAGAGGAAAAACTCCCACTAATTAAAACGTAAATAGAGTAGCACGGAAAAATGTCTCCGACATGAAGTAACTAGTTAGAAGTAGATGTTTTGTGGAAGAAATGTCAACTAATGAACTAATGAAACTAATATAACTAATGAAATAGTAGAAGAGAAACAGAAGTTAAAGAAATGGAGATTTAAAAATAAATCCCAACAAAATACATATATTTGGAAAGCCAAATCTGTGCTGAAAAGAACAGGAAAATGATTGGGTTTATTTTCAGTTGTCAAACCAGGCTAGTTATCCAGGAGCTTTTAGAACAAGTATTCAAGTTTATAGTACAAAACTGTTTGCATGATTATGTAATGTACACTTGTTTAGCCAGCTAGGTACTCTATAGTGTGACAAAGCTGGGCAGGAGCATGTTCTCCTGACCAAAATTTTGGACGTGGCGGGTGAGTTCCCCTGCACTGCTGCCTCATGCAGCACAGAGAAGTCGCTTCCCTATCCGTGAGATCGGAAAATGGTGACTTTCCCATGTAAAACGCTTTGAGATTTAAGGATGAAAAGTTGTGTTACGGGGAAATTAAGGCATGGATGGGGAAGTGACTTTTGTGTGGTGTATGAGGCAGGCGGTGGGGTTAAAGAGTTAAACATTAGTCACTAAAAATTACAGGTGACATTTTCTTCTTGGATGAAATGGAGCTGGCATGCCGCTGGGCTCTCAGTGAGAGCGGGGCGGGGGGTGGTTTCCACACACGGCTGAGGAGGGACCCATCCAGCCCCAGCGGCTGCAGTGGGTCGACGGAAAGGCAAGGAACCGGTATATTCCCCAAAGGGACAGTAAAAATGTAAAACTAAACTTGGGGAAGGGGGAGAAGACACAGCCTCGCTTAAAAAAGAAAAAAAAAGGAAAAAAAAGAAAATTGTAAATAACACCCCCCCCCCCAAAAAAAAAAAAACAACCAAAAAACCAAGAAGGCGCGATAGTGAAGCCCGTTGTCTCCTGCCCCCTCCCCGCGACTATTCGCGGCCGGGCGGCCTGCCCCCTCCCCGGGCCGCCATCTCCTCACCGCGGCGCCTCGGCCCGCGCCTCCCACCGCTCAGCGGCGACTGCCGCGCGCGCCCTTCCCGCCGCCGGCCGCGCAGGCCCGCCTCGCCGCCTGACGGCGCTGCCCTCGGCGCAGGCGCAGGCCGGGGCGCGGGGGGGGGCCGGAGCGGCGACGCGCCGCGCCCTCGCTCCGCGTCCCGGGCGGTGTCTCAGTGCAGCCATGTCTGGCGGCGCGAGGCGGCGAGGCGGGCTCGGTCGGCGGCGCCCTCTGTGAGGCGGCGGCGGACGAGCGGCGGCGGCGGGCATTCATGTCGGCGGCCAGGGATTAGCGCGGCGGACACCGAGCCGAGCGGAGGGGGCGGCCGACCCGTCGCCCCCTTCCCGCGGGATCTCCGGCGGGAGAGAGCCGTACCCGGCTGGCGGGGGCGGGGGACATGGCTGACCGGAGCGCGCCGAGCTGCCACCTGCGGCTGGAGTGGGTCTACGGTTACCGGGGTCACCAGTGCCGCAACAACCTCTACTACACGGCGGCCAAGGAGATCGTCTACTTCGTGGCGGGGGTCGGCGTCGTCTACAGCCCCCGGGAGCACCGGCAGAAATTCTACCTGGGGCACCAGGACGACATCATCAGGTACCGCCGCCGCCGCCGCGGGCCGCCGGGCCGCATCCCGCCGCGGGCCCTGGCCCCCTCCGGGCGCCCCGGCCCCACAGCCCGGCTCGTCCCCCGCCCGCTTCTCCCGCCCCCCTGGAGCGGGGCGCGAGTATCCCCCCGCTGCCGCCTGCCCCAGGTGCTGTCCCGGGCTGCGCCGGCAGTCCGCCTCCCGCGTCCAGTCAGCGCTGTGGGGATCCAGACAGCGGATCGAAATACATCAAGGACAGTTAGCGCTTCCTCACTCCCTCCGCCCCCCTGCCCGGGCTTCGCCGTGGGTAGAAACAGCCTGGAAATGGCTTTTGGCTGTCGGGTTTAACGGGCCGTGCCGTGTGTCCCCCCCCGCCACCCGTGCGCGGTGCCGAAACTTGTACGGGGGCTTGTGCGCCGGGGTGCCCGGCGCGGCACGGCAGCCTGAGAGTCGCTGCTCGGTCCCCGGCCGCCCCTGACTGTGAAAGGGCCGGTGGGAAGAGAAAGAGTAATCTCGTGTGTGCCCTGAAGTACTTGGGCTGCGGAGGAGGTTAATCTGCAGCAGGTAGACCTTCGGCTCACATTTAAAAGGCGACGATTACGTGGGGAATTAGTGGCCTGCCTGTAACTCGTGCAACTTTTAGGGTAATCTTAAAAGATCAGCCTTTCTTGCAAAATTGAGGCTTCTCCTGTAGCTCAATAGTTCACTTGGCAGTCAATGTTATCAGGTGCTGAAGTTCATAAAAAAGGTAATTACACACTGATGTTGCAGAAGAAATGTGCTGGTGTTATTTCTTAAATGTATTTTCACTCTAATGATGCTTTTATAAGCCTAGTGGTGTTGTGAGATCAATGAGAGAATTTGAGGAGTATGAAGGGCAGATGCGAGCCTGAGTCATCAATCCTTTCCCTTCCAGTAGGTGTCATTGCAGATGGATTTTAAATTCTGATTTCCTTTGCTCTTCCTGTTGGGGTAAGAGCTAGCAGTAGAGAATTTTGTAGGTAATTTACAGCACAAAATTTGTTTTTATGATGCTTAGTGCTCCAAGGCATACTTTCTGTGTGCATTACTCATATGAGTAACAGGTATTGCCTGCGGAGTGCAAAATAGATGCTATGTCTTTCATTTAAGCTGTTAGACACACTAGAAAAGTGACCACTTTTTTCCATTTGTTTAAATCTTCTTGAAGAAATTTAAGTAGTTGTGAAGTATGGCTGTGAATGTCCCTTAGAAGGGTGTCATGTCTATGGTATATTTCTCCTTGGTGCTAAAAATGTGAAGAAAAAAGTAGGCAGACAATGTACCGTTATAGACCATTGTACTAGGGGTGTTAAATCAGAAGTTTGAATCACTGTTATCTGCATCATTTAATGCTTTAACATTCTCATTGTAATCCAGGAAAAAGTGTTTCTTAAGAACTGCTAGCCATCTCTGATGTCAGGTGTTGGGGGAAATCCAGATCCGCAACTTCCCCTTGTGCTAAGGAAGCGGTGGCTCATTACTTGTTCTAATCTAAGATCCAAGGTTACCGTAGTGTAATATTACACATTTAAGACCATGTATTCATGAGTGCTTCCCAATGACACCGTTCGTTTCAGTAGGACTTCTTATATCGTATAAGAATTACGTGGTTTGAGCTACAACTGGGGAAGTTGTTTATGTTTTCCTGTGGTAACAGTTTTTTGCTCACTCTCTCAGTTTTGGTACAATGTGCTACATTTGGCCAAAATGTGACAGAACTCATTATTCGGCATAGTACTAAAACAAAAAAATCTGTCAGAAGTCAGCAAACCAGAGAGAAACAATCTAATAACTTTATCTGTTTTGTACCGGGATGTACTCTGATTTGTATGATACCATGACCCAGCATACTGGAGTTTCTCCTGCTTTGAATTGTACTGATGTTGAGAGACTATAATTCTAAATATGTTAAAGCATTACAGTTTTACGCCATTAGAATTTTGCATGCTTCTTAAATGCAAAAGCTATACAGAAATGTTAGTATGCTTAAAGAAGAATGCTCGATTTAAAAGCAGCATGGCTATTTCTAATAGTAAGATTAGACTTGCGGTGATCAGTGTTTCACTTGCTGCTTTTTCTAAAAGCAACATGGTACCATTTAAATGTCATCATCCTGTACTTTTCCTGACTAAGCTTGGGTACCTAAACATGTTAGTTCTCAATATTTAAAGCAGTCATAGTAGGAAGGTCAAGTATTAAAAAAATGGATTTTTAAAATACCAGAAAACAGGTGCAAAAATAGGACTATATAATAAAGTAATCGTTGTTACTAAATTTTCTCTCTAAAGACAGCAAACTCAATTGTTGTATTGCAAAAAAATCATATGTTTTGTGTTTTAATAGGCTCAGCAAGTACCATCTGAATACTGAGGCATTTATGATGTTTTAGCGAAAGCAATGGGAGGATTGAGTGTCTTTTTACAAGTACGGGATCTCATTTGTGAAAGCAGGTCTGGTGTCTGAAAATCTTACATATTTAAAAAATCAGAATTCCATGAGCACAGCTCCACAGCTACAAAGACTAAGCAGTATATATTGCATACTACATGGTGATATTATTAATACTCTTCATTATGAGAATGTTTATATCATTAGCATGCTTTGGATGACATTCTAATTTTAAGCATCAGTCAGGAAGAGAGGAATTGCAATTCTTAAGTCAGAGACCAGTTCTTTAATAATAGAAAACAATATTAGATTAATGGACAGCTAGAGGATATTTTTGTTTGGAAAATTTGTTTCTAGCACTAGCAGTTAGTTTGCCTTCTGCTGTGAAGTTTTACCTTCTTTTATTAAACAAAAACCTATAAACCTGCTATAAGACTTTTGATGTGATTAGATGTTTTAACATAATGTATTTCCCGTGTAAATATCTAATCTCAATTGTAATCACGGTGTCCGTCCCCTTCCCCCAGTTAACTGCGTACTGAAAATATGAGAGCTCTCTTTCAGTGTTTTGTCTCTCAGTTTTATCGAACAGTCTTTTGGAATAGAAGAGGGTAGTTAGGATCTCTTGGGGCCTCTTTTATTAGTTTGGGTTTTGAATTGAACAATCTCAGTCATTCAGTTCCAGTCTGTCCCTAAAAAGGACTTTTCTTGCTTTCTGGTGAGCTTTTGGTTTTTATCTTTTGTTTTTTATCTCTTCTGAGAATTACTTCCCAGAAATCAACCCACTATTCTGGAGGATGGAGAGTATCATGTTTTCGATCTTATTTATCTCCCATTTCTTATGCATCTGCACATTTTTATTGTTGAGGTCCTGGGTGTGTGTGGACAGTTGTAGAACATGTCAGATGCAGAAGTGCTCTGGACATTTGCATCTTTTGGGAGTGCTCATAACTGAGTTTTTTTCTTGCGTTTTTAGGAGTAAATAAGGAGGAAAATCTTGTACATGAAATCTTAGGTGAGTTGCTTTTGATAGTGCTATCCATTGCCAGCAGCATAACTTGGATGTCTGCTGTGTTTGCAGAAGATAAGATCCCCTATCCAGCCTGGCTGTGTTTATGTAGGAGATAGTAATTTTGAATGAACATGTGAATTATTCCTGCAAAGGTACTGATTTAAACTGTGTGTTCTGTAGGATTTCATAAATCACCAAACTAGCTTGCGAGTTGTAGATTGGTTTGCTTTATGATAGAAGAGGAAGAAACAATGTCTTGGTGTGTTCAGGTTAGATCTTTCCTTTGTTCTCTCTTCATAATTTTAGTGGTTTAGAGGAGCATGGGTAATATAGGCTGTCCTTCCCTTGTCTGAGAGACCTTAGGGGGATCATATTTAATCCTTATCTGTATAAAGATTTCAGAAGATGCCCCCTCAGAGTATTAACTTGTCATGCTGGAAACTGATGCTCATATTGAGTCTCCTGATTTGTCTGGGCTAGCTAAAGTGTGTTTATGTACTTTACTTTCTCTGACGGAAGGTGAGAAAATTGGAAACCCTGAACTCATCTACCTTTTTAAATCGCTGTCTGCTGGCAAAAGCCTTTGATGTTACCAGGACTATTCTCTATGCTGACATGCTCCAAGGAGACTTCTAGAATAATTTTTGATGCATTTTTTTTCCCCCGCTAGCCTTGTGACCATCTTTTTTGTGAGCTTCAGAGTATTGGAATTTTACTGGGAATTAACTTTTCATCTGGCATAGATGATGCTATTGAAAAGCAAAAGCAAAACCTAAGATCAAACCAGTGCATCTTTTTGAGATCTTTAGTAGACTTGGCAAAAATGCAGATTTTGCTTTCCATGGCGTCTGTTCTTCAGTTCAAACTTTAGCATTTATTTGTAAGTCTGTCCTTGTGCACCATTATCTTTATGCTGGTGCAAAACAACTGCATAACTATGCAGGTCAAAGAAGAGGAACTACGTTTCTCTGTCAAAGGGAGACAAATTAGGAAGAGTTGTTATCCCTCTCCTACTTTTTTAATATCCATCATGTGAGTTAGCTGGCAAATAATAGTGCTGTTGTATATTCTTCCTAGAACTGTATCACCAGGAAACTGTGACTACTTGATTAAGGTGTTTGCGATACATTTAGGTTTTGTTGCTAAAGGTAGTAGCTGGTGCATCTTATGCTAGAAAAAACACTTGAATTTCTGCTGATAATGCTATCTCTAACTCTGCTGTAGAGCACAGGCTGTGTCCAATAAGTTAATTTCCCTACTTGTCCAGAAATCTGTGTATTTTTCCTTGTGTCAGACTAAGCTGGGGGAAAGAAATCATGTATCGTCTGCTCTAGGACTCATGCAGAGTTCTGTTTTTAGGGCAGACATAACTTAAACAATTATTCAGAAAACATTACAATTCTTTAGTATTAGGAGTTCCAGTACCAGAAACTAACAGATCTCCTGCTACAAAGACAGAGGAGAAAGAAATTGGTACTACCTTCAGTTTGGTTAAAAACATCTGGTTCTTTCCCGCTTCGTACCCCTCTGTATCCAAGACTGTGGAGAGGTAAATTGCATGCTTACAGAAAGCAGAGGTATATGCAAGACAGGTAGAAAGAATGACAAAGCATTTCTCTGTATTCTGACAGAGATAGTGTTTGGCTGTTTTCAGCAAAATAGTTTACTTGTCTAAATCACAGCTTTTGTTAAGAGAGTTTTTCTTATTTGTTGGTGTGAACTCTGTAGGAATCATCTTGGATTTTGTTTCGCAAGGAACAAAAAGAAGCAGCCAGAACTCTGGCCACCGAACTGTGGTCTTTCTGGGCACTTTATTTAAGACTGTCATCTTTTTATATTTCAGAATTTGGCTCAATCTACAGGAGATTGTCCTGCCTGAGATTCCGTGATCTTGCTCCTGTGTTCCAAAGCAAAATAAACCATTTCTTTCTAGTGTCAACATTTCTGAGGTCCTAGTGAAAATCAAAATCAATAAAATCATGTTTGGTCCCTGGTGTTAGTGCTGTCCACCAACTCTGTTTGAAGGAGATTTTTCTACCTATTGTTACGCCTATGTTAGTCTAACCATCACCATCTAAGAAATTGTTGGACTCTGTCAGCTGCTTTCCAGGACTGCTACTAGATAATGCTCTCCAGGAGGCAGGTCCAGGCTTCCTCTGTGTGTCTGTCAGCTGTGGTTTACAAACAGAAGTTCTAGCAGTGCGGTGATTAGTCACATCCTAGTTCTGAATGATGACTCTGGTCTTCTCCTCATCCTCTCTTTTTGTTAACTGTGCATTGTTATGACTTTGGATGATTAGCTGTTGGACTTTTTCTGTAAAAATGTTGTGTATTTCTACCACCTCATTGTATTATTCTGCTTCTCTCTGTTCCCTTTTCATTAGATCCATGTCATGAGAAAACCTTATGAAAGAAGATAATATATTTTCTCACAAAAAGAACCAAACAGAAGGTTTCACAAAAATGTAGAGGGAAATTATTTTATTTCCATCTTTTCTATTCCTCCAGTAGACTGACACTGTAAGATCCATCCTAGCTCTCAAAAACCTCAACAAATAATTTTAGTAATTGAAAGTTAGGGTATCTGCTGTCAAGTTTATTGTCTGGTTCTTGTCTGGAATAAATGGTCTATGTCTCTGACCTAACTCCAGATGACAGTCAAGCACAAATGTTAAGCAATAGATATTATGTACAGCTACAAAATTTTATCAGATGGAATTCTATCAATTGGTTTGGCAGCAGATCTATGAATTTTCACCAGGATCTTCACAATTAGTTGTGTATTCTGGATTCCAGGGAATGTAACTGAATGAATACCACAGTTGCCACATGAGGAGAAATTTCTTAATTATCCATTACATGTACAACCTCTTCCATCTTTTGAATTACTAATGTGATAGAGTAAAAACAAGCTTCAGCATGTTCTCGTGAGGAATTCTTTGTATGCCCTTGAATTCTGTGCAGTTCAGATCTTTCTTGCTAGAAGAGAACTTTGTTGTTTATTTATTTGCAGAAATGTAATCTCCCAAATTATTTCAACAATCATAGCCTTTGAAGAAGGCCAGTCATCCCCCTTTGGATCCTCTAATAACTTTTCTGGAGGAAAACAGGAGTAAAATACATCTTATGGTTATGCCTCAAATGTCAAATGCGTCATGCATAGAAACACCTCAAAATGTTGCTTGTATAATACTTAGGAAACCTACAAGGTGCATACATTCTGGATTATTACGGATAGTCCTGGGAAACCAGTCTTTGTTCTTAAGTCCCAAAAAAAGTCTTTGGTAGGAATCCTTCCCCTCTGCTCAGCACTGGTGAGGCCACACCTGGAGTACTGTGTCCTGTTCTGAGCTCCCCAACCCAAGAGAGATATGGTGCTACTAGGGGGAGGCTAATGGGGCCACGAAGATGATTAAGGAACTGAACCATGTCTCCTGAGGAAAGGCTGGGAGAGCTGGGACCATTTAGCCTAGAGAAGAGAAGGCTCAGAGGGGATCTTGTCAATGTGTATAAATACCTAAAGAGAAAGTGTAAAAAAGATGGAGCCACGCTCTTTTCAGTGGTGCCCAGTGACAGGTCAGGTGACTTTCCAATCAAAAATCAAAATTGGAGCCCCAAGCTGAACAGTGGGGACTTCCAGAATTGGAAGTTCAGTTCCAAAGCTTCATGATTTTGACTACAAACATCCATTTATGATCTTCCCACATGCAAATTCAAATAGAAATTATTTCACGTTAAGTCTATAGTTAAGGAAATTATTTCTGAAATTATTTTTTCTTGAAGAAAATTAGACATTTTTTAGAGAATAGATTGGGGTTTTTTGATATGCAATTGCATGTTTACTGTGAAACCTAATAGCTTTAATAGTTTGTTTTCTGCAAAGAAGAGCAGGCTTTGGAGTGTGTGCTGGTGTGTCCCCGCTCAAACGTGACAACTGGTATTCATTCTCCATTCGTACTTGATGAGGAAACTGCGTTCTTGCTTCAAAAAATGAAAGCAATGTAATGCTGAAATCATGTAATGTGTACCATCCCGAGAGGTTTATTACAGCAACCTAAATCACTTGAATAGATTAATTCACCAAGCTAATGCACTTCTTTGTGAATAAGACTTTTTCCTTTTCTGAATACAATATTTTGAGGGACTGATTGTTTTTTTCCCAGAAAGTTTAGATTTGCAACTTAAAAATCACATCTTCTCCTTAGCTTATTCTTAGTTTTATATGGTGCCATGTTTGTTTTGTTTATACTAAAGATAAATCCATCTATTCTTACTTTGTCATCTCTAGATGTTTTTTAAGGGCATAATAAGTTTATTTACCTCCATTAAAGAAGTCATGACTTAATGGGACCTAAATCATGTCATAATTAAACTAATCAGTCCTCCTATGAACCTCTAGCTCAAGTATCTTTTGACTGTCTATCAGGCAAAATGGCATTTCTTACAGGAGATGTAATTGCTAGGACAAGGAGTGAGATAATTACGCTGTTGACTGCTTCATTTCATGCCATGGTTCACAAGGACAAAGTCCCAGTTAAGCTCTGTCCATCTTTTCATGTTAAGTGATCTCAAATTGTCAAATGTGTAAAAGTCTGGAGGGAAGATTTGTGTTTGTATCTTAAACAGATCAGAGGGAGAGAGGAGAGAGAATGATCTGCTTTTTCCTTGAGGAAAACCTTGGGTAGTTCTAGAGCTGTTCTGGAACACATGTTGTACCAGGCTGGAAGATGTTCTTTGAGGGATTTATTGTTGAATCTTCATTACAAGTTTTTTTTACCGAGAGCTTTGTGTGTCATCTTTTTAAAATATCTTTTGCTTGAATTTGGTTTGATAAAATTAAAATATTTTAGGAATACAGAATAAAGTATTTCCTGGATTCAGTTTTGAAATGGGACTGGAGCGTGCCTGTTGTTTAATATGCCTGCATACCATTGAAAAATTTTTTTTTCCTAATTAAAACTACATGAATAGAAATACCAAAAATATCCAGCCAGAACTGAATATCTAAAACATACTAGAAGTTGATTAAAGTAGATCAGCACAGCAGGGAGCTACAGGCTTACGAGCTGGCCTTGATGCATCATGCTTTTCGTAGCCAGCAGTCATATCACCTTCTGATCTGATTCTGTCAGTGCTCACAGGCGGGGTCAGATCAGGTCAATACTTAAATAAGAAAACATCTTGGTGCTGTAGAAAATGCTTTTCTTGATTTGGTGGTTGGCTCTTTTCTCAGAACTAATGCGACAACATGAGGCTCTAGGACAGTGTCAGAGAAGAACAGGAAATATAACCAAAGGCTTAATAATATTTGATCATTAAGAATTTTAAAGGATTTTCTGCAGAAATTTTGAGGTCTGCCCTAATCTTTTAGCTTTTCCAAATTGCAGTCAAAGCAATTATGTTTCTGCTTACCTATGTTTTCGATGTTTTAATTTGTTAGTCATCCTCTTGATATAGGTAGGAAAGTAGATTATGTTGCTGGCTGATTTTTTAACAGCATTATGAAGTTAATTTATTATTGTGTTTACAGTGTTGTTAGGATAGTGATAGGCAGTAGCTTAAAATGTTTGAACAAAATAATTCTTTTGAAGGGTTTGTCTAAAGTCAAATGTTTGGGTTTTTTTAATGCAAAATTTAAAGTTTCAGTTAAGACATAAAGTAAACTTCAGGTTTAAAAGTTAATTATTTAAGAGTTGATTTATTTTCCCCCCCTCTAAGTGTTTTAGATTTAAAAACATAGTATACTAGTTCTGTCTGACATATCAAAAAATGAGTTTAGGTTTTACATAATTATTAACACAAGCACTGTAGGCTTTTTAAAAAACATATATCACTTGAAACAAAACCTGAAATAATTATAATACCTCCCCCAAACAACAAAAATTGTAAAAAGTTATTTCTAGTTTTATGTCATCTACAATTTTGGGTTTTTTAAACTTTAGCTGACATTGACATAAAGCTAAAAATGCTGGAGAATTTAGTTTTACATTTTATAATATCTCAAGGGGTTTTTTTACTTCAAAATGTAGTTTACCCAGTTTTTCAAAATACTATTATATCACTTAGAGTTATGTTTGTGATTTAGGACAGCACTTCTGTCTAGCATCAAGGACTTTAAAAGAAAAATAATTTATTATTCATAAAAGTGGCAAAGCTGTCTAATCTGGACTGATAAGGATCAATCATGCTCAATTTAAAATTTAGATTTCTTAAGATACACTTAGAATTATAATGCTGTTATAGTATTATCAAAGAAATTGGTTTATTCACTATATATATTTGACTTGGAATAATCTGTTGCTTTTGGTACTTTCACATGGTAGACAAAGTTACTGACCACATGAAACAACTTGAAAAGAAAAGTAAAATTATAATATTCCTTGAATTTTTGTGGCAGAACGTGAAAGTTCCCCTGGCCATTTTAATAATTCAGTTGAATGTTTAACCCAGATGCTATTGAATGTTCTCTTCAAAATACATATAGTCAAGATTTTCTACACGGTGAGATTCTGGTGTGAGTGCCATCTGGTGTAGTATGAATTTCCCCTGGTGCATCAGTGAAGCACCTTACAGAATGTTACAGATACATGTAAATTACTTGCATTATGGCGCAGATTGCTCTGATTACCCCAGTGGCTACAAAAGACTTTCATTTCTACAAGAAATAACCAATATCATTATTTGTATTGCTGTTGTAGCTGTTACAATAGTAATAGACTTTTAAAATGCAGTGCTTGATTTGCAAAAAAGGTCAGAATCAGTCAAGATTGCCTTAGCTCTTGGTAGCAAAAGATACGATTGAATTTTTAATCCAGGCTTATGGTGCCTATCAGTTATAAATTGCAAAAGATAGAAACCACAAAGAATACCAGCATGTGCACCATCTGATAACAAATCCCTGGAACATTTTTGGTGCTGACCACCTTTACTTTCATTTCAAGTTTTTGTCTTTCTGCTTCAATTTCGGTCATGAAAATGGCAAAAGTGGTGTCAGCATTACTAAGAAAGAGGACAAACTTTGATATTCATTAGTAGCTGATACCTGAGTTGAGCAAAATCACTCTTGGAAACATCTTAATCAGCTTGTGAACATGAAGAAAATCAGTCCTTTGAAGGCCCCATCCTGACATACCTATTATTTTGGCGATAGGTGAGATATTCCACTTCTACGCTGCATTTAAAGATGTCTTTGTGTGGCCATTTCTGTTAGAAAAGCAGTTTTTCTTGTTATTTTCCCTAGCTGCTAGAGGATCCCTGTATTATTAAATCTCTAGAGAAATATTGTATCTCTTCTTCAGAATAACTTTCCTTGGCCTAGTTGAAAAAGACTTTGCTTTAACTGGGAATCCTCGTTACTGTTGAGAGGCTTCCTGGTAGACTCTTTTCTTTTGAATAGGATCTGTAAGATGGTGCCTGATGCTTATCGTCCTATGAAAGCCCTGGGTATTCAGATACTACTTCAGAAGATGCAGTGGACAATCCTTCCAGCTCTTTTTCACAGTTTTCTAATTTCATGTCATTGCTTGATCTTTCAAGCTTTTTCAGGGGAGTTTTCTTTATAGTGCCTATTGCTTTGGCCTGCAGACAGGATGGATCAAGACCCATATGTGTATGCCCAGATCGGTCTGATTCTTTTGCTTTAAAAATACGTGTCACTTTCTCTCATATTAGCAAAAAACCCCCATCCCTTATTTTATCTCCCATCCTAACGGTGATGTCCAGCTTCTTATTGCTTAAATATTCACGGTGTCACCTTTGACAGATATTTTTGGGGGCTCACTGTTTTTGAGGTATCTTGGTATTGTTTGTCCGTGGATTAGCATTGTTGTGCATCAGAATGATGTTCCTGTGCTGAAGAGCGGTGGATTCATACAGCAGGAGTAATAACTCCTCTTGAACTGTGAACTGAAATGCCTCTTTTTCTGAGCTAAGCCAGTTTGTTCACAGGATTTTATTTTACTTTAGACCATCCAAATATAAATAGAATTACTTGGTTTTTAGACAGGTATGTGGAAATAAAAGAATCTTAAACATATGCTGTAGATTAGTTCCAAGAGATTTCTTTGCATTCAATTCAGCTAACAAACTGCTGGGATGCATATCCAGTCTTGGAACCAGGACCCTGTCTTCAGAAAATCCTCACCTATGCATCCTTTTAGGACAACCTGTGTCTCATCAGTGGATAGTGGGTAGGATTTTTGGCTGGCACAGGAGGACAGATCCTGGCACTCTGTTCAGATTTGAACTTTCCTCTTCACAAGGATTGCTGTGACTTGGAGTGGATGTTTCTTGGGGGTTTGAATTCAAGAGTCAAGAGAAATATGTCCAAGGAGTTAGTGCTGTAACTTTAGAGAGAATAATGTCATTTTGAACAAAGTGATCAGCTTTATAGATACCACAAGTGGTACTTCCACTGATGGTTTAGTTGGATCTGTGACAGATGACATGCAGGAAAATTTTTTATTTGCCTTTTACATTGTATTGACTATAGGCTGTATTACAATTCAAACTTCCTTTGGCTTCATACAAGGTATATTGATTAGATATTTGACATAAAATTATGTGTAAATAAAATGCTTGATTCAGGTGAAGAATTCAACTGGACAGAAGAGAAACAAAACAGAGGCAAAGCACCAGACCTAATAATAAAGCAAATGTGTCCAAGCTGGAAATCATATTTATAAAGTGCTCATAGTTATAGTAAAATCATTGTGTTCTCATCTCTAGCTCACACTTCTCACTGCTGATTACATATTGAATTTTTTCTTTACCTGAATTGGAGAATGAAATTTGTAGATATGACATAGTTTTATAATAATGTTCTGAAAGACTAGATGGAAAAGAATTGTTTTACTGCTTTGCTTCTTTCTATTTATGTGGTACATTTCTTGTGACTAAATGTAGTTGGATATAATGTTACAAATAACAGTAACCCTTCAATTTTCTGAATTATAGGGTAACTTATTTTAACAATAAAGCTCCTGAAAATGTCAGACTGTGATATAGGTGCATGCAAACATTATACGTATGTATGATTGGGAAAAAAGCACAAAATGTACTTGGGATAGACGTCACTTAAAAATGTTGATGCATTTTAGTCATTTAAGGTGAGTGGTGATGAGATGTCTCCATTTTATCAAGACGGCATGCACGCAGAATGAGTGGATTAATTCTGTGTTTTGGTTAGCTGACAACTGTATAAACCTTCTCCTGACTTTTAGAACTGTGTTAATCCTCGTTCCCTGCTTATAATCCCTCTACAAGAGCAAGCAAGGTGAATGATGCTTTATCTTAGATCAAGACAAGGCATCTGACAGCATTTGGAAATTGCCTGAATATTTATTGTGGTGAGTGTGACATTTTAAGCTAAATAGTCTTCCAGAGTACTTAGGGAAATAACAGGAGAATTTGAAGAGCTGGTAAATGTTTGGTTTGGTGGTTTGTTTTTTGTTTTTTTTTTTGTTTTTTTTTTTACATCGAGGTTGCACTTTAGATGATACTTGGATTTTTAGTTACAGGTTCCTCTTTACTTATTGATTTATCAATTGCTGTTTCTTCTACCATAGAAATTAATACCATAAAAATGAATAGCCTTTGGAACATTAATCATACATTAACTGTACAATACCTATATTAATGATATTAAATATTAATGGCAGCCTATGAAAAAAAAGTATAAAAACTGTCCATACTGTGTCTGTTACAATATAATGTAACATTATATTGATCAAACATTAATCATCAATACCTATAAAATAATTTATAGGTAATTGTGATTTTATCTTTTGCAGGTTACAGCATATGCTTATGATAATAAGTATGTATTACATTACCTCATTGGTATAGTCAACGGGATAAGTATTCTTGAGATAAACATAATTTTAGAGCAGAAGAGTTGTGTTTTCTTGAAAGTGTTGCTCATTAATGCTCTTTATCCATCTTCTGCTTTTTAGTGGTTTTTAGTAATTAAGTTTGTAAGCCCATATGTGCAACAGCTTTCATTGCCTACCAAATACACATTGACCTTGGAATCCCTTTAGTATTCTTGCATTTTCCCATGCTTCTTTCCTGTTTTGTTTATGCTTCTGGTACATGTGGGGTTTTTGTTTGTTCTACCAGACAGTCTTTCATGTAAATACTTTTGTTCTGTGGCCTTCCTCACATTTTTATAGTTCTTCTAAATGATGGTTCAGATTTTGTCCCAACTTTAAGTGGTATCCTGGCTCATTTCACCTTTCTGGGCATGAAGTGAGATGCTGGGATGGTAAATTTGAGACAAGTGTTAGAGATGTGCTTGGCTTTCCTTTTTGGTAGAAACACACCTCTGACCTTAACATCTGCAGAACACCTGTAGGCCTGGTGTTCTCAAGAGCTTGGGAAGAAATCTAGTGTATCTGCAGTCTCCAGGGTTGGCAAGATAAAGATTGTGTTAGTGCTCTCTTCTGCTCTAAACTTTCTTTGATTTGTAATAAAATACAGTCCATTGAAGCACAGAATATTGTGCTTATCTCAGCTTCTTTCACTAGCAGCTCTGCTACTGCCTTCTTCCCACCATTCCTTATTTTAAGCCAACTGCTAATTTTATCAGGGTGACCTTTCTGTATAAAAGAAAAACCTTTCAAAAGTTGTCACCAATTATTCTGTGACTCCACTCTTGAATATTCAGATGATAAGTTCTCACATATTCAGGTAAGTTTTTCATAATATATCCCATAGGAGAGAAGACTGAATTGCTGTTTAATCTACTTGTTCAGAAATATGAAAGAAAATTGTACAATCTGTGATTTTTTTTTTTCTATGTAATACTAGAAGATCTAGTATAAATTTCAAAAATAATAGAAGGAAGATTAATCTAGTAGTTAAAAACTGTTGTAAATCTTTTATGGAGAAGAAGCAACCAGTAATGACTGGATGAAGGGTTCTTTGAAGGGTTTTACCTTGATAGTGAAAGATTTAGAAACAGGAAAATTTTGTACCTCCAGCAAGTTTATTTAGTTAACTTGTGAGGTCAGAAGCATCCAAAATAACCTTTTTCTGGAAGGAAATTTTTGAAATTTTCCTGGCTAAAAGATTTGGAGTAAATGCTTCTTTGACCTTTAATCATTCATTCTGTATATTTCTAGTTCAGCAAACAGTGCAATAAGTTTTCATGCACTGAAAAATTAGAGTGATTATAACCGTGATAAGAATTTTTGTCATTCAGTTTCCCTTTCTAGCCTCTATTTTGTTGCAAACTTTATTTGAAATTAAATCTGTTCTGATTTTATAGCCATACTTGTCTCAGTGTCCACATAATTAAGTGGCTACAGCATGATAATCTTCACTTAAGCTAATTAAGTAGTTTCTTAGCTTGTAAACTGGTTAGAATGGGAAATCAGTATTCCCACTTCAATTTTAGGCTGCCTCAGTTTTTTAATCTATGATCATTTTGTAGGTTTGTATACTTCTCACCACTTGTATTCAGGAGTGAAGAACCAGTTTCTAACTTTGACTGACAGATCCTAACCAAATAATTTAATAGTGCTTGCTGGTATGTTAAGGGATCTCTTTCGGGTCATCAAATGTAGTGACCCAAAGGAGCTGAATAGCTAGACTTCCCCCTGCGTAAGTTATTGACAGCTGATTGCAGTGTATCTTCCTTCCACAGATCTTGCTCTTCTGTATTATATTTTTTCCTTTTTTTTTTCTCTCTTTTTTTTTTTTTTGTTGCTGGTACTGCATGGGTTATGTTTGACAGTTTATATCTAATAATGGTTTAAAGAATGAATCTTAAGTCCTTGCACTGTCTCATGAGGAAAGAAGGAAGTTGGATATCTTTTTAGGTGGGATTCCATTCCTTGGTTGTCTTCAGGCTTTAGTGTGTCACATTATTGTACCACCAGTTATTATAATCAGAATTGCTTCTTTCCTATGAATAGCTAGTAAAAGATAACAGGACATTGTCTTAGCAAATTTATCTCCAAATTATTTTGGAGTGTATGATATTTCTGACTTTTCTGTGAGAATGGTTTTTTTGCTAGGAAAATGCAAGTAATTTTGCTGCCTTCTTTTTCAAGGGGCGTGTTAGAAAAGAACTTTCCTCAGATAATGAAAACCTGGTGATGAAAGTGTCAAGATCATGTAGAATGTGGGAAAAAAAGCAGCACCCCCTGCTCAGTCAAAACATGAGTTCTCCTATTGGCACTGGCAAAATTATTCATATTTGAAAAGAAGGGGAATATCTTTATTTTTAATCTCTTTTCTAGGGTTGGTAACTCATTTACTAGAAAGCTTAAGGCAATCCCTTCCTCAGCAGTGGAGGACGTGACTATGCAAGGCAAAAATGGGCACCTGCGTAAAGTGGCATATAGTTCCGAGAATCTTTTTCCTCAGTGTTCGTATTTGATGAGTTGGGAATTTTGCGTCAGTATTACTGTACTCAGTCTCTAACTCTTTCCTTCTCTTTGAAGTTCATCTGGTCTTCCCCCCCCCACCTTGTGCTGAGTTTTGGAACAGACAGGAGCCCAAAACAATTTTTAGGATTCTTTAAGGTTGCTTCTAAACGTTTCTTGTTAATCTAAAAACATTCAGATCCGAGAGGGGAGAATATGGAATGGTAATGAGATAAACTGCAGCTGGGAATAATCAATGTACAGTTTTAGTCCAATCTCCCTGTCTCCAGTTCAGACTCTTACTTTGAAGTTGGATGCTTGTACAATGTAAGGAATCTTCAGAAAGCTGTATTTGACATTATTGGTGCTATGACAATAACTGTATGGAAGACACAGTAGTGATGCTCCATGAGGAGTACTGCTTTGTTTTGTCTATGGAAGTAAGTGTGCTCTGACTTGATCTGTTTAAACTTTGATGAGACATGTTTGCTGATTACAGCTCTTTCTGCTTTAACAACTTAAATAATATGACAGAAATGGTTTGTAGTTTCTCCTGTCATTCTTTCTGGGGAAGTATGGATAAATGGCAGCAAATAAGAAAATACCCACAACTATATGTAAAAAGTATGTAAACATACAATGAAAATCTTTTTCTGTATATACTCACAGAAACAATTTCACACTTGAAATTAACTCTTAATTAATAGATATCTGAGATGCTGTTACTTTACTGCAGCATTCTTTTGTGCATTTTTACTGGTGCCCTAGTTTTATGAAGCTCAGGAGTAGTCACATGAATATATTCTTGGATTTTCATCCAATATTGTTGCTAAGGAAACATCATCTTTAATACTGTATCCTTGTCTGCAGCTTGTCTGTATTAATCAATGCCTGTAAATGCTCAACACAAACCAAGTAAAGATGAAAAAATCTTAATTTCTTTTATAATAAAGTAGTTTATTATAGACTATTCTCCTTCAGGATCCCCTCCCACTACAAACCTCACACAAATTGGAGGGTCACGTCCATGTCTCTGGTCTCATCCCAAACAGACACAGTATGGACAGTTTTTATACTATTTTTTCATAGGCTGCCATTAATACTTAATATCATTAATATAGGTATTGTACAGATCTGGTCAAAATGGTGGGAATGCTTACATGCTGCTCTAAAAGGGAGAAAGAACCTTTTCTGTATGAAGTATAAAAGAGGAGCTTGAATGCACTAAATTGAGAAACATACCCCTTTTCAGTATACTGTTAAAATTGTAATACTGTATTTCAGCCTGCTTTGAATATCTATCTAGGAAAAGACCTGTCAGTCAGAGATATCAGTGGAAATCTCAGTTCTCTACAGGTCCAGATAATTGGTTTTGTTGCAATAGTGACAGGCAGATTTTTTGAATTTTCTACTTCTGAACTCTTCTGAGAAGTATCAAATTTTATAGCCAATTTCAAAATTAATTTGACTTAGCAGTATGTTAGCCTAATTCCTGATTTGTTTCATGGTTACATTTGCCTTTTGGACATCTTCCTTCATATCTGCCTCTTCAGAGACGCTGTGCTAGGTCTAACATCTGTTCTTGAAAAGCCCAGGTCAGAAAGGCCAGAGGCAAGCAAGAAGGCCTGAAGAACTTGTCTCATTAGGAATATTTGTTTCCTGTTTTGGACAAGCAGCAATATCTCATTCATCAGCTTAGTCATCCTCCAAGGAAGAGGAAAGAAATCAGGCACAAGTTTACAGTCTAGCTGTGTGAGTTAGGTGCAAGCACAGTTTTAGCAGTCTAACCTGGATAGGTCATCCCAGCTTTCATTACCAGGGCAGTAAAAGGAACATGAATTTTCTCCTTCTGAGTGCAGAGCTTCTCATTCCACTAAGCAATCTCCTTCTTCTCCCTAGGAGAAAAAATGCAAGAAAATCTGTGTGAGGGGGTCAGTGTACTTAAGTCCACAGAGCCCACACCAATGGATTTGGAAGCTGTCGTAAGAGCTGAGCCACAGTCATGCTTTTCTGCCTGTCCTCAGGGACTGACTGGATGGATAGTAAGCAACTACTTCAAATACTATCCTAATAGTTGTACACTATTAACACCTCTGTAGAGGTGTCTTAGAGATCTTACTCGGGGGTATCCAGAGACAACTTGCACTCATTGTTTGATCCTGTTAACTGCATCATGCCCATGAGTCAGTGTAGTCCCTGTATAGCAAACGTTTATGGTTATCCATTTCTGGGCACCCATTCTAATTGTATTTTTTCTTTCTGCACTAAGAAGCTATTTATAATACATTGTTCAGGACTGTTTTAATAATGAAAGTTCCTGAATATGTGAGTTGTATCAATGCTTTTACTCTAGAGGTTAGACCAAGATACTATATTTTTTTATTAATTGCTATGTCTGTAAGGATTGCTTAATCACTCATAGTCCAATGAAAGAACTGAAAAGGGTCTCCATATTGCTTAAAACTGGAGTCTAATCCTGGAGTTTTGATCAGGACTCAAAATTTCAGATCCGGAATTCTGCAAGGTGCCCCATGGGTGTAATGATAGCCAAGACTTGAATATTAAGGAAAAGCATCTTCTTATCATTCATGGTTCATAGGAAAATAATGTAAATAAGTGTGGTAGTTCCTTTTCTTAGTGTTGGTAATAGAAATAGCAGTCCCTTGATTCTTTCCATGTGTCCCTTTTCCATCTGTCCTGATAGCCAGTGAGATAAAATACTTGCAAGTAGGACTTTAACCTATCCTTCACTCTTGGTCTGGAAGAAATGGTGAGGGAAGGTGTTTTCAGGCAAGTATTTCTTCAGTCACTGCCAAAAGCTCTGCTGTTCAGTTTCCCTGAAATCCCTGCCTATTGGCATTTTTAAAAAAAGCTTGCTGGTTTAAAATATTTATTGTATGCTTATTTTCTTTGACTCTCAATGACTGTCCAGAAAGGTTGTTAGCAATTTGCTATAGAGACTGAAGTGATAAGGGAAGGACACTGATAATTCTATAGCGTTGTCTGTTGTGATTAAAATACAGGCTTTGGATCTTAATTTGTGCTGCACTATCCCATATCAAGGCAGAATTTGAGCTCAGTTGTTTAAGCCAGTATTTTGTATCACGATATAGAAAGAACTAATACTATGATATTGCTATTAGTTGTTTGCCATTTATTAATTAGAAAGAGAGGAAACATTCTCTATATTCACCGAATAATGCTTTGAGTGGAATTAGTTGGCACACTTGGGCTAGGACAATGTTTTCCTGGCCCTTGGTTAATGCCTCTACCGTTGTCCCTTCCATCTCTGATGCATAGCGTTTGTCACTTCTGGTCTTTAGTTAAAAACATGCTAAGCTAATTTTTTGTTGCTGGAAAGTGTTTTATAAGGTGTGGCATGGGGGTGCTTTTGCATGTGTCTGTCCAAGGTGGTGCCTGAGCATTTTTCAGAGTTGCAGTTGTGGGGTGGTTTTCATTTGCCTGAAACTGCACAGTGCACTAATAGCAGAGCTAAGTACAGGATTGAAGAGGTTGTGAATCAGTCATAAGACTGCTGTGGTTTTACTTTTTCTCTTAGTTTCAGTCTCTTCCCCCTTCCCCCTTGCTTATTCTTTTCACTTCCTTTCTCTTCTTGAATTTCTTTATTGTCCATGTGGTCTTACCTCTCCCTCTCTGTGATGTCACTGCAAAAATGAGATCATTTCGAATGCAGCATTTTCTCCCCCTCCAGATGCTTTTCCTTTTCCCATGCGTACACCATCTGTCTGTGTGTGTGCTCTGGGAGATGTGAAGGTGTTGGTCAGGATTAGGTGGCAGACCTGAAGTGAAATGTGATAAGTTTTGCCTGCCAGCTCCTTTCTGCATTGTTTTTTAATAATGAAGTTGCTCTGTCAAATAAAGAAGGAAGGGAAGAACCAGAGAAATAACTCTGGAATGGAAGAGAAGCAAAGTGGGGAAATGTTGGTTGCTTGATCCCGGTGCTGAGGATAATGCGTAGTAGCAAGGAAGAAGAATTCCCATAGAAAAGTTGCAAGGTCCAGAGGCTTTTAACCTTTTGTAGAAACTTTGAAGTTAAAGGTTCCTCTCAGAGTTGTGCATGTGGGATTTGTCAAGCAGTATCAACCAACTGAAATGCTGTATTAAAATAGAAAAAATATAAAAGTGTATTGCATAGTGTAGTATGACTTCATTAAATATTAAGCAACTTCTAACATGGTTTTCTCCTGCTCTTTATATATATAGAAAATGTATACATCTTTTGAGTTAGATCTTTTTTTCTGGTCATTTCCTGATTAGCTTTATTCTGGCTATTTCTTCTATGTTTGTAGACTCCCCTTGTCTCCACCCTTTGAACGTCATTTATCAAAATCTGTGTTCAGGTGTAAGATCATCTTACCATTGCAAAATGCTCAACCTTTCTCCTTTCCAAGTGATATTGAGAAGATAAATACATTTAGTATATGTTATTAGTGATTCTGTCTACCAGTCTCTCAAGATCGTTACTCTATGATTAGTTAGGGGAGGAAATTTTTTAGCCAAACTAAATAGCCAGCTTTTGAAATTTTATCTTCCTCACTCACATGTGGCATTTCTTACATCGTTTTGGATTGCTGTACCTAGTCTGTGTAGAATGTCATCAAGTAGCTTGTTTGGGTTTCTATTGAAATATATTCTTACTTACTTTTCTGTATTATGAAATACGAATCTTCAGACCTCATGTCCTCCCTTGCAGCTTGCTTGCATAAACGAAACAAAAAACTATCTTGCTGACTAGCATGCTTTCTAGCTTGGTCCCAAATTTGATAAAACAGTTGTGACGATCCGCTGTGGACTTTGCAGGACTCTGAAATACGAACTATAAGAAAATTCTCTGCAATGTTAGAAATGTGAAAAGTTAATAATTATTCAAAATCAACTATTCCCAATTGTTCTGTATTAAAATTAAGACATTTAAGATTATCTTCATATCACTTCAGTTTAGTCATCTGAAGTCTAGTCATAGCATCTAGACTAAGTTAGTCGTGCTTTGGCTTGCTGTACGATCAGCGGAGCAATAGGTTTAGAAGGCTATTCAATCCTCTCATAAAAAGGATGTCAAATAGTATGTGGAATGAAGTACTTCTGGAGATGCATATCTCTCTCCATTGATGATAGATGTGTAGATAGCTAAACACTAACTTTTGTTGTCCATCCTTTGTGTTTTTAAATGCTAAGAAATAGAAAGGAAGGGAAAATGGGTATTTTTTTAGTGCATAAAAATTTGACCTAATTTAATGAACTCTGTATTTTGGAACAGAGGATTAATGACTGTTCTACAATTAGTTTAATTGGAGAAGGCTTGAAGATTCAGTTTCAAGAAAGGTGGTGGCATGTACTATATTAAGGGAATTTTACAGCTATTGTGGAATCTGTGATACAAAATTACTTGTTAACATCTACTATCAATGAGAAAATACTAAAAATCATTTTTAAGGAAAAATATTAATGCGACCAACTAGGAAAATGTAAAAGTTTAATGCAAAAATATTTTATATCTTTTTCTTTGGCAGCCTTGCTTTGCATCCTGAACGTGTGTTGGTGGCAACAGGTCAAGTTGGAAAAGAACCATACATCTGCGTATGGGACTCGTACACTGTGCAAACTGTATCTGTTCTGAAAGATGTTCACACACATGGTATAGCTTGCTTGGCTTTTGATTTAGATGGTCAGGTAAGTAATTAATATTCTTTTTTCAAACACTTAAATTGTTTATCTGTCAAATCTTATGTAGCTTTTTCTTTTTTTAAGGAAGTGTATTGACTCAGGTTTTATCTGCTTATTCTCAAGTTGAGGAAAAAAACTTGGCATTGGTAGTGACTGACAAATATTCACATTTGGCAAGAAAAGTATAACTTCAAAAGAGTTTTGAATGAAGATGAGGTGGTAGGGAGATTCTTGTGGTTTGTGGGCCACAGTTCAGGGTTACACCAAATGGTCGAAGATAGCGGACCTCCCCTGTGCAGGGGTATGTCTTGTGCACGAAGTGATGGCAATCCTGTTGTGTTACTCATCTTGGACTCTGAATGTCTTTGGGTGGTATCCCCTTCTCTGTCATGTGTTTTGCATGCATTGGTGGATCTCCACATTTTGATTGTTTGTTCAGACTCATGTATCCTGGATCTAGAAAAAGGTTTTATTGGATTATAATTGTTAGTTTCAAACATTCTCTGAGTAGTAAATTGGTTCTTAGAGCTGCTCCTTAAAAAGGAGATCATTTTTACCAGACACTTGCTCCTATGAGTAAAGAGGCTTTCTTGATTGATGTATTAGAAATGGAAAATACACATTAGGTAGCAGCTGAAGAGGTATTAGCCATGAAAGTCCTTTCTGCATTTGTGCTCTCCTGGTCTTATGCAGCACTTCTTCCCCTCCCACTTAGGCTTGCAATGTGATATTCAGATTTAGCTATATTCTCGGTTCCTTTTGCTTGCTAAAAAGGTCAATATCTGTTACTTACTACTGCTTTCTCAAGTGAGGATGTATTGTAGAAACCAGTTGCTGTCCTTATTAAGACAATATCAAATGGAGCTCTGTTGAACACAAATAGAGGAAAGCCTAGCTGTAACTTTTTTCTGTTAAAATATGCTGTAATTGTTGTAGAGGGGTTTTCAGTTTGTTGGAATGATCTACAGATTTTATCATTTAGGTTTCTCATTGTTCAGAGAGTCACCTTCTAGAGTCAGCTTCTTTCTATAACATAATTTCTACTCGACAGTGATATCTTTTTCTCTATGTTGTTCTTGTCTCTGTAAACTCCTGTCACTTCCTCACCTGAACAGCCTTAATAATTTAAGGTCAAAATGTATCTAATTAGGATTGAAGTCCCCTAACTCTGTTTTAGAATGCATCCCCTAGGTGTATTGGAGAGATTTGAATGTAGATCCGTGATTTGTTCTAGGAGTATCCAGTACTGATTCTTATGTTTAAAACCATAAACGATCAGAATTTAGGCTGCCCACTTTTCTCAGTGTTTGCATATGATCACCTTTTTCATGGCATTTGTTAGAATTTTGTGGTCTCAAAGGAAAGCTGGATACAGGTTTTTCAAGATCTGCGTCTCCAGAATTGTGTCTATACGGAAATACAGTAAAACACAAATTCAGTTTAGAAAGATCTGCAAAATATATCTGTTTACATCTTGCTTATCCTTTTAAATCCAAATTTGTCAGAGTCCCTGACCAGGTTCTTTTAGAGGGTTTAAAGTTTGATATTAAACATTCTTACTTGATATATTTGGCGTTATATCGGATTTAGATTTAGTAGAGTGATACAGCAATATACTGAAATCACAACAGAAGCAGTTGCAATATACAGATGAATCACAAGAAAAACATGATTCCTATTACTGGTCTCTATATGATCATTGTTACAGTGCTGGGCATCTCCAGTTGCCAGGAAGGAATATGTGGATTGAAGTGAGGTCAAGCCCGTTGTCCTCTTCAAAGTCGGCTTTATTAGTCGTTCGGTTTTTATACTTCATGTTGGGCTGTGCCACATACACACTTTCCTCCCCACCCCCAACTTGTCTGGCTAGCTCAGGAAGGCATTATTTATTCTTTATTTATTATCCTTTGTTAATTGTCTTGGGGAACCTGACGATTCACTGGTGCAGCTGTGTTATCTAAAACCAGGGTTACCCTCCAGTCTCCCTGGTGTTGAGAGAAGTTTAGCTTGCTTTATGGTACATTATTCCCTGAGCTCACTGGTTTTGTTGCTCTTCTTCGAGCTCTGCTCCACTGTGGGGGTGTGCTGGTTGGTAACAAGATTTTCTAGTTCTTAGGAGAACCGAGAACATCATTTAATCTCCCTTTTTGGGCAGTCAGTGTATCAGTTTATGTCTGGAAAGGCATCACCCAAATTTTTTGTGATGGGTATGCAGTAATTGTAAAACTAGTCTGCATTTACGCCTCTCATTCTGCAGTAGGACTGGAATTAAACTGCTTCGAAGTGTAGCTGGAATTGAATCTGATGTTCCTTCTGAGAATGTTTTCAAAGATGGAATAGAAAGGTTGGACTTTGCAGTATCAGAAAAATTGAAGTTGGCATTAATAAATATGGAGCATGGATAGCAATTGTATTTAATTTGTTTCTTTTTCTTCTTATAATCTTGGAGTTTTTCAGACAATAAAGAAAAATGTTATTGGGAATAGGTTTCTGTCTTTGGGAAAAAATTTACTGAAGTTTGGGGATTGCTTTTGCTTTTACAAATTCACTCTGATAATCTACATAGAAATTGAAACAAAATTTGTCTTTAATGTGTGTAGGTATTAACTGCTGAACAGTGAAAAAAACTTTGTCCTAAAGATGTGCAAAGCTTTCATTTATCAAAATTAAGATGACACAATTCATGCGTAAACTGAACAAAAAGACTTAATTTGCTTTAAAAACAAAACTCAGAATCACTCAGTTTCTTTTTATCCAGTCTTTAATACTGTTAGTCTTTCTGTTGAGAATTTCTATAGGAAAAATAACATTTTGACTGGTTAACAGATATAGTAAAAGTGGACCATTGGCTAATATGGTCAATGATTTGTGTCAAGAAATATGTGCAAAATATCTTAACAGTTGAAGACAAGACAGGCTGCAGAGCATAGGAAGATCTCAAACTTTTATTTTTCTATATTTTCTTGAAACAATCTTTTTGTCCTTCCTGGTTTTACAGTTTAACTGGCTTCAGACTCTTTCTGGATATTAAAGACTTAATGAAATTTGTACGTTCGGGGCCTTGTTGGATTCTGGTTTGAGAAAGGATTCAGAAAGGAATAGTTACTCACACATGTTTTGAAGAATCAAGCAAAAAACTCATAAAGTGTTTAATGTTTTTAATCTTTTGCTTGTTTCCAAGAAGATTGGAGAAAATATTTTTTCTTTGTGTCTCCTGAACTTGTAAAATACATACATAAATTCTGCAAGTGATGTGTAATTAAAGGTAAACACATGTAGTTTCATTAACTTCAGTGAGATTATTCCTTTTTGCAAATGTCTCCTGACTGCTGCTTGCCATGTGTGCTATATATAATTAAATATATTAAACATTATAATCAGAAATGTGTTGTTATCTGAGAAGATGTTACTTCTTTATGATCATGATGTCATAACTGACGAGACTCATCTATGGAAGCTTTGGCATAAGATGTTGTATCTTTAGTTTTCTTCTATATCTATATTTAGTTTGCTTCTAACTCAAATATGAATTTGTTATCATTCAAAATCATGACTCTAGCTTTCATTAATATATTGAGTTATTTTTATTTATCTATTTAATTTGGACATTTTTAGCGTTTGGTCTCAGTTGGTTTGGATTCGAAAAACACAGTTTGTGTATGGGACTGGAGAAAAGGCAAATTGTTATCAATGGCTCCTGGTCATACAGACAGAGTAAGTATAACTAAAGAATTTGAGTGTCAATGTAATTTTAGTTTGTTAAACCATGCCTGTGTATACATACTAGAGCTATGTCTGAACAAAAACCATTTTAGGTTTTAGAAATTGAATTTGCATAAAGCTTGGATATGTATTAAGATATGTGAAGATATTTAAGATATGTACATTTATTTCTAAAATAAAATACATAACTCTCCGTTTATTCGTGTATGGTTTGTTGAGACTGTAAGCATGTAGGGGAAGTGCAAGATTAATGCTCTTCCTAGACCCTAATTCCCATATGGGAAATCAAAATGCAAATAATCTCTTAAATTCTTCTAGTCTGTAAATGAACCTTTATGTTGTTTTATCATGTGCTGTAATTACTTTAGGAAAAAAACCCAGAGCTATACATGAGATATACATAATATGAGCTATACATTGCAATTTGAGTACTGAATGAGGGGATAAAAAAGTCATTCCAATAGTTCCATTTAAGGCATTTCAGACTGTCTGTTAATTTGCTACAAGTTTTTACTGTTTTAACTGTCCCATGCTAGAAAGGCCATCTCTGCTGACATCCTTGGGGTTTTTTTTATGCAGATATTTGATATTTCTTGGGATTTGTACCAGCCAAACAAGCTCGTCAGCTGTGGTGTAAAACACATCAAGGTAATGAGATAAATGTTAATTCATAAAATATTTAAGCTGCAGTAGTTTATACTCTATAAAATATACAAAAATAGAATCTAAAAGGAATATATAATTATAATATGAAAGATCCTCTGTAAGAATAATATTTCTTCTTAGGAACTGCAATCATGGATCACACCTGACTACACTAGATGTTTTACGAGATATATATAGTGGAAAGCAGACCATCTCTGCTCAAAAGAGTTCATGCCCTTACAGAAGGAATGAAACAGTTGTCAGTAGCATCATATGTAATGATTGTAATATAATTTAAAATTTAGATTGTCTAAAACACGCTGTTTGAAATCCCAACTAGCATAAGACAAGATGCACATGTTTAAGGTGAGTCCAGGTACTCAAGTTTCTGATTCTTGAACAATTAATGAAGTGTTACACTGCAGAGGTGAAATGAGTTGAAAAAATGTTTCTTACAGTTTGAGAGAGTATGGGGATACAGTGGAAAGAGAAAGGAAAATGCTTGATCTTTCTTTTAATTCATTTCTTTTCCCTGCTTTTATTCTTACTTTTGTCATTTTGAACACTCTGTACCTGTTATAGGATTCATAATGTGGATATTTCATGTCTTTTTCAAGCAGAGTGTCTCTATGAAACACTCTGCTTTGTTTGATCCATGTACCAACTGCTGTGAAGAAGCAGCTTCTTTTTCAGGTTTAACTCTGTCAGCAGGATTATCAATGCTTGACTGCCATCAAATATGTTTCCTGAAGTCACTGCCTTCTCCCATGCACTGTCTTCTGTGTTACCACATAACAGCAGTAGATGGCAGCTTGAAAGTTCTGTATTGCTCTTACGTGTAGGTTCCTATGTTGGGAAAAATATGTTGCTTTTTATACAATGAACTTTTAGATTAATTTGTACTAATGGTTTATTGGAAAAAGTGTTCAATGTGTTGGCTAGATTGCATATGTCTTTGATTTAGCATAGCGTTTAGCATGTCATTTACAGATTTCCATTAGCTTGATTAATAATGATCTTTTTTTTTCTACTTCAAGATCTAAAAGGACTGTTATGCCAATAGTGAGCTAATATTTACCAGCAGTGATTTAGTATATTTAAGGTAGCTTTATTGATGTCAAAACATATCTATTTAGATAAGCAAAAGTTTATTTTTTTGGAGTAACTTTTGGAGTAAAAAGAGTAACTTTTAAGGCTCTACAAAGCCTTTTTAAATAACAATAGCGTTTTAAAAATAATTGGTGTTTCCTTTGAGAAGACATTAACTAAAAATCTGAATCCTAGAGCATTTGTATCAGGCAAGAGATTTTTGTTGATGTGTATCTTTTTTAAACCATCCCTTCTTCTTGTTCTTTCAGATATCAATGATTACTTTCACGTTTGTAATACTATTGTATTTTTTCCTCACATGATATTTTATGCAAGTTGTAATACTACTTAATCAAGTTTGAGGGATTACTTTCCTTAGATATGTTACCTACTTCCATATTGGAGCTAGGTGCTTGATTTGTGCAGTGATTGTGCAGTTACTTCTCAAGCAACAACATCATCTATGACCTGTGTACTTTGGTTAAAGAAATATTACTTAAGATACAGGGATTTGTCTAATCAGTATGTGGTTATTTCTTAATTACAGTATTGCTGGTACAAAAATCTGTTCATTGTAACTGCTTACATTATCCTGTATTAATTAAAGTCTCAGAATTTTGAATAGATTATTGGTAACAGAGAGACTTGCTGTGAAATAGTTTCATAAACATGTATACAGGGAACATGCTGAGACAATATAAGAGTAACCTGTCAGCAGTGATGAAATAAATGCTTTCACATTTTGCAGTGGATTAGTCCAGCAGCTTGTGGACTTTTCAGTGCACATTTACATGTTTGGACAGGAGAGTTTGAAGGGAATATGCAAGTGCTGCTTGTCTGCTGAGACCTCAGAAACTAGAGTGTAGCTGGAGATTTGGTTGGCAAGTATTGTGCTCTGACAAGAGACTTTGCATGTCTTTAGTTTAGGAGTCATTAGTACATGCTGGACCACCTAGGAGGAAATTTGATCCCATGTGATTACTGTAATCACATGCTAACGGTTTATTAGAAAGCTCTCAAAATTATCCACCTTAGATGGCTGCTTTGCATGATCAGTGGTTCTAATGAGAAGTGGTAAGTCTGTAATAAAGGCAGCTGTTTTCAAACAGAGCAAATGGTAACCTTATCAGAAATTTACATGCTTAGATTGCATCTTTAAACGCCTAAGGTAACATAAAGTACAAATGCAGCATTTGCAAAGTTGAAGTCTTACATGAAAGAAAGATCAGATAATTCTATTTTGAAATGCTTTTCAAAAATGACTGAAAATACAACTGACTCACAAATTATAATTTGAAAGAATTTCAGTTTGATTTAATACTGATACCCCGAAACTCCTTCCCAACTAGTCTGCTATGCTGATTTTATGGAGAGATATAGTTGGTTAATAACATAAAAAGTTGTTAACCAACTGGAGAACTAAAGCAGGGAAAAGGGTATGAATGATGATGCCTTTTGGAGGTAAGGTACTTCTCTTTCAGATGTGCGTATTAAATTATCGGATATTAGCAAAATACCCATCTTTCTGAATCTCTTTATGTTGCAGTTCTGGAGCTTGTGTGGCAATTCATTGACACCAAAACGTGGTGTTTTTGGCAAAACTGGTGATCTCCAAACTATATTGTGCCTAGCCTGTGCAAGGGATGAAGTGACATATTCTGGTGCACTGAATGGAGATATATATGTATGGAAAGGAATCAACCTTGTACGGACAATACAGGGAGCACATGCTGTAAGTATATCTCCTTAAATTAATATAAAATGTTAAATAGATTTCTGGAGAGCTGGAAAGGGCAGTGCAAGATCACCTGGTTTGTGTTCCTAAACAATTTCAATGATAGGGACTCAGTATGTCCAATTCAAATTCTTCTTCTTCACCCCCCCTTTCTTTCTGTTGCTTAAGATGGCTGTTATGGTAGAAAGTGAATGCTAGATTAAGAAATATATTTAAGTGTCTATTTATGTATTGTTTCCCATTATCATTGATGGGGGACTTAGTAATCAATAGAGCCTGGAATGCATTTAAGTTTACCCTTAAGTAGACAGGTATTACTCTGTTTAATTACCCATGTGTGGGTATATATAGTGACATTTTATATACCAGAGTTGAGTATATAGCTGCGTCCCCCAAAGAATATGAATCTGCTTTATCTGACTTTCTTTTGTGGATGTCTGATTAATCCAAAAGCATCTCAGAAGGCCTGGACTCCTATATTTAGGCAATTGTTGAAACAAAGAAACAGATCCCCAGAGAGACTGGAGTCTCCATCCACATCTCTGTCCATTTGGAGATACTCACAACATGTCTGGACACAGCCCTGAGCAACCTGCTGTTATCTGATCCTCCTTTGAGCAGGGGTTTGGACTAAACGCTCTCTAGAGTTTTCCCCCAACATCAGCTATTCTGTCATTTCGTGAATTGAGTCCTACTGGCTGGTTGTCTGATAGCTCTCTGGAGTCCATTGATTCCACGAACTATAATGTAAGCCCAAACACCTAGCTTGTTTGTAGACACACGTGTTCAGTCATTTTAGCTTGACTCAATCACTCTTCCTTGTCCTATGTTGCTGCCTTTTACTGTATTCATTTAGCTTTTTTGAACAGTATACAGCTTTGAAAAGTGAAGACATATCAGTGAAAGTTTAAAATTTTTTAAAACTCCTTGGTAAGATTTTCTTTTAATCAAAATGTTTAATGTGACTATGAAGTGATTATATTTTTGCTATGTAAGTTTTCATTATATTTCCATATTCTTTCAAAGCATATGGTTTTGTGATTAAAGTAGTCAGCAAAAAAACACTTAGTAGTTTGCAATCTATTTTGTGCATGCCAAACTATGAGAGTCCTCATTTGCTCTCATGGTAGTAAGTCATATACGGTAATATAATGCAAGATTCGACTTCTAACTTGTCCAAGTATCACTTTAAAAACAAAGCAAATCAATTTCTGGTTGTTTTAACCTATGAGGCATGAAACTGCTAAGGTAGCTTTATGAAGCTGTATTATTTGCTGGTTGAAGGTTGATTTTCACTTTGGAAAGCATTGTACTTTCTAGATAATATTTGAAGTTCCCTTATTAACAATTTAAAATAGTGTGAAAATACGAGCATATGAGTTCCTGTATTGCAGCTTTGAAATTCTAGGTAAAAATCAGTAACAGTTAATTATTCTTTCTTATAAGAATGAGTTTGTTTTAACTGGCAGTATTGGACTGGATGGGATGATGTATGTACCTGAAGTATTAAAATCACTTTATGATTTGATCAGGTAGAATGGAGGGGACAAAAAGTGATATGATATGAATGATATGTATGTGGGATAGATTGCAGTCAGTCTGTAGTAAGGACACTCTTGGTTTACTGATGATTTAGAAATGTACATTCAGGATGGTTGCAGCTTGTTGAATTAACTAATAATTTAAAAGCAATTGGACTGCTTATTCAGACAGCTGTATAATGACAGTGTATCTGATGATGAACAAAAATAAAGTTATGAAGAACATAAGTGTGGGAAACATCCTAGACAATATTTTGTGTTTGAGACTTCTTTATTTAGATATAAGTGTATGTATATAAAAAAATAAAAAATATATATACACACACACACATACCCTCCTGTATGCAGCTATAGAAATGTTAAACGTATTCAAGAAGGCCCAAATTATAAACCAAGAAGTATGAGGGGATATTTTAGCCTTCAAATATTCACTGATTCTTACTCTATACCTTCAGATCTGGTTATCTGGTTTTAGTGGTCATATTTAGTGTTCAATAGTGTTCTATTCTATTCTATATTTTCCTAAGGTGACGTGGACATTTATTTTTTGATGTTGAAGTTAGTAAAATTAAATTTTTAAAATGCTCATATTGCATATGCAGATCTGGATTCCCAGAGGAAAGAGTGCACTTTGTCTCCTATTGAAAACTGATCAGAAAAATACCCTCCCATCCTGTTTGGTACTATAGGAGACGCCTGTCCTGTATGTTCACATATTTATTACTTGGAGTATTTGGAATTGCAACAGTTTATTTCTCAGAATAATGCAGTCCTTTTCAGCTGTTTCAGTCTGAAATGACCCAGCTGATAAATGTAGGATGATGAGAGCTTGTTGCTGCATTACCTTATGTGCTGTGTCAGTTCTTTGTTGACCGCAAGATCAAATTTGAAGTGCTCCGCTCCTTATCTTCAGTAGCGTCAGTGGACGGAGCTCAGGTGACCTTGGAGTAGGTCTCATCTAGCCTTCTATTTTTGGCTCTGTCCTTTAGGCTCAATGGAATTGTACTTTGCAGTACTGAAAATTAAGTAGGGGCACTAGTCCATGGCTTTGGAATTCATTTTCACAAGAGATTAGAGTTGCTACAAATCTCACCAATTTCGGGGGACACACACACACCAATAAAATCTCTTCTGGAAGCTTACTTTCCAACAAAATAAAACCTTTTTTTTCAATAAAATATTACCTTAAAGGATAATATTGTCAGACTATTGTAAGCGCATAATATAGCAGTTTGGAGTAAAAGTGCCTCTTCAGCCATACTAAACTATTACCATCATATTTTACAGTTATTTTGTACTTAATTTTATAAATCATGTCCTTCTTGTCCATTCTTTTAAAAGAAAATGCAAGTGTAAATGATAACATTTATGATGTGCATATGTTGTTAAAAGCACAGTGTGTGCATAGTAGGGAATTGATATAAATTTCCATTCAGTATGCTAGTGTTGGAATTGTCATCCCTGCATGCCTGTTTATCATCCCGCATCATTACTCCTCAACAGGCTTGAATTAAACTGAAAATTTATTCAAGGAAAACGTCTCATTATTTGCATAAAGTATCATGTATTCCTTTCTTGCAGCAAAAACAGTAGGTATCTGAGGTGTAGGAAAACATTTTCTAAAGCACGTTAGTGATGTGGGGATATAGTCCATCCAGCTGGCAGTGGGCTGCATTAATATAGAAAATGGGTTCTTTTCAAAGGTTGTCTGTCTTTGTTACAGTTACCCTAGCTGAAAAGACTTTTTTTATTTTAAGAGTAATTCAATGTCAAAAATAAACCATGCTGTCCCAGTATAAGCACCCGAGGAAACAGATAGCAACGTTAACACTAGCAAGCAAAATAAGAATTCACAGCTAAGCCAGATTATCTGTCTTCTGTCACAGCGATACTAAGAACTGTAGATGGAGGAAAGAAGAGTTTCCGGCAGATTCCTGACTGAGTAGAAACAAAAAATTGAAGGCAAATAGGTTGGCATGACTGGAGAATTAGCTGGAAGAGAACTGGAGAGTTCACTACGTAGAAGTAGGAATGAAAAGTAGGAAAAAATGGAAACGAGCAGGGGTTAAGAGTAAAGGTACAGGGTTCCTGTGCAGGGAACACTGGATGGCAATGTTACACTCAAATTCTAGTTTTGCTGATCTTTCTGAAATAATAATACTAATAATGAAAGTTTTAAAAGGGAGAAAGAAAACAGAGCAACATGAAAGCATATGTAAGGTCATTGGCACTGGTAGTACTTCAGGAGGTTATTTCTAGGCAGTGCATCTGATTCTGGAAAGTTAATATATACCTTGACTTAAAAAAAAAAAAGTCTTTTATTAGCTGTCTCATTTTTGTACCAGTGCAAACAACAGTCTAGAGATTCTTCTATTTATTTCATCATCTTACATGTTCTAAATTCAAGGTAATCCATGACTATTAAGATATATACACAAGATGTTACTCAGGTATTAAAACAAAATAGTAAGCTTATTTAAAAACATTGTACATTTTAAAGATTCTTGTGTGCTATGCCTTTGCCTTGCATAGTAAATATACATAAGATGCTTTCTCAGCAGCTGAATAATTTATTTTGAGATAGTCTTTCAGAGGCACACATTAAAGTTGTGTGGATTGATGTCAGAAACTGAGGTTAAATAACAGGTTCGAGGTTAAATAACAGGCAGTCTGTTAAAACTATTGCACACCTATGTCAGCTGGCTGAATACTAATTAAATATAGATGGAAACAATATAATGAACTTAAATGAATGGTTTTAAGCTGGTATCATGTACCAATATGTTGTCATGCACTATTTTTCTTCTACTGCTTAGACTAGACATGGATTTGAAAGGTAACTGTCCACTTATTTCAGCCAATGAGAGGCGTATAGGCAACTTTTAAATTTTTTTTTTATAGTAATATGCCTATTTTGTAACTGGTTTATGGGTGATTTATTAGATAGGAAGATTAAATTTCACAGTAGTGGCTCTCCACTGTAAACTTACTAACACCAACCTTAAATGTTTACAATCCATTTCCTTGCTATGCGGTATTGGGAGAGACAGTATCTTAGAATAAGTGCCTAACATATGTGTGGCTTTACATGTTAGCATCTATGTCCTGAATTGTATCTAGGAGTAAAAAGGAGGCACTGGAGTTCTTATTGAACTGGTAGAATGTTTCTGTTCTCCATATTGCTCCGTAGTAGTCAGTTGCTTCTGAAGGTTCCATATGATCTTTCAAGCTTGGTCCTAATTATAGCTAACTGCAGTCATGTGTTTTAGGAATTGCATAGTCAGAGTTAGTGTGGTGGATTTTAGGTAAATGACTGCATTTAGATAACACTTGATTTTTGTGTATTGGAGGCAAGATAGGTCCAGCAGCAATAGAAAACCTGAGACTGCCTTACTATTGGAAGTTTCTTGGACATGAGCAGTGGCAAAATATTCATGCAGTAGAGGCGATCTTTATCAAGTTCTTCTTGTACTTCTCCAGCTTTCAACTATGATTTCTGGTAGATCTGGGCATTTATTTCTTTGTTTGCTCTCATTCAACTATTTTTTCGAATTTGAGGGAACACAGATGTGATACCAGCTTGTTACATTGGAAAAATAGGAAATATTCTGCATTCTGAGAAAACTGCTGATCAATTTGAGATGTTATTTCCAGAATTTTTCTGTTCATTAGGAAGTGTATTGTAAAAAAAATAGTAACAGAAGAATGCAATCCATGTGTCAAACTTTGTAACTTTTAAGATGGAAGACTTTGATCTACACCTTTTATTTTGATTCAGAAGCACAATCAATCTTTGCTCACATTATTGAATTGGATCAAACAAAGTCAATGCAATTGTTTGTCTCTCATTACTGCTAGAAGGCTATCGACCATCAAGAATCAAATTATGTTAAAAAAAATTTCAGGCTGAAGGATTAAGAGAAGCATGAAGACTCCGAAGCTGATTTGCATTAACAATCTTGACAGTTTCTAAAAGAAAAGATTTAGTGGAAGAATTATGACTGGCCAAGCTACCAGAGTAAAGAATCTGTCTTTTCCCCATTAAGTGTGGGGCTAACTAATAAATGAAGAGTAGCTAAGCTCAGCTTCTTCCATTAGGTACTTACAGTTCCCATTAATAAGAGACGTTTTTTCTAGTTTTCATCTAATTCTTCTATTCCAGTGGCACATAGACTGAAAGGAGAATGTCCTGTTGCATTCAATAGATTGAGCAGGCACAACATCTGCCAAATCTCCTTGACAACCAGTATGTCCTTTTTAAGATAAGGGTATTCTGTGAAATGGAAAACAGATTAATCCTGGATCCACTTGATCTTATCTTCAGAACATTCAGCCAGCTTCCCACATCGCCAAATGTCTGATTCTTTTTTTAATACTGGCTAATTAAATCATGGATTTTGGAAGGAGTTAATTAGAGAAAAGAGAATAATTCTATTATCAAGGTTGCATTCCAAAAAGAGCTTTAAAAGATTTAAATATGCCAGAACCTGGGAATATGTGGTATTCAGTATATTCAGAATTCAGTATATGGTACAAAATGAGCCAAAATTCCTCTAGCCTTTTATTTGCTCAGTGACGCTAAAAGGTTAATGCAGTAAAACAGACAGACAGACAGACACACACACAGGGAAACAAATACAGTTTGGGTTGTATTTTCAAAAATCTCTAGGCTCCTAAAGAAACAGAAAGAGGATTTGCAGGACGTTAGAGATAATGGGAGTTAGCCTTCTAATCTGCTTATGACTTAAAAATTCCACTACATTTCTGTTTAGGCACGTACTACTCCTGAAAATATGGCTTGTCTTAAAAGTCTGTATCCTGAGGATGGACATGACACGTCAAAAAATTGGATTTCTGTCACCCTAGTCTTTCGGTTTTGATTGTCATTTGACATTCTAGTAATAATACGCATTTTTTTTAAAAGCTGAGAGATTTCTTTTTTCTCAACTTGAAAAATGATATCCTTGTTACCTGATGCTAGAGAAGCAGACTCCATATTTCATTATGATCAGTCCATTATGATATTTTCCTTAGTTAAAATTTAAGAAGAAAAAACAGCTTGGTAGGCGAGAATAGTCATGAGTATCTGGGAATTCTCACGAGCCACAACACTGGATGCTAATTTGTTCTGTAAGTGTACAGCTTTATTTTCCCCCAAAAGCCAATCTCTCAGTTGCAAATTGCTTTCACTTTTGGGGTTTATGTGCTTCATTACTGTAAAATCCAGAACCCCCAACCGAAGAAACTATTGGAACTTTACATTTACTTCTTTACAAAACTGAAATTTCAGAACAATGTTATAGAAGATATATGTCTGTTATTGGCTGTTCTACCTTCTTTTCGACAGGAGTTACAGAGACAGATTTTCCTTTCCACTGTTTTTAATGCTCTCCTGTTTTCTTTTGTCATAGCTGAATATTAAATATTTTCAATAAATATAGAACAATTTTTATTTAACTTCTCATAGGCTTATTAGCCAAACTTGCCCTTTCAGTAGCTTTGCTTACTGAAATGCATGAACTACTTATGAAAATAAGACTAGTGAGTTGTGTAGGTACTTTAAAAAAAAGTGTGTATGCTGTTTAGATAATGCATCATGTTTACATTAAATATAGTGGCTATCTGGATACAGTATCTTTCTTTTAATAATAGATATATCATCCTTGCCTCTTCGTTATCCTGAAGAAAACATGTATCAAATGAGTTAAAGAAAATATGTTAGGTTTTGTTTCCTGATGTGCACCTTTAAAATAAGAGCTTGTATTATGTATTTTTAAATGGTGTAAAGTGATCACTGTTTTTCTTACATTTTGCTTCTAAACTTAAATTTTAAATCGATCCTCCTTGGCTTAAAATGTAAAAAAATCCCAGATGTTTTTTGTCTGGTTGCATAGAAGCTGAGTAATAGCAACAAAGGCCCTGAACCAAGCCTAACAGAGATCAGTGGAAATCTTCCTGCTGATATTTGTGAGAGTTGGACCAGGCCCTACGGCAAGAGGATATGAAACTAAACTCTTTCTAGGGATAAGAAGCAGCATCACTACGATCATCATCATCAGGATGAAAGAAGTATTGCAGCAATTCTCGTATCTTACTGTTTGTCACTGAATGTGAATTCTGCTTGTTTTGTTTCCATTTCTGACTTTCATGTTTAAAGCTTGTATTAGTTGCATATGTTTATGCTATTTTCAACACCATAACAGCTAGGAAGACAGGAAGACGATACTGGCTTGGACAAGAGTTCCACTTTCCATATCGGTATCTCTTATCTGTGTATATTGTTAAAAATAACTTTCTTCTCTCTTTAGGCAGGAATTTTCAGCATGAATGCATGCGAAGAGGGGTTTGCCACTGGTGGCAGGGATGGCTGTGTTCGCTTGTGGGACTTAAATTTTAAACCAATTACTGTGATTGATCTCAGGGAAACAGACCAGGGTTATAAAGGTAAAAAGAAGTTTATCACTTTTGATATACCAATGAGGTAGGAAATGTACCAGTGTTTTGAACAAGAAAAGACTTTAAAAAACCAAAAAGGTTGTTTCATGTATGTTACTGTGAACTATTTGCTAGAAAAGAAATTTGATCATGCCCACTAGTATGAAGGTCACGTAGTCCTTCAGAGTTACTGTAAAACATACTATGAAGTTGTAGACACAGAGATTTAATTTTTTTCTTTTAAACCAATAAAATGCACATTTTTTCTCTTGTACAGCAGATTTTAACAAGGAACAGTAATACTTTAAGAGAACTTAGAAGAGACAGTGAAATCTACAATGTAAAACAGCGGAATACAGAAATTGCATTTACTGTTTATCCAAATTTTCATAAAAACTATTTGGAAGTAATCTACGGTTTCATAGTACTTAGAACGCTGCTTACATATACCTGTGACTTCAATTACGGTTTATGTCACGCTAAAATTTTATATCTATCAGTCTATAGCATGTTTTGTCAGTGTTGTAGATATTGTTGCTGTAGTGATTCAGGAAAAGAATACAAACATATACTGAAGCACTAATGTCACTTACAATATTGCTTTTGTTGGCATTTGGTTTTCTTTGCCCCCAGTCACTTTGTTATTTTCTATCTTGCCAAGAATTTGACAATGTGGTAGAATGTCTGATGGCAATCAGATATTCAGGGTCAATAAATAACTGATTACAAGTTAAATCTTTGTATTCTGTAATTGACTTGGCATTCCCACCAAGATTGTGAAATATTGCAACAAGATGGAATACACTCTATTTTAAATGCTCTGTGGTACAGTGACTCTGTTTTAAATTTAAATGTACTCACATGCTGTTTCTCAGCTCTGTTGCATGTAGTTGAAAGCTGTGTTTCATTCCCTGTTTCATTCTTTCAAACTTGTTCTCCACTCCAGGTTGTCTCCTTTACTTTTGATGGAACAGACTCTTGCCATGAACTGTTTTGGTGGTTCTTGATCACTTATGTGAACTCCATCCTCATCTTTTTGACTTGTCAAATGCCCATGACAGAGCTAATAGCTTTTTAAAAATCCTGTCTTTAATAAATTCAGTTTCCTGAATCTTTTCCCTTCAGTCTTTTTTACTTATTGTATCCTTTTGAGGATTGCCTTTACAATCTGTCCTTCTATTCGTTTTCTTAATTCCATTCTCTGCTGCTTCTGTACCTCACCTCTTGGTAATTTTATCTGTGAACATGAACTCAAGTTCTGTATCCCTGTGAATGGCTCACAGAGCAATTAGTTGTCTCTCCAAGTAGTCAAATTGTTTTTCAAAATATCTCCCTCTACCATAAGAAGTTCCAAGTTCCAAAAACATATGTCTTAATAATCTTTCATCAAAGATTCTGGTTGGTTGTTTCTTTATTTTTTAATCACTGTAGACAATATAGCCATATAATGTCTAGATTATAGGGCTGAATGGTAAGGTGGTTATATTCACCAGTGCAGCACAATAGGAACAAATCTTAAAGCAAAACAGTTGGTGTGGAGTGTTAGAGTAGCACAATACATATGTATTTTGAGGGGTATTTGAGAGGTGTTAGCTCTAGTCTGGTTCAGTGGACTGAACATTGTATTGCAGTTGGAGTGCACTGCATGCACTCCTGGAGCCCATCTTTCAGTTCTGTTTCATATGGAGGGAGTCTTATTTATGCATTTGAAGGCTATCTTGTAATGCAAAGCATGGTAAGTAGGCACAATCAGGAGCTTTGCTTTGAAAGCTAGCTTTGTCAGAATTAAAACATCAGTGCGGATGCACCAGACTGGCCTGTTAACCCACCCATTCAGTTTCCGAGTCTTGCAGTTTTTTTCCAATGTAAATTTAATAACATAAGGCTCTTCTTTTCCCTCTACATAGTTAGAAATATTTTTTCAGAAACACATCAACTCATAGCATTACAATATTCCTTTCTTTCATCTGATAGATATAATTTTATCTCGTGTATTAATCCAGACTAGTCTTTCAGAGATCATTCTTGAACTACTCTCCAGGAAAGTCAGTGTTTAGGCCAAGTGAATTAAGTTAGGCATTGCTACCATCTGGTTATCTACATCTGAAATTGGCAAAATTGAGTTGCATTATCGGAATGTAATAAATACAGCCTGTTTTGAAAGGTGCATATTCCTAAAATTGGGCAACTAAGACTGGGTTCTCAGTGTACAACTGTCCTAACTTCCATTTTCTTATTCCCAACCTTATCTACAAAAAAGTGCAGCCTGTGAGTGCTCACATCCACTGTAAGCCTGGAAACTAATTCAGTTGTTAGAAATGCATGCTAAATTCTAACATGCATCTCTTTATATGTTGTTTCAGTTTGATTTATTTTTATTTTCTTTTTAGTGGGAAAAATATTTCCCGGTACTATTAAGACGTTACGAAGATTTGCTTTAGGAGGAGCATCTTAGAAACAAGCTTGGGGAGAAGTGGGCTCTGTCTTACATACAATGCATGTTCCACTGATGCTTCTGTCACGTATATAATTTAGGTTCATCTAGCTAGTACTAAGGTCCATACTTTGATCAGAAATTGTAATTTATATTGTCTGCTACCTTTGTTGAAATTTAAAGACATTTAATGAATAATTTTAGATGCAAATGTCAGTATTATCTTTCTCTGTCAGAGTTCTTGTAATACCAGAATTGGCTACATGTCCTTTACTAAAATAAGGCTCATATTTTATTTTAAAATTTTTGTAATACTAAGCTTGAGAAGTTAATGTTCCAAGGGCAGTATGTGTTGTATGGAATGGATAAAAGGAGTAAATGGAGGAATAAGATAAGGTACATGGATACTTCTTGACATTTTCTTGCTTTTTTGTTTTTTCATGTGCTATGTTACTTTTGTTTCACAAATTCTCAGGATGTATCTCTCAGTAACAATCTCTTCTACAGGTCTGTCTGTAAGAAGTGTTTGCTGGAGAGGAGACCACATACTCGTCGGGACACAAGACAGTGAAATTTTTGAAATTGTGGTGCATGAGCGTAATAAGCCTTTCCTGATAATGCAGGGGCACTGTGAAGGAGAGCTGTGGGCTTTGGCTGTACATCCTACAAAGCCGCTAGCAATGACTGGAAGTGATGATCGATCAGTCAGGTTAAATCTTGTTTGTTTGTTTGTTTGTTTAACTGCGTACAGTTTTATACAAACAGCTCATTTTGTAGATAAGCAAATTAAAATGTTTACATTTTAAAGGTATTAAAATGTGGCATCGAAGTGCTTCTGAACCAGTTAAATTATGCATGAAATTAGTGCTCTCCAGTAATAAAATATAGTGGAAATGTATATTTCACAAAAATGAAATGTACAAAATTTGAACAAATTTAATTTAGCCTAAAATTAAGCAGTCATACACAAGTATCCTGTAAGTGTTTCCTTTTCAGGAGTTACGTTAGGCATTCACAGGTTACAATGAAAAAAATTGTAATAAAAACTTAGAATTTTTACTCTTACCATATTCACTTTTTCACATGCTGCAAATTAACTTTTAGTTTGGGAGTTTCATCAAGCTTAATGCATGCATAGTAAATTGAATCTATATTCTGAGAAAACCCAGTAAATTACTCCCTTTTACAAGTTCATCTTTTTTTGTCAAAAACACCTTTTATCTTTCTTGGAAATTAAATGTGTTTGCATTTTTATTAAATATCTTCAGTGTAACGTGGTTAAGCAAAACAGTAACTGAATTATGAATATTGAAATAATGCTCTAGAATTGTAGATATATCTTGTAAATGATAGATGTTGTAACGTATCTTGTAGTAAAAACTTAGATGTTATAATATTATCTAGTTATATGTAAGGAGTTATGAATAATGACTTGTTAATAGGAAAGGATATGTTTACTGAGCGAAGTCTTAAATTGTTCTTTAATGTTCTTCTTGGATAAAATGGTTAACAAAATAGTGGAATTTTCACAGAGTGGTCTAAAAGTATGTATTGTCATATGTTGTCATCCTTTTTATATTCAGAAGGTCAAACAAAATCAATCTGCCCCTGCATTTTCTCATTAGATATTTTCTTGCTATTTTAGATACAAGAATATTCTTTGGTGTGTGCAAAATTCACACTTTTGTCTTAGATTTTCCTTGTGGAAAATTATTTTAAAATAGGACACTACGACGTCCAGCATTCTGCAGAAATTGCAGGCTTCATGCTATCTATGACACAGTTACAAACTACTCCTTACATTTGTAATTACTACTTTATTTTAGAATTTGGAGTTTAATAGACCATGCTCTGATTGCCCGGTGCAATATGGAGGAACCCATTCGCTGTGCTGCGGTTAGTACTGATGGAATCCATCTTGCTCTTGGAATGAAGGATGGCTCTTTCACTGTGCTTCGAGTCAGGTATGTTACAAAAATTAAAAATAGATACATTATTAACTTTTTCAAGCATGTTATCTAATTGCTTTTGTAAGTTGTATGTATATTGACACTGTAGTGACCATACATGAGGAGATCGCTTACATTTCTGTTTTAAATTACTGATCTTGAGGGGGCTCAGATTTTTTAAATGTGTGTGCTACGTGTATTCGTATTGTTCCATAACAAAACATTTGAAAAAGTATATTGGTCTAATTGTAAAGAATGGCAGCGTTCTAGGAAGTGTTTTACTTTAGGTTTTAGCTTTATTAATTATTCTTGAATTATTAAGAAATAAATTTTCATTACTTCCTAAATTGTTTCCATGCGTTGGAATGCTGCTGTCAGCGCATCACACATACAAAGTGTTGCCTTGTTGCTGTGATGCCACAGTTTTAAAGGGAAAATGAGATCTGTGTCTCATGTCAGTGAAGTTTTCTTCCCTGGTAGTCTGTCTGATTAAATTTTTTTGTGGACCCAGCTTGAACAGTTCCTTTTGTTCGCTCTCCCTCAGCCCAGTGCAGCACCTTCTTGTGTCACTGTTCCCTGTTCTTTTTTTGGCCATGAAGCCCTACCCAACTTTAAAAATAGTGGTGTTGTGTTTGCACATATGGTAGTGAAGTTCACTTCATCATTTCACAATTTTGTCCATTTTTTAAAACTGGGAACTTGACAGTATGATAAGGCTCTTCTATACTTATGACATGCTTTCTTTCATACTGCAGAGATATGACTGAGGTTGTTCATATCAAAGACAGGAAAGAAGCTATTCATGAACTGAAATATTCACCAGATGGGAATTTCCTAGCTGTTGGTTCCAATGACAGCTCTGTGGATATATATGGTGTTGTTCAGCGATACAAGAAAGTTGGGGAATGTATTGGATCTTTAAGTTTCATCACCCATATGGATTGGTCTTCAGACAGTAAATACTTACAGACCAACGATGGCAATGGGAAAAGACTTTTTTACAGGATGCCAAGTAAGAATCTGAGTTGCCTTTATGATATTTGTTACTTACTACAGAAAGAATGTATAGTAGTTTTGTAAAAACAGCCAAATATAGATCCTTGTTCAAAGCACTGGGTTATAGAGAAATTTCTGTCTAAGTTCATGTAAATATTTGCTATATTTTAATAAGTACAGGATTTTCTGGCAAAGTTACTTAAATATTTTTATTCTTATATGTTTACTCTTCTTTATAATGCATCATTTCATGGTAGAGATGCTGGCTTATAATTATTTTATTTCTCAAAACTAAATCTGTGCTCCCTCTTCTTTAGAAAAAGAAAAGTATTGCTTTCAAATTCAATTTTGCAATATCTTAATAGCTTTGTACTTACTGAGCTTGGATATTAAATGATTATCATTTGCTTGCACTGTATGTTTTTTAAAATGTGTGGAAAAATCAATATGTTGCATCTTGGAAGAGTCATCTGGTTTTCTAGAACTATGTTTGCAGCAGAACTGAGGAATTTAACTTAAAAGAGCTTTTACAGTGAGAAATTTGTAATAGATAGAAACAATCGGAATGCAGATTAATTTGGAAGTATAATGGGATTAGATAACTGTAGAGAAAATAAGAGTACCTGATATAAGGATGCCAGAATGTTAGGAATTACTGGAAACAAAAGAAATATTGAAGCTGTGATACATATATGATTCAATCATGCAACTTTCAAAATGAATAAAAATATCAAAATAAAATTTTAGCTGGGCAGTCTACTGATAACACAAGTTCAAATGTGTCTTTTTTTATGGCAGGGGACTATTAAAGAAAATTAGTGTATAACATAATATTAAAATATAGTTTTCAGATTCAAAGTTTGTGACAACCCCATTATTGTAAATATTTTCAAGACAACACTGTCTTGAAAACTTGACTGAACTGTCCCATACTCTTGAAAACAGTTTTCATTAAGACAATTCCCTCTGCAGAGGACATAGGCACATAGTACATATATCTTAAAGCTTCAAATTTAAGTAGTCCTGATTACAGTATGTCAAGGGCAATGTTTGTGTCAAGGTTTGACTTGTTTCTTCTGTGTGTATACACTCTTTACATAACATCATTCTATATTTTTCCCACTCATCATATTTGTAGTAAGTATTTATTAGCATCACCACTTATTATATTGTCCCTTTGTTTGTTATACAATGTTTATGCTTTGCACTGTACATTATTCATAGTTCCGTGGAGCTTTTCGTGACTGTTTTTGCTGAAGCATCTAATTCATTCTCTGCAAAAGTTTGATTTTGTGCACTGAATGAGACAGAAGATATGTTAAGAAAAGACAGTAAGTGAGAATTTAATTAGACTGTAACAGATAGTTACACACAGGAGGAGCAATTTGAAGTTATATAGGCAGCTTTCAGCCTGGAATTTCTTGATATATTAGAACGTAGGATTGTGAAAGCTTGTTTATGAAAAAAGTTTAGTAAAGTCAGTGAAGTTAGAGGAATCTCCTAAATATTTTAAAATAATGATCAGAATCATATAACTCTTGAAATTCCACTATAAATGAGTAAGGAATTTACAGTTGCCTAGTACAAGATCTGTAGGACTTAGTCATGGATATAACCAGTATTAGTAGTAATCGTTTACATGGATTAGTGATTGAAAGAGATTACAAGGTAAACCTTGTCAAAGGGTGCAGTTATTTCATCAGAGCTGAAGGATCTTCAAACAGGGAACTTGAGTTCGTTTCCAGTTTTTGGAGGGGTATATAGTAGTTGAACTTTTCCTTGAGTGTGGTTTGGGTGTTTGTTTATTTGTTTGTTTTCTTTAAAGTCTTCGTTTCTGATTTATTTGCCATTTTGCGTTATCTTTTCTCTATGGCTGTTCTTTACTCTGTTTATTCCAGTCCACTTGAGTTCTCCCTTGCCCTGTCCCCCTGTTGAAAACTTACCTCCTTACAGTACCTGAGGCTGCTCCCCCTTACATCCCATCCCATCCCATCCCATCCCATCAGCCAGAATCCTATTACCCATACAAAAACGGGGAAAAAACCCAGCCCAGTTGCCTTCAGTTTTGTTACCACTGAAGTCTGAGAGGTGAGTTGTTGGAAGTGTCCTGCTCGGGTTCTGCAGTTGTGCACTCAGTCTGACTCACAACTTTTACGTTTTCTTGCATTGTTCTTGTGTTGCTCCTTCACTCTGCTTCTGGCCATTCCTAAAGACGCAGTATTTATTAAATGGGCCTTTGGTCTGACTCAGTACTTAAGCTCTTACATGAAACTTCGTGGGATTGGAACAATCTTATCACAGATAGAGCTGATTTGAAATAACATAACAAGGATCTAAGCATAAAATTGGTATTTTCAGTAATGTACAGTGGTCAGATGTAAATGAGTTCTTCAGTTTTTGCTCTAAGTAATCTAGGTTTCTAGAAGAGTTCAGCAACAGAATTTTTCCAAACTTTATCTTAGAATGGCTACATGTATTTTTTGATAAGCATTTAAAAACAACACAGCCTCAAGCAGATATCAAGAAATAATAAAGACTGTAAAGTACCAAACCCATGGTCTTCTGTTAGTAGTCTTGAGATGCCTTACTACTGATACTGTTGGTCATAAGAGGGAATATTCGATCAGGACAGTTTTAGAAGTCAGTTTTTAATTCTGTCTCACTTGGATTTGTTTTCTGGAGAATTTTAAAAAATTTTACATTCTTTAAAATTGCATAGAGAGCTGTTTTTCAATATTCACTTATTTTTGTTCTTAGGTGGAAAAGAAGTAACAAACAAGGAGGAATTAAAAGGCGTTCAGTGGGCATCGTGGACCTGTGTTTCTGGCCTTGAAGTTAATGGAATCTGGCCCAAATATTCAGATATAAATGATATAAATTCTGTGGATGCAAATTTTATTGGGCAAGTTATGGTTACAGCTGATGATTATGGAATAGTGAAGCTCTTTCGATACCCATGTCTAAGAAAAGGTAGTACCTTTAAGTTCAATTATAAACGTATATTTTTAAATTTTGGTTATTCAAGAAAAAGGTTTTAGAAAACTGGGTTTTTGAAAATTATATAAATGGCAAATATTCTTAGAAGTTGGAGCTCAAAGGTGGAAAAAAATAATAGGCCGATGTATTGACAATTGTAATAATAACAGTATTTTATTTGCATTTTAAATAGGATAGCCAAAAGTTTTACATATATTTTATTTTGTAAAATAGTTCTCTCTCTCTCTCTTTTTTTTTTTTTTTAAATGGTATTTCATTAGGTGATGCAATATCTACCCTTTTATGAGATATATATCGTTAAGTATTTCACCTTGGTCTTCAAGTAGTTTTCTTTGTCCTCTGGATCTGTGATGGAGATTTGGGCTACGAACTAGAAAAAATAACTTTACTAAATGATTAGAAGCAATAAATAAGTGAACAGCAAATTGGTCCTGTAATCAGAGTATGCCACTGTATGTTATTTGAAGTTTAAAAATTTTTTCAACACATTTTTCCTCAAAATTTTACTAGCAATAAGGACGAATCTCATGTGAGATTTTAAAAACTGAAGCCTAAAGCAAGGTATATAATTTTCAAGTTTACTGTTCAGGACTGAGTGAACAGGTGAGAGATATATATCTTTTTAGATGAGAAAGGCTTCATTTTTTCAGAGCTGTTTGAAGAACTCCATTCTAGACATCATTCAAGTTAAACTGTAACAAGTTATCAGTAGCAGAGAGCTCTGTCTTCAAGCTGGTAACATGATGATGATCAGAGAAAGCCTGTGAAATGTCCCCTAGCTTTTAAGAAGAGTCCTCTTAACCTAAAAAGTTTGCCAGGGGACTAGATCAAATCTCTAAGTTTTGAAAGGGGAAACAAAAAAGTTGTACCATTGCATCATTGCAGTTTGCAGCATTGCATGTTTAATGCTGGCTATGACCACATGATCTTCGTGATGGGTTTGAGGATATGTCTTCAAGCCATATGTGCTTAAAGAAATGATTTTTTTTTTTTTTTTTGGTAAATGACTGATATTCCCCCGTAAGATCACCTTCTACAACTCTTTGTAGAAGGTGATATTAAAAAACTTTAAATCTTTCCAGTTTTATTTTTAAAGTGATAAGGCTTTTATTGGTACCTGAGGTAATCCACAAATATCTTCCTGAAAACAGTCTTCTGTCCATTTGAAGGAGACTGAATTTGTTCCCTTTTTATTGCCTATTTTGCACTAGAATTATAAAAACAAAGAAAAGGCACAAGATTCTGTTTAATGGAGTGCTGTTAGGAACTTCTTTTTAGTAACTGATGCAATGATTGTGTTGTAATTATGTAGTAGTCAGTGAAAATACTAACTTGGTGTAGTTATACTACTACTGCTACCACTACTACTACTACTACTACAGGTGTGGGGATATGAATTGCTAGAAGTGCTTAGCACTCAAATTGCACAAGCAGTGGGAACCAGTGCTACGAGCACACATATGGGGGTGTTTTCACTGAGCTAAATATACATCATTTAACATTTAAATAACTGCATCTTTTCAATATAGAAATAATAATTGTCAAAATCTTCGTTTGTAAAAACTAAAATAATACAATAAAATTTTTTAAAAATCCTCCTTTAGTACATCTCATACGGCACTATCATATGTCTTCTCTCTTTGTGTTTGACTTGTTAAAGATGATATATCCTGCAATCAAAGTTAAAAATTTGTCTTAGATTAAAATTTGGGAATATGGCAAAAAGTTGCTGCTATTAATTAAAATATCACTAGTAATTAGAATACCTTAATTAAACTATTACTTTTTTATAGAGGTTCCTTGATATGTTTTCCTAAGGTGCTTCTGAAACATTTATTTCACATGTATTGAAAGATATTTTTATTCTTGTTCTAGGAGCAAAGTTTAAAAAATATCTTGGTCATTCTGCTCATGTTACAAATGTCAGATGGTCGCACGATCACCAGTGGGTTGTTTCCATTGGGGGAGCTGATCATTCTGTCTTTCAGTGGAAATTTGTCCCTGACCGGAAGTTGAAAGATTCGCTTCATATAGCACCCCAAGGTAAGTAACCTAGGTAAGTTAACTTATTAAAAAAAAAAATGGTGGGAGGAGGGTAGGCTAAAAGAGAAATAAAATTCTTTGGTGCAAGTATAGCAATAAATATTCAGAATTGTCAGTCTGCACAAAATTGTTCTTTAAACTTGCAGCTGCCTGAAGTACCTGATGGCGTTGCCTAATACTTGCCTGTACCCTGTATGCTCAGTCTAGCAAGGTTGTGAAAAAAATTCACGACTGTGTTCCCTGTGCAAAGGAAAAATTTAAAAGTTCAGATCATAGATAAGAATTTATGAATTCTGTACATATCATCCTTTACTAAATTGACAACAACTGGATGCCCAGATGTCACTGGAAAAAAAAGATGTATATGCTCATTTGATTAAAATTTTAAAGTATTTAGATGATAATTTAAGCATTGTAATTGACCCCCCCCCCCCCCAGCAGATTATAGGTGTTGAATATTTGGAAAAAAATGTCGATCATGTTTCCACTGGTGACTAATACAGCAATTATTCTCATGACTGAGTTTCCCCAAATCAAACAATTAACTGAGTGTCTCACTTGGAAATTCCTAAAGGAATTTAGAGACTCCTTTGGGAAAATAAGTATATAGAATTACAATTAAATAGGCTGTTTCACCCTTTAGTTGCTAAGATCAGATGAAGATGTATCAGTGTGGACCCAGGTAAATGAATGCCGATTCAGTGCTGGCCTCGGCAGTGCCAAATGCAGAAAGAAGCAATAGTTCTCTTCATCTCCTTGATGAAGCCTCTAAAAAGCCTTTAACTGGTTTGATCCTTCATGGTATGAATTCATTTTCAACTAATTATTTGCCATGACTCCAATTTCTCATTAGCTACTGCTTCCCAAGATAAAATTTCTATATATAAAGTGTTGTTTCAGTTCCTTGTTCCTGGATATATAACCTTACTTCTGGCTATCTGACAGTATGTGCAACCTACATCTATTTTGTCACACTATTGCGAACTGTCCTGTTAATGGCTTTTCTAACTCTGTAATCTGCTACCTTTATCGGTAGCAATATTGTTTTTCTCTAGATCACTGATAAAAATGTTAAGTAGTATAGCTCCAAAGATTGCTCTTTATTGCATATTTCTGGAAGCATTTCTTACTGAGTGGTGATTCTCTCTTTGTAATTATGTTTTGAGATCTTTTAAAATCCATTTGTGTTCTAGACTGATTTTGTGTCTGGTTTCTTGATCAAAAAATGTGCAACATTCAATCAAAGGTTGCAGAAGGATCCAAATATATTATAATTTATCAGCCAGGACATTCTTGCAGTTTCTGTTGGAATGAAACTCTGTGCTACAACATTATCTGGCTTTCCCCAGATATAAAACAGAAACATTAAATGACTACTCTTTTTCCACAGTCACTGGAAATTTTACCACTTCCTTCCCATATATGATTTTTTTTTTCCTAATCTACCTGAAGAATTGCTGCTTACATCAATGACTCACCTAACCATAAGTTTCTCGTTGGAGCCCTTTACTTCTCTTGTTAGTTTTCTGCAAATCTTAGTTTCTGCTTTATACTCATTACTTCATGGTCTTCTTTCTTCCTTTCCTCCTAACATTAATGTTGTTGAAATAATTTTAATGAATGAAAACTAACTCGCTCCCAAAACCAAAAAAATTATCATACTTACAAGTTGGCTTGTTTCTACTGTAGCAGTGGAATTGATCCTGTCAGCTTGTCAGTTATTAGCAGTTTATGTTGTAGTTAATATAAGCATTGATTATCAAATCAGAAACATTAAGCAGCTACTTTAAACACTTTCTGGTTTGCAGTTTAGGTTGCTTCATTTCCTGTTTCTGTTTTCTTGGTGGCAGAGAGTCTGGTTGATTCTAATAGTGATGAATCAGATTCAGATCAGTCTGATGTTCCAGAGCTGGACTCTGAAATTGAACAAGAGACACAGATCACCTATCGTCGACAGGTAAAGATTTTAGTTTTAATGGCAACTGGAATGCTTCCCAGGGTTTAAGTTGCTCTTTTATGAAGACGTGTTGAAATCTGAAAACTGGGGAGACTGAGAGCTGAGCAGGAACTGACCAAAACCTTTAGAATTATTATTATTATGTGACGCATTCAAAATGCTAAGATACAGTAGAGGACAAAAAGTGATTACATGTATTCCTAGCATGTTCTATTAGCGTTTTGGTTGTAATTTAAAAACAAGTTACACTATACAATAACTAGCTACAGTTATTGGAGATTTTTTTCAGTGATATCAGTGTAACATTTTTGTGGGTGATAACTGTGGCTGAATTCTCAGAAACATACTTTTCTTATGAATCTCTTAATTTATAAGCGTACTCTTTCTTAAAGGTTTACAAAGAAGATCTACCTCAACTTAAAGAGCAATGCAAAGAAAAAAGAAAAAGTGCAGCTTCTAAGAGACGAGAGCGAGCTCCAGGGAACAGTATAAGATTACATTTTGTTCATGGGTATGAAAACTAGGATTCTTTAAAATATACAAGCAGACTGTTCGTGTTTTGTAGATTGGTGTTTATAATTTAATAATCTGATTGAAGACTTTTAGGTCAGTTGCTTTGTGATTTACTGTTTTTATTTATTTCTGTAAAAATAAATTTACACTAAATTAAGAAAACTTTGATGCCAAGCTAGACTAATTCTGGACATGAATTCTGAAGTGAATTTGCACTGAAACTTTAGCTGATACTTATTACTTGAATAGAGGTGACTAAATATAATACTTGGCTATCACCCATATTTTTCAGTATCTGGAAAGTAATAGTTCTCTTTGATGTATTATTTTGGAAGCTACGATGGAAACTTGGTGTAGTTGAAGATGACTGGGTTCTGTACTAAGTGGTGTTTCTATCAGTGTTTTATTAAAAAAACGTATAAACTGTACCTAATCTGAAACAATTTACACGTTCCTCTTCTAGTTTAGGAATTAAATTTAATTCTTAATAGGTCCTATAAGTGTGTTAAAATTCAGTTTCATTCTCTTTTTTGGTGCTAATTTGAGGAACAAAATGACTTTCAGATGCATCCTTGAAATCTTATGATTTTGTCTCTAGGATTGGTAGTCTCCCATAACTCTTCACAAGTGAAGGCTTTTTCATCAGGACAAAGATGTGGTGTTTTAAAGCAAACTGGCAGTAGATGTTACTACATTAGAATAATGATCAGACATATAAATTCCCTTGATACAAAGCAAAACCAAAGCCTTTATTAAATTAAGGCATTGGAAATCAGGTAATACTGTGTTTTCCTTTCAAAAGATAACTCTTTGCAGGAATACAACTTCTTTTTAGAGATGACTAAATGCACAGATAAGTTGCTGATACTGTCTGTCTTTATAATGACACGTAAACAATTTTAGAAGGGCTCCACATGGAATGCTTAATAAATTAATTGACTAAGAATAGTTAATAATTCAACTCAGCAATTTTGTCTGTAGAAGACATGGAGTCTGAGGAATAGCTTTGGATATAACGACAACTGGGAAGCTTGGTACAGAGTTGTTTTTTTTATTTCTATTTTTGACGCTCCAGAATTCTCAGTTGAAGATTTTTATATCTGTGTAGAAAATGCATTAAGGTGGGTAGCTGTATGTAGTCTTTAAAATTTGGTCTAAGAATCAAACCAAATGATCCTGAAGATGTAGCACAAGCAAGGGCCCTGGATCTTTGGGATTATTGTTATTTCCTTCACAACAGAAGTGAAGCTTGACCAGAATATCCAGGAATGACCAGAAGTAGAATGTCCAGTTGAGTTCTGTCTGGTTACCCAATGGGAATCAAGGAAACTAATGAAGAATCCATGCTGAACAACAGATTTTTCTCAATATCCAGGCTGTTAACTTTAAAGTGACCCACATCCAAGTGAGTAATAGGCGTATTCTCTGATTCAGGAAGTCTGCTTTGCTTCATCTTTCTTTAGCTGCAATGGAAATGTCTTGGATGTTCCTTGAAAGTGTAAAAAGTGGTGCTTTTTTGAACTAGGGGAATAAGAAGCTCTTTTTCCTTTCTTTGTTTTTGAGCACGTTGGTTTTGTGTTTTGAATTTGTCAACTGCCTTGAAAGATGAACTTTTAAAAATCTCTTCATATCCTGTAAGAAATCCTTTAGACCTCTGGTTACTTCCTGTTTTGGAAGGGGATAAATGCAATAATGCTGAGTATGTGAGCCAGCCACTGACTAATACAGATGAGAAAGCAACTTCTGTTAACAGGTTGATGTTTAAGTGCATCTTTCTCTAAGAGATCTGATGCAATCATGATCACAAACATGTTATTAAAGTGGTGTACTAGTTTGGCCTCTGACTATTCCTGTATTTTCTTTCTGCCGTGTCTTTGACAGTGGTGGTGGTTCAGAAACACAAAAAGGATACATCTTTTGAGATACTCACAGGAACCCCTTTCTCAAACTCAGTGTTTATAATACTTTATTTCTGCTGGCAGAGAATAAGGATGCAAATATAATACTTATGTCCTGTATTCTCTCAAAGCTATGCTGCTTATCTCACAAGAATGATACATTTTTTAAATATTCAAAGGATTTAAGCAAAATCTAGTTTGAGTTTCAGGATATTCATTGAACTGACCTTATAATAAGATTAAATTTGGTTATGGTTTCAAGGTGACATGGGATTTCTCATGCTCTTAAATGAGAGTCTTATGACACCTTGCATGGATTCCTACCAGAGGGCTACAAATACCTACAAATAGCATCTGAACAGGGTAGGCTATGAGTGGATCCTGTTGAGAAAACACTATTGCCATGTGAAAGTATTTAAAAAAAATAAATCCTATCTTTGTGCTAAAGATTCTGACCTCAATCATGTTTATTTTGACATTTGGTTCTTCTGGAGATTTTTTTTGGGGGGGGTTGCACTACGTTTGGAAATTTCCCATGTCTACTTTGAAGAGTAACATAGAAATTTTGGAACACTTACAGCATCAGACAAGCTATGGACATTGACTCTTTTCCCAGAAAGGACAGTACTTGTGAAGTTGCCCCTTAGTTGGCTATAGATGTGTAACTTGCAGCTGTGGGTAGGATCTAGCTTCCGGTTAAAGAATTTACAATTGTGTGCCTAAAAGTAGAGGGTGTTTATGTGTGTATCTAAACTTCCGTCACAGTCAATGGAGATCCAGTCAGTAGTCAGTGGAGCATAAGGGGTGATTTGGCTCAAGTAAAATTAAATGCTGACTGGTTGGTCAGCTGAGTAGCCTTGCAGGTTCTGTTGCTGTATTGACTAGAACACTGTTGATTAAAATATAGGTGTTAATATATCTAACACACATGTGAATACCTACGTTTACATGTCTCGATCTCAGACTGAATCCAGCCCTTGCTCTTCATGATGTTGGTAATGGCAAAATTTTTTCCTACATAGCATTGAGGTAGCTATCTTTTCTTCTGAAAGTTACTGTCATATTAACTTGAATCAGTCCTGGATTGATGGTTTGATTAGCTGTTGCTGAAGACCACTTGAAAACATCAACTACTGCAGAATGCAGTGTTATGTTTATTGTGCCTTGTTATATATTATCCAGTAACTATGATGCAAAGATTGCTTTCATTATTATTTAGTTTCTAGTTGCTAATCAAGATGCCTTTTAAATTACTTCTGTGGTTTGTTTTCTGCATGCAAAGAAATTGTTTCTCTTCGTGTTTTTTCTGAGATTAGCTAATAATCTCAGTTCTAAATTGGTTTAATAATATGGAGATGTAAGTATTTTGGAACTGTGTAGCATATTCTCAGGGAATGATCTACACTGAAACATGCTTCTCTTCATCTCTGCTTAGACTGTCTAAGCCCATCACTTTATCCTTCTGGTGAAAAGTACCTATATAGTCAGGGAGTTAGTAAACTGGCATGTGGGAAAGACCAAATTTGTTTAACTGGGTTACAAATGTCTGTTTGCAATGCTTGATATTTTGGCAAAAGATGTTTTATTTTAATTGTAAAGAACTGATTGTATACCTTTTTTTTTTTTTTTAATAACTGGAGGTAGTCAACTAAAATCCAAACTTCTGATCATAAAACATTATAGATATGAGTAATAAGAACTATTTTCCTGCATCCTAGATACATTTTGGATTTTTTGGGTAGTCCTGTGATATATATGGCATTAACATACTCAATTTCACTATGCTTAACTTAGGGTATATAGGCAATTGTTATGACAAGAACTGGGAAAATTCTGAATTTCTGGGTTGCAGGTGGAAGGATCTGAGACCCTTTTGCTATCTTAATGCTTTTTACTTTTATAGGTGACTGCTAAGCTTGTAAGAAATTGCTCAATGTCCAGTATTTCTAAAGCATTATTTCTTTCAGCATACATATTTTCGTAGCTGCTTTTTAAAATATTCTCATTTAGGGTGCATATTCAGCATTTTTTATTATTATTCTGCACTTGAAAAGGGAATCCAGTATTTTTAACAGAGCACAATGCAGAGTGAAGCGTAGGAAAATGACATCTGAGCAACGATAGGTCCAGTTATCTTCTTTGGCGCTGTGCCTGCCTTTATAATGCCTGCCCCTCCCTGAATGTTGTCATGTCCTTAAACTGTTGATGTTGCATACTGTGATAGGTTATTTTTGTTTTCTTTCTTCATAGTTACTGTAGGTCGTTGTATATTATATCCCTTTAAAAACTAGTGGCTGGACATCAAAGAAGGGTGCAGCCAGGCAGGGGAAGCAGGCAGCATGTTGGGTCAGGCAGAAATCAGCTTCCAAACATCTGTGTGTGTTGCTGCTGGGGGAAGTTGTTAGTGAAGGATATGGGTGGAGGGAGAGTGAAGCACGACTGAAGAGTCTGCACCTGTATTGTGAGTCTAAATTGTTGGTCACTTTGAGAAGAGCAGGGAGCAGACATAGCTGAGCCTCAAACCTAATGGAAAGAAAGAGATTTTTCTAGAGACCTTGAAGGGACAGTAACTCAGGAGACACTGAAAAGTTGCTGGACTAGGACCAAAACTGAAGTTAAGAACCTGCCTTTGAGTACCAATCTAAACAGTGGGTTGGAGGGAGACTTATTTAAAAGCTTTTATTTCTGTGTTGTCACAGTTTTTGCTGGTTTAAGAAGTTCACTTTGCTTGTTCGTGATCTAATGAGACCCAGCTTTGGACTTCACAGTGTCACAGACAATACAAAACTGGGAGGAGTGGCTGGTACACCAGATGGCTGTGCTGCCATCGAGAGGGACCTGGACAGGCTAGAGAACTGGGCAGGGAGGAATCTTAGGAACTTCAAAAAGGGGAAATGCAGCATTCTGCGTCTGGGGAGGAAAGGACCTGGACCATCTGCTGGTCTGTTTAAAAAGTTTGTGAGATGATTTTAGCAATTTTTCTCTAATCACATGTGATCTGACATAAGTACCATTGCATGTAGTGTAGGTGGGCCGACAGAGATACAGTGTGTTCAAACCTGCTCCAGGTATGTGCTGTGGTGTTTTCCAGTAATGCATAGGTCTAGTATTCGTGAACATGGATCCATGGCTGGAGTTTTGAGAATAATACTCATTGAGCTAAAGTTGGTCAACTGCCTTAAAGACTCGTTACTTGACCAGTGCATATGGTTGCACTGTGTATGCAAGGAAAGCTATATGTAATTTTATGAAAGACTTTTCTACCTGGACTGCATAATTTCTGTGTCATTTAAATCTTTTAAGTGTCTCATATGCAGTAAATGTCTTAATGCTATCCCATTCATTTTGTGTATGACACTTACTGGTATGTGTACAGATGCATCTCTGTCTTACGTGATAATTTAAAGACCTGCACTGTTGCAAAGAGATCCTGCATTTGTTTTCTTCTTAAAATAGTGTAATTTTTTCTGATGATACATGCTTTTAATTGAGCAAAGACATTAATATCATGAGAAGTATGCCATAGGCATTAGAGATTTCTGTTAGTTGCTGATAGTGAAAGTTTGGTTGCTGACTAAGGACTTGCTGATGATCTTCAGGGGGCTTTTTCAACTAGTTCAATTAGAAGTTGGGTGCAGATATACTTAGGTTGAGCCTTATGATCCCTAAATAAAGATTATTCATGGCCAATTCAAACACATTCAAGTGTCATTCCCTTCCTGTAAATTTAACTATATATTTAGAAATGTAACCAGATTTTGCCTGCATCTTTGTAAAATAATTAAAAAGTTGATTTAGTGATGAGTAAGTGATGAGTTTAGTGATGATTTAGTGATTCTGTAAGAACAGAAGAAGGAACAGAAAGAGGTTAGCTGGGGAATTAATAGCATAGAAACAGGATGTGTCAGGAGTATATGTAGTATTGTTTATATCAGAAGAAAGTAATGAATAAATTTGAAGTTACGCATTTTGAAATGTTATCTCCATTGACTGCCAGGGATAGCATAATTAAAAACACTAATTTAAGACTTTCTTGTTTGTTTAATGATTTTTAGGTTTCTGAGCCCCTTAAATTACGTCTGAAAGTAGGACCCTATCCTTTTTGAAAATGCCACCTTTGTTTTTTATGGGGTACTGCATCTTAATCACACCTAGGAAGAAACGTGTATACTGTGATAGTGCATACAGACGTCAGTTGGGAATTTGCCTACTCATGCCAGTTGCTGTATCAGTACAGAAAAGAGACAGGTTTTCCTTCAAAAAAGAAACTGATATGGAATAAAATTTATGCATTTGTTTTCTGTTAGCAAGTTTCCAGAAACTTTTAGTTTTATATCATCTGTGTTGCCCATATTCTTGTTGAAACTTTTGCTGCCTGATTTTTGAGCGGTAAGAGATAGAAAATGTCCAAAGTATTAGTTTTGGCTATTTCATTTAATTACATGTTGCATGCCTGAATTCTCCATGTGGTCTGGAAAAATTACTAGCTATTACTTCCTCTTCTAAACTAGTTGTGGAGAGTAACTATTAAATAGCAGCCACTTTCAAACTAATGTTAGTGGTACTGCTGTCTGAATAGTAAATGAAATTGATGAATTGGTGTTCCTTTGGGAAAATATGTTAATAATCTTAAAACACCAAAACAGTAATTGGTAAGTAATTTGATTTTTTACATGTGCAAAATGCATCTTGCATAACTTTATCTCAAAGTTTCAGTATATAATATGGTTATGACCTTGATGAAAAAACTTTTTTCTTTAATTAGTTACAGGGGTTACGACTGTCGAAGCAATTTATTTTACACTCAGACGGGTGAAATTGTATACCATGTTGCAGCAGTGGGAGTGGTGTACAATCGACAGCAGAACACACAGCGCTTTTATCTAGGTCATGATGATGACATTCTTTGCCTTGCTATTCATCCCTTAAAGGACTATGTGGCAACAGGCCAGGTAGGATGCGTGTTTATCTACAATAAGAATCTGAAGTTGTTACTACTGAATTTAGAAAAGCCTGTTTTGGAGGAAGGAACTCCAGTCTGCACTTATTCAGGTGAAGGACTACATTTCTGTTGCAGATGGAATCATGTTAAAAAACTGCAAAATAAGTGTTTTTCCAGTTCTTTATATTAATTCTGATAAGAGTCTTTAGTTGATAGGGTTTTTTTGAACCTCTTTTTTATTTAAGAATAGTTTCATATTTTTTATTCAGCATTATGTTGCTTCTTCATGATAACAAGTGAAGGAAATGTATTATTGTATTATATTATAAATTCACGTATTGTTACATAACATGAAGTTAGCAGAATGAATGTAATGTTATTACATTCTGGCATTTCAATTTCATACATTATGTTTTTGGTTATCACCTATAGCCAAACTATTTAGTGTTTGTACATGCAGCACAGGTATGTATGTTGCTAAAGTATTTATAATAGTTCATTTTGTCTTTCACCAGACAGTAATTTTAGGTAAAATTTTTTAACTCGTGTTTTCTGACAAACAACTCTTCCCATAAATGTTTATACACCAGGACTTGAAGGTTTGATATGATGTTTCAGGGGTTTTTAATTATTATTATAATTATTATCATTGTTGTTGTTATTATTATTAATAAATACATTGGAGAACATGTGAACTGAAATTTTTAATAGAAATAAACTTTTGCTTATAATACCCTTAATTTGTGTAAAAATGTTTGAGATTAACATAAATTTGCAGGTCAATTTAAAGATTAAAGCCCTGAATGGGAGAATTTATTCTATTTCATTTTGGAGTAGTAAAGACTATGAATAAAAATGTGCCTGGATTTACTATATTTTAAAATACTTTAACAGAAAGATACACTCTATCAACAGAAAGATGCAACAGATACAACTCTATCAACAGAAAGATACACTCCATTATATACTGTTTTATATATACACATTATATACTGTTGTATACTACATTATCTGCAGAAATTAAGTAATGCAGTAATCAAATTCCCCATGCAACACTGGTTCAGATTTTCCTGATAGTAGACGTTATGAAAAGCTTTGCAAACATAACATGTTAAGTTTGTGGCAAAACCAGAAATAGATCCTAGTTTTCTTGAGTCCTGCCCCTGGTCTTAAACACAGGAGAGCGTTCTTCTGCTTTTGCAGCCCTTTTTTGTGTACGGAGGTGCAAAACCTTTGGTATAGCTAATAATCTTGTAAATACTGACTAATAATGCTTGTACATAGTTGAAAAGAATAAGCTATATTCCATTTCTTACCAAGATCTAGTTACGTACATTAGTGCCATTCTAGTGGAGATTACTCCACAGGTATCAATGCATTAGAATCTGACTTGTAGGCAATTGTAATGACACCAGAAAGCAACAGAAGTCACCTTGATTTCTCAAACAGAGTAGCTTACATACTAGAAATAAAAATAACCTTTTATTTTTAGACAGGGAATGATTGATAGAGAATTGATGGAATAAATATGCCACAGTGCAATCAATGAAGGGCTCCCCCCCCCTCCCTGCATCCCCTCCCAGGAGGACTCTTGTTAATTGTGATTAATGTGCCTAAGTTCTTTGGAGGGAAGAAAGAGCCATCTGGGGAGTGGTATTTGTAAAGCAGGAGAAGGAATAATATACTGCTAGCCAGACAGAAGTAATAGTAGAAAAATTTTATCACTGTAAATTTTCAAATACTTTACAAAGTATTTGTCATTATTATACTTTTAAACAACTGTGTGAAATAACTGAGAAATTAAAATAAATGTTTATAAATGTGTATACTTTCAGGTTGGTCGAGATTCCTCAATACACGTTTGGGATACAGAAACAATAAAACCACTCTCAGTATTAAAGGGCTATCACCAGTATGGTGTTTGTGCTGTTGATTTTTCAGGTAATAAGTATTTATTTATTTATTTATTTATATACAATTTTCCTTTTCTGTATGAAAATACAAGCTAATCAGGTCTAATGAGCAACTCGGAATTCCTTTACACTGAAGATTCTGTATTAAAAATATTCTCCAGTGATCAATGTCAAATGAGAGAGGCTGTCTTAAAGTGACCATTCATTAAAAAGAGCTCCTGTGGAGTCTTGCACATCAGGAAATGCAAGAACAGGTTCTGTGCTGTTTAATAGCTGAGCTGATCGCTTTGAAATTTCTTTTGGTTATATGAAGCAGGCGCACAGATCTTGAGTGTTGTGTCTGCATTACAACTGTGTAAGGAAATTTTTGAGCAAATTGATCAGGTGTGTGCTTTTTTTTTTTTTTTTTTTTAAATTAAATCCTGCAAGCCAATTGAGTACCACACTGATAAATTCAGAAAGTCCACTTATGGAGTTCTGGGCAGAAACCCAGCCTCTCCCTCCACCTTATACTAACGTAAGAGACTGTCAGTTAAATCTTTTGAGATTTTTGCACCCCATACATTGAATTCCTGTACCAATGTTAAATTTCCATTTCTGCACTGGTTCCTATTCATTCTTTAATGGTTTGGATTTACTCGATAGGATCTCTAACCTCACAGTAAAGATGTGTGATCACAAAGATGAGTAGTTTTGGGGTCTTTGATGCTTCTTACCTTTCTTTGGTTCTCCTTTTTCAAGATGTGAATCTCATTTCCCAAATTCTGGCATGGATGCATAATGATTTCAAAGATGGATACATGTCAGAAAGTCATTGAACACAAGTGAACACAAATAACTTCTTGGAGGTTAATGTGGGATACATGTCAGAGCGCCTCAAAGACTTCACAGGGATTTTCAGAGTGAACAGAAGATTCTCACAATACAAATTGTGATGAAGGGTTTTGTGCAACTATGTCAGCAACTAGCTGAACAAAGGATTTGATACAAACACAGAGGATCTAAGTGCAGTTTTTAGACAGGGTAACTTAAAGTCCTAAACTTCATCCAACTGACCACTCAAGTTTAAAAGGAAACAGATGACACACGTGCCTCTAAGCACACATGATACGATTATTTACCTGTTTGTACATTCTTCTTACAATATTTGTGAAGTTATAATATCCTTTAATATAGTTTCTTATTGCAACATAATGTTATGTATCTACTCTCTTAATCATAAATTTATTTTTGTAGCGGATGGGAAACGATTGGCTTCTGTTGGAATAGATGACAATCACACTATTGTACTCTGGGATTGGAAGAAAGGAGAAAAGCTTTCAGCAGTAAGGTAGGAATTTAACTTTGTTTTAAAATTTGTACCTAGATTTACTGTCAAATGACAGTAAGCAAATTATATTCATTAAAGAATAACAGTTCCCTAATAAATTAGCAGTTTCTATCACTGAAGTGATACAGCCTATAACATTTATCACAGCCTTAAAACTTTATTCAGAAGAAAAACTGAAGCTCTGATAGAGTCAACAAGAATTATTACAGTGACAGCTCAACTGGTGAAGAAAGAAGACATAGAAGACAAAGTTTATTTACATTTATTTGATGTGTTCTGAAATAATTTCTTTAAAACTCACTCCATGCTCTTCTGTTGGCCCTCCCAGAGATGGTGATGTATGCTCTGCTTTTCAGATCTTTTTCATCAGAGGTCATGTCTTTCTTGGGATAGTAGTTTGCAGTTGTTTTCCTCAGTTCTCTTTTCTTCAAGATTCTTTCCTTTTCCTTTCTGAGTCCTGAGCAGCCTGATCTAACTTTGAAGTTAGCTGTGCTTCAAACAAGAAGTTGGACTAAATAACCCTCAAAGGTTAAATATTTTGGAAGTTTCTTTGACTCTGCACAGGTTATTTCATATATGTTTATTAAATAAAGTTTTAATCTACAAGATAGAATCTTATTTCTAATGCTGAGTAATGTTTTTGAAACCGTTGTCTTTGTTTCTAAGGATCTATTGCTTTAAATAGAGTAGTAATGTGAGTGGGTTTTTCCCCACTCTGTCTGGATTCAGCATGTATACTCTAAATATTGTTCTAGATAGGTTTGAAAGGGATTTATTATTCTCTGCAGATATAATTTAAAAAGTGTCAACTTCCTTTTTATCCATTAAGTTAATTGTTGCTCTTCAATGACATTTACTCTCATTTTCTTTTTAAACGAGCTTTGAGTTTCTTATCCATTGAGGAATGAAAATCCTGAATAGATGATATAGGTAAAGAAGAGTACTCCCTTCACAGTTGTTCATCAGAAGCCCAGTTAGTTTGGCTTCTCTGAACATACTGGTTTGGGCCCTTCATTTGTCTGCCTTTCATGTGTTTTTTTTTTTAAAATCCCCTTACTCTGTGAACCCACCAATCTCACTTAATTCTTTTTTTTTAATCAAACTTTAACCAGTTTATACTGGATTTGAAACTGGTTCATGTTTTTTATTACTAGTTCATTTAGTGGTCTGAAAATGACAGAAGGTAAAAGATAATTGCCACTCTTGAACAGGGAGCAAAAATTAGGGATTAGAGGCTCTTCTGCATTTTAAAGGAAAAAAAAATACTAGTAAGCATTTCTTTCCTTGCATAGAGAGCAAACATAGTTGAAAGCTGTTTTTCAAACTATAGGAGTGAAGCAAGGCTTTGGTTTTATAGAAGCATAATAAGAAATCTAAAACACACAACAGGTTTTAATGTTTTTAGAAACAACTGAAACTTCCATTTAAAATTGACATAGCAGCATATGTTATTCTAACAAGAAAAATAAAAAAATAAAAGGTGAGTGAGAATGGCAATTTATTTTCAAAACGAGAGACTTGTAAAGTTGTAAATCTTATTTAAACCATTAAGTTTCATTATGAGCTGCAGAGGTCTAAATGCCGTATACCTAAACTTAATGCAAATATATATTCTTTCGCAAAGAAAATGCCACCTAGTGGATTTCTGAAGTAGCAGAATTACTCACCTGCTTTTGAAAGTGAAGGTTAATGAAAGTAGAACAGGACTCAGTATGTTAGTTCTTTGGCTTTCTTCCTCCTCATAATAAATTATTGTTAATGATTTGGACGTAAATGTTAGCAAGATAGAGAAGGTATAAATTAGCAAAAAAACCCCGACCCAAAACCTATTTAAAAATAGGAATAGTTACATTTTTATTTAAAATATTTTGCTTTGCATTTCAGGGGAAGCAAAGATAAGATTTTTGTTGTTAAGATTAATCCTTATATGCCTGATAAATTGATTACAGTTGGAATTAAACACATGAAATTCTGGCGTAGAGCAGGTAAGGAAACTTTTCATAATTACAGCATTTTCTGTTACTTAAAGTATAAATATTGCATCTCTTATAGTATGTTTCATGCATTAAAGGCGAATATTTTCTCTGTATATCTCTCTGTTAGCTTTGCCCTAGCAGAAATAATGTTAATTGGCATTATGGCAGTAGTGAGAATTCTTTTTAAGATCAATTTGCCATGGAGCTAGAACTACACAAGTAGAAAGGACCCTGGATTTCCTACTGTCTGTTTTTATGCCTAATAATAACATAGCACATCTGAAAATGTTACAGAGCTTCTCTAAAATCATAGAACAGTTTTTGGAATAGGGACCTTTAGAACTTGTATGTTATAAAGAGGCACAAATATAAATAAATGTAAGGTTATAAAAATCTACATACAAAAATTCAGACAAAGTACTTGAACAGAGGATACATGTGCCAGTTGAGACCAGTTTGCCTAGATAACTCCATTGAACTTGACAATTATAAACCAAGATAAAGCAGCTTGCTTTATCTGCTTGAAAAATTTTGAAGAGTGAAAAATCCATTCCCTGATATTAGTGTGAACTTCATTGTTTCAAACCTCAAAACATATATAAAGACATATGTGCTACAGAGGACTACCTTATCTGCTAAGAATGTTCTAATTATTCTTGCAGAATTTATGCACACCAAGTCACATGAGTCCCTGATAAAGATTAATTGTAGAGAAAAGTCTGTGACAAGAAAAATGACACTAGTTTTCTCAGTTCTGGCTCCAACAGTAATTAATCAAGATTGCCTGAGAGCAACCTGTTGAAGTCTGTATAAATTGTTAATTTTAACAATTGTGCTTGCTATCTATAGAAAGAACAAAGTGTGTTAGAATATTTACTGAATGAATTACTATAAATTTTTTAGAAAGAAATCTTAACTATGATAAAAGCCTGGAGATGGTGATTTTGATTAAAGAAATGAAATTGTTTAAAACTCCTGTTTTCTCTTTGGCATTGCTCAGTCAGCAGGAATCAAATTTCTCTAATGCTACAGCTCATCTGTGTGAAACTGCAATGGCACGCTGGCAAGGCGGTCACTGTGAAACACACCTAGCAGTGTTAATGTGAGGAGTAGGAGTATCGGTGCACCTTAACAAATGCCAAGCCTCTGAAATCTGCACTAGAGCAGGTGCACTTGATGTGAGAAGTGACACCAAAGTATATACTTTTGACTAAATTTTCATCAATGCCAGCTGATGGCAGAGAGGTTCAGAGACCTTGCCTCTGTAAATACAAGAACAGTATGAAGTGCCAGATCCTGAGTGGCTTCTGTGTTATAACACATGAAGTTTCTCTGAGGATTATGAAAATATAAATCTGACTTTCTAGACAGAAGTTACTATGTGTTATACCTGTCAAAAGATTTTAGACATGGTATTTTAAACAATTTTAAAATTTGTATAGCTGTAACGTTTCTATTATCTGTGGGCCAATATAGCAAACTTCTAAAAATTAGAAATCCTCTCACTGAAAACATATCAAGAAAAGGATGGGATGTCAAGATTTAAACTTTTTTTTTTCTTTCAAGTTAATTTCATTAGGAATTTCTATGAACTGTGTGGTAGATGTTAAGTTTTTTGTTTAGATGCGAGTTTACACATGCACTTTCTCTTTGCATGTCTTTGTGGATATATGTACATATTCAAATCCAGATTCAAGTAGTAAGTTAAAAGTAAGGTGGTATTTTTTTTCCTTGAAAGATGCCAAATAGTACAAAAATTTTATTTTGTGAGAACTATTCTCATGCTCAATTTTTTGGGGAGCATGGGTGAAGCAGAAGAAAAGGACTTGTTGCTCTAGGTAAAGTTGTATAGTTTTGGGAAAATAATTCTAAGCAAACATCTGATGACATGTTTTTGGTTTGAACCAGGTGGAGGACTAATTGGGAGAAAGGGCTGCATAGGTGCATTGGGAAGAACCGATACAATGATGTGTGCAGTATATGGCTGGACTGAAGAGATGGTGTTCTCTGGAACTTCCACAGGGGATGTGTGTATTTGGAGAGATGTGTTTCTCATAAAAACTGTCAAAGCACATGATGGTCCTGTGTTCAGCATGCACGCATTGGAAAAAGTAAATAAACTGCTCATTGTTTTTTGATGTCTGGACAAAAAAGTCTATTAAGTTAGGCCTTTCCCAAACTCAGGAATCCATGGCTTTATTTCCATTACAGAAAAGCCTTGTGAGGTCCAGATTAAAAATAGTGGTTTATGCATGTTTCTAATTCGTGTTATGTAGCATGCTGTTTCTGAAACCCACTCCAGTGACATCTTATTCAGTAATTTTCATGACCAAAAGTACTTTTTGATTTTAAGTACCTTTCAAAAGTACTTTTTGATTTAAGCATCCATAAGTTTAATGGAATATGTGAGCTTCTGAGAGAGCAAGAAGATCACACTCTTACTCTTTTGTGCTGTAATTGCCATCTACTAGTAGAAGCATTCAGTCTGTAGATCACTAAGTACTCTCTCCTGATTCTTAACTTCTTTTGACTCAGGAAGGCCTTTAAGCACGTGCTTAAATGTGAATGGGTGTTACAGTTAGATTACTTCTATGTTTGAAGTTATGTATATTTTTGTGGTTTTCTAGGTTAGACCAAGTTACTCCACCTTCTAATATTTGAGTTTCAGTATAGTAGCTTTGGACAAAGCATGTGTTATTCATATTGCAAGAACTAAGTTCTCCAAAGAAAAGTACTAATAATTTCAGTGTTAAGTATACCTGTTGCTTCATTAAATAGCTGTAAATAATTTTTGAAGACAGAATGGCACAAATATGCATATATTTGAACAATTTAAACACTAATCAAATTTTTGTCAGTGGTAGTAAGTTTGGCTTGGAGTGATGAGGTGAAATGCCAAAGGGATATTGAGGCTAAATAAGAAAAACATTTCAGTATGTCAGTTAAATTATTTTTCTAGTATGGTAGAAGCTTATTGGTTAGAACTTTTAAATCCAGCTTGTGTACGTGGACTGTACAGAACTGTGCTGCCTTCGTCAGAAGGAGAATTCAATCATTTTGTTGCTCCTGATCTTTTAATCTCTAACCTCTGTAGTTCTGTGCATTACAGTGTTGTATAAAATCCATTTTCAGTATGGGCAGAGATCACTGAAAAATTAAGGAAAGATAATAATTGATTATAACTTGTGATTTTTTTATTTGTTTTTGTTTCGTTGTTGGGGGGGTTTGTTTGGTTTGGTTTTTTTCCAGGGATTTGTCACTGGAGGAAAGGATGGGGTAGTAGCTCTGTGGGACGATACCTTTGAACGTTGTCTCAAAACCTATGCCATCAAAAGGGCTGCTTTGGCCCCTGGGTCTAAAGGTAACACAGACTTTATCCTATTTTTTTACTCTATTTAAAATACTTTATTTAGAAAACTCTTTCTGTGGAATTGCTTTGCCCCATAGAAGGAAATCCACATTTGACATAACAAATATTAAAAATTATTTTTTTAAAGCTTTATTGATTCTAAATAAGTCATTTTTCTGTTGGGAGGGGAATGGTGTGTTGTAGTGTCTCTTTGCACATTTGGTGGGTGCAGATCATAATATTTACCTTATTATCTGCCTGAATTAATTGATTTAAGCTTGAGTCTCTTACCACCCAGGTGATTTTTTTTCTTTTTTTAAAGTGGCAACCAAAAAGCCTATTACATTTATAATCATGAAGTATCTTGTCTGAGCTTTTTTGTTTTGGAGGGGGAATGGAATTCAGCATTGTGTTTAGTTTTGTGAGGTATTAGTACATTTTGTGACTTAATTTTCTGTAAATGCATATGTCTTTTGAAATTATTTAAGAACATTTTCATTCCTATTATTCCTATTTCTTCCATTTATTCTTGATCTTAGGGCTGATGTACAGTTTTCCCTATTTGACATTCTGGATAGCCTTTTCTACCTCCCCCTGCCCCCTAAAATTACATTTGCTGTGTTCTAGTGTATATGGTTTGATTTTCAAAAATCATGACTCTCATATCTCACTCTCATATCTGTTTAATAAAAAGCTAGATTTGAAGGTACCATAAATGCTAGCAATATAGTAGTATACTTGATACTTCACATGCACAGTTTTTCGCTAAGATTGCCAGTGAGTCAAGCTGATTAAACTTCAGAGATACTCAGTTGAGAAGAAGGATTAGTGTCAGTTGGGTAATTGCTAAATACTCCCAAATGAATACAAGCATATAAGTTCTTCCATGCAGGAATATGTTTTTACTTGTTTACTGCTGAGTATATTTTTCTACAATGAGAATGTAACATGCATATGTGTGAAAAGTCCTCTTTAAGGCATGGTTGAGAATATCTGTCTTCTAACATTTTAACGTTCTAGGTCTCCTCTTAGAAGATAATCCTTCTATACGTGCCATATCTTTAGGACATGGTCATATTTTAGTGGGCACAAAGAATGGTGAAATATTGGAGGTGGATAAAAGTGGACCAATAACTCTGCTGGTTCAGGTACCTGTTAAATATGAGTCAAATATTCCATACGACAAACACTACTTTATTTTTCAAGTAAAGACTGTTGTGAATTAACAAGCATTTTATTTACTAATGAAGTCAGCAAGTTACTATCACTTCACAGATTTTTACTGCTAGGCTAGACCATTATGACTCTTTAATGAGCAAAACAGATCACAGAATTTCATGTACTAATTTGTTCAACAAATTCATCCTTTCAAACAGACCAAGATCATATTTCTGTTTTTTAAAAAAAAAAAAAAAGTGTGTGAAACAGTGGATCCTCCACCAAATTCCTTATTAACTTTTTTTGAGTACTAATTACTCTTACTATTTTTAAAAGTTGACTCCTTGAGGTTTATTTTTAGATTTTCTTTGTAATTATGTAAAAACCATTTCGGTTTTCTTTGCCATACTAAACAGACTGTACTTCTTAAGCCTGACTACAAAACAGATATTTTACATTGTATCATCATATGATTTTCTTTCATACTTAAATAAAAATCTGTGAATCTCTAATTCACACTTCTGAGTGGCCAATGCAATATGTAAAGAACTAGATTTTTTTAAAGAATATATTAGAACCTAAGGTAAAGAAAAAATCTAGATCACAGAATCATAGAATAGATTGGGTTGGAAGGGACCTTTACAGGTCATCTAGTCCAACCCCCTTGCAGTGAGCAGGGACATCTTCACCTAGATCAGGTTGCTCAGAGCCCCGTCCAACCTGATCTTCTTGAATGTTTCCAGGGATGGGGCATCTGCCACCTCTCTGGGAAACCTGTGCCAGTGTTTCACCACCCTCATTGTAAAAAATTTCTTCCTTGTATCTAGTCTAAATCTACCCTCTTTTAGCTTAAAACCATTACCCCTTGTCCTGTTGCAACAGGCCCTACTGAAAAGTTTGTCCCCATCTTCCTTATAGCCCCCCTTTAAGTACTGAAAGGCCACAATAAGGTCTTTGCAGAGCCTTCTCTTCTCCAGGCTGAACAACCCCAGCTCTCAGCCTTCCCTCATAGGAGAGGTGTTCCATCCCTCTGATCATTTTTGTGTCCCTCCTCTGGACCTGCTCCAACAAGCCCATGTCTTTCCTGCGCTGAGGACTCCAGAGCTGGATACAGTACTCCAGGTGGGGTCTCACCAGAGCAGAGTAGAGGGGCAGAATCACCTCCCTCGACCTTCCGGCCATGCTTGTTTTGATGCAGCCCAGGATGCGATTGGTTTTCTGACCTGCGAGTGCACATTGCTGGGTCATGTCTGGCTTTTTATCCACTGGTACCCTCAAGTCCTCCTCCACAGGGCTGCTCTCAATCCCTTCATCCCCAAGCCTGTATTGATACTGGATGTTGTCCTGACCCAGGTGCAGGACCTTGCACTTGGCCTTGTTCAACCTCATGAGATTCACATGGGCCCACTTCTCGAGCTTGTCCAGGTCCCTCTGGATGGCATCCCGTCCCTCAGGAGTGTCAACTGCACCACTCAGCTTGGTGTCATCTGCAAACTTGCTGAGGGTGCACTTGATCCCACTATCTATGTCATTGAAATAGATGCGTGTGAGGATTATTTCTCAGGGAAAAGTTTTCTCTAGTACTAATTACTATAATTTGCACTTTCACTGTAAGTAGCAGGGTGAGATTTTTTTCAGGTGTTCTATGTTTCTGTTCACATATTTCTTTATTGTCCTTTAAAGATATGCATGTTCTCTCTCTAGTTTTTTTTTTTTAAAACTTCCTTAAATGTATTGTTTCATATTTCAGTTTAAAATACAAAGTCATCTGATTCATTGTGTTTTTTCAGGGTCACATGGAGGGGGAAGTTTGGGGTCTAGCTACTCATCCTCATTTACCTATTTGTGCCACTGTAAGTGATGACAAAACGTTAAGAATATGGGATTTATCTCCCAGCCATTGTATGTTAGCTGTTCGCAAACTGAAGAAGGGTAAGATGCTTAGTATGAAAAAATATTTACCTGAATTCAGTTGACATTTACTAGCATTATGAATCTTTCAAAAGCAAGACTGAATAAGTTCCTTTCTTTGCTCAAATTATTTTATCGATGCTATGTTCACGTTATGTAGCCCTTAAGCTAATGAATCTGTATGAAAGATTTCTATGTAATACTGTTCTAAGATTATTTGCAATTGTAACATATTTAAGTCGGTGAATTTACAATAAAAGTTAAGCCAATTACATAAATCTGCCATGTTGCTTATAGTATTGCAAGCAATTTTGAACAGTGGAGGACATTGAATCTAGAAATTTTTGGAAGAAATCTTAGAAGTAATGTTGCATTTCTCTTCTTTGTGAATGTCAGAAGAATCTGGAATGTCAAGGAAAGGCAACAGTCATAAAATTCTTACTCGTATACTATATAACTAAATTCTATTTTGACAGATGGAAAATCTGTTGTAAGTGACATCGTATAAGGAGACTTTTTTAGGATTACACCAGACTGGCCTTAACAAGCTTTTAATGATAGATATGCTTTGCTAGACAAAGGAATAAAATAGGCTTTATCTGTTTGGCTTTCAGTGAAGCATTTTGATCCAAACCTTATAGGAAGCTTAGTTGAAGATTATTTTGATTGATAAAGTAAATGTAAGAAGAGTCATGAGCTGGCACAAGCAGGGATTAAACAAAAAAGTTTCAAGTTGGTGAAGTCTGCTCAAGTATTAAAGCTGATATTTCTTAATATTTTAAGAGTAGTTTTGGCAGAAAAATAAGGACTGTGATGACTTAATTTGCTGATGAGACACATTTTGAGTTGCTTTGGCAATCTTAAAAAGCACCTGTGTACTGTACAGAAAGAGCTGGATACTTCTGCACACTGTAGTAATGGAAATGAGATAATATTTGGTAATTTAAAAAGGCAAGACTCGATGACTGTAAGAAAAAGATTGGTGTAGCTGAAGAGTAACTGAGGAGCAGAGGGCTTAGGATGTTCTAGCTGATCACAGGATGACAATTACGTGTGATAGTGAGGTATTTTTCCCAGGACATATTGAAGTAGTCATGTACTTTATAAGAGACTAATCAGAATATTTTTGGTGTACACTTCTCATCTGTGTTCAGCTGAACAAAGTTAAACTGAAAGTTGAGTATGGAGAAAGAGGAGCTACAGGATAATGAATGAGAAGCTTTGTGGTGGAGTCAGCTAAATAAAGGATTACTGTGTACAAGTTAATCAGAGGAACAAATAGTGGGGAAAAATATTTCCGCTAATGGAAAATTCTGACATGGAAACAAGTCTATATAAGCTAACCATAAATAAATTTAGATTGGAAATTAAACTGTTTTTCAAATGAAATTTGACATGTTTATTAAAAGGATTATATGACATAGTGACCATGATAGCAAATGACTGGATTCTGTGAGTCCAGAAGGTCTTTTCCAGCTGTGTTCTCCTTACCAGAGCAAATGGTAACAAACAACTGGCGCCAGATACTAAGAAGGAGCAAATTAAAAATATATAGACAACAGTGATTAATCTGAATTACTAATGTAGAACATATGTCAATTAATATGCAAATAAATGTAGTCTAAGATGCTGGGGTTGTGTACTTGTCGATTTGCCAATAGCTTCTGTGTGCTGTCGCAGAGGTAGAGCTTGGAAATGATCCTGGCAGCATCTAAAAAATTTCATTAGACCATGTACTATAAGAATAGCTTTCCTTTACTACTGGAAAAATAAACCTAAAAGAGGGATTATGCACTGTAAATGTACCTGAATGCCATTTCTGTATTCCTCATAGGAGGTAGATGTTGCTGCTTTTCTCCTGATGGAAAAGCATTAGCTGTTGGTCTCAACGACGGAAGTTTTTTGATAGTTAATGCGGATACCCTGGAGGATCTAGTCTCTTTCCAGCACAGGAAAGATGTTATTTCAGAGATCCGATTTTCTCCTGGTAAGTGATTTAAAATGAAGATTTTTATATCAAGGTTGTTCAAGCAAGCTTTATAACCTTTAAAACATAAAAGATGTAGAGATTTGTAGTACTCTTTTACATGTAACAAATAAGTTAGCAAGGCTAATATTAACATTTTGAAAAATATTAGGTGTGAAGTCCTGTGTTGCTCATTTAAGGATGAGATTGTTGGAATAGGTTTGCTCATAGTAACCTCCTGAATGCAACAGTCAATTTGAAGTCATGAACATCCAGCAGCCTCTCTAGGTCCCTAGGGTTACACTTTATGAGCTGCATAAGTTTGGCTCTTCACTGAGGTTACTGTTAGCTAATGAGAATACTTGAAACTGATGTGTCAGAAAGTTCTAGCGTTGTCTTTTTTCTTCTTTTGCCCCTACAGTGCTTAGCACTCCCAGTGAGGCTAGTTTTTTTCAAACAGTACAGCTCTTATTTAGGAACTCAAATGTATGGCCTAAACTAATAAGACTACTTCAGTGAAAATACTCTTCTGTAGGAGAAATTTGATGCAAATTACTGATTCCAGTTCTCATGCAACATTACTTTCTGGTTGCCTAAGCCTTACCACTTTCTGAGTGCAATAAATGTTTAAAATTTCATCAAATGTTTTTTATTGTTTGAAGATGTAATGATGTCATGGTTGTATATGTCATACTGATTTTGATTATGTGGTATGGACATTAGTCTGTCGGGTACTATGTATAAATTAGCAAGCTCATTTCAAAGAAGTGTGAGTTGCATATAGCTAAATTCCAGAATGTACTTGTGTTTAATATACAGAGCACTACAATTTTTGAAAATGTCTTGTGTTTCTGCTGATGTGTTTTAGGGGCTGGGAAGTACTTAGCTGTGGCATCCTGTGACAACTTCGTAGATATTTACAATGTAATGAGCAGTAAACGAGTAGGAATCTGCAAGGGAGCCTCCAGCTACATCACACACATGGACTGGGACGTAAGAGGTAAGTAGCATTCATTCTAAAAATCTACTGCAAGATTGATTACATTATAGACTAAATACTATACATCTACAGTATGAATTTATGGTATCACTTACAGATTTGTTTCTTTAGTTTCTGAATATGCTCACAGCATCTGAATAAATATAAAAACATAATTTTTACTACTATTTATGTATTTAGAAGTTGTGCAATTTGGAGTAAAATAAATTGTCTCTGTAGATTGGTTTGGTTTTTGGTTTTGTTTTGTTTTTTTTATCTTCTGTGTTTATTGTTTGACTTCTACTTCTTGAATAATGTACTGCATAATGCAGTTGCATCTGTAGCTCAGGAATATGTATCCTTGTTGTCAAAAATAGCAGAAAGACTGGATTTCCTGTCTTTCTGGGTCTTAATACGTGATTAATTTAAATATTAACTTTAGTCCTGTTTCATACAAAAACAAGGCAGTGCAGTTGTGCAATCTGTTAGTTCCTGCTCTTATTCCTCTACATAATGACTTTTGAAACAGTCCAATTTAATTTGAAGGAGGGTTATAAGTTAGCTTCTTCTGAGATTTTTTAAAACAGGAAGAGGACAGAAACATTAATGAGAATTTCCCTCAGAAAAGAAGTAGTATAAAGGCAAGCAGAATTCAGCTGCTTGGAAGCAGCCATTGGCCAGGCAGCATATGTACTTCTCAGTCCCAAGAGTGCATGCATACTGGTCAGCCAGTTGTCACAAACAAGCTCTGAATTAGACCCAGTACATTTTGTGTACTATCTGATGGGACAACCACAAACAGGAGAGGAGTGATGCATTATTACAGTTTTCAAAGAGAGGAGGGAAGACTGTGAATCTAAGGGGTCAAAGGACTCAGATCTTCAGAAGCCCATACTTCCAGATCCACTGTTTATATATGCAACTTTTTCCAATGGAAACAAATAATTTGTGTAATGCTGTTAGCAACAAAAATTTTGAAGTAACCCTTTTTTTTTTTTTTTTTTTTTTTTGGTAAAATGGAATCTTCTGTTTAATGTTAATATACAATATGTAATATGTTTTATAGGGAAGCTCTTGCAAGTCAACACTGGTGCTAAAGAGCAGTTGTTTTTTGAAGCTCCTCGTGGGAAAAAACAGACAATTCCTAGTTTGGAGGTGAGGAAATAGACTGCCTTCTTAACTTGTTTGCAAATTAGAGTTATGATACAACCACCTATACCACATAAGAGCGAGTGATGTGTAAACTATAATTTTAACTGGTCTGTTGAAAAAGCTTCTGTTTAGGCATTTGCTGTCCTTCATCCTTTTTTGCAGCCTGTTCAATTAGATAATGTAACCAGAATGATAAAATACATAGAGGATATCACATCTGTCTCTTCTGTTAAGAAATGGACATTTGGTGACTTACTCATGAAAATCTCACAGGACTTCTGTATGCCTCTTTTGGTACCTAAACACCTTTGAAAACCTATTGCAGATTACTTAGCCCTAACCTTGCTGTGGAAGACCTCAATTCTCTCTTTACATAACAATGCAACATAGTATACATAATATACATAGGCAAGTGTAGTATATTGTAGCTATAATACTGATTTGTTTTCTCAGACATAGAGCAGTGTCATAGGGCAGAGAGTGAAAATGGATAATTTTCAAATAGTATTTTCTATGAGATTGAAAGGCAGTGTTGAAAAAAATAATTTGTTTTCTCTAGCCTGGAAGGGCAGGTAAGGTCAAATTTTTTTAAATACTTCTAGATGTTTTGGAACTGGAAGTTAATAGAGGTAAAATTAAGGATCTCGAATGAAATCCTGAATAGTCAGAAAATAAATGGTTAACACGTTAAAAATATTATCTTTTAGATGTGATGTATCTTTCAGTGCAAGGACTTTTTCTTGAAATCAGATATGGAAGAAAACTGCCTGGGAAGAAGCATGCTCTGTCTCAAACAAGTTGTTTTTGTAGGTAGAAAAGATTGGCTGGGCATCATGGACAAGTGTTTTGGGCTCTTGCTGTGAAGGAATCTGGCCAATAATTGGTGAAGTCACAGATGTAACTGCTTCATGCCTCACTAGTGATAGTAAAGTATTAGCCACAGGAGATGATTTTGGATTTGTGAAACTGTTTCGATACCCTGCTAAAGTAAGTAATTTTCAACTGTTCACGGAGAAGATTGATTAATAAAACTGCCTTTTCAAAACTGTAAAAATTCATCACTCAGAACAAAATAGTGCTTTTATACTTTTGTCCTTATGAACAAATAAAGCATTCAATATTACACTGCAATTCGCAGTGCATTAAACTTTTAGTCAGTAAGAATGACCATTCCAGGTCAGACTAAAGAGCCATCTCCTGTAGTGTCCTATCGCTGACAGTGGCAAATGCATAGGAAAAACGGTAAGAATGGGAATGGGACAGGCACTGTCTAATAATATCTTAGGCATTAATATCCTCAGTGTGGTTTTTATCACTGATGTTTTTAGCCCCTTAAGCTCTTGTTTTAGAAGACATGGACACTTCTTCCTCACGTTCATTTCACTCATGATTTTATAGACCTTCATTCTGTCCAACCTCAGTCATTTTTCTCTAAGATGAAGAGCTTTAATATTATTTAATCACGCATCATAGAAAAGCCATTCCAGAAGCAATTATATATTTAGTGCTCTTCTAGAACCTTTCTAGTTTTCCTGTATATTTATCAGTAAATATGTCTTCAATTTTGAATATTTTGTCATGCTAGGGATAGTAACAGTGCACAAGTATTGACTCAGAATATTCTGTGTACATTTTATTCTTAATCTGTTAGATTATTTTCTCTCTTAGGAAAAATAATCCAGTGTTTATTGCTGGAATCTGTTTATAAACAAATTCTTGCATGCTTGCTATGGAAATACCGTTAACATTTCATGAAGTTGCTATAGGAGAGGAACTTGGCAAATCATATGAATACAAAACAGCTGAAGCATAAACCGTAAAGAAGTTAAGAACCTGTTGTGCACTGGCAACTCATTTCAGTTTTATCTAGCAGCCTGGTTAAATTTGATCTGTGCCTTTTCTTCTCCCTTCTTAGGGAAAGTTTGGAAAATTTAAGAGATATGTTGCTCACAGTACCCATGTAACAAATGTCCGTTGGACCTATGACGACAGTTTGTTGGTCACTGTTGGAGGAGCAGACACTTCTTTAATGCTGTGGACTTATGAGATGGAAGGACATCGAGATAGCAGGCAGTGTGACAGTGAAGAGTCTGATCTAGATTCTGAAGAAGATGGAGGTCAGTAATAATTTATAAAACTAGCTGGATTATGCTATCTCAAGAAGACTCTATTAATGGAAAACTGCTAATTTAGAAATAATCAAGTTTTATTATATGTATTTATATGATTGTTTTAATCTTAAATAGTGAAGACACTTCAAAAACTTTAAAATTTCTTTTGGGGGAAAGGACTGATAAACTGTTGTGAAGAAAATGATAATGAAGTGTTTGACTTACTGCTTTGAGTCAGAGTATATAAAAAGACTCTTGACATCTTTTAAATGAAAAAATATTGAGTGCCAATTATAGGTAACTTCAAAAATCTATATAGAAAAACACATTCATCACAGTTTAGATTTGGGCACTAATTCTAACGGAATGATGTTGAAATCTGTATAACGTGAAATCATAGTTACCTTGATGTTATAGCATTTGTTTCCATAACATGAAAGCATAGTAGACTGAGATAGACTGATGTTCATATCTGGAACAATCTATTGCAAGATCATAATATCAATAGTTATAAAGTGTTAATTACATTTTGTAGAATTAACTTCTGTTGGGTTTGCCATACTTAATGTTTTTCTTTTCATGTTAAAATTCCAAGGGTTCATGAGCCTCCAAACTTGTTCTCTCTGCTCCCAAGTGCAATTTTTCCTCCTTGTCAATTCCTCAGTCTTCAAGCATTTTTAAACTATCACTGCTACTCTTTAAATAATTTTGTGTAATAAATTAACTTCAGTTTTCACTGAAATCTGCTAAATGAACAAAGAGACACTTTAAATATTAGAGGCATATTAAACATTCATTGGAGAAGAATTTTTATGCACTGTCTTTCTGCTTAAAAATATTGAAGACTACATCTGCAAAGTAATTTAATTGCTTGCAGGGGGACTTGGCCAACTTTACCTTTCTGAATCAAAAATTGCAATCTTCAGAGTCTTTGTTGAGCTTCTGCCTGTGACCTGTTAGCACATCTTTGCCCAATAACCTTCCCTAGGCTCTGGTGCTTTACACAGAACCCTCTTAAGCTGTGTGTTCAAAAATACTCTAAAAGAAAGAGAGGTCTGCTAAGCTTTAGAAGAAAAGACATTGACATCTTTTTCCACAAAAGTTTATCTTCACCAGGTCCTGTTAATTTCAGTTAGAGTTAAGAACTATTCATAAAGTTGGCATTAGTAGTCTCGATCTTTGAAAAAAATGGAGGGTAAGTAACAACCCTGTCACTGCTTAGCCTTTTTGCCATGTTTACTATAGTACTATATTTTACTATAGTACGTTTACTATAGTAAACATCATCTTGATGTGCCTGACTGTCCCTAAGCAGTCACCTGCTTAGGAACCCTGTGCAGACCTATAGATTCCATTCTAATGGATGGATCCTGAAACTGAGAACAACCTGGCGCTAAATCTTCCAGAACTTAACAGCAGGTGCCATGCAGCGAGGTCCTTTGTTAGTGAGCCTGAGTTAAGGCCAACCAAGCAGAAATGGGGTAGCTTTGAATGTCCCTTGAATTTTTGTTAATCATTTTTTCCACAAAGATACTGTAGATAATTTTTTTCTTAGAATGTCTTTTATTAACAATGTTCATTATTCCCAGCTACTTTCTTTCTGTTGTGTATTTATGTTACTAATAATACATGGTATAATTGTTCTTGTAGTCCAGTACATTGTTGAAAGCTGCACAAATTATGATTTATTTTTTTTTTCTGGTATCTTATTTTGTTTTGATACTGTTCACTCTGATTTTGTTAGGTTATGACAGCGATGTGACAAGGGAAAATGAAATTAATTACACCATCAAAGCCTTATCAACAAACATTAGACCAATGTTTGGAATTAAGCCTCATCTGCAACAAAAGGAGCCAACCTTAGATGAAAGGTAATTGCTAAGTTACAATTCTAGTCAAGAAAGCAATCTGAAAAGATGATTAATAGTAAAACATAATTATATTAGAATATATATATGTCTTAAAAGGGTATGTGTAAAAAGAGTGGAAATATTTGTTTGGAGAAAAAAAAAAGTGAGAAAAGTCTTGCCTGAGGACTAGGCTGTATCTCTTTTTCAGAGAGCGCAAAAGACTACAAATGATGTATGTATTTTATTATGTTTGGGGAGTTTCTTGACATAACCGAGCTATTTGCTGGTGTTTGATAATATGTTCTTTTTGAAACTTGAATACCGAGTGGTATCTAGTGATGGCATTATAGGCATGAAGCTGTACAATTGTTTTATTGAAAGACAGCTCACAATTTTTTGTTTTTGCCAACAAACTAATCTAATTCAGCTGTAATTTCTCCTTGCATTTTTTCTGTCTCCGGATAACTTTTACCTTTCTTTGAAAAATTCTGTCCAGTGGTTCTGCAGTTTCTATTAATGAGTCTTGGAAAATGAAGTTGATTGCTTTCCAGTGTTAGTTGTATTGCTTGGTTCACTATCGTATGCTTTAGAAGAGAAGGGGACGGGGAGAAGAGTAAAAAAAGACCAGCAGGTAAAGTAGATGTGAAATAAGAAAAAGAATTTATAACCACTAGAACATAATCTGTTGTAGAATCTGTAAGTGAGCACAGGACCCTGAAAGTTGTTTGTTGTCAGCAAAATTGATGTGGACAGTGTATGTGAGAGAAAAGAAAAGAGGGATTCCTAACATGATACAGTGGTGATTGAGGAACGCTAGTGTTGAGGAGAGGGAAGTGAGGAAAACGCAACACAGTACAATTAGGAGTAAGGATATAGAGAAATGGCAGATTGGAAACTTCCTGCAGGAATGTGAGGAGTTCTGTTATAGTGCACATTCCTCTTTCCACAGTGAAGCTGACAAATCTGTGATGCCCTTGTTGAGAAATGCAACCTGCCGTTTGTGGGAGTTTTGGTGTCATCTTCTGTTTTCAAGTTGTGTTGCTGAAGGAGGGAATGGATGCCTGTATATAAAGCTGTGGCTCCCTGTCTTGCATTTAAAATGAAAAATGGTCTTTTTGTTTATTAATTAGATGTATTTGATGTGGAAATCAAAAAGAAATAACGTGTATGGCATCAACATTTTGGATTTATATTTACTCTTGTTAGTGAAAGCTGTGATAAAAGGTGTTTTGTTTTTTTTTAAATGAAATTGTAAACTGCTTGTATTTCTTTCAATAATTGTTTCTGGAAGCTGAATGAGTTGTGTTTTTCCAGTTTCAAATAAAATATTAAATACAATTAATTCTGTAGTAAGGTAACTAGGTTCTGATCCAAAATGCATGGAAGTTCCTGAAAGGATTCCATTGTCTGCATTGTTTGAAAGTTTGGGGCCCTAAAACTTCAAAGAAAAGTTTTTGTGAAGAATAAAAACAGAATATGGTTACTGTATGCATTTTAACTTCTGTTCTGCTGAAGTTAATATTGTGTAAGATTGGTAAATATTTTAGTAAGTCTACTTTCATATATACTAATTTTTATTTTATTTTTATTTCCCTTTCCTTTTGCTTCCTATGAAGGCAGGGGGTAGTGAGGTAAGTTCTTTTACACAAAGTCCAGGATCAAACACATTTTAATAACTTAAGCTGCTTGGGAAAGTAGTTATTCTTTGCAATAGAAGTGAAGGCTTTGACTCTTTACTATTAAATAGTAGCTTGTTAAGGGTTAGAAAAAGGATAAGGGACAAAGAATAAGCCCAGTTCTCAGTCTGAATAGACATGAGTGGGTGCTAAATAGAGTATTTGGGAGGAGGTGATCAAATCTCATCCTCTTTTCCTCAGTGCTTTGGGGTGGCTAAGGAACAGCTTGACTTAAGTAACCATAGTCAGGTAGCCTAACTGCTTGTGGACTTCCGTAAGACTGTATCACAGTGTTGGTGCAGAGGTCCAACATGGCATAAAAAGTGCAAGGAGCATGTTGCAGAGATGCCTGAAGTGGCTATACGAGCAGTATCACTATGTCTGCACCACTGTGTTGGAGCTAATAAAGCTTCAGGGACAAGAGGAGTGTTATTGACTTGGCTGCAGCATTTTACCAATGCACCTATGCTACTTAAGGATCTGAGCTGCTAGGTCCACATAGGATTAATATGATATGCAGGGTCACTAGCTTAGATGCCTGCATTAGTTAATGAGTTTTTGCACATACTCCATTTAGAATATATGCATACTCAAAAACATGCTCTTACGTTTGTAGCACAACAAATCCTTAGGCTGTAGGCCACCCTTCAGACTTGTAGACTGAGCTGCCAGGACACTTGGACCTACACTGGTTAAGAAAGGAGAACTCCTCTCATACCTACCTGGACCCTGTTTCCACAATGAAACCACGTCCCTGTGGTAACAGATGATAGAATTGTGTTAATCTCTGTGTATCCTTCTGCACACAACTTGACATAATCAAGAAAGCCACTGTCTTCATCTAAATTTTAGATCGTACCACTAACAACCTTTATCAAATTAATTCTGTTTTTAGGCTTTTAAAAAATGTGTATCTGTAAAGTCAGTGTTTCTGTATAAGTTATACAGAGCATGTATAACTTATACAGACTTTTCTTCTGTGTGTGTTTGTTTACAGGGTACTTGGGTGTACTGCTCAGAGTGTGGGTAGTGCATCTGTGGCATTCCATGTTATGTGTGGGCTTGTTATATTGACTGCCAAACATTAGAAGAGATAGGTTTCTTGTAGTAACACTTTAATGGAATCGATGTATTCTCAGGATCACAGGTGCACACCAGTGTAGAATGCACCTCTGAGAATGTCTTTCAAGTAATTTTGGCTTTGTGTGTAAAGGAGATTCCTTATCAGAAAGTATCTGAACCTCTTTTACTATTGAGTGTAGGAAGAGTTCACTTCTCTGTGGGAGAAGATGGAAATAAATACTACCAGATAATTGAACTCTAAGGTTATGTATAATGACTTTAAAGACCATACCAAAAATGTAGTTACTACTTACCTGTACTTGACAGCTGAAGTGGAATTCATAAACACTAGCTGAGTAGTGAAGTTGCCTCTATATAGAAGGAATATGATTTTTAGTATCCAGAGTATTAAATGAGATAAACAATAGGAGAACACTAAAGGAAGAACCATACCTGAAATCTCATCTGTTTCCTACTTCCCACAAAAGCGCATCTGCAAGGCCAGGAGTTGTAGTCCGAGACAGGGGCCTGGATAGAGACCAGAAATTACTCAACTGGGTACCAAAAATTGATTCACTAGAATTATTTTGATTCTAATATTATTAGAAAGGTTAAGTTGATCTCACCTTTTATGTTATAAGTAGTAGGATGATGTAGGAAATCAGAGTTTTAGGCCATTTAGTCTATCAAAAATTCAAATACACATCACCAGGTGGGTCAAAACAGTGTCACTCGTTTTTGCTAAAGCTCTGCAGAAAGGAATGAAAGAATCCCTAGGGTCAGAAAGGGAGAATAAGCAAAAGATGCTGCAAAACACTGTAGTCTGGTGGGTAGGTAACTTCTCTGTGAAGTATGGAACATGGGATTCTGCTTTTGGTGTAGCATAATTATTTTCTTCCAGAGACCCTTAATTGAAAATGTAAATGCAATTCCCAGAACATGAATCTGAACAAAGGATTATTTTTGCTCTCCAACAGAGGTAGTGCCCTGTTCTCGGTTTTCTGGTTTTGCTCATAAATTACTTTTTTTCTTTGCAGTAGCAGAAGTTAAAAAAGAAATTTGTTTTCCCCTTCACAACAGCAGTTTTACTAGTAGTGGATATTTCTGTGTCTTAATCATTTTTATGGCTAACACATTAACTTGAGATGTGAGTTGCATCAACTCATACTTCTAGGCAGCACTACCTTTATTTTTTCCTTCAGGACAAACATTATTTTCCTTGCTTTTTCTGGGACTTTTTTTTTTTGGTAACAATCTTACCTAAGCAATTCAGTATTTGAAAGAAAATAAATAAGGTAAATATTTTTGAAGCCTTAAATGTTTAGGTCTGTTTTATCTACTGCTTGAGACAGTTGAAGAAGAAAACAATGCATGTTGTAAAGAAGGATTTAGAGATGAATGGAAGAAAGTTTGCTGCACACCAAGCTCCAACTTTCAGGTATAACCATTTGCAGTTTTGCATAGTTCCCATAATTAAAAAGCAACTGGATTAGTGGGGTCTAGTACTAGAGAGCACGCATGACCAGAAAATGCAAGCTATAAAAGAATACAGCTGGCAGTAAGTCATTCTAATGTGGCCCACTGATGCTGAGAGTGAAGGGAGATGGTAGCATGGCAGTGGTAGTGTTCAGTCTTTGTTTTGGGACAGTAAGGAGAAATTTAAATGGAAGACCTACAAGATTGTATTAGCTTCAGAGCTGTTTCAGCTTGCTTTCGGTTGTGTATTTGAAAACCATTATTTTTATTTGCTCTTGTAGGTTCCCGTACAAGTATTTTCATTTTATTGGAAGTTTTGAAATTAAAAAGGTTGCATAGGGACTTTCTTTCCAAGTCTTAAATCAGCATTACTTCATTACATAACATAATGATTTGAAAAAATCGGCAGACAGTTGTCTAGAGTTAATAAGTCTGAATGTTATTTTTAGCTTTCTCTTAGAAGTTAGTGGGACAGGTATTTTTTGAAAATAAGAGATACTAGTGCTAAAGTGTAAAAGTTGATATGCTGAATAGAAATATGTTGAAGCCTTACATTTCAGGCACTTTTTTTGAAAAACTTACGGATGCTAGAACTCAAGATTTCATTCAGATTCAGTTGGTTTACGGTCTGCTTGCAGTGTAGTTTAAGGCCACCTCTACTAATGATATGCCATTCTGTAGTAGTAAAATTACCATAATAGATCATTGACATTGGAATACATATTTTAACTTCTATTGAAAACACAAAATGTCATTGGCTGTGAGGCAGCACTTATGTCTAGAATTTGAATTATTTATAATTTCTGAATAATAATACTAAAAGATAATATTTTTATGTGAAAAGATGTCTACTGTGTCTCTAATGTGGTTGTGTAATATCTTTATGGATATTCAGCAGCACAAAATAAATTTGAGAACTGTTTCTATCCTTTACTGAAAGTTTTTTCCTAGTATATTTTTGTGCTCAGAAGAAAAATCCATCATGGACAGTTAATTTTGAAAACATTTCTGGCTCAGCTACTCCCTGAACTGCAAATCACTGGAGATTATCACTCCATTCTTATTCTGTTCTTATACTCCCTGAAGTGTTCAGTATTTGTCACTGTCAAAGGGAGGATGCTGTGATTAATGTACCTTAGATAAGAACGGCTGTACCAAGAGATCTCAAAACTAAACCACCAGGAATTCTGGTTTAATTTGTCACCATCAATTTACCATTTACCTTACAAAGATTTGCAAGCAACTAAAACCTCTGAAAGAGTTTGTCTCTCATAGTTGTCACTATCCTGTTTTCTTAATACATATTATTACTCGGTTCATGTGCTGAGATCTCTTGTATGGAAAGATCCCAGTGTTTTATATATTTTGAAAATTCTTTAGATGCTCTGCATCCACTCCCAGATGCAATTCAGAAACAGGCATTGTGGCAAAATTGCTTCTGAAAGTTTTTTTTTTTTTTTTTTTGGTCTTGAGGATTTTTTTTGTGTGTAGAAGGACATATGCAAAAATACATAACCTATTTTAGATGGAAGACTTGGAAGTAAGTAGTTTACTTTCAAGGGGATAAGAGAGGGAGGAAGCTACTGAAATGAGGTTTCCTGTATCTGAACCTCACAATTATCACCTTGTAATTGCCACTGAAATTCAGAGAATTTATACGAACATCTTCCATATGTTTTGGATAAATGGATGGAATGCAATTAGATTTTTCTGCTTGCCAGTGTAGTGACTTGTGATATGAATGTAAATAGCACAAATTCCAAAGTTCTTTTTGTAGAAAATCAGCTTTATCCTCTCCTTTCGCTCTGTCAACTTGTGTGATTTGGGAGAGGGGAGAAGCCAGGAATCAAAGTGAAAAATTGTAGCAAGGGACTTTCTATTAGCAGCTTCTTCCCTCTCTCTGTTCACCCTGTTTGCAGAATAAATTAGATTACAGGAAAGTTTCAATTCAGTTTTTTCTTTTAACAGTTTTGGAAAGAAAGCAGGGGTTTTTGAAGCTAACCTTTCTGTGAATCAGTTTCTGCACATTGGAATGTACATTAGTGCAGAGCGTTAATCTTGAGATTGAAAACCCTGAGATTTCTGGATATTTCATTCTTCACAAGCAAGAATTTCATTATCGTTAGTTACTTGTATTACTGTGTCTCTGAGCACTAGTGATAGACTAGAAATTATGGAAAGAAATGATCTCCCTTTGCCAGTTTGAGGTAATTATTTTTTCCTCCCAAAGCTGAGCTAACTCATGTCCTTTGAGGAAATCAAAAAGCCAATTACCAAACTATCAAGGTTTACCAATTCATCTCCAGTTTTGAATGCAAGGAAAAAAACCTATTCATTTTGCAACTAAAATAATCAGATATGACCAGGAAAGAAATGTCTAGAGGAATGATTGCATGGCCCAGTGATGAGGGTTGCAAGATTTGTATTTGGGTTATGATCTGTGTAGACTGATTTTATCAATAGAACCTAAGAAGTTATGTGAACAATATGCATTTATCGAACACCTCAAGAAAAGGATAACTGAAACACAGGCATATTGCTAGATAGGTTGAATACAGCTCTAAATAAGTATTTCAGTATGAAATTGATGTATTTCAGTATTTCAGTGATGAAGACAGCACAAAAGCCTTTTATGAAATCTGACTTGTAGTAATTAGGCATCCTATCATATCTCCATATATGTAAATATTTACCAGCTAATAATTAGATGTGTCATATATGGTCCATGTGGAAAATCTTGTTCCATACTTAAATCATGAGATTGAAAACGTAGAATTGGAGAGTAAAGAATTGAAACTGCCAAATGAAAGCTAAAAATTTTTCTCTGACTATGTGACTGTTTGGTTCAGTGTACTCAGGAAAATTGTAAGAGAAAACTGTGCTCCATTCTTGGAGAAACTCTCATTTCCCCTGCATAGTGCTTATTCTGAAAAATATCTGAAGGTATTTGAATTCTGTAGTCCTTGAAGAATTGCATGTTATTGACTGTAAAACCTGGTCAAGATGCATTTGAATTTTATTGGGAGAAAAGATTTAGCTGTTTCCTGTATGAAGAAATAGTGCATCAGTCTTGCATTGCAGAATAAAGTTGGAACTAATTAGAAGAGATTCAGTAAAACATGTTATTTTCACTAGGGGGGGTGGGAAATCTATTTGTAGGTTGGTAACACTGTTTTCTTAATTTTCTGGAATGTTTTCCCTAACAGATGAGAGAGAACTCACTTTTTTTTGTTTCGCCTATAAGTGAAAAGGACTGATAACTAGTGTCTTTGCTGCAGTGGAATTGCTTGGTGGTTCTTAAAAGAAAAGCAAATCAAAACAAAGAAAGCATATCTGCTAATCAGACTAATGCAAACTGCCCATGCATAGTACAGATATTAGGAAATAATCTGTACATGCCCATATATTCTGATGGTTAATAATGATTTTTTGCTAGTCGAAGTATAGGAGTATGCATCATATGTGACTGAAAAAAACCCCATCCAGTGCAACAAATTTGTGAAACAGATGCCCAGATATCTTCAGTCAACATAAACTGAATTAAATAACCATGAAAAAACTCAGTATATATCAGCAGTGCTCAGTACCCCACACATTTTGACTAGCTGAGATAATTGTATTTTAGTGTAACTGAATGTGTTTTTATGAGTGAACTTGAACATCTGTCTTGAATAGTGAGTTGACTGTTTATCAGCTCATTTCGGGAAGTTAAACCTGCAAAACCTTCCTTTGGTAATTCAGGTGTTGTGTTTGCCAACTCTTTAAACACTTGATATATTTCAGAGGTTTTTGGGTCTGTGTCTGCTTTCTTTCTCTGTTTGCAGTAGGAGTCATTCTTAAGACTTATATTCTTATGCCAGCATTTTTCATAATTCCTGTTTAAGTGAATGGGAGTTTTCTGTACAAACAATAGATTTACATAACCTATGAAGTTGTGAATAATCCCCTTGTTGTAAAAAGAGGTAAACAAACCAGAAAGTCAATAATAATTCTTTCTATGAATAATTCACTGACAACTAGCTTTCAGCAAAACTTGTATAAGTAATGCTTTTCTCTTTCCCACCTGCTGCTGAAAAGAGGTTCCAGGTAATGCTTTTATTTTGCTATCTAGTCCATATTTTACTGTCATCTCCCATTATCCCTAAAAAGCCATCTGTCATGTTGGGTGCTATATCATGCACCTATCACTCTTCAGAATATTGCTGTATTACAAATTTTAAATTTACGTATCTTCGTTGTAGTTCTGTTCCATACAATATGCTAGATACTTATTTACCTACCAATATAAAATTAACTACAAGGACCATTAAATGTGCCTATGTTTTACAAATAATATTTTTCAATAATATTTATTAAAATATAGAGATTAGCACTCTCTCCAGTCCCTAGTGGACAGCTATCCACCTTAAAGGTGGATTGTTTTACATTTGATGGGACAGTCTCACCTGAGATGTCAAGGTGTACATGTTGCTAAATTATTTAAGTAGTAGGTTACCTATATCCATATTGGTGCATACAAAATGGCACTTACTACTCATAGGACATATGAAAATAATTACGACTAATCCTTGTCAAAAAGCAATAGTTTAAAAAATACCAGGTTTCATTATCTTCTAATGGAAATCAGACCTCTGAAGTTTCACAAGTGACTCTGAGTGAATGGAAGGAACTCCTTCTTACTTTTAAAATCAATTCTCTACTTCATGCTTTCCAACACCTTTTGAGGAGGGCAATGAAAGTTGCTTCATGCTGAAGGCTAGTGCAAAATCAACTGCTAAGTTCTCTGTAAGTCCCCCAAAGTATGAGGTGCAGCTGTGGTGACCCTCACAGGAAGGGAGTTTTTCTTCTGTACCAACAGCTATAACTTGCTTCATGAAATCATGCCCAAAATAACACTTGGATTTTTAAAACAGAAATAAATATTGTAATTGACATTGTCATAAATTACCATGGAACTCAAAGAATTGATGACAGTTGATATTAACCACATAAGACCATCCCTCGTTCTGTGAATAACTTTAGAAACTCAGTATCAGTAATAAAAATAGGGAATGAAATACACCATACAAGACAACATGGGTAGCAGTATCAATAATATTGAAACTATGTCTAAAACTATGAAAAAGGGATTTCTTCGCTTCACGAACTACTTCAAAATGCTTGTATTCCATTTTATGATCTCATAACAAGTAATATTAAAATATATTTACTGATTCTCTTTTCATCTTGAAAATAAAGTGTCAATATTAAGGTATTTATTTCCCCTATGATAGATGGCTGGAACTCTCCTTCCACATGTTCAAACTGACCCCATCCATATGTGCATTCACCCCAAAATGTTCTTCATGTTCTCCTTCCCATCTTTTGCACACAGTTCTTGAGCATGCAGCCAGTTATACATGCAGGTATATGACCACTGTTGTATATGCCACTTTTCTGCACATTAAATAGAAAATGAAAATATCTTCAGCTTTCACACCTTTAAAAAAAGCCCTTGGAAAATGTATTCTGGTGTCCTTCAACATTCCTGCTTTTAAATGCACAAGTTGTCATCTTGAAACTTAATTGGGAAAAAGTACACACGTGCTTGTAATTTGCATTCCAGTTCCACTGCTCTGAATCAATATAGAGTTAGTCTTTCACAGATGAGTATTTCTATAAATTGTTTGGGTGACCTCTGAGATAATGTAGCTGAGTATAAATTGTCAAGCCAAGTTTTATTGACCAATCTTACCTATTCTTTTGTATGGTAATGTACAAATGTAAATGTAATCTAATGATTGGCTAAGGATGGATATCACCTTATATTTGTATATGTTTATCTGTACAGCCTTTAAGTATAGATGGTCTTTTCAAGCGGTTGTATAATCTGAGATTGTTTTACCTCTTCTCCCATTCTATCACAAGGGATTAGGAGACAGCAAATGTTATAAAAATGCCACATTCTAGATCCAAGCAGCAGAGAAATCTTCATTTCCAGTCAGTTCAGTTCCAGTAATATAAACCAGCGCCATGTCCTTTCAGTTTTTAGTGCTTTCATGAAACTTTAGGTATGCTCTCCTGCTCTATTTAATTTTTCTGCCTTTTTTTTTTTCTCTAACTCACTTTTTCCTCTATCTTTCAGGTACATAAATGAAACAAGAGGGGGCGGGGGGAGAACCTGAAAGGAATGAGCTTGAATGCTCTGTGTCAAATGTGAGGGTGATGAGTGGAAGAAGGGTTCTTTATGCTGTGTTTTATCAATTTCTAGAGCAACAGTAATAAGACTGTTGCTGGATTGTCCATGACAAATCAGGAATTAAAAATACAACATATTTGGAAGCATGCTGGAGTGAGCAGGAGGTGGATTGGGCAGTTTTGCTCAATCTTCCCTTACCCCCATCTGTAAAGCAGGACTGACCTCCAGTGATGGAGCCTACAGCCCTTGCATGCTGCCTGCCTGCTCAGCACCAGCATTGTCACTCACTTCTACTCCAGAGCTGTCTGGATGGCCTATGGTCATCAATTTTCCTACTGATATTAAGCTTGGTTTTGGTGGTTTGGTTTTGTGGGGTGGTTTTTTTTTTTTTTGCATTTGTTTTCAGGGAAGAACCTGTTGAACCTACTTTTCATTTTCTTTACCTCAAATATGTAATTACAGGGATTTCAGCTGCTGGTTTAGATGTATCCTTTTAATTTCTTTGAATCTCCCCTGACCTATGCAGCCTTCCCTCAGTTTCTGGTTTTTATGTATCTTTGCAACAGCAGTCAAACAGCACTAGCCTCTGACAACTGATAAACATACACTAATATGTTCCTCCTAATAATAGCGTTTCTGGGAATGCCTTTTTTCTTCTTAGAAGCTCTAAATCGAGATGGGCATAAAAAGATTTTTATGGATAGATTGTTAGGAATTGTCTTAAGAGAACTGGACTCGGTTCCATACAGTTTGGGCTTCTTGCTTCAGATCAGGTGGGGTTTTTTGATGGTAATGCATAGTAGTCTCCTGTCTTTGATCCAAAATCTTAATTTGCTCTTGTGCTACTTTTCATAGATTTGTTTGTTTTTTTGTTTTTTAAAGAGTGGCATTAGTTACTGATATACTTTTTAGTTTGCTGTTCGAAGTAGTAGAGAAATTTATGCAAGATTACTAGATCTGGAATCTGACATTCTTGTTCCATGTGCTGGCTGCAATGTAATATAAAGACAGCTACATTTAAAGATTTCCTTGCTGTCTGAAAAGCATCAGAAATTACGCTTCTCCCTCAGCTAGGAAGGCTCTCTGGAACTGTAAGGGGAGTGTATCTTTTTCTACTTTCCTTTCTTCAAGAAGGTTTGGATTTTTTTCTGCTGGTGTCTGTAGGCTGGCAATCATATCTTGGGTGTTGATGCTTCACAGCTGAGTAAGATGGCATTGTGATTTTCTTTTTAGTCCTTAATATGTCATTGACAGCTGGGTTTCTTTTTCTCCAGAAGCCTTTTTGTGTTCTACAATGTTCCAGTAGAAGCAGCATGCACAACAAACAGCATGCCAGTTTCCCATTTCTGCAATACTCCCTACTGTACTTGTTGTTTGATTTTATAGCTGCTGCATGGGATGAGAGAAGAGGTAACATGACAGTGGAAAACTAGTGAACAATGATACTATTTATTATAGGTGTCGCCCCCCCGCCGATTCTTGGGGAAACTAATGGTTAGGACCAACAGAATCACTGGTATACAATCTTTAAATTTTCAGCACTTCAGCATTGTTCCTGATTTCCATGTTTAAAAAGAGAAAGGTACATGTTGTGTTTGCTTAATTTAAAAAAGAATTTAAAGTCAACATTATGTAAGTGGTTTTTAAGGAAACACTTTTGTATAAGTGTTTTTTAAGGAACTTGCATTTATAAGTGTGCTCCTAGTTGCCTAATAAATGAGCAGCAATTATGGAGGTATCAAAGGAATTAAGGAACTTTAACAATAATTCAAAGTAATAAGCTGTAGGTAGGAAAAAAATTGGTTAGCAACTCTTAATATCATTAACCTGTTACACAAATCAGGTATTAGATGTATTTCAATAATTATAATTCTTAGCCATAAATTAACAGGATATGTATAATCATGGGTATGTGCAATTCAGGTAACTTGTTAACCCTGTTCATTCTTCAAAGACTTTTGATTGCACAGGCAGAGAACTGGTTATTATTTTTGCCATTTAACTTCAGAGATTGTAAGCACTAGAATTTGGTCAGTTTTAAGCAGTACTTCTATTCATATGCAAAAAACCCCAAACCCACTCCAAAACCCAAACAAATCTTTATTTGTTAATATTTTGGGAGGTCAGCATGACCATTTCAAAAAAGATAGTGGGGGGAAAAAAAAAGTTGTTCTTTACAAGAGAAGAGGGAGTCTTAATGTAAATTTACCTCAGATATTTGATGAAGCTGTCTGATTCCCCCTCCCTGCCCCTGCAAGTTTTAATTGGACCTTGGCTGTATTAGTTTCACTCTTTGTCTGTCTCTTCATTTACTTGAATTAATAAGGGCAGGTTTTTATTCTCTGTATCACTGAAGTGCTTTCAGAAAGCCTATTCCCCAAACCAAATCTGTGCCTTTCAATTTTTGTTCATGCATTTCAGTAGTTTTACTTGATTGGATTTGATTCAATTTGAGTAGCACACAGTGATAAGAAGGCTTCTATGACACTGGGAGATACCTGTTACCTCTTGATCAGTGTATTTGTAACTGAAATTGCTCGTCTACAGTGAAGGTGGGGAACAAATACGGTGAAAGATTTTTTCCTCTGCAAAACTTTAGATGACCTCTCGCCGTATATACTTAATATAATAAACATTGTGACCTATTGGGAGTGTTTTCTGTTGATAATTTAGAAACTGCTAAATAAAAGTGTAGTTTCTTTATTTTTTTAAAATTAAGAAGTGAGAATTTTAAACGTACTTAGCGATGCTATTGTTGTAATATGACAGGCTAGATGAGAGGATGCTAGGAGTCAGTGGTGATAGGACAGAAGAGAAGAAAGAACCTGGAAAATAGCTGGGGAGGCTAGGAATTTCTCATCAAGGATAAGACCTGGAAAAAGCTGGTTGAGAGACAGTAGTGATTCAAGAGTGGTCATGAAATTGGATGATGGGATTGCTGACAGAAATCAGATGTATTCCTTGCTTCCTGTACTGGCCAACATGCCTGTGTAGATAATGAGGGCAGCCCAGACCATGCTTGGTTTGCTTTTCCTCCTCTGTTCCAAAAGTTAGAATACTTTTTCACCTTCACAGACTAAGGGACAGGATGCTATGGCTGTGAGCTAGTTCCAGGCTATAACTGAAAGAGAAATTCAAATGCTTTGCTTTTCTGTCTCAAGATGTATGTGAATTCCTTCTAACTGGAGACCTCGGAGAGGAAAAAAAGATGTGTAACTGAGGACCTTTGAGACTGAAGTCTGAGGGTACATTCCCAGCAGGCATATTTCAAGCAGAACTGAAAGAGTGTATTTAAATGCTGCTATCTTTTAATATTTGTCTCTGAGCAAGGAGACCTTTAGTGCATATCCACATTGGACTCCTTTTCTGACCTGCATTGCTATATATGGTAGATGTCCCCAGATTTTGCCTTTACTGCCAGTTTATTGGAAGTCTGTTTTCCAAGAGTAAGAATTTTGGAGTGGCAAAAAACAAGTGTTAGACTGCCATTCTTTGTGTATAAAAGTCTTTCTCCATACTTGAATTAGTGTTCTCTGTTTTAGTTTTCACTTTTTAATGAATGAATATGAGCCTTAGTTATTTTCCTTCATGCCTTGAATTTTCTTTTTAGCTTCAAATTATTTCATATTTTGCTCTAATAAGAATTTGTTTAATACAGCCCATGTTCCCTCCCTGTGAAAAGACTCGTTGTATTAACTCCGCAATGTAAAGTAGCAATATTTCTTTTTAGATCTGGATTTGGATTTTCTATTGTAAAGATTTTACATTTCATAAAATCTAGATTTATGATGCTGAATTAAGTATTTCAAGTACCTCCCTCTGGCCCTACCTAACACAATAGCCAATTTTAAATAAACTTGATTGTGTTTGAGTGACCCAGGCATCCGACAGACTTCTTTACCAACAGAAATTTTTCATAACCTGTTTTTCTTTTGTAAATTTTTTTTTCCATAGGTACTTTACAAGCTTCTAAGTGTAGAGGAAGGAACTGAAGCATCTCAGAACACAGTTTATAGTTGCAGTATAATTTGCATTATAATATGTACAAATCTTTTGATTGATGATATGACATCAATCTATAAATTGTACTAAAATTAGGCAGGGAAAATGGAGGAATAAAGCTCAGAAAACGGTATTTTATTTGAATAACTGAAAAAATACTTTTTGAATGTAGTTCAAAATATACAGTGTACAAACAAATCATAGTCTATTGTTCTTAGAAAAGACACGGTGACTATTTTGCATCAAAGTCATTCAAGAGCAGAGATGGAATTAAAAGTACTTCATACTAAAAAGCAAATATGAAAGAGAGGTAACCTGTTGCTTTATGTGTGATATTAGTTTGCCACGGTGCCTACTGGATAGTCATCTGAATTTCATTGAATCTATACATAGGATTTTTTAAAAATGAATTGTTCCTCTTAAGGGTCAAACTTATGGGTTTCTTTCATGGCTACATATGCTATATGTATAGAATCAATGAGCAATGCTCCTGCAAATTACTAGAAATAATTGCATAATTTTGATAAATAAAATTTATTTGCTTGTATGTTTCTTTGTATATGAACAGTTAAACATAATCTGAAAGATATGTTACAGATATTTCTCAAACATACCTAGTTGAGAATTCTTAAATCTGGACTATTCAGAACAGTGGAACATAAGTTATGGCTAATATTCATGCATTTGCATGGTGATGGTTTACTTCCAACTAAGCATTGATCAATAACTTGTTTCTGTTGATGTGAGAGTGAATGGGCAGGTGTACCTGGGGTTCTGTACAAACAATTACAAAAATGAGAAAAGTTAGGGCCTGCTGAAGGCATGTGGGAACAGGAATTATTATCTCAAGTATTTAGGTTAATCAGGTAAGCCTTTAAAGTTTATCCAATAAAAATTGCTACAGAGAAGATGGAAGTACCTTAACAATATATCATGAAAAAGCTAAGAATATTGTATCAGTGGTCATTCATTGTAGAACATTAACCTCATGGATTGTTGAAGAAATGTTGGAAAACCTAGCATGTTAAACAAAGGTGGTTTTTTTTTTTTTCCTTTGACAGAGGTATTTTTTTTAAAGATGAATACAAATATCAATTAAGCAGGATAGGACTGTACATTTTCCATATGCAGTAAGAGGTTGGAAGGTACTGTGTTAGTATGGAATGGGTGACGGACAGCCTTCTCTTATTCACAGTTCTTTATTTCAGACCACCAGTTAGTAGGGCATTGCCACAGCCTGAGAAACTTCAGACAAATAATGTTGGGAAAAAAAAGAGACCTATAGAGGTAAGAAAAACACTGATCTCCTCTTCCTCTTCCTCTCCTTTTAGGACTTTTTTTGCCAGAAATTAACACGTTTGTGGACACACCATATTATTGTTTAATTTTAAATGTATCAAAGATGGAAATATTGAATAGTGAGTAAATAAACAGCAAAAAAAGTGGGAGAGAATTTTTTTTGGTAAATCCAAAAAAGCCTGATATTACTTTTTCCTGCAAACAAAATGGAGCACAACTTGATTCTTACTAACAAGAAAACCTTTTAAGTGCAGTGTGTAGAAAGCAATATGTCTTGTTTAAATAACTGAATTGTTAACGGGTGTATTATCACTAAAAAAACTAAGCATCTTTTACTGCAAATTTTTTTTCACTTTATTTTAAAACTTTCATCATCGTTAACAGTTTTAAAAATAAAATAATTTTTAAAAATCTATTAATGATGCCTTTAGCTCAGGCACCTGTTTTTTTTTCATTACATGGCCAAGGCAAGTAAGTATACTCACTTTTGATTAATCTGAAGTGGAAATTTCATCTAACCTTGAAAAATGCAGTTCTTCATATCAGCTGAAATATTTTCTATGATATGAAACAAAATGTTTGGTGTAGCATAATAAACGGCCTTTTGCCATCAGTGTTCTAGAAGTTTTAGGTTGTAATTCAGCTTTCTTAATTGCCAGCTGGAATTAAATTGTGGACCAGTGTTTGTCATTCTTTGTTTCTTATTGTCTTATACATCAAAAGAGCTGCATTCTTCTTGGCCCACTGTAATTTGTTTATTTATATGCATGTGTATGAGTATCTCTTTCTGTGTATATATACATGTGTGTGTATACACATATAAATATTCTACAGCATCAACTAAACAGAGATAAGATGACACGACTGTGTACGGCAAGAATGAGCAGCAATGTAAGCTGACAGGGAAGGCAGCATCTGTTTCTTTTGGTTTGAGACATCGTTAAACTCCTTTTCCTTTACTGCATAAGGACATATTTGAAAAATAAAATCCTGGAAAAAGATTGTAAAGTTCATAATTGCTTTAAGGTTTTGACTGTCTAATAGGTGTAAATATCTTTTTTAGGATCTAATTTTGGAGCTGGTATTTGGGTACCGAGGCAAGGACTGCAGAAACAATGTGCACTATTTGAATGATGGTGCTGATGTAATATATCATACTGCATCTATTGGGATCTTGTATAATGTGGCAACAGGTAGGAGAAAACCCACTTGAGGAAAAATGTTTCTTCACACACATGGAGTTACAGTTTATGAAGTAACTGGTATGCTTTAAATCTTATAAAAGTATATGGGAAAATTATTATTTGTTGCTGAAAATTCAGTCTGTAGAGAAGTTTCATAGTACCTGCATAAGCAAACTAAATATATTTAAATGTTTCTGGTGACTGAATTTTGAAGGAAGTAAAGATTTTATTATTTTGGTAATAGCTTTCTGAAATTTGCTTTTTAAAATGATCACAGAAACTAAAACAGCTGAACAATGGGGTCATTATAGTTTAATGTTTTTTTTAAGACGAAGTCAATTTTTTTTGTTTACTTTTCAGTCCTCCATATCACATACATTCATTCCCAATAACCAGTTTAGTTTAGATAACTTAGACCTTTTAGAGAGTAACACAATGCCATTTGTTTCTGTGATATTTAAGCAACTTGATGTAGAAAACTTGAGAGAGTAGTTTGGAGTTATTGAGTGCTGTATGTTAAAATCAAGATAAAAAATTAGGAGTTTCTGTTTCCTGGTTTTAAGCTCCAAACTGCAACATCACTGTAATTTTCTAATTTGTTTTCTAACAAATATCGTAAAATTTTCAAACATTAACCATGTCTATGTGTGTATAAATGTTTTAATTAAAGTTGGATTTTTTTTTTTTTTAGGCTCTCAGTCTTTTTACCAGGAACACAATGATGATATTTTGTGCCTCACTGTAAATCAGCACCCCAAGTTTACCAACATAGTGGCAACTGGCCAAGTAGGTATGTTTGTATTTTTGTAAAAACAAATTAACATAAGAGCATGCAATTAGGGCCTTGTGAGTTCATGATAAATCACAAAAATATTGATTATGCTATCTCCGTTTGTATGAGTGTTACTCAGTTACCTGTCCTCTTTATATGTTTTTGAGTGTAATTTAATAAAGTTGAACAAAAAACATTGAGGCATGAAAGAAGATTAAGCTTATCTTTTATTTGGAGTGTTGTAAAAACCATTTTTTTAGAAATCTTAAGCCCCGTGAAATTAGTCTGGTTTTATTCAACTATCAGCTTGTGTTAGGCCTTCCAAAGGGTCATAGCCCTTCCAAAGAAGCTTAATTGAGCTATCCTTCATTTCTATATGGACTAAACCGAGAATTCTTAAAATAGATATCACTTTATGTAGGTTTTATCTCATCAGGCAGATTTATAATACCTATTTGGTGTTTTGATAATACATAGTTGTAATATTCTAGGCAGAACCGAAACCGTAATGGTGTTTCCCTACAGATAAATTTAGATTTAGGGGGAAAATGTGTATGTTTCATAGTAACATTAAAATTGATCTATGTACTAACCAGGTTAAAAAAAAAGAAAAAAAAAGGGAAAAAAACACTGTGCATCTGCATAGCTGAACTAATACTGCTGTTTCTAAATTTTGCAGAATAGTGTAATTTTTGTAGTCCTACAACCCAGTTACAGTTTTCATACTTTCAGTTGTTTCTCAGAAGGTTCAAAACCACATTGTTTTCCTTAGTACATAGAATACAAAAAACTCTTTGTTTATTTTAGCCAGAATAGCTTTTTTTTCTGTAGGCTTGTTTTAGATGTTTCATCTAAATATGGTCAGTTTGTCAGAGTTTATTACCTGCTTTCCTCTGTCTTTTGGATTTTTAGGTGCATGTCCCATTAAAATTGACTCATTGATAGTAGTAACTGCTTAGCTAAAATAGCTTCATTTCTTGGTGAGTTTATTGCCTCACATCAATTTAAAGAAATCTTTAATGGAAATTATTTAAATGGAAAAAATTATCAGCAAAATTTTGCCTATGGTTTGATTGCAAAGAACATTTGCAGGAATTACAGACCTTTTATTGTCTTTAGGAATTTGCTTTTTCAGCATATTTCTTAATCTGGCCCTGTTTGCCTTTCCATATGATAGAATGTACAGGAAGAATGTAGGCATAACGTGAAAATTTCTTTGCGCGGATTTTCTTTAGTGTTCGTCTTACCCAAGAAGAAACACAGGTCCCTTAATGCTTTTTTATTTCATAATCATTTCTACATCAACTAGCAGTTGAACAATTTAAACTGTTTTGTAATGTGGATTAAGGCATACAAATCAGGAGCAGATGACACTTAAAAATTAAACTACAAAGCATACTATTTTTAAAGAGAGAATTAAATCTGAAAAATGAGCTGGAAGCAAAATATCTTTAAACACTTGTTTTTAGATTCTGAACAGATGTTAAGGAGTACATACTCCATAAACAACGTACTTAACTGCTGCTACTTTTCCTGCTGATATGGCTGGCACAAACCTAGCTTCACCATCATGATTTAAATCTTCAAAAGATTTACAGAAACATTATTTTCAAGTATTTTTAAACTGTAATGCTGTTATGCAGAGTCTCAGTAATATTACGCAGCACCTGAAACCTTTATAATCCTGATTTCTTAATGCTCCTATAGAAGAACATTGGGTGTGTTTGCCCCTTGTCAAGATTAGACTCAAAACATTACTACTTAGAAGAATAGCAATCAGCATTTTTTTTTTCCACTTAATTTGTTAAAATATCATTAACATGTAAAATATGTTTTTTATTTAGTTTGGCAGAGAGAGACCTAACATACACCAAAACTAGATTTTTGTGTTGTAACTCAAAATGGAAATCAAAATATATTAATTCTACGAATTTTTATTTCTGATGTGACTGCCTTTTATCAGTAATTGTTCATCTTTAACACTAAAAGCAGTATTGGTGCTACTGCAATGCAAAGAGATGACATCAAGGTCTGTGTTAAGAAATTACACTAAATGTGGCATATATTTTCTTTAGCACTTACCGTATTTCTGGTCTAATTATTTTTCTGCTGCTTTTCCATTACAGGAGACTCAGCAGATATGTCAGGTAAGGGAAATAAAATTTTAACATCTTCAGGTGTAGTTAGCCTATCTAGTAGCCGTCTACAGATTTATAGAGCAATAAGTGACGTGAATTCATTTTCAGTTTATTAAAACCCTGTATCAGTCATATTACTGTCAGCACTGAATATAAACCACAGCAGCTTAGCAAATTGTAAATATAGAAACAATTAAAATGTTAGAACACTCTTAAAAACTACTTTTGTTGTAACATATTCCCTTCTTGCTGCCCAGTGATTAGTGAGTTCTAATACATACTGCTACTGTAGCATTCCTATGTACGCTTGCAGGTTTTATAGACATGTTGGGGCTGACAATTAACATTTGTTTTAGACACTCAATTGAGTATAATTTTAAATACGCATTTCTAAAGTAAATTCCATTGAGGAGGCCTAGGTGACTGAGTGAAAAAACAATCACCTTTCACATTTATGTATGATTGTCATGCAGTTATTACCACTGATCCAAAATGCTTGTTATAATGTCAGTTTAATTTTTTTCTGTATCATTTTGGGTCTTTGACAGTTTGACAGTCTTGACTGAGCTATTTTTTATTAATATGTTGTTTTTTCAACTGTAATCTTAAAAATCATCACCAACATGTGTGAGTGAGTTCATTGTTGAGCAGCCATAATTGTCCTGTGACACATCTTCAGAGATGCATAAATGTGTGTTCATGTGTGCCTAGAAAGTATAATAATCTTCATGTGGCTCTAAAGCTTGTTCTGTGAAGAACAAATGTACATCGGCATTTTTAATGTGTGTTGACTTCTTTTAAATATGCCAAATTGTGCTTGCTCTAAGGATGGGAGGAAGAATATAGGTACCTTTTCCCACACTTTTAAACTGTATAAAAGAAGCAGTGATGATATGGTTGTCTATATGAAAGAACATCTCTAGTCCTGCATATAATGCCTGGAGACTTTCCCTCTCTCACTTGCCTTCTTCCGAATGCAACTTTAGTTTGAGCTTGTGTATATTACTAAATTCTGTTGTCACTGCCTGAAACCAGCACTCTTATTGTTTTTCTTCTTTGTGGAACCATTAGTCTGGAATCCAAGCTGCTGCCTGCCTTCATTAGAAAGTTGCATAGTTTCACTTAAAATTTATCGATGGCTATTTGGCACCTTTCTTACTGACAACTTTTGCTTTTCTAGTTCTGATTTTCTGTTGTCTACAGTGATGCAGGGGTTCTTGAAGCAGTAATGTTTGTAATAGGCTGGAATGGCAAATTAAGTTTCATAATGACTTGGTATAGATTTGCTTCATCTTACTGAAGATATTTTTTGTCCTGCCAGCCCATGGTAGCTTTATGTAACTTCTCCCAGAAGGAGGTGACACCTTACAAAATCTCTCTTGTGAGAGCAGATGTTGAACAGCTGGAGTACTCCACAAGCAGAATGCAAGGTCGGGACAGAGACTTTCAGAAGAACACTGTCAAGTAGGAGGACTTGAGAGTCCATGTTCTCTGTCCTGCGAATCTTGCTCGGAAAGATTTTGCCAGTTCTTATTCATGAAATCTAGGTGAAGGTTTCTGTCTGCCACCCAAAAGAAAAATTTCGGCCAAGGTTATAAGAGGGGTGCACAGGTCAAGGGCGATACAGGGTTTTACCAAGGGGAGTGCTGAAGGGGAAAAAAACAGTTCAGAGCCATAATAAAGCTTTCCTGTCCCTCCACTTTCCATAAAGACAGCAAGGAGTTTGCTGAAAATTTTGAGACATGCCAGTTGTTGCCAACCCCTGCCCTTTCTCTTTTAATGGCATGTCTATACTATGCTGTAGTACCTCTCAAAAGGTGATGATAATGGCATGTTGGTGCCATGAGAGGAAATTCCAATGGGAAACAGAAGAAGTGAGGAAGATTGTTCTGAAGGCTGTTTTGGAACAGCTGTGCCATTGTGCTCAATAACTTAGTTTCATGTGGCTAAAATTTTATCTAGGTCCCTGTGCCTACTGTTTCCCATCATATCTGTGCCTTTGAGGGACTAGATTTAGCTGATTAGAAACACAAAGCATGGAGCTGAAACAGAATTTAGTTTATGTGAATCTGGGTCTACGACAATAACCGGTAACCTCCAGACTGCAGTCAGATTTACTAGAGATCAGAAGTTAAGAAGTTTGAGAGAGGACCTTACTGTCCTGGAAATGCCCTAGGTGCTATTCAGAGATTGCAAACTATACATGGATTGCACGATCTTCGGAGAAGGCATTGCATTTGGAAAAAACTTAGCTGTCATCATAATAGAAATAATCACATACATTAGTAGCATGGAAAGACAGTTCTTATTGCAAAGAGCTTGTAGTCTAAACAATGCAAACTAAATTAAATACCCTAGTTCTTCTACATCAGTAAGCAAGCTGATTATTCAGCTGACATTCTCCTAAGAGAGCATGCATTTCAGACAGATGGCCATTTTGTAGAAAAGGAGATTTTGGCCTTGCACTGTAAACTAATTTCTCTGTAGCTATCAGTTGTCCAAAAGCCCCATGTAGAAATTTCATTCTTGATGATCTATTCAACATTTATGAAGGTTTTTGAGTTAGTATGCTGAGCTAAGTTTTGCTAGGAGAAAAACAGGAGAAGACAGCTTGCTTTCAGAGCTTCTGCTGTGCTTCAGAAGTCCTTCAGAAGTTACTTCAGAAGTTACTTCAGAAGTAACAGCTTAAGCAAATTTTTATCTTCAGTAGTGTAATGAGGCCAGCTTCTTAGTCCTACTTAATGATGCTGTTCGCTGTAAATTGGTTTCCAAAGGGAGGCCAAAATCTCCTTTCTTTTCTTTTCTTTTTTTTTGTCTGACCAGAACAGTTTTATTTGTCTTATTAAAAAATATTAACTGCTTCAATAAGCAAATTAGTAGACATTTTCAAAATGTATACCAATTACATGTTTTATATTTGTGTAGCTACAGCTCCTTCTATTCATGTGTGGGATGCAATGAACAAACAGACACTGTCAGTACTGCGGTGCTACCATTCAAAGGGCGTTTGCTCAGTCAGTTTCAGTGCCACTGGCAAACTGCTGCTCTCCGTAGGGCTGGATCCCGAACATACCATTACCATTTGGAAGTGGCAGGAAGGTAGGAAAGTGATTGTTTTTGTAGAATGTGTTTATATTAGAGGTATGCTGGCTTGACTCGAGCAATTGTAACATAAAAATATAAGCAGATTGAAAATTATTACAGTAAATGCTGTGCACTATGCACTGTACAAGAAGAGGTAAAATAAATGTACTTACCCATTCTGTATTTACTGCTAAATATATCTCCTTTGGAACTGTTGTGTAAAAATCAAGATAGTTCACTGATTTCCAGTTAGAATAATTAAAGAAAATTGTAGTCTTAATTCTTTTTTTTTTAATTCAGTCATTTCTTTGCTGCTTGGTAAAAACTCTTTATAAAATCTTTTTGGCTCCCAAAAGAAATTTTCTGTTCTTCTCTGTTCTTACTCTTCTTTGAAGTCTGATTACTGACTAGGTTGTTGCATTCCTAAAATTATCCCCCCAAAATTGCAAATTGCAGAAATGTGATGCCAGTACAGCTCCTCTATGCAGCTATGTAATTGGTGTCTTAAGCTATACTACATGTTTTCAGATTGGCTTTGAACTGAATTCAGGATTTAGGCTAAAGCAATTTGTTCAGCTCCTTTCCTCATCTCCTTTCTGTCTGGCAAAGTCATGCCCAGATTATGAAACTGATTCTCTAGTCTTCGGGGTTTATTTCTTCTGTCTTTGGAGATTTCCATTGACCAACTAGTATCTCTCAGAAGTTTAAAGATCAGCTATCAGGTTAATAAAAAGTGATCCTTCACAGCTTGTGTGCTAGATCCTGTGGAGCTGGATGCAATGTTAAATGTGTGTTTATATGATTTTAGGTAGTATGAAGGATGTGTGGTAAAAGCCCATGCAGCAATTCACTGCTGTTTCAGTGAGAATGTGCCTGTGCTTATTCTTAAGAGTTGATACAGATTCAACATGGCAGCTAAGGATCCAGATCAAGGAGTCTTCATATGGGTCAAAATGTCTGATTTTAACACCTCTGAAGAGACTGGAAAAGCATTACCTTTCAATCTAAGACCATATGTAAAGAAGTCAGTTTCTGCGTTTTCTGCAGAAAGAAGAAAGTTTTCTAACTGGACAAAATTTGCAGAGAAGTCATTCATTAGTCTCTTGTAATTTGTCCAGAGTTTGGGATTTTCAGAGGAGTCGTAGGAATTTAAGAGGAGATGGAAACTTACTTGGATCTGAGCTCTTAACTCTTCTATACTCCTGAGGAAATTGAAAATTATATGTAGATGGCACCTTCATTAGGTGCTGCACTTTGCTACTGGGTTTTATTAAATGATTTTTTTTTAATCTGCATCTGAATTTAGTTTTAGTTTAGGAGCAGTCTGTGCTTTTCTTCACAACCTGTGTGGTCTTGGATAACTCATCATTCTCCATAATTTTTGTATTTTTTTAACCATAAATGTATATTTTTCTCAGTGAATTCAAAATGTCCATTGTCTTTCTGCCAGGTGCCAAAATTGCCAGCCGAGCTGGTCATAACCAGCGTATATTTGTAGCAGAATTCAGACCAGATTCAGATACCCAGTTTGTTTCTGTGGGAGTAAAACACGTGAGGTTCTGGACACTGGCTGGAAGAGCTCTTCTCAGTAAAAAAGGGCTATTGAGCTCCATAGAAGATGCCCGAATGCAAACGATGCTATCTGTAGCTTTTGGAGCGGTACGTACCTTAACAAACTATTTTAAAATGCATACAAACAAAAATTTTTTTACTCTTCTGCCTCTATTCAGTTCAATGTGACTTGTCTAACCTACTAATGAGTATGACAGTTGTTTTATTAAACTCAATTTACCATTTCGAATACTTGCCTGCTAGTTAGAACTAATGCCAGCTTTCTTTAGAACAGAAAAGAAAAAAGATTATGATTTTGTATGTTTTCAAAAGAAACAAATGTAGGTGCTTTGGACTGATAATACGCTGCTTGGTATTTAATCTGGGTAAAACAAAGCTGACTCTAGACTGCAGGAACCAAACAGTAGAAATGAGGCTAATTTTATGCCCACCTGGGGGTGATTGTATTATAATCTGTATGCATTACTACTCATGGGTGATCTGAGAGCAGCATTGTCCTGGGGCATTTGTTAACATCTATGACTGTTAGATGACTGCAGTTTGTTTCGCTTTGGGGTTTTTTTGACAGATGCGGGCCTTGTTGCCAAGTTCCACGTCTTTGCCATTTCACGAGGTGCTTTGTATGAGCAGCACTCATCTTTTCAGCTGGGCAGATAGCCATGGATTTCTTTTGTGAAGTGATGCTTCTCTTTTATTGCGTGCATTACTGTCCTGCTTGCTGATCAGCCTGTTGGGTCCAGGCTGAATTTATACTATTGATTTTGATTTTTGAAACTGTAACTGGCCTGTGGTTTCATTTTTGAATATTGGTTTTAATTCATATTGATTTTAAGTTTATCCAAATAAATTGCCCTTAAATTTCAGAGGTAATTAAATTTATTTTTATTACCTTTCAAAAACAGGAAGCAGAACTAAAGAACAGGCAGCTTTTAGTTCTGAGTTAAGTCAGGCTGTTTTCTTCGTAAACTAATGGTTACTATAATCCAGTGAGTACCTTCACCTAACAACAAAAATGAATGCAAGCGTAATGTACATAGCAAGAGGGTGTAAATTGCCTGTTCATGTGAAATGTCAAAACTGTTCTTGGTTTTCTACTTTTTTACCCCAGTTTGCACACCTGATAGGCTGAAAACATAGATAACCCTATGGCTGAAGCTTAAGTCATTGCATTTCTTCTTGCAGCGCAGAGCCTATTAGCTACAAGAAAGCATCTTTCAGACTTCAAGAAAGAATATAGTAGCTCATTGTTTTTTCCCTACAGGTTCTTATTACCCCTTCCACAATTTGCTCTTCTACAGCAGCAAATAAAAGCAATCTAGCCTAAAAGCAAACAGTGATGATCTTTATTTCTGAATGTTTTTCTTCCTGTCTTACTCAGAATCAGATGATGAGTATATTTTTCCCCTTTTCAGAATAACTTGACATTTACAGGTACTATCAGTGGAGATGTTTGTGTTTGGAAAGATCATGTGTTGATACGAATTGTGGCCAAAGCTCACAATGGACCTGTTTTCACAATGTATACCACATTAAGAGATGGTTTGATTGTTACAGGAGGCAAAGAAAGGCCGTGAGTCGTCTTTTTTCCTTTTTTCTGCATGCACTTGTATTCTTTAAAAATGGTTTGGATTCATCCCATCTAACACTAGGCAGTTGAGACGTCAAAGCTAGATGAGTAGTCACTTTTGGATCCCTAAATAGTTGGTAGGAAAAAAAGTAGCCACCACCTCCAAAGTGCAGGTAAGCCCACATGAGCTTCAAGTACCTATTTTTTTTCCACTGATTATAAGAGAAAGCCTAGAGTGGCTAGGATCCTGACCTGGGTGCCTTGCTTAAGTACCTAAAGTCAAGGGGGATGAATCAGAATCTAAATCCTATGCAAGTAGTTCTTTGTAAGTTGAACTTCTAGATAACAGTCGTCTTTCTAAAGCATACGTGCAAGCTTCTTCAGGCATTTTATGATGACTTTACATTATTTTGGTTAAAAATAATAGGCAAGCATAAAATAAATTATGTTAATGGATTCTCAGTTACATTGCATTATCAATTATACTGCATTATATCAGTCAGGTAATGTTTCTCCAAGTACAAATACATGAATTATCAAAGAGATGATACAGTTCTCCCTCCTTAAGCTGAAAAGGGCTGACTTATTATAATCAAAAGTAGCCTTGAAATCACCTTATCATTTTACTAAATGGTTCAATGGTATTTATCACAACAGCATTATTTTTGAGAGAAGGCAAAAACATTTAGTTTGAAATACTGTGATTGAATAAATGAATGATAAATATTATAATAGCATAAAGCACAGCTTCTTTTAAAGGAAGGATCTGTTTAGTTATGATGGCCAAGGCAAACTGTCTTTTCTCAAATCTAAGGTACAGCAACTTCATTTGTTTCTGGGGTTGTAAGCAAAATATCTCTTCAAGCATTTTAATTTTTTCTTAGTACCTTGCTAATCATAAAAGAGAAAAAAAGAAGCTTCAGCTGTAATACAGTCCATCTGATGGCATGGTAGTGCCCTGTTTTGCAGGACCCAGGCCACTTACTACCTTTTCCTTAAATAGTCCTTAAAGATATTCAAACCCAGCTGAAAACGTATTTATTCCTGTCTGTGAAATATTTTCTCCTAGTATTTGTAAAACATCACCGTGATTTTATTTGGAGAACGTTCTCTCTACCACTTAGCTTCAAAGTCTCTTAATAATTAGTATTTGACCTGAAAGAAACAGTAATGAATAACAGTAAGAAACAATAATTCGTCTCCTGTGGGAAAATGGAATATTGAAAGTATACTAAACAAATTCTACATTTAGGAAAATTGCATGTTTGCTTCTGCCTTGACATTCTTAATTGCAGTTCACCAGCCTCTTTTGATAAAATCTTTTTGCTGAGTATGATGACCCATCATATGTCAAAACAGTGCTATCGGGAAGCAAAGAGTATTGCATTGAAAGGACTAGCAATTTATAATTCATTAGAGTTCTTTTAGTAATAATAGTACAAAAGCAGTAATTGTGATTAAACTCTCTGGAGTTCTTTGTCAGGGTTCGTTCAGTAATCAAAGTTGTGACACTGGCAGCTCAGTATTGTGGAACATTATATTTTCTTTTCTGTTGGGGGAGATTCTTTTGTCTTTGAAGACAGATAAAACTTATGTCCCACCTCAGCTGGAAATGACAGATTTATAACTGTTTCATTAAACATTATCTCCTTTTTAGAAACTTTTTACTTTAATGTGTTCTTTACCGAAATACCAGTTCTCTTGAAAGTGGGTGGGAAATACTTAGTGCTTTCATGATTAACACTTATTAGTTGGGTATCTTGTGCAATTAACATTATGTGATTTTTCTCCTGTATCTTTGTCATTCACAGCAGTGAAAATAGTGAAATTTTCACAAAAGTGAAAATCTTTTGTCATGTATTTCACAGTAGTAAAATCTTTCCTGTTTCCCTCAACTATATCTTGATAATCTCTGCCTGTCTTAATAATAAGATGGCAGTTTGTTCACACACTTAACTGTTCCTATGACTAGACAAATTCCCTAAGAGCTACTAATTCAGACTAAGCTTAGCAGTGATCATCTTTCAACTTGTTCTGTAAAGCAGTATGACGAGGACTTTGAACCAGTATTTCTTGCTTAGCTAGGAGGCTCAGCATATTAACATCACCTGTTCAATAAGAACAAACGGAATCTTTAATGATTTAAAACATACTTAAATGCCTCGTTTACAATATATCGCATTAAATAATATAGTTCTTTCACCCATTAATTGTCTTTTTTGTGCCAGCCGTTATACTCATGGTTGTTCCTGATTCCTTGATAGATCAAAGGAAGGAGGAGCAGTTAAGCTATGGGATCAAGAGCTGAAACGATGTCGTGCCTTCAGACTAGAGACAGGACAAATGACGGACTGTGTTCGCTCTGTTTGTAGAGGCAAGGTAAAGAAAGCATCATGTCTTTAAAATACAGCTTATAATTTGTGGGTTGATCTGTAGCATTAAATATATGATAAATTGTTTGCTTCCTCTTTATCTTATAATTAGTATTTTAAATTAAAGGTTGAGCTAGAAGGTGTCTACAACTGGTTTTACAGCAGAAGAAAAATCTACTTTGGGCCGTCTCAGTCTTACTTAGGATAATATTCTGTATGTATTTTTATTAGAGACTAACTAAGGATTTCTTTTCTATTCTTTTCACACTTCCAATATCTGACTTACAAGCAATAACTCAACTGGCATCGTGATTTATATACAGCTTTGTACTTTAATAAATCATGGATGAGTTTAAAAAATAAATTATATTTGATTATTTGATTACTTGATTTCAGCAAACCTTCTTGACAGAGCTATGGCTTTGGATTATATCTTTATTACTGTTCATCATGAGTAGTTAATGTATTGTATCAGAGATAATTCTTTCACTGTTGTTCAAGGGGAAAATTCTCGTTGGGACAAGAAATGCCGAAATAATCGAAGTTGGAGAGAAAAATGCTGCATGTAACATTCTAATTAATGGTCATATGGATGGACCAATCTGGGGCCTAGCAACGCATCCTTCCAGAGATTTTTTCCTTTCTGCTGCAGAAGATGGCACAGTAAGACTCTGGGATATTGCTGAAAAGGTAGGTGTTGGAGAATAGTTGTTGTTTAGGGGAAAAAAAAATCCTAGACTCGTGGTGATGTTGAGGACTTGAAACTTGTTTTTTTAATGTATTCTGAGAATAATCCATCTGATAGCGGCAAACTGTTAGCATAAGGTATTTTTTAAATATGAAAAAATAGAAACATTTACTTTTCTGGGTTTTTATTTCTTCACAGAAGATGCTGAACAAAGTCAGCTTAGGACATGCAGCTCGTACTGTTTGTTACAGCCCAGAAGGTGATATGGTAGCTATTGGCATGAAAAATGGAGAATTTATTATCTTGCTTGTGACTTCTCTAAAAATTTGGGGGAAAAAAAGGGACAGAAGATCAGCTATTCAAGATATCAGGTCAGAAAATATAATGCCTTTGTCTATTTTAGTATTCTAGAAATCTGTATTATTTTGATTTTTAAAAAATACAGTTTTATGTTCTGAGGAGCATTGCAGTGATATTTCAGAGATCTGGAATCAATGAGTGAATTGTGGAGTTTGTGTGATTACTCTGATACCAGGAATAAAAAGAAAGGATGAGGTACATGAAGATAAGAGATAGCAATCGATCAAAAAACAGGCAGTACCATAGGGGAAGTGTCAAATGATATTGCCAAAGGTTAGTTAAAATGAAGGGTGAATGGGGAAGTAAATGGGGATAGGAACAGACCATCCTAATCAGGGGGCAGATGAGAAGGTGTGAAAAGGAGCAGGGTGAGATGATGTGTAGGCAGTAAAGTGAGATCAGGTTTCCAGATGAAGACTGGATTGTGAGAGATGATGGAAATGTCCATCTGTCAGTTTGCTCTTTAATGTGTTTTGTTAGAAAGGAGTTAGGAGAAGTACAATTTTGCTTCTGTTTCCTGAACGGAGGACAAGACTGTTCCTTCTGTGAAATAAATTGATAGTGATCAGCTCAAGGAAGCTTCTGGAGAGCAAAGTGGGGTGAGTGGGAGAAATACGAGCAAACAGGGACCTTGCTGCAGGAAGGCAGGAGAGCCCCGCTTGGAGTTAGGGGGTTGCTGGAAACAGAAAGCTGTCCCAAAGTATGTCTTGGAGATAATAGAAATAAAGAAACTTCCCTAGTAACACAAAAGGGACTGTGTAAGGAATTTGTTCAGCTCAGGAAGCTACTGAGTTTCAAGACTAGAAAGGAAAACTGGAGGAAAGAAACCACTGTACAAAGACACATTGGGCAGATGAAAGATTTGATTTCACATCTTTTTGTTCAGTACATTTCCTCTAGAAGGTCTGGCTTTTCTTCATTTACAGCATTCCATTTTTCTAGTTTGTAGCCTTGTAAGTATAGCGTTAGAGAGCCTAAGTCATCAGGGGCATGTCACAAAATTGTGAGAGTAATGAGATCAGATAATGAACAGAGTTATTCCAGAGGTGTTCCCAGTTCACTTATATGTGACAGCTGTACCAAAAATTATTGCCACCTTCTTGTGCATGTACGTTCCCTGAAAATTATATTTGTTTCAAAAGTTATTTTGCTTAGCAGATGAAATACTCTGCCTCCCTCTTTAGTTCTGGATAGCAGACACTTGAAATGCAAATTTACCTGTGCTTCTCAAATATTAGAATCTGTTGTAAATGCTAACCTGCGTTCGTAAAACCCTTTTATCTGTTCAGGTTTAGCCCAGATTCTCGTTACTTAGCAGTCGGTTCCAGTGAGAATGCAGTGGATTTTTATGATCTGACTTTGGGTCCCACACTAAATCGAGTCAGCTATTGCAAAGACATCCCAAGTTTTGTGATCCAGATGGACTTCTCTGCAGATAGCTCTTATCTCCAGGTATCAGTCATTAATTGTTCAAGATACTAAATGGAAAATGTACTCAAGATACTCTGCAAGTATTCTCCTTCCGCAGCTGCTAAATTTTGTAATGAATTGTAGTAGGTTACTGTCACTAGACTATTGTTTTGTTGTAGTGATTAAGTGGATGATGAAAATAGTTATCCTGGATATTAAATACAAGAAATAAGCATAGAAAGGAGAAACAGATTTAAAAATCACTGTAAAGTATCTCCCTGCCTTTTTATCTCTCTGGTGATGATGGGCTATCTTAAAAGAGGAAGGAGTACAGTCTATCATTCTGTAAGCCCCAGGGACCTGTGAACTCTTCATATCCCTGACCGGAATGGTAGCATTACACATCATTTCAGTGTTAGCCTTCGTGGAGCAGCACCAAAATCATGGTGTTACAACTCCCAGCCACAGGGCTCAGGACATTTCTTAAAATCAAAATAAAGTAGACATACTTTGCTTTCTATATTTTGTTCACATCCAAGAGGAGGAGTAAGCTTCTCTCACTATCCAATCAACATCTGCAGGCTGAGAGGAATACCTTTGTGTCAGTTTTAAGGATATGAGTTTATTTTGCCTTATTTATACACACACATACATACTAACACTCACAATATATAGACAGAATTAATATTATGTGCAGAATGTGAGATGTTTCAATTTTTTAAATTAATTTTAAAAATGAAGATTTCTTACGCTTTCTCACTGTTGCTTTACACTTGCATAGATTTTTGAGAATTTTCAGCTCACTGAGCAAGTTTTATTAATAGATAAGTTACCTATAGAGTAAAAGATAACTATCAAGAAAATGCTTTTCAAAGCCCTTTAGAATTATATATCCATCTTTTCAAACAAGTTCATGTATTCTGAATCCTCTGTGGTCATCTCAAAGGTCTCTACTGGGTCTTACAAAAGGCAAGTCTATGAAGTGCCTTCAGGAAAACAGCTTGTGGACCAGGCTGTGATTGACAGAATAACATGGGCTACTTGGACAAGGTAAATGATTCACACATTTACACCTGTTAAAACACTTGTAATTTCCAGGAGAAGCACCTACTGTTTAAAAGCATATTTCATCCCTTCCTTCAGTCAGATACTTTCTTTTAACACACCCATCTGCTCCAGCAACAGATCAGGTAAGTACAGTACAGCAAAAGAAAGTACGTAGCAGATTCCCTCAGTAGAACATGAGCTTTTTGGCCAGTGAGGATATCCGATAAAAAATGATCTCTCTAACGTGTGCCTTTCTATTCATTGTGTATCTCCAGCTTCCTTTGATATATCTCTAGCAGCCTCAGTAGTTTTTCATGGCACTGTACAAATTAGCTGCAATACTGCACTGTTTACTTCAAAATAGTGATTTGGGGATAAGAGTACAGGGAAAATTAAAATATATCAAAACATGAAAAGACAATACAAGACTGATAATTCAGGTTTTATTTACAGTATTACACTAATGGTATCTGTATATTAAAGTTGCTATTAATATTTACATATTAAAAGGTATACAAAAGTACTTTTAAATACCTTGAAGTTGTTATATTTCATTCAAAATAGACTTCAAAATTACATGAAGAATGATACCATATTTTATTTTTATTTCACATTTAAATAATTTATTTTATATTCTGTGCAAATCTGATTTCCTGTGCCTTATTTCAGGCTCCTTTGCCTGCTTTCAATTATTGTCCTCTGATTAGCACTCTCAGACAAAAATTGAGAATAAGTACTTGAAAAGTTTCCACATATGAACCACTTTAAACAGTAGTAATCCTGACTATTTTGCTGCAAGACATGACTAAAACTACAAGCTTTTCAGAGGGCTCTGAAAAACTCATTTTGTTAGCTTTCTGTTTTCTGCTTGGGCAATCCATTTTTGTCACCTCTTTGATATGAAAACAAGAAACCTGTGTTTTCTGACCCAATTCAGTATGTCTGAAGTAAATAATTCCTTTTTGAATGTAGTGTACTGTGCTCTGATTTTGGGGAAAAGAATCACAGAAGAATTCCCAAATCATTCACCTGTTAAATTATGAAGTGCTTGTTTCTGTGCATTCTTGGAAGTATGCATATACATTGTAAGCACAGCTGAATAAAAAGGAACTTTTCACAAGGCTTTGCAAAGGAAATTTTGTATAAATGTCTGTTCTGGAGTCTTAAGAGAATTATGTTTCCTGTTTAGGACAATCTCTTCTCCCCCCCCCCCCCGATTTTAATGAAGAATCTTCTTCACTGGACTCAAGGAAACTTTTCATCTAATTGATATGAAAATGTTACAGAATCAACAAAACATGGTTATAATAAGAATATACATATTTTTATTTTCCAACAGCTGAAATTTATTCATCTAATACTTATGCTATGACATTCTATTTTTAATTGTCCTTTCTTTATTTGTTTTTTTGGCAAATGCCTCACTGGACAATATTAGTACTATTGATTTCACCTTTGCTTCTTAGTGTTGTCGTGGGCCACGTTCTTTTGGGAATTATATCACTGAACCCATTTCAGAAGTAATTATGGAATAATATAAAAATTAGTTACAGAGTAAAATCTATACAATATGTATATGTTTAAGAATAAAATGTAAAAATTACATTTTTATAAAACCAGTTACAGTGAAAGCTGCTTACTATTTCCTTGCTCTATTGTTTTAGCTATGGTTTTCAAAAGAATTTCTTGCTCTTCTATTTCAGTGTTCTAGGAGATGAAGTAATTGGAATCTGGTCCAGGCATGCTGAAAAAGCTGATGTAAACTGTGCCTGTGTCTCTCACTCGGGAATCAATCTTGTAACAGGCGATGATTTTGGCATGGTCAAACTGTTTGACTTTCCATGTCCTGAAAAATTTGTAAGAATTTGTTTTTGCATCGTTACAACAAAAAGTACTGATGATATTATGGTCTCATACTGTTTCTTTAGAAGATGTATGATGGAAATATCTCCTGCTCTAAATTTGTAGCTTTTTGATGCATCTACGTAACTTTATCCCTATAGTCTCATAAGCATGCTTCACCTCAAAGTTTTCCTAACATTTTGTGCAATAGCTTTTGCAGGTGTTAATAATGTCTGCCAATCTGCATTAGCATAGTGCCTTCATACTGAAAATCTCAAAGCCCTTAGTTTTATTTATCCACATCTCCAATCTCTATTTGACAGATGAGGAAGACAGCTGGTAATTTTAGTCCCATCTGTGTATTTCCATGGATGAAGAGTTTACAGATTTTTCGCTAACACTAGCACTGTTAATTTTCAGGATTTGAGACTGCACAGTGTAAACTGCTTGCACACTTATAATGAAAAGAATTTTTTCAGTGTTAGAAATTTTACACAAAATTTAGAGGTTAATCATGTGACAAGATATATTTCATTTTATTGTGTTAGCTTGAGCATTGTTCCCAATTTGCAGGTGCTGTCTTATGTGGTGACAATTTAATCTGCATTGTAGCTCAATAGTACTTCTCCTTCAGGAGATCTTTCACGTTTGAAAACCTATATAACATTCTGAATGATATAAATATGTGATGCAATAAAAACGTAGATAAAAACATGCATACCTCATTTGATGTAGGAGGACACAGAGTATTTAGACACTTTCATTTTATTGTTGGTTTTTTTTTTTTCAGGCAAAACACAAACGATTTTTAGGTCACTCTGCCCACTTGACTAATATTCGATTTACAAGTGGAGATAGATACGTGGTCAGTGCAGGAGGGGATGACTGCAGGTATGTATCCTTTCGTTATTGTCAAAAAGTACACAGCAGTGGACGTGGACAGTCTGTAACAGTATAAAGCTCAAGTTCAGAGTCTTCATCTTTTTATCTGTGTGCTTGCTTTTCTGTTTGTGTATAAAGAAACAGATATTTGCAACAAAATAAATAGCCCAGATGTTAATATGAACAGTTAAGATTTAATAAATTATGTTTACATCTGTATTCAGAGCATCATACTTTTAACTGAAATTTTTCTTTTGACTGTTATTAACCATTTCTTTCAACGATATTGTAATCTTTTATATCTCATATTATATCTTTTTGAAAATGCAGCTTATTTGTTTGGAAATGTGTGCATATGCCTCATTGAGAGAGACATGGAGACTTGCCAAGAGGACACTGCATGAAGTACCAGGCATGAAATACCCAGGATTGCAATGTGACATTCTGTTGTGCCCTGCATGTGTTAGAAATGGTGCTGATCCAAGACACAGAGCAATCTGTCTCTGAAAGACAAGTATCTAAAGTCTGTCAGAAGGATGGACTGTATCAAATACACTGAGGCAGTTAGATTTGCTTCAGTATCGGATAATCCGGGTTTGTATTTCACTCACTGCCAGATGTTGAAAATGAAATACGTGGGTAAAAGGAAAAAGTGAATTGTTAATCAATGTACAGTTTCACAGTAAGATCCTGGGGTTTTAATCAAGAGATGTTATTTCTGACCTAATGCTGTACATTGATCTATTTTCAGCATGAATGTTTCTCCTTTAAGTTTTGGGGTCTGAATATCATTGAAGAAAAGAGTATTCCATATTTTATTACTGAAAGAAACCATATATTAACTCTTAAATATATAGTATTTTAATAAATGTGTAATTATTATAATGGAAATGATATTTCTATGACTGGTCAAAAGGAAACATCATCTGGTGAAGCAGAAAAGAAGAGAGCTGATTCCTTAGGGCTTAAATATTTCTGTATTTAGAGGCCTGGGTCACAGTCATGTCTGGTGAAAGCCGTTGGATATGCATGATCTTCATGGCTAATTTAGTGTTTTTGTTGCACTTAAACATTAAATTAGTTCTGTGAGCAATAATAAATTTGCTCACTTTGCGAGTGCCTTGCCCACAACCTAAAAGTCTAACTCCAGTTTTTGCCTTGTGAATAAAAGTATTCTCAGTGGAAGAGAGGTTATTGCTGTGTTACTTGCCTGGGCTTTTAGCCTCTATGCTGGAAATGTGGACTAGGGTGAGGATTTTATAGTCTTCATAATCGATAAAGCTTGGGATGTCACCAGTTGCAAAAATAGAATTTCATAGCAATATGAATTGATTTTATTTTCTCAGCATCATAGGGGGGATTCAGAGAGAATATTAACTTTCCAAACATTATATTTTGTACATTTGAACTTTTTAAGAGTTAGGACTAGCTGGGAGAGGTCTCTACTCAGATTTCTCTCCTGATTGTAAAAAATGTCCGATCATATGCTTCTTTAAATGGACCTGCTGTCACCTCTAGCGTAAGTGCATTTATTCTATCCTGCAACATAACTGAGACTCTAAGTTGGAAAAACATTTCAGTGATAATGAAAACCTGAATAAAACTATGTTTTGGGTACAAGTGAGGAAGATTTCATCAGCTGTTTCTCTAAATCATGTCATAGAGATGCATTACAGACTGAACCTGGTTTTTAATCAGTACAGTTAATTTTCATGCAACATGAAGGAAACAGAAGTAATTATCAGCACTACTCTCATAATCACATTCTGCTTTGAATGTAAAGCTCTTTTTCTCTGTGTCAGCCAGCATTGCTTTAACAACGGCATTTGTTTAGGTCAGTCAGTAGGCTTTGACACTATTCACCTCTTGCATCCTCTTATTCCAGATAAAAGAAAAAAAGAAACAAACTTCATCTCTTCTTGTAAGCATCTTGTGTACATGGTGGTTATAGAGAGAATGGGAAGGCTTGTATATAGAAGAGAAGGGGGAGAAAAGTTAATGAGCCAGACTTCCATGCTCTCTTAGGTCCAAAAATGCTTGTTACGTGCTATACAAAGCTAGTTACCCAACGGTCTTAGATAATATATTTTATATATCAAGCTATAACAGATATTTATTTTTAAAAAGTTGATGAACTAAACTATTACCAGGTTTCTCAGCATGATGGTTCTTAGCAAAGTCTTGCCAGTCATGCAGCTGCTATTCTACAGAAGCAAAAACTCTGTGGATTTGGTCATGAGTGTACAGGGAGATCTTGCCGGTAACTTTTTTTGACTATACGGGAATTGCATAGGAGAACTGAGATTAGAGCTGATCTGTCTCGTAACCTTGTTGCCTGCCTGCCTGTTTTATATGAAAATTAGAATCTGGCATTTAAATCCTATCTATGCCAGAGAAATCAGTTGCAGTATGCTATAGCTGTGATTCTGTCCCTTATTAAACACATCTATGCAGGACTTCTTGACTTGAAGTAAGATTTGTCCTGCCTCTATTTTAAAGTTGCCTTTCATCGGTTCAAGTTGGATGGCTGTTAAGAGCTCCCTCGTAGTCTGTCCTACTCAGACTGCCAGATCAAAGTCCAAATTTTTCTGCCTCTTTGAGTTTTCCCCTCAAAATCCTAGGCTCAGTGTCTCCCAGCCTCATGATCTTCTGTAGGCCTTCACCCAATGAAAGAGGTGTGTGGACTATCAAGAGTTTTGTTCCTCGGATCCCTGTCACTGGTTGTGTCCTCCTCTCCTGCCTCCCCCACCCCCTTCATTAATGCTGTGCCTCTCCACTGCTAATTTGTCCATTGGTGCTTTTGCCCTGAGGAACCTCAAATGCCACACCAGCAGTGGAGTATCAGTGAGAAGCTGACGGGCAAATTGCAGCAGGGCTGCCCTCGGCGGTGCAAGGCTGATAGCTGCAGTGCAGAAGTCTGAGCCTCCAGATCTCCCTGCTTCTTCACTCTCTTCCAAACCTCACCACTACTGTAAAGGGCTGGGATGGGAGCTGGAAGCTGAGGAGCTCTTTAAAAACAAAACTACCAGCCTTGTTCCTCCTATTGCAGCCAGCATTGGTAGCTAGCATTTTCCCTGGCAAACTGCTCAGTGGTTTGCCAGGTAAAATGGGGTCAGCCAGCTGGGAACGGTCATGAATGTTGAGGAGTGAGTAGAGCCTCAGTTACAGCTTTCTTCCTGAGGACAATTTGGAGCATATTCTGTAGGACAAGCTGTGATTCTCTGCTGAAGAGAACAGCTGGCTGTAAGCATGGTTAAAGATGGCAGCTTTGTGGGGCTTTTTTGGTCTTTTTGTCTGTGATGGTGCTTGTTACTGTGCCTCATTTGCTGTTTACATGAAATGCTACTGTAGTAACTTGCTAATTGTTGCCACCCATGCTCGAAGCGCATGTATACGGGAACAAACTGGTGGTTTCGGTAGGCAGTGGGAGCTTGTGACTGGTTGCTCAGCAGAAGAGTCAGAGGATGACATAGCCCCATAGGATAGGTCAGGGAAGAAGCTGGAACGTGGAGGGACTAGTGACAGCCTTTTGTTTGGAAGCATCAGAGGGAAGAAATGTGGGCAGGAGGACTCTGTCTGAAGCTGGAGAAAGCCTTTTCTGTGATTATACAGTACCAAGGAGGGGGAGGCAAAAGTTCTTTGTATAATTTGCTCACTCATAGTGGATTATTTTGTTCTCTAGCTTAATTGTCTTTCTAACTCTTTTTCTGGTAGCAGCAAGCATACATCTTTGGGATCTTTAAAGTCAGCAATATTTTTTGTAATAAAAGAAATAAACTAGAAAACTGATTCAATAAAAGGAAAATGACATTTCACTTAAAAAAATAAATGCACCCTTGAAAGCTATTTAAGTGTGCTTAGAAAAAAGAGAGTGAGAGAAGGGAAGTCCAGCTCCTAGGAGCAAACAAAAATTAAAAAGAAACACTTTTAGAACTGAAAATTGCTGTAGTGCAGGAACTGAGGAACACAGTTGAGATTAGGACAGAGAGAACAAGTTAACCAAATGTATTGCATCATTTAGACTTGAAATCTTAAATTTGTTATTCTTAAGGAGGCAGTCATTTCTGATTTTGATAGGGTAGGCAAGAGATGGTGTAAAACTAAGGTTAAATAAAGTGTTTCAGAAAATTAAGGCTACTTTATCACTTGTTGACAGTTGAAGGAAAGCACTCATTCAGAGTAACTTCTGACTTTGCTCACTATCAGGGTTTCAATATTAGCAAGATTCATTTTAGAATAACTCTGAACTTCATACAAGTCGGGTTAATGCTCACCTGGAATTGTACCATCAGAAAGACACATTGCAGACAAGTTATATCCTGGATCTGGAAACTAGACCAAAATAAACTTCAATGCCAAGAGCAGGACTTTGATAGCATTCAGGGGTGGCTTAGTTTAAAACTGTGATCTACTTCTCTCAGCTGCTGCCTAAACCCCGCTATTTGACTTGCAAGTTTGCCGAGGCAAACAGTGCCCTTCTTTCAGCAAGCCCTGAGCATCTGCCTGTGCAGCACCTCACCTGCTTTCTTTGAGCACCGCGACAGTGCTCAAGTCTGCACGTGCACATGGATTTCACTCTAGACCTATGCACTGGAATCCCTTATTGGACTTGCTGTGCATGGTGTAGTAGTGTGACAAGCCAAGGATCTTGGTTTCAAATACAGTTCTTAGATGGGCAAGGTGACATTTCCCTGTTTCATTATCAGCGTCGCAGATGTGACAAGCCTTAATCTTTAAGCATTTTTTAAAATTCTATTAGCATAAGCTATAGGCAAATGTCGTCTTGTCAGTATTTTGGACAAAGTTAATAATCCTGTAGACTCTACAGAAAGGGAAGTAAGATTGCAAGTCACAAAATAAATTGCCACATCAGTGGTTTTAACATCACTAGCTGTATTGCATTTGCATACTCTTTTGTTCTCGTGGTTTTCTTATGCTTCCTTACAATCTGCTCTGTTTTCCTAAAGTTTATAGCGCCATTCGATTTTTGCTCATGTAGATAAATACGTGAGCTTGCCAAAGCTGACTACGCGTTCTTTATACTAGTCACTGTGGTGTGGTTGGACCAAGCCCGTTTCTTTGGTTGTCTCCAGCTTCTGCTCTTCAATTAACTTCGACTTCAGGCTTAAACTCTGCGTATCTCATTTCAGAAAAAAAGGAATAGTTTTAGGTGTATAATATGCATAAAAGCCACAACAGGTTTCCTTGCCAAAATAATTGATAAGTAATTAAAAATTAGTGGGGGGGTTTGGTGGGGGGGTTTCTCCAGTCTACTTGATGCTAGAACAGGTAACCACTCACCATCCCCTTCTCAGATTACCAACAGCATACCAGTCATAACCTTGAGCTATTTTTTTGTTAACTGTTAAATCAGCAATCCAACCAATTCACTTTTTCTTTGGAAAAAGAACGAAGAAAGAAAGAAAGAAAAAAAGGCATGTAGCATGTTCTCTTTTGCCCCCTAGTGTAAAACAAAACAACAACAAAAAAGGGTAAGGTCTGAGCACGGTGACAATAGGCAATTCTTGTAATTTTCATTTCCTTTGGAAGTCATGGAACACAGGATGGAGGAAACAGTAACAGGAAACCAGTAAATGTAAACCCAGAGAAAAGGAGAAAGGAAGGAGAACAGAGGAAGGAACGCTAATAAATAGGCAAAAGCAGGACCAAAGAACCAACATGGGTGGTGGTGGGTGGGGAGTCATACCACTTTCCGGCAAACGTCTTGTTTCGAATGGGAAGTAGTCAGTGGCTGGTTTGGAGTTTAAGGACTGGAGAGCAGTAGAGTGCTCAAGGAGGGGCTGCAGGCAACTTTGTTCGCTCTGGTTTTGGGAAGATGCAGCCGCTCCCATTCATTGCTCTTTCCACTCCCATACCTACGGGACAACTACTTAGTGCTGAAGTACAGCAGCTAACACAGATTCACCACTGTTGCAGTGTACACGTTGGTAACAAAATACTGCAAATATAAAAATGCTACGTAGTACTGAGAGCTCAGGTAAAAGAGTTTAAGGATATATTTTAAAATGCTACTCATCTTTCCCACACAAACCAAACATGGATTGTTTTAATAGGCCTCTTCTGATTTATCCATGTTTTAGTTTCCTGTGCAACTGGGCTTAAATGCGCTCTTTAAACAAAAAATACTGAACCAAAGAAATAGTATACTTTAGAAAACTCTTCATAACCAACCTGTATCAATTACTGCCTCTTTCATTTGTTCCCTATGGAAACGTTATTCATGAGTTCTTAGTTCTGTTCCCAGATGTGCACAACATTTAAGACAACAGACGTTAGAGCTACGGCCTGTAATTGTTCATTTAACTCGGGGTGTGATGGAGACAGGTGTATGCAGAGGGCAATTCAAGTCATCCATGAGCTGAATTTTCCTTCGGTGGTTCCTTGCCTTAGGCCTCCAAATATAGGTATAGTAAGTCAGGGAAGGTGAATGTAATGTAGCCTATGAATACATATGAGTAGAAATAAATTAGTAAAGGTCTTGATTTTATCCCATAATAAAGGGTTACAAAATAAGGAAATAATTGACTTAAGGTAAACTTTATGTAAAAAAAAATCCAAACTCATTACAGGTGCCGCTTAGACAACTGAACTGGACTTTTGCCTGTAGCAACTCTTCATAAGAAACAAAATCTGTGTGCAAATAGCTGAACTGATGCTTCTCCACCTGCTAGAGGACAGTTGAGTTTGAGACATGAGAGGCAGTATGTTCCTATCGCTCGGTGTGTCTGGATTTCTCTTCCAAAAGCCAAAATAGGAGTCCTGAGTTTCTGTTGCTTGTTGTGGGATAACTTCAAGACCCTACAAAGTGATTTTGCCTTTACTAGTACATATCTTGCTTGGTTTGGGCACAGATGTCATGTGAGAGCTTATTTTAAAAAAAAAAAAAAATGCACAAACCAAAACCAAGAAACCCCAAACTTTTTTAAAGATATCCCCAAAATTATTGTCATGTTCATTCCAGTGCTGTAAAGATGTGTCTGATCCACACCGTTCTACATTTGTAAAAGCAAGCTACTTGCACCCACTTAACTATAAAGTGGCCCCAACATAACAGCTGTTTTAAAACTAGAGGGTTAACGTCATTCGCGCTTTACCACTTTTTCATAAGACGAATTCTTTCACAGGGGACAAATGCTGCTACCCCATCATTGTACACAACTGCAGCTTTCGTAACGCTAGTGCCATCTTCGGCTGGTCTCGGTGAGGCCAAGGCAGGAGATGAGTGCTTAAGGGAAAAAAAAGTAATTATTGAAACAAGTATTGCATTGGTGGGTTCTGAGAAAGGGAGGTAGTAGGGGTATTTTAGTTTCAGTCCTCCGTAGGATTATAAGCCTTCTGGGCGGAAAAAAAAAAGTTTTTCGTGTAATATCCTCCAGTTACTCATTCATTAGCTTTTACCATTACTCTTTTCTCCCCCCCCGCCCCCCGCCTTCCCACAGGAGCCCTTAACCCAACTCCCCCCCTCCCAACCCCCAAATAAATATTTTTCCAAACGTAGTGGCTGTGAGAGGTCAGCCAACTTTGACCACAGCTTTACTGCTGCTGCGGTGACTTACAATACAAAGCCAATACAAAGCATTACATTGCTGAAAATGAATTTTCTATTAACTTAGTTGCAAATTCTTGAGATTGGGGAGGAGGGGGGGATCTTTCTATGCCTAGCAGGTAAAAAATATGGTATTTATTCTTCCCAAGAAGCAAAGCAGTTAAATACCTTTTTCTAGCACATTACTTAAAATCTGAGTATGTAATGTTCAGCTATGGAGCTGCAAATGTTCTGTAACTGCATGGTTTTTTTCAAACGCCAGTCACACCCAGGACATTCTCTATACTGTACTCTCTGGGAATTTAATACGTATACTTTCTAAAGAAAATCCAAGCATGAACACAGGCACAAATTGCATGGAAAAAAATGGTTTTCTGTACTTTCGTGAAATGTTGGTGCTGTTGGGTAGTACTTCCCACATTTCTGGTCTATTTTTCCTTTACTTGCTACTACTTACCATTGTGTTGTGTTTTTAGGTGCAAAATAGCGTTGTTGGTTTTTTTTTTTTAAAAGCAGTATCTGGTAATTTACAAGCTTTGTTTATGCTTTTTAGTTCAGTTACAGGTATACAGCATATTATATTAAGTAATGGAAAAGCTGCATTACTAATTTGTGAAGAAAGTTAATGCATTTTTAATGTAAAATTTCACATAAGAATATACTCGGAACCACAATGATCACTTAAAATACCATAACAATCTAAGTAAATGCATTAGAACCATTCCCTTTAAAAATACATACACTTTTAGCTTTGTGGCTTGGTTTATTCTCTTTGTTTTTAGCAGAGAAAACTCAGCAGCTTGCCTTATGCTAAACACGGTACAGTAGGTTATAAAACATGAAAGCTGTTGAAATTCAGCAATGGAGGTAGTACGAGCTTGCTGCTGCCCTTAGAAATTATTATCTCATCTCACACTGAAAAGGAAAATAGCTTCATGGTGGCAGCTATTTCTGAAAGGGACAGCTAATAAAGCTATTGGAAAATTCTATAGAAAAATAATGTAATTTGCAGTCTTTCATCTGGAAATCCGTTTCAGCACTGCTCCGTACAACGCGAGAGCCCATCCTCTCCTCCTCCACACCCCTGTCAGGTCACCTTAGGAAAATATTTTACTGTAGTTCTTTAAGCTTAAAATCCAGTTGTCTGTTCAGATTTGTTGTGTTTCATTATGGAGTGTGTCAGATAATCCCTCTTGCTTTAACAAAAAAAAAAAAAAAAAAGTATTTTAAGCTAGTCCAAAGGTATGGTCATGTATTACTGTAATAAGGATCATGGTTTTAAGTGTACTCCATTTTGGTTTCCACCATGAACATCTAATCCCTGTAACAATGTTGTATGTTTATTTAAAGTATATATATAAAAAAATTAAATGTCAGATTTTTGCATTAATTAAGATTTTTTTAAATTTGAATATGAACTTTGAGTACTTTATTTCACAAAAAAAAATTAAAAATACTTTCCTGGAGTGTTAAGTTTCAGAATTCAAGACTATATTTGTCAAATTTAAGTTCAAAATATGTAGCTAACATTGTTTTCTGATATCGAATGTAAATATTTGTAAAAATAAATTCTTTTGTATATTTTTGTGAAAATGTAGTTCCCCAAAAGATACAAAAGATTTAATAAAAAAGTGCATTTATGTTACTGCTCAACACTTTTCATCATTATAATACCACTTAAACGTATTCATGGTTACCTCCTGGGATTATTTTTTGCAAGGTAAGTCACAGGAACTTTCTCAAATGAGATAATGACAAAGCACGCCCAGTAGTCAGGTGTACTGGAAGAAAAAAAGGATTCTTCAGAAGGCAGTTCAGAGAGGTGCTTTCTGGCTGTCTGGCGTAAATGGAGACATCTGAAACCATTTATTTTCAAGTGAAGTGGTATTTCATTTCATAGGCTTTTTTAATGGGAGCACAATACCATTAATTGTTTAATTGCTCTTGCTTACAAAGCATTTTTGTTCCCTTGTCTTTGCTTTTTCCCCTGCTTGAGAAACTACATGGAAGTACCTTCTATTACATGGAAAAAATGCCCCAAAGCCAAAGCATTTACACTCTTTTTCCCTGTGAGCGGGTGAAGAGTTCAGTCACGATTTGCTACGACATCAGTTCAGTTGTATGCACTGTACCAAACATCTGCTGAACAAAAAATACTCCTAGCATGATCTGAATACAGGAATAAGCTTTCTAAGGCCTTCTGACGATACACTTACTTCAACACACCTAATCTTAAGCAAGAAACATTACCCAAATAGAACACAAAATGTGCTTTGAAAGTTTTTAATGGAATTTAAAGTAAAACTTTTCTTACACAGACATTTTCTTCTTACAGTGTAAAAAAAATGTAAAATTGCTCAAACTTACAAACTTGGAAAATTAGAGACATTTCAAGTATGCAATCAACTTCATTTTATGAAAACAATGTGTATTAAAAGTTCAAAATGCATGAATTTTTCTAACATCCTGTGCCCCTGGTGGTTAATCTTCCTTTCCACTACTGTCCAAAGGAGGCAAAGTTCAGTCCCAAGTTGTATCGTAATCATTCACTGAGGGGAAAGAGAAAAACAATTCACGTCAGTAACAATCCTACCAGTCTGTAGAGATGATTTGAGAACTGATTCGCAGCCTACCCCTGTAGTGATGAAGACCTTTGCAGATGAGATTAGTTGGAGTGAAAGGCTCAAGTGATTTGACTGTCTTTAAGACAGACCAGTGACTGCAGCTTTGGGAAGTTTGCTACCAGTTTATGAAATCAGGGATAGATGACAGGAATGAGCTGTTCTGCTAGAAACACGCTGAGAAACATCTGAACATTTTGTGGAAAAGACAACTTGGACACAAGATAAAACAACGGTAAAGAAGAGCTGATGTTGGATTTTCAGCTTTATTCAAATAAAACTCGGTAAACACAACACGTTCGGGTCAGGATTCCAGTGACTCTGCCATATCCCAGCTGCAGGGCACTTGTTTTTCAGTGTTGCATCCCATTAGTTAATGTTTATACTACTAAAAACAAAACAGTACAGAGTTCTTTTTAAAAGAAAGATGCCTATAACAGGTATGTTTCTTTATACATTGTTCATTGCACACACATTACTCCTGTGAGTAAAATTACATTTGTGACATAAGTCACAACATACACTCTAAACCTAACCAAGAAAAATAAAATTTAAAAAAAGTATCTCACCTGGTTTGAGTTCGAGTCCATTTCAAGGCATGGCGTGGAGGTACAGCAATAGTTGGATGGTAAAAAGTGCAGTCTGGTCTTGTACACTGGGTATTAAATCTACAATGCTAAAAATGAAAGCATTTCAGGAGAGGCTACTCAAAGCTGGCTGGCTGAACTCCTGAACAAGCTAACCTAGAACTCGTTACATGCAAATTTGTAATCCTGAATGACGTATCTGATGATAGATAACTGAATCAACAGCTACGTAGACTAGTGCAATCAGTTCAACCCAATAACAAAGAGAAATCCTTTAATTAAGAGTTAGGTGCTCCAAAACTGCCACTGCACTGACTGTTCCTTTGCTTCTAAGGGTTTACAGACTTTGTGTGTACGAGTTAGGAGCGTGACACAGCATTATCTGAAAGACAGCAGAAAAGCCAGAGTATCTGGCTAATAGTATCTGGGAGCAGAGTCCTGGGGACCCAGTGCATTTCAGCATTGTCAGGGCTTGAAAAAGGACTAAACTTACTGGCGTAAGGATATGCAAGGACACAATTCTACAAACAGAAGTACCCAAGTTATAAACTCTTGTACTATATAAATTACGTTAATATACTCCAAGGTAACTGGGCAATCTTTTAAGTTCTTGTATATTGCAGCACATCTGAGGGAAGAGCCAAGAGTCTGAAACTTATTCCTTCCATACAGGCTTGTGCTGCTTAAACCATGACAAGGCTACAAGATGTCCTCCTCCTCTGCCCCCAGCATCCTGGCTGGGCAGATCTTTGACAAGGGCTCTGGCTGTCTGCCTGCTTGAAACTCCCCAGAAGCACCTGGTAGAAAGATTATTTAAAAATATGATTTTCCAAATTCTTTAAATCACTGCTTTTGCATATTCTGTTTCTGAGCTAAAGTTAAAATCCAAAAAGTAAAAGCAAAAAATGTGAAATGCTAGTGACATTTCCTGACTCCAAGTAACATATTTCAAGTATCTTTCTAGCAAGGAAGGGAAGAGATAGGAGATAACTCTTACTTTTGGGTGGTAAAATGGACATTCCATTTTCTTACAAGCAGGAAAAAACTTGCACAGCAGACTACTGGAAGATATAGACGGCGTGGGTAATGGTGCTAACAGTAGAAAAGAACAGGAAGTGAGCCTGGATCAGAATAAACTGCTTTTTAATATAGTTCTACACAAACTTAAATATATCAATCCTTCTGCAAGAAATTACGTTTTATAATACACCAAAGTTCTGCAAGAAATATGGGAAGCATATCACAACACACTAAGTGGATCTCATCCTGGGGTAGAACAAGACTATCAGGTAATCATTAGTCTCGGTTCTTCACCATTTCAGGACAGAAGGTACCATGGTCATGGCAATGCTTGCAACAAATTAAGCAGAGATTCTGGTAGGCAGAGACATTCTGCCTACCAGAAATTAAAATTTAGACAGCAGCAAGCCTGTTAGAGTTTAAGCTAACCAGACTGAAAAGCGCAGGCACTGCACTTTCCAGGAATACACAGGAGCTGCTGGAAATGATACAGGAGATAAGCACATTGTACTCTGCCTTCTGGCAAAGTAACAAAACTGCATCGTACTACGAGTAAGGGCTAAACGACTTCCTAAAGATCATGACTTCAGTGGAGTAAAGGCCCTCCACCTTGGCACTGCTCAAAGGCTCAGGAATACCAACCTGTAATCCAAACACAGCTATTGCCTTCACTGGGTAACCTCATCCCTGAAAGCCATCTCATCATTACATAAAGTTAACCCCTACAGTGTCATTAAAGAAAAAAAAGCGTTCATACAAAGACAGAAAGCTCTGTTTTCAATTTGTGTCACAAGCTCTTGGTACAGCATGTATCCAATGTAAGAAACAAATCTGAGTAAAACTGCAATGCTGGCTAATCCCTCCAGAAGAAGGGGCTGCTTGTGCAAGTCACCACTTTGGCCTTGCATAGATTTCATATGGACTCTTGCGTAGAGCGTCCAGGGATTTTTCTGATAACAGTTTTTGCAGTAACACTGGATTATTATTCTTCATCTAGCATTAAGAGTTGAAAGACAATTAAGTCAAATCAAGCAAAAAATTATTGTTTCACCGCTGTCAGTTTCTGCTTCCAAATACACTGTTTTCCCTTCAGCACTTTCATTTAAAGCTCAGAAAAACAAGAGGTGCTCACCTGGTTTTGGAGGTGGATGGGGGGTTCGTCGACTGGCATGAGTGTAAGGACAGTCTGGCTTAGTGCACTTTGCATCGTATTTACAGTTTGGATGGATGAACAAGCATTTGTCAGCAAATTTGCAGTTAGGAAAAACTCTGAAGGAAAAGAAATTAAGTCGTAAGTCCATACTCGGAGCAAAATCCCCAAGCAGCTGTTGCGCACGAATGCCAGAATATCACAGAAAGCCAGAACTACAACAGGGCTTGCCCACGTGTGTTAGTTACTTCCAAAGCAGGGCATGCGGGTGCAGTGTACTAGCCGTACACGAACAGATCTGTATTCATTTTCCCTGTGGACACTCTTTACATGCATTAAATAACTACCTCACACTCGGTGGAGTTTGGTAGCAAGCTACTTAGTGCAAGCTAAGACACATTATTCTCAGTGTGCAATGCAGAGCAGCGAAGGCTCTGTGAATTCAGACCTTTGCACAGAGGGGCACAGAACTGACTAGGTAATATGGTTCATGTACTGAAGAGAAAGTGTTATTTTAAATTTAGTTATGTTGGATTTTAAAAGAAAATTCAAATGTCTGAGTAAATGAAGCTACCCAATCTGGTAACCTTTATCTCAAAACAGAAATTATTTTTCTAGACTGTTGCTGGTTGTGGAAGAGAAGGCAAAGGTACAGCACACATTCAAGAATTAGCCTTTGCTTTCAACTAAAAAATTACTGCATTTCCATGTAATGGTACCCTACTGTGTTCAAAAGCATTTTGACAGCTAGCAGAAGAGTGCCTCTTGTTTTAAGAGGACACCAATTCCCACATCTCTAAGCAACACAGAAACACCAGCCTGTATGCTAAACTAAGCTTTCTTCAGCATGAGCACAGCTGTGGCTCTACTTATTAAAACCATCACTGTATTCTGACACATGGTAGATGGGAGGAAAACAGAAGAAATTACAGTGTAATAATCTAGCTGCGATCCCTACCCTAACAGACTTACACTGCCTTGGAATATTTACCAACACAGAAGGGAAATTTGTAGCACTGAAATAAAAATAAAAATAACAGGTCAAGCGGATGAGCTTTGCACTACTCACTTGCAAGGTAGTGTGGGGTGATGGTACACACATTCATCTCCATTTTTACAGGCAGGCCAGTACTTGCAGCGCTCAAGCACCTTCTCCTGTTTTTGCAGCACATTTAACTGTTCCATATCCACTAAGAAGGCAAGAAAAACCAAGCTGGGACCTTTATGATTCTATATGCAATTTGGCATACACAATATAGCATAATTGAAATTCACAATATTTCCTATTCACTCTCTCCATTTAACCCAATTCTTGATAAGCCTCTATTAATCAAAAAAGTTGTGACAGTAAAGATTTATGTACAATCATATTATCTGAAGCAAATTTCCAAAGCTACAAAGTGAAAGAAGTCATAATATTGGACTGACAGCTGCCTTTTGGTGATAAAACATCAAACTTGCACTGTTTACAAGCAAAATAAATTAATTTTCTTCACAAATCCAAAACGAGGTGTGAAAGTCAAACAGACCACATCTTTATCAGACAAGACAAAGATTCTTCAACTGAACCCTAGTTACAACTGTTCTGCTGAGCCATGTGTTAATAATAGCTGTGCTTCCTTTCTCCAAGATATTTTTGGCCTAGAAAATTATTTCAAGAGATAAAGTAAAAAATCAATTTTTACACTAATCAGATGCGATTTATTAGTATGGGGACACACACTGAAAAAGAACTACTTTCATGTAATTTGCTCAGACAGATACCACATTCACTTCAGTTACCTCACTTCAGACTCCAATCCAAAAAGTATTTTAAGAAATTCCAAGCTGAAACATTCAATACCTTCACTACTCTTACAGGAACCTGAGACTTTGACTTTCTCCTATTTAACATTATTTCTAAAACCTCATTCTGCAAATTCAGGCAATTAAGCATATACCTTCACTGTTGTCTTATTTTCCCAAATCTGCCTGAACCTTTGGCTTTTAAAAGCTTTCCAAGACTGCTAGATTTATCTCTTTAACCTCACTAGTGACACACTTGCTCCAGCTTCATTCCACCCTCAGCCTCATTTATGCCTTCTCCTTGCAATGCACCGAAGCCTAATAACGCTATCCTATCGTAAAACCACATCGCTTGTACAAATCACTTCCACACTGACCCGATTCTGTGTGAACTTCAGTCACACCCGTGCTACTTCTGGCTAACGTAGCTAATCAAGTAAGAATCCCTAATAGAGATATAACTGTATCAGTGACACTCTCCTGTACCAAAGAGCTTTAGTAAGGAGTATGAAAGAGACTACGCTAGCAAAAGCACAGATTTGCAAGGGTCGTACTCTAATATATATTTCATTGTACTAGTAAAAATGTGCCAATGGGTATATAACATTCCTTTCTTCTTTAAGGCTGCCTGATATGAGTAGTACTCCTGAAGCCAGTGGGACTGAAAGGACATGGACTTAAAAGATTTTTTGCTTTTCCCCTATGGTTCTCTCATAATTGCATTACACATTGACAGCTGGATCCATGAAATTTAAGTTCTCTGTATAGCATCAAATACTATTCTTTATTTAGTTCAGAAAATTTGGGTGCACTGCTATTATGGAAAATAAAGGTCTTTTCATAAGAAAACTAAAAAAAAATTAATCCAAGCATGACCTTAAGGCAAGTACTCAACAGGTCTATGACAAAACAATATCCTCTATATTTTTCATCACCGTTTCAGCATTCTAAACAATTCAAACATAGGCTTCAGCAAGCAATTTCCCACAGGAGTCAAAAGGTATCCTGAATATATAATGTTCAAGTAAAATCATACACTGTTTAAGTTCTGCTTTCAGAGACTCTAGCAACTTGACTCTACCAACACCTTATACTTAACGGGATCCTTTTGATATCACAAATCTAGACAGAAACATTAACACCAAATGATTTATTTTTTAAAGTTCAAGGCATGGCAAAACGTTCGTCATAAAATCTCTTGTCCATCAGCACGGGGACAAATGATAATGGGCCAACAAGAAGTGCAGATTTCTGGTAATGAGGACAAACTACATTTTCAAAAGAAAAAAACAAATTTCACAAGTCCTGAGATGTGTGGAGAATTACCTATGTGCTGTATTGCTCTAGTTTATCAAGATAAGGGCTTCCAAAGATATGACTCCACTTAACTACCACATTTCATTTGCCTAAAGAATGTTCTAATTTCAGGAATAAATACCATCATTTTGATTTCTTAAGAATTACATATCCGAGAGTTCTATCCACAATCAAACCACCACATTAATGTTAGATCCTGTTTGTAAGCATAATTACCATCACAGCTCTCTAGCTGCCTGGTTACAATTTGCATCTGCTGTGCTCGAAGGCCTTTTAATCCTTTGCCGGCACACATATTTTGGGTAACTGGCTTTAATCCTTCAGTTATACACATATCTTCCTCTTCTTGATCAGAAAGGTACCCTGGTGGGCTGGGCACGCCATCCAGTGTCACGATGAACTTGGGGCTAGCAGGTTTCTCTGGCTGTGCAAGCTGGTCTCTATCAAACAAAGAAATGTAGTAAAAATTGATTTTCTGACTCCACAGGTCTGAGTAAAAGTGAGCTGCACTAGTAGCTAAAAGTAGTACAAGCTAATCTATGGAGAGTCATGCAGTAACAAACCTTCTTTTAATACTACTAATAATATACTCCAATTAACAGTTTGCCTTCCAGTCTCTCTGAAGCACTAATAAGAAATACAGCTTTCAATGGCATACAACAGAGAATTTGGCAGGTACATTTCAGTTTGTTGCATTCCGCTCAACAGACAGATCCAAAAGCTCATTTACGGACACAGTTAAATAAAGGAAAGTCATTAATCTTTTGAGGAATTTACAGTTTTGAGACAAAAAAAGTGAGGGTAAAATACCATTCTTGGAATCACGAACCTTTTAACACACAAAACGGGTGTCTCCTCAAAAATACTGAACAGCACATTATGAAACAGTGGGTGTAAAAGTTTTTAGGGCTAGGAAGAGAGAATTGAAATACTGACACTGAGAACTTTGATGCTCAGCCTGATCGAAAGATCAGTCTGGCCTAGTATCCCCTATCTGATAGTAGTCAACGTGGATAAAAGAGGCAGTATATAAAAACAGGGGACGCATGCATTTCTCCACTCTTCCACTGCCCCACCCATTTCACCCAAGGGACTTCCTGAACAGCATGTGATTCTAAATATTTGGAAATGCACTATGGAGTTCTTACTCTGACAAACAGTGATAGTATAAACTTTGTTTCTCTATGAAATTAGGCTAAAAGTAACTACAGTGTAGAATGCCTTTAAGAAGAGAGAAAAACAACACATTAGAAACATCACTAGCCAGAATTTTCAAGTTCAAGCAGTCAGAAATTGATCTATTCACACGCAAAAATTTACCACTCTCCTGTAGCACAGTCACAGTTTTCAACTGTGACATTGCGAGGTTATGCTTTTGGGTTTGTTTGTTCATTGTTAGTTTTATTTTTAATTAACACAGGCTGTTTAAAGCCACTCATGGAAAGGAAACATTAACAGTTTCTCAAACACAGCAGCCCACAGTGATGAAGTACATCACGTTGTTCTCAGTGGTTCTTAACTCTAACAGGTAAGATACGTAAAACTGTTCAGTAGCAGGAACTATCAAGGCCTTTAACAAGTTAAGAAAATGACTGTGCGCTGGCCATTGTTCCTTTGGGGAAATGAAAAAACACCCCCAACACATCATTTGAAGCTGACATGAACTTTAAACTTCTCTTGGCCAAACTCACCAGTAAGGAGCCTTAAATCACTCATTCCACATGCCATTTAACTGTTTGTTGGCTTATGGGTACTAAGCTACCTGCATGCAGAACATGCTGTCTTCCCTCCAGCACTGAGAACTCACGATCCACCGTACTCAATATTGTGTTAAAAGACATTTCTTAAGAAATGTAATCTCAGCATGAACCAGGTGTAAAACTAGAGGCAATTTAAGCAAAATTATTACTTAACTAAGATTTCAGAAATCAGAGCAGCTATGACAAAAAAGAGCAGTGCTTTTCAGTTCCTTCTTTCTTGCAGATCAAAGACATGCTCAAGCTACAGTTGACCCTGGGAATTACTGCCAATTTAGAAGGATTTCTGGGAGGTTTTTTGCCCCTGCTTTTTTTCCTCTGCCATTCAATGTCAGTCCATTTTCCATGATGTCACAGATCCTGACTGGACTGACAAAGCCCAAGTATGACTGAATGATTCCATCTAAACCACAAACAAGCATTCTATTAACAGTCCTAAAAGTAGTAACTTTTTACCGCGTCTGTATTAGACGTCCTGAGAGTACTCGTATTGCCTCTGTAGCCCTCTTTCCCAATTGCTGATTCTGCGGCAGTATTTCCTCAGATAACTTGGGCTTCTTCAGGATAAATGACCTAGTATCTGTATGGACCATAGATTCTGTATCATAGTAATCTGAATTGGAAGAAAAATTACATAGAAAAGAGAAAAAAATAAGGTTGTAGTTGTACTCTTAACTTATAGCATATTTTGTAATATCAATTTACATGGCCAATAAACTAATTTTATTTTAATTTCTTACTAGTAGCTTCCAGAAAACATTTTTACTTCCTTGCTTATTGCACAGAAGTGGATCAACAGGAGCCATTGGCCATATTAGTCCAGACCAGGAAACTTTGTTACTGGAATGGCTGTGCCAAAACACCACTGAAGGGGGTCCACACACCCCCAAAATCTCTTAGGCTTTGAATACCTACTGATGTAACGCTTTTATTCCTTAGAAATGTAGAAACTAGAAAATACTAGAAATCAGTATAATTAATTGAAAAGGAAGTTATATTTTAACATTCACTGACCAGTAGTGTTCAATTTGAAAACTAGCAATTTTTATTTAGGAATAAAAAATCACAAGACTTAACCTTGAGTCACTTGCAAGGTATCTTCAATCACAGGATCAGTCTGGAGCCGAGAAGAAAGCTCCTTTTGTTCAGCTCCTAAAAAAACCAGTAATTAGAAGCATATTGTACTGCATATCAAAATGAAACTATAGATTAAAGACCTGAAGCATACTCTTCTAATTCCTTTGATTAAAAAAAAAACAACAAAAACCTCCACACTTCTAACAAAAAGAAGCCATTCTCATTGTTATGAACCCCTTTCTCATTGTTTTGGAAACAGTAACAAGTTTTCTCCAGCCAGATGGCATGGCAAAATCTAAATACTGAAAGACTCTAGTCTTTCCCATAATCATTGCTCAGTACAAACTAGGTCTGTGGGTATGGCAGCTTATTAAGACCAAGTTCTTCCTCCTTGTTTGTAGAAGTATTGACTATTCAGAGAACACACACACAGGAAAGCAGCTAACTACAAGGGACTACTTTATGGTCTTCTTAAAAGAGGTGAAACAAATCAGAGTAGCACTGTTCTACATTTGACTTACGGTTTGAAAAATTTATTTTGCTTTCTGTACGTTTCCTAAGCAAGCTGTCATTTCCATTTCAATGGCAAAAGAGCAAAAATATTTAGCATAAATATTTTCTGTACATTAATTTAGAGACTGATAAAGCTTCTTCTTACGTACTTTACAGATACAATTTCAACTATTTTATGTTGGCAGAAAGATTCCAAATGCATTTATATGAGAAATGAGAGACTGAAAAAATATTTTTTTAAAATAATGAATGTTTACCATTCCTTAACAGTGACTGTGAGCTGATGTAACAAAGATCTTACTCAAATCAAATTTTACTCAACAATCTAAACATCTAAACACTTAGCAAGAGTAAACTAACTTCTTCTTACAGAAGTGTTTTTCCACCGTCTTACTTCTATGATTCCTTGTAACACAGACACACACACACTTCTTTCTTTGTAACAAAATCATGCTGAAAAGACACTTTGATTGCCTTTAAATGTTATTCCATTTTCCTTCAGGAGTTTCCTAACAGAAGTAAAAACAAAGCTTACTGTTCACACAGTTACCCTGGTATCAGCTGTCCTGTAACAGCGAATATAGTACTCAAATATTTACACACACACACAAAAAAACAACCCATTAGAACTATTTGCGTGGTAACAATATGTCAGGAAGAATCTTTTAATACTTCATATGCTGCAAAATTATTCCAAATGTAGAGTATGGTCACTCTCTCACATAAGCTTCATGACAGAATTACTCCTACAAGATCTTAAGGAAAAAATGCAAAGGATGGGAAAAGAGAAGTTATCCCAATATAAATGGATACATTTGCTTATTGCATTTGCTTATGCAAAATTATTCTTCAGTGATATGCCAGAATGCTATACCACCCTTTGCTTACTGATTAATTCCTCTGAGGGGTGGGTGGAGGGCTGGGTGGGTGGGTGTGTGTATATGTATATATTTATGTATGTATCTTACAGCCATGGTTTAGAAAGCTTCTTGATTTTCAGAGCATTTCCACATGCAACTTTGGCTGCTGACTTAAAAATTACAAGCATTTCTTTGCTCTGCTCTGCTCAGCCTGTTGTAAAGTGACATTCCCTGATACAAATTTTTAAAGAACATTATCAGATGACCTTGAATTCCTTCAACTGTCTGCTCCTTCGGCTCTTCTACTTGAAGCTGAGAACTCAGAGCAGGCAGTCTGTTTTGCACATGGATTACTTCTAACTGAGAATCTTCTGGGCTAATTCGAGTTCTTGGTGCAACTGGAACAGTCTGTTTCTGTGGAACTTTAAATAAAGAGACAATGGTAAATCATTTACATACAACCCAATCACACAACAGTATTATTTTTACATATGGTCCTAAAATAACTCTAATAAATTCCTACATACACACACACACAAAAAATCCCAAGCATCTGTCTCCACAAAAATCATCTTTAGCTACCTGTAAAATTCTTAGTGTGAAAGCACATTTGTGCATGTGCATAGAACACTCTATGAGTGGCACCTCAGAACATCTACTCGTACGACAAAACAGCATAAGGATTAGTGACATCAGCAAAGTATTCATTCATCCACTTCTACACATAATTAACTTGGTACTTTCTCATGGTATTGAAATTACTTTTCATTCCACCTTTCATATAAACAATCATGGATTATCAATGTGTACTTTTCATACAGTGCCAGCTACCCTGTGCTAAGGTGCTTGCAAACAGAATATAAAACTTGATGACAGCAGAATCATAGAATCATTTAGGTTGGAAAAGACCTTTAAGATCATCAAGTTCAACCATTAACCTAACACTGCCTAGTCCACCACTAAACCATGTCCCTCATCTATACATCTTTTAAATACCTCCAGGCATGGCGACCCAACCACTTCCCTGGACAGCCTGTTCCAATGCCTGACAACCCTTTTGGTGAAGAAATTTTTCCTAATATCCAATCAAAGCCTCCCCTGGCGCAACCTGAGGCTGTTTCCTCTTGTCCTGGGCTTGTTATTTGGGAAAAGAGACTGACACCCACCTCGCTACAACCTCCTTTCAGATAGTTGTAGGCCTCCTTTCAGGCAGTTATAGCATGGAATTTGGGGGTAGCAGGATGACAGGTTGACTTCTTTACTTGGCTTCTGCTAAGACCATCAGAACTGGTTGTGAAAAGCTAAGCATATTCTTCCCTTGGCTGAATATCACATCAGCACTCAACTTCTGACACATACAAGTAAAAGGTACTGCTCAGTACTGGATTTATCATTTACGATCTTACCATTTTGTTTTACCTATATATTTCAAATTAGTTTATTTCAATATTCCATTCAAAATACTTTAAAAAATACATGAAATATTAACTCTGACGTGGAAGAACCTGCATGGTAGTTCAGATAAAATTCACAAATCACCTCTGTATTAAACCACAAAGTGGTGCTTTTTGGTCTCTCCACTGAAATATTCTCATGTTGGTAAGCCAAACTACAAGATCACCACTATTAAAAATCAATAGTTTTAATTAATTTTAAAATTTTCTGGCTATGTTCTATTTCCTGCCATATTGCTATGTACACAGGAAAGAGCTTCCTGCATCACCTCAAAGTACTGTTCCCTGTGTTGCTGCTTTTCCCACCATAAACACTCCTTGCTGGATAACTGGCATCAGAACGTAGGAGTATCCATGCTCCCACCTCTTTTCTTAACAAACTGTTCATTCTGCTTACCATCTAGAATGAAGACAAGCTCTTAATGCTTGGGAGGCACTTATGTTATTTGCTATTAATGAAGAAAATACTTTTCTTTTAGAAGTTCATTTACTGTACGAAATATATTTTGTAAATAGTCAGGCAATTCAGTAGTTTACTAGAACTATTCTTAGTTAATTTTTCTTCAATTCTAAGTTTGGAAACGATCTTTTTTAGTCATCCATACAATTTTTAAAACCAGCTCACTCTATATCCCACTTCTAACATGCAGACATCTCCTCCAATTCAAGAGCCTTTGAACACAGAAAACTCCATACACATCTCATGCCTTTAGATCTACCTATCAGCACCTGTGCAACCTTGAAAATACAAGTAACAATGAGAAGACAGGGAAGAAGTTCACAATGACCACTTTGTAAATATGTTAATGTAGAAGGAAGATAGGGGTTTCTTACAGTTAGTTTGCAGGTTTTGAGAGACAGCAGGCAAGAGATTTTGGATAGCTTTCAGTCTTGCTCCAGATGGCATAAAAGTAATGGTTTAGGTAGTTTAGTGAATGTTGCCTCCCTGGCAATGCGCAATGCTTCCTGCTGACAACACTAGATTTATTACTACCCAATGAAATGAAAGCACATGAGATAACAGTTGGATTTGCCCTTCTTCAGCAGAAGTTTCTCCTAGCTAGGAGAACTGAATGCCTGCACACAGGCAACTGCTCAGTTGTTGTATTAACTGCAACTCAATACCTAAAACCACTGAACTAAAATTGCAGCCTCACTGTTTAAAGGCAATATACGCTGATATATCAATCCATATGTTGCTTGTTATTTTGCACTTCTATTACCTATATCCAGTGCATTTTGATTTTTTGCTGTTTGGCTTTTTTCTCCTCTCTCAGAAAGAAGGAAGAGAGTGCAGAAAGGGAAAAAAGAGCAACCAATTAGATCAAACAACCTGCCTAATACTGAACACTTTCTCCTTGGCAACTATTAACTTCAGAAAACTTCTGACACTTCCATTTTGTCTCTATGCACTTTACAGACTTACTAGCTTGATTAATATATTTTAAACAACTCTTTCCTCCCTTGTTTATGCTTTCATCATTCATCACTGAAGATTAAAGTAACATTCACAGGACATGGAAAATCCCTTATGTGTATCACTGACATGAGCTATTTAACATTCTGTTTTCTCTCTAAGCGCTATCTTTAGCTTGGATTTATAAAACAGGGCTTGGAAATATTATAGCTTAGCACAAACAAAAATAATGCTAATTACCAGTGGAATAATTGGTTGTTTTTGTAACCGATTCCTGTGCTTCAGAGATTGCTTTCAGTATTAAATTCTTATTGGCCTGTTTTGAGGGTGGCAATGAAGGTCTAAGGGAGATAAAAAAAAATATTGAATTGTACATGAATTGCAACAGCAACTGTATCCATGTTAAACACAGATATTTCAACAGGTCAACACAGTTATGCATAATACTGATAGAAAAAATCATAATCTAAAAGCACTTTATCTATATTTGTTTTCAGCTTGTTAATCTGTTCTCTGAGTGGATGGAGATCCACAAAATGCTCTCAAAAATGGAAGTCCAGAGGCATGATTTCACCTCGCAGCTTAAGCTGCTGTAAAACCATGCTGCATCTGAAAGGCACAAACTCTGCCATTCATTTCCTCCCACCTCTGCCCCTCACATGCCCGTTGCTACATTTGTGTTGGCACTAGTAATTATGCAGCTGCCCTGGGGAGTAAGATCCAGCTGAAAACTGACTCTATCAAAAACATATTAGTTGTAAAAAAAGAAAGCTTTCTGTTTGTTTTTGAACATCAACAATAAGGAAGTTTAAATCAGACAAACGTGCTGTGGCGCTGAAGATAAATTCAATAAGGTGTATTAGCTTAAAACAAATCTTATACAAGCTAGCATTGTAGACCAGTAGAACCATCTCTTCCATACTTTAAATGTTCTTCCTCTTATTGTTGAAAATCAGATACAAACCATTGAGGTACTTTGCCTGACACCTGGACATTCAGACAGAATTAGGGAGCAGAAAAAAAAGGAAAAACCACTCAAATCTTTTTAAAAGTTAAAAACACCTTAAAGAACAAGTGATAATTGGTTTGAAAACTATTCCCGAAATAAAAACAAAGCAATTAAAACTCCTGGAAAATTATGTTATGACATTACATACCTGGTCTGAAACATGCCAACATTAACAGTCTTTTGCCAGTAAACTTCCCAAATAGTGTAAAATTTCACATTCCATTGCAGCTTATGCACAATAATAAAAACAGGTTACAAAATCAGAGGAAAAAAGGGAGTATAAACAGATATCTCACCCACGGAGTTGCAGGATAGTACAAAAAATATTAAAATTACTTACTTAATTTTGTCTGTCAGTTTTCAAAACTGCTAACAGTTTTCCCCAACTTTCACTTTCAAAGTTTTTGTTCATTAAATTCATTCTGGAAACCACACAGAATCACTGAGATCTTAAGTACCTTCTTTCTGGCTTTGCAGGTACAGACACACTGCTGGAGATGCTTCCTGTTCGCAATCCATAGTCTTCCTCCTCCTCGTCATCTTCCCCATCATTACAGAACTTTTTCACTTTGACTACTGAGCTCACAACAGGCAACCGTCTCTTCCTGGAGCTTTCTTCCTACAACAAACAGAGCAGCCAAAACAATTCATTTAGCATAAAGCATGTATTAATAAGCTAGGAGAGAAAATATTGCAATTCTACCTATAGCCAGAAGATGGAGAACTTCCATTCAAGTTGCATGAGTCTAGATCTACTGTACTGTCGGCAGAAACAGGTGACAGCACTAGAGAATATGAAATGAGACATATTTACACCGAAACATCTCATTAAAAATGTAAGTGTAAATAACATTTAGAAAAGGAGAAGAAAAAAGTCTAAAGTACAGACAATTTATCCAACATCTACAGAAAAAGCAGGGTTTTCCAAAGAAATTCATACTACCCTTCAAGATGCACCTGTTGAAAGTCTGATAGAGAAGAGTGAAATCAGTATGAATGACTTCCTCCTCTGTATCAACTCTAATTTCACATTAGTGTAAGGATTAATTTCTAGCAAGCTGACATATTCCAAAGGAGCTAATAGAGCTATGCAGAGCCAGGATGGTCCAGTTTAGGCAGTGCAAGGCCCTTGTTCTTGACATAGCCACTTACCACCACCACAGCGTAATTGGTAGTGACAAATTTAAATGCTAGGCTGCATGAAAGCATAGGAGAAAGCACATGTCAATAATTCCTGTAGGAACCATCACTCAGCACTGAACTACACAGGAGCACAACGAGGCATCCGGATGCCAGGTTTGTACACAGTATGCTTTAAATGATCCTATATCCTCCAAGGAGAAAGAAATATCCTAAGGGATGGACCTGGACCACACCGATACAGAAGACTGATAGAGTAAAGAACCCAATACCTACAGAAATGACCTTTGTAAAGGTGAAACTTCCCAAAGCACAAAAACTTGTCTAAGAGAAGGTAGAATACAGCAAAGGTCCACAGTTCTAAGAAACACTCCTGAAATAGCCCTCTTCTGGACATTATTCATTAAATAGTAATGGAGGAAAATTATCACAAGACCTTCTTCTAACATTTCCAAGGAGAGATGTGACTGTCATTCATCAATGACTTAGGTACAGCCTTAAACAAATCACTATATTCCCATTCTCACTTCCCCATCTTAAAAAACAAAGACATCAGCACATACCTTTGTAAAGCATTCTAGATTTCTGAATAAAATTAATTGTCCTTTACACAGAATTAAGTAAGTAGTAGCAAAGACAGAGAACTATATAAGCAGCAACAAACACAGATGCACTTGGAATACAAAGTATGTAAAATTTCTGCTTCATGACAACATTAGCAGCCATAACAATCTTCATTCCTCTCACAAAGCGCTCTTAGCTGATTCATAAGGATAGTCTTAAAACTATCAGCTAGGACTATCACCCTGCCTGGCTTAGTCTGGCCTCCAAAGTATGTAGGGCAGCAATCACCTTTTAGTTTGTCCTTGTACAACACCCATCCCAAAGAGTTCTTAAATGCCATGGTTCTAAATAGCATAATAATAATAATCCTAATAAGAAACATATCTGGGCTTTAGAGACTAATGTATAACTAGCACAGGTACAAATAAACAGCATCCAAAAAATACCGATTTACAGAACTGTGTAAAGCTGGAGATTTACATAGCACTTATGGAAGATCATGCTGTTCCAATGATCTAGAGATCAAAATTATTATTTCTAATTCATCACATGCATCATAACAATGTGCTAACCCATTAGTCCAACTCAATATGGCATGAAGATGTACAAGCCAATTAACTCTGAGATGCAGCAACCTGTCAGGTGATGATGTTAAACTATGCAATCTCTTTTTATCAGTGGACCCAAAGAATGAAATCCCAAACCGACTGGTATCAGTGACAGAAGTCCTTCGATTTCTCTGAGGTCAAGATTTTACTGGAAATGTACATAGCAATTTAGGTTCCTATCAAGTGTAAAATATCGCAATAGTTTAGATCATACTAACCTCACTGCCTACTTTATCAGCACTAAGTTTGGAGGTGGGTCTGTAACTTTCTGCTAAGCTGCCAAATGCTTCTGGATTGCACAGCTGGCCTGTTTCCAAAGACCTGCAGCTCTGCGTGTCTAACTGCCGGCTCCCCTGCAAGTTACCCTGCTGTGACAATCTGTGCGCGTGTATGTTGCCATCTGCACTCCTGCTAGCTGGTGGTCGGTAGATTTCAGCAGAAGGACGAGAAGAACCATAAGTTACAGTTACAATAGGTTTCTTCCGTGACAAAGGATTCTCCTGCACGAAGTTTAGATCTTCATCAATTAGATCATCTGGTTCAGGTTTAATGTCAATTACAGCTTCAGAAGGTGACAATTCCCTCAAAGGCTTGACTGTAGATGTTAAGCGGGATGCAGAACCATCTTCACAAGACTGCCTGATAAAATAAGAAATTGCCAACTATTAACTCATCTGCAAATAAAGTTCTGGAAAATGAGAACTGTCTTTTAAACAAAGCCAGCAGGGAAGAATCATTAAGATATGATTGTTTATAATAACCGATTGCTATTTTTAGTTTGGTTAATTAATCTAAGCGCATCTGTTGCTTAAAGAAATGGAACTGAACTCCTGATTTAATGCTTTTTATGCAACAAATTGTAGCAATGCTTTACTCTTCAAAATTACTTTGATCTTTCAAGCATCTGTGCTCTTCAGAATGACTACTACAGTCACACAACTACTAACGTCTGAATGTGTGTTAGTAAGTAACCAGAAGCTTTACCGTGAAGCAGTGTTCCTTTGTTCCTGTGAGCTAGTTGAAACTCTTGAGTCATTTCTTTCAGTCCGAGTGCTGGAAACTGCAAGAGGTGGCAAGATATCCTCACGCCTCCTCTCATCACTCACACATGAACTGCTTTTGCTGGAAGGAAGGTTGCTCTCGAAGATATTAGATTCTGAAGATTTTACACTAGTTGGTTCTGTGGAGACAGGTACCTTTCATTTTTACATCAAAGCACAGCAATATAGATTTTGCAGTAAATGTAGCTAAGAAACTGCAAACAAGACATTGCGCAGATCTGAAAACTCAACAAGCTTTCAGCTTGTTTCAGATGTTTCAACTGAAAACATCAGCAAGAAACACCCAGAAATAAATTCTGGACTCAGAAATAAATTCTTTATCTCAAAATATAAAGCAATTTTCTGAAGAGTCAGGACCCAAAAGACCATATAAATTGAAATTTAACAAAACAGTCAGCTAAGATCTTTTTTGAAACTCATTAGACACACAACACTACACAGAAAAGATAAACTTAACTTTCACTCAAAATTGTTTCTTTACTTACCAGTAGTCACAGATCGCAGCTTATCCAAAACACCGTGGAGCCTGAAATAGATGGGGGACAGGGAAGGAAGCAAAAGAGAAAAAGGAGAAATAAAAGAATTTAACTTACATTCAGAATAATAATCTTTCAGAAACCAACTGCCTTTCCCCCCCTAGAACAAGCATCTCATTTATCTAAGATTTCATTTTCCACCAGCTGATGTATGTTTAACCTCAAAAGGGAGGCTTTAGGTATCTTGCCTCCAGTGAGTCTTCATACATGCAGGTAGGGTATTCATCATATCATCTACTTGTAGCATTTAATTGGTTTACCTAATTAAAGACAGTACTTTCCACTGTTTCACTACAATTGATAGTGTGAGTTAAGTGTCTTCAAAAGGAGTGATTCAAAAAACCTAGGTTAGAAGCCTAAAATATAGCTGAAAATTTTACTTCGTATATGTAACTTTAATTACACAGCAAAGTTAAACATAATTGTAAATACAAACCTAAACAACATACAATTCACAGCACTTAACATACTCAGGATTCTTCCAGCATGCTTTGTGTATACCAACAATATTCTTTGAGACATGTTGGTGAGCAAAAACATTTCAGCGAGGTACCAAATTTGCCGTTTGCCTGTGAAAAAGGCACCAAGCTGAAGCAATACAGGAAATCAAAAGGCTATAAAATAATGCTGTTTAAAAATAAACACACATTACAGTGAAAAGAAAGGAAAAAAAAAAGAAAAAAAAAATCCCAACACTTACAAACATATCCTACTTGGAATTCAAACCTGATCATGGACACCTCCATAATTTAGACTGAGTATCAGAAAGGAGTTAAGGAACAAAAACATTGAAAACTGGGAAAAGTAAGACTGCATGTGAGTATAAGGAAGGCTTCTCAAACCTCCTTGTGAGTTTTCACTAGAACACTCTTAAAAGTTTCATCAGCTGAGCTCTGCTGATGCATATCAGTTTTCACACTGACCTCCAGGTAACTGTGACCTCACGCTTGGTTCAGAGTAAGAAGTGTTGGCCAGCCAGCAGGATTGCCAGGTCTGCCACAGAATTGCTGTGAAACTTTTGCTAGATGACCCTGAATTACCAGCTACAGAGACAAACCAAGGAAGGCAGACCTTGTTGAGTATTGTCTTTAGCCAGAGACCCAATGCTTAAGAATGTAAACATTCTGGGTTGCCTTTAAAATAAATAAAAGCATATAAACCTCCCAACTACAATGCTATTTAACTTTTTTCCACCACTCCTTTTACAGCTTATTGCATAGGTTTCATCTTGTCTTCTTTTCCATCATTCTTTTAACCAATACGTACTTCGTTACCTGATAAAGCACTCTGAAATTGAATTTGTATTTATAAGCGAATGCGGATACTGAATTGAGAATAGAAGACCCATTACATTTAGAATTTAAGCATGTATCAAAACCAGCAGGAGGTATAATATCTACATATAGTTGATATCCAGTTCTAAATATATATATTAAAAAAATCTTGATTTCTCTTCCCTGCTGAAATTTGCTTTCTCTACATCTTTATTATTTTTTCAATAAAGTTTTAGTTTCATTTACAAAGCCACAGAAGTGTTTTCTGATACATATTATTGTGCTATTTCTTATTACCCTTATTATTACCCTCATCAACTTGTAAAAATCACCAATTTGTCTAACTGATTCCCAAAACTACTATGAGAAAGACAACTGCGTGACTTACTGATACAGTGAAACCCAAAAGTTTTGCCTAGGCAGACCACAAGAGGGAATAAAGAACATAAATGCCTGTGTACTTTTTAAAAAAGGGATGCATGCTTAATTGCATTCCTTTCTTATATTTTTGACAAATGCTGGGAAAAAATTTAAAACTTTGAAAGCAAACTGAAATTATATCCATACAAGTAACACTGTCACATGGAAATCCATCAGTTTAAATGGTTAATACAGTGAATTGTAATAGCTGGAAATAATTTTCACTTTTTGTCAATGTTTATGGTTTCAAAACATACCCAACTTCTAAAATGTTTCTCTCTGCTATTTAATAGCATAAAAGCTCCTAACCAAATAAAGCGGAACTTGACTAATCACATAGAAGAAATACTGGAAGTGAATGTAACCAGTCAGTATGAAAACTTCAAGGGAAGCAAACTGAAAAAGCAGAAAAAAAATGTAGTATTTCTCTAATCTATACAAAACAAAAAAACATTCCTTAAAACTATATTAGGTTAGAGACTCAGAAATAAGATTAACCTGAAAAAATACACAATTCTGAAAGAAAGAAAAATCTCTGGAGTGAAATATCTGTTTGGATGCTCTGAAACATGGAGTTAATTAAAGGTTTATACCGTAAATCAAACTCAGTATTAGAAAATGCATGAGAAATATAATGGCTAAGGCTGTCATGTAGCATAGCACAAATTAATCCACACTGTCAGGAGTTTAGAAAAGAGTTTGTCTGGTGCTAATTTGTCCTGCTCACAATAATTCTGGGGTTCTACTTTTGTTTTGTAGAGCTGAGTGGTGGTAATAAATAAACAGCCTGAGAGGTGGGAATACCTAAGCATTTGGTGCTAAGCCTTGTCAAAGACGGTATACAGAATTAGATCCACTGCTCATCTGTCCTGATATAGTAATTCCCATGCACAACAGCAATCTGAAGCACTATTAGCGTAAAAGCAAAGAAGTTTGTCTTTGAAGAACTATTTTACATCTAACTACAGTGAATAGCACTCTCATGCTCACAGTGGGCTTTGCAGGAATAATTTTTTTTAAGTCAACATATGGCCCTCACTTACCTGAGCATTTCACACTTCATTCAAAAATCTGACTGGACTTATGAGCAAACAAAGAATATAAGCCCCCCCAGTCCTTTGCCACTTAATTATCACTGCAATAGCCTAACTGTTGACAGACTAAAAATAATTTACTTATTAGACATGCAAAGTAAAAGTTTTGATTAATGTAAGTTACACAATGGGAATATAAGTAACTTCTTAAATTCTCAGGTTTCAGTTATAGAAAGCAGTCCTGATTACTTGTAAGAAGTATGACAAGTAGCTAACAAACATACCAGACAGTAAACCTGACAGTGTTGTTTCCAAGGAAAAGGGAAAGGTCTTCTGTCATCTGCTCCTGACTCTTTTTATTGGCCACCATAACCATAATATAATCAGGGAGCTCTTCATCTAATAGAAAGAGAAATATGTTGTTTGAAAGTATAATAAATCATAAAAGACATAGCAAACATCCTTAAACATGTAACCAGCATTTTTTTTTCCAGTTTTACTATAATGACTCTGCAGGCAGAGGATTAGGTAAGCAAATTAACAAGACTTCCATTTCCTCTGAGGTTCAACACAAGTTTCAGCTATGAGTGAAGAATAAAAGATCGTCAACTTCATAAGAGCATAAGCTGAAGGTAAGATCAAAGTATTTAAAAAGTGAGTATATAAAACACAAAAAGGACAAGATAAAAAAAAGCCACCCTGCTGCCTATATCCTTTTACTTGAACACTAACAACCATCTACTATTTTCATCACTTCAAATATTGCCAAATATAGCACCTTATCCCGATCAAATTTCCTTTAGTTTAGAAAGCCAAACAGATAAATATCACCTTCTGATTTGTGCATTAAATGAATCAAAACTGTATTAACTTACAGATTTTCCACATACAAAAACAATGAACATCAGGCCTTTAAAAAAAAACAAAAGCAACCCCAAGAGTCTGATTCTCTAACTCCCTAACATATGCAATTTCATACACAGTGAGAAATCCCTTCCCCTGCTGGACTGCTGACACAGGGTACACCTACTCATCAGAACGGATAGGAAGGTAGTGAGAATCTGACATTCATACATTAAGGGTTTGGGGAGTTTAGGGTTTGTGCTTTTTACTTTGGCCTAGCTCTGATCTACTCTGAAGGACTGAATGGCGCATTTGTTGCTTGAGGGCATTAGGTATGCTTTTTGAGCACATATTTCAATTTAGTTTAATCAAACCCCTCATGCTCTCCAATACCACTCCATGGCATGAACATAACAATAGTAAGTGAAGATAGTTGGGAAATCCACTTCAAATTGTGAATTTGAACCAAGGCACTAACATAGCCGTACTCATTTCATCAAGTTAAGTCTGTACACAACGTTAAAAAGACTTAAAAAATGAAAAATCTTAAATAGAAATGAAAATACAAATCAAAGGAATTGCCTTTTTTCTATGCCTCTCTATGTGCCCTGTAAATAATTCATCTGTACCCTAGACTACAGAAATAATATTCATACATTGTACCTGCACTCCACTATCACTATTCAAGTGTTCCAACATAACACATTCCTAGCCTAAACCCTAACTTTTTTTTGGTGTGTTTTTTTTTTAATGTAAACTACAAGTTGCACAAGATGGATGGATACCCAGATCTAGGAACTCAGAATTAATTTTATTTTTTGGCCAAGCTACTTTTAAACCTGATCAGCTCCTCAGGTGGTTCAACATGTGATAAAGTAAAGAAGATACTTTAAGTATAGATCAAAATATAAGTTAGCACAATTACCTGTAACAGTACAATAGAAGGAAAGAAAGAAAGAAAGAAAGAAAACAACTACTGCTTCTCTCAGTGATTGTGCTGGCTTATGCCAACTTAAAATTGTATGCCTTTTGAAAATTTTGATAGTTGATAAATATTTAACTATCTTTATTTTGCTTCACAGATATGAATTTTTCCTTTGCAAGTTCTACACAACAAATAAGTTTCATCATGTCTTGTTGTAGAAGACTTTTTGAAAGAAAAGAACTAGCAGTTACAGAAAGAAACAAAAGCATGGTTCTTGCTCACAGAGGCTAGAATGAGGGAGAACCGATTTTTACCAGTTACCTAAAAAGAAGAAATAGAGTTTTTGAAAAACATTACTTGGAAAGTTGTCCAAAATACTCTAGTCAAGAAAAGAAACCTGAAAAACGACAGAAATTTGGAATCAGTGGTTCAAAAACAAAAGAGAGGCCAAGGGAAGTCAGACTTGGCAATAAAGAATACAAAGTTATTTAAAGAAGTTCACAAGCTGACTGGGAAGAAAGTGCAGACATTGTATGCTGATCTTGGGAACTGCCTTCTGAATATAGAAGAACAGAAAGAAAAGAAAAACAGAGAAAGAATAATCAGCCATAGTTGGAATCAAAGATTACTTGTATTCTACCAGCATCTTGGTATTAGAGATAAGAACGATTTTTTTCAGAATTGCAGGAAAAAGCAGATAAAGAATCAAGAACTGAGAAACTGAAACCTGGAATGACAGTAAAAAAAAAAAAACGAGTTACTGAAAAATACGACTTTTGAGATGGTGAAAAAAGACAACCTTACAATGAAAAAATTCTAAACACGGTTCCTTGGCACCTGCTGAGTTCAGAACGTCAGCTCGCAAGTAACTCCCTTCTACGGAGTCAATACATTTTGATTCCACAGATACAATGGCCCCCTTTAAATAGGAAGTAAGATGAATTCAAGATCAAACTACAAACTTTTAACTTGGTCCTGCAACTCATAGCATCACTGAACTATGCTCTCAATTCCTTTCCTTCACCTGAAATCCAAGAAGTATCACAGACAAAAAGGCAGTTGCAGGACTGAGGTATTCTGCTTCCAACAGAACACTGTGTTGTTACCAGCTTCTACTGCTGTAAAAAACAGCTGCTCTTAAGTGCAATATCCATTTTCCTGGATTCAGGAAGAAAACCCCACCAAATGCAGACATTCACACTGCTCATATCTCTCTCCTCACAATCCAAAATAAAATCTCACCCTGCCTCTAAGATTCAGTTACATATGTTTCATCAACATTAACTTAACATAGCTCTTAGTTTTCCCCTTAACAGTCAAGCTCTTACATTTTGCAGATTTGTCCTACATAATGTTTCTGACATGGTCTTTCCACCTCCTAAAACAGTCAGTCTATCTCTGTCTTATAGTAATATCCTTTCTCCTAATTTTGACAAATGTCTCACCCTGAATTCAAAAGGCTGTTGAAAAGATGCCTAAGAAAGACTGACTCCATCTCACAGTGGTCACAGGTAACTGCTGTTATATTTGCAAGGATCTTACTTTATATGTTTCTCCTTGTGCTTCAAAGAAACTTCCTTAAATATTCACAGACACATCATTGCTTGGTTTTCTTTCAAATCCCTTGCCACCATTTCTCCTTGAAAGGAGAGACTGTTAGCCTTTTAGTTATTTCCTTTTAGTTCTTCATACATGGGTGTCCACGTACTGCCTCCTCTTATGCTTAGACTATACATATTTTGTGAAGTAAGTCTTTTCCTTTCATATTAGTCCCAGCACTTCAGATAATTCATCTCATGCTTAAGGCCTCTGTATGCAGTAACACAAGTAATAGTAAATATGTTGTTCCATTAACTAGCTGGTTGTTTCCTATCTAACAACAATGAACCTAAAGATTGCTAAACACATGATAAAACTTACCAACATAAGCCCCCAGCTCCTGCAACTTTCCTTTTATAGCACCCTAAAAAATAATGAAATAGCATTTAAGGGATGGAGCAACAAAGTACTTCTAACTGCAAAACGGTGGGAGGCTTAGCAAAGTTTTTCTCATTAACTGTTTGAACATGTCAGTTTAACATGTTACTTTCCTAGTCTCCACTGCTCATGATACAAACATTGTAACAGTGAGGGACTGACAGCAGAATAGCGAGAACTGGCAGGAATCTCACACTTTCTACCATAATTACAATATACCAGTTCCTGGTGCTACCAGATAACCTCCAAATCCCAGATGTCCTTTTTTAAGCACAGACCATCCGGGCTCATAAGGTGCAAAGAAAACGAATGCCGGATGGTTTGATAAAAGGTCATTCCCGGCTTAGCAAGAAAAAAAACCTGCCAGGATTTTCAACCTGTGATTGCTGAGTGGGAGCAGCTGACAAGCCCTGACGGTAACGGGGGCTCACACCAGAACGCCCGGCTACGGCTGCTTCCTCTCCCAGGCAGCCCCCGGTTCCAGGCCTGCGTCCCAGGTGGGCCGCTGCACGGCAAAAACTCCGGGGGAGAGATGGCTGCTGCCCTCCGGGGTATGGTAAGACCCTGACTCCGCTTCCCAAAACAATGACGCTCCTGTTCGTACCCCTCCCCGGGGAGCCCCGAGGCCGAAGGCCGCACGCCGCCGGGAGCTCCCGGTAACCCCGGCCCGGCCGAGGGTTCATCCCGCCGCTTCCTTCCGCCGGGGGAAAGGGGCTCGGCGGTGCAGGGCCCGTAGCGCCCCCGCCGCCCCCGCGTCTGCGGGGAGGCCGGAGAGAGCCCGGCGCCTCCGCCATCGGCTGGGCCTGCCCGCTACAAGCGAGGTCAGGCCCGTGCCGCGGGTGTTGAGGGAACGACCCGGCTGCTTCTCTCTCACCCGGATCTTGCGGCTGATCTCGGTGCCGATCTCCATGGTCGCGCAGCCCCGGTCCCTTCCCGTCGCGCCGTGTCGTGCCCCCTCCCCTCCCACCGCGGCCTCCCGGCTCCGCTCCCGCCGCAGGCCGCGCTGGCTCTGGAGCGCCGCGCCGGAGAGTGCGCGGCCTCCGCCTGCGGCGCCCCCTGCCGGGCCGCGGCGGGGCCTCCGCGCCGCCCTCATGCCGGCCGCCTCGCCCCGCCTGCCCCGCCGCGGGGGTCCCCGCAGCGGGGCGGCGAGAGCGCGCCGGGGGTGCGGCGAGGTGCGGCCTGGCAGGCGACTGGGCACTAATGTAGAGGTGAGAGGTGCCCGAGTTCGCTCTGACGCCCCTCAGCAACTCCCGTCTTCTCCCCGCGTCCTTCCTTGCCCCTTTCCCAAGCAGCTGCCCCAGCCAGCTCCTTGGCGCGCACCAAACTTAGTGCTCCGTATGTGCCGTAAGCACTCGGGCTCCGCAGCTGGCACAGGCCCGAGGGCGGCCTGGTGGGTCGGCGCACCCCTGAAGCGATGACCGCGGGGAGAAGGGGGACCCGTAGCCCCAGCGGGGAGGCCGGCGGGCAGGGAGTCTCGGCCGCCCTGGGCCGTCCCTCACCGCACACCGCTTCTGAGCCCGCGGCTGCGGCCTGTCTTGCTCTGCAAGCAGCAGGCAGCTGTGGCACGCTCGGGAGTCTGGCCCTAGAGTAAAGACAATAAATGTATCTTCTAGCATATTTCTAAATAGTTGTGTGTCAGAGGGTCTACTCGTAATTACTCAAGTGTCACATTCAGCTTTTTTTAAGTTGCCTCTTTCTTAATTCCTGGTTTTTATAAAACTGGTTTACAAAGTCCTGCCACATGGCTTAGGATAAGTATGAATACCATAAGATTAACTACAAGGTTATTTTAATATTAACGTTCTTTCTACAAAAATAGAAGATTTAAATATCTATTTGTTAAAAAACAAATTCTGGTATAACAATACACAAAGTATCAAAGTAACTTTTAGTGCCATACTACAGCTACAATATGAAAGTATTTTAGTATTGAATTTTAGTTTTGCGAGCCCACACTAGACTGATAAGAAGACTTAAAACAACATGCTCTTTTTTCTTTTTTTTTTTTTTTTCCCTAAGAAAGGTGTTGCAGCATCTACTAGTCTTACTGCTACAAGGGATCAGCTGCAGAGGGAGGAAGAGCTATGTGGAGAAAACCCTACAGGGCAGATAATAGCAAGCAGAAAAGAAGTCATGTTTGAGGCATACCATTTATCTTTTGTACCAATGTCCCAGCTTCGCTTCAGCTGATTTAGTGACTAGTAACATTACAGAAAGCCCAGCCTACACACAAAGAGTCTTTTACAAGTAATGCCGCTGGGTAAAATAAACTCCAGGCGTTGTAGTTAACAGCTGTATTAATCTCTTCCTGCATCACTGCTCCTAATATAAACCAAACATCATACAGAGATAGCTTAGACTAATTATTGCTAATGATCCGAGCTGTTTGCCTGACTATACTTATAATATACTGGTGTTACAGTGAGATACAACACATTAGTTTAATTACAACATTCCTTTTTAACCTTCAAGAAACACATTTTGCTCTCTTAAGATCTCAAATAAGTTGTATTACTTCATTATTGGAACAAGAAAAATAATTATTGAAAGACAGAAATAGGAATTAAGTTTATTTCATAACTAACTAATGAATTTACTTTAGAAAGAAATATTGTGTTAAAAAAAAAATTTATCCTTTGTGAATAACAGGAGCTCATTGCTTCAAGTTCAGCATCGCATTATGTGTAGGAAAACTGCCTGTTTTCTTCCAATAGGAAAATTCTATAACCTTAATTAGTTATTTAGTATAACATGGTTCAACATTTTACAGTGCCTTATAAGTAAAAATTAATCTTGCAAACATGAAATTTTAGGCTTCAAGCATGTAACAGACATTGTATGCTCATTTTTCTAGCACCTTCCATTCTCTCTACTACCATCAAGAAATATGTAATGATGCATAAAGACCCAGCTATCTCTTGCTTTTTCACAGATAAGAAAAGGAATGATGAAAAAGCAGGGAGGCTTCAGACAAAGAGCCAAAACATAAAGTGATGAATAAAGTGAATTTGTTCAGAGAACAGCTGTAAGAGTCACATGTAGAATTGGAGGTATTATGGCTTTTCAGTTCATGAAGTCACTATTTTGCATGGCTAGTCAGTAATTCAAGATATTTTTCCACATGACTTCTTCATTGTTTCTGCATCCTGGGAATGCACCTTTAACTAGTACTTTCTGGATTATCCTGCCTGTGTTTTTATCACAAATGGAAAACTCTCCACGAGGCTGAGGAGTATATACATACATATCACTTTTCTGCCTGGAGGGTGACTGATTCTGCTTCCTGTTTGGCTCACTTGCAACTTTGTGTCTTACCATTAGTCAATGCAAAGACCTGATGCTGAACAGAGTTCTCAGAATCAGAACAAGGTGAATACTTGCGTCAGCCTTCACCCTGTTGGCTGATACACTCAACTGCAATCATGCATTTGAACCAGGATTGAAAAAAAAAAAAATCAAAACTGTCCCGGAAGGGTACATGTCAGTAAGAACAAAATAGGTTTATCCCTGTTCCACTATGGGCAGGCAGTATTCAACCCAATGGGCAGAAATTTTTCTTTGTACTTAATAGAACAAGGACTGCAACATTCAGCTATAGGATATTAGTCTTTTCCTCCCATAATCTTCAAAAAGAGAGTATAGCAAAAGATGCAAGTGTTTCTACCCATGCATGTCATGAGTGTTGACCAGGCGTTAAAGAAAGGGAGAAGCAGAAGCACAGTATAGTGTCCTGAGGCAATCACTCTGTCTTACTGATGTGTCTTTATCAGAGTTCATCACATGTTCATGGATGCCTTTGTCTCTTTGTCTTTTTTATTAGAGTTGATAGTTGGAGCAAAGCAGCTAATGGAGAGCTGATGAGGCAAAAAATGAGATAGAGCAAAATGGAGAAAGTGCAGAAAAACACAAAGGGTAGGATACAAACTGAGGTTATAGGAAGCAGAAGAAAAAAAAAATTCAGGAATAAAAGTTTGATGAGCTGCAGAAGGAGAAAATGTAGGCTGCAGAGGAGCATATTGGCAATGTCCTAGCTGTCTCTCTTAAGATGAGGTGTTGTCTTTAACACAAATGCGAAGAAAGAAAATGCGGCAAGGACTAACTATAGAAAGTAAGGAAACTCTAATAAATGCAACTTCTAGGCAGGGAATCAGGCAGGAAAAGGGTGTGATCACGATTTAGAATAGGAAATGTGATAGATAAGAGAATGGAGACCTTGTTTCCAGTATGAATTGTTTAGAAATAGGAGGGGTTGCCTCTGTTACCCTGAATTTTCATGGCTTGGATTTGTCATGCGTTGTATCAGTCAGTTTTGTCTGGCAAATAACCATAGTTCTGGCCTGTAGCAGATACCATTAGAAAAGGGTATCCATTTAATTCAAAGTTAGTTTATTTTACTCAATATAAAATTCCCCTGAATTAGGTGGGGTTTTTTTTGGCTTATGGACTGCTTATCATAACAATGTATGGAGGAGGAAAAAAAAAGAGATTCCCCTGATCTGAGGAAAGACCGTTGTGTCTAAGAGAAATAACTAAAGAATTCATTGTAATACAAAATTACCTACCTGTTTCAGCTGAGAGTAGTGTCCTCCTGAGTAACATGCTATTTGCATAGTAGATCTGCAAGTTAGACCTGCTCAGACAGTAGCATGTTTGTGTGCTTTACATTACCAAAACACTTTCTAAGTTTTACAGATATGAGTCAATGTTCATGTAGTGACTTTACCTTTTTCCTCATCCCTGACCCGTTTCAAGTTTGTATATACATTTCCTGGCTCAAGCAATGTGGGGAGCCATAAAATTCCAAAGGGCATACAATTGCTGATTTCACGTGCATGCAAACACACACACAGAGGTCTGCATATATTTGTGGGACTGGAGTGCAGCCCCTTATATGATGTTTGCATTGGTTAAACACTACAAATATTACTTAATTGATATGTATTTAATGCTTGCTGAGACAGTTGTTAAGGACATAATTTCTACCGACACCTTGGGGAGTTTTAAGCCCAGACAAGGGCTGAAAGATCAGTCTTTAATCTGCATTTTCTTGCTGTGTGTATTACCAACAGCTGAAGCTTTTCAAGGACTTTTGTTTTTAGCTGCAGACATAAATGTATGTGCATAGGTCACTTGATATGACACATATGGATTAAATCTTGAAAATATTTCCAAGCTGCATGAAAATAAGACCAACAGAATTTTTGGTAAGACATTTGCCTTAATTGGAAAGGCTTAAAATAAATGATCATATGATTAAAAAAAGCAAGGATTGCCTGCTATTTGTTGTAACCCCTATTTCTGTAATGCCCCTGTAGCCAGAGAAGCAGCTGTTCATTGCTGACATTCTCCCTGCCAGGCATTCCAACTCTCTGAGGTAATGGGCTACAAGCATACGGGCCTTTGCTTTAATTCTTTCAGCGTATCCTTCCGCATGGATAGAGCGAGGGGAACGCCTCCAGGAAAAGAAATTAAATGCACACACACAGAGGCACACAGAGACAGGCGATTTGAAAATATTCCCGAGAATGCAATTTGCGCTCGTGCAGCGCAGCGTCACATGAAGGAGGCTGCCTGAAGAGCTGGCTGGCACAGGTTTATTTCGTTGTAATATTTTCTTCCACCCCCAGCTCTTTACCCAGTGGAATGATATCCAGAGCAAGTTTTTTGAGACAGGAAGTGAGGAATGTTTTCACTATGAGTGATCTGAGAAGAAGGTGGGTTAGCCGAGATAGCAGCTGTTTCGGACCAGAGGAACACAGTAAGTCAGTTCCCGAGGAATACAGATGAGATGGCTCCGGGAGAAAAAGTCTTGGAGTGCTGTGGGGTTTTTTCGGCTACATGTATGTGAAAGGAGACTCGGTGTCTTTGGATCGTTGCACAAGGTAAGGGGAGAACACCAGGCACAGTAAAAAAACAGCAGGTGATCTTCTCTGCTGTCTACCATAAGACTGAGGAGTTTCAAGCATTTACTTTTTGAAAAGTAAAGGCTGTAGAACTGTGCTTCTGGAGGTAGGGGATGTTTTGAGATGTGCGCTTATCGCTGCTCTTTCAGTCCAAGAGTCGTGTCAAAGATTAACTGGTAAAACAAGGGGAGGGTGGAGTATTTTGATCTTTTTGGCTCTCCAAATATTTCTGAAATAAATGTATGTACTTTAAGCATTTGAAATAATAGGAATCCTTTTTCACCATCATATATTGCAGTTTTATTTCGCATGCTGTCATTCATGCAGGCTGTTTAAAAAAATCTTTGTAAAGTAAAATGCTAATTATTGAGGGGGAGTGGGAGGTGTAGGTAAAGGGGAAGGATACTACAGTGCTCACTAATCATGTGTCAGTCACGGCCATGTTGCTGAAATTCTAATATAACATTTTTGAAATTACATGTTTGTGTTGAAATATGAATGTACAAAGTTTGGCCACTAAAGACATTTTTAGCTGTTGCGTAAAAATTCCAGGCTTGCTAAATAAAAGCTTGTTATTTTAGAGGTCGTCAATTGGATTTGTAACTCCTGGCGATATGTAGTTCCTTTTTGCTAAAGTAGCTTTATAACAATGCAGATGTGTCCAAATTTAAAGTAATGCAGAAGGCAAACATGAGAGCACCTAGCATTGCAGAATGCACACCTGCTGACTAAAAACAGCACAGCTGTCTGCAAGAAGTACACATGGCTTGCAGTAGAAGTTACTGAATGATACCTCAGTGTTATTCATCAAACTTGCCTTTATTCTACAATATTTATCATACATCAGGAATTTTTTTTTTAGTTGGTCTTTTGTGACATGGACTGGAAGTTAGTTACTTATGTTTTCCTTGTTATAAATGTGTTTCAGAAGTAATTAAGATTATGTCAGACATGTACTGAGTTAAAAAGAAATCGTTTAGGGTAAATGCTCAGTAGAGCAATAAATGCAAACAACAGATCATAACCTCAAGAGTGCTCCTGGCACGTTCTGAAAATTCTGCTCCAAACTTCCTTCCTGTGCTTGCATTGCTACCTGTCTGCATAGCGAAATACCTGGAAGTCTGAGGTTGCCTAATGTCAGCATTAGATGGTTTGGAAATTTCACCTGCCAGGTCAGCCTCTTGTTAGTGATATCCCCCCCCCCCCCCCCCCCCCATGCCCTTAGAATACTTTTCTAAGGCCCTGATGGGGGCATAAAAGTTTGAAACTCTTTCATATTCAGTGGTACTACATAAAAACTGAGATTAAAACAGCACTGCACTTCTGACTGCAGCTTTCAAAAAGATGAGTAAGTTGATTTCCCTCATTGCTGTAGCACCAAAGAAAGTGCGTAGCTGTGCAAAGAATGTATTGGAAAACAGGCCCCGGGGACGTGAGCTGAGGTCAGTCAGCCAAAAGTTACTCTGCCAGGAATAAACCCAGTGCGAGATTCTGCTGGCAGTGGGTAGGAAACTAAAAGCTTCTGTCTGTAGAGCATTCCCTGCATGCTGCTCCAGGAGGGCAGGATTTGGAGGATCAAAGTGCAGAGCGAGTAATAAAGTGAGGAGTCCCCATGTATGCCTACATTTTTCAGGGAAACCTGTTGCTATCTGTTGTTGTTTATGCTGCTGCTGCACCCAAAAATAAATTAGTTGGTGTTTGGGTCAGGGTTTTTTTGATTCAATTAAGATTTTAGGTGGTATCTGTTGAGGATGGGGATTGCGTAGGATGGTAGAACTGCTTCCAGGTTATTAGAAACATGGTCATGAAATATGCTTATGGTCATTCTTCGGAGTAGGGTTGCAAAGATGCCATTGAGCAAAAATGCTGTGCTGCCTCCTCTTTCTCCCCAATTTAGGCCTTTAGTGTCTCTCCGCCTCCCTTTCTTCTTTGCTGCGCTGCTTAAAAGGCAGTAGGGAGCCTGGTACGAGGTTTTCAACCTAAAGAGTTTGTGGTTGTGTTGAATAACGTTAAATTTCTAGGTGTATATACATAAATGTACAAGTAGTATGTGGCTATCTGTTTGCTTATAACTACACCTTTGAGTTTAAAACCAGGTGTGCTAGGAAGACTACTTCTTCCGATTCCCCCACTCCAAACAAATGGATGTCTTCGTGTTATTCCTGTCCGATAATTGTAAGAGCCTTCAGAAATCAAATTATGCCCTTTCAAATGTGCTACTAATACATACCAGCCTGAAAAAAAAAAAAAAAAAAGTAGGTGGTTGTCTTCTTTTTCCTTTCAGGCGGTGCGGCGCTGCCACTAGACGTCCCCAGGCAGAGCTCCCCACGCCAACAGCAGCTAACAATGAGAGGAAGAAGCGTAGCTTTCCCCCGCGGGGCCCGGCCCTCGGGCAGGGCCCGGCCCTCGGGCAGCGCGGCCGGGGCACGGCTGCAGGCCCGGCGCGGCGCGGGCAGGGCAGCGGCCGGCAGGCGCACGGCGCTGGCTCCGGCCCGGGGCCGCCGCCTCGGCCCGCAGCGGCTGAGCCCCGCGCTGTCCCCGCCGGGAGCATCGCCCCCAGCCCGCGGGCGCGTCGCGGTGAGGGAGGCGGTGCAAGCCCCCTCAGAGGCGGTGGTGGCTTTATCTCGCGTGTGTGAAGCGCTTTCACTCCAGTGGTAGCCCCAGTGCCCGGCCTCGCTGCCCTCAACACACGTACTTCTGCAGAAAAAAACCCCTGTATTTAGAGAACGTTTTTATTTTGCATGTCCTACTGAAAACCAGCACTAGTAAGACCGACAAATTTCTTAGGCTGGGGTGCATGTGGTAAGAAAACACTTGAAAGAGGAGCAAGGAAGGCGAAGCTTGTGTGTTACGGAGTTGACAGGAGAGGAGGTGTGAAGTTGTTTGCAAAAGGTGGGGAAATGGGTGGCTACCTTTAGACTGGGAATAAGTATGTTTTTCAAGGAAAAAATGGGACATAAATGGTTCTCAGAATCCACGTACTGTCTTGGTGAGGCAAAGCGTAACCTGAAACATCATACAGCAGCTCAGCATAAGAAATAATGGCACAGCTAGCTGTAATTCAGGGAAACTAGAGGAATTGGATTTTAATTGTCTGGTAGGAAATGGCTAAGGTGTGAGCTTTAATGCCTCTCTTCCTGCCTTTATTTTTTTTTCCTTAATAATTTATGGGGCTTGGTTTTGTGTTTAATCCAAGAGATAGTGGCTGAGGCTGCATGCCGCTCTGAAAAACAAGCCAGATTGCTGGATTTGCTCTTAAAGAAAATGGCTTTGTTCAGTATTAGAAATACCTTAGGCAACTCGGACTTTATAGAGGTATTTCATTTAAATACTGATTCAGCTTAGAAATACTTATTTTAAGACATTGTAGCCACATTTGATTGAGATTCATCGTTCACTTGTGAGTTAAAAAAAAATAAAATCAACTTGCCAAAGATAAGTGGCAGACGACCAGTGTTGTCTGTGGAAAAACCAGAAACTCTGGTGCTTATTTCATTATTTGAATGCATAACAGCTCTGCATTTTGGAAAAATAGACTGATTATTTAGATTTAGAAAAAATATACATGTTATTTTTCCCATGTTACCATTCCCCTTTCAGTCAAAGTATTTCTGATTCTTGTATTTATTCTCTTCCTCTTTTGCTCCTTACTAGGATTCCAGTGGATGCCCCTTCTACTTGTCTCTTGGTGGAAAAGTTGCTTGTCTTTAATGGATACTGCTGCTGCTGGTTGATCTCTGGAGACTTTACAGCTCCTTACACCTTTTGAGAGGAGATAGCTACTTGTCTCCTCTCAAGGTCCCGGCGGTAGTAGCTTTTTATCAGTAACCATCTGTGGGGGAATAAGAAGATGCCTCTACCTTTTGGGTTAAAATTGAAAAGAACTCGACGTTACACAGTATCCAGCAAGAGTTGCTTGGTCGCTCGTATCCAGCTGCTCAACAATGAATTTGTGGAGTTCACGCTGTCGGTGGAAAGCACGGGCCAGGAAAGTCTGGAAGCAGTGGCTCAGAGGCTTGAATTGCGGGAGGTAAGCGAACTGTTGAGTGAAGGCGTGATTTTTGTCTCCGGTGCTGGATGACCTGTGTGGTGAATCCTTACCATTTGGGGCAGTCCGTTTATTTACTGGAGCAGCTATCCTGTGTTCCCCGTGTTTCTTCACCTTCTGGTCTTGATGGGGACTCGGGTTGCTCCAAAACAGTTGCAAAACTTATGTTACAGAGCTAGGGAATGCCCAAGGGGAGGACATGTGAGAAGTGGCAGTGAATAGCAGCTTAGAGCAATAAACAAAGCAACTGTTTTTTAAACCTGACAATGCTGAAAATGCCGTGTAAAAAAACCCACAAAGCAACAAAAAATCTTTTCTGCCTAAGCAACGTGGTTAAGAATTACTGCAAGACTTGAGACAACTTTTAGCTAAGGATATGAAAGACAGCATTATTTGTGTGCATGTATTTTTTTCTGATGGATTAGTGCTGTAAAAAGAACCTAAAGCACAAAATGTGATAAGTGTAGCAGTGACCAGTTATTTGTATTGCTTGTTCAAATACCACAAACATGTTTGCAAGACATTGTCTTGGAGCATGCATGTAGTCATTTACGTCGAGTGCTGGCCTCATGAGGAAACATGGTTTGCACTAGTTGAATCTGTATGTATCTGTGTAACCTGCCTTTTTCCCCAAAAATTCCTTGATATTTTGAAGGATCCTTTTGCAACTGAAATTTACTGTTCTCCCACACATTTAGTGATTGTTCATACATCTCCTGTATTGAGTGAATTACTTCTGAAATGTTGAGCTTAGAAATCTGCATAGATTACCAACATATGAACCAATGTCATTATTTTATAATTTTGTTGAACGCAGATGGATTTGATTGCAGTAGTTTAATGCTCTCCATCCTGTGTAAACTTACATTTCCCACTAGAGTCTCAAAAGGTTTAGTTCATCTTGTAGTCATTAAACTGTGACAGCATGTGCACTTTTGAGGGGCAGGAGAGGGAAAACTTGTAATAAAATTTTAGTGTTGCTAGCATTGTTCTGAAAAGGATGCTTTTGCTCTGTTATGTGGTCCGCCGTATAAGCATGTTTTAAATACGGGATTCAAATACCAGATGAAAACCCTAGACTTCGGCAACCAAAATAAGAGTAATCATGAAAATAATTGTTGTCTAATAACTATGATTTTTTGAAATGTTATATTTTCATTGTCAAGCAAAGGCAACTGCTTATAACTTTGCTCAAATATTGAGCAAATAAATTTAGGACTCAATCCTGCAAACGTTTATTACTGTACACAACATGCATTACTGTAGGATTTCTCAGTAGGAAATGCTATGTATAGTCAGTTGTTTTCAGAAATACTTTTTTTGTTTGGAGAATAATAAATAAACAAAATAGATATGAACCCATTAATCTCTAAGTGTTTGCTTATTGTGGTTGTTTTCAATCCCAATATGCATTCTTGTAGATTCTCTAAATATTTTTTTTAGTATACAGTTATTTTGGGAAAAATGCAATTCTGTGCAACAGTATGACTTTTTTTTTTTATCTTGCTCCTTCTAGCAAAGGGAGAATCTTAACTACTCTCGTAGCCTTAGTGTTTACTTAGAACACATCAGATACCATATATTTAGAATTCAGTTATTGTTGCGTGAATGGAGTTTGTCAGTTTTATCTGTCCACTTTCAGATGTCACTGCTAAGTCAACAGAAGGTAACGAATTTTAACTATATTTGGTTTGCAAAACGCAAAGGCTTTGTCTTCCTGAATGATGACTGCTAGCTTTTCTTGAACTAGTCAGTGTTGGAGATGCAGGTTTTTTCAGCTGTTCTTCATTATCTCTTTCTTTGGAGCTACTCCTAAAAATCTGCTTTAAAAAAAAACAGAAAGAAGGAGAAAGATGGCAATTCCCTCATTTAAGAGTCATATATCAGACTGAGGGAGTTGACAGTACACTATTGAACTCTGAGCAGATTCCCTCAGTCATGCATTCTTGCATGGATTATTTTGGCAGGAAAATGTGTTGCAATAAAAGGGAATGGAAAATAGGGATATAAATTACTTTCCGGAGCTTGCATTCAAAAAATGTTGTTCTGTCTTTAAACAGTCAGATTTACCAAGTAGATACTGGATCATTCCTGACTGCTTGCTTAGTAGAAAGTTTTCAGACAGAAAAATTTTCTCAGCACTTTGCTTAATTCTGCAAAAACAACATTAGTTCTTGATAGTGTAAGATAGTAAGTACTTTCTATAAGATGTTGCATATTGTTAATGAACTAAGCACCCTTAAAGCATAAGTGTGAATTCAAAGTGTTAAACATGGAAGTATGACTGTTTTTTGAATATTGAGACTTAATGCAGTTATGAAAACTGAGACATCAGTTTTGGATTACTGTATATGGGCTATGCAGTTATGACATGTGGTTCCCATGCACCTTCAAAACAGTTTATTGCAGGAGGTATGAGGGGAATCTCTACCTTTTTACACACTGAATGGTAACATTTGTAAATACCTCTTTCTCTCTGGTGTAGTCTGCAGTTACTGAATTTGGACAGTGAAATGAACGGCTTACTTTTAATGTTGTGTCATCTTTTAAGATACTCGTTTTAACAGATTTTTATGTAAATGAATAGTTTTCAAATTATGTTTTGTGTGGCTAAACACTGGTTTTCTTTTGATTTTTTTCCCATTAGTACTTCTCAATTTTCAAGTTGTATACTAGTATGGACACATAGTTAGGGTTTAGGAAGTCTTAAGTATGTTGACAATTTTATTTTTTTACTGAATGGTAGACTTTACAGAAAAGTGAAATGAATGCATTAAACTAAGAACAACATCTTCTGGTATTCCCAGAATGTGACTCATCAGCAACGGGTATGTAATCCAGCTCTCTTAAACTGAGGAACCGGGGAAAGAAGCCAAAGGGAACAGGGAACATAAGTTACTTACCCTTTGTAGCACAGCCTGTCTTTTATCCTGTGAGAGAACTATAACCAAACTTGATTTATGCAAAAAGCTGTATTTGTTGCAGAAAACCGTTCTGGAATTACAAGTTTTGAAAAACTGCTGAGAGCTCTGATTAACTACGTTAAAAAGTATGTGGAACACTGCTCATCTTGCATCTAGGGCATGAGTATATGAATTAAATACTTGAAAATATAGAAATGGGTTTTTAAAATGTTAATACAGCTAGATATCTATAAGATGTTTGGCAGGAGATGTTACGACTGACTTACCTCTCTTGCTGGATCTTCTTTTATTTCTGTTTTCTAATAATGCTTCTAAACCAGAACGAAGGGGCAGATTCTGCTACTGTGTACAAGCAGAGTCTGACTTAACTACAGATATGTGGTAGAGATTTGGGCCCAAGCACAGGAACTAATGGTAGGGAACTTCTGTGGAGAGTGTGTGTTGTGCATATGCAAGTTCCTGTGTTTGTTTTGGACATGAATAGGAAAGAAGGAATCAAGGTTATCCGGATCCTGAGTAACTTCGAAGTTCTGAAACAGTGCTTCAGAAATGCTTGAACTATGATGTACAACTTTGCTCTGAATTCTAAAATATCAGCTCTTGTTTGGAGAAAACACAAAAAAATACCTTCAATTCCGTGTGGTGGTTTCTTAAATGTGTGTTTTGCATAGTTATAGAGTGTTTTTAAAATGAGACCAAGTGCAACCATAAATATTCTTACATGTATATGTATCAGTAAACATATTGACTGGCAAATGAAAGTTGGGCCAAGTCATGACAGAGGGATCACTAAAATATTATGTTTAAGCCTTGTACCAAGGTCTGACAAAATTTTATCTAATGCTTGGAGAAATAAGAGGAAAAGCAGTGCTCATAGTTGAACTGCTATGGTTGCTTCTCTGAACCAAATTTTCCCAAAAATTAGGAAAGGTGAAATTGTCATGGAGGAATGTATATAAAAATGCAGACCTTCAGTGTGTAATCTAATTAATTTAAAAGATGCTACTTTATTGAAAAACAAACTTGACTCCATCTAAAACATATATTAATTAAAAGTGTGCTGTAATTGTAATTTAGGAACCAAGATAAATTGAAGGACAGAGCAGTCAGCTAAAAATCATTAATTGCCTCAATGCAGTTATTGTCGTCCTTCCTTTTTCTGAAGGAAAAAAGCTATACATTCATGTATAGGATTTGCACTTAGTCTTATTACACTGAGCAGCACAAAATTAAAGTTTTTCCATGAAAGCAATAGTGGCAATTAGGAAGCCTTGCGCCTGATTTCTTTAGCTTTTTAATAAAGTGAGGTCAGAATTTGAATATACCACTTAATTGTATTTTTTCACTGTCACAAGGTCTGTGAATTGCTGTACAGTTTTATACTAATTTTGACAGAAGAGGTTTTCTTTACTTTGAAGCATAGACATTAGTTTATTGTGTAGTATTTTTAGACTACTTTGCAATTTTGCTTTTCCCTGTTGTGAAGCAATTGGAATTTAAGCCTCTGATGAATGGGAACATGATAGTCCTTTTAATGTCAGTGCTGTGTAAGGTGTGAGTCAAAAGCAGATAGGTGAGTCCATCCTTTTCGGACCCTTGGACAATGGTGAGAAAAAGTAACATGATGTAAAAAAAAAAAGTGTGTTTCTACATTTCTTGGTCATGTCGATAACTGACCTGTTTCTGCAAGAGGTTAAAATATGTCTTGGATATAATGTCTTCTTATCACAATGAAGGTATTGCTCTTTAGCTTGTAAATCAGCCAGTTTGCCTTTGTCTAATGCACTGATGAGCAGAATCTGCCTTGCCTGTCAGAAGACCGTTTATTCAAGATATTTGAAGGGTGTAAAACACAGTGTATTGTGATTTGTGCAATGTTTTCATTTGAATATATTAGAATATGTCAGATTACCTTGCAAAGTATTGATTTTGTTTGTTTATTTCTTATCCCTGCTTAAAGCTTATTTGCTTTAAGCTATAGTTGGCAATTGCTTTGTTTAAATAGCGTTTGTGAAACCCATATTGGAGTAGTTAGGAGAAAATTGTGTGTGTGTGTTGGAAAAAAGATTTCCATTATGGAAGAACTAAGATTTAAGGTTGACTTCTCTCTGTATTCATATAGCTACCCTGCTAAATACTCCTTCCTGCATCTACAGTTGAAGATCTTTGTCAGTACCAGAACAATAAAAATAGTATAAGCAGAAGTACCCTAAAGTGAGTAACTTCAAGATGGGGAAAAAGGAGGCATTTTTATGAGGCTAGCCAGCGGTCCTCCTTTTTCTGCAAGAAGAATTGGTCGTGATAATGTGTAGAGCAGTGCAACTTTCCACTCGGTGGCTGGTACATGGCAAGACTCACAGGTTTCTTTCTCCACCACTTCCAGGAAGTCTTGGTTCTTGTACGCTGGCCAGTCCAGGCTGCTCCAGATCCTTTCTCCCCTAGGGACTGGGAAGATTTGTGGAGGAGGCTGTCTGCTGTGATAAGAGTGGAGTTTCTGGAGAATTTTCAGGGCCTCTTGTCTCCTTCTGTAGTTCTTACATTGGGCGTAGGGTAAAAGCTTTTACTTGATGTCTGGCAGTCATGCATAGTCAAGATTATTGACCCGGTTCTCCTGCATGCAGTTTATTTAAACTGAGATCCTGATGGCAGGACCTGTTTTGTATCCAAGCATATAATAAAGCTAGACGCAGTGGAGCCCTTGGGCTAACTGGGATTTTTTAAGTCCGACTGCAGTGCTTATCCTTCAGTAATGAGAAGGTGTTTTCAGCACTCTGTTCAGGAAAGTCTTATGCCTTGTTTTATTTGTACATACCAGTGTAAAAGAGGAAAAGCCTAAAAATATATTTTGATTGCATTCTTCTGTAAACCTTGTTATTTTTCCTTTTTTTAATTTCTTGCCTCACATCTTAGGATGGTGATTCCTCAGGTCGCTGTACCCGTGAGGCAGGTAGCAGATTGCATTAATTGGAAGACACTGTATTAACAATTAGAAAACAATTTTATTTTCCAGTCTGTTTGTAACCTGTGAGATATTCTGCAAGATTTATAATATAGGATATGGAAATTAGCTGGGAAATATATAATTAAATACATAAGTTCGAAGTAAACTTTGAACGCTGCTATGCCTCGGGAATGTGTGGTAAAGTCTATTTGTCCTGTCTGCTTCCATCCACAAAAAGTGGTTGGGTTTTTTCCTTTAGTCTGAGGTTTTATAGAGAATGATTTTTTTTCTTTCTTTCTTCTTTTTTTTTTTTGTAAACGATAGCAGTAGTAGTGTTGTCTCAAAATCCTAGGGAACATAACCTTTTCTTTATATTATATTGCAAAAAAATGGAAGGCACAGTCGAGTTTGGGAATCATAATAGGTGCTGTTAAGCTCAAGTGAGAAGATTACACACATTTGATATCTGGCATATACATTTGTCTTTTTTTTTTTTTCTAGATAGTGTAAACTGTGACCAAAATAGACCCTGAGATCCTATATTAAAACATTTTTTTTATACTGCTAATCAGAATAATTGATACATACAAATGATGCTTAGATTAGAGCCAAAGTGGAATTATATTAGGGATGAGGCTGATACATATTAAGGAAAATAAAATTAAATGCAGCAGTTAGTTGTAGCTAACTAATATCAGCCAGTTGGTACAAGGAAGAAGGACTGTCTTACTGATTCCATTGCAAATTATAAAACAGATGAGGGACAGCAAAGTATGCTCAATAGATGTGGAAACTGATGAGAATTTTAAGATTTAAAGCACAGTTTTTAATAGGTTTGTAAAGGATAATGCCTCTTTAAAAAAAAAAAAGTGTTATTTAATTTATATCCAAAAATTTCTCAGTAAGCTGTTTCTCTTTGCCAGCACCAATTCTATAATGACATAGAATCACATAATAGTTTGAGTGGGAAGGGACCTCTGAGGGTTGCATGATCCCACCCTCTGCTCAGGAAGGCCAGCTTGGATCAGGTGGCTCAGGGATTGCCTGGGTGAGTTTGGGTGCCTCCAAGGATAGAGATTTGACACCTTTTTGGGCTACCTGTTCCAGTGTTTGGCTAGTCTTGTTGTGAAATTTTTTTCCTGATCTAATTGGAATTTCCCATGTTGCAGCTTGTGCCCAGCACTTCTCATACTTGCAGTGAGCACTTCCAGAAAGAGTCTGGCTCTGTCTTCTCCATACCCCGCTCTTAGGCAATTTAAGTCCACAGTAAGATTTTACTTTAGTCTCTTCTTAAGACTGATCAGCCCCGCTTCTCTGACTCTCATCATACATCATGCCAAAAGATACAATATAGTCACCTACAGTAATGTAGTTTTGTGGCACTCATACCTGACGAAGCTCCTCGGCTTAGCTTAGGATGTCCGGTTGCCTTTGTAGATGAAGTCACTCCCCTCCCACCAACTTGTGAGCTGTAATGCTGTGTTGGGCTTTTGGTACTTTTGCGTTCTTGATAACTCTTGAACTTTTATGCAAAAATGCTTACTATTCCTGTCCGTGACAGAAAGCAGCTAGGTAGAAAGTAACTGTGCAGAAATTATATGCTCTTTTTATTTGTATTTGATTTTCCTCAAAGGGGTTGGGTCATGAATAAGTCACTAAAATAAATGAACCTCAAAGCAGCGTTAATCTTAACAGCTTAACATATTTTAAGAATTGTGTCATGACATTCTTTTTAGAATTGGGTGTTGTCCTGAGCTGCTAATAAAAAATGTTTTAGCAATGAATAAAAATGGATTCTATTTTAATCAGTGCGAATATTCCAGGGTGCATAAGCTCCTCTGAAAACTCACAGGATCAAATTCTGCCCTTGAAGTCAAGTGAAAGGTTTGTGTACAAGTCAGGAGACAGGCTTTGGTCCATAGTGTTTTGCTTGGCTTTCATTTTATTTTTGATAGTCCAGATTGGAGGGGTTTGTGAGGGAAAATACCGTGGCAGAAAAATCTTGTTGAAAGATATGCTGGATTCCAGAGAATGTTTTAAAATGCGGAAACAATTTTCTTAGTATGTTGTGCCAGTAACTACTCGGTTCTGTGTGTAGGCAAGAAAAAGTGGTCCATGTTTTAAAGAAACAGACCAGTGCAAGTGATCATCATGCCTTAAAAATAGGCTATACATTCAGTTTAGACTTCAGGGTGTAGAACCAGGAGTATCTTACATGAGAGGGTTTGAAACAGTGGTGGTGGTAACAGAAGTTTGTGCTCTTTCTCTCCTTACCTTTCTGTTACACGTCTGTGCTTCTTTGAGGCTTAAATACACCAAGACTGCAGATGAAAGTTGTTCACGCAGTTGCCTAGAAATTTTTGCATACATTTTTAGTTGGTTTCCAAAAGTGTTTGTGTGGTATCTTTTACAGAAGTCTTTCAACTTTGTTGGTGTGCTTCTGTGGTTCTGTAGCTGTTCCCCTTAGGTTTCAGTCTCTGCCTTGGCCTCTGCTCTCACCCAGAAGGTTGTGGTTCGATGTTTCAGATGGCATTCAGCCCGGGGCTGGTGCGGTTGACCTGTTGGGCAGGTGGCCTGGGCCAGCACAGTAGGCTTTCTTTTTTGAGCTCTTCCTAGCAAGTGAGGTCAAGTAGCTCATGGCATATAGTTCAGCTTTAACTTGTTTTTATTTTTTTGGTCCTCTTGTTTACTTACTGTCTTGCATTATATATACATTACATGTGTAACACTCAAGTTACAGGATGTCAGCATCACAGTCTGACTTTGGCTCCTGTGACTGTGCGCATGGTGTTAACAGTCTTATAATGAAAGAGAAATACACCTTTTTACATGCATACCTTTCCTCGTTCAGTCTGCAGGAAAGATTGAGGAGTGGTTGTTCGGTACATTTTATCCTTCTCAGTGTGTGACGTTGCAGTGAACATAGTATTTCTTTCTTAATGGAGTTTGTGTGGTATTACTGTTATAATTCCTAACATCTTATGGAATCTTAAGATACCGTTTTCTCAATATCCTTGTGGGGTGGCGGAGGTCACCACACACTATATGTTATGGTTGGGGTATTGAAGCACAGAAATAAAAGCAAATGTTGTCTAAGGTGTCAGCAAACTTTGTGTGCCTGGACTGAGAAATTTAGAAAACAGCGTTGTTTATAGTATTTGTATTCAGAGCCATATTCCTTTTGTCCTCTTGAAACTGGAAGTATTTATGACTTCTTAAATTTGACTCTTGGTTTTCAGAATTCAGAAGTGAAGAGCACACAGTGTCCACCTGGGAAAAATTTTGTTTGTAGGATTTGCTTTACAAGAGAGCTCTGTTTGTCATGTGGGAATACAGTCTGTTTCTCTATAGTGATTTTTAAACTTTCCCAACCATGAAACTATTTTGTATATATCAGCATTCTTCCTTTTCTCCAGATCTCTTCCACTATACTGAAAAACTGCTTTTTTCTTCTATGAGCAGTTCTAATTCAATTTAATTTTTGTATTACAGCCTGCCTTTTTATCAAATAAGACCAGAGTTGTCTTAGAGTTTGCAGAAGGGATCTTAATTGAGGTTAAATGGGCAGACTTCATCCTAACTTTTTTAATCTTCTGAATACTGATTTTGCAATTACGTGGTAACAGTAATTTCAATTTAGAGGATTTATTTCTTAAACATTGGGGGGAAAAAAACCCCACCAACAATCACTTAAAACTGTGTTGATTCTAATTTAGACAGGGGCAAAGAAGTACATTTTGCCAGGATGCAACGTCAAAGGAAGATTATGCCTTAGAATTGGCTCTAATTTCGCAGTTTTGGTAACTTCCCAGAGAAAATGCTTTTATGGAATAGATGGGTTTTTTAACTTAATGCTACACCTTGACTTTTGTGCCCAAAATTACTTAATGATCTGTGCTGATACAGAGCATTGACTTCACTGCTGTCCTTGAAGTTTGAGATGTAGCATAACTGCCCGTGCCAGGGTTGTTACGCGCGTAGTCAGCCTGTCAGGGCTGTAAGGGATAGCCAGAATCCCATGAGGGTAGACTTTTCATCGTGTTTAGACTATAAACTAAGACGACGTACGTATCTGAATTTTCAGATGTGTATATAGGTGAGTTTTCACAAGAAAGTACTAAAGTGACCTTTCTCTACTGCCAGCTGTCGCTCCCCAATGAATTTCAAATCTGTGCTCCAAAGCATCAAAATGCTAGAGCTTCTGAGAAAACAGCAATAAATACTTTGTTTGCTAGGTAGACGATTTTTCCAAGTCTAATTCACAGAAATTATGGATGTAAAAAAATAATTGTGATGAATAGTCCTTTGTTTTATAAAAATTAATCCTTAATAGCTTTATTTTTTATAAGTTAAAAACATCTGAAAATATATGAAGAAAAGTGTTGGATTAAAGGTGTTGGTATTTCTACCATTTCTGCATATAATAATATGTATGTAGCAAGGACTTGAAGAATTTCCATGTAAATGCCTACAGACATAAATGGTAATTCGTAGCATTCCCTTATCTCCCTCCCTGAATTAAAAAACTGAACTGAATGAAATAAGTACTGCAGGAGCAGATTTTAATCAGTTTAAACATAGTGGAGAAATTTAATTTTGAATGTGTGTGGAGTGTGGATTTAGAACTATACTGCAGAGTGACAGAAAAATACTCTGGTCCACAGTCCTTCTCAGAGGAGATCTAATCAAAGTTAGATTGTGTTGCTCAATTTTGGGATTTTGACATTCCAGGGATGGACGTACCTCAGCCTCTCAGGGCAACCTGTTCCAGTGCATACTGTATTTTGTGTTTTGGCTTGGTCGGGAGTTGCCTGCTCAGGCAATGTAGCTTGCTGCTGTACCTGGGCGTTTTCTTGCTCGTGGGATGAGCCATACAAGTGCTATAATGAGCTTGTCTTTGACTGACCAGCTGTCCCATGCTCTGTTGTCCTTCAGCATCCCAGGAGAGCCTGCCCGCTGGTTCCCCAGAGAAGCCACACTTTGCCTTCCTGCTGTCTGGTGTCATTTTCTATTTGCTTCCTCACTTCACTTAGTTTTCCTCTCACACATAAATGCTTACTACTAACACCTGTGAGTTGCCACAACAGGGTCAGGGGCTGTTTGCAAAAAAGAGTAGGTTTGGTAGTGTTTTAGGTGGGGGACCTTATGTATGTGGATTGCTTATCTGGAACTAATGTCCGCTTTTGATACTAAATGTCTCTCCAGTTCTCTAAGTTTTCAGTAACCCATAGCCTTAGTCAGTATTTTAAAACCTTTATTTCTAAGTAGCAAGACTTTCATACAATATATTTTATCTAATATCGCAATATTAACCTTTTTCATCATTGAAACGCCTCTTTTTCAGATTACATATTTCAGTCTGTGGTATTATAATAAGCAGAATCAGCGCAGATGGGTAGATTTGGACAAGCCTCTGAAAAAGCAGCTGGACAAATATGCCTTGGAGCCAACTGTGTATTTTGGAGTAGTGTTCTATGTGCCTACTGTTTCTCAGCTTCAGCAGGAGATTACCAGGTAAACTTCATACATGTGTCTATAATTTTACTTTCAGCATTCTGAAATGTATGGTTTATTTAAAAATTGTCTGCTTTCCCCTCCACCACTGCTATAGAAATGGAAATTATCACTTTAGGCAGAATTTATGTTCAAACTGTGTATTTATTTCCCTTTTGAATATTTAAAATATGTGATAAACTAAGCAAACAACTAATGTTTTGGTGATCTTAGGAATCTATTCAAACCTGTTTTCAGTAATAGGCATACTTGCGTGGTCAGACTTTTAATTGTTTTAGTCCCTTCATGTTTGTCTTTTTTTTGTTTGTTTTTGTTTTGAAGAGCCATATGTTGCTTTCAGGGACGTCCATCCTGCAGAAAGCACATGCAGATTTTATTGAGCTATGCTTTCCTTTATTTTTCTTTCAGTACTTTAGTACAATACATTGGCAAACTACAGGCTAAGCTTGAGCTTGTGATTTTTTTTGTGTATCACTGTGCAATGAAGACGGATGTTAGCTTTGATATTATAAACCCATTTCTGCTGTGAATCTGGGGAACATCACATAAGCGATGATGACTGCAGGGGAAAAGTAAAATTGAGCATATATACTGGCCAGTTATTTCTATGGGCCTATATATTGGCTTCTAGTGTCTTAATGTGTATAGTTGTTCTGATTTAATTATTTTTTTAACAGGCAAATGAGTACAAAACCAGTAAGTGAATTACAAACATATATTTGTTATTTTAGAAATATGTGCTTGCATTAATTAACCCGTTTAAGCTGGCAACTTCAAGTTGGCCCTGCTTTGAGTGGGGAGTTGAACCAGATGATTACTCAGAGGTCCTCTCCAGCTTAACTTACTCTGTGGTTACATGAAACTGTCTTTAAATACTCTGGTGCCAAAATACCTTGCCAGAGACCTTTCCCACTAATAGTGGTGTGAAAGCTTTTCAGGGAGTTAAGCCTCTTGGTGCAGACACTGGTGCTGTAATGTATTGCTCAATGCCTGGCAGCTTTAGTTTTTATTTTATGTGTAATTTCTGTAAGACTATTTTCTTTCTGAAAACTCTGAAGTTTGGGCTTTTTCTCAGCAATTTTACTGGCTTAAAAAGTAATTCTAGTGGTCTTCCTTTTTTTTTGTTTTAATAAATCTTTGGTTCAGGTTCTGTGCTTGTTGGTGTACTAGGATGTGTTAGAGTAAGATAAATGTCGTGGTGTTGCACTGAATAGCTGAATTGCCTGAAAAACCTTGAATATTCTTCTCTGGCATTTATTTAAAGAATATGATGTTTATGCTGAAGCTCTAACAGCAATTTTGCAGTGTGCTGCCATGTAAAAGGCAGGAATTTATGTGCCAACCTTATACTCAGGTCCTAGAGGATGGTACTTGCTTTGATGTATGACAGTGAGAGTCTGGATTAGTTTCAGAAATCTGTGGATTTTTTTCGTGCCTTTTCAATATAAATGAGATTAAGCACGTTTAAGCAAATTGTATGTTTAACGTATACCAGGAAATGGAAATGTCATAGACAAAAGAGATGGTATTTTTACTATCACAAGGTAGTGTCAAGATTCTTCGTTTGTATGTTTACTTTTAATAGCAGTTCTATGGAAAGAGCTTATGTTCTACTGCTCGTCTGGGAAGATTTATTTCCCCAAATGCCTTTATGTGGTGGCTTTCCTTTCTTTTCTTTTCTTTTTTTTTTTTGGCCTGGGTTTAGTCCCAGCTGTTCTTGTGTGTGTTGTATAAGGATGTATCTACTGTCATATGGCATACCACTTTTCTGTAGTAGGATCCAGAAGAGTCTAAACAATATTTATAAAATGTCACTGTATTCAATAGACTGTTAAACAGTGACAGCTGTCTTTTAGCTTGATGTAAATTTGTGTGGAGTTTACCTGACCTTTCTAATCTCTGAATGAATTGCAGCATGTGCCTCCATCTTTTCAGTATTAAAGCCTTACTTCACAAGAGTTAACATACAATATGAGGAAGTTAAGAAGCTTTTAAAACTAGACTTATAGAAGGCAAATGCCCTTCTTGGCAAAGTCTGTGTAGCTATAATGTCATTTTTGAGTTTTGAGGTGTTTTGGGCTCAAGATAGGGTGTTCCATGGATGGCTGAAAGGGGCAGAAGAATTAAAGAAAATAGTGGTTCAGTCTGTGGACAAGTGGTAGAGCTAGTAGTGGTTGCCTGCACAAGAGATGACCCAGGAAAAAAAACCAGTGCCTTGAAAGTGAGAATAAAATGTACTCAGAGGTTGTAATGCAGAAATGAAAGTCACTATTGTGAATGGAGGGATGTGCACTGTTAGGTCTATTGGAAGACAATGCAGCAATACAGCAGCAGTGTACTGAACATTGTAAAGAGGAGATAAGAATATTAAGAAAGGAGAAGCTAAAAATAAAAAAATTATGAGGGTATAGTAGTAGATAGAAATCGTGGAGATTCTTTGTTTTAAGAGGTAGGAGTATTTGATTCTGCAGTGATGTGTGAAAGCTAAGGGAGGAGTTAATAAAGACCATGAAATAATGGGTCTGAATGATGAGGAAGACTACCCTCCACACAAACTGGGGAATGCAGAGAGGATTAGGAAATGCAGGCATATTCATCTGCACTCTCTGTAAATTAAGAAGCCCATGTTAGCTTTTTCTTTTTTTCCCATGTAGATATCAGTATTATTTGCAATTAAAGAAAGATATCTTGGAGGGCAACATTCCTTGCACGCTGGAACAAGCAATACATCTGGCTGGTTTAGCTGTTCAGGGTAAGTAAGCCAATTGTGCCAATTAGCTAATGTTGCATTAGAAACTTTGGTAATATATTTTCTATTGCATGTTTTCTATTTATCGCTCGAAGACCCAGTTCAGTAAGTTATGAAAGGCTTGCTCCTTGGAACTTCGTCATATGGGCTGAGGAAGGGGAACAGTGGGATCAGTGGCCCTGAACTTTGCTGGTATTTCTGTGCAGTCCTCAGAGGTGTACCTGGGGATCTAATGTGTATTTTCAGGAGCTGGGTTTGAATTAGACATTGGAGTTCCTTTGGGGGCAAAGGCTTGTCGTCTGCTTACATTGACAGACCTTTCATCTGTTTCTGTTAATGAAGACTCTATTCTGACATGGTAACAAGAGAGAGAGACACATTTTAATAAATAAACAAATTTGAATGTACAGTAGTACTTGTATCTCCACTTCTCCCAAATATCCTAACATCTAAGATTATTTCAAGTTGGTATGCAAGACTGTTAACAATTCCTATGTTCAAATCACTCCTGAAGACCCATTTCTGTGATACCTACATTAAAATGGCTGCTTTGTTTTTCTAACTAGGGTCAGATGGGATAGAGTATACACCAGAGAACCACCAGTCCTAAGTCTGTCTGCACTGATCATGTCTGGTGTTCGCTGCTAACATGCTTGTTCGATCTTAAATCTCTCAAAATAAAAGTTTTTAATGACAGTGGCTTTGTTTAGTGTGTCTGCATATTGCTTCACAGTGAATGCCACTCCAGTATATCTAACAGCAGTTGTAAATCTGCCAAAATTGAAAGGGACTTAAGGTGTATGTACTGCCAATGATTTTAAGTGTTTTGGGTTTTTTTTGTCTTTTTTTAAATTATATGTGTTGGTAGTATCACATTAAAGACTATGATTATGTTTTTTGAAAATGTGGTTACCAGTGGAGTGGGGTGAATTATATTAGTGCCTTGTTTATATAACAGTGAATCTGTTTAATCCAAGCCAGGATTTAATGGTCTTCAGCTGACAAAATCTTGCTTTGTTATTTTCATATCTTTGGACAGTGTAAATATCTCTCTGCTCAGTGAGTTGTTTATAGAAATCTTTCAATATAATCCTCTTTCCAGATGGAAAATATTTATCCTTTCAGCTTTCACATTCCTTTTTCAGTCTTGTATAAGAGAGAAACTGTATGTGTTGATAATACAGTGAAAAAACATCTCAGAAAAAATGCAGGTTCTAAATTAATGTGCTCCGAAGACTGAAGTAGCTTATACCAGGCAGGTTAGTTAATTTTAGCTGGTGAATGAACAGAAGCAGTTGTTTGCTGTTTCAAGTGAACTGATTTCAAGAATGATCTGTATTTAAAATAATTACCATAGGCTAATTCTAAACACTGCTTTATCTCAGGTGCTGTGTTGGTGTAGCGTGTCACAAGTTCTCCCCTTTCATTGTAAATAACTTGCATATTAATTGTTAATGCTTAATACAAATTTGGTTCCTAAATGTCTCTAAAATTATGCTGTTATGGATGAGAATCTGTGGTAACATAAATAGGATCTGTATACTTGGGGATTGTGTCTATATTTTTGGGAGCAGCCGTTCCGTACAGACTGCTGTTCCACAGTTTCTCCTGTGAGACTGGTGCATAACTTTTCCAATTTAGATTGTTTTATTTCTCTTCTTTGAAATGTTGGCTAGTTTTTTCCTGGCAACAGAAAAAGAGGCAAATACCTTGGAATGCCCTTTGGCATGACATAAAATCAAAACGGTTATTAAAATCAAAACTGTTAAGTCCCTTCTGAGCATGCCTCTGAGTCTGGGAAGGCTTCTAGGTCCCACGTTCTGCATGTCTGGGTGCAGGGAGCTGTAGAAGACTCGAGAGCGGAAGGGTGCTCCAGATGCTCTGTGCAGTGTTTGAGTCCAGCTGCGAGTTGGAGCAGTCTGGTGCTATACTGCAAGTAATTAGGTATCTGACGGGAGGGAGTAAAGAAGGTAGAGCTAGACTCTTCTTAGGCAACGGGCACAAATTGAAATATAGGAAACTTCGTCCAAACGTAATAAAAGTTTTCTCTTGTGAGAGTGGCGAGATGCTGGAACAGGTTGCCCAAAGAAGTTGTAGTCTCAATCATCTGTGTTCAAAACTTGACCAGAGAAGGCTCTGAGACAATCTGCTGTAGCTGACCCTGCTTAGGGCTAGATCTCCAGAGGCCCCTTCCAACCTCAACCATTCTGTAATTAAAAAACCAAACAAATAAAAACCCAAGGAACTTGGAGCAACACTCTGATTGTTTTATCATTTCTTCTCCTTTTCTATCCACGAGGAGTGTTGCCAATTTGTCCGAACAAGGTAAAAAGATGGGATGTATTTTTACTTTTCCTCTTCATAAACATTACTGGTTAGTTTGTACCATTGTTTTACTTTCAGATTGTAGTTCAATAGGATGGAGATTTGCTATTTGGAGATCCTGCTGCAATTAATCGGGTATTGAATCATTTTGTTACAAATGTTTGAACCCAATAAATTTCTTATTTTTTAGCTGATTTTGGAGACTATGATCAGTATGAATCTCAGGAGTTTCTACAAAGATTTGCTTTGTTTCCAGTGGTAAGTACTTTAAATTGATAAATATAAATTCTTAAATTGATAAATTTAAATCTTTCTTTAGATTGGTTAATACAAATCATTATTAAAGACTTCATGATCCATCTAGCTTGCTGCTCCCTAGATTGTCAAATTCAGTAAAGGTTTTCTTTGAGACTGGAGTGAGATATGATACCTTATATTCCACAGAAGCAAAGATGTTGCAAGATCTCTTCAATTTCATTGTATATTACACTGAAAAGAAGGTTGGGGTGGAGATGGGAAAGTGAGTAAAACCACTTCAAAACAATGTTTGTGCTTTTTGATTTTGTTTGTGTGCATATTACAGTATCTAAGCTCCAAGACTAGAGTGGAGGGTTGATTTGCCTGTGTAAAGAAACTATAACCATCTAATTTTGTAGAATTTCTTGTATTTCATTCTATAAAGTCTATCTTACCTTAAGGGTTGGCTACAAGAAGAAAAAATATTGGAAGAAGCAACACAGAAAGTTGCCTTGCTACATCAGAAGTACAGGTAACATTTCTAAAAGTCTTTATTGCCTAATTTTGATGTGATTGCTTCAGTAGCTCAGGAAGTTAGGAATCTCAGAAGACAGTTGCACTAATTCCACTTCCCATTTAAATGAATTTTCCACTGATACATCTGCATTAAAATTACGAGAATTTTTGATGAATGAAAATGAAGAGAGAACAGAATGACTGTTAAAATAAACAAGACGATTCTGCTTGAAAATTAAGAATACAGGACACAATTAAATAGTGTGACTTCACCTGTATAATGTTTCTGAAACTTCTTTATATGAAGTTGTGACCCCAGTAAGGATGTTTCTTGATGAACACCATTGGCAGATACTGAGGACAGTAGACATGTAGAGGCAGTCACTGTGCCAGAATGCTTATGATCTTAAGTAAAAGGTAGCTAAGATGCAGTAGTCCAAGACAAAGGAAACTTAAGTTCTCTGTTGTCAGTTCATCAGTGAAAAATGTTTGTGACTATGTGAGTAATACTGATTATTTTTTCCTGTATTGTTTTAAAACAACATTTTGAAAATTTCAAATTCATTTATCTTTGAAGTACTTTCGTAACAAGATTGCATGGTTAAGGTTCAGCAAAGAAAACTTAATCTGCGTGACACTAGGAAAAAATGAAAAAACAGAGAGATTGATGATTGAAAAAGTATTGAGAGACATAAGAATGAGCATGACAGGATTTTGCAGGTAGAGATTGTGTCTTTTATGAGATCAACTGAGGTAGGTAGGGAAACACAATGTTTTAATTCCTGTGACACTACTGCAAGTCTGTGAGAAAATTGTATTTGCCAGTTGGTCTAATTAAAAAAAAAAATATTACCTTTACCTACAGATCTTGTCCTTCTCATATTTTCAAACCATTACAGTTAAAACTCTGTTAGCATTAGAAAATGAGACTCCCTTCCTGAAATGGGAAGCATCAAACTTCATACTGGTCCTAAACGTGTATACTGCAGTAGGAGAAATTCAGGTCTTGAACACATGTGCCAGAACAATTATTCTGATAAAGTGAGAAAATATGGTGACAATGATGGATTTGAATAAGGATGTGATAATTGTCTGCCATTAGCAGAGATGATAATTTTAACTGGTCTTTGTTGCCATTTACCCCTAGAGATGCCTGAGAGAAAGAAGTTACTAGAATCAAAGTGTAAAGGCTGAGACAAATATATCAGCCCTTGCTACGGATGAAAACAGCATGATTTGATGGTTGCCTGGATGTCTTGGGGATGCTTTTCAAGCTTTGACAGTGTCAGTCAGAGTAAAACAAAGATGATTTTTTTTTCTATTGACAGTACTGGCTGATCGTTGTTTTCATTTGTAGAGGCCTTACTCCTCCTGATGCAGAAATGTTATATATGCAAGAAGTAGAGAGAATGGAAGGCTATGGTGAAGAGACCTATCCTGCAAAGGTAAACAGGGCTTTCATCTTTGTCTCGGTTGGTTTTTTTCCCCCTATGTAAAAATGGTTACTTTCTGCCAAAAAATAAATAAAAAACCAAAAACCACACCACCCCTTTTCTTTCCCAGAATTGTAAAAGTAGTTGCTTCTCATGTAACTTTGCTTTCAAAGACTTTTTTTCTGTATTTGCATAATTTTTTGCAACTTCTTACAGGACAGCCAAGGAAGTGACATATTCATTGGAGCATGTCTTGATGGTATCTTTGTGAAACACAAAAATGGTCGTCCTCCTGTTGTATTTAGGTTAGTACTGTTCTTTCTTAAAATATCTTTGTGCACTTCATGTTTTATGTGTGTTCCTCACTAGCATGAGTGACTCTTAGATATGAGGTATTTTTATTCATTTGATAAACCTGAACGTAGTCTTGTAGTTGTCATGCTACAGTGAATACTGAAGTCCATGGGAATTTTTCAATGTATTGACTGCAGGATGAATCTCTTTAAGCCAGATTAATTCTAAGAGATGAACGCTTAATATACATTCCATTGCAAAACATTTACTGAGTCAAAAAGGAGCAACTCTGTACACATAGAACATCTTAAGTCCTAAGATGGGCACATCAATTTACTTAGAAATATTCAATTGTAAAATTATCCAGGAGTTCCTTTCATATATTATATATAAAGAAATAGAGGAGAGTCACATGATAACATTTGTTTCATTATTTTGGATTCATACATTGTTTTAGTTTATTATTTAATGTTCTGATAGTTAAATTATAGACATAGGCATGCCTGCAACTTACCTAACAGTTAATTCAGTCTTCGTGTGAAATGGCCTGATTCCCACTGACTTCAGGAAGGGTTGCTTGGGCATCTTTGGACAGAATTTGGAATAAATTTCAAATTATACATATCAAGATTTTTTGGTTTTAATTAATCTTAGTAACCTGCAGTTATCACTAGAGCAAGAAAGGCTTTATTCTTAGTGAACTTTAATCTTCTAGAATTGAATTTTTGGCTGAATATTAACAGAATCTTGAAATCCTGTGGTCCAACAGTTACTGGAACTCATCGTGAATTTCTGGGGTTAGAGAAAGTAGCAACTGTTCTTCTTTCTGTTAGTGGTTTTGTTTAATAGAATTTATAAATTCAGTACTGTTAACTGTCCTTCACGAAAATCTCTATCTCTGCTGCTGATAGGAGAGCTGATGCCAAGTTCTTCTTAGTTGTATAGAATGGCAGAAGTGCCCTACTCTGCTTTCTTGCAGAATGAAGCAACAGCTCTGCTGTCTGACTTTCCAAGCACGCAGGGAAGAGGAGTAAGCTTTGTCCATGCATTTCACATAATTTCCCAAAGAATTGTGGATGCAGTGTGTGTGTGCATCCACAAAAGACAAAAGTTGCACATTGGAGAGCATCAGAAAGTAGTCATATTCCAATTTCAGGATCCAGTTTTCTGCTCTGTTGCTTATTTGTTGTATGGCTACGGGCAGTTCTACTGGGGATAGATATATCATGGTATTTGGGTGGCAAAAAAGCATAGACAAATGACCCACTAGTACAATTTACAAAGGCTGGGTTATGCTTCAGACTGGTTCAAGTAATTTCATAATTGCCTCCATAAATGCCTATAAACCAAGGCCTTAAATCTGAGGGGTCTTTGTTCTGCATCAAAATGGGGACATTGTTTCTCTACCTCACGCATGTGATGGTGAGTAGCTATAGAAAATGCTATCAGCCACATCTATAGAATGAAAATGGAAGTCATATAATACCTTTAGAAAGTGTCCTGTATGTAGATCATGCTTTTTCCCTGTGTTTGTGCACTGCAGAATAATCTTTTAATAAATCAATGATATAGGCTTTATTTACACTAACATAATAGTAATGGATCAAACTACATTTATATCTAACAAGAAGTTGAATAAATATCTGGTATTATATTTCTTGCAATCTAACTTTTTCTCATCTGTCAATATGCAAGAGTTCTAGAAAATATGTATAATAATGCCTTAATGGCTTTGTTTAGTGTAGATTCTCCCCCTGCCCCCCCAATGTATGGTTTGCTTTCAAGCAGTCCGGACACTATAATTTACTGATAACTAAATTTGTCCAAATTTGATTCTTTTTTTTTTTTTTAAGAACACTTAAATTTCAAGTGGAAGGCAAGTAATAAACTTATTACTGTACACATTGCGCATCTTCAAAAGTCACATACATATTTTCCTTTCAGCAGTCATTTAATGGATATGGAAGTGATGGTCTGCAACTTGTTCAGATAGATTGAACTTTTTATTTATCCGTATTCTTGGTGGTGGTTCTGTTCTTCAGTTGCATTTTGTGTGGTTTGAAAATCAGAGCTTGCCAGTCGTGTTCTGTTCCTTTTGTCTGCAGGTGGCATGATATTGCCAACATGTCCCACAACAAATCCTTTTTTGCATTAGAGCTGGCAAACAAAGAAGAGACCATCCAATTCCAAACTGTGAGTAGACTTTTATTTTTTCACTAACGCATCAGTAAAAACTCAAAAATTAAGACTGCTAATTTAACTCGAAGGATAAAAACTACTTTTTATATATTTAGCAACTTGGAACTGTATGAGTGAGTCAAAAGTAATAATACTGTCTCTAGCTAGCTTTCTATGGGAAGGCATTAAAAATCTGACCTTTTATGTTGAGTACATTGACAAGTTTGGTTCAGGTGGTCATAAACATTTTCATCTATTCCAGTAAAATTTCTGGCATGGTTTTTTGACTTTTAAATCAGTGGCATTTAATGATAAGCATGGTCTTAGAGCTTTGCTAGAATGGGCCACGGTGTTTCATGCGGAATTAATTTTATGTAGCATCTACCGGTAGCCTTTGTCAAGAAGGCAGCTGTTGACAATCTTATGACATTATTTATATATATATATATACACACACTGTAAATTGTGTTAGTGTTATAGCTGATAAGAGTGGCTTCATCAAAAGGCTTCTACTTTCAACTTTCATAAATCTAATAAAATTGTTAGGCTACAGTGCATGTTCAGGCCCACAAAGTACAGTTTTAGGGAAAACCTGGTGACAGTAATGAAGTTATATTAAAACAAAATTGGTCAATGCTAACTTAATCTTAAAAATTTCAGTGGCTTGTCTGAAAGCAAGTGAAGGGTATGCATATTTGACCTAATACACAAATTTTGTTTTTGTTTTTTGGCAGGAAGATATGGAAACAGCAAAATATGTATGGAGGATGTGTGTGGCTAGACACAAATTTTACAGACTAAATAAATGCAGCCTGTAAGTAGAATACATTAGCAGAACTCTTGGTACCCTTGAAGCTTCCATTGGGAAGTGAAATCTTTTATAACCTCTGTAATGTCTTTACTGTCCTTTTTAGATGGTAGTAATTAATGACTTGGGTTTTTTCCTTAATCTTTTTTGAGAAAATACTTATCACCAGTTCTCAAACATGTTGTGCTTTATAACAGAGGACAATATTAAGCACTGAAATCTTACCAAAAGTAATAGTGTTTGGTCCCTGCTGCTGGATCTCAGTGCTGTGACAGACTTTAGTTGCTTTGGGGGCTACTATTGCTAGAATGTTTGTGAGCTACTGGAATCACTGGGATTTTGGCCTGGGTTTGGGTGAACTGCTCTGAAAGGACACTCTAGAGGCCTTTAAAAGGGCGGGAAGTGTATGTGAAGCACTCCTGAAATGTGCTGGATTGACAGCTGAGAGGTATGTGGTCCTTTGGATATCCATGGAATCCATATAGCTCAAGTAGCACCAGTGCAAAGTAAGTTTAATACAATTCATCAAATTAAATTTAAATGGGCTGGTCTCCAACTTGTAAATCAAGGTCTGGAATTTGAACTACTCCTCTTTCCTTCAGTTAAGTTACTTCAGTCCAAGAATAGAGAATTAGACCCAGTGAATAGTCTGTCATAAAAAAACATGATTCCCAAATGTTCCATTCTTCTTCTTTGTACACGAGAAGATAGCTATGGAGGGGTTGGTCCAAAATTTGCTGAGGCCAGTGGAAAGATAATGGAATATTTTGTACCACAGATGACTCGCTAGTGGGTTTAATGCTAATTTATTTTGGAATAGCAAGATTAATTTGGAGTAGAGTAGACCTCATACCTCTAAGCTTGTAAACCTGTCTGCCCTGTGAGAGGGATAAGAAATATTGGTAGAAGTAGGGCATTTGTGGGACTCGCGCATTGCTATCTGAATAATGTCAGTTCTATAGTCCTGTATTGAATGTCAGTTTCTAGGTTTACTTATTTTAACCTTTTCACCACAACATGGTTTTAGTAATAGTAAAGACCTCAAAAAAACTTTTCTATCTCTACTTGAAGATTCCCTGTCATCTGGTCCTGCTGCTGAAAACTTATGCGTGCCTGTATTAAGTTCAGGGGTGTTTTTCTTTATCTGTATGTACCTTGTCTTTAGAGATTCCCTGGACTCTCCACCTGAGGAGGGCTCTCAGAAATCTTCCCTCATTCTTTCCCTTCCACGCTTTCCAATCCTTTCTCGTCCTTCACTTCCCAAAGGGTGAGCTATTCATGGTTATTCTGTGTTATTCTGTGTTATTCTGCTGTCTTTTGACCTCTGTCTTGCTGCAAGATGCAGGGTACAGGTGCAGTGTAGCGTGGGGAAAAAGGAGCTTAAGGTTTCTGAACCTTAGATCCTGGAGGCAATCCAACAAATTAGGAAAATTTATTACCGTTAGCTTGAATGTTAGAACATACAAATGCTCATGCAGTATAGTCGTGCTTTCCAGTTCCTGTAACATCTGTAACGTTACATTCTGTAAACAATTTTATGTCTGGTCTTGTAGGACAGGTAACTTACAGTATGAGATTTTATATGGGGTTCAAATTTGGAACTAGGCTCCAGTTACTCCACTGCTTTTTCTGCTCTGCTGCAGTGCTTCAGGGATGTCTCCTTTTTATGCTTCATAGAAAAGAGGCAAAGAAATAATTGAGGTATTTCGGTCCTGGTTTTGTCATGCTGCTTAGACTGTCTGCGATGGTGGCTTATGCACAGAGCTCTTTCCTTTTGAGGCTGTTGGGAAGGACTATTTAACACAGGTCCTGGCTCAAAGAAATGTAGAGTGATGTTTAACTGAACTTGGGAGCACTTTCCAAGGTTTGAAATAGGTCTTGGTGGTGTTAAGAATCATTTCTCACCATAAAATTCCTTCTGTAGACAAACCCAGCCTGTTACAGTGAATCCTGTTAGGAGGCGGTCTTCGTCCAGGATGTCTATGGTAAGGAGGGCAAATAGTTTTCTGTTTGCATTTTTATGGATTTCGGTTGACTTTGAATCAGACATTAGTTTCCTTCAGTGAAATAAAATGAGCAGTGAAAAAGAGGAGTCCAATATGTGACGAACTTTTTCTGACCTGTAGAAAAAGCTGGTATATAATATTTGAATAATGGAATTAAAATAATTGCAATGAAAAATATTTTAAACACTTCTATTTTTAGTTTGATTGCTCTGTCTCTAGGATACTTCTCTAGGACACTCCTAGATGTCAGATGGCAAGATACAGTCTTGGGTTGGTGGTGTGTGGTTTTGGTTTTGTTTGCTTTTTTTAAAAAATTATTTCTTGTACGACCTCGCAGGAGAAACTTACCTTGCAAATTTAGAAATGGTTTAAGACTAAGGCTTTGTGCGTGTGTATTATACATTATATATATAATATTATACATTATATATAAAAAAACCTTCAAGACTTATTTTTAAAATAAATCATGAGTTTTTAACTAACAATAAGATGCTTGCTTTCCAAGCCCAAGCCTCAGCCTTATATGATGCCTCCACCACCTCAGCTGCATTACAACGGTCATTATACTGAACCATATGCATCCTCCCAAGGTAAGTTCATTATATCTAAGGCCACACTACACACCTTTAGAAGGTAAAAGCTATAATTTGCGTTTATAGCTGCTTTAGCTAGAGCTGAATAAATTCATAGGGTGAACATGGGATAGGTTTGTACTACAACACTCATTGAAGTGCTTGCTACTACTCTAGGCATATAGGCTAATGTGAAATAGAATCATAGAATAATTTAGATTGGAAAAGACCCTTAGGATCATCAATTCCAACCATTAACCTAGCACTGCCAAGTCCACTGCTAAACCATGTCCCTAAGCACCACATCTACACGTCTTTTAAATACCTCCATGGTTGGTGACTCAACCACTTCCCTGGGCAGCCTGTTCCAATGCTTGACAACCCTTTCGGTGAAGAAATTTTTCCTAACATCCAATCGAAACCTCCCCTGGCACAACTTGAGGACATTTCCTCTTGTCCTGTGGCTTGTTACTTAGGAGACTGACACCCACCTCGCTACAACCTCCTTTCAGGTAGCTGTAGAGAGTCATAAGGTCTCCCCTGAACCTCTTTTTCTCGAGGCTAAACAGCACCAGTTCCCTCAGCTGCTCCTCCTCCATATCCTCCCCTATGGGATATGAGCAAAGTTAGTTATGGTAACATATACGACAACTATAGACTGTGGTCCCTTGTGTGAGTTTAAGCTGACAGTCGTTTTTTTGGTTCACGTACCAAACTGGTACGATATGGCATTGTGAGATCCTTGTCAATATGGATCTTAATAGCTGCAAAGAGCAACTGAACCCCCAGGCAATTCAGACAATTAAAAAAAAAATTATTTAACCCAGGGTGCGGGAAGAGAGAAGTTTGTCTCAGAGTTCGCTAGACTACAAAGGTGGTGGGGAATTCAAAGGCTAAGGAAGTCTGCAAGTTATGGAATTGGTATACATTTGATTGAAAAAAGCAAAGAAAAAAACCCCAAGCAAACCCTAATTAGAATTCTCAAGGGATGCACACTCCTAATCTAAGCAGTTTACAGTGGAGTCATGGCTGCTTTCTCTCCTTTTTTTTGATTGTTACATATTGTGTCTTTAACAAAGTCGCTGCCCTGAAGGGTTAATCTAATCTTTTTGCAAAGCTGCCTCAGTTTTGATAGGGACCTTCCAGTCCTACAAGTCAGCTGCATAAAAAAAATACTCTAACAACTCACTGGTAAGGGAATAAGCATGTTTTCTATCTAAATAGAGTTACACAAGTATTTATGAAGGTACAGGTATATAAATTCAGAATGTAGATGAATTCTTTCCAGTATAGTGTAGAATTATTGCTGGATACTTGCTACTGCACACGTCCTAGTTTTGAACAACTTTTTCACAAGCAAAAGAATTTTCGATTGTCAGCAAATTCATTAACATAAGTGTGGCAATTATTTTGGTGAACCTGAAGAGTTAAATCCTGAAAGGCATCTAAAGCAATTACTGAATTGTTCTCTTCTGGAGCTTGGCAAATTGTACATCCAATGAAGTAATAGTTAAATTATTAACTGTATATTGGATGTATAAACTGTTAGATCATTTTATTTATCTATCAGAGTGGGTATATGTTAATGTGAAAACAATTTTTATGGTGGTAGTTTAAACTGTCTCCAAAATTTCTGGAGAAAAGTGCATTTGTGTGTGGGTGTGGGGGTTTTTTGTTTGTTTGTGATTTTTTGGGTTTTTTAAAGGTCTTGTGGTACTACATCTACTTATGGCCTGGGGGGAAGAAGAAGAATGAGGGGGTTTTTTTGTTTGGTTGTTGTGGGGGTGTTTTTAGGTTTTTGGTGCTGCTTTTGTTTGCTTTTTTTCTTTTTTGCTGTTTAAACTGATCTCGTTAGATTAGTGCAAACCCTGGTGTAGACATTCTTTCTTTCAATTAGTGTAATTTAAGATTGATACGGATTTTGTTTAACATGGACTGAAACTTAGCAAACCTATCCTAAACAGAAGAAAGCCATTCTTAAACTGAGACAATGTTTTCAAATAGGAATTTGCATCATCTAAATGAACATAATAGGTTATTCTGGTATACATACCTTAGGTATCAACAACAACAAAAAAGTTGGGCTTGTTTTTTTTTTTCCTTCCCATTTCAATACATAGCTAAGAATAACTGAGATTTTGAAAGTCTCAAACATTGGTTAGCTATGTCTTAATAGAGGATATTTTTGTTTGATATCTTGGACATAAAGATTGTTCTTAAACTTTACTTTCAGATAACCTCTTTGTGAGCAATCAGAATGGATACTACTGTCACTCTCAGACTAGCTTGGATAGAGCCCCTCATGACTACAGTGGTCGGATCCGCAACGGTAGTGTTTATAGTGCACATAGCACAAACTCCTTGAACAATCCACAACATTACTTGCAGCCGTCCCCCATGTCCTCAAACCCAAGCATTACTGGAAGCGATGTCCTCAGAACTGATTATGTCCCATCACATAGACATAGTGCGTTAATACCGCCTTCTTATCGTCCCACGCCAGACTATGAAACTGTGATGAGACAGCTCAACAGGGGAATGGTGCACACAGATAGGCAGAGTCATTCAATGAGAAATCTTAACATCAGCAATTCATATGCTTACAGCAGGCCTGATGCCTTAGTTTACAGCCAGCCTGAAATACGAGAGCATGCTCACTTCACTTCCCCACAATCTAACCATTATCCATTTAACCTGAACTACAGTTTTCATAGCCAATCCCCCTATCCTTATCCTGCTGAAAAACGCCCAGTTGTTGGGGCAGTCAGTGTGCCTGAGTTGACAAATGTGCAGCTCCAGGCTCAGGACTATCCAGCACCAAATATAATGAAGACCCAAGTCTATCGACCACCTCCCCCATACCCGTACCCAAGACCTGCAAATAGTACTCCAGACCTTTCACGACATATCTACATTAGCAGCAGCAATCCAGATCTTATCACAAGGCGAGTGCACCATTCTGTCCAGACATTTCAGGAAGACAGCCTACCTGTGGCACATTCTCTTCAGGAAGTCAGTGAACCTCTAACGTCCGCACGCCATGCTCAGCTGCAGAAAAGGAACAGTATTGAAATAGCAGGCTTGACTCCCAGCTTTGAAGGAATAAGAATTAAAGAGAGGACCATGTCAGCTTCTGCAGCAGATGTGGCTCTTCCAAGAGTTATCTCCGAAGGGTCACAGCCCAACATTCTGATGGAGAGAACAAAGCAAAAAGAAAGTGAGCAAGAAGAAGGTGTGAACTGTGATCATAAGAAAACCCTTTCAGATGCCACTATGCTGATTCACAGCAGTGAGGAAGAAGAATTTGAAGAAGAAAACAAGGCTACTACAAGTCTTTCTCCTCTCCCTGAAGATCAAACCCAACTTTCATCCGTTATGGGTGGTTATTCTCATGATTCAGTACTGAACTACCCTTATAGCTCTGTTGCTTCATCTGCTGGCCCTTTGCATATTCTTGAGCCTAAATTACATATTACAGAGACAGAAAAGAGAATGAAAGATATGAGCCCCATTCATTTACTAGTAGAAAGCCAGGTACAGAGAAGAGGGGAAGGACTGCTTACTCCATCTATGTCAGAATCTGATCTTACAACATCAGGGAGATACAGAGTAAGGAAAGATTCAGTAAAGAAGAGACCTGTGTCTGATCTTTTGTCTGGGAAGAAGAATATTGTGGAAGGCCTTCCCCCGCTAGGTGTAAGTGGATACTATTCCTCTTGTTTCGGGTTGTTGTGTAGTGGGAGTTGTGTGGGGGTTTTGTTTGAGGTTTGTGGGTTTTTTAATCAACCTAAGATGCTTTTAAAACATGTGAGTTAAAAGCTACCTTAAGCTTGACCTTTATTTTTCTGTTGTTCCCTTATTAACTTTGCTTAGCTGTCTTTTATCTCCTTCTCTGCCATGTCTGAGCTCCGTTCATATAGTCTTCCCACACAAATCCAGCTGTGCAGCCTCCATCCATCTGATACACCTAACCTGGCTAGCACCTGTAGAATGAGCTAACTGAAAGTCAGTTCTAGATCCCAAATTCTGCCCTACCTATCCTTATCTGGAACAGAAGCAACTCTTTCCATTCCACTACCAGCTTTCTAATCTTCCTCTCACTGAAAAATCGGTTGTAGCTGAATGTTTACTTTTTTTTATTTGTTTGCTTTCTTCTTCTGACCTAAGAGGGGGACCTGACGCATTAGGCAATAAATTCTTTCCTTGCATTCTCTTCTTTCCTCCATGCCTTCCCCTTTTTATATTCTTTCCCTTTTGCCTTCTCTTCAAGCTGTTTTTATCCCACTAAAGGTATTTCTTGCTTGCCATGTCTCTTTCTCCTACTCCAATCTTATGAAGCCATAAATAGTGAACAACTGCAAGTTTCACCTTCCCTGTAATTCCCACTTCATAGAAACATCAAGGTCTGTGTGGGACTGTACAGTTTCCCTGGCAGTCCTTACTAGTCATTTTGTTCTAAACTTTTGTTCAGTTTTGTGTAGTCTGTGGCATATTTCAGGTGCTAATGGAGGAAGACCATTTTTATTATTGTTTTGCCTTTTAAAATTGATTGTTGTTAACTTTGCCTGCCTGAGTTAGTGTGAAATAGTTTTCTGCATGAATTGGACTGCAGTGGAACTACCATATAACTTCTACTGCTGTAGTAACTGTTACAGCTGATGCTGCAAAAGCTAACCTATGCAAAAGCTATGTATTTAAATAGTTATTGCTCTCACAATCTGTTTGTCTCAGACTTGCTATACATGGAGCTGAACACAATGAAATGAACCTTCATCAGCTTCAATTTATTTTATAATTGTGTATGTTTCTCTAAATTTCCTTCCTCCTGTTTGTTATGTGGATATAGGAAAAAAAGGTGATACCTTTCTCCTTGTGTTCACATTTAGATAGTCACTTAGGATTTTGTTCTCCAAAAGATACATTTTCAGACATTGATGTGTCTACCAAAATAATAGCCTGCCTTTTCCTTCTGATAGCAATGTAAATGTTCAAGTCAACCTTTGAAATGAAATTGATATTAAAACTTTTTCACTGGAAGTGCTCAGTAAAATACTTTCTTGTTCAGTAAGAGTGATATTGCATAACAGAGAATATTACCTTTCTGTATTCAATATTGAGATGAATATCCTGGTAACAAAGCTGGCCCCTACCAATGTTTGCACATTTTGCTTTTCAATTAACTCCTACTGTTGTGTGTGTGTTCTCTTCACTTTTAAATGCGGTCTCATCCTCTTAGCTTTGTCTTCCCATTCCTTACTACTGTTTAGCTTTTGAAAGCATTGATTATAATTCAAACAGCCTATACACTCACATTTTCAGTGTATTTTTGTTAACAACCAAACTTAGCAACTGCAGGAATGAAGAAGTTTTCTCTTACACTCTTTAAAAGAATCATTTTAATTTATTCTTTCATAAAAATCCCCCTTGGGTATTTTTCTCAGATAATGAATGGTAACTTCAACAATTTAGATTTATGGCCTGGTTCAGGGCTCAGATCTGTCTGCAGTTCTGTGTTCATGTTTTGTATGTGCAGTTTGTTGCAAACTTAGTCAAACATTTAACTATATCCAAATATCTTAAAGGTAATATGCTCATTGTTATGCCCACCTGTAGGGAAGAAAAGTGCCTGCAAACTGAATAGTCTCGTAAGGAATCCTTTTTATGTATTTTTGGGGTTGGAAAGTGATTTCAGTTTTGTCTAAGAATATTAATTATCCAGAGTTGTCGCCTCATACCCTCAGTTGTGAGCTTTGTAGGGAACAATATTTGTCATTCTTGTGCAGTTTCATTAACCTGTCTGGAATGAAGACAGACTTGTTGTGTCCTTGGAGGAATGTAGTCCCACCACTCTAATCTCTCACTGCAGTGCTTATAAAAAAAAATCAGAGCTGTTTGCAGAAGGGTTCAAAGAAGTATCCTTTGCTTAATTGAACTCATCTGGTTTCTGCTTTATAACTTTATCAGATATTTAAGAATATTTACAAGTTTTAGCTTTTCTTTTGCAGGGTATGAAAAAGAATAAAAATGATGCAAAAAAAATAGGGCCTCTAAAGCTAGCTGCCCTAAATGGACTAGCTTTGACTAGAATGCCTCTGCCAGATGAGGGGAAGGAAGAATCAACAAGAGCAACAAATGATGAACGGGTATGTTGAAGTTTTTTAATGCTTGATTTCCCTTTTACACTAATGATTTTTCAAAATAAGATGCATATGAGTGGTGTTTTGTGTTGACTTTGAAATGCTTCAGATTCAAAGCAACTCAAATACTGAGAATAGAAACAAAATGAAGAATGAGACTTCTGATTGATAAGTCATTGCTAGAAGCATTGGGTGTAACTCAGATTTTTCTTTAAGATTTAAGGTGACAGTGATTCAGATTATAGTTTACCCTTTGAACATATAGGAAGCAAATTAACTAGTATCTACTGATACATTTTTGTGCCAATTTTGTGCCGTTTGTGTTTTCTCTCTTAATTTGGGGTTCTCCAGACTGAAAACATATGAAAATTAAAATTCTGAGTGTGAGATTGAACTTAGTTGTCATTATTAGTAATTCATACAGTTTTTACAACAAATTTTGTAGTTAAATTGCATCTGCAGGGTACAGCTTGTGCAGATTGTATTTATCTGTTTTCCTCAGGTGGATCTCTGAAAATATAGATGGAACTTGTGTGATCTGCAGAAAATTTAAATTCAGTAAAAGATCTCAGATCACTGAGAGGATATCAGGTTCTAGAATTTGAGGATCATTCTTTGAGAAATATAAGACTTCATCTGCTTGTGTCAGGGTAAACAATGTCAGTAAATATACTTCAGCCTGCCTTGTTTATCATTAAATAGGTGCAGGAAAGTGAAATACAGTCAATATCCAGCCTGTGAAGGGCTATGTAGAACAGTGCTGTCATCACACATCTGACCAGGGAGCTACTGATACACCAAGGTCTACGGTGATTATTGTACGTTCTGCGACCAGTGGTCTCTCTAGAATCTGGTTCTGAGCATGGTTGGGCATCCTCAGCTGCAGACTCCTTCTAGCTCAATTTGTTGACAGTCACTGGGCCCGGATTAGAACCTGAAGGAACAGTCCTACTCTCACCAGCTGCAGTTTTAAGGACAAGCCAAGAAAATTAATTGCAAGTCACACAGTAGAAATTCAGTCTTGGAGTATGAAGGCTTAGAGTGAGATCCATAGGAGGGAGATTTGACTGTTCCATTTCAACACAGTTGAAGTACTTTTTGAACTATATATACACTCCTTAAAGATGCTAGGGACCAAAATTAATATTGAGTTATTGAGATACAGTTGTACATTTAGTACCTGTGTTGGTTATCTCCTCTTACTTACAGCCATCATCTCTTCCTGGATTGACCTTTATTGAGTTCAGCCATATTATTATTCAGCTAGCTCTGCCCAAAGTGTTGAGGTAAAAGAAGAATCCATAAAGTCAAGTTATGAAAAAGACATGTCACTATACTTTCTCTTCAGGCAGTCATGTAGAAGCAGAAAAGATACCATGAAGTTGGAGTAATTCCTAAAACAGTTGAGAAGAGGCAATGCAAAGCAGACATGTGACATGAAAGGAAGTCCAGACTGCAGATATTTTAGAATACAACTTTAAAGTTGATTCAATGCCTATTTCATTGCTAAGTTTCATGTTGTTATCAGTTTAAATGAGGAAATTTAGCCTAAAGATAATGAAGGAGTTTGTACAGTTGAGGTATTGATGTGCAAATTGCATACAATTGAGGTTTTACACCTTCCTCTGCAACATTTGGCATTATGGTTATTTGATACAAGGCACTTTCTGACCTGATACCGCAGAGCAGTTGCTGTGAGAGGCTAGGGACATGTGACATAGCTGAAATTTTCTGGCTGAAATCTTACATATTATTCCTCTAATTATTGTTGGCAAAGAGATGCTGAAATTCCAGAAGTGTCTTATGATTTAGAAAGAACTTGGTTTAGAAAGAATAAATTGGGGTGGGGGGGGTTGGAGGGAGGGAGCAGCTTATTAAATAAAACAGATTGAATTGTACTAGTAGAAAAAATCCTGGGTTTATACCTCAGATGCAGCAAGAGGTTCTAAGAAGGCTTTGCTGCTGTATGCAAAGCTGAGTATTTTCAGCCTAAGAAAATGTGGAATACTGGTAGTGAATTATTAGCTTGTTGACTGAGGGAAGTGTTTTGTTTTACATTTTTAGGGTTTTTCTCCATCCAAATGGCAAAGTTGACTTAATTTTGGTTTTGGATTACAAAGTTAAAGGAGACCTTTGCAAATGATGTAATCTAACATGCTATATTGAGCAGGAGGATTAATGAATATTTCTTGTTCAAAGGTATTTGAGGCTGTTTGTAGTACAGCATAGCTATCTGGTTTGGCCAAATATTTCTTTGCCCAGCTGGGTTGTCTTTATAGAAACTATGAAGTAATTTTTCTTTCACCAGTGGTATCCACCGTCTTTGTGACCTAATGAAGTATAACAGCCTTCTTAATTTTCACTTGAACAAAATTCCTGCTGGTTAGGGTTGCTTCTAATTTATTCTGGTATGTTTGTGAAAACATTAGTAGCTGGAAAAGCATTTAAAAAGTATGTAGGAGAGGAAAATACATATATTTTATCCTTCATGAATTCTCTGCTAAAATAGGCTCACCTTAGAACGTGACTTTGGTTATCTGTGTTCTGTCTTTCAGTGTAAAGTTCTGGAACAACGGTTAGAGCAGGGAATGGTGTTTACTGAATATGAGCGCATTCAGAAAAAAAGACTTATAGATGGTGAGTGCTCAATAGCTCGACTTCCTGAAAATGCTGAAAGAAACCGGTTCCAGGACGTCCTTCCTTATGATGATACCAGAGTAGAACTAGTCCCAACCAAAGAAAATAACACTGGTTACATCAATGCATCTCATATCAAGGTGAGAGAAATACTGTTGGAGAAATATTTTCCAGTTCATGTGGTAACTAAAAATGGATTTGGCTATCAATTTTGGTTTGGTCAGATAAGTGCGAATCCTCCATCTCTCTCTCTCCCCTCTTCTGCAGAGGTTTCTTTGGGGAAATGAGGAACCTGTTTTTCCTCACTACCTATAATAATGGAGGGTTAATTATTGGAGAGGTCTTCTGCATTTTGCTTCTATATTGATCTACTGTCTCCTTTCTCTCTCTGTCTCGTCTCTCTGTGGATTGGTGCTAACAGAAGGCATGTCCATTCTTCCCAGAGTTAAGAAGGCAAATAGCTTTATAACAAACTGGGATCCTTTGCAACGATTATGATATTTTTGAAGTGCAGTGACAATCCTTATTATTTCTTCCTCTTCTGTACTCTCAGACTAGATGCACAACAGGCAGTAAGCTAGCTCCCAGTTTAAGCTGTTTTGGACGGTTAGAGGAACAGATGGAGCCAGGGTGAAATCTGCTATTTCATAATCTTCAGTTGCCCCCTTTCCCCAGCCTTAGCTCTTTAAACTCTGTTTAAAAAGCGGTGAAGTTGCAGGGCGACATAAAGAATCTTCAAGGCAGTTCATTCATTGTCAATGCATTTACCTACTTAAAGTGCAACTACAATTGGCTTCTGAAAAGAGTTGAGATCATCAAAGCAGCAGTTGTAGTTGTGTTGCTGTCTTTTTTTAATAAATCTGTTTGTACGCTGACATGGTACCATAGTTTCTATACTTCAACTCATTCACAAATGTTGAGTAACTCTTCTGACCCTTCTCAAACAAGATAATATTTTTTTGAGGAAACATCAGCTAATTCTGACTTTTTAGTGCATATAATAGCACTTACAGCACCAGGGAATGAAAACTTCTCTAAACCCAAATTGGCTAGAATACCGTAATTCACGAAAGAGAAATACAATTTTATTTGCTCACTTTTCCATTATGCTTATGATGTAAAATACATTTATTTAGCTACGTGCCTGTATAATTTTAAACATTGTGTCTCTTCCGCATCTAATGCAACAAGATGCAGCTAAAAAGTGAGAGGCAGATATAACTCACAATGGGCTCCTGCTTCTGCAGTGTTGCTGTCTTTTTTTTCAGTTTGTGCGTCTTCAAATGGCTGACACAAGAATTGGGGAAAGGGAGTTTTCAGTAATTACTAATCTAATGTCTTTCTCTTTACAGATCTCTGTTGGTGGCATAGAGTGGGATTACATTGCTACGCAGGGCCCTTTGCAGAATACATGTCAGGATTTCTGGCAGATGATCTGGGAACAAGGGATTGCCATCATAGCTATGGTGACAGCAGAGGAAGTGAGTATGAACTCAGTCAGGTTTCTCCCAGAAATTCCACAATGATTTTGTTATGATCTGTTAGGGGAAGGGCATCTTTGCTCCAACAAGAAGACCAATGAAAGATACATTTCTAGTGACCCCTTTGCCATTCTGTCTTGCTTTCCTTGGCAGAAAGATGTAAATCTGCAAACTCATAACACTGGAAAGTTGGTTTACTCAGAGAGGAACCGTAACACTGTAGTAGTACTTAACAGAGGAGAGATACAGTTGTTACAGGAGCATTAGTTGTATGAGTGTTCTTATGTTTCTTGTTAAGCAAGTGTTTTACTTTTAAGGAAAGCGGACGAGAAAAAAGCTTCAGATACTGGCCACGTCTTGGTTCAAGACACAACACTGTAACATATGGAAGATTTAAGATTACCACACGATTCCGTACTGACTCAGGCTGCTATGCAACTACGGGTTTGAAGATTAAACATCTTCTCACAGGACAGGAGAGAACAGTTTGGCATCTGCAGTATACTGACTGGCCAGAGCATGGCTGTCCAGAAGATTTAAAGGGATTTCTCTGTAAGTTGTATTTAATAGCTTTGTTTTGGAGTTGGTTTTGGTTTTGTGGGGGGTTTTTTTGTTTGTTTTTTTAATACCTCCTAAAATGGCCACTATATGTGAATTAGCTTTTGATAAGTATGCCAAGCATTCTGCTGTAAAAGGTTTCTTCACACCAGCAAGAGATACTGAATTATATTTTTGGCAGGAATATGTCTGCCACTTTGTTAAAGTGACTGTTTATGTCTAAAGCCAAATATATAATTTACTAAAAGCTCATATAGATTAAAACATTATTGCATCACATACTACACATTTGAGTATGTTCCAGCAGTAGCAAGATGGCCACAAGCCACCTTTGGTGGGGAACAGGGGAACAGAGCAAGGAAAGACTTAGTTAGATGATCTTTATAGATCTGTATTGCTTTGGTTGGGATATGACTTGTGATTTATACAGTGCATCATTTTTCTGTGGGATGTCATTTGTTAAATTACTCCTTTTCTGGTGGTCATACAGCGTAATAGCATGGCTTATGGGGCTTCATCTCCTAAATTTATTATTCTTATCTTGTTGAACTTAACAGCATACTTGGAAGAGATACAGTCGGTGCGGCGTCATACGAACAGCACTGCGGATCCGAAAAACTCTAATCCTCCTGTACTGGTACATTGCAGTGCAGGTGTAGGACGAACAGGAGTGGTCATACTGTCGGAGATCATGATCGCTTGCTTGGAACACAATGAGGTGATGTTCTTTCTCGTGCTTTAAATAATGTTAGGTAGTGGAAGAGTAAATAACCCGCCTAATAAATATTTTATGGGTGTTCATCCAAGTTTTCCCAAGATGTGGCCTTTGGAAGAACCTTTACAACTATGGCTGAAAGAGCTCTTGGCAATTCAACAGAAGTTGATAATCTAGAGTTGCCCACTTACACACTGGGTACTGGGATGCTCTTTTGGATTCTGGTCTCATAAATTGTTGAGTCACTGAGTGGAACAAGGTATGCCCTAGGCTACTAACTATATTTCAGGATTTCACCCTGACTTTACCACTTTTACTTCATGCCGTAGTTTTAATGGATAATATTCAAGAACATGCGTTGTAGTCTCTGTGCTTGTTATTAAATATTTTGCTCCTAAGTGTAGTATTTGCAGTATCAGTCTCAGCAGAGGACAAAGCGGTAGTTTCATAGAATAAAACCTGGTCCTATCAGATTTTAGCTAGAGGTGAACAGCTGTAAAGTGTTTATTAATAATATAATATGCCAGCTGAGACTCAACAAACTGATTGTTTCATTGTGCATCCCTGTCCTAACACTGTGACCGACTTTTGCAGCCATTAGATTTGTGAAGGCCCATACCCCATGAGATAGGCAAGTTTAACATTCTGCATATTTCACAGATGAGGTAGGCATGGTCAGTGGTGTAGTGCAGTCCGTACTGCAGGCATGGACAGTGAATTGTCAGAGCTTAAATTAGAGCAGCCGATTCTGCCCGTAGATCACTCGTACTGCTCTGAACCTCCTGCACAAGCCAGTCTCCTTGCTCACCAGTCACTTGTAATGGTTTGTTCTCTTCCCCCAGATGCTGGACATCCCACGAGTGCTGGACATGTTGAGGCAGCAGAGAATGATGATGGTGCAGACTCTTTCACAGTACACTTTCGTCTATGGAGTTCTCATTCAGTTTCTCAAAAGTTCTAGACTTATATAATCCCTGCAACTTCCTAAGGGACACTGCAAGAGTTTACAGAAAGAAAATTACAGTTGTCCAGGCAGATGTGCTCTCACTGGTGTTTTCTTTGTATGATGAATCACACAGTTACCTTTTAGGGCTGGTATATGACTGTTAAATGCAAGTCAGTGTAACAGTCCCTGCAAAGCAGTATCTTCGCTGGACTAAATTCTTCCCATGGTCAGCTGCAGTCATATTAGGGAATGATTTTACTTGTACTGGTCTGTAGTACTTGCATACGTTCTTTAGAGTGGTGTTACTCTGGGAAAAATAAGTATCTTATGGAATGGAAGTACATGGCACAATTTTACTAACATTATGTTTTAAAACATAATTGTTAACTGTGCAAAAGCTAAAAATCTGTAGATGCACATGGGGTGAGAAACCTGCTCCTTGGGAATGTCAAGGTCTTATGCAGTTTCATTCTGCTTTCAATTTTATATTTAGAACAATACATATATATTTTTTAAAATGAACTTTTGGTTTCCTCTGGTTTACTCAGCAAAATTAGCAGTTCTTAGATATTTTAAGCTGTTGCTTTAAGGGCAGTTATTTTTATATTCAGCATTTTTTAATTAAAAAAAACCCAAACCACCACAACCCAAAACTTTTTAAACAGCATAATATTTTCAGAGGAGAAGACTGACAACATTTGAACTCACTTTTCAAAAATCATGCAGAAAGTACTAGGGGAAGCTATTGGTAGGTAGTCGTAGTGCCATGTAATAGAACTGACAAGTGAAAGATGATGTCAACTGTTGATAACTTCCATGTGAGCAGAGGCATGTTTACCTGCAACAGGGGAAAGCAGGGGAAAAATATTCTACTTATCTACAAGGTTATTGGAAACAAATGGAAGAGAGAAAGTACAATTCAGTATTATTCATATATATTTAGAGGACAGTTTGATTTTACTGGCTGAAATCAAAGTGGATGCAAATGTTTTAAGCACTTTTGTTCTGTTATTTATGTAGTTAAACATAGAAACTATAATCATGCATTGTTTCATATGGTAATATACCATTACTGACTTGTTATTTTAGGAAGAGCCTTTTAAGTTGATGAAGTGAGAGAACCAAAATTGGAGTAAGAAGGTGCATAGTGGCGAAGCGGAAATGATCGTATGAAGCATAATGGAGGAGGTGTGGCAGCTATGATTGCTGGTTTACACAGTGCAAAGATGACCATTAAAAATGTTTATGTTCCCAGTTGAGAGAGCCTTTAAAGCACTGGAAGTTTCTGAAGAATCCTCCAGGTTATTTTGTCAGTACTAGAATATATTTTGCTAATGCTGTGCAGCATTGCAGGGAAGAACATCCACAGAAGCTGTTTGAGAACACCTACAGAATGTAAGAACTCTTAGGGGTAACACTGGAGATGTGGGTATTTTAGTAGCTGTGTAGGTGGCTGAGTCAATGGCTGTGGCATGGACCTGAAGATGAGTTGTACCTTTGGTAGTTTCCATTTTGTCCCATGGGTCTGGTCTAATGACAGTATCCCTAAATAATCCTCTGCCTGCGGTTTTCAAATGGGGACAGTGCGGTTTTTACCTGCCTTTTCAAGTGTTTTGAGATGCTGAGTTGAAAATACCTATTCAAAAGTGAGCTACTAGTTTGCAGATTCAAAAAAACCCTATGGTAGACCAGTCTGCAGGCATGTGTAAGTGTCCATTTCCATTGATACCTGCTTAGCAAAATGAAATGAGACTGAAAGTAATTTTTATCACTGGTGAAATTATGTTATTCTTCTGAGCTGTAACAAGGGTTTGGAAACTATTATGAATAATTAAAACCCCTTCAAAATGGTAATTGTCTCCCAAAACATTAATTAAGAATAATAAATAGGTTGCCTCAATTTCCTCTGTAATAAGCTACTTCCACAAAGAAAAACACATGGTCCAAATGACATTGTGCTAGTATGTCATTCTATACAAAATGTATTACTTTAAAGTACACTGTATTAATCTAGTGCATTTGGCCGGCTTTCAGGCAGTCTGAATTGTTCTACTCTCAGTAAAAGTAAGATTAAATATTTCAGATAGGGGGGAAAAAAATGTTCTTTTTGTAACTATAAGATGCCTAGGAAGTACTAACTGCCAAATGTAAAACTGGAAGTCCAGAGGAAGCCAGTTACTGAACACTGATTCTTTTATATATAAATCTTGCAAACAAACCAATTTGTCATATCTGTGTTAACAGAAGTATTGAAAGAAGCATACTTAGCTATTTGTATCATGCTGTGTTTTAAAAATATTGCTACTTTTTGCCACAGTTCACTTCTATCTTCAGAAATATTTTTGAATGGGAAGGTATGCTCTAAAATGTAGCTCGAACCATTTCCATTTCTAAACTTTGGACTGTGATCTTCATAACCTGATACATGCAGCTTTTAATGAAATTATATACAACCACAACTTCAAGCAACAATTTTTAACTGTTCAGCAGTTACTGGGACAGAACATCAGCTGTGAGGCATTAAAAGTTAAAACAAGCAATTTAATCCAAAATTTATGGGATTATCTGAGGTGGGTGAGGAGATGTGTGTCTTTTGGCTTTCTTTTCTGTTTTGCTGAAAGAAGTTGTCTTCAGTTTTAGAGGCAGTTGCTCTCTAATCTGGTAGTCACAGTCTTGATTTATTTTTTTAAGCATAACACTGCTACCTCCTCCACTTCAGCTTTCAGTTCTGTCCATCAGCAGTCTGTTTTTGCATTAATAGACTTGACTTTATGTGATTTTTTCCTACTGAAAGACAGCAGGATTGCTTTTGTATGTAAGCATATGGCTCCAAGTGAGAATTGAAAATGAGCAGTTTCTCTTCTAAAGATACCAAATGAAAATAAACTTCACAACCTCCTGTAACAAAATTAATTTAAAAACCATTGTTTAGATTTTCAGTTAGCTTTTAAAAGAAGAGTCAGTATTTAGCACTTTGTTCTGAGCCTTGAAAAGGGATGCTTTTTTATGTGTAGTTGCGCTGAGTGCTTCATGAAGTGTTGGACATCGTAAGAACATCCACTGTCCAAATCCAGTCACAGTGTGAGTCGGAGGTGGATTTATTTGTTAAAAGCTTAATATTCCACTATAAGCCTGTCCGTTTTGCCAAATGTACTTCTGTTTTTATGGGGATGAAACCAGATTATTATGCAAGATTTGAGCTGACTTTTTTAGTAAGAAAAGTTGTATGAAGACATTCTTGCAGTAAATGGCAAAGGTGATGCTGATCTTTAGGGATGTCAGAGCTCTCAGGGATAAATAAAGGTGCTATATACTGTCAAGAGACAGATTTGACTGTCTTTTGTGGGCTAGGTGGAAAATGCTTTTTAGGATCAAATTCTATGAAGAGTCAGGAGAAGAACCCACAAATTGTAGTAAGGGCTTCTGCACATTTGATTTCTTTCTTGGTTGCTCTGATGTGAGATTTTTTGGCCAGTGAATCTTTGTAGTCTTGGGCTAGCAGCTCTTTTCTAAGATCATAAGTCAGAGCCCTGTTTGTTGCAAAGATGTCACTGACTTGGCAGGCTTTGCTGTAGGCTGCAAATCACTCCTCGCCCCATTCCGTGAGGGAGAAGCTCCATGGTACACAGGGGAGTTCTGCTTAGCTTTTCTGCAGCCTGCACAGCAGTGCTCTCCTTTTTTCTGCTGTCCCCCATGAAAAGCAGGAAAAGTTTTATGCCTTAGTGTTGCTCTTGTGCTACCTTTTGCAAAAGTGAATGGTAAAAACTACAAGTGCAGGGTGCTATGGTTTATATCGAGAAATACATTTAATTCAAAGCAGATGAGAAAGAAAGGCAAAGTTCCTATAATTTCTGTGGATGAAAAGCTGCTCTAAGTTATCATCAACATTTAGGGAAAAAAGTAAATTAAAGTAATAACAAATAAAAATAAAATAAATGTGTACTAAAATGGAAAAAATTCTTGGCATTTTGAGAAATGTATTTTTGGCTCCTCTTGTAATCCTGTATATCTCTTTTTTCTTTTTTTTTTTTTTTAAGTGGATGACACTTGGAGCCATTTTCTCCAAAAATAGCTGCTTAAATTTAATAAGTAAGACTACCTGAGGCTGCTGCTACATTTTTCTTGTTGGAGCAGCTGTTAAAGTTGAGTGGCTCATAGATTTCAATGGCCTCTGGACCAAACTTGGGAACTGCAGGGTCGTTTATTATACAAGCTAGCTGTGTAATGAGACCTCAGTTTTAATATCAGTAGCGTTACTGAAACCCCGGACTTAAAAATAGTGAACTCATTACTATATTTCAATAGTTAGTTCAAATTGTTAATTTAAAAGAAACAACACTTCAGTTGCTAAGAACTCTGTGCTTTAGAGTTTAGGGTTTTGGTTTTTTTTTTTTTCCCCAATACTGCGAAGTCATGCAAAGCCAGAGTCCAGTCCTGCAAGATGCAAAATTCCTGCAGTTCTTCCTGATATTGCAGGAATTAAAATGGGCTTATTGCCAATGAAAGCTTGAGCCCTTAAAGCATGAATACTCGCATGTCTGCTTTAAGTTTAAAGATGACAAGAATTAACCAAAAGATTGCAGCGGGAATGTGCATACATGAAGCTACAGCATTCAAAAGAAAAGTAGCTGAGAGAGTTCGGAATAAATTCTCTTGTGAAACTACAAAATGTTGGAAGTAGAGAGTGAGGATTTGAGGAATGGCTGAAGGCATTTGGAGGAGGATTTGGAACGTATCCACAGTAGAGCTGCTAGGAGGGTTTGATTCATATGGTATGTTTTTCATGGCATGGTAGGGTAAGTGAATATGTAGTCATAGGTGTTATTTTTACTGGCTTTTTAAAATGTGATTTTTGAAACTCCAAATATTTTTTTCAGAGGCTCTGTTACTTTTACATATCTTCCTTTCCAAATGTATTTAATGCAATCTCTTAGCTCAGTTTCCGTTTACTTATTAAAGGTCAGGTTTTTCAAACCATGGTCTCTGGTTTTACACGCGCAAAATGCAGGGGGAATAGACATACATGCAATTTTGCAGTGATAGTTTCTAATGGATGCAGGTTAGATGAGTTGAAAGTCTAAATACTTTATGAATGCAGCCCGGTGTTTACAGTAGGTGTGAATTACACCAGGTTAAGGCTGGGCTGAAAATCAGGCCCTTGAAATGTGGAATTTAGTATGTGCTTAGAAATTATATTGCAGTGCAGCATTTGCAATACAGTGATATTAAAATAATATAATACTGTGCTAAGGGAAAATATCTTAAACTTCTAACAGCCGTTGCAATCACATCTGTAAAAATAAAAAAATAAAAAAATTCTTAGTGAGATCCTGTTGGGGACCAGCTAACTTGGTGCATTCTGTTGGCATCACGTGTTATTTTAAGGTCTACAGGGGCTGAAAAAAAAAGGATTTGTTAACTTCAGTGAGCATTTCAAAAAAACAGTTGCTAAATGGCCTTTGGTTCTATTCTTTGCTATTTTCCACATGATACTGCGTTCAGTGGTGAATAATAACCTCCAGTGTATTTGTTCTTTAGAAGTCTACCCTTCAGCTTTAATTAGGGAATGAAGATAGAAATCAAATGCAAAGAATAGAGTTTACAACAGATCCAGCCTGTGGCAAGTTAGAGAGCAAGTCTGTAGATACTGTAACTTTATTTTGGTTCAGATATGTGGCAATCAAAACTACCAAATTATTAATTTTATGAGTACAGTTTCAGAAGGTGCCTAACTTTTATAAAGGGAATTTAAATGCTGTTTTTCCATTTGGAAATATTTAGGTAAAATTAGGAGACTTTTAAAATACTTCAAAGACTTTGCAAATGCCATTAATTTTTAGAATGGTAGGAAACTTAACGGGGAAAAACCATGTAAAATCCTCCAGTCTTTCACCTTGCTGATCCTGGATAATTCTGACAGACAAGGTGTATATGCTCTTTACAAAGATACTTTCTTAAATTGCTTTGAAATACCCAACATATCTGTCCTCTTTATGGCTGATCTGGGGGAGTTGGATGGAAATTTTAGAGGCTCGACCTGGCAAATCAGTAAGTATGTACACTCCTGCACATTGCTGAAATCTCTTCATTCAGTTAAAGCAAATGAGTGTTTGAACTCCTTTCAGCAGTTTTGTAGGATTGAGTCCTTAATGTCAGAGGAATGCAGGATCTGGCTACATTTTCTTCCATTTTCATTTGAGCCAGTTTGCAAGGATTTAAATGGGACTTTGTTTAAACAGTAGCAAACATGAAGTATTATTTTCTAGTACTAAGCTAGTGGTTAATGTCTATTTTTGCTGTCTTGCCACCAATATTGTAAAAATGTATAATCAAACCAGCTTTAATTCTTGTAAAACTGAAATTGGTTTGTAAAACAATGTACAAATTGTGTTTCATAGACAGAAAAGCTTGTATTACTGAATGTAATATATGTGAAATGAATATATTATAGTCTATTTTTGCCATGGAAATAAATATTTGAAGCAACTATGAGTTGTTTTATTGTTCCATTATTAAAAGAAAAATCAGAGAACTTAGTTTTCATGTGTAGTCCTAGGTTGGGACTTTACCTTCTGTACACAAAGGTGCTCTCCCTCTTGTAAAGCACTGCAAGTACTGTCCTGCATCTTAGTACGAATATAAAGCTTGTACTGTCTAATGCTAATAGCTGTCATCTTCATGGCAGGAAAGTCTTGTGCCTGCTGCCCTATCATTATTGTTTATAATGATTTGCATTTTTTAAAGCTATTTCTAGTATTGAACGTTCAATTTCCCTGTAACCTTTAAGTGAAGGAGGGATAATAAGGTTTTGAAAGCTGAAAAACCCTTTCCAAAAGCATGTGAGAGAGGAAATAGTTGATTGTATACTTTCTTACTATCATTGGAGCTGCTACCAATAACTTAACACTGAAGTTTTTCTTCGTTTTATAATTGACAAAAAGGGAGGTGGTGCAAAAGGCTTGCTGTATAACACCTGTGCAGCACAAGACCTTATAACATCATGATAAATGACTTGCACGCTGGACATTGCAATTTCACACTGGACAACTGCATTTCCCTTGTCTTTGCTAAACACCTAGTGCTCTGCCCACTTAACTATATCTGAAACAACCGGGCTTTTAACTAAAATTTGTCTTCTAGATATGCTCAATTTGATGGCATTAATCAACTTAAGGTAAGACAGTGACATACCAGCTATCTATGTACTTGTCTGATCATTTCCCAGATCCTGGGGAATGTCCTGTGCGATGTTCAGCGTGGGCAAAGCTCTCTTATTTGACATGGATTCAAAACCAGAAGAAGGAAATGTGACTTCCTGGGATCCTAAGCACATGGTAAAAACACCCAGCTAGTTCTGATCAGACTTACTGTTTATACTGGTTTTAGATCTGAGGCAAAGGTCTCTTCAGAAACCTAAATTTGTCCTAAATCCAAATTGCTCTAAACTGTAGCTGTCGCTTTCCAGCCACTGTAAAATCCCCATTAGAGCCTTCTGGTGGCCAGAGCTGGCTGATAGGGAACCAGCTTGATTCTTGGATTTGGCACAACCAGCCAGCTGCTTTCTTGGGCAAGAGCTCCAGGACTTGGTACAAGAGAAACTTAGGGGAGCTGATGAGAAGTTCCTAGCCTAGTGCCTTGACTAGGGGAACTAAGTAGCTCTCATTCAGGTGTTAGGGGTGTTTAAATCGGGAATGGCTGTGGATAGATGAAGGTTACATGAAACTGAGCAATGCTAGGTACCTAGCTGGAAGTTTTACCTGTGACAGTTGCTCTGTTTAGGATCTGAATTTTTTTTTTAACACCCATTCCTTTTCCCTGAGGGATCAATGACAGCATATAAATGTATGTTCCTTCTCTCCTCTATTTTTATGAGCATCCTCTGGAAGGCTGGACTCTGCATGAAGACAGAAGCTGCCCAGTGCCACAGAAACGTTGCCAGTTTACCTCCTGCAGCTTGAGAACTACTTGTGGGTGATCACAATTTGTGAGTATGATGGGAATGTCACTTATGCAGGTACTAACAGGAGAATGGTGTTGCAGGAGAGCTGGAGTTGAGTGAGGACTGGGTGATACCTGAATGCTCATCAGCTCTGAACTAAGCAAGTTATTTTGTATCGCTGTATATCCCACTGGCTGTCTGGCTCCTGGGCAAGTTGAACCTTCTGCCATCAGCACTTGCATTTCAATGATGGCAGTTCTGTGCCTCCAGTGGAACATAATGCTTAGGAAAATGGTGGTTCTGATACTTAAAAGCTAGTTCTATTGTTGTTACAATTGTTTGAAACTAGCCTCGTTAATTCAGAGAAAAACTAAGTGTAAGTAGGATATGAGTGAGCCTGGGACTGATTTATCACAAAACTACTTTATCTTTCAGAGGTGCACAGGATTGAAGACATGTTGTAACGTTTGACTTCATGGCCGTGGCATTCTTGGGAAGCTTTTCTGAAGCAAGGGCTTCAGGGCGCAGGCGTGTTCTTGGGCTCTCACTTGCAAAATGGCACACCATAGATGTGGGAGCTGGAAGGGGCAGAGCTTAGAAAAATTCTGTCCCGTTTCTGATCAATCGCCACATCTCCCAAACTGATCTGCATGATAGTCTTTCAGATGGACACCCAAGTTTAAACCAAACATCTGCCATCCCCAACATACCAAACTAGTATTATTTGCTGCCCTGCTTATTTTATGGATTTAAAATATCTGCTGTAATAAAACAACCGGAAAAGACTTGGAGGGCTTGCAGATGGGGTTCAGATTATTATTATTAGCAATTTCTAAAATGACAATCGTGTGCCTTGTGTAAATTTAGAAGGACATAAAATCCTTCCACGAACAGACCCTAAATTATCATACCCAGAGGGGAATGAAGAATTTTCACTGGTGTTAAGTACCTATGAAGAAAGCCCCTGTCAAGCCTGGCTAATACTGATAATCAGTGATTTGAAGGAACTGCATACTTTGTGTGTGCACGTGTGTATCTGATTTCTTCTGTCTGCATGCTGTGCTATTTATGACTGATTGAAGCTGAAAATGTCTTTCCATTGACAAAAACTTTAGCAAAAGTCTTCAGGAAATTAGAAGAAAGTTTGTTTGTAGTTTTGATAACGTGGAAGATGATATTTTAGTGGATTTATCAGGGTTTATCGAGTATCCTGCATCATAGCGGTATAGAAATACTATACTTCATTTGTCCCGAAGTGACTGTCTCTGAGCCTCCAGAAATAGCAAGTGCTCACTCTGTATTTCAAAAATTTGAGTTGTTTCCTTAAGACCAGGAGCTGTAGGTCTCCATCACTTTAAATTTCATCAGTTGCCAAATGTTTACTTCTCTCCCTGAATTAGGAGAAGCGATTTAATTTGAAACTATAAATCTTAGGGAATTGTACTGCCTCAGTTTTCCTGTTTAAGCCATCCTTTCACTGACACACTAAAAATATGGCATTATTTTTATTTCCTGATTCCTGTGGTCCTGAGAGCTATCTTGCAGAGGTGGGCCAGCTATGATAATTAGGAAATCTGATGAGACTTTCCTTGGGGGTGACTTCTGGCTTGGAAAAGAGAAGTACAGAGACAAGAATCAAGTCTATTAAAACTCGGGGTTCAATTCACTTCCTGACAGCAGCTCCAGAAGGAGATCAAGGAGAAAATCACACGCAACACAGTGGCTCAGCCAGCCTGAGACAGCTGGCCTGCTGATCCTACTTGTTATGGGGAGATATCCCCCCGGGATGCTGGACTCGAGGACTTGTTCCTTCCAGTGTGCCTGTAGGTGATTCTTTCTTCCTCTGTCCTGCTGGATGGCTCTTTCAGCCTTACCTGAAAATGACCCCTACCACTTTGTGTAGATGCACTGTGACTCTTGCTAGAGTGCATGGGTTCTTGTAGCAATGCCCTGTCCAACTGAGGACATCTGTTTTCTCCTTCATAAGGAGAGGGGAAACACTGCATTATGTTAGTAGTCAGGATCAAAATGTTATTAGGAAAGAGGAGGAAAGTGCAATTGTTCACCAAAAATAGAAACAAACGTAGATGGTTGATGAAGGATTTGTCTTCTTCCTAAGTTCCTCTTAGGTTTTGAAGGGCAGAAGGAGCTGTTCCACAGCCACCTCAATCAGAAGAGCGATAGGAATCTAAAAGACAGGTATTAGATTCAGTAGCTTTGCACTGTGAAAAAAAAAAATCTACCTAAAATAAGGAGCATTGCTGAGTGTATGCACTCCCTGCAGTCAGAGCAAAATTTATCCTTAGTGCCATGGTGTTAGGAGGGCTGCCAAGGTGAGTTTAGCATTTTCAGTGCATTTATGCCATCAATCTGGAATTAAAATGACCCATTTGAGCCTGTTTTCATGACAAAAGGTCAGCCTTATCCCTCTGCACAATGCTGGTGTTTAAATAATGACAATAAGCAGAACTGATGCTAATTTACATTCTCTGTTGAAAGAAACGGGAAATACTGCACTAATACTACAGACTGAATCGTCCCAATACCTGTGAAGCTAACTTTGGCCATGAGCTGGCCCGTCCCATTGCCCACCTACCCCATAGCTTTGGTGCTGGAGCGTGCCCGAGACTGCGTCACGGGTGCTTTATGGCACGGGTGTGCTCCCACCTGTCAGTTGCTTCTTTGGGTAAAGAGATGGACAACAAGGAGCTGGTTGTGGAGATGTGCCCAAGAACCCTTTGGGGAGATCTGATGATCCCATGAAGTGAACTGAACAGAGGCTCTAAGTTGTTCAAATATTGAGGAACAGCCATGGAGAAAACACATGCTATGGAAAACTACAGTGAGGGCCTTTGAAAGACCTAAGTTTAAGCTGAAAGCCCCTGTGTAAGGCTTAGGACTCTCAAGGTGGGAGGGGACGACCCATCATGCAAGCTTTTTTCTGGGGAAAGGGAAACTGAGATGAGAGCTCAAGGAGCTCTTCTGTCTTTCTCTTACAGTCCACTGTTATCTGAGATGGTTGTGCCCAGCGTTTGGGAAACTCATAGCCAGCTCCCAAACCTATGCTATCTGTATCATCTCCGGTCTTGCTTGTGTCAAACATCAGGAAAAAACCAGGGTGCCAAATGCCTCCAAGCTGAATTTCTGGTTGGAGAGGCTACACCTCTGAGGTCCTGCAAGGAATTCTCAGGCTGACAGGAGAGCTGATGGCCTTTGACACGTTGCTTCCCTTCTTATTTGGCATGTGAGCATGCTTATGAGTGAGAGAAACAGATAGCTGGGAAGAGCTGGGGTCACCTCGTAGTTCTGTTACTCATCTTCTGGAATTGGGCTCTGGCTGCTGGGAGGTGTAAGGTATGCTGCAGCCCTCATGCAGATACTGTAAGAGGCGTCCTACGGGCTTGCTGAATTCTTGGGATAACTGCAGAGAGCTCTGCACCTCGTGCTACAGATCACGCTGCCTGTCCTCTATGAGAATGGGACAGCATAGCTTTGTGGCCTGCCAGGCTGAGGCTGTGTTCGAGTTTCTCTCTCTCTCTCTCAAATTTCATGTGCCTCCCTACTCCATTTATGTAGCCTTTACTTGCCCTTCTCAAGGTCTAATTTCATTCCCCCGATGCGGTAGGGCTGGAAGAATTGCAGGGGAGACTGTGTGTGCCGAAGCCTGTGATCTACAGCAGCAGCGAGGGCGCAGCAGCAGCCCGTGTCTGTGCTCGGGCGGGATGGGTGTCCGGCGCCTCCGGTATTCCTCCAGCCCAAAACGTGGTGCTGGGTTGAGAGCCCACACCTTTTGCAGGCCAGTCTCACAGTTTGAGATGAACGCATATGTAACTTCGGTGTTGTCACCTGGGTGTCAGGCACACCTCCTGCCCTTTGCTGACTGTGGAATTAGGTTAGTGGGTGAGCTAAAAGGATCAGTCCCTTTTAGGAGGCCTGAAGAGAAAGCCCAGCTGCTCTGGAGGCTTTCTACAGAGAACAGAAAGTCCCGTGCACAGTAGACACAGCATTCTTAATTTTGGTTCCCTTCACTTGAATTAACTCTTCTTGTTGCTACTTGTGGACTGCCTGACATCCTGGAGTCCTCCTAGGTTTTCTTTAAGGTGGTTGAGATGGAGACGAGCTATGGGTACTCTACAGCTCAACTGATGATTTGTCATGCCAGTGATAACTGCTGATTCTTCTTTCCCTTCCCAGCGATGCTTTATCCCTGTGACATGCTCAGCTTCCGCTGGCCCACGACCTGCTACAGGCTTTGAAACCAGATCCCTTGACTGGTTGTGACCCGTGCTGGTGCAATGGCTGCTGCGGCAGATTAACTTACCACTCACCTGTTTGCATATCACTTGCTTTGCTACTTGGAATAGAAACTGAAGATGGTTGTTTCTGAATGAAGCAGATTTCACTATTGATAAAGGAAACAGGAAGACTGGACTGCTTGTCAGTATCTGGTTTGGTTGTTTTGGAGAGTGAGAAATTGTTTTTATTAACATCACTGGTTGCTGTTCTGTTCCTTGTAATCTCTGTACATACCAGGTGTTACCTCCTGAGAACAGCAGGTTAAACCCCTGGGAAGTGCCAGAGAGAAAGGTTTGGTGGCTCTAGAGACATCACGCAGCTGCAGTGCCCTGCACTTGCTTATCAGCGTATGCTCCTGCCTTGGGTGGTCAAACTAAAGTACGATGCTGGAGTTTCCCATACCTCCCTGAAGTACAGTTTTGTGGTTTTTCCCCTTTTACATTAATTTTTAGGTTTCAAATACTCAAATACAAATACTACAATACAGAGGTGGAAAAATTGAGGGAGCTCTAAAATATGTTTGAAGACCAACGTTAACAAGTGGCATCTCAATTTCTACTCTGCACCGGTTCTGCCTGATAATAGGTCTCACCATTTTTTTAAAAGATGGAATAAATAACAATTTCCCTTTCCTCCTTTCCTTTCTTCCTATATTCCCTTTAACATTCATTTTCCATTGCTATTTCTCCTTCCCCTAGGCTGTGGCCTGGGACTGCTACCTTTCACTGGTGCTCAGGCACAGAGGAACAGTAGCAGTGCACCAAAGGGTGTTATTGGGGTGTCTTGTTGGTTAGAAGCTGTGCTGTCACTGCACTGAGACAGCTTGCATTAGGTGCTACAAATGAAACTCCTGGACCTAATTTTTATTTATGCTGATGCTCCAGTACTCTTGTTCGTACTCCTTGCACACATCATTGCTGAGAAAAAAGTAGCCCTTTTTTCCCTCGCTCTCTGATGGAGCCATTTGTACGTGAATTATGAAACGTTATCAGGTGAGCTGCATCATTCTATAACTACTATTGCATAGCTATAAATGATGTAGAAATGTACAGAAGTGCAGAGAAACAGGACCCTGGAGTCATTCTGCAGCTAAGCCTAAATGAAAAAGGTGTAGGTGTCTTAGAGATGGGGTCGATCAGGGATAAAATGATAGCTTGGGTTTTGCTTGCAGGTTTTTGTTTTGTGGTCAGCCCTAAGACATCTAAGCACCTTTTTCTTTCATCACATTAATCTTTACTTCAGATGACCAAAAGCCCCACTTTGCTTTGTAAATAAACAGAATCCTACCTTTGAAAACAAGAGCAGTGATGACAAAACTGTAGGCTTTAAAGATAAGAGACTGGTTTGTTACAGAGCAAAGTAACAATAGCGGGCTTTTGTCCATCTGAAGTAAACATTGATGTAGTTATGCTTGTGCCCATCACTCACATAAATCTGCGCAGAAATAAGTCTTTACGTTGCAGATCACAGCTGCCAACTGCTCCTAAGTTTGTTACTTCTGAAGCATTCAGATTTGTAATGGCGTCGTGACTACCTTGTTCTGCTATCGCTTGTGCCAAGACCTGAGTGTATCACCAAGTAAAAGGTGATGAGACAAAAAAAACCAAACCCAACCAACCAACCAAAAACCAAACCAAACCCCGAACCCTGGGAAAACAAACAAAGCTTGCACTGTCAGTGATGTGCGTCAGGCTTGCATATCAAGCTGCTTAAACAACTTATGTTGACTGGAGCTGACTGCTGACTTGCTTATGGGGCTGACTGCTCCAGCTGCTAGCATACTGGAGTGCATGATCTTCTGGTTCTTTACCAGAAATTTCACTTGGGATCCAAGAAATGTTCACAGTTATGGTTTATTCAGACAGATGCTTTCTTTGTGAAAGGCCTGTTTCAATGAATTTATTTACTCTTTTAAGCTCCATCTACCCAGAAAAAATGTCATTGATGTCAGACAGCTCATCAACAGGAAATATGGTCAAGGAACTGTTTTTGTTTATTTTGGTGTTACTCATACTACAGGAAATGACTGTGTCATTATTTGCATCTTTCTGTGAGGTGATGTCACGATGACTTTCACCACTGTGGTGTTTAGTTTCTTTTTTATTTGTGGAATTTAAATGTGAAATTCTTATTAATCTTTAATCAGACTCATGTTGACCACAAGACAAAGTTTTCGTGTGATCTTTTTTTATGACATGCAAGTTATACAGTGTAGTGAGAGGTAGGGAAGAAAAACCCCTAAATTCCTTTATTGACCAAGATTGGAGAACTCAGACTGGAGGGCTTCAAGCATGGGTGAAGTCCTGGCTGAGGAGCAAAGAGGCTTTATACTTGGATACATCTAACCACGCTCTTTAGTTTTCTAACCAGTCTCTCTGTGTTAAAATTGTTCATACAATAGAAACAATAGTTCCCTAGGTGCATCCTGTCCTTCAGCTCCGTGGGGTAAGGAATAGAGAGGGAATTTCCTTTGAAAGGAAAGGGCTTTGATTACTTGTTATTGAGGACAAACCATCCCTGCACTGTACTGAATCAGCCCTGTGGGTGTCTTTTCAACAAGACAAGCTCTGATGGATGGATGCAAAATCCTTACATTATCTTACCAGAGCACTCAAGCTGCAGGCCAGATCTACAAGACAGCCAGCTGAGTGCAGCAGACCTGCACAGCCACATGTACATGGCTGAAATAAATCCTAGTCTGCTGTCACTCTCAACAAGTGTAATTTATTATTGCGGCCAAGGCAGCCAGGAAAGTGCCTTTTGCTTTTTTTGGGAATTATGTTCTGCACTGCAATGCTGATGACAGTGCCAGAAATGTTGCTTTTGTTTGGCTTTCTCTAGAGTTTTTTTGAGATCCCTGCCCCCCCCCCCCAAAAAAAAAAAAAAAAGTTCATACTTCACAAGTGAAGCAGTGGTCTATGTCTATTGGAGCTACTTACAGCTGCAATCAGTCATCTAGCTTACAGAATCAATAGTCTTTGGTAGACACTCATGAACCACAGGGGAGGCAGGTGGTAGCAGTTGTATGTATGAACTGTAACCACTTGGGTTTGCCCTTGGAGAAAGCAGATTAAGACCAGCCCTAAGAGGTATTTGAGGACAGGCTTTATCTGATTCCTAAGGCTTCTTATAGTTCCTCACCTACAGCAAGACAACATAACTTCTTGGCATTTCCTCAGAACCTGTTGAGCTCATTCTGCAGTAATGTGAATGCCAGGTAATAGCTGTACTCTGATTAGACAAAGAAATTTGGGCTGATTTTGTGCAATGCATGTGTAACTTCAATTTAAACTTTAATCATAACACAGACCCAACTTTTCTCCATTTGCTGTATGAGATGCCTGATGTGTGTCTTCTACTAGACAGTCCTAGTCATCAATCAGTACCTAACTCGATCTTTTTTCAAAATCAAAGCTTGATGCAGAATGCTATGCCAAGGTTGTCATTAAGGCAAGAAATTGAACTGTGTATTTTAGTGTTGTGCAGTTTGAAAATTGTTGCAGTCTTCACTTTCCAGAAATAGGACAAGTAGGTTGTCATGGACAAGTAGGATTAAACAGCTCAAGAGCTGCGTAAAAAAACCCAAAAAACAAAAACCACCAAAACAAGAGCTGTGTATTAAACAGCTCAAGAGCTGCCATATACAGTAGCTAGAGATAAATGTCCTTTTCAGAAAGCTGACTGGTTAGGTAAAGACTGAGAGCAGCTAATACTGCAAAACAGCTCTTTATACCTGTTGGTACAACAAATAAGACAATTGACTTCATAGTTGAGGGCTGAAGAAGGAATGATCATCTACCAGCTCCAAAAGAAATTCTTATGTTTGGAAAGTTGCCTGTCCACACTCATTCCTTATTTCACCCTAGGTAGTGCAAGGAAAAGGAAATTCTTATGTTCTACAGTTACTGTAAAAGGAAGAAAGTTGATTATAAGAACTTTGTGCCTCAATGAGATTTAACATCAAACAATGCCCTCTTCCAGGACGGACAAACAGTTCCATCTCTGCTCTGCAGATAAGTGGTATACCATGTTTTGATGTGGGTAAGTTGAATTCTTGCAGACTAGAAAATCTTGCATCTTTATAGCAGGACCACAACTGCACTAGCAATGAATTTATTTATTATAAATAAAAACCAATAAATATTTCATAACTTACTATTACAGTTTACTAAAAATATACACCTAATTTTAATATTCTCAAAAGTTAGTTCTGAGTTATACAATTATAGACAAAATGTACAAAATTTTTTTGGTAACTGACACTTTGCCCTTTAGAGTCTACATTAATATAGAGATTAATTAATGCCCAATTAACAAGATCTTGCTAGAGAGATTTTAGCAGTATTTAAACAGAAATAAACTGAAAATAAAACAAATAATTTACTACTATTTAACAAGTGGCAGTTCTCCACAGAACTAGCTCTATCCCTGAACAGCTAAGTTTTGGCTACTATTACGAATAGTCATGTGAGATCTGAAGGGCCTCTGCAAAGCTTTCCTCAAGATCATTAAGTTCCTTGTTGGCTTCCAAATCACTGGCACAAGTAATCAAGTTTACAGTTGCCTCACACGAGGGTGAAGCGTCTGGGTCTTCTTCAGATTTCACACAAGAATCAGACTCTGTCCCAGCATCCATCATTTCAGCAACGTCTTCTGAAAAGTGATCCTTGCTCTGTGTCTCCTTTGAACTTTCCCTGCATACTGACGATTCACATTTGTTTGGTTTCTTTAATGATAAGTCCATGGTCCCAAAGAGTTCTTCACTTTTTGTAGCTTTTCTTTGCCTCTGACTTTTACTGGTAAACTCAAGCTCTTCCATGGTATCAAACTCTTGCAGGTCCAGTGAGTCAAAGGCTTCCCAGCCTGCGTGGATTTGTTCCGCACTGCTGCCCGGGCTGCAGCCGAGGTCTGCTTTCAGTACATCCAACAAGTGGCGCATTTTGCTCTAGGGGGTGAGAAGAAAGGGGTGACACTTCTCCAGCCCAACAGCACCTATCTTCCCAGAACTCAGGGCTTAATTCTGATGTAAGGAAAGACAGGCTGCTTGCAATCAAGTGACTAAATTATACAGCAAGTGTCACCAAACTAGGTTGACTATTGTCCCTTTTTTGTGACTGTGCCTGTGACTCCTGATCTACCATGATCCATGAGTCTGCAAATCTCATTTATGGAGAGAGATGCTCCCCACTGAGCATTCTGGTTACCCTTATCTGCAAATATAACAGTGCATTTCCACTGTACTTCGGAAACATTGCTGAGGTCATATGAAGAGAGGGAGAATATTATAGGGGCAGCACCTACCTCATCCAAACGGTTCTTATTTTCTTGTATATGACACTCAAATAGTTGTTCCAGCACTCTACAAATGAACAATTAAATGATTTCACAGGAAGAAAACCAACTTTTAACAGATCTACATAAATTAATGACTGTAGTTTTTTATTTTCATTTCTTAGCTGAATGGGACCACTAAGATTGTGACAGAGCATAATTGAAACAAAGAGGGCTACCTGGAGTTGGCATCCCACTGGACATGTGCTCAGCAGGCAGACCCAGCTTTGGGCAGTGGATGGTAACCATGGGGCAAGTTGTAGCACAACTCTGGGTGTGTTTGATCTGTTGGGTCTTTGTGGTGGGAGAAACCACCAGTCCAGTGGTGGTTCTACTGGCATGCTGAAGTATCCAAAATCTCTTAGGTGCACCATAGTGGCTGATATGCACAAGTGTAAATAAAGGGAAGGAATAAAATCCAGCTTCAGAAAAAAAAAAATCCAGAGAAAAGTCCTCAGCCCTGAGAGCTCTCTTCCATTGCTTAAGCAGGATAAGAAAAAATTTCAGCGCAGAGGAAGTGTTCTGTGACAACTAAGGCACACAGTCACTGGAATAGATTTTCCAGAAGGTCAAGTGAATTTAATCTAAGCTTACATGAGAAATTATTAAAAAAAAAAAAAATTAGTGCAAGAAGGGTTTTAGGGGAAGACAACATCACTGTAAACAAGAACCAGAGGGAGACTGCTCTTGAAATTTCTCAAAGATTAATTTTTTGATGTAGTGTATTTAACATTCTCATTGATAGCCTTGACATGAGAAAAAAAATGAGAGTGCACAGAATAGAAAAACAGCTGGGAACATTATCAACCCAGAGGAAGATCAGAATATAATGCTGAAATTAGACTGCCTTGAAAATGGAATTACAAAAATGGGTTAAAATTCTGTATCAGAAATACTGTAGGGGTTTTTTTGCTATAAACAGAGTTCTTTATCAGAAAGAACTGGTATGGAAAATAATTTGGGAGTACTACTCAAATACATGAATTGTATCATAACTTATTGTTTAATTGTTGAAAAAGATCTGATTTAGCAACTGGTGAACCCTTATCTAAAACAGTATGTAATCCAGACAGCCCATGTTGGAGATTGAATTCATATTAGAACAGGAACAAGGACAGAAGGGGATGGAGGACCTGTTATGTGAAACATTAGTAACTTGGTTTATTTAGCAAAACAGATGTTGCAGAGTAAAATTATTTCTTCTTAGCATTACTCTACCTAGGGTTCCAGGTCAGTTTCTTACAGAGGCTTTATCTCATGGTACATAGCAGCAGATTGAAGTAGATGACCCACAGGTCTTTCCTAGTTCCCCTTTCTTACATAAAGCAAAAAAAAGAAAAGGAAACAAAAGTAAGGGGTAACTGTGTTATCTATATAGTCTTAAAGGCAAAGAAATTATTACTAAACACTACCTCCCCTTCTTACAGAGTCCATGTATTTCTGACACAGCATTACAAATTTGAAAACAACTGTAACCTACCTGTTAGAAAATAGCCCAAGGCTAAGAATTTCATTTGTTACATCTTCAATGAAAGCTAAATATAAAAGCTCTTCTTCTCTGCAGGGAGAATAGAAAACCCCGTGTTAAATGTTTTAAAATAGAGACACATATTACACAATGTAGTAGGTCCAATCACCTTTATGGGAAATGCCATTAAGAAGATTGTATAGTTCTTGGCACCACCTGCTATTTTTCAAAAAGGTAATTCTAACAGGACAAACTAAGCCTTACATTCAATTTGAATAATAATAAAAAACCCTGTGTAAAATATCAGACTGTTAGAAAGGTAACTATGGTGCTTCGTGTTTATGCTAACTTTCTGTTGTGGTATAAACTAGCACAGAGATCCCGAGTGAGGAAATCAGCAAATCTTGGAAAGTGTTCAGAACCTGCTTCACACTCAAGAAGAAAGGGGTGCTAACTGGGAAGAAAGTGTAAAATTGCAGTTTGATGCTCTGAGTAAAGGCTTCCAAAGGAGCTTCTAGAGAATCTGAAAATTGCTGAAAATTGTAGTCCTCACTGGAAGCTCAGAAAAATGTAAGTGCTTATTTGACAGCTTCCATTCCTTTCAAACAACAACTCTTTGATGTACAAAATCCTTGTTAGTGTGAGATGTGGCTTTCACCTCTTTGATCAAATTTCTCTCTATTTTAATACCTCTTAAAGCCTTGTTGATGCCAATTGCTATAAATGGGAGACACTCCAAAAGTTGAGAGTTCTGTTTGGAAAATAGCACAAAAGAAAACCCCAAAAGAAAAGATTTCAGTGCTGTTTCTCTTTCATAGCATCTTTGTAAATATCCCAAAGTATCCAATCAAGCTCTATCAAATCATCCTCCAGTCTTAGTAAACAGAAAATAAAAAATGGGATACATATTGCATGACTTTCATTATGTAAAATTAATCATCCAGCCTGAAGAACGTAATTTTCGTTCCTTCTGTAGTCAAGGAAGATATCTATAGCTGATCCTGGATACCTATATTACATCCTTAAAGTTAGGCAAGAACAAGCCTGTTCTAAAGCACAAAGAATTAAATGACTTTCCCAAGGTCACACAACAAACCATTGGTAGTTTCTGAATATAACTCAAACCTCTTCTAATTCTCATCAAATGTCAGAGCAGAAATGTGGTAAGAATGCCCTTCAACTTGATATGTTATTTTGCTAACATTTGCTTCTGAGATTACAGTCCATAAAAGAACTGGAAATGTTTAAAATATAGCCACTGGACAAGAAGAGAAGTCTATCTTTCTTCTGAAGTTATAATAAATTTTCTTCATTTTTAGATTCACATGGAAATTTAAGTATCATATAACAATTCATAGTCATGTCACTTTACTGTAAATTGCGAACAACAGTTTATTCTAAGTCCTCATTTACTGTTTCAAGTTCATCAGTTTTGAAGAAGAGTTTCTAGTTTAATGTTGCAAACTAGCAGAAAAATAGTTTAAGCATACTTACTCAGCCTCAATAGTCCTCCTTGCTGAAGACTGCTGAGAATACAATGATGTCTCTCTAATCAGAAAATCAGAAGGTAAGGAGGAGAACAACATTCTAAAACCCCTTTATACTGCCTTGCCTCTTGCTTTCTTCTGGAGCCATGCTGTGCCATTATCCTGCTTCCTCTTGGAAAAAAACCCACCAGAACACCCCCAAACCCTGCTCCAGTAGCAAAATCCACTGCTTACATTGAAGCCTGAAAGACTATGGTTCAAGAGTATTAGAACACCTCACTAGGTGCAGTGGTCTAACACCTCAATGTTACTTCAGATGCTGTACAGACCTCCACTATCCACGAAAGTGGTTTTTTTACTCACAGTACAATTTTTTCCTCAGGTAAAAAAAGCCTTTGTATGAAAAGGACAGAGAGCAAATCAGTGAGTCATGCATGATACTTAGGTCAGCAATGAGGAGAATCAGCTGGGAGCCCTTGCGTTCTGGCCTGATTTCCAACACTGTTCTTGTATTGTAGACAATATTCTAAATCTCAGTGTTACATTTTCAGAAAAAAATGTGGGAAATGCCTCTGGTCTGCAGTTCTCACAGATCATAGATTCAAAAGGCTGTATGTCTAGAGACCCTTTTTCCTGAAAGGAAATACCAGTTGGAATACCAATCTAGTATTTAGTTGTAGTACAGTATAAGAAATATATAGTCCATAAGCTCAGATGTATGCTTGGATGTACAGAACTAACAGCTGTATTAACGTGTCATCACTCTCACTCCTGACAAAAATACTTATATATTTCAGAGCTCTCTTTCTTAATTGGCTTCCCAGTGGAACTTTATCATAAATCACTTTATCAGAAAATAATGACTTTTGAATTTGGGAAAGGCCATTGATCTAAAAAACCCAACCAAACAAAAGTCCTGTGAGAAGAGACTTAGAAATGGTAGTGAAGGCTTACGGCCTAAGAAGCAGGTGTATAGAAAGCAAGAAGGAATACTTCAAATATTGCTTCCTGCTGTAAATCAGGCACCTTAGGAAGGAGTACGGAAAAGCAGCTATTCCTCTCTCAGGCTCATCCACTGTATATCTTCTGTCTTCAGCCTACAACACAGAAATAAAATCTTTATTATCAGTGTAAATGCACAGCAAATTTTACCATTAAAAGGAACCTAATAACTATCTGTGATTAAGCAGCCCTACAAATGTTACGTCTTTCTTTTCTGAGAAACTTTCTTTTCTGGTAAACTGAGACATATGGCAGCAAAGGGTCATCAGCTTTGACATCCAAAATTTTAGTCCGGGACAACAGGACATGTGGAACATTCCTCCCCTGACAAGTACGTCAAAGATGAATTCTCTAAAAGCCAGAGGGGGTCGATGTCACCAACAGGAGTAAAATCTGGCATGCAAAAACAGGAACCAGCACTCTAAATCACATCTCTTGAGCTGCTTGCACAAAACTGATGGAAAGTAAAGTTGCTGACTGCCTGCATTTTAAATTATAACACTCTGAAAGGGCCACTGTAAAGCTACATGACTTACTGTTGTCACTTTTACAACAGCCAAAGAAAAAGTCAGATATGACAGTTTTGAAATGAAATCAGAAGTTCTGTGTGGAACTGGAGTGAAGCCTTCTGAATAATCATTTAACATTTTCTTAATGAGGTCAGCTGCAGATGCAGATCAATTCAGGTGGTCTCTGTACTTTCAGTAAAGCTATAAATCCATATTCTCTCTCACCCCTCTTCTCCAATAAATAAAGCATAATTATTTGCCTTATTAAGCTAGAGATGTGAAGAATCTGACCCTGTAGCCTTTATTCAGGAAGAAAGTCCATAGTTATTCAGGTACTTCTGTTATCTTTGACAGGGCTATTTGTTTAAGGACTTGTCTGTACAGATGCTACAAGATAAAGCACAAAGTAAGAACCTAACTTCTGATCAAAGTCTTCCATCCAAATAGTAGTACAAATTGAGACAAAATAACTTCAGATTTGAAGTCTTAAGAAATATTTCAGGTCTTTTGCCTGCTTCCCTCTGCCTTCCAAAGATGCTGGTATTCCATTTCATCTTTCAAATTTAATAATCTTAAACCACCACACACTAAGGCAATTTCTGAAAGACCAAATAACCAAAAAACTAAGTTCAACTGTCACAAACACTTAGCAATTCAAATCAAAATGATGGATGCAAACTTTTCTGTGACTACGACAGGAAAATACTAGGAGCTGGTAGAATTTGAAGTAAGTGGTGTGATTTTTCATTAAAGCATTCCAGATACATTCAGCAAGACAGAAAGCAAACAGTATCAAAGAAAACTTCACCACCCACTGGTTTGGGTGCTTCCTCAGATGAAGGGACTCCTTGGTTCCAATTCTTCTGTTGAGAGCTTTTTGGAATATGTCATCCAATGTAAAAATGAAGAGAAAAAATCCTTGAAAAAGAAGTACCCTGTTCTGCTGAAAAATAATGTACCAATTATCTATGTCCTTAACAGATATTTAAATGATAGTGCACTGGTAAAAACTGTTGAAAAAAAATATTAAAATTTTGTAATATCCTAAGGTCTCTTCACATGCCTCAATATTTTTTCTTATTGTTTCCACTCATTCTTCTGAAACTCTCTCTCCTCTACCAAACTAAGTCATCTCATGACAATAAAGAAAATGAAACTTAAATCAGTTGTACACTGCTGTGGCAGACATGAAGTATATACTCCAAAATGACAGTGAAGGGTGTGGTGGTAAGAGTACCCAGATGACTGATAGATGTATTACCTTCAATGTAATCTTCTGCTGTTCAGTCATAACATTTCCCTCAGATGCTTTGTCTGCAGATGGAAAGCTACAAAATTTAGACATGTATTAGATTTCCAAGAAGGCTACTTTCAAAATATGCAGGATGAGAATACCAGTGCCACTGTGGAAATTTCCCATCAATCTAAATGGGACCTAGTACTAAAATGTCTCTGACAGTTTAGAAAATTTCTGCCAGACTTTCATCCACATAATAAAACTAAGTTATAGTTCATTTTGAAGGATGACAACGGTCATACGTAGGTGATCCAAATCCATTATTTGGCTGCATATTTACAGGGGATAGCTAAATTATCCAAAATAATTGTTCAGAATTGAGAATGGAGATGATCCTATACATTAAAAGTGCACCAGGAAAACTGCACCATGACCTACAGCCAGAAAAATCAACAGTTGCAATATGGAGCCAAGGCTACCATAATTCCAGTCTTATGAAATTCCTACTTTGTTCTAGGACAAAAACAGATTTAGACATGCAGGCACTCAGAACACAAAAGAGAAAAGATTTCTCTTTATGAGGTAGTATCAGTAAAAACAAAACTAAATCAGAACGGTTTATTTTGCTAAGGAGGAGTTCAATGCAAGAGAAGGACATAATTTTCTTAAAAATATTTCATATAGGATACATCTGAAGGCATTTAAATTAAATGATAGAAAGATAGAAAGACGATGAGCTGCATTCAAGAGTTTAAAAAAAAAGGATCTTTGCATGATGTATTAATTAACGAATTGGAAAATATGAGACTACAGGGGCAGCAGTGGGGAACTACTTGCATGCTTATAGTGGTTAATTCTTTAGAAGACAGAAAGCACAACTATACACCAGAAAGAGCAAAGAAAAGAGAGAGGGAATTACTATCCCCAGCAAAGGTGAGATCCCACAGTTTGGATTTAGTGGCACTTTGTATCCAACTTGTATAGATGAAACCAATTGCTCCAGAGAGAAGGCAACAAAATATGCCAGTGAAAAAAGGAAAATCACATTCTGTCCTAGCTTTTGCTACAGCATAGTTAGAATAATTTCAGAATAATTATTCTGGTTTTATGCAAATGTAAATGAGAGCAAAACATGTTGCTTTTATGAAGCTAGTGTTACGATAACATCTAAATTCCACAGTTTCAAAATAAAGTTTCAATCTCTGTACCTGATCACATCAGTCTGCGTTTGAGCTTCCACATGCTGCTTGCAGTGATTTTTCCTTTTCCTTCGAGCAGGAGTATAATACCTGTACTCTGACAGGAAAGATTTAGCATCTGATATTAAGGTGCGTGGAGTAAAAGGTTTTCGGCTATCAGTAAAGAACTCAGAGTGCCTGTCTAGAAGATCCCCATTGTATACTTTGGAGTTGCTTCCTTGACACCTCTGGGAATGACTAATGCTCACAAAACTATCAGTGGAGCAACTGCATGAAAGTCCAGAGTGTTTTCTTGGTGTACTTGATGTACTGACACTTGAGTTTGAGTTAGATGCGTTAGATGTATTCCGAGAATCTTTTCTGGCATATTTTACTGGACTGGAGCGAACCAAGCCATGCTCTCTGTAAGGAGACAGCGCTCTTGATAGGTATGGTGCCTGCCGAGCACAGGGGAAGTAACCGTCTTTGTCTTCTGCTTCCAAGAAACTCTAGAAAAAATTTAAACAAGACTTGATTGCTTTGCAAGTTACCAGCTTTGCTCAAGCTGGTACTCCCAGCTATTATTGTTACCAACTTGGATGTATTTTCTATGTAAAAACTTTCCATTTTTGTAAAATTAAACTGGTTTCAGAGCAGCCCCAGTGCTAAGAGATTTTAAAACCTAGTCATTGGAAATAAGAAAGTAAAAAGAAAATGGTTTGCTTCAGTAGCAAAAATTGGTGCTTTGTTCCAGAATACTGATGGCTACATCAAACAGAGTTTTAATCATTTTAGTCCAAAGGCTCAATACATTTTTAAAAGTCAAGGAATCACTGCATTGAGGCAAATTATTTTGTCTGGGTATGCTCTGTTCATACCACCTGGGCAAGGTAAGGTAGACATTACCCATAATTAGCCTACTGACTAGTTCATAGTACATATTCTCTTCAAGTGTGGGGTTGTTGCCTCTCTCTCTCCAAATCCTATTAGCTTCAAAGCATATCACACACTGGCTATCTTTATAAGATGTATATTCTGTAAGGGGCACCACTCACTGATTCAACTTAGACCAACATGGAAAATACTGTAATGTGGTTTAAGACACAGAATATGAAAACTATAACTAACGGTTTATTCCATGTGTGACCCTTTTCTTCCTGTGGGAGCTGCACATCTTTAGTAGGGCTGTACAAACACAGGATATTACCTTGTGTAATGGCATTCTGCTCCATCAGAAATGTCCTAATTGCTATGAGAATACAAACAATCATAATGTCTTCCAGCAGACACAGTCAAGTTTCTATCCTGTTCTCCTTTAGGTTTCTCAACCCAGCAGGTACACATGCAGCTGTGAAACTTTCCCTCTAACATGACAGAAAGCCAACACTGCAGGTAGTTAGCTTACTACAGTTAAACAGGACAGGTAACAATGTGCTGAGTTTATGAATAGATATACTTGATTTCAGGTGATGGTAGAGGAATGGTATTACTGCTCCTGCTTCTTAACCGTTCAAGATATTAGAGTTTAAAAATGTACTTCAATTCTCAGAAGCAAACTCATATTCAATGTTACTTTAAAAGGATACAGTCAAAAGGCTACTAGTTAGATAACAAACAGAGACAAATCAGTAGTACATGGAGGTATGGCTAAGGTAAGATGTAGACAGTGTGTGGTTCAGGTAAAATTATGGTCAGCTAACTCACTCCTCACCAAAAGCAGCACAATATAAGTCTATTTTATCTACAGGCTGAAGTCCAGGTGTCAACTTTAGTTAGTAGGAATGCCTAATTGCGGTATTCAGTAACCATCTATTTTGTATATAATCTAGCCAAACAAATCTCATTGATGTGGAGGACAATCAAAACAAAATGGGAAACCTTACAGCAAAAGCTTATCTATGTGTTTCTTCTTTTTCTCTTTGAGATCTGTAAGGTTATTTTTAAGTCTTGAGTAAGTTAAAAAGTTAGTGAAGTGAAGCACTGCAACAAATATTAGGAGTAGTTAATAAGGAGGAAGCCAAGTACACCAGAGACTAGTGATGACCATGAAAGTAAATCTGTACTATGGAAGGCATGGGGAATTTTCCAAAACATTCCATTTTAGAAGGGCTGAGTCTTACCAGAAACATCATTTTAATGCCAGGGATAAGAAAACAGTTGATAACCTAAAATCAAAATTTGAAAACTAAGTCTATCATTGAGAAAGGTTAAAGAATGAATTATTTGGAAAGACCACGCTATTTTTTCTGCTTTCTAAAAAAAAAAAAACCAAACCCTTAATGCTTAAAAATTCAACATTGTTCCTGAATTGTATTATGACACTGTGGCAAAGACAAGTAAGACAAACACAACTAAATCTAAGTGACATTTTAAGCTTTTTTTTTTTGTCAAATGAGAAAAAAATTCTATTGAATTTTCCTATTTCTGTCAGAGAGAATTTTGAAAAATTTGCAACTTCAAAGCATAAGTACCTGGACAGGGTACATGTACTAGTAAACGTGCTTTACACTATGTCTGAAAAGTTACGAAGCATCTTCGCAAGACAGCTGTTGTATATTCTTTTCCTACTTAGGATACAGCCACCCACTGAATAGTCTGTCAGTCAGTCAGTGAAAAGGATGTACAACATTTTACAGTCTCCAAGGACAGCCATATTGCAGAATTAGAATATTAAACCAGAAGCCTAACAGCAAACAAAATTTTGTATAAACTAACTTATTTCATCCACGTGTATAACTATTTATGCAATTCAAGTTCTGTTACACACAACTGTATGATGGAGATGATTCACATTGTGTGTACTCAGACTACCTAGCAGTACAACTCCCACAGACAGTGCTTGCACCTAGGTCCTGCAACAGTGAGGGAGACAAGCTGAGGATAATGCTATTCTGGAAATCTCATTTCCATACTGTGCAATCAGTGTAATACAAGGCAAAATAACAGCTAAAATAAGACGACATCTGAGAAAACTCAATTCAAAACCAACAGCTAACAAACCCAAATTAAGTCAGTTTTAACTAACTAGCCAGACTTTTAAAAATAATTATTTTACTTTCCTTACCCTCAGACAGTTCATATAGCTCCATATCAACAGCAACTAAGTGCTGCAAGATTTAAGAGAATGTATACAAGTAGAGGTGTTTCCTAAGAAGAAAATTCAATTTCTAACACCAATTAAGGACCAGATTTTTAACAAACCTGAAGTTTAGGTTCAGACAGGCTAACACAGAGATTAACTTGATGTAGCTCCACCATCTGAACAAAGAACAGGAAGGTAAGGAGAGACCTGTACATGCCATAAAGCTCTGCAGTGAAAAAGGGAAGAAAGGGAAGCTGATTTCTATATGTGTTCCATTCATCTCTATTATGCTTCTATCAAACAAGTAAAAACTATTAAGAAGCATTACATGACTGAAGTCACTGAAGGAATAGCTTCCCTATAGAAAGCCTAAGAGTGGATCCAGTATGATATGACTTAAACATATGCTGTGATATGCATTTATTTACGACATACAACCCTAACTGCCAGTTGAGAAGATTCACTGATTCACCCAGCAGCCCATCCTGATCTTATAATTTAATCCATTTGGAAATTATTTTGAGACACAATGAAGCATGGATTCAGTGGATTTCCAGTGGTGCTTCATTGCCTGAGCACAATATAAACCTGGAGAAAATCTTCAGGAACACTTCACTTTTTGAAAATAATCAGATGATTAAGATGTGGATTGAAGGTTGGCTGTGTGATTTTCCCCACCAGTAAGTGACAATGGACTGAATGTCAACAAAACCAGCAAAATCAACTGTAAAAGAAAGTACCTGTGGGAATTCTGCAAGATAATCAATACTTGTTGCAAGACTTTTGAAGTCTCCTACTGGGGGACATAGGGAAGGGGAAAAAAACAAACAACCAAACCTGGAAATCCTTATACATTTGTTGAAAATTCATGACATTGTAACCTACTAATATATAGTATAGGATAGTAATATATTACTAGTAAACTAGTAATATATACTGTAGTATATTAACCTATGTAATTCATAGTATAGCTTGTAAATATACACAGATTTTCTATCTTATCATTCAAATCCTAAAAAAGGTGTTCTTAAAAGTTCTAAGCAATATGACTCTTGCTGTATAAATGCTGCATTTTCTCATAACACTACTACTGTTATTGCTTTGAATCTACACTATTCCATTTTTTCCCTTTCAGAACCACTTAATATTTTACATTAAAACTCAAGATGATGAATGTAGCATTTACTACATGCCACAAAATGTATTTAGAGGACTACTAAAAAGTGCAGATAGTTTACCATCAAAATTAAGTCACAGATCACACTGCTGTCATACCACATATTTTCTTCAGAACAATTCCACACAATTTTCTCCCACATCAGTAAGACCTATCTATGCTATTCCAGTACCCCAAAATGTCCATAGTTGCTGATGCCTAAGGCAAAGAGGTATTTTAGTTAGCTGAGCCAAAATAAGCCTTTCTTGATGGTGTCTCACCAGAGCCAACTTTATTTTACTACTACAGCATAATTAAATGCTGAACTGATAACATGCAGTAACAATGCCACACAAATGCCTGTGTTAGCAAGCAGTATCATAAGGCTTACCAGTGTGATTGTTTGCATATAAAGTACTTGCAGTGGTAGCTCAGCACGGTAGAAAACAGATAAGACTGGAAAGTTTCAGAATCCACCTATATAGATGTTTTGAAAAACTAATTCCATACCCTTCAGTTTGTATTATAAACAGCTTAATTTTTCTTGTATACTTTTTACTCTCAGTGATTAAAACAGTTCATGGAGCTGCAATATAAATCAGATTGTAGAAGCATTTGTGAACATATGATGACTGGTGCCCTGCAATATAAAAAAAAATTAATAATAATAATTAAAAAAAATATATATTAAGTGATACTAGCCAATTACACAACTACACCTCATCAAAGCCACATGTTCTATTCCTTGGAAGCAGTTGAGCTGATCCTAAAACAAGACAAAGGTACAGGGTAAATGTGGCCATATCCTAAATTTAAGTATTCCTTATTTATAAGGAAGCTTAGGGCAGTTCTTTTCTTTTCCTCCTCAAATGTATCATAAGTAGAACAGACCAAGTAGCTAAGGTAGTGACTAGATAGAACTGCAAACCCAAGCCGTATTTGTGTCAGTCTTGAGATGTACTCATTCAAGTACTCAGAAAGAAGAATGTCTTTTGAAGCCCTTATCCTGGGGTAAACCTTTACTGCCCAAACAGGTAGGCAGTTCAGCCTTCAGATACACAAAGAAACAATATCAGGAACAAGGAACTATGTTGGTGACTTAAAAAAGATTTTAAGGAGTGTCAGAGAATGCTGTTTGTCTGCAATTTGTCACCAAGCTTTCAGAAAATTATTTGTATACCTGTGTTGGTATAAGCAAGTTAACTGTAAGCAAGTATGTTCACTTTCTTCTCTAACCTGTACCTATAAAAACATCAGATGGGAAAAAAAAAAAGAAGACAAAAACGTGCCTACAAATATGCAGTAACACACTGATTGAAAGATATTTAGCTCTATTCTTCAGATACAGTTTAAAAAAAAATTATTCCACGGAAGTATGACAACTTTGGACATTAGCACTATCAAGAACTATAACTAATGTAATTTGGAGTCAAGAATCTCGACACCTATCTTGCTTACCAATATATCTTCCTGTTATATTGATTCAACCAACTGTAATTTGTTTGGAAAGATACAAATTTACTCGATACATTTCAGGATTAATAACCCCCTTAAAAAGGTTTCATAAATTATATATTTATACTTCAATTTTGGTAGTCACAAAACTGGGGTAAATGGAGTATTACTTGCAGCAAGCCTGTATAGAGAGGACCCCTGAATCTTCACAAACTCTGTGGAAAAGAAAGTTCAGTAAAAATGTACCGAAGCATACCGCTGTCATCTCATGGGCCAGAGAAGTAACACAGAAAAAGAATCCAGATTTCTCTCTAAGTTACTTTTACTTTCTAAAAGAAGTTTAGTTTCTCAACTCAAAAGCCACTGAGGTATCAGCTGCCTTATGAAAAACAAACGTTGAAAAGAAAGCTTGCTAAATCTATTTTCACACAAAAAGTCCAAAGGCACTTCTCACTGGGGTCACTGAAGTTACACCAAGATGAATTTAAGTCTTGAAATGAACTTGTTCTTGTATGAAAAGGTCTTCCAATACAATAGTTCATCTACCATCATAAAATGAGATGAGAGAGACACTTTATGAACTGCACTGTCAAGATACAGAAGCTGCAATTTTGTAATAAATGAGCATCTAATTCTTTTAACTTGAGACAGCTCCATTTATAAGCCACTTTAATATTGCTCTAAGTGGGCTGAACACCTGCTCTCCGCTGCCTGGACAGAGCAAAGGTCTCCTGTAGTAAGCGACAGGCTGCCTTTACAGTTGCTGCTCTCATAACCCCCTTGTATGTCATCTGTTCATTTCATTACACACTTCAATAATTAGTTACTAATTGAGAAAGGCAAGAGAGAAAATTCACACATATTTGTGAACAAATAAGACCTGTATGAATATAACCAGTTTGCACAGTGGCATCAATAATAACCATTTTTCTCATTCAAAACCATGTTCCTGTTACAATCTTTCCTTGTGTGTGTGTGTGTGGTATTCACTTGTATAATGTGCTATGTCCCTACTTTCATCAAACACTGTGATGTTATTAATAAGGGGTATTACTGAATGTGCATATGGAAATGTATTAATTCAAACAACCAGCAGGAGAGGTGATTGTCACTATGAGGCCTGAAAGGAAATCTGTACTCAACATTCCTGATGAAAACATCTTTCTTTGATGCTCAGAACGTTCTTCTGCTTTCTTTAGTCAGTTACATCTCTCATTCTGACAGAACTAATTCAAGCACAATACGTCTTCAGACTGTTAATATCATAACAGTATAATAAATCTTTAAATATAAAGCATTTGAGTAGGCAATTCACACAGCCATGCATGTGTGCTGCATACAAAATTAACAAGAGAGATTAGAAACAGTTAATGGTGTTTCCTAATCTATATTTCACATGCACAAGCAGATGGTCATAACTATCATTCTTAAGAAATCAAAGTCTCAAAAAACAGGCTGAAAGGAATCTTGAAATGTCAAGGTAATTGCAACCATACTTCAAACAGTTAAGAGAAAAAATTTACCCTCCTATGGAGCAGCCTTCTTCCAACTGACTTTTGGCATGGGTTAATTTCTTTAAAAAATTTCATTAGCAGCCAGAAATGGCTATTAAAAGGATTATCTGAACATGGGATATGAAATACCAAGTCTTGCTCAAATCAGAGATTTTACTCATGGCCAGCTCAATTCAGTTTTTCTTGCTTCAGAGGTAAGTCATATTGAGCTTCATGCAATTTGACCTGCTGAATCACTCAGTGTGCTGGTTTTGGCTGGGACAGAGTTAATTTTCTTTATAGTAGCTAGTATGGGGCTATGTTTTGGATTTGTGCTGAAAACAGTGTTGATAATACAGAGATGTTTTAGTTGTTGCTGCACCAGTCAAGGACTTTTCAGCTTCCCATGCTCTGCCAGGTGCACAAGAAGCTGGGAGGGGACACAGCTGGGACAGCTGACCCCAACTGATCAAAGGGATATTCCATACCATATGGCGTCATGCTCAGCATATAAAGCTGGGGGAAGAAGAAGGAAGGGGGGGATGCTCAGAGTTACGGCATTTTGTCTTCCCAAGTAACTGTTGCCCGTGATGGAGCCCTGCTTTCCTGGAGATGGCTGAACACCTGCCTGCCCATGGGAAGTAGTGAGTGAATTCCTTGTTTTGCTTTGCTTGTGTGCGCGGCTTTTGCTTTCCCTATTAAACTGCCTTTATCTCAACCCAGGAGTTTTCTCACTTTTACTCTTCCGATTCTCTCCCCCAACCCACCAGGGGGAGTGAGCGAGCGGCTGTGTGGGGCTTAGTTGCCGGCTGGGGCTAAACCACAGCACTCAGATGAATGTTTAAAAATCACATCAGCGTTGCACAGAAAAATAAAAATTAAAAATCTAAGGATTTCACTAGCATATAGCTTTCCATCCCTGGCAGCAGTTGGAAAGACTACGTGGTAGTGGCACTCTATGCGTAGACGTCATGGTATTTTCCAGACTCTGTCAAACAGCCTTTTCTATTGTGAGAAAACTTAAAGTAATTAATTAAAGAAGGAGTATATATAAGTAATTTGCTGCCAGATAAATGAGTGGATACGCACAAATGTGCTTCTTATTCATCCTCAAGCTTTTCTTTCTGAATAAGTCTCTAAATACTTGCTTAAAAATTACATATTCATAAAGACACACAAACACGAAGTTAGCAGCCCTTTCAGCTTGTGTATCTGTAGTTTATCATCCTCTTTTGATTAACTTTCACACATGGTGTCAACCATCATTATTACGCTACATGGAAAGAGAGGGGCAGAAAAGTACAGCTGTCCCCAGGACATCTTACGCTTTCCCTGCCCCTCTACTTGACTGAGGGAGATAAACTACTGCCCTTGAAGTAATTTAGTTGCCAGCGATCCCATCCAAAGACTGCTCCATTGTGCCAATTGAAAATGAGCCTACTCCTTAGCTTCTCACTTAGGTCTTCTGCTAAATGTAGAGAAATGCATTACACACCATAAACATCTATCACGTCGTAAACCACAGCTCTAGATGGAATATTTTTATCTCTGTGATCAAAATACTCTCTTTGATTACAATCACTGATTATTTCAAAAAGTCAGTAATGAAATCTAGGTAACCACAACAGAAATAACTTTCTCAGTTCATTACATATCATAGCAGATTCTCACATTACAGTAACTTTACATTTATAACTAGATATAACAGATAAAGAATTCACTGCTCTTGTGCATTTAAACTCTTGTACAAAACACTCAAAGAGCAGGCCACTCAGGTTCAAGACACATTGTAGCTATTCAGTTTCATAGTCAGCTCAGTGTATAATAAAACACACTAACTAAATCACAGAGGTTTCAAGCAATGTATAACATATTATATAATTTAGAGGAATTATTTTTACTTCTTTTTGGTTTTACCACACACAAAGCACAGTCTCAACTGAAAACAGTTTCTGTGCTCTATTGCGGCATTAAATAATAATAAATGCAGCTACATGAAAAATGAAAATGATGGAAAAAAGGCACCAGACTTAGCAGAATGCATAAAAAGTGAATGCTAATGAATGAAGCCTTTTGAAAATAGAAAAAGTCAGGTGCATACTTCAAAGCTGGTTAGCATGTATTTAGCCTATAATCTAGTCAGACATTGACCTTGTCAGAGTTACAAGGGTTATTATATTTTTATATACATATATATGTATGTTACTCTTAAATCGATATACATTTTACAAGAGCCACATTTTATTAGGCAAGAAATTATGCATTATGCAAGTAATTTCTTTAACTTTTGTATTCTTACATTTAAATGTAACAGTGGCAAAGCCAGGAGAACTCTACTTGTCTCTTTTTCTTACACTCCTTCTCTAATGTAAGATGCTTATTAAGCACAGGACCACATTCTGCTCTTGCCATTACCTCCTTGGAAACCTGGAGTATTCCAAGGTTGACTGCTTTAAATTTGTGCTGAATCTCATCCCAACCCAGGAATATCCTAATTCAACAAAACAATTTTTGGAGCAGTTCCCAAATAGAGGATGTATAATCAGCTTTTTCCTAATGGCAACAGTGACAGTAATAATATGATTACTATGTGGCAAAAATCCTCTACATTATCATATGCTTTAATAGGCATCCTTAGAATTTGTTTTCCAGCTGTCACCTATAGATATATCTGATGGCTAGAGAAATACAACCAGAATGGCTAACTCATCCTCACAATACATTAGAGGACATCTAATCATTGTAGTAGAAGAATCCTCCCTCGACATATAAACAAGCATACGAAATCAATGTATATTTTGGCAAATGAAGTAAAGTTTAAATAGGGCTTCATTTTAAGCACAAAAATATGACAGCCCAATTACTTCCACTGCCTACCGTTCTACCAGAAGGCTCACTTACAGATTTTCACTTCTTACTGACTCAGTGGTGCTCTTATTTATACTACAGTGAAACATATTTTGTAAATCCAGTAATCAATGATTTGACTAACAAAGTGCCAAACAGTATTTTAGTGAAGATTACTCTTTGCATTTGTAAAGGTAAAAAAAAAAAAAAGAAAAAAAACTAGAGGCAAAAGAAGTATTATAGCCAAAAATTACTTTTTATGTGTAGTTAAACATTAATTTTGGGGGGTCTTCCAACATCACTTTCTAAAATATACTTTTCAGTTGATAGTTTGAAATTCAGACTCAGACAGTTTGTTGAATTATACCCTGAGGCTAGCAAACATAAGGAAAGCTGCAGTTTCTGTTGGCATGATACAGACTACACTTTCAAGACAAATGTTGGTGGGAAGGTACCTGTAAGTAATCAGGAGAACTGGGACAGACATTATTTTAGAACGACCTTGTTTTGCAAAAGATTAAAACAAAGGGAAAAAGCAACAGTCTGTTATAATGTTATATTAAACACCACAAGTGCATCCTTTCATTTTAAAACTGAGAATTTATGCAGTAATTAGAGATACATTTTAAGCACACTTTACTTGGTTTCGCGATGAAATAATTTAAGGAACTTCTGCCCCCTGTTTGCAGAAAATAACATGGAAGGACAAAAATGGTATTAATAAAATTAAAATTTGGATTTTAAATATGATGTTTCCTCCCTTTTCTTATGCATGCCTGTGCTTTCATCCATAACGAAGAGCCATGTACTGAATTTCAAAACATTATTTCTCTGCACTGCAATAAGGTCACACTCAGACTGCCTGCTGCAGAAACCAGTCACAGAAAGAAACTAATGGTGAGTTTTCCGTACTACTTGGAAATGTTCTCCAGCTCTATGGATATTTAAACAACATATGAAGCATTTGCTGTTATTAAAATCAACAGAGTTAAAACATCATTCTGTTTTAAGTTGCAACTGCTCCTTTACAGTGATGAACAAGAGAATGTAATTTATTAGGCTATTTATTTATTTATTATTTGGATTGGAAATATACACCACATATCTGGATGAAATGCCAGCCAAAATAAGTGAACCTATGTATATAGACAGAAAAAGCACTTATTTTGATGGCTTAAGTACTATTTTCACTTTCAATAACTGCAATTTGAGCATGTAGTATACTGTTAGATATGAAATGTATTTCCAAAGTAGGACTTCGGATACAGAAAAAAAATAGCAGATTCTCAATTCTTCTGCTAGGAAGGTTAGTGGTAACTAGAGTTCTGCCTTAGGAAGTGGTAGAAAGCTCTGGAGTGACAGAGAGGACATGGGAATTTCAGCTGAGATGAAAGTGAGACAATTCAAGGGTAACTAGAGCTTGAATTTACTACAAGTACTCTTTATCCAGATACCTGCCATCTTTGTCAGAAGGCCGAGACGTGCATTTGGTGTTGGGCACATGCCAGGAAGACTCTTGTCTATTTTCTGCTGCTTGAAATATGCCAGCCCTCCCTCTAGAGCTGCTGCACAGCAGTGATCAGCTGTTATTATGGGAGGCAACTAGACTATGATATCTACTAAACAAAATTAAAATATCTACCTTTCCAAAAGAGGATGGCAGCAGCCTTCCACTCTCTCTTGAGCTGGATCGGGAGGCAGTTTTACCCACACTCATTTCCTCTTCACACCTGGCTATCTTCTTTTTCAGTTTCTCTCTTCTTTGCTGGTCAGCAACTTAGGGAAGAGACAAAGTGTGTCAGATCCAAACTGAAATATTATTTTTTTTTGTCCTAAGTGATTTGAAAACATCATAGGGGTTTCCAATTGCTCAGCAAAGTCAGACTATTGAGATACCTTCCACTTCCAACACATCCTCTACTCTTAGAAGAAAAATATTAAGACTATGCTGGTAGCTGAAGCTGTATCTTAGCTGAAGCTGTACCTTAGCTTCCCTGAATTATTCTCACCTCAACTAATAGACCACTATGCAGGAATTCCAAGATCAGTATTGCTAACAGAGCACTCTGCTCAAAAACTCACAAGTTTGCTCTCATTTTTTTTTACAGATAGAACTCCTTTGACTGTACTCTCATCCAGTATTTCAGCAAAAAAACATGGTTACTGGTAGTAAATTTTACATGTAAAGAAATCCATGCTCACACCATGGAAAAATAGCGAGTAGTCTCCCAAGTACAGAAATCCATAGCAAAACAAGCATGTTCGTGTCAAGAACATAAAAAGTGGAGGCAAACACTGTGAAAGGGCCACTATCAGATCAGGAGGGGAAATTGTTATCAGTCTACATTGGTCTGCAATCCAAGACCTCATTCACAGTGTCCATGCAGCACAGAAGATGAGTTAGGTATCTGTGCCATCAGATAAAGAGAGGAGCCCAAAAGATGGGTAAATTTTCTGTGTTCGAGTTTGCTATCAGTCACCTACATCTGATATCTTGCATAATACAGTCCAAAGTTTTTGTATATTGTGAGCACCCAGGTGCCACAGATGAAGTTCACAAAGCTGAAAAATCCAGATGAGGCTGATGAAAAACATTAATAATTTCATTTCCAAATGGGAAAGAAGAGGGTTTATATAAGCAAGCACACTTTTGAAGTCTGTATACACAATGAAACCTATTTTAACTCTTGACTACATTTCTCATTCACTTAACACAGACCCAAGTGTATGAATGGTTTGTTTGATACAGACACACAGACAGAAAGGCCTCTGCAGATTTCTTCTTCGGTTTCATAATGTATTTATATCATACTCTGGTAGACCCCGATCTTCACACACACTACTATACTTAACGCATGGAAATGTAAATAACTTCGTAGATTGGTGTGGTACATTCTTCTAGACAGCTGAGAACTACAGAAATCTGAGGACATTTAATTAACCTTTAAAATACATTCATCTGTGTACATCAACCCTACAGACATGTTAATCTCTAGGAATTATTTAAGTACTTTTAAGTTCATTTTATTAAACATTTTAGTCCCCTTTTAAACTAGAAATTATTCTTTCAGATGCAAAATCCTTGCTCTCATTCCTCAGGGAAATCCCTCTTTCTCTTTCTTTCAATTCTTACAATTGATATGTAAAATACAAAGTAATTTTTTTTATGGCTGCTGATTTATTCAGCATATTCCATTAGAGTACTTACAATATGAAGTTGCTTTTATTACTGGAAAAACATTAACTGAAGTCACGATACACTAAATTCTACAACTCTGAATTAAAAACATGCCTTGTAACAGAAGGAAAAAATATACTGTACCATTAAATAATTAAAACTCAATATTTTTCTACTACACTAAATTATTATTATGTGGCTATTCTAAATTACTATTATTTCTAATTGTGTTTGTCTTAAAAGTTACAGACGAGCACTCAAAATTAGCTACAGGTCAGAAGGAATATATGTTTGAGATGAATAATTACTCACATGGGGCCAACAGAGTGTGTCTGTGCGTGCACATGCATGGAAGCTGTAAAAACTCAAGTCTTGCCTACTGCTCAGGTAAAATGGTGATGGCTAAAATTAGTGTTGAATAAATATCTAGGGAAACAATGAATGACAGAGCTCTACAAAGCAAAAATGCAAATCATACAGAAGTATGGGTGTCTCATTTTGTAAGTGCGAGTAGATGCCTGAAACACAAATTTCCGTACACTCAAGTGCTTGGGTTGAAAGTGAGTTTGCCTAAGACAACAGAGGCTTAATCACTTTACTGCAAGTTCTACCTGCATACCATGGCTTAACAGGAGTTTCTGGGCAAAGTACAAAGCAGTGTGAATATTATTGCAAAACTGAATTCTTGTGTTGTCCTTATTCTGCTCTTTACAGGATAAAGTCTGAGATTTAACATACATGGACAGACTCTGCCTTTACTACTGGCATTCAAAGCTATAAAAGCCAACTACTACAAACCTCCTCCAGGACTGTGTGCTACGACTCTTCTCAGCCAAAGCACAGCTTGTGCCCATGAGTAGAGAAAGAAAGAACAGTAAGTGTGGCAGCTAAGGCTATCTTTGTATGTCATAATGACCCATTGGGACTACTGTCTTTGCCTCGCACCAGTCATATAGTAAGCTTAGCTCAGCTAATCCATTAAGTGTGTTCCAAAAGCTATAAAGTCACTCAGGTGTACTGAAAGGCAGAGCAGACATATGCAAAACAGAACAGCAGAAAATCCCAGCAGTGTACCCATCTTGTTGCCAAATTAGGGAATTTTCAGGATAGATCGGCTGTAAAAGCTAGGAACTGTGAAACCCGTAAAGCAAGAGATAAGAAATCCTCCTTGAAAAGAGTTAATGTAGATGTAAACAGACAGCTAGATCTAAGTTAGGATAGTCCTGAGGCAGTCAGCAAGTAACACAGTCAAGGCTACTGGTACAGACACAAAAACACGTATGCTGCCTACCTCCCCTTTCTTCATATATCCTTTCTCCAAGCAGGGACTGGAGAATCCAGTCTTTCCATTTGACTTTAGCCAGACAGAAAACGGTATCATACAAATTGCCTGAACCTTTGAGGCACTAATTACAATATTACAACTGATGGGTGCTGAAGATACTTAAGGCTGCCATACATAACCACTTGTCCTGCAGCTGTGAAAGAAAGAATTTATAAACGCAGAAAGAATGAGACCAGCATTCAAGAAGAAACATCCAGTTTTAAAAGGGAGATTTATCTGTTAATTGGAAAGGTTGCTCACTGTTGAAGATATCTTCTGCTTCAAATCAATCACAGATATAGCTTCTTTAGTTTTCAGTGAGGATAATAAACTAAATTTGACAAGACTGCCTGTGGAATACTGTCATAGACTAGTGGGAAGTAAACATTCACTGCATTTGTTAACAGATACTTAATGATTTCCCTGCAAGTAGCTTTTACTGTACATCAGCTCCAGACATGTATCACATTTGTAGAGTTAAATATGGGAAAAGTTCAAGACAATAAGTATCTTGTGACAAATAAAAGAAAAAAAGAAAACCACTGGGGTTTTTTAATCTCTAAAAAGGGAAAACTAAATGTTTAGGAAGAAAAAAATACAGTCTATAGATCCAAATAACATGAGTCCCTTTTAAAGCCTTATTAGAGACTTTGAGATTAATTATATCTCATTAACTGCTGTGCTCAAAACCACCACAAAGATTTCTAGTATAGTAAAGAGAAAATGTATTAGAATAGAAACAAAGTAGTGATTTTTATATATCAGATAAATTCAGAGTCTGCAAAACTAAATTCCATAACTTACTGCACCCACCCCATGAATCTGTTCTCTTAATTCTGTTGTCAATGAGAGGAAGCACAAGACAGACAAAGAATTTTAGAAGTTAAACTGTAGCATTCTCCATAAAGAGCTACCTATAAAATGCTGATCAATCTGTCATAGAAGTAACACTTTTGCCTAGGCGAATACCCTTTTCGCAAAGAGTACACCACACTTCCAAAGCAGAGATCACATTGTTATATTTCCCTGTTAGAATCCTCCCTCTATAGGCTTGATTCTTTTTTCCTTAAGCCTAGGCTGCAGCAGTATTTCTAGACACGTGCTTAGAGTTATAAAACAAATGTCATAAACCTGGAAGAAACAAAATAATCATACATACCACACTCCTAAGCAGCTTGAAAGCTCTGCACTTATAAGGACAGTATGATTTGGAATGCCAGTGGTTGTCCTTTGCTCTGAATTTCCAATCTCTAAATTTATCATATGTCACATCGCAGTACAATTGGCAGTTAACCTTCAAGTTACTTCGTTTTTGATGTTAATAATCCATGGCAGACAATGAAACATTAAGTTAGATTTAAATTGAGTTCAGCTTGCAGAATTTCAAAATAATTGTCCAAAACTGAGCATTTCTCCATTGTGTTTTTATATCAGCTATTTTTGCAGTAACACACTTATGGTTATTATTTCCCTTATGAATTCTCTTAGATAAACAATGCAAACATCAACCTCATTTCTGCTGAGCTTGAAGTGCCTGCAGTGACCGTAATTAAAATGTTCAGCATATCAGCTGGTGATATACTTCTGCAAGCAAGCTCTTCCTTCTGTAAGAATTTTTACTATCATCTTCCTAGCTCTACACAAATCCCCAATACACCATGATTTAAGCACCTGGGGTGAGATCTCATCAAATGCAAACTGAATTTTGCTATTGGGTGTGAAGTTCAGGTTTCTCATAAGTCTAAATCTAACTTTCTTGACACAGAAATTTTAATTTTCATAACTCTGAGACGATTCTGCACTCCTTCTTCACATCCATTATCAGTAGCACTGTTTCATCAAATAAGGGAGGAATTGCCATAAAAAAAGGTGACAAAGGATTTATTAAGGGCTTGATACTACAGCCTTGCTTGTATCAAACAGAAAATAACGTTTGTATCAGGGTATGTACTTCAGAAATGTGATACTGATTGACAAAGCTACTCATGGCAAAATTTGGCCATTGCTAAAGCCTGGAAATAAAGCCTAACAGTGAGACATGAATCCTTCAAAGGAATTTCACGAGAGGCTAGAAGCACAGGATTATCCTAAATCCATCCACTTCTGATCCTCATATGGGGTCCTCATCCGACAGACATCTTGTAAATACTTCTGTCAGCCATATGAAGAATACAGCAGCCTGTACACAGCCTACTACACAGAAATTGTGAAATGCTGCACCAATGCTGACGAAAACTTCTGAGCCTGCTCAGATAAACCTCCATTCGTGTACCCTAGACAGAGGTCCATCTGGCTTCCAGGTGGGCTTGGACAGTGGATTTTGTCTCAGGGTACCACTGGGGCAGCCCCAAAGGACAATTTAAACATACTGTACTGAGCTAATGCTGAGAATAAGTGGAAAGCATAATTTTATTCCTGTTCTGTGGTATGCTATAGCTATTTTGTGATCCTCAGTAATAGTGGAAAATGATATAAAAACAACAATCCCCCCAGTGGACAGATGGTAAAGATGGGCAAATTCAGTTAAAAATCAGGGACACATTTTCAACAATAATGATGATTAACTACCGATACAATTACAAAAGGAATTTGTTTTCTCTATTTCTTGACCTGTAAAGGTCAAGACTGCAGGCCTTTCTCGTTTATGTGCTTTATTTACCATATTCAGTATGGTTGTTGAGTTCCATATTAGCACAACTGGATGAAATTTTTGGTGTGTTTAACTCATGATGTCAGACTAGATGATCAAATGTCTTTTTGCAACTACAAATTCTGTGAAAAATGTATTTTTGATGCACTGAATACCTATCTAAAATTAATTACCTCTCATAAAAAAAGAAAACCTTTCTGTAGAAGAAACTTTAAAGTAAATAACTTCTGCAAAAAGAAAGTAAAATTACTACAGTTAAAAGTACAGGTTCATAAAGATTTTTTACACAGTGGGTTTTCCTGCTCTCAAAAAATTCAGACTTGATAAATATACTAGAGCATCTTCCCAAAGACATACTTGAACTCTGAAAACGCACATGTTAGAATTAGCTGAATGTTTGACTTTAAAGAACTTATATTAGTTGCTTATAACTTTCACTTTCAGAAATGCATATGTAAGGACAAGACTCAACAGAAAAGTTAAGAATAAAAAGATGGGGAGATTTTGTGAAAGCTTCCTGTAAAATAGCAGCAACAACAAAATACATAAGACAGTTTTTCATAGATTTCTGCTTTTCATAGCATAAAGGGTAGACAGATATAACGTAAATATGTGATCACATGAAAAATTAAAATTTAAACACAGAATTATATAAGAATATATATTTCTTGATATTTCTACTTGAACCTAACCCCCTAAAAAGTAAAAAACCAACATTACTGATCAGTCTGAATTGTTGTCCCTCCTCATCTCTCAAACACTCCCCCCCCCCCCGCCCCCCAAGTATTCAAGTTCCATCAGGCTAAAATAGATTTCTCGTGGGTAACTTCTCAGAATACTTTTTTTTTTCTTCTTCTCCCCCCCTCCCAGTATCAAAGAGACCTGCATTCCCAAGCACACTAATCACTGGGTTCAGGCTGTACTGTCAATATGCCCTGTGGAAAAACCTCTGGCTGAAAAGTTAGTACTGTTAGAAACCAGGCATATGTAGCAGCAGCTGTCTTACTTGGCATAGCTTTTGTCAAGTTTTCTGGCACAAATTCCACAACCACAGACTTCTAATGGCCACTGGTATCAATCAACATGCTTGGACTAATTCTGAACATAGAAGTTTCACATTTCAAGAAGTTTCACATTTTAACAACTATTTTAAGTCAATAAGGCTGATCTAATACACAAGAACATGCTCAGTGCTAGCCCAGTGGCATGGCAGCTTGCCTACTTTGCTGCCAGCTAAGATACCAGGAAAAGAACAGTGGAAACTAAACCCACTTTAAGGACAGAACGCATTCAGTTGGCCAGGGAGAATGCCAACTACAGTATCATGTTTAATTCTTAAACACTAATGACTGATTCATGGCAACAACCCCGAAGGGAAATACTCACCTGCTATTTTAGCGGTACATGAAGCACATTTTCAGGGGATGTTTTTTAACACTATCTGCAGGAATTCTGTTTTGTAACTCTATGCTATTAATAAATCTTAGCATTTCAAACTGAAAATTTACCCCCCTTCCCAAATCTCTTTGGAAATAGAAGGGGAACAGAAACCTTATTTGGGATGCAATAAGTAATAAGACAAATACAAAAAGAAAAACATAGTAATATGCTTCAGGTGAGGCAATGACAGGCACAGAACTACTGCAAGAATAAAGCTGTAAAGCCCTCAACTATAGAGGTTCCCCTGATATTCAGTCATATTGATGTTGCAACTGTGCCTGGACCAATTGTGTGTCCCATCTCCAGCAAGAAAAGAGAAATTGGTTTGAAAATATTCTAAAAATCCTTTTCTCTTACTCAGTATGTATGTACTCCTCAGTACATTTTCAATACTCTTACTGCCTGAGCTACTGGCTGTCATCTCCACATAATCTGTTTCATAAAAGACAGAGGACGAAAAACTATTCTCCAGTGGATTGCCGGAGACACTACAAATGACACCTTGCACTGAGCTTAACACCTAAACACGTAACACTTAGTTGCGCTATTATTACAGTACAGATATCTGTAGTTCTTGATGAACAATACATAGAACAGTAGGAAAAAAACCCCAACAACTCTAATTTTAGGTATGAAATAAATTGAAATAATTTTCAATTTGTTCTAAACATCTAGAGTTTATAAGAATAGTGCAGATACTGGACAAGGGATGCCTGAGTAGTCTTAACGTTAAATATCTTGAAAGCAGACAGACCAATAATGAAGAGTTTGAAAGCAGATGTGCTCCATGGAATTATGACTTTGCTAACTCTGCACAAATTTCAGCCTGTGTGGCAGAGCTTCTTATCTGTTTATAAAGTGATCTCAGTCAGGTGACAAAACATATGAAGAAAGCAGGTCAGAAAAAAATATCTGTTACATGCACACCTTGAGTATAGATATTAATCCTCAAAGATTTTTATTAAGAAAGGATAATCTTAAGTATCTGGTAGAAATGCATACATGAAATCCTGGACCTACTGCAGCTGAGACACTTTTGCTGTTGATCATCAAGAAACAACAATTTCAACTATGGTATCTAAAACCCTTATATTCCACCATCCAAAATTTGCCTTTTAAAACTGGAATTACCAGGATAAATACTTTCAAGTAAATTCAGTTCTAATCCTGACAGTGTTTGAATTGGACATCTGGAAAAAATCTTTTAGCTACGTAGATATTGCAACATTGGAACAGGTTACTCAGGTTGCAGAATCTCCATCCCTGGAGGTTTCCAAGACTTGGCTGACTGATCTAGTGTTGGCAGAAGTCCCATCTTGAGCAGGAAGCTCAAGGAGGACTAAATGACCGCCAAAGGTCCCTTACAACCAACATTTCTGTGATTCCATGAAGGCAGGTACGTGACAGAAGTTGAGCTTCAAAAACATTAGGAGAAATAATGCATACAGACTGAGCTGTTAAAGAAGAAATCACTGGACAGGAAATCTATGAATCGGTGTCTCTCATCTCTATCAGGTAGAAAGACCCTCTTCTGATATGGTAAACAGAACCAGCAAGCAAGCTATATAACTTCTAGCCTTGCGTCTGAGGCAAGTACTGAACTCCAGTGAAATCAGATGTTGCAACATTTCTCTCGCTCTTGCAGAAAAAAAAAAAAGGGAATCTTCTACTGCAAAAAAAGTGTTTGTAGCGTTTTATGCAGACAATTTAAGATGAAAGTGTAATTGGGAACATTTTTCAGCATTGCAAAGTAAAAACACCACGTTAAGGAATAGTCTAATAAAAATATATTGTTTACATAACTTTGCTTTATTACTTTGCTTTCTATCTTTCACTCAGCACTCTCATTTTTATTAGAGAACATGAAGCACCTCACAAAATAAAACCTGAAAACTGGGGAAGAGACATAATACTGTCTCGAGAAGCCACTTTTAGGGGAAAAAAAAATACATTATTTATTGCTTTGTTAAACAGATTTTTAAAAATGGCAAATTCATTGTCACTTTATAATTGCACAATTCCTCTCAGTGCACAACATCAAGCAAACAAAGTATATTTTAGAACTTAGCTAAATCTAAGGATAAAAAGCTCTAACCACGCTTGATACTCAGCTCTGGGAGACCAAGAAGTAAGTCCAACATTTCTTCCAAATGAATCCTGTGCTACTGACTAGCATCCCGATCCTTGAGCTATGATGCTCAACTTCACTTTATGAGCTAGCTCTATTTTGGGAATATAATAAATTTCAACTAAGTAACAATTAGCACTCCCAAGTCTTAAGCTAGAATAACAGTACGTAAATTGAGGAATTTTTTTTGTAATCAAAGGCTTTATTTTTTTTTACCTAGCTTTAAAGTTTTTTTCCTTTGTGAACAGGAAACATCTTCTAGGGCTGTGTTGGTTGTATGCATGTTCTAGTAAGATAAAACACAGCAGCAGCTTTTTCCAGCCCAGTTTGAAAATAGGTGAAAGAGCAATTTAGCGAGGATTTAGTGTACCAATTTTATCAAACAGATGGGTAAAAACAAAAGCAGCAACAAAGGTGAAATGCTTCCGTCACACCCTGTATAGGAGATTAATGTTCTGTCTGTGACCAGGACAGAGTTACATAGTCAGACATCGCTCTGAGTAAGATGAACTGAAAGAGAAACATATTGCACAAAGCCTTGCTATCTGAAATGGAAATTTCCTCGCTACAGAGCACACCTGCTAGTGTCATGACAATTATCTGTTAAGGTTAAGGCACTGTCGCTGTCTCCCAAAATGAACTCATTATTCAGGGAAACTCATTCTGGTGTGAAACACATAAGCTATCAGCTCGAAGCATTTTATCTGTAAAGACAACAGACTCTAAAATAAATGGGCATTTGTCGGTGTTGAGAAAGACCCAAGACCTGAAAAGGTATGGAAGAATAATTATTAATTAGGGAACCTAAGAAAGATTCTAGCAGATGCAAAAAGAAAAGCTACATGAGGGTTTTATTACACAAACACGTAGGTGTAAATTTTCTTCTTACACCAACCCTGTATGTTCATGCTTGTTTCAAAGCAAATCTTGGTAGAGCTGGAGCATGAGAAGAAAGACTTTTTTCAAATGTCTCTGCAGAACAGGTGATCTGAAATTGCTACTGCAATCTGCAGACTCTAGATATCCCTGCAATACTGTTGCTGCTTGTGCTGCACCTTTTGAAAGCAGGAAGAGGCAAGCCCACATGCAGCATCTTTGATCCTGGTGCAGCTTGTTGCTTAATTCAGTCTCAACCCATTATGCAGAAGTACTGAAAAAATTTTTAATTAAATTAAGTCTTTCTGCCAAAAGGATGACTGATTTCCTGCATCAGTTCTAGTTACTCTGATCATTTTACAAGGCAGTATCACTCTGGTTTGACTGGATTTGAGACTAACCACAAAGTATTCTGTCCTCAGAAGATTTATCTTTCCATCCTAAAAGAATACTTTATTTTTTTCCAGTACCTCAGCAGTTGTAACTAAATATGGAATTAGAGAAAAAAGAACTTTCTCTAATTGCATTAGTGAAAAAGACAGATAGATAACAGAAATATACCTTTGTTATTTTAACAAACAGCTGCTATTTATCCCCTTTGACTAATACACTTCATTTAGTATTCCATAAATCAATGATTTTGAAGTATTGCTCTTCAGCTAGCACTATGAAATAAGTCTACAGTACTGATATCTTTAAACAGTGTTAAGAAATGAGACAACTCCCAGAAAAAGTAACTGCAGTTTAATCCAGGCTGTGAGGCTGTGCACTTGTTACTGGGTCTGTTTTCTGCGACATGGAATGAGAAGTTTCAGTCCCGGTCCCCAGGTGCCCACATTCCCCAAATTCCTCTTGACCTTGCACCAGTAAGCTCTCTTCTTGAAAGTTCAAGCTCACATCACATCAGAAGAAAGGAGAGAGAAAATGCTGAAATTCCCCTTACATGCTGCATTAACTGTGTGGATGAAAAGAATCCTAAGCAAAATAATTGTGATCCTAAGCACAACTAATCACTAACAGACTAGGTCCATCTCACTAGCATTACATTCTTGTAAGAAGATTCTTACAAACAGCTGGAGCAGTATATGAAAAGCTGAAGAAACAAGCAGATACATGGATGCTTTATTAAGGGTTATATTCTATTGTAACTCTTCTGTTCCTCTGGCTCCTTTGTTTTGTTAAGTTAATTTTACAGAAGCTTTTGCAGAATTAACGTATCACAAATACTTACGTTTGATGCTGGTCAACCTACTTTTGGGCACTGAACAGTCTACAGCTGCTGAAAATAAGAAAAAAAAAGCGAGTGATTCAATATTTACTTAGTATTTGTGGTGGCTAGAAAAAAGTAGCAATAAAACAACACAGAACAAAGACTAATTTAATTAGAACACAGCAATTTTTCTCTTTTTAAAGAGAAAAAGCATTTTCTTTTTAAAGCATTTTTAAAAATATGCTAGTTACTGTATATTTAAAAAGTATTAGATTGATATTAATACAGTCAGAGAATTTTCCAGATAAACATGTTAAAGGAAAAAATATATTTGAAGGAAGAATTATAATTTAAATTAAGATTCTTTACAAAAGGTTTCTATACACTTTGTGCTGATGGCATTTAACTTCACATCTGAAGATACTGAGTATGTTACATGGTAGAGAGATGACAGTATATTTGTGAGCATGGACTCTGGCAAAATCTAAAGCCCCAGTGAACCTCTCTTTAAAGCAGACATTAAGAAAAGGAGGGATGATGAAAAGAATCAGCAGAACCACCTCCAAAACCCTATCAGAAAAAGAGCATAAAGTGTTTTGGGAGGCATTCAAAAAACATTTATCTCGTAAATCATATCCTGCAAACTTTTATGCATTTAGTTTAAATACTCAGGACATCCTGCCAAGCCCTACCATTAATACCTCTAGGACTGAGATCCCCAAGACAAGTTTATGCCATGAAGAATGAAAATATGCTGTTAACTGTAAACACCATTAACAACTACCTACAAACTTTTCTTAGTTCTGTGCATGATATTAATTTTTTAAACACAGTACTTCATACTTCTTATATGACCTTAAAAAAATAACTTTGGCTGTAATACACTTTGTCTTCAGTTATAGCACTGATATTGTCAGTTCATAGTGGAGTAAACACACTTTTCTAAATCTGAAAAATTTTTGATCAGGATCTCACCATAATTAAGAAACATACAAACATGTACAAGTTCAACAGGCTTTTAAGTTTCAGATTTCATAATATTTGTCTTTTGATAAATATAACTACCTTCTAACATTAAAATATGTGAAAAAAATCATATACGTATTTAGTGCTCAATAATACAGATTAGTAACATGCTTTTCTCATTTGCAAACACACAGGGCAATTTTCAAAGTCCTTATAACTACCTAGTGCGATTGATTGAAATATGAACAAAAGATAATGAACATTTTTAAATAAAAAAAAAGAAAAAGACAGAGTGGTCTGAGTTTAACTGAAAATGTTCTGCATTCATTCCTAAAATAAACTCTGTATGCTTGCTATTGTGACTATCTCCATGATTTTCCGTTCAGCATATTATTTCATAATTCATTATTTCATCAAAAGCAGAATGAAGAGAATACAGCACAAAGTACCCTAAAATTAAAGTAGTATCTTTGGTAGCACTTAATGAAAATGTTTTCATACAAAACATCCCATTCCAATAATACAAAAGTATTATTAAGTAGCAGCCATGTCTCCTTGCTGACATCAGTCTGAGTATGAAACAGGAAGAAAACTACACTTCCTACAGTCCAATTCATTCCCTCCTGATATGAGCCTATTTTGAAAGAATGAGCTAAATCTGGGGGTAGAAAGTTCATTCATATATGCACATTTTTACCTTTGGCTGAAAGGATTTTGTTATAATGAAACACCATGTGATCTCTGATCAGGTACTGGCTAGTTAGACTTCGGGAGGAGTCAATGCAGAAAGCTGTAAGATTAGAATATGTTTAAACATTATAAAGGCAGGCACAAGAATACTAAAATTTTAAACAGTTATTAACTGCAATTCAAAGACACAAACTTTAAATTACTGTGTGTTTAACCTCTTTGCCCAATGGCAGTCATTTTTCTTTAGTAGCTACTATCACATGAAATCATCCTGTCTCCTTTGGGTTTTTTTCCCCACTGAGCCATTAACTCAATAAATAGCTACAGAAGTGGCTGAAGTTGGACTATGAAAACATCAGCATGGAAACTTCCTGTTTCTCCATTCCATGCTCGTTTGAAAAAAGCGTCTGAGGTGGCAGTATGGCACAGAAACGTACACTAGCTCATGTAAACTACTGACTGTAAAGGAGTATGTTTAACCTCAAGGGTTCTTTAAAGCAGTAGCCATACTTATATTCCAGCTAATATAGATGTGACATCTATATATGTTTGGATATCTTGCTAACTGTTTCTAGCTAGCAGTAGAGTCAAGGCAAAACTCCTCAAAAGTATTTTCAGTAATGCATACTAAATGTAAATACTATTAAACTTGACCAATTGAGCTCAATGCAAAAGTTTTAATTATAAAAACATTTTACTCATAAAATCAATTAATTCACATACAAGAAACAATGCTAACCTTCTGGTGAAAGCACATGTGTTACTTACCATTACTCTTAGTACTTAAGTGTCCTTTAAACGGACTTGCTGGACCACATCTGGGAATGCCAACAGCTGGGTATTCACTCACTTTAATAAAGTGTCAAACAAAACAAAACAAATGTTAGAAAAAAGAAAACATGTATTTTGACAGACAAGATAAAGTAGAGAATCTTTTCCCAAGGAACTCATGAATGACTAGTGGACCTTTTTCGTAGAGGAAAAAAAGTCATATTTAAACACTATACTATTACTGAAGTACAACAGAGTAGTTAAGTAACTTAACCTAAACACCAAGATACAATGGTAGTACTTTCACTGGTTCAGGGAGCTGAACAGTGAAATAAAACATTAGATTACTTCAGTTTGAACTTTACATTGGTCATTAAACTACACAGAGATATGGCCACAGTTTCATACCTATGCTAACCTCCCATTTGTTTTAAAGTTTTATTGATCGAATTTTATCATTACGTCAAATGACTAGTGTGAAAAATATTCTGTACATAGACAACAATTGTGGTTAGTATTATACTAAAATGCAAGTTTAATAGATTGAAGAAATTATGCTTGTGGGAAAATAATCCTATCAATGAGAACACGCTATTTCAAAAATCTAGTGTTAATGTAAGAGGAATTTGGTTTGCCATTCAATCTTCTGGCAGTTCGATAGACTGATAACTCTACAGACAAGTGTAGATGCTGACAAACCTTAAAACAACCAGTTGTTCTAAAAAATTAAGGAATGTGAATCAAAAGCTCTACATCTCATGAAAAATAAATGCTATAAAGTCAGGCTCACAACCACTGTGTGTTACGCAACCTACGATTTAAAAATCTGCACCTGAATTAATTAAGAATCTGCACCATTTTGTCATGGTTTAACCCAAGCCGGCAACTAAGCCCCACACAGCTGCTTGCTCACTCCTCCCCGGTGGGATGGGGGAGAGAATCAGAAGAGTAAAAGTGAGAAAACTCATGGGTTGAGATAAAGACAGTTTAATAAGTAAAGCAAAAGCTGCACACACAAGCAAAACAAAGCAAGGAATTAATTCATTACTTCCCATGGGCAGGAAGGTTTTCAGTCACCTCCAGGAAAGCAGGGCTCCATCATGCGCAACAGTTACTTGGGAAGACAAAACGCCGTAACTCTGAGCATCCCCCCCTTCCTTCTTCTTCCCCCAGCTTTATGTGCTGAGCATGATGTCCTATGGTATGGAACATCCCTGTGGTCAGTTGGGGTCAGCTGTCCCAGCTGTGCCCCCTCCCAGCTTCTTGTGCATTCCCAGCCTCCTCACTGGTGGGGTGGGGTGGGGTGAGAAGCAGAAAAGGCCTTGACGCTGTGTAAGCACTGCTCAGCAACAACGAAAACATCTCTGTATTATCAACACTGTTTTCAGCACAAATCCAAAACATAGCCCCATACTAGCTATTGTGAAGAAAATTAACTCTACCCCAGCCAAAACCAGCACACATTTTTAGAGCAAATTTTAACAGGAGATATCCTATTATTACAAATACTAGTGTATACAAAGCATTCCTTTAAGGTTTCCAAGACTCTGCTTAAAATGTAAAGCAGAACAAACAAGATTTCTTTAACAGAGCAAATATACCACGCTTACTTAACATCAATTATAAAGCCGTGCAGCCAATTTCTACAAATTCATAATTACTATGAAGCTCCATATGGTCTTCCCATTCCCATCCTACTTATCTGTCAGTTCAAGAGTCTGCAATTGCCATGTAAGTGTTTCCTATCAATTGGAGGCACTACAGCTCTAGGGCAGTAACTCTACTGCTCTACACTTACTGGCCACCTCCAGCTTTCCACCCTTCATCGGAAGAAGCAGCAAGCTGGACCTACCCAAGATGAGTGGGAATCTCTTCTCAGTGGCCTTCAGCTGGGTCAACAAAGGCAGACTTAATTACAAACTGACTGCTGGGTGCAAGAAGCCATGCCACACATGTTAAAAGCCCCTTAATTCTACCTCTCATGGCTTCTTACCTCCTGCATGCCCAGTGCCTGGCTTTCCAGGTTGGTTTTTTTTTTTTTTTCTATTTCACACTATTATATAATGACTGTTAGAGTACTATTGCAATTATGTATGTAACTACTACATTCTGTAGCTCTACTTTAAGTACAACAGCATGTTGCACAAGATGGTTAACACAGTGTCTGACTATTAATTAGTAGAGATTGCAGCAAAACAAATGGTTCCTTTAATAATGTTTTAATATAATTTCCCCAAAGGCCTTATAAAAAGACCATATAAATTTCAAGTGACTAGGATTAGTTGGGGAAGCAACAAAATGTGTCTTGAGAAAATAAATAAAAATCATTAGCATATGTGGAAATTTGCAGAGTACTTTCTTGGGACCCTGTTGTGAAATTATACTAAATCTGGATCAAAAAACTCAATCCCCACTCTTACGAAGCCCAACAAATATCAAGGCAATTTTGAATTCGTATGAGGATTTCACACTTAGAAAAGCTAGCCTTTATATAGTATGGGCTTCTGCAGCTTTACAGTATTAGAGGGAGTGTCTGCAATAATAGTGCTCCCACTATTCTTTGCTGTGAAGTTGCCACACCAGCAGCAGGAAAGGGACAAGAAAAAAAAAAAAAAATTAAAGTGCTACTGTAGATTTTTTCAACCCTGTCCTGCAATTGTTTTATCTTTATAGTGTTTTCTTTAGAGCCAAAGAACAACATTCCTGCTCATCTGTATCAATTTCAAATGGCTCATTTTAAATTCCCCTCGTGGTACAATTCTTCCTAATCTCTATTTGTGATTCAAACATACATAGGGACAAACAATGCTAAATTATTTTAAAAATATTAACATTCCAAACATACAGCAAGAATTTATTAGATTTAGAATTACTATCTCCGTTTCAAATCTTTGTCAATAATGGCCGCCTTTCTTGTTTAAGTATTATATTTCTCTATCATATACTATCACATATGAGTAATATTCAGTGTCTAGCTGGATACCCACCCTGAAACTCATGACTTCCTGAAGTTACAATGCTCATGTGTTTAAAGAATGCAAGTTTTTGGGAGGACTTGAATGTTAGATCCTAATATTTTAGCAGATAAAAGTTTGTCCTAATGATAAAAAAAAAGTACACACCAGAAATCTAGATTACAGCAGATACCTGAGAATCAGAAGGGTTTCATTCAAAGTTGCTCAAAATAACCTAAATATTCCAGTATTTTCTGTATTTCACAGCTAAGTTATAATTCCAGAAGCAGACACATACTGTTAGATAAATGCTTACAAGACCACCTCTAACTCATTTTTATGTGACAGAGTCATAGAGGGGTAAGCACGGGCATCTCAAAAATGCAGAGACATCAACAACTACAGTTGATTCTCTTCAGGTAAGCTAAATGCCTTTGCCCTGAGTTAAAGATGATCAGAGATGCTCAGAAACCTGTTGCATTTACTGTCTTCAGCTGGAGATGCATCCGTTCAGCACTATTAACCAGACTATTTTGAAATGTTCACTTGCTTTGCAGCTTTGCATCACCAGCAGATGGCACATCGATAAACTCTAACGAAAGAACTAGTTTCCCCTTTACAATTAATCTGTATCAGGCTGGGGCGGGGGAAGTCAGGCCTGCCTCCCCCCATATCCTGCATCATTATTTCATAGGCGAGAAAACCTGTCAGAAAGGGTCAGGAGGGAGAAATGTTTCCTCTGCCTATTTTGATTATGGACACAGGGACAGCGCAGAGATCACCCCAACCCTCACAGAACCACCCAAATTGCAGAAGTCCCAAAGGCACTGGAAACACAACACCAGTTGTCAAGAGGTCACGGTCTTTGCGCAGGCACTCACATCCCCTGTGCTATCTTCCCAGACCTCAGTTCCTCCTGCATGCTGTAACTCCTGTGCCACTGCAGAAAGGTTTCAGGTCCTCGATCCAACCAAATGGGTTTCCAACCCAACTCCTGCTAACTGCAGGATCACAACCATACTTAGTCCTTTCACAGGTATCTCTGAACCCCCCTAGGAAATACCTAGGCCATTACAATATTGAACCATTTTCCAGGAAGTGGAGGACCTTGAATAAAAGTGTTTCTGACTGCTTAGATTTTAGGATACCCTTGAAATGTCAGGGTTGCAGCCCCACTAGCACCTGGACCTGTCGAAAGCTTTCATGCCATTAACAAATGATATTGTCTTGCTGTTTAGGACATTTCCTTGCCGGGCAAAAGTTTATGCTGAACAACTTTTTTTTTTAATATCTACTTGGATTCTGGGGGCTCTATCCTGGCAAATCGTATATTTTATTGTAGCTTCAATTAAAGAATAGAACAGTCTTTAACTTAAAAATACTTCCATAAACAGCAGAACTTGTGATAAAGGCTTCCTATGGTCCTCCCATGGTATCCAATGGTGCTTGTTCCTACATCTCTGACTCTCGTGCCAAATAAAGGGACTGAGATATTTTTGTAACCTGTTCATCAATGAGAGCATTTGAGGCTCGCTCTCTGTGAACCACCTGTTTTCACAAAACACATAGAAAGTTTATCACAGAAAAAGGGTCAAAGACACTAATTTGGCTGAAATAATGCTTAGCACTACTGAAAACAGAAGAGGCAAAGAATAATAGCAAGTAATCCTTTGGTTTTTTAGGATCCCAGGCTGTTTCCCATAGACGTCCCCTCAAATGTATTGTTTCCACACTGAATTCAACTTATGATATCCTCCCTGTATCTTCTGAAACTCAAAACCACTTTTTATAGTGTCACATATTTACAATGAAGATGTACGTTGCTAACGTCAGAGGAGAAACTGGAGGATTTGGTATGTGGAGGATACCTGATGTATTTTACTGTTTCTACAGGACAACTGAAGTGAGGTAGAAAGTGTTAATGTTCAAATGTTTCACAAGTATAATTTCAGGTTGTCTACTGACTTGAACACGTCTGTCTTTGTTTAGATTCAGTCTGTGTTTTCAAAGTTATCCACAGAATAGCAGAAACTAAACTTAAATTGAAGGCTTAAGCATGTGAAGAGAATTTTAAAGGAGAAGGGGATTTTTAGCAAATTACATAGTAACCAAATATAAACCCGACAAAAGGACGATAACTACAAAGTAGAATAATTAGAACACCTGGATAGCTACGGGAGTGACGGAAGCTGTACTAGTTTAGGACTGTGAGCAGAGTGAAAGTAATATGCATTTAGGCTACTTCGCCTCTTTTTTCAAAACCATGCATGTGAGAGAGAATTTTTTCAGTGAAAAATTTTCTACTGATTTTGATGGTTCTTAAATAATAAATTATTTCAGAATAGGAGCACTTGTCTGAACTGGACTTCGCAGAACTGATCCCAGTACTTGCAGTACTAGAGCAGCTTTTGCAACAATTAAGTTTCCTGGCTCAAATGCACACTTTCTACTTCTTACAATAAAAAACTTCCAGTCACAAATTTAAGGTCTATGTAAATGTATTTCCAGAACTGGACTTGAAACTCTTCAAGATAATTTCATTTGATTTAAGAAATTATTTTCTGAGATTTAAACCTCAGAAACTGAGATGTATAATGGACTCCTATCTTTGATATACTATACATGTAACTATGTGATCTAAACATATATTTCCTCAAAGATGTAAGTGGACTGTCCACACTGAATATAAAACCAGGATTCTCACGCTGTGTGTTCTCCTGAAGTACAGACAGCAAACAAATTAAACATTTCTAAAAATTAATTAGATCTTTTAGTTCCTTATTAATGCTTCTATTTGCTTGTTGTAGGCTTTCCCTGCAAGTGTGTGACACTACATAACAGAAGAATAAAAAATTAAAAAAAACCTTTCTCTATAATTCTTTCCAGCTGGTACCTAAGGTAAGTAATGATTATATTATTCCAAAGAGATTTTTAAGATATTTTGTTTAAATTATCTTTTCATTTTCATTCAAAATGCATGATATCTTTATTTCTAATGTTACAGTCTTAAAAATTATGGAAATTGGTGGTTTCTATTTGTTACTTTGTTTCCTAATTGTTAGTGGATATGCAGAATTTATGGAAATTATTTTTCTACAAAGCCATTTCAGATTTGGAACGTGAATATGTACTGGAAAGAAGCCCAGTCTTTCATTACAACGTTCTCATAGGAAGGATTTTGAACACAAGTATTAGACTTGCTATTTTTACAACAAACCTGCACTTCAGACATTGCAAATCAAAAATACTGAAAAAAAAAAAAATCTTTCAGGTTACCCTTACCCACCAAGACTTGTTATTTAAAAGATAATCCATAAAAAATAGAGAGACCTTAGGTGGGATATTTGATATAGGCATCTAAATCCAGCACTACAAGCCACAAAACCTCCACTTCACTGTGTAGAGATGTATGAACACTGTATTTTCCCAAGAGCAGCTCCTAGACCTTAGCTTGGGTTCAAACAACCCACAGCCCCAGGCAGATGTAGACCTCAGGTCTCCCCAGCTGTCCCAGAGGAATGTGCTCATCACTCAGCCAAGGCACCAACCCTTTTGTGCACATTTTTGGTGGTGGCTCCAGGACTCTTGCATTCTCAGAGGCACAGTGGCCACCTCTTAGCTAGGAATGTAGGAAGCACCTCTGCCTATAAAGGACTAGAATTGCAGCATTTGCATGAGATGCAGGGATTTGATCTCTCTGAGACTGATAAGGACACTCAACCCACGTTGACAAATTGCAAACGCTATCCAGTGCACTAATTTATGAAGGTTTGGTGCTGTTGCCTCTTCCACCTTCCACCACCAGCTCCTTTTCTTCTTCTCTTCTTCCCTAATCCCTCAATGCTCTAAACCAAAAATAGTGAGACACCTTCGTCCAAGTGGGTAATTCAGGCAACTACATGCAGAAGGGGGTTTGTGCTGTGAATTTAATAGAAGTCAAGGATGCTCTATCACTACCACCCTTGTTCTACTGACTAGTTTAGTGATTTTTTTCAGTGGGCTTCCCGCTATGAATTAATTCTTCTAACTCTGTACACACTACCAGTACACTACAGCACTAATGCTGTACACATGCTGAGGAGGAAACAGAAGTGGTTTAAATAATCTCTGTGAAATCCTAAATGACTTAGGAGTAGTGATGGAAACATCTTCAAGCATCTAATCTAACACATCTGAAAAGGTCATACTTAAAGGAATGAAATTAGGACCTGAAATATAGGTTCCTCCCTTTTTGATACTATGAGAATTTTTAAATCAAAGTATCCATTAACTCTTCATGCCACAGAAATAATTGTGCATACAAATACAACACAGAAATACACATAGTAAACACTGCTATCTCAAAGTAAATTAAGAGATTAACTTGAAAATCCACACTGGATTTAACCTTAATTTATTTAAATAAGAAGTAATTACTATCTCTCTTTTATATTTGCATGATGATATACTTTAATTATTTAAAAAAAAGAATAGGATGCTCTATTAGTAGTACTACTACTAAGGCTTGCTTTCCTACTGATGTGGCTTACGTCTTCCTACTATACTCCCTAAACTCCTTTCAATTTCCCCAGTTTGCTGCCTTTTCCTTACCTGCAGTCTTCCCCCTCACTCTAACATCCCCTACTTGCTCAGCTGTGGCTGATGAGGTGCTACAGGTGTTTTAGTTGGTCATCTAGTTTAAGCTTCTCTGGTTGCTTATCCTTGGCTGACTAGTCGCTCATCCTCTAGTTGCGTATGTGGGAATGGACAAAGCACAGAATGACTTTCTCTAAAAAAATGTATGTTAATTTGTTGGGTTCTCTCTTACACGGCCACTGACATTTGTACCACTATGACTCCTACTTCTTACTCACAGCTGGGTGAAGTTGGCTAATAGATGCAGAACTGGAAAGAGGAAAAAGCTGGCAGAAAGCAGTGACCCACCCACAGACTCCTTCTTTAGAAGAGGTTAAAACATGGCAAGTCTCCACCGCTTTTGTGCAGCATCTATGCAGTCACAAGAGAATTTCAAACATGACTTTAGATTTAGCTGGTTACTGAATGCACTGATAGTGTTCCATTTTATTTGAAAGTTACAGCGGGGCAAAACTGAGCGCTTCATAATCACACCTGTATTTTTTGCCTGTTCACACAAGCAAAACAGAAGCCTCTTGGACCCATTTCTGGTTTCAGTGATAAAACTCCCATCAATTCTGAGAGTACAAAGGCGTAGATGTGAAGCCGGCTTTAACAGAATCACATTTAAGATTTATTATGAAATGGCAGAATACACCAGAGGACAAAACATAGTTGTTATTTTCTAAATTTTCTGAAGCAAAACTTTATGAATAAAGCCCCAAGAAGCTACAATATCCCAATTCTGAAATAAAGTCCTCAATGTCCCATTTGAATTTTGCATGTGATCATTTGTGTCCAATGCAAAATATGACAGTGATACAATGTATCACTCTCTGACATATGCACCATGCATAATCTTCTAAGCCATTAATTAGATGGGTGCTATTTATACACTTACTATGCTGGATTACACAAAAGCTCTTCTTTACACCTGCTCCTAATGCCTAAGAGTTAGGTCTCTCAGTCCTTTACAACTAATAATCTAATAGTATTCTGCATAAATGCAAACCGTTCAACCAAAATTGTATTTCAGTTTAAAGATTCAAAAATCTAATGAAATAGTTGTATACAGTAGCCTTAAAATGTGCCAATTGAGTCATATTTGATGAAGTAATTCTTGAAAAACATTTGTTACAATTTTCCTAGCTACAGGCTTCACATGATCAATAAAGGAGGTTTTGGATGCAGGTTATTGCTCTGTTCATACTCCAAAAGCAGAAACAAACGGCTGTGTCTGCCAGCAGCACATTTTGTGATACAAACTGCAGGCAGAAGCAAACGAACTTAAGTCAGTCCCATCATCATTTGCTCAGGAAGCACCTCTAGAGTTAGCAGTGGCACCAGCAGTTCCCAATTTTCTAGAAGGGTGTGTGAGGGATGGTGTTCCAGAAGTGACTGTATGCTACTTCTGAGTGATATGTGTACAACTACGAATACTTATATGACACTTTAGAAACTTCTGGCTTAAAAGGTTACTAACCTGAGTTCACTGGATAGTTGTGCCTTTGCAAGATGGCACAGTGTAACCCAGGAGCATGCGCTACCATGTGCTGTAACAATTCTCCGGTGGGAATGGTGCTATTATTCAAGGGTACTAGAACACTAGCTCACAAGCACGTCTCCTACACGACAAATGTACGTGCTGGCTTCTACTGCTACAAGAAACTAAACATTATGTCATCCCATGAACATGCATTTTGAAGGTGTTTCAATATCTAGTGTCAAACCAACCAACTTATAAAATATACGTATATGCCTAAATGTATAGACCCAGTATATTTAGATTCTTCTATACGTATTGAAAAAAATCTTTTGTTAGTATAATCTGTCCCTACAAGGAAGGCCCCCCCCCTTAGTGTTATTAAATTCCACCCTCTCATATTTCTAACTGAAAATATATTAGCAAAACTCTACTGCACAGCTGGCCTCACCCAGAATGGAGAGCAGAGAAACCTTGATCCACTGTGCTTCAGAGAAAGCTGCAGGATATAATCTGGAGCAAAATAGCTAGTAGGGTTAATGATTTTAATCCTGTTTACTTCAGCACATATTTCACTTGAAACATGCAAGAAATCTTCAGTGAAATGGGACCAATCAGGTACTTAAGTCCTATCACAAATTTAAATTATTTGCTGAACAGAGATGGGATTAGTCACATTAAGTGACTAAAACTCACTTAATGGCCTATTTTACTAATGGTCAAATTAAGGATAGGTTTAAGTGATTTGCTGAGCCAAGGTTTTAATTTGGTAAAAAGTTAAGGACAGTTATTAACATTTCCCAACTTCAGCTAAAATGTACTATTATGTTTCAAATATAACTTCTAAACACCCTTCCTTCTTTGAAAATATAAACAGATTATTTTTCAACTTCCCTGCTGGTCAAAGGCAACTTCAGCTTCTGAAAAATTAAATTGGTATTACCAAGCTAATGCTTGAGTTTAAAAAACTGTTTGTTCAAGCAACAAATGAAGGAATACGAAGAAAAAAATGCAGCTTGGAAGTCACAGATGTGTGTTAACACCCTTCCAGCTCCAGTCAGATTTGTGCAAGGATTTCTTGCAATGCAGGAAAAATCTAAATAAGATGGTGTTGTCTGTAAATATGTGAAGTATTTTAATTTTGTTTTAGAATCTTTGAAGCCTGTGCAAACTGCCTAAACATAACATGCAGCAATGATGATGACTTCCCCATCATTGTAACATAGAAGTGACACAAATGCATGTCACTGATTAACAATAAGCATACAATTTCATTGCTGTTCAGGTATGTGCCAATCACTGGCTGTGGGAATTAAACAGCCCAGTGCAGAAGACTGGATCTAAACAACAAAGCTGGTTTAGAATACAGTATTCAGATTATTTGAGGTCATACTATAAATCTGTGACTATATTAACCGACTCCTGAAATTATTACAGTAAATAACTTGGAGGTTTATACCTAGAATTAGGCAAAACCATAAATTATTAATTCTTCAATATTTTTATGGGGGGAAAATATCAGCCTTATTTGAACTTTGAAAAGACCTAAATGCAAGTCCTATATAGTCCAATATATTAAAAAAAAATTTTTTTCTTTTTGCTCAGTATTCCCACTAGACAAAACAGAAACCCTGATACAAAACCAGTATAAAATTTTAGTTCTTTCTTTACAATGACAAGGCCAGGTCTGAAGAACAAACTCTGCATGAAGTACACTAGGACATGAAACAGGGTATCCCACCTCTTCTGCATTAATGTTCTGGATAGACAGTGCGTGGATACAACTGTCTTACAGAGAAACGAAAAATATGATGTGTTCTGCCTCTTTCATAAGCTGTCTGCAAGCAATCCAATGGCTGTTCTGCCAAGTTTGTTCAGGCACACAGATTTCTAGGTTAGCTCACCGTAAGGAATTAGGATCTCTGGCTGGGCTAATCCCTGTTGTCTGTAAGGATTCTTCCTGTGTGTCTGTGAAACTAGACGTTGGGCTGTCCATTCACATACTACTGACTCTATGATAACCTCCTATGCAGACAAGCAGTAGCTTCCCATGTAAACAGACACACATTCATTCTTTCCTACTTTTGAATTAATTTTTTTTTTTAAACAGGAGTCAGTCAAGCAAAGCTTGCTGCAACCTGAATGAAATTTAGATCTTGCATCCTATTTATTCTCATTTTATGGTCAACAGACAATAAGCATGCTTTCTGATTGTCTATAAAAATATTTTGAGAATCAAAAATAAGAATAGTCAGAAAAAGGATAAATTTGTAATAAAATTGCCTTCACACTACACAAGTAAGGATAAAAATTGGATGCACAAGATAGTACTTTTTGCTCTGAATTTCATATTCCCATGTAGTATTAGATTTCATGTTCAAACTACTTTGAACTACTACTACTTTGATATCAGACATCTTCTGGAGTGACATCCGTCACTATTGCCGAAGACTGGAACTGACACCAAGATGCAACATGAAAGCACAACATTACCTCAGAAGATCTGACCTTATGCAGCTATGTACGATTTTGACATTGCAATGCAGCACTGAATAATTCCTACCATTGTTTTATATTATGCATGTCATCCAGTTCAAAATATTTTAGGTATTTTCCAAGAGCCAGAGCTGGCTTGTGCAAACATTTTTTCATGTTTATGCCTTTTTTATCATGAATGACAAATGCCACTAAGATTGTTCATAGGAATGGAGCACAAGAGCAGCCCACGGCCGGTTAAGTCTGGGTAAGGAATCACTTTATAAGAGCTTCAAAGCTTTTGAGTCTTTTATTTTTCAACTACACTTGCATTAAAATCCCACCAAACCAAAAAACTTGGATCTACATCCAAACGCCATGAAAGTGATGTTCTACACACAGGGTAAAATCCACTATAATCCATGAATACCAGCTTTGGAGAAGAAAAACGTTGACTCCAAACAGTACAGAAATTTAGGCCTCGAAAACAAAGCGGCTGATACTGGCAGCCTGAAACATTCACCACAGCTGCACTAAATGCCGTTAAAATACATATGCACACTTGTGATGATGACTGTAAGCTGGACAATTTAAAGCCACGTTTCTAGGAGGATTATAACCTCTCAGGGGTTGTATGTGTAACCCTTCATATCCCCAGCTGTCAAGCCTTGCTCACTGGGGGCAAGCGCCTGCACTTGGCGGTTGTCACGGCCGCACGGGTGGCACAGCAGCGCTGCCCCACAGCCCGGCCCCGGGCCCAGCTCCCCACGCGTGACAAACAGGTCGCACGGCTAAGGGCAGCCGCGTGTGAGAGGGGCAAGCCCCGAGCCCCACTCAGCGCCGGCTGCAAGAGCCACGCAGCCCCGGGGCAGGCTCCGTGCCCGGCTCCGTGCCCGGCCCCCCGCGCAGCGGAGCCGCCATGCCCGCCATCACACGCCGACGGGGAAAGGGGAGGCACCGCCCGCCCCCAGCCCCGGGCGGGAGACGGGGAGAGGGGCCGCGCCCGGCAGGGACGGGGGAGGCCGGGCGGTAGTGCGCCCCGCCGGCAGGCAGCCCGCGCCCCGCCGCCTCCCGCGCCCCCCGCTCGGCCGCGGAGCCGCCACCGAGCCCCCCGCACCTTGGCTCCGCCTGCTGCCGCTCTCCATCCTCAGCCCCATGCTCCCGGCCGGGCCCGCAGGGGCGGCGCAGGCCGGCGCTCGGCTCGGCGGCAACGGCGGTTCGTTCCCCGCTGCGGGCGGGCGGGCGGGGCGGGGCGGGGCGCTGGGCCTGGCCCGCCGCGGCCTGGCTCGGCCGCCTCCGGCGTTGCCATGGCCACGGGAGCGCGGCGCCGGTCTGGGAGGCCTGCGCCCCGCGGCCCCAGCCCGCAGCCTCCGGGCCTCGCCGTGAGGGGTGCCCGCTCTTGGCAGCCCCAGCCCCGGGTTGGCAGGGTGGAGGGGGCACAGGGCGCTGCGGGTGCCCCCTCGCCCCTCGGACTCGGCCCCAAGATGTCTCTTCAAGCGGTGCATTGCAGCCAAGCGAAAGTTTTGCCTCATCAGTGAAAGGTGCCCTAATTATTTAAGCCTTTTTCTTGTAACTTGACAGGAATTCGAAGAATAGTGGATGCCAGGGAGTGATTCAAGGCAAATTGCTCATATTTCAGAGAAGCAAATGATGAATCGAGAGCCTAGAGCATTCCCAGTGCATTACACTGAAGAAATTCATTCTCAGTATCTTTCAGAATAAACAGCACCTTAGAAATGAACCACAAAATTAAACTTTTGAGAAGCAGCATTTGATGCCATCACTGATGAATGTAATCATGCTGATGTGTTGGATTTTAACTTTCTGAAGAAACGATAGGCTCGTATTTACTTTTTGTCAGGCAGGTTGCTATTTTCCTTAACGTGAAATCTCCGACGATTTTTGCAAGAAAACCCTTTGTGTGTACATTTTGTGTGAAGCTTTTTCTCACTGATCTGCCAGTGGTGCTGCAGTCACCTCCATAGCCAGACACCTCAAAAAAGGCTACGCGTCATCCCAGCTGGAGGGACTTTCCCCTTCACCATCTAGAAATTATTATTAATTATAGGCTAAATACAGTTTTTTATGTGATTTGCTACCCTTCCTTACATGCTAGGAAAAATAGTTTGAATGCAGTTCAAAATCATAGCAAAATCAAGGGGATGGTATTTTAAAACAGTTTTTCTTCCTTATTTCTGCCTCATTCAAAGCTCCCAGTAAGTCACACAAACATTCATGCTGGATGAAACCTGTAGTTTATCTAACTACCTGTAGTTTTATAAACTACCTGTAGTTTATCTGCCCCAGAGGGCAGACTTTGGCCTGTTTAGGAGGCTGGTCAAGAGAGTCCCCTGGGAGGCAGCCCTAAAGGGCAAAGGAGTCCAGGAAGGCTGGACATTCTTTAAGGAGGAAGTCCTAAAGGCACAAGAGCGGGCTGTCCCCAGGTGCCGAAAGACAAGCCGGCAGGGAAGAAGACCGGCCTGGCTGACTAGAGAGCTCTGGCTCGAACTCAGGAAAAAGAGGAGAGTCTACAACCTCTGGAAGAAGGGGCAGGCAACTCAGGAGGACTACAAAGGTGTAGCAAGGCTGTGCAGGGAGAAAATTAGAAGGGCCAAAGCTGAGCTAGAGCTCAGTCTGGCTGCTGCTGTAAAAGACAACAAAAAATACTTCTTCAAATACATTAGCAGCAAAAGGAGAGCTAAGGAGAATCTGCAGTCCCTAGTAGATGGGGGAGGGAACACAGTGATCAAGGATGAGGAAAAGGCTGAGGTACTTAATGCCTTCTTTGCCTCAGTCTTTAATAGCAGGGCCAATTGTTCTCTGGGTACCCAGCCCCCCGAGTCAGAAGATAGGGACGGGGACCAGAATGGAGCCCCCATAATCCAGGGGGAAATGGTTAGTGACCTGCTGCACCACTTAGACACTCACAAATCTATGGGACTTGATGAGATCCACCCGAGAGTACTGAAGGAACTGGCAGATGTGCTCACCAAGCCCCTTTCCATCATTTACCAGCAGTCCTGGCTAACTGGGGAGGTCCCTGCTGACTGGAGATTAGCTAATGTGACACCCATCTTCAAGAAGAGCCAGAAGGAGGACCCGGGGAACTACAGGCCTGTCAGCCTGACCTTGGTACCGGGGAAGCTGATGGAGCAGATCATCCTGAGTACTATCACACGGCATGTAGAGGATAACCAAGGGATCAAGCCCAGCCAGCATGGGTTCAGGAAAGGCAGGTCCTGCTTGACCAACCTGATCTCCTTCTATGACAAGGTGACCCACCTAGTGGATGAGGGAAAGGCTGTGGATGTTGTCTACCTAGACTTCAGTAAAGCCTTTGACACAGTTTCCCACAGCATTCTCCTGGAGAAACTGGCTGCTCATGGCTTGGACAGGTGTACTCTTCGCTGGGTAAAAAACTGGCTGGATGGCCGGGCCCAAAGAGTGGTGGTGAATGGAGTTTACTCCAGTTGGCAGCCGGTCACAAGCGGTGTTCCCCAGGGCTCTGTGTTGGGCCCAGTTCTGTTTAATATCTTTATCAATGATCTGGATGAAGGGATCGAGTGCACCCTCAGTAAGTTTGCAGATGACACCAAGTTGTGTGGGAGTGTTGATCTGCCTGAGGGTAGGAAGGCTCTGCAGAGGGACCTGGACAGGCTGGATCAATGGGCCGAGGTCAATTGTATGAGGTTTAACAAGGCCAAGTGGAAGGTCCTGCACTTGGGCCACAGCAACCCCATGCAATGCTACAGGCTTGGGGAAGAGTGGCTGGAAAGCTGCCTGGCAGAGAAGGACCTGGGGGTGTTGGTTGATGGCCGCCTGAATATGAGCCAGCAGTGTGCCCAGGTGGCCAAGAAAGCCAATGGCATCCTGGCTTGTATCAAAAATAGTGTGGCCAGCAGGAGTAGGGAAGTGATCGTGCCCCTGTACTCAGCACTGGTGAGGCCACACCTCGAATACTGTGTTCAGTTTTGGGCCCCCCAGTACAAGAGAGACATTGAGGTGCTGGAGTGTGTCCAGAGAAGGGCAATGAAGCTGGTGAAGGGTCTAGAGCACAAGTCTTATGAGGAGCGGCTGAGGGAACTGGGGTTGTTTAGCCTGGAGAAAAGGAGGCTGAGGGGAGCCCTTATCGCTCTCTACAAGCTACCTGAAAGGAGGTTGTAGAGAGGTGGGGGTTGGTCTCTTCTCCCAGGTAACAAGTGATAGGACAAGAGGAAATGGCCTCAAGTTGTACCAGGGGAGGTTTAGACTGGATATTAGGAAATTTTACTTCACTGAAAGAGTTATCAAGCATTGGAACAGGCTGCCCAGGGAAGTGGTTGAGTCACCATCCCTGGAGGTATTTAAAAGACGTTTGGATGAGGTGCTTAGGGACATGGTATAGTGGTGGTCTTGGCAGTGTTAGGTTTACGGTTGGACTTGATGATCTTAAAGGTCTTTTCCAACCTAAACGTTTCTGTGATTCTGTGGTTCTGTCATGGACAGTATTTATTCTCCTCACTCCTCCACACAAAACCTACAGATCCAGAAAGCCCCAAATCCAGCAGGTTTGTTTTTTTTTTTCTCTGAAGCAGATTTTTGATTGCGTGTGAAATTAGAGAATTGGGGAAAGGGCTTCAGGAAATTAGTTACCATAGTTCTTGTGTTTCAGGGTCTCTGGTTTAGACTTTGCTATAATCCAGATAGTTAAATCTGTAGATTGTAGAGGTAGAGATAGTCTTAAAACAGTTTCAATTTCAGATACCTGAAGATACTAGAGAGAATATAAGTGCATGAGATTCTCACCGCTACGTCGTATCCTAACCGTTAGCTGTAATACTCTCTATTGGCTGCAGAGATCATGCTACAGAAAACACTTCTCTCTATTTTCTCTTTTTTTTTCTTTAAATGAGCTGCTCATAGTAATATTTTAAAATAATTTTTAAATACTTTTTTTGTTTCATTATCTGAATTTTGAATTTCAGGTTCCCGAATTCTCAGTGTGCGGTACCCAACATGCAGTAAGTAGGCTGTTCTGTCCGACCCAAATGATGGATTTCTCATAGTCTCCTCTCTATTGTTCCTGTACTTTTTTCCACCATGTAGATAATTAAAACACCCAAATGTAAGTGAGCGTTTTTAGAAACATATCACAACTATTCCCCTGGTTTCTAGGCAACGCTGAGGGAATATAGCGATTTCCACTAGTTCCCTCTTAATCAGCAGCCACAGCATCCTAGGGATGTCCTGGCTCTGAAATTTTTGAGCTCCAGTGGCAACACATACCAAAATTTTATGCATTTCTAATTGCTCTGACTTATGGCCCTTTGGCCTTTGGCTCCCTTTGGTCTGTGAGAGTATATATATTTTAAGTGTAATTAAAAAGTAACCCAGATGTATAGCCATGTGCTAACACATTAAGTACTGTGACATGTACTAAATAAAAATAAGCCTTAGCAAAAATTGAATCAGTCATGGACTTTGATCCATCCAAACAAGTACAGAAATAAATAACACAGATCACTGCAGAGAGGCTACCATTGTCGAAGAAGCGATAACATGACAAAACCTGTGAGATGTGTCCTTTCCCAATCTGAAAAGAGGAAACACAGCACTGAATGTTGTTGGCTGTCTTTTTCAGCAGGGCATTTTCCCTTTTTCCTTGGAATGCATTACAACAGAACATGGTTTTAAAACACACCTACACTGGGTGGGAATGAAAGCAGCAGGAATATATTATGAGAGTCACATTCGCCAGTGTAGATGGGCATCTATCCCTACCCTGACATGGACTACAGAACTATCGCCTTCTTGTCTACTCCCTCTGCCCTGTGTATCATCCGATGTAGACACCTAACTGCTGTGGAAATGTGCAGTTAATAGTATTCAGCAACAAAACAGCATTTTAAAGCCCAGGGTAGTGTTTATTTTTGTGGAAGAAATGAAGTCATTAGAGAAAAAGATTTCAGAAAAGGGAAATACCCCATATGATGCCCACTTTCTTTTGCATGCTTAGCCCAGAGACAGGACAAGTTTCCTCTGAAAAAGGCTGCGTATCTGGCAGGACCTCAAATAGTTACCTGCTCACTTGGCACAGAGATCTGTTCATAATGTCACAACTCTGCATTTGTAGGATTTGGATTTATTGGAAAAAACAGTTTGTATGTACACTGGAAAATTCAAATCTGCAGTTTTTTGGAGAGTCTTTGCTTATTGCAAGCCATTGATTTTCTTTTATGCTTGCTTTTCCTTACAGAAGTCTATCAAAGTAAGCCTACATATGCAGGCAGGAAACATCCCAACAACCAGATCTGCACACCATATTCACAGAGTATTCTAAGAAAGCCCTAAATTCGTCACACTGTGTACTTTATGATGGAAATAAATCTCCCGGGTTTACTTGAATTTTTATTTGGCATCAGTGCCCTTTCTCAGTGCGGGTTTGTCACCTGCCTGTGGCTCGGGGTGTCAGTGTTCCAAGCCCCTCGCTGCTGCTCACAGCAGGCTGCAGCTGACTTGCAGCAATCCCCAGCCGGTGCATTCAGACCATTAACCTTGCAATCCGTTCCTCTACGACTGGAGAAAAAAATGTTTCCCTGAAAGATCAGAGGAGGCAGTGCTTTCTAAATGCATTTAAACAGGCTGTCTGAGGAGGTTTTTTTGCTAATTACTTAGGAAATTCTTGTGTCGAACAATTGGAGTAGCTCTCATGCAGCTGGTGTGAGGGGAAAAAAGAAAAGACGTATAATTACTGAAATAGGTTTTTTTTTTAAAAAAATAAAAGCATACTTTTCTGGGAGGAATGGCAGGTTCTTTTCTGCCTCATGCTTGCTGCATGTTCCTTGGTCATATGGTTCTTTGAGTTATTTAAAATCATGTACAGTCTTGAAATATCGTTGCAACTTTCTAAATGATAGAAAGTTATGTGTTCTGGCAGGGCTGAAGACTCTTTCCCTTTCTTCATGGCAATGCATTTAGTTGTTTTGTTATTGTCTGAACGGCAGCAGTAGTCAGAAATTCTTGTAAAGCTCGGGGTCCAGTGGGAAAGATGATGCAGAAACAATTCAGAGGAGATGGTCCATGTCTTAGAAACTGCAGTTTCTAATATCCTGTAAATTAGAATGCAATACAGGAGCTAACTTAAAGTAGGAGGGAATGTGATAAGGAAGATGAGGGGAACTATAGGAATATATAATGACATAAGGTTTCTATGAACACAGTGTTAAACCACCATACTATTTATCAGCTTAGAAGAAGAAGTCTCCCCTGCAGTATGAGTAACTACTACCAAAACCCCTTCCGGAAGCTGCTGTGCAGGTGTACTCTGTACAACAATTCTTTCTCTTCATATCTATATAGAGTCTTATAATGCATTTATCCCTGTGATACAAGAGTATTTTTAAATGTGGCAAGGAAAAAACCTCTATAAATTGTGTAAGATGTTATTCTTGACTATAATGTAAAACCTAGTAGCTGGAGTGACTCAAGATCTGCTTATATTTATTCTTACACTGTGTCATTTTCTGTTTATCTGCTGTTCCCATGAAAGTTTGCAGACAGGAAGCTTGTATGTGAAAAACTGTCCTTTATTAGGGCTGACTGCTTGAGGGCTGTTCTTTTCTCGTTACTTTACTTGAACTATTAGGTTTTAAAGAATGCAGACTGCAGTAACTAATGGAATAATTGGAATTTTAAAGGGAAAAAACTATGTAAATGTCATAACTCAGTTGTCTAGACCATAAGAAATGCTTTATTTTCTAATAGATTTACCTGTTGTGCCACATGGAAATGCTTACTCATAGTAATTAAAGAGAACAGGATGAAAACACATTTGTAATATTTCAGTCAATATCAGAAAATTAGGACTCAGATTAGACATATATAAATGATACAACTCCATTAAATCCAGTGAAGCTATTCCTGCTTAGGCTGAGATGGATCGTCTATGTCTACCCAGCCCATGGCAGGCAGACAGAAGAATGTCAGTGTGGCATTTTCTGTGGCACATCTACCTTCTACACAGCTACTACAGGATGCTCAGGCTTGCTTAGCAGTGTATTAATCCATGCACATGCTTGAACAAATGGGATCCTATGTGCTGAAGAGAGTTCCTTCAGCTTTGCCAAGGTCAAGAAAAGGAATTCTCAAGGTCAGCTTTAGAATTGCCTACAAAAGACAATACAGATATACTGTGATTTTCCACAGCACTTTGATACATTTTCAGTATCTGAGTGAACGTCAAATACAGTTTTACTAGAAATAGGCTGAAATTCCTGACTGGAAGAGTTTGGGGTACTTTAAAAAGGTACTGTAATGACATGGCCTGTATGTTTATGCGTACTGGAAGATGAAGAAAACGGACTGAGAAAATCTCTTGCATGCCGTGTTTTGTAAGTAATAGCAGTTTCAGTCACGTTAACCACTTGTAAGTATGTGTGAAGGAAAGCAATGGGCAAGAAAATGGCAGGAATCAAAATGGAGTGTGTCAAGTTTAACTGTTGCAATGAAATCCTCTAAGAGTAATTTTTCTGTGGAATCATTTCATTAATACTAAAAAAAAAAATCTTAGGAAGAATTGCCATAAGTACTTTCTGTTACATTGTCTAGGACTTCCCTTCAGCTAAAAGTTATATTCCAAGGAAAACATCTGCTACTTACTAAATTTGTATGTTGTTACTGACATCATAAGAATTCAGGAATATCCATATTCAGATTTAGACAGAACCTGAATTTTACTATTTTAAAATTTAGTATAAAACCTTTTTTTTCCCCTTTCCATTAACACATTACATGCATCAGAAAAGAAAGGGACTTCAGTTTGATGGATGTTTTACAGGCCCAAGAGTCAGGATGCTCAGGGTCTGTTTATAGCTTTATCAGTGACTTGCATGACCTTGCGTACACCAATTCGGGTGCCTGAGTAGGTTGCAGTCTAAATCACCTTAATGTAATTCATAGTTGATAGTAAAAATGGAGACACTTAGAGTTAGTGCACTTGTCTGCATTTTTGGAATGAGTCTTTTTGCACTGTGCTTATCATTGATAGAAACAGAAATTACATCTATCCTTTGAATAATAAATATCAAAACTGCAGATTACATGATATGGATGATATGGATATTATTCTAAACACAGAATAATATTTATCCCTAATCTAATGTCACAGAAGCCAGTAGGGCCAGTGATTTTTAATATTAAACATGAATATCTGTAATGCAGTATAGCAATTCCACAGAAGATTAGAAGGGGTTGATTTTACTCTCAGTAAGCAAATCAGTTATACAATGTAGAAATAAAGGAAAATAGGACTAGGACAGGGAGAAGTCTTAGGTGTTATAATGGTTTCTTTAATGACAGACAACATCATCATATAAGTCTCTTCCATAAGCTGTTCAATTGCTGTCTTAAAAGTTGTATGCTTTTATTCTTGCAGCCCTCTTTAAAAGTTTGCTCAAAAATTCAATTCCTTAGATGGCTAGAAACCTTTAAATTCATGATCAGTGTGTACTCAGTTAATGTTGTACCAGTATTAGTCTCATGCTCTTCTATTCACTTTTCAGAAGTTAGGATTCCCATTCCCCCAGTTCATGTGTTTCTTCATATGTTCTAGTAAAATCCGTGCTAGAAACGTTTCCTGATTAATATGAATTTTATTTTCCAAGACTTCCCATGTTCAGTTAATATTCCCATATCTGTTTCCTCCTGTGTCATCTACTGTTCATAATAACAATTCTTCTTTGTCCTCCGATGCATGCCTTTGCACTTGGTGCTGCTAATACGAATTGTGTTCTAATCTGTACCACACAAATTTGCAGTATTAATAAATACTTTCCAAATTATAATCTGTTCCTTCTCAGTACTGGCAATACCTTCCAATTTCTGTCATTCCCACATCCCATACGTTATAAATATGCACAATTAGCTATTTTACAAAAGGTACTGTGAAACTATCAAAAGTCTTCAAAGATTGGTCTTCCAGGATCATCACTAGTAACCCCTCTCCAATCCTTGTAGTTTACCTATCAAGAAAACCTGTTTTGTCTCCCTTTTAGCTAAGTGCAACTCAGAACCTCTCAGGTTCTATTTGGTTAAAAAAACCTATTGGGTTTTATTGTATTTACTAATTACTTCCACATGCCCTTGGTTTTGCTTTCTTTAAAATATATCCTTGAAGAGTGTTGAGGTCAAACCTGAAGAGTGTTGAGGTGAACACAAGGCTCCCTGTAAGACCATTGTCTTTAGATTTGCAGATATAGAGATATGTTTTCCTTGTTGCTTTGGAAATGACTGAAGAAAAATTGGTTCTTTTAGTAAAAGTCAAGACAGTAGCAAAAATCTTTGATTTACAAAGTACAAATGGGGATGGGGGTAGTTCAGCCACATCAATTCTGCTGCTTTTTCTTTGTGTGTAAGAAAAAATGACTGTCATTTCATTTGCTGAAAGTAGAGCTAGACTGCCTTTTTTTTTGGCTATTGATAATTTTCTTTTCATTTGAAGATTTCACTGGCCATTTCTTTTGGATCTCAGTAGGTTCTGAGGATTACATTATTGGTAACTAGCTCATGTTTGCTGTGTTGTGGCTGCTGCAGTGTTACTGATCTGAAAAATTGTTTCTCCAAAATAATGAAACGTATAGCTATATTGGTTTACTTTTGTCAGTTCCCATGGCAGCCTCTCCAGCTCTAAAGATGCTATGGGCTGTCAGACTGTTGTGTAACCAATGTTTGAATCAGCTGGATTTCCTGTGTGTGAATCAGAAACAACTACTAACAAAAGGGAGTTGACTGCCTTTTATTACTAACCCCTGATTAATGAATAATGAATGTCATGGTAGAGGATAAAGTAGGCCAAAAATAGATGTTTGTTTTAATGACATCATTCCTAAAGCCAAAACGGAAATATTAATTTTGGAAAATTTTGTGACAAACAGCCACAATGTTGGAGAATTTTCATGCACAAAGCACCTATTCACTGTATCTCAAAACTTGTTGTTTTGTGTTTGTTGCATAAAAGAAGAAAAAAAACCTACTTGTTTAAATATCCATCCCAAATCAGAGTGAAGCAGAACCAAACCAAGTCCTATCTGCCATGATGATGCCACACCTCTGAAGCAGAAAAAACCAGAAATATCACCTCATTTGTTTTAGAATTTGTCACAGTTTAAGTGAGTACTGATTTCAGTGCTTCAGTGAATTTCCTACAAGAAATGGGGAAATAATAGGATCCAAGCTTTTCTGTAGTTTGCTTTGAATGTATGTCTTTACCCAGTTATAGGAGAAACAAAACACATTAAGATGTTGAAAGGCATGGAAGATAATGCAAAAAAAGTTCACTTCGTAGTTAAATAAAGTTGCAATGATCTTTAATGAACATATCTGTGTTTCATTTAGTTTTGGCCACTGCTTCTCAAGACAGTGGAATGAAGATCGAAAAGACAAAGAGAATTATGGGAGTGAGAAAAAGGAAGTTGACATACAAGGACAAATTGACAGGTATAGATTTCCGTGATTACACATAATGAAAAATTAAAGAGCCTTTGTGATTTATTCTTTTTGGACTGTTACAAAATCAAGAATGAGATATTTATTATAATTAAAGGATGATGCTGTATTGCCAGAAAGTAATATGAAATGCTGATTTATAACCCAAATAGCCAGCATGTATAATTTATAGACGTTGTGGTAATTGAGAGGGAGGGTGGTTTTATGCAAAGATTTTGTATGGAATAAACTGCTGGAAGAAGAGGTATATTTTTACCAAGCAAAATGATAGTAGCAGATGTGTATATGTCTTGATTCTTATATTATTTCTTTAACAACAATATTTTTCAGTATAGCAGTCTCGGTTCTTATGTCATAAAATTACCCTTTTTTTCTGATTAAGTGGTTGGGCTTTGGAAAATCTCATTTTCATTTTTCACTGTATTCAGGATTCTCGTGAAATTGGATGAGATGCTAGACCATTCTGTATACCAATCACCTCATCTGTAAATGGCCATAATAATATTTATTCTAAAAGGTTTCCATGATTCACTTTTGCTAGTAGAGTGTTTTCAGATACTCAGCTGGAAGATCCTAAGGAAAATAGAATTATCTGTATTATGTTTCTCCTTGAAAAATCTAGTACAGCCATTGACAAAGGCAAGTTATTGATCTATGTAGCAAGGACCTGTAATAGCAAACTTCCATGCCTGTTTATATATTTAGTGGTGTCTAACGTTAGGAGAGTCAAATTTCTGTCAACATTTTTATAACCATAGCTGCTCTGAGTTCCAACTTGGCATTCAGAAAACTTGCACCATAAATGCACACTTTTGCACCACTTCTGAACTCTACAATGGAGTCCATTTTTACCATTCTCTGTGCAGACAGCTAATTATGATGGTGACAGAGCCTTCATTCATTCCATCGCCTTCCTTTACTCAAAATGCTTGCCAACATAGTTCTATGCTAAATTCTTTTCTACTTTAATTCCACTAGCGTGGTTACAGTACTGATGGATTTGGTGGTGTGTGCTTAAAAGGAGATCCATGAGATATTTAGGTGCCTAACTGCCATTGACTCAATCAGAGTTGCTTGCCTAAATACCTTTGGGAACTTGTGCTATAGTCATTTATAACTATGGATCAGGACTAATTGGTTTGGATCCTGAATTCTTGAATGGTCAACTGGAGATGTTTTAAAGGGGCATCATTTTCTCAGAGTGAATACTCAGCACTGTCTGAAAACTGTTTTTTTCAAGGTGTCTTCAGCTAGGGATGGAAATCACTTGTCACTTTTGAAAGCTTGGTTTGACAGCTGCTGTAATAAAACAGTCACCAATCCCCAATACTCTTTAGTATTTCAAAGAAGTGTTCTAAATGAGGGGGAGGTCTTTCCCTGAATAGACAGCCTTGTGAAACTATTTCTTTGTGACAATAAAAAAAGAAAAAAAAGAAAAAACCCCAGAGTGCTTATCTGAGTTGTACATGCATTTTGTAATACAAGTAATTTTGATCTGACTGTTCAACAGCCGTGTTAAGTCTCTGGGAACTAGAGATTACCTGCATCGCATTATTTTGTATAGTAAGGAAGCAGATTAGAACTACTAAATGGCGTCTTTATGGACAAATACAATGTAAAGATGTAAAAGATATATAGTGGTTTATATTTTTCCTTTTAAACAGAAGATCCCAAGACTTTTCTATGTATTACATACAGAAGTAACTGCAGCTGTTTTAGGTCTGTAAGGATGCATCCTTGAATTACTCCATAAAAGGCTAAAATAATGTGTGCATTGAAAATGTAAATGGATAAAGGAGGCTGCTTGTAGACACGCTGCAATTGTTAGCTTAGGAAGTTAATGTACATTACATTTTTCCATTCTTCAATATAAAGATATGTTATCTCAGTAGAATTCCCAACTCACATAATCTCTTCATTGCCGTTATATTCCCAGACTACATATAGTCCAGACTACATATAGTCTATAATTATATATGGTGACACATTTCTTTTCATGGGTAGCAGAATGAAATGCATGTCACCTGTTGGTCTGTAGGCTTTAGCAGATCTGCTAACTGTGAGAAGCCACTGCCTATGGGTTGATTCACAGTGAGCTTCTCACTTTGCTGAGAGTATGCCATGTGTGAATAACACTGCAGTTTCTTGCCATGCTGCATCTAAACTGTTGTAATTCCCCTGCATCTTCTCCCACAAAATACTATGAAACAGTTAATGAAATGGAGAATATGTTCATCAGGGTAGTTGTTGTAGAAGATGATGTACTAGGATGAATCTAGTATTTTAATTGCTTTCTTTTTTACCAAGTCCACTAGATTCTACTCACGGGGTTGTATTTGTGTTTCTTGTTCATGACTATATATGTATGTGCATGTACCATTTGTGTAGAAACTCGAATTGAGATGTACCTGCTGTTAGGCTACGCATCTTCAGAAATGCAGGAATAGCTTTTTCCTTGATAGTATGTTAAGACATGCAGTCATGAGCTGTTTTCCTGATTGTTATTATAGTGCCTGGCACACTGTTCCTGTAATTAATATTAATGTTTTCTAATTTACACTCAGAACATAGCCCCTACTCTTCCTACAACAGAATAATAATTTATTGATTTGATTTTGCTTGAAATATCATCCTATTTCAAAGTCATTTTCCCCCAAGGGATCCAGCACTGAAGGTTCCAGTGGTGTGCAGATACAGAGACCCAGGCAATTCAGAGTGTTAGCCTTTCAAACAATGGCTAAACTACTGGTTGCAAAAGTTCTACATCTGTGTGGCTGAAAAGACGCATGTCCTGGGCTACAAAGTCGAGGGAAGGTGGCGGAGAGTGCTGGCAGTGAAACTGAACAGGAAGCCTCATCTCATTCCTTATTCCACAGCTCCATACTAAATACCATTGCTTTCATATTTTGGGAACAGCTTCTTACTACCCGAGCCATGTGAGAAATATGTTACCTAATTTACAAAGTAGTAAAGCTCTTCTAAGTACTGTAAAAGTGATGATGATTAATGCAAGAGTTGTAGTCAGCCCTTTAAATGCTCAGTATAGCTTCTTTCTTCCCCTGCTGTTCAGAGTAGAAAAGAAATAGGCACGACTGAAAGCTATAGGAGGACTGGTCACAGTGAAGGGTGCCTGTGCAGACTGTTCCTCCCTACTTTAACTATTCTATAGCTGCATTAATCCCAGCATTTAATAGGCTGCTGAGATGATATACTGCATTGAAAAACACTGAAAGGAACAGCTGCAGTTAGTGGCATACTTGATTCTAAGAAATGATGAAAGTTTTCAGTAAAATGGGTGGTAAGACAATGCTTCTGGGACCAGTATAAATGTCTTTGGTGTGTATGGCCCCTGACCTTGCCGTACTGGCAGATAAGGCTGCTGTCATGTCTGTGGAAAGTAAGGTCAGAGTACAGGATAAGCATTCTTCCATGTAGCTGAATTAATTCTACTAGTCCTGCAGATTAAGAAGGAAATAGTCAGGCTATGCAGCAATACAGAAAATAATCTGAAGTCTTGCCCAAGATGCCTGCATGTTCTAAGTACAAAGCTTTGTAAGTGTATTTCTTACACCTGAAGGCATTAAACAAAAAAACATTAGAGTGACAAGCATATACATAAAACCATTTTATTTAGCTCTATTTTCCTTGATCTGCTCAAGTAGTGCAATTTTATACTACTCCTTGAATGACTCCTATATGTGCAGGTGTGATTTAATATATTTCTGTAGTGCATTAAAAACTTCCACTCATTTACCCCCCATTCTGCCTTCAAGCTAAAGAGTTTGTGTCCCACCCATTTATCCTTACACTTTTCACGTCAAGGCCATCTATTCTCCAATCCTTCATTTGTATCACAGGCTTTGGGGTTTTCCCGTTCCCTTTTTACCTCGTCACTAGCATGGTTGCCCTCACTTCTGTCAGTAAGTTTCTGATATTGACTGCCCTTCATCCGCTGCTCCTCATTTTCCCTCTCCGGATATTTTGTGTGCTACTCTTACCCTGTGCCTGCTGCTACGTTCTTTTACAAAGTCTGCATTGTCACTGCATTGACACTGCATTGCCTTGGCAGGCCAAACTCACATGGGGCCAGGAAGCTCATGCACCAGGGAGGCTCATATCCATGTTTTCTTGCATCGCTTGTGTCTCCCATACAGTCAGCCCCAGGGGTCCGCCCAGAGCCCCGGTGCCAGTGGGGCCGGCGGGTAAATGGGCAGGCGGGTAGCAGAGGGCTGCCCGCCCCCTCGTAACTGTCCAGGGTCCTGAAAGCCGCCAGCAGCCTGGGCTGACTTCTGCGTGTACCCTTCCTTTCGTTAGCTGTGTGAATGTCAAAGAAACATAGGTATCTCCGAAAGCTAACCCCCAAATTTCCTGTTTAATATAGAGGAAAGTTATCAACCTACTAAGGGAAAGCATCTAGTAAGAAATCTTAAAAAAATGTCGTGAGGAAAGACAACAGTACTGCTATAAAATGAATTTGGTGGCTTGTTTTTATTAATCAGGCTTGCTATTTTTGTCAGATATCAGCCTCTGATCTTATGACGATTCTTCAGGGACATCATGGAAAAACTAAGAGCCAGATTGTAATTCTCCCATGACTATGATTCAGGAGTAATTGTACTGAAGTCAAATTAAACTAATGTGAAACAGATGTAAGTGGGTTCAGACAGAGACTCAATACTGTGCAGCTTGAGTTAATACTTTTTTACATGGCAGATCTTTTAAAAAAAAATTCCTACATTATACTATTACACTAATAATGTGCATGTACTGTACTTTTTCAGATAGAATAAAAATGTGAGGTAACTACTCCACTGTAGTCCTTGCTGGCTGTACAAAGGGATTGATATAACAGGTGTCTGAAAGCTGGAGTCTGGCTAATGAGGAGTGGTTACCAGAAAAGAACTGAGGATGAAGAAGATGATTACAAACTGTGAACCAGGTACCCCTCCTCCTGTTCTGGCATTTAGAGGGTGGATGCTTAAAGTGGGTCTGAGGATATGAATGATGTGTTAGGATATGAGAGGCACGATCCATAGTGTATTCTGTTTAGTGTCACTGGCCAAAAGAACCTGCAGACAGGTTGTGGTAACTCAAACAGGTCAGATCTGAGAAGATACCATCCTGGCAAAGGTGTAGTTGCCTCAGGTAGACTCACTGATTTCATTGAAACCATTTCTGCCAATAAGTAAGTTTTCTGTTCTGTGGATTCATCCCTGAATGAATGAAGATGCAGCATGGCATGCTACAACTTAAAAAGTGCTGAGAAACTGCATGCAGTAGAAGAAAATAAAAATAGTAAGTTGCTTTTCCTTGCACAGTACATAGTAGTCCTGATTCTTAGTTAACTTCCTGATTCCTAACTACACTAAAGATTCTGAAAACCATCTGAAAAAAAGATGTTCAGGTTATCCTAGAGAGAAGGCTTTAAATGTCCTCCTAGACAGAAGGCTTCCTAGAGAATAAAGAAGTTATAAAAGGATTCTGCACTGGATCCTGTCCAAATCTATACTACTGAAGGATGGGTCAATGGTATATAAAGAACAGGATGCACTTCACTTGGGTTATTCTCTGGCTCTCTTGGTCTGACTGCAAATAACAGCAGTCCTGTGGCAATAAACTGAATGAAGAATGATCTTCACAATCAGAAATACCAGATTTCAAACAACCATATAGTTAACCATAAACTGAATATTAATATACGCAGATGAGCATATTGCAAAGTGATGACACAAAGACTGTCTAGACTTCCATCTAACCATGTCTCATCTCTTCAGTGGAACATACAAGTTACAGATGATTTCTATCTACTATTGATGCATTTTTCCGTTCCTGCTCACTGGATTTAAGTAGATATAAGAACTATTTATTCATCTCTTTGCTATGGCTTTCTTTGAGTTACATCAGAATGGCTTCTAAATCACTCATGCCATATTACTAATGAATAGTAAAAGGGCACTTAGCCTTTTATTTCTCTTTCAATGAGATTGCTTGTAATAGAAAGCCTCTTGTCTATTGTGTTGTGACTGTCACAGGCCCAGTCCTGTAAGGCGCCAATTCTCAACTAACACCAACTATAAGGACCTTAAGTCTGAATAATGAGCCCTAAATGAAAAGGCAGACTAGTTTGATAAACTACTGATATAAAGTCGAGTCCTGAAAATTCTTATGCAGGTACTAAAGTAGATTAATCATGCTATATTTAGGTTTTTGTCTTGGTGGTCTTTCATTTAAATATTAAACATTACTGAATCCACTTAGCTTATAAAAGTTGACAGAGTAACAGCTTGAAACACTGTAGCTTCAAGGCACCAGTTCTCCCTATCATGAGAATTCGACATCACTGAGGGGTGAAAGGCCTTTTATTTGCATAAGATAATAGTTACGTTTCTATGCAACAGCTGTGCTGTCAGTGAAAGATGTGCTCATTGTGCCAAATCCATCTCTGGAGTAACCCCATTGATTTTAAATGAGTTACTTTGGGAATAAATTGGCCCACTAGATAAAACTGCAGGTCTGAGGCATCAAAATAATTGAGCAAGATTTCCATGATCATAACATGGTAAAAAATTGCAAAACAATTACATGATGTCATGCATTTATGTACCTGACAGATCACAATTGAGTTGCCACAAGGTTTTTAAACCATATAGCTAGAGCAAATGTTTATGTAGAGCTTACAAACACCTTTTGGTAATATGGGAACATTAAGAGGATACAAGAAACAGGAATATGGTATTGTGTCATTATTATCTACTTAGTGTTACTGTAAGTCAAACAAATATGAGACATCTCTCTAAGATCAGTTTAATAATAAAGGATTCATATGGCCACATGAAAATTCCTCTTCTGTAGACAGTAACAATCAGGATCTGTTTCTGGAACTACCTGAAGGTTTCACCTCTAGACTATAGACTTCCTGCATACGTTAGCAGGAATTTAATGCTGTTGGCCTTTCAGTAGCCTGTTTGAGTTTGGTGATCTTAGGTGAGTTCTCAGTGGACAGATGTCTGTGGCACAATACCCACCTCATCAGTTAACTGCTGATAGTTATGGCACAAAGACAAAGTAGTGCTTGGGTTAGGGTGGTTGAGCTCCAAATCACAATTGAGTAATATATGTCTATATTAGTTTTTCCCAGTGATGTACAAGGAAGATGCCAATAAACAGGCAACTGTTTTGAATGCTGAGGAAAAGTTATATACATGCATATATAGATGATATATTGGTGTGTATAGATATATAAGTAGTTCTTCATTGATACATATTTGATAAGTGATCTTTTGGGGGGTTCAGAAGCCTTCTTTGAAGTCTTTTTGGTTAGTAGAATAATGAAAAGATTTCCCAATCATGATTCAAGTGATCGCACAGCACAATTAGCAAACCCTACCCTCACTTTTGTTTCTATTCAGTTTGCAGAAGTAACGTCAACAGGAATCCCAAAGCCTGTTCAGAATGCATCGTGGTTTGCTTGCAAAGGAAATACCTTGTGCTCCTGATGTCATCATTGCAATCATCTCAAATTCAAGTCTGACTGAGAGGGCTCATTATCATTCTCACCATGTCCTCCCTTAGAGCAGCCTCTCCCGCCTCCTCCTGTACAGCACAAAACAAGAGCCACAGGGGTGCTTGGATTAGGCAAAGGAGAGAAACCCAGCACCTCCCCCCAAGAAAACTTGCTGCACTACTTCCATCTAATTCCTTCAAACTACATACTGCTTTACAGGACCGTGCACACCACCACCAAATGAAAGTGTGGATTCACAAATATTGATTTCCCCTTCCCGTTTAGGGTTGAACAAAGACTGGGGACAAGCATGGATGTGTGTATTTATTTAGCTTCTGAATGCGGATATGAAAAGAGTGTGCCAGCCTCCACAGTAAGATTTTCCTGAGGAGAGCCACACATTTCAGACTGCTTTTTTGTTCACCAGGGCAGATTTCTCCCTTTCATCTTACAAAGTTAACTAACATCTGAGCAACAGATAGGAAGGCAAGACAGAGAGGGTGGTTGAGCAAAAAGAAGTACGGGGCAAAAAGCAGGGGACAAATTGTCTCAGGCACTGAGTTTAGATCACAACCACATTTCCTGAAAATTCGGAAGGTCCTAGCTATGGACCTCAGGACTGATTCTGTCTCTGACCCATGGCCCATGTGAATTTGTGGATCTGTCCTCCAAACCATCCCCAGCCAACGATCCCCTTCACACAAGGAGTTGATTTCCACTGTGGAAGAGAGGAGGCAGGACAGGGTTAACCTCGCACAGTCTTCCTTCAGGCCCCCAGAGGGGCTGGGGTTTTGTTTTCCTGGCTAAGGCAGGGGAGCTGGGGCATGTATTGTAACTGGAACTGGAGACCTTTCTGGTGTTACCAGCCTGTTTGGGGTTTGAGGGAAAGCCTGGAGCAGGAGGGAGAGGAGGGAGAATGCAGACTTGGAAAGCAGCGAGTGTCTGGTAATGGCACAAGGTAACGCCAAGTGGCCTCCATTTCCCCGAAGCCCCCTGAGAGCGTAGGGGGGCTCCGAGGCCTCCAGCCTCCCTCCCAGCCCGCCTGCCCCCTCCCCGCAGCCTGGCCGCGACTGTCGGCTCTGCCGCGCCAGCCTTTCCTTGACGCCAGGTGTCTATCCCTGTCCAGAGCGCGGAGAGGAGCGGGGAGAGAAAGGGGAGCAGGAGTCCCCTGGCTTTCGGGGTGCCCGGTCCTGGTCCCCCAGAGCCTGCGGGGGCTCGGACGATCCCCTGCCCTTCCCCTCCCCCTGCGCTGCAGAGGCTCTGGATGCTGCCGTACTCCTGCCATGTGCTGCCGCCGCCGCTACTGCTGCTCGTAGCTTAGTCGAGCGTGTCTCCGGCTGCAAACTCCGCCAAACAAGCCTGCATCCTCCTCCAGGGAAGGATACCCAGTAAGTACCAGCCGGAGCCTGCCCCCTCCCTAGGGCACCCCGCCACCGCCTCTTACAAAGGGACTCGCAGCCTCTTCCCCTCGCTTCCTCTCCCCACCCCCTTTTTAAGCCAGTGCAGAGAGGGGCTCCGTGAATTCCCTCCAAAGCTATAGGGTGGCTCCCTCCTCCTCCTCCTCCTCCTCCTCCTCCTTCTCTTCCTGCTCCGGCTCTCCTCGGCGAGCCAGGCTGCTGCTGCATTCAGCCGGGGTGGTCCCCAGCCTCGCCCCAGCCATGCCGCTGCGGCTCACCCCCCACGGCTGACTTTTGTTACCCCTCTAGTGCCTGGGGCTGAACTGAGGTGGGCTCATTTTTTTGGGTGGCTGAGGCTAGAGAGTGTGTGTACGTGTGGGAGGTGTCCCTGGGGGTGTGGGGAGGCTGGCTGACTCCCCGATCCTTGCAAGCCTGCGGGCTCGCCAGCCCGGGTGCCCCTTCAGGTGGGCGCAGCAAAGAGGCCGGGCTGCAGCGGGGACCCCGCCACCCTGACATCTGCAGGTGGACTGGGCGAGCCAGCTGCGGGAGCCTCCCCAGGAGCCAGCAGCACCCTGGACCCGCTGCCCATCTCAGCCTGCTTCGTTCCCGCTCCCTCCCAGACCCTCTCCGGTCCTCACTCCATCCCTTCTCCCCTCTCTCTGCTGGGGTGCCTGCACCCCTCCTCACCTCGCTGGTACAAACCCCTCCACTCCACTCCCGTCCCCGCCCCTCCCCACCTTCTTTGATTTATTTGTGTATTTCTTTCCTTGGCAACCACCAGTTCCTCTCAGTCAAACAGCACAGGCTCCCTATAATTTGAAATTAATTTGTTTGACTGCAGCATTGAGACAGGAAGGTTGGGAATTTATTTTAATTCTTTTTCCTCCCTGTGCAAAAAGGAAGCGATGAAATTTCCAATCGAGACTCCAAGAAAACAGGTCAACTGGGATCCTCAAGGTTGGTGATTCTCTATTACTATCATTACTATAATAATAACAATTATTATTCCTTGTGTCTAGTGGCTTGTAGGAGACTATTTGACTCCAAATGGGAGGAGACGTTGGATGCTTGTCTGCTTCCCATGTGCACTGCTCAGTCTTTCTTGCTCAATCCTTGCAGTGTGTTAGAAAATGCTCCTCAGATGTGGGGTTGGGTGGGTGTGTGGGTAAAACCTCTTCTAGGTGTGAGTTTTATAGTTCTATATTTGATATCTCTCTTCCCTCTCCTCCCCTCCCTTTTTCTTGAGTATTTCCATGGCAAACTTGCCTGGGATGGCAGTGATCTCTGCCTCACAGCATTGTTTGTTTTATCTGTGGCTCCTTTGTTGTTTCTAGTGATCATTGTCTCTGCTAAATGGGTGGTACAGGAGTGGACACAGATGTGACTGCTTGCTCAAGGCTCCTCGATGGCAAATGTTTGTTGGCAAGCAACTGGAGCAAAATGCTGCTGCAATATAACTCGTAGTGTGGACGGTATAAAAAGACCCATTAAATAATGAAGCCCAAAGGGACCTTTAGACACTTTAGTCTGTCCTGTTAGCAAATGATCAGCCCAAGTGGATAGTTTGATAAACTCTATGGTTAGGTTTGGAGTCTGTCTTGGGGAGTGTGTTTGTGTGATGGTGGAAGGAGATTTACGCCAGTGCAGTGGTTTTCAATAAAACGATCCAAGTGGTGTTTTAAAATAAACCATAATGAAATGCTCTCCTTTCCTGGCATGGGGAGGAGGTTCATATGCAACCTACAGAAGAAGTGACTGAAAAAAACCCTACTGGTAATTTGTATACTGGTGTGTCATATTTCCGTGCATTGGTACAGGAGCAGAGCAACTTGAAGCCATATGCTCAGGTCTGCAGCAGAACTGCTGGCAGCCAGTTGCTGTACAGCAGTGCTTGCAGGAAGTATGAAGTGATAGCACGGGCTTTGATTATTCACCTTTATTCCGCAGGTTTGGTTTTAGTGGTCAATTTGTCATCCTCCGTGCCCTCAAGTCTACAAAATGAAATGTTAGAAACAGTTTCTCATGGTGTAGAAGGAATACAACAGAACAGACATCTTTCTGCTGAGCAGATCTGATGTGCTGTTTGAATAGTATACACAATTAAGCTTTAGTTTAAGCCTTACTACATCTTTAATTAGGTGAAGGCTGAAATCGACACATCAGCGTCCTCTGCCCTCAGCTTCACAACGAACACATGGATAGTAGCGCTAACAGAGATTTGATTATTTTAATAACAGTATATTCCTTATCCTAGGGTCAAAATTCTGTGTGGTGAAAACTTGCTCTTCCCAGGTGCTTTTCTGAATCTGTGTTTGCTGTTGCTTCATTTTAATTCATTTTATGTATTTCAAAATGCCTTTTAATGCAAAAAGCCCTTTCCTCCCTTCTCCTGACAAGGCACACAGGAGGCTGTACTGATGGCATTCTATATGCAGCTCCTTTTCTTGGCAATCAGCTTTAAAGCATATGGATCCAACAGGTGGCTGGTCACAATTTACTAATGTGTCCAAAACCATAGAATACCGTAACAGGTAAAAGACCTCAAACCCAGCAGGTTTCCTCTCTGCCAAGCGGAATCCCTGCTAAGGACCACATAATCCTAGCTGTATTTCCCCTCAGTGTATTGACTTCATTAGCCAGGCAGCAAGGATGCTAATGTATAGCCAGGAAGGAAGCAGAAAATGTTAATTTCTAATTCTACAAGGGACTCAGGAAATAGATAAGATTTGGTGGAATGGAAAAAGGCAAATTGGTAAGGAAAAGTTGTCTGAGGCCCAATCCTTTAACCAATAGAGGAACAGTGCAATGACATTGTACTCACATAGTCCCACTGAAGAATTAGTGATGTGGGTAGAAGACAAGGTAGATCAGAGTTCCATTCTTTTTGAAATGAAAATATATTTATGCAGATATAAATGTTAGCAAAGATCTACACAAAATCACTTAGAGCCCTAAAATGAATTTGATTTACAGTCGCATATGTAGTCTGTTCTCTGCATGTACATGTGAAGAATGATGTTATGTTTTGCATCCTATGTGATATCCTTGGAGTTAAGAACTGAAGTAGCTTTTCTCAGATACAAAGATCAACATGTAGAAAGCTGGTGGTGCAAGGATACAAAGAGTCCTAAGTATTAAAAGCAGAGCTCATGTCCAGTTAATGTTCACACACAAATACCAGGCTCATTTCAGTACATATTGCATGATTGTGTCCTGTTCTGGTCATCAGACAGAGAACGTGCAGTTTCCACAGTTTTGTCTAGTAGGAATTGTGCTAACTTGTGCTAACAGTTCTTGAAATATATCAACTGATGTTCCTGGCAAGCAAGCTAGCAGTCCAATGATGACAGCAATGGTATCTCAAAGATTGTTTAGATCTGATTATTCCAGGCAATATTTTCTAGAAACTGTACACATTTCTAAAGGCTAGGGCCCTTGTTGTGGAGATATGGCTGGCTTGGGACTAATAATGCTCCTGGTTTGAACCCAGGTCAGAATGATAGTCATTGAAATGAATTAATGCTCAAGCTCCATAATGCTGACTGAACTATAAATATTTACATAGATAAATAGATTAGAGTCTGCTGGTAGCTTTCATCTGGCATAAAACTGGTATTCTTAGTTCACATCAGCAAAGAACAATATACCATAGAAAGACTTTGTGGAGAGAACAGGTTTAAAAGAATAGAATTGACATGAGGGATGGTGTCTGACAGACAGCTAATGGGAGGCTGATTTCTCAGCCATTAAACTGGAACGAATGGGGCATGGAGACTGAACTGTGCTTTTATCCTGTTGTGTAGTATCTTCACTTGTCTTGGGTATAGAGTATATCTGTGTGTTCCCTGTAAATGCTGAGTGTGTTTTCTAGATAAACCAAATATTTCATAAACCAGGAAGTATATATGGTCCAAATTCCTCCAGTGAAGTCCCCTACTATCCCAGGCAATCAAACTATATAATCCCATTAACAAACAGATCAAACTCCATCCCAAAAGTCACTGGGACTTGTCCCTAACAATCCAATGTGAAATATGTCCTAGAATCTTATATATATTGATTAAAAAACATACTATTCATATACAGTGAGTGAATGGGGTAAGAAATGAGTAAAAGACCCAAGCAGCCACCTCAAGAATATTTTAGGGAGAGCTGGACACATTGAGTAGGGGTACAGGATCTCACACTACCTGGCCTTACATTTTAAAAAACAAGCCTGCCATTTTGTTACTGGTGGAATCAGCCTGGATATACACAATCATAAAACGTTTGATCTACCTATCACTGATTTTTGCTTCTCCCATTTGGTGCAATTCAGGCAAAGCAATAACTGAAATGAGTGAAAGACCATATTTCTGGTTTCATACCTCATACAACTTCCCATCTATACTTTTCAGAATATAAGATTGGGTTTATAGCAGCATATGAAGACATTAATTCTTGTAATTGTTGTTCTCATCTCTCCTCTTTCCTGCATTCCTCCTGCTGTTTATTACACCCACCTGTTGTCCATGCTTAAATTGGCTAATAATCTCTTTGCATATATATTTTTATACAGTACCTAAAACACAGTGGGCCCCTCATCCTGAGACATCTGGATGTTACAGCAATATCCACTTTTTTTCCTATGAATTATCTGTGTAAAATTGCTGTTTCTTTGTAGAAAAGAAGGATAGATGAGACTGTTTCCAATATGCTCAGAAATTGTCTGCAAGCATGACTGTCTTGCAGGGTGACAGTGAGATGTCTTTTCCAAGGGAAGGATGTCTATCTTGGTGATGCTCTTAGTAGGCAGAAAATGGAGTTCAGTCTTGTTCCATCCTTTGTGCCTGCAGTTTTTTGCTATCATTGCAGTGATATGGATTGTCAAAGCCTTTTGAATTTCCAGGTAGATGTTTATCTCTACACTGACCTTTTGGAACTCTGAAGTTTTGATACAAGTTCCCACGTCCTTTCACAAAGTCATCGTTTGTGTAGGATGGCTTTCTGCAGTTTGGAACCCTAAAATCGTGCATTTATTATCATCCTCACATTTAGCATGGGAGTTAGTGGTCTGTGGGGAATTCAAGCTGTGGTTGAGAGTCTGGAGTTCCTCTTCAAATTTTGCCACTGACTTACTGTTTAACCTTCAGTAAGCCACTTACTCTTTCTTTTCCTCCCTTTTTCCTTGACTGCAAAATGGGAATATTAATACTTACCTAATGCACAAGGGTGTTGTGAAATATAATTAACTTGTTTAGAGCAATCTAAGATCTGCTATTGAAGGAAGAGCATATGTATTGCAATCAAATGCTAAAACAATTAAGAGGGAGCAAAACAGCCTGTCATCATACACAGATCACATCCGTTAAGAAATAAGGTTATCTCTGTGCTTTACAGCTAGAGGAAACTAGGATTACTTGTACTTCTTTACAGACACTGAAGACTCAATTAAGTTTCCCATTAGAGAAGTTTCCCCAGAACATGAGTTCCCTCAGCTGCTGCTCCAGAGGGGCTCAAGTCTTCCATAGGTCCTGTGTCAACTGCCATGGGATTTCTCACCTGACACCTCAAGCAGCACTGGACACGTATATGTGGGACAACTGAGCTGAGTCTCAAATGTCTTCATGCAGGTATCAGGATTGGATCATCCCTCGATGACTGTTGGAAAAATCTTCAGCATCAGCTACTCAGTATAAATTAAACTGATGCTGCCTTCTGAGTGTTACAGACTGCTGCAGTTCCTGCTTTTTCTGTCCTTTCATTCAAAGAGACTAATGCAGAAGGCAAACTTGATTATAAAGGCATAGATGAGTAGAATGAGGGTGTTCATTTCTGCCCTCTGTTTTCAAGAAGACGTATGAAAAGAAGTGGGGTGCAACTGTGAGTTAGATAATGTCTTTCTACAGTAGTAAGTCAGTTCTTAGTAGCTCAGTGTATGAAGACTGCTATGGAAAGCTGTAATGTGTAAAAAAGTAGCTCTAATCCCAGCAAATGACCCATGGTCAGCAAGGTACTGACAATGTGCTACTTGTATGACAAAATCATATTGGCTACCGACCCATCTGGTGGACCAAGACTCTGCTGTGCCTAATAAGCATGGGTTGCAGAACAACTGTAAATAGTTTATTTTAAAGAGAGATTTGAAGGAGAATAGAAATTGGATAAACAAGAGGACACTCCTGGCAGTGCATGGTGTAGGTGCAATAGTGCCAAATACAGTAAGGTGGAAAATTTGAAGATTTTGGAAAACACATAAAAGAGAATGAAGAAATCAGAACTTTACTAAAGGCTATGTGGAGCCTGCAGGGGAGGCAGATGAATACTGTGGACCCTAATGCGGTAAGAGATAGGAAGATATGTCTGAATTAGCAGGAGAGGAAGAAAGACAGCAGAAAGCTGTTAGTTTCATCATTGTTGTCTTTAGGATGCCCCGGAAATGGAAGAACTAAGGATTCAGAAAAGTAAAATTAGTAATAAGAAAGTGGCAGAGTGAAAGACTGGACAGCAGCTTTCTTATTAATAGTGAGGAAAGACTGAACTCTAGTCAAGGTAAGAAAGATGAAGGGTAGGGTATCATTAAGATGTCATCTGTACTGTGAGAAAAAGGGAATGAAAAGAATCAAAAGCAATATGAAGCTGTAAGTCTAAGACAGGGAGAGCAGTAGAATTGTCAGCAATGGGAGAGGTTGAGACAGAATTAGTATTTCAGTGAAGAATACCAATGCTATTTTTTGCCACATCGGTACAAGAGTAATCCATTAATAGACTTTTGGACTGAAAAGCCCCTTGGGCAACTCTTGAAAACTGATGCTACCTGAAGTGATGGAGTTTGCTTTTGGGAGAAAGATATATGATATCAGTTGTAAGTGGGTAGGTTTTGGTTCACTTTTTGGTGTTTATGTGGATTTCTGTAGCTAGTGTGTGGACTCTATCAGCTTCAGACAGGAGAGTGCATATATATGGTGATACAGTTTAATTCTTACTCTCTTGATCTAATCCAGAGCTAGGACTTTTACCACTCGCTACAGTGTGAGCAACACGAGATTCTTCATTTTAAAAGTATCAGAATTGTGTTGTCCCCACAGGCTTTACTGAGTTAAAAGTAAAGGAGTGCCTGGAATTACTGGGAGAACAGGGGCCCTAGTTGTTGTATTGTAAATAGGGTAAGTACCTGGAGTGAAATGGGGAGGGAACAATAAAGAGGTCAAGATAAGAAAGGAGTAACAAACATACTAGTATTCAACAGGTAGAGTATTACAGAATTCAGTGTGATAGGAATGCCTAACCTTTATTTTGTAATAATCTCAGTGTAATAGCAAAAGCCAAAGCAGAGAATATAAAAGCTGAACAGTTGTCTGTTTTTTATAGAATTTCTATGTAAAAGAAGTGACATTCAGCAAAAGGCTAAATACTACCTTTTTAAATACCTTTTTCATAGGAATGCCTCTGTTTCTTGTTTTCTGTAAGAAACTGAAAATATCCTGGGACCTGGCCTTTGTCAGATGGAGGCTGCTTATATTCTAGTTCCCAAGGCATTGGTTATACTTCTATTGTTAGTGTTTATAAAGCATGTGTATGAAAAACATTTTACCTATAATGGAAAATGTGCTCTAAGATGAACCCACTGACTTTCATAAATAACATGCCATGCAGTTCTCACTGGTTACCCCAATGAGGTAAAACAACAAGTGAGAACAGCACATATCAAATACCCTTTTACTTCAGGGTGGTAGTACCAATCCTTTTTAGTCCATGAACCATTATTATTCTCCCAACATACTTTCTGGGCTGCTTTTCACAGTTACAATCAAACGTTAACTCAGATTATTTAAACAAAATGACATTTCAAAAGTGAACTATGAATCTCTTACCATGTTAATGAATCACAGAATTTAGGGGATATTTCCTAGGTCTGGGAATGCTGAGACAAGGAATTCAGACTTCATCATTTTCTTTAACTGCTAATACAAATTTTATGCTTTTAGAAATCTTATTATTGGCAAAGTGTCCCAAATGCATGTATTATTATGTGTTATTCAGATGTCACAAAATACAAGCATAGGAGATCACTGATAAGATTTTGAGGTTAGAGTGGAAATTTCAATGTGGATATATCTCAGTGTTGGAAGTGGAAATGAAAGCCAGTAAAGTGATAGAATCTGTTACCAAAACTTGTATAGAGGGAAAAAAAGGTGGAAGAGAATACACAAGCCTGACTTCATTTTATTTTTCTGTTTTTAAAATGGAAGTGGAACATCCTGCTGAAAACTAGAGTTGTGACAAGGGGCATGACATATAAAATATACAAAAGGTATTGAAACTTGTTGCACTTAGGATCTGGAGTCCTGAATATGGGTAGTGATCAGCTGCAAAGTCTGGGAGTGGGTTCAATTTTTTTTAAAAGTCCAGACATAGTTAGGTCTAGCATTTTGTTTGAGTTTGCTATTTGAAATTTTAGAGGACATTTGAAAAGAAATAAAGACTTAACAAGGAGAGACAAAGGAAAGCTGCTTCAGGTAATGTAGATTACAAAAGAAAGGACCCAAAGTGTGACAGGGTCAGATCTGCTGCCAGAGGTGTAGAAAATGCAGAATGAAAAGAGTGTACCTGTGGTAAGGCTGAAAATGCTCTGAAAAAAAAATGGGTGGACACGAAGACAAGTTTGACTGCCTCCAACTAGAATTATCTGTTTTCAAGCACATGATGTTCATTCTACCTTTTAGAAGTAAGCATGTAACCTAGGGCATATTTAAAAAAAAAAAAGAAGTATCTTTATGTTCTCTGTTGGTTCCTCAGGCATGTATCAGGGTCCTCCTCTATGAGCAAAACTAAAGCACAGTATAAATAATCTTATGGACATATTACAAAATATCTTCATCGCATGAAGTAAGTAACTTTAATAGATGATGATCAGTTTATTTGGCTAGTCCTTCATTGGAGAAACATGCTTACGTTTCTTCCATTTGTTCCTCAATTCTGCCCCCAAAGAGATGCATTCAATAGATCTTTAACAGTTCTCTGTCTTTCTGATAACCCATAGATTATGCATGACTGTGTGACCATTGTTTGCTGAAGACAATAGACTGTTTAACTAGTAAGGGATAACAAAAGTTCACACCCTAAAAACCATCTTCTTACAAAGCAATACAAGTTATTTTGGTATCACTATCCTACAGGATCATCACAGTGCTTTAAGGATCAGGCTTGGAGTACCTAGATTTGTTAGAGCCATATGTTCATATCTCAGCAGGACTGACTCATCTTTTCTTCCCTAGGAAGAAAAAACAGCATGATACTGACTTTACTGGATGAGGATTTGGATTTTGGCACCTTAAACTTGTGCCACTGAGATTCTTAAGATTCAGTGATATGCTGTTAAAGGGTGCTTGGATTATTTCTCTCTTACTCGATACTGTAGTATAATAGTACTGGCATGATTTGAAAACAAATACACACTGACAGCTTGTCCGGGGCTTTTATCCTGTCAAATTTCAGCTTTTCATTTTAAAGAAACAAAAGGCAGTCACTAGCTACTATGTGTGAAAAACCTCAATGATGAAAGAATTGTAAAAGAAATGGTACTACAGAAACTCCCAGCTGAAATGAAGGAAGTAGCTCACACATCTCAAAGACATTCCTCTCGGTTAACTCAGATCCATCACTGGTTACTTAAATGTTAAGACTGCTAAGTTTGGATTGCACAAGAAAGGGTCATGCAGAGAGACCTTGGGTAGCAGCAATCATGACAGCTACAGAAACAGCACCAGAGCCACCTCTTCATGATGCTACAGCCACCATACTAATTTGCCCTCATGAGAAGCAGAGTTCATTACTGGATTACAATGATATACTGACGTGTAACCTTGTGACCTGAATTTCTCATTGCTACCAGGCATTATTTGTTCATTCAGTTTTCTAAAAATAGGCATCTGCTGCCATTTAAGGGACTGTAAGGCAGCTGAGACATTTGCATAGGCCTGCTATATATGATAATGGACCTAAGGGAGACCTCTGCCCTTCTGGAGCAACAGCTTAAGGCCAATTAGGATATCCTAGGACCTCTCATTTGGTAGTGTATGATATGGATAGGCAACTGAATTACGCCATTTGAGTGTGACTTAGTTGGAGAATAAAACACCTAAATATGGGTAGGTATCCAAAATGCAGAGGTATTCTAAGTTTCTAAGGTCCTGCTGTGGTTAGGGGAGATATAGTCAAATATGGTTAACGGAGCCTGGAGAACTTCCGGTAGATGTTTGGTTTAGGGTCAGCAGAATCACTCTCCAGGCTGCACTGACCAATTTGACTACATCTGTATTGCCTCTAATGGGATGTGTTCCAAATTAGAGCAAAGGAAAGAAATGAGACAAGGGTTGTTCCTGCTCATATTTTGAACTTCAGCTTAAGTGGCTTTGGGAAGCTTCTCACTAGGAGGATTTAGTGCAGGTATATGCCACCTTTTCCTGGTGGATTCATTCTCAATTTGTGCATGTTTGGGGGTTACAAGAAGTTACACCGCCATGGATAGTGCGGCTCTGCTGAAAGTTATAAAATACTACTTTGAGCTTGGCATTATTAGCAGTGATTTCATTTGCTTTCACCAGCTCTGAGTGCAGGAGAATGAGTTCATGTCCACCTGCTATATACTGTGCAGGCATATTTTTGCTTAGGTGAAGCTTAATTGTGGGCAAAACTGATTAGAGGGCCACAGCTATCTCTTTTGTAAGTCTGATCTGTGAATGCATGTAGCTACATGTCAGGGATGCAGTATGGCAACACTGTTGAAGTACTGTGAGATGTTAGAAGCCATACCATATCAGCAGATGCCATACTTGTGTAGCTATAAAGTTTTATCATAGTTCAAATTACAACTCTATTTCTACAGTATTATCTGAATAGAAGCTGAGCATGAGATAAGAAAATTCTTGTGTAATTCAGTTGTTGTACCAGACTCCTTATCATCTAAGATACCCTAAATTATATATAGCAAACTGCAAGCCAGCTTTGCGCAGCCAGAATGAGCCTGGCATTGACCTGGAGCTCTGTGTGCCCGACCAGCCTCCCAGTGACACTGTTCATCTGTTCTGTTTATTATATACTGCCATGAGCAGCATAATGGGTCTGAAGTCTCTTTAACCTACTTCGTTTTGCTTACCTGAGCTCTCTTTGACTCACAGTCACTTTTTAATAATTGTCTTACATGCAGGCTGGACAGGGAAATCATTCTGATTGTGGCATCTTTACTGATGCAACTTACACACCAAAAGTGTAAAAGAAAAACATATATATTATAAAGAATTTAGAATAAGAGAAAATGAAAATGGGTATGCTGAACAAGTGCATTTCAAACAGCAACTTTATCTTCCTTGTGAAAGATCTTTTCTGCACAGAGTAATTTTGTAATAGCTATCTTATATTATATGTATTCTTTGTCCTGTTCCAGAATAGGTTTTCAAAGTATTGAAAAGCCTTCGTTCACTTTAAGTAAGACTGTTACTGTGTATAAGAACTTAAGACCACTAAATAGGCTGGATCCTCAGGATATGCAAATAGTATAGCTCCAGTGAACTGAAATATAGCCCAATTGATGTGCTTCTTACAAGATTTCTGACCATTACCCCATGATGAAAGATTCACTTTTATTGCTGTTGCCCAGAAACTTTGAGAAATTGTCACTTAATTGAAGTGGTGGATCATTAATTAGATTTGCTTGAATTAAAAATATTTTTCTGTAGATTCTAATCATTAGCCAGATTGGGGAAGACACCACTAGACTGATGCAGAAATTCTTACTTCTTCTTTTTGCAGAGGAGCATTAGTATGAGCTCTTTAGGTATGGTCAGTAATGCACAGATACATCCGTAAGGATGCCCCAAGAAATCTTTGAAGGGGAACAATTAGTACTGACTCTATTCTTATTCTGGGGTTAGAGGTTATATTTTATGGCTTTACTCATATGTAAAAGATCTGTTCCTGTTCCTTGGCTATTAACCTAAGAGAGTCCTGCAGGAGATATTGTACTGCCCCAGCTGAGCAATGTATTGGCATCTTACAGTTCCTGTCTATACTATAGTCAGTGGTGCTGCTAGAGTCCCCTTCACATGACTGAGGTGATCAAGAGATTCCTTCAGTCCACTGTCAGGCTGTACCCCAGCAGCCAGCCAGCATCGATCACATTTCACATGTAGATTAGATAGCTTCCTGCTTGGAAGGCCAGCATGAATCTTTGCTTTGTTGTTTGTCTCCTCCACTTGCTTGTCTTACTACTAGGTTTCTGTCAATAAGAATGTTCTTCCCTTTGTACACAAGCCTTCTTATGCTCAGTTGCAAGACTTAGGTTTCCTTCACTGGTTGGTCTGACCATGAGACCATTGGCTAAATTTCTTTTGTGAGTCCTTGGGACAGGATATCTGGAAGATCCCAGTCCAGCTGTTCTAGCAGAAGGACACCAGCTAAAACCCTGACCCTACATCATCCTGTGAGCACTTCGAAGCAGAACACCTTGAACTCCTGTAGTGAGAGATTCAGACTCTTCCTAAATGTTACTGGAAACCTGGGACACTTCCTGGTGAGGAAAAGTAATCAACTTGTTTCACCCAACGGCATGTCATGGTGAAATGGAATTTTTTTAATTAGTCTTTAAAAAGAAGATTATGGATAAGCATCATCATCCCTGCTTCAACCTGTCTGTTTTTCATCGAAAGGTGAAGTCTGCAGAGAACCAGAGAGCAGCTATTTATTCCTTGGTGCTTGTACTCGAGGCTTGTGACATACTGACAAGAAAGCAGTTTTTCTATATATTACCTAATAAGGAAAACAATGGTATGTTCATCTCTTCTGAAAGGAACTCTTTTTCACAAAGTCATCTCTATACCCCAAGATCTTGAGCCAAAAGCACTTACTTCCTATTTGGCTCTTGATAGAGCAGAGACCTGCATGAACTAGAACTTCCAATTTTAGCAAAAGCAAGAAATACTGATCTAATGCTAGGGAAACAGGTTTTAGCAGCGATCTATTGGTTTTAGGCTTATTTCAGAAAGGGAAACAGGAGAATTTTTCTTGGGTTTCTCTGTACTCAGTTTCTCTATAAATAGCTTCATAAACCTGATGATAGCACTGCTGCCAGTGAGTGTGTTGGAACAAACATAGTCACCAATCTTGAAGCAAGAGGGCTCCTTATTTGGGACTTGCCCCTGTCAATCACTTCTAATCTCCCCTCAACTCTTCCTGCTCCTCACTGTAATGCTCTTCTACTCTATTTTCCACTTTCCAATACCTGAAGTTCATTGATGAGTCCTGTCACATGTGAACATGTGCTTGGCTCCTTGCTCTGGGCTCAAGTGTCAGAGGCAACGGGGAGGGTAGCTGAGTGCCGAGAAGAGGAACTGAGCAGGGAGTTACGGGTATGCTGCCTCCCACGCTGCCAGCACGGTTGGAGAGAAGTGAGGGACAAGAGCAGATGGATGGATTTGGAGAAGGGCAGGGTGGAAGAGAGGTCAGGAGAGAGAGAAAGCAAAGCAAGGGACACAAAATTCGAACTGCCCTCCAGCAGTGTACTATCTCACTCCAGCACAAGACAAATCTCCCTCAAGTATTCGTCTGGACTTGGCAGCTCTGTAAGTAATGCTACGAATGGTGTCAGTAGCAGTGCATCTTCATGTTAATGCCAATAAGTGTTAGCTAGGAACCCCCGAGGACTGCTGTCCTGAAGCCAAACCAGAAAGAAAAAAACAAAGATGCTTTCAGCTGTTCCTGGAGTTCACGTCCTGCCTTAGCACATCCATTCTTTCAACCAGTGAGCTGTCATGTATGCCTTAGAAAAGTGCAGTGCCTGGGAGAGGGAGGAGGGAGGGGAAAGTGTCCCAGCATCCCATGACCGTGACTTTTGCAGAGAGTTTTTTAATGTCAGTGAATAAGTTCTGGCTGATACCTGCGCAAGCCAGCCTTGGGCTTCCTGTTGTTTCCCTGCCATTTGCATAGCCTCAGTAGGCAGGAGCTCTAAGGCTGTGTTTGCAAGAGAGTAACTCTTGGGCAGTCCATTTTAGGTTTGTGGGCAGGCTCCGACTGCAGTTCTGACAGCAGAGAGGCTGGGTCAGAATCTGGAAGTTCTTGTAAATAATCAGCAAAAGCAGCTTACACATGGGTATCATATTTTTCCTTTATAACCAAGAAAAGAAAGGAGTCTGATTTATGGTTGTCTATTAATCTTGTAACAGACAGACCAGCATTTGGTCATGTATAGTGGAAAAGAGCATGTCCCCTAAAAGAACCTGAAGATTTGCTAATACACCGATGACAAATCATTGTACCTGCTTGATGCACGTATGACAAAGACCTTGTTTTAATCAACTTTCAAAATTACTCTTGAATTTAATTAATTTGCTAACATCTCTGTGGCAGTGTTTACATGAGACAAACTGTGAACACATACAGTATTGTTTTTCCTCAGTGTTGCAGGGGTTTATCTATTATTTGTGAAATGCTTTGAGATATTTAAATAATCACAAAAGATTATTACAGACTTGGCACAACTGATGCAAAGAGGAATATTGATGTGTTTGACTATCTTACACAGAAGGGGAGGGAAAGGATTCCAAGAGCATTTTCCTGCTGTGAGTCAGGACTAGAATGTCAAGATTAATGATTTTGAATTTTTTTTTTTTTATACCCTTAACATTTCACCAGTTTATTTACACATCCTGGATGAAGAATACAAGCCTACAACATTAGGCTGTTTTTCTTTGTTACCCTTCACTGATAGCTTTTCTTCTTGGGTCCATAGGGATATGCAGGGCACAGATTGAAAACACTGACCTAAATGATTTCTGGCAGATGATTTTATGCCCTGTTCTTAGATATTTCCAATGAAGGAGGTTTCAATATCTCGATGGCTGTTCCCATGCTTAGCTATCCTTGTAGCTAGACTTTTTCCTAATATATAATCCCCTACTTCCTTGGTACAGGTTAATCAGTTATTTCTCGCCCTATTCTTAAGGGATCTAGGGACGAATTCGTCACTGTCTTCAGTTAGGCAGTGTCTTATTTTCATTTGTGAGACTACAGTTCACATTTAGTCCAAACAGCATTTTCATTTATACTAAGAGAATACATTGGAAAGTTGTAATGAAAATCAAAGTGAGATGTTGAAAAGATGACTGTGTCACATCTGAATATGTGGTGGAGTTTGATTTACTGTGGTTCAAACCAAGATCAGAGATCAGTCAAAACTGATTGAAGGAAGAGACTGATATTTCCCATATTCTTTAAATACAGATCCAGTGTTTGCCTCCTGTAGTTTGCTAACTCATTCTCTCCTATATTCCTGTACTGTTAACACTCAGTTACAATGAAGCATGTCAGTATTTAGTCACCATTCAATATTTTGGTGATAAGTGAAGCGGAGAAAGATGTTGAATAGAGCAGCCTTTTCTGTGCCATTCAGAGTTTGCTTCCCTTTTCTATTAGCCTGAAGAAAGAAAAACATATCTTCATCTTCACTGGTTGCTAACTATATGCAGTCATATGAAAGGTTGTGCAGAAGCCAAAAATGGACATAAAGAAATAAGGTACAGATGTCCAAAATAGGAGTGGCTTTTTTGGATAGGTCTTAAAACAGTCTGGGAGCAGGAGAGCAGATTTCTACTCCAGCCTTGTCATTTATTGTGTGATCTTGGTTAAGCAATTTTTTTTTTTTGTCTAGGCTATACCTACACAGTTGTATTCGGTGAGAGTTAAACGCTGCTGTCTGAGCTAGGCCAACCCAAGGAAACTGTGAACTTGAACCTATCTGGTACAGCACTGTTTTGAACAAAAAATGTCCTGCTAAGTGGCTAGCCCTATAAAGAGAAGCTTAGCACTATGCTAACAAAGCTACCCAGCTTTTCTTGGCTTGAACCAGGTTTCTGTGCAAATATTAATGAAAGTTGGATCAGTCTGCAAGGAGCCTAAAAATATTTTTGAATTCGTCACATGAAAGATTAAGGAAAATTATTGTTGTCCAGCATCAGATTTTTCCAGAATGATTTGAAAGACAGTGATATATGGTAATTATTACTATTTGTAATATATTCAAGGCAGTGACACTTGTGTTCTAAACACTGGTGATGTTAGGGCCCTTGTTCTGAAGAGTTTATTCTTTATGAAATAAATAATTATAATATGTAACTATTAATAAGGACATAGAAAAAAAACTGATTTAGGATTGGATTTGTTGGCATAGTGAGATTTTCTGTTTTTTATGTGGTTAAGGGCACTGAGATTTTAGTCCTGCAGACTTTTTATTTTCCTAAGCAGCCTTTGTGAGTTTTTCCTTTCCCTGCTTTGAAAGCTCCTTGTGAGATGGATGCTTGAACTGCCATTCTTCTGTGCTTTAAAGAATTTACAATTAGAAATGGCAGCGCCTTTCAGAAATACAATAAGTATAAAAATGGCATTCAGACCCTCCTCTCTCTCTCACTATACTTTATTGACTAAAATTAAATTAGCTTGTACATACTTCTTTTCTATCTCTTTAGGGAGACTAGGTTCAGAATTGCTACAGTGAAATGATAGAATACGAGAGAGTACCAGCCTCACAAAATCTGCTGAAAACAAAGGGACATGGCATAGCTCAGGGGAATGGTAATTGCATAGACTTTTTAACCTTTTACACACTTGTTAAACTAATCACAACTAGATTAATAAGTAATCCAACCAGTCAAGTTTACCTAGCTCCCAATTTCTAGCCATTTAACATTTGCAAGTGGATTGTGATTTTCTAGTATTTTTTAAAATTGTCAGTCAGAGATATCACATTGTATTGCTACTTTTCCTTGATTGGTTAAGAGTGTATGTACTTCCTGCCAGCATGAAATATTTAATGAATTTGACATTTAGCTTTATGTGAAAATGTATGCTGCTAACATCCATTTTCTTAAATGTGTACAGAAAATGAGTTAAATAAAATGCTTATGTGTGGGAAGGAAAAATGAGAATGAAAGATGATAAAAAGTGAAAAAATCAAATCCACTGAACAAGACAAATGAATGTCTTTGTTCCATATTGACCCAGCTCCAGTAGAGAGCGACAAAAAGGCATTATTGTTGGAAGGCTGCTTGCTCTCTCTGTAGCTAACTCCTGTTCATCACTGTAGTTTAAGTCCTGTTCTGTACATTGATATTCTTAGGGCATGATTGTAATGGACTGATGACTTTTTCACCAAAATCCATATGCACTCCATGACTGGTTAGACTCAGAGGAAAAACAGTGCTGAACAATGCAGTCTGAGTTGTGTCCTCACCTTTATTGCCCCTGTGCAAACTGTCTGTGGTGGGTTGACCTTGGCTGGCTGCCAGATGCCCACCCAGCCACTCTCTCACTCCTCCTCAACAGGAGAGGGCGAGAAAATAAGATGGAAAAATTAGTGGGTCGAGATAAAGACAGGAAGTTCACTTGTAATTACCATCATGGGCAAACCAGACTCGACTTGGGGAAAATTAATTTAATTTATTGCCAATTAAAATATATTTGGATGGTGAGAAACAAACACAAAGGTTAAAATACCTTCCCCCTCCTTTATTTTTTTCCTAGGCCCAACTTCACTCCTTCATTCCTGACTCCTCTTCCTCCTCCCCACCCCACATGGTGCAGGAGGGATGGGGAATGGGGGGCTGTGCTGAGTTCATAACAGTTCCTCTAGGCTGCACCTTCCTCCTCACACTTCCCTTGCTCCTTCCCAGCATGGGTCCTTCCTATGGGCTGCAGTCCTTTAGGATAAACATTCTCCAGCATGGTCTCTCCGCGGGCAGCAGTCCTTCAGGAAATATGAACCTTCTCTGGTCTGGGGGTCCTCCATGTGCTGCAGTGTGGGTATCTGCTCTGGTGTGGTCCTCTCCATGGGCTACAGGGAAATACCTGCTCCACCGTGGTCTCTTCCAAAACTCACACAGGCTGCAGGAGAATATCTCCTACAGCTCCTGGAGCACCTCTTTCTCCTTCACTGACCGTGGTGTCTTCAGGATTGTTTCTCACACTTTTTTTCATCATGCCTCACTGCCTGCACAACATTTTTCCCATTCTTAACTATGCTTTCACAGAGGTGCTGCCAGCTTCACTGATGGGCTTAGCTGTGTCCTGTGGTGGGTCTGTTGGAGTCAGCAGGAACTGGCTGTGTCCGGCATGGGGCAGCCCCTCACCTTCTCCCACAGAGACCATCACTGTAGCCACCCCGCTACCAACACCTCCTGCTACCAACACCTTGCCACCTAAAACAAATACACTGTCATGGAGACCAGATAGCCAGGTACTTGGTTTCAGTCAGGCACTTGCTGCACAACTAAATGGAAGCAGTGATCCTCTGGTAGTATGGACAGTAGAAAATGGAGAAGATTCCCACAAGATTTGTCCTTTGGAAGAAACTGCTATCAAATAGGAGCATCAGTGTCCTTCAGTGGAAGGCAAGATTAATTCTGATGACTTACTGCATAACTAAGTTTCTCGTCTGCCACTAAAGAAGCTCTCCAGGAACAGAGAAAAGGCTTAAGTTCCCCTTGGTTCTTCTGATCTCCAGTGCACTGGCATCACCACTCTGTGAAGAGTCTCATGGTTGGGAAGCTCTTTTTACAGAAAGAGAGGCCTTAACTCAGACCACACTGATTTCTTAATTTCTACTATGTTCCAATTTAGGCTGTTTAAGATTTTTTATTTTTGCCTAAACTGTAGTTTTCTAATGAAGAAGAACGAAAGCCACATTATAAAACAGTGGTGTTTTTTTGTTTTCTCCTAACAACTGCATTCCAAATCAATTAAGCAGTTGGGGTATTCCAAGAGCTATTAATTAGTATGTTTCAATTATAACTGATGAAGCAGAATTATGTAGATTTTTTTGGAAACTTACCGAGAATCATAATTTTAAGCACTAGCTGGGAATATATGACAAATGATACAAAAATTGCAGAAGCCTTTTTATATGACATTTTCCCCAACGCTGCTGCCAGGGATGGCAAAGCAATGGTTAGACATAATTCCCTCTCGTACATATTACTGACATTTCTCTCCCCACCAACAGAGACAACTCAATATATGAACTTTTACTCTATTTCACTGGCATTATCCTATAATAGGAAGCAAACAGTGACTTTATTCGTTACGCAGTTCTGTAACCTAACCTACTCCTCCCTTCTCCCTGCCCCACTCTGGGAAAGGAGCAATTGGGAGCAATCAGTGCTACTTTCTTTCTAACAGTACATTCAATCTTTTTGGTTTAATGTATGTTGCCCTTTCTGCCTTTACCTGTCTCTCTTTCCTTACTTTGTTGAATGCCTTGCCACTGATGACTGCATTTGCAGCAGACTGCTGAGATGTTGCTGAAGTCAGCAGCACTAATACTGCATTAGACAATCCACTTCAGGGAAAACAGTGTTAGATTTAACCAGTGGGGTACTGCTGCGGTGAAAAGCTTTATGCTTGGAGGCACTCTGTGCATTTTCCAAACAAACAATACGTCAAGCTTTGCTTTCACAAACAGTAAATGTAATAGTAATGCTTCTCACTTCAATGGCAGTTTGCAGCAAAATGCTGTACAAACAGTAGGGTGAAATTCCCCTTGTGTGGCAGGCTCGCAGTGACTTTCACTGCTCAAGTCGTGTGGTTGAACACCTTGGGGATATGCAGAGGGACCGGGGCCAAACCGATGTAAAACGTCAGCACTGGGAGCAGTTTTCTTGATCCATGGCTGTATGGATCCTGTGGTCCCTAGACAGCAGTGCTTATTATTATGCCTCAATCCAGAACAACAGCCCCAGGGATACTAGTGTTCTGCCCCATATATAATCGTAGCCTGCAGGCAGGATTTTGTCTTCCATTTCTTGATCACAGCTGAAATGTCACCTGTTAATTAGCCCACATCATGCAAAGATGCTGCACAAACACAAAGGCAGACACAATCATTGTCTACTGGGATTTTTGCTCTGAAAGCCAGACTTTCTAAACCAGCATCAGATTTTTGAGTGCTCAGTGTCCAACATTCATTGTGTTGGTTAAATGGGTGCTCTCTACTTTACAAAACCTGTTAAAAAACCACAACAGATAGAGATGAAGAATGGGGGTGGGGAGGGGGCTGGAACAGCAACCAAAGCAGGTAGTGGAAATGATTAGCCATGTCCTCATAATGCAAAATTTTAATGGCTTGATGATTTTTTCATTACACATGGACAGAAACTTCCAGGTTTCATTACTTCCGTCATGCATATAGCAACCACCCGCTTCCTGTCGGACACACAAATTCTCTTCATCCATAAACCCGCATGCATTTTCTGTTTGTGACATATTCATGAGAAGTTCATGTAGCTGGTAGCTTAATACACTGATTGCCTCAGCCCTTCTCTAACATACCTCTTATCCTTGCTCTGACTTCCAGGCACAGACCTGCTATCTTAACCCAAGCAGCCAGTAGCTGAAATCACTTTAGCGAGTCTGTGGGAAGGTTGTGAGATTGTAAGCAAATGGTAGATACCCATATCCCCCAGGAACTTCTGTTTGGAGATGAGCCAGAGCCTTGGAGTGCAGGATCATATGTTATCCACTGGTGGGCTGCTCATTTTTCTGCCTTTCCACACTGTTCAATCAGGAAGCCTTTTGATGTTCAGTGTCTGTCCATTTGAGAAGAGGGGTGGGGGGGAACACAAACAACTAAAATACTCTGTCCAGTGAAAATGAAATAAGTGAGGCTCCTGCTAGGACGCTAAAACAATCATGGGCAGTGGAGTCTCTTCATCCCCCAGTCCTTTACGATCCATTTTAGAGAAGGTAGATCCACCTACTTTTAGTGACGGGTTCAGGGAAGCTGTAGTGGGCTTGGCTAGCATGTCACAGACATTTCTGAGGCTTGGTGCTCCAGTTCTCTGTTCTGCAACTTCATACACTTGACAAAATATCGTATTTCTAAATTACTTCAGGAGGGAATGCTGGCTTATTAAGTAGTGCTACAGGAAGGATGTGCAAGTGCTGATAACTCAATGTAGGATCTTGTGAAAGCTGTAGGGAGGGTGATTTGCTCATGAATTTTCTCAGTGAAACTGGACTGCATGTTAAGATTACTTTATAATTTGAACTAAACTTCTAGTTTTAAGGCGAAGATAAGGAAGACTCCATGGGAAATTTTGAGTGCTTGACTATGTAAATGTTTGAAGAAAGCATAATTTCCTTTCTTTAAAAAAACCTCCCATCATATTATGAGGATTTTGGGGAAACATACTGGTACGTGCCTTCAGATGCACATCAAAGAACCTTTTTACTTGAGCTGAAAGTACTTTGTTGTCTCCCTTGGATGGACCCACTAAAATGAGAGATGAAATGTCCAGTTTCATTTTTGATCAACTCATGTATTAAACTTAAAGCCAGCTGCTGGGTTTATGAATGCATAAGTATATATGCCTCAATCTAATTCTGTGCTGAATTGTGTGAAAGCAACACCTGCATCAGATGTGTCAAGAATACTCTATTATACTCTCATTAAAATGTACATACATTCCTGTGTGCTCATTTAACACCGGAACATGGAAGAAAATAAAGTACTAAATAAGACACTCCATTAAACCTGACTTACATTTTTTCACAGATAAAAATTGTGACAGCAGTACCACAGAAGAGGGTATGTTAATTTAAAGAAATTGTATTTGGTTTAAACCAGTTGAGAAACTCTCCTCTAAAACCAGGTTTCTTCGGTATCTCCTATGTTCTTGGCACATTGGGTAAGATAGTTGCCAGGATATAGGTCAGTGTGGCAAAGCCATGCTTAACGTTTTCATAGTCAAAAGCCAGTTGAGCATCCTCTCAGCATTTTGGCTCTTATTTGAAGCTGTCCTTCTGAGGTGGCTGTACTTTGAACCTCTCTGTCTGGAGATTTTCCCTTTAAATTAGAACTATTTTCACAGTCATAACAGGTTATCTAGCTCACCCTGCTGCTGTAAAGCAGGGCCAACTATACCTAAACATTTCTGGCAGAAATTAGTCTAACCTGTTCTTAGAAACATCAGTCTCCTAAAGCAAAGCATACCTGCAGTAATAAAGGACAATTTTTAACCTGAAGCAATGTCTTATGGTTTCAATAGCTCCAATGTTTTGCATTACAGCGTTTTGCTTTAGATTAGAATATTTCAGTTGGAAGGAACCTACAACGGTCATCTAGTCCAACTGCCAACTGCTTAAGTTGGGTTAAGCTTTGCCCCAGTCTTCTTGATGGTCAGTGAGTGAGAGTTTTGATTCCTTAATTGTCACCAATATTAGCAGAAATCTCAGGTATTTAAGCTCCTCACATATCAATGGGAGGCCTGGCTGTACTGTTCATCAGTACATCAAGTGCAGGTAGTGTGGTACTCTTGGAGGTGAACAACTGTACAGATCCCAACATTTTAATTTGACTTGTAACATCAATATCTTCAGTTACTTTATTTTGAAGCTTATCCAAACAAACAGGAATTCACCTTTCTTTCCCCACCGGCATCCTCTTACTGGGGTAAGGCCTGTGTTGAACCACTGGTGTGTTCCTTTGAGGTTACCTGTCTACTAATTTAGTGCATGCATGTGAATGGAGATTCATCATTGCTTTCAGTGAGGCAGATTAAGTCTTCTTTCATATGATTTAACAAACAGACATGGATGATACTCTGTTCTGGGAAAAGCCTGTTCTAACAGCAGCTTGTTTTGAAAAAACATGGATAAATAAAGCAGGGATTGTTCTGCATTTATTGTAAACATATCATCTTCTCCTTTGCCCTACATTTGTCCTAAACTATAGTCTAAACTATCTCTATAAAGCCAAGAAATTATGTAGTCCTTCATTTTCTTAAACTGTGTATCTCTGCACATTGTTGAATTGCCACTGTAGTCCATCCTTTGATTTTAGTAAAACTACTTGTTAAACTTCTGGAAGTTTATATAGCTTTTATGTTCATATGTTTGTTCAAAAATTGTACAGACATGGATTCTTACAGGACACTTGTGTTAGAAAAGTAAGCACTATTTTATCTTTTTCTAGTTGGTGAAACTGTGGTTTAAAGGTGAATGGTAGCACTTTTCTGAGAGCACAGGTTCATGGAGCCAGAGTTCCAATTAGAAATCGGGAATTCTGACTTCTTACCATGTGCTCAAGGCACTAACCCCACTCTCTTGTTGTGAAGAGTGAGATAGCTGCTAGACGGAGTATCTACACTGGTTTTCCAATACCTCACTGCTGCTTAAAATCTACCCTGAAACATCTCTGGGGTATTGACTGCCATTGTGCCTTCTGCATCAGCCTTGTAAGAAGATCGTCTCTGTTATACATCAGTTGCTCAACTAGCTGCTTTAGTAGAGTGTCCCTGTGTATTAATTTATATCATATAAAATACTTTAGTATCAACATTTCTACATACACTTAGGGTAGCTATTACTAATAGCAGAAAATGAAAGACTTTGACACAGTTCTTCTTAGGAAAAGTGTTATCTTTTATTTTAGAGATAAGCAAGCTGAGCACAGTAATCCATTGAGCTGTTTAAGTGACACAATATTTATAAGAACCCTACCCTTAACTTCCCATCTTGTTCTTAAATCAGTACAACACATTTTCCTTTGAAGACAGAATCAAACAGTCCATGATTTTACTGTAAAGCTGTTATTAACACTTTGCCAGAAATATGATTTGAATAAGAAACAACATTTATACTAGCAGAGAGGAAAAGAAAACTCACAAAAGCTGTTCTAACTCTACCATCTCTTGACTTTCTTCCTCTTGACTTATCATTTGTGAGATATCAAAGTCAGGCATCTCTCTCTATTGAAAGGCTCACCCAACCTACACTGGACTATGCCAGTCATGGTAAGGTGGATAGCTGTTTCAAAAAATTGTAGCATGCCGTTTCTGTCATATGAATTCTGCTCTCTTCTTACCGTGTGAGCCTCGAATCCTGAGAATATTTTGCTGAGTAATCTCAAGTGTGCAAAATCAGGCCTCAAGCTTGCAGATTTTGTGTTGATTCACAATATACACAGAAGTTATGGGGTCTAAGTAATGTAAATTGATTTAATTCCATGGAATCCATGGAAGTTATGTTACACTGATTTACATCAGCTGAGACACTTCTGGGAATACTCAAATTTATTTAGATCAGTAAGGAGACGTTGTGACTCAGATTTAAGATATTTGCCTATAGAGCAAGGGAGGTTCTAACTGCTTCACACAACCTCTCTATTTTGCGTTTCTTCTGAATAATTCCCTGATATTTCCTGCTGGAACTCACTGTATCTATTACAATAATCCTTTCCTTTCAGAAGATGTAGAGAATGAAATAATTGATCTCTTTTACAAAAAAAGTGACTTCTTTCTAATACTGTCACTCTTGTTCCTATTGTCACCTTAAGTTCTTAGAACTTATGTAAAATATATGTCAAGGTAATAGACAGTATCCTTTTAAGTTTGATGTCACTCCATCCTGGCTGGTAAGCGTTGGGAACCATAATGACCTCTTGATGGTCAAACTGAGCATCTGTGCCACAGGGTGTCGCAAAATGGAGATACACACAAAGGGGATCAACCACAGAGGCTTTCCCTCTGATTCTGGATCCTTTCTAATCTATTTAGTATCTGGAGCCTCCAAGTCACATGTGAAAAGAAATATTAACTGTAAGTGTAAAGCAACTATAGATTTCTGTAGTTTATTGGTTAGCAAGTAAGCTAGAAGCTCTGTCCTCGATGCAATGCTTCAGAGATGTATCGCTTCTAGGAAAACATGACTGTAGTAAACAGCTGAGTTCTTAAATTATTCTGTATCGTAAAATGATTTCTATTGGGAAAGAGTAGTAGTCCACTTCAAACTCAAGGTGTAATCACGTTGTATGTTCAAATTGTATAGAATCAGTTTACGGTGCCACTCTGATCAGATGTTGTAAATCCTTCTGCTTTAATTTCTCAGCAAAACAGCAAAGGCACTTTGGGAATAAGTTCAGAGAATGCAGCTAAAGTGACTGTATTTTAACTGTAATCTGATTTAGGTCTGCTATGAAATAAATCAATCCAGTTTCAAAGAAATTACAGGCCAGTGACAGCTACACCATGGTAAGATTACAGCAGGGATTTGGTTTAAAATGAATCCAGCATCTTTAAAGCCTGCCTGTGGTACCATTATACCAGTGGATGCTGAAGAACCTGGCCTCATCCTGCCATTGCTAACATTGGCAACAGAGAGTGGGGAAGTGTGATGCTGAGACACCTGAGTTATTTGGAGGCGAGCCAGCTTTGATTCGGATGCCTTGGTAGCTTGACATAATGGTTGGGCTAATAAGTCTGGCTGGTAGTCAGTGCTTATTAGCTCTGATGTACTGCTAAGGTCACTTGGGCTATACAGTGTCTTAGTCCCAAGCTGGGAGGTCCATCATTGTGCTTGGCATGTGAGTGACTTTGACCTCAGATATCTAGTATGCTTTGGCTGAAGAATGATTTATGCTAAAATTTGTGAAGCTTCCAGGCTTTAAAAAACATTTTCAGAAGTGATGGTTTTGTGGATCCATGTAAATAATATGGGCCTGCTTATGTTGGTGAGCCAAACAGCATTGTGGTTTGCAAAGCATTTTGTGTTTCTGTCAATACCAGGCCAGGCAGTGATCACTGATCTTTAACAGTTCAATTTCCTAGCACTATTAATACTATTAGTATTATGATTTAAGGACATAAATCACTGCCAGGGTCCCTCACCAAACACCACTTTGTGTAATTTATATCCTAACTAGTCAAAGTTTTCATGTTCTTATTGGATAAATGGTTTTCTGCATCCTTCTGAAATTTTTGCATATGCAGCTGGCCTAGAGGGTGAAGTTCTAGAGGGTGAAGTTCTAGTTCTAGAGGGTGAAGCAAACCCTTGAGGTGGCTTGTGTATGGATGGACAAAACACACATGGAGCCTTCCAGATGAGAAGAATCGCATCTATGTGAATAACATGGTTTATGTGAGAGTCTTGAAAATAGTATTTAGGAAAGTTGTATACGAAGATCAAGGTCATACCCTTAGGGTATTTGATTTTGAATAAGATTTTTTTACTTTGTGTTTCAGTGGCTGTTCCCTCACCAGTGCCAGCTTGTGAACCTGAGCCCAAAACTAACGGGCATTACCCACCTCCACGACTCTCCGTTTCCTCCCGAGCCACTGTTGTTGCTACCATGGAAGCCCCTTCTCAAGGCCTGCAGACAGTCATGAAGTGGAAAACAGTGGTGGCCATCTTTGTTGTGGTGGTAGTTTACCTCGTGACGGGAGGACTTGTCTTCCGTGCCCTGGAGCAGCCCTTCGAAAGTAGGCAGAAGAACACAATCGCGGTAGAGAAGGCTGACTTTCTTCGGGAGCACGTTTGTGTAACCCAGCTAGAGCTGGAGACGCTGATTCAGGTAGGCCACGTGAAGAAGACAGTACTTCTTGGAAGTTAGGAAAAACAACTTGGTGGTTCGTTGATCAGCTGGGCTGGTGGGGAAACAAAATTGTTCACAGAGCCCTCGCAATGAGCAGTGTGAAGAGCAGGCTCTTTCCTAGTCATTTTAAAATCTGGGAAACAGAAACTATGTCTCCAAAACATTGTAAACAGCGGTTAAATGTATTCACTAGAATAATGAAAAATGTGTGCAAAGAAAATCAGAACTTAATATCTGGAAGAAATTTTTGTGGGAGGCGACAGATTTGCAAGATGTTTGCCCATCATTTCTGTAAATTTTCAAATGATATTAAGTTCATAATTCTTCCTCCAAAATTAAACACAGCAACCAGGAGAGCAAACAGAAAATGATAGCTGGGAATTTTGAAATAAATATTCATCCAAGAATTCTGAACTTACTGGTTGTCGTGGTTTAACCCCAGCTAGCAACTAAGCACCACACAGCCATTCGCTTGCTCCCCCCTGGTGGGAAGGGGGAGAGAATTGGAAGAGTAAATAAAAGTGAGAAAACTTGTGGGTTGAGATAAAGACAGTCCCAGCTGTGTCCCCTCCCAACTCCTTGTGCACCCCCAGCGTCCTCGCTGGTGGGGTGGTGTGAGAAGCAGAAAAGGCCTTGACTCTGTGTAAGCACTGCTCAGCAATAACGAAAACATCCCTGAATTATCAATGCTGTTTTCAGCACAAATCCAAAACATAGCCTCATACTAGCTACTGTGAAGAAAATTAACTCTATCCCACCCAAACCCAGCACACTGGTATATTAATGTACAGGTTTACTGTTGTGAATTTTAGCTAAATGAATGATGATGAAGTATACAATTAAAAATAGAAAACAATTGGCATTTAAGAACTACAGAATTTTTAGTCTGGTCTAGTATGCAAAGCTTTAGAATCAGTTTTGAAGGAAATAAATACAAAGTATGTAGGCATAAGTGCAAAAATGGAATAACATGCAGGAAAGGTCTATCAAGGGTAGTTATCTTTCATTGATTAAAACTCTAGACAAAGAAAGTATTATGGATCTTACAAGACTTCAGTATAGTATCTTCTAGGATCCCATGCAGAAACCTATCAGTTAGCCTGGAGAAAACAGAGATCAAATAAGTAATGTGAGATACCTAACGATATATTCCGAAGTTGAACTTCAGCCTCATATTTCAGAGCTGAATTTGCATCTGAGCCTTTGAAGAGCACAATGTGTTTCCCTCTGGGGTGTTGCACCAGAGCTCTGTACACAGAGAAAGTACACAGAGCTATCCCCTGGATTTTCGTGTCCATCCACCCAACTGTGTTATAAAACCTTTCTGTAAGTGAATCAAATTTATAAGCTTAGTATTTCTTTTAAGAAGCTGTTCCAGTATCTCATTGCTGTGATGGAAAAAGCATTCTCCTACTTTTCAGCCCCAACTTGTTCCGTTTCTTTGTAGTTGGTCTTCCACAGACAACATCCCATTGCTTAATTGATTCCTCTCCCTTGCCCACACGTGTAGACAGCAATGCTCTTCTGCCTCTCCTAAGCAAAACAAATTCTTTCTGTTTCTTTGAAGACAGATGTGGGCTCTCCCTGCTTGTGCTCTATGTTCACAGAAGACAGGCCAGTTCTGAGTCAGAAGCTGTGTACCTGTACCTTTGGGCAGCCTGGTACTGTAGCTAAGAAGCCAAACCTGCTTTAGCAGGAAGCGGTATTGTGCTGATGTGACTATACAGCTTTTGGATCAGGGCTGGCTTGGATCACAACCTTCATCTGTCTGCAAAAGACAGGTGAACATGTTTGGTTGGCAGGGTGAATTCTGTTCAGGGATATTGGTTCAGATGTGTTTCTCATGGCAGTGTTGCAGAGATCTGTATTTCCCTCAACTCCTTATGATGTGTGCTGGCTGATTAAAGGATTTTTTAAAAATACTAAAAGCAAGAAGTTTGTATTCCCTTGATGGGAACGTCACTATTAAAAGATATGCAAAATGCTTTCTTTTCTAACAGAAACCAGAACACATAATAGGTGCAACAAGCAAAGCACCTCAACAGGATGGTAGACTCCTGCATACTGACTGCAGTACAAAGATTTCTAAATAGCCCCTATTCTCTATCCTAAGCTATGTACCAACTTTAATTCTTTATTTTACACAATATTTTTCCTTCTTTCACCTCAAAAGTGGTGACACTAAAATAAAAACCAGGCATACTGTGTCATTAGAAGGCAGATATTCTGAACAAGCCTTATCTCCTGAGATTTCAGGATGTCCTCAGGCATTACACTGGGTAACTGCAAATCATTTTGCAAAGGTAAATTAAATGGGTTTAGCAGCTTAGCATGTGAATGTCTTAAGGCCAAGTGATGTGAAATATTGAAACAGATTTGTCAATAAAGAACAAGTTCCTTTGGATTCTTCTGTATGTTTGGGGGTGAAACTGGCTCCAGGGGTGTAGTTGGGTATGCTGATACAGAAAACTCTGATTGTAACTGACTTGCACAGAAGAACAGTGAACTACTGCTTGAAGATAATGTCAAGGGGTTAATGTTGTGCTTTCATGCCTTTGTGTTGATGATCTCAAAAGTGACATCTCCCTAGCTGGCACAATGCATTTCTGCATTGCACCAAATGCTGCATCTGCCTTTACAACTGTGATTTCAGACTGATGTGGCAACCTCCATGGGTCCTGGCTGCTGTGCTGTGTGCAGTCAGCACCTGGCTACCGCTAAGGGAGCTATTTATAATTAGTGTTATTTGACTACCTGAAAGCCTTTAGATGAACACAGATCATACTCTCCAGAATGACTGTGTTGATTCACCTCTGTGCTTTGGGGAATATGGAAAAAATACAAAAAGAGACCTTAGAATGGGCTTGTATCCTTTTACTCTGAGGGTGACTCTGGAACAACCTTTTAAGGAGAAGAGGAAAGGAGTGTCATGGTCTTTACAACGCTAATGATGGCAAAATTTATCCCTTTGCCTAAATTTCAATCTTTCAAAGGATTCTCCTTTGGAAAACCTATAAGGAAGATGTACATCACTGTATGAGGAAGCTGTTAAAATTTAGTGTGGATGAGACATCCTCTCCAACTTGATTTCCAATAACCCATTGCAAATATTAGCACTGGTAGCACAAATGTGAACTGCTGAGTCCAGACTGTGAAGTTCATTCATAGACTTTAGAAGTAATATAGTGATGAAAACAGCATAAATTCCTAAGAAGATTCAAAGTATTTTAAATTTGTATTTATCTCTTGGGTTTTGGTGCAAGTCTGTCTAACACTAACACAATGACAGATAATTTATATTATCTTAACAATAGCAAGTATTTCACAGTGCAGTCTATATTGTCCAAAGCCACCTGAAGTGGAAGTTCTTAACTGTACATTTTTAAAGCCCATTTCTGCTTCTGAAGACACTTGTTGCAGTGAAGCAAGTTCATTATTTAATGCTTTATGTGATCTACAACGTGGCACAATGGTGAATACCAGAATAAGAAAATGACAAAATTGCTCTATCTCGACACTTCCAAGTTTTCAGAGTTAGAGAGAAATGAAATATAGAATATGCTAAAAGACGATGAAACTTAGGTGCTTCGAGTACATGTAGCTGTATTGTACCCATTTGAACAAATAGCAGAAGGCAGCAGGACTCAAGTGACTGAACATACAGTTGCAAAGAAAAATAACATTGGTAGTCACACCTGCTGACATATTACAAAACTTTTTTTTTGTTCTTATATGTCATAGCACAAGTTTATTAATAGCTGGGGTCAAAAAGAAGTCATCTTGCCTTTGCAATAACAGACACTTAGAGTGTATAATGGGGAGGTTATGCCTCTCAGAAAGATCACATGTTATCTATCATTAGGAGAGGCAGGTGGGAAGGCCATCAATGTGTTTTGGCAAAGTAATTCCTATGGACCTGATAAGGGTATTCATACTCTGTTTCTATGTAGCCTGTGCACCGCGTATGAGTAAAAACTTTTGTAATGAGCCCTGCTTTCATAATGAGCCCTGCACAATGACGTAAGATAGAGTGGCTTGCTACTGTAAGAAGTTGCTTAGGTTATTGGTGGGCTGCTTTCTTCTTCCTTTTCCTTCAGGGTTTAATTTAGGAGTGTGAGTGATTATAGTTTAAAAAAAAATCACCCACCTGGGAACTAAGTCATATTATCAATGTCCACTAATGACTACAGCAACTCATTAGAGTTAGCCTGTAAGCTGAAAAGGAAGCAGCACTGGAAATAAGCTAGTCAGGCTTTACTGGCTAATTATGTTAGTAAGAGTTCATATTTTGGATAGCCACTTTTGATTAGTGTTCTGAACTACTTTTGCCCTGAAGGTAAGCAAGAAATGGAATATGCTGTAAAGATGTTTCAGTTTTCAGCTGCTTGATAGGTTCACTAGTGTCATAAGCCAGCTTGTCTTTTCAGGCTGTTTCCTTGTAAAATGAAGAGAACTTGGATGGCTTTCATGTGCTAGAAGAAAGCTCTTGATGGAGCAAAAAAAAAAGTATTTTGAGTTAACTATGGGGAAGACTTGCCTGTTGCTGAAGACAGGAAAAGACTATTTGAACTGTGAAGAAAAACAATGGTAAATACCTGATTATTGAATCTTCTGCCTCTGCCTCCGGAGGTTTTCTTCTATATGTCCCAACTTCCCTTCTGTCCCTGATCTTTATTTTACCTTATTCCCCTTAAAAGGATATGAAAAAAGAATTCAGATCGCTTGGGTCCTGTCTAAGTTGGTGCAGACACCCTGGTTTGTAACTTCAGTCCAGAGACACTCCAGTTGTATAGGAGACAGACTGAGCCTAGGATGCTGCAGAAGCCTGCAGCTGTCTTGTAGCTATGTTGCTTCCAGAACTTAGCTAAGAATTTTTCAGGGAGCTACGCCCTCTGGACTTAGATCTCTGTGCGTGTCCCTTGTTGAATGCTGTAGGTCTGCCCTCAGACACAGTGCATGCATGACAATCAAATCACTGTAAATGTAGGTAGCTCACTATCTGGCTGATTGTCACCTAAGACCTCTATGGGATAGGCAGAAATATTTAAGGGGTGGGCTTTCAAAGCTTATTACTTTTGATTATACCTGAACAAAAATTGCTGGCCTTGGTTCTTCGAAAATGCTGTTGTAGAAAAGTGAATAAATGGGAATTTATAATGAGGATCCCTTAATCACTGTGTGAGGGGTGGTGAGAATAAGTAGAGAGGTAGGGAGTATAGAGAAAAGTTATTAAGGAATTAGTCTTTAAAAGCTGCTTGCTAATGAGAAGCATCCTAATAATCACAATAGAGAAACATCAGAGCTTGAAAGGCAATTGAAACAACTTTTTGTATGCTTGATAGGAATCTGCTTGGAAAATAATTGTAGAGGGAGATAATCATTATTGGATTAGCATGATCCGTGGAGAGGAATTAATGGAACTAGAAAAAAGATGACAATAATTTTCTTTTCTTTTCTTAACAAATTCCTATCCTTGGTTACACATAGGGTACATCCTTTAAGTAGCTCAGCACTCAAGAAGGGTATTATGCTTGTCCTTGGAAAAGATTTGTTTTCTTCATGCTTGGGATCTTACTGGAGAAATTAAAGAAACATGAACAAGTGGGCCAGATAAAAGCCCTTCTTCCCAGAGAAACCAGAAACAGTCTGTTTGTTCCTGTCTCCTCATCAGCTGCACTAGCTCCCAGCTATCTTGTTGCCTATGGGCATAACTCTCGACTTTTTCTTGATGTAATTGTCTTAATTAGTGGTCAAGGTACCTAAAACAGTGAAGGCTGGCATGTACTCACTCACGCACCAAGGAGGATCAGATATGTGAGTATCCAGGCACAGTGAGGACCAGGGGACAGGGAGCTGGCATCTGTGGACCTCACCACTGCCAGCCAGGGAGCATGGCTGGCCAGGGACAGCCAGGGGCATCCCCCAGCCCAGACTGTCAGGTACCTCCCTGGGGACGGGGATGGGCTGAGGCTGGGCCGGGACATCAGCCCAAGGGTCAGCTCTTGACACTTGGTGAGACAAGTCAGTGTTCACTATACCTTTCTTTGAACTTTGAGTCCTATATGTTAACAACTAGGCGGCCCAGGGTGGGCCCATGCCTCATAGCCTTTAAATATTGCTGCCTGAATATCAACAGGTGAAATTGATAAAGGCTATTCCAGATTGAGATTGAGTCTGGATTGCACTCTCTTTGGGAATACAGGGTTCAGTTGTCCCAGTATCACCACATATGCTGGGCTTTTGCTGTGGGATTTGCCTTCAGTCCCATGCAGATTCACCAGACCATGTCTTTTTGGTTACAGAAGGACTGTAGTGTGTGGATACCAAAGGGGCCAAGAGTAAAATAGTCATCTATACAATGATAGGGAACAAAACTGAAAATTGTGATCAGAAATATATGTTTTTAAAAAAATAATGTTGAGTACTTGGATTTACTTTGGTAGTTTTTTCATTTCTCTCACTCCTATCTGCCTATCGGCTTTAGGACACATCCATTACTTGAACAGCAAGAAAGACAATTTCAGCCCTTTGAGGTATTCCAAGTTATTGCCTTCCCTGAATGGGTGGCATTTCAAAAGATAAATTACCATATATTAATAATTATTCATTAAAGAAGAATGCTTTTTGAATTCATAAAAAGTCTTGAAAAAATGTTGTGCACTGTGCATGTAACTGCTCTTGAGAAGGAAGAAGGGATCAGTGAAGGAGTAAGTGTGAAACAGCTGTGGGTACTTTGATGATCTGTTACTTTTGATGACACTTCAACTATAAAAATACCTGAAACTACTAGTTTAAAGTGTCTTAAATGTGGAAGGTTTGCCAACAGAGTGGTTAGCACTCTGGAAATTGGTTCTTTCCCTACTCCAAGATAACCTGAGGATGCAGCTCTTCAGGTCATGCTGCAAAGCTATCTGAAGGTTCACAGATGGGAAACTGTTGTAAAATTTCATGGTCTGTGTGAACTGGGAAAGTCTTGCCAGTGGTAGTGTCCTTGTTTGAGTTTTGTGTCTGTCTTCATCTAGCAGGATACTTCTGTGTAGGTGGACTTGTGGTGGTGGTAGTAAGGCATCCTTTATTCATCGCATGACCTGAAATTGCATATTTAAGTGCTTCTAACTGCAGGGCTGCTCTCCTCTTACTGCTCCCTTTCTGTACTCCATGGCTCTATGCAAAATACTTTGTGTTAAGAGATAGCATTGGGATAGTTGGATATTTAGAAATGAATGATGTCAGTCAAGCTTTAAAGAAAAAGTGAATTTGTTCTGGATGAGAAGGGAGCCTGAGAAGCTCAAAGCTGCCTAAGGCAACGGGACACTCCTTCACTTCAGGATTTAGTGCTTGGCCCTAATAGACTTGCTAAACTGTGTAAACTCAAATGTGATTAAAGTGTTGTAATTGGCTCCCTGACATTCACACACTCAAGGGGAAGGCAAGCGGCATTCCTTGGCAGAAGTAATGTGCCAGGGTAGCTGACAGTGTGTCATGGCCTATTTAAACAGGCAACCTGTCTGTTATGCTGATTTACGCTCTTCTGGGTAAACAAAGAAATGATCTCTGCTTTCACACCACCTGCAATATGCCAGCAATTGGTACAGAAGTCCTTTCAAAGGGTTTGGTCCTAAACACTTCCTTTCTCTATATCCCTGTTTCTTGAGTTATGGACAGGTGCTGAGGAACCCTGGCTTTCTGCCTACATGAAATGCAACCAGTTCAGTCTGGAGCTTGCTCATGCTGTAATTTCACAATCAGCTTAGCCTGGCATGTAGCAGCTCTGTTAAAAAAGGCTGTCCCGTACTGATCTCTTTAGATATACCTGGCCGCTGTTCTTGCCCATGCACCTCTTCTCCCACTCTTTTCCCTTTTTGTGGGGCAATGTCATGAATAACTAAAAACTGCGGAGCAGATTAGCTGAAACTAGCCCAAGGAAAAAAATGTGTTAGAGGAACATTTGTGACGATTAAGTCAGTTGGAAATATAGACAAAAATGAGTGAGGAAAAGTGCAAAATGGAAGAGGAAGAAAAGAAAAAATGTGATAAATGAGCCATCAGAGGGAAGAGGTGAATGAGGACAAAAGTGTATCATGAAAGCTAGGGATAGAAGAGGTGCTAAATGGTGTTAAAAGTCACTGCTAAAAGGTTATAGAGAAGATCAGGAGAGGAATCATAGACATGAACAGCTGAGAAGTGGGGCAATGGTAAAATAGAATGGTTAACCTTGCTTTGCACACGGACTGTATAGAAAAAGGTGAAATAAAAATTCACAGTGACAATTCATAGATCATAAGTCAGAAGGAAAAGAGAAGTCATAAAAGAAATGGAATAAGAAAAGTCAAAACAAACTTGTATTGATAGGTGGGAATTCTGTGTTGAACAAAGTTAAAGAAAGAGAGGATGTAAGAGGCAGCACTTTGCCTCTCCTGTTGAGCCCAGCAATAAGTTCAGTGAAATAACCAAGGCTAAAGGCTGGTGGTAAGATTTAGGAGGAGGAGCAAATATCAGAGTGAGACAGAAAGGGAAGACCTGGCAGTAGCGTGAGTAGCATGATAACAGCAACATGAAGTGGGGATGGAACAGAACGGGATAAAGGCAAAGAGCTGGAAATGGTAAGAGACAGAAAGAGAGAAGCTTGGTTCCTTTGCATTGGTTTTATGGAAATTAATCTCAGTTGGGAACATGTGGGAAGGAGAGGTTTACTTGGAAAGGCAGTCATTTTAGCTGCTGTTCCAGAGTGAGGTCTGAATTTCTCTATGATGGGCAATAGATTGCATGAGATCTACAAGCAACTAGAGAATATGTACCAAAGGGCATCTCAAAAGTGAACTTAGAGCAATTCAGCTGAATGTGCCAGATGCTGATGAAAGATTCATTTCTGTGCTTTGGAGGCTGTCGTGGTTTAACCCCAGCCAGCAACTAAGCACCACACAGCTGCTCGCTCATTCCCCCCGGTGGGATGGGGGACAGCATCAGAAGAGTAAAAGTGAGAAAACTCATGGGTTGAGATAAAGACAGTTTAATAAGTAAAGCAAAAGCCGCACACACAAGCAAAGCAAAAGAAGGAATTCATTCACTCCTTCCCATCGGCAGGCAGGTGTTCAGCCACCTCCAGGAAAGCAGGGCTCCATCATGCATAAAGGTTACTTGAGAAGACAAAATGCCAAAACTCCAAATGTCCTCCCCTTCCTTCTTCTTCCCCCAGCTTTATATGCTGAGCATGACGTCATATGGTATGGGATATCCCTTTGGTCAGTGGGGTCAGCTGTCCCAGCTGTGTCCCCTCCCAGCTTTTTGTGCACCCCCAGCCTCCTCACTGGTGGGGCTGCGTGAGAAGCAGAAAAGGCCTTAACTCTGTGTAAACACTGCTCAGCAATAACAAAAACATCCTTGAATTATCAACACTGTTTCCAGCACAAATCCAAAACATAGCCCCATACCAGCTACTGTGAAGAAAATCAACGCTATCCCAGCCAAAACCAGCACATTCTCCACCCCTTATTCCTTACCATTTCTGTCATGCTCAGGTACCACACTATCCAATACATCCTCATTAACCACCATCCCCCTTCCCATCCTTCGATATAATATACAGATATCATTCCCTTATTCTATGGACCACCCCTGTGAAATGTCCTTAAAATGTCCATAAATGTCCACAAAATGTCCATTGAATTCATTTAGTCCATGACTTTGGGCTCCATCTGTTCTGGTGGTCACTCAGGACAGGAGAGGTGATGTGTTGCATGGAGTTACTGGGCACCAAAGCCAGCTCAGGTCGGGTCACTGCTGCACTTGCATTGCATCTTGTAAGGCTTGTCCTCCATTGGTTCAGGTGGTTCCTGCTATAGTGATTCCTATAACATGCATTTCAAATCCTGGGTTACAACAATTTAAAGGTATTTCCATTACAGTCTCCACCCCTGGCCCTTTTGGACCAGACTATCAGGTTTAACATTGCAATGAACTCCTCCCCTTGCCCCTGCTCCGGCTTGGACTTATCCACAGACTGCAGTCCCTTAGGGGTGTACCTGCTCCAAGTGGAGCCTTATCTATGAGCCACAGTCTCTCCAGGGGTATACCTGCTGCGGCGTAGACTTATCCACAGCCACAGTCACTTTGAGGTGCACCTGTTCCAGCGTGGCCTTCTCCATGGGCCACAATGCCTTCAGAGATATATCTGCTCCAGCATGGCCTTACCCACAGCCACAGTCCCTTCAGAAGTAAACCTGCTCCAACATGGTCTTACCCATGGCTGCAGTCCCTCCAGGGCTGTTCCTGCTCTGTCATGGGCTTATCCATGGCCACATGCTTTGAAGAGCTCCAGCATGACCTCATGCGCAGCCACTGATGCTTCAAGGTGTACCTTCTCCATTGTGGACTTATCCTTGGGCCACAATCCCTTCAGAGGTATAGCTGCTGTGGCACAGACATAACCATCGCCACAGAAAATTTGAGAAGCCAGAAGTGCTCCCCAAGCCACTTTCAGTCATTTATCAGCAGTCCTGGCTAACTGGGGAGGTCCCAGTTGACTGGAAGTTAACAAATGTGGTGCCCATCTACAAGAAGCGCTGGAAGGAGGCTCCGGGGAACTACAGGCCTGTCAGTCTGACCTCAGTGCAGGGGAAGGTTATGGAGCAGGTCATCTTGAGTGCCATCACGCGGCATGTACAGGACAACCAGGTGATCAGGCCCAGTCAGCATGGGTTTATGAAAGGCAGGTCCTGCTTGTCTAACCTGATCTCCTTCTATGACAAGGTGACCCACCTAGTGGATGAGGGAAAGGCTGTGCATGTTGTCTAGCTAGGCTTTAGTAAAGCCTTTGACACGGTTTCCCACAGCATTCTCCTGGAGAAACTGGCTGCTCATGGCTTGGACGGGTGTGCTCTTTGCTGGGTAAAAAACTGGCTGGATGGCCAAGCCTAAAGACTGGTGGTGCATGGAGTTAAATCTAGTTGGTAGCCGGTCACAGGTGATGTTCCCCAGGGTTCAGTACTGGGGCCAGTTCTGTTTAACATCTTTATCAATGACCTGGACAAGGGGATCGAGTGCACCCTCAGTAAGTTTGCAGATGACACCAAGTTGGGCAGGAGTGTTGATCTGCTTGAGGGTAGGAAGGCTCTGCAGAGGGATCTGGATAGGCTGGATCGGTGGGCTGAGGCCAACTGTATGAGGTCCAACAAGGCAAAGTGCTGGGTCCTGCACTTGGGTCACAGCAACCCCGTGCAACACTACAGGCTTGGGGAAGAGTGGCTGGAAAGCTGCCTGGTGGAAAAGGACCTGGGAGTGTTGGTTGACAGCCGGCTGAACATGAGCCGGCAGTGTGCCCAGGTGGCCAAGAAGGCCAATAGTATCCTGGCTTGTATCAGAAATAGTGTGGCCAGCAGGACTAGGGAAGTGGTCGTCCCCCTGTACGCAGCACTGGTGAGGCTGCACCTTGAATACTGTGTTCAGTTTTGGGCCCCTCACTACCAGAAGGACATTGAGGTGCTGGAGCGTGTCCAGAGAAGGGCAACGAAGCTGGTGAAGGGTCTAGAGCACAAGTCTGATGAGGAGCGGCTGAGGGAACTGGGGTTGTTTAGCCTGGAGAAAAGGAGGCTGAGGGGATCCCTTGTCGCTCTCTACAACTACCTGAAAGGAGGTTGTAGAGAGGTGGATGTGGGTCTCTTCTCTCAAGTAAGAAGCGATAGGACAAGAGGAAATGGTCTCAGGTTGTGCCAGGGGAGGTTTAGATTGGGTATCAGGAAAAATTTCTTCACCAAAAGGGTTGTGAAGCATTGGAACAGGCTGCGCAGGGAAGTGGTTGAGTCACCATCCCTGGAGGTATTTAAAAGATGTGCAGATGTGGTGCTTAGGGACATGGTTTAGTGGTGGACTTGGCAGTGCTAGGTTAACGGTTGGACTTGATGATCTTAGAGGTCTTTTCCAACCTAAAGGATTCTATGATTCTATGATTCTATGAGATGTACCTGCTCCGGTATGGGCTTATCCACGTCCACAGATGCTTCAGGGTGTCCTGCTCCTGTGTGAACTCATCCACACATCACAGTCCCTTCAACTTGAGTTCACACTGGAGTTCCAGCCTGTCCAGTAGAGCAGCACAGAAACAGCAGTGATGCCCTGGCCATCTGCCAGCCCAGGCAAGTCGCCATTGCTCTTATCAAAATGTTCCCAGTCACAGCAGAGTGAGATGATAAGCAGCAAAAGCAAAAAGCAGCCTTTAATGAGCACTAGACTCTAATACACAGTAAGGCAATCAAACCCCATGGCAAGCACAGAAGCCTCCCAGTTAGTAGCTAAACAACAGTAACAGCTATAAATTTGATCTAGCACATTGCAATCAAATCTGTCTTTATCTCGAACCCTTCAAGCCCTACACTGGGTGCCAAAAAGGACTGTCATGGCTTAACCCCAGCTGGCAACTAAGCCCCACACAGCCACTCACTCACTCCCCCTTGGTGGGATGGGGGAGAGATTCAGAAGAGTAAAAGTGAGAAAACTCGTGGGTTGCAATAAAGACAGTTTAATAGGGAAAGCAAAAGCCGCGCACACAAGCAAAGCAAAAGAAGGAATTCATTCATTACTTCCCATGGGCGGGCAGGTGTTCAGCCATCTCCAGGAAAGCAGGGCCCCATCATGCGTAACCATTACTTGAGAAGAAAAATGCCATCACTCCAAGCGTTCCCCCCCCACTTCCTTCTTCTTCCCCCAGCTTTATACCCTGAGCATGATGCCATATGGTGTGAAAAATCCCTTTGGTCAGTGGGGTCAGCTGTCCCAGCTGTGTCCCCTCCCAGCTTCTTGTGCACCCCCAGCCTCCTCACTGGTGGGGTTGCGTGAGAAGCAGAAAAGGCCTTGACGCTGTGTAAACACTGCTCAGCAATGGCTAAAACATCCCTAATTATCAACACTGTTTCCAGCACAAATCTAAAACATAGCCCCATACTAGCTACTGTGAAGAAAATTAACTCTATCCCAGCCAAAACCAGCACCGAGGCTGATGTATTTAGTTCTATCTTCCTTTGGACTGTGAAGCTGCAATGAAAGGCAAACGTGTATGTCCCCATGATACAATATGGTGCGTTTTTAGAAATTCCCAAGCAAACATTCAGCAGGCTGATATGTCTGCCTGGTTTGATTCAGTGCTGTGTGAGATATAGGACAGTGACCTGGAAGCAGTACAGCTACCTCAGCTTCTGTTCTGGATTTAGCTCATTCAAGCACTATCTGGGAGTCTCCGTACCATGTTATATTTGTGGACATGTGATCATGTCCAGTGTGGCAACTGGGAAGTCCTAGCTGATCACAAAGTTGTTTCATGATATTTCCATAGCTATCCTATTTGTTAATTTCAAAAGGGATATATATATCCTATTTTTTCTTTAGTTAGCATAAAATATAAATAACTTAATCAATTATTAATTGTCTGGGGATTAAAATCCTTGGCTGACTAGCTTCAGTTGACTTCACGAACATTATTTGTATTTACCACCCTTCTTGCTGCTTCTAACATCAGCTGCTCCCATTGGGGAATTTTTCCTTTGGCAGTTATTGCTACAAGAACGATATTTATGGATCTCTTTATGGTGTCGGTCCTCTAGTTCTCAATTGCTTTGTATCTTTTGTCATTTGTCTATGCATTGTATCTTTCTTCCACCTTAATAGCTATTTAGATCAGTCATATATTCAAATCTTGTGTACAGAGGATGCTACTATACTTTGAGCAGGTGTTAAAAAGTTTAAATCTAAGCTGTTCCCATGGTCCTAGAAATTTCCCTTTGGAGCCTATACCGACTTGCATAGGATATGGTAAGGCATGCACAAGGCTGATTTGTTGTCTCTTTCTTTGCAGCATGCTATTGATGCTGATAATGCAGGGGTCAGTCCCATAGGAAATTCCTCTAACAACAGCAGTCATTGGGACCTTGGAAGTGCCTTTTTCTTTGCTGGAACAGTCATCACAACAATAGGTATGTTTATTGTTTATCTTTTAAAATACATAGTCACACTGAGACCTGGTTAATGAAATAAATTTGAGGAAGGTAGATCACAAAGAAATAAAGTGGCTGAACTCTATTTCTCAGTTCTCAGAAGGCATGACTCTGGTATGTGTCAAGGGCATTGAGCCTCTGGGTCAATATCAGAAGCTGTTTACACAGTTAGGCTAGAATAGCAATGCTGAACTGAAAACAAGTAGCACTGATGTAGCTAAGGCTTTATAACCCTGTTCTTGATGTAGATGCAGGTGATCTTAACTTTCACTAAAATGATAAAGAACCAGTACCCAATGAAATAACTATTCTATGGTTGCTAGGAATTTGTATTTTAATATTATAGATGAATTTACCCATAAGGGTAACTTTCTTCCTAAGTACAATTTTGGCTTATGCTCTGAAGTTTGATATAAATAATTCTTCTCATACCTTGCTCCTTGTAACTGTAAATGTATTCACATAAGTATCACATCCTTTTTAAAATCCTTTCTCGCTTTCATACTAATAATTGGAAGGAATTTAACTAATTGTACATTGTGTAAAAAAACCCAGCATTTTTTTTCCATTCTAGAATTTGTGGCCTTGAAATATTGACACATTTCTCTGTGTTAGATGAAGGGTATATTGAACTGCTCCATTTACTTTTCTTGAACCACTAATTTCAGTAAGTTCATTATTCAGGCCCTTATCATCTGTCCCCCTATACATTGTGTCCAATGTATTTAGCCTCTTGATCTCTGAATGCTGGCCTTAGATATGCGAAGGTTTTTATCCTCTCCTCTGTGAGCCAGTTCCTCTCTTCAACTAATCTGAGCATCACATAACCCTTCATTAAAGTGTGAGAATCTGACTGAATTCTGAAAGTTTTTTGTGTAGGTAATACAACAACCAAAAAAAAATCCTGTGGCAGTTACAAGATTTGCTGTGGTGATCATCTCAAATAGTGGAGTCTGTGCCTTTGGCTCTGCCTTTTCTTTGTTGTCAGAGTGAGGGTGAAAGAGCGATTGTATAGAGCATACTCCTCCCTGTGTTCCTCTATATACTAAGCTACATTACCATGTATTTTTAATGGTAGCATAAAACCAGTGGGCAGCGAGAAAGAAAACATTTCTGAATCAAATGTAAGAAAACCCTCCCTTAATATTTGTTTACTCAATAGACCCAAGTGACAAGCTTTTAAATTACTCATTGAAATAAATGCCACTATGTAGGCATGGATTATGTAGGCATATTCATTGACATCTGCTATTTAAATAACTTATTGAAAAGAGCTTGGATTTTTGCCATATTTGCTTTAAATTCTCCATGAATGAGGCTGCGTAAAGTCTACATATTGTGTCTGGGCATGAAAATGATTTTATTTTATCCACCAGAGCCCTGTTAGAGCTCCTCTTAGGCCGACACTCAACAGACTACCTGGTCAACGTCAGCCCGCTGGCCTGCGGAGCCTGGATTTTCTTGGACTTTTAGGAGAAATCTGTCATCACAGATGCAGCCATGAAAAGGACTGTGGGTTAGGGGCAGGCAGTACTGTGTGTCAGCATAGTCCTTTCACCATCGTACGACAGAGAGATATATCCAATGCCAGTGTCACAAACCTAACAGGATTAGGACCTGGGAGCCCAGCCTTAATTCCCAAGGACCAGGAGGAATTGCTGTAGATGAAGAAGACAGTCTCTTAGATCTCCATCTCTCTGGATGCTCTGTGTTTCCACTTTATTTCACCAGTGATTTGTGATTGTGTGATCATTGTTAATATTTAAATAATTATGTATAGTCAGAATACAAATGTCTATAACATTTCAATAAAGATACCTGATCTTAAATAGAAAGGTGCAAATATTACTGCTACAATTCTTGTTTTTTCTCTTTAACATTAACATTTTAACAGAAATACTATAGCTACTGGAGTCATAATGCTCTACATGGATTCCTAAGGTTAAATTCACATGGGTAGTGTGGGGAAGGGAAGAAGTGCCTGAACAAACTGTGGTGACTACATGTAGTTTACTGCATAGGACAGGTGGAGAGCTGCCTTTCTGCCAGTATCAGATGTTCCCAATATTTTATCTGGAGTTACAAGGCTGGGAATTGAAACCAAACATGCCCAAACATACTTGGGCCAAAATGAGAGTTTTCACTCAGGATATGCAGCTGGATAATTATGTCTTGGTCAGAACCTGTCATCTTTTCAACAGCCCCAGGTTACCCTAACAGAGGATGGAAGGAAGGCATGTATGCACCTTTATTACAGCATCAATAATGATTTTTAAATATAAATGGAGTAGGATCTTCAGAGGGAAGGCTTAAAAACTTCCTTGTTAAAAGCTATTAAAAAACCTCATGAAATACAAATGTTAGGCTCTTTATTGTCAAACTGAAAGGGGAACTGAATAAAGAGTTCAAGGGCAGATTCACATAGTGTGGGTACAGTTTGGAGGCCATAGTGTAACTAGTCTGTGATGAGGGGCTGAGGAAATTATGAGCTAACCACTGAAAATGAGCCTTGTCAGGTGAATCACACTCCTGTCAGGAAGTCATTGGCACAGCCCAAGAGGAGCAGCAGCACGCAGGCACCAGGCCAGCATGGAGGGATTTTTGTGCCACAATAAGTCAAGCTAGATTAATTAATCAAACAACCTTAGATAGGACCTGAATCTATAGAAAATATGGGTAACTGAGGCTACAAGAAGAACTAAATCACAGGGGGTAGCTCATGTGGGAAACGACATCATGCCATGGAAAGTCTGTAAACAGGAATTACATGTGGAACAAAGGTATGCTTGCAGAAACAGCAGTTTTTCTAAACCCATTAGTTTTTCTAAAAAGCCATGTATAAGTTCTGAGAGTCTGACAATTGTATTTCTCCTCAGGGTACGGGAACATTGCTCCAAGCACTGTTGGAGGCAAGGTTTTCTGCATCTTGTATGCCATCTTTGGGATTCCACTGTTTGGCTTCTTGCTGGCTGGGATTGGAGACCAACTTGGAACCATCTTTGGGAAGGGTATCGCAAGAGTGGAAAAGGTTTTCAGAGTAAGTTCACTGTCAGTTTTTTGCTTGTGTTGTATTACTTGCTTTTAATTCTGTTGCTATTACCTGCAGTCCTTTTTACATGTTGGGCACCATGAAACATTTACATGTCTAGTTGAGATGATGCTTAACGTCCTTAGGGGCCTCTGTAGTCAGTGGAGAGAAATAAACTTCTCTAGATGGTGATGCAGGGGTTATAGATCAGCCTCTGAACATCCTTCTTGAGGCTGTCTCTGGGGAATGTATCTCCTAAGCTAGGTTCCTTACAAGGACTGGCTGTAAAACAGCCTTCAAAAGACCTCAGGTTGCTTTGGACATGTACGTCCATTCACTGAAAACAGAGAGAAGGTAGTGTAACTTCTGGAGGAACAGGGGTGCAGAGTAGGTCCTGACTATGTTACTAGTAAAGCCTAAAAGACTTGGAAAGCAGGGTTACTGGAGTGAATGTGAACTTGGGAATAGAGATAGCTGAGTGATATGCTTTCACTGCAAGAGGACAGATGTGTTGGAGTAGATCTGCAGCTGCAAAAACTGGTATAATGCCACTGACTGGAATCGCCTTCATGGTATTTACCTGTCCCACCTACCATGGATACATCCTACACTAGATTTCTCTACAGACTTTCTCATATGTGATTTCCATTCATTTTGCCAGTACTTTCTTGTGGTGGGTTGACCCTGGCTGGATGCCAGGTGCCCACCAAAGCTTCTCTATCACTCCCCTCCTCAGCTGGACAGGGGAGAGAAAATATAATAAAAAGCTCATGGGTCGAGGTAAGGGCAGGGAGAGATCATTCACCAATTACTGTCATGGGCAAAACAGATTCAACTTGGGGAAATTAGTTTAATTTATTACCAATCAAATCAGACTATGGTAATGAGAAAATAAAAACTAAATCTTAAAACACCTCCTCCCCACCCCTGCCTTCTTCCCAGGCTCAACTTCACTCCCAATTTCTCTCCCTCCTCCCCCGCAGTGGCACAGAGGGATGGGGAATGGGGGTTGTGGTCAGTTCATCACACGTTGTCTCTGCCGCTCCTTCCTCCTCAGGGGAGGACTCCTCACACTCTTCCCTCACACACTGCTCCAGCGTGGGGTCCCTCCCACGGGAGACAGTCCTCCATGAACTTCTCCAACGTGAGTCCTTCCCATGGGCTGTAGTTCTTCACGAACAGCTCCAGCGTGGGTCCCTTCCACAGGGTGCAGTCCTTCAGGAACAGACTGCTCCAGCGTGGGTCCCCCACGGGGTCACAAGTCCTGCCAGCAAACCTGCTCCAGCATGGGCTCCTCTTTCTCCACGGGTCCACAGGTCCTGCCAGGAGCCTGCTCCAGCGTGGGCTTCCCATGGGGTCACAGGCTCCTTTGGGCACATCCACCTGCTCCGGCGTGGGGTCCTCCATGGGCTGCAGGTAGATATCTGCTCCATCGCTAACCTCCATGGGCTGCAGGGGGACAGCCTGCCTCACCGTGGTCTTCACCAGGGGCTGCAGGGGAATCTCTGCCCTGGTGCCTGGAGCACCTCCTCCCCCTCCTTCTTCACTGACCTTGGTGCCTTCAGAGTTGTTCCTCTCACATATTCTCACTCCTCTCTCTGGCTGCTGTTCTGCAGCAGTTTTTTGCCCCTTCTTAAATATGTTATCCCAGAGGCGCTACCACTGTCGCTGATTGGCTTAGCCCTGGCCAGCGGCAGGTCCGTCTTGGAGCTGGTGGCATTGGTTCTATTGGGCATAGGGGAAGCTGCTAGCAGCTTCTCACAGAAGCCACCACTGTACCACCCCTGCTACCAAACCTTGCCATGCAAACCCAATACACCTCTGTTTTTGAATCCATATCACTGTAAGCAATTCTTTTGCAAGCAGTGCCGCAGGCCTGGCAAATGCTGTTTTGCTAATTTGCCGATGGCTCACTTCAGGGATTCTCTCTTCTAGAAGCAGAACTTCTAGAAGTGACCTGTGTGATGCTTCCCTTGGAGGCAGCGTAACTGGAGGTAAGTCTTTCCAGGGACAGAGTGGATGAGAAGCTGTCCAAGCTGGTTAGTTTAATAGGCTTCTATTTCTAAAACATTCCCACAGATGAGAGCAAATTACTTTCAACTGTTTTTGAAAGGAAGTAATTGAGTATTAGACTGGAGTATGAGCAATTTCCCTTTTGATTAAACTACAGTGAAGTGTCCCAGACCAGCCATAAGGAGTATCTCTCAGGCTAAATATCAAAAAAGGTGACTAGTGATTATGGGTGAGTAAGCATGTACATGCCTGACTGGAGAGCACTTGAAAATGGCCTACATTTGCATGAAATGAAAATAAGGTTATTGAAAGGTGGCTCAGGTTGGGCCTGCAAAAACAGAAGTAGCTAAGATCCCTAATTTCTTTTTTACCTAGCTTCTTATTATACCTTCTTCACTTCAAAGGAATCTCTGAACCTTCCAGCCTGCTTCTGCCCAAGAAAAACTACCATCTCAAAGTCATGATATGAACTGAGAGTCAGAAAATCTTTGATTAATTGTCAGCTGTAGTATTGGCTTTCTGGGTGACGTAGGCAAGACCATTAAACTGTCAGCATGATAGTTTATGAGTAAAATAATACATGGTCTACTTGAAGTATTTTAAGATTCACAGATGAATGCTGATACTAACGTTTCATACAGAATATAGCCCTTTGGCACATAATAGGAGTTCTTTTGTTATTCAAGGTACTCCTTCCTTTTCTTGAGTTAATGCAGTTGCTTGTTGTTTATGACCATCTAAAATATTTCTTTTCCTCCTTGGTATTTTGCCAGCTTCCAAAGCAATTTAGAGATCTGTGGTCCCCTTGTTTAGCGAAGATGTATGTTTATTCCTTTTATTTTGATTCTCAGAAATCCATTATATCTGTTCTTTTGTGATTTGGTGGATGGGGTTATACATAATTTCCTTCAATATTCCTAGCAATGAGGTTCAACTATTTGAAATATTCCTGATATAGTTTACAATTTACATGCATCTTAGTAACTGGTCTTAATATCAGTGGTTTCACTTCATATGTTTATTTACATAACATTTGACATATTATATATGATCATTAATATATTAAACATAATGTATACTTTATATTGTTACCTAATGCAGAATATAATAATAATTATAATTTTAGTAATTATTTAATTTATGATCACATTGTGTTTACATTGTTAGGCTCCATAAATGTTTGGACCTGATCAGATGAATCCACAAGTGGAGTAACAGTTCTTGATTTAATCCTGAGCAGTGAACAAAATTTAGTTCAATGTTTCTTACTCTTGTTTCTTACTTTGTAACTGTCTCCATAATGAACTCAAATTCAGCATGTTTGTGGGTGTAAAGCAACCTGCTACAACCTTTAAAGAGAGGACATAAAAATTAGGAGAACAGTTAGGGGGAAACTAAAAGGAACAAACATAGGCTAAAAAGACACTGAAAAGCATAATAAAATGTTGGGTGGTGTGCCTCACAAATCTTTTGGAGCTAGCTGAGGGATCACTGAGTGTGTATCAATGATCTAGTGATATAAAAAATTGAATTTCCAGAAAGCTTTTGTCAAATTTTCTCATCAAAGGCTATAAGGAAATGAAGCTGTGATGAGGTAAGAGAGAAGGTCTCTCACGTCAGTACATGTTTAGAGGGTAAATGGAGATTAGAAATAGATGGTAGCATTATCGGTGTGATTCTACTGGAGTCCTTGCTGGGATATTACTGTTTTAACAGAGATGGCCTGGAATGGTTCAGACAAGAAGATGAATATGCAGGTGATGTTGTCTGCAAATTGTCTCTAGATGTTTCAGGATAGCTAAAATGGAAACTGCAAAATGATGATAAGATGATAAATGGAATCCAGTGTTGGTGATACAAAATAGTGCACATTTCTTAAGTTTGAGGAAAGAAATCCTCATATATTCATACAGGGATAGCATCAAATTTCACTACTCCAAAAGGGACCTGGGATTACTATGGATGGTTGTCTGAAAATAACACTGCAAAACTTAGCAGCAATTAAAAAGGGAAAAAAGAGTGTCAGCAAAGGAGTTGAAAACCAAAAGACCATTCTACCACTGCACAAATCCATGGTACACTTGCACCATGAATATCACATGCAGTTCTAATAATCCCATTTTGAAAAGCAATTAACAGAAATAAAAATCTGTGCTAGGGCTGCCCCCACAGGCCTTGTAGCTGAGTCTCTAAGATGGCATTCGCAGCTACCTGTATTATTTGCCTTTTAGTGGGTCCTCAAGGGCAATTTGGGACAGTCCAGCTTGTACCCTAGGGGAAGAGAATGGGAAGAAACTTTGCATGTGTCCTGGACATTATAATATACCAAGTTTCCATGTGCATACACCTCAACACTCTGCTTCTGTCTGTCTCCAGTTGCCTCTGTTTATCTCGTTCACCGTTAGGGATGTTACACGGCTGGTGTCAGGGCAGCCAAGAGTTCCTGAAATCCTTGCAACTTTGTCATCTTCTGTACAGGTGGATGGGATTTGAAGGCAACTTGATCTTGCATTGTGGTTAGGATCATTTTTGAAGCTAGGTAAGAGGCAGCATGCATACACTGGCAGGTGGGAAGGAGAGGAAGGTTTCTTTGTCAGCACAGCAGTCTTTTCACCCAACGCATTTTCTTAACAGGTCTCTTGCTCCATCCAACTGTAACTGTGAGCATGGAGCCCATGCCACGCAAGAGACAGCTTGCCCCTGGCATCCCCTGGCATAGCTGGAAAGATGAAAGGAGGATTCCTCCCAGAGGAGTTGTGCTAGTGCCTTTCTGCTAGCTCTGACATGACCTGTGCGGAGCCCCACCAAACCTACATTAATTAGCAGCACAAATTAAAGCCTAAGAATGCCACATTCAGCTATTGCAGTGATCAGCCCACGCACTCTGTGGGAATTTTAAGAACAATTTGAACTCCATAAAGGGGGAAAGAGATCTGCTTTTATCAAATACACACTACCCCCACAGTATTGACAGAGTATTTCAGCAGAGGAGCTGGACACATGCCACTGCCTATCTTGTAATCCAAAGTGTTGACACTATTTCAGTGTGTAGATAACCAGGAAAACAACTATTCATTTGTGACTAGGTAGGGCTGGAAGTATTTCATTGCAAAATAATGCTTTGTAGAAACAGGAACTTTTCATGTACCAGGAAAGGGAGGCACTGGCAGAGTGACACTGCCTGGGATACGAGGAGGTATCCCAAACACCACACATTGGCTAGTCTATGCCATCTGTCCTACTGGAGTAATTGTGTTTGGTACAAGTAAATAAACATCAACCAGGTCAGAGACGTAAATGAAAGCGTCCCCCACGCAAGCCGTACCTACTCAGCGACTGATTATTCCTATATGTCCCATCTTCAATAATCTGGGGCAGAACCTGGCTACTAGTCTGTTCTCACACGCACACAAGTGTGATCCCTCAAATAATGGATATGTACAGGGTCACCAGATTCACTATATGCACTGGTCACAAGCATTCAATATCTGGGTTCAGTGATGAATCGGTTCTCCCAGCCCATGAGAAAACCATGTACACACTCAAAATCTAATTAAAAAGTTGATAATTCTTATAAATAATTTTTACCTGGCAAAGCTTTCCAGACACTACAGAAATGAAATATGCATTCCAAGGTGACATAAAAATCATAAAAGTAGTATTGTTATCTTACATATGTGAGGGATCTTATGAATGACCTGAGACTGTTTCTATAATAAACAGCAGAACAAACCCCATTCTTTTGGCTTGCTCTGTACACACAGAGTCTGCAAGCATCTAAAGATAGAAAGGAAAGCAATCCATAGGCAGAGTGCACAGTTACAGAATGCAACAGCTGTCATTATCATAAGTTAAATATAGGCTAAATTCAGATAGTCTTTATTCAAACCTTGTAATGAGTGTTTAGATTCTCATTGGAAGTAGATGGGATGAGCATAACCTGACAGATCTTCCCTCATCTTGCAGTTCCGTACAGATGCAGGCATTCAGCCTGGGCAGAGCATACTTCTGAGAGCACTCCAGGATTTTCTGGCTTCTAAGGTGGAGCCACTGTGAGCAGTTCCTGGACTTGGTTACTGCTTTCACTCCTCTGGCTTACAGCATGACGCTGAGGACAGGTCTGGCAACACAGCTGGTAGGGTGTGAATAAAAATACAGGGATCTGAGCAAGCAGCCAGAGACATGGATGGTGGCAAGGCTGCACCCCTGAAGCTCATGTCTCAAGAAAATACACTATGTGCAGAAATGCAATGCCTTTGTAAACAACTCACACTTCACTGAACCAGGGACTTGTCAGAACAGACACATCTGCTACCTGTCTTTCAGGTTTTCAGCTTAGAGAACCTGTTTGCCCATTGATCTCTTGAGAAATGGTTTGCTCTAGATTTGAGAGACTTGTAAGTGTTATGAGAATGATATACACATTTTTTTCTTTTTCTAAAAGACAGCGGTAGGCATTACCTTAAACTTGAAACAGTCCTAAGGCAAGTAGTTCTTAGTTGGAGGACGGGGCTGGGGCTGGGGCAGGAGTAAGAGAAGTCCCACTGAGCTGGTGGAAAACTTTCTTTTAGCAACTGCCAAAGCTCTACCTTTCCTAAACTGTGTTGTTTGTCTTTCTGAATACATCAGATCTACCCTAGCTACTCTTTCTCTTAGATATTCAACTTCTTTTTAGAGATTTTTGGCTTCTCTGATCTCTTTTGTTACTATACAAGTGACAGGAATTGTCTTTACAAATTATCTGAAAATGAATGGAAAACAGATCCTGGGAAAGAAACTATGTACAAGAGGGAAACTGTGCAGAGGAGGAACACTTAAAAACACAGTCTTTTTCCTTTGTCTCCCCTCTGTCCATCCATTTGCTCCATTATCTCTCCCCTTGCTCTCTCTCCTCCTTTTCTTTCCCTTGGCTCACATCAAACCTGTAGCATTATACCTGACACCAGTGTGGGACTGGTGAGCGAGTTCTCAGCAAAGTTTGCTGTTCAAAGAAGTTGTTCAAGGTTTCCTGGAAGTACCACCTTTACCCCTTCTTCCCTAGGGTAATGCCATAGCCCAGGGACACCATCTGCTTCCTGTCAGGCAGCCCCCACCCTGCGCTTTCTCTTCCAGCCCCATATCAGCATCGATTCTTCTCATTTTTGGCTGAGGAATCAAACTTTCACATGAGATCATTCCCAAAGCCAGAAATTCAAATGCAGATCACTGCTTAGGCAAACCAGTGAAATAATTCTGTATTTGCACTCTTGTTACTGAATTCAAAATCTGGGACATGGTTAATAGATAAATGTATTATAACCTAAGTAAGTGATACATTAGCTAGTAAGATCCTATTTGTTGTTCTGAATATATGACCTGACACCTGCATTTCTGAGTAGATTAAGTTAATGGAAGACTGATGGTGAAGTTGCCACTTCCTGACATCTAATCAAAATATACCAAAAATCAACACAATCTCTTTTATTTTGTTTTATTGCATTTCATTACTAGCCAGCATCAGTGTGTTATTACATCAGTTGCTAAAAACCCACTGAGGATATTAACACCCTATCTTTTCTTTTTTAATATAGTGTTATTCATTCTGATTTTCTGTAAGGAAAAAAGCTACAATTTTTTTTTTAAACTCACTCAAGAAATTCCACAGGGGAATGGTCCAGCACAATGATCAGTCTGCCGTCTGCTGGCATCCTGTCTCTGGACAGAGCTGTCAGGACGGGGTGTGAAATTCAACCTACTGGTGAATAATACGTACACAGTATTATTCCAAAATTATACAAGATTTATGAGCTGAAATTTCAGTGTTCAGAGCTTATCCTAACAATTTGCTGGGTCATTTCCACCAAAACAAAATGGCTGAGAAATATAAAAAATCAGTCACCAGAAAGGAATCCTGCATTTCCATAAACTAGTAAGCATTTCTTATTGTTGCCGTAAAGACAGTAGATCTAATTACATGCTGTTATTGGTTATTAGCACTTTGATACCATAGAAGCCAGCCAGGAACAGGGCCTCAGTGTACTAAAACTCTGTGGAAACACTGATTTTAAGCAGTGTTTTTAAATGGACAGGAAAATATATAGGCAGAGAAAAGGATGCAAGAGTAGCAAATGGCAGGTTGGTTGTGAAGCAGAAAGTTTTGGAGGGAAGAAGCCAGCTGGAAACTCAAGATGGAGTGAGGCTGAGAGGTTGGAAGAAGTGGTTAGGGATGACAAAAATTAAATGAAGCTGATGTGAAGATACTGCTAGAAGAATGGGAAAGTAGGAGCAAACGGCCACTGGCTCAGGAGGACTACAAGGATGTTGTGAGGTTATGCAGGGAGAAAATTAGAAGGGCCAAAGCCCAACTAGAACTTAATCTGGCTACTGCCATAAAAGACAAAAAAAAATATTTCTATAAATACATTAGCAACAAAAGGAGGGCTAAGGAGAATCACCATCCTTTACTGGATGTGGGGGGAAACATAGTGAGAAAAGATGAGGAAAAGGCTGAGGTACTTAATGCCTTGTTTGCCTCAGTCTTTAACAGTAAGACCAGTTGTTCTCTGGGTACCCATCCCCCTGAGCTGGAAGACAAGGATGGGGAACAGAATGAAGCCCCCATAATCCAAAGGGAAATGGTTAGTGACCTGCTACACCACTTGGGCACACACAGGTCTATGGGGCTGGATGGGATCCACCCAAGGGTGCTGAGGGAGCTGGTGGAAGTGCTCACCAAGTCATTTTCAATCCTTCATCAGCAATCCTGGCTAACAGGGGAGGTCCCAGTTGACTGGAAGTTAACAAATGTGGTGCCCATCTACAAGAAGCGCTGGAAGGAGGCTCCGGGGAACTACAGGCCTGTCAGTCTGACCTCAGTGCAGGGGAAGGTTATGGAGCAGGTCATCTTGAGTGCCATCACGCGGCATGTACAGGACAACCAGGTGATCAGGCCCAGTCAGCATGGGTTTATGAAAGGCAGGTCCTGCTTGTCTAACCTGATCTCCTTCTATGACAAGGTGACCCGCTTAGCGGATGAGGGAAAGGCTGTGCATGTTGTCTAGCTAGGCTTTAGTAAAGCCTTTGACACGGTTTCCCACAGCATTCTCCTGGAGAAACTGGCTGCTCATGGCTTGGACGGGTGTGCTCTTTGCTGGGTAAAAAACTGGCTGGATGGCCAAGCCTAAAGACTGGTGGTGCATGGAGTTAAATCTAGTTGGTAGCCGGTCACAGGTGATGTTCCCCAGGGTTCAGTACTGGGGCCAGTTCTGTTTAACATCTTTATCAATGACCTGGACAAGGGGATCGAGTGCACCCTCAGTAAGTTTGCAGATGACACCAAGCTGGGCAGGAGTGTTGATCTGCTTGAGGGTAGGAAGGCTCTGCAGAGGGGTCTGGACAGGCTGGATCGGTGGGCTGAGGCCAACTGTATGAGGTCCAACAAGGCGAAGTGCTGGGTCCTGCACTTGGGTCACAACAACCCCGTGCAACACTACAGGCTTGGGGAAGAGTGGCTGGAAAGCTGCCTGGTGGAAAAGGACCTGGGAGTGTTGGTTGACAGCCGGCTGAACATGAGCCGGCAGTGTGCCCAGGTGGCCAAGAAGGCCAATAGTATCCTGGCTTGTATCAGAAATAGTGTGGCCAGCAGGACTAGGGAAGTGGTCGTCCCCCTGTACGCAGCACTGGTGAGGCTGCACCTCGAATACTGTGTTCAGTTTTGGGCCCCTCACTACCAGAAGGACATTGAGGTGCTGGAGCGTGTCCAGAGAAGGGCAACGAAGCTGGTGAAGGGTCTGGAGCACAAGTCTTATGAGGAGCGGCTGAGGGAACTGGGGTTGTTTAGCCTGGAGAAAAGGAGGCTGAGGGGATCCCTTGTCGCTCTCTACAAGCTACCTGAAAGGAGGTTGTAGAGAGGTGGATGTGGGTCTCTTCTCTCAAGTAAGAAGCGATAGGACAAGAGGAAATGGTCTCAGGTTGTGCCAGGGGAGGTTTAGATTGGGTATCAGGAAAAATTTCTTCACCAAAAGGGTTGTGAAGCATTGGAACAGGCTGCGCAGGGAAGTGGTTGAGTCACCATCCCTGGAGGTATTTAAAAGATGTGCAGATGTGGTGCTTAGGGACATGGTTTAGTGGTGGACTTGGCAGTGCTAGGTTAACGGTTGGACTTGATGATCTTAGAGGTCTTTTCCAACCTAAAGGATTCTATGATTCTATGATTCTATGATTCTATGGCAGAGTAAATTTTCCCTCATAATTCCCATAATTCCCTTTCTCCAGGAAAAGTAACGTTTCATATGAACTTGGTAAGTTACCTGCAGGAAAACTTTGAGGAAGAGATGATGCAAATGCTTTCCTCATATACAAGTTCACCTTGTTACAGAAAGACCAAAGGTGATGTAGCCTTGGACAGAAACATTATGCAGAGGATAGAGTATGCTGACTTGAAACATTTTTCATTTGATTCCTGTGATTCTGTGCCTCTCTCACTAGTTGGTAATTTGGTTCTTTGAAGCTGCTTCTGTTTTGCTCCCCATGCAGCAGAATAACTTGCTCAGGAAAAAAATAATCTGTGTGGTGAGAGCTTGTACAGATAAAAAGACGTTTTAGAGCACTGATTTACAAACCCAGAACAAATGGATATAAACAATCTCAGCTTACTATCTGTTCTTTTGCCTGTAGCACCTTAAAGGTCCATCTGAGAGTCACAGTTCCCTGAGCAAGGTTAAAAAAGGGGTGCTTGTAGGTCAATGAAGGATTGGTTTACATGTGTAGATACTTATCTGGTGTTTATTTCAAGTAGGTATGCACCTGAATGTACATTTCAAATCTGAGCATCCTGAAATTTAGGGGTGATTTAAAACAAAACCTAGACCCAGATCTGAATTTTGCAGTTAGTTAACATTAAGTTTATGGATACATGCATAGCCGAATACTAACAGAAGAGATCTGCAAGCAAAGTGTTATCCTTCATAATCCTCATGAAGCATATTTGGCTAAAAATGGACTTCACAACATCAGAAGAATAAAAAATCTACATACACTCTAGTGCTTGTCAGCAAGACATCCAGAGTGCCTTATGAATCTGGAAAGTATTTTAATTTCATTTTCAGTTCCTCTGTTTTAAATCTGATGACATGCTTTTTGCAAATTAGCTGATGATAAAAGTGAAATTAAGGAATGCAGGTACTGTAAGAATCCAGAAATTGCAGCAACTGCGTAGGCTCTATACAAAGAGCATGGCAGAAAGAGCAGCTTGGAAGACCAATACGCAGCAGCTAGCATACTGAGCATGGACACACCAGAGTCAGCAAATGCTCTGCCTCTGTTTGTTTCAGCTTGTCTTCCTCATCAAACTTTACTTAGACCAAAAGTAACTGTCTTTAAAAACACAGTCAGTGCTGAGATGTTAGACTCTTGGGAATCATTTGTCTCTAGCAATTTAAGGCTGATGTGCTCTCCTCAGGAAAAAAGACTTCAGCACAATGACTTTTTAAGCACATGGAAATTCAAACAGTGTATCTCCCACCACACTGGAGTGGGTTGTGAACCACTACTGATGGGTGCACTCCTCCCTCCATCCTCTTGAAAACGACTTTCACTATGCAGAAAACAATAGGGTGCGCTGAGGAAGCCTGTATCAATCCTTTCAAAAATATTGTCTGACAACTGTTTAAGTCAACATGCATGACCATTCCTGAAATCCAGGACTTCATTGTCAAGATGCGTGCTGCAGGTTGGAAAACTGGGTGCATTGTCCTCTAGTTCATCAGTAACATATCTGTTACAAAGAGGACTGTTAGTCTCTCTGTACTCTACAAATGTATTCGTCTCTCTGCTCCTTCCTGCCTGGACTCCTTCAATGCCCTTCTTAACAAGAGTTGTTCTGATTGCTTTTCTTGGATGTAAAGCAGTCCAGACCCAGGGCCATCTGGACACTTCACTGTAGTACGTCTAGCAATGGCAGAAGTGTGACTGTAGACTCTTACAAAGTTGAACTGGAGGATGAAAGGCAGGAGTGGTAAATTTACAATACCTGTCTCTGAAATACTTTTCTCCTTGAGATACTGCAGGCTACATCTTTTTTTATGTTTCTAATCGGTGCTTTAATTATGGTGATGGAAAGATAGCAGGAAGTTTTATTTTTGCCTTTGATCATCAACTGCTTTAGTAGTCCTCGTGCTCCAGTGACAACAGAAGATACAGGCAAATGATAATCCTATAGGTGAACTAAACAACTAATGGTGCGGGCTATGACTTCATTACATGCAGTGACTCTTCATCCACCAGAGCCAAATTTGTCTCTGAATTCTATTTTAGGTTCAACCACTGGCTTGTGGTATGGTCTTGAATATGTTGGTTTTACTCTTTGCATCACTTTCCCCCTCCATTACATTTCAGCTGTGGGAAAGTATCTTTTTCTGCACAGTGCTGAGATAGTATGCTAGTACTAAAAAATTCATGACAAAATCTATGGATCCCAGCTTTTGGCATTTTATTTCCTCTAACGGGGTATTTAATTCAGTTAGTGATGCTTACAACTAATCTGCTTCAGGGAAAGTAACTTAAGTGCAGCAAACCTTTTGCTGATTTGTTCTTATCCACTGGTCTTTGTTGCTGAGTATAAGTTTAGAGTCTAAAGCTTATGTGGGCTGGCTGTGGAGCACATCTTTCTTTAATCCTGCAAGACAATAACCTCTTGCAAATTGGCTTGTAATTTAAGGGTTATATTAACCTGAACAGTTACATTCAGATCATGACATCTCTGAAAGATCTTTTAAACATTTTGGTTTTATCAACAATGTCTGTTAGGCCTGTAAAGGCTTGCAAGAAGTATAGCATCAGCCTGAGGCAACTTCAAAGAGAGGATCATGAAGGTCTTGAAGTGAGTCTCTCTCTAAGGAGAGCCCCAGGAGGTGTTGAGCCTTGTGGTAGTTGAAGGGCATTCCTGGGGTTGCTAGAAAGAGAAGGCAGCAGGTCTAAGAAGGGAGAACGTGTCAACACCAGGAAGAGATAATAATTGCTCCAATTTTAGAATCAAATCAGTCTCGCTAAAAAGATGATAGTATAAACAGAGGAGGAAAGACTATTCTAAAATCAGGCTTTAAAACTAGCTTAAATCCAGAGTATAGTGTTATCTGGAAATCTCACGTCAGCTCCAGTGCACCAAAACTGAAACCTATATGCATTGAAGTCCATCCCCAAAGTAATTATCACTGGTATTACTGTAACACCTCTTTCTGTGAGTGTTAGGCACTGCACTGTGCAGAAGTTGACTACAGGACACTTCAGAGGAAATCTTGTACTGTTTTGCCTGCTTATGTGAGGCCTTTTAATATCTTCGTTATTTTTTTCTTCATTATTTAAAATTATTAGAGGTTCAAATATTCAATAGCTCTTACTGGAGTCATACTCTTGTCACTGAACTGTAGTGCTCATAATATTTTACAGCTCTTAAAAACACAATATTGTACAAAAACTAGTCAGGAATCCATGATTAATATAAAAGCTTTATTTATAACTGTTCAGGTATCTATCTGTATTACAGTAAATTGTAATAGTTCATTTTTCATTTGGGCAGCAATTTTCATTACATTGCTTTCTGATTGTGGATAGACTGCAGCTATTGTAGTATATGAACCCAAGATCCTCTGTTATCTTCAGTGTTTTTCTTCATCTACTTTATCTTTTTTTGTAGGGTGCCTAATATTTTAGCACCTATTTGAATGTTTACACAGAATTAATTAATAAACCAAAGACAGATGTATTAGGCAATTAGTGGCTAAAAAAATGACTTAAGTGCAAGGTAAGGGAGTATTTGAAAATTGACACTGTGTAGAAGGATTTCCAAACCCTTTTATGGATGATGGATCTATCTGTTGCATGATGATTTGTCATCCTTAAGAAGAACATAAAAACAGTAGAGTAATGATGAAGTAAGTTTTCAGGAAGGGGTTTTCTCGCACTGTTAATTTGAATGTACTCAGGCTTTTTTTAATGTACATCAGGGATTATCTCTGGAATATGATTTCTGTCCTTTTGCCAGCTATTGTTCCCTCTATCTGTTGCTTTTCTGTTTTCTATGGTGAAAAAAGATGAGCACTATTTCTTTTCAATATCAAAGCCCAATCTTTGCCACCTCTCATTCGGTTTGACACCAGGTTAGTATTCAGAATGATCTCAGTATAAGCAGTGGCAAGGAGTTGCATTTTCATGCGCAGCCTCAATCCCAATTTTCTTATTAAAGAAGTGAGTTAAACAGTCCTTTGTGGTTTGAAATGTTCAGGAACCACTGTTCTAAAGGGTAAAACTATACCTGCCTGCCTCCTGCTAAAGTTAGTATTAGTCACATAACTTTTAATTGCAATGAAGTGCACTGGAAATAAACCCTGTGAGTCTCAATCAATTATCTCTCATGAAACACAAGACAAACAGGAGCTGAAAGCATGATTAAGAGTTTACTGAGCAGCTAGGGTTTCTTAGATACTCTGTATGAAGCTTAAAAAACAAGATACTTCAGTGGATGCTGCTGATTAATGCCAAAGAACATGTGAACTTTTCAACCATCAGCCTGAAAGTTAAACTCTCTCCTAAGCGCCAATAGTGAATATCCTCCTTTTGTTATTGCCTTAAGGTTTGGTCATATGGCTGTGGAAACTTGTCTGTGTCCCTGACAGTGCAGTGCTGAAATACCAAATCCTATGATGTGCCAGGGTTTTGATGCAGGAGTTGCCATCCCTGAAAACCTGATTTATATCTGTCTGGTTTAACCTGGCAGGCAGCTAAACACCACACAGCCGTTCACTTGCTTCCCTGACAGTGGGATGGGGGAGAGAATCGAAAAAACCAAAGGTAAAACTTGTGGGTTGAGATAAAGACAATTTAATAGGACAGAAAAGAAAGGGAAAATAATAATAATGATAAAAGAATATACAAAACAAGTGATGCACAATGCAATTGCTCACCACCCACTGACCGATGCCCAGCCAGTTCCCAAGAAGTGGACCCCCGAGCAGCGGACCCATGGCCAGCTTTTTCCCTAGTTTATATGGGAGCATGATGTCACATGGTCTGGAATATCCCTTTGGTCAGTTTGGGTCATCTGTCCTAGCCATGTCCTCTCCCAGCTTCTTGTGCAGCCCCAGCCTACTCGCTGGTGGAGTGGGGTGAGAAGCAGAAAAGGCCTCGACTCTGTGTAAGCACTGCTCAGCAGTAACTAAAACATCAGTGTGTTATTGCATTATTCTCGTACTAAATCCAAGACACAGCACTATACCAGCTACTAGGAAGAAAATTAACTCTATCCCAGCCAAAACCGGGACAATATCCTAAAGAAAATCCTAACCTCAAGATTGTTTAAGTTTGCAATATAGGGAATAAAGGAAAAGTAAGACAGAAATGCAACTGCAACATGAAATCACTCATAATTCAGTGATTGTTGATCCTCCCTCTCCCCCAACAAATACGTAGAGCCATTCTAGTTAGTGTTCTTCAGAATATCCTCCAAACCATCTGTGGGCAATCTTGGGGGAAGCACCAGAGACTGAGTGTGAGGCGGGTGATGGATCCTGAAAGGCAATAGATAGAAATTACTTCATGGGGGTGCCTGTACACAGCGCCTCATCCCAGGCATGAGGACTGTGCTACCTTTTCACTTAAGAGGTGCTACTTCAAGGTTATGAAAAGGCTGGATGGAGGTGGTGAATTCAGTGTTATGTTGCTTTATGATTGTGTCCCTGTACTCAGCACTGGTGAGGCCACACCTCGAATACTGTGTTCAGTTTTGGGCCCCTCACTACCAGAAGGACATTGAGGTGCTGGAGCGTGTCCAGAGAAGGGCAACGAAGCTGGTGAAGGGTCTGGAGCACAAGTCTTATGAGGAGCAGCTGAGGGAACTGGGGTTGTTTAGCCTGGAGAAAAGGAGGCTGAGGGGAGACCTCATCGCTCTCTACAACTACCTGAAAGGAGGTTGTAGAGAGGTGGGGGTTGGTCTCTTCTCCCAGGTAACAAGTGATAGGATGAGAGGAAGTGGCCTCAAGTTGTGCCAGGGGAGGTTTAGACTGGATATTAGGAAATTTTACTTCACTGAAAGAGTTATCAAGCATTGGAACAGGCTGCACAGGGAAGTGGTTGAGTCGCCATCCCTGGAGGTATTTAAAAGACGTTTGGATGAGGTGCTTAGGGACATGGTATAGTGGTGGTCTTGGTAGTGTTAGGATAACGGTTGGACTTGATGATCTTAGAGGTCTTTTCCAACCTATACAATTCTGTGATTCTGTGATTCTGTGATTTTATGTACTCAACCTTCAACTTTCAGGACTGGCAAGCTGTCGTATTAATCACACTACTGTAATTTACATGTTCATATTTTTCCTCGGCACATACACGTGTCATTGTGGCAATAAGAACTGTTTTGAGCCATGGGACAAAGTATTTGATGCACCCTTTACCCTACACCAGACCTTTCCTTTTGAAGGTGTTCCCTGCCCTCCTTTTACCTTTGCAGGTAAGCAGTGGCAGCTCCTGCAGAATGTTGGAGAAGGCTGGGAGGAGCAGGGGGAGAGTTGTGGCGTGGAGGGACACTTCTAGGGGTGAGACATTTTCCACTCTTTCCACGTTTTTGCCCGGGGGGAGCTGCTCTGTCTTCCTCCTTTTACTTTCCTTCCAGTTTTCTGGGATCTGTATCCCACTTAGAGTAAAATTCACTCCCTGTGGGCTAGTTACCTGAGAGAATGCTCTTTGGTTACTTGGCTAATCACAAATAGTGTTTTTCTCTAGAAAGACTGCAATATTGCAATCTTTATAGTGTTAATATCTATAAGAAATCTCATGGTAAATACAAAATATGCTTTGGAGGCTTCTGCAAGAATTTCTTGCAGAGAATGATGTGTGGTATTGTACCTGAGAAGGGCAAGGGAAGGCTGCTTAGCTAGTTATTCCAAACTAAACAGAAACTGAAAACTGCAGTCTAGAAACAGATACAAGAAGTCTAGCCTGAAGATCTACTCCCTGTTTCAAAAGGTCACTGTTTAACCTTTCAATATCTAGTTCAACAAAGTATCCACTCTAGCGGTGTGAATGCTGATGTTACATTCCTAATCACTAGGGAAATGTTCTGAAAACACAACAGTATGAAGTAATCTGGATGTTTTATTCTGATGTAGAGGAAGAAAAAAGAACAAAAAAACCCAGAACAAAAAATGAAAGCCCAAACAGAGCTAAAAAAGGGAATATTTAATTTCTCCACCCTGCTAAGAGGAGATATTTCTAACATGAAGTTCAATTTTCTTTTTCTTGCTAAGTCTTTGAAAGTGGTCATGCCATGCAATGGATAACTAGATCTCTCATTGATCTAGCTACACTAATTGTCTTTCTCTGTCTCAGTGCATTTCTTAATTAGATGCTGAGCATATACTCATAAATCTAGCCTTGCTGCTGTGTGGCACTTTTCTCTGCACCATCATAACTGCATTTTATTTTTCCCCCTGAATTGCACTGATGAACAAGATGAAAGCATTGACTCAACACTGATCAAAATCAGGGTTACCAGGAATGGTGAAGCAAAATCCATTCAGGTACAGGGAAGTGATGTGGAACAACCATTATTAAGCCATTCCTGCACTCCCTGGGAGAGGGGAGTATAGGTGTAACTCAGAAGGGAGTTGAAGGAAGGAAGGAAGGAGCAATATGTTCCAAATTCGGCCTCTGTGAGCACCCTTTGAAATTGCCTGAGTCTGTGCCATGAACCTCTGTTGTCCTTTACCTGCTTCAATGTCTGAGAAAAGCATATATATACATGGATCCCTCTTATTCAACATTTATTTCTTCTTGGGCTGAATACAGCTCGGCCAGAACAGAGGTTTGGGTTCATTATTGTTATTTTGTTTCTTCAGTAGCATAATAAGCATTGTGCAAAAATTAGTTGGTGCATATCAGAAAGCCCTGGGTGTGCTTTCTAGAGAGAGGAAGAAGATTGGAAAGAGGTATATCAAGCCTAGAAAATTTCCGAGCCAGTGTTTCTGTATTTTCATAGCACAGTATCAGTACTCACATTATGACTGCAGCAAAATCCATGCCTAGAGATTTGCAAAAATAAGATTAGAGAAAGGTGCTGCTCTGTGAGAAGCTTGCTGCATATTCCATCTGGGTCTAGACAAACACACTGCAGAAGTGTGGTTTTATGAGGAAAAACAGCAATGTAAAAAAAATCCTTCTTTACTCTGACCCGTGCCCCACATGTGTTCAGGATTGTCTCTCCCAAGCTTAGTAACAAATGTGAGTGCTTACAGCTTTTTGTATCTGTCTCCCCTATGGTACTTACTACAGTTAAGAAATAGGGGATGGATTTTACATCTTCTTGTGCAGCAATAGCAGCGTTCTTTATAAAACATGAGAATTAAAATAGCACTAAGGCACCAAGAGAGCTGGTTAGACAGTAGGGGAAGCCTGTCTCTAGTGGAATGTTTCAAACCACTGCTCTTAACCCGTGGAGGTGTCTGAAATGTTGTATACATTTTAAAATATATTATTTAGAATTCTGTTGCTATGCTTTCAAGGGGTGTTGCCTTCTTCATTGATGTGATGAGTAGGCCCTGGCTGGCAGCGAGCACCCACACAGCCTCTTGTTCACTCCCCTCCTCGCAGTGGGATGGGGAGAAAACAGAAAGAACAGGAGTGAGAAAACTCATGGGTCAAAATGAAGACAGCAAAATCACTTACCGAGTACTGTCACAGGCAAAACAGACTTGACTTGTGGAATTTAACTTAATTTATTGCCAATTAGCATAAATATTTAATTACTGAGTTGAGTGTTTGGAAACAAAAAAAGACAAACATTCAAAATGCCTTTCCTCCCCCTTTTCCAGGCTCAGTTTCACTCCCAGGCTCACTTCACTCCAGATACCTCTCCTCCGCCTATGTTACCGCCGCAGGTCACACTCAGTCCCTCCAGTGCAGCAGCGAGTGGCACAGGGGTTGGGGTCAGGACACAGTGGTTTCTCTCTGCTGGTCCTTCTTTCTCAACCCTTTTCCTCTGGTCCTTCACTGGTCCTCCATGGGCTGCAGTCCCTCCAGGGAAGTACCTGCTCTGCCAGGGAGCACCTCCCGCTTCTCTGACCTTGTTATTCTCTCATTCCCTCCTCTATTCCCTCCTCCCCTGCCTGTCCAGCATTTCTGCCCTTTCTTAAATACACTTTCCCAGAGGTGCCACCATCTTGTCTGAGGGGCTCAGCAGTGCCCTGTGGTGGGTCCATTGGAGCCAGCTAGAACTGGCTGTGTTCAGAGAACACAGAAGAACAAAAGATTGTTATATTGTTCGTAGATGTTATCTCTAAGCCAGTGATATTTAAAATACATTTTGTTTCAGTCTCATTTTGAATGTGAAGGAGCTAGGACAAGTTAGAAAGAAATCCACAGTGACAGGTATAGGCAGAAGTGAGGCTGATGCGACCATACTGCTGATCACCAAGGAGCTCTGTGAGCCCAGTGTTGTGCCAGTCTTTCTGTAGAGGCTGTTGAGATGGGCTTTGCACCTTACTGAGATATGTGTCAGGCTCTGGACCAGGGCTGGCTTGCGTTTAACTGAGCTGAAAGGCAAGCAGTGTGAACCTATGACTATGTGCACTGTCTATGCTAGCCTGGCAAAAATGTTTTGACTAAGGACATACCTAACATTTGTGGCAGAGAAAAAAATAGAACCGATATATGTGATATTCTGTTTTATGCTTTGACTACAAAGACTGGCTTTCCTTTTGTTAAAATATTTTGATCTGGAGGAAGTGATTTAGAAGACAAGCTGTTTAATTAGTGCATGGGCAGAGACAATCTGTTCCAAGAATAGTTGGCAGCATGGGAGAGGGCATGAAGTTAAGAGTAGGTGAAAGGGACAAAAGAAATGCTAAAGAAATGTGTTTTCTTTGGAGGAGTGCTCCAAAACACAGAGCTTTGTGGAGAGATGAGGACAGCATGTTCCATGTAGGCACATTATACCAGCACTAAAAATATGACATTGGTCATCTAGACAAAAAGGTAAACAACTGGCTTGGAGTCTTGGGGATATTTGTCAGGAATTCAGAAAAGAAAATGTTTGGAAGATGGAGGAACCATCTGAGCTCACTGTGAAGCAGCAAATGTTCCAGTGCTATTTTTGGTTGAGTAGTACTGTATATTGGGGGAGTTTCTGTGAAATGGGAGGTGACACTATAAAATCTTGGAATAAGCATATTTGAAATATACTATTCATGGAAATATATATGTTCCATATATTTAGCATTTAGTCTAGTCTGATAAATGGCTGTAGCATCTTTTGATCCCATACTTAATTCTCTTACTTCCTTTTCGAAGGAATGTGTATCATCCCTGTGGTCTTGGCTTGGGAGCTTAAGAACCTTGTTTGGTCCTTTTGTTGTCAACAGTCAGGGCAGAAAAATTGTGCCTGGGTTAATCCACCTGAAAAGGGCAGGAGCCATAGAAGAATCCAGTTCATCAGCTTTGATCTACAGGACCAGAGAGACAGAAAAGAAGGGAAAAAAAAAAAAAAAAGGGTTTTCTTTTAACTCCTGAAATTATCGGATAAGACCAAAACCTGTAAGACCCCTCTGTGTGTAATAGAAAATAAGGAAAAAGAGAGGTCACAATTATTGATGGAAAAGATGCATAAGAACTAAATTCCACTGATAAGGGTGTTTTCATGAGAATGTCTGTCTTCACCCCTCTTGGCACTGGAGCAGGTTGACAGTAGGTTGTTTGAATTAAGATGAGCAAGATGTCAGTGATGTTGCCTGTTTAGCACTTAGCCACCTTAAGAGTAAAACCAGCACCTTCATTAGTAAATGGAAATGACCCCTTATAGGTGGTATATCACAGAAGACTCTCCATTCTTTTCTTAGATTCCTCCTTTAATCTTTTCCAGATAAGCTCTAGGTGGATTTAAATTGAAGTCTCTCTCATTAGCAGGCACTAATTTATTTATATTTGATGAATGTCTTACAAATTATCTGCTTCATCAATGTGGAGAAAACTTGTTGGTAAAACAAAACGAAAAAAAAAAGTAGTAAACATCTCTCTTAAAAGTGTTTTCATTTTACCTCAGCAGCTATGAGATGAACTACTTTTCCTGGAGAAAGGGTCTCTCTTACTGTTTCATTCTGACACCTCAGAAAATTCTGTATTTATGCCACAAAATGGGCTCAGAGGGTGTGTTAGCCTGGCTGGAGTTGCTCAGCTATTTGCCAGTGTTTGGCTCTAGGTTGCAAATACTATTTAAAAGAGAAGTTTGTATGAACCTTTTCAGATTTCTCAACCTTTAGTGTTTTTATATATATATATATATATTTCTTTTAATAATGAGTTGGTGCTAATCTAGTCTCGTCTTGATACAGCTATGCCAAAACTGGAATGTAAAGGCTGCGTTTCCTTATTCCTGAGAACCTGGGCAGCACAAAATAATGTTCTTTGTAGTAAAATAGCAAGGCCGACTCCATCTGCAAAAAATCCCATGCAAACCAACCTTTTTGTAATGTGTGATTACTATAATGTACATATTCCATGACATTTATGCCTTAGCATTTTTTGGATCTATAGCACTTATGCTCTACTGTGAATGTCCTCTGAATGCACGTCTAACTGTAAAAAGCCCCCCCTTTTCACTTGTAACCTGAATTTCATGTGTTGTTGTCCATTAAGTAACTCTATTTCTGAGTCTTGCTTTTGTGCTCTTTTCAGTAGCTCTAAAAATGCTGTGCCTGATTCACCATTGCTTTCTGACTTCATTTGTACCAGTGGAAGAGTAAGAAAAAATAGACCCTCAGCTGCTCCGCTTTTGTGTGAGTGACTGAGGTGCACAATAACCATGAGTCAGGCCTTTCTGCAGATCCTCTCATTAACGTCATTACCATTTTTACTTAAAAAAAATAAGCACCTTTGGCTGAATTTATCACTCATGAACAAGTGATGTCCTGAACATTTGCTACTGATTTGCAGGCCATTCTTTCCACTCCTGTTTATACCATGAGACAAGACAATCCTGACACATACTGAAATGCATTTTAATGTTGCTCTATGCGGACTGGAGGAAGGATTACTATGCATAACTTTGCTTTACTAGTGGTGCTTGGCAGCTCCAAAGTACTTTTTGTCCAAGGATTCCCAGTACTCTACAGCACTGCACGTGCCTCCTAACTTCCGCTGTAGCAGGGTGTCTGCTATTTCATTTTTACGTATCAGGAAACTGAAGCATTTAGTAGAAGTGAACAAGTCACCTTGGCCAAACTAGTAAATAAACAACAATTTGATTAAATCCTCGTCCTCCATGAGAAAAAGCAAGTGTGCCAATCTAAGACACCATGTAACATCCATGTGATCTGTTGCTTTCCCTTCACCACACATACAGTAAGTCTGAAATCCTGCCATTGTGAATGTGTGTCCATACCTCTTAAAGAAGCTAGATCATCCTTTAGTATTTTAGCAAATCGCTCAAATGACTCTCCAGAATAAGAGGAAATAAGAAGTCAAGTCAGGTTTTATATTCTTGTGTTGTTTTTCTCCTTGGTACTTCAGTGGCAGTTTTTTCCATGTCTTGTATTCGATTAATCTTATTTATGGCATTATGTTACTAATCCTATTTAACTGTTTCTGTTCAGCCAGACACAGAAAACAATGCGCAAACACAAAAAGAAAAAAATTAAGAGTAGGGATCATCTCAAACAATTTCAGAACTGAGAGTATTTATGAAACATGGCATATTTATGCTGCTACCTGGGTTCAAAATGCAGAGCATCCCAGATCAGATGAATGCCTAATGAGGGTCTGACATTGCACCTCTAAAAGAAATGCTCATGCTTTAGTGGAAGCAGTAGTACTGCTCACAAGCTGGTTAGATATTAACCAGTTCAGGCAATATCCCTTCTGTATATTATAAAGATAACTTCTGAGACCTTATTTCCTGTCTAGGCAATGTCCTAATCTGAAATGAGATCTCATTTCTGGTTAAGGGAGATGCTTGATTTGGAAAACTAATTTGGAAATATGTGACTTCCAGTGACCTCCACATTCCTTTTCCAGGATAAATACAGAATTTACACTGCCACTGTAATTAACCCACAGTAAGATTTCTAGTAATTTCCAGGTTTCTCCTGAAACTCTATTGAATTTTGAGTTTATTTACAGTAGATAAAATCTGAAATAAATCTGCCAGTCAGTTGTGTTACTCCAGACTTGCATCAATATTACTAGAAACAAAATCTAAGTCTAGATTAAATAAACTGAGCGTTTATATCATCTGGGAGTGTAGAATGTTGTGATTACACTGCTCATATTTGTATTCCATTTATAGCAGCCAGTAACACACATACTCTTTGTTCAAGAGCTTTCCAGTGTGGATTTACGTAGGTAATTTTGTCTCAGGTTGTTTGGTATTTGACATAAATCCTTTATTTCTGGAGTAAACCGATAATATAGCTATCTATTTTTGAAACGGAGATTTAATCTTCATGTTTGTGAATGAAAGCTGGAAGTCCTGAGTCTATAAAACCCAAAGTATGAATTATTTCTACATAAAATCTCAGGTTTTTAGAGGAAAAAAAGGGTTTATTTTCATGTTAGTCTTGGTCTTGCTTGTTGAATGCATTGTGCTGGTGAGGCAATGTGGGTGTACATATACGTGTATGGAGGTGTGAATGTGCACTTTTTCTTACATATTGAACCTGAACTGGAATGTACTGGAGCCTTTCTGAAGCTCAGGACTGCTTTCCCAGGCTGTGGTTCTGGTAGGTTAGTAACTGCATAGTGCATGGAAAATGGGAATCACAGTTTTCTGGGGCCAGACATAGAGGTTCACTGTTACCCGGGCAGGGCTCTCACTGACAGGGAGGGAGGGTTGTATTCCACCTAATAAGCTCACAAAAGGCAGAAAGAGACATACCAGATGACACCAGCATGATCAGTCTGCCATTCACAAGGTATACAGTCCCAGAAATCCACTCAAAAATATATTTTTCTTTTGTTATTTCATTTTTCTAGAAAAAGCAAGTAAGTCAAACAAAGATCCGGGTGATCTCTACCATCCTCTTCATCCTGGCAGGCTGCATTGTCTTTGTGACCATTCCTGCAGTTATCTTCAAACACATCGAGGGATGGACAGCCTTGGAGTCCATCTACTTTGTGGTTGTCACTCTGACTACTGTTGGCTTCGGTGACTTTGTAGCAGGTGAGCAGCTTCGAGCCTAGGTGCTGTGCACAAGGGCCTTGGCTCTTAGAATTTGTTTTCTGGTGTAGTGAGGAGGCTTTTCACAATGTATTATATTCCAGTGAAATGATGCCAGGTGTTTCTGTTGGGGTTACTGTGCAATAGGACACCAGGTTGATTTAAGATCCAGGTGCCTTGCCATCTGCAGATTGCAAGCTTTCAGCAGCGTAGATAACGGGAGCCTGGGAAGTCCTGATTATCCTTTATCATGCAATGAATTATGCATAAGTCAAATGACTTTCCCATTGAATTCAAGATTTGTATTCATCCATTAGGGCTCAATCTGAGGCTGACTGCAGAAGCAAGTAGCCAAAACGATGAATGGATGAAGCTTTTACAATGTAGGGCTGAGCCATTCTGAAGAGCTGCAGCACTTCAGAAACTGCATTTTGTTCTCTAGCCTTGTCAGAAGTCTTGACATTGCAGTTGCCCTGTTAAGGAAAACTCATGTAGGAAGAGAAGAACTAATGGGGTATGCATCTCTGTGCTAGGAGGATACTCTCCAAGATTAATACAGTGCTAGCAGGAACTATAAATATCCATCCTTGTCAGTTTCCAAAGAGGGAGTCAAGATTGTTGGCTGGAGAGATGAGAGATTCTTTTTTTCACACAACTGCTTCACTAACGAAGAGGTGGTTGAAATAAGTGGAATTTTTTTTCCCATTAGTGCATGACCTCTACTCCTCATTCCTGTTAGTGGTCCTAATTAAAGGCATTAAGATGCCTGTGTTACAAACAGCCATATTATGCTACTGTTTTGTTACTTCCTATAAATCAGTGAAATATGAATGAGTTAAAAACATCAAATGAAACCACAGGGATATATAAAGTTTTCTTTGCTGAAGAGCTGCAGACAAGTCTTTTGGTAGAGAAGACTCTAATCCTCCTTTTTTATGACATAGTGGTATAGAAGACATGAATTATTGAGGAAAAAAAGGCACTGAACAAAGAGAGCCCCATATATGAAAAGAAGTGTTTTACGAGTATTCAGATACAGAAGTGATTGTATAAGCCTGGTCCATTTTAACCACTTAAATGCAGAGAAGCTCACTGATGTTGTGTCTTTGTGGTATCACAATGTGAAATAAAAAGAATTCACAATATTTTTCTTAAGCATATCACACTTTGGTATTGTTCTCTTTAATAATATAATAGTAAAAAAGCTCTGAATATTAAATTAAATTGTTCTATATCCAACATGATTAGAGGAATATAATCCACAGCTGGGTGGCTACTAACAACCAGGACTTTTCAAAAATCAAATGGAGGACCCTGAATGAGAAAACTTCAGAGGCGATCTCATGAGAAGAGTTTAAGGCAGGTGATCACCAGGAGATTTGGGTTTTATTTCTGGTTTCAAGACAGATTTTCTGTCACTTTTATTTTCTGTCACTTTAATCTCTCAGTATCTCTGTCCCTTCAACATCAAATCAAAAATACTACATCGTATTGGGTAAAACAGCATCAGTGGATCTGTGCTGTTTTATTCCACCTAGAACATGTCCCAGCTCATGGCAAACTGGGAAAGTTTTTGTCCTACTGTTGGAGATACAATTGTGGATGGAGCCTGAAAAAACAGAATAACCAATAGGCTGAAAAAAGTGGTCGCATGCTTTCTCAGTCGCCAGATTACTCCATAAGATAGACCTAGACAATCTGTTTCATAGCAAGCTTCCTCAGGGACATGTATGATCAGAAGAGCCTCGTTGTACCATAGCAACAGCAGCCCCCACCTCCCGTTGTTTCACACTCTTAAAGACTGGAAAAAAGAGAGTGATTCATGCAGTCTATGGGGAGAGATTAACATCAAAACCACTATTTGGGTCCCTGCCAATTCTCAAATGTCTGACCTTCCATGGGGATGTTTGAACACCGTACGTACGCTCCTACTGAGTCTGGATAAAATTAAAGAGTCATAGGAATGTCTCAGATTGCAGAAAGCTCAGGGAGAAATGCTGAACTGTGTTTTCTGGTGATCTGAAAGGGGAAAATCCTAAAATCTCTCTGTAGTCATACAGAGGTACAGGTTGGTGTCTAGCTCTTGTCTAACCAAGGCTGGAGTCCAGGAAATACGCAGTCCTCTGCCTGAGTCCCCCAGTAGGCTTGCTCTTCAGGCAGATGTTTACACAGGTACCACCAAGGTGGTGTTTGTTCACCTGAACTGAGGGATAGGGCTGTGCCCATGGGGCTGTGCAGACTCTTTGCCGCTTGCTCTCTTCAGGTCAGGGCTGTGCCTGCCTCTCACTGGCTGTCATTCTTGCAGTGCACATAGCACTGTGATAGGACTGGGAGTCTCAAAAGTGAGGTTGTGGTTGCTTTCTTTTGGAAAAGTTTATTCTATTCTGTGGTAGGCAGCAGCCTCGCTGATACTGCACTTATTTTAGGCTCTTCGTAGTCCATTAGATTTGCTGAATGTCTCGCATACTCGTTTTACCAGCTCATCCTGAATCTTGCATGAAGACCATACAGGATATTTGTTGCTTCATTTGATCCATATCTCCTCTCAAGTCACTGGCCAGAGAATGCACCCCTATAACTGATACCCAAGAAGACAGTATATCCTTATTATCAGGGCTGATGCACGGTTGGGTTCCCATCAGATATCCTGATTTGGAGGGGAAGACAAAGCTACTTTTCTTTTGCCTGCACATAGGTCTCTCAATCCGGTAGATAAAACCAAAAAAAATCTGGAAACTCTATAGCCTGAGGGGGTTGAACTGTAAAATTTCTCGACTACCAGGCTGCAGGCAGTTCAGAATAAGGAAGACTAGCTGTATTAAACTGTTTTCTTGGAAATGTGTTCATGCTGTTGCAAGTACTATCAAAGCAGGAATTTCAGACTTGCTTCAGAGTATGAGCAATATAAAGAAAAGTGTTTACTAGGTACTCTGGCAGGTCACATAGCAGCAGAACAATAGGTAATTTTGAAGAGTCTTAAATTAAGAACAGACTGTGTTCCTCCCATCTGACAGGCTTCTCGTCTATTATTAGAACTACAGTGGTGTGGGCAAGAGTCAAGAAATACTTTCAGGAATTTATCAGAATTGCAGATATTTTTTCATAATTTTGGCATCTCATGATTCCTAAGCATAAGTATATGCTTATTGCAGGAGGAAATGCTGACATCCATTACCGGGAGTGGTATAAACCCTTAGTGTGGTTCTGGATCCTTGTTGGCCTTGCCTATTTTGCTGCTGTCCTGAGTATGATTGGAGACTGGTTAAGAGTCCTGTCCAAGAAGACAAAAGAAGAGGTATGACTAGTAATTTCTCAGTGGTTTGTCATTTTATAAAAGAGAGCTTTAAGTGCCTGATTCCTGCTTGTCTGAAAAAGGATGCTCCTCTGCATGACCAATGCTCAATATTCCCCATGGTTTACTCCACTGGCTGCCTTTGGTATCCAGTTAGCTCCAATCTTTAGCTCCTTCACAAAGGGAGGAAAAAAGGCAACTGAAGCAACCTAGGTTGTTACATGTCTATCAGTACTACCGAATACACAGAACACATCAGTAGGATTGCAGTTATGGAATAAGAGAGGCCAGCCTTGACTCAAACTAGCTACAAAATTGTGATTATAATTTCAGCACTCTCTCTCTAAAAATTGGAGATGCATGGATTTTGAAGACATTAGTTGGGTCTCTTGTTATGAAACAAGAATCTGCCTTTAAAGCAGGGTTTTATATTGAGTTTTCCCACCTTTCCCTATGCCAGGGAATATGGTTCTGAATAAAGATTTAGATTCAGGCCCCTTACTGAGAACGATATTATTAAAAATTGAAGAAACTGAGTAGTCAGCATCAGGGAGAACATGATTAAATTCACTCGGAATGTGCCCTCTGTGATTCAAAGACAGTATTGCTAATGCTTCACTCAAATAAGGGTGGAGAATAGAAGGCGATTGCCATGACTCCAGAGCTGAAGCCTATTGTGGAGGATGTTAATAATATAATTTCAATTTTTAAGGCAACCTCCTCCTGCATTACTAGCAAAGCTAATCTGGCAGGGTTAGTCAAAGAGCAAGCATAGACAAAGTTTGGCAGAGGGGTAGTGCTGTTTATCATTTATGAAGGCTTCTGCACTACCTGAGGCCCGGTGCATCCCCTGTGCATCTCCATCAAAAAAGGGGGCTTCACAGAGACTTTGGCTGTCAGGCTGATCATCAGCAGGCACCTATAGGTGGGAATCTGATCTCTCATGGTGGATGTGAGATGCCCGCTGCCAGAAGTAATACAGTTCTAAATGGACACCTGCTCATCTGGTCTGAGGAACAGAAGATGACTTCCTTGTGGATCACTGAATGCAGAAACTGAGTTCTGGCTACAGCAGCCCATGCAAACCATTGACCTTGATGGGCTCCTGCAGACATCGTACTCCTGAATCTGTTCTCCTTTAGCTGAACTTTGGAAAAGGCCTGTGTTGACTGAGATATTGCTTGGTCATTTATCTTCTTTTTTCTCATTTCGGGAGAAACATTTATTCAATACAGCAGCCATGTAGGTGCTTCATTCTTAGCCATTATTCTGCTCTCAGGTGCAAAGGAGTAAAACAGAGCAAAACACTGGGACGTTTAAGGACATGCTCGTGATGCCCACACAGAATATGTGTTGAAAACTCCTCCAGCTGGCTTGAGAGGGTGGTATTTGGACAGCTATGCAATGGAAACATCCATTAAGGACAGCAAAATTTGTCCCTGAGAATGGGCCCTAGACTGGATCAGTCAGAGGTCCATGAGAAATTAGCTAATAGGCATTTCCAATGTTAATTGCTCTGTGGCTCTGTGGCACTGAACAGAACCTTCAGTGGGACTGAACAGCTCCATCCATGAGTAATACAGGAAAATACATTACTGTATTGCTGCACTGGTTGTTGTGCTGTTCTGAAGCATATGGGTATAACTATATGTGATTAATTTTGTCCACTCCTGACTATCTACTGCAGATTATAAGTCAGGAATTTTGTTCTTAACCAAGGAGGGATTAGCACAAACACCTCCCATCACGTAACACAGCTATAAAATGTGTGGGGTGGCAAAATGTGAAACAGGCAGACAAGTTATATGCCACATAAGCCATTAGCTAGTCACTAGTTGGTGTGTTTAGAACTTGCCTAGTATAACCACTTTGCTGCTGAAGTTTGGGTCCAGAAGGATGCACTGGAGCTGGGACCAGTCTCCGATTTTATGCCAGAGAAGAAAGTGCTTGCGCTGCTTTCTATAGGAAAGACTGTCGCTTCATTTTGCTTTTTCTTTTTTTTTTTATTCCATTTCTCTTTCTTGTTGTAAAGGTTGGAGAAATAAAAGCCCATGCAGCGGAGTGGAAAGCGAATGTGACGGCTGAGTTCAGAGAGACACGGAGGCGGCTGAGCGTGGAGATCCACGACAAACTTCAGCGGGCAGCCACCATCCGGAGCATGGAGCGCAGGCGCCTGGGCTTGGACCAGCGAGCCCACTCCTTAGACATGCTCTCTCCAGAGAAGCGCTCTGTCTTTACTGCCTTGGAAACAGGACGCTTCAAGGCCTCATCTCAGGAAAGCATCAACAACAGGCCTAACAACCTGCGCCTTAAAGGGTCAGACCAGCTCAACAAGCACGGGCAGGGGGCATCCGAGGACAACATCATTAACAAGTTTGGATCGTCTGCTAAGATGACCAAAAGGAAAAACAAAGACCTCAAAAAGACCATCCCTGAGGATGTGCGTAAAATTTACGAGACCTTCCGAAACTACTCCTTGGATGAAGAAAAAAAGGAAGAGGAGACGGAGAAGATGTGTAATTCTGAGAACTCTTCTAGCACTGCAGTCCTGACCAACTGCATCCAGCAGCACTCAGACCTGGAGAATGGAGTGATCCCCAATGAAACCAAAGAAAGGGAACATGAAAACAAAGCATTACTTGAAGACAGAAATTAAATGTAGAATATGCTTGACTTGAATTAACAATGTTAGTGTTTTTATATACGGATATATATTGAGACACGTGCCTTATACAGACTCCTTATTCAGTCTGAATTATATAGCATCGAAGAATATTTCACTGTGCCATAAAGACTCAAGCTTGCTCTGCCAAAACAAATCAGGAACACAGCACTGCAGAATGGCAACAGAAAGCTACACACGTGGAAACTTCAGCCTGTATAAGATTACCAGGGCAAGACACAAAGGAAGAGATTGAACCATGGCAATGTCACCAGAGTGCTCCTACCATGGCATACTATTAGACAAAGGGCAGCTATGCAAGAAGAGCCTTTCACAGGAATGAAAAAGAGCATATCTTTGTAATGGAGTATGCATCCATAAAGCCTGCCCTTGGTGATTAAAAAGAGAAGAAATGATTGGAGTGAACTAGAAACTTTCAGTAAGGCTTAGTTTACGTTTTGGCACGTGATCCAAGCTAGATTTTTTTTTTTCCATTTTTGAATCAGATGCATTATCTTTCTAAATTCCAAGAGAATGTCCATGGACATAGCCACCAGCTGGGTGCTGGTTGGAAAAATCAACACAGACATATTTAAGGGTCGGATTGCTCTTTTCATTAAAAAAAAAAAGAAAAAAAACTCTGTGGGTATTTATCTTAACCAGTGACAAAAAAAAAAAAAAGGAAAAGAAACAAATGGATTTTTTCTTGTGTAGGAAATATTCAATGTAAAGTCACAGCAAGAAAGTGCATATGAAGAAAATGCAACATCTTGTGCTATGTTGTTTAAAAGAAGAGAAACATTAATTTAATGATATTTGGCTAGGTGTATAAAACAGTGGGCCAATTTTTTTTTTAAAAGAATTTCTCATTCACACTTTCTACCACTGAAAAAAACCCTTCAATTTTAATGCTGTAAGACTATGAAGACAGAAGGAAAGCTATAGTTTTTGCATGTCAGCAAACTGCTGTTCTCTGTAGCTGAATCTGAATTTTTAAAAATAGACATAAAAGCATATACGCTATTCAAATGAGGGCCAGGGCAACCATAGAATCTCAGGGCTCTCTGCCCCTTTTCTGGGTTTGGGTTTAGACATAAGCTGCAGTCATAACCTCAGAAAAAAAAACAAAAAAGAAATTTAGGAAAAGAAGATGAGAAAAATATGGTGGTAATTTTTAAGTGCTTATAGCTTTAAGTGCCATTAATGCTGTCATATTTTGTAACTTTTTAAACAAGTATTTTGAATTATTTGTTTTATTTCCTTTCAGGTACTATCTTTGTTTGACATTTGCTATCTCTTTTCTTGGTAAAATCTAAACATGAGCTCTCTGCATTTCTAGACTAAAGTGAAATGTAACCAAACTGTGGGCATTTTTAAAAAATCTTTTGTGGTGTCTGGACATATGGATATAAGAAATACAAATGTCCCTAGACTTCACAGTAAATATTCAAAGAAAAGGCTGCAAAATAATTAATGGGAACTGCAAAACACTAAATTTTTGTAGCCTCAGCCTGTGGGCTACTGTGTTTGCCATTGCAAGTAGAAGATTTTTGCATGCTGGAAATGAGATGCACATGATTGCACCAGCGATGCTTTCCCTGCGTCTTCACAAAATCCTAAATATTCCTGCAATTCAAACTGTAGGCTTATAAGTAAAATAAGCATGGATGTAGATGGCAGAGACATACCAACTCGTACAAGCTAGTCAAACATACAGACTCACAGGTCATACAGACACAGACTTTTGGAATTTCATGCCCATGTCTACATATACAAAAATGCACGCTTCTTTTTCTGTGATAGTTTCTGAGATTTTATGCACAACGAGCCAACTCAAAATCTAACTGGTCACCAGAATACATGATTGCAATGGCTATGAATAGAAGCATGGCAATGCAAATGCAAATTCTGAGTATGCATATTTGCATATCTAATTGACTCTGCGTGATTTGCAGGAGTGAGCCACATTCCACTAGTGCAGAGGAGGAAAGAAGTTCTTAGTATGTTCTGTCTGCTGGTTCACTTCACTTGAAATATCATATCATCCTTCTAATTTCATTATCTGTCTGAAAATTAAGGATGACAAAACAACGTTTGAAAAATTTCAGATCATTTGGGATTGCTTTAACTCAGTAAAATTCAAAAGAAATTGAATTCTGCTTAGTTCACCAATGAATCTCTTCAGGTGCAGGGCTGCGCTCTGGCTTTAGCTTACTAGAGGCAGGGCAGTAAGCCCAGTCCCCAGGGAAGCTTTCATCTAACTCAAGAGCTGCCGTGGCTCCTGGAGGCTTTTGTGCCACGGAGCCCTGTGCTTGGCTTCACAATGACGCAGACAGCAGCTTGTGGCCATCCTCAGATCCTGTCCTCCTCAAGCCACAGGCAGACACCAGCAAGATGCAGGTCTGTTCAAGCATCGGAGTCCTTTAGCCCTCCTGTTGCTCCTGGTTTTGGGCAGGCCTGGGATGAAGTTCAGCCCTGAGTGCCACACGTGAGCAAATCTTCTGAAGCCTCACTCAGAAATACAGTGAATCGTGTTGTGTTAATTCTGTAGTGCCAGGATGGACGAAGCATACCTGGATGTACTAAGATTCTATGCTATGCAGATCTGGGGTTTTACTGGGGTCTGGTGGGAAGTTAGGAGTGAAAGCTACAATTTAGCTTTGCATTTGAATTCCAGAAAAGGTTCAGAAGTGCTCAGACATGCTATTTGGGTCCTGGGAATTAAAGTACTGCCTGGTTACACCATCCTGCGCTTTGCTTGTATGAAGGATCAGGCACACAAAAGCATCTCATCTGACTCTGAAAGCATGCAATACATACAGAGTGTGCTAACAGTTCTCCTTGGTTACCAAATGCCAAAACCAGCATCACACATGCCGTGTTATTTGTTCCTCAACTGAGTTGTTCTCGCAAGAAATGCTTGCCTGTAATGGAAAAGTCCTGCACAGATGCACATGCAGCTGTAAGGGTATGGGAGATGCATTTCCTGTATGTGAAATATAAGGCTTAGTCATAGCCAGAGCATTTCTGCTGATTAGGGTCAGGGAAAGCAAAAGTTTGTCTTGTAGGACTTGTCAGTGTGAGCAGGGAGTTGGACAGTGGGCGTATCATGGAAAACAGGTCAACATGGACAAAGTGACTGAGGCAGCAAAGTTTGGTGGCCAAATTCAGAACTGTTTGCTCTGATGCGATAGAAGGACAATGAAATCTTGGCATATTTTTAATCTCTAAACTTTCTGAGTTCTCAGTCTGTCCTCTGTCCAGATTCTAGCTGATGGTGTGTGTGTCTCACCCTAGTTTCTGCCTGGCCATGCCATGCAGGAGTCCCTGGCTGACATTTTATCAGCTGCGTCTTCAGCAGCTCCTGGTTTGGGATATGATAGTTTCAGGGACAAAGGGTGATGCTGAATAAACTCCCAGTGAGACACTGAACAGAGTGTTTGATGACCTTTTACATGAAAGCAAAATGCTCTCTTTCATTCCTCTCCAGTTCTGTGTCTGTGAAACTGGTTGAGAAAGCTGCCACTCTGCTACTGGAGTAAATATTTTCTCCTATATGACTGCCTATTAAATACCTCAATATACATAATTTTTATTATAATATGGGAAGTGCAAATGGTGTATTGCATAGGGGGCCAGACAGAAATGTCTGACACCTAAAGTGATATTTTAATGTCCTGAATTGCTTCTCCCCTTGTAAAGGGGAATTGCTTCTCCCCTTGGTTTTAGTTGTATGCAACAGCTTGGGAGAGAATCTCAGTTCCAACATCAAGTGGTTTTATGGCTAAGATTCTCATCACTTGGCATTTAATAATACTTATTAAAAACTTGTGGTGTTATTTCTAGTGAGGCTGTTCCACCATTATTGAAAGTTTTAGCAAAAGGTAGTCTGAACCATATCCAAACCACCTTGCTCTAAATTACACCTTTTCACAGCAGCCTGAAAATAAAAAGTCAAACAAAAGGGTGACTTACTGACTTCAACTCTCAGATCCTGCCCTGAGCACAACATGACTTGACATGGGAATTGGGACCTGAAAGAACAAAGGAAACATGGATTTTCTGTAGCCGCAGCCCTCACACATAGAGGACGACTCAGCTTCTGTTTTCCTACAGCTTTCAGCTCTGCAGTCCCACTTTCTACTGTCTTGTGTAGGAGAATTCTGGCATGCTCCTTTGGGGACCCTCCTGAGCCATTCACTATCACTGAACTTGTGCATATTTTGCATGAGTGGTTTTGAAAAGATTTGTAACTTCATCCATGTGGCAGTCTGTGAATTTAATTAGCCTTTAATAGGGAACATTATTTCTAATAAATGTTATTAGAAATAATAGTAAATAAAAACCCCAGTGATTTATATTCATGAAATCTGATTTTGGTTGTTGCTGTGAAATTATACATCATCTGAGCTTCTCCTGTCTGGCTTTATGATGTCTCTAGTACAAGTCTGCTTCTTCCAAAGCCATTAATGGGCTATGCCAGAGGCTTTCTGCAAAATTCTCTAACCCACAATAAATGAAAGCATGTCTGTGAGTTCAGGGTGTTAAAACCCCTGTCCGTAAAAAACCTGCATTTTCCTGAAGAATTTCTGCTTATGCTGTATATGGGCTGTTTGTTTGCCAGCTTTGGTTTTCTCAGGGGCTTATTTGTGTTGCCAGGTTGCATGATGTCTGCTAGTCTCACTTTTCCCATCATCCACTAAAAATAAATAACAGGCAAAGACCAAGCTTTATGTTATGTTGCATACTAACCTAGAACAAGAAGTCTTCTACTAAAGAGAAATTTGAAAGGTGACTGGGAACTGCTTCAGTCCTCCCTGTACATTTATTTGTTCTGAACTATGTTTTGTCTAATCTAAGGCCAAAATCTGCCCCCATCAAGTCAGTGTGATAAAATGGAACTAGCTAGTTATTTTTAAGCTTTTTAGAGCAAAGACCTGCTGTTTTAACTCATCTCTACTGTGCCATTTACACTAACTGTGATGGCATTATATCAATACTAAATACAAATAAGCTCAGCTTCAGAAACAGTTCCCTAGGCAATTAAATATCAATGAAAACACAAAGCAAATCAACACAAATCTATGAAACTCAAATAAAGGCTTGTAGATTAATGTATGAAACTAGTTGCCTGAAATATATCAGCAAAAAAATGCAGATCTGAAAATTCCTTTAGGTTGCCTAATTCTTCCCGAGGTCCCCATCTCCTGTACTACCAGTAGCAGTTACTCTCCTTAATACCATTGCTGAGCTGGACTATATTTTTTTCCTCCTGCCAGTGCAACTGAAGTACATAATGATGTTAGACCCTGTTGACTCATGCTGTTGCAATCAAACACTGAGGAAGCAGTTGCGAAAGCTAATTTGGGGGTGTCTGGATGTACCCAGCACATGCTCTGTGAGCTGGATCATGCTGGGTTGAGAAGGTCACTCTCAAGGCAGGTCTTATCCACAACACTGGTGAGTTCTCAGGAAACAGTTGAAAAAAGGCCCCACGGAAACACATGCACATGCCCACCCTTCACACGGCACATGTAATCGGTTCTTGCACACAGATTTAGTGGTGATGCCTCCCCACTCCAGGAGGTAGATGTGAACTTCTGTGCTCCCTCATCGCTGGTTGCAGGTCACGTCTGAGCTGAGCCTTAGCACCAGGACATACCAGTGCTGCTGCTTTCGGGGGAAAGCGGACATTTCTCTAGCAGGTGGCCTTTTGAGGCAAACAGGATCTGCTTTCCTTGGCTGAACTCCTTGAGAGCAAATCACAGGCAGGTGAAATTTGGCATGTGAGAGAGAATACTTTAGTGTCCTAAATATATTCCACCCACACACTCTTTTTTCCTTGTGAGAGCTGGGTGCTTAAAGAGGAAAGCTTACAGTGCCTATTGTGAGATGTAAGTCAAACATACCAGCTTTCAGCTTACCATTTAGCAGTTTCTCAGATCCTGGAGTCATGTAGTAGCTATAATTAGAAAAAGGCAGGATTTGTATCTGGATCACAGCTTTCCAACAATTTAAATTTATTCAGAACAGTGTTTCGATGTAGTTTTAGACTGATTTTTTTTCCAAGTTCTAATAGAATTTGATCTGGACCTTCTGGACAGGGCTGAGAAACCATTATTAGTAATTTTCAGTCTTGCATTTGAAAAAGAACTTCCTTAAAATTTGGGGAAATATTTCAGTGGGATGCTGATCTACTATTTTTCCTGATCAACTTCAAATTATAGTGTAAGCAATCAGTAAATCCACTTGCAAGGATGTTCTGTCTACTCTCTTGTCTCTGTCCCTCTTTCTCTCTCTCTGTAAGATTTTATGGTGCTTTAGAAAGGCATTTTCAGAAAAGGGACAATTTCGTAAATGTCATTACCAGGGTACAGAGCAGAATGTGCTTGTACCATCTTGATAAGTTTTGCTGCTATTGTCTTTATTTTATGATGTAATGTTTTACAAAGATGGAAAAAAAATCGCAACAAAGACCTTCTGGATGATGAAAACTCTTCTCCTGTTGTTTTTTTCTCTCTCTGTTGTCCTGTCATCCAGCAAGGGCAGAGGAGCTGTAACTAATCTTCCCTTTTGCATATCCCTGTGGAAAACAGTGCATTGCTGGTAATCTCACTGTTGCCAGATCTTTCTGCTTGTTTTTGCCCCTCCTACCTTTTCTCTTTGGTTGACAATCCAGATTGCAGTGTTTTCTGGGTCTCTAATTTGGGAAGCAGTGGTGCTGGGCTGGCTTTAAAAGAAAGGCACAAACTTCCAGCCATACATCTACATGTACTGAGCCGTGCTTCTGCATCTGGTGACCAGTCAGTAGGGAAGCTAAAAGCAGAGCTTCGAGGAGGCTCCGTCTCTCTTTCCTAGTCTCTCTCCATAGAAATTATTTGCCTGGATGTCTGGAAGAAGTTACTAATGCATAGAGAAGGGAGGAGTTGAAGCTTTTTGATCTTGGGAAGCACAGACAAGGTTGGGGTTGTCTTTTACTGTGAATTCTTTTGTTTTTTTGCAGCTTTTTTGGTGTCTTCATGTTGACTACCTTCTATGTGAGGCCTCAGTTTCCCCTGCTGCCTTGTTGTTTTTCCATCAACTTGGGAAACTGCAACACAGGCTGGTCATAGTGCACTCACAGAGGGTGCAAACTCTTGAACTACGGTTCCTTTGTCAGCAAATGGGGGTGACAAAAAATTCCTGCAAGCACGGTTGATACTTCTGTACAGTGTATATAGACACCCTGCATGGCTGAGCCTTCCCTTGACTTTGAGGAAAAAAAAATAGAAAAAAGCCTTCTCTGGACTGAGCAAAAAAATCTCCCCTGTTTTTGTGCTACTCTTTATATGCTGTTTATGCTACACAGTCCATACTGGTTCTTGCTACTTGTTGTGTGTTAATTGTGTAAATCAAGACATATTTCTCCAAAGCCCACTCCCTATTCCTAAATTATCTCTCTTCCCCTATGAGCATGTGTCTCTTCATTGGACCCGCTTTGGCTACTCTGTATCATTCTTGGTTTTTCTTGCAAAAATGGTTATTTGCATTTTCTAGTTTATGCACATTCTCATTCTGCTTGTTCACTTGATTTCTGTTTCCAGGGCATGACCTTATCTAGCTACAGCTGTTTGCTCTGATTTTGTGAGCTATTGCCTGGGATATACAGAAGGCTACTTTGTTTTTTAGAGTCCTCCAGCAAGCTGGTTTATCTAGCCAGCTGACCCAAGTAATTGTTCCTAGAGGTGACTGAGAAAGACAATGAAAAAAAAAGCAAGAGGGTGGATGTGTGACAAGTTGTGAAATACTTTTTTTTCGCTCCAAAATCTGTATGCAGGATGCTAAGGGTTGCACTAATATTCTTGCTGAAATGTGATTTTCTCAGTATAGTCTGCTGCATTTTGCACAACACTATTTTTGAAACAAATTGCTACATGGTAGAAAAAAGATTAAAATTGCATTAAAAAATAATAAATTTAGGACTAACATACTAAAACTGAATAGCACAGGAAGGAGGATCCCCCAGAGATTTCACAGCACAATGCTTGGGCTGGCAGGTGTCAAGCTGCTTTCTGGCAAAGCTTCAGATCATTTCCACGGAGGACACTGGAGACTTTCCCCACTGGAGGAGAATGCCTCTGGGTCATCCCTTCCTTCCCTTCTGGCACAAGGTGCTGATGTTTTTCTTGATGCTGCTCATTTTATGGTGCCATTTCTTGGGCAGAGACCCCTGCTCTCTCTTGGAAAAATGTCATTACTGAACCAAATTTAAACAGGAGGGATGGACACCATAGGTTTGACTTGAAGCAGTTAGCTAAATGGACCTGTGCTGCTATTTCCTGCTAAGTATATGACTAGGAAGAATAAAGCAGTAAAATAAGGTTGTATTACGTTCCAGGGCATGTTGGGACGGTGAATCTTGGTCATGCGCATGAAGAACTTGTTTGTGATATCCACTCTATTAAACTGAACCGTAATGTGCCAAATAGGTTAATTGGTGGGGGTCCAAAACTGCAGTTCTTCTCTCTCATTTAGAACCATGAGAATCACTTTAAAAAAAGAAGAGTGTAAAATGAGCAACATAGTCCTACTTTTTAGCAGAAATCTGAATATTTCTTGAGGTGTAGAATTGACTTTCATGTTCAACCAAAAGCAGGAAAAACATGAATATTGTAATCCCTGGGAAAAGAAAGAAAAACAAACAAACAAACAAACAAATACCCAGACCAAAACCTTTTCCCTAAGCCACTATCTCACTGAACATATCCGGACTTCTGTGCATTTCATGCTTTTGCAGGTGGCATCAATGAAAATAAAGACGTGCACACTGCATTTTGCTCTTGTTAACCTTTCAGAGCTAATCCAGCAAGGAGAAAGTCAGCTGGCTATTAATCCCTTGTATGCACTATGTACAGATCTAACAATTACAAGTTAATTGCTTCCCCTTGCATGAATATCTGGACAGAAAAAGAGACACAGAAAATTCCACAAAGGACAGAGCTTGGCCTGCAAATCTCTTCTTCCTATGAGGATTTGTGGGAAAGAAAGTATCCAGCATGTTCCAGAGCACAAGCTGGGAAAGCAAGGATTGAAAAACAAACAAAACAGCACGTAAACTGAGGCTGTTTTGCAAAGAGTCATTAAAGACAGACAGGAACCTCATGAGGTCATTTTTATGATGTCATGTTACAGACCTGGGGATGACTTTAAGACGTTGCAGCATGAAAAACAAGAACTCCGGCAATCATTGCCACATCTGTTAAAGTGTGTTGAGACGTTGGAGCCAGGCTAAGCAATACTTCTCCACAGTGTGAATACAGCAGCAGGCTTTTGAGGGATTAAGCACAAACAAATGATGACTGCGTGTTTTGTTACAAGGGAAATAAGCACTATCGGAGTAACAACGTGATTTCCAGTGAGCCTTAGGTGCAGAAAGATACAAGTTGTGCTGTCAGATTTACCCTGAAGTGTTTAATCCTCCAGCTGGGGGGGTCTCAAAGACAACAGCCTACTCAACTGTTTAGCCCAGACTCTTTCCTAGAGTAGGTCCATCTTGAGGGGAATGCATGCTGTGCTGTGAAGCCAATTATATTGGTTTATTTCCATTTCTCATTCTGATGTAGCTCAGTTTGATAAACTAAACATAATTTGTCAGGTTAAAAAAAAGTAACAAAAAACCCCTTATAGGCTGCAATTGTCACTTTTTTCCCTTGAACCCCTTCTGCACAGCTGCTTGCTGAGAATGATTTATAACAAATAGCACAGTCTTGCTGTTTGAGGGAAGGTGTATGACTGGATTTCTCATGGGAAGGAAAAGAGAAGGAATCCCCCTGAAGTCCAATCTTGTCTTAAAATAAACTGGAAAATAGAATTTTTACTATCTCACCCTGCAAATATTAATTCCTTTTTAGCAGGAAGTTATTTTTTCTTTCACAGCTTAACAAGAGCTTTAAATGAGTAATTAAATTTCTACTTTTCATCGCTTAAGTTTCTTGCCTTGCTAAGTCTGCTCTGGTCTATTAAAATAGGTGGTTTCCTCTCTATAGACTGGACCTCCCTCACTCAGGCTGAGCACTAATAAATTAGCCATGCCCACTTGCAATCCTGCATGAAGCAATCTGATCTCATTAGCTCTTATTTGGCAGTTCCCAAACAAGCCAATTTAATGCAACAGCAAAACAGGTTCAGGCTGTGCTTGGCAATTTCTCTTGCCCGTCATCGGTCACACATCCCTCCCTGGGTTTCCTATTCCTCCTTGTCTGTTCCTCATTAACACCCCTAGTAAGGGGCCCATCTACAGCACATTTAATCCAAGCTCTCTGCAAGGTAGTTGCTGATGTATGTTTTTTCATGTACGAGGGGAAGATGTGAAGGCCAAGAAAACCGAGGTGCTTTATAGAAATATGATGGTGACTATCATATCTGTGGCCCTGAGGCTGTTTGTTTTAAGCAATGACCCTCTCAGCCACTGTGTGGATCTCTGCATATTGGTCTGGACAGAGTTATCTATCTGTTATTAACATGTATAGTAGATTCTTATTGAGCATCCAGATTATGGGAAAATGAGTACACTGGGGATGCCCTCAGGTGCTGAAAAGTTTCAAAGAAATACAGTCTTACATGTCCAAAAATGTAGCTCAATGAGAGGAAATAGTTAAGTCTTTTCCTCTCTGTGTGTGCTGGTATTGCTTAGTTATTTAGTCAGTTTACTGGTCAGTTTGTACTAAGAATTAAAAGGACACCTACAGGTGCTTATGGACTGAGAAAAAGAGCTTTGTTTAACAGCTCTGCGAGCTTTGGAAAGGAAAACAGACTTGTAGAGAGAACGTGCAGACTCTTTGGAGGAGGTTTTCATGTCCATTAATGTGATCATTAATAGCTTGTGTCACAATCAATATATATCCGGAGTGCAGAAGGTCAGAAAACATTGGTTGAAATGTCAACCTGTTAAGCAGTAAACTCAGATACGTCAGTGTCCCTTGGCTAGGCAAAGATTTGAATGTGTTATTGGGTATGAAACAGGCGGATGCTAGGACACTGCGGTGCCAACGTTAAATGAGAAATAGTGCAGAGAGGACAGATGTGGGGTTTCTTCTTCTACTGTGTTGGGGGGCCTTCTTTGGCATCTCTGCTCCATTTGCAGAGCAGAAATACTCACTTTGTTTCTGAGTATTTTAATGACCATAATGACCAAAGTCTTACCCTTTTTTTTCATTGTAACAAAAATTCTATTGTATCTTGACAGGTACTAGGAATAGTTTTCCAGAGAGGCAAACTCTGCTAAACAATAAGTTGATGAACAGACTGGAAAAGAGATGAAATCTTGGTAAAACTGAAGCTCAGAATTACTGATCTTTCAGTTCAAAGGTAAACTCTGGAAGGCAAAAAAGTAATTTGGGGGTCAAACCACAATGAAGTATTATCTTCTGAGTGAAATACCAAAGCAGTAAAAAACTCCAGCCAAATTAAATTTGCATTAAATATCTTTCTTTTCAACCTGAACCAAAATGTCACATTTCCATATAAAATTAACTTTTCCCTGAAAGTTAAAGGAACCATCTATTACTTCAAATGAAATAAATTTGGCTTACAAAGTGAAAAAACACTTTTTCTTCTTTTTTCTTTTTTTTTTTTCTTCCAGATGAAATAAATCAACATATTATTCAACTGAATTTGGTTTGTCAAATCAAATGAGAAAAGTCAAATGGTTTAGCCAGCAGGAGGCATATATGGTTCAAGTAGGAGAAGGCTGCTTCTTTCCTGTTGTACACCAAATCTCTGAGCAGCTCTGAAGCCTGCTCTCACCAGTACGTATTTAACAAAATCACTAAAAATGATAAGCTAGTGTTTGGGAAATTTAGTCTTTTCCCAATAAGAGTTTAATGTAATGATCCAATCTTCATGTGAGCAGCCAATGCTAACGTAAGGGCACATATGAAATCTTAATAATTTAAATTATTTTGGTAGCATAGTAAATTCTACCTGATTATTAACTTCAGCTCTGGGCAGAGGATGTTTTCTTCCTTGAGGTATTTGTTTCAGCTTAATATTTAATGTACTGCATTGTATTTTAATAGTCACAGAATTTCCATGAAGCACTAAGAAGACAGGAAAATGGGAAGTGTAGGACAAATTGTGGTGGTGGTAGTGACATGATGATTAATATTTATTTACATTTTGTGTTTTTTTATTTTTTTTTTGATGGAACACTTCCTTCCCAGATCTCATGTGCCAGGAAGTAAAAATTAATTATTGTCACAAATACCTAGGAAATATCACTATTCCTACTTTATAGCATAGGAAATGAACTATCTGAGGTTACACAGAAACCTGCGTCTGAGCCAGGGTTTTAACTCTGTCTCACTATTATGTGCTCTAGTAGCAGGCCAGCCTTCCTCTCTTGATTATAGCATGACTTTCTCACAGGCACAACTTTCCCTATAAATAAACTGCTAGATTAAACTTTGATGGTGTTCCATGTACTATTCTTGTTTTTTAAAATTCATTGTTAAATTTGTAGTCAGGCACTCACAAAACTAGGAAATGCCAGAATTAAGATTGTCCAAGCACCTTAATTCCTCTTATGCCTGCTTTATGAGACAATCTTTGATTTATGTCATCACATACTTGTCATGGCGTTTCTGTCTCATGCCACGTGTTCTGCGCTGTGCTCAGTTATCGAGTATTTTACATTTTCTTTCTTGTTCACTGTATAAACCCTGGCCTTTTTTACTGCAAACTGTTCCACCCACGCTCTGTGGATTGATATTTTCTCTTGGGCTTCTTGGTCGCATTAATCACTAGCGTATCTGGAATGATTCACAAGTATTAACTGCTCTTCTGTGGTGCTACAGGGAGGTAAGGCAGTGGTATTCCTCCACTCTGACAGAAGGGAGGATGAAGCACAAAGTGTCTTTCCATTAATGCTATGGATTCAGTCTGAGGAGTTGGGAACCTGAGATTTTACTCTAGTATTACGTAGCACTTCAGACTTTGGGATATAAGGATACAGCTGTTTATCAAATCAGCCCCAGAGGTAAGCATCCAGAAAATGAGGATGAAACAGATTCTGACCCGCTTAGAAAATCCTGGTTATGTGACTTGTTCAGCATTTCCAAGCAGAGATAAAAGAAAGAATCCAGCTTTCTATCATGGCATTTAATTTCCTAAACTAAGAGAACTCTTGCAGCTTCTGCATCAGAGATTCTGAAGACAATAGTCCTCTTTACTGCATGGTGCTGAGTCATCCCTTTTGACTATTGTGTGGCCCAAATAAGATGCATCTCTCTTGCAAGTTTGGAGAAGGTTGTGCCATGTTCCTTTCTCTTCCATTTCTAATTTTCTCAAGTCCTCTATCTCCTTATAGTGGCTCCTTCTCTTACTTAAGGGTGAGGAGCAATACTTCCAGTCTACAATCTGGAATACTACAGTCTTTTCCTGCTTTTAAGAGTAAGCTTTCTTCTGTTCCTTAAATCAGGGCACTTTTCCTATGGAAGGAAGGAGAAAGGTCTCTATATCACATCCTGAAAGGACACGAGTGTTTTCATGAAATTCTGAGCAAAATGCTTGAGGAATGAGATTTGAGACTTACCCTTTCCTTCATTCTACACGGAAGCTAGTTTTAGGTTAGGCATCAAAAATTTTAGATATTATAGCACCAACCTTTTAGACACCACAGAGAGTTACTGGATTTATCCTGAAGTTCTTTCCAAGCTCCAAGAAGAACTTCAGATAAAAAGGCCTGAGCATCTTGACCCACGTCAGAGCAATGGGACAAGAGGAATATCAGTGCCTAAAGACACTAATCCATCAGTGAGAAGGAAATACAGCATAGTTTACAAAAAATTGCTTTCCTCTCTCACTTGAAAAACAGTAGCACAATGCAAATATTTCCCTGGAATAAGAGTGGACTTCTGGTGTGTATTATGAGCATCCAGCCTTTTTGTGCCCTGGCTGTATTGCATACTGCTGCTTTGTTTTCAAGTTGGGAGGAAAAGTAACACATACATAGATAAGACCATGAATGTCTCAGAAAATGCTTCATGCATGCAGTTCAATTTAAATCCTTGTATAATATCTTAAATTTGCAGTAGATGGTGCATTATTAATGGAATGCAAAAAGCTCCATAAGCCCATCATGTTTGCTAGTTAATCAAAAGCTCAATTAAAAAAAAAGGCCAACTTCCAGTTGAAATATTTAGGAAGTTATGGGATTTCAGATTTCTAAAAGAATATTAAAGTGAGCATCTACATGCAGCCATGAAGATCAGCTTCAGAAATGGCACAGTTTGCACTCCTCTCTTCAAGCAGAACTTTCTTTTTGGCTTTGCAACTAGAAAGCAGCATGATTTCTTTTTTTTTTTTTTTCTTCCCAAAAATGTTTCACAAATTGCTCATGGACTTTGAGTTACTCTTTGAGCAAAGGTAGAAATTATGGCTCAGTTTTAGAAATGACTGTTGAACTCCCTTCCACACGTTCAATGCACTGAGCCCTCACATTTCTTAACATTCTGCCTCCACCTCTGTTCCTCCACCACTTCCATCTTTTCATGACTACCCCTTTGTGTCCTGCAAAGGCTAGTAGAACTGATGAAGTAACTGAGAAGCAAGGGAGTAGTTAGCAAAAGAGGTCCTGAAATAGGACCCTTCTCCAGAAAGTCCTACTACACAAGTGTCCAGTCTCTTTTTTGCCAACACTTTTCTCTTTTGTCCTGCCAAGTGCAATATTTTTTGCAATACTCTTTCTTTTTTTTTTCCTAAGTCTTTGCAAATATCAGATGTTACCAATGCAGAGTGAAAGTACTCCTTTCAGCTTGTGCCATCTGGTGAACCTGACACTTAGAAGCTGAGGGATCTATTGGTTTTGATATAAGACCTTAATTTCTCATGGTCAGTTGCCCTGGCAAGCTGGAAAGAACATGAGCTTCTGGCAGAAGAAAGGATTACAGCAAGGTATGAGAAGTGCCCTTCCAAGTCAATGTCACTCTGGAACTAGGCAGTGGGCTCTTCAGTGCACTCCTGTATCTCTTCTGCTGCTGCTCTCCTGTCCTGAGCAAATGCTTATGGAACAATCCTGCAGGAAGTGGGGAGCCTCATGTTTGTCTCCCATGCTGTCCTTTTATACACAGTTGTGCTGGTTTTGGCTGGGACAGAGTTAGTAGCATAGTAGTTACTTCATAGTAGCGAGTTTTGGACACGACAACAGTTTAGACCTTTCTAGGTAGTACACCTCCCTCTAAGCTTGATATTTAAAGACCTCCTGAAAGCCCCTTCTATCAACTAGACCTAGCAATCTTCATCCTTCCCAGAGAAGTCCTTTATGACCATACACCCTTATGGCAACAGCTCTACTTTGAGCAGCAGCATCCTTTTGTTTTTTTCTCCCTCCCTTTATTGTAGTTATTTGATAAGCTCAGATGGACTTAACCCAATAGCTTTTCTGCTGTTTCATTCTACAAAGGAAGAAAAAATTGCATTGAGGTCCTGTGGAAGCTATCTTTCTCTTCCAAATCAATTCCAATCACAGATCTCAGTGAGAACTGGATTTGGTTTGCACTTCTGTAATCTGCAGTAAAAACTTTACAGCAACATTTTGCTTTGAAACTGGAAATCTACTACTTGGCCACACCTGTTTATACTTAATTGTATTTCCTTCTACTAGTACATAATTAATTCTAAATAAGTGACAATCTGTGTTTTTTCTTTAGTGCACCTCTTCTTTTATGGGCTGTGATTAGTTCTGCTTTTGTTGTGTGTTTTGTTTTCTTTTGTTTTGTTTTGTTTTTTTTAATAACCATAAAAATGCCCCAGTCCATCTTCTGGTGACCCTGTAGAAAATATTGCTTTTAACATGGCTGTTGCAGACTGGCATCTTGAAGTCTTTGATCTGGAGCATCACGCCATTCAATAGCCATAGTGAAGGTCTGTTTTTTAAAGCTCTATCAGCCTTAAGAGGCTGTTACCTCTTCCAGCTGAGACTTCTGTGATGGCTGAGCCACTCCATTGATCACAGTGAGGTTCAAGTAAAATACAGAAGAAAACTGAGTCCAGTTCACTCTCACTTGGTCGCATTAATAGTGCTGGGCTAACAGGAAGAAGAAGCAGAAGGTATTTAGTTTTGGCACTGCTTTGCTATGGCTTTGAATACACACCACAAAGTGGTCAAGTTCAATTACCAGTTTTATATAGCAACTTTTCAGAGTACAACCACACCATCAGCCTAATGTTTATCGGCTGCTTTTGAGATCGAGTCACTTATGGATCGATTTAGTCCTTTTAGGTGCAAAAATCTCGTTCTCTAAAATGAAGAGGGTGGAACGTCACACATCAGCTGTACAATTGCAAGAGAAAAATGTAAGGCTCATCCTGTAACTTTCTAAGGTCTATTACAGGTATTGTAACTTAAAAGATTTGAAATTAAAAAATAATTGCATTTTTGCCCAGCTCCAACAGACTGTGTTTTGAAAACCTTTATTTCTGAATCCAGTAGACTATTAATCATGGAACAGAAAGAAGGCTTTGCCAAACAGTTCTGATTTATGTTCCAGTTAGAAATTTCTATACAGTAAATGTTCAGTTCAATTTCAAACTGAGGAAATGGCTTGGGCATAGTATTATCAAAGGACATTTCAATCATTTATGAACAACACGGAGGAAGCAGAGGAGTAAATCTCTTTGGAATTTTACTTCTTGTATAAATTGCTTAAGTTTAATGTAGGGATTTGTGGACCTCTGTGAACAAAGAGGAATGGAGAAATGGAAATTCACCCTTCAGTCCCATCAGGAAATATTCTGATTTACAGCCATAAATTGCAAAGACATCGAAGCAGCATTTTCAAAGACCTCTTTATGCACTGCATTTTCATGTTTAGCTGATGACTGAGCATGGCAGAGCCAGTGTGACGCTTGTCAGGAACAGGGACTGGTCAGTAGTGGGGACCTGTATCTCCTTGCTGCCTCATGTGGGCCTTATCCTTAGATCAAAGACTTATGCTTCCATTTGCTGACTCAGACTATTTAATTTATACTGTATAAAAAGAGCAATTGAAAGAGCCCCATTCTAGAAAACTGAATGGCCAGGATATTTCTTTTCTGGAAAATGGGGAGGATGAGGGATAAAATTCCTTCCAGGTATATCCCGTAGCTGAGATTAGTTCTGTAAGCAGTGAAGCCCTGAATATACATCCATCCTCCTTGTGTTTTGTGGGAAAAAAATTGGCAGGGACATGTACTTCCAGATGAATCTTCATCTCTATTTTTCCCCCTAGAGCAGCGAGGTCTCTCCGGGACCTGAAACAGGATATCTAAACATTAGAAGAGAGAGGATTTTTCAGATGCTTGCTTGTCCTTGGTGTGACTAATGATTCATCGAATCTTCAGGGATTTGGCAATGAAGTTGGGACCGCTAGTACCTGTGTATTTTCTCTTTGCTGCTTTTGACAAGACTCCAGCTGCAGTGTCTTTTGACTCAACATCTTTTACTGCAAGAACTGAAAGGAGAGCCACAGCAACTTTGCTTACCTGCTTATGTCAGGAGTCAGATCAATTTAAACTGGAAAGAGGGCATGTTCTTGCATAGCATGGGCTAGAACAGGTCCTGCAGTCACTGGGGAAAATCCTACCAACCAGGTAGCTCTCTCCAAGGCCCAGCATTCACAGATCTTTCTTATTCCTTCTCCTGACAGCACTGTACTCATTTCACTGAAGGGTTTAGAGGTAGGAATGGTGATAGGAAAACACATATTTCAAAATGAGAAATTTAAATATGGATTTTTAATTAAGTTTCAGAAAATATTCCTGTGGGGTTAACAGATAAGGACTGGGGAAAAAGAAAAACAGTTGATAGACTTTACTACGTATAGAATGAAATATTTGAAACAAATCTTCTTCTTTTCAAGAAGTGAGGTCCTGGAGTACTAGGTAAAGACTAGCTCCTGTACTCTTAGGTGTGTAAATCCAAAATTACACTGCTGGATTTACATAGCAGTGTAAGTATACAGTGTTGTGTCTTGGATAAGGATGGGGACTTCGTTTCAATATGGCAATATGTCTCTGAGGACCCTTGCTAATGGTAATACATAAATAAAATAGGGCTGCACATGTCCAGTCTCATCAATACATGTTATCATGCCATGCCACTTCAATGAGATTATCTGTTTATATATGCATTAAAGGGGAGCAAAAAATGTTTAACTTGCTTCAGTGAGTTGTAAGCAGAAGGAGAATAGATAATAGCTGAGGGTTTGGAGCGCACTGCATCATATAATATCTCATTCAGGAAATCTTCTGAATTATTGATTACATTTTTCTTTTCTTTTTTTCATTTTGCCAGTCACCACATTCATGTTAGCCAGCCATAGTCTTCTGAGGTTATCTGCATTAATTTACAAGTGGCTTCTAACTGTCACGCTAGTTCAAAGTGGGATGTGCCCTCTTTTTCTGAGATCATCAGCAGCCACTATGGAGTGATTAATCTGGATTCCTGTCTGCCGCAGAATGGCTTGACAATACCTCCTTTCTGTTGTCTCCTAAGCAGGTATAAAGGCAACAAAGGCCTTTGGTTAATGAAAGGAACCAAATTCAAATATGTCATTTAGAGGTGTTCACATCTGCCTCTTTCAACCAGACCCACGAGGCTGCCTGTCTCCCTCCCCCTCTTGGGACTTCATACATTTTTACTGAAGATTAACTTCAAAAATGGCTTGTGCTGTTTCATCCAGAGGGATGTACTGTCACTGTGCCTGGCAGGTGCTGACTGTCTGTCACGGGGACCAAAGTATCCAGAAAGTGAGGTCTGAAGGTAGTAAGAATCCAGGAGAGAGGGGATGAGCTGTCCCCTTTGAACGTGGACTCCAGCATACCACCTGGGACCAGCTGTCCTTTGTGGCAATGCTATTGTGCATGCTGGATGCTTTGTGATAAAGTCGTTTTAGGCAAACACGGAGATGACAAACCTGCTCTGCCCTCCATTGCTTAGTGCTGTACGTGGCTGCCTGGTACTCCCTCCACTCTGCAGTGGTGATCAGCTGTGGCTCTGAAGCGTGAGATTCCCCAACGCTGAAGAAATAAATGCTGGCTTCCTTCTAAGCTCAAGGGACCCACAGGAAAGGGAGAGAGACACGAAATTGTCTCTGCAGAATTGTCACTGGCTCCTTGAGGTCTCAGTGTTCAGCTAGATGGTTTAGTGATTCCTGACGAGCCTGCAGATAATTCAAAGGACTACTGGAATCCATGTCGCTTGGTCTCTCGCTTACTTATTCTAATACATTTCAGTCTTCACTGTACAGTAAATACACAACTAGCAGATGGTAGGAAAGCAGAATCTACTCACCAAGATGAGATGATAATTTCTGCATGAATATGCCCTTGCATGTGCTGGGGTGGTTCTGAGCTTTATTGCCAGCCCTTGGCGAGAGCGGTCCTGGGTGGCTGCTGTGCCATGCCATGTGGTGCCTGCTCAGTGTTCCTCCTCTGTCCCTTCTTGGGGTGGCAGCTCCTCCCCACTGCAGGCTGGTCCCACCTGCCCTTTCCATGCTATGTCCTCATGACTCCCACGATGAGGAGGGAGAGGATATCGGATGCTCTTCTAGTCACTGAAAAACACCTCTTTTTTCAGTGTGGGGAAAACTGCAGCCGTTGTCTGGACTCGTCAGAAGCACAGCAATGAAGCTATTGTTCCTTGGATCTTACATTGTAGAGTACTTATCTCCTTTTAATACAGCTTTTGCACTATCCTGTTATCAGAGGAAAATCTCTACACGTGTCAGATTGTGTGGATTTCATACACAAGCTTTTGATGTTATTTCATGTTGTTCATGATATATTTCCTTTAAAATAAGCCACTGGGAACTTCTTATTATCTCCCTTTATTGTTTTCTCAGATAAGACAGAGATGAAATTCCTTCTCTGATCATCTGAAACCTTGCTAGAGCTCAGCATCACTTATTTAAGGATTTCTAAATTACTTAGCCCACCAGCTGATGGACAAAAGCATTTTGCCTCAGGCTCCCAAACCATCTCTGCAAAGTATGTTCTGCTCCTCACTCCTAATTACATCACAGCTAATTGCAGTGCCTGGTGCTGCATAAAGTGCAGCTGGGGAGAGCTGCCACCTGCTCCCAGGGAAGGTCACTGATCACCAAACTCATGTGTGGACGGAGACCCTGCTGGGGTTAGAAGGGGAGGGAGTATTGCCAGGATACACTTGTGGGCATCCTTGTGGGTAAAACCTGTTGTGCTGCTGACAGTCATCACCCCTTTAATTCACAAGCCCATGGAAGAGGGAGAGCCTAAGTATCACAAGGCAATATTGACAAGGTTTTCTACTCCAGGAGAGGAGTGAAAGTCTTTCTCAGGCATTTAGTGGAGTCCCTCAGAGAGCAGACTGACTTGTGAGTGATGAGCATCTATCAAATATTTGCTCCACAGTCAAAGGGACTGGTGCAGTTTAAGCTGTCCCATCACAGAAGATAACTAATACCGAGGTAGCAGGGTTAGCACTTCAAATCAAGTTGCATGCTTTGCCTGCTAAAAACTATGAAGACTGAATTAACAAAAACTCATCTGGGAAATCCAACCCACAACGTTCAGCTGAGGAGATCCAACTACTACCAAGTGTCTCAGACCCACTGCAGCAGCACAGAGCATTCATGCCAGCTGTGGATGTGCTGTTGTATTTGCTCTCCCCAAAGACGCTGTGCCTGCATCAGCTTGGGTGGTCGATCTGATACACTCCAGTCTAGTCGGGGTGCTCCTCATTCAGTTTGGAGAGGAAGGGGAGAGTGGCCTTGAAGCGGCTCTTCTCATTATCTGGGTTAGAAAGAGCTGTGTGCTAGGGAAGCGGACGAGCATGTGAGATGCCTCTAGCTCTGCGTGGTACGAGGTTCAAGTGCCCTGGACTAAACTATTTCCAGCACAGCTATTTACAGCAGTGATGGCACTGGTAGGAACAAAACCAATGCATCTCAACAGGAGAAGAGAGATTTTTCACACTTCAGTAAAAAAACTAATTAACCTCTTTACTGTATTGCACCCAGTACACTGCTAGTCTGGCACCTAAATTCTGTACCAGAAGTCTTTGGAGATAGGTTGAAAATCCCAGTGGTCTTACATTGCTCTGTGTTTGAGCTTCCAGGTCTCCATGCACAGGGAAGCAAAGCTGTGCCTGCACCCTGCTGCTCAGGGCAAGTACATGGAGCTCACTCAAGCCACTCCTGCTCCAGCCAGCACTCAGGACTTCATCCACTGAGTGATAACGCTACAGTGATGTCTCCACTTGAGAAAATCAGCATTAATCACTGTGATAGCCCCTGGGGAAACCACGTGGCTGAAGTTGAGTGAGGACTGGAGAACAACAGGATGGTAAATTACAAAGTTCTCCAGGGAGCTGAGCAGCTTCTCTGCCTGAGCAGCCTGCCATAATGGGCTCTTACTTTGCTAATCTTCACTCTCTGGTGTTTTTCAGGCTGTTCCCTGACTGAGATTAAGACAGAGCTACAGCATTCACCCCCAAAGTGGAGTGAATGTAGGTGGATATGGGAGGGAAACCTGCTGTTCTCTCCTCTGCACTAGCTCCCCCACCTGCCACTCAGCATGGAGTTTGCAATCAAAAGAAGAAAAGAGGGAGTGCTGCACATTGCACAAACTAAGGCCATCGTCCCCAGGGGCAGAAGTTTGCTTAGTTATTCAGTCCCTTGCCTGAGCATCGTGCTACGTCCAAACAGTTGAAATAAGCTTGGCAAGACCCAAGTGGTTAGTAATGGTGTGCAGTCCTCAGAGGTTCAATCCAAGGAAAAACAAAATTGCACACCACTACTAGGAAGCTAGTTGACTATTTGAGGATCATAGAGCATTTTAGAAATGCCCTTTAGCTCTCCATACCAAGTAAGACTATTGTTGTGCTGGGCCAGACGAGGTGTCTATTTTGGCTTTATGTCTCACTAAACTCCCTGTTACATTTTACATGACAGTACCATGAGATACAGAGGTAGGAGTGGAACATATACCAAATCCTCCTCCTCCTGCTTGCTCCTTCTCCTCCGCCTCCCTGTTCAAACTACCAGACAATATAGCTCCACGTTTTCCCTTTCCCACTGAGACCTCCTGGCTGATTATTACTATTAGCAAAGCAGCCTGACTATACTTTTCTCCTCCTTGCTGCATTTTAGCAAAGGTCACCAGTGTTAATAATTGAAGCAATCATTTATATTACTACTTATCATCCAGATGGCTCAAGGCACTAGTGTGAAATACAATAGAAAACAATTTAAAATAAGTTAGTTCCTTGCTAGATTTAACAAAGAAACATTTTGACTGTGATGCCAGAAATAGCAGGAGCTGGAACTTTGGAAGGTAACTCAGTGATGGTGAACCTTCTAGTGCTAAAAAATATGGCAGAAGCAATTTCAGGACGGCTAGGCATCCCTGTAGCAGATTCATACTAGCTAGCACAAGTAAATAGGAGCAGACCTAGAAAGTGGGGGTGAGAGGGCTGTTACAGACCCAGAAGACTATGTATATACACCAGCTGATTGGTGCTAAGAAGGAGAACAACTCCAGCCCTGGAAATCTGCACTCTGCTTTCAAAGCTGTGTGGGAGTGCATGCAGTTGCATTGTCCCTGCTCTTGTTACCTGTGCTACAAGGTGAGAGCAGCAGGATATGTATCCCTGCTGCCGCGCACCTGCAGCCATGCGTGTAGACATGCTCAGGCAGGCCTAAATTTCCATGTGTCTTGCACAAGCTTGTTATGAAGACACATTCCCTTATTCTCTATTATAATGACCTATGGGATCAATTTTTAGTACATATATTTCTTTTTCCTCAGCCAAAATTTTATCAGGGTTAGATACAGCTTGTTCCTTGGGAAATGAAACAAATTATGAGAGCAGATAAATATGCTGCTCTGTGGAAATTGTCTTCCCTGTGGGAAGCTCTCTCTGCTTGTGACCCCATCTGAAGCCGGATAATATAAAAAACATAAAATGCACTTCAAATCTCAGCCTCCATCACTCTGGACTGCCATACATATCTAAAACTTCTGGTTCTATTGTTTATGTTAGGTCTTGCCCAAACTCTGAAGGAGCTGCCTGCTCTGAACAGACTCCAGCCTGGAAAGCCTGTGGTGGCTGAATGACAGTCCTCAGAGCCATGCATTAACCGTGGCACTGGGTAAATCTGGGTGCAATTCCTTGCCTTGCCACAGCTTTGTTTGCTTTACTTTTTCATGCCTCTGACTTCCATTGGGGCGTTATGGATAGCAAGATACTACAAGGAGAGGGATGGTATAAGAGCGTAAGATGGCTGAAAGGTGGGGAACTGAGGTGGGGGATTCATTTCAAGTTTGGGATATCTGTGATTAGAAGCCTTCATCAGGTGAGAGTTTAGACACCCAGCTCATGTTCCACGCTACAGGGACTACTGAGGTGAGAAGTCAATAGGCGTCTACTTAGGTCTTGGTGATATGAATTGCTCTGTTGCTGGTGTTTGCTGGGTATCCAATGGCCATAACGTGTTTAGTGCTCCAGTAGACACCTAAAGATAGGTGTCCCGATTGGGACCCCCTGCCTGAGACTTCACATCCCATCAAGGCTGGCTCAGCAGGCTGCCCCTTGCCAGCTATGGTGGAGTTTCACACCAGGCAGCTCTCCCGTGTGCTCTCCAAAACCAGGGTGTGTGGCCAGGCCCTCGCTCATCAAGGGATGGCCGTGGTAGGCCTGAGCACTCCTTTCCAATCCCACTATGTTGCTCACACGTGCAAAAGGAGGAGGAAGGGCAGGGCTGCCTGACCTCAGGGAGCCAGGCTCACTGCACTTACGCAGGGCTGAGAAGGGCAGGGCTTGTAGCCACGCTTCCTCTGCAGCCCACGCACCTCCTGGCTTGGCTGCAAGCGCATCGCGCTGGCGCTTCCTCTGGGGCAGGCAGGAGGAGACCTTCATTTGCTTACGCAGTATTTAGCTCTGACAGCACTAGCTGCCCTCCTTTCCTCCCCTGCAAAGGTGCACAGGGCTGCCTGCTGGTCCAGGGGAAGGAAAGATGTCAAGGGCAGGATCAGCTCGTTGCTTCTTTGCTCCCCTTGTGTGAATTAAAGACATTTCTTTCCCTGTTCTCTTTTCACTGTTTTTTTTTCCTCCTCAAAACATTCAGGAGTTCTTTTATCACAGTCCTCAAATGTTTTCTGTGTATGGGTGGTGTGGAGTAGAAAGGGCATATGGGGGTGGGAAAATCAGATAGAACTATGAGCTGGGAGTGGTGGCAGGACAGAAGGAAGGGTGCCCATATGTGGGTTAGCATGCTACATGAGATAAGTGGGGAGGTACAAAGCTGGTAAGGCTGCAAGATAGTTATAATTTGTCTGGTTGAAAAGGTGACATCTGAGAAGCTATTACAGTACAAAGGACTCATCCTGTAGGGTGTGGGTGTTTATGGTTGAGTGTTTTTTCCAGAGGGGATGGTGATTTCACAACTGTGTTCTGCAATCACCTGTGCACAAGAGATTAGAAGTTATGAGGGATTTGAGTTCTAGTGCCATGAGCAGAGATAAAAGGCTGGTCTCTTTGAAATGTTAAATACTGGCATGTTCATCCTCCCTGGACATGGAGGTGATGGAGAAAAGTCATGATCACCTGTTTTGAAAATGAAGTTAATATTACAACTGGAGTCCAGACAGGTCTAATGGCTGAAATGCAAAAACTCCCAATATATAATAAATGGACTTTTCAAAACATGGTGAATACTTGAATTTGGGAGATAAAACTCTACTCTACAGGTAGCTGTATTATAAAAGAAAAAAACCCTCCAAACTTGTCCCAAGAGAATTGTGGAAATGTAATATACTCTTGCTTTATTGGCAGAGGGAACCCATTATGGAGGAAATCTGTGTACTGAAACAATCTTTCTTAAAAATTCAGTCAAGGGTAGAAGAATTCTGCTTAAATATGATCATTACAGCAAGGAAATGCTATTTGTATTTGGTTTTAGTTTAAACCAATTAAGAAAAAAACTTTTATGCTTGAAGTTACGTACATATCACCCATTTTCTTCAGATTACCTGCCCAAAGGAATTTATGGGCCTACAGCTTCAGATTCATGTTCACAGCTGTGACATTCAAGGTTTTTTTTGTCTCATGACTGCTAAACAGCTTCTTTAAAGATTTGGACTTATTTTTGCTAGTCCCCAGGCAGTTATTAACCCACTTCCAAGCATCTTCTGTTTGTCAAAGTTGAAGTGCTGTGCTTGATCCCAGATATGAGCTGGGGACCAAAGCAAAAGAAATCAATGTCTCTTTTCCTCCCAAGTATCCCATAGAACTGATTTTATGAGAAACTTATGGAAAATGTTAATCATTGAAAACGCTCAATTGAAATACTGTAAAGCCAATATTGCGTTAAAGAAATGCTCAAGGTAGTATCACGTACACACTTAACACATGAAGATAAGCATCATCATCCTGGAATCCTTATAAGCTTTACAACATTGCAAAATGCTAGTATGTGTCCAGGCCACTAGTGCTGAACCTCACCTAAGCTGTTGGGCTTGCTAAGTTGAGAGGTAGCAAGGGCAGGAGCCTCAGCATGACTGGCCATGGGTCCAGGGCCACAGGAATGCTGTGCCTGGGCACGGCCCATCTTTATTGCCTGACCACTAATGGGGAGCTTCATCATTACAGGTGTAAATAGGTGTAACTAAATTATCAAAGTGTTGATAAGCAAACTAGTTCTAACCTTCAGGCTTATTTTTGTATCTGTGGTTACCTAAGCTAGTCAGATCTCATTCTGGGATCCCTTCTAACCTGTAGGTGAGGGGATCTAATGTTAGGTAACTTCCAGTGCTTCCTCTTGCTTGTGAATATTTCCCTTCCTCTCAGGTCAAAAGGAGATGATAAAGCTTAAGCTAAGAGTCTTATTAAGCCTTAGTTTATAAAGCAGCCTAAAAAAAGAGACTTTAAAAAGTCTGTCAGTGCTACATAGCCTGTAGCATTTCCTACTCATTATTTGTATTATTAGGAGCAGCACTCTGCTAGATAAGTGCTGCACAAAGCACTAGCCTGTGACCTGGGCTCCTAATTTCTGCCAAAAGTGTAGAGCAGGTGGAGAATAAGTGCAGACCCCAGAGGGTTTTTTTTCTGCTAATACTATTCAGGGTATCTCTTCACATTACAGGCATAGTCTGTTTAGGCAAGAAGGTATCTGTTCTATACCAAGCTGGATCTATGCTGGGAAACTTAAATTTCATAGGTTGTGAGAACTGTAAATCTATGTCATGATGCAGGAAAATCGAACAGACCAACACAAGTCTTCCCATAACAATTTGTTCATAATAGCCCTGAAGTCTTCTTCAGTTAATGGAAGGCAGACAGGACAATTTGGCTGATTTTCTTCATGTTTTGATGTTGAATCCTTCCAATGCAATTGAAATCTTCTTTTTGCCTCTGTCACCTAAAAATTACCAAACTGAGATTTGGTAATTAAACTAAAAAATTTACTGAGATCTATCAAATATCTTTTGGCTTTCCCAAGTCTGAACATTACCTTCGAGAGTTTGCAGAATGAGAGGCCATTCTATATTTTATTAATCTGCAAAGTCTAGCAGTATTTGCCCATCCCTTGCTTTTCATTTCTTCTCCAGCCATCAAGGGTCCTTCAGTTGGAAGGTGAAGGTGAAGCAAATAACACCCCTTCCACACTTCTCTCAAACCTTAATAGGTTAAAAAAGCAAGAAGCAGGAAGCTAAGGACCCTCCCAGGCCCACTGCTATGAAATCACTTCTAATTTACACTGTCGTTTGTTGCATTCATCTGAGAGCCTTTCTGTGGCAAGTTCAGCCTCATTATTCTCTGGATTGGAGAACTAATGGGGTAGAAGTGCAGATAAAATTTATCCAGCTTCAGCCTCAACTATGGAGCATCAAATACTATTTCATAATAATGCATGCAAACTGCCAGCCTACTGAAACCAAAGCACAAGAAAAATTGCACTAAATTCACAGTAAAAACATGTGACTAACCACTACAGTGGTTAGCCAAAGGGGTATGGAGAGGAAGGATTGACTCATGCTAGGCTTTCTTGTAATGCTTCTTGAGGGGAAGAACAGAGCTAGGGCAAGATACCCCCAGTGCTTCCTCTTTGGAGGGAATACTGACCTTTCCGAGACCCATTAGCCATCGCTTTTCCCTGGGAAGCCTTGAACTTGAGTCTCTCTCCCCAGAATGAAAGACTACATCCCAACAGTCTTTGGCTTTCCAGACCCAAATGGACAAAGTTCTTATAAAAGAGATTCTTAGACTTACAGAATGATTCCCTTAAAAAAAAAAAAAAAAAAAAGGTGGACTGAGAATGATAAATTTTGATAGCTATATGATTTGTCTAGAACCATGCTGGTCAACGGAAGAAAGAAACAAAGTAGGGAGGCTTTGGCCTCAAAAGAAGGACCAAGTTCCTGTATAAGCAGAATTAGATGGAGTTCTAACTGGAGCTCACCTACATAAAATGGCAGATAGTGCACTTGGTACACTAAGAAGAACAATTTTTGCTCTAAACTGTGGACTTGCCAATTTGAAGAATAGGAGAAAAGTCTGGATGCATGGGTTGACTGGATGATGATTAAGAAATGTTCAGCTGGTTCATCTCTGAAAAGGAATTTTAGCTGATGTGAACCTGCTTTTAGCATTCAGTAGGCTTTGATTTGGAATACTGTATATTGCTGTCAAAAAAGGGATTTAAATTAGAATAGATGCAAGTAAATCAACTAGGATGATTTGGGGAACCTGATACTTGAAACAAACCCTGGTTTGTCTAGCCTAATTAGTCAGAGAGAGGGTTAGAACGAGTTGTTGTAAGTATATTTCAGGGACAAGATGGGGTGATGGAAGGAGAATAATGTTTAAAGAAGGAAAAGCATTCAAGTTGTGCCATAGATGATGAATCTGACTGATGCGGAAAAAAATACATGATGGAAGTTATTTGTATTTTCTACAGTCAGTTCCTTTGTGTAAACTTCTCCCAGAATACTAACCTTTCTGACCTGAGAACCATGTGTGTGCTTTGTGTCTCTTGGTGCTTGGGGACTTCAATATACAGCTTGATTTATAATAGCAACAACTTAATTAGAGACCCATGACATCAGCTGTGGCATTGATGTCTCCTTATCACTTCCTGTGGCACATCATAGCTGTGATTTTTTTGGTCTTTACCACTGTCGTGGTTTTGGAATATCACCAGAGGAGGTGATGCATGCTGAGGAGGCCCCACTTTACAATAAACTATAAAGAAAATTAATTCTGTCCCAGCCAAAACCAGCACACCACGGATCTTATACAATCATAGAATCATAGAATCATTAAGGTTGGAAAAGACCTCTAGGATCATCTAGTCCAACCGTCAACCCAACACCTCCATGCGTACTAAACCATGTCCTGAAGGGCCACGTCTACACGTTTTTTGAACTCCTCCAGGGATGGTGACTCCACTACCTCTCTGGGCAGCCTGTTCCAATGCTTCACAACCCTTTTGGTGAAGAAATTTTTCCTAATATCCAGCCTAAACCTCCCCTGGCACAACTTGAGGCAATTCTGTCTCATCCTATTGCTAGTTACCTGGGAGAAGAGACCAACACCCACCTCTCTACAACCTCCTTTCAGGTAGCTGTAGAGAGCGATAAGGGCTCCCCTCAGCCTCCTTTTCTCCAGACTAAACAACCCCAGTTCCCTCAGCCGCTCCTCATCAGACTTGTGCTCCAGACCCTTCACCAGCTTCGTTGCCCTTCTCTGGACACGCTCCAGCACCTCAATGTCTCTCTTGTAGTGAGGGGCCCAAAACTGAACACAGTATTCAAGGTGCAGCCTCACCAGTGCCGAGTACAGGGGCACGATCACTTCCCTAGTCCTGCTGGCCACGCTATTTCTGATACAAGCCAGGATGCCATTGGCTTTCTTGGCCACCTGGGCACACTGCCGGCTCATGTTCAGCCGGCTGTCAACCAGCACCCCCAGGTCCTTTTCCACCAGGCAGCTTTCCAGCCACTCTTCCCCAAATCTGTACTGTTGCATGGGGTTGTTGTGACCGAAGTGCAGGACCCGGCACCTGGCCTTGTTAAACCTCATGCAATTGACCTTGGCCCATCAATGCAGGCTGTCCAGATCCCTCCACAGAGCTTTCCTACCCTCGAGCAGATCAACACTCCTGCCCAATTTGGTTTCATCTGCAAACTTACTGAGGGTGCACCCAATCCCCTCATCCAGATCATTAATAAAGATATTAAACAGAACTGGCCCCAGCACAGAGCCCTGGGGAACACCGCTTGTGACTGGCCGCCAACTGGATTTAACTCCATTCACCACCGCTCTTTGGGCCCTGCCATCCAGCCAGTTTTTTACCCAGTGAAGAGTACACCCGTCCAAGCCATGAGCCGCCAGCTTCTCTAGGAGAATGCTGTGGGAGACAGTGTCAAAGGCTTTACTTAAGTCCTAGTAGATAACATCTACAGCCTTTCCCTCATCCCCTAGGCAGGTCACGTGGTCGTAGAAGGAGATCAGGTTGGTCAAACAGGACCTGCTTTTCATGAACCCATGCTGGCTGGGCCTGATCCCCTAGTTGGCCTGCACATGCCTGTTGAGTGCACTCAAGATGAACTGCTCCATAATTTTCCCCAGTACCGAGGTCAGGCTGACAGGCCTGTAGTTCCCCAGATCCTCCTTCCGGCCCTTCTTCTAGATGGGTGTCACATTGTCAAGCCTCCAGTCGTCTGGGACCTCCCCTGTTAACCAGGACTGCTGATAAATGATGGAGAGTGGGTTGGCAAGCTCCTCCACCAGCTCCCTCAGTACTCTCGGGTGGACCCCATTCAGCCCCATAGCCTTGTGAGTGTCCAGGTGGTGTAGCGGGTCGTTAACTGCTTCCTCCTCGATTATGGGGGGTTTATTGTGCTCTCTGCCCCTGTCTTCCAGCTCAGGGGGCTGAATACCCTGGGGATAACTGGTCTGACTATTAAAGACTGAGGCAAAGAAGGCATTAAGTACCTCAGCCTTCTCCTCATCCTTGGTGGCAATGTTCCCCCCCTGCATCCAATAAAGGAGGGAAATTCTCCTTGGCTCTCTTTTTGTTGTTAATGTATTAGTAAAAACATTTTTTATTATCTCTTACAACAGTGTCCAGATTGAGTTCTAGCTGGGCTTTTGCCTTTCTAATTTTCTCTCTGCATGACTTGACAAGATCCCCGTACTCTTCCTGAGTTGCCTGCCCCTTCTTCCAAAAGTGGTAAACTGTCCTTTTTTTCCTGAGTCCTAGCAAAAGCTCCATGTTCAGCCAGGCCAGTTGTCTTCCCTGCCGGTTCGTCTTATGGCACATGGGGACAGCCTGCTCCTGCACCTTTAAGACTTCCTCCTTGAAGAATGCCCAGCCTTCCTGGACCCCTTTACCCTTCAGGACTGTCTCCAAAGGGACTCTCTCAACCAGTGTCCTGAACAGGCCAAAGTCTGCCCTCTGGAATCCATGGTAGTGGTTTTGCTCACCCCTCTCCTTACTTCTCCATGAATCGAGAACTGTATGGTATCATGGTCACTAAGCCCAAGACAGCCTCCAACCACCACATCTCCCACCAGTCCTTCTCTGTTTGTAAACAACAGGTCAAGCGAGGCACCTTCCCTGGTAGGCTCACTTACCAGCTGTGCCAGGACGCTACCTTCCACACATTCCAGGAACCTCCTAGACTGTTTTCCTCTCTGCTGTGTTGTATTTCCAGCAGACATCTGGTAAGTTGAAGTCCCCCATGAGAACAAGGGCTAGTGATTGTGAGACTTCTGCTGGCTGTTTATAAAATGTTTCATCTGTCTCTTCATCCTGGTTGGGTGGTCTGCAACAGACACCCAGCAGGATATCTGCCTTGTTGGCTTTCCCCCTCATCCTTACCCATAAGCACTCGACCTTATCATCATAATCGCCGACTTCTACACAATTGAAATACTCCCTAACATACAGAGCCACCCCACCGCCTCTCCTTCCTTGCCTATCCCTTCTGAAGAGCTTATAGCCATCTTAATTTTGTTGAAGGTGCTGGGAAGTGGCTTGTGCTGTTTGGTGGAATATGTTGCAGACTTCCCCTTGATGCTCCTCAAGTAGATTTGTATGTAGCACATGGTAGCCTAAGAGGGCATCAGGCTGGGTGTGATTCCTAGTCCTGTGCTCTCAGTAAAACTTCTGACATACAAGCCAGATCTGAGGAGCCCTTGAGGAAGTGGGCAGAAATATATTTCCTTGATAGAAGCAGCCTACTCCTGCCCATCCTTTTTCCAAGCTGTTCCCCAGATCCAAATAGGGATTGGGCTGCCAGCAGGAATAGATATATGCAGAACTAGTATTTCTTATGTATATAATAAATTACATAAAAACCAATTTATGATATTTTTGTGGATTAATGTGTATGTAGAAGTTTCCAAAGTCAGGCCTTGGTATCATTTCCCCCCAAATTCATCAAGTGGTTCCATAGATGACCGTTATATTGCAGAGCTAACAATAATTTTGACCAAATTGTTATGAAACAAGTGCTTGAAAGACCACAGTCAAAAAACAAACAAAAAACCCCACTCCCCAAGGCTTTCCTGAATGGTGATTCATTTCTATATTTACTTTGATGAGCATGTATTCTGCTTTTGATAATGATCAGGAAAAGGAGATTTTGGGGGGAATTACTTATTTTGTGGAGATAATGACTCATCTATTCATCTAAGCTGGCAGTTAATTCCCAGGAAGTGGACCCATAGTACTTAAACAGTAGTCATATAAAATTTTAATTAAAATTATTTTGGGAAACATAATTCAACATGAGTGACTTGGAATATGCTACCTTTAGCTCAAGTCCAGCTGAACTGCATTCTAAAGATTCATTTGAAAAGTCCTGTTATAAGCACGTGTTCCTGGCATACCCACAAAGCCACAGATTTGTTATTGTGGCTGACATTTTCATAAATTTACAAGCTTAGGGCAAACAGGTACAGCCAGTTTCAGTATGATGTAAAAGCTCAAATACAGGTTACGCTTGTTTAACTCAACCAACAGGAACTGCATGTATAGACACTCCTGCAATGACCTTGCTAATACTCTTCTGTGTCATGTATGGCTTTTTAGCTGTACCAAAAGCACCATGTTAAATTTATATTTTGAGGTGATATGGTAAAGGAGTCTTTGTCTTAAGTGGTGGACGTTACATAGCAGTTCTTGAAAACTGCTTCTGAAGTTTGTGTAGTTTTTATGGATACATGTCTTTTTTTTTCCATGAAGCCTATTTTGCTCACCTTTGAAAGGAAAGTTTCTAGAAGTAGGATGCTGATTCTTTTTCCCTTCTTCAAAAAGTTTGTTCTTTGTTGCTTGTACAGTTTCTTTTTTTCCCCAAAAAAAGAAGTGGACATCATACCCCATTGCTCTTTACATAAGCGCCTTTCTTCTCCACTTCTCATATGATGTTACATTGTTCACAACCCAGAAAAAATGGGTGGAACAGAGGGATATCGTTGCAGAACGGAGAAGAAAGTTTAATCCCAGATCAGCTCCGGATGACCAGTGTGCTGACACAAGCTTGATTTAGAAGGGCACTACAGCAACTATAGCTATTTTTGTCTGAACAGGAAGCAGAGAAGGAGACAGCCAAAAACTAACACAGAGAGTAGTGAAATCCCCTCTAGTATTGACCTGCTTAGGTCAAAGATTGCTTTATTTCTGAGAACAGGGACTGTTGCTTCCTGTTCTAAGATTTTTTGCATTTAGTTGCAGGGAAGGATAGGCTGTCCGCCTGTATTGGGTTTGCGTGGCAAGGTTTTGGTAGTGGGGGGGGCTACAGGGGTAGCTTCTGTGAGAAGGTGCCAGAAGCTTCTCCTATGTCCAAGGCTGAGCCAACCAGCGACAGTGGTAGCGCCTCTGTGATATACTTAAGAAGGGGAAAAATAACCTGCTGGGAAACAGTAGCTGGTGGAGAGAAGTGAGAATATGTGAGAGGAACAACTCTGCAGGCACCAAGGTCAGTGAATAAGGAGGGGGAGGAGGTGCTCCAGGCACCAGGGCAGAGATTCCCCTGCAGCCCCTGGTGAAGACCATGGTGATGCAGGTTGTCCCCCTGCAGCCCATGGAGGTCCATGGTGGAGCAGATATCCACCTGCAGCCTATGGAGGACCCCACACCAGAGCAGGCAGATGTGCCTGAAGGAGGCTGCAGCCCTGTGGGAAGCCCATGCTGGAGCAGGCTCCTGGCAGGACCTGTGGACCCGTGGAGAGAGAGGAGCCCACGCTGGAGCAGGCTCCTGGGAGGACTTGTGACCCCATGGCGGACCCACGCTGGAGCAGTCTGTTCCTGAAGGACTGTACCCCGTGGAAGGGACCCACGCTGGAGCTGTTCATGAAGAACTACAGCCCTTGGGAAGGACTCACGTTGGAGAAGTTCATGGAGGACTGTCTCCCGTGGGAGGGACCCCATGCTGGAGCAGGGGAAGAGTGTGAGGAGTCCTCCCCTGAGGAGGAAGGAGCGGCAGAGACAACATGTGATGAACTGACTGCAACCCCCATTCCCCATCCCCCTGCGCTGCTGGAGGGGAGGAGGAGAGAAATCGGGAGTGAAGCTGAGCCTGGGAAGAAGGGAGAGGTGGGGAGAAGGTGTTTTAAGATTTAGTTTTTTATTTTCTCATTACCTTACTCTGATTTGATTGGTAATAAATTAAACTAATTTCCCCAAGTTGAATCTGTTTTGCCCATGATGGTAATTGGTGAGTGATCTCTCCCTGTCCTTACCTCGACCCATGAGCTTTTTATTATATTTTCTCTCCCCTGTCCAGCTGAGGAGGGGAGTGATAGAGCGGCTTTGGTGGGCACCTGGTGTCCAGCCAGGGTCAACCCACCACACCAGTGCGACCACTTCACTGGGTAAAGGAGCAGGTTACTTATCTTCTTTCTCTACGCACTATTACTTGCTGGCTTTCGGTCATCAAGGTCCCAAATTGAGCACAAGTGTAGCAAGCAAGGTTGTTCACATAAGTCTGAGTGATCAGAGACTGTTTAATGAGCTCTGCTAATTTTTATCCTTTAGAAACTATTTCAGATGCATCTAAGTCAACATCTAAAGAGGCTAAAAAAATCCCCCTTAAGATCGATGAGGAATGCTACCGTCTTATGGTAAACATTTTAAACCCCCACAAAATTAAAAGGTAAATACAGGTCAAACATGCTGCATTTTCCTAAAGCTCAGGTTTTCTATCAAACAATTCAGATTGTAAAATTTTAAACAGCCTTCTATGAGCTGCTTTATTCATCTGGATTGGAAGCAGAAACCAAGATTTCTCACTCTCATAAGACTAGAAATAAAGGATCTTCTGCTCTCCAAAGTGCAGTACTCACTGGGCTGTCTGCTTATTTGTGCCCATATATATCAATCCTAAAATGGGCATGTGTTTTATAATTTGTATGCACGCGATGAGATATGAATTTATTTAGAACGACATTCTTATTCGATGTTGCTCACATATGTGGTCAGCAGTTTTCAACTCAGAGCTCTAGCTGAGAAGGTGCATCTCACTACAACTAAAAAAATGTGAACAAAAAAAGGACTGGAACAATGTCAGAACTGTAGAAAGCATTAAAGATAAATGTCAGTGTAATAGTCTTGAATATCTGCTGGCAGGTAACAGTGACTTTAATGGAACTTTGATATAAAGGAAGGTTATGATGATTCTTGCCTGATTTTTCTTTTCTCCTAGCCAGAAGCAGCAAATGAAAAATGAAGTTTCTCAGCCCTATTAACCATTGATCTTTGTGGGTTGTGGAGACATATTTTGCCATGCTGTTTCAGTTGCAATCCTAAACCAACAGTTTGTTCCATTGATAAAAACAATTCTAGAATTAGGTAAAACTAACAGTTTAAAAAAATGCACAATATATATTTCAAGGTTCCTTTTTGCCTTAATTTCTTTTTGAAAAATAATTAATCTGTCAGGTAAAAGAAGCAAGTAGTTGTCTATGGCAATAGCTAGCTCTTTGACAGCTTCTTGAGCTGTGTTCCTCATCAATCACTGAACAGTGACAGTCTGGCCACTGTTGTTCCCCCAGTAACCCCATTTCTCTGCAGTACTTTATAATAGAGCTCCATGTTTCAGATGGATGGTTTGATAATAAATACTGCAGTGATGCTTAGATTATTCCTAAATTTTCTCTTTCTCTGAACAAAGGATTCCAGATTTTCAGCCAACAGCTTTTTCTGAAAACAGATACTGCTATCTCTTCCCCCTGCTTTCTTTTCATGGTTGTAACTTTAGCTGAGACTGTACAGGAAAGAAGGAAAGAAAATTTATCTTAAAATCTTTTTTTTTTTTATGACTGCTTCCACGTGACAGCTTTCTTTTGCTATGACCGCTTATTCCAAGATGCTTTCTGGGTTCTTTAGATCAGCACAATCTGCTGCGCAAGCAATAAAATTTGCAGCAATGGCAGGAAACACAAGAGAAGCTGTGTTTCAAAGCGATATGAACCCGAGTCATGTATTTTGTAGGACAGCAGTGATTGCAAATGTCCTCTGATGCTGAACATATTTGAATCTCATTTTTTATTAGTGCCTTTTTTACATGCAGTCTTCTCTGTGTTTAGCTTTTCAATGAAGGCTTCTGACATCTTCTCCTACGTTTCACCTTTTCTGGCTTGTTCTAACCCCATCAAAAGATAGCTATTTCAGCAGGCCACAGTATCGATGTGGCAGATGTGTACAGCATGGTTATTCACTACCTCACCCTTCAGAGCTCTGCCTGGAGAGCACTGGGCAAGCCTGCTTTGATAGGTTTGCTGTTGGTTTGAATGTGTGCAAATACTTCTGCGAGGGCCAAGTTGCAGAGAATTTGGATACACTGACAGCAAGTTTATAGACACTTATGTTCCTGTCTTTCCACAGTGATGTTCAAACCTCAAAAGCTCCCCGTTTACACATCAAAAAATGGATACATACTGTGTGAAGGGACAATTTTCATGTGAATAATAATCATTGTTTTACAAGTCATGCTGCTTTTGTTTGAAGGATTTAATTCTGTGACAACCAGAAGGAAATGAAGGAAAGACAGGAGAATATTCCTAAATATCTATAGCTAGCAGAAAAAGATAAAAGATCAAGGAGATTTCAGTGACATTTCATATTGAGATAGCTTATGAAATTAAATAGACTGCTTATTGTTGTTTATAATTCTTTCTAAATACCTGCCTCTAACCTGTAACTTACTGCTCATGTCTGTAACATGCTTGTAAGATACTTTGTGGTTAATCCTTATGAATGGAACTGTGCTACAAGACGTCACTAAGATTTAGAAACACCAGCCGACATGGGCAGATTCTTAAACATAGACTGAACACAGGAAAAATATATTAGTAAAATTTTTACTTAAATTGCAGGTGTTTCCAGGATACATAAATATGGGAAACGAGAAGTGCCCACAATCTCACTCTTACCATTTTTGGGTGAAAGATCATTGAGAAATGATCAGTGTTTCTGGTGTCAGTGGCTACCTCAGGTACATCGTGCTGTTCTGCTCTGGCTGGCTGTGAATTACAGCGATACTCATCCATGATTTTAATGAGTATTCTGTATTTGTAGCAGGAAATACTGTTTCATTTTGGTTGTCCGTTGAGGACTTTCCTCTTCAGTACCAAAGCTGATTTGTATTGACAGGGTATATTTGCTCTTTCAGCAAGGTGGGGCCTGGCTTACTGCTGGAGAACACATGTAGTGGTCAAAGTAGGAAAGCAACTATATGTATGAAAGTCTTTCAACAGTACTTAAGGATCAGTACATTGCTGAACAGAGGGGTTTTTGCACGTTTACAAATTTTAAATGTAAGCATACATTCTTAATATTTTGCAGAATTAAATACTACAGCAACTTTTCCCAGCTATCCAGAATATAAAAATATGCTTACCTATATCATATGCTCCTCTGCCCTTACAGTATCTGACAGCAGCTCCTTTAGGTGTAGTGAAATATCTGAGGGTAAATGCTGACTTTCTAATGGAAAACACTGCAAATGAAATAGCTATTGCCATGAAGTTATTCCTCAGTGTAAAAAAATTAATGAATGACTTTCGTTTCTCTGCTCATAATAAATCGGTGGATTTCATTATAGCATCGATTCCCATGCCTCTCCCCAACCCCTAATAATTGTATTCAAAGTCTCCCAGCAGAAACCATATGAGAGGGAATACTGTTTTGTCTTGCCAGCTTGCAGTGTTGGGGCACTGGAGACAGAACTTTAATAAATGTGTGGTTAAGTTCATGATTTAAACATCATTTAATTGGTCAGGATGTTATATTTTGAAGTCCTCTCTAATGCCATTTGATTGCAGTAGTGTGCCAGGTAAATTAAAACAAACAAAAAACCCCAAAGGTATCTCATTATGGCAAATCATAGTTCCCTCTGGATCACGTAAATAAGTTAATATACTACTGTATGCTTCCAGAAGTATTTATTAGCAGTTTACTTTCAACATGTTCTTCAGTGAGCTGTTTCTTTTACTAGCCAGCTGTTTAATTATATAATCTCTGTATGTCAGCAAATGATATCTCGTGTCACTTAAAATGTTAATGGGAAGCGCAAGTCTGATACATCTGTTTCAATTGGCATGAGTGTAGCAAAAATCCCATACTGTGCTGGTAGGTTCCTTCACACAACTGTTCCCACTTTTTTAGCGCAAACAAACTGTACTAATTTAAAAAATTTGCTATTATAACATTCAATTTAGATGAATCATAAAATTGCAGCTTTGAAATAGAATGGAATTGATGTAGAATAAAAATAACTTGGGTTGGGTACTCTGTGAACCCTAGATGGTGTTGGAAGCTGTATCTACACTGCCTTAGAAAATGCTGCCTGTGCCTGGACTTGAGTTTGCAAGCCGTGCACAAGTGTTGTATCCACCATCCACCTTGAGTTTGCTGCTTGTTCCACTCAACATTATTAATCGTGTGCCCTTCCTGGGACTTGGTCATGCCTCATGTGCCTGCTTTGAATAAAGCTGATTGCTGTCTGTCTCTCTCCAACAGACCTGATAAAACAGACTGTCGTGGTTTAGCCCCAGCTGGCAACTAAGCACCACACAGCCACTCGCTCACTTCCCCCTGGTGAGATGGGGGAGAGAATCGGAAGAGCAAAAGTAAGAAAACTCGAGGGTTGAGATAAAGACAGTTTAATAAGGAAAGCAAAAGCCGCGCACGCAAGCAAAGCAAAGCAAGGAATTCCTTCACTACTTCCAATGGGCAGGCAGGTGTTCAGCCATCTCCAGGAAAGCAGGGCTCCATCACGCGTAATGGTTACTTGGGGAGACAAAACGCCATCACTCTGAAGGTTCCCCCTTCCTTCTTCTTCCCCAGCTTTATATACTGAGCATGACGTCACGTGGTATGGAATAGCCTTTTGGTCAGTTTGGATCAACTATCCTGGCTGTGTCCCCTCCCAACTTCTTGTGCACCTGGCAGAGCATGGGAAGCTGAAAAGTCCTTGACTAGTGCAGCAACAACTAAAACATCTCTGTATTATCAACCCTGTTCTCAGCACAAATCCAAAACACAGCCCCATACCAGCCACTATAAAGAAAATTAACTCTATCTCAGCTGAAACCAGGACACAGGCTATCAACCATGTCCACTCTGAGGTTGTCTCCACTGCACTGCAGCCACTGCTGGCAGATGGGTACAGCCTCTCACAGGGATGGAGGGGCCCATCTCAGGGGCCTGTGTGAAACAGGAGGCCCCACAGTGAGCAACTCCTCAACTCCTATCCCGCCTTTCCTTCTAGTAGGTATGGCAGATATCTTCCTGGGAAGCAATTTCTTTCATCTACCAGTAGCTGCCTGAACTTTGACTGAGTCCAGTCTCTCCTCTAGAAAGTTTTGGTTTTGGAGACTGTCAGCATCTACTGAAAGGACCCTCTTTTCCACTCTAGCATTCCACTCTAGTGACACAGACAGAAAACTTCTGGATGAGGTAGGTCATGCTCAATGCCAGGTACCTGCCCTGCAGATACAGCATTTTGCACGTCTGTCGCAATTGCCTCAATTATAGGTTTCCCACAAAAAGGATGAATCCAAAACAATTGGTAGAAGGGGCAACCAAATTCCAAAAAACTCACTTTACTGTTTTAAGCACACTTTGCACAGCTGGATTCAATCTGGAAATGGTGGTGGGGCTGGGGGGCGAGGGGCACAATGTCCAGAGTTTGTTGACATATGCTGACTGGCTTGAGTTTGGAACAACATCTTTTCTCCAAATCAACTGACTGCATAACTTGTCTGCAAACTTCACTGTCAATTATGCATTGTATTGATACTTTGTTACTAAATCAAGCTACCTCTTAATTTACTAGGTGACTATTTTACTACTTTATTGTGGTCTATGTGATGCCTGAAGTCATTATCATTAATGCCTTTTTAATAAAATCAAACACTCCCTCTATGAACTGTTCCCACGAAGCGCTAGTTTTTTGTTTTGAATAATTTAGTTTTGCAATATCCAGCCTTATACTATGAGACACTTATTCACCTACTTTCAGTGAACAATACAAGACCAAAGCTTTTCCCTTCCCTTCCCTTCCCTTCCCTTCCCTTCCCTTCCCTTCCCTTCCCTTCCCTTCCCTTCCCTTCCCTTCCCTTCCCTTCCCTTCCCTTCCCTTCCCTTCCTTTCCCTTCCCTTCCCTTCATTTCGCTTCTCTAAAATACTGACATAAAAGTAAGCTTTGCCCTGAAATTCCCTACTTGCATTATCGTAATTCTTCTGCACATTAGGGCAAATATTATAATAGTTAACCTGTTTCTGCTTTTCAACATCATGCAGTGGTGGTATCTTTGATTTAGTGGAATGCTTGTCTGGCTTCCATTGCCCATCCAAACTAGTTTCTTGCTTGTACTCTCAGAGAGAGAATTGGAATCACGTTGATGACTTCCTAAGGTGCAAAAATATATGGCAGACAACGGACAGTTATTTAACTTGTACTGAGGAAAAGAACTACTAGTGGTAACGATGCTGGTCATAGGAATTTTAGCAGATGAGGATTCCTGTAACATACAAGGACCTATAACTGATAGCCAACCTTGTACCACCTAATTCCCTGTCAAGTGTAAATGTAACGATGATTTGAAGGACACACACACAAAAAGTACTCAACACCTGATGAATCAAAACAGTTCTTGGGCTTTCCTGACAAAGGAAACTATAGAGGCAGTGACAGGAGAAGGATATCTTTGGGGCTATATACCTTCTTTACATTGCTGTCAAAAGAAAACAAAATGAGCAATAGAAACCATGAATCTAAACTTGTTGCATGACTAAAGCAGTTGGGTCATGAATAAAGCTGTTATGAGACTCCACATACCAAACTGCCAACATTTAGTAGAAGGCTGAACTGTGTTCCTAACAAATATTAAAAGCACAAATGTACAGTTGCCAAATATGTCTGGCTTGCAAAGTTCATTCTGTTTTATTCTTGCTGTTTTGTCCCCATCCTGCCCACTCACATCCCCTGTCATCAGTAATCCATCTGGTGTCTAGAATGATGACAATTCTGTATGACTTCTGAGATAACAAAATCTTGATTAATAGGAAGATTATTGTGAGAATTTCTGTTATAGAAGACCACTTGAAACAGCTTGAAGATAGTCACTTGAGAACCTCCTCGGTGCTGGGCAAATGGAGAACTCAAGAATCTACCCAAGGGAAATTGAGATACTTTTTGATCTACAAATGGGTATATTGAAAAAGCAGTTTTTCCCTTGCTCACTTCATCAAAACCTGAGTTCCGGCTTCCATAATTTCATTTTGTCCTCAATGAGAGTGTGAGATGCTTCTGTCTTCCTCCATTTTTGTATGATACTTTGCAGATTTGGTGCTTTATTGGTGTTCAGAGACTGAACTGTGGACAGAATGGTTGAGATGAACAGTCCTAATGGCATGGTCCATTAGGCAGGGCAGTATTCTGATGGAAATTAATTTCAAGAGAATTAAAGGTCATTAAAGAACAGTAAGCATGCAGGAAATCCCTTTACTGGCTGCTACTGCACAACTGGATATAGACAGGCAATCCATGGAAAGCAAAATCAAAACCAGTGTCTTGAATCCATGAAGTCCAGTATCTTGAAATCATGAAGTATACTTGCCTGAAGTCAGAAAGCAGTGAACTGAAAGCTATGTTTATTTTAAGGCAGACATGCAAGGTGAGTTTGGCGAAGCAAAGAGGAGTTTCACCTTCAGTTCTGAATGGAAGTGTCACACAAAATTTCTGTTTAGACAAGATGTACCAGATTCAGGTAATGAAAGACCCTGAAGAAAGTCCACATTAATGTGTTGACTTTATGAATGAATCGTGCAGTATGTTTCAAAGGTACATTAAACACAAATAGTCTGTGACAGGCACATTAAACTGTTCATGTGTGTTCTCACCACAGAAAACAAAGCACAGCCAGTGGCTGGGTGATCCTGTAAAAGCTTTTCTTTTGGCTATAGGTCTTTTTATTAAACCTCTTTTCTTGGTGGAAGAGACCAGTAGAAAAAGAATTTGGATAATTTCTATTTACAAAGATTAGGCACTTACATATTTTTTTTTCTGTGCTAATTTTTCTGTTTTAGATCTGATCTACCCCTCCCACTGTTGCCTCCAAATTAATTTTGTAGTCTTACAGCAAAAACATTGATATTGAAGAAACATTTTCCCTGCAGCCATTTTGAGACTGGCTTACAGAGATACCTCATGAATGAGTGCATGAGAAGAGTCTGTGTAAGAGGACCAGGAGTAAAAATGGCTCCTGCTCCATGCCATGCAAGCTGTGTGACGCTATGAAGTTCCTGTATGCAATGGAGGAAACATGATTTTCACTGAATAACAATTTGAGGAGTGCCACTTTTCCTGAATTGTTGACTGACAGATTGCAAAGTCTTGGATCTGTTAATTATTAGATTTGTGAGTTTCCTTACTGGATAATCCTCAGGCTGCAATTGATGTGTAACGCTTCAATTTATGTGTAACACACTAAATAAGCAGCTGAGTGTGTGAGGTTAGTTACGGGAGTCATGTTCTGCCCTTACGTACCTACCATGAGATTTATAGTATAGCTTGCCATAGAGTGCAAGCAAAAGCAGCAATATATGAAATATTTCCTTGGAGAATACTTGGGCTAATAGTGATCTTTTCACACGTTACAAATGCTACTAAAGGCCAAGACTGCAGCCTGTCCAAAGGAGTGTTTGTCACCAAAAAGTCTCTAGCTAATAGTAGGTATATGTAAACCACCAAATTAAAACAGAACTGGATTATTTGATGCAAATACTTAAACGTGATCTTTTCTCTTCCTTTCTCTCATCCCACCTACAGTAGAGCAGGGAAATGTTCTGCCTCAGTGATCACACGAAAATTATTACAGTAAACACAGCTGCAGTGTGCATGCTATGTGATCAGAAACCTGTGAAGGATGGGGGCCAGATCCTCCTAGACCCTCAGTGTCAAAGACCCTTGAAATCAGGGCCTCCATTTCTCTTGCAAGAATATTATTTCTTGCCACCCTCACTTTTGGAGTCTATGAAGGTCATGACAGAAATCAAGCTGGATGGTTCTTCCACATCTGTAACGGCAGGGGATGCTGCGAAATGTGGTCCCTCAAAACCCTGAGTTTCATGCTGGACCCATTTTTAGATGGTTTGGAGTTAGGATGAACAGCCACATGACCCAACATCAGGCAGGCTGTGAGCAAGGAGAGAAATGTTTGAGCCTGCAAGGGGAAATCTGAGGAATAACATAGTCATTAGAGTGGGAGCTTGCTCCAGGCATTGAGCTTGTTATTCGTGCTTATGCAGGGGACAGACATGTCCATGGGTGCACCCATGTTTGTGTGAAAAAATGCAAGAGATATTAGGTGCAACAATCTTTGGTCAAAACCAAGGCCCTCATACTTCAGTATCACCTTATACCTTGGGAATGGTGGGGCCCACCACTACCAGAGCTTCATAAACCTCAAGTTTAAAATCCTGAAGTCTTGTTTCTCTCCTGTGCTATGTGGTGATGACACACAGGCTAGTACCTAACCATGTCACATCAAGACACCCAAGCATAACGTGCCTGCACAATACCCTCAGCGGGATCCCCATTGGCCAAAAGGCTTTCGAGTCATCACTGGCTAGAAGTAACCTCTTACTGAGCCAAATGCTATATAACAGCTTACAGTACAGGCAGGTTATAACCTCAGGCTGCAATGGCTATAACAGCTATGATGTGATCTGAAATGATCTAGCTCAAGTTTAACTTAATTTTTAATCCATCACCCTTGCACCATACTAAGGCATTTGTTTTGTGGTGTTTTAGAGGGGAAGCTGCTGACATCTGACTCACCGTTTCCTGCAGCGTGTAGGTGTTTCTTGGAGCTCCATCAAACAGTGACCCATCCCGATGTTGCTCACCATGTGAGCTGCCTCTGAATCACAGCCGTGGCATCAGAGTACTGCCTAAAGCTGGAACATCAAGGCTATTCATATAGAATAACAAAATGGGTATCATCTACTAGCTAAATGCACCTACTGTATGTCTCCTACTTTGTAATATTTTTGCTTTGTTTTTGCACGTTGAAAATAAAGGATGGAATTTAATTTCTGGTAGGGCCAGGGTCATTGCAGTGGAGTTGGACTAAAATGAAAATGGCCCCAAAGATTTGATTCACTGGCTGCAAAACTGAATAGCAGAAGGATTAAATAAATTGCAGAAGGCAAACAAAGCTCTCCCTGCCCATCACTAAAAGTTAAAAGCATTACAATAAGTAACATGGTTGTCATGGTGACTGAGTGTTTGTTTATGGTAAAATACATCAGGCAAAGCTGAAATGTTTTTAATTTAAAGCTCGGATGACAGGGAACTGAGTAGTGTAAGCAAGAGCAGAAATATATTTTTGGTAGATATATGCAAGTATATTTTTTTTTCCTATGAAAATTCCCATCACTGCTTAATGCTTTTCCTGCCCCCTTCCTATCTTCATTCAAGTTCTGAATATGTTTGTCTTCTGCCAGTGCAAGGAGCCAGCAAGATAGGTTAAAAGGAAGATGGAAATGGGCGCTACTCATAGGCAGACTCTTGGTAGTAAACAGACAATAGGCCCTCTTATAGCAATGTTTTAAAGAGAAGAATAATTCTTAAATGTGAGTGCTGCACTATACATTCTGTGGTCCTGGCACCTGCAAATACATAAGCACTCAGCTGAATAATCTGCAGCATAGCACTAGTTCAGCATTTTTTTTCTCCTGAAATTGTCAGATGACTCAATTGTCTGGGCTCCATAGACTAAAAGTCAGTTTTCTTTGCCTAAAAATAGCAGTCATTAAAAAAAAAGTTAATGAAATATTCTATTTGCCTCTATTTAAATCGAGGGGAAAATCCTGTTAAGGGAGGAAGTGTCTGATAGAGTAGAAGATAGTTTGCCACATGATTACAAATTAGTTGCATGTAAATTACTCTTGTTAAGCTGTAATAGGCCCTACTTCTGCAAGGAGCTTTATGAAACCATTGGGGTGAAGCTGACCACTTGAATTTGATAGCAAATTTCCCAGTGACTTCAGCGCCTCTGGGCTCAGTCAAAGACTAACGAATAACAGCATCCTCACCTACAGCTATGATTAGTTCCAGATAGTATCTCACGTCCATGGCAAAATATCCAATGGACGTTAGTAGGAGATTTTCATGAGGTCTGGGACACAGAGGTCAATTATTTAAGTGCTGGAAGCAGGGAATTTGCAGAAAGCCTAAAGATCATCATAGACATCACCTTGTCTCTCCTTCTCTCTGTCTCTGTTTAAGGGCAATGAATATGATAAATGGAGATGAATATATGTCTGTAATATTTGTCTGTAATGACTGCTCGTTTACAGGGGGCTTTTTGGTGGTAGTAGTAGGAAAATCAATTTTATTTTGCATTTAATGATATTTTTAGCAACATACCACTTTATGTTTTATGATTTTAAACAAGCTGGTAAAAAATTAGCTAGTAACAATCGTTATAGATTAATAGTCAGAGGTAAATCTAATTGAAATTAGTAGAAAGACATGTATTAACTTTAACAGGCATGAGATCAAGACTTTAATGGTACATGACATGAGCTAGGTACCTTTTGAAGATGTCACTTCAGAATAAAAGAGGAAAAATGTTTAAAGTTCTCTTTCTGTAAGAGAGGAAAAGATGTGGGTTTAGGTTAAAGCTGAAAAACCTATCAATCAGATGACTTTGCTAAATCATTTCATTTGTCAGATAATCAGATTTGCAGATTCCTATATAGATTACCAAACTAGTAATTGTTTTCATGGCATTATTAGTAACCACAGCATTATTGTTTACAAATTGCATAAGATGAAAATAAATATAAGGGATACGGGAAGCCACTTAATCCACTGGGCTAAGAAGCAGTAAGAATGATTCTGTCAAAAATGCTTGAATACAGAAGTATCAACATTTTATAGAGGGTTTTTCCCCCTATTTTTAAGAGGAATAAAATCCACCACTTTCCTGGGTCCCCTTAGATACCTTTTTAGCAATGCATTGGTTTTCTGAAAGGAGAGCTGGGTGAAACATTTACCATGAAAGTAGCTTTTGGATGAAATTTCCATCTCCCCACTTCATAATGCTTCTGCAAAATAGTATCAATTTCATGTTTATTGAATTTTCACAAAAACAGTCCTTAGGCATGGGTGAAACTGAAGAGTGAATTTTATTGTTTGGCCTAAGCAGATATGTTAAATCAATGTAGCTCAAATTATTTCAATAGTTCTATATTACTTGCAACCCAAAGCGTGTGCCTTTTAAAACAGTTGAAAGTTCCTCAAGGTCTCCATTTTGCAAAGTGCAACATCTTTGAGATGCAAAACTGGGAAGTGATATGCAATTAGATTAAGGCTAAAATTCATCCAAATTAGAATACTTGACTGGTGAAGCCTTGGTTTCAGTGAGAGCTGCAAGTATTCAGCCTTTGGGAAGTGAGCAAGGAGACCTGTGTAAGCATTTGTATCCAGAAAACTTTTGAGATGGCTTTCTTGGGAGGTGACACAGAAATCAACAGACCTGAGACCTAATACTAGTTCTACTACTGGCTACCTGTAGTACAGGCAGCACAGATACAGGTAAACATGGTAAACAGCACAGACATCTGCTTTCTTCCACTGGCCTTACTCTTGAAGCAGAAGAAATACTTGCAGTAATGAAAAGTTCATTCTTTCATCTTGGTCCTAATAGTAATGAGTGATGCCATGGGCTCTGTCATGAGGATATTTGGTCTCCTAGAAGGTGGACTGAGATCCCCTCACCCATCTCTTATAGTCCATAAAACCTTCTATTGGACTGGGCAGGAGTTGCATGCACATTTTTGGGAGCACTATGGTTCATTTTTTCTATCCTTTATAAGTTTCCTCTCATGTTCATCACTGTAATATTTGAGCATATTATCCACCTCCCAGTCAGGCACCAGTGGCAGCACTGTGGAGAAAAGAAAAGGTCACATAAACATAACTTCCTTTGTGTTTTGCTGCATTTAAAGCTGCTATTTTGTTCTTACCATTTAATTTCATTATAGAATTCAGATCTGAAACACTAGCCTGAGAGTTTCCACTGGAGTGTGCTAAAAGGGTATCTGATTTCCTGTCTGTTTCACCCGCCTGCTTTATAACTGTTCAACAGAAACAGAAAATTAAGGATACAGATTTTCAGCACAATGGCAGGGAGAAAGCTAAAACACTAAATGTGCTGAGGCTTCTTTGCTTATGTGAAATCAGGCATGTCCCTGCCTTTCGGCATGGGCTGGGGTCTGGAGCAGCTGCGAGTCACCTGCTCAACCTCCAGCCCCACACAATTACTTACCCTGCACAGCTGGTGCTAACATGTTGTGATGGAAGGGTCACAGGTGAAATAGGAGACCTTTTTTTCCTAATCCAGGGTAAATCACCTTTCCAATAACATATGGGCACAACCTTCAGAAAATACAGAAGTGATGACATGACACACAATTCATTCAAATAAGCGCTTGTTTTCTGAGAAGTATGAATACTGCACCTCTGTTGGAGCCCAGCTGGAGTTCTGGACACTCGTGAAAATCAGGCTTTTTATGCCTAAAGATCAACCACAAACCAAACCCAGGCATACTGGGCACAAATGCTGCTTTGTAGAGAAATGAAAAAAATAGGCTGGAATTTTGACAACTCATGAATGAGATTTTTCTTTTGATAGAATTCTGGTCTTCAGTAATTTTTGTTGGTGGTTTTCTGCCTCAGACCAAAATTAAGGATGATTTTAGTTAAGCTTGACTAGATGTCTTCTGGCTACTCTCTGGAAAGGCAAGTAAGCCCTAAAAAGTGTTAGCATGTGTACAAACAAAATTCTAAACACTAAAAAATCTCCCACTAGCACCAGATAGCCTTTGTTCAAACACTTTTTTTTTCTTGATGAGTTTTTGCTGTGTTAAGAAATCATCCCTTAGCCTTTTTATTCTGAAGAATACTGGTCCAGAAAGGCATAGTATTTCTCAGTAATTTCAGAATGTTTGAGCTCTTCAGTATCTTTAATGTATTCTTTTGGCAGCAGTTAACGCTTAGGTGAGTCCCATTTTCCTATTTATTGGAGTATTATACAGTTCTGAATAATCCTTTCATAATACTAAATGTTACAGCACAGGGCGTTTCATAATCTTGTGTGGTGTTTATCTGTACCTAGACAGTCCCAGACCATCTGCCAGGATTGCTTTTCCTTGATTATGGATCAGAACAATTATAGTGACAATGAATAATTATTTTCCATGATAAACCAGGAGGTGGATGACTCAAAAGACTAGTAATGCCTAGAAAACAAGCCTTTGACTTCCAGTTCACTGGTTCAAATACAGCTTGAGCCACGATGGACCAGAAATCAGGCCCAACTAATTCTTGGGGTACTATATGGAATAAGCTTGCTCATATTATTTTGGCTGTTGTGTCACTTTATGAGAAAGCGTGGAAGAATGAAGAGCCAACAACATCAGGACAGATTCAAAATCAAGTTAAGGTAGAGAAAACAATCTGAGCAAGGATTATGTATACCTATCTCTGTCCATCATTTGCTCTCTCCTGTTCTTTAACTGAATGTATTAACATGCTGGGGCATGGAATGATATGCAACTCACCATCAGACAAATATATACCAAGATCTCCCCCAACCCTGCAAATTATGACATTTTACTGAGTAAGAACAGATTTAGGTGTTTTTATTAGATATCTTAGCAGAAAGGTTGTGAAAATAGTAGGACATGGAGAGTGGACTCTCCATTATAGTGAGTTAAAGCTGCCCTGAGCCTGCACTTGTCCTGGAAGATGGGCAGACTAGAATGTAGTCCTAACGTGGGCACGCAAAAGTGCCTTTACCCTGAGCTCTCCACACCTGTGAGAGCTGCAGAAAGAAAAGAGCTGTGAATATAGCTGGCTGGAGTTGCAGTGTTGCTGCAGGGGGAAAGCACTGGACTGGGAAAACGCCTGCCTTGGCGGGAAGGGTTGCCTGATATGCTCTATATGCTCTCTTTATGTCCTTTTTTTTTTTTTTTTTTTCCTTTTTTTCCTTCCTTTAAGACGAACAGGCAGGACCGATGGGCCGAGGCCAATTGTGTGAAGTTTAACAAGGCCAAGTGCTGGGTCCTGCACTTGGGTCACAACAACCCCATGCAACGCTACAGGCTTGGGGAAGAGTGGCTGGAAAGCTGCCAGGCAGAAAAGGACCTGGGGGTGCTGGTTGACAGCTGGCTGAACATGAGCCCAGGTGGCCAAGAAAGCCATCAGCATCCTGGCTTGTATCAGGAATAGTGTGGCCAGCAGGAGTAGAGAAGTGATCATGCCTCTGTACTCAGCACTGGTGAGGCCGCACCTCAAATACTGTGTTCAGTTTTGGGCCCCTAAGTACAAGACAGACATTGAGGTGCTGGAGCGTGTCCAGAGAAGGGCAACGAAGCTGATGAAGGGTCTGGAGAACAAGTCTTATGAAGAGCGGCTGAGGGAACTGGGATTGTTTAGTCTGGAGAAGCAGAGGCTCTGACCTTATCGCTCTCTACAACTACCTGAAAGGAGGTTGTAGCGAGGTGGGTGTCAGTCTCTTCTCCCAAGTAAGAAGCGATAGGACAAGAGGAAATGGCCTCAAGTTGCATCAGGAGAGGTTTAGATTGGATACTAGGAAAAATTTCTTTACTGAAAGGGTGGCCAAGCATTGGAACAGGCTGCCCAGAGAGGTGGTGGAGTCACCATCCCTGGAGGAGTTCAAAAAACATGTACATGTGGCACTTTGGGATATGGTTTAGTAGGCATGGCGGTGTTGGATTGATGGTTGGACTAGATGATCTTCGAGGTCTTTTCCAACCTTAATGATTCTATGATTCTAAGATAATATTGTTAAGTCAATGGATTCACTTGCCTAAGACAAAGTCAAGGCAGAAAATTGAGGTTTGTTTTCCTTGCGTTTCTGAGCAGATGCTCCAGCTGGCATTTTATTAGTGATCCCTTTAAAATTGAACCCAACCCTTGTTGCTGTCAATCAGTGGTTGGCAGAAAGATTACAATAATAAAATTAAACATCTAGCTCCATGGCAGTAATATGAGGCATCAAGAAAAGGACTGGTCCTAGTGGCCATGGAAAAATGTCCAGTATTTCAGTGTCTCTCCTGGCACACATGGGAACTAGGCAACCAGGCTGAGACTGCATTTGCTCAGGACCATTCGCAAAGCAGCTGAAATACAAGCATAATAGAAGAGGCAGTGGGAAATTAGTCCTTGCAAATGGTTATGAAAATAATAACTATTTATACACTTAATGTATAAGCTTTCATCTGCATGTCTCAAATGCTTTTATAAACATCAATGAATTAAGTTTCAATGCACCCTTGTGAGATATTTTACTCCCATTTTTCTCCTATAATTAATGTATAAATAAATGCACAGGGAGCTAAGTGATTTGGCAATAGGAGCTGTAGGTTTACGTGATACAATATAAAAATAAGGCCTAATGGTCCCAGCTCTCTGCACCACAGCCATTAGATCCTTGGGCTTCCAAGGGCATCAGCTAATACACTCAGGGCTTGTCATATTGTTCAGCTGCCCTTCTCATAAAGGATGGGAATAAATAAGGGAAATTACTAGAATTTCTGTGCAACAATTACATATTACAGTCCCATCGATTAGCTGATGGCTAGCTGGGTGCATTTGTTTTCCTGGTTACTTAAAGAGATGTTTCCCCATGCATGATGATCTCTCTCCCCTATTAAAAATACAGGCAGAGATACACCTCTGAAATTAAGAACTATGCAAAGGTTAGAGGGAATTATTATATATAATGACCAGCAATATCAACAGGGAGTATGAGATTTATACTGAAAGAGATTTATACTGAACTCCTTTCTTCTTGAATTCTCACTGGCTCCAATAGATTTCAGGTTTTGAATAGCTACAGAAAAGATAGGATGTCTCTTTATTGATCTAGCAAACAGGACAAGTTCTTATTCTTTGAAAAAATTAACTCTGAGTAAAAACAAAATGAGCTGTCTTCCTGTAATCAAACTCTTTTTTCCCTTTAATGATTGCTGTGTATGTAAGGAAACTGTTACATCTTCTGGTTTTGATTTTTGGTTCAAAGCTCTGGTTCACTTACAGGTGCTTTCCCCATCCTTTTGAATCATTTTGTAGAGAAGACTTTGAAAACAAGCTAAAAACCAGCTGGAGCAAATAACTGGCTTTGGTAAAAGCAAAAATGCTGCTATCTTTTTCACTTTTTTTTTTTTAATTCAAACTTCAAAAGATCTTTTTCATATAAAAGCGGGTTTAAAAAATTGGTAATTTTACAGAGAGAGAAATGTGCTTTGTCTGTGGTTTCCTTTGTTCCCTCTACTGTTGAAGGTTTTGTACTTTATCACCTTACCTGCTGCAGTTCAGAGTTGCTGTCTCTCCAGAACAGCTCTTTGAAAGAGAGGTCTGATTCTCCATGCCCTTACTCTAGCCTTAACTCTCCTGCTGTTTCCCTGATTTCAGGAGAGTACTCCTGATTTACATCACTGGGGAAGGAGGAGTGGCTGGAAATCACAGCAGGGGGTTAGAGGTATGTCGGGCAGCTCAGGAGCCCTTAACAACAGCTCTGCATCTCACTTACAACTTTCACTTTCTGCTTGATTCTGGACTTCAGTCCTAAGCACGTAGAGCCTATCTTTAGTGTGTAGATAATTAACAACAAGCACTGACTTCTGTATGAGAGGGACAAAGCCCAGCCTTCTGCACGGGTAGCTTTGGTTACAGTACATGGGGAGAGAGAAATTCCAACATGCACAGTTTGCATTGCACTGGCTTTCTCTCTTCTTCCTTCTAGACAGGCAGGGATGATGTTAATAATTTTAACTTTATTTTTCTTCAGTTCCACTTTCAAAATATTAGCTGCTCCTACCCCCCTAAAAGCTTTATCAAACCTATAGACATACAGAAATCTGCTTCTAGAAATGTGAGATGTGTTTTGGGGGAGATTGTCAAAAGCATATAAAGATTTAGGAGCACAAATTATTGGTCTTTTGAAATGTTTGTCTCCTGTTTTAACCCTTTATACCTACACATCTGATGGTTTTATACAAGGCAGTACTTTTGTTTCAGTTTCTTCATAGCTTGGCAGACTGGCCACCGAGAGAGCTGTCAGTCAGCTTAGATGACAGCACATATAGCAGACTTGTTAGTGCATTTGAAACTGAGACCCATCCCAGATCTTTCATATATTAATCTTTTTCCACTCCTTTACTCACTCATGCCACTGAATGCTTGCCTTGACTCTCTCTTCTTCATCTGTGAGAGCCACTGTCATGGGTACAAGGCTTAAAACATAAGCTCTTAGCTTGCTGTGTTAAGTGATGTATTAGTAAGCAGGATTTACTTGACAAGATATACCCTCATTACATGTTTACCTGGAGAGAAAGGTTGGACTCACATCATTCTTCTTTGAATACCCCCAGTGCAGATCCCTCAGTTACCATGTCTCTGTATTTCTATCTGCTTCTCTGCACTGAAATATCCTCTCAAAGGTAGTTGTGTCACTTGGTGGAAAAGCTGTCATTCAGGGAGAAACTGGGGGATGGACAATGAAGGACTTCAACCATTCAAAGTCAGCTTACCTTCATAATTTCTACAAACTGAACTAGTTCTGAATTAAAGTAGCCTTGTGAATTGTTTGCGTTGTAGGTAAGTAGCACCACGGCATTGCTTGAACGTACTCCTTCAGTCAAGTAAATTAGCCTGAATACAGAGCACTTCCCAACATGGGTCACAGGTTTTCCAGATATACGCCAGACAAATAAACTTTATTCCAGGGGAGACTCCTATTTAATTGTATATTAATAAAATACACCTTCAGCGCTGACCCGGATAAACAGTGCCCAGCACTGCCTGCAGGGTAATTAGGCTTTATATGATACTGTGCATAAACTGATGAAGTTTTCTAATTAGTACATTTCATACACACAATTAGAAATATAATGTGAACCTGAAAAAGAAACCAATTGAAAAATTCTTCTTGTGGCTGGAGCTTCGTGGGAAGTTTTCTCCAGCTCAGACTGGCAGTAGCTGGCCAGTCCATGCTTCACATCTTCATGGTTTCCTCCATAGCTGCGTAGGATGGGATCACAGCCTTGGATCTCTTTTCTCTTACAGTTTCCCTGCTAGGGAAAGGATGTGGGGCATTAACAATGTCCTTGAGTTCACCTGCTTTCTCCATCTTTTTTTTGTAGTTGCGTCTGTGGGTATTTTATTAAAGGTTTAAGGTTGTTAGAGGGGTTTGGGGAAATGTCTTATGGTGTGTGGGAGTAAGGGGGAATAGGTACTCCATGGATATTTCTGTGCCTCCCACTGCGCAGTCAAGTTTTTCGAGCTCGTATATTCTCTTCTGGTCTTACATTTCTACTGTCCCAGTATCTTTTTAATTGACATGGAAAGGTTTTCACATGTTTATGTGTCACAGAAAGCTTTTTTTGAAAGTAGAGCTTTTAAAGGGCTTTCAGGAGTCTGAAAGGGAGAAAACAAACAGAAAAGGGAATGTGAATGGCGAAATGTACAGCCAAAGCAATTTTAGCAGGCACAAGCCTTTCTGAGATGCCATGGTACAAGGGAAGCTTGTGTTAAAATAAAGTGCCGTGGGTAATAAAGAAAGCGGCAATTTCTCAATTCATTGTAGGAACTGGACTTCCAAGGAAGTGAAGTAATTGAAATCAGACACTATTAGCCAGAAGGGAAAGCATAAATCACTAGCTGGAGGAAAATGAAATGACAAATGGATGGGAGTGCTGGGGAACAGGCACTAGTACAGCTAAAATGACAACAACAACAAAAGGTAAAATCTACTGCTGTTCTACAGAGCCAAGTTTTGTGGGTGGAGAGAAATAAGATATCCTGGTTTACTTATTTTTAATAATTTGGACAGCTGATTTCTGACTACACACTTGCTACTTTTATTTTGCTAGTGGTTACTCACAATTGTGGACAGAACATGGAGAACATATTTGGAAAGTCTCTTCTGATGTCAGTGGAGTTTCTTGGATTTGATAGGCAATGTGTATACCTGCATAACCACCAGTATTTTCTGTACATGTAATCATTTAATTCTGTTGAAGACAGTGGCCATTTTGTGTGCTCCAGACTTACATCTATACTTCAAGCTGGGACTCTTTTTCATGGAAACTGGACTCCAGACTTTTTGGCTGCTTTTAATCTGAAATAATTTCAGTTTAGATTGCAAAATGCCTTTTATGACAAGGAAACATGAAGCAAGAGAAGGCAAACTTCTCCTCGAAGGTAATTCTCACCTACAGACGGCAGTATTTGAACGTAAATCTGTAAATCTGACATGCCGTAGTTGTTTCACCAAAAAAACCCAAATCCCAAAACCAACAATATCCTTACATTTAAAGGGCATTACTTAGATACGGAAAGGCTGACCTGACACAGCACAGCACTTTCTACTAAAAGTTTTTTTTTCTCTGACATGTTTTAAACACAATGTCACATAAAAGTAAATACTTAACCTTTTGTCTCCTTCACAGAAGCCTGCATAAAGCATTTAGCATATACTTCAAAATCCTTTACTGTGCAGATTCTCCTGAATCTCAGGTGAATATCCCACTTAATTCACAGCCAGCAATCTTACTGGGGAAACCAGCTCATCTACGCTTTGGACCTCTGACTTCTGCTGTAACTATTCAATCTGTCTTTCTGTTTGTGTATGTGACATTTTCTGCCCTTTCATTCATTCCAAATAGGTTTTCTCTTTAACCTTGTGGTACCAAAACATTTCATTGTATTTGAAAGTAATGGCATTTGGTAATTGGCGATGAACCAAGTGGTAAAGGGCACCTCCAGTAATTCACTTGAATGCTGTGTGGAAGCTGAAATAATTTGATTCTTTAGTGAAGGAGTATGAGCATACTAACAGTATCTTCCAAGCCATTAGTGTAAAGAGGCTGATAGCAGGCTGCCTTGGCTCTGCACTTTCCCTTTCACTGCTTTAGTTAAAATTAATAATCAACACCTATTGATAAGGAGGATAAGTAGTAAAGGTTTAAAAGGGTTTGGAAGGATTTTTCATAGCTGTTTTTGTTGGCTAGGTTATATAGTAACATTACCGTAACTCTACATTTCAATATTTAATTAAAAATAGTCAGGAGTTTTTAAGGTTATGAATAATTTTCTGTCTATGTATTTGAAAGTTCAAAATGTTTCAAACGATGAAATTGTATTTTCTGGCCAATCCTAAGTATTATCTGTATGCCCACATAGCAGAGGAAGAAAATGAAGCATAAATATACATCTGTGTGTGGATATGAGTGGATACAAAAGGTAGCGTGTACAAGCATCCTTGTGGATTAAAAGGCAATGTAAGCCATGGGGCTGCGTACAGGGCTGAGAGTTAGAAATTAAAAAGAATATGATGCTTGAACAAAATTACTGAAATAATGATTGACCATATGACCTTACATGAATAGTGTGTCTTAAGTTTCTCCTTTTTCAAAATGGAAATGATGAATTCATTCTGTGGAGCATTTTGAGGGCTTTAAATATTTGTTCCAGGCAAGGAGGGACAGGCAGAACAGGGAGTCTTGCTAGCTGCTATTATTTTCTTCTGTTGATATAAAAATGTAAAAATTCATTTTGACCAATTCTATAATTTTTAAGTTAGTCTTGTTCACCTTAGTAGGCATTATTATCTAATCATTATCAAAACACAAGCTAACTGTATGTATTTTGTTAAGTTACAGGTGAGAATTATTTGCCTAAACAGAAAAAGAAGGGAGTAAGGAGAGAGGCACAGGTACGTGAAGTGACTTGCATACTGATCTGGCTGAGAATCCCCACCAGAAATAGAAGAGCTTTCTAGATATATATTTTGGTATGTAGTGCTTTTTTTTGGTCTACTATTTCTCATTCAGAACAATTCTTACTCATTTGCATGTCATTATACAATGCTGATGGGCTTCTTTGTGACAAGAATTGCGTAAGTCTGCAGGTTCAGCAGTAGTTCAGCTACACAGATAGATGTTTGTTCATTCTTAATGGCATTAGTTTGGGTGACATTTGGCTTTCAGTGCACATTATTCATGCTCAATTATGGTGCAACAGATAACGAATTGGAAGACACAGTCACATCCGTGTTCCTGAATGAAGAGTCATTGTGTCATGCTTATAAAGACTGAAGTGTCATCCAACTGAATTAATTATAACAATCTGTTTTCCAATTCAGTTTGGCAATTATTCCCTTTTCAGAATAATCAGCTTTGATTTTGTTTACAGATTTTGTACAAACTTTGCAACAGACCCATAACCATGTCACCAATTCACTGCCTCTTCGAGGGTATAGGGAGACAGCTGTGCAACTGTGGAGGTTACAGCAGCACTGAGCCTGGAGGGGGGGTTTCCATTCTCTGCCATTGCCTGAGAGCATCAGGGCAAGTTGTCTCGTCCCAGTCGGTGGGTTGCGAGAAGGGTGAATCTTTTCGATTCCCCGATGGTTTGTGTACCGACAAAAGCCGATCTCTGCTCGGCAGAGCCGCGTGGTCGGTAGAGTCACGACAATGACTCAGAGGAACAGGCTGGCCAGCAACTTTATTAACTGGCGAATTCCACAAACAGACAAACTTAACGAACTGGCGAGCTTAACGAACGAACACAGGCGATTTAGCAATGGAGCTATTTTCCGGGCAACCCGTCGCAATTTTTTCCAAACTTGCATATATATTGGAAGAGCAGAGGGAGAGAGAAGCGAGAAAAGGAAAGGAAAAGAGAGGAGGAAAGACAAAGAAAAAGTAACACCACCCTTGGATCCCGCGATGACGATGACAGACGTGGCAATCCTCCAATGGTGGGCGCTTCCCGGGGGGGCAGGGGGCATGTCTTTTATAAGCTATAAATATAAATATCAGTATAAATATAAATATGACAGTATATCAGTCATAGTAATCAGATGCTTCTTTCTGTGTCCTAATAGATGAATTATGAGGAGAAAGTGCTTTGAATACAAGGAGAGATGTTGTCTTGCCAGCATATGTCCCTTTGCTATATGTTGTTGAAGTACCTTTACAAAAGGCAGGTCTCTCTCTGTGCCAGTGTGTCATCAAGAGCAATCTCAAAGCAAAGAAGGTCCCTTACTAGCTAGGTTCCTACCACAGAGCGGACTTTCTCTGATGGCTCAGCCAAAAACTGTGTCTTGGGTTTGCTTAATCAGCAAGCGCTGTTAATTGCCAGCAATGGGAAAGCACAGGGAGATTCAGAGCCCTCCCTTCAGCGCTGTAAGAGAAGAAAAGATTTTTACAGGTGAAGGAACAGCATGAACTGCTGCAGAAGTGATTCCTTTAATGATTCATGGATCTAATTATTATTGTTATTAATGATGATACAGTGCTCAGAGCCATTAGTACAAATCTTAAATAAATGCAGGGCAAGCACTTTTTTTATAGCCTGGAATTACACAGTCTAAGGCATGTTCATAACTAGAAAGCTGCATTATAAAAATATGCATTATGATTTTTATATCAGTTAATTCCGATGAATTTGTCTCATTTCTGGATTTGCTTATAAATCTTAATTAGCCACTGTGGAATTGAAAGCAAATAAGAGATTACAGGAAACAAAATAAAAGGTATAGATAAAATCTGTTAAATTATGAGTTCTGTCACTTATCAAGAATAATAAATTAATTCACTTTAGGTCTACCACAGCCATAGTATGAAAGCACATTTTAGTCCTGGTTTTCAATATTCAGAGCAAGTTGGCTTTGTATTTGCATGGAAGCAAGGACCTAAGAATGTAGATTCTTATGGAGATGCCACCAATATGTATGTGACGTCCCACCTGGGGGGAGAGAGAAGTAAAATCATGACGCTGAATATGTCACGTGAAGGGCGTGAATCTGGCGTGTGGCTAAGGGAAAAGAGGTGGCCTTCCCACTGAGTCATGAGATTCAGAAAGGACCCCCTTGCTTTCTAAACTCCTTCTCAGAGAGGAGTCTAGGTGCGGCTGGATCCAGTCTTAGTCTCAGACTTGGTCAACAGTTTATGTCTAAGGGTTATGAGGATGATAAGGGTAGCAACACGTCAGAGTCAGCGTTTGCCTGCCAGGTCCCTCTCCACACCACTTGGGAGTGACTCAGATTTGCCAATTCCCTCAGACTAAATTAAGGTGAAACGACACCAAACAATCAGTTAGGCACTTTATTTATGGTAGAAGCAACTTGAACATGGAATGCATCAACTTGAAAAAATTGGAAAGCATAAAGGGGTTGGCAATGGAGGGATCTTATTGGAACATTTATAAGAAGGAAAGGAAAGGGAGGGGGAGGAAAAGGAAAGAGAGAGAGAGGGAGAGATAGAGATATCACCACCCTTGGATCCTGCGGCAATGATGATGATGATGATGGGCGTGGCAATCCTCCGGTGATGGGCGCACGCCTGGTTCCTTGGGGGCGTGTCTTTTATACTCTAGTCCCTGCCTCTGGTTACGCCCCTTGAGGGCTTATGTGGTTCTTGTCCTAGAAAGTTCTCAATCTTCTGCACAGGCACCGGGAGGGGGTGATGTGGTCTCAAGGGGTCTCGCGGGTGGTCGTAAGCCCCTTCCTCAGATAAACCCTGTGTGACCTCTGGCCATATACGGTATGTCCTTGTGTAAGGTACATCAGAACACGGAACTGCGTGGCTTCTGACACGCTCTCCCCATCCTGTGCTAGCCCCCATCCTGTGCTAGCCGACTCCTGCTGTAGCCATGCAAACCACAACTCGCCTCGCCACAATGCTTGAGACATTAACTCTTTCAGTCTCTCACACCACCCTGTGGCTCAAACATTGCCTATATCATCTTCGTCCACGGTGGAGACTTTCACATAATGGATAGAGGATAGAGAAGATAGAGAAGACAAAGTTCACAAAATCATACATTTTACAATGGCAAGGCCAACCATCAAAAATAAGAACTTGCCCCAACCGGTAAGTCCCAGTGAACTTAAGAGAGAGGCAACCCAGGATTTAGGGTTCCAGCCATCAAACCAGTCTTTTGGTTGCATTGCTTGGAAAAGCTCTCCGGTCTGCTCCGATACCTCTTTCATCTTTTTCTGTGCTTCTTCCATGGTGGTAGTTGCGTTGTGTATGGTGAGACAACATTCTCCATCAGTAAGATTTAACATTCCACTTACACATTGTTCTTTTAACAATAACATATCCAAAGCTAGTCTGTTCTACAAAGTCATTTTAGACACTTGTTGAATTTGTACATTCATTTCCCCAAAAGCATAATTCATCCAATTGCTTAGGACATGTACTTGCCAGGTCAAATTTTCTAAAATTGGTGCCTTTTAAGAGTCACATACAGGGTAAATATACTCTCCAACATCAGAGATGTTGTCATGCCCCAGATATAATAATCGGGTACTCGTATTCCATGCACCACCCACTTAGGTCACACCTTGGGCCCATCACTTGCTCGGCGCCTTCTGATTTGATGAGGCATTGAGAAATCAAACACTCTAGAAGGGCACATAGTGGGAATTCCTATTCCACATTGTAATCCAGCATGTTTTTTCACATTAAGATGGGAATATATTTTACCATCCGAACATCCCTATAATGTTCCTTGTGGGGCCGGGTACAATGCTGTATTACATTGATAATAATCGTCTCTGGGTACCCAGGTACCCTGTAGGTCCCTATTCCACACCTTTTGATGTTCCGGACCATGGCTTGTAGGGATACTGCATCTAATTGCAGTTCTTCCCATCCTCCAGGTTCTGTTACATCTGTTGTCTAAATTTTGGAAACCTTGGTATGGGTATCCCCAGCAAGTACACATATCCCGTATAAAAGTTCAAAGTTCAGGGATGTACCATGTCTCAATAGGATTTCTTGCACCAATGGTGCAATTTAAGATTGTGGTACAGTTCATTAACTGGGAGTATTCAGGGGAGGGGATTTCAACATTTTCCTCATCAATGGGATGACCAGGATTGGGGTCTCCATACCACATACATTTGATAGACCAGGCCCACTCATATCTGCTTCTGTTAATTTTATCAGGAATTTGTATACACCATATAGGAGACCATTTAACTGTATAGGGGTGCTCAAAAGGTTCCATTTCAGGGGGTGGCAGCCAATAAGGGATTTGGGTACACGATATCCTGTGGGGATTCTCACAGTGAGTTTGGCTCCACCATTTACCTGACATGTTGTGTATATCCATCAAATCCTCAGGACAGGGAGATACTGGTAATATAAACGCAGCTCCCAACATGGGAGTTACCAGCTCACTCACATTCCCTCTGTAACATATTTTGTACCAAAGATCGGTCCAGTTTGCCAGGGAAATTTGGTAAAATGCATCCTGATTCACTCTCCAGGCCTCATCAAGAACGAAATCATTGTTATATTGACTCTCAAATGGGGTTCTTACTCTGCCCCAAGTACAGTTGGCAATACAGTTCTTAATGACTGTATTTAACTTACTCTCCAATAACTTGGAGAGATTAAGATTAATAATAGAAAAGTCAATACCTGCTCCTGAAGACTTGGGAATCTGAACACAAATCTGTTTCCTGTCGGCAACTATGCCATTATGGTTAGCCACATCTGTCCAGAGGGCCGACATTTGAGCTCCCGTGTCTACTAAGAAGGTGATGGGAGTTTTGAAGGGACCCAGAGGAAAAGTGATCGACAAATCCCCCTTAGCAGTTTCTGTGAGCCTCCTTAAGTGGACCCACCGGCCATCCCCTGGCTCACTTACTGGGGACGGCAGAGGGAGTTTCCTGACTCAGGACCTTTCAAATCAATTAACTCAGCCTCCAGGGGAGCGGATGGGGTTGTCATCCCGTGTTCCCGGGATCAGAGGGAAAGATCCTCAGGTTTTGAGGGAGACGGGGTTCCCTTTATCTTGTCCTAACCTTTCACCAAACTTTCCAAGTTGGGAGTGGGTAACCTGTCCATCACCTCTCAGAGGATCCCTTTCAAGATGCCCTCTGCCCATAATGGATACCTTCTATTATCGGGCGGTTGCGTCAGCTTTGCCGGGGGGGGGGTGAGAATTGCGCATGGGAACAGCTTTTGTTCCCCCATTCCCTTCCACCCTCCTGAGGTCCGCCTTGGATTTAGTCTCTGCCTGGCTGGTAAATGCCATTGGCCTCCTGTAATTGATTAATTCCTCTGCTACTTCCTTCATGTCATCTCCAGGGGACCTCCCCTTCTCTGGGGTTGGGGTGTTCTCAATCGATCCTGTAGTTGCACCACATATAATTTCAAGGCATCGGGTACTCCCCTTATAAGAGGGTGAAGCCTTTTGGGGTCCGCCACATATTGCATAGGGGAGGATTGCTGCGGAACCAGTAATCGGTTGTACATTAACAGAGAGACGCACAGTTTTCTGTACGTTCTCTAAAATATGATCTGCTGTAAGTGTCTTAATTGAGAAAGGGTCTCCCCTCTCCATAGGATCTAATCTGCCTGCCCAATATGCTACTCTTTGGGTCAGGGACCAGGGCTCTCTATTATCGTTTGTGGTTATAAAAACTCCTGGTCCCCAATACCCTCTTGTCTCATCCTCACTCAGCAAGATACGGTCACCCCAAGTAACAGACACTCTCTGTACATATTCAGTTTCCTTCTCTCGGGGTCCCTGGGAATATTTTTCCTGAATTTTAGCCAAATCAGGAGGGGAATAGGGAAGAGTACAGGTGGTAATTTGCTGAGCTCCTCCTGGACCACCATCTACAGTCTTGGTCTTAATTAGAGGTCACATTTTAGCTTCCTCCTTTCCAGGAGAAGGTATTTTTTTAACATGTTCTAAGTCTTTAAGAGGGTATAACAATTCTGACTCTTTTCCCCCATCAGAGATCACATCCATATTTTCTACGCCGATTTGGGAACGGGTTTCGTCTAGTTACCCCCTTAATATCATTTCCTGCTCCAAAGCCTCTGTCAAAGTGGTGTGTAGCCTCTGGTTAGTTGCCTGCTCGGCAGCAAGCTGATCAGAGACACTCCTTTTCTCATCCTCTAGTTGTTCCTGTAAAGCCTTCACTAGATCTTGAAGGGATTTTATTGCCTCCCCCTCTGCTTGTCGCGACACATGTTTATCCCATTGTGCTGCCACCAAGGCAGCTCCTAAGACCCCACAAACCAACGCCTTTCCCTTTCCAAGCTTCAACCTTTGTTCCTTAGCCAGAGTGAAAATTCTGTCCGCTACAGCTTGCAGGTCATGCCAATTATTATGGGCCCGAGTCATACCAGGGGGAGAAGGTTGGGCATTATAGCCCTCTAATCTCTCCAAGAGAGTGGTACAGTCTACAATCAGGCCACCCAGGGAGGCCATAATGAGTATACAATTAAAGGGATCAGATCCCTTGTTAGTCCTCTGAGGACTATCTCCCCTTGTGTATGACTCCTCTCAGAGAGGGGCTGCAGTAAAGGCCTGGTCCCAGTGATCACTTTAATACCACGAGGGAATCCTGTCCATGACACCAGTTCAATATGTCACATCCCACCTGGTCGTAAGCCCCTTCCTCAGATAAACCCTGTGTGACCTCTGGCCATATGCGGTACGTCCTTGTGTAAGGTACATCAGAACATGGAACTGCGTGGCTTCTGACACGCTCTCCACATCCCGTGCTAGCCGACCTCTGCCGTCACCATGCAAATCGCAACTCGCCTCGCCACAATGTTTGAGACATTAACTCTTTCAGTCTCTCACAATATATAAGGCAAGGAAGCTGTGGGTTTGGCAATGTCCTGCGTCCTCTGAAGTTAGATGGGCAAGTGTCTTAAAAATCATTTGCTTATGTAAAATGCAGACCAGCTTTGCCACTTTCAGCACTAAAGTGTTATATGCACCACCAAGTAAATATACAGTAACTGCTTCCTTTGAAAGTTTTGGGGTATTGAATGGGGAAAATCCCATCACCAATGAAGAGATCAGCAAAGTAACTGAAGAAATGTTCATCCTCAACAGAACTGGAAACCATGCGCCATATTCTGGGCACCTATCTGGATACCAGCACACACCCCACTCCTCACATCCAGTGGAAACAACCAGTCTAAGAGAAAACTTAACAGCCCAAGGGGAACCAGCAGCTGCCAGTACTGCCGGACAAATGGAAACTCAGAGAATGAGTGAGAGGCCTGGAGACCCCTCGTGCTCTTTGATTCTGAAACGACTCAGCCCCCCTGGATGTTAGCCTGTAACGTATTACAAAAAATACCCCGTAGCTCTAAAAGAATCTGTTTCTCCTGCTATCTCCTATTATAAATAGTCATAGTTATAGATCGCTCATTGCACATAGCGAGCTTCATGTTCTTTTTTTTTCCCTGTCCTTGGTATTGAGTTACTGAATTTCAGCAGCAGTGGCTGTAGCTGCGATACTGAGGGAGCAGCAGGAATGAAACTTCTCCAAGGCACAGCCTGTTCTCCCCTTTATGTTGCACAGAGCAGATAAAACATACTCCCGTGCTAGCTGTGCAGGAGAAGGGACAGCTTTAGCTCCTACAGCCATCCTAGAAAAATCTCTGCTTGCATTCAGGATAAGTGGTGAGAATTCAGTGACTCAAGGGCCAGCACAGCCTATCCTGCTTATCTAGTTTGAAGCCTTGTATGCAGAATATTTACTGGAAGAAGGGGATTATAGAGTTTTTGAAACCATCATTTCCATCATTTTAGAGACTCCAAGTGACAGTGCTGCTGCCTAGGGAACTTACCAATGTTTAAAGACCTCTGCCACAAGGAAACTTGGCCTTTTTTACATGTGACTGTCAAACCGCACCTTCTAAGCCACTTGGTCCTGCGATGCCTTTCTGGCTAGCCAGGCAGAGAAGCTGCCTCCTGTCACACACACATTTTCAATGTCTAAACGCTTAAGGAAGTGATCAAATTGCTCCTCATCTTTCTTTTTTGGGTAATCAAGTATATTGAATCCTTGTGACATGCAATATAGTTTTCTAGCCCCGGGATAATTTTTGTGAAATTTAGACTGTGCAGCAGAAAACAATTCGCATCTTTTAAAACTTGACACGCAGTTAAGGTTTTAACAAGCAGCACAGAGATGCTTCTTTCCTATTGTGGGCTCATCTGTGCTTCACTACTAGTAAATTAAAATCTCTCTGTTCACTGGTGTATTGCCAAAATGTCATAGCTGTTGAACATCCCATTTATTTAGCTTTACTGTTGCTCATTAGACTTGCTCTCTCTAGGAATTACTCTGCCATAGTTAGCGGTACTAACAAAGATCTGGATTACACCTCATATATCGATTTCCAGTCAAACCAAGAGGAAATGCATTATTTCACAGGTATGCCTTCTCTTGTGTTACTAATACAGACTTAGGCTTTAGCCTTTTTTACCTGAAAGGTCAGTAATTTAGTAATGTCAGCTAGTTGGCTCTTTTCTTATTAACTAATTTGTATAACAAAGGGCAGCTATATCCGGAATGGTTATTATGGAATATATGTTATGCCCATCTGTTACAGTAGGATATCGAGAGCCTAGAGAAGATGATTCATAATTCTGAGGCAATGTCCTATGGATAGCATAGAGCATGGTGGCAGATGGAAAAAGATGGATCCGAGCAGATGGATCGGGGTGTGGTTCATGCCGCACATACTGGTTTACACTGGGGCAGAACACCGGGGCTAATTTCTTGCCAGCAGGAACAGCCTGCAATGTGGCACTTGGAGCTATCACCAGCAATTACCAAAATAATTCAGCTGAGAAGGCAGGCATGCTCACAGCACTGTGTATCCCGGCCCAACCACTGGCAGCGCAGCTGCACAGAATAGCCAAGGGCAGTATTTTACTTCCAGAATAGTATGCCAGAGTGACAAACTATGTAACATGTTCAGGTATGACTGCTGATGGTGTCTAGGTTTATTTTGGATTGACTGATAGGGCTTCCCAGATGCCCACAGTTACTAGTCAAAAAAGTCATTCTCCAGCGACAGTGAGGTGACAAGCACATTGATGGCAGAATGTACTGTACCCTATCATCTACTGAAATGGTGATTAGTACAGGAATGCCAGAATTTGCATGAAGAATGCAGCTCTTGGTAATGCTAAAGATTACGCTTAGATTTGCAATAGTGTTTTCAAAACAATGTAGTAATACTTGGGATACTCCAAAAAAGCAACTAACCAAATAAAACCTTCAGCAATGATATTGTTTTGGAAAAGTGTATCACACTGATTAAATGCTATTTTCTATTTAAAATTTGAACTTGCTGTTACTAATATCACAAGCGCTACTCATTCTACGAAATAGGATGTAGCCCAGATCTCACCAAAGTCGCTAGGAATCCTTCCTCACAGTCTGACAGGAGCTAGCTTATGCCTTTTGTACACTGACACTGATTGTGGGAAGGAAGTTGCTCCATAAAAAAAACATTACAAGCTGAGACAAGATGATGAGAAAGACAAATAAGTAATATACCTTACTACAGTTATCATTAATCACTTCTCTAACCTGATTTCTGTTCAATTCACAAATTGCACTAAGTTGGGGTTTGAGAAGGGAAAATTCCCAATGTACCCTCTGCAGGGGGTTTCAGGTAAAATTCAGTTCTGGGTAATGGTGTAAGTTTCCAGTAAGCCCACTTAATTGAGTCTTTCCACTTAGAACTGCATTTTCTTGCTTTCCTTTGATCTGCAGGTGGGAACTATCAGAACTCATCAAGTATATTTTAATCAATAGTGGGGTTTGGCAGTACAAATATGTGAATGGTCATTTCAACAGCCTTCTGGAGCCCTGTGAGGTTATTTCTGCACCACCGTATCTACCTGCAAAGAGACAGGTTGAGGGAAGAGAGAAATATATTTGAAATATGCCAAAAAGATACCTGTGCCCAAAGGATGTCCGCAGAAGCCTGTGTTGGGGCCCAAGGGTACACTATGATTTAAGAGGCGTAAGTCTGGGACGGGGCTTGTGCATGTTTGACACCTCTCTCCCTAATGTGCACAGAAAGAGCTCACACGTTGCGCCTTCCTCAGTGAAGGTAGCAAGAGCCCGCTTCTGTGAGGTCTCAAGTGTCTGTCGGGAGCTCAGCAGCCTCTGTTCCCCTTAGCACCATGTTGTCTTGGATCCTGCTCTTCAAAGCTTCTGGATAAGCTATAATTAATGACTTAACAGGATTTCAAGGACCTCTCAGGATCTTGGCAAACGGACTTCAGCTGGAGTCTCAGATGCTCAGAACCGCTCAGAATCGGCTTGTAATGAAAAACAGCGTTGTAAAATAGGCTATATTTAATAACTTCACACACTACCAACAATAGTATAAGGTTCAAGAGAAGCTCTGAAAGCAGGAGGCAGACACATGTTGGTTGTATAGTCACATTTTGTACCTTCCTCCCTCTCCTTTCCCTTCAAGAGGATTTTTATAGCTACATTTCCCATTCTGTACCTTCTTCCTTTATGCCTATACCATAATCCCCATTGCCCCGAGCTGAAGAAATCAGCTGTCTAGCAGCCTTGTCTATTTTAGGAAATCTAATGATTTACCTATAAACAGAAAGGCACATGTCTGCAAAGTTCATCATAGTAAGCCTTGTGCTTCTAATAAAATATTGATTTCCTCTCATCCAATAATTTATGTCTTCAATTGGCTTGATCGGGCACCCTGCTATTTTTTCACAAGATACAGCAATCACCAAGGGAGTTAAGGTCATTTTAGAATAAGAATGTGCTGTTGTTTTTTTTTTAAAGATAGTATATTCATATGCAGCTTTGAACAGAGTGTTACTACAGATAGATGAATCCCTGCAAGGCAAGGACTGTTGCCATACCCAAGGGAAACACAATTTTATTTTTACACTTAGCTAAATTAATTTATTGAATTGGTTAAAAATTGGTTATAGTTAAAGGTCACTATGTACACATAATTTCTAATAGCTGCAACTTTTTATGTGAAATCTCAAGTGCAATAGAAAAATGAAAGCCAGGTTGAAGACAATGGGGTTCTCCCATTCTGTGCTGAGAAGAAGACTTCTTCAATACCCTCTTTATAAGAATCTTCGTGGTTTAGCACCTCATACTAAACTTAATATTTTTCCACAAATGGCTGATAGCAAGGAAGAAATACAATTATCTCAGGACAAAGAGGTCATTTTCAGAGCTCTGTATTGTCTGCTTGGCATCAGTTTTCTATAATACTTGATATTAGCATGACATATATAACATGTATATAATTGGACTACTCGCTGCACTGTATTCAGACTCTGATCTTATTTATATCTTTTCTATAGGAGGTTTATATCCACATGTGGTGACTGACCAGCACAGCCATAGCCTTTTTTTACCATCTGGTGCAGTCACTGGTAATGCAAATGCTATTGGCAGCAGCAGTTCACTAACAATGAATATAGAAGAAAAACGAGTATTTAGGAAAGAATGGCTATTAAAATCTATGTTTTTATATTCATTAGAAAATAGAGACTGTGCTGGTGACCTGTGTTTAAGATGGCATAATACTGGTTAGGTAGGGGTGGCCACGCGATACAGGATCTATCTTGTCATGGTTTCCCATAATTCAGGAAAGGGAATTTTCTTGGCTACGGTGATTCTCTGCAAAGCCATTTTCCAGCAGTCATAGGGTCTGTGACTGTGCATGTATACCTGCACGTATGCTGCTCCCCTACTGACTGCATGCAGCACGTCCTCAAGGAGAAGTGATGTCCGACACAAGAAGAGAGCAAAACAACATCCCAGAATGACAGGATGATAGGAGAGGGGACAGTGTAGACATAGTGACACTGGCCCAGCAGATAAGCCTCTACCTTAATTGAAAGTCCTGTATGTTGCTTAGTATGAATGGCAAGTACAGCTATTGCTAATGCTAATTACATAAACAGACAGCTCTGCACAGGATCAGGCCTCCATCTTCTTTTAGTATCTGTTTCATTTGATCATGTTCCCACAAGACCAGAAATTTCAGATATTTACTGACAAAACTTTCTGGCACATATTTTCTCATTCTGTTTTGAATGGCATAGGGTGAAAATGATTGGGATGTCTGTTCTTCTTTTGGTGAATTACACAACCACTTGTTCTTGAAAAAAGATTGTGTTAGTAGGAAATGATAATGACAGTAATAACAACAATAATAATAACTGTGTTGCTGGGAGCTATTGAGAACATTACCAAAATGTATTCTGAGATTAAAAACTAAACCTGGTTCCAACACTTCAAAGCGTCTTGCAGTTACAGAGTCTGAAGCTGAAATCGTATTTTCTTGCTAAGGATTTATATTCCCAGAAGCTGAATGTACTGCTGGTCCTCCTGACCCATTATTGATTAGATCTATTTTTGTTGCTGATAAGTGTTGTTGGCATTGTTTACAACTACAGACCATGATAGAGTCAATACTAATTGAGACGAGAGCATGCATCCTCTTGGCATTCAGCTCTGGCACAAATTACTATTCCTAGATTGCAAAAGGGAAGGATGAAGGACATTTTTCAAGGTTCTTGAAAGGGAAGTATAAATAGAATAACTCAAAAAGCCTCCATTTCCTTGTTTTAATTCTTGATTTCCTTACTTTGTCTGATGATGTGAAAATGGGTTTAGTCTGCGGGTAGGAATGACAAAGCAATAAAACAAAATAGTGTGTGCATTTTTAAAGCAATGGCACGCTTTACGTAAAAACACAAATACCCACAAGGAGCAGATGCATTAAAAGGATCTGAGGACACACAAACGTGTGGGATACTGAACAGGGGGTTGTAGCTGGATGATTGCCTCCTCTTTCTCTTGTTTATTGTACTGGCTAGGGGAAATACTGAGTTTCAAGTTCTTTTATTCTCAGAAGACTTTGGTAACTTTAATTAAAGGAAGCTTTAGATAAGAGTGGTAACAGACTATATACATACAAATCAATTCTGGAAATTTCTGTGTGTTTCTGGTGGTGCTCTGAGACCCTCTGACAAAAACTGTAGGCTGAGTATTCAATACTAGCAATGGGATCTAGAGCTAGAGCAAACACATCTTTCATCTTTGCTACCTACGTTCTCTCCTGTCATCAAAGAACAAGTTCTGTCATGGCTCAGACAAGTGCTGTCACGACTCGATATCTGAAATCACAGCGTGGAAGCAGAACAGGTTAGTTGCAGATGTCACTGATGTGTCGACAGATGAAGCACCCTCAGAAATGGCAGCTACCAAGCCTTTCCAAAGCTTCCTGTGAATGTCCTCACTACTCACCCTAGGAAGTTTTTCAGCTGTGTGTGCAGTGCCATCCATGTGTCCATCCCACAGCAGCCTGGCTGTCCTTGTAACTGTGCTTCCTTGGCATGCTGCACTTAGAGGATAAGCAAGCAATGATGTGCTGACTCCTGAGGGAGCTGGAAAGGCTTTTTGTGGATCTTCCATCAAGCTCCATGGTCAACAGCTCAGAGAACTTTTAATTAGGTATAGCTCATCTAATCCTTTGAGCACCTCATTGCAATGCTTGCATATCTATGAAAACATTTCAAAGCAAATAAATACATTTAATACTTTCCTCGTTGCTACTCATATCTGGGAATATGAAGAAAATTTCTCAACAATGAAAGCTGATTATAGATTAGCCAACTTAATGATAGAAATTTCTTCATGAGGAACTTTTGAAATGAGACTAATGAAAAGACAGTGGGGAACAATTCTGTAGGAGAAGGGGATGATGGAGTCATGTCATTATTAATTAGTGCTATTGTAACTCAAGTTCTGAAATGTGGATATTTACTTTTATTTTTAAGAGTCTAGCTGTAGATTTCATACTTATGTGTTAGAAAAGCTTTATTGACTCCTTAATTAGGTTTTCAATTTATTAATGGGGTTTTTGCCAGTGAATTAGGTTATGCATAATTAACTTGTACTGGTATCCTCCGATCCTCATTCATGGCTGAATCTCTAAAACATGGTTTCATTTGGTACCCTAGCTTTTATTAAATGTCTTTTACCTTAACTATCACTTCAATGATGGATTTCCTAAAAATAGCTTGTGAACTATATATCAGTCTTTGCTGAGTTAACAAGACTGGTGGAAGACTCTCAGCCCAAGAAAATTACACTCAGTAGATGGTGCAGGACAAAGAAATTTATTTTTTTATGTTACTAACACAAACCCATCTAATTCTCTGGCAATTCTTTTTTTTCTGCCTTTCATTGCACAGAGGAAAAAGCATCCTATTTTAAATAGATAGTTGTTATTCCTGCCCAACATAGCACCCTACAGTTATTCATACTGTGTTTATTCCCATATAATTATTAATATGATGTAAGGGGTCAGCAAGATTCTTTTCATTATCCTTCCCAAATGAGAGCAAAATGAATGAGGAGTGAGCTACCAAGAGCTAAAGCAGTGCATGGGAGAACAGTATGGTGCTAAAAAGTTAAGGATCTGTCCTGCTGGCCCTCTGAGGATGCATATGACAATTTTCCAGTGAGTGTGCACCAAGCAGAGTGCTGAGTGACACCTAGCATTTACAAGTTGGAAGCTTTCCTGAAATAAAAGCCTGATGTGAGCGGATGGAAAGAGCCAGAGCTCCTCACAGCAGCAACAGGAGACTTTACTATCCAAAGGCTAGCTTCATAACAGATGTAAAGCTGCCTGGCTCCACTGAAAATATATTCTCCTTATGCCCAAAATTCTTCATTTTAATTTAAATATGAAAGCAGATTGAGAGCTTTAGGTGGGTTTCCTGGCAGACCACAAAATTGATTGAATAATCTTTTTTCTAGTTAAACAGAAAAGCAAAAAATTTACCTTAATGTTTTGTCTCAAATGGGAATGTTTCATTGTGGCTTTGAGTTTTAAAATAGTAACATCTCCAAAATATTAGCAAATTTTGTAAGGAGAACACTCTTTCAAATAATCTGGCATGCTTGTTTTAGAAAATGCCAAAAGAAAGCAGTATTGTTTTTACAAATATTGTCTTCTAAATTATTTGGCTTAAACTGATATGAATTCATAAATGTGTTCTAGTTATCTATTTTTTAAAATAAAGATTGTTTTTCTTTTGCCCATCTCCAAAAAAGAAAACATGTAAGAAACATCAACACTTACATTGCTCAAAAAAAGAATTTCTTTTATTTTTTTTTGTCCATATGTGCATTTATGCTATGAGCTATTCTGCATGATACTTCTCTTTTATCTCGAGGTTGGAGACTTCAAGCAAATGGTGAATTTAAGACTGGTCCATCATTTGAAACATTATATTATCCCAGAGACATCTAGGTATGAGGCTTAGGTATATGCAGGAAAATAGAGGTAAGACCTGTATGCATCCACATGTATCTACAGCCCATCATGGCCTCATGGTCTCCGCATCATAAAAACACTTAGTCCTCTGCATGTCCACCTGGGACAAGAGTTGGGAACTGCATGGGTCATAGATCTTGGCACCATGATTCTGATTTGAAGGCTGATAAAAGGGCATTTTACAGGATCCTTAGCCAGGGAAAACCACTATACCACCAGCGAGACTGCCTTTCCTTGGTATGCAGGTTCTGGTTGCCAGCAGTGTGGTGGGATGTCACCACTGGCACTGCTGATAGTGGTGACTGTGGTTACAACAACAATAACCAAGCTTATCAGAAGTGCAAAGTGCTCTTGCCAGGTTTTGGCGAAAGGCAGCTAGGCCAAACTTGAATCCTTATAACCGAACTGCTACTAACTGGAACTGCCTGAATTCAGAGATGAGCCCACTGACTTTCTGAAAAAGTGCCTCTGAGGGTACGTAGAGGTAGGTGAATGTGGCTACAGGACCTAGGGACATTCCAACCATGAGATGATCACAGGTTTCTCAGAAACCACTTTTCTGAGCTTTTCTGAGCAAAGTTGATTTATCTGGCTACAGTAATTTCTTGAAATTCAACGTGAATTTAGATCACGTCATAGTTTTCTAAGGTAAGGTAAAGACATGACGTTTATTCTAATAAACAACTTTTAATGTTAAAACCACATTTTCTAAGTTACTTCAGTTGTATATTAAGAAGTTCTTCAGAGAAGTAACTAACAGGGACAAAAATAACCCAAATAACAGGAAAAACAAAAAAGGGGGAAAAAACTAGAAGGTTGCAGTAAAAAGGAACCTGGGTTACATGACATCAGTTTATTTTGACACCACATGTGTATGAGATTTCATGGTGATTAGCTCTGGAGTTCATTCAAGCTCTGAGAAAATTCTCCTGAATCCTCCTTGTGGCTGTCACTGTGGTAAATGTGTCCTTTCTGACCCAGCCAAAATACTGATGCCTTAGTGAGCTTTTTTTTCCCCTTCCCCAATAACATGACACTTCCCTGTATTGTGCAGTGGCTCAGGGTTGCTTATGTTAGTAATAAAGATGTGAGGAGGTGAGCAGAGATTATTTTATAAATATTCTTCTAGACATATAAGGGACCAAGGTAGAGCAATATAGAAGAATGAACTTGGGAAAAAGACAAAAGAAAATAAGAGAATGGATGTCAAGGACTAGTGAAATGGAGGCAGAAGGAAAAGGAAGAAGAGGAGCCTAATGCTTCATATTGGATGGACTTGTACAACCTAACATTTAATTTTTTTCTTTGTTAAATTTAATATTTAAATACATATGATTGAACCAGCCAAATGAGAGTTGATGGTGTACTACAGGACATTATTTGCATTTTAGTGGCCAAGTATGTCCTGATGGCAAAAAGACAAGCACATATAGTTCAATGCAAGGTTTATAAGCTTTAATTCCTTGTTTTAGTTGCAGACATTTGGAATAATCTCAGAGTATCACATTATCGAAATGTCACTTTTCATATGAATAACATAACTTGGAATAAAAGCTGAGCACACAGGAGCAAAGTTAATAAATGCTGAGAATTTAATTCATTCCATACTGCTTCCTGAAACACATAAATCACTTCAAAATGAAGACCAAAATTGTTCAGAAAGCTAGCTAATGAATGAATATTTTGACTACTAAGGTTGAGAAGATTCATAGGTGTCACTGAAGTAATGAAAGAAGCTTCTGTATTTGTTCTTTCTGGTCTAAATACACAGAAAGAAGAAAACCATGAATATAGCAAAGGATAAAGGAATATTGATTGTAGTTACAGGGAGAAGAAGGTAGTAGCATCAGCTAAAACTGTAACTGGCCTGGTGTACTGGTTTGGGCTGGGAGAGAGTTCATTTTCTTCTTAGTAGCTTGTATGGGGCTACGTTTTCGATTTGTGCTGAAAACAGTGTTGATAATTAGGGATGTTTCCATTGTTGCTGAGCAGTGCTTACACAGCGTCAAGGCCTTTTCTGCTTCTCACCCCACCCCACCAGTGAGGAGGCTGGGAATGCACAAGAAGCTGGGAGGGGACACAGCTGGGACAGCTGACCCCAACTGACCACAGGGATGTTCCATACCATAGGACGCCATGCTCAGCATATAAAGCTGGGGGAAGAAGAAGGAAGGGGGGGATGCTCAGAGTTTTGCCATTTTGTCTTCTCAAGTAACCATTATGCGTGATGGAGCCCTGCTTTCCTGGAGGTGGCTGAACACCTGCCTGCCGATGGGAAGGAATGAATGAATTCCTGCTTTTGCTTTGCTTGTGCGCGCGGCTTTTGCTTTACCTATTAAACTGTTTTTATCTCAGCCCTTGAGTTTTCTCACTTTTACCCTTCCGATTCTCTCCCCCTTTGCACCAGGGGGAGTGAGCAAGCGGCTGCGTGGGGCTGAGCTGCCGGCTGGGGTTAAACCATGACAGCTGGTAATAGAGTTAACAGGAGAGCAGGCCTAATCCTTCTGGGAAGCAGATATGGTGAGTGTAAAGCACCTGAAAAGCTTTACTCTAATGTCAGCTCCTGGGAGAAAATGGGGAAGAACCGGTACTGCTCAGGACATGAAGCTGGATACTGCAGAGATTAAAGAAGTGATGCGGAAGAACATGTCTCTAGTACGGCAACTGGAAGGTCTGATCATTGACAAAACATGCAGATGAAAATGATTTATTGTACTTCAGGGAAGTGAATGTCTACAAAGAAATAAAAAGGTAAAGCGTGAATCTCTTTGGGGGGGTTATTTAGCAGTACAAAGTGTATTCTGATGCACTTAGAGGCTGAAAACAAGAGAGCTGTAGCCTTGGGAACTCATCTGCTATAAATGCCTGAGGAGAGGAGCTGACCGATCGCAGGATGAGTTTGAACTGATGGTGAAATGTGTGATATATCAAATAGGGTGTTTTGGCAGACATAGGGAAGCATTACAGCAGCTCTGAGTGAGCACTGGTGGTGCCTTGGAACTGGGTGCCAGTCCCAAGAACAGAGCTCGGCTAGGATACAAGAAGGAAAAGGCTAGTGGTATGAGTTTGGGAATGAGGGGCTTATCAGGCTAGAGGCTGGAAAAGCCTGCTTTGTTTAGCAATATAGGTCCCTGTTGCTTGTATATGTATGTACATATTTATACTGGAATAAATACTGGGAAGAAAGGAGATGTAATTGAACAAAAAAGTTGCTACAAAGAAAAGTAAGCATAAACTAGCTGTTAATAAATCCAGGCTGGAAAAAAGTTCACAAGGCTCAGTGTTAGGCCTTTTGTTTCGAGCTCTGGGGTCTGATGATTCACAGTGTGACAGCTTGCAGCAGCTCAAGAGAGGCTGAAAGGATCATGATGTCGCACCCCAGCTTCACGGGAACTCGGGCGCGGTGGCCAGCTCAGTTCCCAGACTCCCTTTTCTCCTGTATAAGAATCACATCTTTAAATTAGGATTTTTTTCTGCTTTTCTATGAAGCCTGGCTAAACGGACCAAAATCGCCACCTAGTGAGGACAGTCTCTCAGCTCACTCATTTCAGACAGTATGCTGTAAACACAATTGAGACAATTGCCTCTATGTAACATTTTACTGCATTTCTTTGAGTGCAAATGGTACATAATATTTCACAAGAACAAATCAAGCATTTAAGGAAAAATTAATTTGCTAAGGTGACTGGAAAGCAGGCATTTTCCAGAAAATAATATGCATCCAAGCATAGGGATTCCTACCACCTCTTGCTGCAATCATTAAGGTGCTTACTTTAATGTATTTGCAGTGCATTTACAGGGGTCTTGAGTGAAGGGCCAGACTTAACATCTACACCCGGTGTCTTATGCCTCCTGCACAGGTAGTGCTTCAAAGGGTCTCCGAGTTCTTCATCCTGGTTTCTCTGAATGAGTTGCTAAAAATAAATAAACTGCATAATTGGCTAAAAAACAAGTAAATATCTGGAAGTAGTTTCACTTGTAATATGTCTGTAATGAATTAAAATCAATGCACAACAAAGAGAAGATAAACCTACATGTATCAAGTTAGCAATTTTTTTGCAAAGGCTTCCAGTTAAATTAATTTTGCAGGTTCCTTCGGCTTGACCTGAGTGATTGAACAGGAATTTGTAGTCTGCAAAACTTTTCATAGCTACCGAATCATTCTTGAAGTTTACACTTTTCTGTTATTTCTACCCCGACACCCTTTGTGGGTTGCTTCCTGTTGCAGTGAAGAAATAAACTGAAAATCTGAAAGTTAAGCTTTAAAAAAATGCATAGCAAATCACTGTTAAGATTTTATTTAAAAATAATGACATTTAAAACATACTATATTTTGGATCCTTTTTTTTGCCTCCTACATTTAGGTGTTTGAAATTCACATTGTCAAGACTCTTTGTGCAGTGACAAGAAAAGGTAAGGGAAAATACACAAGAACCTCCAGATACATAAGCTGTGACTTTCAAATAACTACATGAAAAAATTCCGAAGAAATCATGAGTATAAATAAGAGTGAGACAGGAAGAAACAGGTTTTTTTCCTCAAATAATAATTTTTTCCTCTTGACTTTCCTTGGGAGAGATGGAGTTGTGGTGCTTACTGCTGATAAATATTTCTAGATCTTTTTGAAACTGCATATGCCAGGCTTATTTAAAGTCAAGTTTTCAATCTATTAGTGATGTAATAGGGATCAAAAAAACTTCAGGACTGATTTTTTCCTTTCCAAAAGGAGCTAATTTTAAACTGCTAAATGCTATTGCCTAAATTTATTTCCTGCTTTCCACAAAAATAAATCATCTTCCAAGTGTGAACACTAGACTTAGTGATGAAATGTGCTACTCAGAACATGGGGAATTACAACGGCCACAACTTTCAATGCAAGATTAAATGTTGAGTCACTGGCAATGCCTTCAGAATACACTGTAGTATCTTACTAGTTCTATTATATTATGAGGTCCTATGGCAATATGTGGACTGGACTGAGACACTGCATTGTGCACCAACAGCCATACAGATGGGGAAGGAAGACGGGCACTGATCATGTCAAAAGAGGTGTCCAAGAAATTACATCCTGTATTTCACACATTTCTGGCACTAATTCTGTAACAAATGTGAATGCAGTATTGTTTCCCTGTACAACATCTCGATACAAAGCTTTTTCTTAGGTTGGTTACGCTGCCAGACAGTGACATGTGCTCATTCTCTGCATGCCAGCAGGGAGAGCTCACTTCTGCCTGCATGGGGTTACCATGAATATATCGGCAGTCATCGATAGTTCAACCTTTTCTGGGTTTCTCTGCTGCACTGTGTTCTGAGAAGGAGCAGAAACTTTAGTTTACTGAGGACTATTTATTGTGTTGCACTCTATGAGGATAAGCAAAGAAGATGGGTGAAGCCATGTGTTTATTCCCTCATTCTGAGAATACAATGAATCTCAGGAATTGCTTCATAGATATTTGGCATACTTGGAGTTCCTCTTGCCCTCTAAGAATTAGGGCTTGTCGTGGTTTAGCTTCAGGCGGCAACTAAGCACCACACAGCCGCTTGCTCACCCTCTCCCCCCCACCCCGGTGGGATGGGGGAGAGAATTGGAAGAGTAAAAGTGAGAAAACCTGTGAGTTGAGATAAGAACAGTTTAATAATTGGGAAAAAGAGGGGGGGGGAAATATATATTTAATAATAATAATAATAAAAAATTGTAATGAAAAGGAAAACAACAGAAGAGAGAGAGAGGAACAAAACCCAGGGAAAAATAAAACAAGTGATGCAACCGCTCACCACCCGCTGACCGATGCCCAGCCACTCCTCAAGCAGTGATCGCTACCCCCAGTTTATATACTGGGCATGACGTCCTATGGTATGGAATAGCCCTTTGGCCAGTTTGGATCAGCTATCCTGGCTGTGTCCCCTCCCAGCTTCTTGTGCACCTGGCAGAGCATGGGAAGCTGAAAAGTCCTTGGCTAGTGTAAGCACTACTTAGCAACAACTAAAACATCAGTGTGTTATCAACATTATTCTCATACTAAATCCAAACCACAGCACTATACCAGCTACTGGGAAGAAAATTAACTCTATCCCAGCCAAAACCAGGACAGGGCTTTTTACCTTCCTTCCCATTCAAGAGTCCTTGGGTCTCCTAAGGTGAAAAGATACCTCAGAAGATGAGTTGTCATAAGCCAGCCCACTTTGTGAGACCCTGGAGATGTCATATGTGAGACCTGATGCCTCAAACTAGGATACCAGTAGGAACAGCGGGGTGTCGAGGGAAGGAGAGGAGAACAGTGGGGAAGAGCTGTGTCCTGAGGCCATTGGCTGCCTGCTCTCACACCCAGTAATCATCTTTTGTGTGTCTGGATGGACTGCTGAAAGTGAAATGGAAGGGATTCTAAGACCTGTGGAGCCAGGAGGGTGACCTGATGTGGGTGCTGTACTGCTTTGGCTCAGTTTTCCATCTGGCATCTAGAAGTAGTCTGTTCAAGGGAATACGAGGGGAGGACGCATTTTCACTGGAGTTGCCTTTTCCAACCCTACCTTCTTTCTTTGCATCCTTTGGAGTGGAACCGCTAATCTCTGCAACTTCTCCAGAAGAGACAATCTCATCAGTCATGCCTCCTCAGTCTCATCAGTTCATTTCATTTAAGGATGTGAACCTAAGGGACTCTGCCCATGCTGCGTTTACAGGATGAACTGCATTTTCCTCACAGTGTTTCCTCACACATATAATTAAGTATGTGAAACAGAAGACAATGTATGGACCTCTCCTTTAGACTGTAGTTTTCTGGATTTAGTACTTGCCGTGACATCTGCTAAAGTACCAGCTATCAGATGAAGGAAACTGAGGTGACAATTTTTCCAATAGCTCAATATATCCCTGAGATAGGGCTGGGATCAAGATGCAAATAAACTCTGTGCTAAAATGCTCGAAATTTGAAACAAGATTGTTCCTGTGTGTAGTTCTTCGTGCAGGGTTGGAAAAACAGCCATTACTTTGCACATCTGTTGTTAAAAGGGAGGAGGTTTTTAAACAGTGACAAATGACAGGTAAGGTCAAGGTTCTTCAAGAAATCAAAATAAAGTTGCAGCTGGGATGGAATATAGCACAAATTTGGGGATCTTAGGACCAGCTCTTGGGAAAAGCTTGTGAAAGTCGTTGCTTATGATAAATAAACTTCAGTATCTCATCTGAAAGGCAACATGCCTCATCTAGATGATCTGAAGAGCCATAGAGAAAACTGTGATAAGGCATGAGCTGCATCCCTATCTTGTTTACTTTACCAAAACTAAACACAATGTTTATATATATATTTATATGTGATTGAACACTAGTACAGCATCTGGGTGTGCTTTTACCCAATCTGTCACCACCTCAATTGTCCATCCAGCAACAGACCTTGACTTCACTAGGAAAACAAAACAATAGAAAAGAAAAGAATCTTTTGTCCTTTTGTCCCTGGTATTGCATCTTTAACCAAGTAGTTGCTATAGCAATAACGTTTCTCAAAATACTAAATTTAAAGTAACAGCTCCTGAGAGCTACCTCAGCTCTTGTGAGACATCTTCTTTTTTTTTTTTCCCAACTTCTCTTACACTCCATTTAAAGGAGCTGGAAGTCTGTACTCCTGTCACCAAAATACTCAAAGTTAATTTTAAAAACAGAACAAAAAAGGGATTGACCTATTTTCCCACCTTTTTTTTTGCAGGTGTTTCATACCTCCCACTGTTTTAGCATTCCCATTCCACATTAGCACTGTGGTTAGTATATATGTGTGCACTCTGATGTTCAGTGAGAGATGCTATGGGACGTGCATTCTAGCTCTGCTGTACACAGGCCGGATAGAGGCTGCAGGTGATAGGCTCTGCTGACAGTGCCTCTGGGTTGGCACAGATGAGGATCTGACTGTGTCTTGGGCACTGTCTTTGTAATTCACCTCAATCAGGTTTTTTACATGTCATTTGATACAGCCTTTTCTTTACTGTTTTCTGTTTGGGTTTTGTTGTTGTTGTTTTGTTGCTTTGTTTTTTTTCCCAAAGCCCCAGTCCAGAACAGACTTTATGTCTTTCTAGGACATTACAAGATTTAGGCAAAATAGCTTGGTTACTTTTACTTCATAGCTGAGCAGACAAAACCTCCCTGTGTCAGCTTAGGCTAGCAATTTATCAGTAGCACACCCATTGCGGTGCAGCAATAAAAGAAAAACCTTTACGATATGCACGTGGTGTTTTGTTCTCTTTCTTCTTATCAGCGCCGGAGCACCACTTATCAGGTGCTGCCTTGGATAAACAGCACTGGGGAACCTGCGGATGCGGTGGAGCAGGCGGCCTTGGGCAGGGGCAAGCTGCCATCCCGCAGGGCTCTGGGACCACAAGGAGCAGAAGTAAAACCCTGGCAATTGGCAGCACTGGCCTGTGGGTGCAGCAGCTGCCCCTGGCTCCTGCTGAGCTCAGAGCCACGCTTTGCTTTCCTTCCCCACAGCCTTGTTCTGCACGAGCAGATCTGCTGTGGTTGCGCTTGTGCTGGTCCCAAGCACTCTAATAGTACCTCCCATGTTCTCTATGCTGTGTGGAGGCGGGGAGTAAATGAACAAGGTTTGCTACTTTACCACCTTAGAAAATAGAGAACTAGACCAATGATGACACTGATGAAACTGGTAAGTAATATGGAAAGTGGCACATGGCTAAACTATGGCCCAAAGCTCCCTTCTTTACTGGCATTAAATTAAGAGTGACATTGCTGAAGATTGTCACTAGACTAATCAGAATTATTTTAGTAGCGTCATTCTCCGTGAATGGAAACAGGAAGTGGAATATATTGATCTTATAACTCAAATTCACACTTCCCTTCATCTTTCTCAGTGGCTTTGAAGTTAGACGTGTTAGAGACTCAAAAAAAAACCAAAAAAAGGCTAGGCAAGAGTCTCTGTTAGCCTACAATCATGTGAGTCAGGACTGACCCTGCTGACATTAATAAAGCAAAGCTGATGTGTAGCTACATCAGAAAGGAATAATGATCTGCATCATGAATGCGGTGATGCAGGTTGTGGCTAAGGTTCTAGGAAAAACAGATTAAATGAAGTCTGAAATTCCACCAACTAGGTCACCACAGTTCACCGAAAAGCTCCCAACTTACGAAGCTGAGCTATATCTTTGCTGGACTTTTGGCAGATGGATTTTGCTTTAAGTGCATTATTGACATGTAAATTCACCTCTGCTGTTATTACGCTGACAACAATATCATTTGGCACTGACATTTCATACCCCGTGGATACTAACTAAATTACCATCACAGCCCTTTTAATTATCCATATTCTTACTGTATAGATTGGGAAGTGAGATAGGAACTACAATGACTCACTGAGGCCATTACATTAATGCTTTTAGGCATTGTGAGGAACATGGAATTTGAATGCATGCATTTCTTCTTGACATTAAATAGACATTTGGGTTTTATAAACTCTTTTCTGTAAGGAATGTCCTTGTTTTGGGAAGAGTTCCTGTGAATTTGCACTTGTTTTTTGCCTGCAGAGCCATCAGGAATTCTAAGTGGAGTATTCAAAAACAATAATACACAGCATGGATTGGAGCCTGGATGAAGACATTTTAGTTTTCACTATGCCGTTTTTGCATAGTGAAAAGTACCTCTCCTGTAACACTGCAATTTTAAAAAGAACATAGATATTTACTTTCCTATGGTAAATTTGGTCCAGCTGGGACAAACAAATTTGGAGAGAGAATGGAAAAAAGTGTAAATTTTTAGCTATGTAAGAAGAATAAGGTAAATACACACATGATTGAAGTACAGGCCTTTGTAGTTTCTACATCTAAAAGTTTCCTAACTTCTCCAGAGGGTTGTGATTTGAACACATTGACTAAGCATTTCAGAACAATCTAGAGGCATTAGGCACCTAATCACTTTATTATCATAAAGTGATACTATAGTGAACTTTATTATCATAAAGTGATAGGACTCTGAACTTATCTGAGCTTTGTTGTGAAGCCCAGCCTATAGGCCAGCCACGGTCATTGTTTTCCTTTATCTTGAAGTGGATCTTCAGCAATGCAGGGAGGTACTACAGGAAATGATGCTATGAAAAACATCCACACGTACCAATTTAAGCTGGTCCAAGCTATGGCTTTCATGAGTATTGGTGGAATATTAAAAAGTATAAAATCTCAGGGCCAAATTTTGTGGAAATTAAGATCTTTGCACAGGGTCAGGGCCTTAAGTTTACCAACAGAGTCTGCGGTCTCTTCTCCTGCCTCCTTGGGGTTTGGCTGTCTGTGCGGAGGCCAGTGCTGACACGGTGTGGCTGTGCCTGGCCTCGTACCTTCCTGATCCTGGCCTTGCCTTCCTGACTTGGCTTCCTGGCTTGACCTCAGACCTGCCTCATCACTATGGATTTGTCTGGTGGTCACAGAGCTGTTGGCCAACACTGGTTACCATCACTGGACCTGCTCTCTGTGCCTCGCTGGGGTGCTGTGGGACTGCGTGGCTTCTCGGTAAGGATGCTGCCCAGCCTGCCTGGCTGTCACCCTCAGCTCCTGGCTCCCTGCCCCTTGCAGAGCAGCAAGCTCTCACTACTCCCTGATGCACAAGTTAAATTTGACTCAGTTTTGTTGCTTAGTTTTAGTTTTCATTATTCTTTATTCAAAATAAATTTAAAACCCCAATAGAATTAACTTTCCAACCTTTCTGGCATGTGAAAAGTCTAGAAATGAACCACTGAGTTCTTTTTTCCATTAAGTTACAGTGAAGCTTGGTTCTGCTTTTATTCCAGTGCTGCAGTGAAATTTCACATTCTGTTGCTAAACACATAGGTCAGCACAGGAACAAATCTGTGGTGAAGTAACTTGCACTGCTGCTTGCATACTTTTTCCTTCATAATATATAAGAAGGTATTACAGAAAAAAACCCACATCAAAACAAAACAAAATCCAGCAAATGGAAACAAAGAAGGGAAGGGAACATACTTTTTTAGAGAGGAAGGCAACAGCCAGAATAGTGACATACACAGTTCATAGGATCACAGGATAATTCTGGTTGGAAGGGACCTCAGGAAGTCTCTAGTCCAACCTTCTGCTCAAAGGAAGGTCAGCTATGAGGCCAGACCAGGTTGCTCAGGGCTTCATTTAGCTGGGTCTTGAAAATCTGTCAGGATGGAGCAAGCAGAACGTCTTGGTACAACCTGCTCCACTGCTTGGCAGTCCTCATAGTTCAAAAGCTTTTCCTTATATCCGCTCTGATCCTTCTTGCTTCAAGTTATGCACATGATTTCTTGTCCTTCTGCTATGCACTCTTATGAAGAGCTTGGCTCCATCTTCTCAATACCCTCCTTGCAGGTATTGCAAGGCTGCCATTAGGTCCCGCAAAGCCTCCTGTTCTCCAGGCTGAACAAGCCCAGCCTCCTCAGCCTCTCAAGTTCCCCTCTAGGAATGTGAAATTAATTGAAAGTATAAATAGACACAAACAGGAACTCACAAAAACAATGAAAGTGGCTCTTTGTAATGGAGAAATTTGCAATTTACACGCAGAGAGATTTTCTCATAAGAATTTCGATATTGCTTGTGACCACTGTATGCTCATCCTCCAAGTATAATGTCAGACCTAGAGGTGTGCTGAAAAAGTGCTGGTCAAAATCTTTCCACTACACAGACTTGCTAGAGGGGGGATATCTTTATGGAAAGAAAATTTTTTTCCCTATGAAACTGGACAACCACCATAACCAAACATTCTTCCTGGCAACTGAACAAAAGTGAAAAGGTTGTGAGAGGAGAAAAAAAAAGACTTTTCATGGTGTTTTAACTCTTTTCAGAGGGTCGAGTGCCTGCTGCTACCAGGGAACCACACAGCCATTGCAGGGGCCAGTGCAGGAACAGGTCCCTTAATTAACAGCTGTACTTTTGATTTGTGGTAACTTCAACCGTTTCAAAATGTGGGTTCTTTTGCTGCCATTCTTATTGTTTGTTGGTACATTCATGTTCTTTGCTGGTTTGTCAGTATTGCTTGTTGGTTTGTTGTTTGATTGTTTTAAAACTGGCAGACTGAGAGCTCTGGAACCTCTTGCTGAGGCCTCCAGTTGCAGTTAAGTAAATGGATATAAACCTTCTTACTCTATTGACTCTGCAAACGTAACCACACTCCAGATTTCAGTCATAATAAGCAAGGCTAAAGGCTGGTCCTTTAAGTTGTGGAGATGTGAAACCTCACCTTTCAATCCTTCCCTTTCCTCCCTACATATATCAGGAAAAATTTCATCCGAGTTAAACCACCTGTGGCTAGAATTTCATTCTTTACAGGCACTTGAAGTAATGAATCTTCAACTATGTGAAACACCATATTGATATTGTAATGAAACTGCATGACATATGGTTATACATTGGGACACATATTTACCAAAGAAAACAAAAGCTGAAAAGCTTAAGAGCAGGTAAGTACCTGTCCCCATGAGGTAAACAATTTTAAGAAGTGGCTAATCTCAGGGGTATGCTGAAGGAGAACCTGAGTCATTACTGAAACACAGGAACCATCATAGCAGCATAAATTACACCACGAAATTAGAGATAAGATTTACCACCCTACCTCTGTTTGCTCCTTTGTCAATCACTTGACTGATCTCCATGTGTGTGCATGCTTTATTCTCTTCTATCACAGTACTGATTTAAAAAAAAACCAAACCTTTTGGGGTTCCTTCCCAGCTAAGCTTTAGGTTTCTACTAAAACTGGAAAACAAATGACTAGGTTAAGAGGACTTCAGCCTTCCTCCAGCTGAGTGTGTGTATGCCCAGCACGCGGGCTAGCTAGCAAGCTGCGACAGGAGGCAATTCTGGGGGGGTTCCTCAGTAATTCTGTCATTGTGTCATGGTCATCTTTCTTGACTGTGCATTTGTTTGTTGACATTGTTTTATGTACCATGCCTGTTTTAAAGATAATTATGATGCTCCATTGATTTCACTGAACCCATAGTCAGTTCTTATTAGCTCCAGCTACCGGTTTCACTTAGGTTAGTATCTGTGACTTTTAGGGTATTTCCTAGATACAGACTGGGGAATAATTTTTCTTTCTTTCCCCTTTAGGTTATCCAGTTTTGCTTTGAATGTGCTCGCTCAAGCATTTTTGACAGTCTCCGTTTCACAGGAAGTTCTGTAGGTGATCAGTGCACTGCTCTTTGTAGCAGAACTGCACAGAGCACGGTCTTTTGCTTGGTCTCCCTTACACTTTCGTAGGCACAAGCAATACCTGAGCAAATTCAGTATGTCTGTTTGTGCAGTTTCACTCACAAAGCAGTAAAGAATGGGATCAGCAATGCAATTCAAACTTGTTAAGGCCTGTGTGATTCTGTAAACCTTATACATCAACTGCAAAAGCTGTGGGTCAGTGGTGTAAGGTTCTTTGATGCTGCGAATAAGCAATATAACGTGATAAGGAGTGAAGCAAACAATGAAAGTAACTGTGATATTCAGAATAAGTTTCCTCACTTTTTTCTTTTCTTCATCTACTGTGGCTTGATTATACCTCACTACTTGGTAGATTTTATGGTAGCAAAACATGATGATTATGAAAGGGACCAGGTACCCTGAGCATATCCGGAATAAATTTATCTGTGCCTGCCACAATTCCAGGGGGTATTTATCATAGCATAACAGATGATTAGTGGAATTGCAAGGATCGTTGAATACTTCTTTCTTCACCAATATGGCTAAATTCAAGATGCTTTCCAGAATCCAAACAATTATGCTGACCATCAATGAAAATCTTCTTGTGCGCAAGTGCTGGAGCTTCAAGGGGTGAACTAATGCCAGGTACCTGTCAATGGAGATACAAGCAAGGAACGCCGTGCTGGTGTAGAAATTCATATACATAAGGAAGGCAGAAATTTGACAAAGCAAGGCAGAGAGCCTCCAGTTATCGCCATTCCAGGCATAATCAATCCACAGAGGCAGAATCAGAGAGTACAAAAGGTCAGCCAGGGATAGGCTGAAGAGGTAGACTGCTAACTCATTCTTTTTCCTAATCTGAATGCAAAATGCATAGAGTGATATGCAATTGGTGGGAATACTGATCATCATCACAGTGCTGTACACAAATGGAAACAAATACTTATCCAGGGTGTGATCATCATGGCACTTAGTAGTGTTGTTCATTGTCTACCCCAAGTAGTATCTTTGGGCTAATTCCAGCCTGGATGCAATAAAAACCCCTCTGTAGTCTGATGGGTGGTCATCTGTTAGTTCTTCAGGACTTGGTTGGTAAGATTCCAGCCTTCTGTTACCAAAAAGGAAAAATGTCAGCTATAACAACATTTTTGTTTGGTTTTTGTGGGCTTCTTGGTGGGTGTCTTTTTTTAGAAGAAAGAAACAGTGTTGGTAGGAGATCAAAGGTTTTAAATGCTCCTGGAGTTAGGAGTGCATAGGAAGAGGAACCCAAATATCTAAGGTAGTCAAGATCAGTCAGATGCAAGCTTCTACAGCAGAAGTGGGATTAGTTAAGACACTTCCAGAGGGGTAGGGTCCTGCAATCCCTGGTCTCTCTTGTGGGAGAGTCGAAGGAGATCAGAAAGTGCACCACAAGTAACAGAAGTGTACTTTCTATTATTGTGGTGAGCAGAATATGGTTTTGGCCATATGAATATGACAGATTTCTTATCCCCAATAACCTCCTCCCTTCTAAGTCAATGGAGAGACAAGGATAGAAAGCCAGGGATTCAGGTACTGCTAGATGTTGGGATCTGCTCAGAAGAGGAGAATGTGTGGCTGGTATGTCTCCCTATTGCGAATCACTCTCTTGTCTTGTCCTCACACTTCTGGCACTACCAGGGCTGTGGGCATCAACCGCTTCAACATGAAAATACCAGTAAAACCAGAGCCCTGACTAAAGCAGTGGGACTGGAGGAGTTGCATGTGCGAGCCTTAGAAGCACTTAGAAGAGCTGACCTTTAAGTAAGAAAGGGTGTACAACCATAGCTATGAGACAGCTGGTACTCACTGATTATATCACAGCTCTGACACTCAGTAATTCTCTTCTCCAAAGATCTAATTGTTAAGTTCAGGAAACACGAGAATGGGGAATATTTGTTGTGGTCCAGTTCTACTGCCAAATATACTAACTGCTTCAGAGACTGCCTGTGATAACTCATCTGTGGTTTGAGCCTAGACTGAGAGCAGAGGAGGAGAAGAGGTTGTAAAACAAGTAGGTTGCGAGATAACACTGTCTACAACTGTTCCCACACAGGAAACAGCTCAAACTGAAGACAGCTTCGGTGCAGGGATTTTCCCACGTGGTAGGCAAATTCATTCTGCCTTTTATGGGTATGATGCATGCGTGTGTGTAGGTTTGTGGGTTTATCAGAGAAACCCAAGTAGGTTTATTGCCTCTGTTGAGAGATTATATGGATCTCTTTTCCATAAAAAAACCCCTTCATGCATATTCAGAAAAAAAGGAGCAATGACAAAACTAGTCAGAAAGCACATATTTAATTTTACCAGCCACTGCTTTATATGATCTAACTTTTCACATTTAGAGTTAAATTCATTCACAGGCTTGAAAGACAAGGAAAATTCTTGAGAAGGACTTGCCAATTTGGTCCATTGAGCAGCTTTACTTACATGACTAATTAAAAAAAATGCAGTGTCTATATTTAAGACAAACATAAGATGTCTGGTTTTCAGTGTGGTTTAATAAAACCACACAGTAAATAGGACATTGTAAGCTTACCAGTATAGATAAGTGTCACAAACTAAAAATCTAGCTCTAGAAATTGGATCCCAGGGTTTTGCTGACCCACTTCTCACCAAAAACAAAGCAAACATATGCAGACTGACCAGATGAGTAAAAGATAAAATACCTACTTCTTCTTCTAATCACATTTTAGCATCTCTTTTCCTATGACGGGTCTCTTCATGTCTAACAGGGAAATGTGCCCTTTCAGAAGCATGTGTGTAATGTAGCAAGTGTGTGAGGCAGTGTTTACTAGTCGTGTGTCTGAAACTGGAATTCCTTCTCCCTCCGCCACAAACTCTTTCTCCATTGTTAGTCGACTTGTTATATTAGACTCAACATCCTTACAAGCTCCTGACTTGTCTTCATATTACTCAGAACAGCTCCTCTCTACCTTTATCAGCTCTTTCATATCTACTCACAGACCAACATGCCAATTTCTTCATATCACCCACCTTTTTTTCTTCAGCTTTCTCTTTTTAGCTCATAGTTTCTAAAAGTTTTCACCTCTTGATCTCACTGATCATAAGGTAAAACACTTGTCCTTATATTGTATTTGTCTGAATAAACCGCATGTTCTTTAGGGCAAAACCTTGCTTTGCTCTTCTGCTGCCTGCCTTAAGGAACTAATATCCTAAGATATAACTGGCTAATAGCAGGCTGGGACACTGAAGATGGGATTCAAAGAAGAGAGTTGAGACCACGTGAAATTTGCCACCTCAGCAATTTTTTCTGTCTTTCCTGTTCACAGGTCACTGTACCCCATGGTTTTCTTTTATTTTTAACCAGTATCACCAATAGTTTCTATGAACAAAGCCCTGGAGGCTGTCTAAAATTCCCCAGGTAATCCATGTTCCAGCTTTGATGACACATTGATGCTACTTATACGAGGACATGCATTCAATGAGAATAATAACAAGAAGTGTGTCATTCTGGCATGTATTGATGACCTATACTGAAGTGTGTCAAAGAGCCAGCAAAGGAAGTATACCACAATGCATGCTGCAGTTTCTTGCACAGAAACATAAAAGCAGAAAGCACTGATTACAACATATTTCTTTACAGTTACTTGGGGCTTTATCTTGGGGAAGTAGTTCATATCATACTTCCTTGCTTAGATTTCTTCTGATAATTAGGACTATGTAATGCAAAATGATTTGCCTTACCTGAATGCATGATCTGAAGCGTTACCAGGTTTTCTCTCAGCTACTGAGCGTACCTGCTGGTTTTACCCAGGAGGATGGTATTGGCTTACAGCTATCCTAAAACACAATGTTTGATAATTTTTCCCACTGATTGTTAATTTTTTCTAAAAAACTATCGAGGAATTTCTGTTTAATGATATAGTCTAATGGCTTGACTTTCATGGTCCAAACCCACTGTGACTAATTCTGTAGACCTGTGACTTATTTTATAGACTTGTTGTGGTATCAGATGTGTTTCAAATGAAAAAAAAATTCTCAAACAGTGATTTTTTCTTTTAGCCACATGATTCAATGATTCCATGTCCCTGTCTCTTTGTCATTTTGCTACAGAAAACCTGCTGTGTAAGAACTCTGAAAAAAGTCAGTCAGACATAAAATTTAGAGAAATGGACTAGCAAATGCTATGCTTCAAGTAATGTATGCAAACAAGCCTGTAAAGGAACCTTGTGAAAGTTGCTGGAGAAAAGTACTCATTACATACTGTATTTGTATCGATGCATTCCTACAGTACCTTTTTCAGATTCAAGGAGAGCTTTATGTGGTCTCTCCATTTATAACACTTTGAAAGCAACAAAGTAAGTATAAAGTTATACTTCCATAAGCACAAATACAAAATGATATTCCATACTCTTATCTGTAAACAACTTTCTAAGGGAGGAATGGAAGAGTCTTTTTTATTTTTCAGATGAATGAACTCTACTATCATTTGGGAAATTAGGGAAGATGAAGAAGACTGGAAGGATTTTGTATTATTAACAGAAAAGTTTATTCACTAATTAAAAAAAAAATCTTCCATTAGTTAATAAACACCAGTTTAATTTTTGAAACATCTGCAACTGATACATTTTACCTGTTATTTCAAATTCAAGTTCATAAAAGGGCAAGTTGCTGTAAGCAATATTCATTAAAACGTGGTAAGTTTTTGCAAGTACTTTGCTTTTTAGGTAAGTTTCAGGGGAAGAAAATAATGTTGTGTGAGCTAGTGCAGTAGCCGCTGTACTGGTGCTATTGTATATCAGCCATAAGATGGAAGGACAGATGGTATTCTCGATTTCTTTTTTCTCTCAAAGCAATTTCAACAAAGTTGATTGCTTTGTGTTCTCAAAATAAGTTATAGTGCCAAGCTGATTTCCTCAAGTACAAGGACCTTCCATAGCTGGATCTTTTTTCCTAATGAGCAGATCTCAAAACTTAATTCTGAAAAACTTCACATTTTAGGAGAGTTGAAATATGCCTTTCAGTAACATGGACATTTTTGCTTGAAATGAACATTTTTCCTCACGAAATGCTGAATTTCATTGACAGATCTCCATAGGATTCTGTAGAGACTCAAACACGTCTAAAAGAGCTCAGTCTTTTTAACTTTGAGATACACTTTATGGACTGTTTTATAGAGTATAAAAATTCTGTTAACATGAGCAAATAGAAAAAAAAAGTTATGTTTTTTAGGATGTGGGCCATGCAGGCGAGTATTATTTTGCTATATCTTTATGTGCATCGTGTTCTCCTCTATGCATACAGAAAGATGGTCTGCAAAATACTTTCATGTACATAATACTTGGTATTCTAAGAAGCTAGTTTTAGCACAGCTTATTTTTCTGCTAACTTTTAAACATTGTGTATCTTCATATAAATAGCACTGAGTACCTTGTTAGTGCCATAAAATATTAAAAAACAGTAATAGAAGAGCTACTGGAACCCCCTGTGAGGCCTGAGGCATTTTTTACAGTGAAGACAGGACAGCTCAGAATTGTGAAAACTCACCCCCAAATACTGTTCTTCTCCATCCTTCCCCCCTCTCCTAAGCAACAGGTATTTTGATCATGGCAATACCATTACAACAATAAATCAAGCTGGCATGTCTTTCCTAATTCAGTCTTTTGATGTCATTTGCCCTTTTGTCTCATGTTTCACTTCTGCTGGAAGTGAAATACTCCTTCTCCCAAAGCAAACTTTTCCAGCCCCTTTTGTGTCCCTTCTTTTTGTTTTATGATGTCAGAATCACGTTAAGGCAGAGCCACGTTGAAATCTGTACCAGAACATAAGTTGTGTATCTAACTTCTTGGATTTTGAACACTTACCTAGGCAGCCATGTGTCCCCGTGTAGCGGTTTCACTGTGATGCCATTGGTAGCGTAACCCGTGTCTGCTTCTGAGAAGAAAAACTGCTTCATCAGATAAAGCAACAGGAAGCTGCTCTTGGATACACCAATGAGGCAACAGGTCAAATGTCTCTTAATTTTTTTTTTCCTCTTTTTTTTTTTTATTGGTATACCTTGTTAATCTAAACTTACCCATGGGAAAAAAGGCAACATAGTTATGTAGAAGTATGGACAAAGGATGGTACCAACCTTGGTAAATCTAGGAATACTTTTAGTAAGTTTATAAAAGTTTTATTGAAAATATTGCCTAATTACACGAGTGGAGTATATTACAAACCTCTTATCTAGGATACAATACATTCTGCAGAGAAACCACTGTACAGAAATAAAATACTGTGGAATGTATATGCGTTTATTTGTGTTTACTTGTATATGTTCAAAACATAGGGTCTTTTTTTGACTGAAGGACTTGTTACTTGCCTTTCCCAACACATTTATCACAGAATCAAATAATAATCCACCTAAGAAGAGCCCATAAAAATATATCACAATGACTTTAGGAGTTTGTGCAAAAAGAATGAATTATTTTCAGAATTCGTACTACTGTTTCTTTCCATTTGCCTACTGATGGAAGGAAGTTTGTGAACAGTTCTAGTTAACAAAAGATAACAGAATTTTATGCACTGCAACAGGTTGCACATTTATATATTTTTACATAAACTGAATCTGAGGTTGGATGCAGCTTTCACAGGAGTGATTCTTTTAACTGATAATTCTATTCAGTTAGGTGGAAAATTGCTACATGAGCACCATTTCTCTTTTCCCTCTGTGATCAGAATAATTTATTGTGCACTCTGATCTTTTTCTTAAATTCTGTTTGGAACGATTCAATTCTGCTTCTCAGAAACTGAGTACAATTTCACTTTAAATGTACATCTGTTGGGTAACACAAAAACTGGCCTGTTTGATGATTCAGATGATAAGGAGAAATGAAACGGATAACCAAATTTAAAAGCTCTAAAATAGGACATACTGACTTTCTTGAGAAAAATACCAGGCAGCTCTATAATGTTTAACCACTGGATGCAAAGATTTGGTTCCTTCTTTTTTCCAGGCATAGCATAACTTTTTCATCCACAGTTTTTCTACTGATCCACTTGTTATATGAAGCCTAAATTATCAAATCATTCTGTACTTGTGGTCAGTCCTGAACTGGTATAATAGCCCCCTCCAGTGTGGTGAAAGGGAGGCTTTCCAGCCACTTGGTTAGATTAATAAAATTCTAGATTTCTAAAATGAATTTCAGTCAAACCTTTATTTTCACTGAGAGAAAAGTCATGAGACAAAGACCTGTTTTATTACTTTTCACCTGCCTTTTTCTAACATGGTACCTCCTAAGAACAATGTCTGGTGAGCTGGTTCTGCCATTCTGTTGAGGGCTCCTACACTTCACTGAAGAAAAAGCAGTTCTTATCATTATTAGCATTATTAACAATTGATAGTGGGACTGAAAGATCAAAGGAAGCAAGAGGGGAGATGATGCGTTTTATACATTCTGGACATAAAGCTATATGAAAAAAGCAACTCTTGACTGTGTCCATATGGAACAATTTAATTTCTGATGCAAGCAGCACAGTTTTCCAGGGTTTTTTTTGAGATATGGACATACACGGTATCTCAAATCAGTCATCTTGGAATGAAAGGTGTTCTTTGGGTTGGCTGAGATTAAAGTACTATCAAGAAGGAACAACTGAAATAGAAAAGCATTAACAGTGGAAAAGTATCTGATCTACAAAAGAAGCAATAAATAAGTAAGTCCTCAATCATTTTATTGGTTCTATTTGGGCTTACAAAGGGTCACATGTCCTTGGGTCATGGACAAAGGTATAAAGAAAAAAACAGGTAAAAAGCAAGGTTGAGACTCCTAATGCAGATTCAAAGTCCTCAGCGTCCTACCAACATATCCTCTTCTTTCCACCAAAACAGATTCTAAAAATGTTTGTCTATACCAGCTGAAAAGGGGAGGCACTCAGCACACCATAGGATGGAAATACGAATTTTGAAAGCTCACACTTTTAGGCTCCTATGAATGAATAAGAGACTGAATTCCACAGCTGAAGCCTTCTACCTGGAATAAATTGATGCATTAATTTAAGAAATTATAAAAATTAACCAATTAATAATTCATGATGGTTTTGCAAACCTTCCAGGTGTGCAAAGCTGTACAGTCTGGTGGAATGAATGTGAATTAGGACCATGAGCATAATTCTACCTCTGCCACTGACTCACTGTAGCCTTGAGGAAGTCACTCTGTCCTTCTGCATGTAATAATAACATCGTATAGCTCATTTGGGTGTGAGCAGGTTCATTAGTTAATGTTTGATATTGCTGTAAAGTGCAAAATGTTTTGTGAGTGTTTGGTATTGTTATTAAAAAAGAAATAAACAGGAAATGTCAGTCAGGTAATGTCATCACTGAGACATTAGATCCCTCAATGACATGGACAAGAGAGGCAGTGGCTCGAATAACAGCATTCTTTATGGACAGAAATGTGCAAAACCTGGGCTTTTCCACAGCTCTAACACACTGCCTGCATGATGTCAGCCACTGCATCTCCTGGTGCCTCATTCCTCATTTAAGCACATGGAGCATCACCTCTGTAAAACACTGAGGTCAGCAGACAGACAGTTCCCCTTTAAGGATTTTTATAGGATAACCAAGCTGATCACCAATCTCCTGATTAGTTTTACTCTGAGCCAAATGCTTTCATGAGCTGGAGTCTGACAGAACACCCTGGCTACCCTCATGGAAACTTTTAACATGTGGCACAGCACCATCTCAGCGGGTTATATTTTTATGCAGCTGTCCTGCAGCGTGCCCCATGAAGGCTGTAAAACAGAAAGGCTTGTTCAGCCATGTTAGTGGCACAAGTCAAAACCCACTTTCAGGATCCCTCTCTGGGGTCCTGCTGGTGCAGCTGCGGATCTAACTGGGGCCAACTGGGATTCCCAGGGAATCCTGTGAGGCTGCCAGCACCCCTCTCCAGCGTAGGGCCTCTCCGGGCCTGGCCCTGTGCCCCAGAGCCACTCCCAGCTACGCTGCCTGTTCCTGTGCAAGTGATCAAAGCTCTTTCTCACAATGTGCTGGAGTCTTCTCCTTCGAAGTGCCGATTTTTGCCTACTTTATGAGGGAGTTGGTGGCAGCCTGAGAGCAGGGCAAAACCAGGAAACTGGCTGCTGGGTGCTGGCGAGGGCCTCGAAATAAGAGATTCACTGGGAAACACCATTCCTCTCCCAGGAAAACTGCCGTGCTTTGCCAGAGGCCCTGAAAAAAAAGGTCAGTTTGGTGTAGCTCCCACAGCCTGGCTGCTCGTGCTGCACTAAACACAATTTCCCTGTGTGTTTCCAGAGAAACCCTGTCCAGCCGTGACGCCCTCGCCCCGCCTCGCCTCACAGCCAGTCAGCTTTCCCACACCCAAGATGGCTCCGCAATAGCTTCACTCGCTATTCAGTGCCCAATTCCAGCATGGCGATACGCTACCCACCAGCCGCAACTTGCCTTGCCCTTTCTCAAAATGGCAACCACTAACTTCAACCCGGGGGCTGAAAGCTTTCCCCTCCCTTCGCCTTTCCATTTAGCAAAATGGCAGCGAAGGGTGCCCACGCCCCGCCCCCCAGGTGATTGCCAGGTTGTGCGGTCACGTGACACGTGGAGCCGGGTGCGCGGCGAGTTGCTGTAGGGACGGGGCGGCGCGTGCGGGACGCTGTCGGTGGCGCGGAGCGGAGCGGATGGGGTGCGCGGCTCTGCTGTGGGGCTGGCTCCTCCTTGGCTGCAGCTGGGGCCCGGGGCCCCCCGGGCTCGGTGCCGCTGCGCTCTCGACGGCCACCTACGTGCTGGACGATGCCGGCGGGCTGGGCAGGCAGTTCGACGGGATCGGGGCTGTCAGCGGCGGCGGGGTGAGCGGCGCCGGCGGGCGGTGGGGGCTCCTCTGGTGCTGTGGTGCTAATACCCTCCTCGGGGCGGCGGTTGCAACGGACACTTGGGCGCGGGATTCCGGCAGTGGGTGTGTTTGGTGGCTTCGGTGCAGGCCCTCGAGGCTTCGGCGGGGACTGGGCCGGGGGGTGTCTCTGAGGGGGAGCCGTGAGGGCCGGGGGCTGTCGCTGAGGGGCGCCATGAGAGGTGGGTGGTGGGGAGGCGTGAGTGGGTCTCTGAGGGGGAGTCCTGGAGGCCCTGCGGGGAGCTGTGTGGGCAGTGGTCCTGGCTGCGAGGAGAGCTGGAGCCGGGCCCTGCTTTGTGCCTGTCTTCCGGTCACTGCGCAGAGTCAGGCTGCTCGGGGTGCTAAGGGCCAGCCACATCCTCGGTGCTGTTGGAGGAGAGCTAAGCCAGGGTGGGTTTTTTCTGTAGAGGGTCTTCCTAGCTACTTGTCTCTATGAGTTTTAAAATGCTGGACAAGCCAACAGCCAGTCATATGCTTTCCTGTGGTCCAGTGAGCAGAGCCATGAGATCCTGTGAGTTCTTACCCATTCTTGGACCTGCTGAGCTGCTTTCCTTGCCCTCCTGCCTGTGTGCCCCATGAGCTCCTGTTGCCTTTGGTATGCGGTGAGCCAAAGCAGGGAGATTCCAGCAGAGCGGGAGAAATGGTGCTGGGAGGGAGCTGCGTTTTGCTTACGATAAGTCTGTGAGATCTCTTTGTTTCTCTGTTCTCTGGACTCTCTTTGAAGTAAATTGCAGGTAACCAGCGTACAAGGCAATTGCAATCTACAAAACCAGAAATGCACAATTGAAGGGTTAGAAAAGAGTTTTTGTAGGTGCTTTATAGGTGCTGAGTTCCTGGTGATATAATTATTTTTGTAGGTTTATTAGCTATGTGGAAGTCCTACACTGACAAACTGGGATGTACTTATATGTTTGAAAGTTAGGTTTTCATATTTTCATGTTTTCTTTCCATTTTAGGCCACATCTAGACTCCTGGTGAACTACCAAGAACCTTATCGCTCCCAGATTTTAGATTATCTGTTCAAGGTAAAGTCAGTTTCACTGCTACAATAATGTCTAATTTCATGCAGAATTTCTTATCGTGTAATGTTGGAACTCCTATAGTATATTCAGTACTACTTGACATTAGACAAAATCCCATCTTGTAAAGCATCTACTGTAATGTTGATTTTTATCAGAACCTTACATTTTAGCTGTTGTTTTTGACAACCAGCATGTTGTTCAGGAGCCTGTTTCTTCAAATTATTATGAAAATTCCTTTTGTGTTTTCACAATATGTTTTAAAAAATATGTTTTCAATGTATTTTGATAATCCATGTGGTCTTAATGAGGATTAAATCGTGTTTGTGGCTAAAATGAGGGGTTTAGCTATTTATAGCAATTGCAGGAAGTGGGTCTTTGAGACAGTTTTGGTTTTTTTGGAGTACAGATAGATTCACATAATGTGTGACTGTGCAGACTGCATTATTTCAATAGCATATCTATTCCAAACTAGTCTCAAGTGTAAGTGCAGTTACTTTAGAAGGCGTGTGAACATTGTTGGTTTGTAAGCTGCTTTAGTTAGCAAGTGTAACCTGTGGAGCTGCCCAACTTAAGGTATGGTAAGATTATTGCACTGGACAGTAATAATTTGTTTTGCTTTTGGCACTGTAAATTACTCTGCTGGAAGACGATGTCATGTCACTTTCAGGTAGTGTAATCCAGATGGCTGGAGGGGAAAAATTTACTGTGTAGTTTAAAGAATTGGTTTTAAAGAGTAGAGTAAGGCATAATGTGTGACTGGTGGATATGAGTTTTCTGAAGGAATCAATAGGTATGTGGTAAAAGAAAATCTAGCTGAGAGATCATGTTTTCAAATAATTTTTGACATGTTCTTTCACCAAAACCTCTTAAGCTGTCATGAGATACGTGGGAGGGATATACCTTGCCTCATTCTCCTTGTCTTTTAATGTTAGTCAACTTTCATGATGGGGATGGGAGAGCAAATGTCTTAGAAGTTTAAAATCAGAAAAGTCAGGAAGAGAAATGGTAAATTGGGAATATTTGCTTCTTATTTAAAAACAAATTAAAAAATCCAAAACTTGTAAGCCAAGCAAACTATCGTCTATACAGCATATTTTTTTAATCAAACTGCATTCTCACATCTTAAGACTTTTTTTTTGGTTGCCAAAATTATACTTGGGTAATTCCATGGAGGAGGCCAGCTCATTAGTGGTTACTAAAATAATGATTAGTTGTAACTTCTGGCTTGCGCAACTCTTAAGCCACTAATGGCTGGAAGAGCATACTAGGAGTAGGATCACTTGTATGAGGTTGAATTTTATATTCTGCTCCACCAGTCAAATGTCAGGGGAAGAGGACAGTGGACTAGGTAGCCATTTGTTTTCCATTATGGTGTGTTTTTTTTTCTCTCTTGCCTTTCCGCCGGTAGTTAGCAGATTATTTCTGACCCGTGTGTGTGCTCTTTCACATAAGCGGTGTAACCCTTTACACCAAAGAATAAATTATATACAGAAATATTAACTTCAATAATTTTATTTTAAAAGAAAAGAAACTTGACTTCTAATAATGTTAAAAATACTGTTGTGTTCCTCGTATAGCCCATGTTCTACTTTAAGACCGCTTCAGTATTTTCTTGAGCATAACCAATTTAAAATCTGCACAGCTGGGGAGAAATGTCGTTAATGGTGCAAGAGTCAGTGAAACTGACTAAAGATAAGTGTACTATTTATCTTGCTCCATTTTCTTTTGAAGCAGAATTTTGTATAATCTCTCATTGCATCTATAATGGGTGTTTAAAAAAAAAAGTATTGAATTTTTAGCATCCTCAAAATTGTATGCTTATTTATTGCATTCTTATTAACAGCAGGATTCTGTTTGGTTTTCTGTCCTTTTTTTCTAGCCAAACTTTGGTGCTTCTTTACATATCCTCAAAGTAGAGATTGGAGGTGATGGACAATCAACAGGTATGGATTTTGTGTGAGCAGGGTTTAACTTCTCCTTGCAGTGATGCTGTAAGTAACATGTCCTGCGCATGTCACTTTAGCTGAAGCATGGAGATGCATTCTGTAGTTGTACTGAAATTGCAGAAAAACATAAGCAACATCTGCTAACTTATAGAAGAGAAATTTGCACTAACGCTCTGGAGATGGTTCTCACTATCATATGGTTAATAAGTTGCATTCTAGAGCAGATGAGTTCTTTTTTTCCCCCAAGATTAAGGAAGCTCTAGTAGCTTTCTGAATTGCAGAGCATTTCTCAAACACCAGTTTTGCAACACAAACTGTAAAACTTATGTAGGACTAGGTAGTTAATGTCTTAAAAGCATGAAAATGGGAAGACAGCTGGTCAGAAGCAGTTATGTTTCTTTGGTTTAATGAGCTGCTACATTTCACTGGAGTGGCGTTGTCTGACAGTAGGCACTATATTTTTTTTTTTTTTGCCTGGCCATGATTCCAAATGAAAATGTCTTGGTGTAACTTGCCTAGCCTACTATATTTACATATAGGAGAAACTGTTCAGTAACTGCTTGTGATGGGAAGCTGAGAAGCAGTAACTAGACTACAGTTTGTGTATCTCTTTTTTTTTTTTTTTTTTTTTTTTTTTTTTAAATTAACATGGTGAAAAGTATTATACTGGGTTTAAGAGCTCGGTATTTGGTCAATAAATTGCTGGTTAGGGGAGAATGGAGTCGTCTTAATGCATGCACAGACCACCTCTTCAAACACTCTTGCTGCTGGCTAAGGAGAATGTTACATACTTGTGTGATGGCTTTCCAGATTTTGGAAGGAGAACAGTAAGATGCATATGTCTTAACACACTAGACTGCAGCTCTTATTCTGACCTCAGAGGTGTGATCAGGAGTCTGTTTGAAGTGTGATCAGGAGTCCAAGTTTGGAATCTAATTGTTGTTCTATGTCTCTGACAAACAGAACTTGAAAATAGTCAAGTGTTAGCAAGCTAAAAAAATCAGTCCTATTTTCTGTAATGAAATGTGCTGTTTCAGCAGACTTCATTAAAAAAAAAAAGTCTCATCAGAAGAGATCTCTGGAACAATTAGGCATATAGTTTAGCATAAGTAATTGTTGCAGTTGCGTGCACGAGTTATTAATTGACTTTTGTGTGTAATGACTTCCCATGCAACACTGATTCTTTTGCCCCTTTCTAGTTTGTTTACACTTGCCTGAGGGAATTCAGTGCATAGCCTTCAATCCCAAAAACTTCCTGCAGTCATGGAACACCATGGAAATTATAAACTAGATCTTTTATTGTAAAAATAATAATAAAAAATCTTTCCTGTCACTGAACAACTTCATGGCGGTTTCTTTCTTTTCTGTCCCTGGACTTGCCTTGCACAGAAGAAATAAACTATAACCTTCTTTTCTTTGCTTTTTGGTTTAGATATAACCTGCTTCTACAAGTATTTTTTTTTTTTTTTCCTCCTGATCTTAATCCTGTAACTTTCCTACTGGTTGTTGTGACCAAGATAATAATGAATATAGATTTAGTATTATCATAGCTGAAGATAGAAAAAGCCGAATAGTTAATCACATTCTGATGTTAAAAGCAGGCATAGTCCCTTAAAAATAAAAAATATTAAATTTATGCTAAGTTAATATGGTAAGAATGAAGGGTTGCAAGTCTTGCGTGTTCCCTCCCACTACTCATTTTGCTTTGAAATACATACCAAAGAATGTGTGAACCATGTTGGAGATATGTGCTTGCATACTATGGCAGTGAGCAATACAGAAAACTTTATAATGTGTAACATCGTATGACACAGAAGATAATTGTGAGCTACCTGTCTCTTTCCTTCCTAGATGGTACTGAACCCTCCCATATGCACTATGAAGATGATGAGAACTACTTCCGGGGCTATGAATGGTGGCTCATGAAAGAAGCTAAAAAGAGGAACCCCCAAATTAAACTGATTGGTAAATTGATTCAAGCTTTAGGATTTAAATACTTTTTTACCCCTAACTAAATTACATATCTGACCCTTAACTAGCATGTTAATTTTAATGGGCAGATGTTTTGATGTTGCAGTAGACAAAGTTGAAGCTCTAGTATTTGGTAAGCTTGCCTTGATGCTTCACTTAAACTTACTGTGTTTTACTTTGTTACAGTAGCACAACAGTCTCATGTTGTGCTACTGTAACAAGTAGCATAACAAGAATGTATGTAATAAGTAGCATAGAAAAAGAAATGACTAATAATTTGCTTGTATCAAGTAACATTAATGCTTAGACTGTATCACAGCAATGAACATAAATGATTTATCATGAAAGCTGAATTTCTGAATAATAGAGTAAAAAATTGGGAGGGATAAAGTAAACTTACAGGAAGTATAAATCTGTAAATCTTATACACACTAAATTCAATTATATGTTCTTATTACAAACCCATCAGCCCCTCCCTACTATAGTGGTTCTTGTCTTCTCATTTGTCCTATGTATGTAGTTGAGTTGTAAGAGAACTTTCCTGTCTCCCTGTTTTGATCGTGGGTTGTGTGACAGTACAAATGTGGAACCCTAGATTTTAATTGAAACACTTTACAAAATGTATTTCACATGAAACAAGGTAAGAAATCTATCAATTACAAAGTATCTAATCCCCCCTCTTCCAGGCATCAGGCTTTACCATATCCAGCCACAAGGCATGAGTTGGTGCAGGATTTGCTAGTCAGGTTCTGTTAGACAGGCACTGTGACAAGCAGTAAGCTTACCATCTATGACTAATTGTGATTGATTATTAATAACCTTCCTCTTCTCTCAGATGAAGCTCTCAACAAAGGAAGGAGGGTTTGTCTTTGAATTAGCCTATGGTGTCTTATGAAAAGTCAGCTGAAAACTTATCAGGATCTGTTTAGGTTAATTTGTTGTTCTTATTTACTACAAGATCCAGTAAACAGCTGAGACTCAGAAATGTTTTTTCCTGATACTAATCCTTCTTTCTCTATTATGATCAGATCATGATTTCTTCTGAAATTCATATTCAGGAGATTAACAATTTTTGGTGTTCAGTATTGATCCTTTGTATATAACTTTGTAAATTTTTATCCTAAAATCTTTGGAATTTTAAACCTGTTAGAGCTAATACCACACAATTGAAAGATTGTACGTAGTCAGTTGTTCTCTAGTAATGAAGGTTTTCTAGCTTAAAAAACCCCCCACAAACCAGCTATTAATATGTTTGATCGCAATTTATATTAGAGCATACTCTCCAGTTAAATAAGTTATGTTTCACTGTCTTCACTGGAACTATGTGATTTTGAAGTGCATATCTGCTCCTTCATTTTAGGTAGAACAAATTACAACTTGCTATTGAAGCTTACTGAGTAACGTAGACTAACCACTTATCTTATTCATTTGTTTTTCTTCTCTATTTCCAGGATTACCTTGGACATTTCCAGCATGGATAGGGAAGGGTGAAAACTGGCCCTATGACTATCCAGATGTCACTGCTTACTATATTGTTTCATGGATATTAGGAGCTAAACAGTACCATGATTTGGACATTGATTATATTGGGGTCAGTAAAGCAAAATCTCCTGTATATTTTATCTATCTTCATTCCTAAGATCTTGGTCTTGTCTCTCTTTGTTGATTACTGGAGGAGGGGGATGGGAAGATAAATTGTTTTGTAATTGCAGTTTTGTCTTTTTCTGTTGCAAGGGAAAAGACGGAAGTTATGTTAGTTTACAGTCTTTCTGCAATAATGGCCATTAAAGCAGAACCAGTGTAAAATGGCTAGTCTCCTGCCTTCCCAATTCTAGAACAAAGTTACCAGAGAATTTGAGAATTCTGAAATCTGCTGAGTCTTGGGCTTGTCATTTTCTGCCTTGCTTGTTTTGCTTGGGTTTCAGCAGTTACCAGCTAACAAAAAGCTTTAGTTAAGACAGAGTTTGTGAAAGCTAACATGACTTCATGGCGTAAAATATGGTCACTGTTTTGCAGAAGAGCAATCCTCTACAACTTCTTCCATTTTTACCCACGTTATTTATAGTAGATAAAGGTGCATGTGTTACTGTACACTATAACTACTATATTGTGTTACAGTGCAATATATGGAAGTAGTGAACGAATGCCTGAGAAAAATGTCATAATTTGGAAATGAGAGAGAGAAGCAGACAACCTGGGAAAACACTTTTCGAGTTCATTATTTGACTGAGATTCAACTTCTTGTTTTTTCTTCTGATTAAGAAAATGTGTGGCTAGGATTCCTCTAAAATCAGTCCTATACTACTGAAACACTTATTTTGGACTTTTAAGTGTTTTAATACGAGACAGTTGTTTAACTGCAGAAAAGCTGAAAATCACTTCAGCAGTCCAGAGCAAAGCTGCTGGCAAACTATGGTTCCCATCCATCAAAGGAAGTCTGACCTTTCTGCTGTAATGTGGGAAGGTATATCTGATGTATATCTCCTCTGGAATGCATCCCCCTTGATGTTGCTGACTTACTTCATCTGTGTCAGTCTTGCACTTTGGGTAACAAACACAGTGATGCTTCAGCAATTCAACCGGGGGGATAGGGAGAACAACTGCTGTTAAATTTTCTCCTTGCTATGCTCTTAGAGTAGAAGGTAAGTTCTGCATTTTACGTATTTGAGTAATGTCTGTCTTCTGTGTTGTTACTTCACAGTGATTGGCCTTCTGAATTCTGTACTTCTAAGAAAAGGGAATTTCTGCTTCTACAGACAATGTGGTGACATTGCATATTGTCTGATTTCTTTGTGGGTATAATCTGAAATACAGGAAAGCAGTGAGGTCTGTGAAGGCTCAGAAACTGTCAAAACAATTTTAATGCTGTTCTGATTCTACATTGTTAGCCTTTACTGCTCTTGGTTTATAGCATGTTATATATCATTATTTGCTTTATGATGAAATGAGCCTTTCAGTAAGTAACTTTTTGATTGGCTCATTTCTGAAGTCACATGTTAGCACTTATGGAAAGATCTAGAAATATCAAAATCAAATGGACATATCCCACCTGCAAGAAACTGCTTGTACATGGTTGGGTAATCTACACCTAGAGGGGTATACTTTTACCTTTACTGGTGAATGTGAGTCACAGTGTTCATGTTGTGGTTAGAAAATACGAAAGTAAGAAGGTTTCTGACTATGCATTTTATTGGCTAGGGTATTTAGTAGAAAGGAAGATCAGCATTCCTACTTTTGAATTTTGAGCTATGTTTAGCTTAAACACTCTTTCCATAAAAGATGGAAAATCCAGAGCAACAGAAATAAGATCATTTTGTTTCTGTTTACTTAAACTATGCTGGATCTCTCTTGTGTTCAAGTATGGATATAGTCCTGTGTAAATTAGAAAGAACTGTAAGTATCTTTAATAACCCCCTGAAACTGTAGGCAATTGTTTGATATGTAACTTATTCTAGCACTCCTATGTCAGTGTATGGCAACAAGGCCCATTCATTAGGACCACACCTTGAAGCCACAATGTGTTTCTCAATGATTTCGAACTGTAGACCCATTGGTAATAATGTCATGTGTAACACTGCTACCATTGTAGAGCCCAAGCAGCTCTAGAATTCTTTTCAGCAAGAAGGTAATTAGCAGACCTTAGAGACAGATAAACAAGCAGCTATTTTGAACTTTCATACAGAATTTTCCCCTGAAGACATGATAACAAAACCAGCCAGAGCACTTTCCTCTAGCAAACTGAAACCATAGAGTTCATTAATGGATTGTATAATCTTACATATACATAAATAAAATCTTTCATTATGCATTAACATATCCTGATTTTTCTAAATGGCTTTTTACTTTTCCTTTATAGATATGGAATGAAAGGGCATTTAGTAGCAAATATATCAAGGTATGTATTTTTTCTTATTTCTCTGAAGTGAAATGTTTGTCTTTGTTATCGTATGTAAACAGTTAGCGTTTCTGAATTTCCCTAGAAAAGGGACCAAGATCTAGAATTACTTAAAATTCTGTAGCAAAGTTCCAGTGCATATAATACCCTTGAGTTATAGCTATAAAACTCCAGGTTCTTTTTTTATGGAAAACATAATAAAGGCTCTGTGTGTTTAGCTGTGCAAAATTCAGTACCTCCTGTTCCAAAAGAGTTGGAGGAACACAGTATTTCACACAACCAACCGTGAGAGATTTCTAATATCTCTCACTGCTGCCTGCCCCTGCTGCCTCCCTGCCCTTTTTTGAAAACTCTCTTCTGTTTGTTATGTTATGTTGAAGTGAAATCTTAAGTACAAGCTTCTGTTTTGTTCACTTCCTTGTTGCTGCTTTGAGGCTAAGAAGCAATAGCATTACCTCTTCTTAAAAGCAAATAAGAGTTAAATTGAGTGTGTAGTGAGTGTGAGTTAAATAGCAGAAATACTGCGCTTTTTTTTTTTTTTCCAGAACTCAGCAGGGATTGAATTCCATCTGCTTAACATTAGTCAATTAGTGGCTATTAGTAAAGTTTCAGTTCTACAGTTTGTGTACACTGGATGAGGTTAGTCACATCATTTGTCCTTGGCAACTTCTGTAGTTATTTTGTTCAAGGATTAGTTTTAGTGGAATGATACAGGAAATGGCATACAATGATTAAACGTGACATTGCAATAAGAGCAAAAAAGTATCTTTAAGTATCTTTCATGAGGCTGGCGTATATAAAATTCTGCCTACTCCTGAAAACTGAGAATGCTCTCCTGCAAAACATTTCTTTTTAAAATTGTATTTCTTAGAATGTAGAACTAGATGAATACCCCTATAGCTGTTTCCTATGATTTGTGCAGTGCTTTGACTGAGGGAGGGCAGGAAGCACTGGCAGAAAGCTCTGTGCTGGTTGTATACCTTGTACAAAGAAAGAGGAATACCTTATATCCATCTTTATCGTTTTCTTGTTAACAAATATGTTAATCAACCATGTATTTTAAACTGATTTACCGCGTCCACTGCCACCACAGTAACTTAGTTTCCAAGTCTTATCACATCTTAGACCAAATTCTGTTATGTATACACTTCACTCCACAACTAATTTCATTAAAGGTATTTTCTAGACTCTCACTTTTGTAGGCTGCTAGGCCATTAGTTCCTTTTGGACACAGGGGTTTGGCACTAGAGTTTTTGAGTGACTGACAAAATCCCTTCCAGAGAAGACACAAATATACTGAAGTGTGACACAGCAGGATATCTTGTCATCTATGTCAAGGTGTCTTGTTTCTTTGGGCATGTTAAGTAACAAAACTCTGGTGGATGTCTAGCTGCTTCAGATTTTGCTAGTGAAGCTACTTAAATCCCTGTCTAAACTTGTTCAGTGGGTGTGCTTAGAATCCTCTTAAAATATCCTATCCCAATGTGTGTTCAGCACAAACCTAGCCTAACGTTCTTTATAGCTAGGAAATTAGTTCATAGGGTGCTCTCTTTATTACAAAAAACCCTCAGGAACTAGAAGTTTTCTGTTATATCTAGCATCAGGTAATGTGGGTTCCAGGCTTTTCTTTTTCAAAAAGAAGAGTGGTTCACTAATTGGGTATAGGCTAATGGAGAAATCACTAAGGATGCTAGTAGTCTCCTAAAGGGTAATGCTAATCATAGGTAAGTTATGCTGGTAGGGGAGGAGGGGGAAATATATGTGTGATGGACTTCAGGTAGAAATCTCTAGTTGTTCAGTATGTATGTTATAGAAGCAAAATCAAACAGAACTGAAAACACTTATTTGCAGGCTGGAATAAAACAATGCAAGTAAGATGGAAGATAAATAGTGAGAATTTTTTTTTTTTGAGCTACAAATTTTATTTCTTCACTGACTAGTTGTTATGTTGTTTGAAATGCCTATGAGACTGAACCCTTTGTAAAAAGAATCAGCAGAAAGAGAAGGCAGGTCTTACTATAAATAAAATACTAATTTCCCTATATCACTGATTGGCTCTTTTTTTTAAAAAAAAAAACCCTGGTTTTCTGGTTTTCTGTATGTCTTATAAGAAATAGAAATATTCTATTTTGCTCAGTCCTATGTCATGTCACCTGGAGGCTTTCTCATCTGTTTGTCTTGGGCTTCCTAATGTGGGGAGAACGAATGCGGAGAACAAACTGTTGAGTGTAGGTGTGGCATTCTACTTGTTAGCTTTTTAAATGCTGTTAAATTGGGACTAAGCTTTTGGCTTCTAGAGCTAAATGTTTAGTTTAAAATTTGATCTTAATACCACTCAAATATTTGCTGAAAAGTGTCAGCCTTCCCTCCACTGTACGTTAACTGATATAAGGCTTTTTATTTAACACCTCTTTTACCATTCGTTCTCTTACACTCTGCAGTGTTGCGTGGCATCTATTCTCTAATTAGCACAATAGTTCTATTGGCAGTCCGCCATTTTGGAAAAAGGTCTGTTTACCCAAGTGTGCTGTTGCACAGCAAACACTTTGTGTAATGTCTGAGAAATAGATGACATAGATAAGCTCTTAGTTATCTTGCTATATTTTTACTTGTAAGAAGTTATTTCAGTTACTTCATCCACTAAGGCTCTAGTTATGTTTCTTATTAAGTAGAAAACATGAAAAAAGAAATGATTATTCTATTGCTTATAAATTCTTGTTCAAGAAGATCCTATTCTTCCAATTATATTTTAAAATACTGTCATCTTAAACTAACCCTAAAATTTAAGGACTATCTGTATATAAACATGAATACTGGGTGTGGGGGAACCATTCTGCATATGTTATTATGGAGTGCATTTTGAATGTCTAAAGTTCTGTGTCCTTGGTACTTATCTTTCAACACGGAAGTTCTGCAGCCTTTCTAGTAATTTTATTCTTCTGAACTATCTCTATGGTTAGGCAGTTTTTCCAAATGTTTAGCTAGCTAGAAAGCTTTAAATTACAAGGACCTTACTGCAAGTATTTCTACCATTATGAATTTTTCTTCTGGTAAACTTTATGCTTCAAAAGCTTCAAGCAGCTGAACAGAATTTCATTGCTACTTTTCTTCTTCTTAATAAGTTTTATGTCCTTTAGATCTAGGCTTTCATTGTCACCAACACTTGGACTTTGCTTTGTGTCCTTATTTGACTACACATCAAAATAGAAATGCTCCCTATTCTCCTTCACATTGCTGGAGTGCTATTACAAGAAATTATTTAAGGATTCATGCCTACTGATCTTCAAATGGTTGGAAAAATCTTTCTTATGCATGCATACATACAGCATGTAGTACATCATTCTTTTATATCCAAGATTGAAAAAAGGATTTTAGACTGTGGACTGATGTCCTTTTTCAGATGCAACTGTATGTGGAAGCTGCTGAAAATACTTTTTTTTTTTTTTTAAAAATTTTTTTTTAATTGAGTGTTCAGATAAAACATGCTTGTATAATACCAGCCTTGTATAAGCCTGGTTTGTTCTTAACTGTTAGAGCTGGGTATATTTTGCCTGGTATATTTTGTGTAAGAAGTTCCAAAGGCAGATGTGAGAGGTTTGTCATCTTTGACAGTGAAATAGTAAGGAGAAGCTGGAAAGACAGAATAAGAATTCTTTTCTGCTGCAATGTTTGAAGTCAAAGGTGACTGCCCTCAGTTTTGTTGTAAATATGCAATTCCAGTTTTATGCATTACGTTCATGAAAATTAGTGAGACATACGAGAGTCAAGTAGTGGTTAAACTTAAATATCAGACACTTAAAACATCAAGGATTTTTTTTTGTTCAGTAAAATAGCCTGTGAAAAGAATACTTAGGTGCCCTTCACTTGAAATGGACAGATGTATAGCAAAGATTTCTGTTCTTGTAGAGAGCTGCATGGTTACAAGGTCTTTTCTATTTTAAAACTTAAATCCCTGTTTTCCCAATATACTTTTTTTGGGATCAGGTTAACTTTCACTTCTGATCACTTGTGGAGATATGTCCACTTCCACATTCCAGCCAGTCATCATTTTTAGACCAACTTAACGTGACTGACTTTATAATAAATCTATTACTCATATATAACAAATTACATGCATGCAATGGATGGAGTCAGTGTGTTGAGGGTGTCCGAGTGGAGTACATGTATGCACATGGAGTGTCAAAAGTAATCTAAGTGATGAGAAGCCCATTTTTGTGCAATGGCTATCTAATGTCATAGATAACTCTTCAGTGTTAAAAATACATATCATTAACTTCGTCTTAGTTGTCATTATGGCTCTCCTTTGAGAAGTGAGAACTTTTCTTACCCATCTTGGTCTGAAGACAAATGCTTCCACTGACGACTCCTACAGTTCTTAAACTGTTTTCAGTCTTAAATTTTCATATTGCCTGGTTGATGAAGGCTGTACTTTAAGTGGTGTTATCTGTTACTAAGGTACTTCGACAATCTTTGGACAGACTGGGTCTAAGGAACATTGGCATCATCGCTGCAGATGGAGATTGGAACGTTTCAAAGGAGATGATAGTTGATCCCTATCTTAATGATGCTGTTGAGGTAGTCGGGTAAGTGTGGGAGAAGGGAGGAGTTTTACACATTGCTTATTGCTTCATTTCTGTAAGTCTTCATCTCCATTTTGAGAAGTCGTATATTCTTATTTCATATTTCCTAGCCATTCCCGGTTTTGTCGTCATCATGTACAGTGGTGACTGATTACTCTTTCCTGTCTTCCACTCTTCTTTCAGTTTAGTACATGTGTAAGGTAACCTTGCCACTCTTCCATCATTTCTTTCAAGTGTTCAATTAGGAGCTATGTTTTAGGCTTCTTATCTTAGCACTAGCTAATGACAGGAGACTTCTAGCTAATCTGCACGTGCATCTTCAACGTCAGAAAAATCTTAGGACTCAATTCTTGATCTGCAATCAGTTTTAATTTCAGGTGAACTTTAATTTTCACTGGAACTTATCACCCTGGGACTTTCCATGCTTGCAGCATTCCCTGTTACATGTCCTTTGCTTGAGATTTTTCTGGTCATGTCCTAAAGCTAGGAGTTTGTTTGTTGCTTATATCTGATAACAGATAGTATTAGAAGCGCACACACAAACAGTAAAGTAAAAGTAAAAACAAGCATCCAAAGTTTGTTTTTAAACTAATACAACCATGTCAATTTTAGCAGCTAGGAATGCCCACAGTTGTAGTTCTAGCAAATGGCAACTTGATTGTTTGCCTGCACTCTTTCTCCATAATACGCTTTTTCACTACCTTGCTTCTGTCAACTGGCTTGATACTTATTCTGCTGCTCTTGCTCTCTTGGTAATCTCTGATTTCTCAAAACTATAAATAGGTTTTTAAAGATTATAGCATGTTCCCAGTGGAAATGACCTATAAATTGTGTATAAATTGTTCACTTGTGTTACATTTGGTAACTTGCTTACCTCTGTTGTTAACCTTACTGTGATAAGAACATGCTTGTGGTCACTAGTGTACCATTTGTCCTCATCTATATGTAAGGGGGTGTGATGTGCTCATAATTGTTTAAACTAATGCATGGTTCAAAGGGTATAGCAAGTCAGTTAAGCAGCAATTTTATAAAGAAACTGCTTTCATATGTGTTGAGCTTGTAAACACTGATTACCTGGAAGTGGCTGCCTGTGAAATACCAATTATAATGCCAGCAGTGAGTAACTCATTTGGTTTAAAAACTTATAACTTTCTTAGGTTAGGCAAGACTTGCACCTCAGCAAGTTATAGTGCATTACAAAATGTTTTAGTTATGATTTACATGCCAATGAAACTTGCAGAATGAATGCACTGAGTGTGTATGGTTCTTTCTTTAAGAGCTTGACAGAATAGAGGCTAGGAGTACTTGTTTTTAGCCTTTAGGACCATGGCCATGTTTTAGTTTTTCTTTAAGATGAGAGTTCTCTGTCAGAGGTTTTTCTTGAATGTCATACGGATTTTTCCCAACTTCCCCATCCCTGGTGATCACAAAAAATGAAGAATTAGGAGAATATTTCCTGTGCAGTAGTGTTGTTATCTATCAAGAAATTAAGGTTAGTACAAAATGAGAACACCATGTTTCTCAGCCAATGCTGACTTTAAGGCACCAACAACCAAAGAGTTCTTGTTGACCTAGAAAAAGATAATAGTATTTAGACGTCTGTCCTTCAAATGCTCAGGTTCAGAAAGCTGCCAAAAGTACATTGTATCTGTCTGTCTCTTAGATAACCTTGTCTAGTTGTTTGCAAAATCTGCTAGTCAGTCTGTTTTCCTAAATACGCTTAAATTCTTTTTCTCAGAAATCCTTTCCTGTACACTGTCCTGTAATCTCTTTTCAAGTATAACCTTCTCTGTGACTTTTTCTTAGTTCTTCCCTTTTGGAATGGAAACCTGGATTTAAATTCGTATTGTTTTATTTAGAAATTATCAAGATAAATGAAATGATTGCTTTGGCATCCATCCACAAAAAGTAACTGACTTTTCCCTTTCTTTGTGTTTCCTTTCCTTTCATTTTCTTTTTTCCTTTCTTTTCTTTTTCACATCAAGTAATTTTTATCTTGACACCATTGCTCCCCATGGAGCTTTGTCCCGGCCTAAAATACCATTTGCAATCTGAAGCATATCTAAGGTAGATTTAAGGTAAAGTTTCTATGTCTGTTTTTTCCCCTCCATATTTGCTATCTGTGGGCTTGTGATTTGAAAGATGGAGAACTTCATATTTTCTCATTAGAACGAAGGCTACCAAGCTGTTATCATCCAGTGTGTTTCAATTTCATTGGTTGAAGGAGTGGTCTTCCTGAACATATTCCTTGCCATCATTTCATACCAATAAGTTGCAGGACTTGCCATTGAAAATAGGAATTTTGTTAGAAGAAGAAAATAAAAAAGCCTTTTTCTGCTACTAAATCAAATTACTTACCCAGTATTCATAAAGTGCTTGAAAGCGGGGAAAAAAAAAAATATATAGTTAGCTCAAGTCTTAAAATACGTTATGTTATGCTTCCTTATTTTGTTTGCAAGACCATCTTCACTACTGTCTTCCCATGTTATTTTGATGGGTGCTATTTCTGTGTTTGTATAGTATATATTCATATTACTTTTCTCCCAGGATGTATTATAGCTCAGTGCTACATCTTCTGTGTTACACATGGATTTTGTTTGCTCTGTTTAACAAAGCCTATAGAGCCCACAGCTCTGTTTGGCAAGTCCTTTCCTAAAGGCCTATATGCCAATACACAATTAGATTTGAATATATTCCACAATATTTTTTTCTGATGTTTATCTAGAAGTAGACAAATTGAAAATGTTCTTCCATAGTTCTCAATTATTTAAGTTATCTTTGACTTGTAAGTCATTATTAGTGGACAGTAATTGTACATTGCGTAGTGGAAAAAAATCTGCCTTGGTTAGTTTTTATTTACCAGACAGAACAAATCATATTTTATTTCTAGTTGATGTAGCATGAGTCTTTTCTAATACAGTGATCAAATAGCAGAAATGATGGCTGCCATTTCAATTTTTCTTTTTTTCCTGTCTCCTAGTGTTGGTCATTTAAAAAAAAATTAAAAAATTATGTTAAGTCTTAATGAACAATGATGATGGGTGATGTATTTAAGAGCTATTTGTCAATGAATATGCCTTTTATGTAAGGGGTTCTTGTTCTGTTGATTTTCATAGTTAATATAGTTGCAACTTTAGAGGAATCGTTATGATCCAGGAATGCTTTCTCAGTTCAATAGGAAGAACAAGTTCAGTTCACTGTTATTTGCTCTCTCTGATGTAGAAAACATTTCCTGTAAGAGAGAAAGATGAATTGACTTGTCTAAGACTATGCTAAGCTGGTGGAAGAATAAAGATTAATTATAGAAAATACTGTCTTCTGGATTTATTTTATGATTTTAGACTATGCTGCTTTTGCCATCATATTAAACAGGATTTTTGTGTTATATAGTTCAAAGCACAAGCTAGAAACTTAATTTTGTATTTATGTAACTGATCTTAAGACATAATGTTTGTCTTAATTTAAAACAATAGATTTTACTGGTAGAACAGCCTTGCCTTTTTTTTTAATGTCTTATTTCTGGGGATGTTATATGTAATTAGATAGAATTATTGACTAACTTGGTTTACACAGGACCTCTGGAGGTCATCTGGTTGAACCCCCCTGCATCAAGCAGGTGCAATTAGATAATGGTGCTGAGGCTTGTTCAGCTTTAATATCTTCACAACCCCTTTGGGCAACTTACCCCATGTGTTTGACCATACTCATGCTCTTTTTTTTTTTTTTTTTTTTTTTTTTAAGTTCTTATACCTAACTGAATTTTTCCTCGGTTCACAGCCTGTACTTTTGCAAGGGGTTATTCTGTCCCAGGTGTAGGACTTCGTGTTTGCATCTGTTGAACTTCATGAGGTTCCTGTCAGCCTGTTTTTTCCAGTCTGTTAGTTCCCTCTAAATAACAGCCTTCCTTTTCAGCATGTAACCGTTTTTGTGGGTTAACCCCTGTAGGCAGCTCAGCCCCACACAGCCACTTGTTCACTCCCCCTCGATGGGATGGGGGGAGAATCAGAAGGGTGAAAGTGAGAAAACTTGTGGGTTGAGATAAGGACAACTTAATAGGGAAAGCAAAAGCTGTGTGTGCAAGCAAAACAAAATGTGAATTTCCTGAGTTTTATTAAAGACATCAAACAGTATCGGCCCTAATATCAGCCTGTGGGGACATCGCTAGCAATCTGCACCCTGGTGGGACTTTTCTGTCCACCTTGGTGGGAGACTGCTGAAGTCAGGGTATATGACATCCACTGATTTCACCTTGCCCACACAGGTAGTCATCTTGTAGAAAGCAATCGTGTTTGTCAGGCATGATTTGCCCTTGATAAATCCATGCTGCTGTTCCCAGTCATCCTCCTATCCTTCTTGTGCTTGGAAATGGCTTCAAGGAAGACTTACTCTGTAACCTTTCTAGGGACTGAGGCTAGATTGATGGGCCTGTAGTTTCTCAGATCCTCCTTGAAGATGGACATCAAAACTGTTTTTCTCTAGTCAGCAGAAACCTCCCCAATGGCTAAATATTTTAGCCTCTGTATGTATGTTAAGTCTGCAAACCAAATACTGCCTTATTCTAATGCAAGATGAACAGGAAAGTACAATGCAGAATTAATATCAACATTGTGTTCAGACAAAGTTCTTAAGACTTTGGGGCAGGAAATCTTGATGTTTCAGGCTACTGTCAGACTGCACATAAGCCAGTTCAGATTCTGATCGGTGGAAAAAAAAATCTTGCAGCACTGTTTCCTGCAGGTAGTCTTCCCTGTTAGAGAAGAGAAGATAATATATGGTAAAAATATACAGAATGATTTGAAGGTAGTTAGGCATTTGATGTTACCTGAATTTACAAGTACAGCAAATGCTGTTTAGGGGACCTCTGGACTTCAAGAAACTACATCATTAGACTCAGTCTTATGTTACATTTTAGATTTGTTTCATTGACTTTCAAAGCCTTAAAATGTCTCTAGGGAAGTGTATAGTGGTTGCAATTTTAAAACTTGAAGTAAAATGCAGTTGAGTAATAAGGTGTGTATGTGTCTGGGTTTTTTCTCATTTCTTGTGAGTTGTGTTAGGAATGTTAGTTGTGTTTAGGAAGAGCTGATCTCATTTGTGTTGCTTCACCGTTAAACTGAAATAGTTGATTAGCAGGGAGAATAGGGGGAACCTGAGTTGGTTCTTAAGAAAAACATTTTAGAAAAACATTTCTTAATTAAATGTTTACTGTGCTTTCACAGGGTTTATAAGTTATAATTCAGTTGTTCTTGCCCTGTATGTGGTCCTTGTAGCCTAATCCTCAGCATTGTAACATGTAAATGGCTGATCTGCAAATAGAGTATCTTGCATGAAATTTGATATGCTTTGTCTTTAACTTTATCTGCATTTTTGTGTGTGTAAGAAAATAAGAACCAAACGTTTTTAATTTTTCCTTTTGTCATGTACTTTGGGGTTTGGCATGGTACAGGAAGAAGGTGTCCTTCTTTGAAGGCGCTTTGTGCTTTACAATCTATTACATTTTGTTTGGTGTAACAGTTGTTGTCCAAGTTGTAAAAACAAGAATTGGAATACGATTTGTTTTTGAAATATGTTCAAATAGTGCTGAAGAAGATGCTGCCTTTTGCAATATAAATTTTTGACAATTTGAAAACCATTATTTTTATTTGTCCCTTCTCTCTGTTCTTTGCTCTCCTTTCTTTTTCGAAGCTGTTGAGATACACATTGGATAAGTACGGTCTGCCGCAGGTGAGGATCATAGCCAGCGATAGACTGTGGGAGCCCATTTCCTTTGTCTTGCTGCTTGACTCTGAGCTCCACGGAGTGGTCGATGTGATTGGGTAGGGGGTTCTCTCTGTTTTTCTTTCTTGGTGGTTTGTTCATAGTTTGTCTTCATCTTGCTTATTTATAACTAGCACAGTCAAAGATTTACTTCTTTATAGTCTTACTTGCCATGGAAGGATTGATACTATAATCTTTCTTACTAACCCACATCAAATCACACGGGCTGTTGTCCTGGTGACAGCCTCAACCCTTTAATTGAATCATGAGTCTCCTATCATGTGGAAGATTCCTATTGGCTGTAGTTGCACTTTTGATGAATTGAAGGTATTTTGGACAACCCTGTTTATTCTGAGGGTTGTTTTGGTTCCTGTATTTGGTATGCAAAAAGTGCTTTAGCTTTACAACTTTGTATACAGCTTTGTATTACTGACTTCCACTGGTCTGTTCCAGAAATGGGTGTGATCCAGAAATGAATTGGAGCTATGATTCTTTTTTTAGTTACAATAATGTCTTTATTCTTAGTTCCCATTTTGTTTTGATGGGAAGGTTGTGTTTGGAAAGCATGCAACCAGCTGATTTGTTTTTCTAGTTCTGGGTTTCATCATATGATGCTAATATTTTGCAAAAGTAATAGACTAAATTTGAGATTGATTACTGACTTGTCTGCTGAATGGGAATGTGTATAAGACTTGCTCATTAACTTTTATTTTTACAGTAGCTCTAAATTTTAATTATTAGGTTCCATAAACTTGCCTAACCCAATCACATGCTTCAAATGTGGCTGTTCCTTGCTTCAACTTGAGTCTTTTTCATTCATCTTTAGATATCTGACCCATAGGAAGTGTAGAAATGAAGGCTTTCCCTCCAAATACAGATAGGCAGCCCTCCCCCCATCAATTCCTTCCCCCATTCTGAACAACAAAAAGTATCCTGACAGTTTTTTGCAAGTGGAGTCTTGGATCATGTGTGGATCAACAAGTGAAAGCAATTGTGAACTCACTCTGGCCAGATGCAAATCCACTGTAGTTACCCTGATCCCAACATAGTGAGCATGCTTCCTTTCTGTTTTTTGGCATCTACAAGTATGCACCCAGAGTCAGTTCCTGAAGCTCAACTGTTTTTACCCTATCTCAGTAAGCTGTAGTTGCGTAACTCTGCAAGTGTAAGTTTTACATCCCTACTCTGATTCACTCTTAACAGGGAGATTAAATACTCTCTTGTAATGGATAATCAGTTGGCTACTGGACATTTAGTGGTGTACATCTCATCATGGTATCTTTTTTAAAAAAAATTGTTGTCTTTCTTTTTTATTTGAAACTATAAAAAGTATTTCAGATAGCCAGGATTTTACATGGAGATACATAAAATCAATTTTGGACTTGGTAACATAATTTGTGATCTGTGAGGTCTCTCATCAGACAGGCTGGATGGGAGATTAGTTAAAGCTGCTGCTTTTGTTTTATTTTGCACTGTTTGCATCCAGGCTTCATCTGCAAGATGTTGTAATGGCTACAAATTAGAGGGATCCCTGAAGACACACTGTAAAACTATTAATAGATGTTCACCCACATAGGAATGACACAGGTCACCAAAGCTCTTTATAATGTGGTACTTCCAAACAGCTTTTCAGAGCTATTACGATTGCATCAATTTTACCAGTGAAATGAAATATAACAAATTATAAACAAGTATTACTCTTACGTTGAACACATTTAAATTACAATGTAGCTCTTGAAAACAACATTTTTCAAGGATGGGCTTGCGATTTCCACAACTACTCATAGGAGTGCTTTAGATGTGCTGCTTGTTTGTAACACAGTTAAACCAGTTAAATTTTTGCATGCTATACAGTTAGAAACCAAGCTATTCTGACTCTGTATGTTGAAAATTGTGTGTCCCCTGACCCCGTGCCCCTTCCTGCTGCTAACTGAAAGAAAATAGGAAGTGTTTAGAAAGTGTCAGTGAGTTTAGGAGTAACGAGTGTGCCATTAGGTGACAACTCAGTCTTTTTGGTTAGAAGCATCAGTGTTCTTAACCAGATCCGTTCTAAACACACATTTGACCGAATATAAGTGTTGCAGAAAACCAAGCAGTTTAAAGACATTTGTTAGACCTAATTATGCCCAAGTTAACAACCTAAGAAAAACAAGATGATATTGTGACATTACTGCATGATGGAATCATGATGTGATGCCTGTAGTAGCGGGAATTCAGACTGTCCCAAGTCTCTCCCAGGCCTGTGTGCTGATACAGAGTGAGAAGTAGGAAAGACAATGTTGTTAGCTGACTACTTCTGTTTTCTAGAAATGTTTTTGACAACTAGATTTTGAGGTTTTCATAGGTAGTGCTTTTCTGTAAAGCTTAATTGTAGTGATGGAATTATATAGGCTGATTTTTTTTGTTAAGATTTATTTAATTTCTACAGCTTTGTACTGATGCATGAGAGAAAAATGGTGGAAAACCCTGCTATTTCTCCTGATTTTCCCCTTCCTCCCATTTGAGCCATTGCTATAAGCAAAACAAAAAATAACACAAAGTTTTTTGTTTTTTTTTTTAACGAAGTTATCCAAATGAAGTCACTGTGGGCAACTGTGCAAAGCAGCATTTACAATCCATAAGTAGAAGGGCTTTTCTTAATTAATGTTACTTTCTTAATATATCTGACTTAGTTTAGCTGCCCTACACAGGCAACTGTGGATTTTTTTTCTATTGGAGTTGTGTTGCTTCATCATCTGCTGTATAAAACACACTTAATCTCATAATAGTTAATATTTTAAAAATACTTTGTTACCACTCTAACAACTAGAGGCCCTGATGATGAACCAACCATCTGCTGGTTCCAGAGAGATTGAAGGAAGGAGGGAACAATGAAAATACGTTTTTAGTAAATGACAGTAGTTTGAAGAATGCAAACACTGATAGTAAATAGCTGTTGGTAAATTCTTCTCTTGCAGTGATAAGAGGTTTAACCTTATGTGTCACTTTTGTTGTAATTCTGTTCCTACTATTCCTTTCATTACCTTTTCTCCACCAAGATCCATTCTTTTTCCCCCTTTCATGATATACATCACTTTTTCCTCTCTCTTTGCAATGGTCTTCTGTTATAGTGTGTTTGACTCTCTGCTCTTTTGAGCAGAGAATCCAAAATCCCACTGCTTCTGCTGAAGCATCACATCTATAAGAGTGATGCATAAACTCTACTCCAGTTCATCTTTTTAGGCAGCAAGAAGGGTAGGTGTTTAGGAGTCTGTGTTTTTTCCTGAAACATTAATTGGGATACTCAAGTCTCTCCAAATGTTAGTGGTCCTTGAGTGGACCAATTATTTCCTGAGAGTAACTGGAGTATAGTCTCTGCTTTGTAGGAGTTTTCATTTCCAGTGAAGTAAAAATATTGTTTTCACTAATGAAGGAGCAAAGCACGCTGTTCTGGACACAGCTAATCTCCTGTCCTTTGCTGCACACCTTGTGTTAGTTGTTGAGGCTGTAGAGTGGCACAAGATGTCTAAAAGAGGGCTGTAGCATGATCTAGTGTTTTCTTTAAATGTAAATCACAGAGTTCAACAAATCCACATACTGGGTGTGAAAGCCTTCACTGTAATCTGATAGCAAATGTTTATTTAGTGCATTTGGGTGGGTCTTTTTAAAGTATACACTCTACAGTGCTATTACAAGTTGTTTTTTTTTTTTAAAAAAAAGATTGGTGTACTTATTTTTAAAAGAAAGTTAGTTTTCATATGAAATAGAAGTTACGCACTCCTTAGTCATGTCCTAGTTTTTAAGGACTAATTTAGATATTAATGGAAGTAAAACAAAACCCCTTGGTTAACAGCAGTGTAAGCGAAAAGCAAATACAGTATAAACTGTGTTCATTAACAGTAATAGAAATTGCATCTAAGGGCAGAGAAAAATTATTCCTTTCTCAACTGGTGGTGAAACTGGTTTACCTGACTGCATATCAATGGGACAAAATGAGAAAGTTATAAGTGTGTGGGCTTTAAGTGGAGCAAAGCTGACAATAAAGATACACTGAAGGAGTCTGCCTCTAGAACCTGTTTGTTCTCCCTGTAACTTTAATCCTGTTTATCATCCCTATTTTTTCCAATTTATTTCCATAGCTTTAGTGTCTTTGCATTGAATTATTTCTCTTCTTTCTTATGCAAATAAAGGCAGCCCCCTGTTTTAGTGCAGGAAATCAGAGCTCTGTAGATCTCGTTCCGGTGTAATCTTATGTAAAGCGCTCTATAACACCTCCCTGCTTTTTTTTTTTTTTTTCCTTTTCTTTTTGTAAAGTACAGCTTGTATTTTGCAGGGATTTTGAGTCTTGATATTTAAGAAACAGCTCTTCAGGATATGGAGTGTAGAAAGACAAATTATTCCTTCTTTGCCTTGTCTTTGCAAGCTACACACTATGCCATTACAAAAACCTTTGCTTGGTATTAAGGTAATACTTGTGTTTCCAAGCCAAAGGGCAAGTATACAGTAATTTGTACAGCAGAGAAGGATGTAGCTAAAATCTTTACTATCTGTTACATTATCATTAATGAAGCTATGTATGAAGGACTACAACACTGGGAAATGGCCCATTGTCCAGTAGGGGGAAAATAATGAAAAAACCCCAACAGTCAGCCTAGAAAAACTGGTATTTCTTGTGTTCTTGTCACAAATTTATCAATTTGTCAAGTTTCAGGCTAGTAGTAAAGGAAATATTTATAACTTCCTTCCCAGTGCTGATAGTTTCATTTTAATGTATGTATTTAGTGTGTTCAATGAGTGTGCTAAATGACAGGAAAATCTTGACCCTTTTTTCTGCAAGTGATTTGAAAGGTTTTATTTCAGTCAGACTAATTTGGCACAGTGAATCGATGTTGTGATTGAGTGTAATCAGCAGTCTTCATTTGGGAGAAAGCATCTCTCCTCATACTAAGGAAGATCTTGGAAAGAAAATTAGCTTTCATTATATGTTTAAACTATTTTCAGTTTATACCTCCGTAACTTCTATAGTCCAACTGGCATGCCTTTTTGAAACCTGAGTTTATTAAAAAGGTGTGCAAAATTAGCCAAGTTCATGTTTCAGTCCTAAGACATTAATGCAGTTAAGTTCTTAGAATAATGCCTAATACTGTATCTCACTGTTGATTTTATAATTATTTATGGTTTTGTTTAAGATATAGTACAAGGTAGCTTGTATTTTCTCTATTTAGCACATTACAGTTATGGAAATCTTTAAGCTCAATTTCAGGATAACCTTGCTTTAGCAAGCAGAAATTGCATGATATATTTAAAGCTAGGTTAACTTATATGCTGGCATGTAGCAGAAGAAATAATATTCTACTGATGCAACTACAATAAGCTACAGAATATTATAGCTCTCTTGTTACATTTTCTTCTATTCCATTAGTATTATTCCAAAGAAAGTTTGTTTTTCTTTTTCAGTTTGGAGGTGAATCATTGCTGCTTTATATACTTCCAGGCTTTGATTTTTCTTTTTGTGCTAAGTGCTCTTTCTTTTTAAAATATTGTGTAGGGCTCACTATCCTGGAACAAAAACAGTGCCAAATGCCTTATTAACTAAGAAGAAGCTGTGGTCTTCAGAAGATTACAGTACTTTCAATGATGAAGTAGGTGCAGGCTGCTGGGCTCGGATCCTGAACCAAAACTACGTGAATGGAAACATGACCTCGTAAGTGTTGTGCACTGTTGCTCGCTTTCACAACTTCCTGTGTAAGAATTGGTTAAGAGTACTATATAACACATCCATCTGCTATGATAAGATAGTAGATAAACTGAAACTCTATTTGAATTCAGACTGACAGTGGAGATAGTAAGGTGTGAAGTCTACTGTCCTTACTGCTTTCTGGGGTAGAAGTCCCACAAGTTTTAATGTATTCTTGAGTTACTGTTCCATAGTATCTAATGGCTTATGCAGCGGAGTGCAGATGCCTTTGAGGCTCTGATGATATTTGTTAAAAAGAGAATGTTCTTAAGAAGATCTAACAACATGAAAAACATTGGAGGAAAATAACAATAAAGCTAATTTATCTGTATTTTTCTTGAGGTCATTAACAGGTTGTTTTTCTTCAGTTCAAAGTAATAGGTACAGATGTAATTATCTAGTTTTTCCATACAACTTCTTTCTGAGTCCATTCTAAAACATGCTGTAGTCTTTTGATATGTTTACTGTGTCCTGCACATTTTCTTTCCAAACTGAAATCTGGAAGAAAGCTGTTCTGTTTACTGGGAAATTACATAACTTGTAGCTTTAGAAGAGAATAGAAAACATACTTTGTTTCTAGTGCAACAACTACTAATCTGAAAGGAAAAAAAAAAGTCTGATTAAAGAAAATGTAGGCATCAAGATGTAAGCAAAATTGTTTAAAACTTTTAGTTTTTATGTAACTTCATTTTGGAACAATAGAGAGAAATTGTCTGAAATGCTTGAAACGGAGCACAGCACAAAGTGCTTAAGAAACTTCCCTTTACAAGTATCTGAGTCACCTGGTTTCTATGAATCTTCTGTCTCCTTCTCTGCAAGCTGAAATTTTCTAACAGATGAGTATTTCCTACGTGAATTCGTGACCATTCTGGTTGCCTCTTGACTGTCATATGCTTTAATATCTTTCTTTGGGATCTTTCTTTTCCCATTGTTTTTCTTTTTTACAAGCCCTTTGTAATTATATATGCCCATTTGGCTAGCAACCTGACAGCCAGACCTATGTATTGTGTTTAGAAATTATTGTAGAATAGTTCCAAGTCCATATATCCGATATTGAAGTTATCTTGGCTTTTATATTGAAAACAGACTCTTCCTGATGAAAGGAAGCTTATCTTTCTGTGAAGCTCATTTCCTTTGAACATGAGTTCCCTACATTCCTTTTCTAAGTTTGAAACTCTGCAGAACAAGTTTAATGTGAGCAAGTTGAGTTTACAACTCAAGAGTTGTTTATTTTATGAGTACCTTTTTGTAGGATTTCAGGATCTCTTCTGAAATGCATGTATACTGTGATAAATCTATGGAAATGACTTTAGAATGAGGCCTTTGCACTCATCTATATGCAATAGTAGAACAGCATGCCAGCTTTTGCTTTCTACAGAACTGCTTTATTAAGCTGTATTTCCATACTTATGGCACACAGATCTTAAGTTTAAAGTCCTAGCAAAAGATTTTCAGTGAAGACCAAATCAAAAGACCGGAAGTAATTAACCTTGTTAGTATCCTGACAACTTCTTGAAATAGCAACAACTCCTGGAGGATGGCTGGTTAAAGTTGTTTTCTCTTAGTTATTTATATGGGATTATTTTTTTTAGTGGTACTTAGCCGCTCCCCTGAACCCCTCCCCCCAAAAGCCTGCTACCACCAACAACCGATCAAAAAAACCCCCAAAAACCCAAAAAACCCAACACCCCAACAAAAAGCTGTAAACCTTGATAACTTAATTTTTTCCCCTTCAAAACAGGAAAAAATCCAAACAGATAAAGTCTTTAACCCTCAGTACACATTTCCTTTAATGTGCAACATTTTATGCTGATACAGCCAGAGAATGTATCATCAGTTTTGTAAGAAGTTCTCAACACTGGAAGTTGATTTGTTTTATTTTCCTCTCCTGTGTGTTTTTTTTTTTTCCTGGAAAGATCACCCCCCCTCCCCCCCAACTTTTCTTCATTGTATGCTGGAGAAAAAAGAGGAATAAATTCTTGTACTAAATTCACCTAATACTATCCATATGAATGGAGCAAACAAACCTGTTTTTGTTCCAGAACCATTGCATGGAACTTGGTGGCTAGTTATTATGAAGAGTTGCCCTTTGGTCGATGTGGATTAATGACAGCACAAGAGCCGTGGAGTGGCCACTACAAAGTAGAAGCTCCTATCTGGATTACAGGTAAAAAATTTGCAGTTAAAAGTTTGGTGATCTAACACAGAGCATAACTGTATTTTCCGAGGCATTTATTTGTTTAGTGTTTTTTATTTTTATTATATTTTGTACCAAATTAAAGTAGTTTTGTGGAAAGTTTTGTGAATACTTTGAAAAAGAAGAAGAAAACAAAGCTCCTTTCAATAGAAAGCAGAAAGATCAAATAGCAGGGGAAATCTTAATACTCGATGGTTAGATACAGCAGAAATGAATAAACTACTGCCTTTTATAGCTGTTAGTATTAAAATGTTTTGATCTGAAGTGCCCATAAAGGCTAGTGTGCATATGCAATGCCATAAAGGAAGAACAAGGCAAATGCCTTCATTTTTATTCTTCTGCTAGTTACCAGTATATGTAAAAGCATTAAAAAAAAAAGGCCATACTGTCATATGAACAGTTCAGAACAACTGAGCACTTGTTCCTGTTTCCATGTTGCTCAGGATTTTCATGATCTAGGTCGCATTCTTCTTTGGTACTCTCTCTTATATGCTGAAAACCTTACTTATTTAGTTATTCCTCATGGAGATGCTCATCTATGCTGTCTCTGGCTCAAATGTTTACTTTATTTATAAAAAAAAAAAAAGAAAAAAAAAAAGAAAAAAGAAAAAAAAAGAAAAAAGGGGAGATTTGGGAAAATCTAAACTGTGATGCATATTCATATTGCATGTACGTGATTGACTTATATAGTGGTGTAATAGTTTTTTCTTCCTGTCTATAGTCGCTATCATTTTAACTGTTGCTATCATTTTAACTGTTTCATCTGCCACAGAGCTGATGTTTTTAATTGTGCCTTAGTATAATTCTTTAATCTTTCTTCTTGTATAGGTAGAATTTGTTTCGGAAGTTCCATTACTTTCTTCCAAAAATCAAGTTTTTGTTGTGTAAGCACGTAGGAGAGAGAAATTTAATTCAGACTACAAATGGTATTATTTTTTATTAAGACTTAATTATTTTCTTCTGATTTTTGTTCTGTTTTGTTTCAGCACACACAACGCAATTTACTCAGCCAGGCTGGTCATACTTGCAAGTAGATGGACACTTAGAAGGAGGTGGCAGTTTTGTAGCTCTGACAGATGGCCTAGGAAACCTTACCATCATCATTGAAACTATGGTATGTGCATCAGCAATTCCAATGAACTAGAAAAGATAAAGGAAACATTTTGTTATGAAGAACCTGTTTTGATTTATGCAGTTCAATATCTGTGAGTATGTTCTTTGATGCCTGTAGCTTTGTTAGTGAGACCACTAGAGGTCCTTTTTTCTATCTAAACTTTGAATAGCTAGTTGAATCTTCCTGGAGACCAATGTATATGTCATTTTTGTATCACAAACTAGCTTTAATTTGATGACACACTCTGGGAGGAAACTAAATCATGTGCTTGTTTTAAGCAATATTCAAAATAAAATTAAGCTAGTATAATTGCAGTTATCATTAGGCTAAGAGTGAAATAAATAGTTGCAAATTGATCCTATGTTGCTTTTTAAATTTCTGTTTATGCTGTATGTTTTTCATGAACATTGCTATGTGATGAATTCCAGTAATGTATGTTCCTTCTGTTACATTTATTCTTTTTCTTCAGACTCATAATCACTCTCAATGTATCAGGCCTCCACTGCCTCATTTCAGTGTGACACCTCAGAGAGCAACTTTCTACCTCAAAGGATCATTTGTAAGTAGATCTTGAATACATTTGATCAGTCTTGTAAAATGAATTGCTATCCATAATCAAATACATACAAGACAATATCACAGGTTAGCAAGAAATTGGAGTTCTTTACTCCAATACTAGAGGCTGTTACACACCTGGCAAAGTTTTAAGCATTCTAGTTCTGCTTTTACCATGAGATGTAATGTCATAAATAAATTCATAGAATTACTGCCTCCCAGTCTAATCATCTGTATATTGAAGAAGAAATTCCCCAGAACAGAAATTCAGTCGGATTTTTCTTTAGGATTTATTCCAAGGCTGGGTGCTCTGACATGCTGACATAGTTTGACTGGCCAGCATGGCCATGACCTTTCTAGTTGTTATCAGCTCCTCTCCAGGGGAGTAACTGTGGTTGATTGTGTACTGTAGATTATGTTGTCCATCCTGTGAAGAGATATTCTGAGAATCTGCCAGTTGTGGTTTTTTGTTTTTTTTTAATCTTACTAAACTGAATTTCCCTTTGAAATGTGAACAATACTTTCACAGTGTAAACTGGAGTGAATCTGTTAGTTGATTTGGATGATTGCTTCTCAGAAGCTGAAAGTGTTTACTTATTTGGAATTTGTTTTTTGGTGACATTAGTTTCCTTTCATTTAGGATGAGATAGTTTGGACAATACTTTTGGCAATAAAATGGTTTGCTTAGGAAAAGTAGTTGAGCGTCACTTCTGATATACAGCTCCCTTTGGGGGAAGTATCAGATGGCTTATCCAACCCAAAATCTAGGTTGCTTGCTTTGTTGTTCATCTGGGTAACTAAAAAAAAATTGTAGGGGTTGTATATGATTAAAATCTGTAACTAATGTAGCTGATATGCCGTAGTATTTGCTGAAGTTTGGAGATCTGTAAGCAAAGTACTTTGCTCAAAAATGAATATCAAAGAACCAGCAACTAAACTAAAGGTCTCATTAAAGCAAAATTATCAGGAGATTATTTCAGCCTGGTTGTTCCTAGGCAGAGAGCTTGTATCAAAGGGATACCATTGTTGATAATAGAGAAGCTAAAGACTACATGTGTGCTTGCAATGCTTTCTGTCTTTATAAGCAACATTACTGCATGTTAGGACAATGACTTATTGACATATAATCTAGAAAAAGATAAGCCATATGTAATGGCTAGCTCAATAGAGTGGTGGCCTCCAGTATGATCAACAGCTCTAAAATAACAAAAATTAAACACCCTTAGAGGACTGATATTTCTCAAGGTGAATATTCAGGGTGGGGTTGTTTGGTTGTTTGGTTTTTTGTTTGTTTTTAATTTTATATTGTGTTTCATTGTAGTATATGGTGCAAACCCTTCAAGTGTGGCATTCTAGACTTCGTTTTGAATCTGGAAACTCTAGTCTTTTTCAGCAGCTCCATCCTGTAAAGGTAAGTCGATCAGTTTTAATTACAGTGTCTCTGCAATTTCAGGTGTTTCTTACCCCTTTGCTGGAACTCCTGGACTTTCATGCCTAAACTGCATAGTTAGGATATGTTTTATTGGCTCCGTTTGACTACAATTTTACTAGCTATATACAAGCATACCTGGAAGTAATAATGAGTTTGAGGGAAAGGGGTTTTCAAAATAGCTCAGCTATATTAAATGCTGAGGCAAGAAGACAGGACTTTTGCCTTAAATCAGGACTTCAGAGGATCTCCTTTAATTCAGGAACTTGGGTATTTTGTTATTTAGTTGTTTGATTTTTGCAGCTTGAGCTTTCTTTAATTCCAGGTGTGGAACGGAAGTTTTTCTTTAGATCTAAATGTGGATGAAGTCTACACTTTAACCACACTCAAGACAGGGCAGAAATGTGGTTTCCAAGAGCCTCCACCACCTCAGCCCTTTCCTTCAAATTACAAAGATGATTTCAATATTCGTAAGTCAGAGTTCTCTTATCCAAAAACTTAATTCACATACAGATATAGTCTTAATGTAGAAAGGCAATAATAAATGTTATATGAGTCTTCTAATGTAAGCAACGTGAAGTAGTCAGAATGTGTGTTTTATTTTTGTTTATTTATACCTGCTTCTCCAACAACTTACACCTGTATACTTCACTTGCAACGAGGTGTATTTAATTCTATGTCTTAATTGGGTAGTCACTAACAGTTTGTAAATTCTGGATGGAAATGATATAGCTCATAACTATAGTGAACTAGATTTTGGAAGGAAGACAGGGAAGAAAGTAATTTACTTTGTTCATGTGTTTGCAAAAACTGGGGTCTGCTTAAAAACAAAACCAAAACTAAAATCACCTTCCAACTCCCAAAACTTCAGTTTTGGAGACTGTGCTTTGAAAGAGCAAGTCAAAATTCTGGAGAATATTTTCAAAGGAAATTTCTGAAAACAAGAGTACACAGAAGAAAAATAATGTTTTGGTGTCGATATGTATTTTATTTTCTGAACAGGTAATCCACCTTTCAGTGAAGCCCCAAATTTTGCAGATCAGACGGGTGTATTTGAATACTTCATAAATGCTTCTGACCCAGGAGATCATGTGTTCACACTCCGCCAGGTGGTGGTTCAGCGACCCATCACTTGGGCTTCTGATGCAGACCAGACCATCAGTCTCATAGGAAATTTTCAGTGGTATGTAAATGCTATTTTCTGGTGACATCTGGGGAAATGTCCTCCTTAACAGTGTGAGTTATGATCAGTTAATCTGTCTCAAGTCTCATTTCTCTTGGACAGAGGGCTTTTGCATTCAGACTCTCTGTAGGTATGCAGAAATGATGACTTAAAGGGACTTCCAAAAGTCATTGAGCCCTGCTCAGGGCTGTTGCCAATGCTAAGAGATCAACTGTGTCTTTGTCTAAATGAGTCTTAAAAAGATCCAAGGATGGAGAGTCCACCACGTCTCTTGGTAGCTTGTCCCACTGCTACACTGTCTTGGAGATTTTTTCCCTAATGTCCTGCTGGGCATATTTGTTCAAGTTGATTTTTCAGAATAATGGATCTGGGTTGGTGTACTAGAAAGACCAAGTCAAAATCCTAATTAAAAGTGTGCACTGAGTTTCAATATGTTTTTACATGGGACAAAAAAAATTGATTCAGTTTAAATTACTTAATTTTGACTTTTCTTGCTTGATTGTTAGCTATTTGATCAATCTCATATCAATGAAATAGTCTGGGAGTTAATTCAGTTATATTTGTTGCAGACTGCCATCTTCTGAGCAGATCCTAGAATTGTGTGGATTTGATTCAACTGCTACTTAAAACACTTTTATTTCTGGGTAAACGTAACTGAGATTTACTGGTTTGATAAGAGTGTAGTTATGATTGCAATTCTTTCTAGGAGCTATAATGATGGTAATTTGGAATCATGCAGCAGCTTTTATTTTAAAAAACATTTGGGAAAGAGCCTGTTAACTAATTGGTTTAGTAATAGTAAGTAATAATAAACTTTATGCTTAAAACTTTTTCTTCTTTTGGAAGTTTAGCTTAAATTCTTTTGATATGTTCTTTAAAATAGGCATTCTGTCAGGTTTTTTTCACTTTGATTGGATCATTGATCCCCCAAATGCTTTTTTAGAACATGCTTCATGCTTCTAATTTCTGGCCTGGACAAGTGATTGAATCACTTTGCTCTGAAGCCTGGAAGAATACCACCATCTCATAGATGGAGGTTGTTCTTCAGTTACTTGATGTATTCTTCTGCAGCCCTCTGTTAAGCAAAGTCTCATATTCCCCCTATAATCAACTTTCCCTCATTGAATAGATCATATTCAGTGATCCCTATAACAGCTACACAGGATGTATTCTTAAATTACTGTACTGAGATTCCTAAAAACTTCTTACTATTTCATTTTGGTTCCATTTGTTTCTGAATTTTCATCTTGTTTTCAGAACCAAGCTGGATTCCTGAATATTCAGCTGATCATTCAAGTTTTACTGATCTGTAACTTTTCATAATGATAGTCTTCAATTTCAGGCCCTCTGATTTGTTTGCTTCATCCTCAGTTTAAAGCTCATCTTGTCCTAGGTAGATGTTTTCAACCATTAGTGCATGCTATTGAAATACTGAACCAACTGTGCACTGAATTTCTCTGTGGAATGATATTTGACTTCAGTAATCAAAAACAATTTATTATGATTAAATTTCAGGATTATTTAGTTGGTTTTAGTTTGGATTTTAATCGTGTGCTTGTGAAAGCTTTTTGTTTCTACTGAATTTGTTAGTGTTTTGCTCTTATGGTTTTATTGAACCTAGCTGTATCCTAAAAATATTACTATGTAACTCATTCTACATTGCTTCCAATCTCTTTATAATGGCTTAAGCAAGATGTAGGGGTCTCTTGTTTAATACATAGGGAGGCAAGAAAGAAATCTTGTTTGTGTAATGAATACGTACCCAAGAATCTGATACTTCTAATAGCATTACATTAGAATGAAATCTCAGGTCGTTCTTACTATTATGGAAGAGGTGGAGAGAAGAGTTGCTACAATAAATATTCTTTATGATTTAGTTATCAGCTGAGCTGATGTCATAGAGAATCTTTCACATTCTGTAAATAATTATAGATAATTAGAAGCATCCTAAATATCTGACCTTGTGGCTGTATCCATATTGCAAGTCCTTTCAGACATGGGATGTAGACTTTTAATTTAAATGTACATTAGTAGAGGTAAAGAATGCTTTTAATTTTTATTGTAAAGAGGCTTGTAGTGCAACTTCAGGGCAGGGGAAGTTGTGTAAATTTTCTAGGTGCCATTTGATTGTTCTGGTATTCCTTTGCTTTATTCTCTTTTACAGCTGTCATATGTATAGCATGGTGCTTTACTGTTGAGCTGAAGTATCACCTCAGGAAAATCAGATAATTTCAACCTATTTGAACATTTTGTTTAAAAAAGTTTGTTTTGGCTTTTGGGCAAGAAGTCTGGATTACTTAAGCCTTGGCCTGTATTAAAAATCCTAGAGCAATGAAGATCAAATTTTAGCAGATGTGGTGCTATGACCCTTGAATCTTGGATTTGATTTAGTTATCTAAAAGCAACTTTTCATTTTGCAGACCTGACAGTTTTTCTGTGGAGATGCAAACCTTCTGTTTGGCGGTTTGTTTTTGTTTTGTGTTGGGTTTTTTGGTGTGTGTGTTTGGGTTTTTTTTTGGTTTTTTTAATAATTAATTGAAAGTTGCTGACAATACACTTCATTTTGTTGTTGGTTTCTGAGAAGAATTGCTCTTCCTAAGAAAATCTATGGACTCATGGGTGGGAAACAACCAGTCTAGACAAGTCCTGTGCGTCTCGCACCTGTAGGTCACAATTAGGATTGCTAAATCTTTCCTCAAAAAGTTGCTGTACTACATAGGGAATACTTTTCTACTTACTGCCTGCTCAAAAAAATTGATTTCTTGCTTCTTAAAATGCTAAACTTCTCTTATAGGGTAAACATGACAGTTACTTGTGACATCTACATAGAAAAACAACATGATGGGGGCGTGTTTATTGCAGGAAGAGTTGACAATGGTGGGATATATGTTCGACGTACCAAAGGAGTTTTCTTCTGGGTTTTTGCAGATGGCACCTACAAAGTCACTGGTGACCTAGGTAAGCAGCTCTTTGCTAAAGTGGATGCTGACATATGGACATGTCATTTTGATAGCTTTGATAAGAATGACTAACACTCAGATTTCGTAATTCAGTTGTCATTGCTATGAGTTTAACCCACTGTGCTCTAATGATGGTCACATTTTGTATGTGAAGAGAGCATCTGAAGGCTACTTGCTGGTCTACTTCTCAGTCTCAGCTTTCTGGATTTTTTTTTCCTCTGCTGACAAAACCTATTTTACACTAGCAAATGTAAATTGTTTTGATTTTCATAAATACTCTGATATAATATTAATTACAGAAAGGTTTGTTCTATATTCTTATACTACACCTAAAACCAAAATCCTGCTTGAAATGCAGTGGCCTGTCTTGTAGAGCAGTGCAAGTCAATGTACATACATCTGGCTTAGGTGATGTTGATGAGTGGCCTACTGTTTCCACAAATTGCATTCTGCTGTTAGTCTAGCTCAGTGGAGTGAGAGCACTTTCTACTTGTGATGCTAACATTCATATGTGTTCATCTATAGAGCACTTGGCAGGCACATGAAAGAGTGTATGTCATAATACTTCATCAATAGCTAAAAGTTCTTTTTAATTTGCTTTGAAATAGTGGCAGGTTTTGTTGTTTAAATGCATTTCCTAGCACTTCATGACTATAAATTAAAATTTTCAGTAGTTTCTAATGAGTCAAATGAACTTCTAGATCTACAGTAGATCTGGTATGAAGACAGTCTATAATGACCCTTTTCACACTGTACTGGGCCTTAAAAATAGTCTCGTCTTCTATTTGGTAGCTGTAGCTTCTAATTTCTCCTAATTTTGTTTTTTGTATTGGGTTTTTTTTTGTTGTTGGTTTTGTTTTTCTTTTTTTTTTTTTACCATGGATGGGTAGCGTAAGGAAGGCTTTACATTAGCTTCTCTTAACATACTGGTGCTCCCTAGGGAAACTTTGCTATGTCTAACTCCATAACAACTTAAGTTTCAGCTCTATGTAAAAACATACTCATGTTTAGGATTGACTCCAGTATTTATTTTTAATAAGTCATAACAACATTACCCAATTATTTTCTGAGGCTGTCAAAAATAATTTTTCTTAGATGAAATGAGAGGATTAACCACCTCATTATTTCAGACTGAGACACTTGTTACACAATATGGTAATTTTTTTCTGTACAGCTATTTTCAGTGATCTTTATATTTTTCTAGAAGGGAGCCTGAATGTTAAATTAACTTGCAGCTAAAACTGTCTACTGAATAATTGAAGATTCTACTTGTAGCATTTAATTTTTTTCAGGTCTTCCATCCAGGTGTCAGTCACACCCAATTTTTGCTTAGCTTAAATTTTGACTGGAACTAAGCAACATCATGATGTGGCAACTCAAACCCTCTGATTTAAAAAAGTTCCAATACTTAAACAAGGAGATCTATAGAACAAGCAGAGCAATAGCTACTGTCACACTTCATGAACCCATACCCTCAGTAGAGGGAATCCTTATCTCAGGCCAAATTCCCAAGAGCATTGGAGATTTCAGTGGCAAAACAGGAGAATGCACTGATAATGTAGAGGCCAGGTTTGCGTGTTAAGGCTTCCATGCTGCAGTTGGAATTGGTGAGATATCAGTCCTGAACACTTCTGAAAAATAGGTATTATTTTCCTTTTGCTGGGTTGGTATTTATCAGTCTCAGCAAAGGGGTGAAGTAACACTTTGCTAACCTTAAGTATGTTTTGCAGCTGAAGAAGAAATATTAATGAAAGGACTTTCTGGTGTCCGGGATAACGCGTGGCACACACTTACTCTCAACATTCAGGTAAGGACACAGGCAAAAAGCTAGAAAACCAGTTATGAAACTTCCAGTCCTAAATGGTTTAGACAAAACTATGCTATACTGTTGACTGTCTACTTGCATTAGTTTGCTCTATCTAAAACATAAATAATATCTCTGTTATCTTAAACCAATATTAAAATACCATACCAAGTTTTGCTGTCTGTATTTTTAAAGAGATTTTGAGAAACTGAAGAGGATATAGAAAATAACTGGAAAGATGAGTTGAAAGCTGGAGATAGGAGGGCTAGAGAGGCAAATCTTGTGTTTAATCTAATTAAAAGATCATGACCTGACTTCCTGTTCTGCAGACTGTCAGTAAACTACTGAACTAGCCTGTTTTACAAATCTGGCTCCCACCAATTCCCTTTGCATGCTAAGGCCTTGTATGCAGAGCTAGTTAAGGACTGAACTAAGATGAGCGCCATTCTTTCCTATACTGAAAAAGCATGGGCATAGTGTTGCTGTAAAGATGGGCCACCGTTAATGAGAAGCCTGTCCACATGTTTGCCTTCCCCCCAACTCTACCGCTTTTGGCTATAGTCACTTGGTGAGGAAAGTAGTTCCAAGCTCTACTTTAAATATACCTGTACACTTAGCTGGGTGTGACATTGGTGCAAGTAACTAAGAGGCTTTAAGTTCTTCTGCTGAATGCCTAATGCCTAGTGTAACCTTTGCCTAATGTAACCTTTGCAACTGCAAGGTGGCCTGAAATGTGGGGAAGCTTGAATCCTAGCTGGGGAGATCTTCTACTGAAGCAAACTCTCTTTTAAAATTATGCACTGAGTCTTTCCCTCATCCTAAAATGTCATCGAGTATTAGAAACCGTTTTTTGTCTTTGTGCTTTCCCATTGGGAGATAAAGGGATGCTCGTACCTGAGGCATTCACTGGAATGGATGTAGTTTAGTTTTGACTTTTGTACACCCACACTCGTGACAGTGATTGCCATCTGTAAAATGGGCCAAGACATTTGCTAACCTGAAGGAGGTGCTGAAGGTGAACGTAAATCGTTTAAAACACAAAACAGTGGTGACAATTTTAAAATGATGATGCTACAAACTTCCATCTGTGCTGTTAAAGTATTTTGTACCAAATATGCCTTTGATGTAATGACAGAAGTGCAGAGCCCTGTTTAAAGAATTCTCATGCTGACTCCTTCTTGAAAGGCATTCTTTGCTTTTACCTGTGTCTGTAATTGTCTTTCAGATTAAGAAATACAAGTAAACTGAAGTACTTTTTTCTAAACACTGTTTAGTGGAACACTGGCGAGATAAATTGTACGTTTTCCTGAAACTGTTTTTAATGGCAACGTGATACTTGAAAGTTCTGTTGTCCCCTCTTCCTCTCAGCTTAATGACTAAAATACATCTCTCTTTCCTTTTGACTTTTGCCTAATTGTGCAGAATCAGTGCCAGGTGTATCATATCCCCTTAAGACAATTGGGCTGTTTGAGGGAGCCTGACACAAGTGGAAGAGGAAAACCAGTTTACCTTTCAGATTCTGCACTGAGTTTGCAAAGCTGTGAGTTAGGGGAAGATAAGCCTTTTATTTATTCACTGTAAAGGCATTAAATCTGCTTCACAGAGCTGATAGGCACTGGAGGATTCTATACAATATTTAGAAGCGCCTCTGCATAGAAAATGTGTGAAATGTAGTTGAAAGTTGACTTGACATCTTACTGCCTTGTCTCTTCTCCCATGTGGGTAAGCTCAGTGTCAACACAATCACTGGATTTTACAAAGCTAACTTGTTCCTTTTTTTGACAGGGCACTTCTGCCTCAGGACTGTTAAATGGTTATCCACTCTGGGAGAATGTCACCATTTCTAAACCAAGTAATGGCTGGGCTGCTATTGGAACTCGCTCGTTTGAGTTTGCACAGTTTGACAACTTTCATGTTGAAGCTAGCTGAAGTGGCTTTTGCATTTGGAAAACCTAGTTCCCATATTACTTTGAATAAGAGCCAGTTCAAACTTTGAGGACAACTTAATGCTATGCTGAGATTGATCTGTAGTCAAGGAATCTGAATTCTGTCCTTATTCTCTGTTAAAGGTTTACTTGAGTAAGTATCAACATGACTGTAGCTTTATCCCCTGGTTGCTATGGGATTTTTGCCCTTTGATTTTTGGAGGTAAATTTTAGTTCAAGGTAATGATGAAAACAAAATCATGGATTTAAATCTCTTTAAATAACAACATCTTAACTTCACAGCTCACTTTTAAGATAACTTTAGAAGTTAACAGAAGACAGAGGCATCTCAAGCTGCATTTTTAACACTTATATGATTGTGTCCATTCCTTTCACTGTGCAAGAATGAATTAAATGCCAGTAAGCCTTATGAGCCAGTGGCCCCATACTTTTGTAGGTCTGTGATTCTCAGATTTCCTTTGGATGAAGTACCTAGTTTTTCTACAGTAAAAAAAAAAAGATGTTTTGTCTGTTTTTCTGCTACAGTCTGAGGCTAGACATTACAGTACTCCACGTGCATTTGATTACTACTTCCTGATTACGTCTTCTAACTTTCATTGCCAACCTTAAAATATATCATATTTTCAGTGGAATGGAAATGTGCCTTATGGCTGATCAGACAGTGCAGGATGTGCCTTACTTCTAAACTACCTCCTCTTTCCAATGAAAGGGTTGAAATGGATGAAAAGATACCATAACTTGCAGTTCATTAATGCTAGCTTTGTGGTTTTTTTTGCATGGTGCAAAGAATAAAAACTTTGCATCATGGATGCTGGCAAGCAGAGTGCTTACTTTCATGTCAGGTCACGTGGAAAAACTGGCCTTTTGTTCCTAGAAACATGGGCAACCATCTCTCACTTTTGATCGATCTAAAGCTTAGAGCAGAAAATAATTAAAGCATAACAATGTTATTTAGCTTATTATATTACTGTATTACATACAGAGGAGATATGGATATGATCACATCCTTGTATAAAATAAAATAAAAAATAGTCTTTGCCCTTAAGAGCTTGCAATCTGTTCATAAGGTAAGTGACAGCAGGTGGATGCAGATAGAATTGTTTAGTGTGCCAGGCAGTGGTATTGACACAATAGTGTCTGTTTTTAAATTTTTCTTAGGCAACACGGAGTAAAGTTCTGAGGGAATTTCAGATCCTTGGGAAAGGAGGGATTCTGTTTTGCTGTTGCTTCATTTTTTCTTTTTGTCCAAGTTACTGTGCTACAAAAAAAAAAATTCATTGAGAATATAATGAGGTACTGAATGGGATTTTCATCACACACATTCCAAATTCTGTTGGCTTCTGAATTTTTCTTGTTTGCTGTTGATCAGTTTGAATGAAGATGATGTCTGTTGCCCTAACGAAACATGCCTCCTGTTGTCTGTCTACTTTTCATATTCACATCCTATTTAATTAACAAGCAAGTAGTTCCACAGACTTGATAGGGCACTAATAGCTGTATGAGGCTATCTGTAACAGGCAATATCTTATCCTGAGAAACAGATTTGCATTATACTTCAATTTATACAGATTATCATTCTGATCCACTTTATTTTGAAGGCTGTTTCCAATAAGTGTTAACTTCAGTCTTCAAAGTTATCATCTAATATAGAGTTAATGTAATATGAATCATTACTGGAAAATTTTTATAAAGATTATCTTCCAAATTAGCTTTTGGAGAAGAAACCTCAAAATTCCATTTCTAATACGTAAAAATGTTTTATCTTTTAGCTGTTATACTGATACTGCTATTGATTGCTTATGAATCATTCATATGTGCAAGTTTCATACATGCTAGTAACCTTGAAAAATGGTCCAAACCACTAAACTTTAAAACTCTTGTAGAAGGCTTCCAAATATTAAGTAACTATTTACTTAACTGGGTGAAAAATGAAAGGCATTTTTCCACTTAAGTTTCATTTGATGGTTGATGTATGGATGCAAATCTGTTCATTACTTGCCTGATTTCAGAAGGGATATCACTGGTAACTCCAGATGTGAAGGAATCTAATTTTAGGTCCTCATATTCAAGTAATATGAGTATAGGAGAAGTAGTTCTCAGAATAAACTTATTTTAGCTGTGATGGATTTTCCTAGTAGGATACTTCTTGGAGGCTTGCTGGTAGCTTGTAGCTTGTGGGGCTGCAAGCAGTGTTTGGGTAAGAGAGAGATCAGGAATGATGCAGTTATGCCAAAGGAGCTGTGCAGCTCTTTACCTTTTAATGCACTAGTGTAATAAACTGTACTGTTATATTGTGTAATAAACACAATGTATTTTATCACTGGAAATGTTGAGGTTTTTTCTAATCTTAATTTATAATGTTAGAGGATTAAACTGTTACAAACAGAGTAAGTGATTTAATGGTGATATAATGTTATTCATCTTTATATGTCTGTAATTCTTCACCCTTCAGCAGGCTGTAATATGTTTGGCGATAACAAGCTGTCAGGTCTTTCACTGAGGGGTGGATTTATGTTGTTGATTATAAATACTAGTAATTCCAAATGGACAAATAAACAACTTAAAACTCCTTTATTTGTGCAGAATGCTTCTGTAAATGTGTCTTGGTTTTCTCCAGTAAGAAAGCTGACGGATTTTCCATTGTGATTCCTGATAAATATACTTGATATTAGCTTAACTGGGTTGAAAGAGTTTTTCTGACACTCTGAATAGCCAAACAGTCCTCATTAGCAAATATCTCAAAATCCATATGCATTAGGACTTGTGCTGTTGAAAAAATTTTTTTTTTTTTTTTATAGCACTCAAGGTACATTTTGCTTCTTTCGGGGTTGTTTTTGTTTGTTTTTGGGTTTTTTTGGTGGTGGGGTTTTTTGTTTGGTGTGTTTGTTGGGTTTTTTTTGTTTGGTAGGTTTTTTTTTTTTTTTTGCACTTAGTTGAGGGAATTAAATTGTATTTGAAGGCCAGTCATGCAAAACCACTGAGTACTAAGGTCTTGTGAGATTTAGCTGAAAGTCTGTTTCTAGGTATGGAAACACAGTGCTGTACGGATGTACTTTTAAAGTTTAAATGAGGTTTCTTTACTTCAAATATCCTTTTGAATCTAGCTTCAAACGTGCTTCTTTCACCCCCACCCCCCAGCTTAAGAGTTAAACTTTAAAAGAGGAGGAGAAATTCCATAGAGGTAGTCATGTTTTCCAGGCCATCATGCCAGTAGATAGAAATTACCTCGGAAATACTGTCTTCCAGTAGTCAGGTATGTGCTACCACCTACACAAACCCTGCATCAAAATCAAGTCTGTCCTTTCTCTGCCACCCCACCTTTGAGGTTAGACATGAGCAGTTCTTGGGATTTTCAAATTCCTGCAAAACACCAGGGCTCCTTTGTTTTAAAATTACAGGAGACTCTATAACTTCAGGCTACTGGTGATGGTTCCTTTCGCAGCTGCCTCCTGGTTTCACTGTATCAAAAGTAAATTTCTAGTTCAGGATTTGATGTGGAGTAGTAGTGGTTTGCTCTTTCCTCATTGAATCAGTTTTATTGCATGGTAGAAGCAGGTTGGTTGTTTTCACTTAATAATTTTTCATTGGCTTAGCTCAAGTTTCTATCCAGAGTCCATTTCTGGAGGGGTGTGCATATTATGAAAATAGCCACCATAATTATTGCTGTCTTCGATGATTTCAGTGGCATGGCCAAAGAGGGACAGTGCTTGGAGACCTTATTATCTTCACTTTGTTTGGGGGTTTTTTTTCAACCCCCCCTTGTAAGCACTACATTCATACCAGTCTAGAACATGCTGGGAGTGTGGGGGGAAGGTTGTAAAAACAAACAAACAAACCCAAAAACCAAACCAAAAATGGAAAATACCACGACCTTCCCCTAAAACAAAACAAAACAAAACAAAAAAAAGACCACACCCCTAATTTTAAAAGACTTGCTAATTTAAAAAGACAGCTAGCAGAATCATCATGTAGCTATTTTAAGGGTTTGAGCATATTATACTTTGATACTTGATGAGAAGTAATATCATATGCCAATTAATGTCAGTGCTTGCTGAAACAGAGAAATAAAATGCAAATGATTATCCATTTTCTTAACAAAGATACTTTAAGTGAAAGTTAAATGCCTTTTTTGTGTGGCTGGAACCTTAGCAATCATCCTGCCCAAATTGGTAATGCATGAAAAGTTAGCATGAGCAAGTTCCTCTTGGCACTAGATATGTTCCTTCCATTTATGCTCAAGTGTCACTGAAATAATAAAGGTGTTGTTTCTCGTCCTGGTTTTGGCTGGGATAGAGTTAATTTTCTTCCCAGTAGCTGGTATAGTGCTGTGTTTTTGATTTAGTATGAGAATAATGTTGATAACGCACTGACGTTTTAGTTGTTGCTAAGTAGTGCTTACACTAGTCAAGGACTTTCCAGCTACCCATGCTCTGCCAGGTGCACAAGATGCTGGGAGGGGGCATAGCCAAACTGGCCGAAGGTCTATCCCATACCATTTGACATCATGCTTGGTATATATGCTGGGGGTAGTTGGCTGGGGGGAGGTATCGCTGCTTGGGGACTGGCTGGGTGTCTGTTGGTGGGTGGTGAGCGGTTGCATCACTTATTCTTTTTTTTTTTTCTTGCATTTTGTTCCTCTCTCTCACTCTTATTGTCTTCCTTTTCATTACAATTTATTATTATTATTTTATTTTATTTCAATTATTAATCCAATATGTCAGGCAGACCCTTCTCATAGGGAAGTCTGCTGCCTCCCAGGAGCCCGGGTTAGAGATATCACTAGGAAACTTCCTAGCCTGGTACAGCCCTCTGACTACTACCCATTACCGCTCTTCCATGCGGGAGGTGACGAAGTTGCAGTATGTGGCCCAAGGGAGATTAAAAGAGACTTCAGGGCCTTAGGATGGTTAGTGAGGGAATCTGGGGCACAGGTGTGTTTTTTCCTCCCTCCTTCCAGTTGTGGGCAGTGACATTGGAAGGAACAGGTGGACCCAGTCTATTAATACATGGCTCTGTGGCTGGTGTCAATGTCACAATTGTGGTTTTTTTGACAGTGGGGTGGCCTACATGGCACCAGGTTTGGTATCAAATGGGAGCTACCTTTCTCAAAGGGGAGAGAGGGTCTTTGCCCAGGAGCTTGTGGGGCTCATTGACAGGGCTTTAAACTAGATGTGAAGGGGAGGGGGAACATATCAGGCTTGCTTGTGGCAAGCCGCGGGAGGACACAAAATGGTTAGAGGGACGGGGTGCTAGTATGGGCCCTCAACCTGTTGCTCAGGGGTGTGCTGGGGACACTGCACCACAGTCCAAGTCTTGTGGAGATGAGCTGGGGGCTCCTGAGGTAGTAGGAGCCAGCAAGGAAACTTCCATGGAACATCTTAAGGGAAACGACCGACAGCCCGGATGAAGTGTCTCGACACGAATGCACACAGCATGGGCAACAACAGGAGGAGTTGGAAGCTACTGTGCTGCTAGAAAGCTATGACCTGATTGCCATTACTGAAACCTGGTGAGATGAATCCCATGACTGGAGTGTGGCTATCGATGGCTACAGGCTATTCAGAAGGGACAGGCGGGGAAGGAGGGGCGGAGGTGTTGCCCTCTATATCAAGAAATGGATAGAGTGTGAAGAGCTGTCCCTGAACAATAGCCACGAGCAGGTCAAAGGCTTACGGGTAAAAATTAGAGACCGAGGCAACAAAGGGAACCCTGTGGTTGGTGTCTACTACAGGCCACCCGATCAAGGGGAGCCTACTGATGAAGCCTTCTTCCTCCAGCTACAGGAGGCTTCACGCTCGCAAGCTTTTGTCCTACTGGGGGACTTCAACCACCCCAACATCTGCTGGAAAAGTAGCATGGCAAGCTGTAGTCAATCCAGGAGGCTCCTGGAGTGCACTGAGGATAACTTCTTAACCCAGGTAATAGACACCCCTACCCGAGGGGATGTGGTACTGGACCTGATGGTCACCAATGCAAGTGAGCTCATCAGTGACATCAAGTTTGGAGGCAGCCTAGGCTGCAGTGATCACGCATTGGTGGAGTTCACAGTCCTGAGGGATATGGGACAGGTGAGGAGTACAGTCAGGACCCTACATTTTAGGAAAGCAAACTTCCAGCTCTTCAAGGAGTTAGTCAGTAGGACCCCCTGGGAAACGGTTCTCAGGGACAGGGGAGCAGAACAGAGCTTGCAGATCTTTAAGGAGGCTTTCCATAAAGTGCAAGAGCTCTCAGTCCCCAGATGTAGGAAATCAGGCAAAGAAGGGAAGAGACCAGCAAGGCTGAGTCAAGACATGCTGGTCAAAATAAAGAGCAAGAGGGAACTGCACAGGCAGTGGAAGCAGGGACAGGTATCCTGGGAAGAGTATAGGGACGCTGCTCACTTGTGTAGGGATGGGGTCAGGAAGGCCAAGGCGCAGCTGGAGCTGAACTTGGCAAGGGATGCAAAGAATACCAAGAAGGGCTTCTACAGGTATATCAACCAGAAAAGGAAAGTTAAAGAAAGCATACCTCCACTGATGAACAAGAATGGTGACCTAGTATCAACAGGTGAGGAGAAGGCTGAGGTACTCACGAACTTTTTTGCTTTAGTCTTCTCTGGCAACCGCTCTCCTCACCCCTCCCGAGTCATTGGACAACATGTTGGGGACCAGGGGGGTGAAACCCCTCCCACTGTAAGGGAAGATCAGGTTTGTGACCACCTGAGGAACCTGAACATATGTAAATCCATGGGACCTGACAAGATGCATCCCAGAGTCCTGAGGGAACTGGCTGATATAGTTGCCAAGCCACTCTCCATGATATTTGAAAAGTCATGGCAGTCAGGTGAAGCCCCTGGTGACTGGAAGAAGGGAAACATTGTGCCCATTTTTAAAAAGGGTAGAAAGGATGACCCTGGGAACTACTGACCTGTCAGCCTCACCTCTGTGCCTGGGAAGATCATGGAACAGATCTTCCTAGAAGCTATGTTAGAGCACGTGGAGGACAGGGAGGTGATTCGAGACAGCCAACATGGCTTCACCATGGGCAAGTCCTGCCTGACCAAGCTAGGGGCTTTCTACGAGAGAGTTACCACACAGTGGACAAGGGAAAAGCAATGGATGTCATCTACCTGGACTTTGACATGGTCCCCCACAACATCCTTCTCTCTAAATTGGAGAGATATGGATTTGATGGGTGGACTGTTCAGTGGATAAGGAATTGGTTGGATGGTTGCATCCAGAGGGTAGTGGTCAACATCTCAATGTCCAGATGGACATCAGTGATGAGTGGTTTCCCTCAGGGGTCCATACTGGGACTGGTGCTGTTCAATACATTGAACATCAATGACATTGACAGCGAGATCGAGTGCACCCTCAGCAAGTTTGCAGATGACACCAAGCTGAGTGGTGCAGCTGACATGCCAGAAGGACGGGATGTCATCCAGAGGGACCTGGATAAGCTGGAGAAGTGGGCCTGTGTGAACCTCATGAGGTTCAACAAGGCCAAGTGCAGAGTCCTGCTCCTGGGTTGGGGCAATCCTTGGTTTCAATACAGGCTGGGGGATGATGTGATCGAGAGCAGCCCTGCAGAAAAGGACTTGGGGGTACTGGTGGATGAAAAGCTGGACATGAGCCAACAATGTGTGCTCGTAGCCCAGAAGGCCAACCGTATCCCGGGCTGCATCAAAAGAAGCGTGGCCAGCAGGTCGAGGGAGGTGATTCTGCCCCTCTACTCTGCTCTGGTGAGACCCCACCTGGAGTACTGCGTCCAGCTCTGGTGCCCTCAGCACAAGAAGGACATGGAGCTGTTGGAGCGGGTCCAGAGGAGGGCCACAAAAATGATCCGAGGGCTGGAGCACCTCTCCTACAAGGACAGGCTGAGAGAGTTGGGGTGGTTCAGCCTGGAGAAGAGAAGGCTGCAGGGAGACCTTATAGCAGCCTTCCAGTACTTAAAGGGGGCCTATAGGAAAGATGGGGACAGACTTTTTAGCAAGGCCTGTTGTGACAGGACAAGGAGCAATGGTTTTAAACTAAAAGAGGGCAGATTTAGACTGGATTTAAGAAAGAAATTTTTTACAATGTGGGTGGTGAGGCACTGGAACAGGTTGCCCAGAGAGGTAACGGAGGCCCCATCCCTGGCAGCATTCAAGGTCAGGTTGGATGGGGCTCTGAGCAACCTCATCTAGTTAAAGATGTCCCTTCTCACTGCAGGGAGGTTGGACTAGATGACCTGTAAAGGTCCCTTCCAATCCAAAGCATTCTATGATTCTATGGTTCTACAACTGTTCTTATGTCAACCCCTGATTTTTCTTACTTTTGCTCTTCAGATTCCCTCCCCCATCCCACTGCGGGTGGAGGCTAAGCGAGCAGCTGTGTGGTGCTTGGTTGCTCACTGGGGCTAAACCACAACATTTCTAGAACTGGTGTTTTAAAAAAACCAAAACCCCAAAACACCTACTAGCAGTTGAGCAGAGCAAAATGTGTGTTGCAACAGTGTTGCCAAGCTTTCACTGTGTGCCAAGATACTTCTGTGTGGTTTTCATAGTGGCTAAGACAAACAACTGTAAAACAGTATTTTTCCCTGCAAGGGATTATATTCGGATAAGGTTAGAAACAGATACAGAACCCAAACATCAGTTTTGTCAGGGGGCTCCAAGTAACTTTGCAACTAGTGTGTTAAGCCTGTCCTTTACTTTTGTACACCCCAGGCTAAACCTAGACATATCTCTGGAAAGTGGAGATGAAAGTAACTTAAAAGTATTTGTTAGTGTTGACTTTCTTTTTTTTTTTTAAATGCCTTTTCTGTTGGTATCAAGTGTACCTGAGTGAGAGTTAAAATTTGACTTAGAGCAGGAAAACAGTCATTTTGATTTTATTGTGCTTATGGATGCATTTCAAAATGCAGAACTGTAGTAGAGGATGGCTCAGTACAGTACTAACTCGAGGCTTTGCGAGAGAAAACAAACCTAGTACACTAGGCTAATGTTGCGCAGCCTTGGTCTGGGAACCCTTGATGGTCTAAGACAGAGAAGATAACACCAAAATGACTATTAAAAAAACCCAAAGCAACAAACCAAACAAAAAACAACACCCTCCCCCCCCCCCCCACAAACCCCCCAAACAAACTCTGCACACGTGTACCCAAATAGTACATGGAAAAGCAAAGAACAGTCCAGGTTTAACTTGACTTCCTTTGTTCCGTTCCTGTTGGGAAATACAGTCGTCTTCCTTGCTGTTTTCTGTGCATAATAATTTAATTAAAATGCCTATAGAAAATACAAGACTTCATTGTTGCTAAAAAGCAAATGTTGTTTGGCTAATTATAGACACTGCCATTTTCCAAGAACACTAGGATTAGAAAAGGTTAGAAAACATGACAACAGGTTATGCGGCTGAAAGGCATGCCTGTGATTTGTGAATCTGTCCTGCTCCTGGTTGCAGAAGGTTTCTTCTCTGCTAGCGTAGCATCAGAGCTGTAAGAAAAGGGAAAATATTTCTCTGTTACTGCCACCTTCCTTCCAAGGTTTTGGGAAGCTTCATGTACATCAGCCAATCTGAGATTGCACAGGAGCGGCTCTGTAGACTCTTAGCTTGATTATACAGAGTTAACTGAGTAATTTGAAAGAGCACACGGCAATGGTGAACAGCAAATCCTATTAAGGATGTCCATATTCCCTTCTGATGTGATTGCCTTTGTAGTGGGAGCAATAAATGGTAGTGTTCGCTGGCAAGAGATCAGACAGGTTTTGTGCTGAGCTGAGGTGCACGCTAATGTCTCGGTGCAGAGATCTATAAAGCTGCATTGGGATACACAATGTCTCTGGCATAAGCTGCCTATTTCCTATTCAGTCTAAGATTGCTGCTTAATGGTTCAACCAATTTTTTCTCGCTACTCAGATGATACTTTATCCTAAAAAAATGTTTTTCCAGCGTTATATGAAATTTGCTCAACGCAGCAGGGCAAGTCTGTACCTGAAGGAGGAGGCTGAGCATACCCTGTTGATCATTTAGCCCATCTCCATGCCAAATAAGACTTTTTTCCTGTTGTGCATTTTTGGGGCCTGCCTTAGTTGAGTGCTGAGACAAAAGGGTGGGAGAGCTTCCACTTCTCTTTTGTAGGTGCCTATTCTGCTATTGATTTTAAAACAAACAGCATCATTACTTTTGTTTATGATCTGTGTTGGGGTGGAGGGAGATAGTTCAGCTTTTCTTCCCAATTCATGATAAAAGCAAGGTTGATACTGCAGAATGTGTCTAATATTTATTGAGCTCTAGTATTTACTTCTGGGGTGGCTTGAGTCCTTCATGAAACACATGTGATTCTACCTTGAGAGACAAAATGCTTTGATAGGTGAATGCTTTCATATAGATACATCGACTATGAATACCCACTTCCCAAGCCAGTGGGAGATGGTGTTCCAGAATCCACGTGGGACGGTCCCTTCAAATGTCATAATGAGAAAGATGTAAATAATTTTTTCTTAATGATAGTTCTAGTAGATCTCTGCAACAAAAATCCCATCCTCCCCAAATGTAAATGTATTCTTTACATCCCTTGGTTTCATTCTCCTTCCCTGTTCGCACTTTTTAAATGGTGAATGCTCACAGACATCCATCGCCCTTCCCACTCAAATACTTAGCCAGGTGAAAATGCAATAATCTTAATCTTTTGTACAATTCAATCTTTTTAGCTCTGTATTACAGCTAATTAATTTTTTTCTTGTGCTGAATCTGAATATTGTCACTCACTGGATTTTCCCACATAGTCTACAGTTAATGAAACTGAATAGATTTTCACTGGAATCTGATTTTTGTAATAAATAGAATTTATATAAACCAGGTTCTGCAAGCAGGCATCAGCAGGACCCTGTAGGCAACTAAACTTTCTTCTGGTGTTTTAGCCACAAGTCATCTCACCTGTATTTTTTCTTCTCTACTTTTACCACCCCACACACTCCCCAGTGCCATATAGGGTGGCTACCAGGGTAACAGCCTCAATGGTAGTATTAAGGATTGAAAGTGAGTGTTTTTCTTGTGTGTTATATGGTGAATTGGGAACGGTAGATGCCAATCTTCTGTACCTTCATTGTAGAACTCAACTTCCTAGAAGTCAGGCAGGTTTTTGGTCACTTTTCTTATACAATCAAGCATTGGAGTGTTAATAGTCTGAAGGATTTTCTTTCTTTCCTTTTGGACCATGTTTCTGTTTATCATTCCTCCTTTGTTTTTCCTCCTTTCCTCCAAATGTTCACATTTGACTCCCCCTCCCCCCAAGAAGCCTGATGCAGAAAGGATGCTGGCTTGCTTTTATTACATCAAAACCTGATTACAGCAAATCTGTGTTTAGCAACCTCCCTGATGAGCATATGCTGCATCCTCAGATGCCTTTGAAGACTTCTGCTGGGGGGTAGTTATCCATACTAGGTCATTTCAGAAGGCAGTTTCTCTGAAAAAGTTGCTAGCTTCCACTAAAGTGATGTGCTGATTATAAGTGTGGTGATCATTATTTTCTGCCCTGTGAGGTTTTAGCCTTGCATTGTCTAACTGAAATGTCTTTTTGTCCCTGTGCTTCCTTGTTTCAAACGATTGTGGTGGACCTCATCCCACTTTAATCCTGCAAGGAGCTCAGTACCATGTAAACAATACTAATGCCCTCTACTGCAGATAAAAGAGAAGTGCGTGTTGCATGCTGTACATTTCTGATGATCGGGAGATTCTCTGTTTAGGTTTATCTCTGTTGGGGACAGTGCTCTGAAAGCAGAATATAATGAATTTACCTATGAGGCTGTATTGACTTTTCAAAATGTACTGTTCAGTTTTTAAGTGATTATGGAGCACTGTGTGCAGTTCTGGATAGTCCTGGATTTTTTAATAACATTTACATTCACTACACTTACCAGAGCTTTAAGTGAGTGGTGGATGGAGATTTGGAGTGCATCAGTCAAATGATAGAAAACTGCAACTGTTGTTCGAAGTGCCTATGCAACCCAGAATGAATACGAGCAGTTTGAAGATTTAAACAAGTCTTGGATGTCATAGTATGGTGTTTATTCCTAACGTGGTGTCCTGGGTTCACTCCATGCCTCAGTTTCCTCATTAGAAAATGGATGCAACACAGGGATATTGTGACACTGAGCACTCTTGCTTAATAGACCTGAAAGGGCGCTGCTGCTTTAACTTTCTTCCTACAAAGACTAAAAGCGTTAGCAGGAAAAAGCACTGATTAAAATCTCAGAGTCACCTCCTATTGAAACTGTAAGTGGGAAAATGACAGTGCTCTGAGAGCAAGCCACTGTGGATATGCCTCTGCTCAGCAGTTGTCAGCTCTTCATTAGTGATGGTGGGGGGCTGGGAGAGGCGACTTTATTTCCTTTTGAATCTGCCACTGAACATGCTGCCTTTTTTATTCTTCATGTCAGACAGCTACAGTGCATAGGCCAGTGATGCTACTCCACCTGTAATGATAGTCACACTATGGGTGTGGGTCTTTTCACAGAGTTTTGGAAGGGACTCCCTTGATTCCGTGTACCAGCTCTACATTGGTGTCCTGTGGTTTCTCTGTCCAACAGTCTCACAGTAGGGAAAAAGAAACCAGGCAGAAGTGATGGAGTCAGTGAGCTGAAATATAGGCACATCACCAACAGCTGCCACTGCCTGCAAGGAACTCTTCTGGAGAAGGCAAGGCAATGTGCTGTGCTTCATGGAGCTGCCTTTCTAGTGGAACCAGTAGAATGGAGATGAGTAGGATAGGTTGGAAATGGCCTTGTTTGGTATAGAAACACATAGGGGAGTGATGTAAAGCTTACATAGTGTCTCCCTGGAGTTGTATCAGTCCCTGCATACATATCGTGACTCAACAAGGTAGGAGGAGTTGTGTTAATGCATCTATAAAATGCCTGAGTCCATAATATGCCCTCAGAAATGCTCATCTCCAGGCTCTCTCCCTTCTTTTCATTGAAAAAAAATGTTGTAAGTTGTACCTAACAAAAGAGCAGAATGGTACAAGAGGAAAACAAGGGCAAGTCTACTTATATCTGCAGTCATCTTTTCTCAATGTTGTATTCCTGAAGCTAATGAACATTATTCACATTATTGCTTAACTATAGCTGCTACTTTTCCTCCAGAGACCTAATTCCCTGTCAAAAGTCTCTCGGTCCTAACCAAAACCAGATAAACAGCAATACTATTCCAGTTCACTGAGTGTGACTGACACAATATTTGAAACCACCACCCAGCCTAGACAGTCAGGAGGGGTAGCTCATACTTCAGGCTACAAAAAAACCCCCCTCATTATAGAAAGTCTGCTCTGTTCTCAGAAAAAAAAAAATCTATAGTGGTATCACAAAGATTGGTTTCCGAATGAAAAATTGAGGTTTGGCATGAACCTTAGGACTTTTTATCTTTTGTGACAAGTTCGTAAAGAAAGAAGACCTTGCTGTCTGCGCCGGAGGCACTAGATGGCAGTGGAAGTATGACTAAGGAAATAGCTGTCTTGCTGGGTTTGGGGCCAGCCTCTCTGAGCCTTGAAAACAAGGAATGAAGGCAGCTTTACTTGAGAAGAAAGATAAGGTTGAGACTACGGACGGCCTTCTGTGCACAAAACCCAAGGCTTCCCTTACAAGGAATACTAATTCGTCTTTTAATAATTTTGCATCTGCTTTAAGCAGATTAACCTATAAAAACCCAAATGCTTTGTAAAGCATCTATTACCCGCAGTGGTTTGTCTGGATCAAAGTCATTAAAACAAATGTCCAATTGCTGCCAGTGACATAGCTTTTGTGTGAGTTTTGGTAATTTTTAACTCGTGTGTTCAAGCTATGAAAAGGATCTGCAATGATTATTTTTAGTGCACAATGAGTTTGGTCTTCACTGATAATTGTGCTGCTACAGCCCATATCCTAAAAGCCTTTTACATGCCACAGCTCCAATATTGGAAGGTCTCTCTAGGAGCATGCACATGTGTCCTGCTGCATGCAGCCACATGTGCTCTACTGATGCTCTGTACAGGAGAGCTGTGCACGTGCACAAACGTGATCACAGGACGAAACCCCAGACTAGATGTGACAGTGAATGAGAAAGGCATATAGGAGCTTTTTGCAGTGTACAGCTGCAAGATTGTTATTTCCCATCACTTTGAGGTTTCCTGAGGTGTGGGGCTCATATTTGCTGCTTTAATTTTAAAATATCAAATCGATAGCTTGGGCAGCTGCAAGGGACAGAAACACTTTGTGAGAAAGAAGCAGCATGTTTGCACTGGTAGAGGCATTGTCATCCAGCTTACCCTTGAACAAGGCAGTTCTTTGCTCAAAGAAGTCTGGAGACAAGGAAAGGCAGCAGCCCTGTAAATACAAGTGAAGGGAGGACACAAAGGGCACGTCGGAAACTGGAACTGGCTGACTTTGGGGTGACTGAGAAACTTAAAAAAACCAAAGGGGTCAACAGTGTGAAAGCAGAAAGGGAGGATAGGTTTGGCCATTATCAAGTGTCTCAGAACAGCATAATCAGAAATATGGGAGAGGTAAATGAGCAGTGATTACTGGGAAAGCAATTCACTCCCTCATGCCAGGTTTTCAAAAGCTTTATGTGCTGTAGGTTAATAGCCAACTATTTGCTTTCACTCTGGATTAAGCCCCAGACTTCCTGAGGTGATGTCCTTCCCTGTCCCTCGCAGGCCACCAATGTCAGGCAGCTCAATGCTGGGCATAAGTATGAGCCGTCTCAGCTCAGCCTCTCTGGTAACACCTTGCTCAAGGAAATCCTTAGTTATGGGTTCAGTTTTTTTTCCATGCCCTTTGCATTGCCCCAGAAAGGGCCTACCCAGATGTGTGTAGGGACTGGGAAGCAGAAGGACTTTGTGGAATTTAAAACAAAGATACAAGATCCTGACATGAAAACGTATCACAGTGTCTTGTGTCCTGGAAAGCAAAGTGAGAAATGTTTCTGATTTTGGCAGAGATTATAGCAAAACCCAGAGGATGTGTGAAACTGAAGTGGGAACTGTTCTTCTTTAGTCCTGCTTTTATGTAAGGCATCCATGAAGTTTGCTTCTCTAAAGGGTGGATACATCATTTGTGTGGTGGGGAGAAGGCACAAGGCAGAGAACTTGGTGCTTATTTGTCTTAAGTGGCTCTTATGACCAGCGTTTCATATGAGTTTCTGCAGAGGAGGAAGATAATGTTTTCTGTGGGAGTGTAGTGCCCCCCTGTCTAATGAGAGGGAACGTCGCCTTTGAAGAACTACAGAAATTTTCTTTATTGGTTTCTAACCTTAATACTGTCTGTGTATTTTTTTTCCCATTTACTTGATGAAATCCCTTCGATTGTTGTTGGATATCTTTACAGGTCCTTAGGTGCTCTGTGCTGTCTAGGTCACAGCTCTTTTCCTTGTCGTTTGCTCTTACAGAACGTGACCTTCAGGAACATTTCAGATTTTCCTTTTGCCTTTCCTTGCTATAACTTTAGCTTCTTGTGCAAAAGTGAGAAAGAAACCTTTCCATGAGGTGCTAAGGGACGGAAATGTGATCATTAAACCTTGATAGGTTTTCCTTTTCACCCACGGTACTTTGAAGGCAAATTGCTTACCAAAAAATGTGCTTGGATAAGCGAAGGATATACAGAAGAGTGGAAGAAAGACCCCAAGATATCCTATGGCCTGTAGAGGACAGTGGTTGTTTACAAGTATCTTTGGAGCAGGTGAGTTATAGGGCCCTGTCTCGGCCAGCAAGATAACACCAGGACGACTGTGTTTTGTGTAGTTAGCGCAGGGATGCACCTTGGCAGCCTGTTAGAGATGTTTTGAGTAATTTTGAAAAGTTCCTTGTGGATTATTTAGTGAGTGACTTTACTTAAGACAAAGCTTTTAGCTCCTGAGAGAGAAGGAAGAGCCCGGACGAGCTGCTGTTGTAAATGTGCACTTGCCAGTTGCTGGCAAGTTGCTCCTGTTTCTGGATTCCCTGTCCATAATGACAAACCACCTGTTTGGCCCCAGTGTTGCAGTGCTGGTGGGTGCTTGGGCTGCTTCGTGCTGTAATACATAACACAGAGCAGTAAAGTTAATAAGAAGGAGTTCTAGTAACAGAGCTAAGCTATAATCTGATGCCTCAGAGAACCATACATAACGCTCAGCAGACCACAGTCTTCTCCTAAGAGCTGTAATGTGGAAAATGCCACATCAAATGGAGGGCTTATGCCAGTCGCTAGACCAAGGGTGTAAGGCAGGGTACCTGGGAATAGGTGGCTGAGGAGCAACCCTCTGTTAGTTTTAAGACATTTTAAGTGAGGGAGTGGACCTAATTCCTAGAGGAAGTGAAGATATGGTACTTGGCTACCTTCAGCTGGAGCGGTGGGTAGCTAGCCCTTCTGCAGATCAGATCCGTGAAGGTTTCTGGTTAGGCTTCATTTCTGCAGTCTGTCCTTACAACTCACTTGGTGAAAAGACAGGAAAGCTACTCAGATGATTAAGGAAGTTTAAGAGGTAGGATTTCACCTTCGGACCAAGGAGACAGAGTGCCACCATCTTAATCTGTTGGTGGCTTTTAGTACTGCTGATACTCCTGGAGAGTGATAGGCCAAACACATACGTGTTGTCAGCCCATTGGTAGAGTTCTAATACTGGAGAAAAGAAACTCTTGTGTACCTGAAATTGGGATGTTTGTGAATTACTGAAGAATTATCCAGTCTTGACACCAGTTCTGGAGTCAAGATTTTGTATAGTCTTTTGCCACTGATGTGAGTTTCTTGTATCTGAGATTCCCTGTCTGTAAAATGGTGTGCCAGTGACATTATTGCATTTTTCTAGCCTTGAAATCTATTCATAAAAATTCTATCACAAATGAAAAAGTATGATTATAACTCAGGCAACAAATACAAGAATTACAGCTCTTGCCTTTTAAAAGTCCTCCCCCCCCCCCCCCCCCCTTGTGGAAATAATAGCTCACGTTGTAGGAAGTCATCATCATTTAACGGAATTTACCCTGGAGAACTGGAATACTAAAACTTGGAATGTAGTTAGGTGATGGCAATGCAACAACTGAGAAATGAAAGATCAGTTGCTATGCATACAAAAATGGTTTAAGCCTAGCTCTGGACACTGGGACTTGCTTCAGGCAGAGAATTGTGGCCAAGACCTAGGAGGCATTCGTCTGTTGTGTAAAGTATGCCTAAATATTTAATTTCATTCGGATAAATGTAATGATGAGGCTTCTTTTTCATATTTCTTTTTTTCATCTTTTTGTAGCTGTCTTGGAAAAATGGAATTTCCATCCTCTGGCAAAAGATGTCTTTCTTTGGTATGGGAAAAAAATGATCTTGGAAATTTCTGGGGAAAAATTCCACTTGAAAAGAACAATGACAACATGGTTCTGATTTCTTCCTAGCTTCTGTTAAGGCAGCCAGATCTCTGGAAAAAATGAGAAGGCTGAGGAAACCAGAATCAGCTTCTCACAAATAAATGATGGTGTTTAACAAGTACCTGATGGAGTAGCAAAGGAATAGCAATGCGTTCCTTGTGATGTTTTCAAAACTACTTCTGCAAGAGCAGAGAAGGACCCACCAATGGGCAACTTTGAAAGCCATCTCATTGCTGCAACATCCTCTTGAGCACAATACAGGGTACCTGTCACCTGTGCTTGTGGTTGGAATGGGAGAGGAAAGGAGATCAAGGCAGTGACATTTTTCGTCACGGTTATAAGAAAAAGGAATTTATCATTTGCAGTGAAACTGTAGCTTCAGTGACCTCTCTTTCTCTGAGCTTCCATTGACTGCATACAGATCAGGATTTTAACTCTAGGGGAATTCAGATTGAGAGGCCACAGTAGATCCATTAAGTTCATTAAAAATGTGCAAAAGTGAGAGAAGAGGTCTAATAACTTTCCTGAATTTGTTGCTTGAGTAGCATAAGAGATTCAGAAGAGTCTTTTTCAGTATGGTCCTTTCCTGAATCCACTTGATGCATCTGGCATGTCTCCTTGTCTTGGATTCAACCAAAAGCATAAAAACAAGTGACTTCAAGCTTGACTTCAGTGCATCCTATGCATATTTCATGGCTTACAGGAGATACAGGCAGCCATTCTTAATGCTGGTTTTAAAAGGATATATTACCATTCCAGAGCAGACCAGGAATTTGCAGGTAGAGGAAAGAAGAGTTCACAATTCAGAGCAACACACAGCCTGGCAGCCAGGTTGGGAGGTTTGGATTTGGAATAAAAAGATTCAGACCCTTGTCCTCTCTGATTTAGTCTTGGAAATTAAACTGGCAGTCTGTTTTTCCCCTAATGTTGAGGTTATTTGCTATTTTGGGGGGGGTACATGAGGGTTCACTCTGGACTCAGCCTCATCTTATGGTGGTTTACAATTGCTGTCAGATGAGTTATGGTATTTGAGCTGAGCCATTGTAAAAACATATGTATGTTCTTAGCTTGCAACAAATTTTAGTAATTTAATGATGCTTAAGACAGCTCCAGCATAGAGTAGACACTCTATTAAAAACAGTAAATCAAGTCCTGGAAGCATGATAGCTGAATTGGAGTTTGAGCTATTTCATTGTCTTTACATTCTGCTTCTTTCCCGATACGTACACACACAGACATATAGACTATTTGCATTTATAGTTTTGCAATTCAGTGTGTTGCTTACAGCCACAATACATTTTAACCTAACACCACAAATTTTGAGATGTTCACAACACTGGACCACCTAACAGCAGTAATACTAGTTTTGCTTCATGAAGTCCTCCTCAGTACATTCCTTCTTGTCCAAACTGAGTATTTTCATAAACATTTTGAAGCATTTTGTAGAAAGGCGAAATACCAGAATAATGACAAAATTTGTTTGCTGTTTACCACTGCTTGAAGGGGGGGAAGTCGTAAGGGGGAAAACCTCTTTTTCCTGGTTCTGCACTGAATTATTCTAGTAGTATCCATATCCCAATACAGTGGACAAAGGGGGAAATCTCAGCAAAGGCACTGTGACATGAGAAGGCATCTTGAACTATGTTCAACCATAAATTCTAGTTTCTTTTATGGAATATGAATGTTAAACACCGATCCCAGCTCACCCTGGCAGATCAGGTTTAACTGATGGGCTCTCTGGATGAGAGACTGATACCCATAATATCTCTGGCTTCAGAACATGCTCAGGAGCTACTTCCTCTCCTCCCAACTTCAGCTTCTTGTATTCTCTTTGCATTTCAGACTATGGGTACACAAAGTCCTTCCACCTTTTGCCTTTCTACACAAGGCAACACTGCTTAAAATGCCAGAAGGTTGTCTTTCATATTCCATGAGCCTCTGGGAAGTCAATAAATGCCAAAGAAATGTGGGATTATTTATGTATTTATTAGGTCTATGCTACATTTCTGAGAAGGCCTTGTGGCATTTGGTCATCACATCCTCAGAAGACATAACACAGGCTAATAGCACTGTAAATATATCAAAAGAATTTCAGTGTTTCCCACAGTACGATAAATGTGTACTGTTCTTGAGACATTATGGTGTTGAAAAAGTACTTCCGTTTTCACCACTGTCTTTGCCAAATGACTTGCTCAGTTCTCTATTTTTTTAATGCTTTTTAAAGCATCCATAAGCAAATGTTTAGTGCAAGAAGGAACCAGGCTGGTCTTAGACTTTGCATATTTCACACAATAAATTTTCTCTGAATCAGTTCCTAGTCATAAGTGCGCTCTCATAACATATGCAAAGAGAAAAGCCTCATCAGGATGATGCTTAAGCCCTTTGGTAGGATTCAGGTAAAGATTTATGGCTGTAACATTGCTGATAGCATCTTTCTAGCTGCACAGTTGGTACCCTGTAATGAATTGCACTCCCCGCTGACGCTGTTTGACCAGGCATACTCTGTCACTCAGCATTGGCTAGCACCATCTACCCCGTTGTGCTTGAATCAAATAGTGCAGACAGCAGCTTTTTCTTAAATCTGGATGTCCCACCCATGGATGTGACAAGCACTCTATTGTCATGCCCTGCTGTGATCCCTCTGGAAGTCACACAGCTTCAACAGCCTTTGAAATAGAAATAATTTGTAGAGACTAGAGAACCCAACTGTGGTGTCAGGGGGTCCTAGGGGCTCCCCTCTCCCTCTCCTGCCCCTGCTCCCTCCTGCACCCCCCCCGCCCCCCACCTTCCATGTGCCCCTTGTTTTGACCATGGGCTGTATTTTAGAGTTCGGCTGAATTTGGCTTATGGGATGCCTTTTAATTCTCATGGGAAAGACAAACTAACACTTTCTCTGTTAGTGATGTTAGTTGCGGTCTAGTCTGGTAAATGAAATGGGAAGACAGAACCTGTAGCTTTCATGGTCTGCACTAAGTTTTCAGATCAGTATGACAAGCAAAGAACCTCACAGAAAGAGAAATATGTAGTATGCATAAAATGAAAAGCCACTGTCCACAGCTTTGCAACAAACAAAGATATGAGTCATGCATAGGAAGCTCGTGGTGGACTTGAGAAGATTGGCCAAGGACACTGTTGACTAATTATTTTCCTTTAATGAAAAGCTAATATGTGTTTTTTATTATCTTGGCAGGGGTGACTGATTTCGAAGTTTTACCTGCATCCAGTAAACACCCCAAAAAAGAGGCCTATCATCCATAAGGGGACAAAGGGTTGTGGTGATGCCTGAATTCAAACCAGTAGCTCATGGGCATTCAAATACTTCAAAAACTTTGTGCTCGGACTACTGAGGCATGTCTTCTGAAATCTGGTGTCTGCTGTGGTGCTATAGTTAAAGGTGGTAAACTGGTAATACTTATTTAATGAATTCTAATCACTTCTTTTTATGACTAATCTGTCAATAGGCCCTGTTTTCTCTATGCGTTTGTCCATCGATCTGTTTACGTGAACAGCTTTCTCTCTGTTATTTACAAATTACTCTCTGACTGTTCTCCTTTTGGAAAGTGCTGACAGCCAAGTGGACAAGATGTTGTTTTTGATCAGATAATCGATGACCAGATCATTTATGCCTAACAAGAAGTAAATCAAAGGCCTTTCAAAATGGTCCCATGGACGTTACTGGGCACTGGCATTTGCGGTGGTGTGTTTATTCTCCATAATCACTTGTGTGCACAAGTACGTGATTTGTGGCTAGTCTTTAAAGTAATAGGAAAAGCTGACATCATGCTAGAAGTGAACAAATATCCACTAATGCTTTATTGTAATTCTGTATTATTTTTAAGGCTTCTGGATGTGTGTTGGTTGCTTTGCAGGCCAGACAGGGACATAAGAACAGATTGCCCAGATGATTCTGTAATAAAACATAGAGTTGTAAGTAACATCTGGGGCAGCAAGAAAGAGAACTGTAAAGGGGAATAAAGGTTATCTCTAAGATATTAGATTCTGGTAGGTCCACAGCTTGATGGCTTATTCACTTAGGTGCAAACATGTTCACCTAAGTGTGCATAAAGTTTTGTTACTTTTTAGGACTAAGCCCAAGAATTCTAAGGTCAAGTATTTGTATTTTTCATTACCGTAGATAATAAATAAAATGGCTGCCAATGTCATTGAGGTACCATTTTACTGAGTATGAAGGTGGAGCGCTATAGGATCTGCAAGGGGATGATAATTTTTGGCAACACAGGTCTGTAGTCAACTGGGAAAGGAGTTTATTACTGACAGAATTTTTATTATGCTGGCTGTAAGTTTATTAAGCACTATACTGCGTAATTTCTGTCAGCATATTGTATCATTTTCTGAGCCATATAATAATATTGCTTTGAACTTCTACAGTGCCTTCCATTTCTGTAGCTTCCTAAAAAGTTATACGCATGTTAATTGCCATGGCACCTCAGAGAGGCAAAGAACTATTCTCCTCCTCTTGGGATAATCAGTATTACTTTTAGCAGTGAAAGTGGAGTGAAATGAAAGGCTCAAAATCAAGCTGAAAGTTTAAGTCAGGGATGGGCTTAGAAAAGGAGGAACATCTTGTGCTTTAGCTGTTAGACTGACAGGTCTCAAAGCAGCTGGTCTTGGCCACAGACTTCCTGCATTACAGTTAGTAAATCCCTTTTGCCTCAGTTCTGCAGATGTGACTGTATTTCCTGCTCCTAGTCTTTGTCTTGACTTTTCTAGGAACAAGTTCTTTCGGGCAGCATGCTTTCTGGAGTGTGCTTTGCTCAGTGAAGGTGGCTGGGTTCTTTGGACCACTATGTTAATTACCAAAAAAACCCTCCCAAAATAACAATGTGTGTTTACAAGAATGTCATTTTTCCCTAGACAGTGATAGTAGGGATTTCCCTGTATAGTACAGCACAACCACAGTTTCTCCTGCAACTGCTGATGGAGTCAGCTGAGGGTGGAACCAAGAGTCTTTGATTATCTCAGCATATGCCCAGAGCACTAACACTCAGGGGCCCTGAGCTCATCAGTCTTCATAAGCTGGCCAGACCTTGGACAGGAAACCTCCAAGGGAAACCCAGGATACTGAAGGCCACTGAGCTAGAGATTTCAGTAAACTCTCAGTCTTCTGACTGACCCATGCACCAGCCAAAGGTACAGAATGATGATAGGATGCATGCTGCCTCCCCAGTAACTGCCTTTAAGATGTGGTATGAGATAAGGCCTGATTATTTGTAGGATTTAATCAGGCAGTGTCCGGCTTTGCAACACTAAATCTGTGAGCCCTGTAACCTGTAATAATGTGCACTGTGCTCTGTCTGCCTGCACTGGTTCTTGATTACTGGTTCACCATCTTCCTCTGCATCACTGTCCCTCCATGATGTGGCTGTGTTTCAGTGATGGGTGTAGTGAGCAGGACCTATTTTTCACACAGAGTGCTGGGATTACAGCTATGATATATGCTACTGCTTTTTGATGCTTCATTCTGAACTATGGAAACAACCCACCCACTTCAGGATGAAACAATCTATCTCGCTTGCTCTTCATGGAGGAGCAGGTGACTTAGCACAGAGGAAAAAGAAAATAATGTCCCCTTCTGCATCCTTCTTATCCTGTTGCCACAGCAGCTGCAAGCAAGGTTTCTGCAGAAGAGGACTAGGTCTTTCCAGTCCAGAGCAGCAGATCTGTTAGTCACTGCCTTGGTTCTCCTGCATGAGTGCCCCAGCTCCCTGTTTGGCCTTGGCACAAATACAGCCAAGGGCTCTCAGCCTCGTTGCCTGTCTCTCCCAAGCAAGCACTTCTGCTGCCTGCGGAGCCTTCTACTCTTGCTACAGAGACAAGAAATAAAAGAGGATTAGTGTTTGACTTCTGTTTACTGTAGGATTCTTTAAAGCACCTCCCCCCCTGTAGACATAAATCCTAGAAAACATGTATTCCTTTCTTCCTTCATCTAAACCCCTTCAGCCTTTGTAATGGGCTTAGAGCTGTAAACATGTCAGTGGGACCAGTTCTATGCAGGCGCAACTTGTTCTAAGCAGGTCAGCAGATAACCATCTTATAAGAGGGTCACCGACACACTTGTGTCTATTATTTAGTCAGGACTGTAAGGTTGACCTGCAGAATCAGCTTTCTCCCCTTTTTTCATGTCTTTATCTGAGGGCAGAAACAACCCAAAAGGCTTTTATCAAGAAAAAAAAATGGATTTTCCCTACATTTCTTTTCCACCTCTGTCAATGCTGGGAACATTAAGATTAAGTTTTCTGGTTTGGCTGGAGATTTTCTTGGAGGCCTAAGGAAGGGATGAGCAGGGCTTGAACAGTCCTAGAACAGTCCTAATTGAAGATATAAGGTCTGATTCTCTATGAAAAGTTCTTCATTTTCAGGATTGTTACTTCCAAGACACTTTCTCAAGAGTGTTGTTGACCCCCCTTTTACATGAACGGAGCAGCCAGCAGCTGCTGTTCTGCTCTGTGATATCAGAGTGATAGGGAAATCTTGAGTGCTTTGGAAAATTAGGTCAGATTCGATTCATGAGCTATTTGCAGGATTAATCAAAAGGATAGGTTGAGCATCACAACTCAAGCGGACTTGAGGAAGAGTTTTGGCATGAACAGCACCTCAGAATCAGTCCAGACTGATGCCTTGCTCTTTTGTCTTCTTCTTTAACCTGCCTATTCTACCTATTTATCTATTTTTATTCTAAAGAGGACTATTGCAAAACCTGCATGAAAATAATTTTTTACTTTTGATAGGTCTTGTAAAAGCAGTGCATGTGTTTAATATCACCACAGAAGAGAGAGGAAAAAGGCAGTGGGACCTGGTGTTTACCCATCAAAACAAAGAACAGAAGTAAATTCCAGAGAGAGTTATTCCAATTAATAGTCCTGCTTTTTACAGAAGGCAGAATTCACCAGCCTAGCAAAGGGGGAAATACTCTTGGCAGATCACTGGTGGAATAAGTGAGTGAAGGAGATTGAACTGAGCCTTGAGGATGAAACACCTACACTGATGAGAAATAGGTTAAGTAATGCTCTGCTTTTCAATTATGTTAGAGCTGTAGGTGCTGAAGCCTGCTCATTAGCTGAGGCTGTAAAATGCCACATTTATTGTGTCATTATTCTTTCAAATATTTGCCTGATGGGCTTGTGAGACGTTTAGCTCTTGCTGCCTGAAATCCCCACTGGTTCTACCAAAGGAAGCTTCTCTGCCTGGCTCTATACTCAGAAATGTCACATCCTCACGTGTTAGCTCTCCCTCTATTAAAACAGTGCTTAGTACTAACCTTTTTTGCCTAGCCCTTGTGAAGAGAAACATCATGTCCTACTCACCCTCCTGCTGACCATCAAAGCTGAGCTGACTCTGTAGGTTCATTTCTAGATAGCCCTCCAGGTCAGTCTGTCCTAGTGTCTTACTCCTCACTGAAATCTCCAGCCACCTGAAGCTATTATCTGAGTCAGTTTTTCTCCACAAAATGAGCATGTGGCAGCTTGCCTTTATTTCAGGCCCCGAGCTATTACTTTATTAATCAAAAGGTAACTCTATTTGTCTTATATTTAGTACTTGTCTAAGTCAATCTCCATCAGTCTTCCAGCACTTTTCTTATCCCAAACCATCTTCTAACTGTCACATTTTGCTTTGCTAGTCGCAGGGTATCAGGACTTCTTGTCCTGGTACTTGGGGAACTCAAACAACAGCAAGTCTCCTTACCAGTCTGTGCCTCTCTCCCTTTTACATATGAGCGTCCTTTCTTTGGTGTCAAAGGGTTGTCTTGAGGGTTTTATACTTGATTCAACTCTTGAGATGTAAGGATATGACTGTTCTTGCTTTTTGCAAGTGGTCCCTTCAATTTTCTAAGAGTTTCCACGCCAATGACAATGTGTTTGCGTTACAACCTGCGTGACATGTTACCTGCATACAGCATACATGTACTGTATCTCCAATGTATTTCCAGTTCTATTAAAAACTGATAATCGGTTTCATCGTCAGGGTGCATTTTCTTCCTGATGATATTTTTAGCTATTGTGGGCTATAGACTAGCTGAATATTATCCTTTAACCTTTAACTGTTGCCTTCTATTTGCTGGGTAATAACTGACTTGAATTCAGACAACCCCATGAAGTAAGAAACAAAGAGATTTAAGTGTTGCAATGCCTCCTTCATGTATCACCTGATGCTTTTCCTGGTCTGATTGTTATCTAATGCAGTAACAGAGAAATGGTCAGAGCTGTTGCATGTGGCTGCTTGTGAAAGTAATTTTCCAGCCCATTTTTGGCATGTCATGTATATAATCTCCTGGCAATGGATATTTGCATTTCACTCCCATGATTTAAGATTTTTTTTTTTGCCTGTGCTTGGAATAACTTTCAGTGCTCTTTGCAAAATGTGCTTTGCAGAAATGTGCTTTGCAGAAACGCAGTGTACTTTCTGAGTTTATTTTGGAAGTTTGATTTTGGTCTTCCCCTTCACTTCTGGTATCAGTCAGTCTGGTGTAGGGGCAGCATGAAGGAGGTTGGTAGATGATTTGTAACTTAATAAGACTAAAGGATATAGTTCAGTTTATAATATCAACCAAAAAATTAACTTCTCTGCAGGGATTAACATGCAGAGCTTTTCTAACCTATGTGCTTGTACATGCTTACAGTGAATTACTGTTATTAAATCTAAGGAGGGGAGGGAAGCACTGGGGAGGAAACACAACATTTCCCTAACTCCTCTGGATCTCTGCAAATACAAACAAGCTTGTAGGACGGACAGCACATGCCATGAGAGGTGCCCAGAGATGTCTGTTTTGATAGTTACAGTGCTTGCAGTGTTTTTGTCTCAGAAGTAGTGTTAGTAAGCAGGGCAAACCATATAGCTCGTTTCACTCATCTCATCTCTGAGCCAGTCAGTGCCTTCTGGGGAAAGCTTTTGAACAGCAAAGGTGGTAACAGCCTTATATGGTGAAGACAGGATTTAAATGTATCTTCAGGGACATCAGTGTGCCAGGCTTGTGCCACTTTGGGTTCAGACAATGGGTTCTCTTATTTCCAGAGCAGTGAGCCCACACCATGTGTGGGCTCACTGCCATGTGTTTTAGCGAGTTGTTTCTTCTTGCAGACAGATCTGGTATCATCTGTCTAAACTATGGTTACCGTTGGTCCTGTAATTCAAGTGGTTGGTGCCTCATGCCTGTCAGTGTTTAAGAGGCATTTGGACAATGCCCTTAATAATTTGCTTTAACTTTTGGTCAGCCCTGAAGTGGTCAGGCAGTTGGACTAGATGATTGTTGTAGGTCCCTTCCAACTGAAATATTTCTATTCTATTCTATTCTATTCTATTCTATTCTATTCTATTCTAATTTGGCTCCAAGTTAAATATTTCACATTTTTCCTTCTTTTCAGACTTCTCACATCTCTCTGCTTCAGATGAATCATTTTATAGAATGGTTCTAGAAACAAGTCCAGAGAGTTTTGTTATGTATTGTTATACCTATTGATGGTAGACACAATTCCCTCCCTTAAAACTTGAAGTCCAAGTAGCAAATTCAGTCTTTTATGAGAGCTGTTCTCTTTCTTCAGTTTGGGGGGTTTGGTCATCCCATCTACTGACTATTATTACTATAAATTGTATGTTTGGAAAGAAATATGTGGATGTAATTGAAAAGAAGAGCAATGAGAATAATCAACAGCCTAGAGAAACATGGGTTGTGAGGAAAAAAATGAATATGTGGCTGTTTGATCTTCTAATATATATAAAAGACTGCTGCAAAGAGGAAGGCAATAATTCATTTTCCATGCCCAGGGCACAAGTAGTTATGGTTTTAAGCTGCAATTGTGCATCTCTCTGAGCATTCTCCATTGCCTTGTATTTCTTTCAAGTGACTGATCAGTCACCTATTTTCTATTCTCATAAAACATGCTCCAGTCAGAGCTATGCAGGGTGATTTTACCTGTGAACTCTCTGTGACTCTCCAGACAGTGGTGCTGTGGGGCAGCTCTCTGATCTAAATGCAGGTGGGGCAAAAATCTGGTGTAGGTTGGGCAGGGAGCCCAGCAGCAAAGCTGGGGAAGGACCTCGGATCTGGGAATCAGGCAAGAGACTGATACAGGAGCGGGTCAAATGTGAGCCTGCACATGTGAGCCACACCATTCAGGAGTCTCTTACCTCTGAGAGGGTGACTTCAGCATCTTTCTCTTTCCTTCTTCATGACCTCACTGATAGTCATCATATGGCCTAATTTGCATGACCCTAATCATGATGTGTGTACCCCTGTTCCATGGTCTGTAACGGGTCAGAAAACAGTTGGGCTATCTGCTCTGATAGTAATACAAATGTTATCTGTGACTGAAGGAAACTTTACACTGTTTTTTAATCTGCTGGACATCCTGCTTGGAAGGAGGAGTAATTTTTCAGCTGCAGGAAAACCATGAAAAGGAAATCTTTTGTTGCTGTTTGACTGATTTTCACACTGACAAATGGAAACAATCAATGGAAGTTACCAGCTCAGGAACATCTATCTTCACTTTTTCCCATGTGAAAAATTCCCCAGCCTAGGAGATCAACTTGATCGGGAAGCTGAACTAGAATTCAGATGTTTGCACTAATAAGGTGGTCTTTCCCTCAGACCCCAGCACATTTACAGTGTGTCATGAATGCAGAAGCTGAATATTGCTGTCACTAAGGCATGTTTACTTTGTACAGCTTCCAAGACTTGTAATCAGAGCTGTCTGAATAATACTGATATCAGTTTAAGTCTCTGAGAACCTTCTCAGTGTGACAGAGTACATGTTGATTCATGTAGTCACATCTGCCATACCTGCAGTCCTGATTTTGAATCTTTTCTTTTTTTCCACTTAAAAAGGTGGAATTAATGTTGGGTGTGTATTTAATGGTCCTGCTTGGGCTACTTCACATTCATCTGGTAACACATGGCAAGAAAAGGTATGAAGGAAAGGAAACTAAAGATGTATGATGGCTTCTCTTAGTAATGTCATCCCCTAAAATATAGTATCTTCCCTAACAATAATTCCATCTTCTGTAGTATGGAAAATACTGTCTTAGGCTGCATTTCCCTCATAATAATGATACAGATGCAGGTAGTGCTTCCTTGGCTGAGGCTTCGGCTCCCAATACGTTTCCTCTCCTTCCCAGTCCCTGGATCTATCCCCACATGGCTCACATTCCTGCATGTCTGGCACTGGTGTGTGTCTGCTGCTCTCTCCTTTCTCAGCCAAAGGGTTGGGGGAAGGGGGTGTGTCTGTTCTAAATTATAATTTATTTTGCTTTATCCTTGATCTAAAAAGGAGGCTGTATTTTTTCAGATGCCAACAGGAACTGAAGACTCTTTTCCAGATGGGGAGGAATATCCAGGCAGACTTTATAGCATAAGGAGCTAGGCAGGAGTCTTGGCTCCTTTGTCATGTGGTGGGTCCTTGAATTTTTTAATTCACTGTTAGCACTCAGTAACTTTGTTCGATCTTTTTATACCATTATACAGATGATGCATCTCACCAAACTGTGATCCCTGTTTTTTTAATGCCAAAAGTAACCAAAAGCTTGGTGCAGCCTGATAGCCCATAGTCTTTAGGCCAACACTTCATAGCGCAATTATGGGTGAGGTAGAAGAGAGTGTAGATGAAGGGGCCTGAAAAGCAGGTCAGAGGAAGTGCAGGGTAGTATTCACTACAGGCCTGTGCTCTGCAGCTCACGATTCAACTGGAGCCTCATGCTGAGAGGTCAGGCTCCAGTCTCAGTTGAAGTAAATCCAAGTTTTGTATACAGGAACTAGAGAAAGCAAATACACATTCATCATATCCATGTAATCTTATAAACCCAGGTTTCCAGGTTTTACATGTGGCTGATGGGTGATTTGAAGCTTAAACCCAGAAGCATCCAGGGAAAAGAAACACCTTAGTTATACAAAATAACATCTTTGCAACCCTGTAGCTTCTAGCACATCTGCCTTCCTGCTCTATCCTGCCTCTTTGTTGTGGAGGGAAATCGCTCATTTTTTAGTTCAGTGGTAAATAGAGGTGATGACTGAAGCCGGGATGTTTTTAGCCAAAATCAGTACCCCATAAAAAGAATGATCCACACAAACAACTTTACTTACTGTTGTTCAGAGTCCCGCAGCACATAAAGAAAGTAATTTTGGGAATTCCTTTGCAAACAGACAGACCTGCCACAAACCTAATCCAGAATCTGTGCCAGGTCTGATAACTTTTTCAAGATTTACAATAGTTTGATTATCTTTTTCTGTTTCATCTTTTCCTGTTTTGCATTTGCACTTAGTTGATGCTGATGTGGAAAGCACCAAACTGCTGCAAATGGAGGGGATTCTGATATATTTTCATCCTGAGCAGAGGCAGTGAAAGGGAGAAGTCTCATGCAATTCCTCCTCCCTGGAGATCCAGAAACTGCCTCAAAGCCCAGACACGGGCATGAGTAGCTGTACGTACTCGCACTAGGCACCACTCTGACATGAAAGAAGGCCCTGCATGGAATTGCTGTGCTGCTTTTCCTATGGTAAGAAGGACTGAAGAAGTTTGCATCAGAGGCTAGCCGGTGCTTTTCAGGCACTGCTCTAGATATTGAAGAAATGCGTGTCTCTGCTTGTTGGAGAGTTTTAGGAGGTTTTGTGCTTGCGAAGCCATGAGAAACAGCACCTTGACTCTGTACACTGCTATTCGCTCCCTGCATGCTCCACTAAAATGGGAAAGCAACTGACAATCAAATCCGGTCTTACAAAATACTAACAATCCCCACATAGATACTCAAAGAAAGAGAACCTCTGCTTTGCAACCCTCCCTAAAGTAGCCTTAGAGGATCACTGTCCATTTTAGTATTCAGTTTACTCCTTTTCTATCAGTAAAATAGTCCTTGGCCGTTTTCTGTTTGGATGCACTGAGTCCAAGTGAGAACGTACTCTTGACAATACAGTTAACTAACTTAATTACATTAAAATAAATTTATTTTAAACCAACTTCAATTAAATAAATGCACAAACCATTCTGACATGGGCGCCAGTGAAAACAGGCATGAGTAAAAATACATTTGTGGTCAAAGAACACCTACACACAGAGAGCTGGTACTCCTTTACACTTACTGAGAGCCATGCATGCTCTACCAGAGGCCCATAATCATGTAAGACGTTTCAGGGGGTAGAAGTATCCTGTTGAGTTTCACCTCTGCTCCACCTAATTTCCCTGGTCTTCTGCAGCCTGTATTATTTTTCTAAGTAAAAGGAAACAATTTGCTTGCTAACAATACACTGGTTTAAATAGACCTTCAGGTATAGATTTTCCATAAACCAAGAAACCAGCCCAGCTTATCTGTTGGCTTTTAATTCTGAAATTTATTAGCTTTCCACATCCATTGCAGATACAAGCACAGTCTTAATTGCTCCATTTTTATTCTCACAGAAAATGCAGTAAATCTTAATGGTTGTGCTTCAAACATTAAGAGGCAATGTAGTAGCTGTAGGAGAAAAGTATTCAAAACACATTAAATTAGTAAGTGCTTAATAACATTTTCAAGCTGTTCATCAGAATTTATTTTGAGTTTGAAAGAGTAAATGTCCCCAGAATTCTTAAAGAAGACATCCAACTGGAATACTTTTCTCCCCCAACCTTGATATTTCCTTAAAACATTTTCCCCACTCCTCGTCCCCTTCTGAGATTTTCACAACTGTGTAAACAATATTTTTTTACTTTAATTATAATGCTAGTTGAGAATGTGTTCTGTTATTTTGGCTACATTACCAGCTCACACACTGTTTGTTTATAGCTCTCTGAAAAGCCATTTTAATAAGGTCAGATTTGCAATTTAAATTTACGTTAATATTTCTTGCAAACTCCAGCTCTGTTTGTTTATGCAAGGGGTAAACATACTTGAAATTTATTGCTTTAAAAACACATTCCTTTGTTTTATTTTCAAATTGGTACCTGTCAGGTAATAAACATTCTTGACTTTATATATTTTCCTGTGTGAAAAGGAAGAAAACTTTTTTCTTTTTTGCAGGGGAGAAGAAAAGAACCTGGGTGAGTGAGAAAGAATGAAATCAGTTATTCAAAATGGAAATTTCATCTGCAGAAACAATTAACAATGAACAATTTATTTTACAAATGAAGACTTTTTTCCTGTTGCAAATTTTTTTCTAGGGGACTGTTGCTTTAAACGAATTTGACTATTAGGATTTGTTAAATCTTTTGTAAAAACAAATATTTACCCATGAATATCTTATGACTCTTCACCGGGAATTTTTATTCCCATACTGGAACTGAATCTTAAAATTGGATAGTTGGTCATCTGCACTATGATACCATTTCTTTTCTTTTTTAAATTAGATGACCTGAACTTTTTATTTCATCAGAAAATTTTCTTTCATCCATATCTATATCAGCTGTAGGTATTTTCAAAGCCTAGCATTTTAATAGCTAATGCCACACTCTTCACAGAAGACACTACTGTGAAGCCTGAACATGAAACAAATTCAGTTTTGCAGTGAAATGAATTTTGAAGTTAAGAATTCGGTTTCTTTCAGACATTCATATGAATATACTCCACACAACTCTTATCATGTGGTAGCTTGCCAACAGGAATGTGAACATCAACAGATGAATTTCTGATGAGAAGTTCCTGAAACAGTGTGAAATAAATTGTTTTCATTTTTCACTACCTTTGTTGAGCAGTTAGTATTTGATATTGCCTGGTTTCTATAAAACCTGTGTAACTGTCTCTCTGTAGATCATAGGCATGGCTTAATTCCTACCACTTTGAGCTAGTGGAGTAACTGCATCATCTCACCGGCAACAAGTTATTTTATTTTCTGAGTGCTAGAAAAAGATATGAACCACATTCTTAGCTGGAAGTGTAGTTTGCATGCACAGAGACCTAGATCTTCAGTTACGGTATATTGATGCCTTTCACCTGATTTTCACTCACCCATGAAAGCTGTCCCTTAAGCCAAGAGCCACTGTTTCTGGAGAATAACTTGTTTACCGATATGAAATATGTTGTGGACAGATTTGAAGTGCCAGGGTCTTAGTACCCTGGCAATGGCAGGCAGGCAGGTAGGTGTGACAAATGCACCCATGCTTAGAGAACTCCTGCTATTCCTGCAGTCTGTTGGATCCGGGCTAACCCTGTATCTTCTCCAGCTCTTCGCTTCCCTGCACAGACACATAAGGTCCTCCCTCCTTTTCTGCTTTCTGCCTAATGGCCCTCATGGTAGAGGTGGCAGTCAAGTCTGCAGGGCTCAGACATTTCTTGATCTTCAGAGACAGCCAGTGGCAAGGCCAGGCAGGGTGTGTGGTTTTGTGCCTGTGGACATTTGTTTGCTGAGCTGACCCTACACCGTTCTTGTAAGGAGGACAACTTGCTAATGAAGCTAGCTATGAAAGGCCCTGTGTTGTGTTGCCTGGATATTTCAGAAATGCTGGCTTTATGTGTTTTTTTGTGCCTGCATGCTTGCTATTTTTAAAACAGACATAAACACAGACCCCTTCTTGTGAGGTTAAATGACTAAGGATGTGAAAAGCGCAGCACCTTGTTCAGGCAGGAGGAGGGAAGAGAGGACAAAGCTTGAGAAGCTCAAAGAAAGAAAACAGAGGATGCTAACAGCATTGATGCAGAGGTTATGTTCTGGATTTATTTACCTTAAAGGTTATTCTGTTTTATTGTTTTTAAGAAGAGCATTTCAACCTGCTTTGAAGAAACACAGCTCTTGAAATCATTTGTCTCTAGCAGCAGCAGGAAGAAGAAAGAAAGAAAGGCATGGAGTGGGATTTTCAAGGCAGCGATAGCCTTTGCCCTGCTTTGTCCTAATTTGTCTGGAAACGGCTATGGCAGAGACATGGATGTTGGTGAGGGCAGAGATTTATCTTGTAGCTATTGAAAATGAAGATATTTTTGGTCCACGAAAAGACTGAGCAGGACATTTCCAGCAAAATATCTTTTGTTAGAGAACTCAGTATAAAATTGAAGTTCTTAATAGAAATATATGAGTTTTGACTAAATTCTTTTCTCAAGAAAATTTCTGATGTGGAATTTGGGTCTGACCACAATGGAACTGTGAACCACCAACCCTTGTCAGTGTGGCCAGTAGCTTGGAGCTTAGGACATTGGCCTGAAATCGGAAGTTCTCACAAATCCATGCAGTTGACCTATCCCATGAATAACTGGATGCTCTGGGGAAGTACATTGTTTTCCATCCAAAAACCAGCAACAGGAAAATGTAACACCCCCCCCCCCCCCCCCCAATAATTAAAAATCCACAGCTTCTCTCAATGTGCAATGAAAACTCCTTTCAAAACCTTGGCTGTTTGACAGAGAAGTATTGTTTTCTGATCAATCTTAAATACAAGCTGCCTCCACAGAGTTTCCTTCTGCTGTTGCAAGAGAGAAAAATTAGATGGGTAGGAAAGATAAATTTCCAAGCAGACTGTCCGGGAGTCTGACAGAAGCTTATGAGAGAAGAGGATGATTTCTTCCCTGGGGCTTCTGCTCTTGAAGAAATACCATTCTTCTGATTTTCCCATACTACACCTGGTGCATCAGAGCTTGCTGCCACGTGCCTTTGCATCTTCTTAATGGAGCATGGCAATTCTGTTCCTGTCTGAGTCTATTAATATATTTCATAATTATCCATGCCATTTTTCTTCTTTGCTCCCTGTCTAGCTGTGCATTGCTTAAGGCTATGGCACTGAAGTTTTCACCTGGTGGATTCTAACTGTTTGTTGTTGGTATCATTGTAGGATATATTTAATAATTTGTTCAGACTTTAGAGGTTGAAGAGAGAGGTTAATCCCATTTAAAATGTAACATCTGTCAAAGCATTTAAAATCCAATTTAACAGCTCCACAACCTGACTCTTTCTGTGTACACAAATAGAAAAAATAGTTATGTTACACAACATGTCTTGATGAAACATTACCCACACTCCCCTCCACCCGTAATAAGTCAGTGCGAAGTGATAGGTTTGGCCCTGGGATGCTGTTACAGTGTAAACATCATTAAGGGGATAAAATTGGTTCAAACATTGTTACTGAAGGTTTTTGCAATGTGGAGAAATACAAAATGATTGAAATTACTCCTTGGTCAGGTTAGAAATCAAAACGAACCATGGCACAAAGTTTCAATCCACGTCCAAACTGTTGAAAAACCTTAGGGTAAATACGTCCAGCTGGATCAGCCTGTTTCTGGGAGTGAAGATAACTGTTAGACGAGAGTTCCCCATTTCTGGTATTGGTTTTGTTTTACCAAAATAATTTTTGTTTCCTGGCCGCCTCCATTTCCCACAGCCTGACTTTGTGTATCTCTCATCTATGCTGGCAAGAGGGAAAACCGAAGCTGACTGGAAATATTTTTCTTTCATAAGATCCTCCTGGAAGACTCATGCTGTGGATATATGGGGACAATGGGTAAATTTCTTCCTTCAGGATTACTAGTTTAGGACCAACACCTTCAGTGATTTTCCTCTGCATCTTCTCTGCTTAGATTGTGATGCTTTGTTTACATCAAAATCTCCTGTTTACATTGACATCTGAGTCTGTTGATAATCTGAACCTGGGTTTAAAGTTAGCTTTGTCTGGAAGGTTGTGTTTTCAAACCAAAATGCACTGGAAAATTTCAAGGGTGTGTGGCTTCCTTGACTCAAAAATATGAACTATCATCACATGCCAGTGAGAATCCTCAATGGCTATGTGTATTATGACTTCTTTTTTTTTTTAATAAATTGAGCACGCAGTAATGGCCACTGTTGAGAGCAAAATGCCAATCTTGGTCAACCAGTAAAGCCATTCACCTGAGGAAATGCTGTGTTTCAATGAAGATAATAACCCATCTGTTCAGTTATCTATTATTGCTCATATTTTTACATCTCACTTCTCACAAAGGGTTGTATGTAGGCTTTTTAATGTATTTGCTGCCTGTTCTTCTCCCATTTCACTAGTAGATCACTAGTACTAATTCTTCTTTTTACATGATTCTGTCTTACAAGATAGGAATGCTGAGTCAGATTGATTGGCTGTATAACAGTAGAGTTGTGTTTAAGAAGTAATGTGCAGAAATCCTGTCTTTGTTGTTTGACTGTGCAATGTCCTTCCAGTGGAAAAAGTCATGAGCTTTCTGCCTTTTGAAATGTATAGTACAACCATATTTAATAATCCCTGGGGAGATAACTATCAAACTGAAGAATGAAAAGAGAGGAAAGCAGTGGTCATGACCTCTGCATTAGCTGTAGAGCAGGAGCAGGGATTGATATGAACCACCTCTTGCACTGGAATGCACATGCCAAGCTGCTCCAAACCCTGTTTGCAAGAAGAAGCTATGAGATGTCTTAATTCCTATCAGGTTGGAGCCTTCTTATTGTCTTATGCCAGTGTCCCAGTGACAAGAGCACTTGGCATAGAGTGAGGACCCTGGCATTGTATTCCTGACTCTGCCATTGACTTGCTACATCACCTTACTTGAGTTATTTAATCTGTATGTCTTAAATTGTTTACAAAAGGAAGATAATTTTACACGCTTTATATGGATGTTGAAGTTTATGTCTTTTTTGTTAATGACAGTGTGGTGTGATCTGTAACAACTAGGCTGCTTGTCATTATGCTCTTGGTCTATATTTCATGAGTCTTCAGTGATAAACACTATTGTAATTAGTCTTAAGCTGGGCATATTTTGGCCTTCCTTTCCCAGAGACACTTCTTCATTTGCTATTCATCCCCTTGTCATAGCACTGCAGCAGTTCAAAATGATCAATCATTGCAACATAACATATGCCAGCTCCAAAAGAAGTTGAGCCAACAGCACTCAGAATAAGTGAGTTTCTTAACGTAACACACGGCTGATAAAAAGGGAAAGATAAATGAAGCCCATAATTCCTTCACTGTTTGCACTTTCTGGTAGTGAGGCATATCAAGTTGCTGAGTAGGATTTTAAATGAAACCTCCTTACTATTTGTCATTAAAAAAAATAACAGTTATATAAAATAAAGTGAAAGCAACCTTTAAAAATGAAGTGTAACCAAGCACTAGAATTAAATGAAATCACTTTCCTTTTAGGTTTGTTACTTTTGATCAGGCCTTATGTAATGAGAATTGAAATTAAATTAAAAAATTCTCTGGTGCAGCAGAAAATATAAAGGTAAAATGCTGTTAATGCTCTTTCACTACACAGTGGCTATCATCATGGCTGTCATTGGGGTTGCTACTGGAGTTGCTAAAAAGCTGATTAGATGAAGCATTATTTCCAGAAGGACTATGCACACATTAATGGATTTTTGTCCATTCTGTGGTCATCCAATTTAGAATTCACTTAAGTACTGTGGGTTTGAAAGTCTGACAGAACTGCAGAATGTATTGGTTTCCTGTTTCAACCTAGGTCAGCTATCATGAGAAAGAGCAAAGGGGAAAGCTGAGGTACAGATGGCATGGAACACTGATGACAGGACGGGAAGTGCAAAAAATTGAATATGACGCAACTATGCATAGAGAAAGATGGGTGGGGAAAAGGGCAAAATGCTAAAAGATATTTCCACTGTCCTCTACAAACTGTTTGTTCCTGCAGATTCTTTGGTCTTATTATTCTGCTCTGACACAACGTAGCCCTTGTGTTAGTTTAAGAAATATGCCATTGTTTGACTTCACAGATAAGAGATTTTGGGAACCTTGTCTCATTTAGCAAATCCACAGACAGTCTGAGAGATTTCCATGGCTTCAGAGTCAAGGAAGTGCCCCTTCTCTGCTTATGATATCATCAAGTAGGAACAAATAATATACATTGCCCAGTAAGCTGCAAACAGCTAGTAGGAACTGTGGTCTCTGAAATTTCACATAGCAGCTTATTTTTTCATTTATGCTTTGATGTATATAGTGCAATATTAGGAGTACTGAGTTATGAATATTGAGGCTTAAGTAGGGAGAGAGAGACATTTTATAAGGTGAATAAAATTTAAAAAATGAAGGGCATTTCTAGGCCTTTCCACAGACATATCATTCTCTTCAAGAGTTATTCTGTAAGATTTTGTTGAAATATTTTTGTATAACAGATCCTGATAATTCATCTTAATGCAGCAGCAGAAAAGAGACAAGACAAACTTTGATTTAAATTCATTTTTTATTAAAAATTAATAGATTTTTAAGGCCAGAAGGGATCATTATGGTAATCCAATCTGACCTATAGCAGGCCATCAAATTTTAGGCAGTAATTTCTATCTTAAGACTGATACCTGCACTTAAACTACAGTATGCTTTTTCCATCCCTTTCATACAGGCAATCTTGATTTAAAGCAACCAAGTAATGGAGATGCTGCTGCATTCTTTGATAAGCTATTTCAGCATCACAGTTGACGAAGCTCTGTTAACAACAGCATGATTTGATGGGGTCATGACTGATATAGCCAGTGGTAGAAGGCCTCTTGGGTTAGCAGTGGTTATCCTGATTGACGCACGGAATACATTCATATGTGTGTGTGGACTCGTTTTGACCACACATTGCTGCCAACCAAGCCTAGTCTCCATTTTCTGGACACCCAGAGCTAAAAGTGCTACAAACACTTAGTTCCAGAGATTATGCATATGCATATATGAATGCACTAAGCATGGTGGGTCAAAAAATATTGAAGGTGTTACTAAAAGGTAAACATTCTTTCTAGAACAGATTTCTATCAGCAAATCAGTGAATTTAGTGTGAATTGGATGCTGACGTCTGTCTCCACACACCATTTCCTTTAAGGGTTAATGCTTGTGTCCCCGTGGGTAATAATAGTTTTGTTAGGACAGTTGACCTACTGTTGACCCAGTTCTGAAGGTGTCTGTGTTTATACCACCATGTTATCCAAGTCCAATTTAGGTGGCAATTGTCAGATTGCTTTGCAAAGAGGGAGAATGTTTTATCAAAAAATCCCACCTAATTTATACAAAGCCTTACTGGGAAAGATGTAATTCAAGCTATGAATTTTTTACTCATTTTTCATGGATGACTGCTGGCTTCCCTCTGACATTTAAGATCTTCACATGCCAGCCACTTTAGTTGTGATCTGCAGTGGTTCCTGCCTCAGTGATTGAGCTTCACTCTATTGAACACAGCTGCACATACAGAGCTGCATCAAAACACTCTATTATATGTGTCAAGTTGGGAAGGAAAAGGAAATATTTCCCCCTGCTTTTTACTTCTGGAATATGATGCACAAACAACTCTCCTACCAATTGTTTCATTTCTTTCTTCTTTATTTCCTGGCAGGATAAACTTGGGCTTTGAGGACCAGGCTGACAAATAAAATGCAGCAACTAGGAAGCCTCCGAGGAACTTCACTGTTATCATTATGTGACAGTGAGGGTGTTTGGAAGCTCCTGGTGATACTTGGTGTAGAGTTCTCACCTTCCAGTTGTAAAAATGCAACAGGTTGCTCAGTCTAGAAGAGATTGTCCACTAGGCATTCAGAGACTTAAATAAGAACTTCATTTTTTTTTCCTTATTTAGTATAGGAAGCATCTGTGTATGTGTTCAAATGCCAGGTACAGATCTGATGGCTGCATTATATGTAAAAGGCCCTTCCATCCCTCTTGCTGCTTTTTTCTCCAGTCAATCTGACTTGTATGGTCATGATAATATGGGTTATAATTTTGAAATGTCAATTTGTTGTTTCCACCCATTTGGATATTCCTAGACACCTGGTATGTGTATTGATTAGCTGACTTCCAGATTTAGGACCTAATTCTGTTATCAATTGTAATGCCTATTTTGTCATAGGCAAAAGCCCTTTACCTTCAAGGATGGTGTATTTTACATGAGTGAAGGTGAGAAGTAGACTTAGGCTTTTTAAGTCTAGTCAGAAATGATTGCTCTTCAGACACTGATGTAGACCCTTTCAGGGAGTGAAACACAAGGAATTAGGATGTTGTATCTATGCAAAGAATCTGTGAGGGGATCTGCGCCTCTCATCATAAAGTGACCTACAACACAGTGATACGGCCTTCTTGACATGGTCCTTTCCTTTATGACCACAAAAGGCCGTTTCATTTCTGGTTTAGAAGGTATAGACATCTTGCTGTCTCCCTTCCACCTGTTTGCATTTACATAGCTGTAGGAATTGGACTGTGGAAAAGAAAATGTGCATTTGAATCAGTTCAGCTCCTGAAAAATTTACCTCCCTTTGGAGTACTGCCCTGTTCTATGTAGAGGACATGGACTACACAATATAAGTGAAAGAATAAAGCCAGAAGATGCTTCCTTGGGGTTATACTGGGGCTCATGCTGCTAATAAATGGTGTTAATAAATTCAGTGGGTGTCCTACCTACCCACATTTTCTGGAGATGAATCCACCTTCCCCAGTTTACAGAAACTTTCCAAGCAAAGCATATCTCCATGGATAACCGTAGTGATGAAACGACTGAAGCATGAGAGAAGGATTTTCTCCTTCTTCCTTCCCATCTCTCATAGAAGAGGTGTGTTGCTCTATAAAAATTACTGAATTAGATTATAACTGTGCTTGAGAGTTACATCAAAGAATGTCAGAGCAGTTCCACTAATGACAATGGATATCTGAGGGAATATTACAGCCAGGGCATCATGTCAATAATGAACTAGTTTGAAGTACATTGAAGTGATATTTCTGATGACTCTAGTTGAAAATCCATGTCATATAATTGAGCTGTAAGTTGTATTGTTAAGGTTCTTGTCGACACAGTATTCTGTGGAAGTGAGCAGAAAGCTCATCCTGAAGGGTGCTCTACTAAATGGATTTATAATATATTGTTGTCTTACTGTGCACTTCTTCTAACACATACTGATCTGATTAGCGCTGATTTTCACTTGCTTTTAAATTACAGGGCAATGATGGATCTGTGGAATAAGTATTGGGTGACTCTTGTGCAAGAACCTCAGCGAAGGAGCATTACAATTTTAAGGATCTCTATATTTGTAGATCTTGTTGGCAGGAAGTTTTCTTCACCTAAACCACCTTTTGCTCAGTTTCTGTTTATTACAATGCTTTCAGGGCTGGTCTTCTGAAGTCAATGCAAAGTATCCTGTTAATGATAATGGGTTAAGTCTCAGGTATGGTATGTGCTGGAGGATTATCATTACAAGAAGAAATAAGATTGATTTGCTTGTGAAGCTGTTTGTGAGCTTTTCCTTAGGCTCATCTTCACAAACTCCAGGTCCTGTTCCATTTTGTAGAACCATGAACAATGCTTTTCTTTCCTCCATGTTTAAACTCTTAATATATTTAGAAGCAGTTCTTCCTCTTTTGCTCTTTGGCAAGCTATAGAGAGTTCCCATATACAACTACCGATTTAAAATTATGCAGTCAAAACCAGGAGACTCCAGGTTCCACCTCTGTGTGTATGAGCAGTACGATATGTTTTTTGAATGTATGGAAGTGTATCTTTTTTCCTATGGGAACTCTGCCTCATTCAGTCCATGGAATGATGCTGAGTATTTTTCAGTATTTTATTTTCTTCTTGTTTGTCATGTAGCATTACGTGTCATTCCCTGCAAAAATCCTGAAACTCTTTCAAATCCTGTTCTAGCAATGGAATATCTAATTTTTCATGTTTTTGTAAATGCAGCTCATCTTTAGATTGACCATACTTGTCATAGATGATCATTAATTTATTTCTAAATAATTCTCTAATGTGAAGGCTTATTGTTATCCCCTTTTCACAGATGGGGTGGTTCACAGTGAAGGAGAGATACAGTGAGATTATGATCAAAGTACCTGTTAATATGTGTGTGGGATATGAGAACCTCAAGGCCTGTTTTTTCATGGACAGGAGGTGAGACTACTGCGAGTGACCAGCTGTTGGCCAGTGTGCCTCATTCCCTCTCATAGGGTGGGGTGGGAAATCTGTGGAAGGGCAGAGAAGGACTCTGCCAGACCAGGCTTGATTTCAACAGCCTTAGCAAGGAGACCACGTAACATCTCTTCCAGCATTCCCTGCCTGATGGCACTTTCAGCTTCTGGCACACGTTTGACAAGACCTCTTACACACCGCACACCACAGAGATCTTATTCATGCCTAGAATTTATTTTTGAGAAACGAATGAGATGATAGATACAGTCCTGTAGAAAAAAACCCACTACATGAAAGGCAATAGTAATACCAACAGAAATGCTGAATTCAGGTTCAGAAGGCAAAAAATGGCTTATGTTTGGCATAGGCATAGTAACTGGGGAGCAATGGATGTACCACAATACTGTAACTAAGCCTTTCTCATCATTTCTACTGCTGCAAATCCTACATTTTGGGGAAATGTAGATTCAGCAGCGTTTGCAATCTGGATATTGTGGCTTTGGGTAACTTTTTCCTTAGTGTTAATTATGTTTCTTCTGGTAGTCAGGTTAGTTTTTACATTTATCCTAGGCTGTGTGCAATAGTGCATGTGGTCACTACTTCGTGTGACCCATCAGGAATGCAAGAGAGAGTGTGTGTGTCTGTCTGTCTGTCTGTGTGTGCAGGGGTAGGGTGTTGGGGCAGCTGCACTGCCAGCTGACATCCTCAGTAAGCCTGACTTTGGTGAAACTATGATTGTGTTGCTAGTGCCACGTGCTTCCTAAAACTAGAAGCTGTATGTGACTGGCTGCTTGGGAATGCAGGGCAAGCCAAGACGAGAATCAAGAGGCAGACACTGTAATGCTGAGGGAGCTATTTTGACCTACAGTTCTGCCATGCAGCTCCAGACATGTTTTTGTTCTCTTTTCCCTTCCTCAGACTGTGTCAGGAGAATATTCTGGTGTTTCGGCCTTAGAAAATACCCTCAAGGACAGCATCAGCTAATTTTCCATGCCTTACCAAAAGCAGATGAACAGAAGTCCCAAAGGCACTTATTACTTTAATTCTTTGGAAACATAACTGCAAAATTTTTTTGATCATTTATTTAAAATGTGCCTGTGAGTTAAATACAGCAACAGCCCAGGAAAAGAAAAGAGAAGCAGTTGATCAAACTTCCCTGACATAGCGTTTTGTCCCTGAGCTTGACAGGACCTCCTTTAGGGATGAAAGCTTAAAGGAGGAAAGGATTGGTGTAACACACAGGAAAAGTGACTTGAATACACCCTGTGCTTATGCAGCATGAACAAAATACCTCCCTGCTATGAAAAGCTCTCAGTCTAAATAAGGAGAGGGGAATAAGTAGGATGATCTCCTTTGATTACCTCTATCTGCTGTGGACAAAATAACATGCCATTCTCATGGGGCTTGGCTGGCTTTGTAGATGGGCTCTTGTCTGCCTGTCTCCCTGCACGTGGATGGAGGCCCCTTGGGCACTGTTAAACTGGTGGAAATTAAGGACTTGATTACAAAAGAGCACTCACCTCCTGGAGGCTCACCGTAATTCTCTTTTTTGCTGTGACTTTCAGTGCTGCCAGAGGGGATTCAAGAGAAGTGAGGCTGCAGTGAAGGGTTTTGTCTGGGTTATCCTTGACCCCTTTTGACCCTCTGAAGCACGTAAGACAGGACAAGTTCTTACAGGGTCCTGGAGGGTGAGACCATCAGGATCATAATACATTTTAGACTCAAGTCAGACAAGCAAAGTCATAATTTCTGCTCTGCAGAAAAAACTTCAGGATTTGGTTTAATCATAAAACAGGTTAAAAAAATTTAACTAGTGAATGTTTTTTGCTTCACAAAGGGTATGTAAGCAAGACATACTATGCTTTGATTTAAAACCATATGACCACGCTTGCATAGTACACAGTTTGAGCTATCACACCTTGAATATATCAGGGCTTAGTGGCACAATATTGCCACTATTTAAACATGGTCAAATGGCTTGATGTCACATCACGGATTCCTTTCCTTCATCCCAAAAACATCTGTTAAAAACTCCTGAAATCTCACCTTAATGAAGGCTTCATCTCAAGCTGCATGTTCAGAGGATGCAGCAGAGTCCCACAGAAATATGATCTGTACGTCCCTTGGTCCTTCTTCTTTTTGTGTGTTTGCCTCCTTGCTGTCTCCCACCCAATACCTCTTATCATAGGGCACCACATAGTGATAGCTGACCCTTCAGCTAGGATGCAGACACACATTTCTTGAGTGACATATCCCATGAGCTATCCTGGCCCTTGAGGCAGGTTGGGTACTGGGCACTCATTCAATTTTCCCAGAAAAAAAATTTCAATTTTGCAAAACCAGTGTTTTCTATTGAAAAATCATTTTGACAACAATGTCCCAAAGAGCCTCACCAGTCAGCTTTATGTGCAGGAAAATGAAGTTAATAACAGGGCAAAGCTCATCTAGCAAACAGGAGAAAGAAATGTAAGCAGTACAGCTCTGGACAGACTGCCAAGTATTGATGGTTTGGGATAAGAAACAAATAATAATAATCTGTTAGCCACAAGTGGAATAGATAGAATGCTCTGTTTCTGTAAGGATGTCTCCTAGAGCTGAGACATAAAGCAGAGAAACCTTACAAGCGTCTGTCAAACCAGCTGAAGAGAAATAAGATGTATCTCCTGATAGCAGCAGCAGACTGTCAGCTGTGTGACAGGCTCTGAATAAATTGCTCTTTTCCAAAGATTTCTTCAAGAACAGAAACATAACAGCAAAAGAGAAGAATACAAACAATAATCCTCCACACACAGTCTCCTTATCACCTGTGCCTGATTTTTAAGTGAGAAATACTACTTCTGAATAGATATACTTCTGTGTCTCATGTTTCTTAGAATCTCTGAATCAGTATCTTTGCAAGATGACCAAGCCCAACAGCAAAGGTTAGACACTGTTCTCCACTCTTGAATAGGTGTCATTTCTTCTGGGTCATCCACAGCATGGGGGAAAGAATAAACTAGTAACAGCCTGAGCCCTGGAAGGAGGGCAAAGCTGACCTCATTTGTGCAGAATTTCTTTTTCACTAGACCTCCAAGGGGGTTAAAAGGATGCATAAATTACAAAGCTGTTGGCTCCCACATGAGGAAATGGTGGAAGAACAGCAAGTGTGATCGTAACTCACATTTTTCCTGCTCCTTTTCTATAACCAGGCTCTTGCTCAGCCTTTCCCTCTTATCCTTTTTCCTACCTCCTCACCCAGTTGCTGTCTCTCCTCCTCCAGCCTGCTCTTGCACCCTCCCCAATGACAGTTCTCTGTCCCAGGCTTCAAACTCTTTGTGCAGTTTCATCCCTTTCCACCAGCTTCTTGTCTTGAGGCCATCAGTCAGCCAATGCATGCCTGAGATCTATTTTCTCTTTCTTGTCATTACTCACACTGATCTCCTCACTCAAGCTTTTCCAGGCTCTTCTCCCTCATGCACTTTCCAGTCCCAGTCTCCTTGTCCTCCTCTACTCCACTCACTGGTTCCTGTACTGGATGCTGAATAATAACACACAAGGACTATGAGCTTGTAACACCGGTCATGGAGAACCATTTCCAGAGTTGCTGTCATGCATGCTGCAAGTGAACAGAAGGACCTTCTGCCACCTCCTCCAATCTGGTTTTTCTCCACTGTTAATTTTTTTTCCCAGTGTCAGTGGCGTGCAGACATAGAGCTACCACTGAGCAACTCATTTTGGTATTGAATGCAGTTTAATCACTTCAGCAGAGCTTTCTTCCCAGCTTTGTTAGCCTGTCTGTTAGTCTAAACAGACTGCTAGAATGGGGCCATGCTGCTTCCCACACCTAAGCTGGGCTACTGAGGGTTAGCTCAGGTATCCCCACAAGGGTCTTAATTTGTTCAGGCTGCAACACCAACTCTTTGCCTTCTGATCTAGGCAACCTGTTTTCATTCCATGGTACCTGAAAAGGGCATTTACAGCATAACAGTGGAAAGTCTCTCTGGTTTAGTCTTTGATGTCCAGTCTGTATCATCCCAGAGCAATAGCTGAAGGGCAAATCTTCCTCATTTTCAGGCTGCAGCATTGTCAGGAAGGCAAGAAATCCCTCCTCTTCTTTGGCCTTTGTCCCCAAAGCTTATTGTATTAAGCACAGCCTGTGTTTTGCTCTGCTGCTGTAAGTGCTGGGTATGCTGGTTGTATGCAAGTTTCTCAATGGCCAGATTAATCTTTCATCTTCTGAATTAGCATAGGGCACAAGCTGAGTGACAATGCCATGGCAATAATAATCACAAGTGCATTAGGTTCCCTGTATCTAGCCACCAAGCTGCTTTGGGTTTTTGGGGTCAGGAACCATCTGTGATTCCAGTTAGAATGACAACAAAAGGAAAAGAAGAAGGAGGGGGAACAGGAATTAAAGCTGTAGGAACTCTTAAAAATATTTATCTAACATCCTCTTAATCATTTATGTGCAACCAAATTATGGTTTACACATCCTTTCCTAATATTTTAAGCTTAATTACAATAGTGAAAGTTGTTTTATTTTTCTATTGTGCATGGACTCAAAAAGGATACTAGAACCTCTTAATGTGACTGTGGGATCATTTGTTCATTTGACTTTTGTGTGCATGTGTGTGTGTGCTGAAAACAAATGAAAAATAGTTTGCAAAGCCAAAACCCATCAGTTATGAGTGTGTTACTATATTAGCTAAGTGCGTATTTGGGTTAAGGGTATGTGATGAACTGTACCATAAGTCTTTTCACTCTGATTTCTATTAGAGTTGTTATCCATCTTCAGCTTCTGAAATGAAATGCTTTCACAACTTGTGTATTTCCTAAGGTTCTGTCCAATTTTGGTTTTCAATGTTTTTTTGGCGCTGCTGCTTTACTGCCTATTTTATATGGGAAATAATGACAGGCTGGCCTAAACAGTGATCAGTGGCAAGACTCCTAGTGATTTCAAGTTGCAACAGAATTTAGCTTAATGAATTCAATAACTTTTAGCATGTCTCAGATGTCCGCTAGTGCTATTATTAATCAGTCTGCTGCCAGCTGCTTGGACAATAGCTCCTTGTTCTTCATAGCCTGTTGCTTAATCAAGAAAGTATTGTTGCCTGAGAACTTGGCAAGGACTTTAAGCCAGATTCAGGTTTCATTTACTTCTGTGTGAACTTTGAGAAATGGTGTGGACATTAGTGGTGTTATTCTGGGTTTGCCTCTGTATAAATTTGATCAGTATATGGCTCTTTAGTTTTTAAATTTGTCTCAAGAGATTTGTCACATTCACAGGGAGCTTTTACAGCAAGCTCTTTAGCAGTGAAAAAGCTCTTTGCTGTGGGTGCATGCATGTGTGTGGATGTGCATGTGTTTATGCATGTCGCATAGAGCATTAAATCTTACCCTTTTCATTCGCCTAGTCCCTGCAGGCCAGCACCATACTAATTACCTTGGAAAATTATTGATGTTTGTGTTAAAGCCAATATGCAGGTGGGATGTGTGTTATAATTTTCCATTCTGTATTTTATCTCCTGTTAACAGCTGATAGCTGCCTTGCACAGGGAACTGTGAAAAGCTTTACCAAAGGAAACATTTGGATACATACAAATTTAGATCACAATTGCATGATGGAAAGGCCTTTTATTTTGTTCAGCTTTTTGTTTTTATTTTTTCCCCCATATGATTTGATTGCGTTCATGTTGGCCAATCTGAGAGGGACCTTTCAGACAGCTGACAAGTGGGTGGGAAAGGACTATGAAAGTGCAACCAAGTGAAGAGGTGAATTAAGCCTGTTGAAATATTTAAACAGACTGTGGTGAAAAAAATAACTTCCCATTTAATCCTTCATGCTACTAAGCAGACACTGCAGGTCAAATAATATTAAAAAACAAAGTTCATTATACATACAGAAATATATTATTTCTATCTGTAATATCCAGCATAACTATCTGTGAAGTTTTGTTAGTAAAGCTAGGATTTTGGAAGTGGTCAATGTCACCATCTCACTCTGTTCCTAATAGGAAGAGGAAGAAAGGAGTTAAGAGGACTCTGTCTCCTTGGACTTCCAAACTTTGCACAGTACCCCTGCTTCCTAAGCCTGCTAGCTACCTGTTTCTCAATCTGTCTGGACACTGTTAAGTGTTGTAGAGCCTGTAACTTCTCACAAGATGCTCATTTTATCACATAGAACCAAAGAGAAAGTGCATAGAAGAATCAGAAATTTTACTTATCAGAAAACTTAGATGCATTCAAATTCATGCCTCTGGGCCTATCAGAAGATCCTTAACTGCTCAGACCACTTCTGGCAATAGGATTTAGCTCTGGTTTTACCCAGTAAGAGTGTAGTCAGGCCTGGGTGATAACACAATATCTTTCTGCTGAAGTAGAGCCTTGAAGCTATTTTGGCCTCTACACAAAAGGAGATCTGGATCTTTCTGTCTGGTTATCAGTTATGTGTTATTTTGTTTGAGGGGTCAGAAGACAAGGGCAGACAGCTAATACTTTGCTTTTAGTGGTTTGCTGTATTTCAAAGCATCAAGAGAACAATCTGTTAGTTCTCCAACTTTTCAATGAACAATGTGGAACCTCTTTCATCATTCCTCTCCCTTGAGCAATTGGTCTGAAATTATATTGGTTCACAGAAAAGAAGAATTAGAGATGACAAGGAGTATGACTGAAGTGATCTAGTGGTAAAACTTCCAGCTTTATCCCCAGTTCACCTAACTGTAAATGGATCATTCAGGCAGAGGGATTAAAAGTGCCCAAAATCCTGGATGCATCCCATCAGCTCCAGTACCTGATGTGGATAGCCACACCTGTCTGGTGGGACAGCTAGACGTGAACACACTTTGGATAAAGTAAGTAAGTAAACTCAGAGCTATCACTTCCATATCAAATGCAGCTATAATTACTTTATAGTACAACAACATTAGAGAACAAATTTAGTATTATTACCAACGGTGGTACATGCTACACTTTAGCCGTTGGACTGAATCCTGTAAATGTTCCACATGAGAAAATCTCATTAAAATTAATGGCAGTCTTTTTGGTACAAGCATATTTACTACTCTCTCGTGGTTGACATTTTTAAAAGTATTCCACTTAGGTTTTCCCATTCTTACTGTAGTTCAGTAGTAAGGATCAATTTCCAAAACTGTTTGCATGAAAGTGGGGTAGTTACATGAATGTTTTAAATAAATAAGCTTTGCACAGCAACAGAATAATACAGAATTAAAAAACACAAATGGTGCCTGCTTTGTGGTTTTAACAGCTAACCTAATTCATGTGCTTGTTCACTAGGCTGGCCTCTACTGTTCCAATCTCTTCTCTCATTTTCAGTTAGTCATGCTTAAGGTGCTTTGTTTGCCCAGGCTACCTTTGTGTAGTTCTTTTGGTGTGCCTGGCAGAGTTTCAGGATTGATTCTGTGCTTATACATCTGGAATATGGCTAACTGAGAATCATTTTTATTTTTGGAAAATGTCAATTAGCTTTACTGAAGCTGCTTTTGAGGAAATGACATTTTCATGAATTTACTGTCCTCACCCAAAAAAACCCCCAGTTCTGAAATAGTCCCAGCCTCTTCTTTTCCTGTTTTTTAAATGAAGAAGTTCAATGCTTTGGGTCAAGATGGCACTTTGAAATTTTCAGTTAATATAAAAAATGGTAAATCTTAAAAATTCCAGATTGAGCAAAAACTTTTAATTTATTCTTTTTTTAATTGAGTTAATCCAATTTAACAGTTTTACCACATCACCTGCATGCAAAGTTTGTGTGGCTTTTGCCATTTTAGAGTAATATAATAGAAGGATTTTTATTATTATGCATTTTAGAAATATTAAGACCTACATTCTGCCTGATTACTCACAGGACTATTGCTCTCTGACTGCACAGAAGTGCAATGACAGTTTCTCATTGCTTCAGTCTTTAAACTGTATTTTTGTTTTAGGAATGACATAAGTCACAACTACTTGGCTTGCTTCCTCAGATGCATCATGTTGTACTTTTTTCTACCTGGGTAATTAATAGCCAGTGTATCATCTCAGCGAATTTGATTACTGCCAATGACTTTGAGGTGAAAGAGTTTATATCTCCTGCAGAACAGATATTATATTACTCAGTTCTGAAAGCCAAGTGACTTCAGGAGGATAAGAAGGTGGGTGGGAAACATATTTTCCAATAGATACAAACACAAATATTTAAGTGGAACATGTACAGGGTCTCCTGAGAGATGTTTATATTATAGCTGTAGGAGGAAAAGCAATAAAGGGAACACTTTAGCAGTGTTGAAACAATCATCTGTCACAGAACAGACATGAGGATGTTGGCATACCTGCAGATACCTGTTTCCCGCATCCACTCATAGGATTCCCAGGATCCTTCTCCTCTATGCTATTGATTTTTGTGCTAGCTCTTTGATAGATACAGGCATGTAATGATACTCTATCATTGCATGTTTATAACCTTGCCATTTCAGCATGGCAGAGTGTCTTGGTTTAACTCCAGCTGGGAGCTAAGCCCCACACAGCCACTCACTCACTCCCCCTGGTGCGATGGGGGAGAGAATTGGAAGAGCAAAAGTAAGAAAACTCATGGGCTGAGATAAAGACAGTTTAATAGGAAAAGCAAAATCTGCGCACACAAGCAAAGCAAAAGAAGGAATTCATTCATTACTTCCCATGGGCAGGCAGGTGTTCAGCCATCTCCAGGAAAGCAGGGCTCCATCACACATAACGGTTACTTGGGAAGACAAATGTCATCACTCCGAACATCCCCACCTTCCTCCTTCTTCCCCCAGCTTTATATGCTGAGCATGACGTCCTATGGTATGGAATAGCCCTTTGGTCAGCTGGGGTCAGCTGTCCCGGCTACATCCCCTCCCAACTTCTTGTGCACCCCCAGCCTCCTCACTGGTGGGTGGGGTGAGAAGCAGAAAAGGCCTTGACTCTGTGTAAGCACTGCTCAGCAATAACGAAAACATCCCTGTATTCTCAACACTGTTTCCAGCACAAATCCAAAACATAGCCCCATACTAGCTACTGTGAAGAGAATTAACTCTACCCCAGCCAAAACCAGCAGATAGGCCTTTCAGGAGCTAACTGGTCTTTCATTGCAGTGATAAGATTGGGATTCACATACCCAAGCTTCATAGCTGGGATTCATCTCCTGTTTTAGACACTTTAGGCTGCTCTACACAGGTGCCCATCAGCAATTCAGCATTTGTATAACATTTGTTGTCTGTATCCATCAGGTTTACAAAGGTCCCTAAAGTCAATGGCCTTCTTTCACACACGAGATTTTTTACACACGTCATGCTCACACCTGTATGTCTAAGCATTAACCCTTGCCCAGGCTTCACTGCAAGATGCCTCTCATGCCAAATTCTTGCCCTTGTTATCTATCAAGCTCTTATGTTCACCTGTGGACCATGACTAGCTCACACTGGCATGTTTAAACCAAAGACCTGGAAGAGGGAACAAGGCTTCAGCCTTGATAACAAAGCACCAGTCTTGGATGCACAGTTGTCCTTCTGGACCCTAGCCATCAGTACGCGTGAAGAGAAATAGGAGATGAGGACTTCACAGGCCTTTTACATTATCTAGTCATGTCCCTCAAGGCAAGCAATGAAATAAGGATCTTGTTCATTTGCTGCTGCCAGCACCTGCCTACTGACTAGCCTCAATGAGTCAATGCCCTCCTGAAATCTCTGGGGTATTTGTGGATGCTTAGAGGATGCTGAGTAATTCATTAACCTCTCCACGGACATCAGAACGTGAATCCAGGTCACTGAATGCCTGCTATTGTTCAGTTTGTAATCTCAGGTTCAGATTCCCCACAGTGATGTCAACATCATAGCATCATAGAATCATAGAATGCTTTGGATTGGAAGGGACCTTTACAGGTCATCTAGTCCAACCCCCCTGCAGTGAGAAGGGACATCTTTAACTAGATGAGGTTGCTCAGAGCCCCATCCAACCTGACCTTGAATGCTGCCAGGGATGGGGCCTCCGTTACCTCTCTGGGCAACCTGTTCCAGTGCCTCACCACCCACATTGTAAAAAATTTCTTTCTTAAATCCAGTCTAAATCTGCCCTCCCTTAGTTTAAAAACATTGCTCCTTGTCCTGTCACAACAGGCCTTGCTAAAAAGTCTGTCCCCATCTTTCCTATAGGCCCCCTTTAAGTACTGGAAGGCTGCTATAAGGTCTCCCTGCAGCCTTCTCTTCTCCAGGCTGAACAACCCCAACTCTCTCAGCCTGTCCTTGTAGGAGAGGTGCTCCAGCCCTCGGATCATTTTTGTGGCCCTCCTCTGGACCCGCTCCAACAGCTCCATGTCCTTCTTGTGCTGAGGGCTCCAGAGCTGGACAGAATCACCTCCCTCGGACCTGCTGGCCACGCTTCTTTTGATGCAGCCCGGGATACGGTTGGCCTTCTGGGCTGCGAGCACACATTGTCAGCTCATGTCCAGCTTTTCATCCATCAGTACCCCCAAGTCCTTTTCCGCAGGGCTGCTCTCGATCACATCATCCCCCAGCCTGTATTGAAACCGAGGATTGCCCCAACCCAGGAGTAGGACTCTGCACTTGGCCTTGTTGAACCTCATGAGGTTCACACAGGCCCACTTCTCCAGCTTGTCCAGGTCCCTCTGGATGACATCCCGTCCTTCTGGCGTGTCAACTGCACCACTCAGCTTGGTGTCATCTGCAAACTTGCTGAGGGTGCACTCGATCTCGCTGTCAATGTCATTGATGTTCAATGTATTGAACAGCACCAGTCCCAGTATGGACCCCTGAGGGAAACCACTCATCACTGATGTCCATCTGGACATTGAGCCATTGACCACTACCCTCTGGATGCAACCATCCAACCAATTCCTTATCCACTGAACAGTCCACCCATCAAATCCATATCTCTCCAATTTAGAGAGAAGGATGTTGTGGGGGACTGTGTCAAAGGCTTTACAGAAGTCCAGATAGATGACACCCATCAGTGGTCTGGTGTCACAAATATGCATGATACACCTCTCTCTTAGGCTACTTTTGACTGCTCTTTTGACACTGGGATCAGAATATAAACCACCCTGTCTTTTTCTTTTGTCCTTTATTTTTAACTGAAAATTAGGGCTACTATCTCAGCCCCTGATCCCTTCTGTGTTCTCTACAGCCTTTAGTGCCTAGAGAGACATCTCTGGAGGGCAATACATGTCACCTGCCTTAGGTAAGAAACCTAATCTGTAGCCACCTTGGATTCCTAGAACATGTTGTTCAGAGACACCAAACAACCCCTATGTCCATCTGCCTGCAGTGCAGGCTGTCTTCTGAAAAGCAAGCATTTCAAATTGGATGACAGTATCCTAAAAGTTTTCCACCATGTATCTGAAAGCTCTACATTGGTATTCAAAGATATCTGTAGGAACAACACCTTTGATCATATATAGTAAGACGTCTCTGTCCTAAGCATAAATACAGGCCTTTCAGAGGAACTTGCAGGAAAGAATGGGATTATCTCATAACACAAACTGATGCTGAAACAAGGCAGCCCAGGGAAATGGGGAACATTTCAAAATTATAAGCAGTTATATTAAAACAATAATATAAATTTAAATGTTTCTGTTTTGTTTATTAAATGTTACCCTTTTGTATGCCAAGAACAACAAGTTATCTTGCTTTCAAAATAGAAAAAAAACCCCTGTTTTAAAGAAGCAACCAAAAACTGTAGAAGAGTCACTTTTTTGACCTGACTGCCTCCGTGGTGTGTTTCTGTAGAATTTTTATGGCAGGGATTGGATTACTTACTAGATGAATAGCTTTGTATCCAGTGATTTTGTAAACCCATCCATTCATCTTTTGAATTACTATGTTTGTAAATAAGCAGCAAGATTAATAAAATATAAATTGGAGAGAAAAACAAGATATATCACAAAGATAAAACAACAAAAAAACTTTGTAGTCCCTTTTAAGGAGGGGTTTCTGCCTAAAGATTTAATCTTTAATTAAATTTATGTATTTTATTTGTAGTTCCTTTTATTATTTTTTCCAGAACATGCTGACACAGCAGTGGTTTTGCTAACAGAATCTATGGTATTGCTATAATAAATATTATGGCAAAAACCCCCTCTGGACTATTTCCCTAAGTGTTAGCATTTTGAGAGTGCATTTGGTTTTGGCCGCCATGAATTCATGCATTGTATATTTGATTGTAAAATCATCGTTGTTAAAATATATGGCCCTAATGGGTCTTGAACTGGCACAGAAAAACCAAAGGCAGAGCTAACAAAAAAGGAGAGAAATATATGTATTTTGGCATAGAACAGAGCTGCAGCCAGCAGCTCACCAAACTTGTATTGTCCAGTCACTGAAATGATGTTTCTTAGGGGTTTTTTTTGTTTTTGTTTTTTGTTTTGTTTTTTGTTTGTTTGGTTTGTTTTGTTTTTGTAATTATCTCCCTTGCTTGCTTGCAAGGGTTGTCTCAGATTTGTCTCTGGTAAGTCTGCCATTGTTACCTCTTTTCCACCATCAGCTAGGAAGATACTTAAGTGAAGCAAGGTTTGGGGCTGAGGCAGGTACAGGAAGAGGGCATGTTAGAAAAAAAAAAAAAGTTAACTGAAAGGCCAGGCGCTGAGGAAGAAATGCTCCCTTGATGCCAGACAGTAGACTAGACTGAGATTCATAAGCAGCTTTATATGCTATGTGACTACCTCATTTAACAAATGTACATAACCAGATAGACTAAGTAACATCTTCAGACTCCATGTAACTATTTTCTTCTCCATTGGGGAGCTTCCCTGTAAGGTCCCAGACAACTACTCTTACTGGATAGAAGGATGACAAGGGTGGCAGAATGCGATACATTGGTAGGAGAAAGGGCAGATTTATCTTGTATGTAGGTGGGATCCATCCCTCCTTACGCAACAAAGATTTTGAACAAATAAAATATAAGAGATGAAGACAAATGGTAATGGGTGAAAACAAAGGACTAATGTTTCACAGAGTGATGCTGAGAACAGAAGGGAATTTTGATGAAGGAAGGTGCAGATTGCTTGATTTTAGGAGAGTTTATGACAGCAAAATAGAGATAAGAGGCAGTAAGCAGAGTAGTAGTGTCTCAGATTGGAAGGAGTCCATGGAGCACATTACTAGACTTCCCCTCTTTCCTTCCCAAAAAATACCGCTACCAAAGGAGAGTTTTGGAATAGAGCCCAAAATGAATTGGGAAACAGTACAATTGTATAGGGATACATGTAAATTTTTTTGTACAGAGAGAGAGACAAGAGACAGTCTCATTCTGTCTTGGTAGGATGAATAAGTGTTGATCAAATGTTGATCAAGGTTGTGAGATCAAGAGATTTTATGAGTAGGTTTTGAATATGGTCAAAATACTGACACACTTCTCAAACAGCACAGCTTAAATTCAGGCTTCCCTTTTCTAGGTGGTAGCAGAAAGGAGAATTGCTTTGGATAAGCAAAGTTTTTCAGCCAAACAGGATGCTTTCCAAGGCATTAACTTTCTTTTGTCTTCAAGAAAGCAGTTTCTTAACTACCACTTCAACTCTCTTTAACACAGTCATCTAGAGTGTGGTAGAAAAACACCTTAATTTACCACAGCTGACTAAGAGTACTAAAACTGGTATGATATCCCTGCACTTAGGGCAAACAACTGTGAATTTTCTTTAACAGCAAGAGAGAGAAAGGAGAAAAAAACCCCCAGAAAGTGAACGGGCACTTTCTTATCAATGTGTGTTTCTGGTGACATGAAATCTGTACAACTGGAATTTAAGGAAGTCAAAGAAAAGGGGATGGATGGTTTAGATATGGTTGGTCTTGATGTGAGAAGGGTAGATTGGATGGTTTCATGATCTTCCAGGTCTATTTGGTACAGTTCTACAAAATTATGGTGAAATATAGCTACTCATGTTCTTGGAAACCCTGACAAGGTGGCAATACAGTTGATAGGAGGGCTTGTTTTGATTGTTTATTTTTATTATCTGTTTGTAATTCTCAATACTACACATATGAAGTTAGCTGCAATAGTTTCAGCAGTGTTGTATGATACCGTATGACAAGTTTTTAATACCTCTGAAAACATAACAGGTAGGGAAGAGGAAAATAGTATGTTTCTTGAAGCTGAAAATACTGGGAAGACTTGAAGAAAGCACTTGGTGGTGGTGCAGTAATTCAAGACAGAGATCTGTCTATGGATTTTTTTCCTCCTCTACTGATGTAATTTCTGAATTTAAGATATTTCACTGGCTGTATCTTGGAAGAAAACTTAAGTGCACTCTGTCAAGACAGGGGCAGAACCTGGACAAATTATTAAAAAAGATGTTTAAGCACAGTCAGATAATATCAGGATCAAAGTGACAGATAAACAGGCAAAAAGGAGAGCCAGAAAGCTGAGAAGAAAGGAATAAGATTTCATTCTTAATGATTTTTTCCACAGGGAACACTCCCTGGGATAGACCAGGGATGATCCATGTGAACAGAGATAGAATGACTAAACAGAGCCTGCACTCATTCAGATACTTTGAACAAAAGGCCATGTTCAGAGGCCTGAAGGCAGGCTTTGGGAGCACTAGGATGCAAATCTCTAACCCAGCTGTGTGCCACCACATAACTCATCTACCTTTGAAGCAACTACAGTTAACCCCAGGGTCCTTCCAGCAAAGCCCCAGTGTCACCTGCTAGGATCTGTAGGAGCTAGAGTGCATAAAATCCCTCAAGAAGAACAGAACATGTCCCCATTGCAAAACATTTGGTAGGCTGAAATGTATAGCCCAGAGGAATGAATCGATGCTTTTCTCTTAGCCCTCACAGGAGGTCTCTGGCTTGTTCTTATGAAGCAGCCATTCAAGGGTAAGGTGAAGCTTGCTCTTAATGAGTGTCCTCTGCTGGCTATGGGGGACCTGAGCAGTCAGAAAAGAAGAAATTCTAAGAAAAATATTGCTTTGAGAAAAATAGAGATGGCATAATTCATTTCTGCAATTAGAAAATGGAACTGTTAGCAGCCTTGACTCATTATAACCTTCCTTGTATTTTGGTCAAAGTTCATGGAAATTGATATATTTCTGGAATTTTTTGATGGACTGGCATTTTCTGATGGTAAAAAAACCAATTAATTTTATCAGAAAGTGTCATCAACTCTTGTGGGAAATATTTTTTCTTTTTCTATACAGTGGGGATTTTATTATGTGTTTTATTGTTATTTAGAAACAATAGAAAAACTTTAAATGTTTTCAGTTGAGAGTGCAGGCCTCCCACACTTTCTTTTTAAATCCAAGCTACCACAGACTGGTTCTCTGAAACGTTGTACTTGTTCCTTTTTGCCTTATTTAGGTTTAAGAAGCATTTGTCAAGCAGGCAGCCCAACTCTACCTCTTGCTGATGGCAAGTATTATCTTCAGGTTTTGCTTTCCTGCTATGCACAGTGACCGATACTGAACCTTCACCCCAATGGTAACTTGTCTGACAGCAGTGGAGAAAAAGTTCTATACAACTGAATAAAGTATTTGAAAAGAAATACGCCCAAGTCTGGATACTTGAGAAGGGGAAGAAATAGCAAAACATTCCAGATTTATGAGGGGCCATTAAGGGTATTGTACAGGTTTGCATGAGCAGTTATATAATTTAGTAACTCTTATGTGATATTCTGCATTATATTTACAATAGAAAGAGGGAATGAACTGCACCCAACTGTATTAAATAAAACTATTTTTATCAAGGGTTGCTGGTGACAATATTACTCCAATAGCTTGTGCATGTCATCAGAACCCAGAGGTAAAAAATATAGCACTCTTTGGGTGGGTGTATTTTATTATTTCACAATAATTGGATAGCATGAGACCTAATGAAAATTTACATTAGGCAGAAACCTAGTGTAAATTTCATGCTTTTTTAGTCTTACATCCTCTCTTGGCTGGCTCAGTATACCTGTTCTGATGTTTTGGAAAATATGATTTTTTATGAGTTCTTATGAAATTAAAATATCTAGGGAGTTTTGAAGTATTTTTCAGCAGGAAAATAATTAATAACACTACTGGGAATAAGTTCTTTGCTTTAAAGTCAGCAGGAGTTTGTTATCATTAACAGTTTCGGAGCAATGGTTCAGAGAAATGGTAAAAAACCCCATTTCTTACTCTGAGTCTACAAATGGTGATGTACTTGCCTAAATTTATACAAGTAACTAATCTCACTGGAAACCCTCTTAAACCTGAGCACATGTGTAAGCATTTGCAGAAGCAGCCCTCAGTTTGGTTACATCTGACTCATCTGAAATCAGTAAAAATAGGTTCTTGAACTTTTTCCGAAATTTTAGAGGTCCCTGTGAGTACTGAATGAAATTTAAGGTCAGTTCTCATTTTAGCTGAAAGTAGCTTGGCCTTCCTTAATAAGAACAGTGTTTTATTTTTCAAAATAATAATTTTAATGGAAAGTGTAAGGGAGTTTTAATGGAATGTGCTTTCTAATAAACAGCAGTAACACTGTGATTTTATAGTGCCTTTCATTGTAGGTTCTGAAAGTGCCTCATGAATGTTTTAGTCTCACATCACCCTAAGCGGAATGGTATCGTTGTGCTTGTTTTCAGACAGGAGGCTAAAATAGAGAGACTGTGTGAGTTGTGAAAATGAAAATATTTAATAAAGTCCACAGTGTTAATGGCTATTCACAGACTTATTCTCACTCATAAATCTCCTCTCCCATACTTATTAGCCATGTTCCTTTGGATATACTTTTATGACTGACAACTAATACCTGTGATGAAGATAACTACACCTTTGATTTGGCAAACTGTTCCCAGTAAGAAAATGCTTGCTCATAGCCTCCCTTTCTCATTGTTTTACACAGGACTTAACAAATGTGCTCAAAGCCAAGCCTATGCTTAAGTACTTTTTGATTCAGGCCCTATTTGAATACTGGAGATGAAATCTGGTAGACAAAGGGATAAGTTTTATTTTCTGAATAGAGACCAACAAAACCCATGTTCATCTGGGCACTGACATTTGCCAGATAGATTAATGTAAATATATGCAAAATGATTATTTAAGTATCCATTTTCTGTAACAGTAATAAAGCAGAATTCAGATCTCTTGTCTTTGTTTAAGAGAAAAGCCATTCTTATTGTTTTAAACTGACATATTTTATGCTAAAATGCTGATAAATTCTGTATCTGAAGTATTTTTTGTGCCTATTTTCAAATTCTGAAACTGTTACAAGCCAAAAGCTGAATTGAGAATTCTGAATAGTGCATATATTGCATATATTGCATATAGTGCATATAAGAAAATTATCTATTGAGAAATTTGATTTTCCTTTCTAACAGACCCTGCTAGTGACTGACTGAGCTTGAGTAAAATATCATATAATTACACAAAGAACAGATATTAGTTACTTCACAATGATCCTATTCTATACTTGCAGTTACTCTGATGAAAAAATAAACAAAACCACATCCAATAATTTGAAAATAAATGTATTCACAGAGTGTTTTTTTCTTCCAGTGAAGACTTCAGTTAAACCAAGACTTAGAATTGTCAGTATGTTTGACCAGTGTTAAAATTAACAGATGGTTATTGTAACAAAAGAGAGTATTTCAAGCAAATAATTCCACTTAAAATATTAAAAAAGAACATTTTTCAGTTTATACTGTTGGAGGTTATGGTGGCATGTTTGATTAATGAGCTGTTTTATTGGTGATGCAAATAATGTGTAATGTCATAAGACCCATGTGTTGTAGATTAGAGAGGTATTAAACTTACCTTGGCACAAAGTGAAAAATCTAAAATATCCCTCTGGTAAAATATATCATTCTAGAGGAAAAGACATGTTGGCATCGCTTGTATTTATGCTTTTGATAAATTACATGTCATGTTTACTTAGTTTTAGTATGCAATCAAAATCTATTCTTTTTCATACTTTTGCTTTTCTTTATTTGTCAGGTCCCTCCTGCAAGTTGTGTTTGCAATGGTCAGCAACTGTGTATGAAACCAGATTGTGTGTTACATGCCAGTTACAAACAAAGACATGAAGGAAGATGACAGTGTCCAATTTTTCGTAAAATAATCTCAGTATTTACTGCCATTTATCTAGAATGGTGCAAACTACAACAGAATGAGGAAGGCATGTGCATGCAGGAAGCGCTGTGAGAAGGATCCTCAGCAAAGCCTCAAGCCACACAACGAAAATTCACCTGATTCTATATTGCATGGGAAGCCTGAACCACAGGTCAGGGTCTATTTAAAGATTCACTGAGATTCTGGGACCTTTGGGTAAAGTTTAGTTGGGAAATGATGGCCTGACTTACGAATACAGCTGTAAACCATATATAAAAATTCCAACTAAACCCAGAAATGGATGAAACTCAGTGGTTTAAGTTGAATTTTACTTTGAGGTTTTGAATTCCGTTGACACTGAATGGTAGATTGGGAATCAGAAGGTGCACTGGAGCTTTGTGTGCATTGCAATGCAATGAAACTGCCAAGTTTCATGTTATTCTCTCCAGGTCTATACCTGACCTGGAGCAAAATCTGTCTCTCAGAAGTACTTGTGTATTTGTTCCAGGGCCAAAAATGGCTACTCCTTCTGGTGATAAAATTCCAAATGTGAACTACCCCTCAGAGGAACACAACTACCGCCTCTTCAAGTTTCATCTTTTCCTGCCAGTAAAGTAAGCCTGATTCTTCTTCCTTTGTTTTTCCCCTAAATATCTGTTGGCTTTGGAAACCTCGGAGACACTTCCTTCCTGATGGTGACCAACCCAGATGGGATGTCTTCTGCCATTACAGTGGGACCTTCAACTACCAAGGTAAAATATACCAGCACATGGGACTATGCAGCCCATTTCTAGAATTTTGGCTCAGATGCATGTGAAAACAACCAGCCATCTCTCCTTATTTAGAGCAAAACATAAACAGATGTGATTTCCTATAGAAAAAGTCACTTCTGAACGAAGACGAAATAGACTTAAAATCTTTAATGTACCTCATCAACATTTTTTGCACTTACGTTATTCTCCAGTACTGTGATCATGAAAAGAGAGCCCTAGAAAAGCTGACAGTTTTGATGCAATAACTACAGTGGTCTTTCTTTGAGGGCAAGAACACTGTATCAAAATTTAGTCTGTGGATTCAGCTGAAAATGGTCCCTTCAATAAAGACTGGAGTCACAGCTCATACCACAGAGACATAAATCATCTCCGCTTTGCCATCTTGGTCAGCAGCATCCCAAGGAGGAAATCCCTTCAGGGTCTGCATGTGAGACCACTGCTCTTGTCTCTCAGGTTCCCTCTGAGGCTGTGTAGCGTTAGCTTCTCCTGAGATCCACTGTCAAAAATTGTCCTGTGCTCTAGCTCTTCCAGGCAAATAAATTGTTGGGCTGAATTCAGTTCCTTGAAATTTCCTTCTTCCGGGAGTGCTGGTTCCACCATTCCCTTTACAGCACACACTCATCTGGAAATGATCACCTGGGCCCTGGTCCTGCAAACACTTATGCGTGTGCTGCACTGTACTATAGTAGATTGCTTCAAGGAAATCAGTGGGTCTGTTTGAAAGATTAAGAATGTGTGTAAGTGTTGACAGGGTTTGGACCCTAGTCACCACAAGAGGATGTTAAAATACCAAGGTGGTGGTGGTGGGGGGGGGCAATGCAGAGAGAAAGGGCTGCCTTAGCCAGAGATCCTGTTTTCATGCAAATGTGCTTAAAAAAAAAAAAAAAAAAAAAAAAGAAGATAAGAAATATACTGAAAATTTATTTTATGGTAAGTAGACCTTTCTCCCTAGGATGCCTCTCATCACTTTCCATAAGGATCCAGCCATGCATTAAGCACAGGATTAGTTTTCTCATCTTGGTAGCATTGTGACAGTTTAAAAAAACACTCTCACAACTAATATAGCCTCCATACATTACAGAGTGATCATGTCCAAAGAATAGACATTGACAGATTTGAAATAATTATGTAAATTTACCTAGGGTCCTATTTAAATGCACATTTTTCAGACTTACAATCAAAAGAAAGAAAACACCCTCAACCAACCCTTAGTGATTGCTGAGGAAGCTATACCTACATGCCTACATTAAACCTAGCACAATATGCTATAAAAACCTCATTACACATCCAAGCTGTCTTTGTATCAGCATTAAATGCGCTTCCATACACATTCTGTAAATTACACACTTATAAATTACTCATTTATAATAGCTGCAGGCTGACAGCTACAGTGAAAATTGTACTTTTTTTTTTTTTTAAATTGGCTTTTTTCGGTGTGGTTTTTTGCTTATCTGAGCACCTGATGATCCTGAACTGCCTGTTAATGGAAGGCAAAAAAAAGATATAAGGAAATACTCCTGATACACTCTCTTTTTCATGATTAACTCTACAATAATCATGTATGCCTCAAACTGGAAATTTGTAGTGCCAGACATGATCATATCTTTCTCCAGCATATTTCTGCTGGAGTTAGTGTTGAATAGTTATTGATAGGTCGATAATGTAACACTCAGAAAACCTGTTACAATAGCTCAGAAGGGCAAAAGACATTGTACTGCCTGCTTTTTCTTCATGAAGAATCATAACATGCATCTAGCTCTTTGGAACTGTTATGAACAGGGTTCTCTGACAAAAAACTGGGTAGGTTAACAGGCATATGAATCTTATTCTTATCTACAAGACACCTTCCTGTATGCTTTGGCATATTTCACCCAGATCCTCTGGTCCACCTGTAAAAGAATCCAGCCTCCAAAATTACCTAGGACCAGGAGACCCCCCTCTGCAGCTACCCTTAAGCTAGTCTGTCAAAACTATGGTAGAGATGCCATGATACCATTCCACTTTGGGAGTCCACTCTGGTATATGCCATTGCCACCTCTTCGTCTCTCTCATTTTTTTTTTTTTGTATGACATGTTGGCTTTGGTAATGAAGCTGGTAGGAACATCTTTCACTAGATCAGGAGTACACACATTTGCACGCATGTGTATGCACACACAAACACATAGTCTTCAGAAGACTCTTATAAAGACTGTACAGAAGAAAGCTGAAGTTCTGCTGCCACAACCATCAGTAAGGCTGTAGTCACATACTCTCCCAGTTAATGAGCGAGTGCTGCTCACTTCAGTGGGCCCTAGATCAGACTCATGATGCCATGTAGCGCATACAATGGGCTGCAATTCAAAAGACTCTGATTTTGTAAGATTCTAAAAGCAGAAGATACTGTAACAAAGAACAAAAGAAGATATTATTTCACATAATACTTATATCATGTCCTAGCCTATTTGTATAATATGATGGAAAGCTTGATTAGAATGAAAACTTTCACATTTTAAGTCCATAAGTACATATCATGTCCAGCTCACCTTACCTCCTGGATAATGTAGGCAGCAGAATGCCACCCATTAACTCTCACACTGGGATCACAAGCTGTGGCTGAGATACAGCTATATCTTTGACCTTGATTTAAATATTGAGATCATAGAGAATCTACCACCTCCCTTAGTCTTGTTCCAGTGCTTGATTAGTTTTGTTGCATGCCGATTTTGTAGCAGGAATTTTCCAGCTTGGTTATGTTTCTAGTCAGGGACTATCATGTGATAGCAAAGATGCTTATAGACAATAATGAAGTCTTCGGTAATGAAGTTTTGAGGTGATTTGAGCTCCTTAGGCCTTTCATTGCGAGGGATGATACCTCTGAAATATTTACAGAATTTTCTTAAATGGAAGGAGTCATAGGAGGAGAAAAGGAAGTCTCTCCATCACCATGTACTAAGGAGAAAAAACAAAGTGAGAAAATGCTCGAGGAGAAAGCTAGTCAAAGAGAAGGTGAAGGAAGATGGAATGAATGATGGAAGTATGAAGACCTTGCATGTGAGGTAGAACTCTACATTTTTCAAGGACCAGGTCCACTTGCATGGACATCTGAAGGTGGCAAACGAATTATTCCAGTTATTTTCTGTGGGTCTTTTAATTGTTTTGATTTTTATTAAACATACTGCAACTCTGTTCATACCATCTGGGAATTTTTAATCCATAAATACTCTCATTTTAGTGGGAGACATTTCTGAGAATGACCTTTTTTCTCACAAATACTTGGAGAAAGCAAAAGTCAAATTCATATTTGAACCTTTTGACTTGGAAATTAGCTTTAAAAAGTTATATATATTCACCAGAAAAATAGAAATATACAGTGTGACTTATGTCTCTCATCAGAAGTCTTGCACTGCCTTTTCGATAAGTAAATACTCACTCAAAGTGTTCAGAAAGTAAAGATGCACCAAACCAACAAAAGCTCCAAATTAGCATGATTGTTTCAAACAGATCAAAAGGTAACCTGCAGTTAGAGTTAGAAATTGCTGGAAATAGAGAGTTGTTCATTTGACCTTAGTGTCCACCAATAATGAACTGCAACTTTTGGAAACATGCCCCAATATTCATTGGGCTATTTGTGTAAAACCCGAGATGACTTATCTAGGGCTATATTTATCGGAGTTATTCCCCGCTTGTGATCATGTGTCTTTAAGTAATGTTTTCTGGACTTTATAATTACCATATAGACAGAGGGTTCTTGAAAGAGCAGGCTGGGGTTCAGATCCAGGACTGCCCCAGTCAGACCTTTACAGTTTGATGTTTGCACTGTAAAATCCAGATGCTTTGTTTTTATTATACAATTTATATTGGACATTTGCTGCAATGGACTCTCACACCCTCCACTCCCACTTTTATGTTCATATTGAGAATGACTCTATTTTTGCTTTAAATGTGTCCAGCTACACAGCCTCTGGTTATTGTCTCAGTTCTCTCTTTATTGCTGTATTCAATCATTCCTTCTCACAAACACTCTCTCTTTTGCAATCTAACTTTGAATTACATCTCTCTTCCCCAGTTGTTGGCACTTGTTTTCTATCACAATTTAGTTAATTCTTACCTAGTAAGCATCAGTAACTTAACATTTAATATAATTTTTTTCCCTCTGTCTGAGTGCATGCGGTGGTGGGTGGGGCCAGGGGGTAATGTGTTATTTTTTAAGGTGCCTGTTGTAAAAGGAATGGATTTTTGTAGCTCCTCCAGTAGGGGTTCTTTGTGTTTCTCAGGTCACTGATGAAGACACTGGAGAAAACTCATTGAAAAACAAATTCAGAAGCTCTCCACTCTCTGTAAGAACTGCAGCAGCATTACAGAGACAGTAAGTGATACTCTGTCATGATCAGTTCGATCAGAGAGTGACAATAATATACTTGCACCTTGACTCCTGTTCTATAATTTTATGACATGGGAACATAGGAAAAGATTTTTTTGTAAGTAAACCAAGAGAATTAAAAATATGTATGTTTTCATCCTTGTTTCATATTATACTAAAAGCAAACCACATTTTTTGTGCGTGTTTTCTCCGAGAATCAGAGTGTAACACAGCCATTTTCTCCTCTGAGTAGGGAAACACCTCTCTGACACCCCACCCTCTACCCTCTCTGGTCTATATTAGCTTTATTTGCTATAGTCTATGATTAATGAAGCCTCATGAAACCCTGTAAAGTACGCATTTTAACTAATGAAACTGAGGCCTGAATAGGTTGTGTGGCTCTATTTCACTATTTCAGTGAAGGTGAGAACTGAGGAATCCTTGTTCACTGCTTCCTCTAAATATTGACAACATTCTTCCCAACACCTGAGTAGAACTTGATTTAGGGGACATTTCTTCCCAAAGGTAGCTCAAATGATTTATGTGCAACAGAAGCAAATTGCTGAACCTTTATGGTAAGAAATTTAAAATTTTGATATTTCTTGTCTTATTCCCTGGTTTAGGATTAATATTTTATCTGTTTGACTAACTTTGTTGCTTTTTATGAAAAGAATGATTTGAGATGGATATGGTGAGTGCATTTCAAAAGATACTGATAAAAACTAAAGGCTATAGTGATGATTTACTGTGATTGTGCTAAAAGTAGATTTTTTATAAGAACATAATCCTAGAAGTTTTCCCAAAAGTAGTCAGATTCAAATTTCATTCAGAAGAAATATATTTTTACTAGTAAAGTCCAAGAATGATTAAGTTTTTTAACTCTTGTAGATTGGTTTATAATATTCAGCTTCGGTGAAGCTTATGTCTGTTTGCACCTGCTGAGGAATTGCCCAGTTAAGTTTACCGGGGTGAGTAAACAGTACTTTCAGGGGTTTCAGAATCTTTGTTTAGAAATTTTAATTAGGAACCAATTGACTTGAAGCTTTGGTAGTGGCACACAGAGCATTTTAAGTTCAGATTGCAATCAAATGCAGTCTGAGATTTTAAACGTTGAAAGCTATCTGTCAATGCTTGTTTGATGATCCTGATGTAGTGAGCTGGGTGACCATAGGCCTGTTCTTACAAATGAGCATGTATTTCAAACCATGGGATCACCGCTACCGTTTGGTACCTAGTCTCCATACAGAACATGTGATTTTGGTAGAAAGGAGGCCAAATTTGAACTGTCTACAGGTTCCCCTCATCTGACTATCCCCAAGTCAAAAAACTGCTCAAAAAATTAAGACTTCACAGGGTTGGCAAGCATCTTCTAAAAAACTTACCTTTTCTTTTAGACTAAATGGAGCCAGTGTTCTGCCTAACAGCCCCTTTGTTGAGCAATGAGCTATACTCACCTTTACAGCACTTCACAAGATAATCATAAAATGAGTTAAAGAAGGGAATGCGGCTGGTGAAAGGAAGTAGTTGTTCTGTAAAAATATAACAACATAATACACTGTGGACCCAGGGGCATATATGGAAGGTGGGGGGATTATCATTGTCTGCTCACCATGTTACGCGCTAGGCGCTCCCTGGGTGTCTGTTACCATTCTCTGATAGTGCTGGCATACAGAGTTAAATGAAGTTTTGATCTGGCTGAGTGCAGCCACTGTTACGTTCCCAGAATAAACCTGTGTGAATTATGTTTGCTGTGGTAAAGCAAAATATTTGATTAGATTTGCCTCCTAATTCATGTTCCTCACTGTGCATTGTGCCTGTAAAGTGCTTGCAGTAAAGAGCCTATGAGTAGTGATTACTCACAGGTGAATTATGCATTTAAAGGAGGTGCCCAAATTAGGCATTTGAGCTTTCCACATTATGATCTGACTCTTAGATGAATACCCCCCTGAAGCATCCCTGATTATCCTATGTGCAGCCTGTATGAAGGTTAGGGTGCTAATTCAGACATTTAAATTAGATATCAAAAATATGGAGTGTGACTGTCCCTCTAGTAAAGGTGTTTGCTGACAATATGGTTTTAATTGTGTTGACAATATTGGAGGCACTGCCTTACTTGGTTTGAGTACTCCATGCACATAATGAAATTAAAGCAGGATAACCAACTTGTGATGACTATAGATTAAGCAGCATAAGATAGCCTGGGCAGAACATGAGAGTTTCACCAGAGCCTGTGGCTTTAGTCCATGACCCAGACTTGATGGTATCATGCCCTTGCATCAACAGCTGATCCATCTGCACTAGTTCAGAGGTCTGCAAGCCGGGCACAAACCATTCTGAATTTTGGAGTCTTTAATCCATTGCTAAGCAGTAAGCAGCAGTTGTTAGACTTGTAATTATTTGGAAATGTAAAATACCTTGCTCATGCCTGCCTTAAGCAGAGAATGTTTTCTTAAGAGGATTTAGGATTGGTTTGCACCTTTGACTTCCTTAATCTAATTGCCTGGTAGTAGCTGTCTGACTGTGTGAATATTCCAGCTTGCGTTAACAAATACTTTTTTTGTCTGGCCTTCATATTTCATGCATATTAGCAATTCATAAATATGTTAGGAAATTCTCCAGACTATTCCTTTCCCTGAATACAGACGCATGAAAAATGCTTTCCCAAATAAAATCTTAATGGCAAAGTAATTCAAAAAGCACCACCTTGTGTTCCCTATGTCTTAAAAATAAATAAGTTCTTTTTTTCCTTCTTCTCTCTACCTTCTTCCCCTACCCTCCTTCTCCATTTAAAGGCAATGTAACATCACCGCAAAGGAAACTTTCTCTTTTCTGCACCATATATCATTCATTTTCCCCCTATAACACCCAGCCCCTCCCATTTGGGAGGCCTTCCACATTTACCATTTGTGTTATAATCTCCACTGTACTTCTGCCTGCCACACTGATTTATCCTTTGCTAACAAATCAGTTTGTATGGAAAAGCTGCTGCTTTCCCATTCAGTCTTTGATGAAATGTTTGGGTGCTCTATAAATCATAACTAGGATATGAGCACAGAAGAAGATGAAGTTAAGAGGAAAGAAAGATTTTTTAAATACAAATTTACATGTGGATGATTGAAAAAATCTGGTCTCACCCCTGCCTTCCAGTGCTGATGAAATGTTGCTTTTGGGGCTATAAGTAGGTTAGGCTGGTAGAGAATGTTCTCTTTAAGTTTGCCCTTTCCCATTCTAAATCATGGAACCTCTCATGTAAGATGTCAAGCAGTTGGCTTGGTGGTGAGCAAATACATACAAAAGTTCATGTGCAAGAGAGTGGCTCCTACTTTTTCTCCCATTTGTATTGGTAAGGAACAAAGTCTTAAAGCAGAAGACAGAAAGTCTGAAGAGCTGATATTAATTCTAAACTTTTCCCAGTCACTCAGTGTGACCAAGTGCAAAGCATTAGGCCTCTTTGCACTGGAGGTCTGCTTCTGTAAGATGGAGTTGATAATGCTACCTGGCAGAAGTGGTGTGGGGCTTCAGAAATAAAGCAATCAGAACACATTTTAGAACTTCATAAATGAATTTAAAGCACAGTGGTGGCTGCAGTATCCACTGTTGCTCGCTGTTATTTTAGTTCCCCAAATACAAGTCTGCAGAACCTCTACTCTGAAACTATCTAAGCCTGCAAATAACTAGAATCATTATACCCCTGAGGAGGAGGGAGTACAGGGACTAAGGTAATGATCCTGACTAGAGATGAGGCTCAATACAGCCTCTTTAATCCAGCCGCTCAGGACAAAGTGCTCGTGGATCATGGGGAGAAGCCAGGTTCAATTCCTGTCTCTGTCAGATTCTTCATTTTATGGTAGCTAAATCCTTCCATGCATCTAGTCCTAGGTCTAGATAACTTTAGCATGCAAGCCTGGAATGCCATCAGCTGGCAGAATATTCAGCTTTGAGTCAGAAGTCTAGCATCTCAATTCATTGCACAGGGAAAGCAAAGTGCCTATGAGCAGGACTGACAAATCACAAAGGAATATCACAGGTGCTGTTTAGAAAGGCTTGGGAGAGAATCCCTGCCTCAGAAAGAAAAGTTACTGGAAGCTGGATAATGTCTACTAAAATCTAGGCTAGCTCAATTCTTTCCCAAAAAGAGACAAAATGGGATATGTTCTTTCCATTAGTCACCTTAATCTTTGGATTCCAGAATTTTTATTTCCCTTTCCTCTATTCAGTGAATAATTAAGTACCTACTGGGATAGGAAAGACTGAAGGAGGCTGACCTGGCACATGAGCTATGAGTCAATGGTACCTTATTTCCTAAGGAATGTAGAAACAATTTTTTTCTGATCTTCCCCATTAACATCTTAATTTCCCAATACAATTCTAAGAGAATTAGATTAATCACTCTCGCCACTCTGCCAATTTTAATCGGAAACAATGACTGCCTATGAATAATAATTTTTTTCTTGTTTGCAGCTCCAGATGTCTGTAGAATAAACGACCACTTCCTTTGCCTACATTTAAAGCCTACAAGAGGTTTAGTTTCAACACTTTGACTCAAAATGGGCAGAACTTGGGATTTGGAAAACAAGTCTTTGGCTGCCCTAAACTGTGGATCTTTGTATTTACATGTGCAGAAACCACTTCTCAAATAGTTTAGTGTGTGGCTGTTCTGGAAAGATACTGTCAAGGTGAAACAGGTGGGCAACCTCTGGGTTGGGAACCCCATCAGAATCTAGGGCTTTGGATGGGGGGACAGCTCTCAGGAAGGTTGGATTTACAGGAGATACAAGGGGATCCTGGATACAACTATGGCAGCCAGTTCACTCTTAGAAACTTCAAGGCCTTTCTCGCAAAAAACAATGCAAAAAGTATCAAGCATGCTCTTATACCTTCCAAATCTTTTGGCACAGGCTCTTTATCTTGGTTTCATTATACAACTGGCCTTCTTAACTGGCTCCTGCAGAGTCTTTCCACCCCTCACACATTTCCCTTCAGTACCCACCTGCTTTTGCTTTTTTCTCCATATAGCTTATCCCTGCTCTCAGCTATGCTCCACCTACATTTGCCAGCAGGAGAAAAAGCAACTCGGGGACAAGCTTGTTGACTGCCAGTCTCCTATACTGTTATATCTCTTTCTCTTATCTTTGGCTTCTGTATTTTAGAAAGGCTACTTTTTAAGCAAAGCATATCTATTATTCAGTACTTGCAAAGTATGCAGCACAAGGGAAGATTAATTTACAGTTAGGTTTATGTAAAACAAGTAATTTCATAATTTCACTAGCATTCAGCGCATGTACCAAGATGCGTATGGAGAAGCACATACATCCACCCCCTCCTTTGGAAACAAATTCTTGTTTGATCATAGAATCATAGAATGATTAAGGTTGGAAAAGACCTCTAAGATCATCTAGTCCAACCATCAACCCAAAACCGCCATGCCTACTAAACCATATCCCGAAGGGCCAAGTCTACATGTTTTTTGAACTCCTCCAGGGATGGTGACTCCACCACCTCCTGGGCAGTCTGTTCCAATGCTTCAGAACCCTTTCAGTAAAGAAATTTTTCCTAGTATCCAATCTAAACCTCTCCTGACACAACTTGAGGCCATTTCCTCTCATCCTATCACTTGTTACTTGAGAGAAGAGACCAACCCCCACCTCTCTACAACCTCCTTGCAGGTAGTTGTAGAGAGCAAAAAGGTCTCCCATCAGCCTCCTTTTCTCCAGGCTAAACAACCCCAGTTCCCTCAGCTGCTCCTCATAAGACTTCTGCTCTAGACTCTTCACCAGCTTCGTGGCCCTTCTCTGGACATGCTCCAGCAACTCAGTGCCCTCCTTGTAGTGAGGGGCCCAAAACTGAACACAGTATTCAAGGTGTGGCCTCACCAGTGCCGAGTACAGGGGCACGATCACTTCCCTACTCCTGCTGGCCACACTATTCCTGATACAAGCCAGGATGCTGTTGGCTTTTTTGGCCACCTGGGCACACTGCCAGCTCATATTCAGCTGTCTGTTGACCAGCACTCCCAGGTCCTTTTCCACCAGGCAGCTTTCCAGCCACTCTTCCCCAAGCCTGTAGCATTGCATGGGGTTGTTGTGACCCAAGTGCAGGACCCGGTACTTGACATTGTTGAACCTCATACAATTGACCTCAGCTGATGGATCCAGCCTGTCCAGATCCCTCTGCAGAGCTTTCCTACCCTCAATCAGATCAACACTCCCATCCAATTGCAAACTTACTGAGGGTGCACTCAATCCCCTCATCCACATCATTGATAAAGATATTAAACAGAAATGGCCCCAAAACTGAGCCCTGGGGAACACCGCTTGTGACTGGCCACCAACTGGAGTAAACTCCATTCACCACCACTCTTTGGGCCCTGCCATCCAGCCAGTTTTTTACCCAGTGAAGAGTACACCCGCCTAAGCCATGAGCCGCCAGCTTCTCTAGGAAAATGCTGTGGGAGACTGTCGTGGTTTAGCCACAGCTGGCAACTAAGCACCACGCAGCCGCTCGCTCACTCGCCCCTGGTGGGATGGGGGAGAGAATCGGAAGAGCAAAAGTAAGAAAACTCGTGGGTTGAGATAAGAACAGTTTAATAATTGGAACAAAATAATAATAATGAATTATAATGAGAAGGAAAACAATGAGAGAGAGAGAGAGGAACAAAGCCCAAGGGAGGGAAAAAAAGAAGGAAAGAAAAAAAAAAAAATTATACAACCGCTCACCACCTGCCAACCAACGCCCAGCCAGTCCCCGAGCAGCGATCGCTACCCCCCGGCCAACTCCCCCAGTTTATATACTGGGCATGACATCATACGGTATGGAATAGCCCTTTGGTCAGTTTGGATCAACTATCCTGGCTGTGCCCCCTCCCATTTCTTGGGCACCTGGCAGAGCATGGGGAGCTGAAAGAAAAAAAAAAAGTCCTTGACCAATGTAAATACCGCTTAGCGACAGCCAAAACATCAGCATGTTATCAATATTATTCTCATACTAAAATCCAAAGCACCGCACTATACCAGCTACTAGGAAGAAAATTAACTCTATCCCAGCCGAAACCAGGACAGTATCCACCCCTTATTCGATACCATTTACGTCATGCCCAGGTTCTACCCTTTCTAATACAATTAATCACCACCACTTTTCCTGTCTCTTGATATATATATATATATATGTACACACAGTTATCATTCCCTTGGTCTATGAGCCATCCTTCTAAAATGTCCCTTGAGTTCATTTAGTCCATGACTTTGGGCTCCATCTGTCATAATAGTCCTTCATGGCAGAAGAGATGGTGTATGGTGCTGGATTGTTGCATGCTGAAGCCAGTTCTGGTTCCATCACCACTGCACTTTGCTTGCTTTCATCGAAGTTCATTCTTCACTAATCTGGGTGATCCTTATTGAAATACCATTGATATGGTGTATAGTAACCATAAAAGTGATGACACACAGTATTATATAGCAGTTAACATCATACCATTTAGTTCATTGGCTATTCTCACCCCAAATCAAATCCCCTTGAGGTACACATCGGACTTCCCCATCCTTTCACATTACCCACCAAGTGCACCCGGGTCCTTGAGCAAAAGCAATCCCACGAATGGGCTTGCCTTTGCCTGAGGCAGGAGTAACCCAGACTGTCTTCCCCAGCATGTTTTTTATGTGTACTACAGGGACCTTATCCCCTTCTACAGTGTGTAAAAGTTTTGATTGGGCAGGGCCAGCTCGATTGACAGATCCTCTAATGTTGACTAACCAGGTGGCCTTTGCTAAATGTGTATCCCAATGTTTGAATGTCCCACCACCCATTGCTCGCAGTGTAGTCTTTAACAGTCCACTGTATTGTTCAATTTTCCCAGAGGCTGGTGCATGATAGGGCATGTGATATACCCACTCAATGCCGTGCTCTTTGGCCCAGGTGTCTATGAGGTTGTTTCGAAAATGTGTTCCGTTGTCTGACTCAATTCTTTCTGGGGTGCCATGTCGCCACAGGACTTGCTTTTCAAGGCCCAGGATAGTGTTCCGGGCGGTGGCATGGGGCACAGGATATGTTTCCAGCCATCCAGTGGTTGCTTCCACCATTGTAAGCACATAGCGCTTGCCTTGGCAGGTTTGTGGGAGCGTGATATAATCGATCTGCCAGGCCTCCCCATATTTATATTTCAGCCATCGCCCTCCATACCACAGAGGCTTTAACCACTTGGCTTGTTTAATTGCAGCACATGTTTCACATTCATGGATAACCTGTGCAATAGTGTCCATAGTTAAGTCCACCCATCGGTCATGAGCCCATCTATATGTTGCATCTCTTCCTTGATGGCCTGAGGTGTCATGGGCCCACCAAGCTATAAATAATTCACCCTTATGTTGCCAGTCCAGATCCACCTGAGCCACTTCAATCTTAGCAGCCTGATCCACCTGCTGGTTGTTTTGATGTTCCTCAGTGGCCCGACTCTTGGGTACGTGAGCATCTACGTGACGTACTTTTAAAACCAGGTTCTCTACCTGGGCAGCAATATCTTGCCACAATGCAGCAGCCCAGATGGGTTTGCCTCTGCACTGCCAATTGTTCTGCTTCCATTGCTGTAACCACCCCCACAGGGCATTTGCCACCATCCATGAGTCAGTATAGAGACAGAGCACTGGCCACTTTTCTCGTTCAGCAATGTCTAAAGCCAGCTGAATGGCTTTTACTTCTGCAAATTGGCTCGATTCACCGTCTCCTTCAGCAGTTGCTACCACTTGTCGTATAGGACTCCATACAGCAGCCTTCCACCTCCGATGCTTTCCTACAATACGACAGGACCCATCAGTGAACAGGGCATATTGCTTTTCATTTTCTGGTAATTTATTGTACAGTGGGGCCTCCTCAGCACGCGTCACCTCCTCCTCTGGCGATATTCCGAAATCTTTGCCTTCTGGCCAGTCCATAATTACTTCCAAGATTCCTGGGCGATTGGGGTTTCCTATCCGAGCCCGTTGTGTGATCAGTGCAACCCACTTACTCCACGTAGCATCAGTTGCATGATGTGTAGAGGGGACCCTCCCTTTGAACATCCAGCCCAGCACCGGCAGTCGAGGTGCCAAGAGGAGCTGTGCTTCAGTGCCAACCACTTCTGAAGCAGCTCGAACCCCTTCATATGCTGCTAATATCTCTTTTTCAGTTAGAGTATAGCGGGCCTTGGATCCTCTGTATCCCCGACTCCAAAACCCTAGGGGTCGACCTCGAGTCTCCCCTGGTGCTTTCTGCCAGAGGCTCCAGGTAGGGTCATTCTCTCCAGCTGCGGTGTAGAGCACATTTTTTACACCTTGCCCTGCCTGGACTGGCCCAAGGGCTACTGCATGAACTATCTCCCATTTAATTTGTTCAAAGGCTTGTCGTTTTGAAATCGTTCTTCTTCCGGGTCACTTGGTAGAGAGGGCTTACAATCAGACTGTAATCTGGAATATGCATTCTCCAAAAACCCACAACCCCTAAGAAAGCTTGTGTTTCCTTTTTGCTAGTTGGTGGAGATATGGCTGTTATTTTGTTAATCACATCCATCGGGATCTGACGATGTCCATCTTGCCATTTTATTCCTAAAAACTGGATCTCCTGTGCAGGTCCCTTGACCTTACTTTGTTTTATGGCAAAGCCGGCTTTCAGGAGGATCTGGACTATTTTTTTCCCTTTCTCAAAAACTTCCTCTGCTGTATTGCCCCACACGATAATGTCATCAATGTATTGCAGAAGTTCTGGAGCTTCGCCCTGTTCCAGTGCAGTCTGGATCAGTCCATGGCAAATGGTAGGGCTGTGTTTCCACCCCTGGGGCAGTCGATTCCAGGTGTACCGGATGCCCCTCCAAGTGAAAGCAAACTGTGGCCTGCACTCTGCTGCCAAAGGGATCGAGAAAAACGCATTAGCAATATCAATTGTAGCATACCATTTGGCTGCTTTTGACTCCAGTTCGTATTGCAGTTCCAGCATGTCTGGCACGGCAGCACTCAGGGGTGGCGTGACTTCATTCAGGCCACGATAGTCTACTGTCAGTCTCCACTCTCCATTAGACTTTTGCACTGGCCATATAGGACTATTAAAAGGTGAGCGAGTCTTACTGATCACTCCTTGGCTCTCCAGTCGATGAATCAGCTCATGGATGGGAATCAGGGAGTCTTGGTTGGTATGATATTGCCTCCGGTGCACCGTTGTGGTAGCAATTGGCACCTGTTGTTCTTCAACCCTCAGCAACCCCACAACAGAAGGGTCCTCCGAGAGACCGGGCAAGGTAGATAGCTGTTTAATTTCCTCCGTCTCCAAGGAAGCTGTACCAAAAGCCCACCGGTACCCTTTTGGGTCCTTGAAATACCCTCTCCTGAGGTAGTCTATGCCAAGGATGCACAGAGCCTCTGGGCCAGTCACAATGGGGTGCTTTTGCCACTTATTCCCAGTTAGGCTCACTTCGGCCTCCAATACAGTCAGCTGTTGGGATCCCCCTGTCACTCCAGAACTACAGATGGGTTCTGCCTCTATGTAGCTTGATGGCATTAGGGTACACTGTGCACCAGTGTCCACTAGAGCCTTATACTCCTGTGTGTCTGATGTGCCAGGCCATTGAATCCACACAGCACAGTAAACTCAGTTGTCCCTTTCCTCCACCTGGCTGGAGGAGGCAGGGCCCCTCTAGTTCTGGTCATAATATTCATTACCCATTTCTTGTGTATATGAGTCAGGAGTTTCTTCATTAAAATCAGAAGTAAGATCAGCCCTTTTACTCTGTCTGGGGAACTGTCCACTGGAAACCGGAGCAGCAATTTTCCTGGAAGAACCCCCTTTGGTGATTGTTTTTCCTTGCAACTCACATACCCGTGCCTCTAGGGTTGAGGTAGGTTTTCCATCCCACTTCCTCATGTCCTCTCCGTGGTCACACAAGTAAAACCATAGGGTGCCCCGTGGTGTGTACCCTCTATAGCCTCTCTCTTGAGCAGAAGAACGCTGACTCCTAACAAGCTGAGACACTGGTCTGTATAGGTGGGGAGTAGGACATATCTTCTTTGAACCGTTGGAACTCCGGGGACAGTTTCTCCACAGCTGAGACAAGGGAGGAAGAGATACTTTCTTCATATTCCCGGAGGTTACTAGCAGCTTCATTCACTATTGGACCGTCTCCATCTTTCCAGGTCAGTATTGCCAATGAGTTGGCACATGACGGTGGTGCGTTTCGTACCAACTTCCGCCACATAGGTCTTGTGCACTGGACCTCATCTGGATCTGTGGGTGACCGCACGTCGTCCAGGTCACCATAAATCACTTCCAGCACAGCTAATTCCCTCTGGTACTGGATACCTTTCTCCATGGTGGTCCATTTCCTGGGGTGGTATACAACATCTTCCTTGAAGGGATATCTTTCTTTTATAGCTGACAGGAGTCGCCTCCAGAGGCTGCGGGCTGGTTCCCCTTTTCCAATCGCTTTGTCAATGCCCCCTTCCCTAGAAATAGATCCCAGCTGCTTGGCTTCCTTACCCTCCAATTCCAGGCTACTGGCCCCGCTATCCCAGCATCAGAGCAGCCAGGTGACAATGTGCTCCCCGGATGACAGCTGAAATCTTTTCGCATATCTCACAGCTCACTCAGGGATAGGGATCGGGTGGTTTCTGTCTCATTTACGAGTTCTTCCTCTTCCTCTTCCTCTCCCTGTGATGGCCCTGCTCTTTCATCTTCCCTTTCTAAACGAGCTGACTTTCGCTTCCAGGATTTCTTTTTACATATAGGGGCAACTGATACTGACACGGGTTCGTTCCCTGTCTGAACCGCAATGCTTGTAACGGAGTTGTCCAGAGCAGCTGCAGCTGCAGTGCCTGTTGCAGGCGGGGCTGGGCCAGCCGCAGTGCCTGTCGCAGGGGTAACCGGAACAGCCGCAGTGCCTGTCGCAGGGGTAATCGGAACAGCCGCAGTGCCTGCCGTAGGGGTAACCGGAACAGCCGCAGTACCTGTCGTAGGGGTAATCGGAACAGCCGCAGTGCCTGTTGTAGGGGTAATCGGAACAGCCGCAGTGCCTGTTGCAGGGGTAACCGGAACAGCCGCAGTACCTGTCGCAGGGGTAATCGGAACAGCCGCAGTGCCTGTCATTTTGTCACCAGATCCTTGAGGGTTCTGAATAGTGTTGAACAGGGCTCGGTAGGCATGGGCCAGACCCCAGCACATTGCAGTGATTTGTGTCTCCCTAGAATTGCCAGGGTGACAGCATACTTTTTCCAAATAGTCTACTAATTTTTCGGGATTCTGCACTTGTTCAGGGGTGAAGTTCCAAAACACTGGAGGTGCCCACTGTCCTAGGCATTTGCCCATGCTATCCCACACACCCTGCCACTCATAACTATCCAGCCTTGGGGCAGATCTCTGAATGATGTTCTTAAATTGCTTACTAACCTTGGACAAGATCGAAACAATATTCCCAAGCAATACCAATAGAAGTACCTTAACTACCCAAGGTTGTTCAAAATACTGAAAAGTTATTGTAATGAAGGAGGAAGCATTGTAGAAGAAAGTAGTGAAGGTACAATTCTGCATTTCCTCCATAAAAAACCTCTCAGAGGCAGAGGTATAATTGTGAATTGTCTCCATAAGATGATACCCGACATACAATAACAGTTTCAGTACAGCACTTAGATACCAAAATAAACCCAAGGTCACTGTTTTAATAACAAATCTCACAGGCAAAACATCACCAATTAAAGCAGAGCACAGCAAACTGCAAAAACCAACACCGATCTTTAACATGTACAGCAAAAAAATTAGCATGGTGCAGATCAGGTAAACCAATGCTAGGAACAGATGGATCAATATCACATCCCACAACTACTAACAGATCTGAATTCCTTAATATGCTCTGGTTAATCTCTTATTATCTCAAACCCTTCGGGCCCCACGTTGGGCGCCAAAAAGGACTGTCATGGTTTAGCCACAGCTGGCAACTAAGCACCACGCAGCCGCTCGCTCACTTCCCCCTGGTGGGATGGGGGAGACAATCAGAAGAGCAAAAGTAAGAAAACTCGTGGGTTGAGATAAGAACAGTTTAATAATTGGAACAAAACAATAATAATAATAATAATAATGAATTATAATGAGAAGGAAAACAACGAGAGAGAGAGAGAGGAACAAAACCCAAGGGAGGGAAAAAAAGAAGGAAAGAAGAATAAAAAAAAAAATTATACAACCACTCACCACCCGCCGACCGACGCCCAGCCAGTCCCCGAGCAGCGATTGCTAAACCCCGGCCAACTCCCCCAGTTTATATACTGGGCATGACATCATACGGTATGGAATAGCCCTTTGGTCAGTTTGGATCAACTATCCTGGCTGTGCCCCCTCCCATTTCTTGGGCACCTGGCAGAGCATGGGGAGCTGAAAGAAAAAAAAAAAGTCCTTGACCAATGTAAATACCGCTTAGCGACAGCCAAAACATCAGCATGTTATCAATATTATTCTTATACTAAAATCCAAAGCACCGCACTATACCAGCTACTAGGAAGAAAATTAACTCTATCCCAGCCGAAACCAGGACAAAGGACCAGGACAAAGTGTCAAAGGCTTTACTTAAGTCCTGGTAGATAAAATCTACAGCCTTTCCCTCATCCCCTAGGCGGGTCACGTGGTCGTAGAAGGAGATCAGGTTGGTCAAACAGGACCTGCTTTTCATGAACCCATGCTGGCTGGGCCTGATCCCCTAGTTGGCCTGCACATGCCTGTTGAGTGCACTCAAGATGAACTGCTCCATAATTTTCCCCAGTACCAAGGTCAGGCTGACAGGCCTGTAGTTCCCCAGATCCTCCTTCTGGCCCTTCTTCTAGATGGGTGTCATATTGGCAAGCCTCCAGTCATCTGGGACCTCCCCTGTTAACCAGGACTGCTGATAAATGATGGAGAGTGGGTTGGCAAGCTCCTCCACCAGCTCCCTCAGTACTCTCGGGTGGACCCCATTCAGCCCCATAGCCTTGTGAGTGTCCAGGTGGTGTAGCAGGTCGTTAACTGCTTCCTCCTCGATTATGGGGGGTTTATTGTGCTCTCTGCCCCTGTCTTCCAGCTCAGGGGGCTGAATACCCTGGGGATAACTGGTCTGACTATTAAAGACTGAGGCAAAGAAGGCATTAAGTACCTCAGCCTTCTCCTCATCCTTGGTGGCAATGTTCCCCCCCTGCATCCAATAAAGGAGGGAAATTCTCCTTGGCTCTCTTTTTGTTGTTAATGTATTTGTAAAAACATTTTTTATTATCTCTTACAACAGTGTCCAGATTGAGTTCTAGCTGGGTTTTTGCCTTTCTAATTTTCTCTCTGCATGACTTGACGAGATCCCGCTACTCTTCTGATATCCCTGTACTCTTCCTGATGTCCCAAACTCTTCTGGAACAATATTAGTCCTGGTTCTTAGGTATCATCACATCAAATATGCTTAATATTATCAGCATAATTTTCCAATTGATGCATTCTTGGGCAGTAGGGGTACTAGAATATGACCTTCAACCTTTCCTTTTCCACAGTTTGAGATCTGTGGACAGAAAAACATTTATGTGCTAACAGTTACTATTGCCAGGTAACAAAACATATTATCTTCTGCTTTGAAATTCTTCCTTTACCTTTATATCTGAAAGCTCTGTACACTAACAAGAAAAAAATACACCAGAGCCTGAAGCAAGGGAGTATGAGTATTCCAAGCAATCATTAGATCATTATTTCTACCTGCAAGCTTGTCATCCCTATAACCTATTGAATTAATAAAGCCCCAGAATGCTAGTTGGCACTGACAGAGCAATGCACTGCATGTTTTATGAACTATGTATGCAGCTCCCTCTGATTGCTATAGAGACACAAATTCATACAATTTCCTATCAAGAACCTGCTTCTTAATCATAAGCTAACCTCCATTCAAATTAAAGAAGTGTAACTCTTTTCACAAAGAGAATGAAAGAGTCTTACAGTTTCTAACAGTTTGATTTATTGTAAAATGACAACATTGGGAACATTAAATTTTAATATAAGTACTGTCACTTTAATCATAAGTTAAGTCTAATTCTTACACTGAAGAGCTCAGAAATTACTTCATTTTTAAAAGGAAATTCATTGCACTGTATAGGCAGGTGTGTAATTCCTTCTTTCAGAGAACCTGTGGATTATCTGCTTTCAGAAGAGGCTGAACTTGTGATTCATATTTGCTCTGTCACTTTTTTTTTCATAAATAATCTCTCATTTATTTCTCCTTTCACTTTGTAGCAGTAGAGAACTGAATGCACTGTTACTGTCTTGGTAACAATAATTAGACATAGAAAACTAATTAATGCAACAAAATATAAAAATCAGTTAGAAATTTAAATGAGATCTCCATCAAAGGAAAATGTATTTTTCTCATTAAAATAACCAAAACTGTTCCCTCTCTTCTGTTAATGTCCCAATATTCTACCTATGATCTCTATATCCATTGCTAAAACTTTTATTTGTAGACAGTAGCAATTTCTGGGCTTCAGAAGAATTCCTGTGTTTTTGTGCTGGTAGGTTGGTAAAAATGCATAGATGTCTTTCACAAAGATCAGGCTATCTCACTAGACAAGATCATCAAAGGATGATAGGGAGCAATATTATTATCATGTTTCAACAGATAGGGAATGGAGATATCATTTGAGTAAATTTTTCATCAAGGTCTCTGTTGGGTCTTTTGTCTGTCTTTCAAGAGGCATTATACTGGAAAGGTAGCTACAAGTCCAAGTAACTCTACTTGAATTCACCCTGGAGAGGCTACTTATAATCAGGATCTAACATTTTCTTTAAGATAGAGCATGCTTCCATTAGGAAGCAGACAAACTACTTAGAGGGATTAAGCTTCTCTTGCTTTACCTACCACTTCTGGAAACTTAAGACTGGTCCAGGAAAGCAGAAAGCTCACTTCTCCTTTGTAATCAGGTTTATAGGATGTCAGTTTCCTAGATCTGCAGCAGTGGTCCAGTCTACTGTGTTTCATCAGAAAAAACATCAAAACAGCTTAATAAAGCAACAGACCTACAGCTGTCCAGTTAGAAACCGGAAGAAGGAGCTGGGACCTTTGTTATGACAGAGGATAAGCCTGAAGAAGAACCTGGCTCAAGGGAAAAATGTCTTAAGGAACAAAAAGGTCAGAGAGATTGTGATGGATGCAGAGAGAAAAATAAGACAGACTTACAGGGAAAGAAACAACAGGGTTGCTAGAACAAGGGAAGATCTCAGGATGTCTGGATAAGCTGCAGTGATGCAACAGATCAGTTCCTGCACAAAGAACAAGTTTAAGTAAATCTTTCACTAGTCTTAAATCAGTCCCACTACAAAGATTCACACCTGATATTTAAGCTTGGCTGCTTGCGGTTTCTAGTGGTGGAGATACCAGCTGGATCCAATTCTCATTCCAGCGGATAGCTGGGACATGGAGCAGCTTGAACCAGATCTCAAAAGCCAGTAAAATAAAAACAACCTTCTATGTGTTGCTTTTATAAGACAACAGAGATATTTTCACAGGAATTAACAAAAGCAAAATTAGAACAGTAACTAATCCTGTTTACCAGATGGAAGAGACTGAGGGGGAGTTTATAGCTGGCAGATACACAGTAGCCATTTAACAGCTGCAAAAAATTTGGAATTCAAGACATATTTAAAGGGTCAAATGACATAAATTTATAAGAAGAACCAGTATCTGTTTTGCATATATCACTACTGCTGCTGAACAGAGAAATTATGTGTTTCTGTGTGCATATTGTTCAAAATTCACTGCAGTTACATTAAAAAGTCTTATAAAAAGGACTTTCTTCCAGAGCGAAATGGTAAACTTATTTTCTCATCCTCCACAACTCTCTTTAATTGCAGGTGGATAAGGTAGGACCCTGGGCTGAGGTATAGTGCCATATAAGACAAAGGTGTTATATATAATGAATTTCCAGAGCAGATGGCCTTTTCATTTAAGTAACAAAAATTAAACAGTGAAGCAGTTATACTGTTCCAGTCATAAAGATTACAATACACATTATTTAATATTTTTTCTTTTCCAAATGCCTACTCTCATGAGGAAATGTGTTCACCTGCTTGCCTTGACAAACCCATAAATTCTAGATGAGTTTTTATTTAGAAACATGTCAGGAATGTAATTAAAAAGAATTGATACTTAGTATCTGTCTATTTTCTTTCACAGTGATGGATTGAAGGGGGGATAGGAAAATGCATTTTTGTATCTGAGTAAATGGAAGAAAAGGTGATAATACCTGGATTACACATAGTGATAATTATTAGTAAACCACAAGGTGCTTTACAGTTAAGATATTATTCTCCAGATGTACACAGGACCTGGGTAAAAATCTTAACAGCATTTCAGATCTCTGTGTATTGATGACAACTGTGTTACTTCCATGACACTACCCATTACAGGAGCTTGTTTACGGGTGCTCATAAGCAGTTCAACCAGTTAGGCTGAAGTGCTTGCCTAAGGCATCTTTTCTTCCTCCTTTCCTTCCATTTTTATTGTTACTCAGAACAAGTTAAAGGAAAAGATACAGTTTTCCTTTTGCTAAAAGTTCCTATTATTGGTTAGCTGAGAAACTGATAACTTTATCCTTTGGAACATGCACAGCTGCAGTTGAAGTTGGTGAGAAGTGTGCTGTGACTTAAAACTTTGAACTATACTGTAATTTACAATATAAAACAAAATAAGAAGATAAAGTTGCTTCAGTATGAAAAATGTAAATGACTGACACTGAAAATACTGTCCGTCAACATTTTCAATTTTTTTTTCTGGCAAGTGTGTTGTTTGTGCATTACTTCTGTTTCAGTGGCACCACATGTTCTGAGTGGATAGATTTTCAACGAAGACTCACTGTCTCTATGGGAGTGCAGTATGTTGCACAGTAGCCTCTACCCTCATGCTATTTGCACATGTCCATATCTTATGTCATGTTTTCATAGAGCTGACATTGTTTGTGCTCCTGATCTCCAGGATCCCTGAAAATATTTTGGAGAAGTAGGAATTTCAAGAGATTACTTTAACTTTGCAAAATACTACTTCACTTCTGCTATCACAGAGCTACAGATCTAAAATTGCTCTGGTTGTACTGAATGCTGAGAAATGTTTTATTTTGTTTTAAAGCAAAATATTTAAATATGCAGAGGTCCCACATTGGGAGGACACTGTGGGCTGTGTGGCCCTGTTGTATAGCATGAGAGTTGGGATGCATTTCCCACAGTGAATTCTGTATATAAGTAACATATATTGAAGATAAGCCACAAGACTTGCTCCAAACCTTGAGAAGTGCTAGAAATGGATTTTGGTTCTACACAGACAAAGAAGGTTTCCTCCATAGACCAAAGATCACATTTTTTGCATCTGAATGTACTGATATGAAAACCTATCCATCCAGAGACACTGCACTTTGGAGAAAAAAAAAAAAAAGAAAAAAAAATGTGTCCTGGACAACATGGTGAAGGAAGAATGTGTAATCAAGGTGTCATGGCTGACTCATTGCTCAGAGTTTGTTTAGGATTCACCTTAAATAACTTCATGATTCAAATAGATATTTATAAAAAAAAAAAATCCAATTTGGTTTAAAATTATTAAAGGAATGCGGGGGGGCTGTGTGTGGTAACAAGCCAATGTGAGCAATCTTATGATCCACTTGCTCTATTTTGTAGCTTTTCATTCTGGACATCTAAAGGTATGCCTTAGAAGTATTGAAGAAGAGATATGGAATTTTATAAGAATACCTTGTGTCTCTATGCACCTTCAAAGAAAGGGCAAGGAAATGCAGTGTAAGAGTCCACCAACATTCCAAAGCAGGATGCGGTAGCTATATGCAGTAATTATTTCTGAATTTATGTGGGAAGTTTTCATTGTGGACACTGCGTTTGACAGGTTACATCCAGCCACCATTGGAGGGCTGAAGCAGTCAGAGAATGGAGGTGAGTATGGAAATTCATGAAGATTTGAGTTACAGACAGTCCTGTGGACTTAGACTAATGCAGGTTAGTGCTGTTCTAAACTTATCATCTACTTTGCCAGTCTTCATTAAGATAATGTTTGGTACACTACAGAGTGTTTTATTAACCTAAAGAAACCATCAAACATGCTGCTACTTATTAACTAGAGAAGATTTTTAGATTATGCAGAATTTAGGCTCTCAGAGTGATGCATCTAGTAAAAGCAAAATGAAGCATACACCTATTCTAAGAAACCATAGATGCCGATGTTTTCCTTGGAAGAATTTATTTGGTATCCAAAGTCCTGCTGTACAGGATCACAGGTACCTCCATTCTGGCTGAGCTAAATATCTAGGTACTTATCGTCCATTTAAAGCTGCCTCAGGTTCACAGGTCCCTGAGAATCCCCATTGGATAGGGCTGTTCAGATGACACTTAATGCACCCTGGAAGTACTGTGCTTATCACAAAACAAAACAGTCAAATAAATTTAAAGTGTGTCTGTTGGAGGAAATACTCATGGTGGAAGTGCCTTATGATTAGAAAACATGTGCAGGAAGTTAAGATCTCACCTCAGCTGCAGGAATTTGAACCTGCTCTTCTGCTTTACAAGAGGATGCCTTGATTATTAATCTGCTGCATAGGTGTCTGTTTCCTATCTTCTGTTGAATCTGGGCCACCATGCAAGCAAAAATGCAACAGACCTGGTCATTATATTTGATCTTGTTTACAGTGTCTTCTCTTTAGATTAAGTATTTGTTGCACTGAGATCACAGCCTAGGAAAAAAAAAAACCCAAACAAACAATCAAAAAGCCTATGTAGCTTTGGATCTCTGGGCTACTTCGTTCTTGTTCCCAAGTTGCTTGTTCCCCTGCTCCCTTAGCCTCACCCTGAGGTTACTAACTACTCTGTTCTGATAGTTTAACTCTTCACTCTGCAATCTTTGAAAGGATCTGGGTGGTATACATCTATTTCCCTTTCCCTTTCCTTTTTCTTTTCTCAGTTTCCTTTGCAGGACTGTATTAGAGAAGAAAAAGGCACAGAGCTAAATAGGCAGATACTAGAAGAAACGTTAATCTCCAGTGTGAGAGTAGATGAGGTGTGTAATGACAAGAAGATGGGACACGTCGATGGTGGTATCCATGTAACCTTGATCAGCAGCAGCTGGGTTAGTTCACCTCCTTGTGTCCTAAGAAGGTAAATAGTCTTCATTTTGAAAGATGACAAAGAACTATTAACATCCACTTATGAAGACTTCCTTGTTCAGTCTGTAGTTTATTGCTTGTGTAATGCTTTCTGCTAAGTCATTGAAAGATGAGATTCTGGCATATGCTTCAGTGAAGAGTTAAATGGAGAATAGAAGGAGAAAGGGGGATTTCATAATACGGACTATAGAATCTCCACGCACCATTACATTGCATCCCAAGCACAGGATATATGGCATATATCTCTGCTATGAGCAGCAGTCCTGATAGCATCTTATGCCTTTGCTCACTGTGGAGTGAAGGTATGCTACCCTTTTCTAACTGAAGTATTTAGACTAAACCAAACCTTTGTGTATCTTTAAAGTTAAAAGTTATGCCCAGCCAGAAACAAGGGCATTTATCAAGGTGCTTACACCTTCTCTATCAGAGTGACCATAAACCCTTTGAGGCCATTACTGTGTGTCTCTGGACATCGGTAATAATCTTTGAGTTCTACCATAATACATAAAAAGCAAGGGCAGTCTTCACTGGTAAAGTGCTTAAGCCCTGACAACCTTACAAGAAGTTGAGCAGAGCGAGCTCCTTTGTTTTGACAAGGTAGTCTTCCAGGATGACCAATGAAGAAGCCACATTAAATGATGGCTCTTCCTTTCCATTTCCACATGTTTCCTCTGGCAACCTGAGAGAACTGGACCACCCTTCCCTCAACTTGCCATCTTGCAGGTAATCTGGAAGTCAGATCTGGGGCCTCTCCCAAAGCTGAGCCCTTGCCTTTACTATGTTTTTCAATAAAACTTCTGTTTCACAAAGTAAGCTCAGTGTGTAGAATAAAATCTTTCCAAAATTTAGACCCCAATTTTGCCTTCCCAGGTGTGAAGAAAATTTGATGAGTTAGAAAACAGCTGAGCTGCCTTCCCATGTGTAGAAAGTTATTACACAGGCAGGTCACAAATCCTTTTGTTTTTTTTCACACACACATATTAAATGAGTTTCCAAAACTAATGGTGCAATTGTGCAATGGTTGACACATTTCTTGTATCTCATGAACTAGAAGTCAGCCAGCTGACTTCTGAAGCTTTCAAAACCATCCATCTATCATGCTGAGTATTGATCTTTGTGCATTGTAGAGAGGTTTCTAGCATGGAAATATAGCATAAAACATTATTTCAATTATTTGCCCTAAGCTACACCAGCTTTTTGGTTTGTTGTTAAATTTCAAGGGTTGATATATTGGTCATTCAATTAAGATGAATCACCAAGCATTTCCCTTTCCAGTTCATTCCAGTTTTACCAGTGTTTGAGGATACAAACCAGAGTGAACACTAATATGATATACTTCTCAGTTCTTTTACAGGCTGCAAACACAAAACAATATTGCTATCTTCATTGCATTCCTCTAGAAAGGAATGGAAACTAAATGTTGTACTACATCTCTCATGTGTCTCATGTTCTTTTCCTGGTACCTGAAGGACCTTTTACATCTTACACTTTTGCACTGACTCTGGCTACTGGCTATCCTATGATCTTGAAGTTCTGAACTGCTGTTATCATGTTGGCAGAAATCAGCGAGTCCTCAGTGATGATAAACAATTCTTTGCAGCACTGCCTGTAGATATTAAAGTCTTCAAGAGCATCTGGATGGAAACTAGAACTAAGCTAAAGGGGAAAATTCACAATCAATTTTTTAGCGCCAATGGAAGCACAAGTAGTCACTGCCTCCCTCTGGCCACTCATTCTTGCCCTTGGAATGGTCCACTGGGCTGGTTTGGCAGAAATACTTGTATTAGCTGCTATGTGGTGGGCTGAATGGGGGAAGGAGGAAGGTGGTAGAGGGCCAAAAAAAATGGCTGGGAAGCTGGTTGTGTCAGTTACCCAGGGTTGTTCAAGCAGTTTCACTATTGAAGTTTTAGCCACAGCCTCAGAGTTCAGAGTTCAGATTTCTGGCAGATCAGGTTTCAGGGTTTCATTCAAGGCACTATCAGATATATCTGGGGCAGAGCCTGGAAACAGTCCCTGTCTGGTTTCGGTTTGACTTGGCTGTAACTAAAACCACAGGAGCTGGTTCATAGAACCAAAGAATTGGAAAGGAATCAGACTGAGGTTCAGATGCTGACTTATCTTAAAGTGATGTTATCTTTAGTATGGGCTTAGTTTTTGTGTTGGATTTTGCATGTACCCCACTGCCTATAGGGTTTTACAAAAGGTAGAGTTAAAACAGAAAATGTTCTCCTGCTACTTACAGGATGCAAAACCCATTCCAAACTACATCAGTTGCACTTGCAATGCTAGCAGAAAAGCCAGTCTGTGCTGCAGCATCCGCAAGATAGCTTACTGTCACTCTATATAAAGTTGGCTATTTACTTACAAGAATGTAATTCAGACTATTCATTTGGTAAATACCACAGATTTCCATTGAATAATGTTGAGTTGATGAGCCTGATTTAGTTAGACATTATAATTAATTGTTCCAAAAATGCCTGAGCAAAGGGGTATCATCAAATAATCAATTATCCAGGGGCTTTTAACTGAGATAGTTACATCTGGTTTTTTGTTGTCAGCCTTTCAGAAGTTTAAGATCATGTTTTAATGATCAGAAAATTATATCTGTGTTTATAGAGATAGAGATACTTTAAAAAAGGATAAAATTCATGGCTGGTTCAAATAAATGTCATAGACTGGCAGATATAATGAAAATACTCCATTTACTCTACTATTAAAAGTTAATGATGTGTGTATATAATAACTTAAAAATCTAATGTTTTCAAGTGCTAGCTATGGATTTTCCAGAACAGCTGGATACAACATGCATGCTAATTCAGAGAGCAGCTGGATTTTCCTCTGCTGTTGTGAATAGGTGGGATTTAAAGGGAAGAGTGCTACCTAGTGCCAAACATAATTTCTAAGTGGTTGTGTTCTCTTGGGATGTTTTGATTGAATTAAGAGGTTTCAGCTAGTTCAGTAAGTGCAATGTAATGGGTAGCAAAAGGTCCTGTTCACCACACTTTACTGTACCCAATATGTAGGAACTTTTGCTCATTTGTTAAGTCTCCAAGTGAAAATTCCTGAAGTACTATCAGGATTGGCTAAGCTTTTGAAGTCATGTTAGACATTGCAATACATTATAAAGATATCCATACATTGGACTGTCCCCACATACTACATTGTGTGTTTTTCTAATGCCCAAACTAGAATGTTTTTTAAAGAAAAAATTTACTGTATGACAAAGAGCAAGAATAATATGTTACTCATAATGACTGCAAGTGTCTGGATGAAAAGATCCTGTACTTTTAAATTCTTCCATTCTCACCTCCCATACTTGCTACAGGACTTCACTCTCTTTATTCTTGTCAGATTGATTTATTCCCAGAGCAAATATGACTTTATTATTCCAATTTTTACAAATTTGAGTGCCTGTCATTGTTTGGGCTGAAATCTTTACTATCTCTTCTTTCTTCTGTTTACTCAGTGTGAATATCCGGTACATGCAGTAATTCAGTTTAGCCTTATCAGACATGTAGTCCCATGGTAACAGTGGGGAATATCTTCATTATTAATAATATTATGAGTACAGCAGTCTACTTATGGAAGCTGTGTCTGCATATTTGTGGAGTTTGTCTAGTGTTATCTGTCCTCTGCTAATTAGAATTTAGCTGACAAAGGATTGAAAAGGAGGGAGGACATTTTTGCTTTGAGTGCTTATTATAGTCAGCTCTTGTAATGTGTCTATGCTGCAGATTGCGGCACAGAAGAGATGCATCTAAGTTTGGCTTTAAATTAATGTGCCCAGGTAATAAAAGGAATTTAGCCATTGAAATACGGAACTTTGTATAAGATTCCCAAAGACAATGAACTGGGAATACTAAGAAAAGTGAAAAATTAATCTTACCAAAATTGGATAGATTCTGTGGGATGTACTGGCTGATTTGCTGTCACACAGTGTTATTATTACTCTGCTCCATGCTAACACAGCCTGGAGGCGAGTAATATGAATGGTATATGAATTCAACTGTACTTCTTTCCTATGTTACTAATCTAGGAGAAGCCTGGAAATGGATATAGTGCAATGTGTCTAAATTTTGATTACCTTCCACATAGCAGGACTCACCAAGATTATTGAGAGCTCAGCTTCTCCTGGACAAATACCAAGAAGGAGCTGAAACTTCTAAGACACATTTGGATATGTAGCAACAAATATTCAGTGGTGAACTGCATGTGTTCCTGCCACGTCTTTTGCCTGTAACAATGTCTGTGAAGGGGGGGAAGTATTTTGTCAGTCTTGAGTTTTTCAACTTTTAGTCTGGCTGCACTTTTGACTGTTCTTATGTTATAGGAGAGAGAAATTAGATGTAAAGTATCTTCAGCCATGGGTAGGAACTCATTTATGTCAGTGCTGCATGAATACTAGTCACACTATGCTCTTCTGTCCCATGGAGTGGAACATGTGTCACTTGCATGTTGGGGCTCTGGCACCACATGACAGGAAAATGGCCACATGTCAAGGTTGCAGGTGGAAAGGGTTGCTTTCAACAGGGCTTCTTGGAGGGTGGGCCACCTAGGAGACACTTTTCTTTATGTGTTCCTCAGTGGGGAGCTTCAGTGTTGTGCTGGGACCTTTCTCCAGCTCCATGATTCAAGCGAGTCATGGGATGGAGAACAGGCTGTGTGATGCACTCTGATATGTAGGTGGGGTGCTAGCAATGAGCAAATGTGAGGTAGAAGTCAGCTGTAAGTTTTGTTTCAATGAATGAGACTTCATAGACCTGAAGTAGAGAACAAAAAGAGTTTCCTTCCCCCAACAGCTGAGGAAGTTGGATTTTTTTTTAGATATGTATTATTTTTAAAGAAAATTGGAGAAAACCTGGATTGATAGAAATATTTTTCACTGAGGAGACAGTTCTAAGTTCTGTTACACATCAAGCTACTTAACCTTTCCCTGGAGGAATTTTTTACATCTAAAGTAAGTAAGAGAAGGTGGATTTCCACTACTTACGTATCTCTACCCTGACAAAACAGCCACAGAAGCATAACAAGGGGTTCACATCCCAAATCTGGAATGACGTTTGGGAGGTACACCTTAAAGACAAACTCTGAGCCACAGCATGTGCTGCTGGCATTGATAAAAAGGTCTATTTCAAACAATAAGCCAGTACAACAAAACAAAAAAGCAGGGTGGAAGAAGACCTCAAGAAAAGAAATAGCACAGCTTGTTGATAGTGCTAATGTGTAGAGGTGTTCCCACCATCAGGCTCTGAGGCTGCACAAGGAAGCTGTTTCTTTTTCCATAACCCAGAAGATCTCAACAGGGAATGAAAACAGTTGTTTCTCATCTCTTCCTGGTAAAATTTCAGAACGTTTGGGCCCCTTGGTGGGATGCTTCCTGGAGCTAATGTTTATCATTTTTCCCTCTTTTTTTTAAACAAAATCTTTTCAACAGCTCAGGCTATAATGGATTTGTGCTCAGCATGAATGCTATTCTCTGCCCCTTACATCAGTGGGAGCAGGAGCAGAGCTTGTTTTAGAACCAGTGGAAATATTGGCAGGGACCTTGGAATTTGTGCATAGCTCTGAGTCCTACAGGCAAATAATAGCATGCAGCAGAAATATTTACTGAACTGGATATCTAGTGATTTCTTTTGTAAAAGGGCAAGCATCACTTACAAAATTACACTTACAAAATTAGCAGTCAGGATATAGAAACTAAGGCAAACAAAGAGCATGATGGCATTTTGATTTTTATCTGGTGCATTTGGCAAGGTTCATTCATTAGGTTAAAATGGGTGTATCCTATGCAATCCATTTAGTGTTATTGAGGGAGGCGGGCACTTGGTGACATTCATTCTTCCCTATTTTCTGCTTCTGTACTTCAGAGATAATTCATCTGTCTCTCATTGGTTAGAGGAAAAAGAAGAAAACCTTGTAGTTCAGGTATACAGTTTTGACAGTTCTTTTATCCACTTTGCACACATCCCTTCCAATAAGGATATAATAAGGGATTTTGCTGTCAAAATCAGGACAAAAAGGAGAAGAGCAAAAAGAACAAAATAAATTAATTCAACTTCTAGAATAAAAACAACTGTGGTGGTGATTATTTCCTTATGGTTCAGCTGCAGTCACTGACTGTAACCTTAATGGAAACAAGATTGATAGGTTTTGCACACACTTTTGGAAATATCATTAATACTAGTGATTACCTAATGACTAATTGGTTAATGGTTGTAAAGGGCTTGAAAGATAATGTTAAGACATTTCTTCAATGGTCTAGAGAACACAGGGCTAGATAGACCCTCCTTCCCCAAGGATGTTAGCTGACTGTCTGTCAGCTCCAGGTATGCTGGAGAGGCCCACAGGTGAATACAGACGTGGCACTTGTGACCCTCAGGGCAAGCAACAACTGCACATTCGGCAGGGGTCTTTGTTAGCGAAATGGATGTCCAGGCCTTTTTTTTCATGCAATACCATGCCTCAGATGCCTTTTGCCTGAATCTTAAGCAATCAAACTCCTTATTAGGCAAGGAAGTAGTGCACATACAGATCCATGTGATCTATTGTAAAAGTGGTTGCCAGAGCCTTTGGAATAAATGTGAAAAGAAACAGCTGATATTTCAAAACCGAATCGCAAGTTTTGCATCCCTGCAAAGTTACAAATATACAAATCTTACTATGCATCTCCTGAGTGACTACATTAAGGTGATTCATGAAGATACAGAAAATTCATCCCTGTCAGCTGGGGCCGAGAAGGATAAATTACCTGGGAACAGCCTATTATGCTTGTTCTTAGTACTTTTAAAATTACAGTTGACATTTATTTCTAAGATGTTATAATGTACGAGGGAGGATAACATTCTCTGCTGCTATAGAGCTGTGAACACCTGCATTCAATAATCATTTGCATGTCTCTCTCCTCTTTAATCCAAGGATTTAGATTCCCTTTACAAATATTTACCAATTAAGCAGCTCAACAGACTATACTGTGGGAACATATTGTTTGTATTTTATGGTTGTGCAAAGTAAGAATATAGAGAGGTTAAAGGATTTATCCGCAGTTGTATCAGAGGTCAAAGGAAAGTGAAGTGTCAGGACCCAGGCGTCTTGCCCTACATAGGCTTCAGTCAGTCCTTCTTTTACATGTATATTTCTCTTTGAGTGATATACTCATCAAAATGGAGAAGTCATTTTTCAGGTCAAATGTTATGTACTCACAGAGTTTTTTAAAGAGAGACGGGACTATTGCGATCCTCTACTCTGGCATCTTGTGAAATACAGAGGATTTCCATGACTTAATTCTTGTTTCAAGTCCAGGGGCTGTCATGGACTAGAATATTTCAGGAGGAAAACAAAAATAACAATAAAAAAGCAAAACAACCCCCTCAAAAAACAATCCTCCTTTGAAGACTCTATCAAAGGGCAATCCACTATACCCTTGATTGAGTTGTGGCAATGTTTAGGACCCTTACTGTTAAAGTGTTTGCCTTATTTCAGTTAACTTCAATTTCTAAACATAAGCTGCTGCTTTACCAATAATATTTATTTCATGGGATTTAAGTTCCTGAATGTCGTAAGGGATACAGACCTAACCGTCAAAGCCCAAGTGTGTTTAGTTTTTCCCAAAAATGTTTAGAAGTGTTTATTCTTGCATCTGTGGATATTTTTATTATCTTTACAAATGTCCAATCTCCTTATTAAATCATATCAGATTCTAACACAAATCTATTGGTAAAAATGTCTGCAGTTTAGTCATGCAGGGTGGAAGAGAAGATTTCCTTTGAAATTTGCCTATTTAATTGATTGTCGTCTTGTTCATGAATGTTGAGACAAAGATCATGGAAGGTATTGATTCCCCTTTTCATAGTTAGTCATTGTTTTTGTATATTTTGTCATATCCTTTTAGAGTTCTCTCACCTTGTGTAAACAATCTCAGTCTCAGGATTCAGTGTCTCTTCAGTGAAGACATTTGACCAGTCTAATCTCATTACTTTTCTTGAAATGTGTTCTTGCTTGTGACTTGTTACTTTTTTTTCCATGGGAAGCTCGACTAGGACTCAGTGAACAATGGAAAACAAAAAATGCATCAACTGTAAATTAATCCATCCTGCAATGTTTTTTTGTTTCCTTCTGAGAACCTTTGAATGCAAATATTTGAGGAACAGAGATGCTGAGAGGAGTAATTCAGGACAAGCAAGATTTTAGTTGTGGGTCCTGGGATTTAGAATTGGTATGATAGTAAGCTACATAAGCAATATAGTTTGATTTCTCCTTCCTTTATTGGACAGTGTATGTAGCTCTTCAGCAACATGAACTAGAAATAATATCGGTGAACAAGTTACGGTGTAGTAAAATGTTGCTAATTACATACATCTGGCATCTATACAAAATGAACTACTTGTTATAGTGAAACTTGTGTGTTCAGTGGTACTACTTAATCTGATTCAAATGCAGATTTAAAGCGCAAGAGTCCCTTGCTGATATAGTTCTACGTAAGAAATATGTTTGCAACATTGGTCTGTTTGCTTGTGGGTATAAAGTAGTCAAAAGTCATGGAAGAAATACTAAATCACAGATCATTTTCTGACTGCTAGTCCACGCCTACTTGCTTCAGTTGTGTCCTGAGCATTGCCTCTGAGCATAGTAAAATACAGAGAATGCAGAGCCACACACATGGAAGGAAGAACTGGCATAGGGTGTATGGACTTAGTGGATCCTCTAATGTCCATAATAAGAGTCTGGTTCATTATTATTATTCTTTTGTATTTTAATAATCGTAACCACCTGGGCATCTATTATAGCGGACACCCTATCCGTTTCTGTGCCTTTATCCGGAATGAGGCATTTAACCCTCTCATTTGAGAATTTCAAAACTACTTAAGAGGATTCATTTGTTTTTACAACACAGCTGTTTCACAGGACTAGATGATTTCTTGCATTTTTTGAGACAGGAAAATTACTTGATTAGATAGCATGCTGTTGGCAGAGGCAATGGCTCGGTACATGTAGGCTCATTCAGTTTTCTCTGTCCAAACTCCAAGCTCAAATATTTTCCCTCATGCTGCTTATATAATAAAACAGCCCAAGACAAATTATTATATTAACTGTTGGCTTGTTAGATCATAAGATTAATGATCTTAACAGAGCTGTGATCTGAAAAGAAATGTGATTTAATACAAGTCACATGGACACATCTGCCCAGACATTTCTACATGAAACTAATGCTTTTTCTCTCAGTAGAAGAGATTATATGGAAGTGCACATGATCTTTTCTCCTTTTAATCTTGACCTTTGACCTTTAATGCATTTTTAATATGCAGTGTTTTCTGTGGCTCCACAGGTGTTTTGCCAAGAAACTGGCTAAGTTCTATGTGCCTGATTTATGTATGAATGCTGAACTATGTCTGATTTTTCATTTTTAGTGCCTGTTTGAGTTTGAAGTCAGTTTTGCAGCTGGTGGATAGGGAAGAAAAAAAGAGGTCAAACTTTTTATGCAGCAGGCTGCCATGGTTAGAAGCCAGGTAAATCCCACAATACACATTTCAATGTCCAAATAACCTAGCAGTGTCCTGCAGTGAGAGCACCCAGTGAGATAAGCATGAAAGCTCAAGTGGACATATACCAGAATAATAGTAGAAGAGCCATATAGTAATTTTTTTTTGAGTGAAAAATTCAGGTCTCTTTCTACAGTGTCTCCTCCAAGAGCCACACTGAACTGCCTGATAAGACTCAGTTAAGGTCTGTAAAGCCATTTGGAGATGGAAAAGTGTTTATGGAAGCTAAGTCTTATAAAGATTATGACTATGTATCACAGATGTAGGCCACACGAGCAGTTGGAAAAGTTGAGAAAGGAATTACAAGGGTGGTAACGACAGCCCTGTGTGCGTAGTGCATTTACCTGGGATGCACACAGACATATCTGTTACAGAGTTAGGACCCCATCTCCTTATCCGATATTTCTAGTGTATTTTTAAAAAAGGTAGATATCTCCAACCAAGATGTTCTGGGATCCGTGGAATCCAACGAAGTTACTCCAAGAGTTAACTGATGCAGAACAGGGGAGTGAAAAATATCACTGAAAGGATGGAGAAGCACATGGTGGGAGTGGTGAGCACTCAGTGAAACTAGAAACATCAGTGAAAGTTAGGATTTATGGATGAAACAATGGTAAGTGGAAACTGGAATGGGACAAGAGGAAAATAACCTTCCAGGGAATTTTAATCTTCACCATAACACTTTTTTTTTTTTTCTGTGGCATTGGACAATTCATTGAGCTTTTACGTCTCTGTGTCCGCATTGATCAAATGGACAAAATGAGCAATCTAATACCTATAATTCCCAGTATAAGGAAGTTAATTGTGTGTGCGAAGTGCTTTGGAGGAGAGACATTGTGATTGAAGTAGGTTTGGGTGGGGGTCCTGGGGAACGTCCCCTTGGCAGGCAGGCAGCCTCTGTCACTCACCATGGTGTCTACAGTTCTAAATGCAGCAGAGGTACTTGATGCTAACGTGTAACTCAAAACCAGCTGTGTTCACAACAGGACTGCATTCATGCATCAGGGGGACCTGATGACCTTTCCAAGGTGCCTCCTGGAGACCTCAGCAGTCTATTGTGGGTCAGGACAGCCCGAAACATTTCAAGGCCACTCTTTGCTGATGGATTTTTATTTCAACTCATATCTTCTGGTGAAATGCAGAGGGGGAAAGTCAACCACATTCTCCTAGGCAGCCCAATAACAATTTTTCTAGTGCTGGCTCAGTCAGTCTGTCATCGTAATTTCCCTGTGAACCTGTCCCTCCCTGGTGAGGAAACAGCCTCCAGGGCCCCTGCTGCAGGTCTAGGCACAGGGGACAGAGCCTAGATCGGCAGCGCACACCCAGAGCTTCGGCTGCCAGCAGCGCCTCGCACCCACCCCTGCTCCTGCTGGCGCTGCCTCACAGCAAATGGTGGCCGTGGTGGGGCCCCACCACTCTGGGGTGAGGCTCCTGCCAGACCCTGAGCCCGCCCCAACGGCTGCACACACAGGGCTGCAGCTGCACCGCCGCCACGACGTGGAGCCCTGTCGCAGGTGCAGGGGTTTGCTGGGGTGGCAGCATGAGGCCTCCCTGAGGCAGCGGCCTTGGATCTGCCAGAGCCACGCTGGGCCCCCACATCCCTCAGCAGAGCACGGCTGGGCGCTCAGGAATGGCCTTGGCAGCGGGCAGGTTGCTTATCTGGGGGTGCCCCGATGGCCAGCAGACAGTATGCACTGGTAGGGGAAGGGGTGCGCTCTCTCGAGGAGAAACCTCCCCAGATGGAGGTGAGCTCAACACCCAGTCTCACACTTTCTTGCAAAGTGCTGTAGGCCGTGTGTGATTTTGGCTCCTGCTGATGTGTATTAGGGTTGCTGCGTACCAGGTGGTGGATGGAGCCGTTCAGGGACACCAAATCTGAGGGTGCCTAGTCTGTGATGGCCGGAGACCTTTGGTTGTGAAAGGTGCTCTGAGATCCCTTTGGAAGTGAAAATGTGGCCTTGCTTGCTGGGAGAGTGATAAGCATCTGGAGAAATTTTTTAACAGATTAGTGAGGATCATGTGCATTATTTGTTTGGATCCAGACCTCTAGACCAGACTTGAATAGGAGCTGGAGGACTTGAATAGGAGCTGGAGGACATCTTTCCATGCTGTGACCTTTCCCACTGTTCTTATAAAACTGACACGTGGTGGGGCTCGACCTCCGTGCACAGCAGGTCCCCTCAGGGCATGGATACAGGCTCATTCTGGAAACAGAACGGGGGACTGTATTTTGAAGCAAACTTTTTAAGAGACACGGAAGCTTTTCCACAGCTCAATAAGCATATTGAGAGGCTTATTAAAATAATAACAGCACATTTGTTAATAATTAATCACTGGCATTAATGGAGGGACTTTCAGCCAAAGATGCTGAAGTTCTTTCCAAATTTTACTGACCAAAATTGCAAACAGATAGGGATTGCCTAATCCGTCATCACGTATTGCCACCCCGACAGCTATTTAATTGCTCACAGCAGAACAACTGCTCAGTAGCTATGAGGTTGGTGCAGAAAGCAAAGAATGTACTGTATATCCAAGAAAAAGTGGAAAGGAAATAGTAGGTGAAGAAATGCAGATGTCACTCCAAGATGGGCTTCGTCATGTAATAGGATCCTCACTTTTTAGTGGGGATCATTCATGAATCTCAGTTTACAAAGTGCAATTTTACGTGTCACTTCAGTCAGATAGTCCCCACTAGCACAGTGGTACAGAAAGATATGATGTGTTCAGAATTATCATTGTCATCATTTCTGCTGAAGGCTGGCTTTTGTGCCAATACTGAGACTCTTTTGGATTCTTTTGTGTGTTTAAATTCATTGAAAACTATGATAAGCCCTGTTCCAGACCTCCCAGTAAAGCCTTGACCTATACCCCGAGTACTTCGTTTTAGCTCTGCTCTCTGCTTTCATTGCCAATCTCTGGTAGCCTAAATTGGTTTATAGTGATCTCTGCTGACTATGGAATAAGACCAGATGCCTAATTTATGTGCCTCAGTTAAATGCCTAAAAGGTAGTGCATGTGAATCCAGCCAAAAATGCTTGCGAGTTTTTGACTGTATCTGTCTGACTGTCTTAGTAATGTTACACCTGTCTGTATCTGAATAGATGTGCAACCTCTCCATATTAAATAGAGGAAATTTATCCTCATTATGAAATAGCTCTTGAGAGTCCATTGCTAATGGAGCTGCTTCTTATTTATTTTTGAAGTTCTATATAAACAACTAGCATTATTAGTACACAATTGCCAGAGAGTAATCACAGAATTACTGTAAACATAGTCTACAAAACATACTGCAAATTAATATTCCTGCATTCCTCTAATCTACCATTTGGAGCAAATGCATGAATCCAATCTAGACTTCATCACAAAAGCATAATATCACCAAGGGAAACTGGAATGTTTTGTACTTTATAGGAATTAAAGGCAAAAGTCTGTGACACTTTTCCCACTTCTGGGGAAGGGGACTACTGGGGCTGCTGATGCACAATTCAGCAACGCATTGTGTCAGTCATAAGGAGGAAAAGAAAAGCTACTTCTGGACATACCTTTATCAGAGATATTGCAGCATTCAATCAAATGTGTGCAGCTATGTCCAGCAGTGCTGTTTGACAGCCTGGCACCTGTATTTGCAGGAAGCCTAAGGTTAAGGATAGCTAAAGGAACGTGTTTGAATTCTGCTGTTAATAAACAACCATAGGTGTTTTGTCCTCTAAAGCAGGAAGAAATAAGTGAACTAGTAAAACTAGTGGCTCGGAAATCCATGTTGTGTAGCTCATTCATAATAAAATGCAAGTTGTTTGCTCTGCTTAAACCACGCTTTCACACATTCTTCACACAGTTGGGAATTGGCTAGTAGTCTAAATTAAATGGGAATGATTACAGACCGGTAAAGTATTTCCTATTTAATTAATATCAACACTTCATTTTTATGTGTTTGGGAGTGATTGTTAATTACTCATTTTTAGATGGCCAGAAATCAGTTTTGCAAGGGCTAAATGACCAGAAGAATAACTAGAGTTAATAGTAGCTGTATAGGTGCAACTTTTTAAGAGCTGAGAAGTAGCAAATTGAAAATTTGGAATTCAAACTGAGATCACTGAAACTAGGAGTTACTTTTGAAAATTTAACTTATACATAGTCATATAGAAAGAGTGGCAAAGCTGATTTTTGGGTATCTTAAAATTTTTGAGAGTTTAGAAAAAGTAGGAGGAGAAAACAGTGGAAAATTATGATCATTCTTCTGCTTTTAAAAATGACTTTGCTATAAGTGTCATCATTGTTCTTATGTGCCCATTTCTGCAGAGGTCCAAGTAGTTAAGTTCTGTAGAAATGAAGGCCATAATGGACCACAAGTTATTTTTAACTTAGGTATTTCAAGACCAAAAATCTTGTTTCCACAAGACTGCAGTTTTAAGGACTAGCTTGCTAGTGAGAACTGAGCACTCAGTTATGTGGGGATATGACTACAAGATGTGCTAACACAAGTGACCTTCAATGTATTTGATTATCTAAGTCACAAAACCCACGATGAACCACGTTCATGAACTTCCTGGTTACTGAAGGTTGCATATACTCTTGTGCTTCCAACTCCTATGTTTATTTCTCTTATATACAAGAAACAAACTGTGGTGTTGAAAAGATGCTCAGAAATTGTGCATATGTTGTTTCATTTTTCTTTCATTTAACTTTCTTTCACATTGCATTCTATACTGTGTTGGACACAGGGCTGTCTGTTGTCTTGTGGTCTGGGAATGTATGTGAAAGAATGATAGGTACTCTGTTTTACAGAAATTCCAACAAAATTAAATGGAATTTAATGGCAAAGGCCGTTTTCCTTCCTGCTCACAAAAGAAAGCATTCTGACATTTCCCATTACTTCAGTCTCTCTCAAACTATGTCCAACTATAGCTCAACAAATGAGGCAGGGTGTTCCCATTGAATAATGTCTCCTAACGTAGATAAGGCTTGTAGTTAGAAACATAATAGAGTTCAAGTTTAAAGAAAAAAAGAATAGAGATTAAGCAAGAAAGACTAATGCATATTTTCCAAACACATTTTAACTAAGAATGTTCCAGTGAAGTAGAATGGTGCTGAACATAAGATAGAAGTGGAAGGCATTTTCAGGTACCAAGTGTTGTAGAAGGGATAGGTTCTTGCTGCAGTAATTGTGAGGTGACAGAAAGCAAGCTGACCTGACCTTAAATCTGTTTGGATTACCTAGGTCACGGAAACCATCATGAACCACATACGGGAAATGTACAGTGAAAGGATGAATGTGTTTAACAGGGAATCTGAGGCACCAAGGGGAAGGAGGGCAGAACAGATTCTTGGTTTAGAACACTAATATAAAAAAAGTAATGTGTGACTTCTTATATACTTGTGTTTCTTTATGCAAATCTTTTGAGGATACTTTATGCTTGATAACTAATACTATAGAATCTTACCTTTTGTATTTCTAAAGATGTGTTCACAAAAGTTTTGCAGCATATGAGGCAGAGGTTGTTTAAATGTGGATTCTTAAAATACAGATTCTGCAGGAAAGTTAAAAAAAAATTGATTAAGAGTGATGGAATACAACAACCAGCTGACAAAGTTTAATGAGAAATGAGTCTGTATGAAACACCAGGTAGCTTGATAGCAAGAAAGGATACAGAAAAGAGAAAGAGAAAAAAAAATAACAGGACATTATTTTTAGAAAGGTTATTGTGGTGCAAGAGTTGAGGAGAGTGGTTGTCTCTAGAAAGTCCTTAAAATGAAAACTCTGTTCTGCATGTGCCTACAATGAAGGTTTTTCTTCTAGGACATAGAGAAAAAATTGTATATTAACTTATTGCTGAGCTGAGGACTTATTTTAATGCTTATTTCCTGTCTGTGTCTGAAAAAAAATCAGGATCAGTCAGTTCTGGGTACTTGATGAAGGACCAAAATGAAAACTGAAAGATTTAAATTTGTATCCCCTTGATGGGAAGATGATGGCAGTGCTGATGGTAAGCATTTACAGCTATATATAGAGAAAGGCTAAGAACAGGATTAAGAATCTAGGGGTAGCACTTAGATATATAGGGTAACACTGAGCAAAGAAATAAAAGGACAATATGTAACTTATTCCTGATTGTTCCTTTACTCTGCCTATATTTTTGTTCCATATATTTCTTCCACTGAATAGAGAGGAATGTAGTAAAAATTATTTTTTTCAGCATTTTTTTCATACAGATTTAAAAAAGTATGTGATGATGTATCATCTGCACTCAAAAATCACAAGAAAAGAATTTGGAATCCTTGATAAAACTGTTAGGAAGATACAGTTATGTATCTGATAGCTCTGACATTGGATTAAGGCAGGGCACTGCTTTATTCCTACTGTTTCTTAGTGAAGCTGTTAGAAAAGTTGACCAGTTATTGCAAAATTATCTTGCATATGCTGATGATTTCATTGCAGAAGATGTATTGCAATAGGTGACTGAGATTTGAAGGAAACAGAAAAAAAATGGGATTTAATGTAATGAAGAAAAAATGCTTATGGTTATATGCCAGCAGAAATGTTCTGGATGAGTATACCCAGCAGCTGATGATCATGAATATCAGAAGATCATTGCTTAGAAAGGAGTGACAATGAGGAAGGGGATAAGGATTCGAGCACACAAGGCAAATACCTAGTAATTTAACCTGTAGCAAAACAGTATCTTCAGCCAAGTTTTGAAAAAGACAGTTTCAGCTGTGAAAACCGTTATTAATCTTACTATTTTATGTGGGTATTAGTAAAAGCAACTTAATACTTTCAACAGAATATTGAGGTGTTTTTGAGCCAAAAAGTCAGACTATGACTATGAAAGAGATGGTCTGGTAAGAAAAATATGAGAGATTACTGAAGGGCAAAGGGTAAAGGTAGTTTAATTATCCCATATTCAGAAGATAGGTTGGGAGGTTAGGACAGTGGGAGACAAACAAGCTATGCCCCTCAGTAAAGACCATTCTGATGGTATTTGACCTGTGACCAAACATTGAGGAGATGGAGGAGTAATAATGATCCAGAAGGAAATGACTAGTGAAGGGGGGAAATATTGTTACAACGAGGGGAGGGCCAAATGATCAGTGTGCCCCAAGATCTATATGGTTTCAAGAACCTGGATCAAGTGGATTAGTATCCCATTAAAATAAAAGGAGGTTACTTGCAGAGTGGATCTCTACCCTGTGACAAAGGGCAGCAGTCTCTGGCTCTAAGGGAATAATGGGAGAAAGAAGCTTTTGTGCAGAATATAAAACTTGTCATGAAAGATATCAGAGCCTCAATTAGAGGGGAGAATATATCATAATGGATAATTCTGTACTGTGAAGGTGATAAAGTGTGATTCAGAGACATTTTCTTCCCAAATTTCTGTGATTGTGTGACAGAGCTTTGATTCTTGATTTATAGCCTTTCATTTGTTACACTCATTTTCAGAAAGGATGGGATTTTAATATTTCTGTCCCTTGTTCACTGGTTGCATAAAAAGTAGCAGCAGAAGATGGCAGCAGAGATTGCTGACTCCATCTTGTTTCTTTATATGTGCAGCAGAATATGGATGCTCAGTGAAAGAACACAGGGTGAACTTTTCTTTAAAAACATACTGATTTAATTCTGGAAAGATAAATGTATTGACTCTAAGAACATATTAATCATTTTGGTTTTTATGGAAATGACGTGGGAGTTATGAAAGAAAAAACACATTCCCTGTCCCTTCCATATGTCTTAATGGCAATGCTTGCAAGCAGTTAAGATGGTCCTTGCAAAAGATGGTGGACACATTCCCTTTACATAGCCCTTCTGCCTTAGTAATAGCTCATCAGAGGCAGGTGCCCTACATTCCATATAAAAATATAATAGGTTGAAAATGATGAAGAAGCTCTGAAAAACTTTATATAAAGTTGCTTAAATTTCAACACGTGACTCAAAGCACAGATAATAATGCCAAAAAAGTACCTTTGCCAGACTCATTCTTCCTCTAATAGCAAGCCATTTTAAAGATCTGCCTGTAGGTTAACTTGACCGTCTCATCACAGGCAGTGCATGTGAGTGTGAGCTTAGATACATTAATTGTTGAGAGAGTAATGTCTTTTTTCAGACCAACTGATAGAGCTGGAAAACAAAAGCTGTTGAACACTCAACCCCCTTTTCATGTCACAGGGAGACGTGTACCCATGCCAATTTGTGCACAGGCTATGGCTGTGCTTTGCATCTTATCCTATCCCAGGGACAGCCAGGGCATCGTTTCTCAGTGACAGGGGAATACCAGCGTGGATATATTTTCAGAGGATGGAGCTGAAGTAGATGAAGTGGAATATCAATTCCAGTATTTTTCTGCAGTGCCACTGCTGCCTCGTTGCCCAAAGTGCATTTGGAGCAGCTGTCTCGGCTTCTACTCTTGCTGCTGCACGCTAATGTTTTTGTATTTCTGCCTGTGCCTAAGGAAGCTCACTTGAAATCTGTCTGTGCTTCTGCTGCTTTTCCAATGGCTATAGGAGAGTTGAGAAGCTCTTGGTTTTTTTTATCCAACATCTCTGCTTCTCTGCTGAATATTAGCTGTTTGTAGAACTGTATAACTGAGGCTGACAGACAATCTAATTGCTTGAGTGAAGACAGAGGCATGACTCAGGTTTGCAAGTTCAAGCCCTCATTAGCCTTCAGAATGGTTCAGATTAAAGGAAAAAGAAAATCAGTGGGTGCATAATAATGCTTCCTGGAGGTGGCATTTTCTAGAGCATCCTTGAATTCTGACAGAAATTCTGCGCCGTGTTGAAGAACTTTTGCTGCCTCCCTTCCCAGTTGTAAGTGACTGCCACTTGTCAAATGGGAGACTTGGAGTTAGGAACACGTTGAGTGTTTGACTAATAGTTCCACTGTATTTTGTCTTTGGTTTCTTATACCTACTTTTCTGTCTGGTGAATGTAACTCAGTTGTTTTTCTCTGGTAATTTCCTTATAATCCTACTATAGGCCAAAGTATTCGTGACCACTGTGTCAACCAGAATAAGTTACTGAAGCAGTAAACTCAGGTGTGGGCATCATACCTTACCTTAACATTGCTTTTTTCAGGTTGGTGTGAGAGCACTTATTCCTCTTAATAAACTGAACTTTTCCTGGTGTTTTCCTGCTTAGAGCAATCATGAAAGGATGTGAAAAAAAAAAATGAAATGTACCCCAGAATGCATTCAGTTGAACTGTGCTTGCTTATAGGCATGGCAGTGTATGAGGAGTTATCCTTTCTGCCACAGATTGCAGTGTGTTGCAACAAAAGGAGGTGGTAACTGATTATGTCTTTCTCATTTTCTTAATACATTTGTGAGTTTAGATTTCTAGTGTTTCTCTCTGAGAGACTGGTACTTTAGGTTTAGGATGGATTCTGGTTTTGAAGTGATGGATGGGCTTTTCAGAAGTTGCAGAAATACTCTGTATGGCAGTTGGAACATTCAGAAAATGGAGGTGGGAATATGGTACTACCCTGAAACTGAGACTAGTTGCTATATTTTTTTCACTACCTGGAGCTTTCATTTGTACTTAATTTGGCTTGTTTGTACCAGTCTTTCAGAAATCAAGTGTACAAAACATTTATAATTATGTGATTTCTGACTGAAAGTTCCGGTAAGCAGCTGTTATATTGTTTCTACATAAACTTCATTTCATGTGGTTGCAGGTACCACTGGTTCTTGTCTAGCTGCTAAGCAAAGGCCTTTCAGGATTACTGTCTGTCCTGATTTTGGCTGGGATAGAGTTAATTTTCTTTATAGTAGCTAGTATGGGGCTATGTTTTGGATTTGTGCTGAGAACAGTGTTGATAATACAGAGATGTTTTAGTTGTTGCTGCACCAGTCAAGGACTTTTCAGCTTCCCATGCTCTGCCAGGTGCACAAGAAGCTGGGAGGGGACACAGCTGGGACAGCTGACCCCAACTGATCAAAGGGCTATTCCATACCATATAGCATCATGCTCAGTATATAAAGCTGGGGAAGAAGAAGGAAGGGAGGAACATTTGGAGTGATGGCGTTTGTCTTCCCAAGTAACCGTTACACGTGATGGAGCCCTGCTTTCCTGGAGATGGCTGAACACAATGAATGAATTCCTTGCTTTGCTTTGCTTGCATGCGTGGCTTTTGCTTTCCCTGTTAAACTGTCTTTATCTCAACCCAAGAGTTTTCTCACTTTTACTCTTCCGATTCTCTTCCCCGTCCCACTGCGGGGGAGTGGGCAAGTGGCTGTGTGGAGCTTAGTTGCCGGCTAGGGTTAAACCATGACAGTGTCTGAATAGAAGCGTGCTGTATGTAACTTTTAAAAGTATTGAAACAGCCGCAGGAAGAGCCTCTTTATATCCTCAGATATAATGGTCTCATCTATCTCTATGATGTCTTCTTGATTTTTCATTGGTGGAAAATTCAATCCAGTGGAAGCTTCTATTGAAGGTATGAACATCAAGTATTTGGCCTGCATAGCTGTTCGTGTGAGCATAAAGCTAGCTGGACTCATACCAGCAGAAACTGATCTGTTTAAAATTAAACAAGAATTAAAAATATTAAAAAAGAAGCCTATTCCAAACCACAGGTTTGTTAGCTTAGACTGGGGAGACACTTATTCCCAATGGGAAGTTGTTACCTTGTGTCTTAGAGGCTGGTAGGACCATGTAGTTGTAGTGGACTTAAGCACCAGACCCATAACTGTATACAAAAAGAAACATATATTGAGAATTTATTTTTTTTTCTGTCTAATAATTTTTCTCCAAAGGTTCAAAAAGCTTATTGGGCTTCACAGATGGCAAATACACAGGCATCACTGAAATGGATAGACAGAAGAGCCTGGTATCAAACTGAAACATATACATAATTTCTTCTTTTATTCTCCAATTGCTTGGTTCCAATTTTGCCACCTTTGATTTGTGAATATTTAAATACAGTAACACCTGATCAGCAAAGAGCAAATTGTAGTAACTGGCCTACGAAATGGATACAATTGGAAATAAACCATCACCATTGGGAAGATCGTCCATTTACTTATGTCACTGCTGTGTCTTAGTCCTTTTCTAAAAGGATATGCTGCAAAACAAATCTTGATCATTTACTGGTGTGGGTCTTGGGAGCTTTGGGGTGAGGCCTGGTATTGGGATCTGACAGAGAGTTTGGCACCTCTCTGTAAGTCAAATGGTCATTTTGGTTTGAGCCTGGTAGGACTTCACTGATGCACTTACAACTTCAGATGGTGGAGTTACAGCTTCTCAAAGAGGGATGGCAATATTAGGGAGCAAAGTATTGTGAAGAAAGAAAAACATCTATTTTTGATCTGTGGTTTCCACAGTCATTTCCATTAAATGGCACTAATGTTAGAAGACTGCCTTCCTCCTACTTCTGTGATTTTTTCTTTTAAGAGTGGACAATTAATATATTATCTAGCAAAAAGCCTCCAGTGGACAGCAGGGAATATATCCATGCTTCATGTTCCTCTTTAGACACACAAATCAGTCTTTCAGTGTAGTGTCCCATAATTAGACACTGTTGTTGATGAAGCTTGTAGAATTACCAGTATGTCATTGATGAGTTCAGTTAATTTGCACACAGCCTACTGAATTCAAACCATACTTTAATTTGGGAAGGTTTATCTATCACTTTGAGCAAATAAAAACTTTCATCAGATTGGATTTTACTGCCTCAGATGGGGCAAAAAACAGTTACTGATAAATGTCTTCTAACTCTAAAGCCAAATCCTAGTGGTTCCAGCAATACATTGTGCTACAGCTTTCAGGTTTTAATGATCAGTGTCAGTTCTGACAAAGATGTGCTAATTTTTATTGAAAGAGAAATTTCTCCCTTTTTTCCACTCAGTACCTCAGCTTGTTGCTGTCACAGAACTGACATTTATGTCTGTAGGATTTAGTAGTGCTGCCTACCAAGAAAACTTTCCTTCTTTTTCTAACTCTGAATTTCAGGCTTTTTAGGCCTGGACCCAATGCTTTTCTTGAAGAATTGTGTTAGTGATACCCTTCTGAAGTCTGGCTGCTCTTGAGTAGACTGAGGATGTTTCTAAAACCTTTGATCCACATCCCTTTCAAATTTAGCTAAGTCTGGACTGTTCCAGTATTTGACTGAATTCATCTCTCACTTTCCTAGGTTTCTGATGGCCACTCCATTCTAACTAATAACACATATTAGAAGATATAGTAACAAAGCCACTTCATAAACATCATCTGTGCTGTTAGTGCATGCCATTGTTATCCCTATTTTACAGATGTGGATGTGGAGAGAGACTTCTCCTTAGTCAGCTTACCTACTCTGACCTTATCTCAAGTAACTAGCGGTAGAACTGGAATCCCAGAATTTCTGGCACTTTTCTACTCATCTTTAGTACTTTTGGACCTCTCTTCCTCATTAAAGATACTGATCTGTTCCATTTTGAAGGTCCTGTTCCATTTTTAAAATCTTAAAGACAGATGGCTCTTATGGGCACAGGAGGTTCACATTTTATTCTACCTTTAGCAGTGAAAAGAATGCTAGAAGAGTGTTTCTTTTTTATGAGTTATTTAATTACTTCGGGTTTTATTTTCTTTAAGCTTTATGGGAGTATTCATGGATTGAATTCATTTGACAGCAGAGAAATCTGGACAGACAGGAGCACTGCTGCTGCATGGAAACATTCCTTGACTGCCTTGCTCTGAACAAAAATACATCTCTTCAAAAATTCTGTGGTGCTTTCTCTAAGATGCCAGACACCAAATTGATAACAGCTGTCATATTCTGCCTTCGAGGCTGCTGAATTCAATGATGCTGGAGAATCATAGAATCACAGACTGGATGATGTTGGAAGAGACTCTGAAGGTCATCTGGTCCAACCAGCCTGCTCAAGCAGGGTCACCTAGAGCAGGCTGCCCAGGACCATGTTCAGACAGCTTTTGAATATCTCCAAGGACAGTGACTCCATAACCTCCCTGGGCAACCTGTGCCAGCGTGAGAAAGTGTTTCCTGATGTTCAGATGGACCCTCACGTGTTTCACTTTGTGCCCATTGCTTCTAGTCCTGTCACTGAGCACCACTAAAAAGAGCCTGTCTCCCACTTCTTTACATCCTCCCTTCAGATATTTATATACATTGATGAGATCCCCCTGAGCCTTCTCCAGGCTGAACAGTCCCAGCTCTCTCAGCCTTTCCTGACAGGAGAGATACTCCAGTCCTTCAGCTGTCTTAGTGACCTTTTGCTGGACTCTCTCTAGAATGTCCATCTCTCCATTGTACTGGGGAGCCCAGAATTGGACCCAGTACTGCAGGTGTGGCCTCACCAGTACTTAGTAGAGGGGAAGGATCACCTCCCTTGACCCACTGGCAACATTTCTAATGCATCCCAGGATACCATTCACCTGCTTTGCCACAAAGGCACGTTGTTGGCTCATATTCAACTTGGTGTCCACGAGGACCCTCAGGTCCTTTTCTTGAGGACTGCTTTCCAGCTGGTCGGCCCCCAACTTATACAGGTGCATGGGGTTGTTCCTCCCCAGGTGCAGGATTTTGCACTTCCCCTTGCTGAACTGGGAAAATAGTAAAGTGTAAAAAATGGGAAAGCGTAGACTGTCTTTTGCAGGGTAGCCACAAGCTTTCTAGAATGCCAGATGCAGTGTATATCCATGCAATAGACATGAAAGCATCACTAGTAGCAAAGCTACTGTGTCTTTTGGACTAAGGATGAGGAACCCCCATGTACCTATATTTTAGTATTCGATTAGCATGGAATATATACTTTGGATGGACAGCATGTGAAATATCTTCAAAAGTAACAGAGGCAGATGGATCTGGAAGTATAGTGGGCTCCTATCCACGCTTTGAATCACCTTTTAGGAACAGTAGAGGCCTTTGGGAGTGGTTCTGGTATATGGAAGGAAGCACTCTGGGTGCTGGTGACAGTTTAATTGTATAAATCCAAGAACGTCCACTGAAGTCGACATAAGTTACTTCAGGTTGTCATTGATGTACCTAGGAGTGGCAGCTTAACTACCGAAAGCAGTAAATCCTTTGAGGTTAGAGATACCTTGTAGAGGCTCTGTTATAGGCAGAAAGGCTGTCAAGTGCAAGTGTAAGTGAAAAGATTATGTTGATGTGCGGAGAGTAGATTATGTTGATGTGCGGAGAGTGCAGATATAAAGAAGGGATAATAGATTCCCCTTGACCAGGGATTCCCTCAGTGAAGACTACAAAAGTGCTTTTACTGTATAGTAGTCTCATTTCCTGTCAGCAATGTAACACTGTAATATTTTCACTGGCTTTATTGTCAGATGTCTAAACTGACGGAAACTTTCCCTCTGGCACTGCGTTAACTTCTCTAGAGTGGAAAGTCTCACAGTATGATCTCGTTTGATACTTTTGGAGCAGTGAAACAATGCCAGTAAACAGAGATGGGAGGGAATGTTCAGAGTTTTGGGAGGATGTATCAGCTAGTTTGGATTTGGGGTTAGAAAAATATGTGGAATGTACAGATGTTGAATTGAATATTTTTAACTTGCTCCTTTAACAATGATTCCTTTCTGGTTTTCAGACATCTGAGGTATTATTGTTAACATAATGGCTGGAACTTCACAGAAGGATTTGATTCAATGATCTGCCATCCTCTTTGTACAAACCTTAGCAGATCTTGCATTTTTTTCAAGAATTCTACATTCTTAGAGCTCATTTTAAATGAATTCCTAATTCTTATATTCTTCATGAATATAAGGGCTTTTATGACACTGAGAGACAGTCTTTCAAAAAAGTATCTTAATTTTTGAACTATTCCAATAAAAGCTGTCCTAGAATGAGTTGAAATCTTGGGGGGAGTTTCCTTGGTGACCTTGATCGTCTATGCTTCACTTTTTCTAAGGGTAAAGCGGAAGGAAAAATGGCACCTTCATACATCTCTCTAGTGAGTCACAGTATAATGTTCTGTACTATGAATTGGTTACTTGGGTTTTTAACTGACTGAGAAATAAAGGAAAGGAAATAAAACTCTTTCATATACCTAGCATTAAGTGACTTTCATAAAGAAAGAGATGAGAAAAATATTTAGATACAGTGTTATATTGCTTTCTCTACATCTATGCTTATAGCACCTGTCACAAGAATTCTTTGAAATGTTTTGTAGTGCTGTGCTAATTAATATGTACTTTTTATCTCCCTTCGGTTACTGGGGGAACTGAGGCAGGTATTTAATTTGTCTGCAATCACACAAAGAATTAATATTAGAATGATGACAGAGTCTGGGAGTTGCCCATCCCAGACTAACCCTCTACATCACGTTACAAATGTGATTCAGTTCAGAATGTTAATGTTGAAATGCCTTCCTCAGAGCAAGCATAGAAAGGATAAAAAGTAATTTTGGAAATTTAAGATACCTAGAGTATCTCAGAAATTAGAAGGTAACATTGTGAGAAAAACACTAAAGATATGGTAAATTCAAAATAGGGATAGAGATGAAAATGCTATTATGTTCATAAAAGGTAAATAAAAAGCTTTCTTAGGGTAAATGGATGATTATTCAGAGGAAAAAAAAAAGTAGAAAACTCTGTAACAGTGCGTAGAATTGGAAAAAGGTACGTGAACCATTATGCTGACAGATCCAGGGCTCCTATTGCTTCCTTTTTTGTGTAGAAATCTATCTACATCACCAATATGGGATTATAGTCACAGAGGAATTGGGCTGATGACATCTGGCCTCCCTTTCTCATTCTTACATTGAGTCTGGTTTTCTAGCTCTGAGAAAACTGTTCAGCCTATCTTTGTGAGCTGTGATCCCTCTTACAGACTTTCCGGCTTTTTTTTGGAGAAGCTGCATGTAAGTGGTCTCTTTCCATATATGATGGATCATATATGATGATGGAAAGGATCTCATGCATTTGTTTTTTGCATGTTTCTTCTGAGGTGGAAGACCTTGCAGCAGTCATGTGCCTCTGTTAGCCATGTCCCCTAACGAGTAAGACTCGAAGCACAGTGTGGTGGGTTGACCCTGGCTGGATGCCAGGTGCCCACCAAAGCCGCTCTATCACTCCCCTCCTCAGCTGGACAGGGGAGAGAAAATATAATAAAAAGCTCATGGGTCGAGGTAAGGGCAGGGAGAGATCATTCACCAATTACCGTCACGGGCAAAACAGATTCAACTTGGGGAAATTAGTTTAATTTATTACCAATCAAATCAGACTATGGTAATGAGAAAATAAAAACTAAATCTTAAAACACCTTCCCCCCACTCCTGCCTTCTTCCCAGGCTCAACTTCACTCCCAATTTCTCTCCCTCCTCCCCCACAGCGGCACAGGGAGATGGGGAATGGGGGTTGCGGTCAGTTCATCACACGTTGTCTCTGCCGCTCCTTCCTCCTCAGGGGAGGACTCCTCACACTCTTCCCCTGCTCCAGCGTGGGGTCCCTCCCATGGGAGACAGTCCTCCACGAACTTCTCCAACGTGAGTCCTTCCCATGGGCTGTAGTACTTCACGAACAGCTCCAGCGTGGGTCCCTTTCACAGGGTGCAGTCCTTCAGGAACAGACTGCTCCAGTGTGGGTCCCCCACAAGGTCACAAGTCCTGCCAGGAGCCTGCTCCAGCATGGGCTCCTCTCTCTCCACAGGTTCACAGGTCCTGCCGGGAGCCTGCTCCAGCATGGGCTTCCCATGGGGTCACAGACTCCTTTGGGCACATCCACCTGCTCTGGCATGGGGTCCTCCATGGGCTGCAGGTGGATGTCTGCTCCACCATGGACCTCCATGGGCTGCAGGGGGACAACCTGTGTCACCATGGTCTTCACCACGGGCTGCAGGGGAATCTCTGCTCCAACACCTGGAGCACCTCCTCCCCCTCCTTCTTCACTGACCTTGGTGTCTGCAGAGTTGTTCCTCTCACATATTCTCACTCCTCTCTTTGACTGCAGTTGCGCAGGTTTTTTTCCCCCCTTCTTAAATATGTTATCACAGAGGCGCTACCACTGTCACTGATTGGCTTGGCCTTGGCCAGCGGCAGGTCCGTCTTGGAGCTGGTGGCATTGGCTCTATTGGACATAGGGGAAGCTTCTAGCAGCTTCTCACAGAAGCCACCCCTGTAGCACCCCTGCTACCAAAACTTTGCTGCGCAAACCCAATACACACAGTTACATAGGACTAGTCAGTGTGGCAGTTAATGTACACATGCAAAATGGAGGATTGGGAATCGATGCCAGTATGGATTTGTTGTACTCTGGCACTGAGAAAGCAAACATCTTTACATGTTTTTTCTTCTAAATTTGCATTTGTTCCAGATTAGAAATGAGATATTCTTCTGCCATGCCTTGGTATGTAATATGATACTCGGTCTGAGCATCAGACTAAATCTAACTTGAAAAATTTAATACTAACAACTCCTTTGGCCACTTGATCAGTTGTATCTATGAAGAGTTTTCTGTGTCCAGCAAGGAAGAAAAGGAAGGAACTGGAAGCACCCAGGCATCCTGTTTATTTGCATCACGTTTATGAATAAACTCAGTTAACACGTACAAGGTGAAGGCTATAGATGTGATGGAAAACATTTTAAAACTTTATATTAAGAATTATTTTTAAGCCCATCTGTTTTGAATTTTCTGTGTATTTTTAAAGTAAGATAATCCCTTAAAAGTAGTTGCTAACCTTTTTTTTAACTGATACTGAAATATCTCATCAACATTCTGCAGGTCTATATTCATAACAATTTTTATATATGTTATTTTAGATTATATAGTGTGAGTATATGCTATATGCAGCTTGGAACAGATTTTTTTAACACAGATTTTTTCAAGCTAACCTAGAATATGTTGAACTTGGCCAGTTGTCTCAAGAAAATAGTTTTTTTGGTGAGATTGGTAATCTCTTGGAGATAGACTCTGTTCTTTCAATCTGTTCAACCTGGGTGCTTCCTCCTTTGGAAGTCTCTGGCAAAACATGAAAAACTTGAAGTAAAGAGAAACAGTCCGAATATGTATAGAAAAGCTCTATCAGACTGTAAAGACTTTAGTAGGTTTTGCTTAAGCTTGGTTCTAACACTAAGCAAAGAGTGTCACATAGTACAAGTAAATTGTTGGAACTGCTTTGTTCTCCATTTTTATAGCTCAGGGTTACAACCTGTTAGAAAGTCTATGTAGATGTTGCCTGATTTGAACAACTAATTACTGTAGCTTAATCATGTATCTGTCTGTGCTATGGTGTTTGCATCATCTGGAAAATAACTTGCTAGCTTCTAAATGCTTCTGCAAGATGCATAAACTGAATAAACAGAAGAGGTGAAGAAGCTTCATGCTATTTCTTCATATGAATGCCACTATGATTGATTTCAGAAAAAAGGAAATTGCTTCCTTTGAGAAGGATATTATCATTTCCTTGCATTCCTTGATGCCTTCCTCCCTGCATGTGAAGAGTAGAGAGGTCTCCTCCTGGGCTATAATGCTTAAAAACTAAAAGACATCTCTGGATAAACTGCTCTGTGACCAAAAAGATTTGAAATGGGTCAGATGATAGATTATACTCAAGCTGACATTTATAAATGATGCTGTCTGTTGGCTCCAGATGTAGAGCACAGACAAAGCAGAAATACATAGGGACAGGGTAAGACTTCTTTGCTGCAGTGAATGTTTAACCTTGCCCAGAGGCTGGTTAAGTGGAAGGCAACCAGACAGCACTTAGTTGATCAGATTTACTAATTTACTCATTATTATGATAGGATACAATTACTTAAACGGAAACTCTCGGCTCAATACGGGAGAAATGGCTTGCTTTATTTAAAACTAGTGAGAAACTGAGAAAGAATGAGGTGACTGCAAGCTCAGGAGAAGGAATGTTGTAACAGATATGAATTAAAAACCCAGTGTATGGGACTCATTTCAGGTAGTCATGGTTACAATATGATGATGTTACACTTTGGAAAGAACAAAGAGAATGGAAGTTAAGATAACCAGCCTAGCTTGACTGAGCTGAGCAGAATGGAGGAAGAAAATACCACCTCCAAACCCCACTGCCTTGATGCTGGACAGTGATGAGACAAAAGCCATGCAATTGAGATAAGACTTTCAGATGCTACTGAAGATCCTTGATCAGCCCAGTACAAAAAGAAAAGCCCAGAAGGTGGTATTTCAGAAGGCTATCAAATGCCAGTCTGCTTAGTATGGTTTGAGTATTAGAAAGTGATTAAATAAATATCTATATAAATAAAAAATTATACATACATGCATGCACACACATACACATAAATATAAATCTTAGATATAATTAGTCTTCAGGAAAAAAACCCTCATTATTCTGTCCTCATGATTTTATTTTCTCAGGGTGCAAAAGAAGTTGGGAGGGGACATAGCCAGGACAGCTGACCCCAGCTGACCAAAGGGCTATTCCATACTATATGATGTCATGATCAGCATATAAAGCTGGGGAAGAAGAAGGAAGGGGAGGACGTTCGGAGCGATGGTGTTTGTCTTCCCAAGTAACCATTACGTGTGATGGAGCCCTGCTCTCCGGGAGATGGCTGAACACCTGCCTGCCGATGGGAAGGAGTGAATAAATTATTTCTTTTGCTTTGCTTGTGTGCGTGGCTTTTGCTTTCCCTATTAAACTGTCTTTATCTCAATCCATGAGTTTTCTCACTTTTACTTTTCCAATTCTCTCCCCCATCCCACTGGGGGGGAGTGAGCAAGTGGCTATGTGGTGCTTAGTTGCCAGCTGGGGTTAAACCATGACAAGAAGGCAGAAATTACCATGTTCTGAAGTAAAAAGAGATGGCTTCTTGGTTGAATTAATTAGCTATAGTTGGTTCTGCCTTGGGACCGGGATGTAAGGCATGTACTAGACGATCTCTTAGTATGACCACTTTTCCTGTTGAGGCTATGTTGCCCTTTCTTTGGCAAATGGTTTGAAGGTCAAAGCAAGTTAAGACAGTGGCAGGAGTGTTGATAAGACCAAAGCTAAGGAGACACCTGGGACTTATCCTTCCTCTGCAATGCCAGGAGCTTCTGTGTCTGAACTGAGCAAAGGTAAGAAGAGCAAGGGCCCGTAGGACAGATGGAGAATGGCTAATTTCAGAATTTCTCCTGTCTGTTATCTTCTTATGCTTGGCTCTGGAGACCCTTAGCCCTGTGCTAAGGTGGGCAGTGGGCGATGAAGGGGTTGGAGTCAGGAGAAGAACATCTGTTAGCTTCAGTGGAGGCAAGTAGGGTAGGGACAACAGCTGAATTTCTAAGCTCTGATCTGATTGAACCTCCCTACTGAGTCCCTCCTGAACAGTCCTTCTAAGATCTGTAAATAAGTCCATATTTAGAATACAAAAAAGCTAGCAAAGTCATGCTGTTGTAATACTGAAGGGCATGAATTGTCATTTATTGACTTCCTTTACCGAAATGGAATGAGTGCAGATTGCCCTTTTAAGATGAACATGAAGTAATTACCAGAATAATTGGCCTTGCTGTTAAAACTAGTACACCTATAGTCATGGAAGGAGATTATGGGAGTTTCAATTAAGCAAAATAGTGAAGACCTCAACAAGGTTTCCAGGTCCCTTAATTTTATTTTGAATTTTGTGATACTTGGCACTACATTATAGTACTGGCTGCTGAACCAATAGGTCCTGACCTGAGAATTTCAGCCACCATTCAGAAGAAATAAGCTTCTACCTTTTGAGGACAAGGAAAAAGTTTAAAACACGGTGTTATGGGAATTTTTACAAGGGCATGTAGTGATAGGACAAGGGGTAATGGCTTTAAACTGAAAGAGGGTAGATTTAGATTAGATATAAGGAAGAAATTCTTCAGTATGAGGGTGGTGATGCACTGGAACAGGTTGCCCAGAGAAGTTGTGGATGCCACATCCCTGGAAGTGTTCAAGGCCAGGCTGGATGGGGCTTTGAGCAATCTGGTCTAGTGGAAGGTGTCCCTGCCCATGGCAGGGGGCTTGGAACTAGATGATCTTTAAGGTCCCTTCCAACCCAAACCATTCTATGATTCTATGATTCTGTGATAGCCTCAGGACATAGCCTCAAGGGCTGTTCGAAATTACTGAAGCCAGTTGCTGTTTTGTTAGCTTTCATTTTAAAGCAGTTAGTTTGATTTTTTTTCCCCTCCATTGCTACATCACCAAGTGAGTATTAAAGATTGAGAGATCAGAAAGAAACTAACCTCTCCACATTATTTTTTTTCTTTTTGAAAATATGACTTTCAGGATTTGTATGATCTGGCTTATAACCTCTGAATACTGCTTCATTTTACATCTTATTTAAAGCACAGCCTTTCCATTAGATCATAATCTTAGCATTCTGTGAAGCTGGCTCAATGTTGATTTACATGTGAATTCAGTCCGTAGAGCTACCAAATTTGTTCCCTCTCTCAAATTATTTTTCTGTAATAATTTCACAATAACCTGCTTCTTTGAAATGTTCACATCTTCTAAATGAATAGGCCAATTGAGTTTGATGCAGCTGAACTTTTGAACATCAGTCAAAGTGACATATCTTTCCTTGTTTTTTTTTGTCACGTTTATTTTCATTTTTTAGAAAGAGGTAACGAGAACAAAAGTACAAACCCCCCAAGCTGGATGATGTTTTTGCTCCTGTTTCAAAGGTTACAGTTTATCCATCAAAAGATGCACTCAACAGTGAGGGTCTAATTTTTGCTGGTAGATATCCTGCTGAAATTCCACTAAGGGCAAGAGAAACCAGTTAAGTGGAATGAAACGGAATATGCGGCTGCAGAACCCAGTGACAATTACTCTGTTTTTTTTTGAGAATTGGACCTGCAGTTACCTGGAATTCAGGTCGCTATTCTGTAGCTATGTAATGTTTCAGTAAAGATGAAATGTGTTTTTTGAAGTGAAGGAGATCAGAGAACAGGAAGGAAGAATATTCACAGCAGCTCTAGAGACAGGGGGGTATTTATGTGGCTTGTGAAGAGGATTAGCTTAAAATCATTGTAAGAATTATGCAGTGGAATAATACAAAAGGCTTCTGGAAATGTTTCAGATTGTTGTTGTTTTTTCATGTCACTGCTGTGGGTGGAAAGGCAATATAACTGATACCAGTACAGTGGTTTAGCACCAGTGTGCAGAAGCACGACAGTGAGGTATGGGTTATTTTAGTAATTCCAGTTTTCATTCCTGAACAAAACTGTTTTTGATAGAGCCTGTCTAGAACCAGTGGTAAATTTTTAACAAAATGTTTTTTACACTATGGTTGCAAGAGAAGTATTTAATGAGAAATACATTCTAGAATGTTTTGCCAGGATGAAATGAGTGCTTTTTGTCCACTTCTGCAAATGATAGCAGATAGATCCCGAAGAACCCAAGTGTTGTATCTCAGTAAGCTGATCACCAGAAAGTGTTGTTTCTTGGTGTCAGTAGGCTTTCCTGATAAGTCCTGTTCACCTGTCGGGGGGATATACACTAAAGAAGCCATTTAGCAGCTGCTGGACCTTTCTTCCAGAGGAGGTTTTCCTTTAAAGTTGGAGCTGTGGTAACCTCATTTAATTTGGTGTTCTTCTCTCAGCTTTCTAAGTGGTGCAACGGCCAACATATTTCAGTGCTAAAAGCCAAGAACTGGCTTGTGAATAGTTAATGCTGAACTTAAAACTTCTCTACATCTTTGACAACAGACACCAATAAAAAAGGAAGCAGAAAGGAGTTGGTGTTGGCTGTGGAAGCTGGGCCAGCTGCGGCTGAGCTGGCTGGTCCTCATCTGTTGGTGCACAGAAGAGGCTCTGCAGCAGTTGAAAAAGAGCCCTGCCCCTGCCTGCATGACTTCTCCTTTTTAATGGCCTGTGAGAGGTTTTAGTTTAGCCAACTGTCCTGTCTTTAGACCAAATATTTAAATTCCCATATCAACTTTGAATGGAGGAAAGAGAAACAGATTCAAGCAGACTTGTTTGTATTTATACCAAAAGTCAGTGGGCCTTTCCCTTCCTCTGTAACACTGCTGTAGAATTTCTATGTGACTCCGTGTGCTGTAACATATGTAACTGTTATCTTGTAGTTAAAAGATTTTAGTCCCACATGTAACTAGGTCCATTTTCTTGTCTGAGTTAGTAAAGATATTACTTTGCATCCTCTGAAGGAACTGAAAATATGTAAAAGACTGCTATGTCTAGTGTAAAGCATATGATCATATTCAGCACTTCTGAGAGCTAAAGTAAAAACCATACTAAGCATCTGTAATGGCTCAAGTGGCTTCCAAAACAACTGAAAAAAACAGGTTTTTTTTTTTCCACCATCTTTAAACACAAGTATAAAAATTATTTGCAGATTTGTAGTCTAATATTTGATTGTTTAGGAAAAAAATTTCCAAATCTTCCAGTGGTTTGAAGACCTGTTGCCTGAAAATCTATAAATTTTACTTAAAAGCCTTTTGTCTTGAGTGATAGTCCTTTTTTTAATATGTGTATATATGTGTGTGTGTGTGTATGTGTGTGATTTATACATATTGTAATAATATATATCATATATAAATATATATAGATAATTATATATGTAAAAGAAAGATATCTATCTATATAAAATTTATTTTTTTTTAAAGGAGAGGTAGTAGAGGTACTATTAGAGTAGAGGAACATAGCTGTAGCCACAAAATCTGTGTAAATGATTATTTCTATATGCATGTGACTGTATACTTTGATGACAAAAGAGACTTTCAGCCTTATCCTGAGGTCTCAAATATTTGTCCCTTCATTTGTGGGTGCTCCGGATCTGTAAATAGCAGTGCTTATTGGCAACTTGTCTTTGTAAGGAACTCATCACCTGGGATAAGCAAAGCTGCTTCACAGAAATGTAGTTATGATATTGGTACAATACTGTGAGCAGTGTAGACAAGAAAGAAATACAGCCTGTTACAAAGACCTCTCTCCCCCAGTGACTTATAGTTATCTAAGGCCATGGAATAACTTTTCTTCTTCTTAAAGAAAAACAAGATGAAGAGAAAGAATGAGTTTTCATTCCACTAACACAGTGTCTGTTTTGTTTCTATGGTCTCTTTTGGGAAAGAATATCCTGGCAGAATAACTGAGTGACCAGACTGAATGTTTAAACCCCTAGAAAAATAATGTGTCCCTCATGAAAAATTCTGACCACGGAAATGTTGACCTACTACATTAAGTTGAGAACATGATCGATCCAAGGGTTAGGTGACGTGAAAACATGTATACACTTTGTGTTAACCTTTCATGTCTGTGAAGGATAGATGATAAGCCCTTTACCCTACTGCCAAACTGAAGAGGGATTCAATCTCTCCACTGGTTCCACTCTAATTAAATGTGGATTTTATGTAAACTGCAACCCAAACTTTTTATGAATTCAGAAAATGCTGGCTTCATTTTTCTTGTCAGGCTACAAAACTAGACCATGACAGATGAGTTTGAGCATTTGCTGATCATTCATCTACAAAACGTGGTAGTTTGATTCTTTCACTTACAGCTATTTACAGAAACAGAAGTTAATTAATTGAAGCATTGATGCTCAGCAAATTCTTTTTATTTTTTCCCCTTTAGCCAGATTTCATTGTATCCTAAGAAAAATCTTTAATAACATGATACAAATGAAAGATCATAGACACCATTTCCTATCGAAAGGGCACATTTATTTAGCCTTAATGTAAGAATAATAACACTGGCTACATGTACCCATACAAACATACTGTAACTCAATCAAGAATGCAGTCAACGAGTTTGGTGCTATTCATGCGGCACCTAAATAGTTCAAATTAATCAAATCCCCTAGAATCAAATGGAGCAGTGACAGCTATGCAAAGCTAGTGCAAAATTTAATTTGTGCTAATCTGCCTTGGAGAGTGGAAGCACAAAATATACTAAAATATCAGCATCAGTTGCCTGTTTTGGAGTTCAGTTCTCTCTTTTTTTCTTCTTCTTACTTTCTTTGTGTCTTATAGACATGAAAGTATTTAGGGAAATTTGATTTTAAATTTATTGTTTACATTCTAGAAAAGTCCTTACTTAAAAAAATGTTACATTTTAGCCCTGTTCCATTAAGGGGCAACTATGTTGCAGGAATATCAGAAAAGGAAATTATTTATTCACAAAAATGAAACTAAGCAACCTGTCTTTAACTTTGTATAGGAATGAAATCCATAAACCAAATTCAGAAAATAAACAGAAGATTTTTAAAATAACTGCTTTCTTCAGTGATCCAAGGCATAGCAGTAGGAGTTGAAATCAAGACAAATACAAGTGTCAACTTAAGGGATACATTTAGCTCTAGATTATTTCTCTCTCAGGTTCCTTTGACCTGAAATGGGATGTTATACACCCAGCACTCTAACAAGCATACTGCTCCCCCTGTAATATTGGAGGCACAGTATAGTTAAAAGAAGCAGAACAATGCCACTTCTGTACACATTCAAATGTGTATACAAATTTTACATGAATACTCAGTTCCAAGATGATTGGCTAACAGTCATTGTCAATACTTTGGCTTTAATAAAGTAAGGATTCTCTATTAAGATTTTTTTTTTTTAGCTTATAGGTGAAGTAATTACATATTTTAATAGACTGAAATGTGGCAAGTGCAGGTTATTTCTTATTCCCATAAGAAGCAAGGGCATGCATAGCTTAGCTAGACACATAAGATGCACAGGAGAAGAGAAGAGGTGTTTTTAGAATGGTAACAGAGGCCATCGTGATCTGTTTGATAGTCCCAAGCTAGGGACTGGTGTTGGTGTTAATGCAGACTCTTTCACTTACAGAGTGACACTCTAAAAGGCCCAGTGGTGCAAAGGACCCATTGTAGTAAAAAAGTGAGGTCAGTGTAAATACTGGTAAACACAGGTGACCACACGGCTTGACAACCAAGAGTAAATTGAAGGACTAGTGTGATCAGACATGCCTTCCCCAGACATGCCTTCCCAGTAGGGAAAGGCTCACTCAGTGTGCTACATTGTACAAGTCACCTACTACCAGAAGCCCCCTTTGGTCTCATGCATGAAGCAAAATCTCTGTTTCTGTGTAGTTTATGATGATCAGTGCAGGAAAATAATCTTAAGTCTGAAGCTCTACTGATTTATTTGAAATGGTATGAGCAATATTCTCTGCTGAATAACACTGCTTCACTGGCAAATATGTCCCCCCCCTTTTAGTGAGGGAAGGATTTTAAGAACAGTCTTCTGCAAAGGTGGGTAGGTTCTGCCTCACCTGGGAGCAGCAAGGTGGAAGAAGGGAAACAAAGCACAAAGGTGCATGTTTAAAAATGTGACATACCAGGAAAGGAGTCTGGGATCATGGGCTGATAAGCAACAAGAAATAGAAATTAGGGAAGAAATGGGCTGTGAGAGGCCATGTCAGTGAAGAGAAGAATAAGGGGGATCAGTAGAGAAATGACCAAAGAGAAGTGACATAGCTGAAGTAACACCCTCTGCAGCAGTGTTCTAAATGCCTGTAAGGGAGGAAAGACTCTCTTTAACAAGGCAAGAAATAATAATACTGCTTGCGGAGAGTTTGGACAGATGCTTTAGCTCTGTGGAGTGAATAAATGTGGAGAGAATAGGGAGGGCTGGACAATAGGAATGTTACTTAGAACATAAATATAGGATTTGTAGTGTGATCATGGCAGCTTAGAAAGATTATGGCACAAAATGAAAGATTGTGATGAGATTTCTGGTAACTTTCTGCTTCTACAAGTTTTATAAGACAAAGGTGTTGATTCATCCTAAACCACAATGAAACATTTTTGTGTGTAACTAACTTCAGTGGTCTTCCTACATGCAGCCTAGGGACGTAAAGCCACAAGAACATGCCTAGTCATCTGTGTGCTATTTGGGCTGTGAAGTTTTACTTGAACAAGTCAGTCAGTTGATTTATTTCTCGTTTGTCTTTTGCATATTTATTGTTATCAAAGGCAATTACAAGATGTTTAAAAAGAAAGCTTCTCAAATGCCACTGCATCACCAGAGACTGGAACCAGAGTCTGAGAGCATTGTTTTTGTTTTTTTTTCTAAAAATGCACAAGCTAAACTGTCAGCTGCTGTATATCAGCTTAGGTCCCTGGAAGCAGTTTTACACCAAAGGAGAGTCTGGCTCTTCTTCCCTGCAGTTTGGTTGATTCCATCCTGTTTTCATTCAAGTGTGTGCTTCTGAGAGGATAAGCACTGAGCTGTAGTTCTTAAGGGCTGCAATCTCTTAAAATATAAAATAAATAACTGGCTTTGGGATAAACATTTTATTTCTGCCAGTGGCATAATGCTTGGGCTTGAAATGTTATCATTCAAAGGAAGTTTTATCTTGAAAAACTTTTCATGCTGTCTGGCACTGAACATCAACACAAGTAAGATCCTGAAGGTACTGAATCATCTGTAAAAAAATGAGAATTGAAAAGTAGCAAGGATTCAAACCTTTCCCTAAGCATTGCTTTGAGCAAAGGCAGTGTCAGGTCTTGCATATCTGTCATTAGAACGAGCTAATCTGAGACATTCATGCATCTGAGGCATGACTGTATGCTCTATCTGGCTCCATTTGTAATATTGCAAATCTGTACAAGCAGAAAGCATTTGGGATTTGCTGTGTTATCATTAGAATCCTCATTATGGGAGCAGAAGTGACCACTGCAGATAATGTTACGAAGCCGTTTCTACTCTAACATTTCAAATTTACTTGGTCAGAAGTGGGAAACTTTATGCCTTTTATGCTAAAGTTTTCATGCTTTAGCACTGCTGGAAATGTATTTGTTTATTTAATTTTACTTGAAAATGAAGAAAGAAATAGCAATGGTTTTGGAGAAGAGTAGAAGAAATATATATTTATTGTATGTGTACCTCTGAATAAAGTAGGTACCCTGAAATTGTCAGACTTCTCCAATAATTTGTTTCAAAAATGTTTATTGCCCTGACTCATTCTATTTCTCTACTTTTTGCTGACTTCCTTCTCCAGTTTTCCGTGGCCTGCACAATAGCTATAATTAATCAACTCCATAACTGCAGCCTTTGAAAATCCTTTGAAGAATACCTTTCAGGCCATGTTGCTGGGCTCTGTGACAGGGTGGTCAGAGCACATGTCTTCTGAGGTGAGTCTTCTCCTGGATGCATCCATAGGCTGAAAAAATCTTTCTATACAGAAGATTTTCAGTGAAGGGAGTAAATCTTCTGTCTTATTACCATATTTATTCATATAGTACATATTGTATCTGATCCGCTCTCATTTTGAAGTACTACTACTGCTTGACGTATCATCAGATAACCTGCACCCAAGATATCCTCCATTAAATCAGAGGAATGGACATAGGACAGATGAAGCCATGTACAGGACTGTAGTACAGGAAAGCCTACTTGGACAGAAGAAGTTAGCTTTAGGAAAACAGAGACAGGGTGTTCCTGGGAAAGAAAGGACTCTTGAGGTAACTTTTGTATTTTGAAAATGGAAACACAGGTGAAACAGAAATACAACATATTACTGCTGAATCACAGATTGGTTTTCATACATGTAAATTGAAGGCTATAGATGTGAAAATGAAGGGGAAAAGACAATTTTTAGGCAAGTACATTGGTATCTTAAAAGTAGCTTGATCCCTTCACCTTTTATTAGTCTTTTGCTATGATGCAACCATATATATGCAACCATTTAGTTACACTGAAATTCAGTCACTAGATCATTTAAATCAAATCAGGAATTTCCAACAAATGTTCACACTGGATAAAACACATCAAAAAGGACAAATAAAACAAGGCCAGCTGTGGACTATGGCAAGCACTGTTTATTTCCAGTACTGCCAATGAAATGCTTCCTGTCAGAGGAAAAAGGATAAAAGCAAACTGAGTCTGGATTATTCTGAGCTTTTTAGTTATTTTTCACAATTTTATCTCCTTAAAATAATGAGTCATTTTATTTTAGTGGTTTGGCTCATGTAGAATAATGGTTCAAATTAAGTTTCCAAATTATGCATTTAAAGGGAGGAAGATAGTAATTTAAATTCTTGTTGACTGCTAACAAATTATTTAATAAGGATAACCAGAGTTTAGCTGTGTATATTACATAGTTGTTGCATGATTTAAGACCCTGTGGGGTGACTTTCCAAGTGTTTTGCTTTGATAGCAACCAAAAAGTTCAAATTCTCACTCATATTATATGAACACCTTAAGCTGTTTTAAGGATTTTAAAATTGTCAAAAGCATCTTGTAAGAGTTCTTTCTTACCATGTATTATACTGAAGTCTGTAGTCCTTATATCACTGTAATACCTGAGCATCTTCCAGAACTGCATTAATGACTTGTTGAACATCTGCTGTGTGTAGTTTTCTTTGCTATTCCTGCTGTTGTTCAGCTGGAAAGTAAATAGTAAATCTTACCTTTTTGTAGTCTCCAGGTTCTTATAATGTTGCAATTGCTATGGCAGCTGAAAGCCTTAGAGGCTGGACTTAGAGGATAGTGGCTTGACATTTTAGGCTAATCTCAGTTTATTTTTGGTGGGATTCATGTTGTATAAGCCCTACTAACAAGGCAGCTGTGTGCTGGCTCAAGATTTGCCCAGCCATCAGACGCCGTACGTTGCCTTCACTGTGAGGAACTGCAGTGTTAGGTAGGAACTATGCCTTGATGTTTGACCCAACCTTCAAGGTGGCAGTGGGCAGTCTAGCTGGGCTGTATATTCAGGAGATGGTTGGTATGAGTAATTTGAGTTAGGTTTTAATGTCACTTCTTATCTCCAGATGTAAAAAATTTTGTACTGATACCATGTTCTTTTGATTACAAATTAGGATGTGCGATGTTGGATCCTGAAAAGCTTTTAATAGAGGAGGTTAAACTTCCTATCTAAGAGATGGGAAGGGAAGGAATAAATTTTCTTCATATTTCTTGAACTTTATTGCTGAGGTGGTAGAGTGGTTTCTGTTATGAACGAGATGACCTTAAGGACAGGTCTCATTTATAGCCATACTATCTAACCCCAAAGGATCTTTGAAAGATGGAGTGTCCAACTGTGCCAGTCAGTGGTAAATGTTATAAGGACAGTAATGCCACACCTGGCCAGCTGTTCCCACTCAGAGCCAGCTGTGGAATCTCTTGTGCTGGGGGAGTCCTTATCGCCTAATTAGGATGACTTTAAGAGGAAAACTGTAAGAATGACCTAGCTCCCAGGACCTAGCTTTGTGTGGGTATTCAGAGAGATGGAGGTAAATCAGGTCTTGGAGAAAACCGAACTGATGAAAGCCTAAGAAAACCCTGGCTTTTGCCTCAGAAGATTCTGTTCAAGGTATTAGCTTTCTCTACTGCCTATCATTATCCTTTACAGAGGAGACTGGAATTAGTACCTATATAATCCAAGCGATAAGCTGTCAATTTTTGCTATCTGTGGTACTCTTTGGGAATGTAATTACAGGCTAGGCTTCTTTTGCTCCATGTGTTAAAAAGAAAGAAACTATTGGGGTCTGGTTTGCTTATTTTATTCTTTGTGTGGTCATAACATTTGTACAAGCAATACTGAACTGCTATTTCTTACATTTCTACCACATATACAAGATACTTTTGAAGCATATCCAGAAGATTGTGTGAAGAATTCTTAAAGCACATTTGTGAATGAATGTTTCAGAGCAAAAGTCAACTTTTTCTCTTTCACAGTGTTTGCCTTTCAAAATGGCTTCTTTTTTTGCATATCAAAAATAACATAAATCTTTGCAATCTTTCAGTAGGATTAATTAGTTTAATGGGTCGGGTGGTATGAATGATTGTATCAGGTGGAATATAAGTGTTATTTGTCTAGAAGGCAGGTGATGATCGTCATAGGATCACAGAATAATTCAGGTTGCAAGGGACCTCAGGAGACCTGTAGTCCAACCTGTTGCTCAAAGCAGAGCCACCTATGTGGTCAGATCAGATTACTCACTCTGCTTAAATACCTTCATGAAAACAACTTGGACAGGCTTAAATTTTTTTTTTTAACTTTTTAGAAATGTTGGATTTACTGCAAAAGGAGGAATATTCAAAAAGATTTCATGGGAATCTGTGACCTAACTTGAAAACTTTTTAATGAGCATTTGTGTGTCTGACATTTATTCAGTTCTTGGTATGGACAGAGTTAAGTGCTGCTATTGGAATGAAGGATATATTTTAGTAATTAATCCCTGATGTATGGGAAAGAATTTAACACTTAATATTGGCAGAGTTTTGACATCTGAAAGAAAATCAGTTTTGAAGTGGCCAGTGTGGAAGCAAAGTCTGTTAGAAAGGGTATATATGATGCTGATAATAATTCTAGTGATAAACTTGATGTCATGTGTACATCATCAAATTAGAAAAAAAACACTGCAAAATTGAAATTTAGTCTGTTGAAAGTTTGAAAAGAATTTCAGAGTCATTCTGACTCCAAAGCATCATACAATGTTTTTCATTCCTGAAATATTTTTGTCCTCCATACTGCTGTGTGAAAAATCCCGTGCCTCAGATCACAGATGTTAGCACCTGACTAAGAGTGGACTGAAGCACTCCTGCAGCATATGAGTTAAAGAAAGCAGGGAGCAATTCAAACTGTTAACTATCCAGGGGTGCTGGACAGAGCATCCCTAGGCAGTTAATGGAGGGAGCTGGAATGTCACATAAGTTCACTGAAATTAAGTTTGTTATGTATAATAGATGATATGAACACAGATCCAATTTTTTTTCTTTCTTTGGGTTGTTTTTTTTTTTTTTTCATTGCAAGCCACTGTCCAGCAACTGTGGTGGTAGGAAACTTAAATTGCTGTTGTGCTCCTGAAGTCAGCCCTCAATAACATGATGGCAGAATTACAAGTGAGTTTCTGTGCCAGATGGGACCTAACTGAACATATAATTGAAACAGTGAGACCACCTGGATACACAATGCTGTCAACTATAAAAAAGGTTACTCCTAATAGTTACTGGTATAAACAAACCAAACAACTTTTACAGGCAGCAAGGTGGGTGTTAAGGAGAGTTTTATTCCTTTAAAACCTGTGTAAATTCTAGTTGTGGCTGTAGATTAATGCTTCCTCTGGAAAGATGATTTAGTGGGATCCTGGCGTGGCTTTTGATTCTCCATTTACCCAAACACCACCCAGTTGCCATGACATAGCTTTCATTTTCTCTTGTGATTTGAAGAAGTTGCGCATAATCCACCTCTTATTAATAAACCAGTCCTCTGAGGTACCAAATACTCTCATTTCCCATTCATTTCATATTTTACAGGGCCCTAAAAGTTGATGTAAAGGAAATACATTTTGGAACACCTATGTAGGTATTATGATCTTTTTTTTTTTAAGTAGATAAATTGGGCCCATAAGGCTTATTGTGATTAAAAGCTTCACTGCTTATGGTGAAATTCTAGAGCTACCCATATTGCTGTTATTAGCATATAAATGCTCTTATCTGCCAGAGTTGGACATAATCATGAAATATGCCATCATTCCAGGATGAAGTTGGGAGCTGCCTGGGGTCCCATAACATTATGAGAATGAAGTAGCAATACTGTTGTCATGGTTGAAGAAACACATTCATTACCAGCCCCTCTTTTTTGAAACTGGTAATTTTACAGGAAAAAAAAGCTTACATGTTAGGTAAAATTTCTGAGACTTATTTTAATGTCAGAGGAGACTTTTTTTTTCCAGTATGGTGACTTTAATACCGTTACTTATTGTCATTTTTTGAGTAGCAAGAAAAGCTGTTTTAGCTTTAATTAATCCAGATTCTTTGCATACACAAGGAAAACAAATAGCTTCTTAATAGTCAAATTGTTAGGGATTTAATCTACATATAAAACAAGCACCTCTGGAAAACTTTAAGAAATTTATGCCGTATTTTCACTATGTGGCCAGTTTTTCTGTGGAGCTTTTTAGGATCCATTTTCTTCTAATTTGCTCCTTATTTGTGCAGTTTTGACTGCTGCTGCACAAAGACCTCTGGCTGGGATCATCTACAGGGCTTTGCAGGGAGTCAGAAGCTGAAGTGGTCTTTCAGCCTACTTCTTTGTGATTATGTGGAACATAGCTAAGAACATCCTTGATGGAGTTTTTCTGTGGACCTAGAAAAAGGCAAAATAGGACAAGTATCCTTCCACATAGATTCATTTTCCAGAACCGTTGGGTGGGTTTACATTCTGCCCATAGTATTGCAATATTCAGGCCTTATAAGGAGATCTAAACTCCACTAATGTATCTAAAAAGTTAGATGAAAAAATCCGGATCAGATAAACTAAAATGTTACTTAAACTGCAAGTTTCTTTGAATTTCTTATAGTTAGAATAAAACCTTTTACTATGGATATTTTTGTTGTCACCAAAGGCCATGACAGAGGCTATTTTTGCAGGACATGTAGCCTATGTAAAACTTCAACAGAAATCTTAGAAGAGAGTCTGATCATGCAAGGTTTCCAGCTCAGTTTGCAGACTAGTAGATAAAACTGGCTATACAACAGATAAGCATCCAACCTTTGAATCCTTATCTAAGATGAACCTTTTGAGGTTCTGTCCTCACCACTTTTCTAAGGGGTATAGATGGTATCAGTTCCATCCGTTCCCAGTCCCAGATCAATCAATATCGAGCCTAGGTTTATTTTCAACAGTTTGTGGAGGATCCCTTGATAGTATGTATCCTGTTCATTCTTTTTGACCCATGCTATTGAGATTGAATCCATATGTTTATTAATTCCACAAGAAATCTGCCTGAAATCTAAGGTGAGTAATTTATGAGCTCTGGTTATATTATGGGAACCTTTCTGTAAGAAAATACAGTATTATAAAAAAAAATTGCTCACATCTTAATCATAAATTATTTCATACCTAATTGCAAACAGACAGTCTGAATAATTGTCTTCATTGAGAGCTGTTTGACACTGAGAATATAATGCCTTATTTTATAAACTTTTTAATGTGCAGCCTATAAATATGTCACAGCTAAGGAGTACTGCATCTTTAAGTATATTAAATGCAGTCTTGTGTAACCAAACATAATAGGTTTTTTAAATGAATTATAACTGAAGTATTTAACAAACAACTTTTTAAACTTTCTACATGTGTAAAGCTTCTTTAAACTGACCAATTCAAATTAAATATCTGAAAAGAAACATTGTATTTGGCAGTATTGAAACAAATTAGTATGATTCTTGTCTCATGTACATTTAAGAGCAATAAGAGTTTCAGGGAACATGGGTTTAATTAATTCCTTTAAAAAGCACCTGTTAATGGGTTTTAGAGCAATACCAAAGTCAAAGAAATGGGATAAATGAGAATGCATATGCTTTATTTCAGTGAAGGTCATGCTGACACCTTTATAGCTGCTTAAGGTCTGAACCTGATATACATTGTACTAACTTGCAGTAGGCTTCATTTTTAACAATCATTCTCTTCTTTTATATTGAAAATAATCTAATTGAAAACGTCATCTTGAGTTGGTCTGCATTCGTTAATAGTGTCTCTTTTTGAGGGGATGGAATTTCATATAGAAGATACAGGTGACATAAGCCATGTAGGAAACTTCAAAGATACTAATCCAAACAGCAGGAGAACTGTGGAGGGGCTAAGGGGATAGAAAGGAAGGCAATAAGAGACAGAAATGATAAATTAAATGAGGGGAAAAAAAGCGTCCTGTACTCCGAGTACTAACAACTCAGGGTAAATGATGTATTCAAATACATTCTGCTTTAAGTGCTCAACCATGATTTCATCTCTAGTCTTTTTTTTTTTAGGAAGACAACTGGCCTTCGTTCAAGTTGCATTGTTTCAGTTGTTAATTATGGCTCATTTCCAATCTAAATTTGCCAAACTTCAGTATCCTGTCCTGTGCCCCCCTGCCCAGGCCTGCCCCCCCTCCCCCAGTTATAAAACAGCAGTTCTGGTAGCAGAGTCCCTGTTTTGTTGCTTCATATGTATGTAAAACACTGTGAAAAACTTTCACAACTGGCATTAGGTTTTATTCCTGCTCTTGAATCATACCTGCAGCAGATGTGTGCAGTTGCCAAACCTGCTAAATAGAGAAATGACGTATAGGCAAAATATTGTGCATACCCAGACTAATATAATTCCACAAAAAATAGTGACTTAATATGTTAAAATAATCCATTTATATGCTTATAGTTGTGCCTTTCCTGAATAATTATGTAACCAGATTTGGACTACAATTCAGAGGCAAATGGTAAATTTCAGTTTTATCAAAACTTTATTTGCTAATTACAGTTACATTTGATTAATACTTAGGAGGAAAAAAAGGAAATTCCTGAAAACATTGAAACATATCATCTTTGCATACTTGAAAGGATATTTTGCTTTGGAAATGCAAGCTTTTTTTTTTGCCATTTTTCTACCACAAAATTCCTGAACTTTTCATTTTGAAGTTGAAACAATTTTTCATTTAAAAATGTGATAAGATAGAAAAAGAAGGTGAAATAAAAGTATCAAGTGAAACAACTCTTTGGTTTGAGTTAAATAGATATGACATAGACTGGTGTTTTCTGTGATTGTTTTTCTTTTTTTCCAGCATTGTTGAAAAACTTTAAATTCTGTTTCAATTGACTTGCCAGAAAATGCTGGAGAGGTTATTCTGAAAGAAAGAAAAATCAAAATCAAACCCCATTAATCACTGTACATGGTGTCTACAATGTCTATGCTGTAATTCTCTTTCTCCTTTTTGTTTTATTGCATGAAAATTTAGGCCTCCATCCATTAAACCTCTTAAATATACATGGGGCTTAGTAAGATATTTGCTTTAAGAAAGTGCTGTGACCTTAGAGTGCACCCAGAGTTCTACGTTTCATTATGAAGACTTTCAGAAGGGGGGGAGTAAATTAGATAGATTGATAAACCCAAATGTAGGTTACTTAAGAGTCCAGTTGATTTTGTCAGATGTGTTGAGCACCTGGTAGCTTCTGGGAAGTCAGAGCTATGTTTGTAAAACCACTGTCAGTAGCTAAAGCTGAGGCAGCCTTGTTTACAAACCAAACCAAAACAAACCTCCTACCTTAGCTTTTCCTCTGTGCTTTTGTGACACAGCCTACCATCATTGGGCATTGAAATAAAGATTAATTTTATAATTATATACAGTAAATAACACATTGAAGGAAATCAGCATACGTGCACCTTCCTTCCTGAGCCCTGCAATTCTGCTGTTGTAAGAAGTGTTAATGGATTATGGCAAACTAGGTGTGGTGGTTAGTTTCTTTAGCCAACAGTTTTTCTGTTTTTTCCCCAAAATACTAAACCCAGAGAGGGAATATTTTATCTGCTTGCATCTCACTTTTTAGCCTCTGAGATTTCTGGGTTAGGTAAATGGAAAATGAGAAAGTCTAGTGGTGGACACACAGCTGGACTGGGCTGCTATGACAAAAGACAGTTGCGATTCTGAATTCCTTATGCCTGGATGAAGCTGAAAGAAAATGGTGCTGGCTAACGTCTGGTGCCAGATGGCTTCCTTCCTGTTTCAAACAAGAGCTCAGATGCTAGGCCACACATTAAAATGATACTTCTGGTTATGTTCAGTTTGGGGTTCACATGGCAGTGTTCTTTAATGCATGTCCACTATTATATTTTTCTTTATTTCCATGAAAACTTGTTTCTCTTTAGTTGCAAAAGGGTCACGTCCAGTAAGGCATTATAGCATTCAAATTCCATTGCTGTCATGGGATGTTTTAAATTACTTCTTATTTCATAACTTCTTGAATCATCTATGTGCAAAAGAATGTCCCTTTTAAAACATTTGAACTGGAAAGATCAGAGGTACAGCCTGAATCTTTACAACATAAATTAAGCAGTGTGATCCAGCAGCTGCACTGAATTCAATTGACTTTGGTGGTGGTCTTCCTGGAAGTGATTAGCAAATTGGTTATGGTAATTGGAGGTAAAGAGGCAAATACTCAATTTCCCCTGTGCCTCCAAAGGGCTGTGGAATACAGCCAGGCAGTTGCCTGCGTTGTTTATCTGTCTGCCTGCCTCCTTTGAAATATTAAGTCATAGCAGCAAAGAGAATTAGAAATACATTCTTTCTAGATTATGTTCAGAATTTCCCTTTGTCCCACTTTTGTTTGCATAAAAGACATAATATCCATAAACATCACATTCTACCAAATACTAATTCTCTTGTAAGGCCACTGTATATTTCACATATCTGTACTGAAAGAGAAAAAGATTCAGAGCAGTAGTCATCTTGCCCTGATCTTTCTTATGTCAGCATTCAGCATTGGAGATGTCAAGGCAAGATAAACCATATGTTATAGGCTATAGTAGAAGCAAATTAAACATGTGTTCAGGATAAGGTTTTTCAAGGAAGAGAGTACCGGCTGTGTTCTGACTTCACAAAAATTCTATTTTAGCATTGAATATACTATACTTTCAGACATAATACAGGTACTCTCCTGTTAACATTAAATATCAATGGCATTTTTCTCCTACAATCTGGTGCCTAATTTTATAGTATCGCGTCTCTTTTCTGCCTATAATATCAGGCCTATTTAAGTAAGTGGATGCTTCCAAATGAAACTAGTTTGTGGTGGTGTTTTCCAAACTCTTGTAATAATCAGTTTCATGTCCACCTCTGTAAGCAACAGTGAAACCCACTTCCATGACTGACACCACCTTGGGCTTATAAATATATTGACTAATCTGAGATCAACTGGAGTAGAAATTCAAAAAATGAAACCTGTAAGCTGGAAAGTAAGATTCAGGAAAAACTGAGGTTGCTAAATGAAATAACTGGTAATGGGGATCTCTTTTTAGATGTCTCCTTTTTTGAATTCTGCTTGCATTGATACACAGAACTGGATGCGGCTGATAAGCTCCATCTTTGAAAACAGAGGGACCAAGTTCTCCTATAGCCCCTTAAGAGCTTGGCATACAAAATGAGCTCAGCACACACTGACAAGGAGCAAACTTCTAGAAACAAAAGTAGAACAGTCTAGGGTGTGAGAAATGCAGGGTCAAAAGTCTCCTTAGCAGGCAGTGAATTCAAATCTACCACCTCTGAGAATACTACAGTTACCAAACTAGGCTGAGAAGAAAAACAGGAAAGCACTATCCCTTCTCTGGAAAGTGTTTCACTCTGTGACAAGGGACTCAGGCAAAGGATTATCACTGGAGCAGAGAAAACACAAAAACCTGTGCACTGAGACTTGCTCATTCACTGGAAGAGGTTCAGATGAGTTCGTCCCAGCACTGCTTATGGATTTTACTTAACGTAGAATATTTGTATACACCAGTTCTGTAAAAGATGTGGTAATTGAGATGTGAGCAATTTTAACATTTTCTGTTGATGACTTTTGGAGCTTTTTGGGCTGCTGACCCAAGGTGCCTCACTGTCCCTGTATATTCAGTGTCATACGTGCTACAGAGTGGCCCAGTCACCTACAAAACGGTCTTTGTAGTAGTTACAGAAGGTGCCTACGATCTTTACTGATTCTTGCTCCATGTGATATACCCATGTATTTTTGGAGAGGTAGGTCCTGGAATCTAAATGAATGCAAGCATCTTTTGTCTATATGGCAGAGAGGTTGACAATTATTATATGGGAGAAGAAAAAGAGAATATTAGAGAAGTGTTGCCTGTTGTAAAAGCCTTTTGTCAGGGTTCTCAGAACTTGTCTTTATTTTGATTGTTTTGAAGCCCCAGCTGGGAATACAAAAGAGGAATATACTTGCTGCTTTGTAAGCTGCATCCCAAGTAGATCTGAAGGCAAGGGTAAAGAGCTGGTGGATGTAGGTAAGCAATGTTTATTAGGAAGCCAAAATTAACTTTAATTTATTCATAAATGGGTCTATAAATTACCACTGCTATATACTGTACTTTCTCATATATGCCTCAGGTGATCTCAGGCAGTGATTTAAACCATTGAAGGTTTAACAGAAGAGAAAATCAAAAGGTATTGATTGATTTCTCCTTGTGTGCCTAGACAGAAACGTCCTTGCTTGTTCATACTGTTTTTTGAATATAAGGTACCACGGTTTGTAATGCACTGGAAATAAAATTAAAGCTTCTCAGATGGTACAATTGTTTGGTACAAAACTGTACCAATTTGTACCAATTGCTTTGTACAAAACTGTAGCATACTATTAAGTTTCTCTATAAACAGGAAAAAATATACTTTTTTATGTATTAGCTGTTCTAGAAGTGCCACATGTTTTAGAAACAGCTAGTATACATTTATTTTAACCAACAGCCATGTGTATCCAGCTAAAATTTGCCTGCAAAGTAACTGCATATACTGCAAATGATCCTGCATCATTTTTTACTGTTCCAAAAAGGAAAATGGAAGAACTGTTTGCGCTGAAGCACATCCAGTTGGACTGAACCTTTTGCAATGACAAGGATTTCAGCAACATCCATTTAGACCCTACCTCATAGTCTCTGAGATTTTTGCAGTTGTTTATAGCTGGAAATAAATCTACTGGATGGAAACTCGGCTTAAGTGCGTCTAGGCAAAACACGCCTCCTAAATTGCTAAATTTTCTAAAGTCATCGATGCATGATGTATCTATCTGCTATGGAAGTGAAAGTGTCAGTGACTTCTTAATCGCTGATTTAAATGGGATTCATTTCAAAATGGCATTCATGCTGTAGGTGCAGTGAGAGGGAGAAGCAGGAGCAAAGAGTGTAACGTATTTTGGAAGTCAGACTAAGTGACTGTATGGCTAAAAGAGCTGTAGGCTACCAATTACATTTTTGCTTTGAAAATCTTATGGCCACTGTTAGGATACAAAAGTGCTTCTTTTAATTTAGGAGAATAGGGACTGTGGAAACAGAACTACTCCATGAATCAAAAATATAACTAGAGTGTTTTGTAACCTATTTGAATCCCTAATATGCATAGTCTTTTCAGGCTGCCCTTGTTGGTTCTGATGATCATTTAAAAACATGCCATGCTGAGACCCACATAAGTCGGTAAGCGGAATTTGATGAGACAAAGTGCTTGCCAACCCTTCAATAGTGTAGTTAGTGACTCATAGTTTTGATTAAAGCTGATTTACTTTCTTTGGACTGATGCAAATATGCATTTAAGAGGCTTGATTAGAAGCATTGGGATTTCATCTCTAGGTGAAACTACTGCTGAAGATTAAGAAATCTAAGGGGCACATGGGGCTTGCGTTTCATTGTGGAATAAGCAAAACGAAATGTGTAAAACAGATGGGGTGTGTAAAAGTTAAGCAGTGCAGCACCTAACTTTTGAGCATCTGGCTCCCTGAAAAGCAAGAATGCCAAGTTACACTTTTCTGAGTGCTAAATGTTACTATAAACAGGATTTAAATTGGGCAGTGGAAAGCACATAGATCTGTCCAACTGGGAAACAGTGAAGAGAGGAGTCTGTCTAAAATTCTCTGCTTCTCTGGACTAGAGAGTTCTCATTTACAGCCGCCAAAGAATCCACCAGCACCAAATCCTTCCTTGAAACGAAGTGGTTACAATTGGTTTTGACCGACTTGTTTTTTAAATATCAGCTGTAAGGATTGAGCTCATCTTCTACATCCTGCCCAAATACCTATGCTAGTGAAAAGCAGGTGACTCACATGAAAGGTCTTTGTTAACTTACAGGTTCAAATTGATACTTCTCACCTCTGGATTCTGCATTCCTTCTGTGTACTGTGGGACTCAAAAGTTAAGGGCTGCAGTGCCTAATTTGTAGGTGTTGAAATCATCTAATGACTTCAGTTCTGAGTCCAGTCTCCATACTGTAAGGGTCTCCTCATGAAGGTCATCACACCATCTTCCTTTTAAAGTGAATGCTGTTGCAGCTACCCAACACCTTGCCTGATCAACACTCAGCTACTCTGTGCACTTTCTCATGATGTTTTGCTTCTGTTGTCAAACATAAATCTCAAATGATGTACTAACAGAGGAGATATGTTTTCTGTCACAGTTCTGCTAACCTTTCATTACATTTCTAGACACAGGAGATGTTTTTATTTCTTTGGTTTCTGGCAAATTGTTATGTTAGACCCCTCAGCAATACACAAAAAGACATCTCCAAGTCCAGTATTGTAACTGATAACTTATTTTGTTACTGTCAATTTGCTCGGACTCTGGATCCCACTGAACACCACACACACTTTTTTGAAGTGTACTATGTTGGTATTCATGCATTCTGGGAAAATGCCTCAGTGCTCAGATGGGGTACTCTGAAGAGCTGCCACAGACAGCAGCATCAGCAGACGGTGCTGCAGTGCCCATCTGCAAGAGAGGTTAGGGAAAGGCTGGCTGATTCAGACTCACAGGCTGATAAAGGAAAGATTCCCAAAGCTGTTCTGTGCCTTGTACAAGGAATGAGTATGAGATTACAGGGTGGGTCCAAGAAGGAACAAGAACATAATATGTATTTCTAAATCAAAGTGAAATATTATACTGGAAATCCCTTAGGTAGCTCTCACTGAGCTATTATGTCTATGTAGTATAAATTAGTGTGTAGCTGTGTTATTTTTGGAAAGGCACTGTGCTGAAACCTCCACTTGTTAATAGGGCTAATAACGTCAGGAGCAGTGTAGTAGTAATGTGTGTTTCCAGCTCCAGAGAGATCTTGGTCAGCAGCTGGAAAGGAATAAGGCCAGGAATGGTAGCCACAGGGCAAGCAGTTTGGGAAACACTAACCTAGAGGTTTGCTTACTGAGAAAAGCCCAATAGAAATAGACAAATTCCGCACTATGAAAAATGTTAAAGCTATTGCACTGAAGGAAGACCACATACTAGCTTGGATTTGATTGCTGTGATTCATTCATAATCAAATAATAGCTGAGCAGTGAATGGGTGCAACTCATCTTTAGAACATACGGTATCATTCTGCAGCAAATTAACAGGTATGTGTTAGACAGTATTTAACCTATGTAAATGTGCAAGTTCACATCTTCCATATGCCAAAATCTTCTTTTATTTTCCCCCTCTCTGTATCTTCTAGATAACAAATAGCTTGGATTTAGTCCTTCAGATAAAAGTCAAATACTTTTAATTTAATCCTACATTAGATCTACCCATCAGTTGAGTCCTCTGTTTGTACTGCTGTGGAAGGCGAAGAGATGAGATGAACTTCCAAGGTCTTGTTTAATCTAGCTCCCTAATAAATCAGTGCTAAAATCTAACGTGCATCTATGGATATTAGGGGAGCTCTCGTTTCTTTCTGATACATATCAGAATAAGTATCAGAATGTCATTATTGTTTTGACATTTTAAAACAAAACCAAGAAAATCTTGAAGAAATGAAAGTGTTCAGCAAACAAAAGAGAGACCAAAATGGTTGAAAAAAGGAAATGCTTTTGGTAGAACTGTGTTATGAAAATATTTTGAGCTCAACCCCCCGTGTGTCCTACAGAACAATGGAGAAAAGAGAAAAGGAAAATAAATCAGGAAAATAGAAACTTAGGGTTTAAACTGATAGAAACATCTAGGGTCTAATTCTGTGCCTGTTGAAACAGTCAATTATGCTGTTATTGCATAGGTAAGGGCTGTAGGGTTTTTGCCATGACTGACTAGAGTGCAGTAATTAGGTGTGTTGTTGGTGTTGCAGTGCCAGTAAGCCATTGCTCACTGCCATTTGAGTATAGCAAGGCCTTTATAGCAACAAATTAAATAATTAACCGGTATGGAAAATGTCATTATGGGAACCAGCACACGGATTTCTGGTTTCTCTCTTAGTGCATAGCACAAAGTTTCTTTTAAATATACAGCAACATAAAGTAATGAAAGGAATATTGCTGTCTCATGTCATGTAGCTTTGGGAAACATAGCATGTTCTGTGAACAGGGAAAATGCAGTTCAGGGCCTGACTGACTAGGAAAAGTCACAGTGCATGCTTTGAACAGAAAGCAAGGGCTGGTCTATTAAGATCACATTAAATGGCTCACAAACTTCCAATTTTCACAAAAATTGACAAAGCTTGCCTGTTGATTTATTATTCATATACAGAGTGCTGCTTCTTCAAGAAGATTGTAAATACAATTTCTCCAGCCCAATCAGCCTCTCTGGGTCCCTGATGAAGTGATAAACACAATAGAATTCAGGAGGATTAAGGGATGAGGTGGAAAATGAAAGCTGAGCTGTGTTTCTGTATGTTGCCTTGCGTGAAACAGCCGCAGAGAGATAAGAGCGAAGTAGTATGAAAATATCTGCATAAACCCCCTTGTAATGGAAGCCTGGGGCTCCGTCAGAGCTCTCTTTCCAGGGTGAGTGATTCAGATTCTTGGTTACATAGATTTGGAAGGTTAATCCTTTCTTAAAGAATTCTTCCACTTATATTTATTTAGAGAGTATGATCACTACATATTGAAAAAGATACGAAAATCCTCTTCAGATTGGGCTACTGATATCTCTGGAATTCTTAGGACTATTACTTTTATATGTATTAACTCTCTGGTGTTAATATAGCTCTTGACTGAAAAATTTTAATGCGTGTAGGAAGATGATTTAGCTGGGACAGGAACAGACCTGGGGATCAGGACCATCTGCTTCTCTGTTCAGCTCCCTGTGTACTTATTGTGTGATTTTGTCATGTTAGCTATATGCATCTCTGTTTATCCATGTGTAAAATGGGCATACTATATTTCAGGGGTTTAGTGAGACTAAATTATGCTGAACAATCTTTTCAGATGAAGGGCCGTCAAAATAACTGTAACCAGTTTTATCAAGCAGCTTTGATTGTCGATGATCTGGTTGCTTGGTTTCATAACTGACCCGAGATGAAATTTGAAGCACTGTTGGGCTGAGGCTCTGTTGTATTGTCATTACGGCTTTATAGTATGGTTTGCAAAGTCTGGAAAATGTCTGCAATTGATAATCTGAGAGACAGTTGTTTGTGGAAAGGTATTTGATTTAAGTACTACATCCATATTATATTAATTTTTCCATCAGAGTGTCATAACTGCAGGATGAAGAGTTTTGAAAGCATTGATCTATTTCTAAGTTTACCAAGCCTCTGACAAAATCCCAGCAAATATTCCCTTTGGTCTCTCCAGTGATGCCTATCATATTGGATTTCAAGATGCTGTAGTTGCTTTGTAGCCTGAATTAAGGGCCCATTTCAGCCTTAGCAAGTAAATGTTGCAATCTAGAAGGAAGAGCATGGATCGTAGGAGAGAGGGAGGTCCTGGGCAGTGAGACTGTTAGCTGGGAAGCTTGAAACATCTTTAGAAAAGGAACTTTCTGTTAAACAGCCTGGGGAATCTGTCCTGAGTACATCTCCTCCTCAGGTTTCACTGCAGTACAACATCCAGTTTACTTTGCAGGTGTTAGTAACAAGGAAACAATAACATGCTGACAGGAAACTGATCTCTTATTACCACTGTCTTGTTCCTCACAAGCAGAGAAATATCCCTGAATAAACCTTCTGTGGTATTTTGAGACATTATTAGGATCATAACCCATGACTGCTTAATCTCTACTCTCATATCTGATATCACTGCTGGCTCCTGTTTTGTTGGTAACTGTGTATTAGTGTTTTGTTACCAGTGAGCAGCATAAAAGGCTATGGAAATGGAAAGAAGCATTCCATACAGATATTTTATTCAGACCTAACTAAAGACTGTTGCAAATTACTTCTTGAAATTGTAAATTACTTCTTCACAGAGCTCACCACCTCAGCTTATATTCTGGAATCTCTTTTCTGTGGCCTAATAGCCTTTCTAATATAGCTAATGGCAAAATTTCCATCAGCTTCATTGGTGGAGGGTAAAACTGTGTTTTTATTCTCACTGATATTAAAGTAATAGGAAATTTGCCTGGTGAAGTCTTGAGGAAGATCAGGCCTTGACAGTGTTCGGAGCACAAAAGTTTTACTGTATTACTTTCCTGACAAATTGTGGATGTCCAGCACTTTTTCGGAAGGTGTCCCACAAGTTGCAGGAGTGCATGTTAAATAAGGACCTTTGCTTTTGGTCTCAGCAGAAATAATAGAAACCAACAAGGCAATTTTCACTTTTAAACAAACACAGTTCCTAAGGGTTGAAACCAAGGTGGCAGCTCGTGACATGCCACTCAGAGAAGGGAACTATTTTTCCCAATGCATAAACTAGCCTTGCGGTTCTGCAAAGCGCAGTCACTTTTCAGGAGAACACCTGACTAACTTTAGTGCATACCATGCTATTCTTTTAGCTCAGTGAAGAGTTTAAGAGATCTTCTAGACATCTTAATAAGACTCAGTTCAATGATGTAGAACATTTGCTGAAAGGTACATCAATTCCAGTACACTTCAGTAGAAACAAAACTAGATATAGGCTGAGGACTTCGCCTAAGGAAAGCAACATGTCAAAAACTTAAAAAGGGAGCATAGTTTTACATGGTCATATGAAGTGTTTTATACTGCCATTTTATACTGTCTTATATATGGAATTCTGATGAAGAGTGGGGTACCTGGGGACCATGCTTCAGTTCAAGTTCAGACATAGAAAGCCTCTCTTGCACCCAGGCACTTACTCTCTCATTAGATTCATATTAATTCCTGACATGTCTGACTAAATATACACCTATCAGATGTAAAATTATATTAACCTGCTGCTCACTCTCTCTACTACTTGCTGAAAGTCAGTACTAATGCTTTATTCTTTTTTCATATTAAAAAGCTACAGGTGTGATAATAGACACGTTCCTAAAATTCTTTTCCTGATAAAGCATTGCTGCTCTTATGCTGGTGCTGTTCAGTAAACAACTGGAGAAAGGGCAAGAACTGAGCAATGATACTTGGGAATTGAGCTGCCCATGAAGCTGTGTCTTTGTTAAAACACTAGAAGAGTCTGTGGAAAGATTTGAGAATTCCAGTTCAGCCAGGGAAAACATTGTTAGTAGATGTGTCCTTCATGTTGTGAGTGTAGCTCAGCAAAGGCACATTCATTAGTTAGATGATGGTGGTGGGGATGATTATTTTTCCCAAAGCCAGATGTTTATTTGATCTTCATTACAAAGAACTCTCCTTTATTTGTTAAACAGAGCTGGCAGTACTCAATTCTCTAAGAGACGAGGTGCCAGAGACAGCTCACTATGAGGGAGAAAACACCAACAGCTTCCAGGAACCTAAAGCCTCCATTTGATCCAGCCAGACATCTTTTGGAGGAAAAGGCCTCTTTTACAGTATTTTGGAGAGATCTGTGTCCTCTGCCTGCCAGAACATGGAATTGCAAAGCTAATGATTGATAAATTGTTTTTCAGCTTTTCAGAGACTGAGAAAGCTTTGGTTAGAGTTTGGAAAATACTTTGGTTTTTTTTCTGTTTCATCAAACACAATTTACCTCAGGCATGTGTTAGTGGGTGTAAAATGTTTAATGTGTCAGACTGCAGAAAGATGGTGGGTGAATATTAAGGGTATCTCTTTTCTTCTGTATGTATGTAAACTAGCAGGAAACTTACTTAAACCTTTACAGTTATGTTACTGCAACACTATGAAAGGAGAAACAGTTTCCCCAGGAGATACTAATAACTTCGATGTGGGTAAAAATTTGAAGTTGAAAGCTGGCAGTATCCCTTTAAAACAACCAAAACTTTATTAGACAAGGAAAGTTTAAGGCATAAAAATGAAACCACTGTCAAAACAGCCTTCACCATGGGGTGCTATCCTATTGTCAAGTAATCTGCTTGCTAGCACCAAAACGGGGGAAAGTTTATCAGTCGCTTCCAGAGGAATGACATTGGCTCCCAGATGAGATCAATGCAGACTGCACTTGTCATTGATCTCTGCAATTTACCTCAGCTGACTTGCTGCTGCATTTTGTGCTTGACTGACATTTTTTCATACGAGACTTGATTTTACAGAATAGATAGCTTTTCTCACAAGACCTAGTTTGCAAACAAGATTGTAACCTTCTCCCTTGATTAAATTTTATCACTAGACAGCAACAAAATGTCCATAGTAGGTTGTTTTGTTTTTTTTTTAATTGCCTGTGGAATTTTGAAACTTCTGCCACTTTATTTCATTTGGACATTACCCTTATATAGGCATGAAACCTCTTGTATTTTATGGTTAACTGGTGAGTCTAGTGATTCCTGTTTAAAAAGAAATAAGTTTGGGGGACGTGTTGAAGTTTGTGTATTAGCAATGTTTCAAATCTTCCTCTGGATGTCATGTTTGCCATTGGGTTGCCTTGCTAAAATGTAGGCATGATTTTGAGCGGGGAAAACATCTGCAGGGACAGTGTGCATATGTATCTGGATGGACATTTGTCTCATTTTTTTAATTACAGTTGCAGAAGACCTAAGTGCTTTAAGTTTTAGTTACTTGTAATTCCAGATAAGAATAATGACCTAGAAATATGGTGTAACAAAGCAACTTAAATTAAGGGTCAATGCATTAGAGCCAAGGATTATGTTCAATAATAAATATTTCAGTGTCCTATCAATTATCCTCCAAGGTCTCCACAAAATATATAGCTCTTCCTGCTTTCTGGCAGCATGTCCTACAGGTGTATATATTTAAATGAATCACCCAAGTACTGGATTCTGAGATAATATATGCAAATAATGTCACTGGAATGCATATTTAATGACAAAATATGAGACTGTTTCTCGAAATCAGCCCATTGCACTGATTTTTATTGCAATGACTAATAGCTAAGTAACCCGTTTTAATAGGATGCATCACGCTAGTGAAACTACTGTGAAGGTGTTTTCCCCCTGTGTTTACACAGCAACTAGCACAACTGAGTCTGTTTCCTAGGTGCTATATTCACGCAGTTAATAAATATGTAGCATACAAGTGTTTTGAATTAACTTTATGTAATGTAGATATAATTGCCTGTCCTTGCAGCCTTTAGGAGACCTCACTGTAACTGCAGACATATTATTACCTATAAAAATGAGCAATGATGGCTTTCTGAAAATGATGCTTAAGTCAGTGATGTTAAAGCTGTCATGAAAATTCAGAGTGAGTGTCCTAATGTTCTGCATTCTGAAACACACCGGAACTCTCACTGGTGTCAATCCAGCATTCGGAGAAAACAAACCTTTGATCTTAGGAAACTAATCTTAAAAAATGTTGGCTGTTTCAAAGTTAACTCTGCTGCTAATCCTGTACTCATATATGTAATATATATATATTTAATGGCAGACTAGAGATAAGATTAAATGAACTAAGTCTCTCGAAAATGAAAAAAGTCTCTCTGCAATTCTCACTATATGTGACACTGCATATATATTCCTTGAATTTTACTTAATTTCTGAAGAAAAAAAATGCAGGTAAAAGCTGTCAGGTAAAAGCTGTTGCAACTTCCACCGAAGTCAAAGGACCTGTGCAGAAAACAAACCTCTTAGGTAAGTTCTGTGATTTAAAGGAACAAAGGCAGGACAAAAAATGTTACTACTATAGCTGGATCTCTTCCTCAGCTTTATTTAAAAACCAATTTTATGACTTCATGTGAAAACAAAACACTGAAAGTGACCTCTCAAGAACTACCTAATGTTCATATTATGAGCAAGCTGACAGTTATAAACTTCATTGGGTGGCACGGAATATATGACTCATATCACCTCAAATGGCAAAGCTGTACCATCATCTTAATTTATGTGTAGCTTGATAACATATATAGACCTCTTCTGGTGATCATCCTGTGCACAGCCATATGAAGATTGGTGTCCCACCTTGTGAGATAATAGCTGGAGGTGACTTAGAAATTAAACTTATATTCACACTTTTAGGTAAGGTACAGCATTGAAGAAGATTCCCGGGTGGAACGTGGCTGACGTGCAAGGCCATTCCATGGAAGTTCCCTAGGCCTGTAACCTTAGACGTCGGTGACGCCAGGGGAGCTTGGTGTACTGACTCTGAGAAGGTACTGTTCGGAGGGTGGAGCGGTGTGGAGACGCTGCAGCCAGGCTCTGCAATTGAATGGGAACTCAAAGGTATTGTGTGTGACCAGTAAGCTGCACATTTGCTATCCTGGGCCAACATTCTGTCATGTTTCTGACAAAATGCTGTCCTTTGATGAACTTTGCTCATTATAACATCATTATAATACCAAAACACACCTCCATCCCAAAAGCTACCCGCCTCCAAGGTGCGACCACCCCTCACTGAGCTTGCGCTTTGAATTTTTCCTAGCCTGTACCTTTAAAAGGGAAGCAACAAAACTTTACACCAATCCTAAACAAAGGTGTATGACTATAGTCACTCAAGCTCCACCCGAAAGGTGAAAGATAGTATAAAATGGCTTAAGAGAAAGAGAATGTTAGGGAAGACACCATCGCGTGCCACTCTGACCTCTGGGATCAGTCGATGGGCTGAGCCTCTCTTCCCCCCCATCGGGACGCCTTTGGGTAAGATTCGAACAATTGGTTATTCCAAGTGCCTCCCGGGGAACTTAGAAATGTCTCTAGAGTTGCTTTATCATCTTTAACACGTTTATAGCTGGCAGTGTCACTCATACTCTTGGTATTTGCACGTGCTTTGCAGGCAGTAAATTTATCACCGGTAATCCAAAGAATCTGTGTATCTGTTGCTCTAATAAACTGCACTCTTTATTAACGTGGCCGTGATAGTTCATGCAACACAACTAGACTGTGGGTGCAGCGCGTTTAAATTAACGCTGTCGCCTTTACTCTGATGAATGGCTGCATATACAGTCCTTAGAAAATAACCGTTGACCAAGTCTGAGACTAGGACTGGACTTAGCTGCACCTAGACTCCTCTCTGAGAAGGAGTTTAGAAAGCAAGGGGGTCCTGTCTGAACCTCGTGACTCAACGGGAGGGTTCCCCCCCCCTCAGCCACTTCTCAGACTCCTACACGACAGTAACTCTTAACGCAACACACCTTAGGGAGCTTCTCATGAGACACAAGAAATTTGATACCATAAGCATGTGGGGGCAGCACAAGGTAAGGTAATAAGTGATGCACATTAATTAAAATGAGCAGATTCCACTGTTAAAAAGAAGTTTTGTGGGGAAACAAATTTAATTGGACTTCAACAGTCTCAGTATGTTTAGTGAGCACAAATAATGCTATAAATAGAGACATACTCACATACGTTCATGTGTATCTGTTTAGCCATCGAGTGCACTCATGTACAAAAACAAGCAGTTTTGGCGCTGCTTTAATAATGTTTTCATGTGGGAAAAGATATAAGCAGACTACCTCTGATATGAGGTAGTCAGTGAAATGTATTGTGTGTCATCAGATTCTACAACACAAACTTTCATATTTTATGAGCTGTACAGCAAATATCTGTACAATATAGACATATTAAGATGTCACCAGCTGACTGGAGGTTTTACATTTCCATATAGTGTTATTAAAAACAAAATATAGTTTTAAGTGATGGATATATTCTGCATTGATTTATGTTCTGTGTAGTCCTGTTGCAGTTAATATGCCCAGTTCATTTCTGGTGCAATTCCACTAGAGTAAGAATGTTAATGTCAGTATAGCTACACTAGGGATGAACTAAATCCAGTAGGATTACAGTAAGTGGATAAGATTATTGAAATAAATACCCACTTGTGCACTATGTCATAATTTTTAAAAATCAAATCAAAACTTAATTCTGCAGTTCTTCTCCTTACATACAGAAGAATGATCAAAGATATCTAACAGGAGTGTGATTGTGAATGAGGGCAGCAGCTTGGACCCTGATCTTAGGAAAAATAGTATGTTCATGCTGTATACCAGATTCAGAAACTTTATAACAGTGTATACCTGACAGAAGAGTAAAAAGAAATTATGTGAACCCACTGGCTCTAACAAGACTAAGATTTGACTCTGAAGACACTCGTAATTAATAATATTCATATGGGTGTTGCATACCCATAACTTCAGAATACTTGCCAAAAATAAATAAATTCCAATTGCTATCGGCAATTTAAAGGAGAAAGGATGCCATTCTAGATCTACCTGCCACAGTGCATGGGCTTCATAGGTTTGTGTTTCTAGATTCAAAAAGATAACACTGATTCAAAATAGCTTTTCAATCTTGCCATTCTCACTACTATCTAGCTCTAATACTCATCTCTTCTGTGATTTTGCTTTCCTTCCTTGAAATAGCATCTATGATAATTTTAAATTTTTCAAGGTGTTTTTGGGCCAGCTTTCTTGTTTGAATGATCCACTCTCTGAAGTGTAGATGCCACCACACTTGTTTCAATGTGATACCTCTCTCCCATGGTGCTGGTTGGATTTCAGTCTCAATGACTTAGGAAGAGAAGCATGCCTGCCCTTAGCCTAACTTTGCAGTGTATCTTTGGAGGAATTAAAAAGCATTATCTTCTCAAGCTTTTCTAGGCTGATCTGTTCCATGAATCAAATATCTAGCATGTCACAATATTATTTCTTTAAACTTGGTTGAGTTTTGCCATTACTATTCAGATGGCTAGTTGATATATAATTTGGAATAAGGATCACTGATTGCCTTCAGACATTTTTCCTGAAGCTGTTGCAGATCAGGCGGGTGAGAATACAGTTGCACCAGAAGTGATCTGTTACGTGCTGATAGAATGCAAACCGCTTCCAAATGGGAAAGCTCTGATATACTGTCCCTAGTTTCCACTGCCCATGAGCCCATTAGCATCATCAGTGCTATCTGAGGTCTTCTAAAAAAGGTGACTATGAACCCAATATCAGTTTATGTATTTTCTCAAATTCTGAATTTGTGTTTCTGTAGATTCTGGTGCCTAACCCTTTCCACTGAGGAGTTTTTTCTCTTTAGATTCGGACTCTATTACTACTGTTACAACCCAGTCTGTTCTCTTTGATTGTTTACAGCTGGGTATTAAGTAAACCCTTGACACAGTATACATTCTACCATGTTACAGTAATTCCAAAATAGGAAAATCCTTTCTTCATTTGGTCACTTACAGCCAACTTTCCTCATTTTGGTGTCTGGCTGTAAATGAAACAAACCAGATGGTCCTCACTGATCTGTATTGTGTGTGAGACATCTCAGTGCTTTTATGTCAGGGCACAGATTTGTCTCATCTAACAGTGGCAGAGAAGCAGCTCTTTTGTGTGTTTATTTGATGTTTGTGGTTCAGATGGCTGGCAGCATACACAGTCCAAGAATGGCAGTCCTCCAGATTTAATACGATGCTGAGGATGACTAGTGGAGGGAGTTGAAATGAACCGAGGAGGAAACATGAAAGTTGTGTTGTGGTATTTTGTTAAAATGTTTTCATATTGAGCCTGGACAGAGTTAGGAAAGAAAACAAATGATCTGTCAACTGTTTTGTCAAGATCCCAGGCTAGGGGAGGAGTGGTAAGTGGAAAAGACTGCGTGCCTAGTGACCATGTTCTCTAGCATGCCCATCCTTGGCCAAAATAGAGTGGACTTGAAAGACTTTGAAGGGAATATTGAGCAGCTTTGCTTTGACAAACAGATTAGGAAGTATGATACCATAACACGAGAGCATGTTGAACAGAAAATAAAAAGGAGTAATCTGTAGAAGAAAAGGATTACTGGAGCGTACGAGAAAGGAGAAGTTCAGTTTCAGAGAGGAGAAATTTTGAGGTCTTTCAGTTTGTCACAATAACTAATACATAGCCATGTCTTTTTCAGGTGTGATTGTTTGTCATGACGACAAAAAAACCCACTTCTCCCAAAAGCCTAGAGGCTCAGCAACTGTATTGTAGAAATATTTCTGCATGGTAGACTGTCTTTATTCTCTTCCTTAAGCACCTGCTATTGACCACAGTTAGGTATGAGACACTGGAGGAGGTGAATGTTCAGTCCAAACCTGTACAGCCTTTTCTCTGTTCTTATGTCTTCAATTGTCACTTTTCTGCACCCTGGAAATATCAAAGTTAAATTTCATTTGGAAGAATCAGGATTCCTTGCTTATTATCTGTTTAATTACAACTGGAAGTAGTTTTTGTTGTTACCTTTCTAAACTCCTAAGCAGTGCTATTTTAAAATATAAAAAACATGGAGCTGACTATCTCAGTGACTGGGAAGTTATCTGCAGTTTAAAGCACCTATAAAATCCTGATCTCTAACATTTCTTCTATGTTTTAATGATTTTCTGACCAGCCTGGAAAAACTGAAAAACAGAGGCCAACCATGGGAATCCAGATGACACCTAAATTGTGATGGTTTCTTGACTCTGGGATTTAAATTTGAATCTGTACTTGTTACAGGTAGAGATAAGTAGCTCCCAATTTAGACCTGTACAGCATCCATGTAGTTCCTGTAGCTTTTAATTTAGGTACATAAGACACATTGTCACAGAATTAAGCTTATCGTTCAGGAGGAAAGGTGCAAAGAAATAATGAATCATTATTTTAGATCACTTTTTAACCATAGGTTTCCAGGTTTGTAAATAAGTTGGTTATCATAATCCTTATTTTACAAATGAGGAAACAGCCTAGAGGCACAATGGGGAATAGAATGTAAGTCTTTAAACTCACATGGTTTGATTTAACTATATTGTCTATATTAAGATCAGAAGACAGTTTTCCTTCTGTAGTCAACCATACACATAAAAAACCCCCCAAACTATAAATACCAGTAGTAATGTTTCTTTATATAACCTGGAACACTCTAACAGCTTTATCCCAAACTCAACAAATTCTAGCACTGTCAGCTACTGGTCACAACATCAAGTCACAACTGTAACTGTTTACATTATTCATTTGCCATTATTGTAGATTCTGTCAGTAAAAATTACATGCTCTTTACTGAATCACACAAACTTCCTGTGGAAGTGGAGAGGTCTTCACTGTGAGAAGAACTGGTTTATCTTGGCAGACAAGAGGAAAAGAGAAAAATTTGGTTTTAAACCTAATTTTTTAAAACCAATAGGTGTTTGCCCCACTACACTATTTGGAGTGTGACTAACTGATTGCTAATGGCATTTGGGAAAGCGTGTTAATGAGACGTGTACTCATGTTCTCTCAGCAAGAATAATAGAGAGCAGAAAGGCTTTGTGTGGGTCAGGCTGGGATGATGAATGCGAGAGATGAGCCTGAGCAGAACAGAAAACTCCTGAGAGCACTGATGTCATGAACTTTCTTCCCCACTCTTGTTTTAGATAAATGAAAACAACTATGTGTGTTCCTTAAGAGTTCAGCTGGTATCTTTTTCTTGCCAAGAGGATGCTCTCCCTAGTGATTCCTTACCAGCTTTGTTATATAATTGTGCCTATATTTCTGCCTTTCATATTCAAAATAGACTATTGTCCTACTGGCCAGCTGTTACTTTGATAAGTAAATGTTCTAGAAAGAAGTGATAGGAAACAACTTCTGATTATTTTTCCACATTTTATTACACAACCTGAGCCTCTGCTATTCTGCTGCAGTCTTCACAAATGTAAATTAATGTCTGCACATTTAACCACTTACCTGTGTCATTTATGTGGGCTTTTATGTATGCAAGTGGAATTTGCTACTTAATCCCCTGTTTATGGCAGAGATACTTGGGAAGATTCAAGGCAAATGGGATAATTCAAGTTCAGCAGAGAGTCCTTCCTCTTCTGATCAGATCCTCATGAAGAAGAGAGGAAGGATACTTTTTCTTAGTAGTCTATCAAAATTACAGATTTTTCACGTGTTTGCTGTCATACAAAGTTCACAGTTAAGCCTGGTCAAGTTCCAGTCAGTGAATTATCAAGCCTGACTGGGAAGGTAGAAAATGGGGAAGGGATGCCTTTTTTTAACAGTGCACATTCTCCTTGGGTTGCCTTGAGTCACCTTCTGCTGTCTAACCAGTATGTCCCTGAGACATAGACTGAGGCTTTGCCTCATGCTGTACTACATCTATTGGAATCCACATAGTGAGTGCACTGTTTTACTTCAATGCATCAGCAAGAGAAAAAACCCTGCCAGGATTCTGTTATAAATCTCTCCCATTAATAAGGGAGTTACGTTCAGGAAATTAGCTCTTTTCAGTACGTGGAGCCTTTAGGAGCATTACTGTGTTTTAGGGTTAATACCATTGTTGGAAATTAGTCCCACAGTCCACAAAGAAGCAGCTCCTGAACTATGACTGTATTCATGACCACAGTCCTTGCAAGGATGTGTTCTGACGAACAGTACTTTTTTATACATTCTATAATATGAAGGTGAGAAAAATCTCAACGATTTTAATTGCTAGGGCAAGTGTTATAAATGATACATAAAAGTTTAGATCCTCTAATAAAGGGTAAAATGAAGTTATAAGACTGACTGGCAGGAGAGTAGAAGACATTTGTACAGCAGGGACACTGAGAGATTTTCACTTAATAGAAGAAATCCCTTTTTAGTTTTCACACTCTCTGAGTGTTCTGCAGATTTGCATTGGCATTTCTTTCCCAGGCACTAATGTGCCGGTTGAGAGAATATTCTTGGTAATGAATGACATTGAACTGATGACAAAGCAGAAGTGAGTACAGTAAGGGAAGAAAATAAAAAGGCTAGCACCATTGTTAGGATGAAACACCTGCTGTGAGTGCCGCGAAAGGCTGCTGGGGAGCAGGCAGCTTCTGAACAAATCATTTTCCGAGGAAAGCTAAAAAATCCCTGCCTGCCCACTAGGCCTTCTTTCCTCCTTCTCCTCATTTTCTTTCCTATGGATTACTGTTTTCATGTATACGTTTTCTTTAACACATTGTTAACAGCTTGTAATACAGAGGTTGCACATAAACAGTTTTTGTTTCAGATTGATATCTAACCAAGATTTCTTATTTGTGTCCCATTGGTTTTCAAACTAACATATTCTTTCTGAGCACATCATATAAAATTCCAGCAAGCCCTTTTGTAAATCTCTAAGATGTGTTAACGGCTGTTTAAAAGGGTCTAACCACACTGTTTCAAGTGATAGCTCCAAAGGCCTTTGCTACACTGGCTCACCAGTCTCACAAAAAGTCTTTTTCTAGGAAGCCAAAAATGGCATTTCTAAAGCTTGTCTTTAGCAATCCATTGTGTCTCAGCTTAGAATTCTCCCCTTTTACTATCATAGAATCATAGAATGCTTTGGATTGGAAGGGACCTTTAAAGGTCATCTAGTCCAACCGCCCTGCAAGAGCAGGGACATCTTTAACTAGATGAGGTTGCTCAGAGCCCCATCCAACCTGACCTTGAATGCTGCCAGGGATGGGGCCTCCATTACCTCTCTGGACAACCTGTTCCAGTGCCTCACCACCCACATTGTAAAAAATTTCTTTCTTAAATCCAGTCTAAATCTGCCCTCCCTTAGTTTAAAACCATTGCTCCTTGTCCTGTCACAACAGGCCTTGCTAAAAAGTCTGTCCCTGAAGTAATGGGATTCTTTCTTTTGCAAATGCAAAGAAATTTTGGCAAAAGATGGAACTGATATCCTCTGCAACCTGCCCCCATAAAACTTATCTCCGGCTGGCACTTAAACTCAGATACAACTGGCGTGGAATTTCCTAAGTGGGATACCTGATACCTATCTAACAGATGGGCCTGTGGGGGAACAAACATGTACTTCAGTCTTGAGTGTTTCAGGCACTGAGTTCCACTAAGGAGTGTTTGGACTGCAGTCTGCTCAGAGAAACATTAGCAAAAATCAAGGAGACATGAGACCTCTGTAACTCCAGTAATCAGCAGAATTAACTTTGGCTTCTGGTATAATGTAAAGCATGTTTTGGTGCTCGTCAGCGACAACTAGTATTTTGCTCACAAAAGAAAGAGTGAGAAGGAGCATTTTGACTGTTCTGTTGCTGATTTGAAGATCATGCCCACGAAACTAGGCCTAAGTGCCAGTGGAGGTTTACTGGAGTGACTTTACATTGGTCTGTGAGGTTGCTTTTCCAAAAGACTTGAACTCTTTATTAGGATTTCAGAACATTTAGTGCACATAATTTTACTTTAACTTGGGCTGCTGCTCTCCATTCAGTAAGTTCACCAGCTAGACTGAATTGATTTTTAGTCATAAACGGGAATACAGTGAATATCACCTATGCAGAATATTTGGTAACTTTTAAAATTTCTGCCATATATTTTCCACCATATATTTAGGTAAAACTGTCTGCTGAGCACAAAGGTGCTCTAATACCATGGGAAGTATTTTATTAATAACAATGAAATGCAGAATTATATTTTCAAATGAACTGGAAGAGAATTATTCCCAGACCATTGTGACTGCTCCAAGGAGCTGACAATAAGAAATTTTTAGATGTCTTTAAAGCATAGGCTGCTTTAATGTGGTAGCGAAAGGTTTTATACTTGGAGTTATGTTTTCTGAGTTTTCCAGGTGGCCTCAGGTAGAACCATATCAGAGAGGCACTATAGCATATGCTCATTCTCTTAAGACTGGATCATCCATAAAAATGACTAGTGACTACATCAGTGGACAAGGTAAGAGCTACGGATGTCATCTATCCAGACTTCTGTAAGGCCTTTGACACGATCCCTCACAACATCCTTCTCTCTAAATTGGAGAGATATGGATATGATGGATGGAGTATTCAGATAAACAATTGGCAGGTTGGTTGCATCCAGAGGGTAGCAGTCAACGGCCCAATGTCCAGATGGACATCAGTGATGAGTGGTGCCCCTCAGGGGTCTGTATTGAGACCAGTACTGTTTAATATCTTCATCAATGACATAGACAGTGGGATTGAGTGCACCCTCAGCAAATTTACAGATGACACCAAGCTGAGTAGTGCAGCTGAGAGTTGACATGCCTGAGGGATGGGAAGCCTTTCAGAGGGACCTGGACAAGCTTGAGAAGTGGGCCCATGTGAGCCTCATGAGGTTCAACAAGGCTAAGTGCAAGGTTCTGCACCTGAGTCGGGACAACATCCAGTATCAATACAGGCTGGGAGATGAGTGGACTGTAGAGAGGACTGTAGAGAAGGACTTGGGGATACTGGTGGATGAAAAACTGGACATGAGCTGACAATGTGTGCTCTCAGCCCAGAAGGCCAACCGTATCCTGGGCTGCATCAAAAGAAGCGTGGCCAGCAGGTCAAGGGAGCTGATTCTGCCCCTCTGCTCCACTCTGGTGAGACCCCACCTGGAGTACTGTATCCAGCTCTGGAGTCCTCAGCACAGGAAAGACATGGACCTGTTGAAGTGGTTCCAGAGTAGGGCGACAAAAATGATCAGAGGGATGGAGCACCTCTCCTATGAGGAAAGGCTGAGAGAGCTGGGGTTGTTCAGCCTGGAGAAGAGAAGGCTCCAGGGAGACCTTATTGTAGCCTTTCAATACTTAAAAGGGGCTTATAAGAAAGATGGGGACAGACTTTTTAGTAGGGCCTGTAGCTATAGGACAAGGGGTAATGGTTTTAAATGGTTTTAAACTAAAAGAGGGTAGATTCAGACTAGGTATGAGGAAGAAATTTTTTACAATGAGGGTGGTGAAGCACTGGAACACGTTGCCCAGAGAAGTGGTAGGTGCCCCATCCCTGGCAGCACACAAGGTCAGGTTGGATGGGGCTCCGAGCATCCTGATCTAGTGGAAGATGTCCCTGCTCATTGCAGGCAGCGTGGGACTATATGACCTTTAAATGTCTCTTCCAACCCAAACTATTCTATGATTCTATGATTCAATGAAATATCTCTCACATAAGTAGATCTGGTGATTTTAATAGATCTGTTCATTTAAAAGATATGCATTAGTGGCATAAGTAATGGCTTACAGTGCTGCTCCACTGTAAATTTTTCAGGGAAGAGAATGTATATTTTGTTTTAAGAATACTTTGTATATTAGCAGTCCTATATATACAACATTCTTCATAGTATTTTGTAAAGAAGTGGCATCAGATTAATCGCTGATGTGGTTCCAGCAAAGTTACACGATAGATTAATTTATTCTGAAATTATTTTCAGAATATTCAGAATTGACCTACTTTGACCTGATAATTTCAGAATTATCATTATTTTATTCCTCTCATTCTTAGCTCCTGAGTAGGAAAGAATTAGTATCATTGTATCTTGCTTATTTGCAATACATGAGTAAGAAGGTTTATCTGTGCTTTCTTGTGCACTAGAATTTACTGAATATTTCATTTTATGAAAAGTTTTGGTTTTCGCTTGCATCAGCTGTGCTATTTTAACCTGCCACCTGAGGTCATTTCAATTATATCTGACAAATGAGTTATGGTAACCAAATGAATTGCATTTCTTTTTCATAAGTAATTACAATGCAAATTGTAAGTGTTATGCCCAGTTTTCCGGAAATGAATTGAGCAGAGCTCTCTCTTTTCTTTAAATACTTCTTGCAGGAAAGATACAAATGATTATATAGAAACTAAAAGTCAATCAATAACAGAAAATTACATTTGAAAAGCAACTTTGTTCCATGCAGCACTGAATATTAGTAGTCACTATGCGTGTTTCCAGCAGGCCAAAAAGACAAAACAAAACAAATCTTCTAAAGAACACTTTATAATCTAACAAAAGGAGAAGAAGTCTTGGTTTGGATCAGATAACACACTTACAAGTTCTTACTTGTATCCAAACATACTAAAACTATTCCTATACCCTGGATCTGAAAATTCATATGAAAAATTTTTATTTTAACATTAACATTTTAATTGTGCATGCTGGTTGAATGAAAATAAAGAAAAGAGGAGGAGGGGGGGGAAGATGATGTTGTGTGTGTTTGGAGAGCTTAAAAAAACCCCCTTCCTAAAATACAGCATTTTAAAAAACCTGTAGTTTCCCTAAATATTGCCAGACTATATTGCCTTAGTAGAACCTCTGGCAGAAGAGCACTGTGTAATAAACTACAGTGTGTTTCCTGCAGCACCCAGGGTTTTCTTCGAAATGTGTCTCACTGAAAATCAGGTCATGCTGTACTGTTCAAAAATCACAGCTTCTGGTACTTTGACCATGATAACAATGACATTGGTGTGTATTAAATTGGTTACCATCAGTGTGATATCTAAGATGTGGGCAGTTGATATGAAATGTTTGTTTATTGCCAGCAGAGCCCATATTTGTTGCCAAAGGATAGGTAGTTTATGAATGTTTTCATGAAAGCCCTGTTTCCATTTAACAATTGTGTACTGTTGTGAATTAGAGGAAACACTAATTGAGGCCAGACTGACTCCTTCATTCAAGCTAATTAGCTTTTTCACAGAAGTTGGTGTAAAGGAGAGAACTAAACTTGAAGTACAAAGAAAAGTTGCTTTAAAGAACTGGGATATGGCCCTTAAGAAATGCAGTTATGTTTCTTTTCTCAGAAGTGATATTCAGAGATACGTATTTTTGGGGCTTGGGTTAGGCACCGTAATGAGAGGAGTTTAGCTCCTGACTGTCTTGGAACCTTGAGCAATAGCCTGGCAGAAATACTGGGTGAAGTGAGAGCAGGCTCTAGGGGTATGGCGCAATGATGCCAGTGGAAGCGAGCCTGTGCTGATATCAAAACTGCACCTTAATTTGGGGCAGAATATTCTTCCTTCATCTACCTTCCATGGAGATAGAAGTGTTCTTCATGTTGTGTGTCAAGTTGCAGATACCCTTCCTAATAGCTTGCATTATAATTTGAATGAATTATGCCCTGATACATCTTGAGGAATCTTAATAACAAGAAGCCCCTCTACTCATCTTTAAAACCATACATCAATTTGCTTGGCCAGAAATTATTCCAGATGTTTCATCATCACTGTGTGAATTTGAGACCCATTTTAGTTAGGAGCTTAATGAAGTGACTAAATCCCAAAGATACTAGGAACTGTGGCAGAAATTTTCTTTTTCAGTTCCAATAGACTTAATTTTTTGGTGGTAATTTTGCAAGATTCCTGGACTGTGTGGATTTAAACAATGCATTTGCTGGTCTGAACTAAAGCTGTGGCTAAAATAAAGTGTGCAGAACAAGTTCGGTTGTAATATAGCAGTGATCATGTTGTATTACGTGCAGTATGATGACAAAAGTGTAGAATGTATAGTAAAACTCTTGAATCGTGCTGTTTCCCTGAAATCTGCCTGAAGGTACTGCTTTGTTTCTGGGGGCGGGGGATGCAAAGCTATAAGAGAGTAAAGTTCTGTACCTTGTGTCTTCGCGAAAGAATAGCTAGGAATCAATTATTACAAGGAGAATGTTGTGGTAACATGTATCCTTTAACCTATTTCAACCAGGTTTCCTAATAGAGAGGATGATCAATACCTCTGATGTTAAGTGTACCCCTAATATCAGAAGAAAATTAAGTAAAGTGCAAGGTTTTACTTTTAAAATAACTATATTTGCCATAGTTTAAAAGTGATTCAGGTGCCTAAAAAAATTTAATGCCTTTAATAGGACCTAGGTGTATGAGACATTTGCACAGGGCTAGTTGGACATCTGCACAGGCTACTATGTCCATATGCAGGGGGATAGCCTGCATATTAAAACTCTCACTAGATGCCCATGTTTGAAAAGGAAAAATTAAAACTAAGCAGAGGAGAGACTTTCACAGTACCTATGGACTACTTAAAAAACATTTGTGAAGCAAATTAGAGCTCTTGTTTTTTGGGGGGATGATTACTCCTGTAAAAGACAGAAATGTCCCTGACAGGCTTCATTGGAAAGAACACTGCTTCACACTAACAATAACTTCATTTGGTTACCTGAATCTATTAACAGTATAAGGAAAAACACTGATTCTGGTATGCAGTGTCAAACTCCATTTGAATCAGTCAGTGAGGAAGCAAGAAGTGTGATGGAAGAGAGAGATGAGGATGAAGTGTACCTGTCTTTCTAGCCTCAAGAGAAAACCAGTGGCATCAAAAAACTTCCTGTTCAATTTCTGGGATTACAATTAGATTTTTTTGGCATTGAGAATTAGTTGCTAAGGCCATTCTGCAAGGCCTGGAAGGACTAAAGTATTGGTTACCTTTATCACAGGTAAGAATTTGCCTCACTCTACATTGTTTTAAAGTCAACTAGTTTTCTGCCTTATGCAGGGGAAAAGAACTAACTTCCTCTGATACTGGAGGAGCTTTCAATTCCATTTTTTTTTACTTGTCTTCGTCAATTCTAGTGACAATTTTCAAAAGACATAGGGTCCACAGTGTGTGCATGTAGTGTGAGTCACTATCATTCTCTGTACAGTCGGTAGATTTCTAAGTCCTTTCTTTAAAATACAAAAGTATTTGGGTAAACATAAATGTATTTGGGAAATTTTGGGTAAACCCCAAATCCCTTACAAGCTGAGTGGTTCTTATTTTGAAGAACAGTTATCACCTTTTAACTCTGAAGTTATCTACTGCCCTTGCAAATTATCAGTACTTGTGATTGACTGACTGACTTTTCTTGTAAGAATTCATGAGGCTGAGATTACAGGAATAGTTTATTTATCCTCAATAAAATCCTCTTGTATTTGATTCAGTGGCCTAGTAGAATAATTTTTCATCCCTCTGTCTGGATCTGTGCCAAAAATCTTTGTCATCCCACGTTTTGACCTTGGCAAATTGGGAATATGGCTGTGGTCCTTGAGTTTGTTATTTAATGCTTGTACTGTTCTTAGTTACACTGATGAAGACAAACAAAACTAATCTCATTTCTCAGAGAAAAATAAATCTCTCACAATCCCCAATAATTCCACCAGCCAATACCTTCCTCAGCCTCCAAAGTCACAGATGTTGTTTTCTCCGAGTTGTCAGTTTTATCCAGTTTGGTAGGAAGATTGGAGCAGGAAGCTATCTGTGGAATTGTACAATTTTATGTATGCCACGATGACCATCCAGAGAAATAACCTTCACCCAGTGCAATATTTAGAAATGTAACATTTTCAAAATTATCTTTTGTAATACATTCTTATTAAAAAGTATTGTAGCTAATAGCTTACTAATTGCAACCAGAGAAGATAAGGGCACAAAGATCATCAGGTGAGCAGGAACTAGACCTTAAAGTTTTTTGGTCCCAGGAGATGACCTAATCCCTGAATCATTGTTTTTAATACTGTTAGCTTTTACATAAGTGTATGGTTCAGCGTCAGCCTCTGGCATATTGGTACTTAAAAGATTTATTATGATCCTAAATAATAAAAAGCTTCCTAAAATGAATCTGTTAACAAGTAGGATGGTACAATCAAACTTATATTAAGTACTATAAGGTAAAATTTTGAGAGAAAATCATATCTTCTTTTATGTAAGCAAGATAACAGCTCTTCTCTAGCCCCAGGAAGGCTTCTAAAATTCAGATGATTCATTTAGTTGAAAAAACACCCTGACTTTTTTTTCCCATTTTCTCTGGAATCTCAGTATAAGTGGTTACTTCATCAGCATAGTGTTTGCCTTTTCAACAAGACCACTGTAAGCTTGCTCAAACCAAACTTGAAAGGTTGATATAACATGAGGTTATATAATGTCATAAATAATCTGGGAAACGATCCTTAATCGTTTCCCAACTGGGAAATAATTTCCCAACTGGGAAATGATCCTTAATATCAGGATGACTCAGAGAGCCTAAATCAAACTTCTTGAGTTACTCTCTAAAGAAGCCTGTCTCACTTAATTGACTACAGAAGAAGAAGCAACCTCCTAACATGGGTGTTTGCATGTGAGTAGTCTTCCTAAATGTCCAAGGTACTTTTGCAACACAACTGAAAATGTAAACACTCCTACCTTGTTAGTGTTGACAAATGACTTGCAATAATTACTTTGAGCAGCTTCAGACTTTTAATGTTAATAGATAGAATATCAAAGATGCCACCTTTTAATAATTAAATTCATCATTCAAAACCATGAAGTTCATTTCAGGTGGAAGTGTATATTGCCACAGCTCCAGTGAAAGCTGATTTTGAATTCTTGACTGAGATCTGTATTTTCCCTTCCCAGGTCTGTTCTTTACCTATAAAGTAACAAGTAACTAAAAAAATTGAGCAGGATATTTCTCTATAATTTCACTGCTTAGATATTGGAAGGATAAAAATTTGACATACACACATATGACTTAATTTCAACAGAAAACATAATAGAAAGTTTGTGAAATGATTTGTGAGTGCTTTTGTTGAAACTAAACTTCCTAAGAATATCTTGGGTTTACTTCATCACCTTTATTCTCAGTGATGGATAATGTTGTTGAAAGAATTAATTTTCCTAATATATACTTGTTCACCCCATGTAATTGCTGAAATATTGGTTTTGCATTTACATTTGTGTTTCCTAGCAGGAGGGCAACTGTAGAACATTTTCCTTAGTACCAACTATTATAAATTAAATTTAGAAATAAAGGAAATACCCAGTTCAATAAATTAAATTTTAAAGCTTATGCTTATTTTTTAGTAGCACACAATAGTCTTCTTAAAAATACTGAAGAAGAAGTTACTGTTTTAATTAGAGTAGCACATGAACTTCTAATTGCCAGTTGAACTACTTTGCCTTTCACACTTTGGGTTGTATCAATTGATCACAATTTGCTTTTACCATTGTTGGAGCCCATCTTGCCAAAGCCTGTGACAACATTTTACTCTCCAGTGCTCTTAACGTTCAGCCTTCAATTCCTGGATGACATCCAAAACCACAAAGTGACAGTTGTTTTCCAAGTTATAAACACAGCTTTGAATCCATTAAAGACTGTTCTGCTGTTTCTTCTGTGACTTCAGCTGTTGTGTCACAGAAAGAATGAGGCAAAGTTCCTTTGCTCCTCAAGAATGTAATACGTCACGGCTCATTTGAAATAGCATCTCCACAAAGCAAACCTTTATAGTAGAAGCTAAGCGTAGCATCCTCGAGTGGCATCTGGCAGTTTGTGATACAGAGCAAATAAGGTTGGAGATTGTTATTCCCCAGAGCATTTTATGCAAAGGAGCTTAGACTAAGCAAGAATGACTTAAAGTGCCAAGGGTTTCCTGCTGGAGAATGCTGGCTTTAAATTCTGTGTATTTGCGGCCAAGTTCCTAAAATGCATAACAACTTTGAATCTCTTCCTTTTATCAAAATTCATGATAAAAAAAGGAGAAGAAGTCAGCAATGAAAATAGGTTTTACGTGTACTGAAATAGTATACAGTACTGCTGGAAACCCCGTAAAAGTGGAAGGAGACCTCTGGAGAGCAGTAATACTGTGTTTCTGTAAGCTTCTTGATCAGCTCTCTGAATTGGTGAAAAGACAGTCCATCTTCTATATTATTTAAGTAGAACAAACAGAATTAGGTGGAATAACTGCCATAGACATGTTGAACCGGATGACTATGAGTAATTGGAGAAAAAAACTTTAGAACTATAAAATTAGTCAAAGAATTGTGGAATTACCTTTCAACCTTAAATTAGCCCTAATAAAATTTTTTTCTGACCCAAGTGTCCCTAAAACATTTCCTTTTCTGAAAGAAATTGATGGAAGCTCCATGGTGAAGCCACTTAAAAGCAGGGAAAATAAGGCAGGCAAAAATCCATTGTAGAGAATAATTCTGTTTTGAGAAAGGAAATTCAATAAAATGCAATTCTTTTCTACTGTGGTGAGTGAAATAACATGGCAAGTATTGCATAGTGCAAATATATTAGTTATTGTCCAAGATTCAGATGAATAGTTGTGGTTCTCAAACTGAGAGTTGGAAACAGTCTTTTACTTCTTTTGTCATTGGCAAGTATAAGTAATAACCATCCCAGATTCACAGCTTTATACTGATAGCATCATAAGTAAAAATAAGCCAGAAAGACTTTGTGTTTGTTCTTAACTTTGTGCCATTAATAATTCTAAGCTCTAAAAGAGACTTCACATGGGACTGTGTATCTGCCTTCTTCTGCCCCTGCTACAAAGGGGTACTCAGTCCGGCTGGGACAAATTTTCTTCATAGGAGACCATACAGTGCTGTGTTTTGGATTTATGACTAAAACAGTGTTGATAACGAAACATTGTTTTAGCCATTGCTGAACAGTGCTTACACAGCATCAAGGCCTTCTCTGTTTCTCACTCTGCCCCCCACAGTAAGTAGTCTGGGGGTGGGCAAGAGGTTGTGAGGGGACACAGCCGGGGTAGGTGACCCCAACTGACCAAAGGGATATTCCATACCACATAACATCATGCTCAGCAATAAAACCTGAGGGTGTAGTTTTAACGAAGTAGTCATTGCTCAGAGACTGTCTGGGCATCAGTCTGTTTGTGGGAGGTGCTGAGAGGTTGCCTTTGCATCACTTTTTTTTTTTTCTTTTTCCTTCACTTATTAAACCATCTTTAAATAGACCCACAAGTTTTTCTCACTTTTGCTCTTCCTATTCTCTCCCCTATCCTGCTGTCGGGGGGAGTGAGTGGCTGGATGGGTGCTTAGCTACTGGCTGGGGTCAACCCACCACAAAAGGAGTGAACTTACCAATAAACAGTTTGGAGTAACAAAATGGGTCTTTCAGCGATGTAATAAACTGAACAAGAGACAGAAAAATGAATAAATATGAACTCTGAAGGAGAAGAACAAATAACTTATTTTTGTGATAGAGCAACCACTAGGCTGAAAGTCTAAAATAAGAAAGCTAGCTGTACCTTTACTTCCAGATGAAGTACAATAATCTTGCTGAATTATAGTATTTGTTCTCTTTCCATTCAAAAATTGCCTGAAAAATATTGCCTGAAAAAATAACAGTACCTTTCTGAAAATAATTGCACACTTTTGTGGATATCTGCAGTGCACCAATTTTACACTGCCCAGGAAGTTTTCTCCTTTGCATAAGAATCCCATTAGGTCTTCGTAATAGTATGCAGGTGGTCTGGAAAGAGTGAGAATCCAAAGTGTAGCATTGTTTGGTTTTAGATATAAAACCATTCTCTCTTACTAAAGGAAATAATGAGTTAAAAGGGGAAGTCAAACCCAAACTGGTAGAAAACTATCCCTTGCTCTGCCAGTTTAGTAGCAAGTGGTCATTGGTATAAGTATTGTTAACCAAGAAAACTACTAAAGCATTCAGTTCCCACAATAAAAAAAAACCAAACAAAACCCTCTACAATTGAGTTACCTCATAATTTTTCATCTTCATACCTCATAACCTGAGGGAAACAGTATTAGAGAAAGATTAATAATTGATAAAACAAAAGTATTAAGAAACCAAGAGCCAATCATCTTTTTCTCCAGGTTCACAGTTGATCTGAAGCATCATCAATCCTGAAGAAAAAAACCTTGGTCTTTACTCAAATATTATACAGAGCCCTTTTGATGTGTGCAGATACTTAATGATTTTGTTCCAATTTGATTTAGTATGATTTTCCTGAGACAGAAAAGAAAATAATCTCTAAGAAAATGGTGCTTTTCTCCAAAGGAATAAAACCAGGACTGAAGGCAAGGATTTCAGCCTTGCACTAAGAATATATTACGAATATAAAGAATTTTTACTGTGAAATGGAGTGAAGAATTATGTGACAGAGTGGATCATCTGCATTTACTATAAATAGACAGCCATTTCCCCAAAATAGTCTTTTCTTAAGTAATTCTATAAGCTATTTAGAATTACTCCTCACAATGGAAACTGTTACTTTTTCACTGACAAGTTATCCTTTTCCAGGGGATATTTCAGTATAATTGTTTGGTTAGGTAGTATAATCTTATGCATTTTTTTGTTGATAATGCAGCTGGAATTTTGATCAATGTCTCTATTTTATTATTGTATTGCTGTGGTACACTGCATTCACTTGAAATAATTTCTGACTATTTTCACAAAGAAAGTTGGACTGAATACTGAAAAAAACTGTTAGAATCATTGTAAAGCATGCATCTGATCATTAATTGTTTGTCATCTGTGTGGAAATTGTATTACATTCACCTACAGTGTGGTGTCTGACACAGGGAATGGTATGGTATATTAATAGCTTAGAGAAACAATCATATTATTTGCAGCACCTATCTAAGTGGACTATGCCTGCCACTCGAGGGTAAAAGCAAATCTTAGAGCCTGGACTTTCTGTTAAGGACTACATGTTGGTACAACATAAAGCTGAAAATATGGACCCTGATTTGATTTTCAAGCATCTCACAGTCTGGAGATGCTGAGATATCTTTTTATAGAAATACAGGACTAAAAGAAGTTTTCCAGGTCACTGTCGCACTAGGCTGGTGAAAAAAAAAGCAAAAAACCCCACCAGCTCTTGTGTGTTGTCATAGCTGGTATCTTTGAATTGCTCTTATTACTAAAAGTCCATTATTTTCTATCACTTCATAGTGATAAATAGAAACTGTCTCCCTCATTAGGCCTGTTGCAAAGAAAAGGGTCAAAATGGATTTGATTTTCAACAACTCTGCAGTTTGTTATCTTGCATGATAGAGTGTTAGAATTTAGCATATCTTATCTAGAGTCATGGTAAAAAACAAAAGAATGATTCATACAGTGTTGCAGAGATCATCTCTGTGTTTTTGAAAGGAAAAAGAAGCATGAATTATTAATACAGCTGTCAGATACTTTGACAATACTTTATCTCTTGTAACTCTTAAATAAAACAGTCATTTGCTTGCATTGAATAATTTCTCTACTTTGCACCAGTAAACAAACATTTTTGTGAGGTATATGAATTTTTAAAAGATTGGCGTTTACTTACTGCAAGGATATTGAGCTGTGACAAAAACAGTCCTTGCTTTTTCTGTACATAGACAAAAAATAGTATACACCTCCATGGAAACTAAACTGTTAGAGAACTTTTTCTCTGTGCACTACTCAGTAACTAGCTAAGCTTTGCACCTTAAAAAATAAAATCTTTGGAGAAAAAAATCCCAGGGAATATTACCATGGAGAAGGTCTCAATATGCTATTTGGCTTCAGCCAGGCAAAAAACTGTAAAACAGGGGATTTGGGGCCCAAAGAACAGAATTACAAAAGTATTTGGGTGCCACAAGGTGCACCCAGGAGGAAAATCCATGGGATTTTTCCAAAACTGACGAAGTTGTTTGTTGCCTAACTCAGTGAAATTAGTTCTGGCTTCAGAACTGCATTCATTAAATATGATGGAGAAAGTACACTGATGGCACTTTCTTTTGCCATCAGTGATCTCTCTGTCACTGTCAGAACTGGGTGTTATGCTACCAACAACAGAACTGAATAGTCATGGCAACAGTCATTTTGCATCTTGATCTGTGGGTCGCATTCTTCTTTAAGAACGATAAGCAGCAGTAACTGCTAAAGTCTACCCAAGGTCTCTGAACTGTTTAGAAAGCATAGTTAAAACAAATTGACAAAGGAGAAAAAGGTCAGTCTAGACCGCTTAAACAGGTACTGTAATTCTGCATAGACTGAGTGAATAGCTGTAGCCAGAACAAATGAACAAGTTGTAAAAGCATTAGGCATTAGTGGATACAGTAAGAAACTCATGAATCAGCAACATGGGTATTGCACAAAGACCCCTTTTGTAATTTTTCTAAATGTGGCACTAGTATAAAATAATATATTTTATTATTTCACATCTCCAAAATGACTATTTATTCCTGAGTTTATGCATTCAATTTAAACCAAACATGTCTACTTAAATATAAATGCAGCAAGTGCAGAGTTTTCACTCTGCTGCACTTATACCTATGAAGAGAGGAAATATTTTTGTGAAATTTAAGTTTAATTTCATGGGAAAAATGCACAACCTTACATATAATATACTTGCTTCAGAGATTCTTCTTGGCCAGTTGATGATAGAGAAAAACTGACAAGTATGCTGAACAACGAATTACTCTTCATCCTTTATATAACCAGCTCATTGCACATGTTTTTTTGCAAAGTTACTTCACATGTAATCATAAGAAATTTTTGGTTGCTGGCACTCTAGTTAAGAACAGCCAAGGGCAAGTTAACAGTTTTCTTTATTGATGAATTTAGAAGGTACAAAAACTATTACTTTGTGTTGAATGAGGTATTATCTTCATTCCCCAGTGAGAGCTGTCATTTGGATTTCAGCAATTCTTTTCTGGCATAGATTTCCTTGTGGGGTTTTTCTGATTATTGAATTAAAAGAAATGTTAAAGGTATAGTTCAAACTGAAACATGGAAAATACTTAACATCATAGGAAAATATTTTATTACCTTTACTTTTGTTTTCTCCATTTGAGCTATTTGACAAAATTCAGAAAAATGAGCAAAACCTGTTGATAGTTCTGATTTTGTTGCTAAAATAACCTCTTTAAAACAGAAACTTTCACTCAGGGTCTCTGTTGCTGCTGTAGATTAGTCAAGAGACTGTGCCTTTTAATGGTGGTTTTCCTTTACTTTCCCTTTGTTAGATGTGCTATTTAACAAAAAGGTCATCATGGTTTTTGTTTGACACTGCTTTCAGGCCAAAAAATGGACTCTTAGGCAGCACAGTTTGTACAGTATGTGTGGGAGGAAGGCAGAGATAAAGATGCTCTTTAGGAAATCAGAAAGTATATTAAATTACTTCTTGCTTCACCTGAGTTATTCTCCTTCCTTGCTCCTTGCTTTGGTTGCCAAGCCTGGAGGAGAAGGGAAGTGGGGGAGGAAAAGTCAAGTATTTATGAATATTATTATCTATTAATAGTTCAGTTTAAATAATGTGCAGCAATGGCTGCCAAACTGAGAAACATAGAGGCTTAAGGTAAGAAAAAAACAACAACACAGCATCAGTGGCAGCAGCTCATGGCAAACATTGAAATGCCTGATAAGTAGCTGTCAAAGCAGAAAGTCAAAGAAACTAAGTGCTTGTGCACAATAATGGACTAATCTGTGTAAGATAAGAGGGTTAGTGTGGATGTTTCGGGAAAAAAAAAAAAGACGAGGAAATACTCCCTTTGAAAAAGAGGAAGATTAGCCACTATTAAAGAGGAAGATTTATGAGAAACACCCTTTGCCTTCACCTCTCACCTGTCCTTATACTCCTACCATAACCAAACTGGTGTATGTTGGCAATATACAAATACTATATGTAGGTGACTAGCTTTTTTCAAAACCTAGCTGAGTTGCCTAACTCATTTTCATGTTTGCAGGAATTTCAAAGCAATGTCTAATTCATGCCCAAATTTTCTGAAATCTCTGTGGCTGAGTCGATCAGGAAGCTGCTTCAAAGCTTCCTGAAGTCAAATGGAGTTTTTCTGTTGGCTTTAGATTAACTACCTAGACAGGCTCCTGAAGAGTTAAATCCAATACAGGCTTTAAGAGGCTTGGCTGTAGAATAAATATTTCCAGTAATTTGCATAAGCATCTTTGTGGTTCAACTCAGCATCCTTACTTCAGCCACAGAAAAGATTTGGCTCATCTGGGAGGTTCTCCTTGAGCCACACTCATATGCACCATTTCCTGACTGCTGTGCAGTCCATGTGAAGAACAGTACTTTCATCTGATGAAAGCAATTTAGAAAGAACGGATGGAAAAGATTGCTAATCACAGAATCATACAGAATCACAGAATGGTTGAGGTTAGAAGGGACCTCTGGAGGTCATCTGGTCCAACCCCCTGCTCAAGCAGGGCCACCTAGTCTGTTGCCAAGGACCATGTCCAGATGGCTTTTAAATATCCCCAAGGAGGTAGACTCCACAACCGCTCTAGGAGACGTGTGCCAGTGCTTGGTCACCTGCACAGTGAAAAAGTGTTTCCTGATGTGCAGGTGGAAAATGCATCTATGGATTTTAGAGGTGGTTTGGCAGCCATGACACATGGAAAGTAACACCTTTCTGTCTTAGGTTTAGCTGTCTATCTTTCAGGATTATGAGGAGACTTTATTAATGCAGTTTAGCCTGGGGACTGTTGTCTGGGATACAACAAATCACATCTCCTTTTCCATGAAGAAGAACTGCTGCAAGTGATAGTGTGTGATATTGCAATAGGAAGAGCCCTATGGATCTTCCTTCTTGTGCAAGACACATGGATCCATGATAAAATACTAGCTGTTTACTGACAAAGAGACTTAGGTATGAGTACTGCAGAAAAAGGGCATTTGATTTTGGAAGAGTGAATACCAAAAAGCCCATCTTGATTCTCATCAGTGACAGTAACTGTACAGGTGCTGCAGCTGCTCATGTGCCTGTGTTTTTTAGTATTTTGCGGGTGAGCTGCTGCATTGACTGACTGACCAGTGAGTGTCCTCACATTTGAAACCATCATTAAGAGTGAATGAATAAAGTATCTGCTCTAACTGGAAGTTAGCATCTGTGTAAAAGCAAAGGCATAAACCAAAATACTTATGTGTCAGCAAAATTACTTCTTGTTAAAATTGGCAAATTGCTAACAACGAAGGCAAATCACTAACAAATAATTATATGTTTCCTTAGAAAGCTAAAGATTTAATGAGAGAAACCAAAAAGCACTCATACTTATCCTTGGAAAAGGGTTAATGCTGCCATTTCTGGTAGGATTAGAATAGATACTGCAAAATCTACAAATTTTCTTTGACATAGTGTGATGCAAGTATCTAAATGGTGCATAACAGAATCAAGACTTGCAAGACTAAGAATGCAAACATTTCAATAGAGTCAATCCCATGTGTTAAACTGAAATGCCATCACAAGGAAATAAAAAACTTCCCATATTGTTGAATATCAATTACTTGTTTATGAAATCATTAACAAAAAGCTAACTTTATACCTGAAAGATGTAGGTTCCAATAAATACCTCAACAGTAGTAGGAGATAGCTATCTTTTTTTTTTTTTTTAGGGATTTTGTAAAGTCTTACAACTGCTTATAGCTTTCAGCAAGAGACTGGTTTGAGTTAAGGAAACTATAATTACAAAAGAAGCTACTGAACCATCTTCATACAAAAGGAGACTCTGGAAGGTATTGTGGTCATGTTTTATGACTCTAATCTTTCAATCAAATCTGCGTGGATTGGTGTCTAGGCCTACAAGTTTGAATTCTTAATGTGTGCCGTTCTCTCTGCAGAGTAATTTTTATCCACCAGAAAGCTAGTTTCCATTTAAAGGAAGGATGATTGACAGCTTGATATATGTGAAGAAAAGTTTTGTTCACAGAGAAGTACAATTCATGGTTCACCTCACATGTTAGAGGAGATATTGAATAACATTCTCAGTACGGATAAATTGAGACCCATGTAGGAGCCACATCAGTGTGTAGAATTTGCATAGCCTGTGGTGGTTTGGTTGTTAAATACTCACTTTTGGGACAGGCTAGCAGCAGGTACTGAGATACATGCACCAAAGCCAAAATTATAGAGTATTGTTATGCTTAAATCCTGGAAGAAACCCCTTGTGTATAATTTCCTTCACACACTTTCTATATATCCTTATTATCTTTAGAACACACAAGAGAGGGCTCCCACACTGAATCCTCCCTTTGAAAAAGACTGTCCCTGACTCAAGCCAACAGCTGCCTTATTCCCTGCACTGAAAATTGGAGACCTTTCCAGGTTGACCACTCCTATTCACCTACCCATTTGTCCACGTCTTAAAGTGTTTCACTGGTGATGCCCCCTGCTTGATGTTCAGAATTACTCATGAAATGTCAAGACTAAGGTTCGTAATGATTCACAGTCACAAGGGCTTTTGTGTTACACAGGGATAGACGCTTGCTTTCACTTCAGGGTTTGACAGCTTCCAAATATATGTCTTTCTCCTTATAGTTGAAATATGGCCTTGGCCATCAGAAAACTCTGGCTATTACATCCTTTTGACCTGGAATCCAGTTGAGATCTGCAGGTGATTGTTCAATACGTAAATTACAGCAGTATGTCAGAAGAAAGACGGTCTTCAAAACCAGCTCCCAGAAACACCCATACTTGAAATGGGCTTGCCAGCACCTGGAGAAGTAAGGTGGATGGCAGACACTGACCCACAGGCTTCTTCTTGAGCATGGAGGACTACCTTACCTGGGTTTTGTCTCACCTCTGGGTGAGTTCTGTTGAACTATGAAGGAACTTGTAGGGTCTGTCTGAAAGATCGCTGAATCCTTGAGCATGTTCCAGGGAGATGGCAGAGCTAGCCAAGCAGCCCTTCTGGGTGTTTTCATATAAGATTGCTTTTGGAAAGGACCATGTTAAGTCAAATAGGAAGTATTTTCAGATAATATTCTGAGGAGGATTCTTTCATCTCTCTCTCTTTTTCCACACTTGTGCTCACATACTTTACATTATAAAGACATATTGTTCAGTTGTCTAGGTATCCCATATTTGTGGCTGCAGTAATTGGTGCTGCACAGTGGCATGGTCTCTCTCCTGTCATCTGCTGCAGAGTACAAATAGCAACACAAGGTGGTAATGAAAACAGGAAGGCACAGGGGCAGCGAGGATAGTGCTTTCACATGTGCCCCTCTCAGGAGCTCAGGCCCTTCCTTTCAAATTCCTAAACAAGGATCTGAAAGAAGTGACAGATCTTGTGGATTGCTCCTTTATCAGGGGCCTGGCCTGCCCCACACAATTTGCAGATTGCTTAGACCACTGTCACCAGGCCTCCAACAGTATCCCTGAAATGTCTAGTTGCTTCCTGGGAATAAATGTGAGGACAAGTCTTTCAGCAATTTCTGTTCAAACATTTATATTTGTTCAGGTGAACTTCATCTCAAATGAAGCCATAGTAATGATAATAAGTAATAACCATACTTTTCCATAAACCACGATGGAATGGCCATTTTCTCTTATCTAATGCTGTAATTTGGGCAATTTAAGAAAATTTATGATTTCATTGGCATTTAGTTTCCAAGAGAACATGGAAATGTTAAATATTTATACAGATAAGTCCACGGCTAATGTATTTCTCGTTCAAACTTTGCATGAATGTTAATTGGCAACATGAATTTTATGCTGTAGGATATTGTACAATGTTGTATGCAGTTGGAAAAGTACACAGTCAAAACCACAAAGAACTGAACCCTGAAGAAAGGAATACAATTTGAAAATCATTCTTTCACATTTTTAGTGTGAGTCTTTCCTTATTTGACAGAACAACTTGCTTTGTCTTTATGCTAACAAAGCCAGTCTGGTTTATTGTTGAATTTAGAGGTCAAGTTGCATGTCTTGGCTCACGATCTAAAAGCTCAAATATGCTGAATTGCCATGAAAGCAAAAAAGAGCTGTCAGGATACTATTCATACCATGTCTGCTGTCTGCCTGAATTATTTCTGAACTAGAAGCTTCTGGTAGTGGCTATGTAGCTGTATGGCTGGGATTTTCTTTTGCTTCAATTCATGCAAGGTAACATGAAATTTAATAAATTACTGCTCTCCTCCTCACCAAAAAAAAAAGGAAAAAAAAATGCAGAGTAGAAATGTAGTTTGTGTCAGACATGAAAGGAATTGATTAACTTCTCCCAGTTTAAATTCCTGAGTCATTGAAGCTTCTGAATCAGAAGCCCTCATCACCTTCAAGAAATTTAAGAAAAGATCTTTTCCATGATAAAAATATCTTGCTGGGAACAAAGGCATCATTCTCTGTGTCTGTTGCCTCCCTGGGAGTAAGAAAGCATTTAGTGTGAGTTATTACAGCTCTACATCAGAAAATGGTTCCCCAGCTGCAGTCTTAGGCAAGAGATGCTTCTTCTTAGAATTAAATAATTTGGGATTCATGAGCTACCTCAACCCTATCAGGCTGGCCACAGAGCAACTCAAGCTTCTCTTTTCCTACTTTATCTACTTCTCACAAAAACTCCACAGCTTGATGCCTGCATGTGGAAGCTCTGAAGACTTGGGCTGCCAGGTTAAGGATGTGCTGTGGTCCCCTGCTGTAGGAGGCAGTAAACATTCTCTGCTTAAATACTAGCCTGGTTGCACTATAGAGAAAACGAGCTTAGGATACCTGCTGGTAGACAGGATTTACTGCACTTGGCTTTGCTTATGCACTGTACGTCCAGGGCGTGACCCTTGTCAAGGTGCCAAGTATGAATGGGCACTTTCTGTTGAGAGAGTTCCAGAAACTATTTAAAATCTGCAGAGCATAGACCTGCTCAGAGTAGAAAAAAGTATGATCTACGGACCTGGATATACGCCTGACAATGAGGAGACATGAGTTGCATTGCTGGTTCTGCTTTTGAATTAATATCTGCTTGCCAGATCTGGTTAGGTAAAATCTGGCAAAATGGAAGAAATTCCTGTGAAAAACCATTTCAGATAAATGAACTATTAATCTGGATTTGATGAAAAAACTATGCTGATTGCACAAATAGTGGGCTTCTCAAAAGAATGAAACTGCTGGTTCTAGCTGTCCCTCCTGGAGAGCATGGAATCCACTGTGGTCATAGATTAACCTGCCCTGTCTGCCAAACACTTCTCAAACACAGAGGTCCCTTGTAGGCAGTCTAAGCAGTCTGCCCTGTTTAATAATTTTGGGAGTGTATTCAAGAAAGGGGATTTCTTCTGATTCTTCAGGGCATGTTCCAGCTACTTTTATCTTCTGTTTGCAGGCAGGAGTCTTATGACTGCTCTTAGCAGACAACCTCATGTGACAAGATGGAGGAAAAGGGAGATTTGTGACTTTGAGGAGGTGGGGGAGAAACTGGCTATAGGGAACAGATCCTCACCACACATAGGTGAACTTACACTATGAAAGGGATTCCCAAATTCTTCTTTGGACTCTTGTTGATATTTAAGGCCATAGTGCATAGTCTGCAGCTTGACTGTTTTTCAGGAAGCATTGTTTTCGATCATTTTCTGCGCAGAGTTTACAGTTGAGGATACATGACAGGCCAGAGGAGTGGTGAAGGCTGACAGGAGTCTTTTGCTCTAAAAAAAAAAGAAAAAGAACCAATGCGCTACATAATTTACTGACATTAGTCCAGGTTGAGTGCAAACATCCCTCCTGAGAAATACCTTTGTTTACAGCAGGATCTGATTTCGACTTCCACAGAATATTAAGTTGGTGTGGGTTATATGTATTTTGCACACCCAGTAAATGTCAAGGCACTGGAAGTTATACTGCTTTGTAGCCACTTGTAGCCACTTATCAAGATATTAATTTTCAGGCCACCCTGCACTGCATTTGTACCTGAGTTTTCTCATCCATATGATGGGGAACAAGTCCTCACTAACCTACTGTACCTCACAGTGTGTTTCAGTTCATTCATTAATATTTGGAAAGACCACTAAGACCATTTAATAAATGCATTATGGAAGGACAAAATCTTAATTACTGTTAGATGGCTACATGTTTAATTATTCTTACTCTACTACCCGAGAGCTGTAGACTTAAACTTTAAAGGCTCCAATTATTCCAGTGGGGTCATGCCGTTTATAGCTCACTACAGTATAATTTTTCATGCAATGATCTTCACTTTCAGATTTAAATCTACTTTTCTTTAATTTAAATTTTGCTGAAAAAAGCCATATTGATACAAGCATAAATTAAGGTAGATGAACATTAATGATGTCAGTTCACAGCTGTTCTTAACTTAAATAATTACCACTCACTCCCTCTGATCAACATTTTAAATGCCTAAACTATTCAATTAGAAGCACAAAGCACTTGCTTCTGTTATTACTATTAAAATCAGGCCTTAGCTGAAGTACCTGAAACAGTCATGTTACAGAAAAATATGTTTGAGGCTGTTGATGTATTAACCAAGTTGGTTTGTGTTTGATGGCAGTTCTGAATGTGTGTAGCGTTGCAAATGCATTTAAAAAACCATTGAAATTAATGCTACATTAATTACTGATTCTATGAACCCTCTAGCATATGCTGCTATTAATTGCATCCATTATCACAAAATAAACATCTCTTGTATAAAAACAAATGATGCTTCATCTTAATATTATTGATTTTGATATCCTCCTTCACAGCTGTTGCTACTTCTGTTTTAGCATTTTTGCTATAAAGAGCCACCTGTTAATTATAACAGATATTTATCAGAAAAAAAGTCTAACCCCCCCCAAAATATAATGGAATCTTAACCCTCTGAATCATTTACTAAAATCTCTCTAAGATTTTTGCAAGAACTACCCCACTTAAATACATTAAGGTTTTTTCTCCTTTCATTTGAATAATAAATCAAATAATCAAATGAAGTATCCTGTTGTTAATATATGTACTACAATAATGACATTTGTGTCCAAGAAACTGTTTAGACAGGTAGTAAGGTAAGTATTTGCTTAAGGTAAGATTGCTAGTTCTGTTCTGTGGACGAGAATTCCCTTGATAGTAAGTCCAAAAAATTTGTTTCAAATGGGCTATATAACGATCTGAGAAAGTAATTTTGGATTAAGTTTTGCTTTGACCCAATGCATGATTGCTGCCTACCCTGTAAACCTGCCACTTCTTAGCCAGCCATTTCCATGGTGAAAACCTTTAATCAGAGAGAACAGCCTGGGTTTTAAAGTGCCAGTTTCCTTTGAAAAGTATCTCATTATAAATCACACTATAAGATTATATTGATTTTGTTTCAGATTTATTGTCTTTCAGTTTAGATTTTCTCAGTTACAAGCAGAAAGTTTTTGCTGGTGGAGAGGACAAATCTTTTTATAATTTTCATATTTGCAGACTGAACCTGGGTTGTGCAATTTTTATGTTTTCTTTCTGCCCTGCACTTTATCATCTGTAAAAGATCCAGCTGGACCAAACCTAGTCATGAGTCAGTATTGTTATTAACTCCTCTCCACAAATGTCTTAAGTAATCGTATCTGAGGGCAGGATTCCTGGAAATGAGAATGTAATTACCAGTTCTTTCCTGATGTGCAGTAAGAGAGCCTATCTCCTTGTCCTTTGGCCATTAGCTAGGGTGAGACTTCAGCATTAGCTGTAGTAAAGACTTTGGAATTAATGCACAGAGAAATGTAATTTGTGATGCTTGCTGGTTCTTTAGTTTCAGCTAGTTCTCAGAGTGGCATCCACAGGCCTGAGTTAGATGTCTAAACTGTACAGTTTATGGGGTAAATCAGGCACTTCAGATGGGATTAACAGAAGCTTACAATTTAGGAGGAGCCATCTATGATGCATATTTTGAAATGTGAAGTACAAGTTTAGCTTTGTTACCAGACTAAATGGCCTTCTTCTGAGGTGGGGATACAAATTCAAAATGAGATCAAGACTTTCTTCCCTCTGTAGGACCACAAATAGAGCCAGTTCTCACTGAATATTGGAAGCAGGATGACCTGCCATGTCTGTGCTATTTCCTTTGACATTGAATGGGGACATTGCAAGAATTTCTTGCAGTAGTCTTTCTGTCTAAATGTTTATCTTGGCAGGTTTTTTTTTTGTTTCAGGGGTAGATTCTTTTACTCCAGAAAATAAGTACAATAAAATCAATTGGCAAAGAATATTGTTAAAAGCTATTAATATTCCTAAAAACTCCCAGCTATTATCATATAGTCTAATTTTCCTACAGCCCTCCTTCACACACACCCTAGTCTTGCACTAGTTCGCTTTTCAGAAGAATGCTGACATTACCCAGCTCAATTTTCTGGACTTTCCTGTTTCAAACCGGCCCATTCAGCTTTGCCATTCTCTCTTTATATCTAAAGTATATTCAGCATATCCTCAAGATCTGCAGGTTATGGTCACAAGCACTTGTAATATTGCTGCTTTTTTATTCAGTAGGCTAGCAAGTACAGCAGTCATTCAGGTACTCAGTTCCAAGGCTGTCCTCCATCTGAAAGGACTAAAATCAACATTTCTTAACTCCAGAAAAGTCTCCTAGTCAGCCATTTCTGTGCGGGGTGTAAATGCTCTCTTCCTGTTAAAGCAGTGCCATTTAAAAGATTCAAGGGCTATGAATAACCTCTTAGCAGAACCCAGGGAACCTTCCAGCAAAAGCTTGTATTCCTAAAAATTTGGGCATTTAAGGTGTTAAGTGATGGTTATGAAGTTCACATATTTTAATGAGTTAGGCATTTTTGTAATTTCAGCTACTTAGTTCTTCCAGGGATTTAGATGTTTGTCAAAAGAGATCTCCTGGACTGTACATAGAAGAATCTGACTAAGAGAACATCATTTGGCAAAGTCACTTTTCAGATTTAAAATGTATCTCTATTCTAATGAGAGCTTTTGACTAGAGATTTTTTGTCTGCTGCCTGGGAGAATGGTTCTGACCTCTCCCCTTTCCTCACAGCTCCCTTGTTTAATGCTCTATTTTATTTCCCTTAAAATAACACTACCCAAACTGTGGTGTTCATTTTAAAAGCTTTTTTTCATCGTGAGATAAGGTCTGTGAATTATGCTTTCTTTGGGGAGAGCCAAACTAAAGGAGTAGAGCTTATTTGTAAGACAGGTGCTCATCTGCTGGCAGTTTCAACAACCTCGTCAGTAATTTGGAGACAAAATGTGTGTGTCATCGATGTATTTTATCTTAACCAATATTTGTATATATGAAAAAATAAGACAAAACCTGGGATTGATATGATGAGACTGTTACTATCTATTAGTACCTAAAGATTACAAGTGGGAACACAAAGAATTTCTTAGGTTAGTTCAGTTAAATGTCACTTCAAGTAAACTTTCTCTTAAAAAGATTTGCTAAGCTTTGTAGAAAAGCAATGAAAGTATTATTATTTGAGACTTTTAAAATTAGGCTAGACCAAAACTTCAAAATATATCCCGAGATAAATTGTGCATCAGTAGGTAGATGCACTAGATGAAATAATATGTCTTTTTCTTTCTCTGATGTGTCAGATCCTGTGATTCAAGTCTTTTTTGTACCAAGCTGACTAATTTAATCAGCAACTATTATTATTATGTGCTACTGCATGTATCAAATATAGCTTTTTAATTTAGGCCTAATAAGTCATTCTGCTACTTTATTAAATACAAATTGGTTGCTATGAGAAACAGTAAGTGACTGTTCACAGTAGGCATAGACAGCAAAGCTAGCTGTTATGTAATTAAGTCAAAATTATAGACCCCTGAAAGTGTAGGTATTTTTGGTGTATCCCAACATGTTTTAGCATAACGGAAAAACATAGCAATTCATCAGATATCTGTTAGCTAAAATAATATGATGTTGCTCTCTAAATATATTAATTGATGTCTGACTTGATACATCTAATTTGTTATATATAGATTAAATGATGAAGTAGTCTCTTTTAGTGGAACTACAGTCAGTTTATAGTGGAATGGGCTTCAAATTACTGTGCTTCTAGGTTTTTTTTATCTGTTGGCATATTCTGCAGATTATGGTCTTTAAAAATGATATTTCTCGGATTACTGTCGTACTTTTGGATCCTGACATCACCTATCCATACCACGGTTATCATTAGGAAGTCAGTGCTTATCCTGAATGGTTACTTGCTAGATCTGAGATAATATTATATCCTATTCTGTTCAGGGTTGAAAATTGAAAACAACTGGCAAAAAAAGACATTATTCAGGATATCACAGAGGACTAGTAATAGCTTTCAAAGTATAGATTATGTACAAATAGAATATGATCTTCCGAACAGACATTCAGAGTCTGAAGTTTTGTTCATCCATTTCTAGAATTAATAGCTGTATATATACATGCTTTATATATACATGTATGCATATACATATATATATATGTATATATAGCACAGATATATATTTGAAACTGTTGCTTTGGATCTTGTCCTGAGAATGTTGATGGTGGTTTAGTGTTTCCTTTCAGTAATTTTTACATTTCTGTTGCCATATTTCTGCTGCACTCATATGCAGGACCGCCTTTGTGTTTGGCTAACAACTCAAAGTCATTCAATGGTAGTTCTACGAACAGATGAAAGAAAGAATTTTGCTTTTCAGATGTGTTTTTCCTTTGCTTTTCAGAGATGAACCTTTATTCCATTACAGTAGGATATTTTACCTCTTATTTCACCCTCTGTCCTGGTTTCAGCTGGGACAGAGTTAATTTTTTTCCTAGTAGCTGGTATAGTGCTGTGTTTGGGATTCAGTGTAAGAATAATGTTGATAACACACTGATGTTTTAGTTGTTGCTAAGTAATGCTTACACTAGTCAAGGACTTTTCAGCTTCCCATGCTCTGCCAGGCGCACAAGAAGCTGGAAGGGGGCACAGCCAGGACAGCTGACCCCAACTGGCCAAAGGGCTATTCCATACCATATGGCATCATGCTCAGTATATAAACTGGGAGGAGTTGGCTGGGGGGACAGCGATCGCTGCTTGGGGACTGGCTGGGCATCAGTCAGAACAATTGCATTGTGCATCACTTGTTTTGTACATTCTATTATTACTATTACTATTATTATTATTATTATTATTATTATTATTATTATTATTATTATTATTATTATTTTCATTTGCTGTCCTATTAAACTGTCTTTATCTCAACCCATGGGTTTTACTTTTTTTTTTTTCCTGATTCTCTCACCCATCCCACCAGGGGTGGGGGAGGGTGAGCGAGTGGCTTTGTGCTGCTTAGTTGCCGACTGGGGTTAAACCCCAACACTCTCCTTTAATATCCAACTTTTCCTTGACATGAGCAATTATTTTTCATTATATTGACTTTAAAGACACTTTTAATTATGCTTCAATATTATATTATATATGCATAACTTTGAGCACTTCAGAAAGATGGGGTGACATCTCAATTTTTTAATTTATATCCATCTAAACTGGTTACAAACTAAAGTTTTAGATAATCAACATTTAATTGGACATATTAGTAGCAGTACTATGTACATATATGTATTGTGCCAGGGCTTGGAGTTCTGCAGTGCAGCTGTTAAAAGATGATGTGGTGATATAGAGGAATGTCAATGCTATAATTTATAGAATAAAATAAAGGTCTATTAGTAGCATTTATTTTGCCATTAATCCCATTTATTCATGATGAGAGGTAACAGGGAGAGAAAGAAAATTGCCCAGTGTCAGACAATGAGTCAGTTGTCAGTTTAAGTTTGTTCACTGGAGACTGTGTGGTCTCCAGTAAATCATGATATCTTACTGAGCTCATGCTGTGTAACAGTGCGTAAGGACTATGTAGAAGGACGTGACTGTATATGCTTGGAGCAGGTACAATATATGCTAACTACTAGAAGGTATCTATCTCACACGCCCAGTATGCATCATGGAATGATTAATACTTATGCAGCATTTTATATTTATTTGCCTATTAAATCTCAAAAAATACCTTCGTGACACTTGCTTGAAGTTCAGTTAATTACAATATACGTCTTTCCAGGCTGTAAGCACAATTCAGTGTATTACTGCAGATACTATTTGAACAAAGAGGGCTAAATGGATTCCTTTTTGCATTTTGTCTTATTTGTTTTCACAGGTACTAGGGAGGATCTCATGCTGTGTTTGTGTTACTCTAACAACTCTCCTTGTTCACCTTCTGCTAATTAGACATCTTTTTAGTACAGTTTTAGCTTTTAAAAAGTACTTGCTAATGTGTATTTGATTCACTCCTTTAAAGCTCTCACTAAGATTTTTGTGAAGTTGAACTGCTTAGTATTTGTTTATTCAGAGAAAGGTAAGGTTGTGGAAAGAGGTAATGGCTATTATTATACAAACAGATGCAGCTGGAAAAAGAGCCCTTCTTCCAGTCTGAAACAAAAGCAGCAACATTCAAGGCAGTATGAGTTCAAAAGCAGAAAAGTGTTTTCAGCATATCTGAGACTGTGATAAACCAATTATTCAGGCTTCCAGGCAGCAGATTAGCTGGACTATCAGGGAATCTTACACATTTTTAAAAAACAGCACAATAGCTAAATAGACTGAGGAAATGATCTAGCAGATTTCATACCACTGCTAGTGCTATGAGAACCATCAGAGAAAGCCACATAAAGCAAACATCCAGAACTCTGGAGAGGGTGGGAATGTAGTCTGCCCTTATATGAGCAGTGAGGCCAGCTGTGTCCCATTATCCCTGCCAGCTGCAGTAGGCGTGAGTAGTAGATAAATCAGTGGTGGAGATGTTGTTTTGGTGTGTGGCTTTTAGAGAGCACAAAGCTTAGAGAAGCTGTGGATTTAGTAGGTGCTTCTTATTGTAGCTGGCTGTAGAAGAGCTACCCAGAGAAGGGTTAATGATGGGTATGCTGGTGTACCAAGAAATAATAGTATGTTGCTTCTTAAGATGGGGTTCTAGTGCTAGAGCTTAGAGAGGTTGGTAGGATGAGCTTCCTGTTAGTGGTCTCATTCATTGGTGATTGAAGGTCTAGGGGAATCAGCAGATACTACTCTAAGAGGTGAAGCATACTAGAAGTTCTTGCTGAGAAAATATGTTATCAAAAAAGGAGCAGGCACAAGTAAGAGGTTTGGGATGGGAAGGGAAAAAACCACCACCAACAAACAAACAACTCCAACTGGGAGATGGAGACTGTAATGTTAGTTTTTTCCAGGACACTGAGTAGGTCACAGGAGTAGCTACCTCAGTACCACCAAAGAGCAAACTTCCACTGTTTTTGTAATGTGTTCTGAGAGGGCTGTACTTCCTATATCGATGAAAATTAAGTATATAGATGTAGCTCCTTTGTATGAAGTATTATGGTTTTCAGATAAAAGCAGTTCCAAAACATTGAGTAAAGCATGTGAATCTGTATGCTTTTTAAAGTTTGGAAGAGACTACTGGATCATGTAGTCTGACCTATCCTGGGCTTTCAGGTTTTCAACTCCTTACCTTAAATTTAAGAGCTGTAGCACCTGTGAAATTAAACTGTAAGTTAAAATCTTTAAGTCCTCTTAATGGCAGGAGTAATAATGGAGTGAAATATGCCAGGATAACCTGGTGGTGACTCTACTGAAGATGGTTTTCCCCCCTTCTTCTCTAACCCTGGTGGGATGCACGTTGTCTGGGCAGGAAAAAGCTCTTCCCTAAACAGGACTTTTGAAAACTTTACAATCCTGACCACATGAGTGAGGCAAACTAGACAGACTTCCGGAGCAAAACTGACTTCCTTCTCAGTAACGTATCAGGGTGACAGTTTGCTAGTGTATTATTGTGTTATCCCCAGTTTGGACAACTTCCTTTTAGAAGAAACTGTGAACATGAGAAGAACAAACCCCCAACATCCCTAGACTGTACTTACTTTATCTGTTCTACGACAGCCATGGAGGGATTGGCCCTAATTTCTACAGGTGACCTGAAGCATGACATTTAGTTATAACTGTGGTCCCAATGTTGTGCTGGATATACTAGGAGCCTGTTGAGGACAATGTAGGTAGTATGGTCCTTTCTTAGTAATTTTCTGCTGTTGGAAACTACAGATTTCAAAGGGTTGGAGGCTGCTGTGGCCACTGTGGCTTCCCTACCTAGCCAGCTGCATACATGTGTTAAAAAATTCCTGCCCAATGCAGGATTAAAAATCTTTTGAAAAGATACTTTCACTGCACGCATTCAAAATGATGCATGTGCATGACTTGTCTGCTGAGCATCTTATGTTTAATTTTATTCACTGTTGTGATTTAACCCCAGCCGTCAACTAAGCACCACTTAGCCGCTTGCTCACTCCCCCACAATGGGATGGTGGAGAGAACTGGAAGGGTGAAAGTAAGAAAAGTCATGAGTTGAGATAAAGACAGTTTAATAGGGAAAGCAAAAGCCACATGTGCAAGCAAAGCAAAAGAAGGAATTCATTCATTACTTCCCATTGGCAGGCAGGTGTTCAGCCATCTCCAGGAAAGCAGGGCTCCATCATGTGCAACGGTGACTTGGGAAGACAAACGCCATCACTCTGAACATCCCCCCCTTCCTCCTTCTTCCCCCAGCTTTATATGCTGAGCATGGCGTCATATAGTATGGAATATCCCTGTGGTCAGTTGGGGTCAGCTGTCCCAGCTGTGTCCCTTCCCAGCTTCTTGTGCACCCCCAGCCTACTTGCTGGTGGGTTGGTGTGAGAAGAAGAAAAGGCCTTGACTCTGTAAAAGCACTGCTCAGCAATAATGAAAACATCTCTGTATTATCAACACTGTTTTCAGCACAAATCCAAAATATAGCCTTATACTAGCTTCTATGAAGAAAATTAACTCTATTGCAGCCAAAACCAATGCATTCACAAATAAGATTTGGGGCATCTGATATGGCATGTGGACTCTACTTGTGGCAGTCTTATTAAATTGCTGGTTTTTTTAAAGCTTTAATGAGTATGCTTTAGACCCTGCTGATCGCTATTCTGGCATGTGTTGCTTGTTTTACATTAGCCAACAGAGGAATGTTGACTTCTGCCTGGGGCTAGTCCATTAATTCTCAGCATCTGCAGTTTTGGGAAGTCTAATGCTTTGATTACATGCAGACTTCCACTTCCTGGCTCTAATACCGTCCTTTCCCTGTTGGGCAGCAAACTCTATTTTCCCTTTCCCTGTCTCTAGCTAAATTTCTGTCTGTGATGGGTCAAGTGGGAATACTTAGCTGTTTAAAATTTCTACTGAGCTCAACAAGATTCTCTTGAATCAAGTTGGAGTATAGACTTCAGAATGACACCAAATTTTTATTTGACATAGAGTTTTATGAATAGAAGCACTCTGGCTAGTCAGCAGTATATAGCCTGTCATTTGTGCCTCTCCAGATATTTTCAGAATGTTAGGTATTGTCAAAGGTAACAAAATAACGACTGATACTTCTTTTTTCTGTGTGTGTTTCTTGATACTTCCTGAGGGGGGAAAAAGAGTGCTCTGGTTGCAGTTACTCACCTAAAGAACTAAAATGACACAACTACAATCTTAAGCATCAGCGCTGAGAAACCATGTGGGTTCCATGCTGCTGCTGAGCTTACTTTTTGCATATCACTTCCACATTGAAAGAGAAACTAAAGTTTCATATAATATTATGAACTCAGTGCTGAACATTTTTTTTGTTTTGTTAAATGAAGGTTTGTGGCTTGTTAGTTGACCAACGTTTTTATTTTACATTGGCTTTCTATTTTCATAGCCATGCTAAATCTCCATTAGTGTTTTCTGCAGCATTTTTCAGACATCCTAAATGAAGCTAAGCCTAAATGACCAATCCACCTTGCAACTAACTTTTTATTTTTTGCCATGGAAACAGGATTGAGTTGCTAGATGACAAAGTGGTATCAAACTTGAAAGAGCAGAGGAGGATACTTAGAATCCAGACAGTCATAATTAATTGCAGAAATTCATATCCTTAATATTTTCCTATTGGAACAAATAAATTATTTCAATCAAATGTAAAGGTTATTTTCATGTGCTTGTATGTAAACTCCATGTATTCTTTCAAACACTGGACTATAGGAACCACTATGGTGAAAAAGGTCCAATGGACAGAATCCTATCAGACTTTTTTGAAGAGAAGATTGTAATACACCTACTAATATGGAATACATATTAGAATCTTTATGAGAATCTGAGTGAACAGTACAATCCTTTTGATTGGTGTACTGCTGGTGGTGGCACCTTTCCATTTTCCAGCAATGTCAATAGTGCTACCTTCTGCTTCGTATGATGTTTCTTCAAGAATCTTGGTGACTTTAAAGGTCTCTAACCACAGCATCTTTGAAAGAAGAGGCAAGATGTTTCTTCTCCAGTTTAGGGAGTCTTGGGGGCTTAATTTAGGACTACTTATGATAAAACTATAAAACTGTTGGTTTTGTTCAGGAAGGTGGTTTTAGGATGCTTCAGGTTTTGGATAGTACATCACTGAAAAACAGTTCTCTTTTGGGTGCATCAAATTGTGCACCCAAAAGTCTTGAATCTGTCTGTTTATATCCAATATGTTTGTCTACGTAATATGCTGAGCTCTGCAGAGGTTTAAGGTAGCTGTAAAGAATTGTATCACCACGTTTAAGTTAGGTGAAACTTCATGCTATGTGTACGTACATAAAAAATAGATAAACATGCATATATATAAATACACCATCCCCTCAGATTTTCCCGCTTTAAATCCCAACCCTAACTATGAAATGTCTTGCTAGACCTTTTACTTTCTCCACTGCAGCACTATTTTCATCTCTTTCAAGACTCTCTAGCCTCAGAGCTGTCAATTCCTAGCTTCTGAAGCTGCTAGATTTCCTTTTTCTTGTCTTGTCCCATATCCTGGCTGGGTTCTGTTGCCTTCTCCTTTTCCAGGACAGTAATCACAACAGTAATCACAGTAATAGTAATAGTGTATTACTATTCCAGCTGAAATGCAAAGAAACAAAGATCTACAAAAGAAAATTGTCTCATTTCTTTCTATTAGACATTGTTGCCACGTAGCAATTGTGAAACATTTGTCGGGTCACTATAGAGAAATGCAGTAGTGACTTTCTATAAATATAAGAGGATGACAAATATCCTTAGTGCTATCCATTATTTATCCTCTTTCAAATCTTACAATAGGCAAATGCCACATTTTTATTGCTACAGTTTCATAGGAGAGGTGGAGAGCAGTCCTCTCCTTGTTATCCTGTTGATAGCTCCAAACCATAAAATCACCTCCTGCAAGCTATCTGTCAGTCCTAAGACCTGAGTATGCAGAGAGTTTGATTAGTCTGTCATTATCTCTACTTAGTGGTTTAAATAATAATAATTTATTCGATTACTCCCATGTCATTCATTATGAATTCAGTGTGACTTATTTCAGTACTATATGTTTATTTTAATTAACTTGTTTAATATATGTTGACGGAAGAAGTAGGCTTGGGAATATTTCATTAATACTTTATCTCTTGAGAAGTTATTTCAGAATGCAGTGTGACAGTGAAAATAATTATTAGCATTTCTTCAGTATTTCAAAATTCTAGATATTTGGTCAAAAAAGTCCTAGAACACAAGCTTTGGCTGAATGTGTTGGAGAAGAGGGACATTTTCCTTTTAAATGTGATGCATTGGTGATTGTCAGTGCATATGGTTTGATAAACTGTTTCTCCATAGCTTCAGTGCTAATGTTCTTCAAACTTTGGAATGAGCCCTGAACAGAAACAGTAAGCATTTACAGGTAATGGTATCATCTTCCAAAGCATTTTGTGAAAATAATGTGCGGATTCAACTGGCTAACCTTATTGCCCTTATGTAGGAAGCCAATGTATCTTGTATTTATAGTCCATGCCATCTGGACAGGTAAAAATGGGCAGGGTAGGTTTGCCAGAAGTACAAATAAATGGTTGTGGGCTAAGCGAGCCAGTGCTGTGGTGTGTGTTTGAACAACAGTACTGGGGCATGGCATTCCCCATGGATGAGCCCATGATTGATACTCCTGCCCTTAGCCACTGCCAGGCTTTCGAGGCAGCACATGCAGCATCAGCCAGCTCTGGGCTCTCACTGGTGACAGGATTTTTAAGAAGCTATAGTTTTGTAGCACCAGCTGTTATCCTGCCCCTAATAAATGAACTATCTGTATATATAAGTGCCCATACTTTCTGAGGTTTAACTGCAGTAACGGAGAGACACAATTCAGCCCTGTGTGGCATTTTTCTAAAACAAATCTCTAGTGCAGTTCCTCAGAGTCATACTTCTGCATCTGGCACTGTGGAGTAAGTCACAGGTACTGGCCACCTTTAGCAGTGTTTTTTCTGTACCTTTTCAGAAACTTCTGAGAAACAGAGGTCATTGCAGGAGCAGTTTGTACTGTTTACTTAGAAAACCATGCAACCCCCCTAAATGACCAAAATCCCAGGCTACTCTGGCTAATTTACCCTGCTTCTTCATCAACAGCTAAAGACATGTCTCAGTTCATACTGATACTGAGGTTATCCAAGTTAGATTTAAATGAGCTAATACAGCTGTAGGAAGAAGGGTAATTTAATGGATGGTGAGCTGTGAACTCCATACTTCTGTAATTAGACTGCTACCAGTAACTGAGTTAGCTCAAGAAATTGTACAAAACAAGGAAGTCTACATTATAATGTATATAATGAGTGTCTCAAAGAGCATAGAGCTCTGGACTTTCAGTAAAGCCCATTTTTACCTAGTACACTATGCTGAACAACTAGGTAGAAGTTTTGAATTTTTTAATTCTTTGCTGCTTTTTTAGTTCATTTTTCCTGGATATATGACTTTAAGTGATTAAATTTTCGGTGTATGAGAATATGAACAGGTAAATCTGTTTCTTTTGAGTTAGCAATTTTACACTTTCAAAAATTATTGAACCCACTGAATTTCAGCAGGAGTTGACAGAAGTAGGTGTCTCAACAAGAAAAAAAAAAAAAAGTGTGCATACAAGGCTTGTGAAAATAGACAGCCAGGTAGAGAAGGAAGATCCTAAAACTGTGCCAGTGGAGAAGTAGGTACTATGAGATGCCAAACAATCTATCTATGTAGATTCCTTGTATGCTCTGTGTTGGGAATGGCTTCAGTTGGAAATTATGTTTTCTTAAACACCAAAATCTATCAACCACAAGACGTTAGGAAACCACACGTAATTAATTTTGTTGCTTACAGAAAAAAGTAGGTTTTTTGTAACACCTTTGAAGTCTGTGGTATTTTAAATCTTCTTATTGGTATATTTAGATTTCTACAGTATTTGTTATTTCAGGATTTAAGAGCAAAATTTCACCAAACACTAAATGTATTAGTTTCAAGCCTTAAACTTTGCAATTATATTTATATACAAAGGTTAGAACAACTTCCTCCTCATCAAAACCTGGATAATGGCCTGGTTAAAATAAGAACCCATGCTGATATATGGTGGTAGAAGAGGCTATGGTTAAGTTTATGGTTGTGTGATCAGATCTTTAGGAATACCTGAAAGAATTGCCTAAGGATTAACATTTCAGAAGGGCCTACAAGCCCTCTTTTTAAAGATGAGTGATGGAGTAGTTGTGCTTTTGGGAAGTAATGCTATGTTATTAGTTGTTGCATCCAAATATTGGAAGCATTTGAATCAATTTCTTTATTTAACTTTCATTACATACAATTTGGGTATGTGAATGAGGTCAAACACAAGTGACTATAAGTATTTGAAAATACGTAATGTCAAGGAAGGAGAAATATAAATCTGAAAATATAAACCTGTGGGTGAAATTTCACAAGGGAAAGTGCAGATGTGCTATTATGAAGCCACGAGTTGTAGTAGGCAGTGGGATGTCTGTCAAAGGAAGTGTAGTAAGTCTTGTTATGGGCTCTATTTCCATCTGTGTTGCCTTAACACAATGCAGGAAACAAATTGGAACTATCCTGTGTTACGTGTTAATATAATTTTCTATGGGAATAGCATCAAATAAAGAAAGTCTATGACAAGATTCTAAATTAATATTTATGTACATTTTTAATATATATATGGTAAAATAGACCTTGAGACATGCTAAAGCAAAAAAAACCCCACAAAAAACTAGGCAAACTCTTGCCTCTCTCTGTGTGATAAGCGGTTTTGGAGTGGGAAAAGATTTAGCAACTCTAAATTTCTGAAATAAGTAAATGATTCCTTGAGGTGTTCTACTAAAGAAAGAAAAGAATGTTCTGTTCCTTTTAGAGACAAACAAATATAAAATATACCTCTAACCAGAACTGAAGGTAATTTCATAAGGTATGGCTTTCTTCAGCTAAGCTTTAGATATAAGGTATCATTTTGCTTCACTTAATGTTCCATGGGAAGATGAAGTCTCTCAGTTCCTCTTGTCCTTCCACGGTGCTAGACTCTCCAGATACTCTACTGAGAGAGTGGCATGGAAATTGGTACAGTCCCTGGAAAGATATCTGAAAGGATCTCTTTAGATAGTAAAGCCTTGTTTTAGATTTGAACTTGCTTGAAGTTTTGTTAGGTTTGAGGTTAAAAGGTTAGTAATAGTACACCTAAGGTCTTCCAGCCATATCCCCCACCAGTGCTGTAATCAGTAATATATTTAGTCATCTACCCTTAATATTGATCAAAATAATCTATAATTTAGGAGTAATTGATATGTGCACTGTTGCTTGAATATTAGTATTTGAGTTTTCCTGATACTTTAAAGATTTAAAAACTTTTTGAAATGTTTGAGTGTTATTCAAAAAGGAAAACCAAAATATTTTAATCCTCTGAAGGATGATAGTACTGCAGATAGGTGGGAAGCTTGGTTGTTAGGAAGCATCAACTGAAGTTCTTGATTGGTATGATTCAGTGCAGAAGTTTCTTTAAATCAGGCAGTGAAATCTTTTACATGTTAGACTAATTTTGGACAACTTCTCTACTAAAATAAAAACAGTCGAACCAAATCAACCTAGCCACTCCACTGTCAAAACCACAAATTTAAATAACTTTACTAAAAAAGAGTATTAGCAGAACTGGTCAGGAGGTGTGCCTGTGACTGTGTGTGTGCATATGTACATATAATCTGAAATAATATGAAGGTACTATTCTTCCTCTGACATCGTCATTCTGTGCATCTAGGGAACTTCATACAATTTCCATAGGATATATCTTTATGCTGTATTCAATGTTTTTTAAAAAAATATATTTTTCTTACCTCCCTACGATAATGTAAGTTTTATTGTGTTTCGGGTCTAGTATTACAGTAGAACATTTTCCATCACGGCCTATGCCACATTTAATGAGGGCTTCCCCAATGAAGTAAGACATGGCACTTTTTCTTGCCAGCTTTTTGGTGTCTAGATGAAGAGAAGATTTATTGTGTTTGCCTGCAAAAACAAATTTCATGGTGTCTTTTGATGAAATAAGCTCATCATCCTAGAAGAGGTTTTGTTGATCTGGCTTCTCTCTTCTGCCCTGTATGATACACATACATGTCCCACTGCTGCAAGGTTCAGAAAATCAACATGGAAAAAAAGCTCCTATTTGTACTCTTCTGACCTCTTCAGGAAGTTTACTTTGTTTAGGCTGCTACATTTTGAGATTTTTAGATGGTCAGAATTTTCCATTGTTTTCTGAACATGACACGAAGGTATTTACAAATGCCTGTGATATAGGTAGGCGAAAGAAGCAATGATTATGGTAACAAAAGCTTGATTTAGGATAGCAATGGAGAGGAGCAAATTTACTGTGCGGAATATATGAAAGGAGACTACTGAAGAAGGAAAAAGATGTGGCTAAGTTGTACCTACAATGTCTGTCAGAGGTAGTTATGTCTCAGGACTTGGTCATAATTGGGATCTATTAGACCAATAATCCTGCAAGACTCAGCAAGGTAGTGTTATTAAAACACTGGCCCAGAGGACAGTACTGTAGTGTTTCTACGAGAAGCTACAGAAGGCAGCTTAGTAAAGCTACCCCCCTGTGGGGTACATAAAACTTTGGTTTCTGTAAATGGCCATGTCTAATTGGATTTAAAATTAAAATGCTGCTGCTTCACTGGACTTGAAACTGTGCCTAGGGATCAGGAAAAATGTGGACAGTAAGAAAAGCTTGGCTGCTTGCTTACTCTCTGTAGTCTGTTTTTCTCTTTTGTATGCCACAAAGTACTGTGTGACATCTCACCTGAATTAAGGTGACTGATTTCCATCTGAATTAGTGCAGACGGACCATGCTGTGAACCCTGAAATCCTTGAATTTATGAAATTGCAGATGATGATTTTCCCAAATCAGTTTTGCATCTCAACATAACGAAATAAGACTAGCTGTTTCTTAACTCAAAGCGTTGTGCAAATTTTGAGGTTTTCCTTTTGACATATCATAGAATTGATCACAGTCTTAGAATCCCTTGGTAGCTTTGGTACAAATGAACTTGATTTTATTTTAGTTGTGTACAAATGGACTGGATACCAAATGCCTGTGTCTTTGTGCCCTGGAAGGGTCAGTTGCAACAAAACAGAAAACAGTTATGACCAAAAATGGGAATGGCAATTGGTGAATGTTCACTTTACTAAATGACCAAAAAGCCACAGCAGAGTGTGAGTCACACTGATTAGAAAGTGACTCTGAGGGGACACGAACACTATTATGAATAATAAATGTATATAACAAATGGATGAAAGAAGAATAAGGTAAATCAAAAACCGGAAATTGCAGAGAACTGATAAGGGAAGGACAGAAGGTGAAATTTATAGTCAGCAGAATTAAGAAAAATAAAAGGATTAAATATTTGAAGAACAAGATAAATCCTGAAAATTTTATCAGTATGTTGCTGGATGGCAATAATGGAATTGATCATGCAAATGCAGAAAAGGCAGACATGTTCAATAAATATTTGTATTTGGGGAAGGGGGGGGAAGGAACTAGATGATGTAATATGCTTTGCTTTCCAACAGTAATTAAGGAGGTTAAGTAACAGCTACTAAACTAGATATTCTTAAATCAGCAGGTCCCAATAACTTTCTTATTACAACCTGGCAGAACTGCTCCCTCTGGCAGTTTGACAATTAAGCCCTTTTTTCCAGTCACTTGATACTTTTTAATCTTTTCATGCACTATTGCAGATATTGAGTAACCACTCAGCAGTTCTCTAGACATTGTACATAACCCATTTAAATCTCCCATTAGTAATACAACATCATTCCTTCATATGTTGTTTAGCACATCTCATACTGACCTGTAAAATTCACCTTTTTCCTCATCCATCACACTTTCTTTGAGCTATAAACTTGCATGATAGTAGTCTTTGCATCTGGGGTAGAAAAATGTGCAAGTGTAATTGTTTTTTCATTTACTGTGTTTAATTGTACTACTATTTTCACTGAGACCTCTACTAAGAATAATGTCTGAGAATCAAAGGGAGATAAAATAGTTATCATCTTGCTGTCCACCTGGCTTTATGGTCTACTAATGTTTCTGGTTTATATTTATCATGGCAGTAAGCTGTGGGTTTGTAGAAATTTTGCTCAGCCTATTCATGTTCCAAGATAAAAGGCAAAATTTATTGCTAAGAGAATAGAGTTTTGGGTATCAGTATTCTTGCTGCTATGATTGTTATCCGTCATACTGTCTATATAGAACTTTGAGCATTGTTATTTCTTTCTCCCTAGCATGGTACTGGTAGTCCGTTATTATGATATTAAGACATCCAGTATAACATTGTCACCTGTGCCCTCAGTGTAGGCAGGGTTCAGGCATATTTCCGACTACCATGCAACCTGTTTGGGACTCTTCCTGGTAAGTATCAACCATTGGAAACCCCTCTTTAGATAAGATTTCTTCGTTTCTTCAAAATAGCCTGTTAAGCCAAGCATAACATATCATATTAGCCTTTCAAAATCAGAAGGAAGAACACTTGATTGCTAGATCCTGGAAAACGTCACCTTAAAGAAATGGCATTTGCTGTTTAGCAATATCCTGAAAGTATTCTTAACGCAAGTCTGTCTTTGGTTATTGTAAATAACTGGCAACAAAGTTACTACAAAGTTTATGGAAACAAGTGAGTAGAAGTGAAAAGAAAATTAAAATAATTCCTTACACTCCTTATGGGCAAGCTGAGAAGATATTAGGTGTTCATAGCAAGCTGGTTTGTGTAGTTCTTGTGCAACTGTATTTCTTCATTCTGGATTCAGTGAAAAGTGGATCTAGTAGCTTCTGCTTCCTTTTCATATCCCAAATATAAATATGTTCTTAGAAATATTTCAGATGGAAATTATTTTTCTTACTCTTTTTTTCTCCATCTGTCTGACCCTCCCTCCCCTGTCCCCTGCTGCCTCATTTTCTTAATCAGTAATTCCTCCAGAAGGAAGTTTTGGGCTTATTTCCACCACACCTCTGGCTGCTCTCTACTGTTTAAATAGCCATGTACCTTGTATATGATCTTTCTCCTGCTTATGTGATAAAACAGAATCAGACGATGACTTCTGTAATACATGCCTAAACTCTAGACTGACTTGTAATCACTGAGATGCATAGTGCTTTTTTGGGCTAGGCTGGGAAATATGAAAACACAGTCACATATTTGAGATTAATTTCTGCTGCACAATACTGACTGCTGCTGAGTTTAGATATGATGGTAGTCAGTTTGGAAGAGGAGAGGAAGGTATATTATCCACAAGCTCTATCTTACAGCCCTTACAACAGCCCTTATTTACTGTGCTTCCCTAGTTGCCAATGTGGGGGAAGGTATATAATTTTTTAATACAGTTTAGTGACTGGCTGTTCTCTCACCTATTCATTTACTCTGGTTTAGGGCTGTCACCAAGAATAAGAGGATACTGTGACCGTATTAGTGACAGAGTTAGTTATATAACAGAGAAAATCAATAACAAAGTATAACAGTGTAAAACAGAAGTACTAGAGCTAGAACTTAGACAAATTAAATTTGGTAATAATGTAGAGGGTGGATAGGTTAGTTAACTACTGAAAAAATGTATTTCCATAATTTTTAAAAATTCTTTTTTTAATCAATGTTTTAATTTAAAGAGGAATTAACTCTGGCCTGTGTTTGAGTGGAGGTCAGACTAGATGATTCTTATGTTCGGCCTTATCTGTGAAAATACTTCAAGATGTCTATTTCCTTTACAGTATGAATGATCAGAATTACAGACTCACAGAATCATATAGGTTGGAAAAGACCTTTAAGATCATCGAGTCCAACCGTAAACCTAACACTACCAAGTCCACCACTATACCATGTCCCTAAGCACTTCATCCAAACGTCTTTTAAATACCTCCAGGGATGGTGACTCAGCCACTTCCCTGGGCAGCCTGTTCCAATGCTTGATAACCCTTTCAGTGAAGTAAAATTTCCTAATATCCAGTCTAAACCTCCCCTGGTGCAACTTGAGGCCATTTCCTCTTGTCCTATCGCTTCTCACTTGGGAGAAGAGACTCACACCCACCTTGCTACAACCTCCTTTCAGGTAGTTGTACAGAGCGATAAGGTCTCCCCTCAGCCTCCTTTTCTCCAGGCTAAACAACCCCAGTTCCCTCAGTTGCTCCTCATAAGACTTCTGCTCTAGACCCTTCACCAGCTTCCTTGCCCTTCTCTGGACATGCTCCAGCGCCTCAATGTCTCTCCTGTAGTGGGGGGCCCAAAACTGAACACAGTATTCGAGGTGCGGCCTCACCAGTGCCGAGTACAGGGGGACTATCACTTCCCTAGTCCTGCTGGCCACGCTATTCCTCATACAAGCCAGGATGCCAATGGCTTTCTTGGCCACCTGGGCACACTGCTGGCTCATATTCAGGCGGCCATCAACCAACACCCCCAGGTCCTTCTCTGCCTGGCAGCTTTCCAGCCACTCTTCCCCAAGCCTGTAGCGTTGCATGGGGTTGCTGTGGCCCAAGTGCAGGACCTTCCACTTGGCCTTGTTAAACCTCATGCAATTGACCTCGGCCCATTGATCCAGCCTGTCCAGATCCCTCTGCAGAGCCTTCCTACCCTCAAGCAGATCAACACTCCCGCACAACTTGGCGTCATCTGCAAACTTACTGAGGGTGCACTCGATCCCTTCATCCAGATCATTGATAAAGATATTAAACAGAACTGGCCCCAGCACAGAGCCCTGGGGAACACCGCTTGTGACTGGCCGCCAACTGGAGTAAACTCCATTCACCACCACTCTTTGGGCCCGGCCATCCAGCCAGTTCTTTACCCAGTGAAGAGTACACCCGTCCAAACTATGAGCAGCCAGTTTCTCCAGGAGAATGCTGTGAGAAACCGTGTCAAAGTTTTTACTGAAGTCTAGATAGAGAACATCCACAGCCTTTCCCTCATGCACTAGACGGGTCACCTTGTCATAGAAGGAGATCAGGGTGGTCAAGCATGACCTGCCTTTCCTAAACCCATGTTGGCTGGGCTTGATCCCTTGGTTATCATCTACATGCCGTGTGATGGCACTCAGGATGATCTGCTCCATCAGCTTCCCCGGTACCGAGGTCAGGCTGACAGGCCTGTAGTTCCCCGGGTCCTCCTTCCGCCCTTCTTGAAGATGGGCGTCACATTTGCTAATCTCCAGTCAACTGGGACCTCCCCAGTTAGCCAGGACTGCTGGTAAATGATGGAAAGGGGCTTGGTGAGCACATCTGCCAGTTCCTTCAGTACTCTCGGGTGGATCTCATCAGGCCCCATAGACTTGTGAGTGTCTAAGTGGTGCAGCAGGTCACTAACCATTTCCCCCTGGATTATGGGGGCTCCGTTCTGGTCCCCGTCCCTATCTTCCAACTCCGGGGGCTGGGTACCCAGAGAACAATTGGTTTTACTATTAAAGACTGAGGCAAAGAAGGCATGAAGTACCTCAGCGTTTTCCTCATCCTTTGTCACTGTGTTCCCTCCCCTGTCTACTAGGGGCTGGAGATTCTCCTTAGCTCTCCTTTTGCTGCTAATGTATTTGAAGAAGTATTTTTTGTTGTCTTTTACAGCAGCAGCCAGCTTGAGCTCTAGCTCAGCTTTGGCCCTTCTAATTTTCTCCCTGCACAGCCTTGCTACACCTTTGTAGTCCTCCTGAGTTGCCTGCCCCTTCTTCCAGAGGTTGTAGACTCTCCTCTTTTTCCTGAGTTCGAGCCAGAGCTCTCTAGTCAGCCAGGCCGGTCTTCTTCCCCGCCGGCTCGTCTTTCGGCACCTGGGGACAGCCCGCTCTTGTGCCTTTAGGACTTCCTCCTTAAAGAATGTCCAGCCTTCCTGGACTCCTTTGCCCTTTAGGGCTGCCTCCCAGGGGACTCTCTCGACCAGCCTCCTAAACAGGCCAAAGTCTGCCCTCCGGAAGTCTAAGGTGGCAGTTTTGCTGACCGCCCTCGCCGCTTCTCCATGTATCAAAAACTCTATCATTTCGTGACCACTCTGCCCAAGGTGGCCTCCAACCATCACGTGGCTCACAAGTCCTTCTCTGTTTGTGAACAAGAGGTCCAGCGGGGCACCTTCCCTAGTTGGCTCACTCACCAGCTGTGTCAGGAAGTTATCCGCCACACGCTCCAGGAACCTCCTAGACTGTTTCCTCTCTGCTGTATTGTATTTCCAGCAGACATCCGGTAGGTTGAAGTCCCCCACAAGAACAAGGGCTAGAGATCGTGATGCTTCTCCCAGCTGCTTATAGAATAGTTCGTCAGTCTCCTCATCGTGGTTGGGTGGTCTGTAACAGACTCCCACCACAATATCTGCCTTGTTGGCCTTCCCCCTGATTCTTACCCGTAGACACTCCACCCTATCATCACCATCATCAAGCTCTAAACTATCCAGACACTCCCTAACGTATAGGGCTACCCCACCCCCTCTCCTGCCTCGCTTATCCCTCCTGAAGAGTTTATAGCCATCCATCGCCGCACTCCAGTTGTGCGAGTCATCCCACCACGTTTCCGTGATGGCAACCATATCATAGTTTTCCTGGTGTACAACGGCTTCCAACTCCTCCTGCTTGTTGCCCATGCTGCGTGCATTGGTGTAGAGGCACTTCAGCTGGGCTGTCGTCCGTGTCTCCTTCATAGAGGAACACCCTTGTGTGCTTTGAGGTGTTTCACTGGCATTTCCCTCTTGGCTCCTATTGGCTCAGTATCCCCTAGCTCAACTTCAGCTGTTCGACTTCAGCTGTGCCCCAGCATACCACGCACATCTCAGAGATACAGGCTGAGTGCCCTCACTGGCACCTGCTCCCTCTAACCGTGGCACGTCGTCCCTCAGCTTCCCTCGGGCAAACCTGATATTATCCCCCACCCCTTTGAGTCTAGTTTAAAGCTCTGTCGATGAGCCCCACAAGTTCCTAAGCAAAGATTCTCTTTCCCCTTTGAGAAAGATGAATCCCATCAGACGCCAGCAAACCCGGTGCTGTGTAGGCCATCCTGTTGTCAAAAAAACCAAATCCGTGGCGATGACACCAGCCACGGAGCCATGAGTTGATAGATTGGGTGTCTCTGTTCCTTCTAGTGTCACTGCCCACAACTGGAAGGAGAGAGGAGAAAATAACCTGTGCTCCAGAGCCTCTTACTAGCCGTCCCAAGGCCCTGAAGTCTCTTGATTGCCCTAGGACTTCGTGTTGCAGCTTCATCGCCCCCCACATGGAAGAGCAGTAGAGGTAAAAGTCGGAGGGCCATACCAGGCTAGGGAGTATCCTTGTGACATCCTTCAACCAGGCCCCAGAGAGGCAGCAGACTTCCCTAAGAGGAGGGTCCGTCCGGCATATCGGACCCTCAGTTCCCCTCAGAAGGGAGTCGCCCACAACTATAACCCGTCTTCTCTTCCTTGGGGAGGTGGTGTTAATACGAGAGGTACGTTCTTCTGACCTGGGCGACACCCCTGGTGTAGATGGACTGTCATCCCCATCCTCCATTGACTGGCCTTCCACCTCCAGGGCCTCATACCTGTTGTACAGAGGCATCTGGGAAGCCGAGGTGGGCAGGGAGGGCCTTCACCTGCCGCCACGAGCGTGGACTTGCCTCCATTCACTCTCCTCTGAGCTGCTGCCTTCAGCCCGGTGGGGGGGAGGGGATAGAGGATCCCCTTGATCGTGGGTTCTTACTGGTGGCTGCTGCTGCTCCTCTTCCTGTCTCGGGGGGGCAGAGCATGGCACCACCAGTCTCTCTCTTTCTCAGCCTCCCTGATGCTCCTTAACCTTTCTACCTGCTCCCATAGCTCTGCCACCATGCAGAGCAAATAATCCACCTGGTCGCACCTCACACAGCTGTCCGCACGGCTGCCATGCGTGAACAGTGAGAGGCCCAGGCACTCCCTGCAGCCTGAGACCTGGGTGGTCACATGTTTTTGTGGGAGCTTACTATGATGCTGCTTACTACATTGTTTTCATGAACAGATTCCTCCTGCTTGCTAGAGAGACAAGTGCCTTTCATGTTTCCTGCATCCTTTAATTTTTTAAATGGTTTTCATCTGTTTCAGCTAAATGTTGGTATGCATAAAGTATTGTCTCCAACCAGTGTATGTATTTTCCTTTGTGCTGGCTACTTGTAGATAACAGGACTTCAGTCAGATATATTCAAATAAAAGTGGCATCTTGTTCTGTGTCTAATGAAGTATCTGTTCCCTTCATCTCTGTCTGGATGCTTTTTTCCCCCTCCCTATCCTGTTTTTTCCTTCTGTCACATGAAAATATTTCTCAAAATAGTCTTTCCTGTCTTCCTGGGAGCTAGACTTGCATTCCTGGTGGGGTGCAGATGAACAGATTTACATTGGTCCTTTTTAAAATAGTATCTCCACAATGTGACCAGGAATTCTGAAAGTGTTTAGCAGTAGAATGAGAAAATACAAGGATAAATATATTTTATCCACTTTTTGTTAATGCAAATACCTCTCCAGTATTTATTCACTAGTGAATCCTTTCTCCTTTATAGAATGAAAAGAGAAGGACTTTTTGCTTTTGTGTGCACTGCAGATCTGTTGTGCCAATGAGATCTGTCATGCACTCTGTATTAGTTCTGTGTACACGATACCCACTGTTGCAGAAAGCTTATTAGCAGGAGGAAGGGCAAAAGAAACACGTTCAGTAGAATACCAACCATGCTTTAAATCACAAGTGTGGAGTGAGGAGCACCAGAAATAATAGTTTTATCCATACTTTAAACTTTATTTTAAATATCCAGTGTCTTCTAAGGATAATACAGGATATGTCACAGAACCCATTTTTGTCACATTAGATTCTAGAGATGATGTCAAAGAGATACAATACATCATAGTCCCCTTGGTATTACAGCAGCTTGAAAGATGGATTCAATAGCATAATTTAGATTCAGACAGCTCTAGGTAAGAATATTTTACATCTCTGCATTGGTGGTACCTTGAATGGAATTTGTTTTTCTTATATCAGGCATATTATCTGGTAATATTTAGTATGTTAAGTGTGTTTCAACTGTGTGTTAAGAAGTGTAGCTGACATCTACTGCATGTTTGTTCCCTTATTTTTGGTGTTTTAGAGTGAAGGAATGGCCTAAAGCTCTTAGTGCCATCTGTGGTGCTAAAGAGATCGGTTTTAGATTTCTGTTAAGGTTGGGATTTCCACATGCCCCATTTTGTAGACATGGATATTTCAACATAATCTCTAATATGTTGTGATTATCCAACCAGAAGGTGGTGAAGTTACAAATAACTGGTGACCTGTCTTTTTCTACCAGTATGGACTGAAATGGTGAAAGGTATTGCTACCAGAGAGAAGAGCAGGAGAGCTTACTGTGAGCAGGGATCCAAAGTGACTAATTATAGACATATGGTTTTAACCAAAGGAGACTGTACTGTGAGTGCTCTTCCAAAGGCTTTCTTCTGCTCAAGAAGGTTGTCTCTGTCTTGCTTGGTTTCAGCTATTCATTTGTGAATTAATTCCACCAAGGCACTGGTAGCTGTGTGGGTTGTTGAACCTGTGTTGATGAATACATGGAGCTGTGTATCATCACTTGCACTTGAACCTTCAATGTCTAACAGATTCACTTAGTTTAACTTAAAATGCCTGGTCAGGGAGTGGGATCAAGGTTAGTGTGGTCTTTCATCCATCTTTTCATGTCCATATTGCTCTTAATAGTCTGCCTATAATTTAGCTGCTGGCATCCACAGCGAACTTGGAACACCTACACAACCTTTCTGTTCTTGCAGTAGATTATGTTGAGACATTTCTCGTAAAGGGCCATGCATAAGGGATGATGCTATAGGGCAGATGGACTACAAAGAACCACTATGCTCTTGGGCACATACTAAGCTTTCTTCTAAAGTCATCTCAAGAGGGTGCTTGAATGCAGGATTGCATCTGTATACTGTACATACAAGACAAGTTTAGCTTTGGTTGCAAAGGCTAAAATTGATCTTGTTCCTTTTTAAGAGGCACTGTAATGAAATAAAAAATCCATTCAGACAGCCATTAGAGAGGCGATTAGGGCATGAAGACATGCTCTTGGGACACAGAGGGACTGACTCTGAAAGATTAGATGTGCTTCATGGACTTTTTGTCAGGCTGTGTGGCTGTGTCATCAGACCCACATTTATATGCAGGACTCTAGTGCAATCTGGCCAATTCTATCAGCTGGATCTGGACTTTGGGGGATAGAAAGGAGGATGTTGCATTCCCCCTTCCCCCTTTATCTCTGCTTTACTCTCACTCCTGTGTTGCATGCAGTATGCCTTGCTTCTCAGCAATGAATCTGACTGTGACACCAGTTGATGCAGGTTATTAGAGGGTTGCAATTTTGGAGGAGGCATATGCCTGGAACAGCATTTGAAAGTACTGTCCAAATGCACACTTGCAATTTTCCTCGTTTTTTAAAGCTTTGCCCACTCATGTGCACACAGCAAAAGAAAAAGTTTAATGCTATTGGATTAACCTGGTATTATTATTTATTCCTCAAAGAATAGTTTTAATTTTAGAAATAATTGTATGAGAAGACAGAAAATGTATGGAAAACTGGGTAAAAAAAGAAATTAGAAATAAGTCCTCTTTTGGAATAACCTAGAGAAGAGGTGCTACATTATTATTGTAGTTCAGCATTTGTATCCTCCAGGACACAAAAGAAAAAGCATCTCTTATGGACAAAGAACACTCTACACTCAATATACGTAGCAATTATTTTTCTGAAGTGAATAACCGGAGCTTTGTGCGAGTAAAGCTACAGAAACCCTATGTAACTACAGCCTAATATACATATTTTAAATTGACACTAGAGAATATAAATGAGGTGGGCACCATTTTATGGTATTAACATTTCAGCTTCTGATTTTTTAAAAAACTTTTTTTTCCTGGCTTATTTTAACTTTGTTTAACTGTTTGGATTGAAAGTTGCTGTGCTGAATTTTTGCCTCAGTCTTTTTTATTTAAAAAAAAACCCAAACCCACAAAAACTCAAACTCCAAAGCCTTCAATCAAACCAGTTTTGTTGTTTGAGAAAATGAAATTAAAGAATATTACTTTGGCTATATTAGAAGATTTCTCACCTATAAAAAACTGCTGTACCTCCTCATTTGAGCTCAGCATTACCAGTTATACTACAGTGGGAGTTTGTGCTCCCCCCTCTTCATGGCACTAGTGTGTATTTTCCATGGCTGTGCCAAGTAGACTCAGATCTGTCTGGGAGGCTCTTTACATTAGTTCACTGTGCCATGTAGACATTCCTGCTGGTCAAGCTGTGCATGTTGGATTAAACTGTCTGCCATGATGGTTAACTATATTTGCATGTCATATTTCAGCCGCTGAAGACATAGGAGCTGACTTAGTATTTACAGTGCAAGAGAAGGTTTTTCCACCAGAACATGCTTGTCCATGGCAATGGAAATTTATATGAGAATGGGGTTTTGGAAGAATCCTGGCAGAACCCAAGATTTTTTTTTTTTTTTTGACAGAATAGCATTTATCTGGTGTCCTGCATGATACGTTGGTGGAGAAAACCAAGAACCTAGGAAGGTCAGTGTGCAGGCTTGGTGTCCTAGTCTCTGGAGCTCGCTTGTGGTAGTCTACCAGGCAAACCACAGAGGAGGTCCTGGGACAGTACTGGTTAGAAACCTCAGTCCTCTGGCTCACTGCCTTGGCCAGGTCTGGTGGTTTGCTTGTTTGCTAAGTCACTCTGTGAGCCAGTTCCTGTGTTAGGCTGTGCCCACATCACTTGCTAATGTGGAATGATGGAGGGGATCTGGAGAGCCAAACAGGTAGTGAATAACAGTCTGATGTCTCCTTTATGTGCTTCAGAGTTTTTGTCTTGGATTGTTCCTGTCTGGGTCCATTGTACTGAAAGCCCTTTAGCAGTTGGAGTGCATTAGGTAAGCTGTTGGAAATTGGGTTTCGGGTTTACTTTCATCTCAAACAAGTTCAGTTTGAGTGTCAGCACCTGTTCATGACACAAATAAATGTGCTAACTATAGGGGATTCATTTCAAAAAGATAACTATGGATTTGGTCCAAAAAAGCTAATGTTCGTGTACCCTAGGACTGCCTAATCTACATTCCAGAAGGAAGTCTCGAATGTAATACTGTTTCTCTAACAACATTCTCTAGCAGCTGAACCATGTTGACTTAAATTCTTGAATTAGCCTAAAGGTAAAGAGAAAGCATGGGAAATATTGAGTCCAAACAATTTTGAAAAATTATAAGCAACTGCAAAAGAAGGGCTTAAAACAACTAGATGGACCTCTCTGTTTTGCTAACAACACTATGTATCGTGATGTCTGGTTTAATATTAAAAACATTTGTAGGCATCTGGTACAGTGGTTGGGTTGTTTTATCTTTTAAGCTCCTACTAAATGTGAGGAATTTTATAAAATCCTGTTTTAGATTGTAAAGCAAATCATTGCCTGTCTCTCCTAACCTAACCTGTGGGATAACACCACAATTTTCCTGCCATTCAAGAGCAGGCTTTCTGGCAGACATTTTTTGCTTGCTATTATATGTGGAACCCCTCTTTGTTTTGAACACTTTCAGTTCTGCCCACAAAGTGACACACTAAGAATGGCTAATTCTTAACAATTAAGATTTCAGTGCCTTTTCTACTGCCACAAATAAATCTTTCAGAAAGCCATTGTTTGGATGCCTGGTTCTTTATCTGAAGCACTGCAATCATGTTTCTTCTCCTATTAGTACATCAAGTCTTTATAAGTTTATTCTTATAAAAATACATAATACTTCATTTTGTTGTTATGCTTCATATTTTTAGAGAAATAAAATTGGACTTTTAATAAAAATCCTTTTGTGGATACAAATAGAGTTATTAAAAATTATTTTTTTTAAGCAAGTCAATATTTCAAATCTGACCTTCCTCATCCCTTCACCTAATTTGCCACTTAGCCTGAAACTTTCACTCTGGTCAAAACAGGCAGGTTCTGATTTATATCTGGCAGGGAGCTGGCCCACTTCTAGCATCTTTATCTTTGTATGACATAAAGAAATCTTCATCTTGCACTGTGGCAAACCACTGATTTTCCTCAAGAGTGTCGAGCCAATCCCAGCAGCTTGCTTTATGCTTTCTCAAACTAGCTATTCATGTATCTTTCTCCAGACCTGAAGACTGATACTGCAGTGGAGAACAAAAGACGGGTGTTGCTGTACTTTACTCAGCCACAAACTTCTTCCCCCTTGCATTGTTACTGTGCTTCTCTGTGCTCCGCCTTTCAAACCAGGTTTGTTCGGTAGCACAATGCACAAGGCAAAGTAAATGTCTAACTTGATTTTGTAATGAAAAGATATTTCTTTTTTGTATTGTCTTTGAACTAGGCCAACTGCAGTGTTTGGAAACTAGCAAACAGGACAATCCTTTGTAGTGTTATTTTTTAAAAAGAGGACATCTGCAGCCTGGCATCACTTTGTGCCTCTTACATATGGAAGTGCTAGTTCTGCTTTGCTTTAAGAGAATGATGGCTCCCCCTGCCCAAATGCAGCAGCACTAATGCCTTGCTGGAGATCTTGGATGCTGCCTCTAACCCTGGAAAGTATATACAATCTTGTTTTGCTCAATTTTGTTTATGATTTATGTTCCGAGGCAGTATGGGATACCAAAACCAGAGATACCCAGAACTACTGGGCTGTATTTGTATGATTGTATTTCTATGCCAGTTCTAATAGTACCTATAGGTCTTAAGAAAATATCTCATCATATTACAGAAAGTATAGTCCAGACCCCAGTCTGGCAGTTTCCCATTTAGGCCATATGAAACAAGACATGTTTCAGAAACAGAAAATATCTTATAGGGAACAGGTCTCAGATGGACTAAAAAATGAGCTGGATCATCTTTCTTATTAATTTGCAAGATCGAGTTAACAGTGCTTGTTATAGTGTTTTTTGACTGCTTCTCTTGTGGTGTGTCATTTTATTTTCCCCTTCAGGATCAAAACTACAGATATTGACACTTTTGAAGTGAAAGTAGGTACATATGAGTGATCTTAAAATATAACTTGAATCTAGTAAATGATGTTTTTGAAAAGATTTCTGTTTTGTGGTGCAAGAAAAGAATATGCTATAGTTACTCTAACGCTGGACTAAGAACCTGGCTATTTACATTCATGCTAAGTTTAAAAACTGCCCTTTAGAAACTCCCGCTCAGTTGATACTGGGGACAGCTAAACTTTCCCTCATCAACATAAAATTTTCCTAGGTGCCTAACACTGTGCTGCTGGGCATACTCAGAGTTGTCAGCTCCTGGATCCTAGTGAAGCCTGACTGGGATTCAGAGATCAGATATTCTGCCTACATTTTCTGGAGTGCTTGATGTGGTAGAGTTCACCATGTACTCTACAGCCAGCTTCTGGTCTGCATAGAAATCTGCTAAAATTACAAGGAGGGGAGATTGAAGAGGCTCTGGAGGTAGAAGATGTCTAAATAGAGACAGGTATGAATCGGGGCAATTGCAGATATTTCCTTGTAACTTATACCAGGTGCACTATTATGAAGCACAGAAGCCAAGCCTAGCGTATGACTGACACATTTTCCAGTTTAACCGGTTACAGAGATGCTATTTTTGCTGTATGTGAGCCCAAAATTTCTATAGTGAAGAAATTATCAACTGTTTGACTTAAGCAGTTTTAAATACTGATGTTGTTGCTGTCTCTGGTGATTCTTGTGATTATGGTCCCTGTTCCCTCCCATCTTGTGCAACTACAATGCAACAAGCCAATTGACTAATAATCTCCCTTCTCAATAGGAATCAATTCATACGCAACCATGTCTTGTTTATTGTCATTTTAGCCTGCGTAACTACAAATGCTGTTATTGGTCCTAAATTTCTCACTTCTCTATGCTAGTGCATCAATACTTAAATATTTTTATTCCCTTGCTCATTTATTAGGCAGTGACAGAACATACTAAAATGCTCCATCAAAAAAGGAAAGCATGACTATTAGCCTGCAGTTATGCTTCTAGATTCTCAAGGGGAAAAAAAACCAACATCAAAGACAATGATTATTTGTTAATAAGAAAGTTATTAAAAACCTGACATAATTAGTTTGCCTTTCAGAATTTCTTGCTGTGTGTTGTCTTGTATGTTTCAGCAGCTTCTCATAAGTTAGAACTGACTCTCACTGCATGCAAGTATTAAAGAAGTTTTAATGGTGTGGATAATTTTCAGAAGCAAATTAATTAAAGAAACCATTTTCCTGGTGGCTATCAATCTCATGGCTCTCCAAGCCCAAGGTATACTTTCCTTCCCCTTTTCAGCATACTAATGTGCTACCAATTTACAGGAGAGTAATTGCATTTTCATGCCCATGGCTTTTCATGCATTCCATTTTAGAAAGCTGAATGGCTATTTTTATTGATAAGGCAAGAAGTTAGAAGCATCTCAAAAAATCCTCCTGTTGACCTTTTAATTTTCCTTCCTTCTCCTAAACTGTCTAACTAAAGAGCTGCTAGAAGTGTATTTTCTAACAAATTAAGTGCTGTGACATCATTAGGCCTTTGAGTTTAGTGGCCCTGAGTTTTAATTAAATGTCAAACAAATACCATTCAATTCTGCCAACAAAACCAGAGTGTTATTTGCAGAAAACCTCGGCATGTCACCGCTTTACCTTGCTTGCTTTCTCTCTGCCTAGTGATACGTAGTGACATACCACAGAATAATTGCACTGAGTATATTAAAAACAAAACAGTTACTGTGTTGTGCACCTTGATACCTTGTGGGTGTCATAGGGTGACAGAAGCTTTTTATCCTGGTATTATTAAGTTAAAACTGGCGGGTTTTTTGTGGTATCTACCATCATAACTCTTTGCTGCTGTATAATCTATCTCCTTTCAGGGAGATTTTTAATACAGTTTCCAAGCCACATGACATATAAAGTCTCCCAAATAAGTGAATGGAAATAATTCCTGTCTTACCATCCTTTGAACACTGTGTTAGGTAGTTGCCCCTTGTAAATCTTGTTCTGTCCTGGTGTAGCTGGTGTTGCCCATTGCTGGAGATTGCTTCTTGGACTGGAAGCACTTCTGATACGAGAGGCTGTCAACTCCTATGTTTAATACATGGGTAGCAGTCAGTGCAGGCACTCTCTGTGAGGAGATCTGAAACAGGTTTGTCCTGGCAATTGAAGGAGAGAAAATTGTCTTCAGGAAAACTTGATTTCCTGTCAAGTAATGAGCAGCTCTCACGGAGCCCATGCTGTTCATTAACATGCAGTTGATCCAGAATCAGACATTGATGCAACCTGACTGTTTAGATCTTCACTTTTCTTTCTTTCCTTTGCGTTAACTTTGGTGATTTTTTTTTCCTCATATGGAATAATACTGTGTTGCTTTTTGGCATCACCTGAGGACACCATCTTTTACCTGTCTGGCTCAACAGTGTTGCATTAGAATCATGACCTAATGGAAACCATGTAAGCTTACCAGAGCTTAAAATTTACTTAGGGTCAGTTATGTCTCACTTGATCAATTGTGCTAATTTGTGAAGGCCAGTTAATGGATATATTTGATTCCTGTATTTCATTGCTTGGCTAATCTGTACAAAATGACATGCAGAGAAGGCAATTTTTTCCAATAATTGTTGAAAGCATGCTTCAACTCTGTGTTGCTCTGGTATACTGACATTAATTTTAGTGCATTTGCTCTCAAATCCTGCCAGTCTAATTAAGATTTATGTAATATTCTAATAGTACCTAGATTTCAAGTATCCCTTCTCATCTGTACGTATCTAAGCACATTAAAACAGATGAGCTTTCTTATTCCCTAAATTTTGATTTAAAATTCCAGTTTTCCAGGGACTTTGCTATCAAAGGGTTAGCTGGGATCCTCCTCTCCCGTCATGGGTATAGGGTACCATATCTATGTACAACAACTCTGGGAATCTTCCCTGTACATAATCCTCTGAGAAGACAATGACAATGTTGAAGGCTAAAAGATTGGCTGCAGCAGGTAAATAAATAAACTAAGTTCCAAATAAGAAATAGTTGAAAGGGAAAAAAAGGAAATTTATGGGCAGTGGGCAAAATGACAGAGCTGCACCTACTGTGATTGGCAAAGACACTAATCACTTTCACTTTTTGGGTTGAGTTTCTGCTTCCTTAGGAACCTGTTACGTTACTGTGAGAAGGATCTCTGAACGTCTTGAGTTCACTGGACTAGTTGAACCACATTTCTCAGAGGGGTAGGGATCTTACCGCCATTAATTTCCAAGGCTTGTTATAGCAGCAGGTGGCTGGGCCATACTCATGTGTTCATATCACAGGCTCTCCTGTTTTCTCACTTTTTTTATTGGTGGTGCTGTTCCTTTCACCATTGACACTGTAGGGGCTGTGCAGTCTGGCTGGCAGGTCCACTTATCTGCTCACCCAAAGTATTTCCTGCAGTAGTTGCCTTGGTTTTATTTGGGTTTTGCTTTTTTTTCATGTCCCTTTTGTTGGCTGGAAGTGTTCTGAGAAGAGGGTTGGAGGTTTTGGTTTTGGTTTGTTTTTGTGATGGTCCATAGAGACTAGTTTGGGGAATCTGCAAAAGAAGATCACCACCTTGTTTCTGGAGATGGGGAAGAGGAGGCCCAGTGAAAAGAAGCCCAAGATACAGATGTATGCTACAGAGACATTTCCCCAGGGCCACTTCTGGCAATAGCCATTCTCTCCTAAGGAAGTGTTGTACAGGACTAGAAGATGGTAGCTCCAGGCTTCATCTTCTGGCCTGTGTGTGCAACCAGGTGGCCCTGCAGTGCAAAATATGTGCTACAAGATAAGAAGGGAAGATCTTTCCCTCTTGTTTTAATTTCTGTGAACATGGTGGATTTCATGATTGAAAAGCTGTATCTGAGCTAGCTTTAAACAAGCACAAGCAAATTAACTCTGCAAAGAAGGGCTAATAAGCTGAATAAATGTGTACATTACATGCCTTGCTCTGGGCGCTGTCCTGGTTTCAGCTAGGATAGAGTTAATTTTCTTCCCACTAGCTAATATAATGCTATGTTCTGGATTTAGTATGAGAATAATGTTGATAACACAGAGATGTTTTAATTGTTGTTAAGCAGTGCTTATACTAAGTCAAGGGCTTTTCAGCTTCCCGTGCTCTGCCAGGTGCACAAGACGCTGGGAGGGGGCACAGCCAAGATAGTTGATCCATACTGGCCAAAGGGCTATTCCATACTATATGATGTCATGCTCAGTATATAAACTGGGGGAAGTTGGCCCGGGGGCAGCGATTGCTGCTCAGGGACAGGCTGGGCATCAGTTGGCGGGCGGTGAATGGTTGCATCACTTGTTTGTTTGTTCCCCTCCCCTCTCCGCCCCGTGTTTTGTTCCTCTCTCTTGTTATTTTCCTTTCCATTACAATTTTTTATTATTATTATTTTATTTCAATTATTAAACTGTTCTTATCTCAGCCCACGAGTTTTCTTACTTGTGCTTTTCAGATTCTTTCCCCCCTCCCCCCTGGGAGGGGGGAGGCTGAGCAAGCAGCTGTGTGGTGCTTAGTTGCTGACTGGGGTTAAACCACGACAGGCACAAAACAAACACCCTTAGTATCAAATTATTATTAAAAAACCCAACACCCTACCAAAACATTACTCTGTCAGGTGTGAAGTACTATTTCATTATTTTGGGCCCTTTGAATTAGAAAATGACCAAAAAAGTAATTGTCTCAGAGGCCCAGAGGAGAATTGGAGCAAACGTTGTGCAGTTGCTCAACTTCAGAGCGCATGAGTCCTGGGGAGCTGGACATGAGCCAGCTCATACCAGCTGGCCTACAGCAAGCCTTCTCGTTCTGCTGCCATTCAAACAGCGTGAATAGATATGGACTGCCTCTCCCCTGCATGGATTAATCCCAAAGGGACACAGAGTACTGATTAGGTATGAATTTACTAACTTCGCTTTGGAAAACATTGACTACCATATTTATAGATACATGTGTGTGTAGGCATATACAGGATTTAGAGAGATGCTTATGTGACTGCACAGTACCCTTTCCCCAGTGGCTACTCTTTCATATAATAGGAGGGACAAGCTCAAAAAGTAAATCACATTTTCAACAAGCTTCTCAAAGACTTGGCATCATCTTGATTCTCATTATAATTCACTTACCACAGAAGGGCTGAATTGGAAAACTCATAACAAAACATATTGACATTTCAAGCCTTTTTCACCCATGTTATTTACAGTTTCTTGCCTTGCTGAGTTTTATTGAAACTCTTATTTTGCTCTTTTGTTGAGCATCTGAAAACTACTGGGCTGAAAAATATGCTATCTTTGCTGTCTGTAATTAGCTCTCAAATGATTCCAATTCCCAACGAAATGTTTTTTACACATGGAAAAGAAATTTATTAAAAATTTAATAAAAACTTTGTAAGTACCTTCCCCTTTGCAAAATCAAGAAGAGAATTTGGCATAAAAGCTTTGAAATGTAATTTTCCACTTAAAAATGAAGCATAAACCTTATATAAAGAGTAACTACAACCTGTTCATTGGACAGTTTTCTATGGCTAATACAACTACAAGTCTCAAATTTTAGATAATAAATATTTAATAGAGGGCTGGAAAGAACGGTTCATTTGGTGGACTGGAAATATATGTGCTACTGGTTTTTGCTATTTTACTCTTTAGTCTAGCTCAATCTGAATCAATTCAATACTGAATACTGTTCTTATTTTAGGGCCAGGGTTACAGGCTGGTCCCAGTTTGCTATCTAACAGAGAGCTTTATGTGTTTAGAAAACCACCACTACATTTTGCACTATTGTTAGCAAAGTTGGTAGAAAAGCAGAAGGATAAAAAAACTGTAAATAGTCCTTTAAGCCTGGTATTTCTTCCAGTTTAGGCCTGACACTGGCTCTGAAAAAGATTGTATGTTGGCATTGTCAGTATTAAACATGGGGGATGAATAGAAGCTTTTTCTCTCAGAAACCCAACTCTGAGAGTAATGTAGGATGATAAAATTTGTGACTAAATAGAAGGAGCCAAAGAATTCAATGTAACTTTCCTGAGATTAACCCTGAGACAAGTCAAAATAATCCATGGTATGAAAAATAAAAACCTCAAAACTACTGATGTAGCTGCAGTTTAAATAACTTTCCATTAACCTAAGGACACTTGCTATAAAAAACAAAATTTCAACCAAACCATGTAGCTGAAATTTTAAGCAATTTTTATGTAGTACTATGTTTTTCTTACATGTCCATGTTTACTCTTCACTATCCCATGGTGTTATCTGCAAAATGTCATAGTGGATAGAGATAAATGATAAGCAACTTTGTTTTCTGAGAGATTTATAGAATTTTTATAGTGCCACTAATCATAAATTGCACTGAAGTAAACAGTTAACACTTGTACAGACTGATGTTAATACAAACATGGAGACTGTGCTACTTTATAAAAAAAGTCTACTTTTTAAATGGTATTGAAAAGCCATTAGATGTGAGAAAGAATCCGGTTGACTAATGGTAGCTTGGGCTGTGATCCAGTGTTGACTGAATTTGACTAGGAAAGGGTCCTCAGTGATGTGACTGTTGGGCTAGATGCAAGATTAGTGTCTTCCTAGGAGCTTGGTCCTTAAGCGGGGTCCTGGGTCTGACTGCTGAGCACAGCTTGGATCCTGACTTAGAATTCCAGGGCTCAGGGTCGTCTCTAGCCATAATTTGTTATTGGTGTCAGAGTAATGCCCAGAGCACTGCAAACTTAATACTGGGCCCAATACCGCTTGTCAGTGTACAAGCATATAATAAAACAAATTGATGCATGCTTGTGTTAAAAAAAGTCCCTTGCACCTGGAATTGCAAATGAAAGGTAACATACCCACAGGAATATTGCGTTTGTATTTGAATGGTAGTTCACTGAGGCTCTAAGTGAAAGTCTGCCATCAAACAAGTAATTTTAAGTCTTGCTATTGGCTTTACAGGGCCTGTGACTTCACTGCAGACTTTTTTCAGGGGTATCATGTTAAATATAGATTTTTCACAGATGAAACCTTGAGAGGGCTTTTGGGGTTTTTCTTTCTTTTTCTTTGGGGGGCAGACTTGGCGGTTGGTTTAACTGATGAAAAATGTTGGTAATAAAATTGAAGATTTTACCTGTGGAAATATTTCATGACCTATCAGCAGCTGATAGTCCACAATATTTTCTGCAGGCTAGTCTCAAATAAGTTATAGCTGTCCAAGTATCCACCTCTTTAAGGGTGTTTTTTTCCTTGTGTTGAATATGAATTCTGCCTTCTATAACTCTCATGAAGCACTTAATGTTTTGTGGGTTTGGTTTTTTGAACAAGTGAAGAACTTTCAGCACCTTTTTTTTGTTGCCTCTCACTACATTTCATAATCCCTTTCTTTAACAAAAGAAAGATAAAGTCCCCAAATGACCAGTAAGTAGCAAGTCACTTGCAGAACTGTATGAATTACAAATTACTGTGATAGTTAACCATTGAGCAGGGTTTTTTAAGCAGCATCTATGTATTTTGTCACCTGCAGCCATTTTCACTTCAACACATGGATTCTATAATTTCTTAGGTGAGATAATCTGCCAGACTTTTATTTATTTGACAGATAGGGTGGTGTTCTGGTTAAGCTACTTGTTTGGCATGAAGAAGGTTGAAGTTCAATCTTAAATTTGCCATATATAGTATGTGACCTACGCAGACCACTTAATTTTGATGCCCATTAGTTGCCTCGTTCCTGAGTGTTTTCAAAGCACAGATTTTTCCTTTCTGTGTGCATGGACTTCCACAGCAGAAAGGAATCCTCAACAAAAATAGTTTTAGGGTATGAGTGTGTAAGCTCAGTAACAAAATACTTTGCACTACCATTTTGGTAGGCACGGCACAAAAGAGAAGATGTGCATGTAAGATGGTTAAGCTAACTGATATCCGTGCACTGTATAACATTTTTTTTGCATTGCTCCAAGAGCTGATCTTTTCCTGTAATAAAAAATACCTTTGTAACATTAGGGTGAAGTCTTGACCTAATGATAGTAAATTTATTATTTATTTGTTTATTTTATAATTTATCTTTCTGCGGACAAGATTTTATCAGCTTCCACTGAATTTTAGATCTTAACAGATAGGTTTTCAAATTCCCGTTTTAATGGCTTAACCTCTAGCTGAAGTATCTTTCTTGTAAGATGTTAAGAGCTGGCAGCCCTGCCACTGTATCCACTTTGTACTGAACTCTAAGTACCTTCCTCATTTTCCATGGGTATCTACACATCTGGTCACTTTGTTGAAGACTAAAGTAAACAATAAAATTGTGTGCTGCCCACTTGTGATGTTTTTAGCTCCTTCATAACAGTAGGAAAATTCTTCCATTCTGCTTTTACAGACTATGTGTTTTCCCCAATAAGTTTATTGATCTCTAAAGGTGTTTGTTTTGGTGTATATTTTGCTGTATATTTATTTCTGTATATGCAAGGATTTGTTGGTTGTCCATTACTGTTGCAGAGAATCTGAATGCAGGTTGTGTTGTCTTATACGTTTCAGTGGTAATAAGCAATGTTCTTATATGGCTGCGTGTTAATCCAGTCAGCTCAACTGTGCAGATGAATTGTAGCTTGATGCTGGTACTCTGACAGCTTTTTGAAGAACCTTCACTGCTGTCTTTGTGCTGGGGAGAGTGATTTGTGAACAATGATTAAATATCTAAAGTCATGTTGTGTGGTGTCTGGGGGTTCACTAGTCTACAAAACACAGATTTCCCTGCTGTTTCTCTTTAGAAAGTTGAAAAGTAAACAGCAACTTAGAAATAACCCTCTGCCTCCCAGTGAGATAAATCTTAGTCAAACTGCTTCTGCCACCACTGGCTGCTTTAGTAGGCTGCAGTGATCACTTCAGATACTATTTTCTCTCATTCCATGATTCTTCTTTTGGTGTAACGAGGAGTGATCCTTTCCTTTCTGATACTACCTTGTGTTATAGTTCAGGTCTGAGTGGACACTGGTATGCACCTGAGCGTGCGGACACATGGTGCACAGTGACAGATTGTTGTACAGTTCTTGGCCATGATCATTTCTCTTTGATCATTTCTCTCATGATCAGCTCTTTCTCTCTCTCACTGGAATCATTAGGCTGAGGTGAGACCACGTCTCCCACCTGGCACAGTCAGAAATACTACATTTTCATTTGAGGAAATAGTTGCACTTTTGCAAGGGGCATACCTCGTAACATCCATAGCATTGTTCCTTTAATTTATATTAGTGTCACTTGAGAGTGATTCCACCATGCTCAGCTGGTCATTTTAATAGAAAAGAAGGGTAAAATTAACAACTTTGTTTAAATCACATGTCAGATTAAAATTTGTTCTGCAGTATGGGTACTTAAGAGTGTCAAAAGATTTTTATGTTTGAGTTACACTGTCCAGTACTTGTTGCATCTGCTTAATCTTACCAGCTCTCCCTCAAAATGTATGGTGAGTCTTGAGTAAATGAAATGTCAGTAAAAGTGAGTCTTGAGTAAATGAAATTATTGAGAAGAAGTCATCTCAATAATAAAGCATATGTAAAAATACTTGGAATTGCATGCTAGTGGAAGCAAGAAGAGTACCTGAAATGATCATGATGTAATGGATACATTGCATTGGTTCAGTATGTATGGTATGTTGCTTATCCTCAGGCTCTATTAGAAGCAATAAAAAAAAAAATGTCTTAGATGCTTGGGACAAGATTCACAGGTAGTGAGCTAAATTGACTAAATTCTGTGTAAACTCCTGCCTCCACTAGCTTTAACTTTGTCACAGGTTCTTACATACTCTACACTAATCTCTAAGAATTAGATATTGTTTAATTTATACTCATTGGTGCTGAAAACAAAAATCATTTTGGTCTAAAAATGTTAGGTCAAATGCTAGGACTTATTGGGAAAGGAATAAAGAAAAAAAATTGTATTGGTCTGCAGTCATCCGATGTTTTCAGAAATATGTAGAGTATTCATTTCCCTATTTGAAGAAAAAAGAAATGAGAAAGTTATGGAGAAGGAAAATAAGAATGATCAAAGATGTTAAATGATTTCTGTTTGAGGATTAATTAAACAAACTCATGTGCCTCAGGCTCAGAAAGAAATGATTGAGGGGAAATGAAGGCTTATAAAATCTGGAGCAATAGGGAATGATTGTTCTCTGTTTCTTCCAATGCAAAAAAGTATTATTATCGGTTGAAACTAGCAGGTAGTAGGGTTAAAAGAAAAAAAAAAAAGAAAAAATACAGAATAAGATAATATGCAGTTTCTGCTACATGGAGAGGTAATTATTTGCCAGCAGGGACTGTGAATGCTAAAATATGACGTACATCTAAAAGTGACTGGGCAGATTTGTGAAAGAAAAAGCTGTTAAGATCTATTTAGGACAAGGACATCAGCTCTACCTTGAGAAATCCTTGTGCTACACATCTCTAGAAATGAAAAGTATTCTGAGGAAGAATCCATAATGCCTGGTGTGTTGCCTATGTGTCTATTACTGGTCAACTTTTTCCTTTGGGGACATTTATCTAGCTTTTCAGTTTGTTAAATCATGCATTTTTCCATGCGGAAGCGTGGAAGTAAGGAACGCAAAGTACATCTGTGTGTGTGGGAGAAAAAAAAAGACTCTAAAAGTACTTTTTTCCATGCTTTTTTTCATTATTGGGAAAATGCATATATATTCTCCATAATAATCTCAACAGCTGACCACAACTATCAGACTTATCCTTTTCTAACAGGTATCATATCACTTGCTGTGTGTAAACATAGAGCTTATTAGTCTTTGTGTACAACTTTCTTTCACAGCAGATGTTAAAACAGCAATACTGTTGTTCAGTATAAGCACAGACAGAATATATGTTGACACTCAACAAGAGACATTTTCACATTGGACTGGATATTTGCTTTATGGCACATCAAATTTAGAAGGATATTCTACTCGGCATCAGTCAGTCACTGTGGAAATGCTAACCAGTATATTAACACAGTAATATGGCAATTTTTCAAAAGGAAGAAATGTCCTGATACAGAAAGATGTACATAACATTAGAGATATAGATCACAGTTCTACTTATCTACTTGTATTGAAGCATGTGCTTTGTGGTTGGCTGACTAACAAATGAATTCAGCTGAAACTGCAGGAAAACTTCAGGTAGGCAGAATGTAATTTGGCTGCTTGTCTATCCAGAATGCAGCTCTGGATCTTTAATGACTGCAGGTGCTGAGGGTTTTGATTTTACGTCTCATATGGACATTTAGTTTATCATTAAACACATGATCTGTCTAACATTCAAACATAATTAATTAGCATGATAAATAGAGTGGTGATTTTTAATTTCTTTGGCCTGGTGAATGTGTGAGTGACTTATTCAAATGCACTGAGGAAAAAAAATCCCATGGTACATAACAGAGAAGCAATTAAGTATATTGAAGCAAAAGAGACTTGCTTATATTCTCTATGGAGTGGCTCTCATCATAGTAGTAAGATTTTTTTTGTCTAATTGTGAAGTAAAAATAGTGATAAGAACAATACTCTGGTGCTGGTTTCACCCAACTTGTGTTTTTAAATCAGTGCTAATCTGTTCTCATTGATTTGCCCAACTGGATTGATTGCCACTGAAATATTGTACCTTTTTTGATGGTGAAAAAGTGAAACAAAACTTTTTCCAGGTAAAATAAACTGTGATTAAAAAAATACCTGCTGTCACAATATTTCATTTATTATCGAATTTATTATTATGTATCTCCTAGTGGAAAACCTTCCAAAGCTTAGAGAAGCAAACAACAAGGAAAACATACAGTAGCCTTTCACAACACCTGTCATCCTAATGATAGGTGCTGTGAACTTTTAGCAAATTAAAATAAAATTTTTTTTAGTGTAAGGAGAGAGTGCAAGCTGCCAAAGCTCTGATAGGTTTCACAAATATGTTTTGATATGTGTTGACATCTCACCAGCAGGGTGAATTGGGAAAAAAAAATTATTAAACAATGGGGTTAAGGCAACCAAAATGACAGACAATTACAAGAAGGCAAATGCTAACTGGGATCAATCAGACTGCAGGTGATCCTCAGTGCAGCTGACACAGCCTTGTGTTTGATGGGCAAAATGATTATTGTGGAGTGGCCTTTCTGGCTACAAGGGTTTGTCTTCCTTCATCAAGTGCTCCTTCAAAAAGGGAAGGACCTTCTGTGCTAGGAAGTGCAATTAATCAGCATCACAATAATGATGGCTTTTGTACCTGCAGGATGATATTAGGCAGGAAATATAGGAATCTGTACTGCTTTTTTCCTTCTGATCTACTTTTAAAAAAAAAAAAAAAAAAAGGACTGCTGATATGATCTACCTAGTCATTTCAGTCAGCTTGAGGCATAAAGTTTTGGGTGCCAGCTCCATCCCCCCTGTGCTATAGAGTCGCTTTCAGTTATTTTTAGACCTGTTTTCATACCAAGTCAGAGCCAGTATTTGATTAATTGGGGATTTAATCAAGAGCTAGGTTCAAGGTATCTTGCTCTTCCCATGTACAAACTTGATGGAGACTCACGCTGTTAATAAACTTCATGTATTGGAACCTCTCTTCTCCTGTAGCCTCAAGATGGAATATTCCTTATGGATGTTTCTTCTCCAAAATGTCTCATAACAGTAGACTCCTGCTCTATAGACCCTCTTACCTCTAATTTTCTGTGAATTTCCTCTCTAGGATTATGTACAGCTGTCTTTCCTGCCTGTTTTCAGGCATTCCTCTTTTTCAAGGACCTTTTGGAATTATCCCTCTTATCTTTCCCTATCACTGCTCTCAGGGAAAGGAGTGAACTGTTATTTCTTCCTAGATCTCAAAAGGAAAAACATAATGAGCTTTAGACTGTAGAAAATGCAGCTAGACATAAAGAAATGGAAGTTCAGTCAGGATAGTTTTTTCTTACCACTATAAACTCTCTCAATCTTTTGTATACCTGCTGTGAATGCCTATTGTTTTGAACTTTATGATAAATCACAGCCATTACGGGGTTTGACCCTTTGGATTGTAGATATTCATAAATACAAGCTGAGTGTTTGTTTCAACATGTGTAAACAACATAGCTTAGAAGAAACTGAATTTGTCTTTTACCATGCTTTTGTCTTTGACCATTGCAAAGGGAACACTTAAAAAAAAAGGTGACATTTAGAAATATAAATCTGATAATAAAGCAATAAAAAATATAATAAGAATGTACTGAATTACATACAAATCAGTCGATGTATCTTTGGATATACCTTAAATATGTCTGAGTCACTTTAGAAGATGATTTTTAATCTTTCTATTAGTAAGAATTCTTGTTCCCACTTCTAATTTTTTTTCCTTTCACATATTCCTTCCTTATTTAATTATTCTTTTCTGGCAGAATAGCCCTTGAGACAATGTCTAAGTGATATTTTCTTAAACCTTGGCACTTAAAAGTGACCTCTCAGATTTCAGTCACTTACAGTGAGCAACACAAAATGAAAAAGGAAACGCTATGAAAAAGAAACCCTGAATTTGTTTCTGAGAGCTCCTTGGATATCATGTATCAGAGCTTGATGCAATCTGAAATGTTCCAGGGACCACGGAAAGCTGAGATTTCTGACAAACACCAATTCAATCTGAACTTGAATATTGGTAATGACTTCCTTCTAATAAAGCTTTTACTGTAATAGAATGATATTTCAAGGTTACAATAACGGAAAAATACCTTTAATGTTGAACACAGTTGAGTCTGGCAGGAAAAATAAATCTAGTGTTTTAGAGTCTAATTCTGTTTTCATCTACTGTTAGTGTAGTCAGCAACTAAAGCAGTATGAGGAAAGATGCAAATCCAAAGACGTGTGTCTTTGTTCCCTGCAGACTTCAGGAAAATTTAATTTTCCCAAGGGATCTCCAGTTTTCCTGTGTATCTTGCGTTTCTTCATCACACATTTTACACTGTCTTTCCTAGGTTTAGCCTTTCTGATGTCCTAAGCTTCTGAGGGCTGAGAACTGGCTTGCACAAATGGATTATTATGCCTGCTAGTATTAGAGGTGGGAAACAGGCAAGAGAGAGACATATGCAACTTCTGTTTCACTTTTCTTGGGTAAGAGCCCAAATAAATAAATGCCATTTTTCTCCTCTCCCAAACTGTCAAGTATCTCCTCCATTTGTAAGTTCCCATGTACACCTCTCAAACTCCAGTCAATCAAGCAGTTATCTTGTGGAACCTGTTTTCAAATTTTTGGGTCATGTTTTGGGTCTCCCTTTTACTTTTTCATCCTTCTTAGTGTCTGGACATCCAAGCCAGGTAGCAACTAGGTTCTGTCAGACAGTTCTATCGAGTTCACATCCTTGTGAAGTCGTAGGAGAGGGATGTAGCTAGACAACTCCCAGATAGAGAGGAGATGTGCTAGATATCTCCTGATATGTCAAATATCTACTGATAGGTATGCCTGCTAGCTATGTCACAGTGTTGACACTGTGAAGGTTGAGTGAGAGAACTGGAGGGATGGACAGTAAGTAGTTGGAGAGCTGTATAGCATCTTGTAGATCTGCACTTAAACCACAATTCTGCAGGATTTCAGTGTTGCATTACTCCCGATTAGTGATTCGGAGCCTATTAAGGATATAAGTGTCATTATTCATGATGCAGATGGCTCTCAATTACTATTAAGGTTGCTATCATTGGCGAGAAGATCATGCTTGTGTGTCCTCTCTTCAAACAGTCTAGAGTTGTGAAAAAATAAAGATATCTAATGGTTTATCGATAAACCAAATTCAGTGATTCAAGATGTTCTATATAATGGAGGAATTCCTTCCTTTGTTGATATAGGCGGGGATCATCCAAGATTGGCATCAAAGGGAATATGAATTTACCCTACAACCACCACAGAAGTAGACAGTGTGTCATGCAAACTTACTGAGGGCATGGGAAGCATCTGTGGTACTTACCACTTTGGGATACTCACTGTTCGGAATAATGATAATTACCATATTGTCACCTGATCCTTTAGTGATGTGTAAGAATTGGGAGCAGCCAATGATGTCCACTTGAGCAAATGCCTTGTAGCAAGAGTGCTCCTGCTGGAAGAAGAGTATCAAATTGTAGTACATGTTTTGAAAGGTATATTCTTCATTCAGAGAACACTTTCACTCTCTATTTCTTATCCCATATCTGGGATAAGACTAAAATGGCTCAACAGTAGCTTCTAATCTACTTTCTCCAGAACAGTACCTTCCATAAAAGAAGATTTGCTGGATGTTATGTTGGATGATGCAACTTCTGCAGCCTACTTTGATATCCATGGGAATTCAGGATGGCTGTAATTTCCTCCATTGCTGAAGATGGATTTTGAGTTGCTCAGACCACTTCCTTCTAGTTCATCTAATCCTTTCTCAGGGGTGCATATGGCCAAATGAAATTCCTCACTGAACTCAGTAGCAACAACAGAAAGTAACATGATTGGAAATATGTATGCAAGAAAGGTCTGGCGGTGAGGCACAGAGGTATGTGTCTCTAGAGTGATGGAGTATGCTCCTGCAAGAAAAAGTACTAAGGAATCAGGGTGGACAAACTCGCGTGCACTTTGTGATATGCATGTTTCAGTAGAAACACAGGTATTCACGTGGTACAGATATAGCCTGCCTGAAATGTTTTCTTTCATCAATGTCTTTCCATTAACAGGTTCTCAAAATCTGTCAGTGAGTTGGTATTTAATCCATTTTAATAGATATTCTGTTAACTCCACGTAACAAGATTTTAAAATCAAAATTCATGTGATGATAAATCAAATGGCTTGTAGAAATCTGCCTATCAACAAAGTGGATATTAGCAATCAAATCAGTAATCCTGGTTCAGTAATCCTTTGTTCAGTAATCCTTAACAAAAGCCACCAATGTTTGATTGGATTTACACTAACTGATATTCATTGCTTACTAATATTCTTACATCTTGTAAGAATGGCACTCCTCCAGTTCTCTAGAATGGTCTCAGTTTTCCAGGATTTCTTAAAATAAAATATTACTGGTATACAAAGATCCTTAACTACAACCATTATATATATTTATGAGAAATTATCCAAGACTGTTGATTTTTGCATTCTTTCTGCAAAAATCCTGATTTTTATGTTTAAAATGCTTCCTATCAAGTACAGTTAGAGATAGTAAACTTTTTGTTCTGTCCATGACAGCATATGAGCTGGATACAGACTCCTACTTTGCTCCAAATACAAAAGAGAACTAGCTACTACACACACTTTGTCTGTTTCTGAATTATGGAAAATGTTACCATTTACTCCAAGCAGTTGACCTATACATGGCCAAAATAGACTTTTTTGTTCTTAATCATTTAAAAAATGTGTTTTGATATTTCAGATTTGTTGAGCACTGATATTTCAATGATTTCTTTAACCTCCTTTATTAGTCACAGAGGCTAATTTTTGTCTGTATTGTCCATCGTTAATCTGTTTTTTCTGGTTCTCTGAAGTATTTTTTTTTTTTAAATTTTTTGTTTCTTCTGTATCTGTTTTTGCTCAGCAAAACTGCTTGGCTGCAGTAACTTTTTCTGTTTGTTTGAAAGACATGATTTCACAGTTTTTCCTGGGATGGCTTCAGATAGTTCCCAGGTTTTGTTAACAGTTCCCTTTATAGGTTCCCTGTCAGTTATGTTGACAATTGGTTTAAGCTAATGGAGACAAAATCAAATTGTGAAATATCAGAATCCTCCATAAAATTGATTTATCTTTCTCAACAAAGTTCTAGCATGAAAACAAGATTTTATTGGAAAACAGATGCATCATAATCTTAGGCACAATTTTGGACATGTTAAGGTTTAATGGAGCTGCTGTAGTTCATTCCCAGTTCAGTCTCTTACAACAACGCTTAACATTCAAGCGAGTGACTTTCTTCAGAAGTCTGTGCTTCTAAGTAATTTGAGTTTTCAGAAATCCTACCATGGAACATAGTGATGCTTTGATACTGAGAATCTGAATTTCTAACTTGGATAACAGGGAACTATTGTTTTGTAGGATTAGTTTTTCAGGGAATTTTATTTAGAGTTGTAGAAATAGAAATATCTTTCCTTCACACTTCATTATGAAAACTATAAGTAAGGTAGCTAACAACATGCCAAAAGCAGCTAATTATCTCTGTCTTACTAATTATTATTGGCTTAAAAAATGCATGTTCTATAGCACCTACTTAACTTAGACTGTAGAAGAATACTTTTCGTTTTTACGGACCCAGAAGCAGGGTTCAGCAGTTTTCTTGTTAAATTACTAAGGGCACATCAGCTTTCTTGGTCCCGAGAAACAAGACTGAAATAAGGAATTCAAAGAAAGGCTTAAAAAAATAAAAAGTAAAAAGTAAGTACGATAATGTAGTGTTAGATATAATATGCTGTATTTCTAGATCATCAAGTAAATAGAATATAAACAAATCAGTAACAGATCTATTAAAAACATAGAAACCCCAGATGTTACAGTTTAAAGAAGGTGGTGTCACTCTGTTGCTGGAATTTCCTATGACTGTTTCTCAAAGAGCGATCAGTTGAATTTTGTTGCTTCTCTTACAGGCTGTCTCTCCCATACTACTGGAGAGACGTGGAGCTGGGAGAGGTGGATATGGAACTCTCTTTCCCATGGCTTGAGCAGAAATGTTACAATGTGAAAGAGCCAGGCTTATCAGAAGATGATCTGAAATATTTGTGTACAAAATAGTAACTTCTAGTCCTTTTATGTTCAGAAAATTTTTCTTCTCGGAGAGGGCAGAAATGATGTATACCATCCATATGCCCTGACCTGGTGTCTCTTCTTTGACTCCTCCCTTTTCTGTATAAACTCCACTTCCAGGCAATGTTCAGTCACACCTGTCTCCTTTTCCTTACTCTAATGAAATACTCGCTTGTTTCAAACTCTTTCTGCTTCCACAGTCTCCTTTGTAGCTCAGAGAGTTAATAGTAGGACTGCTTGATTCCAGAAATGATTTTTATATTCCATTTTCAAGATGATGAAACAATGTTCTTCAAAATTCATCCTATTTCTTAAAGAAACCTTGTTTCTCTGTATCCAAAAGCATAACTTTCCCTACGGCATTAGGATTTGTTAGAAGTTTTCCATGTAAAGGGAATACTCCTAGCTTAGAATGAACACCGAGACTTTGAGTTTAGCTTGGGAAAAAGGTTAAAACTAGCATAGTGAACAGAGCAGTGTGATGACCTGGTCTAACCAGCAGACAGCAATGAAAGTGCAGGCATTATGAATTAACAAAAGCTGCTCCTTGTAAAAATGCTTATACCAAGGTAAACTGAGATGCAATAGTCTCCTAGCATCTGGTTGTAATATTTCATCTTTCTACTCAAGGTCATAATCTCAAAAACCTGTTCCTTTCAAGTTAAGAGTTCTTGTCTGGGCTTGCATCCTATCCATTCTGTTAGTGATTCTTTGGCATCCATTTGCTGTCATCTTGCACTATATTTATGCTTTATCCCATGTTGTCTCATACACACTGACTATCTGGATTTACAAGCAACTGTTGAACTAGAATGATCTTTTTTGTGTCTTTTGATGTGGCACCAGCAGCTACATAAGGAACAGAACTGTATTGTATCATGACCTAGGACCAGCCCTTTTTAAAAAGTAACTTACCTTTCCCTGTTAATGCCTCTGACTCTCTGAATTATGGTCTTATCAGTCCTTCATAGAAAACTACTTTTTTCCAATTTCAGACTTGTCTATTTATCTTGAAATCTTTTTGTAGTAATGCATGTTTCTCCTGCCTACTACTTAGTTGCACATCCAAAAATTTCAAGAGTTATATAAATACAGTTGTGTTTTATACAGAGACAATAAGAAAAGACTGGTATTTGCAGACTTAAATATGTAACAAGGGGTGCAAAAAACCATGGGGTCCATTTGAAACTTTCTAAATAGCTGATAGAAGTATCAAAGATTTCTCTGGGAATTTGCCTGAGGTGAGTGCTATGCATAGGCCTTGGCACCTGACCCAGTATAGTCATATAATGATGTTTTTCAGCCATGTGCATCCTGTATCGTCTGCTGGCTGTTTTAACTTGAGGTTACAATTGTGTGATTTATGCTATGCAATACAAAGCTACCTTAACATTCTGGTTGCTTTGCAGTATATGGTAGCATTTCAATAAGAGAAAAAAGAGCCAAAGAAAACAAACCAAAAATGTTCTCATCAGCTTTGCTGAACTGTAACATTATGCCTGTGTTTTCCCGAGTAATGAAACTTGATTTTTTGCTGGGCAGGGAAATGGAATAACTTACTATTTGTCTGTGATTACCAAAATGAGATACCACTCAGAAAATCTGAATGCTTTTATCATTTCTTACATAATAAATCACTCTTGTTCTGTAGTACTGCAGCGTGCTGCACAGCATTTCCTTCATCTTTGTGATGATAAGCTGCTTGATAGAACAAAAATCCAGAAAGTGGTGAGAAAAACACCTGGAGCATCCTGTCTGCTTCACTGTTTATTCTTACTTAGCATGAAAATTGTGTGCTGTCTATGGCTTTGGCACCCAGATGTGTTACAGCTGCTAATCCTAATCCTCAGCAAATTCACAGGAAAAACAATCAGACACTAATGTTCCTATAGTGGCTTTAGTTCACAGCCTTGTGTTGGGGGCCATCTGCTACAAAGCTGGAGGGTGAACGTGGAGAAGTTGGGATGGGGCTTCTTAAAAGTTTCAAGATCTCATAGACAGAGGTGTCATGGATATAGGTCAAATAGCAGTGTGATTTCTCATTCAATCAGTTATTAAAACTGGTGGAGACTGTAGGGGTTGGGATGGCCATGGGATCTATTGCTCATAATAAAATATTAATCATTATTGCAGGGACAAACTGGAGAAGAGAAAGTCCTTCCAGTGCTCTACTTGCTGTATTTCTGGCTGAGGTGGTTCTTCACCCCATGAGACAAGAAAGTTGACATTTTGAGGCTTTTGCTGAACAACAAGTCAAAAGAACTCAGCTACCAAAAATACCATTCACCCCCTGCTCCCCCAGCTCAGACAAACAAAATCTGGGTTATGTGAACCTGTGTAGCTAAGAAGTCCTTCTCTGTCATAAATATTGAATGGGATTTTGATTCTTTGCTGAGAATGACCTGTTTTCTGCCCAGGAAAGTCCTGACTCTGCAATGCATGGCAAAAATGTGCCACAATTGAAATGAAGTTGGGGCACACAGGAAGAGACATCTTGTGCCGCCAGGGTTTATTTTTAAAGCTGAAAGAGTAACATAGTGTAAAAAATCTTTATCCTTTCCAAAAAGCATCTTCCTTGTTCAAAGTGAAATAACGGGTATTAACGAGCTGGAATGTGCCTAGTCAGGAAAAAACAGGAAAGAGCTCAGAAGTCAATATTACCTTCCTATGAAGTGGCAGAAAAGCAAGCTTCTGTGAGCTATGCAGAGCAAGCTAAATCACAGGGCTGTTACCATACACAGTAGTGAAGATAAATTATTTAATCGCCTGTTGGACCATTTTATTTATAGGGACATAATATCTGTTATCTATGCCTCTTATCCTTCATGCATGGAAACAAACAAACAGTTTTGTTCTAGTTAGATGTTTACTTCAGGAAAGAAACCAAAACATAAATCAATAATGGGCTAAAGGAGAAGATGACTGCATCAGTTTCTGCTTCATTTGCATGATTTTTTTTTGCTGTATGGCATTTCTGGGTGAGGATTTTTACTGGATCAGAAGTCCCACTGCAATCTGTAAGTTATTGCTCAGTGTCTGTGGCACAATCTGATCCTCCCTGCTTATGAGGTTTTGTTTTAAGAAATAGACATGGAATTCTTTTTCAGCAAAACTTAACATCTGAAGCAGAAACATCAGTAGTATTACTTAATCATGGAAAAACTTATACAGGTTTCTAAATTTGAAATGTATGATATAGTCTCAATTACCTTAAAGTGAGTAATCCTAATGACTTAATTAGGACTGCTCACATATTACTAAATTTAAGAATGGGTGTAAATCTCTACAGGATTAGGGCCTATTTTTTTCCTGTATTCAGTATGTGTAGTGTTTAATTGCATTATGTAATAAATGAATGTTTCAGCCATCTGTAAGGTTTTTATCCCTTAACTGAGGTAGTTGTTGCTGTGCAGAGAGGATAATTGTTACAAGAAAAAAAACCCAATCTATTTTAAACATGTTAAAGAAAAGAAAGATTCTGTAATTTTTTTTTTAATATTAGAGGAGGGTGAAAAATCTCTCCCAAAGAAATTTGTTCTGTAGGTGGATATTTACCGTAGTGCTGTATTTTTCCTTGTATGCACCTGTAAGTTGTTGGGCAACGGATGATGCAGACAGTGTTGGGTTTTTTTAACCCCCAACTCTGTATCTCAATTCCATCTTTTCAACTTGCTTACAGTCTAACTTGGTGCTGTATAAATTTTGAAGAGCTTTGCTACTAAATTTATTTTTAAAACCAAAGTGTTCGTATTACTAGACTACAGCTAGTGATGATGGCATTTGAGTCAGGTGGGTTTTTTTAACCATATAATTAGTGCTTTTGATATTTTTTCCTCTATTTTACTCCCTTTTTCTTCTTTTTAGCCATTTTTATTCTGGATTTGTCATAGATATTGTACTGAACAAAATACTGGATTAACTCACCTTGCATCTTTGAGAGGTGTTTGAGATAACCACACACACTGAGTTTCTATCATAAACTCTTTTCTGTAGACTGAACCGCACATCCAAAACCTGGGAATTTCAAAATCTTACATTAGAACCAAATGTTTTCCCAAGCTCTGTAGCCAATAGCAGATTGTATTGTCAATGTGCTGCATAGGCTGCAGGGGATTGAAAAATACATCAGATTCAGGTGTGAAGTCAAGCAGTTATTCCTGAAAAAGATCACAGGTTTTGAGAGACAAAATATCATATGCAAGAAGCATAAGCATTTTAATGTAATGGCTTAGTAGTCATGGGCACAAGAGAATTAAAAAAGTAAAAAAGAAATTCAGAATGTAAAATGTAAGAAACAGTCTTGTAAAGACACAAATAATAGGTGTCGCACGTTTGCATAACAGGCAACTTGACTTCTCCAAAAAATAGAATGAAATGAAAGGAATAACACCACCCCCACCCCCCAAATTAGTAGGTGAAGCTGATATTACAAGTTTGATTTGCTGGAAGGCAGACATCGCAAACAGGAAGATCTACTTTTCAACCTAATTGATGAGGAAATAATATTCTCATTGTATAATTTTGGAGATGTATAATTTTGGAACATGTCATAGCTACTGAATAAATTGTTAATAGCATAAGCTAGGTAAAGCCCAACAACACATCTGCTCTTCTAGGGAAGAAAGTGAAAGAGAGAGATAAATGGAAATATCATAAAGGAGTAATTGTATGTAATGTTAATTCAGAGCTTATATTTATTTAAGAGGAATTTATCATATGATCTCCTGTTGTGAACTTTTAATGAAGCTTATCTTTCTCAAGATTAAAAAAAATTAAAAATAAGCTGTATGATTCATAGTTAATTTTGTGAATGTAAGGTTTCCATAAATTGTTTTGTTGATTGACATGTTAGCATGAGATGTACAGGTGTATACTTTAATGTTGCTGTTGAATTAGTGTTGAGTGACTGGCTGTTTTAGGGTGTCTGTGTTGGAAATATCGAAGCAGCCTACTCTTTCTGCAGGCTTCAGGGATCAAAAGTCCTGTAAGCTGCTTGACATATCTCACAAGTTTTTTGTCTGCAAAAGACCACGTCAGAAGTTCAGATATGGTCTCATATTGTGCATTTTAGGAGAAGAGAAAGAGTAGGCATTCTTAAGATGTGCCTACAGATACTGAATATCTTAAATGTTAACTTAATTAAGGTTTTTCCCCAAACTGGCTCTACTTAAGGATGACATGCCTCAGACTTTAGCAAGTCACGCCTGAGGATTCAAAAGCAGGCCTTTTCTTGGTTTTTGTCTGAAGACTTTTGAGATAGTTGACTGATTTGCAAACACAAGGTATGAGGGATAAGGCTAAGATGTCTTTTTGTCACAACAAAATAGATATTTGAGTTTATCAGATTAATACGGGCAAGTCATTCTGCTATCCAATAAATACTTTTTTTTTTTGAACAGTGTCTTTCTACTTGAAAAAAGCTTTCCAGTACTTTACTGGAAGAAGACTGATTACCTGGCAGTTCCTTGTGCAACTCAGTAAGCATCAAAAAGTCCTCAAAAGGTCCAGGTTCAACTTGATACTTGGAAGCAGTCATGCTTTCTGGCTCAAGTCTGGAGTGAGCCACTGGAATGAAACACTGAATTGGTGTTTGAGGTGGGGCAGTCTGTATGTAGATATTATAGGCAGCATGGAAGTATGAAACTTGTGTTGGACTGATCATGACCCAGCTGAGTATTCCAGAGATATTCACGGAAGCTTGGCTACCTCAGCCATACTCCAAATTCTTATGCAATGCTCTTATACAGTTTCTTCTTGCTGGCATCTGCAACCTTCCAGGAAACTCAAGCCTTTTCATTTCTAGCAAATGACTTCTGACAATATGTTGGTCCAGAGGAGAGCTATTTAAGTTATGCATGGCACTAATTTGCTCATTTGACTTGGAAATTACATGCCTTGCAGTAATTTTTGGTGAGTCATCCCAGCCATAACTGAGGGTCAGAGGGGCAGGAAACCGTGTAAGTGCAAACTAAATACACATAAAATGTGAAGCAAAATTCAGCAGTCAGAGCTCTAAAATCATGAGACACATCTTCCCCTTCCACAGAGACTTTCAGCAGGTTCTTGGTTAAGAAGCCATAACAGTACATCCCTTCCCTTGACAGAGCACTGTTTTCATGTATAGCTGTTAATCCCATTGTGTTAAACACTTCATATTGTAATAAAAATTAGAATTATTGGAGTTTACCAGGTTTTTAGGTTGAATTTGGACTTCTAAATTACTTGTATTCTCAAAGGTTCTTGGTCTATGTTGCCTCCCAAATAATTAGGGCTTTTGGTATCATGGGTGTCAAGGTCTCTGTATGCCTAGGAACAAAGTCATAAGGAATGACTGGCATGCTGAATTCACCTGTGCCAGAGTGTAGTGCAGATGCAGCTAGAGTGAGCTGTTGACAGTATAGCTCCAAATATTTAGATACTGCATATTATCTTGTTCTGAGGTGAAAAATATTTGATCTGTCTCAAGTCCTGGATTTCATTAAGTTTGGTACATCATCTTCATTAGGGTTTATGACCAACCAGATGGCCATCTTCTTAGAGCTGTTTATGAAATCCCAATAGTATTTATTCTTCACATTAATTTAATGATTTAACTAATTTAAAGATGAAATTTTATTTCGGTTATTGAAATTTCATTTCATTTCCACAGCTGTGTTGCTCCTTCTCAATCAAATGTTTAAATATAATTCAGATTTGATAATGTTTTCTTTATCTCTTCTTTTTGCGTGTTAGAATAATGTTTATAAAACTGGTAAATGTGATGAATTATTTTGGTAAATGGGAGGAATGGAGTGTATATTTGCCACTTATGCAAAATGCCTAATCAGCTTTCTGTAATTACTTTTGGTTCCCAAAACATAACATTTTTGGTATCATAAAAAGTTAGCCTTTGTGAATACTAACCAGTGGTGCATGAGTTTGTTTAACTTCACTGTATGCTTCAAATTTGTATTTATATTTGAGGTTGAATATGTGAATCCTTCTGAATGTGGTGTAAGGTTCCCCAACATCTGGGAATGGATCTGTGAATTTCTGTGTCTACCTGGTTGTCGCCAAGTTTTATTCTTTTTGTACTGCTCAAGTACAGTGGTAACATTTTATTTAGGTAAAGTATCTATCAGGGAGTAAACGTCTGTCACAGCAAATTATTGCTCCCACCATAACATTCTCTTTGATTGATCTTACATTGATGTGTTTCTGATTAATGAAGTTCCTGTTCTAAATTAAAAAACAATTTAAGAAAGCCTTTTGACTTCACTGAATAGTATCAAATACTTTACTAGTATTATGTTTTAATACCTGTCCATTAACAGTCTTTAAGCAGAACTTTAACATGTAGGGCTTGCAAGAATCTATACAGGCAGATATTAAAATGTCAAAAAATAAATCATTTATATCTAAGAGTAAGTGCAGTATGTTTTTAAAACCTGTATCTTGCATATTAATGGATTATATCTTGGTGGTCTACCAAAAAGGAAAAGACACTGTGATTAACAGCAGTGGTATAGACTATAGTAAGTAACAATGACACATTCTCAATGCTACAGCTCCTCAGAAGGTGTTTGTCATTTCCCAACAATGGAAAATCATCATCAGATGAGACAATCTAGACAGTTTGAATATCTCCACAAAGACAAGGAGAAAGTAGCATTTTGTCCTAAGCACCTGGACTTTAGAATTACTTTGCTAAATTCTCCCAGTTTGATTTTCTGAAAAGTTATTGTTTTGCATTCTTTTTTTCTGGACAGCTCAGAACAGTGGTGTCAGAAAATGTTTCTTTTTTCTCCTATTTCATAATCTGACATGAGTCATTAGGTGCAGATTTTACGCTCCCAATATTCTTTCAAATAGAGTCTTCTAAGGGTTCATTGTACAGACTTTTCAGTGAGAAAAACCCAGTTCTGATGGTGAACACTGTAGTCTTAAACATTCCTGAACTACTGCTCTTTAATGAAAAAAAAGTTTATTATAATTGAAATTAATGGAATCAAATTAAGAAGAAAATATTTTAAAGTCTTAAAATAGCAATATGAAGTTTTGTAGCACTACATTTGGATATTTTATTTTTTTTAATATTAAATAGCCCAGTAGACATCTCTGCTCAGTGAACTTCAGAATACAAATAGCAGTGAATGATGCCTCTGAAGTTAAAAGCACGGTCCAAACTGCCTGGGAAAATCTGGTAACACTATAGGTGCAATTATGTATTCAAAATAGCAATGCTAGTCCCCTGTTTTTGACATTCACATTCACTGTATTCATAGTCAAATATTTCTCCAAAATAATTACCTGCTAAATCAGGGATAAATCTCCCTGAGGGCTGGTTTGTTTTTTTTTCTTTTTCAAATGTAAGGACTAATGGGTGTTCAATGTTGGCGATGAACGCAAAAGTGTATTGTTCTTCCTAAATACATACATATGCCTTATATAATGCATTTTAATAAAAACATAAGGACAGACTGCTCTTTACATGCTTTTAAATGTTGTCTTTAAGGAAGCAGGGAGAATAGAGACAAGCAGCAAACAAACTATAAAATTTGCTTCACTCTCAGACTGAGTTTCCAACTGAAGATGGATATTGCCTTGACTCTGTACAAAGTTAACTACATCATCTATGGGGATCTGTTGAAGATACTGGGCTGCTTTGTTAGCTGCATTGCTCCAAGGCTTTCTTTTTCTCTGGTTCTTTATATAGCAAGAACTATTGAAAATTTCCCTTTTTATGCAGGTTCCTTAATGCATAGTTGACCAATAAGGGCACTGATGCAGTCTCAGGCTATGTGTTTCCAGTGAAGTTCATAGAAGTATAGCCAAAGCATAATGTCCTACAGCTTTCAGTCAGTCTTATCATTTTGACTTCTGCATTTTTCTTTTGCCTTCAGGCAGTCCATTATCCACGGATATTATCCATGTGGCTCTTAGACTCCTAATATCTAGGCACAAGTGATGTGCCTAGGAATAAGGATGTGCCTAGTACAAAGGAACAGCATTAATTTGTGCTTGGCAGATCTCTTCTGTGTTCCTATCTATCTAGAGGGCACGAACTAGCACAGTACTAATTCCAGCTTAATTTTTATAACGAAATTTCATTCTCAGGACTTAACATAGTTATCCCAGACAGACAAATAGCTGAGGTTTAATAAACTTTACTGCTTTGAAGGTTTCAGATTTATTATATTGGAATCAATATATTTTGGCAGACCTTGTGAGCCAGTTACTACAAGTACTACTCCAGCAAAATGCTGCAATTGAAAAGTGTGTCTATGAAACCTGTTCTCCATGAACATGATGGTGACACTTATTGTGGGCTGTAATACGTGGGCATCTCTTTAAACAGACTGCAGTGAAATGTGGATCTTGGGAGCTGCCAGTGTTTTATGAGGATGATCTTGGCATACGCTTATGAGACCATTAGTGACACCAAAATTTTCATGAGAGGAAGCTCTATGATTGTATGAGATTCTTATCTTAGATGAGTGCAGAATTTGAGAAAGCTGATGATTAATTCTGATACCAAGGAGGCAGGGAAAAGGGACATAAATCTTTGCTTTTTGCAATATTTTCTATGGCAAGAGGTAGGCCAAAAAAGCCAGTTTACAGCACAGTGAGAGGTAAGAGATTTAGTTACTACTTGATACTCATGGGTTTTGGCAGTGTATTACACTAGCCTCATGCTTCTGGGTTTCTGCTGGTCATCCAGAGAAGTATGAAAATACTTGAATAATTACTTGTTCCTCCTTGAAACTTTACTAGAAAAATGTTACCAAACTGTTTTTCAAAACTTCTGGAAGTTTTGGGAGAGAAGGCTAGGACATTTGGAAGACTGCCTACAAATTAAATAATAGCACAAATCCCTGATACACAAACAAGGGACACAAACCGCACAAAGATTCATTTGGAGTGCTGCAGCTTTTCTGAACACATTTGCCCATCCTTAAGACTGAATTTTTCCCAGTTTTAGGTGCACCTGAGGTAAAAACACAGAGTTTATACCTCCAAATAGTTCTTAGATGAGATTTTAACCTGGTTCTTTGCCCCTGCAATGAATGGAAGGAAAATACAGATAAAATCAACAGGATGTTTGGGATGTTGTAAATTCAGACCCACATGCTGTGACCTAGCTCTAGGAGTCGCTAAGGAGTTTTAGCTCCTTTCCCTGCGAATGGCTGAGATGACATTTAACAAAGTGGTCTTTTTATTTGGGGTAGCTGAGAAACAATCCATACTGTTTAAAAAAAAAAGAGCAGCGCCAGGTGAATGATGGAAAATATTTTGGAGTTATCTTGAAGGTTGTGTAAGGGACTGTATAAATCTGGCTGTGCCCTCCAGTAACCACTCCTGGGACTCTCCACCTCCTCGTGGTCCCTCAGGGTGGGGAAGCCTCTGTCTAAAGGGATGCTCTGCACAAGCAGAAGCAGTGCTTCTGCCACTTCAGGTAACTGTGGTTTAGAAAAGTTTCACCTGTAATTTCTCTTTCAAAAACAGCCCTCTCTGATAGAGAGATGAAACGAACTCCTAAGCGCTATCTGAGGTTCTACATGGTGTATTATATCTGGCTGTCATTATTGGTGCTTTTTGGCATAGTAATTAGTGTCTCACAGAGCTGTATAGTTAACTTGGGCTCTGAGGAAGACAGAATACTGTGCTTAGGGTAATTCTGAGCTAATTTAAAGACTTGGAAGCAAGAAAGCCTTTGTTTCTTGTTTTTCTTCAAATAATAGCCTAAGGGAAAGTGTCCCTTCAACCACCTTTCATATGTCAAATGAGGTTTTTGAGACCACAGACTATTCACTATGCATATTTAGTATAGCTAAAATAATATTTTTTGCAAAATTCCACAAACTTATTTTTGTGAAGGTGATGACATTGAAGCTCATCTTCCTCTTTGGATAATTACATTAGTACTGTATTGATCATCAGAGTAGCTTTCCACATTATATGATGTGCTTTTTTAAAAAATGAAATTCTTTTACAAATAACAAACCAAGTTTACACTGAGGGAGAAAAATACCAGACAGACATACAGTGAGGTAAGTAAGCACTAAGATCAAATACAAGCATGCAAATAGACGATGCTTCCAAACAGATTTATATAATGAGGCTGAAAGATGTTTGTATTGTCCTTAGCAGAATTTGAAACACTTTAGGCTGGGGTAATGGTTTATGAATAAAGAGTAAAGAGGAAAATAAAAAAAGGAAAAATAAAGCATAAAATTAGTAATCCAAACTAATTCAGAAAGTTTGCTTTTTAGGCAGTCAATTACAGCAGTAACTACAATGTAAAACCTGAAAGGGGGGAAAAAAACCAACTTTAGCAATCTGTTGGACTTTAAACAAAATGACGCAGTGCTGCTGCATTCACCTCCAGTCTTTTTCTACTAGTTTTATAAATTTCTTTCCCCCTTTTCTCAGCTGAGCTTGGTCAGTGAAGCTGTTTTGGTCAGTGAAGCAGTGAGGCAGGAATTAAGAGGCTAGGACTTGGTGTTCCACCTACGCCCAAGGTTTAGTGAGTTTAGAACTGCTTATAATTTGTGAAATGGATAATTTGAAACCTGGTTGTTGTTTTACAACCCTAGGGAATTTAGTGTTAACCCAGGAGTCTTAGCTTCACATCCCTGAACTTTTTTTCACTGGAAAAAAAGGAAAAATTTTTTGAGGAGTGGCAAGCACTCAAGTTAGCCAAGTCCCTCTGTGATTACAAGTTTCTTTCAATGGTGATTATAGTTCCCTGAAATAGCATCCCACTATCATAAATGCTAAATAAGGGTCTAAATATGCCTATTTTCTCCTTGTGTTGCTTCTCCTATTCCATAGCCTAATGACTGTGGAGGCCAGCCTTTGTCTTTTGCTTTTGTGTTTTGCTTTGCATAGCAGTGTGTTGAGCTGCCTGCTGTCCATTTGGTTATACCATCCAGCAGTATCCTGCATGGTTTGCCTCTTGATGTGCTGCTCGCTCTCAGACCAGAGAGCACAGTCTTTAGAAAGTGGGCATTCTCCATTTGGCAGATGCATCCAAACAGATGGAGTTCCCTTTGATTCCTTCTGGCAGTGCAAGCCTCTTTTGTATCAATCTGTTGCTGGATCATTTTGTTTTTGCTGGGGTCTTGTCAGTTAACTTCAAGCAACTGCTGGTAGCAACTGACTGTGTGTGTTTCTACCTTTTTGAAGGTCCAGAGCAGGACTGAGAACCCTGAAGGATTACTTCTTGGGCAAAATATTCAGTGGGTCATAGTGTGCAAGCACATATGAAGTCAAGAATTTCTGTGGGCTTGGTAATTTAGTGCAATATGCACAATCTGTTTGTGTCTTGATGTTCATTTGAGATCAGGACTCGGCTGTATTAGGATGTTACCACAACATAAGCAGAAGTTTTTGTACCAGAGGGGCTAAGTAGATAAGGTAAGGAGGAAACAGAGGTTCAGTGACTCGCTCAAAGTATATAGCAATAGCAAAGGTATGAAATCCTACCTTAACTGATACCGAAGGAAGTTTTGCTGTTGATTCACTGGGGTTAGATATTCACTCTGGATACTCACCTCTGATTCTCAGTTCAGTGGCCCTCAATGTCATACAATATGATCTATCAATGGCAGTCTGCCTGGAAAGAAACGTGGCAGCTGCTTAACATTGCCCAGTTTAACTCTGCATGCAGTTAAGAAAGAAAGAAAGAAAGAAAGAAAGAAAGAAAGAAAGAAAAGAAAGAAGTCCCAGCCAACTGAAACTGGAGGGAGGATTTTAGCTAAAAAGAATGTAATTATCTAAAGTAGAACTCTGGCCAAGGTTACGAGACAAAGACTGTCACGCGAAGTGTGACAACCAGAACTGGTCACACCTTTTATTTCACATTTTCACTGTGCTGCTGCTTCTGCGGTCACCCAAATCCTTTCTGCTTTAATTTTCTTTAAACCTTGTAAAATGTTCTAATTTTACAAAGACTGAGGTAATTGAAAGCTTCCATTGCTCACTGCTTTCTCAGGCAAATAGGGCAGGCATCCTCCTGGTATTGTCATAATGTCCTGTGAAGCAGAACAAGTACTGGACACTGATTTTCTAGGGGAGAAATGTCTTGTAGCTGCATCTGGAAAAGTGCTAGTGCTGCCTTCTCAATAAGACATTATACATGGGTGACTGATTCATTGCTCCAGGCTATCTCTTGTGTATATTTATGTTCCTGTTCTGAGGCTTATTTTTTCCCATAAGACACATGTTTAAAAATCACCATCTTGCTAGTAGTTTTAAAATTGATGGGTAAGAAACTAACAATTTTTCTAAGGGAGAAGTGCTGTCTAGTGAAGAGAGTGCAGGTCTAGGGAGCTTTTATTATTCTATGACCACTGGGTGACAATGGCTATGGAGGTTCATCTTTCTGTGCCTTGTTCCCCTACCTTTAGAATGGCCATAAAGATAGTGATCTTTGTAACATACTTTGAGAAAACTTTAATATTGAAACACTGCATAGGAACAAGTTATTATAATTAAAGTCTAGATCTTTTATTAGCAGAAGTATTGCAATATTTCATTAAGAGCAACCTATATGAAATTCTGTATTTCTTCTGTAAGGATCAGACCTCAGTTCAAATAGAAAAAAATATTTATTTCCTCCACTCCCTACCTTAAGAAGGGTAGTCTGGTGATTACAATGATAGTACACTAATTTTTAGTGTTAGCAATTTGGCCACATCTGTTGACCAAATACTGTTTAGCTTTTCTGTTACAGAAGTCAGTACGTACTGAGTACATTATATCTATTTCCTACTCTATTTATCTGTTATAAAATGCACTTTCAACATCATGTATCTACTTCTCCAGCCACATGCCTCAACATCAGATGCACTTTCATAACTAACCCAATGTTAAACATCTCGTTTTAACACAGATGAATAAATAAAAGGTTTTCATACCAGAAAGTGAGGAAAAAAACCTGTCTGTGTGCAACTGTTGATCACACAACAAGTTCCCCAAAGATGTTTGTGTATTACTGTTGACTCTGAGGGCCTATTCATCTCAGGAGAGCCAATACACATTTGTCCCAGTTTGTTATATAGGTATGTTCACTTTAATATATACATGTATGCATGTGTGTACATAGCTATTTCTCATTGTGAATTTATCAAATAATGAAAGAGGCAGGTAGGGAGATTTAAATTTCGTATTGCCATTTTCTGTGATCTCAGCTTTCATCTTTGTCTTCATAATCTGTTCTTTATTTTTTAATGAAAAGTTTACAGAATACTCCGAAAATCACTTTTTACATCTTAAGTCAGAAAAGAGGATCTGTATAGGTGAGAGAGATGAGAAAAATAATGTTAATATTGCTAAATAAGTACTTTGTTTAGCTGTTGTCCACGAAACTGCTCCCCTCACAAAACAGTGTCGTGTGAATAATTCTGTGTATTTTTGAAGAATACATAGTTTCTTTTTGCTGATAGAAATATGCAGACACATCAAACATAATGTATTGATACTCATGAAGATTACTCCATCTCAGAAAATTCATATAGTCCTCTCAGTTTTTTGTGTGATTAAGTCGACAATTTGATCACTGATTCTGTAATTTTTTTAACAAAAGTGTGGTTAAGGCTGCTTCTACTCTGATTTCAAACAGCAAAGAACAGTAAGAGTTTACTGTTGCTGTGTGTATAGGAAATAAAGATGCTTAATGTAATATTTGGATTTCAGTGCTATAGTTCTTGGCAGGGACAGTATCTAGCTGAAAATTCAGGAGCAAAGCTGAGCTTCTGAAAGATTATAATGGAAATACACGTGTATGTAAAAGCAGACTTGAGAACAGGCTTTCTGGATTCTGCCGGTGTCCAAGCTCAATATGTGTTCTTCTGCAGAGAGCTCCCCTCTCGTGATCCTGCCTCACAGCATCTGTCTACCTGTAATTACCTGCCCAACTTTATTTGATGTTTTCTTTACAGAGTTCTTCTGTGTGTACAAAGGACTTTGGCATTCATTGATATTTGTCATGGTGTTGCATAGTATTGCAGTCAGAACTGTTTATACTTTCAATAAAAATTAGTACAAAACAGTTAGGTCAAAGATTCCAGACTTTCAGCTGTTGTAAATAAAATTCTTTATATTAAAAAAAATAAATACAACATGAATGATACTGGTTTAACCACTCACATAACTGTCTGAGTATCCCTCATTCTGTTTTGCAAAGTTGTTTAATTTCCTTTTCCATTTAGCAAGAGACTTTCCTCCTGAAAATACAATTAACTCCATCTGTGTGGCAAGTTTTTATTCAGCTGATCTTGGTATGATCAGAAATTCAGTTCAAACTTTCAGTGAGAGGTCTGACTGAGCAGAACACTTTTGATCTGCACTGAACTGTGTGAAATCTGAGTTGGTGACATAATAATAAAAGTTATTCCTCCATCATCTCTTTGGGAACACCTGAAATCACTGACTCGTTATGCAGAGGCTAGCTTTCAGTCATTGGTGACCTATAATGGACATGACCTAGCAACCAAGCAGGGAAAGTTTTATCCAATTAAAAATCCCCTGAGTTATCCAGTCTCTTCAAAATGAAGAATCTAAATAATAGATTGCATGAAGATAGATGACATTCTCAGCATCTACTTTGTTTCAGTCTTCAACACAAAGGGAGAAGAGAAATAAGATGGGAGTCAGCTAAGTGAGATAAATGTGAATGAGGCTCTGGGAATATGAGGAAACAGACTTAATAAGAAGCAGGTAAAATAATGCTTCAATAATTTAAAGTATCTATAAATCAGTGAGGGCCCAGTGACATTTAACCAACAGTTCATAAGGAACAGCAACAAGAACTGTGATGATCTGTTAGCTGTATTGGAGGATGGATAGAGTACAAGCTAGCCATCAAGAATGAGTGAAGTAAATGGCAAGTATGCTGTAAGAAATTCTAAGTGCAGGAGGCAAAAGCCATTTCCCTCACACTAAGAAATACTGTATTTTGCATATGTGTGAAACTTCAATTGCTGTGTCAATTTCAGAAGCAATCTCTAAGCATCTCTTAGTACAGCCTAAAAGTTTTCTTATGTATACCCTTAAGCTTTTGAGGAAATTGTTGGGGTGTTTTTCCTGGAGGAGTGAAAAATATGCTTATTAATTTTTTAGTGTCACTTCTATGTGCAGCAAGTTGCATCTCGTTGGTTTTAATCTGCTTCTACTTTCCTGCCAGCATTTATCTATCTGCATGCAGATACATAATTTCCCCCTTCTTCTCACTAGAAAATCTTTAGCCAAGTTCTTATTTGGTTTGTTGAATGATTAGGAAGAATCGTTTCCTTCTCCAGGCAGAATATCCATTGCTCAGTCAATTTGCTTCTGTCTGAACAAGCAGCCGTTGCAGGAAGTGAAATTACAAACTGGGGAGAGAATTTCAGAAAGATAGGGTATTGGGTTATATACAGGTTATTGGCTGGATGATAGATGGTGTTTTTGTACGGTTCAGCTGTAAAGGACTTCATATCCCAGAATTAGCTGTCCTGTCTACAAGAGAACAAAGTATTTCTGACGCAGTAGAAAGTGACATATGAGTCAAAGAAATAAAATATGTGAAGTACTGGAGTAGCTGAGGGTTTTGGCCAATAATTTTAGTAGATGAGGTTTTGAATGTGGTAGTGATTTTCTTTTCATAATCCCAGCATATTGTGGCACAGGTGAAATGAACAGAGCAGTTGGAGTTGGATTGCTCTCTAAGCATGGGAAAACAGAGTAGAGCCATCTCCATATGGGTCTGTTGTCTCTGGAAGTTATTCCTCTTTTAACTGCAAAGAGCCTCAGTGTGATGACCCTAATGGCATACTGCAGAAGACCACTACAGGATGGGGTTTCTGGGAAGAGTTTATGACCTTCATTGCAATGATCTGTTGCCATTCTACTTCTATTAGATTAAATTGAATAATAATTGCAATTATTTTTCTTTAAATGTAATTTATGTTAGGATTTCTAGAATAGTGTCTTAAGTCTGTGAATGTATTCTACAAATGAGAAACTGAAATAAGTTTGAGATGTTAAGTAAATATATATATATGAAAATACATATTTCATAAGGAGATAAAAATATTGTTCTGGGAATTAGATGGAAATCTGCAGTGCCATTTTAGGGACTTCTCAGAGAAGCACTAAACATGAAAAATTTCAGAAAATTAGAGCTATATGTCTCTGGATGTTATTAATTGTAATCATTATAATTACCATGTGCATTAACTATATTGCTATTCTGAGTTATGTAGTTATAACAAGACTATAACAGAAAGAAAAGTGAATATACTTACTTTCTAAATGACCTGGTATGCTTTAGTGCAAATAGCTTGAGCTCTTAAATAGCTAAGTCTGTTTTTAAAAACGTAAATGTGTATCTTCAAACCTGAAAGGAAAATTTATTTTATATCTTTATATAGGTCATAAACATGCACATAACCTCTTCTGTGAAGGCACAGAAAACAAAATGGACTTAGGCTGGAATCAGACAAAGAAACGGAATGAGACAAAGTGGAATTAGGCTTGTGCTCTGCTGAATTGGGAGATACTGGTGTGCGTATTCAAAATTAAGCTGGGTTCCAGTGCTTTGCTGAATTTGACCTTCATATATGGCCTAAGGCGCTGAACTATGTGTAAAGGGGTGTCTGTATGAAACGCTTGTCCAGTGTTTGGGACAATGGGCTCCTAATCTCTGACTGAGCCCATTATACTTTTAGTTTCACAATGGTAATGAGCAACAGGTAGGGATAGACTCCTTGCTGTTGCTTTTATGAAAAGCTTTTAAGGTTCTTATTTGTTTCACAGAAAAACAGTCCTGTTTCAGATAAATGTATTTATTTCTAATGCATAAATCTTAGATACATTCCACTAATGAAACAAAGTCTCAGTCAATTTCTTTCTTCTCTTAAAGTCCATTACAGTTCTCATTTAAACATTGCGGCAAATGATTCATAATTACTTCAGTTTCAGGAGTATTCACTCTTTACCTTGCCTAGAATTACAATGAAACCTTTGGTTTTTTTCTATTAAGGATAAATTAATTTTCCCCTGGATCAGGCACATTAAATTTTAAATCATTTATTACAGTTGCTTTTGCAAATTTAGGCACAGCTTCCATGATTCAATTTCTTAGACAAGGCCAATGATTGTAGTATTAATTCATTCTACATATAGTATTTGCCCTAATAATTTTCTCCTATTTTGTCTTTTTATCACATGTGACAAATTAGAGAGGGATAGATTTTGATTTATTTATTTTTTCATATTTGCTATAGGACAAAAAAACTGTAAAGCCTTTATATTTGTGGCTCATTGCCAATTTAACAGGGCAGTGAACTATTTAACAGGGTTAAAATTCTTCCTTAAGCAGTCAATATGTAATAATAAGCACTGAATTATAAATGGAAATATGAAGACCTGCAAACCTCTACCTATCAGGTGATTCCCTTTTTGCTTAAGAAAAAGAAAGAAAAGAAAAGAAAAGAAAAGGGAAAAAAGGCATTTTTGCAGATTGTTAGGGTCCCAGATTGTACTCCTCATATACTTTCACATGGACTTTTCAATGTGGCTGCAGCTTCTGCCTGGATCTTCTTGCTGCCTGAGCAGTAGCAGCTTAAGGTATCCACAAAAGCGACTTTGATGTGGTTCCCAGTCTTTGACTGCTCCTCTTAACATTTCCATGACCTGGGTGGTATTCCTTGCAGCACTGAAACGTAAGGACCAAATAGGGCATATTTGTAGTCTTGAATTAATCATAACTTGAAAATTCTACCAAGACATGAAAATGTAGAGAAGTGTTGTTCGATGCTGAAAGACATGCAGCATGGAACTGACAGCAAAATTATTTTGCCCAAGTGCGGGCTGGAACTATCCAGGTAATCTTAAAAACATCTCAACGGCAGCAGCCTTATTGGGCAGGATTGGGTCTTACCAGTGCTGTCACATTAAGTTTGTCAGATTCCCGTCTAATCCTCACTTCACCTCTTGCCATAGGAACTGTCATGGTTTAACCCCAGCCGGCAACTAAGCACCACACAGCCGCTTTCTCACTCCCCCCCGGATAGAATATCTCCCTGGATTTTCTATCCAGGGAGAATACACTTAGAAAGCAAACTTACAGCTGCATCTGCAATAACTGTCTTGGTAAAAACATTCTCTGCTTAACACCAAATAAGTTTTAGGACCTTTTTAAACTATTCTGTCCCTTTTGTTGTGATTTAGAATCTGAAAATCTGATGATATAAAACTTCATTGCAGGTCATTCTCCTTCTATTTCCCTATTCCTCACTGGGAGAGAGTCTGCTTTAGTTTCTCTGTTTTCTTACTTCTCTTCCTTGCTGTGCTTTAGGCTCACTGGAATAGGTATCCCCTTGCTGTAGACCTAATCAGACTGTACTGAGGTGTCCTGTATGCACATGACTGGGAGCTCCCGCTCTACCTAACGATCCACCACACTTACTGTTGGCCTCATACTCTGGCTCTGTTCTTAGAGCTGACTGGCTCTCCAGTCTGGGAAACTGCAGAAGGATGTGCCCTAGCTCAGTCTCAAGATTTCCCCATAAGGCAATAGGAATGCACCAGGGTTGGTTCTTGGAGATGAAGCCTCAAGTCAAGACTAGCTAGGAAGGAGGCAGGTTAAATATAGCCTTACAATCCCTTTTGTGACTTAGACACAGATAGCCAATGCAGAAGGATTAGAGAATGTACATGTGATCCCTTCAGCACTGCATATACACAGAAAAGAGCATGAAGTTAATGAGGATGGTGGAATAGTGATTTTGAGTACTTGTAAGCAGAGTGTACTTGCTTCCAGCCTGGCCATGACCTCACCATCCAAGATGCCCTATTCGTTTCATTAGGGCTGATGGAATAAGGACATTACTTCATGCAGCTAAAGACTGATTATTTGGATCTTTATAGTCAGCTTGAGTTTGGCTTTGAATCTCCTCTGGCAAGCACCCTTCAGCAACTCTAGTATATTTCTGTTCTCCCAAACCTTTTATTTTTAGGAATTATTCTTCTAGGTGGGTATACTTCACCCATCGTGTTAATTATTTATTGCTCTTTAGGAACTAAGAGTATGCTTGAAGCTGTTCAAGTCCCTCCCTCTGCGGTTCTCTGTAGAGAGACCAGTCTTCTGCATCTCACAGTGTGAGACCAGCTTGGTGAATACATGATTTGCTGAGGGAAATAAAAGTGGTGTCTTAGATGTTTTAATTAGAGTCAGTACAGGCAGACATGTCTGCATTTAAGGTTGCCCAGCAGGTAAAGCTACATTTATAAAAACTTCTAATTCTTTTAACAATAATGCCAGATGCAGTGTTTTGTTGCTCTTTCTGAATTTGGGAGAAATGAGCTTCCAAGAGGGATAGGAATTCATGCCGTTTTCATATATTTTAAGGGGTATTTTTCTTTCAGATACTCTTGGTCAGATTGTCACAGGTGGTTATTGACACTCAGATACTCACAAGACCTTGCATTCCCTAGTGACAGTAGCGACTTCTCAGCTAGTAAAGTGGCAGGGCTAAAAGAAAAGATGTTTCTGTGTCAGTTGTAACTTTGGTTCCCAGATCTGTAAATACAATGGAAACTCATAAATAAAAATAAAAAGACCACATAAGGCTTTGAACCCCTGCAAGATTTCTTGTTCAGGTAGAATGGGTAGAATCCTGAACTTCTTATAAATTCATATAAACAATTCAGACATCCCAACATTTCAGAATGAAATGCTGTACACGGCACTCGAGTATACTAGAAATCCCTGAAATGGCATTTGTTGTGGGATTTAGGCCATTGTAGTGATAAGAAGTCCAGTGCATCCTGGTACATTGTAATAATGATCAGTATATAGTATCTAACCAACAGAATAATTGAGACTGGAGGGGACCTCTGGAAGTCATGTGGTCCAACCCTCCTGCTCAAAGCAGAGCCACCTAGAGCTGATTGCCCAGGACTGTGTCCAGATGTTTTTTGAGTATCTTCAAAGAGGGAGACTTCACAACCTCCCGGGGCAACCTGTGCCAATGCTCAGTCACCCTCATAGTAAAAAAAGGTGTTTCCTGATGTTCAGATGCGACCTCCTGTGTTTCAGGTTGTGCTCATTACCTCTGGTCCTGTCACTGGGAATCGCTGAAAAGAACCTGGCTCAGTCCTCTTGCAGTCTCCCTTTGGGTATTGTACACATTGATGAGACCCTCCCCTAAGCCTTCTCTTCTCCAGACTGAACAGTCCTAACTTTCTCAGCCTTTCCTTACAGGGCATATGCTCCAGTCCCTTCATCATCTTTGCGGCCCTGTGCTGGACCCTCTCCTGTGATTCTGTGATACTGAATATCTCAAGTTGGAAGGGACTCATAAGGATCATCGAGTCCAACTCCCAGTAGCTCCATCTCTCTCTTGTACTGGGGAGCCCAGGACTGGACACAGTACTTCAGGTGTGGCCTCACCAGCGCTGAGTAGATGGAAGGCTCACTCCCCTCAGCCTGCTGGCAACACTCCTCCTAATGCAGCCCAGGATACTGTTAGCCTTCTCTGCCACAAGGGCACATTGCTGGCTCCTGTTCAACTTGGTGTCCACCAGGAACCCCAGGTCATTTTCTGCAAAGCTGTTTTGCAGCTGAGTGGCCCCCAGTATGTACTGGTGCATGGGGTTGTTTCTCCCCAGGTGCAGGACTTTGCACTTCTCCTTGTTGAATTTCACAAGGTACCTGTCAGCCCATTTCTCCAGCCTGTTGAGGTCTCTCTGGATTGTGGCACAACCCTCTGGTGTTTCAGCTACTCCTTCCAGTTTTGTATCAACAACAAACTTTCTGAGGGTACAGTCTGCCTCATCATCCAGATCATTAATGAAGATGTTCAACAGGATCAGACCCAGTACTGACCCCTGGGGTACATTGCTAGTTACTGGCCTCCAACTAGAATTCATGCTACTGATCATCACCCTCTGGGCCCAGCCATTCAGCCACTTTTCAATCCACCTCACTCAGTATGGGCTCATCCAGCCCATACTTCAGCAGCTTCTGTGTGAGGATGTAATGGGACACAGTGTCAGAAACCTTACTGAAGCTGAGATAGAAAATATCCACTGCTCTCCCTTTATCTACCAAGCCAGTCATTGCAGCGGAAGGTTATAAGGTTGGGCAAGCATGAACGGCTGTTATTGCCTAGACAATTGCATTTCCAGCAGGCAGAATTGTCGGTAGCATGTATGAGAATAGACTTAGGGAACTGTGACAAAAGGCTGAGACAATATGTGACTTGAGGCCTCCTGTCTTTGAATAAAGTTAAGTGAAATGACTGCCATTTCCCCCATATTAATGGTAATATTTTTTTTTCTTGATGTCGATTACACTTAGATCAAGATAGTCCTTTCTTGAAAAAAATTGAAAGGAGAAAATACCTTTCATATCTAACTAGAACATTCACTTATGTTGTAGGATACCACAATTAACATTTTTGACTAGTTTTTAACAGAGGGATTAAGCATCTGATTTCTTAAATTGTTGTAGCTTTTGGGCCATAAGAGCTTCAGGACCAGGGTCATTCATCCCTTCTTGTTGGGGATAGATATTCTGCTTTGGGTAAACAGTCAGCTACTTACTGGCCTGAAGAGAGAATAGTTCTGCAGTTGGTGATAAGGGCACTCTAGATACTTGGATACTCATCCCAGTTCAAATGAATATTTAAGGTTTTTATACAAAGTAGACAAGCCTTAACAAGAAGATCCTTAAATATTCATCATAATAGAGATTAGGGCTTGGGTCTCTCTGGTGAATGCCCTAACAACCAGTCTGCAAAATTCTTCTTTTGCTTTCTCTATTTCTCCCTGAGTAGCTAAGTGTTTCTTACAAAACAGAACAGCTTCATAGGTAGACCATGAGAGAGCTTTTCCTCAGTGTGCCATGCAGACTCATAATTAAGCACAGACTTAAGTTCAGACTTCTGCCACAGATCAAGCAGAAAAAGGAATTAGTATGTTGGCCTCCCTACGTGCCAGGTGAAGACTCAAATCATTAGATATCTGGATGTGAAAGGAGGCATGTCTTTCTCAGGTGCTTCATGTGGGATTATACAATTTGAACCATGGTACTCTACTGTCAAATTGTGTCAGAAGTCTAGAAAAGTCTAGGTTGTGCATTCCATAGGGCCTGAGGAATTACTAAGTACTAGGTACTATGTGGCTGAAGCACTGGGACTTTAAAAGGGAAAGAGACAGTAGATTTTCAAAAGTCAGGTTTCCTAAATGCCTTTAGCACCCAAAGTGGGTTTTGGGCCCTTACGCCCTTCTTGGAAATCTGTCCTAATATGTCAGGTCTCTTTAATGGAAAGCATTCTTAAAATATAAGTACAGTGTCAGATCACTTTCATCTTAAAATAAAAAAAAAAAAAAAAGAAATAAAGGCTCTTTTCCCATTTGTGACACATTTATCATATTTTTAGCAGAACTTTTGTGTCATGACTGCTCATTAGAAACAGTGTGTAGGTCACAGAGCCCTTCCTGGAGTTGTAATGTTTCTCTTTTTTTCAGGTTTGTAGCTAATCATTATGAGCATCTGAAGCAGAGTGATAAGCAGGAACTATCTGGATAGAGATTTTTTTTAAAAGTGGTGACACTGAGTAGGAAATGAAACGTCAACTTGACCCAGCTCTTTTTTTCATGAAATGGAGCTTCTTACAGTCATATTAGTCAAGATATCGTTGATTACAAGAGTCCTTATTAAAATTTGTTAAAAGCTCACACTTAGTAGACAGTTTTGTTGAAGATTGCTGGCACAAAAGCACAAATCCTTCTCACTATCAGCAAGCAAATGTCCATAAAGCTTTTACAAAAAAAAAAAAAAAAAAGGAAAGAAAAATCAAAGGAAAATAGCAACATTTTGAATGTTAAGCTGCACATAGCTTCTGTTTGGCAGGGGGACAGAAATCAGCAGCTTTAAGTCATTCACATAGCAAACTCTTACATCTGTAATTACAACTACCCTCCCTTCATAAGCTTTTGGGGCATTTATCTTCATTCATATTGTCTTTAGTTACACTGCAAGCTGTGTGGATCAGGGACCATGTCTCATTTTTGTCTGTGAAGTATGCAGCAGAATTTGGCTATCATATAAATTGACCTGAATTATAGGGTGGCCCTTATAGGTAATCTCTTTCATCCAAGACAAAATATTGAAACCTGTCCTTGGCTTTTATGTAGCCTGGTTAAGCAAAACTTGTCATGAAGTTTCACATGAGTAAAGGTGACATGAAGATTTGATAAATAAAATTGTTCTTCTGTGTTCTGGAGCTACATCCATTTCTTTCTTATACTGTTGTGCCCAGGAAGATATGCTGAAAGCATTGGTACAATTAAGAGTTCCTTATATTACTGTAGTAAATCCCACGTATCCCTATGTTTGTGTTTGAGGGAAAAGAAAAATGTCTGTCAAGCAGTAATACTACTTTTGTGTGTGTGTTTTATTTCAGTTGTTAGAAAAATTCTGTTGTACAGAGAGATTTATGAAAATAGTGTTTTGGAGAGGAAAAAAAAAGGTGGATAATTTCTTTTAACTTTTTCATAGAAAGCAACTGTCTCATGCTCATGAGAAGACAGACAGCTTAACACCATTCTGCTTTGTATAATTTTTTTTTTTTAAACAGATTATACCCTATATGAATGATAAAGTGGTATTTAGTTTATACTAAAAAAAAAGGCCAAACTTTTTGTACTGGTGCAGCATGTGAAACTTGAAAATGTGGTTGTAATGAACTGAAACAGTAAACCAAGGGCAAAGGAAAAACACATTTCTGCGTAGAATTTACAGTGCTTCCACATCGTCTGAAAAATTTGGACCATGTGGTCCTTTGGCACACCTGTTTTTGTGTGTTGCTTAGGATCAAAGCTATGTTTTTGCTGCAGGTCTCCTGATTGCTTCTGCTTACTGTATTTTGGTAATCATTGTGGGGTGGCCTTGGACTCTTCTTCTCTGTCCCTCCTCACCCATCCTATCTGTCAAGCAGGGGCTGTGTTCACAGCCAAGAAGATGTGGCGAGGACATTCTTGTGTCTTGCAACCTCGAGATGAACTGGGACGTCTGAAATCAGGAGAGTAAGGTACTGTATGCTGCCTACTGACCTGTGAGCCCAGAGGACTTAGAGATACTTTAGGACCTGTACATCACTATGCAGCACTATTGCAACCCAGCATCTAGGTGAAATCTGGCTTGAACAGTAAAATACCAAAGAGATTTTCTACTCTTTGGATTACGTCTCACTATGTTTTGACTGTTTTTAATATCACGTTACTAATCCATTGGTTCCATTGTCACAAAAAGCCGCCAAGGTTTTACCTATGGCAATTTGTTTACATACAGTATGAGGAAATGGAATTAACCCTTCTTTGCTGGAACAGCTTGTTATTCTAAATATTTCTTCACCCTTGCCAAAATATCAGCAAAATAATTTTAAGTAATCTGTTGAAAATAATAATAAAAAACATTTAACTGTTAAACTATAAACAAATCAAACACATTACAGACTCTCTTGTTATGATTCTAAAATCATTTGGGCTTGAAATTAAGATTGGCAAGCCATGACTGCATTTAGTAAAGAGAAAATGAAGTATTAATTATTCTATTTTTCAGTATCCAGTCTGCAATTTGAATATCTAATCAGTTTTTTCTGTAACCTCTAACTGATATAAGACTCTGCTGCCTTGGAATTGTTCACACAGAGTTCCAAACATGCCCTAGTTTTTATTTAATTTATTTTTGCTTTGACATTGAATATTCCAGCTTGCTTTTCAGCTTTGCTGCTCCTGTCATTGCCAGTGAAATGATATCAATAATCTGAAACCTTTAGTATTTCACCTCCTTTGAAGTTATGAACAACTGATATTTTGAGAGAAGCTGCTGTTCAGGGACTTTATAAAATAAAATGTACTAAGACACAAATAAGGTTTTGACTTGGCTGGCCTACTTCTGAGATCTAGGGCCTGATTCTGCGCATTGTGTGAGCAGTAGGAGAGCTAAAATTGATGGTATTCCAGTGGTAGACACTTACAGTGTTCCTTCTGATAAAGTATTTTCTGTCTTGCTTAAAACTTTATTTACTGTTTGTGAAATTATGAATTTAAAAGTCAAGAGTATGTTGTGGGCCTTGTAACCGCACCATTGTTCCATATGTCTGCTGTCTGACCAGATGCTTCATACTTCTTCAGACTGAATGGAAATAAAAGCAATAAAATCAATGCTGATCTATTTTGTGCATACTCAGTGAATGAAAAAGTAGGCTTTCCTAGTGAATAGACACAGGCATCTGCACCACTGAGTACTTAAATGTAAACCTGTTACCTGCAGTCATTCATTAATTAATGATCTGCCCAAGTAGACACAAGGGGGAAGAAAACAGAGGTAGAACTCTTGGAAATGGAATTAATGCTCAAATACTAATGACATAGTTTTCAAGAGGGCAGTCAAGTGAATCAAATGAATAATGAAGTGTGTCTTAAAATTGCATAGGAACTGATGGACCTCTGGATAAGTGCATCAGGTCAGTATGGAAATGAAAGGATGCCCTTATGGGAGGGAAGGAAAAGGGAATATTCATCTTTATGTATTCGCTACATGTTATTACCCTTTTTCCTCTATTTTCATATCTTTACATAAACAGTATTTGCAAGACACAATGTGATGCCAACTAATCTAGTGAAAACATGTGTTTTGAGATATACTTTGCTCAAAATGTGTGGTAACCCAAGTAGAAGAAATGACAACCTGGAGCAGTAATGGAGAGAGAGGATGTTCTTCTCCTTAAAGCACCAGCAAAGGGGGTTTGGGAGATCTGGGGTTCACGTCTCAAAGCTGTTGAGAGCTCCATGTGATGTTGGGCAAGTCATTCAAGCATAGGCTCTTTCCTCAGTCTCTGGAGTACCTTAGTCTCTTGGCTACTTTTGAAAATGACTTTCCATAAACTGTCAGCAGCACTTTTGCATTTATCACAGTTTTCACCTATGTTTTTAAATTTCAGCTGTATAACAGAGGTGGATGTCTCCTGGTTGTGTTATAGAGCAGCTAGTAAACTGAAGCCCTTCGTGTGAGTTTCTAAGCACTCTGTGATGGTGAATGTGTATTTCTACATACTGGAATACCCAATTCTTAAACAATGATAAGCTGAACTTCAACTGTGCTGTGGCCTCTTATGTTAGAAAAGTCATTCCTATGCTTATACTACTAATTCAAATTGAAAAGTTCTTCTTATGCTATTCCTTGAATGAGTGTTGCTGTCAGTCTTGTGTTGAGGCTTGAGCCTCACACATCAGTACTCTGGTCAGTCAGGTGAATGCAGTATGTTTTCTGGAATGGATTTGCAGAGCTGTATAGTTTTCCAGTCTTATACTGAACTATCTCAATGTTTTATAAGCATCTCCTGGTCAAACTTATACCTGAAACCCATAGGAAAAACTCCTGAGACTTGAATTTATAACTTTATGTAATATGATTTCAGATGGTGTTTCCTCCAAGAATACGTGTTCTGTAAGTGGTGGAAACTGCATTCTCAAATATTACTATTATATTGTACTGTCAGAAGCAAAACTTGGAGGCCTTTAGAACAAGTGAAGAAATTGATCTTCTAAGGTAAACAGAAATATTTCAAATCTTAGAGCTTGTGTAAAGACAGTGTGAGATATCTGAAAAAGTGTAGAAACTAAAACGTGGTATAAAAACCAAAGCATCTAACTTTAAGACTCCTGGGTGCCTAATGAATGGAAAGCTTGACTTGGGGCCTCACTGCATATGGGGTGCATGGAGAGAGGCACCAAAGATTAGAATTAGTGTAAACACCCTTATGGCTCTAGGAATGTTGAGTGCACTTCAATTTTGTGCAGCAATGGGCTGCTGCAGGAGAGCTTATCTCCTTGACAGTGGTCAAGAGAAGGTGCTTCTTTTATGTACCTGTTAAAGTGCATGACTGTACACGTGTGTGAGGGTGCATCCTACAATTTTTTTGAAACCTTACAGAAGTGGATTGGGATACTGGAAATCTAGGAATGCCTAGCATCCTGCTCTTAAAGGTTTGCACAGCTGTAGGGATTAGATATTCCTTTACTGATTATCATGAAATCTTCCTTGCCACAAAGAAGGCTAGGAGTTTATTTATGAAAGTCAGAAGTAGGCAACACTATTATAGACACATGTGCCAGAAGGGAAATACATACCCTCTTTCAGAAGTAAAAGCTCTTTTTGTTCTGTTGCTCTTTGATAAGCATGTTTTTAGTACTTAGGATGCATTTACATAAGATGCTTTTTTTTTTGAAAGGTATATTGCCTTGAATCATACCATAAACATAACTGGGGCTCTTTCAGACTTAAGTCTTAGTTCTGAATTCCATAAAGAGGTAATTTCTGTTGATCCTTTTACCTTGGCTTTTGACAAACCCTTATGACTCACTCTCTTAGGTTTGAGTGTACTTTCAGCAAATTTTTATACCACCTTGAAAGACAGATCACTCTTTCCTTCCCCAGGAATTCATTCACAAATTGTGATGTCTTGATGTTTATTGGCTTATACAGGAATTTGTATGCTTATGCAAGTGCTTGTAAATATTGACACAAGGCTTTTGCCTGAGATCAGGCATGCTGTATGTAACAGTGCACTGTGTAGAAAGGGCCAATAGGGTACTTAATCTTAACACAAATTATTTTGAGTAGTATGGCAGTAAAAATAAATCTGTGCAGAAAATCAGTAAGTTATGCTGATGTGGTATATATATATATATATGTAGTACAATGTTGGTGGATAAGGGAAGAGAGACTGACATCATCTATCTGGACTTCTGCAAAGCATTTGATACTGTCCCACACAACATCCTTGTCTCTAAAATGGAGAGAGATGGATTGGATGGGTGGACCACTCGGTGGATAAGGAATTGGCTGGATAGTTGCACTCAAAGGAGTCGCGGTCAACGTCTCGATATCCGGGTGGAGACCAGTGATGAGTGGGGTCCCTCAGGGGTTTGTGTTGGGACCAGTATTATTTAACATCTTTGTCAGGGACATGGACAGTGGGATTGAGTACACCCTCAGCAAGTTTGCAGACGACACAAAGCTGAGTGGTGTGGTTGATACTCTAGAGGGAAGGGATGCCATCCAGAGGGACCTGGACAGGCTAGAGAGGCGGGCCTGTGAGAACCTCATGAAGATCAACAAGGCTAAGTGCAAGATCGTGCACCTGGGTTGGGGTCATCCCAAACAAGGATACAGGCTGGGGGATGCAGGGATTGAGAGCAGCCCTGTGGAGAAGGACTTGGGGGTATTAGTGGATGCAAAATAAAATATGAGCTGGCAATGTGTGCTTGCAGCCCAGAAAGACAGTTGCACCCTGGGCTGCACAAAAGAAGTATGGCCAGCAGGTCGAGGGAGGTGACTCTGCCCCTCTACTCCACTCTAGTGAGTCCTCACCTGGACTACTGCATCCAGCTCTGGGGACCCCAGCATAAGAAGGACATGGAGCTGTTGGAGTGGGTCCAGAGGAGGGTCATGAAAATTATCAGGGGGCTGGAGCACCTCCCCTATGAGGACAGGCTAAGAGAGTTGGGGTTGTTTAGTCTGGAGAAGAGAAGGCTGTGGGGAGACCTTATAGCAGCCTTCCAGTACTTAAAGGGGGCCTACAGGAAAGATGTGGAGGGACTCTATCAGGGAGTGTAGTGATAGGACAAGGGGGTAATGGTTTTAAATTGAAGGAGGGCAGATTTAGATTAGATACTAGGAAGAACTTATTTATTGTGAGGGTGGTGAGACACTGGAACAAGTTGCTCAGAGAAGTTGTGGATGCCTCCTCCCTGGAGGTGTTCAAGGTCAGGTTGGATGAGGCTTTGAGCAACCTGATCTAGTGGAAGGTGTCGCTGCCCATGGCAGGGGGGTTGGAACCAGATGATCTTTAAGGTCCCTTCCAACCCAAACCATTCTATGCTTCTATAACTTAGTCTTGCCACTCTCTGGAGCTTTTGTTCTTAAATCTGCCTGTAAGGAGATACACGTGTTTGTACAGAAGTGTGAAATGATTGTCACCGAAGCATGGGCTAAATTGTTTGAGGCAAAGTTTTCATGTGAACTTTGCCCTGTGAAGCTGGTTTCATGTGATGTGAAGATTCTGGCTAAAGAGTTTCACTTCTCATGCCTGCTGCTCACTTTTGCTTGACACCAGTATTTACTCTGTCTCTTGGTTTGGCTAAACCCTTCATAGAGCTAGGCTTTCCACTGGAAGCCGATCTGGTTAGATCTAGCCGATCTAGACCACCCTTAAAGACAGAAGTCTGCAGAAGGCATAGCTGTTGAATTTTAAGCGGGTATATAATAAACCAGTACTACCCATAAGCATATTGTAGTATGCAGGCTGGCATTAGACAATTTAAAGCTTTGTAAAGGAATTAACAATTTTTTTTGAGGATCTAATTGTAAGAATTGGATGTCTGCATTTCTGAGAGACTGGTCTATAGGTCTTTCATGCTACTGCCTGAACCTCATCCCGCCCTCTTGGTTAATAAACATAAACTATTGTATATACAGAATGCTAAGGACAACTCATAAAGGCTGTTTCTATGACCTCATTTTATGTAGTCTAGGTAATTCAGATAGATAGACAAATCTGTTGTCAGAATCATAAAGCTCTGTTTCTGACACCACCATCAAGTAGCAGAGGAATGATTATGTTTTCAAAAGATTGCTGTTATATTTCCCATGATCAAATACTGAGAGTAAAGGCTGGACTATGAGAGAAATAAATCAATTTTTTTAAACATGCACTGGTATAATGGGACCATAACTGTATAATAGGAGTATAAAAAAAAATTAAAAGGGTCAAATCTTTACTGTCAGAAGCCAAGGCATAAAATGAAAATAGAATTTCAGATCTGATTGGTTTAGTTTGGTTGGATTGGTTTAGTATTCAGGCTTACCTGATCATTCTTGTGGAATTGTCTTTATTTTCTCAATAGAGTAGGATATCATATCACTTTTCTCATGTTCTCCCTCTTTTAATCCATGGAAGAAAAAAGTAAGAGAAGTAAATTGGTGCTGCAATATCTTGATGACTATTATTCTCAACTTTTATGAAGAAATGGAGTCAGTGATAATGATTCTTTTCAAATTCTCTTGCCTCTTCTCTCAGTAGAGTAAAATAAAAAATCAGGTCTTCAAAGTCTAATATTCTCATGAAAAAGTTAAGTTAACTAAACTTAAATCTGTTTTTTCCCTGCAGGGAAAAAAGCTGAGATGGCTTCTCAGCAAATTATAGCTCTCTAGAGCTGGTTCTCTATCCCCTTTTTGTCAGTTTAGTAAGAAAAAAAAAAAGAGGAGAGGAAGACAACAATAAATACAATAAATGCAACAATTTGCATAAATGCAACGTAAGAAAAGTGTTATGATTAGTCATAATAATGGAAAAGTTTCAGATGCTGACTTGTGAATGTCACTGCAGTTACCAATCTTTGCCCTGCCATCTGTATGTGAGTAGTAGATTTTTTGAATATGTGATAACTCAAGGATGGCTAGGGAAGATGGGCATACACTGTAGTATCATTCACAGAACAGCAGCTTTAATATCTGGAAGGAGAGAACCTTCCTTCTGACTTGGGTAGTCTGCTGTGGGGTTGCTCCTGAGCAGGTGCAGACTGGAGCCCTATTTAACCTATTCACAAGTGATGGATCTTTCAAAGTTTCACAACAACTACGATTATATATTAAAACAGTTCACCAGGCAGTGAAGAATATTGGATTTTTCCCCTGTATTTTTTGTGGGTATTTGGGAACTGGGAAGATCAAAGGGTCTGTGCACTCTATTTTGGTAAGGTGCTTTAATTAATGGATACACATGTGTTAGGTGTATCACAAAAGTCTCAGGGAAACCGTGATGCAACCATTTTGCCAGACTTTTTCTACTTTTTATTCTTGTATCTCCCATGATTTGTGAGCTCTTACAATAAAGATCAAAAATACTCTTTCATTCTATAATTTTGATGCTTTAATTTACAGTGCAATTTCTAGAAGCTGGCCTGGTGGCCAGATGTCTGCAATGTCTTCCCATAGGCAACATATAAGACCCTTTTGTGAGTTAGGAATGTAGGTGTATCCCTTGTCAGGGTGCTCAGTGCCACTGAATCTGTATGGGTATCTTTTTTACTCCCCCGAAGTACTCTCACATTATTTTCTGGCCTGCTTTAGCACAGAGAACCATGTTGTAGAAGCCAGGGCTTTTGTCTGGTTGTGCAGCTTTAGTGGAGAGGTAAGGAAACATCTGCCTTTTCTGGAGTCAAAGGACAAATACTATCTTAGTTGTCCTGCTCGTCAAGGATAACTTTTAAAGATTTAATTAAACAGCTCTGAACTGGAAAGGGGAGAAGGAATTTCTCAAAAATCCGTAGATTTGTGAAATCCAAGGCATTTTAACATAAGAGTGAACATTGGTGAGGATCATGAAAGTCATAAAACCTCATTGAACCATACTGTGACTACTTGCACCTTTTAGGAGAAAACATAGGAGAAACCATATTACAAATCCTTGACATTCCACTGTGGTCTGTAGTATTAATAAAAAAGCCTTGCCTGATTCTATTTCTAATTTATAAAGATTAGTCTCTAGGAGATGCAAAAAATGTGTAAAGCTGTGCAGTATAATTTTACATTTGTAGCAAAAAGACATGTTTAAGAAGTAGGAAGATGTATTGGAGACTGCTTTTTCTGCAACTTGCTAATCAGTTAAGATTCTTTAAGGGAAGGAGAGAGGATACTAGAAAAAATATTTATCTAAACCTACTGTTAAGAAATACAGTAATCAGTTATCAGAGCAATGTAAGTGAGATTGACTTTCCTTTTTCCCCATGAGAACTGTGCTGTGATCCATGATTCTTGTATAACCCCTGTTTACATTTCACTGCCTCCAGGTATTAAATGTAGGCTTAATAGAGCTTGTGGCAGGCAGAATGACTAATTACTTGGGCTTCTGACCCTGTTCTGCTCTGGAAAGATTGAGTATCTATTGACATGGGTGCACCCACCCCTGTGTTTTGACTATTGATCATCCTTTGGCAGCCACTAGCTGATGGAAGTACTACTGTAACTGTAAAAAATTATGCAACTGTGTGTGCTGAAATTATGCATCAATAAAGAACTGAATTAAAAGCTTACCTTTCAAAGAGTCTTGGGGTGCAAGTTTGCCCTTCATTTGGACTACACGTGGCTGTACACTAATATTTCCCAAATCAATGGTCTCCATTTGTCATACCATCAGGACAGGCTCTGCTGCTCTTGTCCCCCACCTTAGATTTCTCTTCTTTATTAATGGTGGGTTTTGTGTTTTGTCATGAGTCTCCCCATCCATCTGAGATGGCAGCAAATGGAATGAAATGAACACCATCAGTGGATTTTTCATCATTTTTAGAAAAAAACCCTGTGTTTTCTCTCACTGCTTTTTATTAAAAATAGCCCCATCAAGCTTAAAAATGAAATCTTTTTCTATGTTAAAAAAAAAGTGCATGTCTTAATTTCTTTTTAATGCTTCATTACTGTTAACATTATAGAACTGGCCATGCCAGCTTGTTGTTATAGGGTTGTCCATGACTAGCAGATTGTGTGGACCAGTGTCTTATAGGTATTTCTGAAAATTCTCATTAGTTTACAAAGAAGCATTTCATTGTTTCAATGCAAAAAATATTCAAGGGGATGCACAATTTTACTCCTATGTCTGTCTCCTTAACTCCTGACTTTTTGTAGTAGAAAATGGCTGTTTGAAAAGAGGAAAACTTCATGTCATGTAAGACATATCTGTTTTGGATGAAAGTATGCTGACTCTTTTACAGTACGTGAAGGATTGCCTTTGTCATTGTGTTCAATCAGGGATTGCTACAATTCCCCAAGTAGTTACTGAACATGTCATGTATGCTTCCAGAACATTACCAGAGTCTTCAACTAGAAAGGCAGGAGGCAAAAGTTTTGCAAATCCTCTTCTAATGAAGTCAGAGACAAATGGAGCAATGTTTGTCCCTTTGTCAGCTATGAAGGAGCATTCCACAGAATAAATGGATCATCAGCACCATGTGTCACCCATTTTTTTTGTCTGTTGAAGGACTTTCACATGTTTTGGATAGCACTTGCATGATAAATACTGGGTATACCTCTTCTGTAGTTGCTGCCAGTGATTCTATTCTATGTTCTAGAGGGCAGGGCTGCCATCCAGAGACAGCCAGACAGGCTGGAAGAATGAACTATCAGGAACCTTGTGAAATTCACCGAGGACAAAGGTAAAGCCCTGTATATGGGAGGAAATAATCCCTTGCACCAATACAAGCTAGAGACCGACTGGATGAGGAGCAGCTGAAAAGGACCTGGGAGTCTTGGTAGACAGCAAGCTGAACAGGTTGGTGGGGGATGAGAGACAGCAGATTATGGGCAGACAAGATTTCAATGCATACATTGAAACAAGGGAGATTCTGACTGGATATAAAGAAAAACTTTTTCAATATGAAGAGAGTGAAACATTGGAAGAAGTTGCCCAGAGACTTTGTATTCTCTCCATCCTTCGAGGTTTTCAAGACCAAACTGGATAAAGCCTTGAATAACCTGGTCTAATCTCATAGCTGACCCTGCTCTGAGCAGGAAGCTCAGAGCTCTGGAGGTCTTGGAAGAGGTCTCTTCCAAGCTGAATTATCCTATGATGCTATTTTAAATATCAGTAAGTTCCTGGATGCTAATGCATTGGGTAATATACCCTTTGTTTTCACTTTTGTTATTGCTTCCTTGTTCTGTTAGATAAAATGTATTGCAATAAGCAATACTGGTGTGTTGAGTCTCCAGCAGTTACTCAAGATAGGCAGTGACCAGTGCTGAGGGACCTTATGATCTTTGAATAATTTTGCAAAGCTTTGTATATTCTTACAAAATCACAGAATCACAGAATCATATAGGTTGGAAAAGACCTTTAAGATCATCGAGTCCAACCGTAAACCTAACACTACCAAGATCACCACTATACCATGTTCCTAAGCACCTCATCCAAACGTCTTTTAAATACCTCCAGGGATGGTGACTCCACCACTTCCCTGCACAGCCTGTTCCAATACTTCACAACCCTTTCGGTGAAGAAATTTTTCCTAATATCCAGTCTAAACCTCCCCTGGCACAACTTGAGGCCATTTCCTCTCGTCCTATCACTTGTTACCTGGGAGAAGAGACCGATCCCCACCTCACTACAACCTCCTTTCAGGTAGTTGTAGGGACCGATAAGGGCTCCCCTCAGCCTCCTTTTCTCCAGGCTAAACAACCCCAGTTCCCTCAGCCGCTCCTCATAAGACTTCTGCTCTAGACCCTTCACCAGCTTCATTGCCCTTCTCTGGACATGCCCCAGCACCTCAATGTCTCTCTTGTAGTGAGGGGCCCAAAACTGAACCGAATACTGAACACAGTATTCGAGGTGCGGCCTCACCAGTGCTGAGTACAGGGGCACGATCACTTCCCTAGTCCTGCTGGCCACACTATTTCTGATACAAGCCAGGATGCCATTGGCTTTCTTGGCCACCTGGGCACACTGCTGGCTCTTACCTGCAAGAAGAATAAAATAAGTTGTTAAAACTCTCTACCTTTCTTTGCTATTTTAAGAACTTAGATGTGTTTCAATTTTCTTGATGACCTGAAGCTAAAGATTTGTTGCCTGTTTTATAGAAGTCTTTACAAGACTTTATGGATGCATTTCACACTGTGAAAAATAGAAGTAAGAAAGCATGACTTGCAAGAAGTCATTTAAAATGAATAGAATAAAACAGAAGACTGATCTCTTCTGTAATCCAACATTTATGCACAGATTTCAGATAAGGAGAATTGTTTTCGACTCTTTGCCCACTTATGCTGCCTTTTCTCTTTTCAGCACTTGTCCTATGCTCTCATTTGCTTTCATTTCATATTTTGGCATAGAGTTCAGAGGAAGGGAATGGCCTCAGGCTCTGATGTAAATATGGGCCAAAAAATATTTTTACAGTAGTCCGAAGTCAGTGGCTTCTCACGGGCAGAACACATAAGAGTTCTTTTAAGAGAAAACTTTTTGCTTTAGTAGTTTCCGTTCAAAGAAGTTTGAGAAGTACGAATGGACAAATTTATTTTAAAATTAGGTAGAAAGCTATAAGCAAATTTCTTAATAGAAATCACATTTCAAAATCAGTTTTAGTATTGTATACAAATCTAGTCCAGAAAGTAATATTGCCCTACTGAATTCATCAGAGTTTTGTCCCATCACTTTAGACTCGTAATGAATGTGACTCCACTGTGAAAAGTCAGAAATGGCTATCAAGTGTCCTTCTGACATGATTTCTGCCAGTGAAGCAAACAGTCATTGGAACAACACCTGAATCTCAGACAATCTGTTTAAAGATTGTCTGGTCTCATTTAGACTATTTGTGTGGGATTATTCATTTAAAAAAAAAAATGTTCAGTGCATTTTTTTGTGGGACTATGTGAATTATCTTTAATAGCTTGACATCTATCAACTTCCTGATTTAACAGATTTTACTTTCAGGGAATTTTCTTATAATAAAGCTGGAGTAAATGATGACATTACCAATTTAGTTGTTCTCCCTTGTTACACGATATGTCTCTGTTCTTTTTAGCTCACGTATGTATGTACGCTAACAGTTTTGCCTAACTGAATCAGCAGGAATCTTTCTATTGACTTTTCTGGTTTTTTGGAGCAGGCTTTTAGGTCTAAGAGTCTTTCCTTACAAGCCAGACCTTCAGGCTCTGAAAATTAAGTTTCTCTCTAACATACTAAGTATACTTAGTGACAGGGAATCTTATGATGAAGCAGTTTCAAGGGATTTGGATTGGGGATCTTGGAGGCAGGACTGAGATTTTGACTGCTTAGATGAAATATTACGTTATTTCAAAAATAATTCACTTATCTTCCATTATTTCCTTGGTACAAGAAAAAAATACTGTAAAGAACTTCAATTTAATTAAGGAACTCTCCTATAGCTCCAAATAGACGTGTTGGTTGAGGTACTTTATTTATTTTAACTCTTAATAAAAGAGTTCAGTTTGAATAAAATACTTGTATTGATTCCTCTTGAATTGAGATGCCTGTTTTAATGAAAGGTTGGTCTAAGAAGGCTGGAGGCCTGGAAGGCTCTGTGCCACTGAGTCTAGTCCTCTGCTAAAGCAGGAGACACAATAAAAGTCCAGCTAGAATAGATTTATGGAACTTGTATTTCATATGGCCCAAGACCTTCAAATAAACTTTTGACTTATACTATCACCCTGCCCCAAGCCACAACTGTTGTATGTGTCAGGAAGACACCAAGGAGTCATCACAGTAAGTATTTTAGATCCCTGGAAGGTATTTATTTATAAAAACCCCTAGAAGACCCAAGGAAGCAGGCCATGCATTATTTTACAGTAATAATGTCATGAGTGAAATATTTCTGCTGGATGCTGAGTGATGCTACGTTAAAGTCACATATGAGTAGAAAAATCTCAGCTGCATTTCTAAGAATTTAAGGTTGCTGGGCAAACCAGTAAGCGTTATGTCCTGTGGCACCCATTCATGCACTGCTGGAAAATGAAAAACTATGCAAAACAGCTGTGACCCAGAGATAAAATATGCATTAAAAGAAGTAAAAATCCCTTTTTGTTCCTCCTGGGATATCAGAGGAAGCTTGAGGTATGGGATTAAGTTGATGTATTATTTATAGTGCTAACAATTATTGATGGAATAGTCTGTTTTCCCTGTTTATACAGTATCACAACCACCAAAATTTCTTCCACAGACTTGACTTGTATCTCTTGAGCAAGTTCTTTGCTCTCACAGTTCAGTGTTGGAAACAGCTTCAGAACCTCACTTCTCCTTGGAACAGAGTAGTTTGGGGTTTATAATTTCTTGTTAATAGCAAATGACTAGTATTCATGTTACAGGGATGTTTATGTAGGAAGGACTTAGTGTGGTAGCTGAATTGATGAAAACTACTTCTTACGTGTTAATAACTTGAACCCTCTCTTTCCCAAAATCGGAGGTTTTTGGTTAAAGCTTTTGATGTTTCAGTCTTAGTTCCAGCCTGCACCCCACATTTATCCTATCCCTTTCTTTTTACTTTCCCAAAGTTCATGTCCCTTTTCCTACTCCTCTTTTATTTTAATTGGGCCTCAGCTGTTCCTTCATGCTGTCAGTTCTGAAATGTTCACTCACCTTTCTTTGATGATGCTCTTTACAGATGTTTTCAGCCTTACCACCTGAGCCTGACTGAACAATAACTAATTCATCTTCCCATGTAAGCTCTTTTGTAGGTATTATTTCTGGGATCTTCAGTCATATTATGGAAGGGAAAATTACACCTTGTCTCTCACTTTCATATTTAATAACACATTTTAAAAAGTGATTCTTAGAGTGAAGGTAACATTTCAATTGCATTAGACTTTAAATGAAATAACACTTACTAAACAATAGTGCTGCTAATGAACCATATCCTGAAGTCCTCCGTATTTAGTCAGTCTTTACCAAGTAAATCTTCCATCAATTTCAGAGTAAAAGCTGTTTTTAAGAAATGAATTGAAGGATGTTGCATATTCTCATTCTTGTTACTATTGAAATAGGATAGTATTTTTTGCAGTTTACTAACTCATTGCGGTTTGTGTGGACTTGCTACACTTAATTTAATGGAGGTAGTCATTTTTTTCTCTTTACTTCAGAAGAAGTAATAACTTGTATAGCTCTGCTCTTTAGCTAAATATTTTTGGAACTCAAGGTTTGGAAGAATCAGCATTTGGCTTTATTCCTGTAAAGAATCCTCAGAACTAAAGGGGGGAAAAAAACCCCAACAAATCAAACATATGTGATACCTTTGGTAGTAAATCTCATTGAACAAATCAGGCTGTGAATAACAAAAGAGATAGAATTAAACTATTTTTTCCTTGAGAGGCTGGTCCTGTAGGTTAAACTGGAATGTGTTAATGGTGCAATTTTGGAACGCTGCACTACCACCATCTCTGGCCTAGCCTTGCTGTGTCAAGGTTCCAGGGATTGTCAGATTAACCATTTTCATAAGCAGTAAAACTGATACATGCAATTAAAATATCACTGTAAATATAATACAAAGAATAGCAACGCTATTCTCTCAGTCAGTGTGCATGGCGAGCTACACAAACAATTTAAATACAAGTGCAAAAACTCTAACTAAAAGTTTGCGGCAAACCATGTAACAGTGCACAGTCCACAGGCACAGTCCCTTTTATACACATCCGATGTGCCTTCCATCTGGACTTTTAGCCAAGACTCAGTTGTGAGGGTAAATATCAGTCAAGATATTTCAGTTACTTCTGGAGAAGGAGAGAGTGATATAAAATATAGGTTTGGGATTTATCACAGAAAGGGGATGATTTTTTCTTTTAGGAGACCCATATTAGAGCACAGGTGATGTACAAAATGCACAAAACCGAAGAAAACTCAAAAAATACTTGTCAAGCACATCTATTTTGTAGTATCATTCTTTTTTTTTTTAATTCAAATTTGATCTAGTATGACAATATTCCTATTAAAGCAGACAAGCCTATGCACAAAACTTATCTGCACCCATGGGATTTCCTTGCCTTGTGCAAAGCTGAACCCTTCCTTTACTGCTTTTTTGTTTTCCTGTCACTTGATATGGAATTAATTAGAGACCCATCACTATTAGTTTCAAAATCTATTTCTTTCCACTTCACCTTATTCTTATTGGATTCAATGATTTGATGTATGTTTTACTTCTTTAAAGAAACACGCCATTACTCAAAAGCTGGTGTTTCTTCAAGAGACTTACTCATTCTCCTCTGTAACATCTCTATCGATAGCTTCTCTGAAGGCTTTTGTGTTTTTCAGAGAGAATGCTTTCTGAGCTTAAATGTCAGTGATTTCCCCAAAAGATCACATCATTGTACTCCATATATTCCCCAAGAATTTAGATTGTGGTTCCTGACAGAAAAGAGACTGCAAAAATAATGCCTATTTAATAAATCCCCTTTAATGAACATGTATGGCTTGGATTTGTCTTATTTTTCTCTAATGACAAAAATAGCATGAGTCTTATTAAAACTGAAAGCATGGTAATTGCTGTTAAGGTTAAAATTTTCAGACTAACTATTTTTGTGTGCAAGCATCCAAAATTATTATGGTCAAAATTACTTACAATTTTTAAAATAAAATTTATCGTATTGCGTTTTCTTACTGACATGCTCTGATTTTTCCATTTTTGATGACACTCTGTACTCAGAAATACTTTTTAAAGAGACAGTGCCTTTTCCCACCCCAAAACTTCTGAATGCTGTCATGGTTTAACCCCACTTGGCAACTAAGCACCAGACAGCCACTTGATCACCCTTCCCTGGCCCCGGTGGGATGGGGGAGAGAATTGGGAAAACAAAAAAGCAAACTAAAACCCCATGGGTTGAGATAAAGACAGTTTAATAGGAAAGCAAAGGAAAAGAAAATCATAATAATAATAACAATAAAAGATCGTACAAAACAAGTGATGCACAATGCAATTGCTCACCACCCACTGACCAATGCCCAGCCTGGCCCAGAGCAGTGATCACTGTCCCCTGGCCAACTCCACCAAGTTTATATAGTGAGCATGATGTCATATGGTATGGAATAGCCCTTTGGCCAGTTGGGGTCAGCTGTCCTGGCTGTGCCTCCTCCCAACTTCTTGTGCACCTGGCAGAACATGGGAAGCTGAAAAGTCCTTGACTAGTGTAAGCACTACTTAGTAGCAACTAAAACATCAGTGTGTTATTAACATTATTCTCATACTAAATCCAAACCACAGCACTATACCAGCTACTGGGAAGAAAATTAACTCTATCCCAGCTGAAACCAGAACAGTATCCAGCCCTTATTCTATACTATCTACGTCATGCCCAGGTCCTACACTTTCCAATACATTCCAATTAATCACTACCACTTTCCCTGTCTTTTGATATATTTACACACAGATATCATTCCCTTGGTCTATGGGCCATCCCTCTAAAATGTCCCTTGAGTTCATTTAGTCCATGACTTTGGGCTCCATCTGTCATAACAGCCCTTCAGGGCAGGAGAGATGGTATGTGGTGTTGGATTGTTGCATGCTGAAGCCAGTTCAGGTTCCATCACCGCTGCACTTTGCTCGGTTTCATCAAAGTTCATTCTTCATTAATCGGGGTGATTCTTACTGAAATACCATTGATATGGCACATGGCAACCAAAGAAGTGATGACATACAGTATTATATAGCAATTAACATCATACCATTCCTTTCATTGGCTATTTTCACCCAAAAATCAAATTCCCTTGAGGTACACAACAGACTTTCCCATCCTTCCACATCACCCACCAAGTACACCCAGGTCCTTGAGCAAAAGCAATCCCACAAATGGCTTTTGCTTTGCCCAAAGCAGGAGTAACCCAGGCTGTTTTCCCCAACATCTTTCTTATGTGCACTATAGGGACTTTATCTCCTTCTACAGGACATAAAAGTTTTGATTGGGCAGGGCCAGCTCGATTGGCAGATCCCCTAGTGTTGACTAACCCGGTGGCCTTTGCTAAATGTGTATGCCCATGTTTGAATATCCCACCACCCATTGCTTGCAGTGTAGTCTTTAACAGTCCATTGTATCGTTTGATTTTCCCAGAGGCTGGTGCATGACAGGGGATGTGATATACCCACTCAATGCCATGCTCTTTGGCCCAGGTGTTGATGAAGTTGTTTCGAAAATGAGTCCCGTTGCCTGACTCAATTCTTTCTGGGGTGCCATGTTGCCATAAGACTTGCTTTTCAAGGCCCAAGATAGTGTTCTGGGCAGTGGCATGGAGCAAGGGATACATTTCCAGCCATCCAGTGGCTGCTTCCACCATTGTAAGCACATGGCACTTCCTTGGTGGGTTTGTGGGAGCGTGATATAATTGATCTGCCAGGCCTCCTCATATTTCTATTTCAGCCATCGCCCTCCATACCACAGACGTTTTAACCGCTTGGCTTGTTTAATTGCAGTGCATGTTTCACATTCATGGATAACCTGTGCAATAGTGTCCATGCTCAAGTCCACCCCATCGGTCATGAGCCCATCTATATGTTGCATCTCTTCCTTGATGGCCTGAGGTATCATAGGCCCACTGAGCTATAAATAATTCACCCTTATGTTGCCAGTCCAGATCCACCTGAGCCACTTCAATCTTAGCAGCCTGATCCACCTGCTGGTTGTTCTGATGTTCTTCAGTGGCCAGACTCGTGGGTATGTGAGCATCCACATGACGTACATTTACAACCAGGTTCTCTACCCGGGCAGAAATATATTGCCGCAGTGCGGCAGTCCAGGTGGGTTTGCCTCTGTGTGCTGGTTTTGGCTGGGATAGAGTTAATTTTCTTTATAGTAGCTAGTATGGGGCTATGTTTTGGATTTGTGCTGGAAACAGTGTTGATAACACACTGATGTTTTAGTTGTTGCTAAGTAATGTTTGCACCAGTCAAGGACTTCTCAGTTTCCCATCTTCTGCCAAGTGCACAAGCAGCTGGGAGGGGACACAGCCAAGACAGTTGATCCAAACTGACCAAAGGGCTATTCCATACCATATGACGTCATGCTCAGTATATAAATCTGCGGAAGAAGAAGGAAGGGGGGATGTTTGGAGTGATGGCGTTTGTCTTCCCAAGTAACCGGTTACATGTGATGGAGCCCTGCTTTCCTGGAGATGGCTGAACACCTGCCTGCCCATGGGCACTAATGAATGAATTCCTTGTTTTGCTTTGCTTGTGTGCACAGCTTTTGCTTTCCCTATTAAACTGTCTTTATCTCAACCCACGAGTTTTCTCACTTTTACTCTTCTGATTCTCTCCCCCATCGCACCGGGGGGGAGTGAGCGAGCGGCTGTGTGGTGCTTAGTTGCTGGCTGGGGTGAAACCACGACACTCTGTGCTGCCAGTTGCTCTGCTTCCATTGCTGTAACCAACCCCACAAGGCATTTGCCACCACGCATCAGTCAGTATAGAGACAGAGCACTGTCCACTTTTCTCGTTCAGCCGTATCCAAAGTCAGCTGGACGGCTGTCACCTCTGCAAACTGACTCAATTCACTTTCTCCTTCAGCAGTGTTTGTGACTTGTCATATAGGACTCCATACAGCAGCCTTCCACCTCCAATGCTTTCCCAGAAGACGACAGGACCCATCAGTGAACAGGGCATATTGCTTCTCTTTTTCTCTCAGTTTATTTTACAGTAGGGCCTCCTCAGCACGCGTCACCTCCTCCTCTGGTGATATTCCAAAATCTTTGCCTTCTGGCCAGTCCGTGGTCACTTCCAAGATTCCTGGGTGATTCAGGTTCCTATTGGAGCCCGTTGTGTGATTAGTGCGACCCACTTACTCCACGTAGCATCAGTTGCATGATGTGTAGAGGGGACCCTCCCTTTGAACATCCAGCCCAGCACCAGCAGTCAGGTTGCCAGGAGGAGCTGTGCTTCAGTACCAACCACTTCCGAAGCACCTCAAAATCCTTCATATGCTGCCAATATCTCCTTTTCAGTTGGAGTATAGTGGTCCTCGGATCCTCTGTATCCCCGACGCCAAAAGCCCAAGGGTCGACCTTGAGTCTGCCTTGAGTTCTGCCAGGGGTTCCAGGTAGGGCCATTCTCCCTGGCTGCAGTGGAGAGCACATGTTTTACATCTTGCCCTGCCGGACTGGCCCAAGGGCTACTGCATGAACTATCTCGCGTTTAATTTGTTCAAAGGCTTGTCATTGCTCAGGGCCCCATTTGAAATTGTTCTTCTTCTGGGTCACTTGAGAGAGAAGGCTTACGATCAGACTGTAATTTGGAATATGCATTCTCCAAAAACCCACAACCCCTAAGAAAGCTTGTATTTCCTTTTTGCTAGTTGGTGGAGACATAGCTGTTATTTTCTTGATCACATCCATTGGGATGGGACGACGTCCATCTTGCCATTTTATTCTTAAAAACTGGATCTCCTGTGCAGGTCCCTTGACCTTACTTAGTTTTATGGCCAAACTGGCTTTCAGGGGTGTCCTGGACACCCCTCCAAGTGACAGCAAACTGTTGCCTGCACTTTGCTGCCAAAGGGATTGAGAAAAATGCATTAGCGATATCAATTGTAGCATACCATTTGGCTGCTTTTGACTCCAGTTCGTATTGAAGTTCCAGCAGGCCTGGCACAGCAGCACTTCATTCAAGCCACGATAGTCTACTGTCAGTCTCTACTCTCCATTAGACTTTTGCACTGGCCATACAGGTGTGTCAAAAGGTGAACGAGTCTTACTGATCACTCCTTGGCTCTCCAGTCAAGAATCAGTTTATGGACGGGAATCAGGGAGTCTCCGTTGGTGCGATATTGCCTCCGGTGCACCGTTGTGGTAGTGATTGGCACCTGTTGTTCTTTTACCCTCAGCAACCCCACAACAGAAGGGTCCTCCAAAAGACTGGGCAATGTAGACAGCTGTTTCATGTCCTCTGTCTCCAAGGCAGCTATACCAAAAGCCCACCGCTACCCTTTTGGGTCCTTGAAATACCCTCCCTGAGGTAGTCTGTGCCAAGGATGCACAGAGCCTCTGGGCCAGTCACAATGGGGTGCTTTTGCCACTCATTCCCACTTAGGCTCACTTCAGCCTCCAGTACAGTTAGCTGTTGGGATCCCCCTGTCACTCCAGAACTACAGATGGGTTCTGCCTCTAGGTAGCTTGATGGCATTAGGGTACACTGTGCACCAGTGTCCACTAGAGCCTTATGCTCTTGTTGGTCTGATGTGCCAGGCCATCGAATCCACACAGTCCAGTAAACCCGGTTGTCCCTTTCCTCCACCTGGCTGGAAGCAGGGCCCCTCTAGTTCTGGTCATAGTATTCATTACTCACTTCTTGTACTTATTAGTCAGCAGTCCCTTCATTAAGATCAGAAGTAAGATCAGCCTTTTTGCTCTGTCTGGGGAACTGCCCACTGGAAACTGGAGCAGCAGTTTTCCTGGAAGAACTCCCTTTTGTGACTGTTTTTCCTTGCAACTCACGTATCCGTGCCTCTAGGGTCGAGGTAGATTTTCCATACGGAGAGTATGGAAAGTGGCGAGTAGGACTTATCCTCTTTGAGTTGCTGGCCCAGTTTCTCCACAGCCAAGACAAGGGAGGAAGAGAGACTTTCTTTGTATTGCTGGAGTTGGCTAGCCAATTCATCCACCGTTTGTCCTTCTCCGTCTTTCCAGGTCATTACTGCCAATGAGTTGGAATACAAAGCTCATGCACTCTGTACAAACTTCTGCCACATGGGTCGTGTGCACTTGACTTCATCTGGATCTTTGGAGAACTGCTTGTTGTCCAGGTCACCGTAAATCAACTCCAGCACAGCTAATTCCCTCAGGTACTGGATACCTCTTTCCATGGTGGTCCACTTGCCTGGCTGACATATAACGTCTTTCTTGAAGGCATACCTTTCCTTCACACTTGACAGGAGTTGCCTGCAGAGGCTGAGGACTTGTGCCCCTTTTCCAATCGCTTTGTCAATGCCCCCTTCCCTAGAAAGGCATCCCAGCTGTTTGGCTTCCTTACCTTCTAATTCCAGGCTACTGGCCCCGTTATCCGAGCATCAAGAGCAGCCACGTGGCAATGTGCTCGCCTGGACGATGGCTGAAATCCTTTCACGTATCTCGCAGCTCACTCAGGGATAGAGATCAGGTGGTTACCATGTCGTTTTTGAGTTCTTCCTCTCCCTCCAAGGAAGAGGAAGAACCCTCCTGCTGAGTTCTTCCTCAGTGGGAAGCAAGGAATTCTTCCTCCTCGTTCTCTTGATGGCCCTGCTTTAGAGTAGTCTGCCTCCTCACTGCTGGGGCAGTATGCTTCTTCCTCCTGCTCCCTCTTAGGCAAAGCTTCTTCATCCCGTACTAAATGAGCTGACTTTCGCTTCCAAGATTTCTTCTTGTGTATGGGGCGACTGATACCGCCATGGGTTGGTTCTCTGTTCAGCTGCAGTGCCTGTCGCCAGGGTTTGAGCAGCCACAGTGCCTGTCGACAGGGTTGGAGTAGTCACAGTACCTGTCGCCAGGGTTGGAGTAGCCACAGTATTCTTAAACAGTTGTTTAACCCAAAGCAAGACCTGACACATATTCAGGAGACATAGCAATAGTACCATGCTGGTTTAAGCAACCCAAGGATATTCAAAATTCTCAAGAGCTATTGTAATTAGCCTGGAGGAGAAGGGGAAGATGGAGGAAGGTGTCTCCCCCATAGGTTGGCTCTCTGAGGACAAAAAGTAAAAAGTGTAATTATTAATAATTTCTGATAGATGTCTCCCAAAATACAGAGGTGACGGCAATGCTGAGTACAAATACGAGATTGATCTCATGACCAATAATTTTATCATACCATAAGCTAGTGTTACACAATAGAGCAAAGCAATAACCTTAATCCACCTCCCAGAGGTGATAAAGAGCACATAAATACTGATAAGCAGTATATATGGCAAGTAAGGTGTTACATAACACAACTCTGAGAACAAATACAACAGCTCTGAGAGCAAATAAATCAACACTGTGACCAGAGACTACTAAACTAATATAATGAATGCTTATACCAAATTTGTTTTAACACAATCTGGTCAGATCTGTCGTTATCTCAACGCTTCGAGCCCCACGTTGGGCACCAATAAGGACTGTAGTTGTTTAATACCAGTCAGCAGCTAAGCACCACAGAGCTGCTCGCTCCCCCTCCCCCCCTCCCCGGTGGGATGGGGGAGACAACCGGAAAAAAAAAAGTAAAACCTGTGGGTTGAGATAAAGACACTTTAATAGGACAGAAAATGAAAATAAAATAATAATAATAATGGTAAAAGAATGTACAAAACAAGTGATGCACAATGCAATTGCTCACCACCTGCCGACGCCCAGCGTGTCCCCAAGCAGCGATCGCTGCCCCCTGGCCCACTCCCCCCAGTTTCTATACTGAGCATGATGTCATATGGTATGAAATAGCCCTTTGGCCAGTTTGAGTCAGCTGTCCTGGTTGTGCCCCCTCCCAGCTTCTCGCTGGGCATGAGAAGCTGAAAAGTCCTTGACTTAGTATAAGCGTTACTTAGCAATATCTAAACCATCAGTGTGTTATCAACATTGTTCTCATACTAAATCCAAAACACAGCACTATGCCAGCTACTGGGAAGAAAATTAACTCTATCCCAGCTGAAACCTGGACAATTGCTGTGTTGAAGAAAGCAAGCAAGCAAGAAAGCAAGCAAGCTAATAATCCTTTGAACTAATCCAAGACAGCTTTTCAGTGCCTTTGCACTGAAAAGAGTGTACATCTCTGGGGACAGTGTGGCAACTGTGTAATAAATTTGGTGGTCATTAATATTTGTTTTACTCATCTACACTATAATCCCTAATTCATCAGTGATGGGATTTCTTTGGAAACAAACAACCAAAATGCCATAAAAATATTTTCTCTCTTTTGAATGAAATTAGCAGGTAAGAAAATAGAGCTCATTCAGCCATGTGCAATATTGGTGTATCTCTGGAGGTCAAAAGTGAACTGGCAAAATTTTAAATAAATCAGAGGTTTGCTTGTTAGAATGATAAAGCTGTGGTCCTTTGAATTGTGAGTTAATGAACTCTATTTTTCCAAAATATTATGTCAAGATACCTCATGTTGTTTAGATAAGTAATTAGATAAGTAGTTTAAGCACCAGAATAATGAAGTTACCACTCATGTCCATAAATAGATGCATGCTGGGCTTTAAATATACATTACTTTCTCCTTAAGTCATTTGAATTTAGGTATATGCCTGTCCTTGTTAAGATTTATTGAAGGCATTCTACTTTACCATAGATCTTGCAGGTAAAATTCTGATGTCTGGATGAGATGGGATGAGCACAAGTGGAACAGCATACACAAGAAGACTTTTGTGGGTGACTGTGGAGAGGTCAGTCTAGATTTCACTGAGAGAATGAGGTCAATAAACTTCCACCACATAACAATTTTTTTCTGCCTGTCTTTATCAGTACTGCAATTAGAAGTAAGTGCAGGTGAGCAAATCCTATGTACTTCCACTGTGAACAATAATAAACTTTATTCACTTCCTTCTGACTGATCTGAACACAGAACAGGTGAGTTTACCTGTTGGTTTTTTTAATTTACTGCTACACTGCTCATGCATTATCTCCTTTGTTTTGGATTGTTGTTTTTTTGTCTAACTTTCATGGAGCTTTCACTAAGTTTTCAAAGGCATTTAGTTTTTTTAATTTCAATTCTTTTAAAGACTTTTTTTTCCTTCATCAGGTTTTTTGGGGTTTTTGGTTTTTTGTTTGTTGTTGGTTTGGGGTTTTTTTTAGCTTTTACAGCTCTTCATGCAACACTTTAAGTAATTGCCCTACTCTATTTAATTGGAATGACAAACAGTAGAAAGTTAATTAACAGAAAAAAAAAGTTCACTGCAGGGCAAGTTAGTAGAATGGTAAAAAGTCAGGATTTACAGTATTTGCACAACTTTCTTTATAAAGCAATTGTTCTTCATTATAATAATGCCAGGAGAGCAAACAGAAACAAAAAAAATGTGTTGCATTAGCAAACAATTAATGAGCATTTGTAGCTGAATGGAACCCACTTTTATGTATTATTTCATTAAAAGTTTACAGGATCCGTGAGACCAGAGAATAAATAAAGGTAATGATTTCAAGGTAATGGTCTCCTAGGGGGCATGAATATTGAACAAATGTGTTAGTGTTGCCTACTTACCTAAACCTTAAAACCAGGGGATTTTTATACCTTAATTTTTCTACTCTTTCATTAAAAGATCAAAGTGTGCTATTATATAAAAGACAAACTGGCACAGGTATTTCAAAATTATCATTAGAGCTACATTCTGTATTGTAGCTTAACAAGAGCTCCCCTTTTATGTTAAATGCCCCACAATTTAAACACTTTTTTCCATTGTGAAGGATAGGTCTTTGTATCCTTGTAAAAAGTGGCAAGTCTTTTGTAGAGCTTGATAACTTTTGAAAGAGTGATCAGCATTTCCTTGGCTGTATACCAACCTACACTTTTTATTTGGCAGTCTTCCACCAAAGCTGCACCACCAATCTCAGTGCTTGCATGCACACTTGGGTGATGGGGAGGCTTTTCACCATCTTCATCAATGTTTCACATACTTAGCAGTTGTACACAGACCTAGTTAGCACCTTCTTCATTTCAGCTGCCAGATAGGTTTGATAATGGTTTCAATACAATACGGTTGTCTTGGTTCCTTATGTAATGAAAATGTCACATAACCAATGGGCACACAGACTGCGAGGACAGCTGGAGTTTATGTAAAGAAACATACATATGAGGATCTTGGGAATTTCAGGGTGTTCCTCGAATCCAACAGTTTAGATGTGTATAGAAACCTGCTGATGCTCATTTTCTTCTTGTGTCCTTTTTTCCCGCTTCCCTGCCTGTATTCATCTGTTGGTTCTTGTCTCGTATTTAGATTGTAAAAGTTTTGGGAACAAAACTGCCTCAGTTGTGTGTTGCTATGGGGCCTAGCACAAAGGAGTGCTGGTCCTTGGCTGAGCTTCTTAGAAACCAAAAGTACACGTAAGTAATTGTCAGGTTTCTAGTAAACCTCTGCAAATCCCATTATTGCTGCTGCTTTACCATCCCCATTTCTAAGTACATCCCACATGGTCTAAGAATTCTTTTTTACCTAGGCTATAAATTGATCCTTGCTTTATTAAATGGCTCTAGAATTTGATAAACATTGTTTTAATGAGTGTGAATGTGGTTACAGCAAGGGTTCAGGCAGGGAACTTGGAATATAAAAGTGTAATTTGTGGCCTTACCACCCAGGTGAGGTGTTCTGCATATCTGTGAAATGGACACAGCCACGCTTACCAGATTATTGAATAGGGGGTTGCTACGCAAGGAAACTTCTAGGCTGACCAGTCATCTGAAAGGTGTGTTTTAAAGCACGTAAAGGACTGTTATGCTATAGTTTTGAGTTCTTTGTAGTGCTATAATTTTAGTTCAGGACAAAATGTAAGTAGTTTTTCCAGCATGCAGGTTGTCCATATCCATCCTTTTCAGTTATACTGTACACCTCACCTCTCTTAAACGAATTTTTAGTGGTGAATTAGGCTAAGAATGGTGCAGATACCTGCTCTAGCACTGTTGCTCGCATTTGTCGTGATTTCAGGGTGGAACAGCAGTCATGCTCTTTGCAATGGATCAGAGGAAAAAGCACTCAATCAATAAATGTAAGAGAATCACATAGTAGACCGTGAGTCCACAGCAGCAATGTGTACCAGCCTGCATAATGTATTCATAACAGCTGTGGTAACCACGTGGCTGAATGAGTGGCTGAGATGACCTTGTTCATTTAATTGAATGCATTATCCTAATATATTCTCTCTGGTACACAGATGTTCCCTGATAACTAATACTGACCTCCAGCGTGTAGGGTAACAGGCTGTGGAGCCTGTAATATGTGAGCAGAGGTGGGTGAGGGATGGTGTCATGGTGGGGGGCAGTGAGGAATGTGTGTGGCTGAAACACACTGCACAGTCCCAACAGTAGCGTGTGCATTGCCCGACTGGAGGTCACAGGGGAAGGTCAGAACTACAAGAAACTTTAAGACTTTCCTGTCACTTTTGTTGGAAGGAGAATCAAGCACAGTAGGCTGGAAGATTGAGACAAATCACAGTGCCACTTTTGGGGCAGTTCATCAGAGCCAGATTTGCTAGACCTGAAGATGAAGTCTTCTGCCTTTCTTTTTCATTGTTTGAAAGGGGTGAATGCTTTTGCAGAGCAATTTTGTGTTCTTCCAAATTGTGGAGCCATGAATGTCAATACCCAGAATTTTGTACTGCCTTCATGTTAGAAGTCATTTACCCCCAACTTTGCTCATGTGTAAATGGTTACACAAGGCAAAGGAATATCAGGAACACCTAGGGATGAAGAGAAAGTGGAGGCATTCAATGCTTTTTTTGCCTTGGTCTTTAATAATACTGATAGACCTTGGGCTGCCTGGTCCCCTGAGTCCGAGGACCATGAGTGTGGGAACAGTGACTTTCCTTTTGTGGACACTGAAATTGTAAGGGACCAGCTGTATCAGCTGAATGTTCACAAGTCCATGGGACCTGATGGGATTCATCCCGGAGTACCAAAGGAGCTAGCAGATGTTATGGCAGGACCCCTCTCGATCATCTACCAAAGGTCTTGGGAGTCTGGGGAGGTCCCTGCTGACTGGAAGCTAGCCAATGTTATTCCAATCTACAAAAAGAGTGTGAGGGAAGACCTAGAGAACTACAGACCTGTTAGTCTAACCTCAGTTCCTGGAAAAATTATGGAGAAGATTATATTGGGTACTATTGAAAGGCATTTAAAGAATAATGCAATAATCAGGAACAGTTAACATGGGTTCACAAAGGGAAAGTCCTGTTTAACTAATTTGATATCCTTCTATGATAAGGTCACCTGCCTAATGGATGAAGGGAAGGTGGTGGATGCAGTTTTTCTGGATTTTACTAAGGCTTTTGATACTGTCCCTTACAGCATCCTTCTGGACAAGTTGTCCAGCTGTAGGATGAGCAGTTTCATGGTGTGCTGGGTGAAGAACTGGCTGAAGGGCAGAGCTCAAAGGGTTGTAGTGAATGGGGCTACATCTGGCTGGTGACCGGTCACCAATGGTGTTCCTCAGAGTTCAATTCTAAGGCCAGTTCTGTTAAATATATTTATCAACTATCTGGATGCAGGAGTTGAATGCACCGTTAACAAGTTTGCTGATGATACCAAACTGGGACATGCTGTTGAGTCTCTTGAGGGACAAGATGCCTTCCAGAGGGATCTAGATAGATTGGAGCATTGGACAATGATTAATGGGATGAAATTGAAAAAGTGCAAATGCTGGATTCTGCACCTGGGACAGAGTAATGACAGGCACAAGTGTAAACTGGGAGAGGAGTGGCTGGAGAGCAGCCAGAAAGGGATCTGGGGGTGCTGGCTGACAGCAGGCTCATAGGAGTCAGCAGTGTGCCCTGGCAGCCAAGAGGGAAAACCACATCCTGGGGTGCATTAAATACAGCATAACCAGCTGGTCAGAAGAGGTGATTATCCCACTGTATTCAGTGTTGGTGCGGCCTCACTTTGAATACTGTGTGCAGTTCTGGGCCCCACAATTTAAGAAGGATGTGAAGGTCCTTGAAGGCATCCAGAGGAGGGCAACAAAGCTGGTGAAAGGGCTGGAAGGCATGTCCTGTGAGGAGTGACTAAGGACTTTGGGTTTGTCTAGTTTGGAGAAAAGGAGGCTGAGGGGCAACCTCATTGCTCTCTACAGCTTCCCGAGGAGGGGAAGTGGAGAGGGAGGTGCCCATCTCTTCTCCCTGGGATCCAGTGATAGGATGCATGGGAATGGTTCAAAGCTGCACCAGGGGATGTTTAGACTGGACATTAGGAAGCATTTCTTTACTGAGAGGGTGGTCAAACACTGGAACAGGCTTCCTAGAGAGGTGGTTGGTGCCTCATGCCTGTGAGTGTTTAAGAGGCATTTGGACAATGCCCTTAATAAGATGCTTTAACTTGGTCAGCCCTGAATTGGTCAGGCAGTTGGACTAGATGATTGTTGTAGGTCCCTTCCAACTGAAATATTCTATTCTGTTCTGTTCTGTTCTGTTCTATTCTATTCCTTGTGGAGCAGTATTGGTTTCTTTTTGCAGTGTGCATAATTGTGGCAGATGGAAATACCAGTCAACAGTTTAGGATTTTGTCATTCAAATACCAAAATTTTTAATTCTCACTCATATTTATCCATGCAAATGCCCTTGGAATTTAATTAGAAAATTACTGAGAAAAGCCAAGGAATTTTTTATTTTTTCTTAAGGAACTGTTTGGTTCCTGCAAGGCATCTCTCCTGAGCTGGCTAACTTAATATGTATGTGGGATTTGGTAGCACTGAGACTTTAGTCATACTGAAACATTTGTTTATTTTTATAATCTATGCTGTGTAACAATTAAAAATCTGCTGCACATTTATGAAGGTTTTGAATATACTCATTTTATAGTTAGGCATTGTTATTCTTAACTACTCAAATAAAATAAACATAAATTATTATAGACAATTAATTATAATGAAGAGTTTAAAATGTCCAGTATTAGAAAGAATTACATTTTGTCATTGAGATAAGTAGCGCTATTATGTCTTCTTAGCTTTACGTATTTCTGTTCTGTGCAAAGTATTTGAGACCATCCAAACTGCAAAAACAAATGCAGATAAATTTTTCAATACAGTGTGGCCTGGTAGCTGATACTTCTTTTAAGAGTTTGTGTTGGGTCTGGCTGAGATGGAATTAATTTTCCCCATAGAAGCCCTCATAGTGCTGTGCTTTGTATTGGTAGCTACAAAGGTGTTGATAACACACCTGTGTTTTGGCTACCGCTGAGCAGTGCTCGCACAGCATCAAGGCTGTCTCTCCAGCATTACCCCCGACCAGTAGGCTGGGGGTGGGAAAGATCTTGGGAGGGGACATAGCCAGGACAGCTGACCTATAAACTGACCAAAAGGATATTCCATACTATATGATGTCTGCTCAGCAATAAAAGCTAAGAGAAAGGAGGAGGAGGGGGAGTAATAGAGCGGCTTTGGTGGCCACCTGGCATCCAACAAAGGTCAACCGACCACACAGCTAGAGAAATGGGCTTGGGAAGTCTCATTCAAAGAAGAATAACTCTGGGTATCCCCCTTTGGTCCCTCACTGATCATGAGGATATGGCCAAAACAGTCAAGTGGAGTGAGCTGTCATCCTCGTTTAGAACATGCCGATTCCCTAGTTTGTAGGTTCATGTTAAATTTAATTACTGAAATTAATTCTCTTTAAAGAAAGACAAATACAATTACTGTTAATGAGCAGCCTCTACTAGGTGCCTACAGTACTGGTATTTTGTGTTGCTGTTTTTTGTGTTGTGTTTGTATGAATATGTATCATAGTCCTCATTTGAAAAGAGATGTGTAGTAGAACAGTTTTTTCTGGTAGTCAGTTAATTCTGAGACTCCCCAGTAACACTCACTTTCACTTTGTTTCCCTCTGTCTTATCGTACTGATTTAAGAGTTGGCACTTAAATCATGGGATTCATGAAGGATGAATTTTAAATACTGGGGAAGTTTGAACAAGGGATGTGAAAGGTCTGGACAATCCTTTGAATACTCAGGAAGTAAATACCAGTGAAGATGGAAGGTTAATTCAAATCTAAACCAAACTTCTCCTGGACGGACTAAATTGAGCTGGAGGCTTTGTGCAAGACTGGATTGCTACCTTTTAATCAACCCAGAACACTCAGAAGAAGATTTAATAAATTATAAGCATAAAAGGAAACTAACAGGGAGGTGATGAACTTCTCAGAACACTTAACAAAGGCAGCCTTTAATATTGTTTTGAATTGGGGAATCACCTTATACAAACTGGTTCATTTTGTATAAACTGGTTTGCACCTTATATTTAGTTTAATAGTTGGATGAACTTAAAAGGACAGCTCTTTCCCCAGTCTCTGGTACATCTAGATTTGCATCCAAAGAAGATGGATGCAAATTTTATTTTATTAAAAAAAAAAAAATCCTGGGAGGAGCTGTAGAAAATGCTGTTCATCTGAAATGTTGGAATTTCTCCAAAATATAGCTGTAATCCTAAAGAGTTTAGGAGATTTTTATTTGTATTCAAGCAGAGAAACTGAGCTCCTTGTGGGGGAGAGAGGCAGTATTTCTTTGCAGACTTGTCCATCTGATTATTTTTCCCAACTGGCGGTATGACTAGCTTGTTAGCTGGAAGAAAGAGTAATGGGATTGGAAAGGCATGGACGTGGTTAAGTATCTTTGTAAAACTGAAGTCCCCTGACATTTCCTGATGAAGCATGTGATAGTATAAAGTAAATTAAAACAGAGGCCAGCTTGGACAAATGTCTGACAGGCATTGTTTGGTAGTTCCTCTTAATGAGGAGTGACACTTCTTTCTTTTCTTTCTTTTATGCAATTCATCAGGGCAAACCAGACCACAGATCTTTGCAATAACATACAAAAAAAATTCTAACCCCAAGACTTTGTCAATTCAAACAGTGCTTGTACAAGCAAAGTGACAATCTATTGTACTTCTTTACAGAGTTCATTTTTGGTGTCTGTTATAGCATCATAACGTGCATTGCATTATTGTTCTACTTAGACAGTGAATTGCTGATGTGTATAATGATGCACCTGTTAGTCAAGAAATCCCTCAGAAGCCAAACGGTGCTATAAAATTGACATACTCACACGCAGCCAGAACTGTCAGGATGTTTCCTCTGCATTATGCAATATTTTCTGCTTTATGGCCATTAAAGGCAATAATAAAACAGCTGTCGCTGAGTGGTATGTTGTCAAATATCAGTGAAAAGCATTGAGATGATGATAGCAACGTGATGCACAGTGCAATAGCTAAGGATGGGTCAGTGTTTTTATTATCAAGCCTGGGTTTTTTTCTGTGTGTATATGTCTTTGCCCTAGGCAGGAACTTGCCAAACAGCAGATAAGCCCTGGAGCAATGACCAACTTTTGCGCTTGCAAGATTTTCAATAAATGTAACCATATAACTTCATTCAGTTTCTGGAAATGAAGTTTTGTGACAGACTGCCAATGAATTTTACAACTTTGTGGGTCTACCACCGGTGCTGACAAGTCTTCTGACTTCTTTGTCTCTGATTGTTCAACTGGACTGCCTTTATTACCATGGAGAAGAGGTGAAGGGAGAGGGTAGAAAAACATTCAGTATATCTTTAGTTGCAACATCATAAAGAATTTATCTAATACGTATTTGTTGCATTTTGATCACACCTTTCTTAGGGATTCCAGGAATGCTCTGAATGCTAGGGAGCCTTGGAGCCTTCGCCCACATTCCTGTAGCATCTCTCCTGGCCACCTGAGTTTGGGACGAAGCTGCCTGCAGTTCTAAGGAAGACCTCAGGACCTCTGCCAACTTTCTGACTCTGGAAGCTTTTTCACTGAAAGGGCAGAGAGGATAGATGATCATCGGAGACCCATTCACTGCACAAGTCCCTGTATCATGGAGGGTGTGCTTCAAGCACTGGAGGTGTGAAAGACTGGTCTCCACAGATGGCCCAGGAACACTACTATGGAGAAGAAATGTCAGTGGGAATTATCATGACCTTGAATGCCATTCTACAGAGACATGTAGTGTTTATCACCAGCATAATTTGAGGATCACAAATATTGTTTTAATATAACCCAAAGAGATAGGAAAGTATTATTTATTTACATGACTACTGGTAGTAACATTTTTTCATGTAGCAAACACATACAAAAGCTACTGCCCTTCAGAAATATCTTAGTACTTTCTCCTGCTGTTACAGATATGTCATACAGATACATAGTTCATCACAAAAGATTGATGAGAGTCAATAATTGCACCCAATTATGCCAAGTTTCAATTCAGTGCTGTGGAACAGGACCATGCCTCTCTCTTTAGATCATGAGTCAGCATCCTGGTTGGTTTAATGATCACTTAAAATATGGAGCAGATTATAACTGGACTAAGATCAGAGAGCAGAGATGAACAAGTGATTAAATACTTTTTGATATAAATTTGATTTTCACTTGTTTGAAAAGAATAAACCAGAGAGGAAAGAACCGAACTAAATCTGAGACATGAAAGTCTATTGCAGAGGTTGTTTTCTAGCTAAAAACAAACCAAGGGCTGTTACCATAACTGTTTCAGCTGGTTTCAGATTAGAAAAATAAGGTCTCTGAAATACACAAGAACCTGATTATGAGAGGCATCAGACTAGCATGATCTTTGAATTCAATTCAGCAACAAAAATTGCCAGTTAATTTGTTGAGAAAGGGTAACTTAAACCCTCATTCAGAAATTAAATTTATTCCTTCCAAAACCAAACTTTTCCCTATTTCTTAGGGAATAAACTGCATCTGTTTTCCATAGGCTATGCATATGGCACTTCCCCAACCTCAACGATTTAGCATTTGTATTCTTGGAAGGCAGGTAGGTAACAATTTGGGGGCTAGTGAAGCCAGAGACTCTTCATTTACCAAAGTTGCTGGAAGTTGTAGAACAACAGAGTAAGGAGTCACGAAACATTAACTTTGTAAGAGTTCTCAGAAATATATGGCTTAGAATAACTCAGAATCCCAAATGCCTCAAAACTAAGTTAGACTAAGATCTTTTTCTTCTATTTCTAACCTTCCATAGGCGCGCCTCCCCCCCCCCATTTTCCTATTTTCCTTCTCTCCACCCCTGCATGGGAATTTGTTAGACTCAATACTATTTGTGAGAAAATATCCTTAGCTAATTTTATATCAAAGCTGCAATGTACTCTGTAAATTGGTTTTACAGTCTTTATAACACCACTGGCTACTCAGCATGAGGGTATTTGCATTTCTGATAAAATAAAATAATACATCTAGAACGATATTTGCTCATAGGAACAGCATGGTTCCTGTGTGTGGTGGGTAATAGAAACCTTGAATCTCATTTTGGCTTTCTTGGTGTGTCTAAAGTGGATATATCTTAAATTCTCTATTCAGTTATTCAGTTATTATTATGTGCATTTTAAATATACGCATTGCTATGAGTACTAAATAAATAGATGACAGAGAACAATTTCTTATTCCACAAAGAAGAGGAAAAGTTTTTCCTTTCTTTGCTTCCAAATAACTTCATTTGATTTAAACTGTTATTTAAGAGGACTCTCAACTAAATCTTAAGTTCCAGTCCATGTCTCAGGACAATTATGATTATTTTGTTTAATCCAATTTATTTTAATTAATTTAATTATTTTAAATTTATTCATATTATTTGAAATGCAGACAGTATCACAGGTTCAGCAGCCATGATTCCCATACTGAAATCAAGCAGTCTAAATATTCTGTATACAGACTTAAACTCAAACTGCTGCCAAACTTTTATTTTTAATGCTGCTTTTTGAAAGGACTGGATCACCATGCATCCTGGTCTTCCTCTGTAGTGATTGGAACATTCAGTCTGAACAAAGAAAAGGTAACTTTGGATCCTCTTACACTGCATAGCACATTAACCCCAGCTCTCCCACAGTCTGATTACAAGCTTAGATTGCTGTTGTATGGTCACTGTTGCTGTCATTTTAATGGAAACAGAGAACCCTACCCAGTTAACACAAGTCCGAGCCCTAGACCCTGAAGGAGAGGAGGTACATGTTTTCTGGAGATGGTCAGAAGGATATGACTTCTGAATAGAGGTTCTCTCAGTTCATCATGTGAGATAATTTGGACTCTGATGTATCAATGTTTCCTATTCATAGTGCAAAGTTTGTAGGTACGTAAATCAGCATTCTGGCAGAGCCTGTATACTTACGAGTTTGGTAGAGAGCTCATAGGGTACAGTAATCCGAAGCAATAAATGGGGATCCATCTATTAAGGACTAAGTTTTCAAAAGGACCCTAGATTTACAGCATGGCCTGCAATACGAAAATAGACTTTAAATTTGAGATTAAAGCTACTTTTTTTCCCTAATATTTCAAGATAATTTGTTTCCTATTAAATCTGTTTTTCTATAGGTTGTTGATGGACATGATTGTTTGGTCTGCTGGAACTTGTTAGAAACTTGTTTCTTTTTTTCATATTTCAGAATAAAAGAGCAAACCTCTTTTAAGGCATATGAACCCACAATGTTTCACAAGTATACGGAGTGGGAAATTGTTTTGGATAACACTCTGAGTAAAAGATAGCAGATTTGACCAGTGATTCCTTTTTTAGGGATAGAACACTATAAAATATATAGGAATTCCTTTTTTAGAAAGTGATGGAGTGATTAGTTTCCTTTATATTTAAGGATTATCTCCTTTAGTCTTAAGGATTAAAATGGAGATCTTATGGAGGCAAGTCCACGCTCGTGGTGGCAGGTGAAGGCCCTCCCTGCCCACCTTCCCTCCCCAGATGCCTCTGTACAACAGGTATGAGGCCCTGGAGGTGGAAGGCCAGTCAATGGAGGATGGGGATGACAGTCCATCTACACCAGGGGTGTCGCCCAGGTCAGAAGAACGTACCTCTCGTATTAACACCACCTCCCCAAGGAAGAGAAGACGGGTTATAGTTGTGGGTGACTCCCTTCTGAGGGGAACTGAGGGTCTGATATGCTGGATGGACCCTCCTCTTAGGGAAGTCTGCTGCCTCCCTGGGGCCTGGGTGAAGGATATCACGAGGATACTCCCTAGCCTGGTATGGCCCTCGGACTATTACCCTCTACTGCTCTTCCATATGGGGGGCGATGAAGCTGCAACACGAAGTTCTAGGGCAATCAAAAGAGACTTCAGGGCCTTGGGATGGCTAATAAGGGACTCTGGAGCACAGGTTATTTTCTCCTCTCTCCTTCCAGTTGTGGGCAGTGACACTAGAAGGAACAGAGACACCCAATCTATCAACTCATGGGTCCGTGGCTGGTGTCATCGCCACGGATTTGGTTTTTTTGACGACGGGATGGCCTACACAGCACCAGGTTTGCTGGCGTCTGATGGGATTCATCTTTCTCAAAGGGGAAAGAGAATCTTTGCTCAGGAACTTGCGGGGCTCATCGACAGAGCTTTAAACTAGACTTGAAGGGGGAGTGGGACAATATCAGACTTGCCCGAGGGAAGCTGAGGGACGACGTGCCATGGTTAGAGGGAGCGGGTGCCAGCGAGGGCACTCAGCCTGTGTCTCTGAGATGTGCGGGGTATGCTGGGGCACAGCTGAAGTCGAACAGAGTTGAGCTAGGGGATACTGAGGTAATAGGAGCCAAGAGGGAAATGCCAGTGAAACACCTCAAAGCACACAAGGGGTGTTCCTCTATGAAGGAGACACGGACGACAGCCCAGCTGAAGTGCCTCTACACCAATGCACGCAGCATGGGCAACAAGCAGGAGGAGTTGGAAGCCATTGTACACCAGGAAAACTATGATATGGTTGCCATCACGGAAACATGGTGGGATGACTCGCACAACTGGAGTGCGGCGATGGATGGCTATAAACTCTTCAGGAGGGATAAGCGAGGCAGGAGAGGGGGTGGGGTAGCCCTATACGTTAGGGAGTGTCTGGATAGTTTAGAGCTTGATGATGGTGATGATAGGGTGGAGTGTCTACGGGTAAGAATCAGGGGGAAGGCCAACAAGGCAGATATTGTGGTGGGAGTCTGTTACAGATGACCCAACCAGGATGAGGAGACTGATGAACTATTCTATAAGTAGCTGGGAGAAGCATCACAATTGCTAGCCCCTGTTCTTGTGGGGGACTTCAACCTGCCGGATGTCTGCTGGAAATACAATACAGCAGAGAGGAAACAGTCTAGGAGGTTCCTGGAGCGTGTGGCAGCTAACTTCCTGACACAGCTGGTGAGTGAGCCAACTAGGGAAGGTGCCCCGCTGGACCTCTTGTTCACAAACAGAGAAGGACTTGTGAGCCACGTGATGGTTGGAGGCCACCTTGGGCAGAGTGGTCACGAAATGATAGAGTTTTTGATACATGGAGAAGCGGCGAGGGCAGTCAGCAAAACTGCCACCTTAGACTTCTGGAAGGCGGACTTTGGCCTGTTTAGGAGGCTGGTCGAGAGAGTCCCCTGGGAGGCAGCCCTAAAGGGCAAAGGAGTCCAGGAAGGCTGGACATTCTTTAAGGAGGAAGTCCTAAAGGCACAAGAGCAGGCTGCCCCAGGTGCCGAAAGACGAGCCGGCGGGGAAGAAGACCGGCCTGGCTGAATAGAGAGCTTTGGCTAAAACTCAGGAAAAAGAGGAGAGTCTATGACCTCTGGAAGAAGGGGCAGGCAACTCAGGAGGACTACAAAGGTGTAGCAAGGCTGTGCAGGGAGAAAATTAGAAGGGCCAAAGCTGAGCTAGAGCTCAAGCTGGCTGCTGCTGTAAAAGACAACAAAAAATACTTCTTCAAATACATTAGCAGCAAAAGGAGAACTAAGGAGAATCTCCAGCCTCTATTAGATGGGGGAGGGAACACAGTGACCAAGGATGAGGAAAACGCTGAGGTACTTCATGCCTTCTTTGCCTCAGTCTTTAATAGTAAAACCAATTGTTCTCTGGGTACCCAGCCCCCAGAGTTGGAAGATAGGGACGGGGACCAGAATGGAGCCCCCATAATCCAGGGGGAAATGGTTTGTGACCTGCTGCACCACTTAGACATTCACAAGTCTATGGGGCCTGATGAGATCCACCCGAGAGTACTGAAGGAACTGGCAGATGTGCTCACCAAGCCCCTTTCCATCATTTACCAGCAGTCCTGGCTAACTGGGGAGGTCCCTGCTGACTGGAGATTAGCAAATGTGACACCCATCTTCAAGAAGGGCCGGAAGGAGGACCCGGGGAACTACAGGCCTGTCAGCTTGACCTCGGTACCGGGGAAGCTGATGGAGCAGATCATCCTGAGTGCTATCACACGGCATGTAGATGATAACCAAGGGATCAAGCCCAGCCAGCATGGGTTTAGGAAAGGCAGGTCATGCTTGACCAACCTGATCTCCTTCTACAACAAGGTGACCCGCCTAGTGAATGAGGGAAAGGCTGTGGATGTTGTCTATCTAGACTTCAGTAAAAACTTTGACATGGTTTCCCACAGCATTCTCCTGGAGAAACTGGCTGCTCATGGCTTGGACGGGTGTACTCTTCACTGGGTAAAAAACTGGCTGGATGGCCGGGCCCAAAGAGTGGTGGTGAATGGAGTTTACTCCAGTTGGCGGCCAGTCACAAGCGGTGTTCTCCAGGGCTCTGTGCTGGGGCCAGTTCTGTTTAATATCTTTATCAATGATCTGGATGAAGGGATCGAGTGCACCCTCAGTAAGTTTGCAGATGATACCAAATTGTGCGGGAGTGTTGATCTGCTTGAGGGTAGGAAGGCTCTGCAGAGGGATCTGGACAGGCTGGATCAATGGGCCGAGGTCAATTGTATGCGGTTCAACAAGGCCAAGTGCAAGGTCCTGCACTTGGGCCACAGCAACCCCATGCAACGCTACAGGTTTGGGGAAGAGTGGCTGGAAAGCTGCCTGGCAGAGAAGGACCTGGGGGTATTGGTTGATGGCCGCCTGAATATGAGCCAGCAGTGTGCCCAGGTGGCCAAGAAAGCCATTGGCATCCTGGCTTGTATCAGAAATAGCGTGGCCAGCAGGACTAGGGAAGTGATCGTGCCCCTGTACTCGGCACTGGTGAGGCCGCACCTTGAATACTGTGTTCAGTTTTGGGCCCCCCCCTACAAGAGAGACATTGAGGTGCTGGGGCATGTCCAGAGAAGGGCAACGAAGCTGGTGAAGGGTCTAGAGCACAAGTCTTATGAGGAGCGACTGAGGGAACTGGGGTTGTTTAGCCTGGAGAAAAGGAGGCTGAGGGAAGACCTTATCGCTCTCTACAACTACCTGAAAGGAGGTTGTAGTGAGATGGGGATCGGTCTCTTCTCCCAGGTAACAAGTGATAGGACAAGAGGAAATGGCCTCAAGTTGCACCAGGGGAGGTTTAGACTGGATATTAGGAAATTTTACTTCACTGAAAGGGTTGTGAAGCATTGGAACAGGCTGCCCAGGGAAGTGGTTGAGTCACCATCCCTGGAGGTATTTAAAAGACGTTTGGATGAGGTGCTTAGGGACATGGTATAGTGGTGGTCTTGGTAGTGTTAGGTTTACGGTTGGACTCGATGATCTTAAAGGTCTTTTCCAACCTATACGATTCTGTGATTCTGTGATTCTGTGATCTTAAAGCCCTGTATGTTTGAAGACTTCAGCTTTTTGGCCCTCATGACATCTTATGGCAATGAGTTTCATAAGCTAATTTGATGTGGTGTATGAAAATATTTTAACATTTTTGTATCGTTTTCTGTTTCTATTTCAGTTTTATTGGATGATTCCTTTTTGTATGAAGGCTAAATGGTATATTTTATCTGCATTATTTTCCCTTTACTTCTAATGTTTCCATCTTATAATTTTAGAGGGTTCTTTCTCATGGCTTATTTCAACTGGTAACAAAATGTTTTAGAACACTATTAAAAGGTCAAGGCCTTGAAATAACATAATTTCTGGTAAACCTATTATAGCTGCTTGTACACTTACAAAGGCATGAATTTTAAATGGATCATTCATATCCCTCAGGAAATAAGTTTATTTTGTTACCTTAAAACTTTACCATGGAAATATCTATCTTTCCTTTTTTTTCCTCAGAGAAATGAAAATTATAATGAACCCCAAGAATGCTGTTTTGATTACTCTTTTAACATCTCATGACCTTCATAGATTTTTCAGTGAATTGTTTAGTATAGATATGTCCAGGTTTCAGCTGGGATAGACTTAATTTTCTTCCTAGTAGCTGGTATAGTGCTGTGTGTTGGATTTTAGTATGAGAATAATGTTGATAACACACTGATGTTTTAGTTGTTGCCAAGTAATGTTTACACTGGTCAAGGACTTTTCAGCTTCCCATGCTCTGCCGGGAGCACAAGAAAATGGGAGGGTGCACAGCCAGGATAGTTGATCCAAACTGGCCGAAGGGCTCTTCCATACTATATGGCATCATGCTCAGCACATAAACTGGGGGGAGTTGGCTGGGCGGTAGTGGTCACTATTCAGGGACTGGCTGGGTGTCGGTCAGTGGGTGGTGAGTGGTTGTATCACTTGCTTTTCCTGGGATTTGTTCCTCTCTCGCTCTCTTGTTGTTTTCCTTCTCATTACCATTTTTTGTTGTTGTTATTCCAATTATTAAACTGTTCTTATCTCAACCCACGAGTTTTCTTACTTTTGCTCTTCCGATTCTCTCTCCCATCCCACTGTGAGGGAGGATGAGCAACTTGGCTGTACGGTACTTAATTGTCGACTGGGGCTAAACCACAATAATGCCTTTTTGGTGCTCAACGTGGGGCTCAAAGGGCTTGAGATAATAACAGATTAACCAGAGTGTATTAAGGAATTTAGATCTGTTAACAGTTGCAGGCCATGATATTCTGTTCTCGATATTGGTTTACCTGAACTGCACTATGCTCATTTTTTTGCTGTACATGTTAAAGATCAGTGTTGGTTTTTGCAGTTTGCTGTGTTCTGCAGTGATTAGTGATGTTTTACCTGGGAGATTTGTTATTAAAACAGTGGCCTTGAGCTTAATTTGGTATTTAAGTTTTGTCCTGAAGCCATTACTGTACGTTGGGTAAACGTACCTCATGGAGAAAAGTAGCAATTATACTTCTTCCTCTGAGAGGTTTTTTATGGAGAAAATACAGAATGGCACCTTCACTACTTTCTTCTACAACGTTTCCTCCTTTGTTACAATAACTTTTCAGTATGTTGAACATCCTTGGGTAGTTAAGGTACATCCTTTAGTATTGCCTGGGAATATTGTTTCGGTTTTGTCTAAGGTTAGTAAACAATTTAAGAATATCATCCAGAGATCTGCCCCAAGGCTGGATAGTTATGAGTGGCAGGGTGTGTGGGATAGCATGGGCAAATGCCTAGGACAGTGGGCACCTCCAGTGTTTTGGAACTTCACCCCTGAACAAGTGCAGAATCCTGAAAAATTAGTAGAGTATTTGGAAAAAGTATGCTGTCACCCTGGCAACTCCAGGGAGATACAAATCACTGCAATGTGCTGGGGCCTTGCCCATGCCTACCCAGCCCTGTTTGACACTATTCAGAACCTTCAAGGGGAAGAGAAGGCGTCTGGATCTGGTAACAAAACGGCAGACACCATGGCTACTCCAGCCCCCCCTGCGACAGGCACTGTGGCTATTCCAGCCCCACCTGTGACAGACACTGTGGTCACTCCAGCCCCCGCTGTGACAAGCACTGTGGCTACTCCAGCCCCCGCTGTGACAGATAATGTGGTTCAACCAGGGAAACAACCCATCTTGGTATCAGTCAGTACACAAGAAGAAATCTTGGAAGCGAAAGTCAGCTCGTTTAGAAAGGGAAGATGAAAGAGCAGGGCCATCACGAGGAGAGGAAAAGGAAGAACTTGGATGAGACGGAAACCACCTGATCTCTATCCCTGAGTGAGCTGCAAGATATGCGAAAAGATTTCAGCCGTTGTCCAGGTGAGCACATTGTCACCTGGCTGCTCTGATGCTGGGATAGCAGGGCCAGTAGCCTGGAATTAGAAGGTAAGGAAGCTAAACAGCTGGGATCTCTTTCTAGGGAAGGGGGCATTGACAAAGCGATTGGAAAAGGGGCATCAGCCCTCAGCCTCTGAAGGCAACTCCTGTCAGCTATGAAGGAAAGATATCCCTTCAAGGAAGATGTTATACATTGCCCTGGGAAATGGACCACCGTGGAGAAAGGTATCCAGTACCTGAGGGAATTAGCTGTGCTGGAGGTGATTTATGGTGACCTGGACAACAAGCAGTTATCCAAACATCCAGATGAAGTCCAGTGCATGCGACCCATGTGGCAGAATTTGGTATAGAACGCACCACTGTCGTGTGCCAACTCATTGCCAATACTGAACTGGAAAGACGGGGAGGGTCCAACAGTGGATGAAGCAGCTAGCCAACTCTGGGAATACGAAGCAAGTATCTCTCCCTCCCTTGTCTCGGCTGTGGAGAAACTGTCCCAGAAGGTCCAGCAACTCAAAGAGGATAGGTCCTACTCCCCACCAGTACAGACCAGCTATTAGGAGTCAGCGTTCCTCGGCTCAAGAGAGAGGATACAGTGGGTACACACCACGGGGCACTGTGGTTTTACTTCCGTGACCACGGAGAGGACATGAGGAGGTGGTATGGAAAACCTACCTCGACCCTAGAGGCACGGATACGTGAGTTGCAAGGAAAAACAATCACTAAAGAGGGTTCTTCCAGGAAAATTGCTGCTCTGGTTTCCAGTGGACAGTTCCCCAGAGAGACCAAAAAGGCTGATCTTTTACTCCTGAATTTAATGAAGGAGCTCCTGACTCGTATATACAAGAAATGGGTAATGAATATTATGACCAGAACTAGAGGGGCCCTGCCTCCTCCAGCCAGGTGGAGGAAAGGGACAACTGAGTTTACTGTGCTGTGTGGATTCGATGGCCTGGCACATCAGACCCACAGGAGTATAAGGCTCTAGTGGACACTGGTGCACAGTGTACCCTAATGCCATCAAGCTACCTAGAGGCAGAACCCATCTGTAGTTCTGGAGTGACAGGGGGATCCCAACAGCTAACTGTACTGGAGGCTGAAGTGAGCCTAAGTGGGAATGAGTGGCAAAAGCACCCCATTGTGACTGGCCCAGAGGCTCTGTGCATCCTTGGCACAGACTACCTCAGGGAGGGTATTTCAAGGACCCAAAAGGGTAGCGGTGGGCTTTTGGTATAGCTGCCTTGGAGACAGAGGACATGAAACAGCTGTCTACATTGCCCAGTCTTTTGGAGGACCCTTCTGTTGTGGGGTTGCTGAGGGTAAAAGAACAACAGGTGCCAATCACTACCACAACGGTGCACTGGAGGCAATATCGCACCAACGGAGACTCCCTGATTCCCGTCCATAAACTGATTCTTGACTGGAGAGCCAAGGAGTGATCAGTAAGACTCGTTCACCTTTTGACACACCTGTATGGCCACTACAAAAGTCTAATGGAGAGTGGAGACTGACAGTAGACTATCGTGGCTTGAATGAAGTGCTGCTGTGCCAGGCCTGCTGGAACTTCAATACGAACTGGAGTCAAAAGCAGCCAAATGGTATGCTACAATTGATATCGCTAATGCATTTTTCTCAATCCCTTTGGCAGCAGAGTGCAGGCCACAGTTTGCTTTCACTTGGAGGGGCATCCAGTACACCTGGAATCGACTGCCCCAGGGGTGGAAACACAGCCCTACCATTTGCCATGGACTGATCCAGACTGCACTGGAACAGGGCGAAGCTCCAGAACATCTGCAATATATTGATGACATCATCGTGTGGGGCAACACAGCAGAAGAATTTTGGAGAAACGGAAGAAAATAGGTGCAACCACTGGATGGCTGGAAACATATCCTGTTGCCCCATGCCACCACCCAGAACACTATCCTGGGCCTTGAAAAGCAAGTCTTATGGTGACATGGAACCCCAGAAAGAATTGAGTCAGACAATGATACTCATTTCTGAAATAATCTCATAGACACCTGGGCCAAAGAGCACAGCACTGAGTGGGTATATCACATCCCCTGTCATGCACCAGCCTCTGGGAAAATTGAACAATACAATGGACTGTTAAAGGCTACACTGCGAGCAATGGGTGGTGGGACATTCAAACATTGGCATCCACATTTAGCAAAGGCCACCTGGTTAGTCAAAACTAGGGGATCTGCCAATCGAGCTGGTCCTGCCCAATCAAAACTTTTATGTACTGTAGAAGGAGATGAAGTCCCTATAGTGCACATAAAAAATACGCTAGGCAAGACAGTTTGGATTATTCCTGCTTCGGGCAAAGCAAAAGCCATTTGTGGGATTGCTTTTGCTCAAGGACCTGGGTGTACTTGGTGGGTGATGTGGAAGGATGGGAAAGTCTGTTGTGTACCTCAAGGGAATTTGATTTTTGGGTGAAAATAGCCAATGAAAGGAATGGTATGATGTTATATAATGCTATATAATACTGTATGTCATCACTTCTTTGGTTGCCATGTGCCATATCAATGGTATTTCAGTAAGAATCACCCCGATTAATGAAGAATGAACTTTGATGAAACCGAGCAAAGTGCAGCGGTGATGGAACCTGAACTGGCTTCAGCATGCAACAATCCAACACCACACACCATCTCTCCTGCCCTGAAGGGCTGTTATGACAGATGGAGCCCAAAGTCATGGACTAAATGAACTCAAGGGACATTTTAGAGGGATGGCCCATAGACCAAGGGAATGATATCTGTGTGTAAATATATCAAAAGACAGGGAAAGTGGTAGTGATTAATTGGAATGTATTGGAAAGTGTAGGACCTGGGCATGACATAGATAGTATAGAATAAGGGCTGGATACTGTTCTGGTTTCAGCTGGGATAGAGTTAATTTTCTTCCCAGTAGCTGGTATAGTGCTGTGTTTTGGATTTTAGTATGAGAATAATACTGATAACACACTGATGTTTTAGTTGTTGCCAAGTAAAGTTTACACTAGTCAAGGACTTTTCAGCTTCACATGCTCTGCTGGGTGCACAAGAAAATGGGAGGGGGCACAGCCAGGATAGTTGATCCAAACTGGCCAAAGGGCTATTCCATACCATATGACATCATGCTCACTATATAAACTGGGGGGAGTTGGCCCGGGGGCAGCGATTGCTGCTCAGGGACTGGCGGGGCATCAGTTGGCAGGTGGTGAGCGGTTGGATCACGTGCTTTTTTCCTGGGTTTTGTTCCTCTCTCGCTCTCTTGTTGTTTTCCTGCTCATTACAATTATTATTATTATTATTATTATTATTATTATTATTATTATTATTATTATGTTCCAATTATTAAACTGTTCTTATCTCAATCCACAAGTTTTCTCTCTTTTGCTCTTCCAATTTCCTCCTCTATCCCACCATCATGGAGGGTGAGTGAGCAGCTGTGCTGTACTTAATTGCCTACTGGGGCTAAACCACAACAAGATATTATAGCAAACGTGGCTAATTCACCTGACTGACAGAAACTGGCTGAAGCTAATCCATGACAGTGGATTCATAAAAAAAACAAATGATATTTTGATGTTTACCAAGCAAAAGAGGGGAAGAGCACAATGGGAGTTGTAGTATACTTCAGAAAACATGGTGATAATGGGATATGTGCTGTGTTGTGGTTTGTGAAGTTAGCTGGGATGACTGGTGATGCTGATAAGTCACCGTGACGAGCTCCTGTCCTGAACTGCATGTCACAGCTCAGCTGTATATAACACAGTTGGAAATTAGATTTAATGTTTCAGGGCAAATATTAGATAAATAGTGTTTCATTGATTACTTTGAACACACTGTAAAATAAGGAAAGGGTGCTTAATGTCCAGGGAAAATAAATTCAGTGTAAAGTATTTCAGTTCAACTATACTTTCCATAATGTAGTGGCCAGTTATATATAATTGTGAATCTTCTCCTTCCTTCCATCTCCAAAGGAGGCTAAGCACTCACTGGAAAGATGAGTTAAGATTTGTTTAAATACTTGGTGTTAGCCCCTAAATGAGTTGCCAGTGGTGACTGAGCTGATTAAATGGTTAGAAAGGGTTTTCTTAGGAATTTTGTTTTAGAACATATATATTAGACTCTCTTTTCTGATTGTGTCAATTTTACAGCTTTATATTTCAGAAATCTTCATGTGATAATCTAAGATTTTCTAGGTTAATCTCTGCTTGAAGAGGAATGGGTAAAATTTATTAATAAGGGGAAATTGCCAGCAAACAAAAAACCTAAAGTCTTCTCATAAACCTTTACCTGAGGATTTATTGACATAAGAAGATGTTATTTGGGAAAACAATCTTGAACTTCTCAAACTCAAGAAAATCCTAAAGGCAGAAAAAGACCCAAGGAAATACTGTTTGAAACAGTCAGTGATTCAAGAGATGATGACCTGAGCAATGACAGCTGGGCATCTGAAGAAATCAAGTGTCATCATGACAGGTACAAAATTTTTTTGGTCATCTCTGACCCAGGTTCTGTACCTCTCCGATAAATTAAAACTTATCCTTCATAAGCATGTTTTGCAGTATTTGGTACAGAGGGTGATATCCTTCAATGACAGAGAAATCGTCTTCTATTTTTGCTCTCACTCCAATCACCTGTAAATGGATGAAGTTGCTGAATGCACCCTCCTTGCTGTTAACCTTTAATTAGGTGTGAAACCATCATCTCACAGAATGAGCTTCCTTAGAGGCTTGCTTCCTTTCACTTTGAAGTACCTCTGGCAAGACATGTCCCTTTTAACAGCTTCTGTTCTCATCTGACTCTCTCTAAATGCCTGGCAACATCATTTTTTTATCCTCCCAGCTTGATATTGCTTTTATATTCCTTTTCATCCTACAGTGAAATATTTTTTATTGAATAAACTGTTTTCTGAATTGGTGGATACTGTTCAATTCCACGTACTGTGTTCACTGAGAATTAAACTCTCACTTGGAAATGTAATGAATATGCTATGATTTTTAGGAATAAAAAGGGGAAAAATGAATAAAATAGTGAGTGATTTAACTGTTTTATATGACTTGTTAAGCTACACTCACCACATAACATAACAAGAGGACAGCAACAACTGAGATGATGCCAGCAATGTGGGCAGAAAGCAAACCTGAACTTCCTTTTAACCCTGCAATGTAGATCTAACTTCAGAGGCTGGGACAACATCCAGTGCATCTCCCAGCTTCCCTAGAAGCTTCTAGGTTCACCACTTAGAAACTACAAGGGCTGCAAGATCAGGAGACTACAAAAAATATCTACCTGCAGAAGCTGTATTACTCTCTGCATTTAGGGTATGATACAAGCATGGTGAAATATAGAGGCACAGGAAAGGCCTAAATCAGCTAAAAGTACCACTGTGCCTGGTAAATGGTATCTCATCACAGCCCCTTGAAATAGTATAAATAGACTATTCTTTAAGGGAAGAAATACGCTTTCAGCCTAGAGAAGTGCTGCCCACTGTGCACATTTGGTATTTGCAGCTGTAACAGAATTAGACACACTTTGGCAGGGTCTAGCCTGTGAGCTGCTGCTAAAAGGAAACTTTACAAGATGAAACTATCCCACTGGTTACTGAGGAATGAGGATGCTCCTTATCAGTTGAGGCAAGATGAATTGAATCTTTGCACCTGTGTAACAAAAAATGGTGGAGTCTAAAAGGAAAGCAGAAAAATGGACCCCAAAATGTGTTTCTCTGCTCCATCTGTAGTCATTTAGCACCCTCTGAAATAAATTTTCTGAGCATGCAGAAATAAATTTTCTAACTAAATCAGACAGGAGAAATGGTGAAATGAAGAGAATATCAACTCTTTATTAGAGGAACAACATACCACTGCAGAGAAAATATAAACCACAAAAGTACTGAGGTGGTTACTCAATACCAAGAAATTTTTTTTTTTTAAATACTATAAAGAATCATAACACATTTTTTAAATGCCTTGTACCATTTACCACAGTATGAGGATTTTCATTCCTTCTGGTCTTGCACATGTTATACTTGTCCTTGAGTTAGAAGCAGTGTGTGATTACACCTCCAGAGGAGCAGAGCAGTGATAGAGTTGTGATTCTTGACTGCGTGGTTTGACTCATACTGGTGATTTGCAAATGTTAGTTAAGTTTTATGATATACAATTTGGGAACCTAGGGGTTAATAAGAGAAAAAATTTTGATGAACTGTTCTTAGTAATATAATCATGGCGTGAAAATTACAATGTGAAGTCCAAAGTTTTATCTCAGATTATACAGTGAATCAGACTGTTAGGGTGAGAGATCTCCAAAGCTATCATAATAGATGAGATTATTACATGCTAGAGCTGAGTGAATCATGGTATTTAATTTAAAATCTGAACTGTCACTTTATTTTTATTTTATGTAAAGTTTACTGTGATTTTACTAGGTCTTGCAGAAAGTTTTTGCAACCATGATAACCATATACTATTAATTTTACATTAGCTTTACAAAAGCATCAAACAAGGACTAGGTGAATCATAGTTTTCTAGAGAATTACCAGTTTACCAGTTTACTTGCTGCTAGAAGAACTAGATCATGGCTTTTGATACAGTCATATTCCTGTTGATTCCCAATCTTTTCTAAGGAGGAGTGGTTCAGCTGATTGATATTATTTGATATTACTGTTATAAGTACCCAGAGATATCAACAGAAAATAGACCTGTTGCTTTGGTATCAAGGCAGGTACAATGCCCAATAAGAGAAGGCTTAAAGCCAAGTACCAGGTCAAAAGTGTACTGTTTACTCTCAGAAAAAGGTGGATAAGTGATTCAGATGTTATACACCAGGGGAAGATGATTTATGTGCATTGCCTCACCTTTGTGGCAAGGCCATGTGCCTCGCATCAGGCAGACGAGATAATCTGGGGTCCTTCCTGGAAGAGCTGTGATGTTATTTGCTGCAAGATCAACCTGAGCCACGCTAATGGTTGCTCTGAGAGCTGAGAATCTCTGGCCATTGCCAGCTGAGTATCATTTCCCTGTAGATCTCTCAACTTGAATAAACAAGAAAACCAAAGCCTGGAGGGTAAGCTCTATTCAAGAGAGTTGAAATGACAGATGCAGTCAAAAGCAGAATGAGGAACTGAATGCATGAATTACTCTATCCTGTTTCCATGCTGATTATATGCTTGATCTGCCTTTTCCAGTTTTGAACTTCCAAAGCAGTTTATTTCTTTCTTTGTGTTTTAAATTTGCTCACATCTTTACCTTTCCTAGTTGCAGATCAAAAACCTGAAATGGTAATTGGAAGATTATAGGCTCATCACAAGTTTCCATCAACCACTAGGGGCTTAGTCTTGATAACACTTGTTTAAGCAAGTTTTATTTATGTGCGAGTTTTATTTCTTATACAGAAATCTCCTTATTTGTCACTTAAGAATGGTGTTAAGCAGGGAAAGTCTTATAAAACCAGCTTGTTGACCTTCTATAAGTAAAGGTGTTAGGAAATACATCATAGACCTTTGTGAACTGGTACTCGGAGTTGTGTGGCCTTTTGAAAGCTAGTGTTGGCAAGACCTGACAGATTCATTTCCTAAGTGCTTTCATGAATTAAGTGACTGACTCTTATTGCTGATAGCAAAATACAGATGCCAAAGAGGAATGTTTTCTTTTGAAGAAATCATTCACTGCAAAGAGTATCTACAGTTCATATACAATAAAAAATGTTTACCCTGTAGGCAGCTCCAGGGTTACTATGTTAAGATTAAGACCTGCATTTGCTTTATACAATGATCCCATCAAAAAACCAACATGAACAAGATGTATGGAGCAGTACATGTTTTGCTTCTGAAAAATGAGCTGATGAAAAGAAGACATGCCCAGCATGTCCATTACGTACAAAGGTAAACAAGAAGAAGTGTGTGCGGTGTCCTTATGCTCTTGATACTGAGCTACAGAGGATCTGACGTAACTTTTCTTTTCTTCTGTATGAGATCTGCAAAATGTTGCTGTTCTATTTGACTTCTTAAATACTTCTGAACAGAGATGGTATGGGACATTTCAAAAGGTGTTTGATGAAACTGAGCCCAGCCTCTGCCTCTGGTTGTGCCTTGGGTTTTTTTGTGTAGCCAGCTGTCTTCTGCATGGAAGCCTGACCATTAAACAGGAAGAGGCTAGGGAAACGGAGAGGGGCTCAAATGTCCCCGTGTGTCATTGTTATGTAGTGTGTTCAACTCATGTTCGGTTCCAGGAACTATGACTTAGTTCTGAGTGTAAGGCTAGATGTCATCACAGTGTAGTCCGGAAATCATGAAGAACTACAATTAAGAAATTATATGAGAGAGAAGCATGGGAGTCTGAGATCCTTTTCACTTTCTTTCTTATTTTTTGGTGGTTACTTAAATCACAAGCCGAGATAGTTTTTGTGTACTCTCATAAGCACCGAATCTGGGAGAGATCCTATATGTGTCTGCTCAGTGCCTGTGTTGGAGCGCTGGCTAAATATGCAGCTCTAGATCCGGGTTTTTAAAAGCAGAAATTAAATATCCAGATTTTTAAAGCCAGTAAGTTAGTTAGTTTCTGCTTATTAAAACTAGTGATAAGCCAAAAGTTTCAGAGCTCGAATTCCATTTAGACAGTACTTAAAAACACACCCAATAACTATAGTAAAAATAAGCTTAGTATTTTCTTGAGAAAAATGTGACAAAATATTGAGCAGAACACACAAGGCTAAAACTCACAAGTTAAAATACTGACAAAACACATGTGTAACTACTTTGATAATAGTTTGTTTATCATACTGTAAAGACAGTTGCTAGTTGAAGTCACAGCTCTTGTTTTCCTGCCACAAGGTTTGCTGCCAAAATAATTTAGCCCCTTGGTATAAGGCATTGTCAGGATATTTGCCAAATGGAAGCCAAAATCTCAGTCTCCATGTGAGTAAGTTATAACCTTCCCTGCTTCACGATGAAAGGTGTGCTTTTTAAGAAGAAAATTTACTTAGAGCAAATCAGAAGTTGAGAAATACCCTAGCTTTAACCCTTTCAGCATCTAGAATTCTCCACTCTCTCAGCAGGTAAATTAATAGACCTCCATATTACATGAAAGGCTGATCCATATATATAGTATATAAAATATGCCATAGCAATTTGTATTTGTAGAATGGGTTCATATATTACTTAGTTTGGGAAATGTGAATTTTTGTGGAATTCTGCATCACCATTTCCAAATTTCCATTTTTTCCCACATATGCTAATTCAAAATTGGTTAGAATGGCATCTTATTTTTGTGGCTCCTTTGTATGAGCATAACTTCCATAAGAGCAGGAAACCTGGCACTCCTTCATATTTAAAAAAATCCAAAAATTTGCACTATAATTATGTTCTTTTTTCTTTTTTTTTCAGTGAGAACCCTTTACAAAAGTCTGTAGTACCAATTGGAAAGAATTTTCTGCCAGAATGGATTTAGCATTGGTGTGCCAAAGCCCGTTTTTGTGGTGTTGCTCTGAAGAGCTTTCTGATACCTTCAATGCAGATACAGACCTCTTGTGAGTCTAAGGCTTGAAGCTTAGGAGTCTAAGGCTCCTCCTCCTCCTCTCCGAGTGGGGTCACGTTATGGTGAACACTTGCCCCTATTTGGGTACATGTGTCATGGGCAGTCCCAGTAGAAGGTAATGTAACAGACACAAGTCCACCAGTAGGGACAATAAATTTCCCAGACATCCAGTAGCCTGGAAGCCGTGCTCTGGTTGGTTCATTCTGTCCCATAGAGGAAGGAATTGGAAAAGAGCCTGTTACATGGAAAATATGACTTCCAGCTCTATTGCAGGGACATGGAAAAGCTGAGAGAGAAGAGGGCGCAAAAAGAAAGTGGAGGGAAGTCTCCTTTCCCTTCCTGCATAGCCTAGTAAATACATGCAGGACATACCTACATATAACTATATATATAGTTTTTTATCTATATAAATGTATAGTTATAAATATATATATCTTTAATACAAAATTATTAACAACTGTCTTTAAAATTACAATCTATATACTAAGTACTCACTGCATTTTATTGCATTCCTGAAACCATTTTCTGCTTGCTGACTGCTAGCTTCAGGACTCTGATTTCTTTCTAGAAGTTGCACACCACTTTTACTATACTGACAAAAGCAAAGTTTTCATAATTTCCTCTTAGCAGGTTCAGGTTCTGGTATGCCTGTATGCAAGGTTAGAGGTATGCCTGTATTAAGTGGGAAATTTTACCCTTCCTTGTGCTAATAACTGATACATTAGTCTGTTACAAATGGAAAATTGTTCCCTATTGTTAACCTCAAATATTCAAAAAAATAATAAATTAGTAAAACTGTTAGATTGGCTTAAATGACAGTAGAAATGCTAGCTCTGGTACTTTTTTTTAAGGAGAGGTCAAGAGCTCTTTCTGAGCTCTTAAATACATATGAATCACATTTTTGAGGTTTTACATGTTACTGAATGCTCTAAGCTAAATTTTATTTCTTAAAAATGATGTCTCAATGATTCAGTTATAGCAGCACTATAGAGAATGTTGGAAATGTCTGTATTTTGCAGTGAAATATGCATGACAGTTAATTTCCCTACTCTTGTGCTCTTTTCTACTCAGTTCTTTCTAAAGTTATAGGATGGGGTGAGAAATGGGTAACTGACAGATCTGTTTGTCAACAATGTTTTGTTTGGAATGGATGAGAGTTAAAATACTTGATCAAAATAATCTGGGCAGTACGGTGGTAATACTAGAGAGGGTGTCTACACAGAGGACCAGCTTGCTCTATATATCTACAGATGACTGGAGTTTGGAGCAATGGAAAATTACCAAGGGCTTAGTGAAGACAAGAAGTGCTGTCTTCACTACGAAAAAGGCAGGAATGGGGAAGAGAAGGACAAGTTATTGTAGTGTTAAGGTATATACAGATTGAGGTGAACTGGGGACCATGAAGAAAAACAATGATTTCTCTGTACACAAATGTTTTTTCTAAAAACTTGGTAGAAAAAGATGAAATAAAAAGTGGAATGTCAAATTCAGGATTTTTAAAAATGATTTGTTTATTTCTGCTAATATTTTATTAGCAGAATAAATTAGCAGAATAAGGTAATATTTTATTAGGTCCTACAGTGCTGATAGTCCAGTGACCGAGTTTCCTGAAAGCAGCCTAGTTGGTGGATCAGTCTTGTTCTGCTCCAATAATATGTCTCGATTAAAGATAAAACTGTAAGGGTTGACAATGGTATAGTTTTATCTTTCTGTTGTTTCATGCAATATGATAAAGAAACTTGTCAGGTTGCTTCTCATTCTTCCTAGCTTGGCTTACTGACTCTTATCTGTGTCAGGAAACCACAGTAGTATTGTGGTGGGTTAACCCTGGCTGGATGCCAGGTGCCCACCAAAGCCACTCTTATCAGTCCCCCTCCTCCGCTGGACAACAGAGAGAAAATATAATAAAAAGCTTGTGAGTCGAGATAAGGACGGGGAGAGATCATTCAGCAGTTACCGTCATGGGCAAAACAGACTTGACTTGTGGAAATCAGTTTAATTTATTACCAATCAAATCAGAGTAAGATAATAAGAAATAAAACCAAGTCTTAAAACACCTTCCCCCCACCCCTGCCTTCTTCCCAGGCTCAACTTCACTCCTCCTTCCCTGCATAGGTGCAGGGGGATGGGGAATGGGGGTTGCAGTCAGTTCATCACACGTTGTCTCTGCTGCTCCTTCCTCCTCAGGGGAGGACTCCTCACACTCTTCCCCTGCTCCAGCGTGGGGTCCCTCCCACGGGAGACAGTCCTCCATGCACTTCTCCAACATGAGTCTTTCCCACGGGCTGCAGTTCTTCACGAACCGCTGCAGCGTGGGTCCTCTCCACAGGGTGCAGTCCTTTGGGAACAGACTGCTCCAGTGTGGGTCCCCCACGAGGTCACAAGTCCTGCCAGCAAACCTGCTCCAGCGTGGGCTCCTCTCTCTCCATGGTCTACAGGTCCTGCTGGGAGCCTGCTACAGCGTGGGCTTCCCATGGGGTCACAGCCTCCTTCAGGTGCATCCACCTGCTCTGGTGTGGGGTCCTCCGTAGGCTGCAGGTGGATATCTGCTCCACCATGGACCTCCATGGGCTGCAGGGGGACAGTCTGCCTCACCATGGTCTTCATCACTGGCTGCAGGGGAATCTCTGCCCTGGTGCCTGGAGCACCTCCTCCCCCTCCTTCTTCACTGACCTTGGTGCCTGCAGAGTTGTTTCTCTCACATATTCTCACTCCTCTCTTTGACTGCAGTTGCTCAGGTTTTTTTCCCCCTTCTTAAATACGTTATCACAGAGGCGCTACCACTGTCACTGACTGTCTCAGCCTTGGCCAGTGGCAGGTCCTTCTTGGAGCCAGCTGACATTGGCTCTGTTGGACATAGGGGAAGCTTCTAGCAGCTTCTCACAGAAGCCACCCCTGTAGCCCACCTGGCTACCAAAACCTTGCCACACAAACCAAATACATTCCACCCCTCACCTCGGTGACTCACATATTTAAGAATTATCATTAAAATCCACATTCATTACACAATCTTCATAATCTTCACAAACTTCACTCACATGAACAAAAAAGAATTCCCACACCAAAATCAAAATAACATAATCACAACAGTGGACAAAAGTGGACAATTTACACACAATCCACCTCTCATCCCTTCACCAAAGTTACAACAGAAATTCCCCACGATCATTCCACTTTTCACTCCCTAGCTGTGTTCAGTCCATGTTTTGCCCGTTACCTCTCCCAGTTGCTATCCTTATCTCAAATTCCTCATGCCCCACGTTGGACGCCAAAGAGGACTGTGGTGGGTTGACCTTGGCTGGATGCCAGGTGCCCACCTAGCCACTCTATCACTCCCCTCCTCAGCAGGATGGGGAGGGGAGAAAATAAGATGGAAAAAACCCTCATGGATCAAGATAAAGGCACTTTAATAAAGCAAAAGCAAAGGCCGTGTGCAGAAGCAAAGGAAAACAAAAGCTTTATTCTCTACTTCCCATCAGCAGGCTATGTCCAGCCACTTCCCAGGAAGCAGGGCTTCAGTACATGTAGCGGTTGCTCCAGAAGACAAACGTCGTAATAACGAATGCCCGTCTCCTCTTCCTTCCTCTTAGCTTTTATTGCTGAGAAGACGTCATATCGTATGGAATATCCTTTTTGTCAGTTTGGGTCAGCTGTCCTGGCTATGTCCCCTCCCAAGATCTTACCCACCCCAGGCATTAGTCAGGGGGTAATGTTCGAGAGACAGCCTTGATGCTGTGCGAGCACTGCTCAGCGGTAGCCAAAACACAGGTGTGTTATCAACACCTTTGTAGCTACCAATACAAAGCACAGCACTATGAGGGCTGCTATGGGGAAAATTAATTCCATCTCAGCTAGACCCAATACAAGTGTTTAGTTTCTGAAACTGGAAAAGGACGGGATACAGTTTATTTTAGTAGTTGTTTGCTTGTTTTGGTTTTATGCAAATCTTTTATTCTCACTAACATCTAAAAAACCTATAGAAAAGATTTATTCCCACTGTGCGGTTCCCAGGTAATATGTGATCACATTTGCACAAAGTATGGTTGACAGCTTTAGAAACTTTTAAAATGTACTTCGGTGAAGTATGTCAGTAATATTTTCACCTGGTTTCGGCTTTGCTGTTAGCCACAAGTTAAATCAGGGTTGCTAGTGCCAAGGAGCCAGCTAGTGGGTGAATTTTTCATTTCAACATAATCTTATACATAGTTTGTCTGCTCAAGTAAACATTGCTCTTTCTGCTCTCAGGCAACTGAAAACATTCATATAAGGTCAAATCTAGTGTAAATGGAAATCTGTATCCTAAACCATAGAGAAAACATGCAACATTTTTTCAACGTGTTTTGACCTCTTACTTTTCCTCACAACTTTATATGCTTTATATAAGAAAGCCTCATACTGCTGTTGCTATTCCTGCTGGCAAGTGCAGTTGTCTCAAGCTCCTTTCCCTCACAGGACTTGCTCTTTAGTAGAAAAGCCCGACGCAATGGAGTTCAATAGCTGCCCTTTCCTTCAGACAACTGAGCTTTCTGTGTTGACAAGTGTGCTGCGAACTCTTTGACCTCTTTCACATTCCCTGTTGCACAAATAACACTGAGTTGTGGCTTCCACACGTAACACAGTGGCTGACTTCACCAGTTACTGAAGCTTCCATTATCCCTCTCAAGCAAAACCAAAAAGCACTGTGACTTGGAATCATGGAAATTACAAATCTGATCTTCATCTATAAAAGCTGGCACAACTTTGCTAAGGCTGATGCCAGTTTACAGCAGCTGAGGTTGTCAACTTGCAGGGGAGGAAAGGAATTTTGAGCTTTACAATCCTTCTTAAATATAAAAATATAGTTAAGGATGAAAGTGACCATTTTATAATCTAGTTTGGTTTAGAGTAGGACTCTGACAGTGGAATTTAAATTCTACGTTGATGGGGGTACAATAAAATGCTCTGTGTTTTTCCTTTTCTTTCTTCACTTGAGCAGTAGCACAGATATAGTGTTTGTGATGTTTGACAGATAGAAAGACTTGGAACAGATCTAGTTTGAGTTTGAGCCATATTTTGAGGAAGGATTGTTTTTTTATTGATCCACACCAGTTGCACCTTCATCTCGAACACAATTATATTTCCGGATGGAAAATATTATAGCCTTGTAGCTACAATATTGTAGTACTGTAGCTTTCCAGCTACTCCTGAGCTGGAAAATGTTGAGGATATATAATCTAGTATGGTTGTGCATTCTAGTGAAAATGAGAGCACAGGATCTCTATTTTTTCCTCAAAATCCTACAGCAGAGGAACCTTGAAATAGCAAGTAGCCTGATGAGATAGGCATGAGTCTTAAATGTAAGAAATTGCTCTCCTGCTTCTTAGGTGTGCATCCTAATGACCTCCTTTTAATAGTGCAGAGAATCTAAATGGCTTTGAAGCCAGAAGGCAGGAGCCTTGTTCTGTAGATTGCCCAAGTTCTACCATAGGGGCCCAGCAGTATCTAATCAAATCTCTAATTCTGCAGCTTTACTGTGGAATTACAACTCCATAGTGAATATATGAGTTCCACTCCAATTCTGTTTACCCCAAAACTGACATCTTCTTACATCCATGTTGTATTTCATACTCTACTGCAAAATGTTTCTTCCCAGGAATGCATATGTAAGTATGTACGCATCTTGGTATCAGTATCATTGTAATAGTTGTCTCATTTCCTCATTAAGTTGGGGCATCAGAAGACAATGCACCTGTAACAAGATTAATAGGTCAGCTATCCCTAAGCCTCTTCCTGTATGAGATGAAAGGAAGTTGGTGTGTATACTTAGGATGGTGCACTGAACCTGAAAAAAATTCTGTGTAATAGCTGGCTTTTGTGTGATGGATGATACCATAGGTAGAGATGAAACCTTGGATTACCATGGAGTCAAGTTGATGTCTCTGGCAGCATCACAGGCACAGGAGTTATGAATGCTGCTATGATGGTTTCCTCTGAGGCTTAGCAAACTCCTGATTCCCAGTCTGCTTCTTCTAGTGGCCGGCTACACCCACAATAAGTTGCCAGGGAGTATAGAAGGCAGAAAAAAAATTGCCTATAGAAAACCTCTTAGCCTAGATATGAGTGCTGTGCAGAGTTAATAATGACCATTCTGACCACAGAGAGTGGAAATTATTCTACTAGAAAGAAGAAATAAAGCTATTCATGTCATTTTTAAAGACTGTGATCTAGAATAACAATAAAAACTAAGAGGCTGAACATACTAATGGCTAAAAAGGAGAGGGAAAACCTCCAATAAGCTAAATTCCTTTTGATGTTTCTAATGTTCTGCTCCAGTTCCCAATAATCACTAGGATTATTGGTGTACGATCCCTGCAAGCCCTAAGATGATATGTCTGTTAAGTATTTACTCTCTTTTTCACAGCTTTTATTTAATCATGTAAACTGCTATGAAAAACAGATAGTTGTCCACAATGTAAGGGGAAATAAAGAAGAATGCAAAACAACCCTGCAGACAAAAAAGGATGAAAACAACAGATACCCTACAATGAAAGTTCAGATTGCATCTCACTGGAGAGGTTCAGCTGGGTTATTTCCAAAGGCTCTCTCTCCAAAGACCCTGGTTGTGATAATTTGCTTATGGTCTGCCACTGGCTTTGATGCCCTTCAGCTACTGCAGTTGCACAGTTTGCAAGTGTTTCCTCTGAACTTAAACAAGGCAACCCAGCACAGAGCGGAAGAGTATCTTTGTTAAAAGGCAAATTGTGATACTTAGTTCATCATTGTCATTAACTTTGTTTGTTCCAGTGACACACAGCTGTTCCAACCAAGTGTATGTGAGCTGCTGTTCAGCTAGATACTATATGAACAACTCTATTCTGAAGAGAAGTGTCATATGCAATTATGCAATATTTTAGGACTTATTTAAGAGGGTGTTAGACATTTAGATGTTTTGAAAACCACTGGAATTTCCAGTCTGTATTTTCATTAAAGCCCAGAAATAACTCAAAGGTCTTCAAAGCTGTTCACTGATTTTCAGTGTCAAAACAAGTGGGCATTAAGAGGCTGATATCTCTGTCACTTGATGGGTTAGATCAGTTGTTCTGCTGCTTCGAATTACTTTTATGTCTTTGATTATGAGCACCTATCTCGTAACTGTCATTCATTTCTAGGGGCATCATCCATATTTGCATCCAGGTTTTTTATGTCTGTCTTATGTCTGAGATTTGGGCTCTTTTTATCTCAGGTATAAAATATCCGTTTAACTTCAAGAATAAAAACCAACCTGTCCAGATTATGATGTTTGGCATTTCTCCACGTTTATGACCTTGGACAGTAGGTGAAATACAGTTCCTACTGGACTGATTTTGTTTTTTCTCACTTTCTCATTGTTTCAACTGTTGCATGATTCCATGTTGTTTATTAGATTTTTTTAAATAGAAAGTATTATCATACACTTTTCCATGATTTCCAGCACAAGTAACTGTGCTTCTGAGGCTTGAGCCACCAAACCTTATCTAAACCGATCTTTTGACTTTGTGTTTTCTTGGGTTATTTATTTATTTGAGTAGGAGTTCTCAATCTTTGCTTTCAGTTTTATGTGTGGATAAAGACCTTTATGTACAAGAGAACTGAAAGTGGTCTTAGGCTTGCAGTAAAAAGAAGCAGGTAAACTTATAAGAATACGGGCCTGTGGTTTGTGAGAAGAGCCTTTTTCTACATAAGTATACTTTTATTTAAAACTATCTATTTAGAGATGATTCATTTTGCTCTGATTTTTGAATGCTTAATCACAGAAACCCTGGGATTTGGACAACTGTTTTCTGCCCAGAATCTTGGCTTTGCTGTCCATTACTGACTTTTATATTAAACCCTATTACAAGAGTATTTCACTTTTTTGACAAAGCAGCAGGTGGAATATTTGAACATCTGCCCATCAGCTGTGGAATCACACCTCATTTATTGAGAGGACTTACCGTTTTGACAGGAGCGCTAGTCCTTTCATACACTGTGCTGGGACTTGATTTAAGTCTTCTATACATTAACATTTGCACCACTGACGGCTTTTAGAATGCAGCTTTCACTAAGCTGGTTTTATAAAGTTCACTATGCTAGGAAATTCATTCATTATCTTGACTTGGAAAATTAGTTTTGAACACTAGGTGCATATAATGTGTACCAAACTGAGTCCTGTTATGCAACTTTATTGATTAACTGCTTTTGTTAATGAACAGCTACAAGTATAAAAGTGGTGCTGAGGTATGGTGCTAATGACTTCATACGTTTTATGAAACCAGCAAACATGAACTATAAAAACTAAGATACGTAGATAGAGTTGAAGCACTGTTTTTTCAACAACAAACAACTATGTATACTGTCTTGAATAGCCCTGGCCGTTCCCTTCTGGTAATGGGATTGACTCCTGACTCCAAGTCTGCTCTAGAAACCAGATTTCTTGATAAATACATGTCTTCTGATGCATTGTGATCTTACATCTTTGGGGAAGGGTGTTTGCTGAAGGTTGAGTTACTGTGGTGTGTTGAAGGAGAGGATTCTGTGGAGAAGAACAAGGGTACGAGGTGAGCACAACAAACTGCCAGGATTCCTGTGATGAAATGCTCAAATAACCTGTTGAAATAGTTCTACTTGTGACCATAAGTGTTTTGGGATTTTCATGTTTTGCTCAAAATTGTTAGGGAACCTGAAACTTTTTGTATAAAAATTACTTTAGTGTAGGCCATTTCTACAGCGATGGGAAAAGTCAGATACATGGGAACACTGAGATGTGGTTGCTGTAACACGACAAAATGCAGAGGCCACAGTACTGTAATACACCAACTGTTGCAGTTGTGGGCTAAGCAACCAGGGTAGTTTCACTATAAAATTCGTCTGACATTAATGAAAAGGTGTATAAAAATGGGTTGTTTACGGACACCTTGACTTCTGTAACTTAAAGGGATCTTGAGTATACCCAAAGACCTAAGTTGCCAGATTCTTGAGTGTTGGAGGTAACAAGAATAGGCTATGAAGACATGCACAGTGCAGGTATCCCATTCCAGCTCTACAAAAGCCACAAAGCAGAGCGAGCTGACCCTCTGAGCCCCAGCGCAGCTCCGTGCTGTGTGCATTTCATAGCTGAATTTGCCAGCCGTTGTCTGCAAGTTAGTGAGCTCTGATTACCCAGTTCTTGGCTGGACTTCTTAGCTGGGGCACAGCTCCCAGTAAGCACGACTAGATTGCTCCCAGGACTGTGATGGCTTGTGCCCATCTGTCTCAGGTGTCTCTGCTCCTTTCTTTCCCATACTTCTTGGTATGGGGTTAGAGCTGACGGAGCCAGATTAGTTCGGACATATGTTTGGCAACAGTAAAAATACCTTGCCCTGTGCCTGCCCTGCTTCCTTCACCATGTGGTGTCTCAGGACTGGTGCCCAAAGGGCCTGCTGCATCACCCTCCTTATTTAATCCCTGGTGCAGAGTCTGTGGATAAAAAAGGACAGTGAAGAAACTTACACAGAAGTTTACTAGTTTTGCCATATGGAAAAAAAAACCTTCCAGATCCTTAGCCAAGACCCTGGTTTCACAGCAAATTAAATACCCTGTGGTAGAGGCAGCTAAATGATGGTGTTTACCGTGCCTTCAGAATTGTGAAGGTTTAGAAAAAAGTACTACTTCTGACAACCTTAACAAAGTTTGGAGAAATATTATAATATTGGCAAAAGTTGCTTGCTTATAAAAGCTGAACTTTACTTGTTCTTATACATTTTTGTGTTCTTCTAGTGCATTAAAAGGTAGTGGTGAGTGTATTTATGATATAACTATAAATTCTTCACTTTTGAATAATGCTGCATATACTTGTCATTAGAGATGAAGTTGTGCTGTATGCTGAGTGTTTTTCTTTGCTCAGAGACATCTCTAAAACAGGGAAAGCTAAAATGTTCAGTATAGAAAGTAGCAATGCTGTGTACTTGTAGGCATAAAACAAGGTTATATTACAGGCTTCAAAAATAGAATTTTAATAGAAACATAGGAACTCAGGCAAATAAACATTTTAAATTCTCGTTAAAGTTTGGAAAGCAAGCAGGCCGTTCCTATGTAGATACAAATAAAAATAGAACAGAATTAAGGGATAATAGTAAATTTAGCACATTGCATACAGATCTATAGTATTTATGATTTTTTTTAGTAATAATATAATGCTCTGAAGTGAGGTAAATCCATTTAAAAATAAGTATAGGAAAAATTGTAAAGAAATGAACTATTGCATCAGTATCTTTTCAAAACTTGCTCAGTTAGGAAAATATATCTTACTAGGTCTCCCCCAAAATTTCTCAAACATGGGGTATCCTACTTGCCTCATTCCTCCTTTCAAAAGCAATGAATTGCTTTTCCTGTTTTCTTTGGATGCTCACCTCTAGATCAGATTACAAGGCAATTCACATATTCAACCTCAGCTTATGCAGTAGAGTGCAGGGAAGGAGAAAGAGGCATCTTCTACATATAGATTGTGAAGGTGATTCAAATGCAAAAAGGAAAACGTCGTACCTTGTCTCTGCTGAGCCTGGTTAAGATCTTACTTTTTTCCAGCCTCAGCTAGTATCCTTGGGTATCATTCAGGGATCATTCCTGGTGAAAACAGCTGGATAGAAATGATTGCAGCCAATGCAAAACAGAAGCTGGATTCTGGACTTGATGATGTCTTGTGCCTCTGAGCAGTGAAGTGTCATCTCTAACCCTGCTATTTCATAGACACTAATAGCACAGCTGATGCAAAGACATACCAAGTCAACGCCAATGATATTCCCACACTATTTTTGTAGTCAGTGTACGCAGGGAGGTGCAGGTGCATGGAGGAGTGTATGCTGCCTTCTCTTAGGTGAGAGAGTGGATGTGATTTTCCCGCTCCCCCACGTGTGCCTGTTTGAGATGCAGCAGCTGGAAGCCCAGTGCTTAACTGAGAGGCCCAAACTGTAAGCAGGGATCATTGTTCCTCCTCCTTTGTGAACACTGCATGAATTTGCATGATTGCAAGTACCCTCACTGCAGGCATGATAAGCTATGAGATTTTAATGCTTCACTAAAATTAGAACATTAACTCTGATATTGTTTTGATGCTTTTAAATTATTCTCTTCTGAACCAATAACATGGAACTCTATCAATCTATAATTTGAAACTATTTTGAAGCCAATAGTTTCAAATTTTCTTTAAAATTTGAAGCAAAATTTGGCTTTCAGGGCTTTCCTGTTTTCCTATATTTTAGGGCCAAAAATCCTCATTAGATTACAGTGTTTGCGTTCTCTGTGCTGTGGAGTATTGAATTGATCCCAGTTACCTTTGCATAGAGTTCAGCAGCTCACGCTTGACTGAAGTATCTCTTCCAAAAGAGTATTTGATTTTGATTACAAGAAAAAAGATGGAGCATCCATACCTGCCCTTAGTAGTCTGTTACAATGATCATTCATCTTTGCTGTTAAAAATACAAGCCCAGTTTAAAGTGAGACCTTGCCTGGCTTCAGCTTCTGCCTCTTGGATTTTATCCTGTATTTCTCCAGTAAATTAGTAAGCTCATTTTATACGTTTGTGAAGGAAATAAATGAACTTCCATATTATAACCAAAGTACTCTTTTAAACCAAGGCACTTGTAACCTGTTGCATGTAATGTGACAGAGTTGTAACCCCTGTGACTTAAATGGCAAACTAAACCTCTGCGTTGCTGGTGGAGCAGTGGAAAAACCCACACAGCAGCTTGCCAGATTCAATATCAGTGACTCAGACATCTCCTTTGTCATCTCTTAAAAGACCATTAGCTCAAGTTACTTGGGCCTGCTGGATATATACGTTCTCTTCAGTTGCTCATATGCTGAAAATTTTTCACCCAAACCTGTGAGAACAGGGCAACCTCAAACATCTTTCCAAATACAGAGCAGTTAAGAAAATCTCTGCCATCATATTAGCAGTTACACTATCCATCTTCTAATGAGGCTGCACAACTGGCTTTTGTTCTTTGTTTTTCGTATTCTTTTTTAAAAGTTTTTAATTCTTAATCATGCCAGCCATGAGTTCTCTAGTTCCCTCAAGCTCCCCTGCCAACTTCACGTACAGCAAAATGTCTAGCTTATGCCCTCTTCTCCCCAGTGCGCACTTTTTATTGCTCATTGTCCCTTCCCTCCCCACACCTTTTTTTGTTGTTGTGCTATGCACTTTGCCACAAAACCAGGATGGGATTTTTATCCACAAACTGTTCTCTCTCAATCTTGGAATGGCGTTTTGGCTTTCTAATGAATTCTTCTGACAGAACTTCCCATATAAAAGTCTCATTTTCTTGCCTAAATTTTTCTGACCAAGAATTTTTGCTGAAGTTTTTCTTCAGCTTCAAGAAAGTAGAAGTAATTCAGTAATGAGCTTTTCTTCCTCTTTCTAGCCCCTCAAAATACTCTTGAATATGCAAGATCTTTAAAAGTGTTTTTCATAGGCACTTCCATCAGTTCCCACAAATACAGATTAGCAACCTAACTGGTTGTGTTTTCTGGAATTTGATCTGATTTTACTCTTGACTTCAGCTTAACTTGAAGGGGCCCTGATTCAAAGATGCATTTTTTTACTAAATAGCATGTATTTAAAGTGTGTGTGTATATATAAATATAATTATGCATATATATATTTTTATATAAATCAATAATATATACACATAATACAATACAGAAATTGAAAATTGAAGTAATTGTCTGATTTGAAACATGAGATGCTCTGGGGTTGCAGAATTGATTATCAGCTGCAAGAGCTGTCAAAATGGAGATGTGCTGGCATTATGGAATCTGAAACAAAAGCACTAGAAATACATGAACTTTTAAATTTTATTCAAAGTAGCCAAGGATAATGTTGTAATAAATTAAATAATCCATGTTCTCTGGGGTTCATACCTTCTATGGATTGTTAAACTGGAAAAGACCAGTTATAGTGTATCACCTAAGCCAACTCTTTCTCTACTCGGCGTTGTCCCCTGCAGTCTATTTACAAAGGTTTTGTCTAAAATATTTTGAAGCGGATCCCTGCTGGGACTTCTGTAACTCCCCCTGGGAACCTAACAGCTGCCATCATTAACATATTTTCTTCCTTTGCTTAAGTCCTTCTCCCTTCCCCATTTCTCATGCTTCCACCTTTCTTACCAAAATTTATTCCCCCGCAGATTAAATATTCATGTCTTAAAGTTCTTGCATGCTGTCTCCTCTTCATGCAGATTCATTGATAACAATTTTCCCAGAAAAAATGGGAGTTTTTTGCTCTGAAATTTCAGGCTCTGTAGGTAGACATTAGCCAACGTTGATACAATTTACACTCAGCCTTTTTTATTTTTTATTCCACTTTGAAGACCTGAATGCATATTTATTCTTTTGCTCATGTTTCTCATATTTATGTCAAGTTATAATCTCCAACAAGCAGCACTGGACTCTCTCATTGTTTATTGTTTTGATGCAGAAAGCAATTAAATATAATTAACTGGATGATTATCATTTGCTGGTAGAATTTGAAAGAATGCATATGCTCCTGCAGGGAGTTGCTTGCTATTTCCTGCACCACTGATCTGATGCTGTTTGGAGAGAGTCTTTTTTTCCCTCTCTATTTACTGCTTCACTGATCTGGGGAAGAAAGAAAGTAAGTGTATGAAAATAAGTATGCCCTAGCTTGTGAATATCTCACAGAGAGCTAAGGGATAGAGTTTCACGTTGCCTTTGTTTCAGTGCTGAGATGCAGAAACAGTAAAATATTAATAACTGGACCATGAAAGAAAGGTAACGATGCAAACATTTTACTGCCCATGTGATACTGGGGAACTCATTCAAGCCAAAAGCTTTTGGTTTATTTTTGATTTATTTTCCAAGATGTCTTTGTAGATGTGAGATTCTACATCAGTAAGATGCTCTTTAAGTGTGTAGATGCTCTTTAATGATAAATTTCCTGCATTAGGAATGAAAGTCATCCTCTTTCATAAACCCAGTCTGGTCTGCATGCCACTAAAGCGTTACTTAAGCCTTAAGACATTCTACACATGAATTTAAGTGATGCTTGGCTGAGGAATAGGTATTCTGCACTGTGGTTTTGTAATTGCCACTATTAAGCTGATTCCTCAAAACTAATGTTAATAAACTGCTGTTTGCCATCACACAAGGTGGCAATTCGAGCTTCTGAGATATTCAGCAGCTCATCTTATCTGAAGGTAAAGTTCCTTTCATTAACTTGCCACTTGGCCTCACTGTTGGAATTCAGACCTGGGTCCCATTTAACATTTCATTCCTTGCCTTGCTAATGAAGTGTTGTAAAGCATTTTCTGCGCAGCTAAGGTGTGGTCTGATACAAAAAGGAGTATTTTTTTAGCCAAACTTTGTTTTGATAAAGAATTATTTAAGGGTCCGTATTATTGTCATGCAGAAACACATTCAGTTAATTTTTGTTTGTTTACATTTAGGACTTTTGAGAACTGCTATACTACCAAGCTTTTGCCTGTTAGATTGGTATTTCCAGTGAGCAATAAACCTTTTTCTCCACCCGTGTTAGAAACCCATCTAACTCTCTTAGTGCACTGCTTCAGTGAGATTTCAGTGACTGATTCTCATATTCGTGTAATGCAACCTTACCTGTAAAATATTTTTCCCATTTTTGCTCTTGAGAATGTCTGACCCCTTTCTTGCAGACTTTCAGGACTTAAACTGTAAACTTCTATATGTTTCTGTTCCTTTATATTCTGCAATGTTCATTAAAAATTTCTTTGGACATGCTGGCAAGCACCACACTTAGACAAAAAGAGCCTTCAGATGACTGTGCAAATGTTAGCTAATTATGTCTCCTGTCATTCTGTGAGATAGGCTAGTTTTATCATCCGCATTTGCACAGATGGGAAATTCAAACAGAGAGATTTTAAAGTGATTAGCCTTGGCCAAGCCAGATGAAACAGTCTCAGAGCTGAAAATGGAGCCTGGGATTTGTTGCCTCCCACAACCCAGAGCAATTCACCTATGTTTTGGACACTAACTGACTGCATAAATATCTTTGGTGAAAGTGCTGTGAGTTCTGTGCAAAATATTCTGTGTTTCTGCCAACAACAATAGCTATCCTGGAAAGAACTGAAGATGCATGCATATTAATGCCATAAGGGACAGCTATGATAATCCAAATTGCTGTGTATAGCCTATGTATTTCACCCAATGTTTCTTGCATCTGGCCCCCAAACATGGAAGCTGAGCCACAGCTTAAACTGGACATTTTTTGGCATAGAGGTTTCATGGGGTTATTTATAGTCCTTTCTCTCTCTTACTGCATGTCAATATATAAATGCACCCACATTTTGTAGTTTTTAAAGGAAAAGCTACTGAAAGGAATATTCTTGTTACTTTTGTGTGTTGTTTTAGTAAATGTAAGTACACAACATTACAGATATATATCTATTAAATGTATATGTATAAAGAATTCTAATAATCATTAAGTCATGTAGCAGTTCTGAGAGCAGGGAAGCAGCATGTGAACATGAGAAGAGAAGTCTCGGGGGGGACCTCATCACAGTATTCCAGTACTTAAAGGGCGGCTACAAAGAAGACGGAGGCTCTCTCTTCACAAGGAGTCACACACAGAAGACAAGGGGCAACAGGTACCAGTTGCACGGGGAGAGGTTTCATTTCAATATAGGAAAGAAATTTTTTATAGTGAGAACAATCATTCACTGGAACAACCTCCCCAGGGACGTGGTAGAGTCCCCATCACTGTGGGTTTTCAAGATGCAATTGGACAGGGCGCTAGATAATCTTATCTAGGTTCCCACAAAAGGTTGGACCAGATGATCTTTTGAGGTCCCTTCCAACCTGGGCTGTTCTATGATTCTATGAGAAAACTGAATACTCAGAATTTCATGGGAAAATGTACCAATTTATATAGGCTGAGTTTTACCACATTTCTTGTGCAGACACAACATTCAAATGGCCCAGATGTGCTAGTCAGCTCTTGTTGAGTTCCTTCAGAGATATTTTCAGTAACATTTCACAGAAAGTTGCTTCAGGTCTTTTGTTCATCAAAAAGGTACACTTAGAATCAACTTTCAAAATGTGTTAGAAACTTTATGCCAACAGACTAGTTAGTATTTTGCTGTAACTTCTAGTGGGTCCACTGTATTTCTTAAGGGTAACTTGGGTCGGACAATGGTGTTTAAAAATCAAGACTAGGATTTTTAAATTATTTAGTTAACATGCAGGGAGTGGAACTGCATTATACAAATAGGAAGAGCAGACTTGACATGTGTAGAGTACCACTTGGAAGGTGATCCATTTTCTAGCTGTGTTTGTTTTATTTTGCAGGGTTTTCTAGACCTGAATTCCCAGGTCACTCCAACAGGCTGCGAGGGGCCAAACCTTATCTGGGTGCTCTCAATACAGACCCTCAGGGTTGCTTGTTCACCACTTTCACAATGCTGTTCAATTACTGTCTTCATGGCCAATCTACATAAAGTATCTGCCAATCCAACTGCTGATTTAGACATGTAGTCAGCTAAAACTAGCAGTTTTCTGTATCTACTTCTCAAGCTAGCATCTCTATGTTATTCTCTTACCACCTTTTGCTACTTCCATGCCATGTTCTCCTTCTTTCTGACCACATCTTACTCTCAGTAATTCCCCCACATTAATCGTGTTGTAAAAGAGGTAGGCAGAAGTAGATTTATTATCTGTAAGATAATAGGCCAGCTGTCCACTTGCTGAACTCAAAATTATTTAATTTGCCATTTTTTCCTGGTATCATCTTGATATTTACCTTGGGATGTATATTCATACTTTGTAATGAAAAATGTACTTTCAGTCCAAGCAATTGAGAGAGGCAGTTCGTTCTCATTACTTGAGGGAAATACAAGTTTAAGGTGTGCCCATGAATGCCTTCATGAGGGATCTGCTGTTGTAAGACGAAATATTCTGTGAGGTTTATAAACCTTTAATTTAGAGTTCTCTGGTTTCTTAGAGTTACACTTTTAAAAAACACAAACCAGCTATGTTCTGTACATTTAAAAACCCCTAATCTGCTTCAAAATGTGGTGCTGGGCATTGCCAGATGGACTAACATGAGTAACAATTTAATAAAGTTTCACCCATTTGGGTCTTATTTGGGTTGTGAGAATTATTCCTCCTTTCTCTATTTCATTGTATCTTTTTTGACCCATCTATTTTGTTTGCCTTGACAGATGAGTTGTGAAATCTTAAAGGCAATCTCTGAAAGGGACCTACTGGAAGCCTGGGTCTTATAGGAGGTACTTGGAGCAGGCATATAGAGTAACCTGAGAAAAATTGCTCTTTAAAGATTTCTCATTAAGATTACAACAGTGCACATTCTCAGCCCATCAAAATATAAAATTTTTGAAAAACATTCCTATGCTGAATTGTGATGAAATGCTAACATTTGCTAATTAAAGGAAAATCACTCCTGAACAGAATAATCTTCCTGTTCAGAGAAGTTTACAGGTTTTATTAAAAATTAAAATTACAGCTTTCTTGTTTGAAAGTGTCAGCTAAAGCCTTGACAAGAACTTTGAGATTGTATTGCAGAAGATAATTGATTAAATTTGAACTTCAAAAAACTTGGAAAATGTTGAACTGTATTTTCCAATGAAAAATGTATTTTTGTGAAACTTTCCTGACCAGTTATAACGCATACAGTATTCAACTGCCTGTTTCCATGTACATCATAGAGGGATGTGGTACTCTGATTTTACAATAAAGTCTGTTAGAATAGTAAGAAAGAAAATTTTGGGGAAAAAGTGAAAAGGAAAGTGAAGGGGTAGTATTAGAGTCCTATTAATCATGCCTATCCTGGGAGGAGCTCCCTGGTAGCACTTAAGTTACTATCACCATGAAGAAATATTTTACTTCTACATTATTAGGCATTCATTTGTAAGGCCTCCATTATGTAAAGTAGCTGTCAGCTCTGGTGAAATCTATTACAGTTATCTTTATAGCTTACATTTTACTTATGTGTGAACAGCCTTTGATCTAGAAGAACTACATTATTGCAAAGGAATATTCTAACTATATATTTCAATTTTTCACATTTATAAACCAATCTAAATATAAATACAGCATATGTAATCCACCTATAGATGTGACTCCACGTATTTTTCCCAAAAGTATTGGACTTGGAAAAGTTACTGTGTGTCAGATCTCAGGTATATTTCATTAGTAGTATCTGGAAGTTTCAAATACTACTCAGTGTTTTTCATGTCTGTACAGACTCCTCAAGATCTGGAACAATCTGTATATATATCTTGTTCCACCAGCTGCTCTGTCATTTCTGATAATGGGTTTTGAACTTGCAGGACATAATTGATCAGAGAATTATTTCAAACCACTGCATTAGCTTCTTTGGTGAAAAGTGTCAGATGTGGAACTTAATTCTATCCACTGGTTAAAAGGGGGACATTTTGAATTTGCCTCTTCCATTGGCCACAGTTGCAATGTTGTCTGAGAATTTTCAGTATTACCGTATAGTTAAAACTGAAACCTAAAAAACTGCAGGATGCGAAATACCACATGTGGGATAGATATTGGCATATATTGATGTTTAACTAGCAACTGCTGCACACCTATTACATGGGGTTTTTTTCATTTTCAAATGTTATAAAATCTTCTAGTGTTTTTTATTCCTGTCTAGCCAGTGAAATTGTTTAGGCAAAATTAAATTCCCCAGTTGACAATGACACTGCAGCCATTTCCTGCTCTATGCAGCAAGACGTTACATGATTATTGAATGTACTTTTACATCTGTGTTATTAATGTATGTTCCCCATAAACATAGAATCAAATCCCTTTCTATTCCTTTTCAATATATTTGTAATATCAGCATGTGCTTATTTCCTAGGTAAAGGTAATCTTTTTCTGACAAAATAAAATCTTTCTTCTCTCCTGTCTGTGAACAATTGCCAAAATGCACAGTGAATTATTTACTGCTGTTTTAAAGACGACAACTTATTTGACTCCATTGTGCTCTTTCCATCCCCCTGTTCACTATGTGTTTTCTCCCCCTGTTCACTATGTGTTTTTCAAGGTATTTTTGGGAGCTAGAATCAGAAATATCAGAATAATGACAGTTAAACATTGACAAGAAATAAAACTTTCCTGATATCTGGTCAGATCTGCCATTTCAGGAGAAATATTACTGGGTTCTCTTCACTGCTTGTCAATTTTAAGCATGCACTGTGGCCAAGATGAGGTAACAAATCTAGAAAAGTTGCAGTCCAGAAGTGGGGAGGAGCATAATTACACATGTCCTTTATAAAATTAGTAGGAGGCATGGCTATTCCAACTTTATTCATGACCCCACAACCAACTTACCAAAAGGATTGGAAGTGAAGGAGGCTGACCTTTTAGCAAAGAATTTGCTTCTTGCCTTCAGCTTGTTTAATGATAGCACAAACTTGCTTGAGATAGATAGATAGTTTTCAAAGTCAAAATAAGCAGAAGGTAACTGATTTGAGGGTCATCTGATGTAGTGGGTGGTACAAAGCTTCTGATTGCACATGATAAATTAGTTCTGCATAGAACCAAATAGCTCAGAAAGACTGGCTAGAAAGGGAGAGAAGGAGAAAATAGGGAAAAAAAAAAAAGGCCCATGTCAAACAACATCGAGCAGCAACATTAGAAAGTGCCCCTCCTCTGCTGTTACATGGAAGATAATCAAACCTTGCCTAATGGTAGCTTTGCTGATTTCTAGCAGATGTAGGGTTAATGATGGGATGTATCCTGTAGCATCTGGCAATGAAGTTACACTTTAGCTGATGTAGTGTGTTACTGTGCTCTGAAGGTGTATGGTAAGCTGGCAGAGCTGTTGTAAGTCCCAGCTAGTGAGTGGCCTAAAATGGCAGGCACCTCCAGGGCTGGTGGCAGACCGCTGTGCGGTCTTTGCTACTGAAGGGACAGTGTCCAGTCCATGCTTGTGAATGATGGGGCAAGCAGAAACCCCCTTTGCATACTGTTGGTTTCTTACCCAGGAAACAAAAAGCTGTGGAGGGAATAAACCATTCCTGTGTGGTGCCTCATTAGTTTGCTCTCTCCTCCCTTCTTGCGCAGCGATATCCCACTGATGCTTGGAGTCCCTTTATGCCTGTAGCATTCAGAGCAGCAGTCACATCTCTCTACACACAACAAACTCCCGACTGGGAAAATATATGCCCACTTCTCAAACCATCTGTATTCATATATGAATAGAGATAGATTCAAGATATTTGTAACACATTCATGCATAAAAGCGGAGAATAGCTAATTCTGATGTGCTAGAGGAAACTGTTGCAGGATTATTACATTCCTAAGAAAAATTACCACATTTGTGCAGCCTGTATTCAATATTTACAAACAGAACAGAGATGGGACATTTGATCATCTGGCAGTGGTCCAAGAACGCTCCTCCAGAACTGTGAGTAGGGATATCTTGAGGCCAACAAAATATGTCAGAAGCTTGTAGGAGGGATTACAGTTAGTAAAATGATATAGACATATAAAGTGGGCTCTGCCTACAAAAAATGTGTAAGTAAATAAGGCCATAGGAGAGTATAACAGTCAGGGAAAACTGACTGGCATTTTTTCAGGCAGTACAGTTGAAAAGAAATTATGGGACTTGTGGGTAAATAAACAAAATCCAGATGCAAAAAAACCTTACAGATGTTTTACTAAATAGGCAAAGTTTGAAAATAGCCCTTAAACTGTTTGGAAAAAATTAACAAAATAAAAGAGATCACAGTATTAAAAGTCAAGAACATACAAAAAATGTCAGCTAGCAGCACAAAAAATGTGCAGAATAAGCCATGCAGAAGGCAGTGTATTTATTGATAATAAAAGACTGAGTGAAATAAAGACCTCGATACTGGGATTTGATTGATTCAGCCTGACTTATAGGGGAAGATGTATTTGTGAAAGCAAGAATAAAATTATGTGTATATTTGTTCATAAAGAAACATTTATACAGTGTTTGTTACGAGAGATATTTGACAATTAATTTTGCATAACATTTTCCATTTTAATTATTGCTTTTCCTTGTATTCTGACAGTAATAAATTACTTGTAGGCTAATGAAAACTGCCAGGAAGAACAAAAATAAAGCCTACAAAAGAGCTTGCTGTATATCTTTATCTCCAGCAGGTCTGACAACAATATTTGCATATAATTGGACTTCTGGGAAATACAGAGATTCTTTGGTAGCAGTCTGAGGAGCTGTCTGAAAGCTGGTTAATTACTGGTTGTTTTACAATGATGGGATTAATAGAAAAGGGTTTTAGCAATAGTAAAGTCTACCTTTCGTCCCCTTCCTTCAGTATATCAGCAGTCTTTCCCTTTTCCACTTTATGACAGTATTTAGGGTCTTTGATTGGCTGGCTCAGAGTGAATGCAGGGGAGTGCAGAATACAGTATGGAAGGCAAACAAACCAAGAAAATAGCAATGCATCCAGAGCGACATATCTGCTGCTGGCACTGAGGACTGAGACACTCACAGCCATTTCAGCTGTTCAGGGTTAAATTTGCCAGATGTATTCCCTCTTCTTAGTTAGACTTCCCTGTATTTGTGATGTCAAATTCTAAGGAAAAGAAAAAAAAAAAAGGATTCAGCAATTGTTTTGTCCTGCTGCAGTTAAGGCAGGATTTTTAAAATTGGCAAAGAAATGTATTATTAGGCACAGCAATTTCCTATTTGAGAAACAGTATCTGCCAATGCAATTAAAGTCATTAAAAGCATTAACGAAATTTTCAAAATTGGTATTTGACATGCACGTGGTCACTTCAGTTGCACTCAGGGTCAACTAGTCCTGTGATGGCAGGACTCAGAGGTTCACTTGCTTCTGTGCCCTGAAGCACTTGCTCTGTGTTTGCTCTTGCTCTGTGTAAAGCTACTTTCCAGGTATTAACTCATACACTGGAGTAAAAGGGCATCTTCTCCCATGCCTCTCCACTTCCATGCCTCACTGTGCTTGATTTGTCCTTTAATGTTCTCTTAATGGCATCTGTAGGTTTGCCTTTGCAAGAACTGGGTTGTGGGTCTAAACAGATCAACTCTGTCGATAATAAATTCAGGGTAACTCACTAGAATTAATCACTGGAGATTGATGTCAATGGCATATTTTTCTAATAAGAATATTGATTTCACTCTGCTGTAATGATAAGACTACCAAAATTTTAAAGGCCAAGAAAATTGCAACCTATAAATCTCTGTGTTATATGTATCGTATGCAAGTGTTTGTGCTTCAGATTCCAAGATCCAAATTAGAAGTGCCATCCTTTATGGCATTTATCTTGTTGTAAACCACAGATTTATTGGACCTTTACAATGCTTTATTCAGGATGAGGCAACAGCAGCATTTAATATATGGCATGAAAATTTATGATTTAAAATTAGAGTGCATAAATATTTCAAATCAAAAAGTGAAAACTTCTAGCATAGTACATGGTGTCCAGAAAAAAATGCAGAAATATTCAAGTAAAGTTTGCAAATTAAACAGTGATGATGGACTAAATTTATGTTGTGAACGAAATTTCAGCTGAAAGCCACACATTAGCCAAAACTGAGGAATTCAACAGACTGAGCAAAAAGATAAGAAGGGCAGTGTGTGATATATGTATGGCAATGCATGATCCAGCTGAACAAAGCGTGACTTTGCAGAGCATTTATAATTTCACCAAAAATCCTTCTTGATACACAAACCTGAAAGAGGAGAAAAAATTTGTTTTCTGGGATAGTTCTATAAAAACATAATTTTCTATAGTGTCTATAACAGGAGAGGTTATAAATTTGGTCTAGGATCAAGACATAGGTATCTTCAGTCTCTTTGTTTTGGGTTCTGCCTGTCTACTCCAGTCATAAATGAGTAGGCCTAGGTGATGCCCTACCACCTGCGAAACACAGTTCCAGCTTGTTGCGTGTGGATAACTTTCCAGGACATGCAGATGGTGTGCGTTTCCTTAGCAGTGGGAAAGATTTAGTTGAATGACTTTATTTGATTTGAGACATGCTTTCTGGGTGAAAAATATCTTTTCTGATTTCACCATTTCCCTTCCCCTGTGAATTTCCTTTTGTAGGTAATCACTTGTGGCCCCCTCAAAGGGCCTTTTAATATTGAAGGCAGTGTTATCCTGACAGTTACAGTTAAACAGAAGGAGGGAGAATTTAAACCCATGTTTCTAATATTATTTCATCTCACTTACTACTTTTGTCTTCTTTTTATGCAGCCAAGTTTCCACATATGTCGAGCCTTGATCCATTATAATCATATCAGCTGAAATTAAGTGGCAGTTAATATTTATAGGGAGATCTACAACTTCATGATTTATCAGGCACTTAAAATTATTATGGCAATCCCATAATTTCATGTAATAAAGCAACATCTATTCTCTGTTTTGGTAAATCCCATAAGTGTGTTCTGTTGCATTGTTGAGCGTGTCTCTGTCCTAGACAGCCAACATGAAGTTGTCTCCTCATCAACAGAACACACTTGCCACCAATACTACACACTTGGATTAAATACCAAAGTTTATTCATGTTACTTGTGCCTGAAGTATTTGTTAGATCCAAAAAAAAAAAAAAAAAACGTCTAAGACCCAATTAAGGAGCACAAGTGAATAATTCATTTCTAAGACCATGACCTGGTTGCCAAAAGCTGGGAGCATAAAACTGGAGGGAAGTCAGATAGCACTGTAAGGCCTGTTATGTTAGGCTCTTTGTTACCTCTGGGACCTAGCCTACAGTATGGTACATGGTGTCTGTACTTTCCCAAATCTATTAGGCTCATCCTTAATTCACTAAAAATGTGGCCTCCACCGTTATGAAACATGTAAATTGCTTAAAAGTGCACTTGAGTTGCTAAAGGAATTTTACATTAAAACAAGATTGACAAAATTGGCCAGATGCATCAGTATTTTTCCTTCAATTTCCACTGGTACTAGGTAGAGTCATAAATAATATATAATTATTAAAATATGCTGTCAAGAGCTTTCAGGACAGTAGATCACCACAGATTTATATATGCACATCTGCCAGTTTACGTCAGTTCAGGGTGCATAAATAAAGGTGCATAAATGTGCAAAGGGATATAACATGAGTAAGTGGAAAGAAGCATCCTCATAGATAAAGCCTCCTCCTTTGATTCTGCAGTGTTCTGCGCATCCCCTCTGGGCTGTATATACCACTCTTACATAGGCATCTCCTGTGGAATCATACCAAAAGAGGCCTTCAGAGGGGAAAGTTTTTTCCAGAGAGACTTGTTATTCCACTGTGAATGATTTTCAGCCATCTGCATTGTTGAATGGAGCACACTTTGTTAGAGGTCTTAAAATATTAGCAGCTATCAAAACCAACACCTAAATAAACCTGGAAGCTTCTCTTTATGCTTAGCCCATAATTGTCATGTAGAGGAATACTTAGATGTTCATCATGCTGATAATTAAAACTCATTGGGGTGCTAGAAGTGGCTGACTTTTGGGTAGGCAAATGTCAAAGGCATTGTGAGCAGCAGCCCAAGTTACTTGTTTCTTGTGTGATTTGTTAGTGACACTATAAGATGGTCTCTCTGTATGCAGAAGCAACTCTGCATAGTAAGACACTACTTCTCTTATTACAAATTAGAGAAAAACATTTTCACTTGTGTACAATTAAGGATGTAACTACTGATGAAATACGGGTCATACAATCCTAATTTTATTTCAAGTATAATGAGTAATGAAGAAAGCTCAAATACAATGGTTTAGTTTGCTTTGGTTTTAAAAACCAAAAATGTGAATTCTGATATTTGGCTTCTTCAGTGTTCAGGTTTTCCAGTGAGAAGAGAGATAAAACACTATGCAGTTCAAATGTGGAAGTTGTTGTTCTGATGCTGTACATTTCTAGCCTCCTCCTTAGGCCGTAGCTTCTCCTTCCATAGCTATCAGGAGTTAAGATGAGCCTGGGTGAATACTTAGTTAAGTAGTGATAATTCAAGGGCAGCTTAACTCAAGTGGACTAGGCAAAAATGCAGCAACTGAATAAACAACTTCTCTGAAATATTTCAGGCTTTGGCAAAATAAGAGCTGACTCATTTAAATTAGGAAATGGGTTTGGTAGAAAAGCAGTCTACTTCTATGAATTATAGCTTGTCGCGGATGGAGTGAGAGTGCACTTCACTCGTAAGAGAGAAGTAAAAATATAGCTAACTGATACAGAATAGGGAGTTAACAAAGTTCAATGCGACAGTGTTTTAACAAGATTCTATGGCGAGGCACACTTGATTATTTACTGCATAGAGGACAGGGTCAGACAAAACTGTCAGGGAGACCCTCCCATTGAGTCATGAGGTTCGGAAAGGATCCCCTTGCTTTCTAAACTCCTTCTCAGAGAGGAGTCTAGGTGCGGCTAGATCCAGTCCTAGTCCCAGACTTGGTCAACGGTTTATGTCTAAAGGATTATATATGCGCAATCAATCCTTTATATCACTTAGCTAAGATTTCAAAGTTTAGCATGCTGTTAGTCACTTACCGAGGATCTGTTGCGGCAAGGAATCTCTCAACCTCGAGGAGTAACCTTGAGAGGCGTCCCTGCTCAAGGGGAGATCCTGGCGTGCAGCCTGCTGCCGTGCAGGAGAGCTCAAAGGGCCCTGGGCTGTCCACTATTTAAGGAGTAAGATGATTGACTTATGGTCATATTTGCATATCAGCAAGAGGTTTAGATCCCTGCTTCAGGCAGCCCTTGGCTACTTTGTTGCCATTCATCCTCAAGGTCCAGCACAAGCTGGATGCAGCTATCAGGATGACTCCCACTGATGGTTACTCTTGTGCGGGGAGCTGGGCGCGGGGGGGAGCACACCGCCACATAGCTATGCTGTTGACTAGACTTTATGAAGAAAGTTATTTCTATGCTGGGTGCTACAATGTAGTGGGAGATGTCTAAGCTTACTTGGGTCTAGTTAGACTGATGTCAGAAGCTTGCTAGCCACAGCAGCTCACAGCTCAGTGAAAATGCATTCAAATTGCATAAAGTCAGCTGTATAAATGTTTCCCAAGCCTTGACCAGAATACGTCTTTACATTGTAAGAAAAGAATATGCCAGTACTGCAGATATTGCAAAGGTAGATGGAGACTTTCTTCATCAGAAACATAGGTTGATCTATGCTAGCTAGTGTCAGGTTTTGAGGACACCATGGCAACCACTGTAAAATAGCTCGAATGAAGCAAATGTCTCAGTCAAAAACGTATAGCATGCTTTTGTCACTGCTCAGCATGAAACAGTTAGGGAGGGTTTGAACACAGAGGGCTCATCTGTAAGAGCAATAGCAACTAACACCATTGAAATATTTTAACTGTTTATTGGAAATACAGAAGATAGAAGGCAAAAGAGTTGAGGTAATAAGGAAAATCTTATTTTAACAACAGCACTCATCCATCCTCTGTAGCTGTTAACATTTTACAGGGAATCCTCTCATTTCCATTTTACTGTTTCAAAGCTTTTTAATGATGGCAATAGCCATCCTTTTTGGAGGAAAACAAAAAAATTCATTGTAGAGGACTAGAAGAGCCTCTTGTTTTCACATTCAACTGACTTTAACAGGACTCTGTTTTCCTGAAGAAAGAAGGTAAGTGTAAAAAGAGGTTTAAAAAGAAAACTAAAGAGAGAAAAAGTAACTTCTGTCTTTCACAGTGACTTTTTCTTAATCTAACAGCTAAGGTATCACAGGTACAAAGCGTAGCCTTTTCATTCAGTCTGAAATGTGGCAAACCTATGCTCAACAAAGAGTTATTTAAGCTGTTGTCTTCATTTGATGCATTTTCTGACAGGCTTAGAGGAAAGCTGTGGAAGATACAGTACTCGTCAGTTCAATCAACCCATTATTAAAGTGCAGAGGAAACTGAAGACAGGGACAAGGCAAGGCAAGACAGTCAGAAAGCCAGTGGCAGGGAGAAAAGTCTCCAGCTTTACTGGCCTGGTGGTACTGAGGATTTAGTCAAAATCTGAACTGGCAGTGAGGTCATTTAAGCCTGACTCCTTTGTCTCGTCTGCTCAGACCATCACTATGAGGATGATAAAAGTCCGCTGATATTACAGTGGATTGTGGGGTCTCAGAATAAATTTGATGACAGCTGTCATAGAGAAAGGAGACCCTTTCAGCTCATTCCTGGCAACAGTATGATAGTATTATATTTCCTACTGGCTAGCTGGTTAAGCTAAGGAGCCTACAAAGTAATTGTGGGTGGATTCACTACCTTCTGTGTCTTTTCTATGGTGGTAGAATAAAGTGACGTCCCTTTGCACAGTTGTTTCTCATGTGTCTTCTATATTTTTTGCAAAGTGTCTTCTAATTATTGGTCATGAAATTTCAGAGCATATTTACTGATTTTCCAAACATTGAAGGAATATAAAGCCAATCTGGTAAGCTACAGGAATGTGATTGCACCATGGCACGTACTTGGATGCCATGAAGCATTCTATTAGTATTCTTTGAAGCTAGAGCAAGATATTTTAAAATATCCATTCCAAATGAAAATTAACTTAGCAAAACTCAGATGAACAGAAAATGACATACTAAAGAGACTACAAGCAGAGGCCTAGATCAGAACCTTAAATTATCTAAAAATAATTCAGTAAGGTGAATGAAGAGCACTATCAATATCAAATCAACTTTAAAAGAAATTGGTTTTACAATACCTTTTATGGTATACTTTTTAATATGTGATAACCATATTGGAAATTCATTAGTATGCAGAAAACCATGGGAACCATATGGAAATACATCTTATAAAGGACTAGCACACAATAAATTTTACAAAAGACATAAAATATCTTTAGGATGAATGATCACTCTGAAAGTAATGTGCACTAAAATTGTAGGAGTGGTATTCACTCATTAGTTGTATGAAGCCATTAACTGCACAAAATCATTCTTTTTTGCATAACCATTTGTCATATAAAATCATTAGCTCCCTCATAAAATTGTTAGAAATGTGAAATGATTTTTCAAAAAAATCATTAGTTACAGGGTATTACATTATAAAAATCAGTGGCATATTACTTCATCATTTTCTGCATAAAAATGTGTCGGTTATGCAAAATCATTTATGTTGATAAATAACTTTTTAAGTAGCTTTATTGTCCAATAGTCAGGCTGTTAGCTGTTCGGTTTCAATAGGAATTTTTATGACCAAGACATTTATTAGTTATGAAAAACTCTGAAATGAACTAGAACAAACATTACTTTCCACCCTGCAAAAATTGACATTTTTAAAAAGCAATCTTGATCCCTGTAAACGTGCTCTTAGAGTTTTGAATAGTGGTGGCTGTTCCCATTTATTTACCATCATTTTTTCACTGTTTGAATTCTATTCACTACAGCTTTCAGGTTCTCATTCTCACATCCTAAGCTAGATTTAGGTAAAAGCTTTCATAGCAGTGTTTTTGGTCATATCATGGATGGTTTTATATAGACCCCAGTTGTGCTAGGAAGAGTGATTTACACATTAAAATGGAACACATTGTCACACTTTCTTGCACAGTAGTCAGAAAACTTTTAAACATACTAGGATCAATTCATTTCTGGAGGTGAGAAATTTGAAATTTGTAAGTTGTGCTTTAGCAGGAACTGCTAAAGTTCTGCTATCTGTGAGAGCCACATGAAGATATCCAGTGCTGTGGAGGAAAAAACACAGATTTCTAGCTCATAAGACCTCTGCTGGGGAAAGCAGCCTTCCTGAGCATAGGTCGTTTAAGGCCTATTATTTGTTTTATTGAATTTTCAAGTGTGCTGGTTTTGGCTGGGATAGAGTTAATTTTCTTCACAGTAGCTAGTATAGGGCTTTGTTTTGGATTTGTGCTGAAAACAGTGTTGATAACAGAGGGATGTTTTAGTTATTGCTGTGCAGTGCTTACACGGAGTCAAGGCCTTTTCTGCTTCTCACACCAACCCACCAGCGAGTAGGCTGGGGGTGCACGAGATGTTGGGAGGGGACACAGCTGGGATAGGTGACCCCAACTGACCAAAGGGCTATTCCATACCATATGGAGTCATGCTCAGTATATAAAGCTGGGGGGAAGAAGGAGGAAGGGGGGGACATTCGGAGTGATGGCGTTTGTCTTCCCAAGTAACTGTTACACATGATGGAGCCCTGCTTTCCTGGAGGTGGCTGAATACCTGCCTGCTGATGGGAAGTATTGAATGAATTCCTTGTTTTGCTTTGCTTGCATGCACGGCTTTTTCTTTCCCTATTAAACTGTCTTTATCTCAGCTCATGAGTTTTCTCACTTTTACTCTTCTGATTCTCTTCCCCATCGCACCAGGCGGGAGTGAGTGAGTGGCTGTGTGCTGCTTAGTTGCCGGCTGGGGTTAAACCACGACATCAAATTATAATTTCAAATAGCATTCTGCGCAGTTCCCTAGAAGAAAAATACCTGTTTTTCTCTCAAGGAGTCTATAGGCTAAGATTTACCTACTATTGCCAACCTATGGATCAGGGATAAGAGAGAAACAGGTAATATATCATATACTGACCTCTGTATTACAGAAGCAATCCATGTTATGTCAAACCCACTGAGGTTCCTTGAACCTCACTTGTGGTGGGTTGACCCAGGCCAGCAACTAGGCACCCACCCACCTGCTTGCTCACTCCCTTCTCCAGTGGACGGGGAAGAAAATCAGAAGAGCAAAAGTAAGAAACAACTCATGGGTCAAGATAAGGACAGTTTAATAAGCGAAAGAAAGAGAAAGAAAGTGATGCAATGGCAATCATTTACCATGCCCCACAAGCAAGATCAATGCCCAGCCAGTCTCTGAGCAATGGCTACTTTGGAAAAACTACATCCCCAGTTTTTATTGCTGAGCATGACGTTACGTGGTAGGGAATATCTCTTTGGTCAGTTCGAGTCAGCTGTTCTGGTTGTGTCCCCTCACAACCTCATTCCCGCCTCCAGCCTACTCACTGCATGGGCAGAGTAAGAAACTAAGAAACTTGGTCAGAGAAAGACAAGATCTTGTGCAAGCACTGTTCAGCAACAGCTAAAATATTGGTATGTAATCCACGCTGTTTTAAACCACAAATCCAAAACATGGCACCATACAGACTACTATGAAGAAAGTTAACTCCATCCCAGCCAGACATGGTACCGCACTACATCAGCTGTCTAACAAAACTGTATCTAAAGAGATAGCAAACAAACTAACAAAGAAAAAAACACTCAAAACCATAAAAGGCTGCCCCAAACCCCCACCCCCAAAGCTATGTTGCAGTATTTTGAGGAGGCATGGCAGCTGACTTGATAATACATTTTATTTGTGGCAAAAATTAAGAGCTTAAGATAGTGTTTCACTCTATATCATTTGGTGTAGTCTTTAAAGTAGAAAACAGTAATGTCAGCCAAAATTCAGCACTACAGAAATGTCTTAAGTACACACAGAAGTACTGGTAGTTCACTCTTAAGTGGGTAACTTCTGGTTAAGGGCTAGGATCTGGACCAGCTTTAGTTTGTAAAGTTAGGAATGAAGGAATTTAAATGGGGTGATGAACAAGTAACCACTAAACTGAACAAAAGTAAATTTTATTTCAAAAGATATATAATATGTTCTCTTCCATCCTGTCTCACTCTGTTTCTCTCAATAAATTTTTTATTCTTTTTAGGTCTTGATGCTGCATCCATCCCTCTGGAATTTCTGGGTTGGTGGTATTAAGCTCAAGAGCTAAATGGTGATAGAATATTTCTTTGTTGAGATTATCTACCTATTTACATAAAAGCGGAGCACACATGGCCTATGGCCCTTCATGACTCTTTGTTAAGGTGCCTTTTGACTTTCGCATGTGCTTTCTTGAGATATTCTGTTTCAAGTCCTCCAGCTCTGGATTGCTGGTTCTGTGGCACAATCCACCCATGTATTGTGAAGGGACTTTTACTTGTCACAGTGTGACTCTGGTCTTTCCAGCTGTGCAAATTCTTGGTAACAGAAAAAGCCAGATACTAGAAAGCAATCCTGAGGCAATACTTTCCTCTTATGATAGTAACTAATTGGAATGTAAGTTTTCTTATTGTTATTGTTATGATTATTGCTGGTGTAAGAAGGATTTCAGTCACATAGAGATATGTGCAACCCTGCTTACACAATTGCTTCATCAAGTGAAGGGGAAAAAAGTGGGAGAGAGCGAGAGAGTGAGAGAGGAGACAGAGAGCATGAGAGAGAAGGCATGCAATTCCTCACAGGCTCCCAGCAATTCATCCTGAACAGGTAAATGACTTCAATGTGCAGAGCAGCTGAGCAACTCCACTTAAAGTAGAAAGCATAAAAATCAATATGCCTTCCCTAAGCTATTAAAAAGTACTGCAGTTGTCCAAGTAGTTATGTAGCAAACAGGTACTGCATTTTTCAATAAGAAACACGTATTACAGAACAAACAGGTTCCCTATTTCAGTGCTTGGAAAAAATCTCTTGCTGTTTTAACTTTTGCAGTGGGTGTCTAGCCACACACCTGGTTGTTGGAATGAACAGATACTCCACTGCTTTCTCCATCTGGGCCTGTTTCTTTCACCTAGAGGCATTGGTCTTGGCTGATGTATTTTACAATCCTTATTGTCCCTCTCATCCTCATTCCAGAGGGCCACATCTTTAAAGAGTCTTTCAAGTGACCCTTATAATTGCAATTTTTCTCCTCCAACTGCCATCTATACCACTTACAATCCCTTTCCAATTAAACGATTTTCCTCACTTAAAACCTGAAACTAATATTATAAATGTGATTTGAGCTCCATCAGGTCTTCAGTCTCCCTGAATTTTTCACAATCTGTAACTCGACAAAGCTATAATTTATTTAGTTTCTGAGAGCCACTAATGATGTCCATGAGGACAGAAAAAATTTTGAAAGAATACCTGAAATACAGTCCTCAGTACTACCAAATTCTAAATAGTACAGAACTGTCTTAATTGTGATTTCATAAAGAAAAGATCTTGAAAGGACATTGCAATTCATTCACCACTATTGCTGATAGATACTTCCCTAACTTGTTCCTGACATCCTCTCCCCCTTTCCAATGCATATTCTGTAACATTCTCCAGGCAGTTTTTTCCAGTGTTTGAATCTTTAATGTTAGAAAATTCCCTTTTTTGTGCAATTTAAGCTCATTGTTTCTTGCCTTGTCATAAATGATCCATAGTCTGTCTATATTCTTCCTTATCTGTCATACAAAGTAACTGTCTCATACGGCTCTCCAGAGTAGTGGAACAACAGTTACAGGTTTGGAAACTTCCCATTTCAATTCCTTCTTTAATTTTTTTCCCCACATTTTATGATGCTTATCATAGAATAAATGTAACTCAACTGGACAAGGCTGTGAGAGGCTCCTCTAAGTTCACCCTGCTTTGAAGAAGCAGTTGAAGTGTATGCCCTTCAGAGGCCCTATCCAGCCTAAATTATTGTATTTTTTAATAGGAACAGCACATCCCTGGCATGTATGGCAGCCACAAGCCAAATTCAAAGATCCTGCTACAAAACAGAAGGGTACCGAGGTCTTTCAGAGTCAATCCCTTGAGTATTTGTACCTTTGCGCCACAGATAAACTATTGTCTTTTTTTTTTTCCTTAAAAGGCTGTTTCAAAACAAATCAATGTTTAAAACTACAAACCAGAAAAAACAAACAAACAAACAAAAAAAAACAACCAGAAAAAAAAGCATTCATTTCAATCTTAGGCAGGTACTCAGCATGAAACTGGGAAAATTACAAGCAGCTAAAACCTGGTGTTTATAAAGAGAAAGTGATAGGCAACTTCAGTAATAAATAATACTAAGCCCCATCCCTATTACGAACGTATTATTTCAATGAAAATAAAGTTTTCCAAATAAAAATAAAAACTAACATCTGTCCTTCCCTCCCACCCATTAAAATAATCAGAACATGCAACAACTTATTTTAAATGCAATCTTCTCTATCTATGTGGAGGTTATCAACTGAGTCCTGCATTATTCCCTGTAGTTTAGGTTGAAATAAGTAGTTGTCTAATGTTGCTATGGTTGAACGCCTCAATGTCATATCTATGCATGCTGTGAAAGCAGTGATAAACAAGATATATTTTTATTGCCCAGAATGTTCTGTGTGTCAATAAGGTATTTGTTAGAGTAGAAGAGGGTTCTGCAATGAGCCTATAGGCCCTGGTGTGCAAAACCTAGCTTGACCAGTCTTCCCATCCAGCCCAGAGGAGAGGCCCATCAATCACATCTGATGGAATTAAGTACAGATAGCTCATGGCGTGTAGGATGTTATACTGTTAATATCCTAAGAGTTACATTTAAAATAAATGCCAAGAACATTTCAGTCACTTTTATTTTGGTAATTGGACTGTGATTATAATCAGCATAGTAAGCAACATGACCTTCATTTGAAATGCTTTGTCATCCTGCAGTAGTGCACTGATTGATGGTTGGTTTAGGTGAAATACAAATCCTCCCCCAAAATCCAGATTTTGGTAAATTAACTGTGCTTTCATGGGAAAACCAGACATACCTATGTGGGCCAAGATCAGCACATTGTTCTGTAATACACTCAGATGTTGTCTAACTGATAGGCTGCAGATATGGTCACATGAATTACACAGGTTTTAAGGTCCTGTAGAATGTGGTATATGTTCTACAACTTTTACTACAGCCTTTCCCTGGTTAAACTTCAGTTTTTCCTTCCATTGGTCCTGGATCTACAATGCACACAAACAGCAAACTGAAACTATTCTTTTATATATCCTAGGGCCATTGAACCACAAAGTAGAGAGCCATGAATGGCAACTTTATAATGAAGAAATTTTATCCTTATGGGCTTTAAAGGGCTTTGATCCCTTGCTGTGGTAAACTAATATTTGTTTCTTAATGTTAGATGAGCTAGGTTAATACCACTTAGCTAGGGATTTGGTTCTTAGTATTCATGTGTAGAATAACATTTTTATCCTATACCTTAGGCATCCACATTGAAGAATTAGTCCAATGACTGTTGTCGTAATCCTAAGCGTGTGTCTGACAATGCTTAAGGGACAGACTGGCTTCAGATCCTTTCATCCTTTTTCTTTCCTCTTGCTGAAGAAGACCACAGTGAAACTACTGTGAAAATGACATGAAAAGCTCCCTGCCTGTAAAATCAAGCTCCCAGTGGCAATACTTTAAGGTCCTGAATTGCAGGTCTCACATGAGTTTCTTGTATTTACGTAACAATTCAGTGTACATTTAGATTCTAAGGGTCAGTGCCCCAACTTCTTGAGTTATCAAGTGCTTTTACTAGCATCAGACGCACATCATTAAAATAGATTTCCATTCAGTTAAAGTTCATTCTTATCCCAAGTTAACTTGACACCTTTCGGAGTAATGTGGTTTGAAGGTAGTGAAGGTCAATCCTGTTAGCAGAAGTGGCATGTTTGAGAAAGATAAGCAATACTATTCATGAGAAGGTGGATTAAAATATTAAGAAAGGGAAGGTCAATGAAGGTTTCAATGAGACTCGAAGTTTTGCTTCTTGTTCAACATGTGGGAGGTGCACGTATTTACATTTTTAGGCCCAGTAGCACAGGGACAGTGATTTAGATGCCTTTTTCAGAATGGAAGTTCTCCCTTCAGTAAACAACTTGGACATCATTGTGCTTATACAGTTGGTATTGAAAGACTTAGAGTTCTTAGAAAATGATGGCATGTTTAAAGAAATAATATTTTAGAAGTCCATGTTATAAATTCATGCTCTAATCCAGCCTGTAGTCCGATGGGAGGCTGTGATGTGAGTCACGTCAACTGAATCTCAGGATCTGCTTGGTTACTTTTAAGTGCAAGTGGATTAGGGAGAGTCAGTAAAAGGCAAAGGCCATGAACACCTCTTCTACATGTTTCAGTATACTTGTCTCTGCTTGGCTTCTAAATCAGCTCTGTATTTCCGTGACGTCTGATTAAGCTTCTGGTTAAATTGCTGGCTATGGCATTGTCCTGCAAGTGCTGGATACCTGGCTATAGACATTTCCAGTGCAGCCAAATGCAGATGCTGATATTTGGCTGGGAGATGTGACCACATTTGACAGCTAGTAACGTGGAACATGCAGTCATGCAATATAGCTCATTTGTCATGCAAATCAAGGGTTGCCAAATGCTCTCCTTTGCTTATGTGAGCTGGCTGCCAGGAAGAGGTGGCAATTATCTTAGGTTATTTAGCCTTAATCAGGAGACATTTTAGATATTTATTAGAAATGTCTGAATCCAGGGTCCCTGCTCAGCTATTAGTGTTACTTTTTTTCTAGTGTAAAGTAGGAAGCCCAATAGCTTGTCTCCTTAAATTTGTTTTCTGAAAAAATAAAGTTGCTGGTGGAGCTGAAGCAGTAGGGGTACATTAACTCCTTTCAACCCAGCTCAGAGTTTGGAAAAGAAATACCCTGCTCCAGGGTGGTAAGGATTAACAGTATGAACAATACATTTTACGTTTGGAAGCACATACTTGCTCCATACATGTACATTTAGCATACAGTAAATATATATAAGGTCACTGCACATAATTGCAAAAAGGACCTGCCAAACTTGTCAGGACAAGCCACAAGGACTTTAAGCAGGAATACTGCTCGCTGTGTTTCATTTACAAATGCACAGAGTCAGCAATTACTGTTTTATGCTCCTGATTTTTAGCCTTCCTCTGTCATATGATTCTTAACTCATACAGTAAAAAATCTACCACTTCAAGATCTATGAGCTCCATTTGGGACCAGACTGTTGGGTAATGATATTTGTTCCTAGTGTTTGTCATTGTTTGTGAGCCTGTTAGAGCAATATCTCTGGGACCACAAGTTATATTGTTTGTGCAATTTGCCAGAGCAGACTGTATGTGGTAATGAGATGCAAAAACAGTACAAGCACAAACCAAAGATTTACATGGCTAATGTTATATGGCATCTGTTTGGAAAACACATTCTGTGTATCAGGGCACTGGCAGTCCTGTGTCTACCAATCACAAAATGCATTTTCTAGCATTCTCTATATAATGTAAAACACATGTTTTTATTCACCAAAAAAATCTTCACTTAAAATAGTGTTTTCTTTCAGAAAAACTTTACAGAAATTGGGCACAAATACATAATTACATAGAAGACAATATATTAATATATTATCAAATGGCTGGTGGGAGGACAATGTTTTGCTCGGTGATATTGGCAAAGAGGAGAACCAATACCTAAAACCAAAGCACTTAAAGAAAAATTTAAATGTTGCTGGTTTGCCAACTTCAATAGCGCTATATTTTGGTAATGGACTATTCATTCTAATAATGGGTATATGCGGTGATAAGCCAAGGGTACTGTGGATAGGTGGTGATTCCAGCTTCTTCCAGCTCTTTCGTGCCTTTTCTTACTATGCCACCCATCTCAGAAGGTTGGGGTTTAAATATTTTTTGTGAATTGAATACTTGCTGCTGAATGAATTGTCTCAAGAGGATTACAAAGGATAGCAAGCTTCCTAAGGCATAGGTCTAGACAACAGTCAATACCATGACAGGATACTGAAACTATAGTAAATTATTATTTTCTTCCATTAAAAAATTAATTGAATCCTGTTACCCCTGTTCACAAGAACATATGCTGACAGTTTAGCTTGGCCTCACCTTTCAAGTCCATATTAAGGGTATTTTATGTAGTTGGTTTAGACAATTGACAGAGGTTAACTTTAAATTTATGTGATATAATCTCTGGAGTTAATAATGGTAATCAAAGTTCTTTCATCTCCAGCTTTGACTATGAAGTTCATTTGCAGATGAATATGTATATTTTTCTAGTTTACTTAGATGTTATAGCTATTAACAAGCAGGTAGGCATAGTGTATGCCCTCACTCCATTAACAGCTTTCTCCTGGCACTGTGTGCTGTGCCCAGCCCATGTTTTATTCCACCTGGCAAAGGAAATTGCAGGAATTGAGGGACTGGTGACGAAAATGGTTAGTGACTGGAAGTAATTCTGCATGAGGAAATTGAAAAGTTTGGCACTGCTTCTTACAAAGAAAGTAAATGAGAGAGTATAGAAAGTAATAAATGAAAAGGCAGATTGCTATTTCTCATGGAGAACTGCCTTTCTCTCGCCAGATTATCCCAACACACTGTTTAGTCAGACTCTATGGAGGTGATTACAACGAACATTTCTATGAATAAGAGTATTGAATTCTATAGATTTCCAAGAAAATTTCCATAGAAACTGCTTGTTTTTATCCCTGTTCACTTCCATACTGTTTTGCTGTAAAACATGTATTGCTAACGAGCATAATAAAAATGCTTTGCATGTACAATTTTATCCTCTTGTACCTCCTGTACTGGATCAGAACTGTCATCAGCTGGATCTTCCATAAAAATTTGAAACTCTGAGATGATCAGGCAGAGGGGAACTTTTGCCTATAAATTTTGCAACCTTGACGTAACTTGTACAAAGGAAAGATTACTGAAGAGGTATCAGATTCTACTAATTACATGCAAAAACAACACAGTCTTTTCTTTGCTTCCTGAACCTTGCTTTCTATGTTGTTCTCTGCTATTCTTTCCTTCCATTGATCAGACTAATACACCTTTTGAAGTGCACTGGCCATTCTCAGCTGCCTGGTTAATCTTTTTTCCCAATGGAGGCTACTGTGCCTTGGCCACTGGTGGTTGATGAAAGGGACAGTTAGTCATGGCCATATCTGGGAGCTGTGTGACATTCCTACAGGTTAGGTGGCTCTGGTTTGCAAAACTCCATCCAAGAATAAACTTCATTTTATATTTTGCAACAGCACAAAAAGCGGGGGGAGCAAGGGAGCTCATAACATCCATAATTTCAGATGGAATATGATCAAGTATAATAGTTACACTCAATTAATAGAGAAATTTGCAAGTGTTATTCTATCCTGAATCTTCTGCTGAAATTTTCAGTAGGGATTAATTTAAGTGTGTTATTAAGTATGTTAAATAATTATTAATTAGAATGTGATCAGGTCTTCCTGTAACACATTTCTGCTGTCCTCTTAAATCTAACTTATCTGTTCCCAGAGAGCTGAAAGTTCTTTCTAGATAACTGTCTTCTCTGTTTATGATCTGGTAACTAAGCTTAGCCTAAAATGTGCCTGGTGCCTGAATGGGGCAACACTATGATACCTGTTGTCCTGGTTTCAGCTGAGATTGAGTTAATTTTCTTTATAGTGGCTGGTATGGGGCTATGTTTTGGATTTGTGCTGAAAACAGGGTTGATAATAATACAGAGATGTTTTAGTTGTTGCTGCAGCAGTCAAGGACTTTTCAGCTTCCCATGCTCTGCCAAGTGCACAAGAAGCTGGGAGGGGACACAGCCAGGATAGTTGATCCAAACTGACCAAAGAGGTATTCCATACCACGTGACGTCATGCTCAGTATATAAAGCTGGGGAAGAAGAAGGAAGGGGGGGGACATTTGGAGTGATGGCATTTGTCTTCCCAAGTAACCACTACGCGTGATGAAGCCCTGCTTTCCTGGAGATGGCTGAACACCTGCCTGCCCATGGGAAGTAGTGAAGGAATTCCTTGCTTTGCTTCGCTTGCGTGCGCAGCTTTTGCTTTCCCTATTAAACTGTTTTTATCTCAACCCTCGAGTTTTCTTACTTTTGCTCTTCCGATTCTCTCCCCCATCCCACCGGGGGGGAGTGAGCGAGTGGCTGCATGGTACTTAGTTCCTGGCTGGGGCTAAACCACGACACCTGTATAGCTTGTGGAAGTGCCCACCTAAGGGGAATGCCAGGGAAGCACATAGGCTGGGCGCGGGCTACCAGGAGACCAAGGACCCCTGGCCAGCATTCAGCTGTCCCTGTTGGCTCTCTCCAGAATCAACCAATATGTGAGCCAGTGCCTGGGCAGTGTGAATGACTGGAATTCACCTCCCAAATTAAAAAGATGCTAAAGACATACACCTTATTTTTTATTGTTTTCAGCCTGTAAGTGAAACATTTATTTTTCATATAGGAGAAAAAAAAGAGGAGGAGGCTATCATGTCTATTTTAAGATGAAAAACATTTAATAACTAGTTTGGAAACAAAAACATAGAACTTAGTGTAAAGTTACAGTTCTGTTTCTCTTTTCAGTTGAGCTGCTAATGACTATTTCTTCCCTTTGTTGTCTCCTCTCTTGGCATCTCCTGCTTTTGCCTCATTCCCTCCTATGCTGTTCATTTTTTACTGACTCCATCTCCTTTTTTTCTATGAATCATGTTCTTTTGTCTGATTAGTGTCAGTCTATTCTGTCTCTGAGACATTGCTTTTATAGTTATATCACAGGTATGAAATTTACAGCTGTTCTTGAGTCCTTCCTTTCTGTTTTTAACGTGATGCTTGCCTGTTGCACTAGGCACAGCCATGCTGGTCTTCAGCCTCAGACTTGAAACACGCCTGGGGAAAGTTAAAACTTCTAAAAGAAACAAACTTTTAAATGACAAATCCAAACAAATTTGCATTAGTAGCAAACAACCTGTGCCCCAGAATAAGAAAACAACAAATTAAGAAAGGAAATACTAGTAACAAAAAGTTAAGCAAACAGAACAAGAAAGGGAAAAATACCTGGAAATAATGATCAGTTTTTGAACAGCTTTGATCCCTTTGTCTCCATCTGCAGCTTGCAACGTAAACAGTCTTCATGTTTAAAAACATGATGTATCAAAGGCAAAACTCTCACTTAGATGTATTGACTTGCATTGTCAATGGTCCAAAATGCCAAGATGTTCTCTCATCCACATATGTTACAACATCTGTGGACCTTATATGGCTCTTTTTCATTTCTTTTAAATTTTGTGAAGTCTAGGTGATTTCTTTAAAAAAGTTATACCTTGGGAGTAAGGCAGCTACTTCAGCCTTTTTTATGTTTGTTTTGGAATTTACTGGACTGTATTTAAAAAACTAAGTAAAAACCTTAAAACCTGTTTTTAGTCATAGATATTCCAAGAAAATCCATCAATGGTTTTGAAATCTTTCACATTATTGAATACTGTATTATTAGCAACAAACTCCTGCCCTACGGCAGAATTATATATGAGAAAAAAGTCCATCAAATCATTTTGTGAAAATAAACTGAAATCAAAGAGCCTGACACTAGGAATCTCAAATCTAGTATAATAGCAGAAATGATATTTATGAATTCATAGCATATATTTAAACATAAATATTATGTAAGTAGCAATTTACTTTAGGCACTTACCAGTCTGGGACATTAATAAGAATGAATTAATCTGCGTATTAAAGTTTAAAGCTATCTATGTTATATTGCCTCATTAGCCTAAAAAATATCTTTAGCTGCCTTGCTAAGCAGGGGAACATCTCTTAACACCCCAAGTCCTGATCCCCTGGTTCAAACATATACTAAATGAACAGGTTTATAAGGTTTGGGTTGAGCCTGAAAGTTTTTGGATCTGGAGCTTTAGTTCTGCTTGTCATGGAGACGGTTCGTAAACCAGCCCTAATCAGCCGAGCTCTCTCCAGAACCTGCAGAGCAGCAGGACAGCCGCAGCTAGGCTTCTGTTTGGAAGAACAATTTTAAGTTAGTATAATGTCTAAAAGGAGAATTAAATTTATTAATAACATGATGCTTTTTAAAAATTCATTTACTCATACAATCAGTGTGAAAGCAGTAAGTCTAGTTTAAAACAAAGACCAGTACCCTGTGCCTTAGGCACTTAGTTTAAGACATAATGACTGCTGTCAAGAGTTTGCAATCTAAATAAACAGAACAGAACAAGGCAGGCTGAAAGGACTCGAGTATCCTGAGTTTGATTGGGAAGTATATAGAGATTAAAGTATTTAACTAAGGACATATTAGGAGAATATGATTATTATTTTAATGAATGCTTTTGCTGTAAGATAAGATCCCATGTACCTCAGTCTCTTCATACTTCAGTCTGCTTTGATCAGTGGATATCAATATCACGTTTTAAGACATGTGAAAATAAGTCATACAGGAGATTGTCTGAGAACATCAGGCAGGTCTGATGGAGGAATATGAAAGTCCTAGCCTGGAGCGTGTCATGGTTCAAAGGTCACAGGGTGTTGTGGTTTAGCCCCAGTCAGCAATTAAGTACCACACAGCTGCTCGCTCACCCTCCGCCATGGTGGGATGGGGGAGAGAACTGGAAGAGCAAAAGTAAGAAAACTCGTGGGTTGAGAGAACAACAGTTTAATAATTGGAACAAAAAAATTTAATAATAATAATAAATTGTAATGAGAAGGAAAACAACAAGAGGGCAAGAGAGGAACAAAACTTCGGAACTTCAGTATTCTTACTGAAATACTGTTGATATGGCACATGGCAACCATAGAAGTGATGACATACAGTATTATATAGCAATTAACATCATACCGTTTAGTTAATTGGCTATTCTCACCCAAAATCAAATCCCCTTGAGGTACACAGCAGACTTCCCCATCCTTTTGCATTACTCACCAAGTATACCCAGGTCCTTGAGAAAAGCAATCCCACAAATGGGTTTGCATTTGCCCGAGGCAGGAGTAACCCAGACTGTCTTCCCCAGCATGTTTCTTATGTGCACTACAGGGACTTTAACCCCTTCTACAGGACATAAAAGTTTTGATTGGGCAGGACCAGCTCGATTGGCAGATCCCCTAGTGTTGACTAACCAGGTGGCCTTTGCTAAATGTGTATCCCAATGTCTGAATGTCCCACCACCCATTGCTCGCAGTGTAGTCTTTAACAGTCCATTGTATCGTTTGATTTTCCCAGAGGCTGGTGCATGACAGGGGATGTGATATACCCACTCAATGCCATGCTCTTTGGCCCAGGTGTCTATGAGGTTGTTTCGAAAATGAGTCCCGTTGCCTGACTCAATTCTTTCTGGGGTGCCATGTTGCCATAAGACTTGCTTTTCAAGGCCCAAGATAGTGTTCTGGGCAGTGGCATGGAGCAAGGGATACATTTCCAGCCATCCAGTGGCTGCTTCCACCATTGTAAGCACATGGCACTTCCTTGGTGGGTTTGTGGGAGCGTGATATAATTGATCTGCCAGGCCTCCTCATATTTATATTTCAGCCATCGCCCTCCATACCACAGATATTTTAACCGCTTGGCTTGTTTAATTGCTGTGCATGTTTCACATTCATGGATAACCATGCAATAGTGTCCATGGTCAAGTCCACCCCATCGGTCATGAGCCCATCTATATGTTGCATCTCTTCCTTGATGGCCTGATGTATCATAGGCTCACTGAGCTATAAATAATTCACCCTTATGTTGCCAGTCCAGATCCACCTGAGCCACTTCAATCTTAGCAGCCTGATCCACCTGCTGGTTGTTCTGATGTTCTTCAGTGGCCAGACTCGTGGGTATGTGAGCATCCACATGACGTACATTTACAACCAGGTTCTCTACCCGGGCAGAAATATATTGCCGCAGTGCGGCAGCCCAGGTGGGTTTGCCTCTGTGTGCTGGTTTTGGCTGGGATAGAGTTAATTTTCTTTATAGTAGCTAGTATGGGGCTATGTTTTGGATTTGTGCTGGAAACAGTGTTGATAACACACTGATGTTTTAGTTGTTGCTAAGTAATGTTTGCACCAGTCAAGGACTTCTCAGTTTCCCATCTTCTGCCAAGTGCACAAGCAGCTGGGAGGGGACACAGCCAAGATAGTTGATCCAAACTGACCAAAGGGCTATTCCATACCATATGACGTCATGCTCAGGATATAAATCTGCGGAAGAAGAAGGAAGGGGGGATGTTTGGAGTGATGGCATTTGTCTTCCCAAGTAACCGGTTACATGTGATGGAGCCCTGCTTTCCTGGAGATGGCTGAACACCTGCCTGCCCATGGGCACTAATGAATGAATTCCTTGTTTTGCTTTGCTTGTGTGCACAGCTTTTGCTTTCCCTATTAAACTGTCTTTATCTCAACCCATGAGTTTTCTCACTTTTACTCTTCTGATTCTCTCCCCCATCGCACCAGGGGGGGAGTGAGCGAGCAGCTGTGTGGTGCTTAGTTGCTGGCTGGGGTGAAACCACGACACTCTGTGCTGCCAGTTGCTCTGCTTCCATTGCTGTAACCAACCCCACAAGGCATTCGCCACCATGCATCAGTCAGTATAGAGACAGAGCACTGGCCACTTTTCTCGTTCAGCCGTATCCAAAGTCAGCTGGACGGCTGTCACCTCTGCAAACTGACTCAATTCACTTTCTCCTTCAGCAGTGTTTGTGACTTGTCATATAGGACTCCATACAGCAGCCTTCCACCTCCAATGCTTTCCCAGAAGACGACAGGACCCATCAGTGAACAGGGCATATTGCTTCTCTTTTTCTCTCAGTTTATTGTACAGTAGGGCCTCCTCAGCACGCGTCACCTCCTCCTCTGGTCATATTCCAAAATCTTTGCCTTCTGGCCAGTCCATGGTCACTTCCAAGATTCCTGGGTGATTCAGGTTCCTATTGGAGCCCGTTGTGTGATCAGTGTGACCCACTTACTCCACGTAGCATCAGTTGCATGATGTGTAGAGGGACACTCCCTTTGAACATCCAGCCCAGCACCAGCAGTCAGGGTGCCAGGAGGAGCTGTGCTTCAGTACCAACCACTTCTGAAGCACCTCAAAATCCTTCATATGCTGCCAATATCTCCTTTTCAGTTGGAGTATAGTGGTCCTCGGATCCTCTGTATCCCTGACTCCAAAAGCCCAAGGGTCGACCTTGAGTCTCCCCTGGTGCTTTCCGCCAGGGGTTCCAGGTAGGGCCATTCTCCCTGGCCGCAGTGTAGAGCACATTTTTTACATCTTGCCCTGCTGGACTGGCTCAAGGGCTACTGCATGAACTATCTCGCGTTTAATTTGTTCAAAGGCTTGTCATTGCTCAGGGCCCCATTTGAAATTGTTCTTCTTCCGGGTCACTTGAGAGAGAAGGCTTACGATCAGACTGTAATTTGGAATATGCATTCTCCAAAAACCCACAACCCCTAAGAAAGCTTGTGTTTCCTTTTTGCTAGCTGGTGGAGGCACGGCTGTTATTTTCTTGATCACATCCATTGGGATGGGACGACATCCATGTTGGCATTTTATTCTTAAAAACTGGATCTCCTGTGCAGGTTCCTTGACCTTACTTTGTTTTACGGCCAAGCTGGCTTTCAGGAGGATTTGGACTATTTTCTTCCCCTTCTCCAAAATTCTTCTGCTGTGTTGCCCCACACGATGATGTCATCAATATATTGCAGATGTTCTGGAGCTTCGCCCTGTTCCAGTGCAGTCTGGATCAGTCCATGGCAAATGGTAGGGCTGTGTTTCCACCCCTGGGGCAGTCGATTCCAGGTGTACCGGATGCCCCTCCAAGTGAAAGCAAACTGTGGCCTGCACTCTGCTGCCAAAGGGATTGAGAAAAACGCATTAGCGATATCAATTGTAGCATACCATTTGGCTGCTTTTGACTCCAGTTTGTATTGAAGTTCCAGCAGGCCCGGCACAGCAGCACTCAGTGGTGGCATGACTTCATTCAGGCCACGATAGTCTACTGTCAGTCTCCACTCTCCATTAGACTTTTGTAGTGGCCATACAGGTGTGTCAAAAGGCGAACGAGTCTTACTGATCACTCCTTGGCTCTCCAGTCAAGAATCAGTTTATGGACGGGAATCAGGGAGTCTCCGTTGGTGCGATATTGCCTCCAGTGCACCGTTGTGGTAGTGATTGGCACCTGTTGTTCTTTTACCCTCAGCAACCCCACAACAGAAGGGTCCTCCAAAAGACTGGGCAATGTAGACAGCTGTTTCATGTCCTCTGTCTCCAAGGCAGCTATACCAAAAGCCCACCGCTACCCTTTTGGGTCCTTGAAATACCCTCCCTGAGGTAGTCTGTGCCAAGGATGCACAGAGCCTCTGGGCCTGTCACAATGGGGTGCTTTTGCCACTCATTCCCACTTAGGCTCACTTCAGCCTCCAGTACAGTTAGCTGTTGGGATCCCCCTGTCACTCCAGAACTACAGATGGGTTCTGCCTCTATGTAGCTTGATGGCATTAGGGTACACTGTGCACCAGTGTCCACTAGAGCCTTATACTCCTGTGGGTCTGATGTGCCAGGCCATCGAATCCACACAGCACAGTAAACTCAGTTGTCCCTTTCCTCCACCTGGCTGGAGGAGGCAGGGCCCCTCTAGTTCTGGTCATAATATTCATTACCCATTTCTTGTATATACGAGTCAGGAGCTCCTTCATTAAATTCAGGAGTAAAAGATCAGCCTTTTTGGTCTCTCTGGGGAACTGTCCACTGGAAACCAGAGCAGCAATTTTCCTGGAAGAACCCTCTTTAGTGATTGTTTTTCCTTGCAACTCACGTATCCGTGCCTCTAGGGTCGAGGTAGGTTTTCCATACCACCTCCTCATGTCCTCTCCGTGGTCACGGAAGTAAAACCACAGTGCCCCGTGGTGTATACCCACTGTATCCTCTCTCTTGAGCAGAGGAACGCTGACTCCTAATAGCTGGTCTGTACTGGTGGGGAGTAGGACCTATGCTCTTTGAGTTGCTGGACCTTCTGGGACAGTTTCTCCACAGCTGAGACAAGGGAGGGAGAGATACTTGCTTCGTATTCCCAGAGTTGGCTAGCTGCTTCATCCACTGTTGGACCCTCCCCGTCTTTCCAGTTCAGTATTGGCAATGAGTTGGCACACGATGGTGGTGCGTTCTATACCAAATTCTGCCACATGGGTCGCATGCACTGGACTTCATCTGGATGTTTGGATAACTGCTTGTTGTCCAGGTCACCATAAATCACCTCCAGCACAGCTAATTCCCTCAGGTACTGGATGCCTTTCTCCACGGTGGTCCATTTCCCAGGGCAATGTATAACATCTTCCTTGAAGGGATATCTTTCCTTCATAGCTGACAGGAGTTGCCTTCAGAAGCTGAGGGCTGATGCCCCTTTTCCAATCGCTTTGTCAATGCCCCCTTCCCTAGAAAGGGATCCCAGCTGTTTAGCTTCCTTACCCTCCAATTCCAGGCTACTGGCCCCGCTATCCCAGCATCAGAGCAGCCAGGTGGCAATGTGCTCGCCTGGACAACGGCTGAAATATTTTTGCATATCTCGCAGCTCACTCAGGTATAGGGATTGGGTGGTTTCCATCTCGCCCACAAGTTCTTCCTCTTTCTCTCCTTGTGATGGCCCTGCTCTTTCATCTTCCCTTTCTAAACAAGCTCACTTTTGCTTCTAAGATTTCTTCTTGTGTATAAGGGCAACTGATACTGACACAGGTTGGTTCCCTGGTTGAACCGTATTATCTGTCACAGTGGGGCTGGAGTGACTGCAGTGCCTGTCATGGGGAGGGCTGGAGTAGCCGCGATGTCTGTCGTTTTGTCACCAGATCCTTGAGGGTTCTGAATAGTGTCGAACAGGGCTCGGTAGGCATGGGCAAGGCCCCAGCACATTACAATGATTTGTATCTTCCTTAGAATTGTCAGGGTGACAACATATTTTTTCCAAATATTGTACTAATTTTTCAGGATTCTGCACTTGTTCAGTCAGGGGTGAAGTTCCAAAACACTGGAGGTGCCCAATAACTTAGGCATTTGCTCATGCTATTCCACACACCCTGCCACTCATAACTATCCAGTCTTGGGGCAGATCACTGGATGATATTCTTAAATTGCTTACTAATCTTAGACAAAACTGAAACAATGTTCCCAAGCAATACCAATGGATGTATCTTAACTACCCAAGGATGTTCAAGATACTGAAAAGTTATTGTAACGAAGGAGGAAATGTTGTAGAAGAAAGTAGCGAAGGTGCCATTTTGTATTTTGTCCATAAAAAACCTCTCTAAGAATAACCGCTTCAGTTTTGTTCTTTTAACCTTGAAATATGCCAGTTATTAGTGTGATGCCTAGGAAGAAGCCTGGATTTATCACTTACGTATTTTGTCTCCTACTCCATGTAAACAGTAACGCACTCTTAACAGATTATTTCATATACAATTTTGTGTTCAGGGAATAACTGAGAAACAGTCCTCATGTATTTCTTTCATATTGTTTGATAGGCATAAGAGCACATGGCAGGGAAAAGAAGCCAGACCTGCAGCAGCCAGTGGTAAGGCAGAGGTGGTTTCCTTGGGGGGTGGCTGCTATTGCTTCACGTGATGTGGGCACACCGTGAGGAGATACACTGGGCTGTCCCAGCAGGGAGCTCGTGCTCTTACCTTCTCTCTGGGAATCTGTGCCTGCCTCTGACTGTTTTCACTCTTTCCCATGCTGCCTCTGAAGTGCGATGTGTCTTTCTTCTAGAGATTCTACTAAAGCTGCTCTTTTCTTCCCATCACCTCTTCTCCATTACTGCAACACCTAAAGAGCAGCTGTGGTGTATAGTGCTACAATAAGCCTTAAAAGAGATGATTTGTGAAGAGAAGAAATGAATGGGCCTAATTTTCAAATAACCAATTGCTCACACATGGCAAGTGTTCAGGGACTGAGATGTTGAATGTGTGCAGCTGTGATCTGTTGCAGAGTGAGAACTGCACAAATTTCATTTGCAAATGTATGGCATCTTACAAAACAATCTGTTGACTGTCAGCTGCAGATGACTTCTCCTCACTTTACAACTTCCCATCCATAATTTTGTAATCTCATGACTTGACAGGACTACAATGGCCAGATATTTCAGGTACTCAGAGATAGTAAGTAGTGATTTGAAGAATGTTAGACTTCTGGAAGAGGCAAATGCAGACAGTCATATCATGTCCAGGAGCCCAGTTGACTCATCAGCCTCCTGTACTATCTGACAGTGTGTAGTATGCACCTTCAGAAAGAAGATAACTTTTCCTTGAAATATGGTATTTCCTGACAGAAAAGGAGAAAAAGCAAACCAGAGGGTTCACCAGTGACCACAAGAATTTTGTTCTAGCTGATGCAGGAAATTCTGCTACATACTCCTGAATAGGAAAAGAAGAAAAATTCAGAATTCCTGAAATGTTCCTTTTCCACCTGTGTGAGTAGAAAAGAGTAGTGGTTGAAGAAGCATGCTAAAAGATTCTTATCTTCTTCTCACATTTCACAAGAACATATATCTGCTGGAAGAAATCACTGCAGGTATCTGCTTTGTCTTAGTTTGTGGGAGGCAAGATTGCAGTGAAGGGACTTTGTGTTTCCAGTGGATCTCAAGACATGAAGAAATTAGCAAATTTGGGGTTGAAATGAAATTGATTTAGTTTCCTCTGAGCCATTTTGGGGTTAGAATAAGCTACTTTCACATGGATAGTAGTTCTACAAACCTGAAATTATTTTTCCAGCCCACTGTAGAGGTTATCTGAAGAGGTTACTTCTGTCACCTGGAAATATTCAGCTGTTAGTGGATCATGTGAATATCCTCTTTTTTTGCACTAGAAATAGGTACTTCTGGAAATGCATCACTAACAGGGCTTGTGAACAGTTTGGCTGTATCAACACTGATTTCTGGTTTCAAACACAGGGACAAAGAATTTTCAAGGAGTAGTCCAACCCATAAAAATTCAGTTCTGTGTTAGGAGCAAAAGCATAACAGAGAGCTGTAGAAGTAGAAACATCTCAAAAAGTCTTACCAGACCTATAACAGCCCCAGGCAGTTCAACTCCATCAGCTTGTGAAGTTGTCTTATTAGTCAGTGGCAAATGATGGCATTCCTGCTCTAGGTTTACTGTCAAACTGTCAGCAGGCTGACATCTTAACTTCATGATGAAAACAAATATAAAGGTAAAAAAATATCATTTTCACTTATTCTTGTAGGTTTTACAGACTCAAATGTTAGAGAACCGATGGAAGCAATGACTAAAAAATGAAAGCAAATGACTCAAAAAACCCCAATGTTCAATCAAACTGATAAAGTTCTGTAAGAAAACAAGTGGAAAGCATTATTTTAAATGAGAGGTTTGTGCAAGGCTATCAGTGACTTTACCTGTGTAGGAAAGATCTAAAGTAAATAAGACAGATGTAAGTAATTTTGTGCAATTCATTTTTTTATGCAAAAGTATTTTTTTTGACTAAGAATCTTGTTGAGAAAGCAGAGCAAAGGCTGAGCTACATTTGGAGATAGTTGACAGACATAAATAGCAGAAATTGAGACTGTGGTGGGTTGACCCTGGCTGGATGCCAGGTGCCCACCAAAGCCACTCTATCACTCCCCCTCCTCCGCTGGACAAGGGAGAAAAAATATAATGAAAAGCTCATGTGTTGAGATAAGGACAGGGAGAGTTCATTCACCAATTACTGTCACAGGCAAAACAGACTTGACTTAGGGAAAATTAATTTAATTTATTACCAATCAAAATCAGGGTAGTGTAATAAGAAATAAAACCGGATCTTAAAACACCTTCTCCCCACCTCTCCCTCCTTCCCAGGCTCAACTTCACTCCTGATTTCTCTCCCTCCTCCCCCACAGAGGTGCAGGGGGACAGGGAATGGGGGTTGCGGTCAGTTCATCACACGTTGTCTCTGCCGCTCCTTCCTCCTCAGGGGAGGACTCCTCACACTCTTCCCCTGCTCCAGCATGGGGTCCCTTCCCACGGGAGACAGTCCTCCATGCACTTCTCCAACATGAGTCTTTCCCACAGGCTACAGGCCTTCATGAACTGCTACAGCATGGGTCCTCTCCACAGGGTGCAGTCCTTTGGGAACAGACTGCTCCAGCGTGGGTCCCCCACAAGGTCACAAGTCCTGCCAGCAAACCTGCTCCAGCGTGGGCTCCTCTCTCTCCATGGTCTACAGGTCCTGCTGGGAGCCTGGTCCAGCATGGGCTTCCCATGGGGTCACAGCCTCCTTCAGGTGCATCCACCTGCTCTGGTGTGGGGTCCTCCATGGGCTACAGGTGGATATCTGCTCCATCGTTAACCTCCATGGGCTGCAGGGGGACAGCCTGCCTCACCATGGTCTTCATCACTGGCTGCAGGGGAATCTCTGTTCTGGCGCCTGGAGCACCTCCTCCCCCTCCTTCTTCACTGACCTTGGTGCCTGCAGCGTTGTTTCTCTCACATATTCTCACTCCTCTCTTCTGACTGCTGCTGGTGGTTTTTTTCCCCCTTCTTAAATATGTTATCACAGAGGCGCTACCACTGTCACTGACTGGCTCAGCCTTGGCCAGTGGCAGGTCCTTCTTGGAGCCAGCTGACATTGGCTCTGTTGGACATAGGGGAAGCTTCTAGCAGCTTCTCACAGAAGCCACCCCTGTAGCCTGCCCAGCTACCAAAACCTTGCCATGCAAACCCAATACAGAGACCAATTGTCTAGACTGGCAAAAGTGATATAGCTAAGCACAATATGTTGAACTTGATAGGTAACAATGACAAATGGATTAAAAGGTCTAGCAGTCAATGAGGTAAGTCTGTGAAAGAGAATGGCTTTTTTTAAGGAACTGGAGGTATAATTTAGGACATCGGAGATCCATTTCTGACTCCTTAGCAAATTTCCTTTGATAAGGGCCACATTTCCTCAGGATATGGTCTTCTCTCTGTCTTGATTTTTTGTACTAATCTTTTCACCACAAAAAAAAGTCTCTTGCAATGCATGTACCTAAAGAGCCCATAAACCTCTTTTTCTTTACCTTGCTGTTTTTATTTATCATGAAACATGAGTAATAATAATAAGCATTGTGTCATACTTTGTTTTTGAGGGAAGTCCTGGGAAATGTCATTGTTTGGTCTGTGAAAATTAGCTTTTAACAGCCAAGGCAGAGTAAAAAATAATTACCTCCTGTTATCTTTTATGTCTTTTCCTGTAGTTTTAGACTAACGACTTTCAGATTTTCTCTTCTGAATTGTGGCAGGTGAGTCAGCTTGTTGTCTGTCATACTGAATGACCTATTACTTAAATAATTTTACTAGGAATTTTAGTCAAAACTAACAGATGGATGACCTGTTGCAGAAATTTCAGGGACTATTTCTAATACTTTGCCCATTCCCACCAGTTGTCCTTTGGGATCTCATCAGTTTTCCCTTGAGACAGTACCTGATGCTTATCAGATCCATAAAATATTTCCATGCTCAGGATTTTCTCATCTCACTAAAATGTTTGATTTTTCCAAAAGTTTCCTGTTCTGTTTTGAGCTGTAGCTGAGACGTCCTAAAGACCAAACTCACAGACAGAGTGTTCATTTGGCTGGGGAAAAAGTTGATATTTTGGCAACTTCAGAGTATTAAGTCCGACGGGTTTTCCCCACACTGATGTCCTTGATTTCCCTTGACTAGCAGAGTACTGGGGGAGAGGGGCCTTTGCTCTCTGTTGCTGGACAATAATTCCATCCTGGATTTGTGTCACCTTCATGACGAAAGACTTGTCAAAACAGATAAAAGTCTGTGAAAAATTTTTGGTTTCTAGCAGTTGTTCTTTTCCTGATAAAAAGACTATTTTGTCAGAAAATTCCCAACCTTCACTAGACATGGCTTTCTACAGTGTGCCGACAGTTGTGCATATCATATTTAAGACAGAGGATAAAATTATTTTACCATTTGTTAATATTAAATATGATTTCTTCCTTTATTCTATCACATTCCTCTGATTAGCAAAATCAAGGTTTACCATTTGAATTTCAAGAGCACCTGGGATCAACAGGAACACACTGTCTTATTGTCTGTGAAAACAGGACAGAAATAAGAAGCATTTTTGGGGTGTTTTGTTTTTTTTTTTTTATTTTTCTTCTTCCACCACAACCAATCTCTTTGCATCTGGTTCTTGGATTTATTTATTCACTGAATGTGGCTTGCAGTATGAACTGATACGAACTCACACACACACACACACAGAGATACAGATGAATCCTGACACTGTGGAGCAGTTGGTATTCCTACAATTTCAAAAGAGGAAAGGCACTCTTCCCAGAGTTTGTTTGTTTGATTCTCCTATGCTTCCATCTGTCAGAGTATCTTAGCTTATAGGAACAGGACAGGCCAATATTTTTGTTCTACGGAAGAGGCTTTTTGGACAGAGTCTGGTGATACTCTTCTTACACACCTGAAATGACCTGAAACAGATGCAGAGCTTTAAGAATCAGAAGAAATTCAAAACGCTCCAGTGCACTGGCATTCATACACCAGTGCCGACAAATCATTTTCTGGAAATCTATTGCTTCAAAGGAGAAGGTTGCCTTCTTCTTTGGATGTCTGCCAGCCAGAGGCAACCAACAGGGATACCGTGATGGATGTGCTGCTCATAGCGGTATGCACAATCAGCTTATAGATCCTTTGCCTTCGCAGTCACCACACCACTGAACTGATGCAGGTCTTTGCTCACCAAGCATTCTCCACCTTCAGGATGGCACTTGGTGAAAAAAATCTTCTCATCTTTTCTATTTTAAAACTACAAAGAAGACACTCACGTGATAAGGGCCAAAATTGTCATATTTTTCTCTTTTGTGGAACAAATGTTTGTTAATACTACTCACCTAAGCAGTTGTTTACTTAGTTAAAAAGGAGATTCATAGTGGCTTTTAAAGTGCCTTTTGAAGTGATCAAGAAATGATACCAAATTGGTTTTAGTTGTTTATGAAACTTTAACACTGACTGAAGTACATCTGTATTCATTCTAACTCAACTGAAACTGAGCAAAATTTTTATTTTCTTCAAACTCAGACAACAGCATAAAGGTGCATTATGATCTAATAAATATACAAACATATTAAAATAGCACACAGTAGGGATTTGTTGAAAGTCCATCAAGCCTAAATCTTTACTCAATCAAAATATCCTGTTTTGGGAAGTAAAGGGAAAAATGGCTGATACCAGTTGTATTGATTCCAATCTCACTTGCAATTGTTAAATCTATTTAAAATTCCCTGAATTTACCAGATTTATGCTAATAAAAAACTAGCATAAGTGAGATGAGAACTAGCTCCAGCTGGTGCTCAATACCTCTTAACATTAGGATTTTGATTCATAAGTGCACTTGTGACTTCCATATTATGCTTTCTCTACAATAGGGAGATTCTAAATCATCTGCTTGTGTTTCTTTATGAATAAATTACTGTCTCCCCCACCTTACAGAAACCTTGGGGTGGAAAACTAAACCAAAACCCACCACACTTAACAGAATCACAGAACTGCAGAATGGACCATGTCCAGACCACTTTTGAATATCTCCAAGGAGGGAGACTCCACAACCTCTCTAGGCAACCTCTGCCAGTGCTCCTTATGGTCAGACAGAGCTTCCTGTGTTTCAGTTTGTGCCTGTTGCCTCCTATCCTGTCACTGGTCACCATTGAAAAGAGCCTGTCTCCCTCTTCTTTGCACCCTCCCTTCAGGTATTTGTACACATTGATGCGATCTCACCTGAGCTTTCTCTTCTCCAGGCTGAACAGTTCCAGCTCTCTCAGCCTCTCCTGATACGAGAGATGCTCTAGTTCCTTAATCATCTTATTGACCCTTAACATCTTCAGGTCTTTTATCAGCTTACAAAATATTGATACTTTAATTCTTTAAGCATTAAGTTAAACTGTCCTCTAAGGAAGAACAATGTTTTGATACATAAATTGGGGAGAAAAAACAGTCATCATTTAGGATATATTTTACAGTGATGAAGTCTGACATTCTGCGAAAATAACATTGCTTTTTAACTTTTGCATCCAAGGCAAAAAAGGAACCTCAGAGGGGTATGGCAAATGTTATTTTTTTATTAGTATTATCTTATTACTGCCATTATTTTTTACTGTCATTGCATTATATTGACTATTAACTTACAGATTTTTTTGATGATTCAATGTAACAAAATACAGAAACATATGTGAGTGTCTACATCCAGATAGTCCTGCAGGAAGGAGGAGGAATGTGTAAGGGCAGATTCCTCATTAGTGAGAAGTATTCAGAAGTTCTCTTATGCATGTGTATTAAAGGCCCAGATTTCTAAGAGACCCTGCTCTGAAGGCTGCTACTCTTCTCATAATCCTGACTAGCTTTGTATCCCCATTCCCTCAACAGTGAGACTAGGAAAGTCTACTCAGTTTCCATCAACAGACTCTACTGTAAGTAGTAGACTCTGCTGTGAGTCTACTTCTCAGGACTGAATTGACCCTGATATCAGATAGTACAAAGTCATATTAAGGGAAGGAGGAGCCAACAATAAAAATTTCTCTTGTACCCTTTTTGGTAGGAGACATGTTGTAGTTACCATCCTCTTCCATTCTGATATCTTCCATCAGCACTAAAGTTACCTGTTCTAAAAAGCTCATGGCCAGAGTCTGATCTTAGCATAATATTAGCAGCAGTGCTGTTACTATGAATTCTTGCAACTAGAAGAACTGAGAATAAAAACAAGCCTTTATATATCCTAAATGTTTCCTTCTAAATGTGTCACATCATTGTAAAACAGCGATGGCTTTTAAAAACAAACTAATCACCTTAAATACAAATATTATGTGAAGTTGTGACATTAACTGTCTCTTTACATAGACCTCAAAATAGACTTCCATTAGCAGACTCTGAAACTTCATTGCAGAAGTAGTGAACGATCAGTCTCTTTAATTTATAAATAAAAGAGAGCAATTTATTCTTAAATTTAATAGGCATCATTATGGAAGATATGGAAGAAAAGGCTTTAAAATTAAGAAAATGTAAACCACCAGTTTTGTATAAATATGTAAATCACACATTAGTATTGTTAAAGGAAGACAGGAATAAATCTAACAAATTCACAAGGGACATGTGAAAGGATGGCATCTTACCATTTCTTGGTGTAATGATCATTAAGAAAGATGATTGTCTTTCACAGTTCAGAGAAAGGATACCAATTCAGATGCCAATTTAAATTATAAATCAAATCTCCATCCTACAGTTCCAATGTAAAGTAGTCAAAACACTCCTTGATTAAGTACTTAAGAGTTGTGAAGCAGAATTCTGGAAGCACGGGAACTTAATCATATTAGAACTATATTGCTAAACAACAGTTTTCATTTACAACCTATTAACAAAGAATAAAATAGAAAGAAATGTTCAACCTGAAGCCACAAAGGAAAAGTAGTCTCCCCATGAAAACAAAACAATGCCTGGTACACAGTACACAACAAGGGACGTTCAGAAATGTTCAGTCTTAACTAAGCCTGCGACTCCTGAAGGGTATGGGTAGTCCCCAGTTCAGGAGTAGTTCTGGCTCATTGTGTGGAGGTTTGGTTCCTTTAGGAAGGCATAAGGTAGCTACATTTAAAACTGAAGAACATGTTTTAAGCCAAGATAAATACCCAGTGTTGTGTGGGAAGACTGAACGGAAAAGCCAGTTACCACACATTAAGGTCCTACCAGAAAGGCAGACAGTTCTCTGAAAGTCTAAGGTTTATTTTTTTTACTTCTGCAGTTACTCTCAAAAACTTGGGTGTTCCTTTGCCTCCTTCTTGTAGGCTTTCCATGGGACCACACTGATGGGGAAAAGCAGAAGAGAGAGGCAACTCTTAGATCTTAGTATCCTAGTAAGATTCTAGTGTCCCATAAAAGCTGGAAGGAAGCATACTAACTATAGTAAGTGTCTTTTGGAAGCCTTATGGCAAGGAACAGTGCCTTTCATTTTAATAGGACTTTTTGCTGTATTTGTATTGGAGGATTTAAATTAAACTTTGCCTTTCAAAGTACACAAAAACTCCACTTGAGAAGATGCAGTGCTATGACTCTTGAGTGTGAGAGACTGAAACAGTTAATGTCTCAAACATTGTGGCGACTTGAGGCGCTATTTGCATGGCGACGGCAGGTCAGCGAGCACGGGGTGGGGGAGAGCGGGAGAGGGACGTGCGGGACGTGGAGAGCGCATCGGAGGATGCGCGGTTCCGGGTTCTGCCAGACCTTACCACGTATGGCCAGAGATCACACAGAGTTTAAGGGGCTTGCAACTGCTCGAGAGACCCCTCGCAACTACCCTCCCTCCCCCTGCGCCTGCGCAGAAGATTGAGAACTTTCTAGAACAAGTACCATTTAAGTCCTGAAGGGGCGTACCTGGAGGCGGGGATTAGCTTATAAAAGACACCCCCCTAGGGAACCACGTGCGCGCGCCCACCACTGGAGGATTGCCACATCTGTCATCGTCATCGTGGGATCCAAGGGTGGTGATACTTTTTCTTTCTCTTTCCTCCTCTCTTTTCCTTTCCTTTTCTCGCTTCTCTCTTCCTCTGCTCTTCCACTATATATAAGTTTTGGATAAATTGTGATGGGTTGCCCAGAAAATAGCTCAATTGCCAAACTGCCTGTGTTTGTTCGTTGAGCTCACCAGTTCGTTAAGTTTGTCCGTTTGTTGAATTCACCAGTTAATAAAGTTGCTGGCCAGCCTGTTCCTCTGAGTCATTGTCGTGACTCTACCCACCACGTGGCTCTGTTGAGCAGAGATCGGCTTTTGTCGGTACACAAACCGTCAGGGAATCGAAAAGATTCACCCCTCTCGCAACCCACTGACTGGGACGAGACATTGAGGCAATATTTCAGGCAAGTGTAATGCATCAGCATCAGAGATAGAAATCATAGAATCATAGAATACCAGGTTGGAAGGGACCTCAAGGTTCATCTGGTCCAAACTTTCTTGGCAAAAGCATGGTCTAGACAAGATGGCCCAGCATCCTCTCCAGCCAGACCTTAAAAGTGTCCGGTGTTGGGTAATCCACCACTTCCTTGGGGAGATTATTCCAATGGCTGACTGTTCTCATTGTGAAAAATTTTCGTCGTGTCCAATCAGGATCTTCCCAGGAGTCACTTGTACCCATTATCCCTCGTCTTTTCCATGTGACTCCTTGTAAGAAAGGAGTCTCCATCTTGTTTGTAGCCACCCTTTAAATACTGGAACATGGTGATAAGGTCTCCCCTAAGCCTTCTTTTCTCAAGGGTGAACAAACCCAGTTCTCTCAGCCTTTCCTCATATGGCATTTTTCCTCATTGGATTTTTTTTTCTTGTCTTTTTCCTGTTATATAGTAGTTAGAAGTCCAGTGCCAAAACAGGGCTTCTCTGAACTTCTTTAAATGTTCCCCACTAATGTGGCCCATTATCACAAGTGGCAGATTAGAACATGTTCCCATTTTCTCATTCAGGATTTTCTGATTTATTCTGGGGAACTGATCAACCTTAGAACAACCTCAGAGTACTGAGAAGACAGCTAGGTTTTCATTAACAGAGGTAGAGGATTCTCAGCAGAGAACAGCAATTGCTTAAATATCCTTGAGCAAGATAGCACCATTATTGATGTTATTTGGTAAAATTAGTGTTGGGTTACCTGTCTCTAGAGAAAACCACAGTTGCAAGAGAAAGTACAATGTTTGTTGAATATTGCTAGTCTGAAATCTTATCAAAGTTTAAGATTAAGGCTAGAATTCTGGGCTAGTATTTCTGTCTTGTATAACATACTGGTATTTTTTTTCATAAGTGAATTGCATGCTTTCTCTGGTGTCCTAAGCAACAGATGTCTCATTAGCACCTGAGCTATGCCAGCTTCTGGGGAAGGCTGCAAACTGATTAAACACATGCTCCATTTTTATCTCTTTATGAGTCATTACTTAAAGGTTTTATCACCAGATTGCCACACTTAATTACATGTAGCCATAATTATATATGAATATCCATAGACCTGGCTTTTTAGTTTTGCTATAACTTCAATACAATATTTACCTGTTTGCTAATGAAATGTTATAGGAAAGGAGAGAAATAAAAAGGGAAAGAGGAATCCAACAAAAATTATCAAATATATACAAAATATCTATCAAATATCCTTGTGAACTATTTAGAAAAGGCATTTTTTTCTAAACAAGGACAACATTGTGAGATAAAGATAAAAGGCAGAAAGCAATGTTTTGATATCTAAAAATGTCATCTGTTACCCACCACACAGATCTAAGCATGCAGAAATCACTCCAGTCCTTGGGAAACTCATGGAGTGAGTCCTCTTGGAACACGATTTTGGACACATAAAGAAGTCTTTGGGAAGTATCAGCATGTATTTATCAAGGCTAAACAATGCCTAACAAACCTCTTCATCTTCTATGATAAATTACTAGGTTGGTGGATAGGTGGAGAGCAATAGCTGTCATTTACCTTGACTTCTGCAAGGCTTTTGATGCTGTCTCCCTCAATATTCTTGTATCCAAGTTGGGATGCTATGGATTGGCTGAGTGGACAACTACATCATGGTAAACTAACTCATGTTGACCAGAGGGCCACAAAGATAGCCATGGGCTGGAGCACTTTTACCCTATGAGGACAAGGAACTAGGGCTCATTCAGCTGGGAGAAGAGATGGATTCAAAAGGACCTAGCAGCAGCTCTCCCCAGTACCTAGGAGGAGGTTACTGTGAAGAGGAAGCCACACTGTTCATTGTGGCTGGTGGAGGGAGGAAAAGAGACAACAGGCAGAAGGTGAAATGAAAGACTTTAGAATGTGTATAAGGAAAACTTTTTTCACCACGAATACAGCCAAGCAGTAGCACAGGTTGCCCAAGGAGTTTGTGCAATTTCCATCCTTGGAGGTTTTCAAGACCATACTGGATAAAGCCCTGAATAACCTGGTCTGATCTTATAGCTGACCCTGCTTGAAGCAAGAAGTTGGACTAGAGACCTCCTGAGGTTCCTTCTGACCTGAATTTTACTATGACCCTAATCTTTGCCCATTTAGGAACCTACCAGGATATTTACTGATGCAGGATTTTTCCCACAGAAAGCTATGGGACTAAATTTTTTGGTCCCCTTAAAAATGCTATTCACAGAAGACTGTGAATTTTAAAAAATATCCACGTTAAGAGTCTGGGATTTGACAAGTTATGCAATTCAAATGACCTTACCTTGTTACATTATGGACACATAATGATTAGGTATATCCAAAACACTGTTTCTTTAAAGGATTATGGAAAAAGAAAGGCACATATAGACAGTTTCCAGTTTTCAAAAGTTCCCCAGGTAGATCTCATATCTAAAAAAAGATATCTAATTTTTAAGGTAAGAGCATATTATTTCGTTAGGTTTATTTAATCAAGAACATTGGTATGGCAAGAGCTATGCTAATGTTTTTTGAATGCTTATAGGCTCAGAAGGCACAACTTGAGCTGAGTGTTGCACAGTTCATTAAATGTGCCCTGCTGTCTTTTCTAGCTGACCTGACTCCTGAGTAGTTTCCAAACATACTGGTAACATTGCTTTTTTTCCTCAAGCTCTTTGTTTAGCCAATAATACCTCTTTTTGGTAACATAATATGCCTATTGCATGTCATCTGTTGAACATGCTGTTATTCCTTACTCTTTATGTAGGTCGAGCTCTGAGAAACTTTTTCTCTGAGTTTCAGACCAACTTCTGTTCTGTAAAGCTGAATTAAGTTTATAGATAAAACAGCTTCTGCTTTTTTGAATTGTCCTCGTCCATGAAAGCTGTCATTCTAATCACAGCACATTCCCTTTCCCATCTCCTCTTGTTATGTGGGTTAAAATAAACCATCAGTCTCAGAATTGTGTATTAGCTTTGAATTGCCTCATTATAGCAACACCAAAATGGGATATTTAAAAAGAAAAAGAGAAAAAAAACCCTGAAAAACTTTCCATCGCTGTTCAGTAATGATTTAGACAGCCCTTTAATCTAAAGCCTCTAGACAGGCTCTAAACTACGGAAGAGTTCTGCAATGGGTGGAATAATATTATAATGTATGATGGGATGTTATGCTGTAAAAAAGCTGGAGTTTGGGGGGAACTAGAAAGAAAGTTAAAATTGTATTAAATCCGGCTGTGTTGAAAGCAATAGGAATTTTGTCCCTGAGATTTCATCCATTGTGGGATAATTTTTCTTAACTGTTGAGTTAGTTAGTGTTTCTGAGTTGCTGTTTTGAGTGAAGAAGTATATCCAGGTCCCCATAGTCTGGAATGCTTCAGCAGAAGCGAGGCTGCAGTTTGATGGTAGATACAGTCCTGGATTAGAAGTGTTGTGTAAACTGGACTACAGCAGGAGAGGGGTGCAGACTGCTGGACAGAATGACTCACCAAGTTCATGCCCACAGTAAAGCAAGGAAATGTTTGCTTCTGCTCATCTGTATTAGCAACAAAGATGCTCACTTGTGTGGTTTTGGATGTAAGAAACTTTGCCCTGGTATGTACAAATTGCTGAAACCACTGCTAATAATCTCCATTAATTTGTTTAAGAAAAAGAGCAAAATATCCTTTTCATTACTTCACAAGAGATCTGAGACCTGAAATTGATTAACACGTGTTAATTGCCTGGAAGATAACAAGGATTGTATATGTGCTAAAAACTGAAATTATTTGCCAAAATAATTTCAATATTATATAATTTAAAAGATATACTTGTGCAGTAGGTAGCTGAAGAGATTGTTAAATGCAAAATGGTTTAATTTAGTTTTGTTTTCAAATTCCAGCAAGAATAAAGAATAGGATTTTTTTTAGTGTAATAATTTTCATTATATACTTTTTCCACACAATGGCTTTGAGTTCACAAATATAGAAGGCATCTTTGAATTGGTAGTGGTAATTAATGTGAGTGAATTCATATGTAAAGTGGTGGTTTTTTGGGAACTCTTAAGTACATATCTTTGACATCTTTACAAGCTCTTTAAACTTTCCCTGGAAAACATCAATGTTTCAGATGACATTGATACAGGCTTTTAAAGACAGTCTGAGTATAATTAAAGACACCTGCCAGTATTTCCTCATGTAAGTGTTTGAAGCTGGGAAGGAAAGAGCTGATTTGAAACATCTGGGAAAATGGAAGGGAAAAAAGAGAGAAAGTGAAAGCAAGCCACATCATACTATCACTCTTTGTGGAGACTGCCTGCTTGAATGGTAGCACATCCTCCCGTGGTGCCTGGCAGTTACAGGCTTCTTGTACTCCCCGTGCGGGATTCAGGTTTCAGAAGGTGCAGGGAGCTCTGTTTCCTGGATCTTTGCCTTTCTGAGTTTATGAAGTATTTTCCTCCTCCAAACCACAAAATCAACAGTGATGTCTTCAAAAGGAAGGCTAAGAGCTTTTTTCCTGTTTTTATTACACTGGGACTTCTTAGCACAGTGCATTGATTTTATTTAACACTTTTATAGGCACAGATAGTGGCTTTATGCTGAAGCTCTTAGAGTTTCATAGCTCTGCCTCAGTGCCTAACTAACTTCTATTGGCACTAACACCACGGCAGTTAATGCAAGTGAGATGAGAAGAGAATAAACTATATAATGAAACTAATGAATAAATGGTTGATAATAATTTAAAACATCTACAAACTGCAATACTTGACAGCATAGATGTCTAAGTGCTAGAAGATGTATTCCAGATATAATTTCTGAGAGTGCTTTCTTGCCCCTGTGGGCTAGAAGAGATTCTGAATGCTGCAGTTCAAACATTAGAGAGAAAAGTCCTACAACTTAGAAAATATGTGGTCATCTTCTTGGATTAAATGACAATATCTGTTAGATATCAGGGAAAATGTGTATCCAGGATTATACAGGACATTAAAAAAAGAATTTAAGGAAGCTGGAGACAATAAAGGTTCTACTGACATCCCTCGGACAAATTCAAGACCTTCCAGATAATTTTTTTGAGGATGAGGTCATATAAAGGGACATTTCAGACACATGCAACCATATCCTTGGTGACTGCAGTCACAAACTTCATATGATCATGGAGAAGTACTCTGTCATCATGTGCATCTAAGCTGGTATATGTAGACTCAACAGGACAAATTAAGTTGGCAGAATCTCCAGTCTTCCCTAGCCAAATTACTTCTAGTACCTGAGGTAGATCAAGCAGAGGTACAGCATCTTTTTAGGATGGATTTCAGGCTCTCTGCTATTAAAATTGGGTAAAACTATGCCACATTTCTGAGATTATGATGATGATTAATTGATTATGTGACCACTGAATATGGGGATAGACCTCCCACAAGTCTTTACATATTGCCAAATATAGTACCCATTTATGGGAAAGAACAAAGAAAAAAAAAGCAACAACAAGGAAAACATGGGTGAATGAAAGACAGAAAGTAGAAAAGTATATGTGTCCAAGAGATACTTCAAAGGCATTTTCCCTTTAGCACTATGAAACCTAAGCCAGTAAATTGTCACTTTCCTATCAAAGTAAAGCATTTCTGCTTTTTGAAATCCATTCCTGTGAACATATTTTACAGATATTTTTCTAAATTGGGGCTTGTGTTGCAGAAAAATCACCTTCTAAGGGCTGAGGAAAACTAATGATCTCCTGTAGTTAAAACAATCCCTCGTCTGGTGACGTCATCAGTATTAGCAGCTTCAGAAAAATGCGCAGCACTTAAAAACCTGTTTTCTGTGATGGGATCATTGATTCACAAATATGTAATAAATACAGATTACAATAATACAATAAATGCAGATTAAGAAATCCTTTTAAAAAAGGATGCATTGCTTTTAACACCGTGCCACAAATCTGAGGGTGATTCTTCCTTTATTTCTGTATGTTTCATAAAATATTGGTGTTCAAGGTGGTCTGGTTTGGGGGAAAAGGTTTTATTCTCCTCTCATATTTGATCTTGTCCCACAGTTTGCCTTTTGGATCATTTCGAAACAGTCTCTCACAGAACAGTCAGGTATGATGAAATGAAAGGAAAAAAGTAGCCATGTTCATCCACTCTTCCTCTTATAAATATTAAAAGTGTTGAGCTTGCCCCACTGGAGCACAAAGAATGCCTGTAATGGTGACATTTACAAAGCAGATAGTTCAAGTGTCAGCTAAGGTGAGCTGTTACAGAGTTGTACAAAGACGAAATGGAAGAGCAAGCTGTCAGTGTTAACCAGGAGCAGAGCCAAGCTGAGATTACATTCCCAGATTTAGGTATCATGATTCATTTTTTGCTCCTTTCTCCAGTGTTTTGAGGTTAATTTTCCTTTTCATGAAAATTCAGTGTTGTACAGAGGAAATAAAGATGTTATCACTCCCTCATCAGCCAGAGTGGCCTGGGAATTTTACTCCTGTGACTTGATATCATTTAGAATAATCAAAGTGAATGGATCACACTCTGCTCTGTAGTGGCACAGCACACTATGCACTTGATCACACCCTCTTTTTCCCAGATGATACTGGCATCAATGTACTGCAGAAAAGTTCCTTTTCCTCAGTCAGTGTCAGTTCTGTCATTAGGAGGCTGTTCCTTCATAGGGAACCATCACAATGCAGCTACCTAACGTTGCTATTTTAGGTTACGAATTATGATGGATGAACAAATAGATGACAAATGAACCCTCCCACTGAAGACAGGGTGAACTGCTGAAATTTACTGGTTTGGGTTGGGATGGGGGGCACCAAAACAACATAATGAAGTGATAGTTTATCATGCATATCTGGTTAAGGTGTGTAGCACAAACTGAATGAGTGACTATTTTAAGCCCTAGATTAAAAATCTGTAAATCCACAGCTGAAATATGCAGACAAATGATTCAGCCACACAGTGAAAGAAAGAACAGGTGCTTCTGCAGAAGGGAAAACCCAGACTGAGCTATTAATCTGTTGGTGTTAAATCAAGTTAAAAAAGCTCTTAGCAGAATCAATTCTGAGCTCGATTGTGTGTAACCTTTTCTCCATTGGTATGCATACCTGGTGTAGTTCTCCCGTTCTGTACCTGAGCAAGTGCTAAACTCAAGGGACTAAATGCGTCTGAACTGGCCTTTGTGCTAGGATGACAATATGTGAAGCAACCACAGGAGAAGATGGTGACTGAGTAAACACAATCAGAACACAGTGTGGTTTCGCTGCTTAAACTTATTTGTTATGATTTACTCACATATGGTTAAAGCTCTCATTCAGTTTATATGGTCTAGTTAGCATGAGCCCTAATATCAGAAACTAAATATGGATCCTTTTTCTGGCCAACAACCTGGGCCCAACTCCGTATTTCCTCACCTTTGCAACCTAGTCACTGGACTTTTCCTACTCTTCAGCTGACTATATAATTAATGAATTGCCCTAACAAGATTTAAGAAGCAACTTAATGAAAGATAAAAAGGGATGGAAGTCATAATTAGCTAAATAAAGGACCAAGTTATATGTTAAATATCTCTGAGTCAGAAGAGAAGGGTATAAGATAGAAATGTAACATCCAATAACTGCCCATTGTGCAATCAAAGGGAAAAATTTACAGGAATATTTCCTGCTTTTCATCTCTTCCAGTGGCTGGTTTCTTCAAGAGAAAGACAAATCTGCAGGTGCACATGCAGTATTGCATTTCTGCACAAAGTTATTGCATGGCTGTAGGAAAGGTTAAAGAAAGCTGCTCTGGCACACATTGTTTGATTTAGTAGGAAACTTCCGTAGAGATTGCTGCAAAAGGAAGAAACTGAATCATGAGGATAAGAATGGGAGAAGGAGCTCTAATTATTCGAACAAGTTGTATCAATACCAAGGATCTTGGTTTCCAAAGCTATAAAATGGAAAGAATGACACTGTCCCCCTTTGTCAACACTGTGAGACTTACTGATGAAAAGAACACATTAGGCTCACAGTAAGGATATCAGTAGTATGATTTCTGAACACATGGTAGTGGCAGTAATGGATTCAAACAGTTAAATATATGCATTTTCAGATACTACGGTAATGAGTGCTTCACATAACACTATAGATCGGCAAATGCACCAGTAATTGTTCTAGACGTAGTTTCATTTCATCACTTGTTCATAAACTATTCTGGGTGATTAACTGACTGTTCACAATCAAACACTTGCATTCAATCTGTACATTAAAAAAAAATCATAAAGATGTTTGTCATACTGACTCAAATAACAAGCACATTCAAGAATGTTTTGATGTGCCTTTGGCTATTTGGTGACAGGATTAAACAGATTAAAAGTATTATTCAATGATAATTTTTGTTCAACTCTAAAGGAAATCTATTGGAAAAGTTACTACTGTATAAACTTGAAGCACAAATGATATTGAAATATGTATGAAAAATGTTGAGAATGTATTATTTGTTTATGAAGCAGAAAGGAAAAATACACTTTCACTGGGCTGTAAAATGGGCCCAAGATCAGGACACACACTTATGTACCCAAGCATAGGGCACAGGGGCAAAACCTGTGTGAGGGAAGACTTCCTACTGTATCACAATTAACATTAAAAAGGGAACTAATCTCTTACCAAATAATGGCAATGTTGCCAATTTAATGCTACTCTTTGGTCAGTCAAGCTTTTTTGATTGGAAGAAAAGGAAATAGAAGGATTTTGTAATATGGATTCCTGCTTTTCATTAACTTTTTTTTCTTGAATTTATTTAACTTCAGTGAAGCACAAAAAAGAAAAAAAAATAAAAAAGATCATAAAAATATTAGAACATCTAAAATGAATGTTTTGAAATAGAAGTGTTGTGGAACTGATATGATCAGGAGTAAGACATAACTGGGTTTTGAGTTTTATAAAAGTTGTCAGATGTCATTATTGTATCAGAAGTCTCATAAAAATTGATGCCTTTTCTTAAAACCACAGTGCTCTGTGTACTGTCATTGTGTGAGGATCCTAGCTTTTCTTGTTTTGACATTGTATTTATAAGATACAAATCTTAGTACATAAACATATTCTACAGCAGATGACTAAGCACTCCAGACAAAAAAGAAACAAGCTAGATTTTTAAAGCGGTATTGTGATCTTTTCTAAAACCTGATCATTTTTCTGAAAATCTGTAAATTAGCAGTATTAATTTTAGTCCTTTCTGAAAACTAATTATTTCTATTTTATAAACATTAAGACTTTACTGTACGTGGCCAAAGGATACACAGAGTTTATCAGTGAGTTGCATTAGCTGAATCCAAACAGTGAGTGGTAAAATGCAATAGAATAAAAGAAAACATCTTTTTAAATTTAGTATGTTAAATGATGTCTTAAGTAGCCTCTTTATTCTCCTGTTACAAAGTCCCATTTGTCCATGAAAAATCATACATCTTTTCATAAAACCACTGGAGTTAATTTGACTTGAAACAAGAGTTCTTTGGTACAATGAAGTAAAATCCAGGGCAGCAGATGCAGTAAAACTAAGTCCTGCTCAGAGGAGTCTTACAATCTCTACATTTGCATGGCTGCAGAAGGAGAATTTCATACCTTCTGGGGACTTAAATTTTGATACAGATGGTCCTATAGTGTGCAGCAATTTACCTCAATGCCTTGAATTTTGCCTCTTTTTCTGCCCTGGGCACATCCAAAAATAGACTGTGATTTCCTCAAACATAGTCATTATCTCAAAGAGTTGGACTTTTTTATTGCAAGAAGATATTAAAGTTCATGAGCATTGCTCTGCTGGATTCCTGTCTGAACTGTGCTCTTCTGTTATTAACTAAGCCATGCTATACAGCACCTGTTCCTTGATGTGAATGGTCACGCATGTTTTTGCTGATGAAAGTACATAGAATAAGTAACTTAGATATACGTTCTCTGAATTCAAGTGCACTAAAACTCCATCTCTTGAATATGCAAACCGACAGATTTATAAATTTGTGGATTTCATATGAAAAAAAACTCCCAAACAACCCCTCTAAATCCTTTTATTTAGTTTTGGTTTTTTTTCTGGTTTTGTACCCATGTGTCTGGGTGTGGTATTTTTTTAGTATTCTTAGCAGAGAAGCAGACATAAAGCAGATCCAGAATGTGATAGTACTTGACACATGATTCATCAAGAATAAGCAGATGGAAGCTTGCAGATAAACTCCCATTCCCTAAAATAAGCTGCCTGGACTCTCACATACCCACAGGGAGTCACACAGGAAGGTGACAGGGAGGTCAGAGTCCAAAAGATGAACATATCCATGAGAGGTGACTGAGATTCTGCTTTGGCCAGGTCTAAAAATTGGTGTTTTCTGTAGGATTGTACTGTGAATCTAGCATACCTTTGACATATTTGTAATATTCCAACTCCTGAAACCCTGTGATTTTTACATTATTACTTATTGAAAATATTACTTAAGTGAACCAAAAATACTTAAGAGAAAAAGAAAATAACATTTTTTTAACCTCAATAAATTTCAGGTTGATCTCATAATTTTTTTCAGGCCTGACATGGCTTTTGAATACTTGATGTCAGCAGTGCTGGGAAGGGGAAGACAGGACTAACATTGTTATTGTAACAAGATTCCTCCCTTTCTGAGGTTATTATCCTGATCCTGAGGTTGTGCAGGTTAAAAGAAAACACCCCATACGATTGTGGTATTGTCTTTGTCATGGCTTAATCCCAGTTGGCAACTGAGCACCATGCAGCCACTCGCTCACCCTCCCCACCCTCAGTGGGATGGGGGAGAGAATTGGAAAAAAAAAAAGTAAAACCTGTGGGTTGAGATAAAGACAGTTTAGTAGGAGAGCAGAGGAAGAGAAAATAATAGTAATAATAATAATAATAACAACAACAATAAAAGAATGTACAAAACAAGTGATGCACAATACAATTGCTCACCACCCGCTGGCCGATGCCCAGCCTGTCCCCGAACAGCAATCACTGCCCCCCGGCCAACTCCCACCAGTTGACATATTGAGCATGTTGTCATATGGTAAGGAATAGCCCTTTGGCCAGTTTGGGTCAGCGGTCCTGGCTGTGCCCCCTCCCAGCTTCTTGTGCACCTGGCAGAGCATGGGAAGCTGAAAAGTCCTTGACTAGCGTAAGCATTACTTACCAACAACTAAAACATCAGTGTGTTATCAACATTATTTTCATACTAAATCCAAAACACAGCACTATACCAGCTACTAGGAAGAAAATTAACTCTATCCCAGCCGAAACCAGGACAGCCTTAAGTGTGCCATGGTGAAGGTTCTTGCTATGCTGACTGTGGTCCCTCTCTTCATCTCTTTGCATGTCTCTGGTGTTACTGTACCTAGCAGGTGAGCTCAGAAGCAGCCTCCAGTGAAGCTGCTTGGCTCTGAGAGCAGCTGCGCATGATAAACCATTGCCTCTCTCTAAAGGCTTGTTTTAAAATCCTTTCTAGCCAGCAGGAATCCCCTTCTGGATCAGGTCTGACATCCAAATTCTGCAGTTCCCATTCAGACTAATGTCATAAATTGAATGATGCACCTGAGTCACTCTGTGGAGTAAAAGCAGCAGGGTCAGGACACCAGTCAGTGAAGTTTAAACCATACAAAAACCTCTGCTCATGAAACAGTGAATAGTAACCTCCAAATAACTAAACCAGATGTTACAGCTTGTCTTTGGATTCATTTATTACCCTGCATTTTTGTAGGAGGATTTGGATTCACCCTTTTCTTTTTTAATGTCATCTAGCAGTGATTATGTTTAGTCAGTAAATTTAAGCATAATCTACACATGTTTATGACAAGTTGAGATCCAATCTTATAAGGTATAAAAAATTCATTACATTTAAATATTCATTGTTAGAAGAAGCTGGATTTCTATTTGTGATGACAGAAATCACTATGAGCAGGCAGCCAAAATATATTAGGGAGGTAATTCAGAAGAAAAAGAAAAACAATGCAAAGTCTTTACATGTGTCTGATTTACTAAAAAATGCATAAGGACAAGGATATGAAGCTGGCTTTGAGAAAACGTATTAAATCACTGCAGAAATCAGACATACCCATTTAGAAACCCCTCCCTTTTAAGCACAAAGGTCACCAGCTTGTAAAAGAATCCTTTGTGGTGTTTCCTCAAGGAGCAAGCATCTGTCAGTTGTTATCTCTGCAATGCCCCCTCAAAGACTGCAGCTATGCTCTGGGGCAGCTGCACTCCCTGCAGCATCCCATATTCTTGTTTCCTCACTGCTGGAGCACAGGGTAGCTCCCTCCTTTCCCAACACTTGAGTTTCTTTTCATGGGAAATCTGGGCATATGGGGGGATTGGGAACACCCATGTTTCTTCCCATTATACAGTTGGGACACAGCAAAGAGGCACATCTGGGTACCAGCACCACAGAGGAAACACAACCCACAGTATTGACACAGCTGTAGTTGTTGTTGATGTAGGAAGTAACATAAACATGTTCTAATATCTTAAGAAGTCTGATTGAAATGCCTGGAGACAAGGTTATACAGATATAATTTATCTCATAAAGGAAGATTGGAACTCCAGAGGCTCAGGATATGAGAATGAGACATAAAGACTTCACCATTATGTGCTCAAATCTATGCTTATCGATAAAGTGAAACATTTTATTAACTGATGGTTGTGGGGTGACCTCAGCCCAGTCCCCAGCAGAAGCACATGAACGTCCTCTAGCCTCCTCACGGTTCAGAACCCAGGGTAGTCTCAAAAGAGAGAGTTCAAGGACGGAAAGAAGCATGAAAAATAAGATGTGTTTCTAATGATGTCCCTCCAGAGCAACACTGAGCTGTATTTGGAGGGCAATATGAGGAAACTTGTACAGCTAAAACTTCTATATTTGGTAGATAAAAACACAGGACTAGCTGTCTGGCATTTTTCAGCAGTGCTAGAATCACACTGTTTATTACAATTAACATTAAAATCCCCATATAGTTTCCTAATTTATTTGCCAAATAGATGAAAAATTATCTCTGCAATTTATTAATAACATTTTTACATGCTACCTCAATTAAGAAAATAATTTTAGTTTAAGTTGGTGTCATCAACAGTGATTGGTGTACTTTATTGATTGATCACTTACTAAAAAGAATCCATCTCTAATGAATTTGAAACTCTTTTTAGACAGACTCAGAAATTCAATAACAAGACAGAAAATGTCATGAGAGAAGAAGTTTTGTCTGTCTTCTTAAAATATAGATGCTTGTTCCTGCCTGTAGACTTTTGTTTACTGTTGACCTAATATTACAGTTACCAAAAAGTAGATGGATGAAAAGGAGATGATAAGAAAATGAAAGGTTTTGTAAAATGGGAATAAGTGGAAGAAACGCTATTGTACTCTAATAATGCATAGCACATACTACAGCAATGACTGTAAGGAGAGCTGGCCTGACCCAGACAAGTGCCTTTAGCAACTTTATTCATCAGAGAAAGAGGCAGTTCAGCTCATGCTTAAGGTCACCACCACGTCTCATGATTCCACTCTCTCCAGAATCATATATTAAACAATGGTATCTCTGACAAGACATCAGGCGTCTCCCGGTGATACCTCCAGAGCAGTATGGAAAAAACCTGAATTTCTGCCTTTCCTCCCTCTCTCTTCCAGATCTGGCAGTATTGCATCCAACAGTTTGTAGAGGTCTTAGGAATGCAAATAGACAAAGTGAAAGAAAACCACCAAGTCAAATTACTTTTCACCTTATTTCTCTTGCAACTTGCATTTAGGCTTTTTGCCCCCATTTTTAAGGCCTGCCATGACTCTGCTGTAGTTTAGTCTGTTATTCCTTCCACAGTCTAACCAGGACACCTGTGTTATAAACTCCTCTTTTAATAAACATTTTTATCTTCTTCCTTACTTCACTTCACAATCTTTCTTTCTCCTGTGAACTAGCTTAAGCTTCACCACTGCTCTCTCCCTTGGACCATCACAAGGACATGGGCTTACTCATGGTTACGGAAGACATGGAACAAGTCACTGCACCTCTGCTGAGCCTTAGTCCATGAGCAGCACACCACTAGTATGGACTAATTAAGCTTAGTGGGGTCCGCTTTCACTGTGAGCTAAACTTGTCTTAGTCACAGCTGCCTTTTGGGTTTAAAATCACCATGATTGTTCAGACAGCATTGCCTACCAATTGAAACATGCTGATCACTGTTCCAAGAAGTATACTTGTGCTTTTCAGTATACAGATTAAGTTCAGTGTAATATCTGCATTTTAATTTCGGATTTATAAGGCGACTTCGCCATTTATATTTCAACCACTGTGAATATCATATTTTAAAGAACACTGTTGATGCACAATGGATGCTGTTTCAGAATGCAGTCTAAGCTAAACCAAAATATGACAGGACTGGTGAATGTCTTTCAAATATTTCTTGAAATGCAAACAAAACGAGGAAATATTTGCCTCTCCTTAGAGGAATTCACACCCAAGTGGTGAGGCATCATTCTCTTTTACCCGGGAAGTTTAACTGACAAAAAATGGAGGAAAAAATGTAGTCTATGATGGTAGGAGAGACACAAAGTTAACTACTGAAAAGCTACTATATTGCAGTTCTAATAGAAAATGCCAGTAATTAATGGTGACATATGAAAGAATTATCTCTGTCAAGAAAATCTAACTGTATTCTCTATCTTGGCCAACATTAATCCTTTTATCTTTTAACAAAATGAATTCTTAGACAGGACATTAAAAAGGAGGTTGATGGAACATCCTTTTGCCCCAGAAAAGAGAAAGAAAGAAAAGCTTGCCAACTGAAATATAAGCAAAAAAAAATATTTTTCTTTAATGAGGCGCATTTTCCTTTGAACATCTGAATAACAGAAACATTTATTTTACATATTGGTAATCTGAAAGAGTTTTAGCATCTTGGTATTGAAAAAACAGTAGAAAGGCCTATGTGTCAAGGCAAGAAGAAGGAGTATGTTAACATTAAACAGTACATGGATTAGAGATATCTGAAGGAGAAGGGGTGAGCATCTAGGCAAATAACTGAGGCAAAAGTCCACAGGTTAATTCACCAGAATTGTATCTCTGAGCAAATCTCCACAGCTGGAGTTTAGAGGTGGTTTTTTACTGGTTTGTTTTGTGGGTTGGTTGTGGGTTTTGTGTTTTTTTTTCTGTTTTGCTTTTAATTCAATCTTTAAATGGATCTGAAGCATATGGAAGTTTTGTTTTTTGTTTTTGTTCTTTTCCAGGCAACATTAACATCATTTTTTCCCTTGTTGAATGAAAGCAGGCTGAACACCATCCATATGTGCAGAAACCCATGCTAAAGGGTAAAGTTACTGATGCAACACAGCAAACCAGCTCCCGAGTCTGCATATCGAACCCAAGGCTCTGCCACAGAGCCCAGCTGGTCTCAAGGTCACATATGGCAAAAGCAGAGATAATAACACTTAAGTTTTTGATGCATGCAGGTTCTCATCACTAATATGACCAATACCTGCTTTCTAAGGCAGCTGCTTCATGAATAATCAATGAGGGAGCTGTGAATAAGAAGATGGATTGTAGCTGATGAGTTCCCTCTGGGCAGGCATAACACAGTCAGCAGTTATGTATAACAAGTATCATATAATACAAGAATCCCACACTACAGGCACATCACTAAAAGACGTGGATAGCGCCAAGGGCAGCTCTGCATGGGTTAGCGTATAAAAAAGAAAGGTGACTCAGAAATGTCAAACCCAGATGGGAGTTTGTTTAAATGTGTGTTTATGTATGTGTGCTTCAAAGAAATAATGCACCATGTATAGAAAAGGGGAGAAATCCCCCTCAATAAAGGAACCTCAGAACACATTGTATTAAGTGTTATAAATGTATAAGGGAACTGGCAATTACTAGTTTTCTTCAAGGATGTCCGGGATTAAAGTGATTGATATGTATTTATTTGACATGTTTTTCAAATGAAAAGACCAAGTGAAAAAACAGTGGTGACTCATTTCATTCATTTTACCTTCCTCTGTGAATATGTGTTCTGCGCCATTCATTTAAATAAATACAAATACTTCTTTCACATAATTTTAAGGGCCTTGTGAAGAAATTGACCTTGTAGCTAAAGCACTCAGATAGGATTCACACATTTGTCTTCATTTTTATAGCCTTTCTCTGTGACCTTTGACAGGTCACTTAATGTGGGATCTCATTTTAGCCATCAAAAGCTAGGCTGAATCATTGTTCCAACTCTTTCTGTTAGATCCTAAACACCAATAGTCACTTGCAGAGGGTGATTCACCCTATGGATTTTAAGGTATTTAAATTATTATTTTAGGTAATGTCTTTTTCAGATCCCACCCTTGCTCCTAATGTTCCCTGGATATTTAGACAGGAGTGGCATTGCATGTTTATTTGAAAACCTGTAAAAAGGAAAGAATAGCAAGAACATAATTATAACAATAACAAAAATATTTGTTGTTACAATGTATATCTAGATTGTTAACTTTCTATATATGAAGGTTATCTCTTAAGTTACATAATATAATAAGGTCCAGTCTGGATTGAAACATATAATTATTGCTGTCATATAAATAATGATTTCATCATTTTTGTCCCACAGTAGCCAGGATGGCCCTAGCCATTTTACTAATTAGTTTTTTATAAAAGTGATATGATCAACAAGAGAAATACATAAGTAGAGATGCCCTTTGATTCCAGGTTATAAAAGTTCATTAGAAATGATTTACTCTTCAGATCTTCTGCTGAAGTAGATGGAGAATGTAGCAGACCAAATCAAACTGGTTGTTGAAGAACAGTCATGTCTTGAGAGGAAGACAGAAGTGGTTTAAGGACATGTATTATTAATTACTTCAGGAATAAAAAGTTAAGATGAATTTACCCAAATTGAAAAAAGAAAGAAATTCTATGTAGACAATAATTACATAAGGTGGACTTTGGCCAGGATACTGTGTTAACACCAAGTTTTGAAGGAAAGCACCATAGAATTTTTAATGATTAGAACTGATTAAGAGGTGAAGTTTAGAAATGATGCGTACATGGAGTACCTCTTGAGAGAATGGATGCAGAGAGCTGATGAAGAGCTAGCTTTTCAAGTTACAGGCAATTTCATTTTCCAAAAATGCTGTAAGAGAAAATTATGAAATACATCCACTAGTGAACAATATTTTTTGTGACATGATTTTATTCATCATAGCTCTCTCAACACAGTGGTGACCTGGTCTAATTTTACAAAATACAAAATGGCTCCCAAGATACAGGGTGTTCTGTAGTCATCATGCACTTCACAAGTAGTAGGGTATATTTTTCATCTTGTAATATCTAGACACCATGACACTACTATATCACAATGATGACAGTACTATGTCACAAATACAATCTCTTTACATGTCTTGGGTGTGGTGGAGAGATAAATTTTTGTAAAATGGGACAAGCATAATAATAATAATAATAATAATAATAATAATAATAGTCCAGAGTTATGTAAAAGTCTACCTGCTTTAAAAAAATAATTCTTATGCAATTAAAATCTTCTGTGAATCCACAGTTAATTTTAATATTTATCTCTAACTTTTGTTATGGTTTTCAATTTCAATTTCTGCATTATCATTGAAAATATATAATACTAAGTGACCCAGTCTGGCTACCCACTGCCTGTATCCTCTCATATATAAAGCAGATACATAAAGTGCTACCCTTGTAAAAGGCTCAAAATATTAGCAGTAATAAGTGCTATATGGCTTAAATGTGCCTTAATGTGCCCAGCTCACCTATTCTTGTTTTCTAGCACTACTGCTGGCTTAAGTGCTCCAGCCTTCTCATGCCATAAGCACAAGGACAAGGAAGAGTGTCTGTCCTTCTTGAATGGAGGCCAAAGATGAAAGCTGCTTTCATCTTCCCCTCTGATTTCCTTCATCTGTTTTTAGAGAGTTAGGCAAATATAGATTTTAGGAAAACTCTGTAGGTTGAAAGCAGTGAGATACTCTACGTCATCTTCGTTACTGAAAAAAATAGGTGGAAATGTAAATACATTTGTTGTTGCCCAGAAGAATGGGAAATTATCTATCTGGGTCAGAAGCTATTGTGAGCATAAGAGACTCTAATCATCCTAAAACAAACAAAGAACTTCAGCAAGGAAATTACAGCTGATTGTAACAAAAGGGAAGAATAAACAAGCAGAGAAGAACCACAAAAGTAAGTGTCCATAAATGGATCCTTTGAACAAGTTAATAATTAATCTGACTTTTATCTTTAAACACAGAGTTCTTTTATTTATTGGAGGAAATGCTACCTGGGAGATAATGTGATGATAAGAATAATCCAAATGTTTCCAGCAGATGGTTTAAATACTATCTGACATGTCCCTGCCTGCTAGAAATCAATACGAAGCGCTGCAGTCATTCTTATAATTTTCAAGTTATTGCCTTGCTGTCCCTCCTCCCTCCTCACCCCATTTTCTCATACATTTTGAATAGTTTATAAATACAAGAGCAACACTGAGGTCTCTGTGGAAAATGTAATTGCTGGTAAATGACCTCACTGTTTCTATCAACGAGGCACATACCCATATTTTTACACATACACACAGCTTGGGCTTCACCAGGCATTATCTTTGCACTTTTTGCTGTACGCTTTTTTACATTTTTGTCAAAATGATGATCTCTGCCCACAAAGCTGATTTATTATTACTAAACTGCTTTAACAAATGGAGCAAAGACTCTTTGGGGCTGCCTTCAGAGACCTTCCCCAAACTCTGCATATTTTAACATCCTTTAATTAGAGGTCACATGCTTAAACTGGAATACAGTTATGAGCCAGCTACAATCCTGAGTGACAGTAATCAGAGGCTTTTTTTACCCACCTTATATGCAGAATAAATCATCGTTCTCTGTATTGTATTAAAAGGCTGTTTTTTCATAGACTGAGTTAATTCTCTATGTGAAAGGGAAAATTAAACTATTAGTTTTTAGCTTCTCCTTTCTGATACTTGGAGCTGTGATGGCTTATGACTCATTTCATTAAGGGTTTACATACCATTTTAATGGGTTCTACATAGGAAATTCAGTTCTTAAAATGTGAAATTCACTCCTTCAAGCACGACAGTCACAGCTCTGTCACAGTAAGAGACACTTTACTGGACCCTTGTAAAACATGGTTAGAATCTAACTTTTTCAGTGTCTTAAACAGGCAAACCACATGGCTGGCAAATTTCAGTTTTGAACATGAGTTTAAAATACACCTTGATTTAAAATTCATTATCAGTTGTCATACATATTAAATATTCCAAACTATGAGCCTTCCTCTTGATGCATGTAAGGCACATGGCTGAGTCTTGCAAACCACTGATCACAGAAAGGGTGTCTTCTTGAGCCAGCTCTTCCATTTGCATTGATAAAGTTGCTTTTGCCATTGAATGCTTGCCATAATGAAGCCTGATATCTGGATTTGGAATCATATTTATCCCTAAATATAGCTGATATGATACAGAATAGTATATGAGACAGTCCTTTCCCACAGTTGAGCCCATCGCTCGAGGAGCCCTGACATGGGTATTGTGAGAGACTGAAAGAGTTAATGTCTCAAACATTGTGGAGAGATGAGGCGCAATTTGCATGGCGACAGCAAGTTGGCTAGCGTGGGATGGGGAGAGCTTTTCAGAGGAGAGACTAAAAGAGGTATTGTCTTGTGAGACACTGAAAGAGGTACTGTCTCAAACATTGTATCGAGATAAGGTGCAGCAAGGCGGCTAGCACGGGATGAGAAGAGTGCGTCGGAGGATGCACAGTTACCATCTATGGCCAGAGGTCACACAGAGTTTTATCTAAGGAATGGGCCTACAACCACCCGAAACTTGGAATGAAACTCCTTGCAACCACCCCCCTCCCCCAGTGCCTGCGAACCTTTGAGGACCAGAACAACGTAAGTCCTCCAGGGGTGCGACCTGAGGCAGGGATTAGAATATAAAGAGACACCTTCCCCAGGGAACGGCGCGCCCATCACCAGAGGATTGCCACGTCTGTCACCGTCATCGCGGGATCCAAGGGTAGTGATACCTTTTCTTTTCTTTATCCTCCTCTCTTCTCTTTTCCTTTTCTCACTTCTCTTTTCCTCTACTCTTCCACTATACATATATCTGAGCATATGAGCTTTGGATGAATTGTGACGGGTTGCCCGGAAAATAGCTCCATTGCCAAACTGCCTCTGTTCGTTCGCTGAGCTCGCTAGTTCATTAAGTTTGTAGTTTGCTAGTTAATAAAGTCGCTAGTCTGACTGTTCCTCTGAGTCATTGTCGTGACTCTACCGGCCTGCGGCTCTGCCGAGCGGAGATCGGCCTTTGTCGGTACACAAATCCCTGGGGAATCGAAAAGATTCACCCCTCTCGCAACCCACCGAGTGGGACGAGACAGGTACGCCATCACCATTGCACACTGTGGGGACATCCGGGTTTGTGCCTCTGCTGTGATAGGCCTCGGCACACCCCCAGGTGCTGGGGAAGTCACCACCATCCGTGGAAACCCTCGCAGTGCCATGCTCTCCTCAGCCCAGCACTGCTGTAAAGGAGGTGTACTGTCTCTGTGCCTTCCCACCTACAACAGCTGAGGCAAATTTAGCCCTAAATGCTGATGGGGGAGGGTGGGAACTAGCCTTTTACACGTATGGGTTTTAAAATGTGAATATTTGGTTAAGTCGTAAAAACCTACCTTCTACAGGATTATAGAGCAGTGACAAAGTAAACAGACTATCTGTTACAGGCTAGCTGTTCCTGTGTCTGCAGCAGGTGTGTTAATCTCACAGCTTTCAGGGAGTAATGCATGACCATTAAAACATCCCTGCACAAGTTCTGCTGACCACCTGTCATTTCTTTGTGCAACTATTAATGAGAGTGACATTACAGTTTATGAGAAATCAAATTACAAGACAGTCAGGAAATTAATGCTGCAGCACTTCATTATAGGAGCAAAGGGTAACAACCTATGCATTCTTTTAATTAGTTATTCACCTGGATCTATTTCATGTCTCAAACCAGTGTGTGATGTTGATGATAACTTTACTCTGAGCTATCCATAGCACAGGAATGTCCTGAGGTCCCTGAAAAAAAATTGCTTAACACCACTAGAAATGTTTAATGGCTGACTTTACAAAGTAGAAATCCTCTAAAGGTTCAGATAGCAGATACTGTGTTGGGTTTACCAGATGTCTAACAGAGTAGCATATTCACTGCCTGAGCAGAAGAGGTCATTAAAACATTATAAATGCCTTCATTGGAAGTTAGGGAGGGACAGATCAATGTAGCAAGGTTCACGTGGAGGAGACAAAGCAGCAGTCAAACATAGATGAGAAAGATCGCCTTTGGTGTGTTAAGATGTTTGGCATCTTTTGCAAGATGAGGCTTTCCTGGCACCCAGGGCAGAAGGGCAGAGTGCAGGTCATAGCCCTAAATTAGCTACCCCCAGCTGGTTAGCCTGAGTGAAGAGGGTAGGTTTGGAGAAGGTGTGATGGGATGGTTTGGTGAATTTAAAATTGTATCTGAGCAATAATGAGCCCTGAAGGTAATGGGAACACTGATGACTTGAATATTGAATACCTAATTTTGCCATGTTACCTGCATTATAACAGAATGAAAATTACAGCAATGTCAGAAGAGATATAAACAGAGAGCATGCAGAAAGAGTTTAGTTGAGTTCCTTTTCCCAAGAAGAAAATATATTGGTGGCTAAGAATAACCTTTTCACAAAGAACTGGACATTTACTTTTGAGTGCAAATTAAGACAGGTCACTGAGCTGCTTCATTCGAAAAGAGAACAGTGTGTCACTGCCTGCTCCGTTTAAATATGTGAGGAGAGAGATATGAATTGGACATGACATTATAATACTATTTAGGGAAGATTACAGAATGTACAAGGAAGTTAGATTACATTAGGTTTCTGCAACTTCACTTTGCAGCTAATGACTTTCCTCATTACAACCATCAGGATGATTATACTGATATCACATCATTTAGTCATGGTCAGCTTCTCTTAGTATGGACATGACCAGAAGTTGTGCAAGTGTCCCTTTGTGGCATTTTTCTTCTGCCCTAAAAGTTCACATATTTTTTATAGATATTACGTTGTTTCTAGCACATGTTTTTGGCTGATCATAAGCATAATTCTACAGTTAGAATTTGCTGTTTATATAACAGAAGATGTTTATACCAGCCCTATCTTCATCACCAGCACCATGATGATCATTTCTTGCTGTCAAATCAGCTGTCTAAGAAAGAGCCATGATCCGGTGTGGAAAATGAGCTCCCTCCTGTGTGCCACATGTATTTGAAAAGAAAGTCACTTATTTAAAGATAACTCTGAAAATTTCTCTCCAGGAGATGACATGTGACATGTGTTGAAGAGAATATAAAAACAAAACCACAACAAAATATCTACTGCGTGATTCTGGAAGCCTTCCAAGGGAATTCATGGAGGGATTTTTGCTATAGTTGCTGCTGTCAGGTAAATATTTCATTTATTCTTACACAGAATATCAGTTAGCAAATTGTCAAAAAAAAAAATATATATCAGCTGAGCCTTTCACATTTACAAGAAAGTGGATGAGGGTTTCATAGGTTCTTTTCATGTTGCTTTAGGTTTTTATTTCACTTAAAAACATTTTGAATGCTGATGCTCCCAAATCTTCATATTCCTCTTTTTTGGGTAGGTTTTTTTTTTCACTTAATATGTGTACTGCTGTAGCACTCTGTGGTGCCAGGCAGGTTTGAGGCCCCACTGTTAGATGTAGAGTTCAAATAAAAGCTTTTCAATAGCCTACAGTTTAAGGCCCGAATAAGCAATTAGAACAGAAAGTCTAATAGCGTGATAAGCTTGATATTTAAGGATGTCTGGCATTGTGTGTTTTTTACTTGAGTAGACGAGAACCACAGGAGTATGAGCAGAAATGAGGAATACTTGTGCATTTGGCCATATGTTCATTTTTAGCCTCTACATACAATCACATGGTATGCTGGAGCACACATCCATCTCTGCAAGGCTTTCCATGTTTTCTGCTTATGGTATGAGATGGATCCTTTCCACTGCTAGGAGTAGTTCTTAGGAGACTCTATGAGGCTCCAGCTGAGAAACGTGGTCCCCTCAACAGATATAACTGTTGTGGTTTAACCCCAGTTGGCAACTAAGCACCACGCAGCCTCTCGCTCACTCCCCCCCCGGTACAATGGGGGAGAGAATCAGAAGAGTAAAAGTGAGAAAACTCATGGGTTGAGATAAAGACAGTTTAATAAGCAAAACAAAAGCTGCGCATGCAAGCAAAGCAAAGCAAGGAATTCATTCACTACTTCCCATGGGCAGGCAGGTGTTCAGCCATCTCCAGGAAAGCAGGGCTCCATCACGGGTAGTGGTTACTTGGGAAGACAAATGCCATCACTCCGAACATCCCCCCCTTCCTTCTTCTTCCCCCAGTTTATATACTGAGCATGATGCCATATGGTATGGAATAGCCCTTTGGCCAGTTGGGGTCAGCTGTCCTGGCTGTGCCCCCTCCCAACTTCTTTTGCACCTGGCAGAGCATGGGAAGCTGAAAAGTCCTTGACCAGTGTAAACACCACTTAGCAACAACCAAAATATCAGCGTGTTATCACTATTATTATCATACTAAAATCCAACACACAGCACTATATCAGCTACTATAAAGAAAATTAACTCTATCCCAGCCGAAACCAGGACGATACCATTTGTTCCTGTGCCACAGTGTTTAAAATAATAAACCAAAACAACAGGCATGTTTCAGAGGAAAAAAGTAATGTTTTCTCTCTTTTACAGATGGGGACATGAAACATACAACCTGAGTTGCCTGCTGTAACTCTATTTAAAGTAAATGGAAAGAACTCCGTAGTTTCTTCAGAACCTGTTGCCCAAAGTCATATTGAAAGAAGATCTAGGGAAAGACCTCAGATTTCCTGCTTTCTTCACAAGCTGCTTTATCTTGAATCTATTTTTCATTTATAAAAGTCAGGAGGGCATATTGTATTCCTACTTAGATGTGAGTTTCAGTGAATAGGATAAAGAGGTCCAAAAAATGTCATCCAGTTGTGTCATTATGTGTAAAGTTTATTTTTTTAACTTAGGATGGAGTGATTACTTTATTCATTTCTCAGGATGCTTTTTTATGAGTGTCATGTGTACAGAAGGTTGCCATCTGATTTGTTTTAGGAAAATCTTAAAGACACTTCTGAAACTGTACTTTGGAGATACTATATGCAACTGTGTTTGCAGTAAGTAGACAAATGTTATGTAGTTTTTTTGTTTTTTCCAAGCATTTTTCTATCCTTTTCTACTCCGTGTACTTTAAACATTTTTCCCATTTAGAGAGCTTTGGGAACATAGCCCCTTCCTTGCAGTGCTAATTAAGTTCACTCATTCATTGTAACAATAGTAGCAAACAAAGATGAAAAAGCTGAAATAAATTGTCCCCAGCATAGAAACTAAAATGTTGTTATACTTAAAAATAACTGTTCTCCTCATGTCCCCCTGTTCTTTCTTATTTTAAGAACTTAAATCTACTTTCTGAAAGAAATACAATTCTATCAATACTACAATCTAGACAGCATGTAGACCATTAACAGCATTGTGCAGTATATGCTAATGTTAAATTCAGATTCACAAAACATTTTCCTTGAGCTAATAATTAGATTAAAATTATACTAGCAAAGCTCCTCTTTTTACCTATTAATACCTGAAATTTAATTTTTCTGCTTGAAATCCATCAGTTCCAGGACATAGCCCTTATGTACCTTTCGACAGTAAAATTAAAGACATGGAAAATTGCTGCAACTTTACTTCTTACTACTTGAAAGACTGCTATAATTCATGAAACAGGCAGTTTTGCAATACATTTATGGTGAGCTACATGGCTAATGGGTTATTGTTTCAAGGACTAAGGACAGTTAGAAAAAATACTACTCCCTGATCTCCATTTTATGTGCCAATGGAGACGGGAGAAGGAATTTATTCTGAAATAACCAAACTTCCTTTTCTCCTATTTCCATATAAACTACTTGGTTTAATACTGGAAAATAAGCATGCTGGGGGGAAATCTTGTCCCTTGCAAACCGTTACTCCCTTAAGCCATATCTTCTACCAGAGACAGCATTTTAGGTAAGTTTGGGGGGTTTTTTGCTTCTGCTTATAAAACATATGAGGCTAATAGCTTCGAGATTGCCCGGCAGATGACAGGTATCATAGAAGTCTACCATCGCTCTCCAGATTATTCTGTAACATCTCTAAAGGCACTGATCTGGTATTTTAAAGTCAGATTTGTGTTTCACCAGTTCTGTTAACACGGAACAATTGCTAGTTCATTTTATTTCCTCCAGATGCTTTTACAAATCTTGTAGCACATATGCAGATATTCAACAGGATTCTTTCTACTCCTTTGCTCACCCCTCATTCTTCTAGGTGCTGTGTTCTTCTAGATGACGGGTAATCCACACTAATGCTGGGTTTGATTTTCCATAGAGATTCCTTACTGGTTTCCCTGAACAACTTTGTGCCATGAAGAACTGTCTGTGCTTAAATGCTTCTCTCTAATCTAAGTGGAAGCACATGGAAAAAAATGATGTGCATTGATGTAGATGTCAAAAGTTTTCAAATTTGATTTTCAAAACCATATAAAGAACCTTCTACTTTACTGGTACCTGCACTTTTCTGTGATCACTGCAGCGGTGAGTGAAAAGAACTAGCTTGACTGGAATCTGAGTTGGTAACACTGATGAACCCCACAGATACATAAAATACTCCAAGGGATACTCCAATACTGGTTTTCTTGTGATGACAGTCTCTCCAAATGACAGGATACAGTCTAGCTCTACAGTCAGAATATTACCTGAGTCCTGAATAAATAACCAGGGTCTTTCCAATTATCTACTGGAGACTTGAACAGTAAAAAATATTTTCTAAAACTGATTAGTTTGCCTTAAAAAAAAATGCTTTTTTCTTTTCTAAAGGGCAAAAAATGCAATTATATTGTTTGCCTCAAGACTTTGACTTACACCAGGTGTCTTGGAGATAGTGATGGCCTATGGTGCATCTCCAGCGGAAAACATACTAGGGAAGGGTTAAGAAAAATGATATATAAAGGCATGTAAATGAAAAAAAAAATAATTACAGAAATGTGGAATCTGACTAGGACAATATGGAATGCAAATGATAATACAATCTAGAAATCTAGATGTCTCCTTTGTGTACCTTCCAAAAGACAGTGTCACTCATTCAATAGACCAACCTGTGTTTGATAGATGATCAGTAATGACTGCAAAAGATTGTGGGCTTATGAGTTATCAACACCATTCTCTGCTGGCCCTTTTTCCCAGTCTTTTTCATATCCTAGCCAACTGCTGTACAGGCTGAGGCCTGTCCTGTTTAAGTTACAAGACATAATTCATAGGGCTGGTAAACATCTGGTGGGGCAAAACTTTCTCCTGCAGACTTTTGAACTTCCTTTGCTTAGATTTATCTCTGAAGTCTTTCCAAACACTTTTTGTTGTTTTCTATATAATTTTCTTCTTCTTTTATGTGGCAGATTATTTTTAGATTTCCTACATTTATAAAGCCAAAGTCTAAACTTGAATTGAACTATTTAAAAATAGTAACAAACAAAAGGGATGCAAAGATTCATAAAATCTAAAGGTCTGAAAATCAGCCCTCTATGTAGTTGTGTATGTGCAGCAACAGTAACAATGTACCTGACTCAGTGAACCTGAGTGAATGGACACACTGCAATTTGAGACCCGTAAAACACTTTAGGATGAAAAATATATGACTGTTTTGGTTTCGAAAAGCCCTCCTTTCAAAGAGTTACAGTACAATTTCCACTCAGCTCTGGACTATCAGTCACTTACTCCACTTGGTAATTTACATTATAAAGATTGCTCAAGGCAGTTCGCATCAGAATTATTCCTGTGGAGTTATGTTTGAGATAAACCTTAGCTAGAAATTTAGAGCTAACAGTGCAAGGCCAGCTTTCAATCAGTGATGATGGACATCTAGGACAAGCGATGTTAGACTGATTTGCTATTGATGTCTGAACAAAAGCAGGTCAGGGTCACAAAATATGTCCAGCTAGACATTGTCCATTAGCTGTATGTTCTGTTATTCAGAGGGAACCTTCAGAGGCCTCACACAGAAATAAAGAAGCAGAAAGATGGAGCTTATATGCTAATATCAGGTTTTGTAGAAAAAAAAATGGCTCCAGTCCCATAAGAAGCTCAGCATACATAGATTTCTGCATTTATGCAAACATATACTTAAGTGAATGAGTTAGCCTGGGGAGTTTTTCTCCCAGGATCAGGGCCAGAATGAACTGCTGGTGAGAACAGGTGGTAAAAATACAAGGATGCAGAAGGCAGAAAATAGGAGAATCAATTATGCTAATTTATCATACAGAAAATACTGGCAAATCTTTTGACTGCAATTAATACTATCAGTGTGTCAGCAACAGCATCTTTGCAGTTGCATCCAGACTTGTTATTTAAAAAGGAGAAAAAAAAATCTTTGAGTTATGTCTGGTGACAGCACTGGAGAATTTGTGAGCATGAGTCAGATGTGGGAGCAGGGGAGAATGTTACTTATGCGGTGCAGGGAAGGATGCTCTTGAGGCTAGATGTATGCAGAATGGTTTGTGTTTTTTACTAAATTCTGCCAGATGCACAGTGCATTTGAAGAACTGTTTCAGTGCACAGTGCATTTGAAGGACTGGTGCAGCTGGGAATCTTCTGTGTTATTGCTGCCTGTTTTTTGTCATAGTAGAAAGCTGTTGGTATGGAAAGGCCACAACACTCCATCAAAGGAGGAAGACTATGCTGTGTGCTTCTCATCTATCCAGCTCTGAGAATAGGTGTTGCTTCTGCTTTTCTTTCAGCAGAATGAACCATTGCAGTCATACCTCTATAATGTTGAATTTACAGGTCTCCTGTGACACAGGCTGTGTTTCAGGTAGCAAGGTGACCACTGTCAGATATAGCTTCCAAGAATGCCACCCAACAGTTGTCACACCTCTTCCCTTGCCTCTCTTGGCCAAAATCAGGTACATTCCCTCTTTTCCAATGCTGGCCTTGTTTGTACTGCTTAAGGGCAACATCTGTGCAATGAAGCCCAACCAAGTGGGAATCCTGCAGAGCTGTTGCTGCATTCACACATACACCCTGTTCTCTGAGAGGTGACGCATTTCTTCTCACCATAATATTTTATCACAGTGCCTAGAAATACCTTTTTAAGATCTAGTCCCCATGACAGGGGAATGAGACAAACATCGGGACAAAGGCAGGAGTTACAGCCTGCGGCAGCAGCGTAGGCAAGCCCCTCCTCTGCTGCTGAGAAAGATCAAGACGGGAGGAGGCAGATACATACCAAACTTGAACAGACTGTAATGTTATCCTGAGTGGATTTGATCCACCTCTGAGAAATGCCTGAGGGGCTCTGTCTTGTCAGATGCTTTGGCAATATCTGCATATACTGCCTACACTGTAGCAGGGTCTGGTTTGAATGCTCCCTCTCCAGAGTAGTTCAGCCCTCTGAGCAGCGAATTTCCAGCTCTGGCTACAGGGAAATGGGAGGGAGAGGAAGAAAGGTGTGGAAGAAATTAATGGGCTTTATCTCATTCCCTCTTCTCCTAGCAGCAGATCAAAGGGCCAGTGGCAGATGGATACAGTCAAGCTGCTTTCAGCATGGAGCGTGGTGTTCAGATGGGGGAAACTGAAGCAGATCAGTTAGCTCTTTGTTTTCCGAAACCAACACTGCTATGTGTGTGCATGTGAGACAGATGAGTGAGGAGAATGAGAGCAGCATGGAGCTTTTCTGCTTTGCTGCTTTCCAGTAAGGGAAAAGAAAGAAAACCAGGCAGGTAGAGTACAATGCATCCTCATCTACTCTGATTCCTTCACATGTTGTTATTACAGGAGACTTTTCTTCCCCTCTTACCATGATTTCTTGTTATTCTTTCTGTTTGCCTGGCATAAATACTGCACATGGAAGTTGGGAAAATTTCTGTCTAAAAACTGAAATAGTTACACACCCTGAAAGCACAAACAGTTATGGGTCTGCCCCTGAACTGAGGTGCTTGTACAAGAAAAGTTTGTTCCTGCAAACAAAAAACATTTGGGGGCTGAATGTGTGTTAGCCCTGCCCAGAGAAAGAGAAGGCAAGTGGGAGACAGAAAAGTTGAGGGCATGCTCTAGGTCCAGGTCTGAGCTGCTCCAATATACAGGTTCAGAATTTCTCCTGCGTTTCTCAAAGATCATATAATTTGCAGATCTGATGGTCAGTCAAAGTAAGAGGTAGATGAAAAAGTGTGTGAATGGAGAATGTCAAGAAAGTTAACTCAGCAACCTTAAATAGGATTTAGTGAAGAAATGGGCTAACCCTGACGTACTACCTGTTCCCTAATCCTCAGGAATTCTTTTATGGGAAATTTCTCAAGGGTCTTTCATTGTGGGTCTAGCTGGTATTGTAGTTTGTAATGGTATGGGTTTTTTGTCACAGGACCTAAGTGACAATAAATGTGCTTCTATCTAATGGCTACACCTCCCCAGATGGATAATTATGATTCTAAAACAAAACAGGGTGCACAGTCTTACATTCTTGCAAGGATTACTTGCAACAGAAGACAAGAGAAAATGCCATTCAGACCTTTCTGTTGAGTTTATTTACACAGAAACCTCTTTGTTTAAACTCAAGACATTTCCATTCAAGGAATTAGTTTATACAGTGTGCATGCATCAGGACAGGAGTAACATTTGTGGTTACAGGGTGTGTACAACTGGAAGGCAGTGGTATTAGCTGAAACTCCCAGGATACTGAGCTTATTTATTTTAAATGAAAGAGGACAAAGAAATGTACAAGCAGACAACCATGGTAAAAGGAATGGTTTAACATAAACCACTGTCAAGTACTTTTTCTAGAAACACTAATCACTGCACTGGAGTTACAAATTCTGGAACAGGTTATGTAGCTCAGTGGAGTAAAATTTCAAGGTGCCTATGACTAGTGGGATGACAACTTATAATAATTATCACAGTACAGAAATTACATGAATTGTCAGAGACCATAGGAAGGTCAGTGGCAGTCAGGGACAGTCTAAAGTTAAATCAGCAGCCTAGTATCGTGCCTCCCAGGCTTTTGGTCCAACTATGAGATGCTGCTTTTTATCAGATGTACTTTCTGTTTACTTTCTCAGTGTATCTCTGCAGCCAAAATAACCAGGACATTGGCTTCTTACTTACAAACAAAATAGTTTTCCAAAATATACAAGGTCTTACAAGGTCTATCTGCCTTATCAATACCTTCTGAATCCAAAGTAAGCATGGTATCAAGGTGAGCTCACCAAACAGATTCTGGGTATCACCTATTTGGCAGTTCGTTAAATTAATTTTCAGGTGATAGAAATCATTGATTATGTATAAAGTCCATGATGTCCTATCTGAAGGCTTGGCTGCAAGAATTGTATGTAAGGTATTTTAAGGTTCTCTCATCTCTAACACATTCATTTAGAATAGAGGGCGAAAATAAGTTAAAATTATTAATAAGTGAGTTTGGTTGTCATGGGAACCAATTGTCTCAGGTGCTCTGTTCCAATACAGCTATTAACCCCTAGTCCATATTTATTATTCAAGGGAAATAATTGACTCAAAAAAGGAAAATTGGTTGTCACAAAAAGGACAAGCCACTGTGCTAAATTCGAGTCATTTGCATGCAATGAAAATGAATTAAGGAGGATGAATCTTCTTCAGCCCTAAAATGATTTACATTTGGGTTAGTGCTCTATTTTTCTCAGCTCTCAGTATTATAGGATGTCAAAAAGAACTGGGAGTAGCAGATCTGGAATGAACTACAGTACCCTACAGCTACCATTCTCTGACTCAGATCTTTATCATGAATTTAAGAATTTCATCCAACCCTTAAAGCTTATTCCAGTACATACCAGGTGGAAAAATCCACAGGAAGAGCTCACATTATTAATAATCTGGTTTTTATTTTTTTTGTATCAGACACTATTTATTCAAGTTTGTAATTGTGCGGTTACCCCACTTAACTTGACTGAACAGAATGAAGGGCATTGCTCAATGGACATTTTAAAAGAATTTGCACAAAGATGTTTCCTTGATGCAATAATGTCTGTTTCCAAGGAATCTACATATAAAGTTTTATTCTTAAAATATCAGTAGTCCAAGACTGGAAAGCAACTTTTAAATTTTTTTTATTTTTTTAAACTTCCTAGTTAGCGTTTATTAAAAATTGTCACATATTATCTCAGGGATGTACTACATGAATTCTTCTCTAAAAAGTGCTGGCCTTCATTCGCTTTGCCTGTTTTTCCCAGTGTTTCCCAAAATGTTCTAACACCCAATCCCACATCTGCAGTCACCAGTTGTGTTACAGGTGTGCTGGTTTTGGCTGGGATAGAGTTAATTTTCTTCACAGTAGCTAGTATGGGGCTATGTTTTGGATTTGTGCTGAAAACAGTGTTGATAATTAGGGATGTTTTCGTTATTGCTGAGCAATGCTTACAGAGAGTCAAGGCCTTTTCTGCTTCTCACCCCAGCCCACCAGTGAGTAAGCTGGAGGTGCACAAGATGTTGGGAGGGGACACAGCTGGGACAGCTGACCCCAGCTGACAGAAGGGATATTCCAGACCATATGACATCATGCTCAGCATATAAAGCTGGGGGAAGAAGAATGAAGGGGGGGACATTCCGAGTATTATGGTATTTGTCTTCCCAAGTCACCATTACACGTGACGGAGCCCTGCTTTCCTGGAGATGGCTGAACACCTGCCTGCCAATGGGAAGTATTGAATGAATTCCTTGTTTTGCTTTGCTTGCATGCACGGCTTTTTCTTTCCCTATTAAACTGTCTTTATCTCAACCCACGAGTTTTCTCACTTTTACTCTTCCGATTCTCTTCCCCATCCCAGTGAGGGGGAGCGAGCGAGCAGCTGTGTGGCGCTTAGTTGCCGGCTGGGGATCCCACGACAAACAGGTTCCCTCACTGAATCCACATCTATTCAACTTGGCATGGGATTTATGTTTTGGATGACGGCTGCTAATGTGCTGATTTTTTTTTTTTTTTCAAAATAATAATAAAAAGGAACTTGTACCTTTCTGGGTTTTTTTCCCTGACCCTAAACTAAAGGCAAGTATTTTACTTGCCAGTTTCAGTGATGTTTTACCCATCACAAAATATCCATAAAGTATGCTTTTATCTGGGTTACCAGAAATTAGGATGAAATGGTCTCCTAGTTGCTTGAAATAGGGGATTTTGGAGTGATTAGTCAGGAGCTTCATTTTTTGCCTTTAATTTTTCTAATGGAGTACTTTAGAGGATAAAAAGTAGGACATGGTTATCTCATGTTTAGAAATACTGAAAACTCTGCATATTGTGTTTATTTTTAAGAAGTTGACAAACTTTCCCTGTATGTATCTAGACAGAAAATAGCTACAACATATAACAAATAGAAACCTTTATTTATAGAAGTCCTGTGATGCACTTGAAATCTTGGGATAAAAGGTTATGTAAGTAAAAGTACTGGTTAGAGGAAGGTGAAGAAGAATCTGGCACTTACCCTTTGTTACCACATTTCCTATTCTGCCTGGTCCTCTTTTGCTCTTCCCAGTTAACAATGTATGTGTTGGATAACGCTTAATGTGAACTTGCTGTTTCTGAGAGAACAAACAAAAAATCACGTCCCTAAACCATGACCTCCTCCTTTTCTCTCTGTTTTTATTTACTCTTTGCCTATTGCACATTATCACTGCTATTACTTAGTGGCACCTATCATTGACATGGTAGGCAGATTCATTTATCAACCTGAGAACTGATAACACTTTGTACAGTATTCTCAGTAGTGCAGGCAGCCACTAACCTTTTCTGCCACAGAAGGTCCCTATAGTAGTAGTACTGCTCTCCTTGTAATCTTTTTCAAATCATACCTTGCATCTGCTTGCAAATATTGCAATTTATCTATAGGTGGCAGCAGACTTACACTGTAAGGCCAAAGCTAGACCTGTCAATTATTTTCAATTACTTGTGCATAATCATTTCATCTCTAAAGACAGTATACAGGACAAAAGGGATGTGGAGACAAATACATGGGTGGATTAGGCCATAATTTTAGCAGCTGAGAAAAAAATAGAAAAAGAACAAGAGAGAAAAAGATTTGCAAGGAGGGAGAATATTCACGCAATAATAAAGTTTACTTTGCAGATGATAATAATTTACTGTCTCCTTTTTACAAAGCTATCATCTGGGAATTAACCTACATATTTGAATACCATCTCTTTGCAGCTGGACTCCACAGAGTTTGAACAGAGCTGTGCTGTTGATATTCTGTATTGTTCTTTTCATCATAAGGCAAAGCTTTTCTTAATCCTGCCACTAGGAAACCACTATGAGAATATTTATGATGGGATACCTTGTGCATAGATCATAGAGTAAGTGAACATGCTTCAAGGGACCAGTTAGCCTCTGTATTAGGTTTCAGTGGCTGAAAACGATCATTGAATGTTCTATTGCCATGGTCTTATTATCTTCTGGTCCTTCCTAAGAATCATAAAAGAGATTAAATTCAATTTATTGAAGGCCATTAAACCCTTGATATGTGCTGCATTGCATGCGTCAGATTTCATAGTGGAAAATGGATTTCTTATGGGACATAATAGAAGATAATGAAGGTAAAAACAATTATAGGAACTAAGGTCCAGTGATTATCAGCACCATCAATATTTGCATATTAGGACCTAAGGACTTATTCATAGGACATCTGGTTTATTAGTGAACTTACGTGAGCCAAAGAGAGGTTTGCTATGCATTTGTCTTTGTTTTTAAAAACCTATATAAAAAAAGAAAAGCGCACCTTGAAATTTTTAGGCTTCCTGCACTTCAACCAAAACTGGTATCAGGTGTCTTGCAGGGTAAAAATAACCAGTGTACCATAAAATTATCTGAGACAAGAACAGCATATGGATAAACGTTTGCCTTTTCCCTCTCAGGTGATTTATTGGCAGTGAATTGACACCAAAGAATTGGAAAGCCTCAGTTTTGATTGGGCATGTGTGCACCCATAAGGGAAAGGTCAGGGGCAGAATCAGTCTGATTTGTATTTTCAAAATAGTTTAAGCTCATTTTACTCCGGCAAAGTAAGACTTGCCATTCAAAATCTCAGTCATCTCAGTACTCATCACTCCAGGCAATTCTCATCTCTTTTTTTCTCATGGTTCATACTGAGGAAGCCTAGTGTGCTGGTACCAGCACACTCGCTGGCATTGGGGTCAGTCAACGCTCTTGACTTGCTCTGTCATCTGTGATCCTGCTTGTACAAAGGTCAGGCCTGTTCAGCAGGTAGCTGTCTGAGGCCAGAGGACAGGGAACAAGGTAAGAGGGCTTATGTGAGAACTACCCACACGTCTCATAACTGAGACACCTCGTGGGCATGCAAGAAGTCAAATCTGAAGGTGCTGGGAGCCTTGAAGGTCACAGCCAAAAGCAGTCCTACAGGCTAGGTGACAGCTGAGGGTCAGGACTCTGGGTTTAGGAAACTAAATTCCCACTTTAGAAGCCTAAATCTTTTTGTGTTTGTGATCCTGGATTACCTATTTGATATTAGATTTGCTAGGATTGAGTCCTTCAGTTTGCTGTGGGTGAAGAATTCTTTTACCAGATTGAAAGTCTTCATTTAGAAATCTTAGGTATCTATGTGGCCCAGGTATAGGATTTTATATACCCTATTATATATATTGTACTTGAACAATAACAACGTATGACTCTGTAGAGACTATGAACCTGCCATTAAAGCCAGACACAGGTATTTTTGTTCCTCTTTGAACAGGTTTTCCTCTTGAATGTCATAACCAGAGCAGAAGATGTAAGGTGGCTTAGAGGTTACCGCAAAGAACTGACGATTGAAAGAAGGTAGGTCAGCTCAGCTAACGACATGCACAGGTCTTCATGGGCTGGTGTCTCAACTCTTTATCTTCAGTTGTTTTTCTGTGCCTTTCTGTGTTGTTAGTTCTTAACTTGCCAAAAATGCAGGATGATCTTCTTCCATTAGCACTTTTTTCATTATTTGGTATGACATTCATCCCATTTGAACTACAGTGATAGGACAGATACACTTTTCACATACTCCACTGAAAAGAAATTTTCCTTTTGAGAAATCTAAGAAATGTCATGGTCTGCAGAGATGAACCTTCTTAGAGTAATGCACTTTATTTCATTTTATGTCTGTTATGTAAGAAAAAATGAATTAAGCTTTATCCAAGACAATGAGTCCATTGAAAACTTCTACTCTACCCTGAGAAGTATCTTGGTTCAGTGGCTGGAGTCCTTGGAGAAAGCCAGTGAATAAATCTTCATCATGGAGATGGTAATGGAATTTTAGTAGTTTAATATTTAGAAAACCTGCACCTTTATGACATAGGCATAAATGCCTGTAGTGGTTAGAGGTGGTTCCGAGGAGTCATTAACACTGGGAAATGCTGTCTATAGCCAGTAGGACATAGCTTCTTTAGATGAAGTTATGTGTTTACCACATAACATATGTGTTGCAGACAGAACATATTTCATTCCTCTCTGGGAATATCCAGAAACTTTAGAGAAATACAAAATTAGGGATTAAAAGGTAGATATAACAAAGATACTAAGCTCTTAGAATTTAGCTGCTGGGGTACCTCATCTTTAGGTGTTTTGACCCCAAGGTGTTGTGTAGAAGAATCAGGAGTCTGGTGTATGCATTTTCTTTACTGTATTCATGTGCCTCAGATGCAGAGGAATGCTTCCCTGCTGTCTGAGATCCAAGAAGACTATGAGAGATAGGGAAAAATCAAGTTCCGTTTTCTGCTCAGGCTGAAAAGGTTTAGCTTATTATTCACACTTCTAAAGGAGTGTCTTAACTACCATACTAGGTTTCCAGTTTTCTTCTCCAAAAGCCGTTCACAAAGCCCTGGCAATGGTGGGAATGATCCTTCAGTTAAAGCCATGGCACTGTGCCAGAAGATAGAGATGACCTCTTCTGCATCCATGTGGGAGATGTTGAAGATCTCTCCAGAAGTTTCTTCCTTTTTGCCAGTTGGACGTCAGCTCAGCAAGTTAATTCAAAGCATCAATTCAAATATGTAATCTACCACAGATGATTTTAAATGAAGTTTGTCAGGCTGAGCTCACACAAATTTGCTTACAACAAGCTCTGTGGGGGGATAACCTCTGGAAGACAGGAGACATAACAAATTAGTGGGTGACTGTAATGTCGTAAAGTTGTGCAGCTGTTTAGTAAGTGAACATCTGGCTTAAGCCTTAGCCTTTCTCTCCTCATACAGAGAGGACTTCAGCAGTCCATAAGCAGATTCAGCTTTCTTTCGCTGCTGTGCTCTAATTAGACTGAAAAATATCGCCTGCCATCCTCAAGACAATCAGCTTCTTCTTGCAAAATCTGATAGTTCTAGTTGATTATTCTGCTAAACTCTCCTACTAGAACTAGATGATGGTGTCTAAAAAGAAACACCTGAAAAAAATCACTCAGCAGGGGGGAAAAAAAACCCAACATGGAAATAGAGCGGATAAAATGGAAGAGAATGCACAGTAATGTCACTGCTTGTAGGTGGAATTTTATAAGATGAGTGTTTTGGTAGATAAATATATGCAATTAGTGCTAGTCATGTATTATAAAAACATATATTTTTTACTGCTTTTATCAGTTTTTATAATAATAAAATGAAGGGTACTTTACAGACAGTAATGATTTAGCACATTAAATGACTATATGTTTCTCAGTCGCTTCTTCTTATAAAATCCACAGGATATGTTTCTTACATGGCTGACTTTGCTGCTGCAGAATAGCTAGTAGCATTGCAGTTAATTAAATATAGACAATTAAATGTAGTCAATTAAAATTCAGTATTATACAGCTATATGGGAAGATTCAGATGTGAGAAGTACACTAGAGCTGGTGGAAGGCCGAGGCATACGTAAAGCTGATAAGGGGGATTCATACTGGAATGTGGAATGTCTAATCAAGAATTGTTGTCCTTGGGAGTGAAACACATCCTGAAGAAATACGTGAGCTAAGACATTGTTACAACAATCTGACCTCATTAGTAGAAGTGTGATAAGAAGCACCCTTATGTGAACTATGCTCATAACAATACTAAAAATCATACCCCCTGAGCCGGAGACCCCGGCCCAAGTAGAGACCCCTCACCTCTGAGCATGCGTAGAACATTAAAGTAGTATTATAGCTTTAAGAGAAGATATGGAAATGTAGATGTCATGATTTAGCCCCAGCCGGCAACTAAGCACCACACAGCCACTCGCTCACTCCCCCCCGGTGGGATGGAGGAGAGAATCGGAAGAGCAAAAGTAAGAAAACTTGAGGGTTGAGATAAAAACAGTTTAATAGGTAAAGCAAAAGCCGCGCACGCAAGCAAAGCAAAGCAAGGAATTCCTTCACTACTTCCCATGGGCAGGCAGGTGTTCAGCCATCTCCAGGAAAGCAGGGCTCCATCACGCATAGTGGTTACTTGGGAAGACAAACGCCATCACTCCAAATGTCCTCTCTTCCTTCTTCTTCCCCAGCTTTATATACTGAGCATGACGTCATATGGTATGGAATACCTCTTTGGTCAGTTTGGATCAACTATCCTGGCTGTGCCCCCTCCCAGCTTCTTGTGCACCTGGCAGAGCATGGGAAGCTGAAAAGTCCTTGACTGCTGCAGCAACAACTAAAACATCTCTGTATTATCAACCCTGTTTTCAGCACAAATCCAAAACATAGTCCCATACCAGCCACTATAAAGAAAATTAACTCTGTCTCAGCTGAAACCAGGACAGTAGACCAATAAGAAACTGTTTTATGTAATTGCTTATGCATATGTATAACTAAACTGTATAAATATTGTGCCTGTTCGAACAATCGGTGTGCTAGCTTTGTGGAGTTACCACCTAGCACCCCATCTTGCACAAAACTTGGAATAAACTGATGCCTTGTCTCTGTGTGTGTTATTGGGTGTTGCACACCGAGTAATGAACTCCGTTTGTGAGACAACAGCATGTAAGGCAAAATCTTCAAAAAAATTAAAGGCATACAATATTTTTGTTGATACTTTTGGCCTTAATAAAAATCTTTTGGTAATATTTTCATATTTCATGAATAAAGTTTGCTGCTTTTTGGTAACTCTTCAGCTCCAAAGAAAAACAGAAGAAAGCACATTTTCAGGGCCAGAGATAAGGACATTTTTTGTATTTACAGGGAGATTAAAAAGAAAGGTTAATTCCTCATTTCTTCTTCTGTCAGGTTTTTGCTTCAATTCCAATGCCATTTGGCAGAGAAGAAAATCTGTAGTGAGATAATCTGGAGTCTTGGGAGAAGAAAAATTAGAGAAAGAGTTAATTTGGTTATGGAAAAAGATATCTTTAAATATCCAAGCAAACTTTGGAGTTCTCCTACAGAGGGTGAAGGTTAAAGGACGTGAAACATCAGGAATAAATAGGGTAAAAAAAGGTAAGCATATGAAATCAGACAGTAATTTTTCATGTTACCTGGGATAATCAGTCCCTTCTTTCTCCAAGTACAGTGAAATAGAGAAGCTACATTTCAAATGCAGATTCTGCAGATCAGCTTGCATAGGGGATTCAGATTTTTCAGGCCCGGCTCTAATCATCACAGCCTCTCTTGTCTAGTGAGGCTGTCCCACCAGCTGTCAGCGTATTGGTCTGAGTTTATCTCCACAATTTAACTGAGTGCTCTTTTTGTCTTTCACAGCACACTGATGAAATATAACTTGTAAAGGCAGGGAGCAGTGGAATCATAAATGCTCACTTTTCTTAAAGAGCGTATGTTGGAGTAATTGCAGTGGCTCTGATGTAAGGAGCGAAAGAGTGAAGAAAGGAACGCTCTGATTAGCAAATGCCATCCTATGGCCAACTATGTACTTCTGTAACATGCACAGAATTTCATAAGTATGTTCAGGAGCAACACAGAAATTTGGGCCCCAGGCTGCAAAGAAGTTGAAGTGAAACATGTGAAGAATCCCAGAGAATTCAGTGCAAGTAAGCCTTCATCAGACCTTCAGGATTAGGCTGATAACAGCAAAGCAATGTATCTTTTATAATCCATGGAGCCTATTAAAATCAGAAACATTTCTGAAACCTTTTTTGTTAGATTTCATCTAACAAGGAAATCTTGAGTTATGTATTAAACCACATTTCTTGGTGTTAAACAGTTGCTATTATAATTCATTAGCTTCGATAATGTGCCCACTAGAAAGCTTTTCTGAGTTTTCGGAAAGCCTGTTAAAGTAAAAAATCCTCTAGATATACAATTCATAGAATTAAAACTACAATGTATTCTGAACCAGCCAAAATTATTAGATGGAAACTGAGGTCTTACTGAGCATTTATTCCAGTTATTATTGCAATCTTAAATTAAACATTTTAAAATGTTTTAAATATTTTCCATACTTGAAATGAGACACGCAGGCTACTGGAATTTGAAACAGGTCCATTGCCTTCCCTTCTGGCTTAATTCCATCATGTCAAAGACTGCAATAATTGCTGAAGTAACAGTGAAGGATAGATATCCTATATAGGACCTTAATCTTTTACAACTTCAACTATATCAGCAAACTAAAATGTTCTCTCTCCTCTGATGTATCTTGTTATAAAACCTTTCTTAGCGTTCAAGTTTATTCTCTCTCTAAAAAGCCACTTCCAGTCCATCTATATTACACGGGAGCCCTGATCCTGCTGTCCTGAGCCACAGTCTTGACTTGTAGATCAAAGCCCCCTACATTTATGAAGGAAAGCAATTTGCAGGCTTATTTCATTAAGGAAATACCCTTCTATTGTTTAATATATCTGGAGTGATCTATTTTAGTGAACTAATTTTAAAACAGTGGATATGAATCCTCTACCTCACTGCTACTCAAAATTATGACCTGTAGCCCTAAACCAAAAAACTAGAAGGTTGTTTAAGCCAATTATATTCCCCTTTTTAAGAAAGACTGAGAAATTCTAGCTCCTGTAAAATGACCAGAATGGTTCTTTGAGAGACTTGTTTGAAGATGCAGTATATTATTTTTCCTTTGAAAAGTTTTTTAGAGCTCTCTAAAATGAGCCATAGGTAACTGGGAATCAGACTAGCTCTAAATTACACCCCTATTAGAGAAAGATAGAAAGGCCCAAACAATAATGGTTGCACCCTCCTCCTTTTTATTGAAAAATGAAGTGAAAACATAAAAACTGTAAGAATGGCCATATAGCCTGGATCAGACAAAAAAACCCCCAAAAACCTAAAACCACCACAAAAGCCAGCCCAGTCTCTTTCCCTTGAGAATGGACAAAAGTAGATGCCTAGAGAAGAGTACAAAAGCACAGCAGACACAAATGATACATCCATTTAACGTGTTCTAGACTCCAACCATTTTCAGTTCCGGGGCTCTCTGAGCTCTAGCATGACTAGTATGCTCAAAATTCCTTAACAAAGTAGATGTGCTTACCTATCACAGATGGAATTATGCACTTCATTCGTAAGAGAGAAGCAAAAATATAATTTATTAATATGAAACAATGAGTTAACAAGATTCAATGGTAAATGCGACAGTGGTTTAACAAGATTTGATGGCAAGGTACACTTGATTATTTACTGCATAATGGACAGGACAAAACTGTCAGGGAGACCCTCCTGTTGAGTCAAGAGATTCAGAAAGGACCCCCTTGCTTTCTAAACTCCTTCTCAGAAAGGAGTCTTGGTGCGGCTGGACCCAATCCTAGTCCCAGACTTGGTCAAAGGTTTATGTCTAAAGGATTATATATGCACAAGTAATCCTTTATATCACTTAGCTAAGATTTCAAAGTTTAGCATGCTATTAGTCACTTACCGAGGATCTGTTGCAGCAAAGAATCTCTCAGCCTCGAGAAGTAACCTTGAGAGGTGTCCCTACTCAAGGGGAGATCCTGGCGTGCAGCCCACTGCCATGCAGGAGAGCTCAAAGGGCTCTTGGGCTGCTCACTATTTATGGGGGTAAGATGATTGACCCATAGTCATATTTGCATACTGACCACAGATTTTCGTTTCTTCACTGTGGTTAGGTGGGCACATTGCACAATAGCCCTTGGCTATCGTGTTGTTATCTGTCTCCTGAATCCACTTTGAGCGGGATGCAGCCATCATGACCAGATGCATCCATTACGACTGTCACTGCTTGAGCAGGGTTATGGGAGATAAGGGTCAAGCTTGCAAGGGACAGGGAGGAAGCACACTGTCACATTGCCATGTATTACCAAAATAGATTTTTAGCTCCCACCACACTTTTGGAAAGGACCTAGACAGCTCAGTGACCTATTATATGGAGAACCATTTCCTTTGGAAATCTCCTCCCATTAGCTTCATCCAATGCTCCATCGTTCCTGTCTTGCAGGAGAGTACAAACAGTTGATCACCATCTATTATCTCATGTCATTCATGATTTTGAAGACCTGTACTATATCCCCTTCAGTTATTTCATTTTAGAAAGGGAATCCTAGCTTACTTAGAAAGAATCTGCCCCCCTTTTTTTTTTTTGACTGTCAATATTGTTCTGCTTTAAACTTTCTTCCATTCTACTGTCTTCTTTATGAGATGGAGAGGAGCAACAGAAAGTATTCAAGATACTGTGAATTGATACAGTAGTAAAGTAAAAGCACAACAAGCAAACACTGTTGGAGAAGAAGAAGAAGAGATGTCAAAAGTGATGAGAAACAGTTTTATTATCTTAGCACTGTATCTTTATCCCTTTCTCATATGTGGGAATACCTCTTTGTTGTCCTGAGGACTAAAACATTTAGATTAGCTTCTCTTTCAGCCAAATAGCTAAATCAAACATTTAAACATTTTTTCTTGATTCATTAACAGGACTGAATTTTTTTTCTCTACCTCAGAGGTCATAAGAAGTTACTTCCTCTGCATGCCATCTGTGACGGTGTGATTTCTGGAGTAGTCACACATGTAATGAGCTGTACCTCCCTCCCACTGGCCATTTCTTCCTGCTGCTTCCACCTGCATAGACTCAGACTGCCTGCTGAGAGGTTACTTGGGTGTGCTCAGCTACATGAAAATAGCCAAAACTCTTCATTCTAGAGTGATTCCAGTAGCAGTAGTCAACAAAACGTGTATGATTTTAAACTATGTCAAAAAGAAATAGAGTGCCTCTTCAATAGTGTGCATTGATGGTGTGCATGCCTCATATCTAAAGATTCACTGGGTATTTTCTGTTTCACTGAAGATATTCCTGAAAGATGGACTGAGTAAAGCTAAACATACCTGTTCTTTCTTCTGTTTCTCCATATGTGAAAACATTTGCCTAGTGTCTTACCATTGGCAGCTTTGCTGCTGTTGGTTTTGGCATATATCCTTTTGTAGGCTTGATGAATAAAAATGCGTGAAAATAGTGTCATATGGCCTAAAAGTGGAGTAACATCAGTCTGTAAACAACAGCATAACCTGCAGTGTAAACACACACAAGATGATAAAATGAGCCAACTGATGATATTTCATGGATTTATACTAGCTGAAGTGAACTGATCCTCCTCCAAAGTAAATCAATCACAGTTCTCTTTGGAGCTATTTATGACTTTACTAAATTCTAGAGAAATATAGATAAAAGTCTGTTTTATTTTATCAAGTTGATAGTATCACTTTAAAAATAAAACTGAAATATAGTGACTAATATATATTTTCATAAACTAACTTATAATGAGCTTTGAAAGCAAACTTCCCACTACCACAGATAACTTTATATTGATTGTAGGGCTATTCATAATGCTTCAAAAATAACAGCAAAATATATTACAGGAGCTTGTAATTATGAAACACTCGTAAGCAAGGTGAAGACATTTACATATAGATTGTAGTTGAAAATGGTGATGGCTATATGAATGCTTTATAATGTTTATACAATTTCTCCTGTTTAGCTCTTGTTATATTAAATTAATTTAAGACAGGAGATATATTTTTAGTAATTGTCATCGTACTACTTGATTACAAGAAGCACGTTTTATATGAAAGACAAACACAGTATTCCTTAGAGAGAAACTTACATGAAGGAAGAAGTGATTGTGATTTTCTCTTCTGAAGGGAATTAGGTTATTATGATCATTTGATGGAGAAACTAGACCATAGCTGGCTAAACCAAGGAACTGTGCCTTACTTATTAGTGTGATCTGATTTTCTAAAAACTTCCTGAAGCATAAATGTTCATGAATTTGCAGAAGTATAAATGGAACAATTTTTGCTGCAGTGAGTATAAACATGAGCTGGCTATTAAGCTAACTGGGGCAGAGAATTTAATCTAAAAATCCCTTATTAATATATCTTGATCTCAGAGTGAAGTATTTGACTTCTTCGTTTCAATGGAAGTTTTTTGCCATTGCATAGGGTGACAATCACATTGGACCTTCTTATTCAGTCTAAATATGTAGGATCTCCCAATATTCAGACAATGCTTCAATAAAATGAGAAAGGAAAAACAGTGGGCTATTAAATACATATTGGTTTATCCACCATTCTTAACCAGACTGGAGGAATACAAAAAAAAGAAGGACATGGGAACAGCAGAACAATGTTAAAAAAAATTAAATTTTACAGTGGTGAAATAGTGCATGTATTAATATAATTTTTTGCATACTTGAAATATTTTCATTGAAAGAAATAAATCATCCTGCCAACTAGAAATGATAGCGTGGTCATAAAAGTTCAGCTTGTCCTGGAAACAAAACAGTGTTGGACTGCATAAAAACTTCACATTCGCTGTGTTAAATCCTGTAGTATTTTTCAGTATATTTTAAAGCATTATCTCCTTAATTGCAGTTTGAAATGAGCCTTACTTCATTAAAGAATATTGACTGGTAGAAGTCTGAGACCAATTTTTTCCCTGTAGAATGCTGTGAGACTTCAAATTTTGTCACAGTAAAAAATGGCATTTACTGTTCTCTTTCTATGTTCCTGGCACTGTTTTTAATAATGTGAACTCTGAACATACCATTAATGATGGCTTTGCTTAAAAACTCTGCCAAGTCTGCTTACAAATGAAAGACTGGTGGGTGAAGGTAGTAGGATCTGATTTTTTTTTTTTCCTTTCAGGAAGAAGTTAGATTTTCATTCAAACATTAACATGTAGGCTGAATTTTTTTTTCATACTTTTGTTTTAAACTGACAGAAAATCAATACAATTTTACAATTCCTCCAGAGAGGACAAAAATTAGTTTGAAAAATAGTTTTCATCATTGGATGTCAACATGCTTCTACTGACCCACCTTCTTCCATGGGACAAGATCTGAATTACCTGTCACCTTCTCATCCACAAAAAACTTACATATTGCTTCTATCAGCTGCTGATAAGTGCTGTGCTAATGCAATACTTTTTCCTAATGCACAGGTTAGTTTTTTCAGCTTTAAGGACAGCAGGATTTAATTTACTTTCTACTGTGGTATTTTCTGCCAGCTACTTTTTTTACTTTGTTTTCGGGTTTATAGGTAAGTTCCAGCTCAGAATAGCAGCCAGTAGACATAAACTCCTTCATGCATACATATGGATTTCCAGGTCAAGATATATCGTATATAACATTTACCTGACATTCCCTATCCGTCTAGGTATTGTCTGTAGTCAGTAGAGAGGAATATGTGCTTCTGCAATGTGATTCAGATCCTAGGGGGACTAAATTGCCCTTTGTAGGTACCTGTCCAGTTCCATTAGTAAAGATGAAAGTGAGGGCAAGTAAGTTCTGAATTTACGCATTACATGCTTTACAGGAGATTAGCCTTGTTTTTTAGAAACTAACGTTAGGCTTTGGGTGTCATCATGGGGATGAAGAAATTTAATCCTAATGCAAGTTAACTTTTAAGCCCTTAAATATGGCATTGGGTTTGGTCTTAGGTCAGCTATATGACAATGACTCCTTAGGTACTCTGGCAAGTTTGTTTTTTAGCAAACATCTATGATAAAGTCTGAGTCAAATACTTCATTGTGGCAGTCAGTTCAATATCAGATGAATAGCAATCCAATCCGTTTCTTTCCTAGTCTCTGTTATCTCAAACCAAGCATGCTTGACTTTCATACCTTGTGCCTCCAACACCTGGCACTATTAATACAAACACATTTAACATATGAAGAAATGCATACCTATCACATTAACTATTACATTTTGTCCCTTTTCTTTTTCTGTTTCTTTTCTTGGAAACCAGTGCAGTTCATCCTGATTCTCTAAGGCGTTTATTAAGATCCTTAAAAGATGAGAGATGGGAGGCATCGGGATAAGTACTGTAGACTTCATGGCCAGAAATGCAATGAGGCTCTTGAGAATATTTCAGGGCATTACTTTATTCATGAGCTAAAGACAGTGACTGCTGAGTGAACAGTGATCATAATAGAATACCCAATGGGTTTGAAGCCTCTTGCAAGGATATACTAAAAGCTTTTAATATTCTCTCAGCTTGTAGCAAATCCCTTCATTATTTGGTGTGTTAAATGAATGCGAAGTGCACTCATCTAAAAATCTGTCTGTCTAAAAATAATATTTTTTGGAAGAGCTACTTGGAGAATAGAGAAGATAAAAAAACCCCTTCACATGCTTTGAGAGAAAGTTATTTTATTTCATATGCATTAGCAAAACTGGAGTCAGCATAGGGGGTTTTTTTCTTTCTTTTTAACATAAGGGAACAGTGTTGCAAGTAAGAGATGCTGTCAGAGAAAATGGTGAAAGAGAAATAGAAGAACAGTTACCATGATACAACAGTTCTGAAAAAAAGAAAACTACTGAGAATGGCATCTTGTTTTGCAGTAACCCTTGTCTAGTGTGGGTTACCAGTGCAAAGTAGGATACCATCTGGAAATGTATACCTTTTAAAATACTTCTGTGCAGTGAGTTTCTTCAGCTGATCTCAGAGGACTTTAATACATATCACTTTAATGCAGATAAAATTAAAAGTAAACTGAAAAGAAGAATGCTTATTTAACTTTCAAAAGATCATTCAATAACAATCAGGTTTGTGGAGTCACGGTCTTTGGCCACCTTCCTCCTAGGTGTACCATGAAGGACTGCTATTACCAGGAGGCATTTTTTCCTAATGAATTGCTACAAGACATGTTTAGATTTGGGTCACTGCAAACAGGGAGTTGCCAAACCTAATGGCCTCTGGATTTAGTGATATCAGTAGTTGTAAATATGCCTCTCAGTCCAGCTGCTTTTAACCTGGAAAGATAATATTTGCCTGGTAACACAAAGAGAATACATTTAGACTATCTTTTGCCTCGACAGGTAAGCTTCATTTTGTCAAAAAGCCTTAAAAAGGCCTGTCCTGTATTATTATTTAGTTTTATTTCAACTTTGAAAAAATGATATATGCACTTCTGTTCTAAAGGGAAAGAAACTGAGGTGTCATTTTAATGTTTTTCACATCATCACTTATCTACTTAAATTTGACAGCATGATGGGACCTTTTTGCCTTCAGAATTGGTGGCATTCTTCAACTTAATGTGCAATCACGCACAGTTCAGAAACACACAGAATTGCTGGCACTTTAGAGTTAGCAAGCACCGGTTGACTACATCTCTGAGCTCCCTGCAACACAAAGGTATACATGACCTTGCAGTAAAATATGGACAAGTAGTTTAGTTTTCAGTTCTTTCAAAATCTGCCAGAAGACCTTATCTTTAATTTACTTCCTCTGAATGCAAGGGGCATTTGTTGTTATTTATCTGTGCAGTGGATTTGCAGAGTGTTAAGATGCAGTTACAGGCAATTTTGTGTTGTTGAGTCTGTAAAGTTGTACCGGTATGCTGTCCCCATAGCTCTGTGGTGTGTTAGTACTGCCTCTCCATGGCTGGCAGGGCGCCTCTGGCAGAGCAGGAGGCTTGTGCGTTGAAAAAGCTCCTGACTTTTTAGTAATGTATATTGCCTGCTCTGATGCTAAACTCCTCTCACACTTGGAAGTTGGGCTATATACTGAGATGCAAGACCACTCAATAACTTTATACTAATCTAAGAAATTAGATGGTGGGGAGAATGGTGCAGAAAGGTTGATTTCAGTCCAAGAAAAGGAGGTGGTATTAAGTCCTGTATGTATACATGGAAGCGGTTGTGTTTCTGAGTGCCATGTGGCCATACACAGCATAGTTATTGTGATATATATTCTAGCATAGGTAGAATAATTTTCATGTACCCACAGTGCTGGGGAGTGGGATATACTTCAAAAACAGCACACATGTATGAATTTAGACCCAGATCCTCAAAGACATCCAAGTGACTAATTCCCACCAAAATAAATTATAGTTGAGTACCTCAGTGTCATGGTGCATTCCTACCCTTGATGCACCTTTTTATGGGTTTCGGTACAGACAGCATTTGAATATGTTATTGATGTTCAATTTACATTGTTTACAGAATGGGTCTTAATGGCAACTGTAGACATGCAACATAAGGGTTATTTATCTACAATATCTTCGTCCATCAGTAGTTACAAAGAATGAAAGAAGCAGATGCCGTGAATTTCAGACTGACTACGTAATATATTCCTGCTGACTCAGCAACCCAAAACACTAGAACACTGGAGAGAGTTTTATATCCTTGCTTGAGGTCACTGAGAAATACAATTCTTATCTCTCAGGAAATTCCATCATTCACAAAAATTTGCCATGAACCCAAAACAAAATCAAACCTTAACAGTAGCAGCAAAATGTGATTATTTCTGTTCTGAGTCTATTGGTATTTTTAGACCTTTTACATTTGTTATTGACAAATACTTTTTAAAATTAACCCATTCTCATCAAAAGGAAATTTTTTTTAATATCAATAAAATGAAGGATTTTCAGACTGTATTACTGAAACCCAGGAAGAATTTTACCTTCATGTAGGAGAAAACATGGACTGTGATTAGGATAGAAACATTATTTTTCAGCTCTAATGCTATAATTTGGAACCCCACAGATGAAACACTCCTTGACCAAAAAAGAGACATCTTCAATTAGTTACATCTAAAAAAGATGTTTTCAGTTAGTTATGCCTGTATCCTTAAAGAATTTAGGTCAGTTTCCAATAGTATTGGGTTTTTTTAAAAAGCATAATATATTTAATTTAAAGGAAGTCTTTAAAGTGAAGATAGAAAAGACCAAACTTTTCAGTGACTTATGCCCATATCCACTTTTCTTCACTGGAGTTTCCTGAGGTGAGAATTGGCTCTAGAAATGTCAACTTCTTTGCATTTATGTTGGACTATTACACTCCATTAAAAATATGGATGTACCAATGTTAGATAAGAGTCTTGAATATGCATTTGTTATTGGCCAGAACGTGAATTAAAAGTTGGCCAATAAAATGCTGATTCAGCAGTAACAAACAGAAAGCCAGATGTTATTCACTTCATCATCATAGCAGAAGTCAGGGAACATATGGAAATTAGAGTTTTAAATATGTGAAGAAGTCAAAGGTGCAGCTTTTAGGAAAACACTTGACTTTTCATCTTCTTTCATAATTTTGTAGTGTACATGTAGGAAAAACCATCTCCTCTTTCTAAAATTTCCGGAGGACATCATATTTTATTGTAGCAGATTTGTCACTGGTTAAACAAACTTGCCCAAAGCAAGTCTCTGTGTTCTTAACCTCTAATAATATGAGGGAAGTATAAAATATTAAATACACTCAACTATTCATCTGCGAGTGAATGAATATTTCTAACAGATAATGTTCAAATCTGATGTCTTTAAAAACATGCATTAAACAAACTATTATTAGTTATTACACTTTGAATGCATTCTTTACTTAATAAAATAATTCTTCAGTGTTAGTCACTCTTTTTAAAATAGCTCTTAAATAAATAATAACAGTAACTAGCTTGATGAACTTCAAGGATAACTTCCAAGAATGGTGCTCCCATTAGCCTCCAACATTTGCTTTAGGCTTTAGAGTAACCTATATTGCTTGGGATATTATATAAAGGGAAACGAATAAATGTTTTTATATACTTACTGAAAAATAAAGAAGGCTCTCTTGGCATTACAGGCAAAAATACAAGTAAAATAAATATTAAAGCAAATATTAAACACCAGTTAAATGACAACTAGTTTTATTTAGATCAGTTTGGATGTAAACTTGGTATTTGCAAAAATGAATATGGAGATTTTAGAAGACTGATGGGATTCAAAGAAATTGTAAAAGCTTTATGCTGCAGAAGTCTTGGAGAAATATAAGGGCTTCTGTGCCCTGAGGAATGGAGGTAACCACACAGTGCCATGGGATTACCTGACACTTTAAGAGCATTAACATTTTGATACTTTTGCTGGTGCTCACAAGTCCATATAAAAACAGTACTGCATCATCTATATTTGTCTTTTTCCTCAAGAGAGTTTGGGCCAGTTTTCTGAAAATGGAAGACTTTACATGGGTCTTTTGATTGACTTGTCTGCAGTGCAAATATTTTTGTTTTTTTTTCTCTGAGTAGGTTCAGTTAGGCTGAAGTTAGACTTCATTGATTTGTATCAGTAGTTGATATATATCTGCATAGAAAGGCATTTTATACTGACTTAACCAGAAAGTACAGCTTTTTGTATAGCTCAGTGAACTAATGTTTTATTTTTCAAAAATGCCACAGTTTCATACCTCTTATCTGTAACACTGAGAAGTGTTGTATATATTAATAATTTGTAAAGCAAAGCTTTCCCAGATGGAAAGCCTTAGAAAATTATAAAGTCTAGTTGTGTGTGACTGTTTGCTAGTCTTTCCATTTCAGAGGATCTCAAGGTATTTTCTATGGGAATAGGACTATGAGGTTCCCATTTATAAAGCCTTAGAGTCAGTCATGGAGAGTGTAGCAAAATTAATGTTTTCTTTTGTTTAAAAGAGCAAGGTACTAATGGAAGAACTGCAATTTTCCAAGAAAAGTGAGAAAAAAACCTGTCTACTTTGCTTACTTTGTCTATTCTTTGTTTTGTTTTTGTGGTTTATATAATATTCAGTGCATTAATTACATTGATGTGATTTGCTAAGTGTGTTTTCTTTTGACAAAGATATTTGAAGGAGGAGATTATACAATTGTAAGGTCATCTTTGTCACGTTCCCTGCTTCAGTTATAATACACAATATAAAGAAAATATTTATTTTTAGTAACTTTTAATGGAATAGATCTCATGATCCAAGTAAGAAATTTGGCAGAAAATGTCAAAACAGGAAGTATGTAATGCCTGGACTGTCCACAAGTTTGAGGTTTGGAGATCTTTGCATCTCCATGGGTGGCTCAGCACATCTGGCCTTTGTTAGCAGTCTGTAGGGATTCCCAATTCTTTTCTCCCAGAGTCTTACATTACAGATAAATTATTTCTAAATTATAACCAAGTTCTCAGGCAATTAATTTCCTTTTTTGTAAGGTATTTTGGAAATGTCTGTTAAATTAACTAACCTGGGAAGAAGAAAGCATTCACACACACACATATACTGGAGATTAAATTCAACATCGAATTAACAGTTTGTGGCTAACGTCATCTCTCATATGGATGAGTTCTTGTGATTGCTAGAGAATTCAAACCAAACAAAATTAGTAAATGTCTCAGCTTTAAACAAAGTCATTTTACAGTCAATGTTAATAACTAAATCTTTTGGAAGTGTGTTCTTCATGTTACAAAATGCAATATTGCTAATGCTAGAACTAGCACAGACAAAACTAGGATTCATATTCAGACAGGTGAAGTTCATCTCAATTAGAAAAGATCTCATCATCTCTTTCATCTCATCATCATAAAGATAAGAACTCTACATCTCTTTAATTGATTTACTAAAAGATACAGACTTCCTCCACTTATGTGGCTTACTCTTTTTTACATTAGTGGCTGCTAAGAACAGATCTCTCTCTCTCTCTCTCAGTTGATCTATCGATCGATCTATCTATCTATCTAATGTATCTATCTAATCCAGGAAAAGTATGTTTTACAGGTGAGAGAGTTAAGGATAACCCATACCTTGAGACGAGACAATAATGTTAATTTGAGACTCTGAGAATGCCAAAAATGCCCGTTTGGCTGGTAACAGTGAGGAAAATTCTTGTTGAGAAAAATCTAGAGATTTGTAGAAGCCTACTAAACAAAGTTGATGATTTAGGACCTAGCTGAGATATCAGAAGAGAACTCAGTGATGGCAGTGGTGTTTCTTGGCGGTCTGATAAAAGCTATTATTCTTTTACATTGCCGCTAATTGTATTCCAAGGTAGCCCATCAAGCACACATATTCACAGGCGGAATAACATTAAAAAATCATTTGAAATCTTATTTTATCTTGCAGTAAAGGAGCAACACTATTATGTATAGTGAGACATGAAGAAGATGAACAAGTGACAGCATTCTTTGCTGTGTATAACTGCCTCAGCATTACGGAAATGCTGGTTACACACTGCTACCATGCACATGTCTCTGCTTATCTACCACAGATCCACTGAACAAAACTATGACCATGAGGAACAGTTCATGTCCATACACAATGTCAATCAGATAGTGCTGGGAAATGAATTTTCTTCCAAAGGAGAAATAGGCACTTTTTCATTCAACTATTCCAATAAAACTACTGGTGGAAAAGAAACAAATTTTGAATTGTTTTTCTTAATCTCGTCTTCTTTATAGCACCATACTACCAAGCCAATGGAAGTTCTATCAATGGAACTACCATACTACCAAGTTCTACCAATGGAACTACCATACTAAAGCCAATGGAAGTTGTTAGTACCAAATCCTATCTGCTCCTTATTTATTATTATCTTAAAATACATGTGTTATAGTTGCAGTAGGGTTTTCCTAGATGGTTTTCCCAGAAGTACATATTGTACTGAGAGCAGAGAATAGGACTTGACTGAAGATACCCTTTCCTGTCCTATGTTGTATTCAAGTAAGCCTAAAGAAATTGGTTCAAAATTGCAGTATGAATATTCATATAAGCATAAGTTAAAGCCTTCCCCAATACTTATTCAAAACTTGTTATTTCCAGTAAAAAAAAATCCTGCAATTAAATTTAGAGCAAGTATACACTAATAATGTGAATACAAGTGCTACAATGCAACCAATGAATGCTATATTTTATCCTAGCTAATACTCATGGAAAAGGGTTTTTTTAAAGATATTAATGGCTAATTTACGTGTGCATTAGCTGACTACCCGTATAATTTTCATCCTAATTGTTGCTTTTCATTCCTTATCAGAGCTGGTCAGATAACAAAAAATCCCTCATGAATATTTTAATGAGTAAATAGAGCGAGTTGCTATGCTGTTATTCTGTGTACCTTATTGGATATTATTGGACAGTATTCTGACAACTGACACTTTGTTCATGAAAACGAGTGCAAATCCCACAAGCACAAGCCAGTGTGATTGTTCATCGAAAAGTCCACACCAGTAACATATTCTTGTTTTCTCTAGTTGTCACTTGTTACGTGCCTGTTTAAAAAGATTCCCACATCCATTGGGCTCCAAAAACAATACTATGAGACTTAAGTAGAAGATTAAATATGATGAAGGAATACCCAAAACTAACTGACTGTTCTGAAATGTGGAAGGCTACAATTCATTTAAATAATCTGATCAATGATTAAGTATTTACAGTATGAATAATTAAGGCTGCAATCAAAGCACAAAGAATCATTGAAGTAAAGGATAGAGTTTACATGGTTAAAGAGAAGCATATTTTTATGCTCTTTGCTGGTTTGTAATAAAACTTGTTTACAGATTGTGGTCCTGCTTGTCAATGATGTTAGAATTAATAAGAAAGGGAGAGAAGGAAGAGGCAAGAACCTGACAATTGTTCTGTGTTGCTTCTGTTTTATACAGATGTCACCTCTACTGATTGTACTGGGGCAGGTTGGGAGTAAACTCTCAGTTAAACCTATTATCCACAACAACAAAAAAATCAGCAGATCCAAGTATTTGAACAAACAAATAAATACAGAACAGCCTGTGCTCTTATTTTGGGATCCTGGATAAAAGTACATGCAGGTAAGAAACAGTGTTCTGTTTTACCCCCTGCCACTGCTCGTGGTGATTTTCCCTCACCCTGAAACAAATATCTCTGGCTTTTTCCTTTCACTCCTCAATGTCTAATAGTTTTTGTTCCAGCTGCCATCTCATCAATGTTAGAGCTCATAGTTGCAATAGTTCCTCTTTTTAGATAAATATTTCAGGTTCATTATCCTTTGTGAAATGGGATTTTTAAAATCTATAAACTATCATTTTGTTCTCTAATTCCTTAATTTTTGAGAGAACAATCTCTTTAATGTCTGTTTCTTCATCTTTAAATGTTAGGGTTGGCCTTGGATTTGATTTAATCTCCATTATAACTTTATAAACCTTGCATGGATTGCTTTGATGTTCCCTTGATCCAGTGAGCATACATTCAGCTTTTTCAGTCTTTTTCATACTACAAATCTTTGAAGTTTGATATAATTTTTGTTGCAGTAGGATGTACTCAATCAGCAGCAATTACACTGTTTCCAAGATGTGGTGCCTAGGCAGGGTGAATACACATCAAACCAATCCCAATCCCCAAGCCACATGTTTAAAAAAAAGATTGAAACAAAAAATGGAGTTGTCTATAATATTAAACAAATTATTGTTATTTTTAATAGAGGTGAGCTAGGCTTTTTTATTTGATATTTATTTGAGATATATATCTTTAAATATACATATGTCATGAGTCATTGGAGCAGCTCATCTTGAGAAGAGGTAAATTCAGTTATACTTGCAATCTGTCTTTACATCTGTGCTTTATACTAAGTTTAGGCTGGCTTCTAAGAATTCTGTTATAAAGAGAAAGTGACACATAGGCAAACTCAAAAGTACCTGCAGGACCCTATTTTCTCTCCTATGTTAGATTGCTTAGTGATCTGTCTACCTTATTTCCTACCAACTTCTCTTCATGTTTAACATTAGGTGCTAGAAAATGATCCAGACATGTGAAAGCTGAATATGTATAATATATACCGAATAAGTGACAAAACTATGTTGATTTATACCAACTGAGGATTTTTTTTGTAGTTTATTACAGATATTCCTTCTCCATGTTAGTTAGTCATGGTGGTACAAAGACATGAGCATATAAGAGAAATCTTTAATAGCTGCACCTCATGATGAACTATTGTGAAAATTAACAGAATATCACCCCATTGTCAGTATGAAATTTTTCATTATCATAACTATGCATTTTATCATGATGGGAGCCAAGACTGGCCCCATCAACTTCTAGTCTAGGAGTCTCTGGAGCATCATGAGATACATGATGAATCTAAATCTGATCATGACCTTAATCTGTCTCTCTTCGAAATGTGCTGGTCTCTCCTTCTAAGAGTTTACAGAGAGAAAACAAAAAATCCTTTATATATTAGGACAAAAAGGCATCTTATCTCTTAACTTTGACCTTTATAAAAAGTTACAGAATAGCAGCATGAAAAATGGATCTTTAATTCTGTAATTTTTCAAGATGTCCCCCAACTTCAGAAGAATTGCACAGTCTCATTTCTCCTGTGGTGATTCTAGGTGCACAAATACATCTTCACTAGCCAAAAGAAACAATTGAAAATAAAGAAAAAATACTTTCTTTTGATTAAGAGGAAAATGAATATAAGAAAAACACTCAGAATTTTTTTTTAATTAAAAAGAAACAAAAGAAAGAAAATGAACATGAATAAATCACCAGAAAATAAATGACAGGAAAAAAGGCAGGAATTTCCCTAACAGTACTGATGGCAGAAGCAGAAGAGAAGAAGATTCAGGAGAAAAACAGTTGGAGCAATCATTACTTGGAGATTTTCTAACTGATTTAGGTTTTTCCTTAGTGTTTACAAATTTGGTGGGTAGCTGCCAGAAAAAGCTACAATTTCAAACCTCCTAGGTCCCCTGTTCGTTAGAAAACACACAGAAGGTACCTGCAGATTAAGCCCCAGTTTGGCAACTGAAAGGAAAAAACTGCTGCAAGCGTAGTGAGATTCTGCACCTGCCTGTGTGTACCACTGGCCTTAGGTATTTAGTAAAAGCATATTGATGAACAAGCTTTGTTGAATATGAACCGTGCTCATTCTAGGAAGCACTAGAAACCAAAGCTTCTTTTCTCTCTGCTGCTGGTCACATTTGTGTCTACATAACTGCTGTTTAAGTCAGTGACTACAAGCAGTTTATTTAAGGGAGTACGGTCACCTGTACAAATAAAGGAGTTCCTAGCAGTGGATGAATTGTCTGTTAGCTGCCTGCTTGTCTGCCCACTTGAACTGTCTTCACAAAGTGTTGATTTCATGCAAAAGTGGCGGCATAGGAGAACAACAGCAGGACACAAATTTTCTTTAGCAAAACCTTTGCAATCCGCATTTGAAAGGCATTGTATTAGCACAGTCTAATACAGTAGCAACATATCTGCAAATAAAAGAAATATCTAGGGCTAGACATTTGGACATATCAGTGACAAAAAAGCACTATAAGGAAAAGTAGCTTTTCCTTCTCACTTTATAGCCTTATCCTTTCATTGGTAGGTTAAATGATTACATCTTTTACTTAATAGAAGGTGATCTTATCATTAAAGGCCTGATCCATGTAAAAGGGGACTCAGACAGCACTTATGTACTCAGATCTGAAATACATCTGAAGTCTCATGTTCACGTATCACGTGATCCTAGAAGCCCTAAGTGCCTTACGTTTCTAGAGTTTTTCTGAATGTTTAATGCTTTAAGTGTGCTACATATCTAAAAATGTCCCTCTTGACAGGCCTGATGTAGCCAAAACTTTTTCAGACACAAAGTAGAAGCAGGCTAAGAAAGATATGACTAATATTTGCTTGCCTTAAACTCAGATCACAGAATCGTATAGGTTGGAAAAGACCTTTAAGATCATCGAGTCCAACCGTAAACCTAACACTACCAAGACCACCACTATACCATGTCCCTAAGCACCTCATCCAAACGTCTTTTAAATACCTCTAGGGATGGCGACTCAACCACTTTCCTGGACAGCCTGTTCCAATGCTTGATAACACTTTTAGTGAAGTAAAATTTCCTAATATCCAGTCTAAACCTCCCCTGGTGCAACTTGAGACCATTTCCTCTCGTCCTATCACTTGCTACCTGGGAGAAGAGACCAACACCCACCTCTCTACAACCTCCTTTCAGGTAGTTGTAGAGAGCGATAAGGTCTCTCCTCAGCCTCCTTTTCTCCAGACTAAACAACCCCAGTTCCCTCAGCTGCTCCTCATAAGACTTGTGCTCCAGACCCTTCACCAGCTTCGTTGCCCTTCTCTGGACACGCTCCAGCACCTCAATGTCTCTCTTGTAGTGAGGGGCCCAAAACTGAACACAGTATTCGAGGTGTGGCCTCACCAGTGCTGAGTACAGGGGGACGATCACTTCCCTACTCCTGCTGGCCACGCTATTTCTGATACAAGCCAGGATGCCATTGGCTTTCTTGGCCACCTGGGCACACTGCTGGCTCATATTCAGGCAGCTGTCAAGCAATGCTTCCAGGTCCTTCTCTGCTGGGCAGCTTTCCAGCCACTCTTCCCCAAGCCTGTAGCATTGCATGGGGTTGTTGTGACCCAAGTGCAGGACCTTGCACTTAGCCTTGTTGAACCCCATATAATTGGCCCCTGCCCATCGATGCAGCCTGTCCAGATCCCTCTGGACATCAATGAGAGATGTCTGATAGAATCAGGATAACTGCAGAACAAGCAAGAAAGATGCTTGGTGAAACCAGAACAAGTCCTGGTCCATCCCGAGAAGGATGAACTATGTCAAGAGCAAATGAGATCACCCCTTTTCTTTTGTGGAAAGTGTTGAGCAGAACAAAACATGAGTAAGGAAAACGGAGAAGAAAAGACATCCATACTTGGGCCACAGTTTCCTTATCAAAGAGCTCTGAATCCTGGCCACCTCCATCTCAGTGACTAGGTACCTTAGCCATCAGCACTAACTTGCCCTAACTGGAGGTATGTGGTATTGTTCACCTTGAGCTGATTTAGGATAAAATTATTAAGGATTAACTGTTTGAATATGTAGTGATAATGATTATATTGACCATGTGCATTGTCAATGAATGTCAGTCCAATAAAGTGTTGAAGTTTGAAACTAGCCTGATTTATCAGTCTTTTAAGCACTTCTATCAGAATGTTCTCTAACATATGCAATATACAAATACATTCAGTCTGTGGCACAGACAATGCCAATTTATTCTGCAGTGGAAGAATTGTTTCTTAATGTGCATTCATAGTGTGCAAAAACCTTTTCTCAGCTGATACTTTTCAGTGATACTGTAGCACAATTATATAAGAATTATTTATTATTGTATTAAGAGAACACTGAAATCTCACCCAAGGCAATTATTTTGTAGATTTGAATTCTATTATAAGGACAAATTAATAGCTCCTGTTTAAATGCATCTACAAAGACCTAAATGCTTCATTATAAGAAGTCTTTAAGATGGGGGTTTATTCCTTTTCTGGCTTTTTTTTTTTTCTTTTAATTATATATTATGCTCTGACAACAGCAATGTAGTATGTGGATGTGTTTTAGCTGTGCTGCACATATCAGCATATAGGTATATTTAGCAAATCCAATAACACTTCACCACTCATTCTCAGAACATTTAAAAATGTACAGAAGTGTGAAGATAAACCCCCTCAGAGGTTTGTCTGAGGCGGTGCGCCTCTTGTCTCCAGTGACGCACAGTAGCAGGTCTCTAGCAGTCTCAGGCAGCAGGGTCCTTGTATTTTTCAGAACAATTTGTCTAATGAAATCTAGCAAATTACAGATTAGAATTGGTGAAGTATGAAAGAGTGAAAAGCTCAAGATCATTTTCAATTATTCTTTTTTTTTAATTTTATATATACTTTGGAATACATACATAAGGTGAAATCAATGCTGAACCCTTTGAAACTTGTTGTGCCCAAGTGGGAGAGAGCTTTATCTCCATATTTCTCCTGGGAAAGGACAGGCAGCAGGTAAGGTGCTGATGGAGGCTGGGTGAGGAAGAGCCTCACATCTCTATAAATGTGTCTTCTAACATTATAGAATGCAGAATGGCTGAAGAAAGGTATATAAAAGGGACTCCAGTGCAATCCCACCTCCTCCTTAGCTCTCTCGCAAGTTCTGGCAGCACAGCGTTGCTGAAATAGCTTTGGCTGAATACAGATGGTCTCTGAAAAGGCGATCATACAGCCCTCTCTGATTTGAGTGGAAGCTGGATGGTGTAGGCTGTAACTTCCAGAATTAGTTGAAGTACTGCTGTGACAGATTCTTGAACCAGTCTCTGATTATATAATGTGATAGATTCTGGATTCAGAGATGCAGGGACTAAGTTATAGCTAGTCAAGTACACACCTAAAGGTCCCTTTCAAGGGAAATGCGTAAGTACAGCTTTAAATCAACCACATAGTTGAGATCCATTAACATATGGAACTCCTTAAGTCTGTGTCTAATATTAAACAAGTACTTAAATATTTTGCCAAATATAGATATATTACTTACATTGGAATGATGAAGAGCTTTGCTGCAAGAGCACTTTGTAGAAAGAAAAGACAAAGCCATTACTTCCTGTATTGCTAATGTGCCACAATTTGCTTCTGAGAATATTTCAGTCTGCATCCTGAAGGTAGGAAAAGGCTTCTTAGGTCTGCTGATAAATGAAACAAATATCTCTGTTCCAGTAAGAATTAGAGCAGATCATTATGAAAGATCATAGGAATTAGGAAAATGCCTGGAGAGCACACACTTGACTAGGGATCTCTGTATGCCGAGTTCAGTTAGGCCCTGTATTTAATCTACTTCCTCATTCTTATCCACTTGAGCCCCCTTATTCTTTCCTTTCCTGTCTTGGATTTGAGAGCTACTTTTTTCTTAATTTCTTTCCCCCACCTTTCATAGCATTTTTTATCTGAATCTGTGCCAAATTACTCATACTCTCCACTTTGTATTTAATTTCTTTCCTTGCTAACCAACGTCTGCCCTACTTTTGCTCCAGCAATTCTGGCTGCCCATAATAATAAAAGTAAAAAAACACAGCATGGGCCTAAACACTGATCCATGATCCTCAGCACTAGTTAATAACCACCAAGCTCCCAGGCGCAGTTTGCCTCATCCCTGCTCTTATTTTTGTGGGCAGTATGCAGCCATGATTCAGGCCATAGCAAATGCCAAGGATATTCTCCATACGCAGCAAGAACAAGGCTTTGATTCCCCCATCCTACAGTCATTCTACACTATATAACTTGGCTTTGATCCCTCAAACACCTCCACATGCCCTCATGACACAGATCAGTGTATGCATCACATACCCAGGCTTTTTTTGCTGATGGGTTGCCATACAGCCCATACATTATTTCAGATGTTCTGAACTGACCAAATATATATTTATATTTTACAATGCTTTAGGGCTTCAGCAGTACTACATGGGGCTCAGAGAGGGCCCAGGGCCAAGCTCTATGTAATGTATATTTGAATACTTTACTTTAGAAAGCGCATTGTGGCTGTGAGCCAGTTTGTGCCACTTGGTCTCAAATGAGAAACCGTCCTCGGCTTGTTTTACATACTAATGTAGATTTATCCTAAGGACAGCCAGGGATTGGCTTTGCAAATACATCTTGTTTCCCCAGCTGCATCCTCTGTTGAGACACACCTAGGAGGGGTGACATGCCAGAGGCTCTCCACAGGAGAAAGGGGCCTGGAGCAAGCTGCTTTGCTGTTGCCTTGTGCTAGAAGTCGCTCATAGTGGTCACAGCAGTGTATCTCCAACTAGTCACCCTAATGTTAAACTTCACAAATCTAAGTAGATCTGTCACTGAACAGGCCCTGCTACCTGAATGTGGGGTTGCAGTTAGGCCTATCAGAGAACAACTTTGCAAGAGACATAGAAGTACAACAGTCAAATTGCATTGATGCTTACCTAGGGACAAGAAGATGGTTATTGGTGGGAACTTAATTTATGTCTAGGGATATTCACTGTTGCCTTACCTTTGCTTGTGCCTAAAAGGAGAGCTTATCTCCCACTGAAGACCCTCAAACTCAGTCTTATTATTTTTGCTCCAGTAAGGACTACCTGAAAAAGCAGAACTGGTTGCCAAGGAGCCTATCTTTACTATTTTAAGAGAGTACCTATTTACCCTAATAAAAATTATCTGTTATTAGTAGTCAAACTTACACACAAAAGAAGTGAATTTTGAAGTTTTCCCTTTCAGCCTCCACTTAAGCTTCAGCATTTCATCTTTATGACTCTCTCTAACACATCTTTATTTTATCAGATTGGTCATTATTTTTATGAATTTTCACAGTTGAAACATGGTTGTCCACTTCTCATTTTTCTCCCTTAAGTCTCAAACACAAAGACAAAATTCAGCAGTTTAATTTGGATGAACATCCTTCTTATAGTTTCAAGGCTCATTTATATTGCTCCCAAATGCATTAGTATCATACTGATAAGTATAAGAAACACCAGTAGATGGCTCTGTAATTCCTGAATTATAAGCAAGGAAACAAGGGAGGCTTTGATACCTTTGACTTTTGTGAGCAGATTTGATTTGGTGACACCAATGACAGGAATGAACTTCATGCCGACTTGCTGAAATGGGACACTTCCATTTGTTATGTCATGCTGTTTCAAAATGGCCAGTCTGTCCTCGACCCACATCGACCTTGAGGACTTCTGATGGAGCAAAGGAAATGCTTGTCCTGTACAGGCAATGGCTCCAAATAAATTGGCAGCACGACGTAACCCAGCTTATGGGAGAGGGCAGAATTACTAAGCATTGCCATGCCCTGCTCGCTGCAGAGTGATAAAAATGAAGATGTGGAGGCTGCTACAAGCCCAAGCCCAGTGGTACTGTACCCTGGGAAATGGGAATAAATCTGAGCATAACAGAACTATGCTGAACATATGCCTGCACTGAAATTAACTACCAAACACTCAGAAAAGGTTGTTTCTGTTTTGCTTAAAAAATAAATCTCTCTGAGAATGGGACAAAGCAGGAAGGAAATGTACAGTAAAAACCCCTGCTTTTATTAATCAAGGAGTTTAATCATTTGTTACAGGCAATTTAGATGAAGTAGTACGATTTCCTCTCTGCACAGCTCCCATTCCTGAGTGCAGGACAAGGGTGTGCTTGCAAAGGAGATTTTAAGCATGCTTGAGTGCTCTGGCTGAGGTCTGCTGGGCCCCCTCCATGTATTGTTCCATAAGTTAAAATCCTTTGAATATGTGTAAAAATTACTGTAGAAAAAGGGGATTTTAAAAGTTTACATGTGGGACTCTGCACACAATACAAATGTTGGCTGCATCTAAATGTAAACTGAGACATCTAAGTTAAAAGCATGGACATAGTGTGAATCTTTCTAGAGTCTGAAAAAGAGCAGAGAGCAATTCAATGTCTAACAAAGCAAAGATGTTTCATCTGTACCAGCTGAGATAATTATTTGTATGTTTTAAGTAAATCCAAAACTGTAAGAAAACAATATAGAAAATAATAAACTTAACTTTATAACTGCCATTTTTTCCCCGAAGTAGATATTCTACATGACAAATATTTCATTTCATACTTCATAATGAAAAACATTATTAGTAAACCCCCCAGAAAATTGGCCTAACTCTGCTTCCGAAGGAAATTTATTTTATAGACATATTCCAGCTAGTCCTAGTGTGTGTTTCAATAGCAAATAAATACCATCTCTGCTATTGTTTATCTGCTTTAAAAACAGATACAAGCTGTTTTAAAGAGAAATATTCATCCATTTAATACAAATAGCAAATATATGTGAGGGTGTTGATATTTAAACATCAACATTAAACTTTATGTGTTTATGTCAATAACTCACACATAACTAAAAGTAATGATCTGCTACGCTTTTTTATAAAAACAAGATGTTCTCTAAGCCCATTACTAGCTTCCCTTGCCATTGGCAATGGTTTTCAGAGTAAGGAAATTAAGATTACAATGGAGAAAATTCATATAACACTATTCTTTATTTTGCTGCTGAGAAGCTGCCTATGGAGAGATCGCTCCTTTTATATAATGCAGTAAATTTCTGTGACCTTTCATTTACTTAGAAAAGGCTAAAGTATCTCACAGCATTCAGTATTCAGCACTGGTATTATCTCGGGAAACAATGCTCTTTAAATAATCTGAGGCACAAGTATTATTATGCTTTATAATGTACAAATACAGTCATATCTAGCTGGGTAAAAGACAAACCTGAGTTTAAGGCAACCCGTACCTTCTCTAAATTTTTATAGCCCAAAATATATTTTAAATTTACCCTATTAATCAAAATTAAATACATTTTGTTTCTATTGAGAATAATATTATCAGGGTAAGCTAACTTGAATTATATTACATTTACTACCTAAGTGCAGGCAGTCCTAATGGAATAGCTGATGTGTGGCAAAATACTTCCCTGATAGCTATATTCAACTTCTGCCCTATGGCAAGTCTGAGATAATTAGATTGCAATATGTGAATCCAACATGACTTCTGGATTCAAATACCTAAAGAATGGGGGAAAAAATACCCTTAGGTTCAAGTAAATACAGGCTATGTACCTGCTTAGCTGCATACGGTGGCGATAGGCACTTATGACAAATGTCATATTATTTGGTAATACTAGTTTATTAGCAACATTTGACTTCTTCATCCTCACTTTGTCATGTGACAGATCTGTATCTGTCTGAAATGAGACTACTTCTGAATCTTCCAGCTTTAACCACCATCATAGAACTGACAGAGGATGATGGAGAGGTGTTTCTTCATTCATTTCTGAATTACAGAATTATCCTTATTCCCATTCCTGGCCTGGATGAGGAGCATGTTTGAACACTGCGGTCATATTACATTTCAAAATTAGAATTCAGAGTTTTATGGCCTGTAAAAACCAGTCTCAGAAAGTTACAGAGAGAGAACAGATTAAATAACTGCCATATATAATACAGAAAAATCTTTTTAATATTAACACTATATGTACTAGCTCTAGATTTTTTTCTGGGTTTCTTGATCCATCTACTGTAGGGGAGTGCCTGTATGTATTCAATTTTTTTATTCTAACCACTAGCACATTACCACGATGTGAATAATACAATTCGTATTAGTTGAGATAAAAGCAGTCCTTTTACTAAAGAGTTAAGAGAGAAACCCCAACATACTGAATTTCCAGTAATTTTAAGTTAAATGCTAGAAAAATAACATCCGTTCTTCTCTGCAATATAGAATATTAAGACCATATTTTTTCAAGGTTCTGAATTATTATATTTAATACCACCATATTGGTATAAAAACTGCTGGAGAATTCAAAGTACAGATCATTTCCTTCTCACTTATGCTATAACTTATATATAGTATATGCTTCATATAAAAGCTGTATAGTATATATGCATTCAAACTAATATATAGTTTCCACTATAGATATAGTGGAAAAGGGAAAAAAAGAAAATGAAATTGAAGACACAAATAGGAACTTCTCAATGGAGACCTTCCAATGTTTTGGAAGTGTTTATGGATACAAAAAAGAGCACTGGCAAGTACCATTGTCTTATCCAAAACAAAACCACATGCATGGACACATGCATACACACACACACTTACAAGCTAGCTGCTATATCATGATGTGATTGTTTGCCCTGATTGTTCTGGGGGTTTGATGTTGGGGGGGGGGTTGAACAGAAAAGGTTTGGGGTTTGAAGTTTTCCTGCTTCCTAAACTGACTGTATTCTTATCCTCTATCAAGTAAGATTGGAGAGAACTCAAAGCAGATGGTATAAAGTAACCAGAGTAAGAGATGAAGCAAATACTTCAGAAAGAATTGTGAGAAAGCCGTTCTATCTGCATCATGCCAGGACACTTCTCAGCCCACATCCATGCTATAATTAGGTATTACACGGGATCCATGGTTAGTAATGCTTTCACACGACAAGCTCAGAATGATTTAGTACAAAATTTAGAAAATGTACAGATGGACATCTTTACTTTTTGGCCCATTAGGGAGTCTTTATTTGAAAAATGTTTTGAAATACATTTTTAAATGCTTTTAAATGTATACACATATAATAGCATAAAATCATAAATATCTAGTCATTTGCCTTAACGTGCCTATTTTTCACTTCTGTGTACATGTGCTCTGCTTTATATAAAAGCAAGTTCATGCAGTATGCATCTCTTAAGATCATTCTTGATGGCAATATTGGGTGAGAAAGCAGCTTTTCTCTGTAAAAATTCTCTGTAGATGCTCTTTAAGGAACACTCTATCTGTGTAAATGAAAAGTATGTTTCTCTAGGGGACTGATTGTACCATTCACCGAATGAAGAAAACCACAGACGCCACAAACCCTGCTAGGAATGAGTGGCTAATGACAACATATCCCTTTATGAGTCAGAAGGAATTATATATCCTATCCAGACCTCTCCAACAAGGATTATTTTATTGATTTCAGGAAGCTGAGTGAATTGAATGACACAAATAAATACATTATTAACATGCAACAGCCTCAAAAAATACAGGTCTAGATCAGGTCTCCAATATCTGCTCAGTTGAAGGATGCATTGGCACCTTACCAACAGCCCAGAGGTTGCATATAATTTACATAAAGTAGATCAAATTTCCTCCCCTCTCATCTGTTTGAAGGTAGGATGAGATGCACAGATTCATTTGTTCAAGCAGATGTTGATGGTTAGACAAATATATGCAAGGAAGTCCTTGGGTGATTGATAAAGGACTATTCTTACAGGTCAAAATAATGTGACCTTGAAATACAGGAATTCTGCCTTTCCTTAGTTACAAACAGCTATCTGAATGGTGGCCAGGTGTATTGTTTTCATTTTTTTCCCTACTCATTGTTGAAAATACTGCTACATTTCTTTCTATATGAAGAAAAGTTAATGAACCTAGAAATTCTGAATTAGGAACAAAAAACCCCCTGTACATTAATCAAACACTCCAGTTCTCTAATGGCCACCGTTACTAGAGACTATCTTCCTCTTGTCCACCTGGGCTTTGGTAGAGAGACATGATTATGAAGACTATCAATCAATTTGACAGTAACAAGCATATTGAGACACACTGTAAACTGTAACCAGTATGAATTAAGGAAAAACATAAGAACAGCAAAACCAAACTGCAACCTTCAGAAAAAAAAAATTAACAGTATAACAATAGTTCTTTAAAGAATCATAGAATAATTAAGGTTGGAAAAGACCTCTAAGATCATCTAGTCCAACCGTCAACCCAACACTTCTATGCCTACTAAACCATGTCCCAAAGTGCCACGTCTACATGTTTTTTGAACTCCTCCAGGGATGGTGACTCCACCACCTCTCTGGGCAGCCTGTTCCAATGCTTGACCACCCTTTCAGTAAAGAAATTTTTCCTAATATCCAGTCTAAACCTCTCCTGACACAACTTGAGGCCATTTCCTCTTGTCCTATTGCTAGTTACCTGGGAGAAGAGACCAACACCCACCTCTCTACAACCTCCTTTCAGGTAGTTGTAGAGAGCAATAAGGTCTCCCCTCAGCCTCCTTTTCTCCAGGCTAAACAACCCCAGTTCCCTCAGCCGCTCTTCATAAGACTTGTGCTCCAGACCCTTCACCAGCTTCATTGACCTTCTCTGGACATGCTTCAGCACCTCAATGCCCTTCTTGTAGTGAGGGGCCCAAAACTGAACACAGTATTTGAGGTGCGGCCTCACCAGTGCTAAGTACAGGGGGACGATCACTTCGCTAGTCTTGCTGGCCACGCTATTCCTGATACAAGCCAGAATGCCATTGGCTTTCTTGGCCACCTGGGCACACTGCTGGCTCATATTCAGGCAGCTGTCAACCAACGCTTCCAGGTCCTTCTCTGCTGGGCAGCTTTCCAGCCACTCTTCCCCAAGCCTGTAGCATTGCATGAGGTTGTTGTGACCCAAGTGCAGGACCCAGCACTTGGCCTTGTTAAACCCCATACAATTGACCTCGGCCCATCGATCCAGCCTGTCCAGATCCCTCTGCAGAGCTTTCCTACCCTCGAGCAGATCAACACTCCCGCCCAATTTGGTGTCGTCTGCAAACTTACTGAGGGTGCACTCAATCCCCTCATCCAGATCATTGACAAAGATATTAAACAAGACTGGCCTGAAAACTGAGCCCTGGGGAGCACCACTTGTGACTGGCTGCCAACTGGATTTAACTCTGTTCACCACAACTCTCTGGGCCCGGCCATCCAGACAGTTTTTTACCCAGCGAATAAGTATAATTTTTATATGAGGTTTTAATGAACAGTAACTGTTTTGGAAGTTTAAATGATAACAAACTAATCATTCATTACTAAAAAGGATCTGAAGAGAAGTGATATGTAGAAAGATGTTCTTTTAAAAGCTGTGGGTTCCATCATTCCTAACTCCTAAATTAAACACAGTTAGTTGAAAATACATGTTTTTATATTTATTCACGGAGTAAACACTCAAAATGTAAGAAAGATAGATTGCATTTCTTGTACGAAGATAAATGGTCGAATCCTTGCTTTAAGTAAACTGCTGAACACAACCTTAATTATTAATTAGGAATCAGCTGAATCTGAGATTAATTATAGAACAGCTGCTGCTGCAGACCCACAATCAAGTGCTCTTGAGTAAGCAAGGGTACTTGCTGTGGGAATTTAGGGTGATAAATTCTTCTATGCTACTGAGCTGAATTGTTTGCAGATCTGCCCAGAAAATACTTCAGAAAGTGTCAAATGACAGTTCTAGTAAGAACCTATTGCTGGTAACCAAGATTTAATAAAGAGATTGAGTGGCAGATGAGGAGTTGGTGTAACAGTAAGAGCAGTTATCTCTGCAATGATTGAAATAGCCCTTGAGTACTGTAGTGCAATATATGCAGACATGATGAAAGAGATAAGGGATGCTTCTTAGTAGCAGACAACAGTTATTTGAAGTAATTGCATGTCCAGAACAACTTCTATCCAAAACCACAGGAGCACTATGGGATTATTTTGCGTCTTAAGGTTTACCAAAGCGGTGTCCAATGACAGACCACAATTCACTACAGGAGAATGCCAACAGCTTGCAAAGCTCAACAGGAGGAAATACTCATATACTTTGCTACCCTATCTTAAAAGCAGCAGAGGCAGCACTTAAAAATAAATGCTGAGTCTGAAGAAACAAAATGATCCTACTCTACTGCCTGGTAAACACTGTACCATATAAAAGTGTGCTCAAAATTCCTGTAGCTGGAGATCTTATTAAGATTTTCTTTTCTCAAATCTAATTTGTTTCCCTTCTTGACTGTGTTTTTAATGAGGAGCTGAAAAGCCCAATGTGGTAAAGCTCATGATGCATTTGTTAAATGGAAATAGTTGGAAAAAGAGGATCACAGCAGTCTTTGCTTGGGCAATTCGATATAAATGTCTGTGGAGGGGTTGTATCTAAAACTCACAAAATACATATCTGCATGTATTTTACCCTCAGGAGAAGAGGCGAAACCCATAACAGTTGAAAACCGAATGTCATCGAGAATTGTTTTCTCACTGTAAAAATGAAACTTTTTCAATTTTGGCTATCACAGAACCAATTGGGAGCAAACCAGCAACAAGAAGATCGACTTGGCCAGTGTATGGGTTTCAGTGTACCTTTCAAACAAATAACAGTACTAAGTGGCAGGCTACTACACAACTGGCAACCAAAATAAAGTAAGATGAGTATTCCAAAGTGACTGCAAATGCAATGCAGATGGGATAGTATCTGGTTAAATTGGGTGGGAGAAAGTTAGCCAAAATACCTTCTAAGATGGGCTAAAATGAATTCTAAGCTCCTCTTTATATGTTTACAACATCCAGGGTTCTTTCCTTTCTCTCTCTGCAGAAATCTATACAATTTAACATCTTAGTGCTCTGTATATTAAATAACAAGCCTTAAAATTCAAGGCAGGGTTTAATGCACTGACGATCTACACCTAAAACAATGTCAGCTTTGGATTAAGTGATATTAGCCCCTACTGTCTCTGTAGTTGCTCCCTGTTAAAATTAGATCTGGTTTTAAGAGCAGACCAAAGCATTTCAAGTACATTTAGTGTTTCTCTTGGGAAGAAAGAACAATTTTTATGGTTGGAAAACTAGGAAAGGAATCAGGTATGTGAATTCTACTTTAAACTCTGCACAGGAACACACAGACTGCTAACCCAAAATTGGAAAACTTCATGAAAAAATATTCTTCTCTGCATCACAGAATCCCTTTATAGGCTTATTTGTTTGCTTGTCATGGTAGCTACTATACAATACTTCATAAGATCATGTCTGTTGTATGATTTCACATCATGTATGATAGCTTACTTTCATCAGTACTAGGATTACTTTTGTATATCTAAAAGAGAATTTTTTTTCTCAGCCCCGTTGGCTTAAAGATTTCTTCCTCAAAGGCTCTTCCAGTGTCTGTCTGAAGAATCACATGAACAGAACTGAGGTGATGAATAGATGAGCTAAAAGGCTTTCACAGCTCTGGGACCCAGGTCCTCTGCTGCTATGCAGTGTCATAGCTCTATGGGGAGTTTCCCCCTTGAATTCAGAGGGGTCAAGATTTCACTCATGGAGCCCTTGAAATACAGTTCCAATGGAAAATTATGTTGCTTGGCACTTTACAGTGCATTTTAGCATTTTTCTATCATTGTAATCCAGATTGCTAGCATAATTTATAGGTTTAGATTCTTCAGTATAGCGAACATTTTGGTGTTACGCAGTACATTTGTCGCTGCATTTATTTCTGTGTTTTCTTTCCCTCTCATATGCTCTGCGTATTGTGTCAATTATTTGAAGAAGTATAATACATATATATTTGAAGAGAGAGAGAGAATATATATGAAAGTTTGCACTAAAAAGTGTGAATTTATACAAGATACTGTGATCATTATACACTGTAAAATCAAATATAAGATTGGATGAAAAAGATCTGATCATTTAAATTTTGAAACTGTCATTGCCTCCAAACACTCTGCTGATTTATCGTTCAGTAATTTACATATCTCTGTCTAACTTTGGCAAAGAAAACACTTCCTTAAGATAAACTTGTTTGAGATTTACAAACAGAACAGCTCTAAGCAGTTTCAAAATAAAGTCTAATTTGCGGTGATTTCAAAGCAAGAAGGAATGTAGTTAAAATAATAATTAATAATAGCAATAGTAACAGTAATGATAATGATAATAATAATCAGCATAATAATCAGAAGTATTTATTTGCATTTCAGGGGAACACATTTGTTCCAATGAGCACTCATGATGAGTACTCATGAATTAGACAGTACTGAACACAACATAGCAATATCTGAACACAATAGGACAAGATTCAATTTTCATGAGTATCCAAAGTCAAGATCAACCCAAAACTGGACGGTTGAATATAACAGGGCTGAGATGGCATTTAAGGATCAGAGCCTTCTGCTTGCTTGCTCTCTATTGCTGGAGGAACCTAAGTTCCCTACAGCCACTATTTTTTAACCAGGAAGTATAACAGAGACCTATTTTTACTTCCATATGCAGAAGCACATCAAATGTGGCAGCGCTGAGTCATGTTTTGTGGCTCATATTTTAAAACAGAAAGTAGACAAGCATTTGCCTTCCTAGCAACTTGATCTCATAGGTACCTTCTGAACACGTGTCAAAAAAACACTGAAAGGATTAACCTGAAACTAGAGTTAGCAGCTTTTCCTTTAAAATGGTGCTGGTACTGCTCATCACACCTTTCTGAGAAGCAATTCCCAAAATTTGCATAGGCTCTGGGGTAGTAAAGTTCAGTTGTCTCATGAAGATTTATAAGACTTAAAGTTACATTTCTCCAGCTTCCACAATAGTGTTGTAAGACAACAAAAACAACAACAACCTGATTAGTTGTCTTACTTTGGCATGAAGATACTCACAATTGTTCTTTTGAAGCTACTCTAGCATATCCATCTCCCCCCCCCCCGAAAACTGGACACCGGAAATAAAAAGAGAATAAAATGTTCTTGTTTGTGTTTAGGGCATACACCAAGGAGAGGGATAATCTGGATTCTGTTCTCTGTGTTGAGGATTGTTTATATATTTTAAAAGAAAACATGTATTTGGCAAAACACATAAGTGTCCTGAGCTGGGAGAGGAGCACAGGTCTCTGCTTTCAAGTATCCCCATTAGGGTAGAGAAACATGGTCTCAAGTGATCATACTGCTTTGTACATTGAGCCCTAAAATCTTGATTTAATTTCTTTACTGTGACACACCTTTCACTGAAATGGGGGATAACTTGATTATGCTCTCCAAGACAGTGATGAAAGCACACACATACTGTTGCTCTTTATATCCACAGGCTTCCTAAGTTGATACAAGCATCTGAATCTCTGGCTTTCAGATCTCTTGAAAAGGCTTTAAATCCCAGATGACTGTGGTAGGAATTACGTCCCTGAATTATAGGTTCCTCTAAGAACTAAATAATATTCCTAATTTGGGGACGTGCACTTAAAAATCTCATTTCCATGCAAAGTTTAAAACTGCACTATGAAATATTATGCTTTCTTTCCCCTTGGTGCAGTAATTTAGTAAAAGGAAACAAGAGATAGATGTGCTGAATTAATAAGGTAGGCAGATAAAAAATAAGTAGGCATGGGATTGGGATTAAAGTGGAACATGAAAAATTAATTTTTATCAGTAACATTTTGTTCTATTTTTACTTTCAGTTTCAGATTCATCTGGCTGGAAAACTGAATATTTTGGATTCCCTCTGTAAGTGAATAGACCACTGCTGAGCTCTCAAGGAACTGTGGCTTCTGGAAGGGTGTAAGTCTGGTAGACCAGCTGCCAGAAAGCAGTCTCAGTGAAGGTGAGTTGGCAAATAATCAGACAAATTTTGAGAACTTAATCAAAAGTGACTTATCTCTGTGAAACTCCCTTAATTTGGTGAATAAGCGAAGTCCAGTGACCCCCAAACCCAGTCACTTGCTTTGTCAATAGCACTTTCCATGTACAAGTGATTCTTTCCATGTACAAGTGATTCAGTGATGAGTAGTTGTTGAGAGCACAACGTAAAAGAGAAAATCAGATCATTGAATGTACTTGCCAGGTATGTAAGAAAGCATGTTGTTCTGCTGCATGTGGGGTACAGAAACAGAAATTGTCTCAACCTCCTGGCTAGAACCAGGCTTTAACCACAGCTTTCACAACTAGGACCGCACACTTTCATTGCTTGGTGTGAATGTGTCAAGAAAAAAATGTATGTTAAGTCTCTCAAACAGCTAATACATCTGGCTTTTATCTTTCTCACTGCCTCACTCAGGAAGGAATATGGTTATTTTTAAATCTAAGGTCCATGTGTGGAGCCAAATAAACATAATTCTCCAGCTGGTTCAAAGATGATAGGAAAAGATTTTAAATGCTCTAAATTGTATAGGCTTATTTATCATCTGTTAAATCCTCTCCCCAAAAGAATCAAAGGCCTCATTTGTTCTTCAAGCACTCATTACAGCTTTGGTCACCCTACCAGAGCCTCAAAAAAACCTCACCCCAAAACATATGATTTCATGTACGAATACGAATGGCAAATTACAAATATTCTTCATGACCAGCTCTTTATGACACACTTTATGAACATGATATATTAATTAATTGGGAATTTTCAAGCAGCTGTAACATTCAAACAGTTGAATAGAATTCCCACCATGATGGTGTAGCTAAATTATGGCCAGGAAGGAGGGACCAAAACTCCCCAAAACTGCTGTTGATTGGTTTTCCAGCACTTCCTGCGACCATAGTTTATTTTGCTTTTAATCTCTTCTACTCAAATATTTTGAGTGTGGGTTTTGGTTTGTTTTTGTTGGTTTTTTTTTTTTTTTTTTTTTAATACAGTTAGTGTTGAAAATAATCTCTTAAACAGTGTTTGGAAAAAAATATGTGATTTTGGTGACCACCATGGAACCTCAAGTACCAGGACTTTTTGAAGGTGTTAGCAATCAAGTCATTCATAACCCTTGGTCCTACAGCTTCTACAGACACTGCTGTGCATGACTGATTTGCAGCTAATTACAGGTTGTGTGATTCACTTGGATATATATTTATATACTTTTCCCAGTCTATTTAGTGAATGACACTAAACAAAAAGTGGTGTGTAATCTTTTTGTTTAAACAAGTAAAAGAGTTTCCTTTTTCTATGAGTATTTTGTACATTTGCCAAATAAGGCTTGGTCTGTACTTTGAATGACTAAAACACCTAAAGTTTTGCATCATTAGTTTAAATATGTACACTTTAGAGAATATTAGTACTTACGTATAGAAAGCTGTAGTGGTTCAATATTCCTTATTTCTGGACCATTTTGGTTAGTGTTCTGTTTTTCATCTAGTCTCAACAATGTTATTAACTTTAGCAGGTATAATAGAGAGACCTTGTAGTATACTAAGTAAAGATCTTCTTTAAACATCATTTTAGCAAAGTAAACCCAGACAATTATGTTCATATTATTTAAACGGTTGTAACATTTAATATGTTTAACAATTCTTTCTGGATCTGCCCAAATGGGATTTTCAAATAAAAAACAGATGAAAACAAAATGCAATATAAGAACTGAAAGCTCATGATAAAAACAAGAGTCCAAAACTCAGAGCTGTATTTTTACCTTTTCTTGTAGGGAAAATATGTTTCTAATAACTTTGCCACTGTTTGAGAACTCCAAATCAGAGATGGTTTCCTTCTTTTTTTTCCTGTGAAACTGTAAACAGAGTCAGAGGCATATAAATGCTTTTTATCCTCTGTTAATCTCAGATGGGATCTGTGGCAGTTTGCCTGTTCAATGGTATACGGATTTACAGTATATATAGTAAATCCCATTAACTTGTCATTAAATAATTAGCTACATCTGCATCAGACAGATCTAATGCTTGTTATCAAAATTTGTTCCTTGTATTCAGCCTTTCCAAAATATTTCTATTCCCCTCTTCACTTTCTGCTCCTTGTTGACTTATTGATCATGTCTTTGTTAGATTATTCTTTTCATGTAAATCAGAAGGCCAGGATTTTTATTTTCATGCTGCATACTATTCTTCTGGTTTTCATGAGTAGTCCCAGACTTTTAAATGAAAACAGGTGAGATCTTTCTGGGAAAAGAGAGAAAAAAAAGTGAGGCTTATTGACTGCAGGCAAACACCTAAGGAATTTTTTTTTTCTTTGTTTGAATATGTTATTCATTTTTGAGATCCTAATGATCAGATCCTCAGCTCAAGTCAACCCCCTTTCTGCTGCTCTAGTTGTGCCCAGTGTACACAAAGGAGCAAGTGGAGGTTTTTTATCTTCTCAAACAAAGCCCCTTCCCATCTGGTATTAATCCAGAACTCCCACCCTCCATCATACTGTGGGACAGTTTTGGACCCAGGCCAGGATGAACAAACACTTTTTTGTCCCCTTCTCTACTGTCCCCCCTTACTCCCTCCCCTACTGTGAGTACAAGGTCTGCAGTATTGTGCACTGGACTCTCAGAGCTTGGTAATGGAAGGGAAATCCTTGTCCTACTGAGAATAAGCTGTTTTAGCCATGCACAGGTTTCTCATGTAAAATCATACATGAGATTTCTTCATGCAAATAGTTATGATCACCTACTGTGTTCTCACACTGTCACAAGAGAAGGGCTTTCACAGAGAACACCTAGGTGAGCACAAAAAATAAATTAAAAAAAAAAAAACCAAACCAGGAATGTGCAAAAGGATGAGCTCCTTAAGTTTCTTCTGAGCCTGCGAATGCTGCATGGCAAGCCCACAAGGGGTTCATACTCGGAAGTTTTTGGAGATTGTGGGGCCTGATTTTAAGTGGGAAATAAGATAGATGTATGGAGACTGTAGTCTCCATAGATGAGACACCTGCTTTAATTAATGTGATTATACTTATGCATCAACAAAACAGTAACCGGTACGTTAAAAAGCTTTGTAAAAGTCCTGATATAGTCTAAGTGAAAGAGACTACTTTTTAAAATAATAATATTTTAGTATTATCAAACCCTGGTAATCCTGATAGCTGAAAGCTCTCATTGCAAGGAATCCCAAACTCTAGCCCAGAGATAACTGGATTCTTCTCCAGATTCCTGGCAGGAAATAAAGAAATATTTCTATGGGAAGTCGATTTTTCAGTGAAAATCTGCTTGATAGTCTTCAGAGATTTGGAATGTGAAATAAAGTGTTGGAGAGAGAGGTTAGTTATCAGAATCTTCACAAAATGGTCAGAAAGGTGTAATGCAATTCATCACACGGATTGTTTTGACACATATATGGTCTTTATTAATACTTGAGCATCTATCAGACCAGATCTTTCCAAAGCTCTGTACTCTGTCGTGGATACAGATTTTACACAAATACTTCTTGTGTTCATTGCCCTCTCATGGAGCACAAATACCTTGCTCTTTCAAATATACATATCCCTTTTACAGTTGGAGTCAGTGCTGCAGTCTAAATGCCTGGGCTATTGTCAAATGAAAAGCTATATCCTATAAATGAATTAGTAGCGCTTTCTTCTACTGCCTTCCTCAAACACATACTGTTGTATGGTCAGTGGTAACCCGTAAAATATCTTCAGTCTTTCCCTGCTTGTATAGCATGTTTTAGATAACATAACAAAAATGAATACTTATAGCAATATTTTCCTGTTACTGCTGAGGGGTGGAATCCCAGCCCTAAGTCACTGGCAAGGTTCCCATTTGCTTTATGATAGGTCCAGATTTAACTAAAGAGGGCTGCAATCCAGGAGACTTTGAAAGTAAAGTCTGAGCCTCATTCCTCTGCCGTCTGGGGGGCTTTTCCACGCAGCAGCCTACACAGTGATGAAGAGAGTCTTTGTCAAGCCAGCTGGCTCTGCCTGCAAGCCCTCTTGTGCTGCTAAGGGAAAGCTTGTCTCTGTGTCTCAAAGGCATACCAGTATTTTCACTTTTAAACAGTTTTTTCTTCATGGATTTAAGTGTGTTTACATTTCCTTGTCCAACTGCTGATTCTGTGTCCTTGCTGGTTTTCTCATCTCTGGCTCATAGATGCTGTTCATATTTATAGCTTGTGGACAACAACATCATCAAGCCTCATACTCTGGACATTCCTTGGCAGAGCTTTTCTGACAAGTGACTTTTCCATTAGGGGATTTTTTTCATTTTGGCTCCACTCCACTCCACTCCACTCTCCACAGAGTCTGTCTGGATGCTGGGAGCGCACTTCAGACAGACTCCGACTAAGTCTCCGGATTTGTGCTCACTTCTTCTCAGTGAGATAGTTGTAAACATAATAATGTTTTCTAATGTAAACTCACAGTAAAGTTCACACATTTCTTTACTGAGATTGAAGGGAAATGTTAAGTGAAATTTAATGTGAATGTATGTGTGAGAGATTAGAGAGGAACTAAATCTTGCTGTGAAATTGTGCTTTTACATTACAGGGAGACTCAAAAATTGGGTTTTCTTCAGTTCCAAAATTAACACTTGGTTTCTTTTAAAAAAAGGCCAACGTAAGACAAAATGAAAGATCTGGAGTTCTGGTACCTGCCTGAATTTGTGACTGATCTGAAAGTCTTTTTGATTTTTTTACTGCCTCACACTATAAGGTTTTGGAGTCTATTTTACCTAGCCAAATACACTGTTGAAATCAGTTTTGTCTTAGGATAAGAAACTAATCTTCAGATAGACAGCCTCACAAAATGCAATGTTCTAAAGGTTTTTACTATTCCACAGAAATAAACTGAGCTGTAAACAGAATTCTTATGCCACTTGGGTACAAACCTGACATTTTTTTGGTTCATTTTCTTCTGGAGGAAGTCCAGAAAACTGCTCTAGAACAATGGTTAGGGCACTCAGCTGGGGTGAAACAAATAATTTCTTCTCCCATGGCTTAGGCATCTAGTTCTTATATTTAATGTCCATATTCTAATCCCTGGGATAGGAGCTACTTAATGCAGGTCCAAGGGTAAGAAGTGATTGTCTTTCTACTTTCCATCTGAAATTGTTTTCTAGACCAATGTTTTTCTGAAACTGATAGATTTGAGAAGAGAAGGGAATGAATCTTTGATGCATCACCACTTTCTGAGAGAAAAAAAAATGTTTTGTTGCAAAATTCCTGACTACACAACCCTCCAAAAGTCAATAATAATTATAAAATACTGAAAGAATGTGGTGCTCATAGAATGAGTTGTAAGATAGACAAAAAGGGCGGAATATAATATGAGAACAACTGCATGTTCACTGTATGATCTTATATGAAAACAATTCAGTTTCATTAATCTTTCTCAGAATTAATATGTCTGTTCTATAGTAATTTATGAACACAATACATAACCCAGTTATTGCAATATTTGTCATATGAATATATTGGTTAAATTTAATAGGGGGTAAGCAGAATGTGAAGACAAGCCACTATTTTGCAAATGCTTTTGGACTGGAATGAGATGATGGCTGAGTTATTACCATGAAGGCTTTGCTGCTTGCCTTCAACCACCCAAAAATCTTTGTTCCCCATTCAGAATCAAGCACCCGGGAACCAGCAGAGCTAAAGAGCTATAGCACTTACAAAAGAGGATACTTCACAGATATCTAATCAGATGGATAAAGAATTTTTGTGATATCAGAAACCGCCAGACCTGCCTGGTCTATGTCTAAGGGATGGTAGAGTATATCTATTACAGACATGCGTGGAGTACTTGGGTTTTTAAACAAAATTAACTAAATCCTGTGTTCTTTCAGCTAAAGTGAAGCTATTTTGTTTTAAGAAAGTTGTCTTGGCAATTAATACACCTCTGGTCACAGAATCCTCAAGGGAAGAACTGCCAAATAAAATTGCTTTTGTTGGTAAGCAATAATGATATACAGAGTACTGTGGCCAAGAGCCTATTCTAAAAGTGGGAAAATCATGTCATTTTTCCCCAGGACAGGTTAAAGCATTTTTGGATAAGGACCAGAGGAAAGACAATGATACAATTATCCTTGCAATCCTGAGAGAAGTGTTACCTCATATTTGGAAAAAAAGTACTGCTATACAGAACAATTTAAATCAAATAACCCCTGGCCTACTGAAAATCTGAAGCAAACTTCAATTAAAGTGTCAAAATACCCCAGATATCCTGTTTTCAGAATCTCCAGTCTGACTCAACTAGAAGTGGGGAAAAAGGTTAATGATTCTTTCTGATCCAACTCTGTAGAGTCAAAAAGCTTCATTTGCCTCCTTTTCTTAATCAAATGGAAGCCATATTACAACCATTGAAAAGCTCGTTCAAACAGCTGAAACCATTTTAGGCTTCTTCTACCTGTTAATTCAAGTGAAACATACTGTGTGTCCTACTTAGGAACAGAAAATTGCACCTTAGCACTCCTCATAGCTACTGATAATTGTCACAGGGTTGTTAATCTGTTATATACTGCTTTAGGTAGATTTTTCTTCTTATACTGTACTGCTGCTTCATAAAGAGCACAGCTATTATTTTCCAAATCACTATCTGGATTCTTCTTCTAATTCATCCAAGTGCAACTGAAGTCACAACTCAGTTATACTTACACTTGAAGTGGAATATGACATGCAGACGAAAGTCCCACATCTAAATATTATCTATTTTTAGTAAACTGCTACTCCAGCTCATAAGCTAATTGTTACTTTAATGATAGGAGTACTGCAGGAATTCTTTGCCAAAGTTCATTTAATTTGCATTTTAATATACTAAATCTTCTTTCCATTAATAGTGCTGATACAGAAGTTTGACAGACAAAATAAAAATGTGGGCTTGTTTGTGGATACACTCTGAAATCCACTGTGGCATATAAAAGCAAATGAGAATCCTCTCTTTGGCATCATTATCCAAATGCCTCTCCACTTCTTTTCTGTCTGAGGTGAAGGCTGTGCAGATGGTTTGGCATAATTCACTCAACAAAATGGTTCAGAGGCAGGAAGATAAAGCCCATGTTACTTGAAACTTCATCCCTTTCTTTTTGCAGTGTGCTGCAGGAATTTACTACCTGGAATACTTTATTTCTTAGAATTTTAACAACTTAGTCTAATAATACACCATATTTTTCCAGCAAGCATATAGTTTTGCTTCTTCAAAAGGCCTCTCACAGAACTTTCTGTAACGCAGCTGTCGCATCTGCATTTTGAAATAAGGAGCTGCAATACAGGTCTTAAAATGTCATTGACAGCATCACATTTGTAAAATTTTGTGTGTGCCAGTTTTGTATCAAAGACATCTAATGAAAGCACAAATGAAAGTAAAGAGATACCAGGAGAAGGCAATAGCTACCTGCATTACGAGATGTGTTTGAATCTTTTGAGAGATATATAATTTCTAAAGAACCATAATTGGAGATTAAAATCAATTTGTCACAAAGTCTCTTTTTTCACTCTTTCTTTAAGAAAGAGTGAATAGCTTTCACTATTTATACAGTGAATAAAAAATATAGAAAATAAAAAAGATAATAACTCTTCTTTTATTCCTCTGCTATTCTTTTATCTGTCTTGACAGAATTTACCCAGCTGTTTTCTTGTGTATCTTAAATAAAATGACCGTATTTTCAAACTGCAGACAAACAGAACAATTTTCTGATGGCATTTTTATAGGGTTACAAAAGAGCCTCACAAAATGTATGATGGTGTTCTTTTAAAGTTTACCTCAACCTCCGTATTACCAGCTTATGATTCAGCAGTGACACACACATATCTCTCATGGTAACTGAGGAACTGAGCAGTAGGGGATTTTTTTTCAGGAACTTGGGATTTTGAATAGGATTCTCACATTTTACAGAAAGCTTTGAGATCCACCCTGAGCAAAAGAGCAACTTTCATTATGAGTCTCTTTTCTTATCAGCCAGGGTTCTGCCATATTTACTACTTTGAAGTGTCTTACTCTGCAAGTAGTGCCATTAAAAGCAATGAGAGAGACAATCTGAACCTTGAAAAGAGAAGGGAAAACTCATTGTAGCTTTTAGAAAACGAAGCTGAGAGTTCAAACAAACAAAACAGCTGGTTTAGAATCTGCCATCAATTCTATATGTAATGTATTATTCAGCTCAGCACTTACAATTTTGTTTAGATTGTAAACTTTTTCTGGCTGTTTTTTTATATTTCCTTACCTCACCACTGTATGTCTGCCTGATGATTTTTAGTGTTTCTATTGCTTCATAAGGTATTGTTTTAAACCCAGCTTACAGGAGAACTGAGGTACAGAGAAAGTGTCATGACCTAAGAGAACTATAACTAGTACAGTCATGGGCTGTAAGTCATCTTGCCTGACATTAAGTGGGTTGATTTTATTATTTTTTTTCCTCACATGGATATCCATTGACATTTGAGATGACCTTGGGTATTCCACTTAACCTCAATTTGCCACCTTAAAGGGATGTACCTCTCCCATAGGTGCTGTAACTGCCCTGTCCAGAAATCCCAAGAATATGTCATAGATGCTTCAGGGGATCTCAAGCGGCACTGGACACCAAACTGACTCAACTGAATCAAGCCTTAGGCGTCTAACTCTGATCATGGTATCAAAGCTCTCATGATCAATCAGTAGCTAATCAGTATCACCAGTGGTGTTTAGGATTGCAATTCATCTTCCCAGACGTGCAAGTCTACAAATCTACTGGCAGGATGAGGAAAATGACAGTGTGAACCCTATCGAAAACACTGGCTTGGTCTTCACTGACTAAAATGGAAACTTGGGCCATGATGGAGACACAGATAAGATGAATGCTGACTTGAAGTCCCTGACTGCTGATCTTTGTCTGCTGGCTGGTTTGCACTTAGTCGTTTATTTCCTTTATTGTTTTCAGTACTCTTAATAAAAAATATATATAGTCTGCTGAAATCAGCACAATTTGGTGTTGCTTCCTTTGGTATTTTTAACTCAAAAGCTCTTGGTTTACTCAACGCCTTTTCAATGAGACAAAAAGACCAAGCCTGACCATTACAGGCAGACAGGCTATCAGTGAATCGAGTATTGGATGTGATGGTTAATGAGGGCAAGCTGCCCCTCCATTATCTCAGAGAAGAGTCTTTTTTCAGTTTATATTTGTGAGAGACTGAAAGAGTTAATGTCTCAAACATTGTGGTGAGGCGAAGCGTGATTTGCATGGCGGTGGCAGGTCAGCGAGCACGGGTCAGGGGAGAGCGAGAGTGGGACGTGGAGAGTGCATCGGAGGATGCTCAGGGTTCTGACGGACCTTACCATACGTGGCCAGAGGTCACACAGGGTTTATCTGAGTGTGCTGGTTTTGGCTGGGATAGAGTTAATTTTCTTTATAGTAGCTGGTATAGTGCTGTGTTTTGGATTTTAGTATGAGAATAATATTGATAACATGCTGATGTTTTGGTTTGGATGTTTACTAAGCAGTGTTTACACTGGTCAAGGACTTTTCAGCTTCCTGTGCTCTGCCAGGTACACAACAAACTGGGAGGGGGCACAGCCAGGATAGTTGATCCAAACTGACCAAAGGGCTATTCCATACCACGTGACGTCATGCTCAGTATATAAAGCTGCGGAAGAAGAAGGAAGGGGTGGCATTTGGAGTGATGGCGTTTGTCTTCCCAAGTAACCATTACACGTGATGGAGCCCTGCTTTCCTGGAGATGGATGAACACCTGCCTGCCCATGGGAAGTAGTGAATGAATTTCTTGTTTTGCTTTGCTTGCATGCGCGGCTTTTGCTTTCCCTATTAAACTGTCTTTATCTCAGCCCATGAGTTTTCTCACTTTTGCTCTTCCGATTCTCTCCCCCATCCAGCCGGGGGGGAGTGAGTGAGTGGCTGTGTGGGGCTGAGCTGCCGGCTGGGGTTAAACTACAGCACTGAAGAAGCGGTTTGCAACCACCTGAGAGACCCCTCATGACCACTCCCCTCCCTCAGCGCCTGCGCAGAAGATTGAGAACTTTCTAGAACAAGAACCATGTAAGTCCTGAAGGGGCATACCTGGAGGCGGGGATTAGCTTATAAAAGACATGCCCTCCAGGAAACCACACGCGTGCCCACCACTGGAGGATTGCCACGTCTGTCATCGTCATCATGGGATCCAAGGGTGGTGATAGTTTTTCTTTCTCTTTCCTCCTCTCTTCTCCTTTCCTTTTCTCGCTTCTCTCTTCCTCTACTGTTCCACTGTATATAAGTTTTGGATAAATTGTGACGGGTTGCCCGGAAAATAGCTCCATTGCCAAATCACCTCTGTTAATTTGTTGAGCTTGCCAGTTTGTTAAGTCTGTCCATTTGTTGAATTTGCCAGTTAATAAAGTTGATGGTCAGACTGTTCCTCTGAGTCATTGTCGTGACTCTACTGGCCACGCGGCTCTGCCGAGCAGTGATCAGCCTTTGTCAGTACACAAACCGTCGGGGAATCAAAAAGATTCACCCATCTCACAACCTACCGATTGGGATGAGACAATATTATCACTGTGTAGCCATGTTTTAGTCAAGAGAGAGTATGGACCAGTAGGTAGCTGCATTCTCACCTCTCAGCCAAACTGAGAAAGGGAAAAATTACTCTAAATCAGTATTATGGAGTTGGAGCTATAAGGAGAAAAACTGAGAAATAGAAAGGTGCTTAAAAGGGTACATGCATCTATAGTGAGTGATCAAGGAAAAACAGTAGATGGTTCTGTTAGTCAGAAAGGGAATGCGGGCCAAGTCACTAAGCCGTGCAAGACACATCTCCTTTTTGTTCCCAAATTCTCTTACCTGACTTTTGTAAGCTTCCCCCAAATGACCCCTGATCCAGTCAACATCAGTACTTAATGATTCAAAGTGCCTCAAAACTGTGCTATTTATTTCAGATGAATTTTTGTGCCAGTATCTTCATACATATAACCATGCAAATTCTTCATGTTGTTCTTGTGAAAAATTGCCTCATAAATAGTCTTGGTTAGGGAGGCAGCAGACATCTTAAGTGAAACTTGTCATGACAAGTATGCAAATAATGTAATCAGGCTCAGTCTATATAATATCAGATTACAAACCTGATCCAGCATCTTTGCTGTCACGTGTGATTCAATGTTTCTGGACTTTGTCAGCAAAAAATAAATCATAGGTCTGAAAAACTTGATGCTATTTCTCAGACATGGCAAGGATATATGCACAAAAGTGGCTTCGGATCTGATTTATTAAGATCTCTTTTTGTCTCCAGAGGATGACTGGAACACATGCATTTTTATTCTTTTCCTCCAAAATGCTCATTTATGGAAGAACATGTTTCAGCTCCTAAATGATTATTCTATGCTTGTCAGTTTTAGATTGCAGCACCAGTTACGTTAATGATTTCTGAGGTGATGCTGATGCCTCTGAGGCTGCCTGGCAGAATTGCTAGCATAAAACTAATGAGTATCCCAGCACGACCCTGCACTGTTAGGAGATGAAGGGGAGGGGGAAAATAAATTAGAGACCTGGGTCTGTGGAAAGAATATCTGTAAAGGCACTTAATGGAGTCTAGAATATAAAATTAATCACCCATAATGATTAGGGTTTGTGAGAATATTTGATTTAATTCCATTTATAAATATTTCCCACCCAATGATAAATGAACTCTGAGATAGCTTGTAAGCAAAATCTGAATCTGATATAAGCTTTAGAAGTGCATGAAGTAGAGAGGTATTAGACCACAGCAGCTTTTATCTGCTGTTTTCATTCTACATCTAACAGGCTTCACATAATCTTTGGGTACAAAATGATGTGGTAACACTGTAAAGTGACTGTTGGAACATACATAACCTGAAAGTGCTTGATATAATCAAAGTGAAAAATGGTAAATTAAACAGCACTAGTCTGAAGCAGCCTATTATTAAACTATTAGGAAGCTAAAGCCATTATGGTTTATTGTTTATAATTCCCCAGCCTCTAGAGTCTTACTTAGCATTTCACATTTTCCAGGTCAGTAAAATGTTGATTTTTTCTTCTTAATACAGTCATTAACCCCTAGCTCTTCTTGTGAGGAGAATTTATCATATTTTAAAGCTATGGCAATGTTTTTCTTAAAAGTAACTATCAAGCAAACAAAAAGGAGGCATTAAAGCTCTAGTCCACTTTGACTTTTGAGTGCACAGGTTAAAGAGAAATCATTTTCATAATTTGTGTCACAAATTTCTGAAATTCACTGTAGTTTGTTATGCAGCCAGTGAAACTGCATGGTCATACTCCTTCTTTCTGGCATTAAAGTCTGTGCGTGTGTGAAATGGTTTTAGAAGAAAGATGATAGCGTTGTTCTAAATACAGAAATAAATTCATAGTAATATAAATAGCATAAATTCAGATCTCCTGGGTAGTACTTCCGAGTTTGACACCTCTCTCTGAGATCAGCAGCTACTGATCTTGTGTAATTTTTCTTCAGAGCTGCATATTCGTAATAAATGAAGTAGAGATTGCACAGTGTTTTATGCCTCTATTTGAGGGTTGCAAAAGGAAAAAAAGAGAAAGTGAGAAAATATGTGGTAAAATGATATATTATAAAAATGTAGATTAGATATTAATCAAATCAATTTTTTAAAAATCAGCAGCTTAAAACTTACACAGTACTGGAGACATAGTCATAATAGCACTGAGCAAATGAGGAACACAAAACATAGAAATAATATGTGTTTCATTTCCCTGGGGGTGGGGGATGGTGGAACAGTAAATTATTTTATTTTCAAATTGGAGTGAAAACAGAGAAAAAAAAAATCAACGTTTTCTATGAAAGAATATTGTGAAAATTGTAAGGTTGCTTTTGCTTATGCAAAAAATTTGCTTTTAAATTTATCTTATTTCTTGCACTTTCATAGTTTTGTTCTAAAAAAAAAGCTGGGATATATCCCTTAACCAGGAAAGTTAATTCCAACCAAAATGGTTGCATCAAAAGTTCTGCAATTTCACAAATATTAGAAGTTATGCAGTGGAAATAGACTGAGAAATTTTAAAAATCTATCCCTCATTTAATCAAATAGTGATTTGGTTTACCTATTCAGATATTTTATATTAAAATGATATTTTCACCATGTTAAAATAATTATGAAGGTAAGAATACTTTTAAAAAATGTATGGAGTATTTTTGATAGCTTTGTTTTTCAATTAAAAGTAAAATGCTCATAGGCCTCTCCTGCTAATATTGACTCCTCTGGCTTTTGGGAATCCTGCATTTGGGTTGAGACAAAATTACCTAAATACTGACATCTTTTAAGGTGAATCTGTAGTGAATGTTTTAAGAAATGTATATTTTTCATTCCATTATTCCTTTCTAGTGTGCATATCAGTGCTTCTTTATTCAAGCACTGAAGTAGAGGTAAATGTAAGCTCATGTGATATCTTGCTTTTGTGAAAGCTACCTGCAATGGATTCATATCTGGGTAGCACTTCATGAGTCAGCAGAGCCTGCCAAAAGTAATGTGGAACAGGGTAGATGTTTAAACGACACAGGGGCAAGGCAAGCAGTAGGAAAGGAAAGTGGATTGTTCTCAGTGGAATGGGGATATGAGTAAGTAGAAAATTTGAAGGTATTCAGGTGAAATTTGGAAACAGTTAAAAAATAAGATCCTGACTCACAGCTTGTAGGTTTTACCTTTGACTTCAGTGCACGCAAGCTTTTGAAAGACTATTTAATAATCTAAGACTTCTGGAAGAGAAGACTCTTGTAGAAAAAGTGACTGGAATCATAGGAAAGGCACAGGAAAACTTAATTCTGGATCAAAAGAAATAAAGGAAGAATCACTAGATCTAAATGTATCTTACTTATGTTTAGCTGTATAGAAGTTCAACATCTGGTACCAAGTAGTTGGTCATTTGGCTTTCAACATAATCAATAGATGTAACAGGTAGTTCATGCTAAGTATCTGTATATGTGAGATAATTCTCTCGGAAAGTGCCTTTTAGAAGTTCTCCATAGACAAAATTTAGATGACTTGCTGATGATACAAAACTGGGAGGTGTGACTGAAAAAACAGTGTGTTGTGCTACCATCCAGAGGGACCTCAACGAGCTGGAGAAATGGGCTGATGGGAACCTCATGAAGCTCATCAAAGGGAAATGCCAAGTCCTACACCTGTGGAGGAGCAACCCCATGTTGCTGGGGGCTGACCGGCTGGAAAGCAGCTTGGCAGAAAAGGACCTGGGGGTCCTAGTGGACACCAAGTTGAACATGACGCAGCATTAAGAGTGTTTTTAAAAGATAAAGTCTTTTAAAAATTTTGTCAGTTTTATCTCCAGTACCAAAAGTTCCTGTTAATAATATTAAGTCCCCTGTTTCCATCATCTGATGAAGAATTAGTTACCAATACACATACATTTAGGTATGTGATTATTTAATTGTGATTTTTCTCACACTGCCAACTGATAACTTTACCTTGCACTCCTTATCCATTCCTGCCACAGTTGAATGTAGCCATCTATAAGATTACGTGGAGGAAATAGAATCTTAGCAGAATAAAGGAAGAGAGCTCAAAGATAGTCCTACCTAAAAAGCAATTGGAAAAGTAAAGCTGGTAATACTCTGAAGGAATAAAGGGAGCTTACCTTGAATTTCAGTTGCTTGAACTCTTCCTTGTATAATGATAAATCCCTGTTTATGCTTTAGGTTGACAGCTGAGAGAGAGTGTGTCAGATATGACAAACATGTAAAAAGTTTTGTGCAATAGAAAAAGTTTGCTGTCTTGCAAGTAGCAGGTTCCTTGGAAATACAGTCCTGACAGGAATGCATGTAAGAAATTCTGTACAATACATATTTTATCTTTGAATATCCCTTACATGAAAGTTTTATTAAATAAACCCAATAAGATTCTATATGCATTTTTTAACGTCATGTAGACCAGAAGCTTAAACTTTTTTTTTTTTTTTGAGCCATAATGTTAAATTCGAATAATGGGGATAGAATTTTTCATTGATTATGAAAAGGTGCTTAGAAAATCCTCTAGAAAGTAATCAAAATAATAGAACTGCACTATGAGGGGTGACTTTGCAGTATCTAACATCAATTTATTGTTTTTCAAATTTATTTATTTGCTTATTAAGAACCACTAGGATTAATATATTTTTCTTTAAAAAAGTAAAGTAAAAACTTATACATGTATACTACAGCATATAACGATTACTGAGTTAGAAAGCATCATTGACATAAATAGCATTGGAGCGCGTTGGCGAGGTTAGATCTTAAATAACATCATGAATCAAAAGTCTGTGCCAGACAAGTTATGTTAAAATTATTAACAAATATAACAAAAGGATTCCTGATAACACTTTACACTGTATAAGCCATTCTGGAGCAATAGAGGTGTATCAAGTTTTGTGTGGTGAATTAGTTGCATAAACTGAATTAACATATTTATGTTAGGATGTTACGGTTCTTTGTCAGCTTCATCTCTCTTCAGTGGTGAGTCTGTGAAATATCAGTGGTCCTTACAGAGGCTTTTGGTGTCTAGACATCTCAGATAGAATGCTCACAGATAACTCCAGAAAAGGATTTAATTACATAATCTTAATGGTTTACATTATTAAATGTTATTTGCTTCAAGAGACTGTTCTGGTTTATTTAATGCACACACACAAAAAATGTTATGGCTGCTTTATGTGTGTGTATATACACTCAGGAGATAACATTTCTGCTGTTCCATGATCACAGTTTGAGCTGTTGGTGTATTCCCACCTGTATGTAAGTAATGGCACTGAATATATCAGAAGAATACCCAGAGGAGAAAAAAATTGCAGAATCTCACTCTAATAAAGGGATATAGTTTTTGATCTCCAGCCTAATTAGGCCAAAATAATTCTGTAGTAGGAATTAAGTCCCAGTCTAGCAAAGATTGTAAATACATTAATAGCTTTAACCATATGGAAATTTCATCAGTTTCTATAAGAATATATGTACACTTTAAATTTCTTCTTTCACTTGCATCCTTTCTGGACTACAGTTTATTCAAGTGTGAGACTTGTTATCCTTAATTAAAGATAAATTCATATGCTCTGATTAACAGCTACTCTGACATCTGTACATCTACAGTAAGCTTAGATCTATGTTGGCATGGAAACATTCTCATGGGAAATACTGGTTCCACCCTATTCCAACTGACTTGTGTCCTAGTTCCCTGGTCATTCCACTAAGCCATTGGGAACTCCCCAGTAAGTCATATCTCCAAAGGCTGGCATCAGCTTGTGAGAAAACAACCCTTTGAACTACTGTTTAGAACATTTGTAAAGCTACTGAAAAAGATACACTCATATAAAACTGAAACTTTATGATAGCTGGATATTATATGGAGTGGACCTGGGAGAAAATGCATTACTAGTAAATGTGGAATTGGAAGGTAATGAAGTTTGAGCTGGGTCATGTTGTTCTTTTAATTAACAGAGAGTGCAATGGAAGTCATTCTAAACTAATTTTATGCAAAGGTATTTATTAAGTTAATTTAAAATGTTTCCTAGTAAGAAGGTGGGCATAGGAATTCCTCTATATTCATACTGCCCTGCGGGCTTCACGGAAAGACTCCTGGTACCTTTGAATTCACCCTATAGTTTGTGAGCCAGTAAGTTACTTTCATAGCTGCTATGCTGCTGTTACATATGGGTTACCTATACAATGAGATCTTGGAATTCAGATCTGAATTACACAGTGATTTGAATTTCTCAAGTGCCTCCTTTTCACACACACTGTTATGTGAATTCTTTGAGAATTAAGTAAGTCCTGTGGTTGCAAACAGCAATAACTCTGTGATAACTGAATGGCGGGAGATGAGAGACGGCATCGTGGAGGACATGATGAATGGTTCAAAATATGTTACACAATAGTTTTTTCTCAATGCAAGAACCAGCAAAATGTAATTCAAGTTGAAAGCTTACAACAAAAATAAACACAAAATTGATTGCATAGCTGAACAGTGAAATTTACTTTTGAAATATAGTGAAGTCAATAAGTCACTAAAACTTGAAAAAATAGGACACATTTAAATGACATATAATATCCATCACTTCATAGGCTAAAAAATAAAGCTGCAAATTCTTCTTTAACTGTCAGGAAAAGATTCCTTAAGAATCCTCTAAAGCATCTTTACTCAGCTGTGGTCAGAAAATATGAGAGTAAATGGACCATGTTGCCTATTCTAAGTGCCTCAGTAAAATTACAGTTTGTTATTTGACATTTCTGGTTTTGGAAATTAGCTAGCACAGCGTATTTCTTCTGCAGTTTTCTTCTCTTTCAAAACTCTATGTAAAAAGGCCATCAACTGTGCTTACTAAACTTAAAATAATGACAGTCACCTTACATTAACTGTTACAGAAAACACTATAGTAAAAAAAATAATTTAGAAACAGTGTCCCATCAGAAAATTTCAGTACATTTTGCTTAAACAGCAATCTGATATGCTCACAGGTAACTTTTTTGACCTCAGTGAAATACGTTTCCAGACTGCTACCTTTCAGCAAACAACAGACACAGCCATGCATCAACATTTGAGCTTCAGTTTAAAGCCTGATAGAATAACTGGAAATACACCTAACTCACACCATAAGTATTCAGATCAGCCCCCACATCTCAATTTCCTCCTAATCAAAGTGAAGAAATTTTTTCTCATTAATAATGCAATATCTCTGAAAATACCTACTAGTAAGAAATAGTCTTATGCATTCACTAAACCAAAGTGTTAGAAGCTTTAGACCTTAATTAGAAAGACAGTATGTATTTTTTAAAAAAAGCCTGGTTTAATTAGATAGGTCATGAGTATCCAGATTGAGTAGTGTATTCTTCTACAGTCCTAGTCTGGGTTGGGTCAGAGTTTTGTGCTGTGGATACAAATTAATGTTTCATAAAGCTAGGGGAGACTAAAAAATTAGTCACTGGATCACCAGCTCAGCTAACTGCCCTGAAAAATCTCTTATTACGTACTCTGCCTGGTCTCATTTGCATTATCGGGGCCCAAGACAGAATTTGCTCTTAGAATTTCTTTAAGGTAGAAAGGAATTGTTAACAGACGAGTCCCTGAGCTATGCTCAGCTGTGAACAAACAGGAGTGGGGAAAGGCTCATACTCATAATTATGCATTGCTTCTCTTATATTTCAACCTGTAATGGCTGACTTTTGATTTATCTGTACAGAATAGCTGGTGTTTTAGAGCATGCACCTAGAAATGCCTAGAGCGTTCTGTCTGATCTCATAGTTATAAGCAAATCTATAGAGGAACATAGCATGGATAAAAGAATTGCTCTTTCCAAAAACAATTGCAAAATTTCCAGTGACTTTCAGACTCATGATTTCATTCATGATGGTCAGTTCAGGCAAATATTAATGTGCACACACAAAACTCTGTATCTTTCATCTTGACTAACTCTTATCATGTACTTTGCTGTACGTTACGTTAAGGAGTTGAGGAAAGAAGGGGAGAGAAGGGTGAGTCTCACACCAGCGGTAGCTGCTGCCCATAAGAACTCTCTGTAACACTGTTGGGGTTTGCAGGTGTAAGGCCATGAGAGCAACAATATGAGAAAACCAGCTTGAGAACAGTAAAGAAAAATTACAGCCACAGAGTCTCTGGGAAAACGCTGCCTCAGTGGCCTAAGTGAAAGAGTTACAGTGCTGTAAATAGCAAGTCCTTAGCATTGCTAAGGCTGAGGCACTGAGGCACCTAGGGCACCTCTTGTGTGAAACAACTTCCATGTATAAAGTTAAAACAAGTCCTTTGCTGCACTGTTATTGCAACCTCACAGCAATCACTTTATCAGGGATAATAAGGAATTGGAATTGTTCAGACTTATGGGCTCCATTTCAGACAGACCTCCCAGACCCCAGAGATCTACAGAAGGTCTGTAGCTTTTCCACTCACATCAAAAGACTCATGGAACTTCAACAAATGGCCTGCAAGCCGACAAAGAATGTGTTTCTCCCTACCGAGGGAGCTTGTTTTCTCAGTGAAATTCCAGATAATCAATTCTTGTATGTCCCAGAGGAGAGAAAAGCTCTTATTGCTAGAATCACAACAAATTAACCATGGAGCAAATGTGTACAATATTGCGAAGGAATGTCCTTGCGCTCACTGACCAGCACTGGAAAACAAGGAACAGCGAGTGTGACTTACTGATGTCAAATAGGAGATACTACGTCTGCCTAAAAGCTATTCTTGGGAAGAATCTCATTTTACTTATACTACATTCAAGACTTCAAGATTCACTTGCATTGCCAAGAACAGCACCTTCTTCTAAGGCCCAGTACAGAGAGCCTAGTCAATGCTGTCTGAACCTAGGCAGTTCCCTGACTGCCTTCCAACCCATTTGAGCATCATGAAAAGGAACTCAGATGTGATGATCCATTGTAGATCAGTGTTATGCCTTCTTTCTTCTCCGTACACCTATTCTTTCCCATGCAGACATATCTTCATGTGTGTACCCTGCAGGGGTGTTGCACTGCAAGATAACCACTTAGCTCAGGCATCACTGAAAACATAAAGAAGGAATATTTTTCCCTAGTCTACTTTATATGAAATAAGCAACTGAAATGAAGACCATCATAACTTCAGGGTTATTTCCACATTCAGATGTTGAAGAGTCAAATATGCGAAGAATAGCCTAACAAGCATATTTGGTAGAAACTTTTGTGTATGGATTACTGTTCCATCTGTAGAGTGAGGTAGCCATTAAGCATGTGTGTGCTTTTCAATGGTTAGAATACAACTCTAGGCTTGAAACTGAGGTTCTGTGCATAAAGAAAGAGACAATGGCCTATACTATCTCACAATCTGGACAGAAGAAACAGTACAACCCATGAAGAATTCTGGCTTATCCTCATGTCCATTGCCCTTGACTTCTCTAACTCCTTATCCAAAACCAAGGTGTCAATGCCCTGCCATGTATCTATTCTTCCCTCTTTGGGGTAGATGCCAGCTCCGAAGATGTATATAATTTTTTTCCCCAAGAAATTATGATCTAATTTTTTTTCTCATACAATATGAAAGATGAGCTTATGTAGAAACTCATCTCCATGTATAGGCAAAGCATAAACATTTGTTTTATCATAAAGAACTTAATTTTGCATACTGGAAATGCCTTTTTGTCCTTAGATTAGTACAGAAAGCAATCCTTCTCCATTCACAGCATAGAAATAAGGAAGGTTTTTTTTCTCTAGACCTTTAGATTGACCAATATGTACTCTGTTCCATTTCATCCTTTGTTATTGATCAAGAGTATACATAATTTTGTATCTGCATGTTGTATCATAGTGACATCAACAGGTCCACTGGAGAGGGTGTGGGCTTGGATTCAAACTGTTTGCTTGTCTCAGAAGCTAGTCATATTCAGTATTTAGTGCTTTCCAATATAGTAGAGTTTACATTATAAAAGTGTGATTTTTTCTGATGGTGGAAAATTACTAAAAATTCTTGCACTCTTTTTCTGAAATTACTTTCATATTGGTGGTTTTTTAGAGGACAAAGTACACACACGTGTGCCTATTTAATAGGTCTTGGCATGACTGTATGTGAGTTTGTATATGACACACTGATATGTACATGACATCTCATGCTTAAGTACTCTGAGGATTTCAAATGCAGCTTTAGTTACAATGAAAGCATTCTTGTCAAAGGCTATTATGGCTTAAATCTCCCTGTTTCTTTATGAAAAATACTATTTTATTTGTATATATACACACACTTATAAAGGCCCAGATTCATCCTATCACACTTTATTTATTCATATTGGGAGATCAGTAACCTGGGGTCCTTCTGTTCTTAGGCAGAGCTTGTTCCCATGTTCTTAAAAAGGTTGCTGTTTCTATAGAAGCTATCATTCATATATACAATTTGATGAAATTTTCATTTGTGTGACTCAACATTGTGATAAGAAGTAGAACTAAAAGTCAGGTAAGCTGGTGCACAGAAGGCTAAAGACACTACCTCTGGCCCCCATAAAACCAAAGTTTATATATCCTCCTGCAATCCTATGATCTGACATGAGTCCTGAAATGTCTTGTCCTGTGCTCTAATAACTAGCAGAGGCAAATGGTCAGACTCCTGCTTCAGGGGGCAGCCTTTGTAACACATATTCGACCCAATGTGACAGGGACACAAAAGAAACATAGTACTACTGAGACTTACTCAGGTCGTCTGTGAACAATTTATCTGAAATTGATTGTCACGAAAGTCTGTACTCTCATTCATCATCTACTCATCAGGGGCTAGCATGGGAGTCTCAGTGAAAGAAATAATCAACAAGGATGATTAAAGGATGCAATTCCCTTTCTCAGTTCAGGCTTTGGCACAATAAGAGTTGCTAATGGGTAAAAGATATGTTTTGAGAGATCACATGTGTTTTAAACTACTTTTCTGAGTGGCCAGATCCAAAGATGTCTTGAGATGTTATTTCTGGATTTTTTTTTTAAAGGGATTGTCTTCACCCCTAAGTTGAAATCAAACTTCTAACTAGAAAGTGTATAAAGAACCTCAAATGTAATAATCCCTTTTACTGTTGCTGAAGTGAAATACATATATATTTTATAAATAATGGGAGAACAGAAAATGTCAGGCAAAGGTAGTTGTCACTATGTATCTCTGATTATTACTATGTTTTTCAGGTCAGTATTCAGTTCAATTTGAGGTATCCTTTATGTCTAGAATTTACAGGGAATATAGAATATGATTGCCTCATAAGAGACAATATGTAATATGGGAAAAATCTTTAATGCTGGAGATACTGCTGCCATATTAAGCAATTCCTTAAAAATCTTTCCATCCTGGTTTTCTCTCTCTGCCCCAGACTGCCCCAAAAGCAAACCAATTTAAGAATACCTTTTTTCCTTCACAGGCTCTAAAAACAAAAGCAAAGCAAAACAAACAGAAAGGTCCTTTTTCATACATTAAGCATGAAAAGACAGAGAAATATTAAAAAACAGAAAATATGTACATTCATGCTTGCTTTCACAGAAAGAGAAGATTCCCTCATGAGTTGCTTTCCTGTTGGATGACTTTGTTATCCTTACAACCTGACAACTAATGTCACTGTGCTCCAAGTTAATCTATCTTTATATAATGCCAAATAATCAGCCAAATAATCATAGGAAAAAAATATCATATTACAAATGGCAAAACAGCAAAATAGACAGCTACTGATGATTAAATTTTCCCTAGAGTTTCCCAAAGATGGTCTGTGAGAAAAGAGGAAAAAGGTTCAAGCTCTATCATTCTTATAGAGAAAAAAAGTTAATAAATAGCTAAATAAAAATCAGTAAAGTTAATTATTTATTGTATTGGTTTGTAAAATGCACTATATTTTTCACTACTTAATTCTCATTGATCTGTTAGGGAATAGGGAAAGGGAAAGAAGTAATCAACCAAGGTGATTCCAGGCACAGTTCCTTTTCTTTTCTCAATCTGGCATTGCAGCTTCTGTCCGTCAAAGGATCAGGCTTAGGAATTATGCATTAGCTAACCGGTCTTGAAAATCTTAACATAGGTATTAGAGAAGAGAGTATTTTGTGCTCAAACAAGGTTTGTTTTCTTTTGAAGCATGCCTGGGGTCATTAGCAGCCTGTGGCATTAAGCTCATAGATCACATCTAAAACCTTAATGTTATTCTCAGAGAAATTGCTTTCTGAGTGCTATTTGGAACAAACTTCAGCTCCTAATTGTCTAGGAGGAGCTCTCAGTCCAAGTATCCATTCATTCAGATGTCCCAAATGATGAATATGATAATGAAGAATAAATAGGGAAACACTCTTGAAGTGAACATAACTTGTCCTTACACAGATTTCGTATCATCAACACAAGCCTGTGCAGGGGTAGAATAATGGTGACATTCAAAATTATCTTGTCCGTTTATTACAAACTTTTTGCTTCCCTTTTACTACTATTTTAGCACTTCTTGGACACTTTGCATGAAGCAGGCTGCCTTGCCCCTGAATTTACCCAGAAGTGTTTATAATTTAACAGTCAGTGGCACCCTTTGAGAGGGGGAAGGTACAAATTTGTATTGTTACAGAGAGGGGAATTAAACCTTTCTTTAAATTTCTGGGCAAGTGTTCTACCAGTACTGCTGCCTGGGAATGGTGACCTACTGCATGTTTTTGGGGTGCCTGACCTGTTAGCATGTGTTCAGTACACCTAAAGGGGGACAAGGATCCTAATTCCTCATAAGAATTAGTCATCTTTCTTCTGACACTACTGAATGTAATGCTAAGCCAACTCTGCTGATGATTGGGCGAGTTATGTTGTGAGGAAAGGTGCACTATCATTCTGATACAACCAAAGATGGCAGATGAAGATAAACAGTTACAAGTCCCTCTATCACAAAACAAAATAAATGCCTGAATTCACAATGTTTTGGTGGAGTTTGTCACGCAATCTGACTAAACCACCAGGAACTGGACTGCCTAGAAAATGTCCCCAGGGAACCAAAATAGGTTTCTACACAAATTCTGGTCTATTACCAAATTTATGTAAATGAATCAGCTTAGCACCTATCTCAGGTCAAAGCACTTTTGGAGACCTCAGCCTCACTTTGCAGGTCTTCCCTAAGACAAGAAATTTAGTTCAGTAAGTTAAAGAAAATTGAGTACTCGGCATGAGTTCTCCTCGAAATAGCTGTAGATACATAGTTTACTTAGAGCTAGTAATTTGAACTCTCTCCTGTGTATTCACACTACATAAGAGGACTAACCAGTTTTCAACTAAAATCACTGAAATGAAGGGGCTGTAAATGAGGTATACTTAGAAACTGCAGAAATCAAGAATTGAAAAAGAACAGTAAGTCCTTCAAGGAGAAGTGCTAGCAGGAAACTTCAGAGGAAAACTTCAGATCTATGTCCGGCCTTATTTTTGTGCTCCACAGAAGTTCAAGAAGAAAAACAGTATACAGTGGCAGTGAAATCTCCACCTTAATTTAAAGTCTCACTACAGTGTGCCAGAACATGTTTGATCTTGACAACAGAAGTAAAAAGATTCTTGAAATATAAGAGGTAGTTATATCTTGAACCCATAAAATTAAATACAATAGAGATTAGCTTAAATAAGTGATCATTTCACTCACAATTGTTCAGAAAAAAATCTGAACAATTCTACTGTATACCTTCATTATTAGTAAAAAATGGAATTGAGACTATTACCTAATATACATACTTTACTAAGTAAATAGCATAAATTGATGAGGAGCTCCAATACTATTAAAAAGGCAAGAGGGTTATGTAACAGTAATTGAGTTGAGTTTGTAAATTTAGCAAACTATTTAAAGTCTTATCAAGTAATCATATCTTCTTAATTCATTCCATAAATTCCTGTCACAAAATGGTGTTTTTTCCCAAATGATCTTGTCGGTACAGAGTAAAATTTACTAATACTACTAAAATGATGAACGTTTTGAATACTGATCATTGTTTAACTTCGAACTGCTTTCTATAAGGATTATAATTGAACAAAGGTCACAAAATCTTGTTAAAGGTCTCAGTGGTCTGCAAAGGCAGAATACTTAGAAGGTCACTGGAAACACTTTAATTATACATAGTCCTCTTCATTCCAGTTAGACTTGAAGATAATAGCTTCAGTAACTAAATAGAGCCTTAGGATCATATTGAGTTTAGTATCAAAACCCCATTGTTTTAAAAGCCCTGTTCTAAATTTAACTGTCATACTAATCAAACAATACACCTTGATGTAACTTTTCAGCTTTTTCTTTTGAATTATATTCAATAATCATCATATAATTAAAATCTCTATAATATTTTTTCCAGTTTTTATCAGAAGTGCAAAAACAATAAATAAAAATCCTTGCACTTTTGTACAATGGAGGTATTAAAAATTCACAGAATCACAGACTGCATGAGATTGGAAGGGACCTCTCGAGGTCAGTTTTTCTAACCCTCCTGCTAAAGCGGGGCATCTAGAACAGGCTGCCCAGGAGCACATCCAGATGGCTTTTGAATATCTCCAAGGAGGAAGACGTAACGACCTCTCTGTGAAATCTGTTCCAGTGTTTGGCCACCCACACAGTAAAAATCTATTTCCTGATGTTCAGAGGGAACCTTCTGGGTTTCAGTTTGTGCCTGTTGCCTCTGGTCCTGTCACTGGATACCACTGAAAAGAGTCTGGCTCCCACTTCTTTGCACTCTCCTTTCAGGCATTTATATACATTGATGAGATCCCCCTGAGCCTTCTCTTCTCCAGGGGGAAGTCTCAGCTCTCTCAGCCTTTCCTCATATGTTCCAGGTCCTTAATCATCTTCATGGCCCTTTGCTGGACCCTTCCCAATATGTCCATGTCTCTCCTGTACTGAAGCCTGAAACTGGACCCAGTACTCCTGGTGTGGCCTTACCAGCACTGAGATAGTTCATGCAGTAGCCCTTGGGCCAGTCCGGCAGGGCAAGATGTAAAAAATGTGCTCTCCACTGCAGCCAGGGAGAATGGCCCTACCTGGAGCCTCCAGCAGAAAGCACCAAGGGAGATTCAAGGTCGACCCTTGGGCTTTTGGAGTAGGGGATACAGAGGATCCGAGGACCACTATACTCCATCTGAAAAGGAGATATTGGCAGCATATGAAGGATTTTGAGGTGCTTCGGAAGTGGTTGGTACTGAAGCACAGCTCCTCCTGGCACCCTGACTGCTGGTGCTGGGCTGGATGTTCAAAGGGAGTGTCCCTCTACACATCATGCAACTGATGCTACGTGGAGTAAGTGGGTCACACTGATCACACAACGGGCTCCAATAGGAACCTGAATCACCCAGGAATCTTGGAAGTGACCATGGACTGGCCAGAAGGCAAAGATTTTGGAATATCACCAGAGGAGGAGGTGATGCGTGCTGAGGAGGCCCTACTGTAAAATAAACTGAGAGAAAGAGAAGCAATATGCCCTGTTCACTGATGGGTCCTGTCGTCCTGTGGGAAAGCATTAGAGGTGGAAGGCTGCTGTATGGACTCCTATACGACAAGTCACAAATAATGCTGAAGGAGAAAGTGAATCGAGTCAGTTTGCAGAGGTGACAGCCGTCCAGCTGGTTTTGGATACGGCTGAACGAGAAAAGTGGCCAGTGCTCTGTCTCTACACTGTCTCATGGATGGTGGCAAATGCCTTGTAGGGTTGGTTACAGCAATGGAAGCAGAACAATTGGCAGTGCAGAGGCAAACCCATCTGGGCTGCTGCATTGTGGCAATATATTTCTGCCTGGGTAGAGAACCTGGTTGTAAAAGTATGTCACGTAGATGCTCACATACCCAAGAGTCTGGCCACTGAAGAACATCAGAACAACCAGCAGGTGGATCAGGCTGCTAAGATTGAAGTGGCTCAGGTGGATCTGGACTGGCAACATAAGGGTGAATTATTTATAGCTCAGTGGGCCCATGACACCTCAGGCCATCAAGGAAGAGATGCAACATATAGATGGGCTCATGACCGATGGGGTGGACTTGACCATGGACACTATTGCACAGGTTATCCATGAATGTGAAACATGCGCTACAATCAGACAAGCCAAGCAGTTAAAGCCTCTGTGGTATGGAGGACGACGGCTGAAATAATAGAAATATGAGGAGGCCTGGCAGATCAATTATATCACACTCCCACAAACCTGCCAAGGCAAGTGCCATGTGCTTACAATGGTGGAAGCAACCACTGGATGGCTGGAAACGTGTCCTGTACCCCATGCCACCACCCAAAACACTATCCGGGGCCTTGAAATTGAGCTGGCCCTGCCCAATCAAAACTTGTACATACTGTAGAAGGGGATGAAGTCCCTGTAGTGCACATAAAAAATATGCTGGGCAAAACAGTCTGGATTTCTCCTGCCTCACACTAAAGTAAACCCATTCATGGGATTGCTTTTGCTCAAGGACCCAGGTGCACTTGGTGGATGATGTGGGAGGATGGAGAAGTCCGCTGTGTACCTCAAGGGCATTTGATTTTAGGGGAAAATAGCCAATGAATGGAATGGTATGATGTTAATTGCTATATAATGCTGTATGTCATCACTTCTATGCTTGCTATATACCATATCAACGGTATTTCAGTAAGAATCACCCAGATTAATGAAGAATGAATTTTGATGAAACCGAGCAAAGTGCAGCGGTGATGGAACCAGAACTGGCTTCAGCATGCAACAATCCAACACCACACATCATCTCTCCTGCCCTGAAGGGCTGTTATGACAGATGGAGTCCAAAGTCATGGACTAAATGAACTCAAGGAACATTTTAGAGGGATGGCCCATTGTCTTATCCTACTCGGTGGGTTGCAAGATGGGTGAATCTTTTTGATTCCCCGACGGTTTGTGTACTGACAAAAGGCGATCTCTGCCTGGCAGAGCCACGACAATGACTCAGAGGAACAGGCTGGCCAGCAACTTTATTAACTGGTAAATTCCACAAACGGACAAACTTAACAAACTGGTGAGCCCAACGAATGAACACAGGCAATTTGGCAATGGAGCTATTTTCCGGGCAACCCGTCACAATTTATCCCAAACTTGCATATATTGGAAGAGCAGAGGAAGAGAGAAGCGAGAAAAGGAAAGGAAAAGAGAGGAGGAAAGACAAAGAAAAAGTAACACCACCCTTGGATGCCGCGATGACGATGACAGACGTGGCAATCCTCCAGTGGTGGGCGCGCACGTGGTTCCCTGGAGGGCATGTCTTTTATAAGCTAATCCCCGCCTCCAGGTACGCCCCTTCAGGACTTACATGGTTCTTGTTCTAGAAAGTTCTCAATCTTCTGCACTCTGCAATTCCCGCACATCCCGCTCCTGCTCTCCCCCACCCGGTGCTCGCCAACCTGCCGTTGCCATGCAAATAGCGCCTCAAGTCGCCACAATGTTTGAGACATTAACTTTTTCAGTCTCTCACACCCGTAGACTAAGGGAATGATATCTGTGTGTACGTATCAAAAGACGGAAAGCGGTGGTGATTAATTGGAATGTATTGGAAAGTGTAGGACCTGGGCATGATGTAGATGGTATAGAATAAGGGGTGGATACTTTCCTGGTTTCAGCTGCGATAGAGTTAATTTTCTTCCTAGTAGCTGGTATAATTCTGTGTTTTCAATTTAGTATGAGAATAATGTGATAACACACTGATATTTTAATTGTTGCTAAGCAGTACTTACACTAAGTTGTGTTAAACCACGAGACCCATTTAGAATATTTCTTACAAGTATTGCTCTTTGTACAGAGAAAAGAAAATAAATCAAGATAAAGTCTCTTGATCATGAACAAATTTACCAATTAGTGTCCAGCAAAAATCTTTTCTCCTCATAACTCCTTTTTGTGTAGACAAGTCTGAGCTATTCAGAACTAGAAATAGGGATCAAAAAGAATAGAACTGGAGAACAAGTGAAATTTAAAAAAAAGGATGTACAAATGAAATCAGATTTTCCTGTATTTCATTGAATATTTGAGCTTTGATCACTAACCAGGAATGTGGTAGTTCACTTATAGAATCATCTGGGGGGAAATACCAAATGGAAAACCAATGTTACCAAACCTGTTATTTCTTTCTTTCCTTAAAATCTCTTTAGATAGTAAAAAGGTCTTTTTCAATATCACTGATGAAATTGTGTTGTCCATAATATAAACACTGCAGTCATTTATCTTCCTCCTTTTAATATATGTATCATTATCTGTGATATCAGGTAACAAAATTGTTGTAAGAGCTAAATCCTGATGGACATGCCTGTGTTAAGCTTTTGTTTTTAAAGAGACTTTTGCTGTAGCATTTTGATGTCAAAAACAATTGAATTGATACAGATCACCCAGCACAATAGGATCTTTCTATTCCCACACTAAACTTTGAGACAGTGTAAAAGCATTGCTACCTAATGGTTGATGCTTGGAATGAAGATGTCTGAAATTGAATGTAATGTTTGGCAGTGACTTGTTTGGAAACCATAAGTGGTCACCAGTGCCCTATAGTCTGGTTTATCCACCTGTCAAACACGATTATTATTTACTTCCTCAAAGGCTCAGTAAGACTTAATGAATACATATAACAAGCTTTAGGAGTTCTGGGTGAACATCCCTGTACAGAAGAGTAAGGTGTTACTGTGAGGCAGACTTTGGGAAAAGCAAGAAGGCCCTGTGCCAGAGCAGGGCAGTTACACTGGCAACTGCCAAACCAGACCAGAGGACAAAGTCAACTGTCACCGGATTTTTTTATGCCTGGACTTCACTGTCAGATACCTGATTCCCTAGCTTTACCAGGATTACAGCTCTCTACCTTTCCCTCCCCAGTCTCACATCTCCTCTGTCCTTCAGGTGTCTGCCCCACCCTGAATGCCAACTGGGCATTGCTAACTTCACACTCAAAGGTTTCTTCTAGTCATACAGTTTATACAGGAGCAAATCCACCAGCATGACTTGTCTATCAAACTACACTTTGGATACTGCTATCCATGGTAAACACAAGAGTTTCTCAAGGTTCGTAAAGGTATTTTCCCCCACCCAAATGACGTTCTCCCTCTGGTTAAAACCCTTGCGGTAGTGTGTTAGGGAGAAAATATTCTCTCATGGAAAATTTTCACCTGATTCTCGTAAGAGAATTTCAATGCTATTTTGTCTAAATCCTATTGTTCCCAGATCACGCATTTCCTATCCCCCTTCTGGGCAGCTCCTCCTCTCATTGTATGGAATAAAACTTATTTGCCAAGGACCTATTGCAGATCCTGCCTTTTACAGGAGATTTAAGCTTGTGTTGCATTTGCAGTAGAAAGAGCTGTGCAGAAGCAGAAAGTGTCATCCTTAAAGAAGGATGAGATATTTCTGCAGTCAGTAAGGGACATTAGAGGATTTCTGCATAGGGATCTTGACATAAATTTCCTCTTTACTTCCAGACACTACCACCCAAAGAGATGCTCATTTCCAGTGAGTTAGCATTTAATTGTTGTGCAGTTGTTTAATATTGCTTTCTTTTGACAAATGGTACCTTTTTGACTAAATAAAACAAGTTAAAAATGAACTGTGTGAGAAACTGGTTAGTTAATATCCATGTGAAAACTTCAAACCTGTGTGTAGAAATAAAGCTAAAGTAAGGGAAACCAACTCAGGCAAGTTAAATAAGTGAAGCTGGAATTCACAACTGGCATTGTTTTGAAGATGCCTGCATATCCTTACAGATATGCTGTATGTTTATAAGTGTATTTATTCAAATTGCTTCTGCTCTGGTATTCATTTGCCATGAGAGTTGAATCACTGAGAGAACAAAGGTCAAATTCTGTCTTCAGATAGGCACATTCAACTCCTGCTTGTTTAACGAGAGCTGAACTTTCAGAGCAGTGCTGCTTCCCAGGTGTGGCCAATGCAGCTGAAGTCTTGAAGTAATAAAAGTCTCAGGGGAGACTTTGTTCTTCCAAAAATTTCACATAAACTTCAGCTGGGGTGATTCAGATAAACTAAAATCAATCCTGGCACAAATATCCAAGCTTATTGTAATCTTTTTGGTTACTTGTTTTGAACAGTAGGCCATAAGGATATAGTCAATATTGTTACACTGTGTGTCTATAATGAATTTTTTTAACATAAGTGAGGGCTCAGCCCTTAAACTAGAAATAAATTCATTATAGAGTGGGATATAAACAAAATGATGATAAGTTGTTACATTTTTCATCATAACACCCCTCTTTGTTTGGAACTGATTAGCTTAGGAGTGAAAGTGTTTCTGGCAGGACAGGAAGAATTACATTTGGGTGGGGGAAAATACCTTTATGATCCTTGAGAAACTCTTGTATTTACCATGGATAGCAGTGTCCAAAGTGTAGTTTGATAGACATGTCACGCTGGTGGATTTGCTCCTGTATAAACTGTATGACTAGAAGAAACCTTTGAGTGTGAAGTTAGCAAATACTCAGTAGGAGTATACTAAAGTCTTGAAGAGTTATCCTCTGCAGAGCCACCCTCACCACGCAGTCTCCAGCCCCGCACAGCTCCTGTGTGACAACCTGCCAGCAAGACTTTGTATTCTTCATCCCCAGGCAGGAAACTTGTGTATCCTTCACTGCCTGGTTCTGCCAGAATTGCGAGGTGGCAAGAAGAGATTGTTTCTTCTATGCTCTGAGTAACCCTACTGCCAGCAACAGATGCCTATGGAAGAAACTGCCTTTTGGTATGAAGAGATAGGAACATGAGGAAGAGGAGGATAAGAATGTGTTCAGATGGACAGAACTAGTCTTGGGCATTGTGGTTGGCACGTTGGGAAGAAATGGATATCTAGCAAAGGCTGCAGGGGCAAAGGACCAGAGGAGAAAGGGGGAAAACTCTAGAACAAACAGGATCCCCTTTGTATTCTCAGAAAGAGTTGTGAAACACATAGATGTCATCACATTCTCATGGCTATAGTCATGAAAGGAACAGAAGTGGCACAGATCTTTCCTGTCTGTGTGATCATGAGACAAACACTCCTTGGAGGGTAGTGGGGGAGGAAGAAATTAATCACAAAGTAATAGGCTGACTGCCTGTGCCACAACTGTGAGCATGAGTGGTCCAGGAAATATTAGATCAAAAGTTTCATAACTTGTCAGCATTTGTGTTAACCTAAAACAGATTCTGCAAATGTAGATTTTTATATTCGAGGGCAGCCTTACATGGAGAATGGCATTTGACTTGCAAAAAAATTAAAAGACCTCTAATAGTGGACACCCCAAGTCAGCAATTGAATAAGTCTTTACAGGAGAGGGAGCTACCATCCAGCTTGTACCCATCATCTGACTCACCAGTCACTACATCCATGCAAAACCTTTTTACATCTGGATTCAGATCCGGATTGGTAAATGGCATTGAAAAAATATTTAATAGTCTTAAAGTTGTTTTACTGTAGGCCTTGCTATGATTTCAGAAGATTCTTTCTTTCTTAATTGCCTAGGTTAATGCATTCTGCTGATGACAGATTGAGACTATAACATTGATAGAACCTTTTTTTTTCTTCTTCTTTTTTTCAGGGAAACCATTTCCCTATGCCATTTATAATTACAAAAGAAAATGCAAGCCAAAGGCTGACAATTTCACCATGAAGAGCAGCGGCTTTAAGTCCCCTCACATTCCTCATTGGATGGTGCATTTCCCTAATCTTTAAAGGCTCCTTTCAAGTCAAAACACCAATTCTTGGGCATTTGAAACTGTACAGATCCTAATTTCTATCCAAGAGGAAGATGTTCTGCCACATTGTTCACTAGTTCATCTTCATGAGCTTTAGTACTGCTTTTGGTGTATCACAGGCACAGATCACTATGATTTTGCCAACTTCAATGATGTGAACATGGAAACAGTTTCCCATCTGGAGAAGTGTTTGAGGAGTTCATACATTTGCTCAAATAAGGACGAAATCTTTCTAATCCCCAAACTGCTCTTGAAATGTTGAATAAAGGAAAAAAAAAAGGGGGAGTAGACATTGGTTGGGTCAATCGAAAGATGTTGTGTCAGTCTTTTTGAATCTTTTTTTTTCATTTGATCTTTCAGTTTCTTTCTCGTATAATAGGTAAGCTACAACTAGTAACAACTAGAAACGGGATATAATTTTATATTGAACTTGAAACTTGGATTTTTTAGCAATTTCAAGCCTCCAACCAGCTGTAGTTTCTAATAATAAAATAGGAATGTAGCTTTTTAAAAGATTACAGCATTGCAAATTTAACCGCAACTTCAAACTCACCTCCACTAAAAAAGGGATTATTTGTGGATTGTAAAGTTCAAACATATTCCTCCCTCACTTTTGGGCATGCTAGTTGTTCCTGGTCTGACTAAAGCAGTGTAGATAAAGGCAGAACTGAGTTAGAATTTAATGAACTTTCAAAGTAATGATACGACAAGGTAATAATTGAGCTTGATTTATCACAGTTCCACTGGGAAACAAAAATTAAAAACAATTTGTATTTTATATATTTTATTTTTCTTTAGGTTCACTATTAGCCCCAGACTACTCATAGGAAGAATACTGCTTTACCTCAATATGTCTCCTGTGTTCATTTACAGCAAGAGTGAGAAAGGGTGCCAAACAAACTCCTGGAAGAAGAAGGCAGGATTGCAACAAAACATTAAAAGAAAAAGAGAAATAAAAGAATAAGAAGACATGGTACCCAATAAACACTTATGAATCAGCTGATCACCAGCACTACTTTGTATTTCTTTTAGGTTTGGTGGCTTGTAATTCTGAAAGCATTTTAATATTCAAACTTCCTATTCCATTCTCCACAAGGAAGGAGAAGTATGGTACCAACCAAATGCTTCATCACTTCAGTTCCTGAAAAGCAGTCAGGTATTTAAGCCATTTTTGCTCATGTAAAATGTGGCCGTATTACTTTCACCAAGTGTCAATGAGTACCTAAATATTAACAGTTAATTAATTCAAATCACCTTTCCCTTCTACATGTATAGATGACATGGCATTCACAAAGGATTGTAAAAGCAGGAAGACAGCTGAAGCCTGAAAGCTAATAAGCAGCCCTTCTGGAGAACTTCCTAAGTTAAGCTGAATGTTCTCAAAGGCTGAATTAAAAAATTACATTAATAAGGAGAGATAGGGTCACTTGTTCAAAAATGCATGCCCCGTTTGCTTTCCCTTGACATTTATAACATACAAAGTAATTGAAACCACAGTTGAGGCGGTTAAGGCAGCTCTGTGAACAGCAGTAATTCAGCAGGTGGTAACACACTAATTTGGAAAGGAACAGAACTGACCTCTTAACTTTTTTTAAACTCACGATTTTATTTTATTGTTTTTGAGAAAGCTTCAAAGAGAATGTAAAAAAGCCTCTATGATACTTTGAGAAATATAAAATTAATTCTTTTATCACCCAGATGCAGCCTTGATACCAAAGTAATGAATGCATTAGAAATACCCAGAGATTAGATTTTCTTTATGCTTCTAATCAGAGGCACTTAGTTTAGGTAGCTTAGATCCACAGTTTTGGATTTGTAAAAAACAAACAGCTTATGGTTTCAGAAAGACCTTATATAAACAAAACCCAAGTTAGGTTTCCTTTTGTCTTGGAAATGAAAGAGGACCCAATCTGGAACATTAGATCTCTCAGCAAGCACAAGTGGCTCATTTTAAATCATTTTACTGCACATACAGCTGCACTTAGGTTCATGCATCACTTTTCCAGACATAACAGAAGTATATAACCAGAAAGTAGGAGTACAGATTTTCTTGCAGGATTTCAGTTCTATAAACATAAAGGCATAGCAGGTGTTCGTGACAAATTTAACACCAAAAATTCTAGTATTATTTTGGAAAGTTAAATCTGTCATTTTGAGGCTGAATCATAGTCTTTGTTTATTTGACATCTTTGTAGCACAAATCACTCTGAGCGCCTCTCAATAAATTCAGTGTCATTGCAGCAAGTCATAAGGAATGTATCATTATCACCATTTTACAGATTTGAAGACCAAGCACAAGGAAGTCAAGACAGCTTCTGTTGTGCAACAAGGACTAAAAACATCATAAACAGTTGAAAGACTGCTCAAAAGATTGTACTATCTGCCTGCTTTGCTGTAAACCTAGGCTCCAAGCTCCACTGTAAATCTACATCCATGAAGCACTTCATTCACAGTTTAACACCACTTATGCTACTAGTACAGACTGATACTAGCTAATTTATTAGTTGGAGGTAGTGGCCCTACCAATAATTTTATAGAGGGGTTTTTTTGTTAGATTTTGATTGGGGTGGTTTTTTGGTCACTGCCATTAACTTACTGGTAAAGTCTTTTTCTCCTGTTCTGCTTTTTCTCTTTTTTGGGCCCACTTTCCTTTCTGATATTGCCTATATCTATAGGTGATTTTTTTTCCTCCTCCCTGTGCCTTTTTCCAGAGAGGAACTATGTTCATTGCTGATACAAAAAATCTATGTATGGACACATAATTATCTGGTTTTGACTTCTATGTTTCTGGATGTTGGGGATCCAATTGTTCTGGATCAAGAGAACATAAAATGAACAAGTCTGCACTTCCAGTTTTAATATTTCTACTTACATGGTTCATTTTCAGCTGCAGTTGTAAGATTTTGCTAAAACGTAATTTTGGCATTACAATTATTTCTTCAGAAATCAATGATGTTGCTGCTATGATAAATAATAAAATTACCTCAACAAGGCAAGAAAAGTCCAGGGCATTTCCTCTGGTTACAAGCTACTTGCGAATATATCCTTCTCCATGTGTTTGCCTTGACAAATGTCACATGAGTGATAGAACAGGTTAATTTCAATAAGATTTAGATCTAGAAGTGTGTGGGAGGAGAGAATATTACCAAATGTTTTACAACAACATATGTTAGTGACTAATGGTGTTACTCAAAATCATAAATAATGAAAGAAATTGATATTGCAAGTGCAGTTTGTCTAGCATCTCTCAATTATACAAGCACTGGATATGTATCAAGTTTATGGTATTGCATAAATCTTTATTAAACACTATAAAAGGTTTACACTTTTGTAACAGTATGCAAATAGACCATTTAATTTGCTTACAGCCCTATCAAAAGAAAATCCCCACAGGGTATCTAGGCAGCAGTAAACAAAAGTCTTTCAGGAGTTTGCTGCTGACCTTTTTATAACTGCTAGGCTTCCAGGTACTGTAGAGAATACCAAACTTGCTGCAGTAGCTTCTCTACAGCAGTAGATAATGACAGATGACGTTTTGGAGGATTGTGTATTTTCTTATCGTATGTGTTAGTTCATGATGGACATACTGTCCACTTGGACATACTTTTTCTTAACTGGCAAGTGGGATAGGAGTTGTTCTGAAAAAGCATCAGAAACTGAGGGTGCAGGTCCAGATTGCTGTCCAAAGGCTCCTGCTACAGTGCTCGGGTGGCATAGGTTCAGCTGAAGCTGAATTTCATAGACACTTCCCTATTTGTTAGCTAAATCAACTCATGGGAGTAACTCTTTGTCCTCACTGAGCACAGGGAGCTTTGGGCAGCTAAACACCTACTCTTGGAGATACACTACAGGGTATTATCTGTCTTGCTCCTTCTGACAGGGAATTGAAAACCAAACACAAGCTGCACTCAAGAAAAGTTAAGGCCTTTCATATCAGAAAAAGAAGGAATGTGTTCTAGGAAAAAAATAAAATCATGACAGCTTCAGAAAGAGTATGATAACTATTTGCACTGGTTTTGTATGTTACCCAATGATTGTTAATAATTTTCACTTCCAGGGAAGCATCCTAACCTGAAGGACACAGACATTACTGCTTCCTCTACCTATGTTTTAGACTGGTTTAGTTTAATGCTTGCACTGCATTTAAGGGATGCTATTAAGAAGGCAGACTGCAGACACCCCTACTCAACACTGCTCTTGGGCTGGTTGTAGAGAAGTCAAGTACAAAGTAGAAAAGTGCATGAATGTGAATTTAAAATAGGATGTCTTGGATCCTGAGAGAGTAGTTAATCTGAGTCACTCATTTCGGGACTGAGCACTGTTTCCTCTAGACAAGTTGCTCTGAAATAGAAATTGAAAGACAGAAACTGAAAGAAACAGAAAGAAACTGAAATTGAAAGAAACTGAAGGACAGGATATTGTTTTGTGTTGTGAGTCTTGTGAAGAGAGTGACACCTTTGAGAACCTCTGAGTCAGATGCCTAAACCCCAAAGAGAAATGGGATTTAAAACAGTTTCTTGATGTCCGCCTCACTTTCTCTTGGTCTAGTTAGTGTCTTGGGCAGCACTGCATGTTTTTTATTTCTTTCTGGGGCCCCTCAGAAGTACCTGTATTTCACTTGTGTTACTATCATTATGTTTCTAATCAATTTCTAGTGAAGAATGACTTAACTGAACCAAATCTCCACTGAAATCATCAGAACTGTCATGAATAAAACTGGACAATAGCATGCATATCAGGTTTGCCCAGTTCATTACTCCAAGATGATGATTACTCTATCCCTCCTCACACTAAACACCTAAAGAGATGTGTAATACTATTGGCCTAATGCTTCAAGTCAAATACATGTTTAAGTGCACTGCTGGATTGATTCCAGAGTCAGTAAATTGAGATTTCAAGACTGAAATGCTACAGAAGTGCAAAGAATTATAACTACTGCTGTTGAACAAGTACATTCTGTTCCATTTATTAATGTATTTTTGTTTATAACTTTTAATGCAGTTTTTCCTGCTTATCTTAACCACTTAACAGAAATGTGTGCTAGAGTAAAGGGACAGCAGACTGAAAATCACTGTTTTAAATATTAACTAAAATTCATGCAGTTTGTAGCCACACATTTGAAGAATATCTAATTATAACAAAGAATTTGTTGATTGGTAAGTTTGCTTTCTCCTCTCAATATGCCCAGCAACTATTATACCTTTGTTATTTACAATCCATTGGTAATACATCATTCATGCATCAGCATTTATTTTACTACTGCTCATAGTACCTTGTTTTTCCTTAGCTGCACACGGCTCCATTTTGCATTTCAGGTTCTATGTCTTAATTTTAAATCATTCATGGCCTTTTTTACTATTATATGTGTCTATGTTTGTGAGTACATGTGCATACATATGGCAACATGAAGAATTTTTTCAGTTCTTGTATTTTTTCCATTAGCTTTAGAAAATACCTTTTGGTCTCTGTGCAATACAGACATTTTATTTTCTTTATATGCAGTTGAAGCAGACTTCTAAGCAACTCTGGAACACAGATTTGCTGTGGAATAAAAATAGTAATAATATTTTACATTTAGATAAGACTCATCAAAGTGATTCAAAAGCTACCTACGCATAAGAGTAGTGATGAATTGCAGCTCCTTCTGAGCTGCATGCTCAAATAAGATGGCTGGCAAGCAGCAGAGACCAGTGTTACAAATGCTATATAGTTAAATAGCCTTTTATTAAAAAAAATTCCTTCTACTGTATAGATTCTGGGTGTTGGTTTTTCTTTTCAGTAAAATTGAAACAAATTCACAGAAGGAGCCTGAGTAACACTTCTCTTTCTTCTACCTTTAAAAAACTTTTAATTCTTCTTCCAACTGTAGTGATTTGAATTCTAAAGGTATTCCCATTGAAATATTATTTTCCTTTAAAAAGATTTACAGACTAAAATAGGATTAATACATAATGAGAAAGTAAAAATCATAGAGAAGTGCAGATTGTGTTATAATTTGGAGAATTTGGGGAGAAGGGGTACCAGTCTGAGGGCGCTGGAAGTTAACTTATATTTCATTCCCAAATTTAATCCATATGTTTCCGGTTGTCTCCTTTTATATTTGTTATTGGACATCATCTTTCAGGAATACTTTGTATAATAGCATTATAATTATTTTGAATGTATGGTATGAAACTTCTTTTATGGTTGAGTCCTGAGTTTGTAGGTTTTCATTTTCCTAAAAATGTTTCCATTTCCTTTTAGTTGCTTTGATCAATTAAAAAAAAAAAAAAAACCACAACAGAAGACCTGACTCTGGTCTTCGAGTTCAGAGTGAGTGAAACGAGTTCAGATTGAGATTTGAGGTAACAACTAACAGATCCAATAAAATCCTGAACTGATTTTTGTGTGTCTGGATGCATTTGAGAGATCTGTTATCTAGGCTAAGACCATATGAATTAGATGATTTGAAGAATACATATTTATTTCTTTCAAAGGGGATGGGTAAGGGGAGAAAACATCATAAATGAACAATGGGGTTTGATGAAGGTGCTCACTCCCAACACCAATGAACATCTTACCTTCCAGGACATTCAGCTCACTCTCTAAACTGAGAGTCGTAAGATCAACTGGGATGCAGGTGCAATAAAGGAACTGGTCATATTTAATGGCATGTAGGTGAAATCTCAGTTATAATTAAATATTCCTCACTCAACTTCAGCCTTAACCTAGCAGCTCCTAACTTCCACAAGCATCTTGGGATTCATCTCACCAAATATAGGCATTTTGGTCTGCATTACTTGTCTAGTCTTGCTTTACATTCAGTTGAAATAAACAGATACTTCTAGGTCACATTTGTCTCATTGTAAGCCTAGGTTTAAAACAGATCAGATGAATCACACTCCAGAAAGGTTCATTTCTCTTCATTGATTATAAAAGAAGCCTAAACCTCTAATGTTAGGGGAGATGGAATCTATCTTTCAGGCCCTTGCAGCAAAGGGTGGTGCCATGCAGGCACCACTCAGCAAGCTCTGAGCTAGCTGCTTTGTCTACCAGGGCAGTTTCTAACAGTTGTGGAAGCCGCGTAATCATGTTGGTGTAGTCTCCTGACTACACTCTTTTACTTGCTGGTATTCCCACGTTTGGAGTGCAATGTTTGGCATTGGCTTGGTCCCTGCCTGGAACCACCGTGCTGTTATAGAAATAACCTCCCGTTTTCACTTGCAGATTCTCCAGATGTTGGAAGCTATGCTGCCCTTAATGCTGGACTTTTTTAGGCTTCTGGTTTGCAGGTTCAAATCTAGACTACTGATGTAGGCTTTCAGGGTTCTTTCACAGGGACACTTGGGCACCAAAGCTATTTCCATGTCGAGTAAGCTACCAGGGAGTCAGAATTCACCTGCACACCAAACTTAGAGCACAGAGACACAGTGAAGTTGTGGGGTAAATGTCAGAAAGGATCTCCAAAGGTAACAGAGCTAGGAACTGATAGGCACAAATTCCTCTCAGGGTTCTGCAGAGCACATGCCCAGAAACCATTGCAGAATAAGCACAGCAGCCCAGCTACCTCAGGACAGCAGTCATATGGACAATGGATGATGCTTAATCAACTGTAGGGTTAGAATGAAAGACTTGCAAAAAGAAAAGGTGAGGGAAATGCTAATGCACTGCTGGCCGTGAAACACGCTTTCAGAGTTCATCACAGTCCACCGCACACAATCATGTCCTGCATCTCTCTCATATGGTACTCCTACATCTGTGCCTGGAATTGATTAAATATCTCTGAGTTATGGAACCAAATTCCTGACAAGCAAAGATATCCAGAGGCTGCATCCCAGCTGTTATTTACCTCCAACTCTTGATGAGTTTCTTCAGAATTGAGAAGGATGTTACCCTGTTTTGGAAGTGATGAAAATTCATAAACCAGAAGTGTTTCAGATAAAAAGTTTAGAATTCTACAAGTCAGCATTTTTCTCCTGATAGTCCTGTGGTGAGGGGCTGATTCTTCAAGCACAGTAAGTCATCCACCTTCACAGTCATGTTTGTGGAAGAAATGAAGCCTGAATTGGATTTTCCATTCTTTGAGGTGCCTTTTATTTTCTTCTCTAAGTTGAGTAATGAAATTCAGACTATGGCAGACTGCTATCTGAACCTGCATTGCGAGGAAAATTCATACTGTTGCAAAAAGACTGAACAATACCTATTGCTAAATATGTTGCCTTTAAAGCCTTCTTCATAGATATAAGTAAAAGGTTCAAGGTCATAGACTTTGGAAATTACGTTGAACTGATTTTTCTTCTCAGCACAAAACTTCAACAGAGTGATTACTCTATTTGTTGGGGTTTTCTTTTCCCTGAAGAAAAATATTTTTATTTATATATTTTTATATATATATAATATATTATTTATATTTATATATTTATCTATATATATGTCGTGGTTTAATCCCAGCTGGCAACTAAGCACCACACAGCCACTTCTCACTCCCCCTGGTGGGATGGGGAAGAGCATTGGAAGAATAGTGAGAAAATGTGAGAAAACTCATGGGCTGAGACAAAGATAGTTTAATAGGGAAAGCAAAAGCCGCACACACAAGCAAAGCAAAACAAGGAATTCATTCACTACTTCCCATGGGCAAACAGGTGTTCAGCCACCTCCAGGAAAGCAGGGCCCCATCATGTGTAACAGTTACTTGGGAAGACAAACACCATAACTCCGAACATCCCCCCCTTCCTTCTTCTTCCCCCAGCTTTATATGCTGAGCATGATGTCACATGGTCTGGAATATCCCTTTGGTCAGTTGGGGTCAGCTGTCCCAGCCATGTCCCCTCCCAACATCTTGTGCAGCCCCAGTCAACTCGCCGGTGGGGTGGTGTGAGAAGCAGAAAAGGCCTTGACTCTGTGGAAGCACTGCTCAGCAATAACAAAAACATCCTTGAATTATCAACACTGTTTCCAGCACAAATCCAAAACATAGGCCCATACTAGCTACTGTGAAGAAAATTAACTGTATCCCAGCCAAAACCAGCACATTCTCCACCCCTTATTCCATACCATTTAAGTCACGCTCAGGCACCACACTATCCAATACATCCTCATTAACTATTACCTCCTTTCCCATCCTTTGACATAATACACAGATATCATTCCCCTAGTCCATGGACCACCCCTGTAAGACATCTTTAATATGTCCATAAAATGTCCATTGAGTTCATTTAGTCCATGACTTTGGGCTCCATCTGTTCTGGTGGTCACTCAGGACAGGAGAGGTGATGTGTTGCATGGAGTTATTGGGCACCAAAGCCAGCTCAGGTCGGGTCACTGCTGCACTTGCATTGCATCTTGTAAGGCTTGTCCTCCATTGGTTCAGGTGGTTCCTGCTGTATTAATTCCTATAATATGCAACTCAAATCATGGGTTACAACAATTTAAAGGTATTTCCATTACAATCTCCACTCCTGGTCCCTTTGGACCAGACCATCGGGTTTAACATTGCAATGAACTCCTCCCCTTGCCCCTACTCCAACATGGCCTTACCCATGGCTGCAGTCCCTCCAGGGCTGTACCTGCTCTGTCATGGGCTTATCCATGGCCACATGCTTTGAGGTCCTCCAGCATGACCTCATGCACAGCTACTGATGCTTCAAGGTGTACCTGCTGCAGCATGGACTTATCCAAAGCCACAGATGCTTCAAGGTGTACCTTCTCCAGCATGGACTTATCCTTGGGCCACAATCCCTTCAGAGGTATACCTGCTGTGGCACGGACATAACCACAGCCACAGACACTTTGAGATGTACCTGCTCTGGCGTGGGTTTATCCATGGCCACAGATGCTTTGGGGTGTCCTGCTCCTGTGTGGACTCATCCACAGGTCACAGTCCCTTCGACTCGAGTTCACACTGGAGTTCCAGCCTGTCCAGTACAGCAGCACAGAAACAGCAGTGATGCCCTGGCCATCTCCAGCCCATGCACATCACCATTGCTGTTATCAAAGTGTTCCCAGGCACAGCAGAGTAAGATGATCAGCAGCGCAGCAGTACAGCAAGCAGCGAAAGCAAAAAAGCAGCCACTAAGGAGCACTAGGCTCTAATATACAGTAAGGCAAGCAAGCCCCATGGCAAGCACAGGAGCCTGTCAATTGATAGCTAAACACCAATAACAGCTATAAATTCGATCTAGCAAATTCCAAACAAACCTGTCCTTATCTCAAACCCTTCGAGCCCAGCGTTGGGTGCCAAAAAGGACTGTCGTGGTTTAACCCCAGCCGGCAACTAAGCACCACACAGCCACTTGCTCACTCCCTCCTGGTGGGATGGGGGAGAGAATCAGAAGAGTAAAAGTGAGAAAACTCACGGGCTGAGATAAAGACAGTTTAACAAGTAAAGCAAAAGCCGCGCACGCAAGCAAAGCAAAACAAGGAATTAATTCACTACTTCCCATTGGCAGGCAGGTGTTCAGCCATCTCCAGGAAAGCAGGGCTCCGTCACGTGTAACGGTGACTTGGGAAGACAAATACCATAACTCGGAATGTCCCCCCCTTCATTCTTCTTCCCCCAGCTTTATATGCTGAGCATGATGTCATATGGTATGGAATATCCCTTCTGTCAGCTGGGGTCAGCTGTCCCAGCTGTGCCCCCTCCCAAATTGTTGTGCAGCCCCAGCCTACTCACTGGTGGGGTGCTGTGAGCAGCAGAAAAGGCCTTGACTCTGTGTAAGCATTGCTCAGCAACAACGGAAACATCCCTAATTATCAATACTGTTTTCAGCACAAATCCAAAACATAGCCCCATACTAGCTACTGTGAAGAAAATTAACACTATCCCAGCCAAAACCAGCACACCCTAATTTTTCAAACTGTTTATTTAAAGACTAATACAAAATATATTTCCATATTAAACATATGATTCTAGTAGTGGTGCATACCTGAGTAATATAGAAGGATTTAGGTTTGCTTATCCAAAGTTTAGGTGGTAATTGAGCAACATGCATTAACATGCAACATGACATTAACAACGTGGTCTGACTTGAAAAAAACAGGAAAACATATTGGTAAATATATCAGGATATATCAGAAGGATAAATCAAAAAAATGTTGCTCTGCAAACAAGAATACTTTGGCTGACCAAGTAACTGAGGAGGTACAGAGTAAGATAAAATACAGACTCTAGAAAGTTAATAGATATATTAATATATAAGGAATTAGTGTCTGATTTTCTGTTTCCCCTGGAAAAATCCAGGTCAGTATACAGCCATCATTCTTTAATACTTGTAAAATAACAACTGAAAAAGCCACAGTAACTGCTGCAAAATCTTTTTTTTTTTTTTTTAGGTTTGGGTTTTATAAGTTAAAGTTTGCCTGCTTTTTCCAAATAGATTAGGTGATCTAATAAAATCTATGACTTTTCCATTCAAATCTTGCCAGTTTTGATACAAATCACTATGAGATGCAGCAGCCACTCTTTCTTTTTGAGTACAAATGGTTAATGCTGTCTTTGGTTCTCTTTTGATTTTTTTCTGATTTTATTTTATAATCACTGGTTCTTGTTATTTCTTTGCTATTTTGCTGCAGGTACTTTTTCACTGCCAGGAAGTTCTCTCTTATAATTATTTTTGAGAATTTACACACATTTATCATTTACATTTTCAGTCCACAGAATAATTTTGTGACTCCTGTACTTGTTCTTCCATTTTTTAATATCTGATAAAAAACACTGACAGCAAAACTCGTCCAAAGTTGTTAGCCATGATTAATTCTCCTTGCTTTTCTGTATGAGAATTTCAGAAGCTTTTTGGCCATAACAGTATTTCACTTTGAGCTGATTTTCCAAGACTGCCCGCATAGCCTTTTAGCATCAGGGCTTTTCAAACCACCGTTAGGGAGCAGTAGAGAAGGTGGCGGTGACATGAATCCCTTGTTAGAGGTGCACAGCTTTGCCATTCTAATAATCCCAGGCTGCTCAGTGATATGCCTCTCTAGTGTAAGCCTGTGCCTCACTGTTATTTACCACTCTTCTCATCTGTCACGTACAATTTTTTTTTTCAGTAACATTTTCATATTTATTCCTGGATCCTGGATAAAAAAAATATTGAATGGTGTCAGACTGAACACCATCTCCTCTGAAAACATTTTCATTCAGTGATGAGTCCTCATTGACAGATGAGGGCTCTCATTGGAGATCCCTCACTTTTTGTTCCATTTAGCATGTGCTTCATTTTGATACAGCATAAAGGTGATTTTTAATCATCTGAATGTCACATAGTTTAAGTCAGAAGTCTTATAAAAATCTAAATATATTCAGTCTGCAATAATATCTTTATCAGCTAAATATGTAATTCCATAAAAGAATTAAATCAGGTTTGTCTGACAAGGTTTATTTTCCATAAAACCATTTTGACTGGCATTAGTTATATCCCTGTCCTCTCATTCTATATTAACTGGTTACTGTATTACCTGTTCTATTATTTTGTCCAGATGGTTGTTAGACTAACCAGCCTGTTAATACCCTGGTTATCCTGCCTGCCCTTTCTGCATTCTGGCACATCCGTAGCATTGTTCTATTGTTCTGGAATATTCAAAATATTTGAAGAATATTAAAAATTAGTATTACTGAGAAATTTGTTTAGGCTGGGTCTGATATTTATGTTTAGCAGCTGTTAAAACCTCTGCAGTTTCTAGTAGGCTGGAATATATTTCATCATCCTCTGAAGGGTAAAAAAAATCATTTTTTTTTTTTTTTCCATGTGGTGCAGACATGTTTATCAAACACACCTGCCAGCTCTGCATCAATTTGTAACAATTTCACGATTTCCAATTAGTACACCTACAACAATGTAGGATTATTTTTTTTCCATTCTGCTTTAAAAAACAACTTTCCTTTGTCATTAATAATCAGCAACATCTTTAGTGTTTTGGGTTTTTTTAATCAGCTTTCTGCACTTCATAACTTTTAATGTATGTTGTCTCCTACTTTCTACTTTCTCCTTTGTTATACATTGCATTTTTAATTTCTTATGAATGCCTTCATAGCATCATTGAATGAAGTTTAGTTTTTAACTAAAGCTTATTTTTTATTTTGGTCTTCAACAGATCTGCTTAGCTGTGGACAAAGCACAGAACCACAGAAAAGTGCTGGACTTCTGGATGCCTTCTGTTGTGGCTGGAACTAGGTGGAGTGATGATATTTTTTCATCTGCAAGTTTCATAGTCCAGCTCAGAAGTCTCTTCACCCTTAATATAGGCATGCTGTAAATGTACAAGAGACTGTCCCTTTTTGTCATTGTGCTTCTGTGTTCCTGGCTGTAATCAGTGTGGCTCCGCAGAGACTGCTGCTCGTAAAGTATCATTTAGCAAATAGCAGAGCGCAGGACAAAGAGGTGTCAAGACTTACTCTGTGGAAAACATGATGTCACTCAAAGTTTTTAACCCATTGGTTAATTATACACAGTTTTTTTCAGTCTTGGCTGATCATGTCATAACCTTTCTTATTTAAAATACAATGTGCAAAACCAATAAAAAAATCCACCTTCCTGGCAGAATACTGTGAGGATTTAATTCAAACTTAGTTCTGCAATGTATCTTTCCCTATGATCTGGAATCTGAGAATCTTTGATACTCCAAATGCTTATGATTAAATCATTAGTCTACTGAAGCCTTTTTTTTTTTTTTTAATCAGTCATGTTTGAATGGCTATAGAATATTTACCAAAACCCCACACTTTCAATAGAGTATGTGTGTGTATTATGGCCAGGAACAGGGGAAAGCTGATACTAAATTGATCTTCCTTATCTGCACTGAACAGTTCCAATTCTGTAAACCCTGGGGTAATTTCAAGAAAGAGTTAAAGTCAATTTCAAATGAAACACCAGCTGGATCCTCCATTCAAACTGAAAAATTCAATTGCAGTTTTACAGTGAAACAACTGTAAAAGAGAAAAACTACAGGCCTTTAAAAGCCCCCCAGTAACTGCATCTCAGATCAGTTCATATTAAAACATTTGTTTTCCTTACCTGAAATCTCTGATTCCATTTGAAGAGAAGACGTGCTCCAATTTAAACCTTCCTATTTATTTATTTATTTATTTATTCATGGTTTTTAAAATTGGGAGGGCCATATATTGCTTCTGAACGATGACATTTTCAGTTTTATACTCCTGGTGCAGGCCATCAATGAGAATACCTCGTGCTCTGAAATAGTCATCTGCTTTTTTTTATATTTTGAAGCTTCTCACCTGTGTTTGTTAGTAGTCTATTTAATTATATAAATAATACACATGCATACGTTATGTATATACAGCAAAAGTACTCCAGACAGATTAAGACAGTTCCTCAGGTCCTGACATATAACCTGCCAGTCCAGGAAGATCTGACCTCTGCAGTTCAGCTGCACTCTACTGGATCTTTCTGGCCTCTCCTGGACAAAACCTAAATTCCCTTGTCACAAGGTAATTTATATTCTACAGTTGTTAAGAACTCATCGAACACAACAAAAAATCTTTGAGAACTAAAATTGTCATTGTTTATAATTCCAATAATTTCCATTAACAGAGCAACTTTCATCCAGATAGATTCCAAACCACTTTGCAAATTATGTCTAACAAGAACACTCAGCCATTAGTGACTGGAATGGTTCAGCTCTTCCTAAACATTTAAACTACACAGCGAATTACAGTGGTGGAAAATAATTCATCAGACTGAAAATGGTCTGTTTAGTTGTTTAAATAAACAAGGAGGAGTTTGGTTCAAACAGCAGCACTTGTACACTGGCACCTTACCAAAGGTTCTGTAGAAATTTCAAATGTCCAAGAAGTCACCTAGGATAAAAATGTGTCCTGTCAGACTGGATTTCTCCCACCATAAATGTGAACCTTCCCCTGAACAATTTCCATCAGCTCTCAAGAATGAACCTGACCATCTTTAGAGATTTATCATTCATGGTCTAAGCAGGTGTAATTTTTTTTGTCTCATGAGATCTGACAAGGATATGTGTCCAAAAAGTGCAGTAAAGCATGTTTTGAAAAGAGTATAAAGTCTTTTTGTAGGTTGCATGTGTTCCTACTGGTGTCATGTACCAAGGGATAGTCACAAATGCTTATTTTTACCCAGGCCAAGTCCCGTCAGCTCCTGCAGAAGGTAGATTTTGGTCACTTAGATTAAATTTCTGCTATGAAACATCCGGTAGGGAACCAGTCCCCAGTATGGTCTCAGAAATGTGTGCCACACTATGGCTAATATATAGAAGCAAATCCATTCTTGATTAGAAAATTAATACTGAAAAAACTAACTGCAAATCATAATATATTTTTTCTGTTCAGTGCTACATCAGTGATAGCTGCTAGTAATTCTATTATTTTCTTTAATTAGAGAGATGTTTTATTCAATGCATATTATCAAACAGAAAGCATCACTAGTCTTAGAAAAGTGAGAAATGGGGATGTATAAAACCACTGCTGCACAGTTACAGAACGTATTAAACACGAAGGAAGGTTAGTAAAGTATTTTCATGGAAAATTTACTCTTGTCAACTTGATGAAGTTATCTCAAAAACAACAAAATCCAGGCTTTCTCAGGTTCGGGAAAGCTAAGATTGAATGACTGTGAGGGAAAATAAAATAAAAGCAATTTTTAAAAGAAGTCAATTTGAAACAGGAGACCAGTTATAGAACAATGTTCATGAACAGCAGGGAAATAATTGCTCAAGGTCTATAAAGCAACTCCCTTCCCTGACTGGAAGCTGTATAGCTGTCAGTTGCTAGCTGAAATTTCTTTAGTGGATGGGCAACTGCAGCATGTTTCTGCTTTGGATATGGCAAATCTTACCAAGATTTAGTACCCATAGCTGTGAGCTTTAATGATAGTTTCAAGAGAGACATCCCTTGGGAATAGAGACTGAAAGGACTTTAATCTTCTAGTACTGTTTATTCCAAAACACCATTTAAGCATCATAGAAAAGTATAATGTTTGTGTTTTCAGTTCTATCAGTAAAAGAAGACTTGGTCTTTATGACAAAGATTCTTGAATTTGTTACACCTCTAAATTTGTTATACATGGGAGGACAGTTTCTCTGTTTCTCATGAACATCAGTACCCCTATACAGAGACATGCATGTGTGCACACCCAGAAAGACTAGTGGGAGATGAACATAGACAAAGGGGACAGCAGAAATCAGCTTTTATGAAAGGAATGATGGTACAGACTATTTTGCACTGGAAACACTCTGTGGGTCAGATTAAGAAGTCCTGAAACAGCAAGGGTAATAGTATTGATTTGGAAGGAATGTCTGGTTAATTTTTCACAAGGCGTAGATTCCTCAAAAATCAATAACTTTCTGCTGTATCTTTATTCTTCTGAATAAACTGTGTCTGTCTAAGAAACTTGATTCCTAAGCTCAATTAGATTCATAAAACATTCACAGACATACACAGCACAAAAGAAACACAAGCTTTCCCAAGCAGCAGCGAGCATTTAACCCCAAGGTGGGACAAAGTGAATTATTCTTCCTGATATAGTGTTGTCCTTGCACACATGTGATTTCTTTTTTTCTTTAGTGCTATAATTTTCTTTATTTTTGTTGGCAATACACAGGCATCTGCTCAGAAATTCTTTTAAAAGTTTCCCTTCATCTCATGAATATTACTTTTACCGTGTCACATTTCATATTTTTAAAGCATAGGAAAGAAAGATGACTACTCTTACAAATGATGCAAGCAAGGATGCACATGGCTTTCCTGCTATAGCGGGCTGGCAAATGCTCTTTGAAGGACAGATAACACAGTCAGAAGGACAACAAAAAATTGTGAGAGATCGATGTAAAATCAGGGAATTTTACCTAGAGGAGACTGGGGCAAACTCCACCTTGACTAACACTCTGTGAAACCTATCTGTGCTACGTTAGCTACTAAGTTAATCTTTCTGCATCTGACTTATTTAGCTCCATTGATTACAGAGCCCAAGGAGAAATAAAGCTCTTGAGATAAGCTCCTGAATTTGCACGTCTGAAACTAAATCGTGTAAATAACTTTCCTCTTTCTTTGGAAAGATGTTAACTATGACTACATGCCCATATTACATAACTCCTGATCTCAGTTACAGTTTTCCAAGTGTTTTAAATTTGCCTTTGCATCATACAGTTTACTCTGTGCTAAGCTGGCCTCCAAGCAGATTTTATGTTGTGCCAGGTGGACATAAAAAGTAATCAAGACTTATATCCTTAGCAGGAGCCTCTTCAGCTCATATGAAAGCCCACAGCCAAGAGTTGCATCCTGAGTGGGAGCCTTCCCTAATCACATGAAAGTCAGTCAAGCAGTAGTCACTGCCATTCCTCTTCTTAAAGGCAGTGAATTAAATGACTTGTGAACAGCACTCCCCTCTCCTCCTTAATCTGCCTGCCCCTTCCACCTCGGAGTCAGTCTGTTACAAGCAATGAGTGAAAATGCTGGCAGACAGGACAATTTCACACCAATTGAACCCATTTTCTGCAACAATTTTGATGTCTTCCCCCCACCAAATTCGTATTTTAAATGTTTTGCAGATATTCGTACATATTTGGTTCCTTTTGTTTTAAAAAGACTATCTAGAAGGTCTGTAACCAATTTGCTGAGGCAATAGGGAGGGAAGGAGAAGTAGTTAATTAGCACTAGAATAACATCCTCTCCTCCAGATACTGAACAATGAAGCACAGGACTGGAATGCAAACCTGCGGTAGTGGATGTCACCTTGAGTACCGTTACTTAATCGTCATGTCTGCACAGGCACAAACACATCCTTACCTGTACATGCAAGGCATGTTAAAACATACTTTGAAGCTTGAGAGTGGATTCAACAGTCCATGTAGCTACAGCAAGCTTGGAGAATGCTAAAATAATTGTAAACTAAAGAAAGGGTTTTTTTCCACAGAATCAATGACAGAGAACGTATAAAAACCTGGATACATCATCAAACTTTCTTATTCTAAAACTGTTTCTGATGAAACATTGCAGCAGTGAAGACAGGTAACCTCAGCAGCAGAGATAACTGTAGTCACAGAAATTTTCCTTGTTTTAGGTAACAAGCCATATTGTTGGTCAGAATGTACAAAAAAATTTCTCTAAATCCTATACTATATAGTTCTATTTTCTCTCATTAATTCAGTGTAGTACCATCTGAGGTTTGGGGTTTGTTTTGGGGTTGGTTTTTTTTTTTTTTTTTTTTCAGAAAAATTATAGCAACATGCAGGAAAAAAAGAAAAAAAAACATTAATTTCACTTTCAATTTTTTCCCCCTTTTGGATTCTGATCTTTCAAATTTTACTTGACAAATGTTAATGTCCTTTAAAAAAATTATCTGGAAGTGGAACTGAAAAATATAATACTAATGTTTATCACCTCCAATACTTATAGTTATCCTGCTTACGTGGTATCTCAAGGACAAACTACAATAGGTTAGGAGCAGGAATGTGCATAAGCATTGAAGTCTGTCTGTATCTGACTGGAGTACATCTGTAACTAAGTAGATTCTATAAGACTGCAAAGTTTGCTCGAAATCTTACAATAATAGATTTTCTTATGAGCTATCTGTAATCGCCTAAACCTGATCTCACTCAAGTTACATTGGGAAACAGCCTTTTTCACAGTTAGGCGGCAGAGTGTTCCAGCTCAAATCCATGCACAGAACAGAAAACTCACTTTGCGTCCTATTGCCATCATTAGAGAAAAGCCCTCCCACAGAAGAGCCATTCTGATATATTTTTATTTCAGTAAGGTATTGCACTGATTGTGGGAAAAAACCCTTTGCATTCTTACTTCTTAATGGGAGAATGATGGAAAAAACTTGATATTCAAAGGTACCAAATTCCCTGTGGAATAACATGAGGTTCTAGTTATCTAATTCATCCCAGATAAAAGATCTCTGACCTCCATAGTTCTGCACTAAAGATGAGTTTGGCTTTAGGAGTGCAATTGCCACAAGTCTTACTGTAAGTTTCAAGATGGAATGAAGCCAAGGCCAGTCAAAACCCACAGTTTCCCTTGGTTTAACGTCAAGTCCATAAGCTTCCTGTTGTTTTTTATGAGAGCACATACATTAGACTGGGATTAACAAAAAGAACATCCACATTTTTGCCCTTCTATACCTTCTGTTGCATTTTATGCTTAGAGCAAAATTCGTGTTACCCTAAGGTTAACAGAGTATATATATAAAAAAATCATACTATGGTATTTTTACTACTGTATGTATTTTTTCTATACTTTTTCCAAGTACCATCTGAAATCTCTCATTGTATGAAAGATTGTGTCTTTGAATTTCAAATAAGAGAGGAAAATGCATTTTTGAACTCTAATTTGTTCATAACCATTGTCATTGAACAAAGACAAAGCTGGTTTTTAAACCATGTTCTATAATAACAATAAGAACAAGAATAACATATGCTGAATGCATAAGCAAAATGCCAACGACTGGAAGATTAAGGCTTTCTCTTGACTTCATGCAAAACATTTCACAGCTGGTATTTCATCAGAAGCATGCTCAGTGCAAAGCCTTGTTGCCAAGGTAAATGTTTCATTTTAACAGCTTTTCCTCTTTATCAGGTGCTTATTTCAGTGTATAGAAGGGTTTGCGGAGATTATTTTGGTTTTAACAGTATAAAAAAGAAACTGATTCCTTTAACAGACTTACTCAATTAATCTTTTTCTTCCCTCAAGTAAATTGCTTTTATTTTCTTTTCTAAAGGGAAGAGCATATTTGGTGTAGAAGTCAAAGGACATGGAAAAGATCAGCTTTTGTTACTGATGGTCAAATTCATCAAATATCAGCACGTGCAGGACTTGGAAATCCATAGTCCCCTTTCTTCCTGTTCCCTCCTTCCTTCCACCTCTTCCCCTGATCCTGTCCATTACAAATCCACTACATTGCTGTTGTTTTTGTCTTATATCCTGTTTGCCTATCAAAAGCAAACAAGATTCATTCTTTGAATCTTTTCCAAGTTGAAACTAGTAATACTTCAGAGTGGTGGGTGAGGTGGGATAAGCTTTCTCCCAAATGAATCTTTAGCCAATGCTCCAGTTTAGCAGTTATGGTAACAAGAGCCTCAGCTTTCAGAGCACCAACTGCTGGCCCTATGGAGGCCAATGTTAGAACTTGGTTAATTTATATAGGGTCACCCTGAGTTTATGGCCAAATAGTAAATGTACCAAAACTCTCTCAAGACTTCTGAAGCTTTTTGGTAGAAAAAACTAAGTAGTGTTTTTCTATGTAATCCATTGTACAGCATATGTTATTCCTTGCAAAAAATGTGAAAACTTAAGGCTTCTGCAAGTATTTGCAGGCTGTTTTTACCTAGTTAAGACTCTTCTGCAAGCTAACTAGAATAGAAACTCCAGGTGGGACATAACAGTAATGGGAAGTTGCTACAGCTCTCCGTGTTTCCCTTTGTGCTCCACCAAAAATAATTTTCTAGCTGATTTAAGACACAGTGCTGGACTTGGGAGAGGAATATTCAGTGCTTCACTGCTGCAGTTTTGACCAGAACAGCCTTTCTGGAGTGATCAATAAATCCTTTAGGCATGGAAGGGCCCAGAAAAGACAGTGAGTTCCTGATAAACCACAGGCAATACTACAAGGTTGCTCTTGTTGCCAGCATTAGGTTTTAACTTTTTTTTATTGCTTCTAGCTGTATGCAATGTCAGAGGGTCTCTTGGGCAACACGGTACCAGTGACATCTGAGGGACCAGCTTGGGGGCAGCTGCTTTAAAAAATCCAGCCTCTAGGAATTGCTATAGTTACATTTATAAATGGATCAACTCTATCATTTAGAAGATCCCAGATGCAGTGAGAGTTAATGTAATTTTAAAGGACAGCTACACGAATGAATGTCTGAAGAACAATAGAAACAGCCCACGGGAGTGAAAAAGCTGGTACAAGAAGATTAAACTTGAACTAAATGCCAAAACAGAACAAAGGAGAAATATGCTCCAAAACCACTTTGTGATGTATAAAACACTGATCAAGAATACACCCCTAAAAATTGTTTGGATTATTACCTGTGATAATTCAAGCTGCTCCTTGTGTTTATGAGCCTCAGCTTTGTACAGCTTCCACAACAAATACTGAATAAACCCTACAACTGTATCAGTTTACTATTATTATTGCAATATTTCTAAAATGTAGCCTACTCTCATTTTTATTACACTTCTAGATCAGGATAAGTGAAAAGTGCAGGTTTTTTATGATTTACAGCACCCAGCCTTGTAGGAGATAAGCTACCATATGCTCCTGATCTTCAGATATACATTAATTTATTATAGTTAATAATGATACTGATGAAAACGGTGTTCATGATGCTAAGGTCTGAATATTAGCACTATTGTGCAGACAGAGGTCATACAGAGTTCTCAATAGCCCCTTTCAGTGCACCTTAAGCCATCCTTAATCCCTTGGCTGTTACAGGCCTACAGTCTTCACACATTGCTCTGCCAACATACATCAAACCTGGTCTGTGAAGTGTCCTCTGCTACTCCTGTTCCACACCTTTCTTTAGGAGAAAAATGGATGCCATTCTTAATGGTGTACTGAAATCTGTAATGTGGATAAACTGCACCCAGGGGATCAGATTGAAGCCATTAAAATTATTTTCATTATGGGTCCTAATGCAGAATTGGAGCACTAATCTCCAGAGATAAAGGGCATATAGCCGATTTACAACTTTAGCCCCCACTTTTAGCTTTGATTTTATTATTTTTTGCTCTGTAACTTTCATCTGTTTCCTAGACCCTGGAGCATTCAGAAAGTCTTGGCAACACGACTGCATTCAAACGTACTGTGTCTGGCTGATAGCTCTGAAGTGTTCAGAACGTACCTTCGTTATCCAGACTGGAATTAATTGACTCTTTGTAGCACAGATTATATTGATATGAAATAGGCTATTATACAGTAGGAATACAGCATTTAAAAACCTTGTGGAATGGACACAATGCTCACTAGCTTTGTATTGATTTCTCCAAGCAGGAATTATGATTCAAAACTAACTCCAAGCTGAGTTAAGTTTCACTAAGATTGAATAAAGCTTTCTATTAGTTCAATTACTACACACCAGAGAGTGAGATAGCATTCAAAGCATGGCACCTTGTTTGGTGTGATTTCCAGATCACTGAGATTCTCTGAGAAACAGCCAGTAAGATTTACCAATATGCATTCAAGAAAACCTCAAAGCTTGGTGCACCACTTTAAAATGATTCCTTTGCTACTTAAAGCTGGGAACTTTGATTTTCATTACTTCTTGTTAGTGGAATAGGTGGAAGAATATAGATATTATGTGATTCTTTTTGCATGTCTGTATTCTTTCTTCTGCGTATGAAATAAGAGATTTTTAAATATTTGGAATAACTAAATTAGAGAGGCAATTAAAAGAGAAAAAGTGTCATTTTTTTGTTTTCTTAGGGTTGAAGTCTGGCAATGAATTCAGTGACTTCACTATATCCTTAAGGGATACTGAGTGTGAAGAGCAAACACCTCTGGAGACAGGTTTTGAAACATTGCATAAATCATAGTCTCCTGAAACAGCGGACGTAAACTGTTTTGATGGTTCACTGAAAAATGTTTCAATGGCCATTTGGTGTAAGAAATGCTATTTTCCTCCCTTTCTATTTGTCTTGGATGGAACATGTAAGGACTGGGAAATTGATTAGTGGTTTGGGAGAACTTGCAAGAAGAAAGCCAAAAGGAGAAAAGGGTACAGCAAAAGAACTGCAGTTTCTCCGAGTCACCGCAAGAGCCATGCTATGATCCATTTGGCTTTGACATTTTTCCATCAAATAATTCCAGACATCTGCAAAAGCATGGTCTCATTGTCAACAAATATCAGTATATAAAGTACAGCATGTGGTTATGGGAATAAAACCCTAGACAGAGTCAATCTTGGTACAGAAATGTTCAGGGTAAAATCTGCAATTATGTGATTGTAATTGTATCACAAACGATGTATTGAATGTAAGATATCTCCTCAATAAATTTCTCCTTTGGACCAAATTCATTTCTTCTTCTGATTTACAGGTAGCATATCCAGAGTTTTGATTCTTACTGTAAACAAGGCTACTGCTAGTCAGAACATGTCACTCTTTCATCAACAGCATTTAAATTACTTTCACAGGTCACAACAAACCACAACTCTCTTCCAGTCTTTAGATGAATTAAAGAAGTAAAGTTACATCTACAGAAAGATAAGTAAATTATATGCATCTAAATCCTTAATGTGAAAATGCTTATGCTCTTAACTATGGATCTGTTTGAGATGTTCCTAATGTATCCAAATTTCTTTAAGTATTAAAAATATGTTTCTGTGAATGTTATTGTTCATGTGTATTATTGACTGAAGCCCTCTTACTTAACTACAAAAAAGTTAAAGACTCAAGGAGGAGCAAGACAAGCTCCTTTATATTGTCTGACAGACAACTCATTCTTCCCTAGGAACATAAGATGTATCTTTAGCTGGAGAATGGCCTTTTTTTTCATGGAAAGTTAATGAATGAAAGCTGACCAAGAGAAATAACGAGTCTCAAAAAATAAAAATAAAAATAAAAATAAAAATAAAAATAAAAATAAAAATAAAAATAAAAATAAAAAATAAAACCAAACAAATAAACAAACAAAACCCAAACCCCAAGAAAGGGAAAATAAGATTTTATAAAATCCTTAGTGAGATGGGGGGAAAGGTATCGGGCAAGTTAACGGTGAAGTTGCTATCACAGCTCTCTGTGATATTTCAAGTCTACTTTCTGTATAATCACTGCTATTGAGCTGATCAATGGGAAAACAGGCCAGAAGGGACAAGTGCAGAATCTAATCTGATTGCCTCTGCACTCAGTATACAATTTTACAGTGATATTCCTTGACACAGACTCTTGTGTACTGTTTACTGAACTGAGCGGAAAGTAGGGTAACTCTGAGGACCTGGAAATTTTAAGAGGGACTGAAATTAATACATTTAGGATAGTAATTAGAAGTTGTTCCTAGTCACAAAAGAAATAAAGGTCTGAACCATCTTCCAATAGGAAGGAGTAGTGAGAACAAACCCCTCTCCCAAGCCATCTGTAGGCAGTGTAATGTGACATTATGAATTACATGTATAAGGCACTATGAAATAATTGCCTGCTTTTATGGGAATTGGATTCACTGACCTTGGAGGTTCTTGCTAGCCTTATATTCCGTGTCTGTCTTTTTGATCACAATAGTGGGAAGGGTGCTCATGCCCTCAGCCCTTGTCCTCTGAGACTGAAACTCAATTTATCTTCATTACACAATCATCTAACCCTATCATTTGATTTTTTTTCACTTCTCTGTGGATTAATTTTTCATGTGTTCATCTCCTTTTTTATTAATTTTGTGCTTTAGCAAAGGTTTTCTTATCAATTCCATTTTTTTCACACAAGTTTTTCATGTTTTTCAACCCAAAGTAGAATGTAAATTTAATATTTGAGTCAAGCAAGCTTCTAAACTCACACAGACCAAGTAGATTCAGAATCAGACATATCAAACATATCATCCCTATTTTAACACAAGGTATTATGATATCAGGTGGACACCTGACAAATATAGAAATTTTATTGTACAGCTATGTGCATTTTAACCAAGTCTGAAACACACAAGTAATATGATATGATGGAAGGGTTTCACATAGTAACTTTGTTATGTCATGTTGGTAGCACAGTAGCAGCTAAGTAAATATGGATGGTTAATGGAGTATGCTGCTAGAGCATTATATATCAAATTAATGACCCTATTTCTAAATTGCATTAAATTTTCCATCGTCTTGTTTTAAGACCGGAGGCTATTTTTTTTAAGTTGATATGGAGTGTTCCTTTTTTTCACCTTCCTCTCTCAGTCCTGAGATCAAGGACCACATTTTGAGCTGGCATAAATTGTTATCACCCTTCTGAAGGCAATGAAGCAATTCCAATTTACACTAACTGAAGATCTGTCCAAACAAAATGAAGAACCTAATCCCTAAAGGGAAGTAGGTACATAGCTTCTCTGACTACAGTGATAGCTGGGAGTGTGAGAATATTTTAGGATTTAGGCAGAGGTGGTTATTTGTACAACTAGCTTCCGTAATTAGAGGTGAAACCTTATTTCCATTTTAGGGAAAGCTATCCTTGTAGGATCATACACAAGTTGCCAGCCTGTAAAAGATAGGATGCTAGCAATTATAAATCAGTCACTTTCTTATATTGATAGTAAAAAGAAAAAAAAAAACAGTCCTGAGTTTTAAACTCAGGAAAAGTGTCTGTTCATGCGCAGTATTCATATTCTGTATGAACTTAAATAGCTATGCCTAGCAGCAGTACAATTTAATAATTCATTATATCATACCATTACAGTAGTATTTTCTCCCTTCTGCAAAGGTCTAGGTATCAGCACTGGAAGTACCATGTGATATAAATGATCAAGAATATTTCATAAGTTATAGAAAAGCACACGAAGAAAACAGTTCTGGACACTTACTTGACTTCATATATTTTCTCCCCTCACATAACAAATTTACTGAATAATCAAAATGGGTTTATAGGCCCTTAATGATAGCATGAAATCCCAGGGTCATTTATCCACAATTAAACAATGTGACCTTTACATAAACTTGAAGTCCTGACAGTCACAATGATTGCAGATCAGCTTACGGCATCACTGTACCATAGTAGCAGATGTTTGCAATTGTACTTGTTCCACCACCTCTCTAATGATGTGCAATTGTCTTGAGGGAGAAGCAAAAAGCCAACTTAATTTAAGGATCGAAAAAGTGTTTGTTTGAACAAATTAAGAAAAGATAGACAAAGCAGACAGTATGAGATCTCTAAATAAGGCAAACCTCTAGGCATGAATTAGTTTGACTATATCTTTCATTAAGCTTACAAAGAAATAGAGCTGACAAAAGTACATAATAATATGAATTAGTGTATCTATTCATGTTTTGGCTGTTTCATCTCAATCAATATTAACTTAATATTAAGTCAACATAAATCTAGCTGCTATTCTCAAATGTGTTTCATAGCCATTTCCCTGCAATGAAGGATGCTTTCATTTTATGCTTCGCATAGCACAAAAGGATGCATTTGCATCATACCTTCCTCATTTCACCTCACCTCCCAACATTGTTATCATTTTGATGACTTTTTATCCTGTTTCCAGCGACACACAGCCCATAATTGTGCTCAGGGACCAGAGATGAGGGAAAATACATCAAGTTAACAGCAATTTTGTTACTGACTTCTAAGAAATGAAAAGAATGGAGGGCAAAAGTAAAAAGAAAACCTTCTTTAAATAATTCCATTAGCATTTTTTTATTTTAAGACTATAGAAAGGTTGTTTCATAAAAAAAACATTTGCTGCATGGTGTAGTAAAATATCTCCTTATAGAGTTACATTCTGATATAATTTAAATGCAGTGCTTTTAGATTTGTATTTCATTTGTCCCCCTTGCTGGTAATGTTCTTCCTATAGTCTCTGTTAGCATATTAGGGCTGATTGAGAACCAGATTAATAACACTATGTATCCTCTTATTTTGATTTCTTATCAAGCTGTAACCCAACGTTCATTAGTGTCGATGTTTTAAGGAAAAAAAAAAGATATTTATTATTCTGAACATCTTAGAACCACATCAGAAACAAAGTCAATTAACATAACAGAACTTTGAAAACAGGCAATCTATTTTTGCAAGCCTCCCAAATCCAATAGCCCTCTCTACTTCTTGTTCACTGTACAGCATAATACTGCAAGGCAGCAGATGCCCTAAATTCCACACAGCAATGTTTCACCTAAGCGGGTCTCTGAGGACTGGAAATTCCACGTGAAGCTTCCCTGTACTCAGAAATATTACCTCCTGCAATTTCTTGGTGGGAATTTGCTGGCAACTTTTTTTTGAACACCCACAATCAAACAACGTTTGAGAAAGAACAGGTGTTGATAAGCTTTTTAAATCCAAAAATTGTTGACAAACTTTGACAAACTTTTGGAACTTGTTCTCCAAATATGGAATGACCTTCTACCAAATGGTCTACATAACTCCTTCCCATCCCTTACTCCTACAAGTATATACATTTAAAGTGTGCACACACACATACCCGTGCATGCACACACACACACGTGCACACTCACAAACACTCAAATCTATAATGTTTCAATTAACATTCTCCACGTCTCTTTTATATTTTGTGTTCAGATATTTACATAAGATAGAAAAAGCTATGAAATAGAAGTCTAGCTAGGCTCTTCCAGACACTGAATTAGCATCAGGAATTGTAGGCCACCACATTAAAGCTGTAAGCCTCCCTAAGTGCATCTCCTCTGTCTCACCTCCACCTTTTTACAATGACTAAATCACTCCTTCAAATACTCTTTTATACTCAGTATCTTTAACACATGAGAGCAACAAATTAAAATAATGTGCCTCAGAAAATAATGTTGCTAATTGGATAGCCTTCTGAAACAGCAAAGGCACTGACTTAAATTACCACCATTATCCTAGAAAGTAGACTGTGCTGCCTGCTACAGAGAAAGGCAAGAACTCTCTAATGTCACTGCCAGTCTAACCAGGGAGAAGGAAGAGGTTAAGACAGGACTTCTTCTGGACTGCAAATCTGGAAATGGGTCTAACTGACATAATATTGGTTTAATAAAAGTGGGTTTAACCATAATAGAATTCTAACATAGTGAGCAAAGCACACCAATCAGTCCAGTTGAGATTTCTCAGTACTAGTAGATACACAGATATATCTTACTGATGGACTGACTGGGATTCTTGAAACACCTACAGTTTTCATGACACAGAGAAAATATTTCTTGCCCTTCTTCAGCTCATTCACAAAAAACAGCCTTCTCCATGAATAAGAAGTCATCAAGGACATCAGTTCTTTCTTTCAATGGCAAAACAGACTCCTTCTTCCAGTAACACATAATTCAATGCTCTGATAAAGCTGATCCAATGCATTTGATTTTATACCTGTGCCAGGCTTGGACAGATTGTTTATAAAGCAAGCCTATGGTTGTAAAATAGGACATTGCATTCTCATTTGTCTTTAAACTGTTTGAACGTTTGAGTGTTGTAGTGAGTTCATGAATAGTCCAGCATTTCCACACAATGAGCATTATGTGCATTAAGGTACCAACCCAGTACAATGCATAAATATGACTTTGACTTTGAACATCTGAGTTGACCCTTTGAAGACATGTTCAGCTGAACTGGTCAGAGAATAAGATTTTTCCTGAGGTTTACACCTCTAATTTGCATTGAACTACCTGAGATAGCTATGAGCAAATGACAACAATAAGCAGAGAAGGTCCCACAGCTGCATGGAATGCTGTTGTTCTTGACAGGTATTTTAACTTTCTTCAAATTTAAGGGCAACCAGTCACTCAAAGTCCATATTCTCATCAGCCTGATCTAATCTCAGCACTTTAGACTTGTGGATGCTGATATGTCAAAAATAAATTTCCTCTTTTGGCTCAAGGTGCTCATCAGCCATCTGGAACTGCTTCCCTAGTCTCATCCATTATGTAAATGAGATGTAGTATTCGTTATGTTTCATCTACTGATACTAATACATTAATGTGGATGTTACAGCTTGAGCCCCTGAGAAGGAATTGGCTTCACATCACTCACTGGCTTGAGAACACATCCCATTACTTTTAATGGCCCTGTGGCATTTAAGGTCACTTGATTCTTAATACAGCAGATTTCTGTGATGTCAGTAAAATGGTAGCTACCCCTCTTCATTTCCTTATCTTTATTTTTCTCTCCACAAGAAATTATAGTATTTCAGACCATTGCATATCTCATTTGTTCTATGAGATTCTATCTAATTTCTTCATTTAGCTTCATGCCTTTTTACTGTTTGAGAGTAAAATAGCTGAAAAGTTATTTCTCTATCCTAAAATAAAGCAGGGGAAAAGCAAGATTTAAAATACCAGGGAATTTGTTAATAGAACTAGTAAGGAGATTTACACAGGAGTTTAAAAACAGTTCTGTTCAATATTTCATCCGTCTTTGATTTTTGACACATTAAATGAGACAAATTCAGTCTGGTAATATCATACCTGTGTAAACAGTCCTTAGTCACTCAAGTGAGTAAGTTGAAACAAATGTGTAAATAAGCATTATGGTTCTGTCCTTGAAAAGCATAGTTTGAAAGTGCTGCAAACTCAGTCAGTCACAGTTGTAACTATGAAGTACTATGCAGGATTGAACCCTGTCAGAATAGGACAGCAGACTTTGATGGAAACAGTAGGCATATTCCAATCCAGTACCATTTAACTTTTAAATGAAGACTTGGTACATGTCATTTTATGGACATGTAGTTTATGGATTTAACATGCTTGCTCAATATTCCAAATCACCTATAATGTAAAAGGAAATAAAAGTATAAAGTGCAATTACAATCTGTCATTTAGCATGGATAATTTAAATATGATTTTCCTGTATTAAAAAACTGTTTGCCAAATTCAGAGTGGAAATGAACTTTAGGTGCAATATAAGCTTTCAGTGAGCTTTATGCAGAGAACTATCTGACTTGAAAATATAACCAAATTATTTTTTTCAGTTATGGAAATGCATTGCAATCAGTCAAGAAAAGTAAAACATGTATCTGTATTGAATGAGGTAAACATGCATCTTAATAAATAATGTCAAAACTCCGCATTTTTTTTTATTCAAGTAACCTTTGGCTACTTGAGCAACTCCAGGGTCTTGAGCAGGACTATTTAAACGTGAGGGGACAACAAGATGGGATTCCAGCAACTATTACTTTGAAGATGATAGGCTTGGTAGAACATCTCAGTTCATAATTTTTAGTATTATATGAGGCTACAGCATAAGAGACATTTAATAAACATACATGTGGTAATTTTCAAAATGAAGGAACTAGCTAGATCTAAATTTGCCTATGCTGAGGTTGGTTCATCAGATCATAAATGATCAGATGTAATAATGTGCAGTTTGGGATTAGGCCGGGTATAAACATATTCTTTTCTTCTTTTAGGATATTCTTCCTTTTTTTGTTATATATCTGTATTTATCATCTTGAAACAAACCATAATGATTTGCCTCAAAGTAAAATGGAGACAAAAATATATTTTTGTGTTCGCTGTTTTATCATAAACAATATTAATGGACATTAATTAGCATTTTCAACTTAAACCCAAAATGAGAACAATAGATAGAAAAAGTTTCTGCAAGAAATTATCTCCTTTCACGTCCTGGAAGAAGAAATTCTCTTCACTGATATCAGCAACTGTAAACAAACTACACAATGAGATTATTCTGTAGGACTAGCTCTCATATGCCCTATAGTTGATTCAAGGATGGATTAGATGCTGGCATTTTTTGCATATTCAGCACACCCATAGTTTTTTACACCAATCTTCAGTTTAGCAGGGAGAGAGAGACGTTAGTAAACAGTAGTTATTCTTGTTTGGCAAAGAGAGGTTTTCTTGAATTTTAGCTCTGCTACTCTTTATCTGCTTTTTCACATTATTGCTGCACATTGTTATTTTCATGCTTTCTGAATGCAGTCACAGGGGTGGCATTTAACTTCATGGCTAAACTATCAACTCAGTATTGTTCTTTACTCAGCATATCCTATTTAGAGTTTGTTTGTGTGGCAGTATATGATATGCACTTGCTACCTGCAGCAACATCTAATTATGAACACAGTTCTCCCACAGAGTGCTGGAGACTTTTGAACAAATTATTCTTTAACGCTAACATCAAATGAGCTTGCAAAATTTAAAGCAGAATTTGTTTCAGAGTTTTTCAAGGAAAAATAATGTCATTTTTATTGCTGCTGTTGACTATGTTGTTATTCACTGATGCTAAATGTCAGCTATGAAAAGTCACTGGTACCAATTAACAGTTTAATTAGAATCACAAAGATATCTTGTAATTGTGCTTTTATTTCAGTCAGCTGCAAAAGTCTGCTACAGACACAAATGAAATAAGAAATCAAGTAAAAGCAAACTATTTTAAATACATTCTTCAAAGCTGTCATATTGAAGTTAAAATATACTGATTAATTCTTGACTGGAACATTTTATAGAACAACACATGCATAGAAATAGAAGATTACCAGGTATCATGGCACAGCTGGAAAGAGACAGGCTAGTAACACAGTGGTTTCAAAACAGGCTAATTTGATCAGAACCAAACTAATAGCTTTGAATTTCTGCAGCAAGTGCAGTTTGCAAAGTCAGATTAATCTCACTAAATTCAAGTTTGTATTGTACTTGTTCACAAACACAAACATTCCTTAATTCAGATTCAGCTTGTAAGTTACATATAAAATCCAAATATTTGAGAGCTGGGACATTATTTAAGTTTTGCAAAAGAAATTAGCTTTCCATTCTGCAATATACTGTGAAACAGATTGCACCTGTACCAATAACTATAGAGAATACAGGGAGTAAAAGCATCATTTTTTATATTTCAATTGTGTATCCCCAGTTTTCCATTGGCCCGTGGTGCAGGATGGGCTGTTTTGGTCTGTATTAGAAGTAGAGGATCAAGTATTGGCATCCTCTGAATCTCAAGCGTTCCCCATGCCAAAATGTGGGTTTGCCTCCAAGTAGAGTCTCCATAAGTCCAGACTTGAGAGCGGGCTGAGTGTTATGCTTGAAAGCCGTGTAGACATAGTCAGAAGCAGGCTGCTTTTGTTCCTCAGGTAAGTCAATTAGTAATATATATTTTTATTTGTTCAGTCATGTTATAAACAATATCCTGTAATAAGCCATAGTGGGAGGCATTACACTATCTTTACTTCTGACATCAAGATATCATTTTAATTACCTGTGTTAGATTTGAGTGAAAATGGACTGATGTGAAAATTCAGCATTTTTTTAACTCCAGTTACAGATAAGAGTCTTTTTCTCTATTTAGGAAGTAGTAATGAAAGATAATTTTATAGCAGGAAAATGAAAAAGCTTGGCAATTTTAAAACAGGCTTAAAATTTTATAAAAATCCAGCTTTTGTTTCGATATGCATGATGATGATATGACTGTTCAATTTAAAAACAAACAAAAAAGAAAGGGTGCAAGTCTGGGTATGAAGATCTCTGAAGAATTGATCTGAATTGCTAATTCTATCTAAAGGCAGACGAGATAGGGAAAATAGTTTGTGAAAGAAGCAAATCCTGAAGCAGGTCTTAACCTCTGCTTGCAAGCTGAGAAGATCAGTTTTCAGTGAAACAAGGCTGCCTGTCTACAGAGCAACTTAGGAGCAGATTTTTAAAAAGTGCTAGAGCATGTGCACTGGACTGAAGAAATCTCCCTGAAACCATACTGAAGGTTTTCTGGATGGATGGGACAAGGCAGATTCTGCGTTTTCACACCTGTCAGTCTTCTCAGAAGAGTTCTATGCCCAAACTGTGGTAAATTCATTGCTATTATGTGAACAAAGGTCTCTACTCTGAGAAAATAGGTCTCTAACTTGTGTTTGGCCCTCATCTTGCTTTTCTAACTTAAGTACTGATTCCTAATGAGGTTGACATATGTTGTAATTGGTGCACTTGCTACTAATAACACTCGCTAAATCAATCTGGTCTTCTTCCAACAACCAAATTTTAAAGAAACTACTGGTAAAACAACTCATGGCTCATAGAGCAGAACTTCAGTGGAGAGAAGGACAGGGCTGGCTTCTCTTTCCAGTGAAAACAGCCTTTCAAAGTCATTTGTCCAAGAATCATCTGGGAGTTGTAAGTCTCTTATTACAAAAACACAGATGTTGGGACTGGAAATTAATTTTGTGGCTTTGTTTGTCACCTTCTGGAATGGAATTAAACCAGTGCCCTGAAGACTCCTGTCTGTAAAGACTAGTCTGCTTTCTTGTTTGCTGGTTTGTTCTTCCCTCATCAACACCCATGCAGCATGAAAATGAAACATATCCTCCCTGCTTTAGTAATGCTGAAATCAACTGGTGTTCCTGCTTTCACAGAGTGGACGGAGGTGAAGATCTGGGTATGTTGAAATCTCTGGCAGGCATGCCAGTTCCTCTTTACTTGTTGATTACCTTTTGTTTCAGACAAAGCCATGTATACAATACAAAGGCAGTGTCAATTTTTGCATTCTGTTAATCAACATTGGTATGCACCACAGCAGCTTAAGCAAATTGGGGTTTTTGGTACATGACTCATTGCTGCAGGTGAGCAGCATGTCAGAATATACTGCCAGAACTGCACCTAGACAGAGAGCAGCAGAGAATGCCCCTGCTTTGAAAACACCCAATTCTCATTCTCTTTCTTCGCAAACAGTACTAAATTGAAGATTATTAGCTGCATAAAATCCAGACAGGGAATTTCAAGCTGCTGACATTGTGGCATTAAATATACAGAGCTCAGCAGCAAGACGCCAGCAGCAATCTGAAACAACCTTCACTAGACCCCCCATCTAATAACTACGGATTCATAGCATCATTGGATGTGCAACCTCCCAAGGTTATTGAATAACAATCCTATTTCTGCTAATAGTGGATGCTCCTAGTTCTCTTATAATTAGTCACCATGGAGTTTTTATGAAGGTTATTGGGTTGAAAGTTATCGCTGTGATTTGTTTTAAGGAGGAAGGAAAATACACACGTACACTTACACACACTCACACACAGATAGAGCAGAGGAAATTATCCTTCTACCATTCATTTGCAATAGTCACAGTTACCTCCAGCATTTTGTGTGCACGTTGAGGGCCTTTTATGCTCTGCATCCTCTGAGTGATTATTGTGCTGGGAGAGGCTGGGACCTGAACATCTGCAGCTCCCCTAAAGCCAGTTAAGTCAGTTCACTCTGCATGATCTGCAATGGCCACCTAACTTAAAACTACCAGATATTCCTGGGTCTAGCAGGGAGAACATTAAATCTTTCCTCCAGCAGACAATGTGACGACACTTCCCGCTGTGGGTGAGTGAGGCTGTTCTCTCTACATTGTAAACTGCAAATGGCTGGAGAGAGCAGAGGTCCTCCTTAATCAATGGTGATCTTTCTCATTTATTTGGTTTTAAATAAAAGTTTCACAACTTTGCCTGGTGATTCAACAATGGTGTGGTCAGCAAGCTGGCGTGACATCAGATTGATGCCATCTGTTTTAGACTTCCCCCTAAAGGTCAAAGGAATGAGGCGTGAATAGATAAACAGGCTCATCAATAATAATATCTTTTATTTTCCAGACTGATGAGCCGTAAGTCATATTGTTAGCACACTGTGATGTGTGGAGGCAGGCAGGTTTTAATACTCATAAAGACAGCTGTATCTGCAACATGGGAAGCTTAAATTTAGTTTAAACATTTTGAGGATGAATACTGAAATGACAGATTCCACAGTGCTTCTACCATAATAAGCATTGAAAGCCATAAGCAAAAAAGCACAGACTGAGTTTGGGTCCCAACTGGTCTGTTCTTTCACTGCTGAAGAAACGTAGAGCTCAGTTCTGGCGCTTTGTAGAAATCCGACAAAAAAGTGTTGGCTGGGGGGACACGTGCAGTGCCGCAATAATGAGTGCTCTGCACAGTCTCAAGGATGTGTGCTTACTTCGAATGCTCAGATCCATGCAAACACATCGGCATCCGTCTGCCACTGCCCTTGCCTTCACCAGTGACTGCATCGCTTGCATTTTAATGCAGAGATCCTCTGCAGTTTGCTTAAGTAGCACACAGAGTTTGTTAAAATGGGTTCAATTACTCTCTTCTGGTCCTTCCAAAGTCTCAGAGAGAATCAAAAAGTAGGATTTCTGGCTGAACATCAGGAAAAACACAAGCTCTTATTTCCAGTCAGGTAAGGCTCAGTGTTTTCAACATTTTCTGTTTGCGAAGGTCTGTGTCATGTGAATAAACATGAAGTTATCCAAACACAGATGCATAGCTCTGCAATAATGTTATTCATTTTCTAAAACAATCAGAAAACAGCACACATTTGCCCACTAGATAACTCAAGCTTCTTTTCCTATAGTATTGCATTATTAACGAGATTTCTTCCCTAAACCACAAAAATTAAACTGTTAGTACATACTGCAAAATTCTCAGCCCACCTTTGCTGAACTAAACAAATATATTTATAAGTTTCAAATGGAAAGCCTCTTAAAGCCACTTTTAGAAACATATTTCTGTCATTTGAGACACAAATTTCGTTTCTCATTGCCTAAATCTACATTTTCACTTCAAAGGCTACTATTTTGCATTCAGTTCCAGTATGCTCAGCTATTGTTTCCCCCTATCGCATTGTTATCAGATGTTTTGTAGGTTGACAGTTATTACTGTGTGCCAAGAGAAAATGAAGTCAGCACAGTTACATGTGCTTTATTCATGGCCAGTATGCGTGATATCATCCTAATCAGTGTATCATTCAACAGTCTTCTCACCTCGTTTCCAGGCTTGATTTAAGATACATTTTGAAAACACAAAATCAGTGTGTGTGACATTCTGTTCTTTATCTATTCTAGTTCAGAAATAATTTTAAAAGTTACATATTGCTGAGGCTACTTGTGATTCATTAAACTAATGTTCTGCTCCTGGCAAATGACCTGTGTCCTATGAAATGATATAAAAAGTAGAAAGAAGCTAGACTTGATTATTTCTTTTTTTTAAAGTGACATCGGAAAGATAAAATTTGTGTATGAAACGTGAGGAAAATTTATTGCTAGTATGTAATACTGCTTTAGTATTCAAAAACATTTTGCTTGCTTTCATCATCTTAGACAATGCCTCTAGATTTTCTGATCTTTCTTTAATTCCTTTTTTTTCCTGACTAGGTGATTTTTTTTTTCCCTCTGACATGACATTGCAGTGTTCTGATATGCCAATATATGTCTGCAGTCCCTCTGTGGGAAGGATGAGCAAGTTTGTGCATCTTTGCACAATTAGTTTATTAACTTTTAAATACAAATTTTATATTAGAAATGTTTTGTTATCATTTTAATTTTATATGTCATTGTATACTTTGTATTTATACTTTAATTTCATATATATACATATATTGTGATTTTGGAACAAGACTATTTTCAGTTTCTCGGTTTTTCTCACTATATGTGTGATTAGAAACTCCATATGATTTTTTTTTTTTTTTAAATTAAATTATATGCTATATACTGCCTGGAAGGAAAGAGGCATTATGAAAACATCAAATAATTTGAAACCCAAAATAGAACTATTTATTGTCAGTAATGAAATTTAGAAGATTATTTTTCAGCAAAGACTAAGTTTTCTGAAATCAAAAAACAAACATAAGAGAAAAAAGATTCATACGCTTTCACTAAAACAATAATTTTTTTTGAAACATAAAATTACTGGTATTGAGAAATGTGTAAGAATACATATCAGCTCACTGAAGTTCTGATATATCTTCTGTGCATATAAATATAAAGTTGAACTATTTGGGAATATTATTTCTACTCATTCTTCTCCTACAGAGAAAAAGGCTGGTTTGTTTCATTCAAAAGACTACTTAGAATTTGAAAAATCTTTGAAGATGGTAAAAAGAAGCAAATGGAGTAGAGAAATTAGAATTTTTAATATTCTATTCAAAGCAGCTCTACTTTGAATTCTTAACGTATTAATGGTAATTTTAAAATAAACTGTAAAGAATAAACAAACATTTCAGAATTATCAGGTTATTTCAATTTATTGACAAGTAATTTGATAGCTTAATTTTTCTTTAATATTTTTGTTTATATGTTTGATGATTTCACTGTATATTTCAATATAAAAGGGCATGGATAGAATTAAAAAATGTGAAATATACTTCCCAATCAGATCTAAAATAAAATTTTATTTTTAGTAATGAGTAATCTGAGTAGAAACCTATCTCTGCAAAATTTCTTTCCTACAACAGTGCAAGTATTACTCTGTCCAAAATAATAACTAACTAGGCATACATCTAGAAATCAATTTAACAAATATGCAGAAGCATGAATGTCCTTTTATGTTAGGAAGCTTATCCCACATTTAATATAATTAGAGCAACAATATAAGTTACCAGGTGATTACATGTTATTGCTACCATTACACTTAAGTTATAAATAAATCTACATCTTAGTGGAATGATAGAAGCTACACTTACTGAACTTAAAGTTATCCCTGTTTATAACTTTCGAAACTGACTACATTAACCAAATCTAGTTTTAATATGTGAATTTTGTCTGCTAAAAACCCTGGTTTTCATTGTTAAAAGGCTTTATTAAATAGCTTTTGAAAAAAACCCAAAATTTTGTGTTTTCAAAATAACAGTTTTCTTTGATAAATAGCTATAAGTCTATGGCTGGGAAATCAGGTTTTTTTCTACTTAAATGACAGTAGCATTATTTCTAATTGTGGATAAAGAACATTAAAAAGCAGAACAAAAAAAAGGATGAAACTTCAAAAAAGTATCTACTGGACAATAATGAAAAAGTTATTTTCTGGTTTCCTTTTTCTGTGAATCAAAATGGGAATTTCATTTTGAAAATCACAAACTATTTCCTATAAACTAACAAAATACTGCTGTTAATACACTGTTTTTTCAGAATACTGTTTAAATTCGTATACAGTTTTAAATTAAAAAGAAAATTTAAAATCAGTTTTAAACCAGTAAATCTTTCTGTTTCTGAAATGGAATGTTTAGAATTTTAAATGTTGACATAGAAATTTCAGTTATTGGACATTCTTTCCCAGTAAATTATTATTAACTAAATAGTTAATAATTATTTCTCCAAGATCACCTTCTGTTTAAAAGGCTCTGGAGTGAGTGCACTGGAATTAATTTTTTGTAAGTTTTTAAATAACAAAATTTTGGCTTCAACTTATGCAAATAAAGAAATGAAAAATAGTCTTCCATAGCAAAAAAAGGATTATTAAACAACACTGTACTATCAGGTTTCATTCTGATGTCACTTGATAATGAAACATATTAACTGGAAGTTTATCCTTCTGAAAAAATAGTAAAGAAAAACCATACAAACACCTCTGAATTTGTGGCTAAAAAGTAACAGATCTTCTTATCAACAGGTTTTCTTCTGTAGAAAATTGAATACCTTAAAGAAGAAAAAAGACAAGCTCCTCAAAGCAAGAAAAAGCAGGGAAGTAAGATTTTTTACATTTATTTTAGAGCTCATTTGACCTAGCCTCCAGTCCAAAGGTCAAAACCAACTAGTGACCCATTGGAAGTGCCCTCCTTTTTAATGCACTAGGAATTTCAGGACCTGATTCTTCTCTCTCTATTACGCAGCAAATCATCATGGAAAACCTCACCACCTCAAGCATTTCTAAACAAAGACTGATCAAAACCTTACAACAGATATTCGTAGGCAATGTAGACTGGAAGACAGACAAGAGACCCTTCTCTTCCTCCTTAGTGCTGTCAGGGCCCTGAGGGCACCCATAGGGCCTGACTGCCCTGGTGAGTCCCTCAGGACCCCCTCGCACCCTCTGTCCCAGCCCCAGGGCTCCATTTCAGCTGCAGCTGATGATACCTGGGAACGGTTCAAGGGAGAGCAGGGCCACAGCTTGCTCCTGGCACCCAGTTTGGGTAAGACTACACCAACTGGGAAAACAACAAGGAAGGGGAACAGCATTACATGCTTAAGCATGAACTGTGTCTTTTGCCCTCAGATGCAGAGAATGGGCTCTGGCCTATTTTATTTATCAGTGTAATATTAACCTGAGACACCTCAGGGACTATTTCTCTTGGACTATTTCTTTTGGGCACTGTGCAGAGTAAATAATACTGAGCATGTGAAAGTCAGATGATTGTCATTATGGCTAGATGACTTTCAAGACAACAGTGAAAAACCTCACAAACCTCAAGTCTGAGCCCTCTCTTCTGGGCCAGAGCATTAGCTTAATAAAAGAAGAGAAACACCTCTTGCTGTTTAGGATTCCTCAGAACGTATAGTTTTCCTGACTTCATTTTTGGAATAGAAGTCAATACACTATTCTATAGTCTCTCATGTAGACTCCAGGTTTCAGTGCTAGGATGTACTGAAGGTGGGAATCAAAGAGCACCACACACCTTTGCTTTGTCATGGAATCCGTCCACGAGGAACACACATGAAGAGCCATAGGCTCACTATTGGAAAGAGAGACCAAAAGAGTGAAAACATGTATTTCTGTTATACCACAGCTGCTTGGATCAAATGCACTTCCAAAAGTTGAACAACAGCAATGAACTTCTACTGTGATGCTCCCTGGAAAACACTTCAGAAAACAAGACAGTTTGCACATTTTAAAGTAAACTGCAGCTTTGTGGGAGCTTCTTTATTAGACACTTAACTGCTTGTAACCATTCTCCTACCGAAACCATTCCTTCTCTGATGATTGTAATATGAAACAGTTTGTATTTGACAATGCAGTACTGCAGAGAGGGAAAGGCTGGCACAAATCTTGCTGTACTAATAATACTTATCAGCATCATTTATTGTACTATAATCATGCATTTGTTGAGAACTAATCCCAAACTGGGTGACATTTGCTACAGTTCTAAACCTACAGCAATCCATGTGGTATGACAGTGTTTGCTTGCCTAATATGTTTAGAGAGGTTTGGCCACTTGTTCCAAGATATGACTGCTGTATTCGGGGGAAAGAGGAGATGAAGGAGAATGTCTGTGTGATAGATTTTTTTATTAGTTCAGCTCTTCAGCCATGTAAATAAGAGATCAGAATTGGTGTAAATTCCATTTTCATATACATTTCACACATACTTACTATAAAATCAGTGCCTGCTCTCCCTATTCCTCTTTCCCCCTCAATCCAAATCAAACCTTTACAAAATGCTGACCCTATCTTATATTGTTCATCTGGCAGATATTAATTATAAACAGTGAAAGATAAAGAACATGAGGTAAAAAAGTAGGGGTGTACTCCAACACAGTGCAATATATTCTGGGAATAAACAAAACGTTAAATTCCAATATTGGAATGAGAAGCTGAATTTTTAAGATTTCTCACTGAACAAATTTTTTTCTTAAATTGTAGAAATTTTGCTTTGAGAGTACGGTTTCATGGACCCAAGACCCAGAATAATCCTGACAAATATTCAGTGTTTAACTAGACTGTTTAACTTAAGAGTCAATTGATTAGATTCCTACAAGCAATCAGAAAAATAGGCATCTCTAGAATTTGAAACAACCTTTGAAATCACTTTGCGTAAGACAGTATGAATCCATGGTACCTTCACTGCTGGCTGCTGAAGGTGTGTTAAATGCCTAAATATAAATGAGGTACATTGCATTATTAGCCCTTACAGTCTTTCCTGGTAGACTGGTAGGCTACTTTTCTTAGCCTCCCAGGCTCACTGCACTAATGTGGGCCTAAAAACTCCCTTTAAGCACTTATTTTCATATTACTTTTCCTCATTTCTCTGTTCAATAAAGAATTCAAAACCAAGATTTGCTGTGTCGTGATCTATGCTTCACATCAAATGATTTAAGACTACCCTCATTTCCTTTCTTGACTTCAAGTAATAAATATAGAATACTTCACCCACACACATTGTGTTGCATACTGGGTTCATAAAACACTTTGCAAATGCCATTCTGTTGACCTATGTAGTTATTTAGCTATTGATCCTGTCTTACCCTTATTAGGGTAAGAATTGATATGAGCATGCTAAGCTGAGGACTTTCACAATGTCTGTTGTTCTCGTTTAGGTCTAGTCTAACTTTTTTATGATCTTTAACAGAACCAATTACTTTTCATTATTTAAATCTCTGAACTGTTGATTAACTACTCTTTTTCTTTCCTGGGAAAGTGAAAGACATCTGAGACTTACACTGTTGAACACAGTAAATGATATTTTAGGAAGATTGTTCATCTTTCAAAGGTTAGAATTAGATAATACTATAGTGAAATCTACAGTTGAAGGCAGTCAACAACAGATTAAAAATGCAGCTAAGTATGTATGACTGAACCACATTCTCTGTTTTTGTCTTAAAGCAAATGCAGAAATAAGGTAAATATGGTAATATAGGTTATGCAGGTGAGTTGATTAAAATGAGTATTTTCTCCTTCAGTCTCACAACACAGTCATTGGCACCATGAAGAGAATTAAGGAGTGCCAACCCTTACTATCTTTGTGTAAATCACTTTGAGGGAACTAATTTCCTTGAACTTCAGACATGCTGCCTAACTCTTAAAAGGCTAAAGTAGTCATTCAAGCACCTTTGATAGGGGATATAAATGAGCATGTTCAAAGGCAATTACCCATGTTCAAAGCTAGGTATGCTATGCTGTAGTTTCACAGTCATTTTAAACCAGATTAAGCTGGCAGGGCTGCAGAAAGAAGTAGCCTCATAGTTCTTCTGCGGCTCTATTTCTCCCTTGTGTCAGCACAAGCATTTACCTTCCAGATAAAACTAAACAGTTGGGTTTTTGCCATGTTAGTTTTAAGCAAGATCAGTTCTGTGACCTGGTTCACTGTGCAGCTGTACAAAGCTTCCCCAGGAGGGGGAAGATGGCAGGGAGGTGAAAGGACAGTGATAGAAACACTTCTCTTGGCATCAATGCCAGATGCTGCTGCTGTGAATTGATTGTGAAATTACAGCATAAGATGCAATAGGTTGCCTGCCTCTATTGATTACAGATGGGACCTCACTGACTGGCCTGGGCTATAGGGGAGTAGAAACCACCCTAAAGATGCCTGTATAGAGTAGCTGAAAAGACTTGCTTTAAAACATTACATTTTTCATATAAAAATAGATTTCTTAATGAAAAGGAGAGGATTTTCTTTTTTTTCTTAGAACACTTCCAAACATGTTGTATACACAAGCCTAAACAGGGTAGTTTTTTAATAGACACCAACAGAACAAAAAATTAATTTTCAGTGTACTAAATGAATACATATTGTACTTATATTTTAATTTTAACTATGCACAAGGGAACTAAATACACAGTCTAAGTCATATAGAAATATGGGAGAACTAGACCCATGATATATCTTGTCTACAGTTTCTAACAAAGGCTTGAGTCCTTTGGGATTCATATGGATTGATAAAAAAAATTAAAAAGGAAAAAAGCAATAAACTGTAATGGAAACCATGTTTCTGTTCTGTTGCCAGAAGGGATTATAATATTCTGAGTACTATATACCTCTCAGAATGAAAAGCAGGCACAAAAAAGGGGGAAGAAGTAGCATGGGGGAAGGGAGGAAATCAAACTTACATTTGTTTTTATATCTTACAATGTTAATGATTTGAAGGTGCTCATTTAATATGACAGATAGATCTTTCATCTTTTAGTTTCACTGAACAGTGAAAAACTCAGACAACCGGCACAATATTTTTAGAAGAGGAAGGGGGAGAGGAGAATCTCCTAATGGATTGAAAGCCTCCACTTAGTTTGGAAACAGGACATATAGATGCATTTTCCAGAGACAGAGGCTGGTGTTTGGGAGACTGATTTGCTTCTCTGCCCTCTAAAGACTTTGTAGTAAATTTCCTCTGCCCATGACAAATGTTCCCAGTACAGTAGAGCTGACCCAGTTCCAGGGACAGAATTCCTCCACCATTCAAGGGGCTGATGACCAAGTTATGCAGGAGTTTCTGACTTCAGCAGTCTTTTGTGTTGATGCATTTTATTATTATTTGTAGTGGGTAATTTAGCTACAATTGAAGGGCTACATCTGCTATGAGAAAGATTTGTCCCATGGATGGAATTATGGTTTCCATGGAAATTTGCCTTCAACATGCTAGAACAATAGTGAAATTCAAATTCTGCCACACATATGTAAAACTCAAAACTTTCTGAGGTTGACCTTCCCTCATATCTTAAATAAAATTTGTCTTGAAGTGATCAATAAAGCCAGGCAATGAGTTTGGCTACAGAAAGGTACTGAAACATATAACAATACAGATAGCATTGTTCTGTTTTAGATTAAAACTTTTTAGATTATCCTAAATCATGAGCTTCAGGCAGTAGTCAGATATATGAGGCTGGCTGAACTAGCTTGGATAAGATCTGAATTAATTTGTCTTTTTAGTTCCTTTGCTCTGTGTTATAATAGGTCCTTTCCTGGTTGTAGGTATGAACATCATTTATGGCCTCTGAAAAATACCACTCACAACCAATATTAACAGGTAGATGTAGTCAAGTATTCAGAGAAATATTTTCAGAGAAATATTTTATTCAAAACACGTTTGTTATTCAAACAAGTTGTGATTCTCAGAGAATAATGGCCCTGAGCTTTTGGTTTTGTAGCTATGACTGGGGGAAGCCAAAATCCCAAATTTGAAGCAGACTCTTCTAACTTCACCTGTCAATAGAGAAAAAAATCCCTGTGTATCCAAATTCTAGTAATTTCAATTACTATAATCTGCTCAATTTCTTCTGGTTTTAAATCTGACTTGGTTTAGAATTTAGGTTTTCATCTTGCAATAGAAACAACCACCGTCTGCTTTTATGACATTTCTGATCGTATTTAAGCAAAGACATCCTATTCACTGTAATGGGAAAACAGCTATTGTCTGAATAAGAAAATGATTCTTCTACACTCCATCAGATTGTCTTGCATCTTTCTTAAGGTTCACTTGTTTTTGTCTCAAATATAAGAGTTTATAAGTACTCAACTCAGAAGTAGTCACTCTACTTAGAATCATCTTCTTATAATCTACTTATAGTCTATTTATATAGACTACAGTCTATATATGCATTCCATTCTCTTTTACCTAAATAATTTTTTTTTATTCTAAGCCTTGATGCCCTCATTTTAAAAGACACAGAAATATTTGGGAATTTATCCCAATTAAAAACTGAATATGTGTCTCATTATTATATCTAAAAATTGTTCTTCATTAGTTTCATAAACTTTATAACTTTGGGAATCTCAGCTTTTGCCTGTGAATTTTTGTTTTTTATGCCATTCTGTCTAACAATATGACTGAAAAGATCACTTCTGTTAATTTCTACATCCATCCCCACCTGCCCCTGGACAATTTTTATTAAACAGGATAGATACTAGCACTGTTTTCAATTGCAATTTGACATGATTCTCTCTACATAACTACCAGAACATAAAGGATATCAAGTAGCAGTGACAAGTCATATTTGATGAGCTGTGATTATTGTGATGAAATGAGAAATGGTGGAGAAATGCTGAGATATGCCCCTTTTAAGAAGTAGCTGGAACAAAGACTGGAAAAAGAGACAGTGTGCACATAACCACTGAAGTGTTATACTTTGGTTAAGTATCTTACCCACAAGAGGAAGAAAACAACTATTATAATGGTAAGATAATCTATTGTTCAGTGGGAAATGATACCAACTGTTAAAAGGAATTTTTTAAATTTAAAACTTACTGAGCAACAGAAGCTTCAGGAAAAAAGAAAACTAAGAAAGCTTTTGTGTGGTCTTTGGCATAAAAACAAAAAAAAATCTGGAGCAAATTATGGTTGATATAAACAGTAGAATCTGAGGTTTGTCTGACATAATTTATGGAATTTTAATTAATACAGAGACTGGTGAAGCTGTCAGACTACAGAGACTGAAGCAGAAAATTAGTTCAGAAATACGTTGGTTACAACTCCATTTTATGTAATCTATTTTGAATGTTATCTCTTTCCTTTATATGTTAAAACAAAACTATAAAATTAAGAGTCAGTTGCCTCTATTGATAGTTTTCCTTCTCACAGAGATGCTTTGGCTTCCCGAATATTTATTTAGAGTGTAACGTGTTTAACACACCAAAAAAATTAATGGTGATATTTTTAAAATGTTGAATTATCTAATCTTTATGGACGAACTTTGATTATTTTTCTAAACTGATATTATGCCATTTGTTTTACCCTACAGAAACCTTTAAAATTATAGGGATTTTCATTGTTTGGAAGACATTAAGATAAGCTTCTGCAACTTTGAAAAGCAGGTGCAAAATAATTCAAAAAGTTTGGTCCTACTCTCATTTATGTTAATGTGAATTGAGCTTACAATGAAACGATTGGGAAGGGAAAAAAACCAACCAAGGAATAAAATCAAATATTGGCATAAGATCATGTAACTAATGAGGTCAAATACTGAATTTTTTTCTTATTTTTTTTCTAAACTGTGGATGTTCAGTTTGTGTAGTATCTGAGCTCCTCAAATAGAAACAGAGTCTGCCATTAAAATGTATTTCTCTTGAAGAGCAGTGCTATCTCCTTTTCAAAAGCAGGAAACTACATGTTATTGTGTCTTCTCAAGTTTCAACAGTAAATCTGAGGTTGAAGCTGAGCCTGGATACAAACTGAGGTCTTCTGAGCTTATCCTTAGCAAGTTGTCAGCTTGACTGAAAAGAGATGGTCTGTCTCTCCATCAGTCAAGCTAAGTTGATTTCTGGCAACAGGGAATCTATCCTTACTTACACATCTTTGGGAAATGCACACGCTTATTCCTGAGAAGATAATAAATTACACCAGTCCAACTGGGAGTACACCGGCAATATAGTTTATTTCTTGTCTTTTCATTACAGTTAATCTGCTGCTATTTATGTCATCAAAACCTAATGTACCTTATTTGCTCTTTAGATATTTCTCCAATACCAAATTAATGGTGGTGGGAAATGATAGACAAATTCACTTTCTTTTCTGTCTTGTAAATCGATGAACCCGAAGGCAAAGAATTCAAGATCTATAATGGTGTATGCAGTTTCTAAAGGAAAAGAAGATAGGGATGCGTTTTGAATCAAAATTAGTTAACTAGCTTGAATTAGTTAATTACCTTGACCAAGTTATGGCATACCTTTCTCAAAGGGGAGAGAGGGTCTTTGCCCAGGAGCTTGCGGAGCTCATTGACAGGGCTTTAAACTAGATGTGAAGGGGGTGGGGTAACATATCAGGCTTGCCTGTGGCAAGCCGCGGGAGAACACAGAATGGTTAGAGGAATGGGGTGCTAGTATGGGCCCTCAACCTGTTGCCCAGGGGTGTGCTGGGGACACTGCACCACAGTCCAAGTCTTGCGGAGATGAGCTGGGGGCTCCTGAGGTAGTAGGAGCCAGCAAGGAAACTTCCATGGAACTTCTTAAGGGAAACAAGGGGTGTTCCACTAGGAAGGTGACACAACCGACAGCCCGGATGAAGTGTCTCGACACAAATGCACGCAGCATGGGCAACAACAGGAGGAGTTGGAAGCTACTGTGCTGCTAGAAAGCTATGACCTGATTGCCATTACTGAAACCTGGTGAGATGAATCCCATGACTGGAGTGTGGCTATCGATGGCTACAGGCTATTCAGAAGGGACAGGCGGGGAAGGAGGGGCGGAGGTGTTGCCCTCTATATCAAGAAATGGATAGAGTGTGAAGAGCTGTCCCTGAACAATAGCCACGAGCAGGTCAAAGGCTTATGGGTAAAAATTAGAGACCGAGGCAACAAAGGGAACCCTGTGGTTGGTGTCTACTACAGGCCACCCGATCAAGGGGAGCCTACTGATGAAGCCTTCTTCCTCCAGCTACAGGAGGCTTCACGCTCGCAAGCTTTTGTCCTACTGGGGGACTTCAACCACCCCAACATCTGCTGGAAAAGTAGCATGGCAAGCTGTAGTCAATCCAGGAGGCTCCTGGAGTGCACTGAGGATAACTTCTTAACCCAGGTAATAGACACCCCTACCCGAGGGGATGTGGTACTGGACCTGATGGTCACCAATGCAAGTGAGCTCATCAGTGACATCAAGTTTGGAGGCAGCCTAGGCTGCAGTGATCACGCATTGGTGGAGTTCACAGTCCTGAGGGATATGGGACAGGTGAGGAGTACAGTCAGGACCCTAAATTTTAGGAAAGCAAACTTCCAGCTCTTCAAGGAGTTAGTCAGTAGGACCCCCTGGGAAACGGTTCTCAGGGACAGGGGAGCAGAACAGAGCTTGCAGATCTTTAAGGAGGCTTTCCATAAAGTGCAAGAGCTCTCAGTCCCCAGATGTAGGAAATCAGGCAAAGAAGGGAAGAGACCAGCAAGGCTGAGTCAAGACATGCTGGTCAAAATAAAGAGCAAGAGGGAACTGCACAGGCAGTGGAAGCAGGGACAGGTATCCTGGGAAGAGTATAGGGACGCTGCTCACTTGTGTAGGAATGGGGTCAGGAAGGCCAAGGCGCAGCTGGAGCTGAACTTGGCAAGGGATGCAAAGAATACCAAGAAGGGCTTCTACAGGTATATCAACCAGAAAAGGAAAGTTAAAGAAAGCATACCTCCACTGATGAACAAGAATGGTGACCTAGTATCAACAGGTGAGGAGAAGGCTGAGGTACTCACGAACTTTTTTGCTTTAGTCTTCTCTGGCAACCGCTCTCCTCACCCCTCCCGAGTCATTGGACAACATGTTGGGGACCAGGGGGGTGAAACCCCTCCCACTGTAAGGGAAAATCAGGTTTGTGACCACCTGAGGAACCTGAACATATGTAAGTCCATGGGACCTGGCGAGATGCATCCCAGAGTCCTGAGGGAATTGGCTGATATAGTTGCCAAGCCACTCTCCATGATATTTGAAAAGTCATGGCAGTCAGGTGAAGCCCCTGGTGACTGGAAGAAGGGAAACATTGTGCCCATTTTTAAAAAGGGTAGAAAGGATGACCCTGGGAACTACTGACCTGTCAGCCTCACCTCTGTGCCTGGGAAGATCATGGAACAGATCCTCCTAGAAGCTATGTTAGAGCACGTGGAGGACAGGGAGGTGATTCGAGACAGCCAACATGGCTTCACCACGGGCAAGTCCTACCTGACCAAGCTAGGGGCTTTCTATGAGAGAGTTACCACACAGTGGACAAGGGAAAAGCAATGGATGTCATCTATCTGGACTTCTGGAGACATGATCCCCCACAACATCCTTCTCTCTAAATTGGAGAGATATGGATTTGATGGGTGGACTGTTCAGTGGATAAGGAATTGGTTGGATGGTTGCATCCAGAGGGTAGTGGTCAACAGCTCAATGTCCAGATGGACATCAGTGATGAGTGGTGTCCCTCAGGGGTCCGTACTGGGACCGGTGCTGTTCAATATTTTCATCAATGACATTGACAGAGAGATTGAGTGCACCCTCAGCAAGTTTGCAGATGACACCAAGCTGAGTGGTGCAGTTGACACGCCAGAAGGACGGGATGTCATCCAGAGGGACCTGGACAAGCTGGAGAAGTGGGCCCGTGTGAACCTCATGAGGTTCAACAAGGCCAAGTGCAGAGTCCTACTCCTCGGTTGGGGCAATCCTCGGTTTCAATACAGGCTGGGGGATGATGTGATCGAGAGCAGCCCTGCAGAGAAGGACTTGAGGGTACTGGTGGATGAAAAGCTGGACATGAGCCGACAATGTGCCCTCACAGCCCAGAAGGCCAACCGTATCCTGGGCTGCATCAAAAGAAGCGTGGCCAGCAGGTCAAGGGAGGTGATTCTGCCCCTCTACTCTGCTCTGGTGAGACCCCACCTGGAGTACTGCGTCCAGCTCTGGAGCCCTCAGCACAAGAAGGACATGGAGCTGTTGGAGCGGGTCCAGAGGAGGGCCACAAAAATGATCCAAGGGCTGGAGCACCTCTTCTACAAGGGCAGGCTGAGAGAGTTGGGGTTGTTCAGCCTGGAGAAGAGAAGGCTGCAGGGAGACCTTATAGCAGCCTTCCAGTACTTAAAGGGGGCCTATAGGAAAGATGGGGACAGACTTTTTAGCAAGGCCTGTTGTGACAGGACAAGGAGCAATGGTTTTAAACTAAAAGAGGGCAGATTTAGACTGGATTTAAGAAAGAAATTTTTTACAATGTGGGTGGTGAGGCACTGGAACAGATTGCCCAGAGAGGTAATGGAGGCCCCATCCCTGGCAGCATTCAAGGTCAGGTTGGATGGGGCTCTGAGCAACCTCATCTAGTTAAAGATGTCCCTTCTCACTGCAGGGGGGTTGGACTAGATGACCTGTAAATGTCCCTTCCAATCCAAAGCATTCTATGATTCTATGATTCTATGAAAGACTGCTATATTATGCACCTAAATGGCATTCACAATCCACAGGGCAGAGAGAAGAAGGAGACGCTAAAACAGGCAAAGGAGCATACAGAGAATTCAGATAGACATCTTGAAATTAACCATGTCAGAAACAATGAAAATATGTCAGCTCTGGTTTGTTTTCCTTCTCCAACATGATGGCAAAATGAAAAGCTTACATTTTCAGAGAGTGGGGAGAGCAATAAGGATTGTTAAGATGATAATGTCTCTTAAAAAATCTTTACTGCAACTTCCACTTCTAAGTATGCTCTGCTTCTGTTTTACAGGTGGTATGTATATTGTATAAATGAATGCTTGAAATTGGATGTTCAGACGACACGAGCCCCTTAGAAGACAAGACACCATTCACATTTGTATAATTGCTTTATCTCTGTCACAGATACTTAGCATCTGGTTTTGGTTACACATGTGAAGTTATCTGGGAGCTTTGACTCAGCTCATTAGCAGGCTTACCACAGCCAATAAGTCAATGGACCACAGAGCAAACTATCTTTTCCAGCGGCAGAAGGGAAACAGGCATGTGAAAATGGACTAATGCGCACACTGCTAGAAAAGTTCACAGTGTCACCACTCTATGGTTGTACCTGCACTGCTTATCAGTGTCATAATGACGTATCAGTGTGTTAATGAGAACAAAATGTAGCCAATAGGGACTCCTGTGCCTTGTCAGATTCCCTATATGAACTCAACCTTTGGGCTGAACCAGGACAGCAGCAACGACAATATAAGTTTTAACCTATCTCTGCATTTGAGCCCAGCACATATTTATTGTGTCTGTTCTAGGCAGTAGGAAGTTGGTACATACGTACTGGCTTACATGCAATAGGCATTTTCCAGTTCACAGGTGGAGAAACAAGACTTGATCTTAAAACTAGTTTAATGCACATATTTTTATTTCATGCAGAAAGAACTTGTAGCACTACAGCTAAGCTGTTCCTGGGCCTTATGTTCAAGCCAAAGCTGAAGGCACATTTGCAGATAATACCATGTGAGTGGCATCACAAGCTTCCAGAGGGAAAAGAGGTAGTAGGGGAAAATCACAGTATTACATCTTGTCAGCACTAGCTGGAGACCTACATCACATTAAGTATCCTAATCAGGCTGAAGCGAATTTCAATGCAATATGCTCCATGTATTCTTGTCCTTTTACAATAACAGGCAAAGTAGACACTTGTTGCAATACTATTCGGCCTATATATATCTCTTGCTCAATTGGTCATGACCTGTTGCAAATCCTCTCTTTTGCATCTTGAAATGCATTTTTTGGTCATGAATTTTTGTAATTTAACATCACTGAACAGTCATTTTCATACTTGAAATGAAATCTTTAATATATTTTTAATTCTTAACATTAATGCTATGGGAAAAAAGATATTAAAGTCCAATTTTCAGTACTTACCTATTTGTTTTTACAGTATCAAGCAAAAAGTATAATGTAATGTATCATTGCACCTTTTTCTTTTAGGCAAACTTTAAAGACTACCTTAAATTTTTAGAATACAACTCTGTGATTGCCACCCATGTCACATTCAACCAACGTGAAAAAGCATTCTGTAGGTTTTATTAATCCAGAACTATAAAGAGTATAGAGTGAATCATAACATTAGCCTGGCAAAGCTGCCAATAATGCACAGGGTAGAACTGAATCCCGCTTGCTTTTGAGTAGGTGATGCGCATGCCTTCACACAGCAGAAAACCTTTCAAGTTGGAGGTGAACTAAGGAGCTCAAAAATGGATGCTGTAGATATGAAATAAGAAGAAACTGCTCTGGAATACTTTTATGACCATAAATATATTCATCATTATGTAAGGCTGAATTCACCCACCTCAGTATTATATATTTAGAGCTCACATAATTCCACAAAGAATGACATGAAAATGAGGTGCTTAACTTGAACTACTTTGTGCCAAAAGCTTCCAAGATTAACTTCCATACAGTACAGTTCACACAGCTGTTTTTTAAAATTAACTGGCAAAAAGAGAACACAGACATAGATATAGAAGCAAAAATAAGTGCTCCTAGCTCTAATAGAAACAGTGTGGATTATAGAGAGGACAAATACATGGCTTGAGAAACAGGCAAGGCTGCTGAACACTTTCATCCTAGATAGCTGTTTCTGTTTTTTTTCTCTGATTAGCACATCACCTTCCAAAGTGTACAGTTCTTCTGTGTAATCTTCCAGAACATTGCTATTTGGGGTATTTACTGAAAGCCATGTTTCATCACCTTGCTTCTACAAAACCCCACCAGGCCTTTATAATCCATGACCTAACATATGACTAGAATTCATGGTGCACATTTTGATGGCTATTTTAAAACTTATCAAAAATTGTGGGAACTAATTACTTGTAGAAAATGTGCATGTTTGACAAGTGCACAGAAAACAAACAACAACAAACTCTTAAAAAGAGTTTTATTTTACTTTTTCTAGAGAGATCTTCCTTCATTTTTCATAATTTCTCTCTTCAGAAGTACTGGTATTTTAACACATTAGTCAATCCCATTTGGAGATTTTGAGCATATATAATAATATTCGTGAATGTTTTTAATCTCAGAGTAGTTTGTAGTGGAAATTTGATAACTGGAAAATTATGTATTAGTATTTTATGAGATCTGAAGATTTTTCATAGCTATTTGTAGCTATTTGCAGTTCCCATGATTTAAAGCCACATAAGACATTGCATTAAACATCTAAGGCCAATTGTTTCAACTGCTGAACCTCGATGACATTTCAAACCAGCAATTTTGCATGCCTAAATGAAAACTTTTTTTCCTGAACTTTCTTCTTGACAATCGATATATTTATCCTTGCAGTTTCCTCTGAGACTGGCAAATGCTACATTTTCCCATTTTACAGATGAAGAAATGCAGCATAAAGATCAAATGTCTTGTCCAAGATCAGACAGACAGTCTATGGCAAAACTATGAACTCTAAATCCCAGGATACCACTGTAGTCATTGGACCAGTCTTCAATTTTTACAGAACTACCCTCTCTGTCAAATATCAGCTTTAAACTTGTTGACTTTTGAAATTACTTGTCGCTTGAAAATGACAAAGATGTGTGAAATGCTTTACAACATTGGGAAAATTGGATGTTATTCAATTTTCAACAAAGTTAAATGAAAGCCCTGAAATATGAAAATGACAGCATTTCCCTCTAGTGGCTTTCCCATTATTTCATAGTGTCAGTAAGACAATTTTTTTTCCTTTAGCTTTTCTCTTCTAGCCTATTCTTTCCATACAGATTTTTTTTCTCTCATTGAGTAACTCAGTTTTTAAATTTCTTCCAAATAAATCTTACTTCTTGCAGCCTTACTTTACACCAAATAAAAAAGAAGAGAAAGAAGAAAAATTTTATCAATTTTTTTTAAACTCAAACACATTTGAGTAGATTCATTTCCATCCCCCATACAGTTTAAAAAAAAAAACAAACCACACTGAGGAGTAGAGGTCTAGCAACAGGTCTTTCCATTCCTCTTCTGGTTTCCTTCTTCCTCAGTTCATTGATAATCACTATACAAAGGCATTTGAGCATCCTTAAAACAACCTAACTTTCAGGAAAAAAAGCATTGTAAGTAATTAACAAGATCAGCCTTCTTCAGGTACCTAAAGTTGTAAAAACAAACAAAAAGAGATGAAAAATGTAAATCCATATGTGTTGGTAATTTAGGTCTTCGCTTTTTTCTTTATGAAATAAGAAATATACCAGTGAAAATGTAAAGATTTTTTTTCCTAAAACATGTATAGGATAAAATAGAGGTGTTTTTTTAAAAATTTCAGGATGCTAGTAATTCAAAAGGCAAAAAAGGTTTTACAAATAGATGATACTGAAAGCTTAGTTGTTGCTGGATTTTTGGTTGGGTTTTTTTTGCGTGTGTGTGTGTGCTTTGTTGTTGTTGTTGGGTTTTTTGTAGTGTTATTTAAAATTTCCAAAAGGAATCAAAATGGATTGCTTCTCTAACAATATGTAATTGATAAGTATCAACAGATAAAGATGATAACAACCAATTCTTCCCAGGAACTTCCTCCACCTTTATTACTGTTAAATCAACAGATTTCTAACTCATCAGATTATTTCTCTCTGAATCCATAACACTGTTTTCTGATGCAGATCAACCACCTACCAATGCTTTCCCCCCCTTATTTTTCAGTACAGAGAGGAGAGCTGAACTGACTTAAGAATAACTTGATGACTCAATGGACTCTGCATACCAGTCTATTGTAATGCAAGTATTTATTCTTCATGCTATTGTTCTATATAGAGAATGCTGTTAGAGATAAAGAGCTTTATTATGGCACTGAGCTTGGTTAGGTTTAGGGATCAGTCTGGATACAGTTGACAGGAATATCAGCAGCTTCAGAAGCGTTAAACGGTCAAACATTTTTCCAGAAAGCCTCTAAGCAATTATGGCTACTGTGTATAGCCTTTATTAATACCTTTTCTACAGAAACCACATATATATTTTGGTACATTGCAGAGTATGTGGGGGGAAGGGAGTTCAGCCTATTTAGAATATATGTAGCTTTCTACTTTGACTTTTTGAACTTCTAAAGTGGAGGAAGAAAGGAATCAATGACAATAACAAAGATAGGAAATGATTCCACAGGAATCACCCACAGGAATCACCTGATAACGACCATCCATATTCAAATTTAGCTGGTGGGCTGAGAATCTGGTGTTATTTTAATGTTATTTCTTAAGAGTAGCGAATTAACATTCCCAGGAATGTTAAAGCATCTGCCAGTGATTCCATGTAATACTCAAGGTGACTCTGCGAAAAGTCACATACAGGGATCAAGTGAATAATTGTTATTGGTATAACATGGAGAACAATCCCAACAGTCAACTGTTCAACAAGTACAAGTAATTATCTGTAGCTCCCTGTACATTGCAATACAAACTGGTATCCAAGGTTTGTTCAAATCAGACCTCATTGAAAAAGGCACCTAACAAATGACTGAAACGAACCATACTCATTACAAATCAAAGTGACATAGACTGTTTATGGAGAGCAGTGTTTTAAAGATAACAAGGTAGCTTTCTGTGCTTTATCATCTAGATAAAACACTGTCTAAGATGTTATGGATATTGACAGCTACATTGTTTTAATGAGCTACTCCCTAGAGTTACTAGAACATTCTTTTGCAAAACCAGCTCTTTTGATTAAGACAAAGCTATTATTCTAGATGGCCCAAAACATTTAAGTTTATATAAGAGAAAAAACTTGGAACCATCATTAATTCTGACATCTGATTGCATGCCAATTTATTTCTTACTTTCTAGCCTTGAGTGATTTATAATTTTGGTCTCCTATCTAAAAGGAGAATACATAATTCTTTTGGAGACTGTTCTTTCAATTAGCCTTTGGTGATAGTTTTAAATTTAAAAGGTGTTTGTTAATTTTCAGAGAATTTGCTCCTGCTGCCTAACGAAAAATGGAGAAAGACAGGACGAGATGAGGGTGCCTGCAGCTATTGCAGCCTCCTGTTGGCTTGTTTGACAAGATCTTACCGGTGCAGATGGGAAATAGTCTACTGCAGAGATGGATATTAGTACAAGAACCAGAAAAGAAATGCATCTCATACTGAGCCTGATCAAAGATCAAGAATATCAGTATGAAACAAGAATAGCCTTTAAAAAAAAATCATGCCAGTCTGGTTCTTATGAAACATACAGAAAAAAAGAAAGACATCTCACACTGGGCTTGATCTAAGATGAAGAATGCAAATATAAAGCAAGAATTGCCTTTAAAAAGTTATGTGTACTAAGACAGTCTGGTCCTTACAAAACCAAAAAAACCTACAGAAACTGATTTGGTTTTTTTTAAATCAAAATGAAAGCAACACTTCAAGATGTTAATGAAATAAGTCTAGAGAATCTTCAAGCTGCTGAAGGAACTGGCAAATTAAATTACAAGTAGAATAAAGTTTCATGGTTCTTACCACATGTTGTTGAGAGGCTGGTAGTGCAATGCATACTTAAGCAACACACTAAGAAGCTATACAAGATGAAAATCACTGCCTGCATATCAATGGCCTACTCCTGCTAAAACTCCTTGGGGGCAGTGGACAATTACCTAAATTAAAAAGTTGAAAGAATTTGTAATAAATGAAGTCATGCTGCCAATAGTTTAAAAAGTGAAAAGTATTTTAAAAATTCCTAGGGGTAGGGTGACACTAACCATTGGCTGTCATTTCTACTAAACCCTATTAGAGAACACGGGTAGTGTTAAGCATCAAAGAAATTTCTAACCAGAAGAGCTATCTTTTTTAATGACTCAATCTCTTAGCAATTAAAATATATTTTCTGATATTAATTCTATTTTCTGGGTAACATGGTTGAAATTTGTGGGTAATTTTAGACAAGCTTCTGATAAACAAATAATATTGTTTCCATAGGCAACTGTTATATATATTGGATCCTTTTAGTGTCCTCAGCACAGGTACCAGCATCTGTACATATATGAGGAATAAATTCCTTCTTACTAGCTTTCTAGAGAGAGCTGTATCTGCTGAAGTCTTCTCAATGGCCTATATTTTATGCTGGCATAACTTAGAAATATTTAGTTCATATCAGTTGAACCCACCTTTTTTTATTCTCAGAGCTAAAGGACCAATTTCTAAAAGAGATGCAGATAATCACAAATCTTCGTAAGACATAGGATTAAATATGTGCTTCCAGTTCCTTTTGCAAGGGCCATCTTCATGACATGAAAGACACCTCTTTCTTCTATCTCATTTTATCAAGTTCTTTTGGGTCAAGGTTTGTACTGCATCAGAAAACAGCATGATGGAGAAGGGGGAGAGAAACAGAGATGAAATAGTTTTCATAAGGAGTCTCCTTGATGCATTTATGCAAGTGAATAAATTAAATATTCACAACATGGTGACTCTTGGGCACTTTTGGAAGTGAGAAAACTCTTTATAAAGTAATTTGTTGCACTGCACTTTCTGTTTCTAGAAAGTCAACTTTCTTAAGATCTGTATCTCGGTCTTCCTTTCCTTCTATACCAGTGTGGTAAAAATAATTTTTTTTTTTAATCAGCTCTTAGAGAGAAAGAAAAAAGGAGATCTTAAAATTTTCAGTAGGTTCACAGAGAAAAAGAGAACCTGAAGGTCTTTTTACACTAATGAAACTCTGGGAGTTCAGGTCAGTACAGATAGCAGTTTGGAATGGGAATTGAAATAGTTTTGAAGAAGGCCTTATCCCTCTTTCTTTTAAAGGTGTTATTGTTACTATATTTGGTCTGAAATATATTAATCACATGCTCGTTAGTCTACCAGTTGTTTGGTGAGAGACAACAAGTTATTTTCAAAGTGCATGGTCCTTCATGAGAGTCCATAGACTAAATTATTTTTTTAACCTCTCTCTTTCCTGTTTTCCTGTCATTTGCTTAGTAAATGTTGAAGCAGTCCTTATGATCTGTAGTCTGTACCACTAACTTCTTTACTAAAAGTGAACAGGCTTTTCTTTTACTGGATTAGTTTAGAATGGAGCAGTTTAGGCCTTTGTGAGAACTCCCAATGGAGATGGGCAGAACAATTGTCTTCAGGAATTTCCTAAATTCTTTTCAACTAGGTGCTTTCTCTGTGCATGAGAGAAGCTGGGTTTTGACAAGAATGTCAGGTATTTTCTATAATTGATATGAAGACCCTTTCTCTAGTAAATGGGTGAGATGTGTAAATCTGAAATTATTAAACAATCTTTCATTTTGTTCTACAGACATTCTTTCTGTTCTTTTCATTCTTTCCATTTCTTTTAATTAAAATTAATGTTGTTTTGAGGATTTCCCACAGAAAATGCCAAGTAGCAAAGCATTAAATATCCTTAGGAAACAGTGCAAAAGGAAAGAGTTTACAAGATCTATTTCTGTCTTTTAATAGCAGTGGTGAGTAAGGGTCTGATTTTCTTTCTGGAAACAGCACACAAAGATACAGGGATAGCTAAGCAATGCTGAGGGCTATGATAACTTGAATTGCCTTGCTTTTATTGATGGATGAAAGTGTACATAAAAAGGGTAATTTCAAATCAGTTAAATCTGCATTTGCATTTCCTAGTGTTGATATTTTATTCTAGTTTTAACATTTATCAATACAGGGAAGAATAGTCACTGTTCAAGGACCCTCCAATGTCCATAATTTATTTCATTTCAATGATTACTCCTCTAGTGTTCTTCAGAATTTGAAAATCACAGCAATTACCATATTAACAATTAAGAACTAACAACCTAACGTTTAAAGTTTTCAAATTTAAATAGAGCTGTATTAGATAAGCATTTGAAACTTGTTGCTTAATGGGAATGGATTCAGAGCTAATATTAGATTAAGTAAGCATAGTGAACACTTTTCCATCTGGTAATGCAATAAAACGTGTTAGTATTTTTTCAATAACAGGGAAAACAGTTTCTATAGCTATATCTATATGTATATGTATCAGAGTTCAGGGAAGTACAAATCTCTGTACTCTTTGTACATGTAGTTCCGGGCAACTGAATATGGAAAAATGTATTAACTTCTGGGACACTTTTTTGCCAGAAATGTTGAATATTAATTAAGGTACTAGAAAAATACAGTGCTACAGACAATGAAAAGATAGCTATCTAGTCTTGCCATTTAGTTATTGTTCATCATGGTCTTTCTGTAAGTGAGGTCTGAAGATTTACTATCTGGCAGGACAACTGTGACTGTTGAGAAGCCATGCTGTGGAAGCTTACAGAAAGAGACTGAAGATCCTGTACTTTGCCTGCAATCAGAGAGCCCAGATTAAAGACCTTGAGAGAACAAAAAAAGAATGAGTTCTGCACTGCCAATAATGTGAGCCAGACAGGAGTGACAGTAGGCAACTGCCTGTGCCTGTCTGAAATGAAGTGATAGGTTTATAACTACCTTAGAAAAAAATCTAAAGAGAAACAAAGAAATGTAAATGTTCTCACAACAGGAGGAAGGTTACGTTTTCCCTTGTTTGTTTACAAATAACCCTGACTCATCCTTCATACGCTCCTTTTCTGTCTTCATTTCAACACTGAATATTATATTTACTGGGCTTCCCCATCTGTAAATTTTTATCATTTTGAAATACTTTCATTCACTATTTTTGTTTGTGTTAGAATTTGGTTAGAACCACTGACTGAACTCATCCAACTTTTGCTTTTTAAAAAAGTGATGCAGTTCTAAAACACTCCCAGAATCTGCAAATATAGACTTGCCTTTGATTTTCCTAGTATCTAAGAAACAAGCATTCAGGCAAAACAAAAGCACTTGATAGGACCTAAACAATTCATCAATTCCTTTGTAATTCCAAAGAAGCATAGGAGAGAAACAATAACAAGGAAATAAAAATGCAGCATCTAAGTGATGAGGTAGGTAAGAGAGTAAGGGGAAGAAATGGGGAAAACTGATTAAGACAAAAGCTAGTGATTTTCTATTTAAGAATAAATTTGTCCTTGCCCAAACACACACACACGCAAACACAAAAGATTTGAGGAAAAGAGGACAAAAGTAATTTTTGAATTTCGTCTATTTCCAACGGAGAAGGGAAAGAAATGTCAGGAATGAAACAAAAACTCAATTTGCCCCCAGATGAAGAAAACAAAACAAAACAAAACAAAACAAACAAAGAAATAAAAGCTTGTGCAACCCTTTACTTTGGCCAGATGAACTATATTTAGCTGCTCCAAAAGAAATTTTCATTTCTTCTTTCTCCTGGATAGAAGCAAATGTCAGAGTGGTGTGTGTTGGTTCAGGACAATGCAGCTGAGGAGTGGTAAAGAGGCTTTATTGTCCCACAATCAGTCAAAAAAAAAAAAAAAAAAAAAAGGAAAAGAAGGAGCTCTCAGTTTTCATTAGGATTTCCAACTGTTCAGCAGTCAAGAAAAAAGAGCTCTGTACTTGCTCGTCATACCTATATTGCTGGGAGCTTCTGGTTCAGCATTCTTAGTGTAATTTCAGTGGCTGAAGAGCAACATAAGCACAGCTGTGCGTGCAGCAAGCAGACCATAGACTGCACGCGAATGTGAGAGCCAAGTTGATTCCACTATTAGCTCATTGACTTTAAATCATTTTAGAGGCCACTACATTTTGAAATTATTCATTTAAATTGTGATAGATTGCATCAGTTTATATCCAGGGAAGCGATAAAGAGGAAGCCTATGTTCACCTCTCAATAATGCAGCCTCTCCCAATATTGTGCCTCAATGATAATGGGAATACTATCACTTATGGCTTTTTTGATACTTAAAGACCATTAGAGCTCGACAGGACGCTATGCACTGGTAAACATTATTGTTTGACTGATGAGTCCACTTTTTTGAGAGAGTGACTGTAGTACTATGAAATCAGGTAATAGAGAATTCAGGCACTACAGGTCTGCACTTAACTGTAGTTTATTATATTCTAGAAGTGATTCAATAGGGTTGAAAAGATACAATATAATTCAAGTACTTCCCTTTCAGCACACAGTCACTGCTACAAACAGCCACTTTTTGCAGAGATAGAAAAATAAAAGTTTGGAAGAGGCCTTCAGAGGTCAGGTAGTCAGACCTCCTGCTCAAAGCAGTGCTAACTTCAAATCCAGACCAGGTTGCTCAGGTTTTTCTCCAGCCAAATTTTGAGGATCTTCAAGGAGGAAAGATTTCATAGTTTATCTGGACTACCCTTTCCAGTGCTTAGCCACCCTCATTGTGAAGATTTTTATTCATACATTCAACAGGAGATTATCTGACTAAAAGCTAATCAAATTAAGCAGAAATACTCAGTGAGGGCCAGAGGAACAATGACAGGGTGGGGATAATCCCTGGGTCCTACAGCCCACTGGAGCTGGCTTTAGCTGACTGGGAAGGAGAAATCCTCTGCCTCCAGACACCTACCTCTGTGTACCCACCAGGTACCACTGTGTACCTCTTGTCCTGTCACTTCCCAGGAAAAGATTTCCTCCTTCCTTTCCTTCTTGTCTACAACCTTTCTGTGGCGTTGTCTTCTTCCCCTGCTTAAACAAACCCAGTACCCTTAGCTCCTAAGCATTTTCATGATCTTCCACTTGATTGCCTCTAGTTTGACATTATCTCTGTTGTACTTGGGGAAGGCCCTTTTGCATGCTGAAGAGCAGGGAATAGGAACTTCCCTCAACTTACTAAAATACTGCAAACACAGGTCTGTGTGTAGTTAGCAAGAGTGCACTGCTGGCTTTTGCTCAGCTTGCTGTTCACCAAGACTCCTCGGTCCTTTTCTGCAGAGCAGTTCCCTGTCCAGCCATTCTCCAGTCTGTACTGATGCAGGTGTAGGGCTTTGCATTTATCTTTGCTGAACTTCATGCTCAATAGAAGACTAAGCAGAAATACCAGTATGGAAGGAAAGCTGCAAGCCTCTTAGGACAGTAGCTCCCACTGGCAGATGACTGTCCCTAGCTCCTGTAACAGAAGAGTGTCCTTGACTACTATTACTTGTGGCTTCTTCTCCTGTGACACTGGAGCTGATTCATCAGACAGGTGTGGCTCTCCCAGATGCCTGCCCTGCCAGAACTTGCTCTTTAGCTCCTGTTGCCAGAGCTCTATATTTTTTCCATATCTGCAAGTGGAGAAAGAGTCTTCTGGTGGCCAGAACTTATCATCTTTCAGCTTCCACTATTGAGAAAATGCACCTATCTTGACTATAGCTTCTGGCAGTCCCTATTCTTATGGGAGGTGGAGCTTGGATTCGTCCTCTCCCGCCCCCGCCTTGAATCTTTGCAAAAAACTTTTTGCTCTCCCATTCATTCCCCTTATGTTTTGCAGTGTGCTCACTGCGTCCTTCACCTGGCAACTCAGTGATTCAACCAGAGCACAAAGCTGCCACTGATGAGGCTGTCATTGCTGCCAGCTACAGCCTCAGGGAAGAGCTGTGAAATCAAATTGCTGCTGAATAGTCAAATAGTCACTGCTTAACTAGGCTCTCCTCCCACTGATGTAACCTTCCAACCCTTAGGTAGTTTTTGGGTTTTTTTCCCCAAGAAAAGATGCACCACATGTAGGACACCATAGTAGTATAAATGCACCATTAAACTAAGAGTAAAAAGATATTCCTAGCTCTGCCTCTTCATTTCTAAACACATACACAGAGAGTGAATATTTCCCTTCCACACATGCAGGCTTCTGGGGATTGGATTTTTAGTGTGTCTCTGTACAGCGTCTAGCCCTTTGGCACGTCTGTCTTAGAACTGAACTTCAAGGTGTGACTGTTTTAAGTAATCAAATTATTGCATGTGTTTCTGAATGCAGCTGATTGCCACCTCTTTAACACTGATACATGACATCATCATCATTTAAAAATACTGTGGAGAATAAGTAACAGAATCTGTGGATAATCACCAGCCAGCTTTAACATTTAGCTGATGAGTCTTTGAGTATGTTTCCCATCAGGGTAAGTCTCTAAAAGAAGATCTGCACAATGTCATTATTGGTGAAGGAAAAGGCAGCAGCTGCATTTAATTAAAAATTCATAATAGCTTTGATTGTAAACATTCTCTATTTTGCTTGGTTGTACCTTTTGCCCCCAGGGCTCTTGACCAAATCTGAATTTATTTGGAAAGACTGAATGCAAATGGTCCAGCTATTTTTGCACATGATGAGGATTAAAAATATATCATTTTTTGTTGTAAAAATATTATTCTATTATAAAAATATTTTCTTGAACAGCTATATAGCTGGAAAGGCTGTTAATAGAAAGTTGAGATTTCACTTGGCATTCAAACAGTCTGTGTTGAGGAGACATGGCTGTCTACGTTCCAGTATTCAGTTCCTGAATCAGGACTGAAAAATTGAGCTCTGCATGTAAACACCCATTCCTCACAAATAATTTATTCTACATTTATAAAGTTTTACATAAAGAGTGGTTATGTTTTATATCCAGGTATAAATTAGTTTGAAAAGTTGAAGTTATATAAAGACTAGGCTGGGCTGAACAAATGCTAGTTGTCTGGGATATGGAGACCCTGAGAAACAGGAAAGTTTGGTGGATATAAACTACATGATATTCCATCCTTATGATCCCAAAAAGCTAGAAAAATCTTGGAGAATAAGCTTCTGTTGCTAATTTAGTTCTGTAAACAGATTGTAAATCTCAATATGCAGTTCAATAAAGTACTCAACAGTCAGAAATTGTCCTTGTTAACAATGTACCTGCAATCTGTAAAGAAGTCTTCTATGCTCCTCTTCACTCCAAAGAGAGGACCCAGCTCAAGGTCCTTCCATCTTTTTTTATGGCTTATTCTATCACTAGGTGAAATATTTTTATCTTTGGAAACACCCACCTTCCCCAATAAAATGAGGATGCTTCTCCAGAAACAAGGCTCTTTATTTGATATTCAGCATGATCTTTAATGTCTTTCTATGTAAATTTACTTAATCCATCATAAAAAGGCAGAAAGAAATATAACAGAAAAAAAAAAAAAGAATTTTATGCCTCATGTTATCAGTTTATATATTTCATCCAGTTTATATCTCTTCTTCATCACCTTCTGAGTCCCTCCTTCTTGCTCTTTGCTCAATAACATAGCAGCCCGTAAGACGTCTGTCTTGAACAGAATGTGCAATAAAGGTGTAATAAATTTACATTAACAAAACCCAGTAAATCTGGGGAGACAAGTCAAGGTCCAGAACGTGGAGATGAGTGTTTACGTACCCTTGCACAGTGTGGATGTAACACTCAGCAACACTTAAAAGAAATAATTTCTCATTCAAAATTCATTATATTGTAAGTACAGATTTAGTAACACACTGGCAGCTTCTATTGATTAACCCAGGGATATTGTGGAAATTTGAAACATACTGAAAGTGACTTTAAAAGGAGATACTGATTTTATTTGGGAAGAGTGGTACACAAGCTTGCTAAAAAGACGTGAGCAGCGTAATTCTTTTAGAGTAGTAAGAGCTGATGAGCTGTAAATTATCGTATTATATGTGCTCTTCTATGAAAATTGTTTATATTTCAAAACCAACTATTTAACTCCCTTATAGCAAGTTAGGATGATAAAGATTGTCATTTGCATTGATGGAGGTGAAAAAGAGAGAGGAGAGATACATGCTTTTGATTGAACAACTAGAACTTGAGGAGAACCCCATAAATTCAGGAGTAAGACAACTAATGATTATAGCACATTGTCAAGCGTACACTACTTATGACTCATCTTGAACTTGCCTGATACTTGCTAGTTGCTGAGTCTTTAAAATATATGGATTTAAACAAATACGTGGTGACTTCCTGCACATCCAGGCACATGAATATTGTCAAGCATTACTGCATTTGACATCTTGTAAAATAATCTGATATTTGGAGACAAATTCTATTATCATTCTACCATAGGAATTCTCTAAAGAGATTTTTTATGATACGAGGTTGATAAGACACTGGAACAGGTTGCCCAGAGAAGTTATGGATGCCCCATCATTGGAAGTGTTCAAGGCCAGATTGGATGGGGCTTTGAGCAATCTGATCTAGTGAAAGATGTCCCTGTTCATGGCAGAGAGGTTGGCCTAGATGATCTTTGAAGGTCCCTTCCAACCCAAACCATTCTATGATTTTAAAATTCTTTTCTGCAACTTGCTTTTTAAATTATTTTTTGTATGCCATTATCTGGTTTGACACAGTAATAGATTTTCTTGAAATTACTTAAAACCAAGAAACCTGTGAGTCATTTCACAGAATAAGGACTTGAGCCATCATGACTTGATGATTTATCTTCATGTAATCTATTGCAATATCCATCTCTGCTATTGTTATGCAGCTGAAATTTCCATAAATTATCAGAAATGCTCTGATTTCAGGTATTGAGAATATGCTCGTGAAATTCACAAGGCAAATATTTATACCGATGTTGAGCATATTCGAATGAACCACTGTCTTTAGCAATGGTGTTACTGGTAAAATCACTATATGAGTAAAGTCTTTCCTACATATTTTTCATATATACGTATATATATATTTATGTATGTATGTATACCCACAAAGAAGCAAACAAAAACTTCAAATCAAGGTCAATCTCTATAGAAAAATAACCTTATATCATAAAGGAATCTGCAGTTATTTGCACTAACAGTGTTTAAAAAATTTAACAGGAATTTTCTTTTTTAAATAAGCATGTCCTTGAAAGTTAAAGACAAAGACTCAAATTTTTGGCTTGCCTTGTGTTATTTAACTAGCTTCTTCCCTCCACCTACCGTCTTCTTAATGTGATTTGGTAATTTCATGCCTCTGGAATGTCAGCAAGAGTAATAAAATAGCAATTTAAGAACATGTTAAAAGCCGATCTAAATGGCACCGTTCTTCTGAAGCTATTAAAAACAGAACTCACAGTAAGTCCTCATATTGTTAGACAGCTCTGAAACTTCCATGCTTAAAAAGAATTGTTGTTTTGGCTCAGGTGATATTCTATAAGATGAGGGGGCAATTCAGAGCTCACAGACCAATATCTTCTCACAGGAGATTACACAGTTTATCTTTTCATACTCTTCTAAAGAATGCCCTCGCCTTTACTACTCTTCCTCTCCACCCTGATTTTTTATAGCACAGATGTTGACATACTTTATGATTAAAAAGTAAATATTATTACTGAAGAAGAAGAAATCTTACATGGTTCAGAGTCCTAGCATAATACTCAAAGGTACATGTGCTGATTTTAGTTTTTTGGATCTGCCTAACTGGTTTCCCAGTCTTGGAAGACTGATATACTTTTTTTTTTTAGTATCTGGAAGGGGGAGTGAAATGATGGAGAGAAAAAGTGGGAGAAGGAAGGCTATAATTAGGAACTTTCATTACTGAGAATCAGGTGAGGCAAAAAATTAGGCAAGAAATTAAGGTTGTTAAGGCAAGAAATTAAGGCTGTTAATGTGTCTCACTCCTCCTTCCACTTTGGGGCCTTCAGCTGACAACACTGCAGGTGCATCTACATTAGCATCATAGTTCTGATCAGGGAATGCATTTCTGAAATGAATCTCCTAATTGGCCAAATATATAATAGTTTAGTTTGCACTGAGGATGGTCTCAGAAAGCATGGCTGGATGCCTTTCAAAAAAGGGTAAAGAGGAAGACATGATCCAGGCACATCCCTACTGAACTCCACAATGAGTGAGCAGTCAGTCCATAGCAACAGCCTAGAAATAGGTCAAAGCACAGTTCCTGTTAATATTAGGATCTCAATATCAACTGCTTTGCTGTATAGATCCATTCCTATTGGTCTGCATTATATATGTTGCCAGTCTACAAGAACCTCGTTCACGCCAAGTTTCCCTTCAAGAGTAAACTAACTGGTTCTCCCATCTTTTCCCTACTCTTGCTGCCTGCCCCTCTTTCCCCTCAAAAGAAGGAAACTGAAACAGAGGGTTGGTCTCCTTAAGGACTGAAACCAAATGGCATAGAAAAGACTTAACAATACTTTTGAACTTCAGGCATAAGCAAGGAAGTTGCAGAGAGAAAAGTGGCTTAGGCAAAGCTATTACTACGTGTTTTGTGTCCTTCTAAATTGTCCCTGTACAAACCACTACTTTTGATGATTAGGTGACTCTTTAATTGTCCTGGTTTCAGCTGGGATAGAGTTAATCTTCTTCCTAGTAGCTGGTATAGTGCTGTGTTTTGGATTTAGTATGAGAATAATGTTGATAACACACTGATGTTTTAGTTGTTGCTAAGTAATGTTTACACCAGTCAAGGACTTTTCAGTTCCCATATAAACTCGGGGGAGTTGGCCGGGGGCAGCGATTGCTGTTGCAATCGCTGGTGTTGGTCAGTGGATGGTGAGTGGTTGTGTCACTCGTTTTTTTCCTGGGTTTTGTTCCTCTCTCGCTCTCGTGTTGTTCTCCTTCTCATTACAATTGTTTGTTTGTTCCAATTATTAAACTGTTCTTATCTCACCCACGAGTTTTTTTACCTTTGCTCTTCCGATTCTCTCCCCCATCCTACGGTGGGGGGGAGGGTGAGCGAGTGGCTGTGTGGTACTGTCATGGTTTAGCCCCAGCCGGCAACTAAGCACCACGCAGCCGCTTGCTCACTCCCCCCTGGTGGGATGGGGGAGAGAATCAGAAGAGTAAAAGTGAGAAAACTCATGGGTTGAGATAAAGACAGTTTAATAGGGAAAGCAAAAGCCACGTGCGCAATAAAAGCAAAACAAGGAATTCATTCACTACTTCCCATCGGCACGCTGGTGTTCAGCCACCTCCAGGAAAGCAGGGCTCCATCACGCATAACGGTTACTTGGGAAGACAAACGCCATCACTCCAAATGTCCCCCCTTCCTTCTTCTTCCGCAGCTTTATATACTGAGCATGACGTCATATGGTATGGAATAGCCCTTTGGCCAGTTTGGATCAACTATCCTGGCTGTGTCCCCTCCCAGCTTCTTGTGCACCTGGCAGAACATGGGAAACTGAAAAGTCCTTGGCTAGTGCAGCAACAACTAAAACATCTCTGTATTATCAACACTGTTTTCAGCACAAATCCAAAACATAGTCCCATACCAGCCACTATAAAGAAAATTAACTCTGTCTCAGCTGAAACCAGGACAGGTACTTAATTGCCAACTGGGGCGAAACCACAACAGTAATCCACTGACGATATTTGTCTTGAGTCTCTTTCTGGGAGGTCCTCATCTGACCAGCAACTAAAAGTGCCATTAAATCTTGAAAATACATGATGGGGAGGCTACACCTTTATATAGGTATCTGAAAGAAAATAAGTAGTACCTATCCCCAAGACATGTATCAAGACACCATTGGAAGAAATGTCTGTAGAAAAACTTGCTTCCTAACCAGAATTATCATGTGATTTATTCAGAGAGAGTTTTAATATCCAGGACAGACTTGGTAATACTTTACCTCCTGCAAAGAGAAGCAATTGCAGTACACATATGGAGGTACCACAGTGATGGACTTCATCATTCTGATTTAGAAGGGTTAAAGAAGTACTGCTATGTTTTGGAGAGCTTTCCAGTCTCTGTAACTGGATATGGCTAATTCCTGGCAATTTTGCCAGCTTACTGATAAGACTACTAAGAAATCTTTCTTTTCTGAATAATATGGTGAAATATTATTTCTCTGAATAAAGGAAAAGGCATCCCTGAAAAGAGATACCTTATCATAACATTATTGCAATTCATTTATTTGTCATAACATCTGTAAAATCGTTGACATTTACACTAGAGTGTGCTGAAAGAAACTAGCTCCTGAGAAAGGGTTGTATCTTTAACTCAGGAAGCTTTTTGCATCACAGCCATATTGCACTATAGGAGAAGAACATAACACTTTTTATTTTATCATCATCAGGTCATCAACCATACATGGCACTTGTCTTATACACCCAGCATAGCCTGTGTCGCATTGTTTGTCCAAAGCTCAGTGTTTCTGTCCTTGTTTCATGGCTCTAAATTAGGGCATGGATCAATGGGGTAGAAGGCAAGGCATGGACATGACATTAATGCAGCTGTAGTGTGGGTCAAGTGGGTATTGAGAGAGGATCTCAGCTTAAAGGAAGCTCCCAAGTGAAGGAGAAGGGAGCCCCATCTTCCAGCTCTTTCCTCACAATGGCTCTTCCCACCAGCCGGTCTTGTGCAGCCAGCTATACTTGTAAAGGAGGGGGAAAGTGCACTTCATGCCCTGACAGTGGTTGCTCCACCTGTATTGAGGTACATAAGCATTACATCCCTTCTAGTCCTCTTTCCAGCATGCCAGCAACTGTCAGTAGAAAGGAGAATACATACTTCCTCATTCTTTGACTACCACTAGCTACCTAAGTCCCACATCTGTCCTCTTCAAATGGGTATCTTAGCTCCCTCTTCTCACAACAGTGATATCTTGTTCCTTCTCACAAGGAAAAGGGTATCACTAGTAAAATGATACCTATCAGCATTATGCCACCAAATGTCCCAGAACCATCCCCAGAAGTGAAAAAATAGGGATTTTCATGACACATTTGCATGACCCGTTGCTTCTCTCCCCTGACACTTGCCTACTTTCCCCAAATGTCTCCCTTTCAGAGATGGTCCTGTGATACAATCTACACTGCCTTTCCGCTGGAAATTGTGGTCGCAGGTACCATCTCTCTATCAGAAGCTAAAAGTATATTGGCAAAAAGCTATAGAAAATGCCATGGACTAGTAGAGATACTATAATCAGAGTGACTATCAACACTGACTCCTCCTATCTGGAACTGAATGAGATTGTACATCTTCTGTCCTGAGTAGATTTAACACTACCTAGCTTGGCAGAAAGAGAAGTTGTGAAAGGTGTTGATATAATGTTGTCCCACAGGGAAGCATCCAGCAGTCATGTCCTGTTTCATCTTGTTTCCTTCCTTTCTATTCCTTGTCTGGAAGACCATTTACTGAATAATACTATTTTGCTCTGTGCCAAATCTCTTCTAAAGAGAGCATTATATCAAACAAGGAAAATTCCTAGAATGCAGTTGAAATTTTGAATAGATTTTCAAATGTTTGAAAAGAAGGAACAATGCAGAAGAAAAAAGGGAAACACCGGGAACGGTAAAGCCATTTTGTGCATTGTCTTGCTTATGCCTTCTAAACAAGTCTTCCAATGGAAAGCGTATCATTAAACTCCAAGGTCATATTGGGAAACTGAACAACAATTCCAACAGAGTAATTGTTTCCAAAAAGATCCATTATGTTGCATTCACAGTATGTGTGACACTATTGAAACTTCTGCTACAGCAGTTGGTCTAATTAAGCAGCAGCTATGTTCATCGTTGAGTACGGATGCCTGGAAAGGCCTTCACTCCTCAAGTACAAATACTCAGACTGTTTTTTCTGTGTTTGATGGTCACGCAAAGTCTACAGGTCTATATTAAGTGCAGTTGCAAGCCAGCTTGTGTTGCTGGCCGTTGCTGCTTCCCAACAGTGCGAGAATTCTTGTGTGCAACTCTTAATTCAGAGGACAGACTGTGCCACTTTTGAAATTTGTTCCTTGTTCCAAAGTCTACATCTGATGATGTCATCTACAGCTAAAGATGTCTCCTGGATCCCTGTACCAGCTCACAGTATTAGACAGCTTACATAGCACAACCATGTGTAAAACACCTGGAACTCGGCTTTTTGCAATCCTTTGAAGTCTGATTTGGTCCATTTTCTCTTTTCCTGTCTCAGTGGCCAAGATACTGAAATTTGGCTCTGACCAATAAATCTGGAATATTGGCACTGACCGTAAAAGCTAGTAAAACACCAAAGCTAAGTGATTGCTTTCACTCTATATATTTTATACATTATATTATTTATAATTGTGATACGTATAATAAGCAACCCTTGAAGCCTGGTTTCTTTCAATGGCATAGACATAGGCAGCTTTTAATCTAAATTTAAATTGGCACTGACACCTGCTATAACCTTTTGGAAATCTATGAGCCCAGAAATGTTCAACAGTACCTTATTAATCCCCTCTGAGTTCCTGCCAGGGTGGTACAGCAAAGTGCTAAAAAATGTTTGGTATTTTCTCATATTAAGTTTTATTTACAGAGGAGAGGTGAAATGTGTATGTGTTGATTTGTGGCTGACAGTTCTGAAGGAAAGATACAGGAAAAGCCAGTGGGAGTCAGACCTGGCAGAGCTGTATCTGTATTGCATGGAAGAGGATGATCCAAGCATGCAGTCGATTTCTGTTATAGCTCAAGATGGCAACAGCAGGCTGGGCTCAGAGGGCAGACCAGTATGTAGACACCGTGGTAGGTGGTGCAATAGGATTCCAGGGCACCACTGCAATAGTATTTATGTCTTCAGAAAGGTCATGAAATAAGAGAATGTCTAACAACTTTTTGAAGTATGCTATTTCTGGAGAGCATTTCCAAAGTGGGTTCCGATTAATAATCCAGGTTTCTGAAGAGAGACATCTCCAGAGTTTCAATTTGATGAAGACATACAACTGAGAAGTCAGCAGGTTTCTCTTTGCAGGTACTTTCTATAGTGTCTTTAATGAGTTGCAACATTATGTGTATAAAGAGGCTTCAGTTTTCAATGGTAGCAGAAAATTTAGTTGACTTAATTCCTTTTTTCTAAAGAAATCTATTTGTTTCTTAAGTTTCACTTAAAAAAATAAAATGTGAATACTTATTATACTCTACACTACTTTCCATTTATTGACTCATTTTATCCAGCAGTTTCAATGCATTTTACTTATTCAAAGCTTTGGACATGCATATGCAGGACACAACCAACTAGACTGATGGGACAGTAGTGTTAAAGTAGGCAATAGACATGTTTGTAAGAATGTTTTATTAAATAGATCCCCACTAATAGAGGTACTTTTTACTCTATTAAATTAATTGTTTTTGTGAGGCTTTGAAATATATGCATTTAAATAAATTTGTTTAAATAAATTTAAATAAATTTCTTTGCAAGTCATGTAATTTTAATGAAGCTAAATATAGAAGAAGTTATATAAAACAAGAAATATATTCTTTTAGGACAACTATGAAAGGAAGGTCTTATTTGATGATGTAAAAAAAAAAATCTTAATTGAGTTCAATTTGCAATTATGTTTCCTTTTCCTGTTCTGTTATTTACTTTTCTGCTGTCCTTGTCCATAAATGGATTTTTATAAGACTTTCAGCTGACTGCCAAAGTCATTAAGCCACTCTTTGTTTCAACTACAATTCTCCATTCTCCAGTTCAGGGGGTTAGAAATAAGTGACAATGTACATTTTGAACTGTAACTCATAATTTTCTATAAATGCTGGTTGACATTAATAGACTATTTACATTTCTCCTAAAAACTGTCTTATTTTCTTGAGTAGATCAATAGCCAAACCTACATATCTGTAGCTACATGAGTGTTATCCTGTTTTAAAAATATGACCGGCTTTAGTGTCGTCTTGTGAAATGCATGCAGTGGTAATGCCTATGGGGGGGTGGAAAGGAAGCAGAAAAGGAAGGTGTGAACAAGTCTGCTTTAGAGCTTAGTAGCTTGTATGTTTGGCCAAGTTATCCTATAGCAAAGAAAGGGTTAATCAATTGATTACAAATATCCTCCACCCAATAGTTTCCTCCTTCTTGTGTAAGTTTCTCATCTCCCTCATTTTAGTGAGGACAGCAGGAGAACTATATTTAGCATTATACTTAATTTATCCTTCAGGATAGTTTGCTGTACACAGCTTTGATAAAACATCGCTCTCCTCCATGCTAGTATTTTAATTTCCTCTGTAGTTTATTTATCCAGTAGAAATACAGTTTCTGTTTTTTTGCCATACATCGATGTGCTGATTTTTCATTGATTCTCTCCTGCCTCCAATTCTATTCTTTGCAAGTTTTCTCATAGGGAACATGCAAATGTCACAAATTTAATTTCAGAAAGTACAATACTATTTGTATTGCTCAGCTGATACATTCTTTTTAGCTTGAATCTCTTTCCTGCAAGACAGCCCTTTAAAGACTCTTGCATTACCTTTAGTCAGGTACACCAGGTTTTCACGCTATGTATAACTCATCAACCCTCCAATTTGCAGCATATATTCACCTATCTATGGGAATCGTATCAGACATACCCGTGATTGACTTGATGGACTCTTAGCATCTCTAGCTGTGAAGTGAAAGCTGTGTACCACTTTCCCTTTAAAATGCAAAAAATAAGTGCAGAAGAGGATATGTTTCTAAAGTAATTGTTAGCAAATGGTACATTTTTCCACAATCACTTCTTTATGCAAAAGAATATCAATATATTTTAGTAAACAAGGATAACTCCTTTAAATCTCTATGTATCTTACAGATCCAAGAGTTAAAAAGTCTGAGGCAAGTCCAAGTTCACTGAAAGCTTCCAACAAGTAAAGATTGCTAGATATTCAAGACTGTAACCACCTCTTACATCCCACAACTATGACCTCAAAAGAAAGCCTTGTCAAAACCCAGTCATAATAACTGCCTATGTGAATATTTTCACTGCTTAAAGTCTGCCACTTATTCCTTTGTACCACAGTGGTTGCATGCCTGAGATCGCATTAAACTCAGCTAAGCATAACATGCAAAGGAAAAATGACCCTGAAAGGTCCCTTTCAAGTACCCCTTCCTTCCCTGCTTCATTTTAATGTGGCTGCCATATGGTTCAGGGGCCATTATAAGGTCATGTGTTTGTCTACTCCTGCTGTAAATGTTTCATTTCTCCCAGGAAGATAAAAGGACTGCCCCCTTATATTAACTGCAAAATTACCTTTTTTGTCCATAAATGTGAAGGGAGGATGGCAGTATGGAAACAGCACTTTGACAGACTTCTGAACACCAGTCTGCACTACAGGCATGTAGCACTGGGCACATTCAACAAAAACACTACTACAGAAGAAGAAAAGGAAAGAATAGCAGTGCAGCTAAAAATTGCATAGTTGCCAAAACTGGCAGTAAAATGGCTAAATTGTGAAAAACCAGCAGAGCTAAGAAAGTTTCAGATTTCAGGAAGGTATATATAAGACACATCGGATGACTAAAAGCAATGGTAATACCCATCTTGGAGAATGAACACAGTAGCAATCCAAATGAGACAGAACCGTTCTTTTGTGGCAGTATGGGGCAAAACCATAATGAAAAGTATTGTTAAATCGTAACATTACTGTTTCATATCAGTCTGAAGTGGCATTGATCAAATACTCAGCTTCCAAAGTCAGTGAGGAAAAAGAAAATGAGTTTCTAAAAATACTTTTTTCTTTCCATTGAGCTTGGATACATTTGGAGGGCAGTTTTACAGGTAGTAATAAAAACATAGAAGTCACTTATAAGATAGTTGCAGATATATTATACTGTATTGTAAGAATTTGTGGAAAACAAAATATTATCTCAAACAGAATATGTAATAAAAGGGATTTAAAAATTGCCATCTTTTAATTATTTGCTTAAATTTGAATGCTCATTAACTATGTAATAGGATGGAAGAGTTTAATTACCTAGTTTATAAAAACATCACTGACATTTTAATTGCAATGACAGTTCTTCTAGAAAATTGTTGGTTAACTTACACTGACAAATACATGATAAAATGAAGTTGCTATACTGGCAAAAAGGACAATATAAAATGTTGATATGCAGCAGTAGTGAAGTAATCAGACTATTACATATCTAGGAAATAGATCAGAGCAAACAGCACTGTCAAGAAGGGAGTTAAAAGGTGTGTCTTCACCACAAACACAGATATTGTTAAAATTGTGCATTTTTTATGGATCACAAACCTTACACTTTGCTGCTAGGTGAAAATTCATGAAACTAACATTACTGTTGTGGATTAGAAACAGTTGTATTAAAGGAAACAGATAACATAAGTATGGACGCAATAGAAACAACCTCTTGAAACATGGCAAGTATAAAGTCAAGTGATTATAAGGCAATTAAAAGTTAGAATAAGTGTCAGATATGAAATTGCATGTACAGCATGGCCTACAACAGAAAGTATTACAGTAGTGGGACAGTTGAAGACAGGAATAAGAAAATATGAAAGTCAAATAGCAAACTCAGTCAATCTCTTTCTGAACATAGGTATATGCTGAAAGACGCTGGAGAAACAATTGTTGTAAGTTAAATATGTACAGCATGGAAAAAATGTTACTTTTTGCTGAAATGTCCTGTGTGATAATTTGAAGTTTTTGTTTTATGGAAAAAGTGAATAAATGTTCTCTTTTCAGATAATTAATGATTTTAAGCCTTTGCTATATTCCTTTCAACCATCTCTTTGAGACTCAAAAGTCCTACCTGTTTTGTTTATTCTTCAGTCATCCCATTGCTCTTTTTTGCACTTACTCTAGTTTTGTTTTTCTAAAATATTTTCAATACAACTGCATACAATATTCAGTACAGATGCTCTGGATTCATACAATTATAATAGTTTACAATATAATAGTATACAATAATAGTTTGTTTTCATGAGTTCTAATGAATCTTAAGTTTTTATTTACCTTTCTGTTTTGACTTATGCAAAAAACTGCCTACAATAATTTTAAGATTTTTTCTGAATAACTAATTTAGATTTCTGTAAGACTATATTTTGTTCCATGTGAATTATTTTTGTATTTATCAACGTTGACTGTGTTAAATTATAAGATGAGTTCCACTTAAAATTGAGAGACCATTCTGGAACTCTCTGTCAACTACAGTTTTAGCTATCCTGAATAATTTTTAATTTTTAATTTAATTTTAAATGTTGTCATTTCACTATTTATCCCTTGTTTCAGATGGTTTAAAAGTTGAATAACACAGATTGTTACAGCCTACCTTGATCTTCCCATGTTAAAACCAAGCATTTGCATCTACTATTTAGATCTTTTAGGTAGGAAAGAAGACTTGTTTTATTTTATGGCATCTCCATTTCTTGAACAGCCTTTTAACACAGCCCTTTGCAATGGAATTAAAGGATATATTCAGAAAATAATATTAAAAAAACCAATTATGCCTACACTTTAGATCTCCTAATATGTCATCTGGAGTACTATGTCCAGTGTGGGATACCGTGGTTAAAGACTAAATAAAAAGAGACTAACACCACAAAAGAAGTGTCAAAAAACCTTGAATTGTTCTTGCTAAATTAAAGAAGAAGGATTGAGAAGGGAATGATAGCAGTCTTCAGCAGCTTGAGAATGCTGTTGGGAAGTGAAAGAAAGGATCTGTTACCAAGCCCTGTCACACAGGATAAGCAGTAGAAGATTTAAAACTGAAAGGAGGAAGTAGGTTCATGTATGGGATGTAGTTGTCAAGGTATTGGCAGCGATACAGCTACAGGGTGGCCTCCAAGAGAAGAGTCCAGGGGCTGCCTCATGATGGACGCTGCTGGTTCCAGATGGCTCCAATGGACCCACTTCAGGATACTGCTGAGCCCATCAGCCAAGCTGGTGGTACCTCTGGGAGAGGAGAAATATTTAAGAGTGGGAGAAATGTTGGACATGCAGAGATGGAGGGGGGAAAAAAGAGTGAGAAAAAGCAGAGAAAACACCAAGGTCAGAGGAGGAGATGCTCCATGTTGGAACAGATATTCCCAAAGGGACTGCAGCCCACAGAGGACCCATGCCAAAGCAGAAAAGAGTGAGAAGGAAGGAGTATCAGAGAGAAACCTCCGCATCCTGACCCTAACCCCAGCGCCACTTGTGGCTGCTCTGAATGGACTGAGTGTGAGCTGTGGCGATAACAGGGCAGGAGGACAGGTGACTGGAGTGAAGTTGAGCTTCAAAAAGGAGGAAGAAAGATGTTTCTTTTTTGGTTTTGTTTCCTAATACCCAAATCAGTATATATATATATATATATATATATATATATATATATATATATATATATATATATATATATGAATTCGTAATAAATTAACTTCCCCAAGTCAAGTCCATATTGCCTGGGACAAGAATTGGTAAGCAATCTCTTTGTCATTATCTTGACTTTATATGTCTTTTTCTCTTGTTCCTGCTCTTCCTCTTTCCTCCCCATCCTGTGGGGACACAGGGAAGGAGGGAATGAACAGCAGTGTGGGTGCTTGGCTGCCAGCTGGGACAATCCACGACAGTTAGCTTTTCTAAAGATAGGGGTACTAAAACATGGGAAGAATGTGAAATCTATCAGGAATACCATCGTTTTCCATTTGGGTAGGTAAATATTATTTCTCATGTACTGACCAAATTTTGTCAGTCATCTTAAACAGAGTATTTCAGGGGAGATATTGTGTGTCTTTGTTTTAGAAAGTCCTATGATTTTTATTTCCTGGCTTTCTTTAGCATTATTTGCCTTTGGAGCTGTCTGATATCTCAGTTTATCATCAATAAAGAGATTCAGGAATTTATAATTTTCCATGTAAGTGACCACTTGGTTTTCAACAGAAAATCTGTTAATGGAAAGTTTAGTAAAAAGGATATATTAGAGGTGGTAGCCCTGTGAGCCAATACAAGTCAGGCACTGCCAGGAAGGAAGGATGAATTCAGATGAGGTGAATGGATCTTAAAAAGGAGATGATCAACACTGAATTGATCATCACTGTTACTCAAAGGCTATTTCCCCATTATTTCTGTTACTGTTCAAGCATGCCTTCCCGCTCTTCTGTGTTCAGTTCAATATCTTTTTCCTTAGATACTTTTTCTTCTATTCTCTCCTGAAACAAACTTCCTTTTAGTGATCTAGAATGCCAAACTCAAAGGGATTAGTTCCAGTTTGTATAGACTCAGGTCCTTCCATCCCCTGCAGCCTTTAGGAAGATTAATTGGAGTGACCTGAATTCTCCATGTCCCAGTCAATTATCTAAACATGGAATTACCTGAACATGGAAAAATAGTTTCTCTAGGGAAGCCTGAACAAGAGAAATATGCAGACACAAATCATAAATTTATGCTGTTCACTGAGAAAAGGTTCACTTCTGTACTTCAGAATAAACAAACTTTTAGGTTCAGATTGTGTATCCTTCAGTTGCAGGAGAGCATTCATATATGAAACCAGTGAGACACTCATGTAAATAAGGTTTTTGTTACATTTTAAGGTATCCATTTTAAAAACAATCAGAGCTGACTAAAGGTTTCTCAAAAGAGGAGATAAAACTGAATTTTGAAATTTGAGGAAAATGTAAGTTTTGCTCAAAATATTTTTTTAGAAATTTTTGCATCCATGGATGTAGGTGGAGGGAAAAGAAGAAGGTGATCTCTGAATGAGGGAGAAGAATTAAGGGGAGCATGTTGCTGGGGAATCTTTTTCTCTCTTTCTGTCTCACCGTGACTTACACTCCTGCCCTTACACTCAAACCACCCTGCAGTGTGTGGAGTGGAAGGGAGGAGGTGCAGAGACCCAGGGTTGTCAGGAAGGGACGCCCTCACCAGCAGTCTGGAAGATACTTCTTCCCCAGAGGCAGGTTACAAGGAAAAAGATATTGGGAAGAATATGGCCTCCAGCTTCCTCTGAAGTTTTAAGTTTTAATGATGAGACTACTCCTTAATTAAGTCAATGACCACCTGAAAGATAAACATATGTTTGAGCATCTTGCTACATTGGGGCTGAAGTGGGAATACATGTCTGTGTGAAGGGCCTCCAATTACAGGGGGAAAAAAGGTAGAAATTGAAGTAACTGGTAGCCTTAATGACTTCTGTCTCAGTCAAAGGATTTAGCCAGCCAAAGTAGGAGTTCAGGTATCTAAATCATAAAATATAATCTGGAAATACACATCCATCTTCTGTTCAACCCTCAAAGCTCCTAAACTCCCTAGGAAACACCTTACCTGACTGCTTCTGCACATGCTTAGCCTTTGGCACAGCTCACTGTGTACTTTCGCATATCACCAGTTTTATCAGCCTGGGATGCCTAAATCTAACCTGTATTTGGAAATTCCTTTCTTCATCTGTCTGCACCTTCCTTTTCTTCATCTGTCTGACGCACATGCCTATGCTTCGTTGATAGATGATAATCCTCACAAAATACTGTTGCAGCCATTGTCTATGTGTTTGCGTATGGGGGGGGGGGCAAGGAGGAAAGGGAGAACCTTTTCTTCCCCTACCTAAACTGTTCAGAAAGATACGCAAATTTAACAAAACCCAAAAGGGAAAAAAGAGAATGTCACTGTAATGTTCTGCCTTGGGAGAAAATTAGCTTGGGTTATGTTGTGGGAGCACCATGGCCTTGCCTTGATTGAGAGCTGAGTAACTGCCCACAATGGCTGACAGACAGAATGGTGCAAACAATGGGTTTGATTGGCAGCCTGTGAAGAAATCTGGCCATAAACTGTCCAGTAATAGCAACTGGGAGGAACACTGTTAGACAGATATCTGCCATGGTGCAGAAGCAGAGGATGGGTGCATGTTAAGCAACTGCACAGACCTGGTCTGACTGTTGCATGGTTCCCAGACTGAGCTGTGCCAATGCACTGGAGCAGTAACTGTGTGTGTGTGTGACACCCCTTGCTTGATCCACTTCATGGTGGCTGAATGGTGGTGAGCAGTGCCATGCTTCCTTCTCCTTGATGACAGGCTCTAGTCCTTCCTCTTGGCACTTGCCTGCAGCTGATCTTAGCCACTGCTGAATATAGGCACAAATTTCACTCCACGTGTGACCTTGCTGATTGCCAGCTGGTGCACCATCAGATGCTATTTTAAAAAAATAATTAAAAAATTGGGAACTAGAGCTTTTTCTTTCCCACCTGAGACCATTGTCTTTGAAGCTGATGATCTATTTTCTTAGCCATCGGCTCTAATTGTATGCTGTCTGACGTCATCATCTGGTTTGCAATGCTACGTATTCTAGACTGAAAACAAATCATCCTGTGTATTTTAATGCATTGGCTTACATCTATATTGTTGATCACTGCTCCAGAAATGTGTCCTTCTCCTATGTTATTTGCTTTCTTCAAAGTAACTTCAACTTTGGCAGAATTCTTCAGAGACATTTTGAGGGCAATTTTTCCTAAATCTGTTTTGGGGTCATTATGCTTCAGCACTTTTCTATTTAGCACCATCTCATTTTATTACTTGATCCAGACAAGTTATTTTTCTTTAATCTTTGAATCTTATTTTTCTTTAATCTTTCTCTTAACATGCATTTGGCATCTATTACCATGGGTACATCGACAAAATAAGAGCTGTAGTTCTGTGACAGTGGTCCAGCACAGGCTCTCATGGCAAAATGCTGTGGACCAATACAGACCATTTAAAGACTCCTGCTCTTCGATAATGACAACAGGTACATGTCAGCTCTTCAGCAGTCCTTTAGTTTTTAATACTGTATGCATGTGCTTCAGCTGTGCAAGTCTCCACCCTTTATCTGAATGCAGAGTCAGGAGGATCCTGTTCTCCTGGATCTACACACTATACAAAAATATGACCTAACTTGGATTAAAACCCTTCTTTCATGTTTCATGTTGCCTGTTTCTGAATCTAATTTTTATTTTCTTCCAAATATTTAAAAATCCACTTAAGGACCATCTGTGACCTGCTTATCCTCCTGTTCATTGGTTTAATGGTATATTACTGTAAAAGTACATTTACATTTCTCTTAGTAGCAATTGTTAGTCTGAAAAAAACCCCAAACTTTATTTATTTTGTTAAGTAGATATAGCTCACTTACTACCTATAGTTTTTTTCGGTGCACATAGTTTAAGGTGCTTTAAATTATTAAGACACTGTTCTTTCACAGGAATATTTCCCTTTCCCATTTATTACATGGTGCCACTAACTGCCTACAGGAAATACTGTAAAACTATAAGGGTAGAAAGGAATAGAGATATGCATAATATTTAAAGAATAAACAGTCTTTGCCCAGAAGAAGTTATAGCCTAAATTATATCAAACAACAGATATGCAATACAGACTATTTATATTTATGCATAGTTCTTAGCTCCTTTATTCCCTGGTTAGTATAAAAATATGTGATTCAAATTCTTACACTTTTTATTGCGCTGATTTTACTACTGTAGTTGAATTACTCCTCCTCTATACTGACATATGTGGAAACATGATCAGTCATAAGAATTTTAACAGTTGAATTTTGGTCATTAACAGGCAGGAGAGAAAATAAGCAGAAGATGATCTATAAACAAAGATGTAAGTAAACAAAAAAATCCAAAGATACTATTTGAAATTTGAAAAATGTAAGCAGGATGCCTATGTAACTAGTAATTAAGTGTTACTTTATCTTCTAATACTTTTTCAACTCAAAGATAAATGAATAATATGTAATTTTATCTTGGAACTTAGTATTAATAAAAATCAGTCAGTGTGGGGCTAGAAACAGGAATCAATTATAACTAAAGAACCAATTATATTAAAAGAAAAAAAAAGAGGTTCACAAATGTTTTAATAATTTTATACTGTTATTAAAAATTTATTATTTCAGGGTGCAATATCTCGGAAAAATAAATAAAAATCGGAGGGAATTACTTATTAGATGACCAAAGCCATGATTTCTTCATCAGGAAAAAGAACCATTTTTGGTTTAAAATCGATCCAGATTCAGTGATAGAAGATCACTGAACAATTAGAACCAGAAAACAGTTCAAGAGAAATGTTACACATAAAATATGGTGGTTATACAGAAAATAAATAAGAGAAGGTAACAGTATCCAATGGAAAAAAAATAATCTGTGCATGCCCATTCAGAGGACCGGAAAGAAGAAAAGAACAAGAGGAAACTCAGCAACGGAGCAGACCTTTACTACAGAGAGAAGCTAAAATGTTAACATTGTTAAGTATTAATATTTCAGGACAGAAAGACACATTCAACAGATATTTCTTCTGCATTTTTAGTCATGTGAAGATGAAGAAATGTTCTGTCCTCTATTACCTGAGGCAGGTTCAAATACCTACTAGCGATACACATGCCTCATCACGCCTGTGCAACTTGTATTAGTTATTGATACACAGCTATATTTACTGTTTGTTTTGTGTAGTACTTCCAGACCATGCAAAGTGATTGCCTCAAGCTGATCTCAGGACCACCCTGAAGAATACAACCTGTCATAGTCAAGACCTCAGAATAAATCTAAGCTCCTGTTTGCAGAGTCTGAACAGACTGAGCACTCACAGGACTGGCCAGAAATAAAATTGAGGCAAAATAATAAAAAATGCAATAAAGCTAAGTGCAGTAACATAGTTGACGATAATCAACATGTGCTTTCTAAGGAATTAATGTATTAAAAAAATTCTGATTTCATGCTGTGCTGGGGTTACAAGTTTAAATTATAAAAACAATTAGTTACTAGAATTTTGGAACTTGATTTAGCACACTGTATTTATTAAAAAGTTATGATACACTAAGACTAGAACACATAGTCAACCGAATAAATACAGGCTGTCTGAGGTGAAAAACGAGGACAGAAAGGAAGTCGCACTACATAGTCTATATGATGCAGTTATCTAAGTCAGACAAACTGTATTTTAACACAACTGAAGCATGATCATATAACTAAAAGGTAAAAATCCAGTTAATCCCTTTCTCATGGCCATCTCTATCCTAGGAAGAAGTCACCTTGAACAGATTTTGTGCTCTATTTGTCAAGAAAGCAATAATTCCCAGGCAATACAGTAGCTAAAAGGTGCTAATATAAACCTTGTGTAAATCATGGAGGTTCTGAATGAGACAATGATTTAATTCTGTACATAGAATTTTGTGAAAGCCATACTGAAATGTCTAATTCTAACTCTCAGGTTTTAAAAGGATGCTGAAAAATTTCAGATGGTGCAGGAAGAAATAAAAAAATTAATCAAATTCTAGAGAAAATTACTTGTAATGAAATGCTGCAAAGGAACTGAGACAGTTGATCAGACAGTAAATGCTATAATACATTACCGAATGCAACAGAATCTTTGTTATTTCATCCTCTAAACACAATATGCTTTTTAATAAGACAAATTATGCTTTAAAGAAAGGCAATTTCTTTCTCAATTCTTGTTTTATATATTATGAATCTTTCCGAAGCTTCACTTAAGTTTTCACACAGTGCAGAATTCCTGGTGCTAGTCCTCATCTCAGGAGTAAAATTTCTATAGACAGGATGATATACAACATGGGCCAGGACCTTCTATGTCCCTGCAAGCTGATATCAGTTCTTAGTTGCAGTCTCTAGTGGAGCTGGAGTGCTCAGGACTGCAAAGAAACAAACCTGTGGAGATCAGACACTAGTTTCATCAAGCCTAAGGAGTTAGAAAGCACTTTTAAAGAATAAACAACACAATAGCCCTAGATAACCAGGAATGTGTGCAAATGAAGAAAATTCTAAGAAGTCAGGACTAAATTTGCTCTCAGTGAAAGACTGAAATAAGAGACACAGTGAAAAATTATTAAAACTGCATTGATTAGCCATAAAATAAAAAATATAAAAAATTACACCAATTAACTTTTATGTGGCAGTCTTAAAACTAAAAAACATGAATTCAGAAATACTGCCATATCATCCTTGATTGTTTCAGAAGGAAAATCCAAAATAATGAAAAGGTTAGACAAATATTACAATATATTAATAAAGTCTCATCCAATTCTTAATATCAATAGATTTTCCATTTTAATTAGTTTTTAATTTTTTTTTAAGCAAATCATTTGACATTCAGAATTGGATTGAGATGAAAGGGTTACACCAATTTTATCTTACTCAGCTGACAGAGCTAAAGAGAAATAGGCAAAATAGGATGCAGGAAATGTCATTTTCACCTTTTAACACCTAATATAGATACTCAGAGAGGCCTGTAGATGAAACAAGTTCTGATATGTAGTGGGGGGAGACTTTGAGCAGTATATTGTTAAGTAACAACAAATACTGTTAGGTTATGAAGGTAATGGCTCTCCTGTCCTTATCATATCACTCCATTGCATACTCCAGTAAAAAAGCAGGAAGAAAAGTACTTCTCTGCAGATCAGAGTTCCAGTGACAAGTTTGACAAACTGGTTCTTTTTTATGGACTGTCATGAATAAGTTGGATTCAGTAATGGATTTATTAAAGTCTTAAAAAGAACATTGAAACAGAATAAAAATTAAGGATGAAAGAGGTATAAAATCTTTCTTTCTATAAAATTTCCTTCTCATTGCTTAATCTGTCAGAGAAGGTAGACAGCATCTTCAGCAGGTTTCATGACAGATTTCAAAAATTCATTATTTTTAGCATCAAAAAGGCATGGGACAAACCTGAAAAAAATTCTATAACAAAAGGCAGATGTATTTCAGAGAAACAAATTTAGTTAATTCTTGGACAGATTTTCTGGATTTCCTTGTTTTGGAATAAAAACCTAATAATTTATGAGAATTAACTTTAACCAAATAGATTCCTGATTCTATTTGCATTTTATTACTATAAAAATAGTCATAATGACTTACTGTTACTCTGTATCAAAAGATCTACTTCTTGTCACAGTAGGGACCAAGACAAGAGAGAGAGGAAAAAAAAAATGTATCTAGTAATGAGGAAAAAAGTTAAGTGAGAGTCTGTTTGAGGTCAAGTAATGGACAAAGAACTAGACCAACTTTAATACCTGAACTTGTTCATCTATTTTCACCTAAACAAAAAAAAAAAAAAACTAAAAAAGAGAGAAGTGATACTGACTCTTCCTATCATTTTTTCAGGCATAGCTTAATGGAAAGTTCCATTTCATCTGTCATCTCAAAATGTAGGTTTTGGTACTGTTTTGAATAGTTGACATGTTGTCGTGGTTTAACCCCAGCCAGCAACTAAGAACCACACAGCCACTTGCTCACTCTCCCACACTGGGGTGGGGGAGAGAATCAGAAGAGTAAAAGTGAGAAAACTCGTGAGCTGAGATAAAGACAGTTTAATAGGGAAAGCAAAAGCCACACATGCAAGCAAAGCAAAACAAGAAATTCGTTCACTCCTTCCCATGGGCAGGCAGGTGTTCAGCCATCTCCAGGAAAGCAGGGCTCCATCACATGTAACGGTGACTTGGGAAAACAAATGCCATTCACTCCAAATGTCCCCCTCTTCCTTCTTCTTCCCCCAGTTTTATATTGCTGAGCATGATGCCACATGGTGTGGAATATCCCTTTGGTCAGCTGGGGTCAGCTGTCCCAGCTGTGTCCCCTCCCAACTTCTTGTGCACCCCCAGCCTACTCGCTGGTGGGGTGCTGTGAGCAGCAGAAAAGGCCTTGACTCTGTGTAAGCACTGCTCAGCAATAACAAAAACATCCCTGAATTATCAACACTGTTTCCAGCACAAATCCAGAACATAGCCCCGTACTAGCTACTATGAAGAAAATTAACTCTATCCCAGCCAAAACCACCACACTTGTCTAATTTGTTTTATATACAAATGCAAAAACATCTAAATATTTTGGTGTGATGATGTCAAATTACTGTGTTAAGCCAAAAACTGTTCAAAAACAAAGCATTTTTTGAATAACATTGAAACATTACAATTTACAGTAGAACAGTATATTTATGTATATTGTATAAAAATCATATGTATATGCTAGTAAGTATTATAAAACAGAAAAATAATTTTACTCTCTTTTTCTCTTAAAATGTTGTTGGCGCTGATTATGTTACCACAAATATAGTTTAGTCTCAATCTCTTTATCTTCAACTTTTAATTTTGACTACATCTATTTTCATATTCATATTCTTATTTCTTTTAATTGCAAATATCAAATCAAAATCCCTCCTACAAAATTTTTATAAAATAGCTCCTTACCATCCTTGAAAGAAATGGAATAGTTAGAGTAAAATTATAGCAAAAATTACACAATGTGCTTTTGTACCTTCGTAAACATGACAAAGGATTACTTAGTTGTTAGTTAAGCTAGTTAGTCAGCTGGTTGGCAGAATCTAAGAGAACTTTATTTTTTCACTGTTGGAATGACTCTATGATGTGTTAAATTAACTTGAAAAGGGGGCAAGCAACAGGTCCAATCAAGCAAAGACAAACAATCTCTTGGAGCTTTGATAAAGCAATTAATTCTATGAAAAAGAAGAAAATAGCAACCTTCACTTCATTAGACAGCCACACAAGAGAGTCAGTCACTGACAGATAATACAGAGAAAGAATAATCAGAGGAGGATTTATTTCAATGAAGATATTTTTTCCAGGTTAAAGAAGTTAATATAAGACACAAGGCTGGGCAGCTCTTTTATTTTTCTTGAAATAGAGTCGGTTAATATAAAGTTCAAGACCTAAAAGCAAAATAGCTTTAACTTTCTCAAATAAAAGAGACCTCTGAATATTTTGTCTAAGGAAGGAGCATGAGACTTGAAAAACAGAGCATTGGGAAACCAACAAGCTCTTGTCTGCACTTACAAACACTACGTTCATGACGGGGAAAGTTTCCCTAGGTTCAGAGAATGATTACTTCCATTATAAATTTGTCAGAAGCTCTTTACTCTATTTCTCCATTTCTATGAAATCCATCCACACAAGGCAGATAACCAATTTTATCCTTTACCAAGAACAAGGGTGTGGGGGAGAGCATAAAACATCCAGTCAATGCTTATTTGAACTGCCAAATAAAACCTTTACTTAATTAGATGAACTAGGAAAGAGGATTGCATGTGTAGTACTTGTCAGAAACCAAAAATGTTATTTCACAACAACTGCATTTTCTGACTAGATGGTGCTGGCATGAAGCAACCCAGTAGCAGCAGTCAAGGCACTCTGTCTGGCTGTGGGGAAGTGGGATTCCAGTCCTTTTGCTAGCTGACTGAAGGTTTCCACATCTTAGGACCCTAGCACCTTTAAGCACCAGAATACTGACTATTATAAAATCTCTAATACTAACAGGAAAAAATCATTCCTACATCTAAGAACCTTATATTTTACTTACTTGGTTAAAACTCATACCTTTCCACAGCAAAAGAAAAACTTGTGGTTTGGAATATTTTTTTATCATAGATGAATGAGTTGAGAGTAGCATTCCCCAAAAGCTCTATCAGACAACCTAGTTAGTAAGACAGCTATGAGGAAATGACAGTAGCTGCAGCCTGGGCAGTTGGTGCTCTAGGATACAAAAGACTGAGGTGCTGAAGATTGGCAGCAGATTTGATCTTTGATAGGCAGAAACAGTGCCTACTTCACATACAGGAAACTGAAATCAGATACCAGTGACACGCTTAAAAGTCCAAACATTCACCCAGGTTGGCATGCATGTATAAGAACATACATTCTACCTTTCACAGAGTATAACATTCACCTTCAAACTATTCAAAGACTGTTGAAGAAGGTCTTAAATAAAAGTCATCCAAAGGTAAATTGCCACTTTGAGTGGAAGGATGGGGAACATTCCCATTCTGCTGCCTGCGGAGGTGTCTCATGGTAGGGGGAAGAGGTGCTTGCTGATTTACTGCCCCTCTGAGCCACAGCTACCAAATGGGGTCAGGAGTGAAGCAGTCCAGCAGCTTTGTGCTAGTTCTTATGCATAGACACAGGGTGAAATTATTCAGCCTGTTGGATCTGACAACACGTACCTCCCTTTGAAAGTGAGGTAAATCCATGTGGCCACAAGGCCAGAAAGGAGCAGGAGCATTTCCATTGCACTGGACAGCATACTTTAAATTGATGCCAGTACCTACCAAAACCAGATAGACATGGAGGTACAGATAGACCTTCTTGGTTTTCTCACACAGCTCCTTTGCTGACTTAGACTAAAGCAGTATCAACAGAGCAGGGTTAGGAGTGGAGACGAATGAGGGGACCTCATTAGACATAGGTTGTATGGGTATCCTGCTTTTTCTTCCATGGTAGTGACCACCACTGCATCTTGCACTATGGCCTGCTTGTAAGAAAGACACAGTGAACTGGAGGGAATGTGTTGATGGCACAGATTTTTTCTATGGGCTGTCAGTTGAACAACTAATTTTGAGCTTCCTCCAAGGAAAACCTCAAAGGAACCTGAATGTTTTCCCTTAAACAGGATTAAATTAAACTGAGTGAAATGATCACAGTGCTGCTGAGAATAGAAATTATGAAGTAGGAAACCTATAGCCAGAATATTCTAATTTTCAGTGGGACTTGGAGGAGTGTGCTACAAAATAATTTTCTCATTATTAATCTTATTTTATTAGTTAGGCTTCTGTTAATTTTCAGATGGACAATCTGACTGCAGGAGGTATTCCCCAGAACTGGATCTAATTGTGGTCTTGACTTAGCAGGTGAAAATCCCTAGCTACTCCACAGGAAATAAGAGTAGCTATTTAAGATTTACACAGTGAGTGATGTGTGACTTACTGAGTGCCATTCATGTGATCATATGCATGAACACAAATACAACCGCAAAAGAGATAAACAGGTGAACCTAGTGCAGCAGCAATATGACTTACTCAGAAGACTTACAGTTGCAGTCCTTAATAATTTTTATTTTTAAATATTTGGTACCTTCATTGTAGGAATTGGGCAATGAGACAACTGAAGTAGTTTGAGATAGCTGAAAGAAAATTATCTCACTTTTACGTAGAAAAGCATAAAGTGGAATTTGCCAGTCTGTCTGGGAATGACTTTCCTGGAAGAAAAAGACTCCCTCACAAAAAACAACCCACAACCTGCCCCCCCACCCCCCTCCAATAAAAAGAAGAAGCTTCACAATGTCTACAACAAATATAGATATCTAAATGAAGCAATGGGTATTGTAAGGAATAATGTGACTTATGTCAGAATAAGTAATTCTGATGTCCAGTTCATTACAGTTTCACAGAATGGGGATCAGCTTTAAAACACAGATAATATTTTTATTCCTCAGTTCTAAAAGTTGATTTATTTCATTCATTCATTATGAAACATATGTTGTCTAAGGTGGAATGGAAGCTGGAGATGCTCTTCATATGAAGTTGGTTGCCTAATTTCTTCAGCCATGTTTTAAGCACACCCTTCTACTGAACTATTTTGAATTGCCTCTGGACTCTGTTCTTCCTTGATATCCCCTAAAAATTTGTCACATATACACATAATCTTGGCTGGCTTGTATGTTCAGAAGAAAGCAGAACAACCAGAGCAATCCACAAAATTATTTATTCTTCAATAATATTATTATTGTTATTATGAATTATTATATTATATTATTATAATGAATTATAATTGAATCTTTATAGATTCCAAAATATTTTCCAGCTATACATCCAAACAAAGCACATTTTTCAAAGCAGTTCTTCAGGGAATATTGATTCTCAGTGTGGGATTTTTTTGGTGGTGGAGGTAAAGAGGAGGAAAAAGAAGAAGAAAAGAGGGAAAAAGAAGGAAAGCTTGTGAAAAATGAGACAACTCGGAATATTCATGTACTATATGTACTACTGGAGGATGAATTTGAGCCTTAAATCATTACTTGTAAGAAAAGGCAACTACTATAGTTAGTAGATAGCATTTATACAGGAGAGAGATACAGGTGACTTTATAAATGCATTTATGCATGCATGTGTGTACTTTGAAGAGGAGGGTGCAGAAGAACAAGCCGCATGGCTTCGTCGTTGACCAGATTTTCTATTCAACAGTCTTTTCCTGAGGAAAATATTGGGGAAATAGTTACATTTGCATGAAAAGTCTAAGCTATAATGGAGGAACACTTCCAATAGAAAACTTTTCATAAAAATACATCAACACAATATCTCACTGAAACACTTCAGTGTATTATGTACATAAAAGCTTTGATACTATAGGGCAGTTGAGATGATCAGGTTTACATACTGGGACAAGAATCTCTGCAGAGGTGCTGCAGGAGATGAATTTTAAATGTAAACTGTGGTATACATAAGTATAAAATCTATTTGTTATTTCACAGATGGAATTAAGCTGTTAATGCTAATAATAGAGGAAAATACTATCAGAAATTAAACAGTCTGTTTCCTTCCACATCAGACAATCATTGAAAGCTTCACAGGAAAGCTTTTATTAGTATTCTATATCAGGATGTGTATTACCCATGAATTAATTTTTAACTTCACATCAGATGAAGCCAAACTAAGCCAAACCATTCCATGGGAGATGATTTTCTAAGAAATTAAATTCCATGGAAAAATTTCACCAAGACCAAATTTCTCAAAAAGGAAATAACCTCACAGTCAAGGAACATATTCTAATAATGCTAATTTCACAATTAAAATCTAGCAACAGAACTGATTAAAACATAAAAAGAGATTGGTTTACACCAGAGCTTTATTCAAAAATGCTAAACTTATTTTGTGTTATCTTGGTGTTCAGATAGACTCTTCTTCGGCATGGCCATCAGTTGTCTTTCACTTACACAGGCCCTTTTTCAGAAGGAAAATGATGGCAAATTTCCTGCTTCTTAGGAATCTAATTCCCAACACTATTGTTTGATCTGCCAACTAGGTTTTACATTACATAGTGACATAACACTGACTATCAAAGCAATGTTTTCTCTAAAGCAAGATTTGTACCTACTAGAAGCCGTGCAGTCTTGGAGAAAATTGATTGCACAACACTCACAGTAAGAAGATAAAGTAAATCACTTGCAACTTCATTCATCAAGGACAGAAAAAAGACAATTTAGTTGCATCACCTCTGTGTGGCCAGAGAAGACAAATCCTTTGCACTCATGTCAGTCGCAATTTCCTGTGAATTAAAAACAGTGAAAGAACTAAGTACCTTCATCTGAAGCAGAAGAGGCCATCACTTTAGTCCTTTCATATGAAGAGGAACTGTGAGCTCTCTTCTACAGCAGTAGCTCTTTTAATTTCAAGCACTACACAATGTTTCCTCATGTGCAAAGTTATTTCCTTTTAAGGATGCCTTGGCTTTAATCTGTTCTCATGAGAAAACTCCCCATATGAATAGCATCCCTTGAATCTAATAATTTTCATTGCCCTTCCCTGAAGTGTTAATGTTGCTGGTGTGTTCATTCATCGTTAGGTGATCACATTTCTATTATGTGATGCATTCTGCAAGTCTGCAATATTAAAGTGGCTTTATTGCAGCCACAAGTAGACACAGGAGCTCATTGATCATTTATCTCAGTTCTTTCTAGTTCAAATTATACTACATAAAACAGAAATACGTTTATAAGCATTTCAATAGAAGATGGTTAAATTTTGTGTTGTGAGTAAATGTTGGAAGACCCCTTAAAAGGCTGAAATATATAAAATGTAGTTTTTTACAATCCCAAAGGAAGATATTATGGTGTGATAACAAAATACTTAAACCACCTGCTGGGAGGTAAAACACCTAAACTTTGAATCTAGGAGATTTTGTCATTGGATCACAGCTGGTTTTATGCACCCTTCATGGGTTCAACATAGAATTTCAAACTATTTTATTAATTTATTTTTAGCTGATAATACAAGCCATCTGCTATACCCAGTAGACAATTCTTTTTCGTACAAAGGGAATAATCATAAAGATATACAGCAAACAATAAGCCATGCAAACTGCATTTGCAAAAGTGCTTCCTTTATTGCTCCTGCGCTGATCATTTCAAAGAAGAACTGAGCAATTAAATTGTCCTCATCAGTTGACCTGGAACTATTCAAGTACCATACTAGGAGAAGAGGTATCTTTGAAAAGTAATGCATTACTTCATATTTTCCATTTCACACTATTCCTGTGTAAGGTTTTAATGAACCTATCAAAAAAAGTGGAAGAACACATGCAAAATTTAAAAGCTCTTAAGCCTTTAGGAAAAGGTTGCTGCTTCCACATCTTACAGAACAATGCTTCTTGATTCAGAGACAGTTTACTTTAAGCCTTTCTCAAAATGCCTGGAAATTTTAAATTTTGAAAGACAAATCTGTGATGACATCCAAGAGAAGCCATTACTTGCAGGTATAGGAAGCCAATCTTCCTCAAGACAGATGGTCACACACCAGGGCTTTCTTCTGTATCCTGACTTTTCCACTATATTATGATTCCATAAGAATGAATAAATGGTTACCTTTTTCGTTGGTAAAATCTGATGGAGGACTAGAAAGAGATTTTATAAAGAAATGTCACCTTTATAAGAATCTAAATAGAGAAGTGAGGTACAATATGAGCATCTCTAATGTTCTGTAATATACACATGGAGACAAAATGATCAAAATTTTCTTTGATCGGTTTTCTCCTGTAATTACTCCATCCCTCATTTCCTTCCCACTAAAAATAAAATACAACTATTTCCCTCATATGAAGACAAATTCCTTTGTGAACTGCTGTGAAATTAGATTGACAAATCCCAAGTGGGCTCAGTATGGTAACACTGTTAGATAAAGAAAACTTTATTTTATGAATTATGTTACAAAAACAATGAGTAAAAATCCTGCTTACAAAACACTGACCATATGTGGACACCAACATTTGCTACAGTTTGCTGAATAACCTACATAAAACAGAATGGGTCTGGCTAACAGTTTAAGTTCAATGGTAGAGCTATTTGAGCTATATTTTAGCTGGGCGAGCTCTGCATTGATCATTATTCTCTTCACATCTGTTGCTGTTCTCAGCAGTGAGACCCAATGACCCAGCAGGCTGCCTCCTTCAGATGCCTGGAAAATTAACCATTGCTTCAGAACTTGCCCTTTAAATTTACAGCGAGCAGACTTTATCCTACCACTAAGCCCATTGATTTAAAAAGATGGTTTTATGGTACTGGAGAATACAAAAGTGCCAAAATAATTCCGTAATATTTGAGATCTACCTCTCAGGTTAGTTAGGTTGTGAGATACTTAGTAGTCAGCTCTAGTTTCTCACAGAAATTCCCAAGAGACTTGCTTAACTGCCAATGATTTGGAGTCTTTTTTCCCTCTTTCTGGTATCTTTGTGCTGGAAATTTGTCAGCAAAATGTATCCTCCAAGCCAGTTCATCCACAGCAGTTATTACTCAACCAGGTTCAGAGAGTAACAGTCCCTCATAGCATCATTTGTCACCCTTTGAACTCCCTTTCTCCCTTTGACTCAACTGTCATTCCAAAATGGGGGACTACAACTTCCTGCTAGAAAACAGCTGTAAAACATGATTAACTTCTCCATCCAGCTCATGAAGGGAGTAAAATGAACCTTTTCACTAATGGCAGCAGGGAGGATTCTCTTCTCTGTTTTGTTAGGCTAAACTAACCAGCTCTGCCTCTCAGCTCCCACTGACTCTGGTTGACTCTGGATGGGCTTTGGTGTAACAGAGAACAGAATGTGACCTGGAGACATTTACATGCCAGACATCAGGAATGACTGAAAATCTGCAACTGAGGCTCAAGTATTAGAAAATACATATTGAATTTCTATATGTCTGCTCCTGCTACTTAATCCCAGCAATAACCATGGTGACGGTTGCAGAATAATGCCCACAGAGGTCAAATGCAATAAAGCTTGTATGTCAGAAAGCAATGACTAATTTAACTCTTCTCAAGCTGCTTTTTGCAGTTTCCCATAATTAAAGGATCAATATAGATAGGTATTTTTATAATGTAGCATATTATGTCTGCAGATAGTACACAAATCAGTTTGGAGTAGTCTATGTAAACCAAATATTGTGTTTTATGATACAGTACATCTCAGTGTCAAATACACAGCCTGCATTGTATTTGCCGTATCATTATATAGCACGCATTACCAGCTAAAGGGCTTTGGTACTGTTTAATCTCCAATAAAATTATTTACCAATGTCTTCTGTCCCATTAATCCAAGCAATTCATATTCATCTCAGATTTCTCTATACAAAGCAGCAGTGTATGCCTGTCTAAAGGGTTTAAGCTTATGTGCAATAAAATTATATTACTCTGATTCACTGAATCAGCGTCAATCTTCACTCTGATTGAAAAGTTGTGCTATCTAGGGGATTATGGAAGTACTGCAAGTGGCACCAATCATCAAATAAACTCCAAGGGGGAAGAGGAGGATTTGTCCTTTTTTTTCCTGTATGAAATACGAAATAAAAAAAGAATCCTTCAATTCCTTCCCTCCCCCAACTTTGTCTTTCACAAGCTCTAATCCTCTCTTGGGTTTTCTCCAAAGGTTTTATGGGCCACTGTATGAAACATGCTGTCATACTGATCACTGCAAGATGACACTTTAAAAATATATATCCAGAGAGAGCGTGATAACCTTCATTGTCAAATGGAAGGCAAAAAGGTGGCAAATGCACTCAAGTGAGTTTTTTAAAGCTAAATAAGAAGGTGACACAAAGACTGAAGGGTTTGTCAGCCTGGGCTATGTCTGGTGATTGGAAGGAGTAAAAGAAGTCTAACAAACACAATTCTTTTCAGAATTTAAAATATTGCAGACGATGATGACATTGTGCCTAAAGGAAATCTTCAGTGAAGAACTTCCTTTATTTAACAAGCAATAAACAAAGAAAAATGAATTAAACCAGTATAGGCTATTACTTGTCATCACCACCCTCAAACTGCAGTCTGGCTTAGAGCCGAAAACATCAGGCTCTTCAGGATTCCCTTTAATGTGGGAAGTAACACAAAACTATGTTAACATTCTTGGATACCGGGGGGAAGGATGACGAGGGGACGGTCGGAAGCCCAGAGAGCAAACCAAACAAATGGATCTTCTCTGTTAGACTATATTGGCCTGAAGCAAAAATGACATTGCTGCAAGACAAAGAGAATCAGCCCATGACCTATGAACATCACAGCAGTGTTTATATAAACCAGAAAAATTAATGCTAAAATAAAAGTAATGAAAAATATATAACAGTCTTTATGAAACTAATAAATTTACTTAATTTTCATTGAAGTTTCCTTTGTTTCCCTTCTTCTCTTTCCTGATTTAGACCCTCTAGGCAATTAATATATAATATTTAATAGGATCTGTGTTAATGCTAATTGTTTTCAAAGCAGCTGTGATCTTTAAACTGATTTGATTTCTATTGCCTGCTTTATTAGCTTTATATGAGTTAATTCTCCTTTTGGGTGTTTCTTTTAAACTATATAATCCTCAGATGAATTAAGTAATGTCTTTTGAAGTTGAAAATCTAGCCCCAACAGAATGAGGGAACTAATTTTTAATCAGCAGCTTTATAGGTGATTTTTGTCCCAGCTTTAGTCACAATGGTGGATGTATAAGGGAGTAGTTCTTTCTCAGTACGGCACCTCAACGCTAAACTCCAAGGGAAAAAAAAGTATAGGCACAAAAGATAGTGTAAAGCAGTTTCCGTTCACCTACCAATAAGCCTCCTTTTATCTGAGCTAACCTTTCCCAAGGCTGGATGCAGCTGTCCAGGCAGCGGGCAGCTGCTTCCCTATCGGGTGATTAACAGTGTACTTAGGGAAAGGGGAAGAACCACCCCACATCACAAGCCCAGATAAATCCACCTCAGCTCTTCCATATATTTATTTATAGTGTCATCCTTTTGTCCAGTTTTCAAAAAACTATGATTTCCTATTTGGTGGCCATATTTGGCTACCCCGTTATGCATTCGTAAAGACAAACATCAGGGCATGTGTATTCCAATAACAGGTACATATTTTGCTCATTTTTTTCTGAACAGATAATTAACTCTGACAAGAGCCTGTCAAAGTAATGGATGATCCTACTCAAACTTCCTCCAGTCCCACAGCCTGAACCAAACCAATGAGCCTTGGTAATGACTACAGAAATAAATGAAAAACCCATCAGATAGACAGAAATCTCCTGACCTTCTCTGAAACATGGCTCCCCATGCAGTCAATGTGTTTATCATGTATCAGTCACTTTGTATCATTGGATGGACCTCAGACTCCAGATACATTAAAAAAAAATAACCTCTGAGGATGGGAATGTTTTTGCCAATGCCAACTATTTAGCTAAATGCAAGACTTAAATATTTTAAGTGGCTGTTGTAATAAAAAAAAGTCATACCTGAGTTTTTAGTAGTATTTTCTGGCTTTAAACTTTAAGAAAGGATGAAATTGTAGAAAACTTCAGACTAAGAAGAAAGCAAATCCCACTTCACTGAAGTGTTGCTCATCTATGATCAAAAGTATATTTTGAAAACAAATTCCAGGGGATTAGAAGTCTGAACTGAAGTTATGTTATAAAAACTGTGCTTTAACAGGGGGTCTGCTTTTCTGGTTTGATTATCAGCATTGTAAATGCATGCAGAAAGCATCAGCTTTGCTCCCTTTTTCTGCTCTCCCAGCAGCTTTTCCAGTTTTGTTCAAAAGCTGTAATAGGGAGAAAAAGAGTCATTTTAAGACACACTTAAAAGCAAAAATAGAATTTAAGAAGCCATTCACAAAACCGTTTTCTTATATTTCTAAATAGAACTAAGTTACAGCTGTAATGGAAATGATATATTTAAAAATAATCATTCAGGATCCTACAGTGTATCAGCTTTAACCAAAATCTACATGGATCAAGCTTCTGATAATTTCTTCCACCTCCATAAACCAAATTAGTTGTGTCCCACTGTAGGGAAAGCATTTGAAATAAAGCTTAATGCTCTGTTTCCCAGTTTCTCTGTTCTTTATGAGGCACAACCAGAAACAACAGAGGAGATGACATCTCATAATCTGTAAAACTGCAGGAGTAGATAGGTTTCCTTAGCATTACTGATTTAGCATTGCATACACAAATTAGCGCTTCTGCTCACTAGCAATACATCTCCATCCAATTCAGTTCTGTTCATCAAGAATGTTAGAGATCAAGCAAGTAACATTCGAAAGCAGGCCTTTTTCATGTTAGAAACTGCTTCAACATCAGCCATCAGTCTAAAAATAAAATAAAAATGAAAGGTTAGCAATCTTCCCTTCCCAAATCAGGAGATTCCAAGTGCCTCACACAAATGTTGGGACTTAGGACACCTGGATGTACTAGTGAAAAACTAACGAACTCTATCTATTTTTTCCTAGCCCTTTTAAACAGGACTGAGGGAAAATTACCTGTCCAGTCATGCTCTTGGACAGGTTAGTGCTTATTCTTCCAAAAGGACTTTTTTGTTCTATGAAACTTCACTTTTTCTTTTTTTTCTTTTCTTTTCTTTTCTTTTCTTTTCTTTTCTTTTCTTTTCTTTTCTTTTCTTTTCTTTTCTTTTCTTTTCTTTTCCTTTTCTTTTCTCTTTTCTTTTTTCTTTTCTTTTCTTTTCTTTTCTTTTCTTTTCTTTTCTTTTCTTTTCTTTTCTTTTCTTTTCTTTTCTTTTCTTTTCTTTTCTTTTCTTTTCTTTTCTTTTCTTTTTTCTTTTTTCTTTTCTTTTCTTTTCTTCTCTTTTCTCTTCCCTTCTCTTCTCTTCTCTTCTCTTCTCTTCTCTTCTCTTCTCTTCTCTTCTCTTCTCTTCTCTTCTCTTCTCTTCTCTTCTCTTTTCTCTTCTCTTCTCTTCTCTTCTCTTCTCTTCTCTTCTCTTCTCTTCTCTTCTCTTCTCTTCTCTTCTCTTCTCTTCTCTTCTCTTCTCTTCTCTTCTCTTCTCTTCTCTTCTCTTCTCTTCTCTTCTCTTCTCTTCTCTTCTCTTCTCTTCTCTTCTCTCTTTTATAATGGAGAAGTCCTGCTAGAACAATATTGCTAATACAAACCAACCACAAGAAGAATGCCTGCAAGTAGCACAGTGCCTTACATCAGGGTGCCCACGGAGAGGAGAGGTGGTTCTTTCCAGCTTCCAGGAGAGAGCTGTAAAATGTAATGAAATTTCCCGTTTGGTGAGGGATGCAGTGATCCCATGGAGTCCTAATGTTTCTTTCTTCTACAAGGAGGATTATTTCCCTGCAGCCTGAGATACGGTACAGTTGCTGAGAGGAGGAGGTAAGGGCTGGAGTAATGAAGAGCATGAAGAACACACATGAAGAGCAACAGTACACCTGATGTTTTAAATAGATTTTTGGTTGATGAGCCTTTTGTTATCTCTAAACTCAGCAAAGTATAGAACTTTTAAAACCTCAAAAGTGTTTCCTGTAATTAGAACAATATAAATGTATAAAACTTACTGACATATAATCACATTATCCTTTTATTTGGATATCCTTTATTTGTCTCATCTGGCATTAAACTATTGTTTTGCTGGTTTTTGTTAAGGAAGCTACATGCTGGGTTCTGGTTTATGCATAAAATGAGTGAAGGCAAAACAGAAAAGCATCCAATATACTGTACCAATACACTGATGCAAATGGGAAAATTTGAAAGCCGTATTACACAACGTGGAAATGATCCTAAATGTCTATTCATGGATGATGTGTGTGAAATAATAGAATAATAGTTGATACCAGTGCTTTCAAATCTCCCAGCTCAGCTAAGAAATGATCTGAGAACACGACAGACACACTTGCAGCAACAAACTTTTCACAGACTAAATACACAACAGACAGTTTAAGGGATAAGAGGATTTAAACAACCAAATCCTATTGTTTCAAAAAGAAACCTTTAAGTACCTCATTAATTTTAATTTTATAGCTCTAGCAGATGTTGTATTTCCACAGATGAGCTCATTACTAAGGTACTAGCATCACTAGTGTTATTAAAAACAAGTATTTTTTTAAATTCCAAAACAATGTATCTTCCAAAACTGAAGCAGATCTCTGATATACATATGATTTTCTTGTAACTTCGCAGCACTACAGGGATCACAGTAGTGGCCTTGAAACTAAGTCAGTTGTTCTCTACTTTTCAATGTTTATTTTGTGGATGCTCATTCTGCCTGATCACTTTTGAAACATCCTGATATTTTGATAACTTTCAGAGTATCTTCAGATTTTGACAAGGAGGTAAAGGAAGAAATGGTGTATTCTTTATCTTATTAAAATCCACCCAGATTTTTACAACCATCAGAACTGTCATTTAAAGTCCTTGTTTAGCATGATTAGATAGAAATGCTGCTAAAATTACTCTTTGCCCAATAAAAACTGAGCATGCTTTTGAGAACTCACTTCTGTATGGCATGTAACTGAGTTTCTAGAAAAGACACAGACAAGCTAACTTCATATTTAGCAACTGTCATCTAACTGTTTCCTAACTCTTTTTGGACTAGGGAAAATGCAGTAAACAGGAAGACCATGTATTCAATATCGTATTAATATTAATAAAGTGCCTTTTGTGACATTTTTTGTGCATCAGAGATTTATACCTTAGCAAAAAACCCATATAATCTATGATTAGAACCCAGATGTCTGACATGATGGGCAAAGGTTGCCTTCTGTTAACTGCACCACCTCTAAGAAAGCATCTCTGAAAGTTAATGCAACTGGTTACCTGACCTGGGAGACGGATGCATATGCAATCCACTATTTCCATGTATTCTGACTAGCAGCTGGTACACTGTGGATAACAGCTTATAGCAAACTCTAATAATTAGTTCTCTAAAAGAAGTACTAGAAATTTGGGGAACTTTTGTGCACTGAAAATCAATGGTCCAATCTTCAAATTTTATTGATGAGGGCATTACAGTGGATATAATAGACAAGATGATTGTGTAACTGAAGACTTCATGACTGGCAAACAAACTCATAAGGGCAAAATTATTGTTGATGGAAGAATATTTAGCATGCTGTTTCCTTAATTTTGATAGGTTTGCAACCTGTTAACCTCTACTGATTTTGTTTGATAAACCAAACTAATTTGGTTTGATAGCATGCATATACACATATTCATATTCCTTCTATATATTCATAAAATACATTCATAAGCATTAACTCCCCCATCACCTTTCCAACTGATATCGGTGACTATCTCCCCACTAAGAAGCCAAGGGATATAGTCAGCTCTATAGTCAGCTCTTTGTACCCTCTTATAACGTAAGAGGATACAAATAACTTTTGTTATGCAGATGACATGAGAGTTATTTTAGAGTTCTGTATTGCAAAATGCTTTCATAAGTACTTGGAGATGGTTTCTGAAATTAAATAGTTGCCTTTACAAGCATTGGTATTTTGATAGACAGTTTTCAAGAAACTGGGGAATTTACAGGTTGACATTTACCAATTTAGGTTGTATAGGAGAAATACATTTGAAAATCACTAAACGGTATACAGAACTGTCTATTTCTGTTGTCATTCTGGTTCACTCATACAGAATGTGTTAGTGTTTACAGATCAGACATTTTCAGCATTTTTAATCTTCCACAGATTTGACCATGAATTGATCCTAGTTGGGAGATCAGTTGTGAAAGAATTAACCTAGCTGAGCTTGTGGGGTCAGAAATAGAATGGAATAAAGAACAATCAAAGCTTGAGAGGAAAAATAGATGTTCCTAAAGATTCTCACTCCTCTTTTTATAGAGAGAATCTTGAACGTCTTTGCAAAAAAAAAAAAAAAAAAAAAAAAAAGGAAGAAAGGAAGAAAGGTATTGGGTCACCAGAACTTGAATTAGAAATTAAGAAAAAAATGACAGTCTGATGACATATAATTTGGCTTCTCAGCCATAAGGAGAGTGAGAAATGCCTGGAAGGATTTACTGAATACGTTCCACAGAAAGCCAATGGAATAAAAAAACTTTAGTGATGTTATGGAAAGGAGATTTGGGATAAGAGACAAGCTGACGTGTAGATGAAAACTGAGAATGATTTTTAAAAGACTGATTATCTTTAATGTAAGCAAAATAGATATTAGAGACCTTCCAGTTATTTCAGAATTTATTGCTGAAAATCTCTGATTAAGTTCAGGAGATAAAAAGAAAAGCAGAATTTTAAGAAAAAAACCCAAATTTATTCTGTAATTATGGAATTTGACTTTAGAAAACAATTGTTATTTTGGAAATGAAATTATTCTCTTTAAGTGACATTTTCTGGCTTCATCTTCATCCAGTTCCTAAAACTGATAAGTCAATATTTCAAATATTGCAATATTTATCATTGCATAGCTCAGAAGAGTTGTCCTTTTTAAAAAAGTTCTATTATTCCTTTCTTACACATGAGAAATTAAAGTACAGGGGGTAAGGTTCAGATCCTCAAAAATATTCAGACAATTTATAGTAATTTCAATTACGATTCCTACCAACTCTTCCTCGAGTGCAGAGAAGAAGTTTGCAGGCAGTATGGAACTGAATTACTATTTTCTGTGGCCATGTAGACAACTGAATGCTCCCCTTTACACACAGAACATATTAATGTCTAGAGTTTCCCATCTAAATCAGATAAGAAATGTATCAAGGAGTCTAAACTAGTGCAGTGAATCAGTAAATGTTCTGTTTCTTCACTGAATATGAGCTGTAGTCCCAAGTTTGTTCTCAGTCCCAAGGTTTCTAAGTATATTTTTATATATTTCTACATACCGGTTCCAAGTGACTAATTCCTGCAGAAATGTCTATAGGCAGGACTATGAGATAACTGGATGGAAATGTTCTCTCTAAGATTTACTTTCCTTTTCCTGTTGTGGAAAGTTTTGCATGCAATAACAAACTCTTTGACAATCCCTACCAGTCACCATGGGATCAGGAGGGGGCCTTTGCCTCCATGCTGCCTTCTGGCATGCAGTACCTCTTCTCCTCTCCCCTACTCTCATTTAGTAGCCTACCTTCTCGGGAGGAATTAACTGACTTTTATTAAGACACAGATGTTGTTAACATCTGCACCTGACGTGCTTAGTTGAACTCTTTTAAAATCTGATGATCCTACCATTGCAAAATTTCTGGTAGAAACATTCCTATTCCAAACCCTTTGTAAAAAAATGCTTTACTGCTGATTTCCTAACCATTCTTGTTCACTGTGTGACATGAAGGATTCTATTGTATGCCTTAGAGACCATACTTTATTGGATAGCAATGTTACAGAACACAAACGAGTCTCTCATGGGAACCTGTGTATACAGTAATAGTGGACTTTTTTCCCTCCCCTCCTGAGATATTATAGTCTCCAATGATACCAAGACCAGAGACGTATTAAGAAAAAAAGAACAATGCAACTAGAGTCAGTAAGGTTTAATTCTTTTAGTAAGGTGGCTAGACCAGTAAGCAGAAAAGGCAGTATGAGTTAGGGAACAGTATAACTATTAGCCTGGGGGCAAGGAATTGAAACTGAGAATGTGTTAAATAGAACCACAATATTGCTCTATCTGTGGCTTAGAAAATGGACCTGGAAGATAAATCTTTGAGCTGCATGTGTGGTTGGAGAAATCAGGACTGAAATTAATTCTGAATAGTTGGCTTGTGATTTTTTTATCCAAACTGCATTGTTCAGGACTGCATATCTGGGGAACTAGTGAAGGGAATGGTTAAAGCAGGCTTCAGCATTCTCAGCTCTGCTGCTGAAATGCTGTATAAATTTTAGAAGTCACTAACTCCATCATCCATCTCAGTTTCTCAAGACCCTGAAAATAATCAGTTTCTCTCATTTATGTCACTAGTGAAAAGGTTTACAATTATAGACTGTTTGTTCAAGATGTCCTGTTACACCAACTGGATTTTATTGTTTGTTTACCAAGAACAAACAGTACAGAGGACTGAATGCTCAGTGCATGAACAGTCTTTGGAGTTTAGTGTAAATATAATCAAAAGATCAAAGCTGCTGCTTTGCTAAAAGTGAATGTCTGTGACAGTGGCTCATTTGTTTCATGATAAAGTCATTCTGAACAGTAAGGCTCTGGAAAAATCCTGTACTCTGACAAATTGCAATTAGGTTAATTACATTCTGCTTCCCTAAATTCCCCCTGCAGTTTCAGATGGATACAGCTTTCTTAATTTCCTTTCCTAGCATGTTTGTATAGAGTTGCTGTGTTTTGGTAAATAGCTGCTACATTCCACCCAACATGTGGCTGATCTAATCCCTTCTTCTTCAGTAGCTGCACAGTGTGAATTTTGCCTTATTATACTGGGAAACCTTCTGTCTTAGGCAAGAGGAAGGGACAGATTCCCTTGCTGCTTTACATTTCCGAAGTCATGTAAAAGGGTTTAAGTGAAAGTGAGTATCCAGCCTTGAACCCTTTTTCCTGGAATAAATGAGCTGAAGATAATAACTCTGTGTGTGTGTGTGTGCACGCATGCACGCCTGCACGCCTGTGTGTGGTGGCAGTGACGGAACAACACAAGTTCAGTCAAAAATTTTGACATGCATTTTCTTCAATTTTATCTTTTTGAGATGCTTTTTCTCACAAAGGGGAGTTAATCTTGATTGTGGTTACAGAAAGTGCAGTCACATTTCTCTCCTTAGTTCTGCAGCTCTCAGTCATATAACTTGACTTAGGCCTGATATCCGTCTATCTCTACTTTTTTTTCCTATATCAGTGTGTGACAATAACTTGATCTTAACATAGAGTATATATTTACCAACTCACTTAAAACAGCTGCAAAATCCTATTTCAACCCTTCTGTGTTAGCTATGCTGTGTGTGTGTTGTGGCAATCCCCACTCTATCCACAGTTTCTTCCTTCTCTACCAACACTTTTTGTGGGTGGTATAATATCATTAGGATCGAGGCTAAAGATATGTTGAAATAAAGTGGTACTGTACATTATTCACACCAAAAGTCGATGTGCCTTGTAACAGGATTAACTGAGGGGCTCAACCAGCAGTTCCTGGTCTTGATCCTGAATGCTAAGTGAAAAAGTCCTTTTTTCTCAAACATAATCCTTAAAGCATTATATTTGGTGGACTTAAAGGTCTTTAAGGCATTAAAAAACCCTGAAAAATCTGATCTACTCCCTCAATCCACTCTCTCCTGAATTTAGAGGTGATATAGTATTTTATGTTCTACTGGACTCTTTTAATATGTAAATAACCATTTTAACAACAACAAAAAAAGTACATCAAGTAAACTCAGACATTTCTTTTTAAAATTAGAAAATATGGATAGGAAACATAGTCTGAGGTATTTCATAATATATGGTAGATAAGGTAAATAAGAAAGTTGTCTTTGTGGCTAGGCTGAAATTTCCAACTTATTTTAGTAACTCATCAAAACATCAGCAAATCAGGCAATATAAAGGCAATGTTCAGATTCTGATATAAGGAATTTATCCCAACTTGTACCTGGCTACAAACAGTAATATGATTTGATGACTTCTGTAATGTAATCATCATTACATCTTATCAAACTTCCAAAAAGAACACTGAAAATTTTTGATTTGGATTCAGAAGGCTGGAATACAGCTGTTTCAGGTTCCAGGCCAGACAGTTTGTTTTTTTTTTTAAATATTGGGGCACAGTTACACAGCCATATGGACAAAGAGTAATGTCTCAATTCTTTTTTCTTTTTTTTTTTTTACACTTAAAATATACATAGATAATCAAACATCTGTACAGTATCTGTGTTTCTTTTGCATTGCAGATCATGACCACATCTAACAATTTCCCTAGTACCAAACCCTGATGATTATTAATACAACTAAACTTGTTGAATAGTCACATTTGGATTGTTGTATTTCAACATCACTGAGAGTGAGAAAAGGGTCAGGCACATGACTACAAATCCAAAACTTACAGTAAAAGAAAACATTTCTGTGTAGGTAAGTCCGTATATTCCAGATATCAAATAAGTAAACTTTACAAGTATCTCCTTGATCTGAATCCTATCAAGAACTAGAATTTGCATTTTACCTATTAAAGAAAAAAATAACAATGATCTTATTTGAGGCATTGTTATGAATGGTCTGTCATATTTTGTTTGAAACTTGAAATTTATCCATTAGCTCAATAATTGAGAACGGGTCAGTGATCTTATGAAGCAACAGAGACAATTAGCTGTCCTAGGATGAGTTCTGGGTGGGAATTAAACCTCTAGTACACTGGCTGCTGCTTATCCTGTTAATGCACAGACTGGTCTACTTTTTCTTGGCTTCTTAATCTCATTGTACGAAATAGCCTACCTAACCAGCAGTATTTGCCTTGTTAGCTAGGAAACTTGTGAAGAGTATAAGAAAATTATGGATGGAAAGAGAAAATGAGTTTTTTAAAATAGGAGAAAGTGGTAAAAAAAGAATTAAAATTTCTCATTCCATTTCTCTTTTTGTTCTCCAAAACAAAGCTATTAACATCAATCATTCTTAGCAGTAGAGGTAGGAAATTATTTTGAACCTTTTTAATATAGGCAAAAAGTTCCAATACTAGTTTTTTCATATGATTATCACACTCTTGTCTTACAGCAACAAGACTGAAAAGGACTGAATCCTGTTCAGAATGTCTCAGTTCCAAACTACTCCTGTACAAATAATAATGAAAGAAGAACAATTAGCAAGATGTCATAAATTTCCTTAATTTCTCTAGTATGGCAATTCACTCATACAGACTCTTTATTCCGAACCCTAAGTGTTCATGCCTTGTTTCTTATACTGCTTCAAGCTTTGAAGACTATAGGTTTTTATTCTTTTTTTTTTTCTTCAAGAAGAATACCAAAATCTGTTCCTTGGAGCATGGGAAGGACCATTCAACTCTTCAATGTAAGAGTTTAATTAGAAAGTTGCCCACTCTTTGCATTAGCATAATGGACAGTTATGGGAACAAGTAAGAAATGCCAAACAACAAAGAAACAGTAATATTTCGAAGAAAGTTACTGGACAGTTCTGATTTTTTAATTTTTGTTCCATTAGTTTTAAAACAGGTTTCATACTTAATTTTTGACAAAAAAATTCAGTCCTTTATGCCTCTATGTTCTTTGTTATATACTTGAAAAATATTCTATTACCAAAGACAAATTTGAATAGTTTAGAAAATGTTTAACTCATTTAGTAGTAAAAATATATAATTAAAAAATCACTCATAATTTTAAACAGTTAAAGATACTGCGGGAAAAAAAAAAGAATGAGCTATCCTACAGGACAGCTGACAGTAGAATTTGCTTTTCAGGCAAAGCTCATCACATATAGCATCTCTTGAGTGCTATTTTGCTGAAGCAGAGAGACTTTTTTGCACAATAGAAGAAAGCAGGAATATAGGATTCTCTTAATTTCATATGGAAATGATGAAAAGTTTCTTGCAAAATTCTGCAGATGTTAGTTCATTATTTTTGTTTTTAACAGAACAAAGAGTGTCTTAAGAACAGTCCACCCTCCATATATTTCCATTAGCTCTCTGCTATATTAATTAACTACATAAAAAAGGCAAAAAATAATAAGGGAAAAAATATCTAGTGCTTTCACCTCAAATCTTTATTGGTACAACAGCAAACAGGCACTGTCTGGCACCCACATATGCTCAAGAGCAAATACGTTTTAAAATAGTAGCAGTAGATAAGCAAGTCAGTAGATACAGGGGTAAATTTCACATGTATACAGCTGAAGGTCAGAAAGCTGAGAGGTGAAAATCAACTGAGAAGACTAAGAAAAAGAGTACATTGAGAAGAATAGGGGAAAAAAAGTGTTTAGCTCTCCCCCCCTTTTTTTCACACATTATACTTATGCTATATTTTTATATTGATTTTTACTGCTCTGCTGTAGAAGCATGTTCATCTAATGCCCTGGGCACTCTCAGCGTAATTAAATATATACTAACATTTCTGTCAGTTATGCCTGTGTTCAAACCAACTCACTCTTCAGCAGTGTAAATACAACAAACAAGTTAATTAACCTCCTGAAAAAAGTCCCCTTGAGGATCCTAAACCAATGTCCTGTGGGGCTGGCCAACATGCATCTCTTTATGATCTCAAGAGAAAGTGTACGATGGGTTCTGAGGAAAATGTAAGGTGGGTAAGATGTGTTACTGAGGGCTAACTGGCTTGGATTATTGCACACTGCCAAATGAAACCCTGGAACAGATACAGAACTGATAATCTTTTAGGCATTGGTCCAGGGAAACTGAAAGACAACTTTGACTCCATCTGAAAGACCGGAGAAATACTGTAGCCTAAAATCTTTCTACAGAATTTTTTTAGTGAAGTGAGTAGGTTTCAGCTTAAGAGGAAATAAGCAGCACTGAAACAACATCCCCAGGATTTCCAAATTTTCCTTTCAAATGAAAAGGAGTTTTTCTACTTTGAAAGCAAAGAAAAGCTAGTTTTCTTCACTCTGTGACTGGCTGAAAGTAAGGCCATATTAATGGTTAAAAATACCTCTCTACTTCTCCTTCTTTAAAATTTCTTTTCAGACTTCCTCATAATTACCATCAGCTTCATAAAGGAAATAATATTGTTACATTGATTAACAGTGGCTGCATTTTCCAATTATTTCTATAATGAGTTTAGTGGCAATGACCCAGAAAATGGACAAAGACCTCACTTCAGATTAATGTTAATTTGATGTAAATTGTTATTTTTTCCCTTCTCACCAGCAAATGATGATGGTAGATCCCCACTGTTAATTAATCAAAACTTCTCAAAATAGAGTTCACCAGGTGGAAATAATTAGCAGTTAATTGTCTCCTGTTTATTACTCTTCAGAGATGTAAACAACAGTCTGGATTCATTTGACAGTATATAGTAAAAGCCCTTTAATAAATAAATTAGAGGCACAAATATTGTTGTTATGGTATGAACATTTGTGGTTGTGCATTTGTTTTATGTGACAATTCAATGGACAAAGAATCAGCAATTTTCCCTCTAGAAAAACAGCATTTCAGCAGGTGCAACATGTGCTTTTTGTTTCATCTGCAAGATTTCTTTTTGCTTATTTTTCCTTGACTGAATAATTGAGTGTCAGAAAAAGATGAGCAGAGTGTTTTAATCTGAAATCACACAAAAGCAGGAGGTTTTTGTCTCATTTGCAGTTTGATGGCTACAGAAGTTTTGTGTTTTAGAAAAAAACATTCTTTACTCAGGCAGAGTAGGAACTTAAGTAACAGATGTATGATCAATATCTTGATGATAATAGTGATAGTAGTGATGACTATTTTTTGGACTTAGTGGTCAAATGTCCCTTAGGTGCCCAAATCCTGTTATGAATTTACATCCACAAATTAGGCACTGTGCCCAGTTCAGAGGAAATTTTAGAAACCTGTTTGCTATTATATTTACAGTAAAAGAGATTAACCATCAGATTAATAAATGAGGTTGTTTATGAGCTCTCTTTTCAAAAGAAAGGAGAGGGAGCAATTAATCAAAAAATTACAGTCACATTAAGTTAATCAGCAATCATCAGTCTGCAATTTATTCTTAAAAGAGTGTCACAGTAAAGCCACTGAGGTTAGACTCTTTCCCCTTAGAGCTTGGTTTGATCCTCAGATGAAATATGGCTCATGGTTTCTGATTAGGCTAAAGCCAAGATTCAAATTCAAAATCTGTGTTCACTAGAGCAGCAGGCTTTGTCCAAGGACTCCTTTCTTAGTCTCTGGACTGTTTGCCACAAGCAATAGGAATTGATTTCTTGCCATTTCCACCATGTTACCATTTCACAGAGAGTATTTCAGTTTTTCCAGTTTGGAAGACAAACAATGATTTTTAAAATATGAGTGAAAAACTCACCAAGAATTAAACTTTGGTAGTTTTTTCAGCAAATATTATGGATCTGTCTGCTTCATTTGTGCTATTGCCAATATGGTAAGTATACCCAAATAATTGTGACTAAAAGGGGTTCTAGTATTTTTAAAATACCAACAGTTTCTACAAATTTTATGATAAAAAAGAAAATCAGTATTTACATGTGTGTATGTGCAACTTAGAGGAGAAACTTTCAGTGCCGCAAAATTTCTCATATCCTTTCCATGTAAAGCAAGCAATGAATATGATCAGAAAAATACGATGAAACTTTAAAACATGTCTTAATTTTTGTTTTGAAACTATCATATTTTGTTGTAGACAACTTTATTGTTTTCTGCAAGACCTGATCTTACAGTCAAATATCTGTCTGGTGCTGGCATCATTTTCTCTCAGATATCTACACTGTGGAGTCATTAGATAAAGGTCATTGATTGCTTTTTTTTCAGTGTGAAGATTTAATATTTGACTTAATTTCTACCTATAAAGAAAATGCTGGACGTCTTGAAAACCCCCCCACACTTGTGCTTGCTTTAATCAAACGTTAGAGTAAAAACAAAAGGATAAACTTCAGCTACCACTTAAAGGACTTACCTGTCAGCTGGTGATAAGCTAGTGTCAGGGCAAGGTCAGGACTCTGTAAGAGGGAGATTTACACTGTTTGGTCCCTCTGGATCAAGGTGGTCAACTTTCAACTGCAAGATTAAGCTAGCAAATTAGAAACACTATGGCCTACCCTAGTCAGGTTCTTTTGCATAATATTTCTGGTTTACTGTTCAGATTGGAGTTTTCTCGCCATTTTGTCTGTCAGAACAAAATTCCACTGAACTTTAACTCTCATCAATTATTTTGAAAGGCCTTTGAAAAAAATCTCTTTTCTTTAATAAAGAATATATTCCTCTACTAAAAAGTGCATAATTCTTCCATCTGACTGGGTAACTTTCTTGAAATAAATCCATCTGAATTCCCTAAAATTAATCTTTAATGTTTTCCTCTACTGTGATATTTTGTGGGTTATTTTTAGCTTTAAGAATTCCAAAAAGGCCATTTAGCACCTTTTTCATTAGAATTTCTCTTTATGACTTTAAAATGTCCTGACTGTGATCATATATTTGTACTACATGTAGCTACAGGACTGTTTTCTTAATGCTATGTGTTAAACAGCAGGGGGTGACAGCTGATTACTATGTTTTTATACCTGTATGTGTTTATATACACACCTACAAACTCACACATGCATGCTTGTGCACACACATATATATATATACACACACACATGACCCACTGGATTGGTATAATGGCTGTAATTTTATCTGTAGGTTTATGCTCAGGATTTATGACATCACTCCCCTCTACTGAAATTAGAGTTTGAAGCTCACATGGTGGTACTTTTTGTCAGTCTAAATTTAGCATAGCTAATACTGAAATATATACCAAAAAGTGTTTTAAGAAGCACTACTGATGTCTAAATGATACAGGCATATATAATTCCCTGTCATGGCATTCCACAGGAGAATTTAATAATGAGATTACTCCAGTTTTATTATTTTCTCCTTGATTTTTCTTTCTCTTGTTTTATGCTTTCACCAATCTTAGCCAGAGAGTAGAAACAAAAACCCAGGTGGATTTGCAAGCTTTGCTTTTTGGATTAAACAGAAACATGTAGTATTCAGATAGTTTTTTTCAGCCTTGGAATTAGAGACTTTGAAATTGGAACTGATTTTACACTTTCCTATAATAATATTTTTATGAGCGAAATTGGAAGAGCAACACTCAATAGTAGCAGAAGAGGGAAAAATGGAGCTGGCTGCTGCTACAGGGATATTTATGGGGAGTTTGATGTTTTGCTTGGAGAATAAAGGAGAGCTTTTACCGCAAATACCTACATAAGGGTCTTTTTGTTCTGCAGAGCACATTCTGTTGACCCACCTTCTTGCCTGAGTTTCTCCCTCCCCTTCTACTAAACAGGAAAAAAGAGGCTTAATTTTTTTAGGGATACAGTTGATCAGTTTTAAATGTTGCCATTGTCTTTGGCCAAGCCAATGGAAACCTTTTATTTTTATATTCACACTAATAATATAAAACATTTTATATAGAGATTTCTGCAACTTGCAGAGGTGATTGATAGGTAACATATTCCGTACTTAACAGGTAAGGAACCGAAACAAAGGACCAAGGTTAGCCTATAGGCTGGTAACAGAGTGTATCCAAATACTTCTTCCTACTCTAGTGTCCTATCTACCAGTTAGTGTGCAACTCATTTCTCTTTGGACCTCCCTCCTACAACAGCTAAAAGGGCAGATCATGGACTACCCCAGAGTATTGTTCAGGGGCAAGGAAGAATTTGTATGAGCTCTTGATTGCATGCTATTTTGTTCCATATAAAAGTTATATTCTATTATAAATAAATAATGCCAAAACAAGCACAAAATTGACAGAATTGATTAAATTTCACGTGAATGTGAAGGGCTCAAAATTCTCTACCCACTTCTGTCAGCTTTGCATTTCAGATGACCAAGATTTCACTTTTATGTCCTTTTTGGACATTTGAAAAGAAATGCTGAGACTATCTGAAGTAAAAAACTAAAACAACAAAAAACCCACTGGCCTAGATATCACACAGAAGACTCCCATTTTAAAAGTTTGAGACTTTTTACAGGCATGTTGAGACTCTGCTAGACAAACAAAGAGCAGCACACACATATAAGGACTCTGAGGTGACACTGGGGTGGCTAAATGAAAGTGCCAAATGTGGTTGGTACAAGATGACAGAAGTGATAGAAGATATAAGCTAGAAGGTCAAAACGAAAAGGATTTCATTAGCCCCATGGGAATCATTTGTCCCATGCACAAGCATGACTAGGGCTCACAAATGCACAAGAAGAAGACAGGAGCATCCCCGGGGTACTCGCACAGCAATAAAGGAAAGAGGAACACCTCAACTAAGGTGCTCTTAAGCAGTCAGGATGGTTGGCCTTCAATCATTTTTTTCTGGAAGTCCATTCATGTTTACATCAACAGCACTGAGAGAAATGTTTATGTTAGGCCAATGCTTCCCTCCTCTGGAATTCCTGTTCCAAATGCTCTTTAAAAAAAATCTTAGAAGCTGAATATTCCACTGCTTTATGTAATGTTAATTTACCCTAGCTGAAATTTGTACCCTTTTGTAGCAATTTGCACATGCTAATTCATGTCTCATCTCTGACATGTTAATATTTCATATACAATGTTCATTAAAAAAAGTGGCCACAAAAGTTGCAACAGAATGAAAAAAAGACAGTTATTCTGAGACATGAAGTGCCGAAAATAAGGGAGTACTTCTGAATGCTTTGTGCAATACAAATCTTTAAAAAATCCAGCTCATATTTACATTGACTTCTGAAAAAAGTTCTGGAAAGGTATCAAAGGTTGGCTTTACAACAGCTGCATTTGGGGTCTCATCAAGACAGTTCTTTGAAATTAAGGGAAGTCTTTATGTTCCTACTGATAGGTTTTGAAGAAAAGTTACAGAAAATAAAAATTTATAACTGAGAGCATTCACATTAGAAACATGAACTGATGAAATTCTGTGACTATTATCCAATAAAAATAATCAACCTACCTCAGTAATTGAGCATCAGCTACTTTATATTTACTTGAATAGTAAGTACTTTGGACTAAGACCCTCTGCAGTACATACATACAAATGAATGGATGAATGAACAAATGAATGAATAAATACTCTTGCCACATTTGGCAGACCAAAGAGGATTCACTAAACTTAAGCTGAGAATCATTTTGATTGCGCAAATGTAATAAAATGATAAGCTTTTGCCAAACTGTAAAGAAATTCAGCAGATGACTTGGCTGTTTCAAGTGCACTGGATGCACACCAAAATAAGAAGGAAAGAAAAAGGAATTACTTTCCCTGTGAAGAGCAGGATTGGTAGCTGTATGCCTGTATGCTCCCCTATGGCTTCAGTTTTTCTCCCTCAAAGACCATGAACCTCCAGTACATAACAAGAGGCCATGAGTTGAATTGACATGAAGGTCCATAGGTATAACTCATCAAGAGAAAGTGTATTTTGTGTGAGTTCTATAAATACAGCAAGAGATGTGGTTTTTTAAACTGCTTCTAGCCTTCTCTAAACATCAGGAGGAAATAGTGCATGTACTGTGACTTTAAAAGATGAAATAAGTTGGGGTAGGAGGGCAGGAAATCAAAGACACTTCATCTTCAATGTGGTGTCAAAGGTAGAATAAGAGGAATAAAAAACCTTGTGTGATGAGTAAAAGAGAAATTGTTTTTATCAGATGAAGTAAGAAAAGAACAGCAAGAAGACATCTGGTTCCACAACATGCAAGTTTCTCATAGCACTGACTGAATCTTTCAAAGTGCTAGCTAGACCTGTGCCCATATCTAACATCTCAGACTGCACTACCACACATCCTGATTATTTCCTCATTTTGGCCTGACAATTTTGTGTGCCTGGTAAAGAGTGAATTTGGCCAGGTTTTCTGGTGTCTAGCAGTTCAGCAGAAACAGTACCAGCAGCTCCAATGAAAACAACAGATGTCTGAAAGTCATGGGGAAACTACCACTCTCTGCGGGCATCTTGGACACGCTGACCTCACCACATGTGTGATATAGAGTCCAGAGCCACCTACTCAGCAACTGCAGCATATCCAGAATACCCTTGCCTTCTGTGCAGATCCACACAATATTCTTGTCCAGAATTGCTAGGAAAAAAAAAGCAGAAACTTTATGAAAGAAAGTCAGCTGAATAAGACAGGTGTTCCACAAAGATTTGAGGTGAAAAGTTGGGGTGATGGAGTAAAGAGCTGACTGGAATAAAAAGTTTTATCACTGCTAATTTATTAATTCTAGCCTAGGTTGTTAATTATTAAACATAATTTTTATCAACCTGACTGTGCAGTGGACTGTGTTCAATGAGACAGTGGCTCAGCTCACAGATGTGAAGCTGTATCCCCATCACATTGAAAAAAAGGAGCCTGTCAAACAGGTAGGGTTTGGTTGTCTCAGCAGAGAGATCACAGTAACCCTAAGGTGATCTCAAGCAGGACACACGAGCTGTTCTGGTGGGAGAGCAGCTGGAGAAGCTTCATTACTACTTCTGTGCTGTACATGCTCTTACTTCTTCCCCAAAGGCTTATCAATCTTGGATTTTTGCTGAATCATAAATCTGCTATAAAACAGAAAAGGAAAAAAAAGAAAATAATGGGGAATAGCTGCTTAATAAGAGGATGAAATTCAGTAGAGTTAAAAACTCTAAGCCCAGTTAAAGGCACTTAAAACTCTGATTAAAATGCAGTCATGTTGTATTCAGAGTCCAATCCTACAATCATAAGGACAGAAATATTATTTTGATGAGATGGAGGATAAAAACCATGAAGACATCACATTCACCAATTTATTTAATGCAGAAAGCAAATTCTGAAGATTAAGGAAAGCAACAAGATACATGGAGGGTTCAAGCTTTCTTACACAGAAAGAAGTTGAATGTAGTTCCTTCTTTAAGTCAACTTCAGATGTAGGACCTTGAATAACATGTTTAACTTGAAAAATCTAGGAGTACCCCTTCTAGGATTCATTTGCCTTGAGAGTGCTAGGTCCTTCATCACACAGCCTGGGCTGGGTGATGCGAGAGGAAGGGAGCCAAAGTCAACAGGATAAGGAGTCAACAGCTCCAGTGTACAAAATGGAATTATCCATTACCAGCACAATTTTAAAAAATAACTTAAATAGCCCAGTGCGTATCATAGACCAATTCGCAAGTAATATTAACCTACACACTGACAGGCTATGTGGATTTTCACATGCTACTTTACCAGTTCGATAAAAAAAATAACTGAATAGTTCAGTGTGTATCCTTGTCTAGTTCCCAAGCAACTTAACTTACACACTGACAAGTTATGTGTTTTACCATGCTTATTTACCACTTAAAATCAAAATTTATCTATCATAGTAGCCCCTGTATCAAATTACATGCAGAATGTGCTTCTTATAACACTCAATAAATGATCTCATATGTGTACTATAAACCTTCACTTTGTTTGCCAGAACTGAAGAAAGAGAAGTAATGCAGAAACTGATCCTTAACATTAATATTAAACAAAAGGCATAGATGGAGAATGGCAAAAACAATTCTGCCTACCTCAGAAGAGCAATTTGCACCAGAATGACCTCATAACAACAACAGTTTGAGTCTCTGTGGGCTTCTCGATTAGGAACATCAGAGACTTCTTCAAAGAAGGGTGTGCAAATATAACGTCATTAATGTAAAATGCTTGAATCAACGAAAAAGAAAGTCTAAAAGCAGGTTAATTAGAGGTAGCCCCTGGTTTGTATTTTTGTATTTTTACAAGTTAAAAGTGTATATCAAGCTAACCCACCAATTAATTATCAAAAAAAAGGCAATTTTAAAAAAATCTTGTCCTAAAAGACTTTTGTTAACAAAGCAACTCCAAATTATTTTGTAGGATGGAATGCAGCCAGTAAGCAATTTTTTACAACTACTAATAAAGCCAGAACCCATAATGATAATTAAATGATTACATCAGTTCATTGGTCTGAATGGAAGGAACTGAGATAAAGTATCTATTTAAAGGAAAAATAAATAATTATCTCAATTCTCTACCCTCCCCTCCCCTCCAAAAGGAGAAAAAGAAAAAAAGGAAATTAAAAGTCAATAGTTGATATTTGGCATAATACAGTCACATCTGTACAGAGTCACATCTGTTTTGAACATATACATTTCTCAGAAACTTTCGGACAGTGAAGGGTAGCAGTAACACCCTGATTCACAATAACAGTATGAAGAAAGGCTGACATATTCAAACATACACCTATTCTGATTCAGTAGGCTTGGAAATACTAGAGATCTGTTTGACTGATTAAATACCAAGATGCTCTTTTCCTCTGAGTATGGACATTTACTTATCCTACCTTTCCATGAGATATCAGTTACTTTGTACATAGACAATTTTCTTACGGAAGATTTTATCATTTCCATCCAGATTCCAGTTTCTTCAGTCAAGTTACTAATACATTTTAAGGTGCAGGATGTATTTATCTATATATCTATATCAAGACTACATGATGCGCCTGTGGCTGGAATACACACAAAAATAAAGCTCCCTCAAAAACCACTCTGTGTTATTCTGGGAGACTTTGAAAGTAGGACATATTATGCAATTAAAAAAGAAAGTGAGCATAATCTGATAATAAATAGGAAATAATTTTATAACTTATATTAGTTCTCATCTACAAATAAATTAGAAAGAAAATTAACAAGTCCAGGTTTACCTGCTAAACCAGCTGGATTTTGAAAAAGGTGAACATCACAGCTAAAAAAAGTAAATGTAAGATTTCAGTGTCATTTCCAAAACCTCTCCCTGAGTTGGAACAAAAATGGCATCCTCCTGATTTCAAAAGAAGCTTGGCTCTCCTTTTCTTGCTGGTGTCTAAAATCACACTAAAAGCTATTTAACTGTTTCTTCACTACTGGGAAATTTTGGAAGATGAGGCTATAGGCAGATGTTCATTCTGTAAACAGCTGTGCTAGTTGAAGATATTAACAACCTTCAGCTTGCTATCCATTCTCTTTCTCCCACACTAATGTTGATGGAGAGATATGTGTGAACACTACTGCTTCACACCAAATCTGGAAAGTTTACTTAGTTCAGTAGCGTAGCTTGTGTTAACCCATCTGATTCTACTTACCCAAAACAAACATCTTTCAAAGATGCTGACTGCTCCCAGAAAGAGGACTCTTAACAGAACCAGAACTGTGACAGTGGCTGTTACATTTACCTGTTCCTTCCCAGTACCCTAGTGCTGTTTCTACTATTTCTTTTTTATTTCAGGGCTGGATACTATAGACTTAAGTCAAACCTACACTCAACCCATTCCAAGGGTGTCAGTAAATATGCATGAAATTCAGTAACTACAGTGATATATTTAAAGAATGTTTATAATCTCTAACCCTTTTCCTGCTAAATACAATTCAGAGGATCTGACTCAATGTCTCCTAATTCTTTATTATGCTACTGTAAGGAAAAAAACACTGTGCTAAAATCAATAATGTAATGTTACTGACTCATTCTGTCTTACACCATTTCATGTCATTCCAAAGTGACATTGAAATACCACTAATGGAACAGTGAACCTATTTTGCAATTATAGTAATAGTAACAGCTACTGGTTGGAACAATTTGTGAGAGAATTTGGAAGGCACTACTGCAGTTATTAAGCACTGCCACATTCTTTCCAAGCAGCAATGATGGTATTAATTTAGTTCTATTCACCTCACAATAATAATTTCCAGATAAGCCATTTTCAAACCCAATGGTTCAGGCTCAGCATTTCTGGAAGTAACACTGAAGAGCAGGACTGGCTGATGGGGCTGGCCTTGAAACATTTGCATAGAGAACTAGTTTCATAAATAGTTCTTTGAAAACCAGTATGCCCACATACTGGCCTGATTATCATCAGGAAATATGCATGGGAACAATGCATTCCAGCTGTCATCTTGACTCCAATCTGGGACAATATTTTCTCCTTCTGGACTAATTTCACCTTCTAGAAGTATCTGTGCTGCAATAAACATGGTGCAATGTTTTTGGTGCAAACATGTGGAGCAAACATTTGGTGCAAACATTTGGTGCAAACATGGTGCAATAAATCTGTGGTGCAATAAACAGTGAAAACACAAGAAATGAGCATAGTACTCTCTAGCGTGGGGACCAGGATTCCAGAAAACTAAGTTCCAGTCCTGTCTTTGCAGCTGTTGTGTGGCCATGAAAAGCCACTTTTCCTGTGTATTGGTTGGTGTTTTCTTACCTGCAAAATGGATTAACGACATTGTAATATTTTTCAAAGAACTTACAGAATCATAGAATCATAGAATCGTTTAGGTTGGAAAAGACCTTTAAGATCATCGAGTCCAACCGTTAACCTAACACTGCCAAGTCCACCACTAAACCATGTCCCTAAGCACGACATCTACAAGTCTTTTAAATACCTCCAGGGATGGTGACTCAACCACTTCCCTGGGCAGCCTGTTACAATGCTTGATAACCCTTTCAGTGAAGTAAAATTTCCTAATATCCAGTCTAAACCTCCCCTGGCACAACTTGAGGCCATTTCCTCTCATCCTATCACTTGTTACCTGGGAGAAGAGACCAACCCCCACCTCCTCACTACAATTTCTTTTCAGGTAGTTTTGTAGAGAGCGATAAGGTCTCCCCTCAGCCTCCACTTCTCCAGGCTAAACAACCCCAGTTCCCTCAGCTGCTCCTCATAAGACTTGTGCTCTAGACCCTTCACTGGCTTCGTTGCCCTTCTTTGGACATGCTCGAGCACCTCAATGTCTTTCTTGTAGTGAGGGACCCAAAACTGAACACAGTATTCAAGGTGCGGCCTCACCAGTGCTGAGTACAGGGGGACAATCACTTCCCTAGTCCTGCTGGCCACACTATTCCTGATACAAGCCAGGATGCTATTGGCCTTCTTCATGACCTGGGCACACTGCTGGCTCATATCCAGCTGGCTGTTGACCAATACCCCCAGGTCCTTCTCTGCTGGGCAGCTTTCCAGCCACTCTTCCCCAAGCCTGTAGCGTTGCATGGGGTCGTTGTGACCCAAGTGCAGGATCCAGCACTTAGCCTTGTTGAACCTCATACAGTTGGCCTCAGCCCACCGATGCAGCCTGTCCAGATCCCTCTGCAGAGCCTTCCTACCCTCAATCAGATCAACGCTCCTGCCCAGCTTGGTGTTGTCTGCAAACTTGCTGAGGGTGTACTCAATCCCCTAACCTAGATTATTAATAAAGATATTAAACTTCAATTTTTGTTCATAAAAATAAGTATTGGAAAGCTGAATTTCGTTATTAATACATACAAGGAAATACCTTGTAGTCACTGGTGTCCTATTAAAAGATTGATTAGCTTGCCTAAGGACAGTTTTCTATCAAGGACTGACATTCATTCTGCATTAAAAGTGTCTGAGGTTTTTTAGGCATTCTGCTCTTTTGGACATGAGAAATAAGAAACTTAAAACTAGGTCTTGCAATGAAATTTTATTGCATTTCTCAGAAAACCCCAAATCTATAAATAAATAGATTTATAGATGGCAACATGGCATTTGTAGTGACAATTTGTAGCTTTACCTTTGCAGTGTTTCCTGGGATGCAGTTGTCTGTAATCTAATTATATTGCTCTGGCAAGGGATAATTTTGTGATGAATTACATATTCAAGATGAGCATGAAGTAGGAATATAGTGTGGGATGTTACTGAGGTTAATGAGTATTATATGAGCATGCATCAAAGAATTTCAGAATGAGCAAACTGGATATCTTAATACAGTGAATTTGATGGGCAAACTGCTGCATTCTACTGGCAGGATTCAGACCCGATCAGCCAAGTGCTATAGTCCTTATATCCACAACTGAATTTATTACCTCACTTAGTGGATCAATACTCCTTAGGATTACTGCTCCAAAAGTAAAAAAACCCAAGAAGAAATAAGAACATTTTCCCCAAAGATCGTTAAAGTTACTTCGTATAGGAGATCCAGGTTCAAAAAGAAGCTGACTTTTTTGAGTTTTTAAATGGAGAGCTCCATGCGAAATCAGGTCAATGGTCTACAATGCCACTGAACTGTAAAGGTGGTAAACATTTTCACAAATACTTAGGGATCATTCACACATTCTTTACTCTTCACTAGCTTGATTTTACAGTGGATCATATTCACTAGAGTAAGTATGCATTGCTGAAAAATAATGAATCAAGTATCTCTATAGCATAGCATTTTAGCATTCATATTGTCCTATGTATGCATAATAATTTTTTTAGCATAGTAATGTCTTCAAGTGTGGAATTTTTCCTGAGAAAGATAAATTTTACTTGTATGTTTTTCCTTTGTTATGTAGCTTAAAGATAGACACATTACTTTTATTGATACTACAAGACGGAAACAGAGAAATCTTATTCTTCTAGTATTTAAATCAGACAATATTTGAATAGAATTTGACTTCTCACTATAGGATTTAGGTCCTTATACAAATCCAGACGTTTGAGTTTCACCCATTCCTATCAGAGTCCACATTGTTCATTAATTTAAGGCCATATGGTAAGCTACTTACGAGGGCTGTGTAGCAACTCTCTCCTTGAAAAGGGTCAGTGTAATCAATAGGACTATTTGAAGTGGAAGCCATTCCTTTGAATGTATTAAAGTAGCAAAATCCAGTCCTTATTTAAAATTCTGTCTAGATATGTTTTTAGCATGTTCTACTGCCAAGCCAATCAAACAGATAAAAGCATTAGCAGAATAGTTTTAACAAACCATTTAATAAAATGAATTATTTCCTTTGTCCCTGAATAAACTAGCATTTATTCCTTTATAAAATCTGCCTTCATAGTGATTATGTCATCTGTCATGTGCATGGCATAATGCATTCTTTAAAAATTACTTCACATTCCTTCATGCTTATTTGAGAATATCCAGTGATTATGGACTACTATATACATAGGCAATTAATAACCAGCATTCATTTTAAGTGTTGATATCTATGATACTAATAGCCAAATAAGTCATGTGTGCTCAGCTTTTTGTATACCCAGGAAATCCAAGGCACTGAGCTCACTTAATGTGCTACAAGAAGTTGTTCGCTACATAGGCAGGTTGACTGTGTAGACTCTATTTATCTCTTCATGCACAGTTGCCGTTTTTCCTACTGGTTGCTGAGCATTTTTAAAACAGGCAGTTGTCATGAATACAGAGGCATAGCTGTATCCTATCAGCCTTTCACATAGGATACGGCACCAACTATACAGGTTAAGTCTGCACTGGCTAATAACTGGACTTGCCTCTTTGCTCCCTGATCTATTAATTTGCAGGCTGCATATCTAGTAGCTCATGTCTAGGATTGTCCCTCCACGATGATGCCTAACCATGATCCAGAGGGTGATGAACTATAGAGATTTCTCCAAAAGGCTGCATAGATAAGTTCACATCAAGTTTGATTTCCTCTACCATACAGAGACCTTCAGGACAACTCTAGTAAGCCATGAAACCTATAAAGACCCTGTGAGCCTGCTACCATATTCGAGGTCACACAGCCAACATGTCATAACATTACATCCTCTCTCCCTTGAGGAGGCACTTTAGAAGTGTGAAGATAGCAACAGAAAAAGACAACTCATGTTATCTGAGATATTTGGCTACCCTAACTGGCACAGAGTTTTTTTCAGAGACCACTTTCTAAGTGTAGAACCTTTCTGGCTCTTCTATCTAATGCCAGGACATAGTCCTAAGTAAAAAGCAGTCTCTGAGTAAATATATACTGACTCTATCCTACCTGTCTTGGCAGGAGATCTATGAAGCTGACAGTATGGTTCCACAGAAACAGATTTCTGTAGCTAGATTTGCAAGTTATTCATTATGCAGTGTCATATTTATTTACATTTGTGGATACACCCTGTGTGGCCCAAAGAAAGTCTGTAATAAAGTAAGCTTTTTCTTGACTCTAATGTAATTTAATTTAAGTCTTCCATACTCCCCCTCCTTTATATGTGAGGAACTCAAACTGCTTTTATCATTTTGTTTACTCTACTTGTACAGATACCATGGGTAATTAAATAAAAATGATTTTTGTCTGCAACTAAAAATGATTCTACTTCTCCAGGACCAAGTACAAAAAATGAATATTCCATAAACTCAGGTTTTTGGTATTACTTTAATAATTACAGTCAGTTAAAAAGTATGTAATACAAAATTAACACCCATTTTAATAATAAAGGCTAAAGGCAAAAAAAGGGAAAGAGTTTTGTCTGGCTGAGAGATATAGGAACTAAAATGCAATTATGAGGTAATCTGGGTTTGGGCAAATAAAAAAGTTGATGTAGTAAAGTAGCAGCTATATGTGCATGGTCTTACACTGTGATATCAGCAGCCCTGAACTGAGAATAGACTATCACAACTTATGATCATTCTATGGAGAATTCACTATAAGTAAATGAGTCACTTAAAATTCACTTCGATTTACTTAGCAGAAACTTGTTTGTCAGATAATATTATAAATGAAACTTCAACCTAAGATAAGACATTTTAAATGTCTCTCTTTTACATTACCAGTTCATTAAAGGGTTTTATGGCAGCATTAAATTAATGGAAAGTGGACTGATCTCCTCCAGTGAAAGAATTGCAGACCTTTCATTGATGATACTGTAAGCTTTAATTTTATGACAGATTATCTTTGACTGTTCACAAATATGCTAGAGATACTTCTGTTGTTTAGAGAAACCAGCAAATATATATTTTTTCAGAGAAACATGCTCTAGAAATGTGTTCCTCAATATTGCACTTTTGGAACTTTGCTATTCATCAGTTTTAATCCTGAAATACATTGAATCTGACTGAATGCTTTATAGACTGATACCTCCCTGCAATTTTATATTTTTCATTTATGGACCTACTTGACACAGTTTGAAAATTACATGGTATCCATAAAATAGGTAAAATTTTCATCAACTTGAATGTAATGTTATCAACTAAAAAAATGTGCAAGTTAAATACTTGGAAAAAGAGCTGATAAATTAATAATAAAAACATAAGAATGAATAAACTGATGAGCATGATTGTAGCATTTCCTGGAATACAACAACTAATACTTCCTTAACAACTGACATTTTAATGTTTTTTACAGCCAGATATAAACATATTTAGACTTACATTTTACAAAAGAGATGACTGGAGTCTTCTTAGTCAAAGACTAACATACACACTTATGTAAAATAATTAGTAATGTATGTACTAATGAAATACTAATTTATTCTTGTTTTCAAGGGTTTCATGTGGTATAGTAGCAAAGCAGCACAAGAATGACACACCACAGTTATTATATTAACTTGTAAAAAAATAGAATGCATTTTTCTGGTGCTCTTGAAAGAAAGAAGAAGAAAAAGAAAGGAAGGAAGGAAAGGAAGGAAGGGAGGAAGGAAGGAAGGACTGAAGGAAGGAAGGAAGGAAGGAAAGAAGGAAGGAAGGAAGGAAGGAAGGATATTGCTTTTACTAAAAATTTTCTAACAATATTAAAGCCTTTCAGTCTATTACAAGGAGATATATGGATCCAGAATCAGCACCTCTTCTGCCCTCCCATTCTTTATAGGATATTAGCTATTACTTTCTGTTGGCTACAAAAAAACTTAGCAAGTAAGAATTAGTTGCCTTGTTCCTTCATAGGTACCAATAACTGATTAATACTCTGTTTTAGTCTGATTCGCTGCATGTAGAGAATATAGAATTTCTTACAGAAAATACACAGCATGACTCTTCAGTATCTACTACTGCCACAGGTTCCTAACATGACAAGTCTACCCCATCTGCCATAATGCTGTTCCAAAATTTAGAGTCTGTTATCCTGAGACTTGCATCTAATTTTAAGTGTAATGTTGTATAGACGATAGATATACATATATACACACATGTATATGCTGGTGCTGGTTGACAGCCGGCTGACAGCCGGCTGAACGTGAGCTGGCAGCATGCCCAGGTGGCCAAGAAAGCCAACAGCATCCTGGCTTGTATCAGGAATGGTGTGGCCAGCGGGAGTAGGGAAGCGATCAAGCCCCTGTACTTGGCACTGGTGAGGCTGCACCTCAAATACTGTGTTCAGTTTTGGGCCCCTCACTACAAGAAGGGCATTGAGGTGCTGGAGCGTGTCCAGAGAAGGGCAACGAAGCTGGTGAAGGGTCTGGAGAACAAGTCTTATGAGGAGCAGCTGAGGGAACTGGGGTTGTTTAGCCTGGAGAAAAGGAGGCTGAGGGGAGACCTTATCGCTCTCTACAAAACTACCTGAAAAGAAGTTGTAGTGAGGTGGGTGTCAGTCTCTTCTCCCAAGTAACTAGCAATAGGATGAGAGGAAATGGCCTCAAGTTGCATCAGGAGAGGTTTAGACTGGATATTAAGAAAAATTTCTTTATTGAAAGGGTGGTCAAGCATTGGAACAGGCTGCCCAGAGAGGTGGTGAAGTCACCATCCCTGGAGGAATTCAAAAAACATGTAGACTTGGCCCTTCAGGACATGGTTTAGTAGGCAAGGAGGTGTTGGGTTGACAGTTGGACTTGATGATCTTAGAGGTCTTTTCCAACCTTAATGATTCTATGATTTTATATTCGTATGCTCCAAGGCTGTATTTTTTCCCATGTATTTTCATGACCTTTTATTGAATTCTAGTATTTTCATATTCTTATAGAACTGGACTAGTTGCTGTCTTATCAAAGGCTACATACAGAAGAAAACTGAGTTTTCTGTTGCTACCTGATGTGTTCCTTTCTCATATGTTCTGTGATCTACTTCTGTGATCTGTTGTTTTATCTGTTGTCTTAAAAGTTTATGATTAAATGTTTACTCCCAGCCCCCATGTCACTGGGTTTTCCTGTTCTATACTGAAATACTAATTTGTGGTCATATTAATCTGTCATGTAAATGAAGAATCAAATAGTGCAAATTTAGGCATGGCTGAAACATTCGTGTGTGTATATATGGACTAAATATGCCTGAGCCTATCTGCTGGATTACCTTTGCCAGGAGTACAGCCTATCTTCAGTCAGCACGCGAACAATCAGTAGAGATGTAAAGCAGGCATTAGAGGTAGGAAGATATGCTTAAAAGTGCCCTTGAACCTCTTCTCTCAACCCTGAGTTTCTAGTACAGAGCATCCCAAACTGTACAGTTAGGCATTTTTTTTATTCCACGATAAACTATTTTGACTATGGCTAATTAGGAAGATGTCTGTTCAGCTGTGTTCTTTTCATTTCCATCATTTAAGTTCTGTCCTTTTTGTGTACTCTACTTATGTATGCCCAGAGCAGTCTATCTTGCAAGCCCTAAAAAAGATCTTATACTCACATGACTGATAAAATATTGAATAGTGTTGCCCAGCAACTAATTTTGCAGAAGGTTTTTGTATTACCAATCCCAAATGATCATTAAAGACTAACTAAAAATCTGTCTATAGCTAATTTTAATCTTCTGCAAAATGTGCCTATAGTCCAAGTTTTAAAATCAGGATTTCACAATTGATTGATTTTGGTATTAAATCAAATGGAATAAAGAAAGGTTATATTTTCACAGTACAATCATATCTCAATACTTTTTTTTTTGTATTATTTAGACCACAATCTTGCCCAACAAATCTGACAAAAATTATTTTAGGAAGAATATTTTCATATGATTTCTTATAAAGTGTTCTTTTTCAATATCTATACACTTAATATCCTTTATTTTTTTGTTTCTTTTAGGGGTTCACTTAAAAGACAGTTGAAATTCAGGCCACATTTACATAGCTGCTGTTGTTTAAATATATCTGATGATATTATAAAAAATCAGAAATTAAGTCTGCAGAGCATAGAATTTTTCAAATTGGTCCTTCACTTTCTCATTAGCTATATATGACATCTTCCACTAAGATGGGACATTCCAGCCTTATACTGGTATTGTTTGTAAATCATGTAAATGTTGAGTATTATGAGGCAGTATGGACGATGAATTTCTGGTAGAAATTATGACAGACAGTAGAGTCATTAAAACCTACAAAGCAGTAGTAAGTCCTAAGATGAACAAAAAGTGGAGAATATTGGGAGATAATTGAGAGTCAAAAGACCAGCTCATGAGTTATTAGTTAAAGTAGAGAAAGTGTAATGGGCAATGGGATATTATTAACTTAATTCAAAGACAAAAATAATTTGCGTTTCCAAAGTTCTTTATATACTGATTTTCTCCTCAACGAATCCCTGTGGATAAAATTTAGTACTTAAAAAGGAGAGAATTCAAGCCCTGTTGATGTTGCATTTTATACATTATATTTCAGAAATATTTCTTCTACTGCTTTTGTCATCATTTGGAACCCTATTCTGAACAAATTATTTAAATTGTCCTTTTCTGTTGACTTATTGACAATGGGTCTTCATGCAGACTTTGTGTAAACACTGTAAAACGGGGGTATAAGAATAAAACAGTGTTTGTTCTAACCTTAATAAGGAGTATTACTGAGTGGCATGATAAAGAAAACTAAGTACAGGGCTAAAGTAAAGGTTATAAATAGAGGTTCAAAGCCTTCTCATCCCTAGCAGTTCCTCTCCTGTCAGTTTTAAAACACAGAGTGAATATTCAATAATTTTAAAGTCTCAAGGACCATCACTATCATCTACAATGTTGGCAATGGAGTTTCAGCAGCCTAAGTGAGCCTTTGGTGCTGCTGTGCCTGTGAAGATATCTTCTCCAGCCATCTCCAGGAGATGTAGCAGTTCCCTAATTTTACCTCCTTGTTCAAAAGTAGCTAATTTCTAAACCAAATTTATAGATCCTAGCTAGTTTGCTGCTAATGAGATTGAGAATGGACTGTGTGTTTCACTTTAATTCAAAGCATGTCTAACTTCACTGCAATTCAAAAGGGAAAAATAAAGCAAAAATGAAGCCCAACAAACACCACCTGACACACTGCTCACCTCAGCAGCTCCATTGTGGCAGGCAGCTCCTTTTTGGTTTTTGCTGCTTAGATTCCCATTGTGAAATGGGGATTTATTTATTCTCTGTCTACATTTCTATTGTTTCTTTAATATTTTTCTTTAAGAGCAAAGAATCAGCTACCTTATTGTTCTGCCACTGATTAACAGAAATTTATGGAGCTCTAGGAAGCAGGTGGCAGAAAGTGCTATAAAACATGCCTGTACAGATGCGTGTTTTTCCTTTGCTTTGCATTTGTACCCAGCTATTATCCATTTCAACTCTATATTGTGTATATATATCTATTTTTTAAAAAGTTAGATTTGACGACAGTTTTACTTTCATTGTCAGTTAGAATGAAAAGGCACTTTTTCCACCTGTAGTAAAGAGACCAGGATGCTGTTTTGAAGTCTATAGATAAGAAGTGGTATTTAAGAGCTCATTATTACTGTTATTAGGAATGGTATTCTTTTTGGCTAGACACTTTTATACTAGATCATTTACTAGTTCATTTAATGTCCATCTTTCATTTATTTTTCAGCTGTATTTATCTTATCAAATATTCTACATTTTACTTTTGTGACTAAGCAAAAGAAAAAACAACCCCTGCATTTACTTAGCTTTTGTTTTTTCTAATGGTAAGAACTTTTTGAAACAGCTTTGCTATGTTCACTTAAAATAGGGTACATGCAAGTGTAAAGAGAAACATGGGCTCAAAACAACAGATACTTGGGATACTCAAAATACAGCATTAGTTCAAAGTTTTTCTGCTCAGCCTTTATAATTAACAAAAGATTTGTTTTCAAAATATTGCTTCTCCAAATGTTCTAAAAGCAGTGTCTGAGTTTGTCTTCAAAAGTTTACACATAGTGCAAAACCGTGAACATTCAAGGATAATGTTCTCCAGTGGTAACAAGTCTGGAAATAAGTGCAAACATCGTCACTTGACCCCACTGATAAAGCCCTTCATAATAAAAACAAGTCTTCAGTATTCTGTCTGCCAGGCGTGTCAGCTCTGAATTAGGAAAAGAGACATTGTCTTTCAAGTTTGCTAATGCTAAAGTGTTTTTAGGCACTCTTGTCTTATAATAGCAAGGGAATATACCGAAAGTGTACTACTGCAGCCCAAATCTTTGTTCCAAAATAAGTGAACTTGTTTCGGCAACACTTGTAAATATGTTTAGTCTAATGGAGTCAACCCAGAGAAAACAAATGGGATGGAGGTTATGAAAGAGCTACTTTCTCTGTATTTTGAATTTTCTCATTTCAGGAAAACAATAATAATTAAAAAACAAATAAACTGAAAAATCAAGTGCATAGAGAAAACAGAATGGGAGGCGAGATGATTAATCACACATTTCAGGCTTTTCAAGGAAGCCAGCTCTGAAACTGAAGCAGTATCTGTGAGGAAGTATTTTATATAATTGCATTTAATCCCAGGATAGATCCTACAAAATGTGCATTTCTTTTCTGCTATTGAATCAAGACATTGTCTCTTGAAACAGAGTCGAAATCAGGTTCTTTTAATCACTTGAGTAATTAAGCAGTATATTATTCCCGTTGTCTCCATTCTTTGTTTCTTTCAACATCATCTTTCTTCCACAAACATCCTTCTTCTAAAAATAGATATATAAGCTACCTAATAAACAAGATTATATAAGTATCATTCATTACATGGTGAAAATCTTTCCAGATGAAAGACTTTCTAGACGTAATGCTCCTTTAATTTGGCCAGACTTCTTAAAGATGTTCATATCTGTTCTATCCGTAGCATCATCTAAAACCTAAAACAAACCTTCCATCATTTTCCCTCCACTGTTTATCTCTACCAATAACCTTCTATAATCCAGAAAACAGAGAAGACAAAAACTTATTTAATAAACATGCAGTTCATTAAGTGCTTTAGAAAGATGGCATGGAAACAGTTCCTTGCTGTTCTGGGTCCAAACGTCAATGACTTAAGCTTCCTGGAAAACATCTGTGTTGTTGCAGAACTCTGAGCCTGAACACTTATCTGCCAAGGAACATCGAGGCTGATTGGTATTTTTGTCCTCAAACTGTGTTTGAGCTTATTACTAAAAATGAAGTATGGACAGCTTCCATGCTTCCTCTTTCCACAACAGCATACATGGACTGCAGCAAAAACGTCAGACCTCTTACAGATTGCCCTTTTTACAGGATGATGAAATTGTCCAGAGACTGCCTTGAATGTTGTATGAAAAAATGGAAGCTGGGACTGGAACATAGGTCATCTCACACTCAGTTCTACCTGTTACCTACAACATGCTTTCTTTGTCTTATTTATTTTTTGTATTTCATCAAATCACCAGCACTCTTAGTGTATTGTACTTTATATTCATGCTTCTACATTGAGAAATCTAAAAATGCACAGGCAGTTCTACAATACAAGTGCCAAGGGAAAACAATAATTGCTCTTCTGTGAATGTCAATTAAAAAAGAGTTTAAGGCAAATATTTAAAATATTTTCATTTTGCCCAAAGCATTTAATCATTTCCCTAATTATTTTAGCTGGAGGTTCAACAAATAGGAGCAAATAAACTGTAAGAACTAGACCTGATTTTGTCCCCCCAGTTTTAGTTTTAATAATTAATACTGGAAATGAGAGAAAAAAAGAATGCAATTGGTATGCATAAAGGAGTTACTTTTATTGCAAATCCAATATAACAAAGTATTTCCTACAGATTTTCTGTTGTGGGTAAGTACTTATTTAGAACAAATTCTCTGCTATCAAGGTAGAGAGTCATGCTTGAGGCCAAAAGAAAACTAAAAGCCGTTAGTCAACAACAGTCATACCAGTAATATACTCACACAAGTAATCCATTTGAATCAATAGGACAATTTGTTTATGTACTATTCATTGTATTAAAACACTGCAGAAATTTATCCAAATATAGTTTCCAAAGCTACTCTCTCTTCAGTTTGCTAGGCAACTTCTAATTAAGGATAGAGAAAATACATACATCCCAGTCATGACTTGAATGATATTTTCATAATATTTTCACATGGTTATAAGCAAGTACAGGAAATGCAGCAGTGGAACAGAGCAGGATTGCTTGCTGTACTTCCAGTGGTGTAAGTGATGCATTCTGCTGTCTTTCCAACCTCCTTTTGTCATCTGTGAACTTAACAGTCTGTAACATATCCTTTTATGCAAACAGTATTAAGAGGTTAAAGACAGAAGAAAGCTAGTCATTCTCACATTTTCTTGTGGAAGTTCATAAATCATAGCCTTAAAATAACATGGAAGGTGACTACTGTATGAATGACTTCTGCAATAGCTATGTTCTGAAATTAGTAGAGGTAAGTTGTATTTGTCTAGCCTGGAAATGACCTTTCAGGTGTGGATATAATTTCCAAGGCAACTTAGGCAGAGCAGGACAGTGGCATGTGTTATTTCCACCACTTCCTGTTGTACCTTTAACACAGCAACAAAGATTCACTGGGAATATGATTTCTATATTTTTCACCTCCTGAGCACAATAAAGGTAACAAATTTCTGAATACTTCCAGCATTTGTTCTGGTACACAGGGCACCACGTCACATTCATTAGCATCTATGGCTTGTATTAGTTCCTCCCAGAAATCTGTCCAAGGTGTCTACTTGCATACCAAGTCATTCTGCTAAGCCCAATGTCCTGTGGAGGTGAAAAAAAAAGGAAAAAAAGAAAAAAGTTTAAAATATTATATTTTAAAGAAAACTTAAATCTGTTCTGCAGTCACAGAACAGATGATCTGTATTAATTCAGTGAACAGCTGTTAGTTTTTATCATCTGGATATTCAGGTCAAAAATTCACATAGAATATCTCCAGTGCTGGATTCACAAAAGAGAAGGAAATTCCCTTCTATACCACATGTCAAACATTTGCCTAAATTCTTGCCTAAATCACCTGAAGACTTCTACCTTAAGAAACTTGAACTGCCATGTCTAATCTTACAGAAGACCATAACAATCCATAGAAGGAAGATGGGTAAGGATAGAAATCAGGACAGGATTAAGGGAGAAAAAAAAAATACCACCGTCAGTAATTGCATAAATATTGGAAGAAGTTGCACAGAAAGTTGGTGCAGTCTCCATCCCTGGAGGTTTTCAACACACAGCTGGACATAGCCCTGAGCGTCCTGGTCTGACTGAACCTGGTTTGGTTCAGTGCTGATGCTGCTGTGACCAGGAGGCTGAACCAGAGACCTCCTGATGTCCCTTCCAACCTGAAGGAGTCTCTCATTAGAGTTAGCTGTTCAGGTAATTCTAATCCATTGATTTTTTCCCCTCCATAATATATAAATTGTAATTTGGTAGACAAGAATAAAAATGTATTGCTCCCTTTATGGTTAGAATTCTCATGTGGGAGGACTATATTTTAGTCCCAACTTCATTATGTGTTTATTCTAGGAAAACATTGTAGCTCGGACACTTGTTCCAAACACACCCAATAACTTTGGGCTGTTCCTGAGAGGTAGAAGCTGTAGGTTTAGATACTGTCATGCAGAAAACCTAAGTCTTCCATACTTCAAGAAAATGCAGTTTTCTATCTAAAGGAGCTGTCAGGCAAAATATTAACAGCAGTCTTACTTAAGAGTATAAGTACAAAATAAACCACTGAATTTATTAAGCAAGAATTTGTTGTACAATTCTTTTCATCACAAAAATGAAAAACAAAATTCCATTTCCTCTGAAGTGACTGCTGTCTTTTGTTCCCCAATTATGGCTTGAGATGCTTGGAAAAGTTGCATTAGAAGGTGTTCATTTATGAAAGATGCAGTTTCTACAAGGTCTTCCCCAGGGAAAAGATTTTTTCTTTGTTATTATTATTTCTCTCCAGCAGTAAAATCAAAATAATTTTTTTTTTTCACATTAGGAGACTTTCTGAACAGTGGGTTGAATCAAGATCTTTTATTAGGGAGGGATCAGGCACTAGCTTAAATATCTGAGTTGTCGTGATGCTTCCAAGAACTTTGAAAAGTGGATGTTTCATAAGTGTTATATCTTGTTGTCTCTATTATTGTGCAGCATCAGTTTCTTATTCTCTCATGAGCGAGCTGAATTAAAAAATCCTATGATTCTTAAATATCTTAGGAGATATAACAGTCTGAATGCTTGTTCTGCACCAGAAATGAGAAAATGAGGGACCATTATTCCAGCTTCCATAAAGTACTAGGATAACGTGAGCCAATACTTTAATCTTAAATCAAGCTGGAATAGGACATTATAGTCCCACTCAAATTGTCAAGATTTCTGAATTATAACTTTCTACTTCTATTAAAAAAAAATAATCATATACCAATCATTTTTCTCCTCAGTTCAGCAGGCAAGCTTTGAAATATTAGAAATTTCTAAAAGAAATAAAATTTTAAAATTTCTCTCATGGGAAGGTAAAAATAGATCCCTGTCTCTCGAGAGTGAACTTTCTGGGAAAAAGATTTACCAGTGTAAGTAAGAAGCTAGGAAAATAAACAGAACTTCACAACAGTTGTAAGAGCTAACCAGTAGTTTACAGGCCTGTAGCTTTACTAGTACTGATTTTAATAATGAAGCATTACTGCACCCTAAATGTCCTTGCAGTAATCTTTATTTTGTAATAGTATTGACTACCTTCTCTGCTCTCGTAGTGGCCCCTTCCATTCCTATGCTAAAGATTTATCAGTTTTTATTAGACAAGTTTTGCAAATCAACAGTCAGGGCACTGACAACTCCTGGAAGCACAAGCAAAGGGTACAAGTAAATCAAGGCATCAAAATCTGTTTAGATTACTCTCAGAAAGTTGATGAGGGAAATCTTTATAAAAAGTCAATTATGAAAGATTACTTTTTTCTTCTCATTTCCAAACCTTGTACAGAACAACACAGCAGGAGTGGTCCTCAGCCAAAAGGTACTTAATTATATTATGTATAGCATGAAGAAATAAATAAAAAAAAAACATTAATAAATCCTCCCTGAATAATTAATTCTCCAGATGAAGTTCAAGCCTGTACTTAAAGCACAAAGGAGCTGACACAAAGTTTCGATAAATTGCCTTTTATGAGTGAAGGTAACAGCTTCTGTGTCATTCAGCCGTATCTCTGTCTCTTAAACCAGTGTTTCTCCCTCATATTAAATACAGAAAATTGATCCCCTGGCCCATGTGTAGATAGTCTCTTCATCAGCAGTTAAATCTGTTTCCAAATCTTTTTTTAGCACCCTTGGAAAATCTGTAGCTGAATTGCAGTGGGTGGTCAGGTAGGAAAAAACATTCAACATCAGTTGTAGCCTCCCCTTCTCACTCTCAGTTGTTCCCTTCAGCTATAGAAGAGGTTGTCCCACATGAAAACTAGAGCCCACCCAAGCTGAAGTTGCTAGTAGTGAAGAGGGATTTTGAAGATCACTAGGCATCAACTATTTTGAATAACAGGGAAAGAGTTACAGCGTGAGAGCTTCAGATGTCTGCCCAGACAATACATTTCTCCACCTCTCTTTCTGTACAACATGTAAAAATGAAATATTGAGTACTCAAAGGTTACAAAAATGTTCAACCATTTAAGAAAAGCTTTAAAAAGTCAGTTTCCTGTTTGTAGGACATCTCAGAACAACAGCTCTGCAGATCAAAATAATTTTCAGAATTGCTGCCACCAGAGCAGCTTCCTACTTATGATGAAATGCCTCAGTTCAAAACTGGAAAGCTCACTTCTTCGGGGACAATCATTAGATTAAAACATGTAACATATGGCTGAGATCTTTACACAGCCTATCAAATTGTTCAGTTTTCCAAGTCAGACATGTGATATCTATCTGCAAATGATTGGACAATAATCTTGAAGACTTAATCTTATGGACTTACTCTTGATGAGTGGTGGAGAATGATGAAGGATTATTCATTAATGCTTATGACTTGCCAAGTGCCACAAGAAAAACATAGGATGAAATAAATGGTGCTATTTATACTGTAAAATATAAAGACAATATTTCTTAGCTATAAAATGCCCTAATATCTAAAGCAGCTTTACCTCATAACTGATGTTTTTTAATTTGGGGGGGGAGGTGTAGTTTTGGGGTTTTTTTTAAGTGAACAGCTTCAGGTACTTATGGAGGCTGCATTTCTTCAACAGCTAATATTACTTTCTCTTCAGTGAGAGACAGGGAGTTTGCTGAGAACAGGGGCAAAACTCTACAATCAGCTTCTGAGATTTGAGGACAGGAACATCATTTCCTGATGTGACAAGAAGAATCACCAGAAATGGTCACAGAGACCTTTCTTTGTAGTCAGAAGGAAGACACTGGACAAGAGCCATCAGTACAGAATGAGAATCCTGTGACTGCCTTTTTTTTTTTTTTTAACAGCTTGCTAGACAAATTCTCAGTGATTGACCAAGTGGAAACATGGGATGCCTGTTTAGTTTAAAATCCATTCTGCTCTATTAATCCAGATAGAAGTCTAAAGGTACCTGGTGTTTAATTAATTTAGCTTTCTTTCTAGAGAGCAAGCCTGAAGAAACAAAGGTCTGAATAATTAGCGAGGCACACCAAAATAGAAACAAAATGGAGGGAGGAAGTAAAACCAATTAAATATTGCTCCTCTTCAATGGATTCTTGGGACACACATAACATCAAAATGACAGGTTTTGTTATCTTCCAATTCTTTCTTCTGAAGCATACAGAAGTGGGAAATAGGAATAAGACACACACCTGCAACTGAATCTCAAGTAGTTGTGTTGGTTTTAACATATTCAGGAGAATATCTTTAATCATGACACACCTATCGTAGGTAAAAATAACAAAACAACCCATGAGAATATGGTTTAACACTGAGTTACAGATAGCTTGCTTCTTGTATTCACAAGTTTTCCTCATTAAAAGATGATGACATTAAAACAACCTGGTGATCACAAAACAAGCATGCTATATCAAGCTCTAAATGTAGTCACACAGTGATACATTTTCTATCCATAAAAAAAAAAGGGGAAGGGCGTGGCAAAAATTTCTTGAGAGGCACATCTGGGGGGAATCTATCATTCCTTCACTGCCATCAGAATCTGCAGTCTGAGGAGAGCCTGTGGTGATTACATGATGGGGAGATTTTGGGGGGGGGGAGGGGGGGGAAGTGTCTACCTAAACATTCACGTTTGGATTTGCTGTGAAATCTCTGCAACTTACACATCACCAATTCAGTGACAGCTAACAACAGCAGAAGCACGTTAACAAGGCTGTATAAGCTGAGTGGATAATGGGAATGCTGTCTAGAATTCCAAGAGAGATAGTAGAGCTATATCACTGAGATAAATCAGGGATTCATGAGAGGAATGCCTTCCCTGCTTTGGATTTGAAGAACTGTTGCTTCCATGTCATATGCTTGGCATGCTGCTCTGCTGTTCAGTTACAGAAATGTATGTTCATAGCCTTGCCACTATGAACTGTGACCTTTCAAACATGCTGGCAGAGCAGAAAGATCCAGTTTTGTTGGAGGAGTCAACAAACACAGCAAAAAGGAAAATTGTTATTTTTTTCTGAAAGACAGCAAAGATATCCTGCCTCATATTTGGTGACACCTGTGAACTAAACAGTAAACATACAATACATCTGGTTACCATTTTATCCACACCAACAAAAATAGTTCTATACCTTTTAAATGCGTGAAGCCTACAAGAGTTGGTCTAATGTTTGGCACATTTGATGGGTTAGGAAGAAAAAGACTAACTGCTTCGGACACTGTGAATAGATTTGCCTCAGACCTCAGTGGTGGATTCATTTTAATGATTTGGACAATGTGAGTCCAATGACAAAGCTCAAGCTAAGTTTAAAATTAAATTAAGAATAGGGATTGCTTACTTTCTTCCTTAGTAGATTTTGGGTTTGGTTTTCTTTTTTAAATCTCTCCAGTGACATTATGAATAAGAGATTTTAACTAAGGGATTTGATCCTGGCCAAACTTTCCTTATTACAAACATTTGCCTTTCCTATACTTTATCATAGCAAATGTGCTACAATTAACAGAAGAAGAAAAAGGAGACAATATGCATACAGGCCTTGTCAGAGCTCAAAAACTAGTTGACAGAAGTCAACTTAGGCACTTCAGAAATATACATGCTATATTTCTGCATAGAATATCAGACACTTAAACCTTTGTCTCAGATTCCACTTGCTAGATACCTACTGCTGAGACCAAAACAGGAAACAACATAGTTTTTAAATATTGCATATATAAATAGAGTTACTTTACATCAATATATTTCATGTGTGGATTATATCTTCCTTTTTCTCCTCTCTGAAGGAACAAACCCATCTCCTTTCCAGGAGTACTTGGCAGTACATAGTCAAGAAAGAAGAAAAAAGTTTAAAGATTACTTTATTTACTTCTCACCATGTCAGAAGTGGAATGTCATTTAAAAAGAGAAAATCCAGGACTTCATATTATTTCCCTTTTTTTCAGTACAAGCTCCTGGGCTGATACCAATAACAGCTGCCAAATTACAGATCTAAAAGACACTTCTGTCTCAAAGATCACCTTTTCCAAGGAAGAGTAAACCAGGTTCTGAATGTCTTTAGCAAAACATCCTGCCATTAATTTCTACATAAGAGGTGGTCAGACATCACATAGGCAATCCCCACACAGGAATTAGGAAAAAATACCAGAATGAAATTTGTAAAGGTAAATTGCCTTAAGAATTGACACCAATCAGAAATCAAGGTAAAGCAAAAAATCATCACCTGCTCACAGCTCCCTTTCTTCAACATCTTCTTCAGGCAGGACATCACATAAAACTAACAAAGTAACAAGCTCTTCCCAACACAAAACACTTGTTTACACCCACACACTCATATTCTTTTTACTCCACCATTTCCAAGGTGTTCTAGAAAATCCCCAGTCTATACTCATTTTATCCTCAAGCACATTACCTTGCTCTCAAGATTTTAATTTCATCTCCCACATACCTTAAAAAATAGTTCCATCTGGCAAAACACCCTTTCTTCCCCTAGGAAGAGCTAGATGTGGTTTTCACTGTTCTTAGATACGTCTCATACCACAATCCTCTTCCAGTAATGAGGATTAATTGGAGCCACCTGCCTATATTTCCTTAGGTGCATGTGTTCACTCTGTCCCAGGCATCAAATAACCTTGTTATACTTACAGATAAAAAAATGTCAAACTATTAATTTTGCAGTGCTTCAGCACACAGACAGAAAGTATTTACACCCAAAGAGCAAAAATCACTTAAAGAGCAAAATATTTCCTGTCCTTCTAAAATACAAGCCATAGAAAATCAATGCTTGAAGAATTATGACATTAGATTATTTTTTAAAATATTTCTGTGAGCTTTTACCAAAGACTTTTTCCCTTCTTTTTTTTACTATTTTTTGGACGAGACTAAAGGCATATTCATTATATAGTTTAATTTCTAGCTTTGAAATCACTTCCTTAAACCACTTTTCTTACACACCTTTAATTGAGGAGATCCTTTCTAAATTGTAAATACGTACCAAAGGTAAGACTACCAGATTAGTCTTGTATAGAGAGACTTATTTATTTTCACAATACTCTTTTGTAGCTTATCTACCCTTGGTCATATGGTTCTTACATATACAGCATATAATTTGTAGTCTTACAAATTACAGTAAAGGACTACTACAAGATATTAAAGACAAAAATCAATATAACTAATATTTATATGCACATTTTAACACATAAAATAAAAATAAATAATACAGAATGCTAAAGCAAAACAGAAGTTTGGAATATATTTTTCAAGTTGGATATATAAACACTTTGAATTAATAAATATCTTTTTATGTTATCTTGTGTGATACTTTTGGTACTTGAAAGAAACCAGAAACAGATATTTTCCAGAAACATTCAGCAGTGACTTCAAGAATTAGAATAAACGATTCACCTACCAAAAAAAAATCTCATCCCCCACCAACAAAATGAAACTATAGCTATGTGAATATATTAACTAAACATAATAAAATTTTACAGAATTATAAATATTTAATAAGATTCAAGAAAAGGCAAAATTACGGTTTTGGTAGCAGAACCAATAAGTAATGGTATTTCTATGAATAATGCTGTTTGCTCTATTTTTTTTTAGAATTATCTGTTCTGATGCCATTTGAGGAGGGTCCTGGTCATAAAGCACATTGTTATATCTATCAGTTCACAAGAAAATCATGACCTCAAACTTCTTTGGGGTAACAAGTAGTTGGATTTTAACAAATATGAGGCAGCAGAGTGTAACAGACTGTCTAAAACTCCCAGAGCTGAATAAACAATAAAATGAGACTAAATAGGAAAGTATTATTAAAAATACAAAATTAATTAGCATATTTCTATCAGCATTACCTAATAAACTCCCACAAACTGGGAGTAACTAATGCAGACCACATTTTTTTTAAAAGAGAGAAACAATCAATTATCCCCTCCTCAAAATGCTAATAATTCAATTTTATTGCTAAAATAATATAAAATGAAAGTTATTTTTACCATATATCTTCAACATTTATGCTTTTTTATATTTTGAATTTCAATTATAAATGATGCAATTTTGACAAAAATTTTTCATTTTTATGTCTGTTTTTGTCAGTCGACATGGAGTTTATATATGTGAAAATAATATTAAAATGTTTTTCATATGAAAGTGTATAAATCTGAAAAAACTTTCCCTTTTCCCCACCCTCATTTTTAATTAAGAGAAAAGAATCAATATAATAAAGTTTAATTCAATTGTTCTTCATTCTGCAAAATAAAAGTCTGACCTCTGTAAACTCTCCCCAAAAATAGGTGATTCCTGTTACTGGTCAATCTTACTAAAAAGAAGTATAATCCAAGTATGGCATTCAGACTAACCCTTCCTGAGTCGTGCTTTGATAAAAGTGCTGGCAGCTGACATCCAGCTGGCTCCAAGGCAGGCTAAGTACACCAGTAGCCTGAATGATGGATGTTTTTTAGGAAGCAACAGGAACATGAGTTACACTGCAAATTATACCTACGGTAGCTTTCTCCTTTTTTTAGCCTTATAAAGATAATGTGGACAAAACCATTATGACACATTTGAATATATGAACAGAGCAGGGAATGGTGAATACATTATAACAGGTAGTTTTAATAAAGAAATTTAAGCAAAAGGAGATCTGAAACAACTTCCTTTAAATTTCAGAGGGTAGGGCAATTTCAAGTAAAATCAGTCCAGAGTTCCTGAAACACTGAAATCTTAGGAAAAGGCTGAAAGATATACTTCTTGATATTTCAGCAAATTGTTTCTCTGAAATTAACAGAAAGCAGCAGGTGCAGAAGTGAATGAACTGAACTAAGCAGGCTTTTTTTTAATCAGAATGGATGAAAATTATTTTGAATGTCAGCAAAGTTTCATTTCTGGGATCTCAGTAAAGGACCTGCACAGGTTTCATAATGGCATCTCTTTAAAAACAAGGCAAACAAGCACTTTCTTTCCTGTCTGCAATATGTATTTTGTTTACTGAACATGAAATCTCTCTGCTATTTCCTCCTCATGACCTGTATGGACAATAAAATATGTAATACTGTTATAAGAGGTTTTCCAAACAATAGGTTATCCTGTTTCACCACTAAACTAAAATACAGACTTTTTTTCCCATTGTCCTCTTAGTACACTCCTTTGGGACATAAAATTACTGAATGGAATAAACATCAGCTCTCTGAACAGACACTTAAGAGTAGTTCAGGAACACTTAATTTTGAAATCCCTTTATGAAAAGTCCTCATACTCATTTGCATCCATCTGCAGTTGCTGTCCTTCCTAGTGCTGTGACTAGTTTGTGGTACTCCAGCAAGAGTACCCGTGGAAGTTTATTGCAACAATTCACCTAGAGGCGAGTTATACCTCTGGAATACAAAAACACCTCTGGATTAGCAAAATCTTACTCTGAGTTTTCAAAAATTATTCCAGTGATGCTGAGCTTTAGGTTAAGAAAAAAATAACAAAATAAATTTCTACACTTATCTGTTTCCTATTTTACATGTCTGGGAGCCAATCTTTCTGAGTTTATCAACACTATTATTGTCAAATTTAAGATACCTTTGTGGAACCTACTACCCTTCACAGCTGATGGCACTTTTTTTTCTCTTGACATACAGATGCAGCAAAATTCATCATTGGATGCATATGTAATAAATGTCTACACAGCAGTATACATTGTATACAAGTATTTTCATTTACATACATCAACCTGCACTTGATCAGCTAATACCAGTGAAAAGCAACTCTCAAAAGGATTAAAGGGTTTCTTTTGCTTAATACAGGAGTAAGACTTCCAAGAAAAGGGATTTGAACTGAGTATTTCCAAAGACATGGAGGACATTGTCCGGTCACTCACTTTATAACTGTACCCTAAAGTCTTGGATCCATAACTTTCTTAGACAACTACAGTCAATTCCGTTTGGAGTATTTTTGCTCTAGATTCCTACTAGTTTGCCAGTTTATAGAAGATTACTAGACTTTTCATAGTTTAAACACATATGCTAGTACTAACCAAAGAAAACCCTACACTTGGTCAAATAGTTAAATTCGTAAGAAATTTTTAATTTAAAAGCTTAATTAAAACACATGAGTTTCACTAAAACTTTTCTAATAACCTTTTTCAGTCTCTGGAATATTTTCTGTGGAAAACTATCATGAGTGAGATTGAGGAAGCAGAAACAAAACAAAAAACCACACAGCCCAGGCTAGCTGATTGCCAAGGAATGATGATGTCCACCAGTGATGTCAGAAATTCAAATTCAAATTTTGCTCTGACTTGGTGAAAGTTAAAGTCTTTGTTCTCTCAACAAGTGAGAACCATGTCTCTTCTGCAGTTGGAAGGAGACCATTTCTTTCTCATTGGAATTCAATCAAATACAATTATTTGGTAAAATAGTAATTTCATTGAGCAGTCAGGGTTTCTTTTCTGTACATTTTTATTATGGACAGTCAGACAGGCATGTCCAACTTTCCTCTCAACTCTCAATCTTTATATAGGGACAAAAAAAGTGAGCTAAATTGAAAAAGCACTAAGAATCTTTTAAAAACCAAACCACTGGATGATGAACAGCAGGGGACAACCAGAGACTCGTTAGTCATACTATTTCCAGACATAGTTTGAAGTTGAATTTTAGAAAGGAAAAAAAATCAAATCATGCTAGTCGCTTTGACAGACAAAATTGGGCTGAAAGCCTACTTTGAAAAGCACTTTTATAGGCTTTCTGGCACTGTGGTATTGGCTAGTTATTTAATACCTGTCAAAGTATTTATCGCCTTCAAACTCCTATGGATAATTTAAAGGAAAGGAATAAGAGGGAAGATAAAATAAGAGTATAACTAAAAAAAATATTTCCAAAGCCAGAAATATGTTTTGGCTCAAATAATTTTTTTGGCTCAAATTTGATCTAATTTAGTCATGCCACAACAAAATTAGAAAATAGGTATGAAATCATATTAGTTCTATCACTCCTGAACAAGGCTGAACGGCTAGTTCCTGAAGCTCTGAATTTAGCAACAGATAGAATGGGCAAGATTTTTCTGACATTGTCTTTCTTTTCTACTACATATGATTCTTCGTACCTTTGTTTTCATTTTAATTTTATTACATACTCTTTGTCAGACTATATAGCTCATCATTTAAGCACTAAAAGGACCTATGATTTTTTCCATAGATTAATAAAATTGTTTATTTGATATGTGCCACTTCATTCAAAAAACATTTCTTCTTCAAATGGAATAATTGTTCCAGTACCATGATTCAAACAAAGACTCTTCCTGTAGTTACTCAGGTGGTTGTCTCTTCAGAACTAATTCAGGAAAGCTGTTTTGAACCTTCCCTTTATCTTGTTTTCCTCTATCTGGAATGCAACAGGGCTTTCAGACAAGTCTTGAAGGAGGTAGTCGACTGAATTAGGGACCTGACACTGAGTACAAGATAAGTGATATTGAATGTCAGCAACAGAAATATACAGGCATTAATCTAGCTCAAATCAAAATATCTAGAAGGGGAAGTCTGCCTGAAGGAATTACATCCTGCATAGCAATTTGGAAAGAAAATTTATACAAGTGTCATGAATAGTAAGAATTGTGACTTCGCGGTTAGCCTTTCTACTGCTTTCTGGATTACATGGGTAGCTTTGAGAATTTGGGATTGCAGTGTGAACTATAACCTCATCACCACTATAACTGGTGGTCTGCCCTTAGATCTAGTTTTGCATCTAGAAAACTAGATACTTTTGCAAACTAAAACATGTTTGAATCTAAAGAAGAAAAAGCTTTTTCAAAGGTGGGTGTTTTTAAAAAATTTTAAACTAGCTGAAAAACGGAAATCTTGTGAGTTGCCTTTCCGGAATATTTTTGACAGGAGCATTTTTCAACAGTTTTCTTTCACTTATCATTGAGTCTCATTTCAGAATTACCCCACTAAGTGTATTCTACCAAATCAAAATTTATTTATTACTCTAGTGTAAATCAGGGTAATAATCTAATTTGTTTTTAACACTTGCTCTTTCAGAAAAGATTATCTGTGTCTCTCTGTCTGTCTCCATATATGCACATAATTCTGCAATGGCATACAAAGGGATTTTAGGAAAAAAATCAGGGTTTAGTTGTTTACCACAAAGCAAGAAACAAGTTTGCTCCCTTGGAGAAGACTATTTAGAATGTGATCAAATCTTCAATATATTCTCAAAATACTTATTTAATCATGGTTAGTCTGGGGACTCAAATAAAAGTTGAAGCTAATTTAAAATTTATAGAAAAAAGAAAAGGCTTAGATAAATACTGTAGAAGACAATGAACAACTTTATCAAGATGTTGAAGCAGTATCTTCATTTGAGCAAAAAGATGATGAACCACTAACCACTGACAAAATACTAATTTCCTCTTAAACTAGCTAAGTAAAATTTTGAGAAGCAAGACTTATGCACATTCTGAATGTTTTTGAAAGTTGTCTTGATATATTATTGGCTGCCATTAGGAAAATTACATAAATACCAGACAAAGCCAGGTGTCTATATCTCATTGAGTTTATGTCAGGTGGAAGATTTTGGAACAGAGTTTCTACTTGACATAGTTATTCATATTAACCAAATGTAGGTCACTAGAAATATCTACTTACCCACATCTCATATTCTTCAAAAACTCTTTGAAGATGAAGTGAGAATCTTAAAAATCAGTCCTTATTTTTCCCCAGTATGATTTATGTTGTTCTCAAAAATGAAACAAACCAACATGAACAAAAAAAGTCCTAGCACATAATGATGGATATACTGCTTGTAAATCTACAGTTAGGACTGAATTGAGATGTAAGTTAAAGTTTAGACCAGATGGATGGTTAGCAGTCTTTTCTGTTTCAAAGTTTCATTACTTTTTACATCATAATGCAAGTCAAAGTATTTTGAATCTTAAATGAGGCTCCTAGTGTTGATTTTTGTCTAGGAATACAAAAATTAAACAGTGAGAGAATTTTAGATAGGAAATAAAATTATAAGAATGCTTATCAAATCCCTATCATATTCAAAAGTACTGTTCATATGAGTATGCAAAAGATGCCAATTTAAAATACGGATTGCAACTTGAGATGAATCTAATTAGAAATATTTCATTTTCAGAAAAAAACTTCTGGGATCCAAAATTTTTATTCATTTTAATTCACTATGAATCAAGGGAAAGGTTCATCACAAATAATTTTTGATCTGTGAATCGCTTTCTGATCTATGAATCATGAAGAATAAAAATACAGTCTTTTATGGAAATCAAGAAGCAATCAAAGTTATAATGTTAAAATCCATCTTAAAAGCTATTTGAGAACAACTAAGTGTTGAGAATGAGGCAGTGGTTATACATGTAGAAACAAAGTAGAAATAATGTAACTCTTGCACACTTAAGTAGTTTTACAGAGGTAAAGTCAAATGTGACATCATTCAAGTCTTCATCCACAATCTGGTATTTCTGATTGAAAGACAGGATTTCATGTAAAATGATAGCACTAGTGTAACTCTCCTGCTTAAAGACTGTGCCAAACACAGCCATGGCACATTTTCAGTTTCTATTGATATTTTCAAGTGCATTTGGTGCTAGCAAACATTGTCAGTGTCATGACTCATGAATTTGTCGTTCTCTGGGTAGCTGAAGTGTGGGTACGGCCCTCGGGGTTCCAACTGCCTTGTTGTTTCCTCTTCCATTCAAAAATAATCTTGATGCCAGAAATACATACATGTGAGAGTGAGCCAGAGAGAGAATGAGTACATCGGTATGTATGTGCATGTGAAAGACAGGGAGAGACAGGGAATGTAGAAAGAAAAAGAAAAGAGAGGTGTGATATACAAGGGAGTGGGGCATGGTGGGTTTATTTATATCATATAATACATAAATATATATTAATAGAAGCATATCCAAATAGAACTTGAATATCTTCTATCTGAATTGTGACAAAAACTTGTTTTACTCAATTATTACTATTTTTTAATTTGACAAAAAACAGGGATGTATGTCTGAACCAGATTCTTGATTGGAGTAAATTTTCTTCTGTGGCAATACACTGATTTACAGTAAATGAGAGTATCAACAACTACACTATCATTCTCATATCTCCATTCAAATGACTGTACTCATTTTCAAGCCTCTTACTGTCACAGTTTCCACAGATGTGATTCCTATTTGGCTTTCTTCTGAGATGAAAAATTTGCATTTCAGAATTCACAAATTGACTAAGATTGTCTTAGAATGTCTGGTGTTGATACAAACCCAATGATACTCTTCTAGCAGAGAAATCAGAATTTTAACCTTGGACTGTTCAACTTTAATGGCAAAAAAAAAAACCAAACAAAAAAACCCCAACAACCACAATTATTAAGTGATCTGTCTTCCCGGCAGGAAAAAATGGGAGGTTATTCCTGACTGTGATTTATCAATTTTATTCTCTAATCCTGAAGTGATTAGGGTTACACAATCTAGTAAGAAAACTTGTCCCTAAACCTAAATGTTAAAAAGATTCTCTAATGTCTTACTAGTAATACCTAACTGATTAACTGACATCTATCTGAATCTTCCCATCACACATTAAGCAGGTCACTTTTTATTCTACCCTTTGTAGACATGAAGAGGAACTAAAGTATTTGAAGATTTCACTACTCTCTACTAGATTTTTTTCTAGAACAATTAAATTTCTTCCAGCATTTCTTCACAAGTCTAATTTGTAAGCCATTCATCACTCTTGCTTTTCTCCTCTGTGCTTTTTCCAGTTTGTCTGCTTGTTGTTATAAAACCAAATCCCAGTTGTAGAATAAGTCCTTCTGATTTGCAGTCTCATTCTGTACTTAATATTATCTTCTTCCTCTCTTTAGAAACCCTTTTCACGGAAGCCCATCTTACTGTCTCAAGTTTGCATTTTTAATCTATTGCTATTATTCTGCTCCACGTTTACAGTAATTTGCAGAGAATTATTAACTTGGTACTTTTTGACAGTTTCAACCATATACCTACTCACAAATGTTTCCTTCCCTTTACTCAGATGCATCTTTCACATAGCACAGCGTAAGTTCTCTTAGTGCTTATAAAAAAAAATGCTTTCAGCATTGTCCTCAATAATTTATTGGTAGGCTGTGCCTGTTTATAATGCTCATTCAGCAGCCATTTTCCTTTTACCAGAAGGCCAAGTCCTTCAGGTATTAGACATCTTAAATAAGGTGCATCAGTCTTATTCTCTCTTACTATGATACTACTTTGTTCTATTCCTTTTTTTATATTTATTTGAAGACTTTCAACAGGCCTGCTTCTCACTTCCTTCTGAGCTTCAGAGAAAATATAAATATTTTCGTCATACAGTAAAAAGTTTTCTTTTCTCCCTACCTGTCTTTCTGTACCTCTGATTTAGACCACCAAGTCTCTGAGAGGCCAATTAAGCTTTGTTTGTGCACTAAGACTTCTAGTCGTTATTGTTTACTCTCGATACACTTTGCACTAGTGTATAGATATCTAATATATCTGGCAAGTTCCCCCATTATTCTTTTTCCTATGAGCTACCTAATAATGTCAAAAATATTATTAACTTAAAATATGAAAGAATTTGTAGTTGCTTACCCAGCAACCACTGGTCTGATGCAGCTAAAATTTCTCACATATGGCTCTATCTTTTGGTCTTTGCATCATTGTATTGTGACTTTTCATCATAAATCAGTTTATTTGGTTTATGTTACAGCAAGCCCTTACATACCAGTCTCCTTGAAACAGGTCAAATCCAAAAATGCTATTTTGTTAGGACAGCAGAAGGTATGTGTGGTTAAGCATGCATGCATTCCTATGTATATAACTTAGAGAGGTATTACTTAATAGCTTACAGAAATATTACTTGTGCTAGGGATATTTCTTAATTACCTTTCACTCACCCTGGTTCCTGTAAGAAGCACTAACCTATTAAAGCAGGAATATAGTCTCTAGTCAGCCCTAAAGATACGTATGACGTTCATAAATTTGGTTTGATATATTTGAATATCCCAAGTATCATAACCATGTGTCATATCTCAATATAATGTCTTTTGAACATTCTGTGATTGAAAGTATCACATTTGTCTGAACTTCTGTTCATTTTTTACCTTAAAACTTACAATATATATCTTGTCTTTATTATCTTTCATCTCCACATTCTGTTCTATCCTTTTGTGTAGATTCTGTGCAATTCTGTTTCTGCAGTAAATTAACCCTGGGGAAAAAAAAAAGTTTTGTTTTTATTAGGACAGGCTGAATGCTAAAAAGCATTTTCTACAGATGCTTACTCAATTTTACATAGAAGTTTTATTTGACTGTACTTCTGCTTGTTCCCCACAAGTATTCCTGGAAAAAAGCTTGCCAGCCATAAAGTAATCAATCATAAAACCCAAATATTAACTGAGTATTGGATTAAAAGATTTTATAAAGCAGTAAGAGTGCAGGGATATAGTGATGACATATTGCAGACAACAGAGAACAATTGGCATTCCCTCTGCCAGGGCCCTGAGGACAGGCCCTGACTGCCCCTGCCAGCCGCCCCAGGGTCTCCCCCACCCTGCCCATGGCTCAGGACCCCATGTCAGTCCCTCGGGGCCGTCAGCCCCTGCCCCAGCAACGCCAGAGCACGGCTGGTCTCCAGCTCCCCACTGCCCTGCCCTGCCCAGCCATGGGCCTTGCTGAGCCAGGCCTGCAGCCTGTCCTGGCCTCATCCTGTCCCCATCCCCAGCGAGTGCCCAATGCCCGGGTCTGGGCCTCGGTGCCCCCAGCTGTCCTGCTCCTGGCTGGGCCCGTGGGATGGGCCTGGGCTGCCCGTCCCTGCCCTGCTGCCTCACGGGGATCCCTGTGGAGGCCCACAGGGAGCCCTGGCACCCTCAGGTGCTGTGTAAGGCATCTGGACTGGGGCTATGCAGAGCAGCCATTTGTGGCTTCCCATCACGGAGGCACAGCTGCAAGGAGACAAGGATGCTTTGAACTTCAGGAAACCTTCCCTTGTTTGTGTTACTCCAGTCACTGTGCTGATGCTTTTCTCTGTGCATATACACTGTTTGTTAGCGTGATGAACAGAACAATCTCTTTTCCTAATGCTAAAGAAAAAATGTGTCTCTGGGAAAGAAATTGTTTCAGTCTTCAGGCTCCAAGCATGTTGATTGTGAAGAAAATACTTTTTTTCATGGATTTTCTAAACCACAATAATGAGATCATGCTAAGTATCTGCCGTCTGGTTGAGAGGTTGATGCAGACACGTTTCTGGGCAGGCACAAAGGTACTTCAAGACTACTTCAATTCTTCAGTACAGTCCTGAAGAGCAGTCTGGTCTGCATCATTTTAATGTGGCTGTTCCTGTAATTCCAAATACAAGCTGTGAACAGCATTTCTAATGTTAGCTTCTGTCTCATCCCACTTGGTGGGTTTCGAGAAGGGTGAATCTTTTCGATTCCCCGACGGTTTGTGTACCAACAAAAGCTGATCTCTGCTTGGCAGAGCCGCGTGGTCGGTAGAGTCACGACAATGACTCAGAGGAACAGGCTGGCCAGCAACTTTATTAACTGGTGAATTCCACAAACAGACCAACTTAACGAACTGGCGAGCTTAACGAACGAACAAAGGCGATTTGGCAATGGAGCTATTTTCTGGGCAACCCGTCACAATTTTTTCCAAACTTGCATATATATTGGAAGAGCAAAGGGAGAGAGAAGCGAGAAAAGGAAAGGAAAAGAGAGGAGGAAAGAGAAAAACTATCACCACCCTTGGATCCCGCGATGACGATGACAGACGTCGCAACCCTCCAATGGTGGGCGCTTCCCGGAGGGGGGGGCGGAGGCGTGTCTTTTATAAGCTAATCCCCGCCTCCAGGTACGCCCCTTCAGGACTTACATGGTTCTTGTTCTAGAAAGTTCTCAATCTTCTGCGCAGGCGCTGGGGGAGGGGGGTGGTCGCGAGGAGTCTCTCGGGCGGTTGCAAGCCCCTTCCTCAGATCAACCCTGTGTGACCTCTGGCCATACACGGTAAGGTCCGGCAGAACCCGGGACCGCGCATCCTCCGATGCGCTCTCCACGTTCCGCACGTCCCGCTCTCCCCCACCCCGTGCTCGCTGACCTGCTGTCGCCATGCAAATAGCGCCTCAAGTCGCCACAATGTTTGAGACATTAACTCTTTCAGTCTCTCACAGCTTCTACAAAGCTAATAAAGGAGACCATGAGAAGTTTTTGAGCAGCGCAGCTAACTTCTGCAGCAGGTCCCTAATTTCACTGGCTTTAGCACTGGTCCTTTAGCACTGGTCCACCTACAGGTGGTCCTATTTTTGCATGAACAGACTGATCTAAAGCAATTCCTCTGTTTCATTAGCCTTTTGAAAGCTTCTTTTCATGTTACACTTGAGAGTGAATTACTGACTCACTTACTAAAGAGGAGAAGTGGAGGCTGGAGAGAAACCAAATACTAAAGAGAAACTGCACTGACTGCTTTCTTCTAACACAGAGCAGTTTGGAGGCAAGAGTCAGGAGCACGTGCAGACACTCCTAACCTGCTCCTTTGCCTTTCCAAGAACTCAGGAGGGGGTGTAGCTGGAGCGCTGTGCAAGTCCCAGTACAAAGAACAATTTGCATGGCCAAAGGCAGATTTAGACAAAAGGCAACAGATACTCAGGCCCACTTGTTGAATAAATAATCTGTTTCTAGTTGTCAGAAGAAAAATACCATTGTACAAAAAAGCTAAACTTGGGCTGGCAAATGATCACATCAGCCCATATTAGAGGAATGGATATATTTTTTCAGGAGGAGCAATCAACTTAAATTGTAGTTTAAAGATAAGCAATTAAGCAGTGACATAAGTTGGTTTTTTTCTGTCATAATTTAATAGTAACCAGGGTTTTCCTGCTCTCTCAAGTCCTTTTAAACAAAACATATGCTATTAGCCATTCTATTCCACTTAACAATCACAATGGCCCAAAGGAAAATCTGTATGTTCCCTTATTCTTTCGTTGTACATGGTAGCCAATTGCTAACCAAACACTCCAAGCCCGCAGTTCTTACTGTCACATGTGCATCCTGCTCCGCTTGTGCATTCCTGCAATTTCTGTTTCATCATCTTTCTACTGCAAACTGACAGCCTTTCCTTGGGATTTAACCCTTTACCCACTAATATTTCACCGTCCCCTGTCACTCTTATATTATTCTGTTTCTTTACAATAAGCTATCACTGTGATAGAATAAATATGTTACCTTAATGAAGCAGTTACAATATTGGCACAGGTTATATTTGGAAATTCTGTGTACTCTGTGGAGGAAGTGCTACATTTTTCAGAATTTTAGATGAAATTACTTGTTTCCCAGAAGTAGATTAAGTTCGTACTTGTCTTCCAATTCTTTCCAAGCCTTCCTGCATTCCAGCTGTCAGGTCCCAGAGCGCATCCCCCTTCTAGGAGTTCAGCTGGAGAAGTTACAGAGTTGTGGTTTAGCCCCAGTCGGCAATTAAGTACCACACAGCCGCTCACTCACCCTCCCCCCTGGTGGGATGGGGGAGAGAATCAGAAGAGCAAAAGTAAGAAAACTCGTGAGTTGAAAGAAGAACAGTTTAATAATGGGAACAACAACAACAACAAAGTGATGAGAAGGAAAACGACAAGACAGAGAGAGAGGAACAAAACCCAGGAAAAAAACAAGTGATACAACCACTCACCACCCACCAACAGACGCCCAGCCAGTCCCTGAGCAGCGATCGCTGCCCCTCAGCCAACTCCCCCCAGTTTATATACTGAGCATGACGCCATATGGTATGGAATAGCCCTTTGGCCAGTTGGGGTCAGCTGTCCTGGCTGTGCCCCCTCCCAGCTTGTGCACCTGGCAGAGCATGGGAAGCTGAAAAGTCCTTGACTAGTGTAAACATTACTTAGCAACAACTAAAACATCAGTGTGTTATCAATATTATTCTCATACTAAAATCCAAAACACAGCACTATACCAGCTACTAGGAAGAAAATTAACCCTATACCAGCCAAAACCAGGACAGGAGTTCAGTTGGCTGACTCCAAGGTCAGCTCCTTTGTGATAAGAGCTCTTGTGAAGAAAGCTAGAAGTGAGGGTCTGCCCCTCCTTTCCCTTGGGAGCTGCTTGTAAACTGAGAATTTAGCACTGCCCCAACCTGTGCTACATCACAGCTGTGTAGCAGCTATGACTGTGCCTGGTCTTGTACCTCCGCAAACCTAATCCGGACTCACTGGTTTGGCTTCCTGGCTTGGCCTAGGACCTGCCTCACCACTGCAGACTGGCTGATCAGTCTCTGGACTTCTTCCTGACTCAGACAGAATCACAGAATCACAGAATCGTATAGGTTGGAAAAGATCTTTAAGATCATCAAGTCCAACCGTAAACCTAACACTACCAAGACCACCACTATACCATGTCCCTAAGCACCTCATCCAAACGTCTTTTAAATACCTCCAGGGATGGCGACTCAACCACTTCCCTGGGCAGCCGATTACAATGCTTGATAACCCTTTCAGTGAAGTAAAATTTCCTAATATCCAGTCTAAACCTCCCCTGGCACAACTTGAGGCCATTTCCTCTTGTCCTATCACTCGTTACCTGGGAGAAGAGACCAACCCCCACCTCTCTACAACCTCCTTTCAGGTAGTTGTAGAGAGTGATGAGGTTTCCCCTGAGCCTCCTTTTCTCCAGGCTAAACAACCCCAGTTCCCTCAGTCGCTCCTCATAAGACTTGTGCTCTAGACCCTTCACCAGCTTCGTTGCCCTTCTCTGGACACACTCCAGCACCTCAATGTCTCTCTTGTAGTGAGGGGCCCAAAACTGAACACGGTATTTGAGGTTCAGTACGCGGCCTCACCAGTGCCGAGTACAGGGGCACGATCACTTCCCTAGTCCTGCTGGCCACACTATTTCTGATACAAGCCAGGATGCCATTGGCTTTCTTGGCCACCTGGGCACACCGCTGGCTCATATTCAGCCAGCTGTCAACCAACAGCCCCAGGTCCTTTTCTGCCTGGCAGCTTTCCAGCCACTCTTCCCCAAGCCTGTAGCATTGCATGGGGTTGCTGTGGCCCAAGCGCAGGACCTTGCACTTGGCCTTGTTGAACCCCATACAATTGACCTCGGCCCATTGATCCAGCCTGTCCAGGTCCCTCTGCAGAGCTTTCCTACCCTCAAGCAGATCAACACTCCCGCACAACTTGGTGTCATCTGCAAACTTACTGAGGGTGCACTCGATCCCTTCATCCAGATCATTGATAAAGATATTAAACAGAACTGGCCCCAGCACAGAGCCCTGGGGAACACCGCTTGTGACCGGCCGCCAACTGGAGTAAAGTCCATTCACCACCACTCTTTGGGCCCAGCCATCCATCCAGTTCTTTATGCAGCGAAGAGTACACCCGTCCAAGCCATGAGCAGCCAGTTTCTCCAGGAGAATGCTGTGGGAAACCGTGTCAAAGTTTTTACTGAAGTCTAGATAGACAACATCCACAGCCTTTCCCTCATCTACTAGGTGGGTCGTGCTGTTATACGTCCTGCCTCTTTGTCAGTGAGGTCACTGCTCCCATCTGCACTACTGCCTCACTCAGGTCACAGCTCACCTTCCCTTGCAGAGCAGAACTATACTTCCTATCTTTCAAAGCAGAACTAGGATGAGGTTTTTTTCCTGTGACTTCTACACTTATTCAAATATATTTTTGAAGGTGACATGTTATCAGTTTATCAACCAAAATGTCCACTACCTTCAGTTCTTGTCTGCAAAACAGCAGTTTAATTAAGGAGGAATAGATGCATTAGAACTTAGTGAAAACAAACCCTCCATTGTAGGTACCTTTAGTTTCACAAATGAAGACATTATTATTATAAGAATCTCAGTTTGGTGATGTCCACATAAGTAAGTAATGGCAGCGTAATAGTTTAAAAAGGAGCAGGTGTAAGTCGGTGAAAAAAAAAAAAAGAATTTTTCTTTCATATCAGACAGATAGGCAGTATGGCTAAAAAAAAAATAGGATTTTTAAGTCCAAGGAGCTTTTTTACTATGTTTTCGGTGTCCAGTTCCCCTATAGGTAAAGGTCTTTGGCCTACAATAGGAAGGAATCATATCAAATGCCTTCCTGAAGTCCAAAAAGATTAGATTTACCTCATTTCACTTGTCTAGAGAATCAGTTATCTCATCAAGTTATCTTATCTGAGAAAGCACCTTATCAGATATTAGTCCTCCAGAGCACAGTTCTGCTTGTTCATGAGTTATTAAAAAGACAGCAATGTTCTTGCATTTCACCCAGTCATGTTTAAGAAATCTTAGCCACTTTAATAATTTCTGGGAGACACTATTAAAAAGCAAAGATTCAGAGGTGGAATGAAGACAGCTTATGTAGAGGCTTGAAAACCAGAAGACACACAGTCTTTGCAAAGTCAATACCATTATTCTATTGTAGGGTTATACCATTAAATAACTTCATCTAGTCCAGATGTACTTCATATTTAGTTATCATGAAAGCAAATTTTAGTGTTGATTTTGGATTTATCACTACTTGGGAGTGACTTATGTGTCTGGAAAGAATTTATGTCTTATACCTTAAAAATCAGTGATGCTTGAGAAGTACAAACTGTTTCTTTAACTTTTTCCACATGTACTTCAAAAATCTTGCAATGCTGAATAAGTTTTCTGAAAAACACAAGGTTGGAATTATCCCAGTGGCTCTAAGGACCACATGGGAGAAAACACTTCCCTCACCATTGCTGATTCTGGCCTAAATTGTCCACAATCAAAGTGTTAAACCGATCTGCCCCATCACTACAGAGTTTCACAATGTCAGTTATGAGTTTAGATTGCTCTCCATCATTCTGCTTAGTACTTACTAGAATCTCTCCTGCAGCTATGGAATTAACCTTAGTGATCTTTGGACCCTCTGGAAAAAGTGGTTCATAATCCTTGATCCAGAGAAACCATGTTTGAGTTAATACAGAATAATCAATTATGTATCTTGGAAGAAGATACCTAAACAGAGGCAGACAATCATCTAGGTATCTGAATGGTGTTCCAAGACATGAAAGTTTCAGTTATGGATCCTGGTTAAGCAGCAGATTTCATATCTGATCTTGCACAAATGGAGTTTCTGATCTGCAAGGTGAAGGCAACAACATTTCTCCAGCTCACAGAGGCAGGGAGTTCAGATATATTAAAGCACTCATTATAATTGTAAGATTATTGTAAGCAAGAGAGATATTAGCTCCTTGCACCTTGTAAATTATTTCATATGTAGGAAGAGCCTTGAATGAACTGAGCAATAAAGCTGATTATTACAATCACACCAGATGTGTCCATTTCTTATTTTTTTTTTGCTTGTCCTTATTTTTACAATGCCTACTTTACCCAGGGTTATTTATGTGAGGGAACTGAGAAGAGAGGGCAATAGCATCTATACAGATGTGCAAAATAATAAATTACTTATGGTTGAAACCACCTATGGATAAATGAAATTATGGACCAGCAGTGGTTGCCTGACCTGTATCCATCAAAATGTCAAACCATGTATAGGTAGACAGCAGGGACGCACACTAGAAAGAATAAGGAATGCATAAATCTCTGACACTGCTCCATGCTGCTTCAGGTAATTGTGACATAGTATGCCTTACAATACTGTACATATCACCAAACATTGATTAAAAGCAGCTCTAGCTCATTGCTTATTTGTTTTTAAAGTAGATATCCTATTAGCTACTAAATAACCTATCCTTACATTCTATTGAAAATAGTTTGGAGTAAATAAGTGTTTTATGACAGACTTTCTCCTGTGAAGTCTTATCATGAATAGTTCTGTAGAATTTAAACACGAATAGTACTGAATAGTACTATTTAGCAAACCTAAAATTAAGGTGAAATTAAGGTGAAAGTGACAGCCTTATTCCAAAATTGTAAAGAATGGTTCAAAAATTCAATTTAAATGGTCTTCTTTTTTTCTGTAAATGCATTCTTGGTTGGTTTAATCTATATTACATTCTGTAGGGCTTTTCCCTACATGAGTGTTATTAACAGGAAATATCAATATTTCTAGGTCATCAAGGTTAGCTTTCTACCTTCACCAAAAAGAATATTGAAAACACTTAGTTAGCCCAAACTTAACTATTTCCTCATTGTCTTTATTGGTAACTCAAATTGCAATTGCCAGAGATTGGCAATAAAAACAGTCCAGCTTTTTTCCAGCCGTTCCTTCTCTCTGCAGTATTAAAAGCAGAATTTGTTTCCATCTGCTCTATAAATAGCAAATATTCACAAAACTGTTTCATCTACAGTTTTAGCCTATAGAATCTTAAATTGATGCATTTTCAAGGCTGTTGCTGAAGTTCCAGTGCCTTACTTTCAGAGACCATGGAAATCAACAGAAAATTTTCCATTTACTTCAGTGAAGCAGAGCTCAAAGTCCTTATCTTGTTAAGTATCATCCCTGCCACATACCAGAATAAATTTATGTAGAAATGAAGAGAGTTTTCATATCTATGAGGTTCTTCATTTGGTTACGTTTGGAATAGGGGACTTACACTATAGGAGATCCATGGGAATTTTTGAGATGTGGAAAGGAGAATACCAATACAATTTTAATTCTGCCTACTTTTAGAGCATGTCCACCTTCTTGAATTTAGAAATCTGACTTCATTGGATTAACCTCCCTTTAAGATGAATTTTTAAAATTCCAATTCTAAAAGCCTTGTGCATAGCACATCGATTTAATTTTCTGCTTTTATATTTTTAATTTGATTTTCTGTTTTTACATTTTATATTTTCTGCTTTTATAGTTTAGTCTGATACTGTTGTATTGTAAGTAAAAGACAGTGGACAGATGAATGGGCAGACATTGAAGAAATAAAATTAATATTAGCTCAACCTGGTCTTTCATAGCTATTTAAAAACAAAATTCCATTAAAATAAATATTAAACATTGATCACTAGAGGTACCATGCACTAGGCAAATTATATTACTGACTTTATGTCCCAGTGCCCTTGCCAGATTTTAAAACCGTGTTCCTTTAATATCAGTAATTAGGGACTGAAATTAATTATATTATGTTAAATAAATTATGACAATGGGACATTCTTCAATGACTATAGCCTGTTAGGGAGGGATTGGATCCACCTGTCTATAAGAGGCAAGGGAGTCTTTGGCAGCAGGCTGGCCAACTTGGTGAGGCAGGCTTTAAACTGAAGGACTTTGGGAGTGGGGTCCAAAGTGGCAACGCTTACACCATTGCAACCAACTGGGGAGAAAGCCAGGCCAACCAGAGCAGTGACAAATGTTCCTTATCTGCCTCCCAAGATGAGAACCAGAAGACGAACCACCTCAAGTGTATGTATACCAATACATGCAGCCTGGGGAACAAACAGGACGAACTGGAGCTCCATGCCCAGTCAGAAAGTTATGATATCATAGGATTAACTGAAACATGGTGGGACAACTCACATGACTGAAGGATCACAACGGATCACGGTAGGCTGTTTCGTAAAGACGGGCAAGGATCAAGAAAAGGAGGAGCTAAGGAGAACCTTGAATGTATAGAAGTCAACTACTGTGATTGTGGAAGCCCTTTCAAATGTCTCTGGGTCAAGATCAGAGGGGTTGTCTCCAGGGGGGATCTTACAGTAGGCATCTGCTACCAACCTCCAAACCAAGACGATAAGGCCAATGAACCAATATTTGGGTCACTTAAGCAAGCTTTGTGTCAATAGAACCTGGTTCTTATGTGTAACTTCAGCTACCCAGACATTTGTTGGAAGAACAATACAGTATCTCACATGTTATCCATCAAGTTCCTGGAATGTATAGAGGACTGCTTCCTCATACAAATTTTAGATGTGCCAACCAGGAATGAGGTACTGCTGGACTTGCTACTCACAAAACAAGAAAACCTGCTTTGTAATATCTTGGTTAGTGGTAGCCTTGGCTGCAGTGATCACAATATTGTGGAGTCTGGGATCCTACTGAGCATGCTGAAGGTTAGTACTAAGACAAAGGTTTTAGATTTTAGAAGAGCAAACTTCAGCTCACCCAGAGCTGTCAGGAGGGATTCCATGGGAAGCTTCCATGGAGGATAAGGGAGTGCTGGGAGTTTTTCAAGAACGCTCTCCTGGCAGCACAAAAACAGTTCATCCCCTTTAAAGGTAAGGGAAGTAGGTGGAGCAAGAGACCCCTTTGGCTTACCTGCGAGCTTCTGAGACTGCTCAAAACCAAAAGAGAAGCTTACTTGAGATGAAAAAGCAGACAAATACCCATTGAGAACTACAGCGGCATTGCCAGGGTATGCAGAGTTGCAGTTAGAAAAGCAAAAGCTCAGCTCGAATTGAAATTGGCCAGAGATGTCAAAAACTACAAGAAAGGGTTCTTCAGGTATGTAAACGACAAGCAGAAACAGAAGAAAAATATAGGCCCGCTGTTAAACAGGAGAGGTGAATTAGTCACCAGCAATGCTGAAAAGGCAGAGGTTCTCAGCACTTTCTTCACCTCTGTCTTTACTAGCACTGTTGGGCCCCAGGCCTTGGGGACAAAAATCCACGTTGATGCAAACACAAACCCACCGTCAGTGAACCAAGAGTTGGTATGTGAACTATTACAGCAGCTTGACCCCTACAAATTGATGGGCCCTGACAATATCCACCCAAGGGTGTTAAGAGACCTGGCTGACATCATTGTGAGGCTGCTCTCCATAATCTTTGAGAAGTCGTGGATATCAGGGGACATCCCAGAAGACTGGAAGAAGGCTAATGTCACCCCAATCTACAAGAACGGCTTAAAGGAGCATCCAAGAAATTATAGCATCCAGGCCTGTCAGTCTTACTTCAGTCCCTGGGAAAGTTATGGAACGAATCCTCCTGGGGCCTATCACAAGTCAAATGAAGCACGTGATTGGGAAAAGCCAGCACGGATTCACCAAAGGCAAATCGTGCTTAGCAAACCTGATCGCCTTCTACAACAAAGTAATGTGCTCGGTTGATGTGGGGCGAGCAGTGGACATTGTCTACCTGGATTTCTCCAAGGCTTTTGATGCAGTTTCCCACAGCCTCTTCCTAGAGAAACTGATGCGCTACGGTCTAGACAAGTGGTCTGTGCAGTGGGTGGGGAACTGGCTGACAGGCTGCACCCAAAGGGTGGTGGTAAATGGCTCCTTTTCAAACCAGCAATCTGTCACAAGTGGGTTCCCCAGGGGTAGATACTGGGCCCAACGATGTTTAATATTTTCATAAGTGATCTGGATGATGGGATCAAGCGTACCCTGATGAAGCTTGCCGATGATACCAAACTGAATGGGGAAGTGGACACTTTGTCCACTTCTGTCACAAGTGGGTTCCCCAGGGGTAGATACTGGGCCCAACGATGTTTAATATTTTCATAAGTGATCTGGATGATGGGATCAAGCGTACCCTGATGAAGTTTGCCGATGATACCAAACTGAATGGGGAAGTGGACACTTTGGAAGGGAGAGCCACCCCGCAGGAAGACCTAGGTAGGCTGGAAGAGTGGGCTAACAAGAACCATATGAAGTTCAACAAGGACAAGTGTAAGGTCTTGCACCTGGAAAACATAATCCAGGAGTGCAGCACAGGCTGTGATCTACTCAGCTGGGGAGCAGCTCTGTGGAAAGGGACCTGGGGGTCCTGGTGGACAACAAGCTCAGTGTGACAACAAGCTCAGTGTGACAAGCTCAGTGTGACAACAAGCTCCTGGTGGACAACAAGCTCAGAGTGAACAGTGTGCTGCTGCGGCAAAGAAAGCCAACGGGATGCTGGGTTGCATCAACAAGAGCATCACCAGGAGAGATAAAGAAGTCATCATCCCACTCTACTCAGCACTTGTCAGGCCACACCTGGAATACTGTGTTCAGTTTTGGTCCCCGCTATGCAAAAAAGATGTGGACAGGCTGGAGAGGGTCCAGAGAAGGGCCAGAGGTGATCAAAGGACTGGGAAGCCTGTCATATGAGGAAAGGCTGAGAGAACTGGGTTTGTTCAGCCTTGAGAAACGAAGGCTTAGGGGAGACCTTATCGCCATGGTCCAATATTTAAAGGGTGGCTACAAAGAAGATGGAGACTCCCTTTTTACAAGGACTCACGTGGAAAAGACGAGGGGTAATGGGTACAAGTTACTCCTGGGGAGATTCCAATTGGACATGAGGAAAATTTTTCACGAGAACAGTCAACCATTAGAATAATCTCCCCAGGGGAGTGGTGGATTTCCCAACACTGGACACTTTTAAGATTTGTCTGGAGAGGATGCTGGGCCATCTTGTCTAGACCATACTTTTGCCAAGAAAGGTCAGACCAGATAATGATCCTTGTGGTACCTTCCAACCTGGTATTCTATGATTCTATGATGATTGATTAACTGACACAATTTCAGTTACTTAAAAGCCATTTTCATAATAAAACACAATGTGATTTGGGGAGGTTGTATTTATACTTCTGACTGTGGACCTGTGTAGGTCTCTTCTTCATTCCTTCATGACTAACTGGACATCTGTCTTGTATTCATGGATAATGTACTGAAATTTTCTTGAATTTTAGCTTGATTTAGGTTGGTATGATAATCTCATATAGCCTCGGTTAGTCTTCTGCTTATAAATTTGTAGTCATCTAGTCAGGGTGCAGAAACAACACCATTAAACTTAGGTGATCTGTTGCATGCAAATACCAAATGGTGAATACGCAAAGCCAGCAGTTTACAAATAAGCTCCAGTGAAAATTATTCTTTCATATCTCTCAATGAGTACCTCTGAATGTCAAAGATAATGGAAAAAAACCCTCCAAATCAGCTCATGAATGATTTACTAATAATGGAATAATGTAAATTAACAATGGATACTACTGATAATAAATGCTTCAAACATTCCTAATTACCTTTTGCAGACTTACAAATCGAAGCTGCTTTCAGTCTGTCACCCCCGTGCTCTCTGATTGTAGTCTTCTACTTCCTTCACTCTGAAGTAAGACTGAGTGATTCTCTTGCTTTTGGCTGGTCCCAGTGACACAGTGGTACACAGGAGAATTCAGCAAATCCCACGGGGTTCATACTCTTACAGAACTTTTTTTCCAGGAGCTATGATCTAATAAGCCTTACACTTCATTACAAGAGAGGGAGAGGAACAAAGAGAATAACACTGTGGGAAAAAGAACCCAAACCCTTCCCTAGTAGCTGAAACAAATGGATGAACCTAAGAACGTAGGGAAGGAGGAACAGGGGCAATAGTAACCATTGCTTAGTTATGGGTTCAAGTCAGAAACGGAGAAGAGGGCATATGGCCATAGGAAGAACTTGAGCAGAAATGAGATGACCAGGAAACAAAGTCTCCGATACGAGTTAGGACTAAAGCATCAACAAAGAGTGCTAGCAAATGTGTTAAACTGAATTTTTTTAATAAGGTATTGTTTGAGCTCAGTGTTAGCAAAACAGTAAAAAATAAAAAGGAGGGGGTGTTCTTTCTAATTTAGTATAAAATCTACATGAATATGTACAAAGCCCTGACTTCTTCAAGGACCACACAGATTACTGTTCAGTTTGTTCCTTAAGAGTCTATTTATCTATCTTTTATCCTTCAGCTGCTGTTCTCTTGAGATTTCATAGTTTCTGTTTCCCATCTGTAACAGGTCTTCAATTTATAAACCAGATTACTACATGTGGAGTAGTTACAGGTAAATCTCATGCTTTGTAGTACCTGCACTGCTTCTTTAAGTTTGGAAATAAACTCTGTTGCCCATGTTCTGAAAGGACTCCCTGCTTGAATTAACCACCTTGTAATCTGTAGGAAAAACACAACTATAATAATCAGGCAAACAAATAGACCATATAATATTAATAAAATATTACAGGCATCTCCCACATTCTTCACACTTGACTGTCTAAACAAATCAATAGAAAGGGAGAGATCTAGTTAAGGCTGGGATGAAAATCTAGTGCTTTATCTTTAGAGCAAGTCAAAACATAACAATTCAACTTTATTATGTATAGTGTGGTTCATACAAATTGCATCCCAAAGGCTTTACAGAGGTAGATAATACTGTTCCAGAGTAAGATAACAACAATAATAATGGAAAGAGAGAAATGATCTCCACAGTCACATCCCTCTTTCAGTGGTGTAAACTGAAACTAACACTACTGAAATCAATATGCTTTACACTGATACAGCATTACTCAGAGATTAGAATCAGGCCCTGGTTAGGTAGCAGAGAAACTATGTATTTTCAATTGAGAATTGCAATGGAATGGTAAGACAATGAGGCAGAGAGACACAGGACGGCAGTTTTCAGATAGCATGAAACTTAAGTGAAGAAAGAAAGCATAAAGAAGCAGCAAAGCAATATGGGCGAAGTCTGTCAGTGTTTTTAAATTCAAGAAGAACAAATTGAAACTCTACATAAAACAGTTGTTGGAAGGATATATGTGATGTTCTCACCATCACACTGTGGAACTCAATGGGAGTTTTTCATCAACTTCAGAATTTCACTCTCTGTATCACAAACCAGGGACTTGTTGCTGGGGTACAGAGAGTGCTCAAGGAAGCAGAAAAAGAAATAGACAAGAAGTGAGAAAGGTTAAAGAAGGATTTTAGCTAAGATATATTGGATTACTTATAGACAAGACAAAATTAGGGAGGCATAAGATATATTTCTTCAGTACATAACAGCAACAGTAAACTCAGTTCTGTGAGTTTTCTTTATCAAAAAAAACAACAAAAATAAAAAATATTTTTAGTCATCTTTGAAATAACAGAGTGATTTTAAAAGGTTGGAGGTTGAAGTAGCACTACCTTCTCCTACCAGCTGGCAGACTTCTTGTTAACACCTACATATTCCGTTATGCAGCCTTTTATTCTGATATGGCCACCAGAATGTATCCATCAGGCCTGATGCCTGATTCTGCTTCACCAAGTCATATTTAGACACTCAAACATATAACACACACAACAAATATATTCTGTTGTTACTTACAGAATAATATGAACATTTGTAAGTGTGTCCTCTTTCTGGAGATATGACACAAGTAAAATATGTCCATCTGACAAGTCTAAGAAGCAGCCCCTTAAGAGAGAGAAATTTCTGAACTTGTGTATATTTAAGGATAATTTTTTTCTTGCAATGTTAGTTTCTCCTCTCTTTGGGCAGTAGCTGGTTTTTAAATTCAGGTCAGATGATTATTCCTATAGCCGTTGGCCGAGGACAAAAACATTATCAAATGATAAGGAAGTTTTTCATCATTTATTTCCAGAAATTCATGTTGCTTTTGCCAACCTTTTTTTCTTGTGAGTTTAAGAGTACTCTCTTTTCCTTGTTCAAGGTGGAAAAGACACTCTAAAAGAGTCTTAAAAGTTAACAACTACCCGTCATGCACAGTATCTGCCATTCTAGCAGCGTGATGAGCCTGTCTCTGATGAGCTTATGATTCTAAAAAGTCTCTGTAGAATTCCCTTAAGAAATAATGCATTTGGGAGATCAGTACTTTTGCCTCTTGGCCTTGTTGAACAGAAACCAATGCATGTACAAAATCAGCTCAGCAGATGTGATTATGAAGACCACCGGGCCACTACACAGACGGAGGAATGCCTGATTGGGCCGGCTATCTGTATAGCTTTAAGGTGTGCTATCAAGCACTGCATTTCACTTTGCTCACATACGGGTTGTGATACCTCAGGCTGTGCAGTGGTAATCTGTGTTGTGTTTTAGCCAATTTATGTTGCTCATGGGAAGTTAGGGGTTCTTTAGCTATTAGATCTTTTATTCCTTGTCCACAACGGGGCATTAATCAAGTGAAGATGACAGCTATGCCCTGCTCAGAGAATTCTCCTGGCAGCCCCCAAGCACCCTGCAGAGAAAGCATTAATGTATGACAAACCTTTGCCAACATTTGGCACCTCGACATTGTTGCCTGGCCTGTTTTCTTATGTAGATGGTATCGTCAGCTTTCCTGATGGAGTTGGAGACGCTATTTAATTTCACTGCATAAGGGAGAGAGAAATCCATTAGCGTTCATAGTCTGTCAGTGAAGATTGTGTCACTAGCTAGTATAAACTGCAAATGTGCCAGATTGCTCAGCAGAAACTGAAGTGGCAGGAGACTGCAGGTAATAGGGTCGCATGAAATTTATCCTCTTTTTCCCTCACAGAAAGCTGTTTCCCTTCAGGAAAACTCACAAAATGCACACACTTCTTCACAGCAATCATTGAAAGCGTAGGAAAAGGTTATGCTGAAATAGAGCAAAATATAATGCTTGGGCTAGACTCTCAAAGGGAACTTAGGCACCAAACTACCTTTTTAAAAGCCAAAATGCCCAATACATCAAAACCTCGAAAGGGACTACTTCCCTCAGCACTTGCATTTCTGCTGAACTGTGTAACACCTAAAGGCTGCATTACATCAAGTCCTAGCAGAATTTGCAAAGCAGGTATTTCCCTCCTAGAACCAAGCTAGTAGACATACTGAGAGAACACCTGGCGATGGGTGAAAAACTGTTTTGCCCAGCTTGTTTTGCTCATATGAGATAAAAATTCAAGCTTCTCCATATATGATATGAAGGAAGGATGTCAGATGGACTCTTCCATTTTTTCAAGAAAGTTCTTGAATAATTGAGCAGGTAGAATCCTGGGATAGGTGTCTTTCTCTGTTTCTTCCCCAGTGAAACAATTCTGCTTTATGCAAAATTTTTAAGTATTCAATAAGCAGTGGTAGAAAAGAAAGACCAACTGCATAGCTTGGCAGTAAAGGCATTCATATGGAAGAGTCAGGCTCAAATCCTTTCTCTGGTGATCATTCAGTCAGTTACAGAAAGTGAAGCAGCTTCAGTGGGACCAACTGACGGAGACCTGCCTGAGCGTATTTTAATAGTCCTGCTGTGAAAACTTTTTCCTGAGTGACGGGAGAGCACAAATCTGTACTGCAGATCTGCAAAGAGGAGACCGAGACCAATTTCCTGTGTTCTAGATGACTGTACTGGCCACTGAAATGCTTGGTAAAAAGGTTTCAGGACCCTTTGATATTTTGAGAAAGAAATGAGCTAACTCTGTGATTATGTTCCTCACTGTGAATCCTAAATGTGAGAGGCATTTCTGTAACCTCTGCTAGGTGAACATTCCCTTTGGGGATGATCCCACCGTACTTCCTACAATTTCCTCAGCATTCCTCACAGAACATGCTTCTATCTGCTTGTCATGTTGTCAGTCAATACCTAACTATGTTTGTGCAGGTACAGGAAGCACAGACCATACAGTCAGACCAATGACTATGCGATTTATCTCTTTCCACTGCATCCAACACCAGTTTAGCACCTGTGGATTGCAGCCATTGTGAGCTGCTCTTGAGTTTGAAAGCCGTACAAGACTTTCTAAAAACAAAGTGCCTAACCTGGGGTTGGGAATTCCACTCTCCATCAGGAAATCTAAAAGTTTGTCATTGTACTGCTGAACATTTGTTCTTGCAATTGTTCTTGCCAATTGAAGTCTTAATAGCCCATAAGGAAATTCTTGGCATTGCAAGACATATTCCACTGGGTTCTTTCATAAATGATACCTCTTTTTCCATGAGAGGAATGTTTAGATTCCAGAAAATATAATTAAATATGGGGTTCCTATACTGTTGTTATCTCACAGTGAGCATTTCAGTAAGATTCCTCAGTGTGGAAAGATGAATCTGACCCTTTACAGTAGGATAGAGTATGTGATTATTTGATTACTGCAGCTCTTATACTTCTCTACTAGTCCACTAATGAAAATGTGAATATATTCATTCATTTAGTATGCTTTTACATATGTAAAGTGACATTAGGATGATAATCTGTTACTAGGCATTTTGTCTAATTCTGAGTAAGGACTTAGAAAGTATTGATGGCAGCAACCTACAGGTGGTAAATCAGAATGCCTTTAAAGTGTACTAAACTTGCTGCAGCTTGCATTGCCCCAAAGCTCATTTTTTTTCTGATGTTAATACATTATCTTCAGTGTTTTAGCTAACACTTGCCAAATCATAGTCTTGCCAAGCCTAATACTAATCATAGCTTAGTTTACCTACATGTTCATATGCACATACACATTTTCTCCCCCAGTTTTTCTCCCTCTTAGAGACACACAAAAAAATAAATACACACGCACGAGGTTTACACATGGAATTTTACTACCAGTATAATTCTACACTAATGGCAAGCAGACAATACAAGTTGCTGTCTACATGATGCATCTTATTAAAAACTATAGCGTGCTGTATATCCCTCCTGATAGATCAGTTCCAAGTTCTCCTGTCTAAGATGTGGTCAGGGCCAGCCTCTCTTCAGCATGGAGTTCCTTTGTTCTGCTGGAGAAGCCCCAGTGTGATGGTCCAAAACTGCTTAACAGCAGGTGTTTCAACTTACACTATCAATACATAGATTAATGCACAAAAGACTCCCTTTCAATGTTTTCTTTTGCTCACATTTCTATTTCAGCTACTCATTTTCATACTATTTAGATGAGTTCTCTACCATCTCCTACATTTGAGTCCTAGTTTTATTGAGGTTAATCTCTTCAGTCTACTCTGAGAGTTCAGAAATGTTCTTTTCAGTCACAACAAAGTTTCCTTTTTCCAACAAAAACAAAACTAGCCTCTTCCCCCTCTTTCTGGATATAATTTTTAATTATCTCCTTGCTCCTAATTCTGAGAGTAGGATTAGTAGTCCTTTTTTGTTGTGGGCTGACCAATGATTAGTACATTGGAAAATGAAAGAGATCCAAATTCTGGTAAATATGATAGCCATCTCAAGCTAAATCTAACGAAGCATGTGGATGCTAAAGTACAGCCTCAGTGCTGCTTTAAATACCTAAGTCCAAACAAGATTTCCAAAACCTTTTAATCTGATGCAAACACTGGAGACACCTATTTTTTTCCTGTAGATAAACCAAGTGTTTATTTGTGGCATGCTTACTTGAATTTTCACAGTGCTTCGCAGCATGGTGACTATGTAAAATAATTTCCCTTGATAACAACAAATTAGAGACTTTTCTGTTACCTCAGAGATAGCTCACTGTGGTAAACATTCTCACACCAATCCATCTGAGCCCTGCACAAATGATCTGTGTAATCTACTCAGTCTAGTTATGGTATTTACTAATTTAGTGGTCAAAGCAGCCACCCTAAGATGAATGACTTCTTCAAACAAACAAAGGAATTGTACTTTCTCTCTCTTACACTCAGCAAGTGGAACAGAGGAGAAGAAGCTGTTCTAATCATTAGGATATTATATAAACCAGCAACAGAAACATCAGTGCTGTAAAGGAGGCTGCAGCAGCCATAGCACATTTACTGGAAGCCTTAATCCGGAGATATGAGTTATGTGTTCTCACTATTTTGTCTTTTCAGTGTCAAGCTCTATACTGTCCTTGCTAAGAAAGTTTTCCTCTACCAGACTTCTCACTGTTTCATCTGCTCAGCTAACAATATTCTGCATCTTCCCACCTCTTCTGCCATCCACACCTTCATTATTCTGGCAGCCTTTTGCTTTTCTGACTAGAACTGATGTCCCGTCCCACTCGGTGGGTTGCAAAGACAGGTGAGTCTTTTTGATTCCCTGACAGTTTGTGTACCGACAAAGGCCGATCTCTGCTCGACAGAGCCGCGTGGCTGGTAGAGTCACGGCAATGACTCAGAGGAACAGGCTGACTAGCAACTTTATTAACTGGCGAATTCAACAAATGGACAACCTTAACGAACTGGCAAGCCCAATGAATGAACAGAGGCAATCTGGCAATGGAGCTATTTTCCTGGCAACCTGTTAACATTTATCCAAAACTCGTACACCTGAATATATGGTAGAAGAGTGGAGGAAGAGAGAAGCGACAAAAGGAAAGAAGAGAGGAGGATAGAGAAAGGAAAGGTATCACCACCCTTGGATCCCGCGATGACAATGACAGGCGTGGCAATCCTCTGGTGATGGGCGCGCACGTGGTTCCTTGGGGATGTGTGTTTTATACTCTGATCCCCACCTCCGGTTACGCCTCTTGAGGATTTATATGGTTCTTGTTCTAGAAAGTTCTCAATCTTCTACACAGGTGCTGGGGTTGCGAGGGGTCTCTCAGGTGGTCACAAGCCCCTTCCTCAGATAAACCCTGTGTGACCTCTGGCCATATACAGTAAGGTCTGTCAGAACCCGGAACCGCGCATCCTCTGACGCGCTCTCCACATCCTGCTCTCCCCTCTCCCCCGTCCTGTGTTAGCTGACCCTTGCCGTTGCCATGCAAATCGTGCCTCGCCTCGCCACAATGTTTGAGACATTAACTCTTTCAGTCTCCCACAACTGACTGCCCATTTCTTTCCATGTCATTGATTGTCTCATTATTTAAAACATCATCATAAATAATAATCTAAACTGGGACTTAGACATTTGAAGTTAAAGATGAAGACAATTCCTCCATCCGTCTGGACTGTCTACCTCTATAGATGTCTCTATTCAACTGGTGCCCCTTAATCTAATTTGGGTTCTTCATTTACTCATCCATATACAAAAATGCTTATTCTGAATAGATGAGTGGAAGTCTTCCCCTACTGTAGACAGTAATACTGTCTAGCTGAATAGTCACACAAATTCTCCTTAAATCCTGTGAAGAAACTCCATATAGTATAAAAGGCTGGGCCTACAGGAAACTTGATCTGATGATGTCGTGATAGTGACATACATTTTTTGCATAAAGTTTAGGAGTTAGAAACTCTAGGAAGCTAAAGATACAGGTTTAGACATAGCTCTGTCTGAGATAAACCTTTAGGGCTAGGGTATTAACCACCGTCAGATCAAGACAATATGATAAACCCCTTTAAAAAAAAATGCAGCCGCTGTACAGTCAGAAATTCAAGAGCCATGAGACCACACAGAAGAAAGGAAGACTTGGTTTTACCCCAGGAATTAGGACATTATCTGGGAATGGTGTGTATGTGTGGAATTTGTATTTGGTCTCCCTAGATGGTTCATGCATTTTTTTCTGTTAAACCATCACTGGATAGAAGAAAAACAGTCTTGAAAGGGGATGTGAAATATCTCCTAGAAGAACCAACATGAAAAAAGCAAAAGATAAAACCACCATTGTATAAAAGAATTAGGAGAGCATAATACAGCTGTCTACATACAGCTCACTGTTGGATGGTTGGAATTCCTGTGTTAAAGAAGAAAGGGAGAAACCTGTTTTAATAGATTTCATTCTGCTTACACAGGATAATGGGATAAATTTTAAAAGGATGAACAGAAATAAGAGTACTAGCATATTGTGTGCATTAGGAACAAGCTCTAATATGATATTCTCTGTCAGCCAAATTACAATACAGTCCTGTTATTTTCTTTTTGTTAGGGAGAGAAGGTCTGGAATGAAAATGTTGGGGGGAGCAGGTGATAATGCAGGAGACTCTTAACCTTGAAACTTTTCCGAATAATTTGCTTTTCACTCTTGGCTGCTCCGCATTAGTGCAGTACAATTATGAAGATGTAAACATCACAAGGGCACATGGCACACAGCCTGTCACAATGAGTTAAACTTGAGTACCAGATTCCCTGAGCAACCATGGAGAGAGAATGAGCTGCCTCATAAGGAATTCAGCTGTGTCAGTTTAGGGGGAGGTGAGGATGGGAGGAGTTGATCCATCAAGCTCAGACATGACCCTAACCAACCTTCTGCTTTCTACTTTCATTCAGGCTGTAGAAGCAGATCATAAATGGACCTTTCAAGTCCACAGTCAGATGACCTCCACTAAGAAAGAACCTGGAAGATACTTCAACCTGTACCTAAATACTCTTGAAATACCTTTTTTTTTTCAGTGCAAATGCTGCAATTTGCTTGTTTTAAATAGCTATCAATCACATAAAGAAGCAAATTGGCTGGAGAATAGAGCATTTAATTATTTTGTTTTCACACCATTAGCAAATTTGAGTTGAGGTATACTGCAAGTTTGATGGACCACTAAGCTGTATGCATTCATCATCATGTTAACCTTGCTTCTCCTTTTTCCCTGACATAAGACTTAAAGATTTTTAACTGAGAGAATAGGTGCTACTGATTAGTAAATGAAATTTGGACTTTTAGTGATATTTCTGTATTATTATCATTTAAGAATCCATGCAGTGAGCACTTTGCTGAATATATCGAAGTACTTAGAACCAGTACTAGAGAACTAGAGTCTAGTTCTTAATTAATTAGTAAGTATGTTATGTTTTCAAATACCTGTGAGAAATATGGCCTTTCTTACCACATTTTGAAAAAATCTAATTCTCATCTCATTTAGTGGTGGTGTAATGTCAAGGTAACTTCATTGACCTCATTAAAGACTCATTAAATACAGTGTTATGAAAATACCATATTATCTTAAACAGAAAACCTGCTGGGGGGGGATGATATAATTTTTTCATTACTGTTTTTCCAGTGCTTTTCCCCATCCAGATTCTTTCAGCCTAGCATACACGCCCTCCTTCTTTCTCTCTCCATTTGTCTCTTTCTCTCTGTACATGCCTGTACATATATTGTCAGCCTGTACATATACTGTCAGCATATACATATCCTGGCTAGCTATAGCTTAAAATTACCATATTGCCTGTGCTACCCAACCTACAAAACAACAATAAATCTTGTATAAACGTGCCATTCAAATATGCAGTCATATGGTAAGCATCTTTGTAAAGTAAGCTGAAATTTTATATTGCATCTACAGTTACAGTTGTTCTGATGTTTATCTTGACTTATAATGTAAAGCAACATTTTAAACTATAATGATTAAATTCAGCCATAATTTCTGAATAAATGGGTACTTACTTCCGTAGTTTAATAATTTTCAAGATAATCAAACTGCTATTTGGAGATATTTAAGAGGTGACAAAATGTAACATCAAAGCTTCTCAAAATAGCAAGTAATCATACTTAAGAAGGATTGTGTTTCTCCATAAATTAAAAAGAGTTGGGTTTATTGGGTTTATTTGGTTTATTTGTAGTACTCTTTGCAACTCAACTCTGCATCTATTCCAAGAGTGAAAAGGAAGTGGTGCTAGTGAGGGTGAATATGGAACGCAATAAAGCTAGAAGAGAAAAGAGAAGAGAAGAGAGAAGAGAAGAGAAGAGAAGAGAAGAGAGAAGAGAAGAGAAGAGAAGAGAAGAGAAGAGAAGAGAGAAGAGAAGAGAAGAGAAGAGAAGAGAAGAGAAGAGAAGAGAAGAGAAGAGAAGAGAAGAGAAGAGAAGAGGAGAGAAGAGAAGAGAAGAGGAGAAAAGAGAAGAGAAGAGAAGAGAAGAGAAGAGAAGAGAAGAGAAGAGAAGAGAAGAGAAGAGAAGAGAAGAGAAGAGAAGAGAAGAGAAGAGAAGAGGAGAAAAAAGGGAAGGGAAGGGAAGGGAAGGGAAGGGAAGGGAAGGGAAGGGAAGGGAAGGGAAGGGAAGGGAAGAGAAGATTTCTCAATGATTACCGTAAGAAAGTAATAAACAGCAGAGAAATATAAATGAACTGTCTGAATAGTTCTTTTTGGGTTTTGCTTGACTAACCTACTCATAGATGTTTTGTGAAAGAAAAAAGTTGTTATAGTGGGTTGTGAAAATTGCCTGTTACCTTAGCATCATTACTGTAATTAGAACATGTGGCGTATTTTCTGTCAAAGAGAAGTTCCACCACAAAAAAGACCGAGTTGTTTAAATGAAATGTTATGCACTCACACATCTTGGGTCCATCAAGTTTATGTTCACTGCCAGGTAGATTTCCAAAGAGACACCGTTTTCCATGCTGGTAGTCCAGGCCAAGTGGTTTGATCTCTACACCAGGGCACAGTGTTTCTAAGGTCACCTGATCTGGAATGGAGCCAACAGGTGGAGGGAGAAGGAAACCAAGGGTCCTCCACAGTGCAGATACACAGAACAAATTGCCAAACAGGTCTGCAGTAAATCTAGGGATCATGGAAGAGCTGAAAATCCAAGCCTGAGAGGTTCATGTGGCAGCCTTTTAATTTCATGCATGGTGACACGAGAGAAGAGCAGGGAAGAAGGGAATGCTGATGCACAGTGAAATTGGCCTGTCACTTTCAAAGCACATCAACCAGGAGACTGAAGAGAAAACCAGCTTCACCAAAAAAGCTGTAGAGTCTGGGGATCCCATTACCTGCCGGAAACTTCCATTTCTGGTGGGTTTATGCAAGTTTTTATTAGTCTTTCTATCCATGAGGAACTATAATTTGGGAGTTTTCATCCTGTGGGGACTAACATGAGATGTTGAAAACCAATAAACAAAAACTTTATCTTTGATGAACTGGAAGTTCCACTTTTCAGTCAGCTATAGTTATGATTGCTACATGGTTACGATGGTTCTGCTGAGTTTTGTTTGTCTTCCCTAGCAATCTTCCCTATAGAGACAGGCAAGTGAAGACAGAAAAAAAAGGTTATTTTCCAGCAAATTACTGCTGTTCAGTGACACAAAAACAGCTTCAATGCAATGCTCAGAAAAATGCATGTGAATTTTATCATTACAGATTAATTATTTTTTTAACCATGATACTTTGCATAGATACATTTCTTGTAGCACATGGAATCATATATATATGTGGAACAAAACTAATTTTAGCTTCTGTATTCTGTGATAATTGTCTAAATGGCCTCTCTTCCAGATCTCATGTACTAACAACTAATACTGCCCTTCTTTGTGCATTGCTGCTATGCTGTTAGTTTTTTAAACACTTGCTTTAGTACTGCTACCTCCAGCACTGGCCTACTTTGGTGATGAACAGATGAGCACAGTGGAAATATGACAAGCACAGATGTTATTAATGTGCTATTTTACAGAGCTTGTGGAGGTTGAATAATGATTTACAAATACTAAGTGAAACCAAAATTAATTGTATTTTTAGGAAGAGTTTTTCTTATCCCAAACATTGACTGTTTCAGGCTTTAATGGAAAGAATCACCTTCATTGGTTTTCTAATGTGGAAGTGATGGATGTTTTTTTAATTCTTCATCAATGGGGATAGTAAGGACACTCACTGTTTTCTGTCTTAAAGAAATGTGTGCAATCACTTGCATTTAATATTTACTTATGTTTAATGAACTTTTCTATTCACAGCCCATAACATGTAATGGATTGCTGGGCCCTATCAGAGTGTGCTTTTACTCTTATTTTAGGCTTGTCATCATTTTCTGGAATGGTGTGCTTTGATGTTTCCCAGCCAAAGCATCCTCTGTGCAAGTTGCATTAAAATTCTTACAAAATCAGTCAGTAAATTACACAAATAGATTTCATAATAACAGTTACAAGTTTATAAAAATATTGGTGAAAGAAATATAAGCAAACTGCACTTTGTCTCCTAATCGCAAAATAATATCATCTAAATCTCCACCTCTTTCTAGCTGACTCATCACTGCTCAGCTCAACACTTTGGCCAGGAATTTGATATACCTCACATCTCACATTCAAAGGAAAGAACAAGCTGGACTGCAAATCAGCTTTTATATCCCATCACATCCTTATCATCACTCCACTTCCTTGGGGTTTAACATATTTAAAAATTCTCCCTTCCCTACCAGCATTATAAACTTTCAGCCTATTTGCTGTTCCTTGGGCTTACCTTGTTCTTTGTTTTTCTATCACTTTCATGACTTGTATGTGCAACTACACCTACCTTTGTGTCTTTTGTGGTCACACTGTTCACATGCTTATGTAAAATGCTTAGACACTATGCCTAGCTATGCCATCACTGTGTTACAAAATAGAGAAAGGGGCAACCTTTGAGATTTGGGTTTATTTCTTATTATCCTACTCTGATTTGACTGGTAATTCAATTTTCTCAAGTTGAGTCTGTTTTGCCCATGATGGTAATTGGTGAGTGATCTCTCCCTGTCCTTATCTTGACCCATGAGCCTTTCGTCGTATTTTTCTCCCCTGTCCAGCTGAGAAGGAGTGATAAAGCGGCTTGGTGGGCACCTGGCGTCCAGCCAGGGTCAACCCACTACAAGAGCATAGAAAAAATACCCTTTATAATGTATTAAATTCAAATGATAAGCTCGTTTAAGTGGCTCAGAGTTGCACCATTTTAGAAGACCAGAAGCAAGCAATGCGGTTTTAATAACTGTGCTTTTTGATGTTATCCTCTATATTTCAACTTCTAAGCTTTATTTTTACACTTCTCGCCTCCCTCCCCCATGCGAAATGGAGCAAAAAGTACCCTTAAGGTGTATAAGAAACCACAAAAACATATTCAGTCTTGGAGTAATCTAAAAAGAATCTGTATATGGTTCCAACAGAGCAGTTCCCAAGCCAAAACTTGGCTACTATATATTTAACTTACCTAATGAAATATACTGCGGTCATATTATTTTTACTGAAATAACTGTGCACTGCTCAATTCCACTGCCTCTCTGGCAAATCCATTCCACTTCATGTATAAAAGATGTTGGTATAAATTCTTCTAATGTCTATTTATCCCTAATTTACTAATTTTAATGCATCCCTTCTGGTTCTAACCTAAAATAGACCATCCAGTCTAATTTTAAAATAAACTTTAACCAGCTTAACTGATTCAGTCATGTTATCTTTTAAATCATCAGGAGGCTATTCCTGGCAAGGTTAAAGGTCAAAACCCCAATGCCAGTTAAAATAAAAATGTGTAAGCAGAACAAAAGTATAATTTTGAGGTTCAGACCGCTCTGGGTTTATCTCATACTTATGATATCTCGCTTGCACCATCAGTGAAAAAAGTCAAAGGGAAGAACTTTTCTACTTCATAGGACAGATAGCACTTGGACTGGATAGTGTCAAAGTGGAATGACAGCTCTTGCTCTGCAGCTGCCAGGATCTAATTATACTGCCTGGGACCAGAACAAGAAATTGCACAGTTATGTGGAATTAGGAAGACTCAAAATGTACCCCCTGTAGACCTGAAGACTCATGTGGATATCAAGGAGTGATCACTGAAATTTTCTAATGGTATTTGAGCAGGGATAAGGTAAGGAGAATGTCTCTGAGTGCAGTTATTATTATCACTGACTTCAGAAGTGCCAAATCATAATGTGCCTAAACTGTCATGGTAGGAGCTGACCAGATCCAGGTTAGACCGGTGGTCAAAGAAGCTTGCAGTGCTCTCAAGTCATGTTCCTAAAGGGAGGTATTCTGTACAGTGACATGGTAATGGAAAGTATATGAAGAATGTGCAATGGCAAGTACATGAACAGTGCGCAATGGTCATAGGAAGACAAAGGTCAGTCGGAGACTCCCTGCTTCTCAGATGTATCACTGAGCTGTGTGATGTAGTAAGTTTCCTTATTCTTTATTTTCTCGCTGTCCCTCCTACACTGCACAGGTTGAAATGGAGAAATTATAAGGCCCTTCATACTTTTGCTTTTAATCAGGTAGGCAGAGCACGCTTTTCTTTAAAACAGAAATCATGAATCTAAGCTCCAGAGGTTAAGGACTTTTTTCTCATTTGTTGGATCAATAAACGTATGCTAACCAGCAGGAGGCAAAAGATCACCTCCTTTCAGAAGGACTCATCAGCTTAGACATCACTGTGTATTAATGTTGCTATATGGCTTTGAGATTGAAACTGTTGTCACGTCTAATCAGCTTGAAATGAAGGCAGGGGAGTTTGCATCAATATACTTGCATATCCCAATATTAAACAGAGGAGTCTGAATCCAGACAGCCATCTCTTGTGTAAGGAGGGGGAAAAAAGAAGGATATTCTTTGCTTTTCTTTGAAGCAAACTTATGCAAGTAAAAGGTGCCAGGTCTTTTCTGTGTATAATTTCTTACACTTGGGTAAGAATTTTGCTCAGTAGTCCAGATGGACTTACAGGTAGAGGCTATAATTTTTTAGTTTAAACTTTATTGATTTGGGATTTTATCATAAATTTTAAACAACTGCCTTCAAACTGAATTAGGCATTTCAGTTTTCTTTCCTCTACAGTTCAGTGTTACAGATTTCTCACTAAGAAAGCTTTGCTATGTATATTATTTTAATAGCCGCCATTACTTGACTAAATGCTTATTTGAAAGGGTTGTGTGTTTTTAGACATCAGGAAATCTATGAGCAAATGGCCTTTATACAGTTTCTGGATTGATTACAAATATTTTTTTATCTATCTGAAAGGTCTTTTACCTTTTTGCAAGGAAGCTCTTGCTTTCTGCTTATCTTTATTTGAGGCTTAAAAACAAAACCCATAGAGGTGAATACTTTCCAGAAATAGATTCCTGCTCTTAGGCTTTGAAAAATACGTATCGGTGTTCCCAGGAAGAAAGCACAGGAGAACTGTAAGTTTGTTATTGCAACAGCATTATAAATGCTACTGACTATTGCCCAGTCTCTCTCTAGTCCGGTTATTTCATGCAATGTTGGTGGACTTGTTCTTTAAATATAGTCAGACACAAACAAAATTGCCAAACTAGCTATGGTTTATGTCAGTGCTTTGAATTTGCTTCTGTCACTGTTCACTAACAGTGTAACAGTAGCTGAGACCAGATGCTCAAATAAACAAGTGGCAAAGAACAGCTCATATGTTATTTCAGACTTGATTAGTTTACATTTATCTTCTTGCTAAAATCCTTTGGGCTTCATCTGTTTATATCTAATTAAAGAAAAAGGAATTGACTGAGCGAATGAGGCTTTGGGAGGTGGTTTGGTTTAAAATCATAATTACTGCCAATACTGGCTTCATATTACTTAGCTAAGATTAATTTGCTTTTCCTGAGGCCATTTACATTACAGGCTTAATTCTGATGCTAAGCTTCTCTCAAAACTTGTTTCTGGTTTGCAGAAATGACCAAGTATGTTACTCAAATTCAGCATGCTTCTTCATGTTTGTGGTTATCTCACTATCAAATTTCATCTAGCTAAAGATGCCAGTTTCAAATCACAAACAACTTTCCTCTAGTGTTTGAAATACTCTATCTATTTACAAGAATGTTTGGGTAATACTGAAAACATGGTGATAAACTTATTTTCCAGATAAAAGTTTCTGAATTGTAATACAGTTCATCACAGCTTAATTTACAAAAGAAACTATTACTTACCCTGAGACCTAAGTAACTTAATTTTCAGATTCTAACCAATCATACTGCATATTTAATTAGAATAGTATACAATTAATCAATAACTTGAAATACAATGCTTTATAAAGTAACAAGATTCTGTCTAAAATTCCACAGTACATGAAAAGGCTCTTGAAATTACATAGCCATTTTACCTGAAGAGCTCTCAGTTTAACATGTTGCTTTTCAGATGAGTGAGTTTCAATTTTCATTATGATTTTCAGTATTTTGCTTAGGATTAAGAAGCCATGTCCAAACTTAGCCACTGGCATATAGTGGGGCCACTTCACTGATTTGATGCCAGGAATTAACCTAACTATAGGAGGTTCATTCAGTGTTTAAATCAGATTTTGGTCTTCATATTCAGAAATTTGTAAGTACTTAAAAGGTAGCCCATTGTCTTCCATTGTTATCACTCTTTTCAATGCTGTAATGATTGAAGGTTAGAGCATTTCCAGTGTATTTTTTATGTACAATGTTTTTAATTTGCATATCATTTTTTCATTTTAAAGGAGGAGCTATTATTGTTTTTGGGATCCATACATTATTTAATACCTGCTTATTTTAACTTGATGCTAGTCAGAATTTCTTTTGCCTTTGGTCACACATATCTTTATCTTGAACCCAGGAATTACATACATACATAATCTTTTTGCTGCATCCCCAGTTTGCATGTTTTGATACAATGTTAAGTGAGCTGTCAGTAAGCAGTCATTCCCGACATATTTTCCTTTATTGTGAGAAAGATCAAATTTTGTATTGGTTTTATTTTCCATCTATGAGCACCTTCTTTTCTTTTGGTGATAAGTCCTACTTTTTCATCTATTAATATTCCTCCAGTCAAAATTCTTTCTACATGAGTTATAAAGGTTTTCATGGCCATATTAATAAAGATGACTTTGGTCTATAGAAATAAGTATATGCTACCAGTTTAGTAGCAGTTAAGCATAACTAAAAAGAGCATATCTTTCCTTGTTATTTTTGAGATTCTTTAGACAATGCAGAAGAAAAAGCAATTTCAAACTCCATTCTCAGCTTGTTTACTGAGGCAACAATATGAATTCTTATTGTAATAACATTTTTGTTAGAGATGTGTTTCCTTTTTGAGTATGCTGAGTTCAAAAAGGAAGCTTCTGAGAAAGAAATTCTGTGGAGTAAATTACAGTTTCTGCATATAGAAATTCCTTTATAAACATTGCTGAGTAATAATCAGTAATAGGTGAAGACTTCAATGTCCTACTTCTGATTGTTTCCACATTCTTTCTGCTTTTCAAAGAGATAGAATAAAAAAAAAAAATCTTTTTTTTTTCTCCTACTTCTTTCTCTATAACCTCCCAGCAATTCATCCTGATGTATTCAGCAAAGTTTCCATGACAAACAATGTGTATCATTTCAGCCTTGAAGGCTTGGGAACGGTATTTCCTTTTTTTGTTAGTATGCTTTGTTTTAAATAAAAACACTTTCTTCATCATGGCCCTTCTCCTCTCTTTCCCATTTGAAAGTGTCTCAGTGAGGATCATCAGGGGATGCCAGAGTAATTTCAAATCCTAACCATGCAGAAGTTTGGAAAAAAAGAAAATACTTTTGCCTATATAATTTAATAAAATAAATCCTTTAGTCCTTTCAGTTGTTTTCTTATCATAAATGAAAAGGCTTGTGTTCAGCAAAGTTCATCTGGCTTACATCTCTACATAAGGGAAAGCCTGTTTGAAATGTGGTATCAGGTTTCTGGGGCCACTTGAGTTACCTTAGGACAAAAAGTTTCTGCAATCCAAACAATCTTTAAAAAGGTAGTGTTATACATCTGCTAAATAATGTATTACTTCAAATTTGACAGCCATGTGACAAACCATTATTTGGAGTGCTCTGAGGTGTGCCAAAGTGTCCTTTGTTTTCCTTTAGTTTTTCTAATGTAACACAGCTATTTTCAGAATTAATTTTTCTAAAGTCATAGTTTTAAAGCATCTTGTCAGGTAGCATGAGAAAGGACATGAGTCCTGCAGAAAAGGACAGTTCTCTTTTATGAGTGCATTACCCATACACTTGTGTAAGTATCCTGCTTCCTTCTATCTCAGTTACATCAGCTGCATTTACATCATCTCCCCATGTATGAGTTATTTAATTATTGTTGTTGACGTTCTCTGCCATCCCCTAACATAGCATTTAAATTCCTAGCTCTAAATGTGGTAGTTCAGTAGTATCAGCAGAGCCAATGATAAGCCAAAACAAAACAAACAAAAAGAACTCTGCAAGGTTCAATTAGTTTTCTCCCAGATGCTGCAGTTCCTCTCACACAGTTAAAAATCTCCTCAGCCCATTGAGTATAACTGGCACTGTCTTGCTGAAGACAAAGGTAAGATGAAGTTATGCAGAAACTATATGCTCTGCTACATAGGATTGCATGGGTCATTTCTTATCCATATGTATTCTTTCAGCACCTGGGGAAAATGTGAAAGAACAGACTGCATAGGCTACAGCCTAGGATGACAGAATGTTAGAGATTGTTTTTAAAAGAAGGAGGAGGAAAAAAATGAAGATCTAGTTTCAATCTGTGGGAGCCAGGAACTACAAGCACTTCCCTTAAATAAAAGAAAGAGGCTGAAGTGATTGTCATTTCATTGATTGGAAACACAGCTAAACCACATTGCTGGCTCATATTGATTTCTTTAGGAAGTACCACTCAAAGTTGTCTATAGGTGGTATGTTTTCTTCTTTTCCACTGACGATGGAACAACTGGAGAGATCTGCGAAGTTACATAGCTTTCTCTAGAAGATCACAAAATGAATGAGTTATTTTTAGGTAAAATTCCAGGATTTTAATGTGTGTGTGTTTGTGTGTGTGCGTGTGTGACCAGAAGCGCGGTGACCAGGACGGGCAAACAGGGTGTGGCACGTCAGAAGGGAGTGGCACATCATTTTGTTCAGCAGTTCGTGCAGGCAGGGCATGTAGGGAAGGCGAAGTCACCCTACCAGCTCAAGAGGTGCGTTCATTTGGTAGTCCTCATCCTTTCAGAAAGAAACTTAGCTATGGTATTCACTCATCAGAAAGTGATGCCCTCTGTGCTCACCAGCGTGGCTGCATCTACCCAGACGGAGCTCCCACGAAAGCATGCAGCCGTCCAGGTCTCAGGCGGCAGGGAGTGCCTGGGCCTCTCACTGTTCACGCATGGCAGCCGTGCGGACAGCTGTGTGAGGTGCGACCAGGTGGATGATTTGCTCTGCATGGTGGCAGAGCTACGGGAGGAGGTAGAAAGGTTAAGGAGCATCAGGGAGGCTGAGAAAGAGATAGACTGGTGGTGCCATGCTCTGCCCCCCTGAGACAGGAAGAGGAGCAGCAGCAGCCACCAGTAAGAACCCACGATCAAGGGGATCCTCTATCCCCCCCCACCAGGCTGAAGGCAGCAGCTCAAAGGAAGAGAATGAATGGAGGCAAGTCCATGCTCGTGGCGGCTGGTGAAGGCCCTCCCTGCCCACCTCACTTCCTCAGGTGCCTCTGTACAACAGGTATGAGGCCCTGGAGGTGGAAGGCCAGTCAATGGAGGATGGGGATGACAGTCCATCTACACCAGGGGTGTCGCCCAGGTCAGAAGAATGTACCTCTCATATTAACACCACCTCCCCAAGGAAGAGAAGACGGGTTATAGTTGTGGGTGACTCCCTTCTGAGGGGAACCGAGGGTCCGATATGCTGGATGGACCCTCCTCTTAGGGAAGTCTGCTGCCTCCCTGGGGCCCGGGTGAAGGATATCACGAGGATACTCCCTAGCCTGGTATGGCCCTTGGACTATTACCCTCTACTGCTCTTCCATGTGGGGGGCAACGAAGCTGCAACACGAAGTCCTAGGGCAATCAAAAGAGACTTCAGGGCCTTGGGACAGCTAGTAAGGGACTCTGGAGCACAAGTTATTTTCACCTCTCTCCTTCCAGTTGTGGGCAGTGACACTAGAAGGAACAGAGATACCCAATCTATCAACTCATGGGTCCGTGGCTGGTGTCATCGCCACGGATTTGGTTTTTTTGACAACAGGATGGCCTACACAGCACCGGGTTTGCTGGCGTCTGATGGGATTCATCTTTCTCAAAGGGGAAAGAGAATTGTTGCTCAGGAACTTGCAGGGCTCGTCGACAGAGCTTTAAACTAGACTCGAAGGGGGAGTGGGATAATATCAGGCTTGCCCGACGGAAGCTGAGGGACGACGTGCCACGGTTAGAGGGAGCGGGTGCCAGCAAGGGCACTCGGCCTGTGTCTCTGAGATGTGCGGGGTACGCTGGGGCACAGCTGAAGTTAGTGCAGAGTTGAGCTAAGGAATACTGAGGCAATAGGAGCCAAGAGGGAAATGCCAGTGAAATGCCTCAAAGCACACAAGGGGTGTTCCTCTATGAAGGAGACACGGATGACAGCCCAGCTGAAGTGCCTCTACACCAATGCACGCAGCATGGGCAACAAGCAGGAGGAGTTGGAAGCCATTGTACACCAGGAAAACTATGATATGGTTGCCATCACGGAAACATGGTGGGATGACTCACACAACTGGAGTGCGGCGATGGATGGCTATAAACTCTTCAGGAGGGATAGGCAAGGCAGGAGAGGTGGTGGGGTAGCCCTATACGTTAGGGAGTGTCTGGATAGTTTAAAGCTTGATGATGGTGACGATAGGGTGGAGTGTCTATGGGTAAGAATCAGGGGGAAGGCCAACAAGGCAGATATTGTGGTGGGAGTCTGTTACAGATGACCCAACCAGGATGAGGAGACTGACGAACTATTCTATAAGCAGCTGGGAGAAGCATCACGATCGCTAGACCCTGTTCTTGTGGGGGACTTCAACCTACCAGATGTCTGCTGGAAATACAATACAGCAGAGAGGAAACAGTCTAGGAGGTTCCTGGAGCGTGTGGCAGATAACTTCCTGACACAGCTGGTGAGTGAGCCAACTAGGGAGGGTGCCCCGCTGGATCTCTTGTTCATGAACAGAGAAGGACTTGTGAGCCATGTGATGGTTGGAGGCCACCTTGGGCAGAGTGATCACGAAATGATAGAGTTTTTGATACATGGAGAAGTGACAAGGGGGGTCAGCAAAACTGCCACATTAGAATTCTGGAGAGCAGACTTTGGCCTGTTTAGGAGACTGGTTGACCGAGTCCCCTGGGAGGCAGCCCTAAAGGGCAAAGGAGTCCAGGAAGGCTGGACATTCTTTAAGGAGGAAGTCCTAAAGGCACAAGAGCGGGCTGTCCCCACGTGCCGAAAGACGAGCCGGTGGGGAAGAAGACCGGCCTGGCTGAATAGAGAGCTTTGGCTAAAACTCAGGAAAAAGAGGAGGGTCTACAACCTCTGGAAGAAGGGGCAGGCAACTCAGGAGGACTACAAAGGTGTAGCAAGGCTGTGCAGGGAGAAAATTAGAAGGGCCAAAGCCGAGCTAGAGCTCAATCTGGCTGCTGCCGTAAAAGACAACAAAAAGTACTTCTTCAAATACATTAGCAGCAAAAGGAGAGCTAAGGAGAATCTCCAGCCCCTAGTAGATGGGGGAGGGAACACAGTGACCAAGGATGAGGAAAAGGCTGAGGTACTTCATGCCTTCTTTGCCTCAGTCTTTAATAGGAAAACCAATTGTTCTCTGGGTACCCAGCCCCCAGAGTTGGAAGATAGGGATGGGACCAGAATGGAGTCCCAGTAATCCAGGGGGAAATGGTTAGTGACCTGCTGCACCACTTAGACATTCACAAGTCTATGGGACCTGATGAGATCCACCCAAGAGTACTGAAGGAACAGGCAGATGTGCTCACCAAGCCCCTTTCCATCATTTACCAGCAGTCCTGGCTAACCGGGGAGATCCCAGTTGACTGCAGATTAGCAAATGTGACGCCCATCTACAAGAAAGGCCGGAAGGAGGACCCGGGGAACTACAGGCCTGTCAGCCTGACCTCGGTACCGGGGAAGCTGATGGAGCAGATCATCTTGAGTGCCATCACACAGCATGTAGAGGATAACCAAGGGATCAAGCCCAGCCAGCATGGGTTTAGGAAAGGCAGGTCCTGCTTGACCAACCTGATCTCCTTCTATGACAAGGTGACCCGTCTAGTGGATGAAGGAAAGGCTGTGGATGTTGTCTATCTAGACTTCAGTAAAAACTTTGACACGGTTTCCCACAGCATTCTCCTGGAGAAACTGGCTGCTCATGGCTTGGATGGGTGTACTCTTCGCTGCATAAAGAACTGGCTGGATGGCCGGGCCCAAAGAGTGGTGGTGAATGGACTTTACTCCAGTTGGCAGCCGGTCACAAGTGGTGTTCCCCAGGGCTCTGTGTTGGGGCCAGTTCTGTTTAATATCTTTATCAATGATCTGGACAAAGGGATTGAGTGCACCCTCAGTAAGTTTGCAGACGACATCAAGTTGTGCGGGAGTGTTGATCTGCCTGAGGGTAGGAAGGCTCTGCAGAGGGACCTGGACAGGCTGCATCGATGGGCTGGGGCCAGTTGTATGAGGTTTAACAAGGCCAAGTGCAAGGTCCTGCACTTGGGCCACAACAACCCCATGTAACGCTACAGGCTTGGGGAAGAGTGGCTGGAAAGCTGCCAGGCAGAAAAGGACCTGGGCATGTTGGTTGACAGCCACCTGAATATGAGCCAGCGGTGTGCCCAGGTGGCCAAGAAAGCCAATGGCATCCTGGCTTGTATCAGAAATGGTGTGGCCAGCAGGAGTACGGAAGTGATTGTGCCCCTGTACTCGGCACTGGTGAGGCTGCACCTCGAATACCGTGTTCAGTTTTGGGCCCCCCACTACCAGAAAGACATTGAGGTGCTGGAGTGTGTCCAGAGAAGGGCAACGAAGCTGGTGAAGGGTCTAGAGCACAAGTCTTACGAGGAGCGGCTGAGGGAACTGGGGTTGTTTAGCCTGGATGAAAGGAGGCTCAGGGGAGACCTTATCGCTCTCTACAACTACCTGAAAGGAGGTTGTAGAGAGGTGGGGGTTGGTCTCTTCTCCCAGGTAACAAGTGATAGGACAAGAGGAAATGGCCTCAAGTTGTGCCAGGGGAGGTTTAGACTGGATATTAGGAAATTTTACTTCACTGAAAGGGTTATCAAGCATTGTAACCGGCTGCCCAGGGAAGTGGTTGAGTCGCCATCCCTGGAGGTATTTAAAAGACGTTTGGATGAGGTGCTTATGGACATGGTATAGTGGTGGTCTTGGTAGCGTTAAGTTTATGGTTGGACTCGATGATCTTAAAGGTCTTTTCCAACCTATACGATTCTGTGATTCTGTGATCCTGTGCACGCATGCTTCAATGAGATATCCACAAGAAACTGGACAGTTAACTCTAAAATTGAGGAGGGCAAGGGTCTAAGGACCATTTGAAATTCCTAGTTGAAGTCTTCAAGAGTATTAAAGGAATCTAAAAAAATACCCTTTCAAACCTGGCTCATAATTTTTTGACTTTTGAAATATTTTTAGCTAGTAGGTTTCTTTAAAAATGGTTGGGGATCTTTTGTTCATCTGGTGATTCTGGTGAGTTGAAAAATATATCGCATGGTTTTATCACACAGCTCACTTCCCCGTCAGATGCTGTTGCTGAAGGTAAAATAAAATGTATTTAAAATAAAATCAAAAGTGTTTTAAATCCCAGCCGACTGCTAGAAGGCATGACCATTGACCTGAAAAACAAGTGACTGAATTACAAATAAATAGTTTAGAAAATAATTTAAATGCCCAGATTATGACCTTATGGGTAAGAAGTTTATCTTCAAACGAATATCACACTGAGTTTATATATTTGAATAAAAGCAAGCATCGACAGTCTGGTAACTCATGAGCACAGAGGAGACAAGAAGGCTTCCAAACTCCTCCAGAGCTAGGATGCCTATGTGTACTGAGAAGCTTGGTGAGGAGAATATATCCTCCTGAATCTATCTCCATAATCTCACTTTGATGGTATCAAGTATGACTGTTTTGGATTGCTTAAAATAAGTCTCTGCCAACATTCTGCTTACAAATATCTCAAATCTAAGGAAGATTTAAAGATGTGTGGGCATAAGTTTGTTCTGTAGCCCGAAGTCAGAGCCAGAATCCAAATGCCATGCATTAGGGAGCTTTTTTACCTAGTTCCAATTAATCACAGGCAGCTGCTTATGTCCTGCTGAAATCTATATATATTTACACCACTCTTAAAGAGGACCTGTAAGAAGGATGCCTCCCACTTACCTTCCATCTGCAGAACCATAATGCAGATACTGAAAGCTGTCTCCCGTGAGACCCGTTGACATTACTTGCAGCCACAGCACATTAAAAATTCAGTAGTAACTTTGGCTATTACTGTTTGGCCTGACACGAGGGCAAAGTATGATGCTGTTTTCAGCATCAATACTCATGAATTAGTTGAGGGAAAAGAGCCTTAAGTCTATAAACCATGACTACACCAGCTAAAACTCCACAAGCAGAATGAGTCTGGGTGTTGGGGAGATCATAAGACCAGAAACAGAGATTTTCCAGCACGCTACTAAGACCTGAGAATTCACAGACTGAACAGAACCTATGCGGCAGATGGAGAGAGACTGCTGCTCGCTTCCCACTACCTTGCCTAGGAAGAGAGGAATTGCTACTGGACAGCAACTGGGAACCATCACTGCTTTTACTTTTTTAATAATAGCCAGATAATAGCTGGCAAAAAAAATCATTCTTTATCAAATTGCCTAGACTGGTAAAAGATGATTCTATTAGATTGAAGGCCGCTGTGCTTGCTAAATCTCAATGTTTGGCAATGTCATGAGTAAGAAGCTCTAAAAAAACCATAGGTCCTTTTAAATTAAAATAAATTCTGAAAGGTTTCTGTAAAGAATGACCAGGGATGTACTGATGAATACTTTATTTTGATCCACAGTTCATGTGGAAAACAGTTTTTTAATCATTGTATATTGTCTGTATAAGATCATATGTTAACATATTTCAGTTGTGCTATTTCTCATCTGATTCTCTGTTTAAAGTAAATGTCAGCATATGCTCTTGTCTTTAATGCTAGTTAGGGCTAACATGATTTTTTTTTCCCTTGCTCTGAAAACAGGTTTCTCTTATAAGCAATTTTGTTTGTTTGCTTGAAGGAAGTCCTAGACTTCCCAGACATGCGTAAAGCTGACATTTTCATGATAAGGCAGGAAGTCGGTTTGATGATTTTTAGTGATTAATTTTCAACCTAGCAAATCCAATTTCCTGCTTTCAGCAAATTTGCATTTATTGAATGTTAATAGCTGAAACATTGTAAACAAAGTAGGATTGGTTCAGGATTTTGTTTTCAACTAGCTGTGGTAGAAATTTTTCTTTTTTGAAGTTACAGGCTTGAACAAACTCACTAACCTCTTGCCGAACTCCTGCCTCAATTCCTGCCATTACATTCCTGCCTGAATCTACCCAATTTTGTAGTAAGACCATACCCAATGTAAAGTTTATTCTTATTTTTGTTTTATAATACTGCTTAGGATCACTGGTAATGGAATAAAATCTCATTGCATTCGTGTCTAGACAAACAGAAAAAAGGTAGGTTTTTCTGTCTCCTAGGAAGATTATGCCTCTACATGTGTGCCCTTATATTGAACACTGTCTGAATTTCTGGTCCTCCCTAGTTTAAAAAAAGAACTGTTTGGCATGGAAAAGGACAGTTAAGCAGGAGATAGATGTCTACAAGATCATGAATAGTATAAGAAATACAGATCAGCACTTTGCTGCCTCTTGGAATAAAAGAACTAGGAAGTAATGAAAGTAAAAATTGACAGGCTGAAAGTGGGAAAATGAGATTTGTGTTGTGTGTAGTTAGTCTTTGACTGATATAAGAATTTGTGAAGGATAACAATTTCAAAATCATCTGGGCATATTTCTGAGGAAAAAAAATCATCTAGAGTTATTAAACATAACAGTGATTAACTGTGAGGGCTGTGACACCCCACCTATCTCATGGAATTCCCAACTCATCAACTGCTGTGGGGGCCATTGAAGAAAATACTGCTACAGCCTATCTACTCTTCTCCAGGCATCTATGATCATCCATTCTCCTGTTGGAAACAGGAGAGTTGGCTAGATGGACCTTTTGGTTCTGACCTGGAATGACTGTCCTTTTATCTTATTTTCCATTTATATTATGCTATATCATCACATACTTACAGTGAAAAACAACCAAATATTTGTTAGCATTTTGCATAGGTGATCTATCTCTAGAAATATATGAGTAGATGTGCCATAGTGCACTGTTGATGTAGATATATGGACACGGCGAGAAAGCTGTAGTTTCCAACTGTCTGGAAGGTCATGAGAAAAAGGAATATCTGCTCTCCTGTGCAGTTCCCACATCCATATTGCAACTATATCCAGACAGTCCAGCATCTCACTTCAACTACAGTACTGAAGAATTTATTTTCCTTCTTGATATTAGATTGATCTCACTGAAATTCAGTCGTATTAATATGAAAGTCAGACTAGCCTTTAAGAGGCGCAATATCCCTCTGATAGTACTACAGTTATCCTAGGTTTCTCTTACAGATCTAGAGGAGAAATAACTTAGGAGGAAGGCATGTCTACAGTAACAGTTGTGTATATAGTCTATTGTAGCTGACTGGGAAATATTTATGTGTGGGTTAGTGATAAACAGATTTGGTTGCCTGCATGTGTATATGCTGAAGACCTCTGAAGTTTATGAAATGTTGTTAGCATAAAGATAATGACAATACTTTGTTTTCTTTTACAGGCTTGTTTTAAGTGGTATTAATTCACAATACATTCCATAGAAGAAATAAAAGATAAATCTCATTCAATTAGATAAAAAGGAGCCTTATTCTAAAGCAAATCTTTTCAAGTTTGTCTCCACAAACAGTGCATGTAACTTTCTGTGTAGAGGACCTTAGCACTCAGCTGTTTTGCACAGTCAATACAATATATACCTATAAATGCATTGTATCATAGGAAATCTTTAGAATAATGAACTACTCTAGATATATGATTTATGAAATTGGAATAGTTTGCTCTGGTACTAAGAGACTGTATTTATTGAAATCAAGCCATGTGTTTCGAATAACCTTATTACGGTAACTAGGCTGTTTGTCATGGCACCTATCTAGCCATGCATATTTGTAATTGTCATAAGTATTTTCCCGCAGCTGGACTGAAGTAATTTAAATCAGAAAGCATTGCTCCTTCTGCAATCTAAAATGCTTTATTATGGAGGAAAAGAAAGATCAGGGAGTAGTGATTCTAATATCCTGTCAAAATACTGTATTTTTACATGCAATTAATATATATTTTCTCAAAAATAAAAATTAAATTGGCACAGGACTTAGTGGCAACCCTTTTAAATTCATGCACAGCAATGTTAGTGAGTTTCTTGTGGCTTGTTGTTTTGCAGAAATGTGAGGATTTTCCAGATATGACTGCATTTGTTCCATCTATTTGCAGTACTATTGCCTCATGGCATAACGAAGATAATTAATCACATGGGAAAAGTAAAGCCAAAAGGAAAAGTGTCTCTGTGTTTGCCTGCATGTTATCCTCTGAGGACAAGTTCAGTTGCATGTACATCAATATATCCATCCACGTACAGCAGAATAGTCATAAATACTCAGCCAAGAATAATAATGTTCCAAGCAGGAAGGAAACATGAAATTCCAGGAGAATGTTTTTTTTCCCCTAGACCTGTATCCATTTTTGGCACTGAGTGAATTTATTTATGGCCCTTTGGGCCATGCTACTCCTGCATTAGCATCTTATGAAAGCCTTGCCATTTGTGTCGTGTTATCTTAGCATTTGATGTGGCTAATACGATACAAAAAACCCTGTAATGATTTACTGCTTTGGAAGATTCTGTCCAGCCAAAATATGAAGCAAAGATAGCCAGCCAGACAAGAGATGAATATGAACTCTCCCTTTATGCCTTCAACACTGTCTTACTTAAAAGCTATTTTAGCTTTTCCTATATTTGAAGAAAGTCTGAAATTCTTGTTATGGTCCAAATAAGGAAAAAACCCTAATGAAAGTATGTAATGTTTGGCAGAATCTTCTACTTTTATGTTATAGAAACCAGCTCAGGGGTTGAGTTTTTTGGTTTGGGCGTTTTGTTCTGTTTTTTTTTTTCTTAACTACTTTGGAGTTTTGAGAAGGAACTAAGTGACTTAAGAGCAAAGGATAGAAATTTGAACTCTAAAAAACCCATGAAAAATCCCAGTCTAGATCTCATTTTATCTCTTACTCCTGCTCTACAAGTACAATTGAGTCAAAGAAGGGACTGCATAGGGGTACAAGAAAAAATGTGAACTATACTGCTGATTCTCTAAGCAACCGAGGAAAAGTATTGTTTGACTCTGACTGGGAAATAAGTATCAGCTTATCTTTGAATTTTGAAGCTAAATCTACCAGTCCAACCTAGACTTCTCCTATAATTCTGATGATATTCCGGACATAAAACTCTTTCAGAACTAGTCTGGTGGTACAGAAATTTTGTTTTGGCATAAATGTTGGCAGAACTAGCTCTGACACCATTAGACGATCTTTCCCCTGATCATACTGGGAGAAAAATGACATATATGCAATATAAACTCAGAACTGATTAACTGCAAGTTAAATGCATGTGTCAGCTAATGACATCTCTTAACTGGAAAAGTTGTGTAGCTGGCAATACAAGACCTATACATGAGCTAAATTTTATTAATGATAATGACATTCTTGAATAGGTATGGTTATGAATTATAAAATCCAGAATGCTTACGCTTTAACCAAAGCTAGTAATACCATGGATATTAGCCAGATATTCTACCTATACTGAAGAACAGCTTGCAGCTGGAGATGGAAATTCATATATGTGTGTATAAATGTATGTATGCATGCATGCATACATTTATAGAAAAACAAAAATTAATATTTAGCATGGGAAAAGGAAATGGAACTATGTAATGATTTACCAAATGTGTAATAAAATGTACTGGAATATATATTGCACAGGAGAGAATTACAGCTAACAGTTTGGTTTGAATTAAAGCTGTTGGGTAACTAGACTTCACTTACTGATGTCTTAACAACTGTGTACTTAGCATTTTCCTGTTTGCTGTATTATCTGAATAAATGAAATCGACATTATGATTTTGGTGTGAAGTATAGCTACTGGCTTCAGGGTCTAGGTTGCCTGTATTAAAAAGCAGACTTTTGCAGAATATCTGATGAACGGTACAGGAATATTCAGTAAGGGGACAGAAAAAAGTAGACGATTGTTATGATGATCCCTCCCTCCCGCCCGCATATACATTATTCTCTAATGTAAAGTCTGTGCACTTAGCATGCATAATTCACTCCACGACTTATAGAATCATGCAATATGGAAGGAACCTCCAGAGTCCATCCACTCCAACCTCCTACTCAAAGCAGGGTCAGTTAAAAGAGGTTGCTCATGGTCTTGTCCTGTTGAGTTCTGAATATATCCAAAGATGGAGATTTGACTTCTTCCAAAGGTTGACTACTGTTTGGGGGAGAGAGGGGAAATCCTAATATCTACTCAGAATTTCCCTTCTTGCAACTTCTGTCTGTTGCTTCTCATGTTATCGTTGTTTACCTCTAAGAAAAGTTTGGCTTTGCCTTCTCCACACTCTTCCATTGTATAGTTGTAGACAGCAGTAAGATCACCCCTGAATCTTCTGCTCTTAAGTTTGAACAAAGACAGTTCCCTTGGCCTTACCTTGTGTGTCATGAGCTTCAGGCCCCTAATCATCCTTACAGTCCTGTTGTAGTACTGTATACTACCTGCTTTTAATTACTTTGTGTATCTTGTAGGGTTTGGGATTATTTTCTAGCCCCCAAGGCTGGATATGTACCCTGGCACCATCATTATAAAACATGAAGACAAGACATGGGCATAACCTCATGTCTCCCTCCCTCCTTCTGCAGTATAGAACTTGGATATACAAGTCAGAAGGAAGTTACTGTGTGTTTCGGCAGGGTGGTGTTTCAGGTCTCATGATGGAGAACAGCTGCACCACAACCTAGAAGTACTTGGCTCAATTAAATTTTTAACATAGGCCATTTATTTTGTCAAGGCAACCTCTGAAGTTTAAATTTCCTTCTATTAAGTATACTATTTGCATAATACTTATGCCCAAAGTACACATATAAGACTCTGAAATGTTTTGTTGGCATCAACATTGTGGACATGAATGGTGTTTTTCTGTGACTGGCACTAAGAACTTGAAAGACTATTGATTAAGAACTTCCAGATTTACCCAAAGCATGCTGCACTACAATTTACCCATGAATAGCTCATAATTCAGTACCTGATGAAACCACATTGAAGATTTCTGCACATCTCTAACTTCAGATACTTTGCTGGGGGTAGCACTCAGATATTTTGCAGAACAGATACTGAACTGTCAGGTGTAATTTACATTTTGTCATTTTGGTCCATATCATGCTTATCTGTCTTTAAAAAATAATCAAGCTGCATGGAATCCTTTTGAAAGCAAATTCTTCTGCCCTAGAAAAAATGATGAGAGGTATCACCTGTCAGGGAGAGGCTCTAAAATGCTTTCTGGTGCTTTTCAAATATGTCATTTTTCAGTGAGGGTTGTTTCTTTTTTAATAAAGAAAAGCTACTCCATTTGCCTCAGTAGGAGTTAACATAGAGCACAGCTCCTTAGGATGAGGAGAGAAATGAAATGTTTTATATCACTATTCTGAGTACTATAGTTATAAAAATGTTTTTTATATATGTTTTAAGTTTATATATATATATATTTATTTATATTTTTTTATATATATATATATATATATTTGAACCAGAACTGAAATACTAATCTGTGCCTGTTGAAGCCTCCTAAGTATTTTTGGCAAAGAATACACAGTCATGGTCAGGGGTCCATAAGGATTATGTCTCTTCTTGCATTTGCAAAAATGACATCTTCAGAGGATTCTCTTGGTCTTCATGTGCAAGCAGGTGATACTAACTACTTCCTAGATTTAAGATTTCTATCATCAGGTATCTTAGTTCAGCTCCAACCTGGATCCCATGGTAGGGTTGCTAGCTCTGGCAGCCTTGGGCAATAAAGACCAGTCCCATAATCTGTAAATTTTAGGACCTTTCTAACCATCTCTAAGACACTCCTCAGTTTTAAAGAAGCAAGGGCCATAGTTTGTTCTGCTATTTCCAAAAAGCTTTGTACCACTTGCTCAATCTTTGATGAAAGAAAAGCCACAGGAGAATTCAGCAGTGTGAAATATGTATTGGTGACAGGTAAAATCAGAGTAATGAATTGATTCTTGGTGAGATTCAGCTGGATGCAAAAAGTGTGAGGAACCCACTCAAACAGAAAAAAGGGATTCCAAAAACTCTGCAGGATGGTATCTATAGCACTGCTTTTTTTGAATAGAATTCAGTACTTCTTGGGAGTCTATTGGGACTTTGGGGAATACTGTAAATGTAGACTGGAGTTCTATGCACAGGGTATCATTCAGTGTAGACATTTAAGTTACCGATTGAGATCACATCCAGGAGGATTTCCTGGGGCAACAGAACACAGACTAGGGTTACTGATCTAAGAGTTTGTGATCTGGGCAGAACCAGAAGGTATACCTTCTGCTTCTGCCTGTGTCTAACATAGACAGTCAAGAATCACCACCTTCTCCTTTACCTGTGTCCTCTCCCTAAAAGAAATTATATTGTTGCCACCTTCTGGCTACAGCACAAGATATTCTTGAGAGATGTGAAGAGATTAGTCCTATCTGGACAGCAGATTGTTATGTCGTGACATAAGCCCTTCAGAGACAGGTACTAAATCAAGGATATTGGAAGCATGCCACAGGAAATGCCTCAAAATTTTAAAAAAGAAAAGATATTTAAGAGAGGTCCTAATTGCAAGGAAGCCTCTGTATCAGTGAGAATGTATATGCATTCATGAACAGACATTTTTACAGAACACATTGCATGAAAAGGGCTGCTGTGGAAAAACTCTCTTTGTACGTCTGTTTTGCCAAAGAATATGTATATTTATGTGCTTATGTTTGTTCGTGCATGAGCTACTCCCATTCTCCTTCTCCCACATGCATAAAACTTAAGTTTTACCATTTTGGCATTTTTCCCAGAGAAGCAGGACCCATCACCCACTAAGCATCCAGGAAATCATGAAAAGTTGGCACCAACTGAATCATAGCTTTCCTTTTCCTCATGTAACTGCCAATAAAGCCATTGGCAATTTAACAAACATCTGAAGGTGAGCTCAAGATTCATAAAAATACCGATGACATTCAGATGAAGTAAATTAATAGAATTTGTTGGAAAAAATTCCAGGCATATTTTATATCATACAGCCATAAAAAGGAAACAATTACTAGGAGGCCTCCTAATGTAATATGGAATGAAGCAGAAATTCCTTTGTACAACTAACAATGTAATCACATAGGTGAATCTAACTGTCCATGTCTTTAAAGAATTATCTCAATATCCCTTCTGGTCAAAAAAATTATTTTGGCACCATTCTGTCAAATGGGAAACGGATCTGGGTCCAAGTTTACCATCAAGTGCAGTTTGGATTACTGCTTTGTAGCAATGGGTCATACTTTATTTTCTTTCACTGTAACTTCTTCCCTGGCGTATTTGCTTTAAACTTCCTTCTTTCCAGTTATGTGCTGAATAAGATCACTGAAGATGGGCAGCTCATACATTGGCAACCAGGTGAAGAACACTCACCAACTGGTAAAGAAAAAATTCTGTGCCATGTGCCATAGATACAAAGCTAATTCTTCAAATTCCTACAATATGCAAATGCCTGCTTTAGGATCCTTGCAATAACATAAAAGCAGAATTGTTCAGGGGATGACTCTTATATAGTAAGATGTGTATCACAGTGAAGCTATCCAGAAAAATCTCCTTATCCTCAGAGTAGGATACACAAAGGTATATATATTTGAAATTCCAAATTATGTTACTTGTCATATCTCTGCTTTTTTCCTAACACATAGACGATATGATATAATACAGTTTTATATTTCCTCCAGGGGACATCAGCCATGTATTTTTAAATTATGTATGGCTATTCATTCCCACCTGGCTTCTTTTCTCTTCCAGTTAACTTAGACTCTTGCTGTCAAGTTCCAGAGGTGTGACTGTGTGTTTCTATCAGAAGGCTGATTCTTACGTCCCATCTAAATAACATGTAGTAACCTTGGCTCAAGGTCTTCCCACTATAAAATACGTAACATACATAATATCTCAACATTAAATACCTAGTCCTAAATTGGACACCTAGTTGCCCCAGGTTCTGTTCAATGGGGAGAGAGAGGCACATTCAGAACATGATTCAGATCTCTTACCCAGTAGACTGCCATCTGAAACTGCTCATTTCTCTCCATTAACAATGGAGACAGCCTACAGCAATTGTGCTCTTAATTTAGTCATGTACATTAAAGCAGCTAAGTAGAATGAATCTGGGCCATGCTGTCTGTGTGCATGTAGCCCTGGAGTCACTGTCATTTGTACATGTTTCCCTACATACTTCATTAATGTTGTTCTATTAACCAGGGGACATTTGCAATTTTACCCTTTAAATTAGGAATCCATGTTAAAAAAGAGAGAGAATATCACTCACTTATGAACATGGGACTTGTAAGCACACAAATTCATAGCAAATAGCTCTAATATAAATAGAGAACAAGCATATCACTGTATGATTACACTTGTGGGTACAACGAAAGAAAACAAAAGGAACTAAATTATGTTGTGCTCAAAGGACATTCACACTTGTATGGAATTTTTTTATCTTATTAGAGAATAATATATACCACTACGCTAGCTAACGTGAGCTCTGTTTTTTTTACAGACAATCAAGTAAAAGCAAAACCCAAACCACAGTATTTATACGTTATGTACTTGACAGTTGCATAGTCTATAGACTAAAACATTTACTGTTGGCTTAAAACATACATAAGCCATGGAGAGATGATGCAAGGTCAAAGTAGCACAAAATATAGGTTACACGGCTCTCTGTTTATCACAGTCTGTCATAACAGGAGCTGGTTATTAGTAATGCTTGTTTTGAGTTTGTATTGATTGATCCATGTGTCAATGAGATGTATAAACCTATCATCAATGTGTTTATAAGGCTGTATAAATGCATGCAAAGAGACTACCTGCTGCTTCTTGTCTGGTGTCTCTCTTAATGTGCCAATGGATTCATCAGTCAGTTTTGCATATAGCAACAGCCTTATTGCAATTATCCTGTGTGTCATTTTTAGGGTAAGATGAAAAATCTCATAGGATCTTTGAGAAATCAAGCCAAGCAGCATTTTTCATTGTCATGAAAGTGTGTGACTATCACAGAAAATACCTTGATATTCTGCCATGGATTCCTCCTGTGTGTTAACAATGCTTAGCTAAATATTCCACAGGGGCTGACCCACTTGTGTATGAGGTTTTGTTTAGCTCTTCATTCAGTCACATACCATTTGGAAGATTTGCTTCTGGGTACTGCTTTGGATTTCAGTATAAAGAGTGGAAGTATCCATACATTTAGCGTGTGACTTGTGCCGTATCAGTAAGCAACTATTTAAACATATATTTTAAAATTCAGGTGATGCAAACACATATATGATAACATATCTCATAGTCATCATCATCTCTCAAAATAAATAGGGGTTTAACTATACAGATTAATATTCTCTTTTGGGAGACAGGTAATTAGAGAGTTTCTTCTTGGTCTTTCTGGCCTGACTTAGTAGCTCCTTAAGTTTATGTTAAACTAGCTAGTGAGGGTGTTTTCAATCCTGATCATAATGAGAGAATGTCCTAAAAAACCCTCTGTGGACACAACTGACAACTGTGATAATTTGGTTTCCCTATAGAGACATGCTCCTTCCCATCACTCCCTCCATCCCAAGCACAAACACATCACAACTCCCTTTCATTCCCAAGTCCCTGCAATACAGATTCCAGGTGCCTTGAGTATAACAATATTCTTGGCTGATTTGTCCCCTTCTCTTCCAACATCTGCACCTCAAATCCTTATACCCCAAGATCCTTACACTCCAGCTGTACCTGCTGATAAGACACTGTACCCTCATTGTCTCCTGTTCGTTTTCTCAATCAGGTCCCTGTATCCATAGCCAGTGATCCCTAAACCCTCTACAGTCCATGTGCCTTTACCTTGCTGTTCCAACATCTTCACATACATTAACTGAGGACTCTGAGGTCTGTTCAGCAAAACTGAGCTTCTTCAAGTGCATCCACAGCAACTTATTCCACATAAATTAACTTGGCTTATTACTGTATACAGAGAAGGGGTAGTCAGAAGGAGGAGAACCTTACATAGCTGACAGCCACAATATGCAGACTATGAACTGCAGGCAAACTTTGGTCCCGTTCACCTCCTGTTCCCCCACTCCTTTTCTTTGGCTCACAATAAATGTTACATTCTTCATGTGGTTGCTCAGGAGGAGAATGGAGAGACAAAGGCTGGTTGGAGTTCTTATACTGCTTTCCTCACTTTCTCCCACTCAGAGATAGATTCCTGATCCTCTCCAAGTCTTTTATTTCCTCACCCTATTTTCAGAATTGGTATGAACTCACCTTTGGACTACTATAATATCTCTGCAGCCTTAGGAAAGACATTTCACATACCTTTGTGTCTGTTTTTCTTCCCCATGCTTTAGGCTGTTAGCACTTTAGACAGATGATATCCTTTAGAAAGACTTGTTTCACTGAATGTTTTTAGAACAACAGGGCTCTGGTCCCATAACAGGATTTAAGTGAAATACAAATAATAATTGATGATATTGTCACACTATTTTTGAATGATCTAATCAGGGAAACATGGTGGGATAGCTAATCTAATTAGGGAAACATGGTGGGATAGCTCTCCTGGTTGGAATGTTGCACTGGATATTCAGGCTCTTCAGGAGAGATAGGGTGGGAAGGCAAGGAGGAGGGGCTATGGTCTATGTAAAGGGGTCACTTAAATGCATGGATCTTTGCCCTAGGGCAGGTGATGAAGCAATGGAGAACTTGTGGGCATGGGTTAGAGAACAGACCAGCACAGATGACTTTGTAGTAGATGCCTACATACATCCTGATCAAGAAGAGGAGGCAGAAGAAGCAAGATTTCTGGAATGTACTGAAGACAATTTAATGTTGCAAGTGATGGATAAACCAACTAGGGGAGGACAGTCTACTCACAAACAAGAAAGAACATCTGGATGATGGTTGATGTTGGTCAAGGGCAGCCTTATCTGCAATAACAATGAGACTGTGGAGTTTAAGATCCAGAAAAGAATGAGCAAGATAAACAGCAGAATTACCACCCTGGGCTTCAGAAGAGCAAATTTTTTTTCTTGTTTAGGAACCTGCTTGGCAGGGTCCTGGGGGAAACTGCCCTGGAATGCAAAGGGTCCCAGGAAAGCTGGCTAATCTTCAAGGACTTTGTTGAATGTGTCTTGACACGGTCATGAGAAACCTGATCTAATTAGACCTGTTTTGAGTAGGGGGGTGGATTAGATGACATCTGAAGGTCTATTCCAACCTAAATTATGATTCCATAATTCTGTGAGACATAGGAAGGTACACAATGCCTCCCCATTTACCACCAGGACTCACATCTTGCAATGTACTTTATTTGATATGAAAACATTCTCTAGAAGATGAGACAAAGCACTGTCTGAAACACTGTTCTCATCTTCCATACAATCTAGCTGTACTTGGTAACCGCTGCAGACAGGCACCCACAAAAAATTGTGTTTTATCACATTGCCAAAAGTATTCTTGCCTTTCAGTAACCCTATTCAGGAGGGGGAAGGCAGTGAATGATATGCCCATTTATCACTACGATAATGTTATACCTTCTGGAATCACATAAATGGCAACTTTGTGGAAGTGGCTTGCCTCAGACTTATGTTGATGTAAATAGTAATTTCAATTTTCCAGAACACTGACAATTTAATAAAAAACTTGTAGCATAGATTCACCCCACACAATCTTTTGCATTTATCTGAAGTACCCAAGTTAGAAGCATAATCATCAAAGACTTTCTTAATGCAGAAAGGCAGACTAAGATTGGAATGACCCTATGGACATGCCAGTCTCTTTCTGTTATACATAAAGGAGCCTGTGGTGATTAACATCTCCTAGTTTATATGCCTAAATTAAGTGTGTCTCAGTAGATCACATCATTGTCGCGCTCTGATCTCTTTCTCCCCTGGGGGAAGGAGTTCCACAAGCACACTAACCTTACATTTAAGGGCTATGTATTGTTAACTTGCAGTTCTTCCTATAAACTCTTGTCTCTGTGCTGGTACGTGATCACTCCTGTCCAGCTGCATGGTGATCCTTGTTGTGGGTCATAAAATAGACATTTCCTCTCACACATAGAGTTGTGAGGAAAACATGCTAAGAACATGCTCAACTTAATCAAAAGAATGCAAGAAGCGTAATTTTTTTTCAGTTAATAGATCTGAAGTTAAGATTGTATATTTTAGAACATTCTAAAGGAGGGATTAATTATCTTTTCCATGGAAACTGATCTATTTTGCATGTAAAGTAACTATCCACTAGTCCATCAGGAAAGTCAAAGCTTCTCTAGATTCCAGTAGCAATCAGTGAGATTAGGAACAGGCTGATAAAATTTCGAGCCCTTTCAGGCAGGTGAGAGAATTGAACCTAGGTCTCTGATTTCTCTTTGATTTCTCTTACCTGTGAGCTATTTGTTTCCTCATTTCTCCTTCGTTCCCCCTTTCTGGAAAGAACTGATTCCTCATTTTTGTTTTTGAATGAAACTATTAGTTGCTTATCTCCTGGAGATTATACAGCATTATCAATCTTAAACAAACCTGGTTCTATCTGCCAGGTAAGATTTACACATTTACAAGGATTTAAGCCATGCGTCTTTCTTATGTGCATTCTGTTAGCTGCTAGTAAGGGCCTCCAATTAGCATTTAGTCTTTTGTGAACCTCAGCATTCAGTACCTGTCTATCTCTGTGTTTTGCTTGGAGAGCTGAAGTGTTTTAACTCTGCCTTGTGATAATCTCCCTTTTTTCTTCAGAGAAGTTGAATCTGCAGCCTGTTTTATTGAAGGTTTCCAGGCTCTGTGTAGACTCCCAGCATGTCCCAGAAGCTTCAGTACAACTTTTCCAGCCACAAAGACTTTGAGGATTATATTTTACATCTATGTGTGCATGAGGAATGTGGCTACATACATACTCAAAGTTGAGATAGCATAAAGCATAAATTTAGAGTTCATCAACACCTTCCAAGCACTGCACTTAGTAACATGCTACCATGCAAGTAGCTTACCTTTTAGAGGAAGCAGGATGTTACTGAGTATCTGTACATCCCATCTATCATGATGACAGATTTTATACAGGATTCTAAATCATCTAATCTACAGCTGTAAACAAAGCCGCTATTTTATAGTCAGCTCTTAGGAGCAGTTTCCTAGAAGACTAGAACTCTCATATAATCCAAGCTCCGCCTACAAGTCATGATGTCTTTTTGTTGTATCATGAGTCTTTCCAGTTCAGGTTGCTTTCTAAAGCTAGTTTGCTCATGAATCTCCTTATTCCTGTCAAAAAGACTCTTCTCTGCCACTCCTACATATTCCTCTAGGGCTTCCCCTATTTGTGTGCATGTTACTACCCATTATCGAGTTCCTGTCTTTCTTTCTGTCTCTGTCTCTTTGCTAATTTTCTGGTGTTCCAACTTCCTTGCTGGCAGGCAAGAAAAACAAAAAGCAAATTAGTTCACCCAGATACAAAGAACAGTAGCTGGACATCATATAGTATTTACATTTCTATTATCTGCAGTCTTGTAACATATGAAAAGATGGATATACCTGTACATTTCACAGTGCAGTAAATTTCAGACTAGCAGTTTCATAGTTTACATAATATTTTGAGATATTTTCCTGATCATAGAACTGTAGAAAAAAGGACTGTAAAGGACCTTCAGTTAAGAAGACCAGTTGTTCTCTGGGTACCCAGCCACCTGAGCTGGAAGACAGGGAACGGTAGCAGAATGAAGCCCCCATAATCCAAGGGGAAATTGTTAGTGACCTGCTACACCACTTAGACACACACCAGTCTATGGGGCCAGATGGGATCCACCCAAGGGTACTGAGGGAGCTGGTGGAAGTGCTCACCACTTGGAAAGGAAGTGCTCCTTTCCAACCTAAATGATTCTATAATTCTATGATTCTAAGAACTATTCTTGCCTTCTACTCCAAATCAGGCTCAGCTATCAGCTGTATCAGGAATGAGAAGCTAGGGTCACAAGAGAAGTTCTCCAGTTATTCTACGTTAAACTTTCAGAATACTGTACACCAGAGAAGGTCATTAAAACTCTTTACTTCAGTAAACTGTATTATCTATGAACAGTAAAACAGAATTCTGGAAATGCTCTGAGATTTCTAAAAGTACAGAAACAGAGACGGGTCAGATGACCCTAGGTTTGGGTCACCTGGCCAAAGGACAGCTAGTTACATACTAGTATATTTTGATTTTTCTTCAGCTGACTTCACTCTGGACACCTATGAAACATGGTATTTAATTTTAAAGAAATATTCATAACTTTTTGAAGTGTCCAAATTGGGGAGAAGCTGTAAGAATAACTCACAATAAATACTGATAAGAAAACGAGTCGGGGAGTCAAGAAATTTTGTATTCATGGACTCTACACCAGAAAAAAAAAGTACACAGCTGATTATGCTATCATCTTCCCCAAATGCTAAATAGGATATACATTTTTTAATAACAGAAGTTTATGCTTTAATTAAAAATCAAAGCTTTCAGATGTCTGTATCATAAGAATTACTGTAAATAATTCAGTTAGACCCTAAGGTAAAAATCAGGAGTATAAACATTTAGAAGTAATGACATGAAGATTCAGGAATCCTGAAATCTGTTGGATCTCTTTTCCTCTCTGTGAAAAGTGCCAGTATTGTATTGGTCTGATCCTATGGTATATATCACAGTCCATTGCAGTAATTCATATCTAATTATATGTTCCTGCTTAATTGATCAATAAATATTTATCTGACAGTCTCTGTAATCGTATCATGTAATGTTACTGGTAACTGAACAGGCTGCCTCTCAAATGCAATGTTGTTGGTTGCTCTCAATACTACTGGTGGTTTGTTCTAAACATATGTTTTAAAATCTTTCATTCTTCTTGTGCTAATAGTATCTTCTAGGCTCTGATGAGTATCTTCTCATCACTGTTTTCAACTCCAAAGTACTAGACTACCGCATATACAGGTAGAGGAGTAGGAATCATTTAGTGTACCCATGCTGAACTGGCCATGGCAGGCTGAGATCTATCTAGCTCTGTGTTGTATGTATCTTCACATACAGCCTACTTCCTATTTATGTACCTGGTTCTGGGAAAATATGGACAATATATAGCTGAGCAAATAACTACGGGTAAATCACTTCACAAAGTTTGCATATTTTTTAATTGCTGCAAGTACCATCTAACTGTTTTTTATCTTAAATTAAAATTACTCTGAGATAATAATTGTGGGTATAAATACTTTGAATAGTATCAGTCTGACGTATTTGCTTGACTTTCATGAGATCTGAAATTTTAGACAGTGCTTGATGTTCTTCTCAGCCATAATTATAATTAGGTAAATATTGTGAATAACTGGATATGTCTGTACTTTTCAGGAGTATTCTGCTTAAAATTCTTGGATTCAGAAGTAAGCCTTCCTGCCAATAATCCACAGACAGTGAACCCAAAAAGGAGTCAGCACAGTTCATGAAAATTCATTAAAAATTTAAACAAACATTCACAGATTGATTGTTTTTGTAATATGTAAAACTTCTCTAATTAGAAACACTTCATAAATTTATGACTCGACAGCAGCAAAATGGATGCTAAGAGGTAGCAACCTGAGAATGGGTGTTATGGGAAAAGACTGCTAGGACACAAAAAATTGATGGTGGAGCTAATGCTGTGAATTGTAATTTTGTGTAGGTGCAGGTGCATAGCACGTGGAAGAGTGGAGAAAGCTGCATTTCCTGCAAAGAGAAATTGAGTCTTTGCTCTTTCCTGGGGGAAAAAAATGCTATGAGTTACCATGACTCTATCCTTTGTTGTAAAGTAAGTTTGATAATGCACATACTGCAGTAACTAGTGGATATTTATTGCAAGAAGTTACCAAAACATTATATCTACCTGTGTCTGTAGATACATACGTCTTTGAATGGTTCATTATTTTTGTAAAGTGAATGATTCAGTGACCCTGGAACAAGGATGTATGTGTGATGATGTTGTGCTAATAAAACATTAGTTATGCTATCAGGAAACCACAGCTTGAAGGCTGTTGAAGAAAAACAGAGGATTGTAACAGAGACTCCCCAAAAGTTCAAATATAGGATAATTGCAGAGGCCTGGAAAGTGCAAGCAAGGAACAATACTAGAGGCGCCAGGTTTATTAACACAGATCACAAATGGTCATTTCCTGGTCATTAATGAAATGCAACCTTGAGAGCTGAGTGGAACTTGTTTCAGAGATAAAAAAGAGAAGAACAAGTATTACACATAAGTGAACCTTACATTACATAGTAAATTTGAATATACCATCAAACTGTGAACTAGTGAGAAAAGAGCAAATAAATGTTAGCAAATGTATACAAATGCCCTAGGCAGACCCAGAGTAAGGAGGCAGCATCAGCATCAATGCTTCTCCCACAGAGGAACTTGAGGTGCTACCAATTTATCATAACCCCATGCTTATGTTTCTCTTCAAAGAAGATGACTGGTAACCTGATTTTAGGACCCAAGGAGCAGCAAAAGGGTGGAGATAATGCCAGAGAAAGATGTAGATACTAGAAAGTTTGCATATATCAGTTTTAACTCCATCATTATTGGGAATGAACTGTAATAGTTGTATAATCATAGAATAATTTAGTTTGGAAAAGGATGTCTGGAGGTCATCTAGTCGAATTACCTTAGTCAGAGCAGGACCAAGTGGATGATATTATTTAGGGCCTTCTCTAGTTTTGAGTATCTCTAGGCGTGGAGAATTCACAGCCTCTCTGGTCAACCTGTTACAAAGTCTTACCGCATAAGGTGAAACATTGTCTACTAACATATAATCAGAACTGTCATGTTGGAAATTCTGCCTGTTGCCCATCACGCTATCACTGTGCATGTTATCTACATCAGCTTGTGGTGGGTGTCTGGTATTCTGTACAATTAAGGGGGAAGTTGAGACAAAACAACTTTACCTCAGCTGAATCAATGATGAGGGTGCAATCATGCTTCAGAAATCTGAATGCATTCCCTTCAATTTCCGGAAGCACCGTTTTGTTCATGCTCCAGGGACAAGCATCTTCTCATCACTGCATGCCCAGGAGTCTACTTAAATAATACAAATAAGCCTAGTGGTGATGAATAGCTTACCTTTTATCCATAGCTATAATATTTTGTCTTCACCACATGACTGAATTTTCTATTATACATTAATGATGGGCAGAGCTGAAAAGGTTCAGATTTCAGATTTCATGTGCCACTTCCTACCTGAATCATCACGTTTTGGATCAACAATATTTTGAACTGCAGTTCTCCTTGAGAATAGTTTTTTTATTTAGAAGAAGCATAAGGCATCCTATTCCAGTTCTTGGACAGACACATAGACTGTACTATACTGTTTCAGCCTAAAACAAATCCCCAGAAAGATAACATGGTTAACTAAATTTTTGAGAGTTTTCAAAAAAATGGAATTGGATTCAATTTCAAATGAATGTCTTTGTTAAATCCTTACATGTTTCACAACAACAATCAATAGAAACCAAATAGTTTTAGGGAAAGCATGCAAACATTTCAAACCACTTCTGTAAGGACAGCAATGTCTGTGTTTCTTGCAGCTTAGAGAGTGCTTTCAAGTGACAACAGACTTGACTGCTGGAAGAATATGGAGCCTCAAGATACTATTTGTCTTCTGAGGCTTCTTTACAGTTTTTGACCAAAGAGACTGAAAAAGTTGTTTTGCACACAGTGATCCCTTTGATCATTCCCAGTGGATTACATGAAAGAGTGCTTTTTAAAACAAACTGAAGGCATACAAACACAGTTCACAAAAATATCTTACTGATTTTATCTAATTAAGTGAGAACATAACATTTTCATGGATACAGAAGTATTTTTCATCTGCATATCTGAAAGCACTCTAACACACCCTAATTCATTCCATTCCAAAGTTCCATTTCATAGATAGGTAAAAGGAGAAATAGGGCAAAATGCCTGGCTAGTGATCCCACCATTTCTTTTAAATGGCACGGAAGTGAGATATTATTGTTGTTCCAATCCAGAGACAGCAAAAGATATCTGAGATCGTCATCTGTGTTCATGTGAAAAGGATGTATTTGCTTGGACACCAGGAAACCAGAAGTTCAATAGTAACTGTGAAATGGGAAAAATCCCAAGATTTTCACTTTTTCTAAGAACATGACTCACTTCTTCCATGCACAAAGCACTCCTGACGGTTCTGAAACTTTCTTACTTTACTGTTTCCTATTTGGAGTGAACATGAGAAACAATGTAAGGAATACTATAGGAAACATCAGCCTCTTTTTCAACACTAGAGAGATGCAGACAGGCTGGAACTTGTATTTCAAAAGCTAATTCTAATTCAAGCGCATCTGATGTGAACTGCCTTCCTGAGCACAGCAACACAAAAAAAATTCTTAAAAATGTACTGAAACACAAGTGAGTGAATGTATAAATAAGTGATCTTCCCCAGTAACAATAAAACCAAATATGGGTAACCCAGGTATTGGGAGTACAGCTGTGAGACTTTTTTATTTCTCGCTTTAATACTTTGAGTGTAACATGGCTGTATACCAGCAGGCAGTCATAAACACTAATAGAAAGGGCTTAAATCAATATGAAAGAACAAGGTTTCCAGCTGCAGCCTTTGCGATCTTAAAAACAGCACTAAGAGGCAGAAGGAACCCATTGCATTCACCATACAATTTTATGAGCGTCACAGAAGTTAGGTGTCTCCTTGGCCACATCAGCAGGTAAATCCTCTACATTTATGCCAAAACTAGCAAGAACATTGATAATTTACAGCAAGGGATCTGGGCATGGTCTTCAGCATTTCATCAGTGAAGAGCATTTCTGTTGTTTAGGCACTGCGTGTGGCAATATTTCCTGTTGTTCATTTAGGAGAATTGACTCTGCAAAAGTTTGTGATGTGCATACTTGAAAAAAGCTCAGACATCTCAGATTTATTTCTCAGATGGTATTTCCAACAGTAGAATTTTTAAGTTGTGTCTTGGCCTCTCTCCCCACTTCCCCAAGTCAATGGCAATGCAATTGTTTAACCCTGGCCTCCTGAAGATAAGAGCCTTTTTTTTTTTAACTTCCAGTGAATATTTGATGTCATAGCTACCTAGCAGATGAGCTGCAGCTAATATGACAGTAATCACAAATCACTGGCTGGGTTGCACAAGCTGCATTCTTCCTCTTTCCAACTTAATTATTCCAAAATTTTAATGAAGTATAAATCAATTGTATTTTTATGGAAGAAAGAAGGGCTTTTTGCTTGTGGGAAAATCCAAAGGACCTGTTCTCCTGAGTTTTATGGTACTGAAAAACACAGCTGAAAGAAATATGTTGAGGAAATTCCATGTACATGTGCTTATTTTGATAAACAGATTCCAACAACATTTGGTTTCAGAAACAAAACTAGTCTGAATGATCAGCCCTTCACACCTCTATGATAACAAATTTACATCTGTAGAGGAGATAACATTTTTACCTGTATGTCAAATTTTGAATTCATTCATTTTTTGATTTATTAAATCTCGAATTTGATAAAGTTAGGAGATGGATGCTGTTCATGATACTGCTCTTTGACTGATCTTTGATCATTTTACTGTTCTTCCTAGAAAGGGTTAGTGATAATGCTGATGGTCTTTAGTCCAAGACAAGTTTCCAAGATTACTGCTGAATTGCCTGGGTTACTTGGATTGTTAGGAGTTCTGCCATTTGATTTCAACTGTAAGAAGATGTATTTCAAACCTGTAAACTAATAAAAACTCATTTTTGACCGTCAGGAGATATTCTCACAGAGGCATCAATCACAGTAGTTTTAGGAATCTAACTTGAGTATGGTATAAAGGAACAAAGGTAGAAAATAAAATCTTGGTATACTTAATGCGGACAAAGATAGACAAAGGTGGATACCTATATAGTCAGTGTTCATTCCCAGGTATTACATAGAATTATTTTTTTCTGTCTGTTGCTGGAAACAGGTTTGAACAGGTTGGAAATAGGTCAATTATTTTTTTCAGAACAAATTATCTGAAAAATACGAAGTCCATGGATGTATAAGGATAAAGGATCTGGAACAGATTTTATCAGTATTGCTAAACCTTCACACAGAAAAATTAAGAAATGCTTTTGATAAATCTTTGTATGGAAATAAGCTACTTTTGGTCTTCTAAGTGTTCACCATTGTGGCTCAACACTTGTTTCACTGGTGAACAATTCAATAGCAATATTTTTTCTGAAAGGTGGCAATTTTGGGATCTTTCTCTGACACCTATAATCAAGGTTGTCAAGGTGGATGGAGGAGAGGAGTAGCTGGGGCAGAATTACACAGCTGTCATTGAGACAGGCTCACATGCACAGTTATTTGCAGGCTCCATAGCTAATGGCATACATTGGGTAATGTGAATAATGGTAAACATTATTTTGGAGAAAAAAAAAGGAAAGCAGTTTGAAAAAAGTCTATAAATCATTGAAAACTACAGAAATTCATTTAAATGACAAAGGTCCTAAATTGTCACAATCCACGTAAAGAAAAACATCAGATTTAAATACAGAATGATCAGCCTGTTAATTTAAAGCCTTTATTATGTCCAGGTGTTCTGTAATTTAGCACTAATGATGATTTAATGCTGTAAATGTGTTAATACTATGTAAATGCAACTGCAAAGTGTTTTTATTTTAAGAGCACAGACTTAAAATACTGCTCTGTCACAAAGTGAATCTTTCATGTGTTTTGTAATGCTAGTTAAGTAAAAAAAACCAACATGCATTGTTGATAGAGCTAAGCTCTTTAGTTTGCAAAATATAACACTCTGCAAGATAATTTAAGGCTGCTGAAGTTAAAAGCTGGTTTTAGCTTTGAAGGTACCACGTATATTGCACACCTGCACCACATTATTTTACAATGCATTATGATCCTTTCTCTCAGAGAGAGGGGGTGTGTGTGAGTGTGTTTGTTTGTTTTAAGGTTTTTATATTTAGCAGAAAGATAAAATATTCACAGCATGGTATCTACCTGAAAAAGACAGCAAATGTTACTGTAGGATATTGAAAGCACATAAAAGATCATCCTGGTAATTTTTTTGTCATAAAGACATTATGTGACAAGTTTTTGTTATATACATCTTAATAGTCATGAGCGTATCTGCTATTTTTATATATTTGCATTGTTTGGCTCCTCTACTACATTTTAGTTTAAAGTAAAGGAAGGTTGTTAAGCTACTAGAAGTGATAATGAAATTTACGTGATCTGGCAAGTTATGTGAAGCTGTCTGTGCTCTTTACTCTGAATTTTAACTATAAGAATGAAAAGAAGAGGACGCTTCCTTACCAGTAATTTAATGTCTTAAAAAGAACAGCCTCTTCTACTCCAGACAGAATTATGGTAAGTTTAAGGCCGTGAAAGAAAAAATCAAAGGAAACAGAGCACATAAATCCCTGGTGACATAAACTTATGCATGTAAAATTACTTTCATTTAATCATGTTGTATACCAGAAAGGTTATCTGTTACTAGTTGACATCAATGCATCTTCAAGGAGCACTTGAAAATGTTGTTTTATTTGAGAGAAAATTAAAAAATTAGTTTGCTTTCTGAACCTCTGAACTCACAATAAATTATAAGAATGGTCTGAGCAATTTATTTGGTGAGGTGAACTTCTAAAAATACAGTTTCAACATTTTCTTCCATAGGATTTCTTACCTGTTACAGGTGAACCTCAGAGTTAGCAGAAGGTTGTTTCCACAGGCAGTAGAACATACAAAACTTTATTCAGCCTGTATGTCCCTTTAGCAAACAATAGTCAGATGGAATCCTCAAGAAATGTGGATGTTTTCTAAAGCTAAAAGTCTCTATTTCCTAACTGGTAAGGAAGGGATAATGACAGTGGCTGTCTTGGTGAAGTGCTTTTTAGGCCTTTGAATTCAAAGTGCTATATAAGAACACAGTCTTTTATCATTTAATTTCAGATCCTGGCCGGAATAAAGAATTCATGGCAGGTGAAAATTGAAAACAGTGGCTGAAAGGAATGAAGTTAGTACAGAAACCTTTAAAGTACAAAAATGTTCAGATCCTGTTCACTATAATTTTCAGAGTAATTGCAAGTAATTTTTTATCCTATCTAAACCGATTTGCCCATTTTCAGTTACTGCTATTGCTCTTACTGCATGTATTTTTTGTTCCTCTTGCTTTTGCTCTGTCAATATCACATTATACTTAATGACTCATACCTTTTCTTTTTTTTAATTTATCCCCTGCATAGGACACTAGTACTACTGGAAAAGTGCCATCCAAATGAATAAATGATGGTAAGTTTAAAATATAATAATTTAAAGATGGGATAGGAATGCAATTGCTAAGAAGAAGAAATGTTGCATTTACTATTTTTAGTCTTGTAAACATATGCAATTTAAGCTTAACACACATGACCATTATAAGAGGGTTTGAATTTTAAATTTGTTCTCTCTTCTTTGAAGAAATTGACCAAACCCTCAGTGACATGAGTATTCAAAACTGTATCTCGTATTTTTAATTGTCAACATAATTCAGAAATTTTCTATTTAGAATCCATTTAAAAAATGGACAAATTATAATCATAAACCTCATGAGAGCAATTCTTTCCTTTTTTTAATAATTAGATTTATTCCACTAGTGTAACTCAGAACATGGGACTACTAATGGTTATATCCATTATTCTGCTGTACTGAAGCGATATACTTGGGGAGGTCTGGAATAAAGCATAAGCAAAATAAGCAGTTGCTTAAGGTGGGCTGCATATGACTAACTGCTGAGACTAGAGATCTCATAGAAGAAGTCCTGTTTGCATTACTCAGTAAAACTGAATTCTTTTGTTCTCATATTTGAGAACAGAATCTCTTTTTCTGTTGCGCTTTTTTTTTTTGTTCGTTCTTATATTGCAGAGAAGTTTACTACTGCATCTGGAAACACAGGTTGGTTAACATTGTTCCAGAAGTTGTCTGATCTAGCCAGGTATTACAGATATTATGTTCTTCATAGACATCTTTCTTTGTTCATCATGTAGACATGTTCTTCATTTGTGTTAGTAGTCGTTGACACAAGTGTGCAGGCCTCATCATAAAATCCATAAGGAGAATTCTGAAGTCAGGTGTTTGAAACTAATTTTAAACATTTTGCATAAATCTGAATAGTAAATAAAATCACATTCATTTCACTGTGTCAAGATAATGGCAGCCTATGGAAGTGATACTTTTCTCCCTACTCAAAGTTTATTTTAGAAATAAGTACTTTTATAAAAGTAATGCTTTTGAGATTTGCAGGTCTAACCTTGTCTTGAAGCTGTCTATCTGAACGCTTTTGAAAGACACAGTTTTTCATCCCGGCTTAAATCTCTAGGACAGAATACAGCCCATTGGCTTAGACTTGATTTTCACACTTCACTCCCACACAATGACATACATACAGACATAGATACACAGAAAGGTTCGATAAATTCCTTATGTTTAGAAGCATTGAGAAAGGTATACTTTCTGCTAATTTAAAGGGAACATTTTGGCTGAATGTGTGAGGCAAAAATAATCTTACTTCAATGTCATAGCGTCTTAGCAGGCAGGCAATGCCAAATGGAGCCCAACTTTTGCAGTTGTAGCTCAGAGATCCACAGACAAAACGCTGCACGACACGGAAAAGAGGACAAACCTTGAGATTCACATTTGAATATTTCCTAAGGTTTGAAGATATTTGGCTTATCTAGCTTTTGCTTTGCAGTTTTCCAGTAGAGCTTGGTTTTGCTTCAGAAGTACAAAAGGCTTGTTTGAAATAGCTGAGACTGGAAACTGCAGCTCCACTGAGCATAAATGCTCAACTCTGAGACTTAAGCAATCCCCTCCCCAATAGAAGACCTCCAATTAAGAATGTCCTTCTCAAAATTATTTTAATGGTTAAAACTCAATTTATTTTTTTTAATTTGATTGCCAATTTCTATTAGAAAGATAAATTCCAAAGAATAGTAGGCTTTTCTGGGAGGTGGGAATGAATTCACAATTGCTCTTTAGGCATTAAAAAAGATCCTTCTGAAAACAATGAGCTAGATCCTGCAGCTGTGACAATATCAAAGGAGTCCATAAGAATATGATATGACTGCTTGTAGAAATGACAAGTTAACAAGTTGTAAATTAGATGTAAAGGAATCCTGAGAAGGCATGGTGGCTTGGTTTAGTTCAGACAGTAAGACCGTGAAGAAAATGTTCCAAAATTATTCTTACACTCAGTTCCATATGTTTATTTCTGCACTTTAACATTTGGTTTAGGGGACATTCCATCAAAATTCAGGTTCACTTAAAAAGTAAGTGTAGGCTTGCTAACGTGCCTACAGATTTACAGGAAACTTTAATGTACTTTGATTAAATTACTTCTTTTATATTAAGTGCAGCACCTTTTGCATTGTGTCAAGTATCTTATGAAGTCACAGGGGCTTTAAATAAAACTCAGTTGTCAAAAACACAAAGGAAATATCCTGAAGGTAACAGGCTCACTTTGTCAGGACTTTAGGACTTGAATGGCAAAAAATAGGCTTTAGGTCTTTTAGTTCTTTGGATTTGGTGAGAGAAATTTAGAAAGGTTAAACAAAGGTTGAATGTGGTCCTACAAGCCCTTCAGAATGGTGTTCAGCTACTTGTGATAAGGTTAACCAGAAAATTCTGCTGCCTTTCTCTGTAACAGACTGCTCATTTAATGTTCATTATTTAAAACTAGAGAGGCATAAAGGAAAGATATAAATTATCATTTAGATGACAAATTATAAAATAAACTTAATAGGGACCTAATAAATGCAAGTACCAATTGGAGATTAAATACATTCAACAGACATTATTCTCTAATACACACCATACTCCATTAAAAACATAAAATGAAGAAATGAAGTTTAATGATGGCTTTTGAAATTATTGAATGACATATGCTAATCCTTTTTAATCCTAAACTTTCCTACTAAGAAATTTGGCCATTTTAATTAATATACACTAAGCAGGTCTCATTTGTTCAGAGCTGGTTAATGGACCAAAAGATGATAGAAAACATCCACTCCTCATCTTACTGTCTGTATGCTCCCCCGAGAGAATTGGTCAGCTACAGATGTTGAAGGGTGCAAGCTGTACCCTCCTAAGCTTCAGTACCATTTTGGTAACTCCCCTGGACCACAGTTAGGAGACATTTTACAGCAATGCAGCTTTGAGTGAACTAATTTATATCAAACTACTGTTGATGCACTTCTTCCCGCAAAATGGGAAATGGACTAATTTTTTTTATTTTCCTTATAACCTTTGTGTACATTTTCCATCTTCTACATGCAGCTTGGTATGGGAATGGAAGGCAATAACAGAAGTCCACAAAAAAAATAAAAAATACTGGAATTTCATGTGAAAGCTTTTCCATTACCATTAGAGAAGCAGCCTGGACGAAGTTCTTGTAAATATTTGATTACCTATCTGACAAAATATTGATCTCTTATTCCCTTAAAGCCAAGAAAAGGCATTATATAAATTTAAAATTATGTATTTTGTGTTCTGGATCATCCTATTACACTGATTATTCAATTTGCTACTATATATTTGCACCATCACCATCACCAATCATCACCATATTACTGAGAATTATTGAATAAGAACATACCTGCTTGCCTTACTGATGATTGGTTTTCATTTTTGTAAAAAGGCACCTTGCTAGTCTTTTTGTTTTAAGGGAGTAGGTTTTCAATATTTATTTTCAATATTTATTTTCAATATTTATTTTCAATATTTCAGTCCCTGTTCTTAGTGTAAACTGATAAAAATCCTCTGAAATACATGTAGTTGAACTGACAAACTAATTGAAAATCAGACTTTCATTAAAATATAGTAATTTTTAAATTTATAACATATATTCTCTTGGAAATCCTGAAAATATTATTTTTTTAATGTCCAATCTAGGCATTGTCTAAGTAATCAATTATTTATGAATGACTTCTCCTGTCTTTTCTGGTCCTGTATTTCTGTAGTGTCTCTTAGTCTGAGTAGCTGACCAGCATCCCAAGTGCCATTAAGTAACAAATCAGTAAGCAGTATTCACCTCATCATACTTCAGGTCACACAATCCAACATTTCTGAGGATTCTCATTAATTCTTGTGAATTAGTAAACTGGAAACATTGAGATGAAGGAAGAAGATGCAAGAAGAAAGATCTCCTTTGCAGGTTCCAGTTCTGAGAGCAAGACAGATTTGCTAGGGAGACTAGCACCATTTCCCTTTGGAACTGTTGAGTTTCTCTTCACATGCTGATTGTATTTTACAGTGTGGTTAGGTTTATTGTGTTAAACATACACTGAAACATTTATTGTTCTTAATCTTATCTGATGACAGAAGGAGAGAAGCAGAGGGGAATAACTTGTGTTGGACATTTCTTGGCAGCAGCTGACAGCTGTCACCGTCTGGTATTTGATCCTGAACCCTGTAAATGATTGTTGAACCACTGTGACCTGTTTTGGTGATTCTGGTAGAATTTCTATTCCATAAAGACAAGCAAAAAAGAACTGGGAAAAGAAGGAAAAAAGGACCATTCTTCAACACAGGAATAGCAGTTTAGGAGAAACACATTACCTGTCTGTTTCCTGTACTCGCTACTAATTCAGGCTAAATACTTCTTTGGTTCGCCCCTTTTGTGTCACGAAAAGGCATTCATTACTCTAAATGCAGTTTCAGGCTTTGCGTCAGCTTGTAATAGCGCAGTTTATCACCACAGCAAGAGCGAAAAGCACAGAAAAATTAGGTTAATCAATACCACTGCAGTGTGTTTGACATTACATTCAGGAAAAGTTTAGCATGCCATTCCTAACTACAGGCCATAATCTGCCTGAGGTCTGTGTATGCTCTTGATGTGAATGCTGGTTCTTCATGCAGATCGAGGGCAGAATATAGCTGTAAGCTTTTGCTAATCATGCACCCCCTGCAGACCAGTAGCACCTTGGATTGTAAAACATATGACACCACTGCTTCCAATGTTCCTCCTCCTGCAAAAAAACTTGTGTTTCTGAGTCTCTAATTGGCAGACCTAGGCAAAATCTCTAACCAGATGTTCTGTTTAAAGTCTGTGCTTATAAGCAATGGGGTTTTTTTAACATTTAAAACTATTCATTCAGTGTTGGGGGGGGCGGGGATTTGTTGTTGGGTTGGCTTTTTATGAGCGTTTTGGTACCTACACTGGGTCAAGATGGGAAATGACAAACTGACAGTGGAGAAAGTATTTTTGAGGCACTTCATTAGCAAGGGATGGGATGTTGCACAATACGTTTACAACCACAGGGAACTTAGGGCAAAAAAAAAATACCCAACCCTCTTTGTGTACTGCAAAACCACAGGACTTCCAAAAATGTGCAGATTCACATATATGATAAAATTTTATGTGAATCACCTTTATGGAAATACCATGCTCTTTTATACTGAATGGGAACTTGAGCAAATGCTGGCAATGGCTGTGATGATACTTTGTGATAACAATGACAAGCTTATGACTGGCACCTACCTTTTTGTAACCCTGAAAGTTTACTCCTGTACATTTTGTTTCAAAACCTTGTGTGTTGTAATCACCTGTGAAGTTGGCAGTTTCCATCTCCAACTTATTTGTTAAGAGACACGAATTTGCTTGACGTTTGCTCAGAGGAAGGACTAAGCACCGTGTTTTTAGCATTGTAGAAAGCATGGGTATAGTTTAAAACATTTTGTATCACTTTAAGTAAGATATTGTTTAAGATATGTCATCACTTACTGTAAACCTGTCACTAAAACTAACTCAAACAAGGGACAAGCTCAAACAACTTTATTTCATGAAACAGCCAAAACCACACAACAGAAGCCAATGAGAAACCGAAACCAATCAACACTCCGGTAACATTTAACAGGTCTGAGGTGTCAGTCGGGGTGGTGTTACTACACAGCAATACGCACAAGAATGACGATCCGAAGTGCTCGCTCTCTCTCTCCCCCCCCCCCCCGAAGTGCGCTCTCTCTCTCTCTCGGGGGGAAACTGTCTCTCTCCCTTGTGGATACCCAGAAGCTATAACTGCGCACCCACGGGGGGGGCGGCGAGGGCTCACTCAAGGATATATCCAGAAGAAATCACTCACCAAAGGAGGTGAGGGCACTCAGTCCAGGGAAGTTTCCTCAGGCGGCGTCCCAACCCAAGGGGCGAGGTCCCAAACACAGGCCATCTGCTCCAAGAAGACCACACTCAAAGGGGGTCTTCGGCGGCACCCCGTTTATACCCTGGGGCGTCTCTGAGCTGTGGTCATAACTGGTCACGATCTAGAAGCTTCTCCGAGCCAAGGCGTCTCACTGGCTGTGGACCCCGTCTGGTGACGAAGGGGTCCTGCCTCTCCTGCTCCCCTGCCGAGGTGTGGACGTGCCTGGGGCACGGCAGAGCACAAAAGGCGCGGAAGTGAGGCGCGGAAAGCCTGTGATCGCCATGCCAAAAGCCCCGATCTTTACGGGGGTGTGTGTGGGGGTGAAGTGTACCTGTCACAAAACCCTCAGTAAAATATTCATTTTTTTTAAGAGACACAGTGTACCGTTTATACAATTAATAGACTGAGATAAATTTCAAAGACTCAAGGATGAATATCACTCAAATTAACAGAAACCTGCAGTCCAGATCCTTAGTAGACTTACAGAGCCATAACTTCATTGAAATCAATGGGGCTATACAGACTTGCTCCAACTCAGCCTCTACTGGAATGTTTATCTAAAGCTAATTTGAAAATCTTTCATCTTGAAATTGAGTAAGGTAGTTCATAAATATAGGCTTTCCTGCAAGAGTTTTGTTATGAGTGTGATTTTTACTTGAACGAGGACAAAAGGGTTACTCTCAGCATAAATCAGAGATAAAACAGGAAGAGGAAGAAAGGACAATTAGAGAGATTACACTGGTCAACTGCTAAGGCTTGATACTCAAGTGAGATATGCTCATTGAATTAACCCTGAGTTTTTTTATACTAAGAGTGGAGTTCTGATGTGCTATTAAAATTTCACAACCTAAGGTTTATTTCTGATGTCTTTTTCTACTTACATTTTTTTGTATGTTAAAAAGCCCCCTCCCCACCTTTAGATGAAGGCCAGGCTGGATGGGGCTTTGAGTAACCTGGTCTAGTGGAAGGTGTGCCTGCCCATGGCAGGGGGGTTGGAACTAGATGGTCTTTAAGGTCCCTTCCGATCCAAACCATTCTATGAACCTGTGGTTCTATGATTCTAAAGTCAGAAGGAGACCATTATGATCATTGAGTCTGAACTTTTGTATAAAGCCTGCCACATGTTTTGAAGCAAAATAATACTATTTCTTCCATAATAATTTGTACTTTTATGCGTGTTATTTTTTTGCACAGTATTTCTACAAAGTGAGTTATATGGATTTCACTGGGGACGGTCTCTCACACTATGATTTAACTTGGCTGTAGGGCAAGCACAGGCAGTCATCCCTGCTATTCTTTTATGTCTGACTATTATTCAGAGAATAGGTAGCATTTTGTGGGATAGGGCTTCCAAAGCCTTCCAGTGCTTACGTCTTACATGCTAGATTGTTTGGTTCCCGAGCCTATAAATGTTTATTCAGAAACACATTTAAACGCTTACAGATTTATTTGTAAAAATGGGTCTTAAAGAATTGCATTTTTAATTGGTATTTTGAATGATTATTTGTAGTTTTGTCATTGACCACTATTATTGTCATAATTTTTAATCATAGTAGAATACATTTTTCTGAAAAACTGGAGGGCAAAACTCAGGCTTCCAGCTCTGGAATGTACCCTCCTTATAGTTAATTCCTTGTATTGCTTTGCTATATTTGACAGAGGAGGAAGGACAGAGGCAGACTCCCTAGGCATTTAATCATATATATTAAGATATTTCTCCTAAAGGAATCGGTGTTATTCACACTTGCAGGCCCAAGTATAATATGTTCATTACAAATGCAAACTCCAGAAGGAGTCCAGCTGTGATTCTGGATGAAATTATCTAGAGGAATTTTGCAGTTGTGAGCCAAATGTCAAATTCAGTGAAAATCCAAGGGGATAGTAATACGATGAGGGTGGCAATAAAGGTGCTTTGGACCACAGGGTGATTCACCTAGTCTTGGGGCCCCTTCAAGTGTTGGCAACGGTGCAGTGGATGTTTGTAGGCAGACCAATGTCTTTGAGTACTTTATTCTGGCAGCTAATAATAAATCCAGTGTGTATTTTACCAGCCCTGATATTCTCTGGATAATGGCCAAAGAGAAAAGCATTTATCTACCATGTGCATCTACTTAAAAGCTGGAACAAATCTTCATTTTTATTAAACAAGTCACTCACTCATGGCCTTCATTTTTGCATAGCAAGTGCAAATGATTTTCTGGAGCATTTCTGTGCAATTATGCTCTTTCCTGGAAAATCTACATTAGGAAGGAGATTCTTTTATTAATATCAAATGAAATGTTGTTAACCACCTAAAAGCCAAAACTGAATGAAACTTTGTAACTGTGCCTCTCTTTTAGACTTAGCATATGCATCACCTTTTTTGTACCCTGCATATCATCCAAGTTAGTTTAAACAAATTTTATACATATAATTTTATATGATGTGATGAACTAAATAAGGGGAATTATAATCATCATGACTGGCTAAGGTTGAAGATTGGAAAATTGAGATTGGGCCCATTGGCTAAAATCTAGGGGGCTTTTTATAGTAATAATAATTTTACTGAGTTTTTGAGTGATTTATCATCTGGGAAAACCGTGATAACATTCAGAAATGTTAAGTACTACTACATTATTAAGCATTATTACGTGGGGAAAAAATTGTGCTGTGACACTAAAAACTTTTGGAACCCGATGTTGGGTCTATGAAAAGTTGTTACCAGAGTTGTATGACAGTTTGGCATGGTGTACTAAGTGTATATTGATCATTTTGAAAAGTGGCATTTTTGATTTGTAGAGATTAATGTGAAACTCTAGTTAAACTTCACTTCACATCTGCTCACACCACCTGAAAACTCCATGAACGATGCAGAACAATTCTCTATAGTTTATTAACACAATATCTGAACAGATTATTGGGATGTTTCTCAACATTATTTAATAGCAGATTGTTTGACAAACAGGCAGGAAGACATGACTGCAGACAAGCATTTTGGTATAACTTCTGGGCTTATTAAAAATGTGTTTTGAGCTATTTTAATTAGGACATTATACTTCTATGGCTAGAAATTGGAAGAACTGTTCAGAAAGAACAGGCTAAAAACATAAAAGGATTTTCTTATACCACAGCAAAACCTTCTGAGTGTTTAAAATAGATAGATGCAAACAGCTCTGCTCTCCTCTTCTTGAGGTACAAAGTAATAAAGCTTATCTAAGCGCAGATGATTATTTTTTTCTTAAGTTATTCCTTCTTCTTACTATTAGGATTAACTAATATTTTAGTTTGAGAAAACTGATTTAAAGCCCAGTATTGCTATAACATTGAGTACCTCTGCTTTGCCAACTGACTGCATCAGATGCATCTAAAAGATGCAAATTTGCAAATTTTTAGGTTGAATGTGTTCCTGGAGTATTTACCAGAAGCCAAGGTGGAGCTCCTCTGGGATGCTATTGAGAGCACCCCACATGCATTATGGGGAGAAGGTACCATCCTTGGGAGGAAAGCACATTTTCTCTCAGGTCCTCTAGCAATTTGTTCTCTGTGTATGCAGAAGTTTCTGTTAGTAATGGCAAGACAATCTGAGATACAGAATTTTATTTCACATCATCTGTTAAGCATAGACATACATTGCCTCTGTAGGACCAGCAACTGCTCCAAGCTTCATTGCTAGTAAACAAGCAATGGTGCTAGAATCATGCTGGTCCACAACACATGAAACCCTGGTCTTTCTGTCTTTCATCGTACCAATTGCTAAAGTAGATTAGTCCAATGATGACAATTGCTAAACTGATGTCCAAATGCATTTTACTGGATGAAGTATAGTTGATACAAAGACTACTGAAGGTGAGGACCTACCCTCGGTGCCTAGGTTTTGAGTGTAGGAAAAGTCTGATGCTAAGGAAGCACTTTCAGAGAAAGGGTCCCAGGCTGCAGTGTTGTGTAAAAGCGTTTAATACACCCTAAACGTAAAACAATACTAAATCCTTTGTTGCTACATCTCCACTGTCTCTCATGAAGTTTATTCTGGCTGTAGCATCATATGCTAGATCCATTTATGCCTCTCTTTCTGCATTTTTTCCATTAACAGGTATCTTCACTGCATTCCCCTACTAACATGTTCAACAAACTATTTGAGTCAGCTAGCATCTACTATTGTGTTATTAAAAACACATTTTCCATTGTATTTTTGTCACAACACCTATAGGTAGCCAAAACATTTCAGTTGATTTTGTGTTGGGATATCTTGCACATAATTCTAACATAACTGTAAGTGTACCTAACTGTGGTATATTCAAATAACCAGAATTACTCTATACCCAACAAAATAGAAATTGCAGCTACAACAAATAACAAACATTAGAAGATGCCATCAAAATCTTTATTAATGTATGGGTAATATAATAATATCAGTATTTCCTACTAGTCCATATATGAAATAATAGAACATCAATGAAGGGGAAATATAAGAACTAAAGAGAACAAGCAGATAAATACCTTATGAAAAGCTGAAGACTTCCTGCAATGTACTACAACACCTGTTCCAGTTAGTGTTGAGGGCATATGACATCCCACAGGATGATTCTAATTGTGATCTCAATTCTAAAGAGAGTACTAGAGGTTGTACTGGAATGAAGTTTGATCTCCTATGAGGAAGTTGAGAGCAGCCCTGCAGAGAAGGACTTGGGGGTACTGGTGGATGAAAAGCTGGACGTGAGCCGGCAATGTGTGCTTGCACCCCAGAAAGCCAACAGTATCCTGGGCTGCATCAAAAGAACCGTGGCCAGCAGGTCGAGGGAGGTGATTCTGTCACTCTGCTCCGCTCTGGTGAGACCCCACCTGGAGTACTGCGTCCAGCTCTGGAGTCCTCAGCACAGGAAAGACATGGAGCTGTTGGAGCGGGTCCAGAGGAGGGCCACAAAAATGATCAGAGGGATGGAACACCTCTCCTATGAGGGAAGGCTGAGAGTTGGGGTTGTTCAGCCTGGAGTAGAGAAAGCTCCAGGGACACCTTATTGTGGCCTTTCAATACTTAAAGAGGGCTTATAAGAAAGATGGGGACAGACTTTTTACTAAGGCCTGTTGCGATAGGACAAAGGGTAACAGTTTTAAACTACAAGAGGGTAGATTCAGACTAGATACAAGGAAGAAATTTTTTACGATGAGGTTGGTAAAACACTGGCACAGGTTTCCCAGAGAGGTGGTAGATGCCCCATCCCTGGAAACATTCAAGGTCAGGTTGGACGGGGCTCTGAGCATCCTGATGTAGCTGAAGATGTGCCTGCTCATTGCAGGGGGGTTGGACTAGATGACCTTTAAAGGTCCCTTCCAACCCAAACTATTCTATGATTCTATGTTTCTATGAAACTGAAATGTGTGAAATCAGCTGTTCTTATGAAATATTCTGACTGCTAAAGGGATGTGGCAATAGTCACAGTTTGAAAAAGACTATGCTTTAGTCATCATTTGTTCTTAACTATCTTTTATTCTCTTTTTCTTCCTTATGGGGTCAGTACCCACTGTGATTTCCTACTTGACCAATATAGCATTAACTAGCATCTTCTATAGAAGATTTCTCTTTTATATTCACCCTGGTGTTCAGGCACTGTGAGAAAGGTTTATAAGCTCTAGCACTGCTTTAACCGTGACACCTACTTAGTACTGATTCATGTCTATCTGGCTTCAATCAAACATGAAGTGAGCTTACATCTGCTTGCAAAAGATTATGTAGATGTGCCATTATAATATTAATGGTAACCCAAGTCATTATAGAAGAAAAGAAAAGAGTTATTCAAATTCTTAAAATAAAATACAATTATTTTTTAAAATCTTGAAAACAATGTTGTTTCCAGTGTGTCCCAATGATAAATCCAAAGGGGATCTCCTGGTAGATGAGGATCTTCAAGTCATATAACAATTTGGCTTTACCATTTTCAGGGAACATAAACTGCCATGTGATCTAAATCCTAAGCCTGCACAGACTTTGCCATAGTACTTTCCATGAGAGGGTAATTCATTATCCTTACCAAAGGCATCCTGACTGGGAGTCATTTGTTCTTCACTGACTATGAAAGCACATTACAGGTCTAACTTAATCAAGACTATCTTTTGATAGCTAAATTGAGATTAAATTAATCCCACTTTTTCTGAGTTTCTCAAAACCTTTATCAAAAATTCTCCTGATATTGCTTAGTCTTTCTGTATTCCTTTCTAAGATAAGGACTTGAAAAGTGTGTGTGCTGGTTTTGGCTGGGATAGAGTTAATTTTCTTTCTCATAGTTGGTATAGTGCTGTGTTTTGGATTTTAGTATGAGAATAATGTTGATAACACGCTGATGTTTTAGTTGTTGCTAAGTAATGTTTCCACTAGTCAAGGACTTTTCAGCTTCCCATGCTCTGCCAGGTGCACAGGAAGTTGGGAGGGGGCACAGCCAAGATGGTTGATCCAAACTGGCCAAAGGGCTATTCCATATCATATGACGTCATGCTCAGTATATAAAGCTGGGGAAGAAGAAGGAAGGTGGGGACATTCGGAATGATGGCGTTTGTCTTCCCAAGTCACCGTTACGTGTGATGGAGCCCTGCTTTCCTGGTGATGGCTGAACACCTGCCTGCCAATGGGAAAGAGTGAATGAATTCCTTGCTTTGTTTTGCCTGCGTGTGTGGCTTTTGCTTTCCCTATTAAACTGTCTTTATCTCAACCCATGAGTTTTCTCACTTTTACCCTTCCAATTCTCTCCCCCATCGCACCAGGGGGGGAGCAGCTGTATGGTGCTTAGTTGGCGGCTGGGGTGAAACCACGACAGTGTCTAATAATAAATGCTGTGGAACAATGACATTTTGATACTTGTTTTCTCCCAGAATGTTGTTGAAACATTCCTATGAGTTTCTACTTTAGCAAACGTAGCAGGGGATGGTAGGATCATTATCCATACTGAAATATCAGAGCAATAATGTAGTATTGCCATAGACAGAAACACTGGACATAAAATAAAGCAGTTTCCAAAGCATTATGAATAGAATTGATGTCTTCACCATTTTGCACTGGCATCACACACAGTTCACTGGTTCACCTATACTCTATTGGTGGTGTAGATCATTGTTCTAACCTCTTGTTAAGTAATAAGATAAGATATGTGCGTTTGTGATTATAAATCCTGTATATATGGAGTATTATATCTGTATATTTCAGAAGAGGAACATGCCATCTTTCATAGAACATCTGTGATCAAATCAAGAGCTTTAAGCACAGTATAACAAAGTTTTAAAATACTGCAACTGCATATATGTATATATAAATATGTATATATTTATATAGTACTTAAAAATCTTCATTTGATCACAGCTGTTCTGTTTGGCTTGCAGATGTACTTGCATTTTAATCTGCAAAACCTCAAGTTTGTGGAAACCTTGACTGGTGAAAATATGAAAAGCATATTTCAAGGTTTTATCTTCCCTTTGTTTAAGAAATGCTATGAAATGTGATGTGAGACATGGAATGTTCCATCAAGTTGTATAAATGAGCGAAAACATTTGTCCTTCTGATCCCCTTGAACCATGTAAATGCTGTCAGGATAAAATGGCTGTTAAGAAAATGGAACATAATTAGACCTGACTTACTTCAAATACCCTCAGTATAACTCAAACCGAGGAAGCTTAATATTTAAGGGGAAGCAATTAAGATAGCAGTCTTTTTGCTTAACATTTCTCCTCAGTGTTTCTTTGTCAAGCAGTTTGAGTTGTTTATATTCAGTATAGCTTCTGTATATAATATGACAGGAAAATGCTGGCATTCACTGAGGCACTAGTAGTTTAATGTGACTGCTACTACAAGAGAAAGGTCTGCAATAATTCTGCTACTCCTCTGAAAGGAAATCTTTAAATCAACAGAGGACTGAGATTCATTCTTTTTGTCTGAGTATGAATAACTAAGACAGTTCATTAGTTTTGGATTTCACTTATTGAACCGTTGTAAACAAAAGGAGAAATACATTCATCAATACAAAAATGAACCTAAACAAAATATTTCATTTTTTTCTAATTTAAATAGGAATTTCCAATTGGATTAACTTTTCTTTTTTATTTAGATTGTAGTCTGCTGAGGCAAGAAACTTTATATAGAGTCTGTCATCTGCAGGTGTCTACTATGGAGGCTTTTCTGTGCTACTACAGTAAAACTGGAAATCTGTTTTTAAGTATATACTTATATATCTTCAGGCCAGTTAGGATGAAACTGTCGAAATACTGAAAGTCATTTTTACTCTTTTCTTGATTTGACAGGTTACTTGCCAGGCCAGTAAATTTTGAAATAAAAAAAGATAAACCTCCCAAAACAGTCTGTATAGGTATACAAATCACTTTACTATATCTCAAAGTCTGAGGAGAAAAAGTAGAATTACTTTTACCTGCTCTATTGTGATTTTCAATTAATATCTGTAAGTTATTATGAAGTTATAGAGTGTAATCAGTAGTATTTGAGATACTGTGTTTAATTGTAGATCTTTTATCTCAACTGAAATTATGCCTATTAACTTTAAGTCAAACAGTGGGGCAACATGATGATGATTCTTAAAGTTTTGAATTTCCTTAAACTTCTGTAAATCAAATCAAGTGTAGACTATCTATCTCCTCTGGAATAATCCAGATACTTCATCTTGTGTATTTCAGCTACAGTGTAGGTTATTTAATTCTGGAGCTGAACAGAATTCCATTACAGTGAGCATTTTGTGCAATTTTTCATTTCCTGGGTTGGTCACATGTCTCAGTTTCCTTACTGCAAATTTTTTCATTTGCATCCAAACTTGTTAACCAAAAGTCGTCTTAGTTCTAATTAAATACATCATATTCCCTTGTGGATGCAAGCATAATACATGAGGCAGCAGGATCAGACAGAGTAACCCGTCAGAACAAATAGACTTTGAGGCTTAACTAGACAATGTATGACGGTAATGACAGACATCTTTACTGAGTGTTGCTAAGCAAGATAAAACAACTCCATGAAATATGAGAGATTCATTGGTATATTTGTGTATTTTTGTCCTTTGGAATGACAAGCATGATGATGAAAGAAGCTTTCTCTCAGCTGTGATGGCTAAATTCCTCTATGTTGCTAAAAGAAAATCCTGTAAGCTTTCCTATGCTGCCTACCATGCCCTCGTCTTTGCTTGCTTGGGACTAAGTATAGGACTGATAGAGTAGTGAGGTTACAGGTATACCCACTCTTAAGGTTTTTAATTGAGACAAACAGAAAACACAAAGAAGGGGAAATGTAAAATTAAACTTTGCTCTGATTCCTCTGGTTACTTCCCTGGCCAACTAGGAAAAAATGTCATTTTCTTCAGCATGGCCCATTTGACAAAAATACACTTAAAAAAGATATGGGTAGTGCATTTATGCAAACGCTAACAAGGTAGTGAGACAAGTAGATAGAAATTACTCACATTTCAAGGAAAGAGCAGTGATATACAGCTCAAGCATATTAATTAGAAATAATAAGATTTGTCAGAGTTATATGTTGATAAAATCATGACCAAAACAAGGATTGTGGCTCCTTAGTATTGCTGCTGGGATAACTGTCTTTGATTTTATTTAGAAACTCCAGCTTTATAATGTCTGCTTTAGTTGATAGAATAGATACAGTTTCCTTTCCCTGCTGAGTGATTTATGATTCCTAAACTACATGTAAGAATCATGAAAATCCACTATAGCTCTCTGTCTAAACTTCTTTCTAGTCCAGATAGAGAAACTGATTTGGAATAATTCTTCATCTGCCAGTAGATGTATCCCTCACGATGAAAGAGGAACAGATAATTCACAAAGAATGATCTATTGGCTGAAATCAGACCATCTTTTATATTCATGAAAGCTGACATGAATTTTAAAAGATCTCTTCAGAAGTAATTTTTTTCCAAGTAATGTTTTTGAATTTTAGAGTTCATGCTTCTTTCTATTATTCCTTTATCCATTAGAGTAAATTAATTATTTGAGAGATTTGATCAATTAACTAAGACACATATGGGATTTTTTTTGTCTGATATTGGATGAGTTAACTTTACTTTGAAGGCACAATTGTGTAGTCACAAAAATATTTTAAATCTTAAAAAATGAGAAATTTTGTTTTGTTCACATATTCAAATGATAATATATTTTATGAATATGTATTAACAGAAATTTAAGAGTTGTTCAAACACATGAAACGATATTTCCAAATTTTCTGTTACTTTAACTATTTTTGTTTGGTATTAGATAATTTATTTTTAAATATCTGACTTTTCAGAATATAGGAATATGTTTTTGTCTCAAGTTTTTTTCTCTGTTGTATGCCTTCTATCTTCCTATACTTGGCTGCACATCTAATTCTTTTTCTTGTAGTAACTAAGCACCTCAAAATTCTGAGTATCTTTAAATACACACTGGAAGAAGAGGAGATGTTTAACACACTGAAATTCTGGAAGTTCTGAATGTAATTTAGCTAATATTTTCCTCACTTTGACTGGTGCACATAATCTAAAAATAGGTATTGGATGTGAAAATCTAAAAGCCAAAGGTTGATCTTTGAATAAAACTAAGAAGGGCTGGGCAATCTCTTACTGAGATTTCAGGAGAGAGATGTGCTCAAAAGTACCACACCACCAATTTCTTAGGAAAAAAAAAATACAATTACAGTAGTTGTTTTATCATGCTCAGGGGATATGTGGGTAAACTGGAATTTCAATCACTGGAAGAAATGAATGACATATAAATGCATGCTCAGTGAGTGCAGTAAATACAGATAGCGCTATGTATTCATTCTAAAGCTATGCTGAGAAATATTTTTATAAGCTAAATTAAATTACTTTTAAAAATCATGGGTTTTTAACCCATGGAAATACAAAACTACTTTTTTTTTCTTCTCAGCTACTGTTGCTGAAATGAATAGAAAACTGAATGTTTGCTGAGAGAATCAATGAGAATCCTGTGTCTCGCATGTCTCACCTCCTTCTGCATCTTTTGGCATGGTATCCTCCTAAAGCTCTTACCCTGAAATGCCTCAGTCAGACAAGAATCATGATGTGGCACTGAGGGCACCCCCGCAGTATTTGGCAGGACTGGTAGGTGCACAAGGGTCTGAGAAGGATGTTTCAACAAACACTGAGAAACAAAAGAGCTCAAAGATGAAATACAAAAGAACTCAAAGATAAGAAACATTGCAGTAGTGGAATAATGAGAGGAAGCACCACAAACCAGCCTCTCATTTTATTACCTCTTCAGCAGTGGATGATCTGGCAGAATGCATCCATTTTATAAAATCAATATACCCGTTCATGATCTTTGTAATTGCATTCCTGATATATTAACTTTGGCCACAGTTATTTATTGTGTCATGCTAAGCTGAAATTAAATTGAAGGTGTTTTTTTGTTTTAGATTTGGGTTCTTTATCTTAAACTTACTGGGTGTTTGACAGGTGGTTCTTAGGCTCTTTCTCATAAACATAAAGCACAAGATGTGTAAACAAATCTAGACAGAAAGATTCACAACATAGGTTGTGCTCTAAGGAATGTAAAATATGGATTCAAATGCCATCTCTACAGCATGGACAGTGAAAACTACTTATTTCCTGAACTTAGAGTAAACTTCTGGTGAAATCTAAGTAAAGTATTTTAATAAAAGGTCTGTGCAAATCCTCTTTGTGACTAGGCTTACTTGCTCTATACAGAATAACTTTAGGTTTCTGAGACCAGCCTCACTTGCCTAGTTCAGTTTGAGATAAAGAACAAGAGAAGTGAAACTTTAAAGATCTCTTATCCCATCTCCAAAAGAGATACCATCCAAATTAAACAAACTCTAAAATTTCAAAGTATCTAGAAGCTGGGAGGCTTTTTATTCAAAGCAAGTACAGCTACATTTTACACATGACTCATGGAATAAGAAGGAAAGACTCCAGTCGATACTGTATTTAATAATCCAGTTTAGTAAGCAATAATCTGACAGTGCTTAGAAGCATTCTTGAAAATGTCACCAAGCTGGATCTTTAGTTATAAAATGTAAACTAAATTTTCTGAAAGTCTTTGCAGTTCTGTGCAGATCTTCTCAGATGGGAATATTTGCATTCATTATGATTTATTATAAAGAATTTTACTTCTACAACAGCAGCTTGCCAAGAAAAAACAATACTTGTTGAATCAAAATTAAAGACTGACCTTCAAAAGCATTAAATTAACTTCTTGGTGCATGAGATGTTAGAATCGAATTTCAGGCTTTTTGATGTGTATGCTGGTTTTTGAATTTCCTCTTCTCATTTTGTGTGGTTATGACAATGTGTGTCGTTCACACAGTTAGAAGTCTGGGAAATGCTAATCTACAGCACTGGTTGGAGGACAGGTCTCTGCCTTAAGTGACAGATGAAGAACAGTTAATGACAAACAAAAATGAAAGCATGACTGATCGCGGAAAAGATAGAAAATCAACTAGGCATCAACCTGATGAGAAAGTACAGAACAACACGCAGATTACTTTTTTTCTTACTTTATGTTGTTTAAACAAGGATAGCTACTGAGCCAGGTAGGCTGAAGAGCATAGGAGGTGGCGAGAAGACCTGGCTGCAGAATCTGCAGAGCGTGGTGAAGGAGCTGCCCTCAACAGTTATCTCTCAGCTCATTTAAGCACAAGCATTCACCTGTGAAAGTTTGCAGCAGGGAAGGTGTGAGAACTGGAAGTGATGGTGGGCATACAAGAGTTTGAGGTCATGATGGAGAAGAAGAAAGAGGAGGAAAATTGTTACTAAGATATAAATCTGGAGTTCAAAGAAAAATAAAAATGGCATTTAGGAGATCATAAAGGAAAAGAGAAAATAGGATAATCACCAGAAAGAAGGATGGCAGAGAGCAGGAAAGACAGTTTTACAGCAACATAAAAAAGCAAAATTCTATGATTAGGATTTTTTTTGTTAAAAACATTCAACGGGCTGTTGTCATAAAACATATGGTATCATAAAGTATCATGCTTTGGAAGTACCTGTCTTCCAGAAGCTACCTGCTCCAAAGAAAGATATAAGATTTGTTTCAAAGATAAATTTCTGTTAAAGCTAGCAATTAATCAGTCAGAGATCACATCTGATGAAAAGATAGCATTTAGTTAGTCACAATATGAATATGAGACACTGAAATGCTGTGGGCGTGGAAAAATCCAATATGACCCTTTCACCAGAGAACATATTTCCAGGAGACACTGTCACAGTGCACCAGTGAGACTTCACGCAGAACCTCATATATAATGAGTCTGCTATACTGAAGAGCTAAATGAAAACAGAGCTACTGCTTTCATTTCATGGACAGATTTATAAGGCCTACATTGATAACCAAGAGGCTGGAAAATCTGTCTTAATAGTGAAAACTGAAATATAGAAAATTGAACATTATGTGGAAAACATGTTTGCACTTTAAAAATACATCAAGTGGGTATGCGCCAGAAAGGAAAAAAATAATTTAATCTAGCTGAAAGATAATGCTGGTATAAGAAGAAATTGATAGAAACTGAGCATGGGTACAAACATTCAGGCTGAAAACTAATATAATAATAAAATTAGGGAAATAAGAATCTGGAAAGCAAAACCACCTCTTAGTTAATGTGGTGAGGGAAAAACCTAACTAACTTTAAGATGGAGCCTGACGGATGCATGAGATCAGCTAAATTGTGTGCATATCTCCAGTACTGGGATACAGGACTTAATGATCCAGGATCCCTCTTGTAATCCTATGTCCCTGGGTCTGAACACATTTTCATGCAATTGAAGATATTGCTCTTGTAACCCACAAACAAGCCTGAATACTTATAAATGGAGAAATAAAACTGACATCCTTAAGAATAAACATGGGAGACTCTTCATCCAAGATATGTCGCTACTGTCATTAAAGACGTTGATGTACTGTGGCGTCTCTGTCTCTGCGAGTGATGATTGGTGTGCAATGTCAGTTCAAGACCTACATGACATTAGTGAAAAGAGATCTTTGGAACATAAATCCCTTGGCACTGGCACAGCATATAATACCATTCCTGATTTTTATTCATTTCTGACTCAGGAAAGGCAGCGGTTTATTTCACTGCACAGTTTTACTGATTATTTTGAAGTAATAAACTTTCAAATCTCTGGTTTCTCCAAACGAATTAAAAATAATAGCATGGGACCAATACTGATGAGGTTGTAGGTCAAGCCAGGAGGAAAAACCCAAAACTCCCTATAGAGGATAGGTTTTCTGGCTTATAGTATCAAATAAACCTATAGCACAGGTTGTAAGTTTTTATAGTGTAAGGGACAAATACTACCACCAGTGGGACACAGTGAGAGTTGTACTGCAAGATTGGAAGAGAATGCCTGGCAATACTCAGGGAGGTTACTACTGTGGGGGTGTCCAAATGGCTTCCTCTTGGCGACATGGTCTGCATAACAACAGATAATAAGGGAAGAGTGTCAGTGTAAACTGTTGGTGTGAACAAATTACCTTATCCACCTCGGAGAGAGAGGGTTTTAGCCAAAACTGATAATGCTGTGAGGAAATTGGTGATGGTGAAATTTGCTTAAGATGACCATCAGCCTGATTAAACAGTAACCAAAGTACTGTCAGAAGTCTTTGGTGGAAAGGAAGAGTCAGCTGAAGTATAAAATTAAATTAAGTATAAAAGAAGAACAAAAATTTGTAACAGTGGCAAGACACTTTGGAACTGAAGGACAGAGCCAGCAGCAGTCAAACCTGGTTTGACACTGCCAGAAGTTTCTCCACAGCATCATAACTCTGCCTTGGCCAGAAAGGATGTCCTCCCTGTTAGATGCCAGGAGCAGCCAGTGTCCAGCACTGACAATGTGGGTTGCAACAAGAGGGAGATCCACACCTGGGGTGTGCATATGTGACCTTGTAAGGGGGCCTTCTCACCACTGTGCACATTATCAGATAGTAGGGATGGGCATGGTTACACGTAAATTTGGGGCACCTGCATCTCCAACAAGAGGACTACATATAGGGGAACACCCCTGTTTATTCTTAGACTGAGTTGAGCAGTTTTTCCCTGTGATATCTGCCATTTGTGTCTGTCAGTAAGTATTTGTATGCAGGACACACTAATAAAAGTAGGCAGACACCCCAGGACCTTGCCTTTAAGGTACCCTATGTGCTTTGCCTTCCAGCATCTTCCAAATGTGAAAGCGCTGGAGCTTCAAAATAACCTTTCCTAACCTGGAGTCTGGATATGTTTATTAAATATCTTACCCGTGGCTTCCTAGTTCATAATCCCTTGGAAATGATCCCTGCTTTTGTCTCTGTAAAGGTTTCATTTAGCAATCGTTAATCATCTTTCAGCCTTCCCAACAGTGTCTTTATACCTACCAACATGGTCAGTGGAGTTTGCAAAGAAACTTTCCCTATGCATCTTAAGAAGAGTTTCTTACCAGCTCCTTCTCCAACTCCTCATAGGCTTCTACACTAAACACTTGATGGATTTTCAGCTGAGCCACCTGACTGAACAGTGTTGTTTAATCCGAGGTATGCTGGCCTCTAGCCAAGCCCCAAATAGTAGTTCAAATGGTACAATAGATATTTGCACAATTAAATGTATCTCCTTTTGGTGGTCTATGGGGACACCCAGCTGGAGGGGATCACAGGCCGATGCACAATAATTCAAAAGTCATCTCTTTTATGTGCCACCAGAAATCATAGGCTTTCATGCACTTCAAAACACTCTGTAACAGACTTCAGGACAGTTAAAGATGAAACTACAACTGTTGTGTGCAATAGTAGAGCATGAGAGTTTAAAAGCATATTTTTAAGCCCTTCAGAAGAGTGGTTAGCCCCATTTATAAACCCATTTATCAACCTCACACAGAGCTCTTGCAGATCTAGCTACTAGGTCCACTGAGGAATAAAACAACTTGCCCAAGTTACATTTCATTCTTGTGATGAGAACGTGCATAAAAATTACATACCACCTGTGTTTTTAAGGAAACAGGATGTATTTAAATGGATAGGCCTTCTGCCCAGAAGTCAGGGCAGAAATGAAGGTGTTGTATTTCTGAATGTCAGAAGCAGCCAAAAAATGCATTTAGTTTCTACTTGCTTCGGCCTGTTGTACCTTATGACTGACCTCAGGCCTTTTTTATGTCTTCTGAGCTAGTTCCACTTAGATTAGGTACTTCATTATTATTAATTTTACTATTCTATTTCTTTTCTTCTCCCTACTGACTTTAAATATATGATTCGTAGTCAGATCAAGCCATAATAGGTATTACTTCGCTTAGCCATCTGGCCACAGCCTGGACAATACTTGAAGTTAAACCTGAATTTTAACTTCTTGAAGAAATAATTAAATCAGTGTTAGCAGCAGCCCATGTGGAAAGCATCTGCCTAGTAATTCATTACCACCAGCCTGCCTCTAATTTGCTTGTGCGCATGGTACCCCTACGGTAGTGTGAGAGAGGCAACAGATAATTTATTTAAACTAAAATCAATAAGGGGCTGAGTACTGAGCCCAGTGGAATATCCTCTGGGCAAGTGGAAATTTTAGAGACTAAGGGCTTAATCTTAGCTGCTTGGCTTCTTTAATCAAGGTAAGATTTAAATAGTTTAATTATAATTTATTAAATATTAATACCTGGAAAGCTTTTGGGTGAAGATATTATATTTCTGCAGAGTCAAAATGAAGACTTCTTCAGGTTTCAAAGTACAATAACAACATGCTGAACTTTTTCAGCTTTAAAAAGCTTTTTATTTTCAGTCTCACTAAAGGAGATTTTTTTTCTCTTTCCCTGAACAGCAATATTTTTTTGAAATAATTAATTTATTACTAAGAAGTATAATTTCTGATATCTTTGAAATTTATTTCTTGATCCAAAACCAGAAGGGAAGATGTTTTGCATACTGTACTTCTATTGCAATGTAACTTTGTCATTTCTTTATGTGTAAAGTTTGGGAAATTCATTCTATCCTTGACTTTAGTAGGAACAGTGGTTCTCAGGGCTATAACTTACAGTAGGTGAGAATCTGGCCCAAAGTCTTCATGGATATATTTATATAGAGAGAATGAATATATTTTTATATGCAGACATATTTCTGACATTTGGAACACGCACCCATCTGAAGGACTAAAATGTCCCTATTATTGTAATGGCTACAGTGCTGCATTTCACAGAGCAGTTAATGAGATGTGGATGCATTGAGTGACTTATTTAAAGTCATTCAGCAAACAAATGGTGGAGTCCCAAAGCCCGCTGCTGTCACCATTAGACAGAAAACACTGCTTCTCTCAATGGGTTAAAGTTGACAGGCAATAAAAAACTCCTTTTCTTAACAGTGAGCAGATAATAACTCATGCTAAAATCTACATTTGTTAGTTTCAAGACATATACATTAGCCTTCCACAGAATTATATTATAATTTAATTTGTTCTTTTCTGCCCTGACATCTTGTACTTTAGTCCTGTTTACAATTCTGCTTATTCTCCTTTAACCTAGATTGTAAACACTTTGGCGCAGGGAATGTATCTTTATTGATATTGTGAAGTGCACTGTTTATCTATTGTATGGTATGGGTCTTGTAAATCTAAATCAAAGGTAGTTCTGGGAATCTTGGTATTATATATTGAATATTTTCCATGTCTTGCTTTTATCAAGCAGCACTTATCTAGAAAATAATTATATGCATGTGACCAATAAGCAGTTGCTAACAGATACTGCCAGCTCATATAAAGTGTTTTGTTTTGAATCAAGCACAACTTTTACTTTCTGCACTTTGTTTCTAAGGATGCAGTCATGAACGGGGAACATTTTCCTCAGGAGCTCATCTGTTCCTGCTGCTTATCCCTCACCTGAAGTCATAATCCTTTGTTTGTGGCTATAATCAGCTCTGCAGAAACTAATTGTGATGTCACAGGCAGAAGATTATGACTTCAGGGGCAGAACAAACAGCAGGAGCAGGTGACCTCTAAAACATGAGGCATCTCTTTCCATGCAAAGATTGTCCAAATGAAAAATGGGAGAGAAGAAAAATGTGCCTATCTTCTCTGAGAATAAAATGTTTGTTCAGATTTATAAAAGGCATTAATTGACTTGCAAGAGTTAATTTGAAGTGAATTTCTCTGTAATTATATCTAAGAGAGATAATATATTCAGTATCAGCTGAATTATTAAGTTTGGTTTCTAATTTCTCATTTGATTAAATGACAAATACAGCTACTGATGCAATCAGCAACTTCTCTATCTTTTCACATAAAGTTGGAATCATGTAACAACTCATTTCCTCTCTAGCTGACTTTTACTGTGAACTCAGTTATAAAATGGGTCAAATTTTAAAGGTTTCTGCTTTTTTCTTTTCTGTTCATGTAGTGAACTGATCAGAGGGGCTTGTATTTGATAGCTTTCTAAGGGAATGTTTGCATGAATTCACAGCTTGTTATATGACAGCATTAAAGAATCAGAGTTGTTTTCTGTTTTGTTTTGTTTTTTTTTTAGTTTGTGGAATAGTCAGAAATTTGATAGTGCAATATTGCTTGTACTAACCAGATTTTTTTTCTTCAGTCTTATTCTGAGAAAATGTAACTCTGAGGGCTTAGCTGGTATAAATGTAAGCAGCATTTTAAAGTTTCATAGGGAAGCTTCTTGAGATCAATTCCCACTGAAAATCCCTATTTATGGCATGTTATTATTGAGATTAGGACTCCAGATGTGGTTCCATCACCATGATGGGTTCATCCACAGATGATGGATCTGTGCTCCGTCTGAAAGGAGTGTACCAACTAACATGTTGATTTTGGTGGTCCGGATACCAATCTATCAGGAGGATGAGTGAAAAAAGACATTTATTTTAGATGGGATTCCTAATTTTTTTTTCTTTGGGTCACATTCAATTGTAGAGGAATTCTTATTTGCTATAATCTATGTATTTTGGTCCAGGTAAATGACACTCAGGGATTTTTATTTTTATTTTTTTCACTTTAGGATAAGATTTTGCTCCCGAGGTAGGAGTTTTTTTAGTATGAGATTCATTTATCCTGATATTTTATTTGTGAACAGCTTCACATCTACTTTGATCAGAGATGTGAACTTTACTTAGACAACAGCTTTCTTCAAAATATAAAGGGGCTATTGCCCAACACTGACTGCTTATTGAACTATAATCGTATCATGAATTCTGTGCTTAGGGGTGCTAGCCACCAACAGGTTACAGTTTTAAGATGTTTTTTACTGAAGACAGCTCAGGGAAAATTGTGGGTCTGCTCTGGGAGCTCAGACAGACCATTCTGTGCCAGTTTTGTGATCCGTAAATTGGAGAATACATGCACCTTTTTTTTTTTTTTGAGGTCAGTGGCTGCAAAAGTGCCAACAAATAGTACTAATGAGCAAAACAGTATTGGAAAGTTACAGTACACTCTTGTAACTGATTTTCAAATGCCATTTACCAGTTGAATGTGGAACTGCTAATTTGTGTATGCAGTCATAATCACTGCCCGAACAAAGTAAGTGTATAACTGACTAGAGAATTTTATACTCATAATTTTTGGAAAAAAAACCCAAAAAACCAAAACCAACAGAATAAAACATATCTCCCCTATAAGCATCTGCAGGTGCTGAATTTACTACATTGGATTAGTTCCGAATTATGAAGAATCTGCATTTTTTACCAGAAAATGGATGAAAAAATGTTGTTTATAAAGTATAGGATTAAATTATGCAAAAATATCATTCTATCATTACAGCATTTTTCCAGGTAGTACTAAAAAAGCAGGAAAGCATGCAAAAACATTAGGCTATTAAAAGAAAATCTTACTTTGTCTTTCACAGGTACTGTAAGTGGCAGATGGTATTGGAGTTTTCTTGAAGAGTATAATAAACAGTTTAATAAAAACCTACGTTCCATAATGACACATAAATTAACTACAGCCTTTTTACAGATTTAACATGCAAACATATTTCTTTTGATAAATGTTTTAATTTTTTCCCATGTAATGATCCAGCCTATTTTGTACACTGGTGGAGAGTAAAATTCTCCCAGCATTTCTCCTGACCTTTTACAAGTTATAAAATTACTGCTAACAGAAATTTGTTTCCAATTTAATCTCACTAATTATGATTATTCCAGGGCAGAGCACTGTAGACATAATGCTTGTTGACATAATAGTACAGATGAGCTGAATAAGAATCCATCTAACAACATTGCTTGGAACAAAGCTACGTCTCTTTATGTCCCTATTTTTCTATGCGAATAAAAACAACGCTGTAAGGATTTTAAAGTTTTTATCATTATGTACACAGTAAATGGTTTTATGGAAAATCTTATTAAACAAATTCCAGGCTGCAAGGAGAAAATAAAACCATAATTTAGTTCCCTGTTCTACCACAGCTCATGTATAACTTCATCTGAGAGGTGCCTTTACCTGACAGCAAGAAAAACATAGCTTCTCATATCTCTAAAAATGGCATCATTAAAATATTTAAAAAATTCTACCACAAGACCAGTAAAAATTTGAATCCAAAGGAAAAAAATAAGAATTTTATTTTTGGTCAGCTCTAGATCTCAGTGCATATGCCTTAACTATTTGAGATAAGAAAAATAATGTTCCCATAAATGAGTACAGCAGAAATGTTCTATCTTCTGTGCCATTCAAAGAGTTAGTAAATATCTTTGGAAAAAAATATTAGAAGATGCAATATCAAACATTGTTTATTGACTCCTTTATGTTATGAAGCAAACTGCCCCAGGGCTAAGGGCATAACCCAGCTGCAGAATAACCACTGGAAAAAAAGTTATTAAAGCTTCCTACTTTATTATTGTTATTATAATATATGTTTTACATTTTTACTAGCTCATTGTAAGTTATCATGAAATATTAAAACTAGGCTTCACTTGTCAGAGTAAATGAAAAAAATGTATTTTGTGATGCATTATCTTCTCTTACATTTTTGTTGTTAAACTAATTCTTGAATTTAGTAAATTGCAATAGGTTTCACAGCTGTTAAATATGATTCAGTGAGTTTCTTCTGTGTTAGGGATTATATTAGGTACACTTGTACATGTCTCTGTAACATACTATAAACAGCTTTTTTAAAAGAGATCTTCTTCTTGTTTAGCTTTCTAAAATATAATTGGGGATCCCTCCATAGATTTATTTTGCTAAAGAATAAGATATAAAATACCTTCTTGTTCTTTTTAGAGCTGTTTAATTAAAAAAAAAGTTTTATTCTTTAATATTTAATATCTAGAGCAAAAAGATCCACATAAAATTAAGGCAAGAGAAGCAAAACTTCAGTGAGGATTAAGGGTGGTTTGAGATTACAGAGCAGCTGCTCACACCCATTTTAGAACTGGGAGGTCTGTAAATTCCTAGTAGCCTAATAATCTGATTCTTGGAAAGATGATGGGAATTGCCTAACTATTAGCATCCATTGGAGGTACATTATTCTATTTCTCTAACATAAGGGACTTGATCTTCAGTTTTTCTATACTTAACATCTCCATTCAGAATTTGGGGCTTGTCATTTTTTGTATATCCAAATAGCAGAACAGTCACCTTTATTAACTGATGTAAGTGTTTTACTACTTAATACCTTCTGTTTAGCAGTGTATGGAAAGACTAATGTCCTAATGTCTAATGTCTAAATATATTTATGACCTTTGAGTTTATAACCTCTGACAAATACTGTATTCTGTTTGGAGATCCCCAGTTCATTTTGTTCCTTCAGTTACAATTTCTATTAGAATATGAGAAGTAGCAGTCATACAGCCAGAAGTGGTAACACTGAAAACTGCCTTTGATTAGTTTTTGTTTAAGTAAAGAAATCAAGAGATTTCCTCAAGAGATTAACTTTCCTATACTTTAAATGCTTTCATTTCCAAAAAGACTGTCAATCTGCACCTATCATCTCAGAGGTTTTAATCCAAAAATTAAGTTTTACTTTGGAATCCAGTGCTTAGTCACAAAAAGGTATCAAAGATAATTATTTTTATTTGCTATCAGTATCATAGTAGGATATCTGAAGAAAAAGGCTAATTTTAGTCATGGTTACTGAAATATGGTATGAATACCATCAAACACATACAAATACATAAATATTAATATTGATGGTAACTATCTAAGTTGTAATCTAACAGCTTCCTTTCCCAGCTCTGAAATGTTTTACTTATATTAGTTTCCTCCTTTAAAGATGTTTTGTTACATGAATCGCAGGGGTCTCCTGCTCACACTGTTTCTATATAAACCCAAAACTTAGATGGATTAGCGTACCCTAAGAAATGCAGGGGGATCATTCTAACTCATTAACCTTTGAACTTAACCTTTCAGTAGGTTGTATTCAGAACTAAATTCCATTATATTTTCAATAAAACAGTTTGTGACTTACTGGTTAGATATTATTAACAACTTCGTACTGGATGAGTTTTAAGCTAGTACATTTAGAAGAGGAGGAAATTTAAGTTTCCAAAGTTTCTCACAAAGTTTTGAAACACAGAGCACTAGCCCAATGACTTGTCATCTGTTACATTTCAAACTCCTTGCCTGAATACTCTAATGTATGATCTTTTTTATTTAAGATACTTTGGTGAACAAGAGCACAGTAAATGGCTCTAGTGTACACATTCATTTTTCTTCTTTGACATGTGAAATACAAAACAAGTCACACTAATTAATCAAACCTTTTAGCATACTGGATGGGGTTTTGTTTTCTTTCTTTTTAAATGTTTTATTTCTCTCCTTTCAGTAACTTCTCCTGACGTTCACTGCTCTGGCAATATGATGTGCAATTTATATCCTTTGAGTTACAACTTTGATTAGAAAATCATATTAGTCATCTTCTCTTAAAGGATAAGTGCAGACAAAGAGAATGAAAGTCTGAAATCCCTATAAAGTACAGCCCAAAAAGTATGTATTTGCCTTGATTAACTCCTTAGATTGGTGATACACATTGGATTACAGCCACTTTTAATAATGAATCTGCATTAAATCAGTACAATCAAGAAGAGGAGGATTACAGTCTGTGGCATATGTATTTATCTACCTAATAAAACTGTTCATTTGATGAGGTTATTGAAATTTCAAAACAACTACCACGGTCTGTATAGGTTATATTACAATGACCTGATACAGTGGCAACTAAGTGTAGGTCTTCACCACAGAAAAAAAGGAAACACACACAGACACACACACACAAATGAATACAAACATAAAATAAATTTTAATCACTGTTACTCGTGTATCCACCAGGGAGAAGCCCAATGGGACATACGACTGTGTACCACCTTGATGAATAAGGGAAAGAGCTTTTAGGGAAGAATGGGACCAGCTTGCTCAGTGTGACTTTTTGTCTAACAAACAGCCTTAAATTTGTGGAAACTTAGCCATCTGCTTTTGATACATACCTGGTTTCTCACATGCAGTTCAACTTTTTTGTGGCAATGCTGCTCGCAAAAAGAGATAGAAATCACATGTCCTCAACTTATTGGTACTACAAAGCCCACAGAATATCTTATAGCCATCATATTCCTTTCCTAATAAAAGGAATGGTCCGTTCAAAATAAAGACCATTGGGACAGATACTTCGGCAATGTAGTTTCTCTTAAGATGGAGTTCAAACACAGTTGCAGTCAGAAGGGCTGCATTTTCCCTACTTGCTATTGCATCTTACTTAAATTAAATTCCCAGTGATACTTTGAAATAAATTCAATTGTTAGTACACCATTGAACATTGCATTATTTTCTTAATGTATGGCAATTAAAGGAAGTTTTATTCTAAGTGACACAATTCTAATGCACAGTGAACATTGAGAGTTCAATAGTCTTAAAAATGTCCTATTTCCAGAAACACATTTTTATCTTTCTTTCTATAACTAGAACTTAAAAAAATCCAACAAAACAAAAACCAAAAAAACCCCCAAAACACACAGACCAAGAAAGAGTACCTCATTACATAAATACTTGTACACTTATTACTACTTTAATCTGTGTAAATGTTTAAAATAATTTATAACTTCCAGTTGCCAAATACTTTTTTCTATAACATCTCATTTAAAAACAAGACCTTATCGTATACTCAGTCCTGATCCATGTGCAATTATACTTTTCTGCTCCATTTTCTGTGAAATCCAGTAAGATGTCTTTAAGTATGATTCCCATGTTCCTTAAAATCCTGATCTCCAACAGTTTTTTCTTTAAAATTCTGCTTCTCAGAAGTGTTCATATATTCTTGTGGAAGTTGTCCTATATGTATATTTTTTTTCTCCCGGCTCATATGTTGGTGCTGATGGACATGTATGAGGGCACCAGACAAAGCTCTAGAGGGGATAATATAAATTCCTTCTGGGTTCCCCAGAACAGAGTGTTGGACTTTTAAGCTACAGTGCTGAGCAAGGTGATGCAGAATCACAGCATACATAGAAGATTTCCAGAAATATTTTTGTGATCCCAGTACCATGTCTACTGTTTTGGCTGCTCCTTGTGCTTCTAGATAGAAGCTAATCTGCCCCTTTGATGCTGTGTCAGTTGGGGATGAAATTAATTGCTCAGTCAGTTCGTAAAACAACTAGTGACCAAGGCTAAACCTCTTTCAGAAGTAGGGATGCTTCTACGGCGTTAACACAGAAAGTGCCAGTAGATGGTGCTCAAGCCTACTTAGCAGAGGCCGTGGCTCTTGTAGGACAGATAAACCTATTCCTCATTGCGTGCTTCAAGTGTTTCCTGCTCCAACCCTTATCTCAAGTTCTTAACAAATCGGATTCCAGTTCAGATGCTGCAGTCTGATGCCTCTGAAATTTTCGAACCGCTTAGCTTTCTGGGGATGAATCTCAACTACAAATCTTAGCACATTACAGTTCAGAACACCCTCATTTCATCCAGGTCCACACTTTAGTGGCTTATGTAGATATCAGTGGTGTAAGGTTAATTCTCCATTGACTCATGAGATGTTAAATTTTTTTTTTTGTGATACTTAATGGACTTCTGTGACAGTGGCATGTAGCCCTGTCACATGCCTCACCTCTGGAAAAGTCCATGTTGTGGAAAGGAAGATGAGGCATTAAGTTTCAAGAATAAAAGCAGGAGCTGGAAGGATGAGGAATAGACGTTGCTGCTCTAATGAGGAAAAAGTCACCAAAATCATAAGTCAGAGTTAAAAGTTTCTGGGCAGAAAAGTGTAGGCTACTCTGATTATAACGAGATGGCTGTGAAAAGAGGAGGGAAAAAAAAGAGACCATCAGATAGGAACATTAAAAAGAGTAAGCCCAAGAGTACCCAGTTGGATCAAAGGTCCCTCTGTGCTGGCATGCTGTTTCTGACAGTTGCTAATACCAAATCTTAAAGAGGTGCACAAGAACAGAGCAAGTGCATAGTCCTACTGCCCCAGAGTATTCTTCTCTTTGGCCATTTGTGGCTCAAGCAATTTTAAAGCCAGATATACTGTCAGTTGTTTCATACCTTAGATCAGGAGATAGGGCAACTGTGAGGCAGGCTTGGAAGTATGACCAACATAAATCTTGAGAAAACAGTATGCCACTCAATGGTTGCATTTATTTACAGTAAAACACAAGATATGATCTAATTCCGTTTAAGGGAGATTTGGAACTCAGATTTCCATTTTGTGGTTTATGTCATTGCAACTGATCACTGCCTGGCTGAATCCCCTAGCACAGTGAGAACTCATCACCTACAGCTACATACTATTTATTCTCTCTGTCTCCTTCTCCTCTCCCCCTCCTTTCCTCTCTTTGAATGGCTGATGGCATCTGGGTATTAATCTTTACAGGGGTGGACACTTCAGCTGAAATAACTCACCCCTTTGCCACCTACTCTTGTCTTTGCATCTCTTTTTATAAGCTTGGTATTCCTGAGCTGTTTGTTATCCTCTATGAGTGTTGGAGGTTTTATGGGACCATCCTTATTGAGTCTAATTTTTTTTTTTTTAGATCTATGTCAAGATGAGCCAGAGAAAAAGGCTTTATCACCAAACTATTCAGTTTAAACAATGGGAGGCACATATGCTTGGATTCACAGTTTTCTGTCTTTTTTGTATGTTTGTGTTTTGTTTGTTTGTGTTTTGTTTGTTTTTACTTCTTTATTTATCCCTTTGTATAGGTGCACATTTATTCCTGATGGAAACAAGGAATCATTCTTGTGGGAGTGATTGCGTGGCCCTACCCTTGGTGACATACCTTGATAACAACATATGTTAAGGTAGGAATGTGAGTGTGAACAGTATGAGTGAATAAGGTAACCGACACTACCAGAAAAAGTTATATATGCTTGTGACCCGTGTGTCCTGTGGGAGGTGGGGATGTACATGTGACTGTGTGCATGCATCTGTGTGTGTGTGTGGTTAGAGCTTTGGAGATTAGTAACAGAAGGCTGTTTAGGTATTTTTAGTAGTTTTTTAACATTTTGTGAGCATCCAGTATAGTCGTTCATCTGTAGTGTTACTGAAACTCATCCAACATGTATAGCTCACAGATTGCCAGTTTGTTATGCATTGCTAATACATTAATAAACCATTTTGATTCTGATTTGATGTTTGCTCACATGGTGGAGCGGTTTCTTCCATGACAACTCCCACTACTGTCATTCTCGTTTTGTCTCTGACAGTTGATATGGTTTATGAAGTTCAGGATTTGGGAAGTCCTGTGGCTCTGTCACTCAATGCTAGTAGAAGCCATCTAGTTTCAAGTAATTTTTGAAAAAAATTGTTATATGAACTGATAGCTCCTGAAGTCTAGTGTAGGTACATCAACATAATCGCTAAAATCATAGGTGATAAAATCCCCACTTCAGTCAGCAACTAAATATACAGTAAGGCTGCAGAGAAAGTTCTGCTTACTTCTTTTCTATGAGGCAGACACAAAATAATATATGGTAGATTACTAGTTTCTAGTGTTCCTATCTTAAATGAAAGAATGAAATACCTCAAATGGTATGTAAAGGAGGACTGTCCCAACCTGCTGAAATAAAGTATATTTTTCACATGCTACAGAATTAGGCAATGAATGACATGCATTACTATTTAATGTTGAAGCCAAGATCTGTGCTATATCCATCAAGTCAATATGCATATATATAGATATGGATAAGAAAAGTTGTAATTCTATATGTACTGAAGTACTGAAGAACAAGATTTGCAAGGGAAATAAAAATCTCATGAGCAGGACATGTCTTAACTCTTAGAGATTTGGCAAAGATTTCACTAGGGAAGATGAACCTCTACCCTTTGCAAAGGCTTTTGTACTTTCCTATGAAGCATCTAGTATTTTCAACTGTGGAAGACTGATCAGCGTACTACAGAAATAATAGCTTTGACTAGGATTGGCAAGTCTTATTAAAAGAAAAATAAAGGAGAGACAAATAAAGAGAGGAAGTAAACATGACCATGACAAGATCCTAAGTAAGTGAGCCTGTCTGATTTAAAGAAAAATATTAAAGAGTTATTTCTCAAGTGATAGGGAGGACAGTATCATTACACAATTTGTTTTCATTTGCATTTAATAAAAAAATGAATCAGAAAATAAACTTGTTAAAGTGTTCTCTAACCTCATTAAGGAAGGTACAGCAACGTGAGGACACCTTCAATAAAAGAAACATCAGCTAAGGGCATAAATATTGCCTTATATTTACATGTTATAGATGCTTGCTTGCTTGATGTTAATAGGCAGCACCTTGACTTTTACCTTCTGTTTGAAATGTTTGGTATAATTAATAATTAATTCACTTTTTTATAAATGGATATGAATATGGAGAACCATCTAGCTTGACTGTGGGATATTTTAATTCTTTTTTGTTTTGCACATTTCACAATTCCAGAAAGGAATAAGTCCTCCAAAGTTGGAAATACTTTTTCTTCCCATTGTAAAAAACAAATCACTTATTTAAGACCCTACTGTAGCATAGGAAGATATCATGATGGGTCCAGACAAACCTATATATTGTAGAATGCACTGATTTTTCTACACCAGCTGAACCTCTGGTCACCCACTTTTCTAGACTTGCTGGAAGCCTAGGCATCTGAAATGGCATCAGGCAACTATGAATCAAGTCCTAAATTTCCAATGACTGTAGCGTAAGCTTAGAAATCTAGTTTACGCATAGTTACAAAGAGAAATTTTAGATTATATGTGTGTCTTAACCTGGAGTTGGATCTCACCCTTTGTGATAACCTTCAGCCTTCTAATTAATTTAAGTGTTATTTGAGCTATATATTTTCCATAAAGTGTCTTAGTATCTTTATTGCTTTGTGTATGTGTATGCTTTCATCTTTATTATATTGATTTTTCAAGTTCACATAAAAACATTTCTGAAATTTATTGTTCTTTTGATATGAAATGAAATAAGAATATAATATTATGAAACAAGGGCAGCAGCACTAAAAAATTCTACACTGACTTGACTATAACCCCTGTGATACCTACACATATATAATTGTATGATATTACAAAGAAAGCTGTGCTCAGGAAAATGTGCAGTATGAAGCGTATTTCTCCCTTACTGATAGACTATGTGTCTATATTGCTGCAAATGAATTTTGCTTTCAGCAGGGTGCCTTTGGCAGGTCCTCAATTAGTTCTCAATAACATTATTCTATAGCAAAGATATTACAAGGTGTCATTTTCTGTAAGAAATATATGGCAGAAGAAAAAAAAAGAATAAAAAAATTATGTAAAATTTGATATAGTAAAGGTATCAGTACAGGACATTATGTCCAAATCCATTGGAATATAAGATAACAAAAAAAAAATGTATTTCATTGGCTTAATGTGAAAGAGAAGTAGTAGTTACTCAGAGAAGAACCTCTTTTCACAGTGGCATTCAGTCCCTGGTGCCATCTGTAGAACTTAGAAAAAGAAATGCTTAAGGGCCTATCCGAGGGCCCTTATACACTGCTACAGTGAAGAGCAGTATTACAGACATTTAACAATGTGGACATAACACAGTGCAAAGCCATACAGAAATAATAGCTCAAGTCCCAGAAAGCATAACAGATACGACTACATTATTTCCATTTGTGGACCTCACTTACTTGAGAGGCACAGGTATCCCAGGCCACCTCTATATGATTTAGACATAAATCTGGGTGTTTCTGAATCTGGATGTTTAAGTGATTTTTCAGCATCTCAGCTTCTCCATCTGTTTAAACTGTGATCATGTTATTTATATATGACTCAAAAGAGATTGGGAGACCTAAATCACTGAAGTGTAAAACACTTTAAGAACTGTAGCTAAGAGTGCTATATAATTATCTAGTAATTCCAAGGAAAATTAATTAAAAATTATAGGCTATGAGGATAGTGAGGGAAACAAAGAAAGGAATGAATAAGGAAGTTGCTTTGGTATTATTAGAAGAGATTTTTTAATAAAAAATTTGAGAGCATCCATGTTTTGGTAGTCACGGAGCTCTCACTTTTACCTTAATTAGAAATGGTCACAGGCAGTTATAAAGTTCAAGGCAATATTCAACTCCATTTGGAAGTTTCCTTCTCTTTAGATTTGCTGTTTCTATTTTTACAGTACTTTGGACATTTATAGTAATTACAATGTATCATAATTTAGCATCCTCTACATGGAAGTCACAGCATTCCCATAGTGAAATGACTCCACGCTCATGGTAAGAGGCTGTTTTAGTGAGTTTTGAAAGAGAATGGAAAGAGCATCATTAACATAACATTTCAGGATAGCTTTTTCACAGAAAGTGAAAAGACCCACTTAGAACTTGCAACTGAGTGATCTCTTTGGGGCCTTGTTAATATTCCCTGTGCAAAAAGCAGATTGGAAAACCATATAGGAGTGCAGGGAACAGAGTGTATGAAGAAGTGACACCTGTGAGTGAATAACCATATGGTTTCAGGCTAGAATGTGATTGAGACAGATCAACCAACAGGGGAGGTGACAATCCAGGACTGCTCAGAAATGCAGGATTGGTCAGACATAGAGACATTAGGTATTGGTATCAATCAAGAACACAAACCGTTATAAATGTTGGAGTTGGACATTGAGAGATTGCAAAATTGTGTTAAGAGTGGAAGAGATCAGTTAGGTCACTAAGTTCAGTCCCCCACAATCAGTAAAAATGTTTAGTTCAGTTAAGTCTAGAGAACTTTTAAGTTTTCTGAATATCAGACACCTCGCTTGAGACCCTCACTGTTGTATGACTAGTTTTTTGTGTTTCTCTACTACTAATGTTCAGCAAAGGGTTGCTTTTATTCTGAATAGTTCCCCAACCTACACAAGGGTTACCAGCGACTACTGTACTGATAAAAGGCATGAATGTAGCCAGAGAGGCTTCCTGTCATAAGAGCTATTTTCCTGCAAGCTGATCTTTTAAGAGAGCAAAATGTTGAGGAGAATATTGAAAAGAGCAATACTATACTAATAGATAAATAGAGCAGGTGACCTATTGAATCTTTTTAAGCTTCAGTGCCATTTGATAGCTTTTTTAAAGCAAATCCTGTACTTCCAAGTTCCAACTGAAAGAAACATTAGATTGGAAAAGATCTCTCGAATTACTGAATCTAGTTTCCTACTCTTGCAGATGACAAAGTGAAATAAATCTCATCAAGTGTTCTCTATTGCAGCAAAAATGTTAACATATCAGGGAAGAAGATTGTTGTCAAATTTCTACCTTGCCTGAAGGTAGTAGTATTTCTAATAAAACATTTTTTAGAATAAGATTGTCAAACCAATATAATAAGTTTTAGATCTTGGAAACCTTCATAAAAAACTTCATATAGACTTTTGCAGAATCAGTGTTGATTGGTGCCTACTTCTACCATGCCGTATAGAGGAAGCAAAAATTTAGCTGGAAAAATGTAGGTCATAGGTACTGCTGAGCTCTTACCATCCAAAATTTATCCAAGCCTTTAGCAACCGTTATTTAGTAACTATAGGTAAATGGTTTTATTTCATGGAAGAACAGAGGTTTTCTCTCACACACAAAATGTACCAATCAGCACTTCAAAATGGTAACAAGATCATTTAATTCTGTGTATTGTTGAGAGTGACATTACTAGGGAGATACTGGTACAAAACTCTCAGTGAGCCTGTCAGCAGAATATCACTAAATATATTGGAAGCTCACACTCAAGCCTGTTTGGCAAACCACCTTTACTAATGAATCCCTCTGCTTACCTCATAACCAGTGCGGGCCTTTTTTCTCATTTCAGTCAGGCTTATTTTTCTCCTGAAGCAGGTACAGAAAGATAATCTGACCTATAAACTGTAGGAACACATTTAGGCCATCGCACTGGAATTCTAATTGGTAATTTCTCATTGGTAATTTTCTTTAGTTTTGGCATCTAAAATGTAGATACTAAACTATTTTACATTTACGAAAGTGGTAAGATCTGTTGTCATTCTGTTAACAGATGGGAAGAACATGTATTTTGTGGACCATCTTATGAAGTGTCACTAACAGAGCAGTCTGTCTTCCTCTCTCTTGAAGAAGCAGTGTAGCCCAGATTAATGTTTTACTGAATACCTGAAAGAAAATCATAAATTTTTGGTTGACTTTCAAGGATTACCTCCACCAAGCTCAAGAACTGCCCATTCCAACGTGCCAGTAGTCAAGCAAAGGTGGCAGGGTGAATGCATGGATGAGCAAGGAGTTCCTGACTAAATTCATACATTAAAAAAACCCTTAAAAATGTACAAGAAACAGAAGCAGGGGCACGTGGCCAAGGAGGAATATAGAGATGCTGTCCAAGTGTGCAGGGATGGGATTAGGAAAGCCAAAGCCCATCTGGAGCTGAACCTCATGAAATTCAGCAAAAGCAAATGCAAAGTTCTGCACCTAGGGAAGAATAATCCCATGCTGCTGGACAGACTGGGGCCAAATGACTGGAAAGCAGCTTGACAGAGAGTGATCCAGGGGTCCTGGTGGACCAGAAGCTGACCATGAGCCAGCAATGTGCCCTTGTGGCAAGGAAGGTCGACAGCATCCTGGGCTGCTTTAGGAAAAGCATTGCCAGCAAGTCAAGGGAGGTGATCCTTCCTCTTTATTCAGCAGTGGTGAGACCCCATCTGGAATGCTGTTCCCCAGTACAGAAGAGACATGGATATACCTGAGCTGGTCCACCAAAGGGCTGCAATGGTTACTGAGGAATGGGATTGTCTGTCATACAAGGACAGGCTGAGAGAGCTGAGATTGTTCAGCTTGGAGAAGAGAACCTCAGGGGTGATCTTATCAATGTAGTAAATATTTGGGAGAGGGAGGGAGATAAAGATGACAGAGTCAGACTCTTTTCAGTGGTGTCCAGTGACAGGATGAGAGGTAATAGTCACAATCAGAAATACAGGAAATTCCATTTAAGCATATGATTTTTTTTTTTTTTTTTAACAGTGATTGAACCCTGGAAGAGGTTGCCTGCTGAGATTATGAAGTCTCCATCCTTGGAGATATTCAAAATCCAACTGGACATGGCCCTGAGCAACTTGCCAAAGCTGACCCTCCTTTGAGCAGGAGGGGCTGGACAAGACAATTTCCAGACAATTCCTTCCAGCTCAACTATTCTCCAATTCTCTTATTCTGTAAAATCTAAACATTTCCTCAATATAAATTTAGAAAATAATCCAGTCTTTCGTAGAAATATTAATCATTACTGCAAACAGGAGAGATGTTGCTACTGACCTTGCTTGTCTTGAAAAATTGGTTCTGTTTGTATACTTATGTGTGTCCTGTTTGAAATAATTTGTCTTTCTACAGAGAGTATAAAATCTGAAGAACTGTAACATGCTGGTTTTAGTATCTGATGATGTTTTTGCTTGAATGCAATAACTAAACCTTAGGTACAAGCCTGCTGAAGGCAGATATGAGAACAAATATTACTATAGTGAACATGCTATCTTTTGCAGTGATGAGGGAATAGAAGATTGTTGCATTTTCTTTGTGCAACATTCAAACCTATAACACAAAGCATGTCCAGACCTTTAGAGACAGAGCCTTGAGTACAATCATTGTACACTTGCACTGCAAAATGTCTGCAATTCCTTCCATTCTTTCACGTGGGAGAAGATCTCAAACTAGCATAAAAACTTTTGCCAGTACGCGTGCAACTTCGGGCTTGGTGCTTACTATGATCTCCTGCTTTCCTTTGTGGAGTCACTTAACCCATAAGTAAGCAACTCCACAAATCCTTTCCACCAGTCAGCTGAAGGGGGTAGGATTCAATAGAATGCAGACAGACTGGAGTCCTGGTTTGTAGGAATAAGGGAGGTTGGCGAGGGAAATTATGTTAGGTCCTAGCTTGAAATCATGAGGCAGCATAACCCAAATATGAAAAAAAGAGAATGAACAGCACATTTCCTACTTCATATCTCAGTTGAGCTATCACATAAACCAAGACTGGGAATGGTTATTGCCACCAGTATCCTTAGCTGTCATTGCCATTTCTTTGTGAGCTAAATAAATGTGGGCATAAGCAATGTATATGTAAAATATACATAATTTAGAAAGTCTTGTTCTTTCCAAAATATCGTTCTGTGATCATGTTAGGTCAGTTATGCTGGTTGTTTTAAATGTAGATATTACTATGATTTACTCTTCTCCACTTTTCAAAAAAAATGCACTATCTTTGGACTCAAGAATGAAGAGACAGAATTTAAACCCATACCATCTGCTCTTTGCCCATGCAACAGCCAGTTAGGGGCCTCAGTGGGTCTCAGACAAGAACCAAATGCTTGCCACTGAATCTTCAATTTTTTTTTTAGAGTCATATTTCTGGTCTCTCTAGAGGCATACAAGGAGATGGGTAAAACCCAAGCAATCCAAATGTCATAAGGGGGATTATTATACAGATGCAATCTGCATATTTCTTGTATCTTGTAAGCTAAAGAGTACTTCTTCCTACTTACTCAAAAAAAGATTCAGGCATTATTCCTTTGATTCATTCTGAATATTTTCCACAAGAAAACCCATTTTATTTCATAATGCTGCAGTCAATACTGGAAAACCTTGTTTTGCTTCCATCGTTTTGCTTGCCTTCTCAGGCATCTGTGGAAGTCAGTCTTTTCACAGAAAAATAGCAGTAATGTGAATACTATCATTAATGCAGAGTCAATATTTCATTGATGTCTAAAGAAAATGCATATAAAAGCAGTATTCCATGTATGTTATTTGCTTTCTTGCTTATAAGAATCTTTGTGTTCTAGCATCATGTGCTAATGATTGTTCCAACCAAAATGTTACCATCATGGTTTTGTTACCATCACACATTTGTGTGTTCATGCTCAATGCATTAACAAAAACAAGGTTTTTTTTCTTTTATTCTGGCAGCCACAGTATAGGCATGGAAATACCAACTAGGGTCTAATCTGCTCCATATATAATTACTTAGATAATGCATATGCATTGTTTTGACAAAATAAAGCACTATTTATTCTAATTTTTTTAAAATCAAAATAGTTAGCAAATGTCACTTGCAGAACACTTAGGATTGACTGTGACCTAAGACACAGAATGAATCAAGAAATATTTTAGTCCAAGCCTGAGGTTGTGACACTCAAAGAAAGAGAAAACATGTTAGCTTAATTGAACTGGAAGTGCCTGAAAGAGAATAAATAGTGAAACTTCAGTGTCTTTTCTGATAAAAATAGCTTCTTTAGAAAATCTATCTTGAAACAGATTTACTGTTTCACTTGGTGGATATATAGGATGAATAAATATGCTTTGGGTCTTTCTTTTTTGTTATAGCTTTTCTTTATTCTGCTATAGCCTTTTTTTCTTATTTTTGTTTCACACTGTTATTATTGCTACTTCCACCAGAACCAAAGGCAACAGGCATTCATACATTAGTTATTACACTTATAAAAAAACCTCCCCTAAGCATACATGTTTTGGCAGATTTCCTTGTACGCTCAACTCATCATTAGGGGATCATTTATTTCCTATGAATTTTGAATCTGTCCTGGATAATTCTTTCAGCAAATTTGAGTTTGGGATGCAGCTGAATAGGATAAAATTATGAATCAAATGAAAAATTTTGAAATGTTAAAATATATTGGGTTCTGAAACCTATTGAGAATTACTTAATTTATGGATTTAACACCTAGTTAGGTGTTAAATGGTGTAAAAGAAGAAGATGTCAGTAATAATCTAGTTACTTCTTAGTACCTAATTATTGCCACACAGGAGACTAGGCTAAACAGTGAAGAAATACAATGCCTAATAGATTTCAGAAATATTTTCTTTTTTCTTTCTAACCCCTTTTTCTTGCTACAGATAATGATATTATTATTCTAACAAATATCACAAAGTAGTTAAAAAGAACATTAAAAATAAGGATATAAAAGAGGTATAAGGTGACAAGGACCAGATGTTTAATTCTTTATCCCTTAACTGGACTGTAGCTCAGAAGTGAGATCATCTCTGAATCTTTTTTCTTAAAACTGGATCAGTACAGAGAGCACAATCACTGAGAAATGCAGCCATGAGGCAAGTTTTAAAGGCTCATTTTAAATCTTATTTTGGGTAAGGTGATGCAAGCATGGCTCACTGTATGCCTTTTTCATGGAGTTTGTGTATCTTGTACATAGAGTAAAAGAGCAAATTTCTAGCCTGTTAACTGATGCTACAACACTTGACAAAAAGCATTCAGAAGAAGGATTTACCATACATTTTTCTGGGACAAGGCTAAAGTGACACAGGAATTTTGGGAAGCAAATCTGTTTCTGCTGGGCACCTGTTTGTTAGGTCTTCCAGGGCATTTCCTTTGTGTGGAAAGTAGTGTGGGGAGAGGAGGGAATGATCTTGTCCTATTAGTTCCTCATTTGTTTTAAGTTCCCATTATCATCTATTTATGCATTTTTTTACTTGCTGATCTTTAAATGAAATAAAATAATCATAACTAGAAGAGTTACAGAGGGAGCCTCACACTTTTCTATCATTTTTCAAGCAAATAGACAACAGCTTTATTTTCTTTTCATGCATTATTCTATCATTGTGAAGTAATCTCTCCTAAAAGGTGATTATAATGGTATTTTTAAGAAATTGCTTTAAAATTATGATTGATATTTTATGACCAACATAAATCAAACCAATATTATGTGAGGCTGACTTGTTTTCTTTGCTTGATTGCTTAATTTGGATCCAAAGCACAATTTGCTAAAGGAGAGATAAGAAATCCAAAGTTGCATTACATGTACATACCGAAATCTGAAGAAAATTCAGAATGCAAAATTAAGCATAAAGAGAGCGGATAAGAATGAAGCTAGTGAATTTGAATAAAGCCATTTCAAGACTTGATGATTGCTGACATGTTCTAATTAGTATATCAGGACATTTGAAGAACAATCAATAGAACCAGAATAATCGAGTAATTGCCCTCATATTTATGCTCAATGCAAAGACACCGTATTTGCACTGCTTTATTTATTTGTGTTACATCTTTATGGGTTGAATCTTGAGGCAATCATGACAATTTTATTGAATGAAATACCTAAACTCTTATATTTATCTTGAGTGATTCTTATTCAAGAATACTTATCAACCAAACATACTGGCATCTTGATCACTCAAACATGTTCAAGGACACTCAGAATATGGAAAAACTGGGGAGATCTTTCAGCATGCTTTGAAGTTTGAACATGTTAACTTGTTAAATCCAGTTTCTCTTCACCGGCTCAGCAATAAAAAGACAGAGACACTATGGAGTGTTATCTCTGTAGTGACTAGGATTTCTATAGAAAGGGAAATTCAGGGTTAACATTGCAATATGAAGCTAGTTCAGAGAGTCTGTTAAGCAACATATAACAGAGGATGAACTCTCAGCTGGTAATGAATTTCTAGTGGAAAAGATGGTCTACAAAAAATATTGAAAGTGAGTATAGCTGTTAGTGTTTTAGGACCTTAATATCCATTTTAATAATAAATTAGTTAAGTTTAATGATAAATAAGTGTATCTTTGGGGTAAGGGATCAGTCAGAGACTAGCTGGTATGTGGTTATTCAGCATCATCACATTCAAAATGTTCCAGGAATACATGGGTTGTCATCAACCTGAACAGAAAATAGTAGCATAGAAATCATGCCTCTAGTCTTAAATCTAACCCTGTTTTCCTTTTCTTACAGAGCTTTACAGTGACTACTTTTGAAAATTGCAGCCATACATTTTTATTAATTGCAATGGAAAATCCCCTTAGTCGGGGCATCGTAGTAAACCTGGGTAAATCAATTGTCAATTCACTATAGAGAGCAATCTTCTACCTATCAGACCCGTCAGTTATCTGTGAGTCTATGAATAGTCAGTGATTCAAGTGTGGCACAGTCCTTCTCCAGCTCAGTACACCACTTTCAAAACCTTTTCCTTACAAGCATCATTTATCATTCTGTCTTCTCTAAAGAAGGGCAAGTACATGTTAGTTTGGAATAAGAAGCTTGCTTATTTGTCCAGTTTTCTAGAAGCTGATGGAACCTTTTGGCCTCACGTAGATCTCCCAATCTACTACCATCCATGAATTCATCCTACAAGTTACTTTTGTGTCTGTTACATTGTTTGTATGAAAGCACAAGCTGTCAACACTCATTCATTGTCAGTGAAGTGGCCTACAGCCATGGAAAATTATTTTCCTCTGTATCATGTGCATGAATTACATAAGGTAAATGTGTTTTTTCCAGATAGAGTCTTTCAGTGAAACAATTTAGCCTAAGTGTTCTGTTAGGAAAAATAATACAAAGTGGTTCTTTGAATATTACAGATATAACTACCAACATTCTGTGACTCAACATATAGTGCAGGCGGTTACCTAATCATACATGTAGATATAGCAAGCAGCTCTGAAGCTTCCTGTGTCCTCTTTGCTCACTCCTGTCTAGTGGCTCATCTGCTGCATTCAGCTCAGTGTGGCAAGGGAGGTGAGGAGGCTGAATTTTACATGCTGCTTAATATACTTTGATTTATTATGTAATGCTATACAAGACAGCTAACTTCTAAGTTCATTGATCAGCTACCTGTAAAATAATGTTGACAACAATGTAGGGCTATGGAGAGGACTAGATAAGTAGAGGCATCAATTATGTTTTTATTTTGGAGATTGTTATTGGGGTTTTTTTTAAGCCTATTCCTATGAACACTTCAGTATATTGGGATGGTTTTAAACTGTCTTTTCAAGGATTTCTGTCTGTTAATGGTCCCTCATTCCGTTTCCTCTATATACAAGATAAATTCAATTTCATGCCTGCTTATCAAATCTGTTTAAAAGAACATGACCTTTCTTTGATGCTGTGGAGAGTTATCCATGCCTCTTAAACCTCTGGATTTCATTGCTGCTCTATCTTCTACTTAGCACTGCCATGAGCATCTACTTATGCTATTGCAAAGTCAGTTGATCCTTTTTCTTATCAGAGTACTCCTGTATGAGTATATCAGGACTTAAATGGGCTTTGTCTGTTTCTATGTGTAAATTGACATATTAGTACTAACCTACTATTTCATTTCCTCTGCTGTTTGATGACCATTTTAGAGACTAGTTGTGCACCACTACAACAGCAGACAATTCACCCAGCCTATTTTAAAAATAAAGCAGTGGATTTGTCTACACAATAAGGCCCAGACAACAACATACAAGCACTACATGCATTTTGGATTAATGGATTTTGTCCCAGCTTCTATCCAACACTTGGTGCAGTTCCCAGTGTGAACATTAACCATGGCATCTCTCTAGGTATCTTGATTTTGAACAGGCTTAAACATGAGTTAAATGTTCAGTCCTGTGAAAACTATAACACTTTTGAGAATGTGCAGAAGCACTTCTATTGATAGACAGTCTGAGAACTTTAAAGGGGGTAAATAGACATTCAAGATGCTTAGAGCAGAGGGTCCAAGAACTATGCTGTGGAACTCAGCTATGGAATTTAGGTGCCCAATTTGTTTTTTGAATCTAACATTTCCTTGCCTAATAAGGGTCTGGTGTCAGCAATGAAACCAGACATAATGCAGAAGAGTATTATGCAAGACCACACAGCACCAACAATACCTCTTAATCTGCCTTGCACCTATTCCAAAGCTGTGTTCTTTAAGCAGGCTGCAAAACAACAACTCTGAATTGTGTTAGAATGATTGGCAGCTGGCAGAGAGGCATGGCCATTATTGGCTGGAAGCACCAAATGAATTTTCACCTCTGTTCCTGTGATGGGTTGACCTTGGCTGGATTCCAGGTGCCCACCAAGCCATCATCTGTCACCCCCCCCCTCAACTGACCAGGGAAGAAAAATACAATGAAAAGCTCTTGGGTCGAGATAAGGACAGGGAGATCACTCAGCAATTACCATCACAGGCAAACCAGACTCGGCTTGGGGAAATTAATTTAATTTATTACCAATCAAATCAGAGCAGTGTAATAAGGAATAAAACCAAATCTTAAAACACCTTTCCCCTCACACCCACCCTTGTTCTCGGGCTCGGCTTCACTCCTGATTTCTCTACCTCCTCCTCCCAAGCAGTGCAGGGGGACAGGGAATGCGGGTTGCGGTCAGTTCATCACACGTTGTCTCTGCTGCTCCTTCCTCCTCACTCTCTTCCCCTGTTCCAGGATGGGGTCCCTCCCACGGGAGACAGTCCTCCTTGAACTTCTCCAATGTGGGTCCTTCCCACAGGCTGCAGTTCTTCATGAACTGCTTCAGCATTGGTCCTTTCCACAGGGTGCAGTCCTTCAGGAACAGACTCCTCCAGTGCGGATCCCCCACGGGGTCACAAGTCCTGCCAGCAAACCTGCTCCAGCGTGGGCTCCTTTTCACAAGGTCCCAGGTCCTGCCAGGAGCCTGCTCCAGTGTGGGGTCTCCATGGGGTCACAGCCTCCTTCGGGCACATCCACCTGCTTCGGTGTGGGATCCTCCACGGGCTGCAGGTGGATATCTGCTCCACTGTTAACCTCCACAGACTGCAGGTAGGTATCTGCTCCATCATTAACCTCCATGGGCTGTAGGGGGACAATCTGCGTCACCCTGGTCTTCACCACAGGCTGCAGGGGAATCTCTGCTCCAGCATCTAGAGCACCTCCTCCCGCTCCTTCTTCACTGACCTTGGTATCTGCAGTTGTTTCTCTCACATATTCTGACTTCTCTCTCCCAGCTGCTCTTGCATAGCAGTTTTCTCCCCTTTTAAAATATGTTATCACAGAGGCACTATCACTGTCACTGATTGGCTTGGCCTTGGCCACTGTGTTCATCTTGGAGCCAGCTGGTGTTGGCTCTGTCGGACATGGAGGAAGCTTCTGGCATCTTATCACAGAAGCCACTCCTGTAGCCCCCCTGCTACCAAAACCTTGCCATGCAAACCCAATACAGTTCCATATACCACACTGAGAAACTGAAAAGTCAGTACATTAGATCACTGCATATTTTAGACCCTTTCTTAAGTTATAGCAGGTGAAAAGTTGACAAGCATATACCAGAACAAATATGCTTCAGGTTCAAAATTTAACATTAGATATTTGCTTTGAAAAAGACCAGATAAAAGGTTGAACTGAGTGGTTTTGGTGCGCAGAGGTCAAAATTATTTAGCAATCACCTGGGACAAACAGTCTGCATTGTCATTTCTAGTGGGGTCTCCATGAATTTTCTGGATAGGCTATGAAGTCAGAAACACAGACATCTGAAGCTGCAGCTCTGTATACAATTTTAAGTAAAAGAAATCATATTACACATCCCTTTTCCTAGACCATCGCATTAAAACTTGTCATAGCATGATATAATCATAGTTAGTGCCTGACAGTTAAACATGTAGATGGGTGCATTAAAAAAATCTGGATTTGTGAACTTCGTCTTTAGTTGTGGGTAGATGCTAAAAAGAATATTCCATAGTTCTGTTGTGATCCATTAGCTATTGTTGCTAATTACAAAAACTGTCTATGAGGCATTCACAATATTTGGTTAGAAGGATGGAATCCTCATGAGGAAAGAGTCAAAACTCTCCCTACCTTGAGCATAATTTTGACTCTCAGTGTTGTGGTGCTTTCCCAGCTACTGCGTTTAATGTTATTCTTCAGCACTGTAACTGAAAACAAAAGTTGTTTTTATTTTTAACTGCTTATCCCATGGTGGAAATGTTAATAAAATGTTGACCTGGAAAAAGGGCCTGGTTGTAGAAATGCTGAACTGCTGACCAGATGAAGTCAATAGGGACTGGGAATTCAGTACTCTCAAACAAAAATCATAGGGGTGAAATTTTGACCTCTGTGGACATAAAACTTCAAGGTACTACAATGAAACCAGGATTTCATGCTAAATCTCAGAAAGTAGGTACCCAAAATGAAAAGTGCCCAAACTAAGAGGCCCCTTTGGAAAACCAGCTTTTGAATTACATACTAGAATTCACAAAAGGAGTCATTGTCAGAACTGAGATGAACTCATGATTTCCTGGCTCTCACTGATTGAAATTACTTCTTAGAACTGGCTAGTATAGCAATAAAAGCAAATTTTGTACTGCAATAATTTCTGATACTGTGTTTGACTTTATAAAATAAGTTCCTTGGGGGGGGAAATTAATGAGCAACACATGAACACTGCTTATTCACACTTTATGCAGCTGCACTTATGAGAGGATTGGGAAAGATGAAATCCAGCCTCAATACAAGGCCGTGATGTGATGTGGCCAAACTTCAGGGGGTTGTGGCTTTCATTTAACCTTGTAGGCTGGAGTAATAGCTGCTGAATCTTTGCATGTTCTTCGTAAGGATTCCAGGTGACTTGATCTTGATCTGACATTTTTCAGCTCTTTTCCAAGCCTATTCTTAAATGCTTTGCCACAACTCTGTTTGAAGTAGAATCAGGCCTTCTTCTGTGGTTTTCGTACAGGAGGAATACATTCCTTCTTCTCATAATTCCTTTATCAACAGTTTCTGTGTAGGATCTGCTTGTTGTGCTTCTGTGAGGTTAATGACTTCAGGTAAGTTATGGGCAACCCACAGAAAATGGCTTAAAAAAATTTCCTCTGGCACTCTCTATGTTATATGGATAATATTGAGCTTTCATACAGTGTTGTATCCTATCATTCACAGCCCAGACGTTAACGTATGTAAGACGTAATGCTGTGGAGAGAAACCAAGTATCAGTGAAGAGTGGCACACAGATGTGGTTGCCTGCCCTGTTTTTGCACTGTAGGTTCTGTGTTGCTCTTCTTTTAGATAGGCAGTCTCAATTTTTAGCAAAGAAGGGGGGGGGGGGGAAGCACACCATAAGAATCTCTGTTGGGAAGGGGATAGGAATGAAATGAGACCTAATATGTCCTTCTCTTCTCTGGTTATGCCCTTTTCACCATGCAGGCGAGGGGGTATATTGCATGATAAATCATAATATCGGTGATTCTCAAATTATTTGAGATAATTTTGTTAATTAATATTAATTTGTTTCAGATGCTGCCCTCTTTCTTATGAAAGACACAAACAATTCCTTTCATCAGGAATCTGTCTTCTGAGGTCTAAATATTACCAACTTTGTTAAATCAAAATTTCTTCTGAAAATCAATAGAATTTGGACTGCAGAAAGAATGGAAATGGACTATGGACCTTGGCTGTAAACTAGAAGGGCTGGATTATATACTCATTAAGGTACAGTAACACTAGTAAAAATGCTTTAAATTTAAAATTTGTTTTGCTAATCTCAAATGGAGTACTCTCTTATTCACAAGCCAGACTTTGCTGTATTTTTAAGTAGTCTTCTCTGATGATAACTGTGGCAGGATTCCTGTGTGGTAAGATAGCATTTACAGTGTATCTACATGATATTTTGCCAGCTGTTGGGAGTTCAGTCTGCCCGTACTTGCAGTTAGCTTGACATCTTATAAACAGGGATAGCTCATCTCTAAGACCAGGCTAATATTTGTGTTAGCTCACCTCCAGCACTGCTACCTCACTTCAGTACCACAGTAATTATAGTAATTACATGACTTCCAGTACAAGAAGAGTTTGGAGATGGAGAGTGGAGTGATATAATGTCAGTACACCAGTGTAGGCATGTCCAATGGTGCTAATTAGGGTAGGAGATCCTACCTTCTTAATGCAGTAGATGAAGATAAGGAAACGTTCTTAAAGGAGGAAGGTGGATGAAGGAGGATAAATGTGTTAACATAGAAGAGGCTGAGAATCCTAAGCTTGTCAGAAGCAAGAGCTATATAGAATATTATGAATAACTTCCTCAGAAAGAAAATAGGTTTAATGTCTTGATCTTGAAGAGAATTACACCATACTTTCTTTTTTTCCTACTTGCAGACTTCTTAGGTGAGCTCCTAAAAATACCAAAGATAATTATAAACATCCTCTGTAATGAGTGTCATTTGATTCCAAGGAAACACACCCTGATGAAGACAGAGTTAGAAATATAGGTCTAGAAAAATACTTGTTTCATCTCACAGATAGGTGATATCTTTTCATATCTCTGTTGGATTGTCCCATCTACTGTGCTTAACAGTAGACTCTCATGGTAGTATAAAAAAGAGGAACTATTTATGACTTCCCATCTTAACCACATTGCAAAATAATCACTTTAGGATATCAGATTTTGTTGCAGAGCTGAGCTCTGGCTAGAATAGAATAAAATTGATGTGCTTGTTTAGATTATTTACTGCTTGTTTAGATTATTGTTTGAAATGGTAACTTTCTTCTCTATTCTGAAGATATGAAAGGGATCAGATTCATTTGATTACTTCTGAACGTAATTGTTTTCTTCCTGGCAACATGAATATAGTAAACCAATATAAGAAGGCTCCAGGAGAATGCTTACATACTACTTCCTACTAGAAATGAAATAAAGACCCCACTGAACATTTAATGTCATGAGTTAAACTCTCCCCTCTGTCTGCAAAATAGACTAAATGATGCCTTTCCAATTTAAAAATACATAGTGCTTTGTAGCTTCTTAAATATTTTCAAGTATTGCTAAGTTATTATGCAAAATCTTCTATATCATTAAAAATACAGGCACTCCTAAAACAGTGAGGTTTCTTAATTGCAAACTGCAGAACATGGTGGCTTTCAAAATCTGGTGGTAAAGTATACGGAGATGTTTGTGTAACAGGCAATACTGAAGTTGTAGCAATACTAAGACAAGCTGAAAGCAAAAGAATGTAGGTAATTAAAGGTGAAAGAAGAAAAGCTGGAAAAGCCTTGTAGAGCAGTTTGAACTTTAGATAAATCTACCAGCCAGATTTCCATTGCTTCCCAGTATCCAGTTTTTGTAACACTACATGGCAAAGAAGAACTAGTAGAGGACTGATTTATGGTTGTTGTGTGTAGTTGTGCTCTCATGTTTCATTACAGTAATAAGGAATAGGGCTGTAATATTGATTCAAATCCTAGAGGACTTTGGTTAGATCTGTAAATGGTCAAACCTCCATTCAAGTTTTTAGCAGTTCAGAACTTCACCCTGTACAGGCAAGTGGACTAAGGATCCTATGTGACACTACCCAGCAATGACTTCTCTAAACGCTCTATGAAAGTCACAGGACTGCATATTTGGTTAGTCTATATATAATCAAAGTTCACTTGTTTATCAATATGTGACTGTGTTCCTTCCACATGGTATGGATCCTTAACACTCATTGACGACTGAGAGTTTAGAATGGATATCATCTGTCAGTCTGAGTTTGATTAAATATGAAGAGATTATGGATCATTAAAGAAAAAAGAAAAAAATAATTGCATTTGGCTCCTCTTATCCTTGAGAGGCCCTCTGCTGCAAGTTACATAATGGTAAGAAAGGAGATAAATAAGTCATCTGAACATCTATTCCACTACCAGACTGATTCATTCGTAGTTTGTCTGAAGGGACAATGTGTATTGGGTTTAACAGTGCAAATTCACCTACAGCATGTCTTTTACTTCAGTGGGAATATGGTCTCAGAAAAGGGGAAAACCCAACAGAATAGTAGCAAGATTTTCCCTTTAATTATATTTTAGCTTTAGCTCTGGGTAGCTCAAGTGAGCAGACTCTACACTTATTCTTTTCCATTGTTAGTATTGGATAAAGTACTTCTCTTAATTGAAATGGAACAATGGATCCTTAGAGTTTATTGTTAGGACTAAAATATTTCAATCCATCATCAAATTTATGAAATATTTTGAGTAATTTCATTTCTTCAAAACAGATTATGAAACATCAGAAGCCAAGCCAGGGAGAGAGAACAATGGTAGATTTTTATTCATAGCCATCTTTGCAAGAACTGAATTTCATTTTTAGTGTGTCAATGATTCATTTTCTCTCTTGTTTATCTGGTTTTCTTTCTGCACAGCTTTGGAAGAAAGATGGCTACAAGTGGCATGGAAATGTATATGTTATTCGGCTCACTGAAAAGAAACAGTAGGAATTGCATATATTCTTAAAACTAATTTCTTGTTTTCACATGGGAAGGACAACTTTCTCAGAGGTTACTATACAATGTGACCTTTTTGTGTCTTGCAAGTTTTCAATTAGATTTTGAATCTGAGCAGATCTTTAAAAAATAATGATTGAGACAGAAATGTCTTATAAGCAGAGAAATAAGGTTGAGGTCTCACATGATCTCGTATCCAAAGATTGCATTCATGGAAAGGCATAAATGGAATAGATTTAAAAGTGTTTGAGATTGGAAAACAGAGAACTATTTATCAAATGGTGTTGTAGTTTTATTTATTGATTGATTATATTGGACCTAAAAAATCTGCATTTCTAACTTGCTGATTCCATAATAGTCATATACAGTAAGACTGACAATCCTTTTCTGCATATTCATTTTTGTGGGTATGTATTCATCTGTTATTCTAGGTGTTTCTACTGTGTTTTCCACCGTAGTCTCTAGTTTCTGCAGAACTTTTGTGTTGCTTGGACAACTGTCATGTCACACCCAAGCAGACTCTATAATATGAATACAGAAGACTGGTCATAGACATCTCTTAAAGGATTGACATCTTGGATGGTTACTCTTTATGTAAGAATTTTGGCTGTTGTCAAGAAACGTCTCTTCATAGATGACTGTTGCCAGTCTAAATGACATCACTGTTAAATAAGTTTTTTCTGTTATACATTTGAATTTACTGAGGTTAACCAAATACATGTTTATACTCCATGCTGCACAAAACCTTAACACTCCAGAACCTGCGTTTTCATTTCAAAACATGAAAGTTCTTTACCCATATGGCTGCAAAATTAATCTTTGGATTATGAATCAAACACATTTCACACAGCACTATCATTTGTTTACATTCTTTTGCTAAAGAGGTTTTCTTTGCAATGTTCTTTTTCTTTATATAAAGATGAATTAGAGGTGACAGGGAATCTCTAAAAAGAATATGCCATTTAGCATGGTAGGCTATGTCTTATCAGAATAAATGTTGATATTCTGTCCTATAAAAGTCTATCCATGATCATCAGACTTTATGAATGAATACACTAAATTCAGTATATTTTTAATTAAATAGAATCCTTATGGTATTTAAAATATAAATTCCAAGAACTTTGGTAACTTTTTCAGATAAAATGGAATATTTTTTATCACAATCAGGCTTAACAGGATAAGCAATTGTTCTTTGCCTTTTATGTTTCTACCCTTCAAATGCTTACGCAAGGTAATTACATACACATGGTTGTTATTTATCTAACATGGGTATATCATATACCCATAATTATTTGTTTAGATTACACAAGCTTAACTTTAGTTCTTTTTTAGGTGGTTTTTTTTTTGTCATAAGCCTGATTTTCCATCATCTTACTCATTCCTGTTGCTCTACTCCTGGTTCCTTCTGATTTTTTTCTAACTATTTAGGATAGCTAAAACTGAACAAACATGAAAGATACAGTTTCACAGAAGTATATAGAAATGGACTATAAACCTTCAGAATATATAATCAGAAGGAGACAAAAATACCTCTTGCCAATGTTCAGGATTCCAGTGCATTAGAGAGTCTCGTGTAAAAAGTTAGCTTTCTGATTTACTGCATGTATGTCCTTTACTGAGTGTAATAAAAGAATCTCCTTTAGTCATTAGTGCCATGCAGCCTAATACAGACCGTATACTGTCCTTGATCCATTGCTGAAAGGTCCGGTGGAAGATTAAAATGTTTCATGCAAATGTCAAGGTGCCTATGTCCTGGATGGCTTGCCGAGTAAGTAAGCAGGATAAAATAGGGTAATTTCTGTTGGCCTTCTCTGAGTACAGTTGTTCTTAATAATGCCCAGAAATAAATCCTGCCACTTTTCAACAAAATAAAAACTGTATAATAATAGAAAGCTGGAAAACTAACTCTTCAGAATTTCACTGGGCTAGGACATTAGTGTAAATAGGTGTAGCTTCATTTAATAGAGTTAATTTTGGTAAACTGGGAGTCTGACTTATATGAGCAGATTTGCAGCATATAAGCAAAAATTATCTTGAATACTGGACATCTTTGAGAAATTGCTAAAAGGTGACATTTGGGATTACATCCAATTTTTGAACTTAATTTATAAAGTATGTTAAATAAAGAAAGGTTGTTGGGACAGATTGAGTAGGAAGGGATGATATTTATTCTTTCATTGAAGGTCAGCTCTGGGCAAGTATGTTTCTTACTCCTGCAAATAGTATTCAAGTGAGAATTAGGTAGTGCTTGGAGCAGAAGTGCCAGGAATCAAATTCCAAGGTGGCTCACAGGAATTTATTTCTGAGATCACAGACACAAAAGAAAAGCAAATGTTTGTGCTCATCTGCAGAAATGTGATCCAGGAAGAAGTCACCTCTATCTCCAGAAATGAAGTTGCAACTAAAGAAGGTTGACATTAACCTTGGGCTGGTCTACTAAACTTACATTAATTTTGCCCTTTATGGGTAATTGTGACTGAACAGACATATGTGTACAAGAGTTGTAGGAATAATACAAGTTTTGTGGGGAACAAGTTCTTGACATGTAGATAGCAGCCCTTCCATATCAGGTGTGTATTTCATTTAAGAAATATGGGCACATCTTGCTCACTGTGGAACACAGCAGCCAGTAAAAAATGTACTGCTGAGGAAATGGGGACATAAGATGAAGAGGGACTGGACAATAGCATTAGTAGATTTGGTATGGGAAATTTAAGATATTATCTTTATTATGCAGAGTTGTTCATTCTATTGTCTCAGTTTCATTTTAGAGTGGACAACTGTTCCAGCCTCTGCCATGTCAAGTACAGAAGAATAACTAGCCAGGCAGCACTTATGGTTTCAGTGACACAACATGTATTTCCTATGTGTTATTTCCTACCTTTTGTTTTTCACAGTTGATTTGTGTTAGAAAATTCTTGCACTCCACCCCAGGGAGAGATGCACTTCAGAAATTCCTTTCTTCATGAATAACTACCTACGTAGTTCAAAACCATGTCTGCAGCCATGGTCATTATTATATACGTCAGAGAAAGGTGAAAAACCTCCTCTTATTAAATGGTTCTCAAGAATTTTGTAGCATTTGAAGTGTACATAAAAAATATCTGCACTTCAGGAGTCCAAGACAGATACTGCCTTCTTTTCATTTCCTAGGAGGGACTGGTACTCTGCAAAGCTTACTAACTTGCTATGTCCCCTACCTGCATTACCCAGTTTGGGAATTGCTTCCCTAGATGAGAATCATGAACCAATTTATCTATCAGAAGCTGCTCCCTGAACTTGTCTGTTAGTGATTACTTTACATACTAGGGCATGGGAGTGGTATTTTTAAAATATATCTCACCTTTAAAATTTTGCTCATCTTTTGCTGAAGCTGGATCACATCTGGCAGAAACCAAGAGACTGTCTAACTCCTACTATTATTTCTGTTGGATTAAGAAACAAGGGTCTTGGTAAGAAGCAACGTGCAACCAAAAAGTAGAAACTTTTTATTTAAATGACAGGCACATATATATTCTCAACAACAACAAAAAAATCATGTTACTTAACACACGATGTCACCCAAAATTCAGGAAGATTTGTCTCAACTTCTTTGCACATGTCCTCTGCACCTCTCCTCGTGAATATTGCTATTACTGAGTACTGTAGCACTGAGTTCATTTGGTGATTTATATACTATGTCAAAAATACATTTTAATGTCTTGCTTCTTAATTTCACTGGCAGGTTCTTTCTCCCTGCATTAAAAGGAGCATTTCACTGGCAGGTTCTTTCTCCTTGCATAAAAATCAAATAGGAAGAGCTAGGTTATGGGGTTTTTTTCACCCTATCACCAAGACTGTGTTGAGTAAGAATCCTGAGAAGAACTTCAGTGATATCTCACGATGGCTGGAGAAACAGCCCAGCATATACAATTTGAGTGATCCTGTAGAAAAAATTTTGTCACTGGAATAAAGCTCATGTAAATCTCTTCTCGTCTTCTTCTTCCTCTTTCTCTCCCTCTCTCTCACACACATTTAAAATTTGATCTTTATCTCTTTTCATTAATTCAGGCTATCATTTTATGTAGAAAATAGACAAACATTCTTTAAACTTTTATAAATTTGAAGCTCAGACTGCATGATGACATAGTGAAGTCTACCATTTATGTATTACATAGAGAAAAACTATATTCATTTTGGGTTTTGCCATCTTTCAATTAATCACATGTTCTCTTTTCATCAGTTATGGGAAAAGGGAAAAAAATTAAAATATCCATTTCTTTAAATACTGTTTTTCATTTTACTTGTCTTATTTAGCTGCTCACTAAACCTGGCCTGATTTTTTTTCAGTTTGTTTTCATGTAAGTGTTTTCCACTGACTGTTTTTCCTGTCAGTGTATCTTTGACTGCATTATCATTAACATGGTGCGGCTCACACTTCTCAGTCATTATCATCTTCACCCAAAGCTCAAAAATGAGTGACCAACAGTCCTGCCCAAGTTTTTGTGTTTTCATTAGACCGCATTCCTTCTGCTTTCAAATCTGTCAAGACTTCAGGTAATGGACTCATGACCTGTACATCAAGTAATATTCACACTTATATTCAAGTCCTGAAAACAAATGTGAACTGTCGGAGAGAGGCAATTGGATCATCAGTACTTTCATTCTCAGGTAGAAAATATCGTGTATTATTTAGCAAATGACAGTGAAATGAATGCTTAGTGTGAAGTGTGTTTTATGTCTTATTGAAACTGTTAATTCAGTTTCAGCAAAGGAAAAAGAAAAGAGAATCTTTAATTGGGAGGCTAGAAAGCAACTGCTCTAATATATTTCTGTAACCTTTGCAACAACAGAGAAAACATCCAAGAGTAAGTTACCTTTGGAGCACAGCCCCATGGAAATAAATAATTGTTTGTTCACATACATTAATAAGGTTCAAAGAGACATTGATTTATTAAATGATGGGTCATTAGTAGTAGAGGCAAAGGCTAAACAGGCTTGCATGGAAAGGGTATTACTCTAAAAGACGACACTGTAGCTCTTGTTATCACTAGCATATGTAAATCAATTTAAACTGAATTACTGAAAGTTTGACTGTATTTAAGATACACAATTTCATACATTATTTCTAACTTTAATGTGTGCATCGTTAATATAAGTTGGCACAGTTCCATTCTTTCCAACAGAACTCTGTTGATTTACCCCCCCTTAAGATCTTGCTCATTAACAGCAGTTATCCTCCATTTGTTATAATAATATCAATACATGCCTATTAGGAAATTTTTTTAAAGACAAATATTTAGAGAGTCATTGATACCTTGCTTCTCATAATGCCTATGGAAATATAGGTTGTGTAGATATAAATACACTCTGAAAATGAGAGTAATTGTCCAGCTGGAGAGAAATTGCAATTGGTAATAATGCCTTTTACCTGTCTAAAAATTTTAAAAAGCAATCAAATGTTATGCTAAGAAAACAATAATTTAGAAAATGTCACCAAGTAGATTGATTATATCTTCAATATATTCAATTTACTTCATATCATTTGTTTTCATAAAAATTGTGTTTGCATTGTTTTTGTTTGTGCCTAGCTATGATCTACCTAGAAAGTAAATGAGGTCCCTCTTCAGGTAGAAGCATAAGTTATTTTTCAGAGGTACCACTTTCCATAAGGAAAATAAACCCATTTGTTAAGAAACATTGTGGTAGGGAAAAATGAAGAGGAACAAAACCCAAGGGGGAAAGCCAGCTGATGGTTTCTTAGGTTTACTCCTACATGCCTATACACAAATACATTCATGTTACATAAATTAATTTTATTATTCTGAAAACATGCCATATTATTTTATGGATGATGCAATTACTAGTTTTGAATTGATAATACTGGACTATAAGTACTGTGGTAGCTAATTAAACTGAGTAGCAAAGAGGCAAGTAAAAAAAAAATGTATCTAGAATTAGAGTTATAACATATGTAGGGAGAAATATAACATGGGTATACAGAAGGCGGAGTTTTGAGAAAAAGCATTCTGCAATGTAGTTTTATACTGACATCAATGTTTTTTTGCTACCATTTGAAAGGCAAAGGGTTTTAATATTCTTCCCCCTGTTTATGCATTAATACAATATTCAGACTTCATGCTGATAAACGTCATCTTGAGTGAATACATATATGTAAGTTATAAAAAGAATGGGTTTGAAAAATGCATACCCATTTTTTATTTAAATACTGGCAGCATACTTAATGGATCTATTATGAAAACATGACTCATTTAGTGTACCCAAAAGATTAAAAGAATACTGTATAGAGGACAATGCATTCAAGTATGTTTAAAATATATGTTGTAACAGTTGAGAGTACTTAAAATATATCTTTAAGTCAGTGGGAAGATTTAAAACTTTAAAGGGCAAAATATGTTACCACTTTGCCAGCAACTCTACATCAGAGAACAACAGAGCAGCTCACCATAATGCGTGCGGAAGGAATATCAAGTGAAAGAAGGGAGTGAGGAGGAATCAGCAGTTGGCTACACAGTACAGTCAAACCTCAAACAGCTATTACTCAAAACGTTTACATTTTCAGTCAGCTGCATGTGGTCGTGATTGAACAAAGAGTTCATTTTCAGCTGGAATGCTATTAATTTAGGGAAATGATCACACTGAAAGAGAGTCTGAAACATTATTTTGTCTTCCAGCTTCTACATCCCCCTTCCTCCCTGCCAAACCTGAGAGACCATCTGACATCAGAGTGCTGAGGTTTTTTGTTTGTTTGTTTTCTCGTGCAAAACCACGTCAGGGTACTTCCCAATTAGTGGAGCTGTACCAGGTCCCGCTGCAGAGGTAATCAGCAGTGATCCATCACAGCTGTCACATCTGTCCTTGTACTATACCTTTCAATGTATTTCAGATGTTTTTAATGTATGCCTTATACTTCAATGTAAACAGGCTTTGAATTTTATGAACCTAATAAATTTAATGAATTAACCCAGCCTATAAAAACATAACAAAAGCACAAATAAATATTTAGAAAAAATTAGGTCACCTCATGTGTGAATGTAGTAATAGTCTATTTCCACTTGCACTACATTTATTGTACACTTTTAACATGCTACCTACAGTATTTCTGAATGTCTCTTAGCCTGAATCATACTAAAGATAGCATGAAAAGTGCCTTTGTTGTATCTTAGTTTTTCTTGGCTCTGTTAGGCACAGCACGAAAGCAAGAAGTATTTGGCCCTGTGTATCTAAGTTGTCATTTGGAAATTTGAAGTTTTGGTTTCTTTCCTACATGCTGAGGTTTAATGTAAACCATGTCACCCACCTTGAGCAATTATGTCATATCCCTTTGTGATAGCACTCTGAAGTTCTCTGAAGCTGCCAGTGAGTTAGTGCCATTCTCTCCTTTCATAAATGTTGAACAAGTGCAATAAAGAAAAATCTAGCACTTGTTCATGGAGCAAACTTTGTAATTTATAGGACAAATGCCAGAGCCAATGTTTAATCCTCCATTAACATAGAATCAAAAATAATTAAAAAGGCTTCCAGAATTTAATTTTAGCTCAGTTAAGTCATATAATCGTTATGGTTGTTCTGACTTTCACTTCCATTTCCAGGAAACTGCATTTCTTGCTTCACAATAGCAGGTATTGTGGTTCCTGATCCACTCATGACAGCTTTGAAAGTTTTCACAGATTCATGGTGGGAGAAAAGACTTTCCATGTTATTTTATCCTTTTCCCTTTCTAGAACTGCATTACTCTTTATAATGGACACTGCAGAACTGTCTTCAGTGTAGCTTCAAATGGCTGATCAAATGGCTTCCATCACCACTTACCATTTATCAGATGTAATGACATATGTAAACTTTGTTTTTCAAATGTGGTAGAAATTGTATTCTGAACTTTCACTCAAAGGACTCATTAATACAGAAAACCAAACAAAATAAGAGATCCATCTGTATCTATTTGATACTTCATTCCTGTATCTACCAGAATCATTCTGATTTATAATCTGATACAGATGATATGATGAGACAGAAGGAGGAACAGAGTGGAGACAGACTGTGATGGTGGAGTAGGGACTGGTGTGGTTCAGAAGAGAACCTCCATTGGAAGATGGGGAAAACTACTGTAAACTTGACCAAATTATATTTTAGCTATATGGCACATAGAATCATGAGTCTTCCATTAGATACCATTTCTTTGTGTTAGCAGTCTCCATGAACTCCTCTTTGTTGGAAAAATGAGATTAAAAGGTTAAGGTATGCAGTATAAGTTACTTTTCTGGATGGTGCAGAAACAGGAACACATCCTAAGAAAACGGAGAAGAACTGATTTCTGGAGAAATTTCTGTTTATATCAACTGTAAAGAGAGCTTACAATGTAACAGAGATAAGATGACCAACTCTGAGATGGGTAGAGTTAGGTGAAATGCTGGCTTAAGCAGCCAAGGCCCATACTGACCATGTAGTGCTAGATTTTAATTATGTTCAAGAACTGTTGCACCCTCCAAAGTTTCAGATGTCTAGAAAATTTGAAAATATTTTGGGAAATCAAGTTTTCACAGACATCTTTTGTGTCATCATGATTGTGTAAAAAACCCTGTCGTGGTTTAACCCCAGTCAGCAACTAAGCACCACACAGCCGCTCACTCACCCTCCCTCCCCAGTGGGATAGGGGAGAGAATCGGAAAAAAAGACTAAAACCCATGGGTTGAGTTAAAGACAGTTTAATAGGACAGCAAAGGAAGATTAAAAAAAAAATAAAATAAAAATAATAATAATAATAATAATAATAATAATGTACAAAACAAGTGATGCGCAATGCAATTGCTTACCACCTGCCGACACCCAGCCAGTCCTCGAGCAGTGATCGCTGCTCCCTGGCCAACTCCCCCCAGTTTATATAGTGAGCATGACGTCCTATGGCATGGAATAGCCCTTTGGCCAGTTTGGATCAACTATCGTGGCTGTGCCCTCTCCCAGCTTCTTGTGCACCTGGCAGAGCATGGGAAGCTGAAAAGTCCTTGGCTAGTGTAAGCACTACTTAGCAACAACTAAAACATCAGTGTGTTATCAACATTATTCTCATACTAAATCCAAACCACAGCACTATACCAGCTACTGGGAAGAAAATTAACTCTATCCCAGCTGAAACCAGGACAACCCCCACAACCTATGTCAAATACTGGATAAACACTTTGTGATGTTATACATTGGATAAATATTTTGGATTTGAGGCATAAGGAATGTTTGTACTAACATGACAAACTGGTAACAAACTGGTGAGTAACATTGATGAAATTTGGATTTATACATTTTATTTTCTCTATATACAAAAAGGCTAAATCGATTGTTATAGAACCTTTTAGACAAGCCTGTCAACTCCAAGAATGTTTCTATAGCAGGAAACAAATACTGTGTCCTTTTTCTTAGCTTTTTAAGACCTTGCTTACAGGTATACCACTGAAGATTTTTATATATTGCCTTTGCTTCTACTTGAAAAGCAATTGTTCTTTGTGTAAATTATTTTGGCCTATTCGTTCTTGAATGGAGATTTCTGCATATGAACTGACAGGTGCTAGAAATATTGTTTATGCCTCTCACCTGAAAAGCATGCATTGGGGATGGTTTTGCTTTGTTTTGTTTTGTTTTTTTTTTTTTTTCTTCTTGTATTATTACTTAACTTGGGGAAAATAATTTAAAACATTTGGTTTAATTCCCACCTCTAACATTTTATTCCTAAGGAAAAAAAAAACCAAAACCAAAAAACCCTCCAAGATTCTTTACAAACTTTTCCTGGTCTGTGAAAGTAGTATCTTTTTCACTGATACTTTTGATGGCTCTGTTTTGTTACTTTTCTCTGAACGACTGGGAGCTTCTCTTCATTAAAACAGAATGTATCTTTCACCATTGCAATTCCATCAAATCTTTTCCATAGAAACAGCTCAGCAAGTGTAAGGGTATGGGTTTCCTCATTTATGTCTACGCCTATATTAAACAGTTTTGCACTGGCCTAATTTTGTTCAATGAAGACTACATCAATATAATTCTGCTGTCAAAAATATAGCAACTTTTAGGTGTGTAACTCCTTATGCTAATATAAAACTGCATAGACTACGTAAGGATAGTCCACTGTAAAATGTTCAGATGTCTTTAGCATGACAAAAGAAGAACCCATGAAGAAAGAGAGAAACCCCATTTCTGAGAACAGAAGGAATGCCTCAACAGCAGAGAAGTATTTGTCCTTCCATCCACATGCTGTGATGGGAATGGTAGTAAGTTATCTTTTGTTTCAGTAAGTTGGCTTTTCAAGAGTGATAAGACTGATGTGGCGGTACTGTTTGTGTATCTGTGTGGCTTTCCTCACAGTGAAACTTGTAAATGCAATAGCCAACATGAACCAATCAGACAAATGAAACACAGTGATCACAGATACTAGATGTTTAATAGGATTTGTCTGTTTTGCAATGCCATGTGGTGGAGATCCTATAGGCTTGACCCCACTAAGGAAAAATCTCTTAAGTTCCCCCCAGGCTTGCAACAGAGCTCACACCTGCACTGTCAGACAGGTATCTGTCAGCATCAGATTTGTAACTTCTTTTCCACTCATTCACAGAATCACAGAATGGTTGAGGCTGGAAGGAACCTCTGGAGGTTGCCTTGTCCAAATGCCTGTCCAAGCAGGGTCATCTAGAGCAGGCTGCCCAGGACTATGTCTGGGTGGCTTGTGAATATCTCTGAGGATGGAGATACCACAACTTCTCTGGGCAATCGCTGCTAGCGCTCAATCACCCTCACAGTGAAAAAGTGTTTGTTGATGTTCAGACAGAAACAAGACATTCCATGAGGGTTGTTTGTCTACTGTGTATCTCTTGTGTTCAGTGTCCTCTGGGACCCAAGTAATCTCCCTATGACAATTATAATTTAGTATGAATATATAAAAATGTATATATATAAAAGCACACACACGTATATATATACTGTATATACTCATATTATATATACACATATTGTCTATATGTGTGCATATGTATATATACACATATATCCATATATATGTGTATATGTACGTATGAGGGCTTCAGGTCAAAGTACCTCAAGTACTTGGAGGGCTATTCTACCTCTGACTGCAGTGGAGCTGTTACAGAATGATGGTGAAACTATGTCCTGATGTTTGAAGGCACCAGGACTGGTTGAATAGTTTTAAAAGGTATTGTAAGATAGGGGAAGCCAAACGTGGCACTTTGTCATTCCTTATTATTTACAGGGAACAGCCTCTGCATCTGTCCCAGAAATCTCCCCCAGATTTTGACTTAGCAGAAACTGTTTTCTTGGTTCCGAAACAGAGCCCAGGAGCTAGACAATCTGGAGACCAGTATTCAAGATCAAAGCTTTTCAGCGTATACACACACTCAGAGTATCTAGGGAGCACTGGCTTTGAAATCCAAGCTTTATTGACTCTGTTGTTCATGAAATTACTTGTTTCAATGTCTTTTTCTTTTCCAGTGATATACTACTTATTGCTTTTTGTGATGTTCTAATTAATGTTCACAAATGTTATCAGATGAAGGGGAATAGATAAGGAGAAAATATTTTTGCTATTAAATAGTAGCTTGCAGAAGTAATAACATCAAGCTGGCAACTGTGCTTTAATATGCATTTTTATTTTCCATATTAATTTGTTTACAATCAAGTGCAGAATATCTATAACTTAAGTAAGTAAGTTCCCTTTTCTCTGCTGGAAATCTTTTTTACTTCATCATGTAAATGGAAATGTTTTCACATCCTCCCACAAATATTTAAGTCTGCATGCATGGCAGGATATTGACTCTGTATAATGCATCTCAGAACAGTCTAACAGGCTCTGCCTGGGAATATGCGTGTGCCCAGTATGCTGTGAAAAAAAGAACAGAGATCTCAGAAACAGATTTCTTTAATTTTTTGGGGGGACAGTGGCAGTGCTATTAGAGACACATAAAACTTACTAACATTCCAAACAACATCAGTGAAAATGTAAAAACATTTACTTTCTGTATTGGTAGCCATTCTTCATCATATTTTTAATTGTATTTCTGACAAACCAACAAGAAAAAAAAGCCTGCTTCTACTAATAGGTCATTCATGTTCTAATAAAGAAGAGACTGTATAAATTGTGCCTTATATCATCAAATGTTAATAACAACTGTAATGAAGCAGGCACATGTACATTCCACCTACATAAAAAGAGTAACAGTCAAATGCAACCTTTCATGTCCTAGTTACTATCTATTAACTTCCAAAATTATGCTAATCTTTTTTTTTTAAAGGAGTTATTGATTTTTATTTCTTTTTAAAGCATTTAAATACCACAATAAGAGGAAAAACAAAGAAAAAAGGAACAGAGTATCTTCTACCTTCATTGTCTAGATAGCAGGAGGTCTTTGAGAACAAAGAGATTTAGCTGTCAGTGAAGACAGTACCTAGCAGAATGAGGCATCTGTCCCAAACTGCACCGTAGTTTTCTTTGCCACTTTGTTTTCATGCTTTGTTTCTCATTTCTGTCTTGTTTGTTTTCCTCATTTGTTTGCTTTTACTGTTTAAGTGAAAATGCACACCAATCTGCATAATTTGCATGTCAGGGATGGGACACACTATATCAACACATCATCACAGCCAAGGAAATAACAAGTAACATATCTCTCATCATATAATCTAGAAAAGAGAGCTGAAAGGAAACATTTAGTGCTCTGTTTTTCTGTCTTCCTGCTGTGCAATCTGAAATCCCTTTTAATAGACTCCAAAATATCACTCAAGCAGGCAATGCAGGAGATTGAAATCTATTAAGCCAGGTAACGCTTCATTTTCCACAGACCTCTAGATGAGAAGAGGTCATTTAAAAAAAAAAACAAAAAAAGGGTACTTTTAGTCATGTAGTTAACATTTGAATGTTAAATGAAAAATGCTGCCTCTTCTAGTCAGCACAGCTCACTTCAAAGTGCAGATTTTTTTTTAAGGATAAAGATATAACACTAATATTCTAATGTACATAGAGTCCTTTAGTTTCACATAAGGACTGATTAGCATGCTTTCCCAGTCATTACTGGATGAGCTGTACAACATGAACAGTATTAGGCATTAGAGGAACAGGCCAAGAGGATCCCCATGAAGTTCAACAAGGAGAAGTGCAGGCAGAACAAGTCCATGTGTCTGTACAGGCAGGGAGCTGTCTTGCAGACAAGGTCCTAGGAGCCTTGGTGGATAAGTTGAATGTGGCTCACCAGTGCATTCTTGCAGTGTTAAAGACTAACCACACCCCCTGGGCTGCATTAACCAGAGGGTAGCCCACAAGTTGAGGATTGTGCTTACTCTCCTCTACTCCCCATTTCTGATCTTGCATCCGGAATAGTTTGTCCAGTTATGGGCCCTCTGTACAAGAGAAATGTCAACAAACTGGAGAGAGTTTAGTGCCGGGCCACCAAGATGGTTAGGGAGCTGCAACACATGACCTGAGAAAAGAAAAATTTGACCAAATTTCTTTGACTTGGATGAGAAAAGACTAAAGATCATAAGTAATGGGTATACGTCTATAATGCTAATAGCAGTCTTCAGCTACTTAAAAGGAGTTATAGAAAACATGGAATCAGACTCGTTTTGGGTGGTTAATACGAGGATAGAATACAGTGGTCACAAGTGGCAGCACAAGAAACACAACTGGGCATAAGAAAAAAACTCTTCCCCTTGTCAGTGGTTAAGCATTAGAACAGGTTGCCTAGAGCAGCTGCAGGATCACCATTCTTGAAGACTTTCAACATTCAGATGGGCCAGGCTTTATGGTGTCTGGTCTAACTTTAAAGCTAGCCTTGCTCTGAGAAAAAGTTTGGAGCAGATGACTTCCAGTGGTCTCTTCCAACCTAAATTTTTCTTTGATTCTGTGTTCAAGAGTTTAAAACTTTATTTCAGGAGACTCTTTTGGAGGGTTTTTTTTGGCCCTTGCAATGGTCAACATGATCCGGAATTGCCTTGTTTTTCCTTAAAAAAATGAGCTCACAAAAACTTGGGATAAATACAGAGCTCCTTTCAAAACTGGATTTCAAAATATCTTTGTTTTAGCTAACATCTGATATTAGCAACTCTATCCTGCATTTCCACAATCACCCCAAATAATTCCTACACTGGAATTTTAGCTATGATCTCCTGCTTGATTAGAGAGGATAAGCAGGAAATACTTAATAACCTTGATCTGAAGAGGAAGGCATTAGGTAGCTTGTTTATATATTTTATAGATAGTTTTCATCAATATTACCACCTAAGCATCTCACAATCCTCTGTTGGATTGAAAATTCACTGATCACAGGAACTGCTTTGCACAAGAATGCAAAAAGGAGGAGTAATTCTCTGTATTTCAAATTGCCACGTTTATAAGACTTGTTGCACTTCCCCTCACCCCTGTCACCCCCCTTTCTCCCTTAACATCGCTTTTATGGTCCTATGTCTTTTGTCTCTAAATGATCCAGGGTAGAATTTCACAGTTCTCCTAGCCATTGGTTACTGCAGCTTGTGCATTAAATACTGACTTAGCACAGGTATCTGTTGTCTTTCTCTTATAGAATATGAGATCACAAAGTGTAAATGAGACATTTCTTAATCAAAATAATACTTATTTGGAATAGATAGGAGAAAACAAAAATAAAATGGGAAAGTCTACGAGAATGTCTATCTCATGGTAATGTGAGCAGTGTGAACTTTTTGAGCCATATGTTAATGAATCTATCTATATTCCTCAGGCTGGGTTCAATTATTTTAGAGCTTTAACAAGCTCTTCTGTGGTCTACCTGCATTAGCTGAGCAATGCTTCTTCTGGGCTATTCCTTCCTTCCTTAGGTCTTTGATCATACAGCTTCCATTTAAAATAACCCAATATATACTGATACAATAAGTGTCTCAACGACTTACAAGACATAGGCTGTTATTAGCAGCTCCCAATTTCTCTCACAGACCAATAGTAAGTGGCTATTTCCTGGGACAAAGAAGAAACCATGATAAAACAGCAGGTTTTCAGAGTCACCATGCCTGGAGCTGCTCCAATTTGCATAACGCCTTCAGCTTGGGGCTGTGTCAGGTTTTATTAGCTGAAGTCTGCAGGCCAAACAAATGCTGAGGACAGTTCAGGTAAATTTCCAAACTTTTGAATTTTAACCAAGTTAACAATTAATTGATAAACTGCTGGGATGTACACATGACTGTTAGGTTCAAATAGTGAGGGGAGAAAATATTCCCTGTCAAAATGAAAGAAAAATTACATCAGGATTTAAGATTATTAATATTTTTCATTATGCTTCTCTGTGAGGTGACAGTTATTGAACAAAAACCATGATGTTTGCATAAAACTCACTTTGTGATTTGACAGTAAATAAAGTGGAATAATTATTTCAGAAGCTAAAGAGGTCTGAAAACATTTCAAGAATGTTAGTGGAAATTATGTATTCCTTACAATTCCTTGTGCCTCCTCATGTTGGTTATAAAGACTTGTGAAGCTGGGATAGTTAACAAAGAGATAATCCAAGTCATTTATATGGAAAATTAATGGTCAAGAAAGCCAAGATGGAACTACTCCAAGACAGGTAGTTTGGGTTGCTATCTACACTGTGAAGAGCAATTTAATTTTTTTTTTAAATGCTTGTCCCTAGGGTGACCCATTATTTTCATTTTGAGTAAAATTTTCTCCACAATCTACAGTTTTTCTCACACTCATAAACACATTTCTTTTATGCAAAATTATTCCTGACCTGTTTATTATAAAAACTAGATGATATGTCTCTATATTGTATGTAATATACATACATTACATGTTATTGTATATCATATTGTTATTGTATTATTATATGATATTGCTTATAATGTATTTCTTGTAAAAAAGATACAAGAAATCAGTGATGTGAATTTGGCTCTATATGCCTGTCCTATTTCATTTTCAAAGATGTATTAAAATCATAACATATTTGCATGAGTTGCATTAAGGGAAGGCATAAATAATACTTTTTCTAATAATAATTCTTTGTGTCTTTTAATATTCCTGATAAATGTTTTATTTCTCTCATTATGACTGTCTATAGTTCCAAGATTTTTTTTTCCAAATTTATTTAAACTTTATAAGTTTAGGCTGCTCAGTTGCACAGAGAGGTCTAAGCTATGGTTTTTGCATCAGGATCAAACTTTTGGAAAATATTAACATATTTGGTTGTCGTGGTTTAGCCCCAGCTGGCAACTAAGCACCACGCAGCCACTCGCTCACTCCCCCCTGGTGGGATGGGGGAGAGAATCGGAAGAGCAAAAGTAAGAAAACTCGAGGGTTGAGATAAAGACAGTTTAATAGGGAAAGCAAAAGCTGCGCACGCAAGCAAAGCAAAGCAAAGCAAGGAATTCCTTCACTCCTTCCCATGGGCAGGCAGGTGTTCAGCCATCTCCAGGAAAGCAGGGCTCCATCACGCGTAATGGTTCCTTGGGAAGACAAACGCCATCACTCCAAATGCCCCCCCTTCCTTCTTCTTCCCCAGCTTTATATACTGAGCATGATGTCATGTGGTATGGAATAGCCCTTTGGTCAGTTTGGATCAACTATCCTGGCTGTGTCCCCTCCCAGCTTCTTCTGCACCTGGCAGAGCATGGGAAGCTGAAAAGTCCTTGACTGGTGCAGCAACAACTAAAACATCTCTGTATTATCAACCCTGTTTTCAGCACAAATCCAAAACATAGCCCCATACCAGCCACTATAAAGAAAATTAACTCTATCTCAGCTGAAACCAGGACATTGGTTCAGCATTTTCTGTTCAGATCTGTCTTAGTCAATACTGCCTTTCAGCCCCAAAAGGGAGCAAACTTCTCTTTCTCCTCATTTTGACTTATAAATAGCTTTGGATATATGCAACAGGGTCTTGCTTGGTTACTTCCTCTCACTGCAATTTTGTCTCTCGGAAAACACTGTACAAGACAACAATAAAGTTTCATGCAAATTGACCTAAACAAAATGGTTATGGTATGAATAAATAACCATACTGTAAAGGCCTCAGTGCTTTTCATGTAGTTAGTTAAACAGCTGGAATTGGATTTACACTGATTACTCATCCTGTTCTCTTCCTTTTGAAAGGAAGCAAAGGAAAATAATTTCTTTCATGAACCATTGCAGTCTTATCTTCTGGCTCATTCTGCTTTCCACTGCTTTGGTCTTTTCTATTTTGCTCTGTTTTGTTTAATTTCATGATAAACTCAAAGACTGTTAATTCTCTTAAACTATTCTCATTTTCTCAGATTTATTGGAAAAATTTTCCTGTAAAATCTTGAAACGTATACTTCTACACTTCTCTGGTGTCAGAAATGTGTAAAGTAATCTTTTTTTTTCCAGTCTTGAATGTAAACAATCTTCTTTTTTCATGGAAAAGTAGAAGGAGGTGTACTTACTCATAATTCAATAGCTGTTGAAATAGAACAGATGTCATCTTAGTGATTGTCGTCTAATCAGTTGTCCATGCTTAGTTAAAAGAATTGGTTAACATTCTTCAATGGAGATTAATAAACCCACTCACCCACCTCACCCCCCAAAAAAAAACCAAGAAAAAGAAAAATTAGAAAGAAGTAGGAAATTTAAAAATTCCAATGGGGAAGAAAGTACACTAATTGTTCACAGATAATGTAAATTATCTGATGGTGTGAAAGAAGATGAGTGATGCATAAGAAGATGCATGATGATGCAAGAGAGCACAACAAAAAGAAAGGAACAGGCTGAGAAATGGTCATGTTGTACTACTCCTATTTTTGCAATCCTGAATGCATTTTTTTACATGCTTTTTATCAAGGTGAAGGAAGATATTTTCTATTAGATGCTAAATGGTTCTAAATTGAGCTTAGAGGCGTAATCATTGGATCAGAGAAGGGTATGATGAAGCTCCTGTGCCAAAAAGCCTTCACTTGTTTTATAGTTGGGTCAGCTGGTCTAAAGAAAATTGCTGTAACTTTTCTACAGACTTTGCTTTCATTTTCCTTTTTGGATTTTCATTGCTACAGTAAGCTTTATAAACCACATACATTTGATATATTTTTATTTAAGAAGCAATTGCTTACCCTGTCAGTGAGGCTGTGAGAAATGAGGAGAGTCATAGAATACTTGGACCTTAATTTTCACTTATCCTTAGCCCCTTTGATTTGCTCTGGCTGTGTAAAGTGGCTTTAAAATTACATTTACCGTGTCTTAAAGGCTCCTAATCAGTACTACTTCCAGAGAAAAGGGGCTTAGTGTAAATGAGAATCAGGCCTCCTGAAGAGTGTTTGCACAGCAGGTTGTCACTAAGGTTATTTAGCTGCAGCTGCTTCTGCAGTAGAGGCACATTTAGAAAATTCATTGTTAAATGAAATTCCAACTCCCATTTGCTTTGCACCTCCTAGGACGATCACAAGCCAAAGTATAATGATGCAACACAAAACTTGTGGACCTGTAAGAAATATAATGTAGCCAAGTAGCCTTTTTTCTTCCAGGATGTGGTCCTTTTACTGGTTAACAAGCCATCTAAGTGTGTAAGAACAAAATGTTGTGTTGGAATGCTTTTAAATAGCTCACCAGTGCCGACACTTATTTTCTGTTTTAATGTTCTGGAAAAGGTCTAATTTCTGCTCTGTACTACACCTGAAGACAACTAAAGTTAGAGATAGATTTTGATGATTTCCATATGTAAGTGGAAAACTACAGTTTGGTCTTTTTGAGAAAAAAAAAAAGAAAAAAAGAAGTTAAGTCCACAGGCTCTTGGAATTTTAATTCAATATTTGTTGTCTTATTCTTATTTGTACCAAAAAGATATAGAAGAACTGAAAAAAACCCCAAAACTCTCTTTCTTATTCTTCCAGTACAGGTTGCTAATTCTTCTGTGTATGGTTGGAATCTGGATGGATTGTTCAGCAGGTTACAGTGGCAAATGCAGTGTTGCCTGGGAAATATCCTTTGACAAGCCTACAAAAGATTTGTTTGTAAAGGAAGTACACAGTCCTTGGCAGAAGGATGCATTGGGAGTGTATAACTCCTTTCACACATGATAATGTTCCGAATCTGGTAGGTTTGTCTTCTGAAAAGTAAACAGCTCTTCATGGGTAACTTTAACAGCCAGAGAATAACATTTTACTCTAGCGGGAAAAATTTACTATTCTGTCCAGAAAAGCAATAAATTCTCTGTGGGTTGAAAGAACATAAAAATAGGTGAAGATATCAGATTAATCCATGCTGTAACAAAGCAATATTTGTATTTTTTATTCTCATTCAACATCCTATTACTAAAATATATTGATCTTAGTATATACTATATTTACAGAATACATTTATTAACTTGTTCCTGTTTCATCAACACTTATTTCCTTATGGTTTTTTCTGTCTCATTTTTTTTTCCTATCATTTATCTTATATCTTCCTATCCATCTTTTACTATCTACTGCTTATATTCTTTCATTATTGGAGACAAATTCATGCTTTACAGGAAGCTGTGGACATGTAAATTTCAAGCTCTTTTGCTCTCTATTGGTAGTGGGAAGGAACAAACATAGCTAATTGCTTTCAAAAAAATCCTCCTTTTCAGCTTTTCTGAAGGTTCAATCAGTTCACAAACATCTGTGGAATCATTTGTCCTTGAAGAATTTTCATTGAGTCTTTTGGAGCTACAGCCAACAGTTTGGCATGACAAAATTTCATGTGAGCTTCCAGGCTGTTACGCATACAATCTGATCTTGCAGACGTCTGATCTTAGTACAATCTCACTGGATGAACCTAAGTGTCTCAAGTAACACCATAGCGCTGCAACTGCCATTTGGAAAGACTGTGTCTTAATTTCAGAACATTTGTGGCAGATATTTTTCCTTCTTATTCTTTTCATAAAGCAAACAAAGTAAAAATTATTTAAGTAGCTGCTTTATTGAAATCAGAAGGATTAGCTGTGTGGATCTAATATTTCAGTTTTTCTAAATAACTTTTCCCACTCTAGTATCATAACAAATCAAAATCTATTGTTATGTATTTGAACCTTTGACAAGGTCTAACTGTCCTTCTTGCTACTTCTTTATAGCTCCTAATACCCTTTCATGATTAGTTCCTATGGACATTCAGTTAAATTGCTGAAGTCAAATTTCTCAGATTTTTATGCCTGTTTTTCCAGGCCAAAGCAACTGATATTTTGAAATATTATGAAGCTTGAATCAATATGTTTTTACCTTTCATTAATGTGGGTTTATGCTTGCAAGTTTATAAGATCTGTTTCTACAAATTATATTTTCTTTCCTCATTCTTTCTGTTTTCATTTTCTTAACAAAGCTGAAGCTAGGCTTGATGATCAAAACATCCTGTCCATCATTCACCAAAAAACAAACCACTGAAGAAAATCCCAACCTGCCTTTGATTTAAATGTTTAGTTTGACTGAAAATTCTGTCAATAGCAGAAATATTGTGAAATGAACTAACTTATACATGCAAAATGGATGAGTTAGTTAGTTACATGCTTGAGCATTTAGTAGTAAAACACAGAACTTTCTACTCCAGCTACTGGTTTATTCACAACCCAGACCTGTAGCAACCATAGTTAAAATCTAGTGGATGTTTTGTAACTTGTCATAGTGGACATGGTTGACAAATAGAAAGGAAATAAAACCAAACGAGCAAAAATAAATAGCAGCAGTGCAGAATACTATACAAGTATTGAAACGTAAAAATATTATTTTTAAAATTTGCACAGCACTCTGAACTATTTCTTCTTTTTGCTGCATCCACACATTGGGAAGCTGTTCATTGAGACTTATCCTTCCACTATCTGTTGCTCACTGGCACTTTGAATCAAAGCCCACTGACTGGATGATGAAATGTTACAATAGAATTTTATCAATGATTTCCATGGGACAAAAATTTCAACCTTAATTTTTTCAGAAGTTTTTGTAAAACCTTGAACAGCTCATAAGTTCCCCTATTTAAGTAAGGAATAAATGTACTGTCTGTAGCTGTTGAAAATAGTTTCATGAGAAAAGAAAGTTTTGTTTTCAATAGACATGATTAAAATAAATATGTTGGGTTTTTTCATTAGCTTTTCAAATTAAATATCACAGCTATAGCAAAATGATTATAGAAATACTTTATTTATTGACAGTGTTCTAGAGAAATATGAGAATTAAAAGTCAAGTGAATATCTAAGGTAAAATTTAATCTGGGAAAAAAAAGTGGAAAAAAATTGAAAAAAGTAATTTCAATAGAAAAAGGTTATTTGTCAGGAAGAGTTATCCTGCTTTTATTAACTTCTGAAGCAAATCTCATTCATCACTTGATCTCTGTTAGTATGATTTCAGTACTTGTAATAGGAAGTGCCCTAAGTATTTTGCAGGCTGGAATAAGTCTGACTTTCCTATCAAATTGGGCTGATTGAGGCTGTCGGTTTTGTTTACGTGATTGGCTATGCAAAGTCCATATGATGTAATACACTGGTAGAATCCATTTTGAATGGTTGCATCCAACAGTTGCAACTGTAATCCAAGCAGAATACATACACATCCGTTTTTTGGTGCAGGAAACATTGCTGGCATTTTTTTAAAAGTCCAGGTATGTGGCGTTCCCTCTATGGAAACCACAGTCACGCTATGCGTTCTGCTGGGGAATATGTCCTGGCTGATACTAACAAAATTGTTTTTAACATGGATGCAGGCTTTGTTATTGCAAAGAAAAGAGGGTAAAAAATGTCAAGTGCTATACTGCAATCACATTTACTTGTAGGACTTTCATTTTATTCCATTCTGATCAGGCTTAACAAATTTTGGAGAAATGCCTCAGAGTTCTGTTTTCAGAAGCTGCTATTTAATATTCAGAAGGTTGCTCAATGCCACTGCCTTCTTGTGGGTAGAGCTGTACCTTGCTGATATTTCATCTGTGATGATGAGATCTTCCTCCAAAAAACCTAAAACCTAAAGAAGGGTGAATCTGTGGAATCTGTAAGTGATTCTTCCACAGTGTCTGCCCCAATGGAAGAAACCTGTTTTGCTTCCACAATTGATATAAAAATTAGCAGATTTACAATATCTTTGCTTAGAATACAATGTAATGGCACATTTCGTTTCACCCTGACAATGCAAAGTGACTCACAGAGATCAGGGAATTACTCTACAGGGTATGTAAGCCCTCTGCAGTGACAAAATCCTCATCTTGTTTGGGCATTATAGGCATGTTGGAGCCTCTTAAGAAGAATAACAGCTACCATCGAGTTTACTGCGACTTGTCGAAATTTGTCTTTTGTCACGACTGGCTCTTTGTTTCTCTCACAGATTATCCGCTCTATGATAAATATGTACACAAAAGATCAAGAATAATATATGGCTTCTTCCCAGGCAAGGCCAAAATTACAATGCGGAAGTGTAAATGGGAGCCATAAAAGAGCTGTCAGAAGTACAAACAACACATCCAAACAAAAAAGGTGTTCTAAGCCAGGAAAATAATTAAAGGATCGCCTTGAAATCCCATACTGCAAATAAAAGGATAATGTAAGAGTAATCCCAGCTTTCAGTTTCCTGATGCTAAATTGGAAAATAATAAGTATGAATAATCAAATATACAAGTAAGGGTTACTCCAATGTAAGTATATTTACCCCAAAAACCTTTACAAAATTTACATCAAACCATAAAACATCAAGCTTTTTTTTACCCTAAAAAAAGAGGAAAACAAAAACCACTAAAGACTACGTTGATGTTTTATAAAAAGTTCTATATCCAAACTAAAATCTGGTATAATTTCATTTCAGATATTTGATTAAAATCCAGTCTGAATTAATTGCTTTTAGCCATGACATTCTACCTTTCCTTTTAAATAGAGGAGGGAAGATCCTGTTAATTTCATATATAGTTCTGTGTGGCTTTTTTTGTTTTGGGATTTTTTTTCCCATCTGAAAAGCAGATTCAAATATTCAGATATTCCAGTTCAGTCTAAGTCCACTGGGCTAACTGATTCTGTTTATTTATTTACTTTTATCATGAGGGATGCTTAATGTTTGGGTGTCTTTTGAATCTACGTTTTCAAAGCTCCAACTAGATGAGGTGGCTGAAATCTCAGTAGTTTTGTGACAGAATATCATAGCAAGTGTTATGTAATTGTGGGGTCAGTCCATAGTTGTCATTTTTTGCCTCAGTTCCACATCTGTAATATAAAACACTACTTTTTTTTTTTTTTTTTAATCCTATCATTTGCCTTTTTTTTATTTATAACGGAAGATACTACTGGAAAACTGGTATCTTACTATGTTTCTCTACAATGGCCTTCAGCTTTATTTGGTAGCCCAACATAGGCCTTTGTGATATAGACACACTTCAACGAGTGGCTAATGATGGGCTGTAACAGGAAAGTCTGATATTTAGGATGACTGCAGGCAGAGATGAACATTCTTCTTCTCAAAATAATTAATTCTGAACCACATGTGGATTCAGTTGTTGAGTTCAGTCAAGCATTCAATGGGTGTTCTCACCCTCTTTTTCCATTGATGAGGATGTTAGCAGACTAATATAGACATCAGAATATCTTCCCAGCTCAGAAATTGCTGAGGCACATTGGCAGGAGCACAGCAAGAAAAGCCAACAGTGTAGGCTGTAACTCTTCCTGACTGTGGGGATTTCCATCACCAGCACTGTCAGGTAGCTCCTCTCAGTGGAAATACATTTGTTTAAATTATATGTATATACAGTTAAAAGAATGTAAAAAAAATTGCATCTGGCTTAGAAAACTGTCATCCAAGCTTCAGCTTTAAATGATCTAAGTCAGCTCTGTTGTGGCCTCTGCTAACAGACACAACAGAATACAATATTTCTGATAAAGACATAATACTGTGAAGACATGTGGGAATATTCTAATTACGTATCTGCAACGGAGATTTTGTCAGAACCTCCGCCACTGGAGTTTTGTTCTTAAGCATGAAAGCAACAGGCCTGGACATGAGGAATTGGACAGTAATAAAAGTGCTTCCTTCCCCATTAGCATTGCCTGGTACAGAGGTCATATTGCTAGCTGTGCAAATTAGCAGTTTACAACACTTTCACATCTACTGAGACAGCCCCTGAATTGTTCCTTATATGACCATCATGTGGAAATACAACTCTATACTTATACTGATGTCTCAAAATATGTTTGCATTTGAATTCAGAGGCATGAAGGGAGACAGCAGTGACTGCCCTCCTGTTCCTCCTCTTCTGACTGAATATGAGCTGGCAGTGTGCCCAGGTGGCCAAAAAGGCCAATAGCATCCTGACTTGTATCAGAAATAGCGTGGCCAGCAGGAGTAGGGAAGTGATAGTCCCCCCGTATACGGCACTGATGAGGCCACACCTCGAATACTGTGTTCAGTTTTGGGCCCCTTCAGTTTTGGGCCCCTCAGTACAAGAAAGACATTGAGGTGCTGGAGCATGTCCTAAGAAGGGCAACGAAGCTGGTGAAGGGTCTAGAGCACAAGTCTTATGAGGAGCGGCTGAGGGAACTGGGGTTGTTTAGCCTGGAGAAAAGGAGGCTGAGGGGAGACCTTATCGCTCTCTACAACTACCTGAAAGGAGGTTGTAGCGAGGAGGTGGGTATCAGTCTCTTCTCCCAAGTAAAAAGCCATAAGACAAGAGGAAATGGCCTCAAGTTTCGCCAGGGGAGGTTTAGGTTGGATATCAGGAAAAATTTCTTCACTGTAAAGCATTGGAACAGGCTGCCCAGGGAACTGGTTGAGTCACCATCCCTGGAGGAGATACCTCCAGGGTAAAAAGATGTGTGGATGTGGTGCTTAGGGACATGGTTTAGTGGTGGACTTGGCAGTGCCAGGTTAACTGTTGAACTTGACAATCTTAAAGGTCTTTTCCAACCTAAATGATTCTATGATTCTATGATTTCTCCTTCTGTCCCTCCCCTTTTTGTCACAAAGCAGTTGTGTATGGGAATGAAGGGAAGGAAAAAAGTAGACAATTTTTTGGCCATGTTCCATTAATGTGCTTGAATTGTCACCAAGAGTCTGTAAGTAGACTCTGTCCTTTCTGCTACTACGGTAAATTCATAGCCCTTGGGAACCTCTTGGCACTGCCCCCTGCACATGGCTGAGTCAAAAAATTTCAACCTCCCCTTAAAGAACCAGCAAACAAACAAAAACATATTTTTTATCAATTACTGAAAACAAAGCAACTATCCCTACCAGGAATTCTATTTTTGTGATTCATTGAAAAGCAAGTACATTACCATCTGTGTATATCAAATGTTTATGTTTGGAAATAAGTACTTTCTCAAAAGACAGCAGTGAAATTTAATATTGCTGAGTTTCGAGAGGGCTGAGATTCTGTTCTTCCCTCAAGGTCCTTTCCCATTACAAACCTGTTATAGATTCTAGGACAGTTAAAAAGTTTAGAAATGTAAAGTTCTGAAAAGACAAGCAAGTGAGAGGTCACTTAGTGATAATGTAAATAATGTAGCTACCAATGTATTTAATTAGCTGAAGTATTTCAAAATTTCAGTCATTTGCAGTAACTATATATATTACATATACAGCTTAATTGAAGATTAAGACATATATAAAAGAAAAGATAAGAGATTTTGGAGAATGTGGGTGTATTTAGCAGCATTTTTACTGTAACAGGAACAGTAACATTAAGAAGTGAAGCAGCAGGGTTCCCTAAGGCACGCTACTGTGGTCGAATACTAGAATTGTTTAGCACAGATACATGTCTTAAGTATCAGCAAGAAAACACTTCAGACAACCTTCTGCTTTTTACTATGTATTTTGTAATATAACATAAGTTACTCTGCAGGGTTTAGAATGATAGTTTTCTTCAGTAGATTTCAAAGCAGTACACAAAAAAGAAGGCAGCATCATTTTCTTCGTTTTCAGATGGGAAAGTGAAGAAATGAAAGATCAAATACCTTGCTGAATGTGAAGAGTCAAGATTTCACCTCAACTTTTTATGTATATACTAATCAATGAAGATCTATGTGCAACTTCAGACACAGTGAGACCCAACTTCCATTTCCTTTCTGTATTTAAAACACAGGTGAGTATTTTGTGAAGTTCTTTGGTAAATAGTAGTTTATACTTCCTGCTTACTCTCAGACTTTCGCTCTCATCTGAATTGTGTTTGAAAGGAAAAACAAAATATAGAAATGAATTGCTCTGGTATTTGACATCAAGCTGAACACATGAAGTAGGATAAAAATCCAGAAACCTGGAAGATGAAGACTGAGTAATTTTGACTCAGGGCCTGGGGTTCTTGTCTTATCAGAATAATTGTCTTGTTACAGTATCATCAAACAGTATCACACATTCTGCTTTGCTTCAGTGAAGACTTCTGAAATATGATGGCTATCTTAAATGCTTGTAGAATGTTGGTTGAAACTGCTGAAATGCTTGAAAAATTCTGTACATAAAATCTGCAGGTATATTTTTAATGGCTGATTCTGATCCGCTTAGCCAACAGAATCAGTGAGTGGAAAGGATGCTATGGACAGTAGATGCACTGCTACTCAGTTTGCTGCTACAGGTAAGTGCATTTTGAAATATGCTCTTCCTTTAAAGCTTAAAGGAGGGAGAAAGTAAAAAGCCTGAAGACAATATGAACATCATACTTTTTACCTTTCTCTTGGTCCCATGCATTCTTTTCTATTATTGAAAGCTTGCCCAAAGGAATAATAAACTATAGAAAAAGACATACTTCTAATAAAATAGTATTTTTGAAGTTTCCAAGATCAAATCTTTGCTGTTTAGCCATGATAGTAGTGACCTTTATTCTCCCCGAAATGATCAAATATTTGTTTGATAATTCTTTTTCAGGTATTTATTTGATAGTTATTTTTTTCCCCTATCCTTTTCCCTCTCCATCCTCCTAGCAATGTCATCATAAAGGTTACAGTACAATTACATATAAAGTTTATTTTTTAAATTTAATTCTTTCATTCTTTATGTTGGAGTTTTTTGGTGGTGGTGGTGTGGGTGTTTTTTTTGTTTAGTTTGTTTTTTTTTTAATTAAAAGATTTGCTTTCTTTTTATTTCTATAATGGAATTTCTTCACAAAGATCTACCCAAAGATTTCTTCTCATAACGAGATGTAAATGAACAATTTGTACAGTATTTAAAAAAAACTGTCTCAAAGTTTTGTAAGAGAGAGTAAAATTGATTTAATTTTAAATTAAAATAATCAATAATAATTCCACAGCTGAATCTATCAAATGTCAACCATTTATTGCCTGCTTTTATGTATTTTCTCTTAGATTTTATTAACTGCATCAGATTAGGGAGTTACTTTTATTGCCAAACATCATAGGAACATAGCTAGAAACTGATTAGATGATATATAATGACTAGATTTCTAACGCATGGTTAGATGACAATGTGGCTCAAGTCTCACTGGTATTGGAAGCAAACAGGAAGGCAGCAAAAATTGCAGTATACAGCAGGGCTGTGCTTCCCCTTCCAAAAAATTTCTTCATTTGAAACAAACTGGAACATTTTCTTGTTAGCCCAGAGAGTGAAAACATAAAGTATTCAGTAGGGTAGCAGTGAATGCATGAATAAGTTGATCCACATCCTCACTTGTGAGGAAATCCAGAAGTTTCCAAATAGTGGTATTGGAGGGATTGTTATATGAATAGTACTGGCAACAAGGCTTTTACTTTTGTTTTAACTTTGAAATATTTCCTATTAAATTAAATCTCTGTTTTACTTCTTAAATCATTCCATTGAATAAAGCTAACTACCATAGTAAGGAGAGTTAACATGGCTTTAAGGATTTGGATGTGGATTTGTTCTTCAATGAGCTAAGTAGAGACTGGGATTGTATTTATTGTGTTGTAGAAAGAGAACTTTTCTCAAAGTCAGTGTTAAGCTCCAATTTTTAGGATCTGCTCATTATGTGAAACTCATTATGTGAAAAAGTTCTACGGGGTAATTTTGGGGAAAGTGAGAGATCTTTTATAAAATCTCTATGAGGTTAAGAGTTGAATTCAAAATAGGCTTTATATCACTGACTTTATAGTATTCTGTCTAAGTCCTTACCTCATCAGAACCAGTAGATTAAAATGAACTCATTTATTACAAACAACATTTCTACAATATAAAATCTTGAAACTTGACAGAAATGTATGTGAGAGTGAAGAAATATTTGTGAATGCACACCTGCATCTTTCGTTTGTTTTTCTCACAGTCAATAATTCTCTCAAAGTGGTAACATGGTTTTGGTAACTAATCATAAATACCATCAGTTAAAAAACACTCAAAACGTAGGCTAAAATTTGTTTATTTAGAAGTTGTTCTGATTAACAATGAATTCAGAGCAATAAGGACAGGTTTCTAAACAAATCACCAATTAATTTGCAATAAACTGTGTTCCTACAGCACAGAGCACAGCCTTACCACATCTACTGTTCTTATAATTATACACCAACAGGAGAAGAATCCAAGAGTTCAGGTGCTCTCATCCCTGAGAACTAACTATTGATCAGACACACTTCCTCTGCAAACCATGTAATACCACATAAAGGTCACCATGGACAGCACAAATTGCTTTTATTGAACAGTATAGTGAAGAGGCATTTAAGACAAATAAGCACCTTTATGTTATTTTGGCAGGCAGTTGATTGTTTGTGACTGTATAGTTCATGGTTCTGAAGTCCAAAACTGTTACACTCTGGCTTGCCTGAATACCTAAGACTATTTACTTTGGGAGTTCAGTATCTCCCAAATGGATCAGGCTGAACAATCTGTTTACACAGAACAATAAAGGATGAAAAGACTAATGAAATGCATCTGCAACATATTTTCTGAACACCCACACAGGTGAAGGGAGTCACTCTTTAGAAGACAAACATACATTCGACTGTGTCAGATACTTTAATTCACGTTTTGTTATTTATTGTTAATGACTGATGCAACCTGCTTCAAAACAAGTGATTACACTAAAACAGTATTTATAGTCATAGATGAGTGTACCATAAAAAACAAACCCCAAAACAATAGACATAAAAATCCCCAACCATATTGTATTAATTAGGAAAATGAAATGTTTTGATCCTTCTGAAGCTAATTTGAATTTCATTCAATTTCTTCCTTTGGTAGAAAAGTTATTCAACAAAACTGAAATTGTTCCCATGCTATACTCAGACTGGACCGAAAAGATAACATTCTATTGAAAAACTCGTAACAGTATTCACCAAATCTGAAAAGGGGAAAATGTGTGTTTTGTGACAGAGCTGTTTAATGCCATGTTCTACCATTGCTATTGAGACTGTTCCACCAGGCTGAAACAGTTATTAATGAGCTTGTGAATCTTGCTGTATGGGGGAAGTAAATGCCATGGTCTTCTAGCCCAGCTTCATTACTTTGATAAGTCATAAAGGGTAAGTCATCCAAGGAGATTCTTGGGGCACAACTCACTGTCTGAAGATCAGCATATATGCATTCAAGCACACTGGAGACAGGACTCAAATGTAAATGATCCTGACAAATTGATTTGAAAAAAAAAGAAAAAAAGAAGAACACCATTCAGTAAAGAGGTGTGGAAGGATTTCCATCTAATAGGCGTAACAGCTGAAGAAATATAGGATGGGGAATAAACAGCTTTGCAAGAATGTTGTCAGACATTTAGAGAGATTCTGTAGGAAAGTAGTGACACTGGTCAGAAATAAAGAAAACAGAATATATGGGAAAAGATTAAGAGTTTGGTTTATATAAAAGGCAACAAAGAGTGAGGGCTATTTTGTAATGCTCTTCAGACAAGTATAAGCCTACTGCAAAAAAGAAATAAATAGTGGGGTTTTATATCTCCCTAAAGAATGGAACAAAAATCTTTAGTTGTAGCAGTAAGAATTCAGATTAAGATAAACTTTCCAACTGTGAAAATTATTAAGCACCAGCCTTATGTCTAAGCAGTGTCAAGTCCTGATATTCATTACTGAAGAATACAATTTGAGACAGTAATTAAAGTTTTCTTTGCAAGAGAAGTTGAGTCAGCTCTGAGTTCATATGCAGCAATGGCCATTGCTATAACTAGAATGGCAGGGGTTATCAGTTTTAGAATGTCTAAAACCAAGTGGATCACCACCTGGGATCTAGAAGATATTTATCTAATAATATCAGATGGCACATTAGGCTCATTATGGGGGTTTATCCCTTTCTTATATGGCATTGGTTGCTCTGGCAACAGGATACTATATTAAATGCTATCAGGGTATTCTGTTCTTGTGTCACACTTTCTGTGCTGCTAAATGAGGCACAGAGAGATTTCTCCAAGTCGGAAGGTGAAAACATATATCCTTCAGAGAGGAAATGGCCATTTTTTTTCAAGTTGTGAAAGCATAACACTAAATACTTGAAGAGCATAGAATTCTCTGTATCATATTTGGCATTTAGGCATTCCTGAGACCATGAAAAAGCTAAAGCGCTGTGCAGGTAAGAGCCTGTCTAGACAGCAAATGAAGATAAAAGATATATTGCCAGTGATGGCTACTGTGGCTTATCCCAAGAACAGGGATACTGAAGATATGAAGAAATCCCCACCAAGAAAGAAAATGAAGCAAAGCCCGGACACCTGAAGGTAACGGAGCTGCAGAGAGATGAAAATGACTGAGTGGCTGGTTAGGGAATAAAACAACAGTCCCAAATCACTCTGTGGAAATCAGCTGACAAACCTGGCTAAGTAATTCTGTCATTCAAAAACAAAAGCAGCAGGTGAAGTGTGATTTTCAAGCTCTGCTTTGCTGTCTAACATACAGATGTGAAATGTGGAGACACATAAAGGTGTACATTGCATTTTAACAGCTAGTTGAAACTATCTACAACCCAAGTACAGAACTTAACTTCAAATACAAACCGAACTGGTTGTTGTTCTGTTGTTTTTAAGACTGTTGTATCTAAATGGTAAACTTGAATAAGGAGTTTATTTTCATATTTACCTTCAGTCTTAACTTCCCAAAGGTCAGCAGCACATAGTATTTCAAAGGAATTTAAATTTAATTCATGCTGCAGTAATCAAACATCTCAGATGGAAATCTGTATGCTCTGACCTACCTTCAGATAGAGTAGAATACTATGTTTTCATTCACATTGTTGAAGATATTTTATTTAGGGTAAATGTTGCTCTAAATTAGATTAAAATGGTGTTAATACCGTTCACATTTTTTTTCTTTTTTTTCCCCTGTGAGGCAGATCCAATAAAAGCATAAAAAATCCACCAAAGGATAAAAAAAATCCCCAAAGCCCAGAGTTCTCTTTCCTGTGATCATCACCAAACTGGGAACATTAGAGAAAGCTTTCTATGTTTGTGAATATTCCTATTCTACACTTTCTTAAACCAGCCAAGATTGGAAACAGAAATATGAAAGGAAAATCGTTAATCAAGGTTCTAATTAATATCACCTGAAACATGAAATTATTAAAAAAAAAATTGTAGCTGTCCAACAAAAACAGGTTCTTTTTTGCCAAAGGTTGAGCTTTAAGAAACAGCTACAGGAAAAAGAGAGATATAATTAATTTGACTTTAAATCATTCAGTTAGTGAAAAATAAACCTAAAGTCCTTGATAGGGTTTCAGTTTTGGTATTGATTTCCCTATTTTTAGCTGCAGAAAATCAAATACTCTGATTCACTATGGTATGATTGCAAAGTTTAAACTTATGAGGAAATGTGAAGAAATCACTGTGTGTAATACAACATTGTCTAAAAATCCAAAGGAATAAGTTCTGTCACGTCACCAGAGGACTGGAAGAAATACCACTTTAGGAAAGACTGAAAGAGTTACTGGAGTGGAGAGTTTGTTAAGAAACACAAATCAGGAACATTTTTGTATATTTTTTGCCCACTGTTTCCATATCCAATTTCTTCAACTGCAATTCACAGTAAATAACATGGACAAATTTTCTGATATTGAGAGTGTAAAATAAATGCTCACAGAAGAAGTTGGCAGCTTCATTGTTTAGCAACTTGCAGCACTAAAATAAATCATAGCAGCAGCCCAATACTGGCCTCAAAGACCTTGTTTTTATTCTCCTTCGCAGAAATCAACCTTCTGTGCTTGCTGTGCCTGAATCCTCCTTCTAGCTAGAACAGAACAGAGAAAGAAAAATCTATTCCAGGACAACATTTGGTATTTCAAAATTTGCTTTTATTTTTCATTCAAACAAATGTCATGTCTATCATTTGCTTGTAAAAAAAAGAAGTATGTGAGGTGGCAGTTCATGTAGTTCTCTCCAGTTTCATTACTAAAGGATACTAATCTAGGAAATATGAAATGTACTGTGGGATTCAGTTTGTCTAAGTTCAAGGATGTGTTTCATCTCCAAATTAAGACATGTGGGATTCATGCCCACACATGGATGTATAGTGCCATTTGAAATATCTGCTGCTGACCTCCAGCTATTGTTCCAGAATGATACAGGACTCCCCTCGATCTTTTGTCACTTCTACCAGGTGTGTGTGGATTTTTGGATTTGGATGCTCTGGGGCACCTCGAGTACTATTATGCACATATGTGGGGCCAATGAATCAAACCAATAAAGAGGGATTAATTTTGAAGTTAAGATACTTAAATTTAGGTGTTTGCATGTGAACCAGGTATGTAAGCTTGCACTGTGGTTCATGGGGTGCAAGTCAATGCAATCAGGGATGTACAGAATACTATCGGCTCACTCCAAAGTAGACTGGGCAGAACTGAGCCTCTAGTCTTTACAGACCACTGGTTACCCTTGTGCAGCTAAGTTCACATTTTAATCTGAAGAGATCAGGTCAATACAGTCAATGGAGTTGAGAGAGGAATTCATCTCATCCTAAAGCAGATGGCTATATACTTTAGACTCCACTGTCTGTGTTGACTTCCATTTACTAAAACGGGCATCCACAATCCTATGTCAGAATCCTAACCCTGTAGACATTAAATGTCAATGGGAGGAATCCCACCTCTGCTTTTAAGTCGTGAATCAGGAGAGCATTTTCATTCATATCAGTCTCTATAGAAACACTCAAATGCAGGTTTCTTCACATTGCAGAGCAGCTGGTATATCCATTCACATATAGTAGCCTTTTTTAAGGAAAGTTTGAAACAAGTAATTCTCAGTCAAAGACTTTGTCTTTGTAGAGCCAAAGCATGGCTTTTCAATGAAACTAACTTTTGGTGAAAATCTTTTGCTTAGGCCTATTAATATTATCCTTCTCTTCACATGTCCGAGTAGGCCTCTTAAAGAAGGTGTCTAATAAGTTTTCGTCCTTAATAGTCCAACAAAAATGTAGAAGTTCTGAAATTCACAGTTTAAAAGATTTCCTTTACAGAGATCAAGCTTAAAACCACTGAAGTTTCCAAGCCTTTTAATTGATTAAAATAGACTTTAGGCAAGAATTTAAACTTTGGATAATATTGATGACTATTTCATTTCAAATGAAGAAAGAGTAATTGCTTCTTTTAATTAAAAAAAGAGTATTTTTATATATAATATTCTATTAAGAGCCACAAACCCAGCATTTTCCCCAAATTAATGAACATATACTTCTATGACCTTCTGTCATTACCCTTCCAATTTTTTTTATCATTTCCCTATTGTAGTTGGATATCTACACTGACAGTAAAGGCTAGATATGTAAGTCATCTAATTAATCAGTTTTAACAATGGATATATCTTATATGAACAACATTCGTATTACTGGAATGGAATAAATATATATATATATATATCTGTGCATGCATATAAATAAGTGAGCAGAATGATATAAATGGTTTCAAAAAGATTTCTCATTTAAAGAATAATATTGAAATCTTCTTGAAATATAGTTCAGAGGAAGATTTCAAGAAAAAAAACCATGACTTCTAGATGTTAGTGACCATTTTCATAACATGTAATTTCACTATATGTCATATAATTGGAACTGAAACTTCATATGGCCTGAGTACCTTTTAGGATATTCTGCTGATATAATCAATTTTAACTGGATACAATGGGTTTATATTGCACTACAGAAGTTTGTATTTTTGGATGCATAAAAAATGAGTGTTGGCAATATAATAAAGACCTGGGAAACAGTATGCATGTTTTAGATTGCAAACCAGTGCATGGTTTCAAGGAAAAACATATGCAAAACTGTGTCGGAAATGTTACAAACAAATGTCCCTTGAATCCTATTTCGCATACAGTGGGTCTTTAAAAGGAAATGTGTCTGGGGAAAGCTGCCTCCGAACTACTGAAATTGGTTCTGAAAAGGCAACATATCATGATGAATAGGACAAAAGTGTGATTTAGCTATTAGTTGGCAGAGGGTTTTCATGATTTTTCTTACATCCTGAAGATGAACCACAGAACAGAGACCTGAAAGATAAATTATGCCTCTACATGACACCTGATCATTCTCTAGCTAAGAATTATGAAGTCATCGTTACCTGCCTCTATATTGAAAACTATTTGACTCTTAGTTTTATAAAGTCTACTTACAGTTTACATAGTTTACTTAATTTAATTAGTTTTTTTATCGTATCATCATGCAAAATTAACAATTTTCAATAATTGTATCCTAGGGTATAAAATGTCAAATAATAACTTCAGGAAATGTTATACACATATAGAAGAGTAGCAGGAGACCTTGACTACTGCATTTATGAGATTATTGCAAAAAGTCTTGGAGTTGTATGCTGTAGAAAATAATCTGGAATTATTAGTGACACGAAATAAATGACCTGATAAAACAGACTCGTGTTTACGTTACAGAACTTCATAACTTGGTCTGTAACTTCATAACTTTCTTTTTGAGAGCTAAATTTGGAGAGTAATAGAACAGCCCTGTCCTGGCTAATGCAAACTCACATATAATCATTCACATTCCTCATCCTTCTTTCATTGATATATCATTGAAGGAAGATCCTTCTATAGTTAAAATTTGCCCGATACACTTGTTGCAGTTACCCAGTCAAAGCTATCTTTATTCAGGGCCTCTCCACATAATGGCAACAGGAAGCAATTAATGGATGTTCTACAGATATTTTGTCCTTTAAAATTTTTACCTTCTTTTAGACTAAACCTCGTGTTCTTTTAAAAAAGCCTTTAAAATTGGGTGATGACTTTTCAAAGTCTCAGAACATCTGGCTCATGTTCTTCCACATGTGATAAAGGCTCCAGTGAAGTTCTCTGAACTCATTCACTGACCTTCTCTTTTGTAAAACTTACAGTTTTATCTAAAAGTATTTTGGTTGCCTAGGACCAAGCTATCTATAGACAGCCTGAATAAACAGATGGCACATAAGCACTTTAAAAGTACTTCTTCAACAGAAAAAAAAATGTGTATGAAAAGATTGTACTGCAAAACTGTTTAACAATGAATATTGAAAATTACTAGAACAAAAATAATAATTTCATTAGTTTATGCCTTCCATCATGGAGTAATGTTTTACTGCCCTAGAACATGTTAGAGAAGTTGTAAATACATGAAAGAAAGATGGGATTGATATGAAGTCAGTAAAAATTTGTGAAGTAACAAAACAGTGCATTTTCTGTGCAGAAAATCTTCAGGTACACAGCAAAAGCACACAGCCTTCTTAAATACACCCCAAAGAATGTTCGGCAATTTAAAATAAATCAATCATACTAATGCAATGGTAACTCAAAATTCAATGAGCAAAGCTGTGCATCAGAATCTGTCAGCTTTTTACAAAGTCAAAACTCAAAGACATTTTTGATCAAACCAGTTAGTTAACTTTAAGCTTAAAACCTTTTAGTGGATAACTGCTGCATTTATTTCTAGGTTAGTGTTCTTGGTCTCATGCTGTATTATAAGCCAGGAATTAAAGTAGTGGAATTTGCAGCACTGAAAAAATTCTGAAAAATATGGTTTATGCAGTTTTGACCTGTCTTGATAGACTGAAGGGAGGGTGATGAAAACTGCAATCTTAATAAATCTCCTGCAGCTAAAGGTTTAAAACTCACACTGTTTCAAATTAGTGAGGACAGCAATATTTATTTGCTGCTGAATTCTAGTCAGCGTGACATTTCAGCAGGAAACACTTTATAAGACTTAAACTTATGACCACAGAAGTTGCAAAGTAGTACTTAAACCATGCATAAGTAGGAAGGTTTGTATATTGAACAAAAAGAGAAGTAAAATTGACTGTCATTTCTGTCTTTGATCTTTCCAGAATCAGAAAGCTACACAGTTTCGCAAAATGTTCTGCAGTTCACAAAATAGACTACAAGCAAAGTAAGCATAGAAAAGACAGGAAGTAAAGACAGCATATACATTATTGTCCCTGCATGCTCAGGGGCAATCGAACAACATTACAGTCCATCTGATCCAGTGCTTTCCAGCAGGATGTCTACGTAAAATAACAGCTAGGAAGATGTGCACCCAGGTGACATCTTTCTTATTTGTTTGTTTGCTTGTTTTCTTCTTCAAAGGGGAGTTGGATGACTAGTTAGCAGAAGGAAATGGAGAGTAAAGCTATCAGCAAAAGAAGCAGTTACCAATAACAGCCTCAGCCACAGTGAAGGATACAAGCACATCACAGCACTTGCCGCTAGATTTGTCTGTTTCCAAACCCCAGGCTTTACTATGCTGAAGCAGCTTTGCAAACCCGGAATTATGTTCGGTCTGCTCTCCCCTCGTGTCCTGACATTTAGTTGCATGCTAAAGCTAATCTATGGTTTCAAAAGAGGTAATATGATTGACCCAAATAATTATCAGCCTATCTCAGTACTCCCAGTTGCCTTTTAAATCCCTTTAAAAGGTGTGGTTCAGGTTCAGTGGATATCCTACTCAAGAAACCATAACATTTTCTTTCCATATCAAGTAGGTTCTGTAGCTAAATGAGATGCCTTGGTTACCACAGGCTCATGTCCATATAGACTTCACCACTGACAAAGTGAGTGGGACAAATATATCTTCTAATGACTCAGACAACCCCAATGTTGTCATGGATTTCAGTAGTTTAATGAGAATTTAGCAGTTGCTGGAAAAAAAGCAGCAACTGAGCTCATGAATGAATTTTCAGAGTCACGAGAAAGACATTTTTGTATAGGTGAACAGCAGCAGTGTCCACTTTTTTTGACTAAAATGTAACAGGTAGCTTGCAACCACCTTTTCATGTGGAACTTCATAGTTTAGCTAGTTTGGGATTAGAAGAGGAACCTTTAATGAAAAAGAAGTATTAGTGTTACAATAGAAAACATTATTTCCTTTAAATCAATATGATTCAGTAGTTTAGGGGCAGAGACACTCCAGGTGCAGTCACTTGAAATTATGTTAACTGGTGATGTTGGTCAACCTAAAATGGTGTAAATATAGTTTATATGAATAGGAGTTAATCAGAAGTTTTCCAAAGGAACATTTCTTAATAGAAAAATAATCACAGGAATATGTCAAATGCTGAACACTTCTGGCAATATTTTTAAAGATCTAAAAAAAGAAACATTTCAACACTTTGTGATTATAACACTTTCCTTTTAATGCAGACATTCCTTTGATATTATAAAAGGTGAAAAAATGTCAAAATAAAATATTTCAGTAGGCTGAAAATAATGAAGGACTCAACCCTAAACAATCATGATTTCACATTGTGAAACATTTCTACTGAAAGCTATGCTTTGTTTTTTTTTTAAAAAAGCAACAAAAAAAGTCATATGACTCAGAAAATTCAAAACCAGTTCAGACCTGTCTTATAAATGAATGAAAAGTACAGGGTTTTGTCATTTGGATGACACATCCTCTAAATTTGGTGTGCTGGCCATCTTCCAAAATGGATAATTACATTCTGCTTACCTGATATCCTCCTGCTGTTTTTCTTGTAAGATGTATTCTTTGTTACATCTTGTTCCAAAATATTGTTAATGATGCTGTCTTCACAACACTATTTTTTTTCCTTTTTCTTAAAACATTCAAAAATACACTTTCTATAGAATGCATGCTTTAAACAACAAACAGTAACAGATAATCTCTGACGCCCAAAAATGATTAATTCTGTAACAACAGATCTACCTGTTTATTTTTGAGCCTTCAGCAGTTTGAAATAAACTTTGGAAAAAAAAATCCACAACACTTGTCATGCTAGTAAACTCTGGTTTTGAATAACCTCAGGACCAGCCAAGAGCAAAAATGAAATCTAGAGAATTCTTCTTAACTGGTGCACCTAGTGTAAAGATTATGATCAAAGATTAAATGGGACATTTACCTACCACAAAGAGAAAGATTTACTTCTTGTGTAAACTTTCTTTTCTAAGGTCTCAAGCATTTGAAATATCAATGGTACTATGTAATTATGTAAACAAATAAAAATCCACTGCCTCACTGATTGGTTCTCCCACCTACTCCTGATCAGTATTTGTACTGGTTATTAGTAAAATTCAAAGGTATAAGAGGAATCTTTTACATACATTACCTTTATTTAAAGTTTGTAATTCTACTTTTTGAATAGTTGCCTATAGCATTATCTCAAAGCAGTATTTCGTTTCTACAGTTCTAGGTCCAGCCAGGTTCCCTGCACACGTCTCTCTATCACTAGAAATTCTGTTGGACTGGTTTCCATCTTCACCTTCCAGGCAAAACATCCAATGCATGTATGCCCAAGTATCTTTTCTGGTAGGCTTACATACCTGTTCTGGAAGATGTAGGACTTTTGTGCCATTCCAGTACTTTGCAGCTACTGGGATTTCAGCTATTTGCATTATCCTACAATTCAAACTCTAATAATGAAAGGAGTTATACTTTATTGCTAAGGTTTAACGTATAGACATGTTGATGGAGAATCCCTTGCTAACTGCAAATGGAACAAGTCCTGGCCTATTGGATATTACAAAATTAATATGTAGAAATAAATAAGCGGTATGTTCTCCAGGCAATGGGACAGAGTCCTTTTGTAGAGCGTAGTGATTAGTGGTGTTTTGGTTTTAAGGATGGAGAACTTGAACAGTATATTTCCTCTCCCTTTCCCTCCGCTCTCCTTCCCTCCCCTCCCCTCCCCTCCCCTCCCCTCCCCTCCCCTCCCTTCCCTTCCCTTCCCTTCCCTTCCCTTCCCTTCCCTTCCCTTCCCTTCCCTTCCCTTCCCTTCCCTTCCCTTCCCTTCCCTTCTTCCCTTGTTTCAGCAGATGTGGCTGTCAGAGCTTACCAAATGAGCCATCTATTATAAAGACAGAGATTCAACTGTTGTTTTTAATAAATGTAAAATAAAAAATGTTTACCTGTTTCCTAAATTTTGGCATATGTCCTCAGGAAAGGTGTATCTCCTTCCAGTAGGGATTTTAAAACTGGTATTTAATTTTCATTTTCAAGTCTATTTAGAGCAACTTGTTCTCCAAATCTTTGGCATGCCTGGCTTTCATATGGTAATCAGACCTACCATATGTTTAAGAGATTTGCTTCTCACTTAACTGCTTTAACATGCAGAAATAATCAGCATGACTCAAAGCCAAATTCAATAGCTTGATGAAAAGAACACTCATGAAGCAACTGTCCATCAGTTTTTCATACTGTGACAAAATAGTTTTCATTTTACTGCAATTATTTTGAGCAGTTGTTGTTGTGTGTTCACAGGATTCTGTTTTAAACTTCATTTTGAGAACAGAGCTGAGTTAATCTCAATGAAATAGCTATTGCACTTATGTATACATTTTGCTTAGTGCTTCATGGGCATGATAAACAAAACTCAAGTTGCTATAGACTAAAATACTAATTTAACACACTTCAAATCACATATATAGCCAAATTAGAAAAAGTATAACAACCATCCCAAGTCCCAAGTTATGGAGCTTAGATTTGTGTTAAATCAAAACCTAGTGTAGATATGTTTTGCTGAATGAAAAACCTGACCAGGAGATGCTTGCCAAATCAAATGTAGCTTCCTTGTGCTCCTGCTTGGTTCAAATTTAAGCCGTTAAAACTAAAAATGGATACAATTTTGGACATGATTACATACACTAAGGCAGACATTTAGAGTCTTCATTAGGAAAGCCTAGGTAATCCATTTTCGTCTAGAAGGATACACATTGCATGCCTAACAACACTTACTGAATCTTTAAAATCACTGCATTTGATTAAGCCCTAAATGAGCTTCATCTGCTGATACACCTTAATTTAAAATAAAAACTTATTATTTTCTCTAAAAGGTGACTGCATTTCTTACCCTGTTTCCTTACAAATTGTAGGAAGGGAAGGTAATAAATGTAAATAGTAAATATATTTCCATTAATACCATAATTGTATATAATCATTTTTATTATAATTGTTAATATTGTGAAGTTTGAATATTGCTAATTAGCTGTGAACATAAACTCTATTTACTGTTTTGTACCCATTTACCTGGAATTAAAACTACATTGTTTATTAATTAGCTGCACAAAAGTCTAGGTCATATCATAACTTTCTATTTTTATCGTATTTTATCAATATATTTATATGCACATATATATTTTACAATTTTTACTTAAAGAAGAAAAATGGCAACATTTTCACCTTACTAAGCATCTTAACACAAAATTATACATACATTATAGATTCTATATTAAGATCAACATAGAAATACCAGAAAGATCTCAAGAGAGAAATCAATGATTAAGAACTGTTTAAGTTTTCTGGGAAAAGGGAACTAAAAGTTATATTAAAAAAAACTTCTATAATTTAACTACAAGAAATACTTTGCTGAAGTATTTTTCTCCAGGAATCTGATACATTAATATCAGAATTGTTTCTTTCATCAATTTCAGCGATTAAGCTTGACTTTCTTTTTTTGGGTGTATTTTAGCAAGTAAGGTAGGTGTGCTTCTTTGTATATAAATGTCCTTGTAGCCTTTAAGTAGGCATAAGAATAAAATGGCATCAGCTGAATTATTTCCTATTGGTGCTATCTTCTATAATTTCTATCATGTCAAAAATCAGGTAGAGCTGGTTATATAGCATATAAGCATACAGCAAGTTATATATAGATATATAGCATGTATGTACCTTTACTTTGCTTATTTTGGTGCACTTTTAGAACAGAATTTTAAAGCACACAAGAAGACCACAGGGAACTAATTAATACAAGAGTTGATCACAGTCAAGTGACTGAATGAGAGTGATCAGAGCATAATTACATTTAAATGTTAGACACTATCAAGAGTTGCAGTCACATAAGACTTCAGGAAAGGAGGTACTGGTGAAATGTGACAGGTCCTAATATTAACATGAAAGGTTGCTATGTCTTAGAAGTAACATGAGTGTCATTTAAGGAAATGATAACACCTTTGCAGGAGAGGCAATATAGTTATCTCTCATCTTGCTAGTTCAGGTTTTTTACACCTTCTGCTGAAGCTGCCAGTGTTGGCTGCTTTGACAAGCACATTACTGGACTGCATGAGCAACCATGTAGCCCTGTAATATGGTGTCACTGTTGCTAGTAATGGGTCATAATGCTTGTAGCTTTGTTTTACTTGATTTAGCTGTAATAATGATTTCTCTAATTGACCAGTTGTCTATATCTAATTTGTTTTAATTCTGTTTATCTTTATATCTATGGTACAACTACAGTTTTAGATAGATAGCAGTAACAAGCAGTTGTTCCAACCAGAATGAGATATTTACAACTAACACACTGTACTGTAGAGAAATATAGACCTGGTACAATAGCAGGGGCCTCAAGAAGTGCAGCTAAAGGATGCTAAAGTAACCTACCTGCATTATTATTTTTTGTGTAATGACCATTCCTTAATTAGTCTTAAGATTTCCATTATACTAACAATAAATTCATGGCTCTACTTATACATACATAAGGTGTGCTCCCTTTTTTACGCATAAACAGGATTTTGAATGTAGCACATTTGTATACATTCATATACTTAGAAGCTATGTTTAGATGTTTAGACAGATGCTAGATATTTTTGCATAGGGTTGGGGAGAAGGGTGGACTGTGTCTAAGTTCTTTGCATTTTATAGCAGAAGTAATTTTTCACTCAGCCATTATAACTTAGTCCCATTCTGTATAATTTTTGTAAGTTTTTCAGTTTTCTACACTTGACACATTTTAGTTGTAAGAGAAGTAACACCCATCACAAAGAATATAAAAGATTTTAATTTTTTCAAGATGAAATATACTATCATACTTATTATAGATAATTCAGTCACCATTCAAATTGATTCTCCAGTTAATATGACCAAAGGTTCGGGAACAAAATGATTTGCCTTATTGGTAATGTTAATTTCCCCTTTTACTTTGATCAAAACACCTGACATTGTTGAGAAATCAGTTATTGTCTATAAAATAAATACTTGTTTAATCATTATTGATCGTCAAAATATTATATTAGATAAAAGTGAGAGTATAAAAAAAATCCATTTTCAGAAAAATGCCTTTCTAATCTGGCATTCATATTTGGTGTTTCTTTTGTCTGGAGAGGACCCCTCAATGGATTATTATTATTATTATTTATTATTATTATTACTACTACTACTACAATTACTGTTACTGTTACTATTACTATTACTTATTCGGTCTGGAAGATTTAGAGCATTTTTAAAGTAAATGTGGTCATATGATTTCTGTGTATCAGAAATATTCTGCTTTTTTTTTTTTAATTATTGAAATAGTCAGCTTGTTTATGCTGCACAGCCTGGGTCAAATTTTCCTTTGTTTTAGTAAGCTTTCATTTCAATAATGCCTGAAAAATCTACCTAGGTCTTCAGAATCCTAAGCACTGTGTTTCACTTGTACCAAAGACATGATCTATGTTAAAAAAAAAACCCTGACAGGCTAATGAAGGAATTTTGTGATAAAGTCTTTCCCAGTGCCAGCACATCATGCCCATCTGAGTGCAGGAGCTTTCTCTCACTTGTGTTGACACCGCTGTTTGTGCAGTGATAATCTATTATATACCTATATATATACTATATTGTATACTTACATCTGTAAAGATGTAACTTCCATGGAAACCAGTGAGAGTTAGGCACTTCAATATGTTTCTGAATCTGAATCTAGAATGACAATGGCACTGGGTTTGTGTGACCCCTTTGCTATGGAGTACACAATCAAGGCTAGCACCTCTATACCTTGGGTAGTTCACAGGAATGTTCAGGGTCTCGGAAGGAGAGTGATGGTAGATGGAAAGTAGGACATCGCTCAGTGCCAGGTGAGCAGCTTGCTCTTTCTAGCTGATTGCAATGTGTAGCTGCCCACTCAGACCTGATACTAAACCCAAACCTGTGATCACTTTTTATCTACATTCAATCAATAAGATTTGGGTTAACTTGAATACTTTCATGAACACTTTCTTAATGACTTTTTTTTCCTGATCTACATAATTTTGATTCATTAGAGGAATGGTGTGCTTATGGCCTCAGTTTTGCTGACAAATGTGGGGGAAGCAAGGTGAAGGATAGCCAAGAATTTGACACGTGCCTCCAAACTAAGATAATCTAATGGCAATGGCTCCCTTCTGCCTAGAAGCAGAATCATCTTGTGAAAAACACGATATATTTGTATGTATATTGGCTTGAGGAACTTAAGTGAGATAGCCAGAAAAAGACTTCATTTAAGAATCTTTGTGGAATTTTGGAGTGAGTTAGATTCTTAACAGCATCTTAGATGAGCAGAGAAGTTCAGCTCTGTTCATACTGAAGCACCACTAAGCAAGTTCAAAAGCAGAATTTCCCAGGAAAACTTAATGCATGAATCTGCTCTAGATCAAAATGCCTATGTCTTCATAGGCAGAACTGATTCCAGTTCTAAGAGCCCAAGTCCTTTTGCAGTTCTAGTTCCATATATCTACCTACAGCTTTACATATATCAACACTTTAAAAATATGACCCTGATTTCCTATAAATAAAACAGTCAGTCAACAGAAGAGGCGGATATGTGAAAAGTCAGGATTAATTCATGTCAGACTTTTCTTACATGCTACTCTTCTTACATACATTTTTTCCCATTTATTTCTTAATTTCCACTCTTCAACAGATAAAAATAATTCCACTGTATGCTTTATATGATAATTTCCAATCCCTTTTCCTGAGAAATCAAAGATCAAAGAAATAAAGGTTATTGTAAAATCAGGTTCAGTCTTTTTTAACTGTATATGAGATTTCATTTTGAAAAAAGATGAAAGAGGTAGAGAGACAGCTGAAATAGAAACTATTATATAATCAGGCCTACATTAAGTTTATTATTAATTTTGTGAGGCTTAGACTGGTTTAACGTTCCCTGGACTGGGCAAGTTGTTCAGAGATACATCCCCGGAATGTTTGGGACTCCATACATGGAAAAGTTAGTCCAGGAACCAAGGGAAGTGGTGGAGATCTGGTAAGCAATTCCCCATTACCTGGCTCAAGGCTGTAGTTTGTTCTTTTACCTACAGTGAGAACACTGGCAATCATTTTCTCTCTTTTTAAAAAGACCAAAGGATCCTTTAGAATGATTCATTGTATTAAAGGAAAGTTCTTTACTTTATCTACCCAAAAGGCAGATTTAGTACTGAAGTTGCTCCTTCCATTTGATTCACCTTTGCCTGGTCTCTGCCTCAACTTGTCAAAATTGGTGTGTCTGGGTTAAGCTAGAGCCTGAGGCTATGACTGAGATAGCATCTTGAGGTGCTTGACTTTTTGCTTTGGCTAACGGCTTGCTTACCACAAACAATAAAAAGTCAAGCATTACCTTTAGCTCATCCTCAAGTATCTGGATACACTGAAAGCAGAATCATGCTATAAACCCGACTTCCTTTCAGTCTTATATCTTGTGTAGCAGGAAAAGTACTGTCATAGTTTTGGACTGGGCAAATTTGTCTGGGACAATGGTGCTTAGACTAGTGACTTTCACCAAAGTCTATGTTATTGTAGTATCATGTTTTTGGTACTCCTGTCTCTCTAATTTTAGTGGCATAAAATTACAGTGCAACTTTTAAGGAGGAAGGCAGAAGTATTATCATGTGCATTATAGGATATAAAAAAAGTCTTGATCAGTTGGTTTTTTTAAATCTGCTTGATTGTTTCATTTTCTTCCAACTTCTTTCTCACAGCAAATAGTATAGAATTGCTGTACTACAGAATGTATTTAATATATTGATAAAGGTACATTAATCACAACCTGACAGCTAAAACCTTACTGCCACCTCCCAATAACTCAGATTTTATCCCATTCTTTTATGTAGAAGATTACATTTTAGACAGTGATTTGAATGGCAGTACTCTAGTATTTGTCATAAGAATACAGTAGTAACATCATCTGGATATTCAGTATCCTTATGTATGTGTTAACATAACCATGAAAATACTGCTTTTATGTATGTAATACCAAAATTTCATGTTGACATGTTTAAATACATCTTTCCCAACCAAATGTGCCAACATCACAGGAGTGGCTGAGAAGAAATTTTAGCTTTTTGGATAAAATAACACTGAGGTAACTTCTACCTCTGAGACAGATTATTCCTGTGCACCCAATTAGTTCTCTGAGCTGATATTAATTCCACATTGCATTGACAGAATTGCTTTTTTCTTGAGAATGTAGATCTGAGTTTTTCCTCCTTTTGCCACCCCCCAAAAAAATAATCTGATTTCTTACATGTAATGGATGGATGATGCTCATTTCCTACCACCTAACACACTGCAGAGACCCACATCTAACAGCAAAAGCCATTATTTCATTGCAGGCACTGAGATATTTTTAGGCATGAGTGCTTTGCTACATTAGGGTCTTGTAGCTGTAGAGAGAGAGAGTTTCTGCACCTTATTCCTTCCTAATTTTCTAACAATATCATTATTTGTGTACAGCCTTTCATTTTGACCTGGTCTTACAGCCATCTTTGCAGAATCCTGAGTGCAGTTTATGTAATACAATCTGGGCAGGAGTGCCTAGTAAGTCACTGGCTGATAAAAACAAAAAAACAGGATTACTCAAATTTGTTGCACTCAAAAGGTGCCTTGACTCCGCAGACATATATGTTGAGAAAACCAGCACCAGAGAAAGGGTTAAAAGTTGTGTAAAGACTTCAGGTCCTATTTACCTTTTTATCAGATGGGAAGCCAAAAAAAAAAAAGTGAAAAAACTACAGAGGAGGAAAGAAAGAAAATAGAAAAAGCTCTGAGTCTGGCTAAGTATGATAAAATGGGACATGGTCTGATTGGTGGTTGAACAATTATCAAGAGGTAGATAAACTTCTGTCTGGCTTTCTCAGTTTTGTAAACTTGAACACTTTCATACCTACCAGGCCCCAAAGGTGTCTGCCATATGTCTTGATTGAAAATGTACTACATAAGAGAAAATTTAAAGGGCAAGTCACTAAAATAAATCCCTGAATTCATCTCTAGTGTTTTCATCACAAAGGCTTGAACTGCTTACTGTATTACAAAATAAAAATAAAAAATAAAAAGTATTTAAAAAAGCAAAAGATAATTCTATAAGCCTTGCATTAAAATATTGGGTTTGTCCTGTGCACAATTTTAATCCACAAAGTTAAATGTACTTTAAGGCTGAATAAATAGGAAAGTGCTGGTTTAAGTAGATAACATTATAAGCTTGCATACTGCAAAGTAATTAAAGGACATAATATCCCATTATACAAGATCAATATGCACTTGAGATCAGGGCAGTATCTATTTCTGAAATTATATAGCTCACACTGATTTCTATCACATTTTCAGTATTGATCTGATGAGAAGATACTTCACAGCTTGTTGTTTGCAGAGGTTTGAAGACTGCCTGTGCCTCCAGAGTGAAATTAAAGTCAAGGCTGTTTGCATGTCTACATAAACCGCTATTAACAGGTCTCAGTCACAGATTCTTCAGTAAAAAAGCTGTGTATTTATTTGAAATGATCGGTCCCAGCTCTGTTTTAAGAATTTCTAACAAACTGGTGTTCATGAGAAATTCTTTGATGGGAATGGTGAGTGCAAGAAACACGTAGCTATAGCATATTACTTTCTCTTACATGTTGTTTGTTCTTTTATGTATGAAGAAACTCCTTACAGTATTCTGATCAGAAAAATTCTGATGGGAAAATTTTGGCAATGATTCTGAATTAGCTTTACTCCCACTAGATACAGTTGGTATCATTTGAATGAAAAGAACTGAATTAAGGGAATGACAAGGAATCATTGCTGCATTGCTTAAAAACAAGATAGCCAACAGAAAAAGCCAATCTATTTTTTCTTAGTCTATTGGAATTAGAAACTCCAGAAAGACACCTGCAGACTTTCATTTGCACACAGGTCCGAGATATCCTTTTCAATTCATTCCAAGCCAAATTTCTTCTTGCTCCTGTCGTATGGGAGGAAGAGGGACTTTGGAGGGTGGCTGGTGGCACTTACAGTGGGTCCTTGGCAGCGCTTAAGAGGTTGGACTCCAAAACTGCAATTCTCAAAACTACTGCTAAACTTCCACACAGCACTTCAAGTGCACAGATTCAGGTGACAGTAGTTAACTTTTATGCAAACACCAGGGGAAGTTTAAAGTTTTCTTCAAGATGAGACAAGGGAAGACTGACAATACCAAATAACATGGTTCTTACCTTGTGCTTAAACCATATTGGGATTTATAAGATGGACAGAAGCTGTGGTAAGTATTTGTACTAAGGATCTGTATGCAAATTTGTTACATAAAAGAGGAATAGAAGAGAAAAACGTATTTCTCTCTTCTCGCCATATATCTGGCATTTCAAAGGTTAGATGTCAATTTGAGAGAGCTGGGATCAAGTCTGAATTTTTCAAAGACCTTCTGATCATCATAACCATAAGATATTAAGCTTAGGTTAATTAAGGTTGAAATGGGTTATCCACCATCCTTGTAAAGGGCTCTGGAGTCACTGGGTCAGAGTCCCTGGCTTGAGTGCTGATTGCAGTTGTTGCAGAGGTGAAATAATTACAGAAAATGTTCCCTATATTCACACTCCTCTCGGAGGAAATGAGGTGTGTGTGGGAGGCAGTGGGAGGGATGGTACTAATTCCCAAGCCAGCGACGTAAGCTCTCATTTCTGAGCACTGTAAATCTTGAATTTTTTTGACATAAAGCAGAACAGCTTCCCGAGAAGGCAGTGGGAGTGAGAGTGCTCCTCCCCACGTCTTTGCCTTCAGCCTGCTGATTAGGACACTCCTGTGGGAGGTGAGATGTGGGTTTTGGTGCCCTCAACTCCCACATCCTATATGAGGTCTCTGATGCTCCAGCGTGAAATGAAAGGATCACAGTAACAGATCCTCCTCCAGCTGTCTCTTATGGAAAGCAGTGACTCATGTTCCATTTAGAAAGAGAGGTGAAAGATACCTGGTACAGCAAGAAGGCCTGGTGAACAGAAATGCTTCTCAGTAGCACAAGAGTTCATCATTCAGCACAACCACTGCTTCTTTGGGTTTCTCTGTTAGCTGGTTTAGGAAGTTCCTCACTGAGTAAACTGTTCTATATTTTTGGACCCTATTCTGAGCTGCCTAACTTTCTCCAGGCTGATGAAGGACTCCACGTAATTCAGTCAGAGACTGTTGATTCTGTTATGAGGATCAGAGGCTTCTATCCCTTTTGGTACCTGAGGCTGTAACTCTTAGATATTTTTAAAAATATCTATATTTATTTTTCCACAAAGGAGTAATGGAATCTCTTGAACTTAAAAAAACATCTTTTTTAAAGAGGTAATATCTTGTCTTTTTCTACAAAGAATCACTCATTTCTGTGATGATACATAACAAGTACCTGTATTTTATGCATCATCTGAGGCCTGTGATATTTCCAGAGGTTCTGCTTTTCAGTCAGAATCAAAGCTGCAAAAGAACCCTTTCTGATATTATTTTGGCATGCTGACTTCCATCTAGAAACCTCAAAAATCCACAGTGGTTTCAAAGAGGGTAGACAGTTTTTTGTTGTTGTTGTTTTGAGGGTTTTTAAGTCCCAGTAGCTTAAACTTGCATTTGGCTTGACTCACAGGTAGATCTGATTTTAGTTTTTCCATACTGATTTGCCCATTCTGATGGGAAGATACAGTTTTTCATTAAGGGATTGCTTCTCAGATTAGGTAAATCAATGTAGTTCAATTGACTCTAGCATTATGCTGATCTGCACAAACTGAGGACCTGGCCCAAAGCTGAGCTTGTTCATTTTATGACCTAGAACCTTTTTTTTAAAAAAAAAAAAAAAAAATCTAAAAAGGCTTACTTATATTTTGTCTAGATTCCTAGTTAGGCAAAACAACTGACATCCAGTGCTTCTAGTGCTGCCTAATCACTAGAAAGTACTATAGACGGCAAAACAAAAGATTTGTAATTTACCCCCATGCCTTCTTGCATCTTAAATCTACAAGATTAAATGCTTAAATGTTGCAGTGTCTACAGTAGATTAACATTCAAGGAACATTTACTCAGTTGAATCATTTAAGTGGCTTAAGGAGGTTAATGAAAATGCAAAAGAGACTCAAGTTTGCTAAATAGAAGCGGGAAGGTTATTTTCAAAAAATAAAAAGTATAAGTTCTTAGATATTTCAAGAGGACAGTGCAAAGCTCCTTTGCCTGATCTGTTTCACTGTAAAAGAAGAAAGATCATCATCCTGTTTTAACAGTTCAGACTTGTTTATTAGCAAAAATTTCGTCAAATGGTGGGTTTTTTCTGTGTAATAAATTGAATAAGATACATAGCATAAAATGTAATGCACAAAGACAATTTAATAAAATAAAAATTCTGATTATGCTTTTGTTGATGCATTGAGATCTAACTGGAACCCAAGAACGATGTGATCACCGTCCTTTTTTACACAGCTAATTGAGGAGGTTCTTCTTGACTTTTACTCAGTTGTGAGGTAGGGACTTGGAACCAGCCTCTCTGCTGAAATCCCAGCTGTGCTGCTATTCTGAATTGCCTTTGGAAAAATGTGAATTTGTGCCTTAACCATAATTCTACAGTGAATTGATTCAAGAGATCTCCCTGTTCTTCAGTAAACCTGACTATAGGTATAAATTCCTGAAGAATAGTGAAGGAATAAGAATCTTTCAGTGGGTTCTCATAGAAACCAACCATGAAACAGAGTTGCTGCCATGTCTTTCAACAAGTGTGTGTAGATGAGTTTAAATATAACCTATTTGTAGACCTACTACTATAGTACTGCAAAGATCGGGTAGTAGACCAAAAGAACACTAAATAATCATGGTGGTTTTACTCCTCCTTTAAAAAGTATTCTTATTCTTGGAATGTTTGTTCCCAGGATGAAAAGGTCCTGTCATCATATTTACTTTGCAATCTAAAATATTCATATACAGATCTCTGGACATCATAGTAATTTTTTTCCTTTAATCATGTTTTCACTTACTGTAATGTATAATTGTAAAATAACCATCATACATGCACCATAAAAATGAAATCAATTTAATAATTTCTTAGATGCCAAAGAAATCACCTATCAAGAAATAGTAAGAAACCAGAATTTGCCTAAAGGGTTGGAATGATTGTGCACTTAGTTCAGTATTAGCCATCATCTAATCATAAAATGATAGGTGTTAAGATTAGGATTAATTACCTTCTGTTGTAAAAATACAGACAAATATTTTCTGATTTTCTGCAAGATAATTTTGGAATCTCTATATTTAGATAAATTTCATCAAACTTTTGCAGATTAAGCAGGAATTCAAGAAAATAAATTCTTTCTAAACATTTATTGGACAAAGCATTGTTGATGTGTTATCAGTTTTGTCAAAATTCACCAGATATAAATAGAATGTTTTAATTACATTAAAAGTTTTACTGAGTCCTTTAGAGAAATGAAATATCTATATTGTACTTCTTTGGATGGGAGTCTTCCAACTTTCCTACATGTTCTAACTAGACTAATTTAGTTTCTCACTAACCTTTCTTCAGGCAAGAGTCCCTGATTTTGGACCCCTCATTAATGCTGTAGGCAGAAACTAAGCAGGCTACCCAGGTGTAACTATTTTAAAAATACTTAAGTGAACATTTACCATTTCAAGGTCAGTTTGCATTCTGGATGAATGCTCAGATCTGCTTTTTTTATACTTACTGATTTACCCAGCCCCCCAGTTACTACCTGCTTGGCATTCAGAATCACATCTCATATCTCACCATTTGTGCGGATGTTGTATGTCATCACTCCACTCTAATAAACATCTGTGATCCCAACTTCTCTTAATTCTTAGCAACTGTGTAAACAAAAATGCAAAGGATAATCTTGGAGGGAAAAAATAATAAAGAGGGGAAATAAACCCTTTCACCTGTGAAACCTCAGTCTGTGCTGCTAGAAAGAAATAGGTTTAGCTTGGCTCCTATTCATTTCTTAATTTACATCCCAAAATTGTCATGCATAATTTGATCCAAATGGATTGCTTTAGTTTCAGGAGGGGAAACACACAGATCAACTAGCGGAAAAGAGTGAATCACCTGTAAGTTATTGAGAAGTCAGACTCCCCTCCTGGGTCAAGGTTAGGGTAATTAGCTGGTCAGCCCAAACTGTGATTTGCCTGAGGAGAAACAAATGAATTTGGTTTCCACATTTTCAGCATGACCCTTGTTGCATTCTTCCTGAATCCAACAACCTCTTCCTTATACATGACTGAAAAATAATTTTCCCACTGCTAAAATAGTAATATTTCTTTCAAAGACAGCAGTGGGTATCAGCAATCAGCTCCATTCATGAATGTCTCTAATTTCTTGCCAGTCTGCTACAGTTTTCACACTTTTTACCATTGATCTTGCAGACTAAGTCAGCTGTAACTAGGTTATGCATGCCTTTTCTTTTTCAGTTCCCCATAATTTTCTTAGTAAACACAGAAACCTGAGTTATTTGCTGCAGCACATTGCCCAAGCTTTTGTAATACAAGCACAACATTTATATTTGTGATTCTTGTCTCTTTCTCAGCATTTTTTCCATATTGTATTTTTAAATGTTATATATTTGTTGAAGCTTTATGCATGTGTAAAAATGCCCTATTTAGCAATTACAGACATTGAATCATTTAATTGCCTCCAGTAAAGACACAAAGGAAGCTTCCAGCTGACCTCATTATTGTACCTTAGCTAGTGTCCAGAATGATCACACCAAAGGATTAAGTTCAGTCTAAGCAGTCTGTTCTACTTGGTGCAATAGACTGACAGAAAAGTTCAAATCAGTATAATTTCTGTTTGTGGTTCTTCTTTAGTCAGAATCTTCTTTACACATACACATGCACATGTATGTACACACAACTTTTTTAAGTGTGAGAAAGCAGTAAAATATAAGATTAATAGTATACCTTCTTTGAGCTGGAGCTTGGCGCAGATGCTCTCCAGAGCCTCCTCCCAACCTAAATTATTCTGTAATTTTCAGATAGTAACAGATTCTGCTGACTGTTGCTGTCTTGGCAAAGCTTCCTTGAATCTTTGAATCAGGAACAAATATTGCTGTGATAACTTATTAATATCCCTACCATTCATTCCTTTCAATTGGATACATTTTGGTGCATTAAAAATGGTAAAAAGACTTCTCATGTATTTAATGTTAGTATTCGCATTAATAGGATAAAGATCTTGTGGTGGGTACTGTACAAACACATATGCAAAGACAGTCTATATTCTTATGCTAAACTAATTCTAAGGGCCTGTTTGTGGAACTGGAGCCATTTAGGCTTTGGCTCATATGGTCCTTCTCCCGAGGGAGTGCGACTATGGCATTAAAGAATGAATAGGTAATGTAAAGTAACATGTGGATCTGACTATCAACAGAGGTGGACAGTGGAGAACAAAAGGTATTGAGTAAAACAGTTAAGATCATGTTGTTGGTCTAAACTAGATGATTAGCACAGAATTTGGTTGATACAGTATTGCACCTACATTTAAATGTGCAAAATAGAACTGACATCTATTAAAGGAAGAAAATTACTTAGGTCATATTGGGTAGGACTTGTAAGGATTATGAATCTATTATAGAAATTAAAAGAGTTTGAGAAATCCAGCATCCGGCAGGTTTTGCTCTCCTCTATGATGAACCACACCAGTGGATTGTTACTACCACCTTGACTCCCAGCCCTTATCCAATTGCACAAGGTCCAGAAGAGCACCCATAAAGCACTTGCAAGGCTTACTTTTATTAAAAAAAACCCCACAAACTGCATTTGTGCATGTGGGAAAAATAATTTATTTTGGCGGGAAAAGTGATTTATACCTTCTGTAGAGAAAGATTTCTATATTCCTATTAATCAGTCAGTATCCTCAAGTCAAGCCTAACCTTTCCGGATCATGCCTGGTGGTTACCACCCAACTGGCTGTTTATTTGCACAGTTTCCTTCATTAAGATATGATACTGTGAGCTACCTTGAACTTTTACAGAGAGAGGGCCTTGTATATCAGCAAGTCTATGTCATTTTTAGCCCTTTATAAATGTATCTTGTTTCTGTTTGCTTTCTTTTAGTAAACAATCTGTCCTTTTCCATTTCACATTTTCCTGCCAAAAATATATCACAGTTGCTTGAAGTAATGTCTAGGCAGAACTGCAGGGTGAAATTCTTTTTTTCCCCTTGGGGGAAAACATGTGAACACACAAATACATATATGCACACACTATCAGCTACAGCCTGAGGCTTACCATCAGCCAGCTTAGATTGCTTCAGGATAGATGTTCTGTGCTCCATTCTCACACTATTTTGTTATTGGTGATTTGGTGATGAAACACTATTTTTCTGTCTCTATTTGTAATCTTTAAATCATTCACAAAAGGTCTGAAAATCTGTCCAACATAGTTGGCTTTAGATACTTTAATATACTTTAATACTAAGTTTAGAGGAAGCAAGTCTCAATTTGAAAGCAAATGACAGAAAGCCAGTATGCTTACATTGTGATTATCAAAGCAAATTCAATACACATTTAGATACCATGCCAGCCCATTCAGAAACATTTCAGCTCATTGGCAAATTGGCATTAGACTACTTTTAGACCTCATCAACAAGCCATTCAATTTAAGGTTCAGTACTTAGTTTTAGGATAGGATGCACTAGGACAACGTGATCTTACTCAGTGGTATTTATATACCACACAAAGTACATCAGGCACTTCAGAGATCAGAATAAATATGCACTTTTATTGCTAAGGAATTTGTTATCACAGACAACCTATCTGGTACGAAGATATCTTTCCTATCCCTTCTGCTTTTACAAGATAAAAAGGAAGAGTTTAAGCTGTTTCCCTCAGCTTACCATAGTGCTTTGAAATGGAGCAATGTTTTGATGTCCAGATGTGATGGCCACACCAAGACAGCAGCTGGGTTATCTGCCAGGGCAATGTGGCTGTCTTGCCTCACAAGATCATTGCTGATACCATGATCAGCATAACCAGAGACAGATATTGTTCTCTATGCTGTATTTCCCAGGACTCTGTTAAGGCATAAAAAACATAACAAAGTGACTGGACTGTAGCCACCAGAGGTGTCAGCAGCAAGGCGCCATGGAGTAGTTATGTTCCAGTGCATTAATGTAATTTGCATGGTACAGCTCCATGGGCAGGGGGTGAGAGTGATGATGTACCTCTCTGTAGCTACCAAGGGATAAAATAACATTAAACGTATGTATGTGATCTGCTTGTGCCATCTACGCATACTGTGATCAGTTTATACCATCCCATGTTCAGACATGGAGCGCTTCTGGTAGGTTGGCCCTGGCTGGCAGTCCAGCACCCACCCAGCTGCTTGCTCACTCCTTTCTGTCTGGTGGAATGGGGGAGAAAACAGGAGGAACAGGAGTGTGAAATCTCATGAGTCAAAATAAAGACAGGGAAATCACACACCAAGTGCTGTCATGGGCAAAACAGACTTGATTTGGGGAATTTAACTGAATTTATTACCAAGCAACATAACTATGTAATTAGTGATTTGGATATTGGGAAACAAACAAAAAAAAAGACAATCATTAAACACTTAGGGAAAAAATACCTTTCCCCTCCTTTGCCAGGCTCAACTTCACTCCCAGCCTCACTTCACTTCAAATACCTTTCTGTTCTCTACTTCACTCCTTCACCCCAAACACCTGTCCTTCTCCCTTGTTCTTGCTGCGGATCTCACTCAGTCCCTTCAGTGTGGCAACAAGCAGTGCAGGGGTTGGGGTCAGGATGCATTGGCTTCTCTCTGCCTCTCCTTCCTTCTCACTCTTTTCTACTCCAGCATAGGTCCTCCATGGGCCACAGTCCCTTTGGGAATATCTGCTCTGCTATGGAGCACCTCCTCCTCCTCCTCTTTCCTCTCCTCCTCCTCCTCCTCCTCCTCCTCCTTCTCCTCCTCCTCTGACCTTGGTATTCCCTCTGCTTTTTCTCACTCTTTTCCCCCCTCTTCCTCTGTCTGTCCAGCAATCCTGCCCTTTTAAAAGACATTTTCCAAGAGGTTCTACCAGCTTGGCTGACAGTCTCAGTCATGTCCTGTGGTGGGTCTGCTGGAGCTGGCTGGAACTGGCACTGTATGGTACAGGGCAGCCCCTTAAGTTTTCTCCCTACAGCTCCCCTGCTGCCAACACCTTGACACCTACACACAATGCAGTCCTACATGGCACATTTGTTCTCCCTGAGGCTCCTTGTGGTATTTAGCTAGGTGTGCTAGTGCAGGGCCTCCTGTAAGAGGGGCCAGATGGGAGTCTGGGGGCTGACCTGGGCCAGCTGGGCAGCTCTTTCCCTGCTGTTGAGGGCATGAGGCAGGCTTTGATTTTGCCTAAGTTTGGATGCCTAGTCCTTCCCAAACTGCTACAAGTCCTTCACCTGTGGAGGCACTATTTTGCTGTCATAACTGTACAGGTAAATGTTTCAAAAAGTCTGTACATTTTGCCTCTACCACAGACTTTCCAGAGAACAAAGTGTGGACCCCAGGTTGCTCTTGGGGCCAAAACCCAAGTGCACAACTTAAAACTGGCAAATAACTGGCTGGGCAGCAGCCCTGAAAGAAAAGTGATTAGGGTATAGTAGATGCTGAGCTAGCTGTGAAACAAATGGTATTTCAAATTGTTAATATGGATCTCATTGAAACACAGAAACTAGTTATGCTTTTCTATTTAACATTAGTGCAGCTTAAGTTTAGTACTGGCTACCCTGCTGTAAGCTACTATTTATAAACTGGATAAGCATAAAGTTGGGGGAAAGCTGAAAGAATTGTACTGGTTTAGTATATAAAAGAGAAGACTGAACAGGTATATTAGAGTAGTCTTGTAATATCTATGTCCTATGTAAGAAATGAAGTATCAGAAGCAAAAGAAATTTAGACTAGCAATGTATATAGTTGGAAAATGGTACCACAAACTGGAACAAGCATCCCATGGAATTTTGAGAATCTTTGTGAATAAACAGTTTGGTTTCGAGGCTTTTTTTGGTATGCTGTTTTCCATCGGAGCTTAGACAATTCTTTTTAGTGGTAGACTCAAAGACTAGATGTAGCAGGTCGTCACTCAGATTATGTTCTAGATAATGTTTTCAGGCTTACTTTCAGCCCTGAAGTTCAGCTTAAAGAGAAATGTAAATATTTGCCTGTGAGTTTACACCTTTGAATATATAGCTTTATTTATTGTTAAAGAAAAGTAAAAAGTATGTTTGAGAGAAAATATTTTCACTTAAAAGTGGGCACTCTTTCATTCAAAGATATAGGTGCTTTGCAAAGGATATTTTTTCACTGTCTGGAGACAGAGAAAACTGCATTTACATTACAAATAATTTGAAAATTCATTGATGACTTACGATTTTCAATTCCTTCCTTCTAATTATGATCATTAATGGAGTACCAGTTAATGGCCTTTATTCTGAAAAGTGCGCAAATATATATGTTTAAATCCATCCATATTCACTCAAGAACAAAAGCTTGTTTTGAAAGATGAGCTTAAGAGACTAACACACATTTGTACATTTACACATCTGCTTGAGAGTTCTGCTGAAAAGCAGTCTGAAAACTATATGTAAATGCATGTAAAAGGTTTGTATAACAGTTTCCTTCCTTTATATTTTTAATAGAAATCTGCCCTGGGATATAATTTTTTTTAAAAAAAGCACTAACTAAAAAAAAAGATCAAATTCATCAAATCAAAAAAGTGAGTAGTAGGGATAATGACTGTAATTGGTCAGTCTGCAGTGGCTTCCTGTGACACTGATGGATACAGAGGCATTGCTGGTGATGTCAATACAAGAGTCGTCAAAGCCTGCCAAGGAGCCAGATGCTGCTGTCAAAAAAGAGATAAAAATGATCTTCAGTTTCATATCTCTTTGCTGTGGTTAACATCAGCAGTACACCATCACTGATTCTCTCAGATTAATTAATCTAGTGGGAAGAGTCTCATAAAATACATCTGTTCAAAGTAACATCTGGTTTAGGTTTCTTGTCCTGTCCTCCCTTTAATTTCTCATAAATCTTTTATTTAATTTTGTTGTGAGTATTTGCCTACGTTTACTAAGACAATAAAGTTGTCAAGGATTTGTATCTGTTGGGTGAAGGCTATTTCCAGAGGACAGTCCTCTAATTATCTGTACTAAGTGCTCTATTTGTTTTATAAAAATTTATTCAGTGACAGTAGTTTTCCTCAACATAAGAATCCTTTTCTACTCTTAAGCTGGCTAAGTTATATTTGTGAATTGTTTATTTCATTCCTGCTTTTCCCTCACTAATTGATGAATACATTTGTTCACAAATGAAATGTGTTCATTATTTGACTACATTGCAGATGGTTGAATAATATTAAGCAAATAAATGTTCTGCAATATTTTTTCCTGTTCAACTGTTAATCATAGCTGACACTCTCATCTCACTTTATTTGACCTCCCATTTTACCAATCACCCAATCCACACTTACTCATTTCTGTCGAATATGAACCACATAACCACAAAAAAAAAAAAAAAAAAATCACAAAAAAAGTTTCCCAGATCACAGCAGGCTTTCACATTACAGCTCCCAGGCCTTTCTGTAGTATGTCTAAAAGGTCTGTTGAGAACCCCAAAAATCCTCCAAACTAGACCCACTTCCATTCCTGCCTCAGGTGCACCAGGAACAGCTTCTCCAGACCACAATACACACCATACCCTTGGGCACACTCCCAGCAATGCTGGATTGGGTGGCCCTCAGAGTCTAGTAGTTTTTGGCTATGTACATGGACGGTGGGTTAGGAGAGAAGCACAATGTCTCCTGGCTTCATAGTATTCTCTTTTAAAGTACTCCAGCTGGAGCCAAAGCTTACTTATGTTTATAACTTGGGATGTCCAAACAGAACAAGTGTCTGGGTATGTAGCTAAAAGCATTTGACCACAAAAGTTTATTTTTAAGAAGGAAAGAGGGTTAATGAACTGTGTCCTGAGAAATCTGACTTCAGCTCCTGTGTTGGCCTCAACTGTTTTTTCTAAACTGTGCCAAAAAGCCCAGTGTTTTGTGTCAGCTGTGTTCTGGCTGCGTAGCCTTCTTCCATACAAGCTTTGGTCCAATGGGTAGGATGTGCTAGTGAGTTTTCTTCCTTGCTTCAGCACTCTTCTTGCAATTCATTTCATCTCTCTTGCATTGTGTGCTTCCCTTGTGTAAAATGGGAATAATGTTTATGCTACCTTCAAAAATAAATTATTTTTATTTATAATTTTATATCATAAAAACTGACTGTTTTGTAAACTGCAAAATGTTTGGGTTAGAGACTTGCTCTTGCTATTACGTGTTTGTATTAGACCAGCACAATGGGACTCTAACTTCAGCTGAGTTTCTAGGCGCTACAATAGAGCTCAATAATAATGCTGATCATGAACAAAAATATATTTCTACCTTTCATTTCTCAGGAGAGGGGGAGGTTGCGGGTTTGGAGCACCTTCTAATCATAATCACAGGTGCATTATATCTTATGTACCGTTTGATTTCACCAGAATTGGTAAAAATCTCCTACTGCATAAACTATGCTTGTACCAGCAAAACAGTGTAAAATAATAATTCTACTTCAATCAGTGAGAAACTCTTTTAAGTTCATGTTTTACTTCACTTCTGAAATTCGGTCTCAGTGTATTTAACAGTATGCTTTGGTCTAACTGTCTTTCAAGAAAGAAAAGTATGTTTTAGTCAAACTTTGATTGCTTTACTTTGAAACAATAATAAAGCACAATTAAACCAATGTCCTGTGGAAGCTGGGAGATTATTGCACTGTGGATCCCTCTTGCTCTTGCTGTCTAGGTTGTATAGACTGAGCTGTAACCAGACAGCAAACTGCCTTTAATGTAGAAATTTCAGTTTCGAGCTGCCCTATGAGAGCCATGCAAGAGAAAGACACACCTCATTGCATACTCATGTGATAGCAAGGCAGTATCTTGATCTAGAGATGCAATATGTGAGATGAACTGACCTTCCTGTCCTGTAGGTTCTCCATCTGAAAAGTGGGACTAGTAGTACCTTATAAAGTACAAATGTGTTCCACAGACTTTTACATTTCAATAAATGTACATTGTCCTGGTTTCGGCTGGGATAGAGTTAATTTTCTTCCTAGTAGCTGGTATAGTGCTGTGCTTTGGATTTTAGTATGAGAATAATATTGATAACACGCTGATGTTTTGGCTGTCGCTAAGCGGTGTTTACACTGGTCAAGGACTTTTTTTTTTTCTTCAGCTCCCCATGCTCTGCCAGGTGCCCAAGAAATGGGAGGGGGCACAGCCAGGATAGTTGATCCAAACTATTCCATACCATATGATGTCATGCCCAGTATATAAACTGGGGGAGTTGGCCAGGGGGTAGCGATCGCTGCTCGGGGACTGGCTGGGCATTGGTCGGCAGGTGGTGAGCGGTTGTATAATTTATTATTATTATTATTATTAATATTATTATTATTATTATTATTATTATTATCATCCCCTTTTTTCCCTCCCTTGGGTTTTGTTCCTCTCTCTCTCTCTTGTTGTTTTCCTTCTCATTACAATTCATTGTTATTATTACTATTATTTTGTTCCAATTATTAAACTGTTCTTATCTCAACCCACGAGTTTTCTTACTTTTGCTCTTCTGATTCTCTCCCCCATCCCACCGGGGGGGAGTGAGCGAGCGGCTGCGTGGTGCTTAGTTGCCAGCTGGGGCTAAACCACGACATACATAAATAAGAAAGTATATTCTTACATTTTCAATAGTTGCACAGGTGCCCTTAGGAGGAAATAGGTCAGATTATAACATAGGCTATGCAGCTTGGTGTTTATGGTTGATGCTTTAGATTCTGGAGAATCTCTGCTTTCAATTTAAAATAGAGCATTAGCGGTTATAGCAGAAGGCTGTCTAATCCTCTGAGTTCAAAACTTTCTCTTTTGTGTTCAAATGATTTAAACTCCCAAATTAATTGTTTTGGAGTGCCCTACTAATATAATTGCAACAAATGTTACAGCTCAGAGCAATCTTAACTTTTGTGTTGATGTGCCACCCTCACTTTTCTCCAGTGAGAAAGGAGTTCCTGATGCCTAAGTACAGGGAAAAAATAATAATGTAGTAATACCTTTTTCCCCTAAAAAGGAATATTATACATATTCCACTCTAAATGGGGTACCTTGTCTTGCACCAATGTCCTGTAGTGTTCCTATGGCCATATCTTGATTTGATTTCATGATGGGAATATATGAGTATTCTACTGATCACGACAGCTTGAAAAAGAGGAGGGATAACCTTTCCTTTTAGAAGAATTTCTGTCTTCAATTGACTAGTAATAGTCTGCTCTGTTGCTTTTATCTCTGATATTTAATCTGTTTTTCTCCCATTTTTTTCCCTTAGTAATGCCACTGCTTTCTCTCCCTTTCATTGGTAGAGTCCAGATTTTGAAGAGCTTAGGAGTCAGTCCAATTGCCTTTGTTGAAGAGTCAAGAAAGATTTCTTCTCTCTCAGGTAAAAATGGCATATGCATGATGGAATTGCTCAGCTTCCTCAAAGTGTGAGTGAAGTGAGGATATATAATTCTTGGGAAGGATTCAGGAACTGTCATTAGTCATTTATAAGAGTATTGTGCCCCTTGTGAATAAAGATCAGATAACCAATTTTAGTAAGTGAGGGAATCCTGGGATTTCATCAGTGGACCTGGAAAGAAGAATAGAGAAGAATCAGTCTTTATAAACTAATATCTTCATTTGAGATCCTTTCACCTATTGCACGTCTGTAAGGTGGTAGGATAAAAAAGACTGATGAGAATATCTTTTGGAGCAGCCTGAAGACAACCCTATCTCTGTAACAATGTATTATATGATGTAAGTCTTGTAACTTGATCCTTTTAAAGGTCTGGAAAATTAAGTTAATACACTGAATCCTGCCGCTTAAATTGTATCTGTTATTTCAATTACCTGTATATTCAATTACTTATTGAATTGTATTTTGGTCAATCAGCTTTGGCTAGGGACTCTCTGTCACCACCATACTGGCTCTAAGCCGTTTTAGGCCCTGTACTGGTGGCATGCATAAGATTATTTTTATGAAGGCTCCTCAATTCCAAATGAGTTCAATGTAATTGTTGCAGAGTTTCAGAGAAACTGCAAGAAAAATTGTTAGACTCAGATCCTGAAATCTTTTGAATCAGGTAGCAAGCTGCCTGAAATTAAAAATTAAAATCAGATCCAGTAGCTCAGCCAGTAGAGGGAAGCCTTACACAGTACAAAGTCAGGCCAGGTATACATTGTAGTAAATTAACGATGCAAATATGCATAAGTGTGTACATTACAAAAATCTAACAATGGTTTTTGGCTTCTTTGTACATGGCACATTAACAAAATACAAATATTTTGATCCAACTGCAATTTAAAACAGTGAAAGTATGACTATGCTAGACATCAGACTGCAACTGATTTCAGTTCAAAAGTCATCTCACAGAATTTAGTGGATGTTGAGGGGGAAGAAGAGGGAACATCTGTGACTACTCTTTTCATTAAAGCCTGCAATTCATCTTTGAGAGTAGCAAACCACTTTTTTCATTTCCTGAAACATTTGTTTTAGAGACTTTTCATTTTCAGAATGCAATTGTTTCACTCTGAAACTTTCAGTGCTGTGACTGTGTGACTTAATTCAAGTGTTTTGTTCCCTGTGCTCAGAACAAATATTGCTGACTAAAGTGAGAAACAAGTATCCTTATGTTGGCCCCAGGGGCTCGATTTACAGCAGTGCTTAGCATCTTCCCTGCAGGTACTTCCAAGAGACATCTAGATTTCTGTAAGCGGTTTGGGGCATTAAGTACTTAAAAAAATATTTTCAGCAAACACTAAAGATTTGTCCCTGTCTCCCAGTTATTGTGTTTTATCAAGACCCACTGTTTGATCACAGCTATCAAACATTTATAACTCTAATAGTTCATTTCCTGAGCCATTGGTAATCAACAGTGATGACTGTTCTTCATTGTCTAATCAACCCAAATATTGCTTCAGGACTCACTTATTAAGAGTTTGCAAGAACACTTAGTTTTCACAGAATAAAAGGCCCTTTTCTATTTGTATCAGATATTGGTGTCAGCCCTGAAGATAAGTATAAAATTCTACTTTTATCAAAGGCCTACTTTTATTCATGGATGAGCCCTTATAATTAGGCACATTGCCATCTATAATCCTACATCTCATTCCTGTCTGGCAAATCCAATACAGGATTTACTTTTTCTTTCGCATGGTACTCGGTATAATTTCTTTCTGTTCTGATCTTTGCATCATTGCTGACCTTCTATAGAAGAAACTTCTCATTTTTTTGGTGGCCCTAACCAGGTATTTTTGTTACTTTTTAGTCTTATCTTTCCTATTTCCTTTTCCTCTAGTTTTGGCAGTCTCTGCTCATTTTGTGGCTGGTAGCTGTGGCTCCTTTTCTGATGGTTATGAATGTGTGTCAACCTTTTTTTGAGTCCTTTGTGGTGTCCTTCTTGTGGCAACAGAACAAAAGAGATATGCGGTAGACTGGATTCTCTTTTCTCATTGGTGTAAATTCAGAGTAACTTCTCAGAAAACACATATTCATCCAGTGTTCAGTGAACAGATATTTTGTCTTAGCACTTTCTCATTTCCTAAAGAAAGGCAGTATGTTCCCATACCAACCAGCTGTGATGGACGTTTTGACATGTAAATAAGTGATTTTTTTTTAATCTCTCTCATGTCACTCAATCACTAAGGCTGATAATTATCTTTTTCAAGGTTTCCATGGAGTTCAGAAAGCTCTTTTCAGCAAAGTAAGTTGAAAACACAGCATAAAGGTCTATCCTTACAACGCATTTTGTGTGGTTTTAGGAGCTATTCTTTATGGAACCCTCCCTGCTTCATTTTCTCTCACTTGCACCATTTTGTTGCATATTTCCAGGACTTGAAGTAGTAACACTTCAGGCCTTTTGGCCTCATAGGGGCAGAGGCACCATAAATGACTTTGCATCTGCTACCTGTAATCCCAGCAGAAACACCCCAACTCAGGCAGAATTGTGTTTCCATTTGCTCAGTAGTGCACCCACACTAACGATCTCTTCCAAGCAGGTACTCCCTGCTAGACTTCTAGATGTTGCTCTGTAATTTCCAAACTTGAACTAGGCGTCATTTAGGGCTACCATATGGACATGCCAGATCTGATATCTGCTAGTCATCCATGTTGACACACACACCATTGTACTGTCAGTGAAAGTATGTTTAAACCAAAACTTGAGTAAATTGAAGCAGAGATCATCATACTTAACTCTGCATTGAAAAAGGGAGGGTAAAAGATGTTTAAATGTAATGTTTTCACATTAATCATGAAGATACACTCTTTTCACTTACATATAAAGAAACAACAACAACAAAATCATTGAAGCCAGTCTGGCAAAGCCAGTTATATCCTTCATGTGACAGGGTTCTTTGTGGTCCTTGCAGTAAATCTTTGGTAACTGGTTAGGAAAAAAAAGAAAAAGGAAAATTATATCACAAGTAGCACAGTGGGAAAGAGCTCGGAAATAATAGAACTCACACCCCATTCCCCCAGCAGCCCCCCTCTAGCCCCAGCAGATCAAAGTCTTTCTATTTCAGAATGAAAGCTTCTTTATATTAAATACCAAGAAAGTATGTTTAGATAACATTAAGGGCCTGACTTAAACCATAAAAGTCAGGAAATTCAGAATTAAGGCTGGCACTCTGATCTTAAATCACACAGAGGAGAAAGGCAAGGGTGGGGATGGGAAGGTGAACCCAGGCACAGCAGCGTAAGCTGAGGACGGAAAGTGAGACCTATCTTGGTGTCTTCTTACTTGTGCCACTGGAAACCTGAAGAGTGTGTGGTTTGAGAGATTTATTAATGTCCATTATGCCGCTGCTTGCCTTTTTTTCTGGCATATTGGCCAAAAAAAATATGTATTTTGACAGTTGCAGAAAGTTTTTACTAAATGCTCATCAGAGATCAGCTGTGCTTTCTGTAGCTATCCTATTCAGTCAGGGGAGAAAGGGTGATGTGATTAGTCGGCTTTGTTTTCTTTTTCTTCTGAAATTCATGCTGCTCTTAGCCACACTGGTATCAAGTTATAGCTACCCTATTCTGAAAGCTAGCTTTAAACCTTTTTTTTTTTAATTGAAATCCCAGTTATATCCTTATAGATTTTCTTATACAACTTCAATAAGATTTGGGTTTTCTCTTCTTAAATTTTCGAGTAGACTGTTGTTAAAAAAGATGAATCTTTTCACCCTGAATGTGACTTTATTTCAGTCAAGACTAAAGTGATTCCTCTATATAGACACATACAGTCTGTATAATCACAGTATGCATGGCTGGGATCATTCAGAACAATAGAAAAAAAAAGTATAAATGCCACAGTATTTATTCACTATGAGCAAAAACTTACTTTTTTACAGCATTGAGAACAAAGTCTACTTATCAATTATAGCTTTAAATAGATGTTAATGTGTGCTTGATAGGAAACATTTCACCTATCTGTAAGACTGGAAGTGGCAGCTCTGAAAAGTTTGTTACTGTTAGAACTTCTATTTAAGATTTTCGAATGTTTCTTCCTGGTGTGCTGGTATTGTATGATTGGTGTCAGAAACTAAAATTCCTCTTTTGTTTATTAAAATCAGAAAGAGCACTGTTTGTAATAAATTAAATATTAAAATATTGAAAAATTATTTCAATATATATGTATAATAGAAACTATTAACAAGATAAGAATAGCAATGCACCTTCCTCTTCTTTGATAACATTATTTTTAAATGAAAAATACTGAAATATAAAATGAAAAATAAGCTGGAAGCTGTATACCTTCCTTTTCCATTTATTTTTCATGATCTTAAAGGACCATTAAATGAAAGATGATGGGACACATCACTTGGTCCATTCCTTTTTGGTTTGCGGGGATAGCAGCCGAGTGTTGCCAGGTGTTCTTGCAAAGAAGCTTAGCACCTATCAATCAGTGTTGCCTTCTTCAGGAAGACAAAGTGTTGAACAATCCCAGAAATGCTCGTTTACATTTTGAAACAAAATGTTCAGTGTTGTATAAGTTCCATTTTTGTATTTGATCTTCACATTGTCCACAATGAATTAGCCAGAGGGATGATCTTCGAAAGAAGTTAGTGTATTTGGGAACTAATCAGAAAAATTATAATCATGAACACATAGGAAAAGCATAAACATATTTGTACGAGAGATCTGATTTAAGAGAAAATAAATCTAAGCAGGGTACAAATATAGAACACATGAGCAGAGCGTGATGGTGTGGAAAGAATGATATTTGTATAGCATGGCAATATTTGAGATAGATATATAAACATTTTCACTTTTCCAATCCAGATAAAAAATTGATATTGACAATATATTTTACGAACTGTGATTTTAAAAAGTTTTGAATGCTTTTCTGTTGATTTTTAAATCAAATTTGGACTACTATCATTTGAATTAAAAAATAATAACTAGTTTGCATTTCAAAGAAAAAATTGTTTAAAATCTGAAACAAATCACAAAATTACTCTTATTTCAAATTAAACATATAAAAATGAAATGTTTCCTCGATTTCTAAACTTCTGTTTGATTCTTCTTTTGATTTTCTCTGTTCAATTAAAGAAGAACAACTGTCCTTTTGTATGGAATATGGATTTTTTTTCAGTGTGTAGCAGTGAAACAAAAATAGGTGAAACGATTCTGGGTAGGTCTGCATGGATAGAAGAGTAATACGTTGGCTCACACAAACCAGTAGCCAATATCCCTCTGATTCTTGTCAAATTTTTTGGCCAGTTCCCTTCCTTCCAATCAAACCATTTTGTGTATAAAAATTTGATTATATAGTACAAGATATAGGTCTGAAATTCTTTATAGGAATGAGTTCTTATAAAGTTCTAAGTACTAAAAATGCTTGAAAGACATCATTATTTTTCACCGGAGACCAGCCATAAACATTCTTATATGTTGATATACTATTGCACAAGTAGTACAAATAGCAGCTTCAAATCTACTGAAAATTGGGAAAGCTTTTATGCAGTTGAAAGTTACATTAAAAGTAACTATAGTAATGATTTTTAAATTTGTGTCCACATGGGATTTTCCATTAGAAGGTATCAAAGTATTTGGTGAAATTAATTAAATTTCATGACATATCTGTCACAAATGTAACATGCACATATCATATCTTCTTTACAAGGAGATATACTTAAGTGTAAAGAAATAATAAGTGCACTGATATGATGTAAGTAAGTGTAATGTAAACTTAACTGAAGAGAGAGCTATATAAACAGTTTTAGGATGCCAAAAGCAGACATGAACTATAAGGCCAATCCACTTTAGCAGTGTGGCTGCTGACCTGTTTTTTTTGTTTAGTTTGTTGTTGTTTTTGTTAAAATTTTATTTTATTATTCCACTTTTAAATGGGCTAGCCCTCATACAGTTCTGCATTGTGCCAGACAGACAAAGCATATGTGATTTTTTGAACCTATGAGTGAGTTCCACAGCTGAGCTAGAGCAGAACTCAGCTCCTGTTTTCTATTTCCTTTGGACATAGGTAATGTTACATAGACAGAAGCAGATGTATACTAGCATATAGGCATATACAAACCTAAACATATTAGCACTGGAATGATTCTGACTACTCCAGATAATGTCTGACTTGTTGTTTAATGTTAACATGGTAAAATCAGGCACTGCAGAGGAGGTACAAATACAAATCAAAGACCTTTTTAGCATAAACTGAAAACTCTATCTCTACAGGATTATTCTGATTAAAAGTCAAATTTAGTGTGATGTTAAAAAAATGAATCATTAAAATGGCCATAAGGTTAGCTTAATTATATTTCACTTAAATGCATATAGCTTTTATTTATATTTTGGTACCTGTCCAGATACTGCTGTTACCATTTTGGGATCTGTAGCTTAGAGGTCTCCAGAATAATTTTTTTGCCTTTGTGTAAATAGGTCAAAGATGTCCATCCTACATATGAAAAACCCAGAGGCTTAATTCCTGTCTCAGGCAATTCATACCACACAAATGTAAAGTTCTTAAGATAAAGGTTATTGTGAAAATGCTGACAAACCTTTATCTGGCACTGAAAACAGGGATTCTGTAATCAGAATTAGGTTAACTACCTTTTATCCTTCCTTGTTATGGTTGGCTTCATCAAGTTAAGACAACAATAAAGTGAAGCTACCAACATGTATGCAATTGATCTTCACTGCTATAATGTAATTAGTTCTTAATTCTCTCACTAGGTCCTCTGGATCTGCTTAAATTTTGAAAGTGATTCAAGAGATACCTTAATTATTACAGTATGCAGCTTAATGCATGTTCTACAGAATCTCAGCAGTGAACACCTACAAGTTCCCCGCCTCCATCCCTTCTCTCAGTGTCTGTATTCAATTTCCAGCTTTCTAAAGTCCAAGCATGCAGTCTCAGCAGACTCACAAAGCAGGTTAATCATCATTCTATTATAGCACGCACACATCCTGGAGTTACCATTTGGCTGATTTATGTGAAGCATACACTTTTGCCTTTTTTTGTCTCTTTTCCACTGTCTTGGTATATAAAGTTGACAATGTCTTTGCAATAAACACTGTCTCTTCTTTTTTTATTTCTTTATTACGGATTAGATCCTGTATGCTTTAGCAACACCCTTCTTCAGATGATGGAAAGAAAGGATCAAGAAACCTATTGAGCAAATTACTAAGCAAATCTGATTCGACTGAGAAATTCTGTCCAATACTTGGTAACATCATGCATAGTGCAGTTCCATACCATAGCAGTCAACATATAGAGAGCTTCCTATTCTTTAGCTGGGTTTTGTTGGCTGCTTATTGAACCTGCAAATTAAAGACACGTCCATTGCATCAATTTACCTCTGTTTTCCCTGAAGTTGAGTATTGAATACTTACAAATGCATGTCTTTTATGCAACTGTTGTCTATTAGTAAAGTAGGAAAAGATATTTCTGTTATTTGGAGTGATACAGGACTAAGAAATACTAGCATATGCAGTTACCAAAACAAAAGACAGAAAAGGATAAAAAATACAAAATTGAAGGGTTTAGAGAAAATTTGTCTCAAATATTTAATCAGAACAAAAGAGGGATAGAATAATACAGTAATCTTGCACTTTTCATAAACCCCTCCCTCCTATGAATATCAGTAACAGGGCAGCTAAAATAAATACATCAAGTGACAAAACAGCCCAAAGAATCTAGGCTTGAAAGTTAGGAAACCTGGGGGTCCCCAAGCTGTGGTCAGCATGTGTAGCAGAGCTCTCCTGAAGTCATGCACTCCATGATGTTGCTCTTTCAACTGTCCCACCTGGTGGAATGTCATGCAGCCATGCAGCTTCCCAAGGCCGTGTTTCAGAGAAGTTCATAAAACTGACACTACGTTTCACCAGAACAGTTTGGTTTTTACAAAAAAGGTATTTTTTGCACAAAAAAATTTGGGTTTTTTTCTGAAAATTCCTGACCAAATCTAGCCATAAATAGATGTGCAGAACCTGTCTTCTATTAATTCCAAAGCTTTGAGATTTATCTTTGTTTTATTTCTGTGGTGTCATTTTCAGATATTAATGTTTCTCTGAATTTCACAAGGACCTAAGAATTACCAGACATCCATCTTGTCCTTTATCATGTATCTAGCAGGGGCCAAGATCACATCCTTCAGCAGAACACCAAAAAGGATAGCTATTAGTTATGATTATGTCTAACTATAACAATACTCCTCAGAGTTTATTAAAGTTAAGTCTGATAACTGAATATCATTAATATCTGAACAACCATCCAATCCACTCTAGTAACATTCATGACTTTTGTAGTTTCCTGGGAAGAGGTAACAAAGCATACTCTCATTTTGAGTGACAAATGTTTCTTTTATGGGCTTTGAATTTTACTCCTTTTTAACTTTAGCATGCCCTGTTGTTCTTGTATTACAAGCTAGGGAATTCAGTAGCACCTGAAACAGTTCTCTAAACTGTATGTCTGTTTCTTTTGCTTCATTACTTAAATTTCCAATACCCATTTTTCTGGAAATAGGGATATGTATCAATTAAACTTTTGATGATACCAAATATAAAAGAAGTATGTGTTACAAATTTGTCATTCTTTATTCCTAAATACTTGTAATACCCATGGGATTTACCTGAAAGTATAGTAAAAGATACTACAGCAGGTTGTATGTCGTCTTTTTTTTTTTAAGAAATGGTCTCTTCCTTTTTGAAAGTAATGATAATGATTATTCTCTAAAAGTCAGAGTTGATACATATCACTTCAGGTCACAAAGGAATATCATTTTTTTCTTTGAACAGCTTGGTATAAGGCCCTAGGAGACTAAACCCATATGATACTACAAAGCTAGAAAACCATGATTCAGAGAATCAAACCTAATCCAGCTGGACTAATTCAAGTTTTATGCTTTTAGCTATGATGCTGAACTGAGCCAAAATGCTATCAGGTCCCATAGAAATCACATGCTCTTATATGAATTTTTAATAGCAATCATTGTCATGCAAGTTCAGAACCACTTCTAAGAGGTCTGGTTTACTGATTAGCACTCTGGTATTTACAGTGACAAATACAGACTTTGTATACTGAACACTAAATTAAAATAAAGTGAATAAATCTATAAGCAAATAGATATATTTTGAAGTATAAAAGGTGTTATTAAGATGCAAAGAAGAGAAACAAGTAAAACAAAAGTGTAAGGAAAAAGGTTATAAAACTACGTCGGGAGCATAAAAAACAGAGTCAATATTACTCCAAATGTTTTAAGGAGTGATTTCCATTTATTTCAGAGCATTTCCAATTAAAGTTTTACCAGGAAGAAAATCCTTGACATTAATTAGTTCTTCTAAAAGAAAGATAATCTCCAATAATTAAAGGGTTAGAATTAATCTTTTTTAAAGACAGAACATCCACCTTGCTGACATTAAATTACTCTTTTGAACACCTTTCAAAGGAAAGAAATTATTTAACAGGGACATGCTCTGTTGAAAATCATCAAATGAAGTAATTTCCAAATTTAATTTTATTTGCAATGATTTGAAATACATTATATCAGGTTATCTTTGATGTTATTTACCATAACATGCAGCATAATCAGGCTGTATTTATACTCATGACTATTGTAAAATTGCTGTGCTGCTGCGTTGGCACTTAGAAATGTCAATTCCATAATGTCAGTAAATAGAATTTCATACAGGAAATACAATCTGCATTTTAGGCCAATACCACAGGAGGTTAATAAAGTTTTTTGGTAAGGCTTTTCTTCAGTTTTCAGGTGCCACCCTCTCAATACTGTGAACTTACCTTGGTGTGCGATGCATGAAATGAAACGGAACTCATGTGGCAACCTGTGAATTTACCAGTTACACACTTACAAATTATCTCCTCATATAGTTTCACCGTTGCACTGCAGTCTTCCAGTTGCCTGTCAGAAGCTACCACATACATCAACTCCTAAGTCAACTGCTAAATTTAGAGAAAGATGTAAATATTTGGAAATACAACTGTTACAAGCATGTGTGCTCTCTGGTGAAAAATAAGAATTTGAATAAGTTCACTTGAGCAGTAAAATGCCAGAACATGCCTTGAAATGAATTAGGATGATGATGAGCAACCTCCTTGCTAGACACAGGTTTTGTATTTTCCTTCCAGATTTCCACAAATCAGTAACACAGCAAGCAGAGAGCAAGCAAACACATGCAGCAGCAAACTAAGCTTTCTCAAAAGCCTGTAAGGAAAAACAACATTAGCATTGGAAAGGTAGGTATTACTGAGAATGATCAAGCACCCCTCACAGCCAGGAGACAGAAGTTTCTTCTAGAAAAATTTTACCATTATCAAATTCTAAAATGACTGAATTGCTAGATATGATAAATTTGATTACATACTAGCTTTAAAAAGATGGCAAGTGACAGGTATATGAAATTTAGGATGGAGGATATTATCCTATTTTGAAGATGAATAGTGATTTGGGGTAATTTGCTGGGGGTGTTGGTGTCTGGTTTGGGTTTTTTTCTTTCTTTTCTTTTCTTTTCTTTTCTTTTCTTTTCTTTTCTTTTCTTTTCTTTTCTTTTCTTTTCTTTTCTTTTCTTTTCTTTTCTTTTCTTTTCTTTTCTTTTCTTTTCTTTTCTTTTCTTTTCTTTTCTTTTCTTTTCTTTTCTTTTCTTTTCTTTTCTTTTCTTTTCTTTTCTTTTCTTTTCTTTTCTTTTCTTTTCTTTTCTTTTCTTTTCTTTTCTTTTCTTTTTTCTTTTCTTTTTTCCCTCGACTCCAAATTCTAGGTACAACATATCTAAATTAATTTAATTGGTATGTGGTAAAGGACACAAATTCCTTTCAAGCCAAATAAAAGCTTAACTAGACCTTGGATTGGGCCCTACATTACATTTCCCATTACATTTATTAGATTTGGATGAGCTGTTGATAATGAATTAGTCAGCAAGTAAACTCAGCCCATCCCTCTATTTACATCTTACTTCAGAAGACATCCCATTGATTTAACTTGAATTTCTCATGGGACTATAGTGGTCTAAACGGAGTGTGCATCAATTAGGAAGATAAAATCCTGATTCCCAGAACCCTCCTTATATAGGATATATATTAGTCACATAATCTTTCCTGCTTCTTCATTCAGCCACAGCTCAAGCATATTACCTAGGCTCACAGGCAAACTCTAAACTCCTAACAGTCCCACTGGAACTTGCTTAAATATCCTGGGTGAACTAGACTCCTTTTCTTTGCCTTCTGAAAATTAAACCAGCAATGTATGCTTGAAAGCTTCTGAATTCAAGCCTCAAATAGCAGGTCTCTGCATTTAAAATGTGGCTTGTTGCTTCATCTTACTTTTGATTTTTGCATCCTTTCCTGGTAGACATTAATCTTCCACTCTTTAATATAAAATACTGAAGGAAGGAAGGAGCACCAATTAAGCATCTGTTATCTTGGTAAAGGCAGGCAATTTCTTCACTAATTGAATTAAGGATTGTGGAGGGCAGCCATTTCACTATAATCCAAATTTGCTTCTGTGATTAATAAAACATGCCTCTGATGCTGACCAGTTAAAATAATAATCTTAACTAATATTTACCTCAAGGAAAGATCATTATTTCTAATACATGGACAAATGTATTTTCAGCAGAGTTTATTCAGTAATATCAGCATCTGGGGTTTTTTTAATGTGTAAGACAATATTTTCTTAAAAAGAAAGAAGATTACACTAGATGGTAGTATAAACCCTCATAAATGGATAACTTTCTCACAGAGAGACACGGCAAATGTAATGCCTGAAGGGCACCACTCTGGATAAATAATGTAGCATTAAAATTGTGAATCTATGCTTTGGTACAAACTTTACTTTGTGTTTGGATGCTGGCCAATACAAGGAAGCTGGGGGTATAATTTTCTTTCATATGTTACAGATATATCAGAATGAAAATAAAAATCTTCCCTTGTTATTGTTCTACTTTTTCCTTTGTATTTTAAGACTAGAATCTCAACTGAGCATGTTTACTGGCACCCCTATCCTCCTACACATTTCTAGTTGCCCATATGGAGGTGTCAGATATAATCTAAAAAATAGCAATAGTATTAACGTTCGCAGTTGTTACTCTTGCGGTAACGGTTTCATGGAAAAGATAACACACTTCACTGTGTACTAGTGTGTTATTGTCACACACAGTGCAGAAAACTATGTTTATGCAGCTTCTAAGGTGATACTTTTAACTGTGGGATAACATCACCAGCAATGTTTAAGGAATAAAATAGTTTCCTATCCAGTCAGCTTTCTTGTTTTCTTACCATTTTACCAATTTTTTTAATCCATTGCCTGAGATCTAGAGCATTTGCCATCAAATCTATAGAGAAGCATGACCTGATCTTTGTCAGAAACTGTCATTTACAAAGTAATTCTTTTCACTTTTCAGTTCTGTTGACTCCAAGTCAACAAGATTCTTAATTTTATGTCCAAGATTCTTAATTTTGATGTTAACTTGATGATTTAGGTTTAAGATGTATTAACAAAATTCATAATTTATTTTTATGAAAACATAATAATGTAGCTTACGTGATGCACATTTATTTCAGCAGACACCGGACTGGACTTGAAGTGATGGATTTCTACTCATATTGTTTTAGAAATACCAATTCAATTTATATTTAATTAAATGAGGAACATATGTTTGAAAATAGGTAGATGACTTTAAATGAAAACTCTACAGATTAGCACCGACTGTTGATACTTTACATTCTCTTCATGCATATTCAATTAAATGACACAAACTCAGCAAGTTCACAGTATCCTTGCTTTCCAAAGGTCTCTAAAAATAAAGGACCTAATCCACTACATAATAGCTAGAGGTTTATTCTGGAGTAATACTAAAGATGCCAACAGAATTACATCTATATTATACTGGAGTAAAGTCATGGTGATTTAGGCCTGAAGAATTATAAAGCCTATTAAACTTGTGCCGTTAAGCAAAAGGTCTAAACTTCTGAAGAAATAACTTCAATATAATACCACAAGACACACACAGACACACACCTGAGCCCTCACAGCTCACTTGGAAGTTTTCTCACCCTACAAAGTACACTGCTATCCTTTCTCATGAAGGAATGCAGGGTGACATTAACAGTGCAATTAATAAAACTACAATGGCCAGCATTTGCAGAATTAAAAAAGTTTGTTCAGGGAGAGAAAAAAATGAATGCAGAAATGGAAACTAAAGGGGGAAAAGGAAGAAAAGGAAAAAAATCTACCCACAGAATACAGTTACTGGAAAACAGAGGTTTAGTTTCTCAGCCAGTATAAATCAGCACAGCTTCCCTAGCATAAACAGAGTATTGCCAGTAAATCCAATATTTGGGAATCTGGACTAATAAAGAAAAAAAGGTTATTATGGAGGAAATGAAAGGATTACAACAATAGAAGATTCAGAAACACCCTTTATTTTACTGCATACACACCTGTGCTTCTTAAATATATGGGTGTGCAGTTGAAACCAGATGTAATGTTTAGATGTTGTGGGGTTTTTTTTAATTTTTGGTATAATTTAACAGCACAATGCCCAGGAGGAGAACTATCAACGTTCTTGACAATGTGGAAAATGATTGAAGAGGGTCATACTTTCTTCTCAGAAAAAGGCAAAGTGAAATAAAAGTGCTGTAATGAGTATCCTATCTCTGCTCTGATAAAACAAATAAATAAAAACATGATGGTATGTTGGCAGAAATGACACTGTCATATCGTTTCCAACTGCAGCAAGCTTGATCTGAATTCTGGATACAAAGCCACAGTAGCCTTGCTATTCTGGCAGAATATTCCTGTTACATGTCTCAGTGTTCAGCAGGCAACTATGATAACAATCAAAGACCAGGGAGTTGAGGGGAGCATGAAATAAAGGGTTTCCTACTGTGAAAGGTTTACTATTCTCATTGCAGGGAAACAATTTAGATAAAATAGGCAAGCAGCTATCACATGGTTAATAAAGATAATGTCAGGTTACATCCAGTAATTCTAGAACCAATTTTTATTTATTTCTAGGATGCAATAAATATTCAGCAAATGTCTGTTTTCCCAGGTATATGCATACACACGTACAAGTTATGTATTAAATCACAAACAATAAAGATAGAAGAAGACTCTCAGGTGACTACAGTGCCACTTACGTTTCTTACCTGGTCTGATTCCAGTTATTCCACTTATCCTAAAATCTCTCATTTAATTAGAAAGTTATGTTCTTCATTTTCTGAGCTAATACACATGCAGACACATATGCACACGTTTGTCTTCAGTACTGTTTCATCCCTACAACCACTGAGGTACATTTGGCATGCCAGCTTTGTAGTGTCTGTGGGTTGGTGGTACCAGCAATAGCTACATTTATGAATATACATGCTTCTGTTCTTTGCATCTTCATGATTTAAATATGTGTTTGTTAGGAAGCAGGGCTCTGAGGAAAGTAATAGCAGACCTTGCACAAGTTATATTGTGCTCTTATTTATTCTCATAAAAATTATTACTATTATTACATTTGTTGTTCCTTTCTTCTGTTTACTTCTGGTCTGAAAGAAAACTTCCTAGGTTTATCTGTCTTTTATAATAGTAATAATCCCAGCAGTGAGGCAGAAACTGAGAGCAACTACCACCCAGCTGATTGCTCTAACTAGCAGGCCCTACATGCCATGCTTAGTGCTATATCACTCTTTATGGCCCTTGGCTCTGGCATTCTTGGTTCCACATTGACTCAGATACAAAAAAAGATGTGAAATATCCTCCTTCAGACTAGTCTATAGCTAAGCAGTTAAATTATGTTCTCAGGAAGTGAGACATGGGGGTTTGAAACCTTTCAGGCTAAGGAAAAAATGAAAAACAAGACTCCTGCTTACAGAGTGAATATTTTTTTCAATATGTTGTTATGCAAAAGATGCAAGACTATAGTCATGATGCACTGTATTGGATTCAGATTATAGATCTCCAGAACACTTATAAGGATATTAAGTAGGTTGAGGTTACCTGTCAATGACAATAAACGACCCTGCTAAAACAAAAATTTTATTCCCAGACGTTATGTGTTCCTTGTACTCAGTCCACAAGACTAATATACCTTTTAAATACAGCTATTGCAAATGAATGTCTTGGTATTAAGCAATTAAATGCCACCAAAATCACATTTTAGGAAACAAAAGTAGGAATCCTGAGTATAATTTCTGTTCCCTGTTCCCTGTGCATTCACTGACCTGCTAGGTAGCTCCAAACAAGTAATTGTGCCCTCTACTATCTTCTATCATTGTCTATACAGAGAGAGTTTCAAAAAAGTAGGAATGATTCAGTGCTGTTGTTTGTGAAACATCCAGTTTGAATGATCCCCAATGTAGGTGCTACTGCGATAAAAGTCTTTGTTGCTTTATTTTTGTGGTTGTTGCTTAGAACATGATGCTCCCACATTTGGTGAGGTACTGCCAAAGCCACATATGTCTGTTGGCCGGTTGGACAGTAGTAAATAGCAAGAAAGATCCATCAATCAAAAGAGTGGAGAAAAAAGATTTATACTGAAGATTTTCAAATTGTTTCCATTTCCATTTTGATCTAACTCACATAAGTGTGGTGTTCTGGCCCACTGGATGCTGTTTGATCACTTAGACTACAGCAAATACATTCTTGTATATGCTTGAAGTTTTACCTGTTTGCCAAATGTATCACTACAGCCTCTTAGACCTTGTACTTATGTGATGCACAACAACGTGACCTGACAATGCCTGTCATAGCTGATGGGTGCAATATAAGTCCAGCACAGTTTTTAAAGTTATGTACTCATTATTTATTGTTTCTTACTTTTCCTTTTTCTAATGCATTCTTTTACGGCACATAGCTCAATGGAAATATATGTCCAACTTGTAGCAGCAGTTACAAGAAATCAACTGATGCAAGGCTGTATTTTTAAATAATAAAGGATATGATAACAATATTATAAACACATTATACAAATCAGTGGTTCATCAGTATCTTGAATATATTTTTCTCTATAGCTTTTATGTCTCTGAATACAGTGGTCAGGCTGCTTATATTTGTCATGCTTTGGTTACCTCTGTCATCTCTGTTTATTATATACAACAATAATTAAGAAGTAGGCATAATTGTTTTTTTCTAAATGAAGGAAAAATCTGGAAGAAACAAATATTTTCAGTCTTAAGACAGTGAAAGTGTTCAGCTACAGCTATGAAGAAAGGGCATGACTAAGAAAAACATTAGCAATGGCTGTGAAAACATATGTTAGCAAAGCCGAGATTCAGCTCTTCCTAAATTCATTCAGTTTCTACTTGTATATGGCCAAAAATATCAAAGGTATACTGCAATCACTGAAAGCATAATACTCTCTTATGTCATACTAAAAGCACAGCTGGCTTTTGCATTCATGCACCCGTAATCCAAGCTGCAAAACATTTCAAACACAGGGATAAAAGACAATCCCTGCCCCAATTAACTTGTGTTTTATGCATAAAACCAATGGTAAGAGGTGGATAAATACAAAAACCATAAAACAATATTGGCTAAATCAATATGCAGTAGGAATGGGTACATCAGCAGCCAAACTGATACTGACATTTTTCATAAGCATCATGATGCAGAATTTTAAGGGGAGAGATGAAATATGGTAACAGTTAGCTGCTCTGAAAATATTTCCAAGAAACTCCTCTCATGTCTGCATGGGAGGAGTTTCTTGGGAGGAAGCATGAAGCTTATTTGAAAATATAACAAATAGTGGTGCATCCATCCGAAGTGTGAGCTGACATTTTATCATAAATAAGATATGATAGCTGGGTGTTTCAAGGTTGTGAAGGTCCTTGAAAATGAAGGAAAGTAGATTATGCTTGATTGTAAAGAGATGATGAAGTAGCTGATGGAAGAATTTAAAAAGGGAGGGAAGAAGCGATGAAGAAAGTATAGTGGATGAATATAAGTGGGTCAGCACTTACCAGTGGATGTCAAATCAGAGAGAAAACATTGCATTAATTTAAAATCTAGCAGATGAGTATCTAGACAAGAGTTTTAGTTGTGTAATTTGAAAGAAACTACACCTTAAACAGGTGCAAAGAAAATTAGGCTCTGAGGAGCCAGAGTGAAATCAAGGGCAAAAAGTGGCACTTAAGGCAGACCTCTATCAGGGAAAAAGGGCATTATATTAGCAGTTCTGCTTTAGAGCCTCTGCTGGTACTGTTACCATGAGACGATGTAATGGAAATGATTTTCATTTGTCAGATAAGAAAATTGTACTGAAACAATAAGCAATTAAAGGCTTATTTGACTGTGAATTCTGCTTGTGCATTAAATTTTCTGTAGGAAAAGACCTTGCAAGAACAGGAGTAAGCAATTAGAAATGGAGGGTGAGAAGAAAGAGAAGGATGTTTCCTGTTCTTTCAAAGACTACCTGTATTACATAGGCAAAGGGTGACTGGGAAAGGACAGAGTCAAGAAAACAAAATCATGAAAGTTTTCAGGAAGATCTTGGTTAATAGCACTGAAGGCAGTTGACCAGTCAAGGAGTGTAAAAGTGACATAATTGTACTGAATTTGACTAGGTTCAAAACTGTAGGAAGAATAGCCTCATGTCAGGCTGACAAGTGATTAGATAGCTTTAATCCCTCTTAAATTCTATTGCTTTTAGTGTTTTTCATAATTCAACTTTAATAAATATCTAAAGGGAAATACAGTTGCCATACAGAGTTTGTAGAAGTCATTATTAATAGGTTCCTTCTGGTTACTTTTCCATTTGTGACTTTATTTCTTTTTCTTAATTATCTAACACATGATAAATCCAGAACCTTCTTTCTCTCTCTCTCTTTTTTTTTTTTTTAACTGCTTTTGATATGTATTTGAAAACAGGGAGTTGAATATGGGTCGCCTGATTCCAGCAAAAGAATTTCTATGAAAAGTGGTTCAGGATAAGGCATGAAAATCATATTTTAAAATTGTAGAATCATATCAAAAAATGACTTAAAAGAGATGGAAATTCCTTTTGGATCCCTGCTTTTGGAGTAGCAGGTCCCTAGCAGGCTCACTAACAACCTTACCATTACCTCTGTCTTCTAAGTCAACAAACTTTTAATCTTTAGAAAAGGCTCTGGAGGACAGGCCTATAAAACTAGTTAATTGACTATTCACCAAGACTATGTGAAACATGGAAGAAAAACAATTTTTTTATCAGAACTCTTATGAAATGACACGCTTTTGGACAAGCAGACCCCTTAGAAAAATACACTACTTTGGATATATCAGTTACTATTTCATGTGCAGGACAATAAGCATCCAGAAACAGTCAAAAATCTTTAGAAACAAAAAAATAGAGCTTTAGTGTACTGCTGAAATACTAGAAATGCAGAGGTACTTGCATAGGAGCAGATTCTAGAGGTTTGGGATGGGTTTCTTTTTTTTTTGCATTATCAACAAAACAACAAGTAAAGATACAGATTTCCTGAAGCTTTTTATGTGTCTAGAATGTATGTTCAGTAGAATTCGCAGTAGCACCGACAACCCTAGCTTCAATGACAGTCTGGCACTCCAGCTACTGAAGTACTTTTATTAATATCATTCAACAGAACTTCTATACCTTTAGTCACTTAATTATCTTTGGGAATCTCGTCCAAGATATTTTTCATTAGAAACAGATCTCGCAATTGCTGTCTTTGTCATCTCAAAATCAAAATACTGTAAGTTTTCATGCATCTTTCATTTCTGTATTTCAACGCTATAGTATCCAGTCCAGAGTACATACACTCATTTGTTATTTTGACACTTCTTGCCAGAAATATCTTACTATATTTTGCTGCACCTGTTGCCTTTTAATTTCCAGGTAAAACTGAACATGCAGTATTTAAATTTTTGAGTCCTACATGCCTTGAAAACGAGCAATCTCAGACATTGCACCAGTAAAGACTGCAGTTTTAATTTTCCGTCATCCTTTAATTTTTTTTCTTTTGATCTGAAAAGTGCATTATAAAATGGCCAGTGTTGACCAATTTTGTATTTTACTATGTAGAAGTTAAATTATTTTTTTGACCAAAACAGACTGGAAAATTGCAACTTTCAACAGTTTTCCATGTATTTATCAATATATCTTTCAGCAGTCTCTCTAACTAGCAATTACTTCTGTTCTGTGCCACCAGGAAGTGTAAATTGTCAATGTTAGAGTGACCACAAATGCATTTCTCAAACAGCAGCTGCCCTCTTCTCAGCTGAAGTTCATTCATGGGCAGACTGTCATGTTAAGCTCTAAAACAGAGATCGCACTTGAGAAAAAATGCTAAATCAACTAATTGCAGCTTAATGCTTGCTGGATGCCAAATTTATTAAACATTTTCTGTGACTCAGGCACTCTATAGCTGAGCAAAAATAAAGTACATCAGAGCAGGTATAACCGGTTAAGGTGATGACTTCATGTGAGCTTCCAGAGAGCTGTTACAGAGAGAATATTGGATGTAGCTAAGGGCTAAGCTTCATTGCCTGGTAGCAGTATGGAATGTATTATATTGGAGCCATAGAACATCTGCAATAACATTAAATACTACATAAAATTAGGAGAAAGGACTCTAGGTAAACCTTTAGAAAGAAACACAAATAATAAAATAATTTTAATTTTTAAGCTCCAAAATGAGTTTCAAGTAATGCAAAGAAACACGACAATTCCATCTGCATTTCCAGAGTTTCTCTGGTGCCTCTTACTCTTATTATGCCAAATGCTTTGTCAGGTTTTGAAAGCACTCTCAAGAACTGTCATTTTCCTGCATGTGGGACTTCTTAGTTTCCTCTTTGTCCAGCCTAATACTCTCACACGTCTTTGACATTTCTGCAGTTATTGATAACTGGAGATGCTGACCTAGACTATATGGTTTTGCCTAATCTCTCAATTTTCAGGTTTTATCTGTAATAACATCTAGTCTACACATGTTTTGTTCCCCTTTTGTCTGTGTTGTTAGTTGCCCTGTACTGGACAGATTGTATTGAAGTGGCTGAGGAATAGAAACAATGGGAGATTTCCTGTTAATCAGCATTTTTTTTTAAATTACCATAATTTTTTAAACATTGTTTACTAATACACTATGGCAACTGAACTAAATGGAAGTACAATACCAGAGAAACAGTCCAGCAGCAAACTTCACTTAAAGGGAAATTGTAAAGATGAATTATGTGAACAACAAACCTCACAGTTAAATATCATGGCTCAATAATTTCAAAACATGTCTACCTTTCCAAATTAAACAAGAATAAGGACCTGAAGTTTCAGTACTTCATTTTTTTTCCCAATTTGAGACAAAAATGTTGAAATGTTCCCTATAAGATACGATTAATTGTCAAGAATCACTGTAGAGTAAGTGGGAGACAGAGTGTAAGAATGTTTCTCTGTATGTCCTCTCATTCTGGGGCGTTACATTCTTAAGGCTACTCTTTAAAGTACTAGTCATATCTTAGTATCACCACAAATTTAATGTACAGAGAACAGCTGCCTTTTTAGTATGGAGGGATGCTTCCTACGAGGATAGCACAATTCTATGGGCCTTTAAAGGTAAGATACATTTGTGTCTATTTTTCAGGCTTCATTCTTTTTGAGGACCTTTGGGACAGTGCTCTCACACTGTGATTAACCCTTCCTCCTGCTTGTGCCCTCTCCTGTATCCTAAATAACCCACGGAGAGGTAACCACTTCTTGATTAGAATGTAAGATAAGAAAATATGTGTATAACAGTGGGACCAATATCACGTACAATTAAGCACATCATAAATTGGCATCTCAGTTAAAATTTCTCAATTGTACTTGTTATCTGAAAATTACTCTTCTCAAATAGTCTTTAAAAAGTTAGTTCCCATAGTTACTTCATGTTCCATTATTAAAATTCAACCCAAATGAGTTAACTGCATATATATATATAAATACATATAATATTTGTGAAATGTAATGTTAATTTCTTTGACATTTTGAAGTCTGCACAACTTCAGTCCTGAGTAGAAGCATTTTATTAATGTTGGTTCAGAATCAGACACAAATGAAAGCTTAACTCACAGCTGTGTTACTGTAGCAATTGGTTAGTCCAGCTCCACTGAAATAACTGTTTTAGCAACAGATTAAATATAAAAGAAAACCCTAACTGGAGCCAAATAAAATTTTGTAAAATCAATTATTTAATCTTTCCTTTCCAAGAAGATCAATGTTTTTTACAATTTATATTTTTATTTTAACTTTCTTCTTTTTTTGTTGTTTTTTTTTTCACTTGGTTGTTTTGTGCTTTGTTTTTGTTTTTATTTCTGTAGATTCTCCTGTACCAGGTGCTTTATTTTCTATTTTTAACTAAAAATCTTAACCTTTGTCAATATTCAGCAAAAGATGACCACATATATCAATGGTTATATCTCTGCTGTATACTTCCCATTTCATTGGCTAAACAGGGATAAAAAAGTTTATTGTTATTCTTTTCTTTACAGTCATAGATAGAAATTATAAATATCAGATATTGATGCTGTAGATGTTGTGTTTGTGTTTACACATAAAAAAAGAATATTCCTGAAAAAATATAACAAGCTCAAGAGAAGTTCGAATTTTTCCAACTGGATACACTGAGCTGACAAAGTCAGTAACTGAGCAATGTTCAAAACTGAGACACCTATAGGATGCAGAATAAATGAAACCTAGTGATCCATTTTTTCCTTTGGTGCCTTTATTCCAAAGCATCTTTCTTGCAAAGCATCTTTCTTGAAAGTTCTTGCAGAAACACTCAGTCCTTTACCTATAACTCTACTCATTATTAGCATTAATATTCACTGACTTGATACTCCTGAATACTTCAAATCAGGTAGCAGTATGTTTCCCTACAATACTCTAAGTACAATGAATTACCAACTTTTAAGTGACAGTGTAAGAGAAAATATTTGGATTGTCTATCAATCTTCTCTCTTAAAGAAAGGATGGTTGTGCTACTTAAACTTGGAGGACAGACAAAACCCTTGTTAAAGGCATGCACACACACAGAGTGTTGTGTATTTCCCCTGTGAACTATTTACTGGCATTTACTTGTAATTTCTTCCTCTTCTAGGAAAATAAATAATTAAATTCATAACAATTCTTGTGACCGTTTTGTAAGTGATTTTACCTTAATTTTGGGATGCTTACTTCAAGAAATGTCATAAACATCTCATTGTTTGAAATCCTCTTCATACCTTCCCCAGATATTTTTCTTATGCACCTTAAATTGTACATTATTTTAAAAAAAAGAAAGAAGAAGAAAGAGTCTGCATATCTCTATAAAAGGGCTATACAAATACCCTGGCAAGTAGCAGAAATGAGAGCAAAAATGAAAAGTTATTAAATGATGGAATTAAAAGAAGGTCAAAGGAACTGTTGTAGTCTTAGGTGGAGCAAAAATGGATCACCACAAAGGTTGTTTCTGTAGTTAGACTGTATTTTATCTCAGAACACTGTACTATGCACATTTTAATGCTAAAATATTGTCCTAGGTGGCCCAAGAATATAAATCCTCAAATTAACCTATGTGTGATGAAGAGCTGTCGATGATATTATGTATGTACATAATTTGAAGGCTGTTCGTACTTAAAACATGTATGTACAACATTTGAAGGCTGTTCAAATGTTTCACCACTAGGGATGTCTTTTTCCCAGCAGGATTTAGGTAATATTAATAGAGCAGGATGACTACTTCAGTATTCTATAACATGCTCTAGTGAAACTCTTCAGGTTGCCAAACCAATGCTGAATATGTGGGAAATGTGTGTTTTTAAAACCAATACACAAAAGTAATTAAGAACAAAGAACGCTTTTAGTCAGAAGCAATTAGGGAGTGTGCTCAGAATAGCATGAACATTCTGCAAGACCAAGGAGCAGCCTCTTATATTACTACTTCTACCATATCATTGGCTGGGCAGACTGTGCTCCAGATTGTCAGATGACATAAAACATTACAGCTTCCGTAATGCCAAAGTTCATGAGCAGGATCCTTCACCAGTCTAATCAAGGGGACCCTTCTTCAGCAGATGGTTTCTTTGATGATCAGGAAAATAGATTCCACACAGAATGACTTTCAGGGGTTGGCATTATTGGCAAAGGGGAGAAGTGGTGGAAGAATGGAGATTTGTCTGATTACTTACGAATAGCAGGAGACAGCAGGAATTCCTATTTGCGGGACACCCTCTCATTCTAGCTTAGAAAAAAATTTTTACAAGTACACTTTTCTCTTAAAATATATACTGAAAGTCTTGTACTTTTAAAAGAAATAAAGATGCAAACATTGCTTTTCCCAAGGCTTGGCTGGAATATGTTTGGGGTTAAGGTTATAGCTGCTTTGCAGCTTTTGCTCAGCTAAAACAAATATTGAATTTTATTGTTTATTCCCTATATATACTTATGTATATATACACATACAAAGCATTTAGTGTATTAGAATAACCTGAGCTGGAAACAATACAGTTTGGAATTAAATTAATGCATATTCATTTTCATCCATAGAGGTCAATTCATTAATTAAATTCAGGGGATTAGATCATTTTAACTCTATCAAAAGGAGAAAATATTTATATTTCACATAGAAAAATCCATCCATTATGAAAATGCTGTAAAGAAACCAAATATATGTTACCAGGTATAGGGACATGACAATTATGCGTATTTGGTATTATGAATAAAAGTATAACATTAATGATCCCATTATCTTATTTAAATAGATGTGTTTACTGACTCCAAACACTGTCAGAATAAAGCCTATTACCCTATGCTTGACATTGGTATAATATTTTTTTAATCTAAAGAATAGAAGATTATGAGAAAGAACTGAAAAGTAATTAAAAATAATACCCCAGGCTTAAAGCCTATTTAGGTGTAACACTTTTTACATTTACATTTATGTTTATTGTATAACACTTTAAAGGGGCAAGTGAATGTATTCCTCAATGAACCAATTATTAGAAGATCACTTTATTATGAAAGAATAAGTTTCTGTATTTATCTGAGAAAGAGTAATGGTATACTCAATATAAAACAAAGTTCACAACAAAATAAGGTGAGTATGCTTACAACAGCCAGGCATTTGAACACTTTACCTCTCTGCTGAACCTTCCCAATATTTTGTAAGTAAGTTTGTGATTTTGCCTCATAGCATGAACACCTCGACCAAAAGGGTAAACAAGACTGAAATCACAACAGAAAAAAGGGTTCTTATAAAGACTCATGGAAAGAGAAGAAGGAATAGAAGAGTGTGATAACGACACTGGCCCTGTTGAGCTACCTGATGTCTAGAAAACCTGTCTTTATATTTTTTTATTAAAGGTGAGAAAATGTTTGCCATTATATTAGAAGGACAGATTAATCAATAGGTAGACAGATTTTCTCTGATCCTCCTTAAATTAGTAAGACAAATGTGTACAAACATCTATTTGTATATGCAAAACCACAGATCTGCATGATAGAAATAATTTCATGACCATGGTTTTTGGGGAGCATGTATGTTAAATCGCTTCACATCAGTCTAATAAAACAGGTTATTTATTTTTCAGGTGTAACTTACCAGCCAACAGTCAACTCCTTAAAACATCACACCTCTTTATCCTGCCATCTTCCCTGTCACAAGTGCATTTTCCTGAGGTAACTGTGTCATAAATACATACATACATACATATGTGTGTGTGTAATGATAGAATATTTTAGGAAGCTATAAAAATATTTTATGTATGTCAGTCTTTTAAATCACTGCTTTCATAACAGTAGGAAGACCCAAAATTAAATTTGTCTGACCAAATCTGTAAACAATTTATTTGCCTGCAAGTTTTCAATGTTTTCAATTTGCTGTAATCAGTAATAGTGTGTGTCTTATTTAGCATGCATAAAAATAGTTTAGAAAGAGAAATTAAAAGTTAACAGTTACATTTACAAATTATAATAACTTGGAAGAATTTGTGAATACCAGTGAAAATGCAGCAATACATCAAATAAACAAATGAGATTCATTGGCTAAAGCATTAGAAAATGAGACTGACCCTAGAAAAACTCAGCTCAATACAAAATCTGGCATATGATGATCTGAATAACAGGTAATACCTAATGATATAACTACCCGGGAAACAGTAATACTAGAACAGACCATAATGCAAATGTAAAATAAATTTAACACAAGTTTATAATGAGGTATAGTTGCAGTGAAAAAAAACCCCAGTGCAATAAGGATGCTTCATTCAACAGAGTAAGAGGACCATTAAGTGAAGTGAGTGCACAAGGAAAAAGGGAGAAATCATTGTACTAGTAAATCTTGATCAAAATAAAGCAATACCAAGGTAAATATAACTTTTGGTATTTGACTGTAGTGTCAGGATTTGTGCCATCCAGTCTTACATGCACTGTTGCAGAATAAATCCTTCTGAGGTAAAATAAAAAAGGTGTGCTGGTATTAAGAAAATGTGTTTCCCAAATATAAGCTTCTGGATGGTCTCGATGTTAGAGCTTATAGAAGGAACACAGTAAAGAGTTCTCCTTGAACACTAAAAATTGATGATAAGGGAAAGAAGAAAAAAAATTTAAAAAGGACATTCACGTATTCTTTGGCATTGGATGGAGATTTTAGCCAGGTAAAATGTTCCTTCAGTTTGTGTAGTCAGACCTTTTTCTTTGGCAATGAAAAAACCCTCTCTGTTTGAACTTAAATGACATAACTGCACTGCTTCTGCGATAGGCACAGAAGCTTCAGAGCCTGAATTTTGGAGTCCATTAAAAATGTTGAAATATTTCACTCTGAAAATGTCTGTATTAATTCTTTTCCTCCCCTCTGCCTTCTTCCCAAATGCATTAAAAATTCAAGAAGTTTGAAAGCAGTATTCTTGTGGCTGTGCAAAAGCTTTTATTGGCAGCTTTTGCATTTTCTCTTTAGTAAATGGATTTTTTTTTAACTTAATGAACTCTGGATTTGTGACCCACCCCATTATTTCTGCTAAAGAAACAAACCATCTGGACAACACTTCTGCAGGTTGATTTGTATTTATTTAAATTAGCAGTAGTGTATGTCATTTTCAACCATCACCAACTCTTTCTATTCAGGTGAATTCTCTGAAGTCTTTAAACTTTATGGCTTGAAGTATTAAAGCTATAGTGAGCACACTGAAACAATTACACTGAGGTAAAGGTGGTCATAAAACCAAGGCTGTGTGCCCCTCAAAAGCATGTGAAAAGCACTCATGGAAACAGAAAGAGAAGACAGGGCAAGATTGAGGGGAACCGAAATCTGCTACCACATGCAATTAAGAGGGATACATTTTGGGAATACTTTGACTACTTTTCATGTAGGATGAGGGTACTGACATAGAATTAAGAACTGGTAAGATAGTCCAGAAAGTACTTCTGTCCTTTTTTAATCTTCAGCTGTGCTACATTCTGAAAGTTTTCCATATCTTAACTACAGGGGATTTAGTATCCCCTGTCATGTGTCAGCTCATTAATGCAGGCCTAACACAATAACTGAGTGACCATATAGACGTGACCTCAATTATTGAGATGTTACTTTAAGATAACCCATTTTTTTTCAGATCTTCTTTTCTTGGTTTCTTTTTATCTTTCTGCTTTCCTTTCCCTGCCTATTCAGAATAAATCATAACAAACATTCTTGTATTCAATTATTGGAAGAAATATTCTGCTGCTGCACGTAGCACCATGCTCCAGCAGTCATAATGCCAAAGCTCACAGACATTTTTCCACTATACTGCTCTCTCTTCTCAGGAATTTCACTTTCATTTCCAGGACGTGTGAGATAAATGCTTTCCTTGTGTCTCCTGTACATCTATATGCACACATAAAGGCTTTTTAATTACCCTGTGTTAATAAAGTGAAAATAAACTAGAAATGGACATAAACTATAACGCTTTACTGAAAGGTGTGAGCAGATCTGTGTGAAATGTTCAGATGAGAACCTTCAGTTCAGCCCTCCCAAAACCATATACAAAACCTGCAGTTATAATTGGTCATGAAATCAGGAATTGAAACTGAATACAAATTGTTGTGGGTTTTTTTCCTCTCACCATCCATGAGATACCAATCCATGAGATTTTTACACATGCTTTATACGTTCATTTTATGTGCAGAATGTACATCATCAGTCTATGCTGACACTTTTGAAAAGGAAAAGAAGATAATTTGCTAGCTGTATTGCCTTCCAGAAGGTGTTGGGCTACTCTGAGTAGTTTGATAGCTAAAATGACAGGGTTATAGCAGGGTTGCCCTAACTCCCCTTGCTGACATATTAACTACTCTTCTGCCATGATAACATGGAGGACTGGAAGAGGAGTGGAGCCAGCCCCGGGTGGGAATTCCCCTGACTTTTCTGTAGGGGCAACTTTCTTTTGTTTTTCCTGCCTAATAATAGAGATTGTTCTGAAATTCTACATGTGCAATCAGAGGGATGAGCAGTTAGAAAGACTTTCCATTTCTACGTGCAGAGAATATACTCAAACAAGCAAACAAAATCCTGGCCTAGGAAAGTGAGGACATGGATCCTAAAATAGTAAGATTTTTTTCCAAATTTTATATGGAAAAAATCCCAACACACTAAGTTTGTTGTTCCTTATTGTAAATTTTGCTCCTTCTGTCCTCAATGAAGAATCAGAAGTAAGGAGCAAAATACCATGAATTTTTTTTCTGTTTTCTTTTAGGCCCTCTTTTAGGAGAGTGATGTACCCCATCTATGGGAGTAGTTATTCTTAAAAGGGAGTAAGGAAGTATGACACCTACCAACTTTGCAACATGATAGGGTTAAACTCAAGTCTGGTATAGATGAGCAGCAGCCAAATGAACACAGTGGGATTAGTTCCACAAACACAAAATCTGAGTTTGGCTCCAAGAGACTGGTTTGTTTAGACGGGCTACAGAAAATTCAAATTAATCTGCTACAGCCAGAATTTCACTCTTTCAATCTTTATGTTTATCTACTCGGAGCCACTGAACATTGAAAAGTTCACCTATCACTCATCAAATCATGTTTCCAAAATAGACAGGATTCAAATGTTGATCTGCTTTCACAGTTCAAGTTATTTACTAGGCTGTCTGATGCATTCTCTGGTTAAAGTTCACCATCAAAGGCCATTGTAGAAAACAAGCATTACATTGCAGAGGCAACAAGTTTATTTAAAAAAATAGTATTTAGGTACTAAGATTCCTGAGTTTCCAAAGGCAAGGCTTCATTTAACAGATTGGCCTCTATTCTCAGTTCTGCATTTTGCTGGTGACTTGACAGCTTAACAGCTGTTGCCGAAAATTTCCATAAATCTATGTGTTTTGAAAAAGGAAGATGAAAAAACTCTACTTTCCTCTTCAATTCCAACAAAAACAAGGCCATTCAAAACCATTTTTGCTCTACAGGAGGTGAAGTTAATCACAGAAAAAGAATAATTAGTGCTTTGAACCATCTGCCTCGCATCTTTCAGTGGCTTTGTCAGTAGTCTCCACCCAAGAACTAGGAGTGATCCTTCTGCGAGTTTTGCTAGAAAGGGGGTAGATTAGAAAGAACAATTCAAGGCTATCAATTCTAGGTGGTGGAAAGTTTCTTTCTTTGACCTTGGAGTGGGGTATCTCAACTTCTCAGCAGCATTCCAGTGTACATTCATTCCTTTCAATGTTTTTTCATAGAGGCATCTGCTAGCCAACTCAGATGGCACCACGTGTAAGGAGGCCGAATTGCTAGCTATCGTGAATTTCTGCTCTTGGCGCTCAGATCTTCCCTATGGCATAAGTTAAAACTATGAATTTCATACTAGGTACAGGCACCTAGAAATTAGGCATTGTACTGAGCATTGGAAGTGAATTTTTAGATTTTGTCTTTTTTTCCTCTGTAGCTCTATTTTATATTTAATAAATAAAAATTAAGATTGTAAGCAGAAGTACTCTGTTGCTTTGGTAATGAATTCTATAATAGTGTCTTCAGAATTACCAAATATATGATGAATTTATATAAGTAAATGAAACCGCCTTACGCACAAAGCTAACATTTCTTGCTGTATTCCCCAGTGTAGTCACTACTTCATGCTTCAAAGTAACAACTCTTCACATAGCTACTGCCAATATGCTCAAGGATTTAAAATTAAAAGATCTTTGTAAACACGGAAACCAGCAGAAATGCTAAGCCCCAAGGTATCAATAGATTAAAAAGAAAGCGCTGTATCATAATCTCACGCCTGTGACTGCCACTTTTTCTGGTTTTAATTACTTGACTTGACTTTAATTGAGCTTGTCCTTGCACTGAGAATTTAATTAAATAAATAAATAAGACAGTCTGACAGCCAAACTGTTTTTTTGGCTAACTACATCTTACTGTGCATTCCCATAGACAATTCACTTAAGACTTTCGAGCTTGGACATAAATCCATGATCTTTTTTCCTTTATAAAAATATGTATTCTAATGATGGGAAGATTTGCTATCCCGCATGAATTCACATTATAAACCTCCCTCTAGGGAAGATGGGTTGCTGAATGATCTGCAAGCTGCAAAGGATGAACTGCAAAAGCTGAGGAAGGCATGCCAATCCTTTAAGACTATAGCCAGACTTGGAAAGAGCAGAATGAGACTTACGCAAAAAGAGAAGTATGAGACTTTGGACATTTAGAGTCTTCCTTTAGGGAGAAGCCATCATAGACTTAATAAATGTAAGCAAGTAAGTAAGTATGAGTAAGAAATACAAAACCTGATCTACTCAAGTTCAGTTGTTTATCCTTAAAAATCCCTGAATTAATCCCTTTTGAAGTACTTTACTCAAATATATGCTTTAAAAATTCTGACTCCTTGTGAACACAACTTAAAACTTTTACAGTATTTCTGACATTTGAAATGGTATTAAAATAAAAATAAGTTATTTTGTGTATTATTTGTAACTCAAGCATTATTTTGCTGCATGTTTTCTCTGACTTGAGCAAGGGTGAGAAAGTACACTGGAGCAGCTGCTTCACATACCTTGTTGCACTAACATATTGCATGACTTCAGAAATAAACACCACAACATTGTCTGGATGTCTTCAAGATTTGGTAGAGGGACAGAAAATGTAGAGTCCTGTTTCCCTTGTTGTTCAGGAAGGGGCCTTCAACAAGACTCAAGGGTAAAACTCTGAGGGTAGTTGTGGTTCCTCGTCTCTACTTAGGCTTCTGAACTAATGAACTTCCAGAAGAGAGTATACATTTTTTTATTAACTCAAAGTAGATATGGGCTGAACTGGTTATAAGACAGCATCAGACCAAACTAAGGATGATAAGCTGCTTTATGATCTCACTTAGTTCTAAATTGAAATAGGAGTTAGTGAAGAGAAACAAGAGTTTCCAAGGCATTATCAATCTAAACACGTTATTTATGTTTTACATATGTATATGTGTGTTATATATTCTACATTAAAATAAAATGAGTCACATCATAAAAAGCCTATTTTTAGTGAAAGAAAGGAAAGAAATCTTAGGGTCATTAATCCAGATGCATAAACCATCACTGCTTTCTGGCTAAGATGTTTGGGCCACACCTATAGGAGGTTGATTCAAGTTTCAAAAGAATCAAGACTCTTGGTTTCTCTCTCTTACCATTCTTCTCTGATAAAAACTTCTGATTAAGAGTTTGACCTAACCTTTTTTACCCGTGTGTGAGAAATGAGTATTTCAAGATAAACACTCATCCAGTAGAAAAAAAACCGACAAATTGACTTGGTCACTGGCACCTTGTACCAAATGCAATCATATACAGACATGGAGATAGAGCTTAAAAGCTTATACATCCTGAGCATTGTAACCTTTTGGTACAGTGGTGAGGCTGTCAGCAAGATATAACCCAACACATCCTCTCAAGTGTCTGTGTCTTGTCTTTTCTTCATTGCTGACTTCCATCAGCTGAAACGTTAAGTGCTTGCCCTAAATATTGCTGCAGTTATGTAAAGCTTTTTAGGAAACATCACTTCAGACAGATGTTTAACCTCCAAGCCCTGAAGGGATAGCTCTGCCAGTTGCCAGGCTTGTCAATTAATTTTACATTGACAATCATGCTAATGTAGTTTGACACAGAGGAGAGCTTTTGCAGCCAGCCAGCTACATTAGATAAACAAGGTAGATGAGTACAATTCACTTCAAAATTCATCTGAACACACAGCATATCACAGTGTATGTCTTATAAGTAGCACTGCTCAATTTTATCTCAACTACCACCCCAGATGATCATCAGAACTAGTGAAAATCACTTTTTTGCTCACCTGTGAACTGCTTTTTTCCCCTTTCTTTTGTTGTCATAAGTTACCACAAATATATGCAGGAAATATGAGAGTCTAATATAGCTGAATACTTGGCTTACAATATGAATTGCCAAGCAAGATATATACTGCTGAGATGTCCCTGAGATAAGTGCTTTCAACTTGAGGCATCTCATTCAAATCAAGTCAACAAACTGGAAGCAACTCAGAGAAGAGCAACAAAGAATAGTAAGGGGTTGGAAGGAATGATTTACGAGAATACTTTAAATAAGCTGAATATCTGCAACTTGGCTCAGTAATGAGGAAGGAGTGATGAGGATATAATTGTCTAGAATTACCAAATAAGTAAAAGCAAGGACAATGGTAGTTGCAACATGAGAGAATGAAAGTAGATATTAGATTAAAATAATAGAAAAGGCCAGCTACACCAGATTCCAAAAAATATATGATGCCAAAGAGAAAGTGTGGACTAGTTGACCCAAGATAAATGAAGTGACATCAACTAGAACATTTAGAGTAAGACTGAATACAGATGCAATCTGGGATCAAACAGTTATTTGCTAATGAGTAGCTTTAAAGGTATGTGTCTTTATCTCTAACTTCAAATTCGGTGAGTCTCATTACTGAAAAATATTATTTTTTGGTTTGGAAGTTATCGGAAACTGAAGGGTCGAGAACTGTTGGGGTTTTCTGTTTTTCTGTTTTCTCCTCCTTCTTTCCTTTCAACCCTGAATTCATTCTAAGCAAAATTCTCACTTTTAAAAATGATTTGAGCATGCATAAAGGTTTAATTTTGCTTAAGATGTTAAATAACTATGAGAGTAAGGAAATGAGAAATATTTTCCTTTCATGAGCCTGCAGAAAAAAATCTGAAGTTCTAAAACTGAATATTGTGATGAATATAAATGAGCCTAGTATAAGACCTATGAATACGAATTCAAGCATTAGTCCTTGACACTCCCCATCAACAGTATACCTTAATGAGCTTGACTGTGAGCCTGATTGTGTCCTGTTTTTTCATGGTCATGTAGTGCAGTTGAGGGTGTAAACCCCTCTACCTTTATATGTATATACTGATTAAAAAAAAAAAAACAAACAAAAAACAAAACACATCCAACCATTTGACAGGATAGCATAAAGCCTGGGAAGGTATTGCAGGTTTTGTATGCAAGCAAAATTTTTTCTCCCTGGGCACACTGTTGTAATCCTTAACTGTGGAGAAAATCACTCCATAAGTGTCTTGAAACATCTATCTCACATGCGGTAAAACAGAAAGAAAGACTTGATCATTGTTTTTTATAGTTTTCTGGCAAGTAAGAAAGGCAGGATAGTAGTGCAAGCAAGCAGTCATTTAGCCAGAGAGTGATTAACAATTGATGATACAGTGCCTGATGCACATTGACAATGATGGCAACAAGGAACAGGCAGCTTCTTACAAAAAGAAGATACTGTAAACTGAATCATAGATGTTTCTAATGAAAATACTTTCCTGTTTATATCTGCAAATATATCGTTTCCCCTTCATTTGTATCTTAGAGCATAGACTCTCAAGACAGAGACTGTATTTTTGTTCAGTTCTTACGCACCATCTAACCCAGTGGATCAGGGCTTTGGTAGCCTGTGGTCAACAATGTTGAGCAACTACAAAACTGCAGAAAAAACTTACTGCCTCCATTGATCTCAGTTGTAACAACGGCAGCCCCAGTTTTAACTTTTTAATTACCCATGGTCGTGAACAATGTCAAGGCCCCCATGTACAAGATTTTAATGAACTGCAGGTTGGGGCCATTTATCTATCACAGTGCAGCTCCGGTCTTTGTCTCAGCCATGCATATAATAATAATAATTACTAATTTTAAAAAATGTTCCTTTTTTATATTCTGTTGTAGAAGAGTAACTATCTTAGTAAAACTCTTATGCGGATTTGGCTGATTGAAAAGTTGGACAATATATCAGAACATGCTAGGCAGCTATCAATCAGACAAATATCCATAAGCTTTTTTGGAATTCCTAATACATTAATTAGGAAGTATTCAAAAATTGTATTGAAATAAATAATTCTTGGTCTAAGCATTGTTTGTAAACCATTCTGAGTAAATATTGTGGATTTTTACTAAGTTTGTGATAGGCAGCACTGCAGGCGAGGGGTACTGGGAGCAAAAGAAGACAAATTCACAAACAAAAATTAAAATTTTTGTCTTTGGAGAAGAAGCCATGAAATTTTGAGAAGAGGTAACAGTGAAGTTTGGAGAAAATATAAAGCTTATCCATTATTTCAGTAAAGAAGTCAGAGGGACAGCTGTATTACAGATCTTAAGAGACATAGATATCCATGCTATACAAGGGCAGCAAGAAGAGGGGAGGTTTACTGATCAGCATTGATAGGTGGTCCTGGAGAAGAGATACAGTGCTGTAGTTTTGTGACAGAGTGTTTAGAAAAGGTAGGAGGATGGAACAATCAGAATTGCCTGGAAAACAATAGATGGCTGGAAGTGAGGCTGGAGGTGAGGAAGCTGAAATGGGCCAGAAGTTACAACCAGTGTGTCTGGAAGAGAAAGCAGAATAATTAGTCACTATGGGATATAATGAGCACAAGTCTTCTGAGGAGCGGCTGAGGGAACTGGGGTTGCTTCGTCTGGAGAAAAAGAGGCTCAGGGGAGACCTTCTTGCTCTCTACAACTACCTGAAAGGAGGTTGTAGAGAGGTGGGGGTTGGTTTCTTCTCCAAGGTAACAAGTGATAGGACGAGAGGAAATGGCCTCAAGTTGCGCCAGGGGAGGTTTAGACTGGATATTAGGAAATTTTACTTCACTGAAAGAGTTGCCCAGCGTTGGAACAGGCTGCCCAGGGAAGTGGTTGAGTCGCCATCCCTGGAGGTATTTAAAAGACGTTTGGATGAGGTGCTTATGGACATGGTGTAGTGGTGGTCTTGGTAGTGTTAGGTTTATGGTTGGACTTGATGATCTTAAAGGTCTTTTACAACCTATACGATTCTGTGATTCTGTGATTCTGTGATAATTAATTTGTTTATTGATCAATTAAGTTTGAATATTATAAACTCCTATTATATACTATTCTTTCTGCTCCCTAAATTGCTTGCTTATATTCTTAAACAGCCAGGGAGAATGTGCTTTTATTTGCATATTCAAAAGGCAAAGTTAACTATAAAGGCAGAATATGCATTTTTGTTGATTAGTTGAGTAACTTTCAAGCATTCATGGTGGAATGTATTATTCAAGAGTATTCTTCCTGGTAGAATGTGTTTACCAGCATAGTTTTGTAAACTGAACACATTAAAAGTTACATCCAGATAATTAAAGTAAATATGTTTGGAATACAAATGCACCATTGGGTGTTATTTTCTCACCAAAACTCCCACAACTGTCCATTTGGGAGTCCATTTTAATATTCAGTCTTCTCTTGTGGCTCAGAAAAAAGGCAAAATATTCATAGTTCAAAGCCTCAGATAACCCATAGTATTTCCATGCACTAAGTGGTAATGAACAGCTTTCGAGAATTCTCTGTCCCTTGCAAATAAAGGCAGAATTTGTTGTAAACTTGTGGATTTCTGCCATTTTTTCAGAGGAGCTAGGAATGAATTGATGAGAAGGAAGTAATAAAAGTGAAATGTTTGTTAAAGAAGCTCAGTTCTCCCTTTGTGCTTCTGTTTTTAGGAGCAAGCTTTCTACCACAACTTAGAAACCAAACATTAGAATTCTAAACTTTCCCTCCTGTGGTCATTTTCCTGATCTTCTCTATTCTTCTCCTCGTACTGGCAATGAATTTGCAAACCTCTGCCAGACAGATCTCTAAAACCCTCATCATTCTTAAAAAGAAATCCAGTGTTGGCAAGTTCTGACACTGGACAAACATGTCAACAAACATTGAGAGAGTGTTGCCTCCAAGCAGCAGAGCACACTAGGGCTGTGTTTACTCGAACTTGCCACTACCAGGCTTCATTAAGAGTGATGACATTTTTAAACACCATCTCTGTAGTACTGTGTGATACAAATCAAATCTAGCAGCCACACAAAGCCCTTTGTCCCTGCTCAAGACATGTACCAACTTCTGAAGTTAAAGATATGACCACGTTTTCTGGCTGAAGGAAAAGAACTGCAAGGAACTGATCCTAAACTGAACGAAGTGAATAGAAAAGTTCTCATTTGATACCAGTGTGTTTAGATTCAAGCTATAAAATATGGCATTGCACACTCCTTCCCCTTGCCCACACACACAAAAATCTAAAGTTGATACACAGAAGTCACAGAGAGCAAGTATATAATTCTATATAATTCTAAAGTATGGATGTGACCACTAAAAAAAAATTAAATAGTTCCTACTATTATCCAGGAGCTTACTTTCTGAACTTGAGCCTGCCTTTGCAAAACAGAGAAACCCACTTTTGACCCGTAAGCCATCTTCCACGTTCTTCAGCAGAAGCATTGCTTCACATGTTTGTCCTGTCAACTCATTGAAAGAAGTTCTTATATATGAAAATAGATATAAAGGCCCACATTAGTTCCATTCAACTTTAGGCACATAAACACCCAATAGTATGACATTGGAATGTCTAATGTGTGCACGTATTTTGAGCAGCAAGTTGCTAGACTCCTCCGCTCAATGTGCAGAGAGAAACACTTTCAAAGACTGAACTGTACTCTAAGAGGATGGAGATTACTCTCTCTGGAAAAGGCAACTAGACTTCAAGCTAAGGTTGGTACCAAGGTGAAGTTAATACAATTCTTCAATATAATTATAAAGAGTTTTCAAAGGAGGGCCTTTTTCTTTTTATGCTCACCTATGGGTTTTTTGTTGTTGTTGTTGGGGGGGTGGGAGGGAAGTTTCTTATAGCATAGTTATATATCACCTTCCTTGAATATGCAAGCAAGGACAGAACTCCACTGCAGCAAGGGTTACAGTCCCAGGAGGAACCCAATTAATTTAGATGCATACCTACACTGTGTGTGCTTTTCAAATACCTTCTACTTGTTTCTAAATTATCTCCAAGAAAACAATATGCAAGCTTCCATTTACTAGGTTTTGAGGGTAGAATCATTAAAAAATTCAGACCTTTTTCTGAGTGGTTTTATTATCAGCATTTTAAGAAAATGTTTTCGAGTGACAGATTTAAACCAGCTTGAAAAGTTGGAAAAAAACTTTTAAAATGTGAACTACAAAATTTATTACAAACCCAGAGAAAACAAGTAAATTTACAATGTGGAAATTACATAGGCTGCTGTTTTCACACATATGTGCCTCTGGATAACAGCCTTAATTCGTGTTTAGGCACCAAATCAGAGCAAGCATGTTTTCAATAGTACCAAATATCTGCAAGGCAATTATATCAGAAATTACACTGAGATAAAATCCCTCCAGCATGCATAAATTACATAAAAATAAAAATAACAACCAGTGGCATCTGGATTGGTATGTACTGATTCCCTTTGAAAATGTAAGGCCACACCTAAATCCCTAACCTTAGAATTCAGGTATGATTCAGCCAAATAATAACACATGCATGCCTTTAACTTCAAACATATACTTGACTAAGTCTTTATTCAGAAAAGCATAAACTTAGAAGCTGCTTATTTTCAAAGGGGTATAAGTATATTTTACATGTTAAGTTACTGACTGATGGCCAAAGTGCTTAAGCTAAGATACTTGTGAAGGAAAATCTAGTATCAGTTCATGGTTACATGAAGGAACAAATTTCCTATAGAAATATTCCCTCCTAAAGCATGCAGATTGCTTGCTAACAGTAGGGAAAGAATTTCAAAACCAACACCTTATGCAATTTTATAAACCATTTGGCTCTGCACAGATTTCAGTAGGGCCAATGTTTGCTTGTTGGTGATGTTCATTTATATGGAATGTCATTTATCAATTTTGGTGATTTTTGCAAAGCTGTTACTGCAAAGCTTTATCCACTATTTGCCAATTCTTGTCCTTACTTTGTTAAGGTGGGGTTTTTTTGTAAGTAAACAGGATTTAGTTTTGTAAGATTATCATTCATTTATGGGATTTGCTCCAGTTCTACACTGACAGTTGCTTTCATTGTTTGCTGTTTTTAATTTCTCTACAAAATTGACTGTAGCCAAAATGTACTGATTTCTAAAAATGCACTGGAAAGAAACAGCAGGGGAAGGAAAGAAAATCTCCATACATTTAGGGACAGAGTAACACTACCACCAACAATGAAAACTTTATAGGATTGCACTTTATTAACTCTGTCCATTTCAAGCTACTAATAATTAGCTCAGCACAAAATGATCACTTACCATTCAGCAGAGAAGGTAGCATTTCTCCAGAAGGGACTTTGTTATTGGAGACTGTTTTTATAAATGCATAATTTCCTTAATTTCAGTATAATGATCTTTCCTGACTTACTTATTGTTGTTTTAAGTGGCTAAAATAAACACTCTTGTTCATGTACTTTCAAATGAAAACATGAGTGTTCATGGCTTTATATTACTGAAGCTTTCCCTTATTGCCCCTACCCCCCCCCCCTTTCTTTTTTCAGACTACAGTCTCTAGGTACTTTTATAGTTTATACTTTCTTCTCATAGTGAGGTGTTGTAGTAAAAAAGCTCCTTTGGCAGCTACTAAAACATGTCACATTGACTGTAACCTTTTCAAAAGGAAATGCTCCAAGGAGCTTTGATTGTGTAAACAGCACATTCTGTCCTGAAAATGGGGACATTGTAGAAGAAGAAATGACATGAAGGAATATATATTTTTTCTAACTTCATTTTAATACTGAAAGGTGCCTATTTAAGACTACTGTGCTGTACACTCATATTGCTAAGACAAATTATTACTTTTTCTGTGTGTAATGTTATTATGAGGAGATGTGTTAGAGACATTGGTTATTGTTTTGAACTCAATCATTTCCTATGTTGGCCTAAGTCAGAGCAGAGCAGCTATTCTGTGGGGGCTGCAGGGAAATACAGGTCCAGAACAGTGCAAACACACCATTGTCATTGGGTGAGGACAAGGGAATCTGAACAGAAGGGAGTGAGGCACACATCAAGCAGGTTTTATTTATATTCAGTGTTTGCTAAGCTTTGGGTTATTTCTGTGAAAAACACCCACATCATAACTAAGAGATTATCATGTTGGAAAAATCCTGCGTAGCAAAGCTGTGTCCCAAGTTTTGGTCACTCCAAGCTAATTCTGCCACTTAAATCTTGGAATACAGATTTTGGATCAAATTTGCATGGGGAAGCATTTTGTTAGAGTGGTTTAATTTAAGGAAGCATTCCTGTTTTTTGTGGAAAAGACACTGCATTATCTCTGAAGATCTGAAGTCACCACAAAGTGGGAAGATGGAACAGACATCTGCAAAACCCAGCTAGTGCTTGGCTCTTCCAGATCATCTTTTACTTAGGAGAGCCTTCCCTACCCAGCGGCCTATTCTAAGATCAGTGCTAGAGCCTGGGAAATGCAAGATTCTTTCAGGCTAATTAACTTCAAGTGTATTGTAGCTGGGTGTAGGTTAGCAGTTAAGTATCCCATCAACAGCCCTCTAGGAAGATATGGGCTTAGACTCTTATTTATATATCCTGTGGAGTGATAGTTTGTCTGTAGTGGACTGTTGTTGTCAGTTATTACATTTCCCCTTTCTTCCTTCCTTCACCTTTTTACATTCCACAATGAAGTGCTTTTTGTGGAAGCCTTATTTAATTTGGTGCTTGTGAATGCATAATTACAGTTACACAAGAAGCTAGGTTGTCTAATTTAAATTCTGAAGTTTCAGCTCTAAGAATCAAGGTAGTGGTTTTTTAGCATTTTGCAAAATCTCCTTGATATTAAAACCAGACAACAGTGGAGAAGGGGCCTATATCTATGCATATCTAAAACCACTATTATAATATGAAACTTTTCTCCCTTAAATTTTGTACAGTGGCATTTTAGAATTATTTGGGAGCTAGATAAGAGAAGTGACACATGGACTCATGAATATGCTTTGACTTAAAAAGAAAACTCTCCATAGTTTGAAAAAATTTTGATTGAAAACTAATCCATGAAAACTCAATTTTGAATTCAAAAAAGTTTTCAGATTTTATTTTCCTGTGAAAATATATCTGAAAACTGGATAAATATTTTTTGTGGTTTTCACACTCCTTGATAAAACACCACCAACAACAACCACTCCCTTTGTATTAATGTAATAAAAATATAGCTTTCCCTTGATGTATGCGCTTTGTCAGAAAGTTTTTGACCAGACCTATTTTCAGTGCAGCTTGTTTGGCAACCAGTTGTGGTCACAATATGTCATGTAGACATTACAGATGACAACAAGAACATATAAAACACTTTTTTCCTAAAGTCTAAAATTAAAATATCTTCAACCAAGAAGTCAAACAGTTAGAGAGCCATTACAATGCTGCTTAACTGTCTCTCATACTAGTTTGACAAAAGCTTTCTTCTTATAATGTCTGACATGTAGTTCATGATCACTGGATATTACGTGCAACACAATTCCTAAAGAATCATTAAGAGTTCTAGTATCCTAAAAAGTCTTAAAGATACTATTTGCAGCCAAACAACAACACAGAGAATAAACAGTAGTACAGAATGCTAACACAAAGAATCAATCCACTATCAATATGTAATTAATCTCTACTCTTATTGTGTGTAATATACTCAGATTTTCAAAAAGATTTCCTTAATATGATATCTTTCCTCAGGGGTCCTTAATAAAGAAGGGTACCAGGAAATAATAGGAAACATCTTTGTGAATTAATTAATGGTTGAAAGGAAATAAAGTGTAGCATTAAATAATAATCTTTTACAATAGAAGAAGATTAGCAATAGGATCTCATAACAGTTCAGTGCTCAGAGAGTTCAGAAGTGGCCCATACAAAAAGGTTAACAGATAACTTTTTCAGTTATATCTAACATGATATAGAAGCACAGGTGCTGTGGAGTTGAAAAGTTTATTCTACATTTCACAATAATAAAGAAATGAGCCTAGTCCCAGAAAAATTATGAGGCAGCAGCTTAAAATCAAACTAAAATGCAATAGCTTCCCAGCTCCCCACCTCCCCCAAATCAAATATATAATACTTAATATCAATGGATCTTGTGAAAACTAGAAAGGTTTTAGGGAGTGGGTGGACAGCCTTAATGCTCTGTTTTTCTCCCCTAACAGCACCTGCCAGAATCCTTCTGGTATGTCAGTCGTAGGAAAATATTCAACATCTGCCACATCTTGCCAAATCTCTTTCTTTTTAGTAGTGGAAGACATCACACTCTTTACAAATTTTGGTTCTTCTAGTTGTATATGTAAAATAAAATCCCTTGCTTTCTGCTCCCACGATGAATGACTGTGTTTATTTTAGTCATTTATTACACATTCTATCATCACCAAACAGTGAATCCATCCAGATTGTCTTCCCCCAGCTGTAGAGCAAAATGGAGGTCTTCTGACTTGAAATGGGGTAGCTGTCTTCTCTATTTAAGAGTGTCTTTCTTTTGATAATTCACTTCTTTCTTTAAACTGCTAAAGGATCAGGGGGCCCAAAGTGAGTAAGTCCGCTTGAAGAAACCAAGAGCTTTGTATTGGTATTCAAATAGAACTGGGAATAGTTTTTCCAGTGTTACAGTAACAAATTGTGTATTTCCTAATTTGTTTTTCCCCCTACATTTAGTTCACATAACTTTTACATTAGGAATAACCTTTTCCTTTAACATGTGAATTTTGTATACTCCTGCCTTTGACTTTTTGCATATGGCTACCATCACTATTTCTGTCATTACATTGGCTTGCACAACTATCTTGATCTTAATATTGGTATTCCTTTTGTTCAAGGCTACTAATTCCTTCATCTTCCACTGCAAAATCATTTGCTGTTCTTACAAGGTTTCCTGTGGACTAGCAGAGCTGTTATGATCCTCTTTGCCAAGTTCTATATTTGTAACTCCTTGAAATTGAACTATTCCACAGCAATAGTATCTTTGTCTTGTATCTTTGTCCCTGTACCAGGCATTGATCCAGGTTATATTTGACACAATAAATATGACTGCATATATGATGGTTTGTGGACTCTGATTTTGAGCTCTATATGACTTTCTTAATTGAAAGTGAAGATTTCTGTAGCTCAGCTAGAATACCCCTCTTTACCTTTTACAGCAGACATTGCTAAAGCAACACATCAAAGACAAGGGCATTGGGATGGGTTGGGAGATTATGAACTGTTAGGACAGAGTTTAAATCAAATTATCAAGTGTTGTTATAGATATCTCTATGTGCACTTTCCACTGAAATTAATGAGATATATATTTTTAAAAAATTAGTTTCATGTTTGTATATTGAGGCTATTGATCATCTGTGACCTGGTTCTTTCCAAGTCTACATATCAACTACATATCTCAGAAAGCGCTAATAAAAAGCCCATTGTACATTCTCTAGAAATAAATTGTCTAACTTCCCAGTTGCAACAAAGTGGGAAATTTGCACTGATTCTCTTTATTCCACATCTGATGTAAAGTTGAAGAGAGGACTTAGATGTGCTGGACTATTCGCTCTATCCCTTTCGAGATGTTTAAATTCTTGAAGAAGAAAAAATGTGTCTTTCACAAGATCTCTAACTGTTGCGCATTCCAGAAAAAAAAGAATGAAAAACTGAAAAGTCAGAACACAAATTTCTAAGACAATTTATTCTCACCAGGGCTGTGAATAAGCTCGTAGAGCTTAGAATTTTATTACTTAGGTAAAAAGCTCGTACAGCACTCAGTAACACTGGTTTTATGCACTTCCTTAAATAGTATAATTAAACTTTCTAAAACAACAGGTCCTGATGTTTCTCCCATCTAGCATCTCCTTAGCATGTTTGAGGACTATATCCACAACTGCTACAAATTATTAAAAACTGCCAGTTTTAGACTAAAATGGAAACACTGGGCTGAGCTGCTTCCAACCTGTCAAAATGAACAAGGTTTCATCATTTGTGAATGTAGAGAAAAGTTCAGGTTTCACCCTGTGCAAATGATTTCATTTAGTCAGGTAGATTAAACCATGACGATGTACATGCAATATAAATGGACCTCCATCACCTTCAAAAAAGTTTATCTCCCTGAAAAAAAAATTAAAAGGTGACAATCTCGGGCAGTCTTCTTGTTTTTGACTGAATATTACTTCTGAATATTCTAATGGCCATTATTAACTGTGGGTCACACAACAGTAGCGGGCTGGACTGTTATCTACTCTCAGAGATGGAAAAGAGGGAATGTATAGATTTTACTACATCTGGTGCTTGCAAAGGCAGATGAAATCTGGATGTTCGATACTGCCTTCAGGGTATTATTAAGAGATTCTAGATAACTATGTCACACAGAAATAAAGGTAACTGGAGTACCTCATAAACAAAAAGTTTAATTTTCCTACGACGTTCTTCTGTGGCAGAGAGTCAAGTGAATAAAAAACATATCAAGGTATTTACGCTCTTCCTCCACTCTGTTCTCATGCAGGTCTTCCAAAGAACGTGTATCATTAATAGACTATAGGTGAAACAACTGTAAAACTAAAACACTGTAGAAAAAAAAAAAAATAAAAAAAGTCCCAAACCAGATGCAATCTGTTTCTTTCTAAAGCAAATGGAATATAAAAAGTTACATGTAACATACAGCATTTCATAATGAGAGTGCCTCAACACATAAACTTGCTTTTTCTTCTTGACTAGCAGAACCTGAAAAAAATTATCCAAAATATCTTGGGATGTAAACTGTGTTCTGATTCTTCCTACTTCTATTTAGACTGGAAGATACCTGAGATAGTACTCTTCCAGTGATACAGTCTTTTGGTTTTCTAGTTTAAGAAAGAGAAAGGGTAGAGCACAAAAAAAATTTATTTCATGCCTGGAAAAACTTTTGGTTTTTTTGAAGGACTTAGAGGTTTCTTTCACTCAAAACACAATTCTCTATTCCCAGCACTTGGTGTTCAAAACTGTTAGAATATAAACAGGGATATGAGAGATGGGAGAAAATCTGAACTTTCTTGTCTTGTGTCTTTCTTTCTGTCTTTCTTTCTTTTTTCCTGCCTTATACCTCTTCATTTAGCTGTTTCTTTATGTCGTGGTTTAACCCCAGCCAGCAACTAAGCACCACACAGCTGCTTGCTCACCCTCCGCCCTCAGTGGGATGGGGGAGAGAATTTGAAGAGCAAAAGTAAGAAAACTCGTGGGTTGAGATAAAAACAGTTTAATAATTGAAATAAAATCTAATAACAATAATATATTGTAATGAAAAGGAAAACAATAAGAGAGAGAGAGAAACAAAAGCCAGAGAAAAAAAACCCAAGTGATGCAACTGCTCACCACCCACTGACTGATGCCCAGCCAGTCCCCAGGCAGTGGGCGCTGCCCCCCCAGCCAACCCCCCCCAGTTTATATACTGAGCATGACGTCATATGGTACAGAATAGCCCTTTGGCCAGTTTGGGTCAGCTGTCCTGGCTGTGCCCCCTCCCAGCTTCTTGTGCACCTCCTCGCTGGCTGAGTATAGGAAGCTGAAAAGTCCTTGACTTAGTATAAACACTGCTTAGCAACAACTAAAACATCAGTGTGTTACCACATTATTCTCATGCTAAATCCAAAACTCAGCACTATACAGCTACTAGAAAGAAAATTAACTCTATCCCAACCAAAACCAGGACACTTTATAACCTTTTTTCTGCCCAGTTATGTTAAATGTCTTTTGAACCTACAATAATTTTTTTCTTTTTATCCTTTTTCTTTAATAGGAGTTGTTCTAGATTTGAAGAACCACTTGAGCCACTTAATTGTTCAAAACTCAGTGCTAAGTCAATGCAAAATGTTCTGCAAATCTTTGCAAAATCTAGTATATTCAGAGAATAACTCATTTAGCCTCAGGATTTTAACCCTTTATTGAAAACAGTCACACATTCCCTGCATTCTCTTAGCAATATTTTTTTTTTCCTTCTTGAAATTTTGTCTTCTTTTCATGGAATTTACAATTGTATTAGACCAAACAGACTTTCTCCTTGTGCACAAAAAGAACATTAATATCCCAGACACCCTCTTCCTCTGTCAGTTTGGCCACAAACATTTCCTCCTGTACCTGACAAACACTGAATGAAAAGGAAGGCGAGCACTGTTTGGAGAAGCATAAGTTATGATAAAAAAAGCAACAGCCACTTCCATAATTGGTAGGCGGCTTCCTAGGCCAACCATTTCTAAATTAGTGATCTTATGGGAACGGACTGGTGGAACAACTGAGTGTATTGGCAAAAGAATTCAAGTACAGCAAAATCATAAAATAATTTAGAGTGGAAGTGAGCCCTGGAAGTCATCTATTCCAAACCCCCACTCACAGCAGAACCAACTTCAAAGTTACATTAGGCTGGTTGGGTCTTTATCCAGTTGGGTTTCTACATGGAGATTCTATGACTCCTCTTAGAAACCTTTCCCAATGATCACTCTCATCCTGAAGACTTTTTTCCCTTATATTCAGAAAACCTATATCCTCATACTGGGGTTGAGGAAGTTTAGGTTAAAGTGGTATAAAGTGCTGAGCAGGGGGGAAAATCAAGGAGAAAGACCAAATCTACTGAAGCAGGAGTCCAATAACATTATATATAAATAAAAAAAAAAGTTCTAAATGATGTAAATAGTAATAGTTGCACCTCTTCAAAGATTTTCCAGTTGAACTGGAAAAGATATACAAAAGATCGATGACCAGAACTATTACCACTTAACTAGAAAGTGAATGAAACACAGAAAAATTGCATAATTTGGTCAATGTCATATAGAAAGGCTATGGCAGAACCTACATTTCTAAATCAATCATTCTGACATTGTGGGTTAAGTCTGTTTTGAAGTTTTAAAGAAAGAAACTGAGATTATACCATTCAATAATGAATCAGTTCAAAGTGGGGATATATCTTAGTCATGACATCTTTAGACTCATAGTTTTGGGGAAAACAATTGAAAATTATTGGAAGTGAGAGGAAGAAATATCCATCTTGAAAAACATTTCAAAATGCTTTCATTTCAATAGACTAGTGGTGTGGGGAAAGAGATCAATAGATATTTTCCAATCATGTATGATGCAATTTTTTTCTCCAACATAGTACCCTGTCAGTTCACTATGGCAGTGGTAGGATGGTATTAGTTACTGTCTTTCTTTTTTCTTATACTTGCTTGTAATACAAAGAAGCAAAACAGGAGTATTTCCTAGGAAAAACAAAAGTCAGGTTTGACCAGGTGCTCCAGAAGTCTTAATCCAATATATTGTCAGATGTAAGTTCTCCACTTTGAATATGGGGTTGAGTTTAAAGCAGATCATCTCAAAATCTGAACTTGAAATTGGATTTCATTTTGGAATTTCGAGCTCTCTCCACAGCTTACAAACCTAGAAACCACTAGACTAAACTCCACTTCTTATTAATACATTCCTAGCCTGCAGCCTCATCTTCCGTTTCTGTAATTTATACAGTAAGTCCGCTACCATTTTAACCTACTTCCAGTATGTTAGTTTTCCTATCATCTCCTTGGTTGTCCTCAGAACTCACACCTATTCACTATTTACCAAACATTACTTACAGTTTCCAGCAGTTCTCTACCTTTATCATCAAATTTTTATCACTGAATCACAGCTGAACCCAGGGGAGGAAGTTGTTACATGCAACTGAAATAGATACTAGCTCTACATTTTCAAAGAATAATGTTACACAAATGAAAGTTCTGCCCCGCAAAGTAATGACTAAAAAACCCAAAACAACCCCAAGCCAACCAAAAAACAACCCAAAAACCAACCCTCATGCAGGAAAAGTCTTTACAATTCAGAAGGGATCTGCACTATTGTACGTAGTTAACCTATGTGGAGCATAACATTAGCAGGATGTTTTGTTAATCAGCACAGTGTGATTGCTTTCAGAATGAAGGAACTGTTTTTACTGCCAACAAAGAATTTCACTCCTTTAGGTTTATTCTGAATACTGTCAGTGACCTTAAGATATATTCACCTGAATAAGATATGCACATGCATAAAACATGATTTTATTTTCTTTATATTGCTTAAAGGATTTCCCAGTGGCCAGGTAAATGAATACATATATTTGGAAAAGCATATACAAGTGACCAAAAATAACCTCTGGTTCTCTCGCTTTTATTAACTGAGTTGTCTAAGCAGTTTTCATGTGTTAATTAATTAAGAGTCATACATAGTCTATGAGATTAGACAGTGTTATTAGTTCTTCTTTATACCAAGGATCTGACACTCAAGGAAAAGGAAGGATAAGGAAAGTACAAAGAGAGTATTTTTTTAGTGACTAATACCACATTAAAACAAGGAATTACCTGAACTGACCACACCATTTCCATTCTATTTTGACTTCATAATAAGCAACCAACCCATTCTACATCATTTGCTAAGTTCTATGTTCACATTTTCTTAAGAAAGAAAAGAAATACAATGGCTCAGATTATAGCCCTGAGTTGTTGGAATCAGGGAAAGGGGAAGAAGGGAATGGCTGTGAGCTGTGACTATGATCTGCGACCAAGAAAAAGGCCACATTTACTATTAGTGAAGTAGGGGAGGAAAAGAAGTCAGTCCCCATCTTCCTCATACCTAGTAAATCCATCCCGGCTGGAGCAGACTGTGAGACCAAAAGGCTGGAAGGGAGCTATTTACAGGAATTCATTGCTATTCAATACCCTTCACTTTCCAAAGCAGGAAGAACCTGGAACACACAAAGAATTTGAAAAGCTCTTGAATTTTAGGAACATAATATGCTGTTTTGATATTTCTGGCCCAAGTTTAATGACTACTCCTAGAATAATATTTTTTATTTTTCATTTTTTTAATTTCAACTTTTCTCAAAACTAATCATAGATTCAGGAAAGGCTATGCCTCTGTCTCAGAAACTTTTAAAGTTTAATTATTAGTGCAAGAGGTTCAAGATGAAAGTATCACCAAAATGCAGAATGGAAGCTGGATTATTTTGTCCAGCTTTGCCACTCTGCTGCTCGTATTCTTACAAGGAATTTTCCAATGCACTGAAGAGTCTTAGAAACTGAAATTCCACTGAAGCACACAGTGGTTCCTCAGCCATTTAAGTTTTTTTGAAAATCCTTTCAAAACTGTTAAATAACCTTTGAAAGTTCTGATTGAAAAAATGAATCTAAAAATTTTCCACAGCTGTAGAATTTTACTAACATACTATTCATCTGCCTATTATCCTGTAAATTCCATCTAGTGCCTGAAAATATATATACATTTTTTTTCCTTATTGCTTTTCAGATGTAAGAGCAAGCAGCTTTTGAAACATATTTCTTTGTTCTGAGTCCCCTAGAACTTTTTTTCAGATTTCAGCAGTTTTGGTTCAGGAAATATGGGATTAAGAATTTCTGGGGTTCTCCTGTCCCCTAATTTCTATGCTTCCTTCCCTCTCCAACCCTGTCTGCAGCTAATCTATAATAAAGGTTAAATTTGAAAAGCCAGCTCCATAATATTTACACAATGAAGTCAAACGCTGAATGAAACACACTTGTAAAAACAACTGTGGCCTTTTCCTTGTGCAATATAGGATGTGGTCAATCATTTGGCAATTCGGTTTTGGCACATCATGAACTATTTATTTGTTAAGTCCAGTTCTTGAGACTGCAAAAACTCTGGGAGGTTTTTTCCTTTCTTTTCTTTTTTTGTTCCTTTCTATTCCCTCCACTGGAAACTATTAAATTTGCAGAGCCTGATGTTTATTTCACACTGAAACATGCACTATTGTATCGATAAATATTTAATGGTGCTGGAGTTCAGTGGATATAGCCTCATATGTTTCTTTTAAAAGGTGTTTTATTACCTGGTGAGTGCACTGTGGTCAATTGAGCAAGAAAAAAAAAAAAAACAGAACAAAAACTTTCCACTAAAAGATGACACAGCGTTCAGTTTCAGTTTGAAGAGGGTGTGGAGGAAACAAGTAACCATATATTTTTCTGAGTCTCTCAGTCTTGGCAGTGCACAGACAATTCCATTTGGGATAAACATCAGGGGCACTACATAGATCATAAAAGCATTTGAGCTGAGAAAGACAAGTGCTAGAAAAGATAAAGTACTAAAAAGGAGCTTTCAGGAACAATCCACAAAAAAAAAAAAAAAAAAAAAGAAAAAAGAAAAAAAAGAAAAAAGAAAAAAAAGAAAGAAAGGTAAATTCACTTTTCCTTGAACCTGTGCACCTTCTGTGATAGATTTGCTGTGACACATGCATGCTCAGACTGTAAGACTGGTTAAAACACTCATGCAATGTGATTTCAAGTCTTTCTGGACAAACATTTGTTGAAATGAAATTTTAAATATTATGTTAAATTATTGAAACAGATCTGCAAAACTGTTAACATGCACTTTACCTAATGTTGCACTTGAAACTATCTGGAATAACTTTGGCAGGAGAGGACCAAACTATAGCAAAACAAAAAAACCCCACTGATAGGCAATAATAAAAATGACATTATTGATATTCTCTTCCTTACATTTGATTCATATTCTAAACATCTACAGCTCCACTAACTGTCTAAACAGGCTTGGAAACTAAATTTTACCTTATCTAATTTTAAGTGTTAACTTAAAATGTCCGAGTAAAGTGTAATTTCTAGCAAGAACATTAAAGATTTCTTAAGTGGTTATCAATTCTTAAATTCAACTGCAAATCATATTCATGTGTAATTTGATGAATCTGAAAAGTTGTTCATGTTTCTTAAGAAATCTCGTATGGGTTAGGAAGCAAATACCATCTTTACAGAGAATTAAGACAAAAATAATGAAAAACCTGTAATTCAGAAATGACATCAGAAGCCTCTATCAAACATGATGAATAAGATCAGTGCATGATACCTTGCAGGCAATGTTGCCTTCTTATTTATGGTTAAGAATCAGTGGCTATTAAGCTTACTCAATAACTTAGTTATAAACTAAATGTTTTAAGACTAATTGAGGAATCTTTGAGGCTATTACCTCAGCCCCAGTGGATTTGTTTGGCAAAAAACATATACTGCTGTGCCTGAAAGGTTCTTAGGTCAACTTACATAGAAAGAACAAAAATAGCAAGAGGTCAAACAACCTGCTGCTCTCATGGGAAATGACACAGATGAAAAATAAAGGTTAGATAAGAATAATAAAAAGGATGCTTAAAACCATGGTGCCAGGATGAAAGGAAAACCAATCAGCTTGTGATGAATCTTCTGAGCTCTTGTCTCTTTTACTTCATGGAGTTTTAACTGTAGGACAATGAAAATAGCCTGAACTCAAGTTTCTACTACCCAATCAAAGACCACACTTGTGTATCAGTAATCAGGGTTCACAAATAACAATAAAATGCACACATTCCCAGTTAGGACCAGTGTTCTCCTAATAACAAGTATAGATTGGGCATACTGTGTTAAATATGGGGAAAACCTCATTCACAAGCATGTCATGAGTTAATCAGTCTAGCATATCTGAGTTCTCATGTCTTTACAGATTTTAGTTAAATACTTTAGTTAAATACTTTACATAATTTGGGCGTTGAAAGCTGTAGATTACTTTGAAATGCATTGAGATGAATTCAGGCTACAAACAGAGCTTTGGGTCATTAAATTAAACTCCTGCTGGGCACTAGAAATGTTGTCCAGAAAATGACCTCTAAATAAATGAAGTGGTTTCCCGATGTCTATGTTCATACTTTGCTCAAATCTTCAGTTCACCATCACAGGCAAAGGCCTGGCTTTTTCTCCCAGCATTAGTCAAGTGCAAACTTGAACTTGACAACCAAATGAAGTGGAGTAATTTGCAGTAATGAATAGTGTCTTTTTGTTTCTCTTTGGAAAAAAAAAAGAAAAAAAAGGATAAAGTTGATGGATATCTGCACTTCTTATTTTACCTGTAATTTCAGGGGCTTCCTTGTCATATTTTTAGAATAATTGTGTTATTTATTCAATTTTTTTTGTACAAATCTGCTTTATCTTGATATGACTAGCAAATAATAACTGGTTCTTGCAGGTTTAAGTCATAATACAGATGATCTTTCTAAACAGATATGTGAATATGGCTTTGTCTCCCTTTTACTTTGGTTCCAAGAATGGAATCAGGATCCCTTGTGATTGTGTAAAACTATACTGAAGAAGCCCAAACATGGTTGTTAAATGTCAGTCAACAGCTCAATGTGCACGATAGAAATGAAGCTAGAGAAAAAAGTTCCCATTGGTATTTGCAGACTGAAATTATTGAGTTAAACATCCACAGGTAGAGGGTGCATTAGAAATTGTGCTGTACATTCCACTACTGTGAAAAGTACTTATATGCAATTTTCATATATGAAAGTACTACTTTCATGAAAACCGAAAAATGGGCCTCGTGAGAAAAGACCATTTTGTTCCCAGAATGTGTTGATTTTATCACAGAAATTATACCGTTTCAGCTTCCATTCAAAACTATGGCTTTCAATAACTTGACCCAAAGACAACTTTGCATGGATGTAACTGACTTTTACCTTCTTTAATTTGCAATGCTTGCAATTCAAAATCAGGTGAACTAACTTCAAGTTCTTTGGTTCCCACTGACTACACCAAAGGAATGCTATATCTCACAGAAAGCCATCAGAGCCAGTACCTCACACGACTGAACTCTATGACTTTTATGGTTTTCACAGAGAGATTTATCCAGTTTTTCTGGCTTTGGTTTTAGCTGAAAGTAAATGTTGCTGTCTTCAGTGTATTTATTTCTAAACAGAATGAAAATGTGAAATGCTGTAAATAGTTCAAGGCAACTTTTACCCATAGCATTGCTAGAAACTTTAAACCAGAATCTTGGGTCTGTTTTGGTAAGCACCTGCATTGAACCTCTGAACCTTCAGAGATTAACCTGTTGCAATGAAGGATGTGTGTGTTTACATGATAGCAGGAGAGAGAAAAAGAGATTCTCTTAAATGTCTGCCTCACTGAGCAGATAAAGTACCTATTACTTTCTTTTGGGAAGGATACCCCATAGAGCAAAGGTTAAAAGAGTAAAACTTTGAAGCTCAGTGAGCAGAAGATTAGTTCCAGTTCAGTGTGCATGTAATGTTTAAGTTATTTCTGATGTATACCTTAATTCTTTTTTCTTACTGTACCACAATTCTTTGTTATTGTCATTAATTTTAGCTCTGATTGTAATTACACATTTTTCATTGGTAAGTGCTTTAGAATGTAACTGATAAGAAAAGAGGTAGGAAGAGCTTCTACAGTGGTGGTGGCAGGAAATCTGCATGGACTGGTGGCATTGAAAACATCTAAATTCTGTATTTCAAGTGAAGGCTAAGATACATGGACTTTTTTCAATGCAATAGAAGCATGAAGTGGGAAAAAAATATATGTAGTTGAGAACAGAAAGGAGATCTGGAAACGCTATGAAGGACACAACAGTGCTGTGACCTCGACATAGTGTGCTTGCAGTATATATTGATACAGAGAGGAGATACTCAGCAAAACATGCCTGAGCATCATATTTCACTCCTATCTGACCTAATAATGTGGGATACAGCAATCCCACATTGGCAAGCGATCTGTTTTTTCCTCCTGATGAGCAGGCCACATCCGTGTCTTTCTTTACTCTCTAATTACATAGAAACTTCAGTTTGCAATTTTGTATTTTTACTCTAGATAAGATTTCTACAATCGCTTTTCTCAAGCTAGCTTTTTCCTCCAGCTCTCTCACAATCACTGAAAGTACAGCATACAGCTGCTACATTTTTCTGTCTCCCTCTTGGCGTGGTGAATAAATCATCTTTAATTCTCGACATTGAATTCAACTCTCCAATGTCATATTTGTTTTGCAAAACTTGAATTTGAACTTGAAGTCTTTTCCACAGATTTTGCCCTTGGATGCAGCCTGATTTAATTACCCTGGCTATTTTTTGCCCCTATTTGTTTAGCTGTCATTTCCATAAACTAAAATGTTTCGATTAAGTGATACATAAATCTCATAGAAAATCACAGACAATAATACAATTTACCAGATCATACTATTTTCAGAACTGTCCATGGAATATCCAAACTTTTAGTGGATGGGGTAAGATTCTGCCAAACAATTTTGTCTTTTATCAAAATTGATTTGAAATCAAATGAAACACAAGAAGACCTGATTTAAAGTCATGTCATAATACAATAAGAGCAGGATTTCTTCAGTGCTTGCAGTTCCAACCCAAACCAGATACTGTATAAGAATAAGGAAAACAACATATCAGAAGGATGAGGAGAAAGAAACAACTAAAGGGAATAATAATTTCCAAAGCCATATGAACAATGTGGGCTAGGTCATGTTTTAGTTACAATTAGAAGAAATCTCTCTCTCGCTTTTAATAGACAGCACCAGTCAGTTCTGGACTTTAACAATGGAGAAGATTTCTTCTTTATTTTCTATAATACTATTTTTCAAGGGAGAGAAAACACTGAAAAAGACCAGACATAAAGCAAAAGTTACTTTTCAAACTGGTACCCAGAAAGACACATTAATTTAGAAAGTTTCAGTTCTCAGTTTGAAACTGTTCTCAATTTCTTGTCTTTCATTAAATTAGAAACAGGGCTATTTTGGGTGTTTTTTGATAATGCTCTGAGCAATTTGGCTTACGTCAGTTGTACCTGTACAAGCTTGGTCTTTGTTTGATCCACCAGCTGATAGTATACAAATTAGCAGTTATATCTGCTGGCAATCAATACAGTGATGAATAATTTCTAGTCAAATGAGGCTTTTCAAAATATTTTGTATCAAAGGAGCTTAGTAACATACCTTGCATAAGCTGATAGCACTTCACAGAAATAAACTACCTTAGATAGCCTGATTATTCCCAAAGATTTTGTCTTTAATATTACTTAGTTTTATTGATTCCTGTATACAAGATTCTTAACATCTGTGAAAAAGTAACTTAGAGGTGAACAGCATCTTGGCTCTTTTCACTGGTAAATATAGTTGATCCCTGCATGTCTATGAAGTTCTCTAGGATTTGGAGCATATGGTAGATCTTATATTACTTTGATGATGATGATGATCTCCAGCATCTGGAATCCCAGAACTTGCCCTGTGCTCTGGGAGCTATGCACCTAGAAAGCGAAGATCTTCAGATCTCATGCTGTATCACTGCATAACAGATGTTGCCATCTCTATATTTTTGGGTTTTTTTGGGAGGAGTGGAGGGAGGGCAGGGGAAGGGTTGAAACGAGTGAAGAATAGGCTTGTTCCTTAGGGTAGCTGAATAGATCTCAAATGGACGATGGAGCGGCCTGTGTGTTCTTGATCTTATTAGAAAGAATGTGTGTGGGCAGGAAGAGATGAGACTGGGATTTCTTGCAACAGTGGTCTCTGGAGGATCACAAATCTGGTCATTTAAAACTGATTTATTTGGTTTTATTGCCCTTGTATTCTACGATTCCAATTTGTCTTTGCTCCTTTCATATTATTCTTGACCCCTTGGTGAAACACCCACATAAGTCCAGATAGTTCTCTTTAACAATTCAAGTAAGCCTTCTTTATTCATTTAAGAATTCTGTTGTTCTTTCTTGGTTTTTTTCTTTATTTTTTTATGTTTATTTGCCTAGAACTTTTTCTCATACCCTTTCCCTTTCAGCTATTGATTTATAATTTCTCCAGAGACATCAGTAATGATGGAAAAAATTATGAGGTCACTTTGAAGAACAATATTTTACATTTTGCTGAGGATCTCAAAGCACTTTCCTAACAAATGGTCTAAGCAATATAGTTCCTCTATGCATCCAGGCAGTATTACTATCTCCATTGTACAGATAAAGCAGAGGTAGAAAGTGACCTAGCGAGGGTAACACTACAAGACAGACAAAACATTTTGGATATTAGCAAAGAATGCAGACAGTTGGTCTCGGAAGCTAGCCGGAGATCATACTCTTTTTATTTAAACTGCCACATCACTGTGGCAAAACATTTCAGCAGAAACCAATCAGTTATTGCTTTGCATCTGAAAGAAAAAAAAAACAAAACAAAACACAAAACCAGACAGACAGACAAACAGACATGGAAACAGACCACTGAACAAAGCAGTAGAAAATCTCACCATTTCACTTGCAGCCGAAAGAGGGGTTGGGAGCAAACACTCAGGCTATTTTCTGCTTACTGTTGTTTCCTTGATTTATGTTTTCTCAGTGTTGGTAAGGAAGGTGGTGTATTATCATTGTCCAAAGCAGGCATATAAGTTACATCTACAAATTGTTCATACATGTGGAAATGACATCTTTGCAGATGTGGGTTTACCATGACAACACTAGGGTTTAGCCCTTGCCTCCTGTTAGCATCAGCAGGTGCAGTGTTGCTGTTATGTGCTGTCACAGATGCTGGCAGATCAGCCATCTTATTTCCCCTGTCCATCCCTCATTTTTATGAACGGTGAATCAGCGAGCTACCTCAGCTGGCCGAGCTATGTCCCCTTAAGGGACATAGATTAAACAAATTGACTGAAAATTATACAATAGTTATGATTTGTCCTTTGTGTTAAGCACATTCCTTAAAACTTACTGTCCTTGTTGGATTTCCAAATCTTCCTGTGGGGATCCTTCAGCAGGTGCTCCATTGCTCTGCATGACACCAACTCTGCTAAAAATATGAAGGTGACAAGCAGGGATGGAAAAAATTGTGCTGTTAAGGGTCAAGCCTAAGAGCTAGAAAGAAAAATGACAAAAATGTGTGAAGGAGGAAGCCAATCCAGAAAGAAGACGGATATGAAGTATTGTAAATATGTTCAGCCCACCACTTTCCTGGCCAGGAGAAGACATTATCTTGTCCTTTGACGCTAAAAGTTAATGTTTGCATTTGATTTAGGACCAAAACTCTCTATTCATTTTAGGTAGGCACCAGTTGCCAAAGGACTCCCACTCTGTATATTTTATCTGGCTTAGAAATTTTATTAGTCCATAAATTAAGCTTATGGAAGATCTTCATGCTTCAAATTCAGTGGGGGGGAAGGGTAGAAATTTTAAGCTGGATCACAGAGCTTTTTTTCACTATGATTCAGAACTCTGCTGCCACTTGCAGGGGGTAAAGAATGGGAGAAGGTCTACTTTTTCATACCATTTTAGTAGCACAGCTGCATTTTGTAAAGAAAGCAGCAGTCATTAGAAATATAAACATAACAGTTTGAAGGAATTACCACATTCTGAGCTTAGGAGCTTGTGAGACTTTCTATATTTTCTACTCCTTCTTTAAGATAACAAAATTATTAGTTAAGCCGTCAAAATCTTATCTTTAATTTAAAATAATCAGAATGTTGTCTTGTTTTTCTTTTTCTTCTTTTTTAATTTTTGTTGCATTTTTAAAATGTATTTATTAATTTATTTTTATTGATCAGCTTTTTCAGTCCATTACTTTTAGAATGCCTCTTTGCAAGCTTTTCTTCACAACAGTTGGGGCTTGGAAACAGGCCACTTTCAAAGTGAAGGGTTTGACTACCATGAAATAAAGCTGGGAATTTTACAGAAAAGCTCCTGGCCACATGTAAATAATGTGACAAAGATTACACAGGAAACCTGAGATAGTTTGGGTATAAGCCCTCAGCCAGTTAACTCAGAAAAAAACATTGATGCAACTCTCAGCTGTGTTTTAGTTGTAAAAGCTTTGTGCATATCTAGGCTACATGTATCAAATAAGTAATTATTTTAGATCAACATACTATGCTGTGCTGTAGTTTCAAATGCTTTGATTACAAGCTTTTGTGTATAATTTTTCATTTTGCGTTTGGACACCTGGCACCACAGGATCCCACTGCAGTTTAGGGGTAGGGACATTTGTACTACTGCAGTATCACAATTACTACAGCCGCAGTTGGGTTATTGAACCAGACCCACCGAAACAGGTCGCATTTAATTGCATTGCCATCTAGTGGCAACCACTATGAATTCTTTGGCTCCAGCTTCCAAGGTCTATTTTTGCACTCTTTCCATCTGACTTCTGTGAAACCTATCATTGCTCTTTGCTAACAGAGGAAAACAACCCAGATAATTAAGTTGAGTTAGAACTGTGGTCTGACTCATTCCAGCTGACTTCCTTTACTAAATTACATTTTTACTACATTTCTGTAGAGTGTGTAATGTTGGTTCCAGTGGTTCCTCAAACCATTACCAATATAGTTTATGAAACAGATAACAAATAATACAGGAAGCAGGCACCAGTGGTAAAAGCAAAGCTTTGGGATTCAGTGACTTTGGTTCTCTTCCTGCTTTGATAAACTGTATGACCTTGGGTAAATCATGTAAACTTTTTGATCCTAGTTATCCCTTTCTGAAATTGGGCTCAGTTTACTTACTAGTTTAGGAGGGTTTTCTGAGGTTTAATTAAAGAATGTCATGCTAAGCACTTTTAAAAACTGGAAATTAAAGCAGCTAGAGAAATATGGAGTATTGCTATCCTTAGCATTATTTGTTTGCTGGTGTGATGCATTTCCCATTTTATTGATGGACTGTAATTGCACACCTCCCTCAGATACTACCCAGAATAAATCCTTCCAACATAGCTGGGAGGAACACAGAGCATTTATTTTTTCCAGTCACGAAACTTATTCTATTGCAGTAAGGTCAGGGCATTCATTTCTTAGTGCTCCCAGTTCCTGAGGGCAGCTTATGCTGTTAGTTCATTTTGCTTCTCTGTCAGAGACCTGTCTTCCCATGACTGTCAAACATTTGGAGCAGTCTTTTTTTGCATTTTTCTCAGGCCTTCAAAACTACGTAGATTTGGCCCTTCTTATAAACAATTCTTTATTTATTTGCTTTTAGACTAGTAAGATCTGCTGCAGCAGTGGCAGTACTAGGTATCATTAGCCTAAACCTCGCATTTGTGACAGGATGTCAGGTTTGATCATGCCGTCAGAAGTTGAGTGCTTTTGCTGACTTGTGAATTCATGCTGGAAGACGTGCCAGCTCATGACTCAAATCAATGACACAGAGAGGAGATTGTCCCACAAACACTGAAAAAGTAAAGGAATAACATCTCTCTCTGAGAGGTAGGAATATAATCGTCACAGCGTTGTTATGCACAAGAAGGACTTAGGAGAGACACTCAACTCCTAAATAAATTATATGAAAGTGCAGAGGTTTTGGCATTGTATTGTACCTGGGGAATACGTAGGAATGAGAGGACCACTCTCATCATAAGTCTAAGTACATTTGCATTAACCTTACTCCTGTAATGCAGCTCCTGAAGTTGTAAGAAACTTGTAGGGAAAGTTTAAGGGGTAAAGCTGGCTCAGGAGAAAGCTTACATGCAAGGCTTATGTCAACCATAAAGAAAACCCCAAAGAAACAACTCTGAATTCTGACAGTTTGTGAATATTCTCACACTACTTCTTCACATTTACCAGCCGTTTGAGTATTTAAGAGACATTGATTCTGAAAACATGATGGGGACCATTCTTCTAACCTGTCACCGTGAAGTGAAAGAGATGGATTTTTTAAAGCTAGAAACTGATTGACCCAGTGATGATGACAGTGTAGCTTTATGTCATGCCAAGGTTTTCTAAAGCTATGACCATTTTGTACTTACTACATGCATTAACTTAGATCCAGAAAAGAATAAGAACCCCTAAAATATAAGTGGATGCCACTTGGATTTCAAATTACAGTGTAGAATCCAAATGTCCAAATCAGATATCTATAATCTATATTTGGTGTCTCAGTGGGTAGGATTTAGATGCCTCAAAATGGGAGTGCAGAAAGCCTACAAAGATCATACAATCCAATAAAGCAGAAACAAGACAGAAAGGTGTTGATAACAGCCTTCGCTAGAGCCTGGGTAGAGTTTCTGGATGAGAGAGCTCTAGAAAGGCCTGAGATCCAGAAGAACCTACAAGCATTTTCTGGAGAACAGATATATGCACACATACAACTCAAAGTGACAGAATCAGGTTGCCTTTTTTCCTTCCTTCTTATCATTCCACATTTCTAAACTAACACAGTCTTAAAGAAGAAAGAGGATTGCAGAGAAGCAAGATTTTCTACAAGCTAGCATTAAGTGTATTTTCCTGAAAAATAAGTCTTATTTCCGCAAACTAACAAGAACAATGGATCTTCCATCCAAGAGCAACGCAAGACACCGGCTTGAGAACCACCACCACTTTTAAGTAGAAATATCCATATCCATGTATAACATGTGACTCTTCTCAATCAACAGTTTAGAAGAATCTCCTAAACTATGTCTGAAAGAACTTGGTAGAAGTTTCTAGAGCTTAGCTGTAGGCATCTAGATAGCAGTAACCTCTAAAAGGAAAGCATTTCCTTAACACAGGCACTTTCAATCCTTGAATGATATGAAAAATGACTCAGTTCTGTTTCAGTAAGCTATAACATTATTTTGGTTTTTTCTCCATTCTCTGAGGTGTCCCCCTAAACCACCCCCCCAAGGCTTGTGGTTGCAAAGTACAAATGAGCTGCAGGTGCTTAGATTTTGTGATTATTCTAACATGCTCTGGATCAACAAGGTACCTGTAAATTTAGACCCAGCTATCTTCTTTTCCTGAGCTTATGATTTATTTTTTAAAGCTGACTATTTTCACATACCCACACATATGCAAAAAATGAATAATTCTGATTTTGCTCTTGCTCTAAATTGGTGCAGTAGTGTTAAATGAGGGCAAGTAAGATTGGAATCAACATTTCTTATGAATAAGAAATTTAGCAGTAGTTCAGAATTAATCATAGAAAATGGCTAAATGCTTAGACCTTTGGGCTATGTAAAGTAGAACAGCTATTAGGATTCTCTTGGTTTTTGTAGAAAGGCATTTGTGTAAAAAATATACATAATCTTCCCAAGGTAAAAGGACTCATTCAATCCTTAGGGGCAAGATTTAAAGCCAGCATTTGTCTCTGTGATTCTCCGCTGGCTCTGTTCCTTACTGGCAGCATAGCTTCTCTTGAGCATAGCTGCCAGTGTGACTATTCAGTATTGTTTGATTTGAGCCGCATTAATTTCTGGCTGGAGTTTTTGGGTGAAAATCCAGAATTCCTGGAAGGCTTGGAGGCCAGCAGCAATAGCAAGCATCACCTGATATGTTATGATGCCAGCTCCAAATTCCCACCACAAGCAGTTAGTTTCTAAGAATGCTAATTAGTGTAATGAGCAATTGGTGGAAATTACCTCTTTTTCAACTAGAACAGCAAAATCAAAATTTTTTCAATGAACTGACATTATCTCAAAACATAATCAGAAATTAGACATTTTAAATGCCTAGAGATCTGCCTAGCCTGTTCTGTTTTATTTATACTTTTTGTGGGCTGGTTGAGAGTAAAAAATCCTCCTGAGCATGCCATTGCATTGTAAATTCTATTGCTTAGATTTTCTGATCACAGCTTTCCATCCCTCTCAGACATGTCACAACCTTGAGGAATTATGGTCATTTAATCAGCATTGAGAATTTCCATGTTCAGCCTTCAAGCAGTGATACCAAAATTCCTGTTCACAAGTGACAGATGAATTCACTTACTCTATTGCCTTCTGCATACTGGTACTTTACAAATCAGCTAAAGTTCACCTTTCTTAATAAAGCAGAGTTTATCAGCCCAATGACCTTCTAGAGGCCTTTTTTTCCTTTTTTTTTTTTTTTTTGTCAGCTTATAACAAATGATTCAATATCAGTATAAACCTGAAGATCCTGAGAGAATAACAAAGGATTAAACTTGGAACTGAAATATATTTTGCAGAAAACATTTGCCTCTAGAATGTTTAAAATAAACAATCTGTGATTAGCCTGCAGGTATGCTGCACAACTTCAGAAGCTACTTAGCTATCTGGCCACTAGCAGAATAAGACATTTCCAAGGAAAGCTTCTGTCACTTTATGACCTTAACTGTGCTGGGAACTAGTGAAGAACTAGCTACAATGCAAGTTTCAGTTCCTCTATACTATGTCCCCTGGTGACTTTTTTCTTCTCCAAACTTCTTCATGGCTTAGTTTAATCCACTTCCAAAATAGACTAGAAAAGTGCTCCTATTACGGAATAAATGGATGCATCTACACTGCTATGCAAAACCAGTGTTTCAGACAGGGCTGGAGGTCTATCCATGTTACACACATAATGAAGCATGGCTCTGGTCACTGCAGAAAGATCTATGTGGTAGATCTACAAGGAGGTTTTTTTCAGGTGCTATTGCACTTTGAGAATACTCCAGACCTTCCTTCACACCAGGGGCTTTTTATATAACTTGCTCATCTCCACATACTTCTTCTTCCCTTTGGAAATGTCCTATGATCAACAGAGGCTCTGGCATTACCAGTCCCAGAGACAAATGAGGTTAACTGGAGCTTAAATTCTGACTGGGTTTGGACTACCTACACGGCAGTGGTTATTTATAAATCTGAATGTCAGGAGTATCCCTTGTTTTATAGGCATTGTGTGATCCCAAACATCTCATAAAGATATATGTAGGCAGTGTTCAAGTGCGTGAGGCAAGAGGAAAGGAGGGTATCCATTTCCAGTAGCTATGTTGCAAAATCCGTCCTCTGCTGTTGTCTCATATAGAAAAATCATAAAATCAGTTGTTAAACTAAGGCCCACAATAGGCTGAAACATTCCTTGAGAAACTGAAGAAGGTGGTGACTGAGTTTGCAGAGCATAGGATTTTAATCAATGAGTTTTAGGAGAAATGTTATATTTAACAAATGGAAGTTAAAAAGAAATTTGATGGAGCATAGCATGAACTTCAGCTTGAATGGCTCAGGGGAAACAGTTTGTGCAAGGAAATGTTTCATTATGAACTCTACAAATATGAAGAAGTGTAAAGCCATGCTTCAAGTGGGATTTTTGGGTGGGGTAAGAAATGTCTTATTTTTTGTTTTATGCTTTTTGCCACTCTGGGGAAAACAAAAAAGTTTTTGTGAACACAGAAAAAAGCCAAACAGACCAGTCATTAGTTGGAAAGGGAGGATTTTCATTTTCTTTTGACTTCTTTCAGTCCCAGAGATTTGTTTTATGTTACATCTGAAAAAGATCAGTGAGAAAAAAAACAGAGTGCACTTTTACATCAGTTCTGCCATCAATACTTGGGGAAGGGGAGGGGATTTACATGTATAACTCCTTATTAACATTAATGGGAGGTATGCACGTACATCCTAAGTTCATCAAAAGGGAATAGACCTCTTTGTGTGTCATAAAAATTTCAGTGGAAATTATATAGGGAGCGTGCACACATACACTGATAATAATTTCAGTTTAATAGGGTGTATTTACCAATGCAGAGGTAGTTTGTTTTATACAGGCATAGGTAACACTGCAAAGAAAACATGAATGTGATTATAATTAAGATACTTGTCTGGGCTTTAGACAAGTTGAGATCAGTCTCCAATCTCATAAAAAGGGGCCAATCTCGTTTCATGTAATCTCTCAGTGCCCCAGTCACGTACCAATGGATATAATAACCTTTCCTTTCACTCACACTTCATCCTTCTTGACATTTGAGATTGTCAGCTCTTTGGGATTTGGATATGTTTTAACACATGCAAAAGCCAATACATTTGCAGCCAAATGTAAAGTAATCTAAATTAGGTATAATGCATCTGTGCCATTTAGGAATTTCAAGTTGTTGAATGAACCTTGAGACTATGCTTACTGCTGTGTACCAAGACTTTTTTTTCTAATATATCTGTATTTTGGAATTTAATTTTCCTGGAGTTTCTTCCAGAATTGTGAATTTACATGTGCAGCATTTGTCTCACCAAACTGAACCAGTGGCTCATCATGTCTCTCATATGGTCTTCAGAAGTGGGTTTCCTAAAACAGCTGTCCACCTGAGTTTCACAGGAAAGGAATATGACAGGTTCATAGGATAATTCAGGCTGGAAAGGATCTCATGAGGTCCCTAGTCCAATCCCTTGCTGAAAGTAAGTTCAGCTACGAGGCCAGATCAGGGCTCAGGGCTTTATCCAGTCAGGTCTTGAAAAGTGCCAAGACTGGAGACTGCACAGATGCTGGGCAGGCTGTCCCACTGTCTGACTCTCCTCACAGTGGCAGACGTTCTTCTTACATCTAGTCTGAACCTCTGTTGTCTCAGCTTATGTTGTCTCTCATCCTGCAACCCTGTACTGCTGTGAAAACTAAATCTGTCTTCTTTATAATCCTGTCAGTCCTTGTCAATCCTTGTCAGTATCGGGGTGCTGCTAGGTCACCCCACCGCAGCTGTCTCTCCTGGCTGAACAAACCCTGATCCCTCAGCCTATCGTCACAGGTCAAGTGCCCCAGCTCCCAACTATCTTGTGGTCTCTGCTGAACATGCTCTGGTTCATCAAGGTCAAAGTTTCTTCTTTCTCTTTGTAACTGCACTGGGAAAACTACACAAAAATTGAGTACTGAAAGGTTTGATTTTTACTCACAGATTTTACAGGCATTCTGGCTAGAGATCTGGGGACAAGTTAATTCTTGGTCTCGTTTTAATGAACTCTTTGGTAAACTGAGGTCTTCTGAGGCACCTGACATTTTGTGAATTGAAGCAACATACCTGCAATTAGATGTGTACTCTGTCATGAAGATTTTTGCTTCAGTATTTTCTTTTATTGCTTTATTAAATGTAAATCAAGAGTAAGTCAAAATGAAAGGTGAGATGTGCTTTTTGTGCATAACAATAGTAACTTCTAAATAGCTTGTGTGACAGAGATTTTCACATAGTCCTGAATGTAACTTACTGTAAATATATCATCAGCAAATATTCTCAAAATAGTACATTGGGCAAAATATTTTACCAGTTTTCACCAGCTGATCCACTTATCTCAGTTACAAGACCTTGTGTTTATGTTCTATCTCTGATCCAGGAAAAAAATGTATGCACAGATCAAACCTGAGTTGTATATTCTGCACATCAATGAGAGTTCTTGACCAATGGAAGTTCTGTACAACAAAGACTGACAGTAAGACCTGGAAAAGAGAACGTTGCTATACCCAAGGTTTGTTTTATATCACTCAATTCAACAGGAAACAAGCAAACAGTACATGTATAAAATTATGCACAGAAACATTGACACAGCATATGGAAAAACATTGACACAGCATATGGAAAAACAATAAGGAAACTTGAGTGCTTGTCACAACTGCTTTCTAGCTTTCTCCAAGCCACTGCTGGAAACTTTCAAAACATCTGTACTTTTGTTTTGTAGGAGAAGTAATAATTTTAAACCTCTTTGACAGAGCTTGAACCTTTTAAAAATCTTTCTCTTTTTTTGAGAACTGTAACAGAAAAGAAAAGAAAGTGAGATTCCACCATATTCTCAGTTTACAGAATAAGGTGCCAGCCTGATGGAACTCAGCAGAGAACAGTGGCCAGCAGAAAAACTGTCTTAGTGATTCAAAGGCACCTACATCATCTAATGAGAGAAAAAATAATGGGCTAATAATAAGGCTACAGAAGCTTTTTTTGGGAAAAAAAGATATTGTCTTTTATTTAAAGCTTTATAGTTATGACTTAATTTACATTATGGTCTGATTTATAAACACTAGGTGAAATCCACAGCCATGTTATAATGATATTACATTGACTTTACATCTTAAAACTAGGTTACATGATTAATCTTACATAACAGACCTTGAAATATGTTCAATCTACATGAAACAGACTGATACCAACAATGCTAGGAACAAAAATCTAAAGTGTTAAGGATTTTATTGAAATCCTGAATTCCAAGAGACTTCATGTGTATTTGATCAGGTAAAGTATCTGCAAACCTAGAATTTACTTTAGCTAATAGTGACCCTAAGGTGACAACTACAACAATTATGTAACTATAGCTATGCTTCTATATTGCCCTGTCAGACAGAGAATGACATGAAAACTTATGAATTCACAAGTTACCAGACTATTTGCCCAGATTGCCACTTCTGTGTCAGTTTTAGTACCAAATCTGCCTATCCTGCCTATATATCCTGCCTATTTAGTACCAAATCTACCAATCTGCCTATCCTGCCGAAGGGTCAGGATCAGTTGTGCTAGTTTGAAGTAATATAAATTTAGCATAAGCTATTGTTTGCACCAGAGCTTGTGAACAAGCCCAGCATTCAGTGGCACAGAGGGGCCTGAGAGCTTCTGTAAGTATCTGTTATTACAAAAGTAATAACATAAAATTCCTGAGTCCAAAAGACTGTAATAAAACCATGCTTTTGTTCCAAATCATTCCTTTTAGATTCTCCTCAGTCAGTGCAGTAGACATAGAGCAATCAAATTGCTTTAAGCTTTTCTGCACATTTGGATATGTTACTTTATATACAGAAACATTTTATATATATTTGTATAACTCCAGAATACAGTTAAAAACCCCGCATGATTCTCAAAATGAAACAATGAGTTACTCCACCAAACATTATCTGCTTTGATAACATTCTCGGACACTAGTGCTTGCTCCAAGTGAATTGCTCCTTTCTGGGAAAGACAAGGTCATATCAGGAAAAAAAACAAAAAACCAAACAAACAAAAGAGGCAAGACAAAGTGTCCTGATTTTGACATGTGTGCCGAAAGAAATACTCCTAATAGACTATTGAACTGGAACTTAGACCTGATCTAGTTTGCCTTATTTTTTGTTCAATGAGTGTCAGACAGTTAAAAATTATAGGGAAGAAAAGAAGTGTAAAGATCAGGATTTTCTGTTTATGCAGACGTTGATTTATTCCAGTAAACACCCCCTTGACAAGCAGGTCAAATAAAATGTTTTCATGTTCTTTACATCTGCCTGCAAATCTAACCTAGCCTATGTTTTCTTATCACTTTCTTCTTTCTCTGTGTCAAACTAATTTGAGAGTCTGAATTCCTACTTAAACTAACAGGTAAACACAGATCACATTAGTTACTAGGTTATGAAGGGTTTTTTATTCCTTTGTAAGGTTATATCAGCATTTGGGGGGAAACACAACACATTTTTCTTTAGCAGTGGATCAAGTATTTCCTTTTTTCCCCCTCCTCTTCCTCTTCCATATATTTCTTCCTAACCTTTCCCACTATCTCAAACACTCACTTCCACTATTATTTGTAATCTCCTCAGGCCTTAATTAACTTTCCCTGACCTTGAAACCATTGGTTTGTTGATTTCAATATTATTTTTCCAAGAAACTTTTGCCTAAGTGCTGACTATTACCTTGAAAATAAATATCTCACAAGGCAGTTCACTGAGGGAACATAATGCCACTGACCAAATGAGTTGGTTGGTGAAATTATATTGTTTCTATTGAGAGTCTAATAGATTAACCTCTGACCTTTCCAATATTTAATAGTTAAAAGTATTGGGATATGCAGTGCCCTTTTGGTTCTTTTAACAGTTGTTTCATGCAAGTGCTTTTCCTTACTGATTTTAGCTTCAATTACAAGATTCTGGAATTCAATCGTCTTATTTCATCTAGTAACTATCACTTTCTGAAAGCAGCTAGGATTTACATTAGACAAACCTAAAGCTAGCTTTCCCTAACAGGACTTTATATGCATATTTTAATTTTAATAGATTAATTTTATGTTTGCCTTTCAAGAAAGTTAGACACACTTAATGATTTAGTCCATATTGATTGATCATTTATATTAATCCTCTTTTTAATCCATGTAGTACTGTGAAATGTCAGGCTGTTCAAGGCATCTCTTCAAATACCTTTGTCATGCTGAGATCTTTACTGCAAAATTCTGGAGCTTCAGATCTCCATGAATTTGATAATCAGCTTCGAAAAATCATAAAAAAATTTTCTGTAGACCTAAAGGGATGAAATTTTAGTATCCTTCTATAACAATATAACCTTAACCATTTTTCTAGTATTTTGCAAAATAACTTTTGACAGACAGTAAATACTGGTAGTCAGCTGATGAATAAAAACAGCTCAGCTGACTCTGTGTCCAAACCAAACATGAATGCCTTTTGAAACACAGATATGTTTTGAACATTTGATTGATATGTTCTGAATTTTTCATTCATGCATGCTAATGAACAAAACCAAGATAGTTTATTCTTTCAGTCTATGGAAGCGTTAATCCACCACAACATTTTTCCAGGCACAAGCTTGCAGACAAGTAGTATGCTGTCCACTAGTGGAAAGACTGAGAAGAGTGACTAGAGTGATGGTTTGATAAGATTGCCAGTAATTTGTTAATTACAACATTGCTACCTAAAGCTAGAGGATCAAGGAACTTCTCACGGAAGCTAATCTTGTGACTGCTCAAATGAACTCTAGGGAATGGTAACCACAGACATTTTTTGCATTCCATAGGTATAAGACATTAGGAGATGGTGTAGCCTCCAACAGATAAACAGCAGCGAAGAGCTTTTGACATGCATTTAGGTGTTGGAAACCTCTTCAAGATTTGGTATCATATTATTTTCTGATATCATATGTGTTATTTTAACACAGAAGGTAAAGGTTGAGGTGATGAAAAGCTGTACCCTCAGTGTAATGTTACCTATTTGGTGAGGAATTTCTGTTGAAACATCAAACAAATCATAGAGAAAAAAAAAAAGTTGTTTTGACTCCACTAGAATACCTTGCATGTTTCCTGAACACTAAAGTTGTAAATTATTTATAATAAATAAAGCAATTATATGAAGTTACATTACTGTAAAATAAAATTAAGGAGTATAGATGAGATAATCTTCTTATATACTACAGTTTTATCCCCAGTCTGCTCATGATTTTTTCTTTCAGTCCTTCAAATATGTTGATTTTAAATATTGCAAAGAGTTGTTGAGCTTATAAGATAGTCAAAACAATTTCATTGCTCCATCACAAAACTGTTGTCACAGTTGATCCCTAATGTATGCCCCCTTTAATCAATAATATTACACGAGCAATAGTCATCTAGGAGACATTCAAAGTTATTTCTTGAGATCATTTGATGAAGTTAAAAGCTTTCAAATTACAACATAATTAATGAACATAATTAAAGAACAATCTTATAGTAACATCTAATATACAATACACAATACAACACAACTTTTCAGGATTCTTTACAAAAAGGTTAGCTCACTTAGATAAAAGGAAAAAGGAGGGAAAAAAAGAAAACTTTCAAAGCCTCAGGATAGGACACTTGGACTATAGACTAAAGTCTGAAATAAATTAATATTTAATTCAGCCCTTCTTTCTTCTAATGTAGACATATTCCTTAACAAACTTTTGGTTGATAGAAAAACTTTTATGTCCAGTCACTAATAGAATTGCAGATGCTTTACATAAATATTGAAAATCTCATGGCACTTAGTGTTGGACATGCACCATTTCCCCTATCCTGTACTACAGTTGAACATATCAGATGTCTGCTGTGCCTTCATCTTAAAAATGGATGCCTTCCATCATGTTCCTTTTATTCTATTCATGATTTACCCTTGTTGATGTAGCACAAGCTAACCTTTCACATTGTTTTGGCATGCCTGATGCTTTCTGTTTATCACTGGGGCATAAGACATAAAGCATAGCAGGTACTATATATGTTAAACAGTTGTAAAAGGACCTAGCTGAGGGTCACTGTTAGTACCAATTAGACATTTAGGTTAATACAGTGCACCCAAGTCCATAATCTTAATCTTAGAGGTTTTGGCTATGTCAAATGCATCAGAACTGATGAATCTGTGTATGTGAACTTAATTCATATGCATGATGAATCTGAATATCAGTGTTGCTAGTACTGACTGCAACACTCAGTCATGCAGACAATGCCTACTGTAGATTAGAAAAAGTTATTGATCTTTTTTTCCATCTTCCTTTTTTTTTTTTTCCCCAGCATTAAAATGCTATTCAGATATGAAGTTTCCATTTCTTTCCTTTGGAATGGCCTTTTAAATTGAACAATATTAAAATAATCTGTTTCAGAGAAAGAACACATGCACAAGTAGGACAGTAAACCAAGAATTTCATCACATAGCTGGATGGAGTTCTATAGCAAAATTGACAAAACAATACTTCCTCAACTGTGTGTGTTAGCCCTCAGGGTCTTGGTTGTACAATGAGCAAAATTCAACCTCAGGGAGCAGAACTATATTGTACACATATGTAATGCACTAGAAGTGAAACAGCAGAGCAACAGCTCTAATACATGCTGCAGGGAACATCCTACGATGAGAACAGAATTGCTCTGCGTCTGGAATTTCAGGGAAATCAAATAACTTACTGTTATGTGGCCATGAAAATCTCATCATTTCTGTTGTTTTCCACTCTATCCCTTGCACATATTTTATTAAAAATTATTTAAGTTCATCCTGGAGTAGCCACAAGCCATTTAGGCTCTGGACCCAGATAGAAAGCTATTGACAGTTCAGCACAGTACTCTTATAACGTAAAGCAGACTATAATATGGTGCTATTGCATTGCTGTGCATTCTTAGTGTTGTCCTTCCTTCTGTTTCTTCTTGCTTTATATATTCTATACCTTCCTATATATTCTATACCTTCATTTAAATGTTAATCTACTCCTGCAAGTGAGCTACATAGAAGAAACATATTTCATAATGAAGGACAATTAACTTCCATGCAAGACTAATACTTGGGCAATCTTCATTAGAATGCAGGAAACAAATCTATTTTGAAGCATACATCTAAGATGATTGCTGCTATTTACTTTTTGCGTTGTGACAGCTTTCTGTCAGATCTATGTACGATGACTTCTGCTCTAAAAGGATAATATCCTATATAAAATGAAAGACAATAAGGAGATACTGAAGAGACAATCAGAATCATGGAATAGGTTGGGTTGGAAGGAACCTTTAAAGGTCATCTAGTCCAACCCCCCTGCAATGAGCAGGGACATCTTCAACTACATCAGGATGCTCAGAGCCCTGTCCAACCTGACCTTGAATGCTGCCAGGGATGGGGCATCTACCACCTCTCTGGGCAACCTGTGCCAGTGTTTCACCTCATCGTAAAAAATTTCTTCCTTGTATCTAGTCTGAATCTACCCTCTTTTGGTTTAAAACCTTTACCCCTTGACCTATCGCAACAGGCCCTACTAAAAAGTCTGTCTCCAAAGGGTGAGAGAAAGGGTGCAGAGTAACATAGCAAAGAAGTTCCTTTCAAGCGCTATTTTGTTCAGGCCAGTTTCACAGTGTTGCATTTAGTGTGAGTGGAGAGTAAGTCATGCCTGTCAACTTTATTGCAGCATGCACAAGAAATCAGAACCAAATATGTAAGTTGCTCTGAAAATTTTCAGCTGCAAGGTGATGGATTCTTCTGTTTTTCCTTTACCTACCTTCATACTAAATATCAAGCATGATAACTGAAAAAAACCCATGCTTCTCTGTGTTGACACATGCAGTGCAACAGGGGACAACGGTTCTGGAGTTCTGACTTCCTGGAAAACAGAAATCAAAAGTTCCAAATTTATTTTCATTGATGCCACATTGTTAATAGACTGCTAATGGGTTCCTGAATACTTAAGTATTCAGAAACAAAAATTCACTCTTTGATGCTTATTTGGAATATGATCACTTGATTCAATGTCAACCCGTATGGCTGTTAATCTCTATGGACTGAATTCAACATAGCATATGTAGGTCAACAGAAAAAATTTCCATTGAAATCAATAGCAGAAAGAAATTACTCTGGTATAGCATGTCAGTCTGCATTTGATTTGCTGATACATGATTACACTGAACTGTTTGCTTCATTTACTTGTATTGATTGTTACTGTGAAATGCTTACTAATTGCCCATCAGATTTTTAAAGGTGCCTAATTGCATACTTTACACTAGTGTTAAATTCCATACATTGACTACCTGTAAAGTATGTTCTAGGGAGTTACACCTTTATGCCATGCCTGGTTTTTGTAATATTATGGTCATATCATTAGCTCTAAGAAAGCTGTGTCTTTGCAGTTGGAGGGATGGAGGAGAAGCTAGCTCCATTTTCAGGGCTCGAATGCTACAGGCAAGATCTAAAGTTTTTTTTTAAGAACGTGGGATCCAGGTCCAGACTTTGAACACTACACAGTCCAAGCAGTTTGTGTCTCAGGTCTGAGTTAAGGAAAAATTTGCCACTATGTCTAACACTTCAATAGATAACCTATATTTATGTGCTTAGAGCAGAAACGAAAACTCAGTCAGATCCCTTAGATCCTAACCTAAGCTAGAACTCATTGTCCATCCCTGCCTTCTTGTGGGAGGTGGGAAATATCCACTCTCAGGGTACTCAGGGAGGAAAACTTCCCTGATAGGGCTCTGGTTATAGAAGTACTGTATGAGAGTCAGACGCCATCATCAGCATTCAGCGGCAATAGCTGTGAGGCTCCCAATTCAGTGACAGAAATGTGAGTTGGTTTTGCTCGTACGATTAAGAAATTTGGGTGTGACTCCACCCACCATCTAGAGCCCAGTCAGGCCTAGAGGAAAGAATTGCCTCGTTAAGGTGAAACTGCTCAGACCTCCGGGAATTAAACAAAACTGGGAAGTGGGTATTGTACAGGTTTTGTATTCTGTATTCTTTTTAATGGCAATTTATATGTATTGCAATTTGATTCGCATTTTAGATATCCAAATTTCTCTCTTGATATCGCTACTTGTGTTTGAACTGAGACCATTATTTACAAATAGGAGCAAAATGTACAGAAGGATTTAATTTATGTGCCCAGCATATTTGTACATGTTCTCTTTGGAAAGTGTTTTTACTTTGACTCAGTTTGTACCCAGTCTTTTTTCAAAAAATATTCCACTGAAGTGGAATGAGGCTTGTGAGAGGTAGGAGTGACAATAAAACGACAATGAGAAAGAGCCAATAAAATTACTAGAAATTTATCTGACCAATTTCAAATCTGGAAACAAAGCTTGAACCTTAGCTGGTTCTTATTTTATTCAAATCACTTTGCTAATCCCTATAAAAGTATAAATCATATGTTTTAAGTGTCTAGAGTTTTGTCTGCCTTGCTAATGTGCTCTATCTGGAGACTGTTAAATCATTCTGCAATAATATTGTTCTGGATAACTTTGTGAGCAATGTGAGTTTAAAAGGGTCTGATGGTCAAGACTATCTGAAATGTGTCCAGCAACCACAGAAATTATATCTAATTGAGGCAAACACTGTAGCAATGTGTTAAATCTGCCAGGCTTCCCATTATACCACCAGGTAAAAATTCTCCCTTGGGCATTACTTGGCATAGGAGTTCTCAGGCCTGAGGGAAAGTAAAACATCTAAATGCTCAACATTTTTTGAATCACAAAAATATACAGAAAATAAGTCACTTTTTTCTCTGCTTCTGCAAATTTAAAACAAGAGATTCATTTATTAAAAATAACATTTTGGTAGTAAATAATCCTAGCCAACTGAAGTTCTGGTCTTGTTGAGGCCTTTGAGGTAAGATGTTAGATCAGAAGTGATGAGGAAAGTCTGAAATGTCAGTTCAGACTTATTAAATATTTGAGGATACACACTACCTCTTTAAGACTGTATAACTAACCTCTCCAATGGCTTTTGCTTGCTGTCTGGGTCTCTTGTTACTGGGAGTTTCAGGAAGAAGAGTGATCTAGCAGCCATGAGGTCACTTCTCTTCTGTGTGTTTTAGGTGTAGCTAACTGGTTCTGTGACCTCTCCTTTCTTTCCAGCTGGAATCAGTGGGTTGGTCTGGTCCTCTGCCCAGGTCTTCAGGTGGAAAATGGCCATGTCCTCTCTTGCCTCTGAAGTGTGCCAAACACTGCAATGGGGTGGAAAATAATCCTTCTGGTCTGAGTGGTACTTCTTTTAAAACCTTTAACTGCTTCTTGGGCTACATTGCTACAGAAATGACTAATGACTCAATTGACCACTGGGAAAGCACAGAGGGCAATATATTGCACCTACTGCAACAAGAGGAAGTACAAACCACAAACCACAAATCATGCTCATGATTGGGAAGCAGGTGAATATTCTTCTGCCAGATTCCCAGACAGTCGTAAAAGAGGAAGGAGTAACCAGGTGACATGCTTCTCTATGCTCAGTCAAGAGTCATCTGGATTGGAAGCAGAAAATTCCCCCCCCCCCCCTTGAAACTGGAGAAATACTTGGCTGCTTTTTTGCCACTAATGTGGAACTGTGAACATTTGGCTCCAAGCCAGTTCTGGAAAAAGAATTGCTGAAGGAAAGCTTTCTCATATGGTATTTCTCTGACATGGGCAGAAGTAGAAAATGCTGTAAATTTTATGAGAAAAATTATTCTGTGGTGATTCATACCCCAAACGTGAAGGCCTATGTATTGAAGAGAGCCTTTAGGTACTTATCCACTGTATGAGAAGCTGGGGCTTGATTCCTGGCCACCCTGGTTTTGCATCTATCCTTTTGGATAAGGTTTGAGGCAGTTGCCAAAGTGGGAAGTGTGCCAGCAGTCCTCACCACCTGCCACAACAAGATGTTGTGACTCTGAGCAGCTCTAAGTCTTCTCTAATTTATATTCACAGACAAATCAGTGCTTTACAGTGTGGGAAATGGAGGAACATACTTTTACCCAGGCTGAAAAAGAGGATCAGTTCCCCAAATCTCTGAATTGTCACAGTTCACTTGTCTATGCACAAATTTTATGCACCAGGTGAGGAACACCACGTAATTAAAGGGAAGTATTACTAATATTAAATGCATTCTACGATCTTCTTTGAAACATTTTTTTCTAATCAAATTTCTGATTCCCTATGCTCAAACAAACTCATTTTGGAATTACCAGGGAAAAGGATAGTGACATTTATAAAAGCAGAACAAAAGCACCCAGCAGAGGCTAAAGGATGGGAGATTTATAAGTAGACATAGGGGGAATCAGAGAAACACCGAAGATTTACAAAACCTATTCAAGTACAAGAAGAAAAGGATATAAAATATCCATGAAAACATTTATGGCAGAAATCAAAAAAACACTGTCAGAGAGATTTAGCTATGAGAGCCACCACATAGGAGAAGTGGGAGCAAGAAAGCCGATGGCTTTTAAGATAGAATTTGAATGGGATTACGTTAGGTTATGATTTTTCCAAACAGCAGCACAAAACGTCCTATGTTTCTGGCTATTTTTTTATAAAAACATACTAGAATATAAAATAATGTAAGGAACCTTCATTTCTTATTTGAGATATTAGTGGAAAGTGAGAACTGATCTCCACTTCATACGATAATGAGTAGTAGGATCTTCTAGGAGAAGTGAAATGACAAAAAATATTTCAAGTCCCTAAGCAAGACTGCCTTTCAGTGGAAGTCATGAGGACAACATAGTTGCAGTAAGCTTTGATATGCCGGAGTGGGCAGCTTTGGCCTACTAGAGGCAACAGAGGAAGCGAGCTACCCAGACAAGGCCACTGGTGCAGGATGAGCAGCCATTTCCTCTTCACATCATCATTGCGCTACCTTTAAGGGCTCTGCTGATTTCCACTGCAACCATGCAAAGTCGAGAACTCTTAAATCAAGGATGATCCCTTACAGTTCAATCTGCTGGCAGTCAGCACAGATTGCATGTACTGCAAACACACATTTTGCGCTATTTTTACTTTCCGAAAGAGATATAAGGCAGTGCTCTGAGCAGCATTCAATGCAGCTAACTAATCTTGAACACCCAGCAGGGATGTTTGAAGTAAACAGTTGCAGAGCTGCTTGAAAATTTTCAGATTCATTTTTATGTAGATGAATATACTTTACATAACACTGAATATATTCACAACAAACTACTGGTTTTCCTCTTTTGCTTATTTTGTTTCCTTCTTCTATTCACCAATTCCTGCCCACAAAAGTATATGCAGAGAAAAGAAAGGATGACTGACAAAACTAAAGGTAAAATAAAGGACAACTATCAAATCAAGAAAGGAAATGTTTTTGAAATCACAGCAGATTAAGACAAATATTCACAAAAAATTAATGAGACAACACTGACAACATTAAAAAAATTGTCTTTGTTATAACTGGGTGTTTTTATAAGTTTTTAAGAAAGTCTAAACCAAAAAACAAGCAGAAAAAAATGTCCATCTTGTTGCTAAAATATAAACGCCTATATAAGTGCCTAAAATATTTTAGGAGTTAGGCAAATCAACCATTAATTTCCAAGGTAAGGTTATTATTGTCTTTTGGAAATGCAACTCATTCCCTGATATAACAAATATACAGATTGTTTTGAAATCCAACCAAAAGAGAGAAGACAAGCAAAGAAATAAATGCAAGTGACTTGACTGCAAATAAATATTTCCTAAGCCATGGGGCTATCGCATTTCACAGCTAGAGGAGTAACTCTTTTTTTCCTGTTGTTTTTTTTTTTTTAAATACAAACCTTTATGTATAGACCTATTGTTTTGTTTTCCTTGAATGTATTTTAAAAACACTTATAGGACCAAATTCTGCTGCATTTCTTTCTGTCCCTTTCCTCTCTCCCTATCCTTCCATTCTTTTTCAATCAAAGGGACAGGACCGGTTGTTAATAAAGGCAGAATTTGGGGCTTACTTTGTACTTCTAAACACGTCTCATCTCCCTGAGACCAGATCTAATGTATTCCCTTGTTGAATTTGGAATAGAGCCATGGAAACTGAGCAACTTACTTAACTGTTAAAGAGTTACCATCTCATTCAAGGCATGAACCTTGAGTTTAGTGTATGCATCACAGCTGTAAGATTCAGCCCTTATGAACCCACACTACTCTGGAGTGGACAGTGGATCTTAAACCATCTCAGTAAAAAAACTGGTATGTCAAACATTTTGTTAATTTCTTTAATGAGAGTAAAAAAAATATTATTGGTTTAGTAACTAAAATATTAAACCACACTAATCCTTCACAATTCATTGGTTTACTTTCAGCTGAATCCCCACCACCTTGGAAATCTGGCAAGATGAAAATTTATAAGAAAGCTCCTTTTACTTTAAATTTATAAAAATGATCTCTTGCCCTACACATCTGTAAAATTTAAAATTAGTGCAATTTGTATACTTAAAAAAAAAAAGTTAAAATTGAGTGAAATGTACTATGGTTTTCAATTGCTTTCAATTACCATTAAACCTTTTTGAGAGCAATTTGCATAATGTTTCATAAACATGTAGGCAGATTAACCTTTTTAGTTAATTTATTCATTAGCAGTAAAAATTCAAAGCACCTCTTATGAGAAAATAATGTCTTGCTGTTAAATTACATGGAAACAAAGCAATTGGCACATAGTTGCCTAAGTTCTCCCTGTGTCAAAGCACAAAATAGTGGAGAGAATAAAGCTTCGCCTGTTAGCAGAGTGTTGATTAAATCGCCTGTTTGTGAACAATTAGCAGTATTACAAGACGATTAGGTGAAGTATTAATTAGAGATGGGTTAGGAGAGTCCTGCCTGGAGCAGGTACCTGCAAATACGAGGGAGGGAAGAATGAAAAAGGACGTGAAGACAGAGGGTTTGACTCTTTCCTGCCTTAAACCTCTTATAATCTCACATGAAGTCAATGGAAAATGTGGTAATTTAACACTATTTTTCTGTCACTGTGGTCTCTTTGCATGTCTGTAACTGGCTGCTTGAGACAGAAAGGAGTGGCCACATTTCTTTCTCCCCCAGTGTGGTCTCCAATCCTTCATTTTAACTCTGACTGACTGAATTCTTCAAATGTTACATCATTGTCCATGACTGGGAATGAAAAAAGTGGTTGAAGTTTGTACACTTATGTAGTATTTTATTAGCCAGGTTCTTAAGGCATTTTATGCAACAGGAGATTAAACCCTTCCCGTGAGCTAGAATTGAATTATTTGCAGATTGACCTTAAGGAATTGGCAGGTCTATCACTTTGGGTAAGATTATACAACATTTGGTGACACAGGCAAGAATAGCATGTAGAGGGCAGCTGTTTAGCTGATGAATATAGTCAGAGCTTGAATGGGTAGTTTGACAATTTACACTAGTTTTGGACCTATCTTTAAATCTCTTCATTAAGGAATAAAATGAAGCCTTTCTGCATATGTGTAAGTGCAGAGTGATCTCAGCTCACACATGCTCTGTCATATGTAATAATGCTATCTATTGTCTTTACAGTATACCCAAACCAAATATGCTATTACAGTGAGTGGCCCCATCTTTATCTTCTTTACTCAGATATGTAAGTGTGAATATTTAGATTGAGACTTCTGTTATATTTTATAGTTCTATTAAAGCTATAATAACTTCCAATTTTAAATTTCAGGACGATCGAGCTGATATTTTTACGCTTTCCCATATCTTTATATGGTTTTACATCTGGAAGAGATATACTGATCAAGATTTCAAAGTTAAGGAAATTCCACACACCCTTCTGGTGACTCAAAATAGGCAGATTATACAGGTGGCATGAGAATGTAGAAATCACTAAGTGCACAAGTATGCAGAAGTATTAAATTACCTAATAGTAATTATTATTCATTGTCCTCTTGCACTGCTGTCATGTGCTGCTAATGGAATGTGGTTGACTTAACTGATGTAAGTCAACCACAAGAGCTGCAACAATCTCAAACCAGTCTCTGGAAAGAGCTCATAAAAATAAATAGATTATCTACAGAAATTTAAAACAGATTAAATGTTTAAGGATGATTCTTTAGCTTTTAAAATGTTTACCAATTGTCTAGTTTAATAATCTATTAAAAAGCTCTCTTCTCTTCCAACAAATAAACCCAACAAAAAAAAATATCATAAAATGAAACAATATAGTCATAAATGGGGGGTCTAAAAGTCTGGGGAAAGGCACATTGTTTTTTCTGAGAAGGGTCCTATGTGAACTTAACACTATATTTGCTGGGTTTTTTAGCATATCTTACCAACCACTGAAATTGACTTTAAAATAAATAAAATGTGTGGCACAAACAGAAGAATCCTGGAATCTGTCCATATTTATGATCAAATAAGTATCTCGCAGTAAAAAAACTCGTCACAGTTACTGGAGAGTAGATTCAAATCACAGATGAATCTCAGCTTAAAACCTCTTTAGTGTTTGTGCTTTCTCACTCAGTTCAGTTTTGTCCCCATTCAAGCCACTGTCTCAGCTTCCATTAATGATTATCCAAAGGAGGGAAGACATTTTTCCAAGGCATGTCTGTCTTCACTAGGTTTTGGATTCCACTACAGATCTATGCAAGTGGTTATATTGCATTTGAAACATGGAGGTGAGACTCTACCCTCACCTTATGTGCCTTGGTTGCAGAGTAATGTGCAAGTGTAATTCTTAGATAATAACTGGGGATTGCTGAAAGGCCTGCAGTGTCTACTGAAGTAGACACCTACTGATTCTCATATCAATAACACATAGTTAACAGGTTGCTCAGGGAGGCTGTGTAGTCTCCATCCCTGGAGGTTTTCAAGACATTATTAAATAAAGCCCTGAGTTACCTAGTTTGATCTCATATCTGACCCTGTTTGGACTAGAGACCTCCTGAGGCTTACTTTATGATTCTGTGATCACAAGGCCCTTCCAAGAAGGGCAAGAGAGATTTGTGACCAGCAAAACAAATCAGGCACTTGCATCAAACAGAAGGAGCAGGGCTGTATCACCAGGTTTAAACCCTCAATCAAACATCATCGGACATGATTTTGATGAAGTTTGTGAGAGCTGCACAGATGGTTTAAAACAAACAAACAAACAAGACCCTTTTCATTCCATACCCACCCGTGTTTGAACTTTTCCTAGCATTTTTACTTGATATAAGAATTATCATGTTCTTGCTGTTGACTACATATCATTAATAACAATCAAGCTAGGTGGTAATAGAGGGACATTTATTCCTTTTTCTTGTTGGCATTTCAGATGCCTCTGCCTCCCTGTCTTTGATAATGATGTACAAGGCACTCAGCTCATGGACAGGAAGCAGGATGGGGTTTTGGTAATAGAATAACTAACCATACCTGGTCATACTTATGCTCCCTGTCCACATTGCCAAAGCCTGTCCTGTGAGAATGATGGAGCCCCAAACAATGCTAGGGAAGCATGCAAGTTCAGGGATTGACACAGTTAAATACAAACCCATCAGGAAAACAGGGGTTTGTATCTTTGATAGAGAATACATTCTAGGAATAACTATCAGAGACCTGCTCTGTGACTAAGAATTAGCAACCAATGAACCTAAAAATAGAAATAGTCTGCCATATACAAAAATCACTATGCTTACCATTCTGCAAGAATGGTAATGTATGATATGCTTCCTAAGAAAATACCAGTTCCTTCACATAGGAAGGAAGGTTGTCAGACACCCTCTCTAGACTAAATGGATGTTTCATTAGATGTTTTCACCAGGTAATAGATCTGTGTTCTTTCTATATCTATACCAGACACATCATTCCCTACAAAGTGCCATGAAGTAGCTGAAGCAATGACCTCAAACATGATAATAATTTTCAATTATTCGAACCCTGAATATTGAATGTAGGAATGCTTTTGTATAAAACCTACTTCAGGAATACTTTGCTTTGACTTTCATCAACAAGTCAGGTTGTAAGATCATAAGATGTTGAAGTCAGCAATCAGGGAGGGTCCTAATCTTCCTGACAAGATCCTAAGTACAATTGTACTGTCAAAACCCCCTAAGGAGAAATTAATATTATAATTGTGGCACTTTGGTTTTTTATGGGAAGGGGACTGGAGTCAAATGGAAAGCAAAGCTCACTGATTAACAAAAGGGTTAAATACCATGTCAAATGGCAGAAAATTGGCTTAAAACACTGGGGGAAAAAACAGAAACCTATTTTAATTTTGAAGTGCCTGCCCTGAACAATTGCATATCCACCTTGACAGGAAAAGCTTCTCTTAATGTCTCCTCTTGGAGTAGCTTCCATTATTCTCTGTCCGTTAAGCATAAATCGTAGGAAATTAGACATGTTTCAAGGGTCATAAGCTCATTTCCCTCTTACAGCGAGTATGGTATAAAGTGTTTAAATGTAATGTAAACTAGTGTCTATTTAATCTAATGGCAATTTATAAGCATTGTACTGCATCTGTTTATTTCAATGCCCAACTCCAAATGCAGACTCCTCCTCTTCCCTAAGGAAAAGACAAACTTGAATGTATGTTTGGGCAGGAAATACCAGTGTTTAACGAAAGAGCTCTTAACAGGCAATACTGAGCAAACATGATGGAAGTACGAGAAAAGACATGATCCTGCCGTGACAGACAAAGTTAGCTAGTCAGTTGTTTTCTAAAACAACTTTATTTTGTCAGAACACATTAACTTACTGAATTTCAGCAAATATGGCATTTTTGGTCAAAACAAGATGATTGTATCTTACATACCATAGAATAGCTTACAGTTCAGTGGCCTCTTCTCTCACAGAGCATATGAAAGATTAAGATTCAGTCTCTTTACTGCCTAAATAAACCCAGAACCTGGACAGGAACCTCTGTCCTGTGCCCCAAAGTGCTCTAACTCCTTAGTTATTCTGGATTGGCATCGTACCCATTGGAGTTGCTCCATGAAATATAAATAGATATTCACTATTAAATATTCATAAAGGAAAGTAATTAAAACTGTCCTCTATATCTTTGATGAGCTTTCCTGTCACTGGACCACAGAGCAATTATTAATCATGCTGTCCTACAAATCATCTTCAGCAATAAGTATGCAGAGAGTCTGGTTTTCATTGTAGCCTAGTGGTATAGGATGCTCATAGTTCACGCCAGTAAAAGCTCAAACAAGCACAAGTAGGACTTCAGCCCAGACCTCCACCGAGTTTAGTAAATAATGGCTGAAGTGGAGTACCACTTTGTATGTACCTGAGGGAAGGACCGAGGCAGGCACCTGCCTCACATCTGTGAATGCAGAGCTGGGGGAGGCATTAACTCCATTTCAGTGCAGTGGTAGAATCCCTTGCTTGTACACCACTTTCAGGAAGTTAGCCAGTGATAGGACTCCATTTTTAGGTGCCTAATTCTCCTCATAGGCAACATGTAGACACGTTGCTATTTTAGAATCACAAAGTCTACTGGATAAAATGGCTTCTTGCCTTGACACAACTAAATGATTGACTAGCAATTAGTTTGGATTTTGCAGTTGTATCTGGTATATTCTCAGTTGATTAGGTAGCTTTTGGAAATCAATATAAATATGAAAGCTTAAAATTTCCTGAATGTTTAGCAGACATAATTATTTCCTTTGAAAATATGCTTTATAACCTGCTGCTTATTATTTGTTAAATCTTTTACCTGTCACATGAAGTTCTTATTTTTTATCTGTTATACTTATAAACATAAGCACACAGTTCAGGTGCCCACAGAGATGCTGCTTATAGTTGTTTGTTAATGGCATGCAGAGATATAGACTAGTGGCAAGACAATCTAATGGTCTGCATCATGTCCTTTTGGTTTATTTATGAATAATCTGCATTTTGGCCTATGAAGACTGGAGCAAAGAAGCAGAAGCAAAAATAAATGCACAAATAACCCCCCACTAGGAAGTGTAAGATGGTCACCTTGGCATGCTGCAGCATGTGGCACATTCAGGGAGTCTGCATATTTTAACCAGAGCCCTACAGTTATAAGGCTGTTCAAGTTTCTCTCTCCTTCCTGCCTCCCCTCTCCTTCCTTTTTTCCTTCCTCCTGTTCTTTCTTCTTTTCTCCCTCCCTCCCTCCATCACACCCTTCTGTCCTCTATCCCCCATAAACCTCTGAATTGGCCAGATACCTAACCCTCAGGTTTTCAGTGTGACACCTGAAAAAAAGAAAAACCATGAGTAGCCACTTACCTTAAGGATTTCAAAAGGGGTGGAGGATGCTGTGTACCTAGCAATACACAGCTTAGAAGTTTAAGGCTTCAAACGGTTTCAGGTTTTGATCTTCACAGAATTTGGACAGGCCTGTTTGTTTAGCTCAATTTTCTAAATAATTGTATATTTAGCAGGTGCACTTTTATCATGGACACCTACCTTAGTATATGGTAATCACTGTTCTTTGGTGATAGTGTTTTATTTTATTGTGTCTCCTCTGTGGGTAATTCTTTGGTTATTAACAGATGCTGTAAAACAGCGTGCGTATGTACATGTGTGAGCGTGCGCGCGTGTGTGTGTGAGTGCGCGCATGTGTGTATTTTACTCTGGCTTTGTAATAGCTCTGAGTGAATTCACCTCTAAGGATTTCTAAAGTGATTTAACATTCCCCTTCCTACAATAACAGCATATTTCAACAGGAACACTTAATTATTCTAAAGGTTTATTTGGTTTTCATACTCTCTTTATCTGTCATGTAGCTATTTTATGCTTCTTCCACTAATATGAATTTAGACTGTGTTTGTTTTAAGTTTATATAAACACAGAATAAAGAAATACTGAAAATAGCCATTAGCTTAGAGTGCTACATCAATTTAAAACTTGATTTAGATGTTACCCTAAATTAAATAAATGGAATTCAGCACTAGGTGAAGCAGAAGAGGCTGAATATAGCAAGGTCACTGGATACTAAAATTCAAAACAGCTCAAAAATTCAGGGTACAAATACAAAATTAGGACTACTGAGCCCTCTGAGGGAAAGGAGAAAGGGCTAATGTTTTATTCTTCCATTACTGGGTGAACATTTACATTATTATTAATAGGCTAACTCGAGCAGTTGGTTTTAAAAACTTAATACCTCAGGAAGGAAAAAAAATCACACTTTCTGTAGTGGGAGTAAAAAGCAATAAGGGGAAAAAGGTAAGAACATAAGGATTTGGTTCTAAATGATGAAAGCATAATGTTAAGTATAATAAAAAATTCTTCAGCTATATATGAAAATTCTTCAGTTATGTTTGAGACTGGAGCCATTTTTAACCATGAGTTCATTATTGTTAAGGACTACAAGGCCCAGATTTTGCTTGAAACAGTAAAAAACAGTGCAAAATAAACAATAAATAATTATAATATCTGCTAGATGTATTAAAGGTCTATATTCTGGTGTTGAACTCGGGGACTGGAAGACAGATGAACAGGAGCTAAACTCCATATTTTCCTTATACCATGTAAATATGATTTCTCATATTCAGCCCTCAGCAAAACAGCTTACATAAATACACTGCTTGTATTGATCTTCATTTATTATTCTATTGGGTTTTTTCTCACCCTGAAAAATTTCTCCAAAATATCTATTCTTTATCTATGTAGGGATGGGTATTAACTACATTTCCTTCTGGCAGGATGGGTAGTATGGATACTTGAACTAAACAGGGATACTCCAAATTCAACACATGATTCTGGCTTGCAGGTTCCTGATATTGATTTTCTGAATTTAAAGTAGTAGTCCGAGGACCTTCTAAGCATTGTGAACATGGTAGACTAGTGGCCTGAACTCCTGCTTTAAGATCAACATGTAACCAAAAAAACCACTCTTAAGTTGATTTCAACCACAAAAATCCCAAACTGAGCACAACAGGGGCAAGCCTGGTGACATCTGTAACACACTACTGAATATTAAGTACAGCTTGCGAGATGCTTTCTTACATGGAGGCATATTTTGTGAGTCACTCCACCAAAAGTAGGAGGAATACTTATAAAGCAAATGCTATATCTAAGCGGTTGAACTGCTTCCCTGAATACCTTTCACTTAAATTAGGTCAGAAAGGCTGCAGCAATTCATATACCCTTTGGCACTTCTCTTTTGAGTTACAGAAACACTTCTTTGCATGAAGTGTTTTGATAGTTCAGGCAGGAGCAAGGTTGGTTTATATCATGAATATGCCTGTGTTTCAGGTGGAAGTCTTTTATCAAGGACAAAGATTTGGCAGCGGTCCCTAAAAGTAATGAAACACCAGCTTTGTTCTGTACCCTTTGGAAGTTTATTCCACAATCAGTTCCACTGATAATTACATTATTAGCATGTCTCAATGCTAAATACTGCCTATAAATAAATTAAGCCCCTCTTACACATGCGAGGTACTAGAACATAAAACCATGGTGCTGCCTCCTCTTATCCTTGGGTATTTCTCACTTCTTCCCTTCTGTCAGCAAGAGCTTTCATGCAGATACTTGGTCCCAGAATAGGATCCAGAACTGGCATGGCTAAAAGCTAATTTTTGAATCTTTACTTCCCTCACCACCACCCCACCCCCTCTCCGTCTTTGGTCAGTTTAGTTTCTAGCCATCCCAGATGTGGATTTGTGAAATATGTGTGGGAAGAGGCACAGACTGTCCACCTTCATAGCTGTGGAGATTTATGCAGACTTCAAGTGACCATATAACCACAGCTTAAATTAGGTTAGTTTTCACTGAGCTCCTGCTACAGTCAAGAGAGAAAGAGTGGCTCCTGTTGTGACTTACCGTCTGTAACAGGTTAACATAGGATCTCTGAAACGCCTTCTGGAGGAATCTAAATTAGATGCCTAAAGTTAATACTCCCCTTAGTGTGAATACTCACTTTATTTTAATCTCTCACGTGTTTTAGCCCATGCTTTATAATTAGTCTGGTGTAAAGATAGTAGAATCTGGCCCACTGTCCCTATGAATTCATGCTGGCCGCTTGTAAAGGGTGTGACCTGATTCTGGCGTTTCCCCTTCTGCATTAGAGTCTATTTCCTTCAGATATGTCAGAAATGCCCAAAGATTCACCTTTCAGAATGAAAAGGACCCATAAATACTAGTGCAAATGACTGCACAACATCAATTAAAATATTCACACCTCACTAAAGAACCAAATGGGAAAAGCATGTCATGAAACACTGTTGTGAGCTGTGGCTGAAGGTGTCCTATATAGTGACAAAAAACTGTAATATGGTAGTTTCTTACTATCACCGACAGTCACTACGAGTGTATTGCATTGTTTATTTTTTTAGTTCTCTCTGTGGGGCAAGAAGGTGATGTATTCCTTGTGTTGGAGTTCACTTTTTGTATTTATGTATTGTCTCACTTAGGCTATATACAAACTGTACGGCCTAGGATAGCTTCTGGGCTCCCAGTCATCCTGCATCTTGACTCTCACGTCAGGGTGAGGCTTGGACTTGTGCTCCTTGCCCTATCCTGTGTGCCCTGGTTTCTGCAGAAATAAACCCCAGGTGACGGTACAGACAGGAGCTACAGAATGCTCCACCCAGACCCTCAGCCCAGACTGGTATTTCAGCATGCGCTAAACATGGATGCTCAGGTCACATTAAAACATGGTCCTTGTGTAATCTAACGTATTTTTTCAACAGGTTATCTCATTTCTACTTTCCTCAAAGCAAGACAGAAGTTTGTATTAAATGTGTCATTTTCTACCGTGAGATTTAAGCTATCAATACTCCACATAAAAGCTCGTAGGATAATTTTGTATTTTAACACATAATACTTACACTTTTGCAATTCAATTAATTTGGGCCTCAGTATAAGTTGGTTTGTTTCTGTCAACTGCAAACAAGCACAGCCTTATTAAACATATTTAGAGTTTAATTATTTACTTTTGACCTTACAAATCACACAAATGCACTACATTTGGGATACTTCTGGTAGGCAGCTAATGTGTGCTGACTGTAATGCATGAAAAAATTGCAAAGTGAAATTTGCCCCTCTCCCCTCACCCTCACTCAGACACACAGCTTTATACCAGTGACAATGACATCTCTGATTTCAGAAGCTAGGCTTTTCCCTATTTGGGTACTCCCTACAGAAAGGAAGTGTAGATGTTGAAAGCCCTTCACATCAGGCCCGTGCAGAAGGCAGAGGATTTTTCAGGAAGTTACAGTTTCAAGAATCTAAGGGAGAACATGCTTTGAAGTAGAGCAGGCATTTTCCAGAGGATATTGTGTTGGCTGTATGCCTGTTATCAAGGAATTGTACAGGATGCATATTCACAAAGTTTCCTGAAGGGAAAGGCAGAATGAGTTGGGTTGTCTGGGTAGATTTGAGTCATTTACCTGGAGCCAGGGTAACATCTCAACCTTTATGAAAGAAAGATGTGGAAAGTTAGATTTTTCTTCCCAGGGGGATAAAGGAAAATTTGGCTAAAAGTTAGGACTAAATGTCAGCATCTTTGACTGTTGTGTTAGCTGATAGAAAATAAGAGAAACCTATTTTAGACAGGGAATGAGAAAAGAGTAGGGGAAAAAAAGACAAATGTGTAAAAAGGAAAATGTTTTGAGGGCACATGTTCCTAACAAACTTTAATTTGGACGACATTTTAGAAATATGTCCATTTAAAAAAGAAAGAAGAAAATGAAGCTGGTGAACGTAACAGCCTTCTTTCTGACTAAATAAAGAAAAATCTATATGGATTTTTATATAATGACTGATACAACAGAAACTATTACTCAAATGACAGACCAGTGTGACAAGGCCAGAAAGGACTTGAAGTATGTGGATTGGGGAGTTTTCCAGGGCTTAAAATGCAAAAGCAAGACGCATATTTATTTTATTGTGTGGCCATATGTTTCCATTAATGAAAAAGACCAGAGAAGGCTGCTGAAAGCCAAAGAGATAACAGGAAAAATGTTGGTAAGGTATCTTTGAGGGAAAATTAAAATAAAACTTTTGGAGCAGATGGAGACTTAGAGAAACCAATATGTTCCCTAATATATATCCTCAAACATTTTCACTGGAAAATTACCAGCCACTTCTATTAAAATCTGGCATTGTAAGGATTTTGAAGGTGTTGGTTCTGCTGGATTTCAGACTCTGTCTGACACTGCAATAGTTTATTGGGAATGGAAAATTTAGTCGGAAACAGAAATAGCAAGTTCAGACCTATTTTATGAAAAAATAAACCATTTTCATGGAAATACTCTTTTGTAAAAATAAACTGGAAGAGGAAAAAGTAGTGTCAAGATATATGGGTATAGTTACCAATAAATTGTATATTAATCAATGTTTCTGTCAATAAACATTCCAAAATCAATGTGAGAGCCTGAAAACTCATTTCTATACAATCTAATAGGCAAGAAAGAAACCTGTAACAAGTCAGTTCTGTCAAGAGACACACTAATCATTCTGCCTATTCTATTAATGAACTCAGCAATAGCCAAAGGATTGGAGATAGTAATTAAAAGCTAAGTTACTGCAAATGTGTAATTAACACAAATGTGTGTCTAATTAAGTCAAGCCTATCATGTGATGCCAGACTCAACAGAGGATAATAAAATCCAGGTTTGACAGCTGATAGGTGTGATGAGTTTCTCCTCATTTAACCTGTGGTATAGTGTGCTGTAGTGTTGGTTTCCCAGCCTTGGGGGGGGGACAGGGTGGCAGCAGGAAATGAGGTGGTTGCTTGTCTTGTTCTCTCTGCTTCATGGGAAACCTTCTGGGGGGGGAAGAGAAGTTTGTGCCTTTTCTGGGCATTAAGACCATGAAGATGGGATTGCTACTTGAATGCAGGTAAGCATGAGGAAAGCAGTGAGCTTGCAGCATAGTTGCAGGCTAAAAGAGATATATTAAATACCTCTGGTTTTAGACATCTGCTATGCATATAGTTTTTTCTGAGCTCTGTACCCTCATCTCTCTTTATAATAAACAAGGAAAAACAGACACTCTTTAGGGATGGTGTATTCATCTAACCACATATAGATGAATCACATCTAGAAGGATGTGAATCACACTGTAAAAACACTTATGTGTCTCCACTATGAAAAAGACAGCTGAAGGGGACTAGAGTAGGTGTGGGTGTTCAGCTCAGGGTGGATCAGCCCCAGCCTGACAGTAGCAGGGGTCTTACTTATAGCAACAAATAAATCTAACACCAACTCTCAAAGGTGATGAAAAGCAAAATGGTTTTCTAGTCACCTAGATAATACTGTGAGGCTTACATAAGACAGAACTAAACATGATTAACTCCAAAGTGGGTGAAACAAGAGGACCCATCTTGTGGGGACAAGGAAGGGAAGATTTATCTTCAAATCTGTATTTAATCTGTCTCATTGAACAGCTGTGGGTTTATGCTGTTTGAAGTGTTGCTTTCCTGTCCCAATACATATGCTTGTGACTTCCAAAATATACACCTTATTAAACTGAAGACTTTTGATACCTACTGGTGTCTATACTTAAAAAAAAAAAAGTGAGGACTAGATTAATACAAACTTTTTGATGACTTAGAATCTGGTTACACCGAATTAACTCCTACCCTGACCTGGCTCCTAGGAAAGGTTCTGTCTGTGTATGGGGAGCTTACTGAGCCTAAGCTGCTGTAAAGGTATCTTTGCTCTATCAAGCCTGACTCAAATAAGCTTTCTTAAAGACAGAATGGGATCCAGAAAAATTTGGTTCTTGCTCTGAAAAAGGCTTCCCGTGTGTTCTGGGTGATTCTCATAAGAGTTTAGGCACTAAATACTTAGTAAGAATTTCAGAAATGCCTTTTGGAGCTGACTGATATTGTGAAAACTTAGGAAGTATCCACAACCAGCTCCTCATGGCTCCAGCATTCAGCTCTTCATACTGTTAGGGATGGCAACAATATTTCTACTTTCTGTCTTTTCTACATGGATCATAAGCATTCTGGGGCATGAACATATGTATTATGCACTGTTTTAAATATTGTAACAACAACAAAAGTAAACAAATACTAATTACCTATATATGGCACATGGAGTTTTAAAGAGATGCTAAGTTGTCTTTGTTAGCCAGTGTGTAGCTGTATTGGGTTTACATGGTAAGGTTTTGGTAGCGGGGGAGCTGCAGGGGTGCCTTCTTGGCTTCTGTGAGAATTAAGTGTGTATATATAACTTTTATCATTCTTTTCTTTTTAAACATTCAGCCAGAAGGAAAATCGTTGTCGTTTTTCTGGTGGGTTTATGGAATCAGAGGAGAGTTGAGGCAGGAAGGGACCTCTGGAGAGTGCCCAGTGTCATCCTTCTGCTCACAGCAGGTTGCTCAGAACCATATCCAGCCAGCTTTTGAATATCTCTCTGGGCAACCCTTAAAAAATAAATTATTTTTCTTATGTTTAATTTGAATTTTCTGTATTTCAATTTATGCCCGTTGTCTCTTGTCCTGCTACGGGACATCAATGAGAAGACCTTGGCTCAGTCTTCTTATAGTCTTCCACCAGATATTTACACAGATTGATAAGATCCTCCCCCCCTAAAACTTCTATTTGTTCACTTAAACATGATAGAAATTATTTTATCTAAAACTTTCTTCTTAGCAGAACAAGTTTTTTTTTTAAAAGATCACTTTTGTTGCAGAGCAATGAAAATATTTCTCATAATTAGTAATTCTTTATAATATCTTAGCTATGTGCACATTTTAAAAATTATGTATAAGAAAATTTTTATTTAAAACTTTTTCAACATTCAAAATACTTTTTTAAACAACATTTTTTCAAATCTCTTCTGAATATTATAAATTGTTCCTACCAATTCAAACAAACTTTCTTAGATTAATAAGAGTTATCAAAAAGTTTCCGGTATAATACATCAAAAGATGTTTTGATTGATCTAATTTTCCACTAATTATTTGGCCAGTTCTTAGATCAGAAACTGTAGTATAAATTTATATTTACCTATATGTCATTTTGGAGGTGAATTATAGGAGACATCTGCACTTCTCTTGTTGCGTGTGATTTATTGGTAGGCATCTTCTAGAGGTTCCACTCATTATATGTTTTGCCAGAATTTAGACTGTGTGTTTCCTCCTTCTTTTCAAAAGTTTTTGTAATGTGTTTAATGTGGTAAGAAGTATGGAGATATCAAATCTATCTGTAGTGGTTAAGATACTTCATTAGCTGCATTTGTAGATGCAGTTGTACCAATTAGAGGAATGCAACTCTCAGCTTTAGTTCTATTTCTGTTCCTGAGCAATCATTAGTCACAATGAAAATATAATAATAATAGAAAGCTGTATGTTTAGTTTTGACATATTATACCATATTTACAAAGAGCTCAATAAATCTATTAAAATGCATACATCATATTTAAAATAAAATCCTACTAAAAATCGTAAGCCCTTTTTTCAGCTCACAGGATGCTTATAAAATATTTTATTTTTAAGCACAGTCATTATTATTCTTCAAAATAAGAAGAATATTGGAATTCAGACTCTACAGTCTGCTATTAATTTATAAAGTATTTGATAGCTATAATTGAAACTGCAGTGAATAGTTTTGATTGCTTACATAAAATACATTATTAATCCTAGCTTGAGTATAAGCTAATAAACAGGTCCATACTATGCATTCTCTTGGAGCATAATTTGGAAGTTTATCTTAGGAAAGAGTTTTCAACTTTCTGTGATTGTTTAGGGTTATAAAATTTGAATTAATGACTTTTCAGACAGAGAAGCTTCCCTTCATAATCTAAATTATCCTTTTTGGCACTATTTGTTTAGGATTCATCTATATGACATCTTGAAATGAAGACATTTCTGAGATGGAAATGAGTTGTTATTGACAATACCCACAAGTAATACACAACAGCTTCGGCCAGGAAGCAAAAATAAATAAAATTACAATATAAAATTTAGTGTGAATGTAGCTCTGCAGAATGAACTCTATTATGGGGAAAAAAAATAATCTACAGATTACAACAAAGCAATTCTATTTTACTGCGTAACACCCACCTCTCTCCTCCCCTCAGACAGTAGGGATTTTTTTTCAAATGCTAGTGGGGCTGAATACTAGACTTAAGAATCAAGATGACAAAGATCTTAATTTATGCAATCTAATTCATATAATCTATACATCCATTCTGTTTGGGTGGACACGTACAGGTTTGTACATGCGTATATTAATATCTCCTGACAAGGTTGTTTTCAAGGGACAGTGATAACATTTGCTTTCAGTCATTTTCAGAAGCAACTAGCCAGTTCCTGGCTAGGATGACTATCGGTCATCCAGATTTTTTTCATTATTGTTTTACGTTGGAGCCCAGCTGTTCCAGCATGTTATGTCACCATGTTTGCTGGGTTCTTTGTATTAGAAAATCACTCATGGTAATCAGCAGGAAATACATTTAGCAAACAAGGAATTAAGTTTCTAAAAGAAACTGGATGTGTAGAAATGTAATAATCTTCCTGTATATTGTTATTTTGTTTAGAGCTGTAATCATCCTTACTAAAGGAATAAATCAGAGGTGAACTAAATCACTAGAAGTCTACCAGTTCAGCATTCAGAACTGTTATATAGGCCAGGCTAAGATCAAGACCATATATTTGTTGTGCACATTAATAGAAAATGCTAAGTCATGACAATGAGGTAAAATTCATAACTGTATATACATATGAGACATTTTCAACATCATATCTGTACAAATACTTCCAAAACACTCTTAGAAATAGTGCAGCAGATAGATCTATTAGTGTTGAACTACTAGTTAAATTAAATTGCTAACTTAAACCAGTAAAAGAGAGGAAAGAGCCAATAGATGCATCCTTTTTAAAATGAGACTTTTCAACCTAAACGTACTGCTGAAATAGTATATATTGAATATATAAGGGGAATAATATCGTTTGTTCTATGCCATCTCACAAGATAGAAGAGAAAATGTGGCATTTTTATTGCTTGCAGTGGTCAAGCATTCAGCAGGTTCCAACATGATTAAAATGACAGTCATGGAGCTGTTTTTATTCTGTTTCACATAGGCAGGCATAACGGAAGAGGCAGGGTATAAAATAAAAAGTTATTATTCTAACCTCTGCACTCCAGCCACTATCATTGATGCTCTGTTTCTAATTTTAGGCCAGAGCCTTCCCTGTCCAACAAACAGAAAAGTCCCAAATCTTTTCTTGTGAAATTGTAGCAGGAAAAAAAAGTATTTCTGGGAAAAGTATACACACTTCAGGGTACCAATATTTTCCAATGTAAAAAAAATATAGCATCAAAAACTTGCCAACTAACTCCAGCTCGTAACTTAACTGTGTTCTCTGGGGATGTATTTGCTCTTCAGACATTTCTATATTCTAGTTGTAGATTGTGTAGATGTATCTAATTTAGCCTTAAATTAGCCCTAAACTAGCTGCTCTCATTAAAGAAAATCCAAACATGCAAAGTGCAGAGCTGCAGCAGGATTGTCAGCTTTCCAAGGTACATGGTCTGGAGCTTTGGCCTGGACCAAGGCCAGAGTGCAGGGTCAGGGAGTAAGCTACACTAAAATTTTAAACACTCACAAAATTCAACAGCTTGGCTCAGCAATGCTTCTAATTTCAATATTGAAATACTCCTGTATTACAGGATGTTTGGAGGAAATACTAGGAGTGTTGTTTACCTTGGGATTTTGCTTTGGGGTTTTCTTTCAGGATGTGGTGGATTTTTGTGGAGTAGTGAGGTAGGGGTACCTTTTGGAAGAGGCATTTAAGATCTTTGGAGGCCACCTCCTATTCCAGGTCATATATTCTTTTGGGGAATGGGAACAAGTGGGAGACATTACAGAGAAAGACTCAGTAGCCATACTAAGTTCTAGAGTATTTCCATTTGTTCCTTTATAGCTGCATGAAAATTACATGCCAATCACCTATCCTTGTGAACCACAGACTTTGAAAGGGTCATCTTTCACGTACTTTTGTCATTAATATCTCAAAACTACATGCAAATATGCACATTCAAGTGAACAAATCTCAAATGTTATCCCATCAAGTCACAAGCTGTACTTACTAGGTGTTCTAAAATACTTGACTCTCCAGCTGCTCTATTGAAAATGGTCAGTCTGCCAATGTTCATACGTATGATGTAGTCTCATAATCTAGGAATAATTTGTGTCCACAGGTTTTCTGTGTCAATTCCACTGTGAAGGACCTGAACCAATATTTTTGTTGAATGTGGTTCCTTTCACATTATTTTTCAGGTCTATGATGTTTTTTGGCTAAAATAAGTTAACTGACAGTATTTCTGGTTTGAAGAAAAAAGCTTATCATTCTTTAATGAAAGAGAATTGCTAGCTGCAGTTTATACTTTTTGACTGCCAAAACCCAATCCAAAACTGTGTGATTTATGAAGGCAGCCTTGCTTTCTGGTTCTTTTTGAGGCCCACCCTTTACTGTCTGAACAAGAAGCTCTAAAGGAGTGAAATATTAGAAATTATTTATTCTAGGGTCTTTTAATAAAACACTTTTATTCTAAAATCTTAGCAAACTAAACATTTCTAAACTTAATTTCTACAAATAATAGATTAATTTAGTTTATGTTGAAGTTGGCTGTTATACCAGAAATGCTACCGAGTTATGGCCAGCCTGGAATAACTATTCTTTTAATAGGAGTCATAAAGACCAGGCACCAAATACTTATCTGCATTATTTTTAAGAAGAGAACACATTTGCCTTGATTTATTAATTTATAATCCTCTTTCACATGGCCAGAAGTGAAGCCATTAACATAACAGATCACTCTTTAAGTTAATAAATGCTATCTTTAATGTACTTCTCTCTAGTGTGCAGCTAGGCATACAATTAAAGAGCACAGCCATACACTTGATGATGGAACAATCCCTTCCTGACCCTAAAAATGACCTCATGATCAATTGACAGGGAAGTCACAGTGAAGCCATTTTTAAAGGGACACTGTAAAAGCTGTAAGACATGAACATTGACCTGTCACAGTGTACCCAAGTGAGCTGTCATTCACTTTTGAGGATTTTGTTTTGTACTTTTCATCACTACAAATAGTTTGTTTTATTTTAAAGCATGGCATCCCTTATTGTGAACTTCTCAGTCACTCTTAAGTTTTTCTTGTTTTTAATGTTCTGTTATGTCAGCATCTGGTATTTTACATTTTATCACCTATGGATAGAAACTGATGAAATTCCTACAAATACAGTGGGAAACATTGTTAGGAGTCCAAAATTATTGAGGAAGATACAACCAACCAAACAGGCCTTATTGTCAAAACACACAACTTTACTAGTGTATTGCTCACTGCAGTATTGCCCAATAGTCACGTTTCAGCCTATTCTCAACTTAAAAATGTCATCATAGATCTGTTCATTTCACTACTGAAATGCTGTACTGATTTATGTTATCTAAAAATTTGGTCCAGAACCATCTTAATGAAATCACACTTCATAACAATTTCTTCTTTCTTCCAGTCCCCTGGAACATCATTACTGGTTGCAATTAAAACTGTTTCAGCATGGTACTTTGTAGTACAATGTTGCAGACTAAACCATTTTCAGTTTACAATGAGAAGGAATACAGTTCTTCAGGAAAACAAACATGCTCAAGGTATTTTCCAAATATATCTGGTCTTGACTGTGCTACAGAATTCCTCCTGGGCAAGTAATTTAATCTTCCTTTGCCTCAGCTTTCTACCTGAAAAATGGGAATAGCAGTATTTTCCAAATGCTTTCTATCAATCTTGTCTGATTAAAATATTAGCTCTACTGTGTGGCAACAGTAATTACATTTTACTCCGTAACCATTTCCCAAACTGAGCCGTAAGTCTCTTAGAAATGAGCCAGCTAGAAAACTTTGGGCCAAATGTATAGCTTTTTCTTACTTTTTAAGCTTTGATGGAAAAAGTGTAGTAGGATTCAGCTCACTTTTTAAATTCTTTTTCTGAAGATAATTAATGAACAATTAGAATTAGAAACTGGGAAACATTTATGAGATTCACAGGGGAAGAGAATAGGCAGAGAGAACTGTCTGATGGCCTCTGGACTCATCTGTGCAAAACAGTAAGACACAGGTATCTGTCCATTCACTTTACTGATTAAATTCACTTCTTCCAGACAAAGAACTGTGAAGCAATAAATCTATGTCTGTTCTTTATGCATAGACAGAAACAGGGCAGAATATGTAGGAATGATATGTTAACTTGAACATTAATCTGTCATGTTAATGGTTCTATTGCTTTCCCTACCAGAGAAGGACATACTTTAATATGCTACCTTGACCAGCTTTTCTTCATTTATCTCTTCATGGTGTAGTATTTGAGGCAACCGTTGCAAATGCTTCACATATCCAAGTAACAAAAGCTGTTTGTTCTGTATGCTATTTCTCTGTCCATTTGATGTGCTGTGATACATCAATCAGTCAATAAGATTAAATAATGTTACTTTCATAAAATATTGGATGTTTTAATATTCTGAGATTATTTTTCCAACTAGCTATGTTTCACTGCAGTTATTTCCTCTACAGGTTAATTCAGATTTCAGACCAATAGAGTTTTACTGACAGAACTGATTTGATTGGGGCATTTCTCATTCCACCAGATAATGTCTGTGCATAACTGAATTTATTGCCTTTTCAGTAATTATCCCTCAACTGCAAGAAAGAATACTGGAGAAAAAATGTTAAGTAAAAAAACAGTCACACACTAGTGTCCCTAGGTGGATAACACAAACACACACAAATTCTTAACTAATGTTCATTGTAGTCAACAGCCTTGACATCTGTTGAGTTTGGAGCCAAATTCTCCTGTTTTCAGTCCTCCCCAAGGGTTTCATTCTCCAATTCACCATAAGGGTATACATATAAGCAAGTGGAAGCAAGGCCTTGGACATTGCAGAGGTGGCTTTAGGATAGTTTCTTTCCTCACAATACCTTGCATTTTTAAAGCCATAGAACTGCAGGGCAATTCAGTCATCAGATGTTCACTATGTGTGATTAAGAAAAATATGATTAAAAAAAAAAAATCTTACAGTTGAGAATAGCTGACTATGATGAGCCTTTTCTGATGAAGATGCAGATTACATATGGCAGACCTATGCCCAAATGACTACTGATTTACATACGAGACAGACTTAATGACTTACATTTTGTAAAAATCCCCCCAAACAACTCTATTATATCATAACAAATTTGTCTTTTTACCTATTTTTGGTATTTCTTGCATGAAGTTTTTATGCTGTAGGAAAGGTTTAGATTTGCATTCAAGTTCATGAGCCAAGTTTATAGTAGACTGACTCAACATAATCCAGTTCATGGGAACGTTCCCTCCTGTATCACTGAAATGCATCTCTGGAGTCAAATTTGTCAGCTATTTTAACAGCAGGCAGCAAAGCTACACAGCAATGGAGAACAAGAAGTCAAGAGAAATGTCATGGGTGTGGTCTGAGGATTTACCTTGGAAAAAATGTTGTAATTGTAAGTTGAAAAAGAGTAGAAAATTCCAATAAGTAAAATTTGTAATAAGTAAGCTAGCTAGAAATTAAAAAATACCCCATAGTTTAGGCCCATTGCTAAAAATAAAACCAGAAAATACTAATTATAAGGTCATTTTAAATTAAACAGTTAAAATACTATCAGTACATGAAAATTACTCCTTCCTGTATCTTGGATTTTCAGGCTTGTTGTAACTGCTGAAGGAAACCTTGTAACTGAAACGCTTCCTTTTTTGCCAACAGTTGAAAAAATTGTACAAAACATTGAAATGACACAGATGTTGATTAGAGGAATGGTTTCTTTCAAGTGAACAGCATTAATGCTTCTCAGGATACTGTCACATGAAAACCTACACTCTGAAAAAGCTAGCCTCTTATCCTTCCATAGGATATTGTTGTCCCACTGTAATGCAAAGCAGCCTTAGCATCATATTGAAAATTGGCACACTGAGGAGAGTTCATGAGTACAACACTGAGATGTAGATATATTTACATTTATTAAAGGTTGTCAGAACATTGATGTTGTATTCCAAGTCCTTATATCACAGCACTTTACAATGAATTTTTAGGTTAGAAGTGAAAAATTAGATCTCTGAAAGGGTTCTCTCACATAATGAATTAGTTGAGATATGAAATATCCCAAGAGTAGATTCTTAGGGTCTATCTGTTGATAAAGAAGCTTATGGAGATTTGATTGAGGAGAAAAAAAACAGTGTAATATTCTCTTTTTACATGAGAAGCTAAGCCAACAGGCCAAACTGAGGACTATCTGGAGACGAAAAATAAATGAAGAAGGCCAATGAAAACATAATTACAACAATTGGCCTAGAAATAACAACAGAATTTATGAAGAACAGCATGAGCAGGGTGGGCCAGGAAGAACTCAAACTCCAATTTCATGTTCTGCCTAAGTGTGGGAATTAGAGAGAAGATTTCCTCACATGGAGTCTCATTTCAACCAAGCCAGAGAGATGGAGTGGAATTCATGCACATCCCAAGAGTAATGGACCACAGGGTGTTTGAAATAGCACAGGTTTGCTGGTATCAAAAAAAACAAAGCAAGAAAAGCAAATTCTTTATAGGAAAGTGTCCAGGTGCCTTGCCAGAATAAAAGTTTTTACTGCAAGAATTTAAATGGCAGTAGTGCAAACATGAAAGGAAAATAGTGAATAGTGGCACTGGTGTTGAAAGGGAAGAAATATAAAATAATACAAAAAATAGAGCAGTCTATTTAAGTTTTCTCCCTTTCTCTACCTTACGCAGTGAGATACTACAGTGATGAGAAACAAAAATACTTGGAAAAGTAGATGTCATAATACAAAAAAGTTTGTCTATTGAAATTACATGATACTGTAGTTCAAATTGCATGTAATAACAAACTAGTGCTATTTCTTCTGGACTGTACTATGAAAAAGGACTATAATAAAGTACACTACAAAAACATAAACATTTGGAATTACATGTTTGAAAGTCTCTGGGGATGGCTTAAGGATGTTCATCTTCTGGCACTCTGTAGCACAGAAAATCTTCAAGTAAGCATAAAGTCTTCTGGATTGAAATTAATCCTCAGCATTTCAAACCTTCCCCTTCTAAAATTTTGTTTAGAAGCAGTGAGAACTCATTTCTTTTTGCCATTAAAAAAAAAAAAAAAAATGAGGCTTCCTGAGTTGCCTGTAGACCAAGCAACTGTCCTTTTCTACTTATTGTGCAAACTAGATGTTCTGAGGGCTCTGGCTGAAATTCACAGGGAACTAGCTGTCTTTCTCGAAGAGGTTGGGTCCTGCCTAGCAAGCAGCACGGCACAGTGCAACACAGGAAGCCAAGGAGTAGGAGAGCTGATGGGAAACCCACAGGTTTCCATGGAAGAGCTGAAGAAAATGATAGATTCTCCAAACTTTTACAGTTTTAATGAGTATAAACGTTTCACAAAAAGAAAATATTTCTGGGGAAACTAGGTAAAGAATTTGGGATTTAGCTTTGAAGAGGTATTCACTAAAATTGAGTCTCTAGGGTGCCTACAGATCAACACTGAAAATTGTCTTTTAGTTATAAAACTAAAGGTCCTGGAGGTACTGGAGCTTAGGTACTGGAGACTCTCTCCCTCTCTGCCCTAGTACCAAACTTTATACCACTACATTTTTTCTCTGTTCAGTGAGACTGCTACCTGAACTTTATTAGCTTGGTTATCTACATTATATGGATGTTCTTCAATATCTTTGAAAAGAGTTTTATAGACTCCATTTCAGTGGTCTTTCATACTTTATCCATTCCGTCTTCTTTTGCTTCATCTGAGGAATTCCTAAACTTAATTTGATCTTAATATGAATGTGAAGAAAATTTCAGATAACAGTTGTATAATAGTCATACAAAAATGTGCTTTATTTGTCTGACATCTATGTATATTAGTAAGTAGATTTTAAAAATAATCAGAAAGTGTTGAGCTGCAAATAAAATAGGAGCGGATATTATATGATAAACAAAAAATGGGCCAAATTCAATTGGATATAATTTCTTTTACTTTAGTGGCATTATATCAGGAATTTATTTGACCCAGTGTACTCAGAGCAGCAAACAGAAGTTAAAGCTACAGAGAAGATGTTAGAAGATAAGCAGGTAGAAGCAAAGCACCTAGAAAAGGGATTTACAGTCCACAGAGTAAAGTTTTGTAAATTCACAGACAGATCAAACATTCCTATAGCTGCAGTGATCTGTAGGAAAGTAGCATGTTTTTCTGCCCTATGCTGCTTACTTGGAAAGGTTTTGTGTGGATGTTTTCTCCTTTTTTAGTGTTTCTATTGTTTCTATTGTTATTACATTATCCATGCAACGTGAGGGCCCCTTTTTGCTCTACACTGCATAGACTCACAGCAAAAGAGAATATCTGCCTAGGTGACTTTATAAATTAGATAAAGTTATGCAAATGATAGAAGGGGGAATGGGACAAGAGGAAAGAAGTTCCTTACTTGCAATTAATAATATAATTCAACTTTCCTTTCTTTTAGGCCAGTGCTACCTATTATCTCAAGATATTTTGAATCATTGATCTATTTTTGTGGAAAAGAACCAAGGTCTCTTCAATAAATTAAACTGCGAACAATATTGCATGAAACATTATAGCAACATCACAAGCAATAGCTGAAAGCTGAAAGAAGTCCAACAACTGTTTGATAAGGATTGCCAACAGTTTTATTAATCTGAAACAGAAAGCAGAAAATCAGGTAAGATTAACCTTATTCTGGATCTAATGTAAAATGGGTTGTTAACAGTTGCTCTTCTGTGTGGGGAACTGTTGTGGTTTAGCCCTACTCGGCAATTAAGTACCACACAGCCGCTCGCTCACCCTTCCCCCCGATGGGATGGGGGAGAGAATCGGAAGAGTAAAAATAAGAAAACTCATGGGTTGAGATAAAGATAGTCTAACAGGGAAAGCAAAATCCACGCACACAAGCAAAGCAAGACAAGGAATTCATTCACTAATTCCCATCGGCAGGCAGGTGTTCAGCCATCTCCAGGAAAGCAGGGCTCCATCACATGTAACGGTTACTTGGGAAGACAAACGCCAAAACTCCGAATGTCCACCCCCCTTCCTCCTTCTTCCCCAGCTTTATATCCTGAGCATGACTTCATATGGTATGGAATAGCCCTTTGGTCAGTTGGGGTCAGCTGTCCCAGCTGTGCTCCCTCCCAACTTCTTGTGCACCTGGCAGAGCATGGGAAGCTGAAAAGTCCTTGACTAGTGTAAGCACTACGTAGCAACAACTAAAACATCCCTGTGTTATCAACACTGTTTTCAGCAAAAATCCAAAACATAGCCCCATACTAGCTACTATAAAGAAAATTAACTCTATCCCAGCCAAAACCAGCACAGGAACATAAAAGAAGGTAAGGTTTCATTCTCATAGCTTAACACACTGAGAAACTTAAGAGAATAAAAAGATTAATTCACCTAATACTACTATGGCAATGGATAAGAATGCAGAATGTTGATTTTCTCTCTCTGAAAACAAAAACTGGACATTTTGGGTAGCAGAAAAAGTTCAGGTATTTCTTTAAAACCTCTGAAACTTCTTTAACCTCTGAAAGCCAAGAGCAGCATTAATTCCAGCTCATGTTAAGGATCATTGTGTGCAGAAGTCCTTTCATAGTACATTGATGATTTGTGTCCAACATTAGAGCACTGGCTGGCCAAATACATACCACATTTATGCCTATCTGATAGGTATGCTGAAGCATTACATTGACTTCAAGAGTTCGAAGCTTTGAACCTTATAAGTTCTTCTGAGGTGTGGACTTCAGACTCATGAGCCATTTATATCACTACCTCTCTTATAAACACTACCAAGTAGGCACGTAAGAGTATTTCCAAAGTACGTATTGTGGTGTGCACACAGGTAAAAATTTCTAACGAACTGTGGAGGGAAAGGTTGGAAAATGGCTTACCCTCCTGCTCCAAACTTTGAAAGAGGAAACTTTTCTTCTTGCAGCTTCTCTGAGTTCCCCCTCTTCATCTTCACCCTCCCAACACATATTTTCATGAAGTCCTATGATCACAGCCGTCAGAAGGAAGGAGTCCATATTTTACCTGCAACTGTCTCAGTTTCCAGTGAAACATGTACATGACGATTTATTTGTGACTATCCACTTGAAAAAAAGCCTCCAGTTCATTTTGCTGAGGCATGCACGCCCTGACAACTTGTATGTTGTGAGGAAGTCTCAGGCTTTCAAGCAAGACATAAAGAACTAGAAAATCTATCATACTGCTACCCTGGTCTGAAAGTCACAAGTAGGAAGACAAGAGAGGGCTGAGGATTGAGCAGAACGCAAAAGAACCAATAGACATACAGATAAATATATATATGCTGTTGGGATTCTCTGAGCAGGACTACTATAAAAATGTTATAGTTTAGTTTTTAAATGAATAATTTATCACATCCAAATATTTAAGCAATTTTACTCAAGGATGTGTTTTGCTTAAATCATCTTATCAGGAGACAGAAACAGTATTCTGGGGACTTAAGTGACCATGGCAATAAAGGTTCAACAACAAAAATTAGCCAGTTAGAAAAAGCCAACAGTTAAAAAATGCTTCTGTAGTATCCTTGCTATAACTTTGGGTGCAATAAATGGCAATATTTATGATTTTATTTTGTGATCACTGATTTCCTAGTCACCTATGTTCTTCAGTCACAGGAACAAACTGCAAAAACAGTTCATTTAAAATAATGCATTCATGCCTGATATTCACAGAAAGAAAAAAAATTTGGAAAGATGGCTCAGTATCTCAGGCACAGAGACCAAGAGCCAAATAAAAAGAATAATAGTAAAAACAAGTTGTGTCTTTTATTTCAAAATATCACAATTTTAATTATATCTAATGATTCCTGGCTTCTGATTTCTTAATGCTTTAGTTTATGTTACTTTTTGAGAAAATAGTAACAGCTTGGCTAATCATTAAGTAAATTGCAAAACATATGAACTTATAAAGAATGTGAAAACATATGCATTGGATCATCAAATTCAGGAACATCTCTTCAACATAGTACATGTTTAGGAGAAAATATAAAAACAATGTAAGCATACTGTGATAATCCCCACAGTGTGAATTCTCAGATTCTGGTAATGAGGAAAAAAAATAAAGGTATATTTGAGAGAAAACATTTGGGACAAACAACTGAGAAACCAGTTTTTGCTGAAGCACTTGTTAGCAAAACAGTGTTTCAAAATCAGAAGGTATCATTGTGTATATGAAGACAGGTTATTTTATCTCCTGAAATGTAATCTATTGTTGGATGAACCATATGCTGAACATCAACATGTTGTTGATGTAAATGCTGTATTCATTCACAAAAACCAAAAGACAAGCCTCTCCCTGTAGCATTCAAAGTATCCTCTGTCAGGACTGTTTCTTGTGAAGGGAATTCAATCTCCATGCTGTAGTTAATCCTTGACCTTCCATCCATGTCTGCCAAGGAAAGTGACACTTAGTGTCAATTAGCGATGTGTGTTGTGACGTGGGACACAGCTCCGCTGGGACTTTGATTGCAATCAGCAACAAATAATGTGGAAGGCTTTGAACAGTTCAGATAGTCATGAAATTTTAGCCATTAGACAACTTAGCCAAATTTGAACTAGTAACTGATAAGACAGTGGCTCCATGTTACTGCTTCTGTTATTCTACTGACAACTTTCAGATCCATCCAAGATGTGTCTAGGGTCATATGTCTTGAAAGACATGCACCAGGGTACTTCAAATTGTTTCTATTGCATAGATGAGGTTTTTTCATGCCATTGTAGTCAATGTGCATTTTGTTTACAAGCCCAGCTAAACTCCATACAGAATCAATACCAATCAGAAAACAATTTAATTATAAAGGGCTATGTATTTTAAATGCCTTACATAGTATTTCCCCCCTTAAATATTTGATTTGAATTGCTCTTCTGCTGTAGTTCAGTATACTAGTACTAGGACTATGTGTACTGTTTTGGTCTTCTATATAGTTATCACTGACTTTACCATGAGTTAACTAGAATTGGGCCTCAAGTAATGTAGATGCCATCAGAAATTCTCTAGCCATTATCAGTAGGCATAAAGTTTCTTTCAGTTTAGTTCATGGTAATCTGGGATAACAAATTTTAATGTTACTGTTAAAATTGAAGAGTAAGATGCATCTGTATAAATAACATATCAATGTCCATGCAGGATCGTTTTTACAAGAAAAGGAATTCTTTATTTTAAAGAATTAGAAACATAAGGAGCCACCTGAGAAGGATTTGCCAACAGAGCATTAAAACAACACTGTGGAGGGCCAGAAAATCTGGAAAATCATTTGAGAGGATAGGAAATATAGTAGAGCATTGTATACGAACAAGCCAGGAGGAGCAGTTCCAGAAATAACTTCTACTCACCTGTAGGAAAGACTGGATTAAGCATAAGGCTAAATAGGTTCCCACTCCAGCTCTGAAGGTCATTATACTTACCAAAAAAATTACAATATAAAGTATAAAAAATAAAAAAGTGTACATAAATCTGAAATATAAATGTTTATACATTTTTACTTGGAATACAGATTTGAACCCATATCTAATAAAAGTATAACGGTCCTTTTTAATATGCAGAAATATGTAAAATATGCTTAATTAATCTTGGGGACAGCATATCACCAACTCTCTTCGAAGGCATGAATGACTGGAGGGAAAAGTTTCATATTAAGGATTGCCACTGCTCACCAGGGTTTTCCTTCTACCTATAAAAAGGGCCACAAATAAGATGATGCCTGTGAAGCTATGACTGCTACTAGACACCTTTCCATTGCAATACACAACCTTTGTCTTTGTGCAGGCAAGACTGAGGAAATACCCATGGTTTCAGCTATGTAGGTCAGGAGAGAACCTGAGCTGGGCTGACTGGATTCCACAAAGGTGAAAGGACTTTGTGGGTGGCATCATTACTGACCCAGGGACTCAGCTGGGCACACTTGGAAAAATCCACTAAATCCTTTCCTGAACAGAGAATAACAAGAATATTTCAAGACCAGTCATGCCATAAATATTTGTGGGAACCAAATGTTCTTTTATTTAATGAACAGTGAAGCTGAATGAATGAGTGATCTTTTCAGTGGTCACCCACTTTTAGCTCCAGTTCAGGAGTTGGCTACTTTAAACAAAATATTGAGACACTCTTTAATGCTTATTTCATGTCATCTAAAGTCCATTGAAATCTGTAGAATTATTCTTAATTTATATTGGTATAAACAACTTTAAAGATATCAGAATCTCAGATTCTTGTCAGGTCTGGGCTTTTTGGTTATGTTTCTTCAGTGTGTTTATGCCTACTAACTGACTCTTTTATGCAGTTATAACTTTGTTTTCTTTAAGGAACTTTGGACTTCAGTGAAAGTGTAGAAAAGACATGCAGCCACTGAATATTCAGTATAAAAATTCCCCACTCTGTCTGGAAATAAATTAAATCAGTCCTTACCTAAAAGAAGTTCTGGATGCCTTCAGCCAAGCAAAAGTATGGGCTGATAATTTTTTGAGGATTTTTAGCTAAAGGAAAGAAGAAAGCAAGTACAATATTTTTTAATGGACACTTCCTGGGAGAGTTAGGGTAGGTTTAATAACCTCCATGATTTTACATATTTGATGACCATAGGAGTAATAAGGTTGTTACAACAGTAGCTTTATCAGCTTCTTAAATAGCTGTAGATGTGCAATGAAAGTGTTATTGTCAGCCTGCTGTCACTCTCTAAAACCCTTCTAGTTACTTTAAGAGAGCCTGACAATAAGCGGCAAGGCGTGAAAACTGAAACGTAGCAGTACCCTTGAGAATGCAGACAGCAGAACTGAAGATCTGTATATCAGATACTTTGATATCACGTATAAACACATTTGAATTTTTTTCTCCAAGTGTTATATTAATAAATGGAAACCTAAAGAGGAGCACCCTCTGGGATCTTTTAGATTCTCAGATTATTTCTGGTGACTCTGGTGAGTGCGGGGGTCATGAGGCATTGTCTGCTCCAGATAGAAAAAAAAAGAAAAAAAAGGCTGAAATCCTTCATTTTGAGACTGTGTCATGGAATATACAAAGGCCTCTTTGAGAAAACATCTCTAGGGTTACTTATTTTAAATGAGGTTGAAAAATTTTAATTCAAAGAGTAATCCACCTCTCTTTTGTTGTTTCTTTTTGTTTGTTTTTGAAAGTTGAATGAATCATTGCTATAAAACTATTGTCCATGGCCACAGCACCATGGGATGAATTTCATTTATGCACTGGTTAATTAATACACATTTATTCTGTATAACTGAGTGAAAGGGAATACTGAAGTTTATACTATGTTCTTCCTTGAAGCATATGAAACAGACATAATGTCTGAGATATGCAGTTTTAATGATACAGTACATTAGAATTCATTATTCTTTTAGAGATCTGTGTGCTCTCTTATGCATACATAGAAGTGCACACATGGGTACAGCAGACACTGAAATGAAAAAAAAAAAAATTGCTTTGTTGTCAGTGCAAAAAACCCAACCCTTATCGCTATGCTTTGCATGGCCAACAGAGTGCCGAATTATTATCCGTTCTGTAGACATAAAAGACTAGATCCACACAGAATACATGCTGATTATAAAAAGAGGCAGTGTTTCTCTGCATCTGCTGCATCCCAACTCCCAAGTGGGATTAGACACAGTAAAGTCAACCCCACATGAAGCACAAGAAAATGCTTCATGGACTGTAGTAGTGCTAAAAAGGTTGAGAGCTATTGACCCAGAGAAACTATGCCAGGCTTCAGTACAATCAGTGTCTACAAGTTCTTTTCATAACAAGTGTAATTGGAGATATGTGAATGCTGTTTTGACATTGCAAATACTTTGGAAGGGCCTTCCTTTTTTTTATTTACAACAAATAGAAAATTGCTCTCAAATTGAGAGCCTATTGCAAATAGTTAACAACACTTTCTGAAATAGTCCTAATTTCTGTAACTTAGATCTGAAACTGTTTCTTTTGAAAAATCTCAAAAGCAGAAAATTAATCCAAAAAAAATTTGAGTGGTGACTTATCAGACCTAACCAGATATGATTCATTTGTTTATTTTACATTTTTAAACATCAGTAGGTTAGTTATACATGACAAGAAAATGTGTTTCTTGGGCTGGATGCATATGTGATAGTCTTCCATACTGAGAAATAGAACAGTGAATGCAAACACATCACAACTAGGAATGGCTGCAAAAACGGAAAATTGCAATTATCAGTTAGCCAGTTCTGCTGTATTAACACAGATTTCACTATTAACTGAACATATATAAAGTACTTTTTAATGGGACATTATCAAGTGTGTGCATATAATTGTATATATCTGTAGTTTGCTTTAGTTTTAAAAGCTTCTTAGACACTTTTGCTTTGTCAGAATGGTTTCTCTTCCTTGGGAAAATGGCGCTATTTCATTCTGAGCACTAGACAGCTTGACCTACTGAAAATAGAACTAACTTTGTTGCTCAAGCCCCAGCTGACAGTCACTGTAACTGTTGACACTATTATACTTTGTGGGCCTGATTTAATCTGTCTTATGCATCTTTGTGGTAAGGGATAGAAGAATGTATAGTCAGCCAGCAATAAAGGTCCCCGGCATATAGAAAGTCCCATCAAAGGAACAGCAAGGTTGGTATCTGTGACATATATGTAATGCATATGTACCCCTGTACAGTAGTCTTCAGTGGAGGTGTACAGGTTCCCTCCAGGCTTCCCATAGGCTAGGTGAGATACATTGCATTGGCTTTACAGCTGGCTCAGGTTGTTTCTTCAGCCCTGCATTGGAATGTGGAGGGTAGGATATCTCCTTCTGAATCAAAACCCCCTTCCTAATGGAGCAGCAGTCTCATGGAGATCAGGCGGGGATGATAGCAAGAAGGAAGAGTTCAGAGAAGAAGCCAGGAGTTCTGTCTGAATACATGGGGCTAGCATGCCAAATGCAGGTCCTGTAGCTTGGTAAATAGATTTCTTAACGTAGCCAGCATTGCCAGTTTACCAACTAAGCACTGAGTTTTCAGGGAGTCACTATCCAGCATGTAGATCAGAAATCAGTAGCTTTCTGTTCTGTTGTCATTTGAGAAGGAAAAAAAGGTAAATGATTATTTCTCTTCATCTGTTCCTATTTGCCACATTCAGCCAGTTTCAGTTTTTTGACACTAATTAGCATTGCATAAGGGAGAACAGAGAAAGGAGAATGAGCCCAGAAATTATTAGGTAGCATCAAATTTTGATGCATACTGCTGCCCATCATTTTTACTAGTACTCAGACAAGTAAAAATCCAGAAGTTAAAAAAAGTGTGCATCATTTTGATGCAGTCACAATTACTAATCTGCAGGTTGCAGATCAGCAGACAGTGGTGAGGTGTTATGACCCAGATTATGTAAATTTTGACTGCAATGCCGCTGTGGTAATAAAAAGCAGTTAATGTTGACTGATTTCATAAATGGCTCAAGCACTCTCCATTGTTCATTGTTGAAATTCAACATACTTTTCTACTTAAAGTAAAAGTTAAAACTAACACAGGTCTAATTATATTCACATATTAACCAGTGAATTTTATGAGGTAATAAAATTGCCTGTCATTTTCTAATGTTGAAGGATATATTGTCTTTATCTAAATATTTTTGAAAATTACTCTCTCCAGTTTTAAATGGGAGTCATTGGTGAGCAGGGGGATAAGCGTTGGGAAAAGATATAGCCATGCTTTAAATTGCTGAATTTTATGGAAAGATACAAAGAAAAAGAGCTTTTTTAATATCTTTGTATGCATTTTTATTTCCCTATGCAAGTTACAACTGAGGAATTTTTTCAAATGAGTTCTATTTGCTTCACAGAGAATTTTTGTATTTTAGAATAACTGGTACAAATATTTTATTAGTATTCTTTCTATTTGCAAATACACACGGTCTTAACATACAAGCATATCAATCTTCCTGAATGTGTAGTCAGAATCAAATTATCTGGGCTTGGAGACCTTTTCTGTTATGGAAAGGGTCTATTCCTGGCCACACACAATGGTGCTGTGACCTTAATTACAAAAAGTAATTACAAACCAGTCCATGTTTTTTGATTTCTGCACTGGGTCTTGTTGCTTCTCATTGCACCTGGAAAAAATTCCGGAGAAAGATAGATTTTAGCTAAATTAAGTAGCAGTTGTTCTTCAGAATCTGCAGAGATTTTTTTTTCTCTCCATGCTGTTGTTATAGGAGAATTCTGCTGGAACGTAATTCTTGGGTGGTTAGCTTGTACTGAAGAATTGTATTAAAACCTCATTCCTTTAGACGTGACAATTACCCAGCCTGTGTGCTACTGCATATTAAAACATTACATGCAATATCACTTTGATATCAACATCTTATATTTTTACATTTATACTGGGAACAAAAATGAATCTGATAGAATCTATTCAATTGTCGGTAGGAGTAGGCAGCTATGGACTTCATCCCTGCCTTTCAGCTGACTAGGTTGGCTAATCTGACTATCTCCAAGACATGTATACATATATGATCACTATTCACAGCAGCTACAAAATGAAGAATGCTCCTGGGGCTAGACTAAAAACTGCATGGGGCAAACCTGGAACATATAAACCTGCATAGACTGTTTCAATTGTCTGTTATACTACAAAGCATACTTTAATCCACTAGATTTGGGATATGTTTGGAGATATTAATTCAATCCCATTTACCATGAAGTCATGAAACCCTAATAACATACATTTGACTTCCTAAATATACACCCACAGATTTTTTGAGACAAAACTACTCTTTTCTGTGAGAACATTTGTTCACATAAATATACCCAAATGCATAAAATATCCTGAAAGCTTAAATAACTTTTCTAAGGTCTGGATGGAGAATTAACCAGTCAATCATTAATGACTGTCAGCTATAAATGGAAAGTCACAGGGCTGAGCTTTTCAGGCATGTATATCTAAAAAGCAAGATAGCAAACTTATATCCTGTTTGTGATGTAAAGCAAGGGGACTTTAAATCCCATCATTTAGCTTGCAAACTAATTTTCTTGCTACTCCTTTAGCCCTCTTCCCTTTGAATACATCATTTATGCAGCTACATTAAATGGTTTTTTTTGAACACTCACGCATACACAATACAAAGAGTGAGGTGGCAACCCTTAAAAGTAGCAGATCACAGGAGACCACCACGTGTAAAATACCATCATTTCAAACAGCATTGGGAATGCTCACAGGAAGGCCTAATGTTTCTTACTGAATTAATTGGATTTCTAAATATTATGGCTTCAGATAAAACTCTGAGAACAGGAAATCTAAAAGAAGGTCCATCTTTGGAAAGAGACATATCTTACTGTTCTCAAGTCAAACAGGTACTGGAAAGGTGCAGGATTGCTGCATGTGTTGTTCTGAACTGGCCCAATGAGGAATAAAAAAAATACCAGCTTGGAGAGAGGGTTTTTTTCTGCTGGGAGCCTTTGACCTCCTTTGGGATGGTAAACACACCGCTTCTCAACAAGGTGACTATAATGGTGCAATCTAGCCTTAAAATGTTCCATCAATCAGCTTCAGCTGACCTCTTTATAACTCGGTTCCCTCTAATAATTAAATAAGTGCAAACTTAAGGAACTTTACTGAGTATGTGCATACGTGAGAGGATTAAAAAACCAAAAAGGTAGAAATGAAGGCTAATTTCAGAAACTGCATTGATTCAAAGCAGCTTGATCTTTATTTAAAGGGAAAATTGTTACATTTAAACTATTACATATTTGTCTACTTAATAGCAAGCAGAACCGAAAGTCCAAAGATGACTTTGAAGTTCGTTTGATAAATTATCTCCAGACCCTGGAAAACTATTGTAATATAGCTGCCTGGCGCTATATTCAAATTTCAGAGAATAAGAAAATTGTAGCCATCTGTATACTTCTGTCTTTGGGGGAGGAATATGTGTGTGTGCATGTGTGTGTTGCAAAGGTAAAATTCTCATAGTTCTACTGGACATTTACTTGACTTGAGGAAAATTCAGACTGATGTTGCTGCCTGGCATGCTACCTACACTGCCAAATATCAATAAAGCATCTCCTTAGTGAAAGCTGAATACTGTACTATCTACTTCATCTGCATGAAATTCACTGGACAACTACAAGTTTCATTGATATGATTGTGTCAGGAGGGTTTATGATAGTGAAGGAAAACCTACTTTTTTTTTTTTTATATATTAATGGGCCTCATGCTTAACTGAAAACAGCATGCATTAAATGCTTGCACTGTGCTTCAAATCTGCCTCAGCGGGTACCAACGGCTCAGTTTGGAATTGTATGGCACTATACACATAGGTATTGCCGCAGGGTTTTGAATCCTGTAGTAATTTCTTTATTTTCTTCTGAAATTACAGTCACTGTCTAACTTGATATCAAGAGGACATTTTCTCACCTTTTGAATGCATTTTTGCATTTTTTCTTCCAACTCAAACTGTACTTTCTGGATAAAATTGGAAATCATATCACACTGAGTGATTGAGGGACTATAATTCATGACTCACGAGCTTAATCTCCTGTATACAAAAGCTTCTCAGTACAGATGATCTGTGGAGCATGCTAAGCCTCCAAGACAGAATGCACATAACAGGCAAGGCAACAATAAATTGCTATAGTAAAATTAACTGTGCTTGTGTAAAAAAACAAAATCATCATACACTCTCTCTGCAAAAGGAGCAATATGCTTACTCCCTTTGGTGCTCCAGGTATAAGGGCTATATAATATGAAAGAACATTTTTGAAAGAATTTTGAAAGAATGCTGTGGAAGATTCAGTCTTGGAGAGTCTTTGATGGATGCTGTAAAACTTTCTGAGAAAGTACCTCTTTGCAGCTAGCATTGCTCTTTTTCCAGCATCAGCTATTATACATTTTAGATGTGGATGCATAAACAAGTTACTGCAGGGCAGTCTGGCATGTGTAGATCACCTTCTCCACATTCCCTGTGCACAATCATACCTCTACTACATAATACCCTCTACTAGAAAATAGTAAATGCAATGAAATACCCCTCTTTCATTGTGCCTCTTTTTGTCAGCTATACTATTTCATAGATTCTGTGGGATACTGCAGCGTTACTATACAACAGATGACAAGTGGCTTTTGAATTATGCCTACCTCATTTTTGTTCATGTATTGATAGGCTGATTCTGACAGCAGACATTCTGTGTTTTCTAGGAATACTACATTTTGTTTATGCACCACATCAGGCTCCCTGCCAAAGACTTAAGCTGCAACCTCAAAACCAACATTATAATAACAAGAATGTTTTACACCACATTGCACTTAGCCTCAGCAATCACCTTATTCCCTTTAATGGCAATTGCTAGTAACAAGATTAAGACAGCATGGGGTGAGCTCATGTTAGGAGATCATTTACACTGTTAGTTGCCAAAAAGTGCAGTTTGGTCAAGTGTCAAATTCTAGAGAAATCCTGCAAAATGTAATGCCTCTGCTTTTCTCTATACCACCATGACTTAACTGCAAACCAGAATTTCCCACATAACAGGTAACTCCAAGAGTAGCTGAACTTAAGGAGTGTCCTTTTCTGTGGCTTTCATTTATATCTTTCTCCCACATGGATTCTCTGGTATCTTACAATAACATTATTTAGTGGAACCTTTCCATCAGTGAGAGAGGCAGTGTCTCTTCTTTTACATGGTTGCCTATTTTCACTAAATTCTTAGGGACTCAATTTCTTTGTGAAGTCTCTGTCAAGTGTCAGTAAGATATGAAACTGTTAGTGAAGGACAGGCAGGCAGAAAGATAGCACAACTGAATAAGGTGCATTTTCTGGAGAAACTGTTAAAAATAACCTCAAATCTCTCAAAAATGTTAACTAAAGCATCCAAGCATAATTCTAACAAAAAACATTGGCAGGGTGCTAGAGCACCAGATAGAAGAATAGAAAATCTCCTGTCTTTACCTCTGACCAAAGCTGGATTTGGCTTCAGCAAGCATGAGGAGCTCTTCAGCAATACTTCTCTACTGCTTGCATTGCAAGAGTGACTATAGCAGCTGTAGTTCTCTCCACACCAGCCGCTCTCCGCAACAACCACAGCCATGTGGTGGTGTCTTGCAATGGTGTGGGTTACACAGGGCTCTTCAGCTGACAGTGTGGTGACCAAGAGTGATCACAGGAGTGGATAATGCTGTGGTCAAGCACCAAGGCCTCTTTCCATTGTAGCAGCAATGAGAGCGGGTTAATGCAGTTACAGTGGGAAAGACCACAGCAAGAGTCCTTTGGGGACCATGAGTCAGTCTGCCAGTCACGAAGACGTATTCTTACCATCCCTGCAGGATGACGCAACTCCTTTTTAAGAAAGCTGGAGATACCATCCTTATGTTCTTACTTTTTAACCTCCTCCTGCCCCCACCCAAAAACTTTTTACTCTCTCTTGCTCCTAGATCTTAAGCATTTTGTTCTCCAAAATTTGTTTATTGTATAGCTCTCTTTGACACGTTCATATTGCAGGGCTAGTGGAGAGTATGCACAGTACGGACAGCAACTTCACCACCCTTACAGCCCAGACTGCAGGGTGCCTTTGTACGACCCACTATTAGTGACTCCCTTGGTGTCAATATGTGCAGCCTCCTCCTCAAGGGACCAGCAGTACATGGGTATGCACCACCTCACAGCTTAGCAAGCAGACAGGGTTTCTCTAAATACTTACAAAAGGTTGCAGACTGCAGAGCACACCACAGAGTATCTGTCCTGCTTTGATTTTGGTGTTGCAGTTTCAAATCTAATGTCAGACTCAGGGTAATGTTTCTCTATGGCTGATACTCTCAAGCACTGAACATTCCCTGCTTTGGAGAAGATAAGCCACTGTGAGGCAATCTATAGTATTTATGAGTCTATTCCTATCTCAGCAAATATACCTTTTAATTGTAGAAATAGATTTCTAGAATTTTGGACGTAATTCTGGAAATATATGCACTGAGGTTCAGGTCTTTCTTTAAATTTCTTTCAGTAATGAGATCTGTTGAGGTAGTTTCTGTGCCTTAATATCTCTTCTGTTAAAAATGACCACATGCTATACATTTAAGATACTGTGGCTCACAAAGAAATCCATGTCAAAGAATATAGATTTTTTTTTTCTCTTTTAAATCAGCTCTATTTATCAAATAAGTAACGTTCCAATTATAAGATTTTTTTAAGAGTACACCTGTTAAATAACTTCAGAACACAAGTTATAGCATATGCCAAGTCTCTACATATGGTGAAACTTTAAACAAATACTTAGTAGGGTAATAACTCACAAAGGAGTCAAGTGTCTTGGTTGTACATTTTTTCCTTGTGCAAACTGTTAAAGTTCTGAGTTCGTTTTTTTTTCACAAGGGCATGTCATTTTGCTAATGGATTTAACAACACCATTTGGTCCAATTTCCTCATGTCTGCTTCAATCAGCACACAAACCACGGCACAGGAGGAAAAGCATAGAGATTCATCTCCTTCATTTCAAGGCCCTCGAGGAAGCAATCTGTTATTTCTTTTCCTTTGAAAAAATGTATTTAGTGATGGGTGAAGAGATTGAGGAATAGCGTGTGGTGAGACCTTCCCTGGAGCAGAGCCGAGTCCAGAACCATTGAGATAAATGCAGTTTCCACACAAACTACAGAAAAATACATTGACTTGTCCTATTTTTTAATTTTCATCACAGTTTTCTGTTTATTGCTATTTACTTTCTTGCTTCTTTGAACTTTCTTTACCTCCTTTCCTTAAATTATAAATTTAATTTTCACTCTCACAGTCTTTTGACTGTCTCCATTTGGCTTAACTGAGACATGTTTCTGGGAACTGCTTTTTTGAATGCAAGATATATACTGTTTTTTGTTTGTCGGTTTTCTCTTTTTATGGAGTCCTCCTCTCAGAACAGATAAATAAGCAGTGCAATGCTCCACATAGCAAACCTGATAAAAGCAAAGTAATCAAAGTTGATTACCTTGTAAGCTTCACCTTTTTATTATATATTGTTTTTCTCATTATCGGCTTGAGGCTCTATCACTAGAAAAGGTGCTAGCATGCCAGAAAAGTCTAATGGTCCATCTAGTCTTTTAACTTTAATACCCAAAACTTAAAAGATTATTTTCTCCTATTTTCGTGGAGCACTACTTTATTATGCACTATGGGAAAAAAAAAACCCAAACAACCAAATAAATCTCCATTGTAAAGTGATTCAGGTAAAATATTATTAAGTGAGATCAACTAATAACTGAAGTTGTTTGGGACAACATATTTTGCTGTGAGAAAGTGATGATTCCTCAGACACCTTTCTTTGCAGGAAATGCCATGACTGTTCTGAAAGGTATGGCTTTTTGCTCTAAAGTTAACAGAAAAAAATAATCCAGTCCAGATTAGACAGTTTAGTCAGTAGCCTGGAAGGGGTAACCTTTTTGAAATCTTTTCTTTGTCTGACTCAGCAAGGACTTAATCTCAGTCCTCCATACCAGAGACAGATTTTTAATGTTCTTCAGGAGAGGATCTCTTTTTATCTTCTTGAGATTTGTCTGTATATTAATAAGGGGAGAAATTTGAACATAAATCACATCATGAGTGATTCTCTTGTCACTGTTGTGGAATATATCAATATTTCCTTCTGTTTCTAGAAGATTGTTTTTAGGGTGGAAATCTGATTTCCTGCAAAAAGCGTATAGTATAATTCACTAGTCACTGCTTTCTGAGACATTTCCTACATGTCTTCTACTGTTAGGAGAGGTTTATTAAATTTTTACTCTCTCCTGCTCTGCTCCATTAACACTAAAGGCTACAAGCACCTACATGGCCTACACTATTCATTATTTTTATATAGTTTGTACTACTCAAAAGAGGTTTTTACGTGGTTTTCTTAGTGATACTCTCACCCTTTGAACTTTCATTTTCTTTTGAATTTGAGTTTTACTGGCTGTAATGCTTCTGGAAGGCAGCTTCCAGATCCCTGTCTGTGAGTAATTGCAGAAATCAAGTAGTGACAGTAACGATGCTTTTGTATGTATCCACCCACAAAACAGAAACAAGACCATATGACTTCTCTGGCGAATCTCAGCTTAATAATGTATGAATACTGACACTGCCTACAAAAATTGTGATAAGAAAAAATGTATTCTTTTTAGTTGTGAGAATACTTGAAAATGACTGACTAGGAGGAAATTGTTCTCTTTTCATAAATAAGAGGGGAAGATGCTAAAATAGTAGACTATTATTTGAATATGTTTCACTGACATGAATGTTCATTTAATATGATGAAAACCATTCATGTTTTTGTAATTTTTTATTTTATATTCAGTTTTAAGTTATATACATGAATATTTTTGATGCCAAAGTCCCCTACTATTTTAAATAAAGGGGAAAAGAAGCTCAGCATTATATTAAATTTCATGTATCAAACTACTTCAGAAAACTATTTTGATTTATGAGCATTGAATAGATGCAGATTTCATATAAAAAGTTTGTTCGAAGGAATATTCACTGTTTTGATTATGTGAGATCATTGAGATCATATTAATCAAAGGAATATACAAGAAAACAGTACCTGATTTTGTTATCTTTAATTGACTGTCTGAGTATTTGAAAGAACTTTAATAGCATTACAGAAAATATATCTGATAGTAATTACTTATTTGCAAGAATGGTATCAGGATGGTATTTTAGTAGTATAGTCCAATGCAAGTGAGTCTTGCTTTGACCAGACAGTCAGAGAATCTACTCTGAGGGAAAAAAAAATCAAGTCATGTAGAAACCTCTGAAGTTGCCTTTGGACAGTGCCAGAAGGAACCAAAATTGATTAATTAAAGACTGTGAGCAGTTCTTGGTGCTTACATACAAGGTTTGTCCCAAGTACTGTCATGCCAAAGGAGGTCTATGAAATGCAGCCTTCCATGAACACTCGGTAGCTGAGCTGCAATTATTTTACATCCTCCTGATGGACAGGAAAATTATCTGTGTCACTTTTCATTGTTACTCCTACCCTCTCACTTCTCTTAGTTCTTCAGATTGTTATGCATCAATGAAAGTAATAGTCAGAATTATTTACTAGATTTTAAAAAATTCATAGGTGTGACCTATTGCAAAGAAGGTCTCAAAGGGATGGGCAGTAGACTGTTCACACATCATTGCTAAGTCAAGACAATCTTTGGTGGGCAACATTACTAACTTGAGGCTGTTGAATGGTCTATTTAAACTGATTGATGACTTCATTTCTGTTCATTCTAAATGGTTTGGACATCACAAAAGTACTCTGGCATCCTTAGGGAAGGTCAGGAGTTTAACAAATTGTAGTGTTGTACTACTTTGTCACTGGTGGAGGTGACAAGACCTGGATTTATCAAGACAGCTAAGGGGGCATTAGCCTCCTATGCTGCAGTTTAATTATGGTGTGTACAGTCTCAATCATGTGACAGCAACAGTGCATTTGGTATAATCACCCCATCCATGCTGGTGTCTGTTTAGCTCTTCACATAAGGGAGGCTAATTAATGTTTGTTGCAATGTTTTCTCTTGAAGTAGATCGTAGATGCAAGACAGACTTCTTTCCACAAAATGTTTAAAGGCATTTAGAATTTTTTTCCAGTAAAATGGAGAGAAGAGTGCATATTATTGGTCCCATGGGAAAGAGCTCTAGCAGGCAATGTTAGAAAGTGAAAAAATGAATAATACTGGCCATGAATACATTTAGGCTAAAAACCAGTAAAATTTTAACTGCCTCTAGTGAGGTTCTGAACAGTTTTCTGTTAGAAAAATGATATAAAATAAGTAAACTATTTTCAAGATAGACCTTGATTCATGTGAGAACTTGCAAGTGTCCTGAATGTGTTATCCTATGTGTGATCCTAACTGTGTGTATCCTTTGAGTGGGAGAGTAGAAGTTGGAATTAAAACTGCCAACTAGTATTATACTTTACTTCTGCAGTCATTGTTGTTTTTTCTTTTCCCTAATCACAGGCATAATTTTACAGCAGCTTGGATGATCTTTACCTACCTTTGATCAGAGTGAGTTACTTCATCATTCATAAATTTATGTCAAAACTTTATGAAAACAAATTTCAACTTCTGTTTGGCTCATAAATGATTTAAATATTGCTGGTGGTGACTCACTGTTTGAACAGAGAATTGTGTCACCCCAGTAATAGTTTTTGCTCTATGACTAGATGACCTCCAAACAAGAAAATTCTATTTTATGTAGCAAATATTTCTGAAATGAGCATTTCTATAAATATTTTACACATGAAAGTGAATAAAGGTTTTCAAGTAGATGGAAGTTTTATTCAACAAAGTGTTTGTGAAAAGGTTTTATTTAATACTTGCTAAAATCTAGTCTTCAGCCACTGTCAGATGAGTTTTTCATGTAGTTGTTGATTAATCTTCTGTAATCTGCTTCAGACCTTTTTTCTTTCTTTTTTTTTTTTTTTTTTTTTTAGTTTCCTTTCCTTTGCAATGAAATATAAGGATTGAAATATCTTTCATGTTACACCAGACCTTTCTTTTAATTAGACTTGGAATCTATTTGGGAGATGCACCAAATCTGAAGCAGCAAGAAAAGCATGACAGGAAAAAAATATTTAAATATCAATATCTCTGTGGCCCAACGCAAAGGAGTCTCTTTCAACAGATGGATATCTTTCCATATGCTTAAGCAGGTGAGAAATTAGATTAGAAATGTAATGGGAGCAATATCTGCATATTCATGTTTTACAGACAGGTAGTGAACTCTTCAGAAAAAGGTCTCCCCTTCCCTGCTGCTCAGTCTTGTCTTTAAGGGGGTTAGATCACTTGCTTAAATTACCCCTTCCTCCTCCTGTAGAGAGGTCAAATGCCACAGGACATTGCTTTCATCAGAGAAGATGGTAAAACTAGACTGATATTTATGCCATTGAGAATGGGTGACATCCTTTTTTCTTGAAGGAAACTTTTTAATGAGCTTCCACACAAATACATATTCCATCCAGCAGTTCAATTTTTTTTAGAAGTTGCAGTTGTCTATTCTCTTTCTTTTTAACTTGTATCTATGTATCATTGCTTGCCCTCTGTTAATGTTGCAAATAAACTAATCCTGTCTTTTTGTTTCAAGTATTTTACAAAATTTAAATCATAACAAGCACATAAAGAAAAAATTGAAAGTCTTGAAAGCAATATTTGAACCTGCAGCTTTGCCTTTTTGGAGATGGAGTTCCTATCCCCAAAGTTCACCACCCGTAAGTAGGAAAAGAAATGAAAGGCCAGTCTTGCTCCAGATAGATGATTTGGAAATGTTGTGTAACCAGACAGCAACTGCCACTCTGGAATTTAGAGTTGGGATGAAAAACCCTCCTTGGAAAATTAAAGGCCAGATTTTAGCACATGTTTTCATAGGTAGAACCCATGTATTTTAATGGCTGGTGTTCTATTCATTAGGCTTCCCCTAGGAGGAGAAAAGCTGGCCTTGTTGTGATAGCTACTGGTAGGAAAGCCCATAGCCTGGCTAGATGTACTACCATGGAAGCATATGGGGTGCAGAGATTCCTGCCAGCAGCAGATGGGGGAGGTTAGCACTTATGTCCCAGGAGTTTAATTAATTACTGTTTTGGTTTTCAGGTAAGAAATTCCTTTAACAGTTATTCACATATTTTACAACTATCCAGGAATATAAACTCATCTAATTTGGCACCCACAATGAATAAGTAAATAAATTATGTGGGTGAGGAACAGGAAGGCCCAAGAGCTTGATATTGGAGTATAAATACTTTTACTTCAGATTCCTTTGAATCCAAATTGGTAGGAAATAGAAGGCTGATGTAATTTAGTGGTGCTTGGTAGAAAATGATCTTCAGGTCTCTGTGTTCAAAATCAACAGTTGTCTAGACCTCCAAATCCAGAGCTGCAAGTAGTACTATTCATACATGGGCAGGAAATATCACCTGAGTTGCAAAAGATGTTATTACTATAGACACGGAATTTCTGGTTCAATTTTAGAGAAAAATCTTTCTAAAATCTGGAAGAACAGGATATAGAAAACTTGCCTTGTCATTTCCCATGTTGTTCATGACTGAGAGGTCTTCAGTCTTCCTAAATAAAAATCTTTCTTTCTAACTTCAGCTATCTAAAATTTAGATATCTAGTCTAAGCAAATAAGTTATCCTTTCCTGTACTCAATACTGATCAAAGGGTAATTCATCTAGTTTTAAAAACAAGTAACAACTAACTGAGATGAGCTGCTCTTTGATGATATTTTTCTGTTTCCATTCCCTATTTAGGGCACCTAGAGTTCTAGAACAGATAGGGAAGCAAACTTGTAAATAGCCAAAGTTAAGTGGGAGAAATAACAGTATAGCGCTGTACAGCCCATATCTTTTGACTGAAACTTAATTTCAACTTCCTCCCCCCACAAAATCTCCTTTGTTTTAGTTGTATTGCTGTGGAAACATAAATACAGTTTGCAAAGAAAGTGTAGATACCTTATGAAAAATAACAAAAGAAGACCAAGGATGAATATACTCACAATAAAAGAAGTTTGAGCTGCTCAACCAGTCAACCTTCTTCTAGAGGGAGTTGTATGCATGGGCCTGTCTAGCTAATCTAATGTAAGACCCCTATCTTCTTCACATCACAGCCTCAAGCAAAATGAGAAAGATAAATAGTCCAGACCAAGTGGTGCTTTTACTCTCCATAACAAGCTGTGTGTAATTTAAATCCTTGTTTCCTTCAGTAATTACATCAATAAGGACAAAAATCAGAGCTTGGACTGAAATACATGTTACCAAGTTGGTAATCTGCCATCCTTCATATTCCCCTGTAGAAAATAAAGTTGTGAGTCAACTATTCAGAAACAGAAGATATCATCCCAGAATAACTATCTGGAGATGGACCAACTATTATCTCATCAGAAGTTAATGCAACTATATTTAAAATTAAAAGCCAGAAACAACAACAGACGGAAGGAATGCAGTCAGCAGCAAAAAGCATTGCTGTTTAACTGTAATTTTGATTCTGCACCTCTCCCCAGGGTCCTCTTCCATCTTACACTACATCAACCAGTTGGCTCACAGACTGCTCTGCACATAATGGAGATAAGCTGCACATGCTGCTGTGTGTATTTGGCACACAGTGGGTCACAGTGCATGCCTGTTTGGATAGCTCAGAGTTAGTCTAAGAACTTCGTATCTCTCCCCCACTGTTCTGGGTTTCCCTTGCCATTAGGATGCCTTCAACACCCTTCATGCTGTTTAATTTCAGTCAGAACCTCTCCTGAATGTAGAGAGCCGAGAGGTTCCTTGAGTAAATTTATAAATTATTATAAAAGGAACAGTAAAATTATTATTTAGTCCTTGCAAATTTAAGTCATATAAAATAAAAGAGAAAATATAAAATAGTTGTTCCTCCATTGTTTTTTAGGGAGAACAAGATTTTCAGGAAAGTGGTAATATCTTTTATTAGACCAACTTATAAGTGAAGGAAAAGCTGATTTTTGTCCCTACAGGTCTTACTTTCCTCAAAGAACAACAAAACAAGAAATACATACTTTAATGTTTTCCAACAATACAATATTACATGCTTGGAGGTGAAGGGAAGGAGGCTGGTAGGTTTTTTTGTTTTCTAGAAAATCTGAAGTTGAAATATTTCAATGGTATATAGATAGAGATATAGATGCACAAGGTATTTTGTTGGGGTTTTTTTGAAAAAGCAAAACTTCAGACTCAAACCAAATCCCTTTTAGACTTCTAGATAGTTTTGGGAGTAATCCTTAGGTTGTAACATACCTTAACAGTTTGGGTTGGTTTTTTTTTCCATATCTTTTCCAACACAAAGGATTCAAGATCAGAACTGTCTGAAATCTTGGCTAATTTAGGACAATGCCCAGGATTTGGACTGTGGAACCTGTATGAAAGCAAATTATCTCACAAAATTTGTTCCTCTTTTGAATCAAGAAATTACAAGAACAGCTTATGAAATTTTGTCTTTGACATTCGTCTTATTCCCTGGCTTACTTCTGACTGACACTTTATTTGGAATGACACTTCCTCATCCCATTTATTCATAATTAGTCATCTCTGATGGAAAAAAGAAAGAAAATGCTGATTACACTAAGACATAAGTTCAGGAAAAAATGTATTCACTTATAACCCAAGAAAACATACAATTAAGTGAAGCATATAATTCATTACTGTTTATCAGAGGCATTCAGAAAGAATGACTACCATTTTCTCTTGAAACTCCAGAAAAATAAACTGTAGCTCTTGGTAACCAAGACAAAAATATGCAAGAAAGTAATAGGTAGAAGTCTATTGCCTGCTGAAAAAAGACAGACTGACAAATGCACTGTGAAGGATAAAATAAAATTTATTGAAAGGTGAAAACATTAGAAAAAATAATGATCATGCAGGAATGATAATAACATGGAGGATACATTGGCAGAACAGGAGTCACTCCACAGTCTGAATCTGTACCATGGGTGGGGAGGGCTAAAATCCCAGTGCTTTTATCTGACAAGTTCTGGCTCTTGGGTACTCTTCCTGCCCACAGATTTAGACCATGGAGTAATTATGGCTATGAGCAAGTGTAGGTGAGGCATTTTTAGAGTTAGGCCTTTAGGCTCTAAAGGCATTTTTAGAGTTAATGGCAACATTTTCAAATGTCTTTCTAAAGTTAAGCATGTAAATGAAGACTGTAGATCCCAAATAAAAGAGAATTTGAGTTTGAAAATGTTGGGTTAGAGATTTAATAAAAGATTAGCCTCACTATTCAAAAATGGGTAAGTAATTAAAAGACTCAATAATATATGGTTTCACCTGTCTTTTCCAGAATTCAAGCCTTGTACACACTGAATTTGTAATGCAGAAACTGGAACACACACATATCTAATAACAAGGAATGTTAGATTGTTGCACTGTACAAGCTGGCATAGCCAACTCAAAACTCATTAGCAAAAATGTGTATTTAATTAACATGGGGAAGAGTATTGTCAAACATCTTTCTACCCCTACTACAAACTGACACCAAAATTAAAGCCATGCATGAATCTTAAAAGGAAATTGCCCGTTGTAGTCAGTATGTAGTATTAGCAAGTTTTCTGTCTCTTTGTTCTTTTTTTTCCAGGGATCACTTTAAATGTGCAATGTGCTGTCATGTGTGGTTCTATACATTTGGCATAGATCTCAGCTCAGTAATGATGAATTTTCCTGGCAGACAAATACTTGGTCAGATCAGATCATGGAAATAAGCTTTTCTGGACTGAGGTTTGCATGGAATTGTACCGGTATGTATGCACTGACCCCAGGTTGAAAGAATGTTCCATTTCAACAGTTTGAGTGGAAACTGATAGTTTCTGTTGTTTTCAGAGCAGTAGAGACATATGAAAAGGGATTTTTAAATTATTTTTGTTTTGCTTTAAAGGAGCTCAAGAGACATCACAATACTTTTGCCAGAGGGAAAATCAAGAGAGGAAAACTGCAAGCACAGTTTTAGCTTATACAATGTTTAACAGGATTAAATAAAAATGCTAGTGATGCAGAGGGTTTTACCCTGGTCTCTTCCAGCACTCAGCTTTCTTGACTTCACAGGGCAAAGCAGTTCACAATGAAAAGAATTGTGAAGATGCAAAACATAACGTTTTCTTAAGGTGCACACAATGGTGTCAAGAATAATTGTGTTGCCATATTCTCTAAAGAAAATATATCAGCAAATAGAAACATCTACACTGGAGAGAGATGGAGACTGAAGGTTTTGGTAGAGTATTAGGATGTGAGGTTGATCAGTGTCAAGATAAGAGGAATTTTATGAGCTGCCTTGAATTCAGTATGAACCCCTTAGCCTTCATGCTTGTTCACCCTTGCTTGTACAGATGCTTAACGGAATAAATTTATAAACCCCACACTAACATGACCAACTTCGTGCACTAAATGTAATGAATAAATTAAATCAACTGATTTAATCTCTTTTTCCATTTACTTTGCAACATGATAAAAACTTCAATATTTATAAAAATACTTGATTCTTTGAACTGATGGTGGCTGTAATGCTTTTAGCAGTAGGGAGACACTGAAAAAAAGAATGCTGGAATTTTGGAATAAACTCAGTTTTCATGTGAATATGTATAATGCAAATTTCCGAACTGTATGGTACAAAAGAAGAACAGAATAGGTTATTCATTATCAAGGTACTACTAAACAAGAGACTTCTCAGCTTTTATGGCCATTACCTTATGAATGCCTTAAAACTTTCTCCTGCATGCTCCTTTTCTCACTTGGAGTGGCTGCATGCCCATATAAGTGAGCTTGTGGATAGCCAACTAGATCCTCACTGCATGCCACAGCACAGGTGCATGAATGCACAAGATCTCTATAATATATTCAAGCCTCAGTTAAAAAAAACAAACACAAACAAAATAAAAACCAAAACCAACCAAACAAAAAAATACCTGTGGAAATTTCTTATAGTTTGTAACTAGCTTATTTTGTAACTGGTTGCATGCTTGAGATGTTGCTGACTATCCTCACATTTACAGAGATATGCAGGTATGATAAAAAACGTTGCATCAAATATACAAATGTATCATCCAGTGGAGGAACAAGGAATATAGGCAGTAACTTTTCACTGCATCCAGTGTTACTGTGGGTCTAGCAAAGAAGAAATAGTTGCAAACAAAACAAAAAATATATTAATAATTTAAATAATTATTACATTTTGTATTTTCTGTTTGCAAATGAAAATTGGTTTATCTACTGCTGTTTGCTCTGAGATATTTGCTCATACAGCTTTCTACATGGAGAACCTTTCCTTTTATTGTGCAGGGTGTTGGCCATACACAGACTTTATTTTTTCTGTTTTCAGAATGATTCTTTACCTCTTGAACCTTCAAAAGCTATGACCTATATTCTGGGCACCTTACCATAAGTGTAACACTTCTAGCGGTACAAGTAATACTATCGTGTTGGGCTGCTCTAGGGGTTGAACCTGCTGTGATACTGAGGCAGGGTACCACTGACACAGGGAAAACTGACTGACAGTGACACTCTGGCTTCTACCTAATTGAGGTCGGCTCACACCCTTGATACTTTTAGACAAAGCAATTCCAATCTAATGAGGAATATGAGCTGAATTAATCAAAGGGACAAGAGCAAGTTAATTTTATTTCAAAAAGTAACAATAATTGCTGAATTTTTATATGGACAAATAGGGACAAAAATAGGTACCTGCATATGTGGATAATACCATTCTTGTGTCAGTATGTGTTCTACAAAATTATTTCCACAGAAATCATTGAGGAGTCATAAAGTTAATTTTAGACCAATTTGCCACTAACTTTACTTGTTTGAATAGATTTATGGTAAGGGTCTCTCTGAGAGAAAAATTTTATCCTTTTTCACAAGCAATAAAAATACCTTTCACCGTTTTTAGGTGACTGCGAAATGGAGGTTAGGAAAATGAAAACTGAAGTATGACACTTAGGTGTAGTAGTATGTTTGTGGCATAACCGACAATCTTGAAAATGCCTTCTTAGCAACAGAAATGAGGCAAACAAATTCCTAGCCACAGAAGTGTTGTTTTGCTGCTTGTTATTTTGAGCTTGACAATGAGCTTGAGTCTGATGTTTTTCTTAGAGATTCACTTTTGAATCCTGCAATAAGATGCATTTTATCTTTCTTTTTATGTTCTTTGGGAGAGAAATAAAAGCCAAAGATTGGGATTTGTGAAGGTTTGTCTCATGACCTTCTAAGGAATGATCCTTGTATTTTTAGTCCTTCATGTTGGCAATATTTTTCTCTGCCAGAATAATTAATTAAAAGTACTATAATCAAAGCTCAGATATTTCCCTTAGAAACGACACAAGGTATGTTATTCCCCTTCATAAAATACCAGAAAATTATATCACATTACCAAAAAGAATTACTAGTAGTTTTGTCACCTCAACTGACATTACAGAAAATTATTTTTACAATAAACAAATTAAGTAAAATCAGATGCCCACTAAAGCATTAATAATGCTATAAAGTGTTATTTAATTTGGTCTTTTTCCAACTCTATAATGAGAAAAGAGTTGTTGCTCGTGAATTAACGGGATGGGCAATTAGTCTGCTTTTTAGTGTAATTAATCCTTCCTATCCATCTACCCCAAATCATAGAAGATCCTTGAGATCTATTTCATTTCAGCAGATTCTCACCTTCCCCAAATTCTTTAAAGGCATGTTCTGATAATTAAATCTTTGCTTTTTACTCACTCTCTGCTGTCCTCCTTGTGTCTCTGGGGAAGTAGGAGCACAAGGTGTGGGAGTAACTACGATTCCTTTAAGGTGAGAGAATGCTCTCAGCTGCTAGCTTAGTTACCACTTTGGAGGCTATATCTCACCATGTATCTGCTGAAAATCCTTCGCCCGAGTAACCAAAGAGTCGCTGTCCTAGTTCAAACCACATTACAGTCACAGTTGCTTCTGACCCTGTCCCCCAGTTCACTACCTCATGTTGACCACTCATGGCAGTGGTTCTTCAGGACATTATGCAAATTCTCTGCCCCACAGCAGAAAATAAAGCAATTGTGGTAGTTTAACCAGAGAATTGGTCTCCCACGTGAGGTATCACAATGCCCAGAGGCTCACTGGTTACACATGCATACACTGTGAGTGTGATATTCCTATCAGTGGCTGTAGACACTGGCCCGAAGGACTTTTTTGCAAGGGAGACACATGGGTGGATCCCTGTTAAGACTATTCTTATCTTAATGGCATACAGGCTTGCAGGTGTGGCCAGACCATAGATGGGGCCATGTAGCCCATCCACACTACTGAGTTTGTGAACTCCAGAAAAAGGGAGAAAATTTTCATTTTGAACTTCACTAGCAGCAGACTGTTTTGAATTTCATGAATTTACATGAGGAATATTTACTTCTCAGATAACACTGCCCTGGAGCCTATCATCATGGATAAAAATGAATTACGCTTCTAAGATCACCTTTGGAGAGCCTTACTGACTCAGAGCTACCGAAAGATGCATCGTCTGCTGAGAACGCCACCACAACAGCAACTGTAAGGGAGGTTAAGGAACCCTGCCTTACAGGTCCTAAATTATAATTGGCACATTTAAAAATGCAGATATTGTGTCTGGCTAATTTCTTTTCCCTGTATAAGCTAGAAAAATTGATGAGTGGTTGTTTAGGAAGTTTCTTCTATGAATTCTTTAAGAAAACCTCCAGGCTCTCACAAATGTGAAACTTCTTTAAGTCATCAAAAATTTAAATAAGTAAATGATTTAGATTCCCAGTCCTAGTGTATGAGAAGCTCTACAGACAATTTGACAAAATTAATTATTTAAATTCTCATAACAGGTAGATAACTTTGAGATAACTTTGTATGCTACATTTTCAATACTTATATCAAAAAGAAACACCAGGAGAGAGGCCTACAGGCTACAAGCTCCTGATAAGATCCTTTTGTTTACTAGCATTTCAACTATATCATCTTATTTTAAAACAGATCTTTATAGTGCATAAATAAAAAACAAATACATGCCATTGTTTTTCAGTCAAATTGTATCTAGTTTTTAGTGCTTCTTATGTTATAAAATTTTTCTATAAATTTTGTGTGCAAAGGATATATTAAGTTATATTTAAATAGGGTGCAGAAGCAGGTGGTGTTGAAAGGCAAAGCAGGAGACAAACTTGAAAGCTGTGCTAAAGCTGTGCTAAAATTGTGCTCTTTTAGGGAACAACTAGATTTGACTGCACTCTATGAATCATTTTGTTCTTGCAAAACATTGTGAAAAAAATGAAACTGTTTTTTATAGAAACAACTCTGTGTCACAAAATTTCATTAAAAAATAAAAATACTGCAAAAGATCAAAAAAGAACAACGAAAATACAGACATCTGAAATATTCTCAGAATAAGATGTTTCCACTTTTCATTTCAAAATTACTTTTTAGTTCTATTTTATTTTTGCTATTGCACATCAGAATAAAGATAATAATAAGAAAAGATAAATTTGGTAGATCAGGCAATCCTTAAAGACCAGAAGATGAATTAAATAAAGGGAAAAACAGTACGGAAAATAGAAACCAGGAAATATGTCCTTGAGTAAATACAGAATAACATAGACCAGTATTACAAAGGTTAAGAGCACGATAACTCACAATTAATAACACACGTAAAAGGCTAACGTCAGGAAGAGTTTTCAAACAGGTTTAAAAATGCAGTAATGAAAAGTTCTTTGGCATTTTGTTTTAGTCTTCATAAAAATCATGATCAGATGCTTAACACAGACTGTCAACAAAGTGGTAGAAGCATAAGACACAGCAGGGAATTAGTAAGGTAAATAAAACATAAACAGGCTAGATGCATTAAGCTATTGTTATGATTAAATTTATTCTTGAAGTCTTATGGGACCAAAAAAAAAAAGGTTACTGTCATTGGTGAATTCTACAGAGGCCTTTCCTGAGTGTGATACTATTCAATATCTTTATTAATAGAGTAAATCACTAAAATTTGCATTGTAAGATTCAGGGACTGGAATCCAAAAAGCAATAAAATGATAAATGAGTCTAAAACACAGAAGAGGAAATTCAATGGCGATATTACAAAGGATCTACATTGAGGAAGAAACAATCAAACATCCTTATAAAAAATGGTAACTGAAAAATGGAATACACTAATGGGGAAATATTGCTAGGAATTAGCAAAAGGTAAATGGGAGTTTGAGAAAAATGTGTCAATGCAATGGTGCTTTTGTAAAATTAAGTAAATAATACACAAATGTTATTTTGTAACAGAGAAGTGAAAGTGTAGTAAGTCAGTCATCTACCACATATAATTATCTTTCTCTACTCAGACCATGTGCGGCCTCAGTTACAATATTGTTTCCAGCATTGGGCTCCTCACCTGAAGTAAAGATATAGAAGAATTTTTAAAAAGAGCAGTTTAAAAATTTAGAAAACATGACCTCTAAGGAAAAAAAAAAAAATAGACAGACATGTATTTGCTTAGTCCAGAAAGAAACACTTACACTGAAGTATGATAATGCGTGAAACTGTAACATATTGTTATACAAAAGATAGTAGTCAATCATTATCCATGTTTACCACAGCAAGACAAAAAAGTAACCAACATAATTTTCAGGAGGAAAGATTTAGGCTGTGTGTTAAGAAAGATAGACTGTATATGAAGAAAGCTCTCACTTTCACTATAGCTAAGTGCTGGACTAATGAAGGACTGGCAAATCTTGATACTGGGATCTTTAAAAGCAGAAGAGATAAAATGTGGCCAAAAATAGTGTAGAAATAATTGATCCTGCCTCAGATAAGAGGAGTGGCATATCTGACATCATAGGATACTTCCATTCTAATATTTCTATGATACTAAAGATAAGAAGTAATATTACTATATTACATCTAATCTTGAGCACCGGAATGGAGCTTTAGGATTTTATCAAGGAAATAATTTTGAGTAATGTTCTTAGCAGATAAATGTATGCAGGAAGAAATTTTATTTATTTATTTCCATTTCAGGAAGAAGAAGAGAAAACACAGAATTATTGATTAGGGAGCAATATATTTTCTGGCATTCTAATGTGGAGAATAGGAAGCTGTACAAGACATTACTGTATTTGAAAAGCAGAGGGAAATACAAAGAACCCTCAGAAAAAAGAACCAGTACATATGGATCTTTCTGAACAGCCTGCTAATCTTCTTTCCTAGAATGTTACCTTAAAGTGTTAAAGAAAGGCAAGTTTATCTTTTCTGTTCTCATCTGGTTATTTTCTATCCCATATCTCCCATCTGCAGAGACTGACTTGTAGGAATTTGCAGCATGGAGCATTTTGTAAAAATGTGGACTCCACATGTGCAGCAGAGAAGCACAGGCATGGATTCTGCTTCCCTGAGTCTTCCACATCAAGGATCTCTGGTATTCTTCCAGCTACCTGTCCTCCCTCATACATAATGTCATTTTTGATACTGTGTAGAAGGAGCTGAAAAAAGATAGCTGCTTCTGAGAGCTGTACCCTTAATGCTTCATTCACTGTTACTGCCAGTAGAGTTTAAGGAATTACTTTTTCCAGTGATAAATCTAATTTTTTCTTGGCCCTGAATCATTGGCATGGTGGAAAAATATACTCTAAGAGTACTCACATTTCACTTCTCCACTTTCTGTATCCCTTCCCAATATTCTGACGATGAAACTTGTTTTGGCTACTCCATGCTGTGGTTGCACTTGAACTGGCAGCTGGGTGGAATTGCTCTTGGCAAGGTGTCTGTCTTTTCACCGCTGCACTCTGGACTTCCAGTGAGCTGTCTGATGTGATAAGAAATGACACATGAGAATTCCCCAACCACTTGTACTTGTAAACCTCCCGGTCATGTGTAAATTAATTGTGTTACTTAGGTTAGTGACGCTAATGCATTAATATCACATATGAAATGTGTGGCATGAATTTGAAAAACTTAAGTAGAACAGCTCTTCAGCTCCTTCAGCATGTATAATGATAATAACTGTAATATGGAGACAGCATTCAACTGTCTCATGATCAGAACAGAGGAATGGTGATGTAATTTTTTCAATTGTATTTGTCACAGATATTTACTTGAAGTGTAACTTGGACAATTTGCTTAACTTGTTCTCAGATTGCTTCTACCCATATTTACCAGAAATCAATTTTATTGTAAAGATGGGTTTCATTTACTAAACACTGACCAGTAAGAAATTTTTGAGTCTAGATTTTTGGTTTATCTTAGTTTATTCTAAAAGGAAGGGCATTTACATAACTCTAGTTCCAAATTCTGAATATTTCTAAAGTTAGGGACCTTTGGGTCTATAGATTTGATTTATTATCAAAGTATCCAGAAATATCAGCTATAACATAATGAACACTTGCAACTTTACAGTCCTCCTGATGTTAAGGTATCTTTTTTTCCTATTTCTATTTTTTCTGTACCCTGCAGTTACTCTGGAGGTGAAGCTTTTGACTGTATCACACAAATGCTCAAAATACACTTACCAAATAATCTCAAGATCTAGGAACAATAGAAAACATGCACGCATATTCTTTTCAGGAGTATCAGGTGAAGGGCCAGTAAGCTGTATCCAGTTACAAATATTCCATGTATCTTTGGATTTGTTCACATCTGAATCCAGTAAACACAACAGATCAAAGGCAGTGGGACCAAACAGGTAGTACTGTGAAAAGTAATTTGCACAAGTTCAAAATCAGGATTGCTATTTTCTTCACATGTTGTGAAGCTCACTCTCATTAGTGCAATAGCTGATGAACCAGAGCTGCCTTGCATGAAGTCAGTAAGAAGAGCTACTAGACACTGGTCTGCAGTAGGATAGCTAGAATCTGCATCTAATATCAAAGGGGTTTTAATTTAAGTATATATATTTATTTTAATAGCTCTTGCTGAACAGGTCCTGCATCCAGTGACAGAATATTGAATCAGCACTCCATATAAAATGAGATGTGACACATAAAAAATATTATTTGAAAGTAGAGAAAAAAATCATATGGGTAAGATGGGATTTTCAAAAGCATGAAGTGTAGGTCTCCTATTGCCCGGAAATCAATATTAAAACATTCAATGACTTCCACAGGAGCAGATTAAGTACAATGCTGTTCACATTTGTCATTTCCACTCACAAGTATTTTTCATACATCTGAGAATAAAGAAACATAATAGGCTACTGGCTATTCAGTTACTCCAGATTTTCTTAGATTTCATTTACAAAGTATATGAGTACACACGACTACAAAATGTTTGCCACATCCAACTTATTTGCCTGGTGCATGATAGCAGTGTAATTGAAATGGTGACCAAACAGATAATTAAACCCTTTCAAGTACCTGAGCTGCTTTTTAATAAATTTCTGTTCTACTTGAAAAATACATTTTCAAAATGTTTCTAGCTGTAAACTTGCTTTAAAATCCTGTAAATCCTGCTTTAATATCCAGTAAATATTGCTGAATTACACAGTGATTTTCTAGGGCATACAGGCAGACAGATAAGCTTACATATCCCTCACTGACAAACCTATAATGACTTTTCAAGTGCAAAAACCATTTAAAACAACAATTATAAAAGAACTGCAAAAAAAATGTATAATCAAACACTAGGGGTGAGGCCATGTAAATCTGTATATTTTCAGCTGCATCGCCTGCAGCATAGACAACTGTCTAAAAGATACTTGTTGACATAGCTGGCAGGCCAGTGTTAATAGTAATAATACCTTCTACGGTATTATTGTTCAAAATGTGTTAGTTAATTACATGGCATGGACATGAGTGTAGATACAGCCCCTGAGATTTTAGCTTTCATTATGTTGAATGGCCACCTGAGATTTAACAGAGCAAAATAGGCCAAGATGTAGTTTGAATATGATATGAGGTGGCACAGAAGTACCACCAGAAGAATCAGGATGCTTTTCATGAAGGAAAGGGAGTGATGCAAGTGACGCCTTCTGCCTCCATGGCAACAGAGCCGATGTAAAAATGTATTGCATGTTCTATCCAAGATGCCTGTGTAATAGACTTCCATTATATCAGGTTAATTAATCTCATGTGAGAATAATTTATCTTATCATATGAGAGGCAGAAATGAATTAGCAGGAGGAAAAACTGTTGTACCTCCAGCCTATGCCTGTGGAATGTGGGTCAAAACCAATCACATCCTGGGCAGAGAAAATTGCATTCATAAATAATAATCCATTCAATGCCCCTCACACAGGAAATATGAAAGTCTCAGAGAATGTCAATAAACTAATTGAGTTTGAACAAAAACAGGGTGAAATTTCAACAGAAAACTGCAGACAGACTTAGAATCTAGTTACAAGGTTTTAATGGGAATATCATTAACTACAGTGTAACAAATATTAAACACAAAATATCAACTATAATTGTCTTAGGAAACTTTTTGCTGATTGGGAAGTTAGAGAGCAAACAAGGAGAAATTTAATAAAAATAATAAAAGAATGACAGAAATCAAAATAGAACAAGAGAATTATTCTGTCGGACTAGACTGTCATTTCACCTGCACTATTATCCTGTCCCTAAAGAATGCATAGGATAATTCTTTTTTTTTCAGATCTAATTTTGGTCTGCAGAGGATGCCTCTCTGCAAAGTTCAAAAACACATGCAAATCAATGAAAAACTGCATAGGCAAAGCATTAGGACTAGCTCAACACACAGTTTGGTCAATACTCTGCAATATAATCAGCTTCTACTGAGGAAGAATCTAGAGCTGCGTCATCTGTAGGAGTCTCTTACAAGATGTCTGCAAAGAATCTGCTGTTGTTGCAATCTAATAAAGGATTTTTGGGTCTGTTCTGTAGTTCCACGTCATGATACAGGAATACAACTCATCCGGACAGAAAAATTGACATTACTTTTTTACCCCAGTCCTACTTTTGCAAGTAATAAGGTCCATTAGAAGAATATTTTTAATACCTCTGTATTTTCCCATAGATGTTTTTTTCCAAACATGGTGGCACACTAAACAAACTTTTGGCTTTTTCACTCATATAAATCCACTACTCCTATATCAAAAATATGGAACTTCTTTTACAGTTAAATACAATATATAGAAGTTTTTAAAAATAAACTAAATATAGACTCAAGCTCAATAAGTTTAATTGATCTTAATCTTATTAATATAAAACTTGCTGTGTAATCATACCAACTTACCTTGTTATTCTCACAGATGGTTTCAATTAACCAAAATGCTTATCCCTGAAGTATTTAAAATGAGAAGACCAAGGGCATCTATGTTCATCTGGAACCACGACAAATGATTTGACATTTAGTGTCCTATTTTGACATCAGTACTGAACAAAGTATTTCAGGATGGTACTCTCTTGTTACTGTGCTCCAGTTATAAGGCAAGAAAGCTTTGATCCCCTGTACTATTTTTACAAAATTAGCAACATTTGTTAAAAGAAAATGTGCTATTATTAGGAGTAGTAATGGTTCTATCTTCCCCACAGTTCAGATTGAATTATAATCACAATCTTTTATCTGAAGATTACTTTTAAACTCTTGTTCAAAAATTCTGTAGAGTTGTTTACCATTGTACAACTGTTGTGTTTCATAGATAGATCCTGTTTATCAGTTTGGCAAACATTTTGAGAAAAAAGTGTTGAATAAAGATACTATTGATATATTTATTTTGAAAGGCCATGTAATACAGCTTCATAAAGTCATATAAAATTGAGGTGAATAGCTATTAGGTCATCTGGTTTAGTTCAGCCACAAATAACTCAAATGAGTTTTGCATTATTTCTATTGAGTCCCCTGGGAAATTTTTCTGCAGACATAAATTTCAATTATAGAAATTGTACCCTGATAGTCAAACTAAATTTTTCTTCACTTGATTTCTTCTCACTGCCCGCTCTTATGTTCTTGGGTCTAGCCAAGGTACTTAATGTCCTTTTGTAAAAAAATAAACCCTTAATTATCTTTTTCTTTTTTATTCCAGAAAGACAAAGGTAAGACTTGAGCCCTTCTTAGTAAGGATGAAAAATTAATACAGAAGGGGAGGTAACCAATACACCAAAGACTTCAGCAATTGGTTTGAAAAGAAGCAATAAACCGTCATGAAACACTAAGCAAACAGAATGCAGGTAGGCAACATTAAAAGTGAGGGATTACAGTTAAGTTTTTTTTTCATCAGTGACAGCAATCTGAAAGGCAAATATACTTCTTCTACCTAATTGTCCTTCATCTGCAGTCACTGCTTACTAGACCTTGATCTGTATTGCCAGAAGCCAGCCATGAAGGAGTTAGGATATGAGAAACAAGAAATTATCACAATTTTTTTGTATTCTCTAGTCAGTGTTTAACAAGGCTACTTGCATCTAAAGTAATTTTCCATGCGTCTTCTAATAAATATTCTTGATTTTCTAGGTAATCACATCTCTCACTCTTTCCTTCTTATCTGCCTAGTTCATCAGCCCTTACTGTTTACTAGTTTAAAACTGTGAGCTTCTCTCTATCATGGTAATAATGCAGCTCTGGTTTCATCAAAGAGTTAGAGAGGTGTATGTAACGGCTTCAGGGCTTTGTCAGTCAGGCACAGCACCATGACTGCTATTCAGTACCCTAAGTGCTTTTCCATGTGAGATGGTTTATAAATAGAGTGTAACTATTATTAAAACATATTGTAGGAGGGTCAACAACATATTGTCTTTCTGTAAAAAGTCTCAGATTTCCCTATGTTTTTCAGCCTCCATACAACATTACAAGCATTAATTTTTATTCCTGTCCCCATTACCTACATCTCCTTGGCCTTCTCTGCTTGCAAGATTGCACTCTTATATTGAATACTTAAGTTCTGTCTTGTTTCTCTGTAAGTGTATTACACTGCATTTTTCCAGGGTGAGTTAAGTATCTTACTTCAGTTAAGTAGTCCCACTGAGGTCAATGGTCATATTTTCAAAAGAGCTCAGGTCTCATATAGGCTTCAATATGAATTGTTCAGATTTTTCATAGTACTCATGGAGCCAAAATTTAGAATGATCTTCTCAGTGGAACTTGAGGCTTTTTGATAATCATGTCTTAACCTCAATTTTTAAATCATTCTGTTCTGTACACTGACTAACTATGCCAGAGTATTTTCTGTCTCCTAAGTTTTGACTTGATAGGTATGTGCAACACCATAAAATTAGTCTTGAACCATGTCTTTTTTTCTCTTTTTCAAATATGAAATTAGTGTACTAAATAACTCTGACTCCAAACTGATTCTTTAGTCTTTCTTCTTAACTTTATGCATTACCACTTACTCTCTACTTTTGGTTATAGTGTATAGCTATAACCAGTTGGCTGCAAGCCCTTTTTAATTCCAGCCCATCTGATGCCAACTGCTACTACAGTTTCCTAAATATGCCATTCTTTCCTTAATGCTCAGCATGTCTTAAATTAGTATTTATACCATTCACCCAAAAGGAAGCATCAAGAGCTAGCGGAGACAAAACCCATCTCAGGATGCACCTGCTTCTAATGATGTTATTTTATATCAAATAAAGGAATTTGATAAGACTGGATCCAGATCCTGGCATATTTCATTTGATTCACATGATTATTTGCACAATGTTTCTTTTTAAAAATCAGTTATGGCTAATTATAATTTAGGAAGCAGAGGCAGTTGCTTTTAGTTTGAAGAAAGAAAAGCGCTTGGCTGTTAAATTTCAGTGGCTGCTCACTGTGAACTTTGTGTTGATCTGTCAATATATTATTCCAGGGCCTTTTCCTTAAGCCATAGCAAAGGGATTTTATGTAACAGTACAACAAAAAACTAAACAACCCTGATCAAGTTTGGGTTGTGAAAGAGCTTGGGTTCAGATAGTTCAGATTCAGTGAAGCCAAATATTTGCTGTGATGTTACACTGCACCAAACCACAGCAAATTCATGATGTAAATGTCACTAAGTAGTTACAAGGAATGTCAGTCGCTTCTCTGAAGCTGGAATCAAAATGCTCTGTGGTCCCACAGACAAAGGACTTTGGATTTGTGTTCTGCCAAAACTTCCCTGGAGCACAGAGGCCAAACCAGGGTTGTGCTGGGGAACATGCCAGGAAGAAATCTATGTTTACAGATCCAGATTCTTCAGAATTGTGTTTGGCCAAAATTTTCAGGACAGATTCTCCAAATCACTATAACTGGGGGAGAGAAATTCAGTGTAATTTGTCGTGGTTCACCTGCTTCATTCAAAGTCTTTTCACTTTCAAAATGAGAAAAATAATTATCCTAGCATCTTGTATAAAATTGTGGCACAGTATTTATCAAGCTGTACTGCAGCTTGGGTGACTTAAGTTCCCATTTTACAACTTGACCATCTAAGAATCCTTGTTTGCTTGAGTTTAAGCCTTGATCTATACCTGTAATACAAGCTGTGTCCAGTTTGTTCATCTACAAATAGTTTTTGTGTTATTTGAGCTGAGAAGCCAAAGATGGTCAGAAAATGAAGAAAGCCACATCACTCCCTTGGGTGTTTTTGGTAAGAGAACCTAGGATGCTGTATGGCTTTCTAAACACAGATGAACTTTGACCATATGCATTGTTGCAGACAGTATCTTCAAAGGACTGAAGGTATATCAGCTGTCACATTATAATATCCTATAAACTAGTTAAATAACATTATCATCATTTTTTTAGCTGAGGAAACGGAGAGAGAGATAAGCAGTTTATAGGTACATGGTTTTCTGTAAGAAGTCAGACTTCAAATCGCAGAGAACGTGGATATTGTGCCCACGTTCTGTTTACTAACGGGGGATAGGTTTAAAATCATCAAGTAATATTTTTCCATAATTTACAGCTTCTCCCTAGTTTGCTGCACATGAATCCAAACAAGGTCTCAAAATCAGAATTCCAAAGTGCACACGAGAAGCAGAAAGAATCTGACAAATGAATTCTACTTGCATATTTATTTGACCTTGGTAACTCTGGCCATTTAAATGGCTTTAACTTCAAGGCAATAGTAATATGCCTTGACTGGTTATAACTGTGGATATATGAAGGGTTAACTTAGAAATGTAGTAAATTGTATCAATCCTTCATTGTGATGTTAAATAATACAGCAGACAAGAATCAATATATATCAATATATTATAATGCATTTTTATAGTGAAATCATTTATTTTTCTTCTAACAGGGACAATTTCATTTTGGAAAGACAGCCAAGAATCTGCAGAAGAATATATGCAGAGGATAACCAGTTGAGGCAATGACACTTTAATATTCTCATCTAACCTAGTGTATCTGAATGCAAGATTGTCTGTATCATTTGGCATTTCCCAAAGCCCTGGAAATTGTGTGTAGTGATTTTGAACAGCGATACCCTCTAGTGGTTACATTTTCAATACAAAATGGGTATCATTTGCTCCTCAGAATGGAGTATTTACTTAAGAACTAAAGATATGAAAAGAGCATTCTCTCTTTTCCTTTGCCTCTGTATCAGCAAAGGGAAATAACCTTGGGTTTCTCTGATCTCTGACAAGTTAATTGCATTCCTTCTTTTATCACTTCAAGTACAACACTGGGAGGCTTCATAGTCTCTTGGCCCTGTTCTGGGCAGATATGACAAAATTTAGTCTCCTGAAATAGATGTACAATCACCTTTTGAACTGTTTTCAGTGAAAATATTTTTGTCTTCATTTCCTTTAATGTCAATGCAGAGTGGATTAGATACAAATTATTGCAGAAATGTTTTCTACAGTTGGAGCAAGGGGCTCACATGCAGGTCACTGGATTTTGCTGCCAGGTCTGTCACTAAATTTCACCTTTGACTAGACATTCAAACATTGCATGCCTAAGTTTGAAATAGGTGTAATAATGATTGCTTCACTGGCAGCATTTTGCCAAGCATTAATTATGTATTTGTTAAATCTGTTATGCTTGAGCAGAAAGAAGTACAAATCCACACCACTGCCTGTAGTGCCTGTTCAGAAATAAGGCTTTATGAAGAAATGTAGGCAGGGATCTTTTTCAGGATGCGCATATTCCTGAAATTGTCAGAGGATCTTATTTATCTCTGCTACATACATAGGCAACTTGGTCCTTTCTTACCCTGGCTGACAGAAATTATTTCAGCATTCAGCAATGCCTAAGAGAGAGAAAAAAAAAAAGTAGTATCAGTCCTCTATCTTCAATCAATATATTAAAAAAGTTATCATAAGAAAACAAATATCCACAGGTCACTGGAGTGGCCAATGCACCCCAATCCTCAATGTCCTGCAGGTACTGTAAGGTAGCTTGATTAAAATAATTTTTCACTTGCTTCACTGTACAACAAGTACCATACACATATTCACTTAAAGAAGTCTACATGTAATAATTGGTTACCTTTGGCATCTTGTCTGTGTGTGAAAATAATGTGAAAACTCCTAATTTACAATTTGGATGATCCGGAGATATCATCAGGCAGAAATCAGTTATTTGTCTATTCATAAAGTTTGAGGGGAAGAAATAAAAATATGGGGGAATGGAAGTAGGGAATTTTTGTGATTGGAATGGAACCAACAATATCAGCCAAGACTCTTTGTACAGGGCAAACAATAACAAAAATATGACAACTCAGCTTCTTGTCTGGGAAAGTAACGTATAGAAGGTTATAGATTAGGTATAGATTAGGTAACAACAACAAAAAACCCATGAACCTATGCTTATTTTAAAAGTGTAATAACTGTTTTTGGAAGAATTATTTCTGAGTTTTAATCTTGGCCATCCTATTGATAAGTGCATATGTTTATTTGACCTGTAACCTCATGCATTCTGCATGCACTATATGTGCCTGTTTATTGTCAAGTAAATATAGTTACCTATCAAACTGAGACCTGAGAAATTCCAAAAGGAATTAATATTAATATGATGTTTAGTGCTTCTTTGATATGTGCTATTATGAGTAAAAAAACTTAGTCCTTAAACAGATAAGGCCAATTCCACTTTGAAAACTCTTCTACTGCTCTGCACCAGAATAATTGACAGGCACAAGATTTCAGAAAAAAGTAGAAGGCAAACCATGGTGAAGCCCTGTACTTCTTTAGCTCACACACTTTAAAAAAAAAAAAAACATATTATGTGTGTGTGCACACATAAAGTAGGTTGCACTAGCAAACAAGGAAGACTAAGTATGAGCTGACATATTGAGTTTTGCATCTGTGCTTTACAAAACTATCTTCCCTTCACTTCTACCTCTTACCCTGTACAAATGAGCAAGCAGCCATAGTTTAAGACTGGCCCATTAGGGTAAACTGTCTGTTTTTTTCTTCAGCCATAGGAGGTACAAAACTGTAGGAGGTACAAAAATAGACATATAATTTTCAGTCAAGAAGGTGATAACCTCCATAAGAGATTTGAGTGTGGTACAAGTTTTAGCCACCACAGATACATCTGTTTGATGTCAGTAATTATACTGCCCTGGATGGTAGAAAGTACTCTTCACTGTTTTACAGTTGTCTGAAGGGTATTCTGCAAATTTCTGTGTTCTGCATATCTTCAGCTTTTTACTTTTCATTCTCCCTGTCCATCAGGTTTCTGAAGAACATCAATCAGGGTGAAAACTACTTCCATTATAGCAGACCTACCCTAAATAAAATACTCCATTAAAAAAGCTACTTTGCATTAATTGTGCAGTAAAATGAGATTGTTCTTCATATTTTTATGAAATGTTGGAGCTGACCTCTGCTTTATGCGGCAATGTAGAAGGTAGTTATAGAAGGATCAGTTAATGCCATCATATGTCCATTCCATGAACACTAAGCCAATTGGTATAAGCCAGAATCAGTCCAGAAGCCATGTGAGTGTGTTGCTAAGCCTACACTAATAAGGCCTACTGAGAGGCTATAGAGTTGGCGTGCAGTTTATGCTCTCTTTCAACACATGAATCAAGCCTTTTCTGCAATGGCTTAAAGGCCTCCAAACAGATAAGTCTAACCATTAAAATACTTTTCTAAGAGGAAAATATGGATTTGAGACTCCAGGTAGAGGTTCTGGCATAGGAAAGACAGGGTGTAGTTCCTGCTGCAAAGACTGGTTTTGAGGGGCTTCCCACAGCAGCCCTCACTTTACTTTGGCAACTTCTTCTCAGCCCCACTCTATTTATCGTCCTCACATCTTTCCCCCTCCTAATCCAAATCTAACCTTTTTGTCTGGGCAAATGTTGGCTCATTCTTCAGTTAGGTTTAGATTTAGGATTAGGGCTTGGGTTGTGAGAAAGAAAGCCAAGAGCTCCAGCTGGAGTGGGACATGAAAGGGGCTCCCAAAGGACATTTCACTTTGCAGCCAACCCCTTCCTTTGGCATTCCCTTTCCAGCTCTGTTGCAACTGGAGCTCTAGGCTTTCTATTACTTTCACCTGTAACCCTACCTCTAACCTGAACTCTAACCCTAGAGCTAAAGATACAGAATTTACGTCTGCAGTTCTTGAGCAAATGGTTTAATCACCAGGCCGTGCAGTACATGATGATAGTACCAGCCCTCTTGCCTCCGATAGCTCCAATTTTATACTGAGGTACATGGTCAGACCTCTCAAAGGGACAAGTGTCAATGTCTATTCTGAAGGCAGAATTTGGGCTCTGGATCTTATGGAAACAGAAATTCCTCTTGCTCTTGGATTAGATGTAGTTGTCCCTCATTTTTAGAAGTTTTTATTGGCTATCTTAGGCTTTCCTCACTTTGTACCTGTGAGGGGAGAAGGTGGATGGGGACGACAGATCCCATTGTGACCTGGTGACAGATTTGTCTCCCTATGCACCGCAAGGGAAGCCAAAGTCCATCATCCAGCGTTTGAGATTCTGTTGCAGGTGCTTAATACTTGGATGTTTGACTGAATAGTTTGCAGGTAGCTTTTTATAAGAACACAGGTATCTGGGGACCTTAGGAATTCACTCCCCAATGAGACTGCACAATTCATTTCAGATAGGCCACCTGAATTACCTTCTTGTAACCACTGCGGGCATCACTGACATTGAAAACGGTGGTTCATTATGTACTCCCAGGTACCCTGTACTCCCAGGTACCCAGTTACTAACAAGTTCTTTAATAGATTAAGTTCTTAACTCTGTCAGGTATTATTTTGAGCTACATTTCTTCTCTTTCTTTTTTTCTTTCTTTTTTTTTTTAATATAAAAATACATTTCTCTTTAATCATAATTATTCCAAATTTTTGAAAAAATTATTCCTTGCAAAAAGTTAATATGTTCTTATACCAGCCTTTTAAACATGATTCATTTAACAATTGTAATATTAAAACTCTGACTGGGTAGTTTAGTGTTGCTATTGCATAGGAAACATAATCACTCATTTTATTACTGAGATGTGCCTGGAAAAGAAAACTTTATAAAAATGTAATTAATTGCACACTTTAAATCTCAGCATGAACAAAAATCAACATATAGATTATTAAGCCCATAGAGAAAATAATTAGTGATACTTTCAGGTTTTGTTAAAACCAAATATACTAAAATGCAATAATAATGCATTTTATCTGAAAGATACAGCAGATTACTCATCCCCTGTGACAGAGGAAAGACCTTCAGAACTTAATGTGGCTACCTCATAATTTGAATTATGAGGTGATAGAGAAAAGTTACTTCATAAATTTTAGTCATTGTAGCTGCTCACCATGTATCCTTCAATGTTTCATTTTAAAAAAATCATTTTTTCCAGCATTATTATGAAGCTTCTTTTATTCCCAGAAAGAATTACGAGTTTTGGGAAACTTTTCCGTTCTTTCCATTTCTCTTTTTTCCCACTTGTCATCATGAAAGTGTCACTAGAAGACATTAATATGGTAATAGTGCAGGAAATGGCAGAAACATTATTAGTACCTAACTTGTCTATTAAGAAGGATCTCAGAATTGCTAATTATTCCCAATCAAAATCTTTGTTAAAATTAATCTCCTCATTTTTCCACTGTCTTGAAAATTTTAGGTCTACCCAACCAATCTTTCTCCCTTTCTTTTATTCTGTAATGGAAATAAGCTGTTGGATGTATATGGCTGATTTCATTTATTGTTGATTCAGAGTAAGAATCTCGTACACTTAATCTGTGAGTAGTCCCAGAAGTCAAAATATGGAGGTTAGGTATAGCAAAGATTTCCAAAGAAACATAATCCCAAAATACATTGGCCCTGATCCTTATTTACATAAAGGTCCCTTTACAAATTCTGGCAACAGAAAGGAACCCTAACGTGTATTTAAATAAAATTTATACCCACTCTAAGATTTTTTATGCTGCCAGAACTGTGTAAACGAAAATCAGGTCCGTTACGTCGGAGTTTTATTTTTTTTCCTTTCAGCAGTTGCACTGTATGTATGAAAAAGCATTTCTTTGTAACTCCTACACTATCCTGTCCAAAGACATTAATCAATTCCAACAACAAAAATCTAATGTTTAAAAGGAAAATAATTTTTGGAGTTAGAATAGGGAAGAAAAGTTAGGATTATTCTGTTTTAAATACAATAAAATATAGGTGCGTTTTAAGCAATGCAATCTATTAAAAATGCTTTGCTTGGTTTTTCTTTTAGTATTTTGAGAAGCTGTGATGGGGCAAGCTAAATATCAGAGAGATTGGTTTTGCAGCAGGAGGCAAAAGGGATCGACTGAAAGATGGCTGGCAGAAAACCAAACCTGTGACCATTCTTAACTGTAGAGCAGTTATAGCTGTTTCACAATGAAAATGAAAAACAGAATGAGTCATGTTAAGTATCATATGTAGGATGGGTGTTCATTTCTCTTGAAGAAAATATGTTATGGAGGCAAATTTTTAAGGACTCTTTTAGATTTGCTCTGATAGGACACACTTGAAACTATGTTGAAGGGAGATGTCCAGTGAATTGCTTTCAAACTGTAGTATCTCTGGCCCCTAGAGTTAATTGCAGACAATTGGTGGCATTTCTGTTTGATTACAGCCCAGTTCCTGGACAGGCTGCGCATAGCCCAAGTTCAAGGATTTGTATTGTCTCCCTGAGAGTCCTTTCTCTAGACCTCTTACCTGCAGTTCTGGCCTTGGCCTTGCCCCATTTTAAATTTGTTTTTCCTTACTTTTAAGCCAAGATTCCAATGGATTCCAGCCTTTCCCTCTGCAGTAAAACCCTCTTGTTTTCATTCCCAGTGGAGCCTGAAGCCATAGAAAACAGAAGACAGCTTACTTCTTTATGGAGAAACTTTTTTTTTTTTTCTGAATTAATTTGTCACTAAATGCAGTAGATTCCAAGTCTATATTGTCCTGAAATTTCCCTGTTGTTGTTTGAAACCTATAGGAGCTGCAAGTCTTCAGTGCTCCTTGGCAGCGTGCTCATATTTTGAGATTACTTCAAACACCCTAAGCACTGTCAGTAAAGCTGTGGGTCCTGTTGGTAACCTTGATTTGTACCCCTGTTGGAAAGAGCTCAGAATCCTGACTCTGCCCTCTCTCTTCTGTTTTTATCCACTCTTCCTGTCTTAACTTCTGGTTTCCCCCGATTGCTCATTATTCCTAAAACCCTATGGATGTACTACATAGCTAACAGACTGTCTGTTCTGGCAAGGGCTCTTTTGGGACAACTCGCTGCCCATGAACATCAGCCAAGTTTGGACAAAAAGGAAAGTTTTCTACAGCCACTGAAGTGGACAACATAGTTTCCTGGATTCAGGTATAATGAAGCGAGTACCTGGGCTTTTTAACCTGTTGGTGGCTTGTGTTCATCTATTTGACCAGCCAAGGATGCAGTAAAACTTAGATTCTTAACCCCATTATCCTACTTGGATTTTCTTCTGACATTATTATTAGAGGTCTCACAGCACTGAGTGAAAAATAGATGATGACAATTATCATGAAAAGAATGTGGAAACTTTGCCTCTTAATACAAATGATTTTTATCTTCACAGACAGAGACTCACAGAGAAAAAATGCTGAAATGTCTTGGAGGAAAGCCAAATGGCAGTGTGAGGTGGAGGAAAATGATTAATAGTCAGACCAAGAGCAAAATATTCAGACATAGTTATCAGAAAGAGGTAGCTTTATGTATACATGTAAATCAGAAATATCTAAAATGTAGAATCCTCTTCCTCTATTGTATGAGATTTCACTATGCTTTGCTTAATATGAGTCTGGTTTTTTTCCTGTCTCCCTTTGATCATTTGTACAAAATATTTATTTTCTCTGCTTGACCTCTAAGTATTTCTTTAGTCTGCTTGAACTTTATTCCATTTTAATCACCAAGTTGATTCAAACCCACAATACTGTAAAAGCCATTTAACAGGTGATACAGTTGTTGCAAATGAGTGAATAGTTCTCAGATGTTTTGAATGGCTAAAAGTTCACAAGCCATATGCACCATTGCAATTCTCCCTTTATCTGAAAGAACTGATAAAGACCTAGGATTGAGTGGCTGAGGAGCCTCAATTGCCATGCTGCTTTAACATGATTAGCAAAGTTTCTGAAACTTAGTAAAGGTTTTAGATAAGCTGGTACTGCTCTTACTATACCTTTTTCTAGAAGAAAAATGTCCTGATATACTTCTTTATACTTTAGTTTTAGTTATTTTAGTTATTTTAGTTATTTGCGGAAATAATTCAGCAAAGCGTTTGTCTAGCTTATTAGATATTACATAAGTAGGGTCTGTGTACATAAGAATTTTGACTGATGGGTGGAAAAGGGATTTTAACTATTGATCAGATCAAAAATTCTCCCTAGGATACCTGACTTTTTTTCAGTGCACTTCAGAATGCTTTTCTGAATGACCTTGTATTATTCTCACTTTTGCATGGGCAAAACTGAGGCACATGTAAAATAGTCCATTGCTGTCTCATACCCTTGAGAGCTTCAGAGATCTGCTCATTGGCACACTGTTGTGCTAAGCACATCTCAGAGAGGAAGTGAGAGACACAGCCACAGAGACAACTAATAAACTCAGCCAGACTAAGGAGCACGAAGAAACAGGGAGATTATTGATTAACGTGTTGGTGGGTTTCACTGATAGTGGCAGCCTGAGCTTTAAATTTTCTTGTAGGCATCACGGTACAAAATAGTTTCAAGTGTGCTGTAAGTGGGAGCATGCTGAAGTAATTTTGTGAATCTTTATAGAGAATACTTTCTAAATATGAAGAAAGGATGAAAGCACCTAACTGAAATGTGAAAAGGGGACATTGAAGGTGGACCTGAGGTCACCCAGGTGAATAGTTGCAAACCCAGAGACAGTCAGGTCTGCAGATTCTCTCCTTGCTTCAAATCCATTAGGCGACACTGCAGAACACTCCCTTGACCTTCACACAAGAAAACAGAAATAACCAACAGACCTACCAGAGCAATGTTTAGGTGATTAAAGATTTCTTCTGTTTTAGTGACATAATAGACGCCACAGCTAATAGACAATGAGCTATGGAAGTCTGGAAATATCAGCAGAGTGAGAATCAGAGTACTGAAGACTGAGTGTGAACCTAAAGCAGCCTGCTTATTCTTCAGAATTACTTATCATCAGTAATTTTGTAGGCAGATATTAAAAAAAAGAGCTTAAAGAGAGATATATTGTACTGTATCCACTGCATAACTACAGACCTGCAAGCACTGTATAAAGCAAACAAACAAACAAACCCCACCAAACCCAAACAAAACCTTCTTCAAAGGCACAAAGGTATTTGGTATTACAGCTTTACCTTTCTAGAAGGAAACGGTCTTAGCACGATAGGTGAACTTAGCCCAAATCATACCACAGTTTTGGCAGGTTACCTTGCTTAGTGTGTTTGTGCTGATACTAAAGCTGAATTGTCATCACTTTATGGCAACAGATAATATTCCTTGAAAGCGTGCATAGGTTACAGTAGAGCAAAATTTCTTCCTTGCCATTAGAGGACAATGAAGACAGTATCAAAATACTTGAGAACACAAGACTTTACAAGTCAAGCTAAAATGATAAGGATCTTATCTGAATTAAACAGAAGTGGATAGAGAGACTACATAGCAGTTTAGACCCTAAGGCCCTCACCCTTTTGGCAACTATATCTGGCTAGCTCTCTGCAAGCCAGACTTGCATATGTAGGTACAAGTTGCAGAAGGGAGAGCCTGGGAATCCTTGCAGACAGGAGGTGGATGGCGGGGGGGCTTCTGCAGGCAGGATCAAGATTGCTAATCTGGCTCACTGTGCCAAATGGCTGAAACTGCTGAAACCCTGATGGATTCAGAGCCCTTTCAGCATGCTTTTGGAGACCTGAATTTTCATTACTTCCTACTACAAATGCACCATTTTACTGGGGCAAAGATCTGTTGTGATATTGAGCAGAACCAGAAATCAGATCCCTTATGACAATGTTTATATATTTCCTACAAGGCTTGTTTCCCCTTGTAAAATGCACATCTCATTTCCCTGATGAATGACATCACAGACCTTCATAAACATCTTTCTTTTACTGTAGTCCAGGTGTAGTTATTCACCTGAGTCAATATATCTAACACAATTAATTGAAATAAATCTATATATCTTGAACAGCTGCAGCTTTTGGGGAAAAAAATGCTTTATGGACACATATCTATTGTCACCCCCCACAGTGTCACATTTTCACCTGCACACATAAACACACAGCCACTCATCATATACGACTCTGTAGCCATTTTCAATAGCGTTCATTCCACTTTAAACCACCTGTCAAAACAGCCGTTTAATTAGGTTAAGCTGTCTGGCTTTGTGAAAAGGTTTTACTGTACTCTGATGTCCTTGCTATAAAATTAATAGTTTGACCAGCTTCTGAGGGGACAGGTTTTTGCACTTGTGAAAATCAAATTAAAGGCACCTTTGCCAAACAGGATAAAAAAAAAAGATCTTGGTGTCTGAAACTTTGAAAGCAACACTTCATTTATTATAATCTTTTTCTAATGCCAAAGTACAAATTATATAAAGAAATGGAACTGCAGCTGCAAAGAAGCCAAGACTGTAACATGTAGCACATGTCACCCTTGCAGTTGGTGGAGCAGTTGCAAGACGATGAAGCCGTCAAAGGACTTGCACTTCACTCTGCACAACCTGTTTGTTGTCCAAGTCACTGAGGAAGAAGGAGAGTCTCTTCACTTTACTGTGATCTCTCTCACACTTGGGTAAGTCTCATTCCTGTGGCTGTCAAGGTAACTCTGTGCTGGCCTCGTGAATCACAAGCTCCCTGAATACCAGCTTAGCTGGGAGTTGAAAAGACTCCAGTGATACTGATCTGTAAGAATAACCTTTTTTGTCAAGTGACAGCACTCAGAGAAAGAGCATGTCTAAGAAAAAGAGAGTGTTGTTAGGCTGTGGTTACCTCCTGGTAACTCCTAAGGAGTGTGGGCTGCTGCCTGCAGAGATAGGCTTATTTCAGTGGGAGCAAAAATGTCTAAATTCCCACGTCATTGATTCTACCTTGAACTGTCTGATTTCCTTCAGAGTTGTGAGGTTCTTAACTATAATTGGAGAAAAGCTTCCATTTATTATGGTAGTTAATACTGATGTCACTTGCAAATACTCTTATTACAGTACTATGCTGAAGGTCTGTTTAGTATGCATGCCAGGTTCTATAAACTTATTAAAAAATTAACGTGATCCCTGAGGTTCTTACAATCTAATTAAGACACAGTTATGAAAGAAATGATCAAGTAAAGCTTACCTGACAATGCATATGCGGATTTTTCCATTTTATTTAAAATTAGTTTTGTATTTAATATTAGTTTGGTACTAACTGGTTGCTTATAAGCATTGACTGGTAAGATTTTGGCAATTTTTTTTATTTTTATAGTACCTGTTTGGTAATAAATTTATTTTATCTGAATGATAGCAGACCCTCAAAAAAAAAAAAAAAGAAAAAATATTATAATTAACAATAATTCATCTTCTGATAGTTACTCATGGGTTTTTTTAAACTGCTTGGTTTGACTGCTCACAGCAGAGTGGGCCACTTAGGATAAGAAAAAATAACTAGGTTTTATCAACAACAAATTTCAAACATACAGTGCTCTCAAATACTCAAGTCTGCACACAGAAAGACTATCCTAAGGTGTATCTATCCTACAGCTACAATAATATATAACTCAGGTCAGGTTCCAAAGCTACCTGAAAAGCTTAGTATATGAAAGCTTGAAGTATAACTTCTACTTAACCTTAAATATTGTCCAACTTCAGTACAGCTGTGAAATAATCTATTTCTGATCAAACTTCTCCTCATTCTCTGGATACACTTTCACTGGGACCCTTCATTTTTATTCTTCAGTGTAAGCCAGTCTCAATCAACAGTTTGCAATCTACCTTCCAAAGTCAACAGAAACTGGTTTTGAACAAGCAAACAAGCCACCTACATTTTATTCATTTTAAAAGATAAAATGCAACATTTTTTTATTTCTGCTAACTTTTCCTCCAGGCTTCCTTCTCTTTATTTTTCTTTGTTATTGCTGTTTTCTGTAAATTTATATGAGATAAGTGACGTATGTCTTTAGTTTTCAGGCTAATATTACACTCCCATGTGTGGCTTTCTTAAAGCCTTTCTGGCTCTACGATGCTGCTCTAGCAGAGCAGAAGCTGCGGTTTACCAAGAATGCTCTCTGGAATGCACAATCAGTGGTAACTCTGCAGTTTCTATGTACCTACCAGTTCTTTTTCCAATAACCAGAAAATGACATGCAAATAATTTCTTTTTTATTTGATGCAATAATTCTACTTAGCTGATATCGATTTTCTGGATTCAAGTGGAGTTCTACTGCACCAAGTTGATCTCATGCTTTAGGCCTTTACTTGCTTGCTTTATTTGTTATAGAATGGCTGAACCCTTTGTGCTTTGCAGAGTATTGTTTGTAGACTGCTATGCTAGGACTTCTGACTTGCTGGGTATTTGTTTGTTTCTAGGATGTTAATTTTATTCATTTTGATACAATATCTAATAGGGACTTGCAGAAACAAAATTCACAGTCCCGCCCCATGTCCCTAAGCATATACTACTGTAGTTTACTTTTGTGTCAGGTCTGATGATCATGCAGCTACAGGGCAAGTTGGTTTAGTCAGCTGATTCGATAGAAAGACAAGTACCAAAAATGTTCTGGTACTTCTGTGGAGCAACATACACTCAATGGCTTTTGTTCCTGTAAGTCTTTCTAAAATTTCATAATAATCTGTATAATTTTTGTGCAGAAGAGATTTCCTGCAGATTTCCTGCAGGTTTTCCTGCAGCATCATTTCCTGACATCACAGTGTAAGTGCCAGCTGCGGCTTTCCTTGACCTGGCCTTCCAGCATGACATACACTGAACATACCAGCCACAGTGGAGATGTCCTTCAGTTGGCCACACCTTCTGCTTTGTTCTTTAGTATCAATGTGTGCAGCACCCAAGATTTCAGTCCAACAAGTTTAAACTCAAGACTGTCAAATTGCTAGCCTGGATTCTCCAGGTAGAGAGCTTTTTGACTCCCATGCTTAGGTCATATATCTCTTTTTTTTACTGTTGGAAATCAGAAAACAACAGCTCAGTTTTTATTTTCTTGCTATTCTTTTGCTGCACGCTGGTTTCAAACTAAGAAACATATTTCTAACATTGTCTTACATGAGAGTTCATCTTGCTTTCACATAAATGTTGGATTTTGGTTCGATTCCCCTCAGAAACTAAGAACTGTGCTGGAAAGAATAAACAAGACACGGATTCATTAGGATGCTTTTTTAATATACTTCATTCTCAGCAGCTCAACTCATCACACAGAGATAGTGACCAAGAACCCATGTCCTGGGGGCATTTTCTGTTGTGGATTCTGATAGGGACAATGCAATACTTACCTAACGGTGCATGAATATAAGATAGCAATTAGATTTAATATAGCTGAATTTATGAGAGCAAGCAACTTAGTCTGTGACTGAGCTACAGACTGAAACTCAATTTCCTTACATCCCCTCTTCACTTGCCCAAACAATCAGCCCAGTGGTGCATAACCTCTTTCATTTTGTAAAAATTCTGTGCTGAGTGGTATGATGACTCAATATCTTATTCTTACTATTTTCTTATATCCTGGAAGCTGTTGCAGTACTGCTGCTAAAGTTTTAATTTTGTACTAGCTCATAGTGTGATTGCTAATGCATGTTCTTCATCAAAAGTGTAATGGATGTGAACAGTAATTGCATAGAGTTAAAAGGGGTTAATTGGGCACGCAAGCTTCTCTGCAGGTTGTCCACCGTCCACTTAGCTGCAAAATCCAGTGACGCTGCAAAAAAACATCTTCTCCGTAAAAACATGACATCTCTATATAACACACAAAGCACACTGACATCATTCTGACAGGTAGAGTACTATGTTAAGCCATTATTATTGCCATGCATAATTTTTTATAAATATCTACAAAGTACTTAATTCATTTTGTTAGTGGTCCTTTTTACCACAGTGGAAGACAGAGAGAAAAAAAAGTTTGCTTTCAGAGCATATGGCATATATTTTATAATTCAGTGAATGCAATCCAAAAAAAGACTGTATGTGTCTGCATGTGTGTATGACAAAAAGATGGGGAAAGAAGGAAAGAGAGAAGGAAGGAGAGAGTTTCTATGAATTAGTTTGATCATCTGTAGATTCTTTTCTCTATCACATTTCATTCACCTAATTTTCGCTTTATAGCTTTGCAGGAAAACAATGATCAGTGTCTGAAAATCATAAGGCACTGAACAAGCACTAGGCACAATCCCAGATACATTTATATATATACCTGTAGCTCCTGCTACCTGAAAAGTTTGTGTGGACATTCAGCCTGTAAAGGGTCCATGCCTTGATAACTCTCAGGTACTGTGACAGATGGCAAAGAGGCAGATGCCAACAATCCTCCTCCCAGTGCAAAAAGCACCATGCTACAAAAGCAGCTGACATTAATGGACCTTCTGTGGCAGCCCTGTGGGTGAACTACTCTACAATGACAGTGGAAGACTCAGATTCTGACTGATGTTATACACTAAAATAAAGTTCCATCTGTGTCTCTCAGAAAAAAAGTATATATTACCTAATGATGCTTAAGGGTTGGAGTGATTTTAAGGCATAATAATACTTCCACTTTTTAGTTGTACAAGAAGTATATCTGTTTTATTAAGCTTATAAACAATGCTACATATGGTTCTTTGGGGAAGGAGGGATGGGACTGATTTCTGCATGCATATGTGTAAGCAGCTGAGTCCTGTTTGTTTATTCACGCATTCATTTTCCCACCTGATAGCCAATCAGATGAAAAAGGTACAGACAATAATATCCAAAATAACTGCACATACAACGTGACTCAAGCTAATGGATGCACACAGGAGACAGGACTGCATCCTCTATACATGTTAAAAAGGCTGGTAATATAGTTACAAATGCTCTGTCTTTGCTAATGAATTCTGTACTAGTGTAATTTAACTACCCACTGCAAACTTCTACTGTTTGATGCTCTTCAGAGGGACAAAACAAGTTGATGATCCTGTTTTTATCACATTTTCAGCATGTGTTCTCACAAAAGTGCCTGCCTCTGCTTTTATAAAAAACATCTGCAGAAAGGATTTGAACCAGAATATTCACATTGACAAAGTTTTGTTGATGCAAATATCTTTAATATAAGTAAAGCCTTAGTAACTTAGGACATTTAGTTCCATCCAAGGTAAAATCAATGTGCTTTTCATAACGTAATTTAAAATATTTTGAAACAAAAAATACTGGACACATTAACATTATCCATTCATATGCTGTATATATTTTTTGCTTGAGTAAATAATGAAATAAATAATAATTCAGTGGAGGAAGCCCTTCTTGCTTCACTATATGCTAGATTTTATGTTAGTAGGATTTTTTTTTTGCATCAGCAGGGACATACAACTCATAATAGCAGCCAGTGTCATTTTACACACTTCCTTTAAGCCAGTACTCTCTGAATATTTTATAAACAAAGATTAAATCTCACAGCCTCATTGGGCTTATAATAAAGTATTACCTACCTATCATACAGATGAATTATGTTTTCATACATAGAATTATGTTTTAGAGAAGAGTTCAGAGTCTGGTCTCTCAAGCCAGTCTGTAAATAAGGCATGCCAAGAGAGCTCTGAAGAAATGTTTCAACAATCCTACTGAGTATAGCTCCTATTGTATTAGAAGTGCAAGCCAATAGTTAATAAAGTAGTTCATAAATCTGCAATCCCTTATCTGGGTGTAGAAATGATGCAGGTCCTTAAAAGTACATAGAATGTGGTTGTGCTGAATTAAAGTAAAGGAACACAGTCAACCTGATATCTAACCAATTACTAATTATGAGATAAAAGTGGTTCTACAGACATCTACAAGAGCCTGACTGCTTCCTAGAACTTGCAGGGGGATTATTTGTAGGTAAATCAGATATTTCTGGCTGATTTCTGGCAGGTCATAATCCAAATATTTTTCTGCTCTGACCACTTTGAGGTTCAAATATCTTAGATATAGAAACTTTCCTTCCCTACAGAGAACAGCCATTCCATCTGGACTTATACAAGCTTTAAAAGAGCAAAAAGATTCCTTGTGTGCTCCTCCCAAGCTGCATGCACACACAAAGAACTGATATTATCTGGCTGCAGGTAAATATCGTGCTTGGAGGAATAGGGAAAGTAAAAAAAAAAGGTGTTTAAAAGTGTTTTGTGTTCTGTTCACCTACCAGAAAAAATCTGCAGGAGTGGTCCCCTGACAATGCAAATAGCAGATAATTCTTTAGTAGTGTTGTGCATATATAGACACATTGCACCTATCTGAATGTGGAAGCTGAGCTCCTGCTTTGGGTGAAAAACTTCCAGCTAACTTATACTTTTTTGGGTGATACTGTAAGGAAAGTAAAAGACTTTAAGAATCTTTCCTTGAAATAAAGTTAAGGTTATAAAGAAAATAATTACCTAGCACTGTTTTTTCATGCTTAGGTGGTAGTGACACAGAGAAAATTAATTCTCACTGAGGTCTGCAATATGTTAGATCTCCTCTGGCAACTTCAGTTCAAATCTTTAAAACCTTTGTCCTATGTATCAACTGGAAAATTTGTAACAGAAATCATTATTCAGTAAAACAGTTCTAGAGGTTAAAATGGGATTAAGACATTTGGGAGACTGAAGCTTAGAGATTTTTTATTTTTTTCAGGTACCAGGTGCAAATTCAGAAGAAATTTTGAGACATGCAGAAATACATAGAGAAAACACATTTTTCTTTCTGGACATATTCATATTAGGCAAGTGTGGGCAGAATGAATGTGTCACACCAAGCACTCACAGAGGCCTCCTAAGGTGTCCAGAACAGGAGAGCACAGAAAAGTCTGCCCTGACATACACTGTGACAAATCTCACTCTTTCCTTGGAGAACTAAGGTGGGTGAGTAGGGCTGAAGAAGAGGACCTACTGTTGCCTTAAAGTCTCTGTTTCATCCATATCTGATTTTTTAAAAAAATTATGAACCCCCAGTGGATGTACATAGTCCACTCTGAGCTGTATACGTAGTGAAGCTGACTTGGGCTGTTTACACAGTTAGGTACACAATGAAACTTGTCTTAAGTCCTACCCTGGAGAAACAGAAGATGTGCTGCTTTGCAGAGATGTTCTTTAGGTAAAGGTCAGCTAAAATCCTACTAGAAACCTTGAGGATCCTTTAAAGTAGTTCCTTAAGAGAGCGAGCTGTTTACTGGACATGGGATTCTTTGTGAAACTTTCACTACTTTTCATAAAAGTCAGGGTTTCAGTGAGGCGAGTTTTCAGCTACACCAAAGCAGACTTCTCTAAGTGGTTATTCTACCTCCAGAGGTACCTTAAGCCAGTAACTCCTTAATGGTACAGGATGCGGGGGGAAAGGGGGGCAGAGGGGAAGATATTAGGCTCAAGCACAAGCTTATTTTCAGGTTTAAAAAAGCAGAGGGTCTGAATAAACGTAAAATTAAAGCTCTCATCACCAGCACAAGAGCAGGAATATAAGAGAATAATATGACAATTCCTGGACTTACTCTGTGTGCAATATGCACAAATAATTGAGCATCAGCAGCAGAATGCTGTCACTAATGCATAAAGGTCTGCCTCATGCTGTTCCTGGACTTCTGGCTGTGGAGTGTCTCAGGTGGCAATGCATCTGGGCACATTCTCCTGTAATGTAGGAATCCTAGTAATACATCCTAATGGAGCATCCTAATAATATTTCTCACCTGGACTTAATTGTGAGCATCTTGCTTTGTATTTATGTGAGCCTTATTTCCAGGCTCCAGTAGAGTTGCAAAGCTCTTCAGAGCCAGGGATAACAAGTCAATGTGACATTTAAGCAAACTCTGTACTATGCTTGCTTGTACCCTGAGTGGCCAGAGACTAGCCTTTATGCCATTTGTACATTCTGAGTCACTTTTGTCTGCCTTTGAAACTGGTGTCCATAAAATGAAAGATTAATGAGATCTTCTGCAGCCATCCCTCACGCAAATAACATTCATCCCCTCTACACTCTGCCTCTACAGAAATGACATTTAGCCTGCTTCACACAATGCTGTCTGATATTACAGATTGTGCAGGGTCACTTCCTCCAGCCTCCCTATCCTAAAACTCATGTGCCTGCACAAAACTAAGTGAGATTCAGAATCAGCAGGGATTTTTGAAAAGTCATTGCCCTGTACAAAATGCTCAGCCTAAATGGCGAAAAGTCGGAAACAATCATTGTGCGAGTGCCCAGCTCTTAGTTCCAAAAGAGTTAATTTCTGCTTTCCTGTTCATTTATTAAAACCTATAAAACACACTCTTCTACAAGCCACAACAGATCAACAAAATAATTAATCTAAGCAAACTAGTTGCCAAAATTATTTCCTGACTTTTTAACTCCTTTTCTTTTTTTTTTTTTTTTAATGATACAAAATATAATTTCTACATTGGGCATAAAAGGAGGTTTTGCAGAAAAGAGAGAGAGAGAGAAGGAAGGCGGGAGGGGGGAAGAGAAAAGGAAGCAAGGAAAGAAGGAAGGAAAAAAGAGAGAGGGTGGTAAGGACAGAGGAAGGGAGGGAGGAAGGAAGAAAGGGAAAATGATGGAGAGAAAGAAAAAAGAGAGAAAGAGGAAGGAAGGGAGGGAACAGGAATTGTCTAACTTGCATCTGCACACAAAGTACATTCTGTAAAGTACAGGAAATCGGGTACTATGTACCCAGCGAACTCATGTATTAAGTGATTTATGTTAAAGAAGAAGTTTCATCCAGCTATATATTCTCATAGACTGTTTATTTTGGTTATGAAGGAAACTACAAATCTGCAACTCATAACTCATATAGCTCCTTTTTCCTTAATTAACTATTTAACTAAAAACCACCTGGTAACCTGCCATATGCAATCAGCTCATTCTTCAGATTTTCATTGCAAATTCCTTGTTGTTGTGATAGCCAAAAGACCCTCCTTATAGGGGGAAAGGAAATTAATCCATGTCCCATTGTTCCTCGCTGCATAAAACTAAATCCTGTGCTTCTTCCTCCCTCCTCTGGGAATTTCTGTAGTGCAAGACAGAGCATGCATTAAAGCAGAGATGTTTTAATGGATCATTAGCTTTCTTACTGGAGGCTTCAGCAAAGGAAATATTCTGCTGTGGTCACTGGTGAGCACAAAATATATTAAGGGATATGACACAGATGTTTTTATATCCAACTTATTCTGTACCTCTACAAAATCCAATGCAGAGAAGCTAGAAAGGGACTAATTTAAGGGGCCTGGTATTTAGAGCTTTTGCCTTGGTTAAGGACAGCAGGAAGCTCAGGTTCCAGGTTTAATTCAGACCATAAAAGTGACTTAGGGTCCCCTCTGGTCACCAGGTGTTCCTCTATGGTAACTGACCTCTGGTTTTTGCCGTTGCTCGCTCTCTCTCTTTCTCCCTGTTCTTTGAAAACAGAGCAAATAAAAACGGCTTTTCCTAATGAATAACTTGCAATATTCCAAAACAGTTATCTTCATACAACAGGAAAGCCATATCTCATTCACCACTGTCGATACAACCCTCACCATCAGTACCAACACATTGAGTCATTGTCATCATGGACTGAGATAGGGAAATGCCATAATTAGCATATCAGACATGGGGATAGCTGGTGTAACTTGCTTAAAAGTATTTAGGAAGGAATAGGAATCAAAAGCATCTTAAATGAATTTCTGGATAACTAATTATCAGGGATGTTCTTTACAAATGATAACTCCAGCTAAAACAAAGTAGAGGATGAAAATAATCCTGCTTGTTTCTTTCTTTCTTTGTTTCCAAGTAGAATGTTTAGCTATTTTGTACAGTGAATGCAGGAATTGAACACTGCAGCTCTCGGCAAGTCTGCAGAGCTCTATCTTCTTTCTTCCGCACATATGTTCCTTTGCCCTGTTTGAAGGAAGCAGTTTGACATACTGAATCAAATAAAAATCCATAGATAGCTATTCTAGGCAAAACAGACAAATAAGAGAAGGGAGGAGGGGAGACTATAATAAACAGAAAAACAACCTAACTCTAAGAGTATTTGGATTTGAAACCTTATTTCTCTGTCTGCATCTGCATGTGACAGACAATAACGCAAATGTAAAGATGTAAAGAAGGGACAGTAGCGAGAAAATAAGCTGCAAATTTGTAAGTCAGGAGACTAGATATTAGAGTAGAGAGAAAGTAGTGATAAAGCTTTGGGTGGGGCAGCCTCAACATTAAAGACTAGTTTCTCTTTCATCTCAGCTCCTGTAATAAAACCCAGTGAAATGGATCTTGGAAATTGTAAAGCCGATTGCTGAATCGGTTTGGGGAAGGTGAGTACTGTTGTTATTGCTGCTCGCTCTTGCTCTCCCCTACTCTTTTGCTCACTCAGTGAGTCCATATTTGGAACACAAGAAAAACATTTCTCAGCTAGCATGAGATTATATTTTTTACTAGTGTTTGACATTTCTGTGGCCTGTGATCACAGTAGAATTTTCTCCATAAAGTGATATCATCCCCACATGACTAAACCGGAGCTGAAAATCAGGCTCAGGAAGAAAACAAGCTAAAGATACCTGACCACAGCCTTGTATCAGGAAGGGAGGTGACCTGAGGCCACCAAGCAAGGGGAGCCGATGGAAGGGGAAAAGACTCCCAACTGGAGTATAAATGACTTGGTTTATATTCTTTTACATAGTTTGTGTGACCTCTAGTGGCCTTTGCTGCCTTTTGTGTCCCTGCGCCTTCAATATGTGGAAGTCACCTGGACCTACCGATGCAGCAGCATATTTACACGGATGTTAGTGACTGCTAGGTTTCTGTTGCAGAAGCGCAAGTCAGACAGGGGTTAGGGATAGATATGTCCACGCTCTTTCCTTAAATAAACACAGGGGAAAAAAAAATAATTAAAATAAACTTAGCTACTTCCCCTTCCCCCCAGACAACATCTCCCAAGACAGAATCACAGAATGGTTCAGGTTGGCCTAGTCCAACCCCCTGCTCAAAGCAGGGCCACCTAGGGCAGGTTGCTAAGGTCTCTGTCCAGTTGGGTTTTAAACATGTCAAAGGATGGAGACTCCATAGCCTCTCTGGACAATCTGTTGCACTGTTCAGTCACCCTCATATGAAAAAAACTCTCTTTTTTAATGTTTAAATGGAATTTTTTGTATTTTAGTTTGTGTTGATTGCTTCTTGTTCTCTCACTGGATTCCACTGACAAGACCTAGTGCATTTTTTTTTTTATGTTAAGAACCTTTGATACACACAGTAGAGACAGATTAAAATAAAAGATTTAAAAACTCCCCACACAAACACATATTTTTGCAGGGTGGATTTTTCCTCCTTTCCTTCTCTCACTCCAGCAATTTCCAGGGCCTCTGAGCTGTAGCACACTCCACACAGTCCTCGCTCTGTGTTTGTTTGACTTGGCTATGTATTTGCTTCCTACTGCTCTCAGGAGCCTCCTCATCTCTGCTCCTGCTGGATGCTCCCATCTTGCCCTTCTCTCCCTGCTGACCCCTTACACACTCTGTGGCATCCCTCACTTCCACAGGCACTCCTGATCTTAAAAAGGCATAAGCTCCCCCTCCACCTCCAAAAGGGTTCCAGAATTTTGCAGCAAGGAAAGGTCAAACAGGTGATCTTCTTCCCTGCTGTTCAGTCACGTTTTTTTAATGGAACATAGTATAAATAACGTACTGCAGGAGAAGAACAAATGATGTGTTTGCTGACTGTTAGGTATAGTTGGTAAACATTAATGCTAGCTTTCCAGTATGCTGGTGTGCTTAGATTAAGCTGGGAATTTTTCCAAAACTCCCAGTGAAAAAAATGTATTAATCCAAATCAGAACAGTTTCTTTTACAGGGTTAGTATTGCATTATACTGCAAGCAGCAGATGGTGGGAGTACTTGTATAGTAAGGTATACACAGACAGATGACGTAATGAAGGTATATCCTTCATTGCTTGTCCTAGAATAATTTTATGTTATAATTTAGACGTTAATAGATTTAGCTTTGTAGCTCTTTTGCACTGCACATCACTGTCTTGTCCCTATTTTATGGACAAGGAATACAGTCAAAGACAATGATAAAGATGATTGTACATTATCACATCAATACATTTTCATACACACTAATCCTAGATTTTATACTACAGTAACAGTTTGAGTTACTTGGCTAAACCAACACAGGAAATATGCAAGAGAAACAAGATTATATTCCAGCATTTTTTTTCTTTTTTTTACTTTTTATGTTGTTTCTAACTACAGGGTCTGCCTCTGCTAATGAAAAAATGAAAGATTTAATCCCCCAATGTACATCACTTAGTCATCAACCTTGATTGACTTTAAATAATGAGGATGATGGTGAGAGTAGGATCACGTTAAAACACCATCAGAAAAGCTTAGGTGAATTTGGTTTTTCCGTACGTATGAGCAGGAGCATTTCCTGTACCCAATAGCATGTCTGAAAGAAGGAAGTCTTTTGCAATCACATAAAAGTTATATTAAAAAAATCAAAGAAATGAAAAAACAACCCAACATTCATTGTAATCATCAAAATATATTTAAAGCCACCAGCCATTGAGGTAGCCTGGACATTTTTCAACCTCAAGGAATATTAGTTTTGACCCTTTTGGCCTTTTGATTTAATAATTTTACAGTGCGATTGAATTCTAATATTCAGGTGTCTGGGAAGAGATGCTGGGTGCTGAGCTGGTATTGCTCAGGCTGAGCAGATGGCATACATTGTGTCTGAGAAGAAGAAGCTGGTATTTCTTGTTAGTTATGTTTGCACTGTGTTGCAATTAAATAAACACAGTAAATATACACACCTAGGTTTTTTTGTTTTCTGGGTTTTTTTTTTCCTAAAGAAAGAGCTGATTCCTCACCTGTTTGTGAGAGATAAGCTATAATGTACTGTTAACATACAGTTTTTATCTCTGCTCAGCAATAAAGATGGTTTATAAATGATATCTCTGCCATAAGGTAAGCAAAGATAATAGACCTGATTTGTACGCAGCATATGGGCCCTTGTATCCAATTTATTTCCTTTTTTATTTCTTGGATTTGCCTAAGGCATGTGTCCTGTTTGTTTAGGGTTTCATCCAAAAATGAATCTTAAAGGCATCTCTTCAAATTGTGCATTTCCCCTGTTATTAACAAAGTGTAATTCAGACATCTGCTAAACTGTCCGCCAATACAATCTTAAGAAAGACAAAACTAACATAGCTCTAGCTAATTATTGTGTTAATTCTACATTGTGGAACTTTAGCATCTGCATTTAATAGAAATGTGTTATAATGAAAATATGCAGTTTAAAAACAGCTTCTGAAATGTAATCACTTATCTAGAGGAGGAATATTTTTTATTGCTATATAAGCATTACACATGTATTTTGGATCATGCTCAGTTTTTTAAATGGCATTCTTTAAGACAGAAGAATAAAGTTAAATTAGTATAGTTCAAAGAACGCTACAAAATAGCTTAGTGGCTCTACTTTCTGCCTAATGGCTGTGAGACTTGCCAACATCCAAACATGTGATTCAAAAACCTTCACCAAGCTGTTTCTAGCCCTGGAAGGACCAAAAGTCTCTCTCAGGAAGGAATTTGACCACTGTGGTTTTGGAAGTTAAAACACAATCTCCTGTGAGACAGCTCTACTTTAATGAAAAGAATTAGCCCTTCCTTAGTTTCTGTATCAAAGAACTTTGGCACATGGATCAGCATTTGCAAATGCATTCAGTTATGTGTCAGATTTAATTTAAGTCTTAGTCCTAACATGATCAGCAAAAACTCAGTAATAACTCTTATGTGCTACTGCATCCATAACTACCACAACAGTTTAAGATGCTGCAATCACGGCCCACGTGATTGTCTGATATTATGTCTCCAACGGAAGTTAAAACTGAGTGGTGGTAACAGATGATGTGTCCACTGGAATCCTATCTCAGACTAAAAGAGAACGAGTTAGCTTAAACTATTTTCAAGATTATTCTGATTAAAGTAGCTTTTCCTTTGAAATGGACAAAATAGATTCATTCAATCTAGAAGAGCAGCTCAGTTCCAGAAAAAATAACTGAATTTTTTCTTTATGAAATCTTAGTTCCGCTGAAGTCCATTAGGACTTAACACAAAATTTCTTTGTATTAAATTCTTGTTGATTTACAAGGGATGAGGATTTCACCCCAACTTTTTACAGTGTCAAATTTTGCCAGAAAAACAAAACTTATGTTCTCTTCCCTTTTCTTCAGTGCAAAATAAGCCAACCGCCTGCTTTCACACTTCCTATTTGGAACTGCTGCAGAAACTGAACCCTGAATGCAGACTGTGATTTATAGTTCTTGCCACACTAAGACAACACATCCACAAAACTATGCATTTTCCCCCTTCAGATCAGTAGAGCTTGAATAACAACCCCATCTACCAGGCCTGTAGAAAAATCAGAAAGGCCTTACCTTTTATATATGGAGGGTCTGTTTTAATACTTTGCCTAAGGGGTAGATTTTACCTTTCTATTTTTAGGTGCCAGGTGACTAAATGAAATAAGAGCCAGAGTTGGGTTCTGAAGGAAAAAAAAATTTACTCAGAGTTTTTAAAATTTTCATTGATCCTACTTCCAGAAAGCAGTGTCTGAATAAGAGAGCATCATCTCACATGTCCATTGCTAATGTGTTATGAAGAAGCCATGAAGAAGCCATGTTCCGTTAACTATTAGAAGATTTAAAAAGAGACAGTTGAAGGTGCACAGGGTGCCCACATCCCATCTGGTCTTTGTCTCCACAGACAACAGTGCCACTGTGGTATACATTTCCTGCAGGTAGCTCACAGAAGAGGGCAAGCTTTGCTAAAGGTGGAGTTGGCAATATTATCTGATTCTATGAGGTTGAAGTTCCCTCAGATGTGAAGAGGCAGTGTTCTGGTTGAGTTCTCAATATTCAAATGAGACCTAAAATTGAAGTCTGGTATACTTACAATCATTTAAAATGTCATGACACTCAGGTATCTGTGAAAGGACATTAATGTAGAAAAATTCAATGAAAATTCCTCTTGTTGTTAGATGTGTGTTGTAGGATCTATAAATCTTATTAAACTGATTCCATTCCACACATCTTGAAACTACAAAGTGGAAAAGGAGAATTTGAGGACAGCAGAACAATCGGTTTAATTTCAATTAATTTGAATAATGTCAGCAAACAAATCAGATTTGTAAGCACTTAGGGAAAACATGATGATTAATATTGGCCAACTTTGACTGTCAAACACAAACTGTAACAAGGCAATCTAATTTCTGTCTACGATGCTGTAACAGTTGCTACAGATGGAGAAGCAGTAGAAGTCATAGTTTGTTTTCTGTGAAGCTTTTGTCTCACATGGTATTTTCATCAACAAATTAGGGAAGTATAATAGAACCACTGCAGGGGAGATGCAAAACTGTTTCCACCCTCAGAGTTACCAACAACTCACAGAGTGCAAAGAGGGATGAAGTAGCAGAAGGGGAACTTGCATGAATGTAGTGATGTTTTATATTCATAGTCATGACACACAGACAAGAAGATAGAGGTTTCCGAACATGTGAGTTCAGAAGCTCCTTACAAACCATAGAACTTTTTTGAACTGAGCATCAAATTAAGTTCTTAGAATAAGCAGATAAAATGAATATTAATAAATAGCCAACCCATGCAATATTAACTTATGAGTTCTACAAGCACTCAGAAATGAAATTTCTGAAATGTAGTAAAAAATCTAATAATTTAAAAATACAAATAGTTTAAAAAGGTGCTATGAGGGACTGACACAGCTAAGGACCAACACATGAGACTTCCATGCTGGAAGACAAAGTATAAAAATAAAAAGAACTAATAGTGAATATAATATACATGGGAAGGTCAGTATAATTTCTGAAAATTAATTTTTTTGTCTCACAGAGCTGCCAGAGGTCTTTCAAGGACCACTTAACACATAGATAAAGCATGAGGAGAGCATGCTATCACAAGCTGAACAGGAATCAACAGTGTAATGCTGTGTTGTGAAAAGGAAAATGCCAAAGTGGAGCAACAGTTGTAAGAGCAATATAATTCTGATTTTCTTAGCACTGGTAGCATCTCAATATTATATGTACTTTGTTGTGATGCACTTGAAAAAACAAGCAAACTGCTTGGACAGAGTCATCAGGAAAGAAAAGAAGCGAAAGAAAAGATCTTAGAAGCATGAACAACACAAAATGACTGAAGGATCTAGTCTTGCTTAGTCAAGAAAGACATGGCAGAGGTTAGAAAACCTAGTAGTTCTTAAACTCAAAAAGGTCATGTAGAAACAAAAAATAAATGTTATTTCATTCTCCATGTCCAGGGCTAGCAGGATAAGTAATAATGGATTTAAATTTCAGCAAGGGTTCAGACAAGGTGTTGGGAAACTTTAACTAAACTCCAGATGGAATTCCCTGGGACATAGTATTTATCACTAAATATAAAGCATTGAACAAACAACTATCTGTAATATCATGAGGTAGAAGAGAGAGAAGGATTAGAGGGCTTAGAACATCCTTCCCAGACTAATTTTCTATGATTCAATAATTATATCCACACTTTTCAAGTCCTGTTTCAGGAATTTTAATCTAAGCACTTAATCTCAATAGTTGTACAATTGTTCAGTTATGACTTTAATTATAACATTTCCAACAAAATGGCTTTGTCTGTTTTCTCATCGGAAAGCACTGATCCAATGCTTGTTAGGAATTGCTACAGTATTCCTCAAAGACTAGTTTGGGCAACTTTTATCCCAGGCTATTATCATTCCAAAGTGCTGATTAATGTCATGCCTGGTCTCAGTTAAGAGCTGGTAATGAATGGCAGGCATTTTATTTCCATCTATAACCTTGAATTAAGTATGTTTTTCAGTTTACAGGTTGGTACCAAATTTAAGGCTTTGTATGTGGAGACATTTTACATTGGAATGTACACATTTAGTAATCAAATGGGGAAGAGAGCACCTTACTACTAAAAGAGTTCAAGAGATGTTAATAAGCAATTCGAGAACAGGTGACTTTGCATTTCCAAAGAATAAAACAAAGAGTCTATAATTTAATAGGAAGAATGTCAAAACTATCTCTAGATCATTACCTGTGAACAAGCTTTGGGAAGAGAAAATTGTCTGGGGAGGGAAGCCCTAGAGGATCCTGAGAAATTATGGGCTTGAAAAGTTCCTAGGAAAAGATTTACACTAACAAAACCAAAACAAACAAGCACAGCTCAGCGTGGCTTAGAAAGAATATATGATTGTCCAGGAGGAAGCCCTCAGAAAGTAGTTATGCAGTAAAATGAAGACCCATCTTGAATGAGTCTCCAGCTGAATACTGGCAATAGAAAGAAAAATCTGATATTAGTATAATTCAATAAAGCAGTGTCCTTTTGTTACCTGTCCTTTACAAGCATCTATAACATTGTTGTATATTTAAAGGTTTAAAAAGTTTTTATTTGCATTTTGCCATAATCTAGTTCAGATTGTGGCCAGTAAAATATGTATGGTTAACAGCAAGCTATTCTACATCAACAGATGTGGTGATGCTTAAAATTGGGTTCTTATCAAGTTCACAGCTTTGCTAAATATTGATGCAAGAAATTCAAAAGGTAAAAAACACTATTCTTTCATTTAAGCTGCATGGATAAGAGACTATATCATGAGATTAAGAGAGAAATAAATATTTTTCAGTAGTAAGTGTGTGGCACTCTACTGAGCAGAACAACTGAAGCCTGTAGGTCCCAAAGGAATTTTTCAAGAGCGCTGTAGCCAAGGTAGTTTGTGTTCCTACTGCCCAGCCACTTGAATCTCAGTCTATTAAACAAGCAAGAATAAGTGTTTTGAAGGTACTATCAAGGAAAGGGGCTCACCTTACTGAACAGGTAAGAGAAAAAGGTTCAACCAGTATGTTTCTGCTGGAGATTAAAAGATAAGATAGCACAGGGAATTTGCAGAATAAAAAATCCTTTGCCTGACCAAGGACTGCTTTACCCAAGAGAACGGTCACAGTCAGAGCTGCAACTGCACACAGAGAAATAACTGGTTGCTTTTGACGGCAGTTAAGCAAGACATAATGCATCTGTTGAGAACATGGACAGAGTGTAGAATATAGGACTGTGATGGGGAAAAAAAAGTCAGAATAGACAGAGGCTTTTATAGTCCTGGAATAAATCATGAAGAATGGGGAGTGTTATTAAGACAATACACTTGGAGGAATCGACTGGGGAAGAGCAGGAATTTATCTTTGAGTGGGAAGGTGTAGGGGGCGTCTCACTAGTGGGAGTTACTACATACTTGCAGTCATGCTGCCTGAAATGATGACTCTTCTTCCATGATGAACATAGAACGGCTAAAACCAAAGAAGTTGTGGATGGCAGATGGAGCTGCCACTGTCAGCAAGCCAGAGGTAGCTAAAGACTAGGATCCACTCACTGACACAAATACTGGGAAGTCAGAGGAGTTATGGGGTGTGGATCAGCCCTGCTGAATGAGAAAGTCATAAAAGGAAACTCTTTTTATGCAGAAGACCTTGTCTCAATGTGCCATCGCAGCCTTAAAATAAAAAAGAAATTCCTCATGGAATATTGTGTCTGTGCAGAGAGGTACCTCAAAGATGAGAGGGATTGTCAGAGAGAGACCTGTAAACTGTTAGACACTTTTACAGCTAGCACATTACTGTTCTCATTTAAGGTCAAGAATGTTTCTGAGGTGCTCAGGAAATTATTCTTCTTCACCCTAGCAGGCAGGGTGAAGTAAGGACTGCTACAGCTTCTGTGACCAGACCTCAAAAGCTGAAAAGCGTATTTGCTTCCAGGGAAGTCCCACCCAGTTCCTCTCTCAGATGGTCAAACAGCCATTTTGAATGTTCTTCATGATTGTTATGAGTGTACTTACAGATCAGGCTAGATGGAGAAAAGTACCCTGCCTCTAATCCCAGCAAGAAATTCTGCCACGTAATAACTTAAAGCAAGTTCTTTGTCCTTTCAGATAAGAACTGAAATCTTAATTTTTCAAATAATTACAAAATGATGACACTTGCTTCCTATTATCCAGAAATAAATTGTTTAATAGACATTTTCATCAAAATGCTTAAGGCTAAATTGAAAATATATGCAACCAAAAAGATTGCAATGGCAGCATAGTATTACTTCATTTACTCTCTGGCTACTACAAGGTACTTCAGGAATCTGTGTGGTTCATCAGTTTAGACACCCATAAAGAAAAAACAGAAATCTTCAGATCTCAATGAATATTTTTTGTGAAGCAGCACTAGGTTGAAGGAGAAACTTCATATATTCAGAGTGTTATATGGTGATTTAAAATCCACATTACATTTGATGCAACAAAGTATGATCAAGGGCCAAAGGACCTGGAAGAAGTGGTACAGCTGGAATAGTTGCAAGAATTCTTTTGAAGTAGAGGACTTGGTGCTACCCTTAATCCTTGAAAACTACTTTAAGATGCAAAATTCTTGGGAGGGAAGCCTTTAAGGAAATGAACAGGTTAATGAATCTACTTACAATGTCAGGAAATGACACAGTCAGGCTCTACCACAAACTGTACACATTAATAGTTTGAAAGCCTGTTACAGATGTAAAGAGGTTATAAACATGGTTTGTAGGAAAGAGAAGGGATCCCAAACCCCTCTTCTGTCAGATATACTCACCAACGAAAGGAAGCTCATTCAAGAACATAAGTCCACTCTGGGAGTTAGCTCCTTCTGCAAAGGCAGAACCACACTTCGCAAAATCAATAGAAAAATGTTTTTCATAAAATAGCAGGCTTTGATGAAGATCCTATCAGACAAAGTTGCAGGCAGGAATATGAGGTCAGGGATGTTTGAGCATTGTAATTAAGGACTGAGGCAAAATTAAGTAGTCCCTGAGACACAGTAAGAACATTTTGAAAATGCATTTTCCATATGACTTTACAAAGGCTCAGAACAATGACAATATTTCATTTATTTCCTTTTTTCAGGGTAAATAATTTACTAGAAACTTAGAACCAATTCAGCCATCTCAACCAAACTTTCATTGGGTTTGATCAGTTTATATTGTCATATTCTGCTCAAACTGTTCAAACCTGCATTCACCATAGACATTTTGGGAGATCAAGATAGTGCCTCCTGGACAGTTCAGTGTAGAATTTACACTTCAGAAACCAACTAAACAAGAGGTGTCAGGACTCCATTATTTTGCCCATGATTATCTTGGTGGCAATCATTTACAGAAGCAGCTGCAAAGAATACATAGAACAGGTTGGAGTTGTCTTTGAAAAAATAGATCCTGGTTATTAGGAGAACATCTGATGTATTCACAATTAATCACCTGGGCCACCAGCTTGAGGAGAGAATACCTTCCTGTCCCTAAGTGAAAGCCACAGTGCATTGGATACCTGAAAGCCAAAAATCAATGACTAAGAAAATTCTTTGGGCAGTGGAACTATGTTGAGGAGTGAATCTTGGAGACATGACATAGGAACTTATTCTTGTTACCCATTTTTTACAGGAAGTTATTGCAAGAATTTTTTTGGCAAAAATAAATGTTGAATTCACCTTAAGTAACTGTAGGAATGAACAAAGCTGTGAAAGTAGGACACTGAAGTAAAGGCAGAATGAAAATGTGTTGTTGTGGGGTTGATTCTTTTTTTTAAACTTTCTTAGACATTTCTGTGGATAGATAGAAAATGTGAAACTTTCAGCTTCTTATCTTCATTCAAGATGCATCAAAATACTGAAATTTGACTATGTCCTTTGAGACCAGAATTTACTTTTTTCTCCACATTTCTAGGCTTTTCTTCAGTGGGATAATTTCTGATTAACAAGGAAATCAGTATTGTATCCTCTGCTGGAAATAATTTATTTTGATAACTTTTTTAATTTTATCACCAGTGGTACAACTGACAGTTTTGGTGTTTTGTCATCTTTTAAATTAGAACCAAGCAAAAATATGTTATTGACATGGGTTTTTTTTTCAAAATTTAAAATTATTTGTGCAAAAAGGTTTAAAAATCTGTCTGATGATTGCCAAATATTCCTCAGCAAAAGGAAAACAAGGATCAGGCAAAATGTATATTTTTTAAAATTTCATTATTTTTATATTTAATTTGGATATTTGATGGCTTGATTCATAGCTTTTGTAATCCATGGACTTGGTAACATTTAATTGAATCAGCTCATTCCATCCCAAATCAAGATATTCTAAGCCTCCTCATGCAGTAGGGGCATAACTGTAATTTTGTTCCTTAGAAGATACGTGAAATTTTAAAAATCATTTAACATAATTATTTGTTTGTATTTCTCTAGAAGTGCCGTTATTAGTTTGAAATTTAAATAAATTAAAAAACACAAACATAAACATATTCTGAAGTACAAAAAATGGCCTTGCATTTAAGGCTGTATTACACAATATAGTATAATAAAAAGGCTTTCAGCAGAGCCTCAAATCAAACCTTCTGTTGAGAGGACCCTCAGAGCATGGGTTAATTAAAACCTACATTTATGTCTTACCATTTTGGGGCACATCTGTTTTGCTTAAGTTATGCCAAAGTATAGGCTGTAATGTTTCTTCACAAAGACACCTTTTTAAATGCAAAGAAGTTTTCATAAATACTGTCCATTTCTTAATGTTTTAGCAGGAGAACAAGGTGGTGCATTGGGTGAATTACATCCTCTGATACTATTTCCTTCTTTTATTCTTCTTATCCTTTCTGGTTTTAAAATTTTCAGACTTCATCCCTAAGAGAGGCTTATGCAATCAATCACCCTGTTTTTTCTAATATGTGGCAGTGCTGTTAACTCTAAATGCAACTGGTTTGATTTTCTTGCTCTTTTATCATAGCAATACCCTGTTGTTCCCTATTCAGCTTGGTCTAGTATAATTCCTTAGATGATTTTCTTGCAGCATCACTTCACCATTTTTGGATTGCTTTATTTAGAAAACAAATATGTTATTTCCTGCGTCTGCCTGTCAGATTGTCAGTCACCCCTGTTTGGGTTGTTCTGTTGGTATTTTTGTGTTTTGTTTTGTTTTTTTTAATTTGTTTGTTATTTTTAAGTAAGCAGGATAATAAAAAGTCTCAGAGATAGCCAGATGCTCAAAAATGTGTGAAAATTGGTGACTGGGTAGATTGTAAAGACTCTGTAAATGCCTGGTCTCAGGGAAAGCTAGATAGAGCACAATCAGCTGGGCAATCCACAGCCCTGCACTGGCTTATCACTACATCACTGCATTGCTACTCTCTCTCAGTCACCTACAGCATCCTTTGCCTGTTACCCAGCTAGTTCCATATTTAAATGGTGGTAGGTAATGTGGAAGGAGCTGAAAGCGCTGTGTGGGCACAACAGAGATATTGCACTAGAGGTGCACCAGATGTGTGCCCTGAATCAAAAGAAAGGACACAGTGGAAATGGACATGAAAAAGAAGGGAAGAGAAGAATAGAGAAGGGTATGGGACATATGAAATAAATTCGTGACAGGTCAGCTTCGTTACTTGCTCATGCAACAATTTTATTGTGGAGGGAGAACCCTGGCTGGGAACTCGTACTTTTCAGCAGCTTGCAGTACATTTTGGGGAAGAATTCTGTGGTAAGTTCACTTAAATATTCTACAGAATTAATTGAAAGAGGCAACAAAGAACAAGGAGGAAGAGGAAAGAACAGAAATATGAAGAGAAACAGATACAGACTTGTAATACTTCTCTATGCTCGGGATACCACATCTTCCACATACAAACTATGTAAATACTCAGCATAAGGGAAATTATGGAAGTATTGAAAGGAAAAGGTTGTTAATAAACAGACTTTTTCTTTGAGAAAAGCAATACAGTTAAAACAGCAAACATTTAGATGCAGTAACATGGCTGAGAAATACTTAGGACTAAGCAAAACTTTAGAAAATAAACCATAAAGAATCCTTGCCAGATAAGTTGGCAAAATGATCTAATGCTGTTTATAGTCATATTTGGATGGATGGGAAGGGCACAGAGGTGTGACTAGAATACATTCTTCCACTAGTTAAAAACAGAATTCTCCCAGCTTAAAAAACCTATTTTTATATCATATCTGGGCTGGAAAAACAAGTCACATTCAAGAATAAAAGAGAAAAGGCATATGGAGGACATCCAGCTGAGCATTGATCAGAGACAAAGCAGCATGTTCAGGAGTTGGTTTTTGCTATATTAAAAGTCTGTTTTGAAAATAACTTCAAATTGTTTTGTTTGATCATTGGAGGAATGAAAGCAACACTGGTAGGCTTTGCCATCAAATTGTATTGGCATTTTTTTCCTTTAACTTTTTTTAAAATTCAACATGTGGAATTTTAGAGCTGAAGTACAAACATGCCTTCAGTTATGTTAGCTGTTTGAAAATTCAACAGAAAATAGTTATTATGAAGGTTTATTCTTTTCAGCACTATCTATTCAGTGATGTTTTATTTAACAGCAGAAAGTCTCTGAACAATAAGTAGCAGTAATTAAATAATAATATAGAAAATTCTTTCTTTTGAGACTATGGGTTTTCTTGCTTTAAGAGAGGAAGTTTTTCATTGTTGTAAAGGCTAGTTGCTTTTAACCACCTGACAACCCTTAATTAGATTAAAACAAAGCCCATTATCCCACTATAAATTTACAAATACATCAAGCAGGCACACTTGAAACTGTAAGAGAGACAAGGTATAATTAGATATCCACTGAAAAAGAAAGAGATAAGGGAAAGATTGCCTTTCCGAAAGAAGAAAAGAAGAAATCTTGTCATTGAGGATGTCCTTGATTTAAGTAATGGGAACGAGGCTGTATCATTTTAGGAAACTTGCTAAGGATTCTATTTAAGTAATAAAAATATAGAAGGTGCCCTATACAACAGAGATATACTAAAGCATCCATTTAAATACGATATAACTTCCTTTAATATCTGTTTAGTATTGCATTTGACCTTCAGCTGGATTTCAGGTCCTTGTGCCTTTACATGAGTGAGGAATCGGCATATAAAATACAAACACATGAAACTGTGCTTCTTAGAGAAGCATTGAGTGATCTAAAATATCTGCCCTCTTAAGAATAAACAATGATTCACTACATTTTTCATTTAGAGGGCAATATCTCAATACAAGACTTAATTAATCAATTACTTTAAATGTTGGTAAAGTTAAAGATTCAGAATCTGTTCAGAAAAAAAAATAAGCTAGAGCATGAGAATAAGACTTTAGGAAAGTCTTATGAGAAATGTAATCTCATTAGAGAAGCCAACCATCACACTCAGAAGGATAGTGTCTTCTAAAGTGGAATTGACAGCTTGTAAAGATTTCTTAGAAACAGATTTTTCCCTACCCAAGTTAAGGTTGCTGAATCACTGCAGAAACTATTACCTACTTTGGCATGGGTTTCCACAGTACATTCTCTTTCAGAAGGCTTTATTTAGACTAAATCATAAACCTTAAATTGTAGAGAACTAGTAGTGGAAAACTAAAAAAATGAATTTTTTTAAACCACATTTTTAATTATATCTTTAAACACTTTAGGCCACTTTATAGGTACTCCTGCAACTAAGATAATACTTTTTATTCTTAAATAGACTCTTTCCTATAATACTCCAGATACTAGTCTCTAAACTAGGTTAGAGAGGATGTACAGGGACTTTATTACAGCATTTTTAACACATGTACTATCTGTCCTAGCCTGTAGCTCAGTAATACAGTATTTCCATTGCTAGTAATAGACCACAGGATTTGTACTGAGTTTATGAAGCCTCAGGACTATGGTTTGTCAGACTTACTTTGTCTGACCTTGTCTTGATCTGCCTGGAACCTTGCTTTGACCTGGTTTAGTTATAACTATTTTTCTCTAATAACCAGATGACCATGCTTAATTGGTTTTAATATAGCTTGTCTTCTTATGGTATAACCATAGTTTTATATAGAGTTGTAATAAGTAGTTGTCCTGGATAGAATAAGATATTTGTGACTCTAATGTAATGAAGCAATGTAGAGAAATACAGGCCCGGTATGACAGCGGGGGCCTTGGGAAGAGGAGGCACAGGATGCAGTATAGAGGAATACAGGCATGGGATGATAAGAGGTGGGGCACAGGCTGCACTGGAAAGCCTGCAGCTATAAACAGCTCATCAATGGTTAGTTAAAGAAATGCAGACCTGGATAAAACTAGTTTTAAGGGTATCACAAGTGCATCATATGTAGTAAATTTGGATGTAATGTGGACTTGCAGAACAATGAAGAAAAAACAAGGTGTAAAAGAGAATTAGCAAACAAATAAAAATGTCCCTAGCAGATCCTAAAGTGAAGAAGAAACCAACAATGTCAACAACATAGCCTTCCCAGTGAAGGAGTTGGGGTGCTGGCGATTCACCATATGTTACCCCAACAGATGGAAGGATCCTGAGGGGCAGTGGAAGAGTAACCACAACACCAGAAAAAGGGTTAGCAGCTAGAAAATGTGTGATACAATTCTAACTGTATTATTATTGAAGGGGTTTTTTTTTGTTTTGGATTGGTTTGGTTTTTTTGGTATGGTGGTATCTTTTTCTTTATATTCTTTATTTTCTTCTTTTTCTGTTATAGTTAGATGTTGACTAACTCCCTAATTAGACTTTTAAGATTTCAATTATACTAATAATGAACTCCTAGCTTTACATATAATCATTGTTTCCTTTTTACCCACAGCCTTTTTAAGCAGAAGTATGGATATTGTAATTATATAATTCCATTATAGTTTGTATATCTTTATTGAAATCCTGTGGAGTCCACATATTAAAGAAATCTCTCTGCTAAAATGCTAAACTAGATTCTTATCTCCTACTAATATGCCTCTAGGTGAATCTACTGTTTTTCAGCAGAGGTCATATAGCTGCATATGGTGAAATAATAAAAATCCCTAGCTTTTACATAGTGCTTATCCCAAGTAGGTCAGTAAAGGATGTATCATTTGTCCCATTATAAGCAAGAATCAGCAGGCATGCAGACTCAGGATCATTAGCATTTTGGTGTCAGAATTTCTATTTTCTATGCACTAGATTACACTGAAAGTTAGAACTTTATATGTGGTTCTACAGAATAAACCATACCTGACCTAGATGGCCTTGTACATAAATTATTCTAATCTGACAGTGGATTTAGCATGTTTTTGGCTAAAGATATGCTTCAGGATTCAGGATTCAGTCCAGAACTTGTTGAAGCTGTTAGAAAAATTTGCTCTGAAGAAGTCTGTAATGCGATCCACAGACCATTCCAGACCTTTTAAACTCCCATGCAGTCCACATTTTGCTAATATCTTTGTAATAAAGAGATGCATTCAAGTACTCTTAAACAATGTGGATCTCCTATTGAAAATATGAATATAAATTATTATATAATATGTAAAAGCTGGAGCCTTTAGCATTAACCCTAACTTCCTCATAAGTTCAAAAAGCTTTGGCTTTTGTTAGTTTAATTTATGGTCCTAACATTTTTTTTTAAGATTGTAGTGCACATAGTGAATAGAAACTGGAGAATATGAAACTAAACTCACAAACTAGGTTTCAGTCCCCTCTACGCCATTCATGTTGCCCAAAGGGCTCATAAACACACTACAAGTTATTCACCAAGGATTCATTTGGTGATCTACATGCATCAGATTGAATGTTGGAGACATGTGGCATGTGGTGTGACACCAAGGTGAGGTGACAGACATGGTGATGGTCCATCACACTATTGTAATCCTCCCCCTTCACAGCACCTGCTGAGGGCTCTGTGTTAGCTGTGCAGGTGGATGTGCATGGCAAACTGCTCTTGGGTCACCATCTTGCCCGGCTGCCCTGAGAAAAACCTACACATGGAAAAATATGACATATTCGCCACATGATCTGCTCCAGTGGGGGTAGTCAAGCAGGAAAAAACAAAAGGAAAAAAACCTGTGAGCAAATCCAAGAGAGCATTACCAAAGACCTGTCAGGGCTGGAAGCAGTTAGTACACCAGAGGACTGGTATTTAGCATGACTAAAAGACCTTCCTGAAGTGGATGGTTTCTGAAACACAATTTTTAAATAATTATGAGAAATATCCTGTGAATAAAATTTTGAAGGCCATAATGTTCATTAGAAAATACAACTGTATTTTACAGTAAGCAGTAAATTCTAACACAAGGAAATTCCTGTTATTTCAGGCATATAATACTCTGTACTCAACAGAGTAATGCTGTTAGTGTCTTACTCATAACTTTTCTATTTGCTATGGTTATTTCACTCTCATTCTTCATCAGCTGTCAAAAGCTAAATCCAAATGAGTACATGTCACCTTTTAGAATCAATGCAGCGAAGGCATTCATCTGACAGTGCATTTCTCTACAATTTCAAATTAAGATCAGCCTTTGAAACATAGATAAATCTTGTCTCCTGATCAAACTCTGTTTGCTAGATTATTGGGGCTTGCAGAAATTTATCTCTAAACAGTTTATCTTCTATAACAAGGCAGAGGAATGTTTACTGTGAAATTTTGTTTTGTTTTGTTTTGTTTTATTTTAACTGACAAACTCACTGCAACTCAGCAGACACTGGTATCTTTGGAAAAAAATGTAAAAAGAAATTGGAGTGGTTCAAATTAAAAAATAAATAATTGGAAAATGTACGTAGCAAATACTTTTTCTCAACCCAGGCGAAAAATTATCAATCGTCTATTAATTCAGGCGTTTAAAATAAGCAGCAACCCTAATTAAATCCCACAAACAGAGAACATTGCTCAGATAAGGAACTTTTGTATCTTTATATTTATGACAATTTTATCTGTATATCCCAGATCTGAAAAGAATTTTTATGTTTTTGCCCATATTTACTTAAAATACATTTTGTACTGGCACAGTTTTTGTCTTTCAAATCCCTGTTTCTTTCTCCCCACCCCCACCCCAAATATTACATTAGCTTTGAAGTTCAGAGTAGTCTATTACAGAAACTTCAGCAACTAGAAGGAACTTCATTACTTGTATAATTTCATTTACTAGAAGGGATGATCTCTAGCTGGAAAACAATGACATTTACTTACAAATTCTAGGATAATATGCACTCTCTATGCTTTTGCATTTCTGAATATGAGAGACATATTCAGCAAAATGTATGCAGTATTATGGGTTAAAAACAAACCCTGAAAACCTATAGTAAAATATTTTTTAAATTGCTAAGGCAGGCATTTAAAAGAGGGGAATATCAGGTTCACAACTCTGCATGAAATATCCTGCCCTGCTTTGTTTCCATCTTGAGCAATGAGTAATGCAGGAGTCCTATCAAAAACAGAGTGTGTGAACTAACAACTAAAAATTACAGTCCAATGCATGCGAACATAGAGGTTCTGAATCTTCAGAACTACAGTATAAGCATGGACAGGAGTCATTTTAACTAGAGTTAACATATCTGGCAGAAGGAGAGTAGCTGGGGGTACTACAAGACATGGAGCCTGGTTAGCACAAGGAAACAGCGTATACTCAGTGAGGGAGCCCGTTCTTAGATCATTCCAGGATGACTTGCCCTTTTTTGGAGAAATGGGTGGAGACCCTGTCTCTCATTCTTTCTTCCTCACCTTGGGAGAAATAATACTTATATTACAATTTAGGACCTCAGGAAGAGATGGATAGGTTTGTAGATCTAAAAGGAAATTATCTTCTTTTTACACCAGAGTTGTCTCAGAAAGGAGCAGTATAAGTGATTGGAGCCATGTATGGAGCGCAGAGGACTTGGCTTGTAGGCTAGGCACGAAGGCACATGTCCAGGCACACAGTCATTGTCCTGAGCCCTGCAGCTCCTGCTCCTAGTACTTGAATTTGACATGTGATCATTCATGTGTTTTAGTTATGGAGTCAGGATATCTAAGCTGTGTATGAACAACAGAAGTAAACCGGGCTTTTCATATTTCAAGTCAGCAGCCAGATGGAAATGGAATGGCAGGGAACAAAGGAAAAGGTGCTGCTGCAGCACTGTTGGTGCAGCAGGGAAGGCTGTTGCTGCATGCAAATTTCCTTGCATGTTTGCTGCAAATAGAGAACCTATGAAACGAAACATTGGAAGAATATTTCATAACAAATTTCTAAGTCTTCCTGTAATAGCACACTAGCTGTGTGGCTCATCTCAGCAAGATCTTTTTGGAACAGATAAATGAATTGAGGAGAATGCGTGGCAGTGAACACTGCCCATTTGGGCTGCTACATGCAAATGTATTGCCTCATGCATGAGAGAGGTCCTCATTTTGGGCATCCCACAAAAATCCCACATAACAAAGGGTTCTTCATGAAGCAGAAAGTGAAGAGTGAGTTAAAAGGCAGTTCACATGAGAAGGAAAAACTGTCAAATACAGGGAAAGAAAAATAGGCCGCAGAGAAGAAAATGACATAGAAAAAGTCAACTGCAATGCTAATGATGTAGAAACACCTGAATTTTTCCCTTCTTGTTCATACTGGGTTTCAGTTGCATACTGTCTTTTCCCACATTCTCCTCTGTCTACAGTTTATTTAGCAATCACACAGAACAGTCCTGCTATAAACTGACTCCTCAAATGTGTTTTGAGCATTGGAAAGTGTATTTCAGAAGGTGCATAGTATCCCATTCCAGGAACTATCTTAATCTTCTCTGTATTATTCACGTTTTAGTGCACAGGCTGCCAAAGGACATACATTATTAAAAAGACGCTCTCACCAGTACTGACAATACAGTTCTTAAAAAAAAATCATGCTATTCTACATCTTTGCTCACTTTCAGAACTTAAGTGGAACTGAAATGATGCATAAATCCAGAGCAAAAGATCAGTATGGAGCTCAGACTGGACCAATCCATATTTATACATTCAGAAATACATAGCATATGTCTATATATATGCTTATGTGTATGTTTGAGTATCTTTATATATATATATATATATATAAGATGTATAAGTACAGTGTGCTTATGCATATGTTTGTGTGTGTATGTCTTATGTCTGTGTAAAAATGGTGAGAGACAAATAGTGCAGTAGACAGGTACAGAGCAAATTACTACTACAGCAGCCCAAAAATGCAGGCAATCAGAAAACAGCTTTGTTTTTTCTTGTTTTAATCTTAAATGTAAACACTTATAAATTACATTATCAGGTGAGGCAGCAAGCAGCAATCTGTCCTCTAAGCCAATCATGCTAGAGAAGGTTGATATGTCATATCAAAGATTAAATAAGAAATGATGCAAATGCAAAGGAAATTGTGATTTTTCATAGTCTGGGTATAAACTGAATTGATATCACACTAGAAGATCATTACCTCATGACAAATGGTTCACTGTACTGCCAGCATTTCTGTGGCTTAGCTTTGCTGGGTAGTCTTCATCACAGTTTGCAGGTATAATGGTTCTGTAGAAACTTTTTCCTTGTATTGTGACAAATAAGCAATAGTACTAACTAACTGCTTAGTTTCAAATGTTAAGAAAACAATTAATCAGACAAGGAATAATGGAGAAAAGTAGTAGACATCTAAACTGAAAGTAAGAGTGTCCGATCTGACCACTAATGCAATCATCACATCTGCTGTGGTTTGGAATTTCGTCTGCAAGCATCCTTCTAATATTTACATTGATAAAAGGAGAGTTATCAAAAACGTGACCTTCCAAACTTGCCTTGTTACACACTCCTTCTTGAACATAATACAGTTAAAGAACACAGTGTGAGAGCCTGCATGGTGCTTAGTTGCCTACTGGGGTTAAACCACGACAACCTGGAACTCCAGAATTTACAGGAAAAGGTAATTAAAGGCCCACAAAGCAAAGATCCTTCCCCGCTTTTATAGGCATGGGTGGTGCATTTTGTTACAGACCTCCAACAGGATGCACCTCAGTGAAGGTACCTTACTAGGGTCCTGTACAAACCAAAGGTCCTATATAATGCTGCAGAGGACCTGTAATTTGCTGCACCCCTCATAAAATGTTGCAGCTCTGCATCTGCCAGCTTCTGTAGTCAGCAAAAAGAAATGCCATGACTGCAGTTATTTTCCCTCTGTTCTGGACATTTTATTTTTTGAGGGACATCTCTGTGAAGTAACTGTCTTCCTCCTTGATCACTACAGAAGTGTGTCTGATGTACCTGAGTAAGGAAGAAGAAACATTTGTCCCCTTCTCTTTGTGCAGCTACTAGTAATAATCTGTAAAACTGAACCTATGAACACAAAGTTCCTGTAACCACAAACCTGAGTTTATCCAGTCTTCCCAGCTCAACTTCCTAGTGTGACTACCGTAACTAAATGTTGAAAAATAATGAATTCAACTTAAAATTGGTAGCAAAATTCTATAAGATAATTACTTTCTTAACTCAGTATTCTTAAATTTTGTCTTCTGCTAAAAGGAAGACACAGTCTTACCATTGTTATAGTTGTAGCAGAAAATTATTAAAATTTGCTCTACTTTAAATTTGCTTCATTTTCCACTTGTTCTTAATGTTAAATTATAAAGAGGAAAGCCAAAACCAAAGCAGAAAGGTATAGAAATATAGTTAACTATTAATTTGTCATGAAGGCAAGTGTCACACATAAAGTAGCCTATCCCTCAAACTTTTCATAGATAACAAAGTAAATCAGTGCATGGGGAGACTTTCAAATGAACACCATGACCAATTAGATCTAAGAATACCATTAAGCTACTCCCTGTAATCAAGCAAAAAAAAAAGAAAATGTTCACTTCAAAACTAACCTACAATGCAGATGTAAGTGAAAAGCTGCCTAAACTCATTTCTTGTGAATGGGACTCATTTCTTGCTTGCTAGGGACCTTTAATATGAAAAGCTTCAAAACTTTAATGAGATTTTTTTAATTGTTTAAAGTACTCAACTGTATACTATTAGAATAACTATAGTAATTTGGAATATCTCCTCTTTCCTGGATTTCCATTTGTTCATTTTTTCTAAGTCATATATGCTTGGTAAATCATACCTGCTTTTTGTCAACTAGAAGTAGTGTCTAGTACTGCTGAGAAAGGTTTTCTTGAAAGTGACATAGGGTTAATATGCTTGCTTTGCTTCTGCAGTCCTCACTTACAAAAACATGCTAATGTCCTGCTTGTATAAATGAAATTGGTCAATTAACATATACTGCAGTACTTGACTTCACACCAACTCTTAAATTTTCTTAACATGTTTCTTTAATGGGGAAAAATTCTTAACATTCGTATTATAAGTCAGAAAGCAATGAATTACGTATTGGTTCCTGAACTGTGAATGCACAAACCAGTTTGTGAAGGTATATGAGGTCCGGCTTACAAGACTGTCATATAAATCGTTTGACTTTCAAGTCAAACCAAAGTTTGACATTCAAGTGAGTGTGTTAGAAATTTGGAAGTACATCATATAAATAGGAATACGAAGCTATTCTAGTTTAACAGTTGTCTCTTCTTTCTTTCTTTCTTTCTTTCTTTCTTTCTTTCTTTCTTTCTTTCTTTCTTTCTTTCTTTCTTTTTCTTTCTTTCTTTCTTTCTTTTTTAACCACAGCTAAAGCTTTTGAGAAAGTATTGTGCACTTTCTGTAAATACTCATTTCATCACATTTTCTTGATTCTATTCATTGAAAGGGATTGCAGTCATTTCTGAGGATTTAATTGTTTTGGAATACTGTGCATGTGTTAGAAGTGGATCTCATCTGAAGGGTCTGAAAACTGTAAAGGAAATTTAAAATTATGTCACAAATGTATATGTATAGAGCATGTGTATGGGTCCTTTCTCATGTCCATAAAATGTCAGTAAAGAGGAGTATCTCTATATTCTGTCCATCATTATTACTATATTTCATCTTCACAGAACAAAATCTGCCTTTTCTTCATCACAAGCAGGCAGTTTAAAAGTATGAAAATTACAGCGTTCCATCTTTAGACACATTATTCCAATTCCCATCACAAAGAATTTTATTTATCTGTGTGATCACCTGCTCAAAGTCTATAGGAGTGGAAATATTTATTTCACTCAAGATATACACCATTTTAACATAATCTTTCTGGCAGTTGTGCTTGTCAAGAATGGTTGTGTTCAGCTTAGCACTCTGACTAGTATTCATCATGGAGACTTCTCGCTTTTGCACAGAGTATGTTAGAGTTGTAAACACACATGTGCATTTGAGTTGGATTTTCTGTAGTAGTTTACACACTGTCTTCATTCTTCAAGGCATTCTACACTTAAAAAAACAGGATAGTGTAATCATCATGACTTTTGTTCTTCTTTTGTCACTTTCTTCTGTATATCAATCCTTTCTATACAGAGGAAGGTAAATAATAGACCCAGTGCACAGCATCAAGTTCCCACCAAAGTGTAACTATACTATAATCTCTTAATATTCATACATGCATTTTTGCAGTCACATATGTTAGCCATAATATGGAGTTGTAAGCAGAAAATGTGTGTTTTTATGTGTAAAAGAACATTCTTGCTATGCTCAGCGGCCTGTTTGTGGCTTTAAATGTCCATATCCTGTGTGGCTTTATGTTGGACAGTGTTGCTCAGTACATATTTCTCTCTCCCCTCATTTTCTGTAAAGTATATTTCACTGCTCCCCTAGATTTTCAAAAGAGATATCAAGCTTATAACGTGATACGTAGGCCTACTGCCTTACTCGGTTGATGTATTTCATATGGGGATACATAGTGTGACATTTTATACAGTGTGTCATACTGGATGCTTTTAATAATCCTTCTGACATATATATTACTCCTATAAATATTCTGATTTATAGATGAAATCAGTGGGGTCAGGATTTCACCATAAGAGTGTATTAATTTGTTTTAGGAATGCAAATTCTTGTTAAAAAAATTCACCAAGTCTGAACCCATGTAATAGAAGTATTTCAGTGATTTTTAGTTTGAGCCTTCACTGACAGTGGCACTTCAAGTAGAATTAAAATATTTGTTTCATACTTTAATGACTGAATGTAGGTTCTCCATGTGGCACCATAACTCTTCTTAGACAGAAGAACTCTTTTTAAAGTGAAGTATTGAAAGATGTTTACTGAACAATATTGAAAAATACTCCTCTGTGCACTTGCTTTGGGGGCTCCTTGTAGCTAAACCCTCTATATCCAGCCCCAGGAATTTATACACACATGCACGTGTGCATGAACAGCTCCAGATAACTGAGCTTAGAACTATAAAAAGTGAATATAAAGACTGATCTCTACTAAGATAAATAATTTTGGGCTATTAGAAGATTATCTGATGAAGTAACCAGTGTTCGTCAACTTTTTTTTAAGAGAGAGAAAACAAAATCTTCTATGAAAATGATGATGCCATTATTTTTGCCAGAAATATATAAAGGATCATAACTGTTTATCATTTGCTTTACCTCTATTCTCCACCTTCCTGTGATAAGGCAAGAAGGTTTAGTTACCAGGGTCTAATCTGGCTTAGAAGAAACATCAAGTTCAGGGAAGCATATTAAGGGGGGCCTAGATGTGAATGTATTGCACAGCAGCTCTTGGTAGTTTTACTTGATATTCAGGGCTAAGACAGAGAATAAGATAATTTATAGAGGAATTGTGACACGCAGCAATATTACATTTCTAAGCTTTGAAATGCCACAGCTTGCAACATTCAATATTTCAGGTTCTGGCAAAGCCAAAAATTAGTTCTTGTATATGTAACTAGAAGAGGGATAATTTTCATTTCTAAGTAGCTAAAGCATCTCTTTATACATACTGTATATATCACCATATATGCTAGGTATAAGACATACAAAAATTTATTAAGGCCTATGTCTGAATGTTGTGCATTCTGAAAATTCAAGAATAATTTTGAAGGGAGAATTGGTAAAAAAATCACATTTCATTTCAAGGAAACAGATTAAACAGGTAATAATAGGTAAGAGGCAGGTTTAAGATTGTTAATGATGAATGTCAAATTCATTTATCAAATGACTATGCATATAATGGTTCACAGCTTCCACATATATATATTTGTTATAGATGTGTGTAGTTGCTTAAGTGTACCTATTAATTGCAAACACTGGAATACAATCTGTTCTTGTTTTACAATGCTTTCCTATATGCATATGAAAATGAGATAATCTTATAAAGATAAGATTAAATCTGAGAAATTGAAGTAACAAATGGTTTAACTCTTTGAGAGACAGAAGATGAAAACATTTGTCTTTTAGAATCTGAAGAGAGGGTGGACGTACAGTAGAACATTTGAAAATATTACCAGAAATGAAAGTACAGAACTTTGATATTTTTGTTTTTCTGTTTTCCCTTTCAGATATTCACATCCTTATTTTCATTAACTTGCTTATATAAATACAGCAGGATTGTTGTATTTTTTTAAATAACCCTTTACTGAATATGTCAACAAGATAATATATAGTGTATAGTGAGGTTTTGAAGTTAACAATGCGTGCAACATGGCAGATTGCAGAAAACAGATAATGCAGACGTCAAACCATCTATTTTTCCATGTTAAAGATAGAAAGTATACCAAACACAGAACAGAATCAAGTGTGCATGTCTCAGTTAAAATCAATTTTATGAAAGATCATCTTCAGATATTTGGGACCAAGATATTTGGATAACAATTTGTTTAGTAGCTTATCTGTTTCTGAGAGGATCAGAATTCAGCTCTCATGAGGCACATTTCCACAGAGCCCCAGTATAATAAAAGCTTGCCAAATCTCTTTTGTACTAGTTTTCCAGATGGACTACTAACCAGTGTCCTTTTAAAGAGCAAGACATTCTATGCTGTACAACATTTTAATGCCAAATTCTTCAATATTGCCTGTATTATCATCTGGGATACAAAATGCCCTGTTCAGTAGAGTTCAGGGAAGGAGTGATCATCAGCTTCATAGGATTATCTCTGTGTTTAAAAGAGAGCATCAGGCAGGATCTGATGAGGCTCAGAGCCCGTAACTTTTGATTTTGGCACTCATTTCTGTTTTGTTTTTCCACTGAGCTGGAAAGATAACTCATGAGTAAAACCATTATTCTCATGTTCTAAAGAAAAAGCTTTAATATCTCCATGTTATAATTTAAGGTGAAGTACTATAAATGAAGAATTCAATGGGAATTAACCACTTCACTGTCAAAAGCTGAGACTGAACTTTCAGTTCAATGTCATTAATAAAGTGCCTTATGTAGACCCTTAAAACCATAACAACAATACAATACACATAAAGTTATTTTGCTTGCAAAATTAAAATAGATACATTTCTCAGAGAGAGAAATTTTCTCTCATGAAAAGAGAAAATGATTGAGAGAAAAATATAGTTGAACTACTCTAGTAGCAAATAGCACATGCTATTTTGTTTTTCTGTTTTACGTTGACATTCATTGTACTCCTTTATTGGCTTACAGGGAAAACTGCTAATACCTTTTCAATCCAAAGTAACCCAATCCCTAAATATTCTTATGAATAAATTCAATAATAATGTCTCCAATAAGAATCTGTTAACAAAAAGTCCATGCATTCATCAGGTGTTTGTTTCTGCCAGCAAGCTACATGCAAGGAATGCTTGTTATAGTGACAGAATCTGTGAAAACGAGAACCTGTTTGTAAATAAGTAAGTCTTCAGAAGGAACCTAACCAGTGGACACAAGAGTGTTGTGATACTGCTTTAACATAATTTCACTTAAACTCTTATTTTATTCCACTCAGAAACCTTTTCTGTACATTTATGTCAACTATTAGCAGTATACAATGGAAGATGGGTGAGATTTTGTCTGTAAACCACTCATTTGCCCTCAGGTCCAATGAAATTGTTCAAATCAGGACATGGAAGTGAACATTTTGGATGAGTTGTATACACACCCATTTGGGACTTCTGCTCTATAGCCTTTAGTTAGTATCTGTGGTCAGATATTTGCACCAAGGGAAGACCCCATTTTTACAAAGTCCAAGGAAAAAGCTACTGATATTAAACTCTACATCACCAAAACATCATTATCCATTTTTAACGCTTTTTCAAATATTTTACCTAGTGAAAATTGCCCATTATGTACTTATGTACATGTCCTGAAATGTGGCCTCAGCTGTTTGTGTGACTGACTCTTTGAAACATCCCAAACTCTCTTGTAGGTTGAAATACATTAACTTTTTTGCAGCTGGATAGCGATTAGAACTGGGAGAAAAATTCTTCACATGAAACATATGACCTTTCGGTTGACTACAACTGTGAATTTGTTTAGATAATACTCCCAGTTCTATCCACAAATTTTGGTATAAGTAAGTGACTTGTTACTTTTTTTCAGAAGTGTATTTATAGAAAAGAAACTTTGTCAGTATCCCATACCAATATATATATTCTTCTTCATACCGAAAAGAAGCATAAACCATGCTATCTTTAATATCATTTTGATTTTTGATCTAGGTAAGTGAGTAACAGTCCACAGATAGATATATATACATTTCATCACCCGAGATCAAAACGAACAGTTTGTGAATGCCTTCTGTTCTCACCCTATTAGGACAGTAACCACACTTGTTGTCATCAATGTGGGCTTGTGGATCATTCACCTACAGTATGGCTGAACTCCCTGAATGAGTCATTTGCTACAAATAAGGCGCCTAGCTCATCTTGAAACTATGGTATCCTGAGGCCTAGAACAGAAGACGTTCATCAAGGAGGACAAAGATTCCTCCAGCATCAGTCATTGAAGTACGAAATTCTAGTAAGCGCATATTTTCAAAGGATGCCTTTTGAAATAAAATGTACAGCTAGTTATTTCAGTGAAATTAAATACTACATCCACACCCAATGGGAATCTCTGGCTCTACTTAATTTCAAACAAACTCCAGCATGCAATGGAAGCGTGCAGAAGCACAACTATTTGCTGCTTGTCTTGTGGGCTTTGGCAGCGAAAACATATTAAACAAACGAAATGTAAGTATCAACCTTCTCATCATAATATTCAGTAAATAAGTCACAGAAAAAAACACTTTGCATAGACGTTTCTACCTAGAATTACACCATTTGAGATCATATGGCAGCCTTTTATTCAGCAAAATTTCAGTGACTTTACTATTACAGTAGCCACACAGGTTGCCTAAAATACCTGTTATAGCTGAAGAAAATAGCAAATATACAGAATATAGAGTGAAATTTCAAAATGTTATTATAAAAGGTGTTGGGGGGAGGATGCAGTTCCTTATACAATGATTGTACTTTGCCATCAATCATAACTGGATTCATTTTGCCATTGCAGAAAATGAGTGTTATCATGCAATTTGAATTTGAGAAACTGCACACTCATAGACTGCTGGGTTTCAAGAATGGGTTGAGTGAAATGAGCAAAGGAAAGGATTAAAACCCTCTCTCCCAACATAAGCAGCCTCATAAAGTGAAAAGTCTAAGCATTCCACAGTGAAAGTGCTTCAGCCTTTACTTCCAATCCACTTCTAACAACTTCTCCTTGTCCCTAGTTGTTCACTGTAAAAAGTTTTCTCTTTGGTTCCCTACTCCCTCAGGAAAGTTTTGTCTCTCTCTTTTGTTTCTCTTTGCTGTGAACTTTTGCTTGTCCCCAAGCTCAGGAGAAAGTAAGCCACATTAAAAAACAAACAAACTGAAAAAAAAAAAGGAAGAATTACATTCCACCACTGAGCTGGCAAGAAATTCAGAGTTCTTGGCAGTCACAGAGTCAATGGAGTGGTTGGAACATTATATAATTTTGAGAGCAGCATCATGGTTTTAATACAAGCATGATGTTTCACATAGTGCATGTAAAGCTCAAGGACTTGGAAAGTATTCTAGCTAAAGAATTTGAGGGAATAAAAGAGCAAATTCTAAGCCCACCTACTGCTTATAAAGCACAGATCATTGTGGAAAACTTCCAAAAGCTTAAGATAAAAGAAGGGTAATTCAGAGGGACAGTGTGTACTTGTGTTCTCAAAATTCCTCAGCTAATCAAATGCTTAGTTAATGTCCATCTCTGTACGCTTGAATGGAAAAAAAAAACAAAACAAAACAGGATTTATACACGATTTTCCCTGCTGAACATATTTCAGTTCATGATAGGCTTGGAGGCCTTTCCAGGAATAAATACATTTTTAAAAGATCTTTCTTATTTGTTTTCTCCGTTTGTTTGTCTTTTTTTCCTATTTCTCCATACTGAACAGAACTCAGACCCCTAAATCAAACCAGGTCTTGAACCATAAAAGTCAATAGCAACCTTTCCATTGGCATAATATTTTGCATCATGTTTTCAGCAATTTACGCTTTTAGATTCCAAATTCTACATGAATACTGCAGAGCTGGGACCACTCAGAATTTCCCTCATTCAGGCTTTACCTGAACATGCTGTGTCAACAAATGCTGCTCTATTAAAGAGAGGTACAACTTAATAACAGCTATCTATTACATACTGATAACTTTCATCTCCCTCTGAGAAGGGTCAGAGAATGCCTAAAGCTTCTTAATCATAATGAAAAGCAGGAACAGTTTCTCTCATAAAAATATATAGTATTGGGGGACATTTTCAGAGTAGCTTTTGCAAATAGGAATCAAGGTCACTTTGAGTTTGACACTGAGCTCTGTCTACCTTTCCTATTCCAAGTATATTGGGAGAAAACTAATCAAACAAGAAAGTAGCCTTTTTGGTAGCACTCAGAACTCCAGCTTTCAGTTGGAGGTAGGCAATGCAGAACTGACAAAAGGGAACAGAAGTATTTCCAACTGTTTTGAAGCTCAACTGCAACTTCTGGGTTCAAGTCAGAAGGGTTGTACCCATTTTATCTGAATTGCTTTGTCCATTCCTAGTGACCCTGTTTTAATATGCACTTATTTTCCTATACTACAGGACACCTAGAAACTTAACATCCCTCAGACAGCTTCGACAGCGAAGTGGTTAATGTTTGAAGAATGAGTCATTCTTTCCTTTGCCATGACATTGGGTTCTTATTCTACAACCCTGTACAGTACTTAGCAATATTTTTTAAAGATTTAAAAAGCAAAGAGTTACAAAACCATTTGCAATTAACTTGAAATAGAAAAGATAGCACTTTTTAAATCCCATTATATAGTACACCGTATAAATTACAGAGTATTCAAATGCATAAATGCATCTGGGTAACATTTATCAAATGTAATTTTTTCATTGTTGTTGGGGAGTTACTTCTTTTCCACAGTTTTTTCTCTTTGTCCTAGACACCCCCATCTCCCCTCACTATCACGTATGACAGTGCTCCAGGTCTGAGACATTGCTGTTGCAGTATCGCATGTTGTTGGGGATGTGGCAGTCTGTGTAGTTAATGCCCCCGTTTGGGGTATAAATGGGCTGCAGTCTGAAATCTCCTTTAAGGAGTTGATCATTATTTAAGGAGACAATCTGGAAGCTGGTTTCCGTCATCTCCAGGATGGAGTTGTCCTTCTTGGTCCCTGCCTCGCAGTAGTCATCTTTCCGACGGCCCCGGTTATATTTCCACTTCTGGGAGGTGTAACGCCCTTTTTTGTGCATATGCCAGCAAAAAATGCTGAGCAGGACCACGAGGACAAATATCACTGCACCCCCAATCAACCCTGCCAGCAGAAATGGGGAGCCCAGGTTCTGAGACGTAGTCTGCTCATGGCTGGAGGGGATGTTGCTGCCATTGCTCAAAAAGGAAGCCTTGGTTGTGGCTTCTGAACAGACAGTGTCTTCTCCAGTTCGGTAATTGTTATAAGTATCCAGTGGAACCAAACAAATCCGATAGGTGGATTTGGGCTCCAGATTTACCAAGCTTAAGTGTTGCTTCTCACCACTAACTATTCGTTCCTGAACAATTCCTCCTACCAGACTATGGCCCATTTTAACCCATGTGAGTTTATATGCCATCACGGTAAAAAGAGACATCCAGTTAACTTGGATGCAAGTGTCATTCACAAAATGGATGGAGAGTTGAATCCGTTCAGATATAGGAGGTGTCACCCTTTCTCTGTCCTCCCTGTCAGGCACAGTGGGGAGTGTGGCTATGGTGGGAGTGAGAGGATTATATTTGCTACTTGGGGGAAGAACTGATGAGGTGGGAACTAATGTAGTTGGCATGGCTGTAGCTGGGACTGGGGTGATGATAAGTGGCAGACCAGGGGTGGTGGTGGGGCATGACAACATATTCATATTGAGCTCCCTGACTGCCATACCTCGGACCTGCTCTGGTCCCTGGCACATGAAACCCCGCACATTGAGGGAAGCTGGAATAAATTTGAGCCATTCAGTGACCCACTTAATACTGCAGTCACACAACCAGGGATTATTCCTTACAGTGAGTTGCCTCAGGTTGTGGAGATTATCAAATACCCCCTTTACCAACATCCGAAGTTGATTGTTGGAAATATCAAGACGTTCCAGCTTGTGGAGGTTTGAAAAGGCTGTAAGTGGTATATGGGTTATCTGGTTGTCCTGCAAGTAGAGCCTTAGCAGGTGTGTACCTGGAAGATCAGGAGGAGGGTAGGTCAGTGAATTCCGCACTATTGAGAATTCCTTGAGCTTGGAGAGGTGGCTGAAGGTGCCTTCAGCTATGCCTTTGTTAGTAAGGAGATTGCCATCCACAATCAGACGCTCCAGGCTTGTAAGATTCTGGAAGGCCAGGTCTGAAATGACAGCAATTCGGTTTTCGTCTACTCGAAGTTCTTGTAAGTCCACCGGAAGGCCTACTGGTACGCTGCTTAAGTGATTCTTGGACAAGAACAGAAGCTTGAGGCTGATGGCTTCCCGGAATGCCCCATCCTCAACGCCAACAGTGGAGATGGAGTTGTCATCCAGGTGCAGCTCTTCCAGCTTCAAAAGCTGAGCAAGGGCAGCCCGAGAAATGGTCTGAATGTTGTTTTCCTGCAGGTGGAGAACCCTGACATTTTTGGGCAGGTTCATGGGAAATTCATCTAATTGGTTGCCATACAGGTAGACTGTGTGCACAGATTGGACATTGTGCAACTCTGCAGGAAATCCAGCATTATTAATTTGGTTATTATGGAGGTAGAGGACGGTTACACCCTCCGGTATCCCAAGAGGCACTGAGGTCAAGCTTCGCTCATTACAGTAGACAAAGTTTCGGTCACAGCGGCACACTTTTGGGCAGGCCAAAGTTTTGGAGGCCTGCATGTAGAACCCCAGGGAAAAGATAAGCCATGATTTCACGAGAACAGCCCAATCTGTGGGCCACATTCTAGTCCACGAACCCATTTCTAATTGAGAGAAATAAAGTACCAAAGTGTTAAAGAACTAATAACAATAATAAAGCACAGGTAGCAAAATCTCAGGTCATTAAAATTGGCTTCTGTTTATGTCCAGTGTTCAGGCCGGAGTTAAAGTCCTGCAGGCTAAGTATAAAATAATCCTTTTATAATTGGCCTACCTCCTACTTTTGATAAGAAAGCCACAGTCTTATTAGCCAGGGTTACAAAGTTTGTTGCCTTCTTTCATGTGTGCTGAAAGAAACAATAGCTGTGTCTTTGCAGGTGAGCAACAGGTTAATTTAAAGCTACCAAAAGTTGTCTGTGTATGAGTTGCTTGGAGGGATAATATTTCCTTTCACAGAAGTCTGTTGGTGTTACACTCAGCTTTCTGCAGTCAGCAAAGTCCTCATATCAGCTATCTGCCAGATCTAGCCTGCCTGTAAAAGAAAAGAAAAAAGAAAAAGCTGAATAGCATGAAATGTTTAATAGGGAAGATCAAGACCATTGGAAGACTATTCTAAGGCTGTGGTCTTTATGTCTTCCTGGAAAAAAAAGACATTAATATTAAACATTAGCTTAATATTACTATTAAATAGTCTTGAAATAGATTTAATGCAAAGTCATTGCAGTGATTGAAGGACTTTCAGTGACTTCAGTGAAGGCTAGATCTATCACTTGTGTTTGCATATTGTACTTCTATCGTTCTCCTCTCACAGTCTGTTTCAAATCCTAAGACTAAAACATTTTACAAACCTAAAACTAAACCATTTAACTGGAAATTTTTGCTGAGCTATTTTTTTTTCTTTTGCAGAACCACTGACTTCAATGAATGCTATTCACTGATGCCTGACAGAGTAGACTCTGGGCTGTATTATTTAATCACACTCTATGTTTTTTTCATTTCCTACCAGACTCTGGAATGTTCTGCTTCTATTTCTGCAATGCCATTATGTATATGCTCCAGCTTAATGCACACTGTCAGATTATTGCACCTCACTGCAGTGAATTAGCTACTTATGAAGAGAGTCTTTTAAACAAGTATGGTAATCCACAAATACAAGATACCCTGCTGTAAGGCATACATTTGCTGAAACTATCATCTTGATATTGTTTCTGATGTGAACTGTGCTGTCAATAGATGTTAGAATTAGCTTTCCACTAAATGAAACGGGCTCACATCTGCTAACTTATTGTTTTAGGATATCAGCTCAGACTACAGCAGTTTTGCAGAAGAGCACTTTCTTTGAAACCATAAAGGTTAGATACTTCTTTTAAATCTGCTACACAGTTGTGTGTGAAAGGCTTCATAAACAAATTTGTTAGCTTTAGTATAGATGAGTTCTTTAATGTATATTTTCAGCTTTTAAGTGTACTTTTTAACTTTTACCTTCCCAGCTACTGTTTACTATTCAGATCTGTAACCAAACAATTCAAATCTCTAAAATATTCAATAAAAGATACTGTATCGTATGACATTATCTTGTCTTGTTATATGCTGTTTCCAATGACTGAAAAAAAATTACTGCATTTTACATACTTGAACATAATGAAAGATATAAAATTTCACAAGTACCAAGCACGTATCGACCTCAGGGTCTAGAACTGCAGTTACATAAGGACAGTATTTTTCCAGATTTTGTTGACCCAGATCAAAACTCATTGGCTGGGATTTCAGGAAAACAGAATTTCAGTGAACAGAAATCATGCTTAAAAATCTCTTTTCCTTTATTTAAGCAGTTTAAGCACCATCCAGGTAATTCAGAAAGAAATGTAATCCAGGAGTACATGAAAGCTTGTTCTTCTGCTACAGTTGTGCAGTTTATAACATGTTCCAAATGCTGCTTTTGGGAACCTCATGGACTAACGGTGTTTAAAGTCTCTTTAGGAATCAAAATGTTATAACCTTGCAACCTTGCACTTTTAGATTACTATATTTATTTGGAGCATCATCAGGTATCAGTCTTAAGGCTAGAACACTTGGAGATAAAAAGTGAGGCTCTGAAAAGTACTGTAGCTTATCATTATGAATTCAAATGGTAAATGTACCTACATTGTAATGCAGCCTATACTGTGTGTTGTCCTTTTCTAGGAACAGTAATATTAGCTACCCCACTGTTCAAGGTTTTCTCTCTCACAGGCACATTTCAGTCAAGAGTGGTTTCTTTTCAATTACGTAAGATGACGTGATGCTGTAGAGAAACTCTAACAGGATTACATTCTAATATGAGCCTGTGTGACAGCTTATCCGCCTTTAATATGGCCTGGCTCCCATCTAGATCATACTGCTCTGATCCGTCATGACACTGCCTTTTTAAAATAAGAAAGGATGTGCAGAGCCTCCTCTGGGATGCTTGGGACCACACAGAAATAGAGTGGTTCTCTCACTCTCTTTTTGTCATTGGTGAGAGACGGTCTACACCTCCTAACAGGGCCAATGCCCTGCACTGAGTTGTCTTTCAATTGTAAGTCCAATTGCTGATTAGGTTTTATTTGACTCCTGGGTATGATAGAAAGCCCAGCTGAGGACATGCAGCCACAGGCAGCTGCAGCTCCTGGTTTGCTGGGAATCTCCTAAGGAGGGAATGTCTTATTAAATGCATTTATGCATTCACCTTATTCTAGGACTCTGCCCAGAGTACCTCTCACCTAGGTAAATGTGGCACCTGAATAAAAGATCAGTAATGATTCTAGTAAATTGGGTCAAACACACAGCACTTCTCATTACCTATTACAAGTAAAAGAGCTTTGACTGGACAGTCAATTAAGCATATGAACACTTTGGAAGCTGGCACTTTGGAGTTTATCTCCTTTTTATTGTTAGATGGATTTTGCCCTTAGAAATCTGTTAAAACTTTCCTATTGTTTTCTCCCCTTATCATGGTGAGAAAGGGAGTCCTTTTATTAATGCCAGTATCCTAATCTCCAGCTATCAGTCCTTAATAAACCAATACTGTAAAATTCAGTACAGAAAATATGCATTGGTAACTACTGTTGATTGTATTAAGCAAGAGCACAAGGACAAATCTAATTAGATATTTATGACTTCAGGGTTGACTGTGGTGTGACAGAGGGAAGGAATGAGGAAGCAAAGATAAAACTGAATGTGTTTAAATAAATTATTTGGGAAAAGCTTTACCTCAGTAGTAATTTATCACTGTTTAATAATAACTCATAGTAGTGGTCATAGTTGCAGTATTTTTCAGCAAATGCAGAAGCTGTGTCCCTGTGTTAGAAATCTCTACCCCAAAGACATGAAAAAGATTGAAGAGTTGAACAAGCTGCTTGATTTAAAAAAGAAACTCTGTGAAGGAAAAACACCCTCAATAAATTCCAGAAGGCTGGAAAAGCTGAAACAGTTTGTTCTTTAGCAAATTGCCAACACTGAAGGCAGGTAGAGTAATTGAGCTTTCTCCCCATCCCTGCCATGTTGGCTTCCTAAAGCAAGCTCTCAATTTTCAATATTCTTACAAGAACTGAACTGAGTCTGTGAATGAACTGATAATTTGCAGAAGTAGAATTTTGGAAGTGGAGGAGTTAAGAGCACTCAATATTCTTAGCTTTCATGATTGTAAATCTTGGGAATTGACTCATAAACTATAGATGGCAGTGACTTTGCTTATTGTGAAGCCAGAAAGTTCTGAAAACCAATCTAGGAAGCGAGGATGAGGGTAAGGGAATTTGTCAAGGTTAACTTAAAATTAAAGAAATCAACCAGCAAATGCCTCAATAATAACATATCTGCCCATCATCACCTTGGTCACTTTTGTTTCTATTTCCTTACCCTGTACACTTGATTTCTATTATTTCTCACTGTATCCTCTTTGGAGCACAAGCCATGTCTTCCAAGTGTCTAGGACATTTCCTGTCTTACTGCAGCCAGGATATTAAATCCCATTAGGATTTAAGGAATGGCATAATAAAGTTGAGGAAAGCACATTGAAATAGATAAGAACATATGCACACTTTTAGGTGGCCAAGTCTGAAAATTTGGCTTAGTGGCTTGAGTTCCTGACATCAATGGAAATGTTCCCTTTCATATCTTAAGAGGAATTTCTGATCAACGGTTTTATCTCATTGTCTTTTTTCAAACCTGCCTTATTTAAATACCCTTTTGGCATGACTAATCCTAGCTGGAGAAAAACAATTCTGGCTTTGTGTACTGGATAAAAATTTCAAATTTGCTTTTGTTCAACATTGCATCTGAACAGCTCCTTCAGATATTTTGATTAAAGGTATTTAAAGGCTGAAACATCTGGCTGCAAGTTGGGAAAGTGGAAGTTTTATGAGGCTCCCCTTCACTGGTCAGAATCATCCACACAACTTCAAGCTTTAGTCACCCTGTTGTGCATAGCCATGAAATAATTTAGCTACAATAAACAAACGTGCTTCAATAATTAATATATTACTGAAAATGTTACTCAATCATAAATTTGTGGCATCTATGAAAAAAAAAACAACAATGCACTAGCAGCCTGCTTATGGAACTCTTTCCTACTTCACTGACCAATATTGTCTCAGTGGATGTGTCTATGGTGTCTAAAGAAGCTCCAAAGCTTCCCTCAGGGCATCCTCCCCACCTTTCACGCTGCAGTCTTCCAAATGTGCAGTCCCAGGTGTAGCAGTCGAGGTCGCTGTGGCTGTCTGAGAACCTATTAATGTTCAGGGGAGATAACAGAGAATCAAGGGAGGAGGTAGCATATGGAGCACCACAGCCTGCATATGAATACTTACAGCCCTATGTTATAAGCACAGGAGTTTTGTTGTGCTCCTGAAGCCAGGTTGTCTGTCTTTATTAGTCTTTGCATATTTTATATTAAGGCTATTAATTTTTTAGAGGGAATAAGATTGACAATGCTTGGCTATTCTTTCCTTCAAGGAATCCTGAAAATAATAAAAAATAGATCCTAGGAATCCAAGTTTTTTCTCTGATATTCTTACCACTCAGCACCACTTTTCCCAGCAGTTCATCCATTTATCTGAACCTGAGTGCCATGCAACATAAATAGAAAGGCAAGCAAAACCAAAACTCAGTGGTCATATCTACTCTTTTCACTACTACCAGTCAGTGACTCTCATTTAGCACAAAACCATTCGGCATAAATTTTCTTGGCTTTACTGCAGACCAAGGTCATAATCAAGTCATAATCTTACTCTACATAATTATATATATAATATGCAGTAAGTACAAGGCTATTATGTCTGGAATTGAATGACAACCAGAAAACAAATCTAATTCCATTCCTCTGAAACTAGTGCAGAGTTCCTAGTGCTTAAGAAAAATGTCCCTGTATTTCTATCATCTGCTAACAAAAATAATTATGAGATAATACCTGACAAATCCCTTTTTTCCACATAAGTAGAGTTCACATCTACACATGAATGAACAACCTCCTTTTTTTTAATTGATTAGGAGCCTAAGGTGATCATTTACTGTATATGTTTCTCTACAAGTTACTTGGTTTTGAACTTTGTGTTGAAAATTGTAATATGAGGCTATAATCTCTGCATCAAAGGCACAGAGAAAATGACCCAAAGGAACCAAAATGCTTTTACAGGAAGCCCTTTTGTGTGCTTGCTGCTGTGGTTGCTTCATGCTTATGGGTGTGTATTATGTAAGAAGAAGAGGTAAGGAGGAAGAAAAAGAGTTGAAGAGGAAGAGAAGAAACCATCCTTGGTGCCCTCTTCTAAAGTGAATATTGATGTTAGGGTAATGATCTGTAGCTAGTACTGGAAGGAAACCTTAAAGTGTCTCTGTACACTGTTACAGACACTATGAAGTCTGTATGGACATATTTTGGCAGAGAAAGACATTATTTCCTTTTCAATATTGTTAGCAAAATGATTCAGCAAATGTACACAAATGAGCTCTTCCCTCATGTATTCTTTTCTGCTCTGATCAGGATGTTTCTGGTTTTGCCTCTCCATTTGCACTTATAATTATTCTCAAAAGCTCAGATCAGGCAGCCTGCTGGAGGCAAGTGAAATGGATTTGGATCTGCCTTGATGGAGGCAGCAGAAAGTTTAAAGAGTGGTACATCTTACAACAATGGGTGTAAAAACGTCATTCACCATCCTTCTCACCCTTGCTCTTCTCTAACCTTCTGTTCCTCCAAGCCTTTTATCTCTTTCCAGCTACGTTCCTGCAAATTATTAAGCAGACATATTTCCCAGAAGGATGCAGGCTTCAGGAAATCCCTTTTTAAAAGCCATGATATTATAATCAACAAAAGCTTTGTCTTTGGAAATTTGAGTGGTGTACAGGTTCTTGTCAGTCAACAGGAATCTGACAGAGCCGAATTCCTGACCGCCAGGAGGGGGAGCTAAGGCAGCAGGAAACTTTCCCCTGACTAAACAAATAAATTAATAAATGTGGGACTCATTTTCTTCCCACTTTGTCCGTCCCCACACACATGCATACACTTCTCCTTCCTCACAGATGTCTGGGATAGCCAGTGATTGCTGGCTTGTTTGACAGCATCTCTGTTACATGCCTGATAAACCGAGCGGTATAGCACTTTGTTTCTGGGAAAATTAATATTTCTATATTCTAATAATGAGCATTATTTCCAGCTTGAATATTATGTGCTTCATGATTCAAGACTGTTCTTTACTTGTGGGTTACTACAGAGTGCAATTATTGCATAGGTATGAGAAGGCATGCAAGGGGGCCGGTGGTGAAGACAGCAGTGGAAAAAGAGAAAGAGAAGTTTGTGAGTGATACAGCTCAGCTACAGCAGATTTTTCTCCTTTTACAGATTAGTAGGAACCAGTGGCAGGTCAAAAGAGAGAACAAACAAGACATAATCACTAGAGTGACCACTGTATTCCAGGAAGCAGGGCTGAAATAGCTACAAGAGCAATGGCATTAATGCTTCAGGTGGAGCCATGAATTCAAGGCTGCCATTCACTGTGCTGTGCCGGGCACTGTGCTGTGCCGGGCACCGTGCTGTGCCACACATCCTACTCAGCTTCTCAGACTTGTCCATAAGTGGGCGTTGAAGTGCCAAAGTTCAGATGTAGAGAATACAGTCTGCCTAGACTATCTTCATTCCTGCACTTAACATTTATTTATTTATGATAGAAGGAAGTTATTCTCAAAACTTGATGTTGCATAACTTCATGAAGACTGTATCACCTGTGATAATTATTAAAACTCTGAGCCCAGAAACATTTGTGTTTCCATTCTGTGACCAAAAAAATTCATCTCTGCTTGTGCACACAGATGCCCTATAGGATAACATAATTTTTTGTCATAGTCAATGTATGTCAAGGAATATGACTATTTTTAGTAATAAAAAAGAGTATATCTCTTTCAATTTCAGAAATGAAAGACTACAGAACATCTAATGGAAAACATCAAAGAAAATACACATTTCCTACTGCAAGCTGCATTAGTGGACACTGTTGTGCTATCCATCCAAATTTATCTTTTGGCTTGTTATACCACCCAGTCCAATCTGAATGACTCTCTGCATGGATGAATCCTGCACAGACCTTTGCTATTGATCGTTTCAGCTTCTGGCAGAATGAGCAAGAGAGTTCTAGAAATGGAAAACTGCCACTAAGGACTTCCCACCTGTGGAGTCCTGAATTATAATGTAGGAATTGTCAAAAACAACTATTTAAGCTAATTGTAGCTGTCAGAGTAAAAGGTAATGAGGACACACGTGGCAAATTAAAAAGCAAAATCTTTAATTGCCTGCACAAGCAGGTAGAACTCTCTCATAGAACACAAGGGAGAAGGAAACGTGCGGAACTCCAGGATTTTAACTAATGTGAGCTTCTGAGTTGTGTAGGACTTCAAGGCAGCCCAAAGTAATGATAGGCGAAGCATCTGTTTATAAGGAAATATCCCTGTTTTCATTATAAAATTGCTGATTGTTGAAAATTTACTCCAGATGGTGATCATCATGATATTTTCACTCCTGTAGGCAAAGAGGAACAGATGATCACCTCCAGGACTCATATTAAATGGAGTATTGCACCTACTAGGAAAGGGTTATTGGTTTCTTTATTAACCTTTCCCCAAAGCCTAGTCTAATTTTTCACCAGTCTAATGCTGCACTGTTCAAAACTTAACAAATTTTCAAAAAGTGAGAATGATCAATTTAGCATGGTGGTGAATTAATTCCCTAGCCTTTCATCCCCAAAGAACTGATCTCATATCTTAGGTGAAATAGTTTTGATGGATCTCATCTAGGACTCCATAAACTCAGCAATGTACTATGTGACGATAGAAAGCTGGACTGAGAAAGTTGGAAATGGCAGATGAAAAGTATCTTATATGAGGAGCTATCTGGAACATTTCAACAAAATCCATTTTCATTAAAATATATGTTTTCACTGAAGCCAAAACGTTTCATGGAGATTTGTCGGTTTTGATTATGTTTTCAATAGGAAATGTGCCTGAGGTCCAATGCTTTCTGATCATTTATGACCAGAGGCAGAGAGAGAAAAAAAGATAAAGGAAGAGTAAAAAATTGACCTTTTTACCCAAAAAGGTAAGTTTTAACACAATTTCATTTCATGAAAACATTAATAAAATAGTGTTTACATACTGCATTTTAAAACTGTGAAAGCTGCTGTGGAATTATCTGCCTCTGGACAGCTGTACTTAACACGGTAAATGGAAAAGAAAGATATTCTTTGTTTGCTTTCTTGACCCTTTTCCAGAGGGCTTACAGCTTTCTGTGACAAAAAGTGGACACGTGTGTTTGAGAAAAACTAATAATACTAAACTAATTTAAAATAATTCCCCTTTTGGAACACAAATGTTCTGTACTGTGTTTAGCACAATGCATTTTGTACTAAGAAAAAATGAAGGCAACCTGCTGTTTCTTTGCAAGCAAATTGGTCCCTACCTATAAATTATTCTACACTGTGAAGCAAACAGTTTGCTTTTATCTAGAGATATGTGGGCAGCCTGGCAAAGCGTCTGTGGATAATTTGAAAAAGCTGCTTTTAGTGACCTAAGTGACTAAACATTGCTTCTGTGGAGACAACATCTTGACACATTTTAAATGTGCTGCATGGTGCTACATCATTGATGAGATTCTGCATGGTGTCACATTACCTTGTGGGGTATCATTCATTTAGGGTCTTAGGCAAATGAGTGTGGGCTGCCATGTTCTTATCTTCCCTATTTGTAGCATATGGCCCAGGGAGAAAATATGGCACTAGCTGCCCCTGAACCTCTTAGGCACCTTGGTATAAATAAAGCTGAAAGTATCATCATACGTTCATCTTTCCAACAAAGCCAGATGGAGATCTCTCCTTCCCCTTTTAATATTACTTAGCATGCTGCTCCTTCACAGTGCTAAGAACTACTCCATAAACAGTTAAGGAGCTATCAAGAAAGATTAATAAAGTTATTTGCACCCTAACTACTTCAGAAAACCTGTCATGTATGATGTAGTCACTTATGGGACCACTGAACAAAAGATGTTCCCCAGTTAGAGAACAAATCTTGCTTATTTGACACAGCCCCTCTAACAGGCAAACAGAAGGTTATCAAACAAATTTTTTAAATCACTGCCATCAGATAGCCAGTTAACAGAAAAGGGGAAAGATTAAAATGATGGATGCAGAATGTACAGCTAAGCCTCTGAAATCCCTATTCAGCTAAATAGCTGAATTATTTATCGACTGTACAATATCTCAGCATCAATAGTGCCTGACAAGGGTCTGGGGATCTGGATTTGTTATCTTTTCCCAGCCATCCAATTACACTTTTCTGTATGCACAAGTGGAGAAAGTGCAATATTCTCACTACTCCAGGAATGGCACTAGAGCACTTCATACAGGGAACACCTTGTGCTCCCACATTTCATCAGAATCAAAAATTTTATTTTACAGCAATATAAAACACTAAAGATACAGCAGTAACTATTTTATAGCAGTACAAAAACATGCAGCATGTGGTGGCATTCTTTCAAAATCCACTGTTTACCTGGACATCAGTAGAACCAGTGATTTCCCTTAGAGTACAGGGAGGAAAGAAACACCAGAGGCAGTAGGCAGGAACAGTTTACCAAGGATATGGAGCATTTATGGATATTTTTTTTCCAGTTAATTTTGTTTGGTTTTGCCATTTAATTTTTGGTCATTTGTATTCAGGATTCCAGTAACTCTGTACGATAATAACTGTTTTCAGTGAGAGGGTCCTGTTGTCCCTTTTCAGTATTGATGGCCAAGCAGATATCTTAAGAACATACACATCTGAGGAATAAAAGGATTGAGGAAAATATGATAGGTGGTGGGATTAAGAATTTGTTTGGTGCAATGAGGATGTGAATCCTCAAGTCCTGATTCTGACAGATAGCAAACTTTTTTGGCACATTGCTCTGGTTTGGTTGTCCTTTGCTAAAAGGGTACAATACTACCTTTCCCCAGCAGTCATTCAGATTTCCCATTTAACTTCAAAGTTCTTTGAGAAAGGAAGGCTGCATGGGACTGCACAGAGCTTAACATAGGGCAGATTCAGTTTTAGGTACAAGTAGAAATAGGAACAAGCTAGAAATAGTAAATAGACATTTCTAACCCAATGATTCTCAGCCATGGAATTAAAACCACAAGAAGATCATGAGAGGTCTTAAGGGATCACAAAGTAATAAACAAAGGAGTGTCAGCCAGCAAGAGCACTGGTCCTGCAGGATGAAGGAGTGCAGATTACATGTTTAAACACTGGCTGCAACAGTTTATATGAACCAAGGAACTACTAACTGCCTTTAATTTCTGGCAGCAGCTCAGTTCCCTGGGGAAGAAAAGACAGAGCAGAAGAAGAAATGGTGTTTACATCTGCAGCTATGATTGAAGTCACTTCTCAGTCTTCCTCCTGCTCTATTCTTTCCTTGTAGGAGCAGAGATGCTGCCAACACAAGGGGTGCACAAAGACAAAGCAGAGCCAAATGGACATCATATTTCCAGAAGCTGGAAACGTGCTGCTCCAGCCAATTTTTCTTCTGCCCCATGCTGATGGCTGCGGGACAGAATATTCTGTCTGAATATTTTCACATGCTATACAGCATCACAAGTCTTCTGACTATGAACAGAGGAAAGATGATACAGTAATGGCAATAAGTCTAATTTTCTCCACAATGTACAGAGTGACTGGAAAGAGCCTGCCATCTATGTGTGTTTATGAAGAAGCAGTTCACAGCAGGTTAAACCCCTGGTATTCTGTCCTAAAGTTTCTGTCATTATATTTTCTCAATAACTGCTCTAAAACTTTTTTTAAAGAGCTCTCCTAAGCTTATTTCACTTAGGAAGTTCAAAGCCTTCATGTTGAATGAATCCTGACAAAGATAGAAGAGAGCACAGAAAGAAATTCAGCTTTGTTTTTCCACTTCTCCCCTTTGCCTTTGAGGTCTGTGTGTGGTTGCATCAGTGAGATCAAAATTGCCAGCAGGCCCACAAACGACACCTACAAGCAGTAGAGTAAAAAACATAGTCCTCTACCATTAATGTTTCACAGTGGGTGATCTTTAGCCCTGTGCAGACAGCCAACAAGAGATTTGCGCACCACTTAAACTCTCCTAATAGCTTTTAAGTGGGTCCTAAGAGGTGCAGAAGCCCGGAGTTGGCCTTCAGCCCAAAAGCAAATTCCATCTGACATGTGTCAAAGCATTTCAGGCAACAGACTCCTTATCAATATGTGTCCTTGTGCTACTTTTCAGCACAGTCGTTATTGCAAGGAATCACAGCAGTATTCTTATCAGCATTTTGTGCTTATACAAAACTAGACATCTCAAATGAGTTCAGGAAGGCAGAGAGGCAGTGCACAATAAAACCTGAGAGAGGGCCAGAGGGAGAAATATTTTTTAAAAAGAGTGAGACAGAGTTTTAAGCTATTCTACAGGCAGCAAAATATGCCTGCTCAGAAATGCAATTATTGTTTTCTTCTGTTTGCAGAGCACTCTATCTATTCAGGTCACTGCATGAATCAAATAAGAAGACACTCTTTTACGTTTTCTATGTAGACCTCTGGGTACTCTAAATGGACCTCATATGAAGATCTGCTAAGGGATTTGGGGGTTTGCTGATGGGTTTTTCGCTTGGACTAAAAACTGAGGTAGGCCCCTGATACAAATATCTTTGTAAGCATGGGAAATCTTGGATCTTGACCTATGTCTACACCAAAATTTTAGATACTGGAGGCACAGGTTCTTTACTTCTACTTTTGCTAATAAGGCAAAGTGGGTTACATTTGTTGTAACCCACTGATGTAGGGTATAAAGCCAATGTTAACTTTACATCCAATCTATGGTATTTTCAGCAATTTTACCTCTGCTAGTCTATTCTGACCTCTACACAAACCTTTTGTATAGGGGGCTATAAGATAAGGGAACTAAAAAGCAAATCGGCTTTGATGTCCAGGGAAATATTCCTATTGCATACACACATAACAGCAGGCATAGGCTTGCACCTCCTGTTTCATTTCATATTGGATACATACATGCAGATGTGGAAGGATACCTATGGAGCAGATGAGAAAAAAAAAAACAAATCCTCTGCTTTATGGATAGATGAATGGCAGCAGCGATTACAAGCAGCATGGAAAAATGATTCTGAGAATTGGAGTAGCTGCAGATGTTGTTTTGGTTACACAAAGGAAATTTTCTTATAGCACAAAGCCCTCTTTACTCCACCTCTGTCTTCGGGCTGCTGTCTTAGATCTGTGTTGTGTTACTCAGGACGTACAAACTAGACAACAGAAGTGGCACTGAGGATTAGAATAGATATGAAGGGGGGAAGTCACCTGAACCTACACACACACACACACACACACACACACCCCACCCCCCCCCTTCAGTTTGGATTTGGCAGGAATTTATCAGACATTTCACTCCAGATCTATCTAGGCCTCTCTGACCCATTATAGTAAATAGTTGACCTTAATTCAAAAAGTGGTGTGAAATAATAAAGGACAAAAACTGAAACAGTTGCAGCTATTCCAGAGGATAACAGACTTACTGACTCCTAAAAGCTTAAATGAGCTCAGCCCACAGCAGTGGAGTTTGTTTACTGTATAATATTATTTTAGAAATCCTTTCCTTGCTAGTTCAATCAAAATGAACTGCATTTCCTAATACCATACATCCTCAGAGATACTGCCACATGCTCTATCCAAACACAGGCTTAAACTAACCTACCCTGGCAGCAATTATCTTCAAGGCTTTTGAGCCTCTTGGGAGATATTGCCCTCCTCTGTTCCAGTGAAGCAGAAAACCATCTTGTATTCAAGAGAAAAAAATGTTTCCACATTCACTGCAAATATTTTAAGCATTAACCCTCCTCTCCCCCCCAAAAAAGTTACTCAAATCTTCTGTGTAGGGTTTATATGAAGGAGGAAGGCTTGCCAAAGCAATAGTGTTCATTATTATTACTAATAACCAACTATTTTTGAAGCACAGATAAGGACCGACTAAGCATTGAATGTTTAAACATGTTCATTGTTCTGGTCGCTTTCTGAATTCACTTCCCACAAATCATTGAGCTACACTATAATGAAAAAAATTTAAGGTGATTTGCATAGGTACCTGTAGCAAATTAACTGTAAATTCACAGGCACCAGTCTTCGCCTGGGAAGATCCTGACTCCCGCTGCCCAAAAACAAGCACTGAATTAGGAAAATTCCTGTATGAAAATCATATTTTTAATACCAAGAGCCACTGAGATTCATTAAAATTATTAAGAATCTGTTTAAAACAGATAATAAAAAGTATTCCTTTACACAGCAGATAGTGAAGTGAAATTTGCTGCCATGGGTGTCTGTGGAGCAAACAGTTTTGGCAGGTTCAAAAAAGGATTCCACAATTTCATGGTCTTTAAACAGGTTCCCTTAAAGAGAAAAGGAAGGCATGCACCCTTTAATATGCCTAGTTCCGTTTCGGGCACTGCAGGGGGCATGCAGGGGGAAAATGGATGGCAAAAAGCAACTCCAACAATTTCTTGTCTTTGTTGGGGACATAACACTGAGCTAGATGGACTGCTGGCCTGTCTCAGTTGGGAGTTTCTTATGTTTTAGTGAGTCACACTTTATGGTCAGAACTAGGGACTGAGCACAACAGCAGAAAAGTAGCATGCATGGACCTGTCCATTACACTTGCAGAGTATTTGAGTCAGAAATTAAATATGGTGTCATCCTGTAATGTATCTGATCGCTTAAAAGTCATCAATACAGCTCAAATTCTGCATTTTGAAACTCTGGATAGATGCTAATGTCCATAAATATAATATTAAACCTAAACTGACCAAATAATGCAATCTCAAGCGATTGCTATTTACTCCTGAGCATTCCAGATGCAACAAAAAAGGAAAAGGGAGTCTTCACTGCTCTATTCTGCTTTTGAGACCATGAATTTTTAAAGTGAGAACAAAAATAAAATGGTAAAATGATGATGCAAAAATGTGCTTCCAGGGCTACAGTGAGTTCTAGTTCCCTAAATAGCAATGTCCTGCTTTAGTTTTAGAGGACTGGAAACTTTATAGAGTGAAGTAGTGACCACAGAAGGAACTGAAACATATCATCATGTTTTGGACTCTTCTCTTCCATGACCCCTGAACCTTTCCTGTAGAGAAAAATCCAAGCCACAATGTCTGTATATAGAATTGCACTGCCTTGAAGCTCAGACTGTTTTGAATCTAGGGTTTCAGTTTGAACACATATGCAATTTTTATTTCTCTAAGTTTTGCAGAAACATCATTAAATTATTTTTTCAATTCCATTTGTATTCTTTGTATGAAATAGATGGGATCTTTCTTCTCAGTTTCCTGACAAAACTTTGGTGAAAGAGGTCATTAGACCAGCCACTATATAAAGTTTAAATAAAGTGTGTGAACTTGATAGGTTATGCCTTTTCCTTTTTGGCTGCTGGGAAGATTGTCAAACAGAGTCCTTTGTAAGAAGGACTTGCTCACAAGCTGACTTCACCTCCTTTGAGATAAGATATTTTGAAAGAGCCTCATCTTCCACTAACCTATAGAATCCATAACTTCGGTTGTGCTTCAATATAAAGAGATTTTAGCAAAAATGTTAGCTCTTTCTAAATTTGATACTTTTGACAAATAAAATTTCAGAATAAATATAGTGATAAAAAGAAACAAAAGCAGAGGATATCCACACATTTGCTTCTTCTGATCCTGCACTCAATTTCATCCCATCACCACCAGTAATACCTCAGCACCCATACTGATCAATCCCTCTCCCCTTTTGGTGGATGAACACTTCGAAAACTTCCACTCCTCTCTGCCATTATTACCTAAATAATAACAATCACATTTTAAAAAGTCTTTTTTTCTAATCTATCATTATTTTTCTGCTGTTTGAATGTGCTAAAGTAAATAAAATAATTCCAGAGATGGTCTCCTGACAGATATGGTACTGGCAGTCAGTAAATTCTTGGTAACAGCAAACAAGGCTTGCTTATTTTCTCCTTCTCTGAAAAATGCAGTTACAAATTTGTGATCACAAATGAAAATTTCCTTTCCATGCTGTATTTGCAGTCTGTCTCTGAGAGTCAGCTCAGCTTTTGCATCAACTGCCGCAGGACATAGTGAACATGATCTTACAGTGTTAACACAGCTACGAAGGTTCAAACACTGCTTTATTGCTAAAGGATAATTATATCCCGTGATCTGTACGGCACAGTCACACTTGTCATTGTATACATCATTATTCACCTTCTGATCGCCCTTTCTAATCCAGACTAGGTCAGTAGTGTCCAGCCATCAGTCATTAGAATGGGTGATGAGTATGGTGAAAAATGAGGGGGCAACTTAAGGCTATTCCTTAGGAGAAGTAGAGTCTGAAACGGTGTGAAGAGGAGGAAGTTGCATGTAAGACAGTCTTATTTCTCTTTCCTGACTCCAGCACCAAACCTTTGATTAATTACTGAGCCAGGAGCAGTCAGGCATACCTCTAAAAGGGGTGCTTAGAGAGACTAGTGTCACTCCACTGATAGAAAAAACTCTGCTCTTCAGGCTCTCTTCTTTCAGGCTGTCTTTGTAGACACTTTTTTCTCTGACAAACTATTTGGGTGAAAACCACCTTACTGTTGGAAGCAGTAGATGAAGACAGGATTGAAAATGAGACCATCCTCCTAATGTATGTAAAATAACCAAGTAAAATAACTCTACACCCAGAGAAGCTCTAAATGGTGTTGTTTAACTGCTGAAATAATTTCTTTTTCTAAGAAATGCTGTGGTGGCCTGGACAGCCATTAGCATTCACATTTGCAAACACTATTCACATCCCTATAATCACAAAGTCTTGCATCTCAGGGAAGAAAGGCCCAAGTTCTTCCGGACCCACAGGTTCCAGGAGAAGGAGCCATAAAAGAAACACCAAGTATCTTAAGATTCACAATAAAATCAGAACTGGCAAGCTCACAAGTCAGAACCTATAATCAGGCATAAAACCAGTGGATGTGTTTCTTACACTTAATGTGAGCATTAAGTAAATATGACCAATTAATCCAATTATCCTACCTGGCTTCCCACTTGAGTATTTATGATCACTCTATCTCTCCTGAGCATAATAGAAGGTAAAATGAAGCCAAGAACCTAAAAACAGCATTCTCCATCAAGCTGCGTGTGTAGGCTATCCCAGATATCTCTCTACAAAAGTGATGAAAATAAACAAAATAAAGTGTCCTCTTCTAGTTTGTGTTCAACAGGCAAAGAAACAGGGTTCATGGCAGTACCACAGGCTTCATTGAGCCAGTGTCATGGCAGAAAGAAGGGAAAATTTCCTTTTCTGATACATTTTTTTAAAACTTGTCAGGTTTTAGTTTTCCATCCTCAAAATAAGGAGTCAAAAGATCAGGCCTCATATGTTTATGTGCTGGCTTTGTGAAGGTATTTTTTGGCAATATAAGCTACAGTTAATTATATTCACCCCAGCGCTCATTTACACGTCATTTTGGGATTTGAGAGCTCTGCCCTGGAACGGCAACGCTGACCGTGTTTCTGACCAGATGGCTGCCAGCAGGAGACGGGCTAATTCCCTGGTTTGTTTGTGTGTTATGGGAATGCAGGACTGGGACTGACCTCCTGGGTCACGGAGTCCAGACCCCTGCTATCGCAGGCGGCCCTGTCACTGGAAGGTAATACGTTAGCTAGGAGCTGATGTATGGTTTGTTCTTCCTGCTGTGAATCCTTTCGTGGCCCTTCCCGTTTTCTGTGGGGAGATAAGGCCTTGTGCTTCAGCTGCTTTCGTTCCCAGGGTTAGCTAACGATCCCTTGCAAAATCACGGCATGACAAGCATTACTAGCCTCCTCCTGGAATTCAAAAAGCATTTTTATTTTTCATTTTAGATTGAGAAACTGAGACATCGCAGCTGTGTATTTTGGGTTCAGCTGTGCACTGCTGAAGCGTTGTGGCATACAGCGTTGTGGCATAATATAGGAACTACAGAAAACCTTTAGTCTCCTCAGAGGAAACTGCTCTGGCACAGCCAATATCAAAAGCAGCTCAGACTTTTCCAATAAATGCAGGATAAGACCCAGTATATGGGATATAAGAGAGTAACGCCAGGGCTTTAGGAAGGCTTACGTAAGCATGCTACATTGGGAGGTTATCCTGAGCTTCATTCAGGAGGCCTTCTTGCACCCGTGGAGCAGCCCAGAATGAAGACAATTCAAAATGTGTCTTAAGTCTCCCTTGGCCTTTGGGATTGGTGTTGCAACTCTAAAAAAGGCAATGCTAGATCTTCCTCAGAGTTAAATAAAGTTGCTTAAGGGTTGCAAAGTGAGACGAGAGCACAAGTAAAATTAAAAGTTACAAGTTCCTGTCTCCTAGTCTGCATTCAATCAATGAAACCACATGTTCTCTCTGCTTAGACATCCAGCTTTGAAGACGTGGCCCTTAATGGCCTGAGGTTTGACTGTTCCAGCTTCATTATTTTGGTTTGGATTTTTCCCTTCAGCCTTTACTACCAACCTCAGACAGAGTCATTCAATGCAAGTATAGGGAAGAAGACTGGTGTCACAGTGGGGAACTCAATTTAATGAAAACACTTGCAGAAATTCTTTTGTTTATTGAAAGCATGTAAATGGACAGTATGATTTACAAGGTCAAAAGGAAACAAGTACACAGCTTCCCCTGATGCCATGGTTAAGACAGCTTGGAAACTATTGTGCTGTGTGACAGAACAGCACAAACACACACTGCCGAAAGCCACAGCAACTATTCAAATCCATCTTTGTTTTAAGTACCAACTATTAAAGTGACCACGCTGGTTTTACCTTGTCTCTCTGACAGTCAGTGACAAAAGTCCTTTTAAATGTTGAGAAGTTGCAAGTCTGCCTTTTCTGAATTGCAGAGGGAATTTGTCTTTGTGGTTTTTGAATGGTACTGTGGAGCCAAAGCCAAAAAGAATAGCTGCACATACTGTGTCAACTATGCACAGTAGAAAGCAAATATAAACCTGGAACATTGAGATCCACATGAAATAAAGTGCCTAGATTTTATGGCATGCAGGTTTTAATGTAGCCTGAATGAGACATGGTAGAACTCATGGCAGTTATTTTACTTCATGAGCAAAAAATATACCTCATGTTGGCAATGCCAGGATACTCCATGTAGGCAGACTACCCCAATCTCTTGATTCAACAGTATCATGCAGACAACTTTATTTATTAAATTTAATAAAGTAAATAATCTTTATTTACTTTATTTATTAAAATTAAATAATTAAATAATCTTTGTGTGTTTCAGCACTTTTTGCACTTCTATTGACATAAAATTGAATGGGCCATCTTAGTCTTCAAACTGAGACAAAAAAAATTGCAATAGCTAACTGAAAATATCACCTCTTATTCTGTTCCTGGAGTGCTCTTGATTCAAATATAATGATTTTCTAAAATACATTAATTATTTGGAATTATACAATAAGATATTCTGCAAATTACAGCAATGAGATGGCTTATTATTGAAAGTGTCCTTATTATTTGCAGTTGGTCACGTTAGTCATATGGAGAGCTTCTGTTTTCCTGTTCAATGCTCATAATTCCTATGATTGATTTTCTGGTGGAAATGTTCATAGAAAGATGTGTAAGACAAACTCAACACAACAGCTTGCAATTCACTTTTCAAAGCCTTCTCAAAACTCACGCAAATGTGCCCAAACACCAAGAAAAAAGGAATGCAAATAACTGGAATAAAGGAATGCAAAAACTCTCCAGTTTTCAGGCATTTCTGTTTCCAGGGCCAAATACTCTGTTGATGAAAACAAGCCATTTTATTGTCCTTGTCCAGCAGAGAACATACTGTACAATATTTTGACATTTCAAACCAAAGTCTGACTAAGGGATTACACAGACATTTTAAGAAACGAGTAAAAAGGAGCTGTATAATTCTTAGCACCTTACAAAGGTTTTTTTAGGTTCAGTTCTAAACTTATCTAAGATTTGTGGAGAAATATTTATTTTTTAAAACTGATGCCACAATCTGGTAATTAAATTTGAGAATGTGAATACTCTTCCTCTCTTAAAAAACAAATTTAAAAAGCTCACATTGTGACCTTCTTTCCAATGTTGTATGCTAATATGTTAGAATAACATCTAGACATGTAAGCTTTCTCAACAGAATTAGTATTGGTGTTGTTAGTAGAGTACAAAACAGGCTTTACTGTGAATGATAGTTATTTTATAGCTTAATTTTAAATACTCAAGTTCTATAATACTTTAATTCTCATATTTATATTTTTGACAAGGAAATAGGATTATTTGCACTAGGCTGCAAGACTATGTTCTTTATTTCAAGAGAAGCCAGAAATTATTAAAATTGGTAAAAGAAGGTGGCCTATAATAAAATTACAATTTTGAGAAACTAGTACAAAATTATAGTCACAGATTCCTTTCCCATGTATGAAGCTTCATGGCTCTGATTCTCTTCTACTGCCTTTGAAGTCAATGGAAAATTTCCCATTAGTTTCAGTTGGCCCTTTGTTTTATTTTCAGAAGTATTTTTTCAAGTTTCCCATTTCCAAGTTCCCATGATTTAACCTTGGGTGTGATCTTGAAAGAATTTTTATGCACATGAGTAGACAGAGTTACTGAAGTCAATGAGTCTGGAGGGCTGAACCCAACATCACCACTTACAGTGCTATATTCTATTAACTGCATAGAATGCCAATCACATCACTTGATTTCTCCATCCCGCTTTAATTCAAGATATACAGCTCTGCAGCATATGCAATAGTTATATTGCTAACAATGGCAGCTCACTAGAAAAACACAGTTAATACTTTGTGGAATGACAAGGACATAAAACTACAAGAGAGTGCTTTCAGTACATTAGGAAAAAAAGCAAAAAGGCAATTTTCTCCAAGTTTCTTGGGACTGTTCTGAATGACATTAAGTATAACAGGCTTGAGAGCAATATTTTGAAGAAAGTATCTGAACCTTTGTTTTACATAAAGTCAGTTGATTCAGGCATGCAATTATTGCTGCATCAAGGGATTTTTTAAAGACCTGAATAACAAACAAGATAATGGGCTCCATCAGTTTCATAGGATATTTAAGTGGCTAATTCACTTTTCAAAATGAAAATTTATCCTAAAGTTTCATCTAGTGATGCAATGCACCATCACGCACTGTGTAAAATCTAGCAGCCATGGTCTGATTTAATTTGAAGTAAAGATAAAAACACCACTACATGTTACAGTAGCTTTGCTAATGATTGTCAGCCAAAACTTTAACTTATTCCAGGCATTGCTCTTTTTATTTTATCCTCACAGGTTTCTACAAAATCAATGCTATTTTATTTGCTGTCAGTTAAATTTTCTAAAGTGCTTTTTCTTTCTCTTCTCCCCCCCGCCCCTTCCCCCCATATTAGCGAAGTTATCATTGGTACCAGTGAGATGGCAAGGAAGAACCCAACCGGAACCAGGTACCGGATATTCTTTCATCTGTTTTGTGAAAATAGGCTAAGTTCACACACACACACATACACACACAGACACGCAGACACAGACACAGACACACACATCTGTATTTCCACCATTTTTTTCCCTTTTTCTCTTCTGGGCATTTGTTCTACATTCTTTCTCCCTCATCTCCCCACTCCCCAGGATGAAGCACAGTCCACTCCAGGAGGTTTCTGTGGATTTCAGCAAGGGTAGACTGGCTTCTGACTGCTGTTCTCTCCCTCCCGTGACTTAAATGAATTAAATGGTATCTGGATTTTTGAAAGGACTGTATTTGGTTGGAAACTGAATACTTATTGGATTGTTAATTGTTCAAAACAGAATTTCTAAGGTTTTTTTATATCCCTCTCATATATCAAAGTAATTGAGTCTCCAGCAGCTCCAACTAAGTTCCCCTTAGATTTGTGAACTGAACTTTTTGTTTCCTTTAGTGTGCTGATATTTTTCCAAAATGGCATGAATGAAAAGAGCATAGAAAATAAATCCATTTTTCTTGCAAGAGGTCTTCTGTGCTAAATAAATGGATTTAAGGATGTCCAGGCTCTGCCCATAGGAGATAATAACAACATTTAGCACTTACAGTAAATGTACTTTTCTGCTAAATGACTCTTCATCTCTCAAGTATAGTAGAAACATTAAGTGATGAAGCTCCAGTCCAATAGAAAAACAGCAAATGGATAATTAAGAAAACAATGAACATTTGAAAACCTATAAAAACCCAGACATGCAGCTAGGCCAGTTCATTAAGTTCAGTCTAACTTGATTTCAGCTGTAACTATAATAATAACCAGCAGACACCCCCCTGCTGAGAGCCGAATGTGAAAAGAATCTCTTGACCTACTGATTTTAATAAAACACTTGTTTCAAATGCTTCTTTTTAATTAAATGTCTGGGTTTGGGGATGCTAGGTACCAAAGAAGGAGTACTGGATACACAGGAAGTAGGCACTACATAACTGAATATATTTGCTTATAACAAGTTGAACAAAGAAATTATGCAAATTACTATTAAACATTGTTAAATGATAATTTATTGGGAGAAGATTGCAGAAGGGGAGTTCAGGAATCAGGAATAAAAATGTGGTCACGGACTCAAAAAGTACAGAAAGAGCACATCATGAAACATCTCCTATGGTTAAAAGTAAAATATCTACAAGTAGACTTCCCCACACAACCATAATTGGGACCAATGCAAAAATATGTAAAACAGAGAAAATGAATTCTACATCAATAAGGCCTCTAACCAGAACAGACAAATTTGGATATAAACAGCATAAATTTGTGGCAAGAGTCCTGAATTAGCTAGTACATTACTACCTCCAGGGGTTCAAAGAGATTAAATTAATTTATTGATTGCACCATATTTGTTTCAGGGCTTTGATGGTCTCGTATGGGAGAGGAAAATATATTTGTCCACCTGCCTTATGAATAATTTAGGTTTCGGACATTTTCCTCTATTGGCTGCTGGACCACCCCTGCAAAGGGGAGAGGGAGTGGAAGCACCTGGCCCTCTTTTCCCTGGCACTGTTCTCCTGTGTTCCTAGCAGCAGCACAGTCTCTCAAGTGCACACTTGGTATAGCTGAAAAAACATGTCTTGAGTTAAATTGATTGTCAGGTTTGGGTTTAAAAGCAAATGTTTTCTCGCTCCCAATTGTTTTTGGAGAGAGGGCATTATTCGTTGTCCTACCTCGTATGGGTAGTATTCCACTTCCTATGCTCACATGGGGGCTTACATGGGGAGTCCTCTTTAATAAATTCAAAAGTAAGAGGTTGCTCTTACTTGTGAATCCTATGTTATTCTTACTGCCAGAATTGTTTTGACTTTTCTTCTTAAACTGGGCTTTCAAATGTATTTTCTGGCCTGTAGCTTATGATAGTAGACAAAGCAAATGATGTGAATGATTGCAAGGCTCCTTCCAATATTTTTCTACCAATACTGAGGATACTGGTGCAGAATCAGTATTCTCCTCACATCTCTACTGAACATATCAGGCATACAATGCTGCCACAAAGGGTTAGCAAATCCTAGGTTCTCAGATGATCTCCGCTCAGATGATCTCTGCTCTACAATAATGCCTGTTCTGTTGCTTTAAGGTAGCTCTGGTACTTGCAAAATTTAGAGGCACTTTAGATTGCTCTAAACCCTTCTGGCTGGTAGTAGCCTCTGCACAGCCATTTGCCATCTGAGAGCAATTGTAAGCAGATGCCAAGCGGTTGCCTCTGGTAAACGGTTGGCTCTGGCCCATCTGACCCCCAGGGTAACCCATTTTTTGTGGCCACTCTAGTGATGGAATTGTCAACTGGGAATAAGCAGTACTACTTATTCTTCTACTTTGTTCTGCCAGAGCAAAGCTGGATTGCAAGACAAGTTCTGAACATTTCTCTATAAGGTAAGCAATGTATACATCAAAAATTATTGAAGTATTTAGTGGTTTGCATATGAAAAACTGCTCAAAGGATGCTACCTATGTGTCTAGAAATTAATCTTGATGACAATGCAGACTGTTTCCCTACAGAGAATGAAGAGGGAGCTTTATTTTTCTCCACTTTTTTTTCCCGTAAGAACAGGCGATGGGACTAGTGATGAGGGTACCTGGGCTCTGGTTCATGTGAGTCCCCTAGGAGGGATGAGGTACTACTGACAGCTTCTTACTACCCCATGAAGCTTGCTGAGTGAGATTTACTCTCATCTCTTGGCCGCTGAGACTCTTTAGCTGTTCAGTTGTCAGAGCCGTGCAGGAGCTCCTATCTCACTCACTTCACTGACAGTGTCAGCAGAACAGGATGAGGCCATATGTCAGATGTGGGGTTTTATGGGGAGGGCTGAAGTATGTCCCCAGTCTCAGTGATGGGGTGTTTAGCACACCTGCCTCCTCTTGGACTAATGGGGAGGAAAGGATGTATATATGTGAAGACTCTGGCCTGCATCCCCACCCCAGCTATTGTGGCCACTGTCAAAAATGAAGGATGTCCTCAAAACATTACCAGCAGCTTCTGATAGATTGGAAAAGGTGTAGTCTGTACTTTGTCTGAGAATACCGATTATAGACTCAGAAGCAAGAGAACAGAAATGACAATGTTTAAGACTTCGCATTACAAGCAAATCAGAAATGGAATTGTTTGGGACAAAGCCGTGGGGCTATCTCTTGACTAATATCAGATGTCTGCTGTAAATAATACAGATGTGAAAGTTTCTGAAAAAAGAGCTCACTGTAATCCTTTGTAACGGAATTGCTAGCCAACCTAAATATAGAATTTGCCATTAGCTCCCAGTATAATTATTGAGTCAAAAGCTGGATGGGAATAATAGACATGAAAAATAAAATTCTCTAATTCTATTTAACAAAAATTTAGAGGCAACTAATACTACTACTACATTCCGAAAGCAACTGTTTGAATATTTTAATAAAGTTCCCCATTTTCACTCATATAATCATAACAATGTTAACATCTGAGTGTTTTCTAAATGCCAAATTATTATTCCTACCATTTAGAGACTGTGATTATACAAAGAAAATAAGATTTTAATCTCAGGAAGGACTGTCAAAAATTAATGAAACTTAGAGGTATGTCAGTCAAGCCCTTTGTGAGATCAGGAAGTTTTTCAGACTAAGAGCTGTTAGCAGTGCATCCATCACAGTAACTTTTGATTTATGTGTCTTTTTACATTTAAAAGCATGTTGTAAACATGAACAAGTCACCAAAATTTTCTGTAGGGTAGATAAATACTGTAGACAAACTAGTTGAATCAGAAAAATGAAGAACTGTATTTTGGAGATTCTGAGCAACCACAAGTACCTTGATTTCTAATAGGATTTTAGATGCCTAGTACTAGACTGGTTTTTGTTTTTCAGTAGTGCATATTTCCTGTTGGAAAATTCCGAATCAATTACATTGAAAATGTTTTTACTGTACTGATATCATTAGATTTTTAATTGTAAATTGAATGTAAAAACTATTCAGACATGGGTGAACATTTCATTGTTCATACAAACCAGCATCTTCCTACTGCTGACCTCGGACCAGATGACTCTGAGGGTTGATTTCAGCTAGTCTCACACTTTTTCATAATCAGCTACTGCACCTCCTCTTGGTCAGGTTCTCACAGCTCTCTCAAGCCAGGAAGGGAGAAAAGGTGGATTTGGATGCACGCAGATGTGGATTCAGTCTTCCTTCTGGGTGTATATTCTAGCAACAAGGTGCCACAGACATGTTCATATTGCCAGGTCCAGGTCTCACAGTTACCAATGACAAACTAGTTTTAACTAACTAAGTCTAAAAATAAAATATTTTAGTAAGGCTGAAGTGAGATGCCTTGGAAAATCTCAAGAGTTCTATTTGTCATTACTATTAAAGAAGAAAACATATTTTAAAATTATAAAATTCAACATAGTTCTCATTTTCACAGATTTTTTTGAGGGACAAATAGAAAATAATCGGGATTTAGAGCTAGGACAGTGCAGATTTGCCCCAAAGCAGTAGGGGTCAACTGCAATTAGCCCTAGCTTCCACATCAAAGTCAGACAGATCTATAATAGTTTCTGCATGACCTGCTCCTAGTTTCAGCCTATAAAAGTTCAGATTGGAAATACTGTCCTGAAAAGAATACAGACTGTAGACATAGTATTAGATCAATATAATTATGAGGAATTATTTGGTTGAAAAACTTGAAAATAGAATACAAGATCCCTCAAACTTTGGCATATTATTTCAAATCAATCTCAGCTGGAACCAACAGTTGTTGCCAGCTGATGGCAGTTCTGTATAAAATAAGTAAGTAGATTCTATTACAGTTATCACTGGGCAGGTGTGCACAGCAAAAATCACAGTTCCCATTTGCAATAGCTGGCCCCTTGTGAGGCCAAAAAAGCAAATAAGCATGGAGATGAAATTATCCACTTATTCACTGAAAGGTCCCTCTGGCCTAAGTTGAGGAACACAGTGAGACAGTATGTATGTGTGAAAGAAGAATAAAAGCATGGCTTATGCTTCCATATTGCTTTTGCTGTATTTCTTCTATGAATAATCTGAGACTTTCATTGTTCAAGGCTTTCAGTCTTATAAACCAGCACTACAATAATTAATCACTGAAAATGGTGAAAATAAATCTTTTCTACTCATTAAAATGACAAGATGGGTAAATACAGACAAAGTATAGGCATCTTAATATATTTTCTACTCCGTATTAAAATGAGAAGCCATTTAAATGTCTTTATTCTTATCCTTCTTAATACGGTATCAAAGAAAAATTAATCACACTTATATCAACCTTCACCAAAAAAATGAAAGGAGAGATTTCTCTATGCTGCACAAAGATTTATGTAGGATCTCCATTAACATTAATGGGAGCCTTCGGCTAAATCCCCAAGCCTTGCAAGCAGACATATACCCTTTATAATTTAGGGAAGAACTGAAAATATGGTGGAGTAAGACCTAACAAACATGAAAAAAAAAATCAGCAGAAATCAAATAATAACTGGAATTGCAGTAGGGGAAATAAAAACACTGCAGAAGTTTGTAGTTTGCAAAGGAATGGGGTTCTTGGATTCTAACAGAGTCCTGAAAAGGTAAAAATAGAGCTGCTGTGAAAAGGAGTGACAGAAGTCCAAGCAGCTTAGGAAGCTCAGTAGCCTATCAGTCATCACCTCCATGAATAGTGGCGTAGGCCTCCATGATGGTGCAGAATGGAAGATATGGTATTATTTTCCAGGGATGAATCAAAGTGATACTTTCTGTCTCCATACAGTTTTGTTAGTAGGTAATTGGCCTCTTGGAAAGAAACGTATCTGTCCTTGTTTCAGCAAAAGGAACATGGAAGAAGATATATATGAACAAGCCTGTGCTTTTCCAAGCAAACAAAAGTCAAAATAATATTTTAAACCAAATGAGATCTTGTTATAGCTGGCTGTATATTAAATATAATTTTGCAGCATAAAAGTTCATTCTTTGAGTTTTCCTCTGTCTCTTCACACTGTATGTGCACTGAAAGAAAATGAGACACATTCACAGGGGTGAATACGTCAGTCTTGGCAATCTAAGCTATTGTATCTTGTAACAACTTCTGTTCTCTTATCCCATATCTTGTAAGTTAAATCTCATATCAGATCAGACCCCCTACATGAGAGTAGAATTTGATGTAAACAGAAAGCGAGATTTAATAGAATTATGCCAAGAATACTTTTGGGCCAAACTGTATATAATAGAATTTCTGCCAGTGAACTGGGTGACAGGAGCAGAAAATCTAATCAACTTTTTTACTATGCTATCACCTTTGAATTTAACTATAGACAAACAAATATCAGAATGTATCATGCAATGGGGGGCTGCAAAAATATAGATATTAAATGAAATAGCCATTTGAAAGGCAGAAAAGAACATGAGTTCAAAGCAGTCTGACCCAGTGTGGCTGGGGATCTCCAGTATATGGTGTGAGAAAGTATTTTTTACACCTGCAAGAGCTGTGCTGTAGAGCAGGGTACTTATGCAGGGCAAAGACAAAATAAATGAAAGATTTCATTTACCAGGTGTTCTAGAAAAAGGCCAGCTTCTTAAGGAGTTGAACAGGAAGAATTAAATTCAAGTATTAATTTAACATGTAAAAGACTGTTCTCTGAGTCATGATTAGCGTTGTGATTCTAGGTTAAGAAACTTGGATTTGGTCAACGTTTGTGTGATACATTATCTGTGTTGCCTGTTTCCAAGAAGTGTGCAAGACCCTTCTATATTAATTCAAATCACTAACCACAGCTTGTTTTTCACTCCCCTTTCAGCTGTAGTGAAGTTCAGAAATTCATCCATAACTTGTAAATTGACACAGCAAACAGTTTGGTCCTCTTGCAAACCAAGAAGGGTTTACTCTGCATTCATTCTAGCTGTCCTCTTACTTTGCATTCAGTCATATCTATAGTTAGATGTATTTCTTTATGAATCAAGAATCAGCAGAGTAAAATGGCTACAAAAAATGACAAAGACTGCTTCACAGTAAGAGATATAACCTAAGTGTTGCACAGAATTAAATAGAGAAGAACTGTGATTTAGGATCAATACAGGGAAAGGAGTTATAGTCACCAAAGAAAACTGTCTACTGAAATTGCTAAAGAGTGCTTCTCCCTCTTCCCTATTAAACTCTGCTATTATTGAAATTAATACATTGATGTAGACGGACTTTACCAGGAAATTCTGAAGGATTAGTTTTTTAAATATATGGGATCTAATTTCTCTTTCGCTTATAAATGAGAAGTAAAGAACTATCTTTACATCATTAGTACTCTACATCAAAATTAGTACTTTACATCATCATTACATCAAAAAGTAAAGAACTATCTTTACATCATTAACGCCATCATTTTGAAAAAGTGATGAGGGTTCTAAAGAAAATCTGAAATCTGTGTTCTAAAATTTGTCTGCAAGAGATACAGTGTATGTGTGTATGTATGTATATGTGTATATTTTCCTGTGAAGTTTTTTTCCTTCCTTCTAAATCTGATTATAGGTTTACCCAGAGAAATGGTATCAAAGGGGTTAAAGACATAATATTAATGCTATACTACACTGATGTCAGCAATTTATGACGGGATGGTGGATTCTAGTGCCAGAAGCTATGGCACAGGAGAGAATGTTATTTTAACAACATGATTCTCTATGAAAGCCTGTCATCTTCTGTTCTTGAACCTTTGCTAATGTACTAAGGCGACATGCCCAGATAGAAAAGGAATGTTTTTCAGCTGTTATGTGGTGGCTATTAATATAGTTACTGCTATACAATAAATATGCTGCTACTGCTTGCCATCATTTTAAATTGACAAAGACATAGGAAGCTCTTGGGACACCATTGTTTCTGAAGGGCCACATCCTTCATTCCTTATTCAGATGAAACTCTTAATAACTTAGCTCAGGATGAATTTTCCTTTTAAGAATTTTAAGCCCTTGAGACCATCCGGGTACAAATACCATCCTGTGTCAGGCCACATTCTCTGTGACTGACAGGGCATAATGCAACACACAAGTTCAAATTTTTCTGCATTGCTGCTCTCATACTCCTTTGATATTTTTCTAACATGCCTGACAATACCATAGTCAGATCCAGCACATGCTCAGCAGCAGGAAGACAGAGATGAAATCCTGAATGTTATGACTGATTTACCATTATGTCTGACTAATAGCCCTCACAACTCACAGTGGATGAATAAAAAAGTTTAGCACTTGTTTAACTCTTCCCAGAATTTCCTTTCTTTCTGCTTCCACTTTCCCAAATCACTCACCTGTATTCCAAAGATTTCCTTTTTCAAAACCAAAGAGAAACTTTCTGTCCAGTAAAGAGATTTTTTATGTATGGCGTTTGACCAGTTGCACATGGTTTTCTTTTGACTAACAAGCTCTTGCAACATCATGGCCAAGGACTATAGAGCTAATTCTCCAAGGCCCGATGACTGTTTTACGTAGTTGTTCATAGCTTACACACATGTCCTTCTAGGCAAATTATCAACAATGCCTGTTCTTGAAAAGATAATTCTGTCTACCCCATTCATCAAGAAAGAAATCTGAGTCACCAAGAAGAGCAGATGCACCTTGATCATCCCAGTCACCTGAGCCAATTAGGTCACCTGAGCCAACGTGGCACTTCGAGGCATCAGGTTGCTCACAGAATCAGCTCAGTGATCTAGGAAAGCAAGAAAATTCTGTGGAATCAGCAGAACTTATACAAAAAACATCTACAGAGAAATATTTACATCTTTGTATTTGAATTTCCTATATGTCTGTAAAAATAAAATACTTCTTTAATGTTAAATCAAAGTAGCTGTTAATGCCTTTTATACCAAAATTAAAATGTAGCATGTGTGTATACATTACTGCTCATATTTGAAGTAGTGCTACAGTAGCTGTAAAACTGGTTGTTGTTCATACCTACTCATACATAATTCCTGCTCAGAAAGTTTACCACCTTCCTTTCATGTACTTTGTTGCCTTCACTCACCCTGATCTCTTTTTCTGCCAAAAATACATGAAGCAAAACTTGAAAATTCACTGGAAAATGCAGAAGTGTAGCATTATTTCCCTTATACATAAAAGACAGAGAGAGAAGGGGGAAAAAGAAGAAAAAAGAAACAAATCCAAAACTGTCTCCCTGACTGCATCAGTGCTGGAAACGAAAATTGAAGAGACTTTAGACAATGTTGAACAAGATCTCAGCAGAGGAAACAACTAATCACAGAAATAGGTGATCTACTGGTCCAAGCACAGAACTGCAATTTGTATGAGCACATGCTGTAGAACTAGAGGAGGCATCCTGGGTCAGTGAATCCAATTCCCTGCTATCATAAGTAATCATTGCATATAATCCCATTCATCTCATTTGAGCTCCATCTTAAAACCCTTTTTATGAATTTGCAGAATAAATGCATTCATAGCTAGTTTATATTCACTTGTTCTTGTGTAACCTTGTCCTTTAGCAAAAATAGCTCATCCTCCTCCCACCCCCCGTTTATTTATAGAAAGCAATCATACTTTTTCTCAGCTATTATTTTGCTAGGCTAAGTCCAGCTCTTTCAGTCCCCTCATGTACAATAGCTTCTTCATTCCTGTAATTATCAAAGCAGCTGGTCTGTGTACCTGCTCCAGTTCAAACATCTTTTTTTTTAATACTCTACAATGTTCCAAATAATTTTAACCATTCCTACTATTAACCATCAAGTTTTCATTACCTACTGGAAATACTTCGCTTCATACATGCTAAGGTGTTTTCCTTCTCTCATTCTCTCTCCCCTTCTTTTCTTTCCTTTCTCTCTCTCTGTCTCTGTCACGGCCAAGTCACACAAGTGTTTTGTGATTGACTCATACATCCAAGTCTCCCTTCCCATCTGCTGTTTTCCTAGCCTGCACGTTAAACTTTTTGTTAATTAACAATATAAATGTATCAATACCTAATATTTTCATTTGTTTTGCTTAATATCATCATAAATCTGTTATTTCTGTGTCTTAGAACTGTCAAAGATTTTTCATATATTAGTGCAGTACTCTAATGAGAATGTATCTCAAATTTGTGTCATTGGTTGATTTTATTCCTAATAAACTAAATTCCTAAATGAAAAATGCTAATAATTGTCAGCTCTAAAGATAATGCTAGAGGAATTCTGATAATAATACCTCTGGAGACAAATTACTCCTTTTTTTTAGCTCTCTTCCCTTTAGTTGTTTTACACTCAGAAAACTAACTGTTTCTAAGTCTCGTAAGTCTCTAAGTCTCTTCTTCAGGCTAAATAATTTCACCTTATCAGATGTTCTCTTGAAGTCCAGACAGAAAAGGTACACTATAATTTTCTTCTAGAAAACCAGTTATCTTGTTAAATACAGCTATCAGGTTAGTCTAGCATGACTCCTCCCTCTGTCTCTGGCTAATGCAGATTGCATTCTATCCCATTCTTCACTGATATCTATGTTCTTAAATATTTGTCTCAAAATGTGTTTTAAATCCTTGATTATGACATAGAATCATTAGCCACAACAACAAAGATGATCACTTCCTTCTTTTCTTCTCCTTCCTTTTCATATGTTCTCCAATTATGAAGGATGCTTCTGGAGTTACTGTTTCAAATCATCTAGATTTCCAGGGTGAAATTTATGTGTAATCAACTCTTGCTGCATTCTCAGATGAAGGAACATCAGTTTTTAAATACATTTTTCTATTAGCCTTTCTGCCTTTGCATTTTTCAGTGTAATCTTCACTGAAAACTCAGTAACAGAGTTCTCACCCTGATACTGAGACTAATTTAACTTACTTGGAAGGAGTTATAAAAACTTCTCTCTTCATCTGTTTCCCTACAATAGGGGTAACAAAATACACGTCACTTAAAGCAGGATTAGGAGGTTCAATTTGCTTATATTTATGTCTTGCTTTAGAAATAAAAAGCACTGTCCATGGCATCATCGTATCCCCAGTAAATGACACTGTGATCTCATGACCTAAGCGTCCGAATGCTAAACCTCTTGGGTCTCTCACAAGTTCTGCTGGATGAAAACCTCTCGTATTAGGTATTTTCTAGGAGTGCATCTGGATTAAATCATTACAGTCTATCTTTTTGCTCTTGTGCTATGATAATAAGTTATTATACTGTTACTATTGTTACAGACTAATCTTACAGTGGCAAAAATTGCTGCAGTTTTATTACAATAACTTATTAATTCATGAAGGTAAATGAGAAAGAAAATGTTACATAGGCTGAAAATTCTAATAAGAAACGTATGCAGCATAGATAACATTTATGTGCAGGTGCATATATATGCATGAAAAATCTTTATAAAATATAGCTCAGTAATGTATACTAGTAGCTTAGATAAATGCACTTTAATCGGTACTAAACCTGGTAAGTAGATGCTGAAAAGGCTACATGGTATTAGACAGAATGAGAGGATTAGTGCTAAAAATATATGAAAAAGAAGATAGTATAACTTTTTAAACAATATGGTAAGTGACAAGATCCTGACTAGAAAAAAATAAATGTTTCGTATGGAAAATATATGCTATACATCACAGAAGGGAGAAGGGCAAGCCAGACCAGTCAAAAGTAGTGGCCATCACCAGATGCTTCAGAAAGTCCTAAAGACTAAAACACTAGAGAGAGCCTAAATTCTAATTGTTCACATATTTGTAAACAAGTTTCTAAGCTTCTCCCTACCTCCTGAATGATTAACAACTGTCTTATTGACTCCCTTACAAGCGCACATATCCTCATATCCATAAAATATTTTTATTTTGTAACTAAGAATGTCCCGTTATCCATATAAATAGCTGATACTTTTCCTGATCATAACTTTTGGACTACATGGATATCCTGTGGCACTGCATTCAGCAGGATAGCTCCTAACTATAGAGAACACAATCACTTTAGGAAGTATTTGTCTATTGTTATAGTATTCTTTACATAGACCCTTGATTTGTTATAATGAAAAAGACACTTTGGAATATTCTATTTCTCCCTATCTACTTAATAGCTTTTGTATTACAATATCAGCTCCTTTTGGGCATCTCCCTTCTGAGCTAAATATTTCTATTTGGGGGGGGGGGGGGGGGGGGGGAGGCAACAAAACCAAACAAAGGAAACTCTTTTGCTGTTGACTTCAATTCTGAAGAAATTGAGATGTCTAGATTTTTATGGGACATTTCAAACAAATATCATCTTTCATTGCATCACTTTTAAGTGTTTTACAGACAATAGATGATTCACCAACACAGCTTTGAACAAACTTTCTGGGATAGGTCAGAATTTTTAACCAGATAGAACCAAAGGTTAAATGACTTGACCAAATAAGCTAAGTGAGTCAGCAGCAGAGTCAGAAGGAATAAGACCCAGTAGTGAAATCTCATCGTTTTGTAGCCAACATAAATTTCCCAACATTTTCTGCAGAGACAGGATTTCACTTCAGTTTCTGTAATATGCTTCTCTCTCCTCTAATCACTAAAGCACAATTGCACTAAGTTACTTAGTGCACAATTGCATTTCGGTTACTAAACTTTTAAAAGCTGTTTTGTTGGTGGTGCTGGTGATAGTTTTTGCCCACTCATGTACTTGATTTCACATGATTTCACAAAAGTGCTCATCGTGCATTATTTCAATAATGTAAGCTTAGGCATGTAGCATGGTTTAAAATTTACGGACACTATAATCCCTTTAAATAGTTCCAGCATAGCATTAACTTATTATAGGGAATCAAAATGACAGTATAATACCAAAATTGAATCAAGTAAACTATAAATAAAATTCCTGTAGAAAGACAGATGTCATTTCAGGCTATTTGCACCAAAGAACATGATGATAATGTACAGTATTTGTGTACTTGATCTAGAAATGCTTTAATAACTTTTGTTTATTTGTAAAGGACTCATACTAATAAACAATGATAACATCTGTCCTAAATCTTTGGAAACTGTGAAACATAGTAAATGAAATAAAACTATTGTATTTTTGATCAGTCTGGAGAAACTCGAATAGTCCAGCAGATTTAAGACTTCCCTCTTTTGAAAACAACAAAACTGTTCAGGTATTTGCTTAAAATAACTATTTTTCATTCTTTCTTGTTTGTTATTGCTATACTTGATAAGCTTATAACAAAAATTTGCAAGCACCAAATCACTTTTAATGTTTTTGCAGCAACACTCAAAAATTAGTGGAAGCTTAGCTCAGAGATCTTCAATACTTTCTTGATAATCCCAATAATTTTCTGATGATAACAACTCTCCAGAATTTTGCTCAAAATTCTTGAGAAATATTTGAAATGGAAGAAGTGATTCTCTGATTTAATACTTATATTTTTAATCAATACAGATGGGCATATTTTCCAACGCATTTTTACCAGTGACATTCAATCTGGACAGCTACAGTTTTCACATTACTGAGATAATGTTATTGCTATTAATAATCTCAAAGAACCTCTGAGTTTGAAGGCATTGCATAGCGCTGCAGATGGCTGCATAAAGGTCATTATTTTTATAGCTATAACATTAAAAATACTAGAAACTCCATACACACGGCTTTGTTCTGCTGTGTGTTTACCTTCAAAAAGCCAGAAATTAACGTGACAGGAAGAATACTTGCAGGAAACATAACACTATATAAACGACACTCTAGTGCAAGCTAAGCTTATGGCAATATAAATATTGATGTTATTAATGACACCTAAATTATCCAAGTACAAAATATACCTCCCTATCTTGTGTGCAACATAGCAGTTTATGTCAGCAAGCCATTACTTCTGTTGCAATAAGTTTTATTTTAAAATGATTTATTGCACTGAAGTCCATCAGGAAGGAAAAGGAGCTTGAGGAGGTGCACAATGGGAGTAAGAGAGGACCAGGGAAAGAAAGGAGAACTGGAGGCACACAATAATATAAATGATCATAGTATCTTTCCAGAGGTTTCCACAGTACACGATTTTAACTGTTGGCCACAACATATGCACTTCTCTTATGTGAAGGTGGTTTCCTGAAGTGAATGGAAATTTAGACATTTGTAAGGGTTTAGCAAATCGGGCCTATGGATATAAGATCTGGAATATATACATAACAGATCTTATGAATAGGCACATGGACAAAAACTCTGCCAGTGTCCCACAGACTCTTGTTATTTCAGTGCCATGTGTTCCCATTATCTTCTTTATTACTCACCCACCCTTGTAGTCGATGCATTCTTTGTTAAAGGAGAAAATATGAATCCTATGGTAAGATTCAACCCTGGTCATTCCTTTCTGCTATTCCAAATGACCAAACTCAGTTAATTAATTTATCTTAAGTGATGAGAAAGTTTCCTTATGCCAGCTGTACCAGCCCCATCACTGCAGGCATATTTTCAACACTAATATATCAGTGCTTTGTCAAAGCTAATTTTATTTGTGCCTAGAAATGAGGCTTCCATAATTTCTTGGAGGCTGTGTAATAATTTTTGCTCTTAGAAAAATGTCCTGATGTTCTGCTTATTTGAGAAAAAGGCTAAAAGAGTAAAGATTACATTCCAGCTAGTGAGACAAGTATCATGATTTTCAGTTTCTCAAAGAATACTCAGCGTCTCTTGCTGGTTTTTATTTTATTAGCTGGAGACAAACACTTTTAAAAAAGGCAATTTATTAGGGTCTGCGAAGAATTCAACCCTGAATGTTACAAGTCTATATGGCAGAATACACATATAAGTATTGGCACCTGGTTTTACAGACTTTCTTTAGATCATCTAATTTCGAAGTTATTTTTACACGTTTTTTCTGAAAGATGCTAACATGCAGTACTGAGTCTGAATTATACACAGAACTCATATGTATTAGCTTAGATTCCAGGTGTCTGTACAATATTTTTTGTCTGGCTTTGGAGTGCATGCTTGTCTCAGTATCCATGCTCCATCGGTGCACTGAGGAGGAAGAAAAGGAATATATCCCTTTCCAGGTGGCTTGTAGGATTTTACAGTAGGGTTAAAACTAACAATCAGATCACAAGTTAAGAGTTTATATGTGGCCTTTTGTTGGATGGATGCTCCTTTGCATAAGAGAAGAAGCATAAAGGGCTCATAAGCATATTAAAAGTTTTAGCAACTACTGAATGATGTGCTTGAATGAAGTCCTAATTAGCCATAAGGGATATGGGAAGGGTAATCAAAAGAAGTTACCCCACTCCTTTGATGTCAGTGGGAATTATTTCTATTGATTTTGCTGAAGGCCAAAACATCACCTAGGTCTTTGACTCCAGGAATTTTAGTCACTTATATTAAACAGAGACTCTCAGCTATTTTGGTGCTATTAGCCACACAAGTACCTAAAAATGGACCATATCCAAATTAATCAATTACATATAACAATGGGCTGGTATTAAATTTCAGGGGTTTATGCAGGTCAAAATAGTATTTAGGGCAGCAAATAAGTAATTCTGCATCACTTTAGATACCCTGTTTCACCAAACCAAAATATTTTATTTGAATTTTTTAAAAATATTTCTAAAATTTTCAGCCAATTATGAGCATAATATCAAAGAGAATATTCATGACTTTGTGTTAAATTTAAGAGGAACGGAATCATCATTAATATCTGACATTCTCTTTAATTTTTGCTACTCTGGAAAGCTAATCTAGAGATCACATCATCTAGTTGACTATTCATTCCTTGCTTAAAATCCTAAACTAGCATAACTCATCTAATGATGAGATAATTGAAGCCAAGAAAATTATGTCAGTACAGACCAACTGAGGAGGAGACCTGCATGTTCAAATTAAAGAGTATCTATTCTAGCATCTTTAGATAGGCTGAATATCAAACATCCAGTAACTGGATGCCATATTTTCAGCCCACTGGAATCACACCCACTACAATATTACAATAATTTCTCTCCAGGAAAAATTTGAGAAGGAAAATTTCAGATATATATGAGAAATTGCTAGGAAAAGCCTCATATTGCAAAAATTATTCCAATAAACATTCTTTATTCGGGAAATTGGTTGGAGAAGTATTAGTACAGAGACAAGTTGTGCAATTCAAGTAAACCAAGATGTTGGAGGCATGCATAACAGCTTCCTTTGAAATAAATTTTAATTCCTCCCATATCTCTAGAAGGAAACTGCTTTTGACAGACTATATTTTGCCACTGTTTCATTTAATAATTCATACCAACATTTACCAAGGGAGATTGGTCTTTGTTTTAATTCTCATTGTATGCCAGCCAACTTGCTACCTATTCTTATGACTTTTATTACTTATTGCTGTTGTTTTGTGGACTTCGCAGGCGATACTGCTACAATTAAACAAAAAACGTCAGCATGAGAAAATCTGATCTTCAGAAAGGGCTTTTATTTCAAACTGTCTCAGATTTCTGTTTTAGGTCATACTATATTTTGAAATTAAATCTTTCTCACTCAAAAACTTAACAGCATAATGGGTGATGCTTCTTGATCCTTCAAATGGAGATAGTTGCAAGCCATTTCTGTGTGTTTAAATATATGTGGAGACCCTGCAAAATGGTTATGATGTCCAAAACCTATTGACTTTGACTGGAATTGAAAGTATGCAGAATTTTGCAGAACTTGGCCTCAGCTGTGGAAAGGGGACTGCTTCCCAAATTTATTTTTGATCAAGCTGGAAATAGAAGGAGCCAATGTCATATAAAGCATAAAATGGAGGCCTGCATTTCACAGGAGTAACACCTTAGTCACTTTTGGGGTAGGGGGGGAAGGTAGGAGAGAAATCAAAGAAACTTCTATTGTTTTGGCATGGAATAACTGCAAAAGAAGTACAGCTGCATCATTTTTAAGCTTTTGGGGGAAAAAAAACAGTCTTAGATATCATTAAATTCAAGTAACGTGGAGTCAATTCTCCTCAGGAGCAATACTCTATATGCACTGAAATACTGATGAGAAAATATTCCTGACTTACATTGCTACAATGGAGAGCAAAACCCTTAGAAATCAACCATGGCTGCCTATAGCTCTCTGTAAAAAGCCATATATACATAAGTCATAACAGTAATAGTCACTTTGTTCAGTATTCTTCATATTTTTGCTGTACTTTCTGAACAGCCTTACAATGTCCTTTCCTATTTACTCCAAATTCAGTTTGTCTATGGAAAAATCCGATATTGTGGAGTTGCAGCTTCATTAGGAATTATCTGATTATAGTAACAATTTTAATATTTGCACTTGGGCTGGAAGTAGACAATTGTTTTGCTGGATTTATTTTTATTATTCTCCCAGGCCCCACACACTCAAGGGGCAGAATGGCCACATACCAAGCACATGTATGAGTTTCTCTACAGGATGGCATGCTAATCATCAAAATAAATCAAGAAACTTGTCTCAAACAATGTGGTAATTTTGCTGTTGTGACAATTTTTTTTTCACAGTTTATATTAAAAAGTAGAGGATTCTTTTTAATTTCCCTATTACTTAGTATTTTTAATGAAAATCTAACACGCTTTAAAAAACTGAATTTTTGGACATTCCCTTTGGACTAAACGTTCTACTTTTGATTCTGTTTTCAAAAATGTTGTGGATTTTTGCACTCGCTTTTTAAACTCTACTATGGATATGGGTGGCATGTACAAATAGGCAGGTCTTTGTAGTTACCCATTTGATTTGTCAATGCACTGATATCTATGCATTGATTCATAAACCATCAGCACCCTCTACTTTACTTCAGGCATTTCACAGAGTTCTGCACATGCACTGCATTTCTGATTATTTACTGCCCTAAATATGTGTTGCAGTGAGACTGTCAATTGGTCTGATGCTTTCTGCTTTACCCTATGGATGAAGATTTGAAACAAAGAGTAAGTCTTTTCATTTTCAGTTATGTAGATGTAAAACAATTACAGATTGCAGAAGAATAAACCTGGATTTATACTGGAGAAAATCTGTGGTGAAAGTGTGACCAGTCACACACTAGTTCTTGCTGTTTCAGGTCTTATAATTCCTTTTCCCTTATTGGTAGTGGTGTGTCATGAGAAGATTTAAATAGTGAAAAATTGTAAGAAAGATCCTCCTCTATTTCAGGCCAGTAATATGAGATATGGAGGTATTTACTTCATATGATTTTATTTGCACTATTGCAATGCATATAAGGGAAAGAAATAAGGATCTCCATGTGATTATCAGCAATTATAGAGCATGTGTACTTATTTTTAATAAGGAGAATCTTCTTACTGGAAATTGCCTGAAAAGCAAGCAATATACTGGGCTGATGAATTCAACTTGTATCATTACCTGGGAAAAGGAACTAGAATGAAGGAAGGGGAGATTTTCTTCTTGTCAGATCAGCTCTAATCTCTTTTCCACACAGTCTAAAATGACAGCTTAGCACCTATATCTATTAGTGAACCTGTAGACTCCTTCCTAAAGTAGCTCTCTCAGATAAGACATGTTAAAATACGATAGAATCATAGGACCATGAAAGCACAACCTTTTCATCTTGGTGGGAAGACCTAGGTTTCAATATATCTGGGGATTTAAGCATTGGAGGTTAAGATAGCAGTTAGAGAGAGAGAGAGTGAGCAAGAGTGGGAGAGAGATGCTGTACATTACATTTCTGAAAGAATGATCCATTGGGAGTCACTTTTGCAACACTGTTATTTGCAGTCGGAATATGCAGTACAATTGATGTCATTTTGCTAATTACTTATCTAGATTGTTCATATGTATAAAGTCGGTGGAGTTATAAATACGATCCATGCACTCATAAATAATCGTGGGTACAAACCACTGCCCTGAATTTCATGTTCAGAAGGGAATTTAAAGCTTTGCAATTCTGACTGACCAGGTCTCATGTTGTGTATTAATAATTCTCAGCATGAAATAAAGTAATTTGATATTATCAGACACAGCAGAGTTCTTTTGTAATGACAGCTTTCACTAAAGTTTTACAGATTGGCATTAGGCTACTACAGAAATGAGCAGAATATAAGATCAAATAGAACAGAACAGAATGTGGCTCATTATTATTCAGATTGTTTTATATCTGGTTGCAAAACACTATACTAGTTTCTATAAAGGAAACAATGACTAACAAAATGGATACATTTATTCTTAGACATTAACTGCCTCTGGGGTACTAGTGAAATTTGTATGGAAAAAGGCTGCTAAATCATTTATTAAAAGACATCACCAGTTACCACCTAGCAAAGCTCCACACACTTTGCTGCCCGTTTCTGTTTGGAGAGAGCAGTGTAAAGTCTCACTGTATATTCTGGAGGTAAATATTCACCTGTTAAGCAGCAGTACTCGATTATCTCCAGTAAGATTAAAGCAATTTCCTCATACTGTTCTTATCTTTCTTAGACAACACCATCATCAGAATGTACACAACTATAGGCTTAACTGAAATTAAAAAATGGCTAATTGATAGGGGACCTCTGTCATTATTGTCCCCACTCCTACAGTAGAGAGTTCCCGTAGCAAGAGAAATTATTTAATTCACTAAAACTAATCAGTTTGAAATTTAATGCAAGCGCCAAATGTCTACAGTTGCATTGATAAAACCATTATGTCTGTAGTCCTCTGGCAAAAGGAGATGAAGGTTAGGCTGGTAAATTTTTGAGAGCCATACTACATGTCCACGATGGTCACATGCACGTGAAAATCAAGCTTCATTAGATATAGCAATGATGTAATGCATGAAAAATGTCATGGAAAATATATCAGTCACAACAGGTATAGCAATTGCTATGAGACAGATATAAGAAGCATAACTGAAGTATAAATAGATGCCTCAATAATACATAACCATGTCCACGTATGAATCTGAAACTCCAAACTGTGCAGGAAGTAACTAGAGCAGTGCTGTAAACCTGACCTTAGACAATCGTATGCCCAAGCATTTCCTTAAATCACCAGTTAAATCAAGAAAAAAAATATTTACTTTGTGTGAGAGATTTGAAGAGCAGGGTCCTCTATTGATTCAGAGGCAGCTAGGGCACAAACAGCAGAGTGTCAGCTCCCAGACTACAATCGTTTCCCCTTATTGCTAAAGAAGGAAGGCTGGCCTACAGTCATGGCTCTAACAAGGAACTCAATAGAGAAGTTTTCTGGTTTATGTTGTGGATATTCAGCTGCTGTAAACTGGTCCAGCCCTGACTTACGCAAGCACTACACATCTAATATCAAGCAGCTTTCTGAATCTGCTTGTGCGTCAGCACTCCTTTGATCAAATGCTGTTATTAACTCTTCCTTCTATGTTTCGTTTGCATTGCCTCTTTTTATGTCAGGAAAAATAGTGCAGAGTTTGTTTCTGATAACGTACTTTTTACAAGGACTTGTACAGTGTGACTTAGACTCAGTTCTGCTTTGTAAGAACAGAGGAAGAAGAGAACATGGAGGTGAAAGAGCAGTTCATCCTCCTTACCTAATAAATCTTTTCACTTCTGACAAGGACTGGAAAAATGAGGCTCTGTTAATAGTGGTGGGTTTACCTGAGTCCACCTTTCATTTCATATAGATCACTGTAGACTATGTCTGGGTTTCAAGTAGAAACAGAAAGATTTTGTATTCAGGAGGAGAAACCCTGTGTCATTCTGTTCCCTCTTAAGCTTTAAAAATATTGCACTTTTTTGTTATTTGTCTTAGACTGTTAGAAAAGATGGGTCAGAAGCAGTAACATTGCTCGTGTTCTCAGGAACAAATGTTGGGTAGTAAGAAATAATTCTGAAAATTAAAATACACTCTTGTACTTCATTTCTTTGAAATGTCTAATAAAAGACTTGCAAATCTGACAAAATATGAGTTTTTTCCAACTCCCTAAAAACAATTACTTAAAAAACATGCTTGGCTGAATTTTAGTGCTCATGAAAAGGGAAGACAGATACCGCTGAGTGAAGCATCGCACACAAGTTTCCCGGAGCAGTTCTGCCAATGCAGTTCAGTCCCACACCTGTCCTGGAACTATTCACAGAGCTAATCTATGCAGTAGTTATTCCCATGTGGGCAACTATCCATGAGAGGCTTGACTGAGACCAGCCAAATTCATCTGACTTGTGTTTTATTACTCACAGGAAGCTTGATCTGAAAGAATGAAGGGCTAACATGTTAACTCATACAGTGCCATCTTTCCACTGAGTTTTTTCTTCTCTTTTACAGTTACGGTAACTGAATTCTAGTCAGATTCTTTACTAGACTTTCTGCAAAGTTACCAGTAAGCAAATAAGTAGAGTTACATATTGTCCCAAATATTATTACTACCAGAACACTTGTGGAGAATGCTGAAATAAAAAAAATTGCACACCCTCTCTAGCAAAGCAAGTGCATAGATCTTTAGTATAACATTCCCCATAAATTATCTCCTTCCTTCCTATTAAGCACCTGGACTTGGTGCTGCTGATGATTGTGGGCATTTGGTGTGCCTGGGGGAAGAGAAATGCCAACCCTCCCATATGTACACACATGCAGGGAGTTTCTGCAACTGCTGCCGGTTCAGTCCTCAGTGTGCAGCACTTCTTGTCCCCTCGCTGTTTTTAGAATCCAGTGTTGAATTCTGCTTTGCCTTCAGCTGCAAGGGGAAAGAGCATACTACAAGCTCAGACCATAAAGTAGAGTTTGATCAATGTTTGACCTAGCCAGTGATTTAATCAACAGGACAGCATGAATGCGCTGATGATGCAGAAGCAACATCACAATTCTGTATGTTGCAGTGCATGATGATCATTTTCTTCAGCATGTTTCTTATAAGTAAGAATAATAAAGACCCACTTCAGTGCCATTTGCCCCCACTGTATTGTCCCCAGTGTTCCTCTAATTCAGTCTTTTTTTGTTACATAATGGATCTCTAATCTCTTTCAGATGAGAGTTCTAAAGGCAAGAGAAAACTAAATGACATAAAAGGTGCCAGGATCTATATTATATATTTAAAATAACAAATAATATTCATTATTCCCCTTTGATTTATCTATGTAAAGTGGACTTTCTGTCTATATACCCATGTCTGAGAGGAAAATGTGAGTCTAGTTACTCACTAATTGCTTTATCCATATCATCTTTATGCTTTATCCATATCATCTTTATACTGTATCCATTTTTTCTTACGGTTAACATGCACAGTTTCTAAGGTCACAAAAATAACGACATGGAATAATATTAAGAGGGAATACACCAAAGCTCACCAAACTGGACTCACCAAACCAGTAAGGGTTCTGTTCTAGAGCTAACGCACTCTGAGACAGCATTAACTCTGTCTGATGATTCCCATGTGCTATGCCCACTACAGAAAGAACTGGGGGAACTTCACAGATCCTTTTCTCCCCTCCCAGCTCCTCCTAGATTGTGCATTGCCCTACCTCTCCCTCTCATGCCAGTCAACAATCTTCCTATCAGATGAATAACAGCTTAGGTGGTTAAAACTGTGATCATTAGGAAACTCTGATTTCCTGTTGCACAGGAAGTTGATTGTTTATCTCTGCATTTCATTCGGTCTGGACAATTTTGATTACTCACTTTCATCCTGTTTTTCCCCCAGTTATTTTCTAGTCACTTTCCCTTTCCTGCTTTTATCTTCCCTCTGCACAATACTGCAATACTTGACCTGCAAAATAATGTGGGAAATATTTAAATGAAAATAAAAGCTTCCATCAGCATTATTGTTTATTTTAGTTTTGATAGCATCTTTAGGATACTTCGTATCCTCAATGTACCTGACATGACAGACATAACAGAATGAACTCCAGATTAAAAGAGAGATCCTTCTTAGCTGAAGGGCTAACTAAAAATTCTGATTCAGCCTGTGCTGCTGCATGTATTTAAAAAATAAAGAAAAAGTGAGAGAGAGAAACAGGAGAGAAGTATGCTGCTACCAGAATATAAATACATGTCAATAAAAGTACCCCAGCTGGTGGAAGGGAGTGTAAATTTCATAGCAAGGCTACAGGTCTTTGCATTATTTCTGCTTCTAATAAGCAGGAGATACTCTTTAGCATAGCATTGAAGGAGTTAAAAAGAATGCATTTCTGTCAAATACGGTTATCATTCAACACAAGACAATATACAGGGCTATACTTAAACACCCCTTCCCAAGATCGCCAAATATTTCTTCACAAGACCTAAATAGCTTGTGAACTGATACTGATGTTATCTGAAATTTAAAGGTGTTTATTCTCCTAGTGCTTAAAGAGGATCATCTTTCTGCAGCTGGTTGGCTGGACTGTAGGATATCTTCTCTCGGTCAGCACATGCATAACCAGACAATCATTCGGCAGCTTGTAAAATATGATTGCATATGAGATATTGATGGCCTAGGGGAAGTTCTGAGTATCAGAGGTTCATAATTAGAATACCTATGCATTTGATGCAATAGAGTTTCCATCAATGTCACAGAGATGAGTGGTTATGAATTTCAGAGTCATCTCTGCTCGTACAGACTGATTTATGCACTTTCAACTTTGGACAAATGAAGGGCGAAGAATTAAAGCCAAACCCTTCTACCTAGAGAGCTCCTTATCCTTAGAGGGGTTCTGAAATTTATAATTGCCTCTCCCAGTGCTCAGGATCAAGCTCCACAGTTGGTAACTCATGACCTATTTATGCTCATGCCATCCATCCGTTTTCAGTCATTCCGTCCTCTTATCTGTAAATCCACAGTCACACTGTGTAGGATGTGTGGATCTGCTGATAAGAAATTTTTGCAGGAAAGAGAATCTGGGCAGATCAACACTTCTGTTGCCAGAGCTGCTGGCAGCAACTCTAACATGTCATTTATTCCAGATTTAAAAAGATCCACTGTGCTGATCTGAGGATAGAGTGTTTGACTTCTGTGATAATAGACTATCTAGTTGAAACCTGTGTTTGGTACTAAATATTAAGTTAAATAGATACTGATAAGATTATCCAGTGTGGGGCAGAAAACAACCATCTTGTTAGCATTGAGATTTCCATAGTTCCTCGGCTGTGGGTTTGGGTTTCCTTTGGTTATGCTTTTGGGTTTGGTTTGGTTTGGTTTGTTGACTTTTTTCCCCCCTTGTATTTAATTTTAAATCACTGCATTTTCCTGGAATTATACATAACTAAAAATTAAGGTTCTAGTGTGAAGACAGGGATTCAGCACCCTGTAGCCAGCACTCAAAAAAACAATAGAAATCCAATTGCATCATTCTTTTTAAAACTGTATTAAACAGAGTACTGCTTGTGAAAACAGTTATCTATTCCTATGGGGGGAAAGCACTAGGGGAGAAAAGCAAACAAACTAGAAAAACTCATATACAGTTTTCATTTCAAAGTTCTGCAGTATGACTGATTGCCCTGCTATCTAGTTAAATAATAAAAAAGGAAGATGCTAACTAAGCTTCAGAAGGAAATAGATTTTGCTAAATGATCTTTTGCCATTCTAATTCTCTCAATTTTTTTTTTTTTTTACATTTTGTTTGTGTGTGTGTCCCTGCATGAATGTACGTGCATGTTTATCATTATGAACACACAATACCACATGAATAAAAAAAAGATTTTGATAGGGCACAACATGGATAAAGCAATTAAAATAACCTTACTGTCAGATGCTCTGCCACAGAGGCTTAGGCATCTCTGAGCAATTATAAGCCATTTGGCTCTGTCTGTGGCATTCAAAGTGCACATTTAAAAAATATGAGAGGTGTCTATTATGCTTCTTTCTTGCCTAAGTATTTTCAAAGCTGTAATGGGAGACACTTTTCTCTCTGAGTAAAGGCTCTTATTCTGTTGCACAACTGTTAAAGAATAAGGTTCTGAAATTAATTTTGTCAACAGTGAAAGTAATTTCTCAAATAAAAAAAAGACTTCTGCTGGCAAAATGCATTTTACAATTTACTGCTGAACTGCTGCAAGAAGAAGCTCTTCACTGAGCGGCATGGCACAGGGCCAGAACAAGCTATTTCAAAAATCACTGTTGGGCATATACCAATTTGATACACAGGATTTAGCAATACAGTTGGGAATGACTCTGTATGACTGTGTGTATGTGTTCATGTTCTGTTAAATTTTAGCAGTCTCTAACTATATACTCATATTCAGTATGAGGAAATTTGTTGTTAGACTGCTAAATTTGTTTGAAAAAAGGAGAAATTTATCAGGCTAGATGATAGCACTTTTACTTCTTTAATTTACTTATTTTGTGTTGGAAATTAATTTTCTACAGGCAGTTCAAAAGATAAAATGTCTCAGACAAAATCTTTGAAAACATTTAAATCAAGAACGAAAATTTTATGACTGTGCTAGAGAGATGACTGTGAGCTGTTGGTTAGCCTTATATGTCTTTTCCACCTCCAGATTCTCTTGTTCAATTAATAATGTGGGGGCTTACAGTAATGGATCAGTACAACATGATGCAATAGGCACATAGAGCATTAACATATTAAATTGGAGTCCTCCAACCACCCGATCCAGGTTCATACTAATTCAGGTATCAAAGTGATTTTTTTTTTTACATAATTATAACAAATCATGAAATGAGCGGCAAGTTTTCAACTGATATGGCTCAAGAAATAATGTTTAGTCTCAGAGCATTTGTGACTAACTCTAAAGCTAAGTGGTTAAAGATAAGAATAAGGTTAAACCTAGATCAGTCAATAAGACGGCCTGTGAAACCAGATGAACAAGATTGTTAAATGGGGTACATTTAGTTGGATGCAAATCTCTCAATGACACAAGAAGCACCACCTAGGAAAAACTTCCTAGATCAGAAATGAAATTATAAGGTACTGCTAACAAATATTCCTTCATTTAGAGACACCTCACATGGTCTCAGCTAGCATTTCAGGCATGCAACAGGCTCGCTAAAACCACCTCACTTACCAAAATCATAATTCATTAAATGATATGCACACCTGATACCTAGGCTACAGATAGGTTCCATAGAAGTATACCTATGTAGGCTGCGTCTGTGACAAACACATATACTAATACAACCCTAATATGGATGCAATTCTAGTCATTTAAATGACTTGTACCTACATAGCTTGTTTTCCCATATGCACATGAAGAAACTACTAATGAAAGCATGTATACATTAGTATAACCAGAGAGACACTGTTGGGGTTGTACCATCTTCAATTACAGCTAAATGACATCACTTCTGGAATTCAAGTTATTACTCACATGAGTAATCTCTAATCATGAGAAGAGTGTCTGTGAAATTAACTTGCCAGTGAAAGAGAGAAGGATTGAGTCTGGAATCAAATATATTAATTTAAAAAACAGTTTTTCAGCCGTGAAGTTCTATTTCATAAGCACAGGTAAGTTTGCTACAGACTCTTTCCATCGACCTTGGGAGCGATACCTCTTGGGAGCATCTCGGGTTTTTTACCCAGTATAGAAACTTCCAACACACTGGAGGAAAAATTTAAGTTTCTCTTCTTGTTTAATTTGATTTGCAGTTCACCAACAAAATTAATTTTGAATTAAAATGAATTATATATGCTTTGAAGGGTCTGAGGGAGACCTCTGTGATTATAGACAAAGTCACAGTCACCTATATATAACACATACACAAATTATATATATGTATGTATATATATATAAAACCTGCATTTCTTCTTCAGAACTGTATATTAAATCTTTTGTTCTGTCAGTAAGATATTGATATAAAATCATACTTTTTTTTTGTTGCATTCATTTCCAATGACATTGTGAATGTCATACCCATTTTAAAACAGTTCTAATATTGCATTGTTTTTCTCTGTAGGAAAAGCACACAGGAAATCTCAAGAGAAAAATATTTGTAACTCTGTAACTACAAGCCTGTGGTTGATGATCCTATGACTGCAGTTTGACCATGGTTTGGTCCTCTGCAACCTGTGTGAAGATGGGAGACTGTGTATGAGCATCACTGAAGGCTCCCAGCAGTGCTAGGACACTCTGCAGAAGCGCTGTGTCCTTTCCCCACATGGGCAACCCTTTTCCACATGATATCTCTTGGCTAACTCTTATGGAACAGCTCAGTGAGGTATGAGCTACTCGTGTGGCTATGTGGTGCAGGACTGGAAGTGTTGTCCAGAAAAGCTCTTCTTTTTAGTTTAATTTTCCCTGTTGGTTTTGATGAAGGAATGACAAAAGCTGCCAGCAGGAACTGGGAGTGCCACTGCTGCACACTGATTTCAGTTCTCAGAGGTGCTGATGAGGCTTTTCATTCAGAGCTCTGACCTTTTCTGCTCTTAATGGGTCATGTAGTACTTCCATACAGTTTACAGTATTCACTACAAGAGAAGTGTCTAGCATCAGCCCACCCAGACCTTGCTGAACACAGCAGTGCATGACAGTGAACGGCTAATGAATCAGAGAGATAGAATTCCAAAAACTTTTGCCTGTAATTCTCCCTCAAGATCCCTGACATTAAACAAATGTTGTCAATTTTGTCTGCATAAAGACTGTGGAATAGTTTTGGACTAATTCAATCATAGCTAGCATGTTTTCAGGAAGGAACTGATTTGATGTCTATATGATTTTGCATTTTTAAGATAATTCGATTACCATGACAATTTGGCCACAATAAAGGACTTTGACCAAAGAGCAGAACTTCTGCCCCTTCATTCAAACATTTTCACTGTGATATATTAATAAATAAATGATGATAAAAGGAACTAAATGCCCTCTTCTGTATTCTGTGGCTCGATATGTCCCTACCTGGGCCGGGATTTGTAAAACCAGACTGCAGACCATTACAGTGATCTACAGATTATTGTCCGAACTACCTTTCAAAATGATTCTTTTTCTTCAAAATTTTTTTACTACAATCTTTAATCCGTAACTGTCACAGAAAATTACAATGATAATTTACCTTGTGAATAGATAGCTGGTGATTAAGTGTTATGAAAGTGGCCTATTGACTTGAAGGCCAAGCCAGAATATTATCTGTGACCTTTAATATTCTGCTGTGTAAGGGGCAGATCCTATAAAATACTGACCAAGGCCTGTTGGAAGCCAGTCACCTCTCACTTGGAGCCAAAGTAAAATCATCACTTTGCAGGATCAAGTCTAGCAATGATCTGATCCTGTACATCAAAAGCCTATTGAGTTTTGTCTGCAAGGACTGAAGGATCAGTTTCAATGACAGTTACCTTTGAATGATCTGTGCCATATGCTTTTATAAATACATCCTCTCATTAAACTACACTAGAAAAGGTTTCTTTTATAAAAAATTAATAAATAAAGCAGTTATAGCTTGAAGTAAAATATACAGGAGATTGTTTCTAGGTAGAGCTGATAGCACAAGATTTCTTGTTAGAAGGGATATTTTACAGACCTCTTTATGCATCATTAAGTTTTCAGGAATGCTGAATAGAGCATGACGGATTTGTTTTAAGTTGTTGCTAGTATTTAATTTTGATTCAGTTCAAAGGGCCATGTCAGAAGAAGGAACTGAAGAGGGGAAAAAAAGCCCTGTTAGTTGGGTAAATCATCAATAAAAAAGAGGAAGGTATAAGAAGGTCCCAACACCTTTCACCAGTGGCTGAAAATATCAGATTAAATTGCACTATTCCTGGGACATAGTGACTAGATGTGACTTTGATGTGACTAGAATATAATTTGTTAAATAGAGAATAGTTTTTTATTTCAAACACTTCTTTCCTGAGTATTACCTATGGATTAAAGTTTGGATTTGTTTTAAATAAATGAATAAAACATGCCTGGCAAGAAATATTTTAATGATTATTTTTTGTGGTTATTTTTCTTTAAAAGAAGACAATTACTTGAAAGGTGTAGGTTACACATAGCTGTAGGGGAACTAAAGCTCATATCTTCAGTCTATGTTAAATTAACCTTCTTTACAATAATAACTATATATTATTATTTTCTATTGGTTTTTTTTTATAAAAGACAAAAAGCCCCAAATATTTGTTTTACCAAAAGAAAAGAAAAAGCCATTTTTATACCTCTGGGGCAAGTTCCAGCTCTTTTCGTTTCTTGAGGAAATAAATAAAAAGCATTGGCAGAAAGAATCCTAAAAAGACTGCCCAAGGGGGAGGGAAGGAAACACCTAAAAACATCATATTACCAAGCACTGAGGTAATCAGCTACAATCTGGGAAACGTCAAACAATGGTATTCACCTACCCAAAGATATTGCTGATCAAGTCCTCAACTGCCATTTACAATCACTAACTAAAACATGGAATATAGCTGTGGATATAAACAAGAGACAAATTAGTATTGGGAAGCTGGGTTTAATAATCCCCTCTAAAAGAGACTATATGTTTATAAAGACCCTCTTTCCCTTGATCTCTGACATGTATTCCTAATATAGACACAGCTGGATTTTTTTTTTTATTTTTTTTAAACACCCTGCTACTATAAAGTCTACTTATAGTATATCTGGTCTGAGTGTTTGTCTCAAGTTTCAGTTATTATGTAAGCACTCAGGGGCAATAAAATTTCACATAGAGTCAGCCTGCTTTAGAGTAACTATTAAACCATCAGACGAACATAAATGCAATTCCTTTATTATTGATGTTCAAGACCACTGGATACTTTTTATTTTTCTGATTTTTTGCAAATGTTCATCATATTGTGCCTGGAATAGCTGGAATAGATTCAGAGTTCTTTTCAAGTTCTGGATTCATGTTCGGAACTGGAGCTTGGTTTTCTTGTTTTCCCATTTAAAACACTAGGAAATCACATTGTCTGTAATGGATATGACATTGATAGCCTGACAAGCTAGGCGATTTGCAGGTATAAAAGACCAAAACAATTTATAGCCTGTCTTTCCAATCCACTATGGTGAAGAAAAAGGGAAAAACCCACCATTGACTATACACTTCTCACAGATAGAGGTCACTAATGGACTGGATTTGAATCTGTCTGGTAAAAGCCTGAAAGTTACATGAAAGTAATCTAGTGAAAAATGAACTCATTTTGAGATTAAAGAGGTAGCAGAAATGATTAAGAAGTAAAGCTATCACCTTCCTGGAAACAATATTATCTTAAGTGTGCCTTCTTTCTAGTCCTTTAAATAGAAAGTGCAGTACAGGAAAAGCCTGATAGTGATGATTGTTTCAACTCTTTCTTGTTTTCTTGACTTGGTAAAACTATGTCTCTCCTTTTTCTGCGGGAAGGGTAAGGAAGTCAGCCCTAATAACATCCTACATTTTAGATACTGCTATTTTAAGCAGTTAAAGGCAAACACATTCTTGATTCTCGAAGGAAACCAAAGCCTATGTAATGCAGATTCCAACTGGGAGGGTGTAGGGTTGCGCAAAGGAGGTATGTCTACCTCCTAAATCAAACTATCCAGCAGACCAGGATATAAATGTGACTTGTAACAGTGGCTCAAATTAGATCCAGACTCTCAAAGCCAAACACAGATAACATCACCTTATACAAAATATTGGGTGTATGTGTATGTGAGGAGCGACTCTTAAGAACGCTAGGTGCATTCCAGCACCACTTCTTGCTACAGACTTGGACTTTGGAAAACACTGACGACTGTTCTAGTCACAGGTAGTTTTACAGACACTGTATTTACACAGTGCTCTGACTTGCTTCACCTGCAGTACTCCAGGCCTGCACTCTCTAACTTTTAACTGCCTCGCTACCATGTCAGGATAGAGAACAACCGTTTAAATAGCAAACCTCCTACAAATAGTAATGATGTTTGAAATCTTGTCTCACATAATTTTCACGAACAAGATCAACACTAACATTTTAACATCACTTTTGTCACTTAGAAATGGTGACTTTTAAATAACATCTGTATCTTTTTGATGATGCAAAGATTATGTCTCAGTGATAATATTGTATACATTGACTCTTTAAAGGAAGAAAGGAAAGAATGGGGGATAGAGGTATAGGTACAGTATCTTTTAAGTGTTTTGAAAAAATGGCAGGATGGATTTTTCTCCTTCCAAAAATACATATATCTGAAACCAATTCATGTATTTCCCCTGAAACTACAAATATATAAAGGTGCTCTTGGAGAAAAAACATGTCAGTGAATGAAGCAAGGAATTAAGTCCATGGAAATTTGTGGGGGGGGTTTTGTCTGGTTGGTTGGGTTTTTTTAAACCCAGGTAGTGATCAGTCTCAACCTCTAAACTGGTTTAATTTCCCTGTAAGCACTGTAAACTTAGATGCAGTAAATAAACCTCTCTTTAACACACACCCTGTCTTTCTGTGTGCGTGTGCGTGTGTGTGTGTGTATGTATGTCTGTGTGTGTGAGAGAAGTCTGACTTGCTTTAGTATCTTTTCCTGCTTCTCATGCAAGGGACCTCTCCCTTTCTATTTAGCTGAGCTCTGCATTGCAAAAAGCAGCATCTGAACAAATCTAATCAGTACCTTCCACACACAGTACAGGAATTTACACGGATTTGTGCCTTGGATTTATTAGCTTATTGTAAGCCTTAAAACAGATTTCCTCCATTAAAATTAATTAAAAGCTCCTGTTGACTGATTCCCACTCCGAAAAGAAGGTGGAGAGTCTTACACTCTTACTTTGCTGCTGATTTCTTTATCTTTTATGGGTTTTTATCTCATGGTCTTAGGCAGGTCTTTTCAGCTGTTTGACTCCTCTTTGCGATCTATATTTTTTGTTCACACCCTCACACCCCCACACCCCGCAGTATTTGTTATTATTCTGCCAGAGATCAGCGTCTAACTCATCAGGTCTATGAGGGGCTCCTTTGTATTCCGAAGTCCTGATCCAATTCTCTTAACCTCGCTCCCACCCACTCACCGCCAGCCCCGCTCCGGAGGCTGCTGATGGGGATCTGATGGGTCCTCCTGCCGGGCGCAGCTCCTCTTAACACTTGCCAGCGCTGAGCTAAGCCGACTGCCTCTTCCGAGCAAGGCTCACCTTTAAAGGTCCCGTTTCTCAAAACCACCTCCCAAATAATACTAATGGTGGTGCCAGTTCCCCTGCAGCAGGGGTAGTTCTCGGCTCTCCCTTCCCCGCCCGGCGCCGTGCGGGGGCCACGGGGTGGGGGCCAGGTTCGGCACCCTCCCGCTCGGCACTGAAATGCGACCGGCGATCGGGGACCCACTGCAGCTGCGACCTCCGAGTCCCACTCCTAACCCACAGGCTGGCGTAAAATAACCCGGGGACCCTCCTAACACTTGCCGTCGGCCATTCATAAATCCGTGCGTGTGTGTGCCCCGCACCACACACTCGCAGACACGGGGCTCTAATGAGGCGGAGGCGATATTTCCGACACACAACCTGATCCCGGCTCCTTAACTTTGCCTTCTCGGAGAAGGCGAAAGGCACCGCGGCTTTAAATCGCCCGGGGCTAGAATTACCGGGAGGAAAAAGAGAGAGAAATGAAATCCCAACTGTACCTGGCGGCGTCTGGGAATCCCTCGACGGCACCGATCATAATCCCCCTCCGCGCCTCTGGCCCCCCACACCAAAACTTTTCCGCCGCCGACGCTCCTCGGTGGTGGCCGCCGCCCTCCGCGCCGCGCAGCGCGGCCGCCCAGCGCCGCTCCCGGCCGGCCCCGCGGGCCCGCCCCCCGCCGGCCGCCGCCGCTCCGGAGCGACCCCCGCGCCTCCCGCGCCTTCCTCCGCCCTTACGAGGCAGCGGCATCGTCCTCCCCCCTTCTCCGCCACCTCCTCCTCCGGCGCGCAGCCCGCGGCTCTGGCATCCCCAACGCACTTTCTCTCCTCGATTCGCTCGCTCTTCCCCCCGCCGTTCCTCCTTCTCCGGTACAAAATAAACGAGAAGGGACCGCGGGTACGCCTGGTCTTGGGGTCTCTTTCTTTTTTCCTCTCTTTCTGTTCTCTGGAAATTATGAAGGGATCACATGAGGAGCAGGCACGGAGACCCAGGACCCTTGGAAGTCGGAGAAGGCATCGGACACATATATGTGAGTATATGTGTGAGTGTGTGTGTGGCTCTCCCCAAGTCCTGCGCCTGCCTTCAGCCGGGATTGCAGGCTGATCTTAGCAGTAATGATGCCTCAGATCTGACTATTCCCTGCTAATGCAAGTCGTGCCTTTTTTTCCTCCCCGCCTGACACCCCAGGGAGATGTTTACTGTAATGAATTCAGTTGATAGCCATCTCTCTCTCTCTCCTGGAGTCCCTCCCACATTTCTAGTTTAAAGAATGCTTGGAAGGCAGGGCTGCAACCTAAAGCTTTCCAAGAGGCAAAGTCAGGCTAGGTTTTCTCTTTTTCTTTCTTTCCTTCTTTTTTTCCTCTCCCGCTTTTAACCCATTGCTTGCTGAGGGCAGTTTTGCGAGCTCCGTCCCTTTGGACTCGCCCTTCCCCCTTACTCTCAGCGAGGGGAACCAAGCGGGCGGCGCTGCTCGGGGGGGCGTGTGGGCTGCGCAGCCCCGGACCTCCGCCCCGCCTCACCGCGGAGCCCGCCGGGCCGGGGCTGCGGGAAAGGAAGGTGCGGGTATCGCCGCCCTTCGCGGCGGGGCTGCCTCGGCCCCGCCGCTCTGGGGGCTCTCGGGGTGTGTCGGAAGGGAAGCCGGGGAGTGAGCTGAAAAACCCCCCGAGCTGCGGTCCTAACTGGGAGATGCCCTCGCTAGCAATAATTACAACCGTGCTCTCCACCAACATGGCGATATTTCATGTGCAGCCACCGACAAGCCCGCCTCCCCCACCCCCTTCTTTCCCTCTCCTTCCCCCCCTGCGAACTTTTGGGTAGGCAATAGCAGTACGCAATAAATATAACACAGAATAAAAGAAAGTCCAACCCTCAGGGAAGAGACGGACCTCCTTTAGTATTCCGTCTGATTTCCATCATCAGTCAGAAAGACTTCAAAACCGCTGGAGAAACCGCCTTTTGCCCTAAAGCGCTAACACCCCCCTCCCCCCCAATGTCTCCCGTGCACATTCAGTGCGTGTGCGTGTGAGTGTTCGTGTGTGTGTATATGCATCCCGGGCTGTCTGCGCTTGTTTCGGGGTAACCCTTCCCCCGCCGCCCAGTTCCCTAGTAGGCTACTGCCTTGCCCTGACAAGTCCGCTTAAAGGCAAGGCTATTTAATACCGAGAAGCAGTTGAGCGATAGGATACAGCCGTCAAGGTAGGACGTGGGGTGTGCGAAGAGAATTTGCCTCGAACTCCTCCATTACTAAAGAAAATGCACAATACGGCTTTTGCTGCGAGTTACTTTAAGAGAGGGGCTGGGGAGGAATGGAGGAGAGAAGAGGAGAGCTGATCAATGCCATGTGTCGAGGAAACAGAAAAGGCAACAGAAATGCCTCGGGGTTTGCTTCCCCCTCACCCCTGGCTGCTCACTAGCTTGCATTTTCTGCTCAGCCGTACCTCAAAAGCTGAATCACTCGCCATTGTCTCCGCACCTCCTTCGCCCTTCGCTTGGGGGGGGCTAAATTATTCACGACTTCAAAGGCTTAATAAGCCGTACCGAGGAGCCCGTCGCGGAGCCTCGGCGAGGGCCAGCCCAGCCGCGGTGTGCTCGGCGCGGCTCCTGCACCCCCGCACCCGCCCTGCCCTCCACCCCGTGCCCTCCGAGGGGGCTTAGGAGAGCTCCCGTGTATTGATAGCCCCGAGCCGAGCCCCGCTGCCAGCCAGCTCGGAGAAGAGGTTGTGCCCTCACCTACGCGGATGCGCGGAGTGATGGGGGGGGGGGGGGGACGGGCGCGGAAAGGGGAGCGCGGGTAGCCCGGCATTTCTCAGGGGACTCGGCGAGGGGAAAGGAGCTGAGGACGAGACCCCGCTCCCCTCCCGGCACCTCTGCCTCTCGGGCCCGGGTCTGCTCTGGGCCCTCGGGATGGAGGGGAGGGGCCCTCCGCGGGGCTCAGCCGGCCGGGAAGGAGCGGGTCTGGCACGGGTCAGACCCGCGGGGAGAGCCGGTATCCCCCGCTCGGAGAAAGGGCTGAAGTCGAGTCTCTGCCTGCACCTTCCAGCAGGTCCCGAGGGATGAAAGGATCAGGAGCCCCGTAGGGTCCAAAGGCGAATGAACAACCTTTTTCAAAGGCTGTTCTGCGTCTTTTTTAACTTTTTAACACCTGCATTTTTTTATCTTTTTTTTTTTTTTTAAGGCTCTGCATACTTTTCATAGCACTTATTTGAGCATGATTTATATCTCTTTCCCGAAGCTGATGGACAACCGGTGCATTTTCTCGTGAAAAAAATCCTCCTTCTAAGTCTTTCTCATCCTCTGTCCACCCGTCCCTTCTTTCTCCATGTCCCCGATCCTAGCAACCTGTCGACAGCACACATAAAGCAAAGCAGACTTTTGTCGATCACAAACAGAAATACCCCCTATGCCCCCAACCACGGAGGAAAGTGGGAATGCTAAAAACTTCTGCAAGGTTGCAGGCTGCTGCCCTGCCCCACAGGCTCAGAGAGGTTAAGTGGAATAATGCCTGCCCCCTCCCTGCCTCTGGCCCCTCAGCCAGCCCACACTTCAAATCAGAGAAAGATACTCAGGACTCACTTTGGTCAAATCAAGATCGTGTCAATCCAGAAAGTGACTTAACTAGCCGTTACCTGCTCCTGCGGAGGTGGGTCCTCCTCGGTAGGTCACCCAAAGCCCACCGGGTCCGGCAGGTTGAAAGGGGAGAAAGTGGCAGAACAGCTGGGCTCCGGCATGGTATTATTTTAAGGATGACTACCAAGGTCTCTGTTTTCCATAGCTGCCAATGGTCACCATCACCCAAGGTTTCTCTCAAGGAAAGGAGGAAGGAAATTTTCTTTCCAAGCTGCTGTCCAGCCGGTCATTTGACCCTGACACCCACCGATGACACTCAAGAACACCCTGCTAAAGCGGTTAAATGCCTCGTAATTTCCTTTCTTCTCTTTCCCCCGGCGGCTCCGGCGCAACGCCACGGAGCGATCTTATCGCCGTGTGATCATTATTCACCGGTGACAACCAGAGATGCAGAGCTCCTAAGTGAGGGTGACAGATTTCAAACGCAGGGCTGCAGCGTACTCAGCCTCAGACATATTCTTCCTCAAACTTTGCCTAGCAAGCAAGTCAGCGCCTTAACCCTTTGCAGCCCTTTCTCTCGCCCGGGCACCGGTACCTCAGCCCATGGGGGAGCGCTTATTTGAGAGGAACCGCAGCGCTCACGGCTGCTTGGCTGGGGACTTTCTATTACGTGTCATTTTCTATTCTCGGTTATTTTCAGTTGAAACAAATCAGAACCGACAACTCTGGGGAGCAGTTGGAGAGCCGAATACTTCTCCTCTGTGGTTAGGGGCTGAAAAAATCCTCTCGGCAAAGCAGATGTCTTGGGCACTCACCTGTGGTCCCTACTTTGTCACCGAGTCTCGTATGCGAACTGTCACACGCATCGCATGAATCCCTCTCAAGCACGCATATACAGAGCTCCTGCACTTTCCTCAGCGTGGTGTGGCTGAAAGTACAGATCCGAAAGTGCTGTTTCGCTCAGACCTCCCGATTCAACTCGTTTACAGGTTATTAATAACAGCAGAGAAAGGAGCAAGTGAGAAAGAAACATATTTCCATTAAAAAAAAAAAAAAGCCTTTTTCACACATGCACTTTGTAGTCAAAGGAAATATTTACCACCAGCAAACTCCAGCAAGTCAGAACATGTTGTTTCCTCCGAAGCAGAAGAAAGCCTTAAAAATGAGAGAAAAAGCATGTGCAATTCAAAGATGAATTGAAGTGCACGAAAGCTTTCCAAACTCAGTACCACCATCTCGGAGCCTGATGTCAAGACAACGCTGTAGCACTGTAACACGAAATCTAGAGAGGGAAACAAGGAAATTAGCAAACTCCATTGGTTCTCTAATATTAATTTATATATATTTTCAGTGAATTATGATGTTTCTGTCACCCTTCTCTGCCCGCCCCCCAAAAAAAGGGGGGGACCTCTAACTGCAGCTGAACGACGCTAAGAGTCTGGACAAGGGATGGACTGCTGGGAGCTCCTTCCAGAGCCCCGGTGGTCACGCAGGAGGAAGGACACGGAGGCAGGTCGGGGCGTGTGAAGGGGAATCTGAGTGCTCTCTTCATTAAATGTGTAAGATAAGGCTGGACGAGGAAGGAGAAGAATCCTACAATAAGTAAACGGGCAGAAAAAAAAAATATTCTCCTCCCACCCACATTTCTAAGTTTCGAATTTAAGCACAAAAGGCGAATAAACCTCCTTTGAAGAACACCCCCCAGCCCCTCTCCAAAAGAAAAGCAGGCCCTCTAGACATTGCATATATCCTTGTCCTATTTATAGCAGCGGGCGACATAAGTGGAGAGCGTCGAGGCTGGCCGACTGCGGTTTCCCAGCCGGAGGCCAGCTGCCGCAAGTGCGCAGCGGGAGCCCCGCGGGCGCGGAGCGGGGCCGGCCGCGGCCCCAGCGTGGCGCCGCCTGCACGTCCCGCGGCGCGGCCAAGGTGGCAGCAGAGCACAGCGCTAGGACGATCGGCGGCCGGCGCCGCAGCCGGAGCTGCAGCCGGGGGAACTTCCCCCCTTTTCTCCCTCCAACACACTCTGTTTAAACTGGTAACACTTCCGCCTCCCCCCCCCTTTAATCTTGGTTATAATCTAATTACTTGGACTTTAAACAATTCCCCCCCCCAATGTGTGAAGCGTGTATTTATTTATCGTGCAACTGCTTTGCATGGTTGAAAGTCTGTAAACTGAAAGGAGAATATAGAAATGTATTCTCTTTAAATTATCTGTGATCATACAAGATGGCTAGCCTGGAGTGATGGTCCACTGATCCATAATACAACCTCACTTATTTTAAAGAGAATGTGAAATAGGGTAACATTAAGAAAGATTATAAAAATGAAAGTGCCTTTTTCATAAATGTCTTTTTTTTCCCAGCTATATTGTTAGAATGATTTCTACAGCTTGCAAGAGAGAGGGTAAAAGGAGCTGGAAGTAGTTCTGTAACTGGGAGGCTGGTCTTAAACATACTGAATAATCTCCAGTTTTGTCAATAATATCAAATTTTGGACCAGGCCTTAAATTCATGCAGCTGTCAGAAGATAAAAATCACTAAGTGAATTCTTCATAAAATTTTGGCAAAATTAGTTCCTTTTTTTTAAAAAAAAAAAAAACTATTTTGAGGAAGGGAAGAGAAGGGAAGGGAAGGGAAGGGAAGGGAAGGGAAGGGAAGGGAAGGGAAGGGAAGGGAAGGGAAGGGAAGGGAAGTTTAGAATAACAGACCAATGAGTTATTAAGGTATTGTTATGTTATATCAAATTCTAGACAAGATGAAAGTATGAATGTGTTCCTTTCCACTTTAATGAAACAAATGAAGCACTTTAACTAGAACTACATTAGACTGGGAAAAGCCCACACCCAACATGTATTTTCTCTGAGCTCTCACTTCTATGGTGAGCTTAAAATGAAAATACCATACTGGTTCTGAAACAGACTTTGGCAGAGTTTGTGATATGACTCAAACGGTAAATTTCTACCATTTTGGAGTGTAGGGATTGGATTTCATTTCCAAATAAAATTAGTAATAAAACTTAAGTATGGCGTTAGACTGTCCTTGTTTGTTGTGTTTCTCATCAGCTCTTTCTTCCCTCCCCCTTTCCCTTCAGCCCACTGTTACCTTCTTTTTTTTACTTGTATATGTTGTCAGGTATGACCTTGTAATAGTATGCATAATGCCTTGGGTTGCTGCACTTCATAGCCCTGACCTAATAGAGGGTCTCCCTTTCCTCCAAGGGATTTCTGCATTTAGCTTTTGACAGTATCATGATAAACTATTTCTATGGATTGCCTTTGACCATCCTTCACTGTCTTGTCCCAGGAGACACAAGAATCTGGGAGTCTTATAGATCTTTTTTTTGTCTTTAATACTGAGGACGATGTTCCAAGGTTTTCTGTTTGCAGCCTCTTTGTCAAGTTGATTTCCAATAAAAACAGGAAATAAGCTGGTCAAAACCTATTGAAAATATTTTTTTTTTCCTTCTGAATATTTTAGAGACTCATGTCAAATTTTGTTCAAATCAAAATAGATCCACTCAGATGCCATTTGATAGACACATTGGAAAAAGATAAATAAATAGGTAAGACAGGAAGACTGGTCTGTAACATTTTATTATATTTGAAACAATAAAAACTATATTTTTCTGACCACACTTCATGACCAAAGTAAACTATGGCAAATTGCACCGCATATTGTGCCATCTCATTTTAAGCAAAAAGTCTGCAGGGAAGACAAAATTCTATGTATAAGTTGCTGTTTGCTCATCCTAATGTTCATGCTGAAAACAGTTGCACAAATATAAACTAATCCAGCCAACAATTAATTGCATCTGATGAAATTCAGGTAATTGAAATGGGTAAATCATAACAGACGTAAGAATCTGGAAGTCATTAAACATTGTTATGCATTGGTTCATTGTTTTATTCACATATGCAAAATGCAAGGGGAAATTAGAATGACGAGAAAAGCAACTGGCTGAAATAAACACATGTAAGAAAAAAAAAGTTCATTTACGATTGACCTGTCTACTTACCATGGTGAGAGTGGAAGGCATAAGTAGAACCTTGTGAATAGCATACAAATGGCCCATGTAAGTTGTTTTTTTACCAGATTCTAAGTAAAATCATTATGGTCCTTTCCATTGTCATAGCCAGCTTTTAAAATAAAGGAAGTCTTTCCATCTCTGGTTCTGTCCCTGAACTTTTACCTTTCTGGAAAAAAAATCCACGCATTTCTATCAGTCATACTCTAGCTGCACTATATAGAACCGAAACACCACATGAGTGCAAGTCACCCAGCATTCATTAAGTTACCCCTTATGCATTCATCACTCTTCTTTTATTCTAAGTGGAGAAGGCTAGAAGGCAGACTATCAATCTACTCTAGAAAAAGCATCACTTTCTGATCGCAAGGCCGTCTGCCCTATCTCCCAAGGGACCTCAAGAACTCACTCATTCTAATTTTCTACTGATTAAAAAAGCAGATTCATTTGTACTTTCTTATCCACAGGTTCAGCAAGCTAAAATCATTCTTTCACTTTTGTCTCTGTCAAGTCCATTTCTGTAACTTTTTGTATTTCCGAGGGAACGGTTACAATTACGGAAGCGTCCTTCCAAATGATCTAAGAGGATCCAGTTTTCGTTCAGCTTTAGAATTATGAGGATTTATAAAAGTTGGACACGAGACAATTATTTTAAAACAATTAGCCTGGTCAAAGTCTCTCAATATAATTTAAAGAGATAACATGAAAAAATTGCTGCTTTGTATAACATAGACCCCAGGGCTCATAGCATAGTTCTTACAGCTTTATAGCTGCTCAATTTCCATGCAGCACTTTACACAAGACTAGCAAATTTTGTCCTACAATGTTTTAAAAATCTTTAAAAAGCTCTATCAGACAATTGTTGTTCATAATAACATGGTTCTTCAACCTCTTTCAATTCCAGTATGAGCTAATTATGTGTAATAGGATACAAAAGAGAATGTAGATTTTCTATTGAAATGTATTGATTTTTCCCTTTTCTGGATTAATCCCTTGATTATGATAAAGAGGTAATGCCATTTTTTGAAGCCTTTTCTAATCCTTCCTGTTTATTTATTGTAGAACATATTGTTGTAAAGGGGATAGGTGAAAAGGAAAATTGGTTTCAGTTACCTAAAGAAGAAGACATAAAGACATTACTCTGATCATCAAGGTCAAGAATCAGAGGCTACATGATTACACCTCTGAACTCAGAAATAAATGAGCAAAAGTCTTTGCATGTTGCTGTGCCAGAAGGTCCCCTTTCCAGGGGCTATTACTAGAGGGCAGAAAAGCATGTCACCATGGTACAGACTGATCACCTGAAAGGAAAGCAAAAAAACCCAAAACCCAGGCAGAATGACTAGGCAGATGGTATCTGTTTTGAATCCTGATAAATTGGCAGTAAGCTTTCAGGTCTTTGAGAGGATTTTGAGGCAATGAAAATATCTTGTGAAACCATTTGTCTTGCCCTTCAGCAGTGCAAAGCACCCACGTCACAGATTTGTGGACTGAGGGGGATAGGAAGGTTGTCACAGCAGTCAACAACTCTTCATCAGTTTTGAAACATAGGGCACCAGCTTCATTTTGTTCAGTCCTAAACTTTTTCTTAGGATCTAATAAAAGAGAGCTTATGCCACTTCAATAATCTCTTTATGAACAGGAAGGCATTGCCTTTTAGACTTAGGGGAAATGTTGTTAGAAGGAACAAGGCTGTCTGATGAGATCTACTGAATCAGTGAAAGGTTCAGCATCCATCCAGTTAATCATGGCCTGCTGGCAGAGAAATAGAAGGGATGTACTTTAATGAGGGATGTGTGCAGTGTGGAAGCAGAAATGCACTTGTGAAAGGTATGAGGCTGCTTACTACTTTGATGCTATGAAGAATATTTAGTCGCTAGTACCAATAGATTTTTTCTTAATTTCATTCCCATACTACTGCAGAACTGGGAAAGGTACTAGATTTATTTCATTAATGGAATACTGAAGGAACCCGTCTAGTGAGAAAACCCATCTGCAGAATTGCACGAGGATTGCAAATTCAGGGTGAATTTAATTCAGATAGGGGTGGTTGTTAGGAAATTCCACTCCTCTTGGTTTTCCATTTTGCAGTCTTTGCAATCCTCAAGACCTTAAACAGTCCCTAGGGAATGACCTATATTGGCTTTGTATGTACTATATTCATTCAGCCTATGAGAGACTGCTGACCATTTTGTATAAAGAAAACAGCTGTATGCAAAGGCAGCAGCACATGGGAAGGTTTTTCTGGATCATTTATTGTTGTTACTGTTGTTATTATTATTATGATGCTGGATCAATAATTAAGAAATTGCAGTCTGCTGCTTCTTTGCTTTTGACTCAAACAGAGCCCTCCTCAATTCATGATGAGTTTTCTCTTCAGTTACTTCTGCTTACTTGGTGGTGATAAATTTCATTTGAAATCAACCATGGACTTATTTAGTTAAATACACCACACATACAATGTCCTAGGCAGAGCAGTTACGAAGAAAAGTCAGGAATATACCCCCAGGATAAAATGAACTTTTTACTTGCGTCAAAAAATGATCTTCCTTTCTGTGCCTCAGGCAAAAAGAAAGCTGAGAAGTTAAGCTATTCTTTTGGTAGGGTTAGAGAAAGCAGTGAAATCCTCCCTGAAGACCATGAAGCAGTGTGTAATAGTTGAGTGTGTAATAGTTTACTGGTGACTTTTAGTGAGTCCAAATAAAATGAGTTAGGGAGAGGACAGTTTTCAGGAATTGACCCATCCATTTTATTTTTGAAGCACATGCATGGTTGTCAGCATTCATTCAACAGAGGAACCGAATTCTGCAAGCTCAGAGACAAGCTGGATTTTCACTATAGGAATATCTTTGGAGCTTGTTTTGTGCATTTGCTCAATACAATTTGCCTTAACCACTATTGAACAAAATAGGGTAATTACATACTTCCATTGTCATTGTTCTTGGATTTCTCTGGTCTCTGACTCATTGTTGGCTATTGAACATTGTTATGGCCAGTCTTGGCACCCTCATGATTACTGGCTTATTGCTGGACTTATTGTCAGGGAGCAGCAACAGCAAGGCTGCTCCACAAGGGAGCATGAGCTGGAAGCTGAGGGTGACCCCAGCCAGAGGCAGTGCCCTCAGGCAGTCCTGCAGCAAGGAGGTGGGGTGGGCAGAGCAGGGTGCTGGGGACAGGGTCCATTGACAGTCCCAGACAGGGAAGGGTGGAGAATCAGACTCAGGATCCACCCAGGACTGGAGACAGGACTGGAGAGAAGGCTATCACGTATGTCAAGGGTCCATCCAGAAAACAAGACTGGAGACCTGCACACCTCCAGCAGTGCTCAGGACAGGTCTGGGTGCTAGCCCTGAGCTGACACAGAGCCCCCGCACTGGGGCAGAGAGTGTGTGGGGGCTCCCAGGGAGGACGGACCCCATCAGGGCCTATGAGTGCCCCCAGGACTCTGACACTTATGATATTAACCACCAGCAACTGCATACTTGGCTTACTAAAAACACATAATGTTTCATTAGACCAATACATAACATCAGCTCTCTGAAAGGCCCTTTTATAAGCTCACAAATAAGCTTCAGCTCTTTTCTCAGAGAGCAATGATTTTACCAATCCATACTAGATAGTCTTATTAGACTATTTGCAAATATTTGAAAGATATGATAGTTCATCTACATGTGAGAAAGCTTTTAAGCTCATTGAAGATAGTATCAATGCTTCACTTTTCTTAGTCTTTTTCATTGCTGTACATGAGATTGGACAGTCTCACAGAGGAGATGCAGTATTACCATTTCAAAGAGTTGTATTATGATTTTCCTTATAATTAATGATATATTGACAGAGCTAATTTCTAGACTAAGGCAATTGCTTGAGACATTCAAACTTTTGCAGTCACCTAAACTAAGGTGGTTTAAGCAAATATTGCTCAAAGGTCTTTGCTGTGCTCCTGCAGGTACTTTTTGCCCAGCAGGTATTACTGAGATGTATTCTTGAACCTCTGCAGTTGAGAGCAAAAGATGTACTAGCACTGACCAGGGTCAATTTTCAGCTTCCTTTTTTATGTTAGGCTGTAAACTGGTAACTCTCAGGAGTTGCTGCCAGTCTAAGGAAGCTCTTCTTGTTGAGGAAAAATGAGGAAAGAGATGGGCGGACAGCTGGGGGAGGTAACAACTTTAACCAGCCCTGCTTGATCCCCCACTGTAAATGAGTCAATAGTCACAGCTCTAATTTAAAGGAAAAAAAAAGGCTCTAACTTTTAAGGATGCAAATCTTCAAACTGGAAAAGAAATGAAAAAAACAGCAAACCCATCAACCAACAAATACAAAGTAAGTGAATAAGGTAATTACTGGAAAAAAGGAATTCCTAATCAATATTTTTTTAGATTTCCACATCATGTTGTAGATTGCCATCATAATTTCCACTAGAAATGCAGGTTTTGAATCTCATGGTTTTCAGTTGTGTGACTGAGAAAGGATTTGACCTAGCAGTTGTTTTGCTTTTTTTTTTTTCTTTTTTCTTTTTTTCCCCTTTCCATATTCTAAACTGGCCAGAAATGCTGAATCATGTTTGTGCCATGTGATATCTGAGCTAAGGAGCATGTTGCAGTACCTGTGCACTCTTCATTGCCCGTATCCTCCAGGGCCTGGTCTACTGTCACTTACCTTATGCTCTCATAGAATTGATTTGACTTAGCTAGGCTTATTCTAGACCAGCAGGGGATAATATTAAGAAATGTATCATCTCCTAGGAAATCTGTCCTTGTGATGTAAGGGCCATAGAGGCCTTATGAAACAAGACACTTTTGTATAAACAACGCATGCCTTGCTAACAACTGTGCCCTTGAAGAAAAACTAAGAGACTGATAAAAGGGGAATATGCAGGCCTTGTTAATCACTAACCTTTGAAGAAGAAACTGAGACAAGGAACTTCAAGGACTGATAAAGGAAACATCTTGTTATAAGGGAGGTTGCTGGGCTGGGAGGATATGGCACAACAGGAAGTCAACAAAATTTACGGAAACTAGGGGAAAGGTAAAGATGGCAGGGGGACATCTCTACCACTGACTCAGTTAAAGACCAAAGAAAGCTACCCCCCCACTTCCTGCAAGCATGCACAGAATATTAAAGTGACACTGTAGCTTTAAGTTGAAACAAGAGAAATGTAGATCAGTAGAAAACTGCTTTGTGTAATTACTTATGCTTACGTATAACTAGACCATATAAACATTGTACCTGCATGACGCAACTTTGTGTTAGCTTTGTGGAATGACCACCTAGCACCCAACTCTGTGCAGTCATGAAATAAAATACTTCTGCCCTGTGTGTGTATATTGGTGTCTTGCACACCGGGTAAACGACCTCACACTTGTGGGATAAAGCTTGGAGACATGGGAGTAGATCCTTTGGGAATATCTCTTCTGTATTTGTACTAAAAGGGAGGGCATGAAACTGCTTCCTATGGATTTGGTTACCATTACTAATCTGGAGTTCTATACTTCTGAGAGATAAATGGACAAAAAATGTCTCCTGCTTTTGCAGGGCAAACTCTATTGAGTCAGCTGAGTCAGATCACACTGACTGCACAAATTTTGATGCCATGAATTAAAGAATTGGTATAGCTATGCCAACACCCTGCTACTTCTGGTCAAGCCATTGTTTAACACTTTAGAGAAATGTGCAAAAAATCCATAAACCACCTGGCCAATTGTTCAAGTTACATATCTTGATTTAAAAAGTTATGGATGAAGAAGCAGAAGTCAGGGAAACTGATGATCTTTTTCTAGCTGAGTGCTCAGATAGACACCTTGTATTTAACAGTACATGAAGAAGGTCCCTTTTGTTTCTCACTATTTTCTAAATGCTCATATTTTATGAAGCATGCGCATACTAATCCACAGACATACATGATTGGACTATTAAGACTCATTAAATGCATTGATTTGTCTTTCTTCTTTCTGTTTCTTATCAGTCATTAATGATGCACAATGACTTATCTCCCAATTTTTTTCATCTGTTTTCATCTGTATTCCTCATATTTTATCTCGAACAAAGAGTATTCTTGTGCCATGAAGGCTCGTCAAAGTCATAATTACATTTCATTCATCTGCATTGAACTGTCTGTCATCTGTTAGCATTTTGAATGTTCTATATGTCTTTCTGCACTTGTCTGCATTCTTCCTCATTATTTACTCCTCCTCGACCATCCATTACTGATTGCTAACTGCTTTCTGCTTTTAATTTTTTTAATTACCAGCTGTGTTTGTAACCTTCTAGCAGTTTTAACCCAGAAATATTGGTAATGGTTTTTTTCCACATTTAGCAAGTGTTTATACTCTTAACACTAATGTTTATCTACAAGATCAATGTGCCAAAGCAAGGCAGGATAAATCTCAGGATTGGGGATGTGTTATAACCCACAGCTGTCTGTGCACTTTTTCCTAGTCTATCTTTTATGCTCTGGACACTGTCCTTGACACAGCCTAAAACTCAAAAGCACTCCAAATTCCTTGTTGTAAGTAATTTATTTTGTGAGGTAAGATTGTCAGCTGATAATGACTAGATTGGTGGCCAGGAGGGGGTAAGGACTGTTACTGATGGTTTTCATTCCTTCTTGGTTTTATTATGCATCATGCTTTATTTTTATTTAACAAAAATATTTCCTTAGGTTTTTCTTCTCATGTAACTGTTTACGCTTGTCTTTGAGATCTTTTTCCTCCTAGGTACCTGTTTCATCATTCATTACATCTTATTTTAAAAAAGAGTACATGTTATGAGCAAATCTGTCTTTTCACATATATGCAATACCTGGCAAAGCTGGGTCCCAAAAGGTGATTTGCAACTTAGATAAAGACCCCAAATTTCAAAAGCCTGCTTTGAGAGAAACAAATGTCAAAAACATTAATTATGGGCTGTACAGATACTGTATTCCTTATCTTTAAAATGGGACAAATGAGCATCATTTCCTTCACAAGGAAATCCTTTTCATGAGTAGGTGAAGGTTATTAGACAGAAGGTTCCTGTAGAAGCATAAAATAGTATATACTTTATGGTTCAGATTCTTAACTGATGTGCATTGGTATAACTTAAAAGGAGTCAATGAAACTATGTTGGTTTATATAAAAGTAAAACATGAATGTGCATGGGTTTGTTTATTTGGTTTTGCTTTTAACAGAGATTCAGGCAGATCTAACTGTGGTATCATTACATCAAGCAGGCTGGTTTCAGAGGCCTAGGAACTTTATTTACTTGAGTTCAGGTGAACAAAGCACTATTTAGTGCTTAGTAATTCTTTAGAAATAGTAACAGGCCACAAGAAATCTGCTGAGGCTCAGTTTACCTTCATATCTCTCTGTAATTCATTTTTCTACTTTCACTAAAACAGAAATTTCTGATAGTGTGTGCAAACTGTTAAATAGCATTAAAAAGAGCAGAAGCCATCACAAAAGTGAAAAATATTTCACCAGTCTTCTTAATTTTTTATATACTAGTTTAATTTCAATTAATTTTGTAAAGACCAGAAATGCTTTATATCTTTATACACTCTGTACCATGAAATTAAGCAAAACAATCTTTAACAGTTGTTGTATTTTTAAAATAGCGATATAATCATCTAAGGGGCCTATGTAGCATTGTTAGAGTATGCCTAATTTGATTTTAAAATGTTTGTATTAAGCTAGTATGTTTTAACTGAGAAAGAACATATAGCTTAGAAAGATAACCAAACTCTTGATAATCCATCATGATGGTTAATTGTCTTCAATAATAAGTATACATTTGAGTTTGTCTGTCTTTCATTTTCAGCCATTGGTCCCTACTACTGATTCTACATCATTTTCTTCATGCAACTACTTATAAATCATGAATGATCAAATGACATATGAACTTTCTCTTCACAAGCGAAATGAATTCAACCCTTTAGCTCTCTTAAGTAATGAAATATTTTTTTTCCTCTTTTTCACTCTTTTGTTGGTTACCAGTTCCTTGTCAACTATAGCATCACCCACCCACACATCCCAGCTGCCACTGTCTCATTTTCCATCCAAAACAGCAGAATGCATCACCTGTTATCAATACTGCCATTCATTCTCAAGAAACAATCAAGAAATAGGTACTTATCCAAGACTCCTGGCAGCTGTCCATGTTTGAAAGATTGAGGAATTCTATTTCTAGTCTATTTCCTGATCTTCATCAGCATAGAGCATAACATGGCTCTGAAGAAACTTCTGAACTTCCACTAGAAATGACTGGTCACAAAATGGGAATGGAATAAATTTGTGGTATTGCCACAGTAGCCAGTGATATTCCAACTGCAGCAGCCAGAAGGATCTCCATTCTCCTGGCCCTCAGGGCCACAGACAGGACTTTACCTCTGACTTCCCATGTCCTCTGCTTCTCTGCTGGTCTGTCACAAATTCCATCAGTTTTTTGTCCAGCCATTTCACAGCTTGCTTGTTCCTGCCATTTAATTTGCCTTGCTAAATGCTATAGCACATTCCAGCCTTTTGACTGACTCTTCTTTGTTGCATTTAATCACCTTTGCTAGCTTTCACCTCCTTTCTGTCAATGGATTGACTGCTCCGCTGCTGCCACTTGTGTAATTGAGGTTATTTTATTAATCTATGCTGAGGTATGCTGTGGATTAACTCTTACTATTAGTTCTTAACTTTGATTTATTTATTGCTTAAAAGGAGATAACTCTTTCATGCTGCCTGCTTTTCTCTTCTTGTACTCCTTTTCCCTCCTTCTTTCCCCTACCCTGTCATTTCTTAACTTCCCTTATCTTACCCCAGAATCTCAAGCCCTAAATCACAAAGTGTAGTGTAATAAGCACGAGTGACTGTGCTGTTATAACTTAAAAAAGAGAATGAAAAAGGGTCAGGGAAAATGCCCTAGTTAATCTCTGCTCCTCTGTTTTATACAGCCATTTTCGTCCCTGCAGGACAGACAGCAAATGCTAGCAACTTTCAACTTCGATGCAACTTGCCCACAGGCAAAAACAATGCAAAGTGAGTCAGTCAATGCAAAGTGAGTCACAGAGGGTCTCCTGCTCTGTGGAGTTACCATCAAGAGTCTTCTTCATGAACCAAATTGGGGGGGGGGAAGAACTTTTGACTGGAATGGGTTCAGCAGTGTTTTAGCTCACATATCCTAGGTCCTTCCCCATCTTCTGATAACAGTAAGTCTACACTGTGACTGAAACTTAATAGATACCTTCTGGTCATCCACCAGAGCATAAAAGCATTTTGGAAAAAGGATGGATGTGACCTCTTTTACATTTTGGGAATGAAGTGGCCATATTTTGGTCATGTGTTGGGGGAGGATTATGAGGGCCTTCTAAAATGAGACAACCCTTGCTGTCTTCATCCAAATAGTTCATCTGGCTTATATTGTATATTTTGCATGTCTGTGACCTCTGTCTCCTCATCAGCTCCTCCCGCCAGGGTGAAAGAGTGACATGATGGCTGGTGGCACCACACTTGATTTGAAAGCCATTAACAAAATTAATCCCCTAAAGAAAAAGATGGAGGGAACAGTCTATAATTTACACCATTTGTGCAACCTTCAGTAGAATTGTGAGAGGAAGGCTGAAAGGAAAATCAAAGATATGAAAACTAAAAAGCATGAAGTATGGATGGAGGAAAGTTTGGGAACAGTGGATATCTGAAAGCTGTTCCGTATTCATTTTGATTTGGTGTATTGTTAATCAGCAGCCTGCCTTTTTTTTTTTTTTTTTTTTTCATTTGGATGTACTTCTCAAACCATGAAACAGCAGGAAAAAACAATCACTTTTCAATGTTAAATGTAAATTAAGGTTGTTTGCTTTATTAATTTTTGCAATGCAATATTTTGTGAAAATAATTTTTCATTAGTTCTTTCTAGCATAGGCAGGGATCTTCATCCAGATATATGTATAGTGTACAAATGCATGTATACACAAATAAATATATTTGTATAGCCAGGGATCTGCCTATACTGGAACAATCTTTAAGCCAAATTCAACATTTATACAACTTGTCTCTCCATATTATCCTAGTGTGTTTGGATTAAGCAAGTCTGCAGCTTTCTAATAAAAGATCAGACACTCTCCCTTCCTGCCCTGCAAACCCTGTACATCTGGGAGATGATTTTGGAAGTGCTAAGAAGGGGAAAGATCACTTCCTGGCATTTGTCCTACTTCAGCTGAACATGACAGCAGGCTCTTTTCCATTGCTTACCTGGTGTTAGTACTCTGCGAAGGGATCCCCTCACCACAGGACTGTCTCCCACTCAGGTTAGTGGAAATTGTCGAATTATATGTCAGCGTTTACCAATCCCAAATCCAGCTGGACAGTGGTGAAGGAGCAATGCCCTTTTTGAGCCAGTCTGAATCACAAAGCATCTACTCTGGATGTCTTGCTCAGTGGCAAATCACTGAATGCTGGGTGGGGAAGGAATCTCTTGGTATTGTCAGGATGGAAAATCCCCCTCTCCTATCTTCTCAGAAGACAATGATTAGCTGAAGGTAAACCCTCAGGGACTCCAGTCTTTCAAAAGAGCCCATACGAGTTACAAGTCATGATGGCTAGCAGTAAATGCCTTGCTGTGTTGAAACCTCAAAAACTTCAAGGTTTCTTGCAGGCTCTGAACTCTCAAGTCATAAAAATGACATCAGTCTGATTGCTTGCTTGCTTTTCCCCTGTGTTTTGTTTCTAACTTAACAGCAGTAGTTATTTTCACAGCAACTGATGATATAATCCCTTAAAAGCTGGAAAAGACTTACAAATTATGTTGCAAAGGTTTGATATCTTTTCAGGAATGGCCAAACCTGTGCTGTTTCCTTCACCCTCCCATTCTGAATTTCTGTAAAGTAGGCAGGAGTTGTTCTCACTGATTTAATCCTCAGTTTCAGTTATACCTGTTACAAAGTAGGTGGCAGATGTTCTGCATCCTCTACATGTCAGAAAAAGGTTTACATGGATAGCAACTGTATTAATTTTTAGATCTCATAAAAACATGCAAATGAGTGCGGCATGCCAATATTTTTGGCACTGGTAAGTGAAAAGTTGAATTAGAACAAGTTTCTGCTGTGATCTGAGCAGATCCAGTGATTAATTGTGTACCTACTGGAAGTTTGTGCACATTTTTGGAGGTTTGTAGCAATATTCAGGTTTAGTGTTGTTTTTCATAGGTGTGCTTGACTTGCAGCTGAAGAGTAAATAAAATTTCAAGAACTGTAAAATATATATAGGCAAATAGAGGAATATAATCATGTGAGTGGATATTTATTTACACAATGTAGAATAATGGTCCCAGAGAAAGTTTTCTGGCCTACTGGGTGAATAAAATGCATTTCTTAAAGCATTCCGATAATACTTTCATAGTATTATGGAGGAAATGGGCTAATTACTACTAAGGACATTTAAATGAGTTTCCTGTGTATATTTACCTGGCTGAAAAGTCATAAGCAAGGCTTTACTTTAATTTCATTGTCTTACTTAACTAAAGATAAAAAAAAATTTAAGATAGCTCACACTTAAAAAACCAAAATGCAACAAACGTGAAGAGAAAGAGGTATATTTAATGGAAATTCAGTGAGCCAGAGATCTGAGACCAGAGATCACAAAGATTTGTGGAATATGTTTCTGATGGACAGAGATATTAAGAAGTGCATGACCAATATGGGCAGCTTGGCTGGCACAAATGCCTTCGACATAGTCATTCCAAGATGTGCTGTGACTGGAATAGCTTATTTTCCTTGGTGGGAAATTAGCATGAACCAGAAGAGGAAAAGTAGAGTTTATTCAGAATAATGTGTAACAACTCTAGTAGTACCTTGCACAAGTGCTACAGAGGTATATGGGCATTCAGGACAAAATCGTTAATGAGACAACTTGACACCCAGGACATCTCTTCTCTTCCAGGGGCTTCCTTTCCACTGTTATTACAGTACTGCTTTACTCTAGTTCAATACATTGCTGAAAGCAGGGTCAACTCATTGTCAGATGAAGTTGCTCAGGGCTTTATCCTATCAGACCTTGAAAATATCCAAGGATGGAGACTGTACAACCTCTCTAGGCAACCTATTTCATCTTAACTGCTCTCGTGGGGAGAAAGTTTTTCCATATATCATGTGAACTGCTCTTTCAGTTTATGCTTCTTGTCTCTCATCCTCCTGTCACACATCACTCTGAAGAGGCTGGCTCTATCTTCTCAACACCCTCCATGTAGGTGTTAGGTCACCCCGAGGCCACCTTCTTGTCCAGGCTGAACAAGTCCTGGTGTCTCAACCTCTCTTCAAAGGGCAAGTGATCCAGCCCCCAATCATGTTGGTGCCTGCTACAGAACTCACTCCTCTTTATCAATGTCTTTACTGTATGGAGTGGGCCAAAACTGAACAAAGTAGTCTTGTAGTGGTCTAATGAGTGCCGTGTAAAGGGGAATAAACACTTTCCTTGATTTCCTGAATGTGCTCTGCTCCTGTTCATACAGCTCAGGATTTGGTTGGCTCTTGCTATTGCAGGTGCACACTGCTGGCTCATGCTCAGCTTGCTACCCCCTATGACCCCCAGGACCTTTTCAGCAGAACTCCCTACAACCAGTCCATTCCCAGCCTGTAATGCTGCAAGAGGCTCTGCTTCCCAAGTGCAGGACTTTACATTTGTCTTTGCTGAATTTGATAAGGCTCCTGTTGGCCCCATTCCTTCAGCAGGTCTGGGTCCCTCCACCCTCAACAGTATCGACTGCCCCCCCCCACTTCTTGGTGTCACCTGCAAACATGAAGAAAGAGCACTTCATCACCTCCTTCAGGTTGTTGTTAGAGATGCTAAACAGGACAGATATGTATGCAACATTTGTGTTTCAAGAATTCAAGTAGTTCATTGGGTCTTTCTGGTTCTGAGACTCACAAAGTCTCTCTCCTAACTGTTCTTAGGTCTGACCAGCTGAAGTGATTTGAACTAAGGGTAAATTGATGGGCTGTATTATAATACCAGAAAATGTCTTTATTTCACTAAGTAAGTTATCTGAATGAAGATTGAAAGATTGGGTGGTTCATAATATTGGGCAGGCTTTCAACAAAGGGATTTTAAGAAAATCTCTAGTTCAGTAAATGCATAAAGGCAAGTCTTTTGATTTTCGTAGCTGTACAGTGTGCTGCTGGCAGGGTGATCTTGGTGTATAATTATCATTTCTAAGAATGAATTCTATTAAAATTGAAATAAAACATCTCTGTGAGGAAATATGAACTCTAAAATGTGAGTGTTACTTTCTATGCATTGTCATTATTTCGAAGCCTTAAAATAAATAAATGTTTCCAGAAGCAAACACAGGCTATTCAGATGCCAAACTCTTTTGTTTTCATAAGTGTCCCTTTGAATGCATTGAATTCAGCATTTAGCACTTGGCATCTAATTAATTTGTTATCAGGGAGGAAGTCACGGAGCGATGCAATTCCCCATTCCCATAAGTACCAGAATCTGTTTTTAAAACTGTGGAGGCAGAGCACTATTAATAACAGGTTTCTCAGCTTAAATACTATTTCCCTTCCAGCTCCACATCATACCTTAAAGAAACCCTCCCCCAAGCTCAGGGAAAAAAAAACCAACAAAAACCAAATCCCCAAAAACCCCTCCTTAGCAAAATATAACCCTCAGGATTTTTTTCCGTTAAAGTAAATCACATTGTTCTTTTATTCTGCTTTGAGAAACCTCATTGTCAGTACATTTTTAAGTTAATGGAGATAATATTCTGGGGAAGATGAACCAAGGGGTTTGCATATCTTCTATAACTAGACTTCCAAGAGACCAATTAATTTTAACTGGAATGATGGAGGGACGGTTCTGTTATTCACCTTTTCAAAGCACAGCTCAGGCCTTGCTTTTACTGAGTAGGCTCATCAAATTTACACCACTATTTAATTAAATGTTTGTAGCAATAATTGACCTCAGGAGTAAGTAATCTGGTAATAAATAGATTCCACTGTTTCTAAATAGTATTTTACTGACTCTGAGATGCTATTCGTAGCCTGGTAGCTTTGCCACAAACCTAATCAGTAATTTACTTAAATGCATATTCCATTGTAAAATTGACAGTGAACCAGAATGAAGTTTAACAATAGAGATTTCACGCATGGTCCAAAACAGAAAATAACATGCTTTTCTCGGAAACTTTTCTTTTCAGGGACAGATCAAAACTGAGACAGGAAAAAAACCCAGACAGATAAACCAAACCCTGATTTATTTAGTGTCTTCATGTTTTTCTATTTTTTTGACCTGCTTAAATAATTGCTTAAAGAATTCTGTGCATATCTCAATTTGAGTTCATTAATGTTTCAAGTAAAAAGGTAGGAGCTTTTTATTAGTTTCAATAAAATACAGTGATAACCTCGAGAAACCAAAATGGACATACATTTAATGTCCTCCCTCCTCCAAACTATCGATTTATTACTCTGCTTTTGTTTAAAACTTATGAGCTAAGTTCAGAGGTGATGCGTAAAGTGTGTAATTTAGAGTCCTTTATGCTCAGTTAGATACCTTAAGACCCACTTACACTCACTTACTAGAGTATAAGTCAGTGAAATGGAGTATAAATTGATGTGATTTACATGTGGAGGAGCTGGAAGAGTGAGAAAGTATTACCTATAGGAGGGAATAGACTTTTTATGAGCACTTTCTATTATTTAGCTCGTTTTCTTGCTACACCTCTGTACCCCTGAGTAAACACATATACATTTGCCTGCTTAAGCTCCTGTGCAGTTGGTGAGACTTTCTGGCCCAAAGTCGCTGATGATATGTAAAAAGTGTGATAGAAGTTGTGTGCTAAGGAGTGAGTATGAGGTTTATAAATAAGTAAGTAAAGGCTCTGGTTCACATTCTTCTTTGTAGTTAGCTGCAAACCCAACAGTTTTTTAGTTACTTGTAATGACTGAAGATTTTCTCATGTAAGGTGCTTGCTCTCCCTTCTATCGGGAAGATTTCTACACCCAATGCATGCTGCACGTTGTGCCCTGGTGCCTTGTTTGACAAGCTGGCAGGTAAGAGGTAAGCTCCGTCATGTTTTCTGTGGGATAAGAACATGCACCTGACAGCTACCATGTTGCTGTAATTTCACACTCTTACCCTGTGGTAAGTTGCTCTTTTGCCAAGTGAGCTATGTAAAGCCTTGTCAGTTCCCAGAATTGTACCACTTGAAACATGTCTGTTGAAGCACTACCAGTACAGAGGCAATTCATGCAGGATAAAGAACATAAACCTATTAATCTCAATTTCTACTGCCTTAAAAAACTCTGCTGATAATACAGCAGTGTAATTAAAAAAAAATGCTGACCAAAATACTTACCCTAAGATCATGGTTATACATAAGCAGGACTCAAGTTTAAAATGCATCTGAAGCATAATGAACATATGTGGGGAGAAAAGAGAAGTAAGAGGAGTAAAGGAGATATAAACTCTCCTAGTTAAGACTCTGGGAAGACTTTGGCCTGGACTCCTCCGGAAAGTTTTGCAGCATATGTCAGATAAAGTGTGAAAAACAAAACAGAAAAATCTATCCAGCTTTTGCTATGCTGGCAAAACCAGACACATTTGTTCTGGCCAAAAAACATTTCAGCAAGTGTAGTTCATTTTGATTAAAGAACTAACATAGGCTTTTTTTTTTTAGCTTTTTTTTTTATAGCTACATTTTTATAGAAAGCTTTTACCAACCCATTGTAGTGATGTAGTTATCTATTTTAGTATAAAAGATGATAAAGGCATTCGTATAGGTACGGTCTATATGTAATTTTTTTGCTAAGTATATTAGTGTGATATACAGGCACAGTTAAACTTTATATACAGGAAGAGTTAAGCCTTCATATGAACTCCAATTTTCCCGTGCAATATGTTTTTTTTTTATTTTTTCCCACAACTAAACTGTAAACAGGTAGCTAAACCACAATAAGGAAACCTACTCTGGGATTAAATTGGTATTTCAGTTTGCATTCAAATCTTGATTTATACTAAGAAGATTTTCTAGTGCAGCCAAAAGCTTTTTCTGTGGACTGAATCCAAATAATGCTTTCTGAAACTTTAGTCAAGTCAAGGCAAGTTGCTTTTTCTTACATATTAGCATGATCCTATGTCCCAATATTAACTCGACCCACTTCCTATATAACTAGCTTTGTCTTGATTAGAGTTTTTGAATGTGCTAATTACTTCCTGCTAGCAAATAAAAGAAAAATTGTCATCCTTTTCTCTTTTTTTTGTCATTCTTTTCCCAATGAAATCTTAGAATCACCACTGAATTTAGGCATATGCTTTTCCCAGAGAGTAATTTTGGTTCTAAGATTATAGACATTAGAGTCACCTACCTCATCTGTTAAGTCCTTCTTTCAATAACAAAGACATGAAGACATCAAATAATTTTACCTAATTGGTGGTCACAGTTACAGTCCATCCTCAGCTCATTGTTAAACTGTACCTCAGAAATAAATAAATATTTCTTGCTACTTCTATTTCAAAATAGTAAACATTATATTTTAAAACAAATGTTTTAAAAGAAAAAATAAAATCCAGACAAAATACAGCACTAATTCTGGGATGAGAAATAAAAAGGAGAGTTTGGGAGATCCTGTAACTTAACTGACAATAGCGATTTATCATGTTGCTCATCATTAAAAAAGAAAGATGAAAGTACAAGGAAATAAATTTAGAAGAAAGAGGAAATATTCCTGCTAACTTACTTAGAATATCCCCAAACAGGATAACGAATATGAGGTCACTTGGAGAAACCGCTGATGTTCATGTGAGCAAATCTTTATTTTAAGGGAAACTGACTCAGCAAACCAAAAAGTTATAGCCAATGTCAGCAAAACAATTTTCTATGAACCAGCAAGGCATGAGAAAGAGTTTGTATGTGTAAATGTAGCTGAGGAACCAGCATGCTGTCCCCACAGGAGTTCTTTCACCAGCTGTGATCAGCAGGACCACTTGGAACAGGGTGAGACTGGGGCCACCCGCAGGGTAGCCCTGGCTGACCTGGGAGCTCATCATAGCATAGTCACATGCGAGGAAGTGTTGATTTACCAGCATCACTTTGACATTTGAAAAGTCTGACTATGGCTGTGGTCTCATGAACAGATGTTTTGGAATTAACTGAAGGGAATATAATTATCTATGATATTTATGTGTCTCCAGTTACTGTACTATTTTGGTGTCAGATGTAAAGCTAGGATAACGGCACTGGCCCAAGGAGATACTTCTCTTGCCATGGTTCTGTTGAGCGTACAATTACATACAATTCTGTTGAGCGTACAATTATATTCCCTTGTCTTTCTGCATTTTCGCTCTTTATAGGATACTTGGGGACACCACATTGTGCTCCTAAGACTCACAATTAACATGCCAAAAGACAGAAAATAAACCAGGATGGTGGTTTTTTTGAGTACAGTCAGAGGAGATATAAATCCACCTTGGCACAGACTAAGATAGGAATTCAGGAAGTGGATTCAGACTGTGAACTCTTGTAAGATGAAGCCCAAAAAATACTTCATAAAGAATTTGTTACCTAGATTCAGTCATTCTTCTTTTTCTTTCTCCTGTTTAATTTAATCTATTTTATTGGGAAATTATGGGCTGAAATTATATCTAAATTGTAGGATTTGGGGTTTTATTTTTCATTTCTGTTTGACAGACTTTGGGCAGTTAAATTTGGGGATACTAGAATTCATCAAAAAAATTAAAAGCTATTTGCCATCACCTTCATCTCCACACACTTTTAGTAAACAACTTCAAGATTTTTTTCCACCAAATTCATCACCATTGGTATCAGGGATGGAAAGAAATGTAAACCTGTGTAACTGCCTTTAAGCAGTTACCAATGCTATGTAATTTAAAGACAACAAGGTCTTGAGCGTATGAATTCATTTTCTGCTTTGCAGAAGCCTTAATAGCCTTTGCATGAATAAATGAGGCATTTTCTTCAAACATTACCCTTATATCTAGGCCATTCCTATATATGTGTAAAACATTCAACATTAGCCAAATTCATCTGCTTGTTCAAGCCAGGATTCTTTTTTATAAAGGGAATGCATAGCTATTTATAGCTGTTTATCGTGTAGTTGCTTATTGACTATGATCCTGACTTACTTGGGAACAGTTTTTAAAAGTTATATTGTTGTCTTAAAAAGCAGATAGGTTGCTAGTGGGATTTTCAAAGGTACTTCACCTCTCTAAGGTAGTTCTGCACATTTAAGAGTTGAAATATTTTCTAAAATCTGATCCCTGAGGTTTATACATTGATATAATCCCAACCTTTTGTTTGTGCTCTTCTGTTTCGAAGGGCAGACTGGTGTGCAAAGTTTTTGTTCATGGGATGCATATTTTGGGGGTGAAGAAAAATATACCTTCAATAGTTCACAAAGCCACACTAATGTCAAGGACCCACATTCTGCCATGACTGAACGATTGTATCTTCGCTGAAGTAGAAGGAGGTGCTCCAGATTGTCAGAAGTGTGAAATGAGAACAAGATCTTTCCCTAACATGCATCACTGTGAATTTTAACACCATACATATGTCTAAAATCCAAAGAAATTCATACCTATATTTGGCTTCAGAAGCATATGACATTTGAGTGAGCAGTTTTCTCAACCAAGAAGAATTAAAAATAGCAGATAAAGGTATCTAATGTAGTGCAAAATCAGATACAAATGGGATATGAATCAGTGAACAACTCAGGCTACAACCTCTTTGTTTGATTCATGAATTATTTATGTCCTCTTGATCTTTATATTAAGCACAGTTATTCCTGATTTTATGATGCTACCTGCATTGAAAACAGCACATTTCCTGATCACTGACAGGTCTCTGCTGGGTCAGGTTTTTGCTGCTGTGTTCACCAAACAAATTCACATTTGATATTACAGAATGAGAAAAAGCAATCCAGGGCAGTAGTACACTCTTCCTGCTTTCCATTTTTAATGGAAAGCAAGAAGAGTCTGTGTTTCAAAGGAAATGAAATAGTCAGTGAGTCTGTCATATCCTGAGTTTCCTCCTCTCCACCTTTTTGCCTTTGTAGGATTTCGGTGGTTATATATTGGGCTTGGGCCCATGTCACTTATGATATTGCTGAAACTTCCTTTTTGTATGTGATATCTCAAGCAACAAAGGAAGACCATGTACTATTAAGAAGAGCATAGCTCCTAGACACAGTCCCAGAGTGCTCTCCAGCTCCTTTTTCCTTTTGCCTGTAATACCTGCTTGAAAGTTGTGACATGATTCTCAGGAAAGATGCATTTTTATATGCATAAGCAACGCCCATTAAAAACTCCATGGAGTATTTTTCACTTGGGCATGCAGAAGAGCATTTTTTCATTGTTTGGAGTGCTCCATCTGCATTGTTTTATTAAACAGAATGAAAAGAAACAATCAAGCTCCATCAAAGCACTTTTGACAAAATATGTATGGAACCACAGGCAAATCCCTTCACTTAGGTCAGTCGCCTGCTTCCTACAGGGAGCACTGGTTTCACAACAAGCAGAGAGTGGTGGCGGTTGGACCTTTTCTCAGTGAGGAGTAGCTGCTCTTTAGCTGGACTCTCTATTGGATGAAGCTGGATAGGATCCTGAGCAACTCAATTTTTCAAAGTTGAATCTGACTTAGATATTCGCCCTTCTTTGAGTGGGTATGGAACTAACGGCCTCTGGATGTCCTTTCTATCCCAAATTACTGCATGATTCTAAGATGGTGTTTTGGTTTTCTTTGGTCCAGGTGCTTAAGTGTGGTGCTTAAGTCTGAAGTTTGGACCTCTCTTTCTACAGGAAAAAAAATGTAGTCTTAAGAATAACTTCCTTAAGCTAATCCAGTAACTTGCAGACTCAGGCATAACTGGGTCAGTCAGTAAAAAGAGTAGGTGACACCAATCTTCAAAACATAAAGGAAGTGCATTATATTTCACCATTGCAACTCACCTCCTTATCCTTGGGATTCCCTTTAAAGACAATTAGTGGGCTAGCCAAGTCAATCAGATCTCAAGCCATGTTTCAGAGCCTCAGAAATCACAGAGTACAGCCTGCCTGTTGATGTAGCCTGGTACCCCAGAGGGCAGGCTCTGCCCTTACAGCATCGCATGGAAACCATTATTCAGTATGCTCTCACCGTTTTCAGAGTGTATCCTGTACATACTGGTTAAGAGGTGACAAGTGGCTTCTCTCTTTCCCTCCTTGACTGTTCAGATAGACTTAAATGGGGTAAAGTGAATGACAGTGGTGACATCTTTCATTGTTTGTCAACTTTGGATAATCATTAGTACAGAGTTTGGCTTGACTTGGATTTTAACTCTGATTATCGCCTCTTGGTATGTTATGAGCTGCCTCAAAAACATGACAGGATAAGCGTAAAACTCTCCTACCAAGGACAGAAGCAGAAGACAGCTAGCACAAGGCATATGCTGTGGCAGGAACAGCTGCACTTAAAGCTGTCTCTGTTTGGAATGGAGCTAATGAGAAGTAACTCTGAGAGGGAAGGAAGAAAAACTAAAGAGATACTACACTGTTGCAGCAATGATTTTTCCAGTTCTGTTTTAAAGACCAAACTGCATTAGTCATTTCACCAGTGTTTGCAACTAGGAAAAATGGAGAAATAATACAGGAGTTCCAGGAAGAAGTTAGAAATACATTTATAAATGTATTCACTAGAATTATTCTACAAAGAACTTGTAAGTGAATGTTGAAGACTTGACACATTTTTAAAACTCCTGAAGGTTCATTTCTGTGCCCAATGTATTTCTGATGTTGTTATTTCTGCCTTCTGAGTATATTATCTTTATAATCTGGTTAAATAAACTGTAGCTATGAATGCAAATTCTTATTTTGCTGGTACGTCTTTAAGCAATGTTTAGCGTCACTACACATGGTAATTATGAGAAGAGCAACATCAGTTTCTGGGTTTAGGGAGAATTAAAAAGGGGATCAGTTGTAAGATACATAAACTACAGATGGATGGAAATAGTGATTCTAGTCACTGTTCCCTTCACAGACTATGGCTCTGCTCTTGTGTCAAGTTCTTGTGATGGTATGAAAGAATGAAATCAGCTCAGAATTTCAGTGTAGCAAAAGCTGTACCTTGAACTTTGCTCTGAACTTCTGATGCCATAAAGATAATGCCCTTCTTAGTGCTGCTGAACTCCTAAGCTATAAGTAATAGAGTCATCTCTGCACTGTCTTATTCTCAAGAGAAAACTTTCTATTTTGTGCCCATGAGTAAACAGATAGGATCTGAATATTACTTTTAAACATACCTTAGGAATCAGTCACTCTGCTTATCTACATATCTCTGGCTATATCCTGAAGGGCGGAAGAGAAGAAAATTGCTTAAGTACCTTTGAGGATATTGCTATTAGACACTAACGTTGCTCCTTTTGGCACAGTGACATAGATAAAGAGAGAGACAGCAAATATCAGCTTATCAGGGACCTCAGCAGAGAGAGATACTTATATACAACACATTTATATAAATCATGTCACCTCCTTGCTTCAGTTTCTCTGTCTATTAAATAGCTCTGGTTACTCTTATCTATCAGAAAGGGTTTTCGAGGTATCACCCTCATGAACTGTGCTAGCAACATTAGCTCAGCTATTTAGTAACTAATAACACTGTAATTTCGTAACTGTGATTGCAAAAATGTGGTGAATTATGGCTCACAAAAAATATAGTACAGAGAGTTTTTACAGTTATTTAAAAGTATGACTTCTGAAAGTTATCTGCTTTTTCACTGCTGTTCAATCTCTACGGGCACATGGATTTCCTAGGAAAATCCCTGTTGCTCAGAGAGAGGATCATGCGATCTCCTGCTGCAAATATCCTCCCCCCTATAAGCCAAGAAATTTTGACCCACTTACAGTTCAGGTCAGTTTATACTCAGGACAGTTGCTTCACTGGACAGCTGGTTGTGTGCAGTTGTCTCGAGTCAGTTTTCTCTTTAATTTGCCTTAAAGTTCTCTTCCTTGGGATAACTCATTAATGGACTAGTGGACAAAACCCGTTAGGTTTCACCACCAGTGGCCATAATTCTTAACTAAATATGGTCAGAAATAAGGATTAACTTGCCTGAAATAAAATGTAGCAAAAAACTGGTAGGACAGCAGGATAAGGTTCCAGGGACTTTACAGCATAATTCTGTTCTAGTGGATTGTTGACTTCGATGACAGCAAGGGCGAGATCAGAGCTTTCATATCTTCTGAAGGGAAATTATCTTAGTATATATAATCTTAATACAACTCTCAGGAAATGTGTGTTCACTCATCTCACTCATCTTAATTTTGCTCTTTTTTTCCTTGAATTTTGTTGCAAGGCTTGAAAAAAATATGTATCGGGACCTTTTAAATCAAGCTTGGGGGAGCAGAACTCCTGCAAAGTGTTAAATAACTGTGCCACTGACAGAGGAATTCTAATGCTTTGGTGCACTGGGCCCATGAAACAGAAACAAGAAGTTCCATTGGTAATTAAGGAGAATTCATGACTGATTTTTAGCCTGAATATCAAGGCTATAAGAAGAGTCTTAGGACCTTAGTGACTTGGTAAATTAAGGCACCTCAGCTCCCTCTGTATAGTTTTTTTTTGCATAGCCTTTCTAAGAATTTGTGGGCATGTAATCTTCTGGGTGCTGCATATAATTTTGTAAGCAATGCAAAATAAGTTCAGAAAGCATGAACCACTGCACTGTGGTGTTTCAGTCACCCTTGCTTCCTGTTTCCAACGTCCAGATTTACAGCCTTCCTTGACAGAGTTACCAAGGTTCTTTTCTCCTAAGAAAATGAAATTATATGTATCAGATTTCCTTTCAGGGTAAGGTTTCTAAGTAGCATCACTTTGATTTTTACATAACTAGGACTCCGGGAGTGGCTTTCTTCTGTGCTCTTTGATACTGGCATACTGGCTTCACTGGGCTACCTTCTAATTTGTAGTGATTTTGGTGAGAAGAGATTCAGGTCTGTCGTGCCGGAGATTTGCATGAGCAATTCTTTGTTCCATATGCAACACTGTGGTTTAACTTTCGATGGGAAAGTAGAACTCACGGTGTCTGACCTATTTATCACTTTTTTGTTCCATTTTTTGAGATAAAAGTGTCATATAGATGAATCGCAGACAGCAGAGTATGTGCGTTTGGTTACTGTGTCACTTTTGGTAAATCAAATAGAAAAATCTTTTGTAATCAGCTAGCCTTTAACTTAATAACACTTTTGATAAATTGCTTGTATACGGTAGGTTATCAAACCCAAACATTAAAGACTTCAGTTTGACACTGCAGGAATGAATCATACAGACACAAAAAGCCAAATTTGCAATTCTTTATCTGGAGTAAAGAAAAAAAAACTTGTATCGGTTTCAAGACCTGCACTAATGACTGAATAAAGAATTTTAGAACTGGCCTAAGGAAGCTAAAGATATGCTTGAAGTGTAACTGTTCATTACAACAACATTTCCAATTCCTTTACCAGTGAGTTTTAGCACTCTGTGGATCATTGTTCTGTAGTTTATAGTATGGTACCATTAGGAAAGTCCTCCTTATATTATTTTTTTTCCTTTCTTTTCCTAATTTATTGCCATGTCTTGTACCTTTTCAGCTTCCCCCCCACAGCCTCTTCTGGAGCTGCTACACTTCAAAATATGTGAGTGACAACAGGTTTGACAGCTTTTGGGGTGGTGAAGTATCTGGCGGGAGCAAGCCTCCCCAGCATGCTCATCAGGTTAGTAGGGATAGTGTCATGGATGGCAACGTCTTATACTCTTGTCAGCCAAAAGTATAAAGTGATTGCAGCCAAACCTTTCCTCACAACAAAAGGAGGAAAGACTGAAGAAACCTTCACTAGATAGAGAGTTGAAAGATTATAATGCTTTCCAATTTATAGAACAAGGCTCCCTTCAAAGTACTTTGCAGACATGCCTGCTTCTCATTTCTGTCACTTTTACACTATAAAGAGGCCTTACAGTGGCTGTAAATATAATTTATTTGAATTTTATAGTCTTTTATGCTGCTGGAACACTGTGCTGAGGCTTCAGCGTAAATATGAATTAAAAGCCAGATTGCGCCATTAAGGCTTTCATTGGCCTAATTTAGAAATTCGCCTCTCAAAAAGGAGATCACAGAGGCAAAACAATTTTACAGGGTAACCCTGACTGCGCAAGGAAAATATCTACTTCAGTCTCCCCAGGACTCAAGCACGCCCTCTCTTCAGCAGCTGTGTGCATGTGTGTGCAGGTGTGCACTCGTGTGTGTACACCTACCTCCTTCCTGTACCTTCAGGAGGCCAGCAACTGCAGAGACCCTTTCCAAGGAGATGATATTAAAGTAAGAATATTTGGCCTATTCGTTGGAAAAAGGTGGGGGGATGCTGGCTGTAATGTAGCGGCAGGCACAGGGAAGAAGCTATCCATCTCAAGGTCAGCACCTCAACAGCAGGAATCTACCAGCAACTTCAGTTTATGCTAATATGTTAAAACAAAAATACAGTTTATCCCATTTGAGTTTGCATTAAAATGTGCTCTATTCTCCTTGCTGCAAAGGTAATAATTGTAATAACCATTGACAGATGAGCAGGATAGAGAATAGTGAGCATTTACCATGTCTTTTGTCTCTATGATATCACACCACCAAATGTGACTAAAGATCACGAGGTTGAGAGAAAAAGATAGTACACCTCCACTCCCATTGCACACCCTCATAATAGACAGATAAAACATGATTTTCACAAGCTCCTTTTGATACAGGTAAAAATAATTGTAGCCTATTTAAATCTGGTAGATGAAAGACTCAAAGTTAAGTAATATTTTCTAGGTCAGAAAGAGAATCGGCATCTGTATTTGCAATGGAGTGCTGGAGCCCTGACTTCTGACTTGTGCTCTCGCTGCTAAATCGTATCTCATAGATCTGAGCAGTGGTGATGAATGTGCTGTGGAATTTGCTTTGCAAAACAAATATTTAACTTTCTACAGATCATTGAAGACCTGATAAAACTCTTAAGTGTCACCTAACTGATTTCCTTTTCTTTTTAATCGAAGAATCTTTTTATTCTTTTCGTCTAAATGCATGGTTCAAATAAAATTGGAAAGGCCATTTACAGTTATCTTCACATATCATTCATGCAAATAGGCTTCACAAAGTCAGAGTGTTCAGAATAAGGCTTTGAAGGAAAAATTCCCATGAACACAATCAGTTGTTTCAAAAATAGGAATCACATTTGCAATAAGTCAAGAGGGCCGATGCTTCCTTCTTGCTTTCGGGTGCAGAGAGGTGAGTGGCCAGGAAGGCGGGGTGATGTGTGCAGCTTCGGCAGCCTGGGCGCTGCTTTCCTGCACACAGGCTTGTGGTGCAAATTCCACAGTGGGGAAGGGCAGACCAGGAGCCAAGCAAGCACTCCAGTGAGCAAGATAGTGAGATAGTTCCTTCCCAGCAAAGACATGAGAATGCTGGCAAGAGCTAATAATTCATGCAGCTCCAATCTCCAAAATGGGAGGTTGAAGAGCACAAAAGGCATTCAGCAGGTGATAGGAGATGGTTGGGGGTTTTTTTATTGTTTATTGTTTGCAGTACCTTCTTCTGAGAATGGAAGGCTTTCCTATGTTTGGGTAGAAAAGCAAAGACAGCACAGATGCTGAAAAATATATCCAAATACAACACTGGTAGGAAAAGCCAGTCTGAAAATGCCAGTGTGATGGAGGGATATTGCACAGGAGACTTTATACAGTTGTTTTTCAGCCATTTTCAATAAATTAACTAAATATATTACCTACATAATTTTTTGTTGATATTCATTTAGATCACTCTGTCTATAGCAAGATTCCAATTCGACAAAATAATTTTTTTAAGTTTAAGATCTTATAGATTTAAATTTGAAATATTTCATGTCAAACTACTTCATGTCAATTCCTCCTTCACGCCTCCCTAGAAAGCAAAGGAGGCCTTTTACAAGTGTTGGCATATTTAATCTTGTCAACTTCTGATATTAAAAGAAATGCTTAAAAAAAAGGCAATCAAGGCTTAGGAAGTGTTAGGAAATGAAATGGAAAACATCATTTTGTTACCGTATATGTTGGTGGAATGCCCACAGATTCAACATTGAATTAATTTCTGATCTTCTTATCCTAAAATGGGATACAGTAAAACAAGACAAGGTGCATTGAAAGTAGAGAAGGCTGATTAAAGAAAAAAATGGCTTCTATATTAAGAACATACAAATAGATCAGGATTGAACAAGACCAAAAAGACACAAATAAGGGGGAAATTACAGAGACCTAAAGCAGCATTATTTGTCTGGGGAAGGCAGGCTTATATGCAATGACTATTCACTGCTTCTCTGAATACAGGAAGCAATGGAAATCAAATTAAGTTTTCATATAGTAGGTTAAAACCAAATCAAATGGTTTGGGTTTTTTTTTTCTACACAAAAAAGTATTAATCTGTGCAACTTGTTGCTACAGTATGTTGCCGATGCCAAAAATTTACATAAATTTAAAACTCATTAAGCAGACTCAGAGAAGAATAATCTATCAAAGGCTAATAAACATAAGATACAACCTGCTACTCAGGAAGACCTTGAACTTTGGATCAGAGGAAGCTGTTAAATTATACTAAGAAAACACTTCTTTAATAAAATTTGACTTGTTTCTATACTGTTCTGTAGATGACTCTACTCTTCTTGCATCTTCCTTGGTCAGCACTGAAGACAAGAAACAGGGCTGTGTGTCTTGTTCTACTATGCTAAATTACTCTTTTTGTGGAGAACAAAAAATCTGAAAAAACATCAAAAATTTAGCAAAACTGAATATTTTGATTGTCAGAAAAAACTTGGCCAGGTTGCCATGACTTAAAGTAGAAAACAATTAGCAAAAAGGCAAACTATCTATTTACAAGACAGAAAATCTTATTTTCCTCCCACACCTATTCATATCTACTTGCAGTCATTATGGGTAAGAACATACTGCTTGTAAGGATGCTTAAACATATAATTACATTAAAGATATAGCTAGTAAAGTAGTAAAACAGGCAGAATCAGATAATACAGAAGTAAGGCTTATTTTATATTGGACTATGTTTAAAATGAAATTTTATTATTATTTTTGGACCAGCTCCAAAAATAGATTGGCTTGAAAAGATTAAAGAATCTCTTCTTATTGCTTTTGTGATGTTTTACCTTGGGATTATTTTGTTATCCTGCTTGCCTCAGTTTGCCTAACTTTCACCATCTAGTCATCTAAAAGAGCAATTTAGAAGATGTATATTTTAACAAAACAAAGTAAGTGAATTTTTGTTATACTCTGCTCTGCAATGAAATGATCTCTTCTGCTCTTGTTTTGCAGCTAATTCTACAATCTCCTTCAAATTCTTAGTAAGCATAAATCTGCCTTTTCTGGTGATTAATACAGAGCTACACTGATTTATAAAAATAGGGCACATCTAATCCTAATAGTACATACCAAAAAGAATTGAATAAGAAAACAAAATGAAAAAGAAGAAATCTTCAAAATGTGAGGAACAAAACTGACTTTATTGCCCCTAAATATGGTGTTCAAGTGTGCAAGTTGGGTTTCACATCATTACATCTGGAAAGTCTTAGCTACTGTTTATGAGATTTATACTACTATTACCACTTTTAATTCAAGGAATCCTGATGTTTCATAGGAAGAATTTTTGTTAAACTATCTGAAGCTAAACTAACTGTAGCTGGAAAAAACAGACAAGCTTTTACAAATAAACTATTATTTTGTCCTTAAAAAGAAGCCTTTTTCTTTTCTGTCTCAGAAAGCTGGATTATTTTATTCAGTTATCACTCATTCGAATGACAAATATTTCCTCTTCCTACAAAATTTAAATTTCTCTTAGCTTTAAGCAATCATGTCTGTGACAATGCTAATGAAATAAAGAGATCGTGAAGGACCAGCAGACTGAAAGGTGACTAAGAAGAGGTTGGAGCCATGACTATTTGTTTAGGAATAGATATCCTTCTGTGACCAGCATAGAAAGGCAGTGATGATCTAGCACAGTCAGAACTGGATCTGCTTGCCCTGAACATCTGGGAGAGCAAAGATGAGGCATGTACTATTTAGTGTCATTCCGTGTGTTAGAAAAATCCAGAGTGTCATGGGAGTGATGCATCGCCTTGGTTCATCAGACTGGTCCTCCTGTGGTACAGATTACATCTGAGTCTGTCTGAGTTTGCTCAGTGTTTGAGATAAGGAAAGACATTGAATCTTTCTAAAATCCCTTAAGAAACCAGACACCTGAACTGCAAACAGATGACATAAGCAGCAGTGGTCAATAATTTAGAAGTTTATCTCTCTTTTGTACAATTCAGTGGGTGTTTAAACATTGATTTTCTTGAAATCAGGATCAGGCTCCCGGGTTCTAAATTAATTTTTAACTCATGTAGAGAAAGGAATGCTTCATTAAATTGCTGCTACTGTATTATTTGTCACAATCCCAACACGACTTTTTGCTGTTGCAGAAGCCTCAGTTCAGCAGCCCTTCATCCTCCAAGCTCCTTGAAAGCAATAGCACTGTCTTCAGTCCCCCATGAAATAACAGAAAGACTGACAGCCTACACCCCACATAGGACTGAAAGATATGGAAGCTCATGTGATCATTATTTGCATTTAAGAACAAAATAAGGGTTGAGAAATGCTCTTTTAAAGCTGAAGTATTGTAGTTTGTTGTTTACCTAGGGCTTTGTGTAGGAAAGTTCCTTTGCTTCATGGACTCTCTGTGGACTCCCAGGTGTGTAAGAAATCCTGACCTGCAGCCCGACGTCAAAGTCTGGACATGCTCTTCCTGACATTTTCAACTTTACATAGAGCTGCTGGACTAGACTGTATTAATATGATATTCAGTTTGCCCTCATTTTCCTTCCATTAAGGGAAACATGGACATTCAGTAAATTTGCCAATCTGCTGTGCTTGGCATTACTGGACTAGGTCAGGCAGTCTGAAGTTTTGTGAAGTGCCTTCCTTGTAGGAGCAATTAGCACCTGAGAATCTTTTATTTGTTCTTGTCACTTGCAGGCTTGTTTTAAATATAATACAACAGCAACAAATACAACAGGGTGATTTTTATTACACTAAGCTCATTTAGCATTGCTATGTCAGGTTAAGTTATATTTTTAAGAGGAAACCACCAAATTACCCATTTAAGATTCCAGTATGGTAAATTACAAACCATTATTAAGATAGAAAACTCTACCAAAATAATGCTATCCTCCCTATTTTTTCAATTAGTTCTAGAATGTCTCTGCTATATATGAATGGACAGAGAAATAATAGCCAATACATGTCCAAAACATATAGATGAGTTTGTATGCAGTTGTTACACATTTGATTTAAAAATAAAGATGCTTATGTACATTCTGTTGCATGTTCTTATAGCTGTAGAGGGACAGAGTGTACTTCGCATGTGAAAGCAAACACAGTTGCACATCAACTACATTGACCCTTTGAGGTCAATGAAAATAATGTTAGTGATTTCAGTGGGCTTTTCAGTTAGATTCTGGGTATATGTACCTATGTCACTGGAGATATATACTTCAACTGCAATAGTAGACAAAAGCACTTACAGCAAAATGAATCATTCTTAAGGCATGACTATTTTGCTCTCACTTGCTAACCAAAACTTGCTTGGTTTTGTTCAGGAAACTTTTACACAGCTTCACTCTCATTGCAGTAAAATAAATATAAGAATGATTTAAACCTTTATTTTGCCTCTTTGCATAATTTTACAAAAGAGTTTGGTGGTTCATGAAGGTTTCAATTAAGTAAAAATATGTTTCATTTGTATAAATCAATAATTTAAGATAATCATGTTTAGAAGTTCAAATGAACAGAATGAACAGAGGAAAATGCCTCTTCTAATCTTGATATTGTTTTAGGTTGAACACATGTCGTTGTTGACATTTGATTTTGTTGCTGGTTGAAGTGCAAATTACAACCGGGGAAGCATATTTGTTTCAGGTTTAAATTTCCTTTTGTTTTAATGTAACTGTCAAGTCATGAAAAAAAGTCAGATCATAAAAATGACAGTTTTAAATAGAAAAATATTTTATAAGGCAGTTAAATTTCATTTGTCTTAGCTTCAAAGAATGGGTTATTTCAAATTTGCAAAGTCACTAGCAACCAATTTTGTATCTGATCTGCTTCATTTGTAAAGGCAAGCTGAAGCAAGCAATTTCCTGCTGATGTTCACAGTAAACATATCCCCGCATTTCACAAACCGTCAGAGATATTAGGTTCTAAAAGCTAATTTGAAATACCTGATGAAGAAAAAGCTTTTCCTCTAGTTGTCTCTTTCATCTGATAACCTTTCTAAATGCTCTGACAAAAAGCAGGCTTAAAAGTAAGTTTTGTGTCTATTCAGAATGAATCTCTTGAAAGAGTTAAGAAATAGTGCAGGACAAAGAAATCTTGAGGGAATCATATTCTGTTGAAATGTATGATTCTGTCAAAACTGCATTTCTTATATTGAGTACAATTTGCAAAGTTTCATTTTGTGGGGGAAAAAAAATAATCACCACAATGTTAAAAAATCTCATTTTACCATTTTAATAACAATGACGTTTTGCTTTTGATTTTACCTCTTGCATTGTACATTCTATTTCTGTTGTGTTTTATCCCACCCTGTAAATTACAACACTTTAAAAGTTAAAGTTTAAAGTTTAAAAATTTAAAAATTACAGGCATTGTAATTTTCTCTCTCTTGTGTCACCCCTGCTAAAACTTATCTTCCTGGATGGTTTGGAGCCTGGGTGGTTTTGTTATACATTGGAAATGCTTCACAAAACAGAACTTCTAGCTCCTGCACAGCTCTAGGAGCTGCCTCCAGTGTAAACAAATTTCCTAAAAGCTCTTTCCTGTCCTATGCAGATTTCATGTAAAAGAGTGATAATTCTGCGAGAGCGCACTTGCAAAGTGTTCAATGCTTGGTGCACCTGAAGTAAAGGTGAGCAGACCAATTGAGGAGGTCATAGGTATACATCTCAGGCAATGCAGGACAGATTTGACTGTCCAAAATGAAAAGGGCGCACTTCCATAGTGACGACCTGGTCCTGTGGGTTATTTTTCAAGTAAAACATGGTCTGCCCCACTTCAGTGTAAGGAAAGGAACAAACAGAGGTTCTCCCTCCAGGAGGATGCTCAGGGCCGCAGATCAGGAACGGCAAGTGCTCATGTGCCACTGGGACCCACACCTGAGGAGGGGTGGATGACATTTCTGATGTGTTCCTGGCCACAGAGTGTCCCTGTTGGCTAATTCTCATCTAATGATTGCTGAGCTGGGGGACACAGAGTGGCTCCAGCCCTGCCGGCTGCCTTTTGGCATGCTGCTGTGAGGGGTCTGGCTCTCTGAATGCCCTCTGCGGGGAGCCTGTGCACTCAGCGCAGAGATTTCTATGCCCAATTTTTTTTAGTCACCTAAGTCCTTTGTAAGCTCTGGCCTTTTGTAAAAATAAAGCTGCAGCTGAATCTGAGGATATTTAGGGCAGGGCTACCAAAAATGAAGTTGTTTAACAAAGATCATCTCTTGTTCAGATAGTGCACTATTTTACAGTGAAACTATTTGCTGAATTTTAACTACTTGGCGAATCTGAAGAAGGAAATTTTGCTGGCTTGATTTTCAAAGTTGTGTGTATTTCTAGTTTCAGTTGGCTTCAGTGCTTATATACTGTTGTTTATGTTAAGTATTCTTTATTGTTTTACATTTATATTGTTCACATAGTCACTTTGGGTTTTTGTTTTGTTTTGTTTTCCACCAAGGTATATACTTTCTTCCTTTAAGGAAAGAATATACATTTCATGGATGCACACAGCTCACTGTTTTGACAGTTGCTGTGTATTTCTGACAACATGTTCAGGCTTTTTTGAAAGTTTTGATGTAACTGGCTGTCAGCATCAGAAAGAGTATTTCAGGACTAGTGCTTGAAACATATTTACTTTTTCCAGGCCAATTGAATAATGAAAACATGTTTAATTATTTCCAGCCTCTCGAATGGTGTACAATGTAATTAACTATGATGTGTATTTCCCAGCTAATTAGAGAAAACTGTAGCACTAAGCTAATTGGACACAAGAGTACATCTGAAGAGCAATAAAACAAGTTTATCACTTCCTGCGATTGTCATAGAAGTAGTATGAATACAGTATGTAAAACAAAATTAGGAAAGCTGTGAAGATGATCTTCATAGCAAGATGAATTCCTAACTGTCAGTTCATTTCAGAATCAAGTGTGTCTTTGCCTTATTTCATTCAAGCCTCCTTCCTTTTAAGTGTAGCTGTCCATGAGCATGCTGGACGTCACCTCTCACAACTCCCCATGCTGCCTTCTGCTCAGGCAGGAAAATCTTCCCCTATAGCTAGTTAGATTCTCATGAATCCACTGTTGCAAACTCTCAAGATTTTATGACACAGCTCACTGATATTTGCTATTTGTTCTGAAAACTTAGCTTCTGGAGTCATACTAATTTTTATGAATTTCAGCTTTCTTGGGAGGGGAAAAGCATCTATAGAATAAGTCTGAGAATTGATTCTGTCATGTGCTAATGGGTAAAAAAGAAACTAGGCAACGAACAAAAAAAATACAAAGTATATCAATGATATCATAGTGATCATCTGAAGGATTTAAAGCTAGTTTCATCATATTGAAGTCAGCCTCCAGCTCCTGAGTTTTGACTGTCTGAGATTAGAAAAAACTGTTATCCTAAGTCCCATTCCATCAGTGTCTGAGAAAGTCTGGCTAGCCTTCCTTGGATTCTTCCAATTGTCTGGTAATGTCATCTGAAAAAAAGAAGAAAGAAAAAGAAAGAAAGAAAGAAAGAAAGAAAGAAAGAAAAAGAAAGAAAGAAAGAAAGAAAGAGAAAGAAAGAAAGAAAGAAAGAAAGAAGGAAAGAAAGAAAGGAAGGAAGGAAGGAAGGAAGGAAGGAAGGAAGGAAGGAAGGAAAGAAAGAAGGAAGAAAACTCTCCCCACCAAACACAAGTATTTCTATCTCGTTACTTTTTCTTCATTGTTCTTTCCCCATTTTTGTTATTTCAGGTTTTAAATGATCTTGGTCCTCATTTTAAACAGAAAGGTAATTTTGCCTGAATCCACCTAATGAAGGATTATATTTATATTTCTTTGAAAGTACAGCCTAAATCTTTCTCTTTGTTTCTGTAAAGTATTTCAGGGGTTGACTTCTGAGACACAGTACACAGCAGAGTCAGGAAAAACTCAGCTGGGTTTAATGCCAGAACAAAGTTGGTTTTAACTGTGGAAGTGAGAAAGTGGCAGAAATTTTGTTATTCACAGAATAGCTACAAGACAAGCAAGTGCATTGCTTCAAAATCCTCAAAGCAGTTAAAGATGGCAAATTTAATTTTGCCTTTCTCTGCTTCAGTACCAACCAGGAGACTAGTTGTGACCCTCATGGGAGGTGGCAGGCGCCTCTTCCACCATTCCTCTCCCTGGGACAGGAGGCTCGGGACAGCAGCATCTCTCTTACAGCTCCCGGCCAGGGATTTGGTGTCATGCAGTTGCCTTTCATGAGGAGGAGAACAAGACACTGCATTAAGATCTCTCCTTTAAAAGGCATAATCATTGTATTTGTTTCTTTGATTACGAACATGGGTTATGGTCAGTACTTTCTCTTGGGATCTGGGATATAAATGGAGGGTTAGGAGTGGAAAGCACATCAAAACCAAAACACAGCTGAAAAGTTCTTTTAAATCTTAGCACCTGTGATAATACTAGTGATCTTTACAGTACAGTCATGGGGAACTGTCTCCATGTTCTACGCTTTCTTCCAGGCAGTCCCATGCAGTCACACCTGTGACAATGATGGTGCTGGGAAAAATTAGCAGTGGCCTGAACTACAGTGGGATCTGTTTATGTCTAAGAAAGTGCAGCTCTACAGGCCATAACTACAGTTAAACTGTAACTTGAGACTGCTCAGATGCGCTCAGACATGAAATGAGACTGTAAGCTCCTGAACCCCTGGCAACTATACCATTTCCATTGATGTTATCACCAGTTAAACTGTACCCACTGGGAATTAATTGTCCAAAAAATCCAAGTATAGAAAAAGCCACCGTGAGTGCAATTGTTCACTGTAAATGGAGAGAGATTAAAAGTGTTACAAAAGAGATATTTTCGCCACAGAACCCATTGAATCTGCACTTGTATAGATTAAATACGAAATGTTATGACATTTTCGGACTCTTACTTAAAATGGCTCACAGCTAACAAAAGGAGACACTTAATTCTGCTAGCTTTCATACACAGCTGTTCAAATAAATTAGGCATTAGGGAGATGACCTGCAGGACTATTTGCACTTGAGCTTTTCTTTCTTAAAGGACTAAGTCTGTGTTTTCTTTTTAATTTCTCTAAGAAGAGCTGTAGACCTTGTGTCCTCAGCACGGAGAAGATAGACAGCACAAAAACTTAAGCATGAGAGGAAACAGACACAGAACTGAGTTTTGGGGGGTTTGTTTTTTTCCAAATCCTTCCCTGCCCACTGCAGTAAGAGGCAGCAACAATATCTTACAGTGACAGGGCCCTGAGGGTACTAATAGGCTTTAATGGCCCTGACCTGCCTCACCTGGGGCATCCACCCCTGCAATGGTCCCAGGAGCCCCATTTAAGCTCAGGTTTGGGAGTTTAGTTTTTTCTTTAGCTGTCAGTCTTGCATCATGGATGGATCCCTTGTATGGGTGTGTTGTGTTGTCTCTAGCCCTCTCTCTGCCTCCATTTTTTTTTGTCACTGATTGGGCTTTCTGCTGTCCATGCTGGTGGCTCTGTCGGACCCTGTTGCCAGCACTGGGTCTGCATGCTGTGTTTGGGTCCTGTCACCCTTGGTTCCCTGCTGTCAAGGAGATGGCTGGCCTTTGCTGCTCCCTGATGTGCAGCCCATGTATGTAATTTTATCCCCATGCGGTACTCTGGAAGATAGTGACAATCTTGATGCCTTTGCTGTTGTGTTCTGGGAGAAATTTCCCTTTGGACCCTTGTTTAGTGCATCACTTTTGTCTCGAGCATTAAAGGAAGAATTAATTTTCTTAAGTAATCAATGATTACATGGTAACTTAAAATGCAGTGGCCTAATTTTCAAAGACAGTGAGCAAGACCTGTTTCTACTGGTGTCAGAGGCAGATATGGCATTTGGCACTTCTGCAACTCAATCCCCTACGTGTTAAGGTCCTGGTCCAAGCCTTGGATAAGTTTTAATAACTCCAGTTTTTCTGATTGCTCTGCAGAATGTTTTGTGCCTTTTGGAGGTAACTAAAGCACAGAGTAATTGGGCTGTGCTCTTAGCCTGTTCCTATAATGGAGGCAAGAAACAGATGATTAAGAAGTATGCATATTGGATATATGTTAGCCAGGGGAGGAACATTTTTGCTGGAGGTGCAGGACAGACTGCCTTTGATCCTATTTGTGCCTTCACAGCAGTGAAAAAGGGGCAGAGTGAATATGTATGTCTCAGAACAGCCTAACCATGCCTGTATAAGTTCTGTTGTATCTGAATCTCTACTAATACTGAAAGAAAATTTGAAGCACCTGCTGGTATATTGCATCCTAATGCATATAGAGTTAGGGGATGGATTTAAGTCCTTTGCATTTTTCTGTGGTAGCATGGGAAGGAGATAAATTAATCTATTTGATGCACTTGGTTGAAGTGAAATATGTTATACTAGTTCAACAAAGCTGAGGCAAACATTTGAGGTTTACTTATTAGCCCATATTTAAAAACGCAAACATATACTAGTTTTCATTTTGCAAAACCTATTGTACATGTGGAAGAAGGAATATCTCAGGTTTTGACACTTCACAGTGAAACATTCATTCAGATTGGAACCGGACCTGTGGAAATGGTCTTTTTCTCTGGGTTGCCAGCTGACACTGCATCCCTGCTAACAATGCTTACAAGGAACCATCTTTTGTGCATTGTCCTCATGTTCAGTCCAGGTTTTGACTAGGACTAAACAAATAAAAGCAGGGTGGAAACAACTCAAAACAGAATTTCTCTCTGTACAAAGCCTCAGTTGTGTTTCCCTTCTTAAGTACAGTAAAAGATTCCTACGTGAAGGACCCTTACTATGAACACATACATGTGACATATATGTAATACTTTTCAGTGAAGGATAAACAAATGCAGAGTACCCTTATGGTCTACTTTTTTTGTTGTAAAATATACTTGTATACTGTGTTGGGAAGGGTTGCAGTGACTCTGCAATCACACTGGGCCACAGAGGGATACCGGTATATAAAATATACTTATTAAAAAAAGAATAGTTTATATCACCACCTCCCTCGCTAAGCTTAGATAGCTCTTTTGCCTGTTTGTTATGAGTAAGGAAAAGGGGACTTTGAGCTACCTCACTGACAGCCTCTTTCATGTCTCCATTAGGTTTTACGGACATATAACATAGAATCATAGAATGCTTTGGATTCGAAGGAACCTTTACAGGTCATCTAGTCCAACCCCCCTGCAAGAGCAGGGACACCTTTAACTAGATCAGGTTGCTCAGAGCCCCATCCAACCTGACCTTAGGCGGGGGCATAAACAGGGGCAGCTCACAGCTCCTTGATTTTTAGCAAGTTATGGTTGGTGGACATACATGGCTGAAGACAAGACTAGTTAACATCAACATTAATTCTTATTCACTCTTCACCTCTCCGTTTACATTGTGCATCACTCTCTCCTTTATTCATCTGTGCTTAGTTTTTATATTTCCCTCTTTTTAAAATGTTATTTTGTTTCAGAAACAAAGATTAATTAAACTGATATTAACACCTATAATGCAATGCTATTGTACAAAGTAGGATAAATTTCTAATAAAATCTGTTGGGTAAATACATAACCAGAAGAAAAAGATGTGTGAACAGTTATGTAAAGAGGACACGTAAGAGTTGAGCAGTTTCTGGAAAATTTACACTTCTGGTATGTTCTTGTCTGAGTTTCAGGAAGTATTCAGGAGAACAAAGACTTGATTTGATAAGTTAAAAATGTGCATATAATGGAAATGTCTGGAGATATGTCACGTACTGTTGTTTCTGAAGTCATGTTCATTAACAAAGACTTTTCAAGTGTTAGTATGTATTGATTAATGACAGGATTAGAAGGATCACCAGCCACTGCAACATGCTTACTGACAGACACCTTTCTGCCCTCTGCAAAGGTACAAATTGAACTAAAATGCTGAAAATGAAGATTCTCAAAGAGCGATGAAAGTCATTATTGCTGTGCCTCTTCTTTGCATGGCAATTGCCTTGAGTTTTAAAACCTTGGACATACACGTTTCTTGTGCAATGTGCTGGGGAGGTAGACACCACGACCAGGCTTCTCAACAGTTAGAGTCTCAAGACTCTAACTAGGGGAGGAGACATGGGAGAAAAAGAAGACAGATTAGGCACCTTAGCTAGTCAATAAGAAAAACAGAAAGAAGGCTTTTGTTTGATTCTGCCACTCTCCCTTTGTCCTCTTCAGTTCTAGGCCAAATTCTCAGACTTTTCCATGTTTATTCAATCTTTTCCTTTGAAATGGTGCTAGGGGTGTGGGATAGTGACGACCTTCCTTATATTTATTGACCATTATGGTAAGCTAGTCTGGTTGAAACTCTGAAATGGTAGACTCAAATTCAAGTTCTTGCCAGTCTACAGACATTCAGATCAACATTGTCCAACCTCCTGTGAGAACAAACTGTTTAGGAGAATGGTAGATTGTCTCTTTCTTGCTTCTTTCAAGTCAAGTGGGTGTTTTTCTGAAATCATACTTCAGTTGACATAGAGCATTTGGCTCTCTGTCAATGACAGCTAACTAAAATTCCTTAGATTATAACATGCAGACAATATAATACTCACCTCTGGCCTTAAAATCTGTTGTCAAGAGCCTGTGACTTGTAGGTCAACTGTTAATCCTGGCTAGAGGCTTCAATAGACTATGATTTCACCTTCATTGTTTTTTCTCTCACTGTGTACATTGTATTGCTACATGCTTTAAATTATTTTCCTAGTTGTGGAATTCATCATTTCACAGAACTGATAGAACTGTTCTTGATATTTACTATTGGGCTTGGGGTCTTTTTCACATATTGATAACTTGTCTGGCATAATTGGAATGGAAGAAGATTGGCTTTTTGACCTTTCTTTCTTTTTGGTCTTGTTTGTGGATTGGCTTTTTTTTCTTGCATTACAGTAACATCTACAAGCTAGTAAATAGCAAGCATACTTCCTTGAGCTTACTGGCTGCTAATTATTGCCCTACTAGACAACTTATTGGTTTTGTTTTTATATATTATTAGTGTGCTTCGCCCCCCTTCATTACAGAGTGCGTTTATACAAATGCTGGATGGCTGCCTAGTTTTATTTTTCTCTATATACAGAAATAACAGAAAGATGTGTGTAGGGCTTTACATATGGCAATGGTCAGATCATGTGAAATCAGTTGCAAGGACTCTATTAGAAACTTAAGTGAGATGCTTTTTCTAGTAATGGTTTTGATATGCTGAGTAGAAATGAGCTTCAGCTTCACTGGAAGTAAAGAGTATTTGACTGTTCTTGGGAAGGACTGCAAGAACTGTAGAGACATCCATAACTAACAACCATAAAGCAGTATATCAGGTGCAGGCTTGAGGCGTGGTGACAGGCTGGAGATAAGGCTGCAGCAGGCAGTGCATTGGAGATTCTGGAAATGTTATGTACTACAGTACACCTCACATATGGTTTGTTCAGACTTCCAGTTTTGTACTAAGTACAGTTATGAAGACCCCAGACAAAAAAAGCAGGCTAGAAGAAGGTGGCACTTAAAGCTTTTGTGGCTTCTTTCTTTTCTCCCACCCATTATGTTCTACAGCCAGAATGTAGTATGCCATTTCTGTAGCAACAAAGTGTGCTGGTTTCATCTGGAATAGAGTTAACTTTTGTCATAGTAGCTAGCATGGGGCTATGTTTTAGATTTGTGCTGAAAACAGTGTTATTAATACAGAGATGCTTTCGTTATCGCTGAGCAGTGCTTACAGAGTCAAGGCCTTTTCTGCTCCTCACAGCACCCCACCAGCGAGTAGGCTGGGGGTGCACAAGAAACTGGGAAGGGACACGGCCAGGACAGCTGACCCCAACTGACCAAAGGAATGTTCCATACCATATGACGTCATGCTCAGCATATAAAGGTGGGGGAAGAAGAATGAAGGGCAGGACGTTCGGAGTGATGGCTTTTGTCTTCCCAAGTAACCGTTATGTGTGATGGAGCCCTGCTTTCCTGGAGGTGGCTGAACACCTGCCTGCCCATGGGAGGTAGTGAATGAATTCCTTGTTTTGCTTTGCTTGCATGTGCGGCTTTTGCTTTCCCTATTAAACTGTCTTTATCTCAACCCACGAGTTTTCTCACTTTTACCCTTCCGATTCTCTCCCCCACCCCACCGGGGGGCAGTGAGCGAGCGGCTGTGTGGTGCTTAGTTGCTGGCTGGGGTTAAACCACGACACAAAGGTTGTCTTAAAAAAAATAAAAGGAAAAAAAAAAGAGAAAAAAAAAACCTGTGTAGAATTTCTATGATCCTTTCTATGTATTTATATCTTAAAGATTTCACTTTCACATAAAATCTCAAACTAGCTGTCCACCCACTCTGCTGGGGAGTGATGTGTGTCAAGCGAAACATCTCCAAGCCCCAGAAGAAAATGCTATCTTTGTAAGCTTCACTGCAAGACATTCTCCTGATAGGATAGTCCCCTTTCACCCCCTCACTTTGTCTGCAGTAGTTTTCCCACCCAGTCTGCTCCTTTTCATGTTTTATTTTCTCAAGGCTTTCCCATCTTCCATCCTTAACCTATGCACACTTTTTCCAGATGTGTGGCAAACATTGCCTTTTCAGAACACAGTTCTAAAAACAAAAACATTCCAGGGGCTAATTTATCTCAGAACATTGATGTCTTTGTGTGAGCAGATACCAGATGAGTTCAGAAGCTTGGGGAGGCCTCTCCTTCCAGCCTTCCTGGTAATATGAGTCAAAACTCTGTGTACTCAGCATGCAGAGGAAACCTGCTTCCTCTAGCACTGGATGGGGCAGAAAAATATCTGCAGCTGAGCTGATATTAGTCTTTATGATCTTTTAGTTGTTGATTTTGAGATTTTGTAATTTTATGTTTTGGTAGAGCCATTCTGTAATGATTACAAGGTGTGCAATGCTTTGAATCCCTCTTAGCAAAATGCTTGAAGCTGATTTCAGTGACAGATTGCAAATTTGAAGTCAGAATTGGGTTCTGCGATTTGGCCTCTCTTCTCTGATGGGGTGACCTGACCCCTGTAAGAGAGTGAAGTAGCACCTATCGAGGCTGCAGGAGATCATGGCCCAGGTTTATGGAGGTACAAGGCTTTTTAATAAGCTGCTATTTTATCTACTAGTGGAGGAGACTGGAAAAATTATGGCACCGAGATGAATGCATGAGCTAGATCTAGGCAGTACCATGAAGTTTGTCTCTGAGAACATGAGTACCTAAACACCAGTAAGACAAGAAGAGACCAGAAGTTCAGACCAGAAGCCTTGAGATAAAGCTCCTAATAAAAGCCCTTGTGTGTTGGGAATTTATTCTGAAACTCCAAGCATTCTGCAGAAAGTCTTCAATTAACTTAATGAATCTTAAATTATTTACTCTTTTGCTATATGTGGAGATGCTTCTTAAAGGCATTTTAGTTAGCTTTTGCTTTGAGGCTGTTGACTTTCCTTGAAAGCTAATCCAATCCCTTGTTTTGTTCAAACAACTCGTATGTTTTCAGATTATTTCTTAGAGCTTTATGGAAAGAGCCCCAAGTGGCTCTTGGCTGTGTTAACTAGTAATTATGCATTCCAAGAAATATCTAATGGCTCAAACCAAGCCCAGTGCAGCTTCAGTAGAAGAGATGTTCATAATCTTAAACATCTTGGAAAGATACATGCTGTAGTAATGGATCATGACAGCTAAAACCAAGGTCCTTTCCAGTCATTGTCATTATTCAGTGATACAGAGACTTAGCACTACTTGAATAATGTCAAGAATTATTTGTGAGTAATTTAGTTCACAACTGACACAAACACTTATTGGATAAACTCTTTCTACATGTGATCCATCCTAGTAGAGGCATAGTTTGAAAGCAAATGTACAGAACACTTCCTTTCAAGCAGGCTTTTCTAAATGCAGATGAAAAGTGTCAGTTTGCAAGAAATGTTTTAGCAATAACAGGACAAACATATTAGGTAGCACAAGTATCTCAATAGTTTTTGATTCATAACTTTATATTGTGACAAAATAGAATTGACTTTCCCTACCCATTCATTCCTTGACCACAGCTCTGAGATTGACAATAAAGTGGAGCCTTGTGTAGGTAGATGGATATGGTGAAATCTAGGCAAAATACAGTATTTTCCCACTGAATGTTTCCCTGCAAGTTGCCAACCATTCACAAGACAATAATTATCTTTAGTCTCAATCAGCGTGGATCAAGATTTGTGTTGATATCTTCTTATGTCATGCACAAACTAGTATAGTATTTGTTTATTTTAATTTGATTTCTATTACCTGAAAGTTTTTTTTCATTTGTGCATGTGAAATAGGCTGAAACTTTTTCTTTGATTATACACTTGCTTTTATTTTTTGCATCTCCTTCGGATCTTCAGAATTTGAAACTGAGATCTACCTTTTATCTTCAGAGGTTTTTGGGTGACTGTTAGTACTGTTCATGCATTAAATGCAGGACATGCTTCAACAGCTTGACGAAGTGTGAGTGACGTTTGATTAGATAGATAGATTAGGTTAAACTACTCAAGTTTGTCTTGTCAGTTGTAAACATTGTTTCATTCCCTCTCTGCAGATGAGGGACAGATTTATATACTGTATACCATCAGATCAATATGCATTAAAGGCAGTCAGTTAAAGAAAAAAAGTAAGAAAGATTTTGTGTAATTGGCTCACTAAGGACTACAAATGAAATTATGGCAGCTTGTGGTTTCACTGGTGTAAATTATCCACTGTCTTATTGATTATTAAGCATAAATGGAAGGGTAATCTAATGTCATTATGGGATCACCTGCAGGATTTAAACTTCCTTTTCCAGAAGACTGATTTTTCTGGCATCTATTTAAGAAATGTTCAGAAGTGCTTGTTCTTTAAAAAAACGCTAGTGGAGTTCCTTCAGAAAGAGGTTTCACTTAAGGATGCTTTCATTCCTAGTCATGTTTGTCATGTCCTATCTGTATAATTAAAATTAATTTCTTTTCCTCACTTAATTGCATTATTCACTATCTTTCAAAGGACTAAAGTTTAATTTCTTGGTTTAATATTCCTAAAGCTGTGTTTTTTGAATGAGGTTTGCATTTTTACCAGTGTTTTCAAAGCCCAAAAGAAATCCATTGCAAATTCCTGTGATCCCTCAAGGCCAACAGGAAACCAAGCATTCATTCTTATTTTAGCTACTTTTAGAAAGATGTGGTTAATCAGGGATAAAAGAAGGATCAGTTTTTGGAGGGATTATTAGGAATGTGCTAGAATATCATACAGATTAACCTGTGGGTTGATAAAATCACAGGTACTAGATTTCCCCTAGATTTTCTCTTCAGATGAGTTTGCACCCGAGAAGTGGATGGGATGCTGATTTGCCAAAACTGCATGTCAGGGTCTTATAGTTTATAGTTTTTATAGTTTAATACTTTGTAGCCATTAAGAATCCTCCTTTCTGGTTCCATTCCTCTGAGCTGAAAAGGAGGAGGAGGGATGTGGTCATGATTCAGAGTGAACAGATAGGACCATTCGAGCATTGTTTCTAACAGTTTTTGCTGAACAGTTACTGTCCTTACACATTGCCTTTCCGTGTGATAACTGCAGAGCTGACCCTGGCCTTTCAGCATTAAAAACCTAAACCCAACAAATGTTATTGTGGAGTCTTTGGGAGCCTGGACTATCAGACTGTTACTACAATTTGTCATTGATGCTTTCTGTATCTTTGCTTGCTGTAATTTCATTCATTATAAGCAAGGTTGAACTTGTTTGGTAATAGAATAAGATATCTCCAGAGTTATCAGCAGGCAGTAGTCTCTTTTCTGGGAAAGAAGTCAACAGAACTACCTGCTGACTGGTTTTCAACCTGCCTGGAAGGTTTATTGCAGAGCATCCTTGGCTTTAGAGACACCAGATCTTGCATCCTCAACCAGTCTGGTGTATGAATGTCTGGAAGCTGGTGTCACCATGCTGATTCAGCCAGCTGGGAATGAAGGAGTGGCTGTGTGGCTGTGCAAACCTGGAATCCAGCTCTCATGGCTGCTGAGATTAGATCAGCCTGAAGGACAGCATTAGGAAAGTGGCGTCTGCAACAAGCACCCTGTCAAAGCTGATTGGATAATTTTTACTTTTCTGATGTTGCAAACCTAGAACTGCTAGGGAATGTTACATTGCTATAAAAATACATTCTTTACTACACCTACTATTAAGCACAGTGTCCTCTAAGGCTTGAAATATTTTATCTAACTAACATGGCAATTTAATTTTAAGTTGACTGCTTGGATAAGAAATTAAAGATGATGTGTTTTCTTTAGCTGTACTAATGAATATATTTTCACACTAAGGGTGATTGATTTTAAACCTTGTCTGCTTCATTAACCTGTGGTAGCACATAACATTAATCCCAAACTTCTTTAGTACTTGATTTTAGAATTGAAAAATAAAAATGTTTGTCTTGCAGGAGAATATTGTTGGTGAGTTAATAAATATTTCAGATGCTGAGCCAAAACTCCATCTGGAAGCATCTGAGAACAAACGTCTGTGATTTTTTTTTGTAAGATTTTTTGGCATTTTTTTGGCAAGAACAGAAGTGATAATAGAATTGAGAGCACCATAGCCAGATTGCTCCTGGGGGAGGGGAGGAGTGGTTTGGTTTCTATGTTGTTGCTGCTGTTGTGAATCTGCTGACATCCCTGAAATCTCATGAGGTTGTTTTGAGTTTGAGGGCTACAATTAAGATTAAAATCTAGTTCATCATCACAACATAGTCCTAAAGGCAGTCTCTGGGCCAGAACAGGCCCAAGGGATGTTTCATCCAAATTGTGCTTTTATGCCAGGGGAGGTAGAGAATAACTGGCTGGGCAATAAACAATTCTGTAACAACTAACACCGTTTATTACTCCTGAAAGTGGCTTGGCATAAAGACAGGTGGATGCCACTGTCACCATGATACTTACACTGACCAAGGAGTGGACACTTTGGGTGTCTAATATGATAGCCATCTCCCATAGTGACCTAGGCTGGGTCCTGATTAAGAAACTGGGACCCAGATTAGCATTGTCTTTGTTCAGTTCTATTCGACAAGCCATGTCTCTCATTGTTCCTTAATACTTTCTTATTCTTTCCTTTGTCAATAAGTCAAGTAATTCTTACTTGTCAGTCTTAGGAGAAGTGATGGATTTAATTTTAGGACTTGTCAGAAAAACAGGAATTCCAGTTTTCTGCTAGAAAATAGTGTTTTTCACTGAGTAGAGCTTTCTTTGAGAAAGTTAAAAAAAATGTTTCAGACAGTTTTTACAGGCAAGAATCTAGGTGGAAACAATCAGCTGATAAATATAGGATCTGAAAACCTTTGGGCATGTGCAAGATCTGCAGGAAAAGCAGATAATATAGATCACAAACTGAGTCAAAACCAGGCATGCTGTTGCTAAAAAGCAAACATCAAATCTGGCACATGAACAAAGCTGTAGTTTGAAAAGCACAAGGGTAAACTGTAAGGATTAGGCTTTCAAACATGAGTACTTTTGAGCTCATTGCTTGAGTGATTGCTAGCCCAATTGAATAGGGCTAAGAAAACAGTTTAGGAGATAACCTGCAAGACTGAAATGAAACAGCAGTGTTTTACATCACAGAAGCTGAAGAAAAATATGCCAACAGTTTTTAAAGACGTAAAAGGTTGCTGAGAAGAAGGGTGTAATCTGTTATTTGTTTACATGGTGGATGGAGCAAGAAGTAATGGGCTTAAACTGCCCAAAGAAATTCCTCCTGAGGTCTCTTTTAGCCCCTTTAGTCTATGGTGATATAGTACTATAAATATTCTAAGCTACATTAAACGCAGTTGCAAATGGAGTCTCCTTTCAGATAAATGCGACAAATCAAATAAGTTGATCAAAAAAACCCATCCCAAACATAGCACAACACCACTAAAACAGCAATATTAAAATCTCCTGCAGAATTGACCTATGTGGTCTGGGAGCTTTGAAAGGCAGTATTTTGAGTAGGGAGGTGAACATATTTGTGGGAGAAAGCAGGGGACTTTAACAGATTCAGAGAAGCAAAAAATCAGGACTGTCCAGAGATGAACTCGCAAGATGAAGGTGAAGCCTTCTGAGTTGAGATCCAGCTCAGAGACTTGGAGAAGTGATGAAGCTACTGTTGATTTGCTTTGTTATGTTCTCATAGGAAAAACTCCCTCCTTCATTTAAGAAGAGAAATCAACAATAAAAGCCTCATTCTGTTGATACGATCCTTCTTACTTTATGAGACAGAAAAAATGTGCAAGATATACTTTATTTTTAATTACTCTGGTCAATAAGGAATATAACTTGATTATTAAAATATTTAGAAATTATTTTAGCCTTGAGTTGGAACTGGAAGACATTTCCTAATGAAAAGTAGTTCTGGGAGTTTGTTTTATTTGTTGTGGTTTTTATGGACATACAATAATTAAGTAGTTATGGCACAGAACTACTGATTGTACTCAGTATTTTGTTATATCAGATGAAGGTGTGGGAATAGTATCTGGATCAAAGCCTTTTTAGAGACCCTTACTACACATAAATATCATGAGCTTGCAGTAGTTGATATGAACTTTGGGTGACTAAGATATTTGGAGAAAAAAGACATTTATTTTAAATGGGGAAAAAATTGATAAACAGCATATAATAACTAAAAATCTGACAAACATGCTTAACTACTTCTGTTCAAGGATAGGTCTGATCCACATTGCAGTTAACATTTCCAATGTCCCCAAAGATCAAATCCTGAATTTTTATTTTTGCAAAGTGCCAGTGATAAGACTGATCCTAAATTAAAGTTTTTTTTTCTTTTTTGTCCTCTGTTTCCACTTCAGGATTATGTATAAATCCTAGCATAGATAATGTAGTTTACTGTATAAATTATATTAGACACATTAAACCAGGTTACTTCTGTGTTTGAGAATAACATTCATATATGTGCTCATAAGCTTGAGTAATCAAATCTCATGATTCAGGGCATTGTTTGATCACTTTTTATCACAAAAATGCTATTGTAGCGTAGCTTTCTGGAAAGCATTGTACAACTGACTTTTGATTTCGTCTCTCTGATAAGTGCTTCATTCAGTAGAATAATGGATTAGAAACCCTGTGCTTGTAAACAAATGAACTTTGTTCAGTATAAAGCACTATGACCCTCAGCAGATAAATGCCTGGTCACTGGCAGTCTTAGACACAGACAGACAGGGCTATCAAAGTGAGTTGGGATGATCTTAACGAGATAAGGGAATCTATGAAATTAAAGTTAGGGAGAAGTCTGATGGTGTTATTTCCAGTTGAAGCTAGTATTAATATTCAGTTCATTTCACAGGACTAATAAACACACTAACAAAAAAAGGAGTATGTCCAATCAAAATCCCCCCCCATTAAATCCTTAAGAAATATATAAATAATATTGACAGCAAGGTGTTTCCTACTTGGAATTCCTAATTAAGAGCAGAATGATGACCTACAGGATATAGGCTGAGGAGCTGTGTGTGAGAAAATCACAAATGGCTAAGTTATCACTCTGTAGAATATACCATTTGTCAGTAAAAGCATGTCACCCATGTTTAGAATTATAACATCCCTTTTATGATGACTATGAAATGATTCTCGTTATGACACTAACTTAACATTTTATGTAGTATTAATTTATTTTTGAATAAAATTAGCACTAAACTAGCAAGTCTGCAGAAGATCCTATAATACTGAATTATTATTATTATTATAATTAAGGCTTTGTATAACCATTTACTTCACATTGCATTTTTTGCCTAGCACACATTAGGAAAGATCATGACATATCTCTTTGCCAGAGTTGTCAGAATGTCTATAAATTTTTTTTTAGGGATATAAGAATTGTCTTAGTGGAACTATCAATCCTAGGTCTATGTCTCCTGCTATAGATAATGGTGGAAATTGGAAGTTTAATGCACTCCCTTCTACTCCTACTCTCACAATCCATCTAATTCCAATATTTCGTCACAGTAAGATGTTTCCTTCTGACCCCTTTTCATGCTTTGGAACACACTTATTTACTAGTCTTGTAGTTTTGTACCTGTAAGTATCCGTAAAAGTTTATTTTTATATTAGTAAATATATAATCCCTTTCAAGAATGCACCCCAGTAATGTTTTGTCACAGTGAATTCCACAGTTTAATTATATATTATACTCATGATGATGTCTGTGGTTGAGGCTTATTTATAGTTTTACTGTTTTAAGTTTGCTCACAAATGGCTTTGTGAAGCAAATACATTTTGTGGCGCAGCACCAATGAGGAAAAAAATAAAGTAGAAAAGACCATAAGCAATTATAAACAAATGCAGCCTCAACTCCTTGACTCAGTTAGGTTTCAATATATTCTGCTTCTCAAAAAAATCAAGACTGAGAAGAGATTTCTGTTAAGGCTTGGACAATGACTGAAAGATCCTGTTATAAGACTGGGTGCTGAAGAAAGGTTTTGAAGTCTAGAGGAAGACTGATCAATCTTAATAAATATTGGATGGAGAAATGGATATCTCATAATCATGTGGGAAATCTTATAATTTACATGATTTTCTCCAGATATTGTTGGTTGTATTTCATTTATAAATAGTCTTGCATAAGTTCTTGTCCAGAGCAGCTCTGCTGGCCTCATATCACTCTGACACTGCAAATGAGCTTGTTTCACAAGGGAGTTCTTCCAGCTGGTTAATTCCTACCAATTGGTAGGACTTTGTCATCAGATGTCACTCCAGATGTCCATTGACAAATTCTACTGTAGAGCAAGCTTATTTCTTGCTGGTGATCAAGTGAACTGGGACTTCTTCCTCGAGTACGTGGTTGTACTTAATTGTATAAGTTTAAACTTTACATTTTGATGCCTCCTGGAGCAATAGCTTGACTGGGCCCCTGTTTCAGTGCTCAGGAAATTCCCCCTCAATCTTTGTGGACTTGCCAAATGAGCCACTCTCACCTGGTGCAGATAAATGGGGTCTCCCTCTCTCCGCTCTCAGTGAGCGCCACATTGTTACCCAGACATATGTGGGTGGGTAAGAGTCACTTGCCACGGTTGATGCAACAAGGGTGCAAATCATACAAGCAATGTTTGTTTTGTGTATGCCCTGTGTGCATAGTAGGAGGAATTGGGAGTGCCTGACTCATGTTTTGCCAGAGATCAGAAAATCTTCCCTATATCAGAAACAGGGTAATTTCAGTGAGTTGAGGTCTGATCGTGTCTTCCCCACTGATTGCAAAACCAGATTATTCACTGGCTCTGTCCTTTCCGGCCTTATTATAGGGCTTCAAATCCAGTGCTAGCAAAGAGCTATTGTATTCTTCATCCACTGTATGACAAAACTAGATAAATCAGGCCCTGAATTATGAAGCTGTGGTTATCTTGATAACTCTGTTCAGTGGAAGCTCCATTCATTACACTATAATATTGTCATCCTTTCCAGATTTTCCTTCCCCAAAATCTCCTAAATATAAGAACATCTTTTCTTTCAGTCCCTTTGAAAGAATGATTTATTATCTGCTGCTCTTGTTGAGATTTTTACTTCAATTGCTATAAGAAATTCATTCCTAAGGTTAATATTGTGAAGTATTAGAATAGATTCATAGATGTTTAAAGCTAATAGCTACCTGTTAGTTGTGGAAATATGACCAACAGTGATCATAATAACTTACATTTAATTAGAACTTATCTTAAAGAAAATGTTTAGCTCACTGCCAAAAAAATAAGTAATGTAAATAAAGTATACATTATTTCTGTTTTCAGTGTGTATCTTCAACTTTCAGTCAGTAACTCTTTTGCATTTCTCTGTTAGTCATTTAGTATTCTTTTTCTTAAGGTCCTTAAACACTGTAATAAAGACACCTTCTTTTTGATAAGCAAAAGATATGGACCTCTCTATACATCCCCTCACTACATATTTTTAGCCTCTTCTGTGTGTTTTCCTCAAAGTTCTGTATAAATAGTAGGTCTTGTAGTTTGATATCTATCTTACCAATTCCTTACTGGGGGTAGTATCTTCAATCTTACTTGCTACTCCTCTACTCACATTGTCTAGGATTTCATTAAATCTTCCTCCTGTGGCATCATGATGATTTGAGAAGTGTGTTCACATCCTTTACTTGTCTAGACAGCTAGATGGAAAGCAGAAGAATCATGCCATAAGAAATTCAGTTGTGCAGTGCTTGAGTGGATTGGGACCCAGAATTTGACTGTGCTTATTAATGTTTCTGTAATATAAATGATGCTTAGTAAGTCTTACCTGGCTCCCAAATCTGCAATCTTGCAAAAAAGTAACATGTTTTTGGCTGGTAATTTTCCACTTGATGAGCCCTTTCTGTATTTGTTAAAGATCTTTTTAATAGGTGAAAAAAAGATCTTAATTTCTCAGGTTTTATTTCTCTAAACAGCCATTTTGCCTTTGTTTCCAATCCCAATCAGGTGCTATGTATTGAAGTTATGACTCACTTTTATTAGGTTTTTTTTACTAGTCTTTTTTTGACATGAGGGAGAAATTAGGAAAAAAAATTCTGCTCATTACTATTAAGCAATTGAAAAGCACAAACTATATTACAGAAATTTCCCTGGAGCTAAAAGTATTTCAGGAGTCATGTAAAAGTGTTTAAGATTCAGGTGTCTGTCTCTTTCCTTCAAAGACATTAAAAGAAACAGACTGACTAACCAGTAGGTGTAGCTTAGTCACAAAATCCTACGTGTGGTAATCATAACTCTAGACTATTACTCCACTGTCTATTTTCATTAGTGCTATCAACTCCCCTGCACAGTAGGATTTAGAGGCAAACTATATCTTATAGAGAATTTTCAAAATAAATATGTTCTTCTCATAGAAGTCTCAAAGTTGAAGAGTTTATAATACCATGATGATCCTTAAAAATATGATGTGAAATAATCCAAGATGGTGGTATTTTGTATATGGAGTTCCTACCTCAGTTAAAATTAAGCATCTTATTTGACTTTTGTCCCTTCCTCTGAACAAATTGTGTGAGATTTGACACTAAAGTAGTCTAGGTGAAAATTATATTTCCTGGTGGAATTGTCATAAAAAATTTTACTTTGGTTTTCTAGCACACTAATGTTTCCAGAAATAAATGCTCTACTAGAATATCTGAGTTTAGTTTAATTTTTATACAATAAGCAACCTTTTTTCTGTGGTCATGTATTTTGTATACAGAGATGTTCAGGTCCAAACAAGGGGTGTCCCAGAACTTATCAGAAGGATGTCACAGAAGGACTGTGAGTTTTATGGACTCCCAAGCATGAGTATCTCCATAGAAGTATGTGACATAATGTATTTCTGACAAGCTATAGAGGATTTCATATGTAATTCAAGAATAACCTTATTTTAAATCAATATTTAAACTCTAGCTACAAAATTCAAAATGAGTGAAACATTGGTATGATCTTACAAGTTTGAGTCATGAGATTAAAATTCATTTTGCAGATTGAGTAACTGAAGCACAGAAGTATCAGGTATGTGATTCTAGAAAAGGTTGAGTCTACTGAACTCTCTTTAAATCAGGTTTGAGTTAGGCCTTATCATGATCTTGGTGGGCACGATCAATATTGTTATAAGTTGTTCAAGCTTATGGAAAAAAGGTCTGTGCCACAGCTAGCAATAGAATTTTTCTTGAGGAGAAAACAAAACACCTATCATTTTCTTCCCCAATGGGCTTTCCTGAACTTCATTGTATTCTGTTTTATGTATGAGAGATCAAAACAATCAAATGGACCTTGGGTCTCAAAATATGAAATAGAATCAGTGTCATAAAAGATTTTGGCTGTTGCATCCACAGCCATAGTTAGCGTATGCTTGGTTGAATTTAAGTGCTGAAGAGGCTGGGAAGCACAAGTAAATCCCCATAGCTGTGCCAATTATGAAACAGCCCTAGTTCAACAAATATTAGAAAACTGGAATTACAACAGATGTAACCAATGATGACCCACAACTATTTTGGAGATATCTAAAGCTCTGACTTTAAAATGTAGTCAAACATAATTTAACTAGGAAAACACAATGCTGAGTTGCTAATCACTCCACTTACATGATGATGTGCAGCTCTTGGAAAGCTTTAGGAGTTCCCAATGGGGACTAAGACTGATAATGGGCCATGAAACAGCCCATGGGATTCCTAATGGGCTGTAGGATACTTTGCTTGCAAATTGCTTGATGAAATTCAGTCTATGGCCTTTATGACTGGCTGTCATATAATACAGTAGTGGTTAAGTGCCTAGTGTGTAGGAAATTAATTGCTGCCTTTCAATTAAATATATTCCCAGTGAGTGGACAAGGGTCACAACTGGTGAGGTTTTTTTAGACCCTGCAACTTAGGAAACTAAGAATGAATGGGATCTCCTGGCTCATTAAACCCAATCCCATATTTCTGTAGACCATCTGTATCTTAATGTTTATTTTGTAAACCAATCAAATTACATATTAAAACTACTTTTTTGTGCTCAACAAAAGAGGTGTTGTTATAGAAGAACAGTTGTAGTGAGAACATGATGCAGATGATTTTTTGACCATTAGAAATCTTCTAGTCACTTAATAAATTTGTTTTATCTGTAAACCACTGATTTCTCCAGCATGATTTCTCTTCCATTCTTTTACTTGAATAACTCTTAATCCTCTATAGCGTTTGCTCTATTTATACCTGGAAAAATAGTTTCCTCAAAACTCTTTTTTTGGTGGACTATGAAAGTCAAATTCTTTTAATTTTCTGTATTTTTTTCATTCTTTCAATCATCTCAGACTTTTAGTTATCCTTTCTGAAAACTGATGACAACAATACATATCTTGTATTCTAGATGAGATCTTAGTGCCTTCTGTTTCTTTACTGGAAATATTGCTTGATACTCATTAAAATTACTACTTTTCTAAGGTATCAACACACGGCTTGCAGTCAGTCTCTAATTCACTCTGTTTTTCTTAAGGTTCTTATCTGCTGTGATTTCAATTCTTTCAGTTTTCAAGTTTCAGATTTCAAGCTTTCAGTTTTAGAGTAGACAGTCTTGATCCAGTCCTGAAGTAAGACTTACTGCATGACCTTGCATTTAATTCTGCTGAAATGTATCAAATTAAGTTTTACTGCAATTCCCAAGGTCATCCAGTCCTTTTGTGTGTCATTCTGATCCTTATTTAGCAAAAATATTTACCTGCTACTCAATATTGGGATTGTACGCATACGTGATAACTTTTATCACTTAGAGAACTTTTTAATAGCCTAAATTGGTGATTGGTGATCTTTCTTTCATACATGTAATCCCTTGGGTAGCTTCATTATAAACTCATCCATAAGGCTATTTCAGTATCATAACCAATATTTTTATCTAGAATGAATGCAGGCATCATTATATATAGTGAAGCATATATATAACCATGTAAGTGGATTTACATGCACATTACATTGTATATATAGTTGTCTTTCACTTCTTACATTCCCAGCTATAAGCTCCCTCTTGTCATTTTATGCCTTTAGATTACATCTTGGGTAATACACTTTGCATGTAGCTGTGACCTTCAGTCTATGGTAGATTTTTAAGAGTTGTGTTGTAAGTTATTTGACTGGTTTTCACAGAATATTTTGACTGATGAACCAGAAGAACACAAAGCCAGCCTTGGCACATAATAAAATAGCTAATAATGCATTTTAGATGTATATATACATAGGGATAATAATGCTATGTTGTTTGCTATAATGATTTCTTTTGCTGAATATGATTAAGAGAGGATGTTAGCCCTAAGCTATTTATTGTTTTTCTCACTGAATTAGAAAATAAACTTTAATCCTAGTTGGTGAAGAAAATGCCAAAATATATGTAGTGATAAATAATTTAGTGGTTATAATAAAGGGAATAGGTCAGTGATATAGGCTTGATCTACTGGTGACCTGGATACAGAAAAATACTATACAGCTGCCAAATGTAGGATCCTTCTTATAGGAACAAAATAATTAGATTATATTTTCAGAATGGAGGGATATTTTATGGGAAATAAAAAGGTTCAAGTCTATGTAGAATGGAAAATACTTATATTACAGTATAATTTCCTGTAGATTGCAGGGCATCTGTGTGATATCATCCCTGAATGCCTTGAGATAAATCAAAAGAAGTTATTAGAAAAACCTGACAAGAATGTTAAAACAGTGACCTTGAAGCTTCATCGCCTCAAAGATGGTCTGGATAATAAATATGAGGGGATATTTCTTATTCTTCACCTTCCTGATGGAGAGCTTTTTGCCAAAGCTGATGGAATAGATCAGAAATCAGTGATTTGTTAGGATCCAACTAGAAGACTGAAAACGGAAGTTCCAGACTTCTGCAAGCTGGTATGGACTGAGACAGGATCTACAGTGAGCTTGCTATTACTTGGTCATTAACAGAGTAAAAAATACCAAAACTCAGTCAATCCTATTTAATCTTGAAATAATGTTAATATATGAAGAAAAAACTTATTACAGGACTGATTTTAAATATATATATTTGAATATTGCATAGTGTAGCAGAAACAAAAGAAACTACTGTCCCAAAATAGTATTGCTTTTTAGTTAAAGAACATAATAACAAAGTACATTTAAGAAAGGTATTAGGCATATGTATGTGCAACAGTATTTTGGCAGGTAGAAGGAAGCTCTCTGTGCTTCCAGAAACTCAGATGGAAGGTGATTGAACCCTGAGGTCTCATCCCCCCAAAACAGGGGGAATAGACTGATCATTTCAAGAATGTGGAAAAGCAAGCTGGAAAGTGGCACCTAGCCAGAAACTGTAAAGGAAATCCTTGTAACCAATCAGCTGTACATGTGCTTAAGGCCAAAAAGGCAAAGAAAATCTGTGGATGTTCAAAGTTCTACAGAGAAAAAAAAAATTGGTAAGGAAAGAAAAAGATGCAGCTTGCTAATCACCCTAGTAAACAGGGAGTTAAGGCTCAGATTTTTCCTTTTTCTTTAGATCTGTATGGCTATTCTGTTCAAAATAAAAGATTCAATTTAGATTTCACAAATAACATCTCACTGACTAGTCAAGTGTTTGATATATCTGAAAATAATTCACTTATCTGAAGTCTAATATGAACTTTGTACCTTAATATCAGATTGCTCTTTATAGAAAATTTTGTACTGTGTGCTGACTGGGTCTCTTTCAGCACTCACATTATGTAGTCATTTACACTTGTGAAAAGCAGCACACTAAAATGTTGATTCGTTTTACATCCATATCACAATCATCATTTGTATGGATGACTACTTAGGATTCAAGGCAAGTAAGAACTGGGACACGCACAAGCCTTTTTGTCCTGCTCATCTGAATAAGTTTATTCCCTCAAGGCTACAGAAATGTTCAAGAAGTTAAGTGTTCACTCAGAACAGAAGTTCTGTAGGCTGCGTGGGGGCAGAAACTACCAAGGAATGTTTCGTATCAAATTTACACCCAACAGAGTGGAGATGAGTAATTGTTAGGTGAGAAGTTGCTATAACTTTGTGTTAGCTGTTCTGAGTTCAGCTATAAGATATTATCTAAGACGTAATGGAGAGCTGACTAGGTGACTCAGAAAATTAGTAATGGCTTATACAATCATTTCTAGGTCAACAGTTTGTATATATTGAACTTTATTGTTGCATCACTAGCTGATGACTCTTTTGTGGTCTCTGAATTAATTGTTATTCTGTATTTGGTTTAGTGGATGGATCACTTAAAATAACTGCCACGGCAGGCCTTATTTGGCATAGTTGCTCATTACTGCAGTAGAAACTAAAACTTGAATGAGCATGGAGGATATAACTGCTCTTTGAAAGCAGAAATGAGATGCATGCACTGTGATATGGAAAAGGTAGAACTGAGAAGTTTAAAACCAGCTGAGACAACTGAACTGTCTATCTAGTCTGATAATCCCTATAAGAAACTTAAATTCACCAAGTTTTCCCTGAATTGACTTTGGTATTTCGTGTAAGTGGCAACCAGAAAGACTTTCAGAACTAGAATCACCCTTGTGACATGCCTTCTCCACTCATTTGGCTGCTGGAAGAGTGAAGGCTCTTTATTTTGAGCACATTATTAAAATGCTTGAAGCTTGATGACACAAATCCAGGTCTGTCTGAATCCGAAGAATCACGTTGCTTCCTTTAGCTGCTTATCTCCAAATCAAATGAGGTACTTAATGCCTTCTTTGCCTCAGTCTTTAATAGCAGGGCCAATTGTTCTCTGGGTACCCAGCCCCCAGAGTTGGAAGATAGGGACGGGGACCAGAATGGAGCCCCCATAATCCAGGGGGAAATGGTTTGTGACCTGCTACACTACTTAGACATTCACAAGTCTATGGGGCCTGATGAGATCCACCCAAGAGTACTGAAGGAACAGGCAGATGTGCTCACCAAGCCCCTTTCCATCATTTACCAGCAGTCCTGGCTAACCAGGGAGGTCCCTGCTGACTGGAGATTAGCAAATGTGACACCCATCTTCAAGAAGGGCCGGAAGGAGGATCCGGGGAACTACAGGCCTGTCAGCCTGACCTCAGTACCGGGGAATTTGATGGAGCAGATCATCTTGAGTGCCATCACACGGCATGTAGAGGATAACCAAGGGATCAAGCCCAGCCAGCATGGGTTCAGGAAAGGCAGGTCCTGCTTGACCAACCTGATCTCCTTCTACGACAAGGTGACCCGCCTAGTGGATGAGGGAAAGGCTGTGGATGTTGTCTACCTAGACTTCAGTAAAGCCTTTGACACGGTTTCCCACAGCATTCTCCTGGAGAAACTGGCTGCTCATGGCTTGGACGGGTGTACTCTTCACTGGGTAGAGAACTAGCTGGATGGCTGGGCCCAAAGGGTGGTGGTGAATGGAGTTAAATCCAGTTGGTGGCCGGTCACAAGTGGTGTCCCCCAGGGCTCTGTGTTGGGGCCAATCCTGTTTAATATCTTTACCAATGATCTGGATGAAGGGATTGAGTGCACCCTCAGTAAGTTTGCAGACGACACCAAGTAGGGTGGGAGTGTTGATCTGCTTGAGGGGAGGAAGGCTCTACAGAGGGATCTGGACAGGCTGGATCAATGGGCCGAGGTCAATTGTATGAGGTTCAGCAAGGCTAAGTGCCGGGTCCTGCACTTGGGTCACAGCAACCCCATGCAACGCTACAGGCTTGGGGAAGAGTGGCTGGAAAGCTGCCAGGCAGAAAAGGACCTGGGGGTGTTGGTTGATGGCCGCCTGAATATGAGCCAGCAGTGTACCCAGGTGGCCAAGAAAGCCAATGGCATCCTGGCTTGTATCAAAAATAGTGTGGCCAGCAGGAGTAGGAAAGTGATCGTGCCCCTGTACTCAGCACTGGTGAGGCCGCACCTCAAATACTGTGTTCAGTTTTGGGCCCCTCACTACAAGAAAGACATCAAGGTGCTGGAGCGTGTCTAGAGAAGGGCAACGAAGCTGGTGAAGGGTCTGGAGCACAAGTCTTATGAGGATCGGCTGAGGGAACTGGGGTTGTTTAGTCTGGAGAAAAGGAGGCTCAGGGGAGACCTTATTGCTCTCTACAACTACATGAAAGGAGGTTGTAGAGAGGTGGGTGTCGGTCTCTTCTCCCAGGTAACAAGTGATAGGACAAGAGGAAATGGCCTCAAGTTGTGACAGGGCAGGTTTAGACTGGATATTAGGAAATTTTACTTCACTGAAAGGGTTATCAAGCATTGGAACAGGCTGCCCAGGGAAGTGCTTGAGTTGCCATCCCTGGAAGTATTTAAAAGACATTTGGATGAGGTGCTTAGGGACATGGTATAGTGGTGGTCTTGGTAGTTTAGGTTTATGGTTGGACTCGATGATCTTAAAGGTCTTTTCCAACCTATATGATTCTGTGATTCTGTGTGATTCTGTGAAATTTCTTCCAGTGCTTTTTCACTTTCTCTCTAAGAATTGTGTGCTTGATATCTAATTGGAATTTGCCTGACTTCAGCTTGCAGTCATTAGTTACAATTGTCTTTTCCTGAGTTTGGATAGGTCTTTATTATCAAGTATTGCCTTCCTGTGAAAGTTACTATCTATCATAGGTAGGTTAATTGAACAATTGTAAATGTTAGTGATCCATCAATGAAAATATGCTGTGCTTGAGTTAGAACTAAACAATAACACTGACTTTTAAATGCTGAGCATTTCCTTAATGTTTTGAAATTATCTAGTAAGTTTAGAAGAACATGTTGTCTAAGGAAACTGGGTTAAATGGATAAATAAGTAATAGCAAATCACTGATACTTACTTTTTATACTGCAGTCCCCATTTCTGTTGCTATGTCTGAAAATAATTGATTATATGTTAGTGTTATTGTCCAAGAATTAGGTGTGTGAGATAATTTTAATATGAGTTTTATTAGAAGCTCAAAAACTAGAAAAATATGTTCATTTTACAGGTTTTTTTTGTTTTTGAAGTGTTGTCCATGACTATAAAACTTAAAGTCATGTTGTTGGAGTAAAGAGAAACAGTTCAAACTAGTGATATGGCCAGGCCTTTTTTCATAATTCCAATAAAATATATTTTGCAAAAGATTATACTACTTTTATTTAAAAAGCAGTATTTTTATTTGTACACACTATATGTTGCTTAAGAAGCAAGCAAGAGCAAGACAGGCATTTCTGATTTTAATAGAGGCAGAAGTTCTGAAGGAGAGGTTTTCTGAGGTTCATAATTCAGATTTTCAGATTCAATATTCTTTATTAGCTTGGGGGTGGAGGGGAATCGATAGCTTTGGGCATCTGTGTGCTTCAAACATCTGGACCTCCTGAGGACCACCCACTTCTAGTTACACATTATATCTGAACTGGACATTTTTAAAATTGTGTTCCTCGTTCTTATTTACACTTAGAATTTCCATGAAAAGTCTTAAATTAAAGGAATCAGATAAGACCTTTCTCTTACATTTAGATTGAATCTAGATGCATCTTCTGCCCACAAAGAAGGCTCGGTCCAATGTTCTCTGAAGACTAAGTTGGTTCTTTCCTTACATATTAATTATACAGATTTTAAATCTGTTTTTGACATGACTGCAGGAAATCATATTTTGTACTCTCTTTACAGTAGTTTCCATGTGTTTTTTGTTCCAGTGAGTTCTTTGTCATTTCAGTGTGGCTCAATGAGTACCTTTGCAATTTCTTGAACACACTATTTACCAAATCATTAATACTGAACATGTGTCAAAACCAGCAATAATTTTTCCAGACCACATTTTCAGAGGTGATAAGGAGACAGCATTTTCTTCAGAAATTACTGTTAGATAGGACTTCAGAGGGTGGTTCTGCACAACTGCAAAAGGCAAACATGTCAAAAATCAAGACTGCTCTATGCAACGTCAAAATAGAATGAGGACAATATCTTCATCCCCAAGTGCTCTTCTCGTCCCTCATCCTCTTTCTCTCTGACAACGTGTTTCTTTGTGCTGATTTCTTCCTTGTGGAGATGAGTGTTGAGCCCACCCTTACCCCCACCCTCTTTGAAATGATGTTACTTTCTTGCTTCTCAGGGAGAGTTTATTAGAGAGCCCCAATGTGACTGATGAATTTGAGCAGATACAGGTGGAAAGGGAAAAAAAGCATTTGGGAAAATAAGAAAGCTCAAAAAATAGGCTGACAGTTCAGCTTGTAATAGAAAAAATGGAAGGAATATTGGAAAATAAATGCATAGTGTAAACCTGTCTCCCATATTCTTACAGCTGTGGAAGAGCTATATTTATTTCCTTGATTCCATCTTGAATTGTTGCTATAGATTGGGGATAATTTTAAATAACATTTTTGTAGTGTCAGTTACCTTCAATTATATTACACCATGCAAAACAGTGTGAAGACACTGTTGAAGAGGGATTTTTTTTTACTATTAGTGCTCAAGAAATGATGTTTTTGAAGTGTCTCAACAGTGTTACTGTATTTCTGTGATAACAGGTGCTTGGATGATCTTAGAAGCAAAAGTTGGGTTTTGTGCACATGTGGGGGCAAATGTGTTTTCAATATGTGTGTGTGTGCATTTTAATACTGATTAGAAACTTTAGTGCTTATTTAAGTCTTGGAAACTGAAATAATTTTCTGTAAGGAATAGATATCACATAGGTAATAATATTTACCTGAATCAGTGGTGCTAGAAGTAATGAGAAAGTCTCATTTTCACTCTTTGGGGTACTTCTGACACTGGCTTATCTGATACAGACACATAGCCTAGGGAAAATGCCCAAAGACCATCATTTATCTTGGCAAAAACCCTCAAGCAATCTAAACAGTCTAGATTTAAATCCTGATGGCACTAGAAAGTGCCAGCACAAGACCACTGTATCACCTGACTCTCACTCCGTACTTTACCATGAATGGTTAATGGGTTCATGAGCATCCGGTACAAGAATGAATTTGATTCATCACTCCATCAACGTTGATGCTCCAGTTACCTTTTGGTGCTAATTACATGAATTGGGAGGACAGAATTTTGCTTACTTTTGAAACATAGTGCACCATGGCCTTTGCACAGTTATATGTTAGAATTACATCTGAATGTAGGAAACTAAGCAAAACCACAGTTTGTAATTCCTCTAGCTCAACACATGTTTAAATTTAAATACGAATGTAAATGCTTTCCTAAATAAGGTTGTCTTTGCTAATTTGAGCTGTAATGAAGATGACAAATTTTAATGAATAGTGTGATTTTCCTCCTGCCAAATGTATTATTCAAAACACTTTATTTTTCATTGTTCACAAGCTGTACTAGAATCAAAGAAACTATAAACATATTTCTGCTAGAATACGATTTTTTTATGCAGAATAGTTAAAGTTTTTTTTTTTTTTTTTTCCCCAGTCTATTTTTAAAAGTCTCAGTGGATAGAGATTTGGTAAGTTTTCTTCATAAACTATTGCATATTCTAGTAGAAGATACTTTGACGTGCTTTTTTTCTCTCAGTTTTGTCCCATTAATATTAGTTTTCCAGACCTTAAAGTAGTAAGTAGGGTAGACTGTAAATTCTTATACATAGGCTTAACAGCTATAATAGTTCTTGCAGGATCTAGACCTTTAGCCTAATAGTCTACAGGTGCTTGGAAGTTGTAGAATGTCATATTTCAATTTTCTTATGTCATCCCTTAGCTAACCTATATGTGTGGATGTTCCCTGTGAAAGATTCTTGTTAGTACAATATTTAATAGATCACACTTTAAGTGGTGTTTATTACTACCATTGTCACATATTTAAAATTATGTCAAGTGAGCATAATTTCTTCCTTGCAACTCTGCCTCATCAGAAGATGTCTTTTGTTAGACCAATTACTAGAATTGGAAGCATCTGACAACTTTGGGTGTACATATACTTGTTTGGCTCTGAGACCATTAATTCATCAACAGTTTCCCTCCTGACTAAAACTCCAGGGCCACAACTGCACATGAGAACTCCCTGTGTCACTGTTAGTGGCTGCTGTGAACCCCACATATCTGGAAACATATCTGTTATCCTCGTGCATAAAAGGTAGCACATAGGATGTGGTAGAAGCATCTCTCCAGAAAAAAGTGTGAATATTTCGAATATGGAAGATATCTTTCTTTTCCCTGAATATTTTGCACACAGATGATAAGGTGTGTTTACAGCAGTTGAAATCCTGAGACCTAATTTACAATCAGTTTGAAAACAACTAATAAATGATCAGGCAGGAAGCTCTACCCTGCTGTCACAAGAATGTGTTGCTCACATGTCTTCATTTAGAGAGCTCTTTTTTGTCTAGCGGCAACAAGGTAGTTTTCACACTGGTATTAGTATACCGTGAGGTTTAAATAGTCTACTTCACCCTTTTCTACGTATCATTTAGCTTCTCTGTGAGCAGTGATGAGTTCCTTGGTAGAGTGGGGAGATCCTCAAATAAAAAAAAAACAAACAAAAAACCCCAACCAAGCCCCATCCACACCTCTGTGACTTGCAAAGCTAAATTGGACTTGCCATTCTGACTTCTTTATGAATCACTTGGCCTTTTTGAGGCTTAGTGTGCTTCAGTTTGTAGCACTGGCAGACTTCTCATGAAATTGCCCACTTCGTATTAGCAATGCAGGTATGACCTCCTCCTGTTCCAGAGGAAAGAAAGATTATTTTTTTCCCACCTTTTAGTCCTCAAGATTCCAAAATTTTATGTCCTTTTACTGAAAAAATTGATATCTAGTGGAGTCTTACATTTTTTCTATTTTCTTTGAGAACTTCATAAAAAGTAATTTCTAGTTAAAGAGAAGGGAAGGAGGAGCCTGTCCTTCAGAAAAGACAGGCTCTTCAGATGAGAGGCAGATCTTACCAAGGGCATGTTCCATTTGGCTTGTTTCCTAGGGATGAGATGAAACAAGCCATGCTGCTTCAGACAGATGAAAGCTGGGAAGGAGATGGGGGTTGGTTTTGACCCCAGTTTCTGCTTGTCAAAAATGTGTGATTTGTTCTCTATTTAAATATATTATAAAGAGCAGAGGGGGTGGGTGAAAAATTGAGGAAGAAATCCAAAAAAAATCAACCATTTTCTGGCAGGTTAGCCATCAAATCTCATCATGAGAATGGCTGTTATGGTATGATAACAACCTTACAATGTGGAATGCAAATATCCCTTTTGCTGAGAGTGTCTGATTTGTTTTAAAGGGCCTGTGCTCAAAGACACTCTTCAGGAAACAGTTTAATACTGCAATCTTAAAGTAAAAAAGATTATTTTAACAGGAACTTCATTCTTCAACATTAACAAACCTTTAACAATACCTTAAGGAGCAGGTTATTAAAAAGTAAGATGTAATATGTATATCTCATTTGGGTCTCCTTTTTAATTTAATTTAAAAAAGCAGAGTGCTCAAACCTTCCGCAGGATGGACAGCACTTCTTTCTGAGAGTTCTGACAGATTACAAACTTCAAGGTCAGACCCCAAGCGTATCAGATTGCCATTGTTCTCTGTTCATATTCAATAGATGTTGAGATGCATCAATCTCAGCTGGTACCTGAACTACAACTCTTACAAGTAACTGTGGAATAAGGTTATTTGTTCTGAGTATAGTTCCCTCCTGGGAGAGATCCAGGTTAGTATTTAATAATCCTTATGTATTTAGGGTTCAGGCTTGCAGTCTTTGCTTGAACAAAACTTCTGCTGAAGTCACTAGCATTAACCTTGTAACGTAAGAAATAACATAGCTGTTATATTTAACATTTATATCTTGAAAACCTGTGCACATTGTCAAGCTAACAGGATGAACAAAGCCTTTTCTCCTGGGAGAAATTTCCTTCTCCCCAAAAGTCTCAGGGTTGCATGTCATCTTTGCCTCTTGTCAATTTATGGTCTGTATCTTATCCTCTGTATACATTAAGCAATACAGGTGAAGTCATTAGGAAGCAGGGATATTAGAAATGTTTAGCTAGAGCCAGAGTCTGTAATTTTATTGCTGCCTGTTAGAAGCATGAATGATAACTTTGCCCGAACTCAAGCACTGTTAGAAGATGTTGCTAGCTGAGCATATCCATTTTGAGTTCCAGCATGTTCTGCTGTATAATCTCCTACAAGTTCTTCATGTACCTTGCTTTGTTTACATATCTACCTGCAACTTCAAGAGAAGGGCAGGAATTTGGTGGAAAGGCATAATGAATAGTCAAATATTGGCAGTCAGAAAAGGAAATACCAAACATGTCTAGAATAGAATATCTACATATCCATCACCAATAAATATATCTTTTTTTTGTGACTTAAATTGTGTAATATATCTCACAAAACTCAGTCTCATCAATATTATTGAATTATATCTTAATCAGGTAGATTATGTCTTCTTAGAGGTACCAATTGCTTTTGAGAAATTAAGCAGCTTGTTCTATGCAGAGCCTCTCTAGCTATGCTAAGCCTTGGAAATGTTGCAAACATTTACATTTGGTATGACTACTTCTTTTATCATAATTTCTGAAAAATAGTCAGTACCACAAGTCAATAGCTTTAGCAGAAGCTCTATTTGCTCTCTGAAAGCCACATCAGAAGAATAGACGACTAATTTTCAGAAAGAGTAGTTCTACTGGGCATTTCCAAATTTCTGCAAGAGAACTAGTGCATTCAGTTAACCTCATGATACTGAAAATCAGTTCAAACTTCAGATCTGAAGCTCAGGCTGAAACTAAGCTTCCAGACACTTGGGAAAATAAGAAACTAGATGTGCTTATGTATTAGTTGGAAATCCTCCTCTTTAATAAAAGGACTTAAACACAATATTGTGGTAAAATTAATAAGTACTATGGATCTAAATAAGTGTGTGGATTTGAGCACTAGTTTGCTAAGATGATATAACAATAGAGATGCATTAAACTGTATAGAAAAAAAAATCAAAATTCCCAGGAAGAAAAAAATACCTTTGTTAGAAAATTTTTGATCCTCTAAAATTTTGGTTAATCTTGTCTTTCAATCAAAATATAGTTTTAATAATCTCCAGGGATGCTCTTATATCTGGATTTGAGATCAGACTGTGGAGAATTGATGTTACTTGAATCACCCATATTTTATGGAATACGTGTTCTCTAGAAATTTAGGAAGTGTCCAGGTAGGATTAATCTTTCAAAAAATCAATACTCTGGATTTTTCAGATCAATACAAACATGGCAGGGTTTTTTCCCCAGTTTTAAGTCTGTTTTATCTATGCTATATGCACTGGTTAATAACAACATGCTGTTGTCTCTGCCATCTGTCTAGGGGACATGAGACATCACAGCTTGTGTACTAGAGCCATGAGGAGACATCTTATCTGATGGAAAGAGGAGTACCAGGTTGCGTGGTAAAAACATGCAACAGTTAGTCAGAAATCATGCTACCTACTTTCTAATTATGGCTCCTCCACCTACTAGCTGCATATCATGGAACAATTTATTTAACTCCGGAATTAAAAGACACTTATAAAGATCTACGTTGATACACAAGGCTGGGTGTACATACACACTAGAAACTGTTCCATCCCTGGTGTGACTGACATTCCACCACTGTAAAACAACACAGAATAGCAATGGTTCTCAAGGGGAGATGCATGCCTTGGTAAGGCACTATTGAGCAGATAAGCACTGCCTGACCAAGGACCAGAGGGGAGGCTAGAGAGGTCAGGTCCAGTCCAGAACTAGGTCAGCCAGAGCAGCTGGATCTCTGGAGTGGCAAAGAAGGTGGCAGGGGAAGGAGCAAGGAGATATGAGATAGCAGTGTTTACCCTGGAGAATGGCTGCAGGGGGAACTGGATGCAGTGTTTTGCATGTTTATTTTCCCCACTAAAGAAAGACTTCAAAAAGTTTAAGGATGGCTGTGCTATACTCTCTGTGTGTGTATACTTGAATACAGGGAAATAGATTAGTTATCTCACATAGGATGGAAGTGATCTGCTGTGTTGCTTGCGTCCTTTACCTCTGTGTAAGTACAGTGTGCTGTGCCTAGATAGACTTCTTTAGCCTATCTGAAGAAAAGTGGTTCTACACTTCTGTAGACACTATGGAAGATGCAGTCAGTGATGTGATTGAGGTCTTTTTCCCTCTGTTAAAAGAAGAAAGTAATACTTATTATCTGATTATTTTCATGTGAAGGTCAATCATAATGACTAAGGAAAAGGATGATGTCTAGAATTTGTTTTTGTCAAACTGCTAAAAACTTAACCTAGAATGTTGATTTCTATAGTTGTGATGGTATCCATTTTTTACTATTGACTAAATACATTACAATACACTTGCATCACTAAACACATAAAGCAGTCCTAATAAATTAATGAAAAATAAAGTGCACATACCATTTCCTTTTATGTGACATATATAATCTATAGTAAAACAGATTTAAATTGTTAAACTGATCTAGATTATTCCACAACTGGAAGACTAATATGATTCTTGACTAGAATGATTTGTGCAGTGGTATATGTGCCACTCTGTATGTGTGAAAGTCTGTACTTACGCAGAATATCAAAACGCTAAAGTTTTGAGGTAGCTCAATAAAATTACAAATTTATTGAGTCTCAATATGATCTTTCCTTAGTTAAGAATGTATTTCTTTGAATTAATACATTTACTTTTCTTACATACATCTGTCACTATGGGTGTGCAAGGTTAAGTCAATATACTTGAGTTTTGTTTTCTATATGAACCCAATGATTCCTTTTTCATATACCGAAAGCTAATATACAGAGGTAGACCTTGAACTATGACAGTCAACAAACTAAGCATAATAAACCAGGACTTCATTATTAATTTAGACAGCAAAGCAACATCCAAGTACCAAGTGCTCTCATTGCATATTTCAGATGAAAGGCTTGGAATATCTTATGTATCAGAGACTGGGAGACAGCCCTTTGTAGTCACCTGGTACTTTGCCCACAGGGGTAACACCTGAGCCCGCTACATCCTACTTCTGTGATTCAAATCTTTGCTGGTCACAGAACAGTAAAAGAATAAGAAAAACTAGATTTGGAGGGAGAATAGGGAGTCAGCTGCAGATGACAACATTGTAAAGAACTGTCTTAGCTATAGGAATTTATCAGAAGAACAAAGAAGTCTCAGCATCCTCCACTCAGCATCACCAGCTGCGTCAGAGAAGACAGTCTTCGCCATCAAAGTCTTTGCAAAACACTGCTTACAGTGAAAGTGTGTATGGGGGTGGGGAAACTGAAGGGAGCAAAAGGAGTCTACTGCATTGGTATAGTCACCACAACTAAATCTGCTCCTAGGTTGTACTTTCTCCTCATGTACCTCAATAACACTCTTGTCCAGGCAAGGGAAAAATGGATTATAAAATCTAAAGAGAAGATGTCTTCTAGTGACCAAATATTTTACTCTTGGTTTTACAAATAGAGGAAGATTTCCCAAAAGTTGTAACCCCTGTTGTATTTTGGGCTGCATGCTACTGCCATTTCTCTTCTGATCTGGAAGAAAACTGAAGTGGATGCAGAAAGAACTGAAATGAAGTTTTAGGGAATCAGACAGAATACAGTTGAGATTTGGAGGACTTTGAGAAGAGTATTTAGCACTTTCAGCCAAATTGTCTGAGCATAACAACCAACTACATTGTTGAGAAGGGAGAGAAGCTAACACATTATTTTCATGCTATATATTTTTAGGTAGAACAGTAGGTTTTTGAGAGAGTGGAAAACACTAGAGGCATTTTGTAGTACCATTAAGGGTATTTTAATGTTACTTTGCTTACAATGCATTTCCTTGGATCTCTTATTTTGGACTCAAACTAGGCTAGGCACTGTAAAGATTTCTCAAAGGGATTAAGTGAGCTTGATATCACTGTTCCTCTCCAGCTTCTCAGCTGCACTTCCAGCTGATCATCATGCAAACCAACCCTATACGGTGCATAGGCTTTTGTGGCAGAACATAACTGCGTTTGTAACAGTGTTGCTGCTGTACAGCCAGGCACTAGTCCTCAAAATACACTTGGGGCTGCTTTCCCTGTCCTGCATGTCCTGTGTGTCCTAGTGCTGGCTCAGGGTGTCACTTTGCATGGCTAACTGTAGGGCAGACAGCTTCACTATGTTCCATCTGCTCCTTAAATCAAGGTTGCAGACATCTGTACTATCACTACTGAGCAAAAATAGTTCTCTGTCCCAAAGTACTTAAAACACTGGAGAAAGAGAAGACAAAAAATATGAAATGAGTAGCGTATGTAAGTAAAAAAAACCTGGTTAGCAATATCTAAAACAATGGCAAAATTTCTGGTAACCAAAATCAGGACCTGAAGATTGTTTTGTATGTTTCCACTGGATGTTAATTAAAGTGGCGTGTGTATATCCTGAAAAGGAGGTTTCTGCTGAATGCAGTGGCTGTCCACTGCAGCTTCTTGAGTGAGATATTATAAAGCAGGTATCATAATCTATTAAAATGTTTAACAATGCGTGAGAGAAGATGTGGTTGTGAACGATGATAAAGAGTTAAAAAGTCAAGAAATGTTAAGGACACTTTAATTATTAACTAGATTAAAATTTCTGTTTTCTTGTATATAAACATGCACAGTCACTTAATACTGGCAGATATCTAATGGCTTGTTGATGCTACATTGATGAAATCATTTTTTTGGCTAAAAGGAGAAAATTCTCCAAAATCTAAAAGCAATGGAAGCTGAAATAAAGAGTGAGAGTACAAGGTATTGTACAGAAAGCACTAGAAAGAAAAACAGTACCCTCCTATTTTTCACTTTATAAACAGTTGATTTAATTAATAAATCATACTTTTAAAATTTGTCTAAGTTTTGAAGTGCTAGTTCAGTTGGAATCCTACTGTATTAGAGGAAGAGTAGCCATGCACACAAGGCAATTATGGGTTTGTCTACATGAAGACATTCAGAAAAACTTTACAGTGCAAAGTGAAGCTACATAAGTATCCTTGCATTCAGAAATCAAAAGATCTCTGTAGGACTAAATAACACTTTGATCCTGAATGATAACAAATGTAAGGACTATTACACATTTTAACTTATGCACAGTGATTTAGGCTTTAGTGGGCTTGCATTATCTTTCCTAACTATTCCAGTGTCAACAAACTATAAAACTGTTAAAGAGCTTACTTTTTGTGTGCTAGATAATGGTCTAAACAAATTCTACAAAGTTAACAAATGACTTAAAGTGCTGTAATGCAGATTGCAGTCTCCTATGACAGTAAAACTCACAAAACCAACTTCACCTTCCTATGTCAGTTCTTCTCACTAGGCCTAATTAGTCTATTCCCATAGGAGGAAAACCCATCATCATTCCTCTATGTCCTTGAGTTAGAGTTAGGATTGGGGACTATAAGATGAAGAATAAAGCAATTGAGATTTACAGTTGTGTATATCATAGATTTTATAAGCCTTTTTCCTAACTCTTTTGGTCAACCTAGTGAATGCAATAGATTCCTTTGTTTTCAGAATGGAGTACATTGAGTGTAGCTAATGCCAAAGATGTCTGAGGAACCGACATCTTCTGTTTCCTCTCTTCCCAGATGTTTCTTCACTTTGAATTGTTTGTTCATTCTTTGGAAGATCACTTATTCCCTCTTTCTGAAGTGCTTTGTTATTTTTTGCTCAAAATGGTGTTCCTGTTGAGGAAAAACAATACAAAAAAGCAAGCTTCTTAATACCATTGCTTCCTGAATTCTAAATCCCACTTTAGGAAAATGCACAAAAGAACACAGGCAATAACAGGGCATACAAGGCTTTTCTAAACCACAGCTATGGAAAGGATTTCATGCTTTTTGAACAATTATATACTAATCCTAATTCTAATCTTATAAAGCTTCTGTATAGCCAAACAGCAAACCTACTTCAGACATGGTTAACCAAGTGGGATCATCTTCTCATCTCAGGAAAGGATTTATATACTAAAGAAAATAAAAATTGCGTATAATCAAAATTACTTTCTATCTGTTCTTGTATCTGCCTTATGTATTTTTCTGCCTGTTTTCCAGTACTTTTGGAGTATCACTGAAATGAGTGATTTAAAAAAAAAGTCAAAAGTTAATTGTATCCTTGTTTCAGGATCTAAGAAAACTGCCTGCAGAGATAAGGAAGTATAGGTAGTTTCCATTCATGCTCAATGGGCTTGGATTTTTTTTTTTCCCCCTCAAACTTCTAATGCATCTGGACAATTTTAGAGTCAGAGCACTAAATAACAGAGCAAAAAGATGGGTTATCTGATTTATTATGGCAAATCTTACTTCCTGTGTTGGTTATTTCTCCTTGAAATGCTAAAAGTCTTTTACTCATTCTTCATAGAGGAAAAGCTCAGTTGTGCTTGAGTTAAGATCTTCTGTGCTTTAGACTATGTTCTATACTCATAAACCCTGGAGTTAAGCTGATGGTGGGAGAGCTAAAGAAATATCTTATGCTATTCCTAAATTATATTTTAATAAATCTCAGTGTAAAATCCAGTGGTCTCAAGGTTCTTCCATGACCTGGATTCAGGCTGAAGTAGTGAACATACCAAGGCAAAACACTTGTTTTTCTGTGATATGAAGGGGTCTTACAAAATTTCTTACATTGTTAATATAAAAGTTTTGCATAGATGCCAATATCAGGACAATGAGACAATCTTGATTGTTCTGAGGAAGGTTTGATGGCAGCCGCAAAGGTGAGTGGCACCAGTGGGTCTCTGTGGTTGGTACTGGTTAGTGTGGATAAGTGGACCTGGGCTTTGTGACCACATGAAGTTTCAAGTTGCTTTCAGTACAGGTTGTCTCAGGGCTAATGTAGATGAAGCATTACATGCCTGAAGAGGATATTACTCAATTTAGGCACTCTGTATTCAGAACTATGATCCTGAACCACCCAAACCCAATAACTGCAAATGCTCTGCATATTAAAATTAAATTTTGAGCAAAGCTGTTTAATTGCCTGAGTGCCAAAATGTCTGCCTCAGCTCCACTGACATCAAGATGCTAACACTCGTCATAAATTCTCTGTGGTGCTAGTGAGACTCAATCTGATAAACATATATTTTAAACTACCTCTTGCCCCCACTTATGACTGAGCAAAATAGCCAGGATCATTCAAATAAAAAATTCATAGCTTTATGTTGCTTTCAGTATTTTTTCCCCTGCAGCCTGGTAGTAATTGCTGATACCCAGGAAGTGGCAATAATTCAATAATTAATTTTTGGCATTCCTTAGTATGTTGGGATTTACACCAGAATCAAATAATTCCTCAAGCAGTGGCCTATGCTGACCAAAAGAAGGCTGTACTCTTCCCTCATCTTGATGCATTAGGACCAGGCAGGAAGGAATACCAAATTCATAGATCAGAGAGGCAGAGAGTGAGTGTGGTGGATTGATCAGGGCTGTTTGTCAGGTGCCCAGCAAGCCACTCTATCACTCCCCCTCTGTCAACAACACAAGGGGAGAAAAGTACAATGAAAAGCTCATAGGTCAAGATAAGGACAGGGAGATCACTTACCAATTACTGTCATGGGCAAGACAGACTTGACTTGGGGAAATTAGTTTAATTTGTTGCCAATCAAAATCAGAGTAGGATAATGAGAAATAAGAACAAATCTAAAAACACCTTTCTTCTTCCTGGGCTCAACTTCACTCCTGACTTCTTTTCCTCCTCTCCCCGAGTGGCACAGGAGGAGAGGAAATGGGGGTTGTGGTCAGTTCATCATATGTAGACTCTGCTGCTTCTTCCTCCTCACACTCTTCTCCTGCTCCAGCGTGGGGTTCCACTGACAGGAGACAGTCCTTCAAGAACTTCTCCAGCATGAGTCCTTCCCATGGGCTGCAGTTCTTCACAAACTGCTCCAGCATGGGTCCTTTCCACAGGGTGCAGTCCTTCAAGCACAGACTGTTCCCACGTGGGTCCCCCATGGGGCCACATGTCCTACCAGAAGCCTGCTCCAGCGTGGGGTCCTCTCCATGGGGTCACAGGTCCTGCTGGGAGCCTGCTCCAGCATGGTCTCTCCCACAGGATCACAGCTTCCTTCAGGGCATAGCCACCTGCTCTGATGTGGGGTCCTCCATGGCCTTCAGGGAGATAACCTGCGTCATCATGGTCTTCACCACGGTCTGCAGGGGAATCTCTGCTCCAGCGCCTGGAGCATCTCCTCCCCCTCCTTCTTCACTGACCCTGGTGTCTGCAGAGTTGTTTCTGTCACATATTCTCACTCCTCTCCCCAAGCTGCTTTGCGCAGTGTTTTTTACCCCTTCATAAACATTTTGTCACAGAGGCACTACCACCGTTGTTGATGGGCTCAGCTCTGGCTAGTGGCAGGTCCCTTTTGGAGCTGGATGGAACTGGCTCTGTCAGACATGGGGGCAGCTGTCTGGCATCTTCTCACAGAAGCCACCCCTGCAGCCCCCCTGTTACCAAAACCTTGACACATAAACCCAAGACAGTGAGCAAGAATTAAAACAGGTAAAAAAGGCCCTAAATGTCAGGTCAATAAGGAGTCAAAGAAGTGTCAGTTGAATTACTTCATACCTTAAGGCACAAATATTTAAAAATTTGATTACTTTCTTTGTTATTTAAATGATGCATAATGAATCTGCAAGTGAAATGTGTGGTTTTGGGGTACATATCTTGTTTCAGAAAATAATTAGACTAAATATAATTGAACAACAGCTTAATATTAGTTTTTTACTCTTAAAAATAAAAAAAACAGTATTATTACTATAATGAGTCACAGATTTACTGGATGGATAAAGAACACATAGCAAGACTGACCAGGATGTTAGAAACTAGCCAGGAAAAGGGAGGAATCACTAGGATGAATTTTAGCTGGAATACCCTGTACTTTTGCAAATAACCAGTGATCTAGTGATTCAGGTAGAAGGTCACAGAAGCACTCAAGCATTAAAGGTACCACTTATAAGATTCCTAAGACAAGGTTTCTGAACCTGTGTAAGAAGCTTACATCACAGAAAAGATGTTTTCCACACATATATCATCTAATAGCTGAGCTCTTCAGAGTTGAAGAAGACTGTAAATAAACTGAAGTGAAATATTTTCGCCAAAGCATTGACTTTTTTTTTTTTTGGCAGAAAACGCAATCGGTAATTCTGAAACATGTTGTGAACTTAAGTGAACTTTACCACATTATGCATTTAGAGGAATCTGGAAATTTTAAAATATTTAATTTTAACACTTTCTAATGAAATATTTTGCTTTCTAGATTTATAAAGAAATTTTTAAAAAGTCCCTATAGCTTTATCTAGTAAACTCATAACAGTTATCTGGACTGTTATAAACAGTCCAAACTGAAGTAATGTTTTGGTTTCACCACTGAAAAAAACCTTTTTCCACTCTTCTAGAACTGCCCCCACACCAAAGGCAGTTATTGCAACTATTCCAACTATACTTGTAGGAGTTGAAAATGGTCCTGTGAACTTTGGTTGTGATCAAAGCATGATCAAACGAGTTGTTAGGGGAGGGGGCTAGAATCCATTGTGTGCCACTTAGATATGGATAGTTGTTATTTCAGGTTTATTTATGAGGGCAGTCCTTTATTATCTAATGCTTGGTCTGCACTTGCATGTTTTATGGACGTAAAGGAGACAAGCCAGGAGAGGAGCAATCTTTAAGTCTCAAGGCTATAGAGGGTGCAAAACTCCACTTAGCAATTAGCTCTGAGCTGGAGCTGTGTCTTTGCTAGCAGAAAAGCAGCAGCCCAAGTCACCGAGGTGAAGGTTTATTATTTTTTCCCTGCCTACACGGGGCTTACATGGGAAAGATAATGGTCTCCAAAGTTAGAGCCTTGTAAGATAAGACTAACTGATATTTTATATGCTGATACCTGTATAACTTTTGATACTTGCTACAAATTACTGTTTGAGAAGCAGCTAAGGACAAGTCACCTATTAACTTGCTGCTAGTTACACAGGCTCCAGATTGATTGCTGACAAGACTTCGCTGTGTTTGGGGAAAAAAAAAAAAAATGGGAGACTGCCATTCTTTTCTAGTTCTGAAGAGCCACAAGGACACAAAAAAAAATCTTACAGCTATGCTAAAAAAAGCTGAAACTTGCCTGCAATACAGGTTTGAAGTATATTTTGCTGGGGGTTATGAACAATTGTAATCACTAATTAACTTAGCTATCCAGATAAAAAGTTGTTTTGTCAACACAGGGAGTTTCACAGAGGAGTGGGGAAAACTTAGGGTGGGTCATAACATGCAGCTCTCAAAGTTTTTGCTGGTGTGGGATAAAGTTCTACTTGTCTATACTGGCAAAATGCTTGTAGTATAGACATCTGATAAATCACCCACGAAAGAAAATGATAAGAGGGAATGTTTGTGTGCACACACTGAAGTGCAGAGCTGTGAATGTTGCACTGAAAGTTAATACTTATATTTTTTGGATGAGTAACAAAGTGAAAGAGTTTATGGGGAGGGGAAGAAAGAATTATTGACTTAACCTTTACTTAGAGGTAATTTGTGGTATTATAATATTATTTGTTTTCTTTATATTTATCATAGTTTTCATGTACAGTGAAATATTTTCCTGACTCTGAAATTACAATGTACTGTCTCTTTGCAAATGGACTGGAAACTGTGAGAATTACATAAGCTTTACAGTTGTTAACACTTAAATTTTACACTGTGTATTAGTTTCAAAGAAAGAAAAGAATTAAGCTGAGTTTCAAGAGAAAGGATAGGGTTAGAGTAGAATCATGTGTAATTTTGCTTCCACGTCATTTTTTTTCACTATATTTACAGTTTCAAAATAAATGTGATAGGCAAGGAACCAAAAGGGGAGGGTGTAGATAATATTTCCATACTAGTTGTTAGGTTGTGAGAGGGTAGGCTGGCATAATTTATGGGCTGAGAGAGTGAGAGAAGATGTAATTTACATCACCTTATTCTCCTTTAAAGTTATTTACACATCAGATCTGAGCTTGGACCAAGGACTAATTTGTCAGGTAAAATCTGTTCTACAGCCTTCTATCCCAACATTATAATTCATAATTTTGGTCTTGTTGTTTGTTTTCTGATTTAAGCCTTTGTAGGCTGTTATGGTATAAACTTGCTTGCCTCTTATGTTATTCAAGTTCTTAATATGGCCTAGATATGTAGAGAAAATGTGAGAACAAAATTTACTTACTGGAAAGAGCAATGACGGTCTTATTTATATGCTATACCACTGCCTGGGAAGAAAAAGTTCAGTTAAAGTAATAAACACTCTACAGTATGACATCTCAGTAACCCCAAATTATACACAGCAAGGGTTATGGGTGAACCTGTAATAGACCATTGGGGAGAGGGGTGGGAAATAGCTAGATGTCAGTTTAATATCAACCATATAATATTGCAGTATATTGAAGGAAGAGGCATTACTCTTTCCACCTATGTGAATATTTCACTCTTCTTTTGTAACTACTCTGATTACAGAGATATTTACATAGTTGCACATTCTGTCTTTCTAAGTCTGGAAATATGTTAGTGGTGAGTGATCTGTCTGAAAAAGATAGAATGTTTTTCTAAACACTTTATCTCAAACAGTTGAGCATAAATGCTTTTGGATTTAGTTTAATTTGACATGCGCTCATCCCATTGGTTTATAGGAAATATTTATTAGAGGAGCCAATTTCCTCTCTGTGGTGTGCATTTGAAGTTTTATGAATTGAGATATTAGGGATGGGCAAATTGATTTGGGGGAAGTGGAAGAAGCAGCTGTTGGATTGATGCACTGCAGATAATTGCACTTTTCTCATTATATATTTAGATACTTAATTACATACATGGAAGAATGACAAGGTTTCATTTCCCATCCAATTTTTTAGCTTCTGCTAGGACATGAGGTCCAGTCAGTACTTTTTATGAAGTTATGGATAGGTTTTATTAAAACAAACAGTCAAAAATAGATGTAGCCTGGACTTTGGTCCAAAGCCTTGGGAAATAAATTTCGGTTTCTACATTGAGTTCAGTGGACCTTGGATTAGGCTTCAAGGTACTGAAGGTTTGGGAAATGTCATATACACTGCTTCAAGAAATCTTAATGAAGCTGTAATTCACTTTCTTGGCTTTCAAGTTCTACTTCTGTCTTGGAAACTTGTGCTGATATATCCTCAACTGTACAGCCTCTAGTCATGGTTGCAGGGACATACACAAGGGGTTGCCCTACGCTGCTCTCACAGTGTTTTTGGATAGTGACAGCTCAAATTTTATTATTATGGACTTCCTGGAATTTATTATTATGGATTGTCCATACCACTGTATTATGGACTGTATCAAGCCTCAAAGGAACTGAGGAAGTCACTTTATCTGTCACTTTATTCACTTTATTTTAAAGATAATAAACACATCTCTTGTCAATTTGTTTATAGGACTTAACTCACCTTAAAATGGGAAGATGTTAACCTAATGCTGTTAAAATCAAATTAGAAATGACTAATGTAAAGTCTTTAATCAGCTTCAGACTTTTGACTTATATATGCAAACCTATTTCTATTTCCTATCAACCATATACTTTTGAAATAACATATCTCTTGTTTGGGTTTTTCCTGCTATGGTAATTTCTGAAAAATGTTACTATATGCATTGCTTGCACTGAATCTGTGTAAAAAATATATCTAAGAAAAAGAGCAGACAATCATGCTTATCCCTTTAGAACAGTGAAGATGATCACTATTGGCCTGTCATTTCTCTTTTCAGTATGTACTACTTCAGCAGAGTCCAGGGGAAGAGACTGTGGGAAACTCCAGCCTCAGCCATGTTTGGTCCTGATGCAGGGGCCCATGCCACCCACTGTCCACTGGATGATCTCCTACCTCTCCAGAGCCCCTACTCTGGCTTGGAGGCAGGAGGCTGCCCTGGGAGGCCTCCAGGTCCCTGTCACCAGCTCTGCTCCCGCCACATCCCTGGAATGAGGTGATACTCTTCTGGCAGTACATCCCTGCTACTCCTCTATAATAACTTTACCAGCAGTGAAGCAGAATGGAAAGGTACCTGAGATTTCTGAGTAAAACAGTGCTGTTTATTTTAACACAGTTCTATAAATATTTTATTAAATCTGGGTTCTCTATTATGTTGTGAATCCTGAGAAGGAAGTTCCTACTGAAGTGAGTTTATTAGGAGCAAGAGCTATCCCCCCTGTAAACTGAAGACATACGGAGCACAAAAATTTTTTCCACTGCTCTCATTTCTGAATAAATAAATAGGGGCAGGTTTTTCTTTCATCTGAATTTCTCTGCATTTGGAGTGTTTTTGTTTCCCAGTGATCAGTTTTGAGACTGACTTACTCTGCATCATTTTTTTATGTAGAGCTTACTTAGTTTTGCCATACTGTATCAGATTAAGAACAGAAATTTTAGGAGGTGCCAGCCTAGGGGATGGTGGAAGCAGAAGAGCTCTTGTGTACCTAAACTGCCTAAATCTGAGGAAGTGCACCAAAGCATTTGTTAGGAAAGTCTTTAGCCACCTGGAGGACTTATCCTACCTAACTTCAGGCGTTAAGGAAAAAGTATGGATTTTAGTTTCCTAATATTCCATTAAAGTGGAGATGAGCTCTCCCAAAGAGTCAATCAGCTTGCTGAAGATCTGAATTGCCTTTTAGAATTGCTGCTTGTTCAAAGAGCGAGACTAGGGTGGCTAGGCTCCTGGTTAAGCTCCTGCGGTTGTATAGGGACGAATTTGGGTTTATGTGTGCTACTAATTTGTAATTAAGAATGCAGTCATCCTATCAGAGCTGGATGTCACTGTGCTAAGGCAGTCTCAGAGCAGGTCTGAGGCTTATCCTTATGCGGGCGTCTCCTGACAGGTTTGGCTGGTTTTGGCACATACATGTTACACGTGAATCCAGGGGTGTTTAATTTGGCTATCATTAGGAACCCAAAGCAAGGAAAAAGACCAGATTTCAAATAATCTCTTCTCAGCATTTCTCACTGCTTCCTACTCTGCTCAGTAAGTCGTCTATTGTTAATTCCACTTTAATATTCAAAAATACCCTCTTTATTTAAGTAAATACATAAACATGTCATCTACTGTTTGTAGATACCTAAATAAGCTTTGTAAATTCAAACAGTTTGGAAGTTGAAAGTTAGGAATATCTACATTAAACTCTTTCTCAATCTGGAATGAAGTCACCTTGCAACATCAGAGAAAGGTTGTAAAAGAGCATGGCTCTGAACCAGTGTGTCTTTTATATACCCATTCGATCATATTTCCTCTCCTGTTCCACAACAGATTTTTAGCAAAGTAAAGGACCTGTGCCTCAGGGGCATCTGAGCTGCACTTTTTATTTAGACAGTGGAAATGGAAATAGCTGCTACAATTGTCCCCAAAGTTTATTTCTGATGACGCCTTGAAGAACTAAATGGTTTATTTGCAGATCTGTATGAATGTCCACAATAATAATAATAATAATAATAATAATAATAATAATAATAACAACAACACAAAAAACCCAAACCCATAAAAATGGTTCTGAAAATTGTCTTTGGTTTAGGGCAAGTAGCAGCTCCTTTTCTAAAGACAAAGTCTTATCTTTTTGTTATTCTCTTACACAGTTTGTTCAGCTTTTTTAACTAAGAAGAAATTATTAGAAGGCAAACAGAGAATTCATTCAGTTCAGAAGGCTTATCCATGCCTTACTGAACTATGAACTTACTGAGCTATAGTGAAACATACAGTACTATAAATGCCCTCATTGTAAGTTGGACACAAATATTGTCTATAAATACTGGCTCCTGAATAATATACTTTCTTAAAAAGGTTCAAAGACGTACTGTATTTTAAACTGTAGTAATACCAATGTCGCTTGAGTTACAAACATCTGTTCAGAACATTTCTTTAGTCAGCACTGCTTCTTTTACAAGCAAAAATCTGAAGAAAACGTCAAGCTATAGCCATTACATCAGTTAAAGACTTTTCACACCTCTGTAAGGTACAAGTTTATACAAGCTTTCACAAATCAATAAACTTTAAATGAAAGCCTGCCACCATTTTGTGCACAGAAGCATTTCCAAAATTCACTCACTGACAGGTAAAAAGAAAATTAATGTCCCTGGCTAAGAATGGGTCTTTTAATTGTGTGTGTAAATAAAGTATTTTTTTCAATCTCTTCTTGGCTAAATTCCATCTCACTAAGAAAATAATATCATGGGTAACACTATCAGAAAGCTGGTGATGGAAGACATCAAAAGTTTTGGTATCAGCAGAGAAAAGTTCTTTTCAAAATGTCCCTGGAGAAAAGTCTGCTGAAGCCTGTGGAATTTAAACCTTTACAGTGAACACATAACGTTAGCCACTGTCTTACTTCGATTTCTCCAGCAGGACTAAAGGATAATTTTGGAGGACCTTGCAACAGCACTTCTGTAAGGATAGAGATATGTATGAGTCATGGCATGAGCTTATTTGCAGTAGGAATCAAAGGAATAAGAGGGATCTTACTTGTGTTAAGTAACATTAATGTTCCTAGTGTAGTAGTGTGCCTTTCTCAGAAATGACAGGTGAATTGAGAGGGTTGATGATGTATATCAAATAGCATTAAAAGAGACTTGTGTATATCTACTATATTTACATTCATAATTTCTTCTTTGATGTCATTCTCAGGAACTACCACCATAATATCTAAACATATTATGGATTATTTTTGTTTCTTCATATGACTTGAACATGTTTCCTATATATTTTTTGCTTTCTTTGGGTAATAGGATTAAATAAAGTTTTTTTCATTTTATCTCTTTAAATTACTGCAGAGGAAAGATCTCGGGAGAGATGTGTTTTACCTTTCTTAGTGTGTTCAGGAGAAGTTTAAATGAGAAGCTAAACTACTTCTAACTAAATCTGAGGCATTTTTGATTAATTTCTTACTACTTTATTTTTTCTTAATGTGATGCTTTTGTCTGTGATTTTTAAATTATTATTTTTATTATTATGAAACTAACAAGGGCCATCATTCATCTTGTTGGGGATAGATGCCATCTCTTTATATCATAAAGGAACTTTCTAAATTTATGTTCTGACATCATATACAGTAAAGCCAAGTTTAGCCAAACCGTGTGCTTAACTAAATTTCCCTTTCAAAGCAAAAAGGATTGACTGAACCCTGCTATTCACCTGGAATGGCCTGAGACTCATTTCACCATAGAGTTTGTGCAATCACAACAGGCCTGTGCCAGTCCTCTATGACAAAGCTAATTCCTTTTTTATGCCTGTGCAGTTCTGTTATTGTAGAGGCTAAAATTAAAAGCTGAAGACATGATAAAATTTAGCTTTGTCGACTAGAGTGTTGATATAATGTTTTTGATGAACCAAAAGGAAGCTTGCTTAGGTTAAATAAGAGTTTTTACTGTTACATGCCATTAGATGAGTTTCTGGAAAAGACAATAGTAAGGATCAATGAACAGAGTTACTGTTCAGAGTACATGATGTGCTGTAAACTTAATATGAGTGCCACCCTGTTACTTCACAACTTTCAGATCAAGACAGGTGCCATGGTCATCCTACGACACCAAATATAGATGACCCCTATTCCCCAAATAGTCTTTCATTACTTCCTTTGAAGATTCACTGCAGAGCACATGTGATATAAGGTTATTTGTAATTACTGGGGGTTTTTTGTGTGTTTTTTTTATCTTCAGTTTGTTTTATTAGATCTCAGATTTCAAAAATGGAGCTACATGTTATTCTAAAATTCTTATAACTAAGAACAAGATATTTGATTCCTGCAGTGTTTTTATTATTATTATTATTGTTTGTACCTTCTAAAAGCTTTCTCTGGTATTCAGCTGAACATTTGTTTTATTCATTTATGAATGGAGGGGGTTTTGTTAACACTTTGATACTTACTTTACAAAACCAGTAACGTTATGTGTTTTTTCTAACATCTTCAGTGGTTAAGTGGAGAAGAACACTGACTTCTCAGCAGTAAAATAAATCCCCTAGTTTATACAACACATTTTGTGTACAGAGTGTTTATGAAAAAGTTCATAGAGAGGATCAAATTCAAGGATACAATTCCAAGAATGGACATCAAGTGTCTTTGTAGTATTTCTTCATAATTTAGCTCTTTGTAAGTATCGCAGACAGAAAATGAGGTATGAGTCGAGCACTGTTCTACATTGCTGCCATTTCTATCCATTTTCTGAAAGACACACATCCAGAAAAGCTCTATCCAGCTTGCTGAAGAAACATTAACCTTCATATAAACAGAGGCTATTAAACTAAAACATGCATTGTTTTCATGTTGATAATGCTGATAATGGAAATTAGTTTTAACCAGGGCAGCTACTAAGTTAACTGCACAAGTGGATTTTATTTTGTTCTTTTATAAATGCAAAGGACTACTTGTTTAATTTTATGCTTACTTATTATCAGTTTAGTTTTTAAATGCCACCTTTATTCAGAGCTAGAAATACCAAACATACTATCATAATTGATCTTTCTCTACATTGACTCAGAACACAAAGTGATTGTCTGACTGCAGACATGAACTAGAGGAGGTTACTGTTCACAGCAATTGGGGGGGGAGATAGAAATAAACAAACAAAAGACCCAACACAGCCTTTGACCTTCTTTTTCCTATGGGGTTTGGTATTCAAATTGTAAAATTTGCTTCAAAGCATACATTTCCAGATTTTAGGATGTTTTTTTACTAAGATCTGGAGTCCTATTCAGAATACTTGCTGAATCAAGTTTAGATTGACTTTCATACACTTTTTCACTTGTCAATGATTTCTTTTATCCAAACAGAGCTCTCTATTTCCAAGCATTATTTAATCAGAATGTTTCACAGGTGGTATTCACCTCCTACTAAAAAACAGACCTTATCAATTGAATTTTTTTTTTAGTAGAATAGAAGTTATTTTATTAATCAGAAAGTGGGTTTTTTTCTGCGTTTGTTTCTTATCAACCAACCTGTTTCTTTTTCTCCCAGCTAACCTTATTTTCACATCGGAGCAATCTCCTATTTCAACTACTGATGGTGAAATATTTTTCCTAGAAGCAGAACAATTACTCCTTTAATACTAGAAGAACCTTCCTTAAAAGAACAACACTAAGATACTACAAGTCAGTTCTAAGGTTTCTAAAATATTTTTCCTCTAATTTTTTCTGTCCTCTTTTCCTACCCCATCTCATAAAGACTATTCATGTGACATTTGTACTGTAACTTAATAGCTGAAGAAAAAATGTAAAAACATTTTAAAAACTCTCTAAAGATTTTTTCTAATAGATTTTTATAGAATAGGTCCTTGTACAGAATATATGATGGTTATTTGTGGTTTGATGAATGTATTGCCGTAATTTATTTGCTACTAGGAGGAAATTCAGATTTCCCAAATATTTGCAGATATGTTGCTTATTCTTTACTATAACATTGCAGTAGTAGTGCGTGATATTATGTAGTCCCTTATTGTAAGTCTATGTAATGTAACTATATAAGTACATATTTGCTTAGTTAAAAAAAAAAAAAATCCAATGAAGTGTTCTTTATGATCTTGTTACTCACCATTCTATATTCATCACATAGAGACAGAATGAAAAACATAACTTTGGAAAATTTGTAGGCTCTTAATTCAATTAATCAATATAGGATGTTTCCTGTTTTTTTTCCTCCTCACTGAAACCGAAGTTCACAAAATGGACGCTACTTCTCTGTGGGTGAGATCTCCCTAAAAAGAAGAGTTATTATTGGCTGCAGGTCCAGAATAACAAGTTATCTTCTTTTTGTAGTCCTTGCTATAACAAATGCATGTAAATCTTTCACTATTTAAATGGTGCTGTAGCTACTTCTTCATCAGCAATTGGTGAATATAAGATATTCATTAAAGTACATTTTTTCTTTTTCAGGTACTCATCCTTGAGTGCTGCCAGTTGAATTCTTGTTGTGTAGAGCTATAATCAAGACTGATCAATCACTGGTGTGACTTTCCTCTTCATAATATGCTAAAGCACATGGTTGATGTTCCAGGATGATTACCAGCTCCCAGAAAGCTGTTTTGCCACTATTTATAATAATTAATGAAAGCCAAATATGTAGAGCTATCTATTTTTATTTAACTCCAAATGACTGTGCAGTACAATTTCTGAAATATATGGCATACATTGTGGAGACCGACATGATTATAAATAAAATTATTCATATATATGCAGTATTTACTTATCTTTCACCTTTTGGAGTCTCCTATCATCTTTTCTTTTTGAAATAATACCCTGAGAGATATACCTACGGCAAAAATATAACAAAGGTTATGAAAGCAAGTGCATTTAGTTGTAGGCAAATCTCATGGTAATGAAGACCTCCTGACAAAACCATTGCTTTTAGTCAAGATTCTCTGAGGCTTGAATATGATTCTGCTTGTCCCAGAAAGGAAATTATTTTAAGTTTGTTTTATTTCAGATTGGTCTTTCTAAGAGCACTCGGAGGTCAGCTCAGGTCTCAATCCATTCACTGGAAAGACATTGGCTTTTTCAAAACATCAGATGTGCAGCAGGGCTATCTGAAATGCAGGTGTTCTGTGATGAACATCTCAATAGTTTCCACTGAGGCTTCCCAGCATTGGAAAGAATTCAAAATTTGTGTTAGATTAAACACAAAAATGATGCCTCAATTCAAACTTACCTGAATTTTGTGACAAATGTTCTTTGGAATAATGTGCAAGTATCTTAATTTTACTTGATTTAATTGATTTTCTTCTTTTTTGAAACCTCTAATGAAGAACCAAATGGAGTTAAAGTCAGAACACATATATCCTGATCAGCGCTTAAAGAAACTAGGCAAACAGTCACATTAAAGGCAAAAGTCACACACTCTTGAAACTTCTAGCTTTTATCTGTATATGTTTTATCCATATCTGAATATGTTTGAACAATCCTGAGTTAAATTAAAAGAAAAAATAGCAAAATTGTCTTTCTGCAGGTAGTTTGTATTAGCAGTCCAATAAATAAAAGCCAAACAATGAATCAGAAAATGATGGTACAGTGAAAGAATAATATGGGAGTTTACCATCTTATAAAAATAGTACTAGCCAATCCTTATGACATCTGTGGCACAGAAGGAGGTTGACTTTGATCACTCGAAAATGTGTGTTTTCCGTGGAGAAACTAGCCCCTGTTTGTCTTTGTGGTCTTCGGTACAGATTATTTCCTTTTTTTTCTGACCAGAATGGTGCTGTTTTATATTTATTCTGCACTGATGAGAAAGAGTCTTTGCACTTCAAAGAGTAGAGAAATGAGTCATTTATTCACTTATGTTTATGAAGTATTTTGAATTTGAAATGATTACGCTTTTAAAGTATATAAACAATGGTAAAAGGGGAAAAAGCAAGAGGACTGATTCAAATGAAGACAGAAACATAAGGTCCTTGTTTGATGGCTTGAATGAGTGTTTACTTGGCTAAGAACCATTTTAACAAAGATCAAAATTAAAACTGAGCAGGGTAGGTAGCATTGCAACCTCTACTCCAGCAAAAGAGTGTTTTTGAAAGGTGTGTATCTACCTGATTTTCTGATGAATCTTAATTGCTTGAGTAGAAGGTAAATATAATAGCATGTAGTCAAGAGAGCCATGTTATTTTACTTCTAACTGGGAAAGATGTCCAAAATCTCTTTCAAACCCTAGAATAGTTTGAGAAGTTAGTAAGAGTTTTGGATATATATACACACATATGCTTGTATGTATATATTTATAAATATAAACACAGTACCATTTTTTGCAGTTCTTGTATCTAAAGTTTTAGTGTAATAAATATACACAGAAAATGTGTTATCATTGACATTTGCTGCAGAGTCAAACATTCAGAGCATGGTACATGGCATGAGTGTTATGACGATGTGTAATATGAGGTACCTGTGAAATCCATGACTGACTTGGTAGGTTCCTAGTAGGAACAATGTTATTACAAAGAGATTTGTTATAGATCCTGATAATATCTGTAAAAATTAAGTAGTTAAATAGCATATCTAGTGAAATAATGGTATGGTAAAATTTAGAAGAAATTTTCTATCATACAAAACTGCTGTGATGGAAAATTTCTCTAAGGACTGGAAGCTTGAGGACAAGTCATGCGTAAACTAAAGCAGGTTATGGGTAGCAAAAGGAATCTCTGGGACTTAGGACACAGTGCAATAGTAATGGAAAACTACAACTTTTTCTGACCTGAGCCCGTTGCACCACTTAATATATGAGAGAGGAGCTCTCCCTATTTCTTGCTCACATATATCTTGTCTGTTTTCTTAGGGGGAGAAATATGCAGTGACAAAGAGGGGAATAATTACGTCTTTCAGGGGCTTTGCAATCTAAATTAAATATTTAGATCTAAATATTCGGCAGGAATATATGCTGATATATAAAAACAATGAATATTTCCTCTCACATCAGTTACTTAACCAAACACCTTTCTTCTCGTAGTTCATTGTATCTGTTGCATCACTGTATTTACTTAGCCAGTGGGTAAATCTTCACACCTGATTTTAAGTTGATGAGTGAGATGCTGCCTAAGGATTAAATCACCACTTGGCCAGGTAGAGAATTTAGGGGCTATGCTTTTTATCTAGGCACCTTGTCTGAAGTGTCTGTAGATCAGAGAGGCACAGGGAGCAGTTGTGTCTATATAACCAGCTGCAAAAGACATTGCAGGAGCATTTTGATGGCATGATTTATTGATTATTTTTTCACTTAAATATATTATACTATAAACTATATATGAAGCTTATAGGTTACTAAATATAGTATACAATATACAGCTTAGGATTCCCCCTCTGAGTGATCTCTTGTTCTGACCATCACTACCTGCAGAAGAGAAGGTGTGAGAAAGCCATACTTTGACATAGTACCTTCCATCCACAGGGATAATAACCTTGGAGGGATTACTGCAAGGAAGCCCCTCCACTTGGGGACTACAACAGGGCTTATCGAGAGCCATTCACAGCTGAGTAGTACATGGGTGCAGTTCTGGCTTTGTGGTCATTATCTAAGATCAAATGACAAACAGTAAAAAGCAAGGCCAGAAAAAATATGCTGAAGTCATACCAGCCAGTTTACCCAAGTGGTCACTGTAATTCTTTTCAGATCAAGTTTTACTCCCCTTTTGATTCAAACCCCTTTTTTATTTGGTAAGATAAGGAGGAGGGAACAGTTATGCCCTAGCTTAAGTGGGTTCATAACCATTTCTGGGAGCTGCGATGCATATATTAAGACTATACCACATACAATACAGTGAAGCAAGCAATACTTGAAAGTTGAAAAATATATACGTACACGTATTTAAGTGCATTAAGAGATAGTAACATAATTTTGAACTTAGATTGTTTCAGGAAAACTTTAGAGATGATGTCACTTGCCTCAGGAAAAACAAAATTCCGGAAGGCCATGAGTGGGACTTGTGTGGGTTACTCTCAGGAAACTGTTCAGACATTAAAAAATTTTTAAGCCAGTATTTCAACCCTCTGTATTTTATTGTACATTAAATGGAATTTGATTGTTCTTTAAGCCTTGTCCCAAGCAAGATGATAACACTTCAGGTTAGAGATAGGCAGGAGCCAAAATGAAGGCAGAAATTGCAGAAGAGTCAGGAAGTGGCTTTATGTATTACTCATGGGGAATGGATGACACTATCACTGCTGATCAGTGAAGATATTTTTGCCAGTTACTTAAAATATTAATATCTCCTGAATAAGATGGTTCCTATGTGATATGAATCCATAGCTACCCTTCATAGAGTGTCAATGTCTGAAGAGGTGCCAGGCTAATGCAGAATGCGAAGTGCCATCTCTCAAAGAAAATTCAAATATAGGATCCCTTCTTACAGTAGGCTAGAAAAGCAGTCACTAAAGACTGTTACTAGAAGAAGGGACTTTTATTATAAATTTTTATTAAGAAATCTCATGGGAGCTGTTTATTTGCTTCCCCTCCGAGCCACCCAGCTGTTCCTTCCATTTGTGGTCTTAGGGCTAATTACATAATGTCCCTAATTTATACTCACTGGTAAATCAGATCAGAGCATTACCTGGAGGGAAGCACTAATCAGAGAAATTTCAGAACAAATTGTCTAAAGAGCTTGTTTAGTGTGATTAAATGCAAGTGATGGGCCTCTCTCTCTCTTCCACTCCCCCCCGCCCCATGCCTTTAAATCCATGAATATTTACCTTAGACGAAAACCTCACAGATTAAAAAAAGAATCCCAGCAATTACAGTTTTAATTAAAGGGATATAAAACAAATGGCAGTGCTACCCAAGAGAGCAAACTGAATTTCTTATTTGTGGGTATGTGCAGATGAATGCTGTATTCTCTTACTACTGTTTTAATATCTTAGAAATAACAAAGTGGACAGTAAGTGACTTACATCATAGATGAGTGGAAAAGAGATACATGTGAATCCCTGATTCATATTGTGTCTGCTGCATGTTGTCTAGGAACAGAGAAAAACAAAGAAGAAAAGTATGCAGTCCTTTGTCCTATATAGCCTTGGAAAATATACGGTTTCATCTTTATAATGGCACATATTGGTTGAGACGTTATCAAAGTCCTTGCTGAGCAGTAGAAAGGACTAAGTAGAAATGACCCTCTGTACTGTGGCTGGGGAAGGATGAAAAGCTCCTCAGTTTGTATCACTGAGAGTTAAATAACATGGAAGTGGGGTGATCCCTGTCTCACGCAAACTGTCTCGAATAGCTGTCTCGAGTTCATAAGGAGAACAGTGGGCAGCAAGGAAAAGTGTGAAGTTGAACAAAAGAAGAGATATGACTCTTTTGTTTTGCTGGTGGCACAGATTTTGGTTGGAGAATTTGGAATCAGATTCATCCACCAAGATGCACCAACAAAGGAAAAGGAGTGAACGGAGATTTAGGAAATGAATACCAGCATTTTAATACTCTATCTTGTATTGTGCTTATGGATATGTAAATGATCTGTTTTACAAGAGAATGAAGAGGGTGATATATTACCATGCTCTGCCTTGTTCCTGATCCCTTTGAATTTCTACTGTATCATGTGAATTTGAAGTTGTCTGACATTCTATAATTAAATTTCTTGTCTTGCGTTGACCTTGAATACGTTGACTCCATTATTCCACAGCAGCTAATGTAATGTAATGTCAGCCTTCTTCCTGAAGTGACATCCCGCTTCTGTGAAAGGACATCATGTAAACTTTTTTCCTTGAAGAAAATACCCTGAACTCCTTTTTTTTCTGACCTTGTATAAAAATAGCAAGAATTTGGAACCAGTACTACAAAGGTTATTTTAATAGGTACTCACTTCTTGGGCACATTAAGGTAATGTAGTAATTATCATCTGAAATAATAGCTCCTCTTCCCTGCCTCTTGATTAGAGACAAAAAGAAACAAATCATGTGAGCAGTGTATGAAGCCTGCTGAATGGGTTTTGAGACACTTTGATTTGCACTCAGACTGATCTTTACAGCATTTAGGAACAAGTACCTTTCTAGTCTCCCTAGCTAAACAGCTCTGTTGAGAAAATATTAACCAGCTGAAAGTGGTATATAGATTCCTAAGGGAAAATCCCCCATTACAGAGCAGAAATGCTTCTAGAAGTAGGTGACTGCCAAGATTTCTGTAATAAAAGCAGTAGTTCATAACACAGGCAAAGTGAAATAAAGGAAAACAAAATCCTTATGGGCTACAAGTTAGTATATGGTGCCAATCTCCCAGAAGGCTTAAAAAATTCTCAGAAGGAGAAAAATACTTTAAACTTCTTTTTTTTCTTCTTTAGAAGAAAAACACTGTTTGTGCTTTTCCTTTTATAAGATAGGTTCATTTCTCCAGGTCTTTGGCCATAGCATTGGTAGACATATTCTGACTAATATTATTTTAACTGGTGAAGTTTGTTCCCTGTGCATATATATAGGCACTAAGAAATGCCCCCAAAACTTTTGTCTTGAACTTTGAAAGTGCCAAAATTTAATAATGTACGATCTGCTGTTATCTTTAATAATAAGTATCCTTGAAATGCTGTATCCATGTCTCAGCTCTGTTTAGCCGGTTTGACTACAAATACACAGTTTCTTCCAGTTGTAGGATGCATGGGCCCATGTCCTGCATGGAGGAACCATATAGAGAAGCTGTCTTAGGTGTGCAGTGTATGGCAAGAAGCAGTTACTTATTATAACTTCTTTTTTTTCATCCTTCTTTCATAGTGTGCTCTCTTGATGACTGGCTAGCTCTGCAGTTTCTAAATATGGTTTGTGCTAGTGTCTGAGAGGCTATAATCTACCTTAATACAAGGAACTATGTTTATATCATAGGAGGAGCTTGGAGGGAGTAGAAGGTAAGTGGAAGAAATCTCTCATCCTCAAATTTTATACTTTCTTCTAAATTGTTTTTGGAGTTCAATGAAGGAGTAGCCAGCATATGATGAAACTCAGCTTGCTATCAGAGTGTTGTGTTGCTACTAATGAGCCTCTTCTGCCATGTCTGAAATATCTGCTTAGAAAAATAATTTGTAATTTGGAGTGCTATGAAAATAAAATCATTTTAATTGTTGAAAGACTCATTCAATTTGTCTCAGTTATGTGGCTACTGGACCTAATGTGAAGAAACATGATGATAAAATGTCACATTGCAGGATACTGGTGTGGGAGTGGGAACAGAGGTGGCAACAGCCCCTGGGAAGGGATTTATCTCCTTACTTCCATCTTTCAGAAGCAGTGGTGGTGCTTCCAGCAGCTCTGTGCCAGAGGGAGGTGGGACAGTGCTGGAGCTGTTCCCCAGAGGCAGTGCTGCCTGGGTGACTTGGAGGCACAACCTGATCCTTTGCAGCATGACCCACGGATGAAGAGGGGTGAAAACGCAGCCATTTCCTATATTGTAGAGATGCACCTACTTTTGTACAGATCAGGTAAAAGTGTCTATCAGAAGTACACCACTAGGTATGTCTTCTGCAAGTGGCTTGGAGACTGCCTTCAGGATCAGGCTTGTGAGGCACAGTCAGAGAGAGGTCCTATGTGTTTTCACAGAATCACAGAATCGCATAGGTTGGAAAAGACCTTTAAGATCATCTAGTCCAACCGTAAACCTAACACTACCAAGACCATCACTATACCATGTCCCTAAGCACCTCATCCAAATGTCTTTGAAATACCTCCAGGGTTGGTGACTCAACCACTTCCCTGGGCAGCCTGTTCCAATGCTTTACAACCCTTTTGGTGAAGTAAAATTTCCTAATATCCAGTCTAAACCTCCCCTGGCGCAACTTGAGGCCATTTCCTCTTGTCCTATCACTTGTTACCTGGGAGAAGAGACCGACACCCACCTCTCTACAACCTCCTTTCAGGTAGTTGTAGAGAACGATGAGGTCTCCCCTCAGCCTCCTTTTCTCCAGGCTAAACAACCCCAGTTCCCTCAGCCGCTCCTCATAAGACTTCTGCTCCAGACCCTTCACCAGCTTCGTTGCCCTTCTCTGGACATGCCCCAGCACCTCAATGTCTCTCTTGTAGTGAGGGTCCCAAAACTGAACACGGTATTCGAGGTGCGGCCTCACCAGTGCCGAGTACAGGGGCACGATCACTTCCCTAGTCCTGCTGGCCACACTATTTTTGATACAAGCCAGGATACCATTGGCTTTCTTGGCCACCTGGGCACACTGCTGGCTCATATTCAGGCGGCTGTCAACCAACACGCCCAGGTCCTTTTCTGCTGGGCAGCTTTCCAATCACTCTTCCCCAAGCCTGTAGCGTTGCATGGGGTTGCTGTGGCCCAAGTGCAGGACCTTGCACTTGGCCTTGTTAAACCTCATACCATTGACCTGGGCCCATCGATCCAGCCTGTCCAGATCCCTCTGTAGAGCCTTCCTCCCCTCAAGCAGATCAACACTCCCACGTAACTTTTGATTCAGGTATTTGCATTCTACACATGCAGTCACTGTTGACCCGTGCAAGGCCAGAAGAGTGGAGGTTTATGGCTCATCCAGATTCAGAAGTCACATGGACAACTAACAGAGAGGAAGCAGAGGGTTTGCTGAAGACTGGCCACTGATATTTTAGACTGAACATGACAAGCTGCCAAGAACATCTAATGTCAATGCCCTATTCCTGTTTTCCGTGAGTAATCACATAGTTATCTATATGAACACACAAGTATGTTCTCCTTGGCGTAAGGATAACAAGAAGGAGCTAAAGATCCTATCATGTGATCAGCTTTAAATTTAGAGGTAATAAAATATTCCTCTGGAGTGATCAGGAGAGTTTGGACACTCTCCGAAGACTACGAAGATTTGTATTTCGTACTCCTGGTGTGATCTTGAGTAAATCCTTTAATCTACCTATGCCTGAATTTTTCTTCCCCAAAGATGTTAATAGTGCCTTTCTCTTCAATATGTATTTCTCTTATCTGTGTAAGTTTCTGGTAAAGGAACTGTCTGTTTATTGGTACTTGTGCAGAATTAATGCACTGAAGTCCAATTCTTGGTTCATGCTCTAGGCAGTACTGTAATATAGGTAATAATAATACTTATATACTTTTAAGGAGTGTAATATGTATAAAAAGACTGCGTGTAGTGAAGTAGATGATAGAATTACAGTGAATGGAGATTTAAGACTCTGACACCATGGAGGAAAGTTTTACAGGTATTTTAAAATGATATTTGAAAGCAATGATTTCAAAGTTATAAATAGCAGTTATGCTGCACACTTTCATTTCCATTACATGGCGATTAGCTATTATTAGATATTTTTGTCTTTGAAAAATATCTTTCTAAAACATATATAAAGGGCATTGCTGTTCAGTGGAATAATGCTACATGTAAATTTCTAAAATACATTTAAGATCCCTAATTCATAATCATTCATAGTAATTATTTGCAATGTTTATAGTTGGAATAAATGCCAACAATTGCCAAATAAATGACAGTTTGATAGCAGAGTTCTCACAAACTAGTCAAAATCAGGTCAAACCTCTTTTATGAGTGCTTCATCCATTAGCCTATTCAACGCACAGAGTCAATAGCTAAAGCTTGGTTTCACACACCAGAGATTCTGAGCAAGGGAGAGTGGCAGGAAGAAATTTTTAACTTTATAACTGATTCACACTCTTTCTGCTAACTGCTCTATTAGGACAAATGAAGTTTAAATTGCTTGACTGAAAATTTATTTTATTTGCTCAAGCTTGAAGTTAAAACTGTGCTCTTCCTTGACTCTCTGTGCCTATGAAATGGCCAGAATTGATAGCCCATAAAATAGACTAACTTTTCACTGGCATCCTGTCAATATTTTGTTATCTGAAAAGATCAGGGAAATTAGAATTATGTAGTTTTGTGTCTTCTTGGAAAAAGATGTTGTAGAAAACTAAAACTTTAATTCTGACAGGAAGAGGTAGCATTTGTTTGGTTGTGGGATTTTTTTTTTTTCATTTTAAAATGATAAATGGTTTATTTTCAAAGGGAAAATATTACCAATGTTTTTGATTGACCAAAGTTTTAAAAAGCAGCTAAGGAGTCTGCCTGCAGAACCAGATTGCCAGATGGATACCCCAGTATTTAAAGGACCCCTAATCATCAAGTTTGTTGAAAATATTTGGCACTAAATTTTATACTGTATTGAATAGAGATTTAAGATTAAGTTACTCCATAGCATACATATTATATAATTTAATCCATATTTTCACTTTCTCATACACTTTAGGTGAATGTTCTAATGAATAACTGTATCTGAATAAGTTGGCTCTTCAATGATGGTGCTTCAAAGCTCCAAAATTATTGTTATATATAATGTACCATCCCCTTTCTTTCAGCTTCTCTATGAATTGCCTAAGAGCTGTTAAATGGGTATAGGAAAGAAAGTGTCTTATAGAGCGTCAAACCTGGCAAACTGGAGAACAGATAGCAACAATTCATAAATTAGATCCCTGCAGTATTCTGAGAAGGAATCTTCAGGGAGCATCAGTTTTCCAAATAGCAATTTCAGAATATGTCTTTAATATGCTTGTTAGAAAAAATAAATCCAATATTATTTTAAAAGTAACTGTCTGTTTACATTCAGCTGTCAAAAAATAAACATGGCTAATGACCTTTCTGTTTTAGCAAGTAAAACTACAGTTGTTGTGCAGACTCAGCTTTTTTCTTATGTATATGATAGTAAAGAATCTTTACAAGTTACTAGGTTCTAAGAAGGTTTTTTTGGTGATTTTCAAATCTGCTTTCAGAGAGGTTGTATAATGAAAATCCTAGTCAAGCTACAATCATAGGAATGCAGAACCACAGAATAATTTAGGCTGGTGGGGACCTCCAGAGGTCTCTAGTCCAAACCCTGCTAAGGGGAGTAGGGCTAACTTCAAAGTTAGATAAGACTGTTCTGAGTCTTACTGAGTTTTGAATATATCTAGGGTTGGAGAGTCTACAGCATTTCTGGGCAATCTTTTCCACTGCATATCCATGTTTATTGTGATTTTTTTTTCGTGGTACCTGATCAGAATTTCCCTTGTTTCAACACATGACTTGCAGCCAGAAAAGTCTGTCGCAGCTTTCCCTACAATCCCTTCTAGGTAGTTGAAGACTGCAATCAGATCCCCCTTAAGTGAGCAAGCTTCACTCCCTCACATTCTCCTCGTGGATCATACACTCCATATCCCTGTTGGTCAATATGTATTATGTACTGGGGAACCCAAAACTGAGCAAAGAAAATGTGACCCCAGAAGAGTGCAACGAGGGGAATATTCCCTTCAATATTCCCATCATGCACTACCTTATGCAGGGCATCTCTGAGCATTCTTACTTGTCTTTTCCTCTTTGTGGCACTGGATCCACACCCAGTCAGGCATGACTTAACCAGAAGCCTCTCAGCAACACCTTCCCTACTTCACCTTTTGCCAAATGCCTCTGTGGGTTCTCCAGGTGACCTTTTGTAAATAAAAGGAAGCTACAGTCCTCCAGCCTCCACTATATTTTTCCCTGTCTGCCCCTCACTCAAGCACAACCTTTGACTCTTCCTCTTGGCAGTTCCTTCATCTGTCATGTCTATGTCTCTGCCAAAGCTCCTCTCCCAAAGGTGAGGCCACAGTCCCTAGTCCTGGTGTTGGAGAGGAGCTCAGCCACCCCCTGTAGCCCGAGACCTTGGGAGCTCCCTCATGGCCCAGGTTGCTGCAGCACGAGGGGTGATGCTGTAGCCTGTGCCCAGAACTGTGCTCCCTGGCACACCTCCATCAGCCTCCTTGGGCAGTCACCATCCATCCAGAACCTCTGGACTCAATGGATACCCTCAGCCTAGCCTCTCTATTGTTTTCCATGGGGTTGTGGAGATAGAGGCAGTTGAAATCTATCTTTAATTTTGAGATTCCCCCGCACCCCAAGACTGAATAGAAGCAGTAATAAAATAGGAGGAAAAAAACCCCAGAACTTCATCCGGTTGAAAGGAAGAGTTTTACATGTCTGAGTGAATTCTGGCTCCCTTTGAAGGAATAACAAAGCTCCCACTGACTTCAATGGAGTAGGACTTATCCCTGTTATTTGTGGATAATCTCTTCTCTGGTGAGCATCTGGGATCTGAAATAGCCTGTAGCCTCTGACATAAAGAGTAAAAGTTTATCTTCATTCAAAGTTTTATGAAATTAATATAATAAAAACAAATAAAACTTTTCTTTTTCCCCTGAGGAAATGTGCCTTTAATAACTGGATGGCAAATATATTACATGCAAGTTTTATTCTACTGAATATAAGTGGTAAATTTATTAGGTTGGCTATTGAACATAATTTTAATAACAATTGATTATTAAAGCCATTTTTCATTTCCCTATCATTGAGTATTCATAGTTCTTACACACTTCTGTTAATTGTTCTGAAATATAATTAATCAATTTAAATGAAGTTGCTCTGTGATCAATAATGATGTTACTGTGCCACACAAGGGTCAGGAAAAGTCCGTGAAATAGGGAACACAAAATGACTGTGAATGTATTTGGGAGAGACAAGGAGAAGAGAGATATTTTACAAAGCACAGAAGTGGGTTTTTTTGAGGTCTTTTCTTAATAGTCTTCTCTAATGGATCACAAAGGATTTCTGGGAATACCATTTTTAAAACTAAAAGACAAAGCAGCATGAATCATGCCCTACCTGTTGACTACCTTGCCATGGAAAAATCTGTAGAAATGTGGCTCAGTAGGGTTCAGATAAAGATTAGATTCCCATTAGTAAGAATGTAAAAGAAGGTAGGAATAACATCTGAAGTTATTCTAGCTCAGAAGATGGCTACAAAGGCTATTTATTAATTACTCTGATGATAAGCCAAACACACCCATGATAAGAAGAGAAGAAACAACAACTATTGTGATGGATTTCATAAATCATTAGTCATGGTCTACTTTACCTTTCTTTTAAGGATTACCCCTACTTGAACAAAAGGTGATACACTGATCTTGTCACGTAACAGCAAACTTTGTGAGACTTTTCTTGCTGCTAACCTAAGCAAACACAGACTATGATCTCTGTAGACTCTCCCCTATTAGAAGAAAGGTAACAGGTCAGATTGTGGGTATATATTGTGGTACGAATATATCAGCTTCTTGTTCTTGCTTAAGTCATATCATTCATTTGTGGAAACTTCAGCCAGTTTAAAAGCCCAGATTTCCTTTCCATGGAAAACAGTGCAGGAACAGAGGTGATCTCAGAACTGATCTCATCCCAGGATCAGGCTGGGACATGATCTAGGAATGGACCCAAACTCTGGAGCTCAGAAGCACTCCTGGGTCCTCTAGACAAATACAGCCTTATCTAAAGCTGTATATAGCCACCGATGCTCTGTTTTGAAAGGTGTTCTTCTGAGACTAAAATTACAGATCTGTGGTCTTAGGGTTTTTGGCCGAGGCTATTGAAAATCTCAAAATGCCTTGATCCCTCTCGCACCTTCTTTAAAAATGTATTTTGGCTTGCTAGAACCTGCTCTTGCAGACCTCCATGTTTATGCATGGCCAGGTTACAGCTAACCTTTAGACAATTTAGCAATCTCCTTTTCTATACCAGTATCTGCACCAAATGTCAATGTACTAATAATTTACAATTATACTCTAGACTGTTGTAGTAAAACCCTTAGAAAAGAACAAGAAAAACAAACAAAACAAAAGCCCTACAGAGTCTAATGACAGGGCGATATTTTATGTCTTACATAAATATAAGTCTAAAAGCAAAAAGTTGCATTATTGAAATAAATGGTAGTAGATAAAGCATTCTCTATGTGGTAGAAACTGGACCTACCAAATCACGGAGTATCTGTCTACTTTCCTCCTTTCCTCTTGGTGCATTGCAGCCCGTGAGACAAGCCAGTGTTTAAATGACAGCCACTTCATAACCAGATACTATTTTCTAGGAGACTTTGGTAAACTGAATCCTGTTTCAGGAAGCAAAATTCCATTGAACCTGTATTAGTGACATTCTAATTTTGGAACTTGGCAAGTGTATGTGTGTGTGTTCAGCAATACTCCAACAACTTTAGAACATTTTAATGTATGATTTTGATACAGGCACTTTGTTAGAAAGCCTGTTCTGAAACCAGTGGACCCCTGAAGGATGTTGATTAATAGAAATGAATGCACTAATAAAGAAGGAGGATTTCATTCTACAAGATCCCTGTTCAGACTGGCCAAACCAAGGAATTTAGATCTGATCAGAGAGATTTCATTTTTGTTTCTATTGTGGTGTTTTAAGCTTTCTAGATATTTCACTGAGTTGTTTTTACACCTGCTTTTGCTAACCCTCTTCCATGAAATTTTCTTAAGTGCCAACAAGAACAAAGAAAACAGTATAAAGTGGTATTAATTTCTTAAGGTTAATGGTGTGCTTAAGAGTAACTTTAATTACATGGATCTGTAAAGAACACACTGATTTAAAGAAAAAAATATTGGAACAGTTTTAACTTTCATTATCATCATCAAAAAAAAGTTGTTCCTTCATCAAAAATGTTTTGAGCTTCAAGCTCAACTGAACTTGAAAAATTCAGAGCAAAATTCTGCCAGATTTAATCTGAATCCTTCTCTGGCATATAAAACTTGGATGAGGTTTTGATATTTCTGGATCATATTGAGAAAATAGGTCCAACATTCAAATTTGTAAGAAAACTGTCTTGTGTTCTTTTTCAAGGATTTTTTTTCTTAATCTTCCACAGACTTTATATGACCTCGAACAATATAAATCACTTCAAAATTTTTTATGCTTAATTTTGCCTAAATATAGGAATGATGTACTACATTATCAGGGATACTATGGGTTTAAGTAATTAATTTATTTTAAATTTTTAATTTATTTTTTAAGACATAGCAAGAAATGAATGTTACAACTTTACAACTGTAACAATTTCACAGTGAGAAAAAGAGGTACAAAAGTGTCTCTTCAGATATTCTTTCCTATTGTAAAATCAGTTCACATGAATCAAGCGTATGCCCCCTTTATTTTCTCTAAGTGTCATTCTCTGAAGCACTGTGTGTGAATAGGTTTAGCTGGCTAGACTGCTTGTGAAACCTGCATTTAACATTTATACAAAATGAGCATTCACTACTGGCAGTGTTAACATAGACAGCCAATCAGAGATTGGTAGCAATTTTGTGCAAATTAATTGACCAATCAAGTCTAACAGTTTAAATAGCAAATATAATGTGAGATAGAGTTTGACACGTTTGAATAGTCCTTTTGTTTGCTACACTTAGGCTCCCACAGAAAGCTGCTATTCAGGGTAAGTGAGAGTACTGACTGAGAGCTAATCCGCATTTTCTACAGACAAGAGGTTTTAATGACCAAGCTATAAAAATTAAGGAATAATAATTAATTTGATAATTTAAAATACGTACCTAATAAAAATATTAGTAATGGTCAGAAGTCTCTCATGAGCAGAAAAATTAGATCATTGCAGAATGATTCACTGTGAATTATTCACACAGCTGTAGAAATGATTCAGACTGACATATTGATGGGTAGAACATGCCCATAAAAACAGGATATTCCCCACTCTTTGTTATCCTTTGTGTGTTACATGGCTTTGACTGAGATTCTACAAGTACATGCAAAGCAATGAATGCTAGCCAGCAGATTGATCCCTGATTTTCCTGCAAGCACGAAGTTAAAGGATATGACCCAACAGGAGCAACTGGCTGACGAAACAAATGGAAATTACATTCTCAGTTAACAGTGGAGTTATCAACTGAAATGCATATTATGTACTCTTTGGCTTCAGTTTTATGAGAGATGTACATAAAAGTTCAGTCAGCTGATTTTTTTTTTTGGTCAACTAAAACACTTCTTAGTAATAAACAAACAGTTATAAGAAACAGGTCATCTTTTTTATTGCAAGCCAAGCAAACTTCCAATGGTTAAATTAGTGTGACGAAATATGCTGTGAAACTTCAGTGACAGGCGCATAATATTTTTCTGAAACAACATGTTTTGGAACTGACGTCTCCCTGCTTCTTCATGTAAGAATAATGGTATTTCTGTAGTTTTAGATACATTTTTTCTATTGAAGTTACAGTAATACTGATCTCAGTCAAGTTCACCCTGATGAATTTATGAATAGTTCCATTTAATTTTTAGTATGAAGAACTTTCCTTTGTCTAAAGGTAGCTTCTGTACTAACAGTTTAGCAGCTTAGTGACTGTAAATGTTAATAAATGGAACATAGTCTTCGAAAAGACAGAAAATATATCTGTCATTCTTCCTTGAATATGTAGCTGCTCCTTTTAAAACACCACAGCTGGTACCCTTTGATTAAGTAATGTCTATCAAGTGGATTACTGTAAACGGAAATTTTATAGTGCTCATATTTGGATAGGAGAAACTAGATTTGTAAACACATGCGCACTGTTTTTCAGCTGCACAATGCAATGAAGGTTTTAAGCAAAGAAGCATCATAAAATATTTGACCTTTTGGATTTTTATTTGTACTCTTCTGAAGCTGTCCCAGTAAGATTTGATCCTGAACATGAAATTGGAAGACATTTTGTGTTTATTTTTTTGTATGCTATGGTGTGCTAGGTACCTTCTAGGAAAAAAAAAAAAGAAAGAAAAAAGTCTAGTCTCATTCTTCAAAGAACTGTCACAGTATGTTCTTCACCTTGCTATACCCTTTGGGCTGGAATATTAACTCAGATAATTTCACTTAGAAAGAGCTCCTAAAGGGTGTTACTTCTTTTATAGAAAGGAATGAAGAAATGAGTCCTATCTTAAAGATCTTGTGGTCTCTTACCATGAATCTAAGAATCCTTGGGCCATGAAATACAGTCATTTTGGTAGATAATCATATGTATGGACCTCAAACCCTACTTTTCTCTAAGAAATGTAGGCAGCAAGCATCACTTCATTTACAATTTAAGCGCTCAGCTCCAATAGTGATTTACAAATCTTGTTTAACTGCTAAGGAGTCTTGAGAAGCATAGATATCTTTGTTCATAAAGTTAGCAGCCCTGTACAGCCTGGTCCAGTAAGTATTTGCACGTACAGAAAGTTCATTCAAAAATCACTGTCCATAAATAAGAGTGGGAGGAGATGGCCAAGATCTTTTTAATAATACACTCATAATTGGAGAAGTTGTGTGGGAATTACTAAACTTGGGTTCCCTTCTCACACTTAAAAAGCTCAAACCTGTATCTTCCACTTCAGTCGCTAAGCTTTCTTCCAGAGTGCTTTTCAAAAGAGTTTTCTGGACATGCTTTTCACTTCTTTTGTCCAAGCTAGTTCATTGCATGGCAAGGAATACAGGAGTCACAGGGCCAGAAGAAAAAAAAAGAAAAGATAAAAAGAAGGGAAAAAACGGTCTTGACTCTATATTAGAATAAAAAGGGATTGCTTCTGGTTTTTCAGTACAGTGACATCCATAAACATCACTGGGCATCAGAATGAGACTCCAGAGTCACCTTTTCCATGCTTTCTGTCAGGAATCTCATTTGCAGTTCCTGTAAATTTCAATGGTGAATGAGATAAAAACTTTGAGGTCTTTTGGAAAATGAAAACTTAGTCCTGAGAAACAGGAATTCACTTTTCCTTGCAGTGCCTAGGAGAGCTGCACACACACTGAATAATGTAACAGGCGGCGTGGGTGGGTGTGCATGTGCAGGCAGAACATCCCAGTGCCACTGCTGGTTCACAATGAAAATTCATTCCCAGACATGTCTTTTCCACACAGTCATTTTAACACATTCTTCCTAACCTGAACATGTTGAGCATAAAGGAACTTCATGCATCGTGCTGTTTATCCTTGACCTTTCCTGTTGGGTTCAGGGAGGTACACTTGTCTTCTACTTTCTCTTGGAAAATTCTAATTAAAAGAGAAAGGAGAGATTTAAATGTGTGAAATTTTAATAGAGTTTCCCAGTGTAGCAATTGTACATTATGTCATCTTGGATAAATTTTGACTGAATTAGCTTTTGCAGAATGCCCACCAGACCTGCTTTCACAGGCTGTTTTGCCATCTGCACTATTAAAACATCCCCATTAAGTGTGCCTAGGGTTTAATCTTTCTCAACTGATTACAAATTGTCCATAATGCACAGCCTGAAATAGAATTGCAGGAATTAATTTTTAAAAATTAAACTTGCAAATTCATTATACCAGAAACAAAAGGATAAATCTAGTTATAATAATTTTAACCTGGAAAGGATGAAGATTATGTTGGTCACAGACACTGATAATAAAGATCAGATACTAATAAAGTAAAATCATTTGACTCACGGGTGTTCAGGAAAGTTTTAATGTGTTTATATTGCAAGCCTGAGGGAAGCTCTTGTATTTCTCTGGAAGTCTGGTTGGAATGACTGTATGTGAGTCACTGCCCTCTCACTGGAGTTAAATGATACATACTCATAGACTAAACAAAAATTACAAAAAAAGCTACTTTGTAAACCAAATATCTGTTCTTCTAGATATATGGAAGGGAGAAAAGTTTGCCATTTTCCTGTACTCTCCTTAACAATGGTTTTGTTATAAAATATTATTCCTTATTTTTGTCTCTGAAAAAGGAAAAAAAGTAAGGGGGAGTCTAGAAGGTACTGTTCGGAAACTGGATGTATAGCTTCAAATCTTGCTCTGTAACTGTCACCTTCTCCCTGTTCAGACAAGTCATGTATATCCTGCCCTGCACTTCAGTTTGCTCCTCAGTTATCCTTACCTATCTCATGGAAGGTATGGTTCCTGTATTAAGACAGAGGGTGATAAATAGTCACACAGAGCTAACTCAAGGACAGCTTTGAAGCAGCTGAAGTCAGTAAAGTCAATGGGTTTATAGAATGCATGTCTATTGTTCTACCATTAATGATGTATTTCCTGTTTGGGGGTCTCTTCTGCAACAAAAAAAGGCCACTGTGTGGATTCTGCTTAGAATCTGGATTCCTAAAATAAGATTTTTTAGCCTGGTTCCATATCTATTTAGAAGTAAGTAACATATGGATAGAGAAGGCAAAGAAGTAAAAGTCAGGAATAGTTCAGGCATTTTAAAATATCAGAGCTGTATAAAACCACCAAGGGTGTTGTAAGTCTTGGCTTGAACTGGTATTCCCATGATTTCCAAGCTCATTTTGGCAAAACTGAAACCTGAAACCCTATGAACGTCCTTTAGTTTAAACTCCTAGTCCTGTCAACCTTGAGGTTTCCTCTGCAATGCAATTTACATCATGAGAGTGCACCAAGCCACAGAAGCTGAGAGTCTTAGCCACTGCAAAAAAAAATTGGCATATGTTGTCATGGTTTGACAACAGGTTTTTAGAGCTACAATGCTTCACTAGAATTCAGACATCCAATAGAATGACTACAAATTATGATTTTGGATGCAGAAAATGGTTCTTTTGAAAATTACTGATTCCATTTTGAGCATGCTGAAAGAAATGGCATTTTCTGATGACAGCCCTGGTGTCTACCCTCTGGACTGTATGCTGTATGTAACCTTATTCTGCACTTTTTCTCCCCTCTGTGTTCATCTTTATCCCTGAAAAATGTTTCAAAAGCTGAATATCTGAACATTTCTTTCCTCAAAAAAAGATAGGGAAAACACTCTATTCAGATTTTTAAGGTAAAAATTCCAATACTAAAGCTGTTCTTGAAGGGGTAAAGAGAAAGCAGATCCGTCTCAACACTGGAACAACATCCTTGCGTTCCTCTGAAGAATCCATCTGGATTTCTCAGACAATCAGTATTCCTTAGAACATTCATTCTTTGCATGTCTTAGAGCTGGGAAGCTGGATGTGCCACATCAGGGCTCAGAGTCTTGACTCTTGGTTCAGAGCTCCAGACCACCTTTTCTTTTATGACTGCTGACCTAAAAGTAGCAAAGAAGAACGATTGGGAGATAGATAAGTATGCCCTCATCTAACCCTCAGGTGTCTGTCACCATTCTATACTAGATGAATAGTGCATTGATCAGCATGTGCCTTCTTACCTTGTGCATACAAAGACATTGTGGTGGCATATTTCCTCTTTCTCTTGCACTTTGCACACCACATCTGTCAAGAAGAAATATGGGCTAGGCAGTTCAAAAGGCAAAAGAAGCTGTTTCAGCAATAGGGGGATGACTTAACAGGGAAATGACACAGGGAGAATTCAATGTTTATCTCTTCAGAAGGATGCAGACAGATAACTAGTCCCTCATTCAGAAGCACTAGGTGTGGCAGTTCTTAACTCTGTCTCTCTCTCTCTGATCTTGTATCCAGTCTAAACAGCAGCTTGTACCAATCTTACCAAATAAGGCAATGCATTTGAAAATTCCAAATGAACATCTGCATCATGCAGCTGCCTTTCCTTCAATACAGTCTAAATAGCAGGGAGGGAGCTTACTCAATACTAAACTTGACATAACTGAACTGTAACTTGTTTGCGATGTCTTAAATGGACAGAGAAAGAATCCAGTTCAGGATAGTGCAAGGCAGAGCATTTTTTCAGAAGTACCCATCAGCTCTGATTTATTCACATCATATTATTTTCCAAAAGGCAAAAAGGTCATATGTATTCCAAACCAGATTAGCAGCAAGAGCACAAGGGAAAGGGGATTCTGGGGTTTGGGGTAAGGCCAGAGTGTGTGCAATGGTCAGGATAATTGCTCTCTCTAGATTCTCTAATATCAGTTCTTTCTGAGCCTCTCAGAAGATAGTTTGCTTGTACTAGGATCAATATTTAGACTGTCAATAGAGGAAAGTTAAAAAGAAGCAGAGGAAACCAAGTAAGTGGATGCCACAACACGCTGATTCATACTTTAAAAATTCCATGGTGACCCTGGTAAATCCAGCGGCAGCAGCAGGGATTTTCCGTGGATTCTCTGAAGAGAAGGGAAAGAAAGTCCTCTTTTGCAGCTATTGCCTGGACATGCCTCGGAGCTGGGCCTTTCCCAGGTTTGCTGAAAGCTTTCTAATCCTGGCTTCCACCTGCCCCAGCACATCATGTCACAGCTCGGCAAGACTCTATCTTTAGCCTCTCAGTGATGGGACAGTTTAGGCAGAAAAGGATTAAGCAGGCCAGCACAGATTTAAGTGCAGCCTGCAACTAGCCACAAATGCATTATCTGCATAAGCTCTCAGTATTGACAAGAACATAAAACATGATTGTTGCTTTGCACTATTTTTGATTGAGTGGTTTCTGTTAAGGCACGAAAGAAGAGTTTTTCTAGCTAAATAACAGTGATATTCATTGCAATAAAACTTCATTACACCATGTCTGTATAATTTAGCATTTGTTTGAACAAGGGGAACTAAGTCTTATAAAGAAACATGAGGGAAAAGATGACTTGACTGAAGAAAATGTGCCACACCAAACGTTATTACTATAACGTCAAAGTGACATATGTCTGACAAATCTAGCTGGCTAAGTGTGGGCATGGGGAACTTTTAATACTGATTTGGATGTCACTTATATTTCAGATTTTACAGTATTAAAACATTTGTCCTTAAAATAGCAATGTTTTACTTCATTAGATGTTGTTGTACAATTTCTTCATTGTGGAGTCATAGCAATGACAGGAATATAATTTTATTACATTTTGTTTTTTCTATAAAGACTTGAAGGGGCATTAGGATTTAGAAATTATTTACATGAGTCCCCAAGAGCAGGTGGTTTAAATTAGAAGGACTCTTTACTGTGACTGGGTGCACTACTCATATGCAAGCATCTTTGCTTTTGTGAGGATGAGGTTCCTCATATAAGATTCTCTCCTCTTTGGAAATGTTCTTTTGGAACTGAGACGTGTCCTCGCTCTGAACTTGGGTTTGGCAGAGTATTTCCCTGTACCTGGGATCTCTGCCAGAAAAGCATGAAGACATGGGGTGGGACAAGGGAAAGAATGGGCTAGCCTGAGGGAGAGGTTAGCAGCCTGTGGCCAAGGTTTACAGAAACTCAAAGTATAAAACCTTCACTGAAGCTTAATTTTAGAAAAAATGAAAAATTATTTAGGGGACAATTCTTCTGACCCATAGGAGTGTTCAGATGGATATGTGCTGGGCTGGACTCCTAATTTCTGTACATAGCAGAACTCCACTGATGTTAAGTGAAGTCTTACATATTTATTCTGGTATAAATGATATTTTAATTCAGACTTGTTATTTCATCCTTTTTTTTTCAGACTTGCAGGGTGAAAATCAATTATTATTCGAGGTGACATTTTTACTGCATTTTCTTCAGTCAAGTTTGAGATTTTTTTTCTTTTTTTTTTTTTTTCTTTGTAAAGTTTAAAGAAAATCCATGTATCTGGTGTGGAACTATCAGGTAAAAGAACAAATGTTTTATGTTCTGAAAAAAATTTCACCTTTCTGTATCAACCCACAATTCAAAACCAGGCTGATTTTAAACAAGAACTTTGTAATGAGGAGGCAGCTTTTCCTGGTCTGGAGATGAGGTTGAAATAATATATGCACATCTATTTAAAAAATCATAATTTGTGAATATAAAGTGCAGTGCTAACTGTGTTTCTTTAGGCAGCTATGACAAAGTCTATTATCTGTAATGAGCACAAAAGAGTTAGAAATGAGGAAAACACTCAAAAGTATTGTATAATCTTTTTTCCCCCTCAAATAACTAACCCTTTGAGCAATAACACTTCAACTTCTGTTTAACTCGCATTTGGCTCCTTTATGTTGGTAAATAGTAAATCCTTTTATCTGCTGCTTCCATTCCCAATAGAAAATAGTTCATTTATGAAGAAAACATTGTTCTTGTTGCAGGGGTAGATGAGTTAAATTGTAAAGCCTGAGTTACCCAAAAAGACAGACTGGATGATTGGCTAAAATTCCTTTCTACTTGTAAATCTATAAATTTTAAGATAGTTGGCTCATTGTCCCAAATCCCATCAAAGTAATCTTGACTTTTAAGAATAAGTGCTCAGAGCTGCACTCAGTTGGAATTCGATGTGCAGCTATCACTGTTGTGGATGGACACAAGCTGTGTAATCACATGTGCACTTGTCCCCTAGTTACACATAGCTAGGGGATGACACTTGTGAGAAGGATTTTAACTGAAATAAACCTTACCTTTGGAGCAATCAAGATTGTACGCAGACACTGCATCATCTCTGCCTAGAAGAGTGGTGAGAGCAGGAGAATAGGGCGTGACACCAACTCTTTGGCTTCTACATGCAAATGTTATTGTCCAGCCCTTATGAGTCATTATGTGCGTGGTTCAAACTGAATAAAAATATTAGTTGTTGCTTGGAGCAGTGGATTTTGTTTAGTGAGACTTTCAGGGCAAGTAATCCAGGGTAATCCAGAGCAAATTCTGTGTAGAGCTGCCCTCTCTCCTTGCATCGTTCAATTCTGTCTACACCCCATGCTGGAAGACTTGTCAGAATTGTCTGATTTATTAGTTGTTGTAATTGCTGGTATGACAGAGCAGCTCCTCCTCCTCTGAGAATGCAAATGTCCTTCTGTAACAGGCAGTCATTATTTAGGGAAGTACAGGGGGCTCTGGAGATCTGGAATATATTTAGCAAGAAATAGTCCATCAGTTTGCGTAAAGTTTCCTCACGTGGTGCATAGTGGCATATTGCTTCACTCTCTTAAATTAAAGACAAGATATCCATGTGAATGCTGTTGGCATAGTAATAATTTTCTTAATTTATGATGACCTTGGTCAAGTCACAGATATAGTGGATGTCTCAGGTAGTACTAACATTCTTCACAGCCCTATAAACACTCAAACTCTTTTTCCTAATGCTAAGACTCTCACCCAGTTCCTCATCAGGCTCTTTATAAGAGTATCACACTTGAGTTAAAGCAGAAGACCTGTGCTGATGGGTATTAACTTCATCATTATCTCTCTGCTGTACCTCTAAGTATACGGAAACAGAGAGAGAGAGTAAATATTTATTAAAGGGAACACGGACTCTTCTTTCTAGTTCTCTACCTTTCTTGTTCTAACATCCCTTGTCAACTTTCTTTATAATCGTATGGAATTTATGTATATGATTTGAAAAGCAAAACCCAAATTCTCCTTTCAGGTGCATTCATCCATCAATCCACTCTTTTAAAGTGATGTTACTAACTTGATTATCAAACAACAAAGCAACATAATGCGTATCTTATTCTTTGATCATATTTATAAAATCTTCAATAAGGAAGCTGTTGATGGTCTATATAACAGAGAAACTGAAGCTGGCTACCCATCAAAATCTTTCTCAGAATAAAGTTTTTAAAAACTTGTGGAAAATTGATTATGGGAATGGCAGCTGTTACCTACCAATAGACAGTATAATGGTTTTCTAAACTGATTAATCTCCACTAAAGCAATAAAGAGCTGTGTGTAGACAGTTTTGAATGAAGAATTTGGTCATAATTCTTGAAACCTCAGAATAAAGGAGAATAATTTGTACATTAACCTCTAGCCTTCTGGGAGCAAATGTGGAAAGAGTTAGAATGGAAGTTCAAAGCATGTTCTTGGGTGTGTGGTGTTGAAAATTTTGTATACCGAAGGAAGAACATCTTAAAAATACAGTGAAATAGAAAGGTTTTGTTTGTTTGTTTGTTTGTTTTAATATAGAATCTTTTTCATACCCATTCAGTTTTGAAATTGCTCACAGAAATGTTAAGGTCACTGAACAAACACTATAAGCAAATATACTAAATATTATCGCTAGACAGGTCAAAGCAAATAGATGATGACTTCTGAGTTTGTGGCTCATATGAAATCACATCATATTCTGAGAGCTAAATGAAAGAGAAATATGTCTGAAATTATGCATTATTTTTCAATATTTCAGTTAAATTATTGCCTTTTATGTTTATATGATTACATATATGCAGACACACACCTATATATATATATTTATATATATGTATGGTGTATCTATCTGCATACATATACGTGAAAAGAGAACATAAATTTTAAAAATAAACCTAGGAGAAAAATTCTCAGTGTCTGAAAATTGTCATTGATGTTAATGGAGTTGTATTTTGACATATCAGTGTAAACCTAGTCTGTATAAATCATTAAGGCAAACTTTCAGGAGTATTGCTGCATTCAAGAATACACTTAAGCACATACTCGATTTACATCAAGGTTAATGTAAATAAGATACTGAACTGGAACGCGTCAGAATGTACATTCAGTGTCCAAATTTACAGTTGCAAAACAACATACAAGCAAAAGTTACTCTTTATTGTTTTCCTAAATTGCTGAATTTGGAATTTAAACATTTTGTCAGCAAAAGCTGAAGCTCAGAGAAGAGCAGTCTAGAATAAATAGCAGGACATATCATATGATGATGTTCTCACTGAGTAATGGAGCACAAAGCAGAAATCCCTCAGGTTTGCATCCACATACCATAATTAACATAGACATGACATCAGGATGCTAAAAAGAAATAAAATCTCTGATACTATCCATGCTGAGCTTCCAACAGGTTCAGGACTTCTCCTGAAAACATGTAATAGACACTACTGTTAGGAATAATGGGAGTTTGCCTTTAAAAAAAAATTCTGTATTTATATCCTCTATATGTCTATCTATACCCTATCTACACCTTCATCTAAACAGCAAGATATATGGTTTTCTTACAGAGTGTCAAAAATATATGTGATGGAAAAATGTCTTTGCTTTAAGTGCATTTTGAATTATATTGGAAAGAACAAGCAATACATCACTGAAAATATTATTTAAAGCTCATAGAGTGCAATGGAGACACAAACAATTATATTACAATTCTTACTGTGCCCTGGGACTACATCTTTCTAAATATTTCTATTTTAAACTGAACTTTTCCAGTGTGGGAACATTCATAGAACAAACACAAAAAATAATTAAGATTTTAATCCATAAAATAAAATAAATCCATAAATCCCAGATATTTGAAACATATTTTCAGTTAATAATCAGTATTCGCCACAAGAAATGATCTGACAGAAAAAGAATGACCAGTCTGCATTTTTTTTTCTGCATGCTGCCTGAAATTTTGATTACAGGTTCTTTAACTGCCTAAAGTGACACCTATGTAGCTCAGAATGGGATTGACACATAATTTCAGTCACTTTAACTGAGTGCAAATTCCATGTGTTTCCACTGCAGTTAATTTAGAGATGGACACTTGTAATTCAGGTTCAAGGTGAATAGTCTATTATATTTGACTGACTACAAGAGGAACTTAGGTTTAGTAAGTTCCTAATTTAAGTGTCTCTTTTAGGTATTCAAATCAAGGTTTCATAAATCTCAACAAAATGCTACCGTTTTACAAGATTGAAGGGATACATGTTAGTTTGTACTTTATATTTTAGTGATAAGGCAGAAGCACAAACCAACCCTGAACTCTGGTCTTTTCCAGCTTGTATGAAAGGTCTTTTGATGCTGAAATACCTTGCTTTTAGCTGAAGTTATTTGTCATTCACATCTCCACTTGTACCTTCTAATGATCTTAGGGAGTTTATTTTTTTATTAGCAAAACCTTTGCCACTCTCCTTCAAATCTTTAAACGAGTAGCAATAGCTTACATACATTAAAAACATGCACAGTCATCCACCATAGAAGAAAAATGATAATTTTAACATATTTAAACAAACAAATAAGTACTTGTTTGACAAAACCACCCCAAAACCTTTCTGGAAACTAACATATGATATGACAAGTGGTTTATTTTTCATACCAGTCTCTTTTTTGCTATTGTATATTCAAGTTATGGCACTTGATATTAAATTGCACACAGTCTAAAACACACTGCTCTGTGGGCTATAATGATCTGTCACTGCTTTGCCCAGACTGAAGTAAACATCATACATGTGGTACTCATTTCACATGAATTTCAGTTTCTGATCGGTGGTTACTGTCACTCGTTCAAGATAACAAACACAAAATTATGGAGAGCAATGTGGTGCAAAGTAGCCTGGAAGTTATCCACAGAGCACGTCTTTTATATCTCAAGTTGTAATCCAGCTCACAAGAATGCCTTTCATGTATGAAGAAAGAGCTTATTATCCTATCAGTATACAATCTGTTAATAACAAACATCAGGGGAGAGCAATTCATTTGCCCTGACAGCTTTGTTGAACAGGCTTAGAAACTTCTGAATAGTGGAATACATTAAGAAAAATATGTTATTTATGGCAGAAGACAGGAAAGGGAGCTTTCCTCCTGGAATTTAGGAAACTTCAGCCAGCCAAAACATAGCAAAATTTCCAAAATGCGTTTGCAAGATTAATGAAAGACAGACCTCCTTATTTCCACCTCAGATTTAAAAGTGAAGACCATGTCACTTGGTGACACATATTTCAAGGAACAATATTGAAAAGCTATCAATGTTACTCATATAAAAACATAGGCAGATCTGAGTTCCTATGAAAAGCTGGTCATTTTATTGGTCTGACCTCTGATTTAATTTTCTTTCAATATCATTAACCTGAATAACTCATTTTATTCAGCCTGCACTTCTGCATGCTCGCGTCCTATCTGGCCTTTCTCAAGAAACATTATGGAATAGGAGAAGGAGGCAGTTTGCTCATGCCTACATGGCCCTGGAGGCATAGTCTGGTGATGTAACAAACCTCCAGACTTACTGTATGTGAGTGCTGTATTTAATATTATATTTGTGTTTGATATTGTATTTGTATTTGATATTTTATTTATATATAATATATATATATACACTCCTATACTGAAGGATATTTTTGTTGCTGAATATCCTTCTCTCTGATTATGATCATGGTATTCCCAACAATTACACTTAGAGCTAATAAAACAAGAAATAAAAATGGGAAAAAAAAAAAGAGGTTAAAACCAATTATGCTGATCATTATTTTGTGGTACCTTATGAAATGGTTGCACAGACATAGAGATGTATCTGAACAATTCTGAAATTCAGATTTTCTAATTGCATGTATTTTATACATTGAAATTTGCAATTGATGGTAGATTTCCAATAGATTCTTGTTAGTTGTAACAAAAAAGTTCTCAAAGAGTTCAGCAAAGGATACTGTGTGCTCCTTTGATCAGTAAAAGGAGGTTCTCATTTTAAGATTACGCACTTCATAAATAATAGAGGTGGAAACAGACCTAGAGAGTTCCTTCCTTCCTCTCCTTCACCATGAGTGCTAAATCTAAGAATAAAATCGAGGTTTCATCCCAGTCTGATGCCTTCATTACTCTCCTCTTGGAGAAGCTGCTACCATGTGTGTGGGTCATGCAGTTACAGGTGGGTGTCGGAGCTGCTGCTTGGTGAGGCAGGACCTGGGCCAGCCACACGAAGCCACTGGGCTCTGACAGCTGCTCAGAAAATATGTGTATCAAAGATGATGAGCATGATATAGACTTTATCAAGCTGCGTAAGCATGTCAAACAGTAGCACAAAGATCCCATTGTTGAATCTGACTTTCTTTAGTTCCCTGTTACATTCCTGGCCAGGTCTCCTGTAATTTTTTGGAATGAACCTTTGTTTCTGTACTAAGAATATGTACTTCCCACCTGCAATTTTACAAGTGTGAAATAATAACACCTGCAACCAACCTATAGTGAAAAGGGGCCTAACAATTTTTTTGCTATTATGTTGTAAAATAGTACCCGCTCTTGTTATTTGTGTTTTAAATTCACATGCCATATTTTCAAAGAAATAAAGTGAGAGATTAAAAAAAAATCCCATATGTAACAGTTTTAGTTTTCCATTTATGAAGCAAAAGTTATGTCCTTAATACAAAAGATAACTCAACAATCCAATTAAAGTATTATTGATCTGTTATGGTCATTACACAATGAAAAGATTGACTATGAGCTATTATAATCATAATTATTTATTCTCATCTCATGGTGCTTCTTTTTTTTTTTTAATGAACTTGTCAACTAATGAAAAGGTGCTGAACCTGCAGGCTGAAGTCCACTATTTATGTAAAAAAGACAAGTAAAAGCAGAAAAACACCATTTTCATTTGTTAAGAGGAAACATTTTCTGTAAGGATCCAACATTCTCTCTCTGTGGGACTAACAAGGGAAATCCATGTGGCGTATTTCACTGAAAAAAATCCAACAAACTGTATCATAGGTTTTTGTGAAGAGCACAGACACCAGACAACATAATGAAGTTAATTACTATTGGGTCTGGGATTCTGACTCATCCATCAAACAATGAACTTCACCACTCTGTATTGCATTAGTATGCATCAGCCTACTCAGATGAGAGATGGAAAACCTTGGTAAAGAAAGTATTGTCTGTGAATTGACAGCCAAACAGCTATGTACTAAATCACAAAGATTGAACTAGTTGGGAAAATCTATTTTGCATCTGTTGCCATCTGATAAATGGGGGAGGAGTGGATGAAAGATTTAAAGATGAATGTTTTTCTATCCCAATTGTATTTTTTGTTATCAGTCTTGTATCTTCAGAATTAACAGTTCATTAATATTAGACACATGGATGCTTTATGGTCCAAATTTCTATCAAATCTCCCACACAAGCTGAAGTGAAATCCACATGTGCATTCAAAAATTCACATTTGCATTACCAGCTGGTGACTAAAAGACATGGTTATCCAAATCACATGTACAGTAAAGATCAAGGAAGTCAAGGTCTGAAGACTAAAAAAGCTTTGCCCACAAGTGCATTTTTAAGTGCAAGTGATTTCTTAGGAAAATAGCAGGGCTATTCTAGGGCTTGGGTAATTAGGAAGAAGAAGGAATTAAGTTCTCCAAATACAAGAAAACATCCACCACCACAAGTCCACACACAAATATATTTTTACTCTAATTTCAGCTTAAATTATTTTTAGGTGGTCTTTCTTCACAAGCGTGATCTTTCTGTAAGAGTGAGGATGTACTGAATCCTCTGATTCAAACGAAGAGAGAGAAGATTGAGAAAGGACAATTTTGCAAGTTCACACAGAAGCAGGTGGGTGGAGTTCACTGAGATCCCTCATTAACACAAAACCAAATGTAATTCTAGAGGAAGTCCCTTTTTTATGCAGTTTACTGAGATTATAATTCAAGTGTTCAGTTGCACATGATTGCAACCCTCACTTACTGCAGCATTTTTTTCTGCTGCTTACGGCCATTTTAGCACTTGTGGACATTTGCCACATAATACACTCCCATGCTTTGAGCCTCGGGCGTTTGTATTGCAAACCAACATTCCCCTTTAAATTCTGTATAAGAAATTGGAAGTTCTGAGTGTGACATTTTCTCAACAAAGAGGTCTGTAGAAATTGGAAAATCCATTTGAAAAGACAAAGCGACAAAGCGACTTTGGATCAGAAAGACTAGTATTAGTGGCATTGTGCTGGTTTTGGCTGGGATAGAGTTAATTTTCTTTATAGTAGCTAGTATGGGGCTATGTTTTGGATTTGTGCTGAAAACAGTGTTGATAACACACTGATGTTTTAGTTGTTGCTGCACTAGTCAAGGACTTTTCAGCTTCCCATGCTCTGCCAGGTGCAGAAGAAGTTAGGAGGGGGAACAGCCAGGATAGTTGATCCAAACTGACCAAAGGGCTATTCCATACCATATGATGTCATGCTCGGTATATAAAGCTGGGAAAGAAGAAGGAAAGGGGGGACATTCGGAGTGATGGCGTTTGTCTTCCCAAGTAACCATTATGCGTGATGGAGCCCTGCTTTCCTGGAGATGCCTGAACACCTGCCTGCCCATGGGAAGGAGTTAATGAATTCCTTGTTTTGCTTTGCTTGCGTGCGCGGCTTTTGCTTTAACTATTAAACTGTCTTTATCTCAACCCACGAGTTTTCTTACTTTTACTCTTCCGATTCTCTCCCCCATCCCACCAGGGGGGAGTGAGTGAGCAGTTGTGTGGTGCTTAGTTGCTGGCTGGGGTTAAACCACAACAGGCATTTAATTCAAGAGGGATGCATAGGGCATCCAGAGTGGGGGAGTCATTCAGACAGCTGCCAGGCTTTTCCCATGTTGTGACTACTCATGGTGTATTTACGTTTTCTACGTGTTCCAGAGAGACAAGCCAATCTTCACACCAACATTGCAAGACAGATAAAAGTTATTATCTGTGGTATAAGGTTGAGGAGCCCGAGACTGAGAAATTAAGATTTGCTCAAAGCCTCACAGTGACTCAAGTAAAAAGTTGGATTAAGTAACAGTTCTTAACCATTACTATGCTTCATCACATTTTCTGTCTTTGTTCATGGTCAGAAAAAAATAATTGTGGGAAGAAATATTCGGAATAGATGTTTTTTCCAGGTAGCTATGGACATTTGGGAGAGGCAGGCAGCTATATTCACACACATGTACAGACTTACAGCCCCACACCCACAATATTAAACTGTTTTGGAATGTGCTAATAGTGTCTTGCCTTTTCTCTAATGGCTTTCATCTGAGAAGATCCTAAAGAGCCCTATAAAGTGTCAAATGTATAGACCTCTGCTGAAAACCAACGAACTTCCTACATACCTGTTTACTAGTGGGGAAGGGAGAAAGTTATGCCAAAGGCAGAAGTATAAAAATCCTTGTGTTTAAAAATTGTATGAGTTTGTTCCAGAGAGTCCCTACTAGCTTTGAAAGGGCACACTAGATTTTAGTCTCTTTCAACATTTCATCAGGAAGAAGATCTCTTTCACCTTAGTAAAACTGGAGAGATCAATGTGGAGAAAAGCAGCATGAACCTACTTCATAAGCCATCAGGAAATACCAGCAGCTAAGACATAGTATGGTATTTTTTTTCCTTTCAGTAAGTTCTCGTGGTCTTATTCAGTGTTTGTGTTGTCCCGTGCTGAGACCTGTGCTCTATGAGCTGAGGAAAACTTACCAGTGACATCAGTTGTCCCTTAATGCATGTTCATGGGCATTAGATTTTGTTTCCTACCAAAATTAAGATAGAGAAAGAACTGCAAATACTTACTCACATGAGTGTCTGAGTCTGAGCTAGTCCCTGGCTTCCTAGAAAGTTATAGAGAGAGCAGGGGGAAAAAAAGTTACTAATCATATAGCCTAAATAGCAAAATACCTGTGACAGATATTGTCATTCTGATGCATAATACATAAAAGGTGCCTAGCATGGGCTGAAATGTCTTCCACCAAATTAATTTGTAAACTACAGAAATAAAGATTTTTGGTTTGCATTTTGGAATTGTTTCTTAAGAAATAATGTTAGACTACAATTATGTTAGTCAAAATAATTTTTCTTCATCAGTATGATCTACTGAATTAGTTACAGCTATTTGAAAGGTTTTACTTCAGTGTTAAAGCTTGTTATTATTTATACAGTGCCGGCAGTAAACTAAATGTTCAAGACCTTCACCTTTTGGAATGAGGAGGTAGTAAGGAATATTTTTCTAAGTGCAAATAATTGTATTTCTTTAGATATGTTGCCTAAAATAACTTTTTATCTTTCAAGAACTGTGGTTAGAGCTCATAGTGAGCTGTCCTTTTTAAACAACTGACCAACTTTAAAAGCCCTTAATACCAGCTGGTTTGCTTTTACGTCACAGGTTCAATATAACAAACAATATTTCTGAATTTCTGTCTGTTGCAGCTATTGTCTGTGGATGATTGTTAGACTGGCTTGACACTTTTGTACTAGAAACAAATGACCCAATCAAGAGGATATAACAAGTCTGAATCACTCAAATTTTTCCAAGAAGTCAAATCAGGATTCCATTTTAAAGTGAAAAAGACATGTGTTTTTAATGAGAATTGTAAGCATTACAAAATATTGTGATGAAGACAGTTCTCATAAGACCCTAGTAACAGTGAACTCAATGAAGAAAAACCCACCAACTAAATTAAATGTGTCTGGATTTTAATATAACCTTCTTGAGATGCATATAGCTATGAAATAGTAGATGAGGTGACAGGGCTACATTTTGCTTTCTATGTACTCTTTTTTAATGTTACCGTCTGTAAGGGGTTTGTGAGCCAGACTTGATTCAGCATGTTACAAGTAAGTATGCGCTTTATTCTCTAATAGAGACATTATCTTTGTTCTTATTTATATTTATAGTTTTCCCTTATAATAAAATAAGTCATTCAAACTGAAATGTATCTCTGGGTTTCAAGTTTTTTTAGTTGGCTGGTTGTTGGTTTTGGTTTTTGTGTGCTTATGACTATTACATTTTGGAAGAACAAACAGATGCAAGATATCTCACAAGAGAGTTTTTATCACATTATATTTCCAGTTCAGTTCTCAGTCCAGATAGCTGAGTAATGAATACATATCCAACAAAAAACTAAACTTCCAAATATGTCAGGGTTCAGCAGAAAGTGCCAGTGTATTTCATACACACCATGTTGATATTTTTAAGATGTTATGATGCTAAATCCCCTCAGAGGTGTCTTAAGCTAGGGTTTTCCAAAGAGCTTCAGGGTATAGGGTTTTCATGCCTGGTTTATTTAGTTTCTCCTAGCTATATTTGGCTTAGCTTCAGAAGACCTTATTTTTCCCTTTAGAAGTCCCATGACCATAAATGTTATGTCAAAGGGTTTTGTTTTGTTTTTTTAATCTTACAATTACTAGCTACAAATTCAAAACATCTTAAAATGGAATCGCTTTTGGATTCCTGATTTGTGGGAAACGTTTGAACTGTTTGTAAGATATGAGCACACTAAAACATATCAGCTGTTAATGCACTAACATTAAAGTTAATAAATATTTCATATTTATTTATATTTCTGATAATTATGCCCCATGTTGGTAATTATTATTATTGTTATTATTAACAATAGGGCTTACATGTGTCTGAAGAAAGTCTAGGCTAATTCTATAAGATATGATACAAATGTGAAAATAGAGACAAATCTTAATTTTTACCAAGCCCCATAAAACCATGTAAAATAGAGTTTAAAGTCTTTACATATTTTGTGACTTGTGTACTAATACAAGTTGGTGGATTGGCGGTGTTGTGGAAGACAGGCATAGAATAGTCCTCAGCCTCCCGCATGCTGCCTTGCCAGTGTGCTCCATCAAGGACCCCCTCCCATTTCTGTGGCAGAGCAGAGGCTCTTTCTTTGATTCTAAGATCACACCACTAATGCATCAGCTAAATATTATCAAGATGATTACACCTTTTATATATTTTTATCATTGCTTCCAGAAGCAGCAACAGCTTCCTTCAGGCACTATACAATAGAAAAGTATGCTGTGGGTTTATGTTTTTTTCTTTCAGTTTGGGCAATATTTTTTGCCTCCACAGTTAATAAAACTCCTAAGGATAGAAAAAAGTGACATTTCATTTTCTTGGCTTTGGCTGCCACATTGTTGTGTCTACATATGCATGCCCTCATCTACGGCTGCTCACACCCACCCTTCCACCCACCCATGTACACACAAAGCTAATCACAGTGTTTTTAAAATAAAATAATTCCTTACTGCCTAACCACAATGGTAACCCTGCCAGCTCATTTGGTTCACCATGAATAAAAGACATGGAATACCCCACTAGTGAATCTTTTGGTTAAAATGAACATTACTTAAAACCATAGTATTTAAGCTTCTGGTAGCTGAGCTGTATTGTTTTCATTGTGATTCTGTGACAGTGTTAACAGAATTTGAATTCACAGAGTTCATGATAAGTCAAGATTATGAAGCATTGCAGACCAAATGTGCTAATCTACTCTGGAATGTTGCCTCATCCCATCTGAAAAGTCTGTATTTGTGTTGAAGACATAACAAAGAGAACTTCTGCTTTCAGACTCACTGAAGGTATTTTAAATACTTACCATGCTAAGGATGTCATTTATCATTAGTGAATTCAGATATCAATTTTATAAATGTACATTTCTTTATATCACCGAGACACTGCAGATTTTAATCTCTCACCTTCTCCACTCAGGGAATCAAAGAAATAAAAAAAACCAGCTTTTTTTTTTCTTTTTTTTTTCTTTTTTTTTTTTTAATTTCCTTCCTGCAGGGCTAGCTCTTTTGCTTTAAAACTGGGAATCAGAGTATGTGAGCTAAAGCCAAATCCCACAGTTGGAGTGCTTTTAAGACTTGGAACAAGTTAAGATGTATGTTTTCTTATTTATGAAAGAGGTAAAGAATGACAGACAAAGGAAAGATAGTATAAAGAGAAACTGCACTTCTGTAATTATAATGTCAGTGTGCAGTTGCAAACTGAGAACTCTTTGCAGAGATTGTGTGATATTGGCCTTTCCCACAAAACAGGAAAAGGTAACACTTTAACAATGTTTAGAGAAGCTGAAATGCTTTGCACTAAACAGAACAAACTCATTCTTTGGTGCACACTCCTTAATGGAATGAGCAACTAATTACTTTCTCCAATAACCCATTTTCAATAATGAAGTTTGGGTACAATCTTTAACTGCTTTCATTACTAATATTGACAGAGGTATGGCTATAATACAAGGGTGCACATGAGCACATTTTCACATTCACACTATGTTAAAAGGTGACTACAAAGGTGTTGCAAACTCAAGGAATCCAAAATAAGAAAATGCAGTTTTAATTCCACCTGCTTAGGAACATGCATTCTGCACAGTTTTGGATTTTGTGATCCCATACTGCCTCACTCACTGCCGAGGATGAATGAAGTACTGTAACGAGAAATTATTTTTCTCTTTATAAATTCTTACTGATATAACTGAATTACTGCACAATATTTAAGACAGAATTCACTATTTTTTTCTCCTTTAGAAGAAAATTTGAGTACTTGACTATTTAACTAAAATTGATTAAATTATTTCACATTACCTTAAATACATGGAAATTGGAGATGATAGTCACTCCCATATTACCAATGGAGACCAGGGACAGGGAGGGAGACAAAGGACACTATCTGCTAGCTCTGAATGCTCAGGATCTGATTATTTCCAGAGCACTTTCTGTTATTGTGTACTTCATTTTTTTTCCTCATACAGTCAGCTACACCTGTAAACGCTCAAAATTTCTGCAAAATGAGTCCTAGATCTGTGCTCCTTGGACCTGCCTTCCTGCCTTTACCAGCTCATGTGGCAATTGGTGACTGACCAGCTGGGTCCAGCACTGCTGCTACCGGCATGTGACATGGAGAGGCCTGTGATGCAAATGCTGTAATAGAATGAGGTCACAGAAAAAGAAATAGGTCTCATGAGAATGAGTAGTCTCTATCATAAAATAGAAAGGGGAGCAACTGAGGGTGCAATGGATGATCTGCTCTTTTTTCCTCCCATCTAGTTTTCTTTTTCTCACAAGCCGGAGGCACAACTGATGCCTTTAAAGCACGTGGGTTTTAATTTCATAGGGCTTAGCCTTACATGTCAGGGCTAGATGGTCATCAGAGGAATACGAATTTTCCGGTGTTCTTGTACCAGGTATAGATCAAGCTCAGAGTTGCAATTTACAGAAAAGTAATCTTCAGCAGGGTGAAAAGTAGCTTTTGCAACAAAAAGTCTACCAAACGTATCAAAACTGTGACCTAGAGAGAATTTATAAATGGAATGCAAAGCAAATTGGCCAAAGGTGAAAGCTTAATTCTTTAAACAAGAGTTAAATTGCAAGTTCATTGAAAAAATTAGATCCATCTGTCCTGGTTTCAGCTGAGATAGAGTTAATTTTATAGTGGTTGGTGTGGGGCTATGTTTTGGATTTGTGCTGAAAACAGGGTTGATAATACAGAGATGTTTTAGTTGTTGCTGCACCAGTCAAGGACTTTTCAGCTTCCCGTGCTCTGCCAGGTGCAGAAGAAGCTGGGGGGGGACACAGCCAGGACAGTTGATCCAAACTGGCCAAAGGGCTATTCCATACCACATGACATCTTGCTCAGTATATAAAGCTGGGGAAGAAGAAGGAAGGGGGGGACATTTGGAGTGATGGCGTTTGTCTTCCCAAATACCCCCTATGCGTGATGGAGCCCTGCTTTCCTGGAGATGGCTGAACACCTGCCTGCCCATGGGAAGTAGTGAAGGAATTCCTTGCTTTGCTTTGCTTTGCTTGCGTGCGCGGCTTTTGCTTTACCTATTAAACTGTCTTTATCTGAACCCTCGAGTTTTCTTACTTTTGCTCTTCCAATTCTCTCCCTCATCCCACCAGGGGGGAGTGAGCGAGCGGCTGCGTGGTGCTTAGTTGCCAGCTGAGGCTAAACCACGACACCATCTTAAAATCTTAAAAATATCAGAATGAGGTCCTTATTCTAAATGTCCATATTTTAAAAGACTTATTCTATTCTTAATTACATTTTAGAAGAAAAAAAAAGAGAAGTGGTAAATCAGTGTCTTCAGCACAAATAGTGAAAGCTACAAGGAAATTGAAAGAGCATATTATAATTGGAAATGTCAGACCACCTGAAAGCTAGGAAATTTAGACAGTTCTGCATATTATTTTTAACACATCTGTTTACCATCAGAAGCTTATATTCCTATAATTGAAAGATTTAAATCTCTTGATTTTTTGTCTAATTCAAAAAAGAAGAAAAATAAAATGCTGTCGCTTCCCAGTGAAAACTGTTGAGACAGAGAAATAAAATAAAACCAGGCGTCAAATTCCTGGAGCACACTACAAATGAGGTGATACATTCAAAATTACAGACTGCAGAAGAAATTATTATTATACACTATAAAATACAACCACTTATGTCAAAAATTGGACTATATTTTTCACTTTTACACCTGAATTTGCAGTTCAAAATTTGAACTAGATCTAAACTACTTTAGGAAGTAGTAAACTAAATTGTGCCTACTGTGTATGAATGTACTGCACATTATGACAGTTCTTTTTCAATCTTGCACTCATCTCATATACAGTGAGTGAGAAATCACACTGTGTTCCTTCATCTTTTACACATGGAGAGGAAGGATAGAAAGTGGATATAGCTTATCTATAGTTCAGCTGTACTGTTACATTGATATAGTACTGTACTATGAAAAGACGTAGCATCATTCACTTTGAGGAAAGTTTAAGTATTTAAGAATTAGTTGTTAAAAGACGTTATTCCACCCATGGTTTCTAAGTACCTTAGAACTTTCCTGGATGTCAGAAAAACCTTATATTTAGGATCATAGAATCATAGAATGGTTTGTGTTGGAAGGGACCATAAAGATAATCTAGTGCTAACCCCACTGCCATGGGCAGGGACACCTTCCACTAGATCAGGTTGCTCAAAGCCTCATCCAACCTGACCTTGAACAATTCCAGGGAGGAGACATCCACAACTTCTCTGGGCAACCTGTTCCAGTGTCTCACCACCCCCACAATAAAGAATTTCTTCCTAATATCTAATCTAAATCTATCCTCTTTCAGTTTGAAATAATTACCCCCTTGTCCTATCACTACACTCCCTGATAAGGAGTCCCGCCCCATCTTTCCCGTAGACCCCCTTTAAGTACTGGAAGGCTGCTATAAGGTCTCCCGGGAGCCTTCTCTTCTCTAGGCTAAACAACCCCAACTCTCTCAGCCTGTCTTCATAAAGGAGGTGCTCCAGACCCCTGATCATCTTCATGACCCTCCCTCTGGATCCACTCAAGCAGGTCTATGTCTTTCTTATGCTGGGGGCCCCAGAGCTGAACACAGTAGTCCAGGTGGGGACTTACTAGAGTGGAGTAGAAGGGGAGAATCACTTCCCTTGACCTTCTGGCCACAATTCTTCTGATGCAGCCCAGGATGCAATTGGCTTTCTGAGCTGCGAGGGCACATTGCTGGCTCATATTTTTTTTTCATCCACCAATACCCCCAAGTCCTTCTCCGAAGGGCTGCTCTCAATCCCTGCAACCCCCAGCCTCTATCCATGTTTGGGATTGCCCTGACCCAGGTGCAGGAGCTCAGACTTGGCCTTGTTGAACTTCATGAGGTTCGCACGGGCCTGCCTCTCTAGCCTGTCCAGGTCCCTCTGGATGGCATCCCTTCCCTCTAGAGTATCAACCACACCACTCAGCTTTGTGTCATCCGCAAACTTGCTGAGGGTGTACTCAATCCCACTGTCCATGTCCCCGACAAAGATCTTAAATAACACTGTTCCCAATACAGACCCCTGAGGAACAACACTCGTCACTGGTCTCCACCTGGACATTGAGCCATTGATGGCAACTCTTTGAGTGCTACCATCCAGCTAATTCCTTATCCACAGAGTGGTCAATCCATCAAATCCGTGTCTCTCCATTTTAGAGACAAGGATGTTGTGTAGGACAGTATCAAATGCTTTGCACAAGTCCAGGTAGATTATGTCAGTCACTCTTCCCTTATCCACCAATGCTGTAACACCATCATAGAAGGCCACCAAATTCGTTAGGCACAATTTGCCCTTAGTGAAGCCATGTTGGCTGTCACCAATCACCTCTCTGTTTTCAGTGTGCCTTAGCATAGTTTCCAGAAGGATCTGCTCCATGATCTTTCCAGGGACAGAGCTGAGACTGACTGTCCTGTAGCTCCCCAGGTCTTCCTTTTTTCCCTTTTTAAAAATTGAGGTTATATTTCCTCCTTTTCCAGTCACTGGGAACTTCACCAGTCTGCCACGACTTTTCAAATATGCTGGATAGTGGCTTAGCAACTTCGTCTGCCAGTTCCCTCAGGACCCTTGGATGCATCTCATCAGTTCCCAGGGACTTGTGTACATTCAGGTTCCTTAGCTGGTCTCAAACCTGACCTTCTTCTATGATGGGTGGTACTCCATTCTCCCAGTCCCTGCGTTTGGATTCTGTGTTTCACTTTTTTTACAGTCCTATGGGGTATGGAAAAGGAACTACTAAAATCACAGAATGGGCTTAGATTTTTAGGTATGGGAATGGAAATAAAAATCTTCTTAGGTAGTTCCCTTTTAATTCTTGGAAGAGTTTTTGATTTCTTTCTTTTCCTTCCTTCATTCTTAATTAATTTATTTTACTTTGCATTTTTGGGCAAAATTTTTGTTGTTCTTGGGAAGCTGACAATTTGTTGGTGTGGTTAAGTTATGAGAGCCCTTACTGAAAAAGTGAAAAGAGTCACTTGTCTAATGTAACATTCGCCAGCCTTTGGCTCCTTTTGGCTCCTCATGGCCATTCTTTAGCATATTTTCAGAATTCTAGATCAAGTAATTTTAAGACTAGCTCTTCACTCACATGAACAGTATATCTCTTTGACATAAAATAAAAAACAAAACAGTAACCATTGCTTTTATCTTTTGTCTTAACATAGGATGGTACCAGAAAAAAAACCCCAAACTATTATGATTAGGATTAAGACTTTTAAAGTTACGATAATATTGTCTATGTTACATCTGATGTAGAAATAGTTATACTGGTATGATGTATGTTGGATCAGTACAGTTTAATCCCCCTTTGCAAGGAATTTCAGCCTCCTGAGATATTAATTACATTTCAAGTCTTCCTGGAATAATTTTCTGTAAGAAATTAATTTTTTTTCCCACATAGTAATCCTTCTTGTGAATTAAAAGTAGCATTTAGAAGCAAGATTACACCACATAAAATGAACAGGGTAAAGTTTAAGATTTTATTATTTCTGTTTAACAATTAATATTTAATATTAATATTTAATATTTTACTACCTATAGGTTTGACTGATGCCAACAATAACATGCATATAAGAGAGCAGAAAGCAATGCATTTTAGGTGTCTAAAAGAGCCCACTTTCTAATTTAAAAGTAAATAGCTTTGATTCATATAATGAATTTTAAAGGGATCCTTTCTCAAAATATGTTTGTGGCAAATATACGTTTATCAAAGTTTGACAGTAGTAAGAAACTAGATGGTGCAAAAAAGGAGGAGGAAAAAAGAAGCAAAACCTTTTTTCACTGTGTTATTTAAGTTGATGTGAACTTCTAACAGCTTACTTTCTCTGACAGACCTGATTACCTCAGAGGAAGACACTAAAAGGGACATAAAAATGGAGGGGGGGAATCCACCCCCACGCCATTGGGGTGAGAGAAAAAGTCTATCAAAAGGGCTCCCTTGCTGTCTGGGCAGCATATGAGTAAACACAACAGCAGTCACAAAACTCGTGGGAAAGAAAACAAAAAGTGTTTGAAAACTTGGCACTCGTCAATGTGAGATCTGTCCATTCCACCAGAGGTGTGGGGTACAGAGGTTAGGAAGTGAGGAACTCAGAGCCCCACACTGTGCTAGGAGAAATTGTGACTATAGGAAAAAGACAAATAAATTCAAAGCAATTATTGTGATCCTTCACTTCCTAGGAGTCATCTTATTTCTAACCAAAAGAAAAAAAGAAGCTACAGGAAAGATTTTGGGCCAGCTATGCAATTGCATTATAGTGTTAGCCCTTTAAAATTTATCATATAATTATTTTTGTATGGTATTTTTATTACGGTGTCATAGTCTTTCTCCATTTGAAGCCCAGCACTATTTAACATTTTGGTAATAATAACAGGTATTCATTTCAAATTTTCTAGAAAATCTTAGTAAGGAATCCACTGTTCTCTGAACTAAGACTTAGTTCTTTGGAAAAATCCCATACATAATAAACAAAAGGAAATGCAGAAAAAGATTTAAGGTATATAATACTGATCAAAATATTCAGTCATTTTTTAGCAGAATATTTAGACAGAATCCACAAATGCAGTTTCTTTGCAAAAGAGTTTCCTACTGTCCTTAAAAAAACAGTGACTTTCTAACAAGATTTTAATATGAGATTTCACCAATTTGCTGAGGAGGGAAAGCATTATTCAGTAAAGATAAAATCTCTGACAGCAATAAACTTCCATGCGTAAAATCTAATGGCTGAAGTCAGAGCTTTGGCATAGTTAAGGTCTCAAACATGATGCCTAAAAGCTGGAATTTCCTGGCTTTAACTAATGAAACTTCTTATTCATGGCAAAGGAATTGTGTCCACTTGTGAACTTGGCCCCAGGTATGGAAAGAAAGGCTTTTCAGTTTAGTTTTATTGTATTAATTCTCTCTGTAAAGTACTGATATATTAACACCAGTGTATCTGTCTAACTTGCCATTTTACTTGGTTGCATAGTGAATGACAAGTATTTTTTAACTTTTTGAATAAGCTTTCCAGAACCCATACATTTCTTCTGAAGATATGTCTGTAATGATCACACAGGCATAAAACATTAATGCATCTTCTGGCATTCATTGTTAAGTGTACAATTATCTGACTTACCTTTATGAGTTTATTCTGGAAATTATACATATTGCATAACGACAAAATAAAACTGTGAATTTCAATTGAATGTACATTGAGAACAATTTTACAAATAGTGTTTCTGATTTTTCAAGTTTCACTTTTTGGATAACTTTCTACCTAAATTGTCTGAAGTTAAATATCCAAAAATAAGGAAATGGTTGTTTTATTTTTAGCAGTTTCCCTTACTATAGTGAACAACCTGGTACACCTCTTTGCAAAGTTTAAGAAAATTACTTTATGTTCTGCCTCTCAAAACCATAACAATGGACTACAAGAACAATAAATTACTGATGTCAGTTCTGTTCTTAAAGGGATATTGTCTCCAACCTTAAAAATGAAATAAGACAAAAGAAAATGAAAAAGTAACAGAAGAATAATTACTAATTGCACCTTGGCTGTCAACCTCAGCTGACACCAGCAAGATTCTCTGTGCAAAATGGCTAAGAACAACCTAAAATGAAGTCCAAATCCAACAGAGGACGTTTGCCAATACATCAGCATATACTTTTTCTGAGAATAACTATGACCGTTCAGCAAAGAGCACACAGGTGTGAACATCGGTGTACGTGCATACATGTGTACATGCACAAAGCCCTGAAAAAAACCCAATCAATCCTTCCAAACGTAGCTAAACTTGCAAAAGTCCTGATTTTGATATGGCCATGTCTACCACACTGTTCTTACTTTGATACATCCTACTACTGTCAGAGAGCTCAACTCTGGTGAAAATGTGTACCTCTGTAGTGGATGGCTACATAGACAAAAGGTTTCTAGAATGGGCAAAACTATAATGAAGATACTTGCAGAGCAGTGGTTCCATCACTATATGAATTAAAATACATTTACCTTCCAGTTCACTTATCTGGCATCTTTCATACCACTTCTGCTTAAAATATAGTACTCTAAGGATGAAAGAGTTAAGAGTTGACTACATTTAAGGGTTTTGTAGACATTCAACTTTATGCTTCAAATACCTTCATAATAATGCCTATGCTATGAAACACATGGTTACACCCACATTATCACATTGCATAAGAATGTTACAGGATTTTTTAAAAAATCATTTCTCAATCTCATATTGAATAGGCATTTACACAATAGAATTGTAGAGTTTTATGCAAACGTCTTATACCCACCCACACAAAAATTTGAATTAAAATTGGTAGAGATCCAGACAGGTTATTTACAAAATATCAAGCTCATGAGCTATACGCAGATCAAACACTTCTCTTAAACTAGACATCCAACAGAGACAACAAGAAGTGATAAAATATTCTAATAAGCTTCCAAGACACAACCCTGCAGTTATCAAAAGTGACATTACCTGTACAGTAATTAACGTACTTAATTTATGCAAAGCAGTTCAAGATTTGCAAATAGGACTAATGTCTGAGTAAAACTGGAACCCCAGAGGCAAAATCAAATAATCAGAGGCTCAGAAAAAAATAATAGCTGTACACTAAAATGTTAAAAACCTCCTAGATAATATGCATGACACGTTCTAGTAGGAGATTAGAGTTCAGTGTTCGCACTGTTTTCTCCAGACAGTACTAATTTGTTTCTAATTAGTAGAAAATGTACTGCAACTGACTTAACAGACTAAAGTGGTCACAGGAATATTGTCTCTGCTTGTGATCTTGCCACAGAAATCTGTTCTCGCTTGTGCTACCTTGTTCTGAAAAATTATACCCAGTCAGTTGTCTGCTTGCCACATATTCAGTCTTCAGTCTTTTTTTTTTTTTAAATAGAATATCATTTCTGAGAACACACATTAATTTAGACATCCCTTCAACCACATTAGATGCCACTACAGAAGAGAGGATTTGCAGCTGCTCTGGTGGAAATAATAATGGAGTAATTGAAACCGATTATAATACTGTACTTAAGCCACTTGCAACAGTCTGCAAGGATCTTGCATGGGAATTATATACTGAGCAAAGATTAATGAACTTCTGTTCTCAATGTGTGTTTTTTTTTCCAGGCAGTTGTTAATGCCCTAATCTTTAATAGGGAAATGTTTTTTTGCACTGTTGTAGGAGTAGGTAATTGTTTCCTTATGAGTCTAATCTTTCCGATGACTTTGCAGTGGCAAGTGAGTCACCCTTGGCACTGTAGAAAAAGAAGCTGCAGAAGGTGGAAAGAACACAGTTTCTAAAGGACAATAATGGACCTTTGCATTGAGGTGACACCATTGCTTGTGTTTCCAAATAAAAGTTGGGAAATTCTTCTAATTCTTTCTCTCCCCCTCTTACTAAGCTGTAGTTAAAAGATCAGGAAGTTGAAGAAATGTCAACAATTCAAAAGAGAAACTAATTCAAGAAACAAAAATTAAAATAAAAATAGAAAATTTATACTCAGAAGATCCACCTTGTGGGTGCAACGCCCCAACCTTTCAGCTGCACAAAACATCTCTTCAGTAACGCAAGGATGCACCTAACTTGAGTGGCACATGGAAAAATTCACTTCTAAGCCTAGAATCTGGTCCCACTGGGCCGGAGATTCATTACCACTTCTCCAACAAACTTTGTGAAATCAATGAGGTAACGTAAGGGCCAAATGTCAGATACTGGAAAATGAAGGGCTGCACATAGAATAATTAGAAAGTTGAGAGATATGGGTGTTTAAGGAAAGAAGTAAAGACTAAATGCCTTGCCAATTCATGCTCAATGGCAGGTAACATTATTTTTCATTATTTGGCAAAGTGGTACAGTGATAAGACAGTGGTCTGAGAATGAGTTATCCTAAACTTTACCTTTGCCATTGACCAATCATGGGTCATGTTATAGGCAGGTCACTTCAATCTCTGTAGCTCAGATTCTTCAGATGTAAATTAGGATTAAAATATTCTGTCTCTTTTTTATTAATATTTAAATAAAATACACATCTCTATCAAATATGAAACATTAAGTCATCCTGACTATTTCTTAATTTTTTTCCTCTCTTACCATCTGGGATTCCATGGAAAGAAATAATATATTGCAAACTTGGATGAAGATATCAGTGAATTTAGAAATTTATTACCTTTGCCATCAAGTAAAGGCTCCGTAATATTATGTTTTGATTTAAATATATTAAAAAAAAAGACTGTTTTCTTAATTTATTATTGCCCCTGGGAGATGAGATGAGATTTTACTTTTTCATAGCCCCAGTTTTTGTCACTTCTTGCATAACTGTTACTCCAATGTTGCCCTACATTTTCAATTAATGGTCTCATCAAATGGACAAGGAACTTCTAGCCTCTATTAAGCCCTAGTCTGAGCTGCTTGGGAAAGTCACTTGACATTCTTGTGCCTTGGTTTTCTCAAATTTAAAAGAAGTTTGATAAAGGTAATCATCATAAATTAATTACTCAGATCTCTACATCCTAAATAACAGCTGCCTCCAAAGTTTTGCTTTTTATAAATCGTCACTTCTCATTGAAAATGTATTTAGTCACAACATTTCTGATCACTTATAGTTAGCATATTACCATAAGAGAAAAACATATAGTTTTCCTAGATACACATAAATAATATATATGTTATTTTTCAACTTGATGTGTTACAGCTATAGGCCAAATAAATAAAAACAATTTATGTTAGCAGCCAGCATTAGTTTACATTTTTTACAGTTGTTTAGAGGACTGACAAAAATATAATATCTGAAAATCAAAGTCTTCTTATCAGATTGTGTGCTCATTTGGTTTGTTTTTGCTCCTTCATTTTGCAACTCTTACTACTATCATGGACAGCAGGAAATTTGCTGAAGTTAAGCGACTAAACAAATAAACAAAGCAGCTGCTTTAGAATACTTCAGACAAGGCCAAGTCCTGAGTTGCAGGGCAAGTTAGCTAAAATAAGGTGAAAAATCAAAGCAGTACAAAAATACTTTTTATCTGTCCCAACATTAAGAGCATATAATTCAGTTTTTAATTCATTCAGTGTTATTTTAAAAAATGAAGGAAGAGTGATGGAGGGAGATTGCTAGATGCTAAGGGTCTAGTTGTGGTTTTGGGCATATATGTGTGGTTCCTATTTGACTGAGAAGAGGCCTGAGACCACAGTTTGGCCCTGAGTGATTTGTGACAGATGGTGAATAATAAATAAACTCTCTAAGTGGAGATCAAGGGCTTTGGGTAAGCATCTCAGATTCTTGCCTGGGAAGATGCAAGGGCTTTGTTATAACTTGTATTTCAGCAACCTTTACTTGTCATTAAACCTTATATAAACACAAAAAGCACGAGGATGGGAGAAATATATTAAACAAATGTAGGCACAGATGCTCAAAGGTTGCTTCTGACTGCTGATCATTGTCACCTTCTTTAACAAGGCATGAAATCTAGCCTGACATATGGACATGGTGGGAAAGGGAGACAGATGACAGTTTATGCATTATACTGGAGTGATCAACCCAAAGGACAACACAAAATGTTTTGCTGAGAAAGCCCTTCATTATGCCATCACCTTAGTATGATATTATCAATCTATTGTTGTACTGTGCCAAGATGCTTCAATGTGCTCCACGAAAGGAGTTTACTGTAAAATAAATGTGTTTTGGAAATGAGAACCTCTTAAAAGTAATAGATGCAGGATCTAGATTTTGTCTGGTTTTAGGCAAAGGCTGCTAATGGATAGTGCAGACATTGATTGGAAACAGGTACATAGATTTGTGAAGACATGCTGTTTACTGCAAGTTCTATGCAAATATGTGAACCCACATCCTAGTTAATGTTCTGTTGAACTGTTTCATTTGACTGAAATATCAGGCATTCAGTAAAAGAATAGCTCGGCAGTCTGCAAGGTGATGTTCTCATGTTAACTCCAAGAAAACTAGTGCTAAATTGGTCTTATCAGTTTCATACTGCACCTGCAGTATTAGTTTTGACTCTAACTGCATGCGGGTGGATTATAATGCATAATATTGATCTGGAGGATTTTTTTTTCCCCTTCAGCTGTATGTTAACTCCTAGCCTTGATCTTAAAATTTAAGACAGAGGTTTGGTATTATTATCTAGCAGAAAGGGTAAAAAATCAATTTTATCTCCTGGTGCTTCATTCCTTCATCTTCCAGTGCTCGAGCAGTGGGGCTGTAACAACCGTCAGCATAAAAACATTTATTAGCTGATGTTATGACTACTTCTGGCAGATGAATATATTACTGTATGTACGTTGATGCTCCTGAAATCAACTTTCTGATTAAAGAGATGAAAAGGGTATGGCAACCAATCAACTGTTTTTAATGGAGTAATAATTCCATAAAGCACTGCACTGCAGAAGGAGAGTAGTAAGATCTAGCTAAGAAAAACCTATGTATGAGCTGTGCATTTTCCAAGACTGACGGTGATAGATGATAATTACTCATTATAGTTTATGGATTTTAAAGGTGACCTGAAGAGGTAAAAAAACAGTTTCAAAAATTTTGGCTTTCTACTTTCCAAAAGGTAATGAAATCAAACAAAGGAAGGATTCTTATCTTTACTAACCCTACGCTAAGTTACCAGAAAAGCTTTGATTCATCTTTAACTTGAATTCTAGATGTAGGTAATTTTCTATTAAAATGTATTGATGATTCCTCTAAATTTCATTGGAGGACTTACTTATCTCACAGGATGCCTTGGGACTGGGAAGTAAAAACCTGCCCTCCCATCCTGTTTTCAGGACAACATTCAGCTGTAGCTGAGGATTTGTGCCACTGTCCCCTGGTCTTTCCTAGCCTTTTAAACCTCATTAATCCTTTCCTGCGATGTCCTCTATAATTCAATTTGTTAAATGCAGGCCTCATTCAGCCCTTCATTAGCCCGGTAAATCTTTTTATGTTTGATTATTTTACACAGATGTAATGTAGATCAGAATCTAGGCAAAATCTTCACTAGTGAAAGCAACATTGAACTCTTAGTTTTTCCTCATCATGTCGATGGTTCTTTGCTCATACATAACATTTTCTTGTACAATGTTGTCTACACAATATAGATAAAAATGTAACAGAACAAGTTATCAAGCTACAGTAGCAGTATTTATACAATTAATTTATTCATTCAAAAAGATATCGTGCAGGCTGCTGACCTACCAAAAAAGCTGAGAACAGGTAAAGATTACAAAATACATATGTTATTCTCATGTCCCTTAAAACAATATAGTAAGGGGTAGTTCTGTTGAAATGTGCAGAATTTTATACCTACTTAAACTCACTGAATGGCCCTGTAAATGACTGCATATAATGAAATCATCAGAGGATTAGTGTTTTACATATTTTATAAGATGGTAATAAAATGCTGTTAAGACACCACCTATCTTTCTTAACCTTCAAATAGAATCCAATCTACTTCTGACAGTTTCAATATTCCTATTAAAAATGGAGTGAAAAATCATGAGATTAGATTAAACATCATGGAATGTAAAATAAATGCTATGCATCTACTTTTATATTTCTTTCTTTCCCCTTTGCTTTCTTATTTCTGAGCATTCAAGGTTATTAAAGGAAAGAATTGAAAGAGATTTTTTTTTTTCAAACAGCTGATATATTTGGCAAAAATTATAGCAAAGACAGTAACCGTAGCAATGAATAATTAAAACAGCCAATGCTAACATATAATGACTTGACTCCATGAGGTGAAATTTATGAAGAGTTAAATGTCAGGATACATTGCTGTGCTTTTGTTTTTCTTTCTGTTTTTCAGTTTTTACAATTCAGTTTGTATTTATGGAGGTTTGACTTTCATTTTCTGCTTATAATCAATATATAAATTCTTTAAAAACATTTAGAAGGTTTATATTTATAGATGTATGACCATGCATTATTAAATATAACTTTCAAAAGCAAAACTTTTAGATCTTTATACATCTGCATAAAATTTTATAAAACAGCTCCATTGTTTTATCTTCTAAGGATTTTAATAAAATCCTAAAATTTTAAAGAATGTATGTTTTGTATTTAAAATCAAACATATTAATTCAGTGTTTGCTATGTGGTTTTAGTCAAGATAACCTTCATGGAAAGTTTTGGAGAAAAGAGTAGTGAATTATCAGTTTTGTTATATTTTACATTAATTAATAGAAACTAAAATCAGAAATATAAATCTCTGATAAATTCTTTGTTATATCAGAATAAGATAATTTTGTATTGATTTGTGTAAATTTTAAAGCAATTTCTCTTGATTTCTATCAAAGTATCATGATTAGCATAAACTCTAACAATAAGTATTTAACTGAGATCAAGTATGTAGATGAACCCTTTATTTAATCACCTGCACATCTTAAGCCAACTGGCCATTCATTTCTGTACCCCAAGATTTGAAATGAATCCATTTTTCTTTAAGAAATAAGAAGCAGAAGCTTTAGCAGCATGGAGTAGATTACTGCAGTGCACAGAACTAAATACAATAAACCCACTCATTTTAATGATGTTTACATATGTGACAACACATCTATGAAAATTATTCCGATGTGAGCTATAAATATAAAGACTGGCACTGAATCCAATTGAAATCCCTATCAGAGGTAATTCTATACCTGGGAAAATAGTAATTTTGTTGTGCAGCAAATTCTGTGTTTATGGTGAAAACAGCACAAAGTACAAAATGATAAGGCATAATTCTTTACTTCCCTCTATGCTGTTGCCATGCTGTCTCATTTTTTTAAAGGATAAAACACACATAAGCACACACAGGCTATACTTGGAATGGCTGGAATATTTAGACTCCTCTAGGGTTGTTATATGCAGGTAGCATGCCAATGAACCTGCTTTTCGGGTGTTTGTTGACATCCTTTCTCTTCTTATCTGGCTGATTTTTTCCATTGCTTCCCATCTATGGACAATGGATAGTGAATTTAATTATTTTCTATACTTCCATCTGTTTTAAGGAATTAACAGAAAACTTGGACTGTAATAGAAGACATTACTGTTCAGTCCCAGCGAGAACATGTCCCAGTGTTTTACCTATACAGGTAAATAAATCCAGGTATTTAGCAGAGTAATGTTATCCTAAGCAGTAATTTGCTTATATCCTCAGCTTTAGCTGGGTATCATTCAGGTCTCCCATAGTAGCAGATGGCACAGTAGAAATAATTCTGTTGCAAAAAGAGCATGCAATTGAGAAATTAATTTGGTTTCCAACCAAATAAACTTGATATTCATAAAATCCAAGAAAAGAGAATAAGTAACTGTAATAATGGGTTTCAATTCATACCCTGTGTCCATACATCTAAATATTAATATACAAAGGAAATGTGGCTGATCTATACTAGCAACAACCCTTTCAGATTTAGGTCTATGAAGTTATTTTTCTTCAGTCAAACTGTAAATTATAGATGTCTAATAATTGTCTATCAGGGAGAAAAAAAAATAATCTGGAAGACCAAATAGAAATTCGGTATAAAATTAATTGCATCATAGTCATATAATTGTGTGTGTTTGAAGAGGAGGGTTTCTGAAGAGCGTAATTTAAGGTAGGACATATGCGCAGCACTGAACTACTGTCATGAAGCTGAAGGAAAGTAGTGTTAGAAGAACAATATGTGAAGATACAGAAATCACAGCATATCAAAAACTCAGAAAGTGGAATATGTAATTTTTTATATGTTTCTGTGTGGACTGTGTGCCACACATATTTCTGGAATGGTATTTTTGGATTGAAAGCATATTTTTTTCCCTTAGGAAAGCAATGCTTTTTTTAAAAGGATTACTTTGCCTGAACTGTTTTCTTTGGAGCTTTTATTTTTATTTTTTCTTATGAAATTTAGGCCCAATACATAAGGTGAGATACATATATTATTTAGATCTGACCAGTTTAAAACTTTTCCTTGAAATGGAAGGCCTGGACTGAGCTGCATTTTAGTAACATTATCCCTTAATCTACATTCCTACTACCTCAAGAGAAAAGCATTGTTTTTTTTAGGATTTTGCAATTCATGTATCAATTTACTTTAAATCATGCTCAAGAAAACCAAACATATATTCATAAAAAACCCTATAATGAAAACAATCGTACAATATTATACATTTTAAATAACTATTATGATCAGAACACTCTGAGGAATATTAGTCTACCTCACACACTAAGAGCCTAAACTCTGCTTTCAAAGAGCACATAAGCAATTACATGACAAGGGTCTGTTGCAAAGGGCCAAAGTCTGAGAAGGTGCATATTCCCCAGATCTCCTCAGCTTCTGTGGAATTACACCATCTGAAACCCAAAACAATTCTAAACTCCTGGAAACACCTGCTTGTACGTTATCTTTTCAGCTCATGTTTGAGCAGCTTCATTTCAGCTTTGTGATGAGGGAACAAAAATAAACCAAAAGACCATAGTTAAAATTGATAAGTTATGTAGATGTCACATATAAAGTAAAATGTTGTTTCTGAGTAGAGAAATATTATTGTCAAGAATACTACTGGGCATATCTACATGTGCTCAGAACACTGCTCTTTTCACCATTTGGAGAGAACATTACTGCCACTTAATAGCTACCTCCTGGGGAAGATCCCGCCATTAAGGTTCAGAAGCTGAGTGCTTCACTTTTAAACAGAAGAAAAGGACTACACACAATCAAAAGGATCACTCTGCATAGCTATTACAACTTTGTCTAGGGATCTAAGAAAAAAATAAGTGAAGCAATTAAGGAGTTAATTTGGTGACAGTTTCCCCACAGACATTTCTGTATGTCTCTAAATAAATTGTTTAGAATAATTGTTAATTATTCTGTGTTGCCTGTATAAAATAACTTAAATTGAGACATAATTTATGTTAGAAGAAAATAAGGGATTAAAAAGAAAAAAACTCCAAAAATCTATACATCCTAGTTCGGCATTTTATCTCAACAAACCTATTTAAAATTACATGGGCGGTTCCCTAAAGAAGAAACATATTGAGGGGCGGTGTGGATGTGTATGTACATACAAACAAACTGCCCAGTTACTAAGTAATAGTTCCATGTAAGGAGCTACTTAAGGTTTACTAGGTTTCTGGCTATGCAAAGCATAGATGATTATTAATGTAACTAAGGCTGACAGAAAAACTTTAGCAGCAAAAAATGTTTAAATTCTTGGCTTTTAGCTTAAAAAGTTTCAGGATGATTTTAAAACACCACCTACTTCTGGTTCTTCTGCCAACCTTCTAAAGGATTTAGGACAAATCCTTTCTCTGTATAGAGTTATTCTGCTTTTTTGCTGAGGTGTGATAACGGAGTTTGTGATTGAGCACTGAGAATGCCATAGAGCTAGATGTTTTTACACCACAGGGATCAGCTTCTGACTGACTCATACTTCTTTTCCTCTCTTAAGTAGAATGACAAAGGATTAGGCAGTCTGCAGAGATGTCAGGTAGCTCTGTAGTAGCTCCAGGGATCCCTGCTGTAGATACTGCGAAGTGAAAAACAGTAGTAATACAGATGAAGTTTGGTTTTGGAGTACAAACTGATTAAAAATGTGATCCAACATGGTGGAAATTGATACTGAAATACAATTCTTGCTTTTCATTCCAATTACTTCTCATTTATTCTTAATTCAGCTTGATTTATGTGACTTACGGAAGAAAAACCCCAATATTTTCAACTGAAAATGTCATTAAAACTTTATTTATAGAAAGTATAAGTCATGTAATGGCATATAAAATAGGTAACTACATGAACTGATTAATAAAACTAATTAAAAACCAAAATACAGCATTCATTCTGTGCCCTAGTTTAAATCCAGGGTAAATCATGTCTTCTGTCTTTCCTCAGGCTATTGATGCTTCTCCTCAGAACTGTAGGGTACTCATAGAAACTCTTTTTCTTTTTCATTTTGTGACTTTTTTGTTAGTGTCCTTTTCAGATTTTCCAGGGAAATGAAGCATGTGTCTGAAACTGGGCCTCTGAGGACTATTAAAGAGGCGCCTAAAAATCAGCACAGGTGGGCTCCCAACCACATTAAAAAGCAAAAATGTCTCACAGAAGTTCTTTGCATGCATTGCAGGTCACTGCAAGGGAAATACTCTTTAGCTGAGTTGTGAACTTTAGTTAGCAGATATCTTTGGACAATTAATCATTTTTAAGCTCCACTGAATTTGCTTCATATATATAGTCCAGTCTACTTCAAGTCTCTCAGTTTCTCATTAATACAGTGATATAGAACACACAAAACAAAATATTTCAAAATTCCATCTTACCACACGCTACTTTTAATTATACTAACCCAAAATGTCATAGCATAGACATATCTATAAATGTGGAACAAAATGTCCACATATATTTTTATCAGAAGTTAATCAGAGAAATCCCATGTGTGTCCCTGATTTTTCAGATTTTTTGCTTGAGAAGAAATGCTGAGTTTTTAGTAAAAATAAAATAAAAAACCCCTACAAACTCAATGAGGTTTGGAGTGAGGGCCAGAACCCATATATATCTAGGAAGTCAGAGGTTTGAGGCCTTTCTGTGAGTCTGTGTGTGTGTACCGGTGTATCTACAAAAATAAGAAAAGTGATTTCTTTTTGTTATTGTCCATTTACTTTAGGTTTATTTCTGAAGCTTTTTTCACAGTCCAAACTTATAAAGCATGTAAATTGCAAAAATTAAAATTATCATTTTGATTATGTAATTGATTATGAAAATATAATTTTGATTATATAAAACCAACAAAATTTCATTATCAAAATATCATTTTGAAAATATCTAACAGACAGTCAATCAAAGCATTATGATTCACTATGCAGTTAGAGGGAATTCTACCTGTCTGGACAAAAACTATTTATTTTGCCTGTTATTTCTGTATAATTTTGTTCTGAATTATATAATCATATCATATTGCATATTGTATAACATAATCTCCCATATCTAAATTATATCCTGGAGATCTACAGCAGAGCACCAGGTATATGCAGCACCAGGTATAAACCCTTTTAACAAAATATCATGTCCCCATACAAGTGCTCTGTCACCCATACCATTCCTGCTTTTTTTTTTACTGTCTGTTGCATTACTAATGTATGATGCCATCCTAATGCTTTTTTTTAACTGCTTTTTCAACATCTGTATTCCAGTTAGGATTATGATTGCAATCGTCAATGCTGTATTGTTTCTTTCAAGGGGTACTAATGCCAGAGACAGCACTCGTGAGTGGCATTAACTGCATCCTTACACTTTTTCAGGGTCAAGTGTGTTTAACAAGTCTTCTGTTGTTCAAGAAAATCACTGGTAATAAGAAATGGAATTTAAAAAAAAGAGTAAAATAAGGAAACAGCAGTATGCCTGTTCTGTGGCTGTCTTGTTCCTCTTTTTCTGATGGGCATAGCAAGAGTTTAGGTTGCAATCCATAACAATGCAGTGTTTTCCCATTCAAGGTGACTGCAAATTCAATTCTTCCTGGCAGCACAAATTATTCACCTCTCAAGTTTTCCTTCTGACACTGAAATTGGTTGCACAAGAAAATGTGTCTAGCAGCCTTGAAATGGAAACAGACAAATTGTAAAGAAGTGTAGCAAGGCATCTAAGCACTTCTGCCGCATCTTGCTAACAGATGGGATCTGTAACACCAGTCACCAGTGTTTGCAACTCCAATGCAGTTAAAGAAAAAGAAGCATCCATCAAGCCATTCATTTCTCATTCTTCAAATAGAAGGCTGTTTACATCATGTCAGCAAATGATTACCCTCTGCTGCTGTTGTTGTGCTACCTATTGGAAAAGGTGAAGAGGTTATGTTTTGAAATCCCATGGAGATGTTGATTAAGGAAACAAAGGAAGCTGGTTCTTAACACACAAACCCCCCAAAAATAGGAAGCAGGCATCATCACACTCACATCTCTGATGTGAGAAATGGGTTCTTCTTGGAAAGAACAATGAATTCAAAGCACAAACTGCTTACATATATCAAGGGAGAACCAAAGGGTCTAAGCACTTTCGTTCCCACTGGGTCATGTCTTTGGGTTCTTTCTTTGGTTTTAGGTCCTTATTCAGCTCTTATCTGAGAGCTGACCTGGGGCAGCATGGATCCCAGACTTCCTTGGCTTCTTCTTAAGGCTTCATTAACTGTGCCTAAGAAAACAAAGCTATATAACCTATGTGGAAGTCTGCAAATGTAACTTTGTAAATGCAAGTGTAACTTTGTAAATGAGTCCATATTGGACCATCACTGGAAAAAAATAGAGATCTATAAACTGAAAAAGATTGAGAACTACTGTTTTAGGCATTGAATTTTTACCAAGCTTAAGTTCAAATGTGCTTAGGACTGCTAGATATCATTCAGTCTTTGCAGTGTCTTTGTCAAGAACAAGACTTAGTTTAACAACTCATGAATTTTTGAGACTTGGAGCTACAGTCTTTGGCTCTCGAAGAAGACACATGAAACGATTCTACTGTTAAAGGTAGAACTTGGCTTATTTGAAAATATCAGGTGTAACTGCACACAAAATTATCGTGATAATTTCCATGCTTTATATTAGTCTGGACTGTCTCCAAGACTTTTTTTGTTTGAATGTGTGCATTTCACCATTCTTGAAGAAGACTGTTTTTTCTCCCTTAGAGATTTAGTCTAATATCTGGGCTTAGATAAACATTTAGAAAACTATTTCATGGGTATGTAAAATAGAAAATAGTACATTCAGTTTTATTAGTATCAACATGTCCTCTTTGCTTCCTGTTCTAAATTGCTATTTAAACAACTCAAACCTTTCACCTGTGTGATGGCTTTATTTCACTTTCCTTAAGCTTTTAAAGTCTAGTAGACAGTTAGTGCCTTTTCTGTCTTGCAAGATGAATTCTATTTTAAAAATGTATTACTACTATTAAAAAACCACATGTGTTCTTATGGTAGGGTAAATTAAGTTTTAGGATTCCAAGACTATTGCTCAGAAAGTGGATATTATATTATGTAGATTATTTTCTTTCTTCTCATTCATATTTATCTCTAGTCCACCAGAGACTTCATCCTGTCTCCAAGTGGCAAACTTCTACCAAGTACATTGTATTGGATTTCTTTTAGTTCAGCTGTGCGCATTTTAATTGAGACTGGTTTCAGCTTTTTTTCCCATACTTTATGAAGTGTGGCTGCCTTTCCTTCTTATCCTGTGCAAGTTGTACACAAGTAACTGATATACCCTGAGTTCTGCCCCAATATCTATGTCCCGTCTGTGCACTGGAGTTGCTCCTACAAAATAACATAGTTCCCGGCACTGACATTCTCTTATTCTTAGTTGTGTCCTACAGGAGAATGTTGGGTTCTGTCTTGTTTCCATTCCCAAATACAGTCCCTGAAGAGGCTAACCTGCACATGAAAGCTCCAATATAATAAATAAATAAAAAATTATCTCTGTGAATATCGGAGGTGAAATACAGCTTCCCTGAATATTTATGTTTATAAAACTGTCTCAGTTTTATATTCAAAGAAAATGATCAGCCACATCTTATCCATGTGGTCAACCCAAAATTACATTTTGATTTGGAAAAAAATGAAATTGCATCTAATATTTTTCTCTTTATTATGACAAATTCATGTTATAATGAAAAATGTAGTCATCATTTTCAAGTTTTTTGGGACATCAGTGCCTGTAATTACTGTGTCTGCATACAAAATGAGTTCTCTAGGTGTTTCTACAATGTTTTTATTCAGAATATTGCAACCAGAAAATACCATGTATATATGAGGAAAGTCTCATATTGATGAAACAGAGACAGCTCTAGAACAGACACAGTATATAAGACTATACAGAAATACAGGAAGAGAGCAAGACTTTCATATTTAGCTCATATGCCCACAGTGGAAAATGGAAAAAGGAGAGATAAAAGAACTGCCTAGTATGGCACATAGTTCTGTTTTGCCTATATGGGTGAGCAGCTTACCCACATCATAACTAGAGTCACCCCTGGTAATTTTGGAGGTAAGAAAAAGGGACAAGGTCCTTATCTAATAATTATACTCTCAAAAAATTATATAATCATACTCAAAACCCAACACTATTAGGAGACACTTATGTCAGAGCCAGAATGGTATACTTAATTTCAAAGGCATAACTTTAAAATTATGTAAATCAAGAATATTAACCAAAAATGTTCAGTGTGTTGGTGAAATATCTGCCTGTTATACAAATCTTTCATCTTCCAATTTTGTTATATAATGTATGTTTTTGTTATTTGACATAACATATTAAACCAAATACTGTGTAAAAAATCTGAACCTCATAACAGCCCATCTGAAATACCCATAGTTCTTTGACTGAACATGATTGTAGACACGGTACACAGTGCAGAACAAGCATGTTAAACATGAAACTGTCTGCTTTTACAGCAATACTCTAATCCTGTTAGCCACAAAGATTTTGAACAACTGGGAACTGTGTACAGACAGTCGGCTTGTCATTAATGCCATACAACTCTACTTTTCTTATTTCTAACCAATGTTTATATGCTATTCATTTGGCAGTTCCCCTAAACTTTGCTCTGTTTCTGATTCTAAGCCTCAGGTGCATGGTAACTTACCGCTAATACTGTAAGTTCTGCATAGGACTCTGCTAGGTTTTATGATCCTAGGTTAGGTAATTCACACCACTGCTGATGATGTTATGAATGGCTAGCATAAAATGACCGCATGATTAACTTTAACTAAGTCACAGACATTGACAATAAAAAGAAAACTGTAATTTCCACTGCATAACTCTAGATAGTTAAAGCAGACCCTATTGAAAACAGGACTGTTTTGAGCGTATTTGAAATTTTTAACTTCTGACAGGTAAGTATTTAAAGACATATGTACAACTGAGTACATATGTATAAATCAGCAAATACACGACCTGTACAGATATGAGTGCATAGGTGGTGGGACTGTTTAACAATCAGAACTTTAGTAGTATCAATGGGGCAACAACTATATGCCAATGTGGGCAGGTTAATGTGTTATTTTAACAAGAATATAGTAAACTTTTACATCTGAAACCAGTATACCACCTGAATTAAGCCTGGAGTTAGGCACTTTTGGATTTCTGACAACATTTTCCTTTCATCTTTAAGCTGGATTTTCAACCTCCTCAAAGGACCATGATCAGACCAAGGATTATTGTTGAGTTCTCAAAACCCTTCCAGAAGCCATTTCAAAAGCCATTCACACTACATAGCAAATCACAAAGAACTGCAGATTATTCCATACTGGCACCTGGAGACTTTCTTCACCTGAGAAGTTAAGAGGTGTAATTGGTTTGTATGCTACTTCAGCACCTACAGAAACAGATTTAGATTCTGTCTCAGGTGCAATACTGATGTGACTTACTTGGATACTTCAGTCTTTCTCTGAGTCAGAATGACAGACCCCTTTCTATATTTGAAAAAAAAAAAAGGAAAAAAGTAATTATTTAAGCAAAAAAAAAAAAGTACAATATGCAGTACCAATATAAGTAACTATGTCAGATATCTATAGAAGAACAAAGGGCAAAGCAACATTTTAGTAATGAGGTAAGCTAGAAAACCATTGTTAATGAATGTTTGTTAATACATGGAGAACATTCCTGTATCCTGTATCAGGACTGAAATCAATTAGCATTACAGTGAGAGGCATGAGAATAAGATAAAGAACAGACCTGCAAGGGATTTCAAGAGATGATCTAGCTTATTCATTCTCCGAGGCCATAACTGTTACATCTTTGCCTTTCCTAACAAAAAAATTGTATAAAAGGCAATAGCTAGGAGCACTGCAAATCAAAGCAGAGATGTATCAGCATGTTACTGGCGAGGAGCAAGACAAAGATAAAAGTGGGAAACTGTGGTGAACAACTTCAGGGGCTGGTTCTGGGCCCTCGCGTGAACATAGCCAAAACTGGCAGCATGCCAAAGTGACTCAAAATATTAAGCTAAAAACTAAATAATAATAATAAAGTACTTTGTTATAAAAATATTAAAACATTACTATTTAAAAATTAATTTATCGCATAAGAACTATAATACAATAATAGTGATTATAATTTAATAATTACAATGCAATATGTAGTATTTTTATATGGTATATAATATATGAGAATTATGATTATAATATAATGTCATTTATCATATATTATCATATATTACCTCTTATAATAATATTAGTATATTAATTTAAAATGTTTCTGTTAAAATTACTAAAAATATCTTACTGTCTGAAGATACTGAAATCTACCATTTTTTCTGTAAGAAAACCTAATCAGCCAGGAAACTTTACAACATGTTGTCTTAATTAATTACTCATGGTGAGAAGAATATGACCTTATTTCTCTCTTCCCACCTCCCTGATCTTTTCACTCACACCTAGCTCCCTTGTCTCTCCAAATGATGCTGCTACACTCAGGGCAATATCTTCCTACTCTACTGCTCCTGCCATTTGGAACCACCTTCCTGTAATTCTTTACCTCATTAAGTCATAAAATCATCTGAAAACCGCTCTTATTTTCAGGTCTGTGAGTTTTAGCTTCTCTTTCTTTCTACTGACCTTCTAACACCATATTAGCCAGTCTATGAGTGCTTATGTCAAGACATGTGGATCCTAATGCCAAATTTTGCATAGGCTTAGCATATGTCTCTAAACTAAACTAACCTCTTCGCAGAGCAGAGAAAAAAATAGTGTATAAAAAGTGTATAAAATGCACCCCTTATGGATATCAGCCCATAAAATTGATTCCATTTATTCATCATGCACAGAAACATTCTGTAATATAAATTAAGGTAAATTAGGAACCTGTTGATTTGAAAGATGTTACCTAAATTAAACTGGAATGATGTTGTATTATGATCAGAATCATTGACTTTTTGAAAGTATCTTCAGTACATGCTTCCAAACTGATTCATTATCAGAATTTATGGCTTGATTTTCAAAGTTGTGCAGTCCCATAGACTAGCAGATATCTGTGCACTTAGCTGGTTTAATGGGTAAATAACTTATTAGGTTATCCACATAGCAAATTATTTTGCCTATATACTTACATGGATTCATTGCTTGGTTGTCAAATTCCCTTTGGTATTTATGGACATGAATAAGGGTTTCAGTTAATTAGGAAAATCTATTTGCCACTCATTCTCTAAATTTCTTCTTACAGAGAAACTTCAGTTTGGTTTTGTAGCTGGGGCACTAGACTGTGAACTTTCTGATTATGGTACTGAACTTGGTGCATTTTTCTTTTTAAGTATAAAGCAAAAGAATACGGCATTCTTAACAATCTTTCTTTATGAGAGTTCCCAGGGTTTGGAAGAAATGGGTCACTGGCGTTGTTAACAGTATTGAACAGTTCACTGATGCAAAGAAATATATTTTTTCTTTCTGACATGGCAAAAGTAACTGAATAGAAAAGCTCTTGTTCCTTGGCACTTAACCATACTGTCTTCTACCAGTCATGCAACAAATACATTTAATATTTTTTCAAAAGGAATCAACAAAATAACACTACTAGACAACCCAACATTTAATGCTATGTTCCATTCCTGGATCTGTCAGTGACTTACTGCTTAGCCCTGTAGAAGTAGTTCATTTAGCCAATGTACGTATTGATATATTGAAGCATTTAAAGTTTTGATAACATAATTTGCTTAAATGTTTATGTAACATGGTGTGTTTTGATGTTATAAAATACATAAGAACATATTGTACTTAATGGTAGGGCAAGCAGCAGAATGTTAAGAAAGCTGTTTTGTATAATACTTTGCCAAATGTTAAAACTTTCATTTTCACCTCTTTTTTTTTTTTTCTTTTTAATTTGGGATAAAACGTAGTCATCAAAATCTGAAATAGCCAAATTGTTTATTTGTGTCTGAGAGCTGTGTGTTTCAGTGAAATGGTCCTTTAGTGGTGTGCTATGCAGTAGTCTTACAGAACATATTAATTCCAATGAAAAACAGGTATCAGAAAAGTAAAATTTCTGAACATTCTTACATAATGCCACAATCCTGAAAATTTCCAACTTGTGATTTGTTATATATGCCTGATGGATTGAATACAAATTACTCAAATATGTAAAATTATTCATATGTTTATCTTCTTCAGCATCAGCGTCTCAATCCTTATAACCTTGTTAAAGTTATATAACTCTCAAACTCTTTGATATTCTGTCTTTTGTATGAAGGCTAACTATCTCTAACCAGTTTAAGAGATGATAATTGAAAAGCGTTTCTGAAACTGACTTTGTAAAACATTCAGTAATGAGCAACCTGTTACGATAGTTATTATTTTTTAAAAAATCATAAAAGTATTGCTTTAAAAATAAAAACCAAATGAATGCTGACTTAATTTGATCTAATACGAACATCAAGGTATTATGTAAATGAGAAAAAGTGAAGCAGAGCCTGGTTTTCCCAAGAAAAAGAGCACACCCTTGCTATTATGCCAGGTGTTACTTCTGTATACTACTGTATGCTGGGTTACTTCTGTAATCCAACAGAAACTACAGTAAGAAAGTAATTCAGAACAGAAGTTTTTATTTCCTCTGTAAAATAAAGGGGTAAAGGGTAAAGAAGGGTAAAGAAGGCTAAAGAAGCCAAAGCCAGCTGAGGGTGATTTTAGCTCTACATCTGAGCTTTGGTGATGTTCAGGTAATCTAGATCCCAATGTTTTGATCAGGATTTATTTCTAATAACCTCTATCTTTTGGTTCACAGTGTAAACACTAACTGAGATGAAGGTTTGGGATAATTCTTATACTGTACAAAGTATTTATAGTATTTTCCTGTTGACAGTTAAAGACCTCACGGTAAGAACGTATTGATCTATTTGTTTTGGGGATAACTGATTTTCAAATTTCTGAGCATGGAAAATCTTTGAGCACATCTACAAGTAAGGAAAAGAACACAATTCAGACAAATTTTTCAAGTTCCACAATTTTAATCTTTATCAAAAGATCACATTCAAAACATGCCTTTTTATTATTTTTTTCAGTAAAATGATATTTCCCAAACAGAATTTGTTGCTTAGTAAGGTTAATGCATTTTACACATTGCTCTGTTTATAAGTAAATTTGTGTCAATAGTCTCTGTAAGACAGTCAGTAATTCAGTCATCAGCTTCATTTTAAGATTAGACTACAGTTCCTAGTGTTGATGTTCAACTCTCAAGAACTCTATTACAAAAAAATCCTCCTTTACATGCAAGATGAATCGGGAGAGGCTGTTTTAGAATATTTTATATAGCAGGTGTTTCTATTTAGTATCAGTACTCGTACAGTCCTTTGAATAGACAGGAGCTTTAATGGCCCTCTATAGCATCTGCAAATAAATATTTTAAGTAGCATTGTTGCATTGTTTAGAAGATAATCATCAGGTAATGTTAGTGATCATATGGAATAGCATCTGTTAGCATCAATCACCATAATTTTAGGCACTTGAAAGGATCATGAAGAATTGGAAATCCTTCAGAATAAAGTGGTTCTTGATGATTTTTCTAATAAGCAAAATTTAAAAAAAAAGACCAAGTAACCCATTGTTTAATTTTAATGTAATTAATATATACCTCTGAAATATATATATGACTAGTGTGAAGATCACACAGAAAATGGTAATATTTAACTGTTGAGGAATACTGAAGATACAGATGCAAATCTTATTATTCAAGAGGCAGAAGAAGTATTTTGTTAGATAGCATAGTGTATCTTAAGCTATACGTCTCCAGGTGATTGCAAAGGTACCTGGTTATCTGCCATGCATATACTCTTGGCTACAGGCTTTGTATCAGTGATTAATACTAAACTGTAGATGATCCTACTTGTTATGCATATTTGAACATTTTATAGGTTGCTTGGTTTCGTCTTTGTCAAACATTAGATCAGTGTGAGCAGATTTTGTGTAACAAGGGATAGGATCTGCATGAGAGAATGTAGGAAGTCTTCAGACGCATAAGAGAGAACTTTAAACTTAATTTTTTTGCCAATGACCTTCAGGTAGAAAAGCTTAATATAGATTCAGGAACCCTTCTGCCTGCGTGGTAAGACAACCTTCACAAACAGGCCAGTGTATCTGGGCTATCTTGATACAACAAAGTCTGCAATGAAGGCATGCCTGCCTTGACAACTGCCTTTGTAGAGAGTGGTGCAAATCTCTGTGTACATTAACCAGACAGTTATGAGGCATCACAAGGTGCTTTCCAAAGTACACACAGAGTGATGTCATTTAATGTACCACAAGCACTCTGTTCTCCTCATAGGTGTTACAGAAGTGCTGCCTGGGGCAGGAAGTGCACAACCAACCAGAGCTATGTCGAGTTTCAGAGGAAATATCAGATGGAGAGATTATAACTATATGCAGTGGAATTTGTCCAGGACACTGAAATTAACACATTCTGCTCTTCTGAAAAGCATGCAATCTTGAAACAAGCAGTTGGGATATGTTTCATATGTCATCCAAAAATAGTGTACTTCTAACACCATGAAGCTCCCTGAAACCATAATGGAAAATATATAGGCTATTATCTTAGAAGGTAGCAGAGGTACCTAGAAGTCAGCATGACTTAAATAATGTTACTCCTAATTTATACATGTGTGAAATAGAAGAAAATTAGGTCTTGGGTTTCCTTGCTTTCCTCCTCAGGAGGGGCAACAACCTCATGAAAACCTAGCTCATTTGTTAGGCATTTCCACAGCAGAGTAAAAGTTGTGCCAAATGTTGCAATTCACATGTGGTCTGAGCTCAGAGACCCCAAGATTATTTCATTTACAAGGATATAAACTTTACTGTAAATTGAATCATGATCACACAGGGGAAGACCTGATTCTCTGTTCCCCATATTCTGAACCTCCTTGATACTGCCTTAAGTACTTTCAGGTTGCGTTTGTTCAAATCATGCTCTGCAACATGGATTTTATCATGTCGAATTGGAACTACAATGCCAATGCAAACATCTAACATTACACATTACTTTTTGGAGATGTTTAAAAGGATTCTGTAGTTCAATTTATATTAACTATAAATTAGTCTGAAAGCTATAGTATAGTATAAAACCAGAAATACTTAAACACTTTCTGATAATGCTCTGAATGAAGTAGCCAATTTGCCTTTACAGATTAAATGTAAGGGAATAATTAATCTGAGTAATCTTTTGTGGTTTCAGACAGGGATTTTTTCACATTTTTAAGGTCTTTGTCTGTAAAAGATGTTAATGCTGAGGATATCTAAAGAATTGAGGGAATGAATCCTAATGAAAACCAGTGTTAGCTGGATATTTAAATCTCTAAAGACCATTTTGACATCTCGGCAAAAAACAGTCCATGTACATTTCGTTGATGATTTAGGCTGAACAACTAGTTAAGTTTTTTGATTTAGTTTAATACCCATGCCTGACACTGAAATTGAATTAATATCTTGAATTAAGTTAAAAATATGTATTTTTTCACATTCTTATAAAATTAAAAACCTCTTTATATTCTGTTAGGGCATTTTAAACAAATCAGAGCAAGGGTAATGATGACCTGAACTTAGACTGTGGTTTCATCATCTGTAAATCCACTGAATAATCCAACAGTACATATTTGATCCAGATCAGACACATTCCTGTCAAATTAGCCAGAGTACATGCTATGGAGTTTTAATGCTGGCAATATGGCAGCTGTAGAAAGACAGATGATACATGACTTGGCATAAAGCCTGTTAATTCAAAATTAATACATCACAATTTTTGATCATATTTAAACCAATAGAGTAAATTATAGCTGGTTAATATTTTGTATCAACTGTCCAGAACATTTCCAAATCCAAATTCTAAGTGTTTAAAAACTAGATTTGCTACCCTGATGACCAGCACACAAAAGCAGCAACAAAAAAGGACATCTTTAGTGGCCTAACCCACCTCCACCATCAGAAAGAGGAGGCATGAGAAGTAGAGCAGTCACAGAGAGTGCATGAGAGCTGAGTTCAGTGCCCTTATATAGCTCTGAGTTCTCAAAAAATATATTCCTCACCTTTTCAGAAAGGTTTACTAATCCTCCTGCTATCTGCTCTTCAGGGTGAAATATTTCTCAAGCTTTTCTTTTGATGCTTTTCTACTTTGTATTAAAAACATAAAACTACAAGATAGTCTGACAGTTAGGGCAAGTATGTGGGACACTGGTGTTTCCATTCCTGTACCAGGGAATGCTTGAATATTTAGGAAGAAGCGAAACATCTTTTTTTAGAGGACAGTGACTGACAGGTTCTATTTTATTTTTTTAATAGGCTACTTAGCACATTCTAATAAGATTTGGGAGATATGTGTATGACAGATTCCAGGATATAATTTGATTTACATTAGTAGTGGCTCAGTTTTTCTTCTCAAATCGTGACTGATCTGAATCATGAATCTTCCATGAGAAGAGCTGTGCATCCACTTACTCCTCTCTCCTCTCCTCTCCTCTCCTCTCCTCTCCTCTCCTCTCCTCTCCTCTCCTCTCCTCTCCTCTCCTCTCCTCTCCTCTCCTCTCCTCTCCTCTCCTCTCCTCTCCTCTCCTCTCCTCTCCTCTCCCTCTCCTCTCCTCTCTCCTCTCTCCTCTCCTCTCCTCTCCTCTCCTCTCCTCTCCTCTCCTCTCCTCTCCTCTCCTCTCCTCTCCTCCCCTCCCCTCCCCTCCCCTCCCCTCCCCTCTCCTCTCCTCTCCTCTCCTCTCCTCTCCTCTCCTCTCCTCTCCTCTCCTCTCCTCTCCTCTCCTCTCCTCTCCTCTCCTCTCCTCACTATGCTATAACACAGAATTATTGTGGTACAGCCATATATTTAATCCAGCCCTCCTGATCCCCTGTCCAGTGTTCAAAGCACAAGACTACCCTGTTGTCTATAGTCAAATGTGAACTCCGACTGCAGCAATCTACATGGAATTTTGGTTTGGCCTGGCAGACTATTAGAAAAAACAGCAAAATTTGAATCTGTGCTTTTCTGTAGGTCATGGTTGTTCAGACTGCATGTTTAGTTTGAGGCCATATCTTGTTAAAAGAGATTGCCTGCTTTCTGAGGGACAGATTTAGCACAAAACAGTAACAGGATCAGTGGGCTACAATGAGTCCCCCCCATGCTGCTTTCTGCAGCCCCATCTGAAAGCCTGGACCAGTGTGTTTCAATTACAAACTACTGCTAAAACCTCTGCAAGGTGATATTAAAAAAAAAAAAAAAGGTTGATAACAAGTACTGTAAAACTCCATTTTAAAGAAGGTTTTAATTTTCAAATGCTTTGTTTTTTTTTTTCTTCTAAGTGTGTGAAATGTTCACTAGAGCAATCATAGTTCAAGACAGAATTTGGCATTTTGGTTTATTTTATTTTTTGAGTCCTGCCTCAGAGGAAAAAGAAAAAAAACCCCAACAACCGACAGCTTTTATTTTGTAACTTTGCAGACCCTATACTTCTTTCTTTCCTTCCTTTTTCCAGTTCTTTAAGCTATTAATTCTTCTAAATGCCAATATTCATAGGAATTGCTGTAAATTCTTTCCACTCCAACAATTTATCTGTATATCATTAGTATAAGAAGTCACAGCAGCAGCACCTGATTTCTTCTGAGAAAGTGTTAATTTCTGTGCTTGTTTGCTTGATGTACTCTATATTTCACTAAATCAAAAATAAGATCTCATACTAAATACCAGTGACAATTACTATATTTGTTTGTTTGTTGTTATTGTTTTATTTTTAAATGAAATTGAAAGTTAAATGCTTAGAAAAAAAGCGTATCTGTTTACACTGTGTTTGACCAATCAGGACAGAGATCTCTTAGTTCTTAGGACTAGTTAAAATTTTAGACTAACCTGATCAAAGAAACAAGCTTACAAAGATTCAAGTAAGAGCATAATAGTCCTCTTTGGTTCATTTGTTCCCAGAGCTCAAGTGGTTCAGTGTGATTATCTAGAAAGCATATTAAATATATACATTTCCTACAGATTTTAGGAGATGAAAATGTCTTTTATTTCAATGAGAACTTGATCTTAGGTTCTGGAATGACACAGTTTCAGAAGAACGGCTCTCTACATGAGTACATTGGATTTACTCATTTCTGTAAGCCCTGCATATAAGTGAATGTGACAAAATGACAAGACTATAAGAACTCTTGGGAATAGTTCAAAGGTCTCCCTCAATCTTCTCTCAGCATTCCTCACTTTTAGCAGCAGTGTTCAGCCACTTCATTTCAAAGTGATACCAAACATATTTGTTAAAAGTTTTGTAATGTCAATTCTGTTATGCAATACTTATTAGCTTGTAAGAGAGGGTGGACTAACCTATGCACTGCTATAGCAACGACAGTTTCATTATTAAAAAAACAAACCCAAATTAAAAAATCTTTTTAATTTGATTCCTTTGTTAGAACAAATTAGAGTACAATTTTGATTTTGTTCATTTTAAACACAGCTGGTTGAGATCATGCAACATTATATTAATTAGAACACAATTCCCCCAGACCTGCTGTTATTGCAACAATTCATTAAACAGTCCAGGTGTAAAATATGAGGGATTTGATTGCTCATGGGATTGGTAAGAGCATATGGAGTTTTTCACCTCTAAGTTGTTGGTGTGAATCCAGCCTAGGCCAATAGTCAGCAGCTCTTGAGCTGTTACTCTCTAATGACTCTCCGTAGCTCAGGGGACATGCCTGGGTAGTTGCAGTCTCATTCCCAAGTGTCTAACTCACAAAATTTCTGAACATTACCTTGACATTTTCAGCTAATGGGATGAACAGTAAAAACAAAAATAAAGACTGATTTATTTTCAGTGGTCCAGTTTTGAGACATATTGGGAAACTTGTAGAGATGATGTTCTAAACTTATTCTTTCAGCAGCAGAATATGAAAGGGATTATTTTCTAACGCTTTTACTGTACCATCTTCAGCAAGCACTACTTCAGAAATAAACCATATTATACCTCACTATAATTCTAGCTAGCTCTCTACCTAAAGGCAGAAAAAAGTATTTCAAGACAGACGACCTTACATAAAGAAAGACCCAGTTTCTGTTTGTCATTAAGACTTCGTATTTTCTTTTTCTTGGTAAGGATAATTTCTTTTATCAAAAGGAGTAGGGTAAGTCATAGTAGTGAATTGTTTCATGTTCTAATGGCCTGGGAGGGTCTGGTCTTTAGTTCATGTAAATGGAGTTGATGAAGCGATAATACATAACTGAAAGAAATCTGGGGGCAATACATACATAAACAAATGATTAACAGCAGGGGACACCAATTCTAAACTCATTTTATTTTATGAAAAATATTTACACCTCTCTGGAGAATCCTTGAAAGGGTTTTTTATGTTTAGTCTGCAGGTCTATTTTTTAATTTTTGTAAGTCACCAGGCAAATGCTGTGGTTAGGAGTTCTGTTGCCATCTGATTGGGATTGGGGTGTCCTTGCTGCTTTGATGTAACATAAGTTTCTGTGTAGCAGGTGGTCTTCCCTGCTGTTTATAGTGCAGCCTAGGGAGGTCTGTCAGATGTAACAACTCTTCTTTATCTGCATGGAATTTGGGTAAATCACAATGGAACAGATGGAAAAATACTCACGTACCACCACAGTCCCACCTCTTAGTAGCAGCTTGTAAAATTCCACAAACACGCCCAACTCCACAAAAGAAAGATAGCAAAAAGTCTGATGGGTATGTTTCTGAACTGCTGGAGGATATACACTTTGTTTATACACAAACCTAAACCTGGGAATTAAGAAAAGAGAACCAAACTAACAAACAATTTAAATTATCACAGCTGTTCTGTACATATATTTTACAATTACATTCCAGATTTCTGCAGGAAAACCATGGGAAATTGAAAATTATTCCCTAATCTCCTGTGCTAATTCAAAATACATTCCCTTCCCTTCCCTTCCCTTCCCTTCCCTTCCCTTCCCTTCCCTTCCCTTCCCTTCCCTTCCCTTCCCTTCCCTTCCCTTGGTTTTCTTTTTCCTTTAATTCTTTTTCCTTTTCTCCTTTCATGTTGCTTAAGATTCTTGCCTAAAGAAAAGAGCTTTCTTTAATGAACAGGTTGATAAACATTTGCAAAAATCTTTCTCATCCAAAGTTTTAAAGAGCTCTTTCATGTTTTAAAAGATGCCAAGAATTACAGATGTATAACAAGGATAATGCTTAAAAATTACATATTAAAAGTCATTAACAAAAATTCATTTAAGAGGAAAAAATCTAAGCAAATGAACTCCTTTAGAACAAACATTCTTGATGCTAATAGTTCAGATTTAAAAAAAAAAAATTTTCCTTTTGCATACCAAAACAGTGGTTTATTTAAAAACAATAACATTCCTAGCACACTAGGTACTGAATTTCCATTGAATACCTGCCTTTTCTGTGGGTGATAAACAGGGAAGTGACTTCTTTTGTAAATGTGGCATGACCACATATGTATACTTATCAACAATCCGTGTTTCTTCCAGTTTGATTTCTTTCTGTTCGTTCCAGGTTCTTTTTGACTCCCATTTGCTTATAAAATGAAAATGAAAACTCTCAGAAAGCTATGCATGTCCATTCATCAATAGCAAAAACTTTATCAGCTAAAACTCTTGAGAATATTAACTCATTAATTCTGTCTATGTCTCTAACTATATGATAACTGTAGATGGGAAAGATGGTTCAGTCCTGTAAGAATTTAATTCAGTCAGGGATTGTCAAGCTTCTTCTCATTTTAATTTTATTTGTGAAAGGGGTAAATGACAATTCCCTGCCTCACAGGAGAGATGCAATTACACAGTGTGCATTATTAAGTGCTCAGATGGTTTGATATTGAGTAGCATATGAATATATTCGTGCATTAATATTTGACTGAAAGAGTTACAATCACCTTTAAGTTCATACATGTCTATGAAGTTATGAACATTGCTCTGCCCATCTGCTTCACTCGACAAGTTCACATAGTTTTGGAGCTGAAGTCAGTCTACTTCAAAAAGCATAGGACAGAATTAAACTAATAAGGTCGACTTATTTATTTGCAATACTACATAAGCCCAACTTTGCATGATGTGTTTTATTATAATGGATGGAGATTATATAAAGTATCACATAGCTCCATTATGTAAGGGAGATGTCTGCTATTATGTTATCTGATTCTTGTATCTACTTCTTTCTAACAATTCTTTAAAAATGGAAAGATTTTATTTTATTTATTTATTTTAATTAGCAGGACTAGATTTCATTATACGAATATACAGAACTAACACAATGAGATCCTGATATCTCATTTAAGTCTCTACACACCATCATACTATAAATAACATTACAATAATAGAAAGCTAGAAATAAGCTTTGCTTATAGGCAAAGCTAGGACAACAAATAATTCTGTTCTTCACATACACAGAAAACTTTTCATCAGATAGAGAGATTCTAGAACTGAAGCTTATTGCATTTGCTGGTACCACTGGAAAACAAAATCGTTTGTCAGCTACTTGCAATACAAAGTCCTTACCGGAAAGTAAACCCTTCCCTTTAGGCATTCTCTCCCTCACTGAACTGTTTCCATTAATTAAAGGTAGCACAGAAAAAGCTCTGTGTTGTCTAAGTAAGTACATGAAAAAAAAAAAAAGAGTGAGTGAGAAAGAGACGGAAAAACGGAAGTGTCTTTGCAATTTCCATTTCTTCTTTGGAAGGTTACTTATGTTTCCTTTTTACAGTGCTCGCTTCTGCCAAGAAGAAAAGAAACAAAAAAAGGGGTGCCCCATCAAGCATCCTGTGTGTCAGAGTATACTGTAAATTTCAGAGCTATATGCCAGTGAAAACACACACTTCAAAGAAAAGCAGAATTGATCAACAATTGTGGACTAAAACTAACAGCTCTTCGTTTCCAACTAAAAAACACAGCTGCTAAGTGCTGATGGAGCTTTATATCTGATGTGATCTTCAATTTAACATTTTCTGACATATTTAAGATTAGTACTTGAGGCTTTGGCAAGTAAATAATAACTTTCAAAGGCAGTTAATATTTTAATTTAAGACCACCAGTCTGTGCTATCTTGCCCTGCAATAATTATTTTTCTTCCCCCGCAGAGCCCAGTGTACACAAGATCACCGGATCGTTGTTATAAGAGGCAGTACCACCCAACAGTTAGAAAAAAAGCCTACTAACAGGGTGTTTGGGTCACTGTGGAAATCTGGGGAAGCTACTTAATTGTTTTGGCTCTGATTCAGCGAAAATTTTAAGTATGTTTTTAGTGTTTAACTTGTGCTTAAGCCCTGCTGATTTCTGGAAGTTATATATTCATGTTTAGATTGCTGTCTTGAACAAGGGTACTTCTCTAAAGCAAATGACTCTATTACAATGTTTCCATCTTTACAGTGGTTATGGTTATTTTTATTCTATCAACATGTGGAATATAATTACTGTTTCTAAGGTGGTTTGACATCTTAGGGCAAATTTTAAAATACAATTTTAATAAACAATTCAAAAGCTAAATGACAATTTTACAGTGAAAAGAACCTGACTAGTGTATGTTCACTTTGCAAAAGTGATTTTTCTGATTTGCATAAGCATTTACATTGCATTGGGCAGAGACACATTCTGTTAGAAATTCTCAAAATTTAACACCATGTACTTGAACATGACCTGTTCTACTACACTGAAAACTATACTTCATGTTAAGTGATTAGCTAAATATCTACCTCTGTGCAACGAAAATCAACATTTTTGACCTTGTGACATTTTTTAGATATCGTGCTCAACCGGAACAGATTGAGTGCTGAAAGACTTTCTGAGCAAGACAGATAGTAAGCATTTTAAAAGGAGAACAAACAGATGTATTTATGACTTATGCATCCTATTTTGTTGTGTATAACTTCTTAAACATATTCCACCTCTGAACCTTGTTTTGAATGTCTGTCTTTGAAAAAAATAAAAAAGTCAATTAGAATAGCAGCTGCAGCTGAAGTAAACAGTCATTAGGCATGTACTGACACTGTCTGTGCATCCAACTTGAAAATACTGTTGTGTCTGTACTTCAGCGTTTCAGTGTGATGTCTAATGACTTTTTTTCCCAGTTTCAGGCCCTCTAAAATATTGCTGAAAGCTAAAATCTTTCCTTTGCTTGAACTGCTAATTAGTTTCGTGTATATGGGATTTATGAAGTACCGGGTATTTAAATCATATCTCAGATTAGATCTCCCTGGAAGTGCTCTACATTACAAAATAGATAAGTAAAAGCAGCATCCTAACAAATACAAGGTTTGTGACTTACATCCATGCAGATCTTATAGATAAAATTAATCTGTAAATCTGTTACCCAAAAATTGTTGATTTCCCCAGTCCTCTTGTTTTAATTGTATTTCCTTTGATTAAATCCTTTATCCAGCCTTGAATAGAATCATAGTTCTGGCCAAGAAATAATGAAAACAACACACAATGCCAGGGCTCCCCATCTCTCTGGCTGTTTTGCTGGCAGAGAAAGGTTTGTACAAATCTTGCACAGCTTCTCTCACCTGATATCTGAGTTGATTGCCTAAACAAGGGAGAAAAAAATATCCACTTAATGATAAAGCTTGTATTTTCATCTGCCTTAGATTTTGTAGACATTGTCTTTTTAGGAATCCAGTCTGTCAGGAAAAACAAAGTCTACGCAAAGAAATTTTTATTGGCTCTGTGTTATGTTACAGTACTTTTATTAGATGGTGACATTCCTGAGACAGCACCTGCTGCGTGGATTTGGGCTGTTAGCCAGAAAAGAAATAAAAAAGAAATGTGTGGTTTAAATCTGAGTGGCAATGGGCTTGCATTACTGTAACAAATACCCACATGCCTGAACAGTTGGAAAGTTAGAGTGAATCACAGTTATAAGCATTGGGGATAAATATATGTATAAGTGGCATTGTTATCACCATAGCCTTCAGAGCAACAAAGATATAAAATGTCTCTTCTACATCTGTTCTCCTTTCCCCTGTGAATGTGACTATTGAATGATATTTTCTACACAATATGCATGAAAAGAGTGAACTTTTTCTTTCCTTTATCTGTGGATTTGTTAGCACACTCTGGCCCATTCTACTGCCAAAGCAACAGAATCTGTAATGAGAGAAAAAAAACCCAAATTCTATTTTTCCTTATATCCCTGTAAATCTGGAATAGCTCTAGATTTACTGCTGTATGAATGTGGCTGAAGGCAGAATTATGTCTAGAAATATTTGTGGGTTTCCAGGGTTGCTCAAAGAATAACTGTTCTCCATGTGTTAAAATTCACTCCCCAAAGCCAAAGGAGCTTGCGAATCCAAAGCAAATGTACTCTTCAGACATGATATAAAAGATCATTTCTCATTTGTGAGTTCTGCATTTGATATGCTGGAAGGGAGATCTGGATATATGATTAAATCTAAAAAGCAAGTGATAGAATAAATAAGCTCAAGAAAACAAGCAGATACTAAACTAGAAGATTGTAAGCCTTTTTTATTCTACAAATCTGGATGTAAAATTTTCTTTCTGAATTTATATTGGTTGTTGATATCCCCCCAGCCCTCTGCAATACAGGGCAGATGTCATAGAATTCATGTTCATTGATAATAGACAAGTTATTTTAGAAGGAATATAAGACTGATGTGGTCCCTCATGCAAAGAGTGAGCTTCTGCTTTAGAAACTAATGTCTAGCAACAAGATTGTCATTGAAAAAGCCGGTAAGTAATGTTCTGTCAGCTTCTGGCATTCATCACTTTCTCAGAAAAGCAGTATTTTGGCCTTTGAGACATCTGTCTAAGTTCAAGGGTGTTGATTTTATGGGATTAGGCCAAATGACCATAACTTTATGTGAGGCAAGTGCAAGTAATTCCTCAGACTTTTAATGAGAAAGGGGTAAGATACAGATCAGTTGTTCTCTGTGTGATAGTCACACTCCTCTGACAGATATAGGATGAAAGCAAAAATTTCATAGTTTGAGTAATGGTACTTAATGGAAACCTATTGTTATTATTGCTGCAATTTATTTAGCAGCTGCCTCAATGTTTGGGGAACTTTCTAAATATTCAAGAAAATTCCTACACTGAGAAAACTCTTAATGATTGGAACTCATTGAGAGGTCCTTGGCTATGTTTAGAAGGTATAGTTAAACCTTCCTTCATAAGAAGTGTTATGAGGTTGGAGGTAGAGTGAAGGCATAAACTTCCGTAATGCTGATTAGAAAAATATTATGCAATTTGATGTCATTAAATTGTGACCAGTTTTGTGACCAGTGGAAAAATATGTTTGCCTGGGACTCTGTTCCAAACTGTGGGTGGTGTGACAATGTACATAAAGGAAATGTTAATGAAGGGTTTTCTGATGTTCTCCTTTTTGAGTCCCGCTAGTGTGAAGTTATAATAATTTAGAGTAAAAGAGAGCTTTCAATAACTTAAAATTGGACTTCATCTCTTCTGCTGATAACCTTTCTTTATAAACAGCCCTGCACCTGTCTCCCCTCATAAAACTGTTCATGCATTGTTTTGCATACGCTGTTCCATCTTTGTGTTGTGTGGTTTGAAAAAATGATGAAAATAAGTGGAAGTACTATTCTCCATATATTTGACATATTATTTAAACATCTTAGCATCAGTCCAAAAGGATTGCTTCTGAAACTGGATCAGATATGGGGGGGTCTTATGTTCCAAAATTTCTTCCTGAAAAGGAAAAACTGTGAGTAAGTCCTTGAGTCAGTGCTGTTGATTCATCTATTGAAGGCAACCAAGTAAGATGTATTTTATGTTCATGAGCTCCTCATCTGCATAATATAGTGGATATTAATATAGCTTCATTACTAGGGAAATAGGATGTCTTCCTATTTCTAAAGGTCAATAACATACAGGATTAAAAAATGTTATCTCTATAACCTCTCTTTCTGTTTATTTCTGTTTATGGATGTCTCTAAGTCACAGATTTCTTTTGAGAGCATCCTTAAAATGTTCCAAGCTTTTGGGGAGGAGAAATAGATGTCTTCTTTTTCCTTTACTTAAATGCTTTAAGTTTTGGAGAAAAGACTGTCTCTTTGCTCTGTGGCTGTACTGTACTACCCAATACAGAGTGGAGATTTTTGTCTATGATTGGACCTTTTAGTTTTTCTCAGCCATACTAATTAATAAGAGTAATGATGAACTTCCTGATTGACAGGTAAGTAGCTTATTTCACTACAGTTTTTTCACACGAGGTACCCATGCAAAAAACTTCCAATGAGCATCTTGCAGAATGAAGACAGGCATGTTACCAATCAGTGATGAGGAAACCTAAAACAATTGAGAAGATGCTGCACTTCCCTGAACCTTGGGCAGTCATTCGTGTCTAGGCACAATACACATAAATCTCTTCTGTGTGTGTAGGTGGGTATGATTTCACAAGGCTCAAGACTGAAGAACTGGGCCCCCCAGGTTTTCCAGCTGGGTTCTGATAAACTGCCTGAGACTGCTATATACCTGGATCTCCTGAGGCTTCTAGATTAGACTTTCCTGGAAGATTTCCAGTAGCTTCTGGGAAGCGTAGCCTTGTGGATGATGCAGTGTGTCAGTACTTGGCATTCCTTGTGCTCACCTGAACTTTCTGTATCTCAGTTTATCCTACTGGAAGAGAGGGTTATTGATTAGTGGTTTCCCATTTAATATAGGAAGATTAGGTTTGTTGTGGCTTTATCTAACTCTGTGAGCACATAAAAATAAAAAGCTTCATACAAGACTAAGTATCATGCTCGTTATTTATATAGTCCTTGAATATTGTGATTTCATGTTGGGATGACACTACCATAGACAGTGGTCTTAGTTGTATTTCTGTTCTTCCCTATCAAGGCAAGCGATGGTTACTTTAAGAATATGGGAGACAAGATAAATACTCAGAAGAACAGCATAGCTATGACAAGAGTAACTGTCCTTATCTCTGTTTAGTGAATTATATCCAACCTCTAATTCTTTCTGGATAAACCTGTAATGTTTTGGGGTTTTTTGCTTTGGTTTGGTTTGTTTTTTTTCTCTCTAGGTGGATTAACCCTACTGTTATTATTTAACGTATTGCTATTTTTAATAGGTTTGTGAAAAATGCTAATAGATGTTGCATTACTAATTAAAAAAGATATAATACTGAAAGAAAGCTCTGCTGAGCCACTGCTGATATGGCCTTTGTTTTTGAAGTAGTCTTGTTTGGATCAATTCCCTTGTTAACAATAGCACTTTGCTCCCATCACTCAGTGTTACCTGCTGCATTTTCCCTGTCCACAGCAGGGGGATTGGAACTAGATGATCTTTATAGATCCCTTCCAACCCAAACCAGCCTATGATTCTAAGAATAATGCATACAATTTTCTTTTTACTTCAATTTCCTTCCCAGACTGGGATGTTCTTTTTGACCACTCTACACAGAGGTATTTACATTGCTACAGGTCACATAACCTGAAGCCCTTACCTTCAGTCACCCTTTTTACCTCTGTTGCAAACGAGAAACAACATGTTCACTAATTTGGCAAAAGAGACTATGTCACTGAGTACCTCATAAGCATGTGCTTCCTTAAAAGGAATACATTCACTGTAAACACAGATTTTTTCTGTTTGACACATTTCCAGTTTTTATGCATTTATTGCTGTAAATTGTTAACCTCAGAAGCAATGCATATTTATATGGAGATTGGAAGAATATAAATGATTAGAAATGTTGCATTCATCATCTCTCTTTGCATTTTGAGTGTTGTCTTTTGTTCTGGTCTTTAAAACAAATTCTGCATGTCATTGTTAAGTAGAGATGCTATAGATCTCAGGGTACCATTTTGCAAATAATTTAAAGAGTGCTGATGGGTTAATTGTTATGAAAAGGTGAAGAGGTTGTAAAGGAGCTCATAGAGGCAAGGGCTGCTATGACTCCTAGGGAGCATATGCTTTCAGGATGGAAGATGCAGTCCTTGTCATAAGTGTAAGCTCACAGTCATTGTCAAATTTCTCTACAGAAATCATGAAAACATGGTATTTAAAGAACACACAGGATTGGTCAAGGTTAGTTTCCATGTTTCCCAGAAGGAGCACTGGGACAGAAAAAATGAGTCCTAGGAGAAGCACAAGGAAATCTTGTCAGTACAATAAGAGGAAGATTCTATCAACGTATAAGCTCTTATGAATTACTTCTTCTGCAGCAGTGTTCAAAATGAACCAAACCTCATTTCAGGGCTTGAGGGCTCTGAAATGTCTGAAACTTTGAAGTATCTTCGAAGGTAAGACTCTAATCTTCCTTCAAGGAATGTAACTTTAAAATCCAAATTATATAGATGTGTGGCTTTGGGTGTGGGCGGGGAGGGGAGGGCTGCTTTTTTCCTGGCTAAAATTTTGTAGATCTGCCTGTCTGTGGAGTGTATAGGAATCCTATTTTCTTCATGAAACACTACAATCACACAGCATTTTTAGAAACTGCAAGCATGTGAACTAGTATCACCCATTCATCCTTGTTCTGTATGTTATCTCCTGTCCCACTGCAATAAACTTTTTATTCTATGAAAAGGGTTCTAAAATGTAAGATTAAAAAGAGAGGGTTTTTTCTTAAATAGTGTTTTTCTTAAATAAGTGTTTCTCTTTCCCATTTTAATTACAAGATTACGCTTAGGATGAAATGCTGGATGTTGGTCCTAACACTCACTCATTTTTTCTCCTGTAGATCAGGAATAATTCAATTAATATCAATGAAAATACAGCACATCAATAACAACAGTGCAGCCTATGAAAGTAGCTATTTATGTCACCCTATTTCTCTGACTTCCCCCACACTCCTGCTCTGTAAGGAAAAGCCGGAGGGAGCTGGGGGAAAACATCTTGCAACACCCGTTATCCTTCCCTGTTCATCTCCAGTGATCTGTCATGTATCACATTTTCTATCCTTGAAGGCATATGGTGGGTATTAGTGATAATAGCTGCAGCATGTTGATCCTGGCCCTACACACCCTTGTTTGACACACTAGATTGTTGAATGACATTTACCTTGACAAAAAGAGCTGCATGTGCCTTTTCCTTTTCTGCTTTTAAACACATCTAACACTTCCCTAAATACAAGTGAGGAATAGAGTTTCTGTTTGGTTTGTAACAGATTTTCATATTATTCAAGAATGAGATGAATACTGTCTGAAAGATAAATGGACAAAGCTGGGTAAGTGTCACCAAAACAACTGATTAGATTGCTTTTCTGCTAGCAGAATATCTGCAAAAAGACTGTGATTTCATCTGGTCTTTGTAGTTTGGAATATTTTATAAATCAGTAATTATTACTCAAAAGCATCCCCTGTGCTGTTGAATTAAATTTTGGGCACACTGACTCATAATTCAGTGTAATATTTCTATGCAGAAGATAAACACAGAACAGAACAAAAATTAGGATAAACTGTACCATATGAATTAGGCAGTAGGGCAATGGAATATGTGCACATGGGAGAACTTAATGTTTCAGATCAGTATCAAATTTCCTTCCAACTCAGTCTGTGATCTCTTTCTGGCCTTGACACATACTGTAGACTAGAAAAGGGGCACACACTCAACAGTGGTCATAGGATATAACAATTATTTATTTAAGATTCTGTCAGGGGTTTCTGTTTGGTTTTGTTTCCTATTTATTTAATCTATCTCTATGGGAGTAAAATATCTGATCAATTTCTGTGACCATAAAAATAATACGCAAGAGAATTAGGGTTAAATTACTGTAGTGACTTTATATATATATATATATATATATATATGATGTTTTGGAGAAAATTGACTTGTGCTGAAAAGGTTCTTCTTCAATAACAAAGACTAATGGCAATCAGAATGAGAAAATTTATGTTGGGTTACACAACAGAGGTCTGTCTCTCTGGAATTAGTATAGAATTTTTTCCCTCAATATATTGTTTAATGCTTTTATCAGTCCAGTTCTGCATAAACTGCATAAGTGATGGAGTTTTTATGCTTTTATTTGGGTCATTAGGAAGTTTTTTGCACTGTTTTATCACTGGAAAATATTGATATCCTTTAGTTCAGGTTGTTTTCTCACTTTTAATCTTCTACTCTTTTTTGCCAAGTTAAGCAAATTTGGACAGAACTTTTGGACAGACCACAGCTCTCAAATTTCTTAGGGTCCTTATAGTGCTAACCTTCATACTGCTGTGTCATTCTTTTCTTAAAAAAACCACAATCCTATTCATTAAATTTTTCTTGCTGAGCTGCAAAAGAGCTTTGAAAAATGAATGTCGGTTTCCATTAAAAGCATTTATTACTTACAGTTCTCATTTGCTCATCTCAGTATTGAACCTTTGTCAAAGGAAAAAATTGAATAAAACCCCCTAGACTGGGTTTCTAAGCCTTGTTCATGCAAATAGCATTATCTCACACAATAAATTGACTTCAGGCATTTTTTATTGCAAACTATAGGTCAGGTACAGTCTTTTGATTGTATACTTTATCTGAATGGTACTTACAGATATCACATAAAAATTACTTGATAAAGTATGTGTACATGTGGACAGAGCTTCAGTTTCACACCTTTTGCACTGTTTTCTGTAAGATAAGCCCTGTATTGCCTTCCTCTAGAGTTATAGAGTCTCACTGCTTCTGAAATGCAGACCCAGGAGGTATATTCAACTGACAGAATACCAATGACTGTAGATGTTAGTCAACTGTCTAGTGTTGCTCCTACTCAGTGGAGAGAGTTCAAATGAAACCACCTACAACTAAGACAGTGAGTTATGTAAGATTAACATCCCCACATACTCACAGCGTATCTGAATTTGGACAAAAAATGTTGCCCATTTTTAAAAATAATAGTGGGCATTTCTGATTTTTAAAATATTTCCTCACCCTTTCATTTGTATGAGAATGGAAGAAGTCTTTTCTATAAAGTCCTGTATGTCAAATTGTGATACTTTATTATCTATCTAAACTTCTGTTAGTTCAATCGGAGCAAGTAGGGGTAATTAATGAAAAAAGTTACTTGAATTAGAATATACCAAGTAGTAGTAATACTGAAGCTTCAACATAGCTGCTCTCCTTTCTGTTTGATGGATACATTTTAGACATAAATAGTCATCAGTGCTGGCAATTTTTGCAGTGAAGGGGAGTTTTGTGAGGGTTCAGTGAACTTTTCCAGCATTTGATTCAGAGAGATCTTAACCACATAACTTACTTAAGCTTGCATTTTTCCTCAGTTGCAACTTTTTTTAGACTTTTTTGTTCTTTTTTTTTTCATTAGAAGGCCATTTACCTCCTCCCTCTTCCCTGCCACACAACAAAGGCATCTTTGTAGTGGAATGTTTAAGTTTTAGACATCATGTGTTCCCAGGATGTAATTCTGCCATAACTGCCTTGATATCTAATGACATAATTAGATAATCATATAATTGCAATAAGTAAAGAACTTGTGCAAAATGGAATAAATCATTGAAATTAATTTTTCTTGGAGAGGAAAGGGTAAATTTTGAATTTCATAACCTTAGCTTATCAGCATCGCTAATTAGACCTTGCCTTTTAATAATCTTCCACTAAAATAGCTGCTGAGAGGCTAGCCAGATATATATTTTTACTCAGTGAGCCTTTATGTGATGAACACAAACAGTAAAAACCTTTCCTTCCTCTCCCTGGGGAAAAAAAAGTATATTCCATTACTTTTTTTTTTTTTCCCCTTCTCTTTTTTTTTTTTTCTTTTTCTGTCTGACAGGAAGAAATTAATTAAGACTGAGTTAATATGACCTACAAGTTAATTTGAGAGTAGGTGGGTATAGGTTTCTATTTTCAGTCCCATTTTCCATATCACAGGAGCTAACTCCTAAAACCCTTGCAGAGTCTTTCATTATTTAACAGTCCCATTTGAACTAGTCAGTTTTGCCAGGGAAAGAGTTTTAGCTTTGGCCCATGCCAGACACAAGATATTCCAAACAGTTGCTTTGCTCAAAATTTTTATTAGCTATGACATAATCAAGGGTGTTATCTGATAGTTAGTCAAGCAATCTATTATTTAGGATTACTCAGTAGGTTCTTTACTGTCACTTCATTAAGCATATGAGTCTTGATTGTTAAGAAGGATTTTTAATCTAATCATCAGATATATGTTTTTATGATGTTTACTTTATCGTTAAAATGATCAGAAGGAAAAAATGATGTAGGACCTACTTAAAAGAATTTTGAATATCTGAGGGATCATTTGTTTAATCAGCATTAATTTCAGAGAGTGACTTTCTGTAGTTTATAATGAGCACTAGATAGATGATCACATCTTTGAATCTTCTCATTGTTATAAATGTCAGAGATGAAATAACAAATGATGTAACTTTCTGAAGCTCTTCTCTGCCTCTTTTTTTTTTTTTTTTTAAATCTGTACAGCCAACATTTTTAAGCCTGACAGCCTGCATTGGGCTCCTCCAAAGAATGTTGTGATTTCATAGATGCTGACAATTGGATCAAAAACTCTATATCCTCCAAGTGACAAACTAGTTTTATATTGTGGGTACGTTACCAGTTGTCTTTCCCAAACTCACCAGCACTACTTCAGGCATATGTGAACTAGCAGGTTGGATAGTAGTTGTGGCAGCACAGAGCACAGTCAGGCTGTGAAAACTGTCTGGGAAAATGAATAAATATTAAGATGTTTAGTCAATGCTGATATCTGTGCTACTGAGGTTATATTGCTATCTAGAGTGACTGCCATGTAATCATGCCGTATGTCACACAATCTGGCCTTAACTTCTTGTTTGTTTTCTTTTGGGGGTTAGGTTCGTGTTCCTTTTGGTCTCATCCAAGAGCAGCAATATGTTAATAAGGAAAGGGACTTCCCTTGGAGCTATTATTAACAAGGAATGTAATTTACGATATATATTAACATAATCAGACAGAAAATGACATTTGCTGTTACAGATGTGGATATGCTGGCTCTACAGAAAGCAGCTGATTTTTGAAGGCTACTAGGATAATATTTCTGTGCTCACATTATCGACATTTGAGAGCAGCTTTTTGAAAGGCCCAATTACCCCAAAAAGGAAACTAAGAAAATCTCACCTTAGTTATGAATTGTTGATAATCTCTGACTGGTCCTGAAGACAGATGGTATCTATACACATCTTTGTATGAGGTCTCTAGTCCTAGCAGAGCAAACCCATGCCTGTACATTTCAATTTTCATTTAGAAGATATTGTTATTTTAACCCAGCCCTAGCTGCTTCAGAACCACTGAGATTAGCAAAACTGAAAATCAGATAACAGAGAAAATGATCATTCACATTATTTTAAATGTATGGATTTAAAGCCAGGCTTTACAGACTCACTCGGCATCCATGAGGTTCAGGGATTCCGGTCCTTACTGTCTTGCTGAAGTAAGGCACTGGATAATGCTAGTCACTGGGAAATGTTTCATCATTTCCCAAATGAATTCACAAAGCCACAAAGCTAGTGGTAATATGTCCTCTGTATCTCACATGGCTGTAATAACTGTAATAATACATCAGGTTCTGCAAGAGTATCCTGGTTTGAGGATTGTCACTTCCCCAGAGATGGAACGCCCTCATATCCATCAGGTACTTACAAATCGCCCTTAACATGAACGTAAAATTAAGAACTGAAGTCTAGCTACTAGGCAATTACTAAATAGAGATAAATGCATAAGTATTAAATAAAATCATGCTTACAATCTATTTTTGCTTTAGATTTTAATCTAAAGGGTCTGAGCTGCAGTTTATTAAAATTAGGAAACTGTGCTGAAATAAGGCAAAAGTATTTTTTATGCACATGGTAAGTGCAACAGCAACACTCAGAAGTGTTGTATAAGGCTGATTGCAGTGAAAAGCAAAAGCTGATACTATGGTATAGGGTCTACTCCCAGTAAACTATAGCATGAAGTACTATGACATGTAGATGTATACACAGGTTTCAAAACCTGTTTTGAAATAACTTTACCCTTTTTGGTTTTGTGCTTTAAGATTTAATATTGTTCAGAAAGGAGCCACTACTATTTTCAAATAACAAGAAAAAAAAGCGTATTTCTGAGTCTGCTGTAAATTGTTGGGGGTTTTTTTATTAATTACATAGTAAACTGCATGATTTTTGTAATTAAATTGTGAATCTTTCTATATCATTAAAATGATAGCAAAACCAAAACTATACAGTTAGAATGCATGCTTGTTTGTGGGTAGCACTAATAAGTAGTTACATGTGAATCATCCAGTCTGGTGTCTTGCATTATTCTATGCATGTTTTCGAATTTTTGCTGAAATTATTTTGCAATTAGATTTGTTGACAAGAGATAAGAAACTCCATAACAGATTCTGGATTAAACTAATTTACTTAAAGCTACGCATTTGATTTTTGTCTTTGCAGTAAATCAAATGCCTAATTTTACACAAGAAGCATTCCAAAGAAATCAAAAGAAGTACTCATGTAGTTCAGACCTTAATTCTTAGCTTAGCCATATTCATTTTAGAATGTAATAGACCAAATCCAGCTTTCTCTATTCATGTTAACTGGCAACCAGTGTTGATAAAAATGTATATAAATACTTGTTCAAGACTTCAGTATTTTTAAATTTCAGTATGGTTATTTAAAATTACATATATTTTCTTTTCCTAGTTCATAAAATACTTGCAAGGATTTATTGGTGACTTTTAATAGGGAAAACAAAAAAAAAAATACTGTAATAGTGAAAACGTTTCTATTAAATTCCTGTGTATTCAAAATTATACAGAAAAATCTTACCCTTTTAAGCTCTTCTTGCAGATACGGTCTGACAGACAGGTAGACAGGTGGACAAATAGAATTGGCAGATAGGTATCACAGTTTATTTTCCTAGTGAATAAATGGATTACATTGGGAAAGCTGGCTATACAAACACAGAGGATGGAAGAAAACAGATGGTATGCATTCCAATGCCTGGTGGCTGTATGGGCATTAAAAATTCATCTGAACCAATTACTTGTAAATAAAGAATCTGTATATTTTAATATCTTCAATTAAATGAAGACCCAGTGAGTGGGGAAATAATGAAAGGAGAATGAATTTTACAATTTGTAATGTCATTTAAAAGACTTAAGTGTTCTTTATGCATTAAACCTAGTAAACTATCATGGGAAATTCTTTGTTTAAAATGAGGATCACATAAAGGAAATTATAAAGACTTAAAAGTAGAAACAGGAAAAGGTAAAACACTCAAGCAACTGTGCAAAGTCTGTTCCAAAATGGTTTATTCTTCCATGAAGATATTTTGCAGCAGTCATTTTTAAGAAGCTCCCTCCCATTCCTGTTGACTTGATAGAAACATTAGCGTGCAAGTCTGCTTGCAGATGGATGGTGGAGTGTAAGCTCTTAAGTTTTATATTACTGCTATCCTAATAGCAGAATCAATGACATTATACAAACCTGGCTCACACCCATCACCTGCAATTACAATGAGTTGCTGTTCATTGCATACGTGGTTGTTGTTTTTAAGTCACTGAGGATTAAGAAAGAGAGAAAAATGTACTACAGTCCAAAGTCATGAAGGGGCATGTGTGTGAGAGTCACATACAGTGTATATTTATTTACTTATGATGAGCCCCAGCCACGAGCCATCAGCTTACAGTTTCTCTTACAATCACCCTCATTGGCTATTCATGAACAGATCATGAATAGCAGGATTATATCACTTTGTTTTTGCTTCCTTAATAGGAGCTATTAAAGAGTCACTTTTCAGATTAGTATTATTAACTGTTTGTTAGGCTATATTTTATGAATAGTGCTTTCCTTATTCAGAGGAGGAGAACAGCATAGAGAACTAGAAATGGTCTGAAAAGTAATATGAACATCAAATTACTTGTAAGACAGGAAATAATTGGTATACATTGGCAAATGTAGTTCGAATAAAAGAGCTGAATACCAGCCTATTGCAGGAACCAGAGCAGTTTAGACGGTTATTCTGAACAGATCTGCACTTCTGCTATCCAGATTGCCTATAGTACTTTTCAGGTCAGTAGATTTTAAGGCCCAAAAAGGGCATTTTCATCTTAACCTAATGAGTAACAGACTGTAGGACAACGAATTTCACCAAGTGATCCAGAATGAAAGCCATAATTTCGTAATGTTTTAAAGAGGAAACCAAATGTACCCAAACTTCATTTTAAGTGTTGGAACCACTTCATTTCATGGCATAAAAGATTTACTGCATCCCTAGGTAAGATGTCCCAAAGGTTCAATACATTCTTCATTAAACATGTGTAGCATGATCCTAGTCTGAATTTGTGTAGCACTGTGTCATCATTTTTTGGGAATATTGTAGTTAACTAAGGACTAAGAACAAGTGGAAAAACTTAAATAAGACAGGACAAAGAATCCTTTTGCTATTGGCAAATAGCATTAGGTCATTTCTTGCCAATAGACAACAAATTGTGGGTTTTCTTGCCCTCACTTGTTCAAGAACTGAATTTCAGAGACTCTTTTCCAGGTATGCGTAGTCTGAGTGGTACAAGGTAAAATAAAATGTTTGTTCGACTTATTAAGTTGCTTAGGGTTCCAAATGTTGGCATCTCACTAAGAAAAGATGTGTCAGTAATGTTGATAAATTTGTGCCAAGATGATTATGCTAGAAATAATCAGAAATTTTTAAAAGTTCTTAAATAGTCTTTCCATTTTTTATTCCATGTGATCTTTCTATGTAGAATGCAAGGTGTGCAAATGTCAATTCAAAAAGAGAAATTTTAATGTGTTTTTTTTCTTCATAGTACAATTTTATGGGGCTTTATTTTTATCTTCCTTTTGTTCTGTTTGAGAAGAGTAAATGCATTATAAAAATTTCAACATTTCTTTTCAAACTGAAGATCAGGTGTTAGCCACACTATATTAATAATGTTCCTTTACTCTTGAAACCTAGAATTTATTACTACTGGCGAAAAAAGGGAATAAGAGCTACAGGAAATACAAGATAAAAGTTTAGTGGGGAGTAACAGACCTCTGTAGACATTGAATAAAAGGGTTAATACTTAATTGAATAGTTCATTTTAATTAAATAAGAAAACATTAAAGTTACGATAAACATTACATCAATCAACCATTCTCAAGATTACATCCAAAAAACTCTCACAGAATAAAAGCCATAGCTGTATATCTGTCCCAAAAGGCTGAAGGGCGAAAGGAAACATGCTAGAATTTAACTAGATGTATTTGTTTTCATGGCAGTTAACAGTGATTATGACAAGAAACCTCAACTATTCAGCTGCTAATTTTTTTTAGTTTTACATAATATCATGTTTATTCAAGCACTGAAACTAATAGAGGTTCACCTGAAATTAAGAGATCAAAGCTCTTTTGTCTTCTTTATTAATATAAATGTGAAATATCAACAGCTAAATCACATTCAGTAGAGATCATAAGATCCTAGGATAATTTAGGTTGGAAGGGAGCTCAGGAGATCTCTAGTGCAAGCCCCTGCTCAAAGCAGTAGATATGAAACCAGCGCTTGTATCTAGTCTGATCTTGAGGACTTCCAAGGATGAAGACTGCTTAACCTCTCTGCGCTATCTCTTCCAATACTTGATTGTCCTCATGGTGAAAAGAATTTTCCTTTCACCTAGCTTGAACCACTCTCGTTTCAATTTAAGCCTATCTTTCTTCCTCCTATTACACACCATGGTGAAGAGTCTGGCTCCATCTTCTCCGTATCTTCCATGTAAGTGTTAAGTCCCCCCAAAGCCGCCTCTTCTCCATACTGAACATGCCCTAGCCACTTGGCCTCTTTTCACAGGAAAAGTGCTCCAGCCCCCCCAATCATCTTGGCAGTCTCTGCTGAACTTTTGTTAGTTTATTGACATCTTTCTCATAATGAGGGACTTAAAACTGGGTACAACATTCTTGATGTTTTTCTTATCCTCAGAACTGACAGGTAGAGATGAGTACAAAGACAGAATGTAAAAAATGTGTGACAATGCAATTTTGCCTTTTGGAGGGGGAAGAATCTCTGTATTTACAAACAACAAGTCATTAAGCCTTCGTCAGCAAACATCTTCGTGTTATTGTGGAGTGTGCACAAATGTGTTTCAAAGAGTATTATAGGTATGTGTAGTCAGATGGACTGCTAAGACTCTCCTCAAGAGAGACTGACACAAATCCTCAAGAATGAGGATGGACATTCCTTCTCCATAAGATGCCATTACGGAAAAAAACATCAGTAAGAATGATGTCTTTTCCAGCCCAGCTGGTAACATAAGCAAGATTGTAAACAGGATGATTTGCACAGCATGATCAAAAGAAAAATTATATATAATGCACAGTTCAAAATCTGCTGGTTTCTCTTTAAAGCAGTGGTGAGAAGGATATAGATTTCTTTCTTTAAACTTTTTTTTTAATTCCCCTGATCTTCTCAGAAGGCAGTACAGTGGATGTGAAAATATCTCACTAGCTTACAGACTCATATGCATATATGCCCATATAAACCTGTGCTATATCCCTTTTTTTAGATATATCACAATTCTTGCTTATATTTGCAGTATTACAGGTATGGTGACAAGTCATGTCATATTTCTATGTAAAAAAGGAATATAGCGGGAGGGAAACAACAGCTCCTAAGATGGAGTAGTATACTAGTGCAAATAGGCTATTTTCTCTTTCCATCAAAACATACTTTCAAATATGCACATTAAAAAAAAATTGTAACATTTCAACACTCAATTCAATATGTTTAACGTTGAAGCCTCCAAGACAATGTGTTTTTCCCTTGTAGCTTAGTTTCAGACTCATATACAGATTTGTATTGCCCACGGAAGTTGCAGCAATGGCAGAGTAACACAACAACTGTTTCAAGAAAATGGAAACTGTGCTGGGGAGTATTCATTCCAGGATTTGCTTGTTCAATTTTCTATTAGCATCTGCAGTTTGCATTTGTGAAATTGCTTAGTTTATATGATATCTCTAACAGACAACTGGTTAGTAATTTCTCCACATTCCCCCATCAGAAGCACAACAGAAAGCCTATCTATAGGAAACTAAAAAAGGTCTCATCCAACCAGATGGAATCAGCAGCTCAGAAATGTACTTGCACACCTAGAGGTCCAGAGATGGATATAAACTTCAGGTAACAGGCCTTTTTTTTTTTTTTTGGATAAAGAATCCAACCTCAAATTTTAACTTGTACCTCCACCTGTGAATTCTAGTTGGTTTTTTTTAATTTATTTATTATTTTAGAATCATCTTCTGCACTGGGGGAAAAAAAAGTCACCACACCCACACAAACACGAAACTAGTATCCTCTCCACTATAAATCCAAATATACCTATCACTGCTTACAAAGAAAGGACACAATAATTTTTTGTTACAGATTTCATTGGAAGCGTAAAATTTGCAGGTTTTTTTGACAATACTTAAGAAGAACAATAGAGCTCAAATTTCCTTGTTCTTATTAATTATACCTGTGCTACATGTCAGTCACTGTCAAATTTTCTTCTTTGAAAAAGGTTTCTAGCCCTGTGGCATGCATGAAAATGTACCTGTCTTTTCAACCAATCTCTGCCTGCTCCTTGTAAATTGATACATCTGGTTTATTAGCCTTAGTGCAACACAGTCTTCTGTGGTGAAGTTATACCTCCCCTCTTCCTTCTAATGAATAGACTCATTGTTGAAAATTTAGTGGTTAAACTTTTATTAATCTTGGCTGTCTGCAGAGATGCAGAAACATGTTGGCTAGTCAGAAAGGAGGCTCCTTTTCGTGTGGCATTACAATACAGATAGTTTTTATGAGTTTCTGTTCGGATGCCAGACTCAAAACAGAACATATCCATCCCAGCCATTTTCCTGTGACTTGGGCCTCATGGGTGCATGCCTGGGAGGCTGATTGCTGAGCAAGTTTAACATGATCTCAAGGGAAGAAAAGGGGGAAGTTATTTAAAAGAACTAGTGTCTAAGTATAGTAAAGGGGTTTTCTACTGACTAAAAGAGCTAATTGTCAATTATAAAAACGGATGTGAGAATTAAGGACACCTGAACCAATAAGGTCCAATATTTGCATTTCTGGAAGGGAGAGAACAAATAAAAAAATTGTAAATAAAGTGAACTTTTAATGAAAGCTGTGAGAATTAAAAAAACCAAAAAACCAAAAAAAACCCAAAAAACAAGCCAAAATACCTTGTGATTAGCTTTGTCTCGTATTATTCAATTTGACCAGTTAAAACAAAAAATGGATAACTTGTGAATGGGAAAGGGTATTTTTAGTGTGATTATTTTGTTTGAATTTTACAAAATCTTTTGTTTTCCCTCTTTTCCCTCACTGTTCTCGTCCCTAAAATAAATCTACTATTCATGATATTGGCTTGCATTATATGAATATCACGCACTCAGCGGGGTAGAATCCTTAAACACATTCTTTCATCCACGAAGTACAGCCATGCCTGCATGGAACCTGACAACTTTTTAGCAGCACGCAGAAGCTTGACACAGTAGTGAAGGGCAAGAAAGGCTGGATGGAACTGAGCATCTCCTGAATGGTTCTGAGAGCATTCACTTACAGGACATGTGAGATGCACCCAGTTTCCTTCAGGTTTAAGAATTTTCTTCTAGGAAATGTCATATAAACCTTGCCTTTCTTCAGTCACTGTTTTCCTCCACAACTTCTTCTCCCTTCCCAGACTTGTATTATGCTTCTTGTTAGTTTTAAGCTACTTGTGACAGAAAAGAGATAATGTTTTTCTCCAGCTATTTGGTAGGAATAAACAGGGCAGTTCTGGACAGCAGATTTCAAAGGTGGTATCTGTTTTTTCTCAGGTGAGTGTTAGAGTAGGACAGGGTTTGGATTTCTTTGAACACCCATTTTCATTGAAGTCAATTTGATATGTAATACTGAAAAGCTACTGATCTGACATTTTATTCTGAGCTTGTTTACACTGCAATAAAAGGGGAGAAGCTGCAGAAAAATCAGTCCCCAGATTGTGTGAATGATAGTCTTACTCTAGAGCTCATTTTTTTATATCACTGCATAGTTAAGATATAGTGATAGTTCATCCTGAAATGTAACCCAAACCCAGCTAGAAGAGTAGGAGTTTTGAGAAAGAAGGGCTTAAAATTATTGCTCACAGTCTGTCCTACCTGAGTGTAGCCATACCAGTCTAAATTTACCATTCTCCCTTTCTCTCTGCAACCTGAGATGCATTCTGACCCTTCTGGTCTTAGTGGGTTTGGGGACTGTTGGCACAAAGGGTTTGTGGGTAGGCAGTAAAGAGGAAAACAGCAATGATATGTGTATACAGTGGAGGGTAAATGTGTTACACAGCTGTTGTTTTGCTCTGTAAGGTATGAGTAATCCTTAGAGGGTGAGACCTAGGAAATGCAACAGCCATGGTCTGAATGGCCTGGTGCCACCAGAGCAATTTCCTTCAAATGCTGATTCTATTCAGTGTTAACCAATAGCACATGAATCATCAGGGTAAATTCATTTCAGATGTACAATTCTCTTCATTCTATACATTTGATCACTGGCTAGGATTAGGTGAAACATGTAGAATGGTGGTATACACTTATAAAAAAACCTGCATGTGGCCATGGCTGGAGAGGATGGACATAAATCTTCAAGAGCAGAGAGAGCAGTGGAAATTGTGTGGTTGTGACTTCGAGTTGACACTACAAAAGAAAGATTCCATCATAAAGAGGAAGTTTAGATATTAGCCTGCACAACTGTTACAAAATGATACATACAAGCTACTAAGAACAGTCACATGAAAATAAAATCACTACTATTTTAATTGTGGTCCTTACTGCATCACATTTTCCAAGAGATTGCCCTGAAATGGTACTTTTGTATGTAACAATCATGACTGAAGTTTGTCCTCTTTTTATCCTGTAGCAGTGAAATTGGGTCATGACTTTGCAATCCCTCTGCCAGTGCTTTACAGGGCCTTAATCTCATCCTAGAGGTAATAGACTAAGGAATATATTGAGTACACTGGGTAATTAGCTGGAATTGAAGTAATTAAACAAATAGAATAAGTGGCAGTTCTTGCAGGCAGAATTTGAAAAAGAATAGTAGCATGAATGATCATAAAGAACTATTTCAGAAGCATGGACAGGAGAGACAGAAGATTAAGGCTGTGGTAAGGGGATAAAGCTCAGTGGCTATGTGGAATCACACTGGCTTTTTCTGAGTTCTAAAGAACATCTTTCCCATATGTATGTTCCAGTTCTGCATGCAAACAATTTTATTAACATACAGAAAACTCAGTCAACTCTGTGTGTAGGTAACTAAATTTTACTCACATATACCCATCTGTTAAAGTGGAATTTTGTTTATACATCCTCCACATGAGGTAGGTAAGTTTCCAAGGCTGTCAAATGGCTTTTAAAATGTCTTGAGATCTTGAGACTAGGAGCTTGAATTTTATATTTGGGTGCTGAGCACTACACACTATTCTGCTGGTCATCCCGAAGAAGAAGAAAGCCAAATAGCGTCCAAGCACATAGTATAAATACACAAGGAAGGGATGTATGAGAGCATCTAATTTGGGGAGCGGGGGTTGTTTATAAAAATCTGTGAATGTATAACAGGAATTGGAAATTTAGGAACTGAAGCTGAGTGACTATCAGAGTATCAAGATACATAAAATAAGTTGTATAAGCTTTATTCCCCTTGACAGGAAAATTGTTACTATGCCAAGTCTTTTGCTCTCCTTGTTCAAGCCAGCTGGTGGTAAACAATAGGACCACATAGCCAGATCCCTGTGAAATAGCACTCCTGAGATTCTCAGTATCGAATTCAGAAGATATGCAAGGACTGGACAAGGACTTTTCTGGTTGTGTTTCTATTATAGTCAGCCATACTTTATATTGAGGACCTCATAGTTTCCAGACTTGGGACCTTCTAGAACATTCCGCAACCCCTTGCATCTCTCTGAGCTCACTTTTCTTTCTAAAAGGGCAGGTGAAGGAATGATGTGTATCTAAGTTTCTACACACACTGTATGAACTTGCATTGCTGGTGTATCACAGAACACATCTGTCCTGCAGAATGCACATAGTGTCTGTCTCTTAGTCTAGATCTTACCAAGTTAGACCGTTATCACCTGTTCTGGTGGCTTGTCTGAAGTTAGGCACTCAAAGGGAAAATCAGGAGAGAGGAGATGAAGAAGTAGGAATTAACAAGACTGGAAGTGCAAAGAGGAGCTTCATTTAGTACCCACATCACCAGTTCACTGGAGTGAGCACTGTGACTTTGCACCACTATAAGGTGGAAATTTAATTCTCTCTCTGTCAGAGACTAGAGTTTGTATATATCTAAAGCTATCAAGCTGACTACAAGTTCCACATGTTTCAGATTGTAAATAATGATGGTTATCAGTAGATTACAGTTGAACTTAAAAAAAGGCCCTGCTTCCTATGAAATCCAGACTTTGTAAACAATTACAGCAATATATAATTATATAGAATAATTAAAATGAAGATTGAAATCTCTTCTTTCCTCCCCATACTTTTCTTCTGTACTTTGTTTTTTCAACAACCTTTCTAACAAAGAGGAATCCTTTGAGAAACATTTTTAGTGGATATGAATGACAGTAATTCTATTTGCTAAGGTTGACTAATATAATGGCCAGTATTTTAAAATTAACTTTGATGAGTACTTCTGTCTACAGTCGTTAATCCCTTCTTAAGAGATTAATGCAACCCTCATTGAAAATCTCTAGGCAGGGGTAGATTTGATTCCTAAATAAATTAAAGCTAAATCTAAATAGAATTAACACATTATTTGAATATGAACATTTGGTAAATTGTTCATACTACACCAGCAAGGTATTTTATGTCTTGATGTGGTTCAGGGAGTAAAATACTTTCTGTCTTGCTTCTTGATTCTTCTTTTGCATTGTTGCCTGTTTGGCATTGTGAAATTCTAGTAAGGATCAAAATACCAGGCAATATTTTAAAAATGAAAGGGGGAGGACACAACACTAGATTTACAAAGGTACTTGGGTTACCATGTATACAGATATATTGTTAGCAGCATTTTTAAAAGATGTGAATAACTTCTTTTTAAAATCACTGGTGTTCAGGACCCAGCATAGGAACGTGTCTTTGAAGCAGCTGGCTATTTGAAACTTTACATGCTCAAATACTTTTGTGAAGCTGGATAATTCTTCATAGAATTACAGCCAACAAAAGAATGGTGTACTTTTTTAATCCCTTGTCAGTTTTTGAAGTATCACTAGAAAATATGACACAGGTATGTACTATACTAATTTTTTTAAAAGGGTCTGATTTATTTTTTGCAAGGAGAGCAGTTGTAGCATTTATGGATACACACACGATGTGATGTGCTAGTTAATCACGTTTTAGGGTGTCATCTGATCTTTACGAAGTAAACCTCCTTCCTAAGTGCTGTAGAGCAGAACTGATTGGGTCCATTACAGTAATTTGTGCTTTTCTCTAGGAGATACTAAACTTCATGGACTTTCAATAGGTTCTAGTAAGGAAAAATCCTCTCTGGACATAAATTGCACACTTGGCAGCTGAGATAAGTTGAACATGGTTCCTGCTGGCTCAGTCAAAACAATATTTCTCTGGTAGAATTTTAAGTATCTCAGATGAACTGTGTTCAAAGTTTAATTCTCACTGAAGTTGAGGGAATTGCCCTCTACTTATTAGTTCAACCATAAGACAGCTTCATTATTTCAAAACCACAGGTACATATAGTTATTTTTGCATAGCAAATATGATTGTAGTAAGAACTGTCACAGCTTTTAATATATAAATTGTGTTTCCTCAAGTTCTTTTACTAAAATTTTACTTAAAAAAATGAAATAAAACCTATAACTGTTGACACTGGAAAGTGATATTTTTTCCCCTCTCTTTTCCTTATATTGGTTTAGGAAGGTATACCTTTTCTTCTTCTTTGTGCTTTTGCCTTAACCTTTCAGAAGAGACTCTGAAAGAAAGGGAAGTAGAAAAGTGTGAAAGTCAAAGTGTGAAAAATGAAGATTGAAATGCATATGATACAAATTTACATTAACTTTTTAAAATAAATGAAATTTCTTCCCTTTTTCAAAACCTGTGAAAGTAACCATAAAATTGTTAATTTTGTTGGTGTTTCTATAGAATTTCACTTTCAGAATTTAAGCATTTCAGTTTTTTCTCTTACTAGTTTTACAAAAATAAAAAATAATTCAAATTCTATAAAATCAAATTGAAAAGATTTTTCTATACTTTGTCTATTAAAATGTGTGTGATTTTTATTTGCTTGTTTCTTTTTTTCTTTTTTCTGTAAGTTTTTTTTCCTTTAAGGCAGAATTCTAATTATTATTATGTTTATTATGTTTATTATTATGTTTATTATTATTAGTATGTCCTCTACTCCTTGCTGATATGCAATGCACCGTTCATGCATTGTTCATGAAAGCCTTTACTTTCATCCATGGTTCTTGTCCAAAGACAAGAAAAATTGAAAACTAGGATCAAAAAACAGAGACAAGTATGAAATGCTGTCGTGGTTTAGGCCCAGCTGGCAACTAAACACCATGCAGCCGCTCGCTCACTGTGCCTTGGTGGGATGGGGGAGAGAATCGGAAGAGCAAAAGTAAGAAAACTCGTCGGTTGAGATAAGAACAGTTTAATAAATGGAACAAAATAATAGTAATAATAATAATGAATTGTAATGAGAAGGAAAACAATGAGAGAGAGAGGAACAAAACCCAAGGGAGGAAAAAAAAGTGATACAACCACTCACCACCCGCCGACTGACGCTCAGCCAGTCCCCGAGCAGTGACCACTACCACATGACGCCATATGGTATGGAATAGCCCTTTGGCCAGTTTGGATCAACTATCCTGGCTGTGCCCCCTCCCATTTTCTTGTGCACCTGGCAGAGCATGGGAAGCTGAAAAGTCCTTGACTAGTGTAAACACCGCTTAGCAACAGCCAAAACATCAGCGTGTTATCAATATTATTCTCATACTAAAATCCAAAACACAGCACTATACCATCTACTACCAGGAAGAAAATTAACTCTATCCGAGCCAAAACCAGGACAAATGCTGTAGAACTTTGCTTATTTAGTGTTGCTGCATATAAAGTTAGAGCTAGTTTTTTAGAGCATAGTAGTTTCTTTTGATTTTATCCACCATACAGTGACTACAACTAGATTCTTCTTACCAATGATATTCTGCCCACTTTGCATTCTGTGCCTTGTAGATGACGTGTTCTTTGACTAAAGATTTAATTTTGAATATTGGCCTATCCTGCTTTAGTGTGAGACTATCTGTGGTGTGGTGTGGGTGGTGGTGGTTTAGATTGAGTTGACTGGCAATCTTTCTGTGAAATAGCATAGTTTATATTTATTTATAAATATGTCTGATGATATTTATACTTTTCTGACCTAGTTTTAGCATGCAGAAAAAACCCCGAGAAATCAAGAACTGGCTATACTTTTTTATACTCTGTTATTTTTAATTAATTGTATTTAAAGAAAAAAGGGCTAGGAGACATAAATTAACAGCAATACTGTCATAAATTATTAACATACATTAAATAACGCCAAGATAAGTTACATGATGCATATCTTGTTAGTTCCAGTTATGCATATAAGTGATGGTTTACACAGAATTATTTGCTTCTTTTAATCCAGTATGTTATTGGTCAAACAAATCTGTGGTTCAGTAGGGGAAACTGGCAGGAAGATTTTTTTTTAACCCAAGGATTGTGTTTCCACTTTCAACCTGCCCCTCCTCCTCCTATTACAAAAAAGAATGCTCTACTGCCCAGAAGTCAGAAGGCACAATATTAATCTCTCTGAAAAAACTCTCAGCTGAAGATTTTCTAAGAAGGCTTAACTTTAACTCCAGCATCTGAGGAACATATAATGAATGGCTGGTGACCTATTTTTTGCTCTTTAAAGCTTTATGAATTGTGCCCTAAATCTCAAAGTCATCTACAACATGATTTCTAAGAGAGTTTAAAAATACAGTATTGGAATGAGGGCAAGACTAGTGTCACATCATTCCAAAGGAAAATATTGTATTGTACAAATTTTTGGGATAATAGCAATACCTTTTCTTGGCTTTGAAATAGAGGGCCTACTGAACATTTACTGTTCAAATGTCAAATGAAGAGTTTCTGAAATCCCACAAGTTTAATCTTCACATTTTTATTTCATAGTCTGACGAAAAGACATATAGAAATGGAAAAGGTTTCACAGCTGATACAGAGATCTTTTAACCCCAGACATAGTTACAGCCTATGAAGAGTAACCCAGTATCCCTGTTGTCTCTCGCCCAGGGAAAGCAGGGTAAAACAACAGAATATATGGAAAGTCAGGCTGTTTTAATAATTTTCTGGCAGAATTGCAACAAACCAATGTGATTAACAGCTTGAGATAGGCTTTCCCAATGCTTATCATCACTTTTGGCATCACATCAAGTAGCTAAACCCAGCTATGACAAACAACCAAGTGTCACTGTATCTAAGTAAAGGAAGAAAATGAAAGATCGCTTTTCTTTCACAAGTCTGTTCAGCTGTCCAATCCTGTCCATCGAAGGCTATAAAACCACCCTGTCCTTCAAAACACAAATGCAATGGGACTTAAGCAACTACTTGCAAGTGAGCACATGGTTAGTTTTGCAGCGTACAAACACGCTTTAAATACTTTGCTGAAAGAGAACTGTTATGTAGCTGTGCCACATCTGCCAGATAGCTGTTGTAAAATTTTAAGGGGATAAGAAAAATTACAGCTAAATTAGATTAAAAAAAAAAAAGTGATGAAATAAATTATAAAACAACAGTAGCATTCTTTTTATCCATTTTAAGGAAATTGGTTCATTTAGCACTTGAATGCAAATGTGCCTTCTCCATATGCCAAGAAATGTCAAATGAATGTAGTATAATTATTCTGACACTATTCAAGTATTATTCTGTGCAATCTAAACACAATCTTATGTTTTTCATGAGATAATGTGGTAGACATATTAAAAAAATCTTCCTAGCACTGAAATAATCCAATGTTAATAGGTACTGGATTATTATAACAAGTTATGTATGTCTTATGTGTATTTAAAAGTAAAATAAAACCCAACATTAGTAAACAATGTAAGACTGACAGTTCAAAGGAATGAATTGTGTCCTGTCTATCTAGATCAGGTAGAAATTGAGCTATAAGGGTGATAGCAGTGTTTAGCGCGTTCTCTGCTCCTCTGTACCATTCCTCAGTTCTCCCGATATTATAGACCTACCTTAACTCTGAGACTACTATGAGGAATGAAGAGCATGAAAAGAAGTTAGTTTCCTAAAGGTCATTGAGTCCTCTCTGCTGAGATCATTAACAATGCAGCCAGTATGTGTTGCAGTGATAAAGACTGCAATGTAGGTAATTGGCACATTCATCAACACATTGTACATCAAGCAGACTTTGCAGGACCAAATAGTTCATATATTGTCCAGATTATCTTATCATATAGCTTCCTTAAACATAACTGGTGTGAAATGGGGTGCTGGCTAACTCCTTACAATAGTTATGCATTTCTCCCTAAAAACATGAGTGAGCACTGGAGACAAGACATATTTGTACCTCCTGATAGTGTCAACATCAGAAGGAAAAGATATGAGCTTTTCATGTTGTTTTTTCTTATCTGATCACTATCAAGGCAGTTTGTCATTAGGAGATCCCTTAGTATCTCTCCCTATGTTGTGTTCAGACACTTCCATTCACTTAGAGAGAAAAAAAAAAGGTCTTAGGTGGTCCTACCAGATGGAGTCTGAAAATTAAGTGTATCACTGCACATACTCTTTATACCTCCACTAGCTCATGTAGAACATGAATAGAAGCCAAGGTATTGATCATGTTACAATCCTAGGGATAAAAGGTACTTGATAAATGTAAAACTTGATGATGATGATAACATCTTTGTTCATATCGAAACAGTGATGGACAGGTGGCTAATGCATTAAGATTTCTTATTTGATGGATTCTGCCATTTGATGGATTTGGTGCCATTCTGCAAGTTGGTGGTTCAATATTAACTTTAATAGAAAGAGACATCTTACTGCTGTGCCTCACTTTTAAAAGGATTACCATAGCTGCCTATACTCAGCACTTAAATTGGACTGAAAGAAGTGCCATACACATCCGTCATTGCCAAATGATAGATTTTCATCAGTTCTTAACAAAATTGAATTGCTTGGACAGTCTGTTGAGATAAATTTAATGCTCTTTGGGAAAAAGAGTATTCTTGGCCTTGGCAGCTGAATATCAACCACGCAAGAAGTGTTCATAGAGCAGCAATTTACTGCATAGTGAAACCCCTAAATCTAACAGCATTGTTCTTTTCCTACAGATTTTTAGTTGCTTTTCTTTTCCCTTTTATATTTACTAAGAAGATATTATTTTCCCATGGTTTTAAATATGATTTAATTTTTTGTAAAATCTACCTTAAAAGAAGGTAGGAAAAGGAAATTCTATCTTAGTTCTGTTAACAAATGGGTGAATATTCCTGCATCTGAAGTTAATCGTGAAAAGAATACCAGACAATAAATAGAAATTTGTGATCTTAAAACTGGACAAACAGTGGACAGGAAGGTGGACAATGCTATGTGTTCCTCCCACTGTCTTCCTCTGGCATGAATTTAACATATTCAAACAGACACACACCCATACACATAAAACCAAGCTTGAACCAATTCCAAGACCTGAACCCAAGCACTGGATTTTTTATTTAATTGTTAAAACAGACTGTTACTCCATCTGCTTCTGGATTTCAAATAATTACTGGACCTAGTAGAAATTAAATGCCTCTTAGGTTTAAAGAGGTTATCCCAAAGTACTCCCATCCTAACATGGCAGAGACGTAATGTGCAGCATACCTTGTAAGGAACATGGGACCTCCAGAACAATTCTCTAAGCTAAAATAATTCCATTATTCCACTATGATACACCAGGAATGACCTCAGTGCTCAGACTTCAGATAATACTGAAAGGGGTATCCAGCATACAATGCATAAAGGAAGAATACTTCTAATGAATGTAATTAATTAGTTAGCTAAAAATGTGAAGGAGGCCAAAAACAGGTCAAGGTCTTATGCTAAACATTAAAACATTAGATGCTCCATCTAATGGTGCAGAATGGGGACGGGAATTTTCAAGAAAGTATGGCAAAGAGGTAAATTGTAGTAGGCCTTTTGGTCAAAAAGCCAGTGTTATTTTTCTACTGTGCTTTGAAAAATCTAAATTTAAAAGTAAAATTAAGAGTTTTTAAAAATTGATGTAGTGTGTTACTATTGCCGGCTATAAACCACAGTATCTTTTGATATGTGCAAATACTACTGGAAACATTCAAAAAATGTTACCAGATCAAATTAATGTGCAAGCAAGAGGAGATACATCTCCTTAAACTACCAGAATTTATGCTAACACACTGTATTTTATTAGGTGTTATCACTGAGATTTATCTGATAGATGTGCAGAACTTCAAGACCTACACAATGATACCATGATTTTGTTAATTTTAAATCTGAATGAGGTGGGTTTTTTTAATATATTTTTTTAATTCCCTGTTCTTTTCTGGGATACACATTCCTCATGTTGTGCTATATCCCACATTAAGGTCCTGGAAGGTTTAGAGGCTTACAACAGAAGAGTAATTTAGTAATATAAGCTATATATAGAAAATGCTATTCAATGAAGAATGGATTCTGAAAATGAGTTTGAGTTATCAGAAAATGTCCTACTTTATTATTTCACATATATTTTCTGATAACTCAAACTAATTTTCAGAAGCCATTGAGCTATCTGTCTTTTCTATGAGCTTTAGCCAAGAAAATCTTCCAAGCATGTTTCTTTCCTGGTAAGCGTGTTTGTTAGTCTAAATTTCTGCATTAAAGACAGTTACATTCCTGCTGAAGTTTGTTTGGATTAAGACCTGTTTCCAGTAAAGTTTGAGTGTAACTCAAATCATCAATGGAAAAATGATGTTTCTACTAAGGCACCAAAAAATACCAGGATCATCCATAAAAAGAGCTGCCCTCATTCATTCTATACAAGTGAATTAAATTATTTTATTGTTGTTAAATACAATCATAAAGCATGCAAATTCCATGTAATTTAACTAATTGGAAAAACAATCTTTTCTTCTCTGAACAGTAACTTCCACTACTACCATTATTTGAACTTAAATAAAAAATATTAGTTGTACCAGCACTTGAATGAAGCAGCTTGTACCAAGCTACCTGTTCTATATAATGTTGAATGTACATAGTCAAATCCACCTCCTGATATCAGCATCTTTTGACACAAACCTTCAATGCTACTGAGCATTCCTCATGTGCAACTGAATGTTAGCAAATGTTACTGTAAGGGTTAAGACATAATGTGAACAAAGAATTTAAGGGATAGCAGGCAGTTAGATTTATACCAGGCTTTTCCTGAAGTAAGAAATGCCTGTGAAGGTCATTTGTTAGGGATCTTATTTATCATGTCAACACATTTGACGCCGAAATGCAACACTAAGTGTACTCAGGTACATGATAGTGATAAAATTAGAAGCATGACAAAGCTTGTCAATTGATATCTATAGTAAAAGTTTCTACAATGGTTTTAATTTTACATCTGACCATGTAGGAATTGGATAGGAATCACTAAGTATTACAAATGTACACATCTCAGTAAACGTTTCAGAGTGTTTGTTTCTCAATTTTCTCTCCTCATCTGTTTGAAAAATCGATTTAAGTCTTCAAATTATATATATAAATTGTAATATATAGATTTCAATACTTCTATTTTAATCAAGCAGCTACAAAGAGTCAGCAGTTTACTCTTTGTTTATGATTAGGCAAACTTTTATAACCCACTGATTATGAGTTACATCACCTAAGGAGCAAACCAAACTTCTAAGTAGCACATTTGTAAGTATCTCCAAAAGCAAGCCAGTATGCATACAAACTATAACTCATGAGTGATAGGGACTCTGCAATAACACACCGCTGTAAAACAGCTGACTGTTTATGAAAACAGTGGCACAGTAACCATAGATAGACTATATTATGGTAGCCATGAGCATCTTTCAGAATATGAAGTTGAGTATGCAGAGTTGAGGACTTCATGAGTGACCTATAACAACAAAGCAGAATGCCCTCAAAAATGCTCTATGCAAGAAAAGGAAATATTAGGAAGCATTGCAGCATATTTCACAGAGCTACTTAAAATCTGGTATTTCTGTCCCAAGAGATTTTTCTGATATTTTCAATCAAAATTATGAAGAAAAGAGTTATATTTTTTTAATATTTGCCAGTGGGCCTGTGTAATAATGTACTGCAAAAATTTTAAAAGTCCTTTCTGAAATACTTAAACACTAGATCTCTTATTTTAAATATTACATATTTTTGTGAAGTTTGTAAAATGATCCCAGTTCTCTGCTTTCTTTAAGTCACAGTTTCCCTTTGGACCTACTGATATGATACCTCTGGAGAATGACAAGGTGGCAGGATCAAATTTTTTTTGCATTTCCTCAAACAGATACTTTCAATTAAAATTTAAATCTTTGTGTACAAATTTGTAATTTTCTGATTTTTCTGGTAAAAATAGAAAACAAAATAGCTGATGAGTTACAGTACAGTTATAGCTATTAGAAAAACAGGTGAGAACAACTATTAATTCTTTGATATTGACTGCAATAAGTGGAATTTGAGGTAGTCATAAGAGAAACAACTGCTATTTTGAAAAATAATAGACATCTGCTGTGTTTGGGGATAAAGACAAAGCTTCAAAGACTATATGACATAAAATGAACAGTTTGCTGTAATCAGCTTTTAGTGCTATTAGAAAGAGCTTTTTACAACCATTTCCTTCCAATTTTGTACTTCCTGTTGCTTAACTTAGTAATTATATTATGCTCTTTAAAGGACATGATTCAGAGTGCAGCTCAGAAAACTTCCTCGCCCCTTACATAGTGATTAGTTATCAAGCTTTTATACTGTTTCATAGGTTTTGGTAGACCAGTTAGCATGATCAAGAAATGTCTGTCCCATCAGCTTCTCCACAGTACTCTGGAACAACTAATAACACACTGGGGGCTGTTAAATGCTTATCACAGGCTAGAAATGCTGTATTACATTTTACAGATATTCTGGTTCTTGATGAAGAAGTTCTGTCTTTTTGTTATTTGGTATCACATCAGACAATCCCTTATAATACCTTAAAGGACATTTCACTTCTTTTACATTGGTTATCTGGGTAGAGAAGACAAGAATTAATGATCTGAGAGAACACCAGATACATGCCACAAACTTGCATGTGAGGCTGTAGGAGTGCAATATAATTCAGAAAAAGCAACCTTTTTATTTAAATGAATCATCTATTCTTCATTTAAAGTGGGGAAGTATAATATTCTTTCTCTCATTTCTTTACCAAGTGCATAAACAAAGAATTTTTTGGTCTGGCAAAAAAGGATCAAGTTGGATGATGTCATTTGATATAGATAAAAACAGTGTGAGAGACAGCACACACAAAAACATTAGACACGTCTTACACACCCAATATGCTTAAAAACTAAATGCTATAAAGGGAACATTAGTTACAAAGCAATTAGAGATATAAAGGCATGAAATTCAATGTCTTTATTTATAGTAGAGATAATAACTTACAGTTTGCTGCTTTTTTTTTCTCCTGCTGTTTCAAGCGTACTGAACTTAGTAGTAAAACAAATGTACATCCGAAATAGCAATGCACAAAGAATGCTACATATGTGTGTATGTACATATACACAATAATCTTTAACTTTTTTGTTTTAGAGGCAGTATTTATATGTGTAGTAAAAATAAAAAGGCAAAACATCTACCTCTGACATCAAATGATAAATGACATTCAAAATTTGGTGACAACAGAAATTCTTCCATTAATTCCATTGGGTATTATAATACAAACCTAATCATTGTTTTTTTAAATATAAATCAAATTACTTTCTTTCTAACTGTGACTTATCCAAGTACCTTTAATGATCTGATATCTTAAATATCTGAGGAAGTGGTAGAATTTGGAAAAGGCACGTAATACGGTAGAGGATTTTCAATATAAATGGGAAAATTTGCCTTTAAGGGTTATTTTGTGGATTACAATATTGCATTAAAAGCACCTTAGCTCAGCCAGGATATCTTTTGTGTGAATCAATGTATCTCGAGCAGTGAGAATTGCAGTGAGTAGCAAAATCATTTTAAATAAATGCATAACCTCTGAAGACTTAGCTATGTTACTGGTATGTCTTTACAGTGTGAAATCAACTGAGCGTATAACACCTATGTGCTTTTATAATCCAAGAAAAATAAGTATGAATGCTTATAAATAATTTGCACAACCATTTTTATTGAGGGAACATTTTCACGTTCAAACAAATTTAATGCAGAGATTCACTGGAAGTTCAGTAGGGCTGTATTGGTATTAAGGCGTCTTTTCTCAATTGTTCAGAGAGTAGTAAAGGTATGTCAAACACAACAGAGAAGCACCAGGAAGCTACTGTGGAATACATACAGTTAAATATAAATTACAGGTCATCTTCTCTAGACAGTCTGTACATGCCTCACATCTTCATTTTTATAAACCAACATACATCTGGGCCAGATGAAGGCAGGTAATATTTTACATAATCATACTTTCCAGATAAGCATAAAGACTATATAATTGGTGCCAGATTAAAAATTTGTATGAGGAGCATTCATCAGTTCCAGCAAAGGATTAAAATTTGTTTAGATCCTATGTACAGGGACATATATATGACCATCTTCCCTTTTTTTCCCCCTGTTTTTTTAATGGATTTTAATTTTAACCATAGACCTCTTTATGCATTTTGATTACACTGTACAAGTAAAATAATACTTAAAATTCCTCCCCCATGCCATATGCATATACTTACTTTTCCCCTGAGACTGACAGCCTTAGTAGATTTTGCACATATCTTCTACGTTCTGAAACACAAACCAGTTTACAAAGCTTGCATACTCTCTTGGAAGAGAAATCATAAAGGTTTATGACACCGTTTAACTTTTCTGTGAATTCTCTCCTTGAAGTGGTTTGCAGGACCAAGTGAAGCTACCTGAAATCAGGCCAGCCAGAAAGTGCAGTTCATTGCCTCTAAAGCGAATCCCACCTTTTCTATAGCACTTCAGTTTCTGGTTCTTGATATTGTGATATTAAAGACGTCAATTATGCAACAGGTGAACTGAAGCAACCCTTCTAATAAAATGATGCAGGATTTCATTTCACCTCTAACAGACAACTCTCAACAAGATCTTTCTGTGTGAGGTACTGTTTAAAGCAAACAAATTAGCAAATCCTCAAAACTCGACTTCATGTCATTTATATGCGTTGCTTCAGACTTTTATTGAGTAAGGATCTAACAAAGACAGGGTGATCATATTCTTACAGCAAATAAAAACCTTTCCAAAATGGAGAGGGGAAAGCACAAAACCTGAAATCTGAGTAATTTCGGGTACAATAAATGGAAAAAGAAAGGGAATTTGAGGGGAAATCAAGAGGAACATCCCCTGCAGTGCCACAGTGCTCTGAAAAAAGTCAGAAGCATTTTAATGCTGCCCATGGGTTGTACCTGTGAAAGGCCCAGTGATTACAAGTCTATGGCATGCACCCAGTCAAAATTTCCTCCTCCCAATGCTGTGATCAGCTCCTGTTGGAGACAGAGCTGAGACAGGATAGGTGTTTTATCATATTACAGGGTGTTCATAAGACTGAATCAAATAATGACACTTCCAACAAAGGGAGAAATTTAATGGTTTTCCCTTTATCAAATGTGACTGAAGGACAGATTTATAAAAGCATTTAGATGTTAAAGGGCTCAGAAAAATAGGTATTTCAAGAACAGCTAAGCAGACAATATTCCATCTATATTTCTGTATCTAAATGTCTTTCATTTTCTATTTGTATGGCCTTCAGAATTGTCCAGAAAATAGGAAACAGCAACCTTAAGAACATAAAGTAAATCTGTGTCTGTGATTTTGGCTCTGTCTGAAGTATTTTAAGGAGCGTGAGTTAAAGAGCAGATCAGAGTATAATAAACCCATGAACAACGCTCCTTGCATTAACACTGCAATGAGGTCATCTTCTTCAGATTAGATGCCTATGGCCCTGTTGAAATTTATGGCAAATTACATTGCACTTTTCCTCGAGGGACCCTTGTTGACTTCTTTAAGCCACATGGTACTTAGTGCAAATCAATATGAGATAACGGGTGGGCTTCTTGGCCAGAAAAGTAGTGATTATATCTGTCTTGTTTGTGCTATAAGTAGGGATACCCTCTGGAGTCTACTGAACCACAGCAGGTCATTACTTGTCTCTTTGGCTAGTTTTCTCTAAGACAAATCTGCCCAAGAGAGGTCTAGTGACAAGAAGTCTGGATGAAAATCCAGCAGGGCCAGTTTATCTCAGGGCTAAGAACTGTTTCTGGTCTTCTTTAATTTAGTAATATAGACATAGCCTGTTAGTTTTAATTGTCTTCCCTTGCCATTCCCACCCCCTTAAACTGGAAACACAGATGGAAAAGCAGTCAGTGTATAAAATAATTTGCATCTCATTTGCCTATTGTTAAATGGTAAAGCAAAGTAGCATGTAGAAAGTCCTCTGGAAGAAGGAAAAAAGAGTCTGAAATGGAAGAGTGCCACCAATGAAGGAACTATTTCTTAGCCTGACAATTTCCATATGGCCCCCAAGAAATATCACACTTGTGAAATGATATGAGAACTTGACCTCCTTATTGTTAATAGCAGAAGGGAGGAGAAAGAGAAGGAGAAAAGAAGATAGAAATAGCAACTTCTCTGAGCTTCTCAGCATTTGTCTGGACCTTCCATTTGCAAAGACTCTATGACTCCCCTTTAGGAAGGCAGACATGTCACAGTGGTACATTTGTTGGGAGCGTGCAAGAGAAAAGTGAGGCTGAAGAACAGATTCTTTGGGTTATGTAGTGTCTTCTGAAACTATTAAGATATGGGGACAGGTACAAGGAAATAAAAAAAAGCTGCAGAACATTACAGGGAAGTTAGAGTATACGAAATAAAAATATCAAGAATCCTCCAGGTACCTCTACTACCATTCAAGTTTAAATAGGCAATGAAAAGACACTCTTTATGTAGAACCTTGTGCAATTTCCTGTGTCCTTTGTCCTATGATGTCTGCTGCTTTATGACCCAAAACAGTTAAAGATTTGCAAGCTATGGAGAAGTTCATGCAGATCTTTGTCAGGACCCATGTCAGACACAGATTTACAATACAGCTTAAATGCCAATGTATTAGTCAGTGAAAGGCTGATCATGTCTGCTCTGCCTACTCCTCCATACATGGTCTAGTCTAACAATACTTTTGTTTCCTTTGCTAACACATATGGTCATATAATTGTGATATCCCTTTGAGCATAACCTGAAGTTCAATTAGTTCAGTTATCGAAGAGGAAAAGTTAATAGCAAACATGGATGGTAAAGAATGAGAGATACTTTATTTAGACTGGATGTCTAAACTTGTCTTTAAAAGATACTGGGATATCCTCTTTGGATTTATAATCAAGACACTAGAGACATCCAAGAATAATATTTCTCTAAAATGAAAGTTGAATAAGGACTGAAAAAGCTAAGTGATCCTTGATGCATAAATGACTGACAACAGACAATTCATATCATGATAATCTTTGGTACTATGTATAACAACTCCTAAACTGCTGTGTCCAGCTCCAGTGTCAGCATCTCAGGAAGAATGCTGAAAACTTGGAAAAAGGCCATAAAAGAAACCCCAAAATTAGAAAAATATTCATTATGACAAATATATTTTTTAGTTTAGCAAAGAGGGATTGACCCCCTCTTTAAAGGATGGCCTTTAAAGGTTCCTTGCAACACAAACTATTCTATGTTTCTATGATTCTATGATAAAATGTTAATTGATGGCTTGATCTGTCCTTCAGAACAAACTTGTATGTCTATATAAATATAGACACTGGGAACTCAAATTTGATAACTGTTTGTCAGCTAAGGTTACAAGAGCATTGCAGACCAGAAAAGCTGGAAATTGAATCTCTCTATATTTTTAAAGAATATTATACATCAAATATATTTTACATGAAGATACAGAACATTGTATTGAAGCTATTAACCTTCAAATATTTTTCAAAGAATTATGGTAGACCCTTACTAAATGTTTAAATCAAGTTGGGATATTTCTACACAAAATACAGTATTTGTAGCGAGTAGGAAAGGAACACGGGATAATCCCAGGACATGCTTTATGCAGGACAGACTAAACATTGGCCTTAAATGCTACTGCCTTCTGGCTTTCAAATGTGTGAATCATCAATCTGAGATTCTTATTTAATTGACTCAGTTCATTGCAGGAGAGCACTTGGGGGTTTAGTCTGTACCATCTGAATAGTGACGCAGTGTAGAAGCTATCAATAATGTTCATAGTTTACAGACTTTTCTACTGCATTTCCCAGCCTTGATTTAATAATCCCTGAGTTGCCATGGATTTAGAGGATAAACATCCATGTTTTTGAATATACAAACCGAAGCTATGAAATCCACATGTCACTGCTTGTAATACACAGGAACAAAGTTTATATTCTTTCAGTTGGACAAGGAGTATCAGAGTCAGATGATCCCAGAAATCTAAGGTGTGGGGAGCTGGAATAGGAATGAAGAAGGGAATTTCTGTGGTTTACCTGTCTTCACTCATTAGTAACAATCTATTTTTCTAATTAAAATTCCATACATAGTGTATAAATGGCTGGAATGTCAAACTTTAAATCACTGTCTAAAGCAGCTGAAGAATCCAGTGCTTAGACTGTAATTTCTAAAATGGTTGTTTAATATCTTTGGAGCAGAAACTAAGGAGGGTATGTTTAGACTGATGTGTATAATTTTTCTTATCCACACATGGATAAGTCTGCTAAGTATTTTCTTTTTCCTTGAAATATCCCAGTGAAAGGAAGATCTCTAGTAGTTCTCAGGCAAGTACAGTACTCTGTGAAATCTCTTATTTAGCAGAGGGAGGTCAGGATAAGGAGTTACATATTTTTTTAGTAGCTTATCATGAGTGTACTTCATTGCTTTTCAGGGAATATTTCTTGAAATGCCAAAGCAGGTGTCTTAAAATGCCTCATATTTTGTGCAGTAACCCTCACTCATAAAAATCCTGCTATGCATGTTAAAACTTAATAGCTGGAATATATCATATTAACACACCAAGAGCTATATTGAAGTAACATTATGAAACTGAGACTTACACCCAGAAAAAGTCAGGGAATTTAGTGCAAGTGATTTCACTGGAGCTTTACATCTTTTTCCACTGTGTCTGAGTGACACAAGAGTGTGAAATCAATTTGTGATGTTGAATACTTGAAGGCTGAGACTACAGTGTAAACAAATGCAGGCAAAGAAAGCATACATATCACAAACTGATTGCTAACTAGAAGGAATGCAGTGGAATTAAAAATATATCCTTCTCTCAAAGCTATACTTATCTTTATAGATGAACATAAACCAAAACAGTTAAAGAGTTAAGGCTGCCAGGAGTAGGGAACACCTAGCATAATTCTCCTCCTGTTCTATACTGTGGATAGTTTCCAGTGAACCAGAAAGTACAGTTGACTAGAAAAAGGGGGTTACTTATTTTCTTGGCATTAGTTTTGTTCAAAGTTTTTATACTCTGGATAAAATCAATAAAAGGAACCCAGTCCTTAATTGTTGGGACTGTGTGTGCTTGGGGGGTGGGGAGGGAGGAGTTATCACTGACTATAAGAACAATTATAAGAACAACTAAAACAAATGCAGCTATAGTGCTTTGATTCACTAAAGGTAATTAGTGAGACATGATTATAGCAGTAGAGTGTTTTCAGTGGAAGTCCTTGTTTCTTCCTCATCCTTCCTAACTTTTTTACTTAGGCAGAGTAAATTCCATATAATTCTATATACTCCTGTGATACAGTCCATTTGTGGGTAATTCAACAAAGACATATTAGCGCTAGAGTAATCACATATATAGGTTAGAAAGGTGGACAGTACTGAGATGCAGGAGTCATCTGTTCTGACCTGGGCAGTGGTAGGGGAAGGCACAAACAAGAATAGCTGGATGCATAACAGCCAAATAAATCGTAGGCTCAGTGTCAGGCACCATTTCATAATGGTGAAGTTTAAGGAGTTTCAAGTAGCCTCCCTAGAAAAGCAGCAGAAACTTCATCTGCTGAGTAGTATTTAAAGAGATTAGTCAAAGCTTTAGAGCATGATTAGTTGAGCAGCTACCAGTGACGTGGGCAAAGTCAGTCTTGATTCTCGCCTTTTTTTTAGTCTGATTAGTGAACATTCTTTAGAGACTATTTCTATATTTTAACTCTCAGTTAAAATCTCAGTCCTGATCATTTAAATAAGAAAGGTACAAGACACATGAAACTATGCAAGACATTTATGTTTTTTGCTAACAGTAGCTTTGCCCAACTTCTTTGTCTTTTGAATAATCAGCTGAAATACATCCACTTGAACTGTCACAACTACACTTTCATAGTCCTTTCAAATATACTTTTACATTGGAAATTTATTTTTAATAATCCACCAAATTTTTTCTAATTTCCCATTACTTTCAGTCACTAGCACTTCAGACCTTGATGAGAGGCGCTCCACAAATACAAATACATAGATAGATTCCTTCACAATCCCCGCAGCTTTCAGTATCCCATCTCCCTTTCTACAAGGAGACTAGGATCAAATTTGAAGTCAAGGGAAAGAAGAGGGCAGTACAAATACTAGGAAGAGACTAGATGCATGACTAATAAAGCTATGCAATAGATGCAGACAATCTATGTAATAGATGCAGATAATACACTATGTTTTGGACTAGCCCTTTTTCTTTCTTTCTTCAAACTCTTTGCCCAATCTTCCTTTAAAGTGGGTTCAGTTAAACTCATTAACTGAATTAGGATCTGCTTCTAGGAGTGATCCATGTTTCAGCACCATGTGAATTTTTATGACTAAATTATTGCCCCTACTGGAAACAGTGCAGGTTTTTACAATGGAAATAGTGACAGGCAGACCCTTAGCCATTATAAAGTTAGTAGTGAGACTGTGCAAAGGCAAAGGCATTACTGGAGTTCCTGAGGGAATTACAATTGCATTATATATATATACTTTCCTGATTAAAACCTGCCATCCATGTTTTAATGAGGAAGCCTGGGAACACATCAATCCTTTTGCCAACAGACCTATAAACAGTCTGGATTATTGGAACCAATTGTGCCATTCATGGCTAAAGATGCCTCAGGTATTAACATAAGTTGGGTCTTCAGAGTAACGCACTCCTCACGCTAAGAAAGGGTAAACGATATGAGCCCTGTGCTGGGGCCAGGACCAAAAGGCAAAATCAATTAAAGTTTAAAGAAAGAATCATCAAAACAGTGAGAAGAAGTTTCTCTTTCCTCTATTATCTGTCAAAAATGAGGTCTCCAAGTATCTCAAGAGAAAGTCTATTCCTGCCAGAAGAATACCAACCTAATGATGCAGAATGAAGAAGCTCAGATAATTTGTAATTAATACATATAATTATTCAAAATTTATAATTATTAACCACAATTACCCTGACTTCTGAAAAGTCCACAAGCTATCTGAATTCATGTGACTGGCTGCATTTCTGTAGCAGGTCCCAAAAGACTCAGAAATATTTCTGGTTCACAGTAGAAGCTACAGAATTTTTTCAAAACCTTATATGAAGTTTAAAGAGACAATAAAATACAAACAATAATGAAACACTGCATTAATCTTCATTCACATATAGGAAAATTGAGTCACATGTTATTTCTTGTAGGTGTCAGAGGAAAACAAACTCAGAAGATGGGAATCCTTAGTTCTCCAGTCAGTCTCTTATATCTAGACCTGATCTGTGTTAAAACCTCCCAACTAATGCCACTTCTTCCTTCCAAGTGGGTAGTGAGGGTAATGGAGCTGGAGAGAGCTGCCTGTGCTGTGATACTGCAAGGCCCTTGCATAACACTCCCATCTTCTGGTGCAGGCAGTTCTGCATTTTTTAGCCAGTACTTCTGCACAGCAGACACTTTCTGTCAAGCCAGATCTGGAAATTTTGTTTGCACTTTTCAAGGTTCTGAGGACACCCATAGAACTTGACTGCCCTTGCCAGCCTCCCAGGACACTTGCTCACACACCCTCTGCCCTGGATCTGGATCTCCATGTCAGCTCAGGCCTGGGCACCCATGGTGGCCTGGGCAACGTTACGGATCAACCCGTGTCCAGCCCTACTTCTGCTGCTCTAGATTACTGGCAGGTTTTCCTGGATGGACTCTGCACCTACATGCTAGGTACATTGTCTCCAGTCCCACCTATGCTGTGGTCACCCTTGGCTCCTGTCTTGTCCTGCCTTGTGGAACAGCCTCCCCACTCTTGCTCCTCTGTGACAGCAGTTTTCACTTTATTTCCTCCTCCCCTCCTCTTTTTCTTCATATTCGTATCATGGCTGCTCCAGCTTGGAGCTGAGCACTTATTTTTTCCTTGCTTTTAACAATGTGAAGTCTTCAGACTACAGTTTAATGGGAGGCTAAAGGGCTGCTAATAATACTTGAAGTCTGGAGTTCAGAAGTCAAGTGTTTTTAGACTGCCATCTGGGTTTCAGAGAGAGAGAAAATTCAAGAAATCCTACCTACTTTCTCCCTTCACCTTTGCAGGTCAGCCTGCAATGTTATAATAATAGTACTACTTATGTTTAACCTAAGCTCCTTCAACTGAGGGATAAAACTGACTTCATTTCTCTAGAGAGGTTCAGATTTGAAGGTGATTTGCTTAAAGTCATAGATCAACAGAACTGAAAATGCAGCTGTTATGCTCAGCACAGACTGCATTTTGTAACCCCCAGTTTGTGCTCAAGCTTCCAACTATGTCCCAGTGTTCAGTCACAACATCTAGCTTGAAATCTTTGTCTTTCCTACGCAGCCTTTATCTGTACTTGGTGGAAAGAAGAAAGATCTTTCAGAGGGCAGGTCTGGAGGATCTGGTTTCTTTCTTTCTTTTGGTAAAATATGAAACATGGACTCTGATCTCAGGCACATTAAAGACTTAATTGTAAAATGTTCCACTATAAGCAAGAGTATCAGACCTGCAGTGCCCACTTTTTCATGTTGTACAGAAATAAATTACCTTTGGAAGTACTCCTCCTATGAAGGGGAGTGTACAGTGATCAGAGGACAACCTTGAGACCTGCTCATTAAAGTTTGTGTTATCCTGGGAGAAAAGGCTGCAAAGGCAGAGATTCCACCACTCTGACTGTCTCTAACTGACAAAGGGTCACCTGGAGGGAAAAATTAGGTAGAAACAGGCAAAAAAGGGGCAAATTGAAATAGGTGTTCCCACTTCTTCCTCTTTTCTGCTGGGAGGTCTCAATGGCAAGATGAAGATAATTCATTACAGCTTCTCTTAAATGGTTAAGTTTTGAACTAGTTTCAGTAAATGTTGAGATTTTTTTTAAATCTCAAAACAGTGGTTAATTTCAGTTAATTTCTTCATTTAGGAAGCGTTCACTGAAATCAAACATGATGCTCAGCACTTATGCCCAACAATGAAAGAGATGGATTGATTGTCAATTGCATGGTAGATCCTTTATCTATAGATCTCTCTCCCTCTCTCTCTCTCTGAAGTCTTGAGTCATAGAATCATAAAATCATTTAGGTTGGAAAAGACCCTTAAGATCATCGAGTCCACAGTAAACCTCACACTGCCAAGTCCACCACTAAATCATGTCCCAAAGCGGCATGTCTACATGTCTTTTAACTACCTCCAGGGATGGTGACTCAACCACTTCCCTGGGCAGCCTGTTCCAATGCTTGATAACCCTTTCGGTGAAGAAATTTTTCCTAATATCCAATCTAAACCTCCCCTGGCGCAACTTGAGGCCGTTTCCTCTTGTCCTATCACTTGTTAGCTGGGAGAAGAGACCAACACCCACCTCGCTATGACCTCCTTTCAGGTAGTTGTAGAGAGTGATAAGGTCTCCCCTTAGCCTCCTTTTCTCCAGGCTAAACAACCCCAGTTCCCTCAGCTGCTCCTCCATAAAACTTGTTCTCTAGACCCTTCACTAGCTTTGTTGCCCTTCTCTGGACATGCTCCAGCACCTCAATGTCTTTCTTGTAGTGAGGGGCCCAAAACTGAACACAGTAGTCGAGGTGCGGTCTCACCAGTCCTGAGTACAAAGAGATGATCACTTCCCTAGTCCTGCTGGCCACACTATTTCTGATACAAACCAGGATGCTATTGGCCTTCTTGGCCGCCTGGACACACTGCCAGCTTGGAGTCAGGTGACAGAATTATTAAAAGGAATCATACAGGTTTTCTGTTACTACCAGATCCTCTTCTGTTAAAAATGGAAATTCAGAGGAAACATCAAAATAAAAACCAAGTTTCTTGAAGTAAATTAATTTTGAACTTCTGAATGTCAAAGTTGGAAAGAAGGAAGGAGAAAACAAGGGAAGGATGACAGTATGGTTCTGTTCATTATTTTAATGTTCACAAGATAATAAGCTTGAAATCTTCCTTTATAGATATAAGACCTGCTTGACATGCTGTTATTATAAAAAATTTTGTAGCTGAAGAGACTGTTACCTAGGGAAATTTACATATGTAAATTAGCATAGGGTGAACATGTCATTGCTGGAGTTTTCTGCTTTCATTGATAGTTATTCAGTGTAACAGTGTTATCTGTGTACAAATTAACACAATTTTCTATGCAGTAAAGGTTTATTAATTTAATAACTAATAACTCTGAGTCCCATGGTACTTTGGTTATATGGAGCTGGCCAGCTCCCATAAACTATCAAGCTTATAATTTTAATTTTAAGTAGAGTTCCTATTTAACATATCTGAGGAGTAAATTAAATGTGAGGTTGGTATTTGCTGTTTGGGGAGGATTATTTAGCTGTGATATGTAAAGCAGTTTCCAAAAATTTAGCACAGAAATCAGATTAATTGAAATTGGTTTGAATTTCATTTTATTACCTGTTTCACCAATACATAAATCAGTCTTACAATGGCATTATGCAGTCATATTTTGTATTAGTGATCACATATATTTATATATAGGTTGTGTTTTGGTTTGGTTTTCTTTTTTTTTATTTTTTATTTTTAGTGACTAATATAAGAATGACAATTCCTCTGTAGCCTTACCAGCCTCACCAGCCTTAAACCAAAGACAGTATAGATAAGGTAAAACAAGTGGCCAGTCTTGAGGAGAAAGTTGATATAAGTTGGGAATTCTCTCTTTTCCAAGTTATAAATAAGTCCTGTCTTGCTATGTGTGTTTCTCCATTCCTCCAGAGAGTCAACCATTCTCAGTCAGGGATTTTCTCATCCGTGTAAAAAGACCTGAAGACATATGAGAGACAACACTGATAAGCATCTTATGGAGTAAGACTATGGACCATAGGATTGGTAACTGTGGTATGAATTTTAGGGTCTGACTTGCACAAATCACAAGAGGAGAAGTTGTTCATTGGGCCAAGTGGTCTCTGACTGAAAAGAAAAGCAGTAACAGGAGTGAAATTTGGAGGAGGCAGGCTTTAATCGTTGTTTCGGAAGCCAACCACCATTTGAACAACCAATTCTAATGAATTTATCTCACTGGTCATCAAAACCCCCTCTACTATGTGCTCATAAGCAAAATCACCATTGTGCTATATGAACTTTACAGTTGGGGAAGAATAAGGAGGTATCCCACAGTGACCTCATATAAAGCAAATGTGTGTATACTGAAGCAATAGGGACATTCTCAAAGGATTTGAGGCATTGCTGTATGCCACATGCAATTCCCTCTAAAATGAACTTTCTTAAGGTATAATTTCTTCCTGAGAACAATGAATTCAGTGTGCATGCAGGACACATTCAAGTCATCACCCAATGAATTGCATGAAATTGCCAGCTGAATATGTAGCAGTTGTTACCACATGTGAATATATATTGCTAAATGCTTCTGTGGTCAAGGTCCTTCAGTTTCACAATGTTTTTGTATAAGAACACTATAGTAACGATAAAAAAAATGTGATAAAATTAAGTTAACTCCTGCCCTCTTATTGAAAGAAAAAGCAAAGTTTTGAAAATGAGATAACTGGTCTTAAACAGCTAGGGAAGAGGATCGCATGGAAGAAGACAACTTCCTTCCAGATCCCATGGCAATGAAAAGCTACATTAATTTCACATTGAAGCCATTTGGGTCAATTGCATTTCCAGATTTTAACATCCCATGGAATTGCCTTGTCATTGTGACAACCAAGAGAAAATGGGATAGGAAAAGAGAGGAAATTGCAAAGCTGAAAGGAAATTAGATCAACTTTGCATGTCAGAACTATAAGTCGTTGCACCCTGGATCAATTACCAACATTAGCTGAGGTTGCTTCCCAGCAGTTTAAGCCAGATTTTTTGGAGGTGAAGCAGGAGTTGGAAACCAGGGCTTCACTGGTTGATCCAACCCCCAGACTACCAAGTCTTTCTTTCTCCTTCTGTCTGTTCTTCAGTGAGTACTGGATAAAAAAAATATATCTTTTAGGAGGGGAACTGAGAGAATTATGCCTCAGGATAGATAGTAATCAGAGGATCAGCTCACAGCTCTGAGAGATGAGAGATATATTCAACAGAAAATGCCAGTTTTGAGTATCAGTCTTTCTTATATCTGGTTCAATGTTCTATCAGCTTGACTACTGGCTATAAAAAATTTCTTTCTGCCTGGGATTTTTGAGTCAATCAGAGAATGACTGTCATATATGTCTTCAAAGCTAAGCTTCCTGGAAGTACCCAGTAAGCATAAAAAATCTTTTCCCAAATACCTTATAAGTCTGGTGCTAAATTGCTTAGGTTTATCAAGACTTAGGTAATTTAAGCATAGCAATAATCAGAAATGTAGGCTCCTAGAAAGGAATCTCATAAGATTATGTGACAATTGAGTGGGGGATTGTAAGTATTATTTTTGCCTAAATATGGACCTAGTTTCTTAAAAAGGTGGTCAGACTACTTTGTCCATCTAATCTTTTCTCGTAGCTGCACTGACATAAATAAGACAGTTACACAACAGTTACTTAATATAACTATCCCTAATTTCAGTAGATGACCAGTGAAGGAATTTAGCCGCATTTTTCTATTGGAAGAATATTCTCAAGCATTATTGTGACATCTTCAAATGCAGTATCTATTCTAAAAATATTTTAAAAACAACTGGGGTGATTTTTTTAGGTTTTTGGACTGATTTATATTCTTCTTTTGTTATTCTGCATGAACTGTTCTGTCAAGCAAGTAATATTTTGTGGTTTTCCCTAATTTCAGTGATGTTTCAAGTCTTTCCTGTATACATGTCCTAATAAAAACATTAGAAGAATGGTATTTTCAAAAAAATTTTATGTGCATGATTCAAAATAGAATTTACTGCTGTTATGCTTCCTAGCTTTTTCCATTTAATTTATACAGACTTTCTTGAGAACAAGTTGTAGTTATTTTAAAGATGAAGAAAATGGATTCTAGTATTTCTTGTATGAATATTGATGAAAACAACTTTTAATTCAAAGGTACAAATAGTCCCTTTGGAAGGGCATACGCTATTATTTAATCAGACATGAAAAAAATGCCATGTGATTTATACATCTCATGCAGATTAGCTAGCAAAGATTGGATTTCAGATATTTTCAATCATTAGGCATAATGTAAACAAACTCTAAGTAGCTCAGTAATCACAGCCATAAAAATGTCTATGAAATTTCTGTTTCACTCATTCTTTAATAAGAAAAGATGCAAAACGCCTTTGCTAAGTGATACTTTGCATATTATTTATGCTATTCTATGACATATTTTTGTCTGGGAACAGACATATCAAGTAAGATGATGGGTTTTTTTGGTGTTTCTGAAATAGGTGAAATCATCTTTAATCTTTGCCTAAGTTGTCATTGGCTACCATACAGTTTTTAATAAAAGCTTGTGTTGTTTTTCTTTATAACTCTGTTTCTATTGTGTGCTTTCCAAAGGTCTAGCAATGGGCATATTCTGCTTCCTGTAGAACTATGTCAGCCCAAATTAAGAACACCAGAAAGATTAGATTTAGATATTTCCTTATCAGTTGCCATCCTGTCATTCTCCAGTGAGCAGGGTCAAAACTGATTCTGAAAAAATGATGGGAAAGTTCAAACATCTTTTCAGAAAGTCTTAGGGCAGCATACTGTATTGACAGATTTTCACTGAACATCATATAAATAGTCTCCTGCAATCAGAACTGTACTCTTGGCAATTAGTTCTATTACAGAAAAATTTAAAAAAAGCAATGGCATTAGATGTCAGATAAAGTAAATGGCAGATCACAGCTGAGAATTTTTAATTTGACAGAATAGCTGCCCAAATAGATGGGAGGAAAATTATGTACCTGCTATTCATTTTCAAACAGGAAATTATGTTATAATGGCACCAGTCATATGTTAACTTGCTGTCTTGCCACTATGAATATTTGCTTAAGTAGATTTTATTAGTGGCCACTGAAGATTTCAGATATTTCTATTCAAGTGGGGTCCAGATAATAGAATGAGAGGGAAAAAAATTGGTAAATATACTGTCCTGTAGGAGTTAAAAGCAACAATTAAAACAAAGTACTTAGTAGAAATGAGGAGCTGGACTCTTTCAATTCCAGAGACCTGTAACTGCAGGACTTCTATTTGGCTTTCTTTGAGCCTTCATCTGTATTTAGGTTCACATTTTTTTGGACTCATTTTACAGCATTTTTAAAGTTGCCACATCCTATAGTGCTTGTCATCTAACCAGCAGGCTATTGAGGCTCAAGGCTATTGAGGCAACAAGGTAAGATAACTCTTTATCTTAAAATAAATAAATGAATAAAATACATATACAAAGAAAACAGGAAAACAGAAAAACTGTTATTAAGGAAACAGAAGCACAATAAGAACTGACACAGTTGGACCGACTAGATTAATTGGGAAATAAACTTGCAAATTCCTCCTTCCATTCCCAGTTTTATGAAATTATTTAATGTGTGTGTTGTTCTGCCATATTCTGTTTTGAAGGTGGCTGAATGTCAGTGGCAGTTGGAATAATAATATTCTGCTTGCTTCAATTATACTTAAATTCATTGACCAGTCCTCTAATATGGTCATATACTAGATTCAATAGGACTATTCAGATATATATCTTTAACAGGTTTTGACTCCACTATTGAATACCTTTTTCCATTGAAGTATCTAGTTAAATGTTTATCAATTTTCAAGGAGTCAGAATTTCACTCATGGCTCATGTTGTTAATAGCTTTTCTCATTGTATCTGCTATATACCTTTTTTTTGGGCCATATCTTTGGTCACTGTAGCACTTCTTAAAACCACTTATGAACAAAAAGTGTGGAGAGATATTGCAAACATATAAAAATAAGAAAAAAAGTAGCACCAAGAATTACTAAAGCTTTAAATATTTGTACAAAGGACAACTCTGCAATTGAGTGAATAGAATAGAAGACCAAAAAGTTTACTAATGAACCTTTAAACTCTCTTTGGAGATTTAAAATAAAAAAAAGAAAATGTAATAATAACAGATGAGCAGTTAAAGGATATTAAACATAGCCCAAAAAGCTTAGCCGTAAAAGATAAAAGCAGTGGTTACTCAAGTTGCCTGAAATAATTTCTTGCACGTAGTAATAGCATCACTCCCCCTAATGTCTTAGCCTTGAGACCTGGCACATGCCGATAAGGTTCAGGACTGAGCTTTTCTCAGGTTTAGGTTTTCTCTCAGCCTTTTCCACCCCCCTATTCCCTGTCATTTGCAGCTGTTTTGAAGAATTTTGTTATCAGCTCCTCAAAGGGGAGGCAAACACATGGAGTTTGGATATTTAAATTCCTCCCAGTTCTAATCATTTCACCCTGTCAGGAAAGAGGGCAGAAATAATAATTAAAAAAATAGTTAAAACTTGAGACTGTGAGCCAGTGTCAACTCTAACTTGTTTCATCAGTTTTTGTTGTTTTTCTCCCTCCCTTGATTTTTTTTCCTAGATTGCAGATTGCTTATACTGAAGAACAAATAAATCCATGGTTTGAATGATATCCCTCTGCGTCTCTCCAGTGCTCACCCAACAGATACATACAGATCAGCACTCATTTTTCCTTATTGTCTTAATAATAATAGTAATAATAATTACATTAAACCATAGAGTGAGGCACATGATGTTAGTTTTTGAATGGCTGATATCCTCCATGTGATCATCCAGAGGCCTTACTAACTTATTTCAATTAGCATGTCAAGCATAAATTTGAAATATTGCCAAGACAGAGACAGGGAAAATGCAAAACCAAAGTTTTCTTTCTTAGGTGGGATTAGATTGAGACGATAATGAAGCTGCCAAAGGAATCTGAATGCTGTAGCCAGAAGAGGTGATGCCCTTCTTGGCTGACTGATTTTCTATTGGTGGCCTGTCATAATTTATAAAACATAAGCCATAGAGCAACATGAACAAAAGAACGTCTGGAGGGGCCAATGTAGATTAAAAAAAACAGGAAGATTTCTGCTAAGTATGAATATTGTCATGGGGTTGTTCAATACCACCGGGTTTGGATCTTCTCTCTCAAATTGTTTCATAAATTAACCAAGTCTGATCTGTTTGGGGAAGAAACGGGGGACTAATGGGGTTGTACTAGCAACAACAATGGTTTAGGATTGTTATTTATTTCTAGGAATGCCTCATCTTCTGCACAGCCATAAAACAATTATAATTATCTTCTGCAAAAATAGGACTATACACAAGATTCTTTCAGGTTTTTGTGGGGTTTTTTTCCTGTTTCTCACACGTGCATTAGCACTATTCTGTTTTGGGGATTTTGTGGCTTTAAGGGGAAGTGGATGAAGTAGAGTGAGGTGGTCTCTCCTTTTCAGGTGCACATATGATAGAATTAAAATAATTACTGCGAGAGAAGATCTTTCTTCAGAAATGTTTGGTCATGTTAATGATTTGCCTGTTTTTTAAATAGGTAGTAAAAATACGAAAAAAACCCCAAACAAACAAAAACAGGTTGTTGCTTAGACCACTGCAAATTTTCCCCAATGTTAGAGAAATTTTTGTAGTGTCAGCTGAAACCAGTGAGGTTGAAATCCAATTTCCCTTGTGCTCAGCTACAGTATCACTAACCTGGCCAGCTCGAGTTACACATTTTGTCCTCATCTGACTCATATTTCCTGTTGATATACATACTTGGTTTTTATCCTGTTGGCAGAGAAATACATTGCCTTTTAGATAACAAATAATCAATAATATGACTGGTGAATTCCTTTCTGGGACAAATCAGCTTGTGGGAGGACAGGAGGGCAAGGGGTTGTTACTATCTTTTGCTTCTGTTAATTTTATATATTCCAGAACTTCTGCTATGCAAAGAGAATATAATACACTGAAAAAAATCTGTAAAACTTGTGTTCCTGGGATTTTTTCTATGGTCTTAGATTTATGTCTGATTGCCTGTGCATTTATGGTCAAATTCATATCATTTAAAGCAGCAAAATGTTGAAAGATGAGAAAATGTGCAACGGGTCTTAGGGTTAGAACTATATTAAAACCATAACTTACAGTTACTGGCAGGAATCTGCCCAGGAAAAATTCTTGAGCCAAGGAACTAGGACCTTTTACTTCAGACAATCTAACCTCATCTTTTTTTTGTGTTTATATAAATGAAGATCTATAATGACTTTAAAAATATGGCATAAATAATTCTCGGTCTGGACATACAAATGTTAGTAATGAATATGTACCTATTATATACACATCAGAGAAGTTGTCATCTAGCACCTGCTAAATTTATAATAAAATGTTGGTGTTCTATACCTTAGTTTGATCTTAATAGACTGTGGCATCTTAGACAAATCACTTCATTATTTGTACTTTGTTTCCACAGCAAACTGTTGTTTATGGTCTCTAATTAGAGAGGATTTCTGGGGCCAGGGATGGTCAATTACTTCCTTTGTACAGGACCTAGCAAACCTGAAGCTATAAGAAAAAATTAACTAAGACTGCATATACTTTTGAGAAGTACCTCAGTACTAAGCAGATGTACATTTTGGCCATGCTTAGGTATGTATACATTAGTCATATGTTTTATCTTGACTGTTCTCACAAGTTTATGAGAAAACTATTTTTGCTTTTTCAGTTTTACTCTGCAGCATGCTTTACAGAGAAGTAAATAGCCAAATCTCTTTTAGAGTTTTTTGAATGCTGCTAGACAATGGGAAAGTAGGTGTGTACTGTACATTTCCTTAACTAATTGCTTTCTGATTATTTGAAAAATCCTAAGGTAAGGGCTTGGCACCTGGAAACTGAAAGAGTCATCTAAGAAACAAGAACAGTAAAAAAAGGCTCAAGTTGTATAGAAACATATGGTAAAAAAATCAGTGTAGGCCTATATAAGGTTAGTCCTCCAACCATCAACTTTCAGCTGGATATCTTTTGCATCTTGGAGGAATTCCAGGATGTTTGTGTTACCATGTGGAAATTTCTAAGAGAAATCTTTCAGTTGTGGAAAACCTATGAAATATCTGCTAAGGTCAACATGAATCTACTGTACCAAATAAAAGAAAAGCTAAACTTTCTCTTTGTAATTCTCAGCTTTTCTTAGAAATTCAAGCTCACAGTGACACATCAGGAGCTAACATTAAAAACAGCAGTGATAAAAGTAACCCAAGTAGTTTACAGAAGATGTAAGTCTTAAATATATATTTGAAAGACAGGTGAAAGCTAGGCCAAAGACTTCCTTCCATGATGAAGAGCTCGAAGGAAGCCATTGATCCGTGACTGTGTCATAGAAGTGGGAAAAATTTGACATAATTTTTTCAAAATTGTCATAGTAATTTGAATTCTACTTTTCAATGCCTTTTTTTTTTCAGACAAAGAAACTGACAAGTGGGATATAATGCTTCTTTTCATAGGATTTTAGAAATCTTTGCACGAGAGGAACTATGGACTCATCTTTCCACGTCACATTTGACTCTTCTTTGTATACAGATATATATGGGAGATAAATCTGATTGCATCCTTTTTCTTTGTGCTTTCCATTCAGTTCAACCGCAATGAGCAGTAAGTCTTCAAAATGCTCAGGCATAAGGAAATGCTCAACTTAGAAATTATTTTTGGTTTTTCCTCACCTTTGTTTTGAGGATCGGTATCAAGAGCAGAGAGGCTGGTGACACCAGAACACCAGCCAATTCAGTGATAATGTTCTCTTTTCCCATTAACATCGTTCCTGTGTTGTCAAGGTAAGACTTTACCAGAGGATTTTTACTCAATCATTTACCGTTTCTATGCAGCAAGACAGCTGAGTGACAGCACTATTTAGACATGTGACAAGATGGCATGTGGCATTACTGGTGTCTTGCTAACACAGAAGTAGTCCATGGTGTCTTTCAATTTCTTCCACAAAGCTGTGTAGTGTACTGAGTAAGAGAAGATGATGAAAAAGGAAAACAGAAAGTTTAATTTGGCTCCAGAGGGACAAGTTTCTAAGCAGGAGAAAAAAAGTAATAAATTCAGAAGAAAAAAAGAGAAAAGCACTCACCTTCGATAAGAGCGCAGCCAAAGTTTTGGAGATAGTAGATACAGCTTCATATTTATTTTACTAGCAGTATAAACTAATCTATCTATTCACGCACACAGTTATCTATATAGCATGTACGTACATGCATGTAAGAGCACACATACACTTGTTGTCTCTTTATTTCTATCTCCCTCCGTTTCAGAGTGGACTGGCACTGAAGAAATTTGTTCTATGAAATGTTAAGGATGGTAGAAATAATCACAACAAGCTATTTGCTGGATCATCTCAGTATTTGCAAATTGTCTTTGTACTATGTTCTTCATGATATTTAACTTAATCTGTTACTCAATACTCATCCTTCAAGTCTCACCTCTGTACTGATTAAAGGTGCATGTTTCAGCACAGTTTCAGTTTCCGAAAAATCTTTTCAGCTGAAAATTTTCCTCTTTGCATTTTAAGTTTTTCAGTGACTATTTGATCAACTCATTTGTACTTTGCTTAATTTTCTACAAATCCTACTGTATGATGGCCCCTTTTTGCTGGATGTGCCATGCAGGGTGTATCTAGTAGCAAAAAGCAAGGCAAGTCTGAATTACAAGATATTTTCCCTCTATAAGCTTTGATCAGCAGATCTGTTAAGTTCCCTCTGTTTATCTTAAGAGCTCAGAAAGGAACATGTGCTTCTCATTTGCAATAACATATATTAGTAAGATGATGCTCATTTCTACAATGAAAAGGCAAAAATAGCAAGCATTTAAAACAGGGACACTGAAAATTCAAATCAGTATAAGAGGTTTTCTGAATCACAGAGAGGAAAAGATGCAACAGAGGATTTAGAATTGGATCCATTGATTAGACAAAAGGCAAACAGGATTCTGCTGCTTAAGAAATGTTGACTTGTTAAACTCTCTTGCTATCAAAATGCTGGAGATGCTGAGGAAAGCCCAGGTGTGCTTTAATTCCCAGCCTCCTCAGGGAAATGCTCTCAATGTGTTTATTAAGCTATGTGGGTAACAGCATTTAATAAACTATTTTCAAACATTAAAGATGTTTGCTTATCTGAGAGTGAAAGAGGGAGAGACAAATAGTCCCTGCTCTCCTTTTGATGGCTTTATGGAAGGAAATTACTTGTGGAAGGGACTGGAACACTCTGCTCAGTTGTGCCACTGCTCACCAAGCCCAGATTGGGGTGTATGGGCTGCGGTTACTGCACTCTCACACTCCTGAAGTGTTGTTGCAATAGCTAGGAACAAGTTTCATTTCACAGGGAGCACAGGAAGGGGTGAGCTGACTATGTCTTATTACTCCAAACATGTGCCCCCTTCCCTTGCAACCTTTGGTCTCTGTGCTAGGGTTTCCAATAAGGTGCTACTTACGCTTTTTGTTTTTATTGCGCATCGTTCATGTGATGTGAGCACAGACCTGCTAGTAGCTGAGATCAGCAGCTGAGACTTCCATTTATTTCCTACAAACTAACGAACAGTTACTTGTTAATAACAGCTTCTAGCTGACACCATCTGGACTGACTTTAGAACAGTGCCATAAAGAAGGTTACTTATTCTATAGTGACATTTTCAAATGATTCAGGGTAAGGAAGAGGTCAGGACAGGAAAGTGCAAAAATTGTCAGATGTTGTGCAATAAGCAAATAGTAACATAACACCATTCATTTGTGATAATGGCATTAATATGGGGATTCTGTACTTCAGCTGAGTCTTAGTCTTACGTGTGAACTAAATTTGCCACTGGGATAAGTTGTCACAGCTGCACTGAGATCACTGAAGCTTTAGAAGTCGGCAGCAAAAGTGAACCCATTTCTTTTCTTTGGTGACTTTGGTGTTAGGTCATAACATATGCTTTCTAAAACCAATAACATGTGGCACTCTAAGCATGTTAATGGCCACAATTTGGTGGAGTTCCTGTGCATACAATTGGCTAATTAGTCACCCAGCTGCATATGGACATGTGAACACCACAGGCACGTCAGGACTAGCTAAGCTGTGCAGATCTGTGTGCCCTACTATTTGCATTAAAGGTCCCATATTGTCCATTTACCCAAATTTCTGAGATGGGAGAATCAGTAAAAGAGGGAAGCTTATTTGCCCAGCTGAAGGTATTTCCTTTGCTTGGAGAAAGAACTCTTCTCTTTGCCCCCTGAGCTGTAAAGAAAAGTCTTCTACACAGTTTAAAATAGTTTCAGGAGGAGAACCAGATTTTTTTTATTACCCCTTCATTTCACACATTGTATCAAACTGTCTGATTTAAACAAGTTGCATTCCTGCATCATTCACAATTTATTTATTTATATTTTGTAAGTGCCGTCTCAAATGGATTTCCGTGCAGGACAGCTAGTATTTGACATGAATATGATTTGACAGGTTGAAATAAATACTGAAAAGTTTGTAAGCCCAAATTGGCCATATGTTACATTTCACATATTGGAATGCATAACCAGCCCTCGTACTGGAGTGTGCCATGAACAACTATTAATTCTGCCACTGCTCTGGTAAGGACAGCTCCAGGGAAATGCATAAAGTTCCTTATCTGTAATTTTTCTGCAAATTGAAAAATATCTTGTTCATAATTTAGAAGAAATTCTGTAAGAGCAGTAGTAGGAATAATAATAATTCACTAGTCCTCTTATAGTCACTTCACTATGACACAAAAGGTTACCATGACATTTAATTAATATACAGATTGGAACTCCACATTCTTTTTGTACTTGCAGTAAATGCAAACTTGTGTAGATTCCTTTAACACTTGATTTTTAGTTGAACACCATAAGGAAGACATTCTCAGAAATCCATCAAAGCCTCAGGCTACACTCCACATGTTTGATCATACTGGATACTTCTAAACTAAAGATTATTCCCTTTTGACAAGAGAAATACAGCCACTGACAATAAATATTGTTTCCTGCTCTCTTGAAAATACTCTTACTGTGTATCTTCTTGATGTTTGAATATTCATGAAGAACTATACAGTCATCTGTTGTGTGTTATTTTTAATTGTGATATATGACTTTCTCATATAAGATGTATCTACCTTATCTGACTTGAACTATTTAAAAGTGAGTGCTTTGTCTAAACTAATAGAATGATATGGGTATTCTCAGGTGCAGATTCATTCTAGTTAAGATAGATAACAGTTGCAGTGGGCTAAATAATTTTTAGATTATGTATTGTTCTATTGTCTCTAGTTCTATGCTTAGTAACTTTAAATCCAGTTAAATTAGTACGAAGGGGTTCCTCATAGGTATTGTGGGTTAACTCTGGTAGGCAGCTAACCCCAACATAGCATCTTGCTCACTCCTCTTCAGTGGGATGGGAGAGAGTATCAGAAGGGTAAAAGTGAGAAAACTCGTGGGCTGAGATAAAGACAGTTTCATAGAGAAAGCAAAAGCTGCACACACAAGCAAAGCAAAGCAAGGAATTAATTCACTACTTCCCATCGGCAGGCAGGTGTTCAGCCATCTCCAGGAAAGCAGGGCTCCATCACGCGTCACAGTTACTTGGGAAGACAAATGCTATAACTCCAAATGCATGTCCCCCACTTCCTTCTTCTTTCCTGCACCTTTTATTGCTGAACATGACTTCATATGGTCTGAGATATCCCTTTGGTCAGTTGGGGTCAGCTGTCCTGGCTGTGCCCTCTCCCAGCTTCTTGTGCACCCCCAGCCTACTTGCTGGAGGGGCAGTGTGAGAAGCAGAAAAGGCCTTGTCTCTGTGTAAGCACTGCTTGGAGATAGCTAAAATATCCCTGTGTTATCAACACTGTTTTCATCACAAACCCAAAACACAGCACCATACAAGCTACTATGAAGAAAATTAATTCTATCCCAGACAAAAACTACAATAGAGAAGGGTCTCCTGATGTTATACAATAGCTGTCATACAGTACAAAGGAAATAAGAGGACAGCTAAAGTGTCTCTTCAGAAAGCAATATTCAGAGACAAATTTCAGAGCTACTAATTGTAAACCATGGCATGAAAGTGTGAATAGCTTTCAGTTTACTTTCGTAGAGTGGGTACCATTCAGTTGACAGTGCAGCACTGCTTGTATTCTTGCTGACGACTTGCACAACAAGAGTCGCATGGTCATGGTGCCTCATGAAAGAACAGATCATAGAATCATAGAATCATAGAATATCTCAAGTTGGAAGGGACCCATAAGGATCATCAAGTCCAACTCCCTGCTCCTTGCAGGACTACCTAAAACTAAACCATATGACTAAGAGCATTGTCCAGACACTCCTTGAACTCTGACAGGCTTGGTGCCGTGATACTTCCCTGGGGAGCCTGTTCCAGTGACCGACCACCCTCTCAGTGAAGAACCTTTCCCCAATGTCCACTCTGAACTTCCCCTGACATAGCTTCATTCTATTTCCTCATGTCCTATCACTGGTCACTGGAGAGGAGATCAGCACCTCCCCCTCCACTGTCCCCCTTGAGGAAGTTGTAGACTGCCATGAGGTCACCCCTCAGCCTTCTCTTCTCTAAGCTGAACAAACCAAGTGACCTCAGATGCTCCTTATAAGTCTTGTCCTCGAGACATTTCACCATCTTGGTTGCCCTCCTCTGGACACACTCTAGTAGTTTGATGTCCTTCTTATATTGAAGTGCCCAAAACTGCGCACAGTACTCAAGGTGAGGCCACACCAGTGCAGTACAGGGTGGGACAATCACCTCCCTTGACTGGCTAGCTATGCTGTGATGCTCCCCAGGACATGGTTGGCCCTTTTGGCTGCCAGGGTACACTGTTGACTCATATCCAACTTGCCATCAACCCAAACCCTCAGGTCTCTTTCCGTGGGGCTGCTCTCCAGCCTCTTGTCCCTCAATTTGTATGTATAAGCAGGATTACCCTGTCCCAGGTGGAGAATCTGGCACTGGCTCTTGTCAAATTTTATACAGTTGGTGATTGCCCAGTTCTCTAGTCTACCCAGATCTCTCTGTAAAACCTCTTTACTTTTGAGGGAGTCCACAGCTCCTCCTAGTTTAGTATCATCAGCAAACTTACTTAATGTACATTTGATTCCTGCATCCAGATAATTTATAAAAACATTAAAGAGCACTGGCCCTAAAATTGAGCCCTGGGGAATCCCACTGGTGACTGACCACCAGCCTGATGTAACCCCATTTACTACAACCCTCTGAGCCCAACCTGTCAGCCAATTGCTCACCCAAAGTATTATGGACTTGTCTAGTTGTGTGCTGGACAGTTTATCCAGAAGGATATTGTCAGAGATAGTATCAAAAGCTTTGCTAAAATCCAAGAACACCACATCTACTGGCTTCCCTTGGTCAACTAGATGAGTGACTTTGTCATAAAGGGAAATTAAGTTGGTTAAGCAGGACTTTCCCCTTGTGAACCCCTACTGGCTATGACCAATAACTGTGTTGTATCTCAAGTATTTTTCAATAATTCCCAGAATAATCTTTTCCATAATTTTACCAGGCACTGAAGTGAGACTGACAGGCCTGTAATTACCAGGGTCTTCCTTCTTACCCTTCTTAAAAATTGGGACAACAGTTGCCAGCTTCCAGCCAACTAGGACCTCTCCAGACTCCCAAGACCATTGAAAAATAATGGAGAGATGTCCCACGATGACTTCAGCCAGCTCTTTCAGTACCCTGGGATGAATCCCATTAGGCCCCATAGATTTATGCCCATCTAGCTGGAGCAGCAAGTCTCAAACATATTCAGGGTTGGCTGGGAGTTTATCATCCCCCTGTCATTGTCTTCCAACAAAGGGCTCCAGGGGTCCCAGAGACCATCATTGGTGTTGAAGACAGAGGCGAAAAAGACATTAAACATCTCTGCTTTGTTTACGTCCCTATTTGTGAGGTGACTGACCTCGTCAAGCAATGGACCAATGTTATTTCTGATTCTCCTTTTGCTGTTAACATATTTTAAAAAGCCTTTTTTGTTGTCCTTCACAATGCTGGCCAGCTGGAACTGTAATCGAGCTTTGGCCACACAAATTTTCTCTTTATAGTGGCAAACAGCATCTCTGTAGTCCCCCCATGTTGCCTGTCCTTGCTTCCAATGTCTTTACACTTTCCTTTTCCAACTAAGTTCTAGAAGAAGACCCCTGCTCAGCCAAGCCAGCCTTCTGCCCCACTTGCTTGACTTCCAACACTTTGGAATTGCCTGCTCCTGTGCTCTTAAGAGATGGCTCTTAAAAAGTGACCAGCATTCATGGACCCTAATACCTTCAAAAGCAGATTCCCAGGGGACCTTACTAACTAGCTCCTTCAGCAGTCCGAAGTCTGCTCTCCCCATATCCAGGGTCAAAGTTTTGCTGGCAGTTTTTCTCCTATCACCAATGATTTGAAACTCAACTACTTTGTGGTCACTGTGACCAAGACAGCCACCAATCATCACTTCAGTCACAAGTCCCTCCCTGTTTACAAACAGCAGATCTAGGAGGGCACCTTTCCTAGTCGGCTCCCTTAGTACCTGCACCAAGAAGTTATCTTCAACATGCTTCAGAAATTTCCTGGACCTGTTTGTGTCCACTGTATGATATTCCCAGTTGATGTCCGGGAAGTTAAAATCATGCATAAGGACAAGGGCAGTTGATCTAGAGATATCCCTTAATTCCTTGTAGAATAGTACAGCCCACTTTGGGCTGAGGAATGCTGGATGGTTAAATTTTCTGAAGAACTCAGATATTTTCTAGTCTAAGTGGTTTAATATCTAGCAAAACAAAATATACAATTTCATCTGGAGGTATTAATGCAAATCATTTTAACACTTCCAAGTGGAAAGTTTCAGGTTTTGACAAAAAATATTTTTTGTATTTTCGATGCTTAAACAAAAATCAAACCTTTGTATAAGATTCAGATACCTGTAGGAAAAGAAACAAAAAAAAAGGTTAAAAATAATATTTTCCCTTAAATAAGTTTTATTGGTGTATTTCATTTAACCTTGGATTAATACATCCATTCACAATACACTCTAGAGATATATTTGTGACAGTGTAATGCAAATGTAGATCCTCCAATTTTTAACATATGGCTACATTTCACTTGGCTACAGCTAGATTTTGTGGTTCAGGCACTTTGTGATGTGCCTTGGTTCCTAGATCCACAAATAATTCAAATTATTCAGGCTATACGTGCAGATCTCCCTCAAGTCATAATGTGCTTCAGCTAGGCAAACCAAGTGATAGGAAACATGTCAGGTTCCAATACAGAGAAACATTCTCAGATCCTGCATTAGCTGAGAAGTGCCCACGATGTCACCATTTTTCCTTATACTTGTTTTTCTCTCTCTTTTACTTCTAAGAGAGACCAATATGGATGCGAGAAGGAAACAGTGCTTCCTAGTGCTTGAGATGATTGTTCGTTCTCCCTTATTAATAGTAAAGCAGAAGGGATTCTCAGTTGATCAGTTATGGTTTGATTCACACTTTTGCAAGGATCATGTGGCACAAAATTGTGCGGTTTTTTCAGCATTACTTATTTCAATATTTCCCACAGTTTGCTTTGCATGAAAGTGGCACTTTGTGTGACAGCACAAGTTGCACACAATAAATTAGAAGACTTGGAAGAGCTGTTTGAAAGAGCTTTTATTTTGTGTTTTCTTTTAACTTTCATGTTTATATCATGGTAAAATGAACTTATTGGTCTTTGCTCTGGTTTTATTCTCCCACATAAACCACCAAAACATTTATCTTTGGGATGTTACAAGGTACTAATGAAACAAAAAACAAACACTATACAGAAGTGAAAATAGAAAGCAAAATAAAGCCCAGCTTTCCATTACCTAAAATATTGTCCATATAAAATAAATCTAAGACATCAGCTCATTAAATTGAGCATCAGTTTTCACTTAGTTGTACTTATCTATAGGGCCAGTCCACTCCTGCTATACATAATGACCATTCTTCACCTCCTGACGATGCTCCCTGACTCAGATACTGCCCAATGAACTGTTCCTTCCTGGCAACTGTTGGTCTATGAGTCGAAAGTCCCTTTGTGGTGGTATAATCACATAAAGAAAATGTCTCTCACAGAAGCTGCATCTATCATTTGTTAACAAACCATTTCTTTTCATAGCAAGCTCTACTGAAAAAAACACTACCCCCCAGAGAAGTAGCTGGCAGAAGCATCTAGTATATTAAACTAGTGTGTGTGCCCCCCTCCCCCGCAATCTCCTTCAACAACATATTTAAGGTCACATAGCTATATCATTAAATACTTGTGAAGCAACTGTTACTGATAACAGTTTTATAACTGCTTCTTATCTTCTTTCTCTTTTTTTTTTTTTTTTTTTTTTTTTTTTTTGTAAAGAAATGAACATGGAATTTCACTGCTAGAACTATGTTATGGTAGTAGGTGACTGAAACAAAAACCAAAGAATAATGAAACATTCCTAGTCTATCTGATTCCTATAACATAGAATCATGATAAATAAAATCTTTTTTCTTAGTCTTTTTTTAGAAAAGCTAAAATAACAAAAAAAACATGTTTAGTCTTCTGTTGGCAAAGCTGTTGGCCAAGTTCTGTAGCAATATCATTAGTGTCAGTGGTGAAAGAGTGTCCAAGTTCCTCAGAAGTCTTTTTCCACCTGGAGGAGGAATGTTCTCTTATAACAAGATAGCACCCTGCACCTTGAATTTTCCAGGGAATTGCAGGTATTCTTCCTGCCATGTTCCAGTATTTATATGAATGTGATACATTTCCTTTTGCTGGCACATCAATATCTCTAACATTTGTGCAATAATCTTTTCAGATAAATGTACTTCCCTTCCTTATATATATCTCTTGCCTATTACTGTTAAGGGTAAATACTGTTGGCTTTGAGGTAGTTCTTTTTTTAAATATTGGAAACATGAGTTCTCATATTTTAGACTCCTTCTCCCTCTTCTCCTGACCACTTGATGTATTAATGGTGATCTTTATGGTCATTGTCTTATAAATTTGCATTGCAGTTTCTTTTGTGTTTTACTATATATGTGTCATTAAACCACATTCTCTAGCTATTTCAGTAAGAATGCATGCTCTTTTAAAGCCTTTTTAAAATTAACTAGAATTTTCTTGCCAAGCCTTTTTCTATTCTGACTTTATTCTCTTCCTCCAAGGTTTCTTGTCCAATATTAGATTTTTTCCATAGGAATTTTGCCATTCATAACTATATTCAAATTATGTCTAATGAAAGATCCTTCACAATTAAAATGTCAAAAGAACACAAGAACTCCCTTGACTTTCCATTATGGAGACAGTTAATGTTGTTAAGCTGAATGCTCTTCCCCACATTACATTGCTCTTTCAAATCCTTTATCATTATATTTAGTTGAGAATTTTCTAGGTACTTAAGGAGTACACACAACAAAAAATGTATCAAATGGATTAAAAAAAGGCTTCACTGGTCAGATTTCCAGCTTTTTTTTCTTCCAACTTTACAGGCAGCTTTATTGTTACAAGGAATGCTTCCCTCTGACATTATCTACATTGATGACCTTTTTACTATGGTTATTTTCATTTATTTTTTGTAGTATTTATGGAAATGCGGGCTAATAACACCTGGATGCCCCAGGCATAGTACAGAGAGAAATCCAGCTTTTCTTACTGATGTTTGTGGATTTATGGCTTTCTAGAGATATGGCTTTCTAGAGATATTTGAGCCCTGTACCTCAGAAATTGTTCTGGATTGTAAAAAAAATTTTTTTTTGAAGAATTGATGCTTCCTTGTATGGGTAGCACAAAGCAACTCACTCTGGATATGTTGATACTGATCTACTTTCAAAGACACTGGTGAGCTTTTGTTCATAAATGTTTATAAAGAAAATTTGAGTTCTTAGAAGTCAAGACTTTTTAGACCTGCAAACTATTATTATGCTATTCACATACAATCTTGTATCTAATTATAAGAGGATGTAACCACCTGTCATGAAATTTCCAAGATTATGGGTGAGAGATCTAATGATGAGTGAAAAAATTTCATATTTCCCCACTGCACAGCTGTTCAAATCCCTAAAGACCTTACTTTCCCCCAGTCTATCTTAATCCAGTTTTCACCTGAATTTTTCCAATCCCAAGAAAAAGAGGCCAGGTGGCAGATAGATCCCAAAGAAACTTTGTGTTCTGTCATGTAATTAGAGATGTTTTTAACACATGTTTTAAAAGATTATTTACAGCAATGTAGAGCATAATTTAACAGTGTTTATCACTTACAATTGCAGAAGCTAATAAAGTTTTAAGGCTTCTTTCAGAAAGTTACACAACTTCACCCTTCTAAGATATCAAAATAAATTTGAAACTGAATGTGTTTTTTTCATGCAGAAACAAAGCTAGATTATTAAAATGCCATAAAGATTCTAATTCATACACATAATCCTGAACATATTAACAGATATAAGTTTTGAATTATTTTTATTCCAGCCACCTTTTTGCTAAGTCTTCTGAGAGTCTCTTTCTGTTTTTTTAAATCTTTTTCCTTTATCAGTTGTGATGATTTAGCTGATACAAAAGCAGCTTATGGATGAAAGCATGGCAATTCTTATTCATTTTTCTTTTTCTATGCTTCTGTGAAATGGTTACAAGGACTCACTATTGAGTATTACATGTTTTAATATCCCAAGTATGTAAGAGATTAAGCTAGAACAAGCATCTTCCACAGCAGGTAAAATGCTGATGGAAGCCAATGTCAGTCTGTCTACAGGCAGTTAAAAAACAGAGTTTAGAGTGTGGATTTTAAATAAATAAAAATTTTAAATCAGCGCATGAGATCAGAATGCTGAAGCTATTCCATTGGGTAGGAGTGACTTTTCCAGTGGCTGAATATATCTTTGAGGTTCAATTCACTACAATCATAGAATCATAGAATCATTTAGGTTGGACAACACCCTTAACATCATCAAGTTCAACCATAAACCTAACACTGCCAAGTCCACCACTAAACCACGTCCATAGGCGCCACGTCTACACGTCTTTTAAATACCTCCAGGGAATGTCAGTATGAGGAGAGAAGCGGAGTTTGATGACACTGAACAAGTTAGGAAGAAACTGTCATAGTGCCAGTATTGCCACTTGAGAATGATTAAGAAGTTTCTGAGCAATGTGCTATCATCATCATCACCGTCATCATCATCATGAATTACTACCTGAAAGAACCAATTAACTGATCCTTCACACATGACAGCAGTGTTAAAAGAGGGGGTTTTGTCCAGTTTGAAGGTACTTGCAGAAGACAGCTCTGACATTTTGCAGGTTGTTCTACAGGTTTCTCTTAAATTCTGCTTTCCCTGGTTTCATCCCACGATTCCATTATATGTCCTATCAATGGGACCGTTATATAGCTCTGTTATAGATCCTATCAATCAGTTCTTCTCTGTCTGCACTGCTGATGCATTCCAGATTCCAACACGTAACTAAAAGAGACCAATAGGATATATCAATCAGTTGCGGTGTTAGCCTATTTACATTTGCATGTTTGGCCTTCTGGAACCATTGAGTTTGGCTATCAAAGTATCACATTAATTCCTGGCAGTTACTGAGCTGTGCAGTACTTGACACAGACATAGAGAGAAGATTCACGCCGTTGAGAATGGCTAGAGGAATTTCATAATGTGAAAAATCAGAGCAGGCCTTTCATGAATGCAAGAACAGCCTTGTGCTGAACTTGACAGCTCTGAGGAATTCATTCAGCTACTGGGCTACTTGCATGAGCTAATGGAATAAGAAAATACATCAACATAGGAGTCTTTTAACAAGAACTAGATAAACAACTTGAAAGTCTGAATCTCTAAAATGTTAAAATAACAAAACAACAATGTGAATTAATAACATCTATCAGTGCTAAAAATAGAAAATTGATGATCTGTTTGTGGACTACGTAAATAAACTCATGTATAATAGAATCTGCAAAGCCAAAGAAGTTAGAGGACAAAGATTTTTTTTATCTTCTACAAGTCTATAAAAAGCTAGAAAGGAGCATGTTTATTTCCCACATAACTGAATAAAGAAAGCCTTGAGCCATTAAGGCTGTTCAGATTCATAATATTTTCATTAACAGTGCGGAATTTGCTTCATTTGAATCTCAACTCAATTCAAAAAGTACAGTTTAGGACCATTTCTTTCATGCATATGTCACATGCTGACCTCGAAGGGAAAGGAACAAAGAGACTCGGACATGCAATACTCTTTAAATTTTGTTCATTTCTCTTTGCCTTCTCTGGCCACTGATAATTTAATACATCGTTCTATTCACTCTTATGTTTGTTGTTATCTGATGGTCCATTATTTATCTATTATAGTGAGTGTCAGTATCCAACATGTCATTTTAAATATACAGGTATTAAAGTTTGAAAACAGTTTTACACATCCTATATGGCATATAATTGCGTGTTATAAGGTTTTTCAGGTCTTTGGGCCATCTGAAAGGATACAAAAGCCTTACAGTAGCCATTCCCAGTGAGGTTTCTCAGAGATCGAGCCCCTGAGCCAGGCAGATGTCCAGAGTTCAAGAAATTAATTAGCACTGATGACTTAGAGGTGGATCAGACAGTAAGTACTATACAGGAGTTAATTAGGTACAGCCTGGCTTAGATGAGCTCATCAACTTCAAGGAGGGGGGAGTTCCTCTTGATGAAGCCACTGAAGTGTACTGACCAGAAGCTGATAGAGCATTTTTAGGGAAGTTCAACAGCTGAGTCTAGTTATGTCCAGAGCCTCCAAAAGCAGATTCCTTAAGAACTAAAATGAACAAAGGTCTGTTGAGTAGGAGCCAAAATGAGGGACGAGGAAGAGAACAACATGAAAACAGAGTGGTTGCTTTGTTTCCTGTTGCTTGTTTACAGATTAAAAAGCTTTGTAATGGGAAGGTGGCCAGAAAACACAGTGGTTTGGGTTGTTTTGGTTGAACTAGAAAACAAACAAATAGCTCCTGAAATGCTGAACCTGCAAAGGGATTTACAATTTCTTCTGTACTTACATTCAGATGCATGTTTAGTCTAACTTTTAAAGGGCAGTATCACAAATTGAAATTGGATGTAAGAATCTATTTAGGGCTGTAAAAATCCAAAGCATTTGGATAGGTGCATGCAAACAAAATCACACAAAATACCCAAGCAAGACCAAGGAAAATGTAAAGCAGTAAATGAAGCTGCAAAAAGATGTAAATTGGAAATATTGTGGTGCCTCTTATCCAGAGAGGCTGATGAATAAGATATCCAGAGTAGTTTAAAAGGAAGAATATGCCCATGTCAAGAATATTTACAAGGAAGGAGGTGTATTTAATTATAAAGCAATTATAATGTCTAAAAGAAGAAACTTCTGAGATTTCAGTTTGGTTAAATAGTATTTTTGACAACATGTTTCTGTTTTCAAACCCTTCTGATATTTTTCCCCTTTCTACACTTCCAACAGCTAGCAAGCGTGTGTGAGTTTTTAGTATTATTATTATTTTTATTACTATTATTATTATTGAAATGTTTCTTTATAGACAGTCGCTCTGCCTGGGCCTGTTTTTCTGTTAATGGTAGTAAACTGGTTTCAGTAACAGTTTTTGAAAGAGTTGAGACATTGCTCTTATTACGTACACACAGAGAGCTTCACATCCTAAAGAAAGACAGACTTTTCAGAGCACAGTAACTACTTAGTCAATCTATACATGTGCCTTTCAAACAGTGTTCAGGCAACTATTTAATTCCTCATAGAAGCACTATATTGGAATAAGATTTTCCCATTCAAGAACTATCATCAGTGTTAAGGTTGAGCAACATTATTGCCTCACCAGTTTCAAGGGTGATTTTTGACAGAGCTAGTATATATATCTGTATCTTAAAAAGGGGAAAAAAATCATAAAAGAAGATAATGCCTTTGAAAAACAGGAAGCAATTAATGGTATGAACTTCCTGTTTTTTACCAATTCCTTTGAAATGAACTATTATTAATAGGCTGTATAGATGGCTGCAGCTTTTTAAAATATTGTTTCACTTAAAGAGCAGCAAATATCAAATGTGCTGAAATCTAAAAACATGAAATACTAGCTTCAGGGGAAACAGAGTAGCAGTTTGAATTCTAGGTATATAAGAAAAAAAGTTATAAGAACCATAGGTTTGGTTTGGTTTTGTGTTTTTGTTTGTTTGTTGGTTGGTTTTTTTGTTTTGTTTTGTTTTGTTTTTTAAATCGTATCACCAGCATGCTAATCTGAGCTCTTGTGGACTTTAGAGCATTCAACCTACCAGTGAATGATAGACAGAGTGTTACAGAGTAATTTCAAATCAAACTGAAATAGTACTACTGCAGGCCTTAATAAATGTATACCTTAATACAGGCATACCTTAATAAAGACATTTTCAAAACTGGGAACAGAGGCAAGATTCTGGAACAAATTCATTTTCTCTTACAGAAATGTCTGGTTTCTTGATCGAGGTAAGATGTACTTTACTGATGTTCAGTGATTGCATTGTAGTAGTGATCTTCACATTCTGAGTTAGCTCACTGCTCCCAGAGCTATGGGCTCAGCGGGGGAAGGAGCTGTCGTGACTGACAGACCTTACTCTTCCCAGAAAATGGAATAAAAAAGACTGGTAGTTACTACTTTGCCTTCACATATTTTAAGCAATTACCCAAGCATTGAAATGTCATACAAAAATAACAATATTTGCTGATTTAACAGGTCTATAGTTTTAAAAGGTAAGCAATTTCTATGGAACTCAATGTCAGAACCTGAAATAGAAAAGCCTAATGAATAGCCAGCTCTTTCTTGATTTTTTACCCCCAGTTAAATTAGTGACAATAGATCACATTTATCTGGCCCCCTCCCTTTATTCCTTTTTGTTTCATCTTCCTCCAAATTTAGCAATTACCTGAAAGCAACCACGAGCACTTTGCTTACAGAGCTGGATTTACCCGGGAGGCTCCTAGGGTTTTCCACCTCCTTGCCCTCTAGATCCCATTAAAAAGGAGCTGCACAGCATATGTCCTTCAAACCTCCTCAAAATGTATCTGGATCTGTATCCACCCTTTGATTTCAATGCTGTTGTGAATTTTATCATAAGAAATCAGACAAATAGAGCTTGAGATTCTTTTGGCAAAGCTCTACATCCCTCTGGTGCTTTACATTTTGGGCAGGGGAGAAAACAAAGGAAAGCCAAAACCATGAAAAGTCTAACCAGTTGTAGTAAACATGTGAGTAGTAAACTAGTAAGTAAACAGGGAGTAAACAGGGAGTAAACAGTACCAGTTGTAGTAAACAGGGAGTGAGAGGGAGAATCCTTTGCTGACCCCCATAGGCAATTAGCTTACAATAGTTAGTCATGCAACTTCATTAGTTGCTCTCTGCTAGACTATATTCCTGCCTTCTCAACAAGCCCACACACCATGTGTTCTAATCAGCTAATTACTGCTATATTTCTATCTTATCCTATTCCACAAACGGTTTTAAAAAGTAGATAATGCCACAAATCTTCAAAACAGCTTTCACAATCAAATGGTCCGTGACAAATTCTTCTTTGGGCTTCATATAGGCACAAGGGCCCATTTGCTTTGTACTTATTGCTCTATTATGTCTGACAAGTACCTCACTATGCTGAGACATTTCAATAGATTAAGTTTGACACAGGTGACCAAAGGATGTTTTCAGAAGCTGAAACTGAAATTCTTTAATCTCTGGGGCAGTTTGGAGTGGGGTGGTGGGGAAGAGGGCTCAGCCACTGTTTTCTCCCTATTTTCATTCATCAGGATAGAGTTTAGACAGCTCTCCTCTCCAGGATCTCTTCTGAATGTTGCTATGCAAAAATTTGTGAATTTTAATTTGTTTTTATTTTGATGTATTATAGTCCCAGTTTTTCAATTTTATACTGTGGACTGGCACATTATTTAGTTTCGGCTACGGAATGCTTAATCTTTCGGTGTTCACTTTAATGGGACATTTTGACACATTACAACTAATGTAAAATTCTGTATTTCATGTCATTTATTTATACACAAGCAGTATAGAAAATGCATTATTGTTTTTGTCATTAAAGTACCTCTACCCACTTTTTTTTTCCAGATCTATCTTTTTAATGCTGAAACAGTTCTTCTTCCTCTATTTCATCGAAATATATATTGACACATAACTCCTTTTAAATCTCAGGAAGTACTCTGATTAAGATCAGTTCATGCTAGTGAAGGACAAATCTCAAAAGGTTCAAATCAAATCAATCATGCATTTTTTAATGCTTACACAAATATCAGCTATTTGGAAATAAAACTGGTCTGTCAGTTTCAGAAGTAAAAATTTTTCTCATGAGATTTTTTGGTATTTCTTACTCTATTCCCAGCCAAAAATGTTGTAAATTCTCACTTTTTCTTAACTTTTACTTCCAGTCCCTTGTAGATCACACCCCAACATTTTAGAAATTCTAAAAAGGGAGTTGACACAAAATTGCTTACAAATGTGAAAGCTCTCTTCCAAATGGAAGTAGCTGCTCTAAGGTTTTTTTTCTGTGGTGAAATTTTTCCAGGAAGCATTTTGATTCCAATTCTGCTTTACTTATTTCCTGTCCTGTTAGGTTTACAATCAGTTTGGGCCACCGAACATACCCTGACAGAGATCCCCAGTCTTTATTAGAATAAGTTATTACTATTTTTTTAAGCAATATGTAAGTAACTATTTATTAATGATTGCAAAGGTAAGAATTAGGGGAAATCCAACACCTAATTCTTAAAATTTGCAATCTGATTTTTCTTCATTAGAAACATATATTTACACATATACTTTCTAAAAAGCAAAAATTTAACTAGAGCAAACCAAAATATTTAGATTGACTGTCTATACATGAAGCAAAAAGGACAGCCTTATTTGATCTCATACAGAATGTTTTCTGTTAATGTATTTGCTCTGTAAAATTCTGAGATCCTGTTTTCTAGACACATAAGGAGGTTTCATCTCAGATCAGAATGTGGTTAAAACACTTGTATAGCCTGTTTAATTAACTTCTTTCACCATTGGCCATGACTTCAATCATTTGCAGTAGCTTAAATTTCACAGGTGTGCTTGTGTGTTTGTTTGTTTGTTTTTCACTCAATATAAAACAGCAATACACACTCTTCCTGGCTTATTAGCATTTTGCCATCTCAGCAGATTATTGCCCTTCTGTGGAGGAAAGGCTGAAGGGCTGAGTTTGAGAAGCACAAGGCAGGGAGAAGGAACACTGCCACCTACTGAAGTAGCTCTTCCCACTCTACCTTCAAACTCGATTTTACTCAGAGGCATCCAAGCTGAAGTTGCTTGCTCCAAGAGCTGCCGTATCACCGTTGCCCCAGCAGTGTAATTGCATATGCTGCTGTTGAACGTCCCAAAGAACCTGCTACTTATATTATGAAAAGACACGAACATCAGCAAACTCATCACTTTCCTTTTTGTTGTGCTTCTTTGCTGGTTGGGGAATTCACCTAAATACATGTGGTACAGCTAAAAGGAAAAGGCATATGTAGTGATAAAATCTCAGTGCTACTTCCTTTAGAAGATATAGAAGATATGGCATACAAGTGTTAGAAATTTTCTTGGCACTTATACCCAAAGACAGGCATGTGTCTGACCAATATGTTAGCAGGCATGAGGCCATTTGGCAGATGGATGTGAGCATACTTATCCAACAAATATGTTCATCAACTGTATATGTTGAAGGCATAATACTCACCTGGGGAATTCAAAATGGATCTCTGGCCATGGTAGTTTCCACATCCATGATAAAGCTAACAGATAAGTAACTCGAAGCCCAGTGATTTAAGATATAAAATTTCAAATTTATTCCAAGCCAAAGTGATATTCTTACTACATAATTTGACTTAGAAAATGGTCTTTTAAAATGGGGCCTTTGAGGTATGTATGGCCATTTCTAACACTGAGATTTCCTTACACTTTCTAACAAAAAATCACAAGCAACATCATTCTGATTGTAGCCTGGTTGCAGATACTTTTTACAGTTAGTTTAGGTAAATATTCAACAATAAGGAAAAAAATCAGGTTGACGAACTCAAAAAAAATTGGACAAGAGTGCCTCTTCTGTAAAGCATGTGATAATGCCTAATTTAGCTCATTTTTTTGTTTGTTAGGACCAACAGTCTTCAAAGTAAATGATACAATGTTCATTGACTTTAAAAAGTTTCAGCTGAAATGCAGGGTGATTATCCCATCTAGATTTTGCTTTCCGTACTCATCTGATCCATTTAAGAAATTATGCAGCAATATATAAGAGTATTAGTATTTGCTCCTAAACTGAAAATAAACCTCAGTTAGTGAAGTGCTGTAGGAACAGCACCCAATTTTTTCAATTGCACATTGGAAACTTGAGTAAATATAATTATTCCATCTGACTGTCCATTATTAAGCTATGTATCTGATTTGTTACATACTCTCTCTCATCATTACGGCTCACTAGAAAGATGAAATATGTCCTCTGGAAAGTTGAGGTCCCAGGCACAAAGATGTCTTACTGTTTCTAAAACTTAAACTTTATCATGAAGATAGATTTTTAAGACATTTTTTGATTAAGAAGTTATGTTCTGAATAACACTGAACTTTCCTCAGCTATATGTGCAGAGAATCAGATTCACTTCCGGTGAAGGTTAATGAAAAGACTTCAAGGCTACCACTGTTCCTATGGGCCCCCTAGACCTGTGTTGGTATAAATCAATGCTAAAAAAGGGAATACATTTTATCTCCTTGCTCTGTATACATGATTCCTGTTGAGACTGACACAGTGCACACCTCTTTTTAGATAAGCTCATTGTTTGGAATCATGTTTTGAGTTCCTTTGGTTAAATAACATTTGAATAGTAATTAAAAGGATCTTTCATATTTCCATGTAAATCCTTGAAAATTGTTTTTGACTAAAAAATTTAATTGTTTTGTTTGACCTTACACTGTACTGCCTCCAGGAAAGCTCTCCATCATCCTTATTACAAATTTGCTTAGTGTTGTCTCTTGTTAACAGATGTACTCTTTTTTTGCCATTCATTATGTTGTTATTGTGTATCTAACTATTTCATTTCAATAGCCTTATTTATTGTTTACAGTGTTGCTTTCCTTATGGAAGCAATGTAGTATGTATTCCATGTTTCTATTCACACATTTTTTGTAGCTCAGCCTTTTAATATTATCTGTTGATTAGATGTAATAATTTGCTTTTTGTGTGCATTTATTTTTTATACATTCTCTTCAGTGAGGGCTGTAAGTGAGGATTATCATTCAGTGCAGATCCAATCCTGGTCAAAGGTATTAATTAACTAAATTCATTCAATAAAGTCATTAAATAAATGCTTTCCATGAGAGGCCATAATTGAATGTGCCAGAAATAACACTTCATCCTTATGTAATAATTTCAATTTGGACAACTTAACATTACTTATAAAATTCTATACTACAGGCTTAAAGCACTGTGTTAGGTAAATGTTATGGTTATTTTTGTTGGTGAAGAAAATGAGTATAAAATGTAAAGGACTAGATTATTAAATAGATTATGTTATCAACGCTAGTTCATTAAATGAGCACACTCTTACTTGTATATACAGAGAATTTAGATGCCTATTTTCCACCGATTTGAAGTTGTCCCTTTGGATCATTCTGCATGTATTACCTAAGGAAAATTATTTCTTCCCTATAGATGGACTTTCTAACTTTTACTTTGGCAAGTGTTTCACATCATTGCACATAGCAAAGAGAAAGATCATTTGATGCTTGTTGCCTACCACCAATATAATATCTGAGTTTGGTAATATCTTCACAGAATTGAGTTTGTTCACTATGATTGACAAGGCTGTGACTTACTGTTTACATTCCCTTTTCATAGGGTATTTATATATTTGTTAATATATTTGTCTTTGGAAAGATTGTGCCATCCTGAATGAATATGAAAAAAATGAACAACTGAGCAGATGTATTGAGAGTGTAGCAGACAGGCATACATTTTCACAGATGAGGTGATCCATATCCATTTCATTACAGGAATGTTGTCTGGAAAAAATGGAGAAAAGAACAAAAAGAGACCAAAACCCCCTAATATTTGAAAACTTTTATAATACTTTGTGATGAGATGAAGAGCTGCAATTATTTATCAAAAAAGAAACATCTTTGAATCTGATGGCACATGGTTTCATGTGTTACAATTACTGTCACCAGGTGAATTTGGCTAAATCATACTTAATCATATCATAAAATTAAGAGACATCATGATTTAACATTAAAGTCTGAATACGCTAATGCATCATTTCCCATCTTAAAGACACACAACAATTAACTGCTAAATATTTTTAAAGCATTCACTTTGTCTTCTGAAAACAGCAACCCTGATAGTCTTCTGGACAGTTTCTGGATTAAATAGACAAGGACAATAGTTCACAGCAGTGCTCATTTTGCAAGTGCCAGATCTTGTGAAAATGGAAATATAGCAAGGAAATAGCAAATAGCAATATAACTGGAAATAGCAAGTTAGGGATCTTACCTCTTCTGCACTACGTATGGGAAAAGTGAGTCACAAAAGCCAGCAGAGCTAGCGAGGCTCTGTAAAAGGCAATTGATATGGCGAGGCATGCTGGCTTACTCCCTGCCTGTCTCAGGGACATGAGACATGTCTCTGCAGTGTAATACAGGGTTTTGCTAGGGATCACTGAACCAGCTCTCAGGAAGCTGGGTTTTTTTACACAGTAAAGTGATATGCCACTGAAAGATAATCATTTGGATCTGGGAAGCAGTACAAACACACCAGTTAATTAACTCTGCTCTCAGTTTACAAAGCTGCACTGCTCCAGGTTGAGTATGACGCTGTACTGTATGGTGTAGGCATGCCCTTGGGACTCTCTCTGGAGATACCTAACCCTGATTTCCTCTTTCGAGATAGCCACCTAAGCAATTTTTCAAAAACCATACAGTTATCAGTCCTTTCAAAAACCAGCTGGAGCAGGTGGAGGTTGAAACCCCCACTTCTATGCACAGATCAATAGTTACCATCATATTAAAAAGAGAACTGGGAGAATTTCATTTCAGTACCTACCCTGCTCATATTAAGATAAGACATATTAAAGGGAGAAATTTCAACAATAAGAACTAACTATAACTTCAGACTAATTGTTCATAGTGCTCCCTTGCTTCCCACCATTGAAATTCTTTCATTTTGTATGAAATATCTTATTTCCACTGGTGCAGATCTCCCAGCAGGCTTCTGCCTTCTTCCAGGTGAGTGCCCTAACTGCTCAGGCAGAAGGTAAAATTACAGATAGGAACGGGAGACAGCACAGTCATTTTGTTTCTATCCTTTTTCAAGGATGTTAAACAAAATAAATCCTTACCAAAATTTTGTTAACTATAAACTGTATCACAATGTATAAAGTGGTATTCAACAGAAACAGCCTTGCAAATTCCCAAACATGTTCTTTTGTTACTTGTTACTTGAAGTGCCACGAGACCCATGAGGCACTTCAAGGTCCTGCTATGGCCAAATCTTTATTAAACACTTAAGCCAAGTCATCATAAAAAAATAAGATACATCCAGTTTAAATGCCTGACATCTGGATTGAAGCTCTGTAGAAATTTCTGTGCAGAATGTAAATATTGGGGAAGTTTCTCAGTTTTCATTGTCTTCACCTATGAAACTATGTCCCTGCTTTTTTTTATGTTCTTCCCAATGCATGAGATGATTGCTGAAAAGCGCTCTTGTGTTTGTAGAGGCACAAGGCTTTACAAATACTTCCCACAGCAATGTCATTATATTAGGTGCTTTGACCAGGAGAAGGCTCAGTGTGACCCCTGTATCAGTGCCATCAAACTTTCTCTTGTGAAACACAAGCTAACGTTTTACTGGAAGAGGAAAAGAGAAAGAGAAAGAGAAAGAGAAAGAGAAAGAGAAAGAGAAAGAGAAAGAGAAAGAGAAAGAGAAAGAGAAAGAGAAAGAGAAAGAGAAAGAGAAAGAGAAAGAGAAAGAGAAAGAGAAAGAGAAAAAAGAGGTGTGGCAAGGCGGGGAGAGGAGAGGAGAGGAGAGGAGAGGAGAGGAGAGGAGAGGAGAGGAGAGGAGAGGAGAGGAGAGGAGAGGGGAGGGGAGGGGAGGGGAGGGGAGGGGAGGGGAGGGGAGGGGAGGAGAGGGGAGGAGAGGAGAGGAGAGGTAACCCAGGCATTCCTACTAGGAAGGGCCATGGAAATGTAAACAAGCAAGAGATGATACAAACCAAGCCAAAACCAAGCAGCTGGACTCCTCTTCAGGAGCTGGAAGCTGTGGGGAACCTTAAGTCCTCACATTGCTCATACACATACTCTCCACAAAAATGAGTTGGTTTTATAGGAGTGTCCCAGAAAAATGGGCAGGAAAAGACCTTGACAGATCACGTAGGTTTTGTCCCTTCTCCAGCCCTTATTGTTTCAAAAATCCAGGCTGGTCCTATGAATAATTTATGTTTTATCTTTCCCCAGCCTAAATAAACAAACATGAATAAATGCTATTTACACAAAGAGTAAGTCTACAGCAGCTTGTGAGAAGGTGAAGGCCTGTTGTCTTAGATTAAAAAATAACCACAATAGTTTGTGAACCCTGGGACTTATTTCTAATGTATGGCATTTGCTAAAATGGAGGAATGGCAAAAATTGTTTATCTAAGGATTTCCACTTTTGTGTCTAATTTGGGTGAAAAGATTTAAGAGTTCCTTTTCAGATTATTAGCAGCACCTCGCTGACACACAATTGTTTTGCAAACTTTTTTTTTTTAATAAATTTCTGGAGGATTTTTATGTGCTGTGTGGCAGGCTGCATACAAAACTGAATGGGACCACACAGAATATTTTTAAAAAGTGGCAAACTGTGATTTTTTCCAATGAAGTACTCGTAATTTTTCTTTTGCTGAGACAAACCAAAATGATATATAAGGAAGGGAATTAGCATGATAATTAACTGGACATATGTCGTGATGTTTACATATTTAGGTGGGAGAGACAAAAAGAGACAAAGGAAGGATAACTATAGGGCATAATTTTTTTTGTTTTGCAATGGGGAAGAAAGAATATCTACAATTTTTTTTTCTCAAACTTTTAAGAAACACTCCCCTGCAAATGTTAATCCTGAATAAATAAGTTCCAGCTGTTTATCTCAGGCCAAAATCTCTACCCTCCTATGTATCTGAAAAGGTTTTAACATGAGTGTGTCGATGGATTCTACCAAAATTAACCTTCCCATGGAGTGAAAGGGTACTTATAAACACTCTGTAGCCATGAATGTAATCATTAACCTGCAAGTTCTCCAGCCCTCACTTTCCTATTCTGTTAATTTGTCTCATCTCTACATTAAATTTTATTTACATTTCTTCATTAAGTCTATTCTTTTGGAGATAGTATGGAACAAGGGCAGGATTTTCTTCAGAAAATTATTCTTCTCTTCATCTTCTTCTCTTTTGTCCCTCCGTTATGCCTTTTCTGAAGCCCCTACGTATCTGCAATATGAAAAACAAAAAAAGGGAAAATGCAATTTCATCAGTATGGATCTGACCCAGCATTGAAAAGCATTTCCTCAGACGTTAGAGAGCATTCTTCTTTTATTTTTCAAAATGAAACAAGCACAAAAGAGAAATTAAATGTTGAATAACAGTCACTGAATTTATGGTTGCTCTTCTCTGTGATTTTTCAGATTAGCTTAAATATCTGAGATAATGGTTGAATGCTGAGATAATGGTTGAGTACTTGGCTCTGAATTGCTACATCCTCTTGCGTTTGAGCTTATCCACTAACTTGCATTCAGGCCTCTCAAAGTATTGGGTTTGGTGTGCTTTTGTGGCATATTCTGTTCACCTAGGGTTTCAAACGAAGTAGAAGTCAGATCCTGGGCTAGTCATTTCCATGGTTGTATAAACATAGGGAAACCTCTTTACATACATCCCACTCCTCATCATCTTTACTAATTGTGTATGAAGAAAAACAATGATACCTGTGCTGTAGTATTCTTTTGCTCTGATTTAAATGTTTGAGGGCTTCTATGGGCTTAGTATTCAGAAAATGGAAGCAAATAAAACCTTTCCTTCTAAAATGCAAGAGAACTCAGTACACTAAGATGAAGTCTGGAGTGAGTCTTTAGGACGTACATACCAGAATTCTGGGTAAGTTGCAATTTTTAGGAGTGAGAAAAGAAAGCAGGGAGCTTAGAAGAAGGAAAAGTCTGAGATGGTTTCATGGCCTACAGCTTTTCACTATATATCTGGATTCAAAGTCTATGCAAAAAAGGAGAGAGGAACTGAATTTTTTTTTTTCTACAGGAACAATCAAGAAGGCTTCTTAAGAGGGGCTGAATGGATGCTTTGGCATCACCAAAAGATGCTGAGAATTTGGGGTTTTTTTCTTTTTTTTTTTCCTTTTTGAGAGAAAATGTGGACTTACAAAATTCTCTGTAGTAAGCAGATTGTTTATTATACTAGTCATATCCAAAGTTGAATTTCTAGAGAACTGGTAGCCTACAAACAACTGTAAGTTGTCAACAGCTGATTTGGAAAATTAGATAAAATAATACAGTCATAAAAGTTCTACACTTTAAGTTGTATCAGTGATTCACGAGAAAATTTGAAAGAGGATAAGAAGATATTATTTTAGAGCTTAGCAACAGTTGAATCAGACCACACTTCAATGGGAGTCAAATTTTAAACAATCAAATTAATAGAAGTTAACTAATATGAACAAGCCTGATTTAAGTTTTGAAACTATGTTAAAAAGAATAACAAAAAATAAAAAAACGCCTCAGACTTATACAATGATAAAATCTTTGACATATACGTTTTTGTTTTCTCCAAAAATAGCTATAAAATCCACATTAGAACAAAGAACTACATGGATGAAACCTCTGCTAATCTTGAAAATTATTTACAAATCTGATGCATGAGTTGACCATATCTATATAGCGCTACAGAATGATGTTGTATACTCTACAGCACAAGAAAGGAAATTTGGAAAGAGTTCCAGCAAAGTACTAAGTACGGTAGTCTTCAAAAGGTACTAATCACTACTTGTTTACAGTCATAAAAGCAATGCCTAAAGAAATTAACTCAGATAAGCTTCTGCTCAAGAACAGAAATTCATAGAACTTTATCAAATGGAACAGATATTTGTACATCGAATAATTCAGACAGTGAATTTTTCCATTCTCATGAATTATCTGATGATAAATGTTTATTTTTCCAGTTTAATTATTTTTGTATTATTTATAAAGATCTTCAACAAACAATTATGAAAGTTTGAAAGGAGCTGTAGGGTCATATGTCCTTTTGGGTCTCTCTGCTTGTTTATTTCTTGAAGTGTATCTTTGCTCCAGCAGTGTTTCCAGAGATGAAACACTACTCTCCTTTAACAATAACACTGTAAGGAAGTTTTCATATTAATATTAATTCCACCAATAATTTAGTTACTTTGGTGCTACACAGTCAAAGGTGGATGTAATACTTCAGTAATACCCAGAGAGCGTCTTGTTGTCTTTTTGTCTTTCCTGTACAGAAGGTCTCATTGAGATGAACCAAAGTAGTAATGTAAACAGATGAAGGACAGAAAATGTTCACAATCAGTGTGAATGCCCATTTTGATTTTGTCAAGTCCTCTAGAAGCTAGAAACACAAATATCTAGGAATCCAAGTGAGTAGGAAAAAAAAGTTCCCTTTAAATAATTACCAAATAAAGAAGAGCTGTTCTTTTCCTTTTCTTTTCCTTTTGAAATGGCATATTTTGTCCTTTTTTGCAATGATTTAAGAGCATTGTTTCTTGTCCACACACCGATTTCAGTGAAACTGTAGTTTATTGATTTATCAGCTCAGACTTATTGTTTCAAAAATAGAGATTTCTCTAAGCTAGAAGTTTATTCTCTGAAAAGACTATTTATTTACATACTACTGATTTCAAAGAGATCAATCTGATACTACAATCAGTAGTATCATCTTCTTTATCATCAGTAGCATAATCTTCTTTAATTTGGTAGACAGAAAAAAGTGTTCTTTTTAACAGCTAAATATTTGCCAATCATTTGGGATAGAAATCTTAAATTTGTGTTCAAGTTTCAAGACAAATTAAACCTGAACATCTGATAGAATTTAAAATACTGTTATTTAACAGTAGATAGACCACATCTACTGGAACACCTCCTCCCCTTCCTTCTTCTTTGATCTGGGTGTCTGCAGGGTTGTTTCTCTCACATTTTGTCAATCCTGTCTCTCACAACCGCTGCACAGTGTTTCCTACCTTTTCTTAACTACATTTTCACAGAGGTACCACCAGCTCAGCTGATGAGCTCAGCCATGTCCTGCAGTGGATCCATTGGAGCCAGCTGGAACTGGCTGTGACCGGCACAGGGCAGCCCTTGGCCTCTTCTCACAGAGGCCACCCCTGCAGTCCCCTGCTACCAAGACCTTGGCACATAAACCCAATACAGAACCATCTTGGAGAACATCAGCTGACAGTTTTGACCAGAATGTGTTTTCATCAAAGACGATCTTCTTGGCATCCCGTTAAGTGTTGTAATTCCATAGGTAGGTAAGGCTTAATTTTTACTGGCACTAATAAGAAAATAAGAATCCAACTCCAAATTGCCACTTCCTTCCCTAGGCTTCCCTTAATTTTTTTCAATTACTTTTTAATTGTAAAATTCCTGTTACTTCCACATCTTGGACAGGAGAAAGCTGTGCAGGGCATTGGCAGTAGAACAAGAAAATGCTATGAGTACCTGATTCATTAGCTATAAAAATAAGAAACATGGCATAGAGACAAAAGCTCTTTGGAGCTCCTACCTGATAACAACCCTAGCACTGACTTCAGGTTGAAAATACAGAACATTTCACACGATGGGGTGGGTCATCCATTTCAACCGAGCATCCAAAACTTGTTCTTCCATTGTTCCAGTACTTGTTCCAGAGCAAGGTACTAAAATCAGTAAATTTCTGTTAGTCTCTAAAATAAAGTAAGCTGTTCTAATTTCAGCTTTGTCATCCAGATTTGGTTGGAGACAGGCTTGTTAAACTTGGAGAGAAAACTGCAAGGCCCAGTCCTTCCTCCTACTGATCAACCTCATCAATGAAAGTATTGCCTTGTCACTGCTGCTGCCACAGATGTTATGCTTTTAGAATAAGGTTTGAATTTTAAACACTTGTCTAATGTCTGTCCCTAATCAGCAGAGCCTACCATAAAGTGTGTGTTTTGTTTTTATTTAAGTTCACTTAATGGGCCTAGACTTAAGCATGTACTTAAGTGCTTTGATGCATGGGAAAGGCAAATGCTTATCTAAGCATTCATTGCATTTTTTGATTGATACAAGTGACCATATTCCAGGATTTCTTTTTTCTTTCAGTTGCAGATAAATAGCAACTCTAAGGTCCTAAGGGGAAGCTCTGTCCTAATTTACTTTGATGTTCTTTACACTTAATTTTCTCTGACTTTCCTTTGTTACCCCAGATTTATCCCAATGTAGCTGAAAGCAGCAGTTGGCTGTTAACAATTGAGGCAGAAATAAAAGCAAATACAATTTAATTGCCGGTTTGAGAAGCCGTTGCCAGACATTTATTGAAAAGAAGAGTTCATTTTTAAATCTTTCTTCTTACTTTTTCTAGACAAGGGAGGAGGTGGTAGTGGGGAATATGATATTGCTGTTTACAAAGCCAAACATATCTGCAACAGGGGATTAACGTTCTTTTTCCTCCCAGAAGCAGATCCACTTATATGCTCTTGGAGCTCTATAGGTGCTTTTAGATAGTGTAAAAAATTGAAGAAAGATAAATGAAACTACCATTCCGGTGAGAAGGTCTTGTGATTTTGGCAGAATTTATAAAAATGTGTTTGAAGCCTCCAATTCCTCTTCAATGTTAGAGATAAAGAAGTTAAAGCCTTAATGGGAAAAGGGATTCTGACAAAGTCTGGTAACCAAAATTAAACCAGCCAGTACCAACATGGTTTAATTGCTGACGAAAAGACAGGAAGAACAATTGGGGTAATTATTTTTCAATTTTTAATGGTATTTTATTTGTGTTTTTGTGTTGATGTTTGTTAATGATAATTGCCTTTCCCTATACTGTTTATTTTTAATGAGCCCCTCAAAATGGAGCATAAATACTGTAAAATCACAACAGTAATTATTCTGATCTACTTATAAAGGAGTATTAAAAAAATAAACAGGACACTGGTGAATTTAGGGCTTAAATGAAGTTTGATAAATGATTCAAAACACTGTTTAATATCACAAATCTGGGGCATAGAGTTGGGTTAAACTTCTGCAAAAATGATCCAAAGCAGTATCTCGAGACAAGGGCCCAGCTTTCTAAACATTTCTAGTTCCACTCAGGTTGGTATTTGAAAGCCATAGTCCATACTGAGGGTGTAGCACTGAGAGGCTACCCAAACAACCTCAGAGCCAACTTTTATATCTCTATTAGGCCACAAGTTTAAGTCCCTTAAAAAAGGACTAGCTAGACCATCAGTAGACTACTGATGCATCTATATTGCTTCTGAAACAAACCATTTGGTACTTATTTAAGGATCCTCTGAGTTTAACCATAGGGCGTAAAGAAGCCCAGAAAAAGTGCTTGAGCACCTCTACCAGCACTGAGGGCTCATACTCCAGTATAGAGGAGGTCAGAGACAGGGAAATTGTAGGAAAGCCCTTGAGAGTGTCAGCGTAGGTTTGCATTATTAAATTAATCAGTAGGAGGGAATGTTTTCAGACACTGGATCATCATGTGTCATCAGAATAGTTGTAAGCATTTTTTTGCGTACAGCACTCCCAAACAATGTCCAGGTACAAATCAGGATTTACTATGGGGTAGTGAGCATTACCAGCAGGCAAAGCACATTCAGGCACCCTGTACTGACAACTAGGAAAGTTCGATAGCACAGATGTGGAACATTGTTCCCAGCTGGTCTCAAGGCCAAGGAATGGTCTCAGGTACACTAAATCTACTAGTACAGATTTAGCCACAGATTACTCTAAAACAATTAACTAATTGCACGCTAAATTCCATATATAAAAGGGATTTAGGCAATTACTCCCATTTTCTTTAAAGTTACTGAATCAATAGAAGGTAGATCCTTGGATTTGGGACCAATTTCAAGTCACTGTGCCTTGTCTTTCACCACTGCCTTCACCGTGAGATTAACATCCTACTTCACAGAGACATAGGCCAAGTTTTTTAAAAGTTATTCCTTTAAAGCAAGATTCATATGAACAATATATCTGCATTAAGTAAATATATAGGCAGATAAAAGTCTCTATATATTTGTATACATCATCAGATATAAAAAAAATATTTATAAATATATAAATACATAATTTCACAGGTATGTGAAATTAGTGTCAAGAAGTTAAACATACATTCCTGCACCTCCTCTCAAATCCATTTTGAACCAACTGTACCATGGAGGTCATAGAGGAAAACCTTTGTTCCATTAATTCTGAAAGTAGTAGCTACAACAAGCTGGTAACCTCAGTACTTTTCTTCTTCAATGAAAGGTTTTTAATTGCTGTGTATTAAGGACCCACCATTCATGTTTCTCACACGTGGAACCTTCAGTGTTACTTTCTATGATACAGTGGAGGAAGGCAGAGAACTCTTTATCATCATAACGATAAGCTGCTGGGAAGGGAAAGGATCTATTCCCAGGTCTGAAAGTGGCGTAATTACTTTTCATGCTCAAGAATCATGAAAGTCTGTTTGCTTTATACCCATCCCTATGTTGTCTTGTACTTCCACTTTATAATTCAGCACGCCTTCCTGTGAGTTCCTTTCCCTGAAGCAGTGACAGAGTTCAACGAGTGCTAATTCTCCAAAGCTTTTTAAGTATGTGTATGCTGGGCTGTCAAGATTCCCCAGGCAGAGTGCACGGTGTAACTGCATAATGCCTTTCCATCTCCCTGCCTTGGCACGTTGTCCTGAAGTCGCAGCACACCAGTTGCAGGTTCCTGCAGAGTGCTTTGTTAAGACGTGGTGTGCAGCTCCACACCGCTTCCTCTGACAGCTCTGCCTTACGGGGTGGATTTCTCAGCACGCTCCTCGCTTTTGTGCTGCACAGAGGAGAGCGTGCGCAGCTTTCTAGATGTGCGTGCATCATACAGACTTTTTTGTTTAGCTTGGGATATTACGAGTAAAGTCATTAAATCTTATGGTGAAAACATGACTCTGGTGTCAGACCACATCCTCTGATACAGAGTTCATTTCTAACTTGTAAGCCTCACTTGCCAGGGCTGTCCACACAGCTATGACACTTCCTTTTTTTTCTGTATAGTGTGTTTTAAAATTGCTAAGGATGACAGCTCTCAATGAACATTCTGCTCTCAGAACTGAAGCAAAGTACATACTCATACGGTAGAATACCTGTTCATATCAGATCAACTAACCTATCACATGCTCTTTTACACCCTTGTCTCATCCTTTAACAATACTCCCAACTTATTCCAGTGTTTCCTTGAATTGCTTTGGCACATGGGGCTTCTGTGAAATCAGAGTACAGAGACAAAATAAAAGATTGGCATTTGCTATATGGGAGTACCAGCTATGTAGCAAGAGATTCTACACCTTTTGCAGGCCCCCTTTACACTGGCTAAGCTGGTACACAGTGCCTCTAAGGACTCCCAGATCAGACCCATGATTCTTTATAACAGGCTTCACTTTTGTTCCTTCTTTTTGTTTAACCTGTCAAGGATGATCCAACAAAAAGGGTACATACTATTTTGAAGATAAAATATATTTAAAGTCCATGGTGATGAGAATGGGATTGTAAAATAAAAAAAAAAGCCCAAGAAATAAAGAGGTCAGGTACAAAAGAAAAAGAAAAGCGAAACAAAAAACGTGATGAAGTATGGAACATAGAACAGAAAGATTTTGCAATACCAGCTCCATCTCCATTATGAGAACAATTGTGAACCGTAATGTACAATGAACTACCATATAGCATTGTTATTAAACTAATTTCTTCAAATTGTTGTAAAGGCCTGAATTTACAAAGGACAGGAAGGTCACAAATTAGTTGGAATCAGACTGCATTTCATTATTACTGTTTTCACTGTTATTGTTATGGAATATTTCAGATTATTTTGAAGACCTTACAGAATTTTAATTTGTTCATTCAATTTAAACAGAAAAGATATAGATTTCCTTTACAATTTATGTTAACTAATTTAGTAGTTTATTTGTGATTAGGTAATTCTGCCACACATCACATAAATCATAAGTCCTGAAAAGTTGTTTCTATTTCTCTCCTTGCATGTTTAGAGTTAATTTCCTCAGAACCATTCCATACAACATTCCTATACCGCTCCTGCTCCAATACCTCCTTATCAGTCACAATGACTTTTTCAGACAGTGACAACTCTTGGACAACTGCTAACACTCCTTTTTTTGCCTGTTGGAAAAAAAAACAATGACCAGAGTTAGGCTTCATTTTCACAGACAGGTAAGCAACGATAAGAACTAATTACTGCTTGAAGAGGGCCATCTCATTCTTGTCTTTCCCTTTGGCTGCCCCTTGACCCTATCAGTAGTACTGAACTGCTTTCCAGTCTCATCACATCCCATATCACTGTCCTAGTAGTATCTTTCCTAATAGGATATGCAATAGTTATGTCATATACAAATGATAAATTGAGAAATAGAGGCCTAGATATATTGATTTATTTAACATCACCTAGAGGGACAATGACTGAGCTAGAGCTAGGCACAGTATTGTACCTTATGCAAGACAAAAGATCTGCTTTCTGCCATGATACCTTTTTCTCTCTCTCACTCTGTCTCTCTCTCTCTTCTACGTTGTAGCTTTTATTTTCTCCCAGAATCCTATACGTGTAAAGTAAGAGGTTTCTCTCCTCCCTCTGAGCACAGACACCAGCCTCTTTGGGGGAGGAATTATGAGTTTTATTTTTTAAAGCTTTATCCGGGCACACTTTCATTTGTCATAAACTGAAGAAATAATAACAATAAATAGCAGTAAGAATGACTTTATTTACATTATCACTAGTGTGGAAGAAAGCAGTAATTTACCAGTACTTTGTAAGCATAAATAATACTTGTACATGACTTCTAGTTGAAGCTGCTGTAGCCAGCTGAAATGACAGGGGGAATCACAAATAAGCTGAAGTAAATTGGGTTGCAGCTGGAGTCCTCTATAGGGGGACTTTGTTAGTTTTTAATATGAAGTCAGATGATTGCTAGTGTGACAAAAGGAAGTTGAAGCATTCAGTCTAGCTACTCAAAGGGTAGTGTGGGCAGCTGACACTACTGCTGTCCATTCTATCTTTGTGTAGAAACGTGTGTATGGATTATGGCTTACTGATTATGGTGCAGTGGACAACTGACTTCTGCCAACTACTGCCATTGCTGTCAGTACTTTTTTTGGCAGGGAAATTTATTATTACAGTACCTCAGTCCATACTTCAGTATAGTGCTGTGAGCTCTACAGATATACAGAAATATATTACAATGCACCAACAAGATTTCATTCTTAATCTTAGGTCATGAGAATCTGATATGGGACTTCTAATTAATTTCAGCCTGTCAGGGCAGCTATTCGCACCTATTCCAGACCTGCACTGACATATATATGACATGATGCAGGTCTCATGTCTGATCTCCTGCATTGTTCAGCCTCACGATTAAAAAGCAAGCAAAACAAAAAGAAAAACACGGTTTAACACGCTTCCTAATAGCAAAGAATTAATAGACCTTATAACAGAGAGACAGATGTTTGAGGATAAATAAACCATAACACAGCAGAGTAAAATAGTCTCTGAAGACAGCACTGTACATCAAGGCCTGCCAAGTCCTTTTCTAATCCCCATTACTGAAAAGATTGTTAAGAGTCCTTAAATACAGACTGTCAGCATGGAGTTGTTTGCCTCCAAACTGGAGAAAGTTTACATGAAAGTCTCACACAGTGAGAAAAGAGGTAGCAAAGACAGCAAAGTGAAAAGCTAGGAGACCATAGGGGCAAGCCAACAGGCTGTTCCACCAAAAAGTTGTTAGCAGCTATTCAGCCAAGACTTGGGAAACCTTACACATTCTTTCATCTTCTTTTATTATTCATTAAGTGTGAATGTTTGTACATATACATATGCATGCATGAAATTAGTGCTCACAGAAAGGATTCAATTTTCTATGATAGAGCATAAAATCTTACACTTATTTCAGACACCGTATGGTAGAGGTGAAACAGTTTTAAGTTCTCCATACGTTGCTTTAGTGAGATGTTCCAATCCTACCATTATCTCTGGGATTGAACATCTATACAGTTCTTATACTCTTTCTGCTCACTGTTACTAAACAGGATTTTTAAAGAAGCTACAATAATTATCCACAGAAATTTTGATGGGATTGAGGATATAACATCCTCATATGATTTAGGATCTATAAAACGAGGAAGTGCTTTTTAGCTTATGAAATAATCATTTACAACTGTGCGATGTGAAATAAAATGTTTATAACTATCACGTTTTTCTTCACACTGCTTCTCTAGCTAGACATTTCTTTTTTTTTATCCATAATATCCCCATCAGCAATTAGTGAGGCCTACAGTTCCCTATGGTTCCTGCAAACAAGTTTATCGATAGTGGAGATATGAGTTTTTCTCTTCTTGACAGAAACTTTTACCAGATTTTCATGCCTTTGTCTCTTCCTTTTCTTCAGAATGGTTCTGAAAAAGTGTCTGTAATGAATAATGAATAAGTTTCCAATACTGGAGCTCACTGTGGTTAATCCTTAATAAAGTGTGTATCTTGAATTTAGCTACAAAGACAGCAAAGTCCAAAAACAGATCAGGTGCTGCCACCAAATTAAAGTACTGTAAGTAATGAAACACTAAAGAGACAGAAGAATCAGCTTGTTTGTATGTTTTGTTTTGTTTTTAATTATTACTCTCAAACTGATTTTAGAGCTGATATTGATACCTAAATTAATTGGGAAATAAAAAGAAGCCCTTCCATACAACTCTGGAACTACAGAGGTAGGATAATATACTTACTGTTGTGTTTGCATAGCAGCATAGGATGGTCACATGTGACCTTAACCATCCATTCTAGATGATCCAATGAAGTGAATAGTTTACAAACCAATCAGAAAAATGAGCTTTATAATTAAAGGTAGAAAACACATAAAAGGATAATGGTTATTTGGGCTAATTAAATAGCTATTTGTTAATATTTAAGACTTTGCATTTTGTGGTTTTAGAATACTTGGAGTTCTGCTGTTGTTAATCAGTGTTTTTCATTTTATGGTCATCAAACTACATAAGGTTTCACAAGTATTTGATACCTAGGTTATTCATACATTAAAGTAAATGACAAGTGTTTAACCTGCATTCAGAATTAAGGCAAGAAATACATGAAAGACAGGGAAAAAGTAAGTACACCATTTTACAGGCATAGTAATCTCGGAAGCTTTGTGTCTTAGATGATCTCATGTCTGTAGTATCTAAACAAATTAATGGAGATGAGGTACAAAGAGGATAAATAAATATTCAAGTTCATGTAAGAACTTCAAAGACTGTCAAGAAATTGAAACCTGTATGAATAAGCCTAGCACCAGGACCTTGAAGTATTTTACCTCTTCAAAAGACAGGTACCACTTACAGATTGTCTGTAATTGCACAGTATAAAGTGACAGCAGAAGATCTGACTTCTAATTGACTGGTCTAACCTCTATCCAAGGAAGATTCAGCTGCAGTAGAAATGAATATGCAGATATTTGTTTTAGCAATCTTACAGTTGAAGAAGAAAGATCTGGATAGAGAGTATTCTGGAATAAAGGTGCATATTAAGTAAGGAGATAAACATTTTAGAGCTATTCATCAGGAAAAAGTTCAATCAATTTAATTAAATTATGTTCTTTTCTGCAGGAGAGTCAGCATAGTGGGAAAAGCTCAGTCGAGCATTAAAGTGTTCGTAAGTAAAAAGCCCCCACACATGAAGACATTGATCTAAAAATGCCTCAACTATGCTGAAATTCTGTTTATCATGAATTTTTCAAAATCTGGATCAAAATAGATGTATTTTCTGTAGTCACTAATGCTGGCAGTTACATCTAGTTGCTTATGAATGCATCTTGCACAATTTGCAATTACTGTGCAAACTAGATAACTACCCAGGGAGTTCCTATTGTCTGCAGGAAGCTCAGCAATCCTGGTTTCTAAAAACAGTAGCTGATTGAGCTTTCATGTGCCCCACTTCTGTAAAATTATATATAAATCACATTTTATTTTGCTTTCTGTCTCAATGCCTTTTTTTAATCCATTTCTTTTTGTATAAGTGACAAGAACACACTTTTTTGAGACAGAAACTAAGGCTATGATTTCAGTAGGGATGAGGGTAAGCCTGTTCAATCAGATCTGTTCTTTAATATCTCCCATTTCATCACAGACTCAGAGGTTGACCCAAGCACTTATAGCAAGTTCAGAGCTTCCCCAGAGTTTGGGATCTTTGGTTATCTTTGTGTTTTATTACGGTGATTTGCACTCCATTCTCTTCTATACTGTAAAGTAACAGATGGTAATACACTACTTCGCAATTTTGACCTCATTGTTTTCCACCAGTACATCTCCTTCCATTCTTATGACACCTAAACAGGCTAGATATATCTACAATTCCTACAGGATGTAGGAGACTTCTTTTCCATCTAATCTCTGACTGAATGCACTTAAGTTTACTGCCTAAATCCACCTGGTTTATCAGCCAGAAATATCAAAGTGAACCCTTTCATCTTAATTTTCAGTGAGTCTTGATTTTCTAAACATTAATGGGGGGCAAAAGTGATAGAATTCATTGTAATACAAAACAATGTATCTTAAAATGTGCCTTAAAGAGAATAAACACAGGTTATTCTTCATCTAGTATATTGAAGTTCCAGACTCAAAGGCTGAACACTGGAAATTTCTTATCTCCATATTTTTATCCTCTTTTCCCCTATATGTCTTGGTTACCACTATTTCTCCTAGTGCTGCTAAGCACTACTTTCAAGAAAAAATTGATGGAGATAGCTGTAGACTTGATGGTTTATTGCGATCTTTGAAGACACTGGTTTTATGGACATCCCTCTAGTTTCTATTTAGATCTTGTCTGCCTGGCACTGATGTCATTCCCAACACTGTATTCTTCCCATCTTTTATTCAGGTGTCTTTTAAGTAACATTAACCTCTGTTTTCCTTTGTGATCTGTTGCTGATTTCCACATCTCTTTGCACCTACAAAGAGTTTTGAACTGATTACATACAAAATATAATTGAGCTGAATATTATTGTAAGTAATTTCAGTTGAGACTGATTATGTTTGTACAAGAGAAGGAAAAAAGTGATTTCCGCAACAGGCACATATTTCATTAGAAGAAAATCTGCCTTTTGTGTTGTTTGACAAACTCACATCTTCACATTTCAACACTCTTCTATGTTCAGAATATGCTATTAAGTATAAATCATTTTTATTATAACATGCACTGTTCTTGATAATAAACTTTTAAACACTATCTATTGTGTTACCTATACAAAACCAGTACCTTTTGGCTAACAGCAATAGTTTCTCTCATGACAAGTAACAATTTTAATAAAATGCTATGGGAAACATTAATACTTCAAGAAAGCCTAACAGTACCCGCTGATTGACGCTTTTCCCACCCAGACCAGTTTGTTATACACAACTGCCTAATTCAGCCTTTCTCTGAAAAGGTCTAATTATTTCCTCCCAGCAGTTGTAAAGTAGCTGTTGTTGTATGACCAGCAAATAACTACACAAGCAATCAGACACAAACAGAATTAAAAAAAAGAGGCAAACTGAACAACAGCAAACCCTTTGATTCTCACACATTCAAACACCAAAGTAACTTTTCCATGACTAACAGACTCTATAGAGACCATTTAGTTTCTCTGTCAGTGGACTTTGGAGGCCGCATATGACAAACTTAGCTACCCAACACTTCATACAGGATTGAGAATCCTAATAGTACTTGAGGGATATGAAAGATAACAGAACTCTCTTAAACCCATCCACTTATGGAGTATGGGATAAGCATTAAAACAATGCAGATGGGCTTAGAGTGGAGGGATTTGTTCTTTCCACACAATTAAGTTTCTAAGAGGTCTTCTCAAACCCCTAATTTAAAATACAAATCCCAATGGGTTTCATGCTTCTCCCTCTTGGAGGCTTCAGGCTACAGGTTCCCTTTTTTGGATAGGCTTATTTTCTGACAGATAGCAGTGGTCGTCTTCTTACTCCACTCATTTGTGGAATGGCTTAGAAAATGCTGATACAATTTATTACCTTTAAGAAGGTAACTGAATAGGTCCTAGGAAAAAAAGAAGTCTCCCAGTTGCCTTAACATCGAAACGTCCTTCCTGCTGCCTACTGATGCATTAGGATAGTAAGTAAGTGCTATCTTCAGTGATAATTGTCACTTAAATTTTCTTTTGAATCTTGTTTGGAGTTGAGTGTGAGATACTTTGAGAGACAGTGTAGAGGAAGTGCATACTGTTTATACTGTGGTCATTAAAAAAAAAAATGCTACAGACTTTGACTTCAAAGGCTTTCAGTTCAAGACCCTTCATGACATTCACATGCAATAATCTCAAAAAATCATAAATTGTATATAAAAGTATCTTAACTCTGGGTATGTTACCTCAGCAGCTTCAGATAACTATTTTTCTTAACACACATAGATAGAAAAGTCATTAATTAAACTTCTCCCACAATTTCTTCAACTCGTTTTAGCTAGTGTTGACTTCTCACCAGCAACTCTCTCAACTTTGAGTAAACCAAATTAACCTTTCTTCCATTATTCAGGACTCTTTTTATGTCTCATACCATCTGATGCACTGCAGTTATACTTCCTATTAACTTATATTTGTAGGAAAGTGAACAACTTTTGCAAAGATGTCTGTCTATCCTAAGCACTAATCAGATTTTATTCATTTCTTTTCACTCTTCTCTCAAAGACCTCTGTAACACTTTTTAGGATCCTATCTAAATTCCATAAGACTGTGAAGGAGGCAAAAGCTACTATGGTCCTCTAGTCTGACCTGCTACACTACTTGGGCCAATCATTTTCACTGTGACTTCAGGAAAATGGTAATTTGTAATTTTATAGATTATTTAAGCTATAATTTAAACATTTATGGTGACTTTTTATTGGTAAAAACCACAAAGCATGCTTCTGGGTATTGTAAACCCAAAACATTAAATAATTAATCATTATTAATCATTACTATGAATAGCACATGGGATTTACAACTATTGAACTAAGTTATGCATACAGAACATAAACTGATTGAAAGAAGCTCAGTCAATGAATCCAGGAAACTATTGCTATGCTCCTTTAATGTTTTTATGTGAACAGGAAAATATCGTATGTCACCTGAAAAAGCAAACATATGAGTTATTGCCATTGATATGGAAACAGAAGTTTTCCTTTCCTAATTGCAGTGCTCCTAGAACCTATTCCACCGATAAGAAGAATTTATTTTGTCTGGAAATGAAATAAGTCAGCGAACCTATTTCTCACTAGTATGTGACTTATCTCCAGGTTAAGTCACATAGGTATCTACATATAAACTAAAATATCTGCTGCCATGCTAGTTAACCAAGACCTAATGAATAAAGTCAAAACAACTTAGGCAGCCATTCAGCTTATCCTAAAACAGACACTTAAAGTATGGTCAGCAGAAAAAGTCTGTTAGGCTGCACTGATGATATTGGCTAGCTTTTCGTTTACCATAGAGGCAGGACTGCCACCTCAGTCACATGTAGACGCTGACCTGTAGGCACCTAATCTCAGATGTCTGCACAAAATTCACCGTCTGAGTGTAGTCCTTGTTTCAGTGTAGTCCTTCTTGTGATTGCAGTGAAAAACATTAAAAAACTGTAATAGTGTTATGAATCTTCTTGTTATGAAGCCTAGGAAACAAGAATTGCTGAGAGTGTACAGTAATCAAAACAGGTAATAACGAAAATATATAAGAAAGCATTCAGCATTGTGACTCTCCATCAGAGATATATCTGTCCTTGAATGCAAAATAAGCCACCATAGTCATGGAGAAAGATGTCTTTAAGACAATACCTTTCCATCATTGTTATCTTAGCAGATAAAGAAAATATATAGGAAACATAGATACTTCCTACATTATAGATACTCTTTCATTACCCATTCTCAAGTTTCTGTTTTGCAGTATGTAGAAAGACACAGTACCTAAAAGTGAGTCCCATAGTGCAGTATCAGTCATTTTAAAGAATTCAGCAATCCACATAAGTTTTATGTGGATTTAGGCTGTGATGCATTCCTTTACTTTAAAAAGTAATAAATTTAGGCCAGCTATAAAGTAAACCCAAGACAAACCCATTTAACTTCCTGAATTTTCCTTAAGAATGAGGAAAGAAAATGTTCCAAGCAAATACAGTGTTTCAATTTCAAATTTATGTCAATTTTCCAAAACAGATTTTCTACTCAAATATTTTACATATGCGCATTCAGTGTATGAATTTTTAGTACTCAAGTGAAATGGGTAAACATCTTTGTGAATATATAGCTACTGACCCCATAATAAAGTATCAAACATTTAAAACAGCTGAGTAAAAGCTGTATACCCCAGGCTTCCTAAACTGTTTTTAAAGAAAAAGTCATGTTTGAGTTTAGCAAGAAACAAGTATGTCAGCAGATCTGCATGCTTCACATTTTAATAACTTTAGATGTTGTTTAAATGTTCTTTGAGTCTTTCCCAGGGGTTAGCCAGAAACATTGCCACACACAGCAAAAATGGAAACAAGGCACTATTATCAACTCAGCCATCACAGTGTGTCTTTTATTTTTATATTGGCAGACCTTCAATACTTGTCACATTGTGAGCATAACTCCCCATTAAATCATGTTGTTGGACCTGATGGGAGAGGAAGAAAAGCAACACAACACGAACAAACTTATTTCCCAAATAAGTTTTGAAAATTATGAATTAGCAATAAGATAGTCTGTTCATACTGCAGATATTTAGTGGACATTTTAAAAGAAAGAATGGATGAGTCTTGTCAGTTAAAACAATTACTGATCTATGATTTCAAGCTAAATTAAAACCAAACTGAACCAAAACACTTCCTGTTACTTAGACAGTATCAGCAAAATGTGTAGGACCCTTTTTAACTGTCACACACATCACTTCCCCACTTTTTAAGCTGTTCTTAGTAGTCATTTCAGGAGAGATCAACAGAACTTGACATCTGTGGTGTAACCTCTGAGTTAGGAATTTGGTTCAATTGCCTCTATATAGGCAACTAGTGACAGACATTTGTGATATCTGCCGTTAGGCAAATTACTTATGTAAATGAAAAAAGGCATTTGTAGGATGAAATTTGTCTAAAGATCCCTAAGACATGTAAAGTAGACTGTTCTGAAGCACCTGGGGTTCTTTTGTGGGCATCTGAAGTTAGATGAGGAAAATCCCATCTGAATTCCTAATGGAAAAGTTTCTGATTATTTCCATCAACTACATGAGAGGTTATGCGAACCTCTGCTGGCAATCTTGTACTAATGGGGAAGGCAAAGAAGGGGTAAAGACGCAGTAGTCTAAGATGAAAAGAGACGACAGTTGCTAGTCTGGTCCAGTGGCACTAAAATAAGATAAATATGTGGCCAGGAACTTAGAAATAGCATTCTATCACATGTATCTCTATACCCCATGTAGCAGAAAATCTAGACCTCAGATATTTACTGCTTCCTGCTATTCAGAGGGAAGGGAGGTGGTGATTTTTTTTTGGGGGGTGGAGTTTTTTCCTGTGTTGTGCTTTTATACTCCCAGAAGTTGCAGGTGAAATAATTAAATTTTCTGCAGGTTATTTTGTCCTTATACATTAATTAGAACTAGTAACTACTGGATAATATTTTCTGACAGTTTTGTTTTCTTACAAATTCCAGTCTGAATTAGCTGGTAAAGAATTTTAAAAATTTGAAATAATCATCCAGAAATTTGGACTCATAATCTGAGAAACAACTTATTTAATGATGTGATGTATCAGAATTAATGTGAGCTTTTACCGATTGGGAAGATTATACATGATTCTGTGGCTAGTTAAAGAGAGAAATAAACTGAAACAAAAATAATAATAAAGTAAACAGAACAAACCCCACAGCCTTATATACATGTGTAAAGTGATGTACTACTCAGACACTGAAGAGAATAATCAGCTGTTCCCTGCAGTGGTAAGAAAAGCTTTGACAGCTGTGAACCAATTATGGCCCGGAAACCTTCACCAAGCCCTAATCAAGAAAAGTGTTTGCTATTGTCTTCCAGACATTGAAAAGTAAACAAGATGACTGAATGCCTTGGAGGCAAGGAGGAAATTTCTTAGGCATACAACCTCAGAACTGTCTTTGGGTGTGTTTGTATTCCTCTCAGAAGGTGGAGAATTTTCTGAAATAATAAATTAAGTACATTCCCCAAAGATATCCCCTTAAGAAATAATCTGACATAAAGTTTTCAGCTCCCTATCTTTCTGTTACTGAACCTTTAATTCTTTTCTCCATGGAAAACTTTCATCATGCCCTACTTTACCCATCTGAGCCTACCCCACCCCTTCCAAATTCCTAAGTGAAACCATACCCAGAGCCAGAAATATTCATAGCACTTGTCCAGAATACTTAAAATTTTGCAGGAAAAGGCTTTCATTGATCAAACCTGACTAGTTTACTGCTGCAAATGTTTGCAGTGAGCTTCATTTAAAACTTGGATTAACCAGCTGCTGCATTTGGCTCCAAAGATCCTATCCAAGGAGGGTTAGGTCAGGGAGTCTGTGTGAGCATGAGAAGCTACAAAGGGCTGGGAGCTTTGAATTCAGTGTACTTAAAGAAGGAAAGAGCCTTAAATCATGGTGCAGGGGTTATTTTCTGTTGGTAGAACATAGAAACATAACCAGAAGAAAGTTAGTGACTAAACCACAGTACTGACACCAGCTCCCTGACTGCAAGCTCATGTAAGATTTGGTTCACAAGAAGCTTTTAAACTGTTTTCTCTGTGGACACAGTATGCGTGTTTGATAGTTGTACAATCCAAGTTTATCACTTCAGGGCAGTAAACAAAGTGTATCTGAGCCTGTAGGGTTAAATAATTTTTGGCACAATTAAGCAAAGCAGAGCTGGAATGAGAGAAGATAAACAAATTTCACTTGCAATAAACTAAAATGAACCATCAGAGATACCCAGTTGTTAGTGGGAAATTTGGATAATTTTTTTAAAAGCAGACTGCACCCTTTCTTCTTTTCAGCTGAAAGCAGAAGTCTGTGAGATCGGGCTAGCTTTCTTAAAAACATTTCACAAGGATGTGTTCATCTCTCTGTCTAGCTTCCCTTTCTAAGTTTCAAGATTAGTCAAATTCAAAAATTAAAAAGCAAAATCTAGATGGAACAGTTGAGTCTACCTGATTTTAACATGGAACCACAAATTGTCCCCAGATTCATTCTAGTCTGGACCTGGCTTTCATTCAAAGATTAGAGAAACATCAGTAATCCTCTTGATGAATTTCAATAAAAATGTCAATAAAACTCTAGGCCAAATTATGGTGGTTCCTGAATTTTTAATGGAAGATCTACAAATTCTAGAGGTCAAATATCTCCAATACCTAACAGTATTTCCCATTTGTCCTTGGAAATGGTTATCTTACTTGCTGTTTGTATTGGGTAGGTACTGCAACTTTTCAAAATTTAAACAGAATAATCATGAACTGATGTGGGTTTATCAGGTTCAAGATCTCCTGTACTCCTTTGCTATTATAAAAGCTTGGCATGTATATGGGACAACTGTGTCAAAATTTATACTCTCCTGTACAACTATGAGGAAGCTGATCTGACACTAAGTGCTACTAAGGAAGTGGACCTAAACTGGGAATGTCAGAACGAGAGCCAAGATAATCCAGAGGACATGAGACTTTATTCAAGTGGTTTTTTGTGGCATGCCCTGAGGCACTGGTCCCCCACTCATAGAGACTAGGGATCTGTCAGGAAACTCCACAGTAGTCAACCATCTAGTGCCTGATTTTCATTACCAGGAAAACATGGAGGAGGAGGAGGAATGAAGGGAATACTAAAGAGAGTGAAATACTGCAATATATCTAGGTCTCCCAGTGGGGATGGAAGTGTCCAGAGGAAACTTGAATCTGGGCATCAGAAGACCCCTAAAATCTGGTAAAAGTTGGGTTCATATCTCACTCCTATTTTAAGTATCTCTATATATCCAGTTTAAAAGGTGGTATTAATTAGTGTTATTTAAATAAGAAAAATGTGATTTGCATGGATTTAGAAGGTAGAATGCTCTTCTGGTTTCTGTGTTACTGTATGAGACACAAAACATGCATTTGAAAAGGATACAGAGTATATGTTCACCAAGGATCAACATCTGGTCCCAAAGAGACCAAAGATGTGAATTCTATGAAATTTGCTGTCAATTCGTGGAGATCACAGGATCTGTCTTGTTTTCTTGTTCCATAGCATCCATAGAAATAATTTTTGCACCTTTCTAGAAAGCATATAGCTGCCAGAATATTTCACTAGACTTTCCTAGCCATAATTCAATATAAGATAATATTTCATTTTAACTGCAGTAGAGGGAAACACAAATGGACATGTAGGTCTAGAAAAATATGAAGTATGGTTGCAGGTATGCTATTTGGATTCTGAACATAGATTATGGGAGGGGGGAAATGGTTTTCTGAACCTGTGTTTGCATATTTCTTAGTCTTTAAATTTCACCTCATGAGGTTCAGTGGAATGATGATTGATGCCTTTATAAGCGTATGATGAATAGGAACTTCCATCCTTTGTACCCCTTTACTATCTTGAATCAAATATGAAATACTTCACTTTTGCTCTGAGAATATTTTCCTGGTAGTTTTCATGTTTACCTCTACTAGAGCTTATCAGATACGTTCTTCTCACCAGTACTTACTTTAGTAGAAGCTCTGAGGATGCCAGAAGAGCAAGGAAACCAATCAATTCATTATACTCAGAAATGAGTGATTGTTGTAAACCTTTCAGCTTTTAATTTTTCTCTCTTAAGACCTGTTTGTAACATTTTATTTTTTTTTAGTATATCAGTGTGGACAGGAGACAATTTCATTTGGTCCAGAGTAACACAATTTAAAAATAAAATAGTCCATATGTACAAAATGTATGCATATTGCACAAAGGGAAAATAATAAACAAGTAAATGCTAACCAATCTCAGAAATGCATGTGTGATGGAATGCTTTTTTCTAACTGTTTCAGTTTTACAATCCCTTTGAAGTGTATCTCCAAAGTGCTGATGTCAAGAGGCACTGATGGGTTGTTCAGGAGAAATTTCTGCTGTTGAGCAATTTAAAACATACCTTATTCAAATCAAATAAAAAAGCACAAACCCTCATATTTCAATAGTAAATACGATTCTTTTCAAGTATACTTTGTCTGGATCTGCTGCTTTTGGTTAAAAAGACAATGCCAACTATTTTTATTTGTGCTTAACCCATTTTTTCCCTAAAATCCAGTTACAAGTTTGAAAACATTTTTCTTTTCTGATGTGAGTATTTTTCCCATTTGGGAAGCATTAATATTTTTCCTTCCTAACACAGATAAAAGCTGGTATGATGGCTGTTTTCTTGTAACAATTATAAGAATTACAATTTTTCTAGCATCTTAGCAAATCAGTGTTATTTATTCAAACTCATCTGTTGATTATTATGATTTATTTTTTATTTGTGCTCATGACAAGAAACACTCTCTGCTCAGAGTTAGGTGCCTGTTGTACTCTACTTTATAAAATACAAAAGAAAAAGGTAGAGCCTTCCCAATAGACTGATGAAACCAACATCAAAGGACTTCTGAAAGGCAAAGTTAACTGTTAAATGATTTGATACACAGAACTGATGGTTTCATTTTATTGATTTTCTCTGTTGCTTCAAAACAGTGGAGGGAAAAAGCTCATTTAGAAATAAAATTATTAATTTATTATTCATAGTATCCTGTGTGATTGTCCTTGTGCAAGATATCTTGACATATTCTTGTTGATTTAAGAATTTTGCATTTCACTTCTATTCTTTGTGCTAGAGTTATATAAGCATTTTAAATGAACCTCCTATGAACTAGTGAGGCACACATAAGAAGTACAGATTTAGATTATACAACTTTATTAAGCAGCCACATCATCCTAGCATGTTTCCAACATACTGCTAGGTACAGGAAGGATAACAACTATCTGCTCTTCTCCATAGATCTCTATTAGTTATTCTCTATAACAAGGTCTTCCTGTTGAACCATGTACTACATACTCTGTTTCAGAAGCCAAAAATTATTGTGCAAAATATTTTATATTTCTGAACTCTCCAAAATACTTCCCCTTTGTTTTCTTTTGTTTCATATTTTTACAACGTGCAGTAGGTAAAAATCAGAACTTCTGCTAATGTGCTTTTCATACATTTTTTAAATTGCCCTAGAAGCACACATGACTTGTTTGATCTGCCTTTCAGGACAAAACTAAAGAAAAGAGTAATAAAACTGTAAGGAGTTTGATTTCATGTCTTAAAAGAGAAAGATAAAGCTAGTTTACCCCTTTTTTAGGTATCATATTGTCCAGATCAGGTAACATAAAACTACAAAAATAAATTATTATGCGGCTTTTGTTTTGTTTTGTTTGGCTTTGTTCTGTCTTTAAGTAATTATGAATTCTTAAAGTTGCATTCAATAGCTAGATTCTTGTTATCACTATTCAATATATTCGGCACTAAATCCCTCTAAAAAACACAACCAAATCAGGACCTATAGGTGGAAGGAGCCTTGTATTCCAGGAGGTTGTGATTTGGATGGTACAACAGATGCCCAGAAAGAAACAAACAATTCTCTTCTGCTTAGTTCTCTCCAGAACAGAGAAGAAGAATTTGTGGAGGGATGGAGGAAAGAGAAGATATTGACTAGCTGGTAAGTATGGTAGGGTGCGTGTAGCTAATATAAATTATTAGTGGCATAAAACTGCCGCAAATGATTTGCCCTATTTTCTAAGCCAAGAGCAAGGAGGAAGTGATTTTCCCTAATATTAAGAATACTGAGATGTGAATTTATATGGCATTGCCTGCTGGCAGTGATTTCTGCCAATAGTAAATTTGTGCTCTGAGTATTGGTATTACTCTGATTCAGCACTCAGATAAGAAAAGAATGTGATAAGTGACAAGTGCTATTGTGAATTAAATGCAAGTGATCCTTCTGTTCTTTCGGAGTTCCACTTTGTTCTTTTTATGAGTTTAGGAAGACTATAACTTTCAAAGTAGAATAAATAAATTGAAACCTGCTGTGACTAGAAGTATCGTCCTGGAAAGAAGTGAGTGTCCAGTAAATTCACAACTTCATATTACCTTCTTTCCATGGAGATCTCTTCAGTAATACAAGATTCATTCCACTAATTTGAGTTATCTAAAGGAATCTATTCCAAATTAGTCATCTAGGCTCTCTGTCTCTAGTCAAGGAATAAACACTATCAGAAAGTGTTTTATCTGACCATGTACTTACGATAGAAAAAATTCCCTGCTGGATGTCATTGACTGGCTCTGAAATGGAAGCAATTTGAAACTGGTGACCAAAATATTGATCAAGTAAAACTGACCTTTCTATTTTTAATATTAATAATAGTAATAGTAGTGGTAGCAGCAGCAATAGACTTAATACAGAAACAATAATGACATTAGCGGTCATAACAGTAACAGTAATAAAGACTAAAAGGAATAGTAGTAGTCACAGTAATAGCACTACCAGTCAGTAATGTTATAGTAAAAGTATACTAATAATAGCAGTAGTTTTGACTGTTGCATAATGTTGAAGTTTCAGGTGCTAAAAAGCATAATTCTTAAGGATAAACACCACCAAATCTCATTTCACAAACAGCTATAGTAGCAACCAAACAGAATATTACTTTCTCAGTCACTAGAAGGAGTTATTCTTGTTAGAGGAGCACAAAGAAAGTTTTCTTTAACATAAGTGTGGTCTGTTCCCAGACTTATAGGTTTGTCGGTCAGTTACATTAAAGCAAAAACAAGAAAAGACAAAAAAACCCAACCTTTAAGTATCTTGCTTAGATTCAATACCTTTTTTTCCAATTCAAACACAGACTGTTAATTAAAGCTTAATTTATTAAAGTAAAACAACTTCCAGAATGAAAAGATGTGTTGCAGTAATGAAAACATAAATGGTAACAGACACAAACTAACGTGTTTAGCATTCTGAAAAACTTTCCCTCTTTTAAACTGAGTTTTCCAGCTCTTCAGTAGCACTTGCCTTCCCAGCCATGCCTAGTACACATACAGGTTAAGTATCATAGTGATTCTGTCCAGTGAGCTACTGAAAGTTCATACTTGGGCACTGCCATACCTACCAGCCTGAAAGAAAGTGGTGAGAGCTGACAGTGTGTTACAGATCTCAGGGTGCATGGTGATGAATAGTTGGACTTTGGCTGTTCCCCAAAAAAATCAAAACAAAAACCTGAAATGTAGTATAGAAATGTCAGGAATGTTGTTCTGCCGTTGGGCTTGAGTTTCACATAAACAGAAACACACAGTCTTCCAGTGAGAGATTTTATTAAAAAAATCAAAAGATTTTTTGCTTGAGAAGATGTCTAAAGACTGAAGACTGTTTATTGAAACGTTGTCAGTTTTATAGTGAAAGAAAAAGCACAAGATGTGACACATTGCATATGGTCTGTGTTGGAGGGCTTTCTGGATATCTTTTTATTTTCCATAAGAAAATGGTGCTTATGATCCTTATGGACCTCAGCTAAAGCTCAAGCTATGTGAAAATACATGAATGTGGGTGCCAATGAGGATACAGATATGGTCCTCTTAGTGAATTGTTTTCCTATTCTTTTCCTCCACTCATCTAGCTCTGTAATACCCAGCAGCCCTATGTTTAGAGCTAAATGCAAAACAGAATTATTAGCTTATGATAAATCCATTTTTTAAATGCTGTTTTGTTTGAATCTGGATGAAAAATAGAAATCTGTTTTTTTTTTTTTTTTTTTAATATGACATTAAATATATCCTGTGTCTTTTAATGCATGTTTTAATTGGAGCAGTAAACCTTTTGAAATTAGTTTTTACCTACCATTTAGGTCCTGCAACTGAGAAAAAGAGGAGAAAGCAAAGATGTTTATAAATTCTTAAAGGTACATATCTCTAGAAGCTGTGCAGTTTTATCCAAATAACTATCAAAAGCTAAGAAAGGTTAGATATTTATTTTGATGGGTGCTTCATATAGATAAAGCCCAAGATTCTGCAGAAAGTAGAAATAATATATTGGAAGGGGTTAGAACCTGCAAAGATTTCTCAGCATCAGAAAATCAATATTCTTCAGGGACAGATATACTATAAGTCTGTCCCATTAACACTCACATCTAGAGCGTGTTTGCAAAAGACCTGTATTTTGACATACCTTGAATGTTATCTGAAGCTGTCACACGTATATGAATAGTTCTCTTCATTAAGAGCTAATATAATTTTGGACACATGGCATTTCATTATCTAACACATGGTATATCAAACATGACAATACTGAGTCAATACCTAAGCTTCACTAACAATATACAAAACGAAGCTGAAAACAAAAGTGAAATGGGCTTACAAGATGTATTTCTTTGTGAGGTTTTGGAATAAGCTTGCAATCTGGAGAATAGAGTAAAAACAGCAAAAATATATTTGAGATGTAACTTACTTATTCAGATAGGATTCATGGCATGATGCCCTTTAACAAATACATGGATTCCACTTGGTTCTTTATTTCTCTGTTCCTAAATCACTATTCTCTTTTAGCCATTAAACATTTTATTAAGTTGCACATAAGCATGTACGTTAACATGAGTGACCTGGCTAGATTTGTTAATTTATATTTTACCTTACTAACATTCTGGCTGTATCTATCACAGGATATAAAATTATCTTTCCTGTTTTGTTCTCATGAAATTTTGCTTGATACAGAAAACATTCAAAGCCTAGTATTTCAGATGTAGATGATTGAGGTGAAAAATAAAACAAAAATGACAACTGGTTTTATGTTAAAAAAGCACACATATTATTACATGACAGTAGCTAGGGCTGAAAATGTTAGAGGTTAACCTCTGAACATAATTCCACACACACTCACATATACATTCCCACACAATCACAGACAAGCCATAAATAAAAATGTCTCAAATTACCAAGAAATAAAAGAACCATTCATGGAGCACATGATTGTCCCACACTGTGTTACATAGTATGGAGTAATAGGTGTTTCACATCACAAAGCCATCAGGTGTTTCAAGACAAATGAAATATAAAAGCCATGTTTGGAGGGGGAGGAAGGTTGTCAAAGTTTGAATGTACCTATTGAATCTCAGTAATTGCCACTTCGTGTTTGATTTAATGAAAGCCACTGAATAAAGGTAACTATTTCCTTTGTCATGGCTCATGGTCCCATTTGTACTATACTCTTCTCTGCCTTCCAAAGTCAAAGCCACAATCCTCCATTTCGATCGGAGTACCACTTCCTTCCCTTCTCCTGCATTCATCCTCATCTGCATGTATTTCCCACACACTAAATGGCTGTGTTAAAAATTACTGTTTCCAGTCATCAGCTCTGAAGCTAACAAGCTTGCTTTGACTCAGCCTCAGACAGACTGAAAAGACAGAACCACAAATGCACTCAAAACTACATGCCTGCCTGTGTGCTCTAGCAGAAATATTTGGCCTTCGCTATAGAGGTTTTTGTCATCCAAGCTCCTTGCAGCAGACCATTTGTTTATCATAGAAGAGATTGTTTACAACTTCTTTTTTTTTTTCTTTTCTCAATAGCTAAAAGAAATTCTGACAAATCTACCAAACTCTCTGTGTCAATATAGGAATGGGAGGGTGCTGTTTTTATCACAGTCAACTCTTCAAATTGTTTAAGTCTTGTTCTGATGACAGCATTGATAAGAAATCAAGACAATAAACATGGTAAGAAAACTATTTATTCAGATGTTGATTTACTTTAATGCTAACTGCTACTGAGTTTTTCTTGGATAAGGTTTCTTGAGGGACAAGGAGAATCCTTCATTGTTTCAAGGAATAGTTTTTTAGAATTTAGAATCCTTTTAACTCAGTTAATTTCTATCCTGAACATCATATTAAATTTCAAAGCAAACATTCCTTAAAAAATTTAGTTTTGGAGATGGGATTGGAAACAGGTTTGCTGAAACACTGTAAGAAAGACCTTTTTATCTTTCTCTTCTCAGGAATCAAATTGAAAAATAATAAGACACTTAACTACAATTCCTGAATTGTTGAAAATTCCTCAACTGAATTTAGGATTTAAATAGGGTTAAGTATAAAGGTGGGATAAAAATGGGGACATATAGAGGACACAAAATTCTCCATTGTTTCTATTCTTGTTGAGAAACTAAAGAAAAATGAAGAATGAGTTTTGGAAGAAGTGGTGAAATTGGCAAGGAGACAAAATTTAGCAAATGGTGTGTATATATCTATCATTAGGTGTTTAGGATGATGAAGACATGGCAATATTCTTACTTCAGCAGCACATCCAGATCTATGGATATGACTTTCAGAGTACTTGAATTCTACCTACATTTTCTCTTAGGTTCCAGAATGTGATTGAATCCTTTCCCTAGAAACAAGTGACTTAGCTCCTCATGATATATGAAACTTGCCTATAAGGGGAAAGGTTGACTAGCATGGCAATTTAATGATAAAGGCCTTGTCATAAGCAGAACAATTATTCTGGAATAAAGGTATTTCTCTTTTAAAATGAACTGTCCACAGGAGAGCTGTTCCAGTCAATTTACACATGGAGACAAGTTTCTGGGATCCTAAATGAATAATTACTTCTAAAAATGCAGTAAAGCTCCAAAGTCAGATGGGTGTTTTTGTGAGGGCAAAACCCAACCCAAACCAAACCAAAACAAAACACCCAACAAGCTTATTTTTAATAAAAAGAAATATTACACAGCAAAAAACTTGCACCAAACTTTTGGATGTCTATGAGACACAAATTATTTTACTCTATAAAATGAATTTTGTATTTTCTTAGTTAAAACATCTTTACTGTATAGGCATAGTAAAACTTATCCTCCTATCTTTGTTTCTATCTCCCAAATTAAATTTAAAAAAAAAGGACAAAAATTTACAGTGAATTTGGAGTGGATTTTTATAATTGTTTCTGAGAGCTGTTGAATCTCTCTAGTCTGATGCTTCTTTCTGTGTCTGGCCTCCATGTGGTTGAAAACCAGTATTTGGTGTAACCTGGTCCTGACAGTCTGTTTATTTAAAATTAGAAGAACAACCTATAGGCTTGGAAGAAACTTGACAGAAGAGAGAGGTATTTCTAGACTTATTTTAACCACTTGGTTGCTTCTGAACCCTCCGTGTAGGTTCAGGTAGAGTGCTCTGGCTGTGCTGCTGAGCAAACACCATCTGTGTTAGAGACCGTGCCAAAAGCATCTATGTACAATGTGTCTGCTGGCAAGTATTTGCAGTACTGCATATCCTGGTAAACTACATCTGCTGCAAAGCTGCTTTTTTTTTTTATTTTTTTTTTTCCTTTTCAGGGGAAGTGAGGAATGTCCAAGCAAATGGAATGTCCAGTTTTGCTGAAAAATTATAGGTAGCCAAAAATAAGAAGTTCCAACTGCTCCTCCCAATTCTCTGGACATGTTGAAGCAGTACTGTCTTTCCAATCTTCCAGGACATCCAGCAGCAAGAACATGCCACATACAACTCAATAATTCATATCCACAATCCATAAAACAGCCATGAAATGCAGTGGGGGTCCCAATGCACCTTTCATACAAAAAATTCCCTACTCAAATGGCTAAATAGTGACCTAAATATTATTTTGCAGTTGATATGGAGCAGGATAAAATAAGAAGCAAGAGTTCTGCTGGTTTGAGTTTCACAGCAATACACAGTTCCCTCTTCATCCCAAGACCACCATTACATGCATGCAATTATGCTTTTATTAGTTGTTGTAGTTAAATAAATACACTAAAACTCACCATCTTGCTTTTCATAATCATTCATCCTTATTGTTCCTGTTTGTAATTAAACTGGAAGCCAGGGCAGGATTTTCTTTTTTTCTGATGTGTGAAACATTTATATATATATATATATAGGAATGTGCCTGATTTTTATATTGGAATGTGCCTGTGCAATGGTAGTGCCTGTTTAGGAGGGAGACAGAGGGTATAGAAGGATGTGCAGTGTAACATGCTCATATAAAAAAATTTCTTGTCCTGGAACCAATATCAAGAATCACAACTTCTGGGGCAACAAACCTGACTTGTATGTGCATTTGAGTGTTTTTATTACCTCTTTGGTTTTTTTTCTATGTATTATATCTCTGACTTTCTAGGAAACTTATTTGTCTGTAGATACAACAGACACTTTAGCAAACTTTTCATATGCTTGGACAAAACAAAAACAAAGGCTTCTGATCTTACCTGAAGCTTTTATTCTTGTTCCTTCTTCCTTTTTCATAATCTAAAAAGTGCATAGTTTTAAATTGAAAGTCAATGTTAGCAATTTGTGTGAAGAAAAACAAACAACTTTACAGATTTCTATTTTTAAAAGCAGGGAAATTCTTTAGTTTTTTGTTGGATTTTTTTTTTTTTTTGCAGAGGTAATTAAGAAACACATTTCTCTCTATGTGCCTACGTGATATGACAACCTAATTGAGTGGTTGGAAGGCTAATGAAGGCGGGGTGGGAGGGAAATCCAGGTGAGCAATTCAAAAGAACAGCTCATTTCACTAGTAGGCTGCTAGAAACCAAAGCAAATAGACATGGGGGGAAGGGGAAGTAGGAGGTGTATAATGAAAGCTTAAAAAACTTAGAGAAGAATAAGAAGAGATGAATGCTGGGTTTTAATAGAGGTTGTAGACTTAACATTAAGCCTTTTAAATGTTAATGTTCATTAGCATCTGAAAAGGACTACCAGAAGAAGAAGAGAGTAGAATAGATCAACATTCTTATTTAGGTAGGTGGAACAGGGGAATACCCATTTTCTTATGTGTGAAATATAAGAGTTTCCTGGGGTAGGCAAGTATGAAAAGCTCCAACAGGTTGGGCAGAATCCTTGATTTGAAGATCACAGCTGCAATCAAACTGAAATGTTCTACAGTCATCTCTCTTTTCTCTCCTAGTACGAGATATTTGAACTTTACAGTGGTAAAATAGATATTTTATTAAAAAGCATTTATTAAAAAGATATTTTATCATAAAAGCAGATGGATTAGAACAGTATGTGTGTGTTTAGAGCATAAAACCCTTCAGAAAAGAAACTTCATATAGTTTTTTTCTCTATTGCCTACCCTGGCATTATTAACTTTACATATACTTTATGAAAAATGCCATACAAACTTAAATCTTTCACTTTTATAATGGTATGCTGACAGACCTGACGGTGCCCCATAACATTACAATGTCTATTTCTGTAGCAGTGATATGGAGGGAAGATTGTAGAAACCTATTATAAACTAAGCTGTTTCAAGCTTTATTATCTTTTATGTAACACTGAACACTGCACAACAGGTGAAAGATACTTGTCCACAAAGATATAACACTAAAAAGAAAATGAGAGTAAAGGCAAAAAAAAGGAAGACATTTCTGGATGTTGCATTAACTTATGAATCCTAAACCTCTTTTTCCTTATTATAAGAAGTGCTATAAAAGTGGAGAAAATTGTTTTATTTATGCCTTACCTAAACAGTTATGAAAATTTCCTTACAAATAAACATTTTCAAAAGTAGAATTCTGATGTACAATTAGAAAATATATATATAAAATTATATATACTATTTATATTTATATATGTGTGTTTGATTTTTTTTGTTGTTCAGTTCTACAAAGACTTGTTCCACTCGTCTCTCACCATGGAGTTTGGATTAAATTCAAAACAATGAGTGAGACAAAATATATGACTTTACCAGTAAATAAACTTATTAGTAAAATGAACTTTGTTATTTCACACACAAAGTGCTACTGAAGGCAACATTTTAATTTTCTTATTTTAAAGAAAGAAGAATGTTATGGTATTTTGGATACAGTATATTTATCTAAAAAGTACTTTTCAGTATAGAGGCTACTAGTACATAAGAAATGTTGAAGTAAATATAACTAGAACTTTGCTCATATTAAGATGAATCTCATTTTCTGTAATCACATCTGTTCTGTCACTGTTTGCTTTGCCATTAGCTTTAGACATTTCATATATTGTTACATTATCTTTAGACATTTCATATTTTGTTACATTATCTCAACAGTCACTATTAGCAGTACTAGTTCTTGGAAAAAAAAAAAAAAAGCAAAACCAAGCTTAGCTCTAAACTGCAAATGATTGCCCTTTTAGAAAGTGAAAATAAAATGCAACCATGCTATATGGCTGTACCAGCTATAAATACTTGTTTGTAGGTGCTCTGGGACCAAAGAAATGTAAATGTAAAGCAGAGCATTGAAGTCGTTTGTGGGAGGGGAAATGGCACTTGCTGTGACAGTGCAGTTGTCTGGAGCAGGCAGCACTCACTTAAAATATTATCCAGAGATGTATAATCCAGCTTCTTCTCCAACTGCTGATTTGATGTGTTCCAGCAGCTGGACAATGTTTGCAACATTTTTAAAGCCAATAAAACCTTGACTCAAAATAATTTTGTTCATATAAACAAAAGGAAACACCTTGGGCCTGACCAATGAAAGCCATAAAATGCAACCTGCACTCCTCTGTACCCCCTCTGCACCAGGGGCGGGAAATGGAACCAGTGAGATGTTTGTGCTGAAGGTTTTTTTTTTAATGATCACACAGGCATTTCTACTCTGGGCATCCAGAACTGAGAGCCAACATAGATTAGTAAAGGTTTATGTTTTAGAAATGTTTTCTCAAAATAAAACAAATTTTTCATTCTTCCTCCAGGTACCCATTTTATCTCATTACTGGGACCATATCTGCCTCATTCAGGTCCAGGTTATAAGGTTTATTTTAAATTATTCTACATTCATAGTGGAATATGTCATACTTCCTTTTCCACCTGATAACTTTCAGGCAAGGACTTTTTCTAAATTTCCAGAAGAACTGTTTGGACCGCCTAAAATACAGTCTGATACAATGGATGTTCCAGCAGTCTACCCCTTACTGGGACTGCTGTTCAGTCATCTTTCTGAGCCAAATATCTAACAAAGTCCTACTTTAGGGTACAGTCTGAGCCCTGATGGTATCATTAGTCCAGACACAAAATTGTTTCCAGCTATTTCATGCCCATAACCCTTTGAGATTAAATTCCTTCCACACGCCAGGCATCTCACTAATAATAATACTGACCTCTTAAAAGGTCCGTTTGTGTGTAGGTTTCAAGTTGCTTTATATAGCATGGTTCCATTTAAACCCAGGAAAGCAGAGGCACATGTGAATGCCATGGCTTCCATGCCACAGCCAATAACCTGTACAGCAAACTGCCTCACCATCTTAGCACCCAAAAAATAATGACCAAACTTGGGAAACTTGCATGACTGGCTTCCCAGCACTGTTTTCTTTTCATTAAAAGCGTTGGAAGACAGAAACCTGTTAGTCCTTCCTCATGCAAAGCAAGGGCCCAGGAGCATCAGGCAATGCTAACTTCAATGTCTTTGAATATGTTGTTATTTGTTGACAGACCAAAATGTGCAATACTGGCTCACACCAGTAGTCACTTCACTCTACTGCTTTTTCCCAGCCTTGGCATGTATTCCTTGACTCTCAGGTGTGCAAATAATGCAGTAAAGATTCCAGCATCATACACCATAAAATGATTGGAGAAAATTTGGTGAGGAATTAACTTGTTCAGCACGAGAATAAGATTTCCCATCACATCTCTTTTTGGGATGCACTCTTTCCAATCTAAATAACTTGCAGTAAAAAAAATAATAACTTTATGAAAAGCAGGTCTTGAATACAGCTCTAAAATAAGGAATGCCTATAATGGACAGCTTGGTAATTTTTCTGTGTACGTGACACAGAAAGAGGAGAGAGTAAGCATCTATGAAAATTCCTTATCCGAACCAAACAAAATTTCTTCTCAGTCCTAATAATAAAGCCAGCCACGCAGATTGTTGCTTCACTGGATGTCTTTTAATTCTCTGTTCATCTTTTCAAACAACGAATCTTTCAAAGATTCCTTTTTTTTCTGTCAAAACCAGTGCTAAACTGAGCTGAAATAGAGCTTTTAAAACTTTGGAAGTCTCAGTTGCACTCAACAGTTTTTAAAAAGTAATTTTCTCACTACTGTTTGTTCTTGCTGAATATCTCTATCCTCATTTCTTTTGTGACATCGCTGTATGTTTCCTTACCAGTGATATAATCTGTTCAGCCTGGGAACCTGGGCAAGGAGTGAAATGGAGCTTTACCCTTTAGCTAGCTGTATGAATATGTTCATGCTTGTGCTGTGGTGCAATTTGCAGTTGTCTGTGGCATCAGTAAATTTGCCTATTATATAAACAAAGTATAGGAAGACATTGTGCTGTGACAAGAGTTTTGTAAGTATGAATTTGAGATCGCTGCACTCATAAATGGCAAAACCATGAGTGAATTATACAGTCTGTCCCAGTAGGGCATTAACACAGTTGTAATACCACCTCACACTGCGAGCAATCTGAATGTGCCACGTATATTACAGGAAAGAAAGAGAGTTATTTTATAAATGTGTTTTAAAGAAGTTTAAAAAAAAATTATGGAAGCTATGTCTTTATCCCCCACCTGTGAAGCCAGGTGCTTTATTTATTACAAGAAACTGAAAGAATTATATATTATACTAATAACACTTTAAAATGTTTAAAGAGTCTTAAAAAGTTCTTTCTGTGTATTTGGAGCCCAAACTTGTGAAATACTAGAATTATATGCAGGGACAATGTGCCCATCAGGAAAAAATACTACAATTTCCCACAGCATAAAGAAATTGTTCTCAAGCTTAATGATTTATAACAGTCTGAGCAATAAAATCTAAAAGTGATTCAGGATTGGTGCTGTCTTTTCTGTCCTTTTAGAGAGATGTTAGAGTACCACACTTTCTAAATAAAAGGAGAATAATTTCTGAAGCAGAAATAGAGTGTAGCTGTTGTAATGTGTACCAATAAATGGTGATGAAGCTTTTGTGAGTTTCTCTGTGTGATAATTTAGCATACCTGTCTTTTACCATAGGTAAACAGTTCATTTTTTGCTACACATTTGTGGTCGGTTCCTGTGGTCTTTACACTCACATATTCTTCTCTCATGTCTTTGTGATACATACTATTATTCTGATTTTTTTCCTTCATTAATTTTGACACAATAAGTATATACTTCCCAATGCAGCTGGTGGTCTTTATTCATACCCTCCAACACTGTGATAATGATGTCACTGAACTGATGTTCAAGATTTGCACTGAGCACGTCTTTGCAAGGAGGGGAGATTAGCCTACTTCTCATCTTTTATTTGTATTTTAAATGGCTATACAAAGTGGCTTTGCATAGTGTGTTTTCTGGAACATGCACCATGAAGTGAGGAATAAAGCTGCATTGTGTCACTGATAAATGTTTGACAATTTTATAAGACTCCAGTATTTCACATTGAATCCTGTCATTTTATTCTAGAAAAGGCAAAAAGACAGCATAGTTGACTGACTTAATCCCTTGAAACAATAACTGTAACGTGTCTTGGTTTTGCACCTAACCAGTAGAGTAGTAACAACAATTGTATGGTACGTATCTACATTTGTTTATAGGGAGATGCCTCTTTCATTTTAGTCATTCTGTTTTTGTCTTCCAGAAGCTGCTTCAATTCTTGCTGTCCTCAGTGCGACATGGTGATTCAGACGGCAGTCTGAATCTGAGTACTCTGCTGAGGTAGCAGAATTCTTCTGTTATTCAGTGTACTTTAAGGCCTCAACATCTCTTTCAGCATGCAGAGGGCTGCAACAGATCTTTGTTTTTCTTACGCTAATAGTCAAACTTAACCACTTGGCAGCTTGATCAAAACAGACAGAAATGTGCTGAACATATAAAGAGTGCTTACCGGCAACTTGCCATTACAGGTAGCGTCCAGAGCACAGACTAGCAGTTCAGGAACAGAACAGAGCATCTGCCATCTAAGCAAAGTTGAATAAAGATGCTTTTATCTTTCTTTGTCCCTAAAAACATTATGGAAGTGCACCTATATGCAAGCACAGTGCGAGAGCACAGCTTTGCTTGCTGCCATTTTTTATGATGAGAAAATCTGTCAGATTTTCTACACTGAGGATCCTCTGCACCGCACCACCAAAAGATAAGCCAACAATATTCTCAGGCTTGTGTGCACAACCAAAGTCCTACAGAGACCTCAAAAGATCTTCAGGGCTGACAGGATAAGAAGCTGTGGTGAGGTCACATGTGATTACACAAAGACTTTCATTCCATTCCTCAAAACTTTCTTGCATCTATTCAGCTGCAGAAATCATATTAAGCTGAATTTAATTTATCATTTAAGCTGAATTGGCCTGCAGGAGGGTTTTCTGAGTAGTTCCACTAGCAACTCCATTGCATATTTTTCTGGAAAGACTTTTCCAGGAAACAGAGAGAAGCAAGCCAGTCCAGTATTTATCACAGCATGACTGGTAACCTTTTTGTTTGGAGAGGTCAATGATGCTGGCAAACTCGAACTCCCAGGTCATTATCTCCTTATTTAATCTCCTCTTGGGGTGGTGACTGCTATAAATTGGTAAGAATAACATCAGACCTCATTGCCTTGATCAGCAACAACTGTGTAACCCCATAAAGACACTGCAAATAGCTGCTTGTTTACTAGCTGGCTCCTAAGTAGAGCAGTGGAATTTTATCAAAAGTTTCATTACAGTTAATATACAAACAGCTTAGCAAAGCATGGAATTATCTGTATCAGTACTGTACCATTTCATATTTGTTTGTAACATAACCTGGTCATCTTCACCAGAGATGCAAAATGCCACTGATTTTAGGGGAACAGACTGTTTTTGAATGCTGTAGAAATGTGTGACCTTTTCCTGGATCGGCAGCTTGATGAAACTCTTCCCACCACTTCTGCCCACCATTTATCATTGTTGACTTGAAGCCTTGCTTGTTTCCTGTTTGGGTGTAAGATAAGCAGCTTTCCCCTTCACCATTTTTTTTTCTTTTATCCAAGCTTTTTGTAATACATGCATAACAGTTAATAGAGATTTGATAGACTCATCTTTTTATCAAATTAATTTTGATGATGGCATTTAACAAAGGTAAAACCCCTTGTAAAACACTTCATAAACACCTACGAATCCTTTCTATTCCTGTTCAAGACCTTTTGATTTGATTTTTTAACTGAACTATGAAAGGATTGGACTTGGTCTCAAGTTAATTCTTACTGTTGGTCATTTTTAAGTAATTCAAGATTTAGTGCTTTAGAGAGCTTGATTCACTGCAAGATACAACAGTGGCAGCCACTTGCACCCAGCATTTCACTGGAGTCTGGCCAGACTGGTTATTTGCATGGCTTGGCTATTTTTGACATTATGAATGTCAGCTTTTATACACTGATGCAATCAAAATGATGGCAGAGCTTGGAATGCGGATGCATATACACACTGTCAGTTGTTGGAGTATGTGTCTGTGGTTACCACCATAAATTGTTAGTTGTAGGATGTCAGGTGAATTTTCCTTCAGAACATGTTGTCCTTTTGTAAAACTTTAAAGTCCTGCCAGTACATGCATTAAAAACTCTCAGTGTGATAAGACTTTGTCATTCCAAAAGTTCAAGGTAAATATGTTCTAGTAGTAGAAACTGAAGTACTCTTTGATGATTGCATGTCGTGGTCTGTTCATTTATATTAATAATGGAGTGACAACTATATAAGAAGCCCGTTCATCATACCACCAAGTCGGCCTTGGAGTCCATTGGGAAGTAAATCCTACCTACAGGGAATACATATCTCAAAGTCTGCTCAAGATAGCTTATTTTCTCACTTTCTCATCCAGTGAAAATAGAGTTGACTTCAAATTCTTTCAAGTTGGACTTTACCAAGAAAGCAAGTTTTGTCAGTCAGCCCTGTCAGTATCGGAGCAGACAATCTGAAAGTCCAGAAGTGCTATGAGTTCTTCAGGTCCTGTATCAGTATCAAGAAGTGTTCAAACTTTCCATGTCTTGGTGTGAAGAAGGCTGCAAACTCCCACGTATACCCAAGTTTGAAGTTCTCTATGCTCCGTGTCTGTTGCCATTCATTCTTTGCCATATGACTTGCAATAGCTAAGGATAATATGAGGACAACATGGCATAAAACTGCTGAAAAGCATACACAGTGGACTGAGTACTAGTTCTGGTCCTTCATTTCTCCTGTTCAGTCATTGTATTATCTGTGCTACGGTTTAGTAGAAAATTATGATAGAGGTCCACTTGAATGCGTCTGATAACCACAGTACATATAGGCCTGACGTCAAAACTCCCTTCCTCTCCAACTACATACATCTTGGTTTTTTTTTTAAAAAAAGCAAGTCACTTGAGAACAGAGAATACAATAAAAAATAATAAACTGTAGTGCTCTGGTACTTACGCATCTTGTCTGTATCTTCATTGGCTTGTGTGAAGCCATGGCCAGTTCTGTAGCTTACTGTGCTTCACGTCAGGTCCAACAGTATTGCAATGAAATACACAAACCACTGTCTAAAACTTCTCATTTTGACTGTACTTCTCAGATGACAATGATGAATACATGGAGTATATTGGGAACCATATCTTTAAAAGTGTTTCAAGAAAGCACATTTTGTTTTCTCCATCAAAGACTGCTTCTGCCAACAGAAGGAACTGCTTCCAGAACGGCTTTTCTGTGGGCCTGGAGGTTAAGGATGGAGCAGGAAAAAATACCCAGCATGTGCTTAACTGTTAAACAAATATAGTAAATATTTGTGCTCCATGCAATACCTTGATTATAGAAACTGTGGCAAATAAATTATATAAGCAACCAGATTAAAGAGGCAAAAATTCTGTGAAGAACACGATCAAAGGGTAGATTGGGTGTCCTACAGGTAAATCTCAGTTAACACTATTAAAATTTCACTTCCCTTACAGCAGTGCAATTTCTGCCCTTGCACTGCAGGTATAAAGGCTCCCAGGCAACACGACCAATGTGGGATGTTCCATAAATGAGGCTAAATACAATGAACAAAACCAGCTTACTTCCCAGGCAGTGAGGAGCTTGGAAACCAAGTGTGGGAACAGCAGAGAGGGACAACAGGAGGAGCTGGGACAATCATATTAAAAAGCAGGATTTAATTCTATGCATATTATTTTGTCTTCACAAGAATAGCGTGAGGGGAGAAGGACAGAAATCCAAATACAGCTTTGTTCCCCCCTAACTGCCACCCAAGCATCTAATAATGACCCTAGTGTTGCTGGGGACATGTGAGGCTCTGGATTTTGGCTTGAAATTAGAATTTGAGCTGAAGTTGAAAGACTAAATAAAATCAAGTGCTTTGAGTTCATGTTTGAAAATCTATTTTTCTTTTTTTAAATAAAAAGCCTTAACCACCAAAATGAAAAACAGCTCTGTACTTGATTTAGTATATTCTTTTCTCTCTCTCTCTCCATCTAGGATGGAGGAGGAGCAGGAAGACACCAGCACACATGGTATGGAGGATGAAAGCAATTATAATGCATGATGTAGGAGGAAGAAAATTATGGGGAAATTATCTATAGCAGTTCACTGATAATTACATTGCATAGATTATAAAAGAATCACTGAAAATATATATGTAAATTACCTAAATTTTCTATTGGAGTTTTCCTCTGTTCTCTATATTGTGAAACTTCAGTGAAATTTTGTGAATTAAGGACAAAGATAAAAATAAAAGTCAATTTATTTTATTTTAAATGATTCATGATGCATGGCAGATGCATAAATGATTGGTTTGTGTGTATACAATTCTTTTGCAAAATATATATGTGATGAGTTAATGTACTGCTGAAAGGGAATTCAGTTTGGGAACAGTCTACAATTTGGAGTGATGAAGATAAAGCAAATAATTACATCTGGATTTTAACTTTTATTTTCCAGAGAGAGCCTATTCTATTAAACTTTTGTATAAGTGGAAAGATAATTAAGCTATTCATGTACTTACAGGCTATGGCTTGGAAATGTGTAATTTCACAATGTTTTGCATACATGCACAGTCATTTTCTACTGTATGGTTAGATATCACAGTTTAGATACGTTCCAGTAAAGCCTTTTATTTAATCTACTGTTCAAGACAAATATGCAAAACAGGATTTTCCCTTTTTCCATATTTATTTTATTTTTCACACCAATATTAGTACAGCTATTTCACAGAAAACATGTCATTTACAGAAAATCATTTGGTGTACCTGGAAGAAATGAAGGAGAGGGATGAAAGATGTGATTTTCCATTATAATCTGATCTTCAGAAATGATGGTTATAAAGGATGTCCAGGTAAAAACCTTTTGAACTCTGAGTTTGATTCAGTTACACTGATATAAATCAGGAGCAGCCCTCTCTAAAACAAAGGCAATTACTGAAGAAGAAAACCCATGAGTTCTGAATAGAAGCTTCAGGCTTTGTTGTTCTCTTGGTTTTTTCATCAAACTGCTTAAAAAGCTAACATTTTCACTTTTTATTCTATCCAGCTCCTGCATTTGTTTGGTTTTTTTTTTCATTTGATTGGTTGGTTGGTTGTTATTTGGCCCTATATTCCCACTTCATTATATATATGCAACTGCTGTGTTATTTGGGGTAAAGATTTTCTTTAAGTTTACTCAGACCTAGAAATCTATTTCTGACTGACACTTCCATGTTACTGTTGACAGAATAGTATTTCTTTTTTCTGTCTTTCTTACTTGTTATGCTCTAATTCCTGCTAAACACTACACTAACATGCAAGTTAATTTCCCCACTGGTATGAAAAATTACATTAGAGTCAAACTTCCACCTGTCATATCGGTATAGTTGGTAATTGATTACTTCTTTGTATTGGCCGGGCATCTCCATGTCTTGAAACAGGAGTTTGTGTCTTTCCATACAACAAGAGATGGGGTAGGCACCAGTCTATTACATGCAGATGAAGCTGTTTCATATTGGTTCCCTTTCTCATTCTTCCCTTCCCATATTTCTCCCCTGTTCATAACCCAGGGGTAACAGTCTGACCATAAGAAGCGAGTAACAGCTCTTGCAAGAGTTCACAGGCTTCTTGGAGGAAGGTATTTCATTCACCACACAGCTTTTCCTCTTCCAGGCAGACTCTTAATTTCAACAGAATTTCAACAGCCTTGGTAGTCCCCATTACAAACTGGAACAAAGCAGGCTCTGATCAGATGCTGTTACACAAAAACAAACACTAAAGTTTCCCAACTTTCCCTCTGAACTAATATCTGGCACTATTACTCTTTCACAATGAACCACCCTGGAAGGTATTTTGAGATCACAGTTCACGTCTTCATGAACTTTATGTGTATTCCTGAAGCTATTCTCTTCTTATTTAAGCTGAAAACATAAAAATCTGGATGAAATAATAAACACTTGCAAAATTTCCTCTGATTCTGTTTCCTTACTACACTGAAGTTGTCTGGGACCAGGTCAGAATATTCAGTTTTCTTTAAAGCTTCTCTCCAGCACTTCCTGGTTTCTTTCATAAATCACAAAGTTTTACAACTCAGAGAATGTTCCTGAGATGCTTTGGGTTTGGTTCCTGCCCTTTTGGAATTAAATAAAAAACTTTTTTTTTTTTTAAATAATCATGTCACATTTAAATGAACAGGTTATTAAAATCCCTTATTAGATAATTTACTGTTTAGTTATCACCCCAGAGAGTCAGATTTTATCAATAGCTTGTTTTGGACGATAGCCATCTCTCAATTCAGGGATTTTGATTTAGCAAAAGAGAATTTAAACTACCATAGTGTTACATGCAAGAATTTATCTAGACATTTCCTTGAGATTTTATCTCAGCATGGAGGCAAATGTAGCAGGGCTGGCAATTGCATCTCACCCACAAAACATCCACAAAGCAGGCATAGGTAGTGGCACAGAATTTTGAATACTGAACATAGTGAACAATCTGTAATACAGCCACAATCTACAAATGTTTGTGTTAATAAATCATCAAAGATGGATTCCACTCTTTTTTTAAAGGGAAACTTCAGAAAGGTCATTGTGCATTTGTTTCTCCATCTGATTTTTGCGATGATGTACAGAATACAGATAAACTTCACAGAAAGGAAGATCTTTTATCCAGAACAAGTCATAAGCTTAAGAAGTGGGCCCATGTGAATCTCATGAGGTTCAACAAGGCCAAGCGCAAGGTCCTGCACCTGGGTTGGGGCAACATCCAGTATCAATACTGGCTGTGGGATGAAGGGATTGAGAACAGCCCTGCAGAGAAGAGCTTGGGGGTACTGGTGGATGGACATGAGCCAGCAATGTGTGCTTGCAGCCCAGAAAGTCAACCATATCCTGGGCTGCATCAAAAGAAGTGTGGCCAGCAGGTCAAGAGAGGTGATTCTGCTCCTCTGCTCTGCTCTGGTGAGACCCCACCTGGAGTACTGCGTCCAGCTCTGGAGCCCTCAGCACAGGAAAGACATGGACCTATTGGAGTGGGTCCAGAGGAGGGCCACAAAAATGAGCAGAGGGATGGAACACCTCTCCTATGAGGAAAGGCTGAGAGAGCTGGGGTTGTTCAGCCTGGAGAAGAGAAGGCTCCGGGGACGCCTTATTGCGGCCTTTCAATACTTAAAGAGGGCTTATAAGGAAGATGGGGACAGACTTTTTACTAGGGCCTGTTGCGATAGGACAAAGGGTAACAGTTTTAAACTAAAAGAGGGTAGATTCAGACTAGATACAAGGAAGACATTTTTTACGATGAGGGTGGTGAAACACTGGAACAGGTTGCCCAGAGAGGTGGTGGATGCCCATCCCTGGAAACATTCAAGGTCAGGTTGGACAGGGCTCTGAGCAACGAGATCTAGTTGAAGATGTCCCTGCTCACTGCAGGGGTGTTGGACTAGATGACTAGGTCCCTTCCAACCCAAATGGTTTTGTGATTCTGTGATTCTATGAAACAGCTTTTTATAGAGATAATGGAGTTTGTGTGATCTGATTCCTCATGTCATGTAATTGAACTGTTCATGTATCATGTTACCAAAATGGTGCTATTCTCCATCACTAAATGGCTTTATGGTAAAGGGCAGCATGATGTATGTACATAAGATAATACGAAGGCACATTGCAGAGCCTTTAGAAAGGGACAGCTAGGAGTGGGATGTCAAAAACATCCAGACAACATAAGAAAAGCCTCATGTTGTTAGGAGAACATGAATAAAAGCATGGCACAGAGCTGGTATCTATTTTCCAGGACCTAACAGGGGAGAGATAAAGCTTCATACAAGCATATAGATTAAAGAGATGACCTGCTCATCACTCAAGTCACCTGAGAGCCTCAGCATCTTTAAGAATTAACATAGGCATGCCATGATTTTTGATCCAGAAAAAGGCTGAAAAGATTGCAGAGAAATAATCAGAGAGAATTTGTAGTACTAGGAGATGAATGAGAGTTAAAAGTCATAAAACTGCAACTGGTGAAATATCAGTAGAAAAATTGAAAGCTTGGAAAGCACACTCCAATCAGCATCTAACTGTGTGAAATGATCTAAAGTTATTCTCTCTATCAAACAATAAATGTAGCAGATAAACATTTTCAAAACGGCAGACTGACAAAAGGTTTCCCTAATCAGTCCGGCACCTCTTGAACATGGAGCTGTCAACATACCTTGGAGCAAAAAAGGCCTTTTTATACTAACTGAAGACCACCTGCAGTATTTGTCTTTGAAAAGCAAGCACAAAGTCTTGAGATAAACAGATTTCAGGGCTGTGAACTGCTGGTGTCATTTATTGTTGTTCCTGACAGGAGTGGCTGAGTCTGATCACCCTTTCTTCTCTTTCGATATGCAATACTACTTTGCTTCTCCTGAGACAATTTTTGGGACATGAAATAAAGCTATTGGCACTCTATTGGAATGAAGAGCACTCTGCGTATATTGTAAGAGAAAAGGGTACATGAGGACAAATGCTGCCTTGCAGGTCTGTCTCAGTGCAGTACTCCTCTACTCCTCCAGGCTTGCAGTTCTACAGAGTTATGCTTCACTAAATCAAATACCATGTTGCAATTCATGGTATTGTACATCTGAAAAAGATGACATTGTGCTTAGTCTGCTTCAGAATTGCACTCTGGTTTGGAATGTTGTTACTAGTATTCCAAGGTTCAAATTCTCAGCTGATTTAAACTGTCTAAAGTAATTTCCTTCGAATTTCCTTTAGAACTAAGTCCAATAGTTCTAAACTAAGTCCATAATCCAAATTTATGTTCTCCTGAGACTTTATGTGCAGTGAAAGTGCATCAAGACACCCACTAATGTTTAATGAAGTTTCTTAACCATGAAGCAGCATCCTTCCCTAGAACTAGATTATGCACTGGCATCCATATTTTTAAAGTCATTTCCACCTCTTTATCCCTCAGTGATGTAGACTTACAATCTATCAGAGGCATAATGGTGTCACATTATATGAGCTTAGACACTCTAAACATCCTCCCTGTGGTTTTAATCTGAAGATGAGAGAAGCAAGTAGAGTATTCTGCTCCTGAATTTGATTCCCATGTTGACCCTTGAGACCAAATTTATTGAATTTAAGACTGTTGATTAAGTCAGCAATACAGCAACAGTTTCAGAAACTGAGGGATTTTGTCCCCTGACATCTGTTATTTTAAGTTAACATCTCCTTCCTGTTGGCAGTGATCATAAGGAAGTCTCTGGTGGTTACATGGTCATGCTCATAGTGCAGCTGTTTTACTAAGTTTCCAAAATACGTATTGAAATTCAAAGTGAATTTGAAAGCAAAGGAGAAAGTCATATATGTAGGAAATTTTCCTTCAAGTCTGCCTTTTAACTCCAGAATAAATAGAAAGGTTTTGAAAGGAAACACTAGCAACGCTACTTGAATTTTATCATTGTAAAAAAGTCACTACACCTTTTTTTCCTCCTTGCCCTCCTGCTAGCTGAGCTCTGGAAGCTGGTCTTGCTCAGGTTTGTTCCTTTTACTAAAATCTCTATTCTCCCTTAGATGCCTAATGCTTCATAAAGCAAAAGACTGTATCAAAGAATGGTTAACACTTGAGAAGAATCAGAGTTAAGCAGCAGTTAAGCCATCAAAGAAAGTCAAACAATAAATTACTAAGTGCTCTTCAACAGCTTTGCACCGTGAGTAGAATGGCTAATCTCCAACTAGTAAAAATATGTTTTCAATTTTTTTTTTTTAAATAAATCATATTTCCATACATGATAGAAATACCTTTTGCTGTTTTGGAAAACACTAAATATTTGGTCACAGAAGGCATTTACCCAAACTTCACCATTTCCAGCTATTAAAAGGTGATTCCTGGGGCCTTGGAAGATCTTTACAATCTTCTAATGTTTTCTATTGTTCCATGACTTTGGTATATGGCCATGGACATTCCAATCACTTGAGAAGGATTTTCAGATGAACTAGTTCATTTAGATTCAACTTGGCAATAGGAAAGCGTAATCTGTGTAACCCATTGATTAAGGAGATCAAAGAGAATGCAACTGAATCCAAAAGAGAGTTTTGCTAACAAAATCTTCAGCAATGTGTTCAAGAAAAAGAAAGAAAAGAAGAATGCCTGAAGCTTAATTTCTAGCTAGGTGATTCTTTCTGTTACATTGCCTCGATTTCCCCCCGCTTCTAGTATTTGAAATCCTCAGCCTAATATATTTTTTTTCTGTAACTAGCATATCTTATGTCTATTTACTTCCTTGCACTGTTCTGCCCAACTCCTTATCTGATGCTCTTGCAATCTTAAATAGTGTCTAGCAACAAGTTACTTAACAGAGCCTTAGAAGGGATTTTGTTTGAAGAGAGTTTTGCAAAGGGCCTTTCACTATATATGTTTCTACATAACAGAGTCTGTTCCGTGTCAAGAGATAGCAGAAAAAATAAACCTAGGCTATATCCATATGTGTTAGCAAAACAAACAATATCAGTGCCCATTCTTGGGGCTTTTGGACAGCTAGAAGGATCTAGCTATGCCACGCTATTAAGCTCTTACCTTTCAAAGCAGCTGACCATTTCCAAACTGCTTAGTAGGAGCAGTTGCTGATTTGGGCTGACAATGAAGATATGCCCAAAATTTGTCTTGAACGTTTCTAGCTTGGGCAGAGAGGTGGCATGGACTGATTTAATGATAAAAATGACACAGCTTCACTGGCAGGAGAGAGGATAAGATATGTTTAATCCACAAATATAAACTATTATCTGGCTCCAATGGAGCTAATAAGTTTCATGGAATTCAAAAATGTGTTGGAAGGTGGGTGGGGGAAGTCATAAATAACTGAATTACCTACAGCAGGAGTTTAGAAAAGACAGTAAGATTCTGTGCAAGTCTGGTCACATGCCTTTTCAAGCATGATTTTTGGCTTAAGTTGATGGTAATGATCTGAGTTGTGTTTATATTTGAGGAAGGGATAAGTGACAGAGATAAAGAAAGGAAAGTTTTTGATTTGTGTTTTTTTTAGCATAGTGGTAAATTCATGATGATTTATCTTGTTGCACTCTTAGAGATGTAATCGAATATATTTACCAGAAGTATAAAAGCCAGCTAATGCAGTATGTTATCTACTGACTATGGCAGGTTTTGTTGCTAGAGAGCAGACGACTTTTGTAGGACAAGTTATTGTGTATTTGGTTTTAGTTCCTAAGCTTTCAGTAGTGCATTTTTCTCACATACATAAGTGATAGGAAGCTTTCACAGCACAACAAACAAGAAACTAAAAGCTTACAAAATGTGTGAGGCATGTTTTTATATAAGAATACAAGCAGTACCACATTTTCTTTCTTTATTAAAGATAATGTACAAAATTTATACATAATGTATTACATACTTCTCTCCCCATGCCTACAAAGAGTCCAGCTGAGATTTTACACCTATCTAGCTAGAACATGATCCAAAGACAAAATTCTTTGTGGTTAGCATTGACGAAAAACCATTTGGTAGGTCTCAGGTTTTAATAGTTATTTAAACATCATGATCAATAGGATGTGTTGCTAAAAGGACCCTTCAGTGGATTCAGTATCTGAGTTTTCCTTTTTGAATGGAATAAATAGGTTAAAATGTTTCTTTTGTGGTTTGTAATTTCTTTAGTCTCAATTAGATATTTTTTGTTGTTTATTTTTCTGTCTGGAGATGGGCAATTTCTGTGAACAATACTACCCTCTACCTACACATTGTCATTCATATGAATTTAAAAAATATATATTTACAAAAATATCTTAAATTTAAATATTTCCCATTATGCTCACAACTCTACTGGAAAGGCCTTTATTACTTTAACCTATGTCAAAAGGTGTAATAACCTTCCTACTTGTACCATCCACACATTTCAAGTATTGCGAAGCTCAGTTTAAGACTTGCAGCAGGACTTATCCAACAGTAGCAGTGTTAGTGTGGTTCAGAATACAACAGAATGTCTAACAGAATGCCTTTTGCAGAGGTTAATGTATTATGTCAACCGTATACTCAGTGTGTTGGCACTGTGTAGAGAAACGGACTGATCCTGTGCTAGTCTTCCAAGTGCCACTAATGACACAGGATTTAGTTAAGTCCATTACATCTTTGATCCTTTAGCAGTAAGGGTCATCATCTTAAATATCTCCTACTGGCTTATGAAACCTTTCAAGGACTTCTGTGTGCTCCCTGTGCTAGAGAAGGCTGTAAGTTCAGAAGGAAAAAAGATTTGTTTAATGTGTCTGTGATGGGTTGACCTCATTCAGCAGCCAAACACCCACCCTACCTCTTGATCACGCCTCTCTCCCATGGGATGGGGAGAAAATAGAAGGAAGGCCAGAAGACTCGTAGATAGAGATAATGACAGTTTTATAGGGAAAGCAAAAGCTGTGCAAGCTAGCAAATAAAAAAGAGGAATTCATTCACCACTTCCCATTGGCAGGCAGATGTCAACCACTTCCCAGAGAGCAGGGCCTCAGCATGCATAACAGTTTATTGGGAAGACAAACACCACAACCATGAATGTCTCTTCTTCCCTCTCCTTTCTCGGGGCTTTTCTTGCTGGGCACAACATCATAAGGTATGAAATATCCCTTTGGTCATTTTGGGTCAGCTGTCCCCTCCCAACCACTTGCCCACACCCAGCCTATTCACTTTCAAATAAAGTACCTTCAGTTTGTGAAAAGGCCATTACAGTTCTCACTCCTCTGGATTTAGAAGAGGTATTTAACAATTAAGCAGAATTTATTCATGAAATATTTTATTCCAGTTGATTTTGTGGTTTTCTCTAATTGTCTTCTCTTTTTCCGTTTATCTTCTCCTTCACACTCCTTCCTTCCTCTGGCTTCTTTTCAAGTCCTGAATACTTTTAAGGAGGCTCTGATGGAGAAAGATGCTCTCCATATTCAGATAGTGAAGACAGTGGGCTTTGTTTGAAGGAGGGCTGCAAAGCATGTACCTGGCATCTGTGGAATGATCCCTGCACTTCTGTGAGCTGGAGCTGGAGCTCTATTCCTGTCTCTGTCCTGAAACTCAGACAAGCTTGGAGAATATTACACACTAACAAGCTCACTAACAGAGGTCAACATTTGCAGATAGAGCATAGATAAGTATTTACTAGAGCACAGCCCTGGAATTCTCCTTTCCCAGCTAAGATCATGCAATCATGGGGCAAAAGTCTAGCCCAGAATATTTTTTAGAGGTGAGAGGTCACATAAATATATCATTATATTTTCTAATAGTCATATTAAGAAGTACAGAATCTTAGGATGGCATGTAAACATGATTAACCCTCAGCTACTGTTGATTTTAGATTTTATTTCTTATTAACACTCAGTTAGGTTTAATGTACCTCTAGCTTTAGATTTGTAAAGGTCACTAGTTAAAAGATCAATTTACAGAAAAACATCATCTGCTGTTTGAAGGACAGGTGCTCAGCTTTCAAGAGCTACTACTTACACAGCCACGTAGTGGCTATTGAACTGTTGTTAACATATTTCCTTGGAATGTTCTGCATGTGACCACGTAGATATTTAAAGAGATATTAATTGGCTCTTGTACTTGGGACTGGATAATCTTGCACTAATAAAAGATGTTTTATTTCACCTTTCTGTCTAAAAGCCCAAGCACAGATCTACCATTTTCATTCAGTAAAGAGAGAGCTATATGTTTAAGGAGTTGGACATGCAAACATGTAGAATTGCTGCTAGCTCCTGTAAGTAGTGTAATGTTCAGCACTACCAGATATTGGCCTGAGACAGGCTTTTTTTTTATTTTTTCCTTAGTGGGAATTAAATTCCCGAAGAAAAACAAAACAAAGCAAAACAAACCAAACCAAAACAGCAACTTCTAACAACAACAACAACAAAAATCCTTTAGAACTTGTAAAATTAGGCATAGCAGTAATGAAAACTGAAAAGTCCAGAATGCAAAATCTGACATGCTCCACAAATAAGATTGCCTGTGCAGTCTTTAATATACTTTTATATACACATCCCATGCAGAATTGTATGATGAGCTGTAAAACTGACAAAGCTTCCCGTCACAGTGCACAAGGAGAGACAATGCTTCTTAACAGCTATTGACTATATTGGTTTGTCCCTAGTGTTCAGAATGGATGATGCCTTTATTCTGCATGATTATTCAACACATTTGGCAGACAGGATTATTTATTTTCTACAGTACAAAAGTACTTTGCAGAAATTAATTTCCCTTTACAATACTCTCTCTATTCAGAGGAATTGAGGGGCAGACCAATTTGACATCCTACTTGATGTATGTGGGTTGTGAATTTTACTTTTTTTGAGTATGCATTAGTACCAGCTATGTTCAAAAGGGAGATCCTCTCCACTTTATTTGCATGAATTAGGAACATGTGAAACCCAGAAACAACAAATATATAGTTAGGGACCCTCCCTAAAAAGTTTTGATTTTAAAAATGGTTCATTTGCCTAACCTGACAAAGGAACTCCTTCGCAGAAGCAGGAATTCCCTTGCTCTTTTCAAATGTTTTATTCCCTTCACTGGTCACTATATATTGTTTTCCAAATCTGTAATAAGCAAGATCCAAGTCCTATAGCAGCATTCTGCTTTACTGCACAGACTGGCTCATTTCTTAAGTCTGCTATACACAAAGATATTTGAAAATGTTAACTACTTAGTCCACTCTCCCTCTTGAGCAACCTTCATCCATTAATTTCCTCTCTACTTTATCAAATGTGATGGAGATCTTCTGCTCTGCCTGGCAGCATGCCTGCCCCCCAACCCCCTTTCTGTCATTGATCCTTCTTTGCTGTTCCCTTAGAGTAACTGATATATCAGATTATCTGATTGGTTCTGGCAAAGCTTGCAAGGAAAAGTAATATCTCTTACTAGAACATCTGCATATAATTGGAAAAAACAGGCAAACTTTCAAGAATCCAAGTCCTTCCTGAAGTCTGGAATAAGAGTAGCAAACTTCAAGATATGTATAGATCAAGAACACTTAGGCCAATTTATTAGATGAGTTGAGAGGAAAATGTAGTTGGCAGCTGTAGAGCAGAGAAGGAAGAGAGGAGGCAGAGAAGAGGGAAATCTCTAGTCACTATTGCATGGTTGGCTCTTGGCACAGGAGTCTCTTACTCCATTCTCTTTGAAGAAGGTCACTGGGATTTGATGGTATAGTGTGGCTGCCTATGATCTGGAACTAGTTTAACCCCTGTACTGATAATCCTGGTACTTTAGAGGGAAATCCTAACTTTACATGATTAAGGATTGAGTGGATGTTTGATAGTATTCTAGAAATTATCTGATTTTCACTAATTTCTGAATGGGTCATCACTGTATATTAATAACCAGTTTTGAAATGTGCCTGAAATTTTCCCAACTCATAAAGCAGAAAAATTCAAACTCGTTTAAACAATGGAACATTAAACACTGCTTTTATGTCTTAAATATTTTCAAATCTAAAGCTATATCTGATCGACCAGATTCTGTTCTCAGTAACAGAATGTGCAGGGCCAGAATAACCCAGATGACATCACCAAAGTATTCTGAATCCATAGTAGAAGCTAACGGCAATGTGTCTCTCTTTCCCATATAGGTCATGATGGTGCTTCCATTCTGATTCAGCTCAGATCTTTGTTCAGACTCCGGGTTCTCTGTAAAAGCCACACAATTTAGGATTCGTCATAAAACTGTCCAGTGCCCAAAACACTGTGCTACCTCTTTTGATTTCTCCTTTCTTGACTGTTACAAGTTTTCCTCACAAATCTGTGAATTTTGGGTTTTGAGACTTTTGTCTCCAAATTCTTTGGATAAATCCTAATTTTTTTATACCGTGAAGTTAGATGTCCAAGTTTGAAAGTCTGTTGCCAAGTTGGAATGACTAAAGGTTACAATCAGCTACTGTCTTTCTAATTGTTTTGTCATTTCTCTATCACTACTCCTGCTATTATTATTTATATTATTATTTACTCCTATTTATGTTACAAAACACAGTTAGTACTAATTATTATCTATGTTTGTCTCCAATAATTCAATGAGTGACTTGATGCATCAAGGCTGAACAGGCTAAAAGAGATAACTGTAGCTTCTGTTAAAGCTTTATCAATTTGCTGGTATGATAGATTTCAGCCACCAAACTGAAAACTCGAACAGCAGTACGTACCCTACACTTTCTTCTAGGGACTGAGGCACAAAACGATGGCTAACACATAAAAGAGCACCGCATAAGTTTCGTGCCCCGATACTGTTACAGATTTCTGAAGCAACATGCAATCCATATAAACATTCCTTTTACAGCATTTCATGAGTTCAGTGTAGGTTTTGTGTTATTCTGAAAAGAACAAGTGCGGGCAGGTGCTGTGCACTTTTCTCTTCATGGCTCTGCAGATGCTTTAAAGCTTTCCTTTAATGGAACTGCACGACAGTACGTGGTAGTGCTGTGAACACCTGGCAATTAATTAAAGCCATGAGGTTCTGTTCTTGACATAAACCAGTCTCATACTAAGCCCCACAGAACTGAAAGCCCACATGCTGAATTATTGCCTGCACAGTCTCTTCCAACGATAGTTTAGTGCAGTCATAGCCACTCAGACAGACCGATGTTTTCCACTCAGTGAATTATGGGAAAACTCACCCTCATCTTAGGGTTTGTCATGTTTGTGTATTCAACCAAGAAGGTCATGAACCTTGACTAGAGGTCTCTTGCTTCAGTTTCTAGGCAGATTTTAGGCTTATTACTAGCAGATATAAGTCATATTGTTCACATTCCATTCTGTTTTGCTGGCAGCTAAAGTCTTTACCTTACAGTTAGTGCTGAATCAAACAATAATTTTACATAGGAAAGGGCACTGGTTATCTTAATACCTACTTCCATGACAGTAATGTTTCACCTAATGCAGTTTGATGGCACGATCACCATTACACAACTTGCTAATACATTAATTGAACTTGCTTTTGTGATCAATATATATGAATTATTAGCTCATTTTAAGGAAAAGAGCTGAACATTCTAAAAAGCATATACAGCAGAATAATACTAATTTTATATTTTACTAATCCATGCATTTTGCAATTTGCACACATAAAAATGAATGGCCTCTTTCTAAAGAAACATTTAAGACAGGAACGGTTGTGACATATTCCACTAAGATTTTTTTTTTTTAATAATAAGCTTCATCACTCTTTGCACTGTGAATATTAGTAATGAAAATTAAATTATGCTTTACAAAATACACAGATAAATTGCATTACATTTAAAATTTTACAGTTTGTTGATATTATTGTGTTGGTTTCCTTACTTACTAATACACAGTATTAACTAATTACCTTTGTTTATTTCTGTCATTAGTGAGTTAGCAACACTGTCTCATAATGCTGTAACAGACAAAAACATTGGTGTATGGGTCTGATACTCTTTCAAACAAAAGTTCTGGAACAGTGTGAACTGTTTTTGCTTGTTTGCTTTGTTAGCTTCAAAGAATTATGGGAATCCAGCTAGTCATCTCATAATTAAAGTTTGAAGATATTTTGGTACACAATATTATGCAAAAAACCAAAAAGATTTACAACCTTTCATAGGGAAAATACTTTTTTTTTTTGGTTACTGTCATTGTCAGAAATCTGAGCAGGGAGGCTTATTCTTCCAAAATGTCTCAATCTGGAAATCTAAGAAGGATTTAAGAAAATGATTTTTAAAAAGCTTAAGATAAGTGCTCACCTACTTGGCTGCATTTCTTCTTTGAATTTATGGCTAACTGAAAGGCAGAAAAGACCCCCAAAAGCTGCTGAGCACCCTCAAATTCCTAGCAACTTTGTTGTCAGATGCAATTTATTCATATCAGAAACCTTTTTTTCTCTGGACACTCTTGTTTCTAATGTGGACTGTATACCATCAGGCAATGACAAGAACAGAAGAATTCATCTCTTTTGACATAATATGCTTATTTTTGTCTTCAACCACGCCTTGGTAGTGGAGGAGATATAAGCTGTCTGTCACTTATTTGGAGTTGTATACACAGAAGAAACAACGCCCAGCAGTTTCAGGGAGTGAGCTGTGTGTGCTCAAGTAAAACTCATGAAAACATTTCATAACAAGCCTTGGAACAAACAAAACTTTTAATAGGAGAAATTCTTTATCCTACCCCAGAAGGTTTTAATAACTGTTCTCTACAGATGAGGTACTGGGGTAAATTGGCATACACTGACCTGGATTCAGGGACAATGGCTGTAAACTGCAAAAAGCCCAGTAGGCTGTACAGAGGCTTCAATGTCGACCAGAGAAAGAAATGGAAGTGAAACAAGCACCACTAGATTTTGTGCTTTTTTCCCCCATGCTCTGTTTGTTTAACCAGCAGGGTGGCACCAGGTGGATGTTAGCATTCGTGTACAAAGCTTTAACAGAGATTGATCTTCACAGCAACAGCTGAGTTCATTTACAATGCTGTTCTCTGAAAGCCTTGCTGAATAGATTCCTAAAGACAGTAATTTACTGTCTTTTCCTCTTTTATTATATTCCAACACCAAAGATGTCTATTCTTATTTGATGACTTAAGTATCCTTGCTCAAAGGTGCTTATACATTTTCAAACTCTGTTACTGTTAGAAAAAGGAGAGAAGAAAGAATTATGACTGAGCTGTCTTTGAACAGTTACCATGGTCCTGCTGTCCTGTAACTATTGCAAAGTGTTGCATTGTCTTACTATTACTGGGAGACGTGAACAGCAAACAAACTTGAAAGAAAAGAGTTCAGCTTCTGGAGAGATCCCTCTGTATTCTCTACCATCTCCTTTCTTATTTAATGTGTGTGAGTACCTCATCCTGAGGATTAACACTGGATAGGGTTTAAATTACTGAAGAATTAAAAAGGTAGCAACACTTCATAGAAACTTTATAATTGCTTGGCCCAGGACGGCATGTACTAGCCAGCCTTTTTAGAAGAATTTTTTACTTTAGTCCCAGCTGTGAGGTGGACATATGTTCCTTCATTCATTTTGCAGATGGAAAAAACTGACAGAGTCGAACAAAGTTTGCTATCTGTTTGTAACATTCACACTTCAAATGTTTAAACTGTGAAAAAAAAAACAAAAAAACCCCAAACAAAACAAAACAAAACCCAACAAAAAGCATTCTATAAAACTACAAACCATTATTCCTGACAATTTTCACATTTGATGACATGGGTGGTGGTTTCGATGTTAGAATGGGGGATCAACAGGGTATTTTTATACCCTTAAATCAACATCTGGAAATAAAGATAATTGACATGGATCAGTTTCTGGACCTCCAAGGGTCTCATATGAAAGTAAATATATTCACTGAGGAACTGAACCAAAGTTTGTTGAAACCACTGAGAGCTTTTCCACTAATGGTATTGGGTTTTGGATCAGGCTTTTGAAAAGCTCTCTCAATTTAGCAGCAATTCCATCACCCTATCCAATATCTAAGTTACAAAGTACTTCCTAAGAGATTATACATACTAATTTCAGTCACGAGAATGTTACTTCTTGTTCACAACTTTGTTTCAAGTTTCTGTATTTTGATTTCACTCATTTAAATGTTATGAAATTAAAAATAAAGATATATAGGGGAAAGGAGTTATAGGAAAAATGGACAGCACACTGCTGCTTAAAGCTTATAAAGCTCCATCCTATAACTGAGGTTTGCCAAATATAATACATATTATGCCACTTTTGTCAGTATTCCAGAAGGAGAGATATGCTCATTTTAGTTTTCTCAGATAGAAATTGCAGTGAATTGTTGTGAGTAGCTTTTATAAGTACCAAGAATCTGGGTGGATTTCCCAAGAAAGGTGATTTAAAATCTCCATTGTAGGTGGATCTGCAGCTTAATAGAACTTCCCTCATTTTTAAAATATGAAGAAAAAGGTACAGAAAATGTGGGAGACATCTCTGTATCCAAGGATGATCCTGTTAAGAAGGGAATCCTCAAAATCTGATGATCTTCTATTGTCAGAATTATACTCTGTGTGAGCCTCTATTTTACTACCACCTCCAGGTATTAGCTTTCTATGAAAGTAAAAATATGAAGAGAAAGGATTCAGGCTTTTCACTGTATAATTTCCGTGGCTTTCTTTTCGCGGTAACTTGTGTGCTGATTTTCTTTTTTACGTTCAAGTACTTGCTTCCTTTTTCTTGTTCCTGACCCAAGCATGGTTATTAGTAACAGGAGGAAATTTGCATTGCTTTTGCTTGTGCATATATAGAAGAGGTCAGTCTTATAAGCAAACAGTCTGTCACCTTTAACTGGTGTCAATGCCCTTCTCCTCCAGAAAAATAAAAAGTGTAACCCTAAGATTACAAAAGACAAAAGTAACTCATCTCACATCATAAACAGTAAACAAATATATGAGAGGGACACAGTATTTAGTTTCAAAAAAATCTCGTCTAATCCTGGTAACACAGATGCACATCCTAAATAGTCAGAAAATCAAATATTGTTCCTGTTAATGTTTTGTTAAGCAATTTTGACAACAATACACATTTAGACAACTCACAAATATAACATGTCTTGTCCTTTGAATTGTGGATGGTTTGCACTATGCTAAGAATAACAACAATTACAGAATTTGCATGCATCTGCCAACAGAACAGATGGCCTTGTAGTTGGAGGACAATGGAGAAAAAAGAAAGGAAATAAATGTTCAAATGAAATCCAACATAACAAAGAAATCTTAACTAGATGCTGATATACAAGGCAATAAAGAACTTGATTTGAAAATATTGCAGTAGCAGGGGAAGGAAAGAGACTGAAATGGATATGAGATGCTTTCTGAAGAAAGTATGAGAAGTGGATGGCCGTGCTTCCATCACATTAAATCATATTCCTTAGCCCTCTGCTGGCTACAACTGCTCAGAGTTACATTGTTGTAGCTCATTCAGTCCTAATGCCTACACTGAAGTTAAGGTTTTGATCATGACAGGCATATGCAGATACCCACAATAGGGAAAGTTCACTTGTAGAAACAGATGTTAGAGTGTAAATACTGCTAAAGTTGTCAAAAAAGGATTGAAATAGTTACTATAGTAATGATTTTGAACAGCTGAAAAAGCTAAAGACATATGCATAGCTCTATTTCTTTTATCCTTATACTTCAGTGGCTAACTATTCAGATAATCAATGGCAGATAGCATATGCATACTGGTATCGATATTTTCCAATAGCAGAAACTGTTTTTCTACCGCAGGTATCCCAATCACACCTCCACTCTGATAGATGCTTTACAATATACTGAACAAGAATATATCTCTGCCCCATTCATTTTATAGTCTAGGAAGTAAGCAGATTTCTGTGTGTATATGAAGAGCAAGACACAGGGAAGTATATGATACAATATTGAGCAGCATGGAAGACAGATGCCATAGCACATCAGTAGCTGAAATGCTATTTTGGTTTTGTTTTTGTTTTTGTTTTATTTTTAAAGCACGGGAACAAAAAGAAATTTCAAAAGAAAGATTTTAGTGATAGTATGAAATACATCTGCAGAAATTCACAGTGACCTCTTCCCACGTATGACAGTCAGCATGAGAAAAAGAGTACAAAGATCCTATTTGAAAATATAATGAATTAAATGCAGCAGTATAGCCAATTAGAACTGGGACTTGACCTCAGTACTAAACAAAAGACAATAGGAAAGGTGAATATCAGGTAAGAAATACTATGAAAAAACCTGTGCTAAGAAAAGTGAAAAGAGAAAAAGGGATTCTTAATGATCCACTAAGGAAACATTCAACAAAATGCATCTCTGATTCACAACAATTCCCTATGATTCAAGGTACTCTCAACAAACGAGAGTGGGGCAAACCATATGCTAACACAACCAAGTTTTTCAAACTGATGGTTTGTCCATTTGTGACAAAATCATAGCCAGTGTAATTTGGGACAAATCTTACTTCATTGGTATCTTCTGAGTTTCTTAACCATTATTGCATCAAATTCGTATTTAGCCCAAGGTATTTTACTTTTATTAGTATTTATTGTAGGTGCTATTTGTCCCCTTGTTGTCTTGTGACCTGTAAGTACCTATAATTACAGTTTGTTCTTCTGGACGGAATTCATTAAGGTCTAGTCATTCTGTATGCACACACAATCTCATCTCACTTCACCTTGCCAGGCACTTCCATATGACTGCAAAGGATTTTTATTGAAGAGGGAGGATTTAACACTGAAGATTGCTTCCTGTGAATTAATCCATGAAGTGTTTTTTCCTATTCAGCTATATATTCAGATGTAAATGAGTCATATTGCTGTGGCACCAGAACACCTCACAAAAGCTAAAAATAAATATACATTGTCCCAGACCAAGGTCCTGGAACTTAATAAGACAAATTTTATTTGCTTAATTTTCCATTTCTTACTGTATTTCCTTATTTTTGTCTCTCTCAGTATCTTTCTTTTTTAGTTATTTAATTTCATTTTATACTGGAAAATGCATCTGAGATAAATTTTAAATGGAAGAAATGGGTCTTGCAAATTGTTCTGAAGATTTTGATTCTTTTTGTGGACATTTCTGTCTTGAATCAGATGGCAGTTACAAGGCCTTACCCTTATTTCTACAGAAGCTTAATTCCCTGCTTTCATAACTGTCATCTTTGAAGTAGACAATTTCATCATATTTTCTTCAAGAAATCTCCATTAAGGAGAAAAAACAGGAGAGAGAAATTGTCTAAATTAGCTCTTGTATTACTGAATGAATGCATGGTTTCTGTTTAATGTAAAACTGTTCATGAGTGACCACACTGTCTATAAAAAACAGATTCAAAGTCATAAAAAGGTAGTCAAGTACTAGGTGAGATCGCAGCCTTCTGTCCCAAAGCCAAAGGGAAGACGTGAGATGAGCTTAGGAAGAGATCAAAGAGCTGAGAACGATGACCTTCCATGTCTCAGGTTTATACTACAGTAGGGTGAGCTCTGATGGGGATTGCAACTTTTTCTTTAAAATCAAGTTAGGGATGGTTAAATGCTGACAGCAGCCAATGAAATTTGTGCATATTTGTTTCACTAACAGAAAGTGTGCTCTATATAGAAGGCATTAGGTTCTATCCACAGTTAGATATAGGTTACAAGGTCTCTATACTCAGGCAATGAACAGGGGATGTGAATTGCTACAGATACAAATCTAAAAACCCAGTAACTGCCACTTTCTTTCCAGTGAAAACTGTCCTTTAGTGGGGCTGATAATCCTCTAATTATAAAAATATATATATACATATATTTTTATCTGTGGCAAAGCGTAACTATTGAAAAGAGTTCTGCCTAGTAAGATCCCATTCAGACATATGTGCATCCATGTTCACTTAATATTTTCCTTTAATTCAGATCTTGCAAAAAGACATTATCATAACCGATATTTAAAATCTGAAATCCCTGTTTTCAGCCATCTGAATAACTGTATAAAATTAATTATTGGAAATAGAAGAGCATTATCATATTGATGTGAGGAGAAAATTCCTACAGTTAGAAGGTATTTCCAGCATTTATTTGGTTTCATAGTGTGCTTCTTTTTTACATTTAAAACAGTGAAGAGACTGAACTTATTCTTAAGGGATGCAAGTAGAAGTGTTTATATAACAATTTGGAGTCTGTGAACATGGTTAGTCACATTCTGATCTCAATTACATATGTGTAATATTGGAGAATTTCAGTGAAGTTGAATTAGTAGTAGAATCTGTCTAATAAATTTTTTTTAGAGTATTGTTTTCAAAGATCAAATAAACAGAAGTTATGCTGTTTGAATTTGTCTCCTCCCATTAGGTAAGGTGAATAAAATCATTGCCATATCTCAGAGCTTCAGATCCTATGGCTCACATACCATGAGTATAATGGAAACCTGAACATAGCCTGCCTGCAAATTCCTTCTACTTTTGTTGCCATTAAAAAATGGGTATTCTGCATGCTTACCATTGGCCATGTGATATCCCCAAAAGGCCCATGTACATATTTATGCATACATTCATTGTTAGAGCACCAAAGGTATGATGTGCTTACACCAATGACTCTAGCAGCAGAAGTACACTTGAGCCCAAATTAGAAGATAACACCCCTTACCCATTTATTTGCCTTTCATCCAAAAGCTATCCTGAAGCTGCTGCAGCTCACTACAATTTTTTTTGCTTGATTTTTGATTTAGTGCTTATATATATATATAAAGTGATACTGTATTAATTGTATACTGAATATATATTCATGTACGTTACCCATTTACAGCTCATTATCTCTCTCCCTGAATCTATACACGTACTGGCGTGTGTATGTAATAACTATCACATATTATATGTTTTCATTTGTTTTTCTGGGAGCGCGTACAAACACCAGGACAGTTAAAGGTCTGATTTTGTTTACTGAAAGTAATCTGATATTTGAAAATACACTCATTTGAAAATACATTTATTAATAAACAAGTTTGTCTACTGGAGTCTCAAGAATATATCTTTATTTTCATTAAGGAAAATCTCTCTTAAAGGCAAAGTGTTAAATGGCTAATGGCATTGATTTATAGGTAATAGTCACTTCATTTCTATTATGGGAACTCTGAGGACACGTTTCGTCTCTAGGCTATGATAAAATGTAGGTTAAGTATGTCATTTATTATTTGTTCCTTTGTGATTAATTGATCATTGGAATGTTGATTACTTAATCATCCAAAATATTAATCAGCAGCCAGCTAAACAATAGCCCTGAATTGGTTTAATATTGATGACCAGGTGGCCGCTGAAAGGAAGAAATCTGTCCAATTAAAGAGCTGACTTTAGATTTTGCTGTCAAATACTCACTGTTAACCTTACCTCCCTACTTGCTGCTGAAAGCTCAGTACTGATCTGTCAGTTCACCAAAATCAGGCCTCTCAAGTGCTGGAATCGGGACTTTTACTCAGCAAATGCCTGAGTTCTTTCAAAATCTGAGGGAAATTCCATGCAGCCCAGGCAGCGTTTTGTAACACCATCACAAGACCTTCTGTATGCAAATAAATATGCCTACAGCTCACTGTAAGCTAGCTGATCAATGTAATGCTTCAAAGTAATACTGCAAAGGTAGCCAAACTCACTGTTGCTATGTGAGGAAATTCATTATAACACAATTAAGTGCCCAAAAAGATTCCATCTATATCATCTTTATTTTCCTTGATGAAACAAATTCCCTGCTTCGAACTGGTGTAGTTCCTTTTCACTTTGTTAGTGAATACTGGGAAAATTATCCTCTTATTGTAGGCTCAGCATAACTGGGAACACAGTTTTGCCCAACTGACTCTGTAGACTGAAGATTTAGTGTAGTTTAGTGATCAACGAATTGCTGTTGTAGCAATTGTGTTCTCACATTTATTACAAAATAGCACCTGATCTCTGTGTGTCTCAGTTTACTGAATAATAAAGTCTTTTTATAATGATGTTGCTGATGCAATTTTTTGTAATGGTATTTTACTGAGTTAATAAACATGTCCTGAACCTACCTAATTATTGTATTGATAAACACAATAGAACTAATGGTAACACATTCTGTGCTTTAACTAGTGGAAGTATACTGAATGTATCAAACTACAGTATTTTACTGCATGACCTAGTCACGTTCAGGAAGAGATAAAGACTCTTAAGAAAGGAGCACAGTGGGCAGTCAGGCTGCAATATGCTGCTACTTTATGTTTCACTTTAATTTTCCAGATGAAAAATAAAAACAATAGAGAATAGTCTAGAATGACCATATCATCAGTCTGTTCTGATCAGCCCAGGGCTACAGCAAAAAGCCTAGTAATGTAGAGACAACAGTGCTGAATGATGCAGCAACCATCTACAATCCTAATCTGGAGTAGTTAGACTGTTTTGATCAAATTCAGTCATGTAATAGTTAAAAACAATGCATTGGGAAAGCTTGAATAATACTTGTTTCTACTCTTCAAGCACAAATTATGTTCTGTTACTCATTTACTCTCACTAACAACCAAATTTCCTACGGAGTTTTAAAACCTTCACTTGTATTTTAAATGCCACAAGGTTGGCTACTGTCATGGGATATTATGAAATCAAACAGTATTGTCCTTATATGAAAATGTTAACAAAATCAGTTTGACATCTCCACTCAAGTTATTTGGCAATTACAGTCCATATTAATTTACATTTCTGAATGTCCTCAATTTAGAAGTTTCCACCACCAAGCATTTAATCAGCGTTTCTTCATGACCACTTTGCTTAGTTTGTGAGAAAACCTGGAAGAAAAGCTGGGAAAAAAACCTCTTTCAGGGGCAGGGCAAGTTCATAACAGCACACTCACTAAATAGATCCATTAAAAAAAGTATATTTCTTAACTATTTATAGAGATAAGTTGGCCATTCATCTCCTTAAGTAAACTCTGATACATTTGTTAGCATATCCTAATGAGTGTAAATTAGATGTAAGATAAAACAAGAATTTAAAATGTTAGGAAATGCCTATTAAGTGTTAGTAAATAAAGTTTCAGTACATGGTAATGTTGCAGGTAGAACAACTATCCTATGATATTGAAGCAAGCCAGTCATGAAGTGAAAAGATGCTACCTCAGGTAGCTTCAAAGCAAGGGAGTATATACTATTTCTCCTAAGGGCTGTTATTTAAGGTAATATATTATATATGGTAATATGTTATATTACCTGTCCAGCTACCTTTAGGTTTTCCATTTGCTGTGCTGTATTTATGCAGATATCCTGTTCAGTTACTCACAGTAGTTTTATTATACCTATTCCTTCACTATGTTGTATTTAAGATGTGCTATATTTCTGGCCACGTGGAAAAGTGCAGACTAGAGTGTTAAAAAAAAAAAACCAACTAAACCTAATATAGTTCATAGTAAGTATGAACTATAGCTAAATACCAATGTATGAAATCTTAGACCCAAAGAAGTCCATAGAAAACCTACACTGAATAGACTTTGGACATAATTTCTCCCCAAAATACTGTTGATATTATGCACAGAAGCAAATGCATCCAAATATTATATTTGTCAGGATTTATGGAAAGCTCAGTATTTACGAACAGTTTTTGAAGTGACCATTTGGCTCTCCACAACTCTCAAATAATTTCTGTAATTAACTTGATTTCCATGCAGTTACTAATGATTTGTAAGGATTTGCAAAAGTAGGCAATGAAAAGATCATGTATTACTAAAACAAAAAAAGTTGTCTTGACAGTTTGTTATTTACTTTTTTTAATATTACTGTGTTTCTGTTCATCAATAGGGAAAAATAGCAAACCAAAAACCAAACACCAAGTCCTGATTATGATTCTTGTGTGGTCATTCATTTTTTCCCCTACAGTATTAAAACAGCAATGGTGATCAATGTTGAAAAGTATTAGTGGTATATACCCAAACAATAATATGGCATGAGTGACAACATTTACTTTTGGTTTTGATCAGCTTGTGACCACCACATCTTTGCTCTTGGAGAAATGTAGCACTTAACTGCAGCAATATGTAAACCCTTGATCCAATGTGGAAAGCAATTGGTTTATCACTTTCATGAAAGCTGTGATCAAGTGATTAAATCTATGTTCAGGTACACAGGACTCACTCCCTTTTCATTGATTTGTGTATAATCTCAGGCAAGTTGCTTTCCTCACTATGTCATTCTGAACTATACCAATTTTCCCATAACACAGCAAAAAATACCAACCTAACCACCCCCCCCCCCCCAATAAACAAAAAAACCCTGCCAAGCACCACAGGATGACTTCTTCTGTCTTTGAGATTGATAATGAGAAAAGGACATTGATGTTTATGAGAAGCAATGTGCTTCCCACTATCTCAGCTCATATTCAATGTACCCAAGAAACATAGCTTCATACCTAAGACAGAATATATGATGCAACGTTGTGAGAAAAGTACAAGAAAGATCCTTGTGGCTGCTTGTTGGTATTCAGTTGCCCTGAAAATGGCAATAAATGAAAAAGCCATGACTAATTAATGAACATCCTGTGTTTAAAACCAAACTTCCTGAAAGCCTGTCTGTAAGAGACATACTGCAGTCAAAGCATTCGGTTGTTCCTGGAGCAAACCAATAATTTTAATAGCTGACAGTACTGAACAGAAAAATAACAAGAAGATTTAGTGTTAGTATCCACTGTATTCTTCAGTATAATGCTGTCTCTCCAGAAATCAATACTTAATCAAACTTATTCAGATCAGTTGATTTCAAGTTTGATATACGCATAGTCGTGTTTTGACTTAAAAGGATCATTGTTACTTTTCTAGATAGCAGCAGAAGAATCTTTGGAAAATGCGATTTTTAACTTCTGACAAGCTGGAGATACTAGGTAATTCTGATAGGTATTCTGTGTTCGTATTAGGAAGAAAGAAAATGTCTTTGCTTGTTTTTTGGATTGCTTGCATTTTTGTTTTTTTCTTTCCTCTCGTCTATGCTTCACCACAGGAGTATCAAGGCTGAATCTGAAACTTACTAGTTTTTACAAGACTTGTTGAGAAATACTTTTTAAAGTCAAAACTTAGTTTATGGACAAAAATGCATAAACACAAAACTGAAATTTCTGATCAAACTTTAAAAATAAGTATGTACTAAGACATTCTCACCAAAAAGCTGAATGTTACGGAAATAGGAAACCTGCGGTTCAAGCCCGTCTTGTTCTTAACTCACTGTGGATTTGAATCATATTCTCTCACATCAGAAGTAAGTATCTTTATCTCTGGTCTTTTCTGGGATATCATTTTCATATAGTCCTTATTTTCATCTCAGATTGGAAATAGAAAATATTTTGACAATATTTTCTTTTACTCACATATGTATCTTTAATGTCTGTGAAAACAATTAGGGTTTTTTTCCCTTCAATTTAGACACCCCAAATTATCTTTACATCTGTGTCACTCAATCTCTGTTATTTAAAATAATCAATTAAACAACAGAATAATCTGGCCCAGGATTTCTTATAATTTGTGTCCATGATTAACCAATATTCCAAGGTGGCTTCAGAGTGATGTTGACCACATGGGTTTAGACCCCCACCTTATGCAAGTCAAATTCAAAGCCAGCATTAAGCCTCTCCGAAGGACAGGTACCACCAATTCTACTCCCCATTTTCCACCAGCCTTTCATTCATGTTGAACTGTGGACTCTAAGATGGGGTCTGCCAGGACCAGAAGAGTACCCAGAGTAACTGGGGTCTAATTTCATTGGAGACCTGTATTAAAAATAAGCAAATATATAGCATCACTGATACCACCCAGTGTATTGACAAAGTATCTGTTTATGCATATCAGGTACATAATACATCATTTCCAAATAAAAAACTGTCCGAGGTAATAAATACTGCTTTTGGTTTTAGTGGGAAACTGTGAAAAAAAATTGACTGCATTATAATTATAATTAATGGCATCAATCATTAGGAAACAGAAATAAAAGTGCTTATAGTTTTCAAATGTTTCTGCACTACATGTTGGCTGACTAAAATGATAATGTCTGAGAGCAGACACAGAAAAGCACAGAGACTCATTTGGTATAGCTCTGTTATGCAGTAAATGAGAATGTGATGTGAATGTACTTTGAGATTAAATGGTGATATGGTCAGTTGCTGGAACATAGGCAGGCATGACATTGATTCCATGGAGGATCATAAAAAAGATCATTTTCATAAAATGAAATAGGATCTAAACCAAGACTTTTACTCACCATTATCCTTTTCAAATTTAGGAGAGCAAGTAAGTGCTGTAACAGCTCAGGATTCTAAAGTGCAACATTCAGTGGTGTGCAGATGGCCTTTTGTCTGCTGCAGACTCTAACATGCCCCTGTCCGAATGGTTCTCCAGCTACAGGCTCATATGTCCCACATGATATATCAGCTTTTCAGGAATCTATGCAGACTTCAGATCTCTCCTGATTCTCTCAGATAAATGATGGCCAGATGTCACTGGCATAAAATAATGAATGGGACGCAATACTAAAGAATTCTGCACTTACATGTGTATCTTCAAATCCCAGGAATTTCCCAGCCAGTGGAAATTTTCTAGTGGTAATAAAAGCAGTCATTGGCATTTGGAATAAGTTGTTGTTAAAATAGATTTTTAAACAGATTTTTATATTTAAAACATATTCAGAAAAATGAATCTGAATTGGATGGAATGTTGGAGTAGCTAGATACAAATGACCCCACAATGATCAATAATAAGTCACAGAGTTTAAGGACCATTTGTTTGAATATGCTCAATTACAATAATAACAAAAAATTATAATTATTAAACTTTTATTCTTCTATTACCTTTGTGAAATAAGTCCTTTGCCTTGACCATATCTTTAGCAGGTTGGAATAAAAAAAAAAAAATAAACAAGACCAATCAGATGAGAGACAGAGATGAACAGGATACTGAGCTCCAATCTCTTCTTGGCCTACTCAGAGTAAATAATATGGCATGTGAGAAACAGAAAAGGTCTTACTAGCAAATATGTCTGCTTAAGCTGTTGAGCCTTTGATGCTGAAAAGAACTGCAGAAAAGTTACACATGTTTAAAATAAAGAAATGATGAATTAGTAACAAAACAAAGCCAACTTGCAAGAGAACAGGTAGCTAAAAGAAGCAGAAAACAGTACCTTCATGTTCAATTGAAGTGTAACAGAAAGAAGCCTGCAAAATGGGAGGCCTAGTTCCTGGTAACCTGGTGTGAGGATCTGACCTAGGAAGCTGTTGACTGATAGAGCGATCAGGTAGACAGTTAAAATATTAATTGCTCTGATGTCACACATGCTCTGTGAAAAAAAATCCTTGACATATGGCCTCTATTTTTGTCTCTCTAAATCTTAAGGGATCATATCTAAACTCCTAGCTGAGGACCTTATAAAGCTCCACAATTTTCAGTTTCTAGAGGAAAATATATGAGTACATTCAACAGAAACAATGGGAGACAACCAAAATAGTGATGACCTACTGTGTTAAATGACAGACAGAAGAGATTATTCAACTGATGCTACCACTCTGTAAAAGCAAGAATACTCCTTTCAAGCAGAAGCATTAGATCATCAGAATAAAATACACTGTGAAGGCATCAAACACTCAGCAGCTACAGGGATTCAGTGCCCCATACAAAAATGATGGTGAGCAAGCAATGAAAGGTAGAAAGTGGTCAAGAGTCTAGACTAGCATCCAAGGTACCAAAATAAAAATAATCAGAAAGTACAAATGAACATAGTAATAAACTCAACTGCTACAGATCACTGAACAGAATGAGTTGATGTTACTGGATTGCTTCACTACAGAGGCATGTGAGAAGCTGAAGCAAATCCTGTGAGTAATGAACTCATGCCTAAATCCAAAAATGAAAACTGTAATTAATGAGACAACAATGAGTCAACAGGAATGAAGCTTTCCATTCCAGTATGCCAAATATGAGGATATTCAGAAAAGGATACCTTTTTTAAACTAAAATAAATTATATAATACTTATAGCCCCATCTATTTTTATATTAATTTCTTCCTTTCTCTAAAAGCAATCAGGAATTGCCATTCCTTACCCTAGGAGGTGAGAAAAGAATGTCTGAGCAGTTGTAGTGATTTTCCACTGTGTTATAAACTGGAATTGAGCAGCACGCTGATCTCCCTCAGAGTTTCTCTGTGATCTTTGGAAAGTCACTTAATCTTTCAAAACCACAGTAAAGCAAGAATAATACAACTTTTATGATCTGTTTGTAGTTTGACAATAACAGATCTGTCATACTTGCACATACTGGCATGAAGATATTTAGGCTTAATGTTCCAAAGAACTAGCATGCGACCATGGCACCTGATACCTATGGCAAAAGTAAAAATTCCAAAACTCTCCAAAAACACCAGTTATAAGGGGAAATATGTTGATATTTGGTAGCATAGAAGGGCAGTCTTGGAACATATTTGCATGTGTTGTGCATGTTTAAAACACATTGGTGTTAAATAGGAAATTATACCTTCTAGTAGAGATAAGTTTGTAGTTTTGAACATGTATAGAAATCTAGGCTGACCCTGCCTAAATGTTCCTGGGGTGTGTGGTTTCCTTAATCCAAACCAATGGTTTTTAGTATTATGTTAAAATGTTCAAGCCCAAAATAAGAAAATGTTAGGAAACCTAGTGCAAGAGTCTCCTGTGAGCAGGGACATATGAAGCAGTTCAAACTCTTGTGAGCTGAGCAATTGTTCAGTTCACCATGTGATACACACTTTTTCAAGGGCTGAAATAACAAAAACTGTGGGCAGATCTGTGGGAGTTATTTACACTGGCTTTTGGTGGTAGGCATGGCTAGAGGGAGAGGCCAACGGAGTGAGGAGCAGCTAACAAAGAGAAGTCATAGCACCATATCACATCAACTTAATTCAGACCTTAGTACCAGCAAGACTTATAAACATGAGTGAAGGAAGGCTATTGCAAGAGAAGGAAAGCAACCAGCTGTCTTCTCAATGGCTTCTGGAGACGAAGATTATAAATTGGTTTAGCTCTGTTGTGGAAATTAGCTGTTCTTCTCTATTAAGCTTTCTGGTTAGAGCTTTTTTCTCCCTCTTAAATCCATATAGTTTAACAAATCACTTGGATCCTACCTGAGAGAGGGGAAAATGAGTTCCTTGGAAGCATGAATTTCAATATTATTTCCCCAAGTTCAGAGGATTTTGCCAGAGCATTGAGCCAGGGCTTTTTGTAGTGACCTTTAATTTGAGCCCAGACCTTGTTGTCATCTATCAAGTCAGATGGGAACAAAGGCTTGTATAAAACAGCAACATACCACTGGCTTACGAAAAATAATAGTATCAAAAGCCAAAATAGGCATAATGTCATCTGTATTTGCTTGGTCATGCCCCACACCGCATATCCTGATGTGTCTTCACTTCCTCCACACCACTGTAGCACTTGAAACACATCTGGTAGAAAAGTCCCACTGAAATGGGTGGGGAGGCCAGGCTGACCCTGTGAGTCTTAGGTGTGCTGCTGGGCATAGCTAGTAGTCTGAGAAGACTCAGGGCAAGCAAACTTCCTGCAAAGGTGTTCAGAGTGACATTGACTTTCCTAAAGTATTACAGCTCCGTCTGTTTGGTGGCTTTTCAATGAGTAAAAGAAACAACTCAGGAGCACTGAAAATCAAATTTGCATCTTTTGATAAGCACTAAGAAAAAGTGCTAGAATTTATTGGTGATCTGGTTAAAAGCCTTCCTTTCTGTTCCTGATACATTGTAGAGACACAAACTTAAGAAAAACTGACTGGGAAAATTATTTCACAAGCAGCAAGATTGCTGTCAGCAGCTTAAAATATCTTTTCTTGTCTACAGATTCACTGCTTCCATTCTCTTCAGGGGCAATATAAAAGAAATCAAGAGCACCATCTACTAGAAAAGGAGGAGACCAGCAAACTGCCACACTGCCTGATGTATTTTCCTTCTCACCTCAGGACTGTCTACTACATAATTGGCAATAAATTGTTATTACTTCCCACTATGGCAAATCCCTTTGTGGCTTTTATATAGTTTAGATAGACTATGACTGAGCCATAGAGAGAATAAAAAAAAATACAAGCATAGTGCTTAAGTGCTATCAATAAGAAAATAATATTAGTGACAATAATGTAAGGCCTGAAAAGGATTTTTGTGTTTCCCATAAGCTGTGCAATAGAAACTTTGTTCATGTGCCACATCTTGGGCCAGCTCAGTACAAAGAATATAGCTTTCTTTTTCTAATAACATATGTTATTAAAAAACGTATTTGCATCCCACCTGTTTGAAGATGTGTTGCCATTATAGTATAAGTAGGTTGTGTTAGCTGATAGAAGTAAACAATAAGAAAATTATATCACCTAAGGCTTTACTTGCTCTGTGTTGTTGGTTTTTAATTGCTTTTCTCCCTTTTTCTCCATTTCTTCTACTCTTTATGATCTTTACTCTCTTTACTGTCTTTACTGAATCTCTTAAGACTCTGAAAGTATATTTTAAAATAAAGTTTTTCTACCTTTTTTTTCCTAAACAACTGGACTTCCTGCTGGATTCCTGAGTCTATCCCAGATTCCAGAGATATTTACAGAAGCTATATCTACTAATGAAAGTAAAAGATAAACTGAAATTAACAATAATGACTCCTACATGCCTACTCCGGTAGTGTTTCATGACTTTCTTTATGGCTTTTATGTTGCTGAAAATACATTGGGATTTTTGCTTGAGGGATTGAGAGAAACAAAAGAGAGACTTGAACAATTTGCAACATGACTTGAAATGATTAGAGTAGCTGGGGTACAGGTAATGAGAAGAGATTCCATAACAAGTGACATAAAGCCCCATATTCAAGAAAAAATAAACAGTGCAGAAACAAACTAAAGAAACAGAGGGGTATGTAACCAGGCATCTAGATCCATCACTATTACAGAGGTTTTTATTTTTGCCTGGCATTTCTGTCTCAGCCATTGCTATTGCACTCCCCAAAATAACCCCCCAAGTCTTTGTCTGGAATGATTGACAAAGATCCTACGGACAATTTCACAGACTAACCTGACGCTGCTTAACTTCACAGAGTTAACCTGACACTGCAAAATTTGCTTATACATAAGCCTTTTATAAAAGTACTAGGCGACTTTAAGGTCTGTACCTAAGTTTCTTCAAATCAGGTCTAATTTTGTCCTGTGAGGTCTTGTGCTGACTCTGTTGAAGGCTTGATACTGAAAACTATAGTCTGAGTACAAGACACAGAGAAATTCTTATTTTTTCATACCAGTGCTGTCAGTAATTCATCTTTTCATCCTTACCAATATTCTAGCGTACCAAGGCAAAAATCTTCCCTTTCCACATATTCACAAGGAGGATAAAGACAGAGAGGGGGGAGAGAGAGAGAGCTCGGAGGGATGAGAATGTTCTCAGAAACACAAGTGTGGAACAAATTCGAGGTACGCTCATTAGACATGTGCTCGGAGAAAGAAGATTGCACTGAGGGTAGAATTCAACTCAAAGGAGTCCTGACATCTGCAAAAAAGCTGGAATAATTTTTCCAAAGATAGACCTGAAGGTCTTCTTATATAGAATCTTATATAGAATGAAAACCATCTTATATAGAATGAAATATACCATATATACCATCTTATATAGAATGAAAACTTTCTCATGCCCTGAAAGTCCAGATTCAGGACAATGCAAAGATTGCTTCAAGCCTTTTAGAAATATAAGGGAGAATAACATGCTTCATCTGTAAGGTGTGATTAAAATATTCTGTTATTGACTTTCCACATTACTTATGAATAATTGTTCACTGCAGAGATGTGAAGTAATGTTGGGCCAAATCCTGGGATTTTTTTTCTTTTAATTTTTCTTTATTGAGAAAAAAGTCATATTAAAGTCAAGGCATGTGAAATGTTTTTGAAATCTTTTTTATTCACAATATCTTTGCTGTTCAAACAGCACTCGTAGTATGTTAACATGTTTGTTTTCTGTTTTCTACCTGAAAGTACCACAGCCCAATAAAAACTGAAGAATACAAACTAAGCTTCAAAAAGAAAAAAGAAAAAAGGAAAAAAAACCCCAAATCTTGGAATAAAAACTGAGTCTATGCACCGGTGTTCATTTTCTGTCCTCTTGATAAACAGAGAAAACTGATTCAAAACTGACTGAACATTTACTCATCTTTCCTCAGAAACTTGGAATTTTTCCCATTGGATGCCTATAACCACACACCTTGCTAAGGTCTCTAATGTGTCTTCTTTACTCTTCAATTAAAAATAAAGTAGTTTATGCATTGGAATTTCAACACAAGGTTTCTTGATTGTTTTTGTTTATTTGCTTATTATATCTGTCTTGGAGAGATTCCCTGGATACAGTCCAATTAATTTAGGAAAAAAAAATGTTATCCCAATTAAATTTTCATTTGTCATAATGAGAGGTGTGTATAGGTACTGAAATGTTCTCATGGCAGAAAAGCCAGTATCTTTTACACCAATACATTCCTTCTATTCATGGTGCATCTTGCTTTGCATTTGCTTGCGTGATAGTAAGAAGGGAATTTGCTGGTTTTCAGATTTTATCAATGAAAAAAACCCTATTTTATGAAATAGATGTTAAGACGCGGCTACTGTGACAACAGTAGCTAAGTGTATTTAGTGTTTGATGGTCCTTTCCAGTCCCATTAGCCACACAATAAAATTCCTAGAAATCTCATTACAGAAACATCAACTTTATTAAATCACAAGGTAAATATTTTTGGATTAAATGCTGATATTTTTATCCAGCTGAACAGAATCTTATTTTACTAATGCTCCCATTATAGTTTTTTAAAAACCCTGTGGCAGAAGGTAGTATTCAGAATACAATAAATATTGGCTCGCAGCTTATGAAATAATGAGATACATATAATTTTTAAAAAGAGATGACAATAAAATTCCATGCAATGTTAATAAGAGACAATAAGAAATTGCGGGGGTGGGAGGTGAGAAGATGGAGAAGACCAAAGCGACTCTTGGAGGTACTCAACACTGATATGTTTTCATTTCAATGGACAATGATACTGGTTCCAATATCTTTGAACTGGGCATTCAAAGATATGCCCAGTTATATCTTTGAATGGTATCATAAAGCAAGTTGTTCAGAGACCACTATTTTCTAATTATATTTGTAATGCTAAAAAAAAGTAGAAATTACAAGCTAATAATTCCTTAGTGTTATTTTAATTTTTTTTCATCTTGGTGGAAAAGAATAAAAAATATTTTCTGATCCAGCAAAAACTGTGTCATGCTCTAGGTGTTTTTTTTTTTTTCTTTTTTAATAAATTGAAGTGCATTTCAAAATGCAAGAATAGAAGAATCAAAAATAATCTTTCCAACAGCTTGAATTCTTTGCAGGTTTTTATTTTTTCTTTTTCTCAATTGAAACCATTACTAGAATTCATAAAACAAGGAACTTGAAAGGACTTTGACAGGTCATCTAGCTTCTCTCTGTAAATTTGATGAATTCTGCATGAATATTTGAGTCAATCCAAAATCCACTCCTTTAGTGAAAAGTGTTTCTTCTGAAAAAAAATCACCGAGTTCTGTCATGTGGGCTAAAGTTAGGATAAAACCAACATATTTTCCCCAAAAAGTATGTGGTTTAGGGAGAGGTCCTAAAAAACTGAGAGTATAGAATATGCATTATTAGAGATGCTAGTTTATAGTCTTTTTATTCTCTAGGCCATCCCCCATCTCATAGTGATTAAATAAAATCTTAGAGAAACCGTACCCTGCAAAGAAAAATAAATGCAGTAGAATCCTGAAATTCTTTTTGTAAGGGAAAAGTCAAGGGTATATGGTGTCTAGAATAGTACAGTTAATACCTGTTTTCAGCAAACAGTCTATGTGATGTTTATGATATATCACAAATTCCTGCTCACTATGTCCCTTTGTTCTCAAGTGATGTAGAGAAGAATTTGCAGTATTTCTGAAATCAAAGGACTTGTTAGTAATTCTGAATCCTGGCTTGCATTCTTTTTTTTTTTTTCCTTTTTTTTCTTTTCTTAATTTTACCTTTCCCTGCTGTATTTTAATTTTTATTCTGATTCACCACAGAGATGTCACCAATCTCCTATGCACCAGCTATCCGCTCAGTGTCTAATCACCAGCCCTTCAAGTGAAATAGAAATATCGATTTCACAATAGTCTGAAAACAGAAGTAAACAACTTTGGAGTTCTGCTCTGAATGTATGCGCTTCCTAGTTACTACTACAAGCTTTCATAGATTTATAGCACTCTGTTAGGCTCTGTCTGGCTGGTTTTAGAATGCTCATTTTCTAATGAAAACTGTTTATTTGATGTGCCTAAGCTAACATTGCCCTTTCCTATAAAACTGAATCACTCAGTGTATGTGAATACAAAATTCTGCAGGGCTGTTTCAGATGTCTATGCTAAATGAGCTCGGGTGAATGATAGGAAGGGTCATGCAACTTGATACAGGTCAAAAATCTAACCACTGAAATAGCTGTTATAATGGTAAAATAAAATATCATCATTGCTGTATAAAGCAAAAAAACTGTTAAGTGTGAAATACATTAGTAAAGTGTTTGAGTTCTCACAAGAAGAGCTGTAGTAAAGATGACTATACTCCAAACTTTTGCGCAGACTGTTTCTGCATATATGTGGCTTCCTTTCATGATGAATGGTTTTATGTTCCTGGACAATGTGGTAGTCCCACTGAGTGTTTAAGAACAACACAGCAAGTCCAATATCAATGTCTTTGCAAAGTAGTGATGGCTGCAGGATAGAGTTCACTATGCTTGAAAACCCCAACTTTAAAGAGAGTTGTTTGCATTCCAGATACCAACATTAACTCAAACTTTTGTTTCGAATGGCTATAGGTTTATCAGCCTGAAAATCTAATTCTCATAGAATGACAGTCTGTAGGATAATAGTAATTAATTACCTGAAGATAAGTAAACCTGTACCTATACACTGAATTTTAAACTGAAAAATTATTCTACCTTATCATTCTTGATGGTACAGAGGACAAAAGGGTGAATAATACAGAGATTGAACACAAATGTTTATTAAAAACATGGGGAGAGATTCAAAATAGTGACTTGCTTTTGTGCCTATGTGGATGTGTTTACATACACCTATCTTAGTATTGTAGCTTTATATAGCCCATACGTATGTGCTGTATTACCATTTATATCAATCTGTATTTATACAAAGCAAGAACTCTTAATCTGTAAAAAATAGTCATATGAAAAAAATATTACTTTATACATGTATTTATAGGATTGAATTTCTAAGTGTTTTTGAATTTTTGTACACCAGGTAGAATTCTCACCCTTATGCTGTTGTAGCATTAAAGTATGCTGTTTATACTATATATGTTTTCTGACATTTCCTCAGTCTGTGCTTCTCCCACACCCTTTCACATGAGCCATATGTTTAAACCTCACAAAGACCTCATTTTGTTTTTGACTGAGGTACAAGATGATACTATTTTTTTCTGGTTCATTTATAAGAAACATGATTCCAGATTGATATTCCAAACAGCCACACATGGAAAAGCCTTCTTGCTCTCAATAATATACAGGCATTTGATTTTTACAGTAGTGTACATCCATTATAAAATGATTACATAGGTGCACTCCCCCCAAAAAAATCTTCTTACTATTTTTTTTTCTTTTTGCTTTTCTTTCTGTCCCAGATGACTATATACAATTATTACAATTAAGACAAACTAATATTTGGATGACTCGCATCATGAATCAGAGCCCTGCAGGCACAACTGATGAAAATCAGTTCCCCAAGGTGCCTTTTTGGTAAATAACAACCAGCACCATATATGAGACCAGAGATCTGACAGAAAGTTTTGGTCAATATCAAGTGCCAATTATATAGAATTTTATTTGAACCAATCATCAGAATTACAACTTCCACAAGATCCTTTCAATTGCAATTACAAAATTGTTTAACAGCTTTTTGCCACACAACATTCTTCTGCTTTTCACACTTAACTGCTGTATCATCTGTAGTAAAAAGAAAGGATAGGGTGCTTAAGCGAAAGTGTCATCTTTTTGGCCCTGTGGAAGTACATCATTAGCTATGTCTCAATTTCAGTATTCCAATGTGAAATGTGAAAAATGTGATAGGATTCATTTACTTTGCATTTGAACTAATATGATTTATCTGAGTTGTGAATAACTCTCAGGCTATTCAGTTGGTGTTTTCTATAACAAAAGTATTTATATTTAAAATCTAGTGAAGGCACAGATTTGTCGTTCAGGATGGATTTTCTCTAGCCCTGATTCTACTTCTGTTTTAAATATCAAAGTAATGCTAATGAAACATATAGTCAGGTGTGTTCTTCTGGATAGGCATTGGGGGAGTATGAAGGATTTAGCTCACGAATGGGCTTCAGTGTGTTTCTGAATTACACAAGGCAGAACAGAGCTAAAAACTCCCCTCCCTCTGCTCCTTACAATGGATAAGATACTTCTGGAGATGTGTAGATTTGTAAGATTTTGTGGGTTGCATTTCTATTTGTTTTTCTGTGCTTTTTGAGTTTCTTTTGGAAGCCTAATTGGTTATCAAACCTTAACAGAGTATTCTGATTACCACAGCCTAAAATACTTTGGTAGGTACTTTATTAAAAAGTCGTTAACAGCACTGGTTATTATCTAGATGTTATGATAGCATTTTATTATAAATTTAATTTTAATAAAAGCATTTTATTAAATGCTTTTTTTCACAAGCATTTATATTCAGTCTCTGTATTATTCATCCCTTTGTCCTCTATACCATCAAGAATGATAAGGTAGAATAATTTCTCCATTTAAAGTTATCTAGATTTTATTCAGTCATAGACAATGGTTCCTTTGGTTTTGGTGGGAACCACATAATAGTCTTTGTTATTACATCATTATCAAAAAAATCGCAAAACATTTTATGAAATTTAAATTCATACTGTATTTTCATGTATAGAATTTGTGCCATGTAACCCACTTGACGTCAGTTACGATCATCTACTGGGAAAAAACCAAAGTTTGGAGGTAGCCTTTCAATTTTTTATCAACACATTCTAATAGTGAAACTGTGGCTGAATCATGGAGTTTTAAAATTTGTTTTCACATAAAATTTCTATATTATGTATGTGGAACTGTGGTAATTTTTACATGACGGATGGACTGTATCTCTATATAGGTACAGACATATAGATATAGCTATTCTAAAAATGCAGTGATAAGAAACAAAGTGGCAACTCTGCTTTTGTTCACATCTTTCTCAGTGAGGGACTCCACTGAATAAAGTAGAAAGTAGGTAAGATTTTAACAGGTTTGTCCTCTCTTCCTTCTTTGAACCACTAGAAAATGCTGCCTCTGAAATAAATGTACCTCTTTGACACAAGGTTGAATGCAATTATTTTCTTTAATGGGACAGTTCCTGCTCTGGAATGCAAACAACAAAAATATCATCCAGTTTGACTAGGGACAAAGTCAGCCAGATTGTATTAAAAACAGGATCATCGAAATTCTTTTTGCAGTCAGTAAAGAAGTTCCCACTGGCTTCAATAACTATATGCCTAGGGCTTAAAATTCAACACGAATACCAGATGGGTGAACCTTGCAATTCTTTCTCTTCTTTTTATACTATAAATTATTATATTTTGTATTCCTTTGCAATTTCTTTCTGTTCCTGTGTCGTATATGAATGGGATTTTCAAAAGGACTGGTTGCAGGTCTAATGCAGTTTCTGCTGAAGTCTATGACAGCCTTGTCAGTAACCTCAATGGCAACAGGTAAACTAATGGGGAATTAAGAAATTCCCCCCCTATTAAATGTTAGTTTCTTTCTAAAAGAAAGAAAGAAAGAGTAGATTGATTATTTTACTGTTATTATTATTTTAGTATTAGTTTTACCTAATAAATCAAAGCTCTGCCTGTTACTTTGGTAGCTTATTTATTTTTCTATTGTTTATAACAACTATAGTTTTGGTATTTATGAGAAAAACAGGTTGATAAAAAATATATGGATCAAGAAATTATCAGCAGTAACCGAGCACCAGCAACGTTAGGCTGAATTGTAACTGCTGGCTGTATTCAGGAGACTTCTGTCATTGAATCCTTTTCTTCAGAAAAAATTTTGTTGCTTAGACAAGTAAACAGGGCGACACAGTCATTTCATTAATTTTATTCATTTTCTTAGACTTTTATGCATTGTCATACCTAATAGTCTTGCAGCCCTCAGTATTTCACAATATCCCATTGTAGAGCTCAATGGTTTATATGCTGACACTCTTTTCAAATAAAGCAAGAGTGATATAAACAAATGCTTAGCCTGCAGCAAAGCTCAACTGTTAGGGAGTAATGTGAACTGCTGAAGAATCTGGCTTCAGAACAAATTAGTGGGGTTTTGTTGTTGTTTTGTAGTATTGCCAGAAAGCACTTTGCTGAAGGGTCAAATAGGGGAAATAATGCCAGTTAGCAATACTGCAGAGTACCTTCTTCCTAGCAGCATTCATTTCAATGTAATGCACAGAAGCCAATAAGAATTTGAGAAAACAGTGCAACCATTTTTTCTCTTGCAATTTTTTTTACACATAAAAATGCAATGGAACCATTACAATATAAAGTCCTACCAGACCTGAGTGGCCATGTGGTACTCTTACAGTGCTTGAACCACTCATTCAGTGTTTCTGATCTGGGAAATCAAGAGGAAGGGAGGAGGAGGAGTGACAGAAAACACCTTATTTCAAATATGCTCTGAAGAGAAGCTCTGGAATCAAGTGAACTTGCTGCTTGCTAAATTTGCCTTTCTACTGCTTCTTTCTATGGATATATACCAGAAAGAAAAATGGCCTTTCCCTTCTTTTTAGCTGTGTTATAGATAAGAAACACAGCTGGCTGATTTGGGCTTCCTTTTACAGAGAAAGCAGAAGTAGACAATCGCTTGGGTCAAACACCTCTATTTTTTACAGTTAAAGCCTCTTTGGGAATATTCAGTATGGTCAGAGGGTTTTTTTTTATTTTATTAAAGCATCATCCTAATTTTGCTTGGACTTACTCCTCCATCTTTGATGAAAAGTTTAATAATAATATGACCTAAAAGTCTAGAGCTTTTTAAAAAAATATATATAGTAGTCATGTTAAGCATATACTACCTACTGCTGGTTCAAAGCTTAGAGCATTTTGTACTGGCTCAAGTGTTACCTAAGTACACACAGTAGGAAGCAAGCTGTCCCACAGTTTCTCCTTCCTGTTATTAGTCACTGAGAAGTAACACCTGGTGCAGATAAAAAACCTGTTCTTTATTAGTTGGGTATTCAGCAGGTCTATCGCTTCATGTGATCACATGACACATAATAATTCACCTTCCTCAAAGAGGATATTTATAAATTTTTAAATTCAATTCTGTATACAGAAAAATTATAAGTACTATTCCAACATCCAGGTTCTGCAACACTCTGAGTCATCTCCATGAATCTCTTAAAAAGTTGATTGATTTAATTAAAATTTAAGGTACTCAACATCTGTGAATTCTAAACGTCCATACACTTCTAGTTTCTCACTGCTGGTTTGGGCAGATCTGGGATATAATTCCATTCTAAGTAGCTTTGAGCGGTATTCAGTTTACCATTCGAAGAATGGTAAGAACGAAATGAGAGATGAGAAGGTGTGAAGCCACATCATGAAACCATTTCTTCAGGAGGAGTCCAATATATCAGCAAGAGTCAGTGTGCTCTTACCTATGTAAACTCTCTGAGAAGCCACAAGATGCTGCCAAAATGCTGAGGACCTTTTCTTTCTTGCCATTTGCATGTCCAGCAGCATCTTTCCCCATATAGTTGTGTACACTAGTACTGGCTCTTAAGCATGTCTGAATCTTTATGTGGCTTTGTTATAATATTTAGATATTGAAATACACAGCTATATTTTCTATTACCCTTATTTTTTTCACTAAGATAAGTCATTCTTTCTACTTATAATTACATCTGAAAACATGTCTCAGTCAACTCATGGTAGAAAGATAAAGTAAAAATACTCTAAAAGATTCAATTAATTTTCATCACTAATGAATGCATTGGAATTTAAAAGTAAGTGATTATTCCATAGAGATAAGTATAAAAATAAATATCCAGAGAAAGGCTGCAATAACTAAATAATTGATTAATCAATTAATAATTCTGCATACATTTAATTAATCAGATAGAAGCATCATAGAACAAAACAGAGTCTTTATATAAATGGAGCTGGAATTTTAGTCATTAAAAAATAGCCAGCTGTTCTTTTGATAGATAAGTTCTTTGCTATAAATACAAACATGTGTTCTTTTTCTCTGTTTTGATAAATCAACAAGAGAATTCAGGAATAAAGACTTTCCTCCTGTTAGATACAGATTACTTTAGCTGATTTTCAACTTATACTTTTTATTACTTGTTTTTATGAGAAATATGTGAGATTTGGGATATATTATTACCATGTAGTAATCAATAATTACTTGCAAAAAGCCTTCTTTAAAATGTTAGGCTGACTAGATTTTTTTCTACTAATGAATTTACAGGTAGATACGTGTTCCAAGAAGGGCACTGAATCAGCTTCCTTTGGCTCATACCTATTATCCAGATGCATACCTGGAAGACTTGGCTAGTTTCTTTTTCTTCCTTGCTTTTCCTTGCCTTGCCTTACCTTGTCTCATCGTGCCTTTTATGAAATTAACTCCTGATTCCTTACTAGCATTATATCTTATATTTTCACAAGTAGTTCAGAATTTCCTATTTACAAGTAAGATACTTCTAATATTCAGTGTGTCCATTACTACTCCATGAATTTACAAGGAATTTCTACCTTTTCAAGTTGCAAAGTCTCATATATTGGAACTAGACAGCAGTGGTCATATTAGTGAACTGCTTAACAGCTCGGCAAAATGAACTGCTTAATCACTTCTGTCTCTATTCCTTGGTCCTTGTCTGTACCTTAGTGTCCTGGTTTCGGCTGGGATAGAGTTAATTTTCTTCCTAGTAGATGGTATAGTGCTGTGCTTTGGATTTTAGTATGAGAATAATATTGATAACATGCTGATGTTTTGGCTGTCGCTAAGCGGTATTTACATTGGTCAAGGACTTTTTTTTTTCCTTCAGCTCCCCATGCTCTGCCAGGTGCCCAAGAAATGGGAGGGGGCACAGCCAGGATAGTTGATCCAAACTGACCAAAGGGCTATTCCATACCATATGATGTCATGCCCAGTATATAAACTGGGGGAGTTGGCCAGGGGGTAGCGATCGCTGCTCAGGGACTGGCTGGGCGTCGGTCGGCGGGTGGTGAGCGGTTGTATAATTTTTTTTTTTTCCCCCTTTTTTCCCTCCCTTGGGTTTTGTCCTCTCTCTCTCTCTCTCGTTGTTTTCCTTCTCATTATAATTCATTATTATTATTACTATTATTTTGTTCCAATTATTCAACTGTTCTTATCTCAACCCACGAGTTTTCTTACTTTTGCTCTTCCGATTCTCTCCCCCATCCCACCAGGGGGGAAGTGAGCGAGCGGCTGCGTGGTGCTTAGCTGCCAGATGGGGCTTAACCACGACAGTCCTTTTTGGCGCCCAACGTGGGGCCCGAAGGGTTTGAGATAATAACAGATTAACCAGAGCGTATTAAGGAATTCAGATCTGTTAGTAGTTGTGGGATGTGATATTGATCCATCTGTTCCTAGCATTGGTTTACCTGATCTGCACCATGCTCATTTTTTTGCTGTACATGTTAAAGATCAGTGTTGGTTTTTGCAGTTTGCTGTGCTCTGCTTTAATTGGTGATGTTTTGCCTGTGAGATTTGTTATTAAAACAGTGACCTTGGGTTTATTTTGGTATCTAAGTGCTGTACTGAAACTGTTATTGTATGTCGGGTATCATCTTATGGAGACAATTCGCAATTATACCTCTTCCTCTGAGAGGTTTTTTATGGAGGAAATGCAGAATTGTACCTTCACTACTTTCTTCTACAATGCTTCCTCCTTCATTACAATAACTTTTTAGTATTTTGAACAACCTTGGGTAGTTAAGGTACTTCTATTGGTATTGCTTGGGAATATTGTTTCGATCTTGTCCAAGGTTAGTAAGCAATTTAAGAACATCATTCAGAGATCTGCCCCAAGGCTGGATAGTTATGAGTGGCAGGGTGTGTGGGATAGCATGGGCAAATGCCTAGGACGGTGGGCACCTCCAGTGTTTTGGAACTTCACCCCTGAACAAGTGCAGAATCCTGAAAAATTAGTAGACTATTTGGAAAAATTATGCTGTCACCCTGGCAATTCTAGGGAGACACAAATCACTGCAATGTGCTGGGGTCTGGCCCATGCCTACTGAGCCCTGTTCAACACTATTCAGAACCCTCAAGGATCTGGTGACAAAATGACAGGCACTGCGGCTGTTCTGATTACCCCTACGACAGGCACTGTGGCTGTTCCGATTACCCCTACGACAGGCACTGCGGCTGTTCCGATTACCCCTGCGACAGGTACTGCGGCTGTTCCGGTTACCCCTGCGACAGGCACTGCGGCTGTTCCGATTACCCCTACGACAGGCACTGCGGCTGTTCCGATTACCCCTACGACAGGTACTGCGGCTGTTCCGGTTACCCCTACGGCAGGCACTGCGGCTGTTCGGTTACCCCTGCGACAGGCACTGCGGCTGGCCCAGCCCCGCCTGCAACAGGCACTGCAGCTGCAGCTGCTCCAGACAACTCCGTTACAAGCATTGCGGTTCAGACAGGGAACGAACCCGTGTCAGTATCAGTTGCCCCTATACGTAAAAAGAAATCCTGGAAGCGAAAGTCAGCTCATTTAGAAAGGGAAGATGAAAGAGCAGGGCCATCACAGGGAGAGGAAGAGGAAGAGGAAGAGGAAGAACTCGTAAATGAGACAGAAACCACCCGATCCCTATCCCTGAGTGAGCTGCGAGATATGCAAAAAGATTTCAGCTGTCGTCCAGGGGAGCACATTGTCACCTGGCTGCTCTGATGCTGGGATAGCGGGGCCAGTAGCCTGGAATTGGAGGGTAAGGAAGCCAAGCAGCTGGGATCTATTTCTAGGGAAGGGGGCATTGACAAAGCAATTGGAAAAGGGCAACCAGCCCGCAGCCTCTGAAGGCGACTCCTGTCAGCTATAAAAGAAAGATATCCCTTCAAGGAAGATGTTGTATATCGCCCCAGGAAATGGACCACCATGGAGAAAGGTATCCAGTACCTGAGGGAATTAGCTGTGCTGGAAGTGATTTATGGTGACCTGGATGACGTGCGGTCACCCACAGATCCAGATGAGGTCCAGTGCACAAGACCTATGTGGCGGAAGTTGGTACGAAACGCACCACCGTCATGTGCCAACTCATTGGCAATACTGACCTGGAAAGATGGAGACGGTCCAATAGTGAATGAAGCTGCTAGTAACCTCCGGGAATATGAAGAAAGTATCTCTTACTCCCTTGTCTCAGCTGTGGAGAAACTGTCCCGGGAGTTCCAACGGTTCAAAGAAGATATGTCCTACTCCCCACCTGTACGGACCAGTGTCTCAGCTATTAGGAGTCAGCGTTCTTCTGCTCAAGAGAGAGGATATAGAGGATACACACCTGTGCAGGCACCCTATGGTTTTACCTGCGTGACCGTGGAGAGGACATGAGGAAGTGGGATGGAAAACCTACCTCAACCCTAGAGGCATGGGTACGTGAGTTGCAAGGAAAAACAATCACCATAAGGGGGTTCTTCCAGGAAAATTGCTGCTCCGGTTTCCAGTGGACAGTTCCCCAGACAGAGTAGAAGGGCTGATCTTACTTCTGATTTTAATGAAGAAACTTCTGACTCATATACACAAGAAATGGGTAATGAATATTATGACCAGGATTAGGGGGGCCCTGCCTCCAGCCAGGTGGAGGAAAGGGACAACCGGGTTTACTGGACTGTGTGGATTCGATGGCCTGGCCCATCAGACCCACAGGAGTATAAGGCTCTAGTAGACACTGGTGCACAGTGTACCCTAATGCCATCAAGCTACATAGGGGCAGAACCCATCTGTATTTGTGGAGTGACAGGGGGATCCCAACAGCTGACTGTATTGGAGGCCGAAGTGAGCCTAACTGGGAATAAGTGGCAAAAGCACCCCATTGTGACAGGCCCAGAGACTCCGTGCATCCTCAGCATAGACTTCCTCAGGAGAGGGTATTTCAAGGACCCGAAAGGGTACCGGTGGGCTTTTGGTATAGCTGCCTTGGAGATGGAGGACACTAAACAGCTATCTACCTTGCCCGGTCTCTCGGAGGACCCTTCTGTTGTGGGGTTGCTGAGGGTTGAAGAACAACAGGTGCCAATTGCTACCACAACGGTGCACCGGAGGCAATATCGTACCAACCGAGACTCCCTGATTCCCATCCATGAGCTGATTCGTCGACTGGAGAGCAAAGGAGTGATCAGTAAGACTCGCTCACCTTTTAACAGTCCTATATGGCCAGTGCAAAAGTCTGATGGAGAGTGGAGACTGACAGTAGACTATCGTGGCCTGAATGAAGTCACATCGCCCCTGAGTGCTGCCGTGCCGGGCATGCTGGAACTCCAATACGAACTGGAGTCAAAAGCAGCCAAATGGTATGCTACAATTGATATCGCTAATGCGTTTTTCTCGATCCCTTTGGCAGCAGAGTGCAGGCCACAGTTTGCTTTCACTTGGAGGGGCGTTCAGTACACCTGGAATCGACTGCCCCAGGGGTGGAAACACAGCCCTACCATTTGCCATGGACTGATTCAGACTGCACTGGAATAGGGCGAAGCTCCAGAACATCTGCAATACATTGTTGACGTCATCGTGTGGGGCAACACAGCAGAGGAAGTTTTTGAGAAAGGGAAGAAAATAGTCCAGATCCTCCTGAAAGCCGGCTTTGCCATAAAACAAAGTAAGGTCAAGGGACCTGCACAGGAGATCCAGTTTTTAGGAATAAAATGGCAAGATGGATGTCGTCAGATCCCAATGGATGTGATTAACAAAATAACAGCCATGTCTCCACCAGCTAGCAAAAAGGAAACACAAGCTTTCTTAGGCGTTGTGGGTTTTTGGAGAATGCATATTCTAAATTACAGTCTGATCGTAAGCCCTCTCTACCAAGTGACCCGGAAGAAGAACGATTTCAAATGGGGCCCTGAGCAACAACAAGCCTTTGAACAAATTAAACGGGAGATAGTTCATGCAGTAGCCCTTGGGCCAGTCCGGGCAGGGCAAGACGTAAAAAATGTGCTCTACACTGCAGCTGGAGAGAATGACCCTACCTGGAGCCTCTGGCAGAAAGCACCAGGGGAGACTCGAGGTCGACCCCTAGGGTTTTGGAGTCAGGGATACAGAGGATCCAAGGCCCGCTATACTCCAACTGAAAAAGAGATATTAGCAGCATATGAAGGGGTTCGAGCTGCTTCAGAAGTGGTTGGTACTGAAGCACAACTCCTCTTGGCACCTCGACTGCCGGTGCTGGGCTGGATGTTCAAAGGGAGTGTCCTCTCTACACATCATGCAACTGATGCTACGTGGAGTAAGTGGGTTGCACTGATCACACAACGGGCTCGGATAGGAAACCCCAATCGCCCAGGAATCTTGGAAGTAATTATGGACTGGCCAGAAGGCAAAGATTTCGGAATATCGCCAGAGGAGGAGGTGACGCGTGCTGAGGAGGCCCCACTGTACAATAAATTACCAGAAAATGAAAAGCAATATGCCCTGTTCACTGATGGGTCCTGTCATATTGTAGGAAAGCATCGGAGGTGGAAGGCTGCTGTATGGAGTCCTATATGACAAGTGGTAGAAACTGCTGAAGGAGACGGTGAATCGAGCCAATTTGCAGAAGTAAAAGCCATTCAGCTGGCTTTAGACATTGCTGAACGAGAAAAGTGGCCAGTGCTCTGTCTCTATACTGACTCATGGATGGTGGCAAATGCCCTGTGGGGGTGGTTACAGCAATGGAAGCAGAACAATTGGCAGTGCAGAGGCAAACCCATCTGGGCTGCTGCATTGTGGCAAGATATTGCTGCCCGGGTAGAGAACCTGGTTGTAAAAGTACGTCACGTAGATGCTCACGTACCCAAGAGTCGGGCCACTGAGGAACATCAAAACAACCAGCAGGTGGATCAGGCTGCTAAGATTGAAGTGGCTCAGGTGGATCTGGACTGGCAACATAAGGGTGAATTATTTATAGCTTGGTGGGCCCATGACACCTCAGGCCATCAAGGAAGAGATGCAACATATAGATGGGCTCGTGATCGAGGGGTGGACTTAACCATGGACACTATTGCACAGGTTATCCATGAATGTGAAACATGTGCTGCAATTAAACAAGCCAAGTGGTTAAAGCCTCTGTGGTATGGAGGGCGATGGCTGAAATATAAATATGGGGAGGCCTGGCAGATCGATTATATCACGCTCCCACAAACCCGCCAAGGCAAGCGCTATGTGCTTACAATGGTGGAAGCAACCACCGGATGGCTGGAAACATATCCTGTACCCCACGCCACCGCCCGGAACACTATCCTGGGCCTTGAAAAGCAAGTCCTGTGGTGACATGGCACCCCAGAAAGAATTGAGTCAGACAACGGAACACATTTTCAAAACAACCTCATAGACACCTGGGCCAAAGAGCACGGCATTGAGTGGGTATATCACATGCCCTATCATGCACCAGCCTCTGGGAAAATTGAACAATACAATGGGCTGTTAAAGACTACACTGCGAGCAATGGGTGGTGGGACATTCAAACATTGGGATACACATTTAGCAAAGGCCACCTGGTTAGTCAACATTAGAGGATCTGTCAATCGAGCTGGCCCTGCCCAATCAAAACTTTTACGCACTGTAGAAGGGGATAAGGTCCCTGTAGTACACATAAAAAACATGCTGGGGAAGACAGTCTGGGTTACTCCTGCCTCAGGCAAAGGCAAGCCCATTCGTGGGATTGCTTTTGCTCAAGGACCCGGGTGCACTTGGTGGGTAATGCGAAAGGATGGGGAAGTCCGATGTGTACCTCAAGGGGATTTGATTTTGGGTGAGAATAGCCAATGAACTAAATGGTATGATGTTAACTGCTATATAATACTGTGTGTCATCACTTTTATGGTTACTATACACCATGTCAATGGTATTTCAATAACGATCATCCAGATTAGTGAAGAATGAACTTCAATGAAAGCAAGCAAAGTGCAGTGGTGATGGAACCAGAACTGTCTTCAGCATGCAACAATCCAGCACCATACACCATCTCTTCTGCCATGAAGGACTATTATGACAGATGGAGCCCAAAGTCATGGACTAAATGAACTTAATAAATATTTTAGAAGGATGGACCATGGACCAAGGGAATGATAACTGTGTGTACATATATATATATATATATCAAGAGACAGGAAAAGTGGTGGTGATTAATTGTATTAGAAAGGGTAGAACCTGGGCATGACGTAAATGGTATCGAATAAGGGGTGGATACTGTCCTGGTTTCGGCTGGGATAGAGTTAATTTTCTTCCTAGTAGCTGGTATAGTGCTGTGCTTTGGATTTTAGTATGAGAATAATATTGATAACATGCTGATGTTTTGGCTGTCGCTAAGCGGTATTTACATTGGTCAAGGACTTTTTTCTTTCCCTTCAGCTCCCCATGCTCTGCCAGGTGCCCAAGAAATGGGAGGGGGCACAGCCAGGATAGTTGATCCAAACTGACCAAAGGGCTATTCCATACCATATGATGTCATGCCCAGTATATAAACTGGGGGAGTTGGCCAGGGGGTAGCGATCGCTGCTCGGGGACTGGCTGGGCGTCGGTCAGCGGGTGGTGAGCGGTTGTATAATTTTTTTTTTTTTTTCCTTTTTTCCCTCCCTAGGGTTTTTTTCCCCTCTCTCTCTCTCTCTCTCGTTGTTTTCCTTCTCATTATAATTCATTATTATTATTATTATTATTATTATTATTATTATTTTGTTCCAATTATTCAACTGTTCTTATCTCAACCCACGAGTTTTCTTACTTTTGCTCTTCCGATTCTCTTCCCCATCCCACCAGGGGGCAGGTGAGCGAGCGGCTGCGTGGTGCTTAGTTGCCAGCTGGGGCTAAACCATGACACTTAGATACAGCAATACACAACTGTCTCTCACAGGATCAAATCCACCTTCTATCAAAGTCAGAAGCTGGACTGAGCTCAAGTGGTTTTATGATATGTCATGGCTAGAGGACTACTGCAATGATTTGGCCACTTTCTTGTTCCTGAAAGCACTCCTTCAGGCAGGACCTCATTCTTGTATCTATTTGAAAGTGGCTTTCTGGAATTCTTCTGCTCTTAAACTAAATCTGGGTACAGCACACTCATGGTTGCTTAGCATGCAATTTCACATGCCAGATACATTTTCTTCTCTTTGAAAGAAGGCGTTCAATACATATACTTTTAGCAGTGCAGTACATGGAATGAGCAAACTTCTTAAAATACATGAAATTAAGCACTAGATAAAAAAACCCAAATAAATGAACAAACAAACAAAAAAACCCACTGTAAAGCATGTGAATGTTTTACTTACCTGAGGATACAAGGCAGGGCCAGACTCCCTTATCACCAGAGTAGAGCTGCAGGCAACAGACAGTGGGGAAAGTGGTCCAAGGGAGAGCCCTAGGAGAGCAAGCTCCTACTGAAGGGGAAGCAGCATAAATTGGGGTGGCAGCCACCTGTGGCTGCTGTTCACACACCTCAAAACTTGCCTGAGCAGCAATGATCAGTTTTGAAGGCTCTGCTTAAGCAAATGTCATAGCAGTGACATAGATATTTTCTGATCCCTCACCATCTGCCTCTCAGGCAATCTCCCTTTTGTCTGCTTAGCTGCTTGCAGGGCCCAGGCTGGTCTCCATACTTTCTAAACATTATGTGGTTTAGGTTTTTCCCTTGTTTGCAAAATTATTCTTTTATAAATCTCCACTCTTTCTCTGTGAGGCAGTTCTAGATATTACCTCAGTCTGAACTGTAAATCCTAGATATGAAAATTTCTATTTTCTATAACCTGTTTTATACAGTTAGATGTTATTTGATTATTTGCCATTCAGATTTATTATGCTGAAAATACTTTTTATTACTAGTCTTGTCTCCAAATAAGATCATACTTTCTTCTGCCACCACTAGTTCCTCCCCCTCTTGCTGTTTATTCCCTCTCTCTAATTCAGGAATCTTATACACAAAATCCTTTTTTGTGGTAGAGAACTATTGCCATTAGCAGAGTTTTTTCAGATCCATACCAAGAAAATATGTTAGGATTTTGAATTATTCATTAAAGTGACTGGTCTTACCAAGATCATCTTAAACAGTCTGGTTTATTTCCTGTTGTTTTGACAGCAGCTAGGTCATACAACAGCTTTTGAGCTTTAAGAGACAGCCATGGGAATCAATACTATTGTATAAGTATATAGTATAGGACAGCCCCTAAATTGAAATAACAAAACTTAGAGAAGGGTACAGGCAAGGCAGTCCATTCATAAGGAATCACAGAGGCAGTTACTGAGCTCAGGCTAGATTCCGTTGTGGTGCTTCATACATGTTAGTGTAACCTCTATATTGCTATGTTATATTTTTATTAAATCCAAGAAAACAAAAGGAACTCTAAATAAATGAACATTCCTACACAGTGAAGCAGACCTTCTAGAAAGAAACAGACCTTTTAAAAATAATGAAAAAAGTTTAAAATTATTGTTCACACATACAATCTCCTTTTTTCACAAATATTTTCTTAGGGCTACAGAATACATAACACTCAGAGAATTCTGTCAAGATCACAGATAATTTTCAAAGATACGTCCTGTAATTTAGTTTCGCCCATTTGTGAGGTCCATATCTGGCATTACTGTTTGGGGATTGTTTACTTTTTTTTTACGATTTGAAAATCTACAAAAGAGTTTATTTCAGAGAAAAACGGTTTATTTGGGAGAATTACCCTTTTTTGCTGGAAATGTTTTAATTTAAACATGAAAATGCCATGGAGCATGGAATTCTGTTTCATTCTCAATTTGCAGTGAAATTAAAACATGCTGAGCATTTTAAATTATGTAAGCAATGCTCCCATTGCCTCCCTTTTCCTAATGAGTAATTATCTTCATTTTCTTTAGTATTTTAAAAAAATCACATTGCTTCTCCCTTATTAATCACATTAACCTTCTGCATAATCCCACAGTAAAAGCACAATTCACAATTTCTGACATTTGCAAGCTCTCTCCATGGAAACTAGAAAGACACTAGAAATTCAAATTTATATCCAATCTCTTTAAAATCTCCCTTATGTTGTTTGTGCTTTCTTCCCTCCTGTTATATAGATTATGCTTTTTTCCCTTTTCCTGCCTTCAGTTTTCTCCTAGGCTGTCCCATTTACTTGAAATGTCCTCTTTCTCTACTTTTCTTACATCACAGCCACTCCCTATTGAAGACAAAGTTACACAGTATAAACTAAATAAAAATAGCATGGCAAACATAACATGAAAAACAAGGAAAAATTTCTTATAAGGTAGATTTTTGTTTTGACACAAGCCTGTTGAAGATTCCTGAACATGAAAATCTCTGATAAAAAGGTATGGAAAGATGTGAAAATGTTGTTTTTAAAAAGGTACCAAGCTGTAAAATCAAAAAAATACTTCCACAGAAACAAGATTGAATATAGGTGGTATCTAAGAATGAGAAATGTAAGCCTGGTGAAACAGGAGCCCCAATGCCAATATGTTATTCACTTGCATATAACATGTACTGGAATGTTTTATATCATGGATCTGTAAGTTGTAACTGTTTGTTGTTTTTTTTTTTTCTTTTTTTTTCTTTTTTTTTCCTTACATTCCCTTGGTATTCTTTGTTTTAGTGTATAAAATCTTGGTATTCGTTGAGATGATAAGAAGAAATATGCAAATATTGAGATTCATATACTGGGAAAACGGAAGACCTTCTTTCTTTAAGGTCTCCTGAAACTGCCTTTCCAGTCCAATATTTCAGGTTCAATTAATTTGAGCAATTTTACTGAACATCTCAACAATTGAATTTACAATGTTTTCAATTTCAGCCATCACTAGTCAGGAGTCAGACACTGACCTTGTAGCAAAAGTGAGAATTACAATCCAATTCTTTTTGATGCTCATATTCTTGAAAATAGTAATGTTGGCTACTGCATAGAATTACAGGTATTAAACATTACCTAATTCACCTAACCTGAAGAGGATCTAATCAAGCCTTCTATCTCAAGCAGTTCAAGCTCATTATTTTGTTAAAGAGCAAATGCTTTCACCATTTTCAATGGGTATTCTTTTGTGCCCACAATATATAAAAATAATTATCAGATAATTGTGAAATTCCAAGGAAAAACATACAGATTGTTTTTCTAATTTTTAGCAGTCAAGTCCAGGATGGTCAGGTTATACAAATTCAATATTAATCCAATTTTAGGTTTCTGAGGTAGAGGGACTGCCTTTTTTTTTCCCCTCAAGAAGTCAGAAAATTCCTTTTCTCTTTTTTTTATGCCAAAAAAGCTACTTAGGAGGAGAAATATGCTATGTCCTATTGTTGGATCCGTGCATTGCCAATGCAACATTTAATTGTTTCCAATGATATTATTGGAATAAAACCAGCCCTCTGACTAGGGAAGTAAATGAAGCCAAATTCTTTCATAGGACTCCCGACTGAAAGCATTTCAAAACAGAAACCTGTTAGAAACCATGTTAACCTGTAAAGTGTTGAAAACAATCCGTCACAATGTGCACTTCCCTGTCCCTTCCCTTAAGTATATCCTTCCACTTTGTCTGCGTGTGTCTTCTATGTTCTCTACCCTCCAAAGAAAACAGGGTCATGGACTTGGGGAAACTATGAAAACCAGTATTTTTAAAACAATGTTCCAGCCTTCTGCATAAAGGACTATGTATGTTCCTTAAAAAGTTAACTGACTCTGCACAGAGAGCATGCAGAGAGAAATGTAAAGCCACCACACTATCTATGCTCAGTAAGATCTGCCCCATTGCTCTCATAACAAGCTGATGAGGTGCCAGAAAGGCAGAGTACAACTGGGAAGAAAATATACTCAGATCTTTGCACAGAAGGAACTTTTCCAGTGCACAGTATTTTTAAACATACATACTCACCAATTCAACTGCAAATGGAAAAACTTAATGTTAACTCATTGATGATCTGAAACCACTGGCATCTTAAGGTTCTCTCTTAGGAAGGATAAGTAGACACAGATGAGAGCACAGAGGAGTAAGCATCATTTTTGTGATATAAAATGTTACCTTTTTGGTTCAATACTTGAAATGAGACCAAAAAAGCCTAGCTGAGACACAGCTACTTGATCCTGCCAATTTCAGTATCCTCTGCTGTTCCCGTTCTTATAACCATTTCTCAACTTGTGAACACTTATGGGAAATATTTTCCACTTGTGACTGGCAAAGTCAAGCCTTATGGTTTATATTCTTAGTCTTCATTAGAAGTGTGAGATATCAATAAATAAATAAATAAATAAATAAATAAATACAATTCCCATCATGAGGGCATTTATGTACTAATTGTTTTGAGATTCTCGAAAGCTCCAAAGTCAGGGGTGGAGCTGGATCAGAGAATTTATCTCTGGCCTGAAATAAGTGTTTTATTTCAGAAAGGAAAAGCGAACGGGTAGGAAGGTTGTTACAAAACTTAGCATTTCTGGTTCTACAGCGTATTAGAACAGAAACACTTTTGTAATGCACTTTATTTACATAACTAGTTTTAACTTACAAGTCCAAGTGTGCTTCACATTATCATTGATCCCTTCTCTTATGTTTTTTCCTCCTGACGCATAAGTTCTGGTAGCTTGGAAAAAAAGAAAACAAAATCAGTGAACAAATATAAATCAAAGAACAGAATATAAATCTGCAGCCTAAGAACATAGAGAGATTTTCTTATATTCTATCTGAAAGGGGAAAAAACAGCAACTAGACAGTATCCGAGATGTGTTCTATACAGTAGCATCTTTAAGAACAGCTTAGGGAACTTTTCTTGTATTCATCGCAAAAATACCCACCCACCAACACAACTAATTTTAAAGTCTGGGGGTGAGACTTGCAGCAATGCTTCAATACTCAATATACATTGCAAACAGGCCATTGTCCACACAACTGTTACTTTGAACATTGTTTGACATCTGTTCTTGCTATACTGTTACCCATTTCTGAACCTTTGCTTCTGAGACTTATTGAAGATTTGGATGCTTAAAAAATTATTTAGTGTTTCTTACCTGGAAGCCTAAGAACCTCTGGAAGATTATTAAATGAATAAAGATGTAGTTTCAGGGAAAGGCTGTAGGTAAATACTGAGAGAGGAAAGCTGAGGAAGCAAATAAGAATTAAATATTGAGACAAGAGTAGCATAGTTAACTATAGTGCAGAAAAGCAGGGTCCACTGGTTAGTGCTGATGTTGCCTTATCAGGCTTGAGAAGAAGGAAAACGAAAATTTAAAATACTGCTCATCATCCATGACCTAATTACAACTGTCTCGAATAATTTGTATTTAAAGTAGGGGCCACAAAACCACTGAATTTACTTAGATAAACACACAGTCACACAACATGTGCTCAGCTCTGTTTGCTATGGGATATGGAATTCTTCTATTATGTCTGTTTATAAAATGAGTTAAATTAAGCTTGAAATTGCATGAGAGAAGTCTGGCTCAGAGAAATTTTGCAAGTGTTCAGACAACAAGATGGTGGTAGAACATACTGCAGCTCAGTGTGTAAAATGGTTCGGATCAGCACAACTTTACCACAGCCGTAGGAGTAAGATGGAGAACTCTTCAGCAAACAAAAAGCTTGTAACTCTATTGACCTTAGTACTATCTTACCACTCTGAACACTAATGTCTACAATGAAATTGAACCGAATTACCTCATTCCTTAAAAATTCTTGGTATGTTCCCCCTCTTTTGTGCTCCTGGGTTAAGTTGTTTGTAAGGCATGTTTGACAGTGAAATGGACAGGTTCTGCTGGCATTCTCTGTTCAAGGGCAAGTGATGGCAAGGCACTAATAGCACATCTGGTATCCTAGATACAGCAGAATTGGTGATCGGTGAATTCTACGTACCCAGAAATTCTGCACAAATGACTATACAGTACACACTGAATAAACGATGTTTTAACTGTAGAGCTGATACGGATGCAAACAGTATGTTTGGCACATCTAGAAATTCTGAAAAATAGTAGGGAAGGGTGGACTGCTCCATAGATATTTACCAGTGTATGTAATAATTCTGTACCAGATACCACAATTCCATTATTGACAGACTAGAGAATGGCTTGTATGGTACACTCACATTAGAAAAAAGAATAGAGCTTTTTGAAAACTTTATTTCATTGGCAAAATAAATTTTTTAAAAAGGAATATATATTTTTAAAGCAGCCTGATATCTATTTTTCCACAGTTTTTCCAGTAACTTAAAAATGAATGAATGAATATCGTTTCACTGTTAGAGGATATTTTACCTTTGAAAAAGAATTTTAGATATATATTTTTAGTGAAATAGTATTTTTAAATACAATCCTAAAATACATAATTTTTTAAAAAGTCAAGTGAAACTCTAACCTTTAGGTATGTATATGTGTAAGTGTAGCATACTGGAAAAAAATGGTATACTTAGTGCAAAAACCTTACTCAATTCCCTCAGATCTCTCCAGGGAACTCCTTCTCAAATACCAAGTCTATGGTAAGAGAAATTTCTTCTGCCTGAAATTTCAAAATGTTAAAAAGAATAGAAATGACCACAAATGCTTAAGAAGTGACAGTGCCTCCTACTTTCTGTATTTAAGAATGAAAAATAACCATTGCTCTAATGTGAATATAACCCAAAGAAAAGTGATTAACATGCAGTATTTTGCTTGTTCTATTATTTATTTTGCTTGTCACTGTATCTCCTGTTCTTTGACATTTGCCTCCTTATTTTTAAGTTTAGAAGGTTTAGATCCCTTCAGATAACCTTTCAAGTAGCTCTGCAGATGTATTAAAATCTTCAGACTTCTTAAGGTTTTCAACTCCCAGTCCAAGTCTAGACAAAGTGCTTGGACACGCATTTTAGTGCCTTCATACAGACCTTTTCTCTGCTTAATTGCAACAGGTGGCCAGTGTAGCTGTGCTGGAGAGGTGCTGAAACTTTAGATTCTAGGAAAATTGCAGATGAATTTTAACAGGGGATAGAGCAAAGAGGGCAGTAGCAGAGTATTTAACACATATATGGCAATACTATGGCAGCAAAGTCCAAACTATTGTGGCATGACTGTGGACTATTCAATTCTGATAGGGGTTTTTTTGCCATTAAAATCAGCAATGAAAAGAAAGGACAAAGTATTTAATTAAGATACACTTGTCCATGCAGTCCTTTTACACACTGGTCCTACAACTAAGAGGACTCTCTATGGCTGAAGGAGACCACCTTAGATTTTTCTCTTAAACATTGATTGTAAGAGTAATTACACAAGAACAGTCTGAGAACAAAAACTGATAATCAATGGTATGGTAGAAATAATAAAGCAGGAAAAACAGATTACCTTTTTTCTCTTTTCTTGTTTCTCCTGTTTCTCCTCTCTTCTAGACAATACTTTTCAAGGAAATGTGCTGTGAATAAACATTTATCACATTATTTAAAGAAGATTTCCCACTAACAATGGGGTTTTCTTTAAGGACTACCTGTGAAGAAACTGGCTTCAGCACTTTAAAAATAAGCTGTGTTAGAGAAATAGAATGCAGCACTTGCTGTCTGATTTCCAGTAAGAACTGTTATGAATGTTGTCTGTAAATTAACTTATATCTTTGTTCTATTAACGTGATCTTATGTTTTCATAGATTTCTTTATATTCGGATTATTTACAAAAGGAAGAGTTCACAAAGTTTCTTCATATGCTTATTCATTTACATCTATTAAAAAATATTTCTGACTTGTTGCCTCAGAAATCACATTGACTTTTTAACCTAAAATTCAGTCACAAATACATTGATAGAATCTCTTGCAATAATGCACCTTCTCAAATATAAGTCTTAGTCTATGTGTAATTTTTCTAGGTGACATTAGTGAGCAAAGCCTTTACATGTTTATACATCATGAAGTGTAACAAAAGCATAACAACTCTGATCTAAAGCGAATTATTTTTAACATTTTTTTTAGATATTACTATGAGTTGAATTTTACAGAAAATTCTCATACAAGGATGGCTGAAACAATTTGATTGGATAGATGAATGAATAGTGTTTCAAACAATCCATCTTGCATTTTATTAAATAGGAAACCTGGGCTATTTCTTTGCTCACACAGTTTTCAGGATAAAGAATATGTTTCAATGTATTGACTAAATCAAAATTCTGACCATATACCATATAACCATAACCAGAGCTATAGATTTTATTTCATCTTGAACTGCATAACTCATTCTCATGCATTAGATCACAACTGATTGGAAAGCTGGACTTCAGGTGGCTGTGAGCCAACTGAACTGAATCCAGAGAAAAGTGCTAAGCTTTGACATGTTACCCTTGAAAAGAATTGTTGAAATAAAATTAAAATTCTTCTGCTGGAGTTGAACATTTTACCCTGCTTGGGAACTAATTACTATGGGCATGTCAGACATGCAGACCAATCTCTTTTCCAGACCACTTGTTTTAAACTGTTGGTGTGGATTTCAAAAGTGAATAAGAAATCTTCATATAGACCAGTTGTCTAGTTTTCTTTGTTTTTATTAAGAAACACACCGCAGAAAACAAAAGAGCTGTGAAAGTCATCTTTTTGTGCGCTTGTTTATGACAGTCTTTAGTCTAGTAAATATGCAAGTATGAAAAACCCACGCATTTATATTATCTCCGTACTGATAATACTGTTGGTTGTACAATGGGTCATATATGTCTGCCCATATCTTCACATCATTTCTCATCAGGCTTAGTAATCTTTATTTTCTGGCTTTTTTATAAATGCAGTTTCAATACATGGCTTATGACAGGATGTTCCAAATACTGTAATTATATGTATAATAAAAAATACATACTGTAAAGCTCAATTGGCAAAAGTTTAGGCTTTGCATTATACAACTCAAGCACTACAGTGTAAGACTGGAACTATACTGCATGATAATCAAATCCTAGTCTGTATTAAAACTGTCACTCTTCCTACCAGATGTAGATACTACTCCTGTGTCAACCACAGAACTTGAGTGAAACACACTGCACTAAGGAGAAATTTGCAAGAGGAAAGAAGCAAAGATAATCATAAATAAGACGTTTTAATCACATTGTACAATCATTGATGATAAAAAATGATAACAAGTGATGCATAAATTAGGTTTTAAAAAGAAAATCGTGGCTGTTTTCAATAAGAAATGTTTAAACAATTTTAAAGTCTAATACTGATGTGATGGAATAAACAAGTAATGACTTTTGGAAGTAGAAAAAGGAGATAACACATTTTTAATACTTCCACAATTGCCTTTCTGCTGGTTTTGGCTGGGATAGAGTTAATTTTCTTCTCAGAAGCTAGTATGGGGCTATGTTTTGAGTTTGTGCTGAAAACAGTGTTGATAATACAGAGATGCTTTGGTTATTGCTGAGCAGCGCTTACAGAGAGTCAAGGCCTGTTCTGCCTCTCACAGCACCTCACCAGCAAGTAGGCTGGGGTGCACAAGAAGTTGGGAGGGGACACAGCTGGGACAGCTGACCCCAACTGACCAAAGGGATATTCCACACCATATGGCGTCATGCTCAGCATATAAAGCTGGGGGAAGAAGAAGGAAGGGGGGAACATTCAGAGTGATGGCGTTTGTCTTCCCAAGTAACTGTTATGCGTGATGGAGCCTTGCTTTCCTGGAGATGGCTGAACACCTGTCTGCCGATGGGAAGTAATGAATGAATTCCTTGTTTTGCTTTGCCTACGTGCATGGCTTTTGCTTTACTTATTAAACTGTCTTTATCTCAACCCACGAGTTTTCTCACTTTTACTCTTCCAATTCTCTCCCCCATCCCACCGGGGGGGAGTGAGTGAGCAGCTGTATGGGGCTTAGTTGCCGGCTGGGGTTAAACCACAACAGCCTTCTAGGCTTACCAGCTGCTATGCAATATCCTTCTAAACAGAAGGAATGTTAGAAACAGAGTTCTCAGGAGTCTGCCACTAACATCAAATTATTAGGGTGTCACTTTTGCAGTAACAGGTTTCAAATGCCACCTCAAGTTCAACAACCCAGGACACAGGCTTGCTTTCTATGATGTACTGTAGTATTGTGCTGAACTTTATAATGGGATGGACAATCTGATTGATAGGAACTTAGTTAAAAATAGCTGTTCTTGTTTGATCAGATTGTAAATTGCCAATATTTTGCTTATGCTTTCCGTGAAATAGCAAGTATGAATTTTCTGCAATGCATGGAGGAAAAGGGAAACACAAACCTTTCTGCGCACTAAGCCTCATGTATTCAGTCATCAAATACATGGTTTCCATCTTTCCTTTCTGGCATCCTTGATGTGTTCAGACATTCAGACAAGCTGGAATAGACCCCATGACTTTGAACAATAATTTACATCATTTGACAGCAACAAGGAAACAAAGAAGTGAGAAGAACCCCCAACTACAACACTAGTAATGGAGTTTTCTCTCACTCAGCTCTAAATGTCTATAATGTGGATGTTTATGAACAAACATATTTTCTGTACTCCACTCCCTGCACTATCTAAAAGCAGAAGCAAAATGGTTATAACAACAGCTGTATTTTGTTAAAACATTAATTTCATAGTTCCTAAAGTGGGATACCTGTACCTTGCAGTGAATAAAACTAGGATCTCATTATGAAAATAAATAAAGTAAAAAGAAAGTTAATTAAAATTTACTGCAATGACTTTCTAAAGTTATTATGTTAGCTGTCTCCTTCATGATCCGTCTGGCTCTTTACTCAGTTTTGCTGTGCTTGGTGCAGCACATACTTGAGATAATAGAAAGAAATGGAGGCAGTGCAATTTTAGGATTCTGCTTGTTGGTGATTGTACCAGAAAGAAATTTTTAACAAGTGAAAATAGGTTTGTTTGCTTTCTTCACAAGTCTCTCTTTGTTTTTATAATTATTTGAATTATAAAGAAGATAGTGTACATAGTGATGCTAAAACTAGAAAAGAAAGATCATTAAGAAATACAAATTCTGGAGAATCTTAATCCTTGTGATAACTGAGTAAAAAAGACAGCTTTTGTTTAAAACAAGGAAAACTACTGCTTATGAGGATGATGTCTCATATGAAGATTAAAATAAGTAAAAGAACAGATCACAGAAGCACCTGTAATTAATTTAAACAGGTGTATTTTCAAAACTTTATGCATCATATCTCCACTCACATCAAATTCAGAGGTACTTATGCAACTTTAAACTTCACATCTGACTTTGAAATTCTTTCTCCCTGAGGGAATATACCATTTAAAAAGTTTGAAAGTGTTTCATACACAGCTGTATAATACCTGGTTTTTAAAGCTACTTTTCAACTCATAATTTCTGTAATCTTCTTTCACTAAAACCTGGTGTATAAGCAAATGCTTTAGAATAACAGTAAACTGTACATTACTTGGACTTGACTCATTTCTTCTACAGATTACATTTATTGCACTTATTTATAAAGCATTTTTTGTACGAGTTTTATAGAAAAGATTGCATAAAATACTTGTCTTTGCTAGCAGGGGACAGGACATGGTGACCCAAGAGGTCTCTGGCAGTCATATACCCATATAATGGTATTGGAATGCTTTTTCTCTTACAGAGTGAGCACTGCATGAGATCTATGTTTTACAATAATTTACACATCTGACAAACTGTGCTATTACTTAATCGTCTCCCATTACTTCACTGTCCTAGTGAGCTGCCTATGTATATCCAGTCCATAATTTCATGCACTGGCCATATTAAAACTGGGTTCACATTGGAGATAATCAAGATTCTCAAGAAATGGGTGGAGTGTATCTATGGAATACAAGGAGTAAATCTGAGAGATCACACGTTGGCTAAGATCAAAGGCTTGTCTTAATGATAATGAAAAATTGACTCATCAAAGCTTTGTTTAATCTTTATACTTGCAAAAAGATCAGCTCATTTAGTATTGGGGGAGAATGAGGGAGGAGGAGTGGAGAGGGGAGGGAGAAAGGGGGAGAAGGAGAAAGGGGAGAGAAGACAGAGACAGAATATCTCTCTAGATGGAAACAAGAAGATAAGAAGACAGAAACTTATCTTAGTATAGGGTCTAGAGTGTTTACTGATACTTTCTTGCCAATATGGAGCTGCTAGAATGGTACATTATAAAGGGAGAAGACTGTAGTGCAATGGCTTCATTTAAATGCTCAGACTAAGAATACCAATCTACTTCACTTAAGAAACATCACCAAAGTGAAGCAGCTAGAAAGTCTGTGTAGCAGAAGAAGCCAACTTCCCTTACTTTGGTACTTGCATATCAAAACTGTTACATAATTGAGAGATACATATTGCATTCCTTGGAGAGACATGAGTGTTATATTACAGAGGTGCCATGGTTTAACCCCAGCTGGCAACTAAGCACCACACAGCCACTCGCTCACTGGAGAGAATCAGAAAGGTAAATGTGAGAAAACTCGTGGGTTGAGATAAAGACAGTTTAACAGGTAAAGCAAAAGCCACGCATGCAGGCAAAGCAAAACAAAGAATTCATTCATTACTTCCCATCGGCAGGCAGGTGTTCAGCCATTTGCCTGGAAAGCAGGGCTCCATCACATGTAACAGGGAAGATAAATGACATCACTCTGAATGGTCCCCCCCTTTGTTCTTCTTCCCCCAGATTTATATGCTGAGCATGCCATCATATGGTGTGGAATATCCCTTTGGTCAGTTGGGGTCAGCTGTCCCGGCCGTGTCTCCTCCCAACTTCTTGTGCACCCCCAGCCTACTCGCTGGTGAGGTGCTGTGAGAGGCAGAACAGGCCTTGACTCTGTGTAAGCACTGCTCAGCAATAACCAAAGCATCTCTGTATTATCAACACTGTTTTCAGCACAAACTCAAAACATAGCCCCATACTAGCTACTATGAAGAAAATTAACTCTATCCCCGTCAAAACTAGCACAAGAGGAGAGTGGAGATGGTGGTTTTGCAGGGATCCTGAGACTCCAGGGCTGGCTTTTGGCTAAATTTCAGAAAAGCTACCAAAACCTGTCATTAGCAATTTTTTTTACTCCCACACCCAGGAACGTAGGTCTGGAAGAGAGTCTGTATTTGAATTGCTTATGAACTCCATGTGACTGGAGAGCCACTAGCTGGCCTCAGTTTCAGATAGTCAGCCCTCTGAGTGGGAGTTTCAATCAGAAAACAAAGCAAGGGAAAACATGCATAAAATCTAAGCCTCTTCCATAGTTTAGAAAGCAGGACCCCATTCCATTCTGTCGTAAGGACTGGATGCAATAACCTACCCATCCACCCATCCACTCACTTTAACCTCGTGATTTTATTTCTTCTTGCTAGTTTTCTTCAACTTACAGTACAGGCTTGCCTTTGTTTAATGTTACAGATAATGAATAGCCTAAATTAAGAAAAAAATGAATAAAATTGATATTCAGCATTGTACATTTATTGATTATTTAACTATAGACGTATATGGCACAAAGCTGGGGCAAAATTGCAAGAGGAGGTGGTCAGTTGGTTTCTACCATCTGCACTGTACTAAGCAACTCCTTGGGTAAAAAACTATGAGAGTACACTACAGATCAATTTTCCCTCTGTACTTAAGTGACTGATGTAAAAACAGTGCATTAAACAAGTTTAATAAAACTGGCATGAAAAGACGTACTGCAGGAACAGCAAAGGGATACACAAAATGTGTGATACAGTGTGATAGTTTCTGGAAACTATATTTAACAGAGTAAGCTCTAACAAGCATTAACCAGTTTAACTCCTTCTCTTGTGTAGAGTCCAGCTTAACTATCAGGATTGATACCAACATAATCCTGCCTGATCTAGGCGACAGTGGAGCATGGAGGTCATTCTAAACCCAGGTGAATATGGTGTCATATTTTTAGCATGTAACTAATAAGAAGAAAATGTCAGTACTTCATAATTATAAGTCTTTAATAGAGGAACAGATATATTAACATTAAAAAGCTTGAAAGAGAAGGAGGTAACTTTGCATTTCTTAGACTGCTGATTCTCAAAGTTAACAACACAATGGGAGCTGGTCTACACTAGATTTTTCTTGAGCTGGTGGAATAATGAAAGTTAGCCCCATGCTTTAAATAGCCAAATCATAGGTTAGAGTAGAGACAGCCTTCTTCCACTTTGTAATACATTCTTCTTGATGTATAACGGCAAACAAATATTGGATAAAACCTTAGGTCATGTTGTATACCTTCCAGTAATTCAAGGAGTGTTCTTTAGTCAAGAATTACCAAGAATTACCAATTCAAAAATCTAGAGTGAAAAAGTTTCAGTCCAAGGTATATTGAGCCATGTTTTAATAGACTAATCAGCAGCACTGTTTTTTATTTTGTTTGATGCGCTAACTTTCCTGATTTCATTTTCTTTAGAGAAGGCTAAGTAGCAATGATACACTGCACATGCTGAATATAAAAATCCACACTCAGAAGGACTATTAGGTGCTGAGGAGACTGCATTTAATACCAACAGGCATGGGAAGACAAAATACCCAATAGCAATGTCAGCAGTATTAATTAATAGTAATGGTCTGGGCAGGCTGGTGATTGGAGCTACTGTTATCTTGGACAAGAATAGACTCTATAAATGGGTTTGAGTGCTACAAGCCCTTTCCACTACTCGATGCCACTTAGAGGGTGTATTATGCCTAAGCAAACAAAATGAGTGATAACACTCCTGTCTTGACTGACCTACATAACAAAATGTACACTTGCAGCGTTCCAATCAATTACTTTGCTAACCCAGCTGGGTCTTCCATTCTCAATCAATGAGATCACAGATGAAGCACTCATTCCCCATTTCCTTGGTCTGAATGAATATGGATTTGCTCATGAACTCTACACACATTTTGCTCTAAGGGCAAAGTAAAGAAAAAGGTGTTTCTCAACTTAGCAGATTGGTGACAAAGTGTTAAAGGACCTACCCCTTTCCCAGTGAGGTCAATGGAAACTTTTCTACTTATTTTAATTAACACACTATCAGGCATTTGTCTGAGATAAAGTCTGAAGTTACAGATTCCTCATATGCATCTGGAATGTGAAGGCCTCAAATTTCAGAGCACTGGTGATTTGTTTTAATCTATGAAAGTTAGGGCACTGCTGGAAAACATAGAAAAGGTTAGGTCTACAATCTGCGGTGTCAAGGAAGAAAAAATAGGTATTAACAAGCTCTTGACAAGGTTGTATGCTGATGGCAACCTTCCCATGTCCTTTACTGAGCTACCAAAATTTTTCTTTTTTTCCCGCTTAAGAGTTTTGAGCTTTAAAATAATCAGGCAGGAAATTTCAAAAGTAAATACATTTTTGCAAGAGTCAATTACCAGTCAGCATTAGACACCTAAATCCACATTTAAGGATTTGAATAGGCCTGACCTGGTTTTCGGAAATCCTGAACACCAACAACTCTCAGTGTCATCAGTGTTAGTAAACAGCTGAAAATCAAATAAATAATCAAATAAATAAATACCACCCCCTAAAAAAACCCCACCCAAGCAATGTATTAAGTGCTTATACAAAGCACTGTGTCCTTAGCAACCATTCTCCTGAAAGAATGGAAGGTTTTCTTTTAGTTATGCATTTATGTACTCTTGCAAGACTCCAGTACATTTAAGGAAGAGGTGGAATGTTCCTTTGCTCAGTGACGAGTTAACTAACTAAATGTAGACAAAATCACAAAAGAAATACTGGGTCCTAGCACTGATAATACACTAAGAAATTTAAATGCTATTTGTCACATCTAGTGATTAACAGCCTAGACATTTAAGTTAACATTATAATAGCACCCAGCCAGAACCTCAAAAGCTGTACACAATTTGGTAAGTATTACATACGTACAACATGAAAATTACATCGGCAGTAACCACTCTTAATTAGGCTTTCTTTAATGCATGGATGGAAATTGGATTTTGGCTGTGTTCATCAGTCCTGAAAACAAGAAATCCTTAAATGTAGTCAGAAAGCTGTTAGAAAGACATAACAGAACTTGAATCAATTTGATAATATTATACTGTGGACTGTTCTTGTCATCCATTTTAAGCCATAATAAGGTCAGCACGATTCTACTGCTCATAAGATTGCCTTACCCAGGACAGGATTTTTATAAAGGCTTTAGGATATCCTATCTAAAAAACTAAGCAGATTTTTTTAAAAATGTTTTGCACTCAGAAACAGACACAGAATTCAGAAGACATTCACACGGCACAAAGCTATTGAACATATTTAAGTATGAAGACTAAAAAGAAACACACCAGTCCAAGTGGCCACATGGACTTGTGAGAAGTCATTAAGCAGATGTAAAGCTTTCTCTGACACTTTTTTTTTAAACTACATCCCAAATCCTATTCAGTAAAAACATATTTGAATTATCTGCAAAATGGTAGTTATGTGAGCATAGGGAATTATTTCTATTTTTATTACTTTTCAAAAAATTCTTTGTTTTACATGATCTAAATTTCAGGCCTCAACTTAATAGTATCCATTAACACTCTTACAAATTACCCAAATTAATAGTTGCAGGTTCCAGAGAATCATCTCCTCTATTTGAAAAGCGAAATGCTTTTTTCTGATGCTCAAATAGTATCATAATTTTAACTTATTCAGTCTGAAAAAGAGAGACAAATATAGGTAAAGAAAAATAGCTAGTAATTAGATGAAGTGGGGAAATGGATGAATTTTAATTTGATATATTTATATTTTATTTGATATATTTATAGCATGTGTGCTTTGTAAACAGTGCCCAAAGCTCATGAATGAGATGAACATATTCAACAGTCTATGTAATAATGGGTTTCCAAAGCAAAGAAACTGAAGTCATCCATGTGTAGGTCACAGTACAAAAAATCACTTTTGCTTTGGCAAGACATTTCTAGCACAACCACCTGATGATAAAGACAATAATCCCCAGGAACACTTGCTTTCAACCCAAGAAGAAAAAGACTAGATTACTTTATGCTAGCTACCAAAATCCGACAAACTGATCAAACCGCCTGCAGTGTTTTCTGGTCAGTCAGCAGTATGAATGTGTGAAAAACCTTAAGATAGAAGGAGTAAGATGGAGCAAAAGAATTGGAGCTTCAGTGATGTCTGAAGCTCAACTGTTAGAACAGGAATATTAGGGAGGGGAAAGACTTCTTTATGCACTTCACCTGTCTCAAGTGTGTTGCTGTCGACACAGGCCAGGTAGTCATTCTGGTTTTGTGTATGACCAAATATAAGGTAGGTGTAATCCTAACTGATTCCCATTAGATGTTATTGTGTTTATTCAAAATACATGCTGAAGAAAGTAACGTCACACTAAAGCATTTGCCTGTGTGGTCAGTGACCTGCTTTAGAGGGAGTTCAAGAACTTTATAAGAGGGAGCACATATTGCCTACGGTGGTAATGAATGACCTCAGTGATCGATATTTAAGTTACAGCAGTTCATGGAGCAGCTAATACTCGGCATGATATAAAGGGTTTTAATGTGATTTAATATACTACTAGAGCCTCTTTGAGATCTTGAAGTAAAAATTTCACAAATAATTTAAGCATTCTATCATTTTCCTGACCTCATAACTATTAGTCTAATCATCTAGTCAGGTAGTTTTTAAAACTAAACTAGACTTTTCATCTGGGTCAGCTCTTTGAACCCACAATCAGTTTTGTTGTGGTTGTCTGTGTTCACAGTATTTCTCTGATCCATCCTTATTATCCGCCACCTCAGCAACTGAATAAGCATTTTACAAGTCTAGGTAACAGTTTCATATCAGACAATTATTTTTACTGACTGCTCATTTTAGTCAAGTAACCATTTTAGTATTTGTTAATGATTGTCTTCTATCTTTTTATAGAGAGAGCACAGGGCAGAGTGAATCTGAAATGTGTAAATATCAGATACGCAGCTTTTAAATGTAAGATGAGATTTGTCCAAAAGAATCAAGGAAACCACAAAGCCACAATCAACATCATGAAAAAGGTACAAATTAACGTTAAGCTCTATAATTACTTTACAATTTAGAGGCCTCATATATATGCAGATAATATGCCTTTGTAATGTGGTTGAAATGATATTTCTGAAAACAGATGCTTTCTCCTGCCATCTGTGATAAGCCTGTTTGTAACCCAGCCTTCTTACTTGTTTAGAAGCCAGAATAAATAAAACAAAAATGTCTCCTGAAAAGCACTCGTAAAATAATGTCAAATCATTAATTTTCATACCACGTCATCTTCCCATGTCAATACATAGCACATTTTTCTCTCTGTTACTTTTAACAATAAGCTTATGACAATTTTATTTTGTTAGCAATCTCAAAAAAAAGTAAAACCAAAAAAGTTTCCTACTTCTTTCTACAGAGACTGCTTAACAGACTGGGGAGCCCCTCAGCTAAGAGCTATGAGAACTTTGTGGACACTTTCTGGCCATGTGAACCCAACCAAACCTATGCCCAAGGAAGTCTTGAGAAGGAAATACCTTGCCGGGGCTGGTCATGACCATTGTATTAACAGCCAAGAAAAAGCTGGTGTGGGACAAAGTAGTGCTTTCAAAGCTGTGCTCTCTGCTTCGGGCATTGGCCAGAAGGACTTACTGAAGATGTTAGCATATGCTCTAAATTTTGGTCTTAGAGTCAGAATTTTCTCATTTACTATAAAATTGTGTACTGCAAAGTATTTTTTTCAGTCTATTGGTGCACGCCAAAGTACCCTAATCTGATACTTATAAATAGATAATGGTGTAACATTCAACACAGTCACCAGCTGATATCTATATCTATATCTATATCATCTATATCTATATCTATATCTATATCTATATCTATATCTATATCTAATCTATATCTATATCTATATCATCTATATCAATATATATCTATATCTATATATGTCTCACAGCTGCACTGACTCTCTGTGTGTTGAGTGTGTTTGAAAAATATTGCCTGATAATTCACTTTGTTAAACCAGCTTTTATAATCTGGATAGAAAATTTAACAAGCTTTGACGTGTAATAGATCACTGTAGGTGGATGTGCTAGCTATATTTTGCCCTGCAATAATGTGATTTTTTTTCCTTTTTTCTTCTGCATCCTTTGCTTTTTCACAATGATCTCTTATTTGAAATGAGGACAAAAGAAGCAATAAAAAGGATAACAATAAACTTGTGCCTCAACTAGAGATAAACAGACATTTCAGAGAGAAAATAAGAGAATTTGCCCACGAGTTTAATGGTTCAGAACACTGGGACTAAATATAAAGTTTATTTCTGTCCTTCCAAATTCTGTCTGCAGACTGCTGAGAATGACACTGTAACGTGTTCTGATTTAGTGGTTATTTTATGACTAGGAAACCACTGTGTCCCTGAATCTTTTCACCTTGTTATAGAGAGAAATAATTGCTCTAAAACAAGATAGTAAGAAGACTATGAGAGCTTCAAAATATAGAGGCTGGAAAATATTTCATTTCTTTTGAAATTGCTACTGTCTTCCAACTGAACTTTACAACAGCTGAAAAAAAAGTTACTATATAATCCATAGGTCTTTGAAAATATTGGTAGGTCATTAATATTTGTAAAACGTTTTAGAAAATTATTACTGAAAGGTAATATTAAACCTCTTACCATTTAGTTATAGTTTAGATGGGTTTTTTTCCTTCACTTACATTTATTTTGGACTCTGAAGTGAACATTCAGTTCACTTTCTCAAGGGTGGTTTAACACCACAGTAAGACAGATAGTAAAATTAAAAATGATTTTCTTTGAGAAAGCTATTGAAACTAAAGTCTTCAGTGTCTGTTTATGGCATATCATAAAGTTGCTTTTGTGTGAGCTTGGAAAGTAATATCATATGTAAATAGTAAAGATAAAAAAAAAAGCCTGGAACTTTCACATATAAATTATAAATTAAGGTTTTCTCAATAAAAGTAGATTAAATCCAGAAAGCTTAAATACAGGTTGTGAGCATTACAACCACTGTGGACTCTACAAGGGGTTGTGCCAATTGCAGAAATAAAAAAACTTAAAAGCATTTGTATACTTGTTATAAGAAAGTGCTTTGGGACAACATAGTGTCATTGTTACACAATAAACACTAAATAAAAACATTTACAGTGTCCTTCTCAGAAGCCTGCAAACCAGACTTGGGGAACAGAACTAAGCAAGTGCTTATAACAAGTACGTTAATTTGTAGTTTGTGCAGATCTATGATAAGTGGTCTTGTAAATGATTATATACTTTCATTTAAGGACACTGAAGACTGTCCAGATTTCTGCATAACAAAGAATCTGAAAAATTTAATATTAAGATAATTAGACTACCAAGACTGACACTTTTATTTATTTACCTATCCTCCTAAAGTCAGCAAGATGGAATAGCCAGCAGAAAGAATAGCCATTCTATCTTAACAACATAAAAACATGGCCTTATTTGGACCGATGAATAAAACTGCATTTGGCAAAACTTGTCTATAATTACTCCAATATAGTATCATACTCTTGAGACTTCGTTCTTATAATAAACAAGACAGAAAAAAATATTTAATTTTTGGTTTCAAAAATCTTCACAGTATACTCTGAATTATATTAGTTTAATCCATTCTTTTCTAGATAGGAGTACTGATAAGAACATTTAGGAGTCCTGGTATAAAAAGCAGAAAAAAATAGTTTTGCTCCTATTCTATCCCTCTATGGAAAGGTTGATTTATCACTTGGGAGTGCTTTAGTGTCATATTGGCTTACATGGATCCATCCTGGCAATATCTCTGTAAGTATGTGTGAGTGTTTGTATGTGAGACTATGTGTGCATATTCATATATGCATATATATGTATACTCACATGCATATATATTTATATACACACATATATCTACGCTGAATTGGATTAGTTACAAGAGACAGAAAATTTAGTCTTCAGTTTTTAAAATCTTTCAACATTTTATAAGATGTGCCACTGAAATTTTCAAAATAACAATTATTAGATGGATTTTTTTGGCAACAAACAGGGAATGTAAGTAAAAGTTCTTTACCATTAAATACCTTCAGCTCCCTATTTTCTTATACATTGTTGTTTAGTGTTTGTAATGTTGCATTGACCTTAAAATTGTCAGTGGCCAAGGATGAAATAGCAAAAACGCAGTTTTAAATTCTTCTTTCTTATGTCATCCACTTGTAAGGGTGGAGGGACAGTAAGAGAAAAACAAAATAACAGTCTGTTTTGGGTGGATATATTTTAAGAAAACAATGATGGCATGAGAAAAATTATAACAAGCTTGGAATCTTATTAAATAGGATCCAGCTGAGATTATTGGACAGAGTTCAGGAGAGTAAGGTCAAAGACAAAAGAAATTGATTTATGATCAAAAGTTGATTCTGTTTTTCTAGATATAAATGGGACTTATTTTATAAGTTACATGCTTATGTGTGTGTGTAGTTTTTTAGATAGAGCAGATATATAAGGTGGAGAAAAATATCCCAATAAATTTTAAGGTATTTCATCTTCATCTCACCCCATTTGGCTGGTTCTAAAATAATATTGATGTAAATAATGTGAGAAAAATATTCTCCTACAATATACAATGCTGTCAGAATGGAGAAAAATTATAAAGTTTTCAGAAAATATAAATTCTATTTCCAGCTTGAACTGATTACTGAGTCAAAGCAATTCAGAAAAGTATGATTCCATAGGTATTGCCATAAACAAGGTTACATGAAAGCTGGCAGTTCCCTAGGCACTTTAGTGGACCTACGTTGACACTCACTGAGATTTAACTGGTATAGTGTATGCATACAAGTATTCAGAGAGACAGCATATAAAGCATATGAAGAGCACATGAATAGTTACTGTGGCTACAGTAGATTGAAACAGGGTAGATTTTCCTTTACCAAAACAAGGATGATAGAGTTGCTTAGCAATATTGAAAAAACATAGGGGAAGACAGGGAAATTCTTCATTTGAGCAGGAAGAAGGAGCTGGGTCATTCTGTGTTTACCCATACTGTAGCTGCTGGGTAGGTACAGAGACCTCCATAGGGAAGGATCTTCTTAGGCAATCCTGGAAAATAGGTCCACCAGCTGACACTGTCTGCCCTAGCATATGTAGGTACAGAATTGTAATCCTGCCTCCTTTATTAATGCATTTTGTGTGCACACACATATTCATGAAAGTTAATACATTTTAAGACAAAAGTAGAAAACTTGAATTTAACACAATAACTAGAATCATTACGTGAGCCCTCTGTAAGGAAAACAAGTCAACAAAACCTGCTGGGAAAATAAATAAAAAGACTTGATTGTAATCTTATAATTTTAGTTCTCCCCAGCTATCTCCTACAGCTATCTACATATTCATTCATTGTTAAACATACATTAATAGCTAGGGCATTCTTTTTACAAGAGCTATAACATGAAATATTAGGCCTATACTTTTTCCCCGTAGCGTTGACATCAGATTTTATGTACAACATATTGCAGGAGAAGAATGGAAGAGAGACCGGGATCAAGTTTGAAATTCAGAAATCTGGGCCTTCTTAAATTATGTGCCTGAGTGTCTGCACAGAAATGTGTGATTGTCTGTGTGTAAGCCCATGTGTTCATATCTGTACCTTTGTGCATAAACAGGTTTCAGCTTGCTATGCCTATACTCTGACCTGATATAATAAGCGAGCTCTAGTCTAATTGCATGTGTAAGCATAATGCCCAAGCCAGTTAAGTTCATCATTTTAGCTGATCTTATCATCTTGGGAATAACACTTCTCTAACATGGCTAGACAGCATGTGGCCAGCGTAATGTGGGCACACACCTATGCACACATTTTTATAGACTTGCCCTGGAATCTCAGTTCTCCTCTTGTCACATAAGTAAAAATATTACCCTCATGCAAAGGTAAGTTGGGATTTTTTTTCCACTTGTTTTTGTGGTGAACCGTACCTCATAAAAACTTAATTTTTTTCTCACAAACAAGAAGCTCCTTGACCCTTACAGATGTATTGTGCACTTGCCTGGACCTTGGAGCTTCCATTTGATAATATCCAGAGAGTTTTTTTAGGTCTTGGTTTTTCAGGTGAGCTTTCACTTTGTATTATTTAATTCCATCCCATTTCTACTGTCATTTGATTCTTCCTGTATATAGCTCCTGTACAGTGTAATACTCTACAAGTGTTAGTCAGCATCCAGTATGGTCATTCAAAGTCCATTTAGTATTCTCATCAAACTCATTAATACCACTTAGTGACTGTTATTCAATTACCTTGTCTCTAATTACTTAGATGCTTAATGTTTACTGATATGGATTCAATCCTCTGATATGTTAAGACCTGAAAGCCTTTTTTGGAGATTTTAAGTGTCATTCATAGGTGTGGTCGGTTAGCCTTAGCTAACAGCCAAATGTTCACCCAAGCACTGACACACTCCCCCTCCTCAACAGCACATGGGGAGAAAAGAGGATGAGAAAGCTTGTGCATCAAGATAAAGACAGGGAGATTGCTTACAATGTACTGTCACAGGCAAAACAGACACAACTTGAGGAAAATTAATTTAATTTATTGCTGATTTGGGTAGTAAGAAGCAAGAAGATAAACATTAAATCAACACCTTTCTTCCCACTCTTTCCAGGTCTTTCCCTCCACACTGCTCTCACCACCCTGAGCAGCATGGTGGGGATTTCTGTTTGGCATTTGTGTGTTACAGTCAGTACATAGCAGTTTATCTTTGCTGCTCCTTCCTCCTCAGACTTTTCCTGTGCTTTGGTGTGGGCTCTCCGTGGGCCACAGTTCCTTCAGGAATATCCAACTGCTCCAGCATGAGTCCTCCCCAGGCCACAGTAGATATCTACTCCGCCGTGGAGCACTTCCTTCTCCTTTTCTGACCTTGGTATTTCCTCTATCGTTTGTCACTCTTTTTGTTCCCTCCTCCTCTCTCTGTGCAGTGTTTTCTACCTTTTCTTAAATACGTTTTCTGAGGTGCCACCAGCTTGGCTGATGGGCTCAGCTGTCTCCTGTGGTGGGTTGATTGTGGAGCAGGCTGGAACGGGCTGTGTCTGGCACAGGGCAGACACTGACCTCTTCCCACAGAGGCCACCCCTGCAGCCCCATCCCCTCTTCGTACCCCCTTCCCTCACCTGTGCCCAATACATTAGTTCTACACTTTCAGAAATATAGTTTCAATTTTAGGGCCAACAGGGGACTAAAAGTCATCTGGTCTAAGGTCCTATATAATACAGACCATAGAGTTTCAGCCATTGTAATTTATTCTGTTCTAATCCTGATAAATGGTGTTTAACTAAAACATATGTGTTACCTGTGCTTAGAAGCTGTGAACAAAGCCTGTTGAACTCAACAGTCACAGCCACTGTCTTCAGTTTGAGGTAAGTGTAAGGAATGATGAAGCTCCTTTACAGAATCACATGGTTGAAACTGTAGGCATCATTAACCAATACCCAGGCACATGAAAAATCTCAAGTAGTAGTTCTAAGTTGTTTGATGGAGCTCCATGCAGAAAGCTTACACTGTCTATTTAAATAAATTTTTAAAAAAAGTTCACAGAAATATATAGAACAAAAGCCACCAAACACAACCAGGAAACCTTCTGCAGCACAACTGATTGGTAAACACATGAGAAAAGTTTTGCATGATGTGTGAAAGGGAATAAAGAAAGTAGTTTGGCTCTTTTATTCACATAAAATTTTCCATGCATTCTTTGTAAGTAAACACCAATGCATGGAAAAAATACCAGATTCTTTCATGCATTTCTCTTTTTGATACAAGTAAACAACTTCTGGACAAAAAAATAATGACTCAGGGAAAAAAAATCCCTCATTTTCCATGCAGCTATATAGTCTTAGTTTATAGATTTTTTTAAAAAATATAAAGAATCTAATGTTTTTCTGTTTGTGAAAATTCATTATACTCAGGTCTTTATGTCATTCGCACCATTTATTTCCTTTCTACACAATGCATTCCATGACCCAAACATGACCTGTTCCAGTAAAACAAAGAGTAGTTTTCTACTGACATCCTTGACAGAAATCTTTCAGTTCAGCACACAAACAGGAGAGTAATATTGCTACTCAAGTAAACTGGTGCAAAGGAGCTGTGTTGATTTACCAAAGCTCTTATAACATATTGACAATGTCTGTAACGTATATTCAGTCTTACTGGCAATGTTCAGTTTATCTGAAGTGAACCCTCGGGTATCAGTCTACCAGCCCATGGTCAGAAATCTGAAGAGGTCTCACATGAAGAACCAGTGCACAATGACTGTCATCAGATTGTATATACAGATTTCCCTCCTAATAATCTAAGGTGTTGAGATTGGCTGATGAATACTCAGACTTCACAGTAGAGTTGCAATATGTTTGGAGGTCATATCTGGATCAGGTGGTCAGAAGCACCCCAAGTTCAGGAATTCAGTCATTGTTACTAAATGGAGTATTTGCATAAAGGACAGTAAATTAATTCCCAAATACTTTCTTACAATCTACTGTACCATATTTTCTAAGGATACTAGAAACATTTTGTCTCACCCTTCAATGGTGGAACTAGCTCAACAGATGGGCAATCAAACGTAGCTTAACTGCAGGTTAAAAAGGCAAAAGTCAATAAAGACAAATGCGTACAAAGGGCAAAGCTGTTAGCAGAAATTTATTGATGTCCTTCAGTGTCTTTTCCAAGCCTTGCTCTTTATTGCTCTACTTCTGTCCTTACAGGAAGGAATTACTCAAGTCCACATATAGAAAACAAACAGCAGCTACCACCCTAGTCTCGCTGTTTCCCTCAAATCAACAGCTGCTTTTTGGAACATGTTGCTTTTGTCAAGTGAGGCTGTGGTTTAATTCCAGAGGCTTGCCTGTGAGTGAAGAAAGCACAGCCAAAGCCTCCAGCAGTGTGATACAACTTTCAGCAGCCCAGACAGAGTTAAGCCTCTGGAATTGTTACCCTCTAAAGGAAGATAAAAGCCCAGGCAAGGGAATTAGTGTGAACTTGCACTGTTAAACAGACTGAGAAGGATGCCTGCTCTCTTATTGCTGCTACTTAGTATTGCTCTGAGTAATGATACTAAAGAGCTAACCACTAAGACAAAGGGAAATGGAAGCAAGAAAATAGAGGGGATTAATAAAAATCGGGGATGGAAAAATATAGGTTTCTTGTGAACAGTAGTCAAAAAAATATGTACTTAAGAAAGAACTAGAAACACAGCAACTATAGGAATCACTCTTGCAAGCCAATGTATTACATGGGATTATAAGAGCTTTTTTTTCTGCAGGCTGTGGTAATTTATATGATTCAGTTTTGATTTTCATTAAAATGAAGGGTAGAGACTGTATTTTAACTGCAATAAAGCATACAGGCTGAAGGATTGCTACTGGGAATTTGCACTCAGAGGAGAGGAGTAGCACTCTGTTCAAGCACAAGGTCTAGGCACTGAAATGTGCGTTTCTTTAATTCTCCTCATATCTTGATACTAAAGCAAAAATCGAGAGGCATTTTCAAAGAAGCCTAAAGGTACTCAAACCTCAATTACTTTTAATATGATTTTCATGTCCACAGCCTTGGTGTCTTTTGAAAATCTTCACCTAGAAGGCTAGTGGAAGTTGGAATGGCCTTAGGGTTTCACTTATTCACACTTTGTTGCTTTTGTCCCTTGTGTGTTTTTTTTTTTTGTAAATAGAATGATTTTATTCCACATCTGTTGGAGGGGGAGTGATAGGAGGGGAAGGAAGAACAACCTTCTCCACTAGATTTATGCAAAGAAATAGGGTCAATATTATAAACAGGGGAAAAGTTTTAAAAGACATTTACAGTAGTGGATTTCCAGAAATATTTAAATACAAAGTAAATCAACTTCTTATCCACTGCACACATTGCAGATGTTAATGCCTAACAATTTTGTAACCAATGTATTGTTTAATCTAAATCAGGTTACCCACATATTTTGAAAAGAAGATTCACCCTGCCTCTTTAATTTCCAGTGACTATTCCCTATTTGGCATGTTTTATTTACAAAAAATAATTTTATAAATAGAAGCAGATCATTATGGAGACAAAGGGAATGATGATTTTATTGACAGCTTGGATTAAGTTAATTTATGTATTTATTTATTTATTCTCTGCCCAAAATTTAATTTTCAGATTTGTTTTGCAGTCTGCTTTAAGATTCTTTTCTCCCCAGTCACCATGATGTCTCTGTCTCTGATCAGGGAATCATTTTACCCTGTTGTCTTAATTGTTAAAGCTTGTGATATTTTGTATCCTGCCAATGCACAGCACGAGAAATTCTGAGGATGCCTCACACCTCCCTTTACATACATATATCTGACTTTTTGAAAGTATTTGTGTTTAATAGGACTATAAAGTCTTCTGTCTCTGGGTGGTCAATTCTGTATGCACCTATGTGTTAAATGACTTTTTTATCTGAATATACTAACACATATATGTGCGTGTATCCACATGATAACTGAGGTACTTGAACACATATTTTTTCTTGTTAAAGGCAGTTGAGGGAAAAGTGCCAATGAATCAGAGAAATATATGTTCTCTGTGTTTAATGAAGCTTCAGAGACTTTCAAGAATTCTGGTCTTTTAAATAGTCAGAGAATTGAAAATACAAAACCAAACAAAAATTACCAAGTTCTCTGGAGTTAGGAAGAGAAACCAACATATTTGATGCACAATTTAAATAACTCAGAAGCCTTTTTTATTGAATTTGTTTATGTTATTTTTGTTGACGTTATTTCTTTATTTTATTTTGAACTCCTTGAAGATGTTGATGGGACAAATTCTGCTCTTATTTATACTGATATAAATCTGAAGTAACTGAATTAATACACTTGTTTGGAATTAGAACTACACTTTTCTTTTTTTTTTCCTTCCCAAATAGATGCAACTTATTTATTGAAAGCCAAAGTTCCAATGGAATATATCTTGGGAAATGATTTATCAGATCCAAGATGACTCTTGATGTATCAGGTCTTTGTCCACCCCTTAGGATATTAAGATAGCTGGAACATTCAGGTGGTGGGAAACCTAGATCTTGGTTTGTAATTTCCCTAATAAAAATAATGAGTTTGAATATGGATCTCATATCATGACAGAGAAGCTTAAATGGACAACTTTTCTTTCCCTGTTCCAGTGAATTAAATCTTGGAAAATTTAGATCTTGGCCAGTGAGTTAAGTCTTGGAAAAATTAAATCCTGGATTAAATTGTTAGATGAGAAAAAATTTTTTCCACCATGGTGTCCTGAGGTTTCCTGAGGAAGAGAAAGGAAAGGAAATGCAAAAAACAAGGAAAGGAAAGGAGAAAGGGAAGAGGAAAGGATTCAAAGATTTTATTTAAATTTTTAGAGAGTAGCAAACTTACTACAGCCAGAGAACAAAAAGTTCTAAATAAAGGAAGTGAACATTCATTTAGGCTCATACACTTGGTAACAAAATGTAGCATCGATCATTAGAAGACAGATGGATTAAAGGGGGCTTTTAAAAAATCTCCATGAAAATTCTTCATCTCCTAATGGGGACAGAAGGAGAGGAAAGGCCTACGTGGGCACAGAAAATCCATCTTAATATCTTCCTTCCTCTTTCCAAAACCTGGAAACAAACTTTGATTGTGAGAAGGAATAAGAATAAACAAAAAAGCCTGTTTCTACTTTGTTATCGAAGTGAAATGTAGACTTCAGTACTTCACATTTCTTTATAGGTTTGGATCTCATTGTCGGCATCATAAGACGTTCTGTACATCTTTCCCATAGTTTGCCCTTATCCTCATCTTATGCAGAATCACCTGAAACCCCTTTCATGGCACTATGGATGGGGTTTTGCCAAGTTCATAACTTCCAAAACCCTTTAAGACAGAATTTCCTGGTGTATAGGATCTGTCAAACAGACTAGTGAAGAGAGGCAGAGAGGGTACATGGGAAAGATAGGTCTTTGAAAACACAGAGCAACTGTGAGTGTCTTCAGTTCTTTGGCCAACATGCTTGACTTTTCAAAGTCTGAGAAAAGCTTCCTTGAGGGATAGGAATTTTACATGAGCTACCATATATCACTGTATTTGCTTCTTTGACAGAGAGCCATTTTTTTAGCTCATTAATACCATTTTCGATGGGTGATTTAATCACTCATATGTAGGGAAGATTTGGTTTCATGTATCTTAGGTATGGCTCATTAATGGCTCATTTGTTAAAAGTGTTTGCCAACTTTAATTCAGCCACAGTCCCTAGTATATCCAAATAGTGGTTAGATACAATACATTCTTCCTAATGTGCTTTCTAATCATTGCTCAGCTTATTTCAGGAGCAAAGGATATGAAAGATATTGGCCCCAGCTGTCTACTGTTCTAGCATTAACTATAATTTGCTAAATCAACTTGGAGTAAATACTCTAGCATCCAGTAAATTTTGTTTAATACATAGCAGGCCAAACTAAGCACAGGATACATGTGCATGCAGCTGATGTAGATCAGCAATTCTTGCTGTTGCAACTTTTCTGAAAAGTGTGTTGAATAAATATGATTCCTTCTTTATCATTCTTTTTGTTTCTTGGATTTTGTATTTGTAGGAGATTAAAAAAATAACCATTTCTCATGCATACCAAATTTATTTCCAGATTCAGTTACAGATATTTTGTATTTTATTCTGGACTATTTATTTTTGTGAATTCTTTTTTGAACTTTTGTGCTGGTTTTGGCTGGGATAGAGTTAATTTTCTTCTTAGTAGCTAGTATGGGGCTATGTTTTGTATTTGTGCTGAAAACAGTGTTGATAATACAGAGATGTTTTAATTGTTGCTAAGTAGTACTTATACTAAACCAAGGACTTTTCAGCTTCCCATGCTCTGCGAGGTGCAAAAGAAGTTGGGAGGGGACACAGCTGGGACAGCTGACCCCAGCTGACCAAAGGGATATTCCATACCATATGGCGTCATGCTCAGTATATAAAGCTGTGGAAGAAGAAGGAAAGGGGGTACATTAGGAGTGATGGCTTTTGTCTTCCCAGGTAACCATTATGTGTGATGGAGCCCTGCTTTCCTGGAGATGGCTGAACACCTGCCTGCCCATGGGAAGTAGAGAATGAATTCCTTGCTTTGTTTTGCTTGCATGCACGGCTTTTGCTTTACTTATTAAACTGTCTTTATCTCAACCCACAAGTTTTCTCACTTTTACTCATCTGATTCTCTCCTCCATCCCACCAGGGGGAGTGAGTGAGTGAGTGGCTGTGTGGTGCTTAGTTGCTGGCTGGGGTTAAACCATGACAACTTTATTGTACCATTTTTCCTAGTAAGTGATTAATGGATGTTCCTATATTTTGTCAAATCAAAAGAATGAAGTTTTCAGTCAGCATATCCCCAGTCCTGATTTTATGATTCCTGTCTCTGATGCTCAAAAAGAAGCCAATTCACTTTGTAAAAGAGTTTGGGTGATGAGTGGTATATTTTCTTCTACTTTTTCTAACCATAAGAGCCTTAAAAGTAATGATGTGCTGAGACTTCAGAAGAAAAAGAATTAATGACAGCAACTGGATAGAAGAAACTACATGGAACAGATCTCCACAAATAATGGGTAATTGTTTAGGTTTCTACCACCTCTCAGCCTGCTATTAAATCTTTAGATGTTTTATTTTAATATTGTTCTGGAAGTAATAACTTGAACCTATGTCTTTTCCCTGGGTAACTAGTCTAAAAGTCAAGTTAATGAATGATTCATGCATATTTTTTTCTTCTCTCTATCCTAAATACTTGGTCACTTTATGAAAACAGAATTAAATACATCAGGGGAAAATAAAAATTTCCCTATTCTATGAAATTATATCACATTTAATATTTTCGCATGGAAGTGAAGTCAAATCCTCTCAGACAGAACAAATTTTCACTCCTTGGGACAAGAAATCAATGAAATAATGAATAGTGGATACCACATTTCCATTGCCTTTGGCACTTAACCTGCAAATAGGCAGATGTCTGTGTATCCTGTTTGGGGGACAAGAACCTTCTTATAGCAATGAATAAGCTACCATAGTCTTCAAAGCAGTTGAGCTTAATGCATCCTCTTCTGACAATATCCTTTTGACTTTCTTTGGCATCCCACTACATTAGTAGGCTAGCTTTCCTGTCTGCAGCTCTCAGATGCTTAATTCCTTCTAGGCATGAAGCTAAGAAGTAAGCATCTCACCCAAGCGCACAGATGCTAGGAATTAAAGAGACCAGAGACTAGGTGCTGCAATAATCAGTTTTGCAATACTTTGTTTTTTCTAAATCTACTTCTCAGATTCTCTGTGACTTCATTGAGAATATTTCTTCCCTACTTTTCAGCAATAAACATCTGCAAGGTGTCCTGAAGCACCCTCTTAGGGTGCATATAAGCATCTTATTCCAAGATGTACCAGATCTACTCAGAAGTACAACATGAAGATAGAAGAGAATTTTGGCACCTTCCATAGGGAACTTACTTTTTTATATATCCAAAAGGCATCTAGCACATATTCAGTTTATCAGTTTCTAGAAAACTAACAAGGAACACAAAATAGAGAGGTGGATTCCCCTCAGTGGGACATCAGGCATCAAGAATTCTTCAAATAAGGAGATAAATAATCTATCTGCTATGCACTTTCTAAAGAGACAATTATCTGTTTCTCTATAAATTTATGTAGGTAGTTCATTACAGTCCATTAGTAAAAATACTAATGGTTTATGTAGTGTTGCTGTTATTGCTGTTGCTATTACTGTTACTATTACTGGTACTGCTACTATTATTGGAGTTGTTATCTCATCTTCCAGTCATGAACCAGGATCTTATTGTCCTATTTTCATTTTCTGGTTTAAGGCTGAGACTTCTTTTTGTTCTCTTTAATATCTTGCATACATTGTCAGAAAGTCACTTGTTCCCAGCCTATGAAGCAATGAAGATTGCCAAATTTTGACCAGAACCTTTCAATCTCTAAAAATAGGGAGTCTTCTAAGAGGGAACTGCCTCTCCCTCTCTTTCTCATACACATGTTCATTCACACATTCATATATAACTGGAAACAAAAATGACATTCAAAGAATGTTTAAGGTAGCTACAGAAAACAGTGAATAAAAGGAAATGTTAGTCAAAGGTGAAAGGTACCACATGTCCTCAAAAGCCTTGGCACAATGGGGAACCACCTAAATAGCTTTTTTAATGCACCCTGTCGAGCCTGGTATTGATGGACATACGGTACATTTCACCCTGAACTGTGAATTTCTTGAAACAGCTGTAATGCTGCTCTTATGTTTTTCTGGATAATGACTCATTCACAGAACGCATTATTTAACCATTCTTCCCTGACCCTTTAGGGGCCCCATGTACTTTATCAGTCTATAGAAAACAGGATATCAATGGATCATTTATCTTCTGGTTGCATAAATACGTCTTCTCATTGACATATCCTGCATAGGCTTAAAGTTGTTGGTGACTGTGCACCATGAGAATGCAGCAAGATATTCAAGATTGCTGCCCTCCGGTAAGATCGTGAACAGGCTCAAAACATGGGCACATAATGGAGTTAAACATGACAGTAGCTATTTGCTTTGATAGTGGTATGGTTCATTACTCTTATTTTCACAAGATAAATGGGGAAAAGTGCATGGGCATACATGGACAAATCAAGACGGACCCAAGTGAAAACATATAAGGTAATGAGATAATATGATACTGGTATACGTATATTATTGTCCCTGTAGTTCTAATTCCTCTGTGTAGCTCCTCCTGTGACATGTCACCCTTTATACACATTACAGAGTCATTAATTTCTTATTTCACTGCGGACTGGTAAATTGTAATTTCTTAATTATTATGATCAGTTACTGGCAGTGTGAGATCTAACTTATAAATCCATTTGGGCAAATAGATCAAAGGAGAGAAATTACATTACCTGCAAGATTATGTCTTTCTTGTTATTTAAAAAAAACCCCAGATGTATAAATTTTCAGATTAAAAAGCTTTTAAAAATAATCATTTGGTCTAAACAAAACTGATTTTCTCAAACCAGAAACATTATTTGAACAATTTTCTTACAGTCCTTTAGGGGAATTACTGATTGATGAAAAACTTTAGGTTAATAAAGTTTTAAAGACTGGTGTTTCTTTTTTATTTTTACTGCACTTTCCTTTTGTTATCACCTCCTTTCTGTAAAAGAGGATAGAATATTTTACAGGTCAACAGTCTCTTCATCAATTCTGTGGAGTAACGGACTGCACAAATAGAATTTTTGTATGATAAACCAGAACAATCAGGCATCTGGCTGGTTCAGAGAGATTGGTATATAGATTTAAATTAATTTCATCTTCTCTTTCCTGAAACTTTAGATCACATATTCAATGACAACTAAAAATAAGCAAGAAGAAATAAATAACCAGTTTCCCCACCACATATTTTATAGAAATAGCATCTAATTGATTATGTAATCACTGATTCCTGTACTGCATGCTAGATTATCACGTTAAAGAGCTCTCACATGTAGAATCAAACTGCTCCTTTATTGAAATAAGTGTTTCCAGAAGTGCTGTGGTCAATAAAAAGTGCATGTAAATTTGCTATTTTTGACCCCCAAAAGACAAAGAGTCACAAATAATGAGAGTTTAGCTGGTTGCTAGTTTGTTGGGTTTTTTTCCTGCAAGGATTATATTCTAGATTTTTTTTATGTCCCCCAGTCATATCTAATGTGCTCGTCTGAAAACTGATGTTGCTGTTTTCCCAAGCTTATTTAATTAAGATAATTCTGTCTTTGTCATAGGTCTTACTCACATTTATGTTCATTTCTTACTCAGAGATTGCTTCTACCCACCCAAATTTCAAATCAATCCTGTCAGATGCTGCATCAGTTCTGTCCCAGCCCTCTACTTTCACATCGAATTTACAAAGCAGATCCTCCCCCTCATTTAATTTTACCTTCCCATTCTGTCCTCCTGCTGCTTCTGGTATGCTACTGCATTTTCTTGATGCCTGGGGAGTGAAGTTGCAAGGTCCTCCCACCTTTTCAGGAGGAGGTACTGCACTGAGGAGGAATAAGTAATGGAGAGAACAGAGTAAAATACAGCAGAGTTTTGCTGCAGCGAAACAGACTTAGTGCTTCTCTCCCAGAGGAAGGCAGGTGGTTGAATGAGTTTCCCTTCCCTCTCCCAAGGCAGACCAAAATTTGTGAGGATACTGGAATTTTTTGCATTTGTATCATAAGACTCAGTCCTGACAAAATACACTTGCTGAATCTCACCGAAGCACAGAAAATACAAGCTGTACTCCTCCAGGGACATGTGTTCATCAATACTTGCAGTAGAAACTGGAGAATCATCAGTGTAAAGATTCTGATGACAACAAAGTGGTTAGATTTTTATCTAAGAGGCTGTACCTTAATTATAAAATAATTGTGTGTATCTCATTGTTTCAGAAAGCAGAGAACTGGAAATATAATTTTAAAAAGTCATGATCTTTAAATGGTCTGATTTTCAGATGCCTATTTCAGGGTTTTATAATATTTATGATTGAAAATACCATACTATCAATATGTTAATTAACACTAGTATAAAATCGCCCTATGATTATCCGAACAAAAATAAAAATCACAAGTAAATGTTGATCTGATAAACTTTTTTACTTTGAAGTATTTCATGTTCTTCATGCTGGCACAGGAGAACACTCCTAACAGGACAAGAAGGTGAGCTGCTTTCTCTGTTTTGGGTATAGAAACCTCATCATTATGGAGAGGTCTGAATCTCACTATATTACACCCTGAGTCTCATCAGTAACTCAGATTTATACTTATATCTTAATAGAAATGGGCTTGTTCATTATCCAACTCAACAAATGCTGGAAAACAAGCTTCAGGCTGAGGTTGTTTAATTTTCAACATCTTTTGAATGGCTTGGTTTTTATTGTCTGCTTCCATATTCTGTATATCAAATCTACAATCAGTATAAAAACCTGGCAACAAAATCTTAAAATTCCATTCTTCTTCACTTGTCCAAAATTTGCCAACTTTCCAGAACAGCAATTCCTAATTGTAAACTCAAACACCAGCGATCACACATAAAAGTATTGATGGAAATGAAAACTCCTGGAACTTAACAGCAAAACAAATGCTGAAGTGAAAGATTTATGAGCACAGTAGAATTTTTGAGGTTCTTAATGTTAGAAAGTAGCTCCATCCAAACTTCCCGTCGTACTCCGAACAGCTAACCTAAGAGTTCAATTTCTGCCCACAGCTTGCAGACTAAAACTACAATTAAATTAATTTAAATTACACCTATCCACAAATTCTTTTTCAGTTTTACATCATACGTAAAGATCAGCTTTGGAAAATATTATCAAAATGTGAGGGTTGCTGTAGAGCATGAGGAGCCTTTTTTTTTTTTGTACAGAGGAAAAATTAGGATTTACAGTAAATAGTAATTGTCTAATAGAAATATAACTCACAGATTCACAGGGGTCTCACAAGGTGTTGATGTTACGGATCCTGAAGTTTTAGACAGCAATAATTACTAGACAAAATATTCACAGTTATGAAAAGAGAGAACACAAAGACAAATCTGTACCTAATTAGATGGAAAAGGTGTCCTCTAGTTAGCAGAAATCCACCCCCTCATAGGAAATGATTGCTTGTTCCTTTGTAAACAGCAAAATAATGGAGAGCAGCTCTATTGTCATACAAACCCAAATCCCACTAATGGACAGAATATAGGCCTACAACTCATTCTGTTTAAGTAACATTGGGTAGAAAATGGTGCAATGTTGTAAAGGTACACACCTAGATTCACAGACTGTCTTTTTTTTTTAAAATTTCCCCATAAGCTCCATATATTTTATAGATTCACTTTTGTATACAATTTTCCACTTCAAAATGGGATATGAACTCCATGCAAACATGGATTTTATTATTCTAGATCATTACTTATAAGCGAATACTGTTCTCTGGTATTGGCCTATGTCAAACCCAGTGTACTATTTAGTTCTTGCAGATTCTTGCTCTAGAAATGAAACATGTCTAAAATTTACGTGAGACCAGATGCAGCTCAGAAATATTTATGCATTCTTTGCTGGCAAGAAAGTGGTTATTCTCTCTAAAATAACTGCAAAATTTTGATTTATTTTTCCATCCCCATTTTGTTGTTGAAATCTGAAAATCTTTAATTAGACATTTATTTACTTGGAAATGCACACATGTCTACACCTATTATAAAAATGTTGTCAAAACACCAAAATTAGAGAAAAAAAAGGTAGGTCTAGTCATATAAAAAAGGCATCCACAAATTGCTACTGCCATCTATTGGTAATAGCTTGGAACTACAAGTTGTTATAATTTGCATAACAGGTTAAATAATTAAATATTTAAGTCATGACATCCTAGCAGTAGAGAGACTTAAAAAGGAAATAGGATATTAATGAAATCATTTCAAGACAGCAGTTCTGGAAGAATATCTTCAGTGGGAGATGTGGGTATGTTTGGAGGTGTTCTTGTCTATTTTTGAGAGTTGAGAGTATAGTCTGTGTTTTTCAATGAATTATCTTAATAAAGGGCCTGGAGCTAACAATTCTTAATCATGCCAAATATTACTTTTTGCACTATCCAATAAAGCACTCAAGTGCCTAAAAGCTCTTCACAGTAACACAAACTTTCAGTCCTTTAGAGCACAACTCAGCCTTGTGTTTCAGTAACCTCGTTTGAGCACATCAGCAGAGGTGAATGGCTTCTGACTAGAATCCAGAAGAGCAGCACCTCTGAGTATGAAGCTGTTTAAATATAATAGTTAGCTGCCTAGGCTAGGCACTGGGTTGTACTTGAAATCTGTCTAGACCTGATGCACCCAGGCTAGTGTTATAGAGGAAGAGCTTCCATCTCAACTGAGATCTACAGCTTGAAGGCCTCTCTTCACTGTCCAAACACTGTCAATAGAGTGACTAAGGAGACTTTTATGTGACAGCCCAAATAACTTGTGCAGGAAGGTCAGGTTCATCTCCTGGCTTGGCTGGGCTTGCACTCCCAGATATCCTCTCAGGAGACTGTTTTTCCCACTGAGTATGTTTTATTCTGAGAGCAAGAGGGGAGTGTTCAACTACTGCTCTCACTGAAGATGAAAGACAATAATCAAGACTGGGGAACTCAAGAGAGGCCATGACTAGGACACCTGGGCATTTGGCTACCAGATGAGATCCCTTGTTTGCAGCTTTCTTTCCAAGAGTCCTTCTGCCTTTTGCAAGAATCAGCCTCACCATCAAGGTGGCTTACTTCCCAATGAATGCACGGATCTTCTCTGTCCTGGGCAAGTGCTCCGACCAGCAGTGTATTGAACACCAAAACCAGTAACAATACTGAGCACCAGCATACATTGGAGGTAAGTAGAATCTGTGACTGCAGGTCCCTGCAGAAGCTAATGCTATGAATGCATGTAAGTGCGTGGTGACAGAATAACTCAGCTCAGGACGCTCAGGAATTAGGGACCTAATTCTCACAGTAAATGCGTAAATGCTTTCTTGGTAAGAGATATTAACCCCCTAACTTAACCATTCTGAAGGTGCTCCCTGTGTGGCCATTTTCAAACATATGTATATCCAGTCCAGGGTTATTAATTCTTCTCTTCAGGAAGTAATATAGAATTCACAGCAAATGAACAGTGAAAAAATAATCATTTTCAATAATCATTGACACTGTATTCTGGTTATTCCATTTTCATTTGTATGCCTGATTTTCTGTTAGACATTCCATTATAAAACATAAATGTTTTTTAAAGCAGAAATGTCTGCTTTGGAACCAGCCACCATAAGCAATGGTTGGTTAATTAAAACAATGGATTAATGTTTTGTTTCAAAACAAACAGAAAAAGGAGTAGTGCTTCACATCAGTGAAACAGACCCATTCAGATAGAAGTTATCCAGAACTGGTATATATCTTCTTCCTTAACATACAGAAGACTTTTCCTTTTTTAACAGATACAGAAAAAAGTTTTCCCTGGTTTTTAGCCTGTGAGGAGGGATTACAATATTAGTCTGCTGGTGTAATGATAGCAGTGGACAATGTCTTTACTGACATATTCCACTTCTTCATGTTCCTAGTTTCTCAAAATCAAGGTCTCTACTCTGTGCTCAACCCATTTTCTCTCCTCCCACAGATGCTTCTTTCCAATTCTCAAAGAAGGATCAGATGCTAATGTCATACCTTCACCATGTAATATGTCCAACACTTGTGGACATATTAATTTTCCAGATTATAGCCACACCTCACCAACATCATATTTGTCTCCTGACCTTGCTTCCACCTCTGCAGCCAATGGAGATCCCAGTTAGACTGGTGATTAAATCAAAGTCTGCTTCCACAAAGGTGAGGACAAGACAACTCCATTCCCAATGGATGTGGAAAATTACATGGTGAAAGCAAAGCAGTTGCTTTCGGGACAATCTTCCCCAAACAACTCAGTGTCCTGAGACAGAGTAAGATCTATAGCCCCTGCAATGAACAGCCATAGACTTTATGCCTGTGTCCCCAGCTTTTACCCTTTGCTGAGATATGATAGCATCTCTGGTTTTAGGGATGCAGGGGGTACAGGGCCATACTGTAATCCCTCTGCCTCACTCCTGTCCTCTATCCCTCTGCTGGGATAAACTGCTATTTAAATGGATTTTCTCTCCAACAAGAGTGCTTTAGGGGTGAAAAAAAGAAAAGGCTGGATGTGCAAAAACAGGGGCCGTGGCCAAGGTTGCTGAAGCAGAGCACTGCAATTCCTGGGAGGCTTCTGTCTGCAGAAGCTGCTTTGCCACTTCTACAGATTTTGCCATCAAAATCCCATCATGCTGTTGCCCTAGGCAACTTCTTGCTTTGCCTAAGGACATCCCTGGTGCCTAACAGCACACAAGCCAGATTTCAAACTGGCACTATTCCCATTTCTGACACCTTTGTTGAATCCCAGCATCAGCATAACTTTGAAATTGTTCAGAAATCACTAGCTGGAAACATTGTAGTGGCTGGGTCTCTTCTTGCCTAAAAATGACCTGCAAAAGGTATTATCCCCTAGTCATTTAGAAAAATTGGTTTTCATTCCATTCACTTAACTCATGTTAGCTGAATCTGACCTAAACTTCTGCTTACTGTAATCAAGACATAGCAGGAGATGAGAGTGATAATCTTTATAGTCTTTAACATGAAAATGTTTTCAATTAAGTAGTATTTACCTTAAGAAAATGTCAAATATTTCCTCCTGCCCTTTGTGTTACTATTGTTTGGTGAAGGCAGTGTTTGCAAGACTGTGTAAAATGTATATTTTGTTGGCTATATATATGCAATGTAACAAGTCAGAAATGTTATGTCTTTGATAATGAAAGAACAAATTTTTGAGCAGAGAAAAAAATGTAGAAAGAGCTTTAAACACATTGTCTCTCTTTTTTTTTAACCTGTGATTTTCTCTTGTGCCTACTCCTAAAGCAATTTTTTAAGTACTTCACTGTGTTTCAGAGAAGCAGTTACAATCTCCATCATGCAAATTGACCAATCAGTTGTTTAAAAGCAACACTTTTTGTGCTTGTCAGACTGAAGGGCAGAGAAAATGAGCAATTTTCCCATCCCATGGGTGATATTGAAAGGGGTGGGGAATTCATCCAACTGTAAAATCTTAGCAGGTTCCAACTGAGTCATATTTCTCCTTTTTTTTCTCCCTTTTTTTTCCTTTTTCTTTTAATCTAGAAGTCTTTCATTCAAGGTCTCTAACTATGACCATGCTTGCTGTAGTCATGGTTAACAAAAAAAATACATTTGTATTATCTTGTAATGCAGAAACTGATATTTGTCACTGCTTATGAACTCTAAAGGGGTTGAACAAAATTTTCTTCTCACTTTGTGTTTCCTGTCTTTCACTGATAACTCAGAGATGGTACTGTTAAAATTGTGTTGCAACTTGAGGTAATTTCACAGAGCTACACTGAGGAGATGACCTTCAAAATAGAAGTGTTTACCCTGAAAATATTTTATTCTTGGAGAGTCTTCAAAAGAAAAAGTTGTGGTTTTTTTCAGAAACAATGGCAAAACTTTGTCATTGTCATCGAAAAGAAGATTGGTACCATCCTTGTGAGATAAATTGATAATGGTGTTTTCCTTTTTTTTTTTAATAAAGATGCATTATTGCTAAAGGTAAATTGCACGCATAGTGAATTCAATATTCCTTCCTTTGTTGGTGCCCCCTCTGAAATAAAAGCCACATGGCAAAAATAATTTCTTTCTGACAAAACGTTTGTGCTAACATTCTCTTTTGCTGGCAAGGGACTAGTAATGTAAGTACAGGTACAACAGAGAGGTTCCTCGAGTGATTTGTTGCCTCATAACATTGGGTGATCTGGGATTTTCCTTCTCACAGGGCATGCCTCAGCTGCAGACAAAGGGATGGCTGCAACACTGTAGGTATATTGAAGTGAGCTTTAACCTAACTCCATCTGGTATTGAATGTAGAGTGGAAATCTGTTGAAGAACAGGGTTTGATAAAGACAAATTTTTCAGGCTGTGTTGAACTTCCTGCCACAAGAACAATGTTGATGCTGGCAATTTAACCCTTGCTCATGTATTTCTCTTAACTGCAAAGCAGTCACACTGACATATCTTTATTCCTGCTAGAAGTCCTTATTCTCATAATTTGTTCCCTGTTAGACTGAGTCATAGGATGAGAATTCCACAGTCAGTGGTTTAGTTAATCAATAATTTTGATTCTTCTGTTTTTAACTTGAGGTTTATGTAAAAATTTGGGCTGGGAGGTGAGTTTCTCACTTCTGAAAGAAAATGGCCAAATGACATGGCAATTAGTCTAATTAGTGCATGTCCAATAGCAATATTGTGGAACACCATACTAGAAGTTGCTTGGAAGCTCACACTTAAAGAAAATATAATGGTTTTATTCCCATATTTTTAATTTTTCTCCTCAGGCATTTTAAAGCAAGCTACTACACTTGCTAGAATTGATTTTTTTTAATGCAGTACAAGGTATTATTTACTCATTTTAAAGAAGAAATTGAATATGGTGACTAGAAGGATGAGACAGCAGTTCTGTCCTCACTTATTTGGTTATGGCAAAATTCCCAGAGCCCATTCCATACAGGCACTTATTGTGCACAGCCTATAGAGTACAAATAGGAAACTGCAACTTAAGAAAAATGAGTGTCAGGAGATTAGAAATGAAACTAAAGCTCCTGTTGGAAGGAAGATAACTCAAAAGAGCACTTTCATTTCTTCTATTTAAAAATAAAATAAAAATGACAATCAAAAAAAATATGGCAATAGCAGTTGATATGCTGAATAAGCAAGTGAAGAGCTACAAATCCCAGGTGGATTCTCTGCTTATCTTCATTCTCAATTTATTGTACTACATGGTGCACTACAAAAAAGGTGACCAAATTAATTTTTTTAATATATGCCAAGCTACATAGCAATATGAATTCATTTTGTAGCTGCCAATTTACCTCATTCCTGAACTGCAATGCCCCTGTATTATTTCAGTTTTCCTAGCCACTTTGGGGCAGAGACTGTTAATCTCTTATTGCCATTTATGAAGCTATTTCTTGAGGTAGACTTGTGAGGCAGGCAAAGTGAGGATCCAGGCTACTAGACCCATATTAATTTGTTTCTTGATCAAATATATCATTCCAAAGACAAGATCACTACAAGAACTCCTTGCAACATATCTTTGTTTTCTGTAAAAGCCCCACCAGAACACAGCTGTGTAAATTATGTCTGGATATTTTCCCAAGGATACCACGTATTAATCCATTATAGCAGTGAGAGGATCACAGAGATGTAAGTTATTCAAGTATTTCCTGAAGACGAGTGAAATTCAGCAATTTGGTAAAGTATGTCACAGTGGAAGTGTGTTGCATAGCCCACGCATGGTAAATATACAGTGACTAGAAAGCAAATATTTCTTGTTTGTTGTAATACTATGTTATGCATGAATGGAGCTGACTTATGAAAAGCCTCGTAATAAATATTGGTACCTGGAGGTGGAGTAGAAAGCAAAAGTAGTTGAGATGCAGGAAGCTGAATTAATTCAAGAATATTTCTGTTTAGATGGGGAACAGATGTAACTGTCAATACATAAATAGCTCAGGTACTCTTTTATTTCTGTATTACAGTCAAAGCCTACACAAAATATGCTTATACTTGCATGCAAATTGAAAAATAATAGTAGATTATTTTAAAATTTCAGCTTTATTTTTGTTCAGGATCAGACTCTTTTCTTTATTCTTTCTTCCTTCCTCCCCTCTTTTCCCCAATTCAATTATTCATTCTTTAGTACAGTGAAAATCTTCAATCTATGAATGTTAATCATCAAATATAAACTGATTATTTAGACCTCTAATGACATCATGGCATTTATTTTTAATAAAAAAATTCAGAAGAGGTCAGAAACTTAAAACGAGGACCAATAAGGGCCTTTTTTCTTTCACCTTTATTCACAATTTATAGTAATTAACGCTGGTTCTGACCTTTAACTATTGAAATCAGTGGGCATAGGCTTTGGTCCTTGTTAATACCTTTGAAGGAGCCTTTTAGAAAAAAATGAAAAGGAAAAAAAAACACTTTAAAAAGTTGTTTTGTGTTATCAAAGTGTTGTGGAGCAGATTGGGTCTTTGTATTTTCCCGTTTGTTCAGTTTAAGTGAAGTAAACTATTACTGATTGTATTGGGTTTGTATGGCAAGGTTTTGGTAGCAGGAAAGCTACAGGGGTGGCTTCTGTGAGAAGCTGCTAGAAGCTTCCCCTATGTCCAACAGAGCCAATGCCAACCGACTCCAAGACGGACCCACCGCTGGCCAAGGCCGAGCCCATCAGTGATGGTGGTAGCACCTCTGTGATAACATATTTAAGAAGGGGAAAAAGTTGCTGTGCAACAGCAACTGCAGCCAGAAAGAGGAGTGAGAATATGTGAGAGGAACAACTCTGCAGACACCAAGGTCAGTGAAGAAGGAGGGGGAGGAGGTGCTCCAGGTGCCAGAGCAGAGATTCCCCTGCAGCCCATGGTGAAGACCATGGTGAGGCAGGCTGTACCCATGCAGCCCATGGAGGTTAACGATGGAGCAGATATCCACCTGCAGCCCATGGAAGACCCCATGTCGGAGCAGGTGGATGTGCCTGAAGGAGGCTGTGACACCATGGGAAGCCCACGCTGGAGCAGGCTTCTGGCAGGACCTGTGGACCTGTGGAGAAAGAGGAGCCCATGCTGGAGCAAGTTTGCTGGCAGGACTTGTGACCCCGTGGGGGATCCGCGCTGGAGCAGTCTGTTCCTGAAGGACTGCACCCTGTGAAAGGGACCCATATTGGAGCCGTTCGTGAAGAACTGCAGCCCATGGGAAGGACTCACATTGGAGAAGTTCATGGAGGACTGTCTCCCATGGGAGGGACCCCACACTGGAGCAGGGGAAGAGTGTGAGGAGTCTTCCCCTGAGGAGGAAGGAGTGGCAGACAACGTGTGATGAACTGACCACAACCCCCATTCCCCATCCCCCTGCACCTCTGCAGGGGAGGAGGTAGAGAAATTGGGAGTGAAGTTGAGCCTGGGAAGAAGGGATGGGTGGAGCAAGGTGTTTTAAGATTTGGTTTTATTTTCTCATTACCATACTCTAATTTAATTGGTAATAAATTGAATTAATTTTCCCCAAGTCCCCTCTGTTTTGCTCATGACGGTAATTGGTGAATGATCTCTCCCTGTCCTTATCTTGACCCGCGGGCCTTTCGTTATATTTTCTCTCCCCTGTCCAGTTGAGGAGAGGGAGTGATAGAGCAGCTTTGGTGGGCACCTGGCATCCAGCCAGGGTCAACCCACCACAGATTCAGGCTGGCATATGACTACTCTTTTTGCGCTGGCTGAGTTATAGGGACTGATGTTTTCGAAATGTGGTACCAAAATTTCCCCAGCTTCCTAGCCATTTTGACTGCCTGCCATACCATGTTTTCAGAGACACAATTTATCTGGCTTCCTATCCACATCCTGCCCAAATTTCCATGACACCATGCAAGCATTCATGGATGCTTAAAATAGGATATATTCTGGCTGTGTCTCTCATAAAGTACTGAGATAATGGTTTATCTACCTTGCTGAATGCTGAAACAGAGACTGTTATCTACTATACTTTCAAGACTTTTGGTGCTAGCAAGTGATGAATAATGAAAGAGTCTTTCCTTCAGCAATGGCTTTATATAACAAAATCACTTGATAAAGCAAGGAATTTCAGGTGGTGAGGGGAGCTCTTAGATTTAAAACTAAAGCTGCAGACATGAATATCTCAAGTACATAAATGCTTCATTGCTCTGACAGGGGAGAATGGCTAGTAATTGACTGTCTCAGTAGGATTCAGTATTGAAAGATCATTACATAAGCGGAAAGAACCATTTGGAGTAAGTCTACGCATTGTAATCATAGTATAAGAGTTTCTAATGAGATGGTTGCTGGAATGTTAATAACAAAGATGAAAAGCTGGTGGTTCTTCCAAGCATGCAAATCACTGAAAGTTTCACATATACATGGAAGTCAGAGAACTGTCCGAGAGAAACCTATTTCAAAATTTTCTATAGACTTGGGACTGCACCAAATTTCTAGATTGTAAATAATGCTTCAATTATGTTTTAAACATCAAAAAATCTTAATACTCTTGAAAAATCTCCTTTGATGGGTTTTTCTCTGTTCTTTTCCCCTCTATTTCATTCTATGGAGAAAAGGAAAACTGTTTTGACTGAAATTTTACAAAACTTTCAGAAAGAAAGTTTTAGCCTTGGAGAAAACTCTGATGAATGATTCAAATACAAAACCAATCTGATACCTGCATTTGAATTGCTAATAATAACAACAAAATTTGCTGCTCATGCTGCCACTGCTGTTGCTCACTCCTGCTAAGCCAGATGTCTGTTATGCATCCTTCTGCATGTAAATAAAATTGCTATCTTTTAGACAGACTTTTTCATCTTGGACTGCAGTGGTTTTTAACATCCAGGGCCTAACTCACAGGTGGTATAAGCTCTGTTGAAGACAGTAGGTTTTACACTAGGAATGATTTTGACTTGCAAAATTAAGACAGATTTTATCACTATGTGCTTTAACATGATCAGACTTGATTCTAAAGTTATTTTGTGTTTTGTCTTTGGTTTAGCCACTTTTGGGTACTTAAAAATGTAATGCCAAAGGTGGTGTGAACCAACATGTCACTTCTGGGCTGACCTTTCCCCCCCCACATTTATGTTCTTATGCTCAGAATTGGAATCCTTCTCAGCAATAGCATTGTACTGCATTGCTGTAGCTGTGCTTTTAAACTGTCTGTCTCTTGTGTCTGTTTATCTACCTTAGATTTCTCTGACAGTGTCTGTCATTATGTTACATATGAATTGTTAGTTTGAAAAATAAAGATTACACTATTTTTACTGCTGAATGGAACACACATAAGGTGTTATAGCTATAATAAAAGCATATAATTGCAGTTATAGGTATTTTCTCCAGAGATCTCACAGAACATTAAAAACACTAGTTCTATTAAGCCAAGAAAATGCTCTCTATTACGATATTATTTTACTTGATAATGGACAAAGTACAGCTCTGTGGAATTAAGTTACTCACCCAAGACTTCACAGTACATTGGTAGCATAGTAAAGAAAAAATGTTTTGTCCCATTATAGCTGTTGCAAAAATAAACAAAACAAAGCAAAATCCTCTTCATTTTAAATGGATTAGGATTTCACATTAGAGTTTAGGACTTACTTGTCTGCCTTCATTTATTTCAAACCGTCAACTAAAGGTACTAGCCATGACACGGTGGGATTTCTAAGTATTTTGGCACATCTAAAATGTAGCTATATTTTTAAAAAGGTAAACAAATCCCAAGGTTGAAAGAAGGTGTGATACACAGTGTCTCCTGAAAGTAATGGGAGATTATGCGATTCTGAAAGTCTCTTCAGATATCAAAGTTTTGCTGTTGCTAGCAGTGGGTTACCCCTACACACTTTTGATACACAGTACTATGAGACACCAATGCCTTCTACTGTGGTTACTTCGATGGCCAACAAAGTGGTATGAATTTCTGCTTTTTACCTAAAGATAGGTCTCCTGTCTCCCTCTGTGACTCATAGGTACATTCCCAGTACAAGGACCAGATAGATGACGATGATGATGGTAATTATTCCTAGTTAAGAAAATGCAGTAAAATCAGTATAATATTCTTAAGTAAAAGAAAAACAAAATGGTTCTTCATCCCTGCACAGTGGCAACAAAGATGGGTAAAGTAAGGTCAGCACTGACCTATAATTTAAATCTACTTAATTGAAAAAGTAGTCTTGTAGTTTACTCTCCTTCAGAAAAAAAAAAGATGGATGCTTTGTTTTGATTTAGAGTCATGTTTCACAGTCAAGGGAGTCTTCTGCCTCCCTGCAGTGATTCTCAGCGTATGGCTGGTGTGATTAGTGGAAAAGTGCTTGGCTATTGCAATGGACTGGACTCTGAAAAGTCTGAAGAACTTTTGAACATTTATTTCAGCATGTAGATAGTACTTGAATCAGTGAATTTACTACAAGGGGAACACCTCAAGGGGAACACATGAATCAGAAGACCTCAGAGTTGAAGGTTCCCTTTTGTGCTTGTCAACCAAATCTCATGATGTGAGTTGTTGAGTCCACTGAAGATATGACACCAACACAAAATTTAAATAATACATGATATCGTCACTCGCAAGAACTCTAGGACAACATAACCTCTCCACAGCGTAGCAAGACTCTGGAATAACATTTTTATCTGTTGCTTTCTAATGTACTAGGTCTAGAGAAGAATACTGCAAAAATGAAAATAATATCAGATAATGTTTCTAGGGTTGCATAGTTGTAGCTTTGCTGGAAGTACCAAAGGATTTAAATAGCTTTATTATATGACTAATGAATTGTAATAAAATCTTAACCTACTCACATATTTCCTGGTCATTAAAAACATCATTTTATGGGATATACGTTTATGTCTTTCTTACTTTGAATCTCATTAGACTGTAAATTGGCATCCTGGCTAACAGTCCATATGTGATTTTTCTTCTTTTCACAAAGAATGTTTTACAGTCATTAGTACATTTTACTCATCTCAGCTCAGTTTGCATCTTTTCTTTAGAAGAATGATTATTTTATTCACTCAGAGGCAATTTTAGCATGTCTCATATCAAGTTATAGATAATACCTGGCATTCATGGGTCTGATGCTAGTTTTCTAAACAAAGGAATATCGTCAATATTTAGGGAACAGAGGCGCTGGAAGGGTCATGTCCTGTATTTTAGAACAGTGTATCATGGAACACTGTACTAAAGCTGAGTTTTGGTTAAGGTAGGATCTGAAGGATGGTTCGGATCCAGATTCAGCTGTATTAGCAAAAGTATAAGAATCCATACTAAGTTACTACTTTGGGAACTCTGAAGTACATAGCCATCATAAGCTTCTGCGTGTGCCAATATGCATCAGTAAGACATTTTGAGAAGCAAGGGATAATGTGTCATGGTGCTGTGCTTTCTTTACCTACATCATGTAATAAAACAAACCTTCCTTTCTGCAGTGCCCAAGATTGACTCACCACTTAACTAAGAACAAATCCTGCAAAACAAACAATAGAATGTCAAAGAAAAGTTAAAACATCTTAAAATTCTTTACATTTCTATTATCAAGCAGACATAGCTAGCAATAAAAATCATCTATCACAATAATGTCTTTTATAAGCTCACTCAGTTGAATTGAGGTTACGGTTCAGATTCAAGACATTGATAGAACAGTCTAAATTTATCTACGGTGCCACTCAATAAGTAACTTGAAAGTGCTGGAATCAAGTCTTGCCGTGGCTCATTGCTTCTGGGGAGACCGTGGCCTAATGCAATGAAGTAAATGCAAAAACTCCTGCTGACATTGTTAGGGTTTGGATCATTCACTAAAGAAAGCAGCCCAACCTAAATTTATGTCTTGCAGTATGCCTTATTTAACATGAAGTAAAAAAAAAAAAAAAAGAAATAATTAACTTAATTTTGATTAGGCAATTCTGTGTCAATTATTTCTAATTAAAAGGAATTACTCTTTCCCAAATTAATAGCTTTTTGTTTATATGTCTATGAACTTAAAAAGAATTAATTATCAATCTGGGCACTTATTCAGTAACAGAGGTCAGGTGCCATCTCAAATTGCTTGTTACATTTTATCTTTTACTCATAATTTAATTAGGAATAGGTCAACTTCGAAAAAGCTTAGACTACATTCACAACCTAAACACTGGATACTTATCTACATTATCTGTCTGTCTGCATTTCTGAAAATTGTCTTAATAGTGAGATATCTGCTACTTTACCACTTGTAAGGGGTTAAGGAGAAAACTACTTTCCCTATAACTTTTCAGGATCAAAACAAAAGATAGACTGAGCTGCATAAACAATATCAAATGCACTTATAATAATTGTTGATGTTGGACTCTTTTTTTGTTTGCTTCCTGAGTTTCTGCTAAAGGGATCAGTTCTAAAAAAAAAAAAAAAGTGTAAATAATTATTTCTTTTAAAAAAAAGTTTTTTGCACTAAATATACATGCTGTATTACCAGCTTTTTCTAAAGGGTGTCTTTTTATGGGAATATGTCTCATGATCCGTGTTTCCTAAGTTCTGAGTCTGGAGCCATTGCATCCTTACATATCCATATAAAGTATACATGGAGAACAAAACTCAGTGTCACGTTGTCATCCATGAGATAGCAGACAAATTTTCTCAAGAACAATTTGCTTTTTTTCAGTTATATCTGGAGATGACTGGTGAGTTAAGGGTCACAATGTATGGATCTACATTTATCATGCAGCTGATCAGCAGGTACACAGTGAGTCCAACACCTGAAAGCTACTCTTCACTTGTAGAGTGACTTTACGTTACATGCACTATGAACTCAGATATACCACAGCTGTTCTGCCCAAGTCCTTGCAGTCCCCAGGAGGCTTGTAAAGCTGCACTGTGCAAATGCAGAATCTCCCTGTTTTGTAAATATGACAGAGACACGTGGTTACATAGGAATTCTTCAGAAAATTCTTCAGAAAATCCAGTAGTTGAACTTAAAATTTTTGACTACTATTACAGTCCATAATCATAGGACTGCCAAGGGCAGAACTGAATTATTTTTCTTACGAATGGTGTGTATACACAGAAACTTTGAGCTTAAATGTTTGTGTCTGCAGAATGACTTTTTTTCTTCCAATTTGCAAAAATACCATGTAAGCTTAACCTATGAAATTTTTGTACTTGCTGTTTTCCACCATGAAAGTATACCAGTGCAATACTGCTGAGGCGCTTCAGTTCTGAAATTTAGCACACTGTTCTTTTCCAATATTCCCTCTATTTGAAGCAAAAATTGCCATTTAGGACATACGCTGTGGTATTTTTCTAATATGAACCAGGGTTTAGGATGAGGTATTCAAACTTATTTTCAGTTACGAGATAAATGGGCTTTGAATCTAGTTCCTTGTGCTGCTACACTAAGCCGTTGTTCCATTTACCTCCCTTCAGTAGGAACGAATTTTTCTTTAAAATAAGCCCGAAATAACAGAAAGTTAAATGTCTATGGCAGTCTGCTTGGCAGCTGTAGACACAATTTGGGTCACTGTGTTGGAATTTGAGCATATATGTATATATTCTGTGCCACCTCTGACACTATTATGTCATGAATTGAATGCACAAGTGAATAGATGATGATGGTGATTTATTCTGATAAAAGAGACAGAATGACCTGAAGGTAATTCTTTACACTAAGGACACAATATATAATTAAGAACATTTATGAGCTTAGGACCTTTTCCTACATTGCTTTCTGTATTTTCTCAAAACGCTACCCTTAGTGACCTCTCTCCTAATTGAAAAAATGGAAAGTCCCCATAGATGTTGGTTAAACTAACTCACCAGTGCAGAAGATATACAGACACAGAGAGAGTGGAATTACTGTGCAATAGTCTCAGTTGGTATAAATCAGTGATGTTATGATGATTTACACCATTAGAGAAGCTGGACCAATACTATTTTTATTTCTATTAAGGAATACCAAAATGTAAGAAGTACAACTCAAAAAGCCAGGTTCTTGTTCAGAATTGTATAAAACTTAGATACAGCATGGAATAGCTAACAAGGGCCATAAACAAGCAAAACTGGTGAATAAAGAAAGTTGTTAAAGCTGGTAGAGCTAAGAGCACATTGTGTCAATACAGTGTTTTCATAAACTCCATTATTTGTAACTATCTTTTCAACTTTCTATGTAATAATGGCAAATATAATTTTAGACAGCTAAAATTAGAACTATTAAAGGAATAAGTGTTACACTAGAAGCTAGATCTTGGATCATTTGAAGGTCCTTTTGTGATTTCAGAATGATTCAAGAGACAACCTTGCTCCATTCTGTCATCACCAGCGTGGCAAGGTGTTCTGAGTCCAAAAGCAGTGTCATGAGTCTGCTGAAATGAGGTTAAGCCAAATGGATGGCATGCTGGAATCAGGAGGATTTGGAGATGGAGTATGGCATACTTCATTAAAGGCCCATAGCAACTTGGACTGTAAGGTGCAATGTGGATAAACATGCTTTTTTCTTTATTCTTCCCTTCTCCACAGAAATTCTATCTTTATAACTAGGACTACTTGGTCTTTAACCAATATAAAATTAATTTGATTCTGCCAGATCATACTGGTAGCATTGTCAAAACAATTGTTGAGTTTACACATGTTTATGGGAAAATCACACACCAGGTACCACATATACTCATATATTATTTGGATACCTGCTACACCAGTTGTGGCTGTCTTTCAGTGTTTTTGACACTAGATTAAGGGTGGTTAAAGCTTCTCTGGGAAGAATCACAAACTGCAAATGACTTGGCACAATGAAACCCTCTAGAAGAAACATCTGAATTTTTGTATCAAAAATAAACTGTTTCTTAATTTCAGACATACACAATGTTATGTTCAGCCATTGACGTTACCTGATCTAGTGAAATGACAGGGGCGATTGGACTAGATGATCTTTAAAAGGTCCCTTCCAAGCCAAACAACTCTATGATTCTATAGGTTGAGAAGATTAAGGATAGTAAGACCCACACCTGAGATTCTTTGAGATTTGAGGACTGATGTAGTTGTACAAATCTTATTTCTGTTCTCACCAGTAATAGTATTTAATTTAGTTCCTTTCCCACATCAGGTTTAAGCTGCTTTTAATAACTCGGTAACCAGACCTCTGATGTTTCGAGATTTTGATGATCCTTTTTCGCATGTAGATTTCCCTAGTACTATCCTAGGGTCTAGTAAGAAAAAATTTGTTCAGAGTAAATTGAAAATGAAACTTGTTTTCTTGAAAGTGAATAGTTAGAAGAAAACCTAAACACAACATCAAGAGCTTCCATTTCTTTTCAATTTCCAAAATAAAGAGATTATAAATTCATGAACAGTTTTTAATTCATCAGGCTGGATGCCTTTTTAAGTTTGGGAAAGATAAAGATACAATGCAGATTTCCTTCTTTGGCCTTTTACAACTTATCACTGAACTTGAGTGAACTGCTCTGGGGTGAAAGGACTGAACAGAGTTCATTCAGGGCCTCATTTGATGAAAGGCAGAAGATTATGATCAAGAGCATATGGGATTGGAGTTGGAGGAGAGGTTGACATTTTTATGGAATAATGATGATTAGTAAAACCGGGCTTTTCAAAATTGTCTATGAACAGCTCTGCAGCTGAGACTTCTTGGTGTTCACAGATTTATAATCTATGGACAGAAAAAGAGCAGAAACTTTCATCACTAAGGTATCTCATTTTGAGAAAATTTTTCCATATACTTGAAAAACTTGCACATCCTGAGAGCAGAAGTGAAAGAGGTTTCTCAGTCATTTTCATTCTTACACTGTTCCCTGAAGGACCTGAAGGCTCAAGAGGTCACATATTAGAAGAACTAACAACTACAATAGCAAAAGAATATCTATAATTTACTCAGACAACACAAGAAGAAACTGCACAATTGACCAGATATTGGAGGAACCAAGCTTCTGCACATTTTTCTTTCATCATATTTCTTACAGTGTATTTCTGTGACTTACACTTCTTGTTGCAGAATCAGAAATACTCAAATAATTGCATCAAACCCTGAAGCTAAGAGCACTGTCAATCCATTTAAAAAGGCTTTCCCAAAAGCTACACAAAGTAATTTCTAGACTGAAAAAACTAGGTAAGACTCTAAATAGTGGAGCTTGTCTCTGAAATTTCTTTATCAAATACAATTTAAAGGAAAAAAAACCCACCTCTGTCAGCCTGTGACTGAAGAAAATTAAGCATATGTCTACAATAAGAGGACAGTGTGTGGAACCAGTGCTGAGAACCCCACATCTCTAAAAGCTTTTTCTTTTGGTGTGGAGGAGATTACTTCAGATTTGTTCTTGTTTGGTCCCATAAACTGAACGCCAATTTGTAGCAGGAATGAAATACGTGCACCCCTAGGTCACATCTTCTAGCAATCCAGTTCTTTGAGTCTGGAATCATTCCACTATGTGAACCAAAGACAAGTAAGTGGAGAGAACTGTGAGGTTCACTTTGAAAGTGCACTCCTGAGGATGTTGATATAGACACACTGTATGTCTCTTGAAATCTGCCTATACAAACAGATGGCTGCACCTACTGAAAGAGAGGAAAGCTGAAAGAGAGGAACATGAGAGATAACTGAGAGATATTGCTGAGATAACATCTCAGCAATAAAGCTGAGATGGCTAGCATGAAAGGAGAACAAATCACAGAAATATAGTCTGGAACCTAATGGGATCATGATCGAGATTGTATATCAGAAACTTTTTAATTGATATATTTATTTTAAATCGATTAAAAAGTGCAAATATATATACATACATACATATATATATATATATATGTAAACCCTTCATGGTCAGACAAATACTTTGGGTCAGATTCCTACACTGTATGGCCTAGGAAGGACTTCCTCTTTGGGTACCTCCTTCATGTACTTTCTTTTCTCCCACTCCTCTATCATGATCCTGTTAGATTCCAGATTATATTTCTGTGATTTCTTTCAGATCCAGCTGTTTCTTTTGATTCAAAGTGATTCAGCAGCTGGATCTGAAATGCTCTTCAATCCGTATGTGTTTATTATACTGTCAAATACCCTGCCTTTAAACAAACAAAATCCATATTGGGAGAACTCTTGGGGGGGATGATCTTGGGGATTTTTTTTGGGGGGTGTTGGTTAGTGACTTTTTAAGACAGTTGTTTGTAAAACATTCCAAGAATAAAGTTTTCAATAGTGATGTTTATCACTATTCTACTCAGTTTTGGTTTTAACACGTAGTGTCAGCATTTTTGAGTTTATGACAAAATGCCGCATAAGCCTATCCCTTCCCTCTGCTTTGTTCTTATCCCACTTCCAAAGAATAATCTTATAGGAAGACCTCAGAGACTGAATCATTGTTCAGCATCTAAAACACAAGGCAGAGCAATGAAGATAATGAACGTGTATTTGGACAGGATAGGCCAGTTCAAAAGGTCTCAATTCTTTATGCAGGTTTCCCACACATCGTCACAGAGCATTATGTAGTTACCTTATTACTGATTTGGTTCACCTTCTTTATTATCACTGTGGTGCCACCATCTCAGTTGTAATACTTATTTAATACTACTACTTATCAGTTTTTAACAAAAGTTGCAATAATTTTAGGGTCCCTTCATGGTTCTTCCATTCCTGCATTTTAGATAGGAACAATCATAATAAAACCATAATTTGAGGGCACCTTGATTTCTGCTTGCCTCAAATCTTGAAGAGAGAGAATATACAATGTAGAGGGTTATAACCTTTTCCACACCTCCTGTGTTTCCCTCAGACATACTAAAAATGCCTCCTAGGACATAGTTTGTGGAAAGCCAGCTCTCCACATGACTTTGGTGACTCTGAACAAAAGGGGTTTGATACAGTAATTAATGAAATTGAAACTGGGTCAGGAAAATGAACCCTGACTTTGAAGAAAATTGCTTCAGGATCTTTAACAACCACATGTGTTAAGGATATATAGAAATCTTCAGACATTCAGAATAGCATTATTTGTCCATTCCCTAAGCCAACATCTATTTTATTCTTATTAATCTTTAGAAGAAAACACAAAAAACAATCCCAGGAAAACAATTTATCCTCTTTCAGTGTTAAAAAAATAAATTATGTTAACATAACATATCTTTTAAAATTTAATGAAAGATGAATTAATGAATTAAAAAAAAAAAGATTAAAACTTTTAAAAGTTGCAGTTCTGTTCCAAGGTCTCATATCTCTTTTTAATGCAATATATTGGATGGATCACTCTGTGAACAAAAGTATTTACAGTAACTTGCATAGGAGTTCTGACATTCTGTCTCCAATTTGAAATGCTGAAGCAGCACATCTAAGAAGGGACATTTAATTCTACCATCTAAGTAAGAGTTCAGCCATGTAACATCACCACTTCTGTCATTTCCTTTGAACATTACATCCTTATTTACCAGGAAATATCTGAGGCTTTCCCAAAACATCTCTTTCACTATCCTAGCATGCTAAATTCTTTCACCAACACTCTGTAGTGCTGATATTGACACCTGGCAGGAAAAGGAAGATGAAACACACTGAGGAAACTCTATATTTATGCTAGTGATATTAAAGAACCAAAGTGTGCTTTCATTTTGGATGATGACTTTTCTCTGGCAAAACATTAAAAGTTATGGAGGATCACTGAAAAGATGGTCTTTTGGCAGTCTGAAGTCTGGGGTAATGTTTACTATTTCTGTCAGGTACTTGAGAGTTCTTTTTTACCATGGTTTAGTTGTGTCCCTTGTATTTAGTGTCTTTTCCCTCCCATTACACTCATTAGGTAGGAAAGTGCTATTGTATACATTTTAGAAGCAAAAAGCAAAGGCACAGGAAGTGTATGACTATAAAGGATTTAGGTACCCTAGTTGTGACATATCAGTGTCCAGTTTCTTTATAGCTATCTATTAATATAATCCACTGGCGGGGCTCCCTATACATTGAATGGATAGACAAAATGGTGGAAAATATAGAAGTCAGGGTGCTAAAAGGCGACAAATGCAAACCAGCAAATAAGAAATATGGGAGAAGGCTTTGGATAGACATATCTTCTATTCCTGTTTGCCCTAAATGTTTTCCTTTCAAGACAGCTCTAATGTGTCTTGGAACTTAGAGACAGGACAAATAGCAGAAGTACCTGTTTCTAGAGTGTTTCTACAGCAGTTAAGTCTAGGATATTCTTTTTCCTGAATTTGGATTTGTTAACTTTTCTCACAGACAGGAAGTTCACATTCCTAAATCTATGTTTTTCAGTTCCTCTCCCAACGTCAACTGCCTGAAAGTTTTGTGACACAACTGTAGGGGGCCAGTGTCCCTTATGATTTACTTCTAGATGCCTAAAATAGTAAGTGTCATTCCCAAATTCTATTGTTCTAACTGATACATCAGCATTAATTAGAAATGGACTTGGATTTGTAACTGTGTTTCCTAAGACCTAATTGGTCTACCTACAGAACCAGCCTTTCTTTACACTGTTAAAAAAAAAAAGAAAAAGTATACACTAAATCCTAAAGAATAAAATTCCTTGAAACCTGGTTTATTGCAAAGATTTTATAATATATGTTTTTTCTACCATATAATATATGCCTTTTCTGTCCTCATCCTTATACTGAATCTTGACACTTGAGGTTTTGTGCTTTAGACTGATCACAACTGCACTGGAGAACACAATCAGTCCTCTACTCCTTATCATTTCCAGAAGCTGAACTAAATTATGAGATAGAAAATATGGACAACTGTGTGGAATCATAGAAAAACAGAATAAAATCAGCTTCAGTTCAAAGGTTGTAATAACACACTGCTGATGCCCTCCCTTTCTCTCATTGCAGTCCATCCTTGTCACTGTCTTATAAGACAATAGTTAATGCCAATCACACACCCTATATGAATACAGTTTTAAGGCATCTTCCCACTCCCAATCTTTTATTTCTCTGATATTACATAACTGTGTTTACTTTATCTTAATATTAAAAGTAATGTTGTGCATGGGAGTCAACACTGGTGCATTTTTATATGTCAGAAGACTGGAGTTCAAAAATGGCTCTGCCATTGAGTCAGCACTTGAGTGTGACATTGTCATTTGCTCTTTACCTCAATTTCCTTATCTCGTCAGTGAGTAATGGATGTAAAACTGCTACACAAGTGGAAAGTAGTATTATTTATTGTCTATGACATGGGCACAACAGGTGTGTGTAAAGCATTTACATACCTTGAGTCAGAAATTGCTGTATATGTATAAAGAGTTGTAGCAACTTTCTACATAGTACCACTTTAAGGACCCCAAAGTTAAAGAGCATACATTCCTTAAGACTTTCTGTAGGCATACAAGGTAAGTAAAAGAAAAACAGTTAATTATAAATAGCAAACTTTTTTAAAAAATTGACACTTTGAATCACTCCTGCTAATTCTTTTATTACTACTCTATCAATACTTTTGATGTATATGTATTAACTTGAGTGAATAGTAACTTCCATAAGATTGATATGTAAACCACAAATCTTCCTTCATTGGTATCTCAAACTGGCCATTAAAGTTTTATCAAATCTTTAAAAGAAAGAAGGACTCGGGACTTTAGCTCCTAAAATAAAAGAGCATTAAAAATATAAGAAAATACATATACATACAGAAACAGTAAATTGAAAAATATATCGAAATAAATATTGTGGAATAGAATATCTATGGGAAATTAATTTCAAATCTTCATTTACAACTTATGCAAACAGATTGCATAAACATGCTTTGTGACATGTATATGCATTTATAGACTCCTTACTTTGAACCTCAAGTTCGGATTAAACATTTATGGAATGATTTATAATAAGTTTTTGGGAAGCAACTTGTTCTGAGACAATGTGTAGGCAGAAAAGAAGAGGGGAAATATATAAATAGGTTATTTGCTTCTATTAGTTTTTCCATATCTAATCTTAGATTATTGTAACTGCCATAATGACATTTAACAAGACAGGAAGTATGTTCTCGTGGCATAAGAATACCACATTAATAGTTTATGTTTCATTTTCTTCCAATCAGTCTTGAAGAAACTTTTAGGAATGTCTTTCTCCAAAAAAAAAACCCAAACCCTCTGTTTTTCTAAGTATAATTTACCATCTGTTCTCAGATAGAGCTAAAGAAGAGCTATATTATTTCTATATATTTAACAGCCTGACCTTTCAGATTAATGTCAGAGGTATTGGCATAAATTTTTGACAGCACAGTGAAGAAAAGATATCAGTACTCCAGAGGCAATGTTGTGTATACGTGCTTTCCAGTACCATGCACAATCAAGCATGTGAGGAATGTAAAGAAGCAAAAGGAATTTTCCCTTATTTATCCTAAAGAAACACAGCCAGTCTGGCCTTTGCTTTTTAAACAGAATGCTGTTAAGATCTTAAAAGACAAGAATGTAAGAAAAACTGCATCAAAGAGAAACAAATCTTGTCTGTAATCTTTAAAAATGTGGGGAAAAAAAAAAGAATATTGCCTAGCACTGTCAATAGACAACAAAATCATTCTGCATTTAGTTTGAAAACAATTCAGATGTAAAAATTGACATCTTTAAAAAAGGAGGAAAATCCTAACAACAGCATGTACTCTTTGCTATCCATTTCATTGTAAAGAAGGAATGTTAATTACTTTTTTTTCTTTCAATAGCAGGAAAGCCTTAATTTCATCTACCCTGAAAATATGCACAGACCACAAGTGTTTGAAAGCAAGGGAACACCTGCAAATCCAGTAAGAATGAAGCAGAGACTGCCAAAAGCTGTAATTTTCCTTACTTGGTTCTTTGCTGTGAAATGCATCAGGGGTATTATCAGATCATTCACTGACATCAAAAAGAGGTACTCACAGATCTGTCTGTCACAAACGTAGTTCCTAATCCTAAATCTACTGTGGCCAAGAGAAAGATCCTAACTTACTTCAGTGGCAAATTATCTGAGGGTTAAAAATGTTATTAAACTCAGTACAGTTACATCAATGTATTCAAGCAAAGAATTTAAAACTGTTATTTATATATAAAAGCACAATGATGTATACTTTAATGTATTTCCACCTGCCTGTTCTATTTCATGGCAAGTTTTAAGCACCGCATCTGTTCTACTTCAGAAAAAAAAGAACTGTGCCCTTTAGACCTATTATCAAAATTAGTACTGTCAGGAAATAATTTTTTTAAATATAAAAATGCAATTGGTTTGCAATTTAAGTTTCTGCTTCTTTCTTTTTTCATTGCATCCATTCAGAAATTATTATATTCAGTGTGACTATATAAATTTAATACACTTTCCAAATGAAAATTTAGGTGAAAACCATAGGTTTCAATTACTTCTGCTGATTTGGATGAAAAAACAAACTCCGATCAATCTGCCTCTGTTTTACTGATGCTGAAAATACTCTGTCCAGGTTTAATCATGTTGTCTTGTTAGGGATTTAGTTAAAGCAATGTAAGTGTAATGTTTTTGTATCTCTCTACAGCTGGATAAATTAAACACAGGGAAACTAGTTTTTCTGCTATTTTTATGTATAGTCACAATTCATGCTACACAGAGTTCAATTTTCACCCTGCCTCACACTGCATATGGGACACAAGCATGTGATTTACTCATGCCAGTAGTTTTCAGCAGGACAGTCATGATTGCCCATGAACTTTTCAGTAAATTCCATAAATTAGACACTTAAACATGTTAAGGACCTTCATCTCTTTCTCACTTTGTACTTGCAAGGTTGAAGGAACAGATATCCTCACCTTCGATTTCATATATAGTGCAATATCTCAGCAATATTTTTTTTTAATCTTAATAAATATAGCTGGAATTTGGGAAAATTAAAGTAATTGTACAAACCAGGCTAAAAAGAGGAAATTAGGTGGATATCCAGAAAGTCACTTTAGCCTGGAAAACCTGGTGTTACTAGATGTTTTCTTCAGTTAATGTAGGGAAAAATGTTCTGTGAGGAATATTCAGAATATCTGAGTCCGTATTGTGAAACATCTTGTGAAGTAGCCTCTCTATTTCTGTTGAAACAGAAAGGAATTAGCATCCCGCAGCTACATCTGATCTTCCTAAATACCTAAATACTCTCCTAAATGATTTGCCAGGATGTTACATTGGAAATCTGAAGCCAAGGTCCAAATTGCTTTCAACAAAGTCATATTTCCTCTCCAGAAGTTCATTTTAAAAACCATTCTGAAAATCAGAACTTAGATATTCTACATATGTTATTTATTTATGTCCAGAAATAAAATCTTTAAACTTTGCTCAGAGTTTTCATCCATATCTGGGTATCTACATGACTAAATGTGAAGATCACAGATCAAGTAGCTGTACGACCTTACACTATAAAATCATGGACTGTATGCATTCACTATGTAAATGCATTCTCTAAGACTATTACTTTTCCCCTTCTGCTTTAAACTATTTTATTTGTCATTGAGCTCTCTAGATGATTACCTTTGAAAGTTGATTCATGCACTCATATTCACAGCTTGGGCATTACTCTCTCACTCTCCCTGAGGCAGAGAAACTTACAGTATGCAAAAAAAAAAAACCAAAAAAGGTATTTGTTGCCAAATATTCATACCTAAACTGGGTTGCATGGATATTCACGAAAACTACAACATGACTGTATCTTGGGATGAAAACTGATTGCCATACCCTTTTTTCTCCAGTACCCTTAATTCCCATAGGAAGGAATCCAGACAGATTCACAAGGGAAGTATTTCACTGCAAATGTTTCCTCACTGTGGATGATGACTAGACAGAACTGTAACATCAAACTATGATTAAAGCAGAGCTGCCTAACTCTTTAGACTGAACCTGTATGATTTTACCCAAAATTTAATAAAGTGAATAGCAAGGCATTCTTTTGATTGTAGTGAATTTAAGGGAACACCCCTTAAATTCATATTAATAATAACATGGGATACTCCCTGTCCTGGTTTTGGTTAGGATAGAGTTAATTTTCTTCATAGTAGCTGATATAGTGCTGTGTCTTGGATTTAGTATGAAAATAATGTTGATAACACACTGATGTTTTATTTGTTGCTGAGTAGTGCTTACACTAAACCAAGGACTTTTCAGCTTCTCATGCTCTACCAACTGAGAAGGCTGGAGATGCACAAGAAGGTGGGAGGGGGCACAGCCAGGACAGCTGACCTAAACTGGACAAAAGGATATTCCAGACCATACGATGTTGTGCTCAGTGTATAAACTTGGGAAAAGTTGGCTGGGGGGCCGCTGCTTAGGGACTGGCTGGGCATTGGTCAGCAGGTGGTGAGCAATTGCATCATGCATCACTTGCTTTGTATATTCTTTTATTATTATTATTACTACTACTACTATTTTATTTTATTTTATTTCAATTATTAAACTGTTCTTATTTCAACCCACGAGGTTTTTTTTCACTTTTACTCTTCTGATTCGCTCCCCCATCCCACCTGGGGGGGGAGTGAGCGAGCGGCTGTGTGGTCCTCAGTTGCCAGCTGGAGTTAAACCACAACACCCACATTAAGTCCAAAATAAGGTTATTATATCCCTTTTTTTTTGGAACCTAGAAAAGAAATTGAGTGGTTAACAATTATACAGACATATACGTTCTACTGTTTAAAAGAGAATAAATTAAGCCAACAATACCTCTTGGAATGCAACACCACAAAAAAAGAAAAGAAGTCTCAATAAGAATTCAAAAAAGTACAGTTTGATGAATAGACAAAACACTATGTATAAAAGGCGAAAAATGTGTAAAATATTTATATATGATGTATCTCAATAGAAAACATTTGTATATTATACTTATTATGTAAAATATATGACATATCATATGTTATATTTATATTATTTGTATAAATATAACACTAGTGTAATATAACATGAATATATGATATAACAAATCAAAATGCATATCACATCACATTATATTATAAATTAAATTATACATAAATGTATAACATATCAATAGACATAATGTTATATTTACATATATCTAATACAATATGTGTATATTAAATATTTATCTATAAAATATTTATTAAAAATTTAGAATGGGGGTTTTATATATGTATATGTATGTATGTATATATATACATACCAAGCATGTTATTCACATTTTCTGACTTAGATATGCTTATAATGGCAATTAGTAGAACTCAATAATAATATAGTCCAGGGTGCTGTGATATTTATTCACAACAAGCAAGGTGCAGTTTGTTAGTAAGGCCCAGCCTGATAGTACTAAGAGATTATGAACTTGGAAGCATGTCTTGACCATTTCTGTCCCTTACAGTTATGTATTATTCTTTATTAGGTTCTTCAGCCTAGAAAGGACTGAAAGCATTCAAAAGGGACAAATTACACTCTCCACACACACACAGAGACATGCACATGCGTGCCCACGTGCACACACAAACACAGAGGAGGATTTCTTCAGAGAGATAAGACACAAACGAAATAAACAGGAACTAATTTGAACTGTTTTAATAACATGAAAACTCCAGAAGGGTGTAAACTTGAGAGAATCCTGGTGAAATACAGAAATAAAATTCAGTTGAAAGTTTACAATGTCAGACATCATTAGGAGATATTAATGCAATTTTAGTAATGCAATGCAAGGAGAATATGCTAAGGCAACACATGACAGATAATGAAGGTGACAGCTTTTACCAGGTGTCTGTAATTTACCTTTGTCTGAAGTGTGATTAATCCTGGTCCCTCCATTACCAAATCCACACTGATACATTCTGTTTCTTTGAAAACTGAAAATCTGGAAGAACTAACTACAGGTATTTTATGAGGTATTTTATTTCTCAGAGTAATTAGTGCTTGAGAAAAACAATCTTTGGTGAATCTCATGTGGAGTGGTCTCTTTAAGCTGAAGTAGTGTCTTCTCTGGTATTCTAGTAGTACAGGAGATTTATGTATTTACTTATTTAGTCTGGTCAAAATTACTTTTTGTTGTTGTTGTTAATTTTCTTGGCCTACTGAAGGCTTCTCTAATGGAGGAAAAGTTATGTCTGTCATGGGATGTTTCTGCAGTGACAGTATCATCATTTTTTGTCCATTAGGGTTGACAGTGATGATTTTTTCACTGTAACAGTGTTTCTTCCCCCTTTTCTTTTCCTGAGTGTATGCTGACATGGAAACAGACCCATCTGAAAAATAGGCACTGTTATACGTTCCTGTGGTTTTCAGTCATGATCATCTTCCCCGTGTGCTCTTCCACAGATCTGGATGAGTGCCGTGTAGACTGCAGCAAGGGGCACAGGCCATCCTGTGTATTTCAGCAAGTCCCTGCTCAGCAGCAGTTGCACCCTCGTGAGGCGGTTTCAGATCTTTGTTGATTGCATTACAGGTATTTTCTTAAGCTACATAAGTGGATTTTTATTCTGCCCCATTATAACTTTCTCATAACTGTTGAGGATAGTGCTCAGAAATAATATTCCTAACTGTTCGGGATTAACTTCATTTTTATAATGGATAGGTTAACATCAGCATTACAAAGAGTGTTAAAACAGTACGAGGATTACATACACACAAATACAATCTCTTTGTTGAAGAATTTGGTGATTACTGTGCCAATAAAAGACTGCCTTAGCCTCCTACCATCCACACTTTGTCTCCTGTAGAGTGTGCCTAGGTCACATCGCACAGTTTCCTAATGCTCCTGCTGTGGGAGTTTTGACACTGAGAAGTCATGTGTGGGAGGTGTGCTTGTCAGAGAGACACCCTTTGAGATGCTCTTTATTTGAGACCAACCTGTCTTGTTATGTGTGTTTGGTATAGACCCATGCTGTTTTGAAGAGGCAAGCAAGGAACCTTTGTTGTCTGTCTACTACTACACTTCAAGGTTGTGCTGCTTTAGATGAAACTGCAGTTGTGCTAAGAAGATTACATCTGTGCTGAGGCATCTGAGAAGAGTTTACAGAATGAATGAGGGTGATAAATGTCTTAGATCTGGAAAGCTGTTTCTCAGGCTATCAGCTCTGCTCATAACCTGAATGATATGAAAATCACACAAATCCTTCTCTCATGTGATAACCGAATCTATTTTGTACCACTGCCTGAAGTACACATGTATCTAAATAATTCTGTGATTCACAGACCACTTGAAGTTTTTGTTAGCTGTGCAGAACTGGTGCTTGCTGAAAAAGCAATCACTGAATCACCAAGAATTATGACTTACCTTAGTAATCAGTGATGTTTTCAGAATTGTCATCAACTTCCTTTTTTTGTCTGATCAGAATGGGTGACGGTAGGAGCATAAACACTATTCAGAAAAAGTTACCTACTGTCCTTCAAGGGCATGCACAAGTTTGTCAAGGTCTTATTGCTTTCTGCAGGAGAGTTTTCTAGCTTGAACAAAAGTATTGTAATGTATCCCTGACTGGGTTCATGATGTTCCTCAGAAGTTTACCAATTCAGAAGTAAAGTGTATTCATCACTGGTTTAATGTGTAGAGGAGTCTTGCTGGCCTAAAGCCTTGCCTGTTAGGGTCATCCTTTGTTCAACTATGTTAGTAGTGTTGATATCAGAGATTTTTCATAGTATTTGTGTCTAATGTTTGAGGTATATTATACATACACATATATATTTGAATCCAATCACAGTTTTGCATACTAAGGCAGCAGTAGCAGGCTGTGGGGACTTGTTGAAACAGGTAACGTTTGAAGCATATTTTTCTTTTCCCTTCTCTAGGCAGGTGTGAGTCATGACATAAACTGGCATAAACTCTCCTCCCATGAGAATCGAATGCTGTGCCTTATATCCTCAGGTGGTATAAATAACATAAGTCAATATAGTGGTGCCAATTTACATAAATTTCTACACAGAATTTGGCTAAATGACAACTCATAAGGATATGATAACATTCTGCAAGTATTTGAAGGCCATAAACACTAAGCGGGGGAGAAATTATTTAGGGTGGCATAAGGAGACATAATTAGGAGCAATGGGAGGAAATTAAGGGAGGAAAAAATTAGGCTGAATATCAGAAACAATTTTCTGACAGTGAGATGTATTAGACTGTGGAAAATAAGTCTCCCAATGGACATTCCATTGCTCAAGATCTTTAAACTGGACAAAGTACTAATACATGTACAACAGGGACTAATTTTGCAATGTCTGGTGCATAGACTAGAAACCAGAGACCTTTAATGGGGTAAAAAGAATGTTGCATTAAGAAAAACAAACAAATAAATCCTCTTTTATCACTTTCACCAAATGCATATCCATATCTGTGTTTTTATGTATGTGTATTTATACATGCATACATACGTATATAGACATTATTTTCCCTTTTTTTCTGAAAATTAAAAAGTTTTTTTTATAAAATCTAATTTCCTTCAAAAAAGTATAACTTCAGTTCAGTGATAATGGCAAATTTCTTCTCCTCAGCTAGCTATTAAATGCAAAAGTGCTACATTTGCTAGTATTTAATTATTTTTTTCAAACTCAGGTTCACACTTCTTGTTAACCCAGGGAAAAAAAAAATCTACTTAATTTCTTTTATTATGGAAAGGTTTCATTCCCCTGTCTGTTACAGAACTGGATAGCCTTCTGGAACTTTATGAATATTTTTGTGGATGTTGACTTTAGTATATTTCTTATTCTGAAAATAGCTGAAAAAAAGTTCTGAAATCATTAAAAAGTCCCATTTAATATTTTTTCAAATGAATGGTTAAGATAAGTTATTGTTCTTCCTGCATCTAGTTGGTTTTTAATCACTGGAAGAAATGTTTCCAAGCTAAATGTTTGCAAGACTGATTACAGAAACACATTTCAAAAACTACTTTTTCAAACCTCTTTATCTTCAAAGTTTGTTATACAAATCAGGGATGAAGATTGGGATATTTCTTATTTTACCTTAGACTGATGTCAGCTCAGTAAATAGAATGCACTTTCAGAGTAGCTTCTTTCCTTTATTTATTGGGTTATATGTGATTCCATGAAATGCAAATGTAAAGTACACTCTGGAAGCTCAGACAGTGTATTTGGTTGCTGAGTATCTAGAAGGCAAACTACAAAACAAAAATACGCAAAACAGCTGCATCAAACAAAGAAATCTGTGAGATGTCATTAACAGTAAACAACTCCAGGACCACAGATATATACAGCTTGTTTTACTGAGCACTGTATTGATGCAAGTGACAGAAAAGAGGAAGTTTCATGGATTGAGCTCACAAAGAATAAATGAAATTACCTGAGTCAGAAAGGTGTAAAACTACAAAAAGATGTTGGAAATACTTTGGTAACAAATTGTTCTTTTTTATTGAGGAGCATGTATAACTCCTAGTACTTCAAAAGTTGTCAATCACCTGTTTTTTATTATATACCTGTTTCCACATCTATTTCCTTGGCAAATTCCTTTCCTACACATATTCAGATATGTAATATAGCTGAAATGAATTTATTTTTAATCCATTTCTCAGCATTATTCTAGACTGAAAGTAGACCTATATAGCTGACAGGCCAATTCAAGGAGAATTACAGAGAACATACAGAGTTTTTAGCCACTTGTCCTGTCTGCTACTGCTGTAGTTTTTCTGCAAAGAAAAACATCCAGGGAAAATAGCATCATTGCCAGATGGCCCTTCTCTGTGACCATTCTGGACTACACTTTCAGCATCGTGGAGTCTTACTAGCAAAACATTAGTTCACCATGAGTTGTATGAGAATTGCAATCCCCAAATGAGCACCTCTCAAAATAAAAAAAAGTGTTCCTGTTTTGAATTACAAGAGAGTAAGCAGCCTCAACATGCTAAAACTGCAGTATAGGTAATAGCATGGTTTACAGTATAAAAAGATTGGTTCACACATTGTGTCACAGTCCTAATTTCACCAAAATCCACCATCACCAAAGTTAAAAGTATCTGCATAACTCTAGGAAATGTGCAGTTGGGAATTGCTATACTAAATTCTTGAGATTCAGACGCAACAACTAGCTAACTTCCAAAGGAAATGAAATTGAAGTTTAACATGTTTCAACTGCATTTTGATAACACTGTGGAGAGTTTAGATCTTCATGGGTTTTGCCTGAGTGACTTGAAATGTTCAAGTTGTCAAGTAATAAAAAAAACCATTATGCCTCAAGTATTGTAACATGAAGAATCTGATTTTATACCATTGGAATGATAGACTTTCTTGGTTATGTTAGCACTAGTTCTCAAGTGATGACAACTTCAAGTTTATATCTTGTAATCTTTATTTAGATAAGTCAAATAAGTATACTGAGAAAAGAGACAATCACACCCATATCTTTATTTTATTATTTTAACACCACTTAGGGTCGAAAGCTCTGTGATTTTTTATAGAATAATTACTTTCCTAGGTAGAAACACTATTTATTTACCTTCAGAGGACACTCAATATACAGTGGATGAAAAATACTGGATTTAATTAGAAGCCAGCTACAGAAACATTACTTTTACTAGTGTGCCACATCATAAATCATCGAGTCTTACAGGTGTTAAAGTTTTCTCTAGATTTTATGATTTCAGAAACAAATGTATTGTTTTACTCTCTTTAGTGCTTGCTATTTGCCAACAAAAGAGTAAAAAAAATTATATATTTCTTGTATAGGAGTGTGATACAGATACCATTTCAACTGTCTGTGCAGTTCATTGTTATATGGCTAAAACTGGTTTTCACTGCCCAGGTGACCTTTCTTCAACTGCCTGCACTGGGAATTTTATGTTAAAAAGACCATTCTCAAGATCTTTGACTATATCTCAAGATCTGCCATGCAGGATACATTTTACAGGTTGTTTACACAGATACTTCTCAAAATTTGTCTCTTGAGTATTGCATTTCTTTCCCTTCTTTTGCTAGCATTACCTCAGGAAACTAAGATAATTTTTTAAAAATCTATTTTAAAGCAGTAAAATATGCTTTTAAATAGAATAAGATTTTTGCTTCTTCCCATGCTACATTTTAACTTTCTATTTTAAGAAAATTGGTACTTATTATTTACTAATTAAAACACTTTAAACAAAATTAAAATCATATAAGACTTCTTAGTTATCCTTTGATTTGATTCCTCTAAGTATATAATCTGAAACATTTTACAGACTCATGAAAAAGGTTTGAATGACAGCTAGTAAACAACAGAGCTTCACTGTATTCAGAACCCACTGATGGGATATATAATATAATTCCATAATGTCATATCGTTATGGTTGATGTGATGCAACCTGATTAACCAAAAATAACTTTGGGATTATCTTTGGTCTAGAGCAGATTGATGCCCTTTCTTTAATTTCATTTCTGATCTTGTTCAGACCTCCTAGAATTCAGGAGCTCTATTTCCACAACAGGTGATGTAACTGAAGAACATTTTCTGGTGACAACGCATAATGCCTTTAAAGCTTGTAAGATTCCCTTACCCTTGATATCTGTAGGCCGATGAAGTCCTTGGGTCTGGCATGGACTTTTAGTCATCATAAGAGCACTCTCAATAGGCGTATCTGGCATTACTACAGTAAGGACTGGTGTATGCTGTTGATTTCTGTTTCTATAGCTGGACCCCCTGGATCTGTGGTCATACTCCAAAATGCATTCAGTGTAGAGAAGAAGTGGACAAAATTTCTTCACCCTGAAAAAACACATTCTTAACTTAGATATGCTTGCCTGAGATAATTTTAAGTTAACACAGCAATAAAAACAGCTATTTTAATCGCTACAGCTAAGCTACGGTCTCACTTTGAACCTAAACTAGTGGAGCAAGTAAGCTGCTTCTCAAACGTCCATCACATTGAGTACTGTTCATTTTGTTGTACAGAGTCATTGCAGGTGTTGGAGAGTTTCAAGGCTTTAGCCCAGTCAAAAATCAAGATAACTTGTCTGACTGCTACATCAGACTGAGTTTATTTACTTGGATTGGTGAAGCTGAGTTAGAAAAACACTTTTTTTTTGCTACAGACATGCCCTTTCTCTGTTTTCCTAAGTGGAGCTATTTTCAAAGGTTTATGGAGTTCAGAAAAAACTTTGAATGTGCAAACAACAAAACCTTTTAAAAAAGACAGTGAAAAATAAAACCCTGCAGCTGCTGCAGTGCAGGATGTTATGAATCTAATGAGCCTGAATGGGTTAGCTATTGAAAAGCTGCAGTCTATCATGCAGTTTTTCAGGCACACCTGGTGGCCGACACTTTGGCAGGACTTAAGCTGTGGTTCAGTGACAGCAGATGGTTTGTCTTAATAACCAAATGACAATGAAAGTCTCTGGATTTTCCTTTCTTTTTTTATTTTCAAACTTCTCATAAGGAGTTTCTGAAGAATGCAAAATATTATAGATATCATAATCATCTGGAATCCTTAGAAAACATACTATAAACATGGTATAATATCAATTTAGTACTTAAAATACCTTATTTACATGCTACAAAGGTTCAAAGGTTTGGAATGTTTTTATGTTGAGACTATCTGTAGAAAAGGTGTTGCACAAAGGTACTGTGAATTTTATGGTTTCAAACATAACACAGCACACAGTAACTAAAGAATTCATACATACTTTGCCACGGATAAAGCTAATTATATTACTTAATCTCTTCTTTCACTTCTACTGTAGTAGTATTAGGGTGCTGTGCATTTTTGAGCTGTCATAGAATTTTCTGCAGAACTTATCCTTTCAGGTGAAATTGCTATCCAGCATTTTGAATTTTGTTTCTTTTTTTCTATACAGTTTTTTTGGGGGCAATGTTTTTCCTTTCCTTTCCTTTCCTTTCCTTTCCTTTCCTTTCCTTTCCTTTCCTTTCCTTTCCTTTCCTTTCCTTTCCTTTCCTTTCCTTTCCTTTCCTTTCCTTTCCTTTCCTTTCCTTTCCTTTCCTTTCCTTTCCTTTCCTTTCCTTTCCTTTCCTTTCCTTTCCTTTCCTTTCCTTTCCTTTCCTTTCCTTTCCTCTTCTCTCCTCTCCTCTCCTCTCCTCTCCTCTCCTCTCCTCTCCTCTCCTCTCCTCTCCCTTCCCTTCCCTTCCCTTCCCTTCCCTTCCCTTCCCTTCCCTTCCCTTCCCTTCCCTTCCCTTCCCTTCCCTTCCTTTCCTTTCCCTTTGACACTTAATCTAAAAAACATGAACCCAGTGTGATGGAGTGTCATCATTCTGAATTTCCAGACAGGCTGTAAGAACAGTTTTAAGAGGCATGACTTTCCAAGATCATGTCACTCAAAATGCCACAAACTCTGTAATACCATACCGACAGAATTTGGCATCTTTCCAATGTCTTATAGAATTCAACCCTTTAAAGAGGGGAAATAACCATTCTGCAGCAGCAAGACATCTGACACTATATCTTTTCTTTGTCTACTGGGAGATTCCTGTAGATGTTTTTACTTTTACATATGGTTATGCTGTTGACAAGGCGGTGGCAGTTATAAATGCTATAGTAACCCACTGCATTCTCCCTGGGGAAGACAAAAAATTTCTATTTGAAGAGCACACACTCCTGAAACCATCAAATGTCTCCCCCTGTGATTTGAAATGGTTGTACCTGCCGTGTCATGGTGGGGTTGTTTCCCCCAAGGGCACACGCAGCCCTGGGAGCTACTGCTGTCATCTCAGTGGAGACTGCTAATGAGCGGTAGCAGTCTGGCTTGTGCCTGGTTGAATTCACTTACAGCACTAAGTCTAGACTTGGTTAACATATCCTGCTCGCATGCCATGCATCTCAAAATTACAGAAGATATTTACCTATGTTTTCCTTCAGTGGTTTCTCCTTTTGCCCTTTCAACATAATCCTTTTACTGCAGAGACCTAGTTTTTTAACTTTCTTCTCTTAGATATTCCCTTATTTATCTTTTTTCTGGAGATATCTAGGACTTAAAGTGCAAATTATTAAGCTTAATGTTTTTTTCCTCTGGAGCTCTTGATGGGTTCTGTACCTTCTACAAACCAAAACAGAGTAAGAACCTGTAGTATTTATTTTCCTAAGGATTCTCCTTCAAAGACAAAGGGAGATACTTTACTATCTTTCCTGTCTTTTCTGCTGAACTGGAATAAACTTGGTGGCAGAGGTGGGGAAGACAAGTGAGTTAATTAAATAAACCTCTGTTTATTTCTGGGTTGCTAGAAGTGTTAATTTATTACCTGTTAGTATTAATTCTATATGGATTTGGAATAATTCCATACACCATAACTAATGGAGCTGAATTATTATTAAAAGAAGTCTTAAATGTTTTCATCCTATCTAATTTGTAGAATGAATAATTTTTTACTGTTCATAGATACTACAGCTCAGGTTCACTGCACCTGACTTTACCACTTTACTAACATATAAAAATTATGACAATGTCTGCCTTGTGCCACTTCTTTAGTCAGAGGATAGGCACCAGAGCTCTTGATTGTCCTTTAGTTCATCTAAGATCTGTATTGCCATTCTACAGCTGCCTGTCTTTTTCCATGTACATTTCCAAAGTAACATGCAATAAATCTAAATATGTCACTTTGCTGTTTATGTATCCTTTTTATTCCCATTATAATCAACCTTCTATATATGTGCACAGAGCAGTAGAGGGCTGCGAATCATATGTGCATGCACTTAGATTGGTCAAGGTTCTGGAGTTTCTTCTCCTCTTGCTATGAATGATGGTACGTTTTGGAATCTCTACATTGTTGTGTTCTTGTTGCAGCCCAGGGCAGCTATAGAGCTGCTTCTCTGCAGATCTATGCTCTTTTTCTTTATGTTTAACAATGTGAATGAAATTGACCAGAAAAGGGTGAAAACAGAACACTGGAACTCAAGAAGGCATCAGCTTCTAAAGCGTGATTTTTATTTTTATATGAAAAAACAATTTTTATAATTCTACTGTGCCCAATTATTCCATATGCCAAGCATCAGAGGATGGTGATGGCTGCTAAGAAAAAAAATAATATGTTGATTTAGTGACTGCTGGCAAGACGGGTAGTGTGGAAGGCAAAGCTTTGATTTCAGAAACTTAAACACAAGGAACTAATATTTCACCTTCTAAGGAACTAATATTCTTCATTTATGATTAATTTACTTTAACATAAATAAATAAATCTATTTGCATTTCTCTTTGTACTATATAGTCTAAATTTTTAAGTGGAACATACACAATACTGAGGCACTTTGGGCTGGGTGAATTTCATATTGAGATTCTTTTCAATAAAGCTATCAAAGTTTGACATTAAGAGCATTCAAAGTGATTTAGACATGCATCCTTAATTTTTAATATAATCAACTTTTTAAATTGGGTGCAACAAAAAACCTCCAGAGGTCTAAAGGCTGATTTCGGATTTGAAATATATATGTGCATTTTCATACCTACTATTGGGCCTGCAAAATAAATAATCTTATTTTCCCTGTAGGGCTTTGACCTATGTGGCATTGTCTACCTCTTGATCTGCAGCAGTCTTTGATGCTCTTTAGAGGGTACATGGTCCTTGGAGCGAATATCTTGTAAAAGCATGATTCTGTTTGCTTCATCTTACAGTGAAAAGATACCATAAAATCCCAGAAGTTTCTAGGACATATCAGTTGCTTGTAAATGAAAAATACAGTATATTAGAAATACTGGTTCCTCTTTCTATTTCATTTTAATAGAATGTTACCTATGAATTTATAGTACAGTGTCTTTGAAACCACTGACCTCCTGCCAAAAAAAAACCCCAGAAAGATACTGTGCAAATTCCATGTTCATTTAAAAGAGAAATATTTGAAATATTTGAATTGTTCTCTAGGTATCTACTAGACTTGTGTAAATTAAAGAATTATATCTATTTACAACTGCGGAATCAAATTTATGTATTATTTCCTTTATAATAAAGACAAGACATATAAGAGATCTTAAAATCACTTAGGTAAATTCAGCTATTGAAGGACTGTAAAAGTCTCTCTTCATTTTATGCAAAACATTTAATCTCTTCTAATTAGTCTCCCATTCCCAGTAAATATGAATTCATTAGCCTACATGGATTACTCAAATTTCTTCCCTAATCACTGAAAGTAGATGGTGACAGTCATAGGAACACAAGCTTTGCCAGCCCTAGGCTGTAAAGGGATTCATCTTCACACTGGTAACTCCAGTGAAACTACTTACATTATTAGAATTTGTGCTCCAGCACCACTGAGTTATGAAACTAGTGGAAAAGTACAGGTGTATATGTGTACACGAATCTCTCTTACCTCTACAGGGTTATTTATTTCTTTCTTTGTTGTGTAACTGTCTAGCAGGTAGTGTTCCAGTGTAGCAGAGGTTTCCATTATGTCAAATTCTGCACAAAGGCAGAAGAATAATCTCCTCCCAAACAAGGGAGATCAGAAGGAACAAACAGGGAAATATTAGAAAGCAGAATGGCTTTGGTTAACATGAAATGTAGTGCCCTCCGTGCAGCAGCTCATCAATTTTGTTTAAAGCATCACAGCAGCAAAAGTTCTAAAGAAGATATTTGAAGAAGTAGCCTTTTCAGAGTATTTGCAGTATCAGAGATAGCACAAGATATGTTCTATTGGTCCTGCTTTGACCTAGAAGCAGCCTGGATAATCCAGTAAATCTTTTTTATCTTTAACTTTATTTTAATGTTCTTTTGCATTTTTTATTGTACTAAATGACTTCCTAACAGAATACTGATTAGGATTCTTGCACAATTTAATTAACAGCAATAAAATAAGATTGCCACAATTAATATATTTTCATCATTTAATTCAATCCACCAACTATTTTGAAATATACAAAGATTTTATTTCTTTGACCTTTTTTCCAAACTGTTAGCAGAACCCATGTAAAATCACACCCCAGAAAATATGGAGAGGAAAACAAAAGCCAAAACGTCTAGTGAGCCCTGTAGGTCATGGAGAGGTATCTTTATTGACACATTCATATACTGAGACTTTATTTACCAGCCTTAATTCATTTACAAGGAAATAAAATGTGAAACTTCAGTAGTTTCTTGTAGATGAGGTCTGTTTGTTCAAGAACACTATTACACTATTGATGAAGCTATGCATTTACTTAATGAAGGATAAGAAATTTAAACCAGACATACAACAACATTCTTCTGCCTTTTATCAAGGTGGGTGTCCATGGCTCTTTGAACTTTTAGCTTTCAGAAATAACAATATGAGTAAGGCAGTTGTAATGTGCAGCTCTTTGTGAGGTTTCCGTTCTGATTGCTGTAAAGTTATCAAGAAAAAGAGCAGTAAAAAGACAGTTTAAAAAGCAAACAAAGCTCTAATGTTAGAATACCTGCTATTTATTGTCTCCCTTGTATGCAAAGGCATAGAAACCTGCTTCTTGCTGTGTGGAAACATAAATATTAGCCTGTAGGGTCTTTAAATTGCTGATGAAGCAGATGCTGCATTGTCTCCTCTCAGCAGTATATCAAATCACATGAGCAGAATTTCATTAGCAGTTGATAACAATTTGACTTTTTTTATCTGCTTTGGCTTCTGAGTCTCCATGAATGAAGTAGACATGGGTGATCTAATAGTGATACAATTAGAAACATGCAGTCCTTTTGCTCAACCTCAGATCTTGTTTTAAACTGGAACCAAATGTGAGCTAAACTTATCTTGGAAGCTGTTGGTTATTTTGAAAGAATCTGTTTCAGGTTTTTTAGGATAGCAGCTCAATTTGCAAATAGAAGTAGAAATCCCATGAAAAATTATAATTATCAGGGATGTGTGTTCCAAGTTTGAAGACACTGAAGAAGTTGATGTGCATCCAAAACAGATCAGAATGCAGGAATGCCTTTAGACTTCTTGATTACTAGCATGAAAATAGATTTTATTTCCCATGCCCACTCTTGGACAAAGATTACTGAGAAAGCTGGATAAAATACTTATCTCTTAACTTCAGGAATCTATTTCCAATACAGACTAATTTCAGCAGCCATAATCTATGGTCCAAGAAACCTCAAAATAAGAAGCAATGAAATCACTAGCCCTTGAGAAAAGTTTGTTCTTTCATATAATCAATTAAAGTTTGGCTTTCTAATGAACTTTCCCAAAGTTTTGCCATTCAACATTTTATAATAATTTCATTGTTGGATTGACAATCAATTTTTTTAGATGAAAAAGGTAAAGAAGAACACAGAACTTCATATCATAAGCCACTTTGTAATATTTTACACTGTGAGATATTTTACATGTGAAGGTAGTGACAATGATTTCATCTTTCTGATAGATAACATCCTCACCTGAAAATACGGCAAAGATCTTCTGAAATCATACATTCTGTTTGGCAAAGTATTCTATTTCATGACAATTTTCCTAAAAATCAGTAAATTTCTGCAGGCAAAATCTTTATAATTTGCCCAAACATTAGTTAATTACTGGACAGTTATCCAACTGGCAGAATAGTCACTGCTTCCTTAATCAACTATAGTTTATTTTTAAGAATTTACATAATTCAGACAATTCAATTTTACTTTTTTTAGCATTAGAATAATAATTTAGCTTTTTAGCAGAAATAAAGGTTTATGAGGAAATACAGTGTATAAGTTCTAGTTTCTTAATCAAAACTATATTACATTTTGTCTTAAAAAAACAGAACAGGGTGTGGCAAATCCCCTTGTCATTACAATTTTAGCATCTAATTTGTATATGTATATTTTTTTCTTCAACTTGTTTCTATTTCCCTCACAAAGAACTCTTGAAATAAAGCTATTTTGTAAGACTGATCCTGGGCCTTGGGATCCCTGACCACGCTGGCTGGGAAATATCTATATTTTCCATACTAATAAGATTTGGCTTTCTTGCTTGGGTTCTGACTGTGGAGAAGCATGTCAGTTAATCAAGGTTCCAGTCAAAAGTTCATTAGAAGTCTACTGTGACTATACTAAGAAAAATAGAGGCTTGTGAGAAAGTTTAGTCAGGAAGTTTGGTATAATGTTATAAGTGTAATATACTAATCCATAAACCACAAAATTCTATAGTGAAATTACATAGCATTAATGTGCTTGACATGGAAACTGTAGAATATATTCAACACATGGTCTGTCTGTCATGATTTGTCTTACCACTGCTTAGATTGGAAGTTACTCATGGTGATAATACTAGTGGTTGTCTAACTGAATAAACCTAGAGCATATCTGACCTTTATTAAATTTCAGCAGAAAAAAGCTACGGCAGAATCTTTGAGGAGACTAAGCAAATGTGACACTTTTAAAGCAAAACAAAGGTTCTGATCTGTTAGTCCAAAATATTCAAATATGGACTTGTGTTTTATAGATTGATGACTGGCTTTGCAGCTGGCTGGAATGGACATATAGTTGATACAGTACCCAGCTGAAGTGTTGCACTGCTTATTTTTCAAGGCTGTCCTGCAAGGAAATAAAATTAATTTCTTGTGCCCTGCAGTCTATCAAAAAGTTGTTGCACTAAAAAAATGCATAGTATTTCAGTATTCACTAGCAAATGAAACATCAATATATTTTTAAAGAAATATCCAATCCACACATATGTTTCGTTATTATAGCAAATTGACACAATTCAACATTTATACCTCATGATATTTAGTTATAAATTCAAATAACATTGAGAAATATCTTCTTTTTTTCACTTTATCAAATCCTAAAAATGTGAGTCAACAAACAATTTTTTTGAGCAGAAATGTCAAAGGACATTTTAAGTCATGTTTTTAAAGGCGAGATACCAAAGTCATTCTAACAAACCCATTTGAAGTCTGACACTTTTTAAAAAATACTGAAAATTTCTGGTGCCATTCTAACACTGATTGAGGGGAGCCTCACCCGATCAAGGGGAGCCTATTGATGAAGCCTTCTTCCTCCAGCTACAGGAGGCTTCACGCTCACAGGCTCTTGTCTTGCTGGAGGATTTCAACCACCCCGACATCTGCTGGAAAAGTAGCATGGCAAGCTGTAGGCAATCCAGGAGGCTCCTGGAGTGCATTGAGGATAACTTCTTAACCCAGGTAATAGACAGCCCTACCAGAAGGGATGTAATACTGGACCTGTTGGTCACCAATGCAAGTGAGCTCATCAGTGACATCAAGATTGGAGGCAGCCTGGGCTGCAGTGATCATGCACTGGCGGCGTTCACAGTCCTGAGGGATATGGGTCAGGCGATGAGTAAAGTCAAGACCCTGAATTTTAGGAAAGCAAACTTCCAGATGTTCAAGGAGTTAGTCAATAGGATGCCCTGGGAAACTGCCCTCAGGGACAAAGGAGCAGAACAGAGCTGGCAGATCTTTAAGGACACTTTCCATAGAGTGCAAGAGCTCTCAGTCTGCACATGTAAGAAATCAGGAAAGGAAGGCAAGAGGCTGGCATGGATGAGTCAAGACCTGCTAGTCAAACTAAAGAGCAAGAAGGAACTACACAAGCAGTGGAAGCAGGGACAGGTATCCTGGGAAGAGTACAGGGACAGTGTCTGGTTGTGTAGGGATGGGGTCAGGAAGGCCAAGGCACGGCTGGAGCTGAATTTGGCAAGGGACACAAAGAAAAATAAGAAGGGCTTCTATAGGTATGTCAACCAGAAAAGGAAGGTCAAAGAAAGTGTACCCCTCCAATGAACACGACTGGCAAACTGGTAACAAAAGACGAGGAGAAGGCTGAGGTACTCAACAAATTTTTGCCTCAGTCTTCACTGGCAACCTCTCTTCCCAAACCTCTTGAGTAGATGGACCTCAAGGCAGGGACTGGGGGAACAAAGTCCCTCCCACTGTAAGAGATCAGGTTTATGACCACCTGAGGAACCTGAACATACATAAGTGTATGGGATCTGACAAGATGTATCCCAGAGTCCTGAGGGAATTGGCTGATGTAGTTGCCAAACCACTCTCCATGATATTTGGAAAGACATGGCAGTCAGATGAAGTCCCCATTGACTGGAAAAAGGGAAACATTGCACCCATTTTTAAAAAGGGTAGACAAGAGGACCCTGGGAACTACTGCCCTGTCAGCCTCACCTCTGTGCCTGAGAAGATCATGGAACAGATCCTCCTAGAAGCTATGCTAAGGCACATGGAGGACAGGGAGGTGATCCAAGACAGACAGCATGGCTTCACCAAGGGTAAGTCTTGTCTGACCAACATAGTGGCTTTCTATGATGGAGTGACTACATCAGTGGACAAGGGAAGAGCTACGGATGTCATCTATCTGGACTTCTGTAAGGCCTTTGACATGGTCCCCAACAACATCCTTCTCTCTAAATTGGAGAGATATGGATTTGATGGATGGACTGTTAGGTGGATAAGGAATTGGCTGGATGTTTGCATCCAGAGAGTAGTGGTCAATAGCTCAATGTCCAGATGGAGATCAGTGACAAATGGTGTCCCTCAGGGGTCCATATTGGGACCAGTACTGTTTAATATCTTCATCAATGACATAGACAGTGGGATCAAGTGCACCCTCAGCAAATTTACAGATGACACCAAGCTGAGTGGTGAGGTTGACATGCCTGATGGACGGGATGCCATCCAGAGGGACCTGGACAAGCTCGAGAAGTGGGCCCATTGGAACCTCATGAGGTTCAACAAGGCCAAGTGCAAGGTCCTGCACCTGGGTCGGGGCAACCCCCAGTATCAATACAGGCTGGGGGATGAAGGGATTGAGAGCAGCCCTGCAGAGAAGAACTTGGGGGTACTGGTTCTGGGGTACTGGGGAAAAGGACACTTTTCCCCAGTAAGTTGTTCAGCCTGGAGAAGAGAAGGCTCCAGGGATGCCTTATTGTGGCCTTTCAATACTTAAAAGGGGTTTATAAGAAAGATGGGGACAGACTTTTTACTAGGGCCTGTTGTGATAGGACAAAGGGTAACAGTTTTAAACTAAAAGAGGGTAGATTCAGACTAGATATAAGGAAGAAATTTTATACGATGAGGGTGGTGAACCACTGGAACAGATTGCCCAGAGAGGTTGTAGAGGCCCCATCCCTGGAAACATTCAAGGTAGGTTGGATGGGGCTCTGAGCAACGAGATCTAGTTGAAGATGTCCCTTCTCACTGCAGGAGGGTTGGACTAGATGACCTTTAAAGGTCCCTTCCAACCCAAACTATTCTATGATTCTATGATTCTATGATTCTATGATTCTAGCAGTTGTCTTGTTTCAGAGAGATGTTACCCTGTGGAATGAAATAGATGTTAAGTTATTAAAAAAAAACAACAAAAGAAAAAGAAAAAGAAAAAGGAAAAAAAAAAATTATTATTCTATTGTAGCTTGCCATAACAGAAGATCATAGAATTAATGATGCTAAACTTACTATTAAGTAAGAGTGCGTTTAAGTGGAGAAGGTTTACTCTAGAGATCAAGGTATTCTCCTGAAATTTGGCCAGAACCTGCAATACCTGTTCAGTGTGTCAGACCCATGAGAGAACTAAATCAATGTAAAGACATTAATATAAAACTCCTTTAGTACCAAAAAAAAATCACAAAACAGGCAGAGCTTAAATGCTAATAGAAAAGTACTGGAGGAAAATAATAGGGCAGAAAAAAACAAATTACTTTGGTTTAATGATTTAAGGAAAATAAAATCTTCTAAAACTTCAGTTTCATCTTGTATGTGCAATAGTAAAGAGTTTGGACAAACTCTATGTGTCTATTTATTAGATTAATATTCATAACGCACATTGACATTCACTCTGACACTGTGTGGAGTACTGAAGATGCATTTCTTTTCACAACTTTTTCAACACGCAAGACAACAAATTAAGTAGTTACATCTGTCTATGCAGCTATGTACTTTTATTACCAAACTTTCATGGCTCCAAAGGATTCTAGATTTCACCTCAGTATGTTTTTTTTCACAAGTGGGAAGGATCACAGTCTCAGTGTAACAGAATGAAGCTGCAGATACTAAAGATTAAATTATAGCATTTTTCCATTTTATCTGATGAGTCCATGGACATTGCTCTGTGTCATAGAAACACAGTCAGAAGAAAAGCTAGAAACTGAATCCAAATACACCAAATTCCAGTTCAGTACTCTTAAATGCAAGATCATTTTTCTCCTATTGCGATATATTTGATTTTTTAGTTTAAATTACTTTAGTTGCACAGAGTAATACAGATATCCCATTTCTGGAAAGATCTTGAGTTGAAAATTTTATCTGAGAGTTTAATTAATTTGAAGGCAGCTTCATTAATTTGAAGTAGAAAATACTAAAGATAGCACAGCAGTCAGAGCAGGAGATTCATGGTCTGCTGACTTACAAATCTTCTATCTTATCTAAATATGGTCCTGTTTCTCTCTGACATCCACAAAATTTATTTCAGATCTTGATGTCACAAACATTCACACAATTCTTTAATTTCACTTTAATAAAAAATCCCTAATTTCACTGCCCCAAAAGTACTCTAGTTATGGTTAAATGTAAACATGAATTCACATTTACAGGATGAGATATCAAGACAAGATAGTACCTGTTATTTACTAAGAAAAAGGAAGTTCTGGTTTCAAAAATAGGGAGCCTTAACAATATCAGAGTCAGACAATCACACTCTTTTATCATGTTATCTCTGTACATTAATTTGGATGTAAAATATTCCTAAACTAGTACAGTGCAAGCCAAGACTAAAACATGTTACAAATAGATCTGTATTTTTGTGATGCACAGGAATAGAGTGAAGTTGAAAATGAAACAAAACAAAATAAAATTTCAAATGTATTGTTAATTGATATCAGGACTTTGTATTGATAAGATTTGGGTCCAGATCTGCAAAAGTAAAACTATATTGCATTACCCGCCTACACTCCCTGTGGGTCATAATTGGCAAATCCTCTGTGATGTCTGCATTCCCCCTTCAAGTGCGATATGTCATTGTAGATATTTCAGTCCACATCTTCTCTGCTGGTGCAAATTAGCATGGAATCATCCAGACAATATTGTTTATATAAACTGAAGATCTAACATTAACTTTTAACTCCTGAACTGAGCACAAATTTGACAACATATTTTTTGTGCAGATGAATACGAAGATAAAAAGGGAATATTCTCTTGCTTCGAGTGTTACACTGTATTGCTACAGAGCACAAATAAAAATAGAATTTTCTTTCATTTAAAGTTCAACTTCAATAAATAAATTGTGAAGAAAAATCATAAAAAGCCCAAGCTTCTGAGATATCACTCTCATGCATGTCTTTTTAAAAAAATAACATGAAGGCTTATTGAAGAACTACAGACATATCCTTTTTTAATATATATATGACAATGTAATAGTATGTTTTTGGCGTTTTTCTCCCCCCCCCCCCCCCCCCAGTCTGGACTAAGATGACCAAATGGCAGTTTATTTTCTTTAGCTGTAGCAAATCTTTCTTGTAGATGCCATATATGAGACTGTAGGGTAATCTCATAGTTTTTCATTGTACTATTATCTTCGTTATGGGTACTCAGCAATGTACAATTCCTCCTTGTTCTCCCTTTTCTTTTAGCATTTGGAGAAAAGCAAGAAGTAGTAACAAAGATTCATTTAAGCAGGGAGCTCTAATACTCCATGTCACACATTTCTGATTTCTTCCAGGTACACTGGAATTATCAAAGCCAAAGATCAGCCTTTACTTAGTCATTCTTCACCAATTCTATTCCCTGATATATCCTGGTCAGCAGGGATGGTTAGAGTGTTTGCACACAAGGACCTGTGGTTCAGATTGCCCAGAACAACATGATTCAGCTCTGCTCATGTTCATGTCTTCTTCATTGTCATGTCCTTCAGGTTCAAATGAATTATTGGATTTATGCCAAAAAAATTGAGGTCCACACTAACTTATTGGACATTTGTTTAGCCCATCAAGCATTGGAGACATCCAGTAATCAAAAGAAAACATGCAAGCAAGCAAACTTGTTTCTGATCAGATTTATACTAAAAAAAAAAAGAATTATTTGTTACAGAAAGAACAGTAATTCACAGTAATTCACACCTGTGCAACTAAGAAAAGAACATGGGCTATTACAGGTCTTATTATTAATAGCACTTATTAGGAAAGCACTTAAAGGTCAATGAAGAATGGAACTACATTATGCCAGGCAATAGAAGATAAATTCCTTTCATACAGTATTCGTCACAAATTAAGAAGAAGTACACAGAATGTGGGATGTTCTTAATAACACCAAGATAAAACAATGGCAGAAAGAATGAAGTAATGTCCCATTTGTTTTTTTTTAAGTACTTGTTAATGAAAGCTAAAATGCATGGAAAGAGGAGGGAAGGTGAAAAGCAGGGTTGTGAGTATGAAAAAGATAAAAAGATAAAATGAGATAAAAAGGAAGTCCAGTGGAGTAAAAAAGAAATGAAGAGATTGCAGATGGAGAGGAAGAGAGCGCTTGTAGCATGCAGCTCCAAGCCCTGATTAGAGGATGCCTTTCAGAACTGCATGAACAGGGACTTCTCTGACTACCCAGCCAATATTAGAGTTGCTCCTTATGCAGCAGCTCCTCAGACAGGCCTAAGACTAGTCTGTACCAACATGCACAACAGCAAAACAGAGTGCTGAAAACTGTGAACTACATGATGTGATATCATACGCATATTTGTGGCTTTCAAAAGAACCATGTTGCATAAGTGAATAAAATATCTTTTATTCCTTCTCTAGTTTACAATGTTGGGTAAGCACTTTCAGTTTTGGGTTGTTTTTTTTTCTTTGACTTTATGCACCAATGCTATTTTGCCATAGAACTACTATCGAAGGTCGTTTATGTATATATTGTTATAGCAATGAATGAGAGTGAGAGAAAATGCTTGCTTATGGCACTATAAACTTTCCCTTTTTCAGAAAAACACCTTGTCTCTTGTACTTGTGAGTTTTTGAGTAAAAAAAGTGTCCTAATATTTTGGAAGCAAGAAAAAAAAAAACCAAATGCACTTTTATTCAGCTCCAGGACATGATCAGGCAATCTTTTTTCAAGTCCATTGTCTTTTCTCTTCCTTCCTAATTACTAGTATAAAAGTATGTCTTCATTTGTATTTCTTCTGTTAAATAACACTAGAAGTCAAAACAAATTGAGGATCCAATTAAAGTAATACCAGAAGTAAAATCTTCAAATCAGGCTTTAAGTTCATAAAGTCTGGCATAATTCAGGAAATCTTTGATATAAGATTTTATGTAATACAAACTGTTTTCAAGGTTCATTTTTTCCCCCTTTTTAGAAAGAAAGGGAGTATTGGAATTATTGTATCATGGTACAAGATTTAAAACTGTGTATTATGTACTGCACACATACAATGTTTTCTCTAATAAATACAGATTAGAAGTAGACTCTTTGTAGTAAATCTAATAAATCACCTGAACGGCATCACAACTGACATGTCTTAGAGTCATTATGTCTAATTGGCTAATAGTGTATTTATTCTTGTGCTATTGGATCACCCTCAGGGATAATTCCAGTAAGTTTTGAATCTCCAGAAGGATTTCTCTGCAGAGGTAAATTATTATTTTTTAAAGAACACTAACTAATTACTTTTATTTAAATTCATTTCTAAAGCAATCAGTCTGTCTTGAGGTCTTACTGCATTTTCAAGAAGTGATGAATTTGATGTTCTCTGATGCCTTGAATTTCCCCCTTGAGCCAAGAAAGGTGATGAGAAAAGGAAATGAAGCCCCAAAATCCAGAGTTCATGAAACATGCAGTATTAAAAACATATGTGGTGTATACAAAGAGGATCTCAGCTAGTGCCCTCTGGTTGTGCATGACTATAAATGACTAAAATTCTTGTTCTGAGGGAAAAGAATCAACTTAACATACTCAAAGGATAGAAGACTTCTTTGTAAATGTGGGAGATAGCAGATACTGGGATTCTATTGCCTGACATATAGTGATTCTCAGAAAAAGATTATACCAAAAGTATAAAACTGTGATCTTTTAACACCATTTTGTAACAAGCTAAACACGTCAGTACATACTCCAAAGGATTTTTTTCCCACTCTCCAAATAGCTCTCTATTTTATCTGTGGATTTGCAGATGTACCTTTTAATATATTTTCCTCATTGCTTATCCAAAACTTCCAAATTTTCTAAAAGGAATTGAACTAATAGGAAACTTGGTAATTTATGAACTCATGTTTATTGGGCAATGGACAAACAAACTAAAAAAAAGAAAGAAAACCCTAAAAAACCTTTTTGTTTTTAAAGCAAAAAGAAAAGGAAAAGAAAACAGATCTATACCTTCTGAAGACATTTCACAAAAGTAGGTGCTTCAGAATTAACCTGCTTTTAGTTTCAGAGTAATGATTAATAACACAGAGGAAACAATACTTAGGTGAAATATTTAGAAAGAAAAAAATCTTTAGGACCATGACATTAAGCTTCAGAATTACTGGTTTCTGTTAATTAGTTTCCTTCAGTTGCTGGCTTCAGAGTGTTTTATTGCAAATATGTTATTTTAATTTAGACATGAGGCCTTTCTGTAGATTTTATTTGTAGGCAAGCAGCAAAATTTGTAGTAAGTGGACCACACATTCCAAACTGATTTGAGGATCTCTTTACCTTTGAAAGTTATTTCCTTCCTCTTCATAAAGGCTAACAAATTCATCTTGGAATTAAATGATCATGAGAAGAAAACAATTTAATAAAGCAGGCTGCTGTAATTGTATGGCCATAAAATTGTTATTCAGTAAAATATGGGCTTTATTCTAAAGACCCTATTGCTTTCTATTCAGTTCCACATTGACAAGTGTCCACCTTGTCCATCTTGTCTCTCTCTAGGCAGTTTGAACAGTGTGATGTAAAAGCCTGAGTTATTGGAACGTTACTTGACCTCAGTGGAGTTGGTAGAGCTTTTGTTTCTGGGTTTTGTGGTGAGGGTTGGAATGTAATGATCAGCTGGAGGAACATAAAGTGAAAAGGTAAAATAGCATTTTCCATTTTCTTGAATAAATAGACAAGTAAGCAAGGAATTAATATGGACAAAAAACTTCCAACCTGGGTTGCAATTATGAATGAAAGCCTTTATCATTTGAAAGGAAAAAAATTCCTAAGTCACCTGGAAAATAAGACTGATGAGAACAGGACTGGAACCAGGTTTTTTAACAAGGTAAACAGTGTGATTATTAGAAATTATGTGAAAGTGGCAAAATGTCCAATTGAACAAGAAAAAATACTTACCATTAATTTCTCTGACTCCTCTTGAATACTAAGTGCATAAAACAATACTTGATAAGAATGGTTTGGGAATCTTTAAATTATTAGCATATAGAGAATTAACTTGGCAAAAAATCAGCATATAAAGCAGCATGTAGTCCTTAACTTCTAACAACCTACCTCAGTAACGGTGCTTGGTGACTGCAGGGCTCGATAAATAAGAAATAATTATTCATAATAATGTTGGGCCAGATGGTCTCTTGAGAAAGTTATGCTAGTAAAGAGTTTGGCCCACAAATTTAGTTTTGCTTTTGTTGATGCATGGAATTATTCTGTTGCTGAAATATCTCTTTGTGATTCCCACAGTGCTAGCCTTTTGATACTCTTTTTTCAGCAGGCTGAAAATTTGATCCTCTATGGTGATGACTGGGATTTTTAAAGACCGAGAGGAGCTGGCTGCTTATTTAAAGCCAGTGGTACTTGGACACATGCCTTTCTTAGATTCCTATTAGCTTCTCCTTGTCGTGCAGTGAAATGCTGTGTCAAGATTCCATATGTCACTTGATCCAGGAAGGACAGATTTATGTTAGACTAATATATCAACTGGACTGGGATGAAGGCAGTTAATGGAACTGCACTTTCAATTGTTGTAGTCAGCTCACATGCCACTTCATCAGATGTCACTGGGACAAGCTCACAGAGCTGTTGATTTTGGGTAACTTTGCCTTAAGGCAGTAAGCCTTTTCTGTTTATTGGTATTTTGAATAATTCATGTATTTTTTTGAGTAATACTACATATTATAATATATGGATGGATTCAGAACTGTTTTGAAGCTGATTCCAGAAATTAAAAATGCAATGAGGAAGCAACTGCTACATTACACTTTGGTTGGGCTAAAAAACATCAGACACCATTAAGTTCCTCTAGCACAAAATTAGTGAAAATCCTTAGTTCTTGGACAAATTTTAATTTTAAAAAAAGGTCCAAAAGAAGTACATTTCACTAGTTTGGGTTTTTTTCATCTCTATTGATAGAATTTTCTGACTTCTTCCTAGGTTGGACAGAAAAGCCTTTTCTATTGAAAAATCAGATAATTACAGTGTATAAAACATATTTCTACATAAATTAGGAAAGACATTTTTGAAACTTTATCAATATATTAAGAGCAGCAAAAATATTCCACGCTAATTACTGCTGCTATACCTCATATATCTCTAGATTTTTGTTCACCTTAGTGATGAAGAACTGTGGAGGTGAATTCCTATTCTGATATTCTAATAATCCTATTCCTATTCTAATCCCACAATTTGCCTCTGCAAGTGGAGAAAAATAATCGAAGACCATGTAATGTAAAATCACTGTTCATGTAGACTGTCTGTCTCTCATATCTAGGAACTGAGGAAATCATCACTGAAAGCAACCTTCAACAAATGTGACATGCCAGAGATTTACATATTTGAAACACCTCTTCTGTTCTTTCTCTATAGTCTCCCTTGCACACACTAGAACAATATTAATACAATTTATTTTAAATGTCTAACTAGCCCTGACTTTTTCTATTTCCAATACATTTCCCTGTACTACCAAATGCCAAACAAAACTAGAAGCCTGATTCACTCATTTGTAGGTGATCTATGATGCAATTTATAAGTCTTTACAATTTTTTTTCAGTAAGTACTGTAAACAACTCGTTTTTTGGAATAAACTTCACAGATAATATATTCAGGTTTGATTTATTTTATGAAGGTTTTACAGAAGCAAAACATACCTAGGAAGTACAAGTAGTAGGAAGTAAAAGTAGGAATTTATACAAGAATAACCAAATCATCACTTTTTCACACCACTCTAATTTATTCTTTTAATAAAGAAGTGAAATTACCACAGAATTGGTTGTTCTAACTTGTATTGCTCTTTTCAGGGCAGTTCACTGGATTTTCTACTGATACATAATCCTGTAACCATGAAGACAAAAGTCCCATTGAAGTATTTATTATTTATCCAAAGCCAGAACTGGTGCCAGACCTCTTTATCTTGTGTTGCCTTTCCTTCCATTTCCAGACATAGAATCCAGGTGCAACTTGGGTGCTTCTATCTGCTGAACATATAGCTGCTTCGTAGCAGAAGACTGCCATAAAATGATGGCTCAAAGTATATTTATGCTGCTTCTGCTGAGATTCCAGTATTTATACACTTACTTTCAATATTTTCCCCCTACTCCTTCCTTGGCCAAATAAGGGCTGTGGTTCTCTAGTTCTGATTTTAAGGAGAGTCTGGACCATTGTATTTGGATATGTCTAGTTGGATTGCTGCACAGTGTTTAGAATTCTTACTCTTTTTTTTCCTTAAAGTCTAGTCCAAAGGTAATAGGATTTCTTCAGGAATTAAGAGAACTTAAGCATGTGTCTAAATTGAGGGAGAAATTAGTGTTATTATCATTCAGAAAATTAAATTACAGGGAGGTCCTCTTCCTTCTGGTATTTTGTGAGAAGCAACTGACTGGACCAGTGGTATTTCAGTTCTTGCTATGACAGACAACTGATATCACTGAAGTGTGAATAAGAGCTCAGAAAGATGCTAAGATATAATACTATAAGTTAATAGCCATATTTGGGGATTTTACTCTAAATTTAATTTGTCCACTAAACAAAGACACTCTGCCCTCTGACACAGTGAAGGGAACCCAGATGCTTCTCAGCAAGTGAGTACATTCTTAATGGGGAAAGAAAGCTTTCTAAAGAGTGACTCTTAAACTGTCAATTATTGCAATGATCCACCCTAAACCAGATCCATTCCTGATTTGTTCCTAGGTTTGTGTAGGTCTATAAAAGTAGAAGTAATAGAAAGAACCAAAGAAACTTAAGACTCTTGAGAAAGGGAAAGGGAAAGGGAAGAGAAGGTAAACTCACAAATTCATACCTAGAATGACTGAGAGATAATAAGCATCGGAACCTTAAAAGTGCATTTTTTTTCATTCCTGTTCTTATTTATGCTGAATTCAGTGATATCAGATGCTAGGCCGATGCACCTCTCTATTTGGCTATAAAGTTGTAATCAGTGCACAGACTGAGATTCTTCTTCACTGTCTTCAAGTTTCCCAAGTGCAAAGATGCTGTGTCATTCTCCTAAGCAAAGAAAGAAGCAGAAGACATTTGTAAGAGAACAGCTTGTAAATTCCCAAGGAATTGCTGGGCATCATAATATTATCAAGGAATTAGTGTAAGTTCACTTTGGCACCCAATCAGATGCTTTTTACTTTGAGGGCTAGCTTCATACTAGCCTTAAGGAATCACAAATGTCAGGACTGTGCTATAGCATAGCTTTCCTGCCTTTCTAAACAGTGTCCTGTGTTAATCTGTCTGGCACATCTGGTAACTTTCAAAAGCAGAAGTAAAAAGGCAATTCTATGTAGAAAAAGTGTGAGAAAGAAATTCAGAAGCACCATCCTTCTTTTTACAGACAGAGAAAATTACTAGAGCACAGTTGGTATTTTTCATTATTGAGAACATACAGCAGCTTAGTTTCACCAAGCCTAATTGATTTTCACAGCTGGTGCATGAAAGGCTAAAGATGATATGAAATTTGAAAAGGACCCTTGTCTAGCCCCTGAAGCTTCTGGTATCTGTGGGGACAACAGAAAATCTTTGGAACTGGAGATACTAATACATCCAAGAATATCTTCAGGTCACTGGGATGTTTAAGGTATTTATTGATCTGTCCATGCTGCAGGTAGTTACAAGAAATCATATCCTTTCTCTTAAGAGAATCTCACGTCTCTTCACATATTTACTTTCATTGTGATACCAAAAGGGTGAATAGGTTTATGTCACAAGTGACATAATTGTCTACAGAATGTAACATCTTACTGAATAAGCATGTTTTGTTATTCATTACAGGCAGATCATATAGCTGAGACAAGTCTGCTATAGCTGATCCCTCATCAAGGGGAGGGTTTGTCTGAAAAAAGAAAAGACCTTTCCACTGTGGAAGGGATTAATCAAGCGCTGCTGTAAAAGTCATTCTTTCATAGCACTTAATCTTGTTCGGTGTATCAGATTTCTTCATGTGTGGTCAATCTTCCACACCACTGATAAACAAATCAGTGGGATACACACATTAAGACTGTTGGGGTTTAAGGATGTACCCCAGTCTCTTACTGAATACTAAAGAGGTTTTTTGATTGCCTTTAGTTACTTAAAATAAATTCTCTTTTTATCTATGTGGTACCAGCTTTCTATTTGACATATATATAATGGAAATAAAGATCTTTTACCTGTTGATTTATAAAAAAGGAAGGGCACATCTCAGACTGTCACAATGTCTCCAGCTTGTAGGTATGCCATGGCTTTGCATGAAGAACATCTTTTAAAAAGGTCTCATCTGCTCTGCTTGACTCGCTAGTAAATAACTTATACTTAATCTTACCCTTTCCCCCTTGATAATTCATTAGTATGTTCCAACATGAAATATTTCATACATTGAACCTTACTTTCCATAACCATTTAATATATTAATTAATACACATACTTCATGCAAACATTTAAGTCAAGTACGTGCATATAGTTGTTACAGACTGCTTATTGAAACCAAGCATAATGGTAATTGATTATTTTGTGTGACAATAGATTTTGAAAGACTGGTTAAGAAGACTTGTCTCCGAAATACACTGCTATACTAGTATAAAAAATGTCCCAGCACCATAGGTTAATTTTTGAAGACAGTGAGAGAGCTCTATATGATGTGATATTTGGATTTTGGTATTTTGAGGTGGTAGAGATACAAGCTGTCCTGTGAGTCTAGGGGCAGCTTGGAATAAAAAATGCATAAAACCCCAAACTGTGATGTGAAGTAAATGAGATCTGAAAAAAATTCACATTTTGACATACGACAAATAACTACCAAAAGATAAATTAGAAGGAGGGTGTCAACATTTAGACAACAGTTTATAAAACATCCAGTAACCAAAATGTGCTGTTTATTTTGTCATAGAAATGTAACATGAATTGGCCATACATGCGGATCTTCTGTCCAGATGTTCTGCCTATGAGTGGCAGAAATTCAGATACTCCTTTACCAACCACTTTTTTTTTCACACTGGGGGCAAATATGGCTAAACATCTCCTGTGAAACCTTCCATGGATGGCTTCTCTTTCTCTTAGACAAAAGAATCAGATGTAGTTTGATGGTGGCCGTGTCAGGAATTCTGAGCATAACATTAAAATTTATCCTGGATTACACCTCCCGGGACCCAGCCTGAATGTGTGTGAGATTAGCTCTGTGCCATTTGGGGAGTCATCAGGTCCAGTACTAAAGGGTGTTCCAGATGAAATTGAGGAGGCTAATTGTAATACCTAAGTTACAATTTACAATAAAAATGGCTTGGGGGAATTTGAGCTGATCATTTGGCTGGCACCTTTGTAGTAAGGAACCATGTATTCAGTCAGGGGTCTCCCAAGTTCACCTGACTCACATCAAATCTGATCCCTAGTAAAGACCAGTAACATACTGACGCATCATATCAGGGATCACAAAAATTTTATATCCTGTTGCTAGGAGAGATGAGAAAAACGTCTCAGAAACTCGTTTAGATTAAAGGGAAGAGGATAGAGAGGGAGGAATCTTCTTATCAGGTATATAGTTTTCGTATTGGCAAATAACTGAAATGGTTTCTTCTTTCTCTGAGAGACAATAGCAGGGAGAGAGGCTGGGAAAACATTCATATGCAAAACAGCATTGAAATAACATTATTTTTAACAAGGTTGAAGTGGGTGGGAAAGGTGAATCTGAGATTGCAAATATTTTGAAACTACAGGGCTTGGTATAATAAATGACTGACTTCCTCTTCTCAACAAAGCCATGCTTTTCTCTCACGCTCCATTTCCTTGCAGCTAATAAACTCTAATGAAATACCAGTGCCTTTATATTTCTGTGTTGTACAGATGTCCTTTCTCACTTTGACTCCTCTTGTGGCTAATTTGTCTCTCTGATTATATAATTATAGGAAAGTTACACTCGCACTTGTTTCATCACTTTCATTTATCTCTTTCTATCTATGATGAGAACATTTTTTTAAATTGACACCTAAGAAAAAATATCACAGAGACAATATAAAAGAGGGTTACAGGGTTTTAGACTTTGTCTCAATTAAAATGTCAGACAGATAAGTTAATTGCAAGCACACAAAATGAAAGACTATTGACCCTTTGAGGCCTAATAAATAGTTTTACAGTTTGGATTCCTTCTTTCCTCCCTCTGTCTCCTAAAGAGACTGTAGTTAGAGGTGCTTCCTTGAAAGCAGATGATGGCTGTCTAATGAGACAATTTCTCCTATTAGGCTAATCCATGTACACCAAGTAGATACAGAAGGATAATAAAGCCTGCTGAAAGAAAAATCCATTTAGCATCATTTTAAAGTATGGAGAGGGAAAAGGTGACCTATAACAGATACTTTCCATCATTAGATTCAATACTACCAACACAGGCAGTCTTGCAGTTGCAGCTAACAGGGCAGCTGAGTTTGGCAATACATAATTTGGCAATACAACTGCTCCAAATTTGGCTCAATTTCATTCGCCTAGACTTAGAGGCAAAGTTTATACTACATTGAAAGAGCAATCCCTGAGCACCCATGATCTGAAGACAATCTTTTTCTTTCCAATATTACATCAATGTGTTTATCTCACAGGTGTCGTGTGGATGGCCTGCGTGAGTCTGTTGGAAATATCAAGTGTGGGGTTCCACAGGCTCTAAGGAATAGCCTTTGGCTATGCTCCAGCTGTATCAGAAGCCGTGCTCGCAGATTTGCAATGTGAAAGGAACTGTGAGTTTAAAGTCAATGGGTCTATCATTAAAAAAAAGTCTAATGGGTAGCAATTCTGGGGCAATTTCTGACTCCAATGGCATAAATGGCTTAGAATCTCATGTAATGAGGTCATTATGGAAGAGGTTTCGGAGGAAAAAAAAAAAAGGATTAGTCATTTTGTGTACCAGCACTGCTATTTGGCAGAAATGGCAAAGTAGGAAGTGAAGGAGAGTGGTCAGAAAGTTCCTATGACATATTTTTTAAGCTGGTGATTAGCTCTCTTGAATCTCTTACTATGTGTGAGAGCATAGAATATGCTGATGCTGAAGTTAAAAAAAACATTAGAAACAGGAACCTTTACCTAGGTTCCAAAGGGAGTGAAATTCCTTCAACATGCCTTCTTCAACTTTGCTCATGCTAAATGACATGTAATTACTTCTTTTCAGCTCATTGCAACTGACTGGCCAGTGGAGTTATGAATCTTCACTAAATTCGAACCACCTAATTTTCATGAAAGGGGAGAGAGGTGTTATTGATCTCATATACCTGTAGGTCACATGTAGACATCTATATTGTAGATATCCAGTCACCTTAACCTCCTTCTATAACCGTAGAAAATATGGAGGCAAGTTGACAGATTAGGGGATACCACCCGTATGAATTACATTCCAAAAGTGCAAAGTCCTCTTACAGATTATAGGAGTTGTCTTGATACTTCACTCAAATATAAAAATTGTGGTTCTCTGCAATTCTGGATTTTACATTTTCTTCCTTCACCAGTGACCTGGGAATACTAAACATCTGCAGTTGTTCTTTCACAGTTTCAGTTTAAAGATTGTTCAGTAACTCAGGTGGACCAGGAAGTCAAAGAAAACAGCTTCATTCACAGTTTCAAATGCATATTTCCCCTACACTCCATGTGTTTAATAATAGCATCCAAACTGAGTTCTGGACAGTAAAGATTCTCACATTTACCATTTATTAGGGAAGGAAGAGATCCACCTCCATTCTGGTGTGCATTCATGCAAGAAACGAAAAGTTAGACTCTCTTAAACACCATATCTGATTTTTGATTGATCTAAAGGAATTTAATGTGATACAATTTATATGCTGAAGGAGTAGATAAGAAGACTGCAGCAAGAAAAACAAACAGCATAAGAGCATAAAGAGAACTAATCCCTACTGCTGTAATTAAGAGAGCAATATATTATAATCATAAACATCTCTTTAAATAGTTGTGTCAGGTCATTAAGAGAGCACCTGAGTTTGTTGCAACATGTCCTCAAAAAGCAGATGGGACCCTGTCCGTTTGGCGGTAGCCCAATGAAATCTGCTGGTAGGCACTATTGTAGCCTCCATGTTATTACTGTTAGTTCACCTTCAGCTAGGAAGATAGCATGAGACAGATGGTAATTAATTCTGGACAGGTCAAAAGGAATTACTGTGAAAAGAAGAGAGAAGTGGTCTGGACATAAGGGCTCCTGCTTTAAGTTTCTCAGTGCCACTGAATCGTAGCAGGGAAAAGTCACTGAATACGTATATGCCTCTGTTTAGCCATACATAAACTCAGTGTGATACAACCCACGTTACAGCTCTATGCTTTCACACAGTAGCAATAAGTATAGATACACTGATAGTCCAGTTTATTAAAGATAATGCTTTGAAATCTTTGACATGTAAACAGTTTTTCTGAATATATTTAATACTACTTGATTGCACAGGGGTTTTTTGTGAAACATCTTTTAGTGTTTGCTTTACCTCTATTTCAATTGTAAAGCTTATCTAAACTTCTTCCTAAAGCCTACTGTTCTCCACATCTCCTTATTACAGCATCTCCATTTCACTATAACTATCACTGGGACACTGGGAAAAGGACCAGACATGTCAGCTATGAACCTTAAGTGTTAGTATCTTTTGAATATAATACAAAGAAGCTTTTTTCCCCCACCTTGCTGACATCTAGCCAACCCACTTATTTCTCCATCATGCGGAACAAGACACTAGTTGCTTTTAAATAGCAAGATAGGATTCTATATAACTACATATGAGCTGTTATAGATTTTATACTTAAGGCAGAAAAATACAGAAGTGCAGCTTCCAGACAGAGCATCTAAGCTAATTTTAAACTTTTTTACTAATGTGACTGTTGACACAGTAAGAATAATCACCCAAAGTGTCACCCTAATTCTCAGTTCTTCATTAAACCACCTTTGTTGCAGTCAGTTGCATTCTTGGATTTCAGCAGAAAAGTAAGTAGGGATATATTTTAAAACTTTCCCTTTTTAGAATGGTTTTGTCCTCTTAAAGATGTGAGCTAGTGCTTTTACTCGCAAGAGAAATAATGGAAGTCTTAGAAAGCAGAACCTAAAGACAAGACCTAAAAGAGAACTGAAAACTCCTCTTACTTATCTCCTTGCAAAATTAAGGTCCAATTTATACTTGTCATTAAAACAGGACAAAATATATTTGTGCAACTCTCTGATCTATAGACTGCCAGGTTGTCACTCTCTTAGTCACTTGGAGCACCGCTGGAGCATGGTATTGAATTATTTCTTGCAGCTTTGTCTTTTTAATAGAGAACCCTTTAGTCTACATTCAGAAAATTACATCCTGATACCGTAAAACAATTTAGTAAGCCACACAGGCAACTCTCTGTGTGTTAATGGTCCTTCTTTAGGTTTAAAACGTCAAGTGTTTGTTAGGAGATTTTCTATTATGTACCATTGTGGGTTTTTTCTCATTGTTGGGTTTTTAATTTTTCTGTTTTCCCTCCAAATAAACTACCAAAAAATCTATGAATTCAATGACTAGCTCAAAAAATGCCTCAGACTGTGTAAATATACTATTGTATGTCAGACTGACTTTACCACAGATAAAATAAATTGAGAAGACAAAGCCTGTGGGGAAAATAAATAAATAAATAAATAAATAATTACCAAGCATTAAGGAAAAAAATATAAAAATACAATAGAAAGAAATCATGGAACATTTTGGGAAAGAAAAAAATATTTAATTATGTTAATGCACAATGTATTACTGCAGATCTGAGAATTCAGATTTCATTCCTTAGAATGAAAAAACCCACCTTTGAAAAATCTCTCTAAAAATAAAACAAATCCCTATTCAGCTCAAAGTCTTACATTTTTTACAATTAAAAGTTACTTAAATGTCAAAAAAAAAAATATCTGGAAACAGTTCCAGCTAATCTGAAAGTTTACTTAGAAGAATTTAGCATATAATCTTCAGCAAATCCATGAATCATCATACATAAAAAGCCAACCTACTTAAACCACTGGGAAAACATGAGTCAATTCCACCATTTTCTGTCATAAATCACAAGCAAATTTGTCCTGGTGTATATTATCTTGACTAAAAGTAGCCTTTTGATAAGCAAAGTTTAAAGTTTAAAGGTACTGGTTCATTTTAAATAGAGCAGTAGAAAACAGTGCTATAAAGGGTGTAATCAAACTGTTATCCATAAAAGCCAGCTGAGTCTTTCTCTACTTTAACACATTTTGGATGGATTATTAAGCATACCTTTTTTGACAACTATCATGATGTCTATATATCTGAACTTCTAAAATATTCATGTCTAAAAGCTGAGGTGAATATCTCAAGTAATTACATGTCAACTTTTTTTGTTTGTTTTTTGCTTGTGGACTCAGTCATGAAACAGAGGAAAATAAAAAAGGTATTAGCAAAACTGAAAAACTGTTTACAAATGTCAGAAAAAACAACTCTATATAGAGGGGTGTTTTTTTGAAATTTGAAATTTAACAAAACAACATTTTTAAATTTGATAATTGCTACAAGAGACTGACAAATTCTAGATTATAAAGTTAGAAGGTTCCTCAAGAAGAAATTTGATCTGTTATGCCCAAAGGACAAATGCAATGTACATAAACCATCCCTGACAGTCTTAAATATCTGAACTAAAGAAATTCCACAGCATCCTTAGGCAATTTATATCATTGCTTTTCTATCATTTTTATTTAAAAAATAGGGTTGGTTTTCTTTTTTTCTTTTTTATTTTTCTGATCTTGCTCCCTCTCAAAAATGGACCTTGAAATGTTTAACAACAAAATAATACTAAAAATATCCTACAGATTAAAGTCCTTTTTGTATTTTCAATAATTTCTATTGAAAGACCATGCTACTGTGATTACAGTTACCTTTTTCCTGATGCCATATAGAAGCAGAGTTCCTACAAGCATCTGCAAGAAAAGAAGGAAAAACATTGGTTAGTATTCTTGGGAAATAAGCAGATCAGAAATAAAGATGACTTATGTTTTCAAAATGGATCTGGAAAAATCAAGGAGAATAAAACGTAGTTTTGTTGTAATGTACAGATATATTTTGCACGTTTTGCATGTGTGTATATATATATTTTTGTAGGGAGTGATATTTTTTTCTCAGGTCAAGATTCATTCGGTTCAGTCAAAGCTCCTCACTTCTCTCTTCCATCTTTACTGATCTTTCATAATAAGAGATTTTAGCAAAGCAGATTTGACAGCTTCAGTTACAAGTTCTATTATATTTATTTATATAATTTTAACTTGAATATGAATCTTATCTTTATAGAACTGATTGAAGATTGCTACAACTGTTAGAGATCAGAACATACTTTTGCTCAAACACTGACCAAGCCTCATCCTCTCTAATCCTGAAAAGAACTCCTGAAGTATAACTGTAAAACTGTCATGAGGCCTGGGCACCTTTGCTCTTTCACTACTAGGGCTTATGCACAAGCTTGACACTGTGATTCAGTCATTAACTGAGATGGCAAGATCTGCTATTCCAGTTTTTTAGCTCCTACGATCTTTGTTGACACTCCTTAATCCTGACCTCAAACATTCCATTATTCCACTCATTGCACTCTTTTGATCAGAAAACAGTAATCACAGCAAATTGCCTGCTAGCTTTGCAGTACTAACAACTATCCAAAAGATACGAACAGGGCCATCAAATTATTACAGTTTATAATTTGCACTATGACCTGAACTGTGAAAAGGGACATACACGGGGTTTCGCTTAATTTGGGAAGTTTATCTTACCTAAATCTCTCCAGCTGTGTTGTCTCTGTGGGAGAGGAAAAAGTGTATTCTCAACACGAGTTATTCATAATGTCAAATTTTATTGAAGACTAGGCAAAATGTAATTCTTACATGATTCATATGCTCAGTTAAAGACTACAGGGAAGTTTTCAATTTTCCTTGACCTGCTCGCATGTTTATGATGAAGACTATAAACTGCTTTGTCTGCACTGGGAATTTATTTCAAGATAACTAACTCAAGAATATACATTTTTATAAGTGATGGCAAGGCTTTTGATTGTACGAATTACAAGAAAGTAAGTGTTGCAAATGGTTCCAACAAGAAGGTGATTTTCAGAGTGTGGTCTTTGGCACGCCAATAGTCTATAAGGCCATGGTAAGAGTTCTGCAGATAGAACATAGAGTTCTATTACATAGCAAAACACAACATTTTCAATTACAGTTATACACTAAAGCTTGAGTTGAAACTTAGATTTGACAATCATCCATGAAATAATAAGATGAAAAAATGGTCTCATCTGGCATTGCAATTTCTAATAGAAGTCTTTATGGTGAACATATGCATATGATGGAGAAGCTATAGGAGAATCAATTCTCCCAATTTTATTGTCCTATTAGTTACTATGGGACTAGACTGATTAGATCTAAACATAATACTACTACTTATTTAGACAAATAAAAGGGCCTAATTTGAAACTAGTAAGAAAAAAAGGAAAGCAAGTTAGAGAAGGAAAAATCAGATCAGTGTAGACAAGAATGTAATTTCAAAGTTTAATTAATTAGGACATTCTTTTTTTAAAGTCACACAGGCTATATGACCAAATGTATGATTGTTAACAGCAGGCACACAGACTATCTTTGACGCAAACTCTCGGGGTTACCCAAACTACAAAACTTCAAATCTCAGCAAAGCTGTGCATTTAGGGCATAGAAATGAGCGCTTCTTCCCTTGGGACACCAACCCGTGACCCCATAGCAAGAAAGACAAAAGCTTGACAAGTTCGTCTGTGACAACTGTGAGACAACAGTGATCATATTTGGCAGTTTGAAGTGGGAACATTTGAGTTATTTCAACTGTTAGCAGTATTTCAAGAAAATTACAACAGGCTGCTTTGGATAAACAAAGTAAATTGCTCACAATAGCAGGAAGAGTAGGAACATGTATTTTTCTCTTCCCCCACCATACACTGTTCCTAAAAACACTGTATTCTTTTTCTATCGCTTCACTAAGTGAGATAATAATAAAAAAAAAAAAAACCAAAAAATCAGTAGTCTATGGGTATCCTTTTCAGACAACAATCTGAACCTTCCTCGCCTCTTTCCATGCTACCAAGGAATACTACATAATGTTAGCTGTTGACTGTTCAGTGGGCCTTTAAAGCGGCATCAGTCAATTTATACTTGCTCCTTTGAGGCTTGATCAGAGAGCAAAATTATGCTATTTCTGATCATTGCTAAGCTTCCAATTGCTTAAGTATGTTCAGCAACATACAAGTTGATGTTAGATATATTAAGACACGACAAAGTCATCTGAGATTACACTATAGGCTTAGTTTCTCATTTACTTTCCACATATGCTTGAGTGACTGCATTTAACAAGTTGTATATATATATCTCTAAAAAAATCATGTTTAGACTTACACATGTAAACAATTTCTGTTAAATTACTCAATACCACAGCAGCACATGGAAATTTCAGATGAAGTAAGTATTATAGGGTCTTATAAAGTCTCCATCCAGTGAATATTTTCATCACAATGAGAATAAATACAATTACTCTTCATCTATGTGCAAGAATACTGAGTTGTAGAGATATTAAAAGACCTGTCTGAGATCAAAATATGTGTATGTGATATACACAGAAGGATTCAGTCATGTAATTTAATATTATCTGCCTTTTCACAAGCAGACAGAGAAAGTGTATTTATGCAGTACAGAGACAAGAAAAAGGGAAGATGTAGGCTAGACTGTGCCTCTGGACTAACTTGTAGCTCAGCTGAGTGAATCTTGCTTATATGTTTATAACTATTTCAATCATCGAACTTGTTTTTAGGAAGGCATTTTCTCTAAGCTGAATGGCTTATATTACTGTTTCTTCTTTAGCTTTCATATATAAGATCAAAAATCATCTAGGAATTTCCCTAAATAAAATTGCCTGTGTTGGAATTCAGGAATGACATTGATAATGTTAGTTAATGAGTGGTTAAAGATTGCTCCTTCTTCATAATTTTGTGACAATATAGTCATGGGGTTTTATCTTTTATTATCTATCTGAAGTTCATAAAAGAGTTCTGGATAATGTATTATTTTGCATGGGATGCATAGTGGCATATGAAATACATGTCATATAGACTATTCTATATTAACTCATTATTACAACTATGGGAAACAGGACAGGCTGACCTTCATTGTCCCATAGAGACTTGTATTCCTGATTTGATCTGTTTTATTTTAGCTAATTCAGCTGTTCCCCACATTTATTTATTTATTTCAAATCATCAAAGTTATGCTTCTTCATTTCCATTTCATACCTTATTCTTCTATAAAAATAGTGTAACATTAATGGCATACACATCACAACAGGTGTGGAGAGACCAATGTATCATCAAGGGTTTCCAATGTAAGTACAGTCATTGTTTAGTACAAAGGTGAGCCTGAATGAGGTGCTCCCAAGAGTCCCTGTGACATTTTTGGAAGAGAAACACGACAGTGTCAGTATATGGGAGTGTTTAAACTAAGAACCCACAGAGGAACCAAAAAAGACAAGTTTTTATTGTTCTTGAAGTTCAGAATACTGTATGCAGCATTCTGCTGCAGCTTAGCATGAGCCAGCAGGTTTCTTTGCATACTGACTGTCAGTAGTATTTTTAGCAAATTTTCTTTTCAGATGTTTCTTTGAAGAAGCTACTGTGAAGAACATAAGACTACAATTTATCTTATTTCTTTCTTGCTTAACTCTTCTTGAAATAGCTTCCACAAAGTATTTGTCAAGACTCATTAATTAAGAGCCATCAAGTGTTAGAAGTCCAGCAAGGTATATCTGAAACTTGTAGTACAATCGTAGTGAGGCAGAGCAGGCCTCATAAGTCAGCAGAAGAGTACAGTTTTGCTGATGAAGACAGTGGGAGAGTCCAAGTGATAAAAATTATAGAAAAACTTGTGATATAAGCAAGACTGATCATATCCAACTAAAGCAACAGGAAAAAATACAGCTATCCATTTTTTCTGCCTTTGTTTTCCTTCTGAATTTTACTTTTGCCCAGCTGAACACCTGAAACGGATTTCAATATGTCTGCTCTTAGAACTTACTTTTGCAAATGTGCTTCTGGGTAGACATGTGTATCTTTTAGGTAAGAATGATTTCTACAGTTATCCTTCAGATATTGAATAGAAGTTGTTTAGGCATTTGTGCATCATCAATTTGAAAAGCACATCTGAAGCACAGAATGGAGTAAAACTGTGGGTATTTTGTGTGCTGAGCTTGACTTTCCCTTTACAATGCAGTATTAGCTAGTCTGATATTTTACTGCTAAACTATCTACGCTTATAAACAGGCATTATTCAGAGCTCTGGATTTATTTTCCCCCTTTAAATACACTGAACTACAGTCAAATTCAGTTAATAGGTTAAGTCATGAAAAGACTCAAATGTACATAATGTTGCTTGTGCAGCAGTGATGGAAGGATAAAATGATTCAAATCACCTCAGCATTTCTCAAATGTAACGATCCCTCCAAAGCTATAGAGATTCTATGAGGGTTCCCTTCCTGAGGAGAGAAGCCAACAGAGTTTTCAAGTAATAATAAAGGAAGTCATCAAAGTTCAAGACATTGCATCATATTTGACCAATAAAAGATGTCATGCTTTGTGGTCAGTTCTCCACTTTTTGAGCTGAAGTTCATTTACAATCTGAAAGCATGACATAGCCACAGGATTAATCTCCCCTCCCCCAACCAACAATCGAGTCTATCAATTTTCCAAGCTAAAGAATACATATTAAGCAAATGTGGGCTCAATTATATCAGAAGAATTTCCTTATGGTGGAGCCTATTAGATTGTGGAATAGTTTCTCAAGGGAAATTGTGGAATCCTAATAGCTGGAGATAGTTTAAGCTGTGGGGAAGGAAACTTTCACTGGTTAATAAGGCTGGAAAAATGAGTTTAAACATTGTTTTTGGACTCTAATTTATATGTAGTAAGGAGGGGGAGTTTCTATGTCCTACTGTTGTGACAAATTGCCTTGTAAGCTTCAAAATTCATTTGGCAAAAAGTGAGTAAACTGAGTAAACAGCAGTAAAGGCAGATGTGAATATTTTATAGTGCACGTTTGTTTAGTATAAATATTTCATAGCGGATAGCTACAGACAGACACAAAAATGAAAGTTTATTTTAGGTAAAACACTGAGGGTGCAAAATCTCCTGAAGTAGAACAATAATAATGATCTTTAACTGACAATCCTACTTCATTTAACAAAACATTCAGTGTTCTCTTTCTCCTTCTCCTTCTCCCCCTTTTCCCCTCCTTTATATTCCCTGGATATTTAATGCTTTACATAGTGGCCTGGTGAGCATATGTTCTTGGTTAGGGACCATTGTTTATGAAATTGTTACAGGTTTCAGATTTCTATGTGGCAAGCAGAGCACCCAGGCCCCTGGCTGGTAGCAATTGGAGCCATTCAGAGGTATGTAAACATTAGAGTGAGGAATTTATGAGTCTACAGTTCAGCTGCATGGAACATTTCTCAACTTGTTTTTTTTTTCTTTTTCTCTTTTGTGTGTTTGAAAAGATTGCTTGACTTCAAATACAGCTGAGCAGTACCTGGGTGTAGGTAGAAAGGAACAACATCTGGAAATAATAACTGCTTAGCCATTAGTCTAAAGACTGTAGTAAGGGCTAAAAGAATATTCAAGTTTAAATTGAGAAAGTTGTTCTAAAGGAATTGCCCAGATGATCTTGGCCTAAGCAAATAACTAGGATAAAAGGTGGAAGGAGAAATAATTAGGGGACTGCAGTAGAGCATTCCAGTTACTGACTGAATATGTGAAAAGGAAAGAAAATGGAAATTCCTGATCAGTGAAAAATTCTCTGGAAGTTAAGGCTGGCAGTTGGAATTATGTTAACAATTAAAAAATTACATACACAGGAAATGTCCTTCCTTTGCCATGCAGTGTATCCCCTAGTATTGCAGAAGAATGTGGGGAATTTCCCCATGACAATAAGGTCATTAATTTATGAAAAATGTCTTACTCTGGATGGTGGGGAAAAATGGACATTATCAAAGTTCCTTTCAGCCTCTCCTATCACTTCCCCTTTCCTGAATGTACTATACATTTTAAGCCTATCTAACTGGTTTAATGAGACAGAAAATAGGACTAGCTTTTGTGAGCATGCATAAGTATGAGCTAGTGGATACATGTTTTGTCATCATCACTGAGAGACAAATAATTCTCAAAGCTGCACACATATAAACCAATGGTGACTGCAGAGAATGATGCAGTCCGCTTCATCATTCCATTTGTCAGAGGTGATAAGAAGATATAAATTATAAAAAGGCTCAATCACTGATTTCAGTGACTTTAGTCTCAGTGTTAAAAGTACGCAGCAGTACTTTGAGTCATATGTGTTTGGACCCTTAGAATTTAGTTATAACATTTAGGTATAGCTCTGGGTTAAAGAAGGTATTCATTGCATCTAAAGGAAGATCTCAGCAGAGTTTTCATCTGGAAAGCTCTCATATGCTGTTTTATTCAATGTGCTTAATGGTGTCATTCTTTACGTTCTACACTTCCCTGGGGACCTAACCCTTTCCCGTTCTTCAACTTGTTTCCTGAAATGTATATTGAGAAATGGAGAGGAAAAAAAAGCATTGTCTGTACTTAACACATATTCCTCAAAGTCATTGGATAGTAGGTCCAAGGTGTTGTCATATGTTCTATGTGCAATGCACATGAAAAAGTCAAAATATGGGGTTATTTATTTCCTTAATATCCCAGTGCAGACCAATGGCTAATATGCATAATGAAACTTCACAGTGGCAGCAATTAATATTAGTGCATGAAAATGACATAAGATAAACATTTCCTTTAGTGTAAAAATTGATCCAAAGTTTAAAATTCTAAATTCTGAACAAGGAAAAAATTAGGTTTTTGTCAAAATATAATTTGTTTTCAGAGCAACATTTTAGGATAGTCTAAAACTAGTACCAAATAATTTACAGGTGCTCATTTGGCAATATCTGATTTACAATTCAAACAAATAATATGTTGCTTATGAGGATTTATTCTGGCCATATTTCAAACCAAATCTGAATAGAAAAATCAAAGAAGAAAACACATACTCTCAGAGGAGATTTGCAATTCTGAAAAAAAATGGTAAGCATCCACTTCCATGTGTGATGGTAGTTGACAATATCCATGAAATATCTGCTTTCCAGTAGTAGGTCAGCTGAAAATTTTCACTGTGACAGTAGAGATTAATCTGATCCTGACTTTGCAAAAATGACTAAAGGTCTCTGTTCATTCCTAATGCAGGTTTTTGTGTACTTTTGTTGAGGTGTCCGTATTTGCTGCTATGACATTTTCTCAGCAGAAAAACATGGGATTCAATCCACTATAGACCTGTCTAACTACAGCAGTGATACGGTGAGAGGTCTGTCTATGTGTTTCCATTCCATCTATGACTGCAGCATGGTAATTTGCTCTAGGCTAAAATTTGGCACAGGATTTAAGATGCAGTTTTCTTTTTCCTCAAGTTTTGAAAAGCCCTTAGTTTCTGTTGACTTTTTTCCTTCTCCTTTCTTTCCCCTAAAAAAACACCCAAACAGCCAAAAAAACCAAACGCAAAACCCCAGAACTAAAAAGGAAATTACTCCAGACACTGGTGGGGGAAGTTTGCACCCAAAAAGCCCTTTTTGTTTTGTTTTGTTTATTTTTCTATTGGTTTTTGTCTTTGGGAAATTGTAGAGGCATATAAGCTACATGGACTAAATTTTGTTTATATTTTAACTTCCATATTAACTATAACTTTAACAAGAGAGAATTCTACACAAGGGAACCTGAGAAAAAGACACATCTTAGCTCAATGTACAGCAGTACCATATGTAGAATTCAGGCAATGCTTCCCAACCTGTGGCTGGAGACCCATTTGAAATGTCTATATTTTAGCCCCTGAATGTGGACAAGAAAGGTATAGCTAACTATGGATTAATCCTCTGTTCTAGTCCATTCTCAAGAACTGTTAACATACTGTTAGCATTTTCTGGTCCTGAACAATTGCTTAAAGTATTCCAGGTTTCACGGACTGCTTATTCTTTTGACATTCTTTTGTGAGTTTATTTTTGACATAAACTCCTATTTATTTATCCATGTATAGACTGAGAAATGTGTAAAACACAACACACACAAAAAATCGGTACTTTGTGTTCTGTTCTGCAAAAGAGCTGTTCAATCTCTTGGACTTTATATCTGTGAAAATATTCCTGGTTCAGAAATGTATCATCCAAGTACAATGGAATTTTACAACAAATGCAAGAGGGCACAGTAGCCTCAGCAGCAATTCAACAGGGAAAAAGTTTAATTCTACTCAGTTTCTTATATGGCCTGCCTTACTGTAGTATACAGAAAGACTCCATAAATGTATTAAAGAACATGAATAGTGATGTTTGCAAAACACATATGTAACAGAGAGTTGTTACTAATATTTCTGAAAATGAAATCTGTAAAAACATTCCATACAATTTAGAAACAAATTCAACAATCTATTTATTTGTGTTTGTTTGTTTATTTGGGGCTGGAGAAGGAGCAATTTCTATGTTATTCATAGGATGATGAAAGGAGGATAATCAAAGTATGCCAAAAGAATGGCTATGATTCACAAATTCCTATTCATTAAAATGGCAGTATTATTAATAGGAAAATAATGAATTCATTCACTTTACAGGAGACCTTTCTGTTGTTCAGGAAACTTTATCCTCAGTCAAGCAGCCTTAGCTTTGCCTGAGTTGATGTGTTGGGTTCTAGGTTATTCTGTGACATGAGTAACTGAGGAAACAATATATTGATATGCTATTTAATTTTTATGTTTCTCATTCCCCCTAAACTAAGCCTAACAGTACATCATACTCAAATAATCTACTTGGCATTGCATATCCCTGAAATGAGTGAAAGATCTTTACCTCTATTAAATAAGGAGAAATTATATAATTGTCCAAATTTCTAAACGGAAGTCATAATTGAAATAGCATTTCTTCATAACTATAGACTACAGCACTGATGCGTGCTTATGTCTACATTTATAAGTCCCCAAGGTATAATTATCATAAGTTTATTACCTGTCTTTATGAATAGCTAAAAGAACAAAGTACTATTTACTTCCCTCTTCTCAAGAACTTTAACCTAATGGACCAGAAAAGTACCTGACCTAGAGCGCTATTTATTGGGCATATCCTTTCTCTCTGAGGCTGCTCCTATGCTCCTGAGGCCAAATCAAAAGATCCTTATTGAGTTTTCGCTTTCCCCTTATGCAGACACAACTTTCATTTACTTTAATGGGAGTTTTGCTTGATCTGATTCCCTGACACTTATGTGATGCAGAGGAGTAAGTAGAATGCAGAGGTGTTGTTAGTAATGGCCTTTAAAGCTGTCAAGAGCCCAAAAGACAGTGGTTATCTCAGGAAGAGCTTTTGTGCAGGAGTCATTTTATTTAGAGTGTTCTGTGTGTCCGTGAGTGCGTTAACTCTCTCTCTCTCAGTACACACACGAGAGAAACTCCTCAATATGATCTGTATTTTCCTCCCTTCTGCTGTGGTGTATGCATCTGTGTTTCTGCTTTGTGTTTCTGCTTGTGACAGAAAACAAAGTGATCTTGTTGTCAGATGATTCAAAATGCCTCACCACAGCAGTATCCTCTGTGCTGGACTGTACAATTAGCCTGTCAGCTTTAAATGGGGACCTTTTCTTGTGCAGTCCCATAACATTGACCATGCACTCAGCTTACAATTCAGTAGTAAGTAATATTCAAAGCTATTCAGTGATTACAGTCCTTCTTGCCCTCAGGCACTAATTATAAAGTCAAATGGAAGGACAAACATACTCCTATGACAAACCATGGTATAGGAAATGGAGTATAGCTCCAGAAAGGCACAATTAACAAACTGTTATTCATTTCTTCTGAAAAGAAGACAGACAAATCTACAATTACTTTCTAAGTTACAGAATGACCTATTGAATGTCTAACGTATTCTGTTAAGTCCTCAAAATGAATGAATATTGTGTATGCTAATGTAGTATCCATGTTTCCAGGCACTTGCTCCTTATGATAGCCATCTGAACCCTTGGGGAAATTTACACTTTTAACAGTCAACATACAGGCCAATCAGAGCCTCTGAACAGGCCAATCAGAGTCTAACAAAATTTATTTGTTTTTAGTGAATCTTTCTTGAAAACACAACTACCACCCCCAAATCTCCACCCAAAGCTGAATAAAAAATCCATCCCTCAACAAAACAGTGAGAGAGAAACAAGTTTACATTCTTATCCTCTCCCCTAATTATCTTATTTTTTTCCTAATACTTAGCCTGAAAGAATTGAAATTCATTGGTCATCCAAACTTTGATATGATGGCAAAGAAAATAATTAAAGTAGTGGAAGAGATATAGCATTTTATTAGCAGTGTTTAGCATAACCTAAAAGGAAAATGGGAATGCTGAAGAATGCCTGAAGGTAATTTCTGAAATCTCTATTGCTTTGTTCAATGGTAAACTAAATAAAGTCACACTGTTCCTTCTGGTACAGAAGAGAAGTTGCATGATCTTCTCCCACATCTAATTCTGTGATGTTAAGCTGTGATGTGATGTTAGGTTCTGCGATGTTAGGCTGCATATAGTTCTTGGACATCAATACACATGCACACCTTGCCACCCAGTTTTCCTGGGCTACCAGGAGAGTGGAAGACAAAGAAGCTGTAAATTATGGATTAAATCTCTTCCTTAACTTCAAACTTCCCAGCTTTTGCCATCTTGTGTCCTCAACCTCGGAATCTTTTAAATTTACTGTTTTGATTTGTATGTCAAATGATAGATAGCCAGTGCTGCACTTCTAATTGTGACTGTAATTTTGTCATGGAGTTCTGGTGACAATGCCAAACATTTCAGGCTCTACTTTTGAAGCTGATGGAGTCAGGAGAGCCCGGAGATAAGATTACTGCTTTCTAGTGTAGACTTCAGATTTAAGTATACGTGTTATCATAACAGATGAGGGAAACATTTCAAAGGAGGGGGAAACTCAGCACTCTGATTTCTTTTGCCTTCTGCCACACAGCTTCTCAAAGAGAGCACTCTATAATCAAACTCTACAGGAGAAGAGAATTTTATTGCAAAGATAATATATTTGGACACCAGTTCTTCTGTGACACAAAATCAATGCATTTCAAGACTTTTAGCGTATGACATTACTGAACCAAAAATTGTGAAACTTTATTTTGAAGTTGTCTTCATTCTGTATTAAATTAAATTGTGTACATTAAATCATGGACTTGCCATATATTACAGAAGTTACTAAAAACCTCAACACTTTGTCCCAATTACCTTCAGTAATCATGACATTATTACATATTCAAAGCGCGGCACAACTGCAGAATGATGTCAAAGGCTGAAGGTTTTGACTCACCCACCATTTCATAGGAAATGCTAGACTTCATAACATTTTGAATGAAGTAGAAATAATAAACCATGCTGACAGGGATTTTTAAAGTTTCTAAAGTACTCTACAACTTTATAAACAGATTTACAAATTACACAGTTGGGAAAATCCAAAACATCTAGGTAATAAGTCATTAAAAATTAAGTAAGGAACTCAATAAATTGTTTTTGTGTAGATATTTTTCAGCTGCTGTACAAACACAGCCATATCTGGCATCATAAGCAAATGCCAACAAAGTGCTATGCATTTGGTTTTCAATTGTCATGCCAGAGAAGACTTTCAATGACAACAGAGCAGAATTTATGCTGAAAAACCTTCATTAATTTAGAATTGAATAAAATTTTAAAACTAAATGATCCTTGCAAAATAATGTATTTCAATTTCAAAAACAGGAACTTGGGCTACAAAATCAGAAATGTGCAGTAACCATGGGCAGACTTTTTCATCACATGTAGAAAATTGTCTCACTACACTGGTGTCTGGTCAGAATCTGATTAACGCTGCTGATTTACTTATTTCCTGGCTTTGAACAGTTGGAAATTCATGCAGTAGTAGTAAAGAAACAATCTCCATTTTATAGCGTAGCAACTAGAACATGATATTTGTGACCAAATAGAAAGTGTGATTCCCACGAAGATCAAAATCATCTGATTTTGACTGGGTACTATTCAGTCATAATTTTGTTTTATACTAAAAAAATTTCAGAAGACAACAAGAACTGGTACAGGCATATCGATCAGGATCTGGTACATACATATAGATGAGCTGAACATTACAGAGTTATCAAGTAATACTAAACAGCCTGATAGAAGAAAAACTACCAAACAAAGCAAGGAAAAATAAACCCTTCCTTTATTCCCCCCACAAGCAGAAACTACTGAGAACTTTGTGAATATTATCTGCTTCTTTGTGGCCAGGAGAGGAAAACAACTAATATTTGAGAGAAATAAAGGTTACAAATGTTGATGCTAATTATTGTTATAAAAAGGAAATTGTAAAAACACAGAAATTTCCTCTATTGATCTTTGTATATTGTACTTGTAAAGATCCATTTGTGCATGTCAGTGTAGATGTGTGTACATGTATGCTCATTCCTCAGACAGGACCTTTTCCTTTTCGGAGGTTCTGTTCCACAGTTGTCATCACTAACTGTGTTCTATATTTTGTCATTCTATAAACATGTATCTGCTTGTCAGCTTGGATAGCAGATCCAAGTAAATTAGGGGCAGTTTACATCAGCATTCTAACTACATCTCCTTTATAAAGAAAAGTGAGAGCAGATTCACATCTTTTAACAACAACCTTTCGTGTTGCCATAGGAATATCACACTCTGAAATACAAGTCAGTAAATACCTGTGATTTGTAAGGCATTAGTAGTTACTCACGAATCATATATAAATGCTCTAACTTAGTTATTCTCATCTTTGTAGTCATATGTTCCCAAAGGAAGTATAAATTGTTATGCGATTTGATATAAAAGTGATGGAACTGGGGTGAGGTGAGGGAGAAAACATTCCTTTTCCTCCAAGTTCTGTCAGCATCTGTCCTGGTTTCAGCTTGGATAGAGTTAATTTTCTTCATAGTAGCTGGTATAGTGCTGTGTTTTGGATTTAGTATGAGAATAATGTTGATAACATACTAAAGTTTTAGTTGTTGCTAAGTAGTACTTATACTAAGTCAAGGATTTTTCAGCTTCTCATGCTCTACCATCTGAGAAGGCTGGAGATGCACAAGAAGCTGGGAGGGGACACAGCTGAGACAGCTGACTCCAGCTGAACAAAGGGATATTCCACACCATATGATGTCATGCTTAGCATATAAGGCTGGGGGAAGAAGAAGGAAGGGGGGGACATTAGGAGTAATTACATTTGTCTTCCCAAGTAACCATTAAGCGTGATAGAGCCCTGCTTTCCTGGAGGTGGCTGAACACCTGCCTGCCCATGGGAAGTAGTGAATTAACTCCTTGCTTTGCTTTGCTTGCACGCACGGCTTTTGCTTTCCCTATTAAACTGTCTTTATCTCAACCCACGAGTTTTCTCACTTTTACTCTTCCAATTCTCTCCCCCATCCCACCAGTGGGGGAGTAAGTGAGCGGCTGTGTGGGGCTCAGTTGCCAGCTGGGGTTAAACGACAACAGCATCCATGCAAATAAAGAAATTTATCTGTTTGACAGAGGATTCCCCATCTAATATAACTGTTTCCTTGAGGTTGAGTTATATGTCAATGGATGAATTGGGTTTTGGATTTTAGTCCCTATAACTTAAAAGATGCTTTGCTGTGTTTTAGAAGTTGGCGTCACATAAAACTACTCACTTTTCCAGAAGTTCCAATAATTTTTTGACAAAGGATTTTGCTTGCATATACTATGTGTTTTCATGTCTATATGTGTTTCTCTCAATGATAGATAGCCAGAACTAATAAGTTAAAATTTGGAAAAATTGGTATTTCCAATGAATACTAGCTTTAAAAAAACAAACCAAAAAAACCTAATCACACCCTTCTGAGAAAGAATTTGTTTTCTTTGTAAACAATATATTCTCCTAAAAAGAAATGATAGGAGCCTCTTTTGTTTAGAACAGACAAGGCAGTGAAAGTACTCCGAGCAGTAGTCCACCATTACAGAAAAAGTAACAGGTTATGACATAAAAGGTTATGACATATGACATAAAATAATCCTATTTTCTCTGAAAATACAGTAGCTTCTTTACATCTATCCTTGTTGTCTTCAAACCACCTGTATGAATATTAAGAAACTTATGTCTTTTTAGTTTTATCTGCTTCTCTTTTCCATACAAGAACCTTAGTAAATGCTTGTGAAGGGCTGTGGTAAAGTTTGGGCGTGAGAGTGCGCTTCACCTGGCATTGTAAGTTACCTGGATTGGTTTTGAGCAAATGGCTCAGTCATATTTTGCCAACTGTCGTGTTTAAACCCTGTCCGTGTCAGCTTATACTTGAGAGTTTTCTTTTTAGTATTCTAACCTTTTCATTGTGGGCTAGGAAATCATTGTTGTCATTGTTATATCATTCTCCTTTGGACAAAAGAGAATCAAGCAAGTGTACATAGATTAGCTAAAGGAATGGAAAGTTGGTTCCAGCAAATGCAGGAAGACTGCATAGCCCCTATATAAGACTTCCAGTGGAGTGCCAGAGATGGCCATATTTCAAATCATTTAGTTGCTAAAATAAGCTTTGAATTTAACAAAATGTAGAGAATTTGCTGTATCACACTACTTTAATGGTATTTCTAAAAGAATTGAGGATTATTTTATTATTGAAAAGATCAAAGACCACATCACTCAAACAGAAATTACTGATATTTTAAAAGTCTCATCTGGTATGATAGTGAAGGAGGCAACAGCATACGTGTTAAAGAAAGCTTTGTCAGAGCTCAGCATGGCTGCAGGGATTTTATCTGCTCTTGACATTTTTGTTAATTTGACAGCTGCCTTTATTATTAAAAAAGGAGACAGTCTAGCCTCTGTAAGTTAAAGCTGTATCTTGGGTGCAACCTGAACAGAATATGATCTTATAATTACACTAGAATGACCAATCTGAACTTTTGTAATCTACTGACATGCCCCATAAGTTTATCTATTTCAATGGCTACTGAAGCCTGTTTTTCAAAACATAAATTGATAAAATAAATGACAAGCAGACCATATTTCCTTTCCTTGATAAAATTAGCAGCCTTAAATTACACAGTTTTGGGTGCATTAGGCTTTGTGTTTGGATTTTATGTTTCTTCACCATAGACATTGGTCAGGAGGTGATCAGATTGATCAGAATTTTTGATTAAACAGCAATATGAAGCGTAGTACAACATTAGCAACTCAGTATCTCAGCATAAGGATATTGGTACTGTGAACAACAACAAGGGACTAGGTCATTTAGTATTGGGTTTATTTTCCACCTGCATGCCCATGCAAAAAAAAAGGAAGGTAAAATGAAGATGAAAAGGAAGTTATACTTTGTTATGTATTAGGATGATTCACACACAAGGACAACAGGGAACCCAACAGCCCTTCTGTGGCTATGAATGCAAGGTAATTTCTTGTTTATGTCAAGAATTTTGCACTGTAATTGAAGGCTTGTAACAAAATCATGGTAGAATTCAATGTTTAATGATTGCAGCAACTGTATACGCAGGCCTCATTAAAACTACTTTCTCCTAAAAATTTGGTCCAGATGAAATTGAAGGATTTTTGAATTTTCTGTGATGCCTGGACTACTGTCATCCTAATTAAAGCTACTTTTCTGTGTGGGTTGCCAGGCTTTTGAAAGCCTGGACAAGGGTGTATCATTTCCTCAGTGAATGTACATTAAACCCATATTTCCTGGAAGTGTCAATCTAACTTGCAAACACAAGGCAAAACATAGCTATATAGTCTTTTCTGAGAAATCCCAAACAGAAAAATGGAAATCCTATCAGTACTCAAGGAGCCTCAAAAAGTTTAGAGGTTTGATTTGGAACAGCATTTGAGTCTGGAAGCTATTTTAGAAGGCTGGAATTATAAAAGTAGCACATGGAAAAAATGTATTCAGTCATTCGGTTTCCTTTAGTTGATGCAAGATTGCTGCCTATGGCTATTTTTTTGGGAGGGTGGGTGGGGATGGGTTTAGCCACACTAGTTTGAATTTCTTGGTGCTGAAAAACTACATTTGAGTTCCAGATCAGACTTTTATTTTTATAGTATTTCCATACCACTTTGCATCTAGGCTTTCTGAGTTTTATTTGTTGATGGAAGTGAAAAGTGCAGATGTAGCAATGAGCACAGAAAAGAAGAGACAAAGATAGCAGCCAGCACTTCACAAAGATCCAGAAAATGATCAGTTTGAGATTTTTCTGAGTCTATTAGAAGGCCAACATCTTACATACTTTATATATTCTCAAAATAAGTAATCAATAAACTTGTTATGAATAATTTCAAAGGTCTGTGAAAGTACCATGTTGGATTTGGATTTGGTTTTGTGTCTTTAAGCAAGGTTCAGATTCATTCATATAAATTCATAACCTTTTGTCTTTGTGTCTTCTCAGATTAAGCACTTTAGTATTAATTTAACCTGGTTAATTATGGTGAAAGGAAATTATTTTCGAAGCCTATCTCTCTTTTCTATTCAATTGTGCTTGGTTAGCAATACGTCTATGGGCAACATAAAAAAAATACTTCATTGTATTCAATTTTGTAACTTGAGCTTACATTTCAAATCAGACTCAGAAAAAGTGATGTTCTAAAGATGGATACTGTCCTAAGCAAGTTACAGTTATTTCATTGCAGATGGATCTTGACACTGCAAAGAACTGTATTAATTTATTAATCACTGCAAAATCATGTCATGAGGTCTGAAGTCATGAGACCGGGTTAGCTTGCATAGGTTTTTGTTGACCTTCAACAGGCTTTCCTCTGTGCTTGTTATAACCTTGAGAACAATGCTGGAGAGCTTCAAAATCAGATGACAACATGCAAATAGTCAGAAGTAGAAATGATAAAATGAAATCTTATATTCTATTGAAAGACCTGAACTAAGAAACTACTAAAATGTCACTCAAGTAAACGGAGGTTATGAGGCATGCAGAGAGTGAGGGGCAAAATACGGACATATGATCACTTACAGCAGGATTAACAACTAGAATATCTTGATTAAATTAAAAAAAAGAGTGAGAAGATATCAGCGCTATGACTGTCCTTGTGGGCCATCTGCGTAACAATTGTCTGTCAATGTTTTTGCAGAGGCCTTGTGGCAGAAACCTAGGCAGGTGTTGCAGGACTTCACAGAGGAATCTGGAGGTGATCAGGAAAGTGACTGCATACATGAATTAAAAACATAAGAATATATGATGTCCTTCCTACCGGGTCAGATCAGCAGCCCATCCAGCCCAGTGCCCTGTCACCAGCACTGGCAGCAGGAGATGTTTAGTGAGAGAACATGAATCTGGCTGCTTTCTGCAGTCTAACCTCTGTCAACATCCACAGCTCTTGTTAAATGGTACATGGTTGCTTAGACCTTTTAGTAAGTTAACATCTAATTATTTTTGAACTTACTGGCACTGCCTCCATCTACAACTTCCTAGGGCAGCAAGCTCTGGAAATTTATTACCTGGTGGTTTAAGGACTGTCTTTCATCTTCTTGAAAATGACCTCCTTCTAGTCTGAAGAACCCTTAGTTCTAATATTGCAGTTTGGTAAATAACAGCTTCATATTTGCTTTCAGGATTTTGTAAACCTAGATAATATCCCCACTCAGCATTCTTTTCCCCAAATGAGATTAGTATCAGTCACAGATTTGCAGATTCATTGTCCATTTCTTCACCAGGTCTCTAAGATGATGAATAAAACTGGTCCAAGCACCTACCCTATGGGACCCCATTGCATACCCTTCCCCATCCTGAAAAGCAACTGTTAAATCCTGTCCTATCCTTCCTATACTTTAACCAACTTTTAGTGCATAAAGGAAACTTTTCACCAACCCTATAATAATTTAGTTTCTTTAACAGCCTTTGGTGAGGTCAAAGGATTTTTGAAAATCCAAATACATTGAGCCAACTTTATTATTTATACCCATGCTTATTGTCATTCTTACAGAACTGCAGCAGGTCAGTGAGGCAGGATTTCCCTTTACAGAAGCTTTGCTGACTCTTTCCCAACAGACTACGTTTATCGATGTGTTCAGAGATCTTATTTTTGTATTATAGGCTCAACCATTTTACCAGGGATGGAAGTCAGACTCATTGCTCTTGCAATTCCCACAATCCTAGCTAGATCTCTTTCCACAGATAGGAGTCACCTTTACGATCTTCCTGTCCTGTACACACAGTGGTCTCATAATGATGGGTTACACACCTTGGTGAAATATTATCTGGTGCTGCTGACCTACGAACATCTAATTCAACTATTTTGTCTAATATATCCTGTGTATTTCTTAGAAGTGATTTAATTCCTTTGACCTATATACAAAAGGGCTTCAGATGGGGGAATCTGTCCAATGTCTTCAGCAGTAAAGACCAAGTCAAAGAATTCATTGTGCCTATCTGCTATAGCCTTATCATACCCGAGTATTCTTGCATAATTTTGTCACCATGTGGTCTCATCAATTCCCTATCAGACCTGCTTTTGGTGTGCTTAGAGGAAGTTTTACTATCAATCTGAGCACACTTTGCCAAATGCTCTTTAAATTCTTTTTGAGTTTTCTTAATTTCCTGCTTTACATATAATCTCCATATTTTATTGGCTCTGCTGTTCTCCATATTAAGCTTACTTTGTTCAGCATTCTCAAACCCACATTAAGCTTACTTTGTTCAGCATTCTCAAACCCAGCCAGCAAACCAGAGGGTTTAAATATCTCTTCTTTAGACAGGACTCTATGGCTTTTAATCTGCTATACATTCCACTGTGATGTCTTGAAAGCAACAGAAACCTTTTTTGAACAGTTCAATCTTCACATAAGATTTTAAGTTCAGTTTGGTTGATGGTGTGAAACCATTTTCTTAGGTCAGAAGAAGCCTTTGTAATACAAATAAAATACCATCACCTTCATATTCATAAATTTAAAAGCTTGGCCTCCATCACTATAAATCTCAGACACATTCAATTTGGATAGATGTGATGAACCTGATGGCACCTGATGGTGTGTCCAAATATGCAGAACTCACTGCTTGCACTGGAAATTGCAAATATTCACTCATAAAATTTTGCTTTTGTGTTGCAGAGCTTTGTTCTAAATGGAACCTTTCACTTGAATGTTTTTGAGGGAGGCAGTGATGATTGCTTTACTGAATAGGACTAAACTTATTGTGGGCAAAGCTCTATTGACTATGTCATTAAAAAGAACATACTAATAATCTTAAGTCATCTAGCATTAAAATAGCATATTCTATTTTACTTCTTAGGAACCTAATATTTCCCCTGTGTTAAGGTGGACAAAGATGGCTCAAAAGAATCAAGTACAAAGAGTATCAAGGGTTAAACTAGACGTGCAAAATAGTAGCAAAATGTGTGGTCCTATAAAAGATAAAATTCACAGTACACTAAAATGAATGTTTTTTGTCTTGAAAGAGAAGAAACAAATTGCAAATTTTCAGCCGATAGTAACTCAAAAAATAGAAGTGCATTGACCCAATTTTGGGGGCTGATAAACACCTGTAATATTTATATTGATTGTCTCAAGAGCAACTGCTATGTATACTTTGATATGGGGACAGTATGATGATGAATTCTCTTTCTACTTACAAATAATAATAATAATCATAATAATAATAACAATAAAATAGCCGGAGCAATTTTTTCCAACTTCCTTAGACAAGTGCTTTCTTCAGCTTCCTGCTTATATAAGAAGGAACATATGATTTTTGCTAGAGATATGACAGAACACAGAAATTAATTCAATTCCTACTTGTACTTGTAGCCTATTAAGTTCTTTGGAACTTAGACTGTATTTTACATGTCAGTCAAGTAAAATCATTCCCAAGTTTAAAAATACATTTTTTCTCCCCTTCCTACCTTCGCCCATGCACTATTGAGAAGTCGGCTGCTTTTTTATCTTTCCACAGAACAAATGAGAACTCTTTATGGCTTTCATCTGTTGTTTTTTAACCTGCTACTTAATATTGCTTTTAAAATTGAGTTTTGAAACAGTGAATGATGTGAAGTAAACTTGTTCCATAAAACTATATACCTTAAGAGCTGGGAAAAAAAATGTATTGATGACTGTAAAAAGCAGGAATTTAGAAGAATATTTTTTGACATTTTCAGAGGAATGTTTTCCACATTGCATAGTTTGGCAATTGAGGGTACTGCTAAACAAAGACTGAAAATATGGGCTTCAAAGGAATGCTTTCTGGAAAAAAAAAAAAAAAGAAGAAAAAAAGAAAAGAACTGGCTATTGAAAAGATATATAACCATTGTTCTCCTTTCAGATATTCTTAAAACTCCTGGGTTTATAATAATCTAGTTAGGTCTGCCATGCTAGATATAACATCAGCTTGTCACGGGTATTTCTCTGACTCATGGCTACTGCATTGAAGGTCACTATGAGAGTTCAATGCTCAAGAAACACACTTTTCCTAAGATGACAATCTTTTACTTTGTCCACTTTTAACCTCAACTGTTTTAATTCTTTTTCCATGCTTATTTTTTAGCTGGAGAGCTCTTCTTGAACTCTGAAATTCTATTTAATTCTACATACAGATAAAAGTCTAAAATTTTGATATGTGGAGGAGTCAACAGGAGGATTGAATAAACAGTAGGTTTTTAGATATGTTAGGAACTGTAGAACTTTTTGAGCAGAAGGAACCTGAACAGAAAGAAACCAGCTGCACATTACTCATAATGGTAAAAAACTAAACCAAAACTAAAAAGCTAAACGAAAACTAAACTCTTTGTAAAGGATTATTTAAATCAGAAGTTAAAAGAAAGCCAGCTGTTGCACAAAAGCAGCTCCTTTGAGCTGACACAGTCTTCAAAAGTGATATCAAAGCTAATGCTAAGTGTGCCCCTCAAAAGAGAGGAAGGAAATTAACAATGTAAGCATAATACCTTATACATAGAATATGCAACATTAATCGGTGAAATGGGGGCAAAACTTATTAGAGCTTCCTTACCTATGCTGGAAGCCTGGAAAATAAGATAAGGAATTATCACAATGCTTGGAATCAAAACAACAACCCTGACATACCAGGTACCTCGGAGACTCGGTGGAAGGAAGATAAGCCATGGGATGCTGTGTTGCCGGGAATGCTAGACTAGGACATGATGGAAGAGGAGTGGCACTGTGTGAAGGATAATATGAAGCTTAAACAACATTAAAGTGTTACGATAAAAAAGGAAAAGCATTATTCCTTTTGGGTGAAAATTTCATATTATTAATAAAAATGTAGAACTAACATGGAACTGTGCCCTTATCAGAACGATGATAGTGATCAGGAAATGCTGAGTGAGACTAAAGAAGTTCCAAATCTGGGAGAAGTACTAAGTGTGAGAGATTCTGATTACCTTTCTAGAAATCTGATAAGTGCTTGAATGGGATGAGATGTAAACTTAAATTTTTGGCTAGGATGAATGGTATATTTCTAGAGTAAAAATGTCTTAGAACCCACAGGAAAAGATTCTGTTAAGATTTTGGTCTTGAGCAATGCAGGAGGACCCATTTCAAGAGGTATTATTGGGAGACATGATCTGTAGTCGTGAACATGCCAAAAGAAGGTTTAAAAACAGGAAACACATCAAACAAATCCAGAAAGTAATTTTTCAATTTCCAGAAAGGAAGAAAACTTTACAAAATAAATGGGAAAGAAAACCCTGAAAAAAACCCCAAAAAACAAGAGGCCAAAAAGCATCTTGAACTCTACTAAAAAAGATTTCAGTGGAAGTCCAAGTAAAATGAATATCACATTAAAAATAAAGCAAAATGGCTAAAAGACCTCAAAATCCTACTTTAGCTCAGTAGCTCAGAATAAAAGCTAAGGAGGCTATCATAGTGAAAAGGTCAGCATCTAAGAAATGAAAAACACTATATGGTATACTTCTATGCTGGTGGCTATGAATGATGGCCCAGACAAGATCTTCAGTCACTGATACCAACCTTTTACTTTTGTAGGCAGTTTTGGACTGTCTGTCCATATGAGGAAAAGTGCCGTGTTAACTCACTCCACTCCACACTATATCCACTCACTCTTAGACATTTTTGAACATTTTTGATTTTTTGACCAACTAAATCAGTGTGGAGACACCAGAAGTTAGGGTGGTTTTCTTTAGCATTATAAGTATGGACTTAGCTTAGGGTAATGCGCCTTACACTATGATGTTGCCATCCTGGACTGTGAAGGATTCACAAAAGTGCTGACAGTAGCACTCAAAGGCCTTAGTGAGACCCATCAGCCCAACTGAGACAGGAGCTGCAAAAATATGTAAACATGCTTTCCTGAACCACAGCTGAGAAATCTGGAGAGGAGCCACATTTGGTTTATGAAATATACATTTAATGGTGTTACTTATTTGAAAAATACTGTGATCCAAAATCAAGACAGTAACATTTAAGGAAAGATATATTTTTTTTACTGTTAATTTTTAAAGCTGAGTTCTACATGACAACAGAAGATGCCTCACAACCTTGCTCCACTGGGCTGTCTCCTTTAGAACTGCTGAGAGTTGACAGTATTGAAGAAGGTACTATCTCATCCCGGTCATGCAGGTGGGTGAGAAAGAACACGCATGTGATATGTACAGTGACGCACTGATGCAACTCCCATTTGAGCTTCTCAGTGTTTTCAATCTACTTCCCTGACAGATAGCAGGGATACTGAGAAGGTGTAAGTGCTCCCCTGATAACGACCCCAGATTCTGCCACCCTTATTCAGGCTGATCAGTATTTTACCATGAGTAATATAAGTCATTGTTGTGTGACAGGTGTCCTAATTTTTGCGGGGTGGTGTGTCCAAATTCTTCAATTTGTTTATTCAGATGCTGTTTCCTTGGAAACAGCAGCCCACATACTTCACACAGTTTAATGTCTGTTCTACCAATTGAGAAAAAGAAAATGCAAACAAGCATTATTTAATGATTTGTTAATATTTAAATATATATACATATATAATTACTTGAGTAGTATTTTCTTACTTCTGTCCAATAATCTGCATGTTAAGGAACCATTTAAAAGACAAATATTAAAGAAGTGATATAATTACAAATCAGGCCAGCTAGTTTTGTTTGGAGAAAATGTATCCATGAAATCAATATTGCAAGATTCAAATTTACTGCTGAGATCCTCAAGATGGTTTAGCATTGAATGAGTCTGTGAGAGTTCAGGGAACATGAGATAAAGAGAATTTTCAGACCTGTTATCCATTATTTTGCTCCTAGAAGAGAATTGTTGTCCCAGATTAATGTTTCTATTTTATTTACACGTTAGACAACATACAGAGTGTCCTAGATGTTGGTTTATGTTACTAATTAGGTACAAGTACTAGGAGCACCAAACAACCCTTGTACATTTTATCTTTTATTTTCAAGTAAACATTAACTATGCCGTTGGATATTTTAGTGTTTCTTTTTTTCTGCACAAGAAAGTTTAAAAAGGACATGAACATTAAAAATAAAAAGCTCTGTTAATTCATTCTTCCATGTGTCTATTGTTGTGAGAAGATTCAACAGTTTCTTTCTCACTGGCCTGCTACAGAACCATTTCAATCAGTTTATATGGTTTTTTAATTAGTGAACAATGTCTTACACTTAATCTGTAGCATATTAATTTGCCTGGTGGTATAAAAGTAATGATAGATTTGGCAGTAGGGAGAAAAAAAGACAGGCTCTAGTTATGGAGGAAAGCACCGGGAACAAAGGGAACCCCTGATGGTGGGAAGGTGAATGGGAGATATCTGGAGTCCTTGCAATGGGAAGAAGACAGTGGAAAGAGGAAGAAAATATGGGGCCATAAGGAGCTCAGGGCTTTAGGTATGGGCTTGTCATCTCATTCCTTAGGGTCATTCTCCTATGCCTGTTTGGTTTCGGTCATGTCGTTGTTTCCCCCCCCTTTTTTTTTGCTTTTTTCCCCCCAAGTTTTACCATTTTCAAGAACAAAAACCATATATGGTTTCTTTCCCAAAACTGGTTCCCCAGACAACAAAGCCCCAGTATAAAGACAACACCATAGCTGTGATTAGAAGTCTGAATCCAGATGTGGGGGAGCAATTTTACATCACATGCATAATGTGTCTGGACTAAGTGAACAAAAGGTAGATTTGCTCTATATGTGTAAAGGGTGCTTGTTCAATAGACATGATTTCTTAATATAATATCTATATTTTTCCTAATATTTATAGAGTCCTTCTCTCATATGAGTTATTCTACCTACCTTGAATACTTCCTATAGCTTTTGGAGTAGAACTATATGACTTCCCCACCAAAGTAGCCTGGTAAAAAACCACTTGTGTCATTCAAAACATGCTCTGCCAGATCCTAGCGTTGAAACACAGAAAGACAGCACAAATCCATTCAGAGTGTTTACATAAATTCTATTTCTTTCATCATGTTTTCTTCAGAATAAAGGCTATCTTTTCTATTTCCTCTAACACTAGAAGGTGTTAATCCAGCAGTAAAACAGACTCTCATGATCCATGCTGTAAATTTTAGAAATTTGGTGACAGCTAAAAAAAGAGGGTTGCAGTAAAGATAAAAGTAACTCACCCTGGTAATAATGGAATATGGAGCTTTTTATTACCTATCACAGGTCACTCTTCCACTTTCAGTTCAGGGTAGTAGTGAACCCAGACTGTTACTTTCTGACAGCTGTTTAATGATCTATATAAAATGAGTTGCTAAGCTCACTGCATTTTCCAGTTCCCAAGTATATGAATATACACTTTGATATAATCTGGCACCATTTTGACAAGTCTTACCTGAGAAGCCAAGAAATTAATGTGACATATCTTGACCTAAGAATGTGTCTTCCAGATTAGGGCTGAGGTAAATAGGTGGAGAAGCTTGAATTAGGGGACCCTGTATTGATTTTGTTCAGTGATGACTTTACTCTCTAGAACTCCTGATATCAAATTTCTCACGAACTTTAATTTAATTTAGAAGTCATTTCAAGAAATTGATTTTTTCTTAGTAAGTGATTTCATTTTATTGTTTGGGAAGAGGGAAGGCTGGGGGTGGGAGATATTGTTAATCATCTTTTAGAACAGACACTTCTGTCCAGGTGAGCAATCAGGCACCCAGATGTTACCTATTTTGTCAGCGTGAAAATTAATTAATAGCCAGAAGCAAAAAGCTGAATGTTTTTGCACCTTCAACCCTCAAAAGTGAAAATCCTTTCTTAAGTACAGATTTTGCCTAAAACACTCAACAGAGCAATGCAATTCTTAATAATTAATTAAGCCCTTGATTGTATAATTGTACATGTCTTAATGATGCCAATATAGAGTGACTCCAGACAGTCAAACTCAAAGCTCTATGGCTGGTGCATAACTAATTTTTGTTCTAAATGTCATGGCGATCTAAGGGCAGTTTTCCAAGCAATATGTAAAGCAGGTAAAATCTTGCCAATTTGCTGACAGTGAAGATCCTGCAGTATTTTTTCCTGGTTTGGAAGTGCATGTGTATAATGTTTGATGCAAAAATCCCTGTTAGTACAATTAAATCTAGGCTTCTGTTGAGAAACATCTCTTCCATTACAAACTTGGAAAGGATGTACTTTTTATCAGACAGCTGTGTACCTTTGGGTCACATTCTTCAACTATACATAGGAAAAAGAGAAGATTCAACCACACAGAACTATTTTATTTGCTTTCTGGCTGAAAAAATTGCAGACAGACCAAATCCTGAAATATCCTGAACACATGCAACTCACACAGAAATAAACAACAGTTTAGCTGTACAAGGCTCAAATTACTTAAAATAAAATAAATACACAGTAAAAGAGGAATGATTTGATCCTGTAAATCTCTATATTTTTTAAATCATGTGGAATATTGGAGACTCCAGCCAAAGACCATGAAGATGACTGAAGAACTGAAGCAGGTCTCATATGAAGCGAGGCTGAAAGAGCTGGGATTGTTCAGCTTCTGAAAAAAGATGTTTCAGTTTTTAAAAAATTTTTTTGCTGCAAGGGTGGTCAAACACTGGAACAAGTCACCCAGAGAGTTTATGGAATCTCTGTCCTTGGAGATATTCAAAATTCAACTGGACATGGCCCTGAACAACCTTCTGTAGCTGACCCTTCTTTGAGTGCGGGGGGGGGTGGACTAGACAATCTCCAGAGATCCCTTTCAACCTCAGTCATTTTGTGGTTCTGTGAATTTTTGTGTGGTAGTTCTAGCCACTGCACTAATACACGAAAGCAATAAGAGAAGGAAAGCAAAAGTAATGTCTTTTTTCCAGCAGTGATACATGCAATTATTCTGTAGAAATTGATGTTCTGTGAATTAGTTAGCCTTGCTCTAGCCTTGCTTCATGTGGCAAAACACCTCTTTGACCATTCTGAGGTTTGAGTTTGGGAAGTAGCTTAGTCCTGTTCCGAAGGACATATTTGTTCATAAAAACAGAAATAGTGATTTAGACACCTGGATAATTTCTGGCAAAAACTGGACAGCCATAGGTTTAGAGTTGGTATGTGTATATGTGAGAAGGAGTACAGAATCCTGCTAAACCCTGCTCCTATGCTGCTAAAGCATAGGCACTCAAATTCTGTCTAGGTGGTACCTTCTCAGTTCTTTTAGGAATCTGATCTTAAGTTACTTGAACCCAGGTTACTTTCAGTGCTTTGACTGTTGGGTGTCCCTCATCTACATACTCACTGCTCTCATGGGTAGCCTAACAGGAGGGCTTTGCCTCTGTTTTTGTGTCCTTCTAAATGGGTAGTTCCTACACAGAAGTAAAGGGCAAGTCCAACTCCCATTATGCTGCTCAAGCCCATACGTAAAAGCTCATAATCTTGCCCTAACTATAATACACACATGTGTGCCATCAAAACTGTGCCTGAATGTATGCATATATACATGTGCACAGTGTGAATTTAAAATAGCTATAGTAGTTACAGGACCAAAAAAATCTTGTCTAAGTGTGTGCATGCAAATGTAATTTCTCGGTCACATTTGATAGCAGGTTTATATGCCCAGAAAAAAATTTAAAGGGGAAAAAAATCCCCAAAACCCTCATTTGTTTACCAAATTTTGTGAAATGCCAGGCTCTTTTAATGATTACTGCATGCCAGACTGAGACAGAAATGTCAGCTAGCCAGCATAAATGGAAAACAAGATTATACTATTTCCTCATAGCCCCGCCAAGGTCTGACACTGCAGAAATGCTTTTACATTTTATGAACATTGGCTCTGCAATTGTTAGGTGTGACAACCCTTTAGGTGCATGGTCTAACTTAAATGAAAACATTCTCACTTTCTTTTCCATCCCCTGGCCTTTTTCAGCTCTGCTCTTACATCTGAACAGTCTGAGCAAGCACACAAAGAGTAGCGTGTTAATTCTCTGTCCAGCATTTTGTTTTAGGTTTTGGATTTGTTTGTTTGTTTTTGAAAGAGGAAAAAGAAAATGCAAAATACTTTTGTAGAAACATTGCCCAGAAAGAAAAAAATCGAATTAACAAAAGGGAAAGGGGAAGAAATCTCTCGATGCTGCCACTTGTGGCCTAATGGCAATTGTCTTTAAGTTGCAGAACTTCTGTCTGAAATTGCCAGATGGAATTTTCTGAAGAGAAATGAAAGCTGTGGCAAGCTGGCCAGACATATAGGAAAGAGACACATTGATTTGCCCTTTGGAAACAAAACAAACAAACAAACAGGACGGAGATCACTTCAGTATTTTGTCCTTCAAAATAAAAAAGAGGATATGAATGTTTCAATAAAATGATATGGCTGTCACAAATGTAATGTCATCAACCTCTTTCAGTAACAGGATCATGAAAAGTACTGGAGAGGGGGAAGGAGGAGAGGGAGTAGTAGAAATAAGCAATGACTTTACTACGAAATATTTTGATCTGTGATCAGTGGCAGTATGTTCTCAAAATCTTTTTTTTTTTTCTTCTTTTTTCTTTTTTATTTTCTGCTGCCTCTGAATACTCAGAAACTTGCATGACACCCGGATAGCAAGCACAAACTGCTGAGGTAGCTGTATTAAAGACCAGGCTAAGCTTACAGAATGGTGCAGTTTCAGTTTGGTTTCAGATTCTGTAAGAAGCTGAAGAAAATAATAAAAGCACCTGTTATTAGACTATCTAAACAGCTCAAAGAAAGGCAGTTGTGAACAGCATGATAGTGTCCAGCCTAATGCAGGTGAAGAGCTGGTGACAGTAACCAGACCCTCCAGGTCTGCTAATTGTCCTTTATACCTTATCTCTTATTTTGCTCCTCCTCTTCATACTTGTTTGCCGTGGCAAACATGAAATTACTTTGAATCCAGGCTTTGTAATTTGAAAGCTAATTTTCATCCTATTTAAGGCTTTAAAGGTATGTTGTTCAAACATGCAGATTATACTAATGAGTGTGTTTTGCCAGTCTGTGTATCCAGCAGAAGCAATGAACATTACTACTGATATTCATTCATTTATTTTGATGTAATTTGAAGTGTCTGCCTCTGGCTCCAGGCATTTTTAGAGTAATTAAAATATGCAATCATGAACAGGGAAATTCATATGAAATGTAGAGACAAAGCTGCACAGTTTAAACAAAACTGACTATTTCTGCATAGTGATACTTCCCATCTGAATATTTGGACACTCACTGCTGCATTACCTCCCTAATTCTGGGAAATTAAGAAAAGTATCCAACTGATTTCACAAGGCTTTGAATTGGTTTCCACATGTGTGTGTAAAAATTACTTTTTAATGTGTCCTGCAGTATAATATAAACATTCTGGGATGAATCAGACCAAAAGGAGAACTGTAGTTACAATATGCACCATCAAAGCCCCTTAATTTTAAACTAGGTGTTTTTTATTTGAAACATTTCCTGTGATTATAGCTGCTCTTGTGTTACACAGAGATGTTGATTTACACAGCTGTGTCCCAAGATTTTAGAACTTTATATATTAAAACAATGTTGTTGTTCAGAGGATGAACAATTATAGTTGTGTGATGCACCTTCCCAAACTAAAATTAACTGTCAAATTTTTCAAAAGCTGCTGTGTTGCAGGAACCTGTGTGTTGTGGGGGTGTTGAACAGGTTGCTCTTGTAAGCACAAAGGTCTTGATTCAATTGCGCATTTGTTATATATCCAGATGCCTCAGGATCTGTAAGACATTGATGTGGACTGACTGATATGAGAGAAACCTATTGGTGACCCAAGGTTTTCCCTGGTGGAAGCCAGGGTTCAGGCGGGATACTCCTCAAGTTATCTCCAATAGAGCTCAGCAATTGGATGTCCAGGAAACTGAATCAAGCACAAAATATGAATGGAGAGCTGGAGACCAGCCCTGCTGCAGTGTTACTGGGGCAGGGGCTGATGGCCTCTGGGAGCTGGGCTGTAGGCAGGGTGGGGAAGCCCCAGGAGAGCTCAGGCAGGGGCAGCCAGGCCTGTCAGGGCCCTGACAGCAGCTTTCTCAGTACCAGTATCTTTATGGACTCTAACAGAGCCTCATATAGAGGCTACTGACTTCACAGGAACAGTACCAGCTCTTAGCAGTGGGAGGTTGCTGAGCAGCTCCTAATAAGGAGGAATAACAAGTTTACCTAGGGCAAATGGGAGTACATAAAGTCAAGTCTTTAATGTAAATAGGTCTGTTAGAGGGCCTCTACAAGGGTATTCTACGAGCAGTTAAATGGTGGGGAATGAGAAAGCTGAGAATTGAGCTGATCTGACTTCACAGCAGAGGCCTGAGTTCAGGACAAGACAGTCCTGGAGGTGAGGCCTGATGGCGATCAGCAGAGCCCTTTTAACGTCCCCAAGTTTGTACACAACCCTGCCTTTATACAGTCAGCACTAATTTGCCTGTCATTGTCAGAACCAAAAATAGTTGATATACTAATATTAAAATGAACATTCCACCACACCAGAAAACCATTTGCTTTCAGGGCTAATGCTGATAAATCTACTGTGAAGCGTACACAGAGTAATGCGCAGTACAGTATGTTGCCTGGTTTCCAAAGGCCTGGCTAATGGGGAAGGGTGCCCCATCTTCCCATCTTTCTTTTTACTTCCAACACCCAGCTGTACAGAGGCAGAAATTTAAAATTAAAAATAACCTTTCAGCTGATTCCTTGCATAATTGTTATCTTGTTTTGTTAATACTCTGGCTGAATTATAACTTACTGAAGCCCTGGAGATTTGCATGCTGGTTTATCAGCCTGAATTTGCATTGACATGCTTTTCAGTCAAGTGAGTAACTAAATCCTGTGGCCTTGAGTGAGGCTGGCAGTATTTGCATAGGAAATCAGAGGGAGATTAGGGAGAATGACTATATGCTGTCTCCATAAATAGATTCAATGATGAACATTTTGTGCATCTCAAAATACTACTGAATTTAATTGACTGACTGTGGCTGACATACCAGTAATGCTTTGAAAAAGCAATACCATAAAAATTGGCTGTAAGACAGCCAAACCTCTGCTGCAATACCAGTCAGCCTTCCACTGCGGTTGTTGGAAATGCCCATGTCTCACTCGACTGGCATTCACACATGAACATCAACAGACTAAAGCAGCCATTTCACCTGAAAAGTTGCTCATCATTTCCCATTCACACCCCAGTGAAATTAGAACTTAACATTATTGTGGAGCAGATCTGTACATAGAGTAAACTTCTCAGTTTCCCCAAGCTGTGGATTTTTTTAATTTTTTTTTTTTTTTTTTTCTTAAAAAGGAACAGTTAATTTGTAAAGGTTTCATCCTGGTTATCACAAAGGCTGATGATGCTAAAATATCATGTTAGGTTTTTTTCTCCTGTTTATTATGAAAGATTGGGAAAAACCTTTCAAGTTAGGGATGTATTTATTAATTTCATTGTTAATAACCTTCTGAATGAGGTTTGTCATCACCAGACAGAAATGGACATGTTCCATATGGTTTCAGCCAGTATTAGATGCTTTAAAAGAACCTGAAAGAAGCCCCATAAAGAAGAACTACTGAATTAGTTCCCCTTAAGGTAAGTATCTAGTGACAGTTTTACGATATTTTTCCTCATGCTCGAATCCATCAGGTTTTATTGAATCCCTAATTTTGCTTAATGTAACTGAGGATATTTTGAAGTCTGAGCATCAGTTAAGTAAGTTATATCCATAAGTCTGGAACTCCACAATGAATAGGAGTATTGTCCTCAGAGCCCTTGAGTGCTTTTACAAGAATATTTCTGCTTGAGCATAAGTTCTGATTAAACCAACACTTCATGTTCCTTGAGCTTCTGAGAGCTTCTCTCACTTGACAGCAGAGAGTAGGAGCAGATGGGTTTCATTAGATGGCCCAAGCCTTTATCTTTTAATCACCTGCTTCACCCAATCTGAAGGGGTAAAAGGGCAGACATATGAGAAATCTCCTCCTTTCTGCTTCTCTTTCTCTCCAATTGTCTGCAAGGGATCTGCTAAGACCTCATTCATCACTGTGAAAGCTGTGAATGGATAGCTGTGTAATACCCCAAGGTCTTGTCTGCTGTGGGGTGTAGTGCCTAACCTCTCCCCTGTAAAAGGAAAGGCTACATGTACTTTTGTCAACCTGTCAGCAAGCACCTCTCTCTCAATACTGTTTGTTCAACCCTCACCCCCCATCTCGACAATGTCAGCTTTCTGAAAATGTTTCATTTTAAAGAAAGCCCTAGATGTAGTTCTCATGAGCATGTATTCTTTATTTTATTCCTCAGTGCACAGCCATATGTGAAATATATATTTGTGTGCATGTGTGTTTGTGTATGTGTGTACGTATCTATGTGTCTCAAAAATGTGAAAAAGTAGTGGATCTTGTGTGCCATTTGGGTATAAAATAATCAGTGTTGGCCAATAAATTTAATTTTTTGACCACAGTTTTAAGTGAGTCTGCAATGAAACCACAATCTTCCTTCTCTGTTTTTGCTTCAATGAAAAGTAGTCCACAGAATCCTCTAGAAATGAGAAATAATATTCTCCTTGGGCTGCTGAAGAGTGACAAGTTAATTCTTTCCAGAAGAGTCTTCCGATATTCTACTACTGTTTCCTGCTGAATGCTAATTTAGGATTCTCATACTAACTCACATTTAATATTAATCACAGTTTTCCAGGCAAAAAACACCAAGACTGATGGCTGATTAAAATAGATGTCTGGAAGTTTATTTGATTTGAGGCCGAATATATTACAGCTCCCTTACTTTTTAGCCAGTTTTTAGCCAGACAAGTTTCTGTTTGAGCTAAACAGGGGGGGGTTTTGTTTTGTTTTGTTTTTTTAATTCTGTCCAAGCCAGCAGTATTCTCATCAGAATTTAGATCAACTGTGAAAGAATCAAATCTTGCAAACTTTCAATACTTACATAAATAATTTTATAAATAAGTAACAATTTTATATATATACAACATGATCGGTTTCATAAGATCAAACAGTAATTTGAATATAAATAGCATTTAAGAATAAATAATTAACCTAAACAGTGCTTAAGCATTGCTCAGATGTCTAGTTATATTGGCTGTAAGGATTGTATTCATCTTCCATTGAAGTTACATAAAGAGACATGTTCTTTCTTTTAAGAGATTTTAAATAAAAAATGGTAAGGAGATATCGAAAATGGAATCCCAAATGCTTCTTAATTTCATGGAAATATGTGTACTGTGGAAACTGTGAATCAAACTTCCTGTCTGTGTTGTACTGACTTGTTCCAGAATTAGTCAGTGTCACTAAACTGGGAGAGAAGAGGATTTAAATTCATGATGTGAACTTAGATCCACTTTTTTTCCCTGCAATACTAAGTACATCTTCAAAGGAAACAAAGTAGTGTGAATGCATGATGAAATGATGTTTAATAATAAGGGGATACATGCAATAACTGATTCGTACCATGAGAAAGGATACTTGCCTTCAAGATACAGTTTATTCCTCAAGCTACCAATGAGCCATGTTTTTGTGATATTGCTGCCAGACCAGCTCAGCTTCACCATCTCTTTGTAGACACGCTCACGAGATGACGTATTTATAGCCCACAGGTATTCCTGGTGGTATATATTAATACACAGCAGAGATTCAAAGTTTTTAATGAAGAATTTCACTAAACTTGGCTGAGAGTTCATAGCCCACAGTGACTGTATAACCTTGACCGCCAGCTAAGAGGCAAAGAACCATGAGGCCAAAGTGGAAAGTGAAGAGATGTAAAAGAGAAGGCAATTCAGTACTTCTCTAAAATGAAATCAACCAGAATTTTTTTAAGATATAGTAATCAGATTTCTTACATAGCCATTGAAAAGCATGAAGGAGTTTGATATTAGCTAGCTGAAGCAGTAACACTTCAGACTAAGTATCTCTGATAGGCATTTAATTTCTGTTTAAAAAGGCAGTTATTGCATGTTAAATAAATACTGGCAGATTATTTAAAAAACAGAAATAATAGTTATGTATGGGCTATCTGACAGATTTCCTACAAAGCAAAACTTCATTAAATATCTTTTTTTAGGCTGTTGGCTTAGCATCACCACCTAACTAAAGGAACTTAATGCTTTACGTTTAGTAAGACAGGCTTTGCAAATACAAGCCAATTTATTGCTAGAATTCTTCATACCATTTTTATTGGTAGACAAAGTCATGCAGATTTAGCAAAGAATATTTCTAATTAATTTCAATATACTGAAAAGGGAACACATATAGCCTACTTTTTTATCTCTGTCATATATGATAGTGATACTTATGTGAGAAATTGCACTCCTTATGTTGCCTGGACCACTTTAAATTCCCTCTACCTCATGGTCTCTTTCTTGGGATTGCTTCTGACATTTCAAACAGCAGAATGTCCTCAAAAAATCTTTGTAAGAATCTCAGTTTCTCCTCTTTCCTCTCTCATAAAATTTTGGAAAAAAGTGAATTCATTTATTTTAAACTCAAACTAATTCTCTACTAGCCCTACCATCCACAGCACCTATTTTGCTGGCTTTGAAAAGTTGGGAAAAAGTTCAGGAAAAGTGTCCTCTGAACCAAAGAACTACCTGGTCAGAGTTGAATGAACTGAATGTAAGTCCTTTACAGTTCAGCATGTTTCCTGTCCTTGTTGGCTAATCAGTTCATTTAAGGAAGTATTATTCATTGACCATGTGGACCAAGTTTGTCTGGCGAAAATTTAAGAAGTCAGATTTGCAGATACAACTGTGTAAGGGTTGCCAGAATACAGAATTAATCCTCATCTGTTATGACCCTCTCAGATGCTTGCATATTGTACTCCAGTTACTTACCCGTCTAGAAGATGCAAGTGTAAAGTCTCCCAGGTGAAGCAGCAAACTCACAAAATATTCTCAGGCAAAGCAGAGCCACTGCATATACTTCCCTGATTACCCTCCCTTGGAGGGTATTGAACTTTGAAATTGATTTAAAACTCTTTTATGCTTCTATTGAAAACAACCCCCGTGTGCTCCCAGTTCTGCCCTCAGAGTGCTTGTGTCTCTGTAACAATTTTGCTTGTGTAAGAATTGGATTTTCAAGATATGGTGCAAGATGAATACTTTGATATAAGCCATGGGGTTTCCTCCTGAGTGTCCTGTGCTCTCTGTTCAAAGAGCTATCACTGGTCACAACTATTGATGAAAAGGATGGTCAAATTGCTGGGAAAAAATTAAAACTGCAAGGTTGAACTGGTGACCAAAATATAAAGCAGACAAATTTCATCAATTTTTAGGGTTTCAAACAGTTTAACAGTATTTTGAAGGTAGAAGCAGAAGAATAACCTTTCTTAGTGGACTGAGAAAGGGATTAAAAAAAACTTACCTTTTTTCCTACAGCTCCTGCCTAGTTGCTAGGCAGCTGGGGGCAAGTGATTTTAATAATTTTGCCTCAGTTTCTCACTCTAAAGCAGACCTGCTGATTCTAGTAATTCTGCAACAATTCTTAATTAGCTAAAGATAACAAATACTTTTATTTTTATTGTGAAGTTAGTAACTATTTATCATGTTTTTGTAAGATTTGTGTTTATTATATCTCCAAGAACAAAAATGGAAGGAAACTAATATCTTGTACCAAAAATATTCATCTTCACTTGTTCTTCATAGACTGCCTAGAAAATGTGATCTAAATTTACAGGAGCATGAAATCCTTAAGAGGCTGTATAGGAAAAGAATAGTGCTAGCTATTTCAGCTTCTGATGGGTAGTACCAATAAATAGACAAGAAGATGAGCTAAACGATCATCATGCAGGGGAAAGTAAGCATATGTCAGGTACTCTTTTTTTTTGTTTTCTGTTCTTCTTACTGACAAGTGGAGGTATGACAGCATCCACCCTACAGGATAGCTAAAGACGGCAGTCACCACTGAGATAATAGCACTGCAGTGGACCTGCACCTTTCCAAACAACTTAGGCAGACAGATGGCCCTACGTTTATTTTTTGTATGAGACATCAGACCTGCACCTACTCAAAACTGTGTCCTTGATAACGCATGGAATGACTGGGGTGTACCCAGACTCTGGACTACTTTCCAGAAGCCCAGATTTTCCCACTCTGAATCCCACCTGCAAGTTTCTCACTTAGCTTTCATTCAGCAGGATGGCTCACGAAGAATGCTGCACTCTGGATTTGAGCTGTAGTGACAGAATCCAGCTTTTGCTCATACACGTCTACAGGGTTGTATGCAAACAGGACTTTCACCATTTTCATACAGATGTCATCTCTGACAAATGGGTTTTGTACTTTGCAGCTAACCTGACTTCTGTGTTTTTCCAGGGCACTAAGAAATATACAGTGTTGTAGTGCAAATGAAAAATGCTGCCTATTTTACCTCCTCTCCAATTCACAGCAAGACCAGTAGTGTTGAAAAAGACAGTATATATGCTATGACTGAATTTTCAACAACCTGTGCTTAATTCTACATAATTGGTACCTGCTTAAGATAGAAGCTTGCAAGTATTCTTTATGGGACATAGAAACAGGTAAAGAGCTAGTGTAAGAAACAGAAAGCAGATAATGCTAATAAGAGAAACCATGTCCACTCTGGGGGAAGCATTAAGTGTGTCCCACATGGATTAAGACAGATCTCTACTGCCTTTTATCCATATAACTGATCTGGACAGTAGGATCAAGTTTAAGTGGTTACATTTGCTGATGGTGATTGGAGAGCAGCAAATACAGATAGCTGCCCGAGATACTCAGGAGGTAGAAAAGTGCTTTAGCTCTGGGCTACAGACTGACATACTGTATTTACTTGTTTCAAACAGCCTGATTCTGAACTCACTCTGGTTTTACTTTCATACAATGCCACTGACTCATTAGAATTACTTCTAAGTTAGCCTCATCTTTTTCTAATACTGACAAGAAAGGATTGTAACTTTAGCATGAATCTACATTTTTGTGGAAGGAAGGGAGAAAGATACGCAGACCTTCAAATAGAAAAATAGGCAATCTAGTTTACGGGTCGGTGAAGTTAAGGAATACTTTAACTGAGAGTAAGAATCTGGGACTCAAAGAAACTGTAATATGCAAAACTGGATGTGCTGCCATGCTTTTATTTCCCCTTTTCCCCCATATCTATCCAGTCACAGGATCAGTAAGTCTCAGAAGAATTATAGTTTAAGATAGTATCAGGTGCCCCTCGATAAATTATAACAGCTAGTATGAGCTCTGCATATATATGGCATCTTATACTTAGGTAAGGAGATCAAGACAAAATAGAAAAAGTAGTAGAGCTGACCCTTTCGTGACCCTTGACACTGAATTCTTCCATGCAGGAAGAGAAATTTCCAAATCTGTTATGCCACTGGAGCTCCATAAACAAAATTAATTGTATCAGGGTCTTCTATTGCATTGAAAAAAAGATATTAATTCCTGGGGAAAAAATCTAGCTAAATTATAAATAGTTTATGGAATGGCAGTTACACCAAAATTTAATTCCGCTCAGAGTAGGTATGGTACCTACTAAAGTTAGTGTTATAATAGTGGAAGTTTTGGAACAACAGCTAAATTGATATTTTCTGGGTGCCATGGAACAGAAAAGTTTTTAAGAGATCTGGAAAAGAGATAATATTTGGGGATTAAAAAATATTTCCAGTCAGTAATGGAAGATGAGTAACTTCCCTAATCTTCCACTAAAAAATGAAGGAAATTGCCAGAATACCATTAATTCATGCTATGATAAACCATATAATTATATACATTTCATCATTCTTCCATAGACTAGCTGAGGACAACAGTTATCATTATAAATCTAGGATGACACTCCTTGGATTTGCCTAAAAATTACAGCTATAAGTGACAAAATATCAAGAAAGCCTTCCTCAAAAAAATTCAAATCAGAATATTTATATAGAAATATAATAACAACAACAACAACAACAACAACAATAATCTTTCCAGGAAAAATCATAATGCACCAAATGGGAAAAAAAAAACCAAACCCTTAGCAATTTACCTTTTACTTTGATGTCTGAAGGTCGGACAATCTAAAATAGCAATTTGGTATTTCTACTATGTGTGATGAATGACTGTCTGTAAAGTATGTCTGTAACCATACTTAAGTTCCTGAAGAATTTAGTTTCTACTATTATGCTCCAGTTTTTGGATGAAGAAAGGAGGATTATGAAAGTAATTACTGTATGGGAACAGATATTTAGTCCAAAGAAGAGTGAAGTGATATTCAGTATTACCCAAATAATGACTTGACTTGTTCTTCCTGTTGGTTGATTTGTTCTTTTAACTTATCATTTCTCAGAACACCTGAGACTTGAAGCTAAACAAGCTGATTCTAGATAGCTAATTGTATTGAATGAGAACTTTTCCCCGCAATATTCTTACTTGTTCTGTAAATTTTCTCTGCTATTTGAAGCTAGTCTTCAGTTTTTATTGAAGTGCTTATTTTGTGTTACATCAATACAGATTGTTTTGTGGGGGGTTTTTTGTGTTGTTGTTTGAAATTGTTAATTTCTTTAACAATTTTTGAGGTTCCCTGCATTTTAAAGAATATGTGAGTATATATGTCTCAGACCTGGATACTATCTCTCTCAAGTGTGAGAAATTCAAAACAAATTAGTTAATATTCTTGCTTGGATCACTTGATATATATGATACCGAGATTTGTGTTCTTGCCCTTCTCCATATCACAGATGTGTGTCATTACTGTGAAGCTATTACTTATTCTAGTGGGCAATGCACAGCGTTACTTTATTAAAATATAATTTCTTGGTTCAATGGTCAAGCTGCAAGGTCTGAAAAACCCTCCATCTCTTTAAACATAACTACACACATTGCTTTATTTTCACTCTTCCACACAGTTTTCTGGCCAAAAACGTCTCCGAATCACTTTACCAGTTGTTTTTCTTAAATTTATTTATTTCCCATGTTAAACCTACAGATAGGGTGTTCTGTCCTATTCTAAAACTTATGCTCCCCCGACAAAAAAAAAAAAAAAAAAAAAAGAAGAAAAACACCTAATACAAGAACTGGTCTAAAAAATTCCAGATATGCATTTAGATAAGATAGCAAATGTATCATGGGGAAAGTACTTTTTTTAGTATAATTTTTTTCTAAGTTTATAAATCTACTTGGTTTTAGAAGCATATTAATAGATTGCTGCTGATTTTTTTATGCCTGTTTAAGCAATGACATTCAGGTGTCTTACTAGCCTTTAAACACTTTGCCCTCTCCAGCTTTAAATTTGTGAGGCTCTAAGGGAAATCTGCAGTGTTGATTGCTCTAGTAGTAAACTAGTTATATTCTACTCAGATGTGTTCAAAACTGGAAGTACATATAATTGCCCTAGGCTTGATTCCAGAGTCTCTGTAGGAAATGTCCTTCTCATAAGTAGGCATGGATAACTTACATGTAATAATGCTGTCACTGGAGCCTTCTCAGACCCCTTGCATTACAGTAATAACTTTGTGTTCATATTAGAAATGTTCGCATACATACCTAATCACAACTGTGGTTTTAAAGTTTTTAAAATAAACACATTTTAAATGTGAAGCCAAATCATTTAGTCTTCAGTTCACTATGCTGATTGGTGACATCTGAAAAATGGAGGAATTTTTTTTTTTTTTGAGGAGATGTTGCATTTTGGAAGTTGACTTAGCATTAGGCGACTCCTTAGAATTTTTCTGTACTGTTAGAATTATTAAAATTATAGAAATAAACTAAATATTTTGTTATTTTCTTAATTTAAAAGTAAAAATAATTATGATTTTTTTCCACTGAGAGGAAAATTTCTTTTTCTTTTCTAAGACATGCTTGTGTATATTTCTTGGGAACATAATTCACTCTTTTAAGTATTAATGCATTCCTTGGTTATCTGATTCACAGACATCAGAAGACAAGGGAGGAAATTTCTCTCTTACTCTGAATAAAATAAATTGTGAGTTACAGTTATATGCATAACAGTTTCATAAGTATATGACAGAGAGGAAAATATTGGCTAAACAAATAAAAATATTTTGTATGGCCTCAGTGGATAGAAAAGCCTTAAACTTACATATATATGTGGCATAGCAAATATGTCAAGGGGAGATAGCTTACCACATTCTTATAGCCAATCTACAGCGATCCTAACAGTGAAAGTGAATTGTAAGCAGATGAGGACATTCCCACTGCCAGCTGCAGTGAGCACACCATAGACAAGGGGTGTTATGCCATATCTCTTCCAAACTCTGTCACTCACTTGAACTGTAGCCTGATGCAGACAATGAATCATTTCTGTCTGTGTTTCCTTAGAGGGTTTTTTTTCCCCTGATTGCTGCTTTGTTTACAGTAGCAGTGGAATACAGCTCTAATTTTTGTGTTTGCACTTCTTTTCCTAACTGAAAGAGGAGTGAAAATATTTCACATCTTTTTTCCTTCTAAGCAGTGAAAAAATAAAAGAAGTCTTTACACACACAGTTAGAACAGTTTGGCCTCTGAAAAGGAATGGAGAACAGTACAAAACATTGTATCAGGCCATGGATTACGCTATATACCAGCACCCCTTTGGAAATTACCACTGCATCTTTTGCACTTGAAAATTCTAATTTATTTTCATAGTTGGTTATGAAAACTGCCACTTATTATTAGTATTAGTACTACTTTTGCATTTGTTGCCTTTGGGAGTACTACACCCTATTAGAATAGGAAAATATGTCTCAAAATAAAAGTCTCCTGCTATTTATACCAGGAAAATAAAAAATAGCGGAATGAATATGAAAAGCCGTTTCAAACCTGTCAGAAATCAGAAGTTATTTGACTGTATTCCTCCTAAGAGAGGAGAAAAAAGGGTCAATTTTAGATCCAACTCTAAGAAGAATTTCTATCTTACATTTTAAATAGAAATCTTTTCAGACACTGTGAAGACCCTATCTTGAAACTCCCAATTTAAAATTCTAGTGTTATTCTAGTGTTAGTCTAGAGTCAGTAAGGACTTCAGAATTTTACCCATGGAAATCTGTAAACAATGTCTTAGAAGTAAGAAAATATTTATTGAAACACTAAGAGATTGTATACTATTAGATGTATCTGGTGCAAAAGCACTGTAGCTATCTTTAAATCAACACTCATTTTCACCTGAAGTATATTGGCTTGAGTGACTTCTGCTTTCAAAGAAAAAATATCTTCCTTATTTTTCCTAAAATCTTTATTATACAAATTAAATATTTCCATCTTCCACTGTTCATTTGTTATCCTCTTTTTCTTTGAAAGATTCTTTAAGCTTTTTAATTCAGTGTCTTTTTTTCTTCAAAGCCTCTAATGCTCAACTATAACAAGTATTTTGCAGAATATTTAGTAAATATTCATTACAAGAAAACATAGTAAATAGACAATTAGAAGGACAGGCTTAAGAGACAAGAAAAGGAGGGAAGGAAAAGGGTAGATAACAGACAGATCTATCTCCTTTGAGAAAGCATTGGTAACGTTGCAATCTTATGTTAGCAGGCTTAATGCTTTTTTTTTTTTTCAGTGTAGTGTTATTTCAAAGTTTCCTTTGGCCAAAGTAGAATAGTACTTTCCAGCAAAGAATGCAGAATATCTTGAAGCAAAGCAAAGCAAAACAAAACAAAATAAATAAAATAAAACAACATAAAACAAAACAAAACAACTTCTGATACAAACATAACCTTACAGTGCTATAATAATGATAAATGTTTTGGAGACTGTACAAACATTCAAATTACTGGATATGTAGATACGACTAAGGTAACAGAGTTTCAAAACTAAATCTCATTTACTTTTGCATTTTTTCTTGATAAGAATTGCTTTAATAGCTGTTTTCAAACTTAACTGATTCTTTTGGCCATATGTTACTCCATATGAACTTCCATTATTTTACATTTTTCCTTATATTGGGTTAAATTATCCAAGGCAAATGCTTCAAAGCAGACTCCAACAAGACTTCTGTGTTTGAAGGCTGGCAGAGAATATATACACACATACATACACATATGACTCTGGAGGCTCAAACATCTTGTCATCTCCCATACTAATACACTCTGACCTGTCTCTGTGATTTTGTAGTCTGTCCAGGAATGTGTCACCAAAAAAAAAAAAAGTCTGTAACTGCACTAGAAATCAAGTAGTTTGTTATTATCTAGTACATTCAATTTTCAAAAAGAAGGATTATATTTTCATAAGGGCAAGAGGTATTTAGCTGTTCTGTTGGATTCTTTTCTTGCCGTGTTGCAATTGCTAATCAAATTGGCACATTGCATTTGGCCACAGAAATGTTTTTTTTGTGACAGAGCTGTGCTGAACAATACTCTTTAACAAAAATACACAATTATATGTGTTTGACCCACAGAGGCTAAGGACAAGCTTCTGTTTTCATCTCAATAGCTCATTTGTACAGATTGGGCCTGCCTATATAGCAGAGGTAGGTATCATTGGCCTCATTTCTGAAGTGATTTCCAAAGAAAATATACTTGTGGATTGGAATTAGGTCTTTGTGATTTTACTTAGCACTCTAATAGATTTTAAAGGGAGTTCTAAGCCATATATTCTAGCGTGTTCAAGAGCCACAGCTGGCTTCAAAAGATTGCAATTTCCATTTATTTATATAATAGTAGCTATAGTTTCAAAAGTACACAGTCCTCAGCAGCTACTATAAGGAATAGGCTAGGTGAGACCATATGCCATGTAGAGTTCTTTTGAAAATCTGCTTATGAGTGAGATGAATTTTTAAAATAAGCAAGTTCTATATGCTTTGGTTGTCTGCCACTTGTGACTACAAGTAAATATACATTGCTTACATATGTTGCAAAAGTTTTGTTTAGAAACATCTGGAAAGTAGTTGTGGACCTAATGATTAGATGATAGTATAAATACCAAGTATTATTATATTGCCGGACAAGAAGCAGCAGACACAAGCATGCAGAATCCATTAGATAAGTACGAATTTCCCTTACACTTCATTAGCAAGTCAAGCATATTTAGACATACAATGCAACAGAATGGACCATATCACATAACTGGAGAACAGAGAATCTATTTTTAAAACAATATTCATAACCAAAGCATTTTCATCTTCCAAAGCAAGCTGACACAATTCCTTTTTTAGATCCACTACTGAATTTTACTTGTTTGAAAGTCTTCAAAGAGTCTTGTATTTTGCTCACAGTAGGATCCTTGCTATCAGATATAGCTTTGCTTTTCCCTCACTTTAACTTGAAATGAAATGTAAAAAAAATTCAAATGCTTGTCTTATTGAAAAGGAAGGAAAACTTTAAACATATATTTACAATTTGAGAACTATCACAGAGTTTTCAAGATTTTATTCAATTAAGTAACAAAATGAGTAAGAGAAACAAGTAAATAAGCTTTTTTAATCAGTTGCAAAAGGACTTAAACATTTACACGTGCTTTTGAAAAAAACAAAAAAATTCAGATCATATCTACAATACCAAATGCCTTTATAAGAAACATAAAGAAAAAAATTCCTTAGATATTTTATCACTTACATGTCCAATATTCAGCCTTATTTTTCAAAACAGTGAGAACATTAAATTCTTGTTAGGTAGCATTGAAAGGAAAATGTCAAACTTTTGTAAGTGCTGAAAGTGAGGGGCAGGAGTGGTTGTAAATAAAAAAGCTGCCGTAAATCAAACCAGGAATATACATGTATGTATGTTAATACATGAAAAATACATGTGAGATATCTATATGTGGTTGTATGTAATGAAATTATATGAAATTTTAATTCCTGAATAAGGCAATGGAGATTTAGAACTGGGGCAAGTCTATCAATTTGAGCAATAAATTTATAGACTCCTATGTGCTACAATAGCTCCTATGTGCTACTGTAAGAGTTTGGAAAGAGAAACTTCCTAGAAGTAGAAGAAACTGAGCAAGTTGTCCAAGGTAAATGCAAATAGGGAAAAAAAAAATTGAATCAAAGTTTAGTAATTGAATGGGCAATGAGGCGTGTGCACAAGAGAAGTTCAGAGCCCAGGGTTTTTCCAAGTGTGAAAAGTGACAGAGCTGCTCGTAGCCCAGAGAATCATGATGTTATTAACTGATTTATCCCAGTCACTCACTCTAACTGTACATAATACAATACAGTCCTGAAGTCCAGATCTCTGTAACTTTAAGGTCTTTGGTTTTCAAGTATTTGGACCATCAATATGCATGAAGGTATCCATAGACACGCTGGTCTTTTAGTACCTAAATTCTAATGGTATCTCATGTCCTGATACACAATGGAACTAGAGGTTAGTCAAGCAATGCATTGATGGGGTCATCCTCCTTCATGCGACTGGTATCTTGGAAAGGACTTTCTGAATCCAGTCATCTACTCTCTCAACATCTACCCTATATGGCAGCAGCTAAATAATTATTATCTTTTAGGCAACATTTGAGTTTTGTTGCTATTCTATGCTTGACTGCCTGAGTTTCCTTGTTGAGCAACATAGTATATGATGTAGTCTGCAACAGTTGGTAAATCTGGAAATGAAAGTTTTCCTTTGTATATCTAGATATCCTGAGATCATCAGAACAAGGAAACACTAGAAAACTGTTCTGATGACATTTTCAGACTATTCTTACAGTAAGATTTCCAGGTGGAATGAAATGAACAGCCAAACTTCAGGAAGCTTCTCTGAATTCCACCATTATTGGTCACTATATCTGGTTTAGGGACAGTTTGGTCCAGGAGAATCCTGACAACCTAACTCATAACTGTGCAAGGTATCCTGAGGGCAGGTCAGCGATATATCTTCTGGTTTAGGTTTCACAAACGAATGCTGGCTGCACACATTACAAGAGTGACTAGTTTAGACTTTAACCTGTGAAACTATTACTATATAGTGAGGACAGTATGCAGTGCCCAGACTACAGAACCCAAGACCAGGCCAGAAGATGTAGTTCACTTCATCACAGTTATACTGGATAGAGCATCAAATAAGGAGAAAAAAATTATCATTGAGATTAAAAAAAAAAGATCTTTCTTCGACCCATGAACAAATCAGTGATGTGACTAGCCTGGTGGAAGAATAAGGGTTTCTCTTATGTCCCTGTTGCTCTGTATGGACACAAAAGCAACATGTGACAATATTTCAAAGGAACTGTGCTCCTATTTCCATTTTCTGTGGGGCTGTGATTTGCAGTGTAAACTGCATAAGAAAGGATTCTTTGGATAGGAAAAACTGAGTAGCCTTTGTTTTACAGAAGGTCAAATCAGATGATCCATGTTTAATTTCTGATGTGACATTAATACATACACATTGATATGCATATGTTTGTCATTCATGAAAATCAGGGGAACAAATATTACAAAGTCTACTGAACTGGAACGTAATGAATCATCCTTAAATAAAATTAACTTTCCTAAATTCCCCTATCAGTTGGGCTCTTCTATTTCCCTTCCGAAAATGTTCAAAGCCCAGCTGAAGAATGGACTTTTCAGCTTTGCATCGAATCAGTAGTCAGGGAAGTGGGTGGAAGAATGGTCAGTCGAAGTTCAGACAAAAAGGGTTACAGACCTTGTTCCACCAGTTGTTCAAAAAATTATATAAATGTTGGAGGAAATACATTTTTTATCCTCTCAGTTAATTCACAGTCTATTCATTATTAATTTTTAAAGGCACATGCATCAGTTACATAAAGGGAGGAGATGGAAGAGAGGGGAGGGGAAAGCAGGGGAGGGGAGGGAAATGGGAGGGAGGGGAGGAAAGGGGAAGGGAGAGGAGAGGAGAGGAGAGGAGAGGAGAGGAGAGGAGAGGAGAGGAGAGGAGAGGAGAGGAGAGGAGAGGAGAGGAGAGGAGAGGAGAGGGGAAAGGCAAGGGAGTCTGGTTTATTGAGAACAAGAAATTTTGTTTTCATCCATCTTGAGTCCACCAGTGAGAAATTACCTAAAATTAACTTTTGAAGATAACCCTGGAAACAAGCTTACTACATTATTATTATTATTATTATTATTATTATTATTATTATTATTATTATTATTATTATTGTTTTTTTCCCAGAGGTTTTGGGGTTTTGGTTTGGTTTTTTTTTTCTTTTTTTTTCCCACAAAGATGTTAGGTATATTAGCCCTTAATTCCATATGTACAGAATGTTAAAATTTCCCAAATGATTGAATTCCATTTTCTAAACTTCTTAGTTTCAATTATGAACCACAGAACTTAACATGATTAAAAGATCAACTCTAGTGTATTACGCTGGAAACACAGAATATTCCCATGTTATAGCAACTATTTCTTTGCAGGATCTCAAGCTACCAACCTTTAAAGTGTTGTTTGTTTTATCCATTGAAAAGTCCTTATGCAAGGAATCTGTTTTTGTTTTTTTTTTTCTTGAACCACAATCTGTTATGTTGGGGGATAATTCTATCCACAGAAAAGGAGAATTTTGGTACAGAATCTCTAAACATATCAGCCTCGAATCGTTCAAAAACGGTGTGGTAAAGAACACCTCACAGTGAACAGAGGAGCAAGAAGAGGATATCATTACACACATATGCAATATGTGATTTGCCTGACATTTACTACAAATCGGGCTGCTCTAGGACCCCATAGGAGTGAGTATAGGTGTATGTGCTCATATATGTGTTTGCAGACTGCCCTGTAAAGAGCCTTGCATAATTTTGGCATTGTATATTATAAACAAGCAAACGGACAAAAAGAGGTTATTTTTGAAACAAAGACAAAAGACAAACCCTACAAGGGTCCCCAAGAAAAAGGGAAACCTGAGGAGTGAAATAACATTAATTGCATGAGCTCAAAGGCAAGGAATTAATGAAAAGCCACTATTGCTGTTTAAGCAATGGCATATTGAGGCTTTAAAAGGAATGTGAGAAGTCAGAATTAGCCTGGAGAATAACAGCCAAATCTTGATGGTGGGTGCTATGCAGAGGGTCTGCACAGAGATGTGTGTCAAGAAATCCTGAGACTGAAAAGCTCTATCTGAATTCTGACCCAATCAAATGGCTAAAGTGCTTGGGGATATGGTGGCTGGAACATCTGACAGCACTTTGGTGAAAGGCCAAGGGGGGCATTAGGCTAGATGCCATCACAGCTAAGTTCACCACCTAAGGAGACAGAAATCCTTCCCTGCCTGTCATCAGGAAACTGCATCTGTTTTTCTAAATGATATACAACACCTTATGTGCGTAGCAGGAACCTCTGCCTCAGAAGCTGAACATAGCACTAGGGAGTTGGGGAGAAAGAGCTGTCCCCAAGGAGCAAGCCCAGTTGTATGGGCACAGAAACAGCACATGTGATTGACAGGCTCAGTTCCATCTGGAGAGAGTATTCAGCTGAGAGTGCTTTTCAGTTGTTGTTTGAATGTTCTTTGTTCCTAAATCCTTTTATGTTTGTCTTCAGTCATGTCAGCACAAAGGATTTTCTTTTGATCTGATTTATGCCCAGACAGGGTATGTCTGACTCCAAGCAGAGTCAAGAAGTTGGATGAACGAGCATGGGTGACTACTTTCCTATCTCATTTAGAAGACATGTATGCTGGCTTTCAAACACACTATTTAACTCAAAAAGTCTCTCAAGTAACTAAAAAAAGTCTCTCTCAAAAAAAAAAAACTTTCTCATTTCTTTCTTGGGCAAGAAATGAAATTAAGGTAGATTATGTACCCTTCACGCCTGTGATGATCCCATTTGTGTTTCTCAAACCACTGATGTAAGGCTGGCTTGCTTATGTATAGGAATGATGAGTAGGAATAGTTCTCCCTGTCTTGGAGAATGATTAGTCACTAATCATTCTGCCCAAAAAGAAGCTATGAAGCTGTTTCCAGCTTTCTTGGGAATATCTACAAAGATACTCATCTGCAATCCATGATGATGATTCACTTTCCCCACCACTCCCAAACTCTTCCCTCCCCCTATGAAAGCATTCATTCCTGCAAACCCAGTGGTTCCATTTTTATTAGATCAAATATAACTGGATTTGTCTCAGAGTGGGAAGACTGATTTTCAAATCAAGGTCTTAACTAATATATTCAAAATTGCCAGGGAAAAGAGAAGCACATGCCTAGAACCTAGTTAACCTACAGCCACACTTTATATTTTATATCCTTTTCATATTGTTCTGTATTATTAGCTGGACAGCGAAACTCTGGTGTGACTCAGTAATCATTTATTTACCTCAAATGTTCTAAAATGGAAAATTTCAAAGAAAAATTTCCCACTGTTTTAGCTTGTTTTCTATTGCTATAAATGCATTTCACATTCAAGGGACAGATGGGTCTTAAAAATGTCTGAAAGTAAGTAATCCAATATCTATTACTCAAAACTTGTGTAACCTTACCATAGTATGGATGATTATGGTATGGGCTGATTATACGCATGCCATTGATTCTCAGCATGTAAGAAGGCATATTGAACCACAAAGATATGTATTAGATCAAGTAAATAGTGACATTTTAATTGAAGTTTTTTCAAGATGATGTTTTTTCCCTTTCCACATCAGTTAAAACATCTTACAAGTGCTTCTCTGGATTGCAGAAATTCAAGTTTTCCATGTATAAACATCCTACATTTAAAACAATTTCTTGTGTACTTTGTATTTTTACATTATTCTACTATTTAATTAAGTTATATTTTTTCACATTGAGCCTAAATAGTATTTTAGCTTTTTAGATTTTCTAGATACATATTTTAATGTAACATTACTTTTATTATTTAATCTACTGGAAACCAATTAAGGGCAGGGACCTAACTTAGGTGACTCAGATGCTCTCTCTAACTATGGTGATTCTCTGGTGCTTTCCCTAGCTCCAACAGGCACACTGTTATATTAAAATCTTTATAAAGCATTTTGAAAGCCCTAAGTGGAAAGACATATAGATATGCATGTCTTTAGCAAGGCATTATAATAAAAAATCCAATTAATTTTCTTTTTAAAATAACTACCAGTAACAATCGATCCTTGAGCACAGGATTGTATCTGGTTTCTTTTTTCCCCTTCTTTAGCCCATAAACATAATTCTATGCATCCTATTTTCACTCCTAATTGCCTTGACTAAATCATACTTTGAATGAATCAAGAAAATCTGTCTAAGGACCAGAAAAAAATGTAGTGTTCATGTGCCACAGATGAAGCATTGTGTGGGAAAATATTTTATTCTTCCTAGGCACTGGATGTATGTTCATACTGCCATTGCATCTTTTTATTGCAGCTAAACAGCTACCAAACATCCCAGACAACATTTATTAGATCATACCCTAGTACAAGATGTCAGAGTCTTTCCCAGGCAGATCCCAAGTCGTTGTAATATGTGATAAATATGCATAATATGGGAAAAAAGTCAAAAAGTCAGTTCATGCCTGAATTTTTTCAGCACACTACCTGCACAACAAAAACTCTTAACACTCAGCTGGTGCTTTGCTGGACATGAATCTGGTAAACATCACGAAACTCTGTTTATGGAAACCAGAAATGCTTTGATCACCAGCAGTGACTTAAAAAGCTTTCAAAATATCTGTGTGCAAGAGAGAGTACATAATTTCACTGACAAAGCTGCTTACTTATATGCTGATGTTTGCCAGATCCTGCACTGTTTCACTATGTGTCATACTAGAACAAGCAAATAATTCTGTCAATGTGTAGGGACCCACAAGCTTGATAATACTGTTATTTATCATAACCAGGATGTATCATATTGTAATGGTGTGGTGATGAGAACTTCCCACTTAAAGTGATAAAGAGTAAGCTAACTCTACCACCCTGAGATGAGTGGGTTGCCTACTTGGGTACCAGAAATTTCAAATGAAAGAATCTTTCTCTCAGTGAGAGAGGCTGGTAGCACAGGGAATACACCTTGCAAGAGAGACAAGGATTAATTTATTGTTTTATTTTACTTCATGAAAAAAATACTAAAATTAAAAATTTAACCACTCAGAAATCAAATTATATAGGAGTAAGGTTGACTCTTAATGTCTAAAAATGCTTATATCCCAAATCATAATGTCTTTTATGTTCATCTAAGATACTCGGTTTTAGTATGCTACATCCTCATGTAATATTGTGCAAGAACTTACAATTTTACTGCAGTTTTAGTACAGAACATTCAATATTCAAGATGCTCAAAGAAAATTGATTTGGAAGTGATGAGTGTTTAAAGATTGTAGTAAAAATATTTTCCTCTGTGTTTATAAATCATCTTAAATTAGGCTGGGTTTATTTAGCTATAGAGCATGCAGATTACAACAGTATCAACGTACTGGACTGGAAATCAGGTACAATTTACAGACATTGCATGTGAATAAAGAGCTTTCTGCTAGGTAATTGAAATTCTAGAAATTTCAACAAACATTTTGAAAGGGAACTGTGTACTTTGTCTCTCTTCTTTGAACTACCGGCAGCTGCATTTATGGACATTATTTTCTCTTGATAATGTTATTTCAACTTGATGTGTTAAAGGATTGTACTTAGAAAGGTAAATAATTAGCCTGCAAGCAGGCCACACCATTGTGTCACTGACTCGGAACAGCCCTCTGAATTTTACATAAATTTGTGCTTTCAGAAATGTTGATAGGTTTTGTGACATTTAAAACAACATATGGATGTGCAAACACACACAAATCTTCTTTCTGAATCTCCTATTTTTTTAGTCATTTATTTTATATTTATTATCTGTGTGTTGAATCTAGAGAAATAAATAAATAATATGAATGAATTATATAACAGTACTTTGGTAAAGACTGCAGGAACATAAAAGGATGCTCTAAAGAAGAAAGAGATTAATTATGCTTCATCGTCAAAGGAAGACAGAACAAGAAATAATTGCCTCAAGCTTCAGTGGGAAAAATGTAGGCTAAATATTAGGACAAAAGATTTACTGCTGAAAGAATAGTTAACAATAGAATAAGCTGTCAAGGAAAGTTTTGTAACTGCCATAATTGGGATTATTAATGGCTAGAGCAGATGCCCAACTAGCAAAGACAGGTTACTGATAACAACATCCAGTTCTGCCATGATGTAGATGGATCTTAGTGTCTAACAGATAGATTTTGCAGCTGATATATTGACCGTCACTGGGTGAAGCAGATCTCTTCTATCCAAGAGGTTTCTGAACCTGTGAAATTTCACCCAGAAAAGCTCAATACCTGAATAAATGAGTGGATCTGATAGTTAAAGGCTTGGTAGCCTAAACTCCTGACAGTATTCTAAATGTCAACAGTTTCTTTATTAAATGACACACATTTATCTCTATTGCAATAGTGCTAGTATCATGCTTGTTGTGAAAACTTACAAGAGTTAAGTACATAATTCTGTAGCCATTAAACATAACACAAAATGTCTGTAAAAAGTATATGGACTCAGCCCAAATAATTTAATTTCAGTTGGATGTACTGCAAAATATTTCTACTCTTTTTATTTATAGTAGAAGAGATGCTGATAGCATTTTTTAAAGTGTTTCTTTTGTTTTTGTTTTTTTACAAAATTTTTGGAAACAGAAACTAAGTCAGGAATTTGGTGGTCAAAACCTCAGGAATTCATCTTTTCCAAGCTAGTTAGTATTTTATATTCTATATATCCTGCAGAATAATATGAAGGAATAAATTAATGGTACTGAGTTTATTAGAAAATTGTTTTCAGGCACAGAACACCAATTGTAATATCAAATCACCAATTACATGTTCAAACCATTGTCAATAATATCACTTAATTGCGTGCTGGGGTATTAAATTCAATCCAAATGGTAAAATGTGCATTTGAGATTGATTAGTTTATTACATAAATGCATTAGCTGGTTACTTAAAATTGATTAGCAAGGTTTCAGTTCAGTGCAGGAAATTGCTACGTTAATCCCAGCACTTCTCTCTTTATTCTCCAATTACATGAAATACACTACATGCATTGCAACTGGGAAAAAAAATTGCATTGGTCTTCTTCAGAAATTCTACCCATAAATCACAAGAGGCCAAAGATAGGATATTTCATGAAGAAAAGTTTGGTTCTTTGGCTTATGTACATAAGCATGCTGGGAACTCATAACAGAAAGCTCATCATTTGTAGCCCTGCTTTTTTACTAGGAGTGACATCCAAAGAACTTAAATAGAACTGTGAATTTTAGGTGCCCACTTTGAAAAATGTGAACTTGATAAAAAGGCCTGTTTGGTATACATTTACTCTTGGAAAGCAGTTAAATGCCACAGGCTTGGTATTTTAAGTTCCCAAGGTGTTCATTGCTGTGTATTTCAGCATTTATGGCAGTGCCTCTGATTTGACAGGCTGAGCAAACTGCACTTAAATAATGGCTCAACCTGATCAAGGTAGAGTAACCAGGCACAGCTTCACTGGAGATTCTGTAATCTGGTGGATCTTTCTTAACATATACTCTTAGTGTCAGGCTCTTCATAAGTAACAATGGTATCAGATATTTCCCATTAAAACATCATTGAGCTGACTGCTGGTGCTTGTGCATACATTTAATGAACTAGTTTGAGGTGCTTGAAGAAATTCTTCAAAGTTTGAAAGTCTGTGCTCTCCTCAGCCTGAACTGATGCAATTTCAACCTGAAGAGAGACAAAAAAGGGAAATGGGAGACACTCTGCAAACTAGTAATCATTTACCGTGATGAATCCTGCATTTTCATGCCTATTCCTAGACCTCTTTGTTATTGTTATTGCTGTATACTCAGCAATCACTACAAGAAATATGTGCTGCTACCAATTCATTCTCTTTCTGCAACTGTATTTTAAGAAACAGGAATGAACTTCGCTTAACTCTTTTAAAATGGAGATAGATCTTTACCTTTAGGAGAGAATTCTGCATCTTAAATAGGATGTCCCTGCAAACTTAAGTTTCTCACAGAAACAATGTTTCAGGTGTACCTTTGTCTTCACTCTATTCTTATATTTTTAAATAGCTTCTTGTTCGTCATCAAGTTTTAGATACCATTTTGAGGTGCCAAACACTCCCACATACTTTCTAGTGAATGTGGTGTTGTCTATTCCTCTCTGGATGTTGAATGCATTATAACAACTAATATTTGAACATCAAAATTCTTTTTAAAAGTTTAACTAATTAATCTAACTCAACATTTTGAACTGATTGTAAATCCCAACAAAATTTTTCAGTGGAGGTAAGGACAGGCTCTTTAGGCAACTTCACTTATGTAGACCGATATAGGAAATAGCTGAACTGTTTTTAACTGGTTTCTAAAATGCCTCTTAGAAATTGTCCATGGACTCCAGGCATCCTCTGATCACATTACAAATGTGTTGAGATTACTCACTCAAAAAAAATTATGACATCCCCGCTTCCTATTTGTTTCCTGGTGTAGACCTAGTCATTCCACTAGATGTATGAACATTTATAACAGCCAGAAAAATGTTTGGAAATACCTTTGGTAAATAGGCTGCTATTAATAATCCTATTAAGCATCTACACATCTTCTGGTGTTTATTTACCTTGACATTCTCATGTTATATCGAATAGATAAAGATGCAGATCTCTTTAGACCGAGTTTACCCTGGCAATCTTCACCTTCCATGGTGAGAAAGGGAAACATTATCCTATTAAAGGACAAAGACATTAAGGGCCTTTTACAGAAGAAAGAACAGTCCTAAGAATATAGGCATCTCTGAAAACCTACTGCACATATATAAGCATAGTACCCTCTTTCTTTGATGCTCAGCTGCTTGTGGTAGATTAACATTAGAGGTCCCTTGAATAAATGTTTGCAAATCCAAAGGAAGGTACTGGATCAGTTGCCATTTGAGCTGGTTAGGGGTTTTTTAAGATTTAGGAAGTCAGAAAAAAAGACCTTGTCAAGTGCTGGTTCTTCCTTTTAGAAGAACAACTAATTTGAAAAATATCCCTCAGAAATAATCCTTTAAGTTCTTAAACAATTGGTCTAATTTCCTTTACCTATGAATATTCCAGTAAATGAGTCTGTTGCCTGGAATATTTTGGGAAATATATATTTGTAATGAATGCTGCAGAGTAATAAAAGAAAACACATTTGAATTAATTTGGACCATTGTCAGCACAAGTATTTATCAACAACCTGGTTCCAGTAGTCCTACTCATTTAACAAAGACCAAGAGATAATACCATATCTCTTACTCTGCTATTATAGTAGTTTTAAATATTAAATGACTGTAATTAACATTTCATCATTTAGCAACTTGCAAAGAACAATTCATTAATCCAATCCAGGAAATTTTTTTTTTGAATGGTAACAAATAATTAAATCAAATCACAGCCAAACAGAAACCAAATCAACAAAAAATGAGACAAAATGAGTTGAATAAATTATTACTTAAAAATCATTTAAAGGTCAGATAGAGTTCATTAATCTCTGCAGAATCAGAGGAAACAAAGTATAGCAACTAAATCATGCGGATTTGTTGAATATTTTTAGTGGAAAAAGATTTGAGAGCACTTGGTAAGTATTCTCATATGAATGCATGGGAACTGCTGAGCTTTTGTTTTTTATTTTATTTTTAAATGAAAAGAAACCAGCTAGCTCTGATGGAAGGTGTAAAAGTTTAAAATCACCAATTTTATCTGTATGGCTGTAAGACATTCTTATTGATTTACTCCACCTTCCAAAAACCTGAATTCTCCTTAGGTTCCTTTTGTAGTGTTTTGCTGTTTAAAGATATGTAAAGATGTGTGAAAAGGGGATTTATTTCTATATCATTGTGTTGTTCTACTAAATCATTTAAAATGACGTATAGAACTTTGTATTTGGTGTGTGTTACAGCACCTTCTTTATTCCTCAAGGAGGTATCACTGTCTGTTCATCACTGCATATTCAGCTCTTCTGACCGCACATCTACTGAGTTTCAATAGATTCCAGTAGAGAATCACAGAAAATAAGCACAAATGAAACTTTCTGGAACTTTAAAACAAACTTTTATTGGCACTAGGAACCTTTTAAAATGTGGAAATACCATCATTAAAATTAATCAGTAACTTTTTCACAAAAGACTAAAATCAAGGATTTAGTGATTTGGTACTTCTTAATAGATTTGGTTACATATTTATTGCTATTTCTTTACTAAGTTAACCACTTTTATTTTATAGGAGCATAATTAATGAACCAGCTGATTCAAACTGGCCTAGAAATTCTTTATTATCTATAAGTGTTTGCACGTTAATACAAATTAATAATTTGTATTCCATGGACTTAAAAATTTGTCATCTTGAGTCTTCATTATGAGTCCCAACTTTGTTACCTGTTGGTGTTAGACTGCATTCATAGGCATACCCCTGAAAACTGGTGATTGCTTATCTTGCAATACACACAGAAGAATGCTAGCTGTGTTGGCTCATGAGTATAAAGGAGGTAGCCGAGATCCCATTCAGACTCAGTTTTGCTTCTTCTGTCTGTAGACTGTACACTGGTACTGCACTACACAATTCAGCGTATTCTCTAAATTTTATTAGATCATATTTGACCAAGCAGAGAAAACTATTGTATGAGGATCTTGCTTTTGGGTAGGATAACAGCAATTAATACGCATATATGTAAGTCATTGTTCATTCAGAATGAACCCTTGAACTTATTTGTGTTATAATTCATTTATACTTTGGAATTCAATTATTTGAATAATCCAGATGTGGGCTGAATACTTGTGAGTGGTAAATAATGTAACCTAATGATAATAGTTAACACTACCTTGGCACTACTGTACACAAACAAGTGTATGCATAAATGCAAATATAAATACATACACATGGTTTATATGTTTATAGAAATAAATATGGCTTAGGGTTTTTTTAAGTGCTGTTTGTTTTCTTCTTGTTTTTATCACGTTATGTACATTTTTTATTCTTTAGCTAGTCAAGTGTGTTAGCAAAATATAGTTCTTAGATTCTATATAACATGCTGATAATAATCTTATGTTTAGTTGATCATGTGTTAAGAAGATTTTTTGTAGGCTCATTGATGGCAATGTGTGACATGAGATAAATCCATTTTGTCGTTCATTCTCACCATGTCATCTATGAATTCCCTCTGAAAATCTTCCATAAACTGGATTGCTTTCACTTTTATGTGAGCAAGATTCAATTTTTTAATTCTATTTAATTATTTTTTGTGTTTCATGAGCATGTTTAATTCATAGAGCCAAAAAGAAGGTTAAACCAGCCCCAGAGGAGTTCCATGGTGCTGCAGCTATGCTGCTTTCCAGACCCAACCTAGTTGATTTAGTTCAAAGACAACTAACTCAGATATCTTTACACTGCATGATGCTGGATTATTTTGATCATATAACCTGGTCTTTCACAGAGAACAAAGCAAAGAGGTAATTTAAAAGTATCTTTTAGAAGGAAAGAAATAGAAATAATTTATTTTTGGTTTAATTCTTGGAAAGCCATTCCAATGCTTCATTTTCTTCAACGGAGGGAAAAACACAAGGAGCTAACAGCTCAGTCTCAACTTTCAGATGCTGAAGATTGGGTTCCTAGACAATATATACAATTAAATATCTATATATACAATCTATAATTAAATCCTTTTTTTCCATCAAAACACATTTAAATCCTAAGTCCCCAATGCAATTTCTTACTTTGCATGAACGTCACCATATTCTGTAATTAAACGCATTCTCTTCTTTGAACCCTCTCTGGTTTGTCAATATTCTTTTCAATCATAAGCATCAAAACAAGACCCATGTTATAGTAACAACTCTACAGGAGTCAAATGATACAAGAATAAATATAATCATCCCACTTCTACTCAAAAATCCGTTATTTATGTCTGAGGATCACATGGGCCTTTTGACCATTATACTATACTGAGAACTTTCATTCTGCTGTTGGCCAGCTGTGAAATATAAGTCCTTTTAGATTTTTCTAAAATGGTATCATTCATGTCACTGAAACACTAAATTGAAATCCATGTCATGCAGACGGCCCTATGATTACCTGATTGTCTCATTTGGACATTTTAAGTATAGGTACAATATTTTGCTTTTCCTGTTTGACTGGCTCTTTCAAAATCTTCCAAAATCAACTGAAAATCATTATTACAGCCAAGTTCTTCTTGAATAGAAGTTATAAAGACTTGCTGATTCAAGACCAGTACATAAACCAATGTAGACTTACAGCATTTTTTACTGTAAGGCTATAAAAAAATACTTATCATAGGGATATGAATACATCCCCTCATATACAGAATAACGCAATAAATAGTTAGTTCTTAAGAATGATAATAGTTTTATTGTTTCTAACTGGTACGTGACCAAACCAATCATAGGAATTTTTTATTTATCATGCGATTTTAAAACTAATTTTTAAATTACCTTAACTCTGCTGATCACATATTGAATCACAGAAAACCTGAGGTTGGTAGGGGCCTCCTGAGACCATCTAATTCAAATCCCCCACTCAAAATAGGGTCAGCTACTGCTCATGGCTGTGTCAAGTCAAGTTTTTAATATCTCACAGATAGCACTCGAAAAACTCTCCAGGCAACTGGTTCCAGTGTTTGACTACTCTCACAGTAAAAAAAAAAAAAAAAAAAAAAAAAAAAAGAAGTGTAATCCTGCAGTTCCATCTGTACTCCCATGCCTTTTGTCACGTCACTGGATGACAGTGAGAAGAGTCTGGCTCTGTAGTCTTACTCTATCCCACTTCAGTTATTCATACATATCTTTCCTGGTGTTTTATTACTTACCTTATCTACAGTCTCTAGCATTCAATCTATGCATTTCTTTATTAACTGTTGTTAACTCTCCCTGCCTTCTGTTACTCTGTGTGTGTTTGTGTCTGTCTGTATCTGTTATGACGACATATAGTGTGTCTAGTGCTCTGCTCTAACCTAGCTGAGATTTTATTATCACTTCTTTTCTTCCTTTCTCTATTTCAAAAAATAAAACAAACAAATTCCCCACCCATCCAAGTGCAACAAGGCAACCTGTGTGCATGTCTTTATGTGTGTTTTGTCAATAACAAGACTGTGACTTCTTGAGCACCTAAGTGAAACATATTTGTGCTCCACTTATCCTTTCCATTCTATATTTAAAACATTTCTCCAAATGATTTTCTCCAATCGTTTTTCCTATTGCTTTCAGATTCTGAATTTAGCTCTTCTAAAACATGTAACTACAAATATTTCTACCTTCATCCTGGTGTCCTAAGAGATGGTATTTTTTGCTGTTCATCAATCAATACCATTTGGCTAGATTTTGCAACTGATAGGAACACACCTGGTTAACCTTAAGAAAATTTGCCCTGACCTTGGACTTGTTGGGAATTTTAAACTCTTTTTGAAAGGTAAGGATCAAATTGTTCCAAAAGAATCAATTGGGAGATGAAAATGCCCCTAAATACTTTTGGTGAGGTAGACCTTTAAACATCCCTAAATCACCGTGACCTCCTGGGTTTTTTCCTAAGAAGAGGGTCAGTGTAGTGTTTTCACTTTTGATCTTGCATCAAGAAATGTGATTCAAAATTTTATCCAAATCTGATTTGAATGCATTTGCCCATTTGATATTTAAATACTTACAGAGATTTCGGTGACCACTCTTTAATATTTTTCTTGGTGAGAGAATACGTAAGCTTGTTTTCAGTGGATGCTCTGAAATATCCTAATGGATGTCTCATGTTATGCCTTCATTTTAAGTAAGAACATGAGGAAGGAAAGAGTTAAGAAATTCTACCTGAGCTGTCTGATGTGAATGTGCAAATATTGGTATTTGTAAAATTAGATTAAGATATGATATATCATATGAATGGTATCTAGATGAGAACCTGCTACTGAGGTTCTTGGGATTTGAAATAGAATAGAAGGCAATTGAAAGACAATTAGATGAATCCTCTTTGATTTGTAAAAGTAGCATAATATTCCTTGTGTCTAAGACATGAAGAAAGAGATGTAAGGAAAAGAAAATGAGAAGACAGAAAAAGAAGGTGGAATGTTTACCAGGTCATATACACATCTGAGACAAAATGTGTGAGCTTTTAGAAGAATTAATAAGGGGCTGGATGTTATCAGCTAGGTCTTATCATCTAAGGTTTTGTGAACTTGACTGATGTTCTGAATCAAATATAAATAAACCTCTGCCTTTCAAAATCAGTATCACAAATAGATATACAGCTGATATCAAGGAAAGACCAATGACAATAATGACAATAGAACTTGAACTTGTTTTGTACCACCTAGATCTTGTCTGAACCACATTGTCAATGGTTCCAAATATTGGTGGAAAACTTTACTCTGATTTTGCTTTACCTGTTCTGCTGCATGATAATCTCAATTAGCAGTTTAGTGCCTTTCACAATCTCCATATTCAATTTGGAAAAGGAAAGGAGCAATTCTAGGAGATGATGGAAAGGATGACTGTAATTTTATAACAGGATACAAAAATTGAAAGCCAAGCCGCAGTAGCCTAAAATCAGAGAAAAAGAATGTTAGAATAAAGAACCCTATAGAGTATATCAATTTTGCTGCCTTAGTTTAGGTAAATAAATGAGAGAGTTCTTTCTAAATTGTGGAAGACGTGGATATTTTAAATAAACACATGAATTTAATGCTGTTAGAGAAAAGGAGAGGCAGTTTTCCAAGAAAATGAAAAGCTTGAACTACTCACTGTACAAAAGCAATGTGGGTTTTAATTCCTTCACTTTTGAATTAAGACATATGTTGTCCCTTGTAACTCATACTATACCTGTTGAAGGCATCCTTTATCTGGCTGCTTTTTAATGTGCTATGTGGTCTTGGACAACCTCTAATTGTACATTTACAGCACAAGAAAACATTATAGATGGCCAAAGGAAACTAAAACCCGAGAGTTTATTTTATTCTATGACCAAGTTTGTTTGCTGCTATTCATGCTGAATAGTCCCTTATGCTGAAATTAATCCCACTGGAATCCCAGGATGAAATCTTGTCTGCTTTGAAATCAGTGATAAAACTCTGCTGGATTTTAATGAAAGCTGAATTCCATGAGCATAAGCTATTTGGAGCAAAAAGAAAGAAGGCTTAAAAGCATAATGAATAATATTTGTTTCATGATAAGTGAAGTGAGCTTCTGATTGCTAGTTTTTAAGTTTGCCCAGTCATTTTGCCTTTTAAAATGTTATTTTTAATATTAATGCCCTTGCATTTTTAGACAGATAATATCTTAAGGATTCTCAGCTGCATGCTCAAAATGCTATTGGTAGAGGCAAAATCAGATGCCTATTTCCACTAATCTTTCCATAACCTATTTCAACCTGTGTTGACTTCAACTCTGAACATTTATCAGGAAGCATTTCCAACGTGACCCTAACATCTTTTCTTACTATTTTCTGCACAAAGCACAGAGGGACAAATAAGAAGAGTAATTCTAAATTTGTGGTGAAGCACCTATACTTTCTCTAAAGGAAGCATGCTCTCCAGACACTTCTGCAACAGATGAAATTATCTTCCAAAGACAGTATTTGCAAAGTTGGTCAAAAAGTAAAGGAGAAAGCTTACTTTTTTTTTCTTTCTTCTTTCTTTTTTTTTTAATTAGAAAATGCTCCACACAACAGGTCTTAGACTGTGAATTACATCCAGATGATTTCAGCTTCTTGCCAGGAAGGAAATCTTTTTAGGGAAAACAGTGACAGTTGAACTCTGGTTTTATGTGACTGTTCACACATGGTAAAATAACATGGCTCACCCTGTCTCCATTATGAAATTGAACATGGTTTACCGCAATAGAGTCAGGTTTAGCAAATTAGACCAATGAACTTTTGTCTGTATTCTTAGCAAATACTGAGGTATCATTAGAACAAAGTAGATCTGGAATGTTGTTTATACAAGGAGGTTTCTCCAAATTTGAGCTGCTCTTGAAGGAAAATATGGTGTGCCGACATAGCTTTTTCAAAACAATGAATTTAACTGTTATTTCAGAAACCCTAAACAGTAAGACACAAGAGCATGGTAAAGAAAGAATCGGTTTGTTTGAGAACTTAAATGTTGCAGAATAAGTAGTTTGTCTTTGCTTCTGCAGGTTATCTGTACACATGTATTTGAATGAGGCATCTTTCACAAAAGCCTTCTAGACTCAAATACAGAAGCAAGATTGCAGATAATCAACATAAAGAATAAGTACTCTCCAAATACAAAAGCAATGGGAGAGAAAAAATAAACAAAGAACAGTGTGAAAGGGGGGGAGAGTAATAGTGTATTTAATTTATAGTTAGCACTGGTTAAAGACTAGAATAATGTTCTGTTTTCATATAGGGAATTAAACCACATAGTTTACAGTTCTGTAAACATCCAGCCGACTATTTTCCACTAAAACATTTAACCTGAACTGGAGTTGTATAGGATAGATTATGTCCCAGAACTCATTTAGCTCTAGTCCTTTTCGCTGAATCAGCAGATAATTGTGCTATCAGAAGCAGTAAGTTTCTGTCTCCAGAGCAATAAAAGTAAAGCAGGGTATTTAATAAGAGACAAATATAGTTACAACAGCATTTGAGACCATGATAATAAGCAAAAACCTGAAACACAGAATGTAGAAAGGTGTCGGTGGTATCAGTATGGTCCATAAAATGTATAAAAATAGTTTATTTCTTTGGTCTGATCCTGTTCCCATTAAGGCAATAGGAAAATCCTTATTAATTTAAGTAAATTATGAAGCAACAATAATATCCGTCTTCAGAAATTTAGTAGAATCCATGCAACTGCAAAACAAAATCCCAAAATGTCAGTGGAGTTAGTAGATTATAATTACCTTTGGAATAAGCACACATTCTAATAACCCAAAATCAACAGAATTGAATTCTCATGGAAATACAATGGCTGTAGTTAAGTATTTGTCACATTTTTAAAAAATTAGTTGTAAAGGACTTAAAATACAATCATGTTTGAAATACCATGTCTGAGCATCTAGTGTCATATATTCTACGCTCCATTAGCTTCCTTCTGGAATCTCCTCCTGTGTATGGGAAGTTAAATCATAGTGCAATGGTGTAACATATTAATTGTAGAGTCAAGAATCACTAACTATGATAAAGTATGTGTAGACACAATATCATGGTGTTGTAAGCTAAATCATGAAAAGCTTGGCTTCTAATATATATGTGTATATTAGAGTAGATATGTACTTAAGTACTTTAGTACTCACATGAGATAAACCTATTGGATAATTTCTAAATAACATTTTATGAGTTCACAGTTCAATCCAGAGATAATAAATAAAAATAAATAATTAAATAATTCAGTATAAAATCTTAATTCCAAGCAGTAACCTGACGGTAAAACCAACTAAGATTCTGTATTCTTAACATTAGAAATTTTCAGTAGCCTAAATCACAGAACTATATGTTGATTCCTACAGAGATAAGAAAGAGCTGATAACACACTGCCCAAAGGATTTCTAAGTGTAACAGGATAGGTTTATGTATACTTAGGGTTCCTTTAATCTCAGAGGTGGTTTAAGAAATAGGCTACTGGATAATGTATCTGAACAATCCATCGAAAACAGACAGTAAAGTAATGAACATAAACTTATCAACACCGTAGCCTAGTAATGACTAACGATAGCTTGGTTGTGACATTGCTATGACTATAGTATGGAATTCTCCATGAGAAAACTTTCTTCATTTAAAAACACTATAACATCATAAAAAGCTAACAATGCAATACTTCTACACCAGAAGCATCTATTTGCCAGGTCAGGGAAAATCTATTTACTATTTTTGATATTAGCAAGTCAGATGCTACCTTAACCATGTTTTCCATGCATTCACAGGAAGAGAGATTGAATTATCTGTTTCCAATTAAATAAACTCTGTCTTTTAGAAATATGGATGCCCTCATTTTAGCAAATGCCGTAATAAGAGAAGTATCCATTCTGCATGGATATGATCAGTATATGCAAGCTTTTGATGAGCTTTTCTTTCATCCTTATTGACATTTTAGCATGTCAGTAACAAGACAAAAAATAGCCTCTAATTAAAGGAATTTCTGTTCCTTTCTGCTATAGCATCACTTCAGATCAGTTTTAGCTTTTCTCCATATCAGCCTCATTACATAGAATCAGTATCTGTGTCGACTTGTGGAAGCAGAACATTTAATGACTCAAATGAGCCAAAAAGTATTACATATATTTGCACTAGGGAATCAGGTGGTGCTAAGGAGCACTATGACAAGCTAGAGGAAATAATCTTGAAATATAATACTGTTTTTTTCCAGGCCCCTGTTAAATTACTATCATCTTGCACCACATAAAGTATGTTTTCCTGAGGTAAAGTCAATGAACTCAGTGGACCAGGATGAAGTCCATTTCTCACTGTCTTTCCATCTTCCCTTAACTTCTTCCCCTTCATTTTAAAAGAAAATCCCCCCACCTTGCAAATAAAGATTAATGCAATGTAGTTTTACAGAAATTACTATATGAATCTATAAATGCTGAATCTAAATAGAAAAATTGATTTTATTCTCTAAATTTTTACATTCCCCCCTTATTTTGTAACACTATAAAAGGAGTGTTCTTTCTGTTTGTTTGTTTGTTTGTTTAAATGCTGTAAAATTATCTCCAGAGCTTCTGCAAAAGAAGTGTATTGGTAAGGGGTAAGGGTGCGGGGCAGGACAACAGGCAGTACTGCAAAACTTGGGAACCTTCCACTTGATATTAAGTCTCTATTATGCATCCAGAGATAAATGAATATTGGACAGTGAGTGACCTATCTTCCATTCCTGTTCTGATGCTGCCACAAGGGACTGTGGATCAGATTTCTTTTTTTTTCCTAACGAAGCTTCTCTGGAAGAATTAAGAGGACAACAGACTATCTGGGAGCTAAATGACCTTTACAAGTTTTTTAAAAAGTCTTTGAGAAACAGATGAAAATATAAAAAATAAGAAACTCAAGTAAAAGCATTTCCCAGATGATTAAAAAAATGAACACAGTTACCACATTGATAGTGTTATGAGAAAGAGCATCTAGATCATAAAGAAGACAGATGGGCCTGAAACATGGAATAAGAAACAGATGGAGATAAAGATTTGCACATGTAAGTGAAGGAAACTTTTCTTTCTTTAATGTTTAGTCAGAACAAGAGTCTCCATTAACAAACCTTTTATGGGGTGAGAGGACTGGGAGATTTAAAAAAAAAAAGGCAGTGAGAAAGAGAATGTCCAGCTTTGAACTGATTGTGTCTTTTAGTGACATAAACCCCAGTGTCTTAAAAGTTAATGTCTTTCTGATGTTTGTTTTCTATAATTAGTGAACTTAGAGATGGGAACTGATAGTCTCAGATATTGAAACCTTTTATTCAGACTCTGAAGAAAGGGTGGGCAAAGTCAAAGCGAGTATCGACTGACTTTTGCTGTGAGTTTTTACCAACTCTGACAGGAAATGAAGTACTAAAACAATGAGTGGGGATTTCAGTTTTCATGGTCCAGACACTCTCTTGGGAAATCGTCAGACAGTTCACATTATGCAGGTAATCTTTAAGATCCAAGCACCTCTTTATATCTGTCTTCTAAATATTGGCACTGAGCTATCTGACTACTATCTACTATCTACTAGAACTACTATCACAGTAGCCCTTGGCAGGGCTGAAGACTCAGATACACTTAAGAAAGTGGATCTGCTTACAGCAGAGATCTTAGTCAACAGCTTGTTTCCTAACTCAAGCATGTCCTTCCACAGGCATTAGGTCTGCATTTCACTGAACCTCCCTCCAGATTTTATAGAGCTTTGCTGCTTTTTAATTACTAGCTCACACTAAATGTTGTTACCATTTCTGATAGGTACATCAGGATGATTTTTAACAGCTGTTCCCCCCCCCCCCCTTTCTTTTGTTTTAATCACATTATGAGGTCAGAATATGCTGGAGATTTCCTGAGTGGTCTCTTCTGAATGTTGGCTTCCTGTCCCTAGGGAACCTTTCAGCGTGCCTACATACAGGTGTGGACCCTGCCAGGTGACCCTAGCTGACAAAGTCACAGCCAGACACTGTGTCCTACATAAAAGAATACTAACAGAATCTATCATTAGGTTGGAAATTTAAGCAGGTCTCCTAATATGTCAGTAAAATTCCACAATGTGTGTTTTACTGGACTCTGTAATGCAAAGACAAAAATGGAGATGACTAAATAGCACTTGTTCAGATTGTTATCTGAGATGTTAAAAAACAGAGGGCTAACACCAAGGGATACATTCTGCTTTTGTGTCCCTGCAATATTTATCGTTGGAACTCCACAGTGTTATCTGAACTTTTATTCTCTATTTATTTCCAACTCCCTTCAGAAATTTTCTTCAAACAAGGGAATGTAGGCAACATAACAAAGGAATAATGATAGCCCCTCAAATATCTGTCATCATTTCCAGGGATGGGTTTAAAGTTTAGGACAGATTTTTCAACTGTGAGAAGTCAGTGCTGAGTGCAGTTTTGTGATGCTGATGAACAGAAAAGCACACTGCCATTCTCCAACAGTTGAGTAAAAATCAAGATAGTAGTGTAAAACTCATTTTTCAGACAAGAGGAGATACAAAAGAACTGTTCATTCACTTTACCTATGTGCTAGTTGTGAACAGTAGTTATCTGGAATTGCAAATACCACATTGGCTCATCACTAGGAAGTGGAGGATAACTACCGGTGCCACCAAGTCTGCAACAGACACTGATGTGGGGAAGCCAGGATGCTCGATCTGTCCCTCTGGGTTCCCCTGGCAGGCAAGAAAAGTTCCCCATGCACCTCCCCGATCCTCCTGAGCATGGAAGCAGGCTTGATTTGTGTTGTATGGTTGGAAGAGCAGGTTTGGTTTATTGACCTGATCCTGGATGCTTAACCTGAAGCCAGGATCTAGCCAGGAGCCTGGTCATTTGCCTGCAGCCCTAGAAGTTTCTAAGAGTTTTATTCCTGTTTCTTAAATGTTAACAATATGGAGGGTAGGATAAATGAAACACATCCCACCACCATGCACTAAAGGTATGATTTATTTGTGTATCATATCTGTACTTTTGCTCAATTCTCTTAGTTCTACTGCAGGGTTTGAACTCATCTGGCATGGCAAGCTGAAGCTCCATTTAATCTGATCTTCAACTGCAGGTTATTTTTCATACTTTTTAATAAACCCCAAAGAAATATTTAAAAAAAAGATAGTAGCAAATTAGTATAAATAGTACTTTTCCCAATAGGGATTAACAATCCCACCGTCACAGATTAAGCAATAGAAAGGAATCACTGGACCTAGCCTTGAAATGGTTGCCACTTCTGGGATGAGTTATAACTCATGTGTCAAATTAAAAACAGAGAATATAACATTCAATTGCTCATAAAAGAATTACGTTACTGATGTTATGACATAATTAATAAAACTGGAATTTTAGTAGGATCCCTGTGACTGTGACAGTCTTTCTCACAAAAATTGTCAGTTATGATTAGCACAATGGAATGAATAAAGTGGATTATCTTGAATTAGATATATTACGCAAAAAAGTCTGGAAACAGCTTCAGAAATCTTCGACAACTTGTTAGGAACTCATGAAGTTAATGGCAAGGGGAGGTCAGCTAAGAGAGAAAAGTCAACTAAATACAAACATTGAAGAGAAGAAACATTGGAGTGTCTCATTATGAAAAAGACCAGTCAAATAGATATAACACAAACAGATAGTGGTATATACTCAAACACTGATCCTGACATTGCTGAAATGCTGATGATCTGAGTGCAATCGGCTCATCAGAGCCAGAGCGGCCAGAGTTCAAGCTACAAGCTGTATGTTCAGGCAATTTCAGTTTACAATTAGAAGCTCAGTTTTCCTTCTTTTTCTTCACATACTTCAACTAGAAAAAGTAACTGGGATCTTTAGTATCCCAGCTTTGTCTCTCCCAGCTTTTGTAACAGGATGTGTTTGTCTCACTCTTCAGTGACACTGATATATCGAACAAAAGGGACAAATGGAACTCTGTTTAGAATGAGTGATGCCATCTCACTCAATTGGGGCTGTGAAGAGTTAATCTTGCAAGTGAAGCTAGAATTTTATATTCTAATGTATATTTAATCTTTCCAAGATTCCCAAAAAACTCCAATGAAAAGGTTCACATACAATTTTTTTCCAGTAAGGTCTTATTAATCATTTGCTATCAGCCAGCTGAGCTCCACATTAATCAAACATTGCCAAAGAAACGGCAGTGACTAATCACACCTTGTAACTGAAATCAACTAACTCAGCTGGGTTTGAGAAATGGTTAATTACTCCAAATACTTATAAACATGGAGAAGCCTCTAGAAGTCTTTTCCAGAGGGGAACTCAAAGTGCTATCATAAATACCCCTAATCATTCTCTGAAATGTAATAGCTTGCTTTCTATTGGCTGTATCTGTAGCTAAGGTAGATTTAGGTGTCAGCTATCTGACACATCTATTTTGCCCAAATACTGAGTATGAAATAACTCAATAGCAATAATATAACTCTGTTAATGTCATGTGCTGGATGAAATACATGCCTTGTTGTGGAGATACTTCAGATAGAGAAGAAGAGGTGAAAGACTTCACCTAAACGCTCAGAGCCACTCTGGTATTCCTTATGCTGAATTTCATGTACTAAAAGACTTTCTTATGCAAAAGGATGAACAGAGGACCATATTCTACAAAATATAGTAAAAGAATCCTATGTTTTAAGCTTCTGAGGTCTCCAGATGGTTGCTCGCTTCCAAACAGGCTTCTGAAAACATAAATTACTTTGGAAACCATTATTGTATTATAATCCTATTTTACATATGACTTTCTATAAAACAGAAATAATGATGTATGCTTGTGGTAGCAAGAATAAATGTACTATCCTAGGTAACAAAATCTAATAGGTTGATCTACTATTTACAGACACTTCGTATAGTCCAGGATGTTAGTATCATTGCAGCTTTACCACCTAATTTCAGTAAATTCAGCATTTACCTTAACAGGAAAAAGGGCAGACTGTGATAATGACTACAGCTTGACCCACAAAAAGTGTAGATAAGAATATATTTTATGAAATAGAATTGATCTTTTTGAATAGCTGAGTTTCCAGATCCAGATCTACCTAGTCTACAAACAACACACAGAGCAGTCAGAGCCCTAAACTCCTATATCTTATGCCTTTTCAGATGCCTCTAGGTATGACAGCCTCTAGTTGCTGTTTCAGAATGTGCAGGATTCCAATGGCATATCTGCCACCTCCAAAACTACATCTTGGGCACACCATGTCAAGTAAAACAGACATACATGCAAATGTTTAAGCAACAGTATCACTTCCCAACATCACAGGATTTCACTGGCCCTCACCTGGAATTTATGTTAATTTAAGTTTCACAGAACATATGGGGATACCCACTACCCTCATTGTAGCTTCTGCAGTGTATGATTTTCCAAGTCATTGTAGTTAAAAATATAATCTTGCTATTTGTGTCTTCAATTTACATACATATTGCTGGCTCACATGACTAGACTAAGCATGGCTGTGGAAACATATTTTTGAATGTGACATTTCACTTGTAAATGATGCTAGAGAAACAAAAAAGCCCAAAACAACAGACATTGGTATGAAGATCAATATAATTCTTATCTAAATGACTTGAGTCCACCTTTTCAAACTGCATATACAATTCTTCATAATCAAGTTACGCAGACAAAAGCATTTGTGAGAACAAATTGCATTTTCGCATTAGCTTTGTAGTAATCTGACATGCAGAAGTCTTTGATTTTAAAGGTGGTTTAGGAATGTTCAAAAGGCAAACTTTTGTATTATATTTGCATGGGGATTTGGGGATTAGATTTATTATGAGAATATTTACAGAGTTTTAATTGTCTGTATGCTCAGCTACATTTGGAGATATCTAAATATTTAGTAGGCATGGAGGTGTTGGGTTGACGGTTGGACTAGATGATCTTAGAGGTCTTTTCCAACCTTAATGATTCTATGATTCTATGAAAGAACTGTGGAGATACCTAAAGAACATTTGGAGATATCTAAAGGTGCATGGAAAATACCCAGTGATTACGATGATGGTGATTAGTGTGTGCAGCTGCTATAGAATAAGAAAACATTTTCAATCCTAGACCATAAAGGCTTTGGAAAGGTACTTTGTCATTGTGTTGCAACTCTTAAGGATCAGAAGGAAAAATGTAAAATTATATATATGTATGTACCTACTCAAGAGACTGTTACTGGAATAGAAAAAGTGTTTTATCTAAAAGATGAATGTGTTATTTCATCTTCAACACAGCTTCCTTGTTACAACTTTTTGGACAGAAACTTCCTGGGTTCAAAGCAAATCTTTGCATAGGGGACTGTATACCTGCTTATCTTGAGGGGATACATATTCAAAGCAGAGAACAATTTATCTACATTCAAAATAACTGCTTGTGTTAAAAAAATCACATAGAAGAGGGTCTTGATTTTTTTCTAAACTGCTCCTGTAACGCTAAATATCACTGAACAACGAGAAGTTCAAATTATCAAGAGATAAGATAAAAGAGAGGATCAATGAATAGGGACACAGATACATACACACACTGAAGGAAATGTGGATGAGGTGTTTATCTTCCCAAAGACATTACTCAAGGGAGGGAAAAAAGCTTAGTTTCTAAAACCAGACTATTTAAATGGGTAAATGTGTTAGAATTTACCATTTTCTTTTTCATCCTTTTTCCCTACTTAGGAGTTTTTGCAGACCCCTAAGGAAAATGAAGTCTTCAGCTCTCACATGCTACTGTGAAATCATACCAGTATACTAGTAAACACTGCAGAGGATTTTACTGGACTTACTCCAGCAGATACCTCTTTAAGCACATCTTAGTATAACCAACTGACTATTTGTATTCATTACAATTTTTTCTTTATATGGGTAAGTTAGTGATGATAACATGCAAATAACAAGCAAAACCAAACGCTGACTCCAGGAGCTAAAGTTTCAAAATCAAAGGAATAATCTCCAGCTAATGTAAATTGCCACTATATCAGTTAAGTTTCTTACCAAGGCAGCAAAACAACTGGATGTTTCTTTTGAAAAACAATCATCCACCATATTGTCTTGGGGAGTGGCAGACTTTTAAAACAGCATTCATGCCATTTTGAAAGAAAACATCATATTTCCTGAAAAATAAACAAAAGAAAAACCCTCAACAATCAGAATTTGGATTCCCTTCTGTCAGAAAAAGACTATTAATTTTATAATACATAATGATGCAATTCCAGTTCTCATCCTGGTTTTTAAATTTCAACGAAAAAAGAAGTGACAGCATGATCATATGTTTATTGTCGGGTCAAGGGAAAAAAGAATGGATGTTGTCTCTAGTAATATGCACCTGATAAAAGACAAAACATATCAAGGGCAAGCAATGACAGAATCAGGCAAATGGAATGCTCTTGGAAGAAAAGGATACAGTTTTTGTGTAAGTATTATGAAATACAAATTAATAAATGAAATAGGCAATACTTATCATTTTTAGTAATGAAGATTGTTTTATTTTCCAACTCTGGGAAGGGGTGGCTAAAGTGATCACCACACCTCAAAAGAAGAATATTAACTTAGTAACATGTAGTAATTCAATTCCTTTCAACTATTTTCATACCCAGAAAATTAAGATTTAATTTGAGATAACCTTCAGATAATAAGACTCATAAGCTACCTTTCCCCTATCTACATTGCTAATTGGTAGCCAAAATCAAAGCCATAAATATGTGATATTAGAAGACCTGGTTCTCTTAACCTTTTTGTGAAGTTGGTTCTTTGGGAATCATCTTAAGAACAGTGGGACAATTGCCAGTGAATTTATTTGCCTGAGATTTATTGCCTTATTTGTTTATTTATCTGCTTTAAAAAACATTGCAGAAATGGTGTGTGACTATAAAAGAATGTCTTCTAGGCCTGAAGTCAATTCTATCAAGAGGCTTGTACTTAGGAGATTGTTACATATTAGCGTTTCATAATATTAAGGTCAATCTAAGCATAGACACAGTCAGAATGTTTGAGAGTCAAGCTGTTTTCAGCATTTGGAGGCATCAATGACAGTATTTCCCCATGCCCATCACAAGTTGAGAGGCTGAGAATCCTTCAGGAAGCTCTATTACTAGTACACATGAAAGAATTGCCATCAATACTTAGGCAAAGAAAAGGGCAGTCAAGTAAGCCACTGAGAGATCCAACAATAGATGATGTTACATATTTATCATTTACAGTTACTATATTCTGATTTCAGGAGTTAGAGAAGACTCTGCTAATTACAAAGAATATTATTAGAGCTTGAGTATTTTATTTATATACATAATCTGAACATAAAGTAAAGAGCAAATATAATGGAGGGAACCACCTGTTACTCTGAAACTAACTCAGAAGGTTTTATTGTGTTAAAAAGCCACGAAAGCTGGTTTAGGGTGAGGCCAAGGTTTTTTTTCTTTCCAAAGAATTCATTATTCTGTCAGGTACAGACTTAGCCTTTAAGGAATTACTTCATAAACTTAATTAAACACATTAATCCTTTAAAAGACAAATTAATGTTCTAAGTGATTGGTACAGCCAAGAGAGTTGAACTATAAATTCTGCTAAGCAGGTGTATTCCATCTTCTTTTTTTCTTTCTTTCTCCCTTTTTAATTATCTTGCTTTGATTCATGTTTTCTATATAATTTAAAATACAGGAAAAGTTGATAAATTGGCAAAACTAGCTTTGATTATAGTTTCTGGGATTTAAAAAAAAAAGAATTAATTTTTTTGGGACAACTGTAATTATTTGACGTATTTGAAATATTAGTTGTCTCATTTAGTCATCTTTTTATTACAAAATGGGATAGACACTGGAAAGGTCAGAATATTTTCATTTTAGGAAGATATGTTTGAAAAATCTCAGTTGGGATTCAGTTTTATTCTAACTTTTAAAAGAGAGAGAAAGAGAAAGAGAGAAAGAGAGAGAGGAAGAGACAGAGGAGGTAAGGAGAGAGGAAGGAAGGAAAAGAAAGAATGGAAAAGAAAGAAAGCTAAAGAAAGCAAGCAAAAGAAAGCAAGAAAGCAGGAAAGCAAGCAAGAAAGAAAGAAAGAAAAAGAGAAAGTTGTGTAGAAAACTAGATGACAAATCTATGGTAATAAGGAAGAATAATTTGGGAAAGCAATGATGCACAATACTATGGTATGACAAGAAATTACGATTTCCAGCAGGGCTGAATGGTTAGATGAATATGTATTTTTTAGGTTCTAAGTATCCTTTACAGTGATGCCTACCTTAATCAAATTGTTTTAATTGTTCAAGATCATCAAATTCAGCCATTTAAACACTAAAAAAACTATATTAAAATCCACAGACTGAAAAGATTTTAAAGTATTGCCTTCCTCCTTTGGGTGAGTAAATCAAAAGTTGCTGTTGGCTGCAACAATGTGTTTCATTATCTGTTTAGCCCGATGAGCCATCTGGGATTACTGACATTCCATTATTCTCTGTGACATTCAGCTTTTCGGCTTTGTATTTTCCGCATGGATTTAAACCTAACTTTTCAGCTAATAAGGAGAGGGTAACGTGAATAACTTTATCAGCTACAGGTTTTTAGAAATAATTTGTAGCAGCAGGTTATCTGATATGCTGTTGTCCTAATCAAAATTGGCACATTTGTGGAGAAACTATGGTGTTTTTGTTGGGACCAGATCATTATCCACATAAATGAATCTGTGTTATTGCAGGCCACATAAAAAGAGGAAATCATATTGCAAGTTTTTTTTAAACTTAACTTCAGGTGAAATTTCTAAAATTCATCACTTAATGTTTTAGAAAATTTTAGAAATATGAGGAGAAGGAGAACGCCTAAAATAAGTGTTTTTCATTTTTAGTTCATTTCCGAACTTGAGCACTAAAAAAACCCCAAAGGAAGCAGGCCTCAAAAACTGTGATATTAAACAACAGTAAATAGATTAAAAATTATCACATTTTTCTCTTCAGGTAGATCCTTCAGGATATCCTTTTTTAAACTTTTCTCTGAAACCATGAAGAATCCAAACTAGGATTTAAATGCAAAATAAAAGAGTCTAAAGGTTTCTCAGCTTCTTTGTGTCTACCTGGAACATGTCCCACTTCTCATTTAGCAAATATTGGTAGAAAGAAAAATAGAAGATGATGTCACTCATTTTTTATATCCTGGACTACTGGTCAGAGTACTTATTCAAGAAGCTGATTCAGATTCTGAGAATTCTGTGATCATATTCACATCTCCTTGGAGCAGCCTAAAGGAAAGACTGTGGGGAATCTCCCACTCCCTTTGAAGAGATCACAGTAGTTAAGATTCATACAACCGAAGTAGGAAAAGAGGAAATATAATTCTGTAACTATCCAGTGAATCTGCTCCACAGACAATGATAGGTATGAAATATCATTTTGTCTTATTAAGCACTTTTTATGCTTATTCATGACTATTTACATGCAGAAAAACACATATGCATATGTTCATGTACAAGTTCATACTTCTACAGCTTTTAGATGGAGAGAGGCCAGTAAGAAAATGAAAAAAAAAATCTGTCCTTGAAAATGTAATATTTGTTATAAGATACTTCCATTTTCTATGAAGGTAGAGATTTAAGGAAGTTTGCATTTGTCCCTCAGCCTCCATCAATAAACATAGTAGTACAAATACTTTAACATCTTAATAATTGCCAGGCTAAATTAACGAGCTGATAGTGTTTTGATTTATGATTTGGAGGCCCCTTCCCTGTGCTGGCCTTCAGGAAGATTGAGCTGTCTCCCATGTTCCCTGAAAGTGAGTCAATGACTGTTTATTCATTCCCTTGATTAGAAGGCTGCCCTGAAGCCAAATACAAGAGACTGCTATAATAAATGCAAGACTCATATGCTTTGTTTTGCTTTCTGGATTTAGTGCTAAACATTAAAAGGAATTGGAGATTGATTTTTGTGCAGGGAGCAGTGCCAGATAAAACAACAAGCAAGTGAACGGCCTTCTTCATAGAAACAAGCTCTATTAGTATGAAATGCCAGAGACATAGTTGAGGTTTAACATTGCTGCTATTGAGCTGCTTGGAGGGCTTTTTTTAAATGTCTCATCAACTGTTGAGTTGACACCTGAGATATCTTTTTATTTTAGCTCACAGAGTAGCCATTTTGGTAGAAAATAATGAGTGGTAAATTACCTTCTGCAACTAATAATCACATTCACTTTTTCAAACACTGAGGGAAGAATACTTAACCATCCAATTGTATTTGGCTCCTGTGGCACCATTGCTAAAGGGACACACATGCACACACAGGTGGGTGGGAGAATGGAAGATAATTAACTTGTTAATACATTAATGATTTCATTTTCCTTTCTTCCTGTTCCTTCCTTGTTTCATAAGCTGATGATGTAGAGGTACATCACAAACTAATTTCTCACAGCTTACCTCCTGCCTTCACTCCTGTTGTGGGGTGCTTTTTTTGTCTGGCAGAGCAAGCAAGTGGTTTCAGTAGCAACTGACAAATTGGCCAATAACGTGGGTAATAAATGCAGTGAGTGGCCATTTCTCTATGCTGCAATTTACATATCAAGCTTGAAAAGACTCTTCTCCTGTGTTCTGTGACTTAGAAGCACATCAAATAACATTTGCTAATGGATTCTCTGCTAAAATGAAGCCAAAATTGATAGATTGGTAAGCAAAACTATTGTCTTCGGGATATTAATTTGAAGAGGATGTTTACAGTTTTTGAACCTGGACAAATGAGTTGTTCTTTATAATAAAGGACTGGACCTTCACCAAAAATTCTCTAGCATGGTATATTCAGGAAAGCTTATTCTGCTGAAGTAACTAGGATACCTAGAAGCTCAATGATAGAGTGGTTTTGAGAATTACAAGCCTCCAAAAGTGCTTGCAAAATAAGGACAGATGCTGACCAGCTAAAAAGAAGATATTTTTAAAAGTGGGAAAAAACAGCTGATGAAGGGCAGTTTATGGAACAGCAGTGCTTTGAGGAAGAGAAAAGCAGAACTGACTTACACTGAGCTTTCAAAAGTAAGCATGTGTCATTTGTAAATTGTCAGTAGGCAGGTACAAATCAAACTGTGTTCCCTATATGGCTACATACATGCAGAGATCCTAATTGGGCCTTGGAGTTTACATGGTAAGTAAAAATCTGGGTATAATTAATTCAGATATCCTCTCTTTGATCAGTCCTCTAGCACGATATAATGCATTCTGAAGTCAGTTTTCCCCAACCACATTTATTCTTTTACTTATGGATATGGGCACTGTTTTAAAGAGCTGTTGACCTCTTTCTTTGAACACTCCCCATTCAACAAGAAGGCTTTCTCAGACTCTTTCTGACTTTCTCAGATTTTCGAGCTCAAACGGCCTTTTTCTTTTTTTTAATGTATAAACACTAACAGTTGTCATGGATGGAAAGATGGCATTTAATACAAAATGTCAGGAGATTATTTCAAGTATGCTAAGGCTTGCTCTCTTACTTTTTTCTTCCTTCTTGGACTGTTAGCACAGCATTTCTTACAAAATAATGGATCTAAAAGGAACTCATCACATCCATTACATAAGGTGTATAAAGAAATTTTAGAAATTAGGACTTTGAATTAATATTTTACAAAAATCATTCTAACAGAATATCTTGGGGAATATTTTTCCATATTTGACTATTAAAGTACTTTCCCTTTCAGAAAAAGATTTATAGAATAAAGATTTTCTATGCACTGGGAAGTCAACCAATGCAAATTATGATTGTCTGCAATGAAGGCTATTAGATTTTTCATTGAAGTTAATTCCCCTCTTTGTTTAGACAGAGAGATCCATGAGTTTTGATCATGCTTTCTTTAACTCGCTGCAGTGATTCTGGCCTAATGTTAGTGTTAGTTAAAATGTTCCTGGATCAATTAGGAACAGAAATCTTGACTAACAAGTTTTTGAGCAATAGTTCAATCATAGCATAGAAAGGGCTGAATTAGCATGTATTAATTTTAAAGTTTTGGCATTTGTACCCATCATTGTACCCATGCTATGTGGGCATCTTCTTTACGAAGTAGACTGGAAACGTTGTATTGCAAGGGTATATCATAGGAATGATGGATGTATTTCTTACCAGTTTCTAGAAAGCACTAGCTTCAGTGAAAGCACACATTGTTTGAAACATTCCTCCAGTCTTTGTTTGTTTTAATTTCTCAGAGGAAAGCTACTTCAGGGAACCTAGGACACAAACCAAAGAGAGATTAAAGAGCTGATGCTGGACCCTAGTTGTGGGTATACACATGATGCGCAGAAAGTAAGGATTATGCAAGGAAATGAGACAGACAGTAAGACTAGGGAAGTATAAGAGAGTATGGTTTTGGAGAGTTTTACCAGATGAGGAGCCACCTGTGTGCTGGGACTTAGTGCACCTTTTATTAGTGACATCATCTAATAAAACTACATGTGGAATTTCCACTTTGAGACCACTGCTTCTGATAACCTTGAAACAAAGGCACATCAACATTTTGTAGTATACACAATAATTTGTTCAATTCATTGTTAGAAAATCCTAGGTTTAGTTCTACTCTGCAATGATTTAATTTACATGCCTTACAGCATAAGCTTTTGTGAATTAGGTCTTTTCCTTTATGAACTGAGAGCAGTTTATCTGGATCTGCTCTCCAGCTAAGCAGGGCCATGCCTGACTTTCTGGAGTGGTTTTTTCTGTTGTTTTTTTTTTTCTCCCTGCAAAAATATATTTCTTTAAAATTTCAATATTTCTTTAAAGTCCTTTCCTATTACAGAAAAACTATGAAACATGTTGCAGGCAATGAGATTATCACTATTCCTTTCAAGAAAAGCAACTTTCAAATTCATGAGATATTGCTGATAAGTCTGATTACTGGTTCATTGAGCTCTTGGCCTCTAAGTTAAAAATAGAACAGGACTAACAATTAGAAACAATTTATGATTTCGTTTTGGCACTAAAAATCTTTTTGTTTTTGCTGCTCTATTTCGCAAAGGAAAATAATTAAAATTGTTTTCCACTTACAAAAAAGTAACTGTAAAAAAGCACCAAACCCCAAAGAATATATCATAACTGTTTACTGGTGTTGTCAGAAAGACTTCAGAGATTCATAGTCTTTTCCTGACTCCATAGGAAATTGATGATAAAACTAAGTTGCATGAATTGAGCAGTATCAGATAATTCTTTTTTACCTCATTGATAAATGGAAGGGACTTTGTTCCCAAGGTTGATTTAACACCCTTCATGCTCATTAAGTGCAAGAACTCTATATGCAGGAATTCATCATTATCTTCATCACTATTAAATGCAGGACAAGAGGAAATGGCCTCAAGTTGCATCAGGGGACATTTAGATTGGATACCAGGAAAAATTTCTTCACCGAGAAAGGGTTGTCAAGCATTGGAAGGTGCTGCCCAGGGAAGTGGTTGAGTCACCATCCCTGGAGGTATTTAAAAGACGTGTAGATGTGGTGCTTAGGGACATGGTTTAGTGGTGGACTTGACAGTGTTAGGTTAACGGTTGGACTTGATGATCTTAAAGGTCTTTTCCAAACTAAATGATTCTATAATTCTAAGATTCTAAATGCAAGATGATTAAAAAACTGCACAAGGTTGTTTTGCTACCTTTTCAAACCTATCTTTGAGATAACACCATCTTACAATACTTCTTGTGGATTCTTTCAAAGGAAATAAACATGTGTCTTCATATCTTTGTTTAAACAGCTGCCGATAACAAGATAAAAGTCTGATAAGTTTCTAAGGAGAGGGGAAAAGGAAATATGAGTCAAAGCCTTTGACCCTTAGGATGCTGCTTCAAATTCAATCTCGGATAGTACTGACTGAAAGTCATTATCTCCTAATGACCATTCAGCTTATGTAAACTTGGTTGTATGCATCTCTGAATTCCTGGTAAGTAAACACCCACAGCAGAATTAAGCCCCAATGCATCCTCTACAAAGGTCAAATGCATAACAAATCATGGAGATAAAAATCCACTGTCAACCATAAAAACACTTTTTTAGGCAATGATTTGGAACAATGCTGAAGAAAATAGGGTAAAACTGCACAAGAAGGATAAAACATGTCCTGTAGTAAAACAGGCTGTAGTAAAAATAACACTGTAGTAATTCAGTGACTAGATTGTCAGTGCAGTATCTTATATTAACATCATTCAGATTTTTTTATATTTGAAAGAACTAATGAGTTATTTAACTCAGCTTCTTTTCTCTTATATTTGCATGAGATAAATCACTCTCAATATATCTTTATGTATGATAAACCAGTGATTGGTTTTCCAAATTTATTACCAAATACTGTTCAAAATAATCTTCTGGATTTCTGATAGAGAATTTTTTTTAACCTATTTTATTCCTGTTCAGCAAAAACCATCTTTTCTCATAAGGTTAACATGGGTCATCATTCCCACTAAACTTGGAGTAGTCCCCTCTTAACAATCACTTAATCATGGTATTCAAACCACATGATGACAAATATGAAATTTCAGATGGATATATCTTAAAAAACCCAAGCCGTTCACTCAAGATGAGAGGGATTAATTCCATAGTACTTTTTGCCTTCAGATATCAACTGTGTATCTGGACTCAAGAACCACAAATAACTATTTGGCTGTCTGAGGAAATTTGAAGGTAACAGTTATACAGCTAAAAGGCTAATGTTCTGTTTTCTCCTGCAATGACATGTTTATTGTCCTATTTGCATCCAAAAGCTATGTTGAACAGTGGGGAAGAAATCCATAAACTCATTCATGCTAAATCTCACAATTCTTCAGCAAACCCAAAGTGCAAATCCTAGTCCTGCACTTTAAAAACTTTACAAAGTAAGTACTTTTTATAACTTTGATGATCACCAGTGAAAGCTACTGCATGATTTCCTGAGTGTTCTTTTGTTTCTTTTCTTTTGTTCCTTAATGATTATTCACAACTCTTGTCAAGATACATCTTAACTTAACTACTATGTTATTTTCTGGGAAGAGGGAGACAGAAGAAATGTCCTCTCTTTTTTTCCTTCTTTTTCCTTTTTTTTTCCCTTTCTTTTTTTTTTTCCCCTGGTCTTCTTGAATATATAGTGTTATATAGAGAATAATACCTTGAGAAATAGCTCCCAGCCATAGGAAATAGAGTTTTATAAGAAAGAAGGGAAATGAGGAGAGCATTATAATGGCTGTTAGCATTACAGCCTAGCTTGTTAAAAGCAAAGCTATGTTCTTGAACTCATAACTAAAACAACTTTAAACTCTTATGGCATCTCTCCTTCTGGAACTTTAGTCATTCAACACATCCACTAGCAGGGCCTATTAAGTCCATTGTGCACAGATAAACGGAAAGACACAATAGACGAATTTTTTTCCAGATTGATTGATGAATCAATGTGGACTCAAGAACAGCTCTGAAATCCTGATTGAACCCTTTGTTTTAATTTTTAGACTGCACTATTTCCCACCTGCAATCAAAGATGAAGATGTTGAAAAGTGCAAACTTTGTGCATCGTACAATGAATTCAATCGAAGCTGATGATGCTCACTACCCCCAGGACTTAGCTCATCTATTGCACTGGGGACATTTCAACTGTTTCATCAATATTCTCAATTGCTCTTGTTTCTTCCCTACTTCCCTTCTGCATCCTTTGGAAATAGCTGTTCATCCATATGACAGATTTTTTTCTGTAGGTTATCATACTGTCTCCTTAAGCAGCTGAGCTATGGATGACATAAATAAAGAAAACTGATGATTGTATAGTCTAGTTTCAGAGATAGCCTTGTCACTGAAATTGGGAATAAACCTCTTAACACCAATGTAGCATTAAGAAGAAGGCATGCTCTTTATTGCAGCGCTGGATGCACAGGGGACCCTTCCGCCTAATGTGCATACCAGTTTACACAGATCTACATTCATTTATACAGTATCTCTTTTCATATGCATAGGTTTTCAAACTACTAGACAGGACTATATTAATTAGTAGCTTACATAATGATGATTTAGCATAACACATACTCAGTTTTTCACGTGGGGGTCTGCTGGTGTCGTAGACCCCAAAACCATGCTTTTCAGGTCATGAATTCAGGGTCATTCTTCCTTTTAAGGCTTAATTTTCTCCATTGTTAAATATCACATGCTGGAAGATCCAGTTTTACTAGGATATTCCTGGGTTTTCTTTTGTTTCTTCTTGGTTGGCCCTTTGAACTTTATTCTTTACATGTTCCTCACTTATTTTCCAACAGCCAGGGGTCTTAGCAACTCAGGAGGGGAGAGAGATGATCTAACACTGCTGTCCCTAGATTTCCACTTGGTAGTGTTACAAATGCTGGTGAGTTCAGGAATGCAGGAGTTGAGGATCTCTGCTGAATGGCAGGAAGGAATCCATAAGAGACAATAGAGAGAGGTGCTGGCTAAGCAGTTAGTACTTAAGAAACACAAAACAAAATTATTCACAACTTGGAATCAGAGGGTCAAAACCAGTGCACGTTTGACACGAGAATTAATTTCAGGGATTAATACCAGGGATATCAGGGATAAATATCAGAGATGTTTGTGTGTCCTTGCACTATTTTTTTTCCCCACAAAACATCTATTTTACAAAACAGATAAATGTTCAGAGCAATTTCAAAAAGTTAATGGGACAAAAAGCTGTTTGATGATAAGTAGGAAAATGACATCTGACACATTGGAGAAAGGAGGCAAAATCTGGATTTGGAAGGGTAAAAAGTTCATGCTCTTGCAGAATTCCAAGTTTCTGGTTTCCTTTATATTTTTACTATTATAATTTTTGCATGACTGTAGCTGGACCTCTTATAACCTTCCCATTTTGAAGCTGAAGTAAAAGTTGTTAGCTGCAGTCAGACAGGAAACCCTCCTCCCTCAAGCTCAACAATGCCTCATAAAAATATCAGGTCACAGATTAAAACAGAATGACTTGAAAGTTCAAAAATAACACTTCTTCCCTCAGTATGTCTGCTATTAAAAATAGCTTTTAACCTGCTTAAGATGGAAAGGAGACACACCAAGATAATATTATTGCTATTCTCAAGTTCTCATTCTTTCTCTTTTTGCTCTAAAGTGGAAAATTGACTTTTAAGTATTTATTAGAGACAACCAAACTGTGTCTATCGACCTTTGTGGCTAGCCATACTAATTTGTAATAATTTCTATATATGACTGATAGAAGTCCAAAGATTAATTCACAATTTAATTCTAATTGGTGGCATTTTTAATATTTATCTTTTTTTCATGTGATGTTAGTATACCTCCTCACAAATTCTAGGTGCCATCTTGAATCCTCAGTGAAGTCTCCAGCTAGGCTGCACTTGAGCAAGGTTTACAAGAAGACTTTGAGGTCACTGGGGCTTTGCATGTAGTTGAACACAGACCATAGTTTTTACAGAAACAAGAAACAATTTTCATGCAAAAAGCCACCCCTAAACAAACACAAGTTCTGATTTTTAACTGAAAAATTTTACCTAGTAGAGCAGGTCAATCCCTGACACTAGAAAATATATTTTCAATATATAATCTCCCTTTCTGTTTGCAGATTGTCCATTTTCACAAATGTGTCCATGGCTCAAGGACTGATGTTTTCTGTAACCCACCTTTCAAATTCTAATAGTTATGATTCAGTATCTCAGCACTGTAACTTGTCCTCCAAATCTCATACCCTATTTTTGGTTTTCTGATCCAAAAGGGATAACCTTCCTGCCTGAAACCAAATTTTATTCTATTACAAGAAAATATTTCAAGGAATCTTTATTTTCTGGGATAGATTTTTGTTGTTGTTATTGTTGTAGTGTATGAACATGTGCAAAGCAGATGCAGCTCCAGGGGAATCTGAGCACTGAGACAGCCACCTCTCTCTTTTTTCCTTCATTCCTGCACATGTCAAAGATTCAGGGTGGTCCCTCAAACTCCGATAGCTAAGTATTATGATAGTCACCCAACCTACTGCTAGTACTTCGTCCCTAAGTACAGGACATGGCAACAGTGCATTCTGGCACTCGTCTTCTCTTGCCTCAAAAAGGGTGTGTGGGGGTTGTCCTTCTACTATTCATTTTCAGTGCCCTTACGCTACTGCTGAAACTACTCACTGTCCCAGTGCAACTCCATGAAACCTCTGAAAGATCAGAAAGAAATTATGAATCTGCAATAAGATCCTGAGAGTTGCCAGTGCCGCAACACATTGCAGAGACCCTCTGGACTCCCATCATGCCCAATGTAGGAGTATAGTTTTGTTTATCTGACTACCAACCACATAGGACTGAAAACACATTGGTTGAAACCTCATTTCAAGATCTGCCAAACAATTGCTCTAATACCTTAACTGTTTCTAATCCCTGACTCTTCTTCCTGTTGCTGAATGCTACCAACACAGGTATATGTGACGCTCCTGATCATGAGATTGTCCTCAGAGAGAGGATATTACCAACCATAACCATTTCAGCAGGTACAATAAGTTAAATCTCATTCCCTTGGCTAATCTAATCTTTAAACAGGGAGGTTTGGAGTACAGCTGTGAAGCAGAATCAGACCTAAGCAGTTAAGTGAGTATAAAGGCTACCTCTTTCAAGTTAGAGTCTGAGTCCCTAATAGCCTGGCACTTTGGGCAGAGACAATGTTAAATGGCTGGGAGTGACCAGACCAGCATAAGATTGTTTTGTTTTCTTCTACACTAACCAATTCTAAGACCATAGAAGACCACAGAGAACTGTGATGCTCTGGCAAACTCATAAATGTGTAGGCTTCACTGTTTTGCTCTTTGGTAGCTATTCTAAGGATCCTGAGACTTAACTCCTTGCATTTTCATGTCATACAATTCATATTCAGAATTCATATTTTTCACATACTGGAAAAATAAATATGTCAGATAACCAACAGAAATTCCAGTTCTCTCTTAGGTTGAAGAACTGCTTAATATAATGCTTTCAAATGGTTGAGGGAGGGGGACAGAATTTAAGTTGATTCATTAGTTAGATGGTGCATAATATCCACAGGGATTAAGTAGGAGACAGTTCTTACAAATGTGTCACTTCAAAGAGATGACTCAGAGACTTAAAGTTAGGCTGCTCTTTAACTGCCTTGCTAAGCCACAGTCTAAAATCACAGCATGCATAGTTACAACCTTTTCACCTTTACATACTGACAGGATCCTGACAGTTTCTTTTTTGAAGAGTTCAACACCTTTTCCACCCCCCAGTAAAAAAAGTATAATGGGAAAGAGACAAAAAGGATACAGAAATATGACAAACTTCACTTGGACAAGACTATGGGCTACACCAAATTTTCACAGTGGAGAAGCATATATGGCTATCACAGGAAATTGAATTTCTCATTTTGCTCAACTAGTGCTTGATCTATGTGCCTCTGCCTTCAGCGGGGCCTGTTTTATTTTCATCTTAAAAAGGGGAAAAAATGTTTTTCACATGCAGTTCATCCTAGCACAGGCCAACTAGAACCTCTGAAGCAACCAGCTAAAATAACTGAGACTGGCTCCACAGCTCCATGGAATCATAGAATATCTCAGGTTGGAAGGGACCCATAACGATCATCAAGTCCAGCTCCCTGCTCCTCGCAGGACTACCTAAAACTAAACCATATAACTAAAAGCGTTGCCCAGATGCTCCTTGAACTCTGACAGGCTTGGTGCTGTGACCACTTCCCTGGAGAGTCTGTTCCAGTGACTGACCATCCTCTCAGTGAAGAACCTTTTCCTAATGTCCAAGCTGAACTTCCCCTGACATAGCTTCATTCTATTTCCTCGTGTCCTATTGCTGGTCACCAGGGAGAGGAGATCAGCACTTCCCCCTCCACTGTCCCCCTTGAGGAAGCTGTAGACTGCCATGAGGTCACCCTTCAGCCTTCTCTTCTCTAAGCTGAACCAACCAAGTGACCTCAGCTGCTCCTCATAAGTCTTGTCCTCAAGACATTTCACCATCTTGGTCGCCTGCCTCCAGACACACTCTGATAGTTTGATGTCCTTCTTATATTGAGGCGCTCAAAACTGCACACAGTACTCGAGGTGGGGCTGCACCAGTGCAGTGCAGGGTGGGACAATCACCTCCCTCAACCAGCTAGCTCTGCTGTGTTTGATGCACCCCAGGACGTGGTTGGCCCTTTTGGCTGCCAGGGCACACTGTTGACTCATATTCATCTTGCCATCCACCTAAACTCCCAGATCTCTTTCCGCAGGGCTGCTCTCCATCCTCTCATCCCCAATTTGTATGTATAAGCAGGATTACCCTGTCCCAGGTGGAGAATCCAGCACTTGCTCTTGTTAAATTTCACGTGGTTGGTGATTGCCCAGTTCTCCAGTCTATCTAGGTCTCCCTGTAAGCCTCTCTACCCTCAAGGGAGTCCACAGCTCCTCCTAATTTAGTATCATCAATCAGTACAGTTTACTTCTAAATCTCCTCCACTAGAGCCTTGCCAGCTCCTTGTTATTAGCAAGGTATTATATTTGCAATTGCAGTCCACCTGCTCATAAAATGTTAAAAAAAAAAAAAAAAAAGAGGCTGAAGTTCTCTACGGGCTCATCTCACAATATGTTCCTCCATCTCTTGGTATACTGATGAACTGGACAATTAATGAGGATTTAGTAAAATTGTATTTCCATTGCTAGCACTAAGCTTCCCCACCTTTTCTGGTGGAACAGAAGGATTTTGTGTTTTGTTAATGTGCCGAATCGCTCACTGTCTTACAATTTAATTTCAGCAAGAGAACTCAGAATGGCTGCTCCCCACTATTTATGAGCATGAATAAACATTCTTGGCAAAGTGGCATGAGGCAGGAACATAACCCTTACATCACAGGCTACATTATCTTCTACCTTAGCTTGATCACAGCTTTCCTTTCAGTACAGTAGGACCTGCAGCACAGTTATGCTTCCTACCATATGACTCTCTATCTTTGGCCTGCATCAAAATCATGATGCATCTCTTTACAGAACTTTACAACCTCCGCACTGCACAGGTTCTTCTGCAGCACAGAGCAGCATGCAGGATCTGGCCCTCAGAGCTCTGTGCTTCTCTTTCCCTTACTTGTAAAATAAACCCAAAGTAGAAGGTTTCTGTGAATCTGAATTTGTTAAAAATTTCTAGCATGCTTTAAATCTGGGAAAGTTTTTACACTGTTGTTTATTTATTATCCTTGCCAGCCACCAGTGTGCTGTTTTCCAGTAGCCGTGCCTATATGCTCTGTGTAGACACACACAGTGGAAAGAGAAACCAGCTGTGCTTCACCCACTTCCAAACACCTTGCTGGAGAAATCAGCAATAAGATCACTGTAATGAACCTTCTTCCTCCACCCTCCATTTCCCTTCCAGTGAGAATTTAATGTTTACTTGGAGAGGAATGATATTTGTCCTTCATGCATCCTAGAGCTTGCTTATTTATCTTTTTTAAGTCAAGTAACTCCCCTTTTAACCTTGAACATTCCCTGGTCCTGACACAGATGATATAGTCTTGCAAAATAGGCAAGTCAATCATGTTGTTCTTCTCATTGCATAGGGTGGTAGTGGGAGAATAGAAAAACCTTCTGTCACTAAATCCTTTCCACCCACAGGCAAAAACTCTTCACCCAATTAACTAACACCAGGTGCACACTTGAATGCATCTGAGGTATGTGGTATACTTTCTGGCTCTGTTCCTAACTTGGCAGACAGACATTAAACCTGCCCCTGATTAGCCTATTTTGCTGAAGCTGCAGTGAAGGGTATCTCCCCTCTCAAGAAAAAATCTTACGCGTTTCTGTGTAAATAATGAGTGCCTTGACCATGCAAGACCCAGAGTACACTGTACCTTAAAAGGACTATCCTTTTTATGAACTGATTTGTCAAGATGGACAAGTGGCAGCAGTTCACTGCAAAACAAAAAGTATTAGCAGTGCCTGACCAGCATTTTGTGCAAATGCTGTATATGTAGAGAGTATCACAGTCCATCTCCACAGTGGGGTTCCTACCTTTATGAGTATAGGGATACTTAAGACCCTCTGGTTCCCTCCAGGTTTGCCTTCTCCCACATATATTTTTACTCTGCCAGCTTTAGCTAACAGAGAAAATATTTTTAAATATCCGTGGCCAAAATCAGTCCAGGTGCATACACTTCTCGACCTCTGAATACAACCAATGTGGCTCTTAGGGAGTCTGAACCTCCTTTAGCTCCATTTTTGACTTAGAGGATTTCAAAGCACCAAGCATCCCTGAAAAGCAGATGGTATCATTTGTAAACTTAGCCTGAGTACAAAGGAACCAAGACATCCAGGATTAGCAAAAGACTTCAAATATTTTTCCCTGAATGTTCTTGTTCTTTATTAATATTCCATAAATGAGGTGAAAGCAGACAAAATTTGTGAAGTCCTAGCCTGATCTTTGTGATGGCCAAATTCTTTTATGTAAAGCTATTGGTTTATTTTCTTGTAGCAAAGCAGCTTAACCTATAACTGATGCAACAAGCCATATTCAGGACTTTACAGTTACTACACATGACTAACCCACTTAAATAGTTAAAATCTTGGAATTCAGGATTTCTATCTAATATTGGTAACATGTACTTTCTCATTCTTTTAAGGCAGTTACAGAGCATAGATGATCAATACATAGACTAGGTGATGAATTATAGCTACTGAATGTAAACAACAGAATCAGGTTTTTAAGTGATAAAATTGTAACAGCTGTGAAGTTGCACTAAGTTGTCCCATCCCATGGATACGAAATTACTTAGTTATTATTAAGCTATTTTTGAAACTATTTTCTCTGCCACTTTATGGTACCTCAGAACACCTAGGCCAAAACACAAGCCAAATTCCTTATTCTTGGATTTGGCCACTTGAGAGGGATATGAATCTATACTTGCTCGTAACTTGAGCTTGGCCTGCCTACAGGTCTATCACCTCCCTTAAATCATCAGCTTCCCCTTTTTTCCCTCTAACTAGAAGATATTGAGGACTATGTTTTAAAATCTGAGAGACTTAAATTCACATTTAACCATTTTAAAAAAATGTGTCTTTCAGACAAATTGAGTCTCATATAACCCAGTCTATTGTGCTGTCTGAAATTAAAATACAAAACATATTGCATGTATATCCATCCCCCTGCAGATTTTCCTAAAAAGCTGGAATTCAAATCCTGGTCTGTAGAAGAACAGAAGAGCACAGGATTGGCTCAAAGATCCATTCAGCCTAGAACACCATTGTCCACTGGAGCTAGTCATGTGGCCCCAGGAAAGATATTAGAAATAGGATAAGTATAGAGTAATCCTTCCCTGGCATAAACTCCCACTCTGTAGAGATTATCATTTTAGAGAGTTGCTGTATAGGAAAGCTGCAAATGGATCATTCTATTTAATACAGCCAAGGCTGGGTCTGGTTTTCATTAATTTATCCAAATTTTAATTTTTTTTGTAATACAAGGAATCCACAATATTCTCACAATGAGCTCCACAGTTTAGTTACGTATTTATGTGAAAAAAACTCTTCCCTTTTTACCTTACATTTACTGTCAAGCAATGCCAGTTTGTGCTCCCTGTTTTTCCTGTTGTGAGAGAGAGTGAATAATTTCCCTTGTTCATCTTATCTACACCTTCCTCTTTGTATATGTCCCTATCATATCATTCTTCATCTTCTTCTATTCCAGGGTGATAAATCTTAATCAATTCAGTCTCTCCTTGTCTTTAGTGTTGCTCTGTAACTGCTTGTTGCCATTCACTGTATCTTTGCTAATTCTTCCATAGCAATTTTGAGATGCAGTTGATTTGGCTTATTTTCGTTGGAAATGAGCGGACAATTCTTCACAAAATAAAATATTAAATGCTGTATCCAAAATATAATGTCATATGTACTAAGCTTTTTGTTTATCAGCTAGAATGTTTCCATGCATTAAGAGAATTCCACGTATTGTCTGCCTAGGACAGACATGAAAAAACACTCTTGCACAGCCATAGAATAACTATATACTTTTTTTATGTCACCACAGTGTTCACCAAGACTGAGACTTTTTAAGTGACACACTCCCGGTTACTTATTTGAAAGTGTATCTATACCTTTTAATCTTTATCTATCTTCCCTACCCTAATCCCATATTGGAATTTGTCCCAATATTATTATGTACTTCTGGCCTACAATCAATATTTGAATCACCACTGGTCATTTCTAAAAATCTTCACTGATGTCAGACTTTCTAATATGTGTCTTCTTATTTTATCTAAAAAATGAATTGTTATGAGTAACTAGTTGTAACCTGGGTGATAAAGGTTAGGAAAATCCGGAGAACAGATTTTCTCTGAGTATAGTTGGTATAATTATTGTCTTAATCTCAACATCCTAGAATTTTCTAGTTTTTCTCTTTTCAGTGATACAGTCTGGGAGCCATTAACACAGCTAAGGGCAACAAGCAAGTGCAAAGAATGAATGTTCTGATTCAGTTTATGTTACAGGGCAGCATGAGCTATATCCCTAAATAATTATTTAAGAATTTTACACCAGGATTAGTTATTCAGGAGCTGGAGAACATGTCACAAAATAAAATTATTTTTTTAGTGAGCCACCCTGTAGTGATTTTTGGTGGTGGAGGAAGTGATAATACAGATCAGACAAATGCCAAGTAAAAAGCAGTAATTAAATTTTGGGCCACATACCTACTGGTACACATAGTCCTATTTCAGTAGACCCAGGCTAGTTTGTATTAAAAGCCATTAGGAATTAAAATGGATACCAAACTCTTCCACCTCCCCGTACAATAACATCCATATGGCTTTCTACATATTGTTGCAAATTCAAATCGCTGAGGAATTCCATGCAGTGCTTTTATCCTCTCACCTAACAAATCATCTATAAAGCTAAGTACCCTTCACATGGTATTTGTATTAAGGGGTCATCTACTGTTTTCACAGACGGCTCTTTGTTATTGGCATGTTTAGGTTCTGCATATAAATAGCACAGATTTATAATCAAATATTTTTTTGCAAAGTCAAAACATTTAGAGGAACTGGATGAAAAAGTGACTGGAGGCAAGTCTTTGCCATCTACTTTCCCACTTCTCCATGGCCTCTTCTTACTAGTAGCAGGCCGTCTATAGTTTTCTAGGAATTAAGTACACATCTACCCTGTCCACAGGGCAGATAAATCAGAGTTTATGCAATGTTGTTTGAAGATTTTTTTATATGCCTATTAGTAGAGGTAGAGGAAACAGAGTGGAAGGGAGGGGATAAAAGCTTGCTGACTCTGCAGGTTCCATCCTGTAAGTTCAGACAGTTTGCATGACACCCCCACCCCTTCCACCACTGTATGTCAAAGGTGACATCTTTGCAATAGTTAAGAGAGTATCTTTTTTTCTTTGCCTTGTAAAAAACATTAGTGCAGATGAATGAGTGAACCAGTCAGGGAAAAGATAATTCTAGATTTGTCTTTTAAAATGGACAATAGGAGATATTTTTGTAAGACTCTGAAAACAGGACAAGCATATACCGATACTTCCCACAGTGGTACACCAGATGCCAGCAATCTGTGATTCAAGGACTCTCAGAGCAAGATGCAGTTTCATTTTTAATTCAGTTGGTCACCTTTGAATTCTATCACTTTAACCAATGATGTTTAGAACCCCTATAAACTTTTTCCCCATAACCTCCTAAGGCATGATGCTCCACTTTTAACCACATGTTTTATGAAGGAATATCTCCTTTGGCTAGTTTCTAAGCAGGATCCAGGAAACACAGGTGAGCAGAGCAAAGAGCAGTTTTATCACCTAAAGCCCAAACCTCTTGAGTATTCCAATGCTTATCTTCTTCAGAATGCCAAAGGAAGTAAATTCTGAAATGGCCTTCAGAGTCTGGGCTACCATTGTATGCTGTTCATTTTCAAATCAATGGCATTACTAACTACGATTTCAATGAAAGATTAGTCAGCTTTAAGTTCACCCTATTACCTCTAACAGTTCTTTTTTCTTTTTCACTGTGTAAACTCTGCATCAAAGCACCAAAGCAAAGATATTAAACTTGTTCAGCAGCTTGCTTTGATTTTATTTCCCTGGATAAGAGGCTGACTCAAACCTCATCATTAAGGGTCACAGAAAATGAAGGGAGCTAGGAAGGCTTCACATACAGATTTAGAGCCATTTCATGTATCAACAATCTGCTTGCAAGGCTGAGCTTTTCTTCCTTAGCTTATGCAACATAGCACTTCTTTGAAGCTATTGAAGACAGCACAATGAAAGTGTGTTTTGTGAGGTGCTTCTCATAAAAACATTGTACTATTGCTTTACATAACTCAACAGCTAGGCACAGTAAGTAGGGAGGAAGGTCCAGGGCCAAGACCTTCCTGGTCTTGTTTTCTGACGAGTGCAGGAGCTGACAGAATAGATGTGCTCTGGGAGTCTGGAGGTCAGGGAGGATGTTCTGCACTGTCGGTGGTGCCAGAGTGCAGGACTCTGACCAGATTCCTTTAGATATTCTACACATGTGGAGTTTAATGTGTAATACAGGATTTACTTATTTTAAGTTATTTTAGGTTACATGGGATTTCGATTTAGCAGAGAGATGCAGGAATGCATTTGAATCACAGTGCAAGTACAAATTGCACTTAGCGGAGTGCAGCAATTGCAGTATTCAGTTGAATCACAATACAAACAAGAATTTCCTTACTGAGTTCTATGATATCCTCACCATCACGACACCAGACATCCCCAGTCACTACAAAGGATACATGGGTTGAAACCAGTTCAAGCTTATTGCTCTCCTCAAAGGTCTTTTGTTTGTTGCTGAACTTGGATTCTCTATGTGACATATTTTTTGCATTTTATTGATTAACTAAGGGATGAACAGTTACCAAACAGCTGATATAACCATTCATACAAAGCAAAGGCTCCCCTCTAGTCACCTTTGCCATGAGTTCAGCATCCTTTACAACAGCCATGGTCAGTCACTCCGCACATTGTCCTTGGCCATCTCCTCTGAGCCTTCCATTGTAAGGGCTCATTGTTCAGTTACAGATGGCCATATCAGAGAAGGATAAAAAGAAAGGCAGGCAGAAGAAAAAAAAGGCAGATGTTTACTGAGTAAAGAATACAGAAATGAAAGCCAAAAGTGTTAAATTCTACCAGGTAATTGCAATCAAAGGCTATATAATATAATGAATATAATATAAATGAGGATGAGAAGAAAAGGTCAGAGGAGGTGTAGAAGTTGTTCATGCCTTTATGTAGGTGTAGATGGATGAAATATCCAAAAGGCTTTGGATGGTTTGGTTTATCTGTCAGCTATATGTTCCTGTGAGAAAATGACTTCCTTCTTTCTGTGAGTCCTGCTCCCCTGCTAGACCCCAGCAAGTTAATAAGAAATCTCTCTTATTCTCATACAGCTCAATAATTTCAAAATCATCAGTAGTTTTTACTTAGTTTAAAATAAACCTTTTCTAGTGCTTTACCTGATGTCTCAGACTTACAGAAATGTGCTGATATTCTTGTGAGAATAGAAGGAAATGAAAGAGGAGGAGTTTTGTTTGTTTGGTGGTATTTTTTTTCCCTCTCTCTGCCTCTAAAAGAGTTAACTTGATACTTGGACTACAGTTCATAGTGGGGTAAGGTGAGCATGAGAGGCTATTGTTATATGCAGACTGATTTCACCATTTCAGCTCAACAGCATTTTTAAATCTTTGCCATTTGCCCAGCAGCTGTGTTATCTCATAAACACAAGAATTTTCACTAAGGGATGTTAGCCTCAGCGAAACTATAACAAACAAACAATTTAAAGACAAAGTTTTATTAGCTGCATAAAAGAAGGATCTGCACGATTTATCCATCTACCCTAACAAACCTTCATCTTTTGTAAGCCTCAGACAATTGCTTATACACAGTGATTGCCTACTGTTTAACAACAAAAAGGAAGTATTATGATTGCCAGTCTTTTCAACGTAAAGTCCTGCACTTAAGACACTTTAAATAATTGGACAAAATGATGGTATAAAACTCATCAGGATATACTGCTGATTCACACACTATCATCATTGATTGGCCCAGGTGCATTAGAGCCTAGCAGTTGTTGTTTGTTCTTGTTTTGTTTTGCATTTCTCCCTCCTCCTCCCTCTCCTCCATGTGGTTAAGTCTTATATTATTTGAAAAATTAATTCAGAAATGGCAGCATGTCAAAGCAGTTCTAAATAAACATGGTTTCAATTTAGAGTAAATGTTTAAGCTGAGAGACAAGAGAGACAGCCTGGTTTAGCAGCCAAGACATTGGTATGGTAGTTACAAGAGACTGATTCCATGCTTAGCTTTCTTATTTGTTTTTTCAAAGTTCTATACTATGCTTCCTTATAATGCCTATTTGCACTATAAGACCAACACTATAGAAACCGTCTAGATTTTATGCATGTATAGTGGCTAGTATGATGGTATTCTGAACTCAGTTAGAGCCTTGATGTGCTCTTGTAATGAAAATAGTAAAGGTAAGAAATTTATGCTGCTGAAAAGCAACTTGTGGATCACTTACCTACTTTGAATGCTTACTTTAATTTTGAAAAAGAAAGAAAAAAAAAGAGTTTATCACATCTTTCGTCTTATTATGAAGAGAATCAAACTCTCCACTCTGCAAACAGCACTAAACGGGAATTTAAAAAGCTTTCAAGCAGCGTTACAGTTACCAGTACTACAAGCAAGATTTTTTAAAATCTTATTTTAGTTTAACTGGTTTGTATTTAGGCATAATATCAATGAGAGCAGCCTAAACATTTAAATGTTATTGTGTTGTAAAATATTTAGATAGTAAAATCTTCATAGTTCATTAAAACATATACTACATTTTCCCTCTTTTTCAATAGGGGTTACATTTGATGACATCTGATGCAAGAAGCAGACTTGCAAAGTCTTTTCGAAGGAGGAAAAAAATACACATTCAGAAGTAATTAAAATAATCTCTAAAATATAGGAATCCTTGTCAAAGTACCTCATCTAAAACTTCTCTCTTCATTAACCCACAAAGCTCAAAAGTGGCATATGATTTATAATTAACAAAGTGAATCAGTCTGTTAAGCACTGTGTTTCCCTATTTGTTTCTTATTTAAGAACATGCCCCAAGTTCTGTAAAGGTATCTATTTTTTTCTTAATATTCAGAAATAATCTCAAATTCAAATAATTTTCAAATAATTCTCATCCAATGAATTACTCCTGCACTGCAATCTGTTTTTCTATTCACAGTGAATGGATGGACAGCTACGTCACATGGAACTGTTTCTATTGGGCTGATTGGATAAAACTTTCTTAATCAAGAGAAAAATATGGTTTAAAAAAAGCAATAAATGGTTCTCTGACTATCACAAGGTTAGCTACTTCCCAATACATTTTATGAACAAAAATCGATTCAGACCTATGTCCAGAAAGAGCCACTGAAAAAAGGTAAACAAAGTTGAAGAGAAAACACCAAAATTCTTGGAATTTAATGAAGGCTGTTTTCACTGCATTCAATCAGCAAGATACTAATTTGTGAAGTGTTTCTACATTTCCTGTTCATTGTCAATTACTAATCTGCTGGATTAACTCTGAGTTTGCTGAGACTTCCAAAGGGGCTGTGCAGTCTCCATGGGGAGCATTTACCAAATAGGAAGCCTTATTAAAACTTTTTACATGTACTAAAAATACTAAGATGGGATGAAACCCACCATCAGTCATGCAAAGGTCTTAGATGACATCTATCAAAATAACCCATCTATACAAAACCAAGGGCCTTCATGTTTGCAGCCATTTATACTGTAGGATGATAAATAAAAATCTGAACCATATTTGGAAACAATACCTGTAAAATCCATTGGATAAATGAGAAATGCATGGAAAGAGAGACAATCCTCTGATATCTTGGAACAGAAATCCAATCTAAGTAACTTTTCCATCCAGGTGATATTTGGGTCAGCTATGGCCACTTGATTTCTCAATTTGTATAACAGTTCTTGAATTTTAAAAAAGGGAAAAAAAAAACCAAAACAACCCAGATAAAACAGTGGGTAATTAGGATATTAAAGTGGCCATTCTAGGCCTCACACTGCAATCCCACTTGCACTTTAACAGGTTAGATAAAGGTTGTGCAGTGTCACTCTACAAACATATGCTATAAATTGCTTCTTTCTTTGAAGTACAAACTATGTACTCAACACTCACAGCAGAAGGAAGTTATATTATTCCAGAATAATATCCTACTCTCCCGAAATAAAACATATTAAGATGATCCTGAAGGAACTGAAAGTTACTGCTTTCCTTTTCAGGATATGGTTATGCTCTCTTACTTTTTATTTAGCTTATTCAACTTTCTTAAGGTCTAATTCCAAGTTAGCAAAAGTGAATAGACTCTTTTAATTAACTTTTCTCTATACTGGTTCAGGCCCTAAATCTTTTCCTCATAAGTCATGTCTTCCAGCTCTAACTTATTATATCCTTTTTGGAATTCCAAAAGGAATTCCCTGCAACAAGATTTTCCACATCTCTAGCAGAATTTCTAACTGAGAAAATTACTATGCAGTCCTTTTTTATTTTCCATAAATTTCAGCCCCTTTTAAAGATATGGAAGCTCATTTCTAATTCAACTAACTAACTCCACCTAAGACTTTTGAGGAGACTAGGAAGGAGACTTTCAAAGACACTAACAGCAGCCAGGCACCAACATTCCACTGATAGCTAATAGGGACCGGGCACCTGTGCCTTTGAAAATCTCCCCCCAGTCAATCATGTTTGACAATTATTCATCAACTTTTCCTACTGTTGTACTGAAAAAATGTGAGCTGTCACTTTCAAGACTGTTCCTGTACACAAGAGAAGCCAAATCCATATCGATCAAAGTGACATGTTTGTAGTGCAAAATAAACTGAAACATCTATATAAGTTATGGCTTGTTATGTTTGGTGATAAACAGATGCTTTAATTAAGTTTGAGTTTCAGAGCCTTTTAAACCTACTGCCTGAATTTTATCACCTATAAATAAAGAGGCCTTTGGAAAGAGGAATAGATAAGCATGAGTATTGATTTTGGTTACAGATGTGGACCTAAGTTCCAGCAGTTACAGAAAGTAACATACAGCTTGCCCCTTTTAAACTACATTTACCTGCAGAAAACAGTCTGTTATATTCCCTTCAAGAGCACAGAAGCGCTGAAAACTTACAATAGCGCATTTCGGCAGGGGAAGAAGTTAAGTGACTGCAAAGATACAGAGTTTCCAAACAGCATCTGGATACAGCAGTAACCTTTAACCTTGTCACCATCTATGGGTGTCCCAGGCCCTGTTTATGAGAAGTTTTGGTAATTAGATTCTGAAGTATAGAAATATAAAGTGCAGGTGATACCACGGGGCAGATTCTGAAATAGATGAGCACCTCAGTTCCTCTTTCACAAAGAAAGGCTGAAGGCTTTGGAATTCATAGTGCACTTTCATATTGGCACTTCCAAATATTTCTGCAGTGAATACTAAGCTTGCTTGTGCTTAATTTTGCCTCCTTTCAGATGGATGAAAATAGAGGCACTATGTGCTTATGGGTAGAATTAGTGTCACTTAGATGCATAACTTTTGGGTGGCTAATCAATGAGTATAGCTCATTCTATACTCAAGGGAGAAAATCAGGCCACTACAGTGAGGATTTCATACTGTATATGTATACATATATATAAAAAATGCTTCATGAATTGCCCTTAGGATGCACCCATGTATCTCTACTGACTACAAAGAAAGGCTACAGACTCACTAGTACTAGAAGCCCAATTCCTAAAATTTATTTTCTAAAATTTATTACCTCAAATTTGTTGAGGCAGACTGTATTCCAAAAAACTTTTTTAACTCTTACACTGTTTTATTGGAACAGCTGGACAGAGAATCCTAAATAGTCCCAACTGGATTTTTTATACCTTTGGTTTACCTTACTGTCTCTGGCTCATCCCTTAATAAAGTCTCTACTGATGGTATTTTAAACAGCTTTGTAGGTTTCAGGGAATGAGAAATGTAGAGCATCTTTTTGCTATACTTTGAACAAATCTTAGATTAATACAATGCTTAAGAGGAGAGAAAGCTATAAGGGTAGAGGATTTGTGATCACTTATTTCTGGGACTTCAATTATTTGTCAGTCCCATAAAAAGATCAGACTTTGCATCATTTTAAGGCAGAGATTGTGTTCAGTTTTGTCTGTCAGAGATGTCTAGCCTTCAGATTTTTGTTCTTATTCAGGCCTGAAACTTAACATTAAATGGGAAACTACTAAATTGTCTTCAAGCTGAAAAAAGTTTACAAAGTATCATCATCAAAAAAACAAGCTTGAAGTCCCTCTAATTCTGACTCCTCATTCCCTCTACTTAATCCTCAGACATCTTGTTTATTATAATAGATTTTACATTGTCTTTCTTTCCTTTAAGAGGTGTAGTTTATAGCATATCCAAAGCTAACTAGCTCTGATACAAATAAGATAAAACTGGTGCTAGTTATTGCTGAGAAGAGAGCACAAACATTAAGAGAAACAGCCCAGTAAAAAGGCAGAGCTAATGGATCTATTTGGAATCTGTTTATTGGCTTTCTACTTGCAAACTTTGCCATCAAGTCATAATACGTCCAGCTCAGAAACAGGTTATGCTGTTACTATCCAAAAACTGATGACACAGTATTTTGAAGAAAATTCCCCCTCTGTTCTTTTAGATGATAGAAAAGAAAGCCTTCCCAGAGTTTCTTCAGATCTAACCCTGTTATAAAGTTTTGAACTTTCTATATCCACTTCTGAAATGTCAATATTTGGAAATATTAATGTGCCAAATTTTATCTAATTCATCTCAGTTTTGATATACCATCTATTACTGAGACTGTAGGGCTGAGCAACTACTTTAAGACTCCCAACCAGCCTGAACATGTTCGTCAAAGCTGATAGCAAAAGGAACTTTACTCTGGCCTGTCACACACAACACTCAAACATTCATCATTCTTTTAGGTGATTTTATTATTGCTTTCCAGGTATTGATTAAAAAGGTGAACATCTCTCGCCATTGTGACAATTCAAGAAAAATAAAAAATCAGAAAAAAATCAGGTTTGGTGTAAGAGTTCAATAAAAATTCTGCTCAGCACACAACATTGGTTTGTAGGGAAAGACCAAAAAGAAGGAATATTAAGGATTAGGGAAAGACTGGGAAAGCCTTGATATTTGGTATGTTTTAATTCAGTTATATAAACATATGGCAGGTCCTTCCATCTAATTGGCATACATTTAATTTTTGTCTTATGTTAAAAAAAAAAGGAAGGAGCGGGTGGATTTTTGAGGACATGTTAGGAAACTCATGTGAAACACAACTTTTCAATGATCCATGGAAAAGAGAAATTTTGTTTATTCAAAAGAGAAATTAACTAAGAGGGAGAAAAAGAAAGAATCTGTGAAGAGCCCTGTCATGGTTTAACCCCAGCTGGCAACTAAGCACCACACAGCCGCTCGCTCACTCCCCCCCGGTGGGATGGGGGAGAGAATCAGAAGAGTAAAAGTAAGAAAACTCGTGGGTTGAGATAAAAACAGTTTAATAAGGAAAGCAAAAGCCGCGCACGCAAGCAAAACAAAAGAAGGAATTCATTCACTCCTTCCCATGGGCAGGCAGGTGTTCAGCCATCTCCAGGAAAGCAGGGCTCCATCACGCATAACAGTTACTTGGGAAGACAAATGCCATCCCTCTGAATGTCCCCCCCTTCCTTCTTCTTCCCCAGCTTTATATCCTGAGCATGACATCATATGGTATGGAATAGCCCTTTGGTCAGTTTGGATCAACTATCTTGGCTGTGTCCCCTCCCAACTTCTTCTGCACCTGGCAGAGCATGGGAAGCTGAAAAGTCCTTGGCCAGTGTAGCAACAACTAAAACATCAGTGTGTTATCATCAACATTGTTTTCAGAACAAATCCAAAACATAGCCCCATACCAGCCACTATAAAGAAAATTAACTCTATCCCAGCCAGAACCAGCACAAGCCCAAAGAATATAAATAATGTTTTTGGAAAAGACAATTTTTTAATCACATTTGCTATTCTTGAAATTACAAAAGCATGGAAATTTAAATTGAATGTAAAAGGAAACACATTTAAAAAAACCCCAGAAATTATTTTCAAACAATGAATAAATAACCTGTGGAATTCATTTCCACATGATTCTACACTGACCATGGAATTGATAGCATTCAAATACATCAGAATCCACAAAAATCCAGTTTACAAGGAATAATTTTCCATATGTCACATTTAAGGCATCTTGACAATAAAAGAATGGATTCTCAATTAGGATAAAATTCACCTCTTAAAATTCAGAGAAGTCAAGCAAGATATAATAATCTGCCTGAATTGAAGATTCGTCACCTAGAAGAACCAAGCTATTATCTATACTAGGAATATGGCCCAAAATATTTTTGTGTTAAAGTAGCTAATTTAGAGCTCAGTTGATAGCAGCTCTCGCAGGTCAGTTGTGAGATTTGAACAATTCAAGCACTCTCACTGCAGAGATCAATGAAAAAGGAACATTTTTTAAAGTGTGAACTGTCTATTGTTTGCTTTATTTTTATTACTGAGTTGATGTGTATCACCTCTGAAACAGTGGGCAACACAGATGAGAGCTGAGCCAAGGCTCTACTATGACACAAGTCACTGACTGGTTAAAAAAGTGTGGATCTATTTGTCTAGAAAAAGTTCCAAACTTGTTTCAACCTCAAGGACATTTTGCCAAGAGTGCTATGTGTTCTGAGCGAATATTAACTGCTGAATTTTCATCTTTGATTCTCTTTTCCTTTTTTTTTTTTCATACAATAGGCTAAAAAATGGAGATACATAACGTTTTTGACAAGGATGACATCTTAATTAGGCTGAAGAGTTATGCTTGTTATCTCAAAGGATTTTAGACCTCCTCTACACAACAGCCAGTGTGTTTGTTTATATAGATATGTGTTCCTCTTTCAGCACTGAATTCCTCAATGTGACTGGGAGAAAGTGAACAATCCTCATGTTGCTGGAATCCACTTAGCTTAACTCTAGAGGTAAAGTGCTAAATTTTCAATCTTTGTGAATATTATTCTGTCTTGAGAAAACTACTATGCACAAAGTCACCTATGATCAAAAGAATCACCAAAAATATTTTGTTGGTTGGTTTGGTTTTGGGTGGGTTTTTTGTTTTTTTGGTTTTTTTGTAAGGACTGTCATGCAGCTAATTGACACATAGGATGCAGTTATTGAAGAGGAAGTGATTTCAATGTATGTGTATCTTCTCCATGGTTTATTTAACTAATTACTTCTCAGTAGAAAAAAGTTGGATGGTACAGTGAAAAAAAAAACAGCAGTGCTCTTTTCTGGCTTTGCAGTACACTTCACATCTTTGTCTGCACTTCATGTAACTATTAACAGCCATGTCACATGTTTAAATCAGTAACTTCTTACCAGTAACAGCTCACTAACTTCCATCCATTTTGGTTGTAAATAATAAATAAGGTGAAAAGCAGAAGAGCAATTCTTAGATATAAGTTGCATGGTGTATTAAGAAAAAATAAAAACCACTGTTTGGATTAATTATATATTTCATAGCAAATTCCAGTTCACACTATTTCTTGCATAATGCAACAGGAATGACCTTTCTGATTACTACATTGTCCTCTTAGTAGATACTATAGTTACTTGACTGAATCTTTGCAAAAAGGTTAACTGTGTAAAGGAGACTTGGAGTCAGTTTTAACATCTCCGAGGTTGTTTTCATGATCCATTCTCATTTGATCCAAAAAGGCTAGCATAGTTGATAGTATAAAATAATTTTACGGGCACTACAGCTGTCAAAAGGAAGAGCAAATATTCATTCTCTAACATGTTTTACTTGGTTATCCTTGGTTTTTTGGATGAGGATGATTATGATTGCTATTATTTGCTGATTTATAAAGGAGAGATGACATAGGACAAGTTAAGAAATATTTTGTACTGGATTTGGCAAAAAGTCTAATATTTTCTCAAAGATAAGTTGTTCCCATGGGACACCTCATAGATTTTGTATCATAGGCAAATTAAGAATTTAAAACAAAGATGCCTCTTAAGAACTAAAACATCGGGGAAAGAGCATGCTGAGCCTCCATTGACCCACCACATATCCACAAGCATGACAAATTTGTTCAAAACAGAGAAAAAATATGTTATTAAAAGTTCATAATGCTTTGAGTTTGATTTCCTCTCTTTCCCCTGTCATTAATTACATCCAGTCATTCAGGAGCAAAAGCTACTCAATGGTACAAAATTGTATTTAAATGTCCCATTTTTGTGCATATTACAGATACTTATCACATTATGCATAAAAAAGGATCTTAGCAACCGTATAGTCGAAGCTGTTAGTGCGTGGTTAGATTGAATCTCTTAAATGTCAGACGTGGTGAGTCTTTTAAGTAGTATGAATTGTTCCAAGGATTTAGAAATGCAGTCAAGAAATTGCTGTGCACTGTTTGTATTAACAATATCAGTTCAAATAAGCACATCTATTCTAAACTTATATATCTACTCTGTATATATAGTACATATCTATATCAAGATAGAAAAGAATAGGGTGAATAACTTAAATGTGATAGGTCTCAACTTTCCAACTGTTTGGAAATTACAGCTCATGCTGGATTAAACAGCAGCAAAAACTGTACAAGACAAAAGTTGCCCTTTGAAATCTTTATTCTGTATTCTTACACAAAATATTAATGATACATATACTTATGTATAACGAGTGTGGCTATACTTCAGTTTAGTCTTGACTTTATTTTAATTATTTAGAATTCGTCACTGGTGGATGATTGGGCATGTTAGTCATAGTTTAGGAAGAGTTCTTCCTTTAGAAAAACTATATTATGGACTATAAATAAGAGGCTAGAAATAACAACAAAAAAGCATTAGAAGAAAAAAACAAAGCAAGTATTGTGGCTTTGCAGAAGCAACGGGAATTTCACATTCCATAACAATTCTTAAAATCTCCAAATGCTCTTGGTAAAGGGAAAGTACTTTAAAGCACTGTTGAAACTGAATCATGATTCTCATTTGTCACCAATTAGTGCAAATGAATCAAAGGAAATTCAACAAAAAGACAGTCTATATTATAAACACACACACACAAGTTAGTTAAATATACAACAGGCACAGACCGCTTTCTGTTGCACTTCCTTTGCTCTGTCTATCCATGCTGTATAATGAGGAAATCCAGTATTCAAAACCCAAATTGCACAGTAAGGTGTTTGAAAGCAAGATCTAGATTTTAATTTGAAATGCCTTGCTTAATGACATTCCTTTTCACAGGTGAGACTGCTAAAATAAAGAAAAATTGATTTTTCCTATATCTCACAGAACAATAATCTTAGGCTTGGAAAATAGGAAACTAAAGCATTTTATCTTTGAATTACTGTTTCGAACTATGAGTCAGAATATATAACCTGCTTTGAATCGTGACATGTTCTCCATATCACAAAGCCCAGTCACTCATACTGAAGATAAATTAAGCATGATCTTGTGGGAAAACAGTAAAAAAATAAAATAGTTATTTAGCGTATTTAAATAATGCAAAACTATCAATTTCTCTTTAGGTAATTATGGGTGAAAAATGTAATTCTGCCTTTCAGATCTTTCTGTGCATCTCCATGTATACAGATTTGAGGTAGTCTGGAGAGGTTAGGGTTTTATTTTCACAGAAACCAAACTATTTGCTGTCTTAAATAGTAGTGGGCTGCTCATCAACTATTATAATTTTCATGTGCAAGTTTAATGATAATGAAAAAACATTTAGTAGTTTTGTGAATGTAGAAGGACCGGTCTCTTGTAATATGCAGATCATATGACATGGTTTACCTATTTCAAAAGGAAAATAAATGCCCTGCATTGCACATCTGTCTCCATAAGATGTCTAGCCAGCAATGTACTGTAGGAATCGGAGTGATTGAATGTAAGTGGATTGCTGAAGAAGGGGAAGAGAGCAAGAAAGAGTATAAAAACATCTTAATGATGAGAGTCAAGTCAAACTGAATAAGGGTCTGTAAGCTTTACGCCATGGCTTCTTTAACATAAAAGCCAAATAAAGGGACTGCTATGTTGGAGAAAGAAAGGTTCTGCTCTAAAGGGGATTCGAATATTTGCAAGACATGCAAATGGTGTCTGAATTTGTTTGAATTTTTACAGGCTAAAAACCTGAAAAGACAAATCCAAATTCAATTTAGCTGTTTCTTTAAAAAGGCTGACTTTTTTTCCTTCTGGTTTGGAGTTTTATTGTAAGTCAAAGACAGTCTAACTTCATTAAGAGGAAACTTGTACCCCTGTTTCAAAGGCATGAAACGCAGTCTGTGTTTTCATGCTACAATTAAGAATGTTTAGCATGGTTTAGCTAATTCATTTGATGGAATGTATTGATTACAATGGACTTTTCCTTTGAAGCTTAGAGTTGGTTATTCAGTGAAACTCAGGTTATACGTATCAAACTGAGCAGAAAGAAGACCAGAGCTGCTGAGCTGAACATTTTACATTGCTTTATTCTACATTTAAATCAGCAGCATTTTACATATTTCTCAGTGGGAAGTGTTTTCAAAAGAGGGAAAGAGGAAACTGGAGTGGAGATCCAGAGAAAGACGAGTACTACATTCGTTTCCTTGGTCTGGCAGCTGGTAGCTGATAGCAAATAGCCTTGGGCACATGAACTGTGCTGTAAACTGGAAGAATAAAGAAGTTCTTCAAAGGAAACTATGCAATTTTTTTCCCCAAATGGCATGAGCCATTCATATGCATCATTAGATAGATTACAGTAGAAATTCAAGTAAACTACATATGAATAAGCCTGAAATAACCAAAAGACATAAAGAGATTAAGTTTCTAGTCTTCCTGGTTTTAGATGCCACTGGTGTAAATGAAAGAGAGATTAATTATTAGCTACATTGAATAATAACATAGCTATACATAAGCAAAGAGTAACGGGAAGACTGTGTAAGGTGGTGGTAAAATGAAGGAACCATTATCTTTATATTGGGGAAAAAGTCAAATTAATCAAAAGTCATTCTAAAATAGTGTTTTTGAGGGAATAGTGAACTTCAGGCATCTGAAATGAGTAAGTGTACATCAAAGTTAGATATTTTTCTTAAATTTCATAAACATTTTTCAGAATTCTATATTCAGTGATATATCAGTTTTACATTCTCCCTTGTTTATGAATTGTGGAACAGCTGGCCCATTTAACAGGCAAAGATATCTCCCAAAGTCATCTTCTTGCATGGTCTATCCAGTCTAACTTTAGAAATCACATCTCTGTCTACATCAGTATATTATAGCAAAGCTCAAGGGAAAAATTCAAGCTGTGACTCCCTTATTATGAACAAAATCTAATGATCAGATAAAGGGTTTAAATCTCTGAAATTATCTTCCCACTTGATTAAGCAAGCTCAGGTTTGATTACAATTTTGTGGTTCATTATACAAATTATCTTTTTTTCTTCTACAGGATCTTAGGGAGAAAAGAGATTCCTAATGTTGGCTTATGCAGAACATTATGTTGCATTTAAATTCTTTAATGTTTGGAGAAACAATCTATTAGATAATGTTTAAGTGAAAAGATAATGAATAAAATACAGACAAAAATATATGATTTGCTAGTTATGTGTTTTATATGTTGAGAAATTTGGATGGCTACACATGAAGATTGGAAAAATAAGGGGTAGGAAAAGTATATTTTCTAATTTACAAAAATTTACAAATTAAGAATGTAAAAGCAGCCACAGTGGATTAGAGATCCATACAGTCCAGCATTTTGTTTCTGACAACCATCAAAAGTGATGCCTAGGAAATAGAAAAACAAAAGGGCATGAAAATACGATATTTCACATGAGTTTTCTCCCAGTTTCCAATGACTTGGGGCTCAGGATGGATTTTTATCCCATTAACTTGTCCAGTCTTATTTTCAATTTATATAGCCTTTTACTGTCTACAATGTCCTAGAAGGAATTCTACAAATTAACTACCCTTTGCATGAAAGGTTCACCTCCTTTCACTTTCTTTTGACCTGCTATCTGCTAGCTTCATTTGAATACCTAAACTATCTATAGTTCTTCCACACTTCTGCACATGCTCCAAGCCAAGGCAGAGATGTTAGAGAGGTGAGTTTTTGTGGGTTTGGGGGTTTTTTTTTTGGTCAAGCAAACAGTTAAATGAAATTCAACTTACTTCAGAGGAGTTACAGTTCAGATTCAGCTCAAGCAATGACTAAGCAATAGATAACTTAAAAAGTTATCTAATCATGCTCTTCCTTCCCTCATTAGCTCTAAAAATTGTCAGTGGCAACTCAACAAATCATAGCAAATTAAGCATCAAAAGTTTTAAAAGTGATGAGTGTAAACGTACTGATGAACAAAATTCAAAGACAGTTTGCCAATTTTTGTTGAGAAACTAAAATAACCTGATAAATGTTTAGTGAATAACTTGTGGTAGAAACCTCTTGTGTCATTATTTTCCTCATGAAGTTTTATGCATCTTCTAGCTTTTGGATATGAAGCATCATGAAAGCATTTGAGAGTATTCTAACAAGGTATATGTGTCCATGGGGGAACATGTGCCTGTTAGCACGTATAGGCTAACACTGTCCTCTGTTGGACAGTCAAACCTATTCCAAAATTGTCTTATGTGTCATATTTGTGTCAGTTCAATATAGTGTTCTGATCAACCTGTAGATACCATGTGTTCCTAATCCATTATTTATTTTTTGAGTTGCCATGTGTTCTAAACATGTAGCATATAATGCAACAGTTATTTTTCTTCTCCAGCAAGAAAAGGTGTAGGTGTCTCCATAAATAGCCCATCAAGTAAGAAAAAGTAGAAGAGCAAGATCACTGTTTTTTTATTTTATCTTGTTAAGTTAAGTTAATTCTATTAATCCAGCAAACAAATCTAATTAAAGTTTTTTATAATCAACTAGACTGAATACTTAGACTCGGATTATATGCTTCCAGTCAGGTCCAGAGCATAATATCTAACTTCCTTTAGTCAGCCTTAGGATTTCAGGTTTTCATTTGGACCCTGCAGTAGATCAAGAAAAGATGCGGTCACTGCAACTGTACTGAAGATATACAAGTCAAAATTACTGGCACAATCATTTAAAAAAAAAAAAAAAGTTTAAAAATCAATGAGATCTAAATGCAACTAAAGATCATTTTATATTGCAAAATTTTAATACTTTGGCCATTCATCTTTTACATGCTTCCCTCCCTGTAACTATAACACAACCTTTTAAACAAATCTTCTTTTACCATTAATATTTCAACATTTATACTTTTTTTGTTCTCTTAATACTTTGGATTTTTTGATGTTGACATATATTATTTGAAAGTCTGTAACAGTTTAGTCATTTAGAAAATTTGATTTTTTTTTTTTTTATAAATTTCAAATAAAAATTAGTTTGAGACTACTTCGAGAGTTAATTTGACTATTATCACTGGAAAGAGGTAGGACTTTCAGCCATGGTAACAAAGAACTTAAGAGTATGGTTTAATAAGTTTCCTTCTGCCTGACATGAGTCTAAAAAAATTTGGATGAGGAAGGAATGAACCAGTCTTTAGAATCACAGTTTGAGTGGTCCTACCATGAGGTGCCCCATCAACCAGGTTGAGGCACTACTTCTCACCCATGTCAATAAATGCTTTAGAAACATCATTAGCCTTTCTTATATCTTTGGGAGAGTTTTCCAGGCTGTGGCTCCCAAGTGGAGTGAGGAAACTTCTGAAGCCTAGCATCCTGTGTCTCAGGGTATTTTAGATTCTTGGTGAATACACAGAGTTTAGACAATTCCACACTGTTTTGAGTCTCATTCCAGTGTACCTTGTACAGACAGCCAAAGTGCCTACCATACAGTCAGAATTTCCAAATGGCAATGGAGTAGCCAGATTTAGTACTCAGGTTAGTTATTGAATCTAGCCATGATTTCTTCCTATTTCCATAAAATGTAAGTAACTAAGAAGTGAACGAGAAATACACAGCCCAGTGTAGGAGGGTAGAAAGTATTGATAAAGGTCAGCAGCAAGTGTCAGTGAGCTGATCCAAAAGGAAAACAGGTACAAGTAACAACAGAGAGGAAACCTAGTGTATACATACCCAAACTATGTCAGCTTGCACTGTTCCTTCTCAGGTTTGAGTCTCTTAAGCAATACCACAGTGTATACATATGTCAGTGCACAAATAACTATGTATCGTGAATGTACATATTAAACATTAAGTACACCCAAAACCAGAGGAAGAAGCATTTTTAAGTAAGCAGGCCTAATCCAAATCTCCAGATGCTGATTGCCTTCTGCTTAGAGGTGTAGATTTATATTTGGACCTCACAGGTCACTCTGATTTTATCAAAACTCAGAACTCTACATAGTTCTACATATTGCAGCTCTTCTTTTCTATTTTTAAAACCAGAAAAATCCTTTCTTAGCCTTAATAACTACTTGTAACATTACATAAAATAGTTGGCCCCTGCTAGCACAAAAATTACTAGGCCAAACTCTTAATCAGAGTAGGTTCAAATAAATACGTGATTTGAAAGAAGGATTCCTTAAGTGTCCATAGTCACTAGAGGGAAAAAAAAATTAAAAAAATTAAAAACAGAACAACCCACGTGTCTCGTCCCACTCAGTGGGTTGCAAGATGGGTGAATCTTTTCGAATCCCTGACGGTTTGTGTACCGACAAAAGCTGATCTCTGCTCGGCAGAGCCGCGTGGTCGGTAGAGTCACGACAATGACCCAGAGGAACAGTCTGGCCAGCAACTTTATTAACTGGTGAATTCCACAAATGGACAAACTTAACGAACTGGTGAGCCCAATGAATGAACACAGGTGGTTTGGCAATGGAGCTATTTTCTGGGCAACCTGTTACAATTTATCCCAAACTTGCATATATTGGAAGAGTAGAGGGAGAGAGAAGTGAGAAAAGGAAAGGAAAAGAGAAGAGAAAAGAGAAAGAAAAAGTATCACCACCCTTGGATCCCCCGATGACGATGACAGACATGGCAATCCTCCAGTGGTGGGCGCTTCCTGGGGGGGGGGAGGGGGGAGCCGTGTCTTTTATAAGCTAATCCCCGCCTCCAGGTACGCCCCTTCAGGACTTACATGGTTCTTGTTCTAGAAAGTTCTCAATCTTCTGCGCAGGCGCTGGGGGAGGGGGGTGGTCGCGAGGAGTCTCTCGGGCGGTTGCAAGCCCCTTCCTCAGATCAACCCTGTGTGACCTCTGGCCATACACGGTAAGGTCCGGCAGAACCCGGGACCGCGCATCCTCCGATGCGCTCTCCACGTCCCGCACGTCCCGCTCCCGCTCTCCCCCACCCCATGCAAATAGCGCCTCAAGTCGCCACAATGTTTGAGACATTAACTCTTTCAGTCTCTCACACCACGTCATATGTCAAATTGTCCAACTGTATGTTGTTACAAGAATAGTTATGTTAAAAAGCATTGTTTTCAAACAATCATCTTCTGTTTGTTCTGTACTTAAGACAAAGGACTTGGTTTTGCTGCCTTGACTACCAGCATGACTACCAGAGGAGGTTCCTCTGAAGCTGATGGGATTATTACTATTAAAAACCATGGTAGGATCAGGCCCATCTTCTTTATTTAAACATTCATTTAAAGAACACGTTCCCAATGGATGAATACATTACATGAACTACAACTGGACCTGTCAAAGGAGTAACTTGCTTTTAGTTGGGTATGAAACATTTTGCAGCTATCTTAATCCTTTGGTCTCATAAGAGAAATACTAGGTCCCTCCATGAACATGACAGAGTGTGCTGAGCCTTCACTGTCCAGCAAGACAACATATAAAAGGAATCTTTGCTCTTTCCTCTTGGATGTCTCTCTGCTCATACCTCTAGTATGCTTTGATATTTTTTCTTCTGCAAGTCAGTTACTAAATTTTCTGAAAGGCTTGCATTGTTCCTCTCCAGTAGAATGTGCTGAAGGAAGCAATGTGAGCAGTGCACTCTCAATCCCCTCAGTTTACTGCTGCCCCCAGCTGCCCTGCACATTGTTGGGATATGTAAATAATGCAGACAAACGAGGCATTACAAACCTATCTCTTCCCCACTGCCTGATGGATGCATTTTGGAAACGGTACCTTTTGCATTGCTGAACAATCTGTCACTTGTGTCCTTCTTTTAAACCTCAAGTTGTACAGATGAAGGGACAAATAAGAATAATGTGATAGATCATACCAGGATGCTGCAAGTGCTCTGAATGCACTGTTAGGTTGTATTTATGCATGATGAAGCAGAAGGAGGTCACTTCCCTTATGTACAGGAAAAAGAATTGATGGACTGTTCCTGATTTCCATCCCCCCCACCCCAGTCCATGACCATTTTTACCATTCTGTAAAATACAACTACTTTGAAGCTGTACATGGACACTCACATTTCTCCAGTCCATTGACTTAATCCTAATCTATCTGTCATAACCATCACTAGGAGAAGAAGAAAGTCTTTTCCTGATAATATTAACTAGTTTAGTGAGTCCTCTGTGGCTTTTTTTTTTTTGAAAACAACAATATAGATTTCTAGGACACCAGATGTATTTTTGAAAAAGTCAGCCTAGATTAGACCATCAAAAATTCGTACTATCAAGATCAGGATCTAACCTACATTTTCATGAACTCCTGAGTCTCATTTGGCTAAAATAAAGATTTTTATCACAGGAAAGGCTAAACTGAATGCTCACCTGCACTATAGGGCCTACCATTCACTCCTCAATCCATCACAAAGCTGTGCCAACACTCTACACTATGAATTGGCTGTCTGTTCTAAAATGTTATCCTGCTTTTTATAAGAGCCATCAAAGAGCCAAGCAAAGTGTTTGTAACAAGGAGAAATGTTCATAATAGACCGTAGTGAAACTGGAGTCCAATGTAAATGGCAAAACAGAGTACAGAATACAGCCAAGCAGAAATCTTTTGATCATAAATGTACTAGTTCAGGTACAGCACAAATTTTTTTAATGGGAATTTATTGAAGTAGAGTAATGCGGTAAAATGTCATGACAGGAACACCTTTATAAATAGACTTAATTCACTAATTATATAAATGCACAGAATTGATTTAGGCTGTGTTACTTTACCAGCCTGCAAAACCTTCATATGGTCAACTTGTCTTTTTTTTTTTTCCTCCCCAAAGCTCTGTGTACACCAAGCAAAGCAGACAGTAACACAGAACATCCAGAATATTGAGAACATATGTTGTCTGCTTTGGGATGCTTAGCCCAGATTTACAAAACAGAGTTTAAACCACAGTCTCAGGTTCCCTGAGAGTTTCTGAAGCAGCTGTTAAAATAATAAATAAATAAGTTTGCATGAAATCAGATGAGTGGACTGGAGAGTGCTTTATACTTTTGGCTTAACATGGCAGATATGTAGGATTCAGATGCTTACTGCCTCAGAAAAGAAACAGAGCAAAGCCACCATGCTCTCTAACAGACTCCTAATCTAGACCATCCAGGCCCTCAGCGTGCAGTTTCCCTCCTGCACCAGGAGATAAATCTAAACATAACTTTTGCTAATTTGGGGGGGGGAGCGGGGGGGGGGGGGGGGGAGGGGCATTGTGGGAGGTTTTTTCATAGGAGGATCAGCAACTCCACCCTGTTGCACCCAGCAGTTTTTAGCACAAACAGGAAGCATTTTCACAAGATTTTTACCATTTTCATTTACTTTCAAAAATGAAGAAGTTTTGACTACAGATACATCTTGATGTTGCATATCATATAACCAAATAGATATGCAATACACATACACAAATGCAATCTCAAAATTACACATCTCACAGATAATCAGATACTATCTGTTTCCTTATTCTTTATGTATTCTCCCCTCAAAAGTTATCCAAAGTGAATGCAGAATGATGTTTACTACTGACATGTCTAAATATCAAGCTTTCTGTTAGCACAGTTATAGCATCATTTCTCAGACTTATGTCAACTGCCAACAAAATAAGTATGTTTTTTATATAGTAGTCTGTTACTTGTAAGGAGAAAGAATGTGTTCCTGGTCTTGTCCTGTACACAACAAATGTGGCCACACCAAAGGTCCATGTAACTGAGTACTGTGTGGCAATTTGGGAATATTTAGAGAAGAGTATGTACAAGAAAGGATATATCTATGCTTTATATATTTATTTCCCAATATGTTGTTCTAGTGTCCACCAACTTGCTCTATGGACTTCCTAAAACAGAAGTCATAATGCATTATTTAAAAATGCTTAATGATTTTTTTCTTCTATGAATTTGTCAGTCATTTTTTCAAACTTTTGTTATCCTTTAGTTTAACTTCACATTGGTAAGTGAAGTTATGCCATTTTCTTTGTTTCAGGCTTGCTTTTTGATGCTTCTCACTTTATATGCTAGAAGACAGCAAACGATCATTCTGTTTTCACCTCTCCTTTACCTTCATGCTATATAAACTAAACTTGAAGGATGAAACCACACACTATGTAACACAGAGCCTTGAAAATTTCATCCATAAAATATCGTTCATGGTCACATTGATGCAATCCAAATGAACAAATTGATTTAGCTTGATGCTACAATGTATTTTAACACAGTTTGGCCTCTCATTCAGAGAGCTTCACAGCAACTTCATGTCTTTTTGTCTACTTCCAAGGATCATATTTTCCCATCCATCTTGGCTCAGAGAAACTTGGCCGAAAAAAAATGCAGGAAGTAGTGAGCTACTACAGTTTTCAGGAAACTTAGGAAGATTTGAACACTTTCTATTGTATCAAACTTCATCATTAAAGTAGCAAAAATGAATCCAACCCACAAAGAAAGAGGTGTGTTAGGGGTGAATGTTTAAACCTGGAAGTAACTAAGTTGATTACTACTGGATCTCACTCACATACATACATAAACACAAGATTAACTACTTAAATAACTCAGAATTACTTGACATTGTTTAATTCTTGTTTAGCAGTTTTGGTAGTGAATGTAATTGTAACTATGGCATTCTTTGGAGCATTATGAATTTTGAACCAATTAGGTGCATCAACTACTCAACCTAAGAAAGCCATAACAGAGGCAGTTAACAAACACTGAAGGGGATGCAAATATAAAATAACATCAAACTGTTTCTCTAAGAAACTAATAATAATAACAATAAAAACAATGAGGAAATGTGAAATATTTATTAATTGTGGAAGTACAGACTCCATTTCAAGGGAAAGCAAATTAAAGTATAATACAACAGCCTCTTCTAAGCAAACATTTAACTCAAAGTTGACCTCAGATTTTATAAATCCTTATAAACTGTATACTATATATAACCTATTTAAATAGTTCAGATTTAACATTTCTTAATGATGAATTAGATTTTCTAAAAGTAAGAACAAGAAAGTCAACGCCAGTCTAACAATCTGATAGAGCAAATTACATTTAGCTTGAAGAAGAGCAGACTTCCATTAGAGGTTTTGTATGGTCTGAAATAGTTGAAGTTAACTTTTTCTTTTTCTATATATTCTCATAATGCTTATAAAATTACTACCAGCTCTATACATCATTGCCTATAAAATCTTGTAAAATAATATTTTCATGCTGATCCTTATTATTCTCACTTACCTTTTGCAAAAAGGATGAATCACAATGTTGAGATTTAATTTAAAAGCACTCTTAGAGTCTCACCTTAACAAAAGAGAACTTGTTCCCTTATCAATTGTTACTTTCACTTACTGGATGTCTTTTCAGAAGTTGTATCTATTTTTAAAAAATATATTAATGTTAAATTCAATATAAAAGGTCAAAACGCCCCTATCCATTCACAGAAAACTCTTTTGGAACCAGCAGGTAACAAGATCAAAGTGCACATTAAATTCAGCTGGAAGGCTGCATCAGGTTAGTTAATGGTCATCTGTGACAACTGTGTGACTTTGGTAGATTGCTCAAAACTTCTAACACAGCTTCTAAAAAGCAACATGACATGGGAGGTTGTTAAATCACAAACATGGCTGCTTTCTGTAAGGGACTGTATTACAGCAGTGCAATACTCTAAATGACCATGATGTTACTTTCCAAATCTAATACCTAGTGCTAAACTTCAGCTTTAATTCAGATGGTATAAGATTTGTTATCTCTACCAATCTCAACTCTGAAGGTATTTCTGTCAAGTGTCTGGCAGCCTTTTATGAAGGTTATGACACCTCTCAGCCTAATCAGGCAAACCAGCTGCCAGTATTTCTGCAATCAATATGCAGATTGCCTAAACCGGCTTGTGTAGTTAAGAAGTGAGCAGAACTGGAAGCATATGAGTGCTCAGTTGTTCATGTGGCCACCCTTTTAAGACTGGCATAACAACAGCTACTAAGTCTGTTATACCAGACATGATAAAATGAATTATCCATTTAGCAGGTGTTATTGGGAAAATATGCATTTAAGATAGTCTGTAATGATATGATTTTCTAAAGGAATGACTTATGATTTGATGGAAAAATCCAGCAAGATCTATTCAGGGAGCTCTGGGAAGAGTTATTTTTAGTATATCAATGTCAATGTACCAAAGTCTGATTAAGACTCATAAAGCTGTTGTGACTAATTCATGCCTCAAATCATATTCTACACAGGAGTTCCATGACCCAACTTTCAAACAAGTTTGCTTTGATTTGGGGATAGGAAAGGGAGTAAGAGAAGAATTGAAAAGCTAAGGTACTTGATCCTTTTTTCACTGAGCATAAAGCATAGATGGCTATGTTCATTTTCTTTTGTCCTAGACAATCTCATTAAATCTGGGGAGCTGAGTTCTGGAAAGTTGGAAAGATTTCATTGAAAAGGTTAAGAGCAATTGGATGTGATAGGATTTACACCTCTTTGGAAATGCTTATTGAAAACCTATTAAATCTGTGTAAGGTTGTCTATCCAGGCTGAACTGGGAACTTCTTTTATCATTGTCCTTAATCTTTCAAAGGTGAGCTGAATGACTATGATTTAAAGAGACACAGTACTAGTTTGAACCCTTCATTTCTTTCTCACTGGATGATGAGAAATGTAAGTGGGCCACAGTGTCAATTATAAGAGTGTTTCATTCTATTGCTTTATTACCTGAAATTTTCAAATAATTATAAGTTAATGACAGTATTATTGTGGGGGATTCTTTTCCTAAGTTCCCTTCTGTTACCTTCCGTTTTAGTAACTTGGTGGTTGATGAGGGATTTTGTTAATCTATTAATCTGAACTCACCTCTCTTTTAAATAGAAATACACTTTCACGTTCAGAGACTAATGTCGGAGTTTACACATAGCCACTGTGAATTTTGCAGGCCTAGCCACTGCCCTTTATTCAGAAATTAGGTAGGTGAAGCAGTAGAAGTAATCATCAAAAGTGCAGCACAAGGCAAGCCTTAAACAGCAGTTGAACAAGCAGGCTTAAGGCAGTTTCCCTAGTGGCAGATAAAGCAAATGCAGGGCCCCAGCACTGGCCGGGGGTGCTGTATGTCTGTAGGCAAAGCAGAAAAATGCAGCAGGAAAAGAAGAAAGAACAGAACAACCTAAACACAGAAGGAGAAGTCTGAGCAACAGGACTAGAGAAAGGAAAAAAAAGAGCTAGAGCATGAAGCTCAGAGTAAAGCACTGGTATCTAAAGGCTTAGATACTGTTGCTATTATTTTTGTGGTTTTATCCCTTTTTATTTGTGTGCTTTATCCTGTGAAAGTGACAAGGATTTCAAAGAAAACCTTTGAGAGCACCTATTTCTTACTCCAAAATAAATAGTTTTTAAGTCCACAAATTTTAGCTGTATTTTTTACCGCTGTCATCATAACTATTTGTTGCATTTTTTCACATTTTACATAAAAGTTTCATTTCTGGAATTCTTAAGGGCTTTCTGTTATATTGATATTTTTGTAAGGAATTCTCATTACTATTTGATTGTCACATATTCAAGCCAAGAAACAAACAGATTCTCCTGTAGTTCTACCATGCTTTTGTCATTTCTTTATATTTTTAAAACAAATTTTAACATAAACTATGGAGTTTTGCTTGTATTGTGCAAGTGTCAGGTTCAGGGCTCCAAATCTTTGACAACTACATAAAAGATACCTGTCTAATAAAGTGGAAGAAATCTAGTAGGGTAGAAGTGTGAACCGCAGAGTCATTTCAGATGACAGACCTTGTTAAGGTTAACCTCTTGTTAAGGTTCCCTCTACACATCACTACAATCTCAGCTTCTATCATAAGATTTCTTTTTTCCTTTTTTTTTTTTTTTAATTCAGTTATTTCCTCTGTTGTTTCACATCTGCCTAGTGAAGAACAGTAAAGGTCTGAAATATGATATTTGTCATCTGTCAGGGTACAGCGAGGCCTGCCTTTACTAAAGTAAAGGATTACAGGCCTTTTAGCTCATTTATGCCACATAGTACCATATAGGCATAGTATTATACTAAAATAGCTATACTGTTCAAGCAGTGTACTAATATTTCTGGATAGCATTACTGGAGCTATGCCTGCCTCTTCAGAGCTACCTCAAGGATATCTGTCCAGTGACACAGTCACCTTAACTACATGTAAATTGTTAACTGTAAAACATGTTATAATATAACATCATATTTCATTTAAGCAAGCATGTATTGTGAAATTTGCACTAGAATTAATTTCATTCACCTTTGCTGCCTGTCACTAGAGTTGGACCACATCTGTCATGCTGTTGCTATTCCCACGTCAGCTCACAGCAGTGTTACACTGACTCCAGCTCGTGCCAGTAAACTCCTAAAAGCCTCGTGCAGTACCATCAGGGGGAAATTAAAATAAAGGTTAATGTCATTTTTTATGGTTGACTAGTTCTTTAAAAAGACCAAAGGGAAGGTAGCCTCTGAAGCCTGAAGTATTTATTAGTCTGAGGATCATCAGGGAGTACCAAATACATCTGTCAAAGCTGATCTTATCATCTTGTGAGGAGGAATTACAAGTGCTTGTTACAGGAGCAGCGAAATCAGCAATACTGCTCTCAAGTTAGCATTGATGAAACAAAGATGGTAGCAGAAAACTACACACAGGAGTGACTATAACATAAAATTGAACTGTAGTATAATTTCCAAACTCAGGACTAACCTTTACAGGATTTTTTTTTCTCTAAAAATGCTTTACAAAATAAAGAAAACACACATTTATTATACTCTGTGTGCACGTGTGTGTGTGCGTGCGCACGTGTGCTAGTATAAGGGAAAAAATCTGTGGTTTGAATCACATATATCACAGAGGTTCTTTATAGATCATGATGAATGAATTTACCTTACTGAAAATTTTGGATTGCTAGCTATACAAATTCAGCAATACCATACTGGTAGAGCAGTAAAATATCATTTACACCATATTGGCCAACAGTTACCATTCTTCATGTGGAAGGATTATTTTGTTTGCTGGTCATGAATTCATTTTGCATCACATGCTTGATCCTTGGGTTTTCCAAAACTAGTCAAATAAAGTGACAATTAGATCACAGGTTACAGTGACTGTGTTGTTTGGTTTTGGTTTTGATTTTTTTTTAGATTGAGATGGTGCACTCTAATTTTATTAGATAAATAAATTGACTAGTGAGTTGAGCCAGTAACTACACCCTGATGTCAGGGTACCATTTCCTTGTGTCCCAAGCACCTCCTAGCCTGAACAGCCTACAATATCGAACAAGTAGTGATCGGGAGATGAAAGAGTTACCAATAAGAAAATAAGAACAGATATTAAAGTAACTGACCAAAGTTTAGCGAGCTAGAGCAACACAGTGAATCTAAGTCTCCTGCGTAGGTCCACAACCAAATTGCCATGAAAATCAATAGAGATTTTGACCACTGCTGTATGATGACATTGGCCAGATTTAAGCCAGCAGTCACTAAGCGTGAACGGTACCTTACTGTATTGTCAATGTTCTGCAAACTGCATCCATGAAACCCCCAAATAATTAGCATAAATCCTGCCAATATTAGATTGCTGCACGTTATAAAAAAAAAAAAAAGAAGAAACAAAGGAGTCTTGTGCAATAACTTTACTGAGTTGTGTGTATGTATATACACATTTTATTGGTTATTGCATAAAGTTTATTGATTTGTTTGTGCTTTGGATATTTGCTTCTGTAATAAACTGGTGTTTTATGAATTGACCTGATATATGCAAGGAATAGTGGTTGGTGTATAGATCAATACTTGGAGAAATATAGTCCCTGTGGACATATGAGCCATACTATTTTGACATTTAATAAATTGGATTAAAGCATATGCATATTTGGGCAATAATTTCATTTGTAAGCTGTATTTCTAAACACAGATGTAACTTACTAAACTTGTGCTGCTGATGATCTGTAACATTCTTTGATGTATATGGCATTGTGAATTCTGTTTACTAGAAACCATAAAAATAACTACATAGCAACTATGTAGCTGGGTGGACTTTATCTGACAGATTACATCTACAGAAGCCCATTATCTGTTTTTCTTTACATCCTTCCACTCATATATGGAGTAGATTATGTGAGATCTGTAGAGTAAATATCCCTTAAATATATTTCCTAACTGCTTACAACATCTATTATTCATTTTACGTACTTGTCAAGACCTTGAGTACACCAGCAGGCCCTAATTGCCCCAACTAGCCACACCTGCACCCATGCATAATTTGTCCACTGGCCCAAGAGCTGCATTTAAGTTCAGGCTCTTTCCCTTGCCTGAGCTACATTGTAGGCATGTTGTGCTTTGCCTTGCTGCCCTTGCCTTACTGTCTGGTGACTGTGGATGTGCCTAGTGCTCACTGACTAGTTGACTGAACCTATTTGCTGTTACTGGACCTGCTCTGCCCATCTTGCTCAGGTATGGTGGGACTGCGCCCCTTGTATTCATCCCTCTGCTGCCTTACTGTTATTAGTTTTTGGGCTATCTTCTCTTGCTGAGCAGTCCACTCTTGCCACTTGTGATACTTTTCCATGCCAGAATTAAACAAGGATCTTCACAGGGTAGCAATGTTGTTAAAAATAAGGTACACCCACAAACTCCTTGTATATGCAAGGACAAGTTTGTTCTGACTCTTCAAATCTCAAAGTTTTGTAAGATAGAAAAAAGGTTTATTCTCCACATAGCTTTTAACTCTACTTCAAAATGGGCCTTTTTGCATAGTAAGTGTTAAACTGAAGTGTACTGAAGTAACCTGCAAGTGGTGTTTGATATACTTCTTTTATATTATTAGGTGGGAGCATTTCTGGTTTGAATTACATTTTAAAAAATAGCAGTATTTGCTCTGTCTTAGGATGGCTACTATCCTTTTAAGGGAAAATGGAAGACTTTAAGGAAACCTATAACTAAGCCTAGTGTACAAATTGTACTATTGAGGGAACAGGGAATACATTGCACCACTGCACAGTAGAGAGAAAAAAAACATGGCTGCAGCTCCCTTAATTTCATTATTATTAAATTATGCTTTCCAAATGAATATCAAAGTGCAACTAACTTGCTCTGAGGTGTATTTACTGACTGAAACATGAACCATGAAGACGATCAGCAGTTGAGCGCCTCAGATGAGAAACAGGCCAAGCTTTTTTTGGAAAGCAAAATCAATACCAAATTTGTCAGTGCACTGGGTGTGCCTGTTCTTGGTTTCTTGAATGATGAATAGAGGTGCATTGACAGTAGTGCAGTATCCCAGACCAAAGTTATCTTGCTAATGGGTCAATGGCAGAAAGATGAGGTGTGAAGCTGGATTTAAAATAAAAATACTAGAGTTTAAGAACAAGGTAGAGATAACAGCTTCTTAGCTAACTTAACACTTCAGAGTCATAGGGGTCAGTTTTTCACCTATGGGAACTAGCAAGATATGGCTAAATCTTGTTCATACTTCTTTCTTCCTTTTGTTAAACTTTGTCTGGTGACTGTATCTGCCTGTTTTTAGTTTGTAAATCATCTAGGGCAAGGGCCTAGGGCAAATAAGAGTAATCTAGACACACATCATCTTGCAAGCTTGTTCAGTGTCCATCACACTGTAAATACAAGATATGGAAAATAGTTATAACTTTCAAATCCAAATTCTTAGCTAGTTTTCGATGTGGATGCTACCTATTTGAATTCAGTTCTGCAGTTCAACAAGGCTCAGATCTCAAGTTGTATGGCTAGCCCAAGATTTCTATTTTACAAAAAACAACTCTTGATAAGGCTAGCTCTTGTGCAGATCTAAAAAGAAGGAAAAAAGCAGTAACACCATCAACAACCTCACCGTGCCCCATTCTTGTAGGGTCTCACTGAGTGATGTGATCCAGTATACTCAAGTTACTTCCCCATTAATGCTATTAAGGAGATGAATTGGCTTAAGCTTGCTCCTGTATGATAGGCATTAGTGATCCTGTAACTTTTTTCCCCTCAAGTGGTAGATTGTTTCCTTAAGAAAGGGCAATCTGAGGCAGTGAAGGAAAATACAGAAACACTTGCCAGTCATAAATGTTAAAGTTAATGTAGGACAGTTGGACATTTCAAGTATCAGGGCCAGACACAGGCCTGATTTGAAAGGAAAGAGAGCTGAGAGACCAGAGAGTGGAGAGGCTGTGAAGCTCCTTGGCTGCAAGAAAATTACTTGCATAGCCATATGCAAGCATTAAGATGGGCATGCATGCCATACAGTGCTATTGGCAGGAAGAGTCTGAAGTTTTATTTGTCTTCTCTCCTGTGACAAGTTTCATGCCCCTATAAAGCCATTTTTACTCTTTTATTCCTACCTATATCAACTTAGCTTAGTACCTAAATTATTCTGGCTGGGTGCTCCTAGGTCAGTTCCTCTCATCCCATCTGTAGACTTCAACAAGACTGTGCACTATCTCAAATGTGGCAGCTTTGCCTGAGTTTTAGTTATCCTAACTGAAGAGGAACATTCTTTATCCATAAATGTGTGCATGATAGGGCAAATTCATTGTTTAGCAAATAACTCTCACTCTTCTGTAAAAATATTACTGCAGTTAATGGAAGAAATATCAGCCTGGGAATGGTGCGTGTTGAGGGAAGAACAGTAGGCCGAAGGAAACAGACAGTGAGAAGGGAGAGTATAGCCGCCATTCTTTGCTAATTACCTATTCTGTACTATTCATAATATGTACTCTTACCTCAATAATATGTACTATTACCTATTCAGTTACAGTAAAACAACTTCTTTATTTTTGGCTTTTTGTTTTACCTAGAGTAATTAGATAAACTATTTGTATAGTGATCCATAGTATGTGTCTATATGTGACCTTCAGGAAGGTATCAGCACCCGGAAACAATTTCTAATGTATTATGCTATGATGAGAAGATATTCTGCAATTGACTGTAGCTTTATTATGGAGTGGAAGTTACTTCATCCTCTGTAATCATGCTTATGGGTGAAATGTCTTAAAGTAGAAATTCTCTTCTTTTAAGGCTTATGAACAACTGCACTAGATTTTTTCACTGGATACTTGGATCATTATGCAATTTTACTTGGACTGTTGTGTAATTTTTTCTCCTAGAGTTTTCCTCCTACAAAGTCTTGATAAGAAATAAGGCCTTGCCTTGGCCCACAGCATTGACATGAGTTTTTCTAGTAATATCTGGTGGCTGCCTGTGTCCTGGTGCCTTCAGACTTCACTAAATTCCTGCTAAGGAAAAGTTAAACATTGCATAAAAAAAGCAGGAAACTAGCTGCTGAAATGTGTCCTTCAGATTATTTCAGAGCTGGTTCAGGATCTAACTGCTGTTTCCACTGCACATAGCAGCATCAAGTGGACAGAGACAGGCTGCCAGTGCTGTACCTGCCCAAGGCCAGAGGGAGCACTTATTTTCACCAGCAATTTCAAGTGGTAAGCTGAGAAACCATGCATTTATTATGTTATAACTTTTGTCCAAGTACATTATAAGGTAGGTCAGGCCTATCTTCTAAGAACTGCAACACTACAGTACTGCTGAACTGCATTAATTCAATGCAGATCTTGCATGAAAATAAGTCAATTTTTCTATACAGTGTACATTCCGTTGGTAGAAGTATAGTCACAAAGACTGTAACAACTGTCAACAGGATTTCTTAAGTCCTATATAGTGCTTATGCTTAACTTTTTGATTATGGACAGAAAAGACAATTGTAAAACAGAATATTTTTACAAGACTAATGCATTCACCCTGACATACAGCAAAATTTTCTATTGAAATGCTGAAACTCTTTAATATTTATTTTGTCTTGGGAAAATTAGCTGGATAATGTTTTGTATAATTTTGAATTGATGAAATACCTACTGAAGTAGATCAGTACAAGACTTTAAAAATTCTCTCTTTTGAGAAGTTCTGAAACATTTTTGCTATTAACTTTATAACTAAAGTAAAAATACTAATAAAACATACCAGAAGAAACCAGTTATGAAACATAGTTTGGCAGATTTTCAAACTAAAAATGGATCCACTTCACTGTCCTTTCCACCTGGTTGGTTCCTGATGGTCAGGAACTAATAGGCATGGTTGGATTTCTGTTATTATACCTAAAGAAAATGCCTTGAGAAGCAGTTTGAGGTATTGGAAGGAGGTGTCTTTACTCTTTCTACAGCAACCTGATTAAATGACTTCAGTTATCAAACTGTCTTTTTCAAACTTTAAAGTTATTCTATTTAAGAACATAATATTTAAACCTACGGTTTAAGAAATTACCTTGTGAAAGAAAAATCTCATTCAGTGCCCACTGCTAAGTAATTCTGGTCTGACTACTATGGATGTACATTAAAACATATCAATTATGTTCAGAAATTATCCACGTAGCAGCAGTAGCTAGACACAACTTTCAGACATTCATTTTCATTTGCATACATTAAATGAATGTAGAAATGTCATTAGTGACAGTACACTGAAAATAAAATTAAGCAGGGGCAAAGTGTTTCAACACCACCACAGGATGGTCAGCTGCAAGTGAAAAATATCAGTTACTGAACAAAAATATCTGTCACTATTGTCCTAGAAGACTCTAAAAGGCAACAGCCACTCTTCATGACACTGACACAGATTACGCTTATGCAGCAAGTTCATGTTGTTCGCTATAATTATTGTAAAACATTTGACTGGGTCATGAAACCAGACAATGTCAATTAGTGCTCTGCATGCAATTCAAGTGGATTAAGCCCCAAGGTGGAATGCTGAAGAGATTTAAGGGATGCATTATTGCATTACAGGACTGCAAAGTGTATAAACCAAACAGCAATTTCAGAGTATGAGTTGTCTCACCAGATTAAGTTATCTCAAGGTCCTACAGTAAATTGCACACAAATGTAAGTGCAGTATAAAAGACAAACAAATGCAAACAGCAAAAATGCAAGTATATACATATAGGCATGTCTGTATGCGTAATTATATGCTTATACACGATACAATTTCAGCAGCAGAAAATATAAACTTCCCTTTTAATTTAGGTATCAGATAATATTTTTGCTCATTCTGACAGGGGTTAATGGACAGAGTACACAAGCACTGACAGACTAAGATAGTACTGAAGCATTAAACAAGAGCATCCAAGCATCCATGTAAGCAGATGTTACCACCTTTTCTCATAGTTAAAGCTGTTTGCTTAGCTCAGAATATTTGACTGCTACTGCCACTTGAGACTTTCTTTTCTGTCTTTCTAGAAAAGGCAAGTCAAGATCCTTCTCCCCCCAGGAAACTCATGAAGATGTCAGATGAGTATTTCCAAGTGAAATCTAGAGCTTTTGCTTGCTCTTTCTCTCTCCAATTTCTCAAACGCTTTTGACATGGCTGCTTTTTAAGCACTGCTGAAGAAATGGTCTTGCTATGGATGCAGCCTCTACCCTGATTCAAAGTTGTTGCACGGTAGGTCAAGAAACACCTTATGGAAACTTTTTAGCATCTGCATCACTGCCACTATAAAGATCGAGCACTTTGTACACTAATATTAAGTTTCACAACCCCATTGTGGAATATGCATATTCTGCCAGATCCTTTTCTGATAGATGCACTGAAGATTATTTTTTTTAATCAAGCTGCACAGTGAGGCATTGACAAAGTCAGCAGTTAGAAGCAAGCAGTACTGACTCTGAGGCATGTGGTCCAGTTCCTAGATACTTTCTGTAGCAATCAGCAGGAGTTATGTTCTCACTCTGGGTAATTAGAAGTTGAGCAGAAAATGATGTTTACTGCTGCTGCATGCAACTTAATAAAGAATGGGTGGAGCAAGTTACATATAAATCACTCATGATATTTAATTGCTGTAGCATAGCAGGGAAGATGTACAGGCATTGGGATTTCTTTTAAAGAAAGAAAAGGTTGGACACTATAACATTGTAAACTGGAAATACAGTATTTTTTTTTTTCAAGGAATGAAACATGAATGAACATCTCTGCTTAAGTACATGCACATATGCTCTCCTAATTGCCTCACTTTTGCTAGAGAAAGCCACTGCAACCACCTTACAGCTGTATGGAAATACAAGGAAACATGCTCACATGAAAAGATATAATATATGAAGTGTGAATATTTTTCAGATTGCCTTGGGTTCCCTCCACTCCCAGTTACCTCACTATGTACTTCATCTCCCATCAACACTGCCTCAGAAAAATGTATCCTTCCCCCAATGCAGATGTTATACTTCTTTTGATTTTTTTATATAAGAAAAAACATTTCTCCAAATTATTAAAAAAAAAAACTGATAAACCTACTATCTAATCACCCACAGCTGTAAATCATTATTGGTAACATATAAGCTATATTTCATTTAAAGACCTTGTATATCCTTGGACAGATATTTCATGCCAAAACCTAGATCAGAAAGCAATAGCCAAAGTGTAGCCTCCATAGGAGGGCACACCATATGTTTCCCTAACTAATTTAAGATACTGCTCAACAGAATGGTTGTTGTCTTACATTACTCTTGGAAAAAAAGTCTTTCGGGAGAAACAGAAGAATGCCTGCTTAATGGCTATGTACAGCAGAAGTGTTGATAAATCATTTGTTTCTGTGCTTTTTTTTTTATTATTTTCAGTGGGAATAAGCAGAGAATCATGATGAGGAGAAACTCTGCTTACATGCAAAAAGTGGATAAAGGTGAAAACTGCAATACAATGAAAAGCATGTGAAGCTGTGGTTTATTGCTCATTCAGTTATTTGGTGCCTTGTACTCTATCAGTATAACATACAACTTTTAAAGTTAAAAAACCAAGTCTCTTTTATCTTTGGCAAGTTTAAATAAGAGACTTAATTATCTAAAAAATTTAATTACTTCTCAGCTTCATTTTAGACATGGAATAACATTTCTCCTGAAGAACAGAAACTTTCACAAAAATTCCCATGATTTTTATCATATTTTTTTTTCTGTTTCAAAATGCAGACACTCCCGCATAGTTCCCCTTTCTTCAGCAAAATAACTTTCTTAGCAAGTCTTCTCAGACCTAAAATAAAGACTCCCATTTCTACCCACAATTATCTATTCTCTGCTCTCTGTGCATTAAGGGGAGACTAGGTAGGTTTAAAATAGGCCAAAGTTAGGTTTTGAACCCCCTTATGACCATGGAAGACTTTGCAGCATTGCAGCGACTGCTGCCTGTTTCTGATAGCTCTTTTCCCCTTTCATTGCATTATTATTCTGTATTTTAAAAGTCATGGAGAACTGAGATTTTTATCGTAAAATAATAATTCTCACAAAATCATTCAGGCAAGTTCAAAGTTTTTGTAACTTTTATATCCTGTGCACTTTTCAAACTGGCTCACTAATTTCTCATGCAGAGTACAGTAACCTAAGAAACATCATAGTCACATATTTTACTGTATTGAATTGTTATGAATGCCAAATGTATAAAAACCTAACCAAGAACAACACTTCTTTTTATAGCTTCTCCCTTTGTCCCTTTTCTCAATATATCTAAATCTATTTCTGGCAACTCTAAATGAATCCTCAGATTTTTATGAATTCAAGCCAAGGGGTTAGAATTTAACATGTGCTGGACGTAGAGATGTTTCTCCCTTTGGAAGAGTAGAAGGCCTTAAATGAGATCAAGTATCTGAAGCTGTTATAAAGAGGAAAAACGGCTAAGATGAAGAACCTGTGGTGAGAAAACTTCCTAGAACAGGGAGCTAAGCTATATAGTGTGCTTTACCTTGCACTCATGCAGGCCAGGTGGGCAGTAAATGCAAGGATAGGAATACACATTTTCTCAAGTTGTTGCATCACTTGGCGTTTCCATAAGAATTATGGCTAGAACAAGGTAAATGTTTTGTAATGAACCCCCCAGCTGGGCAGCTGGAGCTTAATTTTGGAGTTCCATCACAATTCTGAATTTCATGGGTAACTGTCACAGATATCTTGGCACACTTGGGACTGAATTTAAACATTGTCCGAAGTGTAGAAAGCAACCACAACCTTCTCTGAGAGCTGTAAAATTGCCTGGGAGTGAGAGACTTGAAGCACTTTATTTATCTTATCTAAAAGAAGACTGAGATGTGGTTGTATTGTGGTCTATAACTACCTTAGTAGTACTTATTTATTTAAATATCAGATACTAAAGGGATCTTTAATCTGGCAAAGAAAAACATGGAAAGAATGAATGGCTTGAAAATGAGTTAGATGAATGCAAGACCCTGCATAATTGAAAAGGGAAGTAAGAGAGATTTTAGATAATTTGTTGTATCTGTGACTGAATTTCCTTTTAATTTGGCTGCTGGTTTTGAGGTCTCTTTTTAAAGTGGGTGAGTAAACAAAATCCAGAATGATACATGCAGCTTGCAGAGAATTAGGTCCTCATGTCAATAGTGTTGAGTGAGACTGAAAAGCTGTATAAGTAAAGCAGTAAATTATGGAAGTTGGCAAATAACTGAGTAGTTATAAAATAAATTCAATAGGAATACTTTGGGGGACTCGGGATTAGGTCAGCAATTGAAAAACTGTTTAAATGACCAGGAAGTCATATAAAAAGATGGATTGCATATCTGAGAACAAGAATTTTGTGTGAGAAACTGGATAATAGGAGTCTGAATTTACAAGGGTGAAGAGAATTGGAAAGAATCCCAGGACAGAAAGGGCCTCCTCTAAATTGTTCCAGAACAACTTCTTTTAATCCACGTATGAGTTTCTAAACTCTCACACTTCAGGAAAGCTGAAAAAAAGTTGGGTTATCTTTTTGGTATGCAAGATGCTTTTTATTTTTTGGTGGCTTGAGGCCATGCAATGCAGTTGGAGTATCTAAATAGAGTTCAGATTTCATGCTATTATTCATGGATATTTGTATCTTGTGTTTAGATTTTGTCACTGTTTTGGTTTGGGATTTTTTTAAAGTACTTTTCTGGCAGGCACAATTCCATTACTCTCTAATCATGTCTGAACTTTTATATTCCTGTTTTATAGATGGGGTAATCAAGAGTATTTCAGATAAAAGTAGGTTGCCAGTAAAAACGTAATGAAAGAAAAAATTAATGATTGGGGCTCTTAATTTTTGTGACTTAAAAATTCACGATTTAAGTTCTATCACACTATGTGAAAAGCTTTCTTAATTTTCCAAGTATTCCTCTATTTTCAGTAAATTTGTCTGTGCAGCTTTTTCACATGCACTTATGCATGCTGAAATGGCTATAGAGGTGAACAGGTAATGTAATTAGATTAATACAAATAAGCTTTGTGATAAAACTTCCTTTTTATTATAGGAAGATGTCCCACATACATGACAAGCAAACTTCAAATTTCCATATTAGCAGCACTGAAGCACACGTTCAAACCTGTGTGTTTTGGAAGTGTTTAAAGTGAAAGTATTAGCTAATCTAATTCAATCTGCAATAAACTACTCTCCATGGCTTTGCATACCACTGCCCTTTCTGATCTTGGTTCTTGATTCCAAACACTCTTAATTTCTAGTTCGCTGCCACTAGTTATAAAAGAAATTTCTGTTTGTTTTAGGAAGCCTACTGAATCTAAACTGAGGTTTTTAAAGTTCATATGACATATGGTAGACACCAGCTCCAGGTTTCAGGTTCATACTCTGTCCAGGTTCTGAGCACATATTAAATTGGGTACATGTTGTCCTGTGCATCCATATTGCTCCTGAAGAAAATCCTCAATGTACTCTCAAGGGAGATGTAGGATACTCCTGCGGTGTGGATAGCTGAGGAATTAGAATTGCAAGGGCACCTCAGGATGCGTGTGTCCCACGGTATGGATTTATCAGTTGTCTATATTGATCTTTATTGGCTTATAATTCTGTTTATATTCATAAACTGGAGAGAAAACAGAAGTATCTGCTTCAAGTACAATTTTAGAATGCATCCAATCAATTTAGATGTTAAAATCCACCTGTAAGAGTGATTTAGGCACCTAATGCTAAATGCTGTGAAGAAGCTAGAAGCCATTAAGTATTGCAATATTTCTACTGTACGTGATATGGTATATCCTGTAGATCCAAGCAGAACTCCAAGCAGGATTTAGTTTGTAAGCCTTTGGAAGGGGAGAGAGTGAAGGGTTGAGTCTCTGGTGCTGACTTGTGGTCCCAGAACTGATGATACAGTTTACAGTAAAGCTGAAAGATATAACTGGATCGAGTCTTTGGACCACCATAGTGAAGTAGCAAACCTCTTGTAAAACACAGAAACTACGAAGCTCAGGAATTGCAGCTCTTCTGTGATACCTTCTAAATCACGCATTCCTGGCTGCACAATGGCCAAAGGTCTTGGAAAAGATGACTTTGAAAAATCCACTGCAAGTTCCAAGTCTTTTCCCCATTGAAAACAAGTTGTAATTTGAGTCAGTGGGGTTACATGAGGTGTGATTTCAGCCTGTTCTCATATAGATAAGCATTTTTGCACCTTGTATGACCTTGATTGTCTGACAGCTGAACAGATATTGCAGTAAGCTTCTGTTCATTTGAAACAATTCTGTACAGATGTTTTCATAGGATAAGAAAGCTGATCAGAAGGCACTTGAAATCCAGGAAAAGATAAATATAATATATGAAATAAACAAGTGCAACTGACACTGCTTGGACCTTTAACTGATGTATTGTGCTGACAGCAATGCTGAACATTTAAATGTTTTGCTCAAGATTCTGGAAACTTTAACCCCTGGGAAGATTAGTCATGGGAATTACTGCACAGGTTTTGTCATAGTAATTTTTGTTTCAAAACAATATTAAAAATTAGTGGAATAATTCAAAATAAATAGCATCTAGCCAAGAGCTTTGCCTCGATTTTGTTCTGAACCTTTCTTTAGGTTCAGGCAAGCCAAGATAGTGTTTATAAAAGCTTTTGTCATTTCTGCTCTGGTCTCTGAAGGAAATTAGATCATGGTTTGTCTCCTTCTCCTCTGTATCTGTCAGCTCCCACTCCTCTATGACAATGTTTAAATTTATTGGCCAAATGGACTACTTTGACAGAGGTAGAGGGGCTTCAAATATTTATTTCACAGAAATTATTGTGAAAATAAAAAAACATGGTAAAGACAGACTGTGTTGATTTGCTTTGTGATTAGCTCAATCTTAATAAAATAGTACAGAACTTAAACTGGGAAACATCATCTGGAATGTTCAAAGCATGAAATAAGCTTCAACTGGAGCTTGTGCTCTATCAGGTACGGATACAATCTAGCTACAAGATACCAGACTTCAGCAATTCTACTGTTATGGTACTAGTTATTATATTTCTGGTTACTACAGAGGTAGGAAATTCCTTTCTATGACTTCATATTCCTTTTCATTTAACTTTTTTGTACACTATTGGGAAAGTGAGATGAAATATTCTCTTCTACTGCTGTACAGTCTTACTTCTCTATAAATTCCTTTCTTCTGTACCAAATATTGTATCCTAGTCCTCAAAGTTTGCTTCACAATTTTTTTGAGCCATCCCTTGCCCTTTCTTTCTCTGAGTCTTAATTAAATATGCTATCCATGAAAAATTTTAGACACACATTGCTGTTTCAAATGTCTGTCTCATTTCTTTGTGGTGTCAACAACTGGAGCTATAACTTTTGAAACAGTTTGTCCTTTCTTGAGCATTCAGTTTTCTTCAATCTTTATTTAAGACTGAAAACTTTCCAGGACGTGGCCCATCCTCTTCTATACATTCTCAAGCTCACAAGGCTCTCAGCAAATAACAAATATTAATATTAAACACAAATATACAAGAAGGGCTGTAAATTTAGTGCATGAGAGATTTGTTAAATCTTAATGACATAAATTTGGTTCTTTACAAGGGTATATGGCTTCAAGCTGTAATATATGCAACCATGTACATTATGGCTTCAAGAAAAATAATATTGTGTACATATATCTAATGTATACATTCTCTAGGAAAATAGAATTTATTTAAGTGTACAGAAATCCCATGTGTCAAGTAACTTCCAAAATTAACAGTACAAACAAATAGCTGCATAGATAGATATCTGTTTACTGAAGGGAAAAGAAAAAATAAAAATCACATCTTGATCCAAGGGCCAAGTTCTCTGTGAATAAAATTTCATTTTTTTTCTTCTTCTCTAATTTGACTTGAGGTCTCAATTTTAGCTCTGAACCGCTCTCTATTTATTGTATTGCTGTGGATTTTAGGACTGGTGGCTGCAAGGAATGAGGGAGAAAGATTAGATAAAGGACCACTCATGCCTTTTTTCTTTTTGCAAGGTCTAACACTAGGAAAACTGTAATTACTGTAGTGATGGCATCATCATTTTGGGGGTTTTTTTTTGGGGGGAAGAATGGTGTGTGTGTGGGAGTGCTTATACATGCTGATTTCTACCATTTCCTCCTCCATCAGATCTCAAAAAACTCCAACAGAGACCAGTCAGTCAGCCAACAGCAACACTCTGAGTTAGACTGAGCACAATATTACACAAACAAACAAAACCCCAGCCTAGTCTGCTCAAAAAAAAATAGTTCTTCTCTGACCCCTGTTGTGCAGACAACACAGCTGTCCAAAAGAGACACCATTTTGCATTTCTACAGAATCATTCAACAAAAATGCTTCAAAGTACTTTTCAAACAACAAAATTAAGCTCATTGTATGTCACAAAACCCTTTCTTAGGGAAACTGAGGCAAGGGACCCTAACCACACTTTCTCAATATTCAGCCTTTCATTCCATGTTAAGGGAAACAGAGTTTCTTTCTGCTTCTTCATTTTACTGCAAGGTTGTTTTGTTGTCTGTTCTCAGTTATAATTTATTCTTTAAGTCCTGTGGGATCCAGACCTCAAATTTTACCAGTTCTTCCTATATCTTACATTTTCACAGAAGAAGCTCCACTGAATTCCATTCTAGTCAGCAGAATATTTTCATTGGCTTATGTAAGGTTAGGAGATCTTACACGTATTTATGAAGTTTTTCTCCTCCTGTCTGTCAATATACACCTCCTCCTGTCTGTCAATATACACAATTCAGAAGTTTAAGTAATAAAACATATTATACAATCAAAGGTACAAATGATGTAAAATTACATTTAAAGCAAATCCTTACTACTAAATTGACATGTGTATACAAAAATATTTAGAAATGCTTTTGTAACTTTCTCCCAGGTCTGTTTTCCTCACTTCTGTTAAGAATAGAAGTAGCTAAAACATCGTTTGAAGCTTGAGAGACATGGGCTGAGATTCTGGCCCCATTGTCGTCAAACCTCATTGAAGTAAATAGGAGCTTTCTTAAATTTTGATGAGGATGTTATTCAACTTCTATGTTTCCAAGCTGAAGTGAAGGAGGAAACAAACATTTGTCTGCAAGAACAAAAAAAAAAGCTTTTTGCTTGAAAATTTCTAATTAGTTATGAAAATTGGTTTTGTGGGATGTATAGATGTTTATGTATATTTTTCTGCATATGATTACAGTGTGGTAAATTTTGTATGGCATTAAAACATATTAGTGTACTTTGAACAAAAAATTGAAGTTTTTGTGTAAGTGGGAATGATGAAAAATAATTGAGACCAGTAGTATCAATATCAGAAGGGAAACTTTGAGTTTAAAAGGATACTTCAGACGCTTAACTGCTTGTCTATCACTAGTTATAGGCATTGTAATAATGAACTGAAAGGTACTTTATTGCATCTACTGTTTTAGGCTAGTTAGTTTTAAGAAAATACTATAAAAATAATTAGAGTTTCCTGGTCACGAGGCTTATTTCCTTTGTCTATAACTAGCCAGGAAATCACTTGGCATTAGTCACTGAAAAGGCTGTAGGTAATTGTGCCAGCTTTATCACTTCCTGAGCTAATGCTTGTAGGAAGCGGACATGAAAACAATAAAATTTTCAGTTAGGGTTCATTTGCTGTTTAAAAATAGAAAACTAACAAGAGTTTAACACTTGACTGCTACCTCAATCTTGAAATCAACCATAAGGGGCAACTGGCAACCAGAGATATTGACCTGTACTATTTTGTTTAGAGCATTGAACACAACTAACCACCTCCGAATACTAACTTTGGCAGCACCTCTTTTATTCCCAACTATGTATTCTAATATATTAGTAAAATTGTCATCACTAAGCTTTGTGACAAAGGAAACAGACTGTCAGATTACAGCTTTGAATATAATCCAATTATAATTAAATATCCATCATCATAAATAATAATTTCCCATTGTATGAAAAAAAATTGAAAACCTACGCTGATCTTTTCCAGGTTTCAATATAGCTGAACTATAGATTCAGACAATTCTTTTTATTATTAGCAGCAGCATTTGAAAGTGACCGTAAGTGATGAAGATGTATGACTGAATCTGGAATTTAAAATAACCAATAATCTTTTAGAAGCAAAGCAGTTACTACTTTTGCCCTTTCCAGCTGACAATTCTGTGGATCTATCTAAAACCGAATTAGAGCAAAGAATAAACTCCTAAATGAAGGACACTTATTCAATATGGAATCACTCACTGAAAATTTTTATCCATGTTTTGTTTTACACTCAAAATGCACATATGTGTATGTTTATACTTTGAGAGATTTATGTTACTGACAAAAATCTAGAAACTTTCTGAAGCAGTTTCTTGACAGATTTAGAAGAAAGAACCAATCTACTGTATGCATCAGGAAGTATGTACTGACAGTTCATGAAGCAGAATTTACATGCAGTGCAAAGTGTATTGTATTTGCTTTATTTTTATAGGTATAAATAAATATAGAGCTAACTAACACTCGTGTGGTTTTTGAATTAACATTTGAAGTGTGAAGTTAAGCATTTGAAATTCATTAGAAAGCACAAGAATTAGGCCACCCTGATGATTCGGGGGTTTTTTTGTGGTCTAACTTCACTTCAGTGAAAAACTTCCAGCCATACAGAAAATGTATTTTTATTTACCATTGCCAACAATTTGCTATTTTACTTCATCAGTTTTTTTGTGGTCTAACTTCACTTCAGTGAAAAACTTCCAGCCATACAGAAAATGTATTTTTATTTACCATTGCCAACAATTTGCTATTTTACTTCATCAGTTTTGTTTCTGCAGACTTTTGTTTCTCTATTATACATTCTTTTACAAGATGGTCTTTTACTCCAGAGACATGGATATGTCTCTGACATTTGAGTCAAAGTTGTATCACTTCTAGACATTAACAACAGGAATTTACAGCACACTTTTTGGCAATGAATAACCAGACACATTAGTCAGCATGTAATAATTAAAATTTTTTAAAAAGGCACAGAAGGATTAAAATGCTTGTGCTTAGCATTTAATGTGGCATTGAATGTTCCATGTCAGTTATCTTATTAGCTCTTGTGCAAGTGTCTAATATCCCTCCTTGATTAAAGAATGATAAATAATTATATTATTTATACATAATTCTATTATTTTCCAATAGGGAAAAACTGCCCCAGATAAGGCCTCTCTGCTCCTGCCTGTGCCTTACAGAATTAGTAAAGTCTTCCCACCAGCTCTAAGGACCTGCAAATACTGTAAATAAATTCATACTTTGAAAACAGTCTGAAAAACAGATCTTCTGAAGAAGAAGTTTTCACTTCCTTCTTGTTCACAAAGATACATAGTATCTTCCTTTGATGCAGATTAACAATTTTAACACTGATTAGCATAGAATGGGCAGAAAAAACATAATAACTTTGGTTCGGTTGTTGAGGGGTTTTTATTTTAATTCTCTGAAAAGTCTTTTCAGTTTCTGTAATTCCATTCTAGAGGAAAGGTGTAATAAAGAAAACTGAAGTCTATAAATCAGTTCTAGGCTAAGGGATTAAAGTTAACCTAGGAGTTTTTTCATTTAAATCCTGAAAAAGTCATACTTGTATTTAGAGTTAAGACAGACTGTTCATCAGATGCACTGTAGCTGTTGTTATGCAAGTTTGCAAATTTTTTGAAGATTTTTGCTTTGAGAAACTATCTCTATTCATACCTGTGACTCACAAGTTTGCAGAATGTTCAGCACATCTACACAAAACTTAGATTAAAACTGCTGCCAACTTGTTTGAAAGATACAGCTGAGGTTTTTTTATAGCTCTAATAAATTACATTTTAATATGGAGCATATGTACAAGTGATCTATACTTGTGTCTAAAATTATTTGTGCTCTTGTTTTCTGTTTTACATTTGTGATAGCTATATCAACTAGTGGGTGAAAAAGTAAGACACTGGTATTGCTGTGACTTGCTTCTGTTGTTAGTACAGTCTTAGGCTCCAGATAGAGGGATTTATGAAAAATAGTAAAGATCTGTGAGTAATTTTTGCCAATCCTCCCATATAATTAATAAAACTGCAGAAAATACTTCTTGTTTCCTTTTTAAAATTATCTAGAAGCAGAAAACCAGATTAAGGATGAAAGAAGGATGATGGAGTCACAGTGTGGTGATGAAAGAGCTGCTGATACTGGAAAAATCACACAAATGGTCATTCTTCTATTCCAAGAAGGTGGTGGGGAGGGGGGAGCAGAGGGGAGAGAAGGAAACGGTATCTCTCAGTTCTTCCTAATCACCTTCTTGACCCCAAACTCCTCCTTCTGTTCTCTTATTTCAGGTCAAGGCCCCTAATTAGCTGTTAAGCATACTGTGTTGGTCTTCCAAAGCTGATAGGAAGGATAAGAGTAAGAGGCTGGGAAATAAAGAGACCTTTTCAATTTGGTCTAAGGTGAGAGTCAAATACAGTAAGTCTTTATACTGCAAGCTTCAACTCCAGACCAAAGCAAATTATTTTTTAATAAAGTTCAATATCTCTTTCATCTCTAACTCAAAATGCAAACATATACTACTATACTTTATACATAGCATACTTTGAGAAGCAAATCTGATCCCTTACTTTCAGTGAGTAGCAACTTAGCCCATGGTAATTCCACAAAATATTGTGCTGGGCTCCCTCTCTGTAGAGGAAAGTGTTTTATAGAGTGAGTAAAGGAGGAAGAGAATATGGTTTGTGATAATTATCACCATTCTCAGGATGTTCTTAAATGCATACTTAAACACTTGTACAGGAACATAAGTTTTGAAAAGACAGCAGTATAAAATAGTCTTCCAGATGCACTAAAGAAAATTATAAAGGAAAACAACTGTTCCTTGATAAGCTGACAGAAATAATTTCAGTTTAACACTGGAGAATAAAAGATGAAAGCAAATGTTGCAGCCATAGGGGTTCTGGCAAAGTAAAGCTGCCACATACATTAAAAGTAAGCTTCAATATAAGGGAAAGTAATTTTTCATACTTGTGTGAAATTGTGGCTCAGTCTTTTATTGCAAGGCATTTCTGAGTTGAAGGTGCAGCAAAAAATCTTCCAGGTTAATGTTTCAGGCTGTCTAGTGGTGCTCAGAGTACATCTTGCTGACCACATTTGTTTAATGTGATTTACTCAAACTAAAAGACAGAATGTAGCTGAACTTTAAAATGATACAACATGAAGAAAAAGTATGACTTTTTGTCCATTTAAAATTTTTTCTGCAACACTTCAAATCACTGATATACTTTAAAAGGGGGGCAAAAAATTATTTTTTAAAGCTTATGAAAATATGTTCAAGTGTTAGCAAGTTTTCTGAGCATGACCAGCTCATGGACCTGCATGTGTTTTCTTTGTATTAATCTACTCTTCTATCTTGGTTCTCAATCTCAGGCACAAGCCCTAGGAAGGAACTTCCTAGTTTTGGATCATCAGGATCATCACATTACACTATGAACAGTGATACTATTCTTGTGAAATGTAACCACCAGAATTTTGCAACCGTAATCTTGTGCTTCCTTTGACGTGTTAAGACCACCTAACGCTTGTACACTTCAACAGCTGAAAGCACCTAGCTCCTCAATCCTCTCGCTTCCTCCCAGGTAAGACGTCTAAGCTCTCAATTCATTGTTTTCTGTTATCTTCCTTTCTGAACAAATAGTATTCTTGTTTTTGTGGCTGTCTAACCATCACCAGCCATGTTTCCAAGCTACTGAAACTAGTGTGTTTGTGTACACTTTGCATTGGCCAGAGTTCTGAAAGAATTCATAATTTGTATGGAACTTCATCATCACATTTATAGATGGACTTTTTCATAAACCCCAAACAGTTGAAATGAAAAATTAAGCCACCTGACAATTCTGGATTTTTTTCCTTAAAAGCTACCTTGGGGATACATATAATGAATGATACAATGAACTTCTGTAAACTAGTCTGAAATAACTGTTTATAAAAATCAGTCACCAAGGCTGCAGTCCTTGGAGAGGAACTCAAATATATTTGTTGTTCCATTAAACGTCATTGCATTTAGATGAAATAAAAAGCAGGCACACCTTGGGTTCAAACATTTGACACATTCCAACTAATCATGTTCTTCATTTCTCACAGGGGTTCATCAAGAACCAAATCCTTCCCTTCTACTCCCCACCTCACTTCTCAGTTTTATCAGAAGCTAATTAGGATGATCACAACAGGAAAAGGCTTGAATTTCCAAAGTGACCTTTTTTCCTTTTTCTTTTATGAGGGACTTCAACTTTCTATCAGATCAATTAGTTAATTGGGCATCACTCCCCTAACACATCTCACTTACAAAAAAGCCCTCACCTTAAATAAACAGTCACACTCCTTCGTTTTAGATTGAAGGCTGGAAGCTCATTATAATTGGGGTCTGCTGCTGTTTCTTTGAGCACATTCTTATCTGAGGATCAAGATGCGTGTAATGCAATCTTCTTCCACATGAACAAGAATGCTATAAAAATAAACCTTTTCTGCTGTCCCTCGCTTTCCCTGACATCATGCTAACTGGAATAGTAGACTATTAAAAAAAAAAAAGAAAGGGGAAAAGCCCTCATTAGGCTGAGAAAGATTGAAAGGGAATTTTATATTCATATGATATCTTAACTTCAGTGTTGTTATTGAATCCTGCATTCAATTACATTGCAGTTGTACTGTTAATGATCCCCTATATAAATATACAATATCATCCTAACAGTGAAGTATAAGGTGGTTATCAAGAGGTCACACTGTTTAAAAAAACAGATATGCTGTAGCTGAGAGCCTCTTAGAACTGTTCTCCCATCTACTTTTACATGTTTTTTCAGATACATTTTGACTTAATTCTCTCCTTTAGTATCCTATTTCTCAGTTAGTCAAGACTCCTAGCAACAAAGTCATCCAAAAGAAAATAAGGGCAAATATGCCATGGTTTTATCTTGGAGTATTAGTGCAGCTGTGATTATATATATACTTTATTTAGAGAGAGAGAGACAGTACACATTTTCACATACATTGTATATATATTTTCTTTTTCTGTGTGCATGCTCTTAGGTCTGTTATGCAGGACTACTCCATAAGTTGTGAAAATTGCATTTTTCTAAACGTGAACGAGGCAAATACATGACATTATGGTGAAGCACAAGCAATGCACAAGAGAGTGCCATTCCTCTCCATGACAATGGGGTTGCTACCAGATGTCTCCTAGGTCTGGAGATGACCTTTGAGACTGAAAGATAATAGACACCTTAAGAACAGCTGTTCTGAGGGGAAAAAACAGCTCATGTAAAAAGTATCTTAAAACTATGACAAACATTACGAATTAACTCTGTTTGTTTATTGTAGGGGTCTGCTTTAAAATTACTATCAAGTTTAAGATCTCAGAGTAAGAAGCCTATGAAACACAAAATGAGGAGTTTCCGATGCTTAGGCACTCATTCCCAAGCTCTTTGTTAATAGTAATGATTGAAAATATACATCCAGGAATCTTCACTCATCCCTGAAACAGAACTGTGTCCAAAATCAAATGTGGCAGCTGTTTAGCAGTACATGACAACACTAAACAAATGTTTAGACAAGGGGAATGAAAAATATACAAAAAATTATACTTCAGTAGGATTTATTTACAGAAAGCAATGCAGGAAGAATTGTTTCTAAATGTTTAACATGTTTTCCAGACATAGGCTTTGGCTCCTGAAATATACCAGCATTCCAATTATTATTAATATGACAGACTTCAATGTTTTGGTATATTAATGTTAATAAAACTACATCCTTCACTTACCAATACCATACAGAGAAATTTTTCTGAACAAAATATATCCTATGTATCTTGTCTCCAAAGGTTTTACACCAGTGATAAATGTTTTCCACTGTGTTCAGTACACCAGGTTTGTCATTGCAGTCAACTGCTGTTTTGCCATTAATTTGAACAGAGGATAAGCAAAAGTCGTTGTAGTGGTCTGCAGCTATATTCAGCAATTATATTTGTGGGCATCACAGACTATACCTTTGGAATGTCAAAAAGCATGGATTTAAGGAATTGGAACACGATGTTGTTTGTTACCGTATTTGTGATTGTAGGTCCCAAGGAATGAAAAAAGAAAAGCAGGGAGAAAAAATAGTAATGGAATTTTATGCTTTAGGGTGTAAAAAGACCTGTACTAGGGATCAGGAAGGTACATTGCTGATGTTTTTGAACTGACAAGGTATTTTAGAAGTAGGTAGTATTTGTAGGGGAAGGATGTCTGTTGTGGGCTAATGATACATTTAATTGGATATAGCTAGGTCTAGGTTTCTTCAATAATTCAAGATGTTTACTTAATTGCCAATAAAGTATACAGAGTGTTAAGACGTCAATACTGTATTGGAAGAGAGACTGCAGGAGCATAAAAATGCATTTAAGTAAAGCCTAAACCAGTGCAGGATGAAGGTTTTAATATAATCAAGAAGTGAGAAATAGAAGCCCTAGGGAAAGAATTTGTATGAGTAAACCTCAACATAGCACTGCCCTCTTCATGTTTAGTCATGTATGTCTTTCATTTACTTTTGACAAAGTGAGAAGATAAGAATAAAGTGAAGACACAAGTGTCAACATTCATTTTTGACATAAGCAACCACAAGTAAATGGCAACTGAATATTTATGCAGTGGAATCAGACAATAACAAGTAATTTTAATTAAGGTTTTAAGCATTCTAATTGTGTGATGATATATGATATGATGTTCAAACAGCCAGAGAAAAGCATTAGGGAGGAGGTGGAACAGAAAGCAAAAAGATGGTTCTATGACAAGTAATAGTCAGTCTTGGCTAATCTTTTCCCTAAAACTCAAAGGACACCCCTGGTGGATGTAAAAATGGCTTTAGTTTACTGATGTCCCTGATAGTGGCTTGTTAAAAATGAAACAAAGCGCTTCTAAATCACTTTTCAGAAGAGACTAAGGAAGGGTCAGATTCTGCAAGCATCAGTTCCGCTGATGAGCACTTAACAGCTGTAAGTTCTATGTAAGTTCATTGGTCTTAAATAGGATTTCCTGCACGGGTTATGCCTAGTCTATTATACTGTGCCCTAACTGAAGCTTTTCTAAGTAACAAAGAATGATCTCTTAGGTCTAAGAGTAGCTGCTTCCTATAGTAAGAAGAAAGACAGAATTGCAGACTGGTTTGAAATCAAGAAAACCATGGACGTTTCCTCAGTGACCTGACTAGACTTTTTCACTAAGGCACTTTAGAAAAAGTCTACCTTATTTCAAATAAGTTTATTTTTTGGTATGAAGCTGAGCTGAATGTTAGCATTGTGGATTTTGAATTTGAACTGCTTCACAGCATTTGGATATTTTGGGGTGTGTCAGTTTGGCTGAAGTCCAAATCTGCCCTACAAGATTTTTATTTTGATATATCAAATGCCAGAGCTGTTTCTTTTTTGCTGTTGCCTAGTTTGGGGCAGAAGCCAAGGAATGCATGGGCAGGCTAGGGCTCTAGAGTAAGGAGGGACTGGCCACCCTATATGCATAGTTTTCTGACAAACTGAGCACATCTGCAGCCTACAGTAAAGGCAGCATGGCTTTCAGAGAGGATGAAAAAGTGTCAGGAAGATCATTTTCACAGAGGTGGAAACAATTTTAAGAACAATTTTAACCAGAGGTTAAAGAATTAGCTGTGATCTCAACAGCCATTCAGCTGAATCAAATTGTCTCAAACTCTAACAAATATCTTGCAGACAGTAACAAAAGAGTAACATTCTCAGTGGGTGCCCATCTTGCATACTCGCTTTTCAGTAATCAAAAGATTATTTTGTGGAGTGCCTTTAAATATATTTGCGTAGCTAACCTATCACCCTGTCGAGGTGCTGGATGGCTACTTTATAGTAGATGTGGACATTCACTTTCCTTTGCAAAAATGGTCAATAAAAGCCTCAGTAATGGGCCCTTTAAAAACTAAATATGGCATAAAACACTGTCCCCAATGCACAATAAAAAATAAAATAAAATACCACAAATGCAGTACTTAGTATTTTTACAATACTAAAAATGCAAACTGCTGCAAATATCTTTCCTAAGAACTTGAATTACTTGGTCTAACACTTCTAATTTCCTATAGATCTGCCTAAATAAAGGAAGAAAAAAGTGCAAAAGCTCACTTATTACAGAGAAAGATGATGGGATCTCCTTACACTTATAAATTAAGACACTTTGGTTTTATACTTCTGGAGTCTGAATTCCTTGTGGAAAGAAATGTGTGGGTTAGTCATTCATTACCCAATAGATAAGAAAACCTTACCACCTCAGGAAAACGCTCTGGTATGAGAAGTGTGTACAAAACCATCTATGTCTTATGTCTTATTGACCTATCATTTGCTATCCACCGGGGTTGATTTTGAGGCTTATTGGTTTGCTATAAAGGAAAATATTGTGTTTTTCTTGCCTCTAGCTCTGAAATTTGTGAATAAGTTTTCCTTAAAGTCTGAGCAATTATTTCAAGAAACTGAAGAAACGTATTTAAATGTTTGAGTACTTGATCTTGTTTCCAACAATGATATTTTCTGGTCTTCAGCAGTAAACATAACACAAATGTTAGCACTCAAACAGAAAATTTTCAAAGCTTTTCATAACTAACGAAAGTGCAGTCCTCTTTTATTGTAATTGGAAACAGAGACAAATTGAAAACTCTTTAGCTGTAAGTTCGATTAAACTAGGCTCTCAGTTCTGTGCCTTAACTACAAGACTATTTTTGCCCCAATAGAGCAGTAAAACCCAGTACTGAACATAGAGGGAAAACTGTGGGAGAACAGAAATTTTACAAATCACCAAGATAAATGCATAGTATTATATAGTGAAGAGAAACGCAAGGTTCACTGTGTAATTTTTATTGTGCAAAAGCATTGATAGAAAAAAGAAATAGAAGTCTTTACTGGGTTTGTGGTGTTCATGCTGAATGGATGCTCTTGGATAAATCCTGTTTCTGGAAGGTATGACATTCTGAAAAAGCTGTCTATAAGCTTGTAATTCTTGCATTAAAACTGACTCCTAAATCTAGAGATTGCAATTTCCCAAATATATCCAAGAGGGGTGGAAATTAGAACATTTTTTCAGTTCGTCATGCAAATATATTGATATTACATACTGTGCACATATATACACACAGAGTATATGTATACTATGTGTTAATAAACTCATTTTTTTCTATGAAAAATTCTGCAATCAATGTTTGGGGAGGGAAGTGTAATCAAATTGCAGAATCACAAAGTCCTGGTAGAAACCCTTTTCCTTATAGTGATGTTGTTTACACCTTATAAACACAGTTACTGACTTGTAGCTCCTGTCATGGATCCTTAGTTTTGTCTTGCTGCTCTTCCTGTCACATATGTATGCCTGCCTTTGAACCCTGCTCCCAGGTGCTTGAGCCCCCTCCTGGAATTTATGCTGTTTGATTTGGGCCTTTCATGGAAGAGGAAAAGGCTGACGTATTCTCAGTCAAGCATAATATAAAGATTTAAGCTGAAAGTAAGTTGGTTTCACTTATGTCTTTTTCCCCAATGAGATGGTGAAACCATCACATCTTCTGTTCCATTTTCTATAGTATTGGTGCATGTGTACTGACATACACAAATTTTAAAAGCATGGCTCTTTATTGGATTCAATTGATTTTCCATCTCAACAGACTATACTGAGCTGCCATTTGACCAGTGTCTAAGTAAGAGAGTGAGCAGGTGAAGGGAAGTATAGAAAGAACAGCATTGATCAACTAGACAAACACACAGAGAATATTTTTAAGAGTATAAAAACATAAACAGCCTTTCCATCTGTGACTGCATAATTTATGAACATTATCCTGTCAGACTAGCACTGTTTCCATCTGTTTTTCTGTCAAATTCTCCTGAAATCTGTCTCATATTGTATTTGATTGTGAAAATAGTAGTATTGAATAAAGTTTACCACAGTAGTGGGGATGTGTTTGTAGACTCACACACAGATACAAAGAGTTATTGCTAGACAGGTACAAGATTCAGTTGTACCTGTGCCCGACTGTTCTCTCTGTCCTTTTTTTTGAACCTCCTTCTCACAATTTTTTTTTTAATTGCTTTAGGCCTAAATGTTGTTTTAGCAAATTAAGGCATTGCACCAAATAATTTTCACAAGCTTAACATGTTTTAATGCAGTCTTCAAGCTTCTTTGTCACATGACAGTTCAGTAAACAGTCCCCTGAGTTTCTAACAGCCTGATTTCCAAACCCTTTATCTGCAAGTAAGTCACAAAGAACAGACCTGAGTATCTACTTTGTTCTAGGGATTGCTATAAATCAAGGCAGTCCCATCCAGCTGGGTTATCTCAGCAAATTTGAATTTAAAAAATCAGTAAAAGAGGCCACATTGCAAACATGGAGGACAGTCTGCCCTCCAACTTTCCAGAAGGTAGTTTCAGCAATAACAGAGATGATAACACATCCTGTATGCTGAGGCACCAATGAGCTCAATTCATACCGGCCACCTCTGGGATTAAAATCTGGTCCAGGATCCATGCTCTGTTCAGTTCTTAGTTTTTCAGAGTAGACTTGGTAAGCTATGTGGTATGGATGAGTCCTGTGGGAACTGGGATAGCGAAAGAGAACTGTACTGTCAGCTACTGCAGAAGCATCAGAAGATCTGCTCATGGTATAGGGAGTGGGATATAGGTGTCCTATATTTTAGTCAGAGAATCCCCTTGAAAATCACAAAAGCTGTCAGCTCAAATGGGGCAATATGCAGGTTAGAGTTTTCCTGGTCTAGAATATAAGGGTCTACATATATTGGTTTTAAATCTTTTTGTTTGAACCATTAGTTTTTATCCTCTGATGTCTTGCAGTCTGGTCATAGACTTGAGATGGAACTGCCTGCATCTTTTCCTTATGTGAGCATGCTAAAAAGATCAAAATAACTTTGAATATCTAAACTAGGTTTTATTGGGATACAAAGAAAATTAACAGCTTTTTAAAGAGTATATGCAGTAATATTGTGTCTAGCAGATATTTAAAAAAAAAAAAAAAAAAAGAAAAATAATTATGCCCTGTGTCCTTTTCTACAGGGTCATACTACATTTAGTACACATCACTGGGTTTCTTTGTTGCAATATGATCTACTGTTGTAGGTTGACTTCAGCCAACATCTGAACATTTGGATTCTCTTGCTCACTCCCCTCTCCCATGGGACAAGGAGAAAATAGAAGGAAGAGGGGAAGACTTGTAGATTGAGATAAAGACAGTTTAATAGGTGAAGCAAAAGCTGTGCCTGCAAGCAAAGAAAAGAAGGAATTTATTCACTATTTCCCGTTGGCAGGCAGATGTTCAGCTGCTTCCTGGAAAGCGGGGTCTCAGGATGCATAATGGTGGCTTGGAAGGATAAATGCCATGATCACAAAGGTAATTGCTGTTAAGGCAATGCCAAAAAGAGAAACCAGAAATCCTCCCAGCCAGGGGTCATTCTGGAGATCTGATTTCCAACGCAAACACCTCTTAGCCTGATGCAAAAAATGGATAACTTTAGGAAAATCAAGGACTACACCTTATTGTTGTTCCCTCTTACTTCTGGCTTCCTGAGTAAGTGGATGGTTGGTTTGAGAGTTAACTAGCAATGATAATCTGTAGCTAGTCAGTTATTTATTCAGCCTTGTGAAGGACCTGTAAGTTTTGTCTGGTCTGATGTAATAAATGTTCAGCTTGAGTGGAGAAAGCAATGTTGCATTGTTTACCGCCTTTGGCTCCAAGCAGACTAAGTCTCTACCACAAAAAGTGCATTGCTAGAAGAGATTCCAAAGTACAGGAGAGACCTTTAAATTTCCTTAAAAATGTGTTTTGCCTTATCTCACCTTTGCTAAAAGTTGATTCATTGCACTCCATTGAACAAGGACTTTACACACTTTAGAAGTATTTTGTACGGAACTATAATTATAATTTGTGTTTAATTCTACCTACACTGGAAAGCTGCATAAGCTTCTACCAAAAGTTATGTTTTAAGTAACTGTATCACATGTACTTCTAATGTAATTGGATGAGTGTTAAGACTGAGGGTGGAAAAAAGGGATAGGAAGAAGAAATGTACGCTAAGAGGTCTCTGCTATTAGAAGGATGGCTGAAGAGACTGCATGGGAGTAATAAGAACAATTTCTCTTCTGATACATGATCCTGATGAGCACTAAATACTTGCAAATCCAGTTATTTGCAAATCATGGTCTTGGCAAGAGCTAATTTTTGTTATCCTACTAAAAGCAGTAACACAGTTGTATTCAATATACAGCTGGTCCTCAGCTGGTCTTCCCAACATACATGGGGAAAGGAAAAGAGCAAATTTTGAAAGATTATACATGTAATTTATATCCATATTCTTTTTTCTATGCAAGAGATGTAAAAGAGGGAAAATGTGCAGTTTCTTAATTTGCAATGGGTACAAGTGTCTGAAAAAAATTAAACTATTCTGGCTGTGACACTTACTAAGATATTCTAATTTGCAGAATTTGACCTCTGGGGACTCCAGAGCTGAGAAAGCATGAACTGTAATTGATGCTGTTCAGCCACCACACAGCACTGACTGCTGTGGTGTTTTAAATGGGGAAGTATATCTATGTTATTTCTGGCTTTGTTTTGCCAATACAACCTTTTGACCACATAAAAATAACTTATTCTAGCATTTATTAGCAAATTCCCTTCAGAATATTACTGAAACCTTTACAAAGTACATTTAACCTGTCTTAAAATTTCTCTACTGCTTCCAAAAGTTGCAGCATATCCTCTTATTTTAGTTTTGTTTTGCTTTCAGGATGGACACTGCTTTTGTGAATGCTCTGAACACCAGGGTATTCAATTACTCAAAGCTGGATGTATCTAGTAAATTCATGACAAACTATTCTGTGTCCTGCTTCTAAATAGTGAAAAACACTCCTACTGTAGCAGACAATTTAGCTGTAAGGCCAGCTTGCATGCTTAAAAATAGCAAAAAGGAAATTCTCACATACAGTAAATACTCATTTATTGAAATGATCTTAAAACAAATTTGCAATAGATGCTCTATGATTAATTATTCTATACCACAGTGGACTACTCCTTACATCTTTCATAAGGTCGTTATGAGTTTAATCAGTTTGCATTGCTAAAGACTTCAAAGGTCTTACTTTGTAGAATAATTTTGGAAAATGAAAATGAGAGCATATGAACTATTCTAAAATAAAACAAGTCTATGTGGATGCAATATTTTTTTTTTTCATCTAACTACAAATTACAAATATATCCCATGTTACTGCAACATTTTAATAACAATGTTGTTATTTTGCCTAGACAAGAAAAACCCAAAGATTTATGCTAATGACAGCAATTATGTATGAAATAAGCATATGCCAACAGTATGTAGTCTTTAGTTTCACTGGGATACATGTGAGGAAAGCGGTGGGTTTAGTATGAACTTACACTGATGTACTATTTATCAGAAGTTTGACTACATTTTTCAAAGCTGTTCAGCATATGCGTTTATTTTCCTAGTCTTCTTGAGAAAATTCTGTCCATGACAAATTATGTTTAATAATTCACCAGGCATAATGTACTCACTAGGTCTGATAAATGATTGATTCTACTGAGTATTTAATGATTGTGGTTTCTATGTGGGCAAATGTTTGAGGGACCTTCAGAACTGTTGTAACTTGACCTAAGTGCCTAGACAGAGATAAGGCTGTAACTGGATTACCTTACCATCACACTAGGACATGCATGTTGGATCTTCTCCATCAGTAGAATTCTTCCAACCATTGCCAGCTCCAAGTGACATGGTAAGTATGGGGCAAATCACAGGACAGATAAACTAATCCCTGGCCTCTGTTTTATTTTTTTTTTCAGTTTGCATTTTTCTGGAAACCTGAATTCTCTGTCCCACCATACAGATGTTATTACACGGCCAAAATACACATAACCACTCTAACATATGAGGAGTTCATTCTAGTCATTTAATAGAAGAAGGTATGCTTGTTAAATCAAACATTCATGTATCCATATGACTGGAGGTGTCACAAAGAGGGACCAATATGGTTGTAGAAAAGTTCCATGTATTAGAGATGATAGGATTTGTTCTGGTCTCAAAAGTTGGGTAATATTACTTCCAGTTCAGGCACAGGGAGAAACTAAAATATACATTTGGCAGTAGCCTACAAACACAGAGATGCACTTCTTTGGCTAGTTAATTTGACAGTTGTAGCCAGCAGATATTTCAGGTGAACAATGGCAGCACATGACTGTTTTACCATCAAAAGAATTATTTACTAATGTAAGTACCTTGCTTTTCCAAGCAGAACATACAAGCATTGTTAAAGAACATAGCAGTCAGTTTCCAAAGGTTGCTGCCCCATAGGCTATATAGCAAAAGCGTGTCATCCAGCTTCAAAACATGTGTATCACTACTGAAAATTAACCTTAAATTCACTCTTTCATTAACAAGTTGTATTTTATTAATTTATTTTTTACCTTGCAGAAAAATATATAAAATTTTTCACAACTCAACAGTGAATACAAGTCTATTTCTCCCTTCATCTCCTCATTTTAGTTTTTGTCTGTAGTTAAAATGGTTACAGTGTTAATGTTTTTCTATGCAGTTTTTTAGAGCAAAATACAAGCCACGAAATTTTTGTGAAAGGGAAATAAACTGTTTCTTGAGAAGCTATAATTGATTTAATTTTCTGAAGAATAAAATCTCAAAGTAGAGCATGAAAATAATAATTAATACTTTCCCATGTTGCTGCTACTCAGTCCTCATTAGTCTTCAATGTCTTTTAAACTATAAATATTTTTAAATAGAGTGCTTAAGAGAAGGACAAATCTTTGTTGAGTATCTAAACTGCTTTCAGGTGCGAAGGGGCAATTTTGTGTGGTTTGTTTCATTTTCTTCATGGGAAGGCCTTATCTATTCATTGTATGTCTTCATTACTTAAACTATTTTGTCCTTATTCTTTTAGGTGAAAACATTACTGTCTTGAAGGTACTTATCTTCATTTCCAATCTATAGAACTAATGTTAACATTTATGTTTTATAGATGCAGCACCAAAGCAGACATACTAACTGGCTTTCCAAGCTCACAGAAACTTTGGGAATAATTGCTCAAGTCCAAGACTAATGCTGTATTCACCAGAGATGCTCTGAGCTTTGTCAAAGCATTTAACCTAGGAGAGCTGTCCAGCTATGAGCTGGACTGTAGGTGAAAGGGAAAAAAAAAGCATGTCCAGGCTGGACAATGTAAGGCTGATAAATTCTGTATTACCATAATTTGAAACATTTAAGTCAATATTCTTATATTAGCCTTCAACTACACCATGAGTTTGAAATCAATACAACGAGGAGTGTATATTGTAGTTCCCATTGGACCAAACTACATTTATAAGCCTCATGAAACTTTAGCTGCTAAAATCTGTGTAAAGACCTAGGCTGTGTGGAATAATTTGGAAGCTTGCAGTAATCCAACCTTGAAAGTATAGAGAAACAGATAAAGAAGATAAAGGGCTGTGACCTATTGGTCAGAGTGGCATTACAATGGTTTCAGTTTTTACAACATAGATTTCATGACAGAAGTATGAAAATTTAAAAGAATGTGATGCTTTTAGAGTACAGCTCCATTTTATTAAAAAAAAATCGTATAAAAAATTATTGCTTTTCCTCTGAAAAGAAGGAAAAAGCTCAGTTTAACTACATAAAGATGCAAAACCCACAATCATGTAAGAAAGGAGCTTAAAGAAAATACAACCATAGCAGATAGCTACTACTTTCATACGGCTCACCCACCAGAGCTCTGACAAGACTAAGAACAGTAGCAGTTTTAAACCTTGAAAGACACTTCTTCCTTAAATATGTTTATGACCCTGTATCCAAGGACCAAGCACCTAATCAGGGTAGCAGATAGTTGTTATTTCCATGACTTCCCTTTAAATTGTAGAAAGCAATTTTATTTTGGATAAGGAAAAGTCTCAGATGGAACTGAGAATGATTAAATCACAGTTCTATACCTGGAGTTAGGTCATGACCTGACCACCGGGGTGAAGGAATGACAAGAAGATCACAGGAGATCCCAAAGATGCAAATCATTCAAGAGCCACAAAAGTGAAAAGCTTGAAAATAGACTTTTTCTGCTACCCCTTCCACTGCCTACCCTTGTCCTTTTGTTCCCAGTCATTGTGCACTACTAAATAAAGACCTCTGTCTGAACTGGTTACTTCTTTAAACAAGAAATTTGTAAATCCTTTGCACAAGCCTACATACTTCATTTTACCTTCCCTTACAGCCCACACATTAATTATGTAAAGAAGCATGCAAGATTGAAAAATATAGCTTGGAATTATTCATGAATGCAAAATATAGCTGGAAAAGAAAGTTCCTTGAGCATTTTTTTTATTTTTCTTATAGACACCTCATCTTTCTTTTTCTGACACACAGATTTTTTTTACTACAGACCCAATAAGACAAGGATAAACTGGATTCTACTACAGTTCTTTCATCATCAACGAAATAATAATTTGCATTCTAACTGTAAGTACTTTATTATTCATGACCAATCAGGAAGAACACTGACAATTTTCAAAACCTCAACTAAATTTCAAGGCTCACAATGTGAAGAGGATGGGGGGGGCATGTGTGGAACCCCCTTGATTTGTCCCTAAAAACCATGAGCAAATTTGATAGCAAAGAGACAGCAAGAACCCCCACGGGGCCATTTTATGAAGCATTTTTCATGATTCTTTTGTGCTGTCAGTCTTTGGATTAGAGAGAGAAATAAGCTTGCTGCCCTCTACCAGAAATACATAGCAGATCAAAGCTGAATTAAAAGTTAACTTTTAATAGCAACTTCAAGAAATGTAATTGCAAGCTGTATAGTCTTAGTAGGCATGACTTCTTATCAGATATTCTTCATGACTTGCAACACAAATCACATGTAGATTCAAATATATGCATGTATAAACATTTCTTTGTCTTTGAAGGGAGAAATGTCTAACCCATTTTCTCTCTGGGATTTCCATTGACTGATGTGATACCTTTAGCAGGGGCAAAACTGGTCAACCTGAAAGATCCCTGCTGAACTCAGTCAACAGGCTGAACATGACCTTGGCAGCTGTTTCTGCTTTCAAGGTCACTACAAACCTTATAAACTGTTTTCCTTTCCATTTCTCATAGGATTAAACAGCAATATGGTCAAAAATAACTAACTTAAATATAAGTCTCAAGAGAAAGTGAAAAAACAATAAATACCTCCAATGGGGAGATATAAGATGCAGAAAAAGGTCCATTCAGGGTCGTATCCAAGGTCTATGCCTCCTATTCTGCTGCAGTTTGCGAGGCTTCTTGGTGAAGGCAGACTGTTACACTGTACATTTAGAATCTCTACCTCACCACCCCCTACCCTTTTTTTTGGCAGAACATGCTTCTTATAGGATTAAACAAATCAGATAGGAAGAAGGCATTATGTCTTTAATGTTCTGAACTACAGATGTTCAGCCTGCAGCCTAGACACTGTGAATCAAGACTGTGAGAAATAAAGGATTTATTCCTTTCTTCCATTACAAGTTTAGAAACCCCAGCCTGAGCATGATGGAAACATGAATAGCTATAAAGAAATGTGGTTTTTTGCCAGTCACTCAGGGCACACTAGAGGTTGAGAGCAAAAAGTAGAAACTGTGACTCAAGTATGTGTTTGTCCCTACCTAGGGTTAAGCAAACTGGGAATTATTTTGTTATGTAGCAGTGCTGGCAAAGAATCTCTGGGAATAGGTGAAGCAAAATGTGCCATACTTTCACTTTCCTCACAGCCATTTAGTCTCCTGTATTCAGGGAAAAAGAGTCACAGCATATGAGTAGACTGAAATTCAGGACTACCACACAGCAGGGAATCCCTAGTAGTAATTTATGAGAGGTTTCTGCTTACTTTCACCATGTGTACAGTTCAAGTAGAGTCAAGCTGCTGAGGGAACCTTTTCCAAGGACCTACTTTTACTCTTGGATTTCGAAACAGCATATGTGTTCATGGAAGTAAACACAGACGCGCTGACTGTTCAGTGTATAACATGATGTAAATATATCCAAGCATTTCTCTACCAACACTTCCCTCATACTTTCAGCTGATAGGATGTGGAGCATGTTCCAAGATGCATGGGCATTTGGATATTGTTTGGGTATTTTCTCCTCTCTCCTGGCCCAGTCTCCTTATGGAGAAATAAACAGAAGTGTCAAAAACTTTACAAAAGACCTGTTCTATTCAAATTGCCAGATAAGTTTTGAAGGCTCAGATTTTCCTTCTTCCTAACAGGATGGAAGTGCTGACTTTAGAGTGGCTTTGAACTGCCAGAATGGCCCTAAGCAGTTGCAGAAAGGCTAAGAATCTGGACCAGAGAGTTTGGAATGGCTTCAGAAAATCATCCCAAATTTCTTATGCTATACCAGCTCATGTTGCCAAAGGAATAACATCCGCTGCTTTGGTGCTGTGCAGCACAGCTGTGTGACTATTCAAAACTACATTTGAAAACTGCAAAATCAGCAGGCTTCATTTGCATGCAGTTCTGGATTCTCAAATAGGTCTAATTTAGCAAATACCCCACAGGAATAGGAAACACTATGAACATATTGAGATAACTGAGAAAATTCAGGGAAAAATGCAGGGAGTTATGATGTACACTAATCATTATTTCTCTCACTTATTCCAATTTGTTTTGCCTGCTTTTGTTTAGCTGTTCCTTTTTTCTTCCTATATTTTTCCTCTACTCTATTAACCTATGAAACAATGGTTTATGAGATACAATTAAAAAAGAACTTGTCAAATTTATTTTAATACAAGAATTATGTACTGCTATTGTATTTTGGTGGCATTTGCAATTACACGTTAGGATAAAGCCTATAAGGATTATGAATCTTCCTATTTTAAAATGATTGTCATCTGTTAGGAAGAATTTTTTCCCTCTATAGAGGATACTATATAGCACATTTAGGTGTATAAAAAGGATTTCATGCCTCTGTCTGAAACACTGGGTTAGGTATTTATTTATTCATTTATTCATCAATTCATTCTATTTCAGTAATACTTCAGGAGCTCAATCAGGGGAACTATTGTGCTAGGCATTGAACAAATGAAATCCAAGAAGTCCTTGATCCAGAATATTTACCATGAATGATGCAACTGTAGAATTAAATATTCTCTTTCTATTCAGTGTCTAAACAGACAATTAACCTTTTCCCAGCATGGTAATTCTTGAAATTTGCCTCAGGTCAGTGAAGTAACAGTAAAGGAAAAGATGAAGTGCAATAATAAGATCAGCTTGCAAATTGTTTTCACACTTGCTTCTAAACTTTCCACAGTAACAATGAAAGAAATCTGGTCCCTACATAGTCACCCAGTACTTGATTGTATGCTCTACTCAGCATTTCATGTTCAGGAATACAGTGAGAGTTCAAAAACATCAGTTCTGGTACCTGATACCTGTGAAGAAGACTGTCTGTTAGGTGGTCATGCAATACTATCAGTCACACATACTCAAGCAATACCCACTCCTGTGTGGAAAAGAGGGTTGTTCTACATACTTGCATATAAAAATGCTTTTTAAATTCTCTTTGCATCCTATTTATATTCAGAACTGATCTGATTAGCTATATCTTCTCACTCCTTGGGTGCACCCTATTTCTCCCTTCTGCTAGTTGGCATTGTGGCCCAAACCAACTCTGCATCTTCCCTGAAGGAGAGCCTAAGGGTTCATGTCACAAGGAAGTCCACATAACTAACTTCTTCTGGCCTCTATTTGCATATCATGCTTGGAGAGGTTGATGTGGAGACAGGAGGAGGTGCTATTATATGCGAAAGAAATTTTCTGAATTTCCTAAGCCCCTAGGAAACCCTAGGATAATTATAGTCATCCCATTGTTGCAGTAATTTGCATTTAGGACCAAAAAAAACACCAAAAAATGTTCTCCTAGACTGAATAAAAAATTGACCTCCTTATTTTTGCATAGCTATACCACAACATAGCCCAAAGTGCCCACATGTCTTTTGTCTCCATGTTTCCCCTGTCTTTGCATAGTATTTTTCTTTAGATAATACTGTCCTTCATCAGTCTTTTCTTTGATGTCTTTCCAAGACCTTAATTAAAAACTACTGTTCTACATTTTAATAGATGACTCTAAAGCATGCAAAAAAGTGCAACAGGTTAGCAACACAAAGATAATCAGTTAAGGACTGGAGGGGGAGAAGAGATAGGACAAAAAAATGTTTCTCCTCGTCAGCAGAAAATCTTTTGGTTTCTTATGTCTTTTAAAGCCTTACTCTCCAATATTTGTACACAATACAGAAAAAAAGCAGATAAAAGACACTCATTCATGCATAAAATGCAGACAAGTAAAAAATAATTGCTGAGTACATGAGGGTTTTTTTGTTTGTTTGTTGGGTTTTATGGTGTTTTTTTTTCCTGGCTGAAAACTGTTGCCTGGGTCTATTTCCAAAGAACTAAACATACAATTATATAACATGTAATTACTCAGCTTCCCAATTATATACAGCAGGGTCAGAAGTTCCCTGCATTTGCATGAAAGGACTAATGAAATGGGTCTCAACACCTGGTCCTAGCTTGAGGAAAACAAATTTATTGAATGAAATCCAAGGGTAAAAAAAAATAGCATTAGTGTTTTGTATTATCATTTTTCCCAACAATTTTGCTTTCCTAATAAAAAAGAGAACAATGTAGTAGAATTAGGCTGGAAGTCTCAGAGGTCCTGAGTCGCTTGATCCTCCTAAGCATAGGTACTTAAGGCAGCAAAGAATTAGAATTACTTTCCTAATTCTCCCAAGCCACCAACACAGCTGCAGCCTGGCATATCCCATTATGGAAGGCCATTACAGGGGATGTCCAAAACAGAAAAATAGATGGCCTATTCCCCAAAGAAGACTATTTATATTCTAAACAAGTGTATTTGCCCTATTAGCATCTACAATTTTTTCATCAAATACTAGGTAAGAGTCTGTCAGGAATTCTGGAACAAAAGCCAGATCTTTTAGATTCCTTTATCAAAAAGTCCCAGTGTAAATTTTGAGTCTACTGGCATTAATAGAATTCTTTAGTAGTCTCAGTGTGGACATGTTTTCACCCAAGATCTTTCCAAAGTCTAGTCAACCAAGTTCCATGAATTTTTATGAGGTTAAAAAAAAAATATATCCATTCATTGCTTAGAAAACAGTGACATTTTCCTATGGAGCAGCCAGTGACCATTCTGTTCATGTAGAATGCCATCCACAGCTATTTGTTTCATTGCCAACTTGCATCAGAAAAAAATGCATCACCTAAAGGCAAAAAATCCTTTGTCCTTTTGTTGATCAGTAATATGAGGCAGCAAAGTGTTGAAACAGTGAATATTTGTCATATATCACACAAATTCAAAGCCAAGTGTTGGAGACAGGGCAAAAAGCTGGTTCCAGATTTTCTAAAGATTTTAGCTGTATTTATGCTGAATCCTTCAGAGTGTAAAGTTAGTATTTGGCAGTTACAGTGAAATTTGCAACGGTTAGCAAGGTCCTTAAGGTCACTATATGTTCCAGGTAGAAAGACAGATGCTCAGAATGAAACTCAGAACAATAAGGAAGGATATATCTAAGCCAGCCAAAAAATTTAGTAGACATAAGTCTAGCTGATATCTACCTTTTCTTTGAAATTTGGTTGCCTGACTGCACCCTTCAGTTGGGTGATTCCATGTGAAACTAGAGTTTTCAGCAAGATTTAGATTTTCAGGCTTTCTCTTTCATAATTTACTTTTTTTAAAAAAATGATGAAGGGAGGATTTTTGTAAACTGCCCTGCTTCAGTTACATGAATTCTACCAAATGGGTAGTTTGTTTGCCTAATTCTTTTGTTCAATCTGGGTCTTTGTCATCAGCAGCTCAGAAACAATTATCATAATACCAACAAATCTGGGAAATATAGTTCTTCTCATGGGAGAAAAAGTAAATAAAGTAAGCTTCAAATGTGGCATGTTGTGGTGGTTTGACCCTGGCTGGATGCCAGGTGCCCACCAAAGCTGCTCTATCACTTCCCCTCCTCAGCTGGACAGGGGAGAGAAAATATAATGAAATATAATAAATAAAAGGTTGAGATAAGGACTAAGGACAGGGAGAAATCACTCACCAATTACTGTCATGGGCAAAACAGACGTGACTTGGGGAAAATAGTTTAATTTATTGCCACTCAAATCAGACTAGGGTAATGAGAAATAAAAATTAAATCTTAGAACACGTTCCCCCCACCCCTCCCTTCTTCCCAGGCTTAACTTTACTCCCAGTTTTCTCTGTCTCCTCACCCCCAGCGGCGCAGGGAGACGGGGAATGGGGGTTGCGGTCAGTTCATCACACATTGTCTCTGCCACTCCTTCCTCCTCAGGGGAGGACTCCTCACACTCTTCCCCTGCTCCAGCATGGGGTCCCTCCCACGGGAGACAGTCCTCCATGAACTTCTCCAAGGTAAGTCCTTCCCACGGGCTACTATTCTTCATGAACTGCTCCAGTGTGGGTCCTCTCCATGCGGTGCAGTCCTTCAGGAGCAGACTGCTCCAGTGTGGGTCCCCCACGGGGTTGCGAGTCGTGCCAGCAAACCTGCTCCAGCGTGGGATCCTCTCTTGATGGGTTCACATGTCCTGCCAGGAGTCTGCTCCAGCGTGGGCTTCCCACGGAGTCACAGCCTCCTTCAGGCACATCCACCTGCTCCGGCGTGGGGTCCTCCACAGGCTGCAGGTGGATATCTGCTCCACCATGGACCTCCATAGGCTGCAGGGGGACAGCTTGCCTCACCATAGTCTTCACCACGGGCTGCAGGGGAATGTCTGCTTTGGCACCTGGAGCACCTCCTCCCCCTCCTTCTTCACTGACCTTGGTGTCGGCAAAGTTGTTTCTGTCACATATTCTCACTCCTCTCTTCAGCTGCAGTTGCGCAGGGTTTTTATTTTCCCACTTCTTAAATACGTTATCACAAAGGCACTACCACTGTTGCCGATTGGCTCGGCCTTGGCCAGTGGCGGGCCCATCCTGGAGCCAGCTGGCATTGGCTCTGTCGGACATAGGGGAAGCTTCTAGCACCTTCTCACAGAAGCCACCCCTGCAGCCCCCCCACTACCAAAACCTTGCCACGCAAACCCAATACACATGTATAGGCAAATATTAGCTACAGTAAGAGACCCCTGAGATGGCTAATGGAACTACACTGGTTTGTACCAGCTGAGATCTAGTTCAGTACATTCAGTCTAGTGATACCATGAGTCACTGCCCATGAGGGTTATTCCTTTGACCCTTAGCACTTTTGAGTTGTATGAACTCTTAATATTAGCAACATCTGTTCCCGAAAGTGTGTCACTTAGCCCTAAACCCCTGAGCCCAGTAACTGAGACCCACAGGTCACTGAGCAATTCAATCTCAGGGCCCTTGTTTTATTAAAGATTCTTTCCAATAGTCCTTTGCTGTCTTCATCAGCGTCCCCTACTGCAGGCTTCTTCCTAATGAGATTTTCTCTACCTTTTCAGAATTATTTCAGTTCCAATCTTTCTTCCCTCTAATTTTCAAGTCTGTCTTATTTACTGTTAGTGATTACTATATAGTCTTTTTTTCCATCACTCTCCATTTCACATCATTATCTCTTAGAACTATTAAACCACTTCCCCCCCCCCTCCAAATGTCTGTTTTCCATGACAGAAAGAGACCATCTCAAGTTTAACTCATTAATATCATTAACAGGTCTTCAGTTTTTCATTCCCATCATATCGTTCACATTACTTAAGCTGATACTACTTGAAGTACGATTCTGGCTGGAATATGGACATGTTTCAACCTACTTCATCTGCACCTGGTTGAATATGTGTTAGGATGTTTTCTCCAATTGTCTAACTGATGAAGGGCAGTAACACAGGTAGTTCCTCCCCTCAGCATGTTGCTTTGAGCCACTTCTTCCTCTCAGTCACATAAGCACATCTTATTTTTAATGTATTTCATATACTTAGATTATAAAGAACTTACATGTAGCAATATTCCACACTGATATCTGCTTGGTCCTTCTGTGATCATAGTTATATTAGGATTGTTATACTAGTTTAGATTAACCTAGCTTTTTTTCTGCTGCAAAGTTCGATATTCAGGCCATATCAAAGTTCACAGGATTTAAAATCAATCTTAGATTTTTCTATTTTCATCCCTTTTAAAGTTAAAGAAACCTTTCCTTATATTGAGCAGAATGCTAGAGCTACTTAGAAACTCCTCATACAATTCACTCCTCCCACAGTACATTCTTCTTGTGTTTTCCCTTATGCATTTTCCATCTTTAACAAAGGTGTTTATCACACCACTACTCACTCTAAGCTCTAAGCAGGTTGCCTCAGCTTTTGGAAATAAACTCACAAACATTTTCTAATTACCACATGCCCAGCTTTTTATTCAAAGAGTAATCGAGAGCCTTTTTGTAAGACACATCAAGTAATCACTGTAACTTTGATAATACCTTGAAAGGGTATCAAAAACATGATTAAGGATTTAAAATGATGAATTTTCAGTCCTTTCCATATAATAATGGAATATAATATATAAACTGAAGAATTTGTAAACTAGGTGGGGTTTTGAAAACAGATGAGAATTAAAAAATACTCACCACCCAAACCATAGGAGGAAATATGGAATCATTTAACACCATTAGAGCAACTTCCTCAAGCCAATGTTTTCCTAATAATAGTCATTTAGACTCTTGATGTTTTTGTAGGCCAGAAAAGGAAAAGAAATAACTGTAGATCTAATAAGATTTTGGAAAGTTATAAGCTGTTCATGTGTCAGATGTTATTGTAGTCAGAACTGGACATGTTTGAAAATAACCAATGTTTATCTCAGCCTTTTGGAAAAATGTGCTAAGCTCACTTGTTTCACTGATCTCTCGGAGCTGGTATACACCTAAGTAGGTCTGTCAGAAAGAAAACAGGCTTTCCAAACTCTTCAGGAGGTCTGTGGGACTTTTAAGCCACTTATTCAAAATTTATCTTAAAAAGGTAGTCACACTATTTTTTTCTAGCTCATGCCCCATTAAAAGTTTTAAGGGAATTTATATAAAAGAGAAAGAAAAATGTTTTAAAAAAAAAATCTTCCTAACTACATTTATATAACAGCACAAAGTTCAATAGATTTTATATAGCAGAGACCTGACAAATTGAGAAACAATTATTTTCACTGAAAAGAAAATTTAAAAAAAAAAAGAAAGAAAAATCTGCCAAAGAACACATGATGGACCCAATGTCTTCCAACATATTTAAAAATGCTCTTATCTCAATCCATGATAAATCTTGCAAAGATCTCTACTGCTGTGAAGTGGCTGCATTTACGTAAAGACACAGAATGACTCTGTAGAAACCAGATATCGCATTCATTATTATCATGCTCTGAACTACAGAGAACAAACTGAAGAGAAGTACCCTTAAGTTTAGAGGAACTCACGTTTCTGTGGAATATAGCACTAGAAAAGTCATATAGCTTTTAACCAAAATATCCCATTTCTTCAATGCAAAGAATCAGCTTCATGATGCTTCAGTGCGGATGCACTTATTTATCTCTGTGACTTCAGTATTAAGTTCTGAATCTGGAGGTAGATGTATCTGCTTTTTCTTTTTCTCCATATTTTTTGCATTGAGCTAAATTGAGAATAGTGGCTCAGGTCCCTGTAGATCAAATTAAAAAGAAAATATAATAACTGCACTTTTTTTAAGAACATTCATATCTTTGATGATTTAATGGAGACTCATCCTCCTCTCCCCTCTTCAGCAAACAATGGTGTGATAATCACCTAATAGCTGTCTTCAGTCACAGAGTTGTAATTACAGAAATAACCTAATAATACCCAGTAGCTTGCTATTTGTTATCATCAGCGTAAGGTATCTTTCCAGATGACTATAGAATAGCTCTAGGTAGTAGTCTTTAAGATTCAAAACTAGGTTGTGGAAGGAAACCAATATAAAGAAAAAAGTATGATTACTTTTTACTTCTAGGCAATAAAGAAACATTTAGAAGAGTGGGGAAAGGTTTCCTTCTCTATTTTACTTGAAAAAAGAAGCTGTTTTATGACAACTACTACATTTTAAAGATGAGGCAGAGAGGAGGGATGAAAATCAATTTCCATTTGGAGGATATTTAAATAGCTTCATCATGGTCTGTCCAGAGCTGCCATTTGAAAACGTATCTGAAGTGACTTATAATTTCATTTTCTTGCTATCTAATATTCATCTACTTCCAAAGTCAGTATGAAACTCATTATAATTCTAACAGGACTCCATCATCCAAAGACACTGGCTAGCATTTAGAAATTCCTAGTCAGTGAGGGTATCTAGTCTCGTATTATCCAGATGCTTCAACCAGAGATTTGATTCTAGTCACTGTTTTCAAAAAGATTTCAGTATAACTTTAGCCTTTTAGCACTGGCTGTTTAAATCATATCATAATCCAGGTTGATTAGGAGCTATGTTTAAGAACTCTGTTCAGACGCTGCTCTCCTGCAAGCACAGGTCAAAGTTTCTACTTGGCATCTAATATTCCCAGCAAGTGTTGTTTAAGAAAGAGAGAAATGGAATATTCACAGTCCCTCTCCTCCTTGTAAAATAATTCTGAAGTTGTTACACATTTAGTGGGAACATCTGGATCCATGGATAAAAGAACACAGCTGTCTTACATGATTTATGATTCCATTTTCCTGTCTTTACCCGGGGCCAATTTCAGTCTTTTTTTACTCTCGCCCCCCACCTTTAACTCATATAACTTTGTCATTTTTAAAGTATTTTAAGATGGTTCTCACTTTCTGGCTGTCCCAATAAATCCACCTTGAATTCCTTATGCTTGTTACTGCAGTATCTGTTCAACTAACAGATATATTAGTCTTTGAACAGACACATTCCAAGCAGAGCTACTTTTTAATAAAAATAACAAAAGAATGATGTTTAAAATTGAATACAAATTTCACTTTTTAGTTTTATGATTTTGCATTTTAATATATTTCATGTTTCTGCTAATTCAGCTGAGTAATGGGAAAAAGAAAAATCAATACTATTTTTATCCTATCAAAAGCTATGTCTCCAAATGATTCATAATATTTAAGTAAATAATATAAAAAGTTACTTCTGTTACCATTTTTCCTTTTTTCATTATAAAAACATAAACTAATTGCATTCAGATTGGGAATGATTTACCATGGGTCCTTCAGCATGTTACTAGCAGATGTGGGAAAAATAATTCAGAGTCTAATTTTTGTCTGGTATTTTTTGTCTGAGCTCAGGTACATTAAAATTTGTACTATTTTAATACTATTTTAATTCTGCCTGTGCAATTTTAACTGTACAACATCCCTGTTGTGATAAAACACAGGCTGGAATACAGCTTCTTTGTATGAGGACATTACAAAGCACTTTAAAATCAATAGAATGCTGTTTACATTAGAAGTTACATCAGTGTAACTATATAGTACTTGTATATAATACTGGGACAAAAAAGATGTCTGATCTTAAGATCAGACATTGATAATAGCGTAAAGGTGGCTTAAATACCTCCAAGTCTTTGAGCCCTGAGCTTAAATCTAGGCTGTTCTTGAAAGGTAATATAACAGCCTCCTCTGAGCTATTCAGCATCAAGAGACCTGCACAGAATCACTCCCTGTGAGGACAGCAGTGCCTTTAAATTCACCAAGACATTTCCATTATTTGCAACATGCATAAGGAGAAATTTGTTATGCCCAGAATTCATTTTTGCTCATGTTATTTTGTAGGAATAGAATAACTGATTTAAGTAAATTCAACCATTCTTGATCTGTAACTGGGGAAAAACTGAATCCAGAAGTGTTTGTTCCAAAATCTGGAAAAGCTTGGTTAACTTTTAAAAGTATGTAGTTATGAATACATCTTATAGGAATTTATTGGGTTTTACTATGAGTCTTTATTTGTAAATCGTTATGCCAGTACATCAAAATGCCACAGATCCTATGGGTTCACGATTGACAGAAAAAAAAAATCCAACCAAACAGAAATTGCAAGCAATTCTAAAAATACTTCAGTAAATGTTATTTTGATGATACAAAATCTTGTGCTAAACTTTTTGAAAAACTGGTTCAAATTTCATTATTTTCATTTAATACTGACCTATTAACATTTAAGTGACCAAATCTTAATCATGCCAGTAAAAATTTCATACTCAGGTTAATTTAAGCTAAAACCCTTGATTTAAAACTTTTAAAAGTTCAGGACTGGGAAATAGGTCAGCTGGATCTAAATTTCTCATCTTGTAGGACTGACCAAACCTCTACAAGAAAAAAGAAGTAAGTTTTAAGAATTTGCTTCATTCTTCCTCCCCACTTCTTTGAATGAAAATTCAAAATGTTTTTGAATTGTTATATATATTTTGGATAGAACAAGCAACTCTAGTATTTTTATCAAATGACTGAAAAAAAAAGTTGTGTCCAAAATGGCAATGGATAAAGGAAGGCAATAATATGAAGGTTGATTAGATCTTATTTCACTTAAGAAATAGGAGATTCCTAAGAAAGGTCTGTTGGATAGACAGGGATACAAACATGCCATGATTTGCTTGGGTAGTTTGTACAAGACAGTGGTAAGCTTGATTGTAAACCATGGTTCAGTTTTTTCTGCTTTGCAAGATAGTTTTAAATGAAGTTAATTTCACTGCACAACTAATTGATTTGATCCAGAAAAGTCCAGAAATGGTATACACTTATAGCTATATGCACACAGATGTCTAATATAAAACTGACTATCACTAAAAAATCCCCTTTTTGGTAAAAATCTGAATCCTGAATCTGACTAACTGTTCTTGAATGTAATTTTAACAAAATTACTGGGTGTAAATTGTAGGCAACTGTCACTAGTAAGTCAATAATGCTAAACAACTTTGTACAAACTGCAAATATGACCTATGCTTGTGGTACTTAATTTTTGTCTTCTTAAAGGGATATATGCTACATTAGAACATCTTCAAATTACAGCTCTATGGTTCAAAACACAGCGAACAGGCTTCCAAGCAATTAGGTGTAAGAAAAGAACTAGCACTAATGAAACTTGATATGCTTTTAAAAGGTGATATTTGCCTTCACTGACCTTCTGCACAAATCAGCGGGAACAGCACTTTAAGGAACTGATTGCAGCTCAGAGCATTACCCAGAGGAAATGGTACAAATACTCCAAAGCAGTTACGGGAAAAGCTGAAATAGCATGTCACTCCTTTCAAATCATATAAAACATTTAGCCTATAATGTTGTTGCAGTATGTTTTTAGGCCAACACCTTTTCAAACTATTTCACATTCCCCCCCCCTTTTAAAAATGTAGAAAGGCCTTACTTAATCTCTTTTTAAAGGGTGCTTCACACATGCTTTCAGTCAGATACTTTACTGATGTAAAGAGCAACAGCCACAGCATTAGAGGTTCTGTTAAAATAAATTGCCTATGTATATGGAGTCTCTTTAACAAGAATAATCATTACATAAATAAAATTTGACTGATCTACACTAGCTGAGTTTCAAAAAATATTTAGTATAGCGTCACATGTGATATTTTGAATACAACTGAAAAAGATCTGCAAGGTAGATAAGATTGAGCTTTACCTGAGATGGCACTAGTGACACAGAATTCTAGACAATCTCTTCACAATTAAATGGTATGTTCAAGTCCAACCTTAGTCCTGCTTAGTTCACTAGTAGAGATACTTCATAAGAGTTCATGAGAAACTGGTTGCCTCTTTTGAGTAGCTTAGTTTGAACAGATTAGTCAACAACCAGTAGATGCTGTGAATTTATTGATTTAAATTTCAACAGTAAACTGCATTAAAATCTATTTTGTCTGAATAGTACCAATTTATCAGACAATGGCTCCAGATGGTTCCATATAACTACTATAGTGTCCATAATTATTTACGACTTCCTCAATCTTTCTTTAATTTTATCAGCTGTTACTTTAACACCCAGGTCATTGATAAAAATACTGAATAGTGTCAACCCTACTATTACTGCTTCTATTACCACCCTGTTAAAACACCCCCACTCAATTCTGATTCTTCTATGACATCTATGTTTTAAGATCCTTGAGCTGGACAACACGAATTCTAAGGAATATGTGCTTTATCCTTGCAAATAAAGCAGTGTACAGGATATGATATCAAATGCATGTCTAAGCATGTCTAAGTACATTTTTTCCACCAAAATAGGAAGCAAATTCATACTTTTATAATAGAATGATTCATGCTTATTTAGCAAGATGTATTTAAATACTGTACATTGACTAATGTTAATTATTTCTCTCATTTCTTCATTATTTATTGGTAGAAACCTGTGTGAGCTTGACATCTGTCTAATCAGCCTATAGTTGCTTTGGTCATCTTGACTGCCCACTTGGAAAATTATGATAACAAGTATTTGTTTAGATTTCTAGAATGTCTTTAGTATTTTAAAACACATTGATAATTATTATCAATGGACTAGACATTTACAGCTATCTGTTCACAAGATCAACAGTCTACTCAACTGCTAATGGACTGGATGGAGTAGTTCATCACTCATATAAGCATATAATGTTTATTCTTTCAAAATAAAGATGAGAGATTTATTAAAAGCTAACATTTTCATTTTTACTAATGTTTTATTTTTTCCATCTGCCACTAGTCAACACTGTTATTAGTTTTTTTCACCTAACACATTTTAAAACATCCTTTTTTTGGGGCCTTGAGCAATGTATTTTATGCTAATAGCCTTGTTTACATTTAGGAATTGTATTCGCATCTTAGTATGTGAAGTATTATTGATTATCTATTTTATCTATTTATAAACTGCTGCTTTTTTAATAGCTGTTTTGTTTTGCCTTTGAATTTTCACGCAAATTTAGTCAAAACTGTCCAACTCCATGATGAAAAGCCTACTAAGCAGAAAGATATCAGAAGATCATTTTATGTTGTACAAAGTGCAGAACAGAAAACTGTCACTCTACAAGGAAACTTTTGTAAATGTTGTGTTTATGACAAAAGAAAAAAGCTTCTAACATTCTAATCTTGCAAAACCCAAAACCTAAGGACATCATCAAACATTGAAGAAGAGGTAAAAATACTCATATATTTTGTCAATGTTATGTCTTTAATAACCATGAAATTTGAAAAAATCACAACTATTTTTTATTAGTGCTGCTATAGGAAAATTATTTTTTCTTACTAGAGGTGAAATCCTGTGTCTGTTAAGTCAGTGATGAAACTTCTAGGATTCCACTCAAACCATGAGTTTAATTTCTCATGGGAATTTTCTACTTTGTAAGAACTGGAAAAAATAAGCTTTCTTATTTTTATGGTAGATGAGAGGAAACTGTATTTGTCTGCTTTCAAGTCCAAGGAAGAAAGCATATTTTTGCCTTTATTGTTGTCTCTATATGGAAAAACACTTCCTTTTTGAACTTTCCAAAATGGTAGGTAGTCAGTTTGGGACAACATGGTTAATTTTTAATGCACTGCTTACATCCTTTGTCTGACTGCTATGATTTTCCATCTCTCCACCTAAAAACTGCTAGCCTCTTGAAATGCTGAAACTAATTTAATGATCTTAAAAGTCAGCAAACAGTTAACTGTATTTTTTTTTTTCAAAAAAAGTCATTGGGTTGGCTTTATTCACAAAGACCTAAAAGTGTAGCTTGCAATGAGCACCTGCAAAGAGCTCTTCCAGAGTTCAAATGGGAAATTTCATAGAGAACGGGAAAGTTCAAGAGTCTACATAATTTTTCACTTCTTTGATGAGATTACCAAAAAATACTTAGCAAATGTTTTCATCTATGTGATAGAAAAAGATTACAAAATTGCAATCAGATCTTAGTCATTCATAACTAATCTTCACCAGAAATGATTGCTTAAGTATAAGCATTATACTTAAGGTATAATACCACCTTACTTTTGCATTGTGCATCCTTTTTCCTTACTTCTTGCACCGTCAAGTGGAATTGTCCAAGAGGCTTGGAGTCAGCATGATAATTCAAAAACTTTATTGACAAATTGAAGATCCTCTTGTAAAAACCAGTAATTCTGTGTTGTGGTTTAGCCTCTGTCAGAAACCAAGCACCACACAGCCGCTCACTCAGCTTCCCCCCACTGGTGGGATGGGGGAGAGAATCCGAAGAGCAAAAGTAAGAAAACTCGTGGGTTGAGATAAGAACAGTTTAATAATTGAAATGAAACATCATAATAATAATAATAATAATAATAATAATAAAGGTAAACAATGAGAGAGAGAGTTACAAAACCCAAGAAAAAAACCCCAAGTGATGCAAACGCTCACCACCCGCCAACCGATGCCCAGCCAGTCCCCAAGCAGCAATTGCGGCCCCCCCAAGCCAACTCCCCCCAGTGTATATACTGAGCATGATGCCATATGGTACAGAATAGCCCTTTGGCCAGTTTGGATCAACTATCTTGGCTGTGCCCCCTCCCAGCTTCTTGTGCACCTGGCAGAGCATGGGAAGCTGAAAAGTCCTTGACTGGTGTAAACATTACTTAGCAACAACTAAAACATCAGTGTGTTATCAACATTATTCTCATCCTAAATCCAAAACACAGCACTATACCAGCTACTACGAAGAAAATTAATTCTATCCCAGCTGAAACCAGGACATTCTGTTTAACAAAGATTCTGCACTTTAACACGGGAAAAAAAAAAAATTGTCCCAGGAAACTTATCAATTTACCAGCTTGTGTTTTGAGTATATGTAGCCTGAGAGTACAGTATAATTAATTGCTAAAACAGATCACAAGTGTTTAGGTTCCTGTGCTGGTTAACATTATCAAGGACCTGGGTTTTTTAATAATGACAATCTATTTCTTTTTTTTCTTGAATTGATTGGCGGAAAGACCCAACTGTTATAAACAGTGTTGAATTTGATTCCTTTACCATTGTTTAAGGGGGAGAAGCCAAAAGACAGATGGAAAAATCAAGTGGTGTAATGGTGTTTCTGTCATAATTAAATTTTATGCAGACAAGACTCTTTGTCCATAATAAACAACAGCCTGTTTAGAGATTTAGCAAATAGCCAAATATGCTCTGTAAAGTGTGATTTGAAAAATAAATTTTTTTTGCTTATAACACTTGTGGAAACTAGACTTGATTTTATGCTCAGTTTAGCAGGAAGAGGAGAACACATTTTTCTTCCCCACAAAAACAAATAAGTTGTAGACTATCTAGAAGGAGATACATTAGAGAGAGGGGCATATATGGGAAGAAATATGGGAATGAAAGAATGTCCTCTGCTTGTAAAGATATAGACAAGTAATGTGCAAACTGGTTCAGATAACTCTAAAATCTACTTAATTCTTTATACTACCAAGTCCTTCACTATTCACTACTCAAAAAGCTTCACCAAAAGGTAAATCAACATTTTATGAGGTTACAATACACTTACTAAATAATTGTTTTAATTATTTTTAATGCTTTCTTCTTCACAACTTCTCCACTTAGCTGTGATGGGAACAGGAAGTCATAAAATGCAAGCAGAAATATTACAAATATTGTGGAAGCTGTCAGAGGGGGCCAGTAATCCCAGTAACAAGTACAGATCAGCAGGATACTTGCCATATTCTAAAAGGCTCTGTTTATACACAAGAGTTGTACTGTTATGACTATATCAAAAGACTTATGTAGTGCAATCCCTTAAGTGTGGCTATGATTGCTGGCATAATGGTATGAAATTGCTTTCACTACTACAGTTTATTTATTCTTCTCCAGGAACTAGAACTGATACAACTAAGCACATAATTGCACATATCTCAGTTTAAAGGAAAAAAAAATCTTAGCCAACTGCATTTTACCAGTTAAAAAACTATGTTTAGACCAGATTTTAGCTTCCAACTGCAACAATTTTCATGTGGAATTTCCTTTAAGAAAGCAGTATTTTATTTCTACTCAAACCAGGAACTCTAGTACACAGTAGACAGTGTGATTATTTTTATTTTTTTAAAACTGCTCAGGCTGCTGTTTGTATAGCTTAGCAGTGCATGAAAGGGAGCATTGCTAATTCCCCGAAGTACCAAAACAGGATACAATTCTTACTCTCTTTCCTACTGTTTCTATAGCAGGGAAGCCCTTTTACAGGGAGCTGCTGGGAAGAACAGAGTCCTCAAAAACATTGTAGAAGAGCTATGAAGTTGAGCCACTCCTCTTGTTTCCACCACAGAGGACAAACATTCTGCTTAGATGGATGAATAAGAAAGTGAAGTCTTTGTAGAGAACTTGTATGAATATTGTTTCATAAAGACATGATCTGGATGTAGTTTAGTAATGAGGAAACGGCATCCTTAAAATCTGTCACTTATTCAAATAAGAGACCTTGGCGTATATCTTTTATATGATTCTGACTTGTGACACTGATCAGAATAAGTACTCAAGAAACATTGGGGCATATTTTGCTGCTCTTTACAGCAGGATTTGACTGACCTCCATATTGCTATTGTATCTCTGCCTTACATCCTTCAGGTGATTCCCATTACCAGTCAGAAAAGGTGCAAAGAATTTGTCTGTCAGGAAAAAAGAAGTAAGCTGATGAATTCCTTTACACATGTTATTATATGTGTGTTAAAGTTGTACGTATACCAAAGTGTAAATGACTGTCTTGTGCTCACAAATATATTTATGTTTCTGTGAATAGTTTAGTGTGTTTATATTGAAACAGATACATGTGTTAGGTCTGTTGTGGGGGAAACGTGTGAGGGTGTGTTATGAAGTGTTTATAGACATACCTAATAGGAACATTGAGATAATATATTTTGATTGAACTATTCATTCTCAAAACTAGGATATTTTACTAGAAGTGTTTTACTTTCAGTGTTCTTTTATGTAGGCAATCTTTCAGGTACATATTTCTCTGATTACTTTTGCTGACACAGAGACAGGCAGAAAGAGAAAAGCTGAAAACATTGTTGGGTTTTTTCCCCTCTTCAAACATCTGTTTTGACACTTTTTTTTACTTTTTTTTTTTTTTTTAAGTTTCAGGATTGTTTTGGTTTAGTTCCCATGAAGAATAAAAACAAATGTCATACACTGAGTTTTCATGCACTGAATTGTTATTCTCCAGACAGTTACAGCTATGGTGTGAGTGTGTCATGTGCGTAAATAAAGCTCAAAGGGAATGAGATATTACTTTAAATGCCTTTGCCTATGCAAAGACTAAATAAAAAATGAACAAACACACATTATATAAAATAAGAATCTGGATGAGGACACCCGCATTTGACATGAAAAGGAGAAAGGTACAAACAGCCCCAAGCCTCCAGGTGCAGGGAATCAAACCAATGTTGTGTTGCATTCCAGTCACATCTTTTATTGCATATAAAGTATAAAAGACATATCTCTCTAACACTTTGCAGCAAGTGGCTGGTCATTACTAATTCTTCTGGTATTCATTGCAGGGTGATAACAATTGTGATGACCTAACCTGGTTTTACATGTGGGATTATTTACTATTCTGGAAAGGCCTGGACATTGGATTCAGGACTATGCAGTAGCATCAGCAGTATATTCTGTGCTAAAGGGGTTTTGTGGTAACTCAATCACAGAACTGTGCTCTGGCTGTTACTTTGCATGGCAGAAGAACCTTCAGTGGGGTACAAATGCGATTTGGGGTTCAGGGTTTTATTTCAGTCTCTGAGACCGACAGAGGCACCAGGCCAGGAACCATGGCCACTGAGGTTTCTGGCAACTATCTCTGTTGTCTGAGAGAAAGCGAGCCCTGATACTATTTGTGCAAAGAGCAAAGAGCAGTTACAGAAACTCTGTGGAGTTTATGCCAAGTGTCATTTGGATTGCCCAGGGGTGTCCTGGGCACTTAAAATGTCATTATCCACTTGACCTTGGCTACCACTTAAGAAGTGTGTGGGCCTTCCCTAAGTCTTGAGTCATATATAGCAGCCCACAGGGACAACTCAAGCATCCGAGCACCTCTGAAAAGCCAGGGAATACCGGTGCTCATGTAAACCGAACAGAGCTTCCAATGTTCATGTCATTCAGCAATAATTTTAAGGCTGAAGCTTCTCGTCATTAACCATTCAGAAGGCACTGCTCTGTAATATTAAGAGAATCAGCAGCTATAGCTGGATATTTGCAAACTACGAAGGAAAGGAGTCTCTTTATAATAGCAAATTTTAAAATGTTTGAAAAGTCAACAATCATGGCTGCTTTGATTGTTTTCTAATGCTGCTATCAAAGTAGCTTTAGAAGTTGGAACAAAGAAGCATTGGGAGTTGTACTGGATGATCCTTATGGGTCCCTTCCAACTTGAGATATTCTATGATTCTATGAAGTATCTATATGTGATAGGTTTAACGTAACAAGATGCTCATTTGTAAAGGGAGGACAAGAATTTTTTTTTTTTATCTGAAGTTTGATGAAGTTTAGAGGCAACTTGTGTGTGCATGATCACACAAACATTGAAGTGTAGAACCTCAGATCAAAGGACTTGGTGCAAATATTAATTAATTTTGGTGAGGCAGGTTTCTGCCTGAGGCTTTTTGGTAATAAAAGACACCAAATCACTTCTGTGCCCTCACTGCTTTTTGCTTTTTTCTTTTTCCCCCTTCAAGGTTCGAAAAGGACAGAATATCACAAAACAGCCATAAACTCTGCTATGAAGTAGCACAATGTTGGCAGGGTCACATAACCCTGAACCATTTTCTCTAGTTTAGACCCTGTATAAACTACTACAACATGCACTTTCTCATGTTGTGACTGTTAAAACAAAAGAAGAATAAGTTGAAAGACTACACAAAGAAAGAAACAAAGTTTTGGGTGGAGAAGAGGAATGAATCCTATTTATATCTCAGTTCACTGCTGTGGCAAGAGTAAATGACTTTTAACAGAGGCATCTTTGGGTATGGTTCCTGAAGGACCAATACAGGTACTCAAAAAACTTGAGGTCTGATCCTAACCAACAGCCTGGAAGCTGGCATTCCAAATGCTTGAAGTCATCAGCAGGATCAGTGCCCAATAGATACCTGGGTTTCTCAGTGAAGGCACTCTCTTTTACTATTGTGAAAGGGATCATGTTTTCTTTTCCGTATACAATATAATTTATTTGGCATACGCAATCAAACTGAGAAATTAACATCCACATGATGGCCTCAGTAAACGTGGCTGGATCCTGCTGCACTGTGAATGGATAACCATAGAACCACATTTTAATACAGGTTATTTATTTATGAAAGCATTCGGTGAAAGCAAGCTCTAGTTAGTGCTAAAGAAGCCCAGCAGAGAGAAAGGAAGTACAAATTCCACAGTCACAATCCAAGGTACTTTATAGAATGATTATACAAGTAATACTTTGTTTTACAGAATTCCCAAGAGAATTGTATCACACAATAATTTGCATGACTGAAATGAAAAAACTTTTGAGGAAATACACATTTTTGACCATTGAAACTCTACGGCCTATCTGCTTCAAATAAGACATGGTAAAATCTATTTTACTTATTAAATCCTTTTATAAAAGGCTTAATAGGTATAAAGACTTTGGAGGGCAACCAATGCTAATTATCGATTATAACTGGCACATAGTTAAATAAAGAAACATTTTCAATACAAACTGGCAGAAGCACTGTTTGTTTTAGCACTGTAACAAATGCAGTTCAGAAAGCCTTGTGGGCTTGTGAAGAGTTTTATTTTTTCTTTTCCAGAGTGCAAGCACAGTCGCAGTAGTTCATTAATTCAAGCAAAAAATAAAGTTTGCCTTCTAGTCACACAGAGATTATGTGTGTAGGCCTTTCCCTACCAAGAACTCATTTCCAGGCATGCTTTTTTCTCTCTGGTAACAGTAAGCATATGGAGCAATTAAAGGTTGTTAAGAAGTACAATAATTCCCTTTAAACCACATATTTCTGTACTGACATTGGCAGGGGTATATTTGAGAGGACTAGGTAAGGAAGAAATGGAAATATTATGGCAGTTCCACAGAACATCTACTAGAAATTTTGTGACAAGTCAAAAAATACAAATTGAACATTATGGAGATTTCTGAAAATGAATTCTAGTTTAGGACTTCACTCCGGTGAAGTCAAAGAACCTTCATAATTGGTGAAAGCAGATGCAGCAAAACTGGAAAATTTTACTGAGGAATATAGTTGAACCTATGGCAGTCAATGGACTCAGGTGCAGTAGCATCTGCTTTTAGTTTTAAGCTCTATCATAACAGATAGGTGGTGTCTCTCTAGTATCTTCTACACAGCAAACTTTCAAGAGCAAAAACTGTAAGGAGAGGTTAAGTGGCTTCTGTAACATGAAAACAAACAAAGGTATTGTATGAAATGTGAACCAAAGTGTGGATTTCTAACAACTAAATTGTTTATTTGTTATCAACACCAAAACCAATCCCTTCTTTATAAATAAAGCAGACTTTAGACGATATATTACCCATTGAATTTATATACCAGATGGACTTACTTTAATTACCTTATCATCTGTTTCCCTGTCTATCTTATGTTTTGTCACACTTGCCTGTGTTTTATAAGTTTGCAATTAGGTTTAGACCCTACAGGTGGATATATATTAAAGAACCTGGGCACAGTAATTTGTTTTAGGCAAAAATGTTCAGGATTCATAATTGTAATCTGTTCAAGGCAAATGTCCATTATTATTATTATTTTATTCCAGTAATCCAGAGAACCCATATTAATAGATGCTTTTAGTGCTTGGTTGCAGAAAGACCAGGGAGGAGAGAAATGCTTTCCTGGATTGGCAGAGGACAGATGGCTGGAACATTCTGGTATCACTGGGTTCTTGCCCATTCCATGCCTGACATCACTGACATCTAGCCACCACTTCCTAACAGTTCCCATGTGTTGAAGATGAACAAATATTGGTAGTGAAACCTTTTTTCTAGGGTTCAGTGCTAAGGAGAAAAGCTGGACCAAGTATATTATAATATTAAAATATAACTTTATAACTATACATTATAGATATATAGAAATGTGTATATGTAGATTCCTAACTAACTCTATAATTTCTGCTTTCATCCAGAAATAGAAATTGTGCAGAAGAAATACCCATACTATGGGTGGAAATTATAACATGATGGAAATATTTTCATGTATTATTGATCTTTATACCAGAAAGGTCAGACTAATGGTCTGAAATTCTGGAAAACTTCTGTGAATTTTTAAGGTTTGTTCACACTAACTCTGTACTTATATATATGTTGTATAAAATCACAGAATATGTCTGAGGAATGTGCTTCCACGTTATGAAACTGGGTCTAAGAACATGGGACTCTTGAAAACCTTTGTTTATTTATACAATAAGAAAATACACAAACTTGTATAGTGAAGGATTTTCTTCTTAAAACAATAAACAAAGAGGTTTATAACTACCTAAATGGGGCATAGATCAACATCTTAATAAGATTAGTAAAAAACTTATTAACATTAATAGTCTCAAAATATTATTAACGTATTGTGAGAGTATATTCTGAATTACCAACACAAACTTCTTACTGCCGTTCTTCATAGTATCAATCATAGAATCATAGAATACCAGGTTGGAAGGGACCACAAGGATCATCTGGTCCAATCTTTCCTGGCAAAAGCAAGCTCTAGACAAGATGTCCCAGCACCCTGTCCAGACAAATCTTAAAAGTGTCCAGTGTTGGGAAATCCACCACTTCACTGGGGAGATTATTCCAATGGCTGATTGTTATCACTGTGAAAAATTTTCCTCTTGTGTGCAGTTGGAATCTCCCCAGGAGTAACTTGTACCCATTATGCCTCGTCTTTTCCACGTGAGTCCTTGTAAAAAAGGAGTCTCCATCTTCTTTGTAGCCACCCTTTAAACACTGGACCATGGTGATAAGGTCTCCCCTAAACCTTCTTTTCTCAAGGCTGAACAAACCCAGTTCTCTCAGCCTTTCCTCATATGACAGGCTTCCCAGTCCTTTGATCATCTCTGGCCCTTCTCTGGACCCTCTCCAGCCTGTCCACATCTTTTTTGCATAGTGGGGACCAAAACTGAACACAGTATTCCAGGTGTGGCCTGACAAGTGCTGAGTAGAGTGGGATAATGACTTCTTTATCTCTCCTGGTGATGCCCTTGTTGATGCAACCCAGCATCCTATTGGCTTTCTTTGATGCGGCAGCACACTGTTCACTCATATGGAGCTTGTTGTCCACCAGGACCCCCAGGTCCCTTTCCACAGAACTGCTCCCCAGCTGGTAGATCGCAGACTGTGCTGCACTCTTGGATTATGTTTTCCAGGTGCAAGACCTTACACTTGTTGAACTCCATAAAGTTCTTGTTAGCCCACTCTTCCAGCCTATCCAGGTCTTCCTGTGGGGTGGCTCTCCATTCCAAAGTGTCCACTTCCCCACTCTGTTTGGTATCATCGGCAAACTTCATCAAGGTACACTTGATCCCATCATCCAGATCACTTATGAAGATATTAAACATCGTTGGGCCCAATATTGATCCCTGGGGGACCCCGTTTGTGACAGATTGCCAATTTGAAAAGGAGCCATTTACCACCACCCTTTGGGTGCAGCCTGTCAGCCAGTTCCCCACCCACTGCACAGACCACTTGTCTAGACCGTAGCGCATCAGTTTCTCTAGGAGGAGGCTGTGGGAAACTGCATCAAAAGCCTTGGAGAAATCCAGGTAGACAATGTCCACTGCTCGCCCCACATCAACCGAGCACATTACTTTGTTGTAGAAGGCGATCAGGTTTGCCAAGCACGATTTGCCTTTGGTGAATCCGTGCTGGCTTTTCCCAATCACGTGCTTCATTTGACTTGTGATAGGCCCCAGGAGGATTTGTTCCATAACTTTCCCAGGGACTGAAGTAAGACTGATGGGCCTATAATTTCATGGATGCTTCTTTAAGCCCTTCTTGTAGATTGGGGTGACATTAGCCTTCTTCCAGTCTTCTGGGATATCCCCTGATGTCCATGACTTCTCAAAGATTATGGAGAGCGGCCTCGCAATGACGTCAGCCAGGTCTCTTAACACCCTTGGGAGGATATTGTCAGGGCCTATCGATTTGTAGGGGTCAAGCTCCTGTAATAGTTCACATACCAACTCTTGGTTCACTGACTGTGGGTCTGTGTTTGCATCAACCTGGATTTTGTCCCCAAGGCCTGGGGCCCAACAGTGCTGGTAAAGACAGAGGTGAAGAAAGTGCTGAGAACCTCTGCCTTTTCAGCATTGCTGGTGACTAATTCACCTCTCCTGTTTAACAGCGGGCCAATATTTTCCTTCTGTTCCTGCTTGTTCTTATCTATTTATTATTAACCACTGATGCAAACATAACGCTAGATGAATCACTGGCAACATACCTGTGTGGTGTGTCAATTGATTTAACTCCATGGGCATCAGCTGAGGCAGGCTGATTTACTGCAACTGCAAATTCGCCCTATGGTTCATATTTCAGACACTGTTTTGCTTATCAAATATGAAAATAAACATTTGACCTTTTAAGAAAAAGGGACATGGAAACACCAGCTAGCTTCATGGGTGCAGTAGAAAGAGTATTTAGGTAATCAGCAAAGGAGCAATTCTTTTCAAAGAGTAAGTTAAAAATGCAGTCTATTTTCTGGAATGATGCTTAATTCCTGCCCCTTACCTTAGCATTGGCTACATAATCCTAACTACATGACGCTGTTAAATACTGTATTCCTTCACTCGTTTTGAGACATCTGTAGATGTGTTTGCATGGGTGAAAATAGTCACAAAGAAAACAGCATATACTTGTAATTCACACAGAAAAGCCCACAGTATTTAGTTGTGTATGTCAATCTCTCTTTTCATTCTAATGAGATGTTTTATGCAAGTATCCATTCTTTCTATTTCCCAGTATGAAATAGAAACCAACCACAAAATCACCACCTATCAAATATAACCAGCAAGTACAAGTTTCCTTACAACAGACTTTGAGTACTTTCACAATGCCAGCCATGAATTTGGAATAATGCCAGCAAAACACCACTGGGTGCCTTAAACCTCTTTAATGAAAAATACGTTATCCATTAAAATGCCTTATGATTATCCATACTACATTTTAAAAAATACTCTGTTATGTTCCTAGGGATGAACTCCAAATAACACATTATCCAAGGTTCAATCAACCAAGAGGATATTAAGCAGGCATGTGATCAAGGATGCTGAATACTGTACTTCTGTGCATTTCTAAACTCATATCATAAATGGTTCCTGCTACTAAAATGAGCATGAGGAAGATTTGTTTGGTTACCCTCTGCAGTCTGAGAAAGTACTTAAGCTGAAGTTAAAGGCTAAGGGATTTAAAAGGTTTATCTCCCAGTGAATTTCAGGGCTTCATAACACCTTTGTCCATTTGTGAACAACACATTCTGCAAAAAGAGAAAAGAAAAGAACTGATAAAAATCAACCCAAAAGCATGCATAAAACTTCAAGTATACTTAATTTATGCATGTTTTAAGTATTGTAATCCGTTATAACTCAAAGCTACATAATGCTTTTAGATGCTTATTTTATATTAAATGACAATATTGAGTATCAAAATAATTTTGGTAATTTTAAAAAATTCCTTATCAGTTGGAAATGTTTTGAAGAAATAATTAAATACTGCTAAGCATTATATTTTTCAGTATCCAATAAGCCAAGCCTGTATAAATTAGCTGCATTGGCTCACCTTGGATTAGAATCTCAACTGCAGGAAATGTAAAATATCAACCAAAACTAAGAAAGTTATTCCAGTAGATGATGCCCTTATTATTAAACTGCTCCTACTTTCAAGTCACTATTCAGGTTCAAATGAAGCAATTAATGAGGCCAGTGGACAATGCATAGTCTTGGGTCATCAGCAGCCAGATTTTATTTAATAGCTTCTTTACAGTCAGCTAGCTGGGGGAATGATGGTGGCTGATACATAATTTCTGTGGAAAATACAAGAGTTAGTCACTTAACATGGGATGCAAAAATCTCTTATTTTTTGAAAATGTAACAGTTGCATACTGTCCAACAGAACTGGTGCCATTGTGTGGAAGCTAGCAGTACCTTCTCTTTTCCTCCAGGGCATTGCTTTACGCTTCACTAATCCAAATAGAAGTTGTGTGGCAAAAGCCATAAATATAATCTCTTAGGTGCGACCTTGAAGAAGTAAGCCAATTAAATCAATTTGATATTTATTCAGCCTTGATGCACTTGTAGCATCATTTGTTATGTGAGCCTTTCAGACTTCTCAGCCAACTTAATCCATTTCATTCTAATGCTTTTCTCCTGTCTTTATTTCCATACATCTTCATTACCAGCACTCCAGTTCAAGCTGCTGCTGAAGGGTTAAGCAGGAGATATTTATTAAATGTAAACTCAAACAAATGTTAGCACAGAGCAGCTACTGGAAGTACAGAGATAAAGGGCCATTTGCTGGCTTAATTAAAATTAATCAGAAATAATGGACTGTCTTGAGGAGGAATAATATAAACACATAACACTAATCTCACAAGCCCAAATTATACAATAATTTGAGACTCCAAGTCTCATTGATTTAATACAGTATTTAGTGATAGAGGAAGGTTTAGAAGAGATCAGAATGAGTTCTCTGACATGATAAAATTCATAACTCTCTGATTCAAAGTCCTACTGTAATGTTTTAAAACAATTCATAATTAGTTTCCTTCTGACATTGATATCAGTTAGAAAGGCTTTCATAATGTGATCTTAATAGGCTATTAATACCAGGACAAGATTAAGGGATTTGTTCTATCCTTCAGGAGTGCATGTAGCTGCTGCTAAGATAAATGGAAAGTATCTATTCATATTGATCACAGTAGAACATGTTCTTTGAGGTTCACGCCCATCTTTCCATGCATGGTTGGGAAAACACTAATTGCCTAAGAAAGAATGACAATTCTTAACTGGTCAAATCCTTTTTCTAATCTTTCTCATAACTATCTGGTTTTCATTTTGTGACTGTCCTGGAACCTAATGTCCCCTTTTCCCTCTATTTTCTACCTCAGTTTTCAAATATCTATATTAAAAGAAGTAACTGTTTTGGCTTTTTTTCTTCTTTTTTTTTTTTTCTGGGAAAACAAAACAAAACAAAACATGTCTTTGCTAGCATATTGCTGTCCTAGTCTATCTTGTCTTTCTTGAGATAGTGGGTCCTGTGTGTTGAGTACAGTATAGGTGCTTAAAGATATTGTTAGTAAGAAGTTTAGTTATAGAATCATAGAATAGTTTGGTTTGGAAGGGACTTTTAAAGGTCATCTACTCCAAACCCCTCTGCAATGAGCAGGACATCTTCAAAGCCCCGTCCAACCTGTTATACACATCTTGCAAAACACACTTAGTTCTTAGACTTTTTACATCAGTGTACTTCAGAAAATTAATCCAAATTAACAAGATTACTTTTACCTTATTATATGGCTGTATAAACACTTTGGCTCAGAATTAAAATAATCTTAATTCAGTTTATCTTAATTTACCTTGGAAGTTCATTATATTAAAACAGGTTTAGGTCACTTTAATTTTGAGGGAGAGTATTCACATAATTGTTTATGTGGTTTAACTAATGCAATTTAAATTCACACTTTTAGACCATTTAAATTAATTTTTCCCCTGTGTCTTCATATATACAGACCCTTCCTCTTCTTCCAGTGTTGTTGTTTTAAAAGCTCCTGGTGTCCCTCGTACGCCTATAGGATTGGGCAGAGTTCATAGCATTTCTGCCAAGCTATTTTATAAGCCTATCTGTTTCCATTTGCTCCTTCCTATCGTGCAACAAATAATTAATGTAAGTACAGGATCCCTCTTCCTTCTGGATTATTTCTGTTCCTTTATGAAGACTCACTGTTACTACAGCATTGGTAAGGAACAGTTATAGCCCTTAGGATATCACAGGCTGGCAGAAGGTGTCATTTAAGAGTCTGAGCCTATTTAAGATTGTCCAGAAGAAAAGTCACTGCTAATACTATAACTTTGTCCTTGATGCTCTTAATGAAATTCTAACAAAAACATTTGCTGACAGCAGTCATGCTAATTTGGGTGTACTGTACTTTCTTCATAAGCACAGGTAAAAATACTGGTAAAAATACTGGCCAAACCATGCCCTCTTTAACACAGAACATTGGCAGGGACCTCCCAGATCATCAAGTTCACCCATGGTATCAGAGGCATTAAAGTTCGACGAGTTGTTTGTCCCCACTATTTGTAGTAGGAGGCTATTACAGAAATTCAGTGCTCTGATAGATAGATATCTTCTAATATCCTGCCTAAAGATATTGATGAACAGATAATATGCCTTTTGTATTGTTCTTTGTGGACTATACATCTCTTTTCATCCCAAGATAATTCATGGAGAATCATCCCTGATTAAACTACATTTTACTGCACTAGGCCAGGATCATAAACTTCCCTTAAGTGAGATTATGATTGCAATATCCATTCTAAGTATATGTTCTAGTTTTAATTCATCTTTCTTTTTCCATTCATTCAAAAAATGAAGATTTTTTATTAGCTATTTCTAAAATATTGTTACTACCTTATCTTTACTGATAGACAACATTTGGCTAGCTCTAGGATCAGGTATCCCCTTTTTTTAGACTTCTATGGGCACAAACCTCTTCATAAAAGAAGCTAAACTAATTTTATTTTGCATTCAGTAGGCCTGTGAGGGATTGGTGTTTGGTCCAGACAAAAGCACAAAAGAAATTAGGAAACTTCTTTACATTGCTAACTGCATAGTTATTGATTACAGTCTGACCCTGCATATTTCCTAAATTCAAGTCAGGCATGAAACAATCTCCAAATATTGTTCTGAGGTGCAAGATGTAATACAGAAGGTTAGTCTAGCAATGAAGTAAAGAAAGAGGATCAGTTAAATCCTTTTTTCTCATGCATTTTTGGCACTGATACATGAATGTAAAAGTCTGGAAAAACAATACAGTGATTTATCCAAAGAAGAGTTGTGAAAAGAATGCACATTAGCTACTTTTGAAATAAGTATTTACCTTATTAAAAACTTTCTATATAATAAAACAGCACTAAGTTTACATTACTAGCTCATACTGAAAACAGTCGCCTGCAACGTCTTCTAATATTTTAAAGAAACATTGCAAAACTAGAAGGTCTAAAATTTTACATAAATGTATTTGCATCTCCATTAAAACCTTTTAAATACATACAAACAGAATTAATATTTGCTGAAGAAAAATTCTGATGCTCTTGCTTGGGAGAAAAATAAAACAAATAAAATAAATATATAAAATAAAATACAAAAGTCACAACCTTATGCTGTTGTTCAACCCCCCAATAATAAAGAAGCTTAGCTTAACCTCCACAAGAACCACAGTATATAAAAACTGCGTAATGCACTTCTTGAGAATGAAAAAGTTTCATAAGGGACACAAGCTCAGGCCAACACAGGAAAGTCAAATTATGCCATTGGAAGAGGTAATCCTTCCTCTGGTAAACATTCCCATCATACCAGTTCAGGCCCCTGTAACAACAGAATTCTAAAGCAGAACATGTTTTGCTTCACAAGTGTCAAATCCTTATGTATAGCATGATACTATGGTTACTTTGGTTTATAATAGAAATGGACTTCAGATCAGAAAAAAATAAACGTGCTTTATTCACTTACCTCCATTCAAATTTAGCCACTCTGGTTTTATTCCAAGTTACATATGATGAAAAAGTGCCCATTTTTTGATTCCCATTTGTAATTAACAAAAAGAATCTCAAAAATGATCTGATTTTAAGTTATTTCTGTTGATTGGTATCTACATTGAACTGAATAGCTGGTAAGATTTCCTCTCTCTTAGGTTCATAGCTAAACCCAGAAGAGTTCATCATCTTCAGGTAAAGGACTTCAATTTTTCTGGATACAACTTGTAACACTGGAGTCCTCATCTATAGTGAAGGTACCCCATGCTACCACTGTCCTAAGATTTAAAAATAGCCTATATTTAATGGAAGTCTACAAGACTTCCATAACTCAAAGGATTCATTATGTAAATTAATCACCTTTAAGTTCTTGCTAACTGATAAAACACAAAATATGTAAATGAGGGAGAAAAAGCAGCAGGGTTTTTGGTGGTTTTGTGGGTTTTTTTCCTTGGGTAAGTCAAGGCAGCTGATAACGCTATTCCTTTTAGAGCACCTTCACATCCTTTCATTCTGCATCTCTCTACCTTTAGTTTTCCCAAAGCAGAGCTCTCACAAAAACACTGTGGCTAATATGGAAACATGAGAGTACCCAAAAGATAAGCAAGACTTATGATCAGAATGATAATTAAAAAAAAAAAATAATTCCATGACACAGGTGGTGATGCCTGAAATGGGTTCTGGAATGATGTTCTGAATCATTCAGTTACAACACACGTTGCACTCCTTTTCTACAGAATAGAAAGAAATATAAGTCCATTCCTGTATAGGCCAGGATGCCATCAGAGTCTAATATCCTTTGCATTGCCTAACAACAATGTTATGAAACTATGAGCAATTATTGTTACTCAGTTTTAGCTTTGAACTGTTCTTCTGTCCGCTAATAAGAAAACCTTCTCTTCTTCTCCTCTGAAACACAACACACACTTTGTTCTTGTCTACAACTTCTTAATGTTCTTGCTCTTAATTAGGTATTATTAAAATCTGCACATTTCCCAAAAATCTTTATAAAGTATACCTATTTATTGTTACTGCTATATGACATGTTCCAAACTTTATCTTTTCAGAAAGGTTTTTTTTTCTTCAGAGACCACTTAAACTTCCTAACTTATAGTATACACTAGGTATGATGCCTCATTGTCTCTTCAGGAAAAGTCATTGTCCCTATAAGGGTGGCAGTTTTATACCAGAACATTCATAATAAAAATATTTCAATGCCTCAGGAATGTAAGCTATGCATTTTTCTTTGTGTAGTTGGCATTCTTGTTAAAGTGGCAGCTCCTTCCTTAGCCAGGCTTTCTTGGAAGATGAGTCAGCATAGCTGTATGGAATAATGTGATGCAGAGCATAATAAAGAGGTATAGACTTTCAGCACCTTTGAGAGCCAGAAACCTACAGCAATCTTGCACCTGGAGAAGTTGTCTCGGGAGAGCCATTTAATGAAAATGCACTGTAATTGTGAGAACAGGAATTGTTCAGCAAAGCTTTATTGCATCTTTCCACTATTTTTGGGCTGTCTTCAATTTCACCTAGAAGATTGCACATGGGAATCTCTACGGATCTTTCAGAATGGAAACTGCAAAGTGAATAACCAAGAACAACCAAAGAATGCTCTCCAGTAACATAATTTGCAAGTCCAGATAGAATCCATCCAAACTGGTGGGATTAATGCTTGAATCATTGTCATGAAGAGCAAGGGCATCTGTTCATACACAAAAAATGCAAGTATTACGAGAAGGAAAAATATGACTAATGCCCCCTATTTCACCCCTCCTATTACAGTCCAATACCTCCTGCCCCCATCTCTCAGTGTTTCTCAGTTTCAGATTCTCTTTTAATGCTGAAGGGTACTGAGGGAGCTGGCAGAAGTGCTCACCAAGCTGTTTTCAATCCTTTATCAGCAGTCCTGGCTAACCAGGGAGGTCCCAGCTGACTAGAGGTTACCAAATGTGATGCCCATCTACAAGAAGGGCCAGAAGGATGATCTGGGGAACTACAGGCCTGTCAGTCTGACCTCAGTGCCAGGGAAAGTTATGGAGCAGATCATCTTGAGTGCTATCACACGGCATGTAGAGAATAACCAAGGGATCAAGCCCAGCCAGCATGGGTTCAGGAAAGGCAGGACCTGCTTGACCAACCTGATCTCCTTCTATGACAAAGTGACCTGCTTAGTGGATGAGGGAAAGGCTGTGGATGTTGTCTACCTAGACTTCAGTAAAGCCTTTGACACGGTTTCCCACAGCATTCTCCTGGAGAAACTGCCTGCTCATGGCTTGGATGGGTGTATGCTTCACTGGTTAAAAGACTGGCTGGATGGCCAAGCCTAAAGAGTGGTGGTGAATGGAGTTTACTCCAGTTGGCGGCCAGTCACAAGCAGTGTTCCCCAGGGCTCTGTGTTGGGGCCAGTTCTGTTTAATATCTTTATCAATGATCTGGACGAGGGGATTGAGTGCACCCTCAGTAAGTTTGCAGATGACACCAAGTTGTGCGGGAGTGTTGATCTGCTTGAGGGTAGGAAAGCTCTGCAGAGGGATCTGGACAGGCTGCATCGAGGGGCAGGGGCCAGTTGTATGGGGTTCAACAAAGCTAAGTGCCAGGTCCTGCACTCGGGCCACAACAACTCCATGCAACGCTACAGGCTTGGGGAAGAGTGGCTGGAAAGCTGCCCAGCAGAGAAGGACCTGGGGGTATTGGTCGACAGCCGCCTGAATATGAGCCAGCAGTGTGCCCAGGTGGCCAAGAAAGCCAATAGCATCCTGGCTTGTATCAGAAGGAGTGCCGCCAGAAGGATTAGAGAAGTGATCATCCCCCTGTACTCAGCACTGGTAAGGCTGCACCTCAAATACTGTGTTTAGTTTTGGGACTCTCGCTACAAGAGAGACATTGAGGTGCTGGAGTGTGTCCAGAGAAGGGCAACGAAGCTGGTGAAGGGTCTAGAGCACAAGTCTTATGAGGAGCGGCTGAGGGAACTGGGGTTGTTTAGCCTGGAGAAAAGGAGGCTGAGGGGAGACCTTACTGCTCTCTACAACTACCTGAAAGGAGGTTGTAGCGAGGTGGGTGTCGGTCTCTTCTCCCAAACAACAAGCGATAGGACAAGAGGAAATGGCCTCAAGTTGTGCCAGGGGAGGTTCAGATTGGATATTAGGAAAAACTTCTTCACCGAAAGGGTTGTGAAGCATTGGAACAGGCTGCCCAGGGAAGTGGTTGAGTCCCCACCCCTGGAGGTATTTAAAAAACATGTAGATGTGGTGCTTACAGACATGGTTTAGTGGTAGACTTGGCAGAGTTAGGTTAACAGGTGAACTTGATGATCTTATAGGTCTTTTCCAACCTAAACAATTTTATGATTCTATGAAGACTGTTTCCCATTTTTCATCATTCTTTCCTTTCTTGAGCCTTGCACAAATTTGTAAACCTTCTTTTTTTTTTTTTAATTATTACCACCTTTTTAACATCTAGGTAATTTTAGAAAGTACCACCGAGTATGGAAGGAATAGAGAAAAGTAATATTGGAATGGAAAGTAGGCCTGAATGTTGAACAGAAGCTTCCCAAGAACTCACCATTTCCCCTTACATTGCATCTTCTTCTTTGCCATATGTTCCACACTCTAAGCTTAGCTGAAATAAACCAAATAATACTGCTGCTAACTGGCTCTAAGAATAAGTAAAAGATTGTGGAAAATGCAGTGTAGTACTACAGAAATTTCAGGGAAGATTAGCGTATACACGTTTTCTGAAATAACATACTATTCAAGTAGGTAATGGAGAGACAAAGGATACTCTCCCAGAGAATGGACATACTCTGTCTCCAACTGGATGTAGCTAGAAATATTATGGAGATTAATGTCTGAGTTTAAGCATCTGGGTTATTCTGGGTAGAAAAAAGTACTCTGCAAAACTGTAACTAAATTAGTTATATCCTTACTGGACATGCAGATTGTAACTTGGAGGGAAGAGATGAGCACTTTCAAAATTTCTTTGTTGTAATGTTAAAATATTTAGCTAATGATTCTGTGAGAAACTATATCTACCCTTTACAAATTACCGGGAACTTGTGGAAAAGCAGTGGAAGTAAAGAAATTCACCTTTCCTATAAACTGGAAAGATGAAGTAACATCTGCATCTAAATGTTAATTTACAGAGCTCACCTGATCTGACACAACACTAAAAATTGTTAAGGGATTTGGGGTGGATTTTAACATGAGGAGTAGAATCAAATTTGTACTAGTAGTTTCAGACAACCTTTCAGTGAAGATATGCCAAGGAAAAGGTTGGGTTTGGATCTCGGACATTAAAAAAAAGTGTCAAAGAAATTACACATGAAATTAGCTTCATGAGACTGAGTTTTTACTTTTTTTTTTTCTCTTTCTTTCTTTTTTTTTCTTCAGCTAGTGAATCTACATATTACCTTACAGGCTTCTTTCTGTTTTGAAGTCGAAAAGTCTATCTCCCAAGACATTCAATCCCTTAAAGAAGGGCAAAAATATCAATTTTACTTGGATGTTTCCATAACTCATGGAGACATGGTCATATGGTAGACTATCCACGCTCTTAATCAAAATATGGAACATCTCATGTTTCCATCCAGAATACAAAGCAGACAGCCAGGCTCAGATTCTCTGCTATGTTAAGAATAAGAAGGTACCAGTAAAATCTAATAGAGTTCTTTGATTAATGCGTAAATTAGATTCTATTCTACTGAATCCTCTCTTTTCCTTACTAAATCATTTGAGACATAAGCTATGCTCTCACCTTTCCACCATCTTCTAAAAACTGAAAACAGTAACTTCATCTACCCAGATGTTGGTTTTGTCTGTTATCACTATCCGGTTTATCCATTGATCAGATAAGTGGTATGACACAATTATGAGAGTTCAGCTAATTGTTTACCACAAGTCATAAACATATTCCCCTTCTCCACTTTCTTTTTCTAAATTTTACCAAGCAGATGACAAAATCTGCTACTTAAGATGATTTTTTTTTCATTTCTTACAAAATTATGTGGCCTGCAGAACTGTTCAGTAGTGACTACTGCAAACCAATAGTTTATGTAATGAAATGCATTCCAAATTTGTATAGAGCTTATAAATAGTTAAAGTGGGTATTGATACACAAATTAGATTGAGACATTCAAATTCTGAATTCTTATTAGGTTGTAATAGTTCTGATTCATAACATGCCAGCTGCTAAAATTAATTTTACAAATTCCTGTGATGGTTTTAAGGGTATGTATTATCATTTTTGCTAAAGATACAGCTGGTCAAGTGAATGTAAAAGAAAATTTTAAAATGTTGTTTCTTATTTCAGCTATATTGTGAAAAAAAAGTCAAATTTCAAGTTTAAAAACTCTCACAAAAATATAAGTTCATATATATTATAGTGTGTTATCTCTAAACTCTTAAGTGGTAAAGGTTTGAAGAGGAAATGTTCATGAAAACTCAGAAATGAAAATTCTCTCCAAAATCAGAACAGATAATTTTCAGGGGTTTTAGCTAATATCTCTTCTTTTTTCCTTCTTTTTATATTCTCTCTCCACTTTATATTTTTTCAGTTTCAGCATCAGAACAGCACAGCCACAAAGGATGCCCTGCTGTTCCTACTAATAACTTGCCTGAGTGTTCATACTGGGACTTTTACAGTGAACTGTAAGTTTGAATTTAGAGAAGCAGGTGGAACAGGAGTGGGTAAGAGAGATGCAGCCCTCCCATTGCCCATGGAGCACACAATGAGACGTGCACTCCATGCCATATGACAGAGGGAAGTCACTGTGCAGCCTCTGCTCTATGAGCACTGTGGATGCACCTTACCTTGAGTCTACAGCAAAAGTCCCGCTGATGTCAATTACAATATGATAAAGGCTACTGTGAGAGGACAAGATATGTCCCTATGTCTCTGAAGACTGGTAATGTGCAATTCTGAGTTTTGTTTGGGAAGTACACAGATTATGTTAGTGCTGAGAATATCTGGCTTACCCTTACAGCTTTTTCATCCTTATGTTTCCTTTCACAGATATGAGGAGTATGCTGACATTTCATGATCTGTACAAGATGAAGAGGGGGAGAGGGTGACACCATAATCAATAGACTCCTTGAGCGCCTGCCAAACTTAAAAAAATACAAAGAACCTCAGTACTACTGATTCAGCATATGTATTTCTTTATTGTGATAACACTCATTTTTCCCCCTCATGAACAGAGGTTCATGGTCACACATTTCTAACAGCAGAAAGCTTCTAGTGGTCTTTCAACTGAAATAGTCAGTGCCTTGAAAAGTCTGGCACAGTTTTATAAAAGTTGTTTGCCCAAAAATCAGAAGTATGTATCTGGATACTAGCAGGAGGCAAGCCTAGTTTTTGTCAGCCCAATATCTAATCTCAGTCTCTACTGACTACAAGGTGCCTGAGGAATGAAAGCAACAAAATCTGCTACTGAAAACCTTGGTCCAGAAGCTCTTTACCTGAAATTCTTTCATATCTTGCAGTTAAGGCAAAGGAAGTTTGGACACAGAAAAATGATATTTTCTTAGGGAGGATGAGAACAGATTATGTTTTATCTGGGCTCGTATATCAAGGTCTTTGAGAAGATTGAAAAAGTCAGTTTATGCACCAAAACCAGACTGAGTTTTCTAGATGCTTATCACTGAGTTCCAGAATCACATCTTGCTGATCCAAATGAGCTGCATGAGATGTGCTTACACTTCTTCCTCCTATACAAAGATATATCCTAGTTTCCTTCTCTCACAAATTTTTTTTTTTTGGTGGCTTAGAGACAGAACATCTGTGTATAACACTGCTCTCAGGGTGATAAATACCAAAAGACAATAATGTTTTCAGCACACTGAGGAGTATATGGAAAGTAACACAGTGGGAGCTGAAGATTCAGAATATTTTTTTGTATTTTGACAAAAAGAAGGAGGAAAAGTATTCAAAAGCTAGCATCTGAAAACTGTTATGAGATTATTCAGTTAAGTGAAATGCAATTAAAAGAACAATATGACATCTGTTGACAGGTGAAGGGAATTTAGTTTTAAAGGAGGTTAAAAATAAATATGGAGATCACTGTTGGGTAGAGTCTTGCAGGTAACTAAAAAAGAAATAGTGTTGATGTGTTCACAAATGTGTGAAAAGGCAGCAATCACTCCTAAAACAGCAATTCATTGTCTGCCACTGAGAATACAGATGTTTGCCTGGAGATTACTATCAAAGATGTGGGCATTACACTATAAACAGAATGTGCAAGGGGAGATTTCTCTAGGATTTATTAGGTGTTAACCAAAGTAGGCTGTTGGGATATGAGGAGAGGCAACTGTATCTGCAGCAGACTGGTGAGGTACAGGAGGATTCTGTTCACCGCTCTATTGAATAGTCACTTGCGCTAGTTTCTGTGGCAAGGGAAAGCTTTCACAAAGTACCTGCCTTAAATGTGTGGAGTTTGGAGTACATTTACTAGAAGCAGACAAAGCAAAGAGCATACTGTTTTGGACTCCAGTCCCCAGATTCACTCCTTAGAGAGTGAAAGCAACCTGGTGATGAACTAATTTGCTAGCATAAAACAGCACCAATTGCCATATTATTTCATAGTCCAGGAAGGAATATGACCTAGGGAAGAACGTAATTCTTGACTTCCAACCTCCCACAGCTGTTACTAAGCTGACACTGCTGATTTATCCCTCTCTCAGGCCCAGTCCTGAAGTCACAGTGCAACAATATATTTCCGATTGATGCTGTACTGAGGCCTCAGTCCTAGTGGAGAGTACACATTTCTGGTATTCTATTAGTGTATTTACAGCAAAACAAGAAGGGACTGCAGCTTTTAAAACTATTAAAGCATGCACTCCTTGACATGTGCCAACATTCAGGCCTGATACAATTCCTTGCAGTACCAACCAGTGGATTGGTACATACTGACAAGATCTGGAATGACCTCAAAGAGCCTAAGAGCTCTTGATGTGAGTGACAGAAAATAAAAAAATTCTCAAGCTACAAACAAAAAGAAAAACAATGCATCAAACTAAATCAAGTTTCAGTAAAGATAGACTGTGCAGAAAGAACCAGTATGGCTAAATTTAAACTTAGAAGTGCATTTAGACAGGATTGCTGAGCTGACCTAATGCCTAGCTGCTGCCAGAAGGGTCTCCCACCTGCAGAGCCCACCCCAGCTCCTGGCCACTGATTCCCACCAGTTCAAGCACTCCTCTCGCTTCTCACTGAGCAGACACAACTCACTAATTTGGCAGAGAATTAAAACAGCATGAAAAGTTAATATTTTCTGAGAGTTGAATCAGCCTGCCAGAGGTCAGATGAGTGCCAGGTCCGGGACTGCCCATCCAAGGTTGAGAAAGGACAGTGGGCAAAGCAGAGTGAAGGAAATTGAATGAGACGACTGCCTCTCTCAGTGGAAATCAAACAACTATATCAGCTTAGCTGTTTCAGCTTCATAGGTTTTTATAGCCAAAACCCAGTTCTCTACTGAATTTCCAGGAAGATATGCTTACATCAAAGTACTCCTGTTTTAAAATCAGAGATCTGATTATTGGTGGATTTTGTTGTGTTTTGGTTCATAGGTTTTCCATCATAGTAGAAAGGTTATTTGATACAGATTCCTGCCTTTTTAGTATCACTAGGAACACTGACATTAAGGCTCCAATCAGTTAATTCAGAAATATTGGTAACATGCACAAAATCAGTGGTTACCTAATATTTTAAACTCAGTTACAGTGTTCTCTTGTGCTCCAGCTTCTCACCCCACTACAGTTACCTTTCAACTTTTGCTGTCGTATCATGTCCCAACATCTACAGTTATTGCAAAGTTTTTTTAAAAAAAACAAAACCAAAACCAAACAACTTTGCAAATATTTTTAAATCTTGATTTTCTGTACCCTGCAATAATTCAAATAAGGAATTAGACACAAAAAGAGACACATGGACTTCCAAGTCATCCAGGTTCCCACAGACCAGCACCGATCTGTGATAGAGCCATCCTTTCTATACTTACTGTACACAGGATCTGTAAGGTTGGCTGTATTTTAATCAGTTTGGCTCTTCTCACCAGCTGTAAGACAGAATCTGTATTTTTCTCCTTATTGTTATTATCTGCTGGTTTACATTCAAACCTAGAGACAAGGTCTGAAACAGTAGCTACAGTTGTAATAATTCTCACTCAATAGCAGAGAAAAGGAATAGGGGGATTGTGAGAATTAAGGGTTGTCTTACTGTAAGATCTCCATCTGAAGGCACATGTATGTCATATGCAGTGGGAAGAGTCTCAAAAGCTACCATTGCTCTTGGTTCCTCAGGCAGTGTTCTCTTGGTTTGGGTAGCCTTGCACTGGGCCTCATAGATCCACATGCTGTTTGCACAGCCATTGACTGCAATGTACTTGACTAATGAATTGTGTGGGAAAAAAAAAATTAAGCTGCTTGCAGTGATACAAGTCTCAGAACTTTCTAGTCCTTTCAGTAGATTCTTTCTGTTGATAAGCCTCAATCTTCTGAGCCTTTTCAGCTTAGATCATCATTGATAGACAGCATTACATTTTATAGTGCTCTTGGAATAACTTCCATAAGTAGTTCCTCCAAGTATTGGTCATTGTCTTAAATGAAGTTGTTTTGGTTGAATTTACTAGTTTGGAAAGTTCTAACATTGCTAGTAGCATCAACCATATTGTAGGTTCTTTTACTTAAGACTTCAAAATAACAAACAACCAGATGCACCTTTTTTTTTATATCTAGATGTCAGAGAAAAGAATTCTTCACTATGTGCATAATCTTGACACTATGCTTAAAAATAAAGTTGTTAATTGAAGTTAGTATTCAGAACTTCCTGTCAGCAGCTATTGAGCGGTAATTTCAGTTGTGACGCTGACAGTTTGAGACTCTGAACCTGGGAGACGGGAAATCAGTTCACATCCTGCTATATGCAGACTTGTAGGGTAGGGTTTGTTAGAAATGTATACACATTCTAATTCATTTTAAAAAAGACTTCAAAGTTACACATTGAGAAGAAAATTACTCATGGGCTTGCAGGATAAGAATTACAAACACTGATGCAATCCCAGATGAATTCATCAAAATTCTTTCCATGGCTTTAGATGTGCTTTGGATAGGCACCAAAATCAGCTGAAATAGGTGACAGTGCAAAGATCCTTCCACAAATATTTCAGTGTATAAATTATTCACTTAAGAATTTGCCCTTTTTTTGTTTCATTTTTCCACAGGTATTTCTGCAGCCAAGTTCTACTGGCATGAATTATCAAATACTAAAAAGAAACAACTTTCAAATTACCTTGCTTAAGCATCCAAGCTGAAAATCCTAAGATGTAGTATCCTTTAGTATTTACTGCAGAGAAACAATATGAAATAGCATAAATGGTAAAGAGCATACCTGATACTAAAATTCTGATTTTGTGCTTTTAAGCACAAACCTTTATCAAACTACCACTATCCCCTGCCTGTCCCTTCCTATGATTTCCTCATCCTTCAAAATGCCACAGATTCTTTTATAAAAATTTATACCAAGCTCCTGTTTCCGATGAATCTGATACCATCTCCTTGTGGTCAAGCTGTCAGCAGGTCAGCACTTTACTTGTGATTATGCATCCTTCGCCAGGTAAAGGGAGGACTAAACAGTCTGCTAACCTGTGAGATGGGGCCAGCACCTAAGAAACCCAGCCCGCTCCTTGACCTAATGCAAAGAAATAAATATTAATAATTTAGGTGTGGACAAAAGAATGGTACCTTTGACTGTTCCTTTCTGTTCCTCATGAAGGCTGCACAAGCCACAGTACCTGTATATTTATTCTGCCTGAGGAATGTAAGCAGCAAACTAAAGTGCACTTTTCTTCTTACATTCCACACATACACATGCCAGCATGTGAATTGCTTTCAGTGCAATGCTGTGAAGCCACACATTTCAAAACAGTCACCTGAGTTTCAGTAAGATACAATTCATACCTGCCCTCAGGGGGTATGTGAAGTCAGTGTTCTTCCTGAAAAGGCTGTAGCAGCATCTTGTCTATTTGAAGTTCCCCACATCTTTGCAAGGTCAGGACAAGATGGTGGACTGGGCCACTGCACGTGGTGCACATGCTGTAGGGTCTTGCCTATTTGTGCTAAAACATTGCTGCTGTGTGTCCAAAGGCTGAATTTGAGGTGTGCTCAAGCGCACAGTCAAAATACAGTGGTGGCCCATATAGCCTGACTTCTAGAGAATAAAGCTACAGAATCACTTTGAGGTAGAACAATTTATAGAAATGGAAACTGAGGCACAAAAGCACCAACAATTTTCTGAAGTGTGCTGGTTTTTTGCATGGGGAGCTTCACATAGATTCCAGTGCTGTGGAGTTTGGTATCGGCATTGTAGTGTCAGAATCGCACTTTTAAAAAAAAAAAAGGGCAAAAAAATCCCCCTACTAATCTCTTTACAAAATTAATTTCTCCTTCAATTGCAAAGAAAATCAGATCAGTCCCTAAATATTTAGGTTGTAGACAAATATTCAAGTGTGGCTGAAACCAGAAACCACTCATTAACATTTTGTAACTTAGGTCCCGGCCTTTCAAAACACTTCACCTTCCAGTGAACTCATCCTTCATGGTTAAAACTATGCTGCAATTTAGTACACCTTTGCATCTTTGACAAGTTGTCTGTCTATAAACCTCACCTGAGCCTAATACATACATGAACTTTAGGCTTGTATTGCTTGTGAAAGCCTACAGAGACTTGTTCATCAGAGCTTGCTCCCTGACCTACAGCTGACTACAGCTTTAGTTCCCATTACTTTTTCATGAAAGTTCACACTTAACATTATGTGGATTGAATGAAATCTTTCCATTAAAAGTATTTGAAAATATATATTTAAGAGGATCTGCTCTTCCTGTAATTGCATATCAATCGGGAGAAGAGCAAAGGTCTCGGAGAATATTTCTTGTGTATTTTTAAAGTAGGTGCTATTTTATTTTGTTGCCACTGTACATCTCCATTGATTGAAAGCTCTCTGTCTCTCTGCCTCCAATTATGTCTTGTTTGTGTTCTGAAATAAGACTTGGAAACAATAAAACCATGTAACTGGAAAGCAAGGTCCAGGGAACAGCAAGATCTGTAATTGCTGTTGCTCTGGTTAAAAAAAAAAAAGTCTAGCTTTCCCTTTCTGATCAAGGGAAGATGCTCTAATTAACAAATACATTAACCAAGGAAATGCCTGGTCTTTCCAGGACAGATTGTGGTTTTTCCTGTCCATTAGAGAAATGGAGTGAGGTTTCATGCAGTTTATAGCTTGGAGGTAATGTTAGATCACCTAACTTTGACAAACTGTATTTGTTAGGTAAGTTTTACAATATATGTAGGCCAAAGTTAGACTAAAGTATTTTTTTCCTCAGCATTTGAAATAGTTTCAGGCCAAAATCAGAAAGCAGGAGAGACTGGGTAACTGAGGACCTTGCAATGTTGAGGAAGTGATTAAGTGAGATAGGTTTACATAGCTTAAGCAACTGAACCATGACATATTCTGAAGCGGTGGATGAAAAGGCACTTGTCAATATGACTGGGAGAAGGGGGAAGCAGGTACTAAGGGAAAATGAAGGGAACTACTCCTGGATGATCCCAAATCTGCCAGTCAGCATGATCTTGACCAAAGAGCACTCTCGGATACCACTGGCTACTGGTCTCTTTCCAGCATCTGCCCATGTCTGGCCTCTGCTACTGGACAACCCATTCAGCCCCCAGCAGACCTAGGTAAGTGACAGCCAGTTATCCTTGCATTTTGATCTGGGGAAGACTCCCAGAGAGTCCAAAAGCAGCTTTATAAATTACAACAGTTTAATACCAAGAAATTAAAACATTTAAGAACTACAACAGTCTCCAAGCAGACCTTGACAAATAAATGAGTAAACAGTTGATTGCGTTAGAAGCGGGGAAGCTTATACAGGAGGCAACACTGAAACAAAGAACATGGTCCAGAATTAAAATAATTAGAAATTCTTTCTAGTTATATAAATTATCCTGATGTACGACAGTACAAGTCAAGTACAAGAATAGCCATCTGAGTCACCTTTTATTAATTATTTTCACTTCAACAGACATATATTTTTGTACAGAGATATTTATAAATGTAAAATATAAACAAAAAAAAATGTTTTCCTTAAAGTGTATTTTTTCATCTACTTCTCAAGAGGAAACCTCTTCTAAGGAGAGAGAAAACTGATACTTAAGAAACAATAGGGAAAGAATAAACACATGCAGGATGGGGATGGGGTGGAGCAACCTTTATATGTTTAACTGATCTCTCCCTTTTGGGTTTTTTTTTTTTTTGCAATGACATCTGCTAAGCAGAGACAACTCCTGTTATCTCCATTAACATCAAATTAGGACTTTTGAATTGAGAAAGTGATGTCATATCTGGAAGTGCTGTTTTTGTTGACAGTTGCTGGGAGAGACAGTATTCAGGGTGAGTGGTAGATAATGGTTTGGAACTAGATCAAATGGGCAAGCTTTCCATAGAGCCTGTGAACACTCTTGTTCTGCTTTATCTGTTATTCTAATCTCAGCATGCAAGTAGCTCCTTCAGAACCACTAAAGGGCTACCCTTTGTGTTCAGATCATCTCTACAAGGTAACTGTCCTTTCCAAGTCTGGATTCTGTTTTGCTGCTCTCAACATAGCTCTAACTACTCCATTATTATGCTCGAAGGTGAAACACAGGCAATTTTGATGACTCATCGCTACAGTTAAAACTTCAGCATCTGGGTGCTATTTCAGCAACATATTTTTAAACAACTGGAAGTCAAAATTCTACAAGGAATCTTCAGACACTCGATCATGTCTTCAATTATTTTACCAGAACATGCGTAATAAGAAACCCTAAGCAAAACAAAACAAGATTCAATGATAGTAAGTCAAAGTGTCATTAAAACTGCTAATTCCATTTGTTTAAATTCAGAAATAGAAGGGAACAAATTCCCTCAGAAGTTTGCCAGTCTTTTCAATTTATTATAAACTTCCTTGCAGTTTCTCTCTGTCTTAGTCTTTTATTCCTACCGTCCCCTGTCCCCTTCAAATAATGTAGGGAACAGAGAGCCATGGCTAGATTCCAGCATCAGGAGCTGGTGTCACATCTGCTCAACAAGACGACCAAGGTTTTTCAAGTCTAGGAAGTGTCTGAAGCATTAAAATGGACCTACACTTTTTAAAAGTGATGATTTTACGTAGTGCTCTTTATTATCGGAAGACAGTCTTACCAGGCTAATGCAACACTAGAAAAATTTGCCAGAGGAGCCCACTTTGCACCAATGTTTTTTTTATTTTTATATATATATACACCCCCCTCTACATATTTGAGTGTGTCTGTGTGTGTATCCTGTGTGAATACCATTCTTTTAAAGGCACTATTTTTATACTGTGAAGCCACCTAAAGCTGCAAGCATCCCTTTTAAGTGCTTACTGCCAGAGGTCCAGCCTCTCATTAATGGCCATACTGCTTCTGAGAGAGCCTAATCCAGGTACCCCTGCTGCCCACCGCTGTATTGAGCAACGCATTCTGGGAATGCTCCAAGAGTCTGGTTTATTTGGGGGAGTGCCAATGCCCTTAATTTTAACAACTCCTCTGAGTTGGGTGGGGGTCCAGTACTTCTCAAATTTAAAGACTCTTCTAGAGTAATTAGCGATGCTTTTGAGACAGCCCAGTGGCTTTCTTTGCAGATGATAAAAAGGTTTTCATGTAATGTCAGGGTGGGTTTTTTTAATTTGGCAGAGAAATTGATTTTTGGCCCACTATTTTGTGCTATTTTAAAGAGTTGAAGCACCTGGTCATAATTAAATACATAGATTTTTCAACTAGGCTGACAGTATAGATTACACCAATGAGTCTTGATAGCTCAAGTGATCTGAATCAAATCATCATAAGCAATCATGAGTAGCAATATGAACTTTTACCACACAATAAAAATAAAGAATAGTATTTTTCTAGTAGTAAACAAATCACCAGGAGGCTGAAGAGAGTATTTGGACTTCATAGTCTCCATTTGGCTTCCAAAAACAAATAAATAAAAACTTATCAGTAAAATGAAGCTGTGTTTTCCACTATAAAGCCCTCCATTTTAAAAGGAAACAAAAGAACAAAATTATGAAATAGTTCAGCAGAATTATTCAGCTGAATTATTTTCATTCCCTCTTCTTCACTTTCAAAACTTTATGAATTTTGAAAAAAAATAGTGAGTTTTCAAAACCAGTATCACTATAAGCCATTCTAAGAGTGACAGCTGCATTGTTCTTGCACCTTTCGGTGAAAAAGATAGATAAGCTAATTGCCTTTGAAGTTGCAGGCTTTTTTGGGTACTGGATCTCATTACTATTTGCTTCCATGACTGAGTTTTTCTCAGGTTTTGAAGCTGTATACCTCATAATATAAACAAATTTATTCAAAATACAGCTGTCTGCCAAGACTTTTAACAGATCTCCATAGATCTGTTCTTAACAATCTCCACAGGCTCTCAACAGATAACCATAAAGAGTGACCCTGACTTTTTATTCATGATTCATACCATCAAGCTGTCCACTGTGACATAGTTTAAAATAAGTTTATTTTCCAGTTTGATCTACTATTTAAAAGCAACAAGACTGATGAGACCTGACCTCTATCTCTATCTTTGCTTCATGCTAGTTTGTAACTTTAGACGCATACAGTTTTTTTTCAAGTGCAATGGGAAACTGCAGAAATTAGAGGAATATTCACACTATGCAAAGATAAGATATAAACTAATCTCTCCAGGACTATAGTCTCTGCTTCCATCTGCCTCAATCTGTAAAATGTGCTAATGGTATTTATCTAACAGCAGGGTTTGAATGATGAGTACCTTAGAGTTATGGGACTTAGGAAAACACACTACAGAAGTACAATATATCACATTTTTTCTCAATTCTGAGTGAGACAAGCAGTATGACTTGAGATAACTATTTTTATGAAACATGTTAAAGGTTAACAAATAATTACTTATACAGTTGGCCTCTTAATGAGTTTTACAGTCTGGTTAAAGAATACTGGGGACCAAACAACCAACTCATTTTGTGCTGAACTGAAATAATCAGCGGTTCATGCAAAACGAAAAAAAAAAAAAAACCACAAATAAGGATTTCAGATCTATCACTGAAGCTTTATGTTATTCCAAATGAAAAAAAAAAAAAAATTGTTTCAGGTGGAATGAAGCATTCTGCTCAACTGAAAATGAAGTGTTTTGCTTAATGCCAGGTTAGTTAATATTTTTTAGCCTCCTTTTTAATTTGGGTCACACTTGAAATGAAAAGTACAGCTGTGTAAAAAAAGTTGAAATGCTTCATTTAAAAACTGTCAAAACAATATTTCTACATCTCCATTTTTCCCCTTTTTTCCTAACTGAAAATATTAACAAAATGCCACTCAAATAATGTTTTTCCCTATCAAATATTATTTTTAGCAGAGGTACTACACACTAATAAAGATTATTTTGCTCAGTCCAGCAGGATAAATAAAAGTGTAAATCTAAACAGACAGGCAATATTTGTTCAGACTATCCCACTTTTACCATCTCTTCAATTCTGGAGAATACAGTCAAGTCTTACCCTGCACTCCATATTTCTGAATGCATGCAGCGTGTTTTCCATGATCTGTTGGCTACCATGGAAATCACCTTAAGCTCAGAGCCATTGTTTAGCACTTTTTCTTGCCAACTAGTTATATTGACTAGGTCAAAACTGATGCGACAGCATGAGCAGTGGTCCTCCCTCAGTCGAGTGGGCGATCATGTGTTTGCTCAAAGTAGCTTCAGTCCTTTAGAGGGGCTGCAATTACTTGGTGGATTAGAAAAAATAGGAATGGCAAGGTTTGTAATTTTTCTACACATGCCATAGTCTGCCTATCAACCCAGAGCCATTACCTTTCTCAATGTATTTGACCAAGCTGCAAAGCCTTCTGCATCTCAGATGCTCTCTCAAAGCAATGGGTGTAGTACTTGCCTACGAGTAGTGTAACTTGTAGCAATATTTTCAGCACTTTGAAGCTATGCAGCATAATTGAAAAGTAGTATTAAGGTATCATGGATGAGGGAGGAAAGTCTACACAAACCAAAGTAAGCGTTATAAAGGGTGAAAGAATGACTGCCTCTAGAACGGGGTCTTTCCCCCAAGTCCCCGACACCACTTTTATATTTAAATTCCTCAGGATGAAAAGATCAAATGATTGCTACACTAACAGTTTATACTGTTTCAGGAATACAGTAATTACACCCTAAGATACAGCTTTTTTGCAAATGCATTTTAGTAGGGAGGAAAGGAAAAATAAGTGGAGATATCCTTTTTTGCTCTTAAGAAAGAGGATCATGCTAATCCTAATCTCATCACAGACCTAGAGAGCATCGCAAACACTATCATGAACCTAATCAGTCATAGTGCACTCAGAAATTTGGTGGGAGTAGCCTATGAATTCAAAGCACACCTCAGAGAGAGTTCTTCTATATATGCTTTGTTTCTTGGTAGCTAATTTTTAGAACAGGATATTAATCATTGGCTACATCTAACATTTTCAGTCTGCTCCTCATGGGTCACCCTACTTGCTAGAGTAAACCAGCTAGTGCTGAGGACCTGATGCCTGCCTGATACATATTCCCAAGGTTTTACTGTGTACTAGCTTTAGTCTGGTCCCAAAGGAGTGAATGCCCATTAGTGGTTGGCATGCATTAGGTGCTCTCCCCAAATCCATCTTCCAGTTTAGTTTCACTTTAAGGAAGTCCGTGGGAGTTCTTTGAGATCATGGTGTGGTGGGAACTAAAGCACAGTCAGTAAGTTGATTTAAAAATGCACTCCTGATCAGAACTAAAATTTTAATGCAGACATGCTCAATTCGAGGCAGGATGCTACACTCCATCATCCATCAGTCTGGTCCAATAAGGTGTTTTTTATGGCAGTCCTTGTAAGAAGTAACAGGAGCTATTTTTACCATTTCATTTTCAGAACAAATTCTTGCTTTACAGTGAGATAGGTTTATTTTATTTTTATTGATATGGAAAAGGGTAGCTCATGCTTCTGCAAGATGACATTTCAGTTTGTAGCTTTAAAAGATGTAATGGAAAATATTCCCATTTGGAGAAGTCTTTTTTAACTGTATGAGCTAGAAATATAGTTTATGGAATATTTTTGTTACTTTTGGCTTTGTTTTTTTCTTTAAATGATGGTGGTGAAAAAAGAGTTTGTTTGAACATTTCCAAGCAAGCTACCAGATAAAGACAAATGCTTATAAACTACACATTTAGAAACCCACATTTGTATACCCTTACTTTCTTATGAAGACATATGTTATATATATAAAAAAATAAATGTAGAAACTACAGCAATTGCAAGATCCATAGCATGCACACTGACTACAAACTCTAGCCTAGGGACAGAGGAATTTCTTTCCAATAATTTTATTTTTAATTTTCACAGCCAAACTCCTACTCTGTCTTGCCATCGTGTACTCTTGGAAAAGGCAATATATTCTCCAGAATTAATATTTTTTTTAAAAAAAAAACAACCAACCAAACAAAAAACAACAACAAAACCCAAATCCGTGTCTGCAACGCTTGGCACACTAAACTCCTATTCTTTTCTCTTCCTCTTTGGTGATCCCACAGTAGTAGTATTACTTTTTATTTGGGCATAATTACTGGAATCTTGAACCTCTGATACATCTTAAAAACTAAGAGAGGGAGACTGAAGACTGTACCTATATTAATATTTAAACATTTTTCAGGATCTCTGAACTGCTCAAAAATATCAATAGATTGAATTTTACAGAAGGAACTTTTTTTTTTTTCAGATGAGTACACCCAGCAACAAAGGAGTAAATATATTTGTTTTGTTTTTAAGTAGACTTTCTCTGCACATTTTAGGTGAGATTCTATTCAACCAAATTGGATCTAATTTATGGTTTAGACAGATGCTACCCACCTTAGTGGCAGATAACTATCCAACCTATCTACTAGTCCATATTTCTTACTGCATAGGCATTTGAAGTCATGGTATGTCTCTTTATTTACCATGACATTTCCTTGGGCATTTAACCATATCTGTCCTTGTGTACTAAAAAGTGTGAAAGATGCAAACATCCTAGAGACAAAGATCTAGATGATCAGTTCTTGTCCCTAGCCAGCAAGTATACAAGCCAGCGGGACAGAAACAGATTCCTACTTGCCACCTCTTTTTCCTGTCCCGCAACTCCTACTTTTCTAGTGAGTGGGATTCTTTTCCAATAAAATGGTATGGAAAATGCGCTTACCTAAGACACTGTATGTTTTGGTAATTGGCTTATTTTTCTTTGTTCTGGGGACATGAAGAATAATTCTTAAACTGAGCAAAATTTATTGCCCTACACTTTTTAGGTGAGTGCTCTAACCACCAGATTGTTATGTAAACAATCTCTGACTAATTTCACCTAGGGATGACTATTAGCCAGAATTTTGGGTGACTTGGGTAAATAAGAGGAGGGATATGAAGAACACAAGTATCTGTTTTCTCTAGTCAGAATGCACTATCACTTTAGATAGAAACAGATGCCTCTCTGCCTCTAGATTGGATGCTTCAAATTGTGGACTTGGCCTGAAAAGATTCAGAAGTGAATATTTCTTTGTCCTTTTGGTTCAGAATGCATTATACAGAATATTTGAATCTTATCTTGCACTTCACTACACTGAAGAAATACCAGCTAATGCTTGTGTTAATAATACTTTTCTAGCAGCCACAGTCAGCACCTGTGATCAGTATAGTGTCATTTCATTTATTTCCTATAAAAGCAGCTAAATAGTCATCATCTGAGCCATTTCAAATTGCATTGGCAATACAAAGTACATTATAAGGAACAATCATACTCTGATGGGGATGGATTACACAGCTTATTGGGTCTATTCCATCTATAATTTCCATTATGGCTTCTTGAGTGACTTATGCTGCACTAATCTGCTACTCCATAGTAGAAATGGATTTAGAGCAAATCTTTCTCCACAGGTGGCATTTCCCAGTAATGAATTCTGCCATTCAATTATATAATCAGAGTAATTTCTTCATGTTAAAAAAAGACCCCTTCTTGAGTGGCACATAAATTACCACTGGATTAAATTAGTGCCACTGCCAGGGCTTTGAGATTTCTCCAGTTGACAGACAGCACAGTACTGGTAGCGATGATGAGAAAACATGTCATCTCAGAGATTTTTCAACTTCATTTTTCCATCTCTTCACACTGGCTTCTTTCTGCTTGCTTTTATGGTAATGTGTGTCTCAGGTATCTTTCAAATTGTTACACCCAGAGCCACCACAGGAGATTTTCAGTGCCATTAACTTCTGGGTAGAAATGTTCACCTTTGCTGAGGAATGACCAGTTGAGTCAAACAGGAAGAAAGAATAAAGAAAAAAAAAAAGGAAAAAGAGAAAAGATTTTGACACTAATAAAATACTTGGTTTACAAATGCTAATAAACTTTTGCTGAGTATAACTGTCAGTTTGATTTACCCTTCTTCATCAAAGCTAGCACAGCATTAAACAATTTACAAAATCAGACCTCTCTGCTGAGTGTAATGGGATATCATACACAGGCAGCGGTAAGAATACTAAGAAGTATTAATTTGTTAGCATTAGACTTAGTCCCATGATGAGACCTCAAATAAAACAAACACAGGATGTGTATGGCTTGCAGAGTCATCACTAATGAATTCCTGAATACTTTGTACCTGATATGCCAACCTTTTAATGAAACAAATAATCCGGTTTAAAAAACAATGAATAGCGGGGTCTTTTACTTCCTTAAGTACAGGTGAAGGGAGGGAACACAAAATAACACCAGAATACCTAGTTGCAAACAAGACAAAGGGGCAAGTATTAATGGACCCAGAAACCCATTTCACTAAAGCAATTGTAAAGCATGTCTGCTTTCAGATGTTACAGGTTACCACAGATTTAACCACAGCAGACTGAAAGTATATAAGTCATCTGTATAAAGTTAAGAAACTTTGTTTTGTTCCTCCATAAAGCATCCTCAGCTATACCAGTACTCTTGGTAACAGAGTTGCACACTGGTGCTACAATTCACTATGTATAGTGCTATGTATAGTGCTATATATAGTGCTGAGCACACTTTAGCCTGATCCGGCCACAGCAAGGTGCACCTGTAACATACTTGTTCTCTTATCATCAGAATATCACCACCACTCTGTGCAGACTGTTGAAGTCCTTCTGTGTTACCTGCTCCACAGTACACACTCCTAAGTTTCAACCTGAAGAAGAAAAAAACAGCAAGGAACTCTTTCCCTGTGACATTTCCATCAGGGCTTTCACTTTTAAATAGCTTTTAGAGAGTGGGGAGCTGAGTCTTCTGCACATCTGTCCATTACACAAAAAATGGCATAGACAGTCTGCTCCACTGATCGTCATTACAGCTACTTAAAACCTTATCTATGCATTTAATTACACAGTGGAGAAAACAAAATATCTGAAACATTGCTCTTCTGTTCTTGGCCCCATAAGATTTTGCCAAGTTAATTTAGTAAGTCAGTATCTGTTAGGGCCCCTTGGAAACTTCCAAGTGAAACAAAGGACTATTCTTTGAGCCCACATGTTTCCTGTAAGAACATTTTGCACTTGACAGCCTTTTTCAGAATCTAAGTCATGTTCCTTGTGCCTAGAGTCAACTCATCAGGCAAGTTGTTTGAGGCACCTTTGACCCTAATTCTGGGACATATTCAATGGGGAACTGCCTAGGGACTGGGACATAATGCTTCACAGATCCTCTGTGATCCAAACTTTTACCCTTCAGCACACAGCCCTACAAGAACTGCAGTGCATTTTTAGAAAAGCAGTCAGTTTTGATTCATACCTTTTCTTTAATAACACCAGATACTGCACAGAAAGAAACTTCTCAGCAGACAGTTAACAAATACTTCAGTCTTACAGAAAATTGCTTCCTGGATTTAGGCAGACTGTCCAAGATGATGAAGGAGGAGAATAGTAAGTATATACTATGGAGAGTCACTATTCAACTCTATTAAAAAGTTAGAAGAAATTAAAAAAAATGGTAATGCACTGAACAGAACAGAGAGATTATCACCGTTATGTTCCAGTAAGTACTGGACAAATACCAGGTCACCAAGGGTTAATTCCTGAAAAGTAAGAGGAACCAAGAGTGCACACACAAAAACACACTGAGAAAGGGATCAGACTCACAGTGTATCAGTTTTTGCAGCCTTAACCTTTTCTTTAGACCGTTTTCAATAGTTATATACTACCTTTTACAGACATAAGGAAAACTTTAGCGTAGAATTTTGTTGTTAACATAGTTAATTAAATTACTTTTAAAAACTGATTTACTGTTTACTCAGAGCTGCTTAGTAAAAATGTTTATGCACCTTTTATACATATTTCAGTTTGACATGTAAAAATTTAAAATTTAGTAAGTGTGTTAGTATTTATTACCCATGTATTACTGAGCATATAAAACATGACATTTTTTATATTCCTGCAGTATCTAAACTGTGAATAACATTATCATTTATATATTAATACCCTTGTTTGTAAAGCTGAGTATTGGTAGGAGAATAAGGCGGTACTGAAACATTTTAATGAGCAAAATAAATTTTGTAGAAAACCAATGAACATAATGGAATCAAACAGCCATTGAGAGTATGACTTACTGTTCATGAACTCTTGCTCCCATTGAGTTTATTAAACTATTCTAAATATCTGTGCAAATCCAGACGCTTCCTTTGTGTTGAAAAAAAAGAGAGTGTTTGTGTGTGTAAAATCTTTATTTCCTCCCAGGTTTTTGGTCTTACATGGCATACTTTTGCCTTCCCCCCACCCCCCAGCCAGCACCAGTCACTTGAGGATGAGCACACACTCAATATATTTCTCAAACAATTCTGTAAGATTTTATTATTTTACAGTTTGGATAAGTTTTCTTTAGAATCCAATAAGTTTGATACATTCACCCAGACCTTTGAAATATCTCCTGCCATTTGTTGAAATACACAGTGGACAACAACACTAAAGCAGTGCTTCACTTTAATTTATCTTTTTCTTAACCAATTGCACATATATTACTCTAAATAAACATCCAAATATCAAAATTATGTGAGCACTTGCCAAATGACCCAATAAAACATATATAAACAATGTCAAATAACTACTTATCTCTTCTGACTATCCACTAGCTATGTCTAATTCACTCTATTTACTTTTCCCATCACACTAGTAATTGAAGTTCACATCACATGTGGTGTGTCTGGGCCTTTGGACTGCCTGACTCAAAGAAGGAAAAAAAAATTGTCAGTGTGGTGTGGAAGTATCTTCATATAAATAGGAAGCAAAAAGTTTGGGGGAAGGTTGGGCTTTTTTGTTGTTGGGGCTTGAGGTTTTTTACTTGGTTTTTGTTTATTTTGTTGGTTTTTTTTAAAATCTTAGGGTTTTGACACAATGTGTCAGGGAAGGAAACGGATAACAGCGCTACAGGCCAGCTTTTCTTATAATGAAAATGTTTCTAGTTAGTTTTGAAGTAAGCCAGCAGCATTAATTCAGGATTCTGCATGACACAGGATGCAAAGAAGCTTTGCACTAAATAAATTCTCAAAGGGTAACTGTTGGCAGAGTCTTCCAATACGTGAATAAGATAAAGGTGAAGACTGAATAAACCTGTATAAAAATGAGGATGAAATGCATACACCAGAACTAAAGTAATGATAAAATTACCAGGAGGAATTATTTTTCATTCTTTCCCTCTCAAAATTGGCATAGAATTGTGGCCTTTATGGACTTGGAGCTTCCTACAGCATGAAATAGCAGTTATTCAGTAGGGAAAATAAATATGTAGATAAAATACAGTAAATTGTAAGAAAAAAAAGAACAGTGATAAAAATATATCATTAGCAGTTGAGGAAATGGCAAGGTAAGTAAACAAGAAAGAACATTACTTTTTTTTTTTTTTTTAATACTCCTAAAACCAGTGGTTTATGAAGCCTAATTTTAGCCATAACCCTCCCCCTTTTCTAATGGAAGTATAATTCTAAACCTAGGCCAGGGTTTTGCTATACCACTGGCTTGGTTCACAGTTTATACTTTGTTAAGTTTTGCCTGGAACCAGCAGAAATTATTTGGGTAGATTTAGAGTTGCAATCAGAGTTCATGATAGCTGGTGATTTAATGCTGAGGCTAGGTCCTGCAAAGTGGCCTGTACTAAGGTTTTATATTCACACTAGCCACTTGGTATGGAATCAAGGTAGAACTAGGAGGAAACATTATGTAAGAAGAAGTGCGAAGCTGGAGTAGAAATATGATTCAAATTTGACTCAGGAAGGAACAGTAAGAAATGATGGAGTTATAGATAATGCTTCTGCCCAGAAGATTTTCCTTGTCAGTAAGACAACACTGGGCTAGTTTCAGTGACATAGCCAGGACTTTGCCAGCATTAGGATTCTTTTCAGAATAAACTGATGAGATAGCTGTATAAGGATCTGAAAACAGGACCTGGCTGAGCTAGTTACAGAACACTGTTTTGCATCCTCATTAAAAGATGCCATTCAGCTAATGTTGTGGACAGAGCTTGTAGGGATCAGACTTGGATAAGGTCCAGATGGGACTATTGGGCTGGCATACCTGGACTAGCTCTGGGTTTTACAGATGCCATCTAACCAGACAACATCTGATTTAGGACAGGTCACTTGGCTTATCAAGAACTACCAAATTAAGTTCATGGAAGATTTAAAATAAACCTCTTAATTGGGGTAAATTCTTTTTGCACCTTGCTTGATTTATATTCCATATTTTTGGGGAAAATAAGTCTGATGGTCACATGCTTGCTGGTTTCCATATATTTCATGCTTTTCTTATTGTGGTTCCAACTTATTTTCAAACAATATTATTTCAAATTGACTTTTTACTACATGCCATGAATTCCTGATAGGGCACCTTTCCAGTAAAACTATTTTATTTTTTAGTTTACCACTAAAAAATTTTAAGAAGAAAATAACAGTGGCAAAAAGAAAGTCCCAGAACTCTGGACCACAACTCTGCATTCAAGTTTCAGCTACTGCATTTCCTTCATATCCATCTTCTAAGCACTGTTAAAACAGCTCTGATGCCATGGTCTTGTTTTTCTCTCAGCTGAGTTCATTCCGTACCAGTATGAACTAATTAACATAAATTATTAGTTTTCTCATTTTTACATATTAACAGAATGATGTCTGACTCTCCCCTACATGAATGAAATATGTTGTTCTCCAGCATTAGACACTTTGTCAAAGCCATCTTCCTTGAACTTCACTGAATGCATATGATGTAGCCATTCTGGATACACTTGAGAAGCCCTTACTTATTTTCAACAACATTTACTCATGCCTGTAGTGCCAAAGATGTCATCTACCTTAAAAAGATTAGCAATTGCATGTGTGCATGTATATTGCATCTTGCTGATACAGTAGACTTAGGAATGTTTTATATTATGTTTTCAGATTTTTACAGCTTTGCAGCCAGGACTGTATATATTTTCCATAAATATTGGGGAAAGAAAGCAATACCTTTGATGTTTGAAAGAAGCAGTGTATAAAACAATGAGCAGATGAAAGATTATTTTTTTTTTCCTTGAACTGAAGTAGGTGACATTTCAAATATTCTTGACACTGAATCTAATCCCTTTCTCTGATAACGGGCATTACTCTTAGCCTTTCATTTTGCTCTTTTAATAAAAATACCATTACATTGGGAATGTTTCTTGCTTTATATTTTCATTGTTCATTTTGTGAGTTTGTGCATGTAACTTACTGACTGAAAGAAAGCTCTTTTCACCTGTGTCTTCCCCCTCCCCCACAAACCCCTTTTCCTCCATTTAAAAGCTTTATTTTGCTTCTACTGAAATCAAGGACATTATATTAATCATTTTTCATAGAATAGCATCATGACTGCAGTGAATCATCCCATCTGAAAATGTTTCTTTCTCTCTGTTGTATAATAAGTTACTGACCACAAATATCTTCATTAAAATAAATATGAATTCCACCTTCGGTAATATGGCCAAAATAAAAGAATGGCCTATACCTGCCTTCATTCTATTTCTACATTTTGACCTGAAAAGTCAGTCTTAGGAACTACATGAACACACTGTCCTATTAACTCCTTCTGTTAATGTTCATCTCTTGTAACTAGGAACCAGGTCATCCCATACACTGTCTGTGATAGAGAGGGGTAGTGGAAATTATTATTTGAATTTTGGTTGCCTATTTCCCCTCTGGTTTTTACTTTTTCTGTGGAAACTAAGCATTGAATAGGCAATAAATAAATCTCCCTGTATTTATGCACAAACCCAGCCATTTTAATTTCATTGCTCTGAAGACAGGAAACCTCATATGAATTTGGCAGCACTCAAAACAGAAGCAAGGGCTGGGGACATGCTTAACTCCCAAGTTGAAAGTAAAGTTAGAACTGTCTACAGAACAGATCTCTTGTCCTGTTCCTTTCAGGATATTTGTGAAAGTTTTGGCTGGGATAGAGTTAATTTTCCTTATAGTAGCTAGTATGGGGCTATGTTTTGGATTTGTGCTGAAAACAGCATTGATAATACAGGGATGTTTTAGCTGTTGCTAAGTAGTGCTTATGCTAAACCAAGGACTTTTCAGCTTCCCATGCTCTGCCAGGTGCAGAAGAAGCTGGGAGGGGGCACAGCTGGGACAGCTGACCCCAACTGATCAAAGGGATATTCCATACCATATGGCGTCATGCTCAGTATATAAAGCTGGGAGGGAAGGGCACACATTCAGAATGATTGCATTTGTCTTCCCAAGTAACTGTTACACATGATGGAGCCCTGCTTTCCTGGAGATGGCTGAACACCTGCCTGCCCATGGATGGTAGTGAACAAATTCCTTGTTTTGCTTTGCTTGTGCATGGCTTTTCTTTTGCCTATTAAACTGTCTTTATCTCAACCCATTAGTTTTCTCACTTTTACTCTTCTGATTCTCTCCACCATCCCACTGGGGGGAGGGGGGGGGGGGGGGGGAGTGAGTGAGTGTGTGATACTTAGTTGCCAGCTGGGGTTAAACCATGACAATATTGCATGCCAAAGGACAACTAATCAGCTCACTGATATCACAAAACAAAGTACTAATAAAAGGTTATTCTCTGAAAGCATGTCTTCCTGCTTTGCCAAGGTCTTTTCTCTCCATCTTGGCAATGACTTTTATTGTAAGGAAAAAGAAGAGTATCCAGTTCTCTGAAGATCTAGTTTCTTTAATTTCTTCTCATCAATTCTACTGCTTGCTAACTCATGTTCTGTTATCCTTTAGAACTGCATCATCCCAGAAGGATCTTCAAGCCTTTTTCACAGAAAGGTATGGAGGATCCTACACAAAATAGTAAGAAATGTAAGCATTATGCTTGCAAACAGTTCCACAGCCTTTGATTCCAGCTCAGGCACAATACTTCTTCTGACAGGTCTCTCTAAACAGTTCAGCTTGTGTTTTTACAGCCTCTTTGCTTCCAGTTATTACACAAGTACATTAAGCCATTCTTCCTTCTGGATTCCATACAGAATACTTAAAACCTTACAACAGCAAGTAATTAAAAATAGTCTAAGATCTCATTCATCATCAGCTTCCAAACTAATAAGCAGTCAACTGAATCTGAAATTCTTGCATCTTTTGATCCAGAGAGAGAAGAGCACATTATTACATGCTTCTCTCCAGTGGAAACAGTTGTCCACACCTAACTCCCTAATTAATGTCTTTAACTGCATTGGAACAAAGTTTCTGTTGCAAGGATGTGTAAACAGTTGCACTTGTTTCATTTTTGTGTGACCCTCCGTGGCTTAAGTTTTAAATATACATATGGTCCTTCTTTAACGTTTATACTATTGGTCTGGCTTGAGAGAAAAAGAAAGAGCCTCAGGCTAAAAGATGTAGCACAATAACAAGTTAATTTAATTCACTATAAAAAAAAAGAAAATTTTCCACCTCTTATTTCTTAAACAGCCTCACTTAGATTCATAGTCTTTGAAATTTGTTATTCTGGAAAAGGTGGGGGGGGGGGGTGTTTGGTTTTTGTTTGGTTTTTTTTTTTTTTGACTGAAGAGAGCTATATTGTAAGCATATAAAGGCAGATATTCATAGAAGTAAGTAGATATCCACATTATGTAAATACAGCCAACTCCCTGGCCTTCAGTGGATCTCTGTTAATCCACATACTGGGATCTGGCTAAAATTTGCTTGATGCTAATTTTAATGCAATGATGCTTTTAACAATGTTAACATTGCTAACATTTTAATGATGCTTTTAACAATGCTAATATACATTGCAGTCCATTTGAATAAATACAACACTAGTTATTCTTACTGATAAATGTAATTTATATATTAATTTATATACTCAACTCCCTTACAGTGGCTTTTCTGTATATTATGAATTAGACTCAAATATGTGTTTCAAAAATAGTACTGCTCCTAAGGAAAGTGTTATTTAAGATTTGAAGCAAGAACAGGAATGAGAAAACCACTTCCTCCCCCCCCGCCCCCCCTTTTTTTTAAGGAGCAATGAGGCAGATATGCTAAAGATGATAAATGTGAAATTTTGGGAATAGTTGTATCATGACTTCTCTGTTTCACATGGAAATGCAAGGCTTCCTCTCCTCAGTCAGTAGCAAAATTCCCCATTACTTCAGTGGCATAGTATCAGGTCTGTCAAAAACCACAATCCTCCTGCATTATATGACTGTTCAGATAATATTTCGTGGGCCTTAAATCATCCTCAGCATTTCTCTGTGAAACAGCTATGTTAACAAGTCTCCCCCATTATCTAAACAGCAGGAGGCCCCTGCAAACTCTCTCATTAACAGCCCAGGAGTACCTCCACACTGTGGAAGTGGAGAGCATCTGAAAGAGAAGCTGAGGCGTGCATCACTTTAACACAATTGGTAAGGAGGAATGAAAAATAATAATAAAAATAGAAAAATAAAAAATAAGTACTTCCTTAGGACTAGAATAGCATTGTCATTATTCCATAGCCTCACTGACACACCAGAACTGTGGATAACCACAACATTTATAGAGAAGAAATACAGTGCCATATAAATTGAGATTTTTTTTTCCCCCAGAGGACTTTACTGATTTAGAAAGGAAAAGAAATGCTCTACTGCAGTTGAAACATATTTCAACCTTTGTAAATCTACAGCCACCCACAGGACTTCACTTCAGGAATTACTTCAGATCAGTGTGGGCATGAACAGTCATCAGGCCAGAAAACTAGCTTACAAGTAAGTAAAATGAAGCATACCAAGCAAAATATGGCACATTATACAGAAGTGAAAAAACTCGGTCCTTGTAATTATCACCACATTAAATTACATTCATAAGTTAAATGAGTGCCTGTATCAGTAGGCATTAGAGGTGAATATTAAGCATACAAACAAGCCTTGTAAGTACACTATGAAAGTCATTAAAAGTTGGCGTGGTTTTCTTTGCCCTGGTGGTTCCAGGCACACGGGGACCCTCCCCGAGTGTAACCAGACCACCGGTACCCCCACAGGCTAGGGCCCCGGCAGGCCAGGCGAGGGCCCGGCAGGCCGTGCGGCTGGGCCTGCCGCATTCGGCCACCCCACACCGCTGCCTCACATGCTGACATGGCACCATCCCAGCTCCCCAGTGTCCTCTGTCGGCTGCAACACTGACCTGCTCTCCTGCAGGCACGTACCTCACACCCTCTCTCCTTTCCTGGGACCAAACCTGGGTGCCTGCTCCTGATTTTCCTCACAGAGTGGGGTCACCTGCTGTGCCGGGCCTTTAAAGGCCCACCCGTCCCCTCTGCGAGGTGCCCCCTGCCCACCAAGCACAACAGCCTAGGGGACGATGTAGTGAATTAGACCATTAAAAAAGGAGGAGTTCTGTAATGGGGATTGTAATGAGCAATAATTACTGTGGAAAACTTCAAGCTGAATGATTGTTTGCTTAAGTAATAATATCCTAAATGCTGAATAATCTCTTTTATCTGCATTTATATGGGACCCTGGATACCAAAGCCATCATGGCTTTTTCTGAAGCATGAGAATATAGAGGAAAAAACCCCAACAGATTGCTTTTCATTGGAAAAAAATTCCCTGAGGGACTGATTAAAAAAAACAAAACAGAACCTTTATTAAACAAATCATTTCAGGGAGAAATCCTTCTGGAGACAGTCAGATTGAATAAAGGGCTGCTTCTTCTTGACTCCTGATCAAGATAATAGAACCTGAAATCATTATTATTATTATTATTGTTCTTGTTGAAGAAAATAGAGTCTCAACATGAAAATTAAGTGTCTTTTCATAAAGTGGGTAAGCACCTCTGTTCAAAATATTTTCTAGTTTGAAAGGAAAAATAAGGTAGACCATGACTAGAGGAAAGGAAATTTTATTATGCTCATTTGCAGAGAGAGAAGTGATGCACAAAGAAATCAAACTCCTTTCTTGAAGTCACAAAGGAAGCTTATATTAAGGAACAAATTAATAGAAAACACCTGAGTAACAGTGGAAGGTCTTTTTCTCTTTACAATTAACAATATGTCCAGGAGAAAGGGTAAAAGCAACTCTCTGTTTTATGCACACACATGCACCCACTTGAATTCCAGTGCCCATATAGATTTCCCTAGCTGCTGTAACAAGGTAAAATTTTCAGAACATTCATATTTCAAAAGTCTTCTAATGTTTCTTCACTTGTATTTATTTTATTTTATTTAGCTAAATTATGACTAAAAAAAGTCCTATAAGTATTTCCAGAGAACACACACACTACCCCAAAAATAGAAGCATGCTTAGCTAGCCACATGGTTTACTCCTGAAGAGAGGAAAAATGTTCCTTTCAATTTTTCAGTATTTTTAAGGGTTTTGCTTCAAAAAGATTAGAAAGATTTGCAGGAATAGCCTAACCTGCAGACAACTGTTTGTGTTTCAGAGTCTTGTGAGTTTATAAGAAGCCCTTGAAAGGCAGATTAGAAGATTAGTAATGCCCATTTTGGCTATTTGAACAAGCAAGTTTACAGCACTGTGTGCTCCAGCTCACTGAGTTTCATAGCTAGAGGTGTATGATGGATGTGCATCCAGTAACAGAAGCTCTGTATAGATAAGCACCCCAGGTTTGGGCTTATCCCTAACTTACTCAAAACTTTGTTTAGAAATCAGCCTGGACACTCAAATTAAAGAAGGTTTCCCAACACCTCTCAGTTTTTATTAGTGAGAAATGCAATAAGAGATCTTATTTTATTTTTGGTCATTTTAATCACTGTTCCAGACAAAGACACAAGCAAAGAAAAGTGAGAAAATTAAAAATAAAGCAGACAAAACAGTATATTGAAGTTTTTGTGAACAGCAAGAGTCATCCTCACTTTCAGTACATTTGAAGGACTAAGCTTATCTTTATTAATTGCAGATTATTAAAGCATCCTTTCATTTTTTTTATGTTGTACAATACAAGAGCTGGTACTATTCATACTGCAATAGGGAGTACTTTCCATAACTCACTACAAGCAATATATGAGGGGGTTTGTAACTGGAAATTATCCATAAATTAAAAGATATGGTCAAATTAGCCATCTGCATTATTCATATTATTCAAAATTACCCGTTTCATCATTTTTTCCATAACTTCTTAGCAATACTGAACAGTATAAATCACATAAATAAAATAAAAATGGTATTACTGTTTCTTGAGAGAAATACCTCTGATTTCAGAAATCATTTTATTTTCCTAAGCTTTCACTATAATCAAGGTATTTAGTAGCATGATTTGTTTTGCCCTTCACCAGTTAAAAGGGCAAAGCTGGCAGGCTGGTGACAAGATCATTAGTTTATTGTTTCTTCAGCTATGATAAACTATAAGTGGAGAAATTACACTAATCTGAGAATTTATTTTTCCTCAGCCAACAGTTATAATTCCAAAATTATTTGGTATTGACATACCTGGAGTTTGATAGTCATTCAGGGTGAAAAAGGTTATTTACCAGACAAGGCAAAATGATTGTTTGACTATCAATATTCAAAAACAACCAAAAGAAGTAGTAGTCCTTTGTTTTTGCAGCAGGTTGTTCACTGGTTTGTTATTTGTCACTGTTACCTCTTTATGACTTTAAATTTTTTCATTAATTATTGGTAACACGGATAGCTAAAAATGAAACAAAACACAATATGATACCATTCATTCATTCATTCTGCGGTACTCGGGTGGTATGGACTAAAGAAAGATATAAAATAAAGATTATTTAGTGCTCTCAGCACCAAAAAGTTTAAGCTGTTGAGCACACGTATGAGACGACTCTTGAGGAAGTTCTTCTTGGACTGACTGGGTGAATATGTTGGCTTCATCCAGCTACAGGATGAAGAGAACTATAGATAATCAGGATAGAGACAGATGGTTTGTAAGTCAGGATGAGCCAGGTTTCTTAGCAGCATTCATTTAGCCCTTGATTAACAGAATGCAGCTACCATATTTACTCATCCATCTGCCTGCAATATAATTGAGTAATCATAAAAAAAACCCCCACATGTTAGGGGGCATTGTTTATATTTATTAAAAAAGTGAAAGTTCAGTGCTCTGAGTTTATCCTGGGGGTTTGGCTTCTTAGGCTCAGGACCAAGTTAGGTAATGGCACAAGTGTCCAGCTTTGGAGACCTGTTTGAGAAAGCTCTGCTAGGAAATCTTAGCAGGGTCGCCCCAACCAGCAGGTATAGGAAATTCCCTGTGTCTGTGTACTGAACAGAGGATGTGCTTGATTTTACATATATGCTATACAAATAAGCAAAGTGTCCCTTCATATCAGTTGCTTGTCAAATGTCTGTATCATCCTTTGCCTGATTATCCTGTGCCAAAATATCTAGAGTTTAGTTTTGGTGCTGCAAGGCAGTGTGGCATAGATGTAATTTTAAGTGCACAAAGGTTTTCAGGGACTTCAATAACACCTTTCATATGCTTGAAATTATACATATGCACAAGCAACTTATTAAAAGATGGCATTAGAAATTAAATTATTGCATTCAAAGGTAATCCCAGGAATGTTAAAATTAAAATCTGTAGGAAGAAAGTTACCTAATTACCAAGTGCACCACGCCAGCTCAGTAACCTTTGAGGAAATCCAGCCACCTTCATAAACACTGTGTTCTAGCAACCTGAAGTTCTTGTTTTTGCTGGAACAAATATGCCAAGCTCATGGAAAACTGCCTGAATGGTCATCTTTTTAAAACAGAAGAATAAAATGTAATAATAACAAGGGCTTCCTGTCCGCTCTTCTATATATTTAAGTTTTAGGACATTAAAGCTATTTAGAAACAGCAACAACAACAAAACATTTGGGCAGTGTATGCTTAATTATACATATATTTGACTGAAAACGTGTAATGTATGGATGGGATTACAGAGTTCTAAAAATGCTGGAAGTAGCAATCTGGTAATAGAAAATGTACTTTTCTTAGATCAGTATCATTGAACTGTGGCAAAAGATGGATGTAGATCAACCCTAACATTGCAGGCCTGATTCCGGGTTTTGCTAAACTGAGCTATTGGTCTGAAGGAAATAGGATAGATGCAATCAGGTAACTTCCAGCTTTGCATGGGCTTTATTTCTCCTTGGGGATATAAGCAATCCTTTTGCTCATATTCTGTAGCAGAAACCTAAAGGACTGAAGCAATCTCACTGTGAGGAAGCAGGCAACTCTCATGAATTTAATAAATTGGATTGGTTTATAGCAGGATAGTAGCACCTTTTTTAGACAGTCTTTCTAAGGAAAAACAAAGCACATTTGGCACAATAACATTCACTTACATATCAGGAAAGAATAATTACCCTATTGCAGGAATGAGAGGTGAAATTTAATAGCTTATTTTGTAGGTCAGATAAGATGATCATGGTAGTTCTTTTTGACCTTAAAATATATGGATCTGTGCTTTAAGCTGTAGAGGCCCTTCTAGATTGTTTATATATGGACTAAAAGTTGAACACTGGAAAGATTAGAAACATTTTTTCCTCCCTAGTAAAGACATGGTAGGATGCAGATGCTGATTTTACCCACCCTTTTAAAAATCTCTGATTTAATTTCAGACACAGTGTCAACAATTTCTTTATCCCCTGAGACTAATCATGATTTTAAAAGGCTTCTACCATCTTTGACTGAATTGTTTTTCAGTAGATTTAAAAGCCACATCTAATGAATACAAGTATGTATCATTCATTGATCTTTGCAGCACATACTGTATGGCAAAAAGTAATAAATACAAGGCACTAAACAGTATTTCATAGGTTCACATCAGATTAGTATGATAACAAAGAAATGCTGAATTATGTAGTTTGATTGCCTACAAAATTAGGTGAAAGGAATGATTTTCATTTCTGTGACAGTACTTTAAGAGCTAATCATAAGTGGTGAAAAGCTGACTTGTATTCTTTCACTCCTGTGAAAATACTTAGCGCCTCCCAATTTCTGTGAATACCAAAGGAAAAAGCAAAGACAATGGCCAGATTGTGTTTATTTTTATGGATTAGTTTTCCAACTCAAACTGTCTGCTGTCTTCCAAAAGAGTGTAATTTGCTAGAAATACTTCCACAGAATAAAAGTATCAAATGCAAAAATAATGTCACCCCATAGTCAGGACATATCATATTTTTATGCTCAAAACAACAAATTCTTTTCCTGGGAAATGCAATACTTCTTTTGGCTGGAGTGTAGTGTGTCCTGTTTCAATGAAAGGACTCATCTCTACTTAACCAGCATTCTTCACCATAGCTTTTGGTTTTTCATGCTCAATAATTTTGCCATTGATTAGGGGACAATTCATTTCTGTGAGCAAAGTAGTTTTGAGCAAGCAATACAAGTTCTTGACTGTCTGTAAGGTAATTAATTCCTTAGAGGACACATATGAAGAAAAGGTTACATATAAAAAAATCCAAGTTTTCCTCTATTCAAATTTCACATTTTCTTATCCTTAGCTAAAATACAATTTTTGGAAATTTAGAAAGAGAAATCAAATGATTCAGTGGTTTACAATGCTGATGTGACTTCACTTCAGTTTAGCTCAGTTTCCTATACAGCTGTTGTCCCAAACTTCCTCTACCTTACCAATGCATATTAATCTATACACATGAAATCCTCATCAAAATCTTGTGACTCTTTTGGTGAAAATTACTGACACAGCTTGCAGCATAGTTAGAATCCAGGCGGATCCTTTGCCTTAAGTTGCTTATCAGCTCTGGGTGAAGATAAACTGACAGTTCTCCAGTGTCTTCCAAATTAACTTTTGTATAACCAAATATATTCTTTCACCATTCACTGCAAAAGAATTATGGAGCAAGTGAACACAGAGACCCATAAAACCATCCTCCAACAGTAGCTGGTGGAAACAGCACACCTGTAGGTGAAATAAAAGACTCAAACCTGATGAGTTTATCAAAAGGACAGGATCAAACAACAATAACAAAAAGAAAATAGCTTCTTTTTCATGTCTTTTTTTTTTTTCTTTTATTTGACCTGTGCTAAATATGGTAGCAACTATTACCTCCAACATTATGGTAACAACTATTAACTCACAACATTATAATATTAACTGTTATTATGTATAAAAGGCAGCAATTTAATTTTTTTGGGGAATGCCTGACTCCACAAAAAGTCATGTCATGGGAAGTTTTATACTTCTTTTTAAACACAATTAGGATTTATTGTCATCAATAGTAGCTGTACATGACATTTCTTTAAGTGAAAACACTATAGCAGCTATGGGTGTTGCCTTCTTCACTACAATGAAATGATGGTGTATTTTTGCCACATCTTGCCTTTAGCACAAAACTCTTTCTATTTCATCAGCATGACAACTAATGTTACAGGCCAAAACTAATAGTATTGAAAAGGCTGCTACAAGATCTCCCATGAGTTACACATAATAAGAAAAAAACCTAACTAGAAGTAATTATTTTCATGAAAAATTTAAAACTATTTATCTAAAGTTTGTACATATCTTCAAATTTGATGCATGCTTTAGAATGTTTAAAGTTTTCATTTTAGATAGTACAAATAGTGAAAAAAAGTGCAGGCAAGAAGCAGTCTAGTGGATTGTTTGAATTACAGAATCACAGAATCGTATAGGTTGGAAAAGACCTTTAAGATCATCAAGTCCAACCATAAACCTAACACTACCAAGACCACCACTATACCATGTCCCTAAGCACCTCATCCAATGTCTTTTAACTACCTCCAGGGACGGTGACTCAACCACTTCCCTGGGCAGCCTGTTCCAATGCTTGACAACCCTTTCGGTGAAGTAAAATTTCCTAATATCCAGTCTAAATCTCCCCTGGCACAACTTGAGGCCACTTCCTCTTGTCCTATCACTTGTTACCTGGGAGAAGAGACTGACCCCCACCTCTCTACAACCTCCTTTCAGGTAGTTGTAGAGAGCAAGAAGGTCTCCCCTCAGCCTCCTTTTCTCCAGGCTAAACAACCCCAGTTCCCTCAGCCGCTCCTCATAAGACTTGTGCTCTAGACCCTTCACCAGCTTCGTTGCCCTTCTCTGGACGCACTCCAGCACCTCAATGTCTTTCTTGTAGTGAGGGGCCCAAAACTGAACACAGTATTCGAGGTGTGGCCTCACCAGTGCTGAGTACAAGGGCACGATCACTTCCCTACTCCTGCTGGCCACACTATTTTTGATACAAGCCAGGATGCTATTGGCTTTCTTGGCCACCTGGGCACACTGCTGGCTCACATTCAGCCAGCTGTCAACCAACACCCCCAGGTCCTTTTCTGCTGGGCAGCTTTCCAGCCACTCTTCCCCAAGCCTGTAGCGTTGCATGGGGTTGTTGTGACCCAAGTGCAGGACCTGGCACTTGGCCTTGTTGAACCTCATACAATTGACCTCGGCCCATTGATCCAGCCTGTCCACGTCCCTCTGCAGAGCTTTCCTACCCTCAAGCAGATCAACACTCCTGCACAACTTGGCGTCATCTGCAAACTTACTGAGGATGCACTCGATCCCTTCGTCCAGATCACTCATAAAGATATTAAATAGAACTGGCCCCAGTACTGAGCCCTGGGGAACACCGCTTGTGACCGGCCGCCAACTGGAGTAAACTCCATTCACCACCACTCTTAGGGCCCGGCCATCCAGCCAGTTCTCTACCCAGCGAAGAGTACACCTGTCCAAGCCATGAGCAGGCAGTTTCTCCAGGAGAATGCTGTGGGAAACCATGTCAAAGGCTTTACTGAAGTCTAGGTAGACAACATCCACAGCCTTTCCCTCATCCACTAGGCGGGTCACCTTGTCGTAGAAGGAGATCAGGTTGGTCAAGCAGGACCTGCCTTTCCTAAACCCATGCTGGCTGGGCTTGATCCCTTGGTTATTCTCTACATGCCATGTGATGGCACTCAAGATGATCTGCTCCATCAGCTTCCCCGGTACCAAGGTCAGGCTGACAGGCCTGTAGTTCCCCAGATCCTCCTTCCAGCCCTTCTTGAAGATGGGCATTACATTTGCTAATCTCCAGTCAGCTGGGACCTCCCCTGTTAGCCAGGACTGCTGGTAAATGATGGAAAGGGGCTTGGTGAGCACATCTGCCTGTTCCTTCAGTACTCTCAGGTGGATCTCATCAGGCCCCATAGACTTATGAGTGTCTAAGTGGTGCAGCAGGTCACTAACCATTTCCCCCTGGATTATGGGGGCTCCATTCTGGTTCACATCCCTATCTTCCAACTCCAGGGGCTGGGTACCCAGAGAACAATTGGTCTTACTATTAAAGACTGAGGCAAAGAAGGCATTAAGTACCTCAGACTTTTCCTCATCCTTTGTCACTGTGTTCCCTCCCCCGTCTACTAGGGCTGGAGATTCTCCTTAGCTCTCCTTTTGCTGCTAATGTATTTGAAGAAGTATTTTTTGTTGTCTTTTACAGCAGCAGCCAGACTGAGCTCTAGCTCAGCTTTGGCCCTTCTAATTTTCTCCCTGCACAGCCTTGCTACACCTTTGTAGTCCTCCTGAGTTGCCTGCCCCTTCTTCCAGAGGTCATAGACTCTCCTCTTTTTCCTGAGTTCGAGCCAGAGCTCTCTAGTCAGCCAGGCCGGTCTTCTTCCCCGCCGGCTCGTCCTTCAGCACCTGGGGACAGCCCACTCTTGTGCCTTTAGGACTTCCTCCTTAAAGAATGTCCAGCCTTCCTGGACTCCTTTGCCCATTAGGGCTGCCTCCCAGGGGACTCTCTCGACCAGCCTCCTACACAGGCCAAAGTCTGCCCTCCGGAAATCTAAGGTGGCAGTTTTGCTGACCCCCCTCGCCGCTTCTCCACGTATCAAAAACTCTATCATTTTGTGATCACTCTGCCCAAGACGGCCTCCAACCATCACATCACTCACAAGTCCTTCTCTGTTCGTGAACAAGAGATCCAGTGGGGCACCTTCCCTAGTTGGCTCACTCACCAGCTTGTGTCTGGAAGTTAGCTGCCACACACGCCAGGAACCTCCTAGACTGTTTCCTCTCTGCTGTATTGTATTTCCAGCAGACATCTGGTAGGTTGAAGTCCCCGACAAGAACAAGGGCTAGTGATCATGACGCTTCTCCCAGCTGCTTATAGAATAGTTCGTCAGTCTCCTCATCCTGGTTGGGTGGTCTGTAACGGACTCCCACCACAATATCTGCCTTGTAGGCCTTCCTCCTGATTCTTACCCATAGACACTCCACCCTATCGTCACCATCATCAAGCTCTAAACTATCCAGACACTCCCTGACGTATAGGGCTACCCCACCACCTCTCCTGCCTTGCCTATCCCTCCTGAAGAGTTTATAGCCATCCATCACCGCACTCCAGTTGTGTGAGTCATCCCACCATGTTTCCGTGATGGCAACCATATCATAGTTTTCCTGATGTACAATGGCTTCCAACTCCTCCTGCTTGTTGCCCATGCTGCGTGCATTGGTGTAGAGGCACTTCAGCTGGGCTGTCGTCCGTGTCTCCTTCATAGAAGAACACCCCTTGTATGCTTTGAGGCATTTCACTGGCATTTCCCTCTTGGCTCCTATTGCCTCAGTATCCCCTAGCTCAATCCTGTTCGACTTCAGCTGTGCCCCAGCATACCCTGCACATCTCAGAGACGCAGGCCGAGTGCCCTTGCTGGCACCCGCTCCCTCTAACCGTGGCACATCATCCCTCAGCTTCCGTCAGGCAAGCCTGATATTATCCCCCTCCCCCTTCGAGTCTAGTTTAAAGCTCTGTCGATGAGCCCCACAAGTTCCTGAGCAAAGATTCTCTTTCCCCTTTGAGAAAGATGAATCCCATCAGACGCCAGCAAACCCGGTGCTGTGTAGGCCATCCTGTTGTCAAAAAAGCCTCAAATCCATGGCGATGACACCAGCCACGGAGCCATGAGTTGATAGATTGGGTGTCTCTGTTCCTTCTAGTGTCACTGCCCACAACTGGAAGGAGAGAGGTGAAAATAACCTGTGCTCCAGAGCCTCTTACTAGCCGTCCCAAGGCCCTGAAGTCTCTTTTGATTGCCCTAGAACTTCGTGTTGCAGCTTCATCGCCCCCCACATGGAAGAGCAGTAGAGGGTAATAGTCCGAGGGCCATACCAGGCTAGGGAGTATCCTCGTGATATCCTTCACCCGGGCCCCAGGGAGGCAGCAAACTTCCCTAAGAGGAGGGTCTGTCCGGCATATCGGACCCTTGGTTCCCCTCAGAAGGGAGTCACCCACAACTATAACCCGTCTTCTCTTCCTTGGGGAGGTGGTGTTAATACGAGAGGTACGTTCTACTGACCTGGGCGACACCCCTGGTGTAGATGGACTGTCATCCCCCTCCTCCATTGACTGGCCTTCCACCTCCAGGGCCTCATACCTGTTGTACAGAGGCACCTGGGGAGGCGAGGTGGGCAAGGAGGGCCTTTGCCTGCCACCACGAGCGTGGACTTGCCTCCATTCACTCTCCTCTGAGCTGCTGCCTTCAGCCTGGTGGGGGGGGATAGAGGATCCCCTTGATCGTGGGTTCTTACTGGTGGCTGCTGCTGCTCCTCTTCCTGTCTCGGGGGGGCAGAGCATGGCACCACCAGTCTCTCTCTTTCTCAGCCTCCCTGATGCTCCTTAACCTTTCTACCTGCTCCCATAGCTCTGCCACCATGCAGAGCAAATCATCCACCTGGTCACACCTCACACAGCTGTCCGCATGATTGCCATGTGTGAACAGCGAGAGGCCGAGGCACTCCCTGCAGCCTGAGACCTGGGTGGCCGCATGTTTTTGTGGGAGCTCCATCTGGGTAGCCACATCCACTCTGGCGAGCACAGAGGGCATCGCTTTCTGACAAGCGAAGACTATAGCTGAGTTTCTTCTGGAAGGATGGGGACTACCAAATGAACTCACTTCTCACAGTACCTCTCGAGCTGCTAGGGTGCCTTCGCCTTCCCTACACGCCCTGCCTGCGCAAACTGCCGTGCAAACTGCTGCGCCACGCCCTGTTTGCCCGTCCTGGTCGCTCGCGCTCCCTGGGGGCTGCTCTTGTACGGGAAGGGAAGGGAAGGGAAGGGAAGGGAAGGGAAGGGAAGGGAAGGGAAGGGAAGGGAAGGGAAGGGAAGGGAAGGGAAGGAAGGGAAGGGAAGGAAGGGAAGGGAAGGGAAGGGAAGGGAAGGGAAGGGAAGGGAAGGGAAGGGAAGGGAAGGGAAGGGAAGGGAAGGGAAGGGAAGGGAAGGGAAGGGAAGGCAAGGGAAGGGAAGGGAAGGGAAGGGAAGGGAAGGGAAGGGAAGGGAAGGGAAGGGAAGGGAAGGGAAGGGAAGGGAACTGCCGCCGTCACTCCTGTCCCCGCCCACGCTGAGTCAGAGCCGGGCCCTGGTCAGGAGCTCCCTCCTTCCTGCTGAGGGGCCGGGCGTGGCTGCGGTAGCCCTCTCTCTCCGTGCCCCCCCCTTTTTTTTTCTTTTTCCTCCCTTCCCTACGCGGTTTTGCCGCGGTTCAGCCGATCCAGCAGCGGTCCGCCGACGCGGTCCTCTGTCTCAGAGCTGCTCGCCTCGGAGGCTTCGCTGAAATGGCGGAGCGATTTGATGAATTTAATGAATTAAATTTAATTAATTAAAACTGTGGTGAATTCCATTTATTTGAAAAAAAAGGATACTACCAATATTAAGTAGCTAATTATTTTGGATTACACTCCACTGTTGATCATTTTGGTAACCAGTATGCTCAGCAGTTCCTATTGGTCAAAATATGTCAGATACCCAAAATAAAATAAAATAACCACAGAACTCCAAATTCAATTGAAAGTACAGTGAAAAAGATATGAAAGCTGAAGATATTTTATATCCAGTTATTTTCAGGTGTAATTAAGAGACCTGCAAATAAGGTAGAAGGGAAGACAATTGTTTAAAGCTGTGTTCAGATTTGGCTTACAAAGCTGTAAAAAAGTGTATTGCAATAGCTTCAGTTTCAACTTCATCAGAAGAGCTCAGCACTGTTAACAGCTGGCTCCTGAAGGCCTATTCAGTATTTGTAGAATAAAGAAACTGTCTACATAGGGCTTTTCTGCCAAAACCTTCTGTCCCATGAGGACAAAAAGCTAACTTCTTACCCTATTAAATATGATAAGCAGCATAATTTTTCAACAATTATAAATGACTGCAAATGCCTGTTAAATCCTCATTCAGATATACTTCAGGAGATACACTGTATCCTTACAACAGAGTTGTCTGCCTTTGAGACTAATACTCCCTTCCCTTCCCTTCCCTTCCCTTCCCTTCCCTTCCCTTCCCTTCCCTTCCCTTCCCTTCCCTTCCCTTCCCTTCCCTTCCCTTCCCTTCCCTTCCCTTCCCTTCCCTTCCCTTCCCTTCCCTTCCCTTCCCTTCCCTTTCCTCTTTTCCTCACAAGCCAGTGCACCAATCAAAGTAACAAGGACATTTTTTCAAATATCTTCCTTTGTGGATTTACCTCTTCAGATCATGCTATTTTTTTGCCCACTACCATAATTTATAAGCATTTGGGAGAATCTAGACTGTATTTGTTTTTGAACTTTGGATCTCCTTAGTACAGAAAATGGGAAGCAATTTTCTTTCATAAGTGATGATCAAAAGTGATGACCAATAAACAAGTATTCTGGTCTTTTTGCCCTATGCATGTTTTGGAGATGAATCTGGATGCTATTTGACTACATTTTTTGGTGTGTTTGAGTAGAAACTTATTCTGGACACCATTTCACTGAAATTAACACCAGAAGTAAACACAGCAAGTATTTGAAAATACTGTACAACTCAAAAAGATGAGGAACTGAAGAAAGAAATGACATGCAATTAAAGCTGCGAAACATATTTAGCCTGATTTCAGTGAGCTGAAGTACTTATAATTCTTGGAAGAGGGTCATGGGATGTTAACGTGCCTGAGAAATTTGTTGTGTTCATCACAGCCTACTAGAACATGAGTTTACCGGTTAATTCCAGCATAAGGCTGCTACTTACCAGAACAATTTCCCTTTTATTTTTTCTCATTTGTGCAGAATGGAAAACAGATTTTCTGGAAAACTAGATCTTAAGAAATATATCCCATTTTTAAATGAAGAAGTTCATTCAAATGTAATACACTCAAGAAAATAACGTACCTATTATTAGCACTTGCTAATGTCATGAATCTTGCTATTGAAATGACATTTTGAACATGAATTATTGATCATAATACAGAATTTCCATTTCAGAGGTCTGTGTCTTCTTGGTTTTCAGAGTTTGTGGAAAAAGATGTTAGAGGGTGGAATAGTATTTTGTGAGATAGCTTTTCCTGGAACATATCTTAATAGAGTTCAGACTCCTGACCAAACAATAGAACCAGTCACAGTCTTTCTTGCTTAGCTGGGTAGTAAGTGATACTAAACTTTGTAAAATTAAAATTAAAAGAAATAAAGATTAAATACTAACACGATGGAATGCATCAAATATATACTGCAGTGTTCTGAGAGTCTGAGTTCAAGCATCTGAGTTCAGTAGCTTACTGCTTCAGTGAAGAAAAACATGGGCATGGACTCAAGCTTGCATTAGCAGAAATCTACCAGAGGTATCTTCTGGCTTCTAAACTAATGTGATTTAATATATGTACCTGTACCATACTAAAAACATGGGCAGTAGATATGAGTTCTACATCTTGCTGAGTGCATTCAGCTCCTCCACAGTAATTTAAGACACCTGAAGATAATTCTGAGAAGAAATCTTTTCAGGACAGAATATGTTCAAGAAAGAAGAAAAAAAAATCTTTTGTGCATAGTATAAATAGTAGCTTCAGGTTCATATAATTAAAAACCACATTGTGTGCTAAGCTCAACTGACTATTTCTATATATTAAGTATGTTTTAGAAAATATTTAGAGAAAACTCAAAGTAGTCCAGACTAGTATATTCAAATGTTGTTTTGGGGGTTGGGTTTTTTTAGATCCATTTGTTTGGAGATTACTATCTTCATCATACATCCAAACAGAGAACAAGTACTATTTAATAAGGAATAAATAAGTTCTATAAACTGGTTTTACCTCACTGTGGAGAATTAACCTTCAGTGTCTCAAGTTTCTAACAGGTCAAAGACCTGTTCAGGGCTTCAGAAAGATCTGAGAACCACCTTCAAGTCTGTGACAGATATTGTTGCAAATGTTTCAATGATAGGCTGCCATGTATTTGATACTTACAATCGTAATTAGTTACTCTCTCCCCTTGTGTCCCAGAAAACAAAAAAGAAGACATTCAGCAGATTTTGAAAGTACCACAAAGCTTGTTATAACTTACACTTCTGTAACATTTAAAATAGGCTCTGCTTTATTTCATCACCAGTTATGAGTGATGAATCTAAATTCCCTGCTGTAGCTTTAGGGGGAGGAATCAAAACCTTATCTGAATGGTGTAGAATTGCCCTTCACTAAAGCAGGCAATCATCTTCTATGCTAATTAATGAACATTCCTCTCATCCAGGGCTGCCAGAGGGATTTTGTTTAGAGAAAAAAAAAAACAAAAACCACACCACAATTTATTGTAGTCTCTTCATCCTCCCTTCTGGGTGCCACTTCCTCCTCTCAGACATGCTCAGAAGTCCCTGATTCACTTTCTTTTCATTGTTCTGTGAATATATTGATGATGGCTTTAAGTGAAGCCTTTGAGATGAAGGTTAGTCACAGTTTCCATCCCTCTTCAGTGAGTTAGAAAGCCTACTCACAAGATGAAGTCAAGCAATTAAGAAGTAGTAGGAAGAAACTGAATGGAATCTCTTGGTGAAAAAAAAACAGTACATAACAGGGAATGGCAGTTGACTAAGGCGAGAAAGAGATCAGGAACTCAAGGAACCTGGAAGGAAAAAGAGATTGTGGTCTGATAAAGTAAAGCAAGTGGGAGAACTCTGTTGAACTTTTATCATGACTCCTGGCAAAACCTCCAATGACAAATATATTCCAGATGAAGTAAGAAAGGTTCAAATTTCCACATAATGTAGACACAGTTGTATAGCCATGAAAAATGATGCAATGCATTTTTCTTAAACCATTTATCTGTCTGTTGTATGCATGCTTATACCATATGGACATATGCATGTATTTAACACTTGAGACCTATTGTTACTCTTTTTAGTACAATTTTTCTTTAAAGGTGACACTTTGCAGTGTTTTATATGTGTAATGTTCTAGTGTTCTAATCATGTAAGGTCAGATTGGACTCTGTCCAAATGACTAGAATGAGTTAAACTCAGAAAGGAATTTTGACAAAAAAAAAGAATAAGGTGAGAGAAAAATATGTTTACTTTTTTACCTGAAAGCTTATTTCAAATTTTTGTTTCAAAATTTTGATTTTGTTTCAGAATTAATCTAATTCTTAGAAAGATGACAAAAAGTAAAATAGATTGTAAAAACAACTTATGTTTTCTTTTTTATTCTTATTTTAGTTTTGAAAAATAAAATTAAGAGCAAAATGTGCTATAAGCAGAGGAATAAATTAAGTCTTATTTACTTAGGATTTGTGTCTCTTAACATAATTCCCTGTTAAAACAACTTCAACCATCTACTTGACATTTTCTTTGCCTTCAACTATTCTACAGTAATTTCTCTGATTCTTTCCATCACAGCTCCATTAACCTTTCCAACAACACCCAAAGTTACCTTCTGCATCATCAAATCATCATCTGGGAAAAAGGTAGGGCACACTGTTGTTGCTTTTGATGATCCAGCATTCCAGGCAGAACTTCTGAACTCAGACTACTTTTTTTGTCAAATAATAGAGTTCGTTTTATCTACCCATCTAAAAATTTTCCTATATACTGAGAAGGAACAGAATATCCATTGTACTGGAACCCTTCTTATACTTTTTGTTAAGGAGAGAACAAAAGTTTCAAAAGTTTTTGAGGTGGGACTGATAGATGGAAAAACAAACTCTGGAATGAGCAAAAACATTTCTTTAAGAAATCAACTCCAAATGATCTCTTTCCCACAAATGGAATATTTTGCTAAAAACCAGGAATCTCTATAATTCTAATGAAAAACTGTTTTCTCTAAACTGATTGTATTCCTGAGAGAAGAAAATACAGGTACTTTAAAACTACGTTTGGAACAAAACTGTTTATTTGAAGAGGAGATAGGTGTTTGAACATTGCTTGATGTGAAACTTTTGCATTTAAGAAAAAATATATCAAGTACAAATTAGTATTTATTAATACATCTATGGGAAGAAAAAAAAAAGGAACTAATGTTTGCAAAAGCACTACCATGGCTCTCATTTTTATTCACATTCTCTTTCCTCAGTGGAGAGAATCACTGAGAGCATATGAAAAAAATAATATTTGTGAGGGCCCTCAATTTAAACTGTCCTAAAGGCACAAGAGCAGGCTGTCCCCAGGTGCTGAAAGATGAGCCGGTGGGGAAAAAGACCGGCCTGGCTGAATAGAGAGCTCTGGCTCGAACTCAGGAAAAAGAGGAGAGTCTATGACCTCTGGAAGAGGGGGCAGGCAACTCAGGAGGACTACAAAGGTGTAGCAAGGCTGTGCAGGGAGAAAATTAGAAGGGCCAAAGCCGAGCTAGAGCTCAATCCGGCTACTTCCATAAAAGACAACAAGAAATACTTCTTCAAATACATTAACAGCAAAAGGAGAGCTAAGGAGAATCTCCAGCCTCTATTAGATGTGGGGAGGGAACACAGTGACAAAGGATGAGGAAAAGGCTGAGGTACTTCATGCCTTCTTTGCCTCAGTCTTTAATAGTAAGACCAATTGTGCTCTGGTTACTCAGCCCCCTAAGTCAGAAGATAGGGATGGGGACCAAAATGGAGCCCCAGTAATCCAGGGGGAAATGGTTAGTGACCTGCTGCACCACTTAGACATTCACAAGTCTATGGGGCCTGATGAGATCCACCCGAGAGTACTGAAGGAACTGGCAGATGTGCTCACCAAGCCCCTTTCCATCATTTACCAGCAGTCCTGGCTAACAGGGGAGGTCCCAGCTGACTGGAGATTAGCAAATGTGATACCCATCTACAAGAAGGGCTGGAAGGAGGATCTGGGGAACTACAGGCCTGTCAGCCTGACCTTGGTACCGGGGAAGCTGATGGAGCAGATCATCTTGAGTGCCATCACATGGCATGTAGAGAATAACCAAGGGATCAAGCCCAGCCAGCATGGGTTCAGGAAAGGCAGGTCCTGCTTGACCAACCTGATCTCCTTCTACGACAAGGTGACCCGCCTATTGGATGAGGGAAAGGCTGTGGATGTTGTCTACCTAGACTTCAGTAAAGCCTTTGACATGGTTTCCCACAGCATTCTCCTGGAGAAACTGCCTGCTCATGGCTTGGACAGGTGTACTCTTCGCTGGGTAGAGAACTGGCTGGATGGCCGGGCCCTAAGAGTGGTGGTGAATGGAGTTTACTCCAGTTGGCGGCCGGTCACAAGCGGTGTTCCCCAGGGCTCAGTACTGGGGCCAGTTCTATTTAATATCTTTATGAGTGATCTGGACGAAGGGATCGAGTGCACCCTCAGTAAGTTTGCAGATGACACCAAGTTGTGCGGGAGTGTTGATCTGCTTGAGGGTAGGAAAGCTCTGCAGAGGGACGTGGACAGGCTGGATCAATGGGCCGAGGTCAATTGTATGAGGTTCAACAAGGCCAAGTGCCAGGTCCTGCACTTGGGTCACAACAACCCCATGCAACGCTACAGGCTTGGGGAAGAGTGGCTGGAAAAGTGGAGAAAAGTGGCTGGAAGCCCAGCAGAGAAGGACCTGGGGGTGTTGGTTGACAGCTACCTGAATATGAGCCAGCAGTGTGCCCAGGTGGCCAAGAAGACCAATGGCATCCTAGCTTGTATCAAAAATAGTGTGGCCAGCAGGACTAGGAAAGTGATTGTCCCCCTGTACTTGGCACTAGTGAGGCTGCACCTCGAATACTGTGTTTAGTTTTGGGCCCCTCACTACAAGAAAGACATTGAGGTGCTGGAGCATGTCCAGAGAAGGGCAATGAAGCTGGTGAAGGGTCTAGAGCAGAAGTCTTATGGAGGAGCAGCTGAGGGAACTGGGGTTGTTTAGCCTGGAGAAAAGGAGGCTGAGGGGAGACCTTCTTGCTCTCTACAACTACCTGAAAGGAGGTTGTAGAGAGGTGGGGGTCAGTCTCTTCTCCCAGGTAACAAGTGATAGGACAAGAGGAAGTGGCCTCAAGTTGTGCCAGGGGAGATTTAGACTGGATATTAGGAAATTTTACTTCACCGAAAGGGTTGTCAAGCATTGGAACAGGCTGCCCAGGGAAGTGGTTGAGTCACCATCCCTGGAGTTATTTAAAAGACATTTGGATGAGGTGCTTATGGACATGGTTTAGTAGTGGACTTGGTAGTGTTAGGTTTATGGTTGGACTTGATGATCTTAAAGGTCTTTTCCAACCTATACGATTCTGTGATTCTGTGGTTCTGTGAAACTGGCTTATTCTCCATTTTCTGTTGCGGGCTGGGTCAACATATTTATGCTTGAGATCTGTGTGATACTGTTTGGGGACAGGTTATTCTTTTTGTGGTAAAACCATCTGGCCATCTATCAATCTTTATGTCAGCTCTTGGCTTTACTCAGCTGGTGACTATTTTATTGCCTTGTTCAGGAGAGTGAGCTGACCCATTCTAATATGGTTTCAAGGGAAACCATCAGCTGTTTTCTCTGTTGTATTATTAATGAGGTCTGTAAGAGTTTTTTACCGAAGGGCTGAGTTTCACCTACTAAATAGCTAGACATTCATTGGTTTTGCTGGATACAAGAATGACTTCTGCTTACTTATGGAGGATTCTGTTTATAAAGAGGAAGGTTTTTTATTATTTTCATCTATTGAGATCAGCGTGAGTTTCACTCATGACTTCAACTAGAGTAGACCATCTCTGTGTGCTAATTTACTATTTTTACTTGCTTTAAGTTAAAACAAAAAGATTTATAGAAGTGATAAATTTGTTACAATTACAGAATTGCCTCATTACATGGTACTGCTAAGGGGAAATGTTATCAAAAATGCTTTCAGAAAATTCTACCTTTTCAAAATTATTATTTGAGGAGGAATACTTCTACCTGCACATACTCTGGGCTGATTCAGTATTTAGCACATTTATGCTGTCACCCTTCTGTCTTTCTATCTACTCTCAGTTCACGGTACAAATGAAAAAAGATTGAGACCTTGTAATTATAGCTCACCAAAAAGCCAACATTTCCAGTCTGGAGGGATGAAAATTCCCTTTTGTTTTGATTCATATGGTATTTCCTATCTTGGAGTTTGGAATCAAGCTCTCAACTTTAAACAAACTCAAAAGTAGCATGTGAAATTCCATGCAAATCATCAAGTTTCGCCTCTATAAAAATAAAGCTTGCTGTTTTTCTTTGGGGGAGAGGATTTATATTATTATGGCATAAACTGGTCATGTTAACTTTATTGCTGATGCTGAAATGGAAATTTCTACCTAACTCGATCTCAAGCAAGGGAAATAGATACAGGGTGGGAAATCAACCTTAGACAAAATCTTGTGTCTGAATTTCGCTAATGCTTTACATAACACCTCAAACCATGTGACTAAATTTAAATTCCCCAAACTTGAAAGGAATGTAATTTTAGCCCAGCCCAGCATTTTGTAATACTAACCTATTTTAAAACCAGATTGTGCACCAGGTACTAATGAAAATGGATACTGAAACATAGCACATATTGCATGTTTTGGAATTTCTTTTCCAAACACTTCCACACATTTTTACTGGAAGTAAAATTGAAAGTTTGTATATGAAGAAGAGAGTACATTAATTTTCCAGCAGTGAAAAAGCTGGGAAGGACAGAAGAGAAAGTGTTCTGTCACCGAACGTGGAGGAAAGCATAGTGACCTGCATTATGTAATTATGTTGCATGTGCATGGTATCTAGATCCTCAGTGCATATCAAACTACTTTTTAATAAGAAAACATGTGCTTCTAGTTGCCCCTTATCACTGTTATTTCACAGTTGAATCTTTGGTTGTGTGTGTCTACTGATATAATTGATGATTATTCCATCCAAAGGCTGCTGCAAAGACAATTATCCTTGCCTCTTGTTTTAACTGTGTCACACCTTGTTTTCTCTATCTTGGCCACTCTTTTGCTACCACACCAAACACAGACTATTTGTCTTTACTTTTCAAAACCCTTAATGATCAGTTCTCAGCCTCTATATCATCTCCCATTCAGTATTAGGTTGTTTGCTTCTGTATGTTTCTATTAGCATTCCAGCATCATTATGGAGTAAAGATTTTCATCCTATATTTTTTGACTTTTACTTCTGATGTTCCTTTATAGATAAGAGGATCTTGTAAAAGGGCATCAAGCCACCTCATTATCTATTGAGTCCCTCCAGAAAACTGCCCCAGGAGTTGATATGCTAAGACAATGATCTGTCAGGACGACTAGCATTATTCACTTGTGCTATCTCTCAGTAATCACCTTAGTGGCACACTTTGGCAAGCAAACTTTATGGATCAAGACTTCTTTTTTTAATGTTGTACTTTGTACAACAGCTAATTCAATGGAACCTCTAAGTCCATATACGGGCTACCATGATACAGATCTATGAATGATAATAGTCACTTCAGAATCAATTAGTCAGTGATTATCCAGTCAGTATTAAAGCTGCTAAATCTCTGACCACTAATTTGCAACCTTTAAAATGCTTAAGTGGCAGTAGTTTATTGTAGTAAATTTCAGCTTTAAGGTCTAACAGCCACAAATTTTTGTTTTGAGCCAGTATGATTTTTTTTTTTATGATTGCAGGACTTAATGGCAAACATCAAATGTTTTTAAAGCATGACTCAAACATTTTGTCTTGTGTAATGTCAATAGCATCTTTAAAAACTATCTTGCAAAGGAAAAATCTATCATTTGCTTTGTATCTTTCTCTAATGAGTGCCCTTGGGCAAATGTGCATGAGACTTTTACTTAGTATTTCTCTTAAGTCAGTTGGCAGTGCTTATGACTACAGTTTGAAGCTTCTGCACTGTGACAGGAAATGTAACTCCAAGTTTAGCATAAAAAATAAAATGAAGAATTTCTACAGTCTGATTACATTGTGGATTCTGGTGTAAATTTAATTTACATGAACTGAGATGTTTTAAAAATACTGAAAACCTCTCTGTTACTATTCACCATCCCATGAAGAATAATTCTGGTAAACTCAAAACTCTTAAAAAATATCTGGGTTCATCTGTTGCTGTGAATAATATTTCATTTCATAGCCATCAGCTTTGTGTAGCAATATGTTCACCTTTCCTATCCAACTGGAATATAAATGTTAGGCACTGCAACTGAGTGAAACCATGAACTATTACTTAATGCAGAGGAATGAGATTGATTCTAGTTTTAATTTTGTCACTAGCTTTGTATCTGCCTGCACAATACACTTAACTTCTTGATATCTCTACTTGCCATTGGAAGAAAAAAAAAAAAAAAAAAGAAGGTATCTCACAGAAAATAATTTTAATTTAGCAAATTTAACAGAAAGTAAATTTAAATCAAGGCAAAAAAATCAGCTATTATGCCATGAAACTGTTCTCTCTTTCTCTTTCTCTTCCTTCAAAGGTATCATACATTCCTAGAAAATAAAATATTAATACCAGAAGATGTTGTAAACTGTCGGTTCTGGAATACTTAATCACAAATTAAGGATAAGGACAATCTGTGGATCTGACCCTCTGAGGCAAAGGGGAGATTTAAACCTGTCTCTCTCATGTCTTGAATGGACTTTCGGACAGAAAAAGGGCTCATTCCTCCAGCTAGTACATGAATCTTGCTTTTGCTTGTCCCTGTCTGTCTTTACAAGACTTTAAAAACATAATGTCTCAAAAATGCCAATACACTTTGTTGAGTAAATGTCAAAATGAACTGTTTTGACATTTCTGTAACATAAATATTTTGATTCAGCCAAAAGTAACAGCAAATTCAATCCAAATTTTTGACTAGCCTTACTGAAAACACTGATTTGCCAGAGGTAGGTTGCTCAGTTCCACTTGTGACTCTCAGGTTTTTAACAGCTTTTGTAAATTTTCGTTTAGAAACCTGGATAAATCCCCTAGTTATATGGAAATTTTATTATTATTGTTAGTCTCATCATTAGTTAATGAACTTTTCATTTTAGTTCTAGATATCTAGACATAGATGTCCCTTTGTTAAATGCCTCAAGAATTCACAGTCTGTGGAGTGTGTAAGTCTTGTGGAGAGATATTCACCACTAAAGAGTTTATCCTGTTTACTTTTTTTTTTCCCTAAAATAATTTTGTAAGTGCATCTGGATAAGTTTTTTTAAAAAACCTCTACATTTCCAGTTTTATTGTCTTCCATTTGAATCAGACTAGTATGTATCTATATGAATAGGTATGTCTTTATGTGTTATGCATAAGCCTTATGGAATTATACACAATGCATAAGAACAAACACATTGAGTCCCACTCAGCTCTTACTGTAGAAAATTTGTCTTTGAACCATATTGTTAAACTTTTGGTGATGTTTCTTTCGCATTGGAATCAGACACCACTTTGCAGGGGATTTTTCATAATAGCACCTCAGAGAAGCTTTGGGGCAATTCTGCAGGTGTTCCTCTGATGTGCAAAACTTAATTCTGTTTCTGTAAGAGAATACCAAAGGATTAATCACTTGTTGTTGTATACCATCTAAGAACCTACCACATCCTGATTGTCATATATCGTGGATTAAGATTACATGAAGACAAGGTGCTCCATCCCTCAGAACCTGTGTATCTCGATAAGAAGAGAAAGCAAGTTAGCCGATGGCGCTAACCTTTATTTTAATCAAAAAAGAAGATGGTCGGGGGGAAAGGTAGTTAAAATTCTCCTAACTGACTTTAGTATCTTTGAAAAACCAATAACTCAAGTGTGGAAGCTTTAGTGGGATGAATGATGAACAATGGCATATGAAATAGTTGCATTACTATTTTATGTTGCCATCATCTTAATTCTCAATACCATTCATCAGTTTCATTAACTGAGTATGTGAAAGAAATGGTAATAAAATGCAGGACAGCTCTGCAATTCAGTGATGGAGCTGTAAAATATTACAGCTTAGTATTCAAAAGTTAAGAAAGAATGACGATAGAATGTACAACATGAGAGCTTTGAGACTGAAAACTATAAACTAGGGATGGACATGTAAATTGCCCAGCCACTTAAGTAGAGAAATCAGATAGCAATAACCAGAGTAACCTAGCAATATGCACTAAGAAAGTGTTCATTTTTCATTATTATGCCTCTATCAATATCACTAGATGGTTTTAGTTCTGTACATATATACAGTTGCTTTACAAAAGGAAATATATCTATATACACACACAAATGCTAAAACAGAACTTATACTTCAGAGATTTGTTGCCTACAGTCCAGATCATGCTGTGAACTTGGTATCATAAATCACATCAGTGTGGGTTTTCCATTAAATGAAAAGGAGATTCATCCAGATAAAAGTATCAGTGTATGTGGAATCCCAGCAAAAACCAGCCTGTGGCCCTGATCATAAACCATCTAAAATGCACTCAGATCTCTTTACTGTATTTGGTGATTTTGGATCAGTCTTAGATATTTGTATGTGTGTTCAAGTGCAATAATAGGAAACGAATGGCATATGTTACTTTAGGGGACACTGTGAGGTCCAGTAAAACATCAGACAAAGTTTTACAGAACTTGAAACTGAATTATTTCAAACACTTTCATTTATCAACTCTAATGGGAAAAAAAGTAAATATGTCACTACAGCATGTTGCAATCCAAATTAGGCAGTCTCAGGCCAGAACAATTCAATCTGAAGGTGAAAATGTAGACAAACTGGAAGTCAAACACACAGAGGAGAAATATACAATAATGTTTTTAAAAGACAGAAAGACAGAAAAAACACACACAAGAAACATTTTTCTTGAAGCTTGTTCCTTTTTTGAACAAGCTTTTGGTTTTATTTAAACTGAGTTGCATAATTTTTCTATGGTTTGTTTTTAAAAAAATATATTTTTGTATTTTTCACTTCTGTAAACATTATTAGAATGCATGAATTAGTTAAGACAGATAACAATGCAAAGAATGATAATAAAGTAAAATAAAGTAAAATAAAATAAAATCACCTGCCTTCCAAACAGTTTGCACTAGACTAAAAAGGCTGCGGGTCTGTGTTTGGCTGTTTACCTCTATATGCTATGTGCCTTTTGCCTGGTACAGGAAGTTTGATGGTGTTTTTGGCTGTCTGGTCTCTTGATTTTTGTCACCAACATTTTAGATTTTAGTGCAATGTTCATCTAATCTGCCATTTTGTTTTTAAGAGTATCTGGGAACAGCAGAGAAAGTGACCATGATGTTAACTATGTAGATATAGCTGTAAATGTATACATAATTCATATTCCCAGTGTGATACAAACACACTGCATTTTAAAAAACACAGCTCTGTTATGCTTTCCATATCAATGAAAAAATGGGATTGTGTGATTTTTCCTTTCTCCGCAGCGTGACAAACAGAATGTCTAACTTTTTAATACAAATTTCCCTCCTTATTTTACCACCATGGTAAATAGACCTCAGAATTGAGTTTGCAGAGAGATCAGTAGATGGGGATGTCCTCAATTTCTTCCTATACAAAGTGGGATCATCCTGTCATATGTTCTTTCTTTCTTAGCTGTTGAGCTTCTGGATTTCATGCAACCACCTGAGCTACTTAGGGAACTTTAATTTCCAGGACCTGGGCAGCCTGCCTACCTTTTCACACACTTAATAAAACCAGACAGAAAGAATTACAGACTTAAAAGGGAAAAGGGAAAAAAAAAGCTTATGGAAAAAGTAACAGAAGGTTGTTATTCTAAAGAGGGTTCACATTTGTTTCTAATATGAACCTTGAATATAGCATGGAAAATTGAAATAGTATTTTTCTCTGAGCGCTGCACTAGCACAAAAATGAATGGAAAGTGTGATTCAGGATTGCAGAGAATACCCGGCATACAAAAATTTCAATATGAGTAATTTCTAAGCAATTACTTCTCTCTACTTGGTTTAATTTTCTTGGAGTAAAATAATTTCCTCAGCATTGTTTGTCTCATTTTTTTTTAAATTAAAGTGTTTTTTTCATCCCAGTGTAAAAGGTAATGCTGCTTCTATTTTATAAACTGCCTGGTTTTAAATGTTATCAAAAGGGTTGGAATAATCAGTAATGACAGGAGATAAATGGAGAATATGAATTCTTTAGCTCAGGAAGAAACAGAACTCTGTGAAATGAGTCTTCCAAATAATTTGGAATTGGCTTATTTTTATTTGTTTATTTTCACTCAGATTTGCATGAATAAGGCACAATGACATGCAGATTTAGCTATACACCAGTTGCAAAGTAGCAGCCAAAACCATCCTTGTCAAAAATTATATGACAACTTTCATTAGTTCAGTACGTAACATGCAATGACTTTTGCTTTCTCTTGCATTTCTCATCCTCTCTGGGATGCTGCACATCAAAATGGTTAATCCCTTGCTCATTAGCTTGATGCTGCATCCCTGCAATTTGCAAACAACTCCCCCTTGCCCGCCAGTTTCGCATTTGTTTCTCAAGACTTCCTTGGAAAAATACTTTAATTATTTTTAATACCTATGGTGATTGATAGGAGCAATGTCTAAACCTCAAATGATATAAGTGAGAATTTAGACGTAAAGATAAAGATTTCTTTAGTAAGCAATGTAGCTAGACAGTAATGCAGACGCCTTATGTCCAAGGAAGACGACTCCAAATATTGTGGAACAAATAGAAATGTAGATTGTTTAACTGCATGTCACAAGTTAAGAATGAGCTTTTTGATCTTGTTTTTTTTTTTTTCTCAACTCACTACTGCAATACAATTGTTGTGGTTTTATTTATGTATTTATTTTATGACACTCAAAAGTGAATTTCAACGTGACTGCTCCTAGTTAAATTCAGCTTCACACTGTTCTCTAGCAAAATAAATTTGGACTTTTTTGCATGTTTTTGATGTTGAGCACTAAGAATATACATCCAGTTCTACTGAAGAGAAAAGACGAGTCTTCAGCACAGAGGAAATGGCTCCTATTGTGACTGGAAGCTCCTGTGTTCTTCAGTCCTTGTTCAGAGGACTGTTGTGTATGGGTCTATGGTAATGGAATCACTTGGGTCATTGCGATACACATATACACCAAGTTGTCATGAAATATCAAAGATGAAGAATCAAAAGACTGTCACTGAACTGCTGAACTGAAGATGACTATTTCAGACCTAGGTTTACCAATCTGCAAAACTCTTTGTCTGGAAAGGCAAAAGACTGCTCCTCCACGTTAATGGTAATTTGACTACCTATGGAAACTAAAACTATAGTGGAAGAAAGGCTTATAGGGAGAGAAAATACCTTTAAAAATGCTGATACAGCTGGAAAAAGTGCACAGTCTTTCTGAAGAATGTCCTTTCAGCAAGATACTGATCATTAAAGCTTGTCCACTTTTTCTAACTGTATCAGTTTGTCCACCAAAAAAAAAAATTTGCCTTTTTCTGCAAATGTTAACTCTCTTCCCCTTAAACCATCACAACTGTAATAACACCACGAAGCCAAAAATATGAACATATGGCTATAAGTCATATGTTTTACCTTAATAGGTAAAATTTAATTTAAAATACCCATTCCCATTGATATTAATGAAGGACAGTCCAGGTCATTTCATATTTGAGCAAGTTAGAACAAGATTTCTCCCTGTGATAAAACAGAACTGCAAATTTGTTTGCAACAGGATTAGTTAATAATCATGACAGCTTAGTAAGCCATTTTTACTAAATATTTTTAAATTTCTCATCTTTTTCTGTTTTTGAATTATCTAATAACATACAATAATTTTTCAAATATATTTGCTCGATAAACTATTTTGAAAAATAGTTTATGAGAATAACAGTTTGTTTGTAGCTTGTCTGCAAGCAGTTTATGGAACCACTTTTGAATATATGCCATTTTGTTTAAGTATTTTCATTTTTATATCTACTGTCTGGATAATTACCCATTTATCATGTTCCTAAGTATATATATTTTTGCTATCTTTAGTCCTCTATGTATTGCTTTTGCTAGGATGATATTCAGCACTTCTCCCACTCTTTAATCAGACACAGGTGTTTTGTACATATCAGCCATTTATTATGCTGCAGAACTAACCCAAACTTGCAGATTTAAAAACCTTGGATTTCTCTCTACATATGAAAGAATCAGAGAATGTATTCTTGGTGAAAGATGGTACGCTTGTTTAGAGATGGAAATAAATTATTAGCAAAAGTGTGTCTGTAACCATGTACATATGATCAATTTGGCATCACTTCAGAGATCTTTGTGGCATATTTTATTATGCAGCATAGGCATAATTGTCTAAGTAAGTATTGTCCCATGATAGGAACGTGGACAGCTTCTTTGGATCCTCTACTGAACAGCAATATTGAGTTTATGGCTACCTCCCTGCTCTTTCTCAGCACCTTATGTAACACTTGCTTGACTTTTCTTAGGGGTTACTGACCCCTAGTCAATCCAGTTGTGTGTTCTGGTGAACAAGAGGGTAAGCAACAGCCTTAGAGAGAAGTGCTTGGACTTGTTCTATGCAGAAATACTTATACCACTTGTATATAGGTTCTTAAGTAAGGTACCTATCTAATATGTCTAGTTATAGAAAATTCAAAAAGATAGACTATTCCTCCCTCTCTTTCAGACAAAGATCCTAATTCTCAACTTCTGGAATGTGTTATGAAGAGGTACCTCATTTTGTCTCAAATAACTGTATAAGAATCAGACCCCTGATTGGTACCAACAGTTAGATGCTGAAAACCAAATAATATAAACAGTGCTCTCAGCAACTTTTCAATGAAAACTGTATAACAATCTCTTCCATGCTAGAACATTAGAGATGATCCCCTAATCCTTTATCAACAAAAGAAGTTGAGAACTCACCACATGTTAGCTAGGTAGTTAACATCAAGCACAATCCTGGAGAAGAGTTGATTGCACTTTTAACACATTAGCAAGTTGAGATAAGCCTACTGGAAGCTTCTTTGTATCAACCTACTAATTAATCTGTGAGTGGCTTGTGTAATTTTTCTTTATCTAACCTTTTGTTAGATAAACATTTTTCTTTTTAGACACATACTTTCTCCTTAGTTATAAAACTGTGTGGGGAAATACCTGTTCATCGTAATGCAGGCTGAGTCATCATGCCACTGGCAGACTAAAACAAAGTAATCACATTTGTCACAAGCATGTAAATCATGATGTGAACAATCAAGAGTGTAAGAGATCTGTTTTCTGCAAATAATTTGCAACGTGTGCTGAATTTAGGCTGTTTCTAGTGAAACCTGTTCACTAGAATATTCATGGGGAATGAATGAAAAAGGGATGTAATCACAGTAAAAGTGAATTTATTTTAAACAGAGTGTGGATTTTTCTTTGCTTAGCCAGTAGTAACTGAGCTCCCCCTCCACCCCTCAGCTTTCCATGTTAGTAAACTTGGCAGAATTTATGTTTGAATCAGTGGTGGTCAATGAGAAATAGAACTTAATCTTGTGTCATTAAAGTAAATGGTAATTTTGCCTTTATGTAGTGGGCACGGGACCATGTTCATCATATTTTGCCTTCAGCAACATTTTTTTCACATTCACAGCAGTTTACAAGTATTAGACACAGTGTCCCAGCATGCTCTGGTCTGTGTAGTACCAATTTTATGTCTGTCCTCTCTGGCAAAAAAACGAGCTCAGTAGGGATTTTGGATAATTAATTGAATAGTGGGTCATTATGTGAGAAGAGATTTCCTAAGAGTATTACATAGAAAGGAATTGGAAATGAAACAAAGGTGGGTATTTTCCAAGATAAGAGAAGTCAGCATAGGAGTAGGGATGCAAAGAATTCTGGAAACAAGATGCCTGACACTGACATCCTCAGTGGGCAATAACACCTTTTCATCTTCCCATTCAGAGGTTCTGCTCACTGCCCTTTTAGAGAGGTGAAGGTAGTTTTCTAGCGGCCTTTACTTCTACCTATATTAGTGTTTACCAAAACAAGGAGTGAACAAAATAAAGCTGGGGGATCCTAAGGATTTATCTCTTGCAGACATTCCTTGAGCATAACTGGAGTATTTTAACATTTAGTTTTAAAATTTTGGACATAATTCTCCAGTTGATCTCCTTTGATGAAAAAAAAATATCTGAGCTTGTCTCAGGCTGACTTCATTAATACTTCTCACTGCAGACATTAGAGAAGAGAATAATCTGATGTGTACATTGTGAGGATCCAGCTGCTCTGACTCTCATGTGCTTCATTATGATATACTAGCATCAATGTCCCTTATGTGTTTCCCTGTCTATCAAACCAGCACTATAACTTGTTTTAGCAGATGCAGTCAGCTTCATACTGTGCACTGAATATATTTTTCCTTTGATAAGTGCACAGTAGCCATAGTGCTGAGGATGATGCAGACAGAAATAACTCTCTAGTCATGCAAACTTGTCCAAGAATCCATGGGAGCTGATTGCTGTCATGTTTAGAGTGCATTATTACGATTGATTCATTCTGGAGTCTGTGTGAATCTTCACCTTCTGACTTGTCCTTTCAGTTCAGACTTCACTTTAGAAATCTGATTTTTTTTCTGTTCATGAACTCATCAATTTCTGTGCAAATCTCCCTTCCCACATATCCTTTCAAGAATTACATGCTTTATTTTTTTTATCCTTCTTCTGAACCTTCTCCATAATAATAATTATTATTTAGGTTTGTACCCTAGCACGGCACAAGGCTAACTAATTTAGAAGACACAAATTTAGGACATGTGGTAAAATCTTCAAGATGTTTGTAAAAGCTTTCCCAATTTTCCCCTGCCTGTTTATCAAAGAAGCAGAGCCTTTACGTGTACCTGACAGCACTGATTTATACTCATCTGAGAGAATCTTCTACTTACGTCTGCAGTCTGTTTTCATGCTTTGAGATGGCTGACCTGAGGTGAGGGAGGAGTATCAGAGATTCATTTTCACCTGCCTCTGAACAAGGAACTTGTTTGGAAAGAGAAAAAAAGCTCTAAAGGAGGTAATCTCTCTATTCCTTTCTTTACTTGTATTGAGACTGCCCTAATTCTTTGCAATGGCTTCTTACCATAGATGTGAAAGACATTGCAAATCCACCTCAACAGCAAATGTAACAGTTGAGAAGACATCTGAGAGAACCGAAGGGAACTTACATCTTTAGCTGCAGCTGAGGCGGTAGAGAAAAAGAAAAAGATGGATCTTCTTCCAAACATAAAATTACTAATTTGAATTGAAAATAATTTCAAATTAATTTCCAAGACTGGGATTCCTAAAACTTGTAATGATGACAACACAGGAGCACTATGCAAAGAAAAATAAATAAATAAATAAAGTTCTGTCACAAGAGAGTTTCCAATCTATGAAGCAGTGAAAAGACAAAGTATGAATATTTTCAGGAGACTGCAACGAAACAGACATTATTCCTTAACATCATAGGCATTAATATTTGGCCAGCAGAGTTTGATCTTCATCAAGTCCGTTTAAAAGAAGATGACAAGGTTGTTCATAGGCATAAACCAGGAGAACCATCACAACAGATGAGAAAAGAAAGGGAGAAAGCAGCATTGTATTTAAACTTTTTTCTAGGACATGGGAGAAAATAATTAAAACTGCTAAAAAGGAATCATCTCCAGTCCCTCTCCTGAGAGCATTATGCTCTGGAACTGACCCTGAATATAAATAACAATAGCAAATATGCTCAAATCTTGGAGCAGGTAATGGAAATAATGAAAGACCAGTACTGACAGGCAGCAATTTTTACTGCCTCATTTCAGAGTGATGTTGGAAAGTAGAAGGCAGTTGTAGTGTTCTTTGGGGGTATTGGGCGACAATAATGCAAAGACTTTTAACAGAGGTATTTGAAGACAAAGGGCAAGAGGAGAAATAGTTACCATATTTTCATGTGAATAAAACACCTTCAGATAACCTGCACTCTTTTAAAAGAACTGTTCCTTGAAAATAAGTCCATAGATAATCCACAGCTACTGATAAGGCACATAAGAATAGAACAGATCAAAGGGAGGAGCACATGTTGGTAGAAACAAATCTGACAGTAGTGTATCAAATAGAGGGTGTGTTAATAAAGAGATGGGCATTATATGGGCTTTGAGGCAGGAAAGCAAACAGTGAAGAGTGTTGTGAGATCCTGTACATGCATGGAATTCACATTGCTGCTCAGGCTCAAGGGTGCTTTTTGTGTATTAGTTTTTTAAACAGAACTATGTCACACAAATGAAAATGTGGCAAATAACACTGTTAATATATTTCTGTAATACCTGAAAATACCTTTACAAATATTAATAATTTTCATATCAACATACTATATAGTATGTAAGTAGTATCATCTATCTTTTAGAGAGTGGAAAAGTGAGGCACAGAGAGATGGACTGACATGTTGAAATCATAGTGCACCTTGGTTATTTAGAAGCAAACATAAACCCAGATGTCTTATATCTAATTTGCCAGTCAAGGTATTTTTTCATTCCATGCCTTTTCTCATGAAAATGTTTTGCATTTATGATGTAAGACAGACTTGAAACAAGTAGTTTGCTGAAGTATGTAACAGAGAGTAAATGCAAATAGAAAAGACAAAAAAGTTTAGAAAATATTATCCCAATAAAAAACTTCCAGAATATTTGTTTTACTTTTGATGCATATCCATGTAGTTATACATGTATGTGCTGTTATTAATTTCATTATGTAAGACAACTTGCCATAAGATACTTTCTTCTATTAAGGATGCAGACCCTAGTTCAAAACACTAGACATTATATTAACAGGTGCACAACAAGAAATTTAAGAAGGAGAAAAAGGAAACTGCTTAACAAACAATGAAATGTAGGACTTGAAATAATAATGGCTATTTTATGATCTGTCATGAACCAGGTGAATGATGATACAAAATTATAATCTCCACTGGAAACATGAAGGCAAGGCAGCATGTCAAACATAGATCAGACAGCAAGACTGAAAGCAGAACAGAGAATCTTTTCAATGCTTATCTGAGTTAGAATGTAAACCAGGCTGCTAATGAACTCTTACACCACCATGATATCTAGATTAAAGTGAAATGAGTTGACAATTTACATGCAGATTTTTATGGCTATGGGCCTGCATCACAAACTCTGACTTTGTAATTAGTGTTGCTTGCTCCCAAATGAAGGCAGTAAGTCCAAGTTGTAAAGGTGTGTGGTCTATGCACATATTTATACATAGACCTCTCTGAACAAATTATAGACAAATTTATGTACAACATAATGACAATTCACACAGATTTGTCGCTTGTTCCACTTCGTGTCAAAGCATAGTTCAGATGCTCAACTTTTTCTTAACCACCATTAATCAAATCTAGAAAACAAAAAAAAAAAGAAGAAACTTGACAATAAACTTGTCAAAAGGTGGAAATTATTTCAAGATAATCGTTACATCTTTTTCACAGGACTAAACATTTTGACTTTACCTATGAAACAGAAAATATTGACAGTGATCCATAAGCCAGATATGATCTACATTAATTGTTCTCCCCACATGTTTCATTTACACACATGTATACATATTCCCAGAATAGTATGAGGTTGCAAACTGTCACCTTTCCTATCATATTCTGGTTAATGTCCATGCCTGATCCGCAGAGTGAATCTGTCTCAAAGAGGAACTCCTAGCAAAGGCCACAGCAGAAATAAAGCCACCCTGCTACCCAGAACTCTCTGGGTGACTAAAACTAACAAAGCAGTATTGTAAAAGGTGACACATTAAGTTGGAGAGCTTCCCCCGCTTCATCTATTACGGGAATGACTGTCCAACTCCTGATTGCTTCAGTTGTCAGCTCAATGTAAGAGCTCCTCCTGCTGACCCCAACCATCACAATATCATCCTAATGATGAGGAGTCATATGTGGCAAACAAAGTGCTTTGCCAAATAGCAGTCAGTCAGGCTAAAGAGTTCAAAGACAACAGAGAGACATATGAAGATTACTTGAAAAGGGCATGAACATGTAAGCAGAGTATGGAAGAAATATTCCTAACACACTTTTGAAGAAATATTCTTAACAGTAATGTCTGTGTATTAAATTTCCTGCATAGGTTTTCCTTATTTAAAAACTCTTGAGGCTTTCCTTATTTAAAAAAATAAACGGACACATCACTGAAAAGGATTTGCTGCTTCGAGAGACTTAATAGTTCTTTCTTTGATTGGAAAATTCAGACAAACTGTGAAAAAAATACCCCAGACCACTAATAGCAAATGAGACTAAGGGAGTACCAAGATGTAAACAACATAGGAGCATAAACTTCCCTATGACTTAGGATAAATACTGTTGTCACCTGTGCTATACTAATGTAGGAATTAGTGCTACAATGCCTTTGTGTTACTGATATGTCATAGCAGCCACAGCAGCTTAGACATTCTTCTTTTCTAAGGCTTGGTCTTATGCCATCCTTTAGAAACAGGTCAGTCCTGTGGACTATGGTGGAAATTTCCTCTGGTTTCCTGCTCTGCAGTCTAAATAGCCCTGTACAGTTAGGTGATGACCACTTTGTTAATGCTCTTTAGCAGCCACACACCGTTACACCACTTTAGCTCTGCTCTGCTTATTAGGCTGAACAATGAATAATCACATGAACAACCAAAAATTTAGCAGTGCCAAAATAGCCCCATTTCACCTTCTGCCTTCTCGACAGTTTTAAAGAGATCTATTGTCAGTGTAATTTAGCAATCATGGTATGAAGTAAGACACTGTGTTTTTCTTTAAAACGACAATGCTTAAAACAAAAATTATTGTCATCTCTTTCAGACTGATTTAAACTTCAAGCAGGTATTTCCTTACATTTTTCTCTTTCAAGAGGAAAGCTTGTTGGAAACACAGGGCTGATGACAGGCTCTTGAGAGTAAGCCAGTGAGTTACGATGACAAGAACCATTCTGAAGTGCTTTAATGGTGGATCATCCAAGGGGAAAAAAGAAAGATTAGGGCCTTATGTCTCTAGTGGGTACTTCAGTTCACATCTGACCTACTGGATGCTGGTAAATGTAGGTTATCATTCTTTAGAATGTTGGCCAAGCCCTCTCCAAACTATTGAGGTACTATTAGTGGGATATGATGTTATGAGCTGGAAATGATCCTATGAATACCTGCTCTCTGAAGAGGTGAAAGGTCTACCCCTTTTTGTGTTGCCTTTTTTATATTTTCTTTTTAAGCAGTTTTAACGCTGGATGACATAATTATTGCCCCAATGATATTGCACCGAGAGAAGCCAGCTGACAAAATGTTGCAGAAAGATTGCAAAGTTGCAGTTTGAAACATAATCTCAGACTTTTAAATACTTTAATAAATAAAGTAGCCAGCTGAATGTCAGCAGCTTAAAGCCTTGGCAGAAGAATAATGAAATTATCATCTGAGGAGATGCGTGGGTAATAGTTATATAAATCTTTGCATTGTATCTCTCCCTATGTCTGGTTAAATCAGAATCCTCCTCCATTTTTTTGTTTCTACACTGCTATTTAGCATTGATTTTGGCCCCTGTGCACAAGGCCTGAAGGACCCTTGCTCCAAGAGTGGGATTAAGCAAAAAGAAAGGAGGAAAGATTTCCTGGCTCTCTTCACTGTATTGCTTAGTATGACTTAGCTGTTGCAAGTGGTTTTCTAAACAACTTGAAGAAGGATACAGCAGTAGCATCTCCTGTTATGCTGTCTTCTAGACTTTCTGATGGCATATTGACTATGTAAATTAGGCTTCTCCAAAGATGATACCTCTTTCTAAACATCAGTCTCACCTAATCTAGCTGACATTAATATTGTACATTTAGATTACAACGTAGACAGCTCGATAAATTTATCTCCAAACTACACACAAATCTGAGTTCACCCATGACTGCAGTGCAGCTATTGTGTCTGCAATCCCAGTTTTAGAAGTACCCACCGCTACTAACTGAACTGTCAAAGAGCTTTGATTGGTAGTACTCCATGGTGACGGTCCATCATATTTGGTCTAGGAACAGCCACTACCCACAGCCTAGTCACAGCAGAGTTAAATACAATTTGTGGGCTATATATATAAACTATAAAAGAAAATGTCAAAATAAATCAAAGCCCACTAAAGTTATCTGTGTCACGGTGAGGGCTGATCTGTTCACTAGCTGCAACACAGCTCTCCACAAACAATTAAAGGAAACTCCAGGAAGCCTGTGCACTGATCCCTTAAGCAAAGCAGTTTCAGTAGGCAGAATCTAGCACAAAAACTTTCCTATGACTCTTCATCCCTTGAAATGGTGCCACCACTGAACGCTTGCCAAGTTGTTAGTGAAACTGGTGTGTAACAGACTTAGGGTACATTGGAAACGTGAATTATGTCATTCAACGTGGTTCTGGTTGGGCTTTTGTCCAGAGAGGATATCTGTTTTGATTCCCTGTATCAGAACACAATAGACTGGAAAACAGTTTATGGGAAGATGGAGTAAGCGAGTGTCTGGATCTAAAATTCACAGCTGTCCAGCTACTTCTCTTATGCACTGAACAAAAAATCCTAAGACTGTGGAAAAAATTTGGATTCAGAGTTTTCCATTGAGATCAGGAGTATGTTACCTTATCATTTCTTTAGTGGTTGGCAACATAGCATGTCTCTGGGAGACAGAGGTGGTCTAGGTGGTGCTTTCCGCATATGTTTTCCAGTTCAGTTAAAAACTTAAAATGTAAACACTTTGGTAAACCTTGTTGCCTCCTCTCATCCAAATCAAGAAATTTTAGCTGGCATTGCTGTTTTCAGCTAAAATCATTTGGGGTTTTGAATATCATAATTTGACTCTAAAGATTCTTATTAAAAGTGGCTAAAATATATTCTGTAGAAAATGGAAACTTTTTTCAGAACAGTTAACAAAGGTGATCGTAACCTCAGTTTTATACACCGAGATAGTTCTGGCAGATAATTTCAAATGCATCAGAAGGACTTTAGCGCTTTAATGCAGCTTGATGTGTTCTTGTGGATTGTGCAAACTGGACTGGGTTGCTCAGAAGGCTGTGGAGATGGGGAGTCTTCTTCAAATTGCTGAAGCTGTTGTAGAAGAAAATTGTTACATATTAAAGCTACATGAGTTATGAATTTAAAGAGTATACACTGTTAGAAAGCAAAAAAGGTGGGGGTTTTTTTAATTTCTTCTGGGACATAGATACTTCCAGCATGTCCCAATCACCATCTTCTTCACCTTTACGATGAAGGTGACCTTCAGGATGTAAGCTCTTCATATAGCAGCTCTAAACCCATCACTCTGACAGCTGAGAGACTCTGCGCTTTAAGTGACTGCATTTAGAGCTGTGCTCAGACAATCTCCCTACATGCTGCTGTTCTGTAGATTAGTGAATCACTTTATTTTTCCATACAGCTCCCTCTTTCTGCTAGTACTGTTTACTCTGCCAGGCTCCAGCTACATCTGCACTTATTTAAATGCCACTCCCAAGCTACCAGTACACACAGCAAGCCTCTCCCTGGAAAAGGCTTAAAGTGCCGCAGCAATTCCATCTTTATCTAGGCTGGCCTGAATCAGGTGGCCATGTGACTGGCAGTGCTCTACAGGGACCAGAGGAGTGCTGACCTATTTTAGGAATCAAAGCCTTAAAGTATGTTTGTAACAAAATGAGAATATTCTTGGCAGCTAAGTCTGTGGAAATGCAATCCCACTATTCCAGACAGCCATGGTGTGGGGATTCAGTCCAAGCCACTATATCATAGGTGTGCATTAGAGGTATGTGCTATGCACTCTGTACAGTAGCTATGAAATGCAGCTCCTGCTTTGAGCTTACTCAGACAAAAGCACCCTGGAGGCCATTAATAATGTGTAGCACATGTTAACTCCTACATCCAACACAGTCTTTCTGGACTGGAGTATGGCTCTATTAGCCTTTTACCCTTCATGTCTCTTTCTGAACTCCCCTGTTGCAGCATCCATAGGAAATCTGTTAATGAGTGGCTATTGCTCTAAAAAAACTTTACTATATTAAATAATGTTCAAGCTAAATAACAGCTATACCTCTGTAGATATGCTCCATTCTGAAAGAAACAGATCCATTAAATAATGCACTGCAAAGTGAAAACTAGTCTAGGAAATATATTTTCTGTATTGTTCCTTTTGTGTAGTCATTTTTCTTTTTGCATGAACAAATGAGAGAAATAGATATATTGTATGTGTGTGTGTGTGTGTATAAACATATATATTTTTATATATATCTATCAAAGTTCTTGTACGTATTCCTTGCTGTGCACTAGATGCTATAAAATCCCACTTCTCCTTAGAGGGAGAGCTGACTGCAGGGCTAATGTGCAGAGACTGGCAGTGTTTTATGAAACCTGGCAAACATAGGTGTAATAATGATAGACGTGTCAACATCCAAATGTCAATATCCAAAGTTTTCTGGCCAGACATTTAATCTTTTATGACCTGGAGATACTCATTACTCTTTAAAAAGATCCCTCAATAACTATTAACAGATGCATTGTATTTTTACATATATATTTACCTAGTGTTATAGAAGCGAATGACATTGTTTGTAAATAAATCAACAGTGCAAAGAAGCTATATTAAATATTGAAAAAGAGAGAGAAAAGACAGAGAAAATCTCTCTTACGTGAAAAGATCTTCCTATGAAATACTTCTTAGAGTTGTTTGTATTCATATTATAGCTGCGTTCCCTCTTCCACAACAGTCTGTAGTGGGAATGAGCCAGTGACATCATTGTCTTATTATGGGCGCTGATTCTGGGCTGAAGTTCTTCATCCTGTCAACAGCAAGTGTGACCATTTGCAGGGCAAGGACATGTCAGGACACCTGGGACACATTTGTATATACAGCCTTTTCCTGCTGTCTCTCTGCCTGCCGCTTAAACCCAATCCCACCCACATTCCACTTAAAGTCCACAGTGGGAGAAGGATGAGAGAAAGGAGGGGAAGGACATGGGGGTGGGGAGAAGAGGGAAAAGTATTGATAAGGCAGTACAATGACTGGAATGTATAAACTGGGGAGGTATTAATGTTTGTCCTGTGAGGAGGCTTCTTACAGGAGCAGGAGAAAGTAGTCAAAGAAAGACAGGAGGAAGAGCTCAAGAGGAGTTAAGACATGATTTATGGAGCAGTCCTGTTTTCACCTATGATTCTTTGTTATTTCACATTTTAATAATTAAAATACTTACAATATTTTATCTATTCTTTATCTCTATACTGCTATCTCTTTGCATATACATACACGTACGTATTTACATGTACATAGACCAGAAAACAGTTAAAATTGTGTTTCCAGCATAAATCATGTATCTTCTTTCTCACCATGTCTAACTAAATAAATTCAGTTCAGCTGCTTGGGGACAGTAGGGATACTGACTGTCATTCCTTGTTTTGGAATAATTTGTACATATGCATTGTAAATTTCATTCCTTGTACATATGCAAAAGGTGTGACATAGCGTTTGACTTTCAGTTTTGATGAACTGTCAGAAGCTTAGATTGATCTCTCTTTAAAAGTATCTCCAGTGGCACCATCCCTTCAAAACCATACAATGCAATACCAGCTTCAGGATTCACAATACCAATTCAGCATTAATAATACCAATTCAGCATTACTAATTCAGTCAGATTCAGGGTCTTCCTTTAAGTTCCTTCATTCAAAACTGACTCTTTAACATAGGAATTCTAGTACCTCTAAGGCAGGAAGAAAATGTGTTGTATGCCAGAGAATGGGATATCACAAATCAGTCTATGTCAATCTACCCTGGTAATAAAGAGGGCAGAAAAGGAAACAAAGACTTTGCATGTGAGTGTGACAAGATTTGGAGTAAATAATGTAGTGATGTTTAGGAACAGAGAGAATGAGAGCATAATTTGCAGTAATTCTTTTTATTTATGAATAAGCCACTCATGTAAAATCTACACCCTGTGGAGTAACTGTAGGTGCCTAATTGACTGCCTGTAAACAAACCATTACAACTCTATTACTCCATCAGCTGCAGGGAGGACACAGTGAGAAAAAACAACTTGTAAGTAAAGTTTTCACACCCCTGCCTGGTGGTGAACTCCTCAGCTGCTTTTCACATTTTAAATCCAGAGTGTGTCTCTTCTCACGAACTCCCTATCTGTGTAGTGCTGGCATACACAGCATGCTCTGCTATGGCAATTGTGCCAGATAGATAATTAGAAACAAATTTAGCCCTGGTATAAGCATGCACACAGTTCCCAACAAAACCACTGCCTTTATTAAGAAAAATGTCACAGTAAGAAAGAAGTTCTGTGACACTTATATAAGTGTGAATGTGTCATCATACAGCATCAACAGATCTCCAGCTCTTCTTGTTTATCTTCACTTTGGCTCTCTCTAGAAGTAGCCTAAGAGTGATGATTGCAACAGAAGGCAGAAAAAATTGGAAAGCAATGGGGTGGGAGTGATTAAATATATTATTTTAAAGGTATATTTTTACTGGCAATTAATATTTTGTGGAGAGAAAATAATGTCTATTATTTTTTGAAGAAATATGAGAATAAGAGCATAGATAAAATCCTCCTAGAAGAGTCACTGTATTCATTAACATCAAACTTTATGCTGCTTCCTTCAACTTTCCTCAGCTTAGCTACTGACTTCTAGTTTCAGGCTACAGAAATGGATAATACATAGTAAAAAAGAAAAACAAAAATTAGTTCACTCCCATCTTCTAATCTGCTGGATATCTAAAAAGATCTCTAAACCAGTGTCAATATGAAGATGACTGATAATCTGCAGAAAGAGCAGTGCGCTGTGAGGAATGTCCCCCTGTGACCCAAGCAGTACTCCAGAGACCCAGAGGATCACAATGGAGTTGCTCAGGAAATGCAGTGACAGCAGACTTTTCTGAAAACTTTTTGAAACTTCCTTCTTCTGTTTGGATAAGATATACCAAGAGGAAGGCCAGTTGGAATTCAAAAATGCAAAACTAAAAGCGAATATGAATATGTATTTATACATATGCATATAAATCTCTCTCTATATATAATTTCTTAACAGTTAAACACTGTCTTAAAAACTCCAGGAAAATTTGGAACTGGCTTCACTTCAAGTTTGAGGAAGTTTAAACAAGTTCTTGTTTTATCAGAAGGAGTCCATCTACCCCACCCATCTCTGTAGATTAAATGATTATTGTCCATAATCCACAAATTTGACCAGACATCAATAGAGGTGCAAAGAAGAACCACACCTTAAAAGGATCAGGGTTGATCCGTGTGCTTATGATGTGTCATGTCTTAATAAAAACAATGAACAAGGAGGACAGAGCTGCTAGTCAGCAGCCTTTTATAATCTTCATGCTTCTGCATACATAGTATTCAGCTCCCTTATGATGGAGGCAGAAAATCACAAGTGATTACTGCTTGTGGAAACTCATTGAACTGGGATAACTCAATTGCTTGCAATCACATTCTCACCCTTATTTGTCTCAGCATCTGCTGTATTCTGTCTGTTGGACACCATCCCTATGAGCCAAGGGACCAGCTGAGAGGATTGAGGTCTTTGAGATCTGAACACATGAGAGTTCCACATGGCGAACAATTCAAGGTACTCTAATTGCACTTAATGACATTGCACGTCTTCAGCTTAGTCTTTGAAAGTAGACGAAAGAAAATCAGGGAAAAAAAAGAAATTAAGAAATGGACTGAGACTTTATGTGTTGAATGAAGATGTTCAACTTTATTCAGAAGCAATTACACTGAGGAAACCTGGCAATGGAGAGAATTAGTAATTTATTTTCCTCGGAAAGAGGTTTACAGGTATGTCTGCCTCTTTTTTACTATCCAGGTATCCACCTTGTTAACCTTTAAGGATTTACCCTTTGTGGTTATAGCCTTTTTAAAAGTCATAAAGATATTCATAAGAGTCTCTGGCTTATGTAAGACCATCCTTAACCCATGGGGAAAGCCAGAAATGTTTCTACATTTTTCCATACACTATTTTCTTTCTTACAGGCTTCCTTCTTGTCAATATGTTTTCATGATATATCTCTGAACAATACAATTCTACTGTTTACCTGCTTAGACAGTGACATCCACTAAAAGAATGATGTACAGCACCTGAAAGAAAAACAAACAACAAACCACAAACCAAAAAAAAAACAAAAAGCCCACAAGTAAGATGTACAGAAACATCTCAAAATTAAAGAGGCACAACTGTTAGAGCTTGAGGTCTAGAAAAATTTTGGTTTTTTTCCCCTAACTTTTCCCTATATCTTGTTATTTTGGGTAAAATCTAGGCTTATTTAAAATTTTTATCAGCTTCCAGAACACAGGGTAAAAATAATTTTCTCAGATCAGGCTTTTTATTGCTTCTCTGTTACACCTGAATGCTAGTCAGAAGCTCGAAAAGTAAAATTACCAAAACTTTTATGTAGAGTCAATGTCCAAAAACAATCCAAGGTAAGATCCAAAACAGCACTTAGGCATCTACCATACAATTATAGTGTAATTTAAACACTTATATCCAGAAGGGTGATCTAAAAAACTCCATGTACTCACTTACATGTCTGAGAGTCCACAGGCATCTAAGTTTTCTAACTTATGTGTCACTGCACACATCCAAATATGTCACCCTCTCAGCTGAATGAAATATCTAAATGCATGTCCTCCTCATCCAGTCTATCTGGGATGCAAAACAGTGTGTCCTTGCACTAAGTCCACCCAGTGGCCCAGTTCAGTAGGTTTGCTCTGAGCTCACTTCATGCATAATGACAGAATCAACTTCAGCACATTGCATAGCTCCCACAGACACTTTCATTTGAAAATAGGTCAGGAGAAGGCGGCAAGTACTTTCATAGCAAGACTGTTATGCAAAATGTGTTTGGTAATATCACCTCCTCCTCCTCCCCCTTCTCGCTGGCTATCTTCTGAAAGAGAAGCAGGAGACAGTTGTCTTTGCTGACACTTCATATGACATACATAGAGAAGTGCAGGCAAAGCATTTTGGTTGCAAATCTTAGTTCCACTGAAACGAATTTGGACTATAGATAAGTGCCTAAATTCAGGAGAAAGACAAAATTTTAGATGCTTCCCTCTCTTTGACATTTTCAAATGTGTAGCTTAGACATCCACCATGCAAACATATTGGCTGATATGAATCATGTTTGAGGGCTGTACTGGAAAGTTTAGATGTCCCACGCTGCACCATGAATTCCACTCCTCAGACTTGCATCTAATTTTGAGGCACTGAGTCAGTGAGAAGTCCTCCAGTACTTTTTTTTTCTGATTTGGGCCCTTAACCAGATTTTTGAAACTTCAAGCTAAAGCCTGTTGAACCTTGCCTCATGGATCTGTGAGTGTCCAGTGCCTTTCTCTTCCGAATATCTAAATGAAGGAAGTTAGATCCTAGTGTTGTCAAATGGGCACCAAATAACTTGAAAACTGAAGAAACTGAATTCCCACAGTTATTCCAAAGAAGTCCTGGTCAGTGCCAGAAATTAAAGGACATTGGTAGCCCCAGAAAAAATTCTATTTAGTATATGAAACATAAAAATAGAGGATCAGTCCTCTTCTACTCTAAACTCTGTGAGCCCTCCCTGCCTCTACCAGTTTCAGCAGAAACAGGAAAGTCAAAGCAGCACAGATACTTTGTTTTGTTCATTTTAGTCACAAAGATGACAATGAACTTGACATCTCTGAGCAAGATTTCTGTTTCATAAAGCCACCTGCAAATGAAGCAAGGGATGCAGTGACAAGACAAACCAACAATAGTAATTTTATTTGTACAGGCAGTTCAGAAAAGAGTAGTTACATATAATAAGAAAAAATTAATATAATTTTAAAAATTAATATATTATTTTATATTAATTAACTAGTATATTAATTTTAATTAATATATTAATTTTAAAAATTAATATAATTAATATAATTTTCATGATATTCAAGTCTGTGTCTGCTTTCTCTCACTTCCTTAAAACCCTACAGACTTGCAATCATGTTGCAATTGATATTACAGTCTAATGTGGACAATCAAAGTCAGGTGGAGGTCCAAATCTGTGCTCTTTGGAATACTGCTTTTGAAATACAGGCAGTTGCAGTACTGTGAAATTTTTGGAAAGGGATGAATGAATTTAATTTCATCCATGAAATAAGACTCCTCCATCTTTCTCTCTCAGATTTTCCCTGTGAATTATCTGTCAGATAATTACCACAGACAGAATTACTGGGCTATGAAGACATAGGTTCTAGTCCACCCCACTCATCCTACACAGCTCCCTTTCAAATACTATGTGCTATTTTTCCATTTTAAGTCCTCTTCAGAATTGAGATATTCAAGTTTTCTGAATCAAAACCCTTGATAAAGATTGGTTCACAGCACCTGTAGGTCAGTTTTGTTAGCCTCTTGTTAAGGGTGCTGGAACAGAGAGGTGGGATAAATAGCCTTGTAGTCACTGAGTGAGTTAGAAAGTAAATCCAACATGAACTTTCCTGCTATGGCCTTCAAACTACACTTTCTCCCTCCCAAAGCTGGCCTGCTTTTCCAAGATCTATTCTTGTAATGCTCAAGGGGACAGACTTAACTGCTTTATTTTTAATGAAAATCCTATGTGGTCAGAGGGTACTAACGTGCACTAAAATGTTTGCCAAGGTCCATGCTAAAGGTTCATTGACACTGTCAAAGATACAACAATCATGCTGATCTGTGTTTTCATTTTATTTTTGTTTTTGCATTTCCAGATCTGTTCCTGCCCCTCAGAACATTGAGCAGGGCTCCCTGGAGCTCTTTTTTTAGGTATCGCAGCGTGGGTGCATGCATATCATGTAAGTGCTGATAAACGAGGCCAGGTATATTTTAATAACCTTCAGTGTGGAAGGTATTTGTGCACCACTCTTACACACAGTCAGTCACTGTGTATCTTGGCAAAGCAAGGTCCATTTCTGAGGAAAGAGAACTATTTCCATCCTTAATAAGTCATTCCAAGTTTCCTGTGATGTTATAAATAATCGGGCAAGCAGCCGGCTTTATTCTCTCTAATTTGATATGGCAGACTTGGAGAGCAGAAAAGTTCAGTCTCAACATAAGCTCTAGAGTTGGACTTTGACCAAGATTTCCCCCTTCCCTCTCCTAATGAGATAAAGTTTATCATAAAATATGCTTACCAAGGCAGCTGAGACAGGGCCCAGGCTTCACATCTATTTCCTAGGAGCCCCGTGCTCATAGTCAGTCCTGCATGCTGCGTGCATGAGGTCACAGCGTGCTGGGTTTGCTTTGGGGAGCTGGCAGCTAGGCTGACAGTCTTAGCTAATACATTTGTCATTTGGGAAAATAAAAAAGTGCTTGCAAAACACAGCTTAAATTAGTTTGTGAGTAATTGGAAAAGGAAATATAAAGTCACACTTTTATATGCATGTCTGGAAGGCAGTGAGGTGATGCATTGAGTACCTGGGTTACTGGCAAAGGTCAAGCACCCTCATGACAGCCTGAGATCTTTTCTAAACTTTGGGGAGATACAGCAGTCTTCACAGAACTTTCAAGAGCTGCACAATGCAGAGACATGAGGAGGTTGCAGAGCTTATTTTTATGCATGAAAGAAGGTCAATTGAAAAGACACATTCCTTCATAATTGTAAGAGCGACAAGAGGAACTTGTGATTATATTAGAACCTGAGAAAAGATTTTTTTAAGTCGCCTCTGCAAATGATGCTTTGCAACATTTTGGGAAAGTCGTTCAAGCTGTTTCTAATTGTCATTCAATTGTAAAAGAAGTTAAATAAATAACTCCCTACCTACGTCTTGGAAATTCAGGAAAATTAATTAGATAATGTTATTGAAATAGCTTATAGGCACTCTAAAATACTACTGCAGGCCAAAGCAGTGCATTGATGTTCATTACTTTCAAATACAAGGGAAAGGAGTCTTTTTGTTGTTCAAATGCCTCAGGTCATATTTTCAGATCAGCTTCATTTCCAGAATGCAACCCAGATGTATTGTTATGGATTTTAAAATAAAATTATTGCTTAAAGGTAAAACATGATAATAGGAAAATTAACTTGTTCAGATGAGTCATAACATAAACTAATTTCCCTTTAAAAACAAAGCTAAAACCTCACTTTGCTCCCTTAACCCAGATGGTATTCTTTCAGAAGAGGTAACATATCCAACTTGGATCTATTATGCTTCCTAAACCACTCTGCATTCCTAAAAAAATTATTATATGGGAATTAAGGATATTTTCCTAAAAAGGTCTACTCCCACTTTTAAATTCTGTGTTAAGAAAATTAAGAAACTCTTAGCTGAGTTATACTTTCCTATAATTTCTATGACTTATTGAGAAAGAGTACCCAAGTACCTCTTCTAGTACCTTCTCTCTTTTCTATCTCTGTCTTTCTATTCATCAGAATCAAAAGAGCTCTCTCAAAGGCTGAAAAGGTCTTCCTGGATAGTGATGTAATGTTCCCAGGTAGAATGGAGTATGGGAAGAAGCAGAGATACTGAAGTTTGTTTGGGTAGTAAGGCAACCTTGGTGCCTGGAGCAGAACAGTTTCTGCTTCTACAGCAGCAGGTCTGAGCAACACAACCTGGCTGCTTTCTGGAAATTGTAGACCTGAATGTGATTTCCACAAAGGTTGCTTCACACTACTCAGGTGGTGGAAAGGAGTCTTAAAGTGAGTATAAATCATATTTATACCTACTACAAGGCCTCTTTATATGGAGAAGTCAGTGGAAAGTTGTTTTGGTGCAAATGCACTTTAGGCCCTCGTACTTTTAATTTGGCATTAAAAAAAGGAAAGAAAAAAGAGAAAGAAAACCCTTTCAATGTCCCAAGTTAAGGTTGGATAATAGCCATACTGTAATATAAGCTAGGATTTCAAAGGTGTCTCAGGAAACAGGTCTCCAGCTTCCATTCACTTTTCAGGGGGGCTGAGTGACTCACTTCCTTAGACCTGTTTGAAACCCTATCCAGAACGATTACTCTGTCTGCGTACGACTAGATTGTTTTCTAATGACTGGCTGCAGTCTGACAGACCCACTATCACAAAGAATCTATTTTGGGTCAAGCAATAGAGCTTTTTGTTTTCAGCATTGGAAGTCTTACCTAGCAGTACACATGTTCAAGATGCAGCTGGCAAAGGTATTGTTTTTGCCTATGGCGTCACTGAAGTGCCACCTCAGAGGAGCTAATCGGGATGAGGTTTGGCCTGTGCTTGAATGCTTCCATGGCAGGTTCCCAAGCAAAATACCAGGTGTTAGTCATTCTGTAGGTCTCACTACTCCCTTTGAGTCAACAGTGAACCATTGCCCCAGAATTTCAAAAACAGCCAGCGGCAGAATTACCCTGTGACCAACTGGTGACTGCAGAGTCAAGGGTTTTTGATCCACACCTACCAACGTTGTTTGTTTTCCTGAAGTGCCAGGGGCACTCGCAAAAGTTAGATGCCATTCTGTTAGAAGTACACAGATGTATGTGAAGAGACTGCCCATGTTTCCATTCTGAGTAAATAGGCTGAGGAGTTAGAAGACAGCTCAAAAAGAAAATAATGGCAAAGAGATTTAGAGTTGGAATAGTTTCTGTGGTAGTTAAGAATCTAGTACAACTTCAGCTAATTAACTTCAGGTAGCTGTCTAGCTTCCTCCTACAGTCAGTGGAGAGAGATGGGTGCCTGCAGAAGATGGTCCCTCTCTTCCCTGATATTATAGAAATAGTAAAGATTACTCATCCCCTGGAGTTACCTTTTTCTGTCCATTGACAAAAGAGATGTCTTAAAGGATGAATTTATGTTAAACAACTCCAGACTCCTTGGCCTTAGAGCTCCTTAGAGCTTTAATTGCAATATCATCAAATTTATACATACTCTAAACACAGAGTAAGCTGAATTGTTTACCAGCTGATATTATAGTGTATACCTTTAAGAATCTTATTGATTCATGATACAGCGAATAAATGGTGAGATTCATATACAGAGAGATATACACATACATGCATATGCATACATACTGTATGTTCAATCAATATCTGAAACTGTCACCAATGTAAAAGAGCCAAAGGTCCTTTCTGGAAAGCAGAAAGCCAAAAGTACAAGGTGATTAATGATGATGGATTTTATTGATTTTATTAGCAAACAAGTCCTCAAACAACTGTTCTTTGTTCTATGGAGGCAAAATTCCCACCACACTGAGCATCTAAGCATTTGCTAATTTATGATGTGTGAAGCAAGGTCACTGCATGCATTGGATTTCTTACCCCTCAATAAGTAATATTAGAAAATATCTCAAGTCTTAGCCCCTGCAGGAGTTTTGCAATAAGAAATGTCAAACTCTTAGCATGGACAGATTGATTTGGAACATCTAAACTGCAATTCTCTCACTTGATTTTTAATCATGAGTTTGAAACCAGCCCAAAATGGTACTAAACTGCAGCCATTTTCCACACCGAGTGTATAATGTTAACTATCTACATCTTTATTTAGCCATCATGGTATTGATTTGGATTTTATACAGCCTTTGCAAATTACAAACCTGTAATATGTAAGAGACCCAATATAGATATCCAGGGACGATCTTTTGGACTCTAAGATGCAAATCTTCCTACTTAGCTGTAAGCACCTATGCATTAAGCATCTGATCTAAGCTACCTGGGTCTCTCTATACTGAAAGAGAGAGACAGGCTCCTGAAGAAGGTGATTAATTTCTCTTCGGCTAGTCAGGATGTTAAGAAAGAAGAGTCAGAGTCTGGAAGTGTCTACCTTTATTCAGTGACCATAAATAAAGTCTTTGTAAATAGCTTATACCTTTAGATGGCTAAATTTAGGAAAGATTAATCCCACTCCTAATGACTACTAATGACTTCAGTAAATATCAGTCAAATCAGAAGTAAGGATTTCGTACCTTAAAACAGAACAGGAGACAAAAGTCTACAGTAGAAGCTGACTCTTTTAATCTATCTATACCTATATCTAATCTATATCTATATCTGTATCTATCTATCTATCTATCTATATCTATCTATATCATCTATATCTGTATCTATATCTATCTAAATCTATATCTATCTTCCTCTAACTTGGAAAATATATAAAAGATTAAGGAGTTTGCACCAGGGAGTGTCCCTTCTGCCCATGTGGTATAATAGAAGGATAGTTTGCACTCCATTTTTTCCTGTGTGAATGTCACCGCCTTTTAAATTAAATGAACTTATTTTAGTGCAAGCAGTTGTTTTCTGGAGGTTTAATCTAAAGCATTTTAATATTTCCAAATGTCTTTTTTTTAATTACTCCAGAAAATACGTTGAGCAAAATTAAGGTTCAAATACATAATTTTGACTTAAATGACAAATCAGTCTTTCAGACAGCATAAGTGATTGGAATTTTAAGACTTTTGTTGGAAATACATTCTTATACCAAAAGAAATGTCCCAATAGAAAACTCTATTACTTTGAGATTAACTGATCATCTCATTCTTTATATTGTTGAAAAGTAAATTACTAGCCTCTCCAAGCATGAACCTTGATTCTATTTCTGTGGTCATAAACTACCACAGCATTGATGATGCACTACAAAGGGAATCTGACCAGTAATTCCTACCTTCCACTGCCTTGCCAATAATATGTGGTAGCAAATTTGGCAACTAGAAACAGAACTGCATCTGAAAGACGGACTAGAGTGTTTCATCTCAGTGGTTTTTAATCTGCCAGATGAGTAGTCTGAACTCCTGAACTCTCCTGATTTGTATCAGGAGATACAAATAAAAACCATAAATAAAACCCATGGGTGAGTTGCACCACTGCTCTGGCAGAGTTCTACTCTGTGGGACTCTGTGCTGCTCCTGTATTATTTGTTTTTTAAAGCTCTCACACCACTAAAAAACAACTAAACCCCAAACAAATAAACAAAAAAACAAAACTTATCCTAAGGAGTGGACCTAATTACAATACTTGGAGCAGGAACCATACCCACAGTTTTTGAAAGTTAGAGGCCTTGGCCCAGGATTTGAGATCAAGTTCCACCTCTGTTGAGAACACAAACCAGAAGACACTTTTAAAAGTCCCCAGACATAATGTAGACAGCACAGCACTCCTAACCAACAGCTAGGCACGTGGCTCCAGCCGGCAGGTCTAATGAACAAGATTAGTACCTGTTTTATGAATTAAAATTTGAAGTAAAAAAATAGTGTTTCATTTTCTCAGCAACCTCAATCTAATTATTACCAGCAGGTCCAGTTGGCAAATTTCAGTATTTTTCCTCATTTCATTTGTAACTGAAAGACTTCAGCCTCTTATTTATTTTCCTTCTCCTCTACTGCTGTTGTAGTTCCATGCCAGCTAGTTCTATTATTTTCTTTTTTTCCCCTCTTTTATAAGGTTTCATTTTCCAGTAAAATAAATATATAATGTATGAAATGCTATAAAAGCTCACACTTTTGCATTTGTTTCTCCCCATTGTTAGCAATCCAAAGTAGCCACATGTTCACAGCATGTCCTGTCTGGCAGGAGCACCCGTTACTTAATTTCCTACCACCGCCCTCACAATCCTGGCAGGCTCTGGCCAGTCAGATGCATTTGTTTTCCCTAATTGCTTGATGGCATTTTCAGAAAGCCTTTTCATTGAGAAATGAGTGATCACAGGAGGCTTCCCCAGACGTAAGAAAGACTGATAGTTAGCAGGCTGAAGGAGGTCAAAGAGTCTTGTTGCAAGACTGCAATGAACTTGAAGATGTCTTATTATTATTAACTGTTAATCATCCTATTAATCTGATATTTTTTTGCCATGAATTCTCAAAGATACTGTTGCTCTCAAAAGCGAGATCTGCAGCTCGAAAGACATTCAACTCTCAGTAGCTTCAGGGATCACTGACCTAGTGTAAGAGTAAGTCTGCACACTTGTTATTTGGAAGTTATGGTTGTTAAGAGATGGAAAATAGAACACATTTCAGAATTCAATAATTCCAGTAATGCAATAAAGCATTAACTACTAAAAACTTATTGAAGAAAATGTCTCCAGGGAAATCCGAAGTATTTTCTCCCATTTCATATCTTCCCTCCCCACTTTCAATGGGAATCTGTATGGGAGAAGCAATTAAATTAACATTACCGCAGAGACAGCTATCAGTCCTTTTTCTAGGAATACTCTCTCTATATTGTCACCATAAAATTTAACAACTGAATACCTTAAAGTGGGATGGTCTGCGTGTTATCAGTTCAGGGAAAGACACCAGATGCCTCTGTTTACTTCACCTTTAATTTTAGCAGCTCATACAACTAGGTGGGAGCCTGGTAAACATTTAGTGCTGTAGATTCAGTTTTGTTTTGGTACACAGATTCTTTCATTTTGATGCAAGGTTTCATTTGTCTGTCACAGAATTGTTTCACAAGGGGAGATTTGTATGGTGTAGAGAAATGATATTGTTTCTTAGGGTGGACACAAAAGAAGAGAGGATCAAACCTATCCCTTCCAGCAGCGGGATTGTTAATTGATTTTATGCTGTCTTGAACAAAGCTATTCCCCCCTGGATAAATGCACTACCCTAGGAATGCCAAAAGGGAATTAACTGATATTCCAAGAGCCACCATCTTGTTTTGCCTATTGCTCTCTATTTGCCAATGGATACCTAATCTGTGCATAAACTTTCTCCTTATTTTCCTGACAGCCCTTTGTGCTTTGATGAGCAGGAGAGAATCAGAGCTGAACAGATTCTTCTGCATCCCACACATTTTTGCCCCACATCTTAATCTTCTTCCATGAATACTAAACATATCTTTCTAGGCAAGAAAAGAAGCAAGGAAACAGCTAATCACCCCTGCTGTCTCTGCACAGTAATATCCTACAAGCAGCATCTAAACTTTAGTCTGTAGTTCTCTCTCATGATTTGTGAGTTTTCCTGTTATGATTTCCTAGTTAGGATTCTGTCAGTGGTATGTGAAGCATGCAATGTACCCTCTGTCTACAACACAAAAATTTGGGGTAATCATAAAGGTAAAGCATCTTAATTGATTTGATATGAATTATCTTAGCATGAAATGGGGTAACTACCGTCAGAATATCTCACTACAGAAACAAAACTTTCTTACAAAATCAGTAAGTAAGAATTTAAATGTCTTCTTAAAAAGAGAAATGAAAAAATAAGGAAAACAATAGCAACAAAATGCACACTTAAATGATCTATTATTCATGCCCTAATCCAGTTTAAGATGTTACCTTGAGGAAACAAATCATTATTTCATAAATTTTCTTCATTTCATTTGAAGCCTTGAGCATTTTTTAGTTTTTACTTGTATTTTGAGTCCTTTGTGATTTCAAAAAGCATAGACAGAGGAAACTAGATTTTAGTTTTGTTTTTAGCATCAAAGAAACATAATGTCAACAAAGATAAAAGGTGCAAGTGGCATTATATATATGCGGCTAAACTCCAAGCACAGACGTTCCTTAATCAATGGTGCAGTCACCGAAACACTTCAACACCATTGTGGGGTCTGTGACAAATGTTTTGTGGGTTTTGACAGTGTTTCCCTCAAATTACTTTCCATGGTATGCTTCTGTATTGATGATCTTGCTTCAAAAACTTTTTCCTACCTACCTGGAAATAAATAAATAAATAAATAAATAAATAAATAGATAAATAATCAAAACAATTAAAAATGCTAGTGCTGGTTTTGGTGAGTGACTGTTCCATGTGTAACCAAGCAAATCAGTTTTTACATCTCAACATTATTACAGTAATGGTCAAAAGCCTCACAGTTTCAGCTGCTGTTGCACTTCACCCTTTAGAGATACTCAGAGGGAGGCTACTTTGGCTATGAAAAGTTCAGAATGGAAAAGAGAAAGCACATAAAAGGAGAGGAAGAATGATTCTTTCCATCAGGTTCAGTAATTTGCATTATTTCATTTTTCCCTCAGAAAAAGTAAAATAGTGTATTTGGCAAATTGTAGGGCAGATGACTGCTATCAAAATATGCCTGTTGCTTATAAATGCTTTCTCAGTTCATCAACACATTTGTCTAAACTTCACTACAAAGTAAATTGAATGAAAACTCACGCTCAGTTATTGTACATTGGTACAAGCAAACACTGACCTAGAAGTATGGTGAGATTAAACATACAGAAATGGATTTTATCTACTTCAACTACAGGTTGCTACCTTTTCATTCATGCCTAAAATCTTAATTTCTGCACTTTGATATTTACCATTACATGACTGTATTATGGCAGCATTTTCCTCTCTGGGCTAACCTACACCATATGATCTCCAGCCTTGGGACTCAAACAGCTTAAACTATTCTCTGCCCCATCCTCATTTTATGTCACCTAATGCAAACTTCAGGACAGTTACCCAAACTGCCTACAAAATATTTCTACAGTAACAAATAGAGAGACGTCTGAAAGTCTTGTATTTTGGTTTTTATTGCTGAACTTGAAATTACATCAAATTTGCTCTTCACAGGTATTCACACACAGTCATCTGGCCCAAACAGAGTCGTGGCTTAAGCTTAAATAGCGAGCTAGTAAATGTGGCCTAGCACTGATGACTTATTTTTATGGACAGTCATGCTTTTTAAAGAGAGGGATGCTTAACCTGAATTACAGTTCTTCCAGTACAATACCTATGCTGCTAATAAGATTGTGTGCAGAGACAGTGTTGCTTTATGGTGTGCCTGTTCTCCCTGTCCATCAAATGTGACACAAGTGGCATAATGCAAGTCTATTAATTCTAACTGCAGTACTGAGGAACATGGAGGACTTCTCTGGGTATGATGGTTCATACTTTACTTCAGTCATCTTTCAGCCATTGGTTATTTGAAATGACATTAGAAAATTATATAGACTTTTGGTTCCAGCCAGAGCTCAAGATACAAATCTCTTTAAATGTTATCTATCAAGTGCCTTGCTCAGACTCACATTACCATATAAAAATTAATTATTAAAGTGAACAAGAAAAAAATTTAAATAAAGCATAATAAAAGGAGATGTTTGGATGAAACTTGATTGCATCTTGTGCCAATTCTGTATACTGTTTAGGTCCCAAATACACTTTCCAATACTCTTTTCTATGCATTTAAATTTAATTTCTTGGATACATTAAGATTTTATACATATGGTTTGTGACTGGGTGGGATTAGTGGTTTTGTTTACAAACGCTTGAGTTTTTTATTGAAACTTCATGTTTTCTTATTTCTGCTAAGATGCCAAGAGGTTCTGAGGTTTGGACACCTATAAATTAGAATTTATTATTATTATGATTACTAAAAATATTGTGTTAAGGCCCTTGGGTCATGGCTGCAATATAAAGTCTTAGTAGAAAGGAAATCAATCTTTTATACTGCTATCTCTACAGTGTAATAGTTATGAACAAACCTTTTTATGTACAGGAACAATAATAATACTTTGCACTTAAACAACTGTTCCAATTTGATTATCTCAAAGCACATTACTATCATAGATTAAATAACTTAGGGAAGTTCTTCAAGTCTCTATCAGGATCAGGAGTAGAACTTACAGTCAATTTTTTGCTTAATCCTCTAAAATAAATTGTGAGAAGCATTAAAAATATAAGGTTTTATGATGTTTATTTCATAGTTTATTTGCTTTTTACTTTCTCTGCTGTTTTATAGTAAACAAATGTCCCCTTTTTCCACCTGGACAAAACAACAGGAAACCTTGGAAATAAAAAAAAACTATACAGAATATAATTACGAATAATCACAAGAGAGACTAAAGTGCTTTTTGCAAGGAGATAGTGTATATTTTGTCAAATGAATAAAAAAAAATTGGCTGAGTTTTCTCATTAAGTTTACCTAACATATGTAATTATTATGATTGGTAACACATGGTATTCACTAATCAATTCAGTCTTGAAAATGTGTTTTTCCAGTGGGTGGCTATTTTTTGTGCACGTGTGAAGGATTTTATTCTTAACTGTATTCAAAAGTCTGTCTATGATACAGCTGGGTTTTCCCTATTGTTCTCAGGAACCATATCCCCAGCTCAAGCAATTTTGTATTGCTCCACTGACTTTACCAGAGCTGTGCCAAATTACTCCAGCTGGGCTCCTGGACCCTTATAGTGAAAGGAAGCCATTGTCATTGCAAATGTGTAGCCTCAAAACTGAGGAAGATTTCATATTCCTTTTGTTTCTAGATTAAGAGCTACGGACATTGTTACAAAGACATTCTCACCTGGGAAACATATTCTGTAATAAGTCTATCTGATTTTTTAACCTTTAACAATGATTTGAGAATGCTCAGTGTTGCATAGTTTATTATTAAGAAATAAGAATGTTTTATTGGTTTAACTCAGTACATTTACAGGGTAGGTGCCAAAAACTTTGCCCATGTTCAACGCGCTTGAATCACTGCAATTCATTTCTGAATTCATTCAAGACAAATGGAGTTTTTTATCGTTACAGTAGGAATACAAATTTATCACTGGAGAACAAAGTTGTATATTTGACAATTGGAATGGTAGTCATTTAGTCCAAATTATCTAGCTCAAGTCAAATTCATGTTTACTTGTCATGGACACATTGAAGCACGGTATGAACAGGAACACTGAATTTTTCAATCTATACCTCAAGGACTGGTGCTCTAATTAGTGGGATCTTATATAAAAAATAAATGTTATTATCAACATATAGCAAGTAAGTAAAAGTCACAAACATACTTGTAGGAAGCCTGAGCTCATGATTATATGTAGGATATATCTGAATACTCCTAGCAGACTTGGTCTTCTGTATTTAGGCAGGAGAATGAGTCAGGTGTGGCTGCAAAAATGTTGCTGTAAGCGGAGCTGGAGTGAGCTACTTCTGTGAAATTGATCTCAGACACAGTTTTATTCCATAGAAAGTGTGAAGGTGCTTTCCATACTTGGGAGTTATGCTTTCTCATGTTTATTGCAGAGTTACAGTATAATTATTAGGCTCTAGGAGGAAAACACAATACTAAGAAAATCCCAACTCCCTAACTTCTTTAAGCAGGATGTACAAGTCAGTAGATTCTCTCACTTTTCAATCTGCAATCTCTAACAGTCCGAGCTTCCTTCTTACTTCACTGCTTCATTGCAGATGCCTTGACTTGTAGCCTTTTATTCCTCTCAGCTTCTTTACATGTAAAATAAAATGGATGTTCACCTTGAATTCACACTAATGTCTGTCTTTGTTCATTGTGTTAATATGCCTAATGGCTGGCAGCAGTCAGGCTGAGATACATCTTGTAATTTGTGCATACTCCCATCAGCTCAGACAATATAACAACCTGAAACAAATCCATTTAATTAAAGTATGGATAAAAATGAATGGACTTTTTTAAGCTTAAAAGTGTAGAACCTTTCAGTTTTTCAGTTCCACTTTTTTGAACTGGGGATTGCTGAGATGAGCAGAAGGAAGGAAGTTTGTCAAAAATATTTTAATAGTATATAAAAGCATATAAAAGGACTAGTAATGAATCAAAAGGCATTGTCTGAACTAATCAGCATATCTGTCAGCCTATATACATCTTTTTGTTCAGATCATACTTCAGGAAAATGGGGTTTTAACACTACATGTCAAACTAACCTGACACAATTTTAATTCCTCCAGGCCTTCCCCTCAGAATAATAATCATAGAATCATTACACCTAAATCATAGGATAATTTAGGTCAGAAGAGCTTTCAGGACATCTCTAGTCCAACCTCCTGCTTACAGCAGGGTCAGCTATAAGGCCAGAGCAAGTTGCCAGGGTTTTGTCCAGTCGGGTCTTGAAAACTTCTGAGGAGGGAGATCAGACAACCTCCCTGGGCAAGCTGCTTCAGAGCCTGACAGTCCTCATGGGGAAACAGATTCTTCTTTACTGTTAAGAGAACTCAATACATTGGATATTAAGACTCAGGGGATTTCTTCTTCATAGTCTGTTTGCTGTTGTTCCCACTTGTAGGTCTATTCAGTAGCAAGGCTCAGCACGTTTCCAAAATGCACACACAGCCCCAGACACACAACCACAGACAACCGCACAGGGTGTACATATGGCCAGCACTAAGACCAGCACACACACACACACACAGAGGACCCTCACCCAGGAAAGGACTTAGGAACAGAGGTTCATGAGATGACAGGACAGATTGTGGTGATCATGCACAGGGCTTGGCCAGACAAGGGTACTTGTCAGCAGCCTGTTTACATGTGATTGCCCCCTTACCCCCCACCCCCCTTTTCATTTGCCCCCTCTTCTTCCTTCCTGATCCACCTTGATCCCTCTATTTTGCTGCTCTTCGCCCTTCCTGTAAACATCCATTATGTTTTTCACAATCCCACAAGCCCTCTCAAATATTCCATGCGAAGTTTGAATTTTCTCATAACAGCCACGGTTATATTGTTTCCCCCCCCTTTTTACCAATAATAAAGTTCTGTATGAACATCTTCAAGGCTTTCAGTAGTTCCTTCAATGGCTTGAGAGCTCTGAGCCTTGGTGTTGTTTCTGTTATCCATCGCCCCTTAGGATCTGTGTCTGGATGTTTGACGTGTTACTTCCTCTGTCTCGAGTCCCAAACTGAATGTCTTTGTATTCCACATATCCTTACATTTCTATCCAGGCACAAACTCTCCTGTTTCAATATATGCTGTGTTGCATCTTCCTGCCTCACACCACTGTGTGTCTCCGTCTTCTTGATATGCTCATAGATACTGGGGGTCCACTTTTAAGTCCCACCAAAGCCGGCTTCTCCTCCAGGCTGTGCCCTGGACCCTCAGCCTCTTCTCACAGGTCAAGTCCTCCAGTGTCTGACCATCTTGGTGGCCTGTGATGCATTTCCTGAAGTTTATCAATGATTTTCTTGTATCTGGGGGACCCAAAAATGTACACAGTATTCTCAACATGGTCTAACAAGTGCTAAGTAGACGGGGATAATCCCTTCTCTCAACTGGCTGGCTGTGTTGTTGGCCAAGGATGTTGCTGGCCATCTTTGCTTCCAGGGCACACTGCTGGCTCACATTCAGCTCACCAAAAGGACTTGCTCATGTTTTTTAGCCAAGCTGCTTCCCAGCCAGTCAAGCCTCAGCCTGTATTGCTGTTCTTCCTTCCCATGGGCAGGATTTTGCCTTTGTCCTTTTGAATTTCATAAGGTTCCTCTCAGCTCATTTCTTGAGCTGGTGTAGGTCCCCCTGGATGGCAGCTTTTCATTCAACTGGTTCCTCAGTCATGGTCTCCCGATCTTAGAACTGGAATGTAGTAGTCGCAGTAGATACAAAAGGATGGTAATGTCCTATTTACAGGAACACTGTTTTTTGAAATCACTATGTCATCCTCTTTCTTTCTAGTTTTCAAGTAAAAATATATAGCATGGTGAGTTAGCTGACAAGATGAAGGTTCCTGAGGTACAGGGCTCTTTCACTGCCTGGAATATGGACTTCTGTGGTGTTTGAAAAAAAAGGACAAAACAAAAAATAACAAGTTAATTAGTCTAGAAATACTGTTCCCTAACCATGTGCACTATATGTTTTCCCTTCTGTTTTTTTTCTACTTGAAATGTTCTGAAGGTTATTTTTCTGGAGGGTTTCTTTCTAAAATGTGGCCTAAAACTTGGCAATCAAGGTTACTCTTCCATATCAGCTTTCTAAAAATACCATGGTTGGGAAAATAATGGCTAATTATATTTCATTATAGCAAGAGTATCTATTGTTAATCAAGGCTTTTACTGCAAGGTAAAACCGGGAAGTATATAACAGACAGTAAATAAACTTCCAGGGTAACAATCAGTAAATTTTGAGAATTGTTAAGTACTTACACATGTCGACATGCAATTTAGCTGTTCTCAAACAGTAATTCTGATCTTCGGTTCTTATATGGACCAAACCCACTGTGACTGCAGGAGAAACTTGAAGATATAATGATTAGAATATTTTGATTTGATGAAAAAGATCAAACAGAAAACATCCTTAAGAGTACTATGCAGGTTGGCATGGAAACTAGGGCTATTAATCACAAACAAGTGAGCATCAGACAGCACAAGTGTCAACTTCTCCTAAAATATACAAGCATAGTATAAATCCAAAATTATATTTTAAAAAAATTATATAAAAGTACTGAATATGCAACAAACATGCCTCCAGAGAGATTACTATATAGATGAGAAGGAAATTAAGTATTGACCAATTCTATCTCTTGATGTCATAGTAATAGTGACATTGATTCATATGATCCATGTTGATGTTTTCAAGAATTTAGCCAACTAAGTCCTTCTGAGGCAATCCTTTAAAGATAATGGTTTCAACTAACTAATACATTTGGCCAAATGAGAGAATAATCATAAAGTGGATGTCCCTGGAATATTGATACTAACTCTGAGATAAGGCTTACTTAGTAAGGTTCCTCTTGGCTTTCTATTGGTGTTGGATAATCCCTTGGCTAACTCAATGTTATCGCAGGAACTTGAGGTTTAAGTAATTTGACAGGTATGTTGAAGGCCAAATTCTCTTCTTCCCATGCAGTTAATTAACTGATAGAGAATATAAAAGCCAAAGAGTGCTTGGATTAAAGAGTGCATGGACTACTTCTGTCTACATCCCAGGAGTAAGAATATGGTTTAGTTCTGCACAGAAGGCTGTATGCTACATAACACAGCACTGTGCCAGGAGGACTTTCTCAGTGTATAGGGCTTTCCACTGAGAGAGTAATCTTTCATAATTTCGTAGTATATGCCAGAGTTAATCATGGTTGAATGGACTAGTTGTCTGGAATCACTTCTATAGACCTCATGGGCTGTCACTCTAGGCTGAAGAGGGAGTCTCATCTCTTCTTTTGGCCTCCTCAACCTCATTTCTTTTCCTTCCCTTGTGGTGACTCCAATGTGATTGTGGTACCCTCACATATGGCAGGTTTAATAAGATTCAAAATCCAAGTGTTTCAAGAGAGGAAGTGCAATAAGTACAAGGATGGAATCAGGGAGAAGGATGGCATTACTATAGTAGCACTGGATTATAATCGTACGCTTAAGGCTTTACTCAACTCTGCCTGAATTCAACAAGAAAGTTTTACTGAATTTCATGTTTGCCTGGCTTTTTTTCTTATATAAGGGGTGTTTTAGGTTTTGGGGTTTTTTGGAGGTTTTTTAAAAATCTTAAATAGATGATGGCTGCAGATTTTATCCAGAGGTTTTTTACAGATATACAGCCTGCAATTAATTTTTTTTGCCTCATCATGGTGAAGATGAATGCTAAATTCACCAAGTTTGGATAGTAACCATGTGAAATCTCATCTGACTCTTCAGAGTTCAGATGAACTTGAGGGCTTTCAGTCACATGCCTCCTGTGATCAAGCAGCAGGTCCTATAGGAAACTGGATTAAAAAAAAAGGAAGATGGAGGAACCTAAAAGAGAAATTTCATTATTTCTTCCATTTTTTTGTAGTGACTTGGTGTGCAGTCAGCACTAAATTACTTCATTTTTTTTCTTAGTTGCCCCATCTGTAAAGCTGAGAACAAATCTCCTTAAATACTGCTTTGTGTGTGTGTAAAGATTTATTGGTTTAGAAATAAATAGCTCTTTGAAGCATTTACACTGCATAGATGCTATGCATTACTTCTTTTTGGTTTTGCAAAGAACATGCTTGGCTTTGCAGCTATGTGCCACGATTTTATGTGTTATGCAGAAACAGCATGTGATTTCCCTTTGACATCCTGTATCAGCACAGCAAATTGTTTCATTAAGTGCCACTTGTTCAGTAAGTGTAACAAAATTAAAGCTGAAGAAGATGAATCATATATAAGGGCAGAGATCAAGGAGCTGTTTATTTTACAAATGTCACTAATAGGCATATTTTTTCTTTAAATCAAAGAAATATTTGACTCATATCAATGGAAGCATCTGTATAATAAAAGGGCATCTGTACTTTTCAAGGCTTTGTGCATATAATTGATTTTCAAAAGAAATTTCATCACTATTTCATTTATTACTTCTGCACTACAATATTTCTTAAGTGTCACTGCTTTGCAACTTTAATTGTCAAGGGTATGACTCATAAATGTGAGTTATTTTAAAGACAAAAAGATAGAAGGAAGGGTCAAGGAACTGCTTATCTGTGGTTCAAGAAAACTTGGTAGGACTGTTTTCAATTAACCAGCAAGGTTTATAATCTAAGCAAAAGACTGCAAGTTAAATTTGAAAAAGCATCAAATAAACCACTAAGTGCTATGTCTTTTATATATTTATTTGAATTCACAGAATATTTAATATAACAATTACTACGTGAATTCATATGTACATTATGTGGAAACTCTGTAAGAATTGCATTCACAATGACTCTAAATGACCATGTTTATGTATTTATAGTCCATGGTTGATGTAGCAGAGTGAGTCAAGGTAATGGCTACTGAATCATCTTATTTGGAAATCATTCTGGCCACTTCAGCATACCTCATAGTGTATGGATATGTTATATGTTAGACTTACCTTAGATGCATATTATGCCTAAGGAAGGTGGAAGAAGGAGGATTAGGTATTTTTCTTTAAGTTTTACACTTTGTTTAGCCTTGTAGCATCAGTGGCCATTTATCTTGCCATTTAAGGATATATTTGGCTTATCTTCCCCTAAGCTTTTTCCACATTAGTGCAGGTAGGAATTAATTTCTAAATGTGTCAAAAGGTAAAAATTATTTGAAAATATTAGAGAATGTTTATTATTTTGCTCTATACTTTATAAAAGGGCATAGTAGGCACCTCTTTAATTCCATTCACTGTGTTTATGATAACAGAAAGGTCTCTGAAATGTTCCCCTTGTAGCAAGGTGCTTCTGGATGCACTTTTTCTAGGTGAACACAGCGATTGTGACTCCACTGTAGAGCAGGTTTTTTTCATGCAAACCCCACTCAGCTGGTTGGTCACCCAGTTGTCCTAATTTATAACAATACAAATAGATGAACTGAAAGAAAAAAAAAAAGGCAATGTAATGGGAAGAAAAGACTGGCTGAGAGAATTCAGGAGTATGACTAGTCCAACCAATTCTGAGATGTGACCTTCCCTCCATTCCACTACCTCTGTACTACTAGGGGGTTAATATCTGTATGCAGCTCCCATGAACAAATATTACTTGTAATTAGTCACAAGGGTAGCTGCACTCATAAATAAAAGAAGGCACATGGACCCTGATTTATAAAAAGAACTGACATCATTAAAGAACTATGTATTAAAATAAAACACCAAGCACAATCTCTGAACTTTTACTCTGATCACTTTGAGAAAGAAATGCTGAAATATACACTCTGCAGAAATAATTCTGTTAATTTCTGAAGATCTCTATGCCTGAAAAACAGAGCTGATATTGAAAATTCTGTGTATGATGGTTTAGTAGTAACAAAGTTTACTTGTAAACTTAAAACCAGGAAAAAGATCTTTGGGGTATATTTCTACCCAAGTCCTTCTGGCTTAAAGCAGGGTAAAAAATGACTAAGGCAGTAAAACTGCTTATAAGCAAACATAATTTCTTTCCTGACTGTTAATCCTCCCTTCTGCTATCCCAGGATGAAACAGCCTTAAGCACTGTTTTTGCAAGGCATAATTTCAGATTGTTGCCAACAGAAAAACTGTAGTTTTGGGGAAGGAAGCAAATGATGTCTGCAAAAGATCTTGTTTCCAAGCAGATGTCAGTAATAAAAGAAAAGTGAAATAGAGGAAATCTATGAGGCAGAAGCAAGAAGGTGTTACTGAGTTCAAAGTTTTTTTCAAGTTTTTCACTACAGTTACACTTCAGAGGGCCATCAGAGCCTACCCTGAAAGTCTGTGAGGTCTGTAGAAGCGATTCACCACAACACTAACCTCTGCTGTTCAGTTTATTGAAACTGAAAGTGAAGACCTCTGTTAAAATAAAAAGGAAAAAAAAAAAAAGAAAAGAAAAAGGAACAGTAATGAGGAAGATCCAGCATCTCAGGAAAACAGAATGAACAGGAAGGCAAAAGGGAATCTGTTATACTACTCAGGCAGCTGCACAGGCTGCTGAACTCTGGCCCAACGATGGTGCACGTCAGAAACCTGCCATGCACATTTCCTGTTTTGCATTGTTTCATGAATCCCAAAGCAGCTGCTGTGCCACTGAAGTCAGGAAAAGCCTCACCCAGCTCATTGTTTTGGACATTATGACAATAAATATTAATGATGTAAAATTAGAATTCTTCATGCCAGGGCCATAAGTCTGTCCCATGGACTTTACCATGGCCAAGAATTTATGCTGATCTTTGACTTCCACCTTATAGCTTTAACCTTTAAGATTCCAGAGCAAATTTTGTATTATATTTATTTATTATGTTATATTATATTATGTAATGTAATGTAGTGTAGTGTAATGTAAAGTATTGTAATGTAATGTAATAGGACAAACAAAATCAAGGCCAGTCTGAATTTGTATCATCTAAAGGGGTATCATGATAGAAACACAAAAAATTAAGCAGAAGGGTAATTTAGTTTCTCGGACAGGAAGCTTTCAAAGAAAACTAAGTATTCTCTCTGAAAATCCAGTGCCATAGGAGAGTTTTAAAACATTTTAGTTCCTTTTTGTCTCAGTATGGTTATGTAGAAATTTTATTAAAGTTTAAGGATTAAAGTTTGTAGGCGTTTTCCTGAAAAAGCAACTTAGCTCCTACTCAAGACTTGACCCACCTTCTGTTGAATTAAGGTAAACTTTCCCACTGATCTTAAAAGAACTTGCATTAAATTGTGGCTTTATTTGAATGAAGTGACTAAAGAGGTTACTTGGATCTTGCGTCCATGCTCATTTTTGAGCAAAACCAAAATTTGGACATATGGTCCCTTGTTTCCACAGAATCACAGAATAGTTGAGGTTGGAAGGGACCTCTGGAGATCATCTAGTCCAACTGCCCTGCTTAACGCTGGCTTATCAAAGCAGGTTTTAAAGATCAATTACTTATCCCCCGATGTATACAATGACGTCAGTTGAAAAAGTTATTTTGAGACAAGATATCTAGAAGCACCCTTTAAAAACTGATGTCATCTAAGGATTTTACCTGTAATGTACACTACATATCTCTTTATTAACATGATTTTTGCAGGCATCCCCTAGGACGAAATCACTATTTAAATTTATTTATTTTTATAAATATATAAAATCCTCTCTCCTCCAAGAAAACAAATTTATACTTATCAGTTACAACTAATGAGAGTGTTTCTCTGAACCTGTAAGAAACAGAAAATATTACAATACTCTGTGCATAAGTATCAGTTTGTAATGGCTTAGTGACAGGCAATGCAAAAAGCTTGTCACAGTGTATGAAAATATTTTTTGGCCAGAAATAATATAATCCAAAGATGTTCTTTCCTTTATTCATCAATTTTGAGACTTCTGTCATTATGAGGTTTGTATTATTCTTGTCCATTTGGCAGACTGTCAGGAAGGAGACAATACTATTAATAGCAAAAGCTACAACAAAAATCAAAAGGGAAGGAGTCCTTTAATCGGCTGAGACCGCTATGTTTATAATTAGTTCAAAATCTTTCAGAAGAATTCATACCACTGAAGTACTGGATATTAGAACTTTGAAGAGTATGTGGAAATAACCAAAGGAAGGAGAAAGTGAGGAAAAGGGGTGCTGGAAACAGAATGTTTCTTCTGAAATAGTGAACATCAGGTTATCAAAGTATACAGTATCAGATTTTATAAACATGCACAGAACTGTCAAGGATTCAAGCATCTGTACCCATTTACCACCATAAAGCATCAGAGTTTATACTTTGTAGGCACTGCAATATGTAAGGAAAACATTCAGAGGAGCAACCTTTCTGATTTTTCCACAGGTAAAACAAGGAGCAAACCATAAGAAAAAGATATCTGCAGATCTTCTGAAGACTTCCTTCAAATATTAAATGCAATAAACAGTGAAGGGTATATCCTGGGAGTTTTTGTTATTCATTCAGCATATTTTTGCCCTTATCAGAAACTGCCAATCCACGCAAGAACAAAATGAACTAGAGACCTCATGATAGCCAGCTCTCTTGTAAGACTTTCAGTATTTCCCAATGGACCAGGCACCACTAAATGTCTAACTTCTTTCCTGAATTTACTCTGATTTTTTTTTTACAAAGTAGTCTTCAAAAAGCAGTGACTTGGATTTGCCTTACAGATGGAAATTGCAAGATAATCAGGCTGAAATAAAGAACAGTCGGTTTAGAGCAATTATCTAGCAACTACCACCCTATGGATGAGTTAGATATCTTTATGACTTATTTTATATAAGAGATCAGCCAAAATAATCATTCCGGTCCTTTCATTGTTAAGATCTACTGTTCTCCTTCATCTCCTTTGCTCTTGTATTGCTTTAAAATGAACTTGAAGCCTGATCTTAGAATCTCCATTTCTAAGTGTTTCATAGTTACTCACCTGGAACTGACTCAGACTGCCTTCTAAAGGTGAAAGGCTCTACATGGCATGCTGGTTTTAACAGTGGGCCTCACTTATACACCAGGGAAGTGCTAGCTTATTAGATCTTTGAACAATATGTGGAAGTAACTGGAAGTGCTGCAAAAGTTTACTTTCATGAGCTTCTCATATCACACTCTTCATTATTCTTGCTCCCTGGAATTGCTGTTCAGTCCTTTAAAACCCTAGTGAGTTCATAACATTTAATTGTTTTCTCTTAGTTTTATTCTGGCTTCTCTTTGTGGCATGGCAAGCCAGTGCAGCAATATCCTTCCATTCAGCCCTCTGCACTAGAACTAGTCTAATTTGAAGAAAGGGATTAAAATATTTTCCTCCTCAACTACTGTGGAGAATTTATCTAGATTTGAAATTCTAAGTAGTGGGGCACATAATGTAATCCTAGGTCACCTTCTTCAGACCATTTCAGCAGAAATTGTGACTTCTAGAACAGTTGGGACCAGAGAAAGTTCTTCATGCCATACAGTTAGCGTACGGAGATTTTCAAATGAATGGGAGGCAAGGCCACAATTAATGTAATAAGTCTACCTAACATTCACAGTGGTAAAAGTAAGAGGAAAAACTTGAATTACATACAGCACAATTTCAGTTAAAGTCTGAGTTCATTCAAAGTTGAAATTCAGTGCTGTACTTAGGCTTGTAAATTCCTAATGACTGAAACTGCCAAGATCCATCAGACAAAGTTCTTATTTTATTATTGAGTATTGTGCTTTACATATATCCAGCTGGACTATGGTAATTTAGAATTCACAGCTTTCTGGTGTAAAACTGGCATAGGATTCCATTGCAGACCCAGTATCATTGTATTTAAATTATTTTTTCTAAATCAGTGTGTGAGTTTGAGGGGCCCTTCCAACAAGGAATGGATGATTTGGCTTCAAAAGCAACTGTAGATTTCCTCAAGTTGATCCCTTTTCTCTCTCCTCTCTTCGCCAGTACCATGAGCCCCTCAGTTGCCTAAATGGACCTTTGACCAGTTTTAAAAACAAGAGTAGGGATTTCCTCTAAGGCAGACGTCAACAGCTACATGTAGATCAGCCTGCCAGATGCAATGCCATTCAGGGAATACTTGAGCAGGCAGCTTTCCCTCTGAGCAGACAGTCATCCTCTTAGCAATGTGACTCAAGGACAAAAGGACAAGGCAAATGAGATAACTCCAAATGTAATCTACCAGCAGTCTAAAACCTTTTAATAGTTGGAAGCTGCTACTTGTCCTGGGGCAGTTTTGTCTCTTTTTCTAGTTGGCAAAATCTGTTGATAAGACAGGCAGCTTTGCTATCACAGTTTCAAACTAAGAAACTTGTAATGAAAGGGAATGTTAAAATATTTTGTTGGGCTTATTCAATTATGTGTGACTGTGGTTAGTGCATCGTGATGTGTGTCCTTTTTTCCATCCCTCGAAGGGAGAAGAAGCAAGTATTCCATTCAGATAGATCCCTGATTCATGTTCATGGCTCTCAGCATTCGCTGGCTTCAGGAGTTGTTTATTGAAAATATGTAGCTGAGTCTCAAAGCTAACAACATTCCCCCAGGGTACCCATTAGGCAGAAGGGCAGCACAGTTGTAAACAATCTATTTTGTAAAGTCAAAGAATTTGATAGAAAAGACATCTAAGTTATATTTGGTAAATATTTCATATTTTGCAATGCATAGCTTGCAGGGAGAGAGAAAAAAGGGGAAGACAGTTATTTTAAAAGAGTTACTCAAAGGAAAAAATATCTCTCTAATAATAATCTGATAATGTTTTTTTACAAAGTGGATACATCGTAAAAGCCCCGTCTGTGCCAGCTTATCTGAGTAGGTTCCATAGGTTTGGATGGAGAAATAGCTACCAGGAAACAACTGGCCAAAGAGAGGAAAAGTTTGTACTGGGAAGGGCATGTGAGAGCTTCCCAATGAGTGAGAAAACTTTGGAGATGATTTCTTTTGCTGAACCCACAAGAACTGGTAAAGTGAGGACATGAAGAACCTGATGCATCCGCACAAGGCCACAAGCACAGATGGGCACCCGCTGTGGCTCTGTACGGCCGGTGGCTGCTATATGCAGATGAAGACTACAGGACTGATGGTGCAGCCAGTGAATCAACAGGCGCCCGAGGGCCTCTCCAAACACGTCCCTAGAAGCCCCTGGCACATCACAGCCAGCCTCACTGCTTTGGGGAAGCACTCCAACGGGGATCACCCCGCTGGGGCTGCCCTCCCTGCTGCTTCTTCAGCCTGCTGGCTATGCATGAGCACGTGAGGGTGCAAGTGAACTATGTGAGTACATAAGCATGCTGTGTTATCGGCGGTTAAGGGTCACAGCTTGATTCTATTATTAATAACAGCTTAATGAATAAAAGGTGTTCTAAGAAATATTGGCTGTGATCTGTGCTTCCTTTCCCTCCCAACCCCTTATTAGACAAGGGAATTTACAACCAATACATGCTCAAAAGAAATACAGCGAGGAAGAAATTAGGGCATTTATAGGTGCTACAGGGTCCAATGTTAAAATTGTGGGCCTATAAAAATTAGGTAAGCAAAGATGTTTTGAGGAGCAGATATGGATAGATGACTATATTTTATTTGTAAGAACAATAGGCTCCCTGAAACTGGTGTATTTCTTTCATAAAATGTATAATTGTAACCTGATATCTGAACATGTCTTTCTCTTTCATCCTTTCTATGTCATTCTCTTCGAAAATTCTGAGAGCAGAGAGCTTGTCTTAGTGTTTGCACAGAATTTATCTCCACAATGTAAAATAAGGCCAATTATTAAATTAATTAAATAAATAATAATAATAGCTGATTGAAATAGATTAATACTGGAAGTTTTAAACAGGAATGCATGGGCATCCAGCCTCAATTTTGCATAATCTTAAAGGATTAAAATTGGATTTTATAGAATCCATGTTTCTTCTGTTAGTTTTATCACTCTTTGTCATATACAGAGCTCATCAAATATGTTAAATACTCATTCATTAAGGAGAATAACTTGTGGTAAACATCTATAGCTTTAGAAACTTCTCTCTAAGAATAATAATTACATCACAGAGATATGACTTGGTTGTGTCTCTATTTATTTTTAAATGCCTCAGTAGCCAATTCTGATTTGGTGAAACACACCAAGGTGAAACACTCTTATTTTATTTGTAGCATGATTGATTTTTAGTTATTGTTTTTCCACATTATGCTGTTTCTAAGGAGAAAAATAATGAACGACATTTGTAAAAAAAATTAACACATCTTTAAGGTTATAATAATATATTAGCAAACTTTCAACATCTATAATAGTTTTAATGATTAGAGCTAACTACAATTTTAACATGAATCTACTTACTTGAGCTTTGCATTATTGTTTGTTAAAATGTGCATGAAGCTTTCCTTTTACTTTCATGTTTTATTTTTAAAGCATAGAGTCTAACTAGCTTTACTTGCTCTGTCCTTAAATTAAAAAACAAAACAAAACAAAAAACCCAAACCAAAAAAAACCTCAAAAACCCCCTTAGATGTAGCCAAAACTCTGACAATGTTCTATAAATTAATTGTCAAACTTATTAAACCCTCAGATAATATGCTTAATTTAAATTTTGGAATGAAATCCAAAATCAGTGTCATTTGTCATCATTTAGTTTCATTGCAAATTCCTGATATCTCAAAATGTAAAGTATGACATAGTAAAAATTGATAATTGTTGTTAGTGTTCTGTTACATGTGAATGTTGTATCTGAAATTTAGATACAGTTCTTAAGAGTGTTCATACTTAACAAGACTTCAGATTTTCACTCTAACCACGGCAATTAAAACAGCAGCTTGTAGAGAATTCTTATGAGGAAAAGAAGTATTAATCTCCAGCCAACTACTGCTGGTGGGGAAGTCACTCAAGAAGTACCACAAATTGGCTGAAGGAGGGACATGAGCCTTATATGTCCCAAATGTGTGCCATATATGGTCTGGACTTGGTCTCAGACCAGAATTTTCATCCTGTACCTGAGACTATGTTTTTGCAATCATGATATGCAGATCTCAGTGTTACTGGATAATCCCAGGCTCTCTAGACTCTACTGATCTAAACAAAGGGCCAAGTCACAGGTTCAGACATTGGCGTCTTGTTTGTTTGCATGCTCTTTTGCATGGTTTTAGTTCATGCCAACTAGCACAATCCCAGGAAATGCCTGGACACCAGGATCTGTTCCCATAGAAGGTACAGATGAGGCAAGTGAGTCCAGGAGGCTGCTATCTGTGATAGACACTTTCTAAGAGTGACAAAGTACAAGCCCTGGAGCATTTTATCTGCTACCATAGACATAGCCTATGTCATACAAATCTGCTCCAGATTACCATGGAATTTCTAGCAAATTACTAAGAGCACATTGAACAGAGTTTATGCCGGATTTCTGATTTTATGCCAGTTTTCTAACAGCTGGGAGAGGACACTCAGTACCTAATCCCATACAGGCTGTAAAAGAAAAATATCCTTAAAAAATGTTTGAAATGCAATCAATAGAGCCAGTTTGCACCAGTTAATATTCTGTCATGTGGAAGGATCACCTATTGTCCAGTACCAAATGTCCTAGAACTGTACATGTGTGTGAACACTTTTTCTATGTTAATTAATATTTTGTATTTATAAATTCTGGGTTTCTTCTGATCTGTTCCGGTCCTATTTTCCAGTTATATCATTACAACCATTTCAGCCAACTGCAAAAACATACACAATAGCAAACACACTGCTTTCTCCTGCAGTACAAAGAAGAATTTTCCAGCAGGAAAGATGGATGACCTATGGTAATTATAACGCACTATACCTTGTATAGTTAAAAAAAAAATTGTGGTAAACCAGGGCACTAGGAACATTTTTATAAACTGAATTTTTCTAAAAATATAGGTCTATTCTAAGTGCATCACTATTCAGAAATCCACTCCATGTCTTATACAGATGGAATTTGATTATATTTTCTCATTCCAATTAACACTCAAATAAATAACCCTGGATGAAGGGAGGAGCCTCGAGGAGATACTCTCTACCATTTCAAGCCAGAGTCACCAGCGCCTTTTAGTCTCTAAATATGTATTTTATTAGAACATTTAAATAATTACCTAAAAATGAAATCATTTTTTCAGCTGAGAAAAGTCAGCACTATTAAGCAACAGAGACTGAACTCAAGATTTAGCAGCAAACTTCCCTCCTGTCCATCTGCCTCTTCAAAATAACTATCCTTTCAACAGACTTGGAAAGTTATTCAGGGTTAAGGCAGGACGTTTCTCAAGGAAGAAAGTACTGAGTAGGTGGGTTTTCATCTGATGACTTACTCGAGTTTTCAAGTGAAGTCCTAAATAGACCGTTTACAATCCACTTTGAAGGTAGCATTATGATAAACAACTATGGGAAGAGTCACATCTTTTGAGTCATTCTTGTTTCATGAATTCATTAATCTCAAGGGTATGACTAATAGCCAAATGTCAAAAGAATTCTTAGGTGACCGTAGCTGATAATTTATGTTCAGAATTGGCAATGCTTCTCCTCAATTTACTGATAAATCAGTTTCAAAGAGAAAGTCTATACCAGATTTATTATCATAATTACTATTTAAATCTAAATTACCTCAACTTTCAGTTGGGATTGCTCCATCCAAGATAAAATATCTTTTTTTGATTAGATTAAAATCCACACAGCAACAAATAATTTAATAAATTAAATATAATATTTGTGACATGAAATTAACTTAATCAGAGATGACATAAGACACATGGGTGTTATTAGAAGCCTTTGTATAGCAAGAAGTTGCCACAAAAACTATTGCAAGGTGCAGTACAGATGAGAAGTACTTGCCAATACATTTGAACCTGTGAATGATGGTTGGACAGATCTTGCCAATTTCTATAAGAATCTGTTTACTTTTCCTGCTGCTTCTGAATTAGTGCAATGAGCATATTGGGCCTCATCTCTGGTGCTTGTTAACACAGGTATCAGTGTTCCATGAAAAGGTACGGTTGATGTGAAATGTTTGTCTATTGATGCTTTGTTTTGACATTTCTACTGATCTGGTTTATGCTTCATAATGCAATTAGAAATTTGAAATAACTATAAGAGATACATGAATGAGTGGCAACTAAAACAAATTACTCTCCTTGGTTCATGTATTCTAAATATGCATGTTTCCACCAGCTCGTAAAGAAACCTGTGGTTAATTTACCCATCATTTACATCCTGTTCCAATGCACACTGAGGTCAGGTGAAAGATGAAAAAGATGACTACCAACATACTTACTTAAGGTAACAGAAGACCCAATGTATTTACTGTTTTTTGTTTCTTCTTGAAGTGCAGTCACCTAGAGTAGGTGATTATTTGGGAAAGATCAGTTTTAATTTATTGATTAAATTAAATATAAATTTAAATTAAGTTAAACAATATGTAAACAATATTGGTTTTATTTATCTTTTAGATTTTTTATTTACTACATCTATGTAAAAGAAATAAAGGCTAAAAAATTAAACAGATGAGTGAAGGAAACCCTAAGGACATTAATTTTAAGCCAGCCTTTTGGGATTAGAAGATTTTTGAACACTTGAAGTTGTAATTATAAAGTACATATTTAAGGAAACCTGGATCTATGCCTTTTGTCCCTTCTCGGTTTCAATCAAATTTGTAGAGTTTGATGTCAATGTTATTTAAAGACTGATTTACTCAGTGACAACTGGCTCAGTATCTCCTTTCTAATCAGCTCACCCAAACAGCTTCCTGTCTTTAAGATATTTATTTTAATCTAATTATTAATTTATTAAGTGCAATGTAAAAGTAAATTTCCACTTCTAAATAAACACTAAGTAAGCTAACTTAGTAACAAATGCGAGATTTCTGCAGGATTTGTGGCTCAGTGGAAGCCATTGTTTCAGCATGACAGTTTCAGGACATCCAAACAAACAGGAGTTTGTTTGGATGTCCTGAAAAAAAAACAACAGGAGTTTGTTTGGATAAAAGAGATGTGTTGTAATGATCTGTGAAAACCACTGTTGGTGGCCAAGTATAATGTCCCAAGTATAATGGGAACTGGCAGGCATGTTTTCGGTGATTTGGCAAATCCAAAGGAGGATGACCAAGACCCCTCAAATGGAAAATTAAGGGATGTCTTATCTGGATATTTTGGTAAGCACTGAGGAATTTTTATGCAAGCTTGATTCATTTAAGCATATAAATAGCGAGTCATTTACATTACATGACCAGCTTAGGACATCCAAGTGTCCTTTGAGAGTAGAGCTGGTTGCCAGAGAGAGTAGAGAGTAACTGGTTGCCAGTAATATCAGCCTGGGAGGCGAACTGACCCGGAGAGGAACTGCTGCCTTCTGCATTCCTGCAGCAGCTTTCCTGCGAGCTCGCAGCAGCAAGTCATTCTACGACAGTGCAATGTGGTTTTTCTCTGCAGAAGGGAGTTTCAGGAAATACATGTGTTCATGAATGTGGAGCAAGATTGCGAAAACAAATTCATGTGCTATTTCTTTACTTAAAAATGTAGCAAATTTCTGTTGATATCTCTTCACAGAAGCCGTCTGTATTATGGTATGGATTAATTTGGTTTAGTAATTTTTCAGTTCTAGGAAACCCAGTAGAAGTTCATAATTTAAAATAAATCATGAACAGTTAAAGGATTGGTGGCTGTACTTGGGAAAAATGCAATTAGAGGCATCATTAAAATTGTACAAGTCTAGGATACCCACATCATATTTTCCTGATACTAAACATTGCTCTTCTACTGTAGATTAATTCAGCCAAATGAAATACAAATTACTTTACTGACTTATACATAGTAACTTCAAAAGAGTGGCTGTGGGGGAGGGGAGGACAGTTATGGCACTTCAGCTGGAATAAGCAATGTTGTATGTATTATTAAAATCAATAAAAATAATATTTAAATGCCAAAAATACAAGTCAAAGTATAAAGCAGTATTTATGGTTTAATATAAACATGGTGTTTATGATTATCTTATTAAAGAATCTTTATTGTGAAATACAGAGTGGCACCCAATTACTCTTTCTTTCCCTGTGTCCACTTACCAACATAAGTTTTGCAGAGGCATTAAATTGTTTCTTAGAAACATTTCTGCTGAGCTTTGCTGAGAATTCTTAAGAAGCAAATAGGGTTAAGGAGCTCCAATTTTTAATTTTTTTTCCTAATTGTTATTTTTAGCTAGGTCTAACTTAAGTCTTATCTCTACTATTGTCGTGGTTTAGCCCCAGCTGGCAAGTAAGCACCATGCAGCTGCTCACTCACTCCCCCCTGGTGGGATGGGGGAGAGAATCAGAAGAGCAAAAGTAAGAAAACTCGAGGGGTGAGATAAAAACAGTTTAATAGGTAAAGCAAAAGCCGCGCACGCAAGCAAAGCAAAGCAAAGCAAGGAATTCATTCACTACTTCCCATGGGCAGGCAGGTGTTCAGGCATCTCCAGGAAAGCAGGGCTCCATCACGCGTAGTGGTTACTTGAGGAGACAAACACCATCACTCCGAATGTGCCCCCTTCCTTCTTCTTCCCCAGCTTTATATACTGAGCATGACGCCATATGGTATGGAATAGCCCTTTGGCCAGTTGGGGTCAGCTGTCCTGGCTGTGTCCCCTCCCAACTTCTTCTGCACCTGGCAGAGCATGGGAAGCTGAAAAATCCTTGACTAATGTAAGCATTACTTAGCAACAACTAAAACATCCCTGTGTTATCAACATTCTTCTCATTATTCTCAGTATAACAGCACTATACCAGCTACTAGGAAGAAAATTAACTCTATCCCAGCCAAAACCACGACAATACTGCTATTGAACTACTTTGATCAGCATTACTAGACAGGGGTTGTTTTATTATCTCTGTTGGAACTTTTCTTTTACTTTATCTACATAAGGTAAAGGAAGATTTATTTTTTTTTAAATAGGAATTTGAATTGCTGTACTGCTGTAAGGTATGTTTTAATGATGTTCATCATATTCACTTTTTATTTGCAATAGAAGTGTAGAAATTTACAATTACATACACAATGATTTATGAAATTATATTTAAGGGCACCCTAACTCCTCTATGTTAACAGCTAATGTAAATTATTGGGAGGCTCAACCTGAAATAATCACCCATACCCCATATTTCTGAAATATATAAATAAAATTAAATATCTGAGGGGAAATTAAAATATTTAGAAGTCATATTCATTTTGAAATGAAACCACTTTTTAGAACAAAAGATCTAAACATTTTATTTAGCAAATTTTGAAATTAGACAACTTTAAAGTTTTTAACAGTTTAAGTATTTATTTGAAAACAAAAAGATGATCAATTCAATGTAAATTCACAATTATGTTTTCCATCTACATAATAACTTTCAGTGAAAACTGTTTTTCTTTTTAAAAAAGCCACTTCTGTCTACTAGTGACTTATTTTGTCATTTTCTGCTCTGTATTGATATGTTGTATTTTGTAACTGACATTATAAGTAGAATAGGACAATGAACCTAAATTATGTAGTGTACTTTTCACTTGGACATATTGGTCCACGTTTCCTGTGAACTTAACCTTTTTGAAAAATATTACAGAGAGGAGAGGTGCTGTTATCTCAGCGGGCAATGGAGGAGTCAAGCTTACTAACATCATAGAGATAACACTTTTCCACTTCTGTGTATCCAGGCAGCCTATGCTGACTGTGGCCTAGATGGTGATACACTGAAAAGATTTTGAAAGAAGTAGTTGTATAACAGGTCAGGGTAGGATAAAATGTGCATAATTACTAGCATGTTTGCTCAATGGTAGAGAATGGTTTGTGCCGTTACTTAAGTAGGAATGTATTTACCACATGTATAAATGTTTGCTGTTCCCATTAATCTCTACACTCTTGATACAGTCAATGTAATATTAGTGAAAGACTTGGTAACTTGGATTACTTAGTTTCTTCTGCTTTAACTTCATTTCATTCTTGTCACTGCACATTTTTCCCTCTGGATTTATTCAGTATGTTAGTCATTAATTCTCCTGCTGAAAAAAATCCTGCAAAACTATATAGTTGTAAATGTGACAAACACGTGTCTTAACCGTGTTTCTGGTTCAATGTTCGTAACATCATAGTAATAAGAAATCATAGGGAACATAACTACATAACATCCTCTTAAATGTACAAAGATGCGTTCTCAATATTTGTTATCTGAGAAAAAAAAAATTATTTAATGGGCTGACAAGCCATTAAAACTTGAGTGCATTTTAACAATTTGTTTCCTGGAAACTTTGTGGTCATAGTTGTTAAAAACGAAAAGACTTGAGTAGGGATAGGCAAAACTAGCTGCTGTGATAAAATAACATAAAGAGCCACTGAAAACTAAAATACAACATAAAAAATCTGAAGAGTTACCTGATGGACAGATGTTGCTATTGTTCTGACTGATGCCTCATAGATGTATTCCACATCTGGCATGCAACTGTATTTTCACCTTGCTTGTTTTTGAAATGTAAAACCAGCCGTTGAATAGTGATTAGGATAGAGACGTGTGTGCTTGGCAAAGGTTTCTACAACTAAAATATCTGGCCCATACAGTACAGATCTGCTTTGTATAGATAAGACAAATTTATTCCACTAAATTTTGGTTATTTATAATGGAAAGCAATATGCTCAAAAGTGTATTTGCTTAAAAGATGGCTGAATTTCTTTCCATGTTCCTTAAACAGAGTTGGAATAATACTTTCTTACCAAATAAGAGCATCCCTTCTGCACTAAACATATTTTGCATAATTATTTTTTTTTGTAAAAGACAGATTCATATGTACTGAGATTACATGACTTAACTGATTCACCAGACCTATCATCATTTCCCAGATTAACAAATACATGTATGCCTCTGTTGTATTTTTAAGAAAAGGTAGCTTCACACGCTAAATCTCTTAGCAAACACCAGCCTTTTAAGACTGCATAAGAGATTAATTTTCCCTATTCCATTTCTTTTATGCACACTTCTTTTATATACACTTACTTCTGTAAGTTCTAAAGCCACTGCCTTAGTCTATTTTTATACAGTAACAAAGCAAAAAAGCATGGTTTATTTTGAAGAAGTTAAGAGATCCAGATGATGCCTTCATACTTTGAAGACAGATTGTGTCTTCTTCTAGGTTTAAGGAAAAGACATGCTTGATGGAAAAAAGAACCAACAAGGAAGTTCTGAAATTTCACTATGTCAAGAGATACCACTTCAAATAGAGCATAATGATCCAGGGAAAGAAACTGAGTAGATGAAATGTTTTATTTTTTAATGGTGGGCTAGTCAACCAAATTCCCCAAAGTAAGAGTTTGTTGATATAACATCACTATAAAGTATAAATCACCAGGGAATAAGATGAAACCCAAGTATAACCACAGCCTGAAGTCTTGACCACAGAAGTTTCACTGTGAATACAACAAAGCTATGGGGAAAGAAAGAAAGAAAATTTTTTGAGACTCTGAATATTCAAAAGCTGAGAGAAAACAGAAAGGATGATTCTGTTGTCTCTTCTGTGTTCTTGTTGATATTTTCTTTAATTTGTATGTAAAGAAAAGAAATATTTTATCATTTAATTGTCATACATCAAAAATAAGTAACAGTGAAAATAACTATTCTGTCTAGCATGTTTCCAAGTCCCTTCTTCCCTCCACTTTCTTCACCTTTAAAGTGCCTAATTACTGTTTTGTTCAATATGATTTGCACTGTTTTTGTGATTCCACTGTGTTTTCAAAATGTGTGAAATCACACAAGGGGCAAAAAATAATGACCGTGAACATGTCATTCTCGTTAATAACCTTTCAATGGGAAGGCTGGGTGAGTGAGACCTATTTTTTCCATTTTTCGTCTGGATGCTTGCACTAATAATTGACAGAACCACACTGAGTTAATTTTCCTTGTAAAAGCCTGTAAACTGAGTCAGGATGCTGCTCTTTTGGTTAATCTTATTTACTCCCTGCCCCTCTGCCCCCCTCCCCCCCGCCTCGCCTAAAATACTGGTAATGCATCTGCCAGCCATAAGCAGACCTTTCTGCAGTTTATATATATAGTTCTTTGCTATGATTTTGGAATTTAAACAGAAGATGAGATATCACATCACTCAGGCTATGGTAGTGAGAAGAACTTAGTCTGTTTTTCCAAGGAATTTAGGACAGAAAAAATAAATCAGTGTCATAATCAATATTCTTGCTTGAAGATTGACTACACCTTTGGCCTTCTGTCGTACCCTGCCCTTTTGCTTGATCTCATGGAAAACCCTCCTGCCACAGCAGGACTAAAGCGAAGAAGTACTAAAGACCACACTGTGATGACTACCCTCCTGTACTGCAGCAGCAGGCTAACTGGAGTGTGCCCCTCTCAAGCGGCAGTAAAAGGAGTGGACAGAAGCAAAAGGTAAGTACAGATGTGGAGGAGGTAACTAGGTCCAAGGATCTCGTGAAGTTTCAGTCCCTCAAACTAGTTGAAGTAATTTGTTCCTGGAGGAACAAATCTGCCACTGCTGCTGTGTCAGACAAAAATTCCATCAGTACCTGGAGGGGATTCCAGAAAAAGCCCTTTTTATCTCTGAGGTAGACATTTGCCTGCCCCATAACTTTGCCACCCTATGTTACTGTCTGCTTTGTCTGTGCTAATATTGACCTTGAGTCTAAGCTTACACATCTTGAAGCAGTATGTACAAGACTCAGTCCTATTCTTCTATTGCAGATATACTAACGTAGCTTCCCTCAGGATTTTTGATGACTTCCCATTTGTAGGTGCAACCAAGGATTGCATTAACAGCTGCAGTATGAAAGACACTGATGGAGGGGTGGGGAGAGTTACGAAGACATTTTTCAACTAGATATATTAATTTCAGTTTAATATTTTGGTTCATTCATAACTTATAACTTAAGTCATTTAACAATCCCTAGTTCTGAGATAAAAATAGACCTCAATTACAAGCTTATTCATGAGGTACTTAACATTTAGCTTTAATAGTAATTAGAACAGTCATTTTAAAACTTCCTGTTTTCTGTTTCATTTAAGATGCATTCATTTTTTTTTATCACTTTCTGTGGAAGAAGTTTAACTACTGTTTGTGCTACTCAAGCTGGACTAAAGACAGGGGACCAACGGAGAAGAACAAGATGAAAAACAGAAACCAAAAACCTTCCTTTGTTTTTTATAGTAAGTTTAAAGAAACACAGGAAGAAAGACATTCTAATAAACAGTCCATGGAAAATAACAGAATTCTATTACAAACCTCCACGATACCAAGATTCTGAGATCTTAATTTCTAGAAGAAAAACTGTGGACTTAGGTCTCTAGTTCATTAAACAACATCTACTATTTCAAAAGCTATATGTGTCTGTCACACATCTAGTGTGTGTGTCAGTGCTCTTAGAACTCTTAAATGTTTCTGGCCAGGAATTCTCTAGAAAAAGTTCAAAATTAATTAAAAAGAGATTGTGCTAATTCACTGAGGTCAGGCAGCTGTCCCTTGGAAAGAATAGCACTGAGTTTTAAAAAGCAGAAAACCGGTTAATACATTAAAAGCCACTTAACTGATTGTTCAGAGGTTTCAAATAGAGAATATATATGAAAAAACTGTCTGCACCTAACCTATAATTGGAATTATAACAGAACAAGCCTACAGTCATCTAGAGACTTTGGCAATATCCTGAAGCATGTCTACATAGCACCAGAACACTTTGCTGTAAACTCTCTACCAAGTCTTTCATTGCCAAAAGACATAGTGAAAGAGTGGTAGAACTATGCTTCCATAATTAATGGAACCTATTTCCATATAAAGACATGCCTAAAATATCTTGATATTTTCCATGTGATGATCAATATTATGGTCTATAATATAGAATTTGGAACATAAGGAAAAGTTGGTATAAAATTATGAAATATATGTAAAGCAAAATATAAAACAAAACATATGAAAAGAGATACTCAACCCCTTCCTCAGAAGGTAAACAACAAAACTCAAATAGACCATAACAGCATTTGAGAATAAGATAGTGGAACACTTTCCAGGTGCTGCACCATCTGAAGCCACTATCAACACTAAATGGTAGCATCTCCTGGCAAGAATAACTTGCCAGTTTCTAGGCATACAAACGTGAAAATTGGATAAATGAAAATATGTAGAACTGCGTTAAGAATATCAAAGAAACATAAGTTCCCCAACAACACCCCCAGAAAAAGGAGCAATAAATCTGTTTAAAACAAAGGATAAAAAGGTAAAAAGCTGCATGACAAGAGACATCAGGGAATATGTGAGTAATCGCACCAAAGAGACAGAAACAGCTGCTGTGAGAAGTGATAGTAAAACACTTTATCAACTCAACAAGATTCTAAGTGGCAAATTTACATTAGCTAAAGGATGTATTAGTAAAAAACAGAGAAAGACCACAAAGACTGTTTACCATGTCATCCGTGTACTTGATTTTCTAAGCTTCCTCTTCTTTTTTATATGAAGTTCAAGCTTCTTTTCTTCACTTTCAAAGCTGTGTTCACAGCCTAACCTCCTATTTTTTCTGACTTTTCATCTATAGATGACTCTCTTCTCTGATATTTCCATATTCCTTCTCTGATATGTCCATCTCTCTTGCCTATACATGAGACAATTGAAAAAATACACCTTTGAGCTTAGTCCCATCCTTTGCTCAAATATGGAAGAGTTCTGTGTAAGTGCTGTGAAAAAAATATTATTCTTTTCCTTCCTTAGTGCCCAGGATGGGATCAAACCGCATCAACAATATTCTTGACAGACACTATACTATTTTTTCTTAAAGACCTTGGATGGTGTGGTATTAACAACATCCATATGTAATCAGTTCAATGCTTCATTTCATTTACTGATTTGTGGCACAGGTAGAGAATGTACTATTCATTTTTGTTTACACTTTTATGTCCTTGAAGATTTTTATTATTAACTGTTCTTCTCGAAACAAGTGAAAATATTTTTTCAATAACTGCCATGTTTGCTAAGCTTCTCAATTTCTGTTGTTTGCCTCTACATTAACTCAGGTTGGTGCATATCTTTCTTGAAATGCAGTGCCCAGAAATGGATATGATAACAATGTTGAACAATGTGGTTTTTACCCGTACTTTTCTTGTTATGCAGGGTTTGGCCTCTATTCTCCTTTTTGTATATTCCAGTGTGAAGTTTACCTCCTTCACAACAGCATGGATTTTGCTGATTCTTCTTTGGTTCATAATCTAGTTAATAATCTAACAAACGGAAAACTTTCTTGGTTTTATAGTTGGCTATTCCTCACAAATCATTGTCTCTGAATTTTATTATTTTTTTCCAACCATTTTCAACCATTTCAGTATACATAGATTGAATTCTAATCCCACTCTTTGTTGCTCTTACATTCCCTACAGTTTCTTACCTGCAAAGGCAATAAATCTAGCCTCTATTTCATCATCTTCACTGAAAATAGTGAATACAACTGGACCCAAAACTGGCCTTGTAGCACCCCTATACGTAACCACACTGAATGAAATAGCTTTTTACCTCTTCTGTTTCTTTCTTGTTGATTTGGTTAGAAAGCTAAAATATAGGCACCATATGGCTTATCAACAATAAACTGATGTATTAAGATAGATTTTTCTGACAATAGAGCTCAAAATAAGAGCTCAGGAAAACAAAGACAAAAAGACTACCCAACAGTCTGCTTAACAAGATAGAAGGCTGGTAATAAAGGAGAAATCTAACAAAATTTCACAGTTCTGAATTCAAACATTAAATTAGAAAAAAAACCCAGATATATGAAGCAAGTGAATTCTCACACTTGAACAATAACACATATGCCAATAGGAATGTATAGAAAGAAGTAAAATGCGGAAGTTGGAGAGTTGATATTAACCAGTTTAAGTAAAATCTATGTGTCAAAATAAGAACTTCAAGCCCTTCACCTTTCTTCCTCAAATATTAATTCCACCTTATTCTATAGCTCTGAAAGCTACAAGATTACCAAAGATATGTAGACAGATGTCTAAATGGATGTGAAAATAGATATCCCCTAGAAAAGAGGTATTAAAAGGAATGAATTAATAACAGCTGCTGAGATATGCCAAAGAGTTTTGCAATCCTTCTCTTTACTGTTATCCAGAATAAGAGATGGAAATATTTAAACTGTGTGTTAAGAATAAATTTACGGAATCTGTTATAACAGGTGTAACTTCGGGCAGCTGGAGGAAGAAGTAAAACTGTCATTTAAAAGTCTTCTTTATTGTAATTTGATTGTGTGTGTCTTAATAGCATATAGACATGTTATCTATACATAGATACAAACATACACAGAGGAATTTTGTTGGGAGCAGAGGAAACTTTGAAAAGGACAAAGGAAGAAACAAGCCTAAATCCTTCCCTTCCCAGCCAAGTCTTGCCAAGGGGCTGCCTTTGTTCCTCCCATCAGCTTACAGCTTAAGAGAACTTTAGCTCCTTGTGTCTCATGAGGAAAGAGGATGTGAAATTCCTCGCTGTAAACACATGCCATCAGAGAAAAGTAGGACCTGAGACTAACAGTGAAAGAGATGATAAAAACTGTTTGATCTCCTCTTTCCAATAAATTTATAGCATTTTTTAGTTCAGCTTCGTCGTTGGTGTGTTCAACTCCTTGAAATGCACCCTTCATACTGTGATAGAAGGTTGAACTGAACTTACTGTGACTGCTGTTCCTGTTCTGTCTTGGCACTGTGCTGAAATGTAGTCCATGTTTTTGCTGAACATCTGCTGCTGAGTTCACCTCTGCTTTGCCTAATAAGATTTCTTAATCACAGTATTTTGTTTATTCAAGGTTTCTTATCAACAATAGGTTTTCACTCACTGGCCTCAGAATAGTTTTGTCGTACATCCCTAGCACCTGGTCAGATTACTCCAGGCGAGCTTTGCTCTTTGTAACTGTGTCTGGATTGCATTGCAACTAGTTTCACCATCCAGCTGGTGTTAAATTAGCCACTGATGCTGCGAATATGGCATTGCACGACTCACAGCTCACTTCTACAGTACAGTATTTTGAAGAGATTCAGCTTTACTAAAGAAGTTTTACTCTTCATGAGAGTTTTCAGAATTATTCCTGATATCCCGTTTCTTAGTTAGAAGTCTCTGGGTCCTAAGACCCTGTGTATTGATGCTTGTTTTCATTTGCTGCCTTCAAAGTAGGATTTGATTATATTCTCCATATGATTTATAAAACTGCCTGCGAACTAGGTGCACTTCATTTTTCTTTTCCTGTAGTATCACAATGGTGTATACTATGTATGGAAACTGGTAAGCGTTCTTTTTTTTAAAAAAAATCTGTTATGTCTTGTGGTCTGAACTTTCTTAATTTGAACATCTGTACTTTCTGTGAACAGTGCTTTGAGCATTTCTCTGCACATATCAGCCATATTTGCTGTTTAAAGGCATTTCTGTGGAGCTAGATCTGTCTCTCGGCAATCTCTCTTGAAGGCTTCAATCACATGTCCCACAAATAAGCCTGGCTCTAGTTAGCAAGTCTTTTATGATTCCAGTGCTGTGTGTGGATGCCAGAGTTCTCAGCTGTGTAATGTTATTATTGGTTTTGGATGTAAAAACATGTTATCATATTCCAGTTTCATTCATTTGTAGGTCATAATCCTCAGGCACCTTTATCTGCTGTTCCAGTGTTTCAGGCAGTATTTTTAGTTACAGTATCTCACTCAGCTCCTCGTTCTTTTCCGTGCCCAATGAGCTGTTTAAGGAATTTCATTTCATTTTCCTTTATCTTTATTTTTTAATGGTCACCTTTCCACACAGGATCAGTTTTTGCTTTGTACTGCCAGGTTTTTATTTGGAAATGTAGTAGTCATGGTTTGTGTTTGTGCTGACCGTTTTGTTTTCAGTCATGCTTTACATGTGATTTTGGCTCACAGCCATAAAACAAACATCCACATTTCCCCAGATTTATCCTGTTTTTTCAGGTGGATTATGGTTTCTTTATGTCTGTTTGCTCTAGCAGGTTGGGAACCTCCTATGCAGGTACTGGACATTCAGAAATACTGTGCTTACGGCTGTCTGGTAAAAGCCACAGTCTATGTACAGTGTACTGCATGTCTACACACAGTAAATTCAATATTATTCAGGAATAAACAGAAGTACCATGCTCTGGGTTCTTTCTGACACCTCCTGGAAACAGCAGATGTGCTTCTCCTGCCTACCTCCTTTCAAGAGCTGCGAAAATTATTTATTTCATATATTCTCCGCAATTGTTCTGTGCATATAGAGCAAATCCTCTGTAAAATGGAAGTGTTGGTACTGAATAACTCTATGGTGAATGCACACTTACTTATGTCTTGTAAAAAAAAAAAAAGCATCCTTTATTAAGACAAGTATTTACAAAGATACTACACTGAAACTGGATTCAAAACACTTTTTGTTTTGCAGCCTTCTCCCAAGGCCTTCCTCGTGCAAACTGTGTTTTCTCAAAGGTTCAATGTATGTTACTATTTGAAAGTCAGGAGGAGCTGTCAGTTTTACTAGAGCATGTTTAAACCAGTTGTATGTTAAGCAGCTCTACTGTATAAACACTGATTTATTAAAATTCTTTTTAATCAGCAAGCTGCATTTGGATATATGTGTGCTAATGGTTCAGAAAGCTTGTCAGTAATCTTAAATCTGAGCAAAATCAGAGCAAGGGAAACTAAAAAGTAAAAACTTGCAGTTGGCTGAGATATATAAAATAAATTACTTTCAAGGAAGTGTCAATCAAGTATTTAAAACTACCTGGCTCCTTAGGCACATCATCTCATTAAGTTTATTTGTAAGATGATGTTAGCTTTGAAGTGGCCCTTGTTATTCAAGGTGTTCCTGGCACCTCTGGCTGCTTTCTTCCAGGCTGTTATTTCACAGCCTGCCCTGAAACTCTAATACGAGTTAATCAATGAAACTAAAGATCTCCTTCGAACAAATGCCTAGACAAGAAAACAGTCTCTTGTTTTGGCTTGCTGTTACAAACTGTTGTACCCTACAACCCAGCAAATCAGTCCCCCACTGTGTGTTGGAAGCTTTGTTAAAATAAATTTCTCTAAGATGTGAATGTTATTCCAAGCAGAACACATAGACATACATGAAATTACTGACTTGAAGATAAGAAGCTCACTGGGAGGAAATACATGTCTCAGCTTAGCCTGATTTCAAGATAGCAGCTTGGACATGCAGGATTAGATTTGAAGAGGAATTGTGCTCCAAATCTGGGCCCTGCTTAAATGATTAGGTGGGAGGTAGGTATAAAACAGTTTTGTTCAAGGTCGCTAGACTCAGTAGTTTTATTTTTTTCTTAAAACACCTGCAATGAACACTCAGGTTCACTTTAATAGAAAGCATAAGTTTTCTCCAGACAGAATAATACTGAAGGACAAAAAAGAAACAAAAAAAGAAAATAAATACTTTCCTCGGAACAGATGTTGTAAATTTTTTTGTTTGTTTTATATGAAGGAATTCATACAAATACAAACAAAATTATTAACACTCAAGTCATCTCAGGCATTTGTTTTGACATACACTTATTTGCTGCATATGTTATGAAAGGATCTCATTACTTGATTTCAGATAAGAATTTGGACTCAGTCTATGGGTTGCTTATCTATAAGTACAGTTGTGCCAGCAATGCGAACTCTGAGAAAAATATCAAGAAGAAAGAGAAAGATAGATTTGGTTTCTTCTTGGTAGAGTTACATTTCATTGCAATGAGAGATTACAGTTATATAAAACATTTCGTTTCTAAGAAACTTTTTGTGCTTGACAAACTGTATGCATGTATGAATCATTCCACAGAAGTAGAACTATTTTCACCCAACACTGAAATGAAATCAACATGGCAGGTGCTTCAACAGTATGGTACAATAACTTTGGAAAGGAAGAAGGAAAAAGAGTGCTAAAATAAAGCTTTACAAAGAAAGAGTGTGATTAGCCATTCAAATTAGAACATAGAGATGCCTGACCTGTTTTTAGTTAAAGCTTTCCTTGTGAAGAAAATCACATGAAAAAAAACCAAATAATTTTGCTGAAAAGCATTCAATCTATATATTTTAAATCTTCCATCTTATCAATCAAGCTGGTTCTTTTGGCACCTAGGACTAAAAAAGGTAACACATATAAAGAGATAAAATTTATAAGCAGATAAAACCAAATGATTGTGAAGCACCCTGTCAGCTATTTGTAATGAGAAAGTTGCCAACAGCATTTTAAGAAGAAATACATCTTCGGATTTCTGCATATAGCTCTCGTGGTCAAATACTATGGCATAAATTCTTGACAGCTTGATCAAAATAGATTGTACTTGGCATTTTCCATATCTGAAGCAAAAGAAATACCATAAACAAGCCTTTCAGTTTATACCTCTTTTCATCACAGTATTTAGTAAGGATGCAGAACTTTTTCCTCTGAGCTGTCACTGGGACTCTCCTGCCCCAGGGTCTGATCTGCTGCACATGTGGACACCAGTGGCAAGGCTCCTGCTGTCTCTGGCCCCAGGACAGGATCCCCTCAGGAGCTCAGCAGTGTTCCACTTTCATTAGCCATGTGTTTGCTACTGAGTGGATAAACATATGCTGATCAGCCAATGGAGAAAATCTCTTTTGCAAACATTAAGTCTCATGATACACTTGAGAGTTAAGCAAGTTTTTATTATACTGATTTCACACACAGGCAACACCTGAGACATGAAGGTGAAATTAGGCTGCAAACAGAGCACTTGCCACTGAGAATGAAATCTAGGAATACCGTTGACTTACAATTCCCTGTTGTAGCTAGCAGGCACATTTCTTTCTCAAAAGTACTTAACACCAAAGTAACTTGATTTAAAAGTTTTCAGGACAATTCTATACCAATGAAAGCTACTAAAATGCTGCCTTGTTAAATTCCATTAAGCCTTAACTGCAGTACACATCTAGCATAGGTCAGTTTAAAGAATCTTTATTTCTTCTAAAGAATGTGAAGTATTATAATTATGCACATCACAGCTCAATTAATAAATATCCCTTATGCTTAAAAGTCATACTAATAATTTATGGAAGTAGTTGGAAGTACAACTTCTGCAAAGTAGGGAGTGAAGCGCTGCTCAGAAAACTATGCTGAAAAAGGGATCTTGATATTATTTTCACTGAAGAAAAACATTTGCAGTATTTTTTTCTTCTCTCCTGTAGGTTCTTAGTCTTTTTTCAGTGGCAGGAGATAACAACAAAAGGTACCATCACTAGAAATTTCAGTCTTACTATTAAAAACTACCTGCCTGAAAATAGACCAGAAAGAGATTATAACATTGGTCCAGTAAACTGAAGATGCCAATTGTTAATATGTATGATCAAGAGAGATGATACAATAATAGTTTCTACTTTGCAATTAGATTAAGGGTATTTGTATTTCAAACCCAGATTCAGTTTTCGTTACTGAAGCAGGAATGAGAATTGCAGCAGCAGTTTGAACTGCAAATCTAGAGAAAAACGTTCATAGTTGACTACACATCCAGCTAGATGTACAAGATGGGCTTCTTAGCAGTGTAGGAGAAAGTCAGTTTTGGATCTACACAGAACAAAGATGAAGGTCTGAGGTTATGCTGGGACCAAGGTGCTTCTGCTACTGCAGAGACAGGGTCAACCTCTTCTAACATTACAGTTGGATCTGCTAGCACTCAAGGATCAACATGAGAGCATCCATAATATTTCTCAGATAGTAGGGATTGATTTCTCAGTCTGAAATCTTTTTTGACAAGAGATTAATGTAATTTGCAGCAAAAATTTTAAAAAGCTATTAGCAATGCACTTCTAACTTTGGGGAGAGAGAAGCCCTACAAAGGGCTACCTAGAAAAAAAAGAGTCATTATCCATCAGTATTTTTTGATAAAGACTCAAGTAACCATCTTCCAAGGACGATTAAAGAATTTTTAAATTTTTTTTTCTCTTAGAAAGAGTTGGACAAAATTCTGTCTTAGCGTTCTTTTTATTCCATTCTCCTATGGTTTAGCGGTAATTCTCTTGCTATCGTAACAGTATTTAGAGAAAATGCTCTTCCCTGATCATTTATTCAAGTGAATCAATGCAGTCTATGACTCATGTTTTGACTTCACCTAACTGACAAAAAACATGTGCTTAAAACTATAGGTCTTGGTACTAGTTTGAGGCATAGATGATGTGGAATGGAAACAGAAGGAAATGGCCCTCTCCTGGATTCTGGGATGGGTCTCTACTGGAGCACTCATGTTTTCCACCAAGACTCTTTAGGACTTCATCCCTAAGACAAGAATGCAGTGCAATTGAAAACAGTCCAGCTGACCTATATCATACAGCAGATACGTACCTTTCCTGAAAAATGGAGAGTAAATGGAGGTTTGCCCATAGCTGATGTTAGAGTAGCCTCTTTTGTGACATTACTCTGCAACATTTTTGGTTTATCTAAAGAGCATGTTCTTTAAATACCAGCAAACTAAATCTCCTGGGACATGATGCAAGTCAGCCACACACAGTCTTTTTCAGGAACTGAGTTCAAGCCACGCTTTCTGAAGAAGTCACCAAGAACCATGATTTTATAAAACCAAACATGTTCTGTGTTAGACTTTCTGCTCACATTCAAGCAGCATAAGTGGAACTCTGGAGTTTATGCAAGCCCATTAATTTTAAATGGTTGATCCACACTTTTGATTCTTTCTTTTAAACTTTGCAAGCAACTAGAATGGCCATGACAGTGACAAAAAACCACTGGTTTGTTAGGTATAATGCAATGTAGGTTACTTCATGGTGTGACACCAGTGCACTTCAGTTCTGACCTTTGTTGTTTCAGGTATGTGTCACTGAAGACCTCATAAAATGTCATTAAACAAGCTGTCATCCAACAGTTGCACTTAACTCTCTGCGAACAAAATGGGCAGGATAAAATCACGCTTAGGAAGATACTGCATGATGATAAGTAGTATTTAATTTTGTACCTTTTTTTTTTTTAACTGTATGCAAAAATATAACTCAGAATTTCATGTTTTTCTAAAGATTCAAATGTATATTAAAATCACACATAACAAAGAGTTCTCCTGCTAGAACTTGCCAAATCTGCCTGGAAGCAAACCCACTGATATCCAGCCAGCCAGTGCACAGTACTCTGGGCTGAGATATTACCCCCAACTATTATCCAAACCCAGAAAAAGAAACGTTACATGAACAGTACCAGCACGTCCCAGCGATACAGGAAGAGCAAGGCCTTGCTGGCACTTCCAGAAAGCTTATTATTGGATTGCCCATTTCCAGGGATATTGTAAAATTTGGACAGATATCATCCTGTGTGAAAACAAAGATGCTTCTTCCTTTGCAAGTGCCCTCATACCCAGACACTTCATTGCATGGGGTGACAAGAGAAACTGATAAACTCCCTGAAATCAGGACTGTCCTGGTCACATGCTGAACAAGATTATTCTTATTTCAGTCACAGCCACTTCTGAAGCAAAATGAAATAGAGTGATGGCATAGAATAACATGCATCAAGTTTAAGAAGAGCTTAAGCAAAAAACCTTAACCAACTGTAATTTCAGGTCATTCTAGGCAATTAATCAATCTGCCTGCTAAGAATAATTCTGTTAAGTGTTTGTTCAACTCCCTTCACACCCAGTCTGTCTTCATGACCCATGCACATTCATGCATTTGAGTTTTCACTCATCAAGATGCTCACAGGAACAGTGATCCATTGCCACTGAAGTCAATGGAAAAAGGCTCTCGCTGATTTCCATTGGATAAGGCCCAAAACACACACTTTAATTTTTACACTGTACTCTCACACATCAAGCGTTAAATACTTGCACATGGGAGCAGTTGCACCCAGACTGACTATAATAAGTCGGTATGGGACATTGCTCAAAACACAGGACTACAGATGTCTCAGAGCTCTGTTAGAAAAGTCAGAAAACAGAAGGAATATAATGCAATTTATAAGACACAATCATAACTTAGCAATACAAAAATATCAGAATGCCAAATACAATTTTTGCAGTCCCTGAAAACTTGTAAGCACCTTGTACAGTAAAAAAATAAAATAATAAAAAATAAATAATTACTTTTTCAAAACAAAAAATATGCCTCTGTTTTGGTTCACCATGAGAAGGGAAAGAAAATGAACTTGTCAAATAAATTATATGCTGTGAATCACTTGCTCAGTTCTGTTCATTAAACCAAGCCTTTTATAAAACACATTGTTCTATATGAAAAATGCTTTTTCTGTTTCTTCCCAGCTGCATGAAGGTCTTCCATTCAAAATTTCACTTTATTCTGCTAATTAATTACATATGCCTTTGTAGCTCTAACTTTAAAATGTTATTTGAAAGAGAACATGCTTTTGAATCAATATCAATCACATTGTTTTATTTTCTCAAGGGAAAAGAGGATGCTCAAAGGAAATTAATCTTATGTCTACACTAACTTGTTTCCATACAGAATGTGCTTCCCGCCTTTGGAAAGTCTGCAGCATTGCTCACATACATTTACAAGTCTGTCTATAAAGAATTTTTGAAATAACTTCTGGGCTTTTATTTGACTGTTTTGTTTCAAGAAAGGTGAAGTTCAGAGTCATGTCCTTATAATCACAGAATTGATATTGTGAGTTTGCTGTTCTTTGTCCCTGGCACCTAGTTCTTGGTTACCCAAACTGCTCTCAGCAGAACAAGGTGGGACATGGTGGAGTTCTCTAGCATGTGATGAACAGTGGTAAAGACCAGCCCTGACACTTCTGCTTCATACTGTTCTCTCCATATTGCTGCCAACAAGATAAAAAAAATGTTCTACAGGAAAGTAATTTATAAAAATGAGTTTTAAGTATACCAAATAAAGAGGTTTTAAAGTGCACCTGTGGAGATTTCCTCCTGTATACCTCTATATTGCTTATTCCCAAAAATGTGATGTTTGTTATCATATTATTTTTTCAAAGACCACAAAATCACTCAATCATGTGAAAATTGTCTATTTATTTTTCACTTTTCAGAAATGGTTCCTACCCTTGGGACAGGGCAAAAGCAAGAAAAAATAGGCTGAATTTTATCCAGTATGTCCACATACTGGTAGTACTGATAAGTTGAAACCATATTCTAATTTATCTACTATATCCTGTTAAAATGATACAGCAAACCCAACAGACTACTGCATCACAGCTCTTATAAAAAAGTTTTTTGGGAAATACTACAACAAGTACATTTCAAAGTAAATATTGTTAGCCTCATAAAGAAATCTTCAGGTTTGGAAAGGTGAAACAGTTCTCCCCATATAAACAGTGAATCTTTGAGCAGTAAGCTGACAAAGTCCAAGCCCAAACCCAAAGTTCTGCCTCTCAGCCTAGGATTCCACAGGTAAACATGCTCCTCCCATTTTTGTTTTGGTTTGGTTTGTTTTTCTTTCTTATTTCCACTATTAAATGCTATTTTCTATAGACTGGAAAATATTTGATGGCAAGAAAAGCAGTGTATCTGAAAGTAAAGCTTATTAAATATTATAAAAATCCTATACATCATAGTATAGGAGTATTCTTCTGCACTTTTGAACTCCAGATTCTTCAAAGCATTGCTCCCCTGAATCTATCAAAGCAATGTGTACCACTGCTGTCGAAAGGATCTTATTCTTGATGCAGTTTATTTGATATCTTTTTGAGAGAAGAAAGTCAGTCCTGTCTCACAGAAATCTTTGAAGCTCATTCTAATTAGAAGGACCTCTTCTATTATTTTACTGTTTTTATTCACTCCACTCTTTTTCATGGCTAAAACTATTCCAAGAAAATGGTCTTAGCAGTTGGCTGCTTAGCACTTCAGCTGTTCCTGCTGCTTATTCTTCCCTTGAAGTTACACTCCTGTGTTAAAGGCACTGACCTTGTCCCTGTAACCATTGGTCCTTATGCAATAAAGCCATGCACTATAGACATCAGATGCAATTAGACTGTAAATCAAACAAGCAGGGGGAATGCCAGAAGTGGAACCATTATCTCTTCAGGCTCAATAACACAAATCTTAATAGCTTAAGTCAAAAACTAGTATGAACAGTAAGTTTTTCACTTGCTTCCATGATCTTATAGCTGCATCTATACTAATATTAATACCAGTGCTAATACTGATACTAATAGTAACAACAGCATCATACAAATTCAGGTAAACTGTCAGTATATCTTGGAGATTCCTCATTCATTGCTGACAACAGAGGCGTCAGCAATCTTCTGTTTTCCCTGTTTCTTTAGGAGATTCTTGTGTTCTTCAGAAACCACCCAGAGCCAGCGACACAACAGTAGTCTGACTGACCCAGAGCCTAAGCCTTAATATTGGCTGCTCAACACCAGCGAGTTGCAAACAGCTTGTGGGAGAACACACTAAAAGTGCAGCTCCACACATTTCCTTCTCTGTCAAATACACCAGCACTGAAAAGTAAATTTATACAAATTTATACAATAAATTAGGATTTTAAATTATTGTAGATAACTCATTATGGAAACAAATCAAGAACATTTAGTTTGTCTTAGACATTTTCTGTGCTGTCGGAGGGACCCACTTGTGTCTTTAACACACCAAACTACAGATGTTTGACTTCAGTAAGTCCATTCATTCTGCCCATATTAATATGATCATTGGAAGACTGTGGAAACTAAGTTTTGTGCTTACTGGATTCTCATGACTGTATTCATCCCATTTGACACCTTCATTTTTTTCAGATAAATTATTAAGATTTAAACTATATCCGTGGAACATATTTGCAAGCATTTATCTCATATGGATCTCATGGATCTCAGTTTTGGTGAAATAAATAAATTTTATTTTCTCTGAACCATTCTCAGTTACAAAAGGCCTCTGCATTTGATGTTAATCAGATGGATTCACTGGTGGTTGTCCTAACTTGACTGCAACTTAACTATCCGTCTCACTATATAAACATTTTTCTCAGAGGTACCAATTTTGTTATATGAAAATTATTTCTGTAAATTATTATTCACTTTGTGGTTGTTCCCCCTCTTCAAGCTCCAGTCATACTACTTTGTTCTTTTCCCTTCACCTCTGATCAAATTACAAATATGACTCCCAGAACTTCCTTGAATTGTATTACTTGCTTGTAATAACTTGCTTGTATTTTCCTGTGAGATATCTGGAAGTCAACAACCAAGTCTGGGTTGAAGAAAGAGTACCTTTGAAAAGGATTCTGAATACGAACGCACATTGTATGTCAGTCACCAGAATCCCCACTGATGTTTGAAGCACTACCTTTGGTTCAGGAAATGCACTGCCCGCTGAAAGAACATTCAGAGGAAATATCACTATATGTGTGCCTTTTCCAGGATTTTCTCCAGATAGATAGCCATCAACCACTGACAAAAACAAGGAATACTAATCTAGAAGGACATTTGATCTAAAACTGCCTCAGTTTGTCAATTTGGTCAAGATGGTCAGATTGTCAATCTTGACCAAAACATCTCTCCTTAAAGATGGTTCAAGATGTTCTGTCTTTCCATATTTAACTCTTTCTTGTGGTCACTACAAAAGATAAAGATTTAATTTCTTTTCCATTCTATTAGTAGCTGTCCTTATTGTCATTGTAGTTCAATGAACATTTCTCTAAGCCCATCCAGCTCCCCTTCTACCTCCAGCCTAAAACAGATACTAACTCTTTTTGGAGCACGATCTGAGAGACAGTGCATTCCTTTCAGCTCTATTATGAGAGACAGTGCATTCCTTTCAGCTCTATTATGTGTTCTCTTGACAGCCCTTTCATCTGCTGAAGAGCTTTCTCAAAGCCATGTCTGTGGTGTCTTGTGGATACAATAGGGGCATGACATGGATAAAGCCAAGTACTTGAGTTAAATTACAGAAAAAATCTTTTGTATTTTCTTATGTGCTTGCGTAGTTAGTTGCCATGCTTCCTTTTGAACTAGATGTGGACAACAAGACTGTCATGATCTGGTCTACTATCACAGATACAGTTCCCCAAAATTCCAAGGAGAGTGCTTCGACCTTAGATACATCAGTTCCTTTCTGCTTTTCATGCACCTTTTAATAAAAGTTTAATTACATTGTACCCTTAGGTTCAATGCAGTACTTTCCAAACTTCTGTAATAAAAGCTTCTAATCAACTTGTCCTGATGAATTTAATGGGAACATTTACTCCTAGTACTACAGGGGGTTAAAAATTCAGAGTTATCTTACAGACATCTGCTCCATTCAGTATCTGAGGTATATTCAAACTACGGTTCATAGAATAAGCCCTTGTACAGCACATAACTTGTACAGCACATCACAGCCAGCTTAAAAATTATATAGTTGACCACGGCTCTGTCTCATTTACACATACAATAATTTGGGCTTGTTTTGCTTAAGTACTTTGCTGAACTGCAATATTCAAATATCCCTACATCTCGACTTTATTCATTTCAAAACTTCAAGAATTACAGAATTCTCTAAGGAGTCTAAGCAATGCGTGCATCTCAGCAATGCATGCTATAAAAAAACCATCTGTATTAAACTCACCTTCTGTGCTCCACACAGATTTCTTATAAGAAATTCAAACTACTTCTGGTCTGAATCCAGAATATTTAAAAGATTGTCTGCATTCGTGGGAAGACCATTGAGGCCAACAGTTCTGCTATTTTGCCACAATGAAACTCTTCACCAGAAAGATGTATTTCATCTGAACAGAAAACAGTGTTTCCTCCTGGACACACTGAAGACTACATATTGAATCTTCATTATTGTGCATAAACCAGGAACTAAGATATCTCACGGAATGCATTGCATTCCAGATAGATAAACTCAAGGCTGAATTTTGGCTTTATAAAGACATGATGACTGAACACCCCACTCCTCTACCTCCCCACTCCATACACTGGCAGGAACAAAATGGTTCAGCAATATTTTTTGCCTGAGGGATTAGATTCTAGCATTAATTTAGCCACTAGCATAAATTCTCTCAGAGGTTGTTCACTCTTTATTTCCAATATATTCAGAATACCTATAGCTTTCCGCAAGATACAAAAGCTAAATGAACTAGAAAGAATGGAAAAAAATTCTTTGGCTCCACACTGAGAAACAAACAGTCACTGTTAAAAAGATGGAAAATGTATGGTGGAGACAAAAGGGACAGTGAAGCCAAACCACCAGCCTTATACGATGGGGGGGGTGTGGGGGGGAAGTGATTTATACATTTTCATCATGCTAACCATGATGTGACTTTAGGGAAAGCTTCCACTGTGCATCTTGACAGCCAAAATCGATTGGAAATAGCATGGTGTGCTGGAATGCCAGGCCAGTGATGACACTCACAAGTTTATAAGCAGCCAAAATGAACATACATACTTTGTGTTACAATGAATGGTGTCTCTGTATGTCCAATATCTCCTTATGAGAATGTATTGGAGTTTATAGTCTTCTTCTATGATTTTCTCTCCATGTTTAGCTCCCTTCAATTTTCTTTTTAGATTAAATGACACTGTGATAGGATGTGGTCAAATGATAAGGTCAGAAAAAAAATTGTCTTTGAGTACTGAGCAATAAATCATTTGAAGAAATTAGAACAAAGGTTGGTAGCAGAATTTTCTCACTATCTTGTGAGATAAAGAATGAAGCCTGGTTATAAATAATTAATGCAAAGTAAAAGTTGAAACCTGTAATACAAGGAAGGTGCTACCTTAAATATATCTTTGGCCTTGTCAGATATAAGATTTAAACGATTTAGCAAGCATGTACTTGATTTGAGTGTATAATTACAATGATTACATATGCTGATAGGGTAATTGAATTTGCTAATGACAATTAGCCATTTGCACATAAAATTACCTAATTAATGTGCACAATTTCAAATGAAAAATGGTGTCCTTCAGAGGTTTTAAAAAATCATTTTCTGTATTCTGGAACATGGGATTAGTGATAGCAGTTTACTTTGCTACCCCACACTGATCAGCATTTTTGTAATCCACAGTCTTTAATCAGATAAGCATACTCTTCCACAACTGCATAGCACATGTACCTAGCTATAAAGAACATCGGTATACACCATGTCTTTACCTCATGAGCTAAAAAAAGCTAGAACAGGAAGTTTTTCTGCAATTTTGCTGGTTAACTACTCCTAAGTGGAACGTTAATCATACTCAAATAATGGAATAGAGGAGACTACTGCTAACTACTACTGCCATGCTTACTCTCATGGTGATCTCTTAAAATTCTTTTGAATGTCTGCTTGATTTTGACCAGTTTAAGCTCTGGAAATTCCTGGTACAATGCAGTTCAGGAGGCACTCTGCATTCACCATCACCACAGTGCCTTGCAAGAAAGACAGCAGTAATGATGCACACCAGCCATCCCCCAAAATAGCTCATCATTCCCTTCTGGCTGTCATTTTTGTTTCCATCTAGATGATCATAAGATACCAGTCAAAAATCTGGAAAATTCATTATCGCAAACAGTTCCAAGGAACACAGAAGTTAGAAGAACTGTGAATATGTCAGAGAATGACATTAGGTGAGATCGCTGAATTTCAGTATCACATTTTCTATTACAAACAATATTAATCACTTACAGAGATCCCAAAGCACTTTTCCAAAGTAGTAAAAATCATAAAATAATACAAGCCAGAAGCTTTCACTGTGATCATGTCTGGCCTCCCACATAATACATTCCAGGAGACTTCATCATGCCATTCTTATCAATTCCTAAAGAAGCAACAGAGGCAAAATTGTCTTCTTTCCTATTACTCAGTAAGTCAGCAGCACACTTGCAAATGCAGCTCAGACTCCGGACTTCCAGCACTGTTCTTAGTCCAAGAACAAATTCTTATGAGGTACGATAAATGAGAAGGGGAAGGTATTGCACAAAAGATTTTGAGATCAAACTTTATTTGCAGGGATCTGTAGCTGTACATTAACTTCAGTGATGAAAGTTATTTTTGTGAGAAAAAAAGGAAAAAAAAAACACAACAAAAAACAAAACCAAAAGGAGGGAGCAAGAAAAAAGAAAAAGAATGGGCAGCTAGGAAGAGCAGTTATGGGATCTCCACACAAATTTCCTCCTCTGGGTGGAAGGATGATTGAACACTAGAACAAGTTGCCCAGAGGTTGTGAAGTCTCCGTGTTTGGAAAGACTCAAACCAAAACAGGACACAATCCCGAGCACTCTGCTCTAGCTGATCCTGCTTTGAGCAGGGGGTTGGACTAGGCAATCTCCAGAGGCTCCTTCCCACCTTAGCTACTCTGTGATTCTGCTATAAATGTTAGAGCACTGAAGGCACTGTGCAACAGATTCGGTGTGTTTCAAAGTTACCAGAGAAATCACTGTCATTTCACTGTGAATACAGTGCAGACTAGTCATTTAAAGAGATTTCCTACAATGAGTTAATCTTTTCCCTCAAACCTCCTATTCATGACACAGAGAGGCATAAAAGACCACCAAATTGCATGGAATACTCTAATAATAGGGATTCCTACTCTTGAATCTATGAAAACCCAACATTTTACTTCATTTTTAGGTGTCTTGCCACTGCTCCTCTCCCACTACATCCTGATATGCAGCATGTTCATCATTGTTCAGTAAGGTTCTATTGCCATTACCTAGTGAAAATAGTAGCTTAGCCTACAAATAACACTCATCACTAACCATAAAAAGGCATCATATACAAGCACTTATGATATAATCTATACCTAGATTTTTAGCTCAGTAGCCAGACACTTCAAAATTTATTTAATTTCTGTGTATGTTAAGAGCAGGAAAAATGGTCATCTAGACATAGGTCAGGAACTTTAGTTTCTCTTCTTGTATCTGCCATAACATTTCTACGGGTTAATGTAAACAAATCTATGTTACATATAGATCAGTAATAATCTGAGAATATTAACATTGTCCTATTTCAGAAAGGTGCTGGAAAACAAGTTTGTAATGCACGTGAGAGTCTTAAAGGTAATAGGAACACACTGCATTGTTTTTGAGTCACAGTTGAAAAAGACATAAGGAAATTTTATTATTAGGGTTGTTATTTCACACTACTTGCAAATTTAGGTTGAATTCTGCCAACAGTTGTCCTTCCCTCTGTTCTCAGAAAAGAAGACAGGGAGGACTCAGTTCAGAAAACTGATGGATATTCTGCATCATGCAGTACGCCAAGGATGACAGCATGCCCTCAGGTTTTGACACTGTACTGGTTTATTCCTCTGCTGGAGTAAATTCATACTCACTTCTCACCTCTCTGGAGGGCGTGTTGTTATCACATTGTGAGAAAGCAATGGCCATCAAAAATACAAGGTCTTATTCTATCACAGTGAGAATGTTTCATTTTAAATATGTAGTTGAACTTTCACTAGATGCATTAGAAAGTGATTAAGAAAGGACAAAAGAAGGATTTTATGCAAACAGCTCTGTCTGTAGGGGTTGAAAGTGACCTATGTGTATTGCATCAGCCCAGTAATTAGATGTGTGTATAATTCAGATGCTTTTCTTCAAATCCCTTACCTAAATCATGCAGAGAATAGATGTGAACATGGGTATCACATCTTGCAGGTGAACATCCTATTCACTACAAGGTATTCTGCAGGTCTTTAACCCCAAAGCATTCCTTTAAAACTCTCCCACTTCCCATAGGCACCTGTGAGATGAATGAGAGTATGCTACAATTTCCCCAGTTTTCATGAGGTGCTGCCATTTGTCTTGCAGACAACTTAAACATGCTAAATTCATATATAGATGATTAAGCTTATAGGCTGATTTAAGGCTTTGGATTCCTTTCATTTCTTGCTCTCTGGGAATGTATTTGTAATGGGTAATTTTCTTGAAGTTATAGCTCCCTAACACCACAAACAATCTAATTTCACTGACAAAACAACTTCAGGATTATTTTTTTTTCCAATTACAAACTATGGTTTGTGTTAAAAGATAATCAAGAATCATAATCTGGTTTTGTTACTAATCTGAAGTTATGGAACACATACTATGTATAACAGGCCATACTGAGATACCTTTATTTCTAATGGGTTCTATTTTTCTTGGAAAATGCCTCAAGACCAACACATTCAATGCTAGGGGACTAAAAAAATTGTCTATACAGACAAGGCATCAGTTGGTTTTGTCAATGGCTACCTGCAGCATTCCAATTCTCATAAATAGCAAATGCCCCAAACCTTAGAAGACATGACAGCAGCCCCAGGTGCAACTTCCCTTGCCAAATTACTCTGTTCAAATTGACAAACTACTTTAGGAAAGGGTAGTAATTATCTTTAGAAACACTGCAACATGGGAGAAGCTTGATTTAATTTAATCAGTAGCACTGTAAATTAAAGTTATGATACATGCTTTAATTATTCAAAGCACAAATGTTCTTCTCAGAAAAATTTCATTAGGGATCCAGTCATTGGGAAAACCTAGTCATATATGAGTTTTCTTGCCACAGTCACTATGAATATTAGGGGGGGGGTTTGTGAGAATTTTAAGTAATTCTGTTTTGCTAATGATTAAGTCCAGCTATGTTAGAATTGTATGACTGATAGAATAATTATATACTTTACTTGTAGTTAATTATGCATTAAATTTACAAATTCACACAATTATATTATTGCAGTTTTTGCGACTGCTTTTGGCCCAGTTCCTGATATTTACTCTGTTATTCCTTCCCATCCCAATCACAGAATTTCATATTAATATAGGACTCTCATTTGCGACACTGATTAAATCAGTTAATCACTTATCCCTACCACCTGAAAAAAGTCACATTGCATAAATGGTTCATGTAAGGTAATAAGAACAAAACTATGCTTGAAAGAATATTGATAAAAGTATTATTTTTGAGGTAATTCCTAAAACCAGGCAAAATAAGTAGGTTAACAACAGCACTAGGTTAGTGATCATTACAGTGCTTCACATTTACATAACATTTCTAAATATTTCATAATATATATACATGACTAAATTAAACCTTAAATGCTTCCAAGAGACAAAGGAATAAATTACACTCACCTTAGAACTGTATGTTCTAAGACAGAGAAATGTTAGATCACTGAGTGAAGCTAATGTTTAAAACAGCAAGGGGGGAATCCTAGAAGTCATGCTCTTGAGCCTCGATCAAACTAGTAGTACTGCTAGAACAATACTAAAAAGGTACAAATTAACAGCCAGTTTCTGGTTGATTTTGTGTAACATCTATTAGGGGAACTGTCTTTAATTTTAGGTCATCCTACTCCTGGTAAACAAACTCTCCTGTCCCCCCATCCTCAATGTAAAAATATTTACATCCTCAATGTAAAATATTACAAAAATAGCCAGGCCTAAAGAAGATTCCTTGCATCAAATCCAGTCAGTTGTGAATCTTATAGAATCAATTTGCTGCTTTAGGATTTCTTTGCTGTTGATTTTTAGTGAGAAATTGAGTAGTTTTCATATTATAAAATATATTGCCATTATTGTTAACAAAGAACCTAAGCTACACTGTGTTATATGAAAACAGTCCTGAGTTCTGACAAAATATATCAACTCAGAACATGATCTATGCTGCTGATCTATGTGTACATCTGTTTCTTACAGTAATAGGCCATAGCTTCACACACTTTAAGAAGAATTGAGTCCTCTTCCCATGCTGTTCCTCTTTTGTGCAGAGAAGCCACCTTAGTTACAACTAGATTTGCTCCATCCTCACCCCTCCCTGCCCCAAAAGCATGGCAAAAATTAGGATGGAGTATTTTAGCACCAGTAGCTTTTTAATGTGCGAGTGATCCTATGGTTTTAGTTACAAATTTCTCATTAAAACCAGAGGGAGTCTCAGCTGTCCAAAATGTCTGGGTTTTAACAAGATCTAATATAGCTTTAAGAATTACAGATAACCTGAAAAGTTTAGCATAGTGATCAATGCATGAAGAGTGTCTTTGCTGCTCACTACTTGATCTCCTCTCTGCAGTCATTGAACATGACATTTCTTCCTCATGGCAATCAGTAAGACAATATTTAAGTCATTTCAAGATGCTGTCCCTTTGACTTGTTTCCCTTTGGTTTCCACAAACAAAACCAGACACTATTCATATTCCATATGGCCTGATTATACTCAGGGAAAATCATACTCATTCTAAGAAGCAGTCATGGTAAATACACTTAATCTGAATCATGGGAAATTAATGTCCTTCATGATGCTAAGAAGCCCCAGTGCTGGAATGACACTGCCTCTTGATGAGACCTAAGGACTAAACTTCTAGCTACTGGATTTATAGAAAAAGATTCAACATCTCCACCTGTAAGACTGTAATAGTGGGGGGCTGGAGGGGTTAGCTCAGGTGTCCTGGGTCACTGTCATATTCAGTATTACCTTCCATCTTTCAAAGCCCCCTGTGGTTCACATGTGTGAAGCATCTTGGTACACAGTGTTGCCACAAAAAATGTTCTCCATTCGCAGCCCAGTAAGTGAAATGATCTCTGTTTCTACAAAATGTGTCAGTCTCTTTGGATGAAAGTTCGTAGGTATCCTCTTCAACTCTATTACTGACTGCTGGATAAAGAGAGGACATTTTGATATTCCTCCTAGCATTTTTGTGCAATCAAACCCTCCTGCACTGCATATTCTATCATCACCTTCTAATGACTGGAGATGTATAATCAGACCTCATAAATGAGCCATGCTGCTGCATCATCTATAATGAAATGTATTCTTTCTTATATAGCAAAGCAAGGTGCATCTGGCTTCCATGCTTTTAGCAATAGCATCAATCCAGCTAGTGTACATTCAGTCCTTGCTGATGCACATTCCTGTTAAGCAACATTTCTTTTAACTCTGGGGCAAATGATTACTAACATAAACTCAATACATCTACAAATCATTTAAATGGGTGGCTGCAAAAGGACATAGAACATTATGTTGGCTAGAGGAAGTGTCATCTACAATGGGAGGCTGCTATGTAAAGTTTATTTAGTGAGTGCATGATGATCACATCAGTCAGGATATTACGATGTTGGAAGCAATTACTAATTATGATACACAAGACTCAAAAGTAAAAGCAATTTGAACTGCACAGAGGAGGATAAAACAAGCTCATAAACAAGCAGCTTGCCTAAAAATATTCTAATGTGAATTATGGTGTGGCTTTTGTTGTCTCCTCCTCCAAATATATCATTTTTGTGTTCATGAAGGACATTAAAAGTCACAAAATAATGAGTGGGTGTTAAAAATAGAGTAGAGAGACCACGATACAAAGAATGCATTTAAATTCCTGAAGACAATTAGCCAAATGGTTTTTTTTGAAAGCTGTCATCTAGAAATTTGAATAATTGCTAAAAAACTAGTTCCCCCCCCCAATATGCAGAAGTTATGTGTAATCAGATTCTCAAATGGTATATTTCTATGTCATGTCACAAACAGAAGATTAGCTAACATTTTATAAAAACATTTCTCACTTGGTTCATGTCACACTAGTAGAGGATGACATAATTGGCTGTGGTTGTTGCAGTCCAACATTTTGTGACACACTGGATCTGCAAGCATTTTGGGGACACGCTTACAAAGACACCCACAGACACCTCAGGTGAGCCCATCCATAAGTCCAAACTCATCTCATAATGTTGATGACATCAGCACCTACTTGTTACAGGTTTCAGACACCTCCAAGGAATGTCGGGAGGAAACAACTCAGGTCCGTGCTACCAAGTGAAGTGATGACCAAATGACATGCAGTGCAAATGAAATTAGAACTCAATGCCTTGCCAGGATATATGACTGTGAAGTTCATCACAGTAAAGCCCTACCACATTTAAGGTAAAGTTGAACAGAAATCTGTGGGCCAGCTGAACTCCAGAACCAAGCTGACTTCTCCAGTCAAACCAATGCACTACATGTCTTCGTGAAGCATTACGTGAGCTATCTCACGGAAAGCTGAAATAAGTCCCAACAGACACAGATTTACACTGTGTTATCTCTTAGGTTTTCTGCTCCTTACGTTAGAAGCTTGTTGCTCAAATGCATATACTTTTGATACTGTATCAGAAGACTGAGATGACAATGACCTGTAATTTTACCATCTTCTTCCCTAAAAAACTTGTGATCTTCACTCCTGTCTCCTCGTCTCTCAAGTACTAAGTATTTATATATTATATTTATGATTTTCTTCTTTGTGGTTTTCTTCTTTCTTACCTTTGCAGCTCAGTGTCTTATTCTCACTATTTCTGTCTGGTTAGAGTATTTCTGACCGATTCTTTAACATTGCATCTATTGTATTCATCCCCTCTCCCAACTTCTCCTTGTGTTTATGAAATGAGTTTTCTGTACTTATATGACAAATTATTTGGATTTATAACCCCAAGTACAGTGAAGTAATACAGGAGAAGCTAAAAGACTCTGATAGATAAATGATGCTGTAAGTTAACAATTTTAGTGTCTGTAATGACCTGCCAGTTATATACTCTCTATGCAGGTAATATGTGTAAAGAATATAGAGCTAAAAGGCTTTGCACATAAGCTTAAAAGAATCATAAACTTATTTTATGCATAGCTAAGATAATTTTAAACTCATCTTCTAGAAGAAAAAACAAGTCAAAACACATCCAGCAAAATTCAGAAAGTTGACCTCCTTACCCCTGACGTATACGAAAACCTTTGACTTTGTGTAGATATGGTCTGGGAATCTGTAGTCAAGCCCTGCATCTTAGCTTGTGTCTGACTAGGTGGCAGTAACTTCATAACCTGCCTGAACTCAATCATCAGAGCATGTCTGGCTGTGCCCTAAGCATATATGCAGGAGAGCAAAGTATTAATGTCTGTAATTTGCAGGCAAAGGAGAAGCTATAAAGGCTGTGCAAGGTCATAACAACCCTAAGCTCCTTGGAATGTTAACAGATTTTAATTTGAAATAAATAAATAATGTTGTTTATTTTCCCTGTGAATTTTCTTTTTACTATGATGACATCTGGTTGGTTTTAAGCTATTTGGACTTAATATCCAAGTCCTGACTACTGTACACACTTTTAAGATACAACACAAGGTCAAAGTTAAAATGAAGAGCTCTGTAAAGCATCTTTCTCAAGGAAGGTGCTACTCTGTCAGAAGCTTATCACTGTATTACAATTTCCAAGAATTTTTAATTTAAAAAAGTTGCAAATACTTTAAACTCAAATTATCAACATTTTTAATTTACCCCTACATGGTTTGTTTTCAGCTTATAAAACTACCTTAAATCCTTTAATCTGAAAAGATTGGAGCATTTAAAAAAGGCTTAATTTTGCAATAAATTAAATGGAAGTGACATTTCAACATCCTACCCGTTTTTTCTCATGTTTCAACCCACTTTTACAAATGTCTTTTAAATGTGTAAGATTGAATATGCAGCAGCCATTTTATCTCACATAAAGGCTTACATCTAAATGACAGTAAAAAAAAAAAAATCTGTTATGTAGAATAAACTATTATTACCAATCTTTCTATTGCCCAGGGAAAATATAAACAGTGCATTATGCTGAATATATTCAGTTTTATATTAGTGGAACTAGGCTGGCAATATCACCTGACTATCTGGCAACAATATAAAATCGTCAGAAATAAAGTTTCAAAGCCTTTTGGAAAATTCTCAGCAAGTACACATCATTTCAGTGAGTTGTCATGGGACTTACATTCTGAAAGTTCTCTTTCATCAGAGATTATTTATCCATATTTTGAGAAGGCGTAGGATCCATCCAAAACCAGGGATACCATCTCAACCTTCAGGCTGATGGAATATTTTTACCAGGCTTGGACTTGCCTCTAGCATCTCTCTTTATCCATCTCTTTATCCATCTCTCTGATCCGAAAGCATCGAACTTAAAATCTATGCCTCATCCCCTTCTACTTCACTGTTACCTCATAAACAAAAATAAACAGAGGTGAGATGCCCATTTTGCATCTTTCTGCTTAGGGTAACTGAAACAGACGAATGCTGCATATTTCTGTTTCATTACTGGAGAAAATAAAATGCAGGGTCTTTAGTTTTCAAGAATGCTCAAGGTTAAGTTCCAGTGCTGCCCAAATCAAGTATCCTTTAATTTCATCCCCTGATAGGGATTATTGCAGAAGAAGTAACAAGTATGAGGGCAAATATTAGAATAACAGAGAACAAATAAATTATAAACAGAGAGGAACTATATGGGGAATAATACAGATTATTTTCCACTCAGAATTAAATCAGCTTCTAGAAATAATTGAATACTGAAATACACATTTTTCTGAGAGCAATAACAGCAGAAAGGCATCCTTTCCTGCCCTGTAGATCATATACTGAGAACATTCTGGTTACTATTTTATCAGGAGCCTTTGACCACATTTTTAAATATACTTCTTAAGATGATTTATCATTTGCACTCCCATCCTCAGTCCATGATATATGCATTTGCTCCAGACTGTTAAAATTGTCTTCAGTAGTTGAGCTTCATTCACTTTGATATCCAAATGAAATAAACGTTATCAAGAATCAATGAAATATTTTAATAGAATCTGGATTAATGTTAATAAAATAGTGCCATTACACCAATGTATGTAACACTACATTTTTTTGTCCTTTTGTGCTTCTAGTCATGCTTCTTTTCTTTAATAATTTAAATGAGTAGAGACACAAACCTGCTGTAGTAAGCCTCACATAGGGGCTGTGCTTTAACAGCTAGTGGACTAGAGTTTGAGTCCTAATTCACTTTTTTGTTTCCCCAAGTGCTATTTTTACACAATTTCATATTCTTATAGCAGATTCTAGTACTATAGGCATCAAATAAGACAGTTTCTGCATGGTGACAGTTAGGCCTTCTAGCCAGAGAAACAAAGGGGCATGGAGATCTAATGAAGTGTCTTGTCCTCTAATGAAGTGTCCTTTTGTCCACATAAAATGGCATAGCATGGTTGTAACTGGAGATTTGGATGTATCTTGGGTCTGCCAGTTAGAGGCTTAGGAAAAGCAAAAACAAAAAAACCCCACCCACTATTTCTCTTTCTTTGTTTGCTTCTTAATGTCATTTAAGTGAAATTGAAATATAATGCAAATTATGTTTGCAGTGTTGGGGAGAGCACAGACAGCAGTGACTCCAAGGGTCCAATAGAGATGCAGAAGATACACCTCCAAGCGCTCAGGGCAGACCTGTAATTTAATACTAGTTCCATTGTATAGACTATTTCTGAACTGAACAGTCAAAATAGCTGTAAATTAAATTCTTGGGACAGCAAGGAAAAAGGTTATATAAGGATGAAAGAACTCTAGAAAACAAATACTAAAGAAATTGACACCTTCTGTGGACCTTTATTGAATGCTTTGTGGATGTCAAGGTAAAAATATTATGTTTTCCAAGTCAGTATTTTTGTTCGTATAGTGTGTCAACTTCCTTCTTCTCTTTCCTTATTTTCTTTCATTTGTCTACAACAGTGCTAATTCACTGATTTAAATGTGAGAGAATTCCAGACCTCCCTCAAACTTGATTAAATATAATAAATGGTTCACCACAGAACATTTGCTTAATGCACTTATGCACAGTCAATTGTCTTCACTTACAATGCAACATTACACATTAAACTTAGCAAGGATCATATGCTCTGCCTGCTCTTTGGATAAAGTGTGCAACACCGACTTCAGTATGTTTTACACCATACAGTATATCTATCATGTTATAATTTACTGAGCACAGAGTAGGGAATGAAGCAAGAAAAACCTCAGTATTTTTTTCTGATAGCTTTAGCTCTTGGGTGACTTGTGTGTAGACTGCATCCTATCATGCAGATACAGAGCTCCAGCATTATTTCAAATAAATCCATAAAAACACACTCAGGATTCTAATATGATGACTCACAGAACTGACAAATATGGAGACTTTAAACTCTAGGTCACCTGGCTCAAATCCCACTTAGGCTGGTGGCGAGTGAAAGTCATATATATGACTATCAGTCATATACCACTGATGAATGCGTTTCCTCTTACTTCAGAAGAAAACGGAGATTAGGAAAATCCATATCCAGGTTTATCTTTCCAGTATTTCTCCCTTCTATTAAATGTCTTAAAGCACATCTTCTCAAAATTAATTCAACCAACATTACTAAATAGTGTCTACAAGTGGATTATAAAAATGCTAATCAGGTTGTATGCAAGCAACGTCAATTTTATAAAAAAATAAATAAAGAAATATGGGCACCTACCTGCTATCATGCCATACTTGGATTTCAGTAAGCAAATATACAGTTGAATGTCATTAGAATCAAGGATTTGCATGGCCGCAAAATGTATGCAATTATTTGGCAATTCATTAGCACAAACTAATGCAGATGTGATTGATTCAACAAGCGTAATCATTTCATACAGGTGCAGGCTTTGAAAATTTGACCTGCAGTCAGCAACGTATCAGACTTAATGAGTTTTATGTCTAGGGGAAAGGAGACCACTCTTGCAAATAGCCCAAGGGCATAAGCCACACCACAAGATTAAAAATGTTGCCACAAAATAATCAAATCAATCAGCAAAATCTCCTAAATTTCTGTAAGACAAACACCCATTGAGGGAAGATTCCTGGTTTTGCTTTTAAGTAAATGGCAAATGTAAATACAATTGTGCATTAGCAAGATTTAAAGGGGGACAATGAAAAGGCAAGGCAAGGCAGAAATTTGACCCACTGACCGCAACCATGTTGCATTGTGTCGTTGTGTGCCACTTGTAAATCTGAGCTGTGTGTCCAGATCACTTTACCTACAGGGTGAATGCAATAAAAGTTAAGGTGGTGTCTTAAGAAAATTGTGCATCTATAAAGAATTGTGATAGAAATGCCAGAAAAGTCAACAAAGAAATAGTAGAAATAACAGAGACCATCAGGGAAAATATTGGGAATCTGTTCTGAAAGGAAAGGCTAATAAGCAAACCTTCCAGGTATGAAACACTTGAGTGACAAAGGACCAGAAACATAAATTTAAAAAGCCTTGTGCTATTTGATTTCTATTGCACTGAAATTTGATCCATTGTCCCAAAACATCTCCCATTGTGAGCTACTTCAGTCATAAATCTGAGCTGTGTGTCTAAATAGCCTAAACTCAATTGTGAACACAAATGTAAACATTTGTATCTGTCTCTTCCCAGAACTCTATAATGAGCATGGTATGCTTAGGCAGACTGTGTACAAAGTATTTCAGGATTCTTCAGCTGTCTGAAATAGGTAATGAGTTATTTTCTGTTCTATGCAAAGGAGACTACTTTGTGGTTTCTCATCAATGCTTCAGAACAGGAAAGAACAAAACCAATTCAAATCTAAAATTTAGACAATTTGGATTGTAAACAACTATTAGCAATTTTTAATGGAAAATACAAAATACACTCCCTCTTTATGCCCCAAGAAAGTTTTTGAAGAGTGTTAAAAACTGGAGGAAGTTACTTGTAGATAGAAGCTTCTATTTGCAAAATGAGTTGAAAATTAAAGAATCGATCATCCTCTTACAATTCAATAATAAGGTATTTATTCTTTAAATGTTTTTATTACATGGGAGATTTAATTCAGCATGTTTCATTGCATAAAAGATCAGAAAGCAATTCTGAAAACTAATATGCGAGCTTTCTAAATGGGAGAGTTTGGCTAATTTGTATCTGGGGATACTAATTTTTTGTAAAAATAACTTGAAAAGATATTTTTGTCTTGTTCCTGTCACTCTGAAGCGTTTTGTAATCTGAGTTGTTATTAATGTCTCTTGTTAATCTTGGATGAATTAGGGAGCCAGGATCTTTGAGGCTGAAGTCAATTATGTATGAAGAGAGTCCATTATTTACAGCACCATTATGTCCCCAGTTCATCTATTACACAAGTCTATTCCTATCATCTGGAAATTACCCATCCTTATTAACTAACATTTCTGAGTAAATTAAAAAATTGTGACTGAAGTAAATCACATCCTACTCAGCAGAACTAGATAGGAGTCTAGTTTATTTCATTTCTTGTGCTTTTGAGTCTCTTTGAGAGGACATGATTTTCAGTAGCAGTAGAGGCAAAATTTCTGTATACGCATGGCAAAATAGATTCAAACATTTGCTTTCACCTTGCAGAAGAAGTTGTGTCCTCGAGAGCACACAGGGTCCTTATGGGAATGGGGTCCTTATGACCCTATTCTGTGATGTTAGTATGACTCTTAATAGCAAAATTTTGAAGCAGGAGAACCAGACTAAAATTATTTTGTATAGTTTGGATAGTTATTCTGTTTATTTTTTCCCCCTGCTTGAGCTGTGAAATAACAAGACATTGATCAAAACAGTATCATAAAAGTCACAAAAGCTGCTTGGCAAATTGCCTTTATTTTAATTACTCAGCATACTAAAGACAGGAGTACTGAGCAGTTCTCTTGACCAATCCTTTGACTTTCTTTCATTTTCTCTTCTAGTGGAATGTTCTGTTCCAATTTTGTAAATTTTAGTTCTATCTCCTAACAGCTGCAACTACAATTATCTGGTTTTTTAACTATATGAAGTTACAGTATGGAAATATGGAAAAAAAGTGGGAAGCAGAGAAGTGTATGTTTTTAGACACTGATCATCTTGGGGGGGTGGGGAGTGACAAACTGGCATATTCTTTCTTTTGGTAATTCTTAACCTTAAATGGGTTTATCTAGCATCAGAAAAACCTGTATCGGGTCAAATGAGAAATCTGTTCTGCATAAAATACGATCATGCCCCTCAAAAGATTGGACAAATTTCACATATACTTTAGCATACAGTATTCACTGACAAAAATAAAGTATTATGGTGATAAAATATTATCACTTATCTTTACATTGTGTCTGTTATTTGCTTTCTGTCTCAATTGTTTTTTTGCCCTTTTTAGTTCACTGAGTAGCCTTCTTTGTATCCATTGCCAGAGTCAGAGATTTCCCTAGCTTCATATTCTTTCCCACAACCAATTAAGTGAAATTGCATCGCCTCCTCTGCCATCTTCAATTCTGTGTCACAGACTGCAAATCAAAACACAGAGAAGATCCGCATTGGTCTGGCTTCAAGTAGGGCTTGAGAGATAGGCAGTAAGTCAACAATCATTACTAATACAGAGACTTATCTTCTGGTGTCAGACCATCCCAGCATTTCAAAACTCCTGCCCAGTTCTCAATCTAACTGTCCCTTAAAACATTAAACATTTATGAAATATGTTTTGTCTTAAGAATTTAATCCATCTTCTTCTGAAAGGTTCCTGATCGTTGTAAATTCTGCAGATTTATGATGGTACAGTGCCAGCATTGTCTATTATTTATGAAAAAAAAAACAGGATTCATTCATTGCCATTTTTGATGGCTGGCTCCTTGTGCATAATGCCAGTCTTTGCTCTTTAAATAGAAAGAGTTAATTTCAGGGAACAAGAGGAATTATATTACAGGGTCTGAAGCCTGTATTTAATTTATGGTGAATTGTTCATGCAGAGAAATGGATTTTACAATGAAATGAGAGATTCCAAACCTTTCAGCTGTTTAATAAACCATATAAATAGAAGAGATGGGTTGGGATTGAACTTCTCATCCCACCTGCCTACTTGCACATATGGCTGAAATACTCTTGGGTAATAGAGAATAAAATAACCTCTTTCCTACTCCTATAAACTAGGATACTCATGAACAGGAATGATAGACAGGCCAATCAACCAGGCAAATGAACACTGATGGTGGTGGGTTATTTCAGGAGACATGTCTTTGGTGCACTTTCCACTTCAAGTAAAAAATTTTCTGAGAGATGGAACATATGACCTACGATTTCATATTCAAAGATTTTTATTCCTGATTCTGACCATAATTTTGTATGGTCCTACTCCAGTATTTAACTTATATTTGGTCTTCTATGAATGAAAAAAAGATACCACACTGACAAGTTTAGGAATGAAATATGCGATAGCTATCATTGCATCAAATATTCCCACCATGTCAGTGTGCTTCTCTTCTCCTCAACCCCCAGAATAATGGTTTGTAAGATGACAAAGCAGAGTTTGGTCTTAGCCATTTCAGTTTCCAGCCTTTGTACTGTGCGGTGACTGCAACAGCTTCAACTATCAGTTGATTATAGTAAATCCTGTCCATTAGTAAACAGCCTTATTAAACCACACACTCCTGAAGATGAAAGTGTAAACTTACAGTCCAAAACAGTAATTCGAAAGGATTTATTAATTTACTTTCATTCTTTTCTGGGCTGTTAAATTCTCTCCACAACCTTTTTAACTTTTCATTTTCCAGTATTATGCTTATAAAATCAGACTCAGTAGAGAGCAATTTTGAAATGTAACAGGGTTTTTCTTTTGTTTTCTTACATTTTTTTCCTCTTGCCCAGGATTATTTACTCTAAACCTTTTCAAGGTATCTGGGATCTTCAGCAATATAAAACTACTTAGAACTATCCTAGGTGATTGCCTACTGTGAACACTAAATATCAAAACTGTCATTACGAAAATATTATCAGCCAGCATTCACATTGTTTCTTTGTTAGTAGTATACTTGATGTTTTCTGATTTTTTCCACTCTCAAACTAGGGATTTGATATTGAGCAGAAACTTGAAAAGGGAATTGCTGAAATTATGGAAACTGCTGATATGGTAGTCACTAGTCTGTGTTTTTTCTACAGTCTTCTTATAGTGAAGGAGAAAATATCCAGTTTCCAACAAGCAAAAGGTGCTTCAGTTTGTACATTCAGAATGTGCTTATTTTTGTAAAGGACAGCAAATTTGCAAGGAAAACAGGTTAAGTATACATGAACTTTAAAGCCATTGGACTCTTCCCTTTGACTCTTCTGCTATACCGCTGACTGACCTAAAGCTCACCAACTAATTTTTCACATGAAACAAACCCACTCCTCATTATTTTTCATTATTTAAAAGGATTTTATAAATATAAGATGAATTTCAATTATATTAGTTCCTCTAATTTCTAATTAACAAATCCTGCAATGTTAATTGATGCTATGTTATAAACAGCAAAGTTAAATATCAAGGATAATTAAATCTAATTGTATATTTTCAAAAAGTGTGATGAAATTTTATACTTGAAAATAAAATTATATTTATATAATTTTTAATATACACTATATATATAAAATCATGGCTTGGGGAGACTTTTGGGTCTCTTTCATCCCACTCCATTAGGGACTTTGGGAAGAGACATACAGGTATGATTTGGTTTGAAGGCCTGTGAGAGACTGAAAGAGTTAATGTCTCAAACATTGTGGCGACTTGAGGCGCTATTTGCATGGCGGCAGCAGATGGGGAGCACAGGGTGGGGGAGAGCGAGAGCGGGAGCACGACGTGCGGGACATGGAGAGCGCATCGGAGGATGCACGGTTCCAGGTTCTGACGGACTTCACCATGCATCTACTCTTCCAATATATGCAAGTTCGGGATAAATTGTGACAGGTTGCCCGGAAAATAGCTCCATTGCCAAATCGCCTGTGTTCGTTTGTTGAGCTCGCCAGTTCGTTAAGTATGTCGGTTTGTGGAATTCGCCAGTTAATAAAGTTGCTGGCCAGCCTGTTCCTCTGAGTCATTGTCACGACTCTACCAACCACGCGGCTCTGCCGAGCAGAGATTGGCCTTTGTTGGTACCAGAAGTGGGATAGACTGTTCCTCTGAGTCATTGTCGTGACTCTACCGACCACGTGGCTCTGCCGAGCAGAAATCGGCTTTTGTCTGTCGGGGAATCGAAAAGATTCACCCCTCTCGCAACCCACCGAGTGGGACAAGACAAGGCCACAACCTATTTAAGTTGTCATTGCCTGTTGCTAGGAGTGTATCCCTTTAAAAAACAAGGACTTGCTATGTTGACCAGTGGCATTAGCATTATATTATAGTGATCCACACAAAGAGCAGATCCACACACAGTCCATGGACTGTGGCCAGCCAACCTGTGGAAAGTTCATGAGAATGTTTTGACTTTCATTCTCTCTCTCTCTCTCGCTCTCCCTCTTTTATTACTGATTATGCAAAACAGCATAAAAGGTCAGTCCTCCCTGAGACAATTACTGAGCTCTTTTTATAGTGTCTGTCTTCTACCACTAATTAAGGAAAATGACAGGACCATATAAAGATGTCAAAAACACATAGCTGTCATTGGCTGCTCTAGCATTTAGGATTACTTTTCATAAATAAGGGAACAGGCTACTCCAAAAAAGACAAAAGGTGACTCAGTAACTAAGTTGTCCTTTAGTTATATTAAAATTATTGTTAAGCCCAAAATATACACAATCTAATGTTGTTACAAGTAAATAGCTGATGTTACAGTTAGGTGAACTCATCATTGTCACTGTCTGGGATGTAACGCCACAAGAATGAGTTGGTGCCTCTGGTCTTCCTAGGCTCAGCACAAAATATATGAACAAAGAATTACTTCCTCCTTTAATAGCTGAAGTATCTTGACTTGACACCATGAGACAAACCCTTTATCTTATAAAGACTTAAATCTAGGGTGACTGATATTTCTTCTTCCTGTGAAGGTTGTGTTCAATTCTCATTTTACCATGCATAAAACAGTTTGTAAACATAAAGTATATTATGTATTCAATCACAGATATCATCAGATTCCCCAAAGTAATCAGCATCTATCCTAGAACACGATATTCAGGTTCATCTCAACTTCACCATGTAAGAAACTGAAATACTCAGCAATTAACCAGATCACCACAACCTTGACTGTAGATGTCCTATTTGAAACCAAAGACAATGAATATATCTTAAATGTGAAATCCATACCAACCAGTGGAATAGGTGATTCAACAGCATTGTCCTTTCTGGGAACTATGCAAAAGACTCACTTTTGCATAATTGCCTCTTGTCTTAGGAAACTTTTGCATAGTTTCCACTTGTCTTAGGACAAGAGGAAATGGCCTCAAGTCGCACCAGGGGAGGTTTAGACTGGATATTAGGAAATTTTACTTCACTGAAACGGTTATCAAGCATTGGAACAGGCTGCCCAGGGAAGTGGTTGAGTCGCCATCCCTGGAGGTATTTAAAAGACGTCTGGATGAGGTGCTTAGGGACATGGTATAGTGGTGGTCTTGGTAGTATTAGGTTTACGGTTGGACTCGATGATCTTAAAGGTCTTTTCCAACCTATACGATTCTGTGATTCTGTGATACCAACTACATTAAGTACCATTATTCTCCACCGAAACCACTGCAGATTAGAAAGTACATGATAAAATCATAGAATCATAGAATAGTTTGGGTTGGAAGGGACCTTTAAAGGTCATCTAGTCCAACCCCCCTGCAATGAGCAGGCACATCTTCAACTAGATCTCGTTGCTCAGAGCCCCGTCCAACCTGACCTTGAATGTTTCCAGGGATGGGGCAACTACAACCTCTCTGGGAAACCTGTGCCAGTGTTTCACCACCCTCATTGTAAAAAAATTCTTCCTTATAGCTAGCCTAAATCTACCCTCTTTTAGTTTAAAACTGTTACCCCTTGTCCTATCACAATAGGACCTGCTAAAAAGTTTGTCCTCATCTTTCTTACAGCCCCCTTTAAGTACTGAGAGGCTGCAGTAAGGTTTCCCTGGAGCCTTCTCTTCTCCAGGCTGAACAACCCCAACTCTCTCAGCCTGACCTCACAGAGGAGAGGTGTTCCAGCCCTATGATCATTTTTGTGGCCCTCCTCTGGACCCGCTCCAACAGCTCCATGTCTTTCCTGTGCTGAGGGCTCCAGAGCTGGATGCAGTACTCCAGGTGGGGTCTCACCAGAGCAGAGCAGACGGGCAGAATCACCTCCCTCGACCTGCTGGCCACGCTTCTTTTGATGCAGCCCACAATACAGCTGGCCTTCTGGGCTGCGAGTGGACATTACCAGCTCATGTCCAGCTTTTCATCCACCAGTACCCCCAAGTCCTTCTCTGCAGGGCTGCTCTCAATCCCTTCATCCCCCAGCCAGTACTGATACTGGATGTTGTCCCAACCCAGGTGCAGGACCTTGCACTTGGCCTGTTGGACCTCGTGAGATTCAAATGGGCCCACTTCTCAAGCTTGTCCAGGTCCCTCTGGATGGCGTCCTGTGCCTCAGACGTGTCAACCTCACCACTCAGCTTGGTGTCATCTGCAAACTTGCTGAGGGTGCACTCAATCCCACTGTCTATGTCACTGATGAAGATATTAAACAGTACTGGTCCCAGTATGGACCCCTGAGGGACACCATTTCTCACTGATCTCCATCTGGACATTGAGCCATTGACCACTACTCTATGGATGCAACCATCCAACCAATTCCTTACCCACTGTTGCGTTAAGAGTTACTGTCACGTAGGAGTCTGAGGAGTGGCTGGCGGGGGAACCCTCCCATTGAGTCACGAGGTTCAGACAGGACCCCCTTGCTTTCTAAACTCCTTCTCAGAGAGGAGTCCAGGTGCAGCTAAGTCCAGTCTTAGTCTCAGACTTGGTCAACGGTTTATTTTCTAAGGACTGTATATGCAGCCATTCATCAGAGTTAAGGCGACAGCGTTAATTTACAACATTGTAAGTCCGGCTGTGTTCAGCGTACTGAACTTCATGATTACGGATTCACTAATAACGTGCTGCACCCCCAGTCTAGTCATGTTGTATGAACTATCATGGCCACACTTAAAGAGTCTGGTCGTGTTCACTAACTACCACGGCTAGATTAATGAAGAATGCAGTTTATTAGAGCAACAGACACACAGATTCTTTGGATTACCAGTGATAAATTCACTGTCTGCAAAGCATGTGCAAATACCAAGAGTATGAGTGACACTGCCGGCTACAAATGCATTAACAGATAATAAAGCAACTCTAGAGAAATTTCTAAGTTTCCCAGGGAGGCACTTGGAATACCCTAGTGTTCAAATCTTACCCAAAGGCGTCCTGATGGGGGGGAAGAGAGGCTCAGCCCGTCAACTGATCCCAGAGGTCAGAGTGGTACATGATGGTGTCTTCCCTAACATTCTTTTTCTCTTAAGCCATTTTATACTATCTTTCACCTTTCGGGTGGAGCTTGAGTGACTCTACTCATACCTTTGTTTAGGATCGGTGTAAAGTTTTCTCGCTTAGCTTTTAAAGGTATAGGCTAGGAAAAATTCAAAGCGCAAGCTCAGTGAGGGGTGGTCGCACCTTGGAGGCGGGTAGCTTTTGGGATGGAGGTGTGTTTTGGTATTATAATAATGTTATAATAAGCAAAGTTCATCAAAGGACAGCATTTTGTCAGAAACATGACAGACTGTTGGCCCAGGATAGCAAATGTGCAGCTTACTAGTCACACACAATACCTTAGCTCCCATTTAATCGCAGAGCCTGGCCACGGCGTCTCCACACCGCTCCACCCTCTGAACAGTACCTTCTTAGAGTCAGCACACCAAGTTCCCCTGGCATCACTGACGTCTAAGGTTACAGGCCTAGGGAACTTCCATGGAACGGATTCCTTGCATGTCAACCGCATTCCACCCAGGAATCTTCTTCAATGCTGTACCTTACCTAAAAGTGTGAATATAAGTTTAATTTCCAAGTAACCTCCAGCAATTATCCCACATCCACGGAACAGTCCATCCATCAAATCCTTATCTCTGCAATTTAGACAGAAGGATGTTGTGGGGGACCATGTCAAAGGCCTTACAGAAGTCAGGACAGATGACATCAGTAGCTCTTCCCTTGTCCACTGATGTAGTCACTCCATCATAGAAGGCCATTAGGTTGGTCAGGCAGGACTTGCCTTTGGTGAAGCCATGCTGGCTGTCTTGAATCACCTCTCTGTCCTCCATGTGTTTTAGCATAGCTTCTAGGAGGCTGTGTTCCATGATATTCCCAGGCACAGAAATGAGGCTGTATCCTGGTTTCAGCTGGGATAGAGTTAATTTTCTTTCTCACAGTTGGTATAGTGCTGTGTTTTGGATTTTAGTATGAGAATAATGTTGATAACACACTGATGTTTTAGTTGTTGCTAAGTAATGCTTACAGTAGTCAAGGTCTTTTCAGCTTCCCATGCTCTGCTGGGTGCACAAGAAGCTGGGAGGGGGCACAGCCAAACTGGCCAAAGGGCTATTCCGTACCATATGACATCATGTTCAGTACATAAACTAGGTGGAGCTGGCCGGGGGGCAGCGATTGCTGCTTGGGAACTGGCTGGGCATTGGTCAGCAGGTGGTGAGCACTTGCATCCCTTTTCTTCCCTTGTGTTTTGTTCCTCTCTCTCTCATTGTTTTCCTTTTCATTACAGTTTATTATTACTATTTTATTTAATTTCAATTATTGAACTGTTCTTATCTCAACCCACAAGTTTTCTTAGTTTTGCTTTTCAGATTCTCTCCACCATCCGGGGGGGGGGGGGGGGGGGAGTGAGCAGCTGTGTGGTGCTTGGTCGCCGACTGAGGCTAAACCATGACAGGCTGACAGGTCAACAGTTCCCAGGGTCCCCCTTTCTACCCTTTTTAAAAATGGGTGCAATGTTTCCCTTTTTCCAGTCACTGGGGACTTCGCCTGACTGCCATGACTTTTCAAATATCATGGAGAGTGGCCTGGCAACTACATCACCCAGTTCCCTTAGGACTCTGGGATATATCTCATCAGGTCCCATGGACTTATATACGTTCAGGCTCCTCAGGTGGTCACAAACCTGATCTTCTCTTACAGTGGGAGGGACTTTGCTCCCCCACTCCCAGTCTTGCAGTCCATCCACTAGAGAGGTGTGGGAAGAGAGGCTGCCAGTGAAGACTGAGGCAAAGAAGTTGAAATACTATATAGTGACTGATAATATTTGCATGTTTGTCACATCACTTCCAGGAGAAAAAAAGCATCTGATCCTGACTCACTTTCAATGCCCAGATAACAAGGAGTATACTAAGAATGTACTTGAATGTACTTGCTTGAAAAAATGGTTTATTTTGAGGTTGTCATTTCACCTTGTGTTTCGGCATTAGAGGGCTGTTCAGAGATGTGGTTTGTTGGGGTTTTTCTCTGGTTTGGTTTTCTTTTTCTTCTAATCTTCCTCTACAGAGCAATAATTTTAATCTTTGATATGTGAAATTTTAATATGTCGTTCTTAAAAGATGTAGATGTTCTTTGTGCTAAAGTCTTGCACAGACATTGGGCACCAAGATTCATTTATTCTGAAGAGAAAAAAATAACAAAAGGACAGTTTTGTTTAGAAGGTGAAGAAACTCAGATTGACAACTACTTATTTTTTGGCTAGCAAACAGCGTAGCAAGTGCTTTTGTTGGTTGGCTGTATGCCTTCCCTGTTCTTCTACCCACAGGAACAGTGAGAGTGGAAACAAACATCACAGAATAAGAAAAGAAATTCAGAAAAAACTACGTGATGACTATCCAAGTTGCCAGTAAAAGTGAAGTGGGTAAGTGTCACGAGACACTGAAGGTACTTTAAAAAAAGGAGAGAGAAAAATTAAAAATGGACCCTACTTAATAACACAGTAGTTATTTCCTACGACCTCTTTCCAAAGCAGGAATACGAAATATGATTATGTCACAGTAGTAGTATACATTACCTGAACTGTGCCTCCTCAGTAATGTAGAGTAATTAAAATTTGAAGTTGCATAAATTGGAGGCTTGATAATCTTTATTTTGGATACATGTACTTTTACCAAATCCCAACCACTCAGGTAAAGTATCTACCTAAACCACTGCCTTGGTGGAAGTATTTAAATGTAAACAAACTATTAAAAATTGTTTAATACTTACACTATTTTCTTTTTCCATATGAAGTTCACAGTTATCCAACTAAGAATACGTGGTAATCTCTGAATTACTGAAATACAGTTCAGGTAGGATTTTGTCCCGCTTCACCCTATCATCTTAGATTTGCTATTCTTTTCTTTCTTAGGGGGAGAAGAACCACAGGTACTTCCTTTTCACTGCATGTTATTCTAGTCTTGGGTTCTCCAAACTACTTCTCAGTAACATTTCATTCCCTTCTTGGGTTTGGCACAGCCACAGTTAATATGATTATACTTTGAAGAATGCTAATTCTAAGGAATAGGTACTTTGGCACCTATTGGCACTGCCCTGACAGTGAGGAGGAGTCCAGTTCAGGCAGGGGTGGCACAGAATTAATTTAACACCTATTTTCAAAACCTCATCTGGTATTTTTGTACTGTGACATTTAAATATACCATCTGGTTCACAGAAAACTGCCAGCACAAGCAACATAGTGCAATGCAGAAGCAACCTTCAGGTAATCAAGAATCAGACAAAAATTTATTCTCATTAAATAGTGAAGACATGTACAAAGTAGCTGAAGAAAAAGTTATCTAAGTTCTTGAATATGAGTCCAGCTCCTCACAGGCAAACCGGAGGCAAACTGTTAAAAAAAATTTTGTTTAGAATGTTTAGAATGCTTTACTGAGTCTGTTCTCTTAAAAACGTTCTCCATTCTTCAGTACTACATATGTAGTCTTTTAGCCATTCATAATAAACTGAATGAAACGTGTTTCTCTCATCAGGCTCCAGCCTTCCAACACTAAAGATGTTTTTAAAGTGGCTCCAAATTTGTTTGATAAGAACTTCCACTACACAGTGCAAGAACATCCTTTCTATTCAAAGCTTTGATAACATACAAAACTAAGCACCACATGAGAGATACTGAGCATCTCCATCTCCTATTAACTTCAATCAGAAAGGAGGGCACTCATCAACTCAGTAGACCCAAGAACACATTCCTGCATAAAAGAAAAAATGAATTTTCCAGCACATTTAGTTCCAGGGGTATCACAATAGCTTTTCCTTCCATGGCATGATTCCTAGTCAAATTATGCAGTGATTGTTCTATTTCAGTTTCTGCATTGAATATGCAGTTTAATTGCTCAAGGAGAAACACTTTGCTATTGAATGTAGAAAAAAGAAAGAAAGGAGAATAATTTTTGGCTGAGTCTATCTTGCTGCTGTGAAGCTGTAGGCTGTCATTTTCAATGTCCAGCTTAGAGAAAAAATATCTGGTTCCTGTCTTGGTTGCGACCAAGAGAGATTAAATGAATTTAAGAAACAAAACTTTCTCTCCCCATCCTTTGAGGAAATGCTTTCTGTCCATAATATATTAACTCTCTAGTAGTACTGGTGATATGTTTCTAGAATGACACTTGTAGCCAGGGTGACTCAATCTGCTTAGTATACCACCTGTCCTGTGAATGGAAGGGTGGCAATGCCCTGTGACTAAATGGCCATCCATCATTCCTGGCCAGCAAACAGAAAAATTTCTATTCATATGTGTCTAAAAGAATAAAACACAAGCAAACGCTTAAATCAAGAGCCTTTATTATTACCCAAAGTAGGCTGCTGTGAGATTCTCAGCTGAGTACTTGGGATGCCTTTAAACTGGCTTCTACAACAATTTTCTCATTGTGTTCAGAAATGGAGGAAACCATGGCAGTGAATAAACTTTCATACTTATTTCATCAACTTTGACCAAGTATGTATTTTTTAAATTATTTTTAACTGAATAACATAGAACATACATGACTAAAACTTCCCAGACCTTTTACTGGTCAATACAATACTGCATTTTCAAACATCCATAATATTAATTAAGTACCAATGTCTTCTTTGCTGTCTTACAGTAACTGTAAATAGCACTAGTGTTCACAGTGGTGATGATGTTAATATTTTGAGCTATTACTTTGGAATACCCTAGTATTTTTAAATTTTAAGAGCAATAAATTCCTTCATTTTATTCGGCACTTTATTTAACATTCTCAGGTTGGCTCCAGTTGAAATTTAGATGCTCAGATCTTCAACTAATCAACTGATGCAGGTTAATGGAAGCCAATAGGGATATAATATATACCAAATGGAGATATTCTCTTTTCACTTAAAGTATGACTGACTACCCCATGCTCCACTTCCTTTGCTTGATCTTCGGTGCATGTCAAGATAAATTCAAAGTTAATCCAATTTAATTTACTCCTCAATTACAAAACCTGCCTGGGGACTAACACAGAGCTGCCCAAAGGACTGTCTATTTTTAATCTGACTATCCTTTCTGTAAGTGCTATATTCTTTAGAACCTCAGAGATGTCAGCTTCTAGGCCAATGATTCTCAAAGCCTTAGGGCAAAGTCCATTGTCAAACCTCAAACTATATAATTTACTTTCGCTGCCTGTTACAAAAAAATAAATGGATGTTTTATAGTTGCATACACTATATGCACTACACTGCGAGCACAGTTTGGGAACACTTTTTGAGAGTTAGAACTGTATATAGAAAATTACTGTCTTTTTTTCAGCTGGTCCATGCTATCTCCCAGGGGAAGTAAAAGCTTCACAGCAAAGCAAGAGAACCAGGCGAGGAGACACACGCATCAAGTTGAAGGTAGAGAAAGAATACAGAGAATAAATAAAAAACAAGTGATGATGAAAGTGTGTACAAGTGTGACAGAACATGTCAAACTAAAATGCAAAGTAGACAGTACATTAAATAAATTAAGAAGCATACATGAATATGTCCTTACACAAACTATTAAAACTACAGTGTCCAATCCTGCATTTCTGAATTAACTATATCATTAACCACATGACTTGTTAATTTATGCTATAAATCCATTTATTTTTAAAAATCCCATACTTCTGGGTACATTTGCTCTCCTTTTTCATCCCTCCAAAAGAAGTTAAATAGTCATTCTGTAAATCTTTTTAGGATATTTTCTTGTGTGATCATCATCAACAACAAAAAAGAAGTTCTGCAAAAAAATTTTATATACGAAAAATTTTATATATGAAAAAAAATTTCCACATTTATGCTGGAGGAAACAACTAATTTGAAGTGCTATGGTTCTTAATAAGCAGCTTTGTCTTTCATTTCATTAAAGTAAGTGGAACTGAGATTGGGGTTTTACCATTTGCCTCTTAATTAGAATGAAAGTTACACATATGGAGAAAGATAAATTAACATGTCAGAAATGTAGTGTCAGGGCAGCTCTTAACGCACTGTTTTGAAAATTGTGGGGTTAATCTTGGACAAATAAAAGATAAAAAAAACATAAAAATGCATTCACTTTTGTGCTGAGACACACACAAAAAATGAATAAAATGGATGTGGGATGCAAATCAGACATCTATTTCCCAATTTTCATTTGCTGCAAGGTCTGGCTAACTATATATTCTAAAAGGTAAAAATCCCAAATGGTACTAAGGTAGTGAAATTGCCTTTCTTACTGTGAATAGTATTTGAGCAGTAGAGATTCTGAATGAATTTATTTATTACTGAGAAGCAATTGTACAAATATCTATTCAAGACAGATTAGTTAGTAACATTATGGTTAACAGTAAGTGGCCTTCATTTTTGCCATCATTCTTGACTTGAAGGAAAAGAAAACTTCAACAGACATCAGTGTTGGGGGAAAAACAACAACAATTTGTAGTACAAAATTAAAATTTAAAAAAAAAAACAAGAAAAAAAAAAGACTTCCTCTATTTTCAGAAGTCCTCTGACTGAAGAGTAAAATGAGAAGATGGGACTATGAAGATTGCATTGCATTTCCAAGTTATGCATGATAAGCAGTGATATGTGCCAGACTCTGCAATCTACTCACAAATGATCAGTTTGAAATGGCTGTTTAAGTCAGGACTGTACTGGATGAGTCGTACACAGACAGTGGCAATATAAACTTCCTTACAGACAATCCTTATGAGGAGGAATGCGGGCTGTCTGGGATTTCCTAGAAACTAAGGTAATTGTGCAGATGTACGCGTGTGCAGCATGTTCCCTGATGCCTGAAAGCACCAGACATGCTGTACACGTGCATCACAGGTGGTCTATGCCTGTGCCATAAAACCACTCTCTTCACGACACACTGAATTTATCAGGTATGTGATGTATCAGGGTGTCACACATGCACAGAAATCTACCTGATACTTCCCCAGCTGTCAGGCATGCTGTACAGGCACACAGCCACTATGCAGCTAAGGTTTATTAATCAGTACTTCCAAGCAGCAGTATATTCTCTATACATAACATGCTGTTGATCTACTCACACTGTTAAAAACTGGTCAGGATTTCCAGGTTCTGGGATGTGTATGACAAACCTGCTGCTCGGTAGGCATGACTGTATTTTTGGATTTACAAGCAATTGTCAGAAGTTTTCATGAATTTCCTGGATTGCCTTTTTAAGTGGAAAAAGAGGACATGACCAGAAAATGGAGGATGAGAATAGCTCAGGGAATGATCTTCCCAAGGTTCAAATGACAGATCAGACTAGTCCAATCAAATTGTCCTTTAATTTCTTGCTAAGTCATCGTGGTATCAAAAATGCACTGCTCATGGTTGTAGAGAGTTGTATCCTTTGTGAACTAAACTGTCACCCACGTGTCTCATATTAACCCCAAGCAAATTTTATTCATGATGAATCTGGCCTAAAAGTTAGGGGGAAAAAAGTTAAAATGTATCCTCTTTCAGTTCACTGTGATCACTGCCTATTCTTAGCAATAGATACTTCAGCATATTTAAATCTGTTTAAATACAAATCCACATAGATTTATATTTCTTTGGGCCAACATATTTCTAGGACTTTTATTTATGAATTTCAATTATGTGCCACAGAAAGAAAGGGGCCTTTGAATATTTCTTAGGCTCCAAACTGCTGAAAAACAGACCCTATCAGAAGAATTAAACATTTTAGGTTCTCGATGTGTTCAAGCCTCAAAGTAAATAGGTATTTCAGATTTTTGACTGTGTCTCTCCAGGTAGCTATCCTTACAAGTCTGGTGAATTCCATTTGAGAAGACCAGTTCTCCCCAGGATTGCCCAATTCAGTATGATCCTTTTAATTAAAATAAAATGCTCACAATCTGTTTTATGGGTGGCCCATGCAAATTAGATTATTTTGTAGTTTATAAAACGAAGAGTTTGACAGTCTTTCAATAAAAATATTAAAAATAAACTCTTCATAAGATAATGGTCAATAGACTCTGTGATATATTTACTAGGCATATTCATGCTGCAAATACTCATTTTGTCATATTTGAGGAAATTGTCCATTCTCCCTTAAGTCATGAGAAAGGGTGTGTTCCTTGTTTTTTGTTTCTTTTTTTGTGGTCTGCAGATTAATGTTTCTGTGGCACAAAGATCATCATTAAACAACCTCATTATCTCTGTTTGAATGAAAAAGCAATGGTGCAGAAGCAGCAAATTTCTGCATACAGATGGTATATTAGCTTGTATCCAGTATAATGGCAATCATTGGACTTACTTTTATTTAAGCTTTGATGCTGAACTTCCAAATACTGAATTATTTTTCTTCTCCTGTACTCAGTCCCTTGGGTTTCCTGCCCAAATTCCTCAGAGTTACCACAGAGATATCAGTGTCCTATAGCAATTATATCAGGAATGAAGACGTCTCAGTCAGGCCTCTCTGTAACTGACATAATGTTTAATGCTTCCTGTCTTCAGCATTCTTTGCTAACATTAACCAACAACGTATCAGAAAGCCCCAGAACTACATGTTATCACTGTTCCTGTCCTAAAACAAAAAATTATAAATACAGAGGCAAAGTGAAGCACAGGGCTCCAAACAGATTTTATCCTGTAATGGGCATTGTGTAGCAATCACAAGGCTTCAAAAATAATAATGAAAAATGTGGAAATTTAGAAGGTGGCTCTCATTCTGCTCTCCTTTAAGATCCTCATTTGATACTGCCAGTGGGAATTCCAGTGCTAAAAATAATTATTTCTATTGGGTGAGCATTGTTTTGATTAATAGTGACACCTTTTTTTACTATTTTCTTTATTAACAACAACAAAGAGGCTTGTTAGCTCCATGCTAACGTGTGAGTTAGTAAGTCAAATACAATGAGAAAAATCTTTCCCCCTACAAACAGAACCTTTTGGACAGGAGAGTCAGTTCACTGCTTTCCTCCTCCCTTGCTCTGGACTTCATAGGAAAGTCTCTGCATTTCATTTCCAAGAGGATAATGGAAGCAGGGAAGGCACAACAATAATGACAGGATGTCCAAACCAACCTTTATCACCATCTTATCCAATGTGCAACAGAACTTCCTTCCAAGCAGCGCCTAGAATCAAGCACTGGCTATATTTACAGCATGAAATAGTCTAGTAGTTCAACAACATGCCACTTGTGCACTGAAGAAAGCTACTGGCAGCTAGGCTTAGTTGGAAACTTAGTTGGAAACTTGTCTACAATATTTTAAGAGGAGCCTTGGGTAGCATGCTCAGCGTTAGCTGTAGACCCCGTAGACACTTAAGATGAGGTGAAATGCATCACACGTAATATTTTTGATACAACACTACAAAGACATTAATTATTTGTTATTTCCTCCATTAAGAACAAGAATGTGTTAATAGTTCTTTTATGAAAGAACTTTGAAAAGAACTTTTGAAAAGAGTAAGGTCCATTTTTATGAAAGAACTATGAAAGTTCTTTTAGCTTCAAAACTAAAAGCATGTGCTCAGTGAAAACAGTGTAAGAAGCCCTGAAAATCCTCAAAATGCTCAATGGCAAATAAATAATGAGTAACTAACCAGATCTTCTGTATACATAAGCAATAATGATGAGTCTTATAGTTGGAAAGGACTGCTGCCTTAGGGAAAAAAAAACAAAATATCCATGATGAAGTCATCAGTCATCTAACATAATTAGCAGTTAAAAACACATTAAAACTAAAATTAAATAATTTTTCCTTCTTAATCATTTAATAAAAGGCATAATTTACCCCTGGAGAATGAGATATCAGAGTTGTTGCCCCAAGCTGAATTCTGAATATTAGTTTTGAACCACAGGTAGGATTACTTTTCTTTCTCCTTTTCCTTTTTAATAAATGACAAAGATGCCAAGGACTTAAGCAGATATTTCTTATAAGTGAAGTCAGAAGCAACCTCATCCAACTCTAATTTGGTTTGTATTTTCTTGAGTTTTCCCAATCTGTCTTGACCTTTTCTGAAATTCTCTAGGAAAAAACCTTAGCACAATGTAGATCTTAACTTCCACTGGTGTCAGGGAGCCACCCTAAAACTAACTCAAATAAAGGACAAGCTCAAACAACTTCATTCCACAAAACAGCCAAACCACACAACAGAAACCAATGAGAAACAGGGGTAAACCAAAACCAATCAACACCCCAATAACATTTAACACGTAACAGGTTTGAGATGTCAGTTGGGGTATTGTTACTACACAGCAATACACGCAAGAATGATGATCCAAAGTATGCACACACACTCACTACAAAAGGGGGAAACTGGCTCTTTTCCTTGTGGAATCCCAGAAGATATAATTGCTCACCCACGGGGGGGGAGGGCTCACTCAAGGATATATCCAGAAGAAATCACTCACCAAAGGAGGTGAGGGCACTCTGTCCAGGGAAGTCTCCTAAGGTGGTGTCCCAACCCGAGGGGGGAGAGTCCAAACAACAAGCCCGCTGCTCTGAGAAGACCACACTCAAACAGGATTTCCGACAGCACCCCACTTATACCCTGGGGCGGCTCTGAGCTGTGGTCATAACTGGTCACGATCTAGAAGCTTCTCCGAGCCAAGGCGCCTCCCTGGCTGTGGACCCCGTCTGGTGACGAAGGGGTCCCGCCTCTCCTGCTCCCCTGCCGAGGTGTGGACGTGCCTGGGGCACGGCAGAGCACAAAAGGCGCGAAAATGAGGCGCGAAGAGCCTGTGATCGCCATGTTAAAAGCCTCGGTCTTTATCGGAGGGGGGGCGCCGAGCATATCTGTCACAACTGGGTATTCTTGTGTTGGAAATCCTAAGGAAAAACAAAAGTTGTTATTCAGTAGCAGAATGCACAAGGGCTCTTGGGGGCAATTTTTTTTATTATTTTTTTTTTCTCTCAGGAATCCATGAAATTTAACTGGCTTATGGGCAGACTCCTCTTGCATCAATTAAAAAGTTTTTTTTATGCCAGGGTATGACATAATTTTTTTTTTTTTGTATATGTAATAACTGTATTTGTCAGTAGTAGTCTGTTTACAGCACCAAGAACTTAAACTTTGCCAAGAACCTTTTCAAGCTAGTATCTTCTGAAATGTTTCTGTTTCTTGAAGTTACTTTTATGTTTTTTATAATTATTAATAATTTTCTATTGATACAAAATGATCATGTAAGATAAAATGTTCATCACTGAAAGTGATGGAGGCTGTTCAAGTAGTATGTTGCAGTGTTTCTGCTAAAAGAGTTTGGTAGTCTTTCCAAACTAGTTACTTTTGGAAAGAATAGCTGCTGCTTCTGTACATACTGGTCTGCAAGAACACGGTCATGTCTGCCATAACTGGACTGATTTTTCTAATAATATGGGTAGTATCTTAGGGTTCCTTCATGACAGATGGGTGAAAGACTAGTTCTACATGAGTAAACACTAACATTTCTACTGTAAGAAGAAAATTTGTACAAGTTCTGTGTATCACCAGTATATATGTAAGTGGCAGACAAAACACCTATAGTGGAAATGGTTATATTTCTGTGTGAATTGAAGGCATTCAATTTACAATTGATAACAAATTTGCATTCTGCATGAATAATGGGTATTCCACCCTCTTAACAACAGGGGACAGTTTCAGTCTCGTGCAAATGTTCACCGACTGCATTGTGGCAATTAAAACAGATGGTGTAGGGATGGAAGGTAGTTAATGTATTAGGGAAAGCATACTCTTTTTTTTTTTTTTTTTTGAGAAAACGCAGTATTCCTTTTATGATATTTTTTCCAGCTTCTCGGACCAAGATGGCTAACATAGAAAGATCACGTCCATCATGTAAAAACCCAGAAAAGCCTTTTACATTATTACTGTTGCTGTTTTCAAGATTTATGGTTCTACATATAAGCTGGCTAATATTTTCCTCCTCAAATGGTAACTCCACAGCCTGCTTGGCATGAGTACAATTATTCACAGCTGTATGCAAGATGTTGTTAAATGCAGAACAGCATCTCTAGCTGCCTCTTGCATACAGTCAACAAACAATATTCAGCTGATTCCCCTCTGTATACAATTCCTCTAAATGATAAAAACCTGTTCAGATATATTCAGATATAGCAGAAGAAGAAATGACATATCAAAGGCAAGCTGGTCCCATTTTTATTTTAGGTTACCAGGAATAAGGTGCTTCTATGCTCCAGGTCTATTTGGTTCAATATTCCACTATCATTTAATTCTTCACATAGATTCAGGTGAGTGTAACCTAGACAGATTATGTATATTCAGATAGTTTTAATCATGCAATTGTCTAGATTAAAAATAATATTTTGTTACTAGTCAATTCCCTCTGCACTGTCTTCTCTGTCACCACTGGAACATAATTCACAAAGGTCTCTCTGTACAGACACGCCTCATAGAAAAATCAATGCTGTCCCCTAGATTTAAAAAGTTTTGTTTAAAAAAATGTAAAAATTAAAAAAAAAAAGGCAGTGCAAACTTAAATTAGCTTGTATACTTGCTTTGTTATTAAATTATCACTCCAGGTGTGTATTTCAACACTGCTACTATCCCAATAGCTGCATCCCATTCAAATCTATTTTAGATTGATGCTCCTCTAAATGAATCCTTCAAAATGGTAGAATAATTTTCTAGTTCAGAACTCTAGATCTTTTGAAATTTTGTACTTCTAATTCATTTCAGAGTGATATATAGGTGTTATTTTTCCTTCTCTAAGGATATGATAGGTTGATGAGGAAAATGAGGATCAAGATGTTATATGTACTGTTATACAAAAGAGTATTTCTGTGAATTACTGTACTAAAGGAATGACCTTAATGGAAACTTACCCCAAGTAAACTTGACATTGAGTGACTTTTTTTTTCCAAAATGCAGGGCATCAGTAAAAAAAAAAAAAAAAAGGCGAAAAACAAACCCAAACCTTCTTGTCAGAGATCACTTCTCTCTAAAAAGGTATGTGTAGTTTGTGGAGTTTTTTCTGAACACCCTCACACACTCCTCAATGCAAACAACAAAGGCAATAACAAGTATTTATTGTAGAAGCAAGTCTGTTGTTAGAACTAATGTTTTTCTATGGGTTTTGGGGAAATTCTTTATCAAGTAGAGATCTGGATAGGAAAGATGGGTATTGGCAAACAGCATAGAATTCTAAAACCCGTCATCTTTTAATTTGAGAGCTCAGAAGAAAATGTATTAAGAATGCTGAAAAGCTCTTTCTTTTAAGACAGCACTTGAACTGAAATACTATGGGAATATTAATTTCAGTGACAAGATATGTAGCCTAGCTTTTTTGAAAGCATCCTTTTAAAGTTATACTTAAATAAAATTGTATTCCTGACTTTCTCAATCCAACGCAGATCACTTCTTTGCAGTTGGTAGATTTTTTTCTATATACTCCGCATATTTTCTTTTTGAGATTTGAGGATTTCCACACTGAAACTCTAGATTCTGTCTAGAAGTTGGGATAACTTAGTAAAAGTGGTTAGTGTCATAACATAAGATATTTCATCTAGAAGTCACAAGGTTTAGCAGGATGCTTCCTTCCATTACAACTGGTTATAGGTATTCCCAATGACAGCTGTTCATTTGTATGCAAAGAGGGGATAACTGCCTCAAAAGTAGTATCTTCTCCTAAAGAAAAATGGTGAAATGGGGGCAGTTTAGACAAAGGGAGGAGTGTCTGCTAAACAATGAGATATTTAGCTTCCAGTTGCCTCAAGCCAACTGTGAGGCCAAAAAAAAGTTTTCTTTCAGAAGCTCAAGCTGTCACCATGTATCAGCATGAAGCAGCTTGCATTGTATTCAGTGAAGCATTTAAATAAAATAGTTAATTTCCTAAAAAATCGGCTGGGATTCAATATCTGTTTTTGTACAATGGATCTGCTGTGACTGTAACTGTGCTGGCATTGCTTTAACTAACCTATTGACACTGATGAAGGCTTTTGAACATTGAAGCATGTCCACTTTCACACAACTGCCAGAAGAGCTAAAACATTAGCTATGGAGCTGGCAAATCATACTAATTTAAAACAGCTTTAATTTAAGTGATAACGTATTAATTTGTGCTTTTAGAGCCAGTTTTTCAAATGCCAGCACCATCAACTAATTTCAGAAGAATCGATCTCACAACTAGGTATCAGAATTAAAAACTGCTTTAAAAATGGTCACAGCTGAGAAAATGAGACTGGTATTTATACTTCAGTAACATTTCACCAAGTATACTGCGTATGCAAAAATCTTAACACAAATTTAAGAGTGCCAGAAAATTAGATATTTGAATCTGTTAACATTTTTCAGATGATAGTGCAAATATATCTACCTCTTCACCACTTATTTTATTTTGAGTGCAATAGTTCTCCATTTTATACCACAACATATAATATAGTTAGTTCATTCCTGACTAATTCCTCTATTCTCGTGCTGGTCAACACCTGCTTGCTAAGTTATTATTATCCCCATTGCTAGACCTTCAGTAAAAAAAGACTTCAGAATTCATCAGGTTTTGTGGGGGCTTTCTTTAGTTTTGGGGTTTTTTTTAAAGACAAAAGAAATAACACAATATTTCTCAGTCAAGCATAAGAATATAAACATATAAGTGAATTTTATTTCCATTACTATAAAAAAGATTTTTCAATATGAAGCCTGTCCTGGTTTCGGCTGGGATAGAGTTAATTTTCTTCCTAGTAGCTGGTATAGTGCGGTGCTTTGGATTTTAGTATGAGAATAATATTGATAACACGCTGATGTTTTGGCTGTCGCTAAGCGGTATTTACATTGGTCAAGGACTTCTTTTTTTCTTCAGCTCCCCATGCTCTGCCAGGTGCCCAAGAAATGGGAGGGGGCACAGCCAGGATAGTTGATCCAAACTGACCAAAGGGCTATTCCATACCATATGATGTCATGCCCAGTATATAAACTGGGGGAGTTGGCCAGGGAGTAGCGATCGCTGCTTGGGGACTGGCTGGATGTCAGTCAGCGGGTGGTGAGCAGTTGTATAATTTTTTAAAAAATTTTTTCTTTCCTTCTTTTTTTCCCTCCCTTGGGTTTTGTTCCCCTCTCTCTCTCTCTCGTTGTTTTCCTTTTCATTATAATTCATTATTATTATTATTATTACTATTATTTTGTTCCAATTCTTAAACTGTTCTTATCTCAACCCACGAGTTTTCTTACTTTTGCTCTTCCGATTCTCTCCCCCATCCCACCAGGGGGGGAGTGAGCGAGCGGCTGCGTGGTGCCTAGCTGCCAGCTGGGGCTAAACCGTGACAAAGCCCCATTCTACAGATGGTGAAAGTCAGAACATAAATCACCACAGCTGTGTGTAATGTTGTTCTCCACTTCTGCGGACTACACCTTCTTGAGTATATGCCAGTTTAATAATACTACATTATTTTAAAGTCATTTAGCAGTCTCTAAAGAAGCGGGCACTATATATTATCCCTTTTAATACAATTTCTTTACTGGGTACAGCTGGAGACTAAATTATTGTTCACGGGGTGAATAGAACAGAAAATACAACATTTTTTTCCCTCAATCTGTTACTGGAGAGGCATAATGGAGCCTGAACTACCTGGTACATTTTTGATGGAAAATCAAGAGAACCAGAACAAAACCATGGCCCTCCCAGATCCAAAAAAAGAAAGGAAAATTTTAGTAAAATACCTGCTAAAACAAGCAAGCCAGATCCAAAGGCCACTGAATTTGAAAGTAAATGTAGAGGATATTAGTTTTATGTAATTTGTGTGCAGAACAGAAAGCTGAAATTAAAATATTTTCCATCATGAATCAGAAGTACCAAAACAGGTATAGCTCACAGTGTTGTGAGAATGTCAAGTACAGTTTAGTAATTTCTTAACATATTCAGTGGAGCCACTCATTTAAGAAAGACTTTCCAAAGTGGCTCCACAGAGCCTGTGTTGGCAAACTCTTATTCACAATAGTTGTTGAATAGTTTTTAGAGAGGTTATTCATCAGCCACAAATCCAAGATTGTAGTTATGGCCTGCAACAACTGCTATACTTTGTAGACCAGCCAGAGTAGGATTTATTTGCACTTGTGGGTTGGTTACATGTGTCTCCACACATTCTGTATAAAAGAGTCCTATGACATAGATTTCACATTTTCCCTCCAAGTGTAAATATGGTATACATCCAATCACAGTATTTTTAGGTTAGGAAAGCTACCAGTATTTTGAGAACAAAAATAGCATCTCTATAAAACTGCACACCATAAAGCTTTCTCCTCTGTAACAATCTGCAGTGAACTCAAAACAATTCTTATCTGTGCAGATTCATAAGAGACTTAAAAGTACAATACACAGAAAGTTAAGACAGTTATAAAAGTAAGTGCACTCAAGTATGTACTCAAGGTATGTGAGTCCCATTGCAATTATGAGTTAATGTGTTGTCTTTCATTTTCATGTACTCTGCCATCAGTAGAAAATATAACATGGTGTATGCCTTGTTGAATATAATGTAACATTACTTCTTTACACGCTAAATCACGTTTGAGCTTTTTACATAAAGAGACACTCCAGCAGGGGCTATGCATACATTGCCATTTAATGCACCACTAATGGTGAAATCACATTATTTCAATAACACACCTCATCCAAGGTTTTCAAAGCATGTTCAGTATTGTGATAAAAACACTATTAGCAACAGGAGGGTAGTTGATTGGCATGGAAATCATGATAAGGAATTGGTCCTTAAGACCAGCTAAGACAGAAGTTAGACTAAATAGGAGTGATAAAGCTATGGCTTCCTGAAAATATTACTTAAACAAAACTAAAATATATAATGAGAATATATGAATTGCCAAAACATTTTTTGGTAGACAAGTTTCCTAGTGTTATGGTTTCAGCTCTTATAATGTTAACTCATTTTGATCTTGACCATGGTGTTTTTTCAAAACATTTTGAAACTCAAAAATTTACTTTCAGTCCTAAAATGCTGACCTTTTTATCTCATTTTATATAAAGGAAATTTGGAACTAGCAGATTTTCCTACAGACTAGAGATTGAAATTCTAGGTTTTGGTCAGTGCTCTTGCTACCAGCATCATCACTGTTATTTACTCTGCAGTAAAAACTGAAACTCGGTATAGTCTGAAACATCTAGTAAGCTCAATACTAAAAGGTACAACTCAAAAATGCAAGTCTGCTGCCACTAAACATTTAATATCTAAATATAAATATGATCCTTAAAATACAGTTTTTCTAATTATATGCACTTATGTTGCCAGTGATCCGTTCTGGAGTTTTTTACTGTGACACTTTTACAAGTATGAAAAGTATAGCAGATTTTCAATCTTACTCTGGATGGGGTATCATTCTTAAGACCACACTTTGGGTTCCACCATCAAAAGTTAAATCTCAGTGCAATGGCATGGCAGTTTTAACAAAGCAGAGGAGCTGCATGTGACTGGGCGTCTGAAACAGGAAAGGCAAAAAAAACCCCTAGAGCTAGCACTTCACAGGTTCACAGGGATATTTGTGCCTCCCTCCCTCCCCCTAATCCGATGTTGAACAATGTACGTGTGCGCAGTCTTTGAAAAACTTGAGACTCAACAGAGTTCAGCAGCAGAGAATTGATGGTTGAACTACTGTAGAGCCCTAGTAGTCTCCTGGGATTCAAAAGGTAACATTTTCTGGGACATTTAAGAGCCACTAATATGTGTTTTAAGACTATCAAGCACTTCCCTAAAGATTCATAGAGCGCATATAGTTAACCATGCGGAAAAGCACTGAAATGCTATGACTTCTGTAATTCCCTTTTGTTTCCACGCCAAGCGCAGCGCAGAATCCTGTGGGAGCAGCCCTGCTCCTTTCGACCTGGGTTGTCACTGCTCTCTGCATGCTTTATTGTCACCAATCAGATTTCCTTATACAAGACACCAAGGAGGTTAAAGCTGAATCTAAACTAACAGGCCAGCTGAGGGAATAAATCTTCTGAATGAATGTTTGCCAATATCTGATTTATACAAATCCACTCCGAATCTTTGAAGTCCTTTAGAATTAATGTTTGGTGGGAGACGAGGCACATTTGCAAGTCATTTGGTTTTAGTGTGAGTGTGGAAATGTACAAACATGCATCGATTAGGTCAGGAAAAGGCACAGTTTGTAGATTAACCTGATGAAAAAATAAAGTGTTGAATGTCTGCAGACCCCGACTACCAAGTGATACAATATAATGATTATCTAACCTGCGCAGTGAGTAAGCCTGATCCTCATATATCTGTCAAACAGGAATACCTGCCATTGCCAGTTTATCTTGGTATCAATTTATAAGCACACTCAAAGTAATAGCTAATGAAGAAATGCATGGCCTACTAAGAGAGGTTTACTATATAAGATGGTTTTAAATAGAGATAGAATTATGGCATTGTCCACTTGGGGTGACAGATTCAAAGAGGGAACAGAGCTTGTAAGTAGGTGGATAGATTAAAATTAAAACGTAAAATTATAAACATTAAAAGGTTTACACTTTGTGCTTCACTGGAAGCTTAGCCAAACCTAGCTCTGAACTACAAGGTTGAAAGCCTTATTAGAGCATATTTTTTGTGAGCTTTTGAGATTTCTGTCATTTGATTCCAGCTGAGCAGACACAGAAAAGAAATTGTCAATGTCATAGATTTTGTTGGGATGTTTGAGATGAGATTTTAAAAAATAAAATCTACAAAAAATTACTGTGATTTTTTTTTTTTTAATCCAAACCTCTTACTCAGTTGTTCTTGTTATATCCAATAATAGGCCAGAATGAATAGACTAAATCCAGTACATCAGAAAGAACTCTTGTAGCCCTTATTATAAGTTTGTGAGTTAATGAACTATTTCAGAAAGGAGGAAAACGTAATACTGGTTAAATATTTAAGAGTGCCCTCTTAACTGTCAGATGAAATGAATCATCTAAGTACTTAGTGATTGAACATCTGCAATATTACTGTTGTTAGTGAAATCTGTTGCTCAAGCACAGTTAAACTCTCTCATATTGTGGATTGGTTTTAATGGTCCTTTGCAAGATACCTCTAAGGTTCAGAACTGGTGGTAGAACCAGGGCTTGACAATTGAGGGAGAAGATTTAATTAAGCATGTAACGATTTTGAATAAGTAACTGAACAATTTTCTCACTGTTTCAGAAAAGAATAAAGACAAGACAGTGAAAGAAAAACTTCTCACAAAACAGAATTTTCAACTTATTTGAATATACACCAAATCTCTTCTAGTCTTTTCTTCCTCCACAAACTTTCAATTTAATAGGATAGTGTTTGCAAGACCGATGGCACACATTTTTACAACTTGTGTAATGAAACTATCTAACAATGAAACAATACTTAACAATCTCATGGCTTGGCTACAGAAATGTTTATCCTTCATTTGACTGCACATGGAAAAAATATGGAGTTTAGAAAGGAATCCAGACTTTCCTAAATTTAATATATAAAGATATCTTTATGGATAGACATAAAAAAATTGTTTATAGTAAAAAACTATATTGATCAACTCAATGACAAAGGTATCTATCTGAAATAGTATGACATCCTCCTTTCTTTTCTGAGTACAAATAAGAAATACATTTGTTGATTGGATGAAAAAATTTATTCATTTGCATTCCAGATTCTAACTCCTTCCTCTGTATTAGTCGCTTATTTCCATTATTACAGTTTTTGTGATGGGATGCAGATGAAATTCCAATACAGTTTGCAGAGATGCATATAATGATGAGTCAGGTATCTAAGAAGTGCATTATGTTCACATTCAGACTAGGTAGACAGTAGTTGTATAAACTGCATGATAATATGTAGATGTCCAGAATGTAGTGTTCTGGATTAACGTATTTAACCTTAATGTTACTACCAGTAATGTTCCCAAACCTTGCTATGCTAAGGGATACAACTTTGGCTACATTTCATGGAACATAAGACTACAAGTTGGAGACTCTTTGAAAGCTATTTCTGTACTATGATGCAGTCATTGAATACTAGAAGATCTAGTTTAATTTATTCAGCTCTCCAGAGTGGTTGAAATTGCTTTGGAAGCACAGTCTCTTACAAATTGGCTAATTATTGCATTGGAAAGTAATCACTGAACTGACTATATATATGCATTTTAAAAACTATATATATACACACATGTATCTTTATCATTAGTAACCTCCACACTGTTGATCTACTGTAGAACTTTGATGAATTTTAGATTATTGGGCATCATGACCTTCAAAGCAGCAGCAATTTAAAAATTAAAAAAAAAGGAAAAAAAAAATCCCACCTTAGTAAAATTAGCCAAATAAAGTTTTAGGTGTAAAACATTTTCTCAGACTACTTCTCAGAATTAGAACATTCTCCATTACCAGCAGATCTCAGGAGTTTGCCTTTCTTTAGTCACCACAGCCAGAGGATTCCTCCTGTACACAACTTCACAGTGGTATACTGTAAGTTGTGGAGCTTTCGAACACTTTAAATTTGATCATCTAGGTTATCACTTGAGTTTAAATCATATTTATAAGTGCAGATGATGAAAATACCCTTTGTTATGAATGGTGTTCCTAGGCAAAAAAAGCAAAGAAATGGAAATTACAACTTTTTCAGAATTGGGTGGACCCACTCTGTTGATTTTTGAAGACCTAATCTACAAATCCAAAAGCAGCGTTGTTCATGTGTTATCTGCCTATTTCAGTAGTGTCCATGAAACAGACTGTTTGTGAAAGGGATGACATTAAATATTTAAGTTATTTCTTCACGATATTCCCAATCATTATGAGTCAATTAGAAATACCATAATATCTGTTCCAACACTTTAACTGAGGTTTTCAAATTATTATGTGAAAAGCTCATATTTCATTTATTTGCTTATTCATTTATTCTCAAAAGAAAAATGTTTTCAGAGAAAAAAGCTGATAATTTTAATCTTAAATTATGTTAAAACAGAAGTAAAATCAAATTCTGCTTTTCAAATCGTGGAATTTTTTAGATAATATTATCACTTTTAATGCTTTGAATTTATATTTACCATAACAGTTGTCAAGTTTAGTACTTGCTGAAGCCCACACATGCTTTTCTACCTTTTAGTTCTGCACATATGTATACCTGTCAATTTTCTAGGACATTTCCTTGCTTCTGTTGCTGCTTATACAATGTTATTGCAAAAACAGTATAGGAAAATGATTGGACCACAGCAGTGCATTAAACAGGCTGTCACTGGTAGTGACACTGAAATGATGCACAAGATGAACTTTTAAGGAGGATTCAGAGTGGTTTTCTTTCCAGTATGGATCATACGATGTGGGTGAAAGGGTGAACAGGAGACGACATACAAGGAAGCATCCGGTCTAACAACAAAGAGCCAGGGCCCATTCCACCTCCATATGTGGTTGCTTTCAACTCTGCCTTGGTGCTCAAGCTTCCAACAATAGTTTCACCTAGCTGGATTATCACACATCTGGTAGATCAGTAATTTGTATGGTCAGCAAGTTTTTGCAGTGAGGCTGTTCCTGAATATAAAGAATATGTAAGCACCAGCACTTTTACAAACTTGGTGTTCTCTGCAAGAGATATTTACTTCCAAATATACCTTTTTTTTTTTTTCTTCTTTTATTCCACAGATCATAATGTTTCCACACAAATAATTTATTATCGCATGTATGAACTTTTGTGACTAACTTTTGATCAAATTTTCCCTAGACGTTGGTAGGTTATCTGACTAAAAGGTAACCACATTAAACTCACAGAGCCTGGTGAGAATCAGAAAAAAACAATTATAGGTGCAGGAATCAGGAGAAGGCTGAACCAGCTATTCAAAGATGGTCATCAAAGGAGACCAATTGTCCCTAGTGTAAAATCCACCAAGATATGTCAATGACATAAACTTGAGTCAGAAGGCCATGCAAACCAAAGCGGGATTATTGCCTAAATGTGTATAGAATTTATCATGGGAACCAGGAGGAAGATAATTTTAGGATTGTATAAAGCTCACAGATGTTTAGGGGAAGGACTGAGGGCGCAGCAGGGGGGTCAAGGTGGATCAGGGAGGAATAAGTGTGGGAAAACAGAGGGAAAAGGCGATAAAAAGGGCCAGTGGTGTGTAAGCAGGTTGCTTGTCAGTATGTTTGTTTCACTGATCCCTGGGCCTGATCACCTCAATCTGTCCGATCTTCTTAATAAACTCTATTACTGATGATTTTCCATATGAGTGTCCTCTCTGCTCCATGTAAGTGTGTGTTTAACGATCTGCTAGAGAATTTCAGGCCAGTTTGGGGTCTGTTTGCTCTGGCTCTTTGTTTTTATATCTGGGTCTGTTTGCCAGCTACTGGATTGAATGTCTAAAATCAGCTACTGGAGAGACACATATTGTATATGTGTGTTTGTGCCAGCAGAGTCCCAACTTGTAGTAGCTGAGGTGTCTTAGTGCCTTAGCCTCAGTAATATTAAGGGGCTATTTGCAGCCCTGTAATCTTTCATCTAAGCTGCTGTAGAAGCTTTCCCATGCATTCCCTTGCTATCATTCTGGGGCTGTTGATCTCAGGGCCTTGCACCTGCAAAACCCTGAAATTGTGGTTATGGTAGGTTCTCATGGTTTCATGGCTACCACTGGCATCAGAATCACATCTCTTTCCACCTTTCCTTCGTTTCTTGTTCTGCCAAATTTAGTTTTACAGTAGAGAAAATCAAGTCTAGTGCACAACAAAGTAGATAATAGTAATTTAAATGGTTGATAAATAGTATCCAACAATACATGTGTGCAGACACTTGACTGCCAATCAATGTACAACACCAATTAGCATGTTGCAACTAGTGTCAGAAGCAGGACCAACCACTAGGGGATTTGAGGAGGTTCCAGTGAGAACTATACGGTACTATTGGAAAATCATGGAAAAAGTGATGATCATCATTTTCACCACCATGACCTGATACGCTGTAGAGAATTGCTCCCAAGAGGAAGGCATGTCTGGGACTCCTCTCTAGAGAATTTTCTCTTTCCCTCCTTCCTGCTGTCTTTCTGTCTCCCTCTCTTCTCTCATCTTTATATTGTTCTTCCACAAATGTAACTTCACTATTAGAGTTGATGTATGCCACCAGCTATACAGATTCTTCTAATAAATCTTTGTGAATATGAACTTATCTCAACGTCCCTTGTGCAACAAGTGTTCTGCAGGCCAGCTGCTAGAGTGGGACCATTATTACAAGGGGAATAAAGGTCTGTGGACCAGCAACTGGAGGAAACCAAGGTCTAGGGAACCAGCTACAGAAGAGACCAGTGTTGTTCATGTGTCTATATTCCACTTATTCTATTGTTCCTAATCCTGACCGTCTGGAGATGAAGAGCAGGATTGGGCCATCTGTGTTGTGCGTGTTTACGTGAATGCTGTTTGTGCTCATGTGGGACAGGCACTGATCTTCATCTGGGTGGATCTGTGTGGCTGGCTGTGAGTACTCTGTGTGTGTGTATGTGCGTGCACACGTGCAAGCGTATGTGAGTGTGTGCGTATGGAGAGTAGCTTCTCAACATTGCTACTGGATGGACCTGGGGACACAGAACTGAAGCAGCTTCCCCTCTGTGGAACTGACGAGGCATCACTGGATCTTAGAGTCTACCAAAGTCAGGGAAAGCAGAGTGGGGAGGAAAAATTTTCTTGTGTCATCAATTCCACTAGATCCAGCAACCTCTAACAGAATTTATATTTATTATAAAAATCATTGTCATCTCCATCATCCAGTCCAAATTTTCTTTACCTATAAAATCCATATTATTGAGCCTGCACAAATCATTAAAATAAGCTTCCTTGGCATAGGACCAAATTAACAAATTGCAGCAGTAAATGAAGCAAAAGGCAAGTGACACAGACTTCTCCTGGCATTAAAGGTATGATTGAACTGAATTTTGCATACTCCAGTCAGTAAGTTGATGAACTGGCCGCTCAGCTTCTAACCATGCATAGCTAAAACAATTTTTGTTCAGTTTCAACTTTCTGTGCCATTTGGCTCTCTTAATTTGAGTAAACGGGCAAGAATACTGTAAACATATGCTTTGTACACTTCCCAAGCCAATAGTTTTCAATTTTTCTTTCTTGGAAAGACTGTCAACCTGAGTGGGAATTATTGGGAATTATATAGCTGAGCTGGAATTAGTGAGACTCAAGTGATTAGTCTGCAAAGGTGATTCAGAAGAGCTGAGCAGCTGCACAGGATGTTCAGTTTGGACCCAGGCAACACAAGCTCTATCACAAAACAGTAAAATATTGATCTGGTAGCATTCCTCACTGTGCAGGTATAATATTGTAATTAAATGAAAGCCTAATTGGAAGAAAACCTATTTAAAGGTCACAAAACAATGAAAGCCAACAGTAATTTGAATAAAAATTCCTTTGAACAGCATGGTTTTCCCCCATCTGAGGCAACTTCAGTACAAGATAAAGCATCACAGAACCTGTCACAGGCCTCATATTGCTATATTGCTAAGTTAGAGACTTCTGTAATGAAGTAATAGGCAATGATCTTGGAGAAAGAGGGAAAGGCTCTTTTGTTTTTAAATATGTGATTATGACAGGCATCAAAGTTATACATTTTTCAATCTTCAAGTTAGCAGAAGGCTAATTATATTTTATAATCAAACATTATTATATCTGATAGTTAATATAACTCTGCTCCTGAAATAATCAAATGATAATGAATCAACTAAGAAGGCAGAAAGAACAAAACACCATGGTGTGTAGAACGCTAGTTTCATGTGTAATAATAATCATAAAAATCTCCCTCTGGCTAGAGTTTCTGCAAAAGCTGATTCCAGTCATCCTTTAAAAAGTAATTAGAAGATTGAATAACAGTTTATAGGTGCTAGTGCTAAATTGCTCAGAGCCTGGAAAATATATCAGAACTGGCAGGCTCAATTTATCTCAGTTTCTATCCCCCATATTTTTGAAGCCCAGCTTCTTCTCAGTGGTTACAAGGATCATTTGCTCGCTGTCACTGCTGTACACCAGACTTACACTGCTATGGGATGAACCTCAAATTTAGTTTTGGGTAAAGTAAACTTTTTGTTGCTTACATTAATCTCCTGTCTGAAAGCTCATCATTCTTTCTTGTGAGATGTGTGGTATTTCTTGATCCCTGACCAAATAAGGAATATAGCAAGATCAGTATCAGTAGTATTTTGGCAATAAGCAACTGAAACAGGAAAAGCTGTTACTCAGAAAAAAAGTACCCTGACCCTTATGAAGTTTCAGGACATTCAGCTGGGACCAAAGCTTGGTTCTGTTGCTGCTTCAAAAGCTCCCTAGCATGGTGCAACCAAAAAGTGAGCTGTCCAAGACTGACACGATAGATGATGTCAGGAACTAGTGAAATTTTTACAATGGCTCTCTATAAGCTCTTTGTAGCTAGATTTTAGCATGGAAGGAGATACATGTGCAACAGTGGCTATAGATATACAGGAAGTTTATCCTGTTTACAAATTCCAAAAAGTTTCTTAATGCAACCAGTATCCACCCATCAGAGTCTCCAGCTAACTTAGAATAGGAGACTGAAGGAGTCTGTGTTGACATTACAGAATATTGGTCTTAGCTTTCATGCGCTTTATTCTAGTCAAAAGGAAAATGATACTTTTTTTCTACATGCCTATTGGGTAGCTTAAAACATTTCCTTCTTGATCAAGTTTTCAGATGAAACTTGCTAATTGCAGTGTACTGCCAAACAGGCTGCCACTGCTACTTCTAAGTTTGACTGCAATTTTTTCTGTTCTGTTGAGTGTTGTTTCGCCCCAGTACCTTGGATGACATTATTTTTCCTTTGTAACTTAACAGGCTGGAAAAACGGGACAGCCTACACAATGATCTACACATGGCTAGTTTAGCACTTGAATGCTGTATAAAAATACTTAACATTTATGTATCCCTCTAGTACTTCAGAATGTTTTAGTAATATTATTTAACTGCTTTTCCACTCTCCTTAAAAAAGTATATCACAAGTACACAGTGTTTGGGCCATTTAAACAAAGAAAATAAATTTTCTCCTTTTGTCTAAAGATGTATATATGATGTTTTCAAAATCGTTTTAGGACCTCTTGCTAGGCACTTACAAAAAGTGGTTTTAATAATGAAGTCTTAATAGAAAAATAAACAGTCCCTTGATCTCAGGTGAACTGGAGATTTTTAACTGTATAACTCTTCAAGTAAAAGCCAAAGCTTCACAATCCCAAGACCTAAGCTAGCTGTGAACACTGTAGAACATCAGATATCTTCAACAAAGTTTGTTGTAAAGTTCTCTAGGAAATCAGTTTAAATTTTGAGCAGTAGAAGAGGACTTTACCTCCTTTCTAGATAAAGCAGGCTCACAATGGGAAAGAATGCTTTAAAACAAAATTATTCCAAGAAAGATACACTTCAGCTATAAACAAAACTATTACACTCTCTGGCTAGTAGTACTCTTTGTGTCCTAGGCTCATCCACAAAGATTTAATTAAGATTGGCTTACTATGGAAACAATACACATAGAAACCACCACCCACCAGTATCTTTAGGAAATACCTTTGCTTTTCACTTTGAATTTTGATTATAGGCAAGTTTCATGCTTTTATATGCCTTTTGGCAATTACCTCTATTAGATTCTTGCAGCATTCATCTAGACAACTTTTTACATGTTGATAGGAATGAAAATGTGGGAATAACTGACACATTGAGCAAAATAATCCCAGCTTTGCCAATGCTGGAGATATTAAAATTGCTGTTTCTTGATTTTCTGATTTGTGTTTGGTTATTGAGATCTGGAAACATAATTTCTTCTTTTGCTGCTGTCTTCTGATATTCCCTTGTTCCTGTTGATTTTAATTTCCTTCCACAGTCCTTCTTACTAGCTACCTTACCTTCCATGAGAATATCACTCCCTTAAAATCTTTGGGGGAAAAAAAGGATGAGATTTAGTTAACAGAAGAAAGAAAGAAAAAAAAGTATGTTTCTATATCTTGCTCATTAAAACACTTCTTTTAAGAGGGGAAGTGCTTTAAAAAAAATAATTATGGGAGGGGAACACAAAGATACTAAAATTCTCAGAGTACTACCTGAAATATCTTTTAGATCAACTAGCATTATAAAAACTCTGATTTCACATCTTTCTGTTTGAAGCAGTGATGTAGTTCCCTGATTTTCCTCCCTTATAGTGTGACCAATAAATAGAAGCTTAGCTATCAGCCGCAATACAAAAAAAAGTTATTCTAAAATATGCAAAAATAGGAAAAAATTATTGAGAGTCAATATTTATATTTTCAAGACAAACAGACAAGGGGACGACACTATTTGTGACTTTGCCTAGATGAAGCAAAAGGAAAATTGTTTCACAGTCAAACTGTGCTGAAGCTAATTAATACAGAAATAAGTCTACTAAAAAGGGACTTTTGCAGTAAAACTACCAACTGGATTATGAAAATTCAGGGTGATTTGACTGTGTAGGGAAAAAGTGCATTAAAATATCTGTACTGTTATTTCTTCCCATTAAAGGAAAAGATGACATATTAAGGTTAAGTAGAATTTACAAAGATTTGACATAGCTGGGAGGAATTTTGCATTTTTCCTGAAGTTTTTCTAGAGAAGAAAACATTGTTTTAGGGCAAAACCACTCTTTACAGTAGGGTGTGGGGGATACTTTAGGATCTTGGGGAACTGGTAAGGGGCAGTAAAATAGTCATCATATGTTAGTTATGTTTAAATAATCTCAGTGAATTACAAGATTTTGCTGCAAATTAGTATAATCCTGATTCTGAAGCATATTAAACATCTACTTACTACTCAGGAAAGTGGCAATTTTTCAGCTTTATTCTTCTCAGCAAATGCATTGCCCCATTTTGTAAATACACTGCGGTTTTATTTACATATATTTATTACATAAAAATATCCTAGGCTGTAAATCAATCACTTGAAAATTAGAAAATGTCAAATATGTAAATGTATTTCTCCAGCTTCAGCATCCACTTTACAGAGTGGACAAAGGAAGGGCCCCGGAAAAATAAGGACACATGCCTCTGTAACTAGGATGTGCCAGTGATGGTATACAGGGAGGTCAGAACTACTGTGTTATATCATGAATCTACTTATTCCTATAATTTCATTCCTTGAGTTTTAGATGTTATTATCATTTTCATGTAGTATTTATATATAATATTCAAGAACTATTTTCAGAGAAATTATGTATAAAACAATAGTTGATTAGGAAATAGCTTTTCTTCTTAAAAAGCTTTCATCAAACCCAGGATTTTATCTCTAAATATTCACTGGTTTCTGGTGGGGAGATGGAGGTCTCCAGCTCTATAGGTAAGAATAGAGCTTGCAAGTATTTAGTTTTGTGTATTGCCACACTCTTCCCTCCTGCTCAACGCATTCCCAGTGTTTCCATAGAACACTTTACTGTTGCTTTCATGATGGTGTAAACCAAATCTTTTTAATATTTATGCTGTTTTTATTTTTGCCTCTTATAAAAATGTTATCTATTTTATATGTAGCAGAAAAAAAAAAGACTTCCAGATTTTTAATTTGGGGTCCCAAATCACTAGTGGTAATGCTGAATGAATTACTAGATTTGAAAATAGCAGAGTATTTGTGATTCATTTGGATGAAATATTTATTTGAGTACTCAACACATGTGAAGATCATGACATCTAAATAATAGGAAAGTGGGTTTGAAAATATCATTCCTACATTTACCTTTTAGAAAGTTACATGTACTAAAACCCATATATTTTTTTTTCTGACCAGATTAAAAGGAAGATAGATACATCTATGGCAGTAAACATTAACAAAAATCATGTAATAGTAGGTATTTAAAGCTTTTTAGGAGTCTTTTGTTTTCAATATACTTACCACTTAAAGTGCTTTATGCAGCTTTATCTAGAAAGTCTCATTTCTAACACAGATAGGCTTTAAATTCTAAAATGAAGTGTAAACTCTAAAATAGCATAATTCCTATTAAAGTACAATTCCAAGGATTTCTCAGTATGTTACCTTTTGTGTAACCCTAGACCTCATCCTGCATCTGAATGGTGAGTTCCTTTTCCATGGCTTCCTCGGTAAGGCTGCCAAGAAGGGTACCAATTAGCACCTTTCCAATGTTCATAAAAGAGCCACCACAGTTAAGCTGTTTACTGACAGCCTAACATACCCTCATGAGATGGGAATCTGATGTTACCATTTATAGATCAGAAACCTGTGACTGTTTTAGTGAGCACAGGAATACCTTATGCATATTTCCCAAGGTGTGAGATGTACCATGTAATTTGAAGGAGTTCTAGACAGGAGGGCAATGTTTGCTGGAAGGTGAATGCTTTCCACTCCTTACATGTTTTGCAGCAATGGCACTGTTGTGAGCAAGATGAATGAACATGGTGGTATTTGTGGGTGTATCAAGCATTTTTGCACATTGACAGCATGAGCAAGAATGCTATTACAGATAACAGGAAATAGCTAGTGGCATTTTATTTATGCAAGCATTGACAGTGATGAGTACATTATTTTGGAAGAATTTCACTACTGAGGCAGATATTCTGTCTGTTTCCAGTGCTGTTGTATACCTATCTTAAACACTGTTCTTCATGGATGAAATATGCCCTAACCAGAGCTTCCTTGGAATACCTAAATCTGCTTGATTTGGGGGTTTAAATGCACTCGCAATAACTCCTAACACATTTGAATTTCACCATAGAAACAACCCCCAAACTAAAAGAAACAAAGCCAAAACCCCAAATCATTAAGTTATATCTTTTTCTTTTCCCAAAATCTGCCTGTATAACATCTCTATGCTGCATAAAGTTTTACTGCTTCACAGGAAGTTTATCTTGTAGCTTTATTCAGCTGCCTCAGATTGCTGGAACTGAGACTGCATGTTGGAATTTGTTGCCTTGCTGTTGTAGATTATTGATATGTATGCATGAACTAGAGCAGCCTGCCTAATGTGTGAATATTACAACAAAAGAGTCCTACCTGAATCCTTTTGTCCTTTTTGTTACTGCCCTCCTTTCTGTCCATCCAGGGGCTTATCCTGTGATTCTCTGTGCAGGATTTTTTAGGAGACTTTACTGTCATTGGTTTCAACTGCAAGGAAGTACTTCCATCACATGGCACTTGTGGAAGGCATTACAGAGGTGTCTGCATTTCAGTGATTTAGCTGCTGTCTTCACTGGAAGGTAAAAGCCTAAACTAAAGCAGAAGCCATGATTTGCCCCACATTATATTCTGGCAAAATATTGTTGTCTTAAAATTACTTCAGACTTTAATCACAAATATTTATGAATGGTAAATTATGGTAGACTGGATTTCACCACTGCAGATAATGGGCATCGGTTAATTCCAAGAAAAAAATATACTCTATAAAACCTGAAATATACACATGAAAATGAATCCTCTGTGTGTGTTTCTGTGTGTGAGTGTTTGTCCATGTATGTATATTATATTTCATGCAATTAAAGATATTTAAAGATATCTTACCTAGGAAATTTTAGTGTGGAAAATATGCCAGGACTGGTGTATGTTGTATAGAAATGCTATAAAACCTGAACTAGTGGTTTTAGAAATGTGGATGTGTTGTGACAGCCAAATTCTCAGCTGTCATGAAAAGTTCTAAATTGTTAAAACTCCACATCTCAGAAGGATAAGAAGAAGATGTGTTTTATTACGAGCAATGTAGGAAAATATTCCTTATTTGATACCTAGAGTATACTATAAATTAATGCTTGCACATTAAACTATACATTGAGAAAGGAAAATAAAAGGGGGATGCCTAATAAGGCTTCCATGTCCTTAATCCAAACCACTGACTAGATCCATCTCACACTTCAAGCAAGCTATGCTCTGTCTGGATTGCACTCTGTAGAAACATCTTCTAAGGAGTGAAAAGAAGGATTTGACTATCTTGTCTCAGGAACCAAAATGCTGTCCTTCAGCTCATTGCTGATAATTCATCTCTAAGACAGGAAGAAAGCAGTCCTGCCTGGGTAGGAAAGTTAAATGGGGAAAAAATATTTTATAGAAGAAATGGAGAAGAAAGAATACTTGAAAGGCATGAAACCTAAGAAATTCTTCTAAATGACATATGAAGTCATGAGTGCATGAGGAAAACTATTCTGTAGATTTTATATGTACTTCAATCTTCTGTAGTGTAGGTGCATGTATAAATACTCAAGAGCTAGCCAGAATGCAAGAACCAAACTCTCATAGCTGCTTGACCACCAAGCCATCTCTGTTAATGGCAAAGCATAGCCTAAAGAAAGAGTTACAGTAACACTTTGAAAGTAAGCTACAGATAGCTCTTAAATCCATATTTCTTCAGCATCTGCCTTTGCTTGACCTTCTTGAGAATTATGGAGTGGGTTCACAAAAAATGGCAGATTTTAATTCATTGAAAAAAAGAATAGCTGTGGTACTTGGCATCATTTACAGTCATGGTCACAGTTCACACCTGTGTTGCTCTATAACAAGTTTTCATTCTTTACCACTAGGCAAATGGACTTTCAAGACCAGGGCAACAAAATACACTAAAAGAATTTCCCACCTAATGCGTATGAGTGAGCACTTAGATCTTCAACTTGCAGGCATTTTGAAAATATTATTTCTTATGAAATAAGATGTAGCACTGGGGGTGGTTTTATTGCTGACAAGCCTTGCAAATATCTAAATCCTGGAAAAACTTGGGTAGTCTGCTGTGGGGAAATAAAGTACTCTAACTTCTCGTAGGTAGTTTTGTATTTCTGGTCAGAGGTCAAAAAGAATGTCTGTTTAACATCTCAAGTCTTGATCAATTCTATGTTAAGAGAAATGTGGTAACAAGGTGTTGGAATATGGGAAGTAGTGTGACTACAGCTTGAAAGATGTAGGAAGCATCACTCGGCATCCCAGTACTTGTGAATTAAGTCCAGGTGTTATGTGGTCTGCTGTACACTGCTTCAAAATCTTAAAGGCAACTAATAAAAGCCCTTTATTTGGTTTATCATTATTAAAAGTGTGACTTACTAATTCAGCTGAACTTTGAAATATCTGATCTGAGTGCTATATTATAGTTCTAAATGAAACTTTTTTAGGTTATGAATTTTGTGTCCTCAGTATTAGAAATTACACATGCAAACAATTTCAGACATAGTTGGATGCTTCATGTCTCCATTCCTCATTTTGCTGGTTGAATGCGAACAAACACCAATGTTGTAAATTGCCAACATGACTTCTGATGCCTATAATTTGGGGTTGTATAATGACCAGTGTCTGAAATTCTGTCCCATTATCAACGATTCAATTTTCCTATTGAATGGAAGCAACAGGTCTTACTTTAAAGGCTTTAATATTGTACATTTGATTATCAACTAGTGCAAATCAAACTCGTACCAAAAAAAATTAATAGTGTCGTAAGGCAGAAAAAAAACCCAGAAAATCCAGTTTATGGCTGGTTGTTTCATTGAGTAACTGGGTATTCTAGAGAATCTGAAACGATGGAAAAGATGGAGTTTTATGGAAATTAACTCAACAATTGTTCCAAACATCATCAGTGTCATGACAGAAGGTGAAAAATCTGGACTGTGTGAAGGCTGCAAATGAAACAGCCAGGAAGGGAAGAATAGAGGGTGTAGAAAAGAGGTGAAATGAGGTAGTAGGTGAGGTATGTATATTCATCAGGATGGACCCCTGAAGTACATTGGCCATATCATCATTTATCAAGAGAACTGCAATTCCCATTTGAAATAAGGGAAAGCTCCCTTTGGCAGAGCAGTGACAGCTGCCTCAATGACTTGCTTAAGAATTGCTGAACTTTGAGGTGACAGTTTTGGCAAGTACTCTGGGTTCTAGTCACTTCAGACAGGGCTAGCATTATGAAAATCATGCTTATAATGGGTTCAGAAGTAAAATGTGAGGCTGTAGGAATATCACCTGTCCACAGATGCAGCCAGCCGTAACTCAGTTTCTCACTGGATAATACTGTTGTTAGAGCTGGAATAATAGCATATATTACTGCTAGTAAGTGTCTCACCATATGTCCACAAGATGGTTGGCGTAAATATTGACACCCCACCTGCAGTACTGCATCCAGCTCTGGGGTCCCTGATACAGGAAAGACATGGAGCTGTTGGAGCGGGTCCAGAGGAGGGCCACAAAAATGATCAGAGAGCTGGAACTCTTCTTCTGTGAAGAAAGGCTGAGAGAGTTGAGTTTGTTCAGCCTGGAGAAGAGAAGGCTCTGGGGAAACATTATTGTTGCCTTTCCATATACAAAAGGGACTTATAAGAAAGATTTATAAGAAAGAGACTTTTTACTAAGGCCTGTAGTGACAAGTCAAGGGGTAATCGTTTTAAACTAAAAGAGAGTAGATTCAGACTAGCTATAAGGAAGACATTTTTTACAATGAGGGTGGTGAAACACTGGAACAGGTTGCCCAGAGAGGTGGTAGATGCCCCATCCCTGGAAACATTCAAGGTCAGGTTGGACGGGGCTCTGAGCAACCTGATGTAGTTGAAGATGTCCCTGCTCATGGCAGGGGCGTTGGACTAGATGACCTTTAAAGGTCCTTTCCAACCCAAACCATTCTATGATTTAGTCTGTAATTTAAGAGTTAATATTAAATAAAAATGACAAGGAATGAAGAAGATGTAGTAGTACCCCACACTGCCAATGTAAGCCCATGCTTCCTCTATTTTTTTTTACTTCTAAAAGAGAGGGATTTTAAGATAGGTTTATACAGGATTAATGGTATGCGTGAGACAGATATCTGTACAGGAAGCAGGGCAGTAGTTCAATAATCTTTGTGATTAGATAGAATCCAATCTTTGTGATTGGAAGTTTGTGCTAACAGGTAAGTATAGCCCAAGAAATTTTAAAAAAAAGGAAAAAAGAGGGAATTGACGATCAATTAATTGAAAAACTCACAAATTATATTATTACTAAAAGAAAACACAGTTTACTGAACTGAACTGTAGCTGCAGGGCTGCATTAATGGTCTGTGTATCTGGGCAAAACAAAATATGATTACATTTTCAGTTCTTCATTCTATGGATAAACGATATTTGCAGGGCAAATTTTTGAGATAGGAGCTTACAACTCTATGTTTCTTTGCTTGAGGATAATAAGGGCAGAGTGATATTTTAGAATAAGAGGAAATATCTTTGGCAAGAAAAAAAAAAAGGAAAAATAAAATCTAGAAAACCTTCCTGCCTCTGAGAAATTTACAATTCTTAACTATTAATATAGTTATTAACTGAACAATAACTTCTTTATAGTCACAATTTGTTGTTCAATAGTGATTTTCACTTATCTGTTTAAGTAGTCATAGTTTTCTATTAAAAAGTGTTATTGTTTGCAGTATTTGTATTTTTGTATTCATAATGACTGTATTATCTGTATTCTGTTAGCAACAAGAAGTTTCAGTCAAAATCCCAGTCAAGAACACTAGGTTCATAAGATCTGGATACTCATAAAATGCTTGCTTCATACACTGTTGAACTTAGAATCTAAATTTTAAAGAGATGAATGGGCAATATTCCTATCTCAAAGGTCATATCCTTGAATTGAAGGTAAAGAGGTTTTTGAAGGTTGAATAAACTAGATATTGCATAGCTGACAATTTACACTCAGATCTTCTGAGTCTGAATTCAGTGCCTTAAACTTAAGAACATCCTCCTCTTAAGGGCTAGAACAGTTCAAAAATTGTTGATAGCACCATTAATGCACATTAAATATCCAAATTATCCCAGAGTATGGATAAGATCATACTACCTCAAAATTGTTTTCTGATTGGATCACCCAAGAAGTTTAAATAGAAATGTAAGTGAATGAAAAACAGAGCAAATAGCACTTGAGGTGTGTTCCCATTCACCTAATTTAGGCTGTCTAGTCAGCCTAAATTAGTCAGTAATACAGTCACCCAGGCTACTTCTATAGTCAATAGAAAAACAGAAGTGGATCTTAAAAACGAAATTCAGTCAAGTTTAAAGTATGGGTTAGAATTATCTTGAATTAAGTCCAAGACAGACCAGAGTAATTGCCTCTTGGAGGCACCCTCAGTTTACTAGAAAGGCACTTACTTGATGTGGTTAGTTTAGAACAGAAATGTATTTGAACATTTCCTTTATAAATCCACTTTTAGACGGTACCTGATGAGAACCCACTGCTATGCTGTCCAACTGTACTTCAGATATCATTATAAATAATTGATTTGGAATACATGATTAAGGTTATTTGCCATCTCGCTTTACACTTGGCTTAGTAATTCTTGCTTTGTTTTCCTCCCAAATAAGGATTTATATAAAATTTCTTTTTTTTTCCTTTTTAATCAAAATATGAAAAAAAATGCTCTTATTTCTCTAAGATTTCTATCCTTAAGTTAAAATAATTTTTTTATTATGATTTGTAGAGAAAAAATTGTACAATGTTTTAAATTTGTTTGCTGATATTTACTGTTAACATGAAAAGAAGATCTGTACTTTCTAACAGTATCGGAACTGTATAGGCTCACATGTTAAAAGTACCGAGAAATACTTTCTTTTCAATCCACAGAATATGGGAACAGGCAGTTATATTCAGTAAACTTCTCAAATTCCATTTCATTCAATTCATTTTCCAATTTCTGTTTCTATGAGAACCATTTTTATACATTCTTAGCTCCAGAAATAATTATTGGACTCTCAAAATATACAATGCAGATTGTGTCTTTAAAAATAAAGCAAATGAAAGCATTCTGATTGGGTATTTTCAATTTCTTGTTATGACATTGAACCACAAAGCCAATAATGTAATAAGCTAGGTAATGCATTTGAGAATGTTTTCTAGTCTTTCCCCAAAGAGGTTGCTGGATCCATTCGATGTAGCAGCATAAAATATAAATGAAGTCATTTGTGAACTGCTGTAACTCAAATCCTGTTCCAGGCCAGTGCTGAAAATGAGACCTAGTCTGATGTTTTCCTCATATTGGGGGAAATAAATGAAATTGTTTTCTAGCACATGAGCAAAATATTACTAAATTTGAAAGAAAAAGAAAAGAAAAAAAGAATGGAGCTATTTGTAATGGTTATATTAAAATACAAAATCATCCTGAATGTCTTTCCTTTCAAACAGCCTATGGCTGTTTACAGTAACTACATTACACAAAAGTGCAAATTGTGCTCTTTCAGAGAAAACAACCTGAACTTAGGTTAGATACATCGTGAATGCTACAGAGTATGGATACTGAATTTTGTTCAGAAGGATTTCCACTGAGATGCAGAAGAGCAAAAAAAGGTAGTTGGACCTTGTTTTTAACCATACACCAAAAAGTAGACATTCAGAATCATGACCTGACTTTTTAGTTAGATCCTATTGTTATGATTCATCCAAGCAAAGTCCTCATTTACAGGTGAAACAAAATGTGTCTCAAATTCAGGAATAGTCTTGCCATTCAGAGCTATATTTAAGAATGATATTTAACACAGTAGTTCTTGTTTTAATTTATATTGAAAATACTATCTGCTTCTTTAAAAATTCAGAGCACTGTAAGACCAAATCATCCTTTCTTTTGTTTTTTCCTGTATTTTATTTACATTGACCTTAGATGTGCAGGTAGCCTTTGACGTTGCACAGTCTATTTACTATTAGCATGACAGCATAAAATACTGGTTTTAATACATTTATCATTATCATCAAAAAGAATAAGTCTTGCACTTCAGTAGGAGAGGGATATAATCATCTGCTGTGAACATAATCTTACACGAAGAATGGGAATGGAAAGGAGTCCTTGAATAATGGAATTCTGGTCTAGTTTAGGTAGGACCTTTGGAAATCATCCAGTTCACTACCTGCTTAGAGCAGGACTATCTGCTAAGTTGAATATTCATTTGAAGTTAGATCAGGTTGTATGGGGCCTTTTCAAGTAAAGTTGTGAAGACCTCCAAGCATTGAGACTTTACAGCCTCTCTGAGCAACCTGTTCCAGTGCTTTACCCCTTTCATGGGAAAGAAATGTTTCCTTTTATCTAATCTGAATTTCCTTTATTGCATCATGTGGTCATTGCTTCTTGTCTTTTTGATGTGCACCACCAAGGATAGTCTTATCTTTATCCTCCAATTAGTCAGGTGAAGATAGACATTAGATCGCCACTTAATCTTCTCTTCTTCAGCCTGAACAAACTCAGCTTATATATCAGGTGCTCTGGCTCCCTTAATATCTTGATGGCCTTTTACTGACTCATTCCAGTCTGTCAATGTCTTGCTCGTACTGACAACCCTAAAATTTTAGACAATACTTCAAATTTGGTCTCTAAGTGCCAAAGAAGGAGAAACAATCACTCCTCTTGACCTACTGGCTGGACTTTTGAGGTTAGCCTTCACTGGTGCATTGCTGATCTAGGTACAATTTTTGTCCACTAGGACTGCTATGTCTTTTATGCAAAGCTACTTTGCTGCCAGTCAACCCCAAACCTGTACTGCTGTGCGGGCTTACTCTGCCTCTGGTGTAACAATGCATTTGTTTTTGCTGAGCTCTATGAGGTTTCTGTTAGCCCATTTCTCTAGGCTGTCTCCTGAATGGCATTTTAATGTCACCCATGAACTTGCTGAGGATGCAGTCTATCCCACTGTCCAGGCTGCTAATGTTGATTTTAAATAGTATTGGCGCCACCATTGCCCCCATGAGGAATGTCCTTGTAACTGGCCACATGTCCAAATTTGAACCCTTAACCCCTATCCTTTGAGCCTGATGGTGCGGACTTTTTTCCCCCCAACTTATAGTCTAACCATCCAGACTATATCTCTTCATTTTGGGCACATCTGTGTCTTTTAACCTGTAATCTTTCAAATTTATTTTCTTATCCATGACAACTCACACAGGAGGAAGTTTGGGTTTTTAGATGAAAGGAATATTTGGTCAGTCACTGAATGAATTAGAATACGTCCTTGTTGTAATGCGATCCCCTGAGCATACGATACAAGAAAGGCAGAACTGTTTAGCATGTGATATTACTAGCCTTCTATTTCTTTCTCTGTCTATCCATTTGGCTTTCAAAAGAAAATACATGAGGCATACTTAAAGCAAACGGGCATCATGATTAATAAGGACATCACACTGAGACACATAAAACTGCCCTGTCTCCTTCATCTGTTCTTTTGGTGCAGTGATTAACCTTTGAGTTTATGAGTATTTTTGCACTTGCCTCAGATAAAATATTTTATGACTTCTTACCTCCCAGGCAACTTGGATTAAACTTATCAGGTCTGGGAAGATAGTGGCCCATAATGACGGTTCCCTCGGAAATCATATCTACCTCCTTACCACATTATCAGAAAATTCTTTGCACAAAACAGATGGAAACATCAAGACAAGAGACAAGACAACTTGTTAAGGTCACATTCCACCTTCCTATACATCATTCATGCTTAATTGATTCCCAACCCCTCCTAGAGACAGATTGCCATATTATGAGAGCTGAGAATATGAAAAGATCATTTTCTTTTCCCCATTAATTCCCATTTGGAAAGGCTTCTGCCTTTGCTAAAGTTGCTTTGGCAGTCTGCTTGCTAATGACTGATCACTGCCTTTCAACACAGAAATAGGGCAGAAACAAGTAAATTTATCTTTTGGCAAAAGTATCCCTCTCTGACACAGCATTTCAGGTATTCTGCTCTCAGTGTCAGAGAGAAAAAAAAAGGAGAAACCAAAGAGATTCAAAAGAAGCCACAAGACAGATCCCTGGAGATTGTGCAGGTGAGTAGTTTAAAATGGCATCTTTTTTTTTACTTAGAAACTGGCTCATCACTGTTTGAGGAAAGCTGCTTAGCTTCCCCCTCACACCTACCTGACATCTCCTTCTACACTGTACAAAGAGAGAGTCAATCATTTTGATGCATGTCTCCTGAACAGGGTGGATGAATAATTGAGTATCAAATCTGAACTTGCTGTAGACCTCCTAATCATTTAGGGACACTGAAGTAACATGGAAAAAAAAAAAAAGGCAAGCTGTAAACATTGTTACCAAAGATCGTTCTGTTTTTTTCTGAATATGCTTTCTCTTATTAATTTAAACAAATGCAATGTTCAGGAGTTGCTATCTATAAAACTGTTAATATAGTGATATAGGAATAGTCATATTAGGGTGAAATGCTACATTCAGTCTGCATACAGGATTAAAAAGATATCTTCATGGAACATAAAGTCTAAGACTCCTCTGGTTGCAGCATTTCAAAAAATAGATATTAAGCCAAAAATAGCAGGTAGCAGCACAGGCGGAGAATATCTTATTTGGAATCCATGCCATTGTAATAAAACTGCCTGTATACAATTCTTGGAGCTGGAAAACTGGTTTCTGGAACTGAGTTACTCACTCCACTGCTCCTCTGCTCAAGCTATGTGAAAAGAAGTGGATAGAAATCTCTTCTGGTTCTACAGTGCTTCAGTTTACATAAAACACAGAAAAGAGATCTACAAAGCACTGAAAGTGCTACTGGCCTTTAAAACATTGTCAGGTTCTATCGAGTTGAAGTCAGGAGTATGCTGACTAAATTAAAAAAAAAAAAAAAGTCCCAGATATGAGTGACTTTGCATCCCAATTTACCATCAAGTACGTTTTGAATTGCTGGGCCTTGAACTATCATTTTAAACCACCCTCATGTTTTCAACTTGTATATTAAAAGTTTGCATCGGTGCGAAAGAATATACCAAAGATCCTCTTAGATCACACACAAGGATCACTCCCTATGTTATACGTTTTCTCTTTTAGAATAGAAACCAGATGTTCCTTGGTGGGGTAATTTGGAAGTAGAATGAAGTGGAGACAAGGATCTTTTTCTGTAACTAACACCTGCTTCATTTCCTTCAGCACTCTCAGGACCCTTTCATGTGCACTGAAAAGAAGGGGAGAGGAGAGGGAGGAAAACCAGAGGCTTTGTTTGCCCTATCCATTTCAGAGAGCAGCTTCATGTATCAGTTTGCTGTAGAGAGAAGTATCATCTCTGTACTCCTGTTTCTGGCAGAAATATAAAGTATAAGCTGTAAAAAGCCTTCTTTTAATTTTCCCTAGAGCACAGCCATTTAGATGTAAACTCTTACAGCTTCATTGCAAGACACTCTTCGTGCAGAGGAGCTGTCAGGTCAGAAGAGGAGAAAAAAATGAAACAGATGAGTTTCCTTTGCAGTTTCCCAGTGGGAGAGCTCTGCTGAAATGCTAGTCCAGCTCTACTGGTTTCTGCATCAACAGATGGCAGATAGCATTCCTTGTGTTTGCGTCCCATTTGGTAAATCACAGGTCACATCTGGTCTGGCCTCTGTTCTTTCTGAACAGATGGGAGTACACGTTTGGTATCGATTGCAGCAAGGAGAAGGGGGGATGATAGGGAGGAGTGTACATGAGGGTGGGGAAGGAAGGTGAGAGGGAGTTAGAAATAGAAAAGGCAAAATCAAAGAAGGTTTAAAAAAGGAGAGAATAACTTAAAATGACCACTACCAACAAAATAATACCATTGGTGATAACTAAATATGGCAAAGCAGAAATATATAGATAAATGGCTATTAAAAATTATTTCAAGATGTAATGCACAGTTGTGAGTATTTGCTTAGAGAATATGATGAAAGCGCATAGGTTAAATTTTTATGTGGTCTCCTACTCAAAGCTATTATATGGGGAAAAAAACGTGTTTTCAGTCCTAATCTCTTCCCACACAAGGTATGAACTAAAAAACAGAAAACACACAGAGAAATGTTCTCAGTCACTGTCAATCATAACCTTTGTTTTAGACAGAGAAAACAACAAAAAATCTCTCTTTGTAATTCACTTGTCACTTCATAGGTAAGTACATCAAACCTTTTTAGATATTTTTCAACTTTCTACTAGAAAATGGGATTAATTTCTGACTTTATATATATTTTCTTTTAATTGGTTTATGACAGTGTGTGAGTTTTTCATCTTTTTATTGGTACTTTTAAACATTCGTAACTGTGTAAAATTAAAGATTTCTAATTATTTAAATTAGCTATTTTAAAATATTGCTTTTAGTTAGAATTTGAATTTTAAATTAAAAAAAAATTAAAATTCAATTTAAAAATTCTAATATATTCTGCTTTCAAAAACTGTAAATAACCTGAAGTTTGAAAGTGAATTTGCTGTCATAGCCTCAAATGCACACAGCAGAAACCTCTTAAAATATGGCAAACTCTTTTGTTGTCAGTAGGGAAATGCACACATGCAGCATAGGCTTTTTAAATATAAACACAAAACACAAGCACCATTGATCCTTAGGCTAGGTGCAAACATATTTCACACTTGCCAAATACTGCCATACTAAAATAAACGTACTTTTTTGGTCTTAAGAAGCAAGGTAGGATTGAATAACTTGACACAAAACAATGTCATTCAGAGCTGTCTAATTGGAGCTACATGTGAAGAGCTCTGTGTCTTCCTGGAATGCAACAAGTTTAATTTAGGTAATTTCATTTGAACAGGCTGTTTTGACTTTGGCCTCTTGGTGGTTTACACATTTCTACAGTCTTAAGGTATATTTTGACAAGTGGCTTTAATTGATCACGCTGTCTAATACTACCACTACTGCTAATGATATAACCATTTTGAAAATAAACTGTTCAACAATTTTCCCATTTGGCCATTCAGATGGTTCTGGTTTTCTTCAGCTCAACTAAAGCATGATTTAGGGTGGCTGTATAAAGGATAAGACCATCAGCATTGTCGAAAAGGCTAGAAGCCATTCAAACTAGACTAGACTAGAACAGAACAGATACACGAGCAGATTTTTTTTGCTCTTTCTTTTTGTTCCAAGTCAATGTGAAAGTCAGCATGGGCATTTGTACCTAGCCATCATCTTAGCAGCAATTCCAAAGAAGGAAAAACTTTTTCTAAGCACATGACACATCATATTTAACACATACTAGCTCTATCACCCTAGTATTTATTGTTCATGTACAAATCCCAAAGAGAGACAGAAAGTTTATTTTTGTTGTCAGAGCATTCTTTTAAGAGCAAACACTTTTGTATGCTTATACAAAATCAGAAACAAACTTCATTACTTTTGGAGATAGCATCTCAGTTCTTGACCAGATACAATTATTTCAGTGAACCTGTGAGGGTATGAACCTCAACTCGCTTCTATCCCAAAGTCAAAGCACATACAAAGATCCCTGTCTTGGTAAGTTAAAAGGATTATGCCCACAGATCAAGAGTATTGCTGAATCTGTCTTTCTGACAGAAGTTCAGTAGTAATCTCAATTTTGAAAGTTTTATTTAAATATTACCATTCATTTAAAAAAAAATCCTTTAATATGAACTTTATCTCCAAATTTATCTAGATGTTCAATATAGGAATAACTAAAGCCTGACTTTACATAATTGGGCCATGTTTGGAGGGGGTTTTGGGTTTCAGAGAATTTTTTTGCTTACTTTTTCAGTATTTAGTTTGAAGAATATAGAGTGGAATTTCGGGGAGGGCTGAGCTGTGTCTCCTCCTGGTTTTAATTGCACTGGCAAATTCTCATCAACACTGAGCACAGAGATGCTCAGGTTGATGCTCAGATGCTCAGAGATTTCTTAACACCACAAAGTAGGTGTTAAGAAAAAAACCAACCACTGCATATAAAGTAAAGCTGGGAATGAGGAATGGAATGTAAAAGCAAAGGGACTGATAGAACAAAGGAGCTGTGTAAGTGAGACAAAATCAAAAATTCTGAAAGTGTGGCAAGAAAAGGCCCATTAAATGTATGGGAGTCAAGAGAGCTTTTTAAAAAGTGTCGTGATGTGCTGCAAGCAAACCGAAGGCAGAAAATATTATACCAAAGGAGTTCTAATACGGTTCTTCTGTTTCCTTCAGCTTATGAACAGGCCAGGCACAGCTTGTCTATTGGTCTGTACAACCTGAGTAATAGAGGGGATAGCATGAGAACTAAATTACAGACTTAAACATGATATGTAATTCAGAGTGTAGAAGACTGGGCAACCTTAAACTTTATTATAAGCCAATAGCATAGTGTACTCTTAAGGTTCCTTGGCACTTGCCATTGTATATTCTTGAACCTTAAATGCTTGCTGATACTGGAAGCCTGAGAATATCACCAACTATGGTAAAGTGGAGATAACTAGAGGCAGAGACAAGACACAGAGAATTCAAATTGGGGATAAAAAACCTATATTAGCAGATCTAGGATGTGAGGAAAGGATAGAGTTCGATATAGTGAAGAAGTTTGGAGTGGTAACTTAAATTTTTTACTCGTGAACCACTCTTATTAACTGAGACTTTGTTAGTCATGGATAAACTTCCAAGATATAATAACATTTGCTTCAATTTAGCTAAGGAAAACTCTTGTGCTTGTGAAAATAAAATGGGTTTCTGCATGAAAACAAAGACTCATACCTGCATGCCACAGAGCAGGATGCTGCAGAAACATTGTCCTGTAAGGCCTTCAGTTAATTTTTCTGTAATGGTTTATTTTGCTGTTCACCTGTGCCCTAGTTCACTGGTTGTCCATAATATTAAAAAACCCCCAGCTGTCTTCTGAATTCATTCAGACATTTCTCTTCAGATGGAAACACAGACTTGGGAGGGACAAGAGAGATCTCAACAGTTCTGATAGAAAGAAGGAAAGACAGAAAGAAAGACAGAGAAAAAGAGAAAGAAAGACAGAAGGAAAGAAAGAAAGGAAGGTAGTAGGTCACAGACCTCACAGAGCTTGGCTCTGCCTTCTCAGAAAGTCCACCAATATTGTTCAAGCAGTTCTTGTTCTTTCCAAAATCGTGTACCTGGAGCACTTCTGGATTTCCCAGCATTAACGTATATCCCAATTGCATCACAAACCCACATTGTGATGAGACCTGACCATGCACTTAAATATGCACTTAACTCCTCTCATCGCCCTCCCCCCCATCAAGCCATGTGTCTTTACATGAAGAAAAAACAGGTTGCAAGCTAGAAGAGAGTCACAAAGGGTTCACATCCATCACCAGGATCAATGCTGGGGAGACCAGGAACAGATTGAGGTGCACAGCTGCTTCTTAATCTGGAGAGAGTATGGAACAATAGTTAATGTATACCATCAAACTGGCCTTGATATATCCCTTACGTAGCTGCTCTTGAAAAGTACATGAAGACTGTCTAGGGCCTACCTTTTAGGCTGCTTATGGAATGAATACATAGATTTTAATGAAGTAGCAGAGTTTAAGAAGATGAACAGGAATAATGAAAATTGCCACAATATAAATATAAATCACATGCCACTATGCATTTCGAAGTACTTCAGTTCCTGCTCTCTGCATAAGCTGGTTAATTCTGAGCTGTGGCTAGGCCTTCCTACAAGGTGGCCTTCTATTTAGGAAAGATAAAAGTTACAGAAGCAGGAAATGCAAGGGGGGGGGGAAGATTATTTTTCTGCCACATAAGACTTTTTTCTGACTTTTTTTCTCCCACATTCAAGAGAATCTACTAACCTTAAGATAAAAAAATACATACTTTTGCCAGCCCTTAGAGGGATTTGCCCAGCATTGTAAAAGGGTAAACATATATCACCTGACAACCTTCAGAATGAGAATCAAAGATTCTTAGTTCAGCTAGTGGTGTTCCTTAGAAATATTGTAATGTACTGGTTAGGACATAGGTATCTAGCTGACCTTTTCTAAATGGAATCATTGCTTTTCAATTGTTCCATAAATCCATATTACCAAGAGCCAGTGGAACATCTAATTTATCCCAAGTTTAAAAGCTTTTGTTTTGAGTGCAGGAAAATCCTGGTTTTCTCTTTCTTGCTGTAACAAGAAAAAAACATAATGACAAATTTGAAGGTCTCCACAGCTGCAGGTGTGTTACAATGCATAAACCAGAGACATAGCAAGAACTAACCTTACATATCTCAATAGACTTGAGGTACCATTAATTCAAATTTGCATTATTTAATTCCTGGAAATGTCAATCTGCAAACAATTTAATTATGTTTTCTGCTTTCCTCATAAAAAACAATAGTAATCCAGATACTCTTTATAGCTTCTACATTGCAGACAAATGGATACCATTGTATTTCCCCTGGAACCCTTCAACTGTATAAAACCTTTCCGTGAACTATGCCTGCTCTTAATAAAAATAATTCATCAAAGCCTTAAAATAAACTGGACTGTTTGCCACTGCCCTAATCAGATGTTACTTGGGTTCCCCATCCCTATCATCTTAATTTTTTCCTAAAATTCAAAATTATTCCTACTGATACAGGAGACTGCATAAGGGATAAACCCTTCAATATTAATTATGTTGTGAGATTTGTCATAGCAGTGTCTGAATAATATGTCCCTCTTGTGTGCTGATGATAGAAAGCAAAATGATCCAAACATACTGCAATCATGTCTTAGTCGTACATGACATGTATTCTCTGACATTCTAATTTGAGAGTTACCGGGGGTCCCTGTTCTTGAGAGGTGACAAATCTGGTATCCATTAAAAGCTGAAATGAATAAGTTTTATTAAAATATGTGTCTGTTGTTTCTAAAATAACTGAGGGAAAGCAGACTCAAAATGAAGGTCAACAGCTCTAGCACTGGCAGTTTAGATATTGTCACAGATTTTTGGACTTGGAAAAACAAGTTCCTTACTGCTTACTAAATGCTAGTTCAAATGTATCACACAAATGTAAATAGAAGCATTCAGAAGGACTTTGAGTACTGAAAAAAATTAATTTGATCTTTAGACAAAAGTATAGCACAGATACCTAGGGACTAAATACTGTACTTCCAAGGTGTCACTTACATGTGCATTTTAGCATAAATACTGACATGTTTATACTTAATAGCTTTGATTGCAAATCAGTGGACACCATTTTCTGAATAAAGGTGTTTTTTCTCTTTTCTTTTCTTTCTGAATTAAGACTTTGATGTAGCCTTAGGTTCTTGTATTTGTAACAGAAATTACAAAAAGGGAATTGACAGCTACAGATTACTTTTGAACTACAGTATAAGCCAGTCTAAGTGATAAAGAATACATTATTTCAGGCACCCCAGAACTGGAAAGTGCAATAATTAAGACTGATTATAACATCTTATTCTGCTTCCCTTGTGTATATACAGTACAACACAATTTCTGATTCAAAGTACCTAAGACTTCCTCTATGCATGGTATACAAAACCTTTACCTGATTCAAAGCCATTTAGATTTTGTTTTATCACCAGTTTTTGGTATAAGGCCTTATGTCTCATTTACTGTACACTATTCAACTTTTACCCATTAGAGCCCTCTTAATTTCCTTATGAATTTTTCTATGGGGCTATAGTTTCCTTTCTAGAACCCCATAGTTTTTCAATATTTCTTCTACCTTATGCAGTTATTATTCATGTGAAACAATAGGTAAAAACTGTATTTTTTTCTGAAAAAGAATTTGAAGCATAGAGAGATTGTAGTCAACAAGTGTTTAGGTGGAGATGTTTAGACATTCCTTGCCTGTGTACTTAACAATTTGCAGCATACAAAGTGTTCAAAGCACAGTGTTTTTAATCTGTGGCACTAACGGCTTGTCACTGCAGCAAATCAAACCTCCAGGTGCTCTACTGTAGAAATGAGGAACCTGATTCTGGGAAAAAAAACCAAGGAAAGGTTCCATTTCAGTGATCCTTCCCAACCAAAGAAATAGAATACAGGTCTCCAGGATTTTTTTCCAGGATTTTCAATTGCTCAGATTAGAGATGTTAGTTGGATGCTCCTAATTTCATTTTCCTGAAATCAGTTCCTGCTTCATTTCCCTCAGTTTTTAACTTTTTTAATGAATGAGTTAGTAAACTGATAGATAACAGTCTTTTTTACTACACAAACCTTATTAATCTAGGTTCCAGGTTACATACGCTAAAAACCCACCTGCATTAATGGACCTTCTTTACCCTGTGCAGGTAAAATGAAGACTAACGTTATTATGGTTAAATGCATTTAGTTATGAAGCAGGTAGGGTGTTCTGGCAAATGATCAAGGACAAGGGACAAAACAGGCTGGTTCATTTGGAATATCATATTTTGTCACCACACTGTGCTAGTAATTTTGCATGTTTAATTTTAATTTACAGTTTGCTTTGAGGGCTGTGAGAGGTAAAAACCCCACTCATTTGTCTTGTCTTTCCAGTGCAGTACTATTTTCTATACTATGTTCCGAAGGGATTGCTATGGTGCTCTCTTAAATGGTTCAAGTGACTGAGCATGCCTTTGGAGACACAGCCACAGTTTCATAGGTTTCATAATCAAAGGAAGAACAACCCTAATCCTCATTCCTGCACCCATCCACCTGATTTTAGTTAATATTTTCCTTTGATAAATTCAATCTCAGTTTGCACTCCCCAAAAATCTATTCTTGTGCTGACTAGAACAACTCCTGCCTCACACAGTGAGATACAACCCAAATCATTATTCTCTCCACTAAGATCAGTGTTAACTAACAGTTTCTTCTCTGTTTCTTCACTACCTATAACCATCTTCTTAATATCCTCATGGGTTTATATGAAGTCTATTTCTATATTAATTGCTTAAGACACTGTATAGTTTTGTTTCTATATTTTTTGTCAGTTCTAAGAATAACAACAATACTTATTTGAAGTTTAAATCATAATACATATAACAGTCAGGATTTGTTTCCTACATAGAAATGAATGTTTTACTTCTGACACTAAAGAATTTTCAATTAACTAGAAAGCTTATCAAGGAAAAAAAGAGTTGATGAATGCAAAGAGATATACTAAGGACAAAACATGTCTGCAGACCTATATACTAGCCATATATACTAGTTTATGAATTGGAAACAGGCAGCAGACTTTCATTTACAGATATGCTTCAAATCTGCACCAGTTTAGTACATAAGCTAAGTATCAGTTTATTTATACCATTACTTGACTGTTTGTCATATTAGAGAGTGTAGTTTGTGGATCAGTCGAGATGATAGCAAACAGCCGTCCGTGTATCTTGATGACTTTATCAAGCCTCAGTCTTCATGGGTCCCATCAGGCAATTTTAGAAGATCATGAATTTGAAGTCACTTGACCTGAGAAGCTGGACATGCACATGTCGAGTACTGTTTTAACCAGAGATTACAGTTTTTAAGAAGACTGCCTATTTTCTTACATTGCAAATCTCGTATACACTTCAATGATAGAAGGACATGCATGTCTGCACATGTCAAAATAACATGTAAGATTAAAGAAAAACCTGAGGAGGTAAGATCAATCAGTCAATGAAGCACAATTTTGCAACAAATCATAGAATCATAGAATGGCTTGGGTTGGAAAGGACCTTTAAAGGTCATGTAGTCCAACGCCCCTGCAATGAGCAGGCACATCTTCAACTACATCAGGTTGCTCAGAGCCCCGTCCAACCTGACCTTGAATGTTTCCAGGGATTGGGCATCTGGACAACCTGTGGGCAACCTGTGCCAGTGTTTCACCACTCTCATTGTAAAAAATTTCTACCCTCTTTGCAGGTAAAAAATTTCTACCCTCTTTGCAGGTAATATGAAATCAAAATAATTGCAGGTAATAGTAAATAATCAAGTTTGCTAAGCACTTTACTTACCTAGAATCCTGGAATACCTAGAATCTAATGATAGGACAACATCTAACCAGCATACCTTCTTGCAAAACACTTTTTTTGTTAACAGCTAAATCAATAAATTAGTGAGAGAAATAAATTACATAACTTTTAAAGGTTTTGAGAAGGCCTGACATAGAACTCAACAGAGAAACGTAAATGCAAAGAAATTTTATAGCCATAAGTAAAAGGTCAAATACTGACTCTTCCTCAGTTACTTCACCTATTTAAAAAAATCCCCCAAACCTCTGTTTTACCTCAGAAAAGTATAGGAATCCTAATTAATATTTTAAGATGGCATGATATATATAATAATAAAGATTATACTTCATCCCCTTTGTCCTCTCTGTCATGACTGCATGATTTTCTCTCCCTGATGGACAATTTATATCTTTTCATCTTTTGTGAAAAATTATGTCTAAGGCTAAACAGTAGGTCTTTCTAAAATGGATCATAAGGTTAGAATGTTACTGCACAGCACTCAAGTCATGAACTTCTTTGTTTATGGTATCATTAAAAGATGGGTCTCTCTCTCCTCCCACAGCTAATTTATAATCTAATAGGACCGTGTCCATTTCTGTTCATTATCTTATATATCATCTTTAGGTCAGCAGTTTTGGCTTACTTAGATTCCATTTTCTGTTTGAGATGCCACAGACAGCTGTAAGTACTCCAGGTAATGCTATACTTAACCCAGGTTTACATTGCTGCATGTTTCCTGATTTAAATCATCCCTTAATTGTAAGTAATACCAAAAACTAGCAGAATAATCTCCATGAAGCTGCTGTCCGTGCAACCACACATCTTAAGCACACATGTTAAGACTGCTTAACACTGTTCCTTTCCAGCAAGTCTGTAGTCTGTCCTAGTTCAGAGATCTCTATTCAAACAGGTTTTAATGAACTTACAAAGTTCATGTGCCAAATACCCTTTGACAACACTAGTGTACTGTGATCAAGTACATACATAATTTCATAAGAAAACAAAAGTTCGTACACATGCACGTATCTTATTTATAAGAAAAGAGTGTAAAACAGTGTTGTCCTGGTTTCAGCTGCGATAGAGTTAATTTTCTTTATGGTGGCTGGTATGGGGCTACGTTTTGGATTTGTGCTGAAAACAGGGTTGATAATACAGAGATGTTTTAGTTGTTGCTGCACTGGTCAAGGACTTTTCAGCTTCCCATGCTCTGCCAGGTGCAGAAGAAGCTGGGAGGGGGCACAGCCAGGATAGTTGATCCAAACTGGCCAAAGGGCTATTCCATACCACATGACGTCATGCTCAGTATATAAAGCTGGGGAAGAAGAAGGAAGGGGGGGGACATTTGGAGTGATGGCGTTTGTCTTCCCAAGTAACCGTTATGCGTGATGGAGCCCTGCTTTCCTGGAGATGGCTGAACACCTGCCTGCCCATGGGAAGGAGTGAATGAATTCCTTGCTTTGTTTTGCTTGCGTGCGCGGCTTTTGCTTTACCTATTAAACTGTCTTTATCTGAACCCTCGAGTTTTCTTACTTTTGCTCTTCCGATTCTCTCCCCCGTCCCACCAGGGGGGAGTGAGCGAGCGGCTGCGTGGTGCTTAGTTCCCGGCTGGGGCTAAACCATGACAGTCCTTTTTGCACCCAACGTGGGGCTCGAAGGGTTTGAGATAATGACAGATTTGATTGGAATGTGCCAGATAGATAGAATTTATAGCTGTTATTGCTGTTTAGCTATTAATCAGCAGGCTTCTGTGCTTGCCATAGGCTTGCTTGCCTTACTGTATGTTAGAGTCTAGGGCTCATTAGTGTCTGCTTTTTGCTTTCACTGCTTGCCGTGCTGCTGTACTGCTGATCATCTTACTGTGCTGTGCCTGGGAACATTTTGATAACAGCAGTGGCCTTGCGCCTGGGCTGGCAGATGGCCAGGACATCGCTGCTGTTTCTGTGCTGCTGTACTGGACAGGCTGGAACTCCAGCGTGAACTCAAGTCAAAGGGACTGTGACCTCTGGATGAATCCACGTGGGAGCAGGACACCCCGAAGCGTCTGTGCCCATGGATAAGCCCATGCCAGAGCAGGTATATCTTGAAACGTCTGTGGCCATGGTTATGTCTGTGCCACAGCAGGTATCCCTCTGAAGGGATTGTGGCCCAAGGATAAGTCCACGCTGGATAAGGTGCACCTCGAAGCATCTGTGGCTGTGGATGAAGTCCATGCTGCAGCAGGTACACCTCGAAGCATCTGTGGCTGTGGATAAAGTCCATGCTGCAGCAGGTACACCTCGAAGCATCTGTGGCTGTGGATGAAGTCCATGCTGCAGCAGGTACACCTTGAAGCATCAGTGGCTGTGCATGAGGCCATGTTGGAGCAAGTTTACTTCTGAAGGTACTACATTCTGTGGATAAGTCCAAGCTGGAGCAGGGGCAAGGGGAGGACTTCATTGCAATGTTAAACCTGATGGTCTGTCCAAAGGGACCAGAGGTGGAGATTGTAATGGAAATACCTTTAAATTGTTGTATCCCGGGATTTGAGTTGCATGTTGTGGGAATTACTATAGCAGGAACCCCTTGTTGCTAGCCAGGCTAGGAGCAAGGGGAGGAGTTCGTTGCAATGTTAAACCCTATATCCTGGTCCAAAGGGACCAGGGGTGGAGATTGTAATGGATATACCTTTAAATTGTTGTAACCCATGATTTGAGTTGCATGTTATAGGAATTACTACAGCCGGAACCACCTGAACAAATGGAGGAGAAGCCTTACAAGAAGCAGTGCAAGTGCAGCAGTGACCTGACCTGAGCTGGCTTTGGTGCCCAATAACACCAAGAAACACACCACCTCTCCTGTCCTGAGTAACAACCATAAGAGATGAAGCCCAAAGTCGTGGACTAAATTAACTCAGTGGACATTTTGTGGACATTTATGGACATTTTACAAATATTTTGTAGGGGTGGTCCATAGACTAAGGGAATGATATGTGTGTATTATATCAAAGGATGGGAAGGGTGATGGTGGGTAATGAGAATGTATTGGATAGTGTGAGACCTGAGCATGACGTAAATGGTATGGAATAAGGGGTGGATACTGTCCTGGTTTCAGCTGAGATTGAGTTAATTTTCTTTAGAGTGGCTGGTATGGGACTATGTTTTGGATTTGTGCTGAAAACAGGGTTGATAATACAGAGATGTTTTAGTTGTTGCTGTACTAGTCAAGGACTTTTCAGCTTCCCATGCTCTGCCAGGTGCAGAAGAAGCTGGGAGGGGACACAGCCAGGATAGTTGATCCAAACTGACCAAAGGGCTATTCCATACCACATGACATCTTGCTCAGTATATAAAGCTGGGGAAGAAGAAGGAAGGGGGGGACATTTGGAGTGATGGCGTTTGTCTTCCCAAGTAACCATTACGCGTGATGGAGCCCTGCTTTCCTGGAGATGGCTGAACACCTGCCTGCCCATGGGAAGGAGTGAAGGAATTCCTTGCTTTGCTTTGCTTGCGTGCGCAGCTTTTGCTTTCCCTACTAAACTGTTTTTATCTCACCCCTCGACTTTTCTTACTTTTGCTCTTCCGATTCTCTCCCCCATCCCACCAGGGGGGAGTGAGCGAGCGGCTGCATGGTGCTTAGTTCCCGGCTGGGGCTAAACCACGACAAGTGTATAAAAAATGTGTAAAATAAAAGCACATAAAATGAAATTGTATTCCTTCGGATGGTAACTGGCCACAACTGTGCAGATATGTCATCTTATATATGATGGAGTAGATAGACAATAGGCTAATAATTTAGGAATAAAATTAGTGAGTTAACATAAAACTGTACTGATACCATTCCCTTATCTTCCAGGGAAGAACCAGATTTCCTGTTAGTGTAATGTCTTCAGAAGTGTGTCATTTTGGGTGAGATTCAGTGCAGGTGTTCACATGTGAGCTAGGCATCTCAGGACCACTTATCGTCTGGGAGTATACAATACAGTCAATAGCACCTAAGAAGCACCTCAGCTCATTCTAAAGCAGACATCTATTACTGGTTAACCAAACAGCTCTCCAGGCTCCGCTGAATGTATTGATTGTAACAGGAGCCTAGACACCTAAATCTCCTCTAGACACCTACACTGAGATGCCTTAATCTGGAACTGATTTCCTTCCTTTGTGTAAATTAAAGTATTACAGAATGTTTATGTCTGCTCAAGTGTTTATGACTGAAGATATTCTGATTCTCTATCTAATCACTACTAAAACTAGGAAAAAACGTCATTCTTTTGTTCTCTTACCTAAAAAAAAAAATAATTTTAAATCTATACTTATTATTTTATTTGTTTGCATATCCAGTAGGACTTGAGCTGGAAAAACAGAATCATTCTTGTCGTGTTTGGTGAAAGTCCAAAACTTGTACTACTCTTGGAACAAGAACCAGGAAGGATCTTTAAAAAAAAAAAAATCCAATAAGAAAATGCAGGAAGAAAGGAAACAAGCAAACAATGAAGGAAGAAAGGAAAGAGGGAAAATTAATTTCTGGGAAAAGTTTCTATAAAAGAAGATAGAAAATGAGAAGAAGATTTTGAGAGCTGCTCAGAGAAAGCCACCCTGAAGAAGAACAGATTTCCTACTTCTCTCCAGATTCATTCTCACAATCAATTTCTGAAAAACTTTTTTATGGTAAAGGGTAATAGACTTGCTCTTTTGGATATATGTCTGAGTAAGCCACAGAGAGGTCTGGAGACCTCTTAAAGCAGGGCTTTGAAGACAGACCATCATAGTATAATACAGGTTGGAAGGGACCTCAGGAGCTCTCTAGTCCAACCTACTGCTCAAAACAGGGTGAGCTATGAGGCCAGACCAAGTTCTTCAGGGTTTTGTCCAGTCAGGTCTTGAAAATCTCCAAGGATGGAGACTGCACAAGATCTTTGGGTAACCTGCTCTACTGCTTGACTGTCCTCATGGTGAAAAACATTTTTCCTCATATTGAGTCAGAACTTCTCTTGTTTCCCTTTATTCCTGTCGTTTCTCATCCTTCAGCCATACGCCACCTGGTGAAAAGCCTGGTTCTGTCTTGTTGATAACCTCCATATAGGTACTAGGTCCCCCCCAAAACCATTTCTTCTCTAGGCTGAACAAGTCTGGGGTCCCTCAGCCTCCCCTCACAGGGCAAGTGCTCCAACCCCACAATCTTGGTGGCCTCCAATGAACTTTCTTCAGTTTTTCAGCTTCTGTCTTGTACTGGGAGAGCCAAAACAGGACTCAGTGGTCTAATGAATACTGACTACAGTGGGATAATCACTTCTTCCAGTCTACTGACTGTGCTCCTGTTCATACAGCCCAGGATGCTGCTGGCCTCTTTTGCTGTCAGGGCATACTGCAGCCTCATGCTGCCCGCCATGACCCCTAGGGCCTTTTCAGCAGAAATGGTCACCAGCCATGCCACTCCCAGCCTGTAAGCTGAGTATTTATCCCAGCAAAGGTACAGTTATTCTTTCCCATGTGCAGGATTTTGCATTTTCCCTTGCAGAATTACACAAGGTTTCTGTTAGCCCCACTCCACCAGCCTGCCTAGGTGCCTCTGGATGGCAGCCCTGCCCTTGAGTTTATAGAGTGGTGTTGACCCTTTCCTCCGCTTCTTCCTCTACCACCTCCCCCAGTTTGGTGTCATCTGCCAGCTTGATAAGAGCACACTCCTTCACCTCCTCCAGGTCATTGATAAATGTGTTAAAATATACTATGATAAAGATACTGCAGATGCACCAGTGGAGAATAAGGTTTTGCAGGTCACCCTGTCCCTTCTCCAGTTAAGTTCCCACTTTACAAAAGCCCCTCTCTCTGCTAAGTAGAGAGAATGGCAAGCAGAGAAGACAACCTGACTTCTACAAGCTTTCTGAGTGAGAGGAATACTGTATTATCTCTCTCTGCCTTTATAAGCTTTCCTTGTGATGCCAAGAATGGCTTTCTCAGAGCAGAGAATCAAACATACTGCTGCAAGGTTTAATTTCTTTGCTCTTTACGCACTCTGGCTGTCAGGCCCAGTATTTCCTGTCTCTCTCTGTCACATACTGTCCTCTTATTATCCTCCAATAAAAGCATATCTGTTACCATATTTACAGGAAAATCCAGGATCTACATTAATTCTGGTGTTTGTCCTTACTTCATATTCTGTCTGTGCTCTCTTTTCCTTACCAACTCATAACTAATATTCTCTTTTATGCTTAATTTCTTGCTTCCTTGTGTTCCTCCACCTTATTCACACTGACCTGCACTCTGAAATGCATTGAGACATCTTAAGCAGGGTATTTCCAGCAATGAACAAGCAGTTTGTTTGAAAGAACTCCCAATGACTTATGAACCTGAGCTTGAGAAATAATTAAATAATTTGTAAGTTTATTGTTGTTGGGAAGACCATACAAATAAGTCACAGATGCTGAAGAAGTCACTCCATCTCCTTTAAAATACTTACACAGTAGCCCATTTTAGAAAAATCACTATCACATCTCTCAGCTGTGTAGTCTATTTCAGAATCTCAGGTGTCTTTAAAACCAAGTGTTGCTTACACTTTAGAGATGGACTTTCCCTCTCTTTTTATTTTCTATGGATAAGGCTTTCCAGGACAACAGCCTGGCCTTTCAGCCTGTCTGTGTGTGGAAGGGAGCACGCTGCACTACTCATCGTGTTTTACATATTAGGTGAATAAATAGAGACTTTTGGTGTCCAAGGGTGCTAATCTGGCAGCTTTCACCAATGGTAGAGTTAGCTGAGAAAATATGTGTGTGAACAACAGAGGTATTAAAGTTTTCCATGAAGCTTTGGCACCTTCTTTGAATACTTGAAAGGAAGCACTATATGGGGAAACTATTTAAAAATTAGACTGAGTAAAAAGCTTGCATAAACTATATTTCAGAAAATAATTTCCTCCTGTACAGCAGAACTGTTGGTTCTCAGTTTTTGGGGTGGTGGTGGTGCTGCTGCTTGTCCACAGTTTTCTTGTCAGAAAAGCCTCATGCTAGCATCAAAATCAAACCAGAAACATTCCTTTTAATAAGCAAAATCTATCCAGGTTTGCAATTCAGCTGCCTCTTTAAAAATGTATGCTACAATTATTTTAAACCTAAATAATTTTGCTTTTGTCCCTGTGGGCCTTTGTATCCTTTCTGCATTATCTTCCCACACCATACCACAATCCCTTCTATTGTAAGCCTGCCCACAGCACCACAGGCTTTGTCCTGATCATGCTGATAATATGCAAGCTTCCCTGTTGCTAATTCTGATTTCAATTAAGTGATACAGAAGGAAACGCCAGGGCCTCAGACAAAGGTCTCCTAAGAGCAGTCTTTAGCACACAGACTTTGTCCCACCAAAGTATTTTATTATTTTTGCAATGGGCTCTTCTAGACCCAGTTGCTTTGCATCTTTGCCTTTTCCTCTCCCCTCCTGAAATTTCTAACAGTTCAATGACAGGCCAGAAAAAAAAAGAAAAAAAGAAAAAAAAAGGTTAGAAGGCTCAGCAGTTCATACAACAATGAAATTCTGTGACTAGATTAGAAGCAGAGCAATCAAATTAATGTTATGAACATTAATGACATTTTCATAAACTCAGTTTAGAAAAATCAATCTTATATTAAGGCATATAATATGATTAGATGGAGAATTGGAATATAATGTTTTGTCAGCCCAACTCACAGCATCAGACAAAGGGCCAGAGATGAGGAGCTTCAACTTAAAGTAACTTTGTTTCAGAGGAATTACCACCGACAAGACAAATACAATTATAAGCAAGTTACACAATCATCCCTAAAGGATCAGGAATAATGATCACTGATTTGGCATGACATGATTATGTCAAGTGCTTATAAGCTGCAGCTTTTCAAAAGCTTAATGTTGATAAACTTCATTATTTCCATTGTTCAGATGAATAAACTGACACTTGGAGTATGCAATAACCCAGAAAAACAAAAAGTTGAGACTAGAACACAGCCCTTTCAACTATTAATTGTAGCTCTTGTTTATGGTCTCGATCTGCCTTCCCTTTGTGTTATCTACATTTTCTGCACAACTCAAGTACTTAACTATAATACAATGAAGGAACAAAGTCTGCCATTTTTGGAAGCTCTTTACTAAGAACTACTAGTCCTGCTTGTTAGTTTAATCTTAGAATAACTTAACCATCATTAAAGAAAACCCTGCTAAGCATCACATACCTGAGTCAAACTTCTGTTTGTGAATAAAGTGACTCATCTGTACAGTAATTCTGCAGTGCTGCTTTGCCGTCGGATTACTAACAGCTAACACACACACACACACACACACACTCTCTCTCTCACACAAGGCTGGAAGAGGAACAATTTCTTTTTCCTGTTTATAGGCAAAATGGGATTTTGTCATGTACCTCAAGACAATTTTCTTCTACATTTTTCTGAAAGTACAATTTAATAAATATTTATTAATACTTTTAATGCTTCCCATGGGAGAAAACTAATCATAGCTTTCCTCCCACTACCTGCTGAAAGTGGAAAAAAAAGTCAAGCAAAATGGAACTCTGTAATTGCTGATGGAGGGTAGTTCTTTCACTACAATCAATAAAGGAGGTTTCAAATCACACTTCCTTACAATGTAAGAACATTTCTTTGGTTTCCTTTTTTCCCTTCACATTTTTCTTGTACTCTTTTTGTTGTACTCTTTTTCTTTTTTTACCTCACATCCGCCTAAATTCTTTGGACCTTAACTGTATAGACTGATATGGGTCAAACAGATTGCAACAAACTGATGGACCGCGTGTCTTTGCCTTCATGTTTTAAAAGATACAGTATTAAGAGTTGTTTAAATGTGTCAGTTTTTTGGGTTTTCCTGAGGAGCTTAAAATCAGCTTTCTATATTGACGAACTTCCAATCTAACATTGTGTATGGATGTATTTTGTTCCCTTCTCTTTGTCACAGATAAAGTTACTACCATTGTAAAAATTCATGTGGCATTCACTTGAGCAGAATGACGTTAATTTATGCAGAATAATTTTCAGCCATAACTACAGTTTTGAAAACCTGTTGCCTGTACTCACTGATAATGGCATTATCTTTAAAATAATATTCTAACAATATGTCATCTTTTTTTTCCACTCTCTCATCTGTATCCTTTCCTTGAATCATTTTAAAACAGAAGTCAGGAATTTTCAGTATTTTGAAAATGTACGTAGAAATACAACCAGTTAAAAAAAAAAAAAAAACACCAAAAAATCAAAACAAATCAACCCCCTGAACTACGTGGTGGATTAAAAATACCGTTATGTATTGTCAAGAGAATATCTGAACTGGATAAAGGGAAGAAGGAAATATCAAACTAAGTTTTATATTGTTTACACAGATTATGGTACTGCAGCAGGTAGATCAAATATGATCCTACTTCTATTTACATTAAAGACAAAACATTCTTTGGGCTGCAGTTGTGCAGGATCAGAAACAGAGGAACATAGACAGGCAGGACTGTGATAAACTGTCCAAACTGCTCAAAGCTTCTCATCTCTGGCCCTTTGTCTGATGCTGTGAGTTGGGTTGAGCCAAATGATAAATTGTATTTACTCTGCACTTGTGACCATCTCCCCTGTACTCTGCCCACTGATCCATACCCCTTAGGGCTCTTTTTGACATTACAAGCCATGAGCAACTTCAAATACATTCCAATTTTATTTTCTAAAGCAACATGTCATGTCCTTTTCCCCCAGAATTATCCTAACCCAAAACTTTGGGTAAAAAAGTTTCAGTCTTTTACTAAGGATAGGTTTAAGGATCAATATTTTATCACTGGTTCTGGACAACAGCTGTAGATGAATATGTACAAAGCATGCATTTCGGAAGTTTAATAAGAATTAGAGTAATAATGTTTTAAATATTTAAAGGATTTGAAACATTATTTTTTAGGAATTTAGAAATTTGCCAAAATATTATTTAAGGTTAAAAAAGCAAACACATGAAATAAAGTGTTTTGACCAAGCAGAATGAACATTCTTTGTTAGCTGGTGGAGTGATAAAGCTGAAAATGATGCGATAATCAACACATTTTACTTTTTCCTTCTTTTGACTGAGGAAATATGTTTCAGTTTGTTTTCCTTGCTGTGGATTACAGACAAAAATCTTAACTATTCATGCTGGTGCTTAGAGGAGCTTTACATTAGTTGAAAATGGAGATTTCCAACTTTCAGATTAGTATATGAACTTGCATTTGGGTTTACGAACTTCTATGGTAATCATATAGCTGGAAATTTAGGAACTTGTGAGCCCTCTGGAAAAAGAATCAGTGTAGACCTTTTGTTCCTTTGTGATTTAGTTTGCTTATCTGTTACAAAGTCTAGATAAACAAGACTTTTGAAACATTTCGCAAAATCCTTTCTGAACTTCATGGGATATTATGTCAACTATATGAGAGTGTATTTTCATGCAAAGCATTGACAGGTGTTCATTTCAGAGTAACTTTGTGTGTAGACCTCATGAAGGCTTATCCATAAAGCCTCACTTCATAAAATAGCATGTTGCCACTTATTGCTAGCTTTATTTATAACATTGTAAAGCAATGTTAATGTGAACTTCTAATACCCCTTCATACTGGATGAAACCGGTATGTTACAAACTTGGTTTGTTCCACAGTCGTTTTAGCTGGTTTTAGCTACCAAAGCAGCTTTTTAGCTAAGAAATAGAAAGTGTGAACTTCATCTCTGCTGTTGTTGGGATGAACCAAAGGACTAGAATATGCAACACACAGAAACTGCTGCGGATTTTCTATCTCGGCAAAAATATACAACACTGTATGTAATATATTGCATTCTTTCTACCTATGGCTCCTAAAATTTCAGGAATGCAGAATGTTTTACAAAGGTGAGTATAGTTAGATTTCATAGCAGTATTTGATTCTCAGTGGTACCACTACAGCAAATTTATGTCTGTACATTATGTGTGTACATAATAGTATGCTTTGAATACATCTGTTTTGAAATCTATGCTTTGTTTGCTCCTTTTTTCTCCATCCAGATAAACTGGTCTCTAAAAAGTATCCTCCTTGTACAAGGGGTTAATGACTCCCGAGAAATAGTAATTTCTAACAATGGTTAATCCAAGATGACCTAAAAATTAAGTTTTAATCCTCTGATTTCAAACCCCATCAGTTTAAGACTGGGATAGTATATCACTCTCCATCCATGACTTTGATGTTCAGCTTCCTTCTCAAATTCCTTTCAGGCATTCTCTGCACTTACACATACAAGTTTCTTTGTTTTCAGACCAAAGTTCAACAGAAGCTCATTCTGTGCATTGTTAAAGAGAATTTCAACAGCCCAAATTCCTAACTAAGCTGTAAACAATAAACAAATGCACAGCATTTTCTGGAGTTTTGGTCAGCTGTACAGGAAAAACGGGAAAAAAGACAATACCCTTCTCTATAGTAGTTGTCTTATATTTAAGTATATTTCAATTAGTGTTCATATAATAAAAACTAGGTGCTCAGATCTTATGAACCAGTTTTGCTCTCTTCCAAGTTCCATCAAATGAGAATCCAGAAATGGTCATTGTGTGTTTTGTGTTATGGTAGCACTTTACTGTTTTAGGAAGAGACGCCTTTAAGTCTTTTCACATAAGAAAGCAAACTGCTGCGAGATGAACTAGTAAGCTAGCAAAAGGGTGGGTTCCCACTTTCGCAGTTCACTTCTGTGAATGAACTAGGCTTCTCTTTCTTGACATTGTGCTGATATAAGAGTACTTGACCACGGTCATCACTTAACACGGTGTTGTTAAGGACCTAGTGAATTGTTGCTTCTAAAACATGGCTGTGTGGTTTATCAGCTAAGATGTGGCGGACTGGGGTGATGGGGAAGCACAGATTTCAAGTAGCAGGTTCATTCCACAAAACATTGTTTGCAAAGCATAAGGCTCAGATCTAGAAACAAAGTAGAATTAAACATGTAATTAATGTGCTTTGTCACTGAGAGTACTACCAAATAGGTTTACAGTCTTGAAGGACAGACATGCGTATCTGGAAACTCACAAATGTCTGGAAAGTCCAAATTCACCAACACAGATACACAAAACATACAAACAGTATACAAACATTATATACAAAGTATACAAAGATTTACAAGTATTAAAACAGTTTGTTGATGTGTTTAATAACCCATATTTCATTTTCCTCACAGGTCCTTTTCACAATAAGAAAGTATACTCTAATGATAATGAGTTATTATAGTGAAGGCTTTATTTGTTTTTCACAGAGAACTACAATATCTTCTATATCTGCCTGAACAGTTATTCCTAGAAACTCAGAACCGTGCATTAAATGTGCTGAATGCCTTCTGTATTGTTGTACAGAGACAAAGGACTATTCCTGCAGCAAACCAAGGGTTCTGCTCCTAGAGGACAAACCAAGAAACCATCTCACATACTAACTTCTGCATTTTCTTATCTTTCCTATGTCTTCCTCACAATGCTCCTTCCTCTAGCTTTTCTTTTCCTTCAGAGTATCTTTTGTCCAAAGAACAGTCCTTGCTGACCTGTTGGGGACTGGACAATTAAAAAGTTTAGAGAAAGCAAGCAGGACTTGTAAGAAATTAATACAATCTGTTTTATTACTAAATATATAGGATTAAACTTCTCACACACTTTCTACCAATCCCCACCAGCACCACCAGAAATAAAGGTTTGAATGACAGACTGCTCCATAAAATCCTGCAACTAAGCTTACAATCTCTGGCACCAACCATAAATTCAAAGTGTGAAATGGGATTATTTCATTCCCAGTGAATTAGTGTCTGTGTTAATAGAGTTCTAAATATATAATCATATAAATGCCAGAAAGAAAAATCTTAAACAGGCTTTCACTGTGCAGTTACTTCCAATGTAGACCCGGGAAACCAGCCAGGTCCATTCACCTTTGGGAGCAACGCTTCAGATTTCTCCATGGCTGGACTTTCTGTCTAATATTCCATGCATAAAAACAGGCAGGTCATGGGTTTTATCAAGCTTTGTCAGATTTCTAAAGCATTGACTAAAGCAGTGACTTCCTCCATTTTTTTCGGTCCTTCTTGGATTTTTGTATAGTATAGTGCAGATGCCAAACAGAGGGTCTTCAGGGCGTGTTTAATTTGGACCACAGCCAGCTTCTCAAACTTTTTAGGACAACATCTCATCTAGAGTGATACAGTTCTCTACAGGTAGGGAAAACAAGCTTCAACATTCTTGGTTTCTTGAACTTGAGCCAGATCTGTCTGTGAATATCTTGCTCAACAGAGTGGAGTTTTATTTAAAAAATATACTTCAGAAAAGCACAGACCTTGATTGCTATGGGTTTTCTTGTGCTAAGGAGAGCTCAAAACCACTGTTGTCTCTTGAAAGACTATCTGAGGCCATAAGTTGTCAGCCTATGTGAGGCACTTAGTTGAGCTCTTTGAAGCTGATGAAGTCCTAACATACATTAAACTCTGAAATGCAATGCTGTGTTCCAAAATTGTTAAGCATCTGATTTCAGCCCTGAAGTGCACTGCAGTTCAGACAAAGCTAATATTTTCTCTACTCCTTCCTCTTTTTTGTTACACATTATCTCATATATATATATATATACATACTCATCTATATTTATACATATAAATTAACACTAGAAGGTCTACAGAAAGGAAATTCTAAATTACTAATTACTTGACTACAAGTATTGGGGGAGGAAACTAAATTTTATATATGTCTCAGAGACAATGAAAATAAGTTTGTAAACAACTATCTGAAGTAATACCTAATTTTTATTTCTGTTTAAACTAGTGAATTTTGTCTTTGTGAGGCAAATATTTTATTGAACATTAAGCAAGTGAGGTAGATGATTTAACTGTTGGGAAAAAAAACCAAACAACTAGTAGAAGAACAAGCAAAATGACAGAGACTTCTGATTCAGCTAGAGGTGGAAAAGTAGTTCACAGAATGTTCAAGCTAAATTTTCTGAAAATTTTGTGTGCACATGATTCAGCTCTGTTTCTATTTTATGGTCATTTTCTATGTGAATATTTAAACACATATGTTGATGGCAGGAAAAAAACACTAATGAGAAAAAATAAACAATTACTACTAGGTTTAAGAGAAGGAAATTCTAAAGTACTAACAACTAAGTACTTGATTATAAGTATTTGGAGGGCAATCAGATTCTAAGCCTTTACTCCTCCAAAAATATACTACATACATTTTCACACAGTAAAAATTAATTAACACACAATCTGGATGTAGAAAATGTTTACACATAGTACTAAATGCCATCAGTTTGAATGGAACATTAATTCATTCCTAAGTGTAATGCTAAATCAGGTCCACAGTGAACTTTAGAGATTAAATGTACAGAATGATAAGCTCATGAACAAGCTATACGTGAAGATTTACATTCTAAAAATAGTCCATGAATACTTTTTGAAGAGCGAAATTCAAAAAATGCCATCTGATCAGTTCATGAACAGAGAGCCAGGCAAAGATAATTAAATAACTATTTCACTAAGACCTACAGAGCTGAAATAAAGTATATTTTTCTGATTTTAGTTGATCTTATTTCACAAGTAGAGAAATTCCAACTGCCTATGTGCAAATATATGTATACACTTACAGGCTTATGTATTCAGATCATTGCTACAATTTGTTCTAAAATTTTCTATTCAAAACTGTCCTAATGTAGCTCTTAAATTATACTTAGTGTTTGCATTGTAAAACAGCGATGTGAAATAGAGCTATTAAAATTATTGTTCCACAGATGGGATCAGTATGCTAAAAAGATTCCCATAGTCCACTTCTGTTGCTGACTAGAAGTCTGTCACAGTCCCATTTACATTTCAGTTTGCTGTCCAATGCTTCTTCTCTCAAAAAAATCCCAGCACAATAATTTAATTTAAAAGTTCCTAAGTGAAGAAAGTTTTCTTGGTAGACATACCAAAAATTTTACTGGCAGAGAGTATTAAAGGCCAAGTGTACTGATGGCCGAGTCTGCCAGATGATTTGAGTTTCAGGACATAAATCTTTGGATAGATGCATTCTTACTGGCTTTGGATCTAGTTCTATACGTTGGTTTGTGAAAAATGTTGGGGTTTTTTTCTGTTGATCTTGAACTGCAAATCAAACATCTCCCAATTTTTCTGATCTCTTGCAGGTAATCACTCACAGCTATCCAGGACAAAATTATCTGATTAAGAATAAAAAGCTACATCTGAGGTTATTCTTTTATAGTAAATTGAGAAAACCTGGCATACGTAGATGCAGTTCCTCTCATCATGAAAAATAGTCCTGAGTAATTACACACTAAAAGTACCTATTTCTCTCCTCTGACTAAAAAGGTAGTCTAGTATGCATAGTCCAAGTAGTGAGATTAACATGGCATAATCTAAAGTTAGGCAACATAAAACAAGCTAAATTCTTTACTTGGTTTCAAAATCAAGGAGAGTTTTGTCAGTGTAAGCACATTTTTAGAGAAATACTGCTTTTATCAACACAGTTTTACAATGTTTGGATTCCATTGTTCCATTTTTTAATTTAAGATACAAGGTATACAGCTACCAGTAAAGTCAAAATTAGCCTGTAGAATAAGTTTTTATTGAGAAAATATTGAATGTTCTCTGCCAAATACAGTTTTTCACTTTATAATCCTCCTACAATAAAAGTATCATCATTACAGCTTTTCTTTTTTTTTTGATGAATTAAGAGAAAAAAATTGCTTTCCAGTCATGGAGAGACTAGCAGTCTTCACCAGTCATTCTAGCAGACATGACTAAACAGAAATTAAGAAGCAATTCAGACAAAGTAATTACATTTTTGCAGGTGAAATTAGGGTCTCAATCTGTCCTAGCAAGCACTTCATTTTGATAAAGATTTAATTTAGCACACATTTCTCAATGGGATAATCTTTAATTATTCTGAATTCTACCATTAATCAAAATTTCAATATCAGCATTAATTTTTTTTTGCACATTTTCTGATTCAGTCTGCTCCAGATACTTTCTGCAGTATTTTTCTAGATTCCCAGTTTCCGCTAGCTGCTTCTACAACTCATATCCAACAAGTGACAACTGAATAAAATGACACTATGTCCCAAAGAATAGCGAGTTCATTAAAGCTGTACTTTCCTGTCTTGTGTACAGTAGTACTATGGAGCTTCTTTATACGATGTAATGTATAAAAAAATCAAACATGGTAGGAATCACATATATGTGAAAACTCATGAAAAGGGAGGTCCTCTGAGATTTCCAAACCAGGTTTGGCCTCAGGAGTTTTCAAATGTCCCAGTATCTCTTTAATCCCAGCCTCTGAGTCTTTACCTATTTGTCCAGCATTAGTCAAATGCTATGCTTTACATTTAGTTAGAAAATGAGACTATGAGACATATTGTAATTAAAATATTAAGAAATTATTGTGTGCATGGGAGAAAAAAAGTCCTTTCTGCTTTATATGTTCTGCAGGGATTAGCCTTTTCACAGAAGACTGCAAGGTTTCACTTAAAATTTCTTCTTATGGGTGTTTCACAAAATACATGGTCTTTGAGGAATTTCATTGACATGAAATTCTGGAAATAAGTGTATTAAAGCTGATGGGATAGGACAAGCTGTTGTGGTTTAACCCTAGTCAGCAACTAAGCACCATGCAGCCACTCGCTCACCCTCCCCTCTCCCAGTGGGATGAGGGAGAGAATCTGAAAAGCACAAGTAAGAAAACTCACGGGCTGAGATAAGAACAGTTTAATATTTGAAATAAAATATAACAATAACAATAATAATAATAATAATAACAACAACAATAATAATAATTTTAAAATTGTCATGAAAAGAAAAATGAGAGAGAGATTGAGAGAGGAACAAAACCGAGGGGGGGGGGGGAACAAACCAAAACAAAAAACCCCAAGTGATGCAACCACTCACCACCTACCGACCAATGCCCAGCCCATCCCCGAGCAGCAATCGCTGCCCCCCGGCCAACTCCCTCCAGTTTCTATACTGAGCATGACGCCATATGGTATGGAATAGCCCTTTGGCCAGTTGGGGTCAGCTGTCCTGGCTGTGCCCCCTCCCAGCTTCTTGTGCACCTGGCAGAGCATGGGAAGCTGAAAAGTCCTTGACCAGTGTAAACACTACTTAGCAACAACTAAAACATCAGTGTGTTATCAACATTATCCTCATACTAAATCCAAAACACAGCACTATATTAGCCACTAGGAAGAAAATTAACTCTATCCCAGCTGAAACCTGGACACAAGCCTTATGAACAATAATTTTGTCATATGAACCATCACAGAAGCAGCACATTACTCCCAAAAAGACTGCACTCACACATAATCCCTCTCTCTCTGTCTGCTTTGCTGGAGATCTTCACTGTGGGAAAATGACTGGTCTAATTTCACCATCATATGTACCCTGTTTTCCTGAACAGAAGCAGAAAGAAGTAACATTGGAAGGTTAATATCAGAATAAATGATCAATAACAAAGTTTCTGTTTGTGTTCCACAGTACCTCTCCATTCAAAGACAACTTTCTAGGGTTCAGATAGAGATCTTTCCTGAGTTATTTCACTGTACTGAGTTATCCCATAGTATGTTGTAGAGTTTTTGAAACAAAACCACAACATGGTATGTCCAAAACCAAACAGCCCCATTAAGATGAGAAAACTGCATGGCTGAATATAGTTCCTCATAACTGTCCTCACCGAGGAATAAAAACATGTAAAATTTAATTACATAAAATTCATGTTCTGTTATGTTCTGGTGAGCTAGACTGGAATAGGATCTCAAAGGCAAAACTCATTTTGCACTTGATAAACTTTTATTTGGATAAAAGGATAAATGTTCATATATCCTCTGACAACGTATCAGATTTATACCTCTAAATTATTATCTCCCATCAAAATTTCAGAGCAGAGAGGATAATTTATTTTGAGAAGTTTAGGGCTATCTGGAGTGATATGCCGGATTGAGATTTTCACAAACATAATTATATTCATGTAACTTCAAAGATCCATCAGATTTCAGAGGCCAGATCAAGCTGAAGAAACTGAAAAACTGCTAGAGTGTGCAAAAATGGAAATGAAGAATAGCTATATAAATTAACAGTTCACTGTACACTAGCATAACTGTGATCAATTATTGCAATGTTAGACCACTTTCAGTGGCTTCTCTGGCTTTGAAGACCTGCCTTACGTGTGTATCTGTTGCTTAATTGTTTTCAAGAAATACTTTAAAAGATACAATATTCCCTTTAGAGATAAAGAAAGAAAAACAAGGATAAATGGACATCAAAATTGTACTATATGGCCCAAGGGAAACCCATTATATTGTAAGCAAATCAATTCCATTTGTTTTCCTTTCCAATTATGTATTCTTAATGGGGGTGTCCTGCATCGTAACAGGTATTAAGTGATGGAGAGCATTTGATGCTACATTTAGCTATGGAAGAAGTCAGACAGCTCAAAGAAAACCAGTCAGAGAGTTAGCTGAGTGGCAGAGGACAGAGACACAAGGCATGGGAGTAGAAAGTAAAAAAGAAATAAAAAATGCCTTTCCATATGTTCTGTCACTTAATTTGATCACAGTCCCCTCCAGTGAGTTTAAGAGATTTGAAAATGGTTGAGACAGAACACCATGCTGAAGGGTTGCACTAATAACAAACTAAAAAATACAGATGTGAAAAGGTAGAGAATACAAATGGTGAGGTAGAGAGCTGCGGAGGAAGAGAAGACATTCTTCCTCAGGCAATGCATAATACAGAGAATAAAGGCTGAAGAAGGCACAGAAATAAGAGGAAAAAGGGAAGAAAACATCAGGACACTGAGAAAACAACACAATATGTGGAGAATATCACGCATCAGAAAAAATAAAATTGAGTCATAAATTGATTTTACACTATTTGTTTGCCTCTCATACTAAGACCATGAAGGGACCAAAATCTTATCTGGAATAAATCTGTGATGGTTGACTTTGATGCAGGTATCTCCAATTTACACTGGTAGAGATTGTGACACCAAGGTTTTCAAAGAGAATTAAGGATTTGAGAATAACTAAATAAGGATGCAGCCAATTTGGATTTTCTCGCTGCAGCCATCCTTTGAAAAAAGTTACATCTATGCATTGTCCATGACTTTGTATATGAAAAAATGCTCAATGCTTCCAGTTTTAAAAAAGACAAAGAGCTAATTCCTGACAGGAGAGGGCAGGAGATATGGTCCTCAAGGACAGACTTCTTTAAAGGTAATGATTTTGGTGACTTCTGACTGAGATGTAAGTGCAGGAATCACTGAAGACATACCTTGCCTCCTATGTCTCACTTTAATTTGTACTACACTGGTTATCTGAAATGAATATAAAAAGGCAGCACCCTCTCAGTCCCCAAAACTGGTGATGTTGCTACACAGTAAAGGGGAAATTCTAATTTTAGCTGTTCTGTAACTTCTCATGTATCAAACCAGAGCAATATTACCATAAACAGCATTATTACACTTGTGCACCAAAGTCAGTCACAGAACATGGAGGTAAAAAAGACCTTCTATTGAGAGTGAAGGATCAAACCATAAGGTGGATTTCCTAATGTTTTGTTCAGTTTAGTTTTCAAATTTTTTCAAGCAGTGGTACTTCCTGTCTTTCTTGGGAAAGCTGTTCTTCAATCGAATAAATCTCACCAGGACACTTTTTTATTTTGCATAGAGTGTTAGTATGGTAAGGGTCAAGCTTAGTGTGTTGCCTACTCATCACTGCAGCTCCATGTGTGCATACTTGTAGTTTTTCATTGCTGCACTGCAGAGACATGACTGTTTTAGTCTGGAGTACGAATGACCACACAGAAAAAAACTATTGCACTGCAAATTCAGTGCAGTTCACTCCTTAACAGCTCTCCCACATACAAACCATAAAGCCAAAAGATTCTTCTACTCAGCTACTGTCCAGCAAAGTTATCAGCATCAAAACTCTTCCCATTATGAAAGCACTGAAATATATTCTTATCAGAGCTCTTTCTAACCTATTTTCCCAGACTGCCTTTTACAAAGATGTGAATTCTGAATAACAATAATTCACTGGCCTTTTAATCAAAGATGGATGGAATCCATAATATCTGAAAACAGGTGGCCAGGTATTTTACAGTATGTTTACTTAAAATGAATACCCAAATAATAAAAAGATAAAAGGTCTTACTTATATCTCTGTAAAACCCTGCTCTTTCATTTGAATAATAAGGTCATTTGTGAAATCCACTTTTTTGCTACTATTTACACCTTTTTACTGAGGTTTCTAAATATGTAGGATGTCTTGGTGTCTATTTGCACTTTTTGTTGTGCTTTTCAAACATCAGTTTTAACTCAGGAAAAAAAGATGAATACTGATGAAATTGTAGCAATTTCATATTGTGAAATGTTGAATCACATTCTTGGTTCAAGATTTGTTGACCAGCTGTTTTAAACTTTCAGTTGTTTACCTGAGTAACTGAACCTTTACATGCTTTTCTGGTCTATAATTTGAAAGTGATGGATGCATGGTGTAAAGCATTTGAATCTATTCCAAAGCATTGTGTTTAAACTGTTTTCCAAACCCAGGTGTTTTGATCACACACTGACGAGGATATGCAAGGCAATAAATATATCTTCCATCTGCTGCTACCGCCTGCCTACTCAAAAAACATATAGAATTGCAGTATTGTTTCCCCCTGCATAATAATATGAGTTAAAGTTCTCATGGAGCAAAAAGTATTCACGAATGCTGGATATGGATCCTTTCATCACTTAGATTTTTCAAGGCAGAGTCCTGGACTGAATAAATGAATGATAAGGAAAACATGCCTTTTATGAGCCTATGTGACAATAAAAGTTAAATAATATGCTCTCATATAAAATCAAATCTCATCTTATTTAGCTGCAGCTTGCCCTATCCTAAGTAGCTGTTTATGCTTTTACACAGAGGAGCTATTCAGCATATTTTCACTATGATGATTACCAAGCAGTAGAGCAGGTTGCTCAGAGAGGTGGTGCAGTCTCAGTCTTTGGAGGTTTTCAAGACCTGACTGGACAAAGCCCTGAGCAACCTGGTCTGACCTCATAGCTGACCCTGCTTTGAGCAGGAAGGTGAGCTAGAGTCCTCCTAAGGTCCCTTCCAACCTGAATTGTTCATCAACTCTGTGAACCTGTGAATTGTCCATAATGCAATGCACACATTGGTTGTAACAGTTCTGGCTTTAGTTCAAATCACCTGATCCTCATTTAACCAAATGAGCTAACTGAAAGACAGAATAAGCTACCATTCAGCATCCTGCATGACTGAAAGCGTGGTCGAGATTCAGAACTACCTTCAGGATTCAATATATGTTGGCTTACCAGAGCAGCTACACTTACTTCAATCTTTGATTTGTTGTGTTAAATTGGTAACATGATACTTGCTTTGGATTCTTTTTTGAGGTAAAGAGCTAGCAAAGAAACTCAAGATCTAGAGCTGTTAGAGATGACCAGGTCAAAATTTCCTTTATGAAAGAGAAAGTCACTGTACACCCATTCAAAGAAAGACTTTGAGTGATTCCTACTCATAAAGACATTTCTTTTAAACCAATATAATGTTTACCCTTAGCCCATCTCCCATAATTGGCTTGAATTATGGAAAAGAGATTTTGGAAAGACAAATCCCACTTTATTTGTGTGTTTCAACCTTTATTGATTGCTACTTCTTAAATATATTGACTGTATTAAAAACTCAAACAAAACAGAAACAAACAAAAATAAAAAACTATGATTAGACATATACTTCTTGAATTAGATCATGAGACCAAAAATATGTCTGTGTTCTCTAAATTTTAATTTTCTTCAGCAATCATAAATTATAAGGAGAAGAGACCAAGAAAATCCCAAGTCCCACTTCCAAAATTCATACCAAAATAGTAGCCAAGGAAAGCCTTGAGTCACTGTTTTTTGTTCTTGCATTTCACTCTCTGTTCATTAATTCCTTCCACTTTATAATTAAGATCCTTCCCCAGAGGAGGTTTCTCCAGTGAAGGGTAGAGATGCATTTGAAGGAAGCATTTCTCAGTGTACTGTGAGTAATGAAAATATTTAAATACCCAGGGCTGACACAATAATATTTTAATTTGACCTAAAATCACATAAGAACAGAGCATATAAAGTCCATTCCTCTCTCATGTCTGCTCTTTATCAGAAGTGGGGGTGAAAAAAAAATCCAATAGAATGTTCAGAAATCTTCTCTTCTCATATATAGTAGGACTTTCTATTAATGTGTCCCAGAAGATTAACTGAAACAATTCACAGATGTTTAATTACTTGAACAACTTGCCTTCCTCCTTCTCTTCCATGTGATGAATATTAACTATTTCAGTGCCTCACTTATCCTGAAATCATATATCATCCCACAGTCAAATGTCCAGTGCTCCAAAACAGGAAACAGGCTAATAAAAAAGTTCAGCCAACAAAACTTCCAAAGACGTGAAATAATTTGCAAAAAGTGATGAATAATTTTTCTTCATGCTGAATGCAGCTTTCATTCTTACTACATTCAAAATTTATGTACATAAATTAGTCTCAATGGGAACTAATTATTTTTTCCCCAGTTGTTCTTTTTCATTAGGTGGAAAAAATATAGTTGACAATGAAGGACTGCCCCCCACCTCTAGTCAGTAAATCATTTGTATACACTGTGCATTTGGACATATTTATTCTAAATAATGTGTCAACAATTCATAAATAACTCCTATCTTGGACCACCTAACAATAAAAAAAGAAACTTTATCAAAGACATGTTTCATAATCAAGTCAAGACTTACTCTTTCAACAAGTGTGACTGTCTTCTCCATAGAATTTTTTCTTCCTATTTTATCCTTGCAATCTTGTATTTAACACCCAAATATTTCAATACAACACAGTTATTTGGATGACTAAGCTTCATATCCTTCCAAAAGATAAGTTTTTAAAAATCAACTCTTTTGAGAATTAGGAATTAGATTAAATCTAAAAAGACAAACACAATGCATATTTTTGAAAATCAATGATTGAACTGTACAATTAAGTTAATGTGCCTCATATTGCCACAAGCTCTTTATTTATTAGTCTGAGGAACACTACAGAGAGTGCTGTCAGTTACCTGTCTTTATCTGAGTGATGTAGAGATCAGTTAGTAAAGGAGAGGAATGTTTGGGTAAACCATTTTACATATTTCAAGCCCTCTGATCTCCTTAGGGAGAGGGTAAAGAACTGTATAACATTCCCAAACTGAGGATGAATGGTGAAGCACAGAGGACAATGACAGCTAACAAGAATGTAAGAATGGAAGCAGAGATTTGAAGCACATATGGGTGCTGATGAAGTGGCAGGTTATCTAGCCAGAGCATGAAAACATCATTCCAGAATCCACTGCTATCTTACAATTGGGGAATTTTAGGTTGTGTGAGGAAGAACTTTGGACATATATGTGTGTATATATTTTTTTCTTTTTTTTTACTACTTCATTTCTTTATATTGGTTGGATTCAGCAAATAAGGAAAGACATCAGCTTTTTTTTTTTTTTTTAACTGTTCAAAATGAGTTTAAAAATAAGATCAACAAAGAACATACAAGTAATTACATCTGACTGTACAAGTTTAACTAGATAAGAAAACTCTTTTTGGACCCTTCCCATGATGCCAGCTTTGGTCTGTCTTCCCTTTCTCTTCATAACCCTCTGTAGTCTCCAAGAACATATTCAAGCTGTACTGGTGTAGCACCCCTCATCTTGTCCACATAATTCAATAATCAACTGATTGGCTTGTACTTACCCTTTGAATTCAACTACTGGACACATTTTATGGCCTTACTTTGTTTCCTAAAAGGTTTGTTGGTTTTTTTTTACTTTTGAAGAGAGAATTGGAGACAGGATGTCTAGAGAGAGAACTGAATTTTGTAGGTCAGCCTATGTCTTGATGCTGAAACTCAGCTTTCTAATTGCTGCAAAGTCCAAACAGCTGGTCCTGGTTCATTGCTACCTTTTATTTAAACACTGTACTTTTACAATGTTCTAGAATATTTGTTCACTTCTTCCCTATCACAAAGAAAATCAGCGGGCATCACACTGAAATATTATCCTGAAGCAGTTTGCCATGAAATATTCCCATGGTGTGCAATCAGATGCTTCTATAAATAGGTAGAACTACAAAAATCAAGAAACGACACCATACCAATTAAAATTCAGCACATGCTAAATCTGTTCCCCCCTCTGAAGTTTACTTGGTTCAGAGTGTTTCTACAGCAGACGTAGTACTAGATGATTAATACATCAACCTTGCAGTATGAGAGTTGGTTTAGTTATGAAATACATGAAAATTATACAAATGTTTCTGCCTTAACCTCTTCATTTAACATTTCTCCATATGGCAGATGAGCCACAAAATCTGGTGCAAAGATTCTGAATTATTGATATATTCCATTCCACAAATAGAATTTGTAGCAGGTGTGCTTGAAAGTCAAGGAAACGTGAGGAAAGCAAGTTAAATCTACACTGTATATACCACATAACGCCAGTTTCCAGCACTTATTCTGGAGCAAAATTCATAAACATCTAGTCAATCAGTGATCAATAAAATCACAGAAACAACCCTAAACTAACCTTTAAAAAAGAAAGCCTGTGGACAAAGTATACTGCAAAAAACATGGCAGTTAATGCATTCTTTTTGAACAAATTCAAGTGGAGAAAAAAAGCCAGAGAAGACTTGATTAATACAGCTTCTGACAATTTTTATAAAATATTGAAAGATCTCTTCTATACTAGAAAAAATCTTACCAAACCAGATGAGTCTAAAGCTCTCTTCTTTCTTTAATACTGTTCTCAAAATTATGTTTGTGATAACTTTACCTTCACAGGACAAAATATAAATCTTCAAAGTATTAAAACCACAAAACATATGGATGCAGCTATCATAAGGCTAATTTACAGCTCTCATCTTATTGACATCACACACCAAGATCAACCTTAACAGCTTTTAGATGATACATTCATGGTGTCCAAGTTAGGTTCTTGCTTTGATTTGCCCTCTTCAGCAAACTTTTTTCTGATTATTCATGCAGCCTTCAAAAACTAGCCAAGCCTAGAGCTCCCAGCTGGATATCTTAAGTGTGCAGCACTTATCATTGCAGCACCCAAAGATAGGCTTGAGTGAGAAAGCGAGTCAGCACTTGTAGCTTCATTATCACTCCAGAACGGTTTGCCATCTTCAAATCTAGTTTCGCACAAAGAAAAATAGTTATATGCATTAATCTTACATATGAATTGTGATTGCCAGTATGTGCTTATAGAGTGAAATGTAAAGTTCAACATGGGAAGAAGTTTCATGCTGAAGCAATTCTTTTTTATATATTGTAGCCGGAGTCAGCTTTGCGTGAGAAGGCAAACTGATTGTATGGCAGTCGGTCCTGAAAAAAAGTAGACGTCTGCGCCTGTCAGTCTGTATATAAGAGTCAAAAAGCAGCACAACTAAGTTGTGAAAACAGGGGACCAAGTTATGAGAAAACTTTGTTTTCATTACATCCAACCTCCTGCTACCCGCTAGTGTCCTAGCTGACCTCTGATTGCTGCACTGATGTAGCTTTCACAGCCTCCCTCAGGAGTTTAGCCATTTGCCCCGTACAGTTCAAAATCTTTTCTTAATGTCTAGCCTAAACATTTCCTTCCTTAGCCTTAGGTCACTGATCCTTGTCCTACATCTTCTGAGACTGTGAATAATTCCCTGCTTTCAATTTCCACTGCTGTATTGAAGGCATGAGACTGAGAACAAAAAAAGACAGAAAAAGAAAGGAAAAAAAAGGTCTCCCTAGTCTAAAAAACTCTCAGCTCCCCCACAGACTGTGAGTTACTACAGGATTATCAAGGTTTTTAACCTTCCAGTTTTATCAGAAAGTTATAAAGAAGCCTGACCTATTGTATAATACTATTAAAGCAGCACTACCCTGGATTAAACAAAAATAATCAATCGACTGGGCCTGTCAAGCACTGACAAGGAGCCTTTTCCTCTCTCTTGCTCTTTCTGCTTACTGGAGGGGAGCCAGCCAGCCCAATATACTGTAGCCTAAAAGAGTTTTTAATGAAAAATTCTTGCAATGTAAGCTTAAACACTGCTGTTAAGGCTAAAAAAAAGAGGATAAAGTACTCTGTCATAAATTTATGTGAGGCAATTAAAATGCATTTCCCCATTGTATAAACAGATGACAAACTGCTTGTTTCAAAAAATAACACAGGGATGAATTGAACTACAGATTTTAAAGAATTAACCATTTGCACTAGGATGCTAAAGGTTATGGCAATCTGAGTCAGATCACAGAGGTAATGAACCGCTAGGCATACTTCATTATTCATAACACTAGACATGCAGTTGGGTAAATACTGTAAGGCATAGATCACTAGGACCTGACTTATTGCTACCCCCCAAAAAAACCCCCAGACAACCAAAAAATCACACACAATGGATTACAATTGATGGATATTGGTTATTTACTCAGCATTTTACTTGAAAAGTTTCATCTATTGCAAAACTCTACCAAGTATTTGAAGCGACAAAGAAAGTAACCATCCCCAAACTGAAAATAAATCACAAAGCAACTGAGGAGCACATAAGAAGAAATTCTGTGCATATTTTAGATACATCTCCTCATTTATCAGGTCTCTTCATAGACAATTGTGCTTCTGGTGTTCATGAGATATTGCCTTAGCCCATCCCATGTAGCAACAATGTATCAGCATACAGTTGTTTTAATTTAAAAAAAAAAGATGAAAAGTTTTGGTTTATTATCTTCAGTGTATTCTGGGGTTGTGGTACAAATATATTGTTGTGGCACAAATATATATTGTATTGCTGTGGTTTATCATGGTAGGCAGCTGGTAGAGCTGAATAGGGCATGACACATCAAAACTTGAATTTTCATGAAGTGCAGAGGCACTTACACTTCATGCCCAATATTTAAGTTGACATGACAGAGATATAATTTTCCTTTACGAGGATCCTTTGTACATGATCCAACTCAGAGATTTCACCTAGGGTTCCCTCACCCATCTCCGTTAAGATCTGTGGCACAAGTTTACTTCAGGCTATTCCTAAACTTGTCAAAGTGTTGATAGTATCATGTGTGGAGATGTACTGCAGGAGAAAAATGCAAAAAAATTAATTTGGTTCTGGTGATTAGATAGTTGTTTAAAACTGTTCATCTATCATTCTCTAGTTTCATTCATTTTAAAGGACAGTGCTCATTATTAAAAAAAAAAACAAACAACAAACCTACTTCCCCAGCAGACCTGAAGTTTGAATGAAGAGAAGTTCACACTGAACAATCACGAATCATTTTAAGCCTATGTAATATATTGTATCCTACATTAACACTTTGACAGGGTTAGATGAGAACTATTTAAGTGAAACAGGAAAAATTAAACAGCAAGCATATCAAAGCAAACATATTTTGTCCTTGCTGGAAAAAAAGGATTGAGGTATTTGAAGCACTATCTCAATATTGAATAAAATTACATCTTTCAGAACGTCTAGGTTCCTCAATTTAATAGACGTGATGGGCTTTCATGACACTTGACACCTTACCAGGAATGAGTTGAACTTAACAGGACTGGTTTGGGTCTTTATATAAGAGATTTCCCACCTTAATATGGATCCTATCCACCTCCATATATGCCACTGACACCAAAGAGAAAAACAACTTCATTTATTTCTAAGATGAATATGGTAAATTAACCATATTGAAACTGCATTTTGATGGGTTCTCAGTTAAGCTATGAGTAGGATAGACACTGTAATGCACAAATTAAGCCTGTATTTTAGAGACACTCTCTTTCCTCTAGAATGCAGAGATAGCTTTATTTTGGTTTGTTTGTTGTTGCTTTTTTGTGAATGCTTAAGTTCCAGTTTGGAGAGACAGAACAATTTAAAAAACCCCACAGGTTATACTGAGCATATGGGAACATATTCTGCATCCAGCTTTCCTCATCCACCTCTGCCTCAATCCAATAATGGGTATAAGAGACAGCTGGATATAGTTCACTCTTTTCTCCAGTGAGAAAAAATGGAAGTAACATTACTTGAAAATCAACTTTCTTCTGATGCCTGAAAAGCAAAGAGGAAACCTTATGCTGCCATGTGATGTGAAAGCCTGATCACAAGTGAAGTGTTCTCAGACATTTCTTTCCCCTCCATTACACCCAGCCTGTAATAGCTGACCACAATGACATCATCAGTTGTGGAAACTGATGAAGCAGCTAACATAACATTCCCTAAACCAGTGTAAACATTGATGGATGCTCCAAAGAATGTTTTACATTTGCTAGCCCGAGATCTGTTTTATTACACTGACAAGGGTGACCTTTAAAATTATGTATTTGCTATTTAAAAAAAAAAGGAAGGAAACTCTTTATAACCTGAATTTATTGCCTATAAAATCAATTCCCAGCAAGAAGCCTGTTTACAATCAAAATAACCCACCACAATGAAACAGTTTACCTGTGATCAATTTAATGTGGTAGTAAAATCCTAATTATGGGCAAAAACACATTCAAGGTTTGTGGTATTGTCTATAAAATCTGCATGGAAGCTAACATTCAGTGATGTGTAGCACATATGGGTAAGCAGATGGCTAAAGGATTATTTTTAAAATCAGGAGTTTTGCTGACAAAATATAGAATTGGTAGGGTATGATCAGAAAGCTAAGAAGAAGTTATTTATGGGACAGTAAGCACGTGTGCAGTAGTTGGATTCCTCCTTACTAAACAGAAGATAAAACAGACCATTGTGCATAGAGTAATAGAGAGTCAATGTTTTTAGCAACTACACCTTCCAATATGTCGACAAGTTCAATTTGGGGAGCATATTTGGTTTGTGTTGGGTGTTTTTTGGCCGATTTTTAAAAGTAAAATATTTCTAGGTCATTACACCTAAAAACCTGAGTTAACACAACTTTGCTCTTTTGATAACTTCTAGTCTAAACTAAAAGCTAAAAGAAGCACAGAGTCAGACAGCACTCTAAAGTAGGACTTTATGAATAAATTTGAAGAAAAATTCACATTAACTTTATCTTAAATACAGCTTTTTAAGACTTTGGGGTTTTAGCTACATTTTCCTGCTATTTCACCTTCCTTTCAGATGTTTATTTTTTTGGAGCACAGCCATGACTTCCGTAAGAAAGCTTTGAGATACAACTAGTGGAATCTCAGTCCAGATATCATTCAAGAACATGGCTATAGACCCTAGAGGCTTGTTACAGTAGGAGCTAAGCTAAGTTGCACAATCAAATACTCTTATTTGGAGCCCCATTTTGTTCCACATTAGAAAGCAAAAACATTTGTAGTCCCACATTAGAAAGCAGAAAGATAGATACAACTTTAAAGAGAAGAAATGTTTGTACAGGGAACGGTATTTACATTTATGGAAATTACATAAATGCATATAGAAACAGACAGCATCTGAGCCGGAGGATAATCTGAAATAGTGCTTCAGGGGCAGAGTAGCAGATTAAAGAAACAATCTACTCTCCACTCTTCATCATAAATATTAGCCTTTCCTATGTTTTCTATACCTTTCAGTGTCCTTCCCAGAAGGAAGCACTGAGACATCTTATCTCCTAACTGTTATTTAATTGTATTTCTGAAATATGTTTCCTTTCCAGTATTTTTAATTTTTATTGAAATATTTTCTCCCACTGTTTTCTCTCTAGTCTGTCCAAACCTATATCAGCTCACTAACAATTGGGGAAGCTTCTGGTAACATTGATTTCATAACAATACAACACAAAAAGTGAAACACAGCTCCAATGGTGTTGTAAATTACACTGTATTGTATTATCTGTTTCAGATTCGACTTGTGTTTGAGAAAGGGTCTTTCAGGATCTACCTGATGCCTGTCACTGAATGGTGGAAATGGTGGTCACTGCAGCTTGAATTTCTTGCAGCAGTTTCATCCTTTTTACCTTATGTGGCATCCCTATCTCTCTGTAACACATAATTTTCTCCCCCATGTGCTGGTAGAACTTGTTGAAAGGATAACTGTCATTTACTCTGTAGGGAAAAATAAATCTATTTTGGCTTGCTTGTTTGTCTTTTTGTTTTTTACCTCCTCACTTCATTATAAAATGTCTTCAGTACACAATAGCATAAATACATGAGAATTGGTCATCCCTATATACTGAATTCTTTTCTATGGGTACTGGAGCCCCCAAATTAAGATTCTCTCACACTACTCATGCAGCAGAGCTGAGAGGAACTAAGTTCTAATTTTGGCATTTCCATACGCTTAGAGGAACAAGCACAGTGAAACTGTGATGCCTTTGACAGCACAGTACAGCCATGGATCCGCAGCCTTCCCACTCCACACAAGGAGCTTCATCAGAGATGCTGCTGTTTCAGGAGAAGGAAGGGTGTAATGGATCAGGAAGGATGCTGCTGTCAATCCACAGAGCTGGGGGAAGACTGGGGTCAACACTCTGGTTCTGAGATTGGCCACTTCTCCCTCTTCTTTCCAGTGGTGCAGTATAACACCAGTATCCTGGCTCCTATTTGCCAGGCTGTCAGCAGGTGCAGAAGGAGGCACTTGACCACTTCAGTGGTGTTTGCTGCCCAGATATGTGTTTCTGCCCCCAGGGAGGAGGCTGGCTGGAAGCATCTCATAAACCAGGTCCACAGCCAGAAGTTGAAGTAGGTTTTCCTAAATAGCTAGGTATTTATGATATCTAGGATATTGAATAAAGAAAACAAAATGGGTACTGAGTTCATACAAAGGAAGAAAAGTTGCAGACAAAATATGATGCACAGTTGTGGGGTGGACTCTTAAAGCCCAAAGCCCGCATCCCCCTCTGCCCTTTTGAAAATCTTCCTTCCCTTGTCCTATTTATTCTGCATCACGTAAGCTACAGTACAAAACTGTACTGCTGAACTAATTACAGGTAAGTGGTGATTATTCATGGAATAAGCTGAGGAGCAAGTGAATTTTCTAAAGGAATTGTTTTTGTGGTATGTGTCTATATGTGAGTTAAAGAGAAATGGAGAATTTACTCACTTTGTTTAGTCAGATCAAGCTTTGTTTTGCTTTAACAAGGAATATCTTGTTATTAACAAAAAGCATATTTTTCAGGCTTTTTAAGGATTACATTCTGACAGTTGATTACTATATTGTGCATCACTTGGGCATAACAGGCATAGATTTTACTACAAGGTCTAAACTTCATTGGGGACTCTTCTAACTTATTAAGGCATGAATGAAATGAATCATGTTTTGGACAGAGGTTCCTAGCTGCATTATTAAATTAATTTCCATTACTAAGGTTAGGCAATTTTACTTGTTTAAAACAAAAGGAATAAGAAAAAAAACTAACCTCAAACAACTAAGTAAAAATCTATACTAAGTTATTGAGTATTGATAAAAATCTAGTGACAGAGATTTATCTTTACTGTGCATTTCAAGCAGTTTGTTTTCATTCTTCATACTGCTTCCATTTGCCAACCACAACTGCCAAATCATTTGATAATTAATAAGTCCTAAATGAGAGTAATTTATCCCAAAGTCTGATCAGATGCTAAATTCCTGGGTTTTGTGCTTTTCCTACAGCAAGCATAACTCTATAGACATGCAGTGCTCTCAGCGACCATACCCATACAAGAAGGACCTGGATAGCTGTCAGTAACTTCAGATCATTCAGGTCAGCTCAGGTCCCTTTTAAGTGCAACACGCCTTTGCAGCCAACTCAGTATACTGTACAGTGCACTTATACACACTACAGCTCCTGATGGAAAAAATAGCTTGAAAAACAAGAAACCAAGCTGGAAATATGACATCAATAAACCATGCCCTATCTGGGATATTTTCAGCCAAATAAACATGTTTAATTCCCTACCATGTCACTGTGTGTATCTTCACAGTTTTTGTGTGTCATCAGCCAACATCCTGAATTTTTGTGTGTGATATTGTAACCCTATTCCAGATATCTGATGTTTCCCAGATTGCCCAACACAGGATCTGCTTCTTTTCACACATACCATGGAAATGTCATTTTCCTTGTTTAGTTCCCATGTTTCCTGATTTCCATCTCCTTCTGCTCCTTAAATGTAAGTTAGGCTCTTATGTAGACTCCCAGAACTCCTGTTGATTGATTTCATGGAGTGGTACAGAGAGCAATAATGTAATCCAGTGGACAGAGGAACAAGAAACAACTTCAGGCTGCTCTTAGCTATGCAAGGAGACAAAGAGGAAAACGTGTTGAATTCCAATGCATTCATATCTATTATTCCTGGGGCCAGGTTTCCAAAGAACAGGGAACTTAATACATTTCAAAGCAATTGCCTGCCAGTGTGCCTACCCACTGTGCTTCCTACTCCCCCACGCATTTCAAACACAAAATGGTCTTTACGTTTTTTTGGTATTACACTTCTAGAGTATTTTTATTATGAATTACAGTACTGTGTAACAGCCCTGAGCAAGATCCTGGATTAGCACTTTATAAGACAAATTAATTATGAGTAATAATTACAGAGAGGAGATGGGTGAAGTAGTAAGGTGTACCTAGGGAAGGACTGGCTTGACTTCATTTTGATCATGCAGTTGGAATTTATGAAGTGAATGGGTATAACTTTGTGAAGTCGGCCAAAAACCAGTTAATCTTTATTTCATTTTGAAGGTGCATTTAAGAAAAAAAAAAAATGTTCTCACTTGAAGGAAACTCCCCTGCACTTGAGATTCAAGGGGAGAAAAGAGCTTAATCACAACGAAAGTATGGCTTTAAAGAATTCAAGTTATGTATGCATTATTCACAGAAACATAGTCAGTGATTTCATAAGGAACCAGACAATTAAGGGAATTCAAGAAAAACTCAATAGGGGCCCTTAGCAGAGGCAAAGATTGGATTTCTAAAAAGGTTCTGAGTCACAACTTCCCCAGCTGGTTTGTTCATGGGGAAGAAAGGGAGAGGAAGAGGGAGAGGGAGAGGGAGAGGGAGAGGGAGAGGGAGAGGGAGAGGGAGAGGGAGAGGGAGAGGCTAGGAAGGGAAGGGAAGGGAAGGGAAGGGAAGGGAAGGGAAGGGAAGGGAAGGGAAGGGAAGGGAAGGGAAGGGAAGGGAAGGGAAGAAATTAAGAAAGGGAGGGAGGGAGGGAGAAAGGAAGGATTAAGAAAAAAATTATAGTAAAATTTCCTTACTGGAAGATCTATATTATAGAAACAAAAAATATTTGTCTTAATATAAGACTAATTGTGATATTCTGCACCTTTAGTTATACAGGAGAACAAACTAGAAAATCTAAATATTTCATATATGTAAATTATTTACTAGCTGCTTGGAAACAATTCACATGTTAAAAAGAAAACCAAAAGAAAAAAGCACTCATCTTTTCACATTTGCTTGATATTGTCCTCTTTCTAAAGCAATAAACATCAGAAAGAAACTCATTCTGAGGGCTGTCTTCCTTTCATTTCTTCTTGCTGTGACCATGAAAACAATAATGTTATGCGATTGAAGATTGCTTGAAGCTTGCTAAATTATGACTGGGAATGTCGGGGTTGAGGGTTTGCCACAATCACTTCTGGACTTTTCAGGTTATTGGTGATATGTGTACTTTGAATTTTAAGGACTGCAGTGTAATAGTCCTCTCCTCCCTGGAGATAACTCTGAAGTATTTGGAACTGCTGCATGCAACCTGATGTTGCTAACACCAGCTAGCAGGAATGGAGCCCTGCCTTAGAGATTAGATCACCAGAGGTACCAATGAGATAGAAGAATCAAAATGACTAGTATGGAGAAGGAAAACACATGAGCAAAATCTGCAACAGGGAAAAAATGGCTGAAAAAAAGAGACAAAAGGTGCAGATGCCATTTGGCAGGTACTCTGGAATATCCTTTCCCTTTCAGAACTTCTGCAGCGTGGCATAGTCTATGTAATACCCAACAGGTGGGGTTTTTTTCTTCACTTTTAAAAGCCTAATTTCAATGGTCTCCTATTACCATGACTGAGGTATCTTATTCTGATAGGCAGACCTAGGTATTCCACGTGGACTCTGGATAATGTTGGGGTTTTTTTAGAATGTCCTGCCCTTGTCTAATTGTGCATGACTTTATTGTTCTTTTGCCAGAATAGGTACTCTTAACTCAGAAGCCCACTAGGAAAACTTGTGACTTTATTACGTTAGGTGGCTAACACTGAAGGTAGAAACAACTTTAGTTTTGGCTATGGGATACAGATCAAGATTAATGAGTCACTAGCTGGATAATGTTTCTACTTTTGAGTATTGATTATCTGTCAGATCTGCTGTTGAAGTGTATTACTCTGCTATCAACATCATTTTGCCTAATGACATCCCTGTAAGGGGAAAATTTGAAGCAGCTGCCAGGGTAGCTAAAAAGGCACCTCTAAATCCTCAGCTAGTGTAAACCATGAGATGCAGGTCTCTTCAGTGTCACATGTTATTAATGAAAAATATTTTAAGTCACCATGTTATATTTCCATCTCACAGCTATGGGAGCCCCTTCTTTTACAGAGAGATACCACCACTGTCAAATTCCAGGGCTTCATAAGCCAAGTATAACTGATGAAAGTCAGCAAGCTGTAGTCAGTGGTGGGGGGGGGCTGTGTAGGAGGAGAAGAGAAGCATTACCATGCAGCCAAGGGAAATGTGCCCCCTTGCCCTTCATCCCTTTCTTTAACCACAGCCTAATCCACTCTTATTGTGGGATCAACTGCATTGTGGGCATGCTGGTTATGACACCTCACATGCAGACAGACATCTGTAACGTGTTATGATGCCTAGTACCTTCACAGACACAAAGGAGAGCGCCAGGCACAGTAGCTTTTCCAAACTGAGGAATTAGTTTGTGTCTCTCTCTATGAACGGATGTGTTTCATAACTTTTGCCACGTGGCCACTGTTAGTAATCACAACTGCTTGCAGACATTCATCTAGGCTCAGAAAAATCATCCCACATCATGTTCTCTCTGTCACTTCATGGCATCAGGCTGGTATGTGAAACTGCTTAGCTAGCTACTGGTTTTGGTGCCCAGGCCTATGTCAGAGTTCCTTTGTAAATTTGTGGAGGTGAGTGAGTTAAACTGGTTAGCTGAGGAGCTGCTGGTTTTAGAGCCGCTGAAGCAAAGAACTCACAATAAACTAATTGTTTAAGTATTTTCACAAGGACCTGGCTGGCTTTAGCGGCCCAGTCTGAGTTCTGTACTGCCACTGAAATAATGCTCTCAGTATCCAAAAGAGCTTGTTTAATGCTAGCTTGCGTATCTCTGATCAAACTGCTGTCTCTGTCATTAACTGTCATAATTCCGAACGTAACATTCCTGCCCCATAATGCTAAACAAAGGTATGACACTACAGGGTCAAAAAAACCCAGTTAACACTATTTCCTGCTTAGTGTTTTCAAGGAAAGTCAATATAAAGGCAAAAGGCAGAGAACTGAATGGATGCTAAGTTGAGTGTGGTTATTCTGAAAGTTAAGAAAGTCCACATCACAGTAGTGATGTGACTGACAACGTAGTTAATGTTACAGACTGTGCCTGTGGCTGAATTTAACTATATGAAATTAATATGTAATGGATCAGACCTGCTGCACTTATTACATGTGTATTAGTAGCATGTTTTATTAATTCAGTTTAACATTTCCATTTCTCTCCCAGTCCAGGATATTTCATGTAAGTTGATGAACAAACTGGTTATCCAGAACAGCCAAATAGGTTTATAGGACCAACAACAAGACTGTGATGCTGACAGATAAACAGGACAATGTTCTGGATGTATGCGAAGGTTCAAATGTTGTATCTTCCGATAGAAAAGCATACCTAGCTCTCTCCTGGGAAACATATGTATAGTCTTTTATATTATATTCTTCACTAAAATCTGGCTAAGACCTGCATATGAAAATACAGTCAAGAAGTTAAAAGGTAAAAACACCTACACTTTGTACCAGATTTTTAAGGAAAGTATGAAAAGCTAAAAAGCATTGAAGAGTTTTTGTACAGTGTTCCTGCACAATGGCTTTAATGTAGGTTTTGATATAACAACTCCCATTAGTGTTATTCAGTGGCAAGTAAGGGCACCTTACTAACAAAAAAATAGTAAAAAAACCCACCCATGGTGCTATATCTTGCAAGGAAATATCTCTCAGCAAATTCAGAACCAGAAGCAAGTGTCTCCCACAAGCAGGATTTGGTCTCCTTTTGAAGTGCTTACTTACATCTCCTTCCAGACAAGGTGAATAGTTCACTTTCAGTAATTCTCAAGAACCACAGAGATGAAAAGGAAAAAATAAAAGCAAAAATAGTCTGAGAATGCCATAAGACTCTGGAACAGTCACCAAAATGGGCATCAGAGATCTAAATAAAGAGCTACATAGAGCCAGCTATAAGTGCCAAGCAGTAAAGACAGCTCAGCATACTATTCATTCAGTTCATTTCTTCTTATTAGACTGGGAGGGCAGAATCTGTCTGAACTATTAGATTATTACTTGTATAATATTACTCATCCATAACTTCTAAGCAACTAGCTACCTGAAAGAACAAAAGCTGAATTTATAACACTAATGTGAGGGAAACATTTTCTAAAGCTATGAAGATAAAAAGTCAAACATGTAATGCATAAAGTTAAAGTAACAGGTATTGATACATAGGCCATATCACTCTGGCAGTATATCAACTCAAACACATGCAAAGTTCACTTATGCAGAATAATTAAACTCAGAAATGTATGGTTGCAATATTATGAAAGCAAATGCCACTCCAGTCTTCAAGAAGTGTAAGAAGGACAATCTGCGGAACTACAGGTTGGTCAGCCTCACCTCAGTCTGATGGAACCCTGGAAACCATTTCCAGGTACCTGAAGGACAAGAAGGTGAGAAGGAGTAGTCAACATGGTTTAACAAAGGGAAAGTCATGCTTAACCAACCTGATAGCCCTCTACAATGAGATGACTAGGATGGTGGATGAGAGAAGAGCAGTGGATTTTGTTTACCTTGATGTTAGTAATGCTTTTGACACTGTTTCCCATAACATCCTCCTAGGCAAGCTGACAAAGAATGGGTTAAATAAGTAGAAAATGAGGTGTACTGAAAACTGACTAAACAGCCAGGCTCAGATTATGATGATCAGTGGCACAAATTCTAGTTGGAGGCCAGTCACTAGTGTTATAATCCCAGGGGTCAATACTGGGGCAAATACTGTTTAACATCCTCATTAATGATCTGGACTACAGGACAAATTTGCAGATTATATAAAACTGGGAGGAGTGGCTGATACACCAGAGGGTTGTGCTGCCATTTAGAGGGACTTGAACAAGCTGAAGAATTGGCAGAGAGGAACCTCTTGGAGTTCATCAAAGGAAAATGCCAAGTCTTGCACCTGAAGAGGAACAACCCCACGCACTAGTACACCTTGGGGGCTGACTGTCTGGAAAGCAGTTTTGCAGACAAGGACCTGGGGTCATGGTGGACAAGGTAAAGATGAGCCAGAACATACCCTTGCAGCAAAGAAGGCTGACAGTATCCTAGGCAGTATGAGGGAGAGTATTGACAGCAGGCTGGGGGAGGAGGCCACATCTGGAGTGATGTGTGCAGTTCTTGGCTCCCCAGTATAAGATATGGAATTATTGCAGCAAGTCCAACAAAATGCCATGAAGGTGATTAAGGGACTGTAACATCTTTTGCATGAGAGGCTGAGAGCTGAGTCTGTTCAACTTGGATAAGGGAAGGCTTGGGGCGGTCTTAGTGATGTATATAAATACCTGATGGAAGAGAATGAAGAAAAGGGAGCCAGACTCCTCTCAGTAGTGTCCAGTGAAAGGACAAGAGGCAACAGGCACAAATTAAAATACATGAGATTTAGTCTGAAAACAAGAAAACACTTTTTTTACTGTGAAGGTGGTTGAACACTAGAACAGGTTGCCCTGCCAGCTTGTGGAGTCTCCACCTGTGGAGATATTCAAACGACAACTGAACACTGTCCTGGGCAACCTACTCTTGCTGACCCTGCTTGAACATAATCCCAAGAGGTCCCTTCCAACCTCATCAATTCTGTATTTCTTTAAAGTACCCACCAAAACGAGCATATTCACACAACATACATTGTTCTCATACATGAACATTTCAGGATGCATTAAACAAAGAAGATGCAGAAAAATGTGCTTCAATTCATTCTTTCCACAAAACCATTGTGAATAACAGACACAAGCTGTAGGTATTTTTTAGCAGTTGATCTTCTAAGAGGTATTCAAGGCTGAGATATATCCAGAGTCTGTATCTCCATGACTCAGGAAGATTGGTGTTAATTTTGCCTTTCCCCTCAATATGTATGGTAGATTATAGAATGGATATGGGGGATGGGGAACAAAAACAAACAAAAAAAGAGTATGGCAAAACAAGTAGGAAATTAAGTCCAAGCTTTTTTTTTTTTAAATATTATTATTTCTGGAGTAGAAATAAGACTAAAGTCAAACTGAATTACACTAGAAAGGGTATTTGTAGGTTAACATCTTACGTAGGTACACACACACAAACATATACATCATAAATATCAGAGTAAAGATCTCTATGGTTTGACTAAGGATAGTAAAGAGAAGAACAAGGAATATGGGACACAACCAAAAGTTTTAAAGCTCTTCCATGAAGAACTCGGGACACAGATGGCAAGGAAACCATATGACAAAGCAACCAAAGATGAGTTCTTGAATTTCCTGTGTGCTTTATCATTTCTACCATTGTGAGAATACAGAAGGCTAAGAGAAGAAGGTTCTGACTAAGCATCAACTTCAGTTTTTGTGGTGTAACATGCAGGTTTTCTAAGACCCGATTTTGATGTTTTCTGTGTAATAATTAGAGCAGATAAATGGGCCAACACATTCCTGTCACCATTCTCCTCAACATATAAATGCGGACTATTCCATTTTACATAATTATGGATGATTATGCTTTCAAAAAGTCCCCTAGATTTAATATGCTTTAAATTTCAAATGACTTAAATATTGTAAGTTCTAAAATATGCCTATTGCTTTTGACCAAAAAATATTATTCTTCTGCCTCTGTACTTTGCATTTTTAAATGAATTGTATGTCTTAAATATTCAAGTTTTTTATAGTTGGAATTATTTTTATGAGTCATAAAATCTACATTTTAAGACCCTGTTTCAGCAAGATATTTCCCCATACTCCTACTTTCAAACATATGTGAAGTCCTGTGACATTAACTTTTCAGGAAAATACTTAAGATATTTCTCATTTAAAGCAATAGCAAGATATGTGATAACCAAATTATCAGCTTTAGAAATACAGGTTTTCACCACAATTGCTGAACAATGAAAAAGTGAAATCAAATGTATTCTTCAGGGTAATAACTGTTTGTCTGAGTTTGGAGAAAATATTTCTGCCCCCACCCTTTCAGAAAAACACCAAAAAATTAGCAGGAAGAAATTTATTTAAATTGTAGAGTTCAGTCACAAATTTTCTGAAAATTAGTGGGTTGCAAAGAAAGTCTAAGTTCTGATATTTACATGCAGTTAGAAAAAAATTTAAAGTATTTCTATATCAAGCCTTCCAATATCAAACCTTCATCGCATCATTCATAAAGCAGTGCTTAATACAATAGTTTTGAAACTGTTACAGAATAAAAGGAATATTTGCAATTAATCATATAGCAGAAATTATCACAGCAAAAAATCTTGTTGTGGTAAATTATTTGATATAAAATTTGTTTAACATTTCTAATGGCAGTATTGCAGGTACTCTTGAATCAGGTACAGACCAAGATGTTAAATTTTAATAAATTAATACTTGGGGATTATAAGTCTCACATAGCATCAGTTTCTGGAAGGGAAGTTAGACGTGGGAAAGGTGATGGGAAGTAGGATTGGATGGGTTCAATTCTTTTTTGTTTTATTTCAGTCCTACCATAATTGTAGACAGCCTTCGAATGGTTGTAAGTTGTCCAAGAATATCTGCATCCCCATAATACTAATCATTAACATTTCCCAGTAAGCTTACTAGAGTAAGTAAATCTAATAAATGTAAAAGACCAAGTGTGATAGTTATGGTGTACCACAGAAAGACAGCAGAAGTTCTCAAGGCCATAATTCCCATGTCCATCAGTAGCAGAGAGTTTGTTAAAGAAAAAAAAAAAATCTTTGGATGAGATTAATACAGGCCAAAGCACAAACAGTGATCCAGTCTCTTTTTGTATCTTTAACATGAACCTCCAGAACTGCTGGTGTCATTGCTAATATCACAAATTCAGTGATAATGACCTAAAATTTAGTTATAAAGTTTACTCCTGAAGCACTTGAATCTTAAAGCACCTTGCCTCTGCTGCCAAGTTTGAAAGACTTTTTCAGTTCTAGCTGGTTACAAATCTTCTTCTAATTTCCATTTCTACATTTATTCCTGAGTCTGTCATATACTTTTATTTGATCAGGTATCCATACTGTCTTTTATGTTTAAATAGTTCTTTTCCTTCCTTCACATCTACTTCTGAATGCATTAGTCTGCATCAAATTCCTTCTCATTTTTTTCTAGCTTAGGCTGTTTTTCTAGCTTTAGCCAAGTTCTAAATCTCTTGCTCAGATAAATATTGCATTCCCCTAATCACCATAATAGCTATTTTCTACACCTGCTCCTTTATTATGTTCATCTTTTGTGAAAATAGGTGACTAGAATTGTATGTAGTATTCTGAACAAGGTCTTAATCAGTGCCTTGTAAAATGAATTTAGTATTAACCTAGCTCTGCTTAAAAAACATTGTTTAATCTTTTCCAGAATTTCACAATCCTTTTTAGTACTTAACACAGTAACCATTCAGTCACTTGGTAGGTCCTCAGTTTAAAAAAATATTTCTTTTTGTCCTTAAATTTATGTTTTAAGTAATCTCATTGAATTTCCTATACTTCAGTTGCAAATGGCAAACAGAATACATTTCAATCTTTCTTCATATTATTAATCTCTCCCTGTGTAATTTACAAATTCCATTAATGTTTATCTAATCCTTTTCTGTACTGTGCTGGTCCCAAAACAGATTCCTGTATTTCTGAAGGATTTGTTTCCATTCTAATAATTGACCTGTCCATATGAATGGTTGTTGTCTTCCTGTAGCCAAGTTCTTACCCACTCTGTAAGTCCTGTAAGATTCATCACCTCCACATCCATAGTAATTTTTAGTGGGACAAAAAGTCCACAACTTTATTTAAGTCTAAGTAGATTAAATCTTTTGCATTGTCATTTTAGAAATAAAAAGGTAAAAAAAATATTCTATCATTCTTTTTCACAGTAAAACCTGTGAAAAATTTGCCCATTTTCCATGGCTTTTATAATCTTAATTATTATTTCTGTAAAACCTCAAGATATTTCATATTATTGAAACTAAAAAATACAGAGTTTAAACTGAGTTTGATTCCCTTAATGAGCAGAAATATTGAATTTGCTATTTGCCCAGTCAAAAGGTAATAGTGTTAATGGATTCACGTTTTACAGATTCATTAAAAATCATGAAGCTCTCCTAAACCTTCATTTCTCTAAGCAATATGCCCAAACCAGCATAGTCCATCTGGAGTTATTATATAGGTATACCAGATCATACTCTGGCTATATTTGTGAGCATCTTTTGTCTCAGCATGAATAAAAAGTCCATGAAAGCTACTGTGAAGATTCTTTCCAGTTTGCTCATAGAAGAATCTTCTTTTTTCTATTCAGCTGTTTTTTAGCAACAACTCCTCACTTACTATAAGCCTCCCTCAGTTGCTGTGGTTTTCTGATCATCCACCTTAAGACCTTTTTCTGTCACTAAGTGGTCCTGATTTTTCTCCTCTCCAGAATGATCTATTTTTCTTGGGCTCTGGACCCAGATATAGAAGAAATTTCATTATTTATTTTATTATTTTTCAGTTTCCTGCTTTTTCTACCCCCAGGTTGTTCTCAGAAACCTCATTCTTTCACACATCTTTATTTTTGGATACAAAGTGTCTGTCTGCTGCATGTTTTTTACAAGTACCCACAAATCATTAAGTTTACAGTCAGTTTCATCTCTTCTTTTCCCCTCTATCACATCTCCCAAATCCCACCTGAAATGCATTATTGTCTACACTCAAATTTTCTGGCCCTGAACCTTCACATCTAGGAGCTCTCATATATTTTACTTTATATAAGTAATTTGCCTCAGATCAACCTATTCTATAAGGATATCTATTCCGAGTTTACTCTACACTGTCATCTTCATTCCCTGCATCAAATTTGTTCTCTCTCTTATTTATCCTTTCTAGAAGGGGAAGATTGGTACTGAACCGTGTCTATAATCTGCCATACAAACTGATTGCTAGGGCTCAAGTGGTTTACTTTTAAAACCCAGTAACTAAAGAAGTCTTTCCTTCTAATAGTCCCCATGTATGGTCAGAGACTGAAATTAGTCCCACACCTTTGAGTTAAAAGTACTTTCTCATCCTTCCAAACCACACCTCACAAAAAAAGCCTCCACAAAATGCTGTTAGGAATATTATCACAGGATGGATAGATACAAATGCAGTTGCACTGATGACACAGGACTATTACAGCCTTGCTTTGGACAAGAGCTTGAGATCACATGGGGGCTGAGTGTGGTGAGCTGTGGCAAACAAGACAATGCACATAAGAACTGGGTGTAATTAGCAATGACACAAGAGTAATACCTGAAACGGCTGGAAAGATGTACCAAGATATCATTGTGCGCAGATCTGATTGACAGCCCATTCCCACATCGGGCTAGTAAGATGCTCAGCAGTATAGATCAGAGAAGCATCATTGTGCTGATGCCCAATCTAGTGTAAAAGCAGAGTGCCCAAGGTGGAAGCATCACATGTTGGAGCCAAGCCACTGCTGAAAAGCCTGATATCGAGACAGGTCAGAGGAAATATTACTTTCCCTAAGGCTCAACTGCACCCTCACTGGGTGGTGAAAGGAGCAGTCTCAGCAGACAGTATGTGTGTGTGTGGGTGCGTGTCAGTGAGTGAGAAGCTTTTCCTAACATAGCCCATCCCTTGCTTCATCTACTTAGTAAATTGAGCTTGGCAGTATCTATTGTGGGGCATTCCTTTTCTGTGTGACAACTGCCAATGAAACAACAGTGATTCTTAATCACTTCAGTTTGTAGATTTTAAAACACTGCTTCATAGCTTTTTGGTCTATTAAATTTGATACTGATAGGTTCACAAAAGGAATAACTCATATAGGATCCTACATAATTTCCCCAATATTCATTTGCATAGTTGTCACACAGGCAAATTAATTATAAAATTTAGAGAGATCATAAGGTATCCTTCCCCCACAAGTGGCACATACTTATTCAGCCAAGTTGACCATGGGTGATACTTGTTTTCACACTTTATAAAATTATTTAATTGTTTTGAGAAATTGCTCCCTTACTGCCCAGTCTCATGGTTGAACAACTAGATGAGTCTTCAAAATACTGCTATAAAATGGTCCATTTTTGTGTGATAAACTTTAGAGAATATTCAGCAAGGTGGCAATTTGATAAAGAATTGATTCGAAGTAAAATATTATTTGTACTTTTCCGTAAGACATTATTTGCCCTTACCATACTATTCTTTCAAAGAGAACTTAAAGCAAAATTGTTCTTCAAAAGCAAGGAGCTGCTATTTGGCACATTTTGAGTCATAACTTGATAAAATTGAAAAAAAAAAGACTCTATCATGCAGCTACTTCATGACGATCAAATGGCAAATATCTGGTTTAGTAGATGATTTTTGGATTTAGAAAAACAAAGTTCTGTGTTTGTCAGAAACAGTATGTCTCAAATTGCATTGACGAGTGTCAGGGTCAATGTCCTCTCAATTACAGTCTTACACACAGTCCTGAAGGATCCTGTAATCTTCACTTTTCACAAACTTGTTTCTCTCATCTTGTGGTATATTGAACTTCTGCATAAGTGCTAGCAATTGTTCCTTGTCACAAACATATTTGTAGGGGGACTGTTTTGCTCAAAGAATTGTTAATGTATAACACATAAATAGTCTTTTTCTGGTTTACTCATAGGTTACTTGCTTATAAAGTTTGGAAATAAAAACTGTTACTCTGAAAAGATGCCAAGGAAACAGTGTTTTGAAGAGATTCCAGTCCACTTCCTGATGAGCAAATACCTACCATATCTCATCCGCTCTCACAGAGCAAGATATTTTTCAGAAAAAACAGGGAGTAAAAAAAAAAGTCAGTAATCCTCAAACTAATAGTCAAATAATAGACTATTCAATATAACATACAACTCCTAATATATTCCTAGATTACCCCAGGGAATTAACAGGAAGTTGTTGCAGGAAAACACTTTGTTCAGAACTATGTTATTATACTATTCACTGAGTGAGTGAAAGTAACTCTAATGCATCAGATCACTTGTAGGAAGTGTATGGACACTTGTCTAGGGACAGGATAGCCTTCTTGCTCTGGTAAGTGTTTATGAGTATAAAATGGAACAGCTGCAAGAAGACTGACTATAAAAGGTACTCTGTCTTAAACTGGACACTGCACAGATGTGTCTATGCTTCAGTGAGATTGGAACAAACTGAGGCATGAAGTAGCCCTTCAGAGATGTGCTCTAAATCCATCAGAGAGAAGATTTCTGCCAGAGTTTCACATATTCCATCGAATGTCCTACCTACCATCTCATAGTGTATACTAGAACAGGTCTCTTTCCCTGATGCTTTTGTGAGTGGCAAATAAACTCTCCATGAATCTGCCTCTAAAGTCATGTCATTAATTACAGAAAATAAATAAATAAATAAATATTTTAAAATTAAAAAAATTTTGAGACACCATAAGGCATCCAAAACATCGGTATGGGGCTTCAAAAAATGTCAGTGGCTGAGATACAGTCCCTGCTGGTTGGGTAGGTGCAGAGAGGAAAGGCAGAAAAGCCTATGGATGTTGAAACAAGTTGTCTGTATTAAAGGAACAGAATCAAGTTTCAGTGCTCTAGACCTTGTTGATTTGTGCCAACTTTTAGCTACATATGCCACTCAAGGGGGGAGAAAAAATAAAGGGGTTGCAGATCTGTTTGAGACATAAACCTGGCATAGTTCAGAGTGACCTTAAAGTGACTGCAAATAGTGTACTACTTTAGGTAAAGTATAGATGGCTTCATTGCATAAGGGTTCTGAAAGTCTGTCAAAAGCTGGTGACATCCCAGCAATGACATTTCTGCCTTCCAGAGACCACAGAAGACAGATATAGCTTGCTCTGTAAGGAAGAGAAGTACAGGAGGGGTACTGTAAAAACTTCTGAGTTAGAGTATCTGTCAGCTTGCTGCTCCATTGAATTACTGGCATGACACTAATGAGCCAAAAGAAGCACATGATTCATTAAAATATAGTGTACATTAAAACACAGCAATATTTGACATCAGAAAATAAACTGTTACAGAAAATTTCAGACTGGTCCAGAATGCTTTCCTTTTTCTTTTCTCAAACTTTCTTTTTTTTTTCTTTTAGTCAGAATTGTTTTTTCTTTCCTCCCTGAGAGCAGGTTGTATTGGACAGTGTAGGACCTATAAATCACATACATTTGTATCTTCCCTCCCCACCTACTCTTCCTCAGTGCTTTGTAAGATGCACAAACATATTAAAAAGCTTTCTATGATACATGGAGAGATCTACATGTTTCGCAGAACAAAATGAAAAGCCACAGAGGCAGCTCCTGGGTTACAGGCGATTGTTCTGGCAATGGCTGTGCTTAGAAATCAGCTGTTTTGTAACTCTGCAACCCGTGCCACAAGACTGTAAGAAATCTTGTCCTTTCTGGTTCACATTAAATGTTTATGGGTCTTGCTTTTTTCTCTGCCTTGGAGACTGATTCATACAAGTTGGTGAAGGCTGTGCTTTTTAGCTCAGTTCCTACATTTAACCTTGCTTCCAATGCAGGATGTGCTGCCACAGTTTCATCACTACAAAAACATTAGGCTGGTACTTGGTTTCTCACTTCTCCCTTGTACTGTGTTCAGTGCTTTCCAAGTAGCGTGTGGCTGTACTAGCTAGAAACTCATCACACAGTAATTCTGAGGGAACAAAACCAAACCCAACCTTTTGACAGGAAATACAAGCCCACTCACGAGTAGCTGCAGTTGTGAAGATCTTAACTGTCTTTGTTCCTCTTATTTACTGTTTTTGATGAAAAAACAGGATTCACATAAGTGTTGTGTTCCTATGTGTTCAAGATAATCTAGGCTATCTTTCCAATGTCATCTTCCAAAACTGTTATCAAGGCCCAGGTCAGCACATTATTTCTGCACAGCATTATTAACGTGAGTAACTATATCTGATCTTATAAAAATCTGAATGACAGAACTCCAAATAATGTCTCACAATAAAAGATAATTGTAATCCACTGTCAGTCCATGTAAAGCTCAGGATACCCTCAAGCTATTTCTTATTCCCAGCTATAGTCAAGGAACTACAAACATGCATTCATTCTGAGACCATTTTCATTCCTCTGTTATTTTCCATAAAAGCTAATGATTTGTCATAATTGATAAATGTGTGTTGCTAACAGCTACCTAAACAATCTATCCTTATTCTTGAACTAAGGTAAAAAGCTCTTTGCCATTGCTATCACTCAGCTCAAAATAAAGTATAGCTGGCATGAAACGTATTAAAACACTTTCATTTATCCTGTGTCCTCCATAGTTCTACTATGGAAAATATTAACACTGATGAAAAAGTTTCGTTTCCAAAGTGATTTTTTTAGTACAGAAAGAAAAAAAAGAATGAATTTATTTAAGCATGAATCATTTTCTTGAAAGTCTCTAGACTGAATTTCCTGTCTCTCCTCTTTCCTATTTATCCTTCCTACCTTCCTTTTTCCCTTTTTCCTTTTTTTCTTTCTTTCTTTCTCTTTCTTTCTTTCTTTCTTTCTTTCTTTCTTTCTTTCTTTCTCTCGTTCTCTCTTTCTTTCTGTCAGTTGGTAAGAAATGTCCATCCCCCCCCCAAATAAAAATCTAAATAGCTTGTACCATTTTAAAGGGATTTCTGTAAGACAGTCCTCTGAGAAATAACTTGTATGCCCTAGAAATGCTCACTAGAAAATTATTCTCTTCTGAAATGGTTTCTGAAGCAATAATCTTTTACTTGAGTACCATACTGTAGATTGCATGTTACACTGGAGTCTTAGTCACTGTTTATAACTGAATAAATGAATGCTTGCATATATAAATCAAATATACACACTGTTGATTTTTTTTTTTTTTTGAGGTAAGAGTAGTAAGGGGGATCAGTACTGGAGTTTCAGCTGAGTTAGAAATCTATAAAATTACAGGTGGCATTCTCTTCTTTATGATTTAAATCTATGAAAATTAGGCTTCAGAACGAGTTGAATTGTTCACCCTTATTTTATATTCAACAGAGACCGTTAAGCCTCTCTGCAGGATGACCCATTTCATCTATCCTCAGAATCACAGAATCACACAGATTGGAAAAGACCTTTAAGATCATTGAGTCCAACCGTAAACCTAACACTACCAAGACCACCACTACACCATGTCCCTAAGCACCTCATCCAAACATCTTTTAAATACCTCCAGGGATGGCGACTCAACCACTTCCCTGGGCAGCCTGTTCCAATGCTTGATAACCCTTTCAGTGAAGTAAAATTTCCTAATATCCAGTCTAAACCTCCCCTGGCGCAACTTGAGGCCATTTCCTCTCGTCCTATCACTTGTTACCTGGGAGAAGAGACCAACCCCCACCTCTCTACAGCCTCCTTTCAGGTAGTTGTAGAGAGCAAGAAGGTCTCCCCTCAGCCTCCTTTTCTCCAGGCTAAACAACCCCAGTTCCCTCAGCCGCTCCTCATAAGACTTGTGCTCTAGACCCTTCACCAGCTTCGTTGCCCTTCTTTGGACATGCCCCAGCACCTCAATGTCTCTCTTGTAGTGAGGGGCCCAAAACTGAACACAGTATTCGAGGTGCAGCCTCACCAGTGCTGAGTACAGGGGCACGATCACAATCTGTCATTGGATAGCATAAAACATCTCTAAAAGTGTCTGTTTTTTCACTGAATATAGAATGGCCTTAGACTAGGTGTGTAACTATTAAAGTTCCCAAATTTTCTCAGATTAATCTTCCTTTTTACTGTTTTCTTTCAAACTCTCCCTGCATTATCAACTACATGTACAATGAGAATAACAAAAAGGAAAATCCCATGATTTCTAAGTGAGCATTTCAACACTAGCCCTTCCCTGTCCCCTGTCTCTGCACAGAGACAAGGGCACCATGTTTTGATTCTGCTGTTGCCTAGCAAAGGTTGTTCCTATATCAGTGCTCCAGATACTGGTTCAATCTGCCTAAGAAAACTGGTGTTTCTATATATACAAAAATTGAGAGGAGGTGGCAGGAAGGCTTGAGGTTCAGGTTCAAATAGTTCTTTGTCAATAACACATTGAATAAACACAAAGATGTTTTTCACCTCTTTTGCCAGTTATTCCACTGGTGTAAAACTTTGTTGTGCAATGCAGTGTCTTAACAATGTGACAGTGCTAATATACAGCAACTGGTAGTCTGACCTACTACATGAATAGCTGTAAAATGGTTTTGGGTGGTTTAAAAGATGCCATTTTTCACTCCAGATTTGGCTGCATTCCTGTGATAAGAAATCCTTCTATGTAGAAAATTTGTTGCCGCCCTTAAATGTAACCTGAAATATATTAACTCAGCACAACCACTAAGATTGACATAGGTTTTCTCCCAGAATACAAATTCCAGCTCTAACTACACTACAGCTTTATTAATTTCACAATGTTTCCAGCATGGTTTTACTACCATACTTTTGCAAGTCATTAATTGTGCATTCTGCCACTCTAGCTTTAATGACATTGTAATTTATTCCCAGACTGCTAGAGAAATGAACTGTAAAGTAGTTTTCATTAAATGGCCTGAAAAAAGTAATAAACACACAAATAAATACATACTAATAAATGGGTTATTCACACTCATTTCGAAACACTGGGAACATCTTTTGAGAGACAAACAAAAGAAAACGATACAATACAAGTGGAGTCCAAAATGACATCAAGGGCAAAACAAACCATCATGGATCTTACCAAAGATTTCCATCAAATTATTTTTGTCTTACTTTAAAACTACATTACCACTGGAAAACTGAATTTCCATGTATTTTGAACTATTTCTTCATAGCACTTCCTGGGCTTATAGATACTAAAATATTCTTGAAGAATCTCTCATGGATGCTTCTAGATTTTTTTCCTTTCTCACAACATCTGAAATATTAAATAAAATAATAATAATCGCAACCTTTTCTCTGAGTCTGGAAAGTGTCATTTGATAGCAACATTCAAAGACAACAGAAGTCTTACAGTACAAAAGCAAATTTTCAATGGGACATGGAATAATCCAGGGAAGACCTAGCAAGATACATAGCAAGATCTAGTAAGAATGAAAAAAATATGCCAAAAAACCAAAAGAAACCTTTCTGGCTACAATGAAGGCAAACTGAAGAGCTGAACTGGGAGAAATACATTTACATTTAACTAAATGTCGTGGTTTAGCCCCAGCTGGCAACTAAGCACCACGCAGCCACTCGCTCACTCCCCCCTGGTGGGATGGGGGAGAGAATCGGAAGAGCAAAAGTAAGAAAAGTCAAGGGGTGAGATAAAAACAGTTTAATAGGTAAAGCAAAAGCCACACATGCAAGCAAAGCAAAGCAAGGAATTCATTCACTCCTTCCCATGGGCAGGCAGGTGTTCAGCCATCTCCAGGAAAGCAGGGCTCCATCACGCATAATGGTTACTTGGGAAGACAAACGCCATCACTCCAAATGTCCCCCCTTCCTTCTTCTTCCCCAGCTTTATATACTGAGCATGACATCATGTGGTAAGGAATAGCCCTTTGGCCAGTTTGGATCAACTATCCTGGCTGTGTCCCCTCCCAGCCTCTTCTGCACCTGGCAGAGCATGGGAAGCTGAAAAGTCCTTGACTAGTGCAGCAACAACTAAAACATCTCTGTATTATCAACACTGTTTTCAGCACAAATCTAAAACATAGCCCCATACCAGCCACTATAAAGAAAATTAACTCTATCTCAGCTGAAACCAGGACACTAAACAAATAAACACAGTCAAGCATCTGCATACCAGCATTTAACAGAATGGAGAGGGTAGAAAAATAAATTAAAGGATGTAAAAATTTAAAAGGACTTAAATGTTTAAGGGACTTAAAAAGGAAGTTCTATTTCTGAATTTCACCTTGAATAGTGTTTTATTAATTAATTAATTTTATTTGTTTATATTCCTCCCCTCTCTTCCTTCCTCCTTTCCTTTCTTCCTTCCTCCCATCCTTCCTTTATTCTTTTTTTCTTTCCTTTGATATGGGAGTCATTTGGAAATAGCTCCTCTTGGTTTAAGGTGTCTCTTCCCAACATTAACTTGTGTCTGAATGAAATCAAACTGGGCAACATTATGGTCATTGTGGGATCTAAGCAAATTTGGGGTAACCAAAGTGGCTACGCATGTCAGCAAATTGAAATTGCAGAGACATTGCAGCAAGGTCATTTTGTGGCTATTGCCTTCTCTGGATCAATTTAGTCCTCCACATAAAGCAGGACTCCAAACACCTTCAGAGGCAACAAAATACAAGTTCCATGCTTTTAAATGAGAGAGCTTGCTTTGCTCACTGGAAAAACTGATGGAAAGACATAGTAAGTCCATGGTATCTGGTTCCTCTTGATGATGGGCAGTTCATTTGTATCCTCTCCATATATATATATATTTCAAAATATTTTCCCTGAAGTCTGCAATTTGCATGAATAGCTAGCACCTTGACATCTTCCAAATGTCTGGATTCTGCCTGAATTTGGCATTGGGCTGTACTGGGTCTGCAGGCTACCCATCTCTACACGTTTACATGATTATGTTAATATTGCCTGATCTCTCTATCCCCTTATCATTTTCATAAGTGACATGTGACCCAGATGGATATTACAGACTATCCCAGACTCTTAGAATCATAGAATAGAATCACAGAATCATAGAATCATAGAATCATTTGGGTTGGAAAAGACCTTAAAGATCGTCGAGTCCAACCATTAACCTAACACTTACAAGACCACCAGTACACCATGTCCCTAAGCACGACATCTACAAGTCTTTTAAATACCTCCAGGGATGGTGACTCAACCACTTCCCTGGGCAGCCTGTTACAATGCTTGATAACCCTTTCGGTGAAGAAATTTTTTCTAATATCCAATCTAAACCTCCCCTGGCACAACATGAGGCCATTTCCTCTCATCCTATCACTTGTTACATGGGAGAGGAGACCGACCCCCACCTCTCTACAACCTCCTTTCAGGTAGTTGTAGAGAGCGATGAGGTCTCCCCTCAGCCTCCTTTTCTCCAGACTAAACAACCCCAGTTCCCTCAGCTGCTCCCCATAAGACTTGTGCTCTAGACCCTTCACCAGCTTCATTGCCCTTCTCTGGACACGCTCCAGCACCTCAGTGTCTTTCTTGTAGTGAGGGGTCCAAAACTGAACACAGTATTAGAGGTGCAGCCTCACCAGTGCTGAGTACAGGGGGACGATCACTTCCCTACTCCTGCTGGCCACACTATTTTTGATACAAGTCAGGATGCCATTGGCTTTCTTGGCCACCTGGGCACACTGCTGGCTCATATTCTGCCGGTTGTCAGCCAGCACCCCTGTTCTTACAACAGAATATTTCAAAGCAGATTTAATAGCATGTATCTGACCAAAGACTTCTTAATGACATAATTTTGACACCATTGTAACTTTTCACAAGAAACTTAGTTGTCACTACCTTGAGATAAAAGGTGGAAAGGACTTTTATTTGTTCTGAAGTGAAGTCTGAAATGCTGTGTCTCAAATCCATCAGCTTATGTGACACATTTCTACCTTCACCTTTATTCCCAATTTAGTGCCTGAGATTCTTTTTTGCAAATGTCCTTCCAAAGCCCTCCTGTCTAGCAATAACAACATATTGTACAATTTTCTCTTATCCAATATACAATATAATATTGTATTATATCGTTACTTCTGTTTCCTTTGTTCTTTTTCTGATTATGTCTGAATTGGTTTGAACCAATTGATCTTGCCTTTGAATAAACTCTATGGTTTCTCTTTATCATTCTGTGATCCTTCACAAAACCTTAATTTTTGCTTACATTAGAGCATCTATTAAGCAATTGAGTTGCTTGAATCACTTGAGTGACTTCTCCTTCACACATCTCTACATTCCTCTGGGTTATCTATTTAATAAAAATCCTCCAGTTTTTTGTTTAGTTGGTTGTTTTTTGGGGGGAGTTGATCATTCTCTCTAGTGGAACACTTCTTTTCAGTCATCTTCCTTAACACCTGAATTCTTTCCTGTTGGGCTCCATCTCAGAATTCCTTTACTATTTTCCTCAGATTTCCATTTCCCTTACCCTTTTCCTATGTCTTTTTTTTTTCTCATTGTGACACTGATTCACCTTTACATTTCCCTATTCATTAATTCTAGTATCACCAGTGTTATCAATATCACAGTTATTGTCACTTTTTCATTTTAGCTAATAATCCTTTTTTTCTTCCTCATCTTTTGATGGTCTAGAAATTCCTGCAACTTACTTTAGGAGGTACTTACTTCTCATTGGAAAGCAATTTAAAAGAGTTTGCAATAAAAATAAAGCATTATAAATAAAATAAAATATTATTTATATTCTTTTTCCTTGTTTTGTGCAGGCGCCAGCTGCTGTTCTTGTGAATAGAGCGATTAGGAAGTTAGAAGTGTCAGAAGACAAAAAAAGGAAGACATTTGAATGGAAAGATATTTTTAAATCGTCCTAAAAGCACAAAACACAAAAAACAGATAAAAATCCCAAACTGAAATAGATTTCTAACTATTATAAATATGTTATTAATAACATTGATTATTAAGACATCCAAGCCTTTTGCTAAATCTTTAGAATTTGGGGGAAGAATGAATTACTAAAAGGAATTCTATATTTCATGAATTGTCTAATACTATGCTAAAGAGTTTTTAAAGGGGCTATTTTCTTACCTGTTATCATTAATTCAGTTGCAGCTGCCCCCCTCCTTTGTACCATCCAAGCTCTAATGTTTTTCCTATAAATTTTATGTTTATAAGGATGATTTTATTTTTGTTTTCAGGAAAATTTTCTCATTTGTCAGAAGAAAATGAGACATATCTAAGAATTTTCTCATGACTCACAGCACATAATTCTTTCCTTTTTTTATAGTTATTACTTGTGCTTCCAGAAAGTAAGCCATTACCAGACATTTCAGAATTAAAATATCATTTATTTTTTAAGCCATTGCCAAAATGCCTTTCAGTCATCAAGTTTTGTCTTCATAAAAGGCTTACAGGTTTACTGAAAAATTAAGATTTCACGGCATTCATTGAAGTGCTTTTGAGAAGGACAATATCCTGAAGATATAAATCCAATTATTTAGTTTCCATGAAATTAGCATAGTTAAAGTTGTTTTGATTCCTGAGGGGAGCCTTTCCTACATTTCTGAAAAAGGAAGGAGAACATGACACATTAAAACTTACAATAAAGTAAGAAGAAGGAAAATGTCAGACACTTGTATTCTGGGAAAGCTTGTAGCCATAGCTGAAATGTGCAATAGTCTCAATTCTTAATAAGGATCAGACCCCAGATTCCAGGCCCTAAATTTTGAAAACTTTCCTATTCAAAATGAAACATATGGGCTTTTTTTTCCTTTTTCTTTTTCTTTTTTTAATTAGATGGAGTTTCTGATTGTTCCAAATTTGAAGTTAACTGCTTTTTCATAAGTCATTTTACTTCTTTATAACAAATTTACCCATGCATTGGATAGCAAGTAGAACTGATAATATATTATTCCAATGGAAAATTTTCTACGAATTAGGGAAAACTAAACAACAGGACAGATCAATCATAAGAGTTCAAACAAATTGTTTTGATCTAAATAAGTGCTCATTAAGCTCTCCAAGATTCAAACATGTATCCAGACTAAACTAGTTCTCTTTCATGTAGGTTTTTCTTTCAACTATATCTGGAAGGCCAGATATTGGGATCCTATTGAAAGGCATGTGATGGAGAAGGCATTGAAAGGAAAAATTACTAAAAAAACAATACCAAGCTAAACTGATCTCTGAACCATTTTTAACAAACAACACCAAAATTTATCACTTCTTCAGGGACATCTTCAACTACATCAAGTTACTCAGAGCCCCATCCAACCTGACCTTGAATGTTTCCAGGGATGGGGCGTCTACCACCTCTCTGGGCAACCTATTCCAGTGTTTCACCACCCTCATAGTAAAAAATTTCTTCCTTATATCTAGTCTAAGTCTACCCCTTTTTAGTTTAAAACCATTACCCCTTGTCCTATCGCAACAGGCCCTACTAAAAAGTTTGTCCCCATCTTTCTTATAAGCTCCCTTTGAGTACATAATATGGAACATGAATAACCTTCTGGATTTCAGCCATATAAATGAGAATATATGAACGTTTTTACAGAAATGCAGAACAAAAATCAATGATTCAGCTGGAATGCAAGAACTTAATATATTTTGAACAAAAATATTTAAATGTAAGAGCTGAAAACAAGTAATACTCTTAATTTAAAGATTAGACCTAGACAATGGAATTAATTTAAAATAACTTCATATACATGCAATGCAAATTTCATCTAATCTAGTCTTTCTTTTTTCCTTTTAAATTTAAGGGAGTGAAGTAAGTCTTTCCAGGATTCATTTGATTAACCCTATCTGAGATATCTTTTTTAAGATGGAGTACATTGTGCCTAGAAGCAATTATAGTTCATGTGGTGAACTATTATGTGGTGTATACAAGAATCATAATTATTATTGTATGAGATAGTACGCCTGACCGTTGCCCAAATAGCTTTAGGAATGGGTCATTAACATAGTAATCTGTGTGTGAGAATATAATCTGTGTGTGAGAATATCTCCATTCTTCATGATAAATCGTGTGAAGTCTTGTATAGGCACATATGGGAAGTATATCAGTTTAACATTAGCCTACAGTCGTTTCTGAAGCTGTGTGGGCAGTATGGTATTGGTCATCAATAAACTTTTGTGAAAAAGCTGTAGACCTTCTGTGTGTACAAAACTCTTTATTGTTTATTATAGGTCTTTAACAAAAACTTCAGATTTAGATCTGAATCCCATCGAAATGCAGGGATTTTGCAGAATCAGATTTTGGTTTAACTTTAACCCCATGCTTTTTACAGGATAGTAGAGACTAACTATCCATGCACTGAAATGGATCATTTTTGGTTACTTTTTTCTGGGCTGTAAAAGGGAAAAGCAAGCAAGCAAGAAGTGTACTTGTGTGCAATCTCTGAACCACTCAAGAAGAAAGGTTTTAGATTAAAGTAATTTCATGGGTTTTTTTCAGAAGTTAAACTTGTGGCAGAACAGACAATGGTTCTGTTTTATTGTAAAAACCACTGACATTTTAATTATTATGAGTACATATTGACCATTGTGATTCATTGTAAGGTTTTTCTTTGTGTGCTGAAGCTCAGATCTTTCTTTCCTACCAGTTTATAAAGCCATTAGTCAGTTCTTCAGTCACTGCTTTTGAGTTTAGTCCATCTTGGAAAAAGGCACCACACAATTTAAAAGAGCATGATGGATATACAGCTGCAATTACACATTAGGACAGAAATTACTGCCTCCAAGAGGCAACTTTAAACAAAAATGTGATCAAATCCAGTCATCAGAGGAAAGGAGAAAAGCCCTCAACTGATCTAAAGGTATTTAAACTCCAGATCTACAGGTGAACCCATTTAGCAAAGATCAGCACAGATCCAAACTTCTCCAAACAGTACATCAAATTACTCTTCTTTCATTCATAAACATATCTATTTCAGCTCTGTTAAGTATAACCTGCATTTTTTACAGCAGTTAGCTACTTTTTAAGGGGAAAATATTCTGTATTACGGTTTGGGCCCCTGCTGAATCATAGGGATGGATACAACTTGTTAATAATGCAAATGTTCTCAATCAAATTCAGTTCTCTACTTAGATATAAACTTTAATGGCAATGTTTAAATCAGAATCTATCTCAAAATGCCTGTAGAAGAAGCACGAATTCTAATTCAGTGTTTTGTCACAGATAATATAGCAATATAGGAATTAATAATTTAGGAAGCCAGGAAAGAAATTCCTTTGTTACAGTGCCCATTGCCCTACTTCTTCAAGCAATCCATACCATGTTCTCCTTTTCGCAGACTAATCAGTATTTAAGCCAGCTTCCCTGTTGGAAGACTATTTCAAAATTTTAATTTTCTGATAGCTGAAAACTTCTTATCAGTTTCCACTCTGAACTGATTCATGTGCAATTCACACACCTTTGATCTACATGTAGACAAAATAAGCAGGTGCTTTGGTCAGTAGATTCTCAAGGGCAATAAAATGTCAGAAAACTCTGCCTACACCAAAACCTTAGAAAGTCTTTTTGCAGTTGTCTTTTTGCTGCTGAAGGAGATGCATACAGAACAAATTATCAAGTTAGTATACATATTTCTGACTGTACAGCATTTTCATATCCATCTCATACCCTTTGTATCATTTACAGCCAGACACTGAGACAGCAAGTTATCCCAGCTTCTGAGAGAATGTTAAGCATAATATTAATGTGTCCATTTTGTAGTAAAAGTTAAACCTTGCTGCAGAAAATGCTGCCAGCATAGGAGACAATGCATTTGAACAGTGGCTATTGAGATTATTTATTTTACCATATGATTGCCATATCCAGGAAAAAAAGGAGGTAACTTTTATCATCTTTCTGTAGTTCACTTGTATGTGTAGTTTACTAATCATGTATCGCAAATTATTATTAGCTGTGTGATGCCCAGTTTTGTGGAGTTAATTGATACAGTATTGTATTTGCCTTTGTAGTGCTGTTCTGCTTCTTTCCTTTATCTCAAAGAATGCTCTTTTGAAATCGAGTTTTTGCAACTCCAAAGCGCCTTACTCCCCATGAAATCGTTTTGGAAATTAATAAATCATTCAGTGGTAATTGCCCTCTTTATAATGGGTTTCCTTCAAAATAGACAGTTGAAACATTTCAAAATATTGAGTGTGAGTCTCAGAACACATTAACATTTAAATTATTCTGAAAGTTCTGCATCTTAAACTTAATGAGGATAGAACTGGTTCATTACTAGGGTAACAAATTAATCAACTGATAACTCGATTGGTTAAAATGATCTTCCTTAGAAAAAGGGTGTCTAAAAGTTCAATCAATTGAATGTATGTTTTGTTAGTGTGAAGGTTAGTAACTTGAGGAAAGTATGACGGGTTTTACAACCTGCTATTTGCTTTGGCTTTCTAAATGACCAGGAACTGCCGGCAATAAGAAACATAGTTACCCTGTGCTAGATACAGTTTTGAAACACCCGTGTCAGATTAACATTAGAGCTCTTCTGAACCACCAATTCTTAAGGCCAAGCCTCAGTCAATATGTCGTGAGTTATTTAGAAGAGGGAGTGGCTGGAGTGCAAATTTCATGCCACTCGGGAAGTTAGGTTGCAGATTATTAAAAGCAGTATGGATTAAAAGCAGGATTTTTTTTGTTTGTTGTTTTTGTTGCAACACTGCCTTTCCAGCTGCATACTGGTTTGTCACCTCCAAACCTTTCTTAACATAGTAGAAGGAAACAAAGTGGGGACCACCCCAGTTACTCCCAAAGTACGAATTCAGGCTTCAGAGACAACGCATGTTCAGGTGGCCAGATCAACTCAGACAACCTTCCTGGAGTCAAGGAAAAAGAACAGAAATCAAAGTTAAGTATTCCCCTTGAGGGGGCAGAAGAACGATGTCCTCTGAAGGCTAGTGAAAAAAAAGAATGAAAACGATAAATGCTTTAACTCTGAGTGGAGTTTAGTTTTAATAGGTTTAAAACACTAAAATCTTGTGACACTATAAAAGTGAAATATGACAAAAGTTTTCTCACTGGGCATACAGGCCAATGTTAAAAGTGTCAGTTCTTAAAGGTCACCTGAAGGTAGGCTGTTGACGCTATACTGACTGCTTTTTTGTTGAGGAGCAGGAGAGAACAAACAAAACCAAAATTTCCAGTGATACACAGGGTAAATGATGGAAACAAAATGGTCTAAACTGAAATAATTTTCACAGACACAGCACAAGCATTGAAAAAAACCCTAATGTATGTAAGTGAAACCTCTTGATAATGAGGCACATACTTCCACCCTTGAACCTAAAGAAAGTATTCTAGAATTATTATCCTTGAAAGGAGGAATGGACAGTGAAAATTAGTTCTGATTCATTGCAATAGGAGAGAGGTCTACCCATGTCCAATAGTCAGTGTATCGTAGTAGAACTATCTCCAATATACATTGGGAACATCTAAAGTGCATGTAAATTCAGTGTCATAAGAAAAGATTGACTCAGACACATAGGAAAGATAGACACATCTTTCTTCTGTCAATCCCAGAGTGATTCCACTAGACTGTAACTGCTCAACAATAAATGAAGTGGAAATGTGGCCCTGGATTTTTCCTGGTGATATCTAATATAAAAATAAAATAAAATAAAATAAAATAAAATAAAATAAAATAGCAAGTTGGTGTAGTTTATGTGTAATTCAGTTGCAAATGAATAATATTTTTGTGACAAAATTAATATATCATGGGAACCCAACATTATCCTATTGTGAAATATTTAAAGTGCTCATAAAATCAAATAGCCTGATTAGAATAATAGAAGTATATAATGGAATGCAAGTTCCACTAAAACAGGCAAGGGCAAAAACTTGCACTGGACAAAAACTTCCAGTGGACCTGGAATTAACCTTTATTACAGTTTAAAAAATAAAAAAAGCTCATGAGGAATACTTATGAAGTAAGGTTAGTGATCCCTGCTAGTGATATTCAGTTTTAATTTACAGAAAAGCTCATGTTGGCATATGTTGTATTTTGGAACATAAGAGCTCTTCCCTGAATTAACTCATTTCTTTGCTCTTCATTTATTTTGGCTAAGACCAGTTCAGTGCATGGTTCTTCTAAAGCTTCCTTAACACTTCAAAGAAGAACACGTGAAAGATTCACCTGTTACAAATACCTGAGTTAGTTAATAAAACTGTCTGCCTTATAAATGGATTGTTAGTTTTGAAAAGGCTTTTAATACCATGTGCACCATGACAGGAACTGACTGGTGTCTTATTCCACACTTCAGTCCAGTTTCTGAGAGAGTAGGAGTAGCAATTTAAATGAAACATGACTGTGAGTATTATGATAAATACTTACCTTTTAAATGTCTGTTCTTTTGTTGTTTGATTTTTTTTAATATTCATATCTGGCTACTTATATCACTGTTGAAATTTTTTTTTTCCTGATTGATGTGTTATTGTAGATTTATAGATTTATGTTGTAGATCTCTATAGTAGATTTACTAGTGTCATGTTACTCTTGATCCATAACAGTAAACCTGAACATGACAGCAATGAATAGCAGTCAGAGGGCAAAACTGCTTCACACTTTCAAGTAAATATAATTGCTACTAACATTTGGAAAACATTGAAGACACTCATATTTCCAGAAATTAATTTAAAATTACCAGATATTTTCAAGCCATAAATAATTTAATATCTTAAAAAGAAACAGGGAGTTGAGTTCTCCATGGATACTTGTATGAATACTTTTGAAAATCTCTTTCTTTAGTCCATGACTTTTAATTAGGGCTGAAGATAGCAGAGTGCATGGGAGCCTTTGGCACTAATATTCCATTAGGTAAACAGTTTGCTCCTTGTAATAATTCAAATATTTTTAAATCTGAATCCCAGATAAAGTGATTTAACCACTTTAAAGTGAAATGTTTTTATTTCATTGCCACTGCATGACAGAATGTCTTTCTCCACTATGAGAGTGTTTTCTTTTTTCAAGACTATGAGCACGGAACTATAATGAAAATACAGAGAAGGGGTTGTGCAGCAGCACTAGTGGAGCCAATGTGACTACTGGTTTTAGCATAGTTTTTGTACTCAGTAAATGCTTACACTGATTGATACAATGGTCTGTTTATGTTTTCTCATTGTATACAAAGTCAACCATATAAATTGCAAACAGACAGGACAACCCAAAGACCTGACCAGACAGTGTGAGATGGCTATAACTGACTGACTACAAGTGCCTGAGAAAGAACTTTCTGGGCACAAGACCACTTCTGCTGATATTTAAGCTGTTAAACCTGTATCTGTGGCATAGTCTGTGCTCCCCTTCCTCCTCCTCACACCTCAGATGCAGCTGTGAGACTCCATACAGATTTTCCAGCTCTAAGACATCTCAGCATGCTCCTCAGAAATAGGAAGCTTCATGGAGCTTCTTCAGTGGGTTTGGTCTTTATGAATTTGGTGGAGCTTTTCCAGTAAGAGCAGACTACTTGAGTAATTTTCTCTGTGTTTACGTTTTTAACTAATGTTATCATTTCAAAGGGAATCTGAATACAATGAAGTAAGGTGTATCACCTTAAAATGTGGGCTCAAAGATTACTAGTAGCCTTGAGGATTTGTAATGGGAGATAGGCAGAATTTCTATACTTGCCTAATTCAGTTTTAGTCTTTAGTCCTTAGTTTGTCATTCACCTCATCTATGTTTTTCCCTTCTGTTCTTTACTTCAATAGGCAAATATATCAACACTGAAGTAAGTATTATGTCTAATTTTATTCATACGTATGTTTTGATATTTTGTAAATACATTTCTTTCCTTGACTTTTCCTCCCCAAAATCCCCATGTTACTGTGGCGTTCTAGCTATGCCATATAAAAGGGTATTTCCATCATGCCTTCATTGTCATTTTTCCTAGACAGCAGTTCAACATTGCTGAAGAATTCAAGTTAATTATTCAGCATATATCTGAGCTATACAAACTTCAGGTATGTACAAAACCCAAAGTGTGCTATCAAATAAAAAGCCTTCTCTGTAGTATTAAAACCCTTTTCCATGTTTTTTAGTAGAACACAAAACATAAGCAAGAGATAAAGGTAACAAATTCCTCAGCTTCAGAAAACATCACTTAAGTTTTGGCTTGCAAACAGGAGCTATAGTTTTCTTATGCTGTCTTCTTATGAACATATCCATCCCAATAGTGTACCATTAGGAATGCAAAGGAAAACATGGCATAGAAGAGGGCCCTATGTTGTCCTTCTGCTTTTAATAGGTGTTAAACAAACTAAAATGATGTTATTTTGCATTTAAGTGGAGCTAACTCAAGTATCAGTTTTGAATGAAACCACAGCAAAGCAGAAGAAACCATGTAAGAGGTTCTGTCTCAAAGAGTGATTCTCTGCAGTGTTACATATTGCAGATGCCACTACCACAGCTCATAAACTGTGCAGCTGTCATCCCTACTGAAGAAGAATCAAACAGAGAAAGAAAAGAGAAGAAACCTGAAGAAAATGGACAGAAATTAAAATCAGAAGTATTTATGAACAACCAAGTCCTAGACAAAATTCCATTTGTATGCAAGAATCTTTATTTATTTTAATTGACCCTTGTTAGGCATAATTTTTCATACAAGTATATAGGTGTTTAACAGTTGCATCTCCTGACTGCATCAGAGGTTGAAAGGGTTTATGGAGTCACTGCATCTCATTTCCAGGAGTGTCCCTCAGTTCATGCATAACTTCGTGAACTCTTTGGGGATCCATTTTCTCCAAGGTATTAGAAATCACTATGGAGAGGAATATGGATTGTTATTCTTACCTTGTGGTGATCTTTGTAAATTAAATCTACTCCCAAAGAATGCTTCCATATTTCTGCCTGTCTTCTTTCTGCTGTAAAACCATCTCCTTACTGACTCTGAGTTTACAAATACATTCATGCCTGGTATGTGAAAACTATCTTGCTAGCTTTCTTCTTTCTTCTCTTTTTCTTTTTTTCTTTTTTTTTTTCCCACTGGCACATTTACTTAGCACTCAGTGCACTGGACCCTCATAGAAGTGTATAGAATTCCAATGGAAAATAAATTAATTAAGGTCAGCATTCTTACCAACTCTAACAAGCAGCTGATTAATATCTGCAGTTCTTGTTATGTCCCATAGTGTTATCAGTACAAACCCATATGGACCATAATTTAGAACAACTTTTCCCCCATTCTTCATAATCTTGCAGTAAATGAAAGAAAAAGGGAAAAATAATAAACATACCAGTATTTCAAAAAGTAATAGCCGTTTCTTTATTAGTGACCTGGTTGCTTACAGAAATGACAGATACTCATGTGAACAAGAATCAACTAATAAAGAATATTTTCATACCAAGAATCAGTATGCAAAAGCAATCAGAACACTGCTTGTGTTTCTCTGTATATAATAATACTTTCCATAGGGGTGGGAAAATAATCTTACAAAATACCCTTGGGATTTGATTTTTTGCAAATAAAACACAAATGGTCTCAATGGTGCCTCTCAGTACAACTCTAACTGAAAGGCCAATTAGTTAGTATTTTAGAGATGTTTTCAAGATGTTTTGATCTTTGCTAACTTTGTCAAATGCTCTTTCTGCAAAGCAGCCTGATTGCGCTTCCAACTAAGGTTGATATAGAAGTTTCCTTCAAAATATTTTTGACAGCTATTGTAAAGCAGAAATCTTCCATATTCATACATTTTTCTTGCTGATTTATCACTATACCTAATCAATGATTAATCTGAAGATTAACCACCTACAGGTGACCAAGTGGGTTACCTGTGAGAGTTTTCATTCAGAAACTTGTGTACAGAAACAAAAAAGCATTCATTTCAAAGCTAAAAAGCTATAACATGAATAACTGCTCTGATACCCCTCATGATTTCTGGCCACCAACATACTCCTGACTATCTGCAGCCTCTGGCTCTCTGTGTTTTTGTGTGCCTGGTACAGCTCATCCCATTCTTTCTCCCCACCTAGAGGGCAGATTTTTTATCAGATTGTTGTGCTTTGAAATACAAGGTTTTATTTTGTACAAACAGTCCTGTCAGAAGAGCTAGGGCTGAGGAAACATAAATCTAGTTGTTATTCCTGCATTTTATTTAATCTGGGGAGGGTTGCTTGCTTGTTCAGTTGTTTCACAGATTGATGGAATAATTTAGCTTGGAAGTTACTCAAAAAGTAACTGATCCTTGTTTAGCCTTCTCCACTTTGGCCTGAAGCCACCCAGCTGTCTCAGTCTCTCCTCATAGGTCTCATACTCCAGGTCCCTGATCATCCTGGTGGCTGTCCACTGGACTCATTCCTCTGTTAATGCCTGTCTTGCAGTGTAGGATCCAAAAGTGGACACAATACTCCAGATGTGGTCTCACAAGTGCTGAATAGAGAGGAATGACAACTTCCTTCAACCTGCTGGCTGAACTCTTGCTACTTATGAGTAGCTACTTATGAGTAGCAAGAGTTCACTATGCAGTTAGCTTTCATCCCCACAGGAATCCATTGCTGACTCATATTCAACTTGTCAACCAGGACACTTAGGTCCATTATGCAAAGCTGCTTTCCTGCCAGTCTGCCCCTAGCTTCCACTACCGTGTGGAGTTCTTTGCATTTGTTGAACTTCATGAGGTTTTTCTTAACCCATTCTCCAGTCTTCTGAGCTCCCTTTGATTGGCAGCCCTCCACAGCATATTGACAATTCCCTCCCAATTAGGTGTCACCTGTGAACTTGCTGAAATTGCACTCTGTTTTGACACCCAGTTTAATAATGAAGATATGAAACACCATTGACCTTTTAGGAATGTCATTCATAACTGACTGTCAGGCACACTTTGAACTTTTGATCACTACTTTTTGACCTTGCATTCATTTTAATATCGAAAAGGGAAACTTTCTGCAATCTCAGAGAAATACTGAGAACCTCCTTTGACTTTGCTTTTTAACATTAATTTCTTCCAGAGAAACCATTTGTAACAAAAGATATGCCACATTCACTCCATTTATGTATAATACAATTACTGGACAGGGAACTGTCACAAAGCCCAGGCAAGGCCTACTGACTAATTAATCAGGGTTTGCATGGATCCTCCGTCCTTGGGTGGATTCTACTTTGTATAATAAAATGAAGCATTCTAGATACTTGTTATTTTGTATTAGTAATATTAAGTCTTGAACAAAATCAACTTAGCTACAGTGTTCCCTCCTTCCTTGAGAACATTCTCTCAGAAGCAAAGAAATTTTAAAGAAGCTCTGACATTAATTGTGTTTGTGAAGGAATAACTCATTTCACCGCTGAGCTCTTCCATGTAAGTGCTTATTTTCAGCTGAATCAGTTCATCTAATTAAATAAAGTATGTCTTCCTACAAGCCTTGGTTAAAAGTTGTCAAACTTCTTGAATGGACAGATAGGACTGAGTAGGAAAAAAAGATTTCCAAACTGGAAGTCTATCTATCTCAGTACATGATCTCCGACAACAGAAGACTAGGGAGGACAATACAAGAACTCTGCAGTAGGTAGATATGGGATAATCTATCCTATCTACATTTTCTTTTGATATATGATGATAGTCAGGAATGAGTTTACAGTTTGAAGCATGAGGCTCAATATCTCATCTTATTACATTCTTGAACTCAAAAACGTTGGTGGTAAGAGTTCTGCAATGCAGCCACACAGTACATGAAACATGATTTCTTTCTCTGTGAGTATTTGAACTTTCTCATTTTAGCTGAATGTTCCTTCGTATGTGTGAAGGTATGAAATACATAATCCTGCAGAACATGTTCTCTGGACCACTCATTTATATATTTTAATCAAAACCTTCTTCTTTCTTTCTAGATGAATGTTCTAATATTTTTGCTCTTTCTTCACAGAAAGTGTTTTTTAAAGTCACTTACATTTTCTGAACTGTTCACACAGTATTTTCGTGAGATGCAAGGGCCAGACTGCATGAATATTCCAGGTAAGATTTTAACTGTTAATTTATTTAAAATCACTATAAATCTTTTGGGATTATTCTTTATCACATTCCCTATGTAATCTAGTATCCTATTGAAGGAGCCTTTTCCTGTTATAGTCATATTAAGCCTGGCTTCTCTATGGTTTGTAGTAAAAACTTTTTATTTTTATAACTCTGTCACCTAATAATGGAGAAAATGGAAGTTCCTAAGTGACTAAAATATGCAGCTGATGACAGATTCCTGAATCCTGATCTGGATAAGAAACTGAGTCACTCAAAAGCAGTGCTACTACTGACAACGAATCAAAACTGAATACCAAAAGTCAAGAAAACCATAAGTGGAAATATGGTGCTAAGTATTCTATAAAGATACAACATTTATTGTATACTCTACATTAGGAGTGTACTTTCTCCGTTACTTTAGACCATGTCCAGCAGGAGAGGATCCTTTTTACTCTAAGTCAGGAAAAATCCCTTAGCTTTCCTCCTTTTTAAGTTCACCATGAGGAAAAGTAAGAAAGACAAACTGAAGTATGCATGCCAGATAAGTATCACAGGGGTTGGGAAAGAACTAGGAGTAATTTAAGCAGATTTCTTGCAATGTTACTCTTTCAAGCACACAGTCCCTCACATTTCCAGGATAATTTCCTTAGGGAACCTGGTTTTAGTTGTAGAGTTGTAGAGCAGTTTAACTGTTTTCTTTACTAATCACAAGAGGACATGCACAACACTTTCTATCCTGGGCTTGTTTTCCTTACTGAGGATGTGCGCTGTCTTCACTGTGTCACAGTGCCCATTCACTTGGATTGTTGGAAAGGTAAGAATTACTGCTAATCAAATGGTTTTATTTTATCCAGACAAGAATTAAATTTAAGTAGAATATTAATTTTAGAAGTATTAATTTAAGAAGTAAATTTAAGTAGAAAATTAAGTAGGCTATCATTGCGTAATTTATCTTCTTTTTTTCCCCCTTGAATGAAAGATGGGTCTAAATTACATATTTGAATTTAAACACTTCAACCTGTAAAATTAAATAAATTCATATTTGAAGAAGTATCTGAATACTGCTGCACAAGGCTCTTTTTGTTACCTGAAGCCCAAGAGTTAACCAAGAAGCCAGATGGGAACTTACAGATGAAAAAAAAAAAGACAGGTTAAAAAACCAGTATTAGTGGAATGTCTACATGCTTCTATATGGGAAGAGAAAAAACAGGAGCAGCACAACTTTAATCAATTTTATTATAATGGCAAAAAAATCCAACAACTATACAGGATGTGGCCAAAGTCAAAGCAGTAGATCTACTATAAGAAAGGAAAGAGTAAAAGCAAACATGGCAAACATGCTGAAAGGGACTATTGTGTTTGTGCAACACTGAATGGGGTTAGAACTGCTTCAGATGTGTGAAATAAGCCTAATGGATAAAGACTTGCCTGTAAATTACTAAGTAAATTCAGGATAAAAGAGTAATCCTGCCATCTCATAAAGATACATAGCAAAATCAGACTTTACATAGTGAAGTATCATAGGGTACAAAATAAACAATGGAACAGAGAAAACCAGCTACTTATCTCTTCATAACAAGTCAGAAAAAGCTATCAGTAGAATTAAGATGCAATATGATTCATGAAATAACAGGGCCCTTAGATGTAAAAAAAAGGCTGTAACAGAATTCATAAAAATGTATTTTCATTATTTGTTTAGTATATATTTATTATACCATTTATTAAATTGATGATTTTGTAGCTTTATTTATTTGATAAAATTTTTTGAAGGGTAAAAAAAGAACTAATACAAGCTTTTATACAACACAATATGATCTGTAAGTTTCTCAAAGATTTTTTTTTAATGAAGTGATCAAAAATTGATTTTTCTGCTTCTCAGTCAGACAGTTACCAAGTACTAGGAAGAAAGCCTTTATATCTTGATATTGGGCTTAACCACTCTGACAGGTTAGATCATGAACTGAATAGGCCTTTGGTCTAACATGGTATGGCTATTCTTATGATCTGTGATGAAATATTGCAGGCTCCAAACAGCCTTGGACAGAAAATCTTTGTACAGTTTCTCAGTAAGTGGTTTTTCAGACTTCAACTGTAGCAAATTAGGTTCCCTATTCCTTTATAATCTTTTCTTCCACTGTAATTAAAATTATTTTGTCTATAGCTTTTTTTTTTTTAAATCTAGCTTTTCCTCTGTTAATCCGACACAGCTAAATTATTGGTGACTTTATCTTTCTTATTCATCCTGTGAAATGGAGTCAGAGAACAGTAATGTCCAAGTGAATTAACTACAGTCAGCTTAATTTTGAAAGGTTGCAGAACTCTCCTTCAACTCTATTTCAAGAATTAAGACAAAACTCTCTGATTCACATTAAGTGACTTGAGTGTCCAGACAAGGCCTGTACCAGGAATACCAGAAAGGGAAAAGTGGAAAGTATTGATAAGTTGTACAGCCAGAGCTCAACTGAAAAGGGTCATTCTCATACTTAGACATCTTCTGAAATACCTATGTACATTTTATTAAATTGCTGCTTCATTTATTTTCTCAGATGCTTAGTGCTGCACCACAGAGTCAGATGCCTAACACGCTTCGCCTGCAGTAGTAATGTTGGTTGTTTTTTACAGGACTTCTACTTTTCTCAAGGACATTGGTGACCTACCAAAAAGCAAAGCACTATGATTACTTTATTCCCTAAGAGGGCTTATACAATTTTGAGTCGCAGCAGTTTGTCACTCAGTAAATGGCTGTAAATGAGCCACATGGCTAACACTGACAGCTACTAAAAAGGAAAATCCACCACGAGGCCTGTGATAGCTTTAGTACCTATCTAAATTCATGTTTAATTTAAAGGAGATCTGCAGATTTTTATTTTTTTTTAAGTTAGGCAATAGAGAGATATTGGTGGAGGTAGTTTCACGTACCATGACTGACAACTGTGGAATTGAAAGTCTTTTGTTTGCCTATATGCAAGGATTGGCATGAATAGTTATGTTTCACCTGACCAAGTTTTCTACACAGCAATAGAAAGATTAGTTCTGAGAGACAGGCAGTACCTCAGCAGCCTATAAAACGCTTTTTCTGGAATTCTTCCCTAAACCCTTAAAAATATAGCTATTTTGATAGTGTTGATCACTTTGGCTAGGTTTGAACCAACAGGAGCCTACAACCTAGAAATGAAAGGCATCTGCCTTCTATCCTAATCAATCACTTTCAGGGGAAGAACTTTCTTTTTTTTCCTCACATTCCTTTGAACAACAACCTTCCAGACAAAATTACAATTGTGAAAATGCCAGTGGTCACAGTCCACAGTCCCCTCCAAGTTCTCTTCTGAAAAATGGACTAGCTCAAGATTTCTACAGGCAATTTGTAGAGTACCTTTGCCCTTATGACTGTGAACAGCTAAGAAATGTCCATACATTTATTTAATTTGGATGGCACCATTTTCTTTATGCATGTCACTTTTAGAAAGGTTAGAAATGGTTCTCTGAAAACAGAGGCAGAATGTCTATTCAAGTCAGTTAGTCAGTGGACACTTTGAAGGAAGAGAAGTGTTCAAGGGTCTTCCACCCTGGACTTCTCAATCTGTGTCCATGGCAGCAAAATAGTGTAAATCCTTACAGGAATCTCACTCATTCAATGCTAAGCCTATTAATAGCTACCTCTGAGTGGCAAAAGACTTGTTATTTGAAATAGAACATGTTTTACTTTCAAGATTGAATCCTTTGTAGCACTAAAAGAAAGGTGCATCAGTGTATAAAGGCATAAAGATACTCTCTAAAAAGTCACTTTCTCAATCATTATCCCAGGAAATGGAGCACATAGTTTCAAAGAAAAATAAAAAAAATTTAAAAAGAGAGAAAGAGAAAGGAGAGTGTTCTTTCACCCTCTAGGAAGGAGTGAGCCCAGAGGCAAACTTCCATGAACCATGGAAGAATGGTTCATGTAAGCATGGAAGCTAAGGCAGTGCCGTGGAAGTGATCCATTGCTGCCCTACCAAGTAGTTTGTGTGACAGGGAATATTCATTCTTTTCCTGTGGTGAAGCACAGTTACGTTATTCTGTGCAAAACTTAATACCCCATTCAGATACAAAACATTGTTTTATTGTCCTAGACAAACAGCATGAAGCAGTAAACTTTATCTCTTGGTGAATAACTATATGTAGTTCTTCCTTAGGCATTATTTAACATTGATCAGGTCACTGTGAACATCATACTCCCTTTGTCATCACAGTTGTGCCTGTGTGCATGCTACTTTCTTTAGAGGGGAAGATGCAATACTGGCTACAAGTTAATGTCCAGTGTCAAAAAAACCCCAAAACAGTTGGTTGAAATCTACTTAGCTCATACCGTGAAACTGATAAACTTGCATAAATTCCAATGAACATAAAGCATTTTTGGTTTACGTATGAAAACAACGAAATGTGGCCAGACACGCATTAGCCTTTTTGTGCTGACTGGGGCCATGGTAGCTTATTGTGTAATTATAGCGAATGCAGGTAAACAGTCAGACATTGGCTGGGAACCAATGCAAAAAGACAGTAAGCAAACTGTTAAGAAAAATTATAAAAACAACTCCAAGTAAACTCAAATCCAGGAGTAAGAAACTTCCACTATGAAGAACATATTCTTCCCCGAAGAGACCTCAGGATACTGATGATTGATCACAAACTTCTTTTCTGTTCTTGAAGTAGATTGAAACTCTTTACCTCAGGATTCAGAAGAACAATGGAAAGAGCAGTATAACTCCAGAGAAAAGATTATTATGATTAGACTGTTAAAATTTAGACTGGGAAAAGGTTTCAAGGTTCCCATAGTCTGGGAAAAGGTTTCAAGCTGTAACACTGAAGCCTGTAACAGTTTTCTGAATAGGGTGGTTAAGATAAGGAGCTAAAACTTTTTAAGATTTTTCCCAATAACTTTATCAAATGGATTGTTTGTCAATACAGAAGTGATACTGTATGTAGTATTTTCAGCCTGTAATGAGTCCTTAGATGTTTGACTTTTGTTAACTCTGAGGCCATAATGAAAGAAGAGCTAAATGATGTTTGTTTATCATGTCTTTATATTACATTTCTATTTCTAACGCTATGCTTCAGGACCTCCAAAACTAACTGCCAGGGAAAATAAGGATTTCCCTCCCCACCCACCTGCCCGCCCCCCATGCACAGCTTCTATGGGGAAAATAAAAAGAGAAAAATTGTCTTTTGAAGCATTAGAGTTTTCTATAGCTAAAGCCAAGAGAAGCTGTGTTAATTATCCCAGTGGAATTACGCTTCTCCTGTTCTTTATTAGGTGTGCTTTGCTTATTTAGCTTTAAACGAGATTACCAGAAAGGCAATAAGGAACAAATTTTATCCAGTTCAAGTTGTTAAGAAAAATAGCTGTGTTTTCATTTTGTGATTTGCATTTCTCTATATCATAGAATGTAGTCTACTTCCAAGGATCTTTTGGGAATTTGTAGGAATGAAGAACAAGGAAGATGTGTTTAATGTCTTCTAGGTTTTGCTATAAAACTGGAATTTTTCCATAAAGAATTAAGGAAGTTCTTGTTGGCTTCAGGGAGGAAATTCTCAATGAGCCTGAATGGGAACCCCTGGCAGCTGCATACTTCCATGTTTTCTTGGTGCACCATTTACAAGTGTAATTACTAAAATAGTACACTGACTAGGGGAAGTTACTAGTGTAAAGTAACAATCAGTGGCACACACATGTTCGGCTCAGACCCAAACACTTTAAAACACACTATGAATATAAACAGCAGCTCAAACTGCCTGGCACTATCTCTTGTGCTTCAGAGTAAGGGTTCATCTTTTCCTGGGTCAGGTGGCAGTGAGCATCATCCCACTGTTTGAATACTGTTTAAATGGTTAGATGTAATAATGATCTTTTTGTTTCTCCTTCATTCTGTGGTTTATCCGCTAGAACCAAGCAGCAGAGGCAAGGTGATAGGGTAGATGAACCATTCTTCTCCCTCCATGTTCTTAGAAACAATTTTCAGCAGAAGTTTTTTTGTAGGGATCAGTTACTGCTTCACTCAAATGTGTGCCAAACAGTTAGCACAGACATATCTGTCCAATGACTTTTATTTTTCAAAATATGTACAAAGAAGTTGGGTTTTTTAACTGTAGTGAGGATCTTAGAAAAATAAGATCTCTCAAGTGTTGAACTGAAACCCCAGAAATGAATACAGCAGTATTTGATGGAAAATTTGGATTTATGTATCAGTCCACAGATGCATTTATTAGCAATATTGTAATGGTTTTACATACCTATACTTATCTTAGATCATTTTCATTCACTCAAAAAGAGTTGCTTAAACAGCTTGTGTCTGTTCACACAAAGGGGCAGCCAGTGTTCATTACTATTAAGCCTGTTCTAGTAACATGCAGATACTTATGGCAAAGCTCATACAAAAATGCACAGTAAAAAGCATACTGAGATGGATATATCTAATTGCACATGGCTGTAAAGACTTAGTGTGAATCCATCTCTTTCTCTTTGTGTCGAACAGCTACTAAAAGTCCTGACTGCTGCTGTTACTTATCTGCAAGCTGTTCTGGTAGTTTCCAAGTGCTTGTGCTTCCCAGCTATGTTTCTAATGTGCAGAATAATGAAGTCCAACAAAATTGCTACCTTTTTAAAACATCAGGTTTGAAATAACCCAGAACCCTCTTTGCTCAATGTTACCGACAGGTTACAATGTTCCCTACAATGTTACCTACCATTCCCATACCTACAAGCAGTATGGCTATGTAATTGTAATTTTCACTACACTTTATTTTTTCACGTAAAGGCTCGTTTGTGAGTCTTCATATTTTAGCACCTCACATTACCATACTTTGGAGTGTATCTTTCCAGTTCTCAGTTTTGTCGCTATTGTTTTATTCTTTCTATGTACACTTTTACAAAGCTTCAGTCACAGAATCAAGTCCACTTTACATGTGTGGCGGGTGGTTTTGCATGACAGTCAGAAGAACTAAAGCCAGTAAAAGTAAAGCAAAAAATTCTCCTTCATGAAATTAATGTAAATATTTTTTAATTTGAATTTGATTGGAATAATTTTCTATCCATGTCTCTACTTTGTTTTTTTCAACTCAATTTCAGAATGATTCTGAAATCTGAAAATAACCTCTTTATAAACTTTTTGCTCTTGTATGGTGCTGCTTCCTGTCTGAAAATAAAAAGTTCCTGTGAAAGAGTTAAAGGTTTCATGACTGGAAAACTGGAAGATAAGTATTCATGAAAGGTTGCTTGTCATCAAAACTGTATTGCTAGTACATTTTTAAGTTTATTCACAAATCTCTGCAAGATACCCAAGTTCTGAATTTGTGAACCATGAAACTACTTGTATTTTTAATAGTTTCGAGTTGCATTATCAACATTTTGGTGGTGTTTATTAGGAACAATCACATAAGGGAAAATATGCATGAGGTGCTAAATCTGAAGATGATGGTGTTTCCAACAAACAAATAATTTTCATCTGACCAATTTTTTCATTGCTATGTCAATTTAGTGTAGTATTAATTGTGAATAAAATTCCTGTTTTCTCAAATTCTTTGCTAAATTGGGCAAAATTTATGGCTCTATTAATCTCTCTAGTCAATTTATTATCTCCGTATCTTATGTATTAGTATAGTGGCTGCCCAGGAAAATACTGCCCCAAATCCATTTCAGCTGGCAAACTAAGCCAAAAGAAAAAGAATAGCAAATGAACAATCTGATGCTCAGTTTTTTTGGCTGTGGTATAGTACATAAAAAAGGAGACCTTTAGATAGTGATTATCAAATAAAATGTCTACCATTTATGAAACGCTACTACAATTAACAGTTATCTTTAAAACATTGACATGTTGTAGCCCACAAAAGAACTTCAATAACAGATATAAATCCAAATTATGTGACCAGCACTCTTAAGTAACATAAGGTGCTCAGGAGGATCATCTTCAGTCAGGGTTGTTTTTTCTCTTAGGGCTAAAAGACACATCACCAGGAGTGTTTCATGAATACATCAAACCAATTCTCCACCTCTAATGAATAATCTTAAAGAATGGGAAATTACTGAAAAAGTCATAAATCATTCAAATTTTAATCTAAAACTTAAACCAGACACAAGCTAATCAGTTCAAACAGTCAATGACAAACAAAAAACCTTATTTCAATATTGTTAGCCATTGAAATACCATTTATGGTGTTACGGATAAATCAGAAAGTTCTTATCTTTTTCCAGTTTTAAAGACTATATTTTCCTGGTTAACAATAGACAATTTTCATCTAGGTATAATATTCAGGCAAGATGTTCATATTTTTCTCCTGTAACCAGCATAAATTTGGAGTCACTTTCTCTATTCCCTTTATTGTAAGCCAACCCATTTTAAGGTTTCCCCCAAACTGGTCACAAACTTTCATCATACATTGAAAGTGCTACATCTGAAAAACAGTTAGCTACACCTAATCTAAAACATCTAACTCTGCAATTACCAAACAGTTATCATTAAAATGTCAGCCAAAACACTTAACAGCTAGAACTCATTACACGCTAACGTTAGCCATCTAAAAGTTAGGCATTTTGCTTAAAGCAGCTTACTAAATTCCCTAATAATAGAGGTATGGGCAGATAACAACTCATGTCACAACTTAGGTGTTTATGTCTCTCCAGTGATTATAAAGGAAAGCAAATAAGCAAAATAGCTTAGATGAGACATTTACCTTTTGATACGTAATGCTAGGTAAGATGAATCTTTTTTCCATTATCTATTATTTTTCCAGAAATTTGTTTGTAAGGAACTTATTACATTGGATCTGACTTTGTACTTTCTCCATACATAGGGAATTTGCACATTGATTGAAAAAGTTAATTAGCCTTTCCATGTAGTCTTCTGCCTGCCTACAGCAAAGTGTAAATTATATCACAAAACAATCTAGAATGAGTAAAAAGATGCTGGAGCAGCAATTTCCAATTGAGTTACACCTGCTTCAAATACCAAGCCACACCTAATTTATTTTTTTTAACTCATTTGGAAACATATTAGCCATTTCAGAATAAGCCAAGCAACATGGTAAAAACTTCTCGGAGCCAAACAGGCTAATGCCTAAATAAAGAGTTATATAGCTCTCTCAGTGTGGTACTAATTAGTGCTGCCTAAAGAATCACCCACGTACATCTATTGTAATTTTGCCTGATGCTACACTGCCTGGCAAGCATTACAGTTCTTTCAGAACTACTTGAATGATGTCTATCCTGCATTTTGCAGTACCGAAATGCCCACAAGCACATGTAGAATTTCAAAAAATAAGGAATCTGGATTGAAGCTATGAGAGGATTGAGTTCAGAAGCCTTCAAAAGAACTGAACAAATTCATTCCTCAGCTTCTGTTCTGAAAGACTGTGCAGTCTTGCTATGCTGTTCTGTCACTTAGGGAGCTTTCTGTATGGAAAACACTGTTTACATTTAAGTCATTATTATCCCTTCCAGAGTCTTTCCCAGGCAAAGGTACTGCAACACTTCAGTTACCCTCAGGGATCTTCAACTCTAATTATTTACATGAGTGAGATTTAAGACACTAAGAAAGATTTTACATGTCTAAAGGAAGTATATTGTAAAGGTTTTTAATGCAATACTGAGAGACTTCAAAAGAATTCCCACCAAGTGAGACTTGGCAATGCTAGCTCAGTCAAACAAAACTGGAGAAAGCTGGAATTTTAACTTTAACTCTGAGTGCTCTTGCTTTTGTCTGTTTTGCTTGGATCTTTAATTTTATTTGTATCCTGTGATTTAGTACTTTATTTTTCTTTTTCTAGACTCCAAGTAATGAAAAGCATTTGTACCTGAAATCTTATCAACATGTCCAATAAAATGCTATTAAATTCTGCATATTTTAAATCTCTAATAGTTTAAGACACTTATGTGCTTTCAAATATTTAAATATGAATAGGTAAAAATATACTTTTGAAGCTTAAGGCAAACTGCTAGACAACAGAATTATTTTCCCATATTAAACTACTGGTCCACCTGTTCTTTATGTACAAAACATTGCATTTTGGCTATTGCCTAATTAGAAAAATATAATTCTGAAACTTTCCTGAGGAACTAATGTTGTTTATTAACCTTCCTTGTGGTGAGATAACTATGGGATAAACCATATGCAATTTGACTAAACTAGATTTTGTTTTAAGAGATGAAAATATGGACTCTAAAGGAAATCTGAACAAGTTGAATCCACTGTAAAATCATTAAAGTCACTAAGGTCACTGGAATGATGACCACATGTATGAATTCAACTCAACCGAGTGTACTTGTTCTAACTCAGAGTTGGTTGCAAGCAAAATGGAGCTCCCGAGTGAAAAAAAAAGTGGTCAAAAATTGACCTAAATATGTAGGTAACAATGTATTCAGACTAGATGTATTTGTAAAATATCAAGAAAAAATATAAAGCTGATTGAACAATTTTTAACTAAAAATTTTTCAGGGTCCAAAACCAAAACATTTTTTCAGAGTAGCTGTATTCCAAACCCATCTTCCTAGACCTTAACCTTTAATTCAGTTTACTATTCTGGAAAAAAAAGGTTTTCAAAGCCATGTGAATCTATCTTTGATCTCAACTGTCTTAAATAAATTGCTGATTCTAGCTCACTGCAGACAAAATATATGCCTCAGAGTCATTGAGATAACTATCTAGAGATACCAAAAGTAAAGAATAGATGTTTGAGAGCAGGAAATCCCCACTTATGGTGAACCAGTACATGAATGCACAAAAATATTGTTAGGATTCTTTAGAGTCCACAAAGGATTACAGTGCTCCCTTTGTAATGTCATTCTGGGAATTTCCTAGATAAATGTGGGAGAACAATTGAATGATTAAATCACAGCACTGAGAGATCTAACATGACTTTCTCTCATATACTGTGCAAGAAACACATAGGTGCTTCAGTTTACTCATCTTAAAATAATATGCATTATTAATTCTTATTCTCAGGTCAGTATTATAAAGGTGATTTAATGATGTTGTCATGCTATGCATCATAATTATTATTTTACCAAATAACTGTATTAAATATAAGAGACAAAACAATTAATTTTTATTTGTGTTCATAACCTTCTCATTGTCTCTGCCAAGTACTGTTCCAGAAATATTCTCTATACCTGAGCAGACCGAGATTCCCTGAAATGGGATTGACAGTGGATATTTGGACAAAACATTTCGAAGGTCAGTGGCACCCATGAAATCATTATCTTTACCGTCACCTATTTAGTGACCCTATATATTAAGGAAATTACAGACAAGAGGAATATCTGCCAGAAAAGAACAGGTTCTGTGTTCTTCCCCCCCCTCCACTGCGCACTTTGGAAATTACTGTAATTTTTTAAAATGTAATTTTCCTGTCCTAGTTTGTTAGAGGTTCTATGTTAAATACTTTATATTCTGTTCCTTTACACTGGACAGAATTTGTCCACCATAAACCGGGGGGAGGGGGGGCGGGGGGGAACAGACCCCCCCCTTTATCACTACATTTAAATCTTTTTTGCTTAAATAACAAGGGAAAGAAAAGAGGATTCTGTTAATGAGGGGCCATATTTAGTGCGGATGTTCCCAGAGTTATCAAAGCTGGGAGTGGGTAACACAAGCTGAAGAGACTCATTCGTTTCCCATGACTGTATAACACTGATAAATTGTAGCCATTCAGTGATAAGGAATATTACATTATAATATTACATTATTACAGGCTTCTGTCATTCATAGATGATAAGCTTTCAAGTTTTATTTAGTCCTGAAATCATGATGATACATATTTTATTTTATCTCATTTTTCTTAGTACTGTACTTCTTAAGTCACTTACCTTTTCCTTAAAAGAGTTCCTATACCTCCAACACACTGACAATGCCTCTGAACTTGTATTTTCAGTAATTTTTACTCACTTTCTGATTTCTGCACAAAAATATTTACTTTTATTCTCCTTGTATATCTTTTTTGTAAAAATTATATATATTAGATAAAAGGACAGAGGACAGTAGGCAGTTTTAATACTGCCCAGGATAATACACCACTCTGAGTCACGTAATGAAATAGCAGACATGTGGAGCATCTCAATGAACATCATGGCCACATCCACCCCTCTACAAGGCTTTCTAATTGTGGTCCTCATCCTCTTGAGTGAACCTTTTAGCTGCTATAGTGACAACAGTATAATGATGGTTTCTACTTCTATGCAGTACTGTTTAAGAACTAAGCTGGAAAAATTTTAATGTGAGGATGACGTATTTATTTTTCATTGAAGAAAAATCATTCAATACCTTTAAATGTGATGCTAATTCTCCAACTATGGCATAATGAAATGCCATTCCATAAAGATAAGAATACAGCTTAATCTGATAAAAAGGTTTAGATAACAGGCTCTTCAACTCACACTTCAAGTTCTATAATCTTACTGCTATGCAACCAAACCTAGCCTTTCAGGCCATAAACTAGTTAGGGTTTTGTAATGCAGATGAAGTTTTACAGACTTCAGTAGAAACCTTCTCAAGAAAGTGTAAACAGTTTCTCATTCCTTGTTTTCTCTTCCCAGCAAGTTTTGCTTTGAGCACCAGTGAAGGAAATTCCAAATTTCTTGCAGGCTTTTAGAACATGAGGTAGGTGAAAGTGGGATTCACTTTATTTAGTTTTTGCTATCTAAAACTGAGGTACCTATTCTGACTCTGGTAATATAAGCTCCCTATGCAGTCAGTGGAAGCCAATAGGCTTTTCCATAGGCTTATCTATGCTATCCTAAGAAAGAAGTCTGTGAAAGCCTTTGAGTTTCCTCTTATAAAGCCATCCCAAAATCTTAGCTCAAATTTGCTTGAAGAATAAATCTATACTTGTGTCCCATCTTTATTAATCTTTAACTATGTTTAAGTAACCTCTGGTGCTTATTTATGTTTCTGAATAAGAAATAGTACCTTCTTTATGCAGTAATTTAAAAAAAAAATTTACATGGTGTGCATAGATACAGTTTAACCACTGACAATAGTTTCCCAATATGCTGCTCTCTCTTCACGCACAATAAAATATGCATTACAATTCATGTACTTCATTAGAAATGAACAGGAAAATAATTTTGTTCCTCTCTTCTGAAAACTGCTTTTAATAAAATGTGAATTCTTTTACTTATGATCTAGATCAGAACAGGCGTTTTAGGCCACATTCAAAGCAAGTTATTTCAGAGTGGCAGATCTCATAGTTGCACCAAACCTTCCTTATGACAACAACACTGAATAATAGCTACAGGTTTTCATTAGTGGGTCAAAGCACATTAATGAGGTCACTGTCTTTTCTGCATTTAACACAGAAATAGCAGCACTGAGAAGAGAATTAATTTGACTAAGGCTAGTCTATTCAGTGACAGAACAAGAAAACGTGTTTTCCCTGAATCTCATTCCAAGTCTCTAAGCCAGGCTCTTTCTAATCTAGTAGTTTAGAATTAGAATGAACATGTAGGACATTCACAAATACTATTAGATTGTATGTCTTAGTGGTTAACTATTTCTTTTTAAAATAGTGCTAATTTTTTGTTGAAAATTTTCCATAATACATAATTAACTGGCCAACATGAAAAGTGTGAATAACATTTCACAAATTATATTTATTTCAAAGTATCCTCTATTTTTAAGTATTGCTATTTTTAAGTGAGTAAAGTTTTCCTCATTTGACCAGCTTGGTGAAAACTTTCAAGAGGGCAATGATGCTTATGTTGCACAATAATATCTGAGATTTCAAAAGGTGTTTTGTAATAGATCAAAATTAACCCTAAACATTTCCCTAACTGAAATGGATATGCATAGGTATTCCTGAGTGTGTAAGAAGTTTATGTTTGAAGACCAAAGAGACTCAAATCATACCAGAAACATTCACTCCAGACTTCTCCAAATCAGGTAGAGCTCAGATTTGAACTACCACTGGAGGGTCATGTCGAGGTATTGAATCTAGTAGTAAAAAATCCTTTTTAAAAAAAAAAAGTTTTACTAAAGTCCTGGGAATCTACATCTGGTAGTATATATTCATTAAGAAAAACAAGATAAAAATTCCACATTTCACATTTTTACTTTAATAAATATTTCATTTCTGGACAATCTGACATATCTAAACATCCAGATACTTTCCAATTCCAATGACTTGTCAGAAAGAAACTAGGCTGTTTTTTATTTCCAACTCATCCACCTCAATCCAGTACAAATGCAGAAATACCTCTAATTATATCACCCAAGACTGGTAGGTTTTCTGCATCATTCACAAATACAACATTTTATCTAAAAACGCAGATATCTAAAACCAGATTATTTTAACGCAGATTATTTTATCTAAAAATGCAGATTATTTTATCTAAAAATGCAGTTTTAGATATTTAAATATTAGATATTGAAATATTTAGATATTTAAATATTTATCTAAAACGCAGATTATTTTATCTAAAACCCCTGCTCTCTGTTCACATTGTGCTATATTTCTTTGAGTTTCTTTCAATTTGTTAGTATCTTCCCAATAAAAAGGTGACAAGGTTTGGATATAATGTTCCAGGTGCAAATTCACCAGATATGAATACAGAAGTATTTACTTTGCAGAAAAAGATGGGCAAAGTTCCTCATTACAGGATTCCTCCAGGTTATTCTAGCATAACATATTTTCCATCATTAAAAAGTGACCTCGATTTTTCAATGCTTAAAGCCAATCTGGTGTGAAATGTGCTTTGCTGAATAGATTCTTTTTGTCACAAATGACAGAAAAGGTACTTTATCTCTTCATTCAAAAGCAAGTAGCTTTTGCTCTCACAATGATTGGTTTTGCTCTGCTTTTCTTTATTGATTTTACAGCCTGTAGCTCAAGATTGTTGTCATAGATGGCAGCTGGTGGGGCCTAAGCTGATACTTCCCATGTGTCAGTTCTCTCTTTGTTTCTCAAATCCATTCAGTTTGTCAGCTATATCGTTATATGCTCTTTCACAACCCGGTTCTCATGTGTCCCCCGTGAGTTTACTACCAAGAGCAGACAGATAGACAGTGTGTTTGTGAGGATTATTGTACAGTAAATAAAACTCTTGTGAGTCTCCAGGAAACAGGTTAGGGCTAGAAGGTGTTAGTGAGATGATTCTCAGCAGAATGCATTGAGGATATGTGTAGAAAGGCAGAAGATGGGCAGTTTAGTCAACCTTCCACTGTTGTTTGTTAAGAGGGCCTGAGGGACAAGTGGGACAAGAGCAAAACTATCAAGCCAGAGTTAGTATTTTGGAATCTGTTAACACTTCTGATCAAGAAATCACCATGAGAATGAGATTTTCAAAAATCAGTGTTTTCCAGGCCTCCATTCTTGCTTCCGGCATATGCTATCTACTTATACAATACAACTGAGGTGGATCAATCCGCGATTTTCCTAATGTCAAATTCTGAATTAATAAAAGGTTATTTAAACTACGCAGAGTCCTCAAATGAGATGAGATGAGGATGCAGCAGAATCCTTCAGAATTCCTCCTGTATTCCTATAGAGGTAGGTCTATTTTACATGAATAGAACAGTTTCCATGTGAACCAGAGGAGCTCTTCAAATCTATATAAAGGAAAAAGATAAGCAATGGTTAATCGCTTATTCCGTCCCACATACAAACCCTTAAGTTGTGCTAATAATTGCTCTAATAATCACTGTTGCTTTAGTTAACAGAGTGTCAGGCATTTTGGACAATAAAATTAATTCTGATCTTAAGCTTTTTGGAGGTGACTAAATAGGCCTTTCTCTCTATTTTTGTACCCATACAAGTGCTGTATTGCTAGCAGGCTAGGATCAATAAGAACCAAAGAAAATTAAAAAAAAAAATCCATGAATGAAAAATTCATTTCTAGATTGAAAACTCACTATCAATACTCACCAAGAAGATGCTGTTAAAATGTCAGCATTAGTGTTAATTAAAGGCCTAATTTACAGGGAGTTTTAATGTTACTGATTCACACACAAAGTCATACATCTAATAAAAGATGCTAATGCCAAATTGAAGAATGATAGATTTAGGCAACTGATATCAAACAACAGTCTAAAAATCACTGCTTAATTGCCAAGTATCTCTCAAGGAGGGGAAAATTTTAATTTTAGAATTCTTTAAGTGCATGGCACTGTCCTCCCAAGCTTGTTTAGATCTGTCCTATTTTTTACACAACTGAACAGCTAAACAGTCAGGTCTACCCAAAGGCAATCCAAAAATAAGATATTTCGCTGCCTAAATCTTTTGAGGGCTCTGTTCATTAAGCATTCTTCATCCATAGATAATTTTGTGTCATCAAATTTTTCATGAATGGAGATTACTTTCTATTAAATGGTGTCTGTGATGATAATTTATTATATAAATAACTAATTCTTAGAATTTACTGAAGGATTGGAAAACCTGATTCACCTTTCTGAGGATAATCAGAATTTTATCTCTTTCACAGAGTGTTCTAACCATCAGTATGTGGTGGCTAAAATACCATACACAGCTGTCTCATATGCATATATGATTTTTTTTCCACTTCCTACTCAGGTCTAATTACAGTTTCATAATCCATTCCTCAAACTGAGAGGAATCAGATTATAAATACTCTTACTCAAAGTCACTTAGGTTATGTGGCTTACTCAAAGTGCCTTACTCAAAGTCACTCTGGCTAAGGGAGACAGAGCTTACTCCTTATTTTGTCCAGGTCTGTAGCAGGAAAAATACTTGTATACCTTTTGTAGCCTTGAGAGATAAAAAAATAGAGGACAGCAGAAGTCAGTCGTTGGTGTAAATCAGTACTCATTGTTCACCCTAGCTGCAGCTGTTCAGTAATGCCTGTCTGCCAGTAAGAGTAGATAACTGTGGTGGCTTGGTGCCAGCCAACAATCAAACACCCACCCAGCCTCTCACTCATTCGCCTCTCGCATGGTATGGGGAGAAAACAGAAGGAAGGACAGAAGACTCATAAATTGAGGTAATGACAGTTTAATAGGGAAAACAAAAGCTGCACGTGTGAGAGAAGCTGAAAGAAGAATTCATTCTCTGCTTCCCATTGGTGGGCAGATGTCCAGCCACCTCCTGGGAAGCAGGACCTCAGCATGCATAATGGTTGCTTGGAAAGACAAATGTCATAACCATGAATGTCCCTCCTTCCTTCTCTTTTTCCTGAGCTTTGATTGCTGAGCATGAAGTCGTATGGTATAGAAAGTCCCTTTGGCCAGTTTGGGTCAGCTGTTCCTGCTATGTCCCCTCATAACCCCTTGCCCACTCCCAGCCTACACGCTGCAGGGGTTGGGGAGGGTACGGTAGAGAGGGAAAGAGAGAAAGCTTTGATGCTGTGCAAGGACTGTTCAGCAATAGCCAAAACATTGGTGTGTTACAAACACTGTTTCAGTCACAAATGCAACCAGGCTTCTATGAAGAGAATTAACTCCATTCCAGCCAGACCCAGTCCAAGAATGCTGGATCATTCTGAGGCACAAAGTTCAGTCATATACAACCATCAGTACCTACAAAATAGTTCTGGATGCTGCTCTTGTAATAGGAGACTCTTATAATAGGCACAGAAGAGAATATATTTTGTGTTCTTAAGACCTCTTTTTTCTCTATCTGAAATTGTTTTATGATTCATGAAATAAAACAAAATTACAAAATAATTTTCGTTAAAATTTAATGAAGTAATGACTTTTCAGTTTTTCTTATGGTTTTGGTTTTAGGGTTTTTTTGGTTTTTTTTAAATTTTAATTCAAGATTTTTCAAATTACTAATTTTGGTGCACAAAACTATTGATCTCCTACAAAATTAAAAATAATTCACTATGTTTTTATTCTTCCACTTCCCATGACACAATTTTGTATTTCTCCTTTCTGTTTCTTGGTTTCACGCTCAGGGCTTTTTAGTGATTTAATTTTACTGTTGCATGTATCAGGCAATTGCATGTCATAAGTATGACCTGTTAATGACAAGATATAGATGATTTCAATAATCCTGCTCCCACTGTGAGTGTACTCTATCTAATGTTTTTTCACAGCCTTTCATTCTACCCTTTTACAAAATGTATTGCTCAGCCTCAAAAGAAAGAAACTTGAGAATGGAAGCTAAACCATTCCCTAAGAAGGTTTGACCTTGATTAAGTCATCAGGCAATGTTACTCATGATCATCATCTGATTACCAATCCCTGTATGAAACTTCTACTAACTGAGCCATCAGAACAAACTAATTACTGGAAAAATGATAAGAAAGCCTATTAAAACAGTAGTGTAGTAACACTTATGTTAAGAACAAAGCATTTAAATAAAGTGCTAAGTCAAAAATGTCTCTCAATTCCAAAGTAAAGTACAGGCTAGAGCTGCTTGACACACTAATTTACTAGAAAGAAACAGTTAGACTTCTATATCTGTAAGCAATAAAATTACAGAAAATAGAAGTATAAAGTCCAGAGAAAAGAATTTAGGAAGAACAGACTGAGGAATTCAAACTAATGAAGTAAATTATCAGTTTCATGAAAAAATATGCTTATGATTAATGAAGTCAATGTTATTAAAATTAATATCTAAGCTATGAATAGTTATGTCATTACAGGTTCTAAACTAACTATAGAAGCTCACAAATGGACCTTAGTACCACAGTGCACAACTCAATGAAGATTTCTTCAAATATATTTGAAGGCAATAAATCAAGCAGGATGCATAAAGGACTAAGTAAATCAGTGGTAAATCTTCTCTAGATTATATTATTCTATAATGTCATATATATTACTGATTTGTATATTAAAAATTGCTGAGGATCAGAGAAGAAAATGAGACTGAGTAGGATCTCAGGAAAATTCATCAATCTGTGTAGGAAGATGATGATTTCTTATCTTAGAAAGAAGAGGATAGTATGTGATAAAAGCATATAACAGAAATGTGGGATAAAGGGATGAGGAGCTTCTGTTCTCCCTGTTTCGTAACACAAGAACAAAGTGTCATTAAGTGAAAATGAAAATTTAAAATTGAAAACTGATAAAAAGCAAATATTTTATGTTCAATTTTATGAACATAATTACAAATTGAACATGAAATTTTATGTTCAATATGTAATTAATCTGTAGGTATCATTGCAACGAGAGTTTAAGCTCTTTCAGAATTTGAAGATGGGTGTTAAAATAGAAAATACTTAAAGAAGAGGTTTGAAAGTGACCTATAATAACATGTTTCTGGTCTTAAACCTACATTTTAGTAGTAGCACTCCTTCATGAAAGACAAATCTTGAATCAGTTCAGGACATTTCACAACCTGAAGCATCTTTTTCTTTGAGAGAGAGAGGGGATATAAAAACAAATGGACTGTAAGTCAAATTCAGGAGTCAACTGCTGTGTTCTATTTTTTATATATATATATACACTTTTGAAGAATTTGAAGAACTGAAGGAAAATTCCTTCTTATACAAGACTACAACAAATACAGCCAGAAATCAAACCTAATGTCTACTCAGAAAATGAATCTATCCAGATTTCTTAGGAATTGAAAGAATGGTATTCAAAATCAGCTACAGTATGGCGCTGGCCTGAAGTATCAGGAGATGTTGATTCTACTAGCCTCTTAATGAACCGCTTCTCTTTACCTTTCAGTTCTTGGCCTGTCTATGTGACAAATTGTATGGAACTGCAATCACCTCTTATTAAGCCTAGTAAAGTGTGGCTCTGATCTTACTCACTTCCAGTTTGTAGCATAAAGCATTTTCTTCTCTGAACCCCAGGAGGTTTTGTAATAGAGGATTCAGTAATATATATGACATTCTAGAATAATATAATATGTTTGTAATATAAAGTATATAAGGTCAATAAATGGACCCATTAAATCTAGTATCCTGTTTCTTTTAACGTGCAGGTTATTCTTGCAAACACCTATAATGCCACTAGACATCTAATCGGTGCAGTTTATGAGAGGCAAATTAATCAGTATGCATGATTAATCTTCATTTGTGAGGCTACAGTGAAGAGAGAGTAGTAAGAAGCCATTGGGTTACATTACATTGATTAAAAGAAGAGATAGATAACAAGTGACTTGTACTCATGCAGTGAACTCCTGAATTCACTTCTTGTAGTCAGTCCTTCTCCATTCCCAACTGACTGGGTAACACTACTTCCTTGCTTTCTTATCACATCAAGGTGTTGATGCTATTTATAAAATCCTTTCTAGTGATTTCAACTTTCTCAATATATTGAACTTTTTTTTCTGCAATCACCACCTTGAAAATTGAGCTAAAACATTTATTTCTCCAGACAGAGTTTCCCTGACTCAAATATCTAGTGACTCTTAGCAGGAAACTTCTAGTACCAAAAGGTTAAGATAGGAACTATGTTTTCTTTATTGACCTGAGAGGTAGCTAAGGGAATGGATAACTTCGAGGCATGACTCTCTACCTTTGCTTTAATGTACCATCATGATAGGACCTTTCTTAATATTGTTAAACTCTTATTAGCATTTCTATTTCCAGCATGCACGGTGACTTACTCTTTATCAAAAACATGGGGTACAAATTTTTATAAACAGGAATCTACCTCTATAAACCTTCTGCAGCTTCCTTTCAGTAGCAAAGCCGGTTTTGTAAATCACATTATGCCTAACACATTTGTTTCACTTTCTTTCATAACCACAGTCGGTCTACTTCCAGTTTGACATTGCAAGTTTTACATTAGCGTTGGAGGTGCCCAACAGGTAGTATGGTAAGAATTCCATCCCCTGCTATGGGAACACATAGAAGGGAAGGGCTACATACGGAATATTATGAAGTACTGTCAGCTAGAAAATACTAAAGGGCTCTTGCAACTGTACCCAGGAAATTAAGACAATGATATTCAACTGTAGGTAACTCATTTGCAGTAAAAATGTTAAGGAGATTTTTCCAGTACACACACCGGTGTCCGTCCGCCCCCCCCCCCCCCCCCCCTTAGCAGTATTCATTTATTTTAAAAATGCCCACAAAAATTACATTCCAAGTGTTGCATGCAAACTGCAAAAATGACAACAACAAAAAAGAGTATTTATGTTCCCCTTCTAAAGGGCAGTTTTAATTATGATATAGAAAGACTGAAAACCAGAAAGATTTAAACTAAACAGCACCAAGGCTCAATGTGGGAATTTTCTTAATCACATGAAAACAAAGACATACAAAGTCACTGAGCTGAGACAAATATCTGCAATGTATGCAAGTACATTTCCTGAAACAGTTCCCTGAAGATCAGTGGGGTTTTTTTGAAAGTGTTACCTCTTGCCTTAAGAACTGCTGATATCTCATAGGAAATATTAAGGAAGCGGGGACAGGAGGTGTAGGAAGAAAGATTCTAAAGTAATTCTGCTTATGTATCTGGACTTTTTTCCCCTGTAATTCTAAGACCTTTTTGGTTTTTCTTATAAAGAACACTTACTTTCCCAATTTTATGGTTTTTTATATAATAAAGAGCGATCTTTAGAGGTTTTGGTCTGGCCTTCAGATTAATTTCACACCTAAAGTTTTGTAGCCTCATTCTCTCCAGTCTATACTGGTATTATACTTCAATAATTCTGTTCACTGGAATGGTCAGAAGCACAGAATTAGCATTTGGATGACGTTCAAAAGGATGGTCTTAAGGACCCTTTTGCAAAGCTTTTCCCACAATTTTGTGCCCATCAACATGCCCTATTGTAATCATGAAGAACAGGCACAAACAAAAAAATATACAAAATTATGTAGCCTACAATTGCAATATGATGCAGACAGTCCAGAAGCTGAAAGAAAATTTCCAAGTTTATGTTAAACTGGTATGTCCTAATGTTGTGCATTTAACCATATAACTCTAAAAAAACTTTTAGAATGTATTTATTTCACATACAGTTTCCTAATAATTCTAGGGGCAAAATAACAAGAATAAACTCTGATTTGTGCTTCTTTAACAAGCTTTCAGCTGTGAGTTAGAGGCAAGGTTAAAAAATGGACTTTCAATACTTTAGCATTTCACCAGTGGAAGATGAAGAGTGAGTGCATATAGCTGAGTCAATTGAAGACTATAGTTCAGGTCTATCAGTTCAACATACTGTCTTGATGAAAGCTATTATTTCATACAGTTTCCTTACAAAAAAAGTAGAAAAGCCATTCCCTATGTTTAACCAAGGGATAGAGGTGGTATTTTCCCAGATCTTACTAAAGATTTAGGAACAGCCCTCAAACTTCACATGCCTCCTGGGAACCCTCAGACTTCTTATATATCTCTAGGTAAATATCTGCCTTAGCTTCTGTTGTCACTAGGAGGATTTTAACTTTAAATATTTGTGATTATTTGTTTTGATAAGTTGCCAACTTTTTTTAAGAATTAAGCAACTACAAAGTCTAGCCTACATAGGTGTTTTCTTAGAAAATGAAGCACAATTTGAAAGAAAAGGGAATTTTCTAACCTGATGAGTTTTCTTGCAAAATCTTTGAGGTGCGGTGTAAGTAACTGAGATGCTACCACCTCTCAACTGATCCCATGAATCTTTTATGATTAAAAGTGTTGGGAAGATAAAAACAGTTGTCTCTTTCATCTGTTTCTATAATAATTCCTTTCACCTCAAAGTGCTCCACAAAATGGTATTACTTCCCTCACCACAGTATAGGGATCTTCCAGTTTTTAAAAAAAACCAGCAGCTATTTAAAACAGAATAGGAATATCAGAGATACTTAAAGACAGAACCTGAAACAACTCCTGTTTAAAAAGACAGAAGGAATTAGTAAGATTTTTTTGCAACACATAAAGTATCTACATTTGTAAAATCACCATAGACATGAAAAAATGTGGTCAGTCTCAGTACTTTTCAATTATTTTTTGTAATCTAGAAAGCAATGATAGATGTGACGTATCTTCTCTGCCATTTATTGTTTTGTTGGATTTGTAGTATGATGACAAATCTGCTCTATGTCTAGATTAGCTGTATTAGTCTTTTATATGAATTAAAGTACAACGCTGCAAAATGACCATCCACGAGAACAAATAAAAATTTCTGAGGTCAAGAGTTCTGCGGGCTTCAAGGATTTCCACCTCCTTCAACTGTGTGTGAGACAAGAGAGTACTAATCTCCTTCAAGTTCTAGCTATCAAAGAGGGGACAGTGTGTCAGAAAGGTAATACATCTGCTGTAAACATTCCCTAAAGTTGTCATGTTAAGACAAAATAAAATCTAAGCCTACCATTAAACCGAAGTTTTCAGGATGGTATTTAACTGCACTGTAGTAGATCAGCAAGTAGCAGGTAGGCTGCTCAATGGGATGGAAGAATGGGACTGAATCAACTCCTCACCTACACACAGAGAACAGAATAAGCGATATATGCCACCACCAGCGAGGATCACCGTTTGATGTTTCCTTGTACCCTTACTGACCAGCACATTGCCTTTAATGGCTGCTGTTGCAGCCATGTTCCTCTCTTATGAGTGAGGGGGGAAGAAAAATAATTAAAGCCACTAGCAAGGGCTTTTTTTTTGTTGCTGGATTTTTATTTGTTGCTGTTCTTCATATATTTTTTTTTAATACTTTTTTCAAAACCACTGACATGCTTATTATAAATAATAGCTCCAAGACTATCATGAAACTTTTAGTGAACTTAGATGAACCTGCATTTGGCAGCCCTTAATCATGCTGTCTTAGCTACTTGAAATAAACAAAAAGAATAAACTAAAGATTATGTCATTAAAAGTATAACAGCTCTAAGACCAAAATCACTATTCCCTACTCCTGATAACTTGTGGTTGTCTCAAGGAATCATATAAAAAGAAATTCAGTTTCCTTAAGACCTCTGTGTATTCCTGTTCTCCATTCTTTAAAATGTTCAGGTGTCTTTTAAATAAACTTTTGCTCCAAACTAGTTAGGTTTACAATATTTATTAGGGAGATAATTACATCAGTACTGCATAAGATTTACTGTAAAGATTGATATAGATTTTCATCCTCATTGCTTTTTTGTGTTGCCTTTGTTTCATATATATTAACACACAACCCTCTCTAGACAATTATCTAATGTTATGAAATCTGGAAATTACCTGCTACGTAAAACTGATTTGGCACTCAAGGTATATCTAAGTGAAGAATTTAGTTCCTGACTAGAAAAGACTATCAAGGGTTTTTTTATGTCAATTCTCCATATTTTGTACTTACAAAAAGTTCTGCCGTCATGTACTTCACTGCAGTTCCCATGGAAACTCTGTTGCATTTCTCTGTGTGTCTGTTTTGGCTTTTGATTTGATGCAGTAACAGTTGGTGGTCATCCTGCAAGCTAAATTAAATAAAGAGTTTATTGATTTTAGTGCCCTAATAGTCTCTTTCTCTCTCAAACATTGACCTGCTCCTCATATATTGGTTAAGAAGCACATCATACTGAAGGACATCTGTATATCCCATATTTATTCACTTATGTCAGATGAACAAGATACACAACAGTATATTAAATTATTGGTGGCACCAAGTAGAAATAAACTGACCACTGCAAGTGGCATTATGTGAGGGACCAACTGGTACCTGAGCAAAAGATGTGGACTTTGCCTATGCCCAAGCATAGGTAAATAAGTAAAGTTCAATAAGTAAAAAACTTCAACCAACCCTCAGATAAAAATTATTTTGGTTCAAATAATATGATGAATTAGTATTTCAGTTGCCATGGGCAAAACAGTCTTGATTCCAGGAATATCACTTCATTTCATTTATTGCCAACTAACATAAATTTTTAGTTATGTATGATCTCAGGTATTAAAAAAACAAAGAAGAGAAACAATCACCTAGAAAAAAACCCTTTTCTCCTTGTTCCCCAGGTTTTACTCCAGCCCAACACCTCTCCTTCCCCCCTTCCTAGTCTCAACTTCCCTTGCTTTCACAGCACATTACATGTCCTTCCCACAGCCTTTGGAGAGGTGATGGGCAGTACAAGAGGTCGAGGTCACTGCACAGCCATTTCTTCCTGCTGCTTTTTGCTTCTTACTCTTTTCCTCCACTGCTCCTCACTTCTTAATTATTTCCTGTGCTCCAGTGTGGATTATTCATGGTCTGCTGTCCCCTTCAGGGTGTCTCTGCCCTGGCATGGGTCCCTTCATAGGCCCCAGTCCCTCTGGGCATGCCCCTACCCCAGTTCCTCCACAGCCTGCACTCCCTTTAGGGCTGTACCTGCCCCACCATGGGTTCTTCCATGGGACCCAGTCCCTCAGGGGTATCCCTGCTCCAGTGTGGGTCGCCCATGGGTCACAGTACTTCCTCTGGCACAGAGCACCTTGTTCCAAGAGTGCATTTCCAGGATGTCTCCAGCAATGTCCCCTTCCACATGCCTCTTCCATTTCATTTCCCCAGACAGGCCTCTTCACATTTCTCCTCACATGTCCCCTTTTTGTGTTCTCCTTTGTCTTCTCTCATATGTCTCCTTCTGTTTCTCCTTTGTGTGGTCTCACGTACATCCTGCCCCAGTGCCTACCACACTTTCTTAGACATGTCTGAGCCATGGAACCAAGTGCTCCTCTGATGGGTTGATGTTTTGGTGTCTGATGGGGCAACCTGCATCACTGGGGCTCCCTTGGTTTCTAAATTAATTTCTGGTAACACTGTTGTCCCTGTGCAGATGCTCTCTTAGAAATAAAAAACATAATTGACAAAGCAGCTGAAGACCTTGGGATTTGCAAACCAACAAAAATCTGGGCATCTCTAATTCATAACCATGCCAGATTAAGTTACACTTGTATACTGAATCAACCTTCATTTTTTAGACGTATGGTCAATGTTGATTCCAGACAACTTCAATAATTTATTGTGATGGCTTTAAAACATCTTGCAGTACTCTGCTCAAACCCTGCTCTCATCTTCTTCCCCTCTCAACTCAGAGGCAGAGCCATGGAGTAGATAGAGCAGGCTGAAAAGATCATGGATCCTTGCTTTGAACACTTATGAGTTCATTTATTTATGAGCCAGACATTGTGTCTGTGATTTCTGACACATATCTATGCACATGGATTGGCATGAAGTGTAATGTGATAAGAAATGCCTGCAATAACCTGGTGAAGCTGAAAAATAAATGCTGTGTAGTGCCATTTTGGCAAGTGGAGATTTTGCACATCTTCTCCCACACTACAAGCAATGGAAATTTTTCTTTATGTAAAATGATTATTGACTTTCACTTACTAATCCCCCACTGACTTTCTAGCAATCACCCAAATAATGGTTACAGTAACTTTTTTCCCTTTTTTCTTGTTCTAATTATGCTATATTGAATCCCACTGTTAAACATTTCGTGCATAATTCAGTGCACCTCTATCTCTCTCTCCCCCCACCCCCTTCTTTCCTCCAGATCAACACCTAAGCAAGAAATCTGTGGGGATAAGGAGAGCCAGGCAAGTTTGTTACATATGTAATAACTTATTTTCTCTACAGGCGTCATGATCCTCAAGAGGACTGAACTAATGACCTTTTTCTCTGCTTGTTAAAGGAACATCTTTATTACTGTCTGTAATATCAGATAGTAAAATGAGGATATACATTCTTAACACAGAGAGATAATATCAGGTCTTATATTCACAGAAGACTACATAAAGTTGAGGGTGACATTAGTTCCACACACTGGAGTAGGTCTGAAGATCTTTTATAGCAAAAAAAAGTATACTTATACTCCCTCCCCACTTGCAGGTAGCTGCACTCTCCATACATATGTACTATTGCAGCTGGAAATTACTGGTGGCTTTTCATTTGCATACCCACACTTTATTAGCTACTATGTCTCTGGGTCCTTTGCAAATTTAGGTAAATATATTACTAAAATTAGAACTTCATTGTAATAATTATTTAATGGTAGTTGAATAGAGTTTTACAAAGGTATTTTTACTGAGTTTGAGAAACAATCAGAAAAGATGCTTTCTTCCTCTCCAAATTTTACTTGGTTTCTAAAAATCTAATAGGATTACATGGATGTCAAATATTATTAAAATAAAATTTTAAAAATAGATATGTAATCTGAAACAAAGCCTAAGTTTCATTTGTTGCTAAGGATGGTTTATTCTTTTAAGGTAATCTTTCTCTTTGAAAGGGCAATTTAAAAAAAAAATTGACTCTGTTGGGAATAATAATATTATTTATTCTATTTCATTATGGCAACTGGACAAGAAAACGGGCCACACACATGCTAATTATATAGACCATTGCTACCCTGAAGATTAATTCTTAGTATTAATATTACTTACATTCAAAAGGGTGAGATAATTTTTAAATGAAAGAGTGATTCTCCTGTAGACATCTCTGTGATATATTGGACTCCTTGGATGATAAGGCTTTTGAAATAGCAGTAGTTTTAGAAGCAGAGAGCATTAACAAAGGTAAGGTTTCTGTTCTGAATTCTCTACTTTGAAGCTTTTACTTATTAAACCAGAGAGTTTATACACCTATCCCAGTATCAGTGGCAAAATAAGAGACAACATCCACAGGTTTTGAAAATTCTGACTGGATAATATTTAAATGAATATGTGTGAAAATGGTGGCACGTTACTTGTGTGGATATACAGATGACTGCATGCTTTTGTAAAATCAAGAATCAACTATGTGAGTATAAAAAGCACAAAAGCCTTAAACCTATTATTGTCATTGCTTCTTTCCTTGTTATCTACAGCCATAGGAACCAAACCTCCTTTCCATTCTGTCACAAATTTTTCAGGACTATTTTTCTTCTATTTCAAAGACTTTTTTTTTTCCCAAATAATTTAAATGAAATGAAAAGTACTATGAAAGGAAATGTTTCAACTTATTGTTACATGTAGTGAAAAGACTGTGCCACTCACAAAATATTTAGGATCTTGTACTATAATTCTCAGTGAGGATGTATTGTTGTGCTATAGAAAAGCTGCTTAATTTCAGCTTTTCTCTATAATGGTAGATTTCTCCATCAGAATGCTTAAAAGACAACTACTGAAGTTATAGATCCAGCAGTCTACTCATGCAAATCACAAAAAAAGGACTGGGGATCCAAATCACTGCAGTTCTCAAACACAGCACTGTGGTTTAGACTGCCTCAGTATGGTTTCAGACCTAATCTTTTTAGGATAACCTAGATTATGTGGTTAGATCAATCACATGTCCCCTTTGAAACAGATTCCCATGCTAATTTTCATAGTTACCAGATACTCTTTTAGATGCACAGATGCCTAAGCTCCTAGGTGTCTGGTAAGCAGTTACTAGACACCCACAGATAAACTGGAGATGAGCACTTGATTTGTTTGAAATATTGGACTTCCTGCACCTATGCAGAGAAATTACACATCACAACCACTTTGAGCCTGACATTAAAAACTTGGCGTATGCAAGGTCTTGGGTATTTTTTAATCTGTTTGACACTGTCCTAGTTCTCCATATTTAAAATCTGACAAACCTAGTTGAGTGAGAGGACCTGCCAGAAAGGAGAGAATCTTCCATGGAGTGTTCTCTTACTTGTTTTACTCAAAACCCACCCATAAAGTATTACATATATAAACACACTCTGTCATTTTCAAGTGTGGTAAGTTGAAATTCAATGTCTGCTTCCATATTTGCCCCTATTCTTGCCACACATTTTTTCCTGGCACAATTTCCCTTCAACTTGCTTGTGTCCCAAAAGAATCTATACCTCTCAACATCACTTCTTACTCTGTAAACAATAGTGCTTTTACAGTGCCTCACCCTTAGCCATTCATGAGCACAGCTCAAAAGCATGGCTTGGGTCACCAGCTATTTTATTGCTCTTGCAGTAGTGTCAATGTGGGATTCAAACTGTGTCACCATGATCCTGTTCACTGGGAATCTGACAGGGGCCTTGTGTCTTTCTTTTAATAGCTGCATCTTTACATCTTGCTCTCACCTTGGTCTATGTGAATATTTCCTCAGATATCTATAATCTGCAGCTGTATAAACTACACATGGGATGAGCAGAAAGCTTTAGAAACACTATGCCATACTTTTCCATGAATACTGCCATTGTGCTCCAAAAATGTCACAGTTTAAGACTGATAGATGCTGTGTATTTATCTTTCTCTTTTGAAAAAACAGTCTTATATTGTAATAGCTGGTTTTGCATCTGTTAAAGAGCATGGAGACAGAAAGATGGATTTATCTCTGTACCAAGGAAAGGTTAAGAAAAAAACAAACAAAAGGCAAGAAAGAACTCTTAAATAATAAAGATATTTGCTGTAAATGTCTTATCAGCAATTTAGGTGTTTGTGAATCTCTCTTCAAGCACTGGATAAATGTAATATCTCTTTCTGCTGACTAGGTATGAGTTGATTCATTCTATCTTTTAATCAAGACCATGATCAGATAAGAGACAATGTTTAGCAATTGAAAAACCTGACTGGGATCAGCTGATCACACTTTATACTAAATTTTAATTTGGATTATAAATTGCAATGGCAGATCATTGCCTAGGGACATGAAGAGATGTACATAGGATGACAAGACAGAATGTTCTTTTTTCTCTCTGAAAAGGCATTTCACTCTATTAAAAAAGAAAAAAAAATGCTTCTTTATACACTACTTAGAATTTAGTATAAGTATTTTATGAATGCTGTAATGTGATCCACAGACATGAACTTTCAAATACTTGTGGAATCATTAACGTCAAGTGATCCCACAAAGATTTACAGGTTTCAAACCAGGATTGGAGTAATACTTCCCTTTGCAAGATCTGTTCCTTTCTGTGAATAGGTTTAACTCAATAAACCCAGGCTATTGCAGATACACAATGCCCACTCCCTGAGCTGGCATACAACTCTGCAGTTCAACTGAAATTAGTACATCCACAATAGTACAATCGGTGTTTTACAATGCATTGAAATCCCTACTCCAAACTCTAGAGACTAGACAACAGTGCTAGAGAAAGTAGTTACTTGGGAGTTAATGATGTGGTAAGGCAAGTAAGAGAGGCAGCCTGAAAATGTAGAACTTCAGACAGGATGTGAAAGAAAAGCACAGGTGATTGTTATATGTAGATCATAAATCTTTTTTACAGTGAAAGACAGGAGACTAGAACCTCACAGCCCACAATACAAGAGACAGTGAGAATAAACAGAAACACAGGAGGCACAGGAATGAATGGAGGAGCATTAGGAAATTAGATAAAATTATGTAAGTAATAGTATGTTTTTCATCAGTCATAATTTCAAAGTGTTATGATGTGTTTGCAGTTTTTCTTTTTATTTTTTGCAGACATTATGTGGAAATATCCCTAAGCCATCCTATAAATATTCATCAAGACAGGTTTTGACTCAGATATTGTCTTTTGAAGTTAAGTGGAAATGACAGTTTTTTGTTGCTTGAATTACCTTATTTCCTTATTTATGCTGATATATCACTTTTATTTCCAAGGTTTTCTGTCTGCCTGGATTAAATAGAATTCCATATGGAAATCGGACCAGGAGCTAACTCCCTTTTACACGTCAGAGCTTTACGTTTTAGCCAAACTTTCCCTTTAAACTGCCTGATAAGATTTAATTCCAGATCTGCAGCTTTTTGTATTCCCAAATCTAGTTATGTTCTATGGTTAATTAGATACTCATTTGCATAATTCACCTAATTATCTAATAAAATTCTGTCAAATCTATATCCTTGTAGAAGCTTTACTGGTGCTAAGCTGTAGAATATATCTAGTTGGAGGAATCTTGCTGTGGCCTTTAATGTAGGCATTTGAATCTGTGATATCTGTTACCTCAATTTGCTCTCATGGTCTTTCTGGCAAGATTCCCACCATACCACTATGTAGGGAACCCTCTCTACACAAATATAAAGACACTTTTATCACACATCTGAATTAACATGTCATCCATTGCCTTGAAATAAAATTGTATAACCATATAAAAAAAAAATTAAAATAGGATGAGCAGTATCATGTTAATTTCTGGTATTGCAGTTACACTAAACCTTTGACAGACCTCCTTGGTACTGTACCAACACAGTCCAAAAACTAATCCCTCTACTAAAGCACTAGAAACTCTCCTAGACAATTTTCCCTGAAAGCATTTAAAGTAATTTGTGACAACAGCTTGTGTGGCAAATATAAGTTTTAGGGGAAAATGCATTTACAGATTGAATTTTGGAGTGAAAAATAAAAAAAGAAAAGAAATATTACATTTCTAAGGGAAAAATAAAACCTGAAACAATACTCCCAGCAAAACACTTAACCAGTGTTCAGAGTTGACATTTATTACAAATGTCAGATCATCTGAGTTCCTAGTCAGACAATCAAAACTTCACCCTACAGTTTCAATTTTTATGTAACCATTGTCTCTACAGGAGAAGCTGGAATTCATGATTTTGCAGAGACATGTAGGATACATATATTACTAAATAACACTTTTTCCCAACAATTTACTATATTATGCCCTTCTCACTCCTTGTAAATAGTCTGAAGCACTTTACATGTTATTAATCTTTTTCAGAAACCTTTGCCATGACTTTGTATTTCTTCAGCACTGCAAAGGTATATAGCAAAAGCAAGAGCATTGAACTTGTTGCTAAATAGTAGTCATCATTCACCGTAAGAGTGTAGCTGAAATACAGAACCAAGTCTCTTGTAAGACATCTGCATGTTAAGGAAACTGAGTCAGTTAGTAGGAAGATCACACACCTTACATATTATTTACAAAATTGAGAACAGCACCTTTTTCTTTATTTCTTCAAATTGTGTGCACAAGCTGTCTAACTACCTTAGATTTTACAGAAACATCCTACAGAAAATGAAAGTGTGGGAATTGAAATTGAAATGCAGTGGAAGTGGAAGTGCAAGCAGACCAGGTCATTGCAGTGAAGTGAAGAAAGGAAAAGGGCACAGGTATTTCTGTCATAACCTAGGTGTTTAAAGCTCTTTTAGGGTTAAGTGTCTCCATAGCATTCATCATACCTACATCTGTTCTACTGTCACTGCCCACTCATGTCTTCAAACTGTAGCTGTCTACATTTAGCTAACAATTGCAGAACGCATGCGGCACACGCACACAATCCTGACAATTCAGGCTGCTAAAATACATCTACGTCTCATCATGAAATAGCTCCCACTCCCCAGATGTCTAACTCCCCCTTTCATCAAAGACCTTACTTTTAGTTTCTATCCAGACTTGTACTAAGTTACCTTGTATTTTGAAAGTAATGCTCATAATTCAGCAAAGCCACTCTTAGTGACTGATCACTAAGGGCACCCTATGCAAACTCTTTGATCCCTTAACCTTTGTGGACTACATGAGTTGAGAAAAACACGAGGTATTGTGAAAGCAGACTTTTTGGTGATGGGAGATTTCTAGCTGGTTTCTTGGGTCTCTTGCATCCCTGATGGACTGTGTTTGTTTTTTCTCTTCCCTCCTTTCATACAGCTTTATCTCTCTTCACACCAAAATTCCATTCAGTTTAGTGCCCAGGGAAATCTACCTAGTAGCACAAATGTGTTTATAACTCTTTATAAAAATAACATTAAGGTTTGAAGCTAATTATATATCCTGAGAATAATGATCTTTTCCCTGTGCAGGAACATGCATGGAAACAACTGATTTCTTTCTTCTTATGTGTGTTCTAGAACAATGGTGTCTGCGGAAGAAATGGTCTCTCTCAGTCCAAGGCTTTGGCCATACTTTTCACAAAATACTACTAATAATAAAGCAAAGGTCCAAGTGCTCTGAGAGTACCTTGCAGGTGTAAGGGTGCATAGATATACTGATGAACTTACTGATATTTTGTGTAAAGGCCTTCAGTCTTTCTTACTGTGTACACAGTACAGTTTGATATTCAAAATATCTGCCTTGGGATATCTTAATATATCACAAGATATACCAAGAGGTATCTAATTTGATATCCATTAATATAAATTGATAGGACCAATTTACTGTTTTTTCCCCAGTTTCTATAGCACTACAGAAAAATTATTTCAGTGAGCCATGCTTGTGGAGATACTGTTGTTGTTTTTTAAAGAAAGGGGTTTATTTTTCTTGTCCTGAATTCAAAATTATTGAATTTAAAGTAATGTCATAGATAAATTCTGTAATTACCTCAGTGGTTGATGATGATCTCCTACCATTAGATCTAGGGTTCAAATTGTCAGAGGAGGGAGGAAGAATACATAGACCCTTTATCTGCAAACAAAACACATACCAGTGTGTAGGCGAGGAAAAGCAAAGTAGTGACAGGACAAGGGGCAACGATTTTAAACTGAGAGAGGGTAGATTTACATTGGACATTAGGAAGAAATTTTTCACAATGAGGGTGGTCAGACGCTGGAACAGGTTGCCCAGAGAAGTTGTGGAAGCCCCATCACTGGATATGTTCAAGGTTAGGTTGGACAGGACTTTGAGCAACCTAGTCTAGTGAAAGATGTCCCCACCCATGGCATAGGGGTTGGACTAGATGGTCTTTAAAGGTCTGTTACAAGCCAGTCCTATGATTCTATAATCAAACATTTGCTCTATCACCTTACAGAAGAGCTGCGAAAGAATATTCCAGTGCCAACTCTGCAGTTGCCTCGTGTCCTGAATCAAAAGAGAAGACTCTTTTCCCCTTGCCTCACCAACCCACCTGCTTAGACGCCCCTAAATACTGGGCCTTAGTGCTGGCATGAGATTTTGTCTGTGCACTTTTGTCTCTTCCAGAAAGAAGTAATAACGGATTCTTATCAATGAATAGTGCCAATGTATAGCCTGGCACTGTGAAAAGCCAGGCATATTAAAGTCCTCTGTTCTTTTTACCCTAGTTACAAGTCTGTGTGTACTGATTCACTGAAGAATTTTAATTCCAATAAGGTTATTCCTGTTTGAAGTTATTTTCTTCCTGTCTTTCTTAATTCATGAAGTTTTCTCTGAAAACATTTCATTATTCATCCTCTATTCCACAATTTCAGCAAGTTAATTGCAAAAGAAAGCAAAAATCTTAGAAATAGCAGCAGGAAGGAGTTCCAGTCAGCAAATACACCTCACAAAACCCCTTTATCTCTTCAAATTCTCTTTGTACTTCTGTAATGTGTCATTCTTACGATTTTTTCATTGCAGGCACTGACCTGCTTCTTGCAGGTCATTCAGCTGTCCTGTAGCTGATTTCTAAATTCAGTAATGAAAATATCTACAGGATACTAATTTTTGCTGTAGAGAGGTTGCACTGTGTATGCATAGCACATCATTGCCTTGATCAGGTGCACAGCTGTGTAGATGGCTTGTTGCCATTTGAAGTCCAGCTAGGCTACAGAGTTGGTAACTGCAGGTATGAAGCCAGGTTTATACATTATTTTTTTTTAATTGTAGATTGTATTTATTATTTTCATACTGGACAGAATCAGAGAATCACGGAATTGTACAGGTTGGAAAAGACCTTTAAGATCATCAAGTCCAACCATAAACCTAACACTACCAAGTCCACCACTATACCATGTCCCTAAGCACCTCATCCAGACGTCTTTTAAATACCTCCAGGGATGGCGACTCAACCACTTCCCTGGGCAGCCGGTTACAATGCTTGACAACCCTTTCAGTGAAGTAAAATTTCCTAATAACCAGTCTAAATCTCCCCTGGCACAACTTGAGGCCATTTCCTCTCGTCCTATCACTTGTTACCTGGGAGAAGAGACCGACCCCCACCTCGCTACAACCTCCTTTCAGGTAGCTGTAGAGAGCAAGAAGGTCTCCCCTCAGCCTCCTTTTCTCCAGGCTAAACAACCCCACTTCCCTCAGCTGCTCCTCATAAGACTTGTGCTCTAGACCCTTCACCAGCTTCATTGCCCTTCTTTGGACATGCCCCAGCACCTCAATGTCTCTCTTGTAGTGAGGGGCCCAAAACTGAACACAGTATTCGAGGTCCAGCCTCACTAGCGCCGAGTACAGGGGCACAATCACTTCCCTAGTCCTGCTGGCCACACTATTTTTGATACAAGCCAGGATGCCATTGGCTTTCTTGGCCACCTGGGCACACTGCTGGCTCATATTCAGGCGGCTGTCAACCAATACGCCCAGGTCCTTTTCCACCAGACAGCTTTCCAGCAACTCTTCCCCAAGCCTGTAGCGTTGCATGGGGTTGCTGTGGCCCAAGTGCAGGACCTTGCACTTAGCCTTGTTGAACCTTATACAATTGGCCCCAGCCCATCGATGCAGCCTGTCCAGGTCCCTCTGCAGAGCCTTCCTACCCTCAGGCAGATCAACACTCCCGCCCAATTTGGTGTCATCTACAAACTTACTGAGGGTGCACTCAATCCCTTTGTCCAGATCATTGATAAAGATATTAAACAGAACTGGCCCCAACACAGAGCCCTGGGGAACACCGGCTTGTGACCGGCCGCCAACTGGAGTAAACTCCATTCACCACCACTCTTTGGGCCCGGCCATCCAGCCAGTTCTTTACTCAGTGAAGAGTACACCCATCCAAGCCATGAGCAGCGAGTTTCTCCAGGAGAATGCTGTGGGAAACAGTGTCAAAGGCTTTACTGAAGTCTAGGTAGACAACATCCACAGCCTTTCCCTCATCCAATAGGTGGTTCACTTTGTCATAGAAGGAGATCAGGTTGGTCAAGCAGGACCTGCCTTTCCTGAACCCATGCTGGCTGGGCTTGATCCCTTGGTTATTCTCTACATGCTGTGTGATGGTATTCAGGATGATCTGCTCCATCAGCTTCCCCGGTACCGAGGTCAGGCTGACAGGCCTGTAGTTCCCTGGGTCCTCCTTCCGGCCCTTCTTGAAGATGGGTGTCACATTAGCTAATCTCCAGTTAACTGGGACCTCCCCTGTTAGCCAGGACTGCTGGTAAATGATGGAAAGGGGCTTGGTGAGCACATCTGCCAGTTCCTTCAGTACTCTCGGGTGGATCTCATCAGGCCCCATAGACTTGTGAGTGTCTAAGTGGTGCAGCAGGTCACTAACCATTTCCCCCTGGATTACTGGGGCTCCATTCTGGTTCACATCCCTATCTTCCAGCTCAGGGGGCTGGGTACCCAGAGAACAATTGGTCTTACTATTAAAGACTGAGGCAAAGAAGGCATTAAGTACCTCAGCCTTTTCCTCATCCTTGATCACTGTGTTCCCTCCCCCGTCTACTAGGGGCTGGAGATTCTCCTTAGCTCTCCTTTTGCTGCTAATGTATTTGAAGAAGTATTTTTTGTTGTCTTTTACAGCAGCAGCCAGATTGAGCTCTAGCTCGGCTTTGGCCCTTCTAATTTTCTCCCTGCACAGCCTTGCTACACCTTTGTAGTCCTCCTGAGTTGCTTGTCCCTTCTTCCAGAGGTCATAGACTCTCCTTTTTTTCAGACAGAACTGTCTAATTTCCATTCATAAAACTTGTTGTATTTTCCCTTTTGAAAAATAATGTAATTGTAAATGGAAGCACAATGTCAATAAAAGAGACAGATATATCATGAATTAAATTCAAAAAACAAATACCTTTAAAGAAGGCAGGGACTAAAGCTGGGTTAAGAACAAAACTCCAAATTGATATACTTAGTTTTTGAGAGATGGATCCAAGATTTACTGAAAGGTAACACCAGTGTCTAGAAGCTCTATCTGAATATACATCTACTGATGTAATTTATATGTAACCCCTAAATAGTAATACTTAATTAGTAATAATAATCAGGAAAATAGGGAATCTGCCCAATGGGTCTGCAATGCATGCTGAAATTTTATTAGTTGCAGTGACTTAATGTGCACTATATGTTAAATACATAAGATTAATGCTAGATAATTTCTATCAATGAGAAAGGGCTTATCATTTCATTGGGCAAATTATGAAGGACACACTTGGAGCTTGTTGGATCCTCTCAGGAATGCTTTGGAGGTAGAAAGCAAGTACTTAAACCTCATCGTTTCTTGTTTAATATAACCTTTTAAACAGTGAAACATTTCCCTCCATTCTTGTTCAATAGGTTTCATGCCAAAGCCAGTTGCCTGTCCAAAGCATTCACACATCTTTGGTCATCTTTGGTCATCAAAACATTCTAGATGATAAATTAGTCTGGGAGTTTTTTATGGTTTCATGGCTGCAATAAAAACGTTGCAGAAAATGACAAATATATGTGGGATACGGGTTGTAAAAGAGTAGTGGATATTTCTTTAAAAATCAATCCCCAGTGAAAAGGATTTCTTGGGTGAAAAACTGTTTGCATATTTCCAAATACTTCAACAGGATTTTTCTTACACTTAAGCTCTGTTTCAGCAATTTACTCGTGTAGTTCTTAGAGAGAGGAAGCAATAAAGGCTTTGAAAGGTATTTACTAAATATTCCTCTGCAACGAGAATGATTTATGGCTTGTGCACACATCATTTTTCAGAGGCAGCTGTGTCAGCTGAAGACGTTACCATCTCACCCACTGCCAGCTGCTTGTTATTGCCTCCTGCCAGAGGTTACCGTGCCCTCAGATCTGGCTGGGCTCTGCTGCTCTTGTTCTTCCCTACTCCATTGCAGTCAGAACAAGACAGCAGCAGTTCACTATTTAAGCTGCCTATTGTAGCCCATATGGCAGGCTTTTAGTCTTGAAAATGCTGTGCAATGCAACTTGAAGGAAATCACTGGCCTTAGACTGTGAGGAGGTGCTTCACAGTACTAATCAGTTGTGATGGACAAATGAAACCTGTTCACATAAGACCTTAGGGGTCCCTTCCAGCCTGATTTTCTACAATGATGTCATTCTGAGATGCAATGAAACAGAAAAGGCTTTGAGAGTTAGGTTGATAAACACAGTGTATAAAGAAATACTGCTGATGAATTTAAGAAAAAATTATTAGCATAGTACTAAATAAATTGTGTCAATTTTTCTGTATGAGAATAACCTGAAAATAAAGCAGGATTTTCTACAATGATCGAAAATTTCTGTAAACAATCATGTACATATTTCAAACTTTACTGTTGCAGGTAGTATGCAAGTGGGTGTGTGGATGTGCATGAGTACATACTGTGTTTGCGTGTCAGGTGCCACAATTCTGTGAAATAATGTTAATGTTTATCTGCATTTAGACAAAATGGAAAAGTGCAATGACAGCAAATGTAAAAATGTGCTCAAATAATCAATATATAGCTGAAAATTATGAAATAAATTCTTACAGCTAGAAAAATACTTTTTTTGTAAGAAAGTGACTTTTTTTTTTTTCCTTTTCATTTATATGTAGCATTCTGAACTATCCATGTTTATTTAGAAATTCATATACTATCTTTTTTTTAAGATATAAAAATGGACAAACTAAGCTAGGGAACATTAAGGCTTGATTAACTGGAATTAATTAATTAATATTAATTGAGATATTCCATTAATTTGGAATGTGAAACTGAAAATTAATTGACATCATTTTCAGATGACAGCAAAAATCTTTGCAAGAACTCTGACTAATGGGATTAGACATCAAACTGATTCTGATAAATGGAGAAATGATCCAAAAGCAATGGAAAGAACTTCAATAAAGAGAAGTACAAAGAACTACACCCAGGAAAATCAGATGCATAAATACAAAACAGAGAATAACTAGAAAGTCAGGGTGTTCCAGACAAAGATGTGGATATTAGAGTGAAGAAGGGTCAAACACAGAACACCAGCGTAGATGGGGCAAGCATCTTTCTGGAATGCATTAGGAGGATAAAAGACATTAAAAAAAATCATCCTGCTCTGCTCAGTAGTGTGGAGACTTCAGTCAGAGCATTACAGCCCTGTATGGCAGAGGCTATTCTGAAATATTCCATCATGAGCACACAGAAAGTCATGTAGGGTTTGTAAAATAAGCTCTTTCTCTCAATTGTCTTTTAGGAGAGACTCACTCTTTTGAATTCCACTGTACAGGATGGATAGGCAAATTAGCACCCTTGTTTATTTATCTTAAATAAAGAATGCTTAGAGAACAAAAATGAAAAGCTAAAATAATTGCTTAATTTCCAGAATAAAAGACTGAAGAAAAACATGAAAATGTTCTTTATATATTGTTGTGGTTTAGCTTCAGTCAGCAACTAAGCACCACACAGCCACTCACTCACCCTCACCCCCCTCCGGTAGGATGGGGGAGAGAATCAGAAGGGCAAAAGTAAGAAAACTTGTGGGCTGAGATAAGAACAGTTTAATAATTGAAATAAAATAAAATAATAATAATAATAACAATAATAAAAAATTGTATTGGAAAGGAAAACAATGAGAGAGAGAGAGAAAGAAACAAAACTTGTTTTGTCTTTTCAAAATTTTTTCAAATCAAGTGATGCAACCACTCACAACCTGCCGACCAATGCCCAGCCCGTCCCCGAGCAGCGGTCGCTGCCCCCCAGCCAACTCCCCCCAGTTTCTATACTGAGCATGACACCATATGGTATGGAATAGCCCTTTGGCCAGTTGGGATCAACTATCTTGGCTGTGCCCCCTCCCAGCTTCTTGTGCACCTGGTAGAGCATGGGAAGCTGAAAAGTCCTTGACCAGTGTAAGCACCACTTAGCAACAACTAAAACATCAGTGTGTTATCAACATTATCCTCATACTAAATCCAAAACACAGCACTATACCAGCTACTAGGAAGAAAATTAATTCTATCCCAGCCAAAACCAAGACAAATATTTAAGAGGCTATTATAAAAAAGAATAACTTAGTGTATTATCTGCCCAATAAGATAAGAAAATAATCATAGGGTTTTTTGCAAAAAACAAGATTTAGGATAAAAAACCCCTTTTGCCTAGAAGGGCAAAGAAGTATGGAAATGGACTAACTAGGGAGGTTGAAGAATTTCCTTTATGGTTTTGATTGCATATTGAAAAGTACCTACTTTAGGCGATCCTAAACCACTTTTGAACAGGAGGTAGGCTAGATGATCTTTTGAGGTTCCTCATAGTCCTTTTTTTTTTTTTTTTTTTTTAAATTCATGAATCTGATAATGATAGAAAAGAGTAAGAGATTTAAATATTTTAAATATTCCTGTAGGGCCACAAAGATTACCAAAATTTTAATGAGTTTACATGACTACAACTTCAGAATTGCCCAGGGTGTATTTTAGATCATTACAGACAGAACTACTCTTTAGCCTCAGAAACAAAAATTATAAGTGAGTCTCTCAAGTGGAACTTTTAGTGATTTTTGCCTTGAGTGTTGCCTAGAAGAACAAAGAAAATGAAATGAAACTCTTTAGGAATTCAAACAGAAAGGTAACAGAATTCTAACACAGTTAAAGTCTATGTGTGTTATACAAACCCTTATAAAATGGATGTAATACTTAGAATGTAAGCATCTGTTAAATAAATCCAGTAGTAAGTCCAAAGGAGTGCCAAAATAACATATGTATTTTATGAAAGGCATGATATCTGTATTATGTACTATAATATAATGCTCTGGAATGATAACACAAACCATACATTGTCAGGGAAAAAAAAAATAGACCTTCCATACCTGCTGTAAACAAGCCTTTGACCCAAACATAATGATAGTCCAGATGCTGCTGCAAGAGCTTATGCTTTGCTCGGACAAAGTGCATGGGTCTCTAGCTATTTGTCAGCAACAAGGTGTAAGTAGGAAAGGAAGTATTTTTCATTCAATATGTTTAAAAAAACTGAATTCAAGTTTCATGGCAAAAGAGTTAATAGAGTGGGTTTAGCAGGAAGTAAGAGTAAAATAACAAAATTATGGGGAATCTTTCCAGTGTTTTTTTTTCCCAGTTCCTTTTCTCTCCTTACTACCGCACAATATGTAATGGACACAGAATTACTAGAAGCTATATTTGTTCTTGAAGTTATTAGGCCCCAATTATTGTTTGCATGGTTGTATCTACGGCTTCATACAACTGCCTCAGAAAGTGCTGATTTTTCTTTTCCCTTGCAGAATTGCTCTTTTATTTTTGTTGTTTTGCAGCAAAAGCTAACATAGGCATATCTAAATGAAGTGTAAGATTTTCTAAAGCAAAAAGCATAGAAAGCCAGAGGAGGGTAGAATACAAAACTTCAAGAAAGAGGATGGGAGAAGAAAATTCTGTGCAAGGCTCCAAAACAGAGGATGTTTCTTTCTACAGAATCCCCATCCCATTCTGCCATTCAGCTGCAGGTGTATACCACGTGAGCTGGTAGAAAGTATACTTGTGAAGGGCTTGGTGATGGACACTTATTTATAATTCATTCATCCCAAGGTGCACTAGCGCATCAGTTATCAATAACATTAAAAACAATGGTTATAATCTAAATGTCTGACAGCATTTCTTTTATAAACAGATTTAAAAACTCAACTATACAAATCCATTTCAGACTGGAATTTAGCATAGAGATGCAAAGCTCCACTTTTGTTTTCCAGACCATGGCCAGACAACTGAGTGGACTTGACCAGTTAACTGAACTGAACCCATCTTCTGGGGCTTCTCATGTGCTATCGGCAACAATACCAAAAAAGAGATGTGATCCTATGCGTGAAGCATCCCAGATCAACTGGAAGCTCTTAGACTTTATACAACTGGATTTTTCTTTTTGGACAGAAGCCAAATTTGAAGTTCTTTGGCATGAGCTGTATTTTGGGGAGGGGACTGCACGTTCTAGATTTTTTTTATTTTAGTCTTCTTCATTCTAAGAATGATGGCTACAGTTGCTGAGAAACTGATTAGGTCTAATTGCATTTAGTATTTAGAAAAGCAAATATCAAACATGAAGCAAGATCATTATTGATATTTAAAATATTGCATACTATAGGACTTCTTTTTTTTTTTTTTCCAAAGGCCTTTTACCTCTCAGAGTACATTAGCTCCCATGTTTCCCTTAAGAGGTAGCAAGCAGATTGGCTAATAAGTCGGGGTATCTATAGCTGTTGAATAAAGTTTGGTAGGTGCAGTCCACTTTTAGAAAGATAATTTTTTAACAGCCTTTAAATTTCAAAGACTAGGACTTCACCTCTTCCTAAGAGAATGGTACCTAGATAAGAAATTATTTTGATATTTGCCATCCTCTTCTTAGTCCCTGTCATTAATAAGAGTAAGACCATATACTCTTCTGAGGAAAAAAATACTAGTGTCAGGGGTTGGTTTTACTTTTTCAAAGAAAACAGAAATGCATTTTTTTTATTCTGAGATATGTAGCTTAACACACCAGAAACACAGCAGTAATCCTAGTCAACAAAACACCTGTCAATTGCTTAGACTCATAAGAATTAGCTGTATTCAGATAAAATTCTGCCTTTTGTCTCTTTTAGAACTTTATAGTGAGATTACTAAACTGAGTCACTCAGTGTGAAAGTACTTTTTTTTTCTCAGTAAGGACTTAATTTCAATCAATGCAACTGTATAAGACTTACGCTATCTGAGAAGCTAATTCATTATCCTTTGATGACTAAAAATCCCAAAAGAGATTTTTAGCGGGCTGGGGGAAGCCTATAAATGATAATTACTTAATTTATTAAAGAAAGGCATCCAACTTTAGGACGGATCGTGGTAGCATATGGCAGATCTACTACTGCAATACAGTTTCTAGATGAAAAATAGGAAAAATTAACATAAGCAGAGCAACTTATCGCAAGCTGTAAATGAGGGGAAAGTCCTACAAGCATTCCACACTCTTTCACAAATTGACTTGCAATATTTATTGATCCATAAATACTGTGAGCTACACTTAAATCAAAAAGCATCATCTGGCTCTCCTTGCATGTTTGCCTGTGGTAGCAGAGCTTGTTGCGTCTTTCTGTATTGTTTCTTTATCCTTTCCTTCTTCTCTTCCCTATGGCCAAATATTAGAGTTTTCATGATGGGATCTCGAAATTTCAGCTTTCCAGAAATAGGTTTATCACTACCTGCAATTTTAATACAATCACAATTTTTTACTTTTTAAAACTGATGTGTTTGATAATTAGGAAGGTTATGAATAAATACAGTGGAAGCTGGCATCTGCATCAGCGGTGTGAAGTGGATCAGATGAGTACTAAACATATACAAAGACATATCTTTGTATACACTACTAATACTGTAACACTAATTGCAATAAATGATAGAAATATAAATAATATTAAAAATCTTTATTTACAGATTTTTGTGGAATGAGTTTTCACTGATATCTATCTAGTTCCTCAGAATCAGAAGTCTGAAATCTGTATCGAAGTATAAAAAAATCAAGACCAAAATATGCACGCAATTATAGTCATAGCAAAAAAGACTACATATATCATTGACTAAGCCACTGAACCTAGCCATATGTAATAGTTCCAGAGTCCACCCTTCTCAGCTGAAGCTTGCTAACAGGAGGTGGAAAAGCTGCACTGCTGCTGATCGTTCCGTGTGTGTCCTGTCATTAAAACACTTGAGTTTGTTGGTTCATCATCTTATGCAAAAGATAAATCCGTGCTGAAAACAGCTTATATAAGCTAATTTCTCCAAATACTGAATGTCTGAAGGAACAATGAAGGTGGTATAGACTTTGGGGGAAAGAACAACAACAGAATGAACAACCTTCATAGCTAATAAAATACCACAGGACATAAAACTTTGCTTCTAAACAATATTTATATCATTAAAGACAGCAGAGAGGATTTTCACTATGTTATTCTCTGACAAAATGTAGTGTACCATGCTTTTTATGGTGCACCATGCTACCAATGAATTCCATGTTGTCTTTGTGATGCTCTTCAATGCATTTGTAACCAGTACAAATAAAATTTTGCCCCTCCATTTGTTATAGCAGTTATCTTACTAAAGGAAATAAAATGACCCTAAAGAGAAGTCAGTACAGAAAGAGTGTGAAACATCTGTGTACAGTATATTTGTGTTATTCTTCATCTTAGAGTCCCATTAGATATAAACACAGCTTCTTGAAAACATCCGTTTCAGTTCCTTAAAGGAAAAGTGTAAGCAATGAATCAAGAGTATTCCAAACCAGAGAAAGGCCGTATTTTATAGCGTGTTAGAGCATTTCACAGTACGGAGGATGATTAACAACATGTTAGGTAATGATGTAAGTGCCATAAATTAGTTTACATTCTGCAATGTAAATACTCAGCAGAACTTATATCTGAACAAAGAAACCAAGATTGCAAATGGGTAGTTGGACCAAATCCAGTATGCTTTCCAATTACTTGTTTTTGTTTTGTTTTGATGAGTAAGCCCAGAATTAATTTTTGCATATATATAAACTATATAATGCATAAATATATTATTTATATATGTATATATAATTTTTTTCTAATCCAGTTCTCTAGCTCTCCTTGAAAAGTTCCTCCCCTGTTCTACAGATGAGTAAAATTGATAATTATTTTTACCATTTTCTAAGTATAAGCCTTGAAAATGAATTTTGATTAAATTCTACCAGGTTTGTCTTTATAATTTGAATAATTAGAAAAGTCTAGGATATATAAAGGTTTTCTGTTAACATATGTTCATAAGTAACATTGAATGAAGTCAAAAGGTCAGAAAAAAAATTCTTCAAATACTGCATGATTAAGCTACTCACCATACTGAAACCAAGGATTTTAATAAGGATTAGACATTGCAAGGGATAATGAGAACATTCACAGAAAAATAGCATAAATAGCATATAGTAAAAAACTGAAAAAATATGTATTCTCACAGTTCTGTTCATAATTCAAATACTATTTAATAGGCATTAGGAGGAAATTTCCATAATTGTTCATTTCGAGGTTCCCGGAATTTTTTTTTCAGATGAATAAGAATAGAGAACTGTTAGAGACTCCATTCACGGCTAGATGTATTTCTGGTGTGGAATACTGGTGTTACATTCCTCTTCAGAGTTAATCTTTTAAATCTACATCTCAAAGGGTGACAGGTTTTTATGCAGTGACAGTGTACATAAAGAACAGTCTAGCAGACTTATAAATATGGTACCAGCGTGCAATTGGGGAAAATTTCTAGTTATGACACTCTGGCTGATGAATTAATTCTTTGGTGTCCATACTGAATTTCTTCTCAGTTTGTTAGCCTGCAGATTCTTGTGGTTGGGGTATATTTTGCAAGAGTATGAATGAGGGTCACAAGCCTTTTTCAGTCTTGTTTGCAAGAACTACTGGAAAGGAATGGTTTTTGCTTGAGTAAGTCTCAGACACATCTGTATGAAAGGTCCCCAACTAATCTGTGTTGGGACCTTTCATACAGAAAGGTCTCTGGGACATGTGTTTCCATGTCCCAAAATTTAATGCTAAAACAGTAAATACCGGATTTGAATAAGGTAACATTAATGAAGGAACGTTATTCTGCTGTGACAAAGTTCATATAAACCTACTATTTGCCCCACTCTAATAATCCAATGTTCTAATCTCTTGAAACAATCTGCCTCCAGAAATACATGAACTAATTTCAGTTCTTTCAAACCCTGATCCTAAACCTGGAACTGTGAATTCTCTTACACCTAGTGAGACCATAAAATATTGATTATAAGCAACATAAATAATTTCAGTGACTCAAATGGACATTAAAAATAAAGGTTATAACTATTTGCAAAACCAAACCTCAGGTATAGGTATTGTGTCAGTTTCATAATGACACTGACATTTTTTCTCAACTTTCTGGAATATTCTTTTTAAAATATACATCTCTTCATTGAAACATGTCATTTTAGGAAAAATGAACTATGATGCTGCTTCATATATTTTATTCTGTCCTCTACTTATACAACAGCTTTATTTGTTAAGTTGTTTAAGAAAAAAATATAAAAAATGGAGGCAATTCTAGTCTCCTTAGCATACATTTCCAACACACATCTTTCCATCTTTCAAACACACAAAATATTCACAGATTGTGTTAAATTTCACCTGAGATGTAGGAACAGATTAAGCAAAGGTCATTCAATAAAAATATGACATTCATATTAATAGAACAAGAGAACTGTGACAGCAGGAGACAACCAGATTACAATGAGAACAACTCAAATGCACAGAAAAAAACATATATTAATGTGATGGAAGCCCAACTGGTACATGAGTACAGGGGTTGTATTAGGTCAGCAGTGACCAAAATTACTTCGAAAAATAGAAGCCTGTCCACACATACAAACCTGAAAACTGTCAACATAGCTATAGTACTTCCGCCAAAGCTGAACTACCCACATAATCCACGAATAAAACCCACTTGCACACTGGCTAAGAAAACAGTTATTCCTGCTTTCAACTCTAGTCATCTTCACACTGGAGGTGGTTCAGAACCATGTTCAGGCCCCTTTGCTGAGAATCCCTCATGAGGTCAATCCAGAGATTTGATTTTATCAGCTGCTGTGCAGTTCCACATAGGAAGAGAAGGAGATTTTTCAAGAAAATAAAGGTCCCAAGAATGGTTATGTAAAAAGATTTAAATAATCCTAAAATTCACTTAGGATGCAAATAAAAGACCAAGTATTCAAAGTAACTGGATAAATCTAATAATATGTTTTTAACAAACTCCGTAGGTGACTCACTGTACACTTCTTGGTATTTCCATTTGTTACTATTTTTCATGTATTTTAATCAAGGAATAAATTTATCTTTCTTCCTCACTCTCTTCCATCTCTGTCCCACCATGCTTTTTTTCTATTATCTAGTGTATAATTTAGGACTTTTTTTTTCATCTCTTTTGTTTTTCTTTTTCTAGTCAGAGAATTCTGTAACATTTTATTAGTGCTTGTTGAATTAAACTCTGTGTTCTTGTCCTTCTGTAGAATATGAAGAGGTAATCTTTAAAAAAGAGAAGAAATGAGTAAAGCTGAATACCTAGATTATTATTTCCTGATAGCTTGTTACAGTGTCATAAATGAAAGCTTTGACTATGACAGTGGAAGAAAGAGAAGAAATTAATAAAACCTAAGACTCAGTGTCCTGCCTTGCACATAATTTTTCAACAGTGAAGAGAAAATAAACAGCATAAAGCTTAGACTTGGGAAAAAGAATAATTGATAAGTAGAATGTTTTTCAGAGATTCCCTTGAAACAGTATTTGCCATTTTAGGAAGGTCAACTATCCACTTTAAAGCTCTCTTCAGTTGTAATACGGAACGTGGCTGGTAAAATCATCCTTTCTAAATGAGTTTGCATAGCCTCCATCACAGATTAGCTCCCTTAATTTTGAGTCTCTTTTCCCCAGAATCAGGAAATATCATGACATCAAATTTCCTTTTATATAGCTTTTACTTTCTTTTTATTTTGATATCATAAATACACAATAAAACAGTATTACAAAGACAGCAAATTTTAATGCCAACACATCTGGGGGATAATTCACCTTTGTACCATTAGCTGCCATGGAAAGTCTGTTCTTTTTCTGGCTTTAGAAGACTTTTTATGAGTGTTTTATGATGTTTCTGTTTATACAGTATTTTTACAACTGTTACAAATAGACACAAATGCCATAAATTACAGGAAAAATCATCCCCAGCTCCCTCCAGGCTTAATATGAAACAGTAACAAAAAGGGGAAATGTGCAAGTGCCACTAAAGCTTGTTTGATGAATTCCACATGTAGATTCAAGTTCAGATCTCAATTCATTAGAAAAATATGAAACTCCATGCCCCTCCTTCATATCTTATTTAAAAAACCAAACAAAACACAACCATACTTATGAACAGATCCTCATTAATTAACTTGGATCATAATTTTCTTGGGAGACTTTGATACTATCAAAATTCCATGATATGTGGGGATTTAAAAAAATCCTCATTTCTTTGGTCCACAATACCTGAAAATTCTTACTTCGGAGTATCATGATTTATGATGGAGCAATGAACAGTACTCTCAAGGAACGGAGAGGCCTAGACCTCATGCAGGTAGACCACATTTCGTATTCACTAACTGTACTTAATACATGTAAACCCAGGTAAATGTTTATATATAAACAATGATTCATATATAATTGAAAAGGTAACTAGAGAATAATCAGTGAATGTTGCTAAATTAGATTGCATTGAGGGAAATAGAGGACAATGCATCAAAGGATATTGAAATACTGATCTCAGATGAGCACTGCCCAGAAACTGCTCAGAAAGCAAGAAGAGATGCCTTTACAGGAGGATTCAATATTTCAAACAATTCAATCTCAGTTCCTTTAAAACTAATAATCACTCACTGTTAATACAAATGGCCTAACAAAGCACATTTTACAATATGTAGCATGATTATTTTTTTTTCCAAAGTTCCTGTATTAGCACAATTTTTCTCCTTATGTTCTTCAATTACTTTTACAGTGTGATTGACAAAACAGCTCTCTGGAAATCCTAGGTTTTATTTCTAAGATGCAAACCCTTGTTGCTGTCAAGCTGAGCTGAACAGCCCAGCTGTGATCCATAAGGGCAATTCCAAATCAGAAAGTGCTTCCTATTTCAGTTACTCCTGCTTGATAAACACAAAAGTCTTTAAAATATATTTTTCTGTGGCATGTTTTCTGCCCCAAAGATTCAGTATCTACTAGTATTAATGTAGTAATACCTTCTGCCAAGTATAAATTGTCCCAAAATTATTCAGTCTTAAGTCCTATTTCCAGAAACAGTTTTTACCACATAAACCTGAAGCATCTCATGCACATCTATCCTGTATCTTTACTAGCCATTAGAATTAGACCACTGCAGCTGTGGGCAGGGAATTAGACATGAAATTATATTCATCTTGTCTCCTTAGTAATCTTATAAGTTTCCATGTAATGAGCTCTACTACTGTCCCAAAAGAAACATGTGATCAAACAGATGAGATGATTGTCCACACTAGAAATCTGAGTGTAAGGAGTGTCACAGAACAGGATATAAGTTTAAAACTCATTGACTAGCATAGCTGCACTAGATCAAGAACACTCTCATTCATCTCAGAGCAGTCAGCTTTAATGCATTTGTCAGTGCATCCTTTCTTCCTGTCTGCTGCAACCTTCTTTTCTTTGATCTCTAACCGTGGAAGATCTAATTTTACAAAATAGATGTCCAGGTTCAATTCATCAGTTTGCTAGAAAAATCAACCATAAACCTGCAGGTAATTAATAGAAAGTTGATTAACACCAAGCCTACCAATAAATTATGTGTATGTGTACTTGCTCATGAATCCAAGACTTCTTGTGAAGCCAGTTGGAAAGTGTCATTATCTGGTTGTTGAGGATGTATTTTATTAATTTTGGAGCATTTCTGGGCTTTGACTCCTTTTACTTATTGGCCTTCTATAGGCATCTCTAATTCCTGTTTCATTGTAATAACATAAAGCCTCTAGAAGACAGCCTATTGCAAATTCTCCATTGCTGTTTTACAGTTGAAGAAGCTGACTTAGGCATTTGTATGTTTTGTGCATAGGGGACGCCTTCAGAAAAAACATGCTCAGCCCTCGCAGAGAAGGTGTGTCCCATCATTCAAAACTTTAAAATTCTGACCAAGAAAATACACAAATAAATCAGGAGAATCACAGCAAACTGTTCATTCAAAAGACTGGCAGACAATGGGTCCTGAATGCAAAGAACGAAAAATGTTTAAAATTTAATAACAAAGAGTAATATTTATTTTTTAAAAACCAGGTATATATTGGGCCAAGTGTATTTCTAGAATAAAAGTAATTAAATTTCACAATGCATTAAATATGAATAAGAAGATGAATGGGTTAACTATGAGTGCAGAATTTTTCATACAGGTCCTTAAGGCTTTAAAACCTCATGCTTTATAACCAAGTAACTTGAAAGGATATTGAATTATTGAAGCTTTCACATCATGATTGTCAAGCTCAAGCTGCCACAATGTGGTAGCTGTTGTAATGCAGCTATTTGGTGGTTCACTGGCCTAGAATTGCTTGATTCAAGCAAGTTTAGTTTACTTCCACCTAACAATGACATGACAGTTTGCAGTTTCAGTGAATGGGTCTGAAATTTAATTGTCAGCAGACTGAACCGTCTTCTCTTTTGAACTACCTATTCACGTCTGAGGGTCATTTACAAGGCACTGTATGACAGACTTGTATTTTTAAAGCCTGTGCCAAATATTGGCATTACAGAAAGTGGACGGGGAAATCCAGGATAAGATTTGAATGCCTTTATTTAGAAATGAACAAATAACTACTCTAGAAGTCATTCAAAGGACAACTGAAATCTCCAAACACTTCTCACTAGTCTGGCCAGAAAATTAAAAAAAAAAAAAAAAAGAAAACAAACCAACCAACCAACCAACCAAAAAACAACCAAAACCCCACTCCAATAACAAAAAAAAACAGAAATAAAAGCATCCATTTGTCTAGCTTCCTTGAATGTAAGAGAACTTTTTTTAAATGTTACATTGTTTATGTAGGCCATTATTAGTAGAATTCTTGTATCCACAACTACTGTAAATAATATACCAGATTTGCCTCCCCCCAGCATATTCAGCATATTCACATGAGTTTGTTTTCCTTCGGAAAAGGAGAAACATTTCTTGCACTGCAATTGCCATTAATACTTCAGCATACATTAAGGTCCATTACTCACATTCCTGGCTATACACACCAGATAAACCAGTAACTTATTCTAAATCATACAGAAAAGGCAAGGAAATAAGAAAATAAATATGTAAGTAGATTCTCCATACATCAGTGAAGTAAAGTCTGCACGTTAATTTGTTTATAGAAATCAAGGCTTTGCCTAGAGGAAAATTTCAGTTTGTGTCTTTTTCATTTCATAGTTATGTTTCTGCTTTATCACTGTATGAATTACCATTATGAACTACTGTATATTTGATGCTTGCCTATGGCTATCCAGAGGTCTCTGCTAATGGAAGGCTGAACAGCATTAGGACCACATTAGAAGTGGCATGTTTTATTTAAGGACTCCGTTGGTGACTTACTACCATATTTCCCTTTGCAATTTGCTTACCCTAATTGTCAAAACATTTCCTACTCTTCCAAAAGTGCAGCTGTTACAAAAACCTACAGATGAGGCAGAATGGGCCCTACTAGTAATATGACACTTTAATTGTCAATTCATTGACAGCTTTGCAATTTATTTCTTTGGTCTCAAAAGTTTCAAAATGTCAACTGTATAACTATATGAGTGGTTAGAAGGCAAAATATTCTGAAACAAACAGAATTCCTTAGATCTCTTCATTTCAATAACTGGTGAAATTCAAATGACAAAGATACAAGTAAGTATTTTGAAAACATAAATTCTTAAGAGGTCTACTTGAGACTGAGTTACACAACTGAAGGAAATAATACATTTTCTGAAATTGAAAATGCCTTAATTTTTTTGAGTCATAAATACCTTCACTTGAGCTCAGAGCCACTATATGAACTACAATCTGACACAATTACTAGGATTAAACAGTTATCCTTCAGCAGGCACTGTAATTCAAGTGTATATAGGCCTGAATGCTCTACCTTGCAGTCATAGGAGTGGACTTTATCCATTTTGACAATATAGTTGACTTTGGTTCTAGTGATTTTTAATCTGACAACCTATAAAAGTTAGTTATGACAAACCAAGTCTTTAAATTTGAATGCTTGTTGGCAAAAGGTTGGATATCTACCCGTTGTCAGAAACTTTACTGATGCATTAATATTGGTCTTAATGCAGAGTGACTTCTTAAGGAAAAAACAAATACAGTTTTGCCTGAATAGAGAGAAGATAAACTTAATAAGAGATACACTTTAACGTGGCTTAAGATCAATGGCATGATGCAGAGGAATGTCAGGAAGTATTCCTTAATTAGGGACTATTGACTACTTGAAAATTGTTGAAACTTCCTCTTGCTTACATGATTTAATAATGGATTATACAAATCTCTAGAAACTATATTCTTTGGAAAAATCCAGTATATACTAAATGGAAAAAGGAGGGCTTGATCAAACAATTTCATAGCTATATGATATTAAAGCATCACATAATTTTGCCAGAAATGAAAAAAAAACCCAAACCCAACCATTCAGGCTAGAAAAAATTCTTAGGCTTAAAAGTACCCAAATGTTTTTTTAGGAGTAACTCCCCTGCAATAGCTCCAAATAATAATAATAATAAAAAAATTATTATGGATCTTCTTTCTGAGTTTTTATCTTTCATTATTCCTTTCCCATGAAACATGTTAGAAAAGCAGTGAAACTGACAGATTTATTAAATGAAGATCTATGACCTTTGAAGATAATTATGTGTTTCTTATGGGAATAATCAAATGAAAAAATAGTGCTGCCACCATCGGTAAGTCTAGAGGAAGAGCCACAGAACCCCCAGCCATGAGATTCAAATATTATTGAGAAATGCAAAAGATGAAACTTTGTACCCATTTTTATTTCTTATTAGAAATGAGTACCTGCCTAAATCCCACCTACTAGCCAAGAGAACACCTGCATGTCTTCATTTCCTCTCTTGCTTTTAAATTGTACATGCATCTCCAGCACTGGCCCACATATTACACTTTATTTGAAAGAGGAAGGGAACAGATAATCCAGATCCATTGGTCCTTAATTAATTATGTGCTCCACGTTCACAGGTATGACTTGGATTTTCATTCATAACAACAAGTAGCATACTAGAACATGGGTGATATTTCATCAGTGCTCGGACTTAAAGGAACAGGTATTCATAGTGACTGAAAGGAAGAGAAAATTTGAGACTATACAGAAACTTCTACAAAGATTTCCAAAAGAGGGACAAACTAGTACAAAATTATTCTTACATTCTGTAAACTGAAACTTGTATATATTAATAGCAGTGCATGTAGTTTGCTGTGCATCCTGATTTGTAATGTTAAAATCTTACATTATTTTTACATTCCAGAAGCTGGCTATATCGTCCATGAATGACTACAATTCAGTTAGTATACACTTTGAAAAATCTCTATGCAAAATGACGAACCATGGCTTGGAGGAAAAAACAAGCTCATGCTTTAGCTTTAGCATTCAAGCAACACTTCAAGGAAGTGAGCTGTTTGGAAGGAATATAATTGCATGGATGCCACAGTATTAACCACAAACAAGTCCCAGAAGGACACTAAAGCAGACACACTTTAGACGCACCCATGATTTAATGCTGTCGGACATGTGTAACAGTTGGGACTGGAGCTGAGTTGGTGAATTACATCAAAATCGCAGTATCAAGATGAGAATATGAAGTTAAAACATTGATATGTTGTATGAATGCAAAACTAGACAGGTGAACGACATAGCATGCAAGGGAATAAGGTGCATGCAGCTATCTTTGTAAGTGAATCTCTGCTTCTTTTTTGACAGTTTTGTTCGGAAAGAATGCACAGATGTTAATTGTGCATTCAAAGAATCCTGATTTTTGCACTTAAGATAAAATAAACAATGGAAATATAAATAAAATATGTGATTATATGTGATTCTTTTTTGTTGAGACATCTTACCTTCATTTTTGCCTCAGTTTCCCAACTATCACCAAAGTGAAACTTTAGTATGCAGTGGAAGTCCAGCACTCTCAGAGTATTATCAGGCTGAAATGATCTTCTGCTGGAATATGCTGCTATGGTATGTCTTTAAAATCAATAGCTGCCAGCAAGAATTTGCTGCGCATTAAGTTAATGATCTACTGGTGTAAGCTGTATAGTATATACCAGGGTGTTCTATCAAAGAGAAAATTGAACTCTTGCTACAAATATAAAGACAAGAGTCACTCACCTCCATAAAGCAAGGACACTTATTGAATTGGCAGAGGGTACAGATTTCTTTTCTCATCCCAAACTATGTAATAATGATCATATATTGTCTTTACAACTGTGTTGGTTTTAATCCACCACAAAAATGATAATATACCATCTGAATGAAGAGATTAGTGTATAACCTGAGGCCACAAAGAAGATGGAGCATTTCAACCAGTTATCTGCTTTGTATTCAACTGCTGCAACGTAAATCAGAGAAATAATAAGCTAGGTGATGTGGGCACTGGGATTTTACAGTAAAGAATATTATAGGTGCAAGTAAAGATGGCTTTTTTCCAGTTTATGAGGCAAGAACAAAGCCAATGTGGAATCTCACCAGGGTAAAGGTATGTATTTATGTACCTTTCTAAATGCATAAAATATATGTGCTTAAAATAATACTGTTATATGGACATGAGAATTGAATGATGTGCACCAGAGGTACCCTTCAGCTTGACAACTTTAAACAGAAATCCCTTATTGTAAATGATATGGTAGTCAGCTTTTCTGACTGCATTTCTGAGAAGCTAATGGGCTAGATAAATATGTCCTGGGCCAATATACAAATACTTACACAGCTTCTAGACAGTGAGCTTGAGATTATTGTTGTCAGAATATTGTTGTCAGAAAAGTAGCTCAAGGAACACAGCACCAAGTTGCCTGTGTGCCTAGGCTGCCTCAAAGACAAACAGCTTGGCCTTGAACAGGAGAATATGCGAGACATACGTCAAGCAAGCACAAGCATCAGCAATCCAGGAGCAGGTCACATGCTGAGTGACGCTAAGAATTTTGCAAGGGTGTAAGCACAGATTCTACCTGATCTGAAGGGCAGAGATCTCGATTTACATATTCTTGCCTCCACACTGTCATCTTTGGCTACAGTGGACTCACAGTAAAAGTGAATAAATTTTAGAACACTCCAGGAACGGGCAAAAATTAAGAGAAGTGGAACTAAAACAAGCAAAAGACAACATCTTAATAATAAATATTGTAAAACTAGAGAAGTATCCAACAGTAGAGTGACAATCTCATTTTCTGAGTTGTTTTCAGTTAGACAGTTATCTGAAAATTCAGTAGAAGTTCTCAGAAACTTTCTAGTTTTCTTTCTTGTTAGAAAATACAGATTTATCAAATGAATTTTTTAAGGTGTATCATTTTCAGCTACTGTTTGTCAGATAGAAATCCAAATTAAATATTTAGTTAGGGCTGAAAAATTCAGTGATGATTTTCCTGTATTCTTTAACGTCACCGTTTCATGATTGTACAAGAGATTTTCATTTTAGATTTAATATTTTCTTATTACTTGGAAGAGAAGAAAGTTAAAGCATTTCCAAAATGAAGAATACAAAAGATTTGATATAGTGCTATCATCCGACTTTTATTCTTTAAAGGATGTACAAAAAAATGTCTACAGACAATTTCAATTTTAAAGATTTTTCTCAGGTATCTCATGAGATTATTTAAAATTCAAGTTATGCTGCTTACAATTACACAGTATACTCTTTTTTCCTAATAGTATGCAGATAGTTTATACTCCATTTTTTCCTTTGAGCTACTTCACATTTCTTCACAAATTGCTTCCAGCAGTTTTTCTCCAATAGCTACTATTGCTGTATATTTTCTTTACTTTTGCTGTGAAATTTTATTGACAAAAATATTGACAATTACGAAAACAGGAAGGATATATGCACTAAAAAGACTAAGAAATTAAATGAGTCAATGTGCTTGCTGAGTAAAGGTAGGATTATTTTCCTTATTTGATATATCTTTCTTCTCTTGGTTTGTGCTTTAAGGAATCAGTAGAAAGCACCTTTGCAGGTTTGCTTAAAGAAGAATCGCTTACTGCAAAAATAGGCTTTTGTAGATACATATACATACATGTGCATATAAGAATAAAATAAAGACAATGCAGTGTAAGTTTCATGAACAGATTTGCTTTGAAACTGCAAGTCAAACCATAAATGCACAGATATTTCAAGGTTTACATCTGAAAATCCTGAAAGATAAATGATTTATATATTTTCATTTTATAACCCTCTTTATGGTGGGAACAGAATGAGGTGAATTGTTCTGTAAGTAATAAGTTATGAGATGTTGAAACATATGTTGAAAAGCTCAGTGTCTTGATTTCCAAACTCAGTTGTTCTGGCTTATTCTTTACAGCTGGACACACATAACTTCTGTTTAATATATTTTGCATTATCAAATATTATTATTAATCCCTTAAGAAGATGTTCAGAAACAAAATCCTACACAACTTCTCTACAAAGACAGAAACAAAGCTGCATGATCTTTCTTAACTGTATTTCAAGGAAACGTGGTGACATAAGGAAATATTAAGTGTTAGTGGTAAGCAAGAACTGGTTAAGAAGTTATTTCACAAAAGTATGTGGAATTCTGGACACATCCAAAATCTTCAGAACTTTAAAATCTTCACATGAATAGACTTTACATTACACATGGCGCCAAGGCAGGTGGTTACAGTGACAAAAGAGTTTCCAGTAGCATTAGAACATTTTCATTTACTGGTAGACCAATACGATGGCGTAAGATAACAAAATTTGTGTCATAATAACTTGTGTCATTAGTTTGATGTAAAAACAAGAATAAATTATATAACCTGTTTCATTAGAAAGACCAGCTGTTTCTGTCTTCTATTTATGAACATGAACTTTTTCTTTCCCAGTATTTTTTTCTTTCTGTAGTAAATTCTCCCTTTTTATTTTCTTTGCCCTACCAAACCCCAAACTCCCACACCACTTGGGTAATGAATGTTTTTCCCTGGAAACCAAGAATAAGTCTTTGCAAATTTTTTTAATATCTTTAACATTTTGTATTAATCTCACAAATATATTTTTCATAAATTCATGGAAACCAATTATTTATTTTCTCCAATTGATTAATACATGTATAATTTTCTGAATTATAAGCAGACAAAAAAATACACAAGCAACAGGATAACCACTCTGTTAAAAATATGCCAGGGTATCCAGTAGGAAAATCCCAAGACCAGTCATGTCTGGTGAAGACTTCAAAATCTGTATTGAGCAAACTCTGTCAGATAACTGCAGTAAGGAGCATTCCTAGAGATGGATGTGGTGCCCATCAAAACAGAAGAAAGCACCATAAAACTACAGTAGTTTCACCTGACTTAGAGGCATTTTGCAGTATCTTTTATCTCTTCTCTGGAAACTATACTGCCTTTTGTAAGGTTTGTCAGCAAACAACACAGTCCTTCACCATCTGAAACCAACCATGTCAATTCTTCACAAGTATAGGTCCTTGTTCTCCAAATACACACAGGCAGTTGTTGCATTTGCTTCCCATGGAGGTAATGATATGGAGGCAAAGTTTCGAGGATAGGACAAGCAAAGTGTGAGTGTGCTGTTTTCTGTTTTGATATAGTGCAATACCTGTTCATAGGTTTCACTCCACAATCTGTGGAGATGTGGTCCTTTAGAAGGACTTCACACTTTTAAAGAAAAAGGAAATTAATGAAAGGTCTCAGGAATATAAAATACAGGTGGTTCACAGAGATCTTTCCATAAGTGGATGATAAACCAAATATCACATATTAATTCTATGGGGAAGGTACAAAAATGGGACAAAGGCAGGAACAAAGGGTGGTGGGTAATGCTGGCAGCACAGAGAGTGCTTTGGAGCTTGAATTTGACATGGTGGGATGGGGATTCAGTGAAAAAATATAAAGATGAGAGTCATGTGATCAGAGCAAAAAACAAGGAAGATAATCTGACTTCAGCATCCGTTTAGTTTCTTGAAGAAAAATGAATTTAAGATAAAAGAAGTCGTTCTGGGGGAAGAAACAGAATATTCTGGAGATTCTGAGGGAGAATGAACAACAGATATCAATACGGCTTTGACAAACTGGTCAAGAAAAGTATGAAAAGTAGGCAGAAAAAACCCTATGCTGTAGGCAGAAACAATGATAAGAAAATTGCTATTAACTGTTTCTCACATGTAAAAGTATTTTTGGAATCAGGTTCTATGTGACAGTTATAAATACGCTAAGCTAAAAATAAATAAAAAGCTCTACAAAAGAAAAATGAATTAAGTGATACATTTGAACAGAAAGTCTCAAGATTATGGGTTATTATATTCCTCTTAGTGATGAAATAGCGTAGTTGGATTCATGCAATTTCTAATGCTAATTCCTCAACTAGTCATAACATTTAAGCAAAAAGGGGGAAAAAGAGCATTAGTGTACTCAATGTCATAAAATGTAAAAGAAAATGGATTTTTTTTCCTTGAGCAAAATTTCTGCAACAATTTATCTGTATCTACATTTTGATTGCACACCCTTTGTGGGAGAGAGACTTTTATTTTGTACACTTTATATCAAGTGCTGAAGTGCTGTATATATTGACAATGCTTTATAACCAAAATAATGTTAATAAAGCCATCATTTACAATACAAAATGCATTTTCAGGTTGTTACAGATACTGTGACCTCATGGCTCTCCTCATTGTCAATCTAGATTAATTGTTCTTTTTGGTTAGTGAAAGGCTAAGTAAGTTATACAGTGGATAGTGTCTTTACATGATAATTGGGAAACCAAACCAGAGACAGTGAAGAAACTGTGATGAATATAAGTGGTTCAAGGCCCTATACTCAATGTGTTTTAAAAAATACATTTTAAACCTACTTCTGAAGTTGGTAAGTTGTTTTTTTCTAATAAAATGTTTCCTTTGTTTAGAGAAAGACAGATTAGATATTTTTCTAATTATTATCTTGCATGTTACACAGTATATAATTTAAAAGTAATTTGCTGTTTGTGGCAAAGATTACGTTTCTATTTTTATTTCAGTTCATTTGCACAGTTCCTAACATTCTGGATGTTCTCACCCAGGACTGGAGTTAGTAGCTCCTACCACAGTAGAACAAAATCATATTAAAAAGAAAAAAAGAAATTACAAGTAAATCTCACTTTTTGAGATAATGAAAACCTTTTTATTCCAAATGAGAATTTCCTGAGTCTGACAAATCATGGTGTTAATCCTGCTCTGGTGAAGAGGTTCAAAATCTTAAAATTTTCATGAACTGAAATTTAGAGGAAGAATCAATTTGTGTCAATGAAAATATTTAATTTTGATTTCAATTTTTTATTCTAATTAGCTGGTATTTTGGAGCAAATGTCATGTTGAATTAATTAATATACTTCATTTAAAAAAAGGCAGAGCAATATGTTTTGACAACTTTTGATTGCTTCCAATCTGTTTTGTAATTGTAAAATACAAAGAGTGCTGTCTTTATTCTCGCAAAGAGAGAAAGATTGAGAAAATTATCACAACCATTAAACTTTCACCATTCATAGGAGACAGAATTCCACTGAAGGAACAAGGTGTGTGAAAGCAGGTTATTCCCTGTGTGTAAACGAAGGACACAGCCGCTGAGGCGAACAGCCATGGTGCTGGCACGATCCGCAGTGGAGCGCTCCAGCACGGTGCAGAGGGAGATTTCCTGAACCAGGGGAAGCTCTGGAGGAGCCGAGAGAGCCTCAAAAGGGCAGGCAAAGAGGGCGTAGCGCATCAGCAAGAGTGTGGTGTGGCAGTTTGTGTGGCAGTTTGTGCAGAAGGGTGTGCAGGAAGGGCGCTGAAGCTCGGCCAGCTCGACTGGGGAGCAATGGTATCCACCCTGCAGAAAGCCATGGCATCTCTAACCTCTGCACCCACCACAACTGACGCAGCTTCTCAGACAGAGCTCCGGTGGGGACACGCTGCTGCCCGGGTGTGGGGCTGCAGGCTGTGCCCGACTCTTACAGCAGTACCAGCCGGCAGCAGTGGGCACACCTGTGGGAGGTGCGCCCAGGTAGAGGAACTCCTCTGCTTAGTGACAGAGCTCCGGGAGGAGGTGAATAGGTTGAGGAGTATCAGGGAGTGCGAGAGAGAGAGAGACTACTGGAATCGCACCCTACCTTCCCTGGGTCAGGCCTGACAGGCAGACAGGATGCATGATACCGAGGATTCCCTATCCTTTCTCTGCTTGGCTGAACACAGTGACTTAAGGGACAGGGGGCAATGGCGACAAGTTCCTGCTCACTGCAGCAGGCGCGTCTCCTCTGTGACTACCCCAGCTTCCCAGGTGCTCTTGGATAACAGGTATGAGGCTCTGCAAGTGGAACCAAACAATGACAAGGACAATGGTTCACCTAGCTTGGAGGGGTCGCTGAGGTTAAGTCAGCCTGTGCTCTGTGTCAAAACTGCTTCCGTAAAGAAAAAAAGATGGGTCATTGTCATAGGAGACTCCTTTCTGAAGGGAACAGAAGGCCCAATATGCAGACTGGACCCACTCCTTAGGGAAGTCTGCTGCCTCCCTGGGGCCTGGGTAAAAGATGAGAAGAGAAAACTTCCTACCCTGGTACGGCCCTCAGATCCATTATTGATTTTTCAGGTAGGCAGCAATGAAGCTGCAACTAGAAGTCCGAGGGCAATCAAGAGAGACTTCAGGGCCTTGGGATGACTGGTTCAGGGATCAGGAGCACCAGCAGTGTTCTCCTCTGTCCTTCCAGTTGCAGGGAATTATGAGGGAAGAAACAGGAAGAGCCAGCAGGTCCATACCTGGCTCCGAGCCTGGTGTCACCAGCAGAATTTGGGGGGTTTTGATCATGGGTCAGTCTACACAACACCAGGCCTGCTGGCGACAGATGGGGTACATCTGTCTCAAAGGGGGAAAAGGATCTTGGCACGGGAGTTAGCAGGGCTTATTGAAAGAACTTTAAACTAGATTTGAAGGGAGAAAGGGATAAAACCAGGCTTAGTAGAGATAAGCCTGAGAGCAGCGTGCCAGTGTTTGAGGGACAGTGTGCTAGCGAGGTCCTTTGGTCTGCCTTCTCAGTGGAGGTAAGGGATGGAGATCCATGTAGCAGCAAAGATGTGTTAGAAACCACAGAAGCGCCTGAGAATGGTCATGTAGGAAATAGGGCTTCTCCCACAAAAAAGATGGCAGGATCAATAGCCCAACTGAAGTGCATCTACACCAATACACGCAGCATTGGGCAACAAACAGGAGAAGCTGGAAGCCGTTGTGCAGCAGGAAAACTATGATATAGTTGCCATCACGGAAACATAGTGGGATGATTCACACAACTGGAGTGCTGCAATGGATGGCTATAAACTCTTCAGAAGGGATAGGCAAGGAAGGAGAGGCAGTGGGGTAGCCCTCTATGTTAGGGAGTGTTTTGATTGTCTAGAGTTTAATAATGGTGATGATAAGGTTGAGTGTTTATGGGTAAGAATCATGGGGGAGGCCAACAAGGAAGATATCTTGGTAGGAGCCTGTTATAGACCATCCAACCAGGATGAAGAGGTAGACGAAATATTCTATAAGCAGCTGGGAGAAGTCTCACCATGGATAGCTCTTGTTCTTGTGGGGGACTTCAACTTACCAGATTACTGCTGGAAATGCAATACAGCAGAAAGGAAACAGTCTAGGAGGTTCCTGGAGTGTGTGAAAGATAACTTCCTCACACACCTGGTAGGTGAGACAAATAGGGAAGGTGCCCCGCTGGACCTGTTGTTGGTGAACAGAGGACTTGTGGGTGATGTGGTGGTTGGAAGCTGTCTTGGGCATAGTGATCACAAAATGATAGAGTTTTTGATTCTTAAGAAATAAGGATGGGGGTCAACAGAACTGATGCCTTGGACTTCCAGAGGGCAGACTTTGGCTTATTTAGGAGACTGGTTGACAGAGTCCCCTGGGAGGCAGTCCTGAAGGACAAAGGAGTCCAGGAAGGCTGGACATTCTTTAAGAAGGAAATCTTAAAGCCTCGGGAGCAGGTCATTGCCATATACCAAAAGATGAGCTGGCAGGGAAGAAGACCAGCCTGGCTGAACAGATGGCTTTGACTGGAACGCAGGGAAAAAAGGAGACTTTATGACCTTTGGAAGAAGGGGCAGGCCACTCAGGAGGACTACAAGGATGTAGTGAGGTTATGCAGGGAGAAAATTAGAAGGGCCAAAGCCCAGCTAGAACTTAATCTGGCTACTGCTGTAAAAGACAATAAAAAAACATTTCTATAAATATATTAGCAAGAAAAGGAGGGCTAAGGAGAATCTCCATCCTTTATTGGATGTGGGGGAAAACACAGTGACAAAGGATGAGGAAAAGGCTGAGGTACTTAATGCCTTCTTTGTCTCGGTCTTTAATAGTACAAGCAGTTGTTCTCCAGGTACCCAGAACCCTGAGCTGGAAGACAGGGACGGGGAGCAGAATGAATAAACCAAGGGGTTTTCCCAGTTCCCCCATAAACCAAGGGGAAATGGTTAGCAACCTGCTACACCACTTAGACACACATAAGACTATGGGGCTGGATGGGAGCCAAGGGTACTGAGGAAGCTGGCGGAAGTGCTCACCAAGCCGCTTTCAATCCTTTATCAGCAGTCCTGGCTAACTGGGGAGGTCCCAGTTGACTGGAAGTTAGCAAATGTGATGCCCATCTACAAGAAGGGCCAGAAGGAGGATCCGGGGAACTACAGGCCTGTCAGTCTGACTTCGGTGCTAGGGAAGGTTATGGAGCAGATCACCTTGAGTGCCATCATGTGACACATACAGGACAACCAGGTGATCAGGCCCAGTCAGCATGCATTTATGAAAGGCAGGTCCTGCTTGACCAACCTGATCTCCTTCTATGACAAGGTGACCTGCTTAGTGGATGAGGGAAAGGCTGTGGATTTTGTCTGCCTAGACTTCAGTAAAGCCTTTAACACTGTTTCCCACAGCATTCTCCTGGAGAAACTGGCTGCTCATGGCTTGGATGGGTGTACTCTTCACTGGGTAAAAAACTGGCTGGATGGCCGGGCCCTAAGAGTGGTGGTGAATGGAGTTAAATCCAGTTGGTGGCCGGTCACAAGTGGTATTTCCCAGGGCTCCGTGTTGGGGCCAGTTCTGTTTAATATATTTATCAGTGATCTGGACAAAGGGATTGAGTGCACCCTCAGTAAGTTTGCAGACGACACCAAGTAGGGTGGGAATGTTGATCTGCTTGAGGGGAGGAAGACTCTACAGAGGGACCTGGACAGGCTGGATCGATGGGTCGAGGCCAATTGTATGAGGTTCAACAAGGCTAAGTGTCGGATCTTGCACTTGGGTTACAATAACCCCATGCAAGGCTACAGGCTTGGGGAAGAGTGGCTGGAAAGCTGCCAGGCAGAAAAGGACCTGGGCGTGTTGATCAATAGCTGGCTGAATATGAGCCAGCAGTGTGCCCAGGTGGCCAAGAAAGCCAATGGCATCCTGGCTTGTATCAAAAATAGTGTGGCCAGCAGGACTAGGGAAGTGATCTTCCCCCTGTACTCAGCACTGGTGAGGCCACACCTCAAATACTGTGTTTAGTTTTGGGCCCCCCACTACAAGAAAGACATTGAGGTGCTGGAGTGTGTCCAAAGAAAGGCAACGAAGCTGAAGGGTCTGGAGAACAAGTCTTATGAGGAGCGGCTGAGGGAACTGGGATTGTTTAGCTTGGAGAAAAGGAGGCTGAGGGAAGACCTTATTGCTCTCTACAACTACCTGAAAGGAGGCTGTAGTGAGGTGGGTGTTGGTCTCTTCTCCCAAATAACAAGTGATAGGATGAGAGGAAATGGCCTCAAGTCACGTCAGGGGAGGTTTAGATTGGATATTAGGAAAAATTTCTTCACCAAAAGGGTTATCAAGCATTGGAACAGGCTGCCCAGGGAAGTGGTTGAGTCACCATCCCTGGAGGTAGTTAAAAGATGTTTGGATGTGGTGCTTAGGGACATGGTTTAGTGGTGGACTTGGCAGTCTTACGTTAACGGTTGGACTTTATGATCTTAAAGGTGTTTTCCAACCTTACTGATTCTATGATTCTATGATTCTATGATTCTATGATTCTATGATTATGAACTCAGAAGAAGGTATTCCAGCCTCACCTAGTTAACATTAAACAGTATGCATTTTGGAGGTTAAACAATGCTGAAATATCCTTGGTGCCACAGGGAAATAATTTAAAACACCTTCTTGCATTTTCTCATAATGAAAACAATAGAAGCTCCCTGACACCCGTCTCTGAAAGAGTTAAGTGGAAAAGGAGAGGTGTTACTGATTTTTTTTAAGCAGTCAACTCTGTGTATGTGTGTGCATGCACGTGCACATGCATGCATGTGTGTGTGTCAAATCCAAACCAGGAAATTAAAGAGGGAAGAAAAAGCCTCCAAATCTACAGACCTTTAAACCAACACAGCCATTTTTATTCAAGTACTGTACCCTCCTCTTTCTAATGCATCCCAGATCCATGATAAATTCCTTGAGATGGATTTTCATTTTGTTTTGTTTCACTTAATTAAGGCAAAGGTCCCAATTTAATAACAAAGTGAGAGAAGGTTTTTATTTTAAAAGGGTCTAAGAAGGGTTTTGTTTAAAAAGTAGCTAATTTGAGAATGCTTTACAGGTGACAGGACACATATGAAGCTTCAGCTGCCCCTTCTTGCCAACTTAAAGTGTGTCATACCATCTCATCGTCTACTCATCTCATGATAAAACAAAAAATTTATATCATACCTGACAAGATCTGACAAGTGAAGATCTAGTTTAACTGCATAACAATACAATTTCAGACTCACTAATGCACCTGGAAGTGTGAAGATCTTATTACTCTACCTAGGAAAATAAACTTTAATGAATGCATAACATTGTCCCAGAATCAGTCACAGAATTGCAGAATCAGAGTCATGGAGTCACAGAACCACAGAATGCTTGAGTTTGGAAGGGACCTCTGGAGGTCATCTAGTCCAACCTCCCTGTCAAGCAGGGCCACCTAGAGCAGGTTGCCTAGGACCATGTCCAGACAGCTTTTGAGTATCTCAAAGGATGGAGACTCCACAGCCTCTCTGAGCAACCTGTACCAGTGCTTGGTCACCCTCACAGTAAAAAAGTGTTTCCTGATGTCCAGAGAGAACTTCCTGTGTTTCAGTTTGTGCCCGTGTCTCTTGTGCTGTCACTGGGAACCTCTGAAAAGAGTCTGACTCCATCTACTTTACACCCTCTCTTCAGGTATTTATATACATTGATAAGGTCCCACCTGAGCTTCCTCTTCTCCAGGCTGAACAGTCCCAGCTCTTTCAGCCTTTCCTCATAGGAGAGATGCTCAAGTCCCTTAATCATCAGCTTATTTATGAGGATCTATGGGAGACAGTGTCAAAGGCCTTACTGAAGTCTAAGTAGACCTCAATATCCACTGCCTACTCCTCAACAACTGTTGTTGTGAGCTAACCCCATAGCTCAGCCCCATACAGCCCCTTGCTCACTCTCTTGCAGTGGGATGAGGGAAAGAATCAGAAGAGTAAAAGTGAGAAAACTCGTGGGTTGAGATAAAGACAGTGTAGTAAGTAAAGCAAAAGCTGTGTGCACAAGCAAAGCAAGATAAGGAATTCATTCATTACTTCCCATTGGCAGGCAGACATTTAGCCATTTCCAGGAAAGCAGGGCTTCATCAATGGTTGCTTGGGAAGAGAAACGCCATAACTCAAACATTCTCCCTCTCCTCATTCTTTCCCTCGGCTTTTATTGCTGAGCATGACATCATATGGTATGGAATATCCCTTTGGTCACTTTAGGTCAGCTGTCCCAGCTGTGTTCTCTCCCAGATTGAGAGCTCAACAATGGGAAATGCCATGTTCCACACGTGGGAAAGAATAACCCCAGCCACCAGTACAGGCTGGGGGCCAACTGGCTGGAAAACAACTTGATAGAGTAGGAATCAGGTGTCCTGGTGGACAAATAGCTGACCATGAGCCAGCAATGTGCCTTTACAACAATGAAGGTTAAAATCATGCTGGCCTGTATTAGGAAGAGTGTTGCCAGCAGATTGAGGCAGATTATCTTTCTTCTCTACTCAGCACTGGTGAGTAGTGAATATCTGGAGTAATTTGTCCAGTTCTGGACTCCCCAGTACAAGAGAGAGGTGGACATATTGGAGTAAGTACATCAAATGGCCCTTAAGATGATTAAAGAATTGGAGCATCTCTTATACAAGAGGAGGCTGTGAGAGTGAGGATTGTTCAGTCTAGAGAAGAGAAGGTTCACGATGGATCTTATCCATGTGTATAAATATCTGATGGGAGAGGCGGGTTAAGGAAGACAAGCCCTGGCTTCTCAGTGGTGACCATAGAAAGGGCGAGACGCAATGGGCACAAGCTGAAATATAGTAAATTTCATTTAGACATAAGATTTTTTAATTTTTTTTTTTAACTGTGTGATCAAACAGTGCAACAGATTGCCCAGAGAGGTTATAGTCTCCATCCTTAGAGATAAGTAAAACTCTACTGGATGTGGCCCTGAGCAACCTTCTCTGGCAGGTTGAACTAGACAATCTCCAGAGGTCCCTTCTGATCTCAAATAATATGGCATTCTGTGCAATAATTCTGTGTGATGTCATAGTCATATTCCTACCTTATAGTAAAACTAGTGTTACTCCCTCCCTTCTGTTGAATATATTCCTGAGCTTATCTTTAATGACTAGTACACAGAAACCCCCAGAGCACCCCCAGCAGAAACGCAGAGCATGCCATGACTTGCAGGACATGGTAAGGAATATGACATCCATAAACAGACCATAGAAGACATTATGCCATTTGCAAAAATGATATAATTAGGATTTAGAGTTGTCTATTGCAATATAAACATCTTTTTTAAACAACTAACTAAATGTCTTTAAAGCTCAGAATAATTTGGTTCTGATTCATTTGGAGTTGGAATGCAAATATTTTTATTTTTACCTAAACTGGTTCACACTTTTCTAATAAAAACCCTCAATGGCATTCAAATAAACATCCTCCATCTCAACAATCTCTGCACATTTCACCAGAATTTGATGATCTGCAATTCTCAAGTCACTTAGAATTTTAAATTTTGTCCCCTTTATTTTGTCGATGTGAGCGTGTCTTTTTAAAACCTCACTCTTCATGGACCACTTCATATCTATGAAAATTTTGTTCCTTCATAAGATGTTGACAGGAAAGTAAACTACAGATTCCTGGACCATTAAATGGGGTAACACTCAAAGACAGGAGTACCTGGAAAGATCCATATGGGATCCTGTACTCAGAACAATCTTGGAGTAAGGAATATTCTGTGCTAGTAGGGCTGGGCCAATAGGTCCAGAGGTGGATCTGTGTGTGTATGTGAGTGGGAAATATACACTGTCACTGGCTGCCCAAAGACTCTCTTTAATAAGAGCCATTATTCCCTCACCTTTATAATTGTCATATTCACCTGAGTGCACTTAGCTCTGACAGCACTCATCTTCCTTTCAAGAAACTTGTATTCAGAAAGGAAAGGTATTTGTAACACATGCTAAGTATAAAATGATAAAATAATCTAGTTCATGGTTCTTGAGTCACTTAGAGATGTGACTGATCCTTAATGTGGAGATGAATGCAGGACAATGAAAAAAAAGCATCAGCATTAACCTTTTTTAAATACTTGATTTCTGCACTTAATTACTGTGCTGTGCATGGTCAGGTCATTATAAAAACACTCTGAATACCACAGGCTCATCCAAAAACACTAGGCAATCATTTCCCCAGCTGAAAAGGACCTGGGGATGCTGGTTGACAGCTGGCTGAATATGAGCCAGCAGTGTGCCCAGGTGGCCAAGAAAACCGATGGCATCCTGGCTTGTATCAAAAATAGCATGGCCATCAGGACTAGGGAAGTGATCGTGCCCCTGTACTTGGCACTGGTGAGGCCACACCTCGAATACTGTGTTCAGTTTTGGGCCCCTCACTACAAGAAAGACATTGAGGTGCTGGAGTGTGTCCAAAGAAGGGCAACGAAGCTCGTGAAGGGTCTAGAGCACAAGTCTTGTGAGGAGTGGCTGAGGGAACTGGGGTTGTTTAGCCTGGAGAAAAGGAGGCTCAGGGAGGACCTTCTTGCTCTCTACAGCTACCTGAAAGGAGGCTGTAGGGAGGTGGGTGTCGGTCTCTTCTCCCAAGTAACTAGCAATAGGACGAGAGGAAATGGCCTCAAGTTGTGCCAGGGGAGGTTTAGATTGGGTATTAGGAAAAAATTCTTTACTGAAATGGTGGTCAAGCATTGGAACAGGCTGCCCAGAGAGGTGGTGGTTGAGTCACCATCCCTGGAGGAGTTCAAAAGACATGTAGATGTGGCTGTTCAAGACATGGTTTAGTAGGCATGGAGGTGTTGGGTTGACGGTTGGACTAGATGATCCTAGAGGTCTTTTCCAACCTTAATGATTCTATCATTCCATTCTATGATTCTATGATTTTATGATTTGAAATTTGTGACTGCTCTAAGATGTCCTAGAACCTAGCCTTATGAATCAAGTGTAGAGAGTGTTCTTGTTTTATAATGTCTGTAAATTTAATCCAAAACAGAAAGAAAAAATAACAAAACTATAGATCCACACAAGTGATGAATCCTGTAAAATTTCTGAGCCCTTTTTAGGCTCAATGCTGAAAGTATGTCTATCTCAGCAAGGTTGCATTTTAATGCTATGAAATAATCGTATCCTTTTTATCTGTTTTAAGCTTTTCACTTCTTAATTGCATCAGATGCCTTCCCCAGAAGAAATGAATAGGATTATCTAATTTATTTGCTCTTTATCCACCACTATGTTTCAGTCATTCCCTCTTAAAACTAATGAGAAAAAGTTTTGTCCTAACTTGACTAATTCAATAATTTTGAATTGTCAGTTTCTTTACAGATATGGAGGATATCGCCTTAATTCTCTGCTGATATAATGGAACAGGTCTATCCTAAGTGGAGCACATCTTGAAAGAAATTATCATCTCAAAATAAGATGCAGAGGAATGTCTCTGGTCAAGATTTATAATTATAATCTTGATTAATTCTTTTTTCATTTTCTTTCTTTCTTCTCAAGCGTGAAAAGAGAGGACCAGACTGGACAGAAGGAGATTATTGGAAGCGTTCATCCTTTATATCTCTTCTAAGCCATAACATCATCCTAAAGAAACAATTTCCTTTTAGAGTGTTTGTTTGTTTTCAGATACCCCATCACCTTTGATCAGCAAGGCACTAATGGACCTCAGAGCATTCTTTGTTCACCGACACTGTTATTTTTGCATTAAGACTTGTCTTGTGATTGATGAGTTTGACATAAGCAGAACAGCCTCTGGCCCAGAGAGAGTGTAGTTACTAAGACAGAGACAGTGGTGGGTATGGCTGATCAAATGCTCCCCTGCTGAAACAGAAATCTTGGGAAGGATTTCAGGGTCTTGTTTGTTCAGGAGTATGGATGACATGTGCTTGAGGATTTGGGATTAGTGGAACTGGGGAAACACAGCAGCTCCTGTTAAGTTTATTGGCAGGGTTTCTTATTCTATCCTTTCCCTTTCCTCACCTTCTGGCAGCCTAGTTGCAGGGTAAAACAGCCTCCCCAGAATACCCCCTGCTGTTTTGTTAAATCTGATTGTATCAGTTAAATCTGACTGGCTGGCCAAGTGCACTGAAAAAATATTTGTCTGAAGTAAATATGTCTTATTTATTTCTTATCCAGAATGGCCTTAGTCACATTGTCATGGAAACTACGTTTTCAGTAGTTCCACAGATTTTTAACCTATATGATAATTTGCTGCCTTTTTTTTTTTTTCCCCCCCCTAGTTAGTGATCATGGTGATTGGCTCAGGGGAAGATGTGTGTCTTGAGGAAGCTGTGATGGGTAGGAGCCAAGGGGATAGAACTAAGCATGCATCATATATAAAGACAGAGATTTGGTAAGTAGACCACAAAGGTAACCAAGATACAAAACAGCACATGTGTTCAGAGAGAAGAAGTAAACCCCACACTGTACTCCCACAGCAGGTGGGGTGCTTAAAGAGGATGAGAACATATCTTGGAATCCAAAGATAATCAAGATGAACACCGATAAATGGGACTTAATAAAATAATGTGTGCTATACTAAATAAAAATGCTAAATTAAGAACAACTGGAGTATCCATAACAACATATTATTTTGGCTATGTTTCACAATCACTATTTATGGTCTGTAAGTGCCTTGGCTGGAGGCAAACTTGTTCATAAGCATCCAGCAGTCAGACTAATGGCTCTAGTTTCTTCTGTCAGCTCAATGACTAGGATTGATCTACACAGGTACCAATGAGCATGTTCTTGGATCAGATTTAAACTCTCCAGAAGTTTAGATTGGAGGAAACTAGTGGTTGACTCTTTCCCCATATTAGAATAAGCTGCAAAATTCAGACTCAAACTCGTGCAGACTTCCTTCTAGTCATCCCACAGAATATAGCTGTACAAATAAGGAGTTTTGTATACAGAGATATTTTTCAGGCTCATCTCAGAGCAAAATGATGTTTCAAACCTGCTTTCATCTGCAGAAGTCTTTGGGATCTTCTTTTACAAAATCAATCTGCCCTGACCATAGTCTTCTTGTCTGATGAGGAGCATTGCTGAAATTCTAGTATTTTTTCTCCATCTGGTATAGCCTGGGAGGGGGACTACTTTCCTTCAGGGAACAATGTTTATTGTTTGGGCATTTATTTCCTTAATATTGGACTGGATTGAGTCCAGAGGCCTTTGGCTGTGGAAATTCAGCTTTAGTCTTACATGCAAAAATCATTTTGGCTAGCATTTTATTATTATTGATATTTACATCTATGGCAGTAAAGCCAAAGGCTGAAACTGTGCTACTTTTACTTGGAGCAAAGTATAAAGATATAAACAGACATTTAATCATGACCCTACCAACAGCCTACAGACTTGTTGCATGTGAACAGACGTCTTTCATAAAACATTTCTCTCTAAATTGTTTGGGCAAGCAATGATGTCCTCACTGTCTTTAATTAAGTGCCTAAAAGTTTTATTCAGGTAAATACATTAATTTTTATTGCTTACCAAGAAAATCTTGAGTGAACTTAATTCCTAAACATACCGTTCTATACATTAGTAATTGGAATAGAAGATTCCAACTAGCAATACATATTTAGAAGTCGTACATTGTATATATTAGCAAATAACACATATGTATAGTGCGTGTTTCCTAAGCTCTTCCTATCTCATAGTGTAGGCATATTAACCATGGCACAATTTTTTTCTTATTTGTATGAGAAGGACAAGGAGCTCTGGAAAAGAAAGAAACTAATAGCAATATTTTGTTGCTTAACAAAAAAAAAGAACAAGGTACCCATTATTAGAATCTTCTGTTGATTCAAAATACAAGTAAGGAAAGTGTTTTCAAACATTAGTACAAACAACTCACATTTCATGTTGTTATTGCTCTAAAAAAAAAAGATTCAAACAGTTGTCAAGTACTACAATAAAATAAAATAGGAAGTGTTCCTCCACTCTTTCATTTTTTTCATTTTGGATAACTGTTTGCTGTGTTTATCAGTAGCTGATTTTTCAGGGGTGGTCAAAGTATTTTGCATAAACCAAAAACAATCCAAGCAATCAATGGAGACAGGTATGTACTGCTGAACAGGTATTTATCCTGACCACATGAGGGTAAGACAAATTACTCAGTGAATGTGTCTCTCTTCCTGATTATAAAATGGATTCTATATGATATATGCATCTGCTTTTCAATCTTATAAAAATAAATGAAAGCAATACCACCTTTAGTATTCCAGATATCATAAGAAAATCTCTCATTGTAATAATCAGATTTATCACATATAATATATTTGAAATTTGGGTAAAAGTGATTGCTGTATAACTAGGCAATAAAAAGGGAAGTGGAATGGGAAGAGAAAAAAGTTCAGAAGCCTTCATTTGGAAAAGATGCATGCTGAAACAAAATATGACACACCTAAAGACTAGAAGTAAAAAAGAATCCTTCACCTATAAAAAAGCTCACATTCTAATCTGGTAGAAATGTTATCCTTGGTGACAGAGCCAACTGAAAAAAAACCATGAGAAAATGAAATGTTCCATAAATATCTAGTTTACAAACTCCTTTGCTTATTCTAACTTTATAATTTATTTTTTTTTATTTCCTAGTGAAATTTATTAACTCAAAATATTAAAGTGACAAAAGTGTAACACGCTTGTTCATAAGCTCATTTATCATCTTTATATATTTAAAAAAAAAGGTTCAAAAATTCCTCAGCTTTATTTGAAAGGGTTTTTCCTCGGTAACAACGAAAATATGACTATTCTAATTGATACCTTTCAGTTTTAGTTGAAACACAAAATGTTAATTTAACTGTCTGAGTGTGGGGAAAGTTTTTATCCAAATATGGATTTGAACATAAAGAGATAAGGTAGATCTTTTGCCTCAAAGAATGTCTTAAACATGTGGGGTGGCATGAGGGACAAAGAAATGCTTTAATGTGGACTGCTGCTGAGAGGAGGACAAAAAGGTCAATATCTGAAGAGCGAAGAGAGCACATGGGGTGAAACAGGTGACTATAAGCTCATTTTACTAATCCACATGAGCAGGGTAAGACCTAGGGAGAAGTCAGTCATCTCCAGATCGCATGGGACTTTCCTAAAACTTCCATGCTTTTCACAATTCCTCCAAAAGGTGAGGAATAAAAACTGCCACTGAAGAAAAAGATAATTACTATGAACAAATGAACAATAATCCAGCACAAATGTAGCTTTTTGTCCAATTCTGTCAATGTGAGAAACTATTTTTATAATTGATTTTATAACTGATTTATAATTTATTTTATTTTTAATACTATTTCTTCTTTGCCTAAGAATAATGCCATTTGACTTTTAAAAAAACAATTAGATTAAATGAAGTATGAACTCCATTACAAAAGTAAATGTAAATACCAGTGAAATTTTACTCCCATAGAAGATTGAGAATAATAACATATTGTTCATAAAGCCAATAATTTATATTCTGAAATGTCCTGATGACAAATGAAAAAATTTCAACCTCTGATGGCAACAACTTAATTTCCAGTAGAAGGGTGTCTCTCATTTCCCTGAAATTTTTATATTATTGTCAGGAGTCATCAGTCCCAGGTGATTAAGTGTCTCTCTTTGTAACGGATTAATCTGTTTTCACTAGGATTGAAGACATCTGATTTCGATTCGCCAAATAAATTTCTCAATTGCACACAGGCAACCATCAAATTTTGGTCTAATATCTACATATATTCTTAAATTACAATTCTAAATGAGCGTAGCTTTTTATATTTTTCCAGCAGAAGGATTAAAAGAAGGAGAGATTAACATTAACATTAGCTTTACGTGTTGCTTTCTTTATAAAAACAGATTTGAGGAGAAAAAACTTTCTGTGCAAGATAAGCCTGAAGAGAAAGTTTAGACACATGGAAAGTGTTCACAGAGCTGGAGAAATGGCAGAGGAAAATCAAAGTGCAACAGCTGCAAAATTATACAAATGACTGAATGGAGAAAGAGAATTAACAAGCTGCCCCAATACAGAGTGGAAACCATTCAAGCTTCTTGCTGAGTCTTATGTAAATCCTTCCAGTCTGACCAGGCTGACTACTTTAAGGAAGTAATATCCTGCTGCCACAGAAACTTGATTAAAGAGACCAAAACACAAATAAGTAGCAATGCATTGTGGCCCTCCCCTAAGGGGGGAGCCCCCAGGGGAAGGGAGCTGGGAAAGCTGGAGCAGATCGGTGCTAAACATTCTGACTTCATCCTGGAATTTGCCAAGAATGTGTTGACCACTCTAACACAGTGTTTCATAACCACAGTGTCTCTCTTTAATCTAGATGATTTAATTTCATGTCAAGTTTTACTTTCCTACAAAAGTAAAAAGAAAGGTTATTTTCTAACTCAGGAGCTACAAATGTATGCCGGCTAAGAACATTCTTATCATGCATTGCAGAGCATCTTGAATCTTAAATGCAAAATATAAAATTCAAATTCTGATTCCATCTGTTGCCTGGAATGGTCCTATTATCATCTGAAACTCTACGACTTGAGCAGGAAAAGGAATATGATTTTTTAAACAGAAGAATTATTGAGTCATTCATCAAAATGGCTCCTTTTCAATTGGAATCAAAATTAAAAAAAATAAATTCACTTCTCTTTGAGGGAGCATCTCCCTCTACATAACAACCCCATAGTGCTTTATGAACATTAAAATTTACAACAGCAACTTCCTTTTTCAAGCTACTAACTCTAATTACCTCATTTTTCAGATGATAAATCTAGAAACTAGACAGATTCCAAATCACAATACTATCTACTGGTATGTTTCTGTTGACTGGAATTTAAGACAGGTAGCACCAGGGTAAATTTAAGAGAGAGGACGGGAAGATTTATCCCAGAGAGTCAGGCAGAAGAGCTTTCTGCTGAGAAACTTATTGTTCTAGGTCAATCCCGTGTCCCAAGCCTCATGTAGAACTGGCCTAGTTATGTTTGCAAACAAACTACATGATATATATATCAGCTAGGAGTATTAATGTAAAATCATAGATATGTACAATGTACACAGAATCTAAGTTTATCAAGCTTATAGCTTACCAAATATATTTAGAATATAGCATATGCTATTATACAATACCATGATCTTACATAACCAAACAACAATCTTGCAATTAAGGTTGGTAAAATAAACTTCAATAGTAAAAAAAAAAAAAAAAAAAATCAAGGAATTTATAATTTAAGGCAAACTTTATTTTTCTGCTTTAATACAAGAGCAGGCTGAACTGCTTTGGTCAAATATTGTCTTGTTTGTTTGTTTAATGGAAAAAAATGCAGAATCAGCAGCCCTACAGGATCTAGCACATTCTCTTGGCTTTTCTGAATTTTCTCTGGAGTGCCCATAAAAAAGAAGGCAGTATGGACCTGGTCTTAATTTTGAGAACAGCTGATTCTGAAGCATTCGGGGTTAATTTTTCTCCGGTATTTTTCAGTTAAGTAAGACACTAAGAAAACAGAGTTGCAGAGGCTTATTGCATGACAGACAGAAGAAATACTTCATGTAAAATGAAAAAAATTAAAGGTACTTTTCTGGACATACACAAAGAGAAGCTGGAGAGGCATAAACTTTGATGAGAAATGTAAGGTCAGTCTCAGACTGGGAGGGTAGAGGAGGAAGGAAATATTGAGCTTCTAAATAGGAAACTGAAGAGTCTGTTCTTCTGGTATGTAGGAGCAAGAAGACACAGGGACTTCTGGAGACCCCAAATCTATTTTCCCAAATTAATCACTGATGAGCCAGTCATTTTTTCCTAAGTCCAGACTGAAGCTCATAGAAGGCTGGCACTTGTCTGTCCTTCTGGGTACACAGGAGAATCCAAACCATCATAAACAAACTGACCTGAGCAGAATATCACTACAAACTAGTCCCAGATCCTCTCAACCAGGACAATAAAGGCAACAACAGCACCAGGGAAAACATTTCCTGATCCATGCTGGACTTCCAATATCACAAAATAATAAAACACCATTCAAACAGAAAATAACATGGCTTGCCCTGCTGAAAGTCACTACACACATGCACGCACACAAAAAAAAAAAGCAGGGTGGAAGGAAGATTTACAGTCAAATTTAGAGGAGACCTTTCTAGCTACAAATTAGGGGAAGATGAAATACCATATAGCAGCTATTCTACAGGAAACCAAAAGATCGATTCAAGGCTTACTATGGCTTTGACAAGAAAAAGATTTCTAGGTACATCTACAACCTTGAGCATTGAAATCAGGTATGATTTTACTGGATGGACCGTTTGCTGAAAATTGGCAGTCAACTAAATTTCATGTGTCTGCTAGACAGTTTACTATTGATTAAATGCTCTGAAGGAGTAATTCAGTGGTGGTTGTTTGCCACCCACCCTCTCCCCACAAACTCTAGGGTTTCAAGAATAGAGAAAGATCATGTCCAGATACCCATGTAACTCTTATTTACATCAAAGGATGTGATGTACACTTCTAAGTAGCTTAGACCCTATGGTGTATGTAACATGGCATGCAAATCTTACTAGGTGCACTAACGTGTACCTTTAGAAGCACCAGATGCCTAAGGTGAAAACTTGACCAAAGATGTAATATCACTTTGCATGTACTTCAGTGCTAGAAATGGGTGGATAAACAGTGATTTCCATCAATATGTTAATCACAGTGTAGTTGATTCACAAAATAAATCTTTTGATGAACCTCTTAGCGTAGCTTTAGATAACATTATACAATACATTTCTACTCTGTTAATTCACCACAGTAGATCAAATTTAGAAATCATGGAGTTACACCTATTAAGGAATTGAAAAATATGGCTTCCCAAATTGATCTTATACAAACATGTGGCAAAAATAAATAAACAAAAAACCCCTTATTATTTTTTTCTGACTTATTTTAAAACTAAAATCTTCAGAAGCTCCTTGATATGATTAAATTAACTGAAGAGTAATTTCTGTGGAACTCTGCAACATCAAGTAACACCAAAAAAAGCTGCAGTGGATTATTACCCCTTGATAAATTATTTCTAATTTATGGTGTGATTGCCAATGAGAAGAATGGTTTCTTTTTTTTGTTGTTGTTGTTTGTTTTTAAGTCTTTCTTGGAAGTAATAAGAAACAGTGTGGTGAACCTGAACATACTGAATTTTAGCACAGGTATCAAGAAACACACCTAACAGCAAGGTTTGTTAGGACAGACATTCATAACCCTTTTGAAGGACAGAAGGACAGAAACCTTGGTCATATGAAATCAGAAGCAGGTGTATAGAATAACCTTTGTTTTGGTGAAAGAGAGAAAGAGACAAACTCTGCCAATATGCCTTTGCTATCACTTCACACACTCAAATTGTTGCAAATGCAACATTGTTAAAAATGGTGCTGAAGAAAAAATAAAGGAAAAATAGTTTGGCTTTCTTTTCCCTACCTTATTTAATCATCCGCCCCTGTATTTGGCACTGGTGAGGCCACACCTCAAATACTGTGTTTAGTTTTGGGGCCCTCACTGCAAGAAGGACATCGAGTTGCTGGAGCATGTCCAGAGAACGGCAAGGAAGCTCGTGAAGGGTCTAGAGCACAAGTCTTATGAGGAGCAGCTGAGGGAACTGGGGTTGTTTAGCCTGGAGAAAAGGAGGCTCAGGGAGGACCTTCTTGCTCTCTACAACTACCTGAAAGGAGGTTGTAGGGAGGTGGGTGTCAGTCTCTTCTCCCAAGTAACTAGCAATAGGATGAGAGGAAATGGCCTCAAGTCACGTCGGGAGGTTTAGATTGGATGTTAGGAAAAATTTCTTCACCAAAGGGGTTATCAAGGATTGGAACAGGCTGCCCAGGGAAGTGGTTGAGTCACCATCCCTGGAGGAGTTCAAAAGACATGTAGATGTGGCTGTTCAAGACATGGTTTAGTAGGCATGGAGGTGTTGGGTTGACGGTTGGACTAGATGATCCTAGAGGTCTTTTCCAACCTTACCGATTCTATTATTCTATGATTCTGTGATCTTTAGGTATGTCTGAAGCAGCAATAACCTTGTTAGGTAAGCATTGACTTTTACAGGTATTTATCTTTTTTTTTTTTTCCAGAATTTTCTCCAGGTAGGCTCTTTGTATTTTGCTAAATCGTTGCCAAAAACTTCATTTAGGGAACTGATTGCATAATTCTCAAGTAAATTTTGATTCACCGAATTTCCCCTAATAGTCTTCTCGATGAGTGGTATGGCTTACCTGGGCTATGAATGCCAAAAGGATAGCTTTAAATGAAATGTACAATGTGAAATGTAATGTAAGGAACTATTGGAGGTAAACCTGTATGCTTAAGGATTTTCAGATGTAAAAGCAATCAAGTACTTCAATATTTATAGAAAAAGAAAAAAATTGCAAATTAGTATTTGCTTCTAAATGTAAATAAATATATTTTTATTATTATTATTTTGATGATTCACATAGTTCTCTAATTTTACAGGATGAATTACTACACAATAAAATTTTAGTAAGGTTGTATACAAGTTAGTGGAAAATAAATATTTGGAGAAATAAACAGCCAACACATGGCTTGGTGATAAAAGGATTAAAATCTCTTTGAACACACAAGCCTGAGGGAGCTGGTTTTTTAAGCTGTCCCATTATATTGTGGAAACTGGCCTATACTTAAAAATATCACAATACTTTTAAAAAATCAAAGGATTTTGCAGTTGTCATTTTAAAATATTGAGTTTAAAGTTATTTGCTGTCATCCCCTATCTTGTGTTCCAACTCCAGTGTACATCATACCAATGCTTACAGAAATCAATAAGGTCTTTTTCAATACACATAACAAACACTTTTTCTTTATGTTTTGTGCAAAGGGCTTTAACCTGGAAATAATGAAACAGGGTGGCATTCTGAGCCTAGGACCCAATTTCCACTAAGTGGGTACAATCAAGTCTTTGTCATGATTGCCCTAAATGATTGTTACAAGAGATGGGGATGACAGATGTAAAATACTTTACACATTCACAATCTGTACTGAAGAACAGGTCATACAGAAAACATTAGATCTGTTCTGTGTTATATGCAGAGCTTCCTAAACCATTAGTAAGGGAGTCACTCAAACTGATTTTGGCTAGATCAAAACTGCCTTAGCGGCTATTCCAATGAAGTGTAGTTCTTCTGACTAAAACCAGGAAAGTAAAGTCAGGAATTGATGAGGCATTTAAATAGAGCAATTGCTCAAAAAAAAAAAAAGGGAAGATCAGATGTAAAGTTGGAGAAGTTATCCAATGTAACTTCTACAGCTTTGAATACAGGTTCGTGAACACAGTTTTCTCTTTCAGGCTGAGAAACTGAATTGAGGTAGGTCAAAGCTCCATATCTGAGCAAAGATAGGGTTTGGATTTCAGTTTGGACTTAGCAGAATTTGTACAAAGGTTTCTCACAGTAGTGAGTGGAGTTACATGGGCATCTGGAGTTGACCTTCCTCTACGCGTGAATCCCAGGAGTTAGTGGGGGGAAAAAACAGTAGTAAGTAGCAACTTACGTAACATGTTCAGGTAGCACTTTGGCTAAAGCTATTGTGGAATTAAGAAAGATCAACTCAGCAAATTCGCATTCAGGCTAGGCATGGTACCCAGTCCTGAAGTTTTACAGTTTGAGGGGTTCGTATTAGAAATACCATGCTGGGTTGAACGTATTATGCCACACTACTGAGTCTGACTAAACAGGACTTAAAAACTGCAGTGAGTCTAAAAGGACTAAAGCAGGCCTAGAACAAAGGAACTGCAAATTTCAACTTAGACTCATTGATGCAATTGTATTTCAGACTAAGGAAAATGTAAGCAGAAGACTGAGCGTGTTTGTGAGTGGAGTGTATTTGACATATAACAGGAATCACGTCTAGCTAGTGGAAAGCTTGTTTGCTAAAGTCATTATCACCTCTTCCTGTTATTCTTATACCTAAGCTTTCTGCCATTCTTCTTAAACCTGGAACATATGCCTCAACCCAGCATGTTCTTTTCGCTTTCAAATCCCTCCTATCAGATGCAATTAACTAGATTGCACATATTTTAGGGATAAAAAACAATGGAAAATTAAAGTCCCACACATGTGAAAATCACGTATTAACTTTCTGCACTGATCCCTCAAATAAGTCTTTTTAATACTATGAAGCGATACCCACAGTACTAACAATACAGCCTCTGCCGCAGATTTTATTTAAGAGTGAAAGGAACAATGAGTTGGAAACAAAATGAAAAATGCAAACCCACATTTTCTCCAAGCGTCTCTGTACTTCAGGCTATATGCATTTTATATGGACAAAAGTAATTTTTTATTTCCTAACCTGGATAAATTTTAGAGACAGTTTTTGTGGCTATTTACTGTCTTTCAATCAAAAGCCTATTTTTGTTACAAAAGCTTTAATAAAAAAAATTGTTGATGCTGCAGAAAATACTGCTTAACAAATGGACCACATTCAGGCAGAATGTCGAAAAGAAAACCTCCTTGTGCAGGTGGGTGGTTTCAGAGTTTGCTTCTTTTCACACTAGCAGATACCTGTAAATTGCTCTTCTAGCTCCATATCTCACTCAGTACAGGTGAGTATCATCCAGAGCACTACGCACTCAGCTTTCCCCATCATGTAGTGTGATGTTTTGAAAACTGGTTAAAATCCCCTAGTGGGAGAAAGCTTTTCAGAAAACTTCCATTAAAGTCCCCCCTAGTAGATTACCAAATGGCAAGTACCTGATTGGGAGTAGTAACACCTTGCTTCCTAACAGGCCATTTGTTCCTATGAGCCATTTCTGTTGTACAACTAAGTTAACAGGCAATTATTTTGTTGAAAAAAGGTCTAGTCAGCTTTCATACTGAAGGGTATGCAAATAGGCTTCTCCACAAACCTTAGTTGCAAATGGCTTCTGCCTTACTAGTTACAATAATGTGATTGTATCTTTTGTCTGGAATTGCCACCATATCTGAAGCACTGTGTTTTTGGAAGATTAATATCCTCTATATTAGAAGAATATAAAAAGCTCAAAGTCTCCCATTAATTATGGTGTTTGGATAAAAAGCAAGGGGAAATCTATGACCAAATCTACAACAAGTAATAACAAAACTGACATGTTCAGGAGTTTTTCGAAACATTGCTAATTGAATGATGCAGTGTAAGATGTTACTCACTGTTACTTAACTGTTTTCTACAGTGAAATAATTATTACACAGCTGACCCTCTGTCCTCTGAAATTTCATCTGCAGATGGTTTTTGTGCAATGATCCCAATGAGCCCTAAGAGAACGAAAAAAATCTAAATAATTTTATATCTGGTCTTCATCTGCCAATTGATGTTATCAATGGCAAGAAGCTGAACAAACGCCTTTCAGTCAAACGAATAAACTAGGACCAATGTAGCTGACGTTTTCTGAGAAATACTGACGGTGACTCCCTCAGGCCCGTATTTTGTTCTTTGGAGGGTGTAAGTTGCTGAATCTTAAATGGAGACCTGGGTTTATTATAGGTAGAAGAAAATACTGGCATTTAGATCCATGAAGATAGAAAGATTTCAAACATCAGCTGAAATCAATGAGACTGAAGTGTTAAATATTTCCTGTCTGGAGTCTAGATTTACACATTGTTCCCTAAAGTATTGCTAAACATTTAAACAGATTTATAAATACTAACATTGTTATAATGAGACTAAAGAAACATTTTTTAATAAAAATACTAAAATTAGTTTTCATAGAAGAAAAATTTGGGGTTTAGAATGGTCTTTCATATATCGTGAAGCAACATTAGAAGTTAAGCAGTGTGATAGGTACTGTTTAGTGTGTAAACATCAACATAGTATCTTGTCCAAAATGGTAAAATCCGAATGATACGACAAGCTGTCATTGAAAAAAAGAATGATAGCAGCTATTTCTCTTAAAAGTCTTTAAATGGCAACAAATCCCCATTTCTCACAGTGTCTCAGCTAAACCTTATAGAATTTGTTGTCAAGGTTTATATCCATATTGTATTGTTTTGTGCACGGTTTTCATTTTATCAAGAAAAGTCTGTAATTATGTTTTTTATTTAATTGTCAATGAATAAAATTTTATGGATTTATTTCACAAATATTTAAAATATTTATGTCTGTGGTACAAATGTTGAATCCATGCCTTTCATTTTAATTTAAAAGGTAACTTGCCAGTGAGTAAAATACATGTGAAAATGACACAGATATCTCTGCTTTCAGTCAGCTATGATTTCAGGAACATTAAAGGATGCAGTCAAATGTACTTAAAAAAAAAAACCTCATAATGTTGACAACTGATTATCTAGAGCTTTAGTTGAGCAAATATAATGGTAGCAGTTGTGAACTATGGGACATTCTGGGCCTAAATAAATGACCTAATGACTAGAAATGAAATGCATTCAGATTTTACATGACACCAAACTGTCTAAGCAGAAAAAAATATGAAATCACTATAGGCTCATTTTAGGTATATTGGTTGAGATCAATAATGAAATATTTGTCAAGGAGTGTTCTACCAGATTATTTTCTTCTTGGTTCAAAATTGCTTACATTTTCTGTGTGCCCATCTACATGTTTTCAGAATCAGTCTGTTTGTTAGAAAGATGTTAGGCCAGATACTTCTGAAAGTAAAGCAGTATGCTACCAATTAAGTCAACACAATTTAGCACACCTGAAAATACTGTCTCTCACCAATAATTTAAATCCACATTTATATTTAGCTTAAAAAACAACCAAACAAGATAAAAAACAACCCAAAACTTAAAGAGACTGGATAAAGTTTTCAAATATGGCAAACTTCATAAGTTATAATTTGTTGAGCATGGTTATCGTCCCTGCAAGAGAAACACACAAACCCAAGAATAGACCATAACACCAACAGGCTGTCTATACATATTTCATACTCTATTACCTATCTTCCAAAGATGAAATAGCCCAAAGTTCTTGAGTTCAGTTCTTCCCAGTGACAGTGGAGGTATATCAACCTTTTATATGTGTAAATAATCCACATATTTAAGTGAATAGCCACAATATGTGTAAATATGCTTGATTTGTTCTAAATGAGACTTATGGCCAAAGATGCTGGCTATTCTATTGCCCTCTGCCTCCTCTCACAGCTACCTGGCTGCAGGGTGAGTCATCTCAACTTCCTGATCTAATAGAAAATATAATTCCCAACAACCAAAAAGATTAGCTTGCCATTAGACCAGAAAGATCAATTGATTCATCCAGCCTGTACAATGCTAGTAGATCCAACACAGGAGAGGCAACAGCAACAAAAAGGCAGAAGACTGGGAAGTGTAAGAACACAGATGCTGCCTTTGACAGTACCTGGGTAGCTTTTGGCAGTAGATTCTGGCTTCTGGCTAGGAAGGGAGGAGGAATCTGGTCAAAATAAGGAAAAAAAAGGATGGGGGAAACAAAATGCAACTTGAAAGGCCAATCAGCACACTCTCAAGACAGACCATTCACCTATTGTTGATTCTAGAGAATAAAGTGTTCTCCTAAACTTTCCAATGCGTATTTCCACATAGCAAGGACATTGATAAAACCAGCAATGGCCAGCAAACATTTTGACCAAAAATAGTTCCATTCCTATCACCACTACATCAAGTTGTCAGAACCACTCTTCTGATAACACATTAATGGCAAAGCTCAAAACAGCCTGTTATCCTACTAACTTTCCTTTATGTAATCAGGTAATATATAATTAAGAATTCTATTTAATCTTTCTTTGCCATTATGTTTAAATCACTGACTCCAAAATATACCATACTTATCCTTTATATGGATTTGAAGAGTTTCAAAGAAGCATTTAATTGCAACTGAAAGTGTGGAACGAAAACTACACATCAACTCTAACACCAGAGTGTTTACAGGGGCTTTTCAGTTACAAAAAAGATTTTTTTTCCCCCCACTTTAGAAAGGCGACACTTAGCAGCAGAAGCACTTAAGCCCTAGTGGATCTATTGAGTGCCACAGAATATACTTTCTATGCCTGATTATGGCATGTTTTAGAGGTTACTCTAATGGGTAGTGAGGTTACTTTGGGCATTGCTGTCAGCTTATATCGCAGAGTGCATCTACCACAGGCAGCACAGGAAAAACTGTGTAAAGGAAAACAGGGCAAGTGCTGTGTCAGCAACACATTGCCGTGCTCACTTCTGGGGCCAGGCATGACTGAGGAATATTAAAGAAGGTATTTAGTCTTTTGGAGCAATAGGAGGAAGGTTGGAAATTTATAGTGTAGCAAATTTTGCTTGACTTGAAATATGGAATGAACTGTGCCATGATGCATATACTTATGTATTCTGTTTTACCAATGTGGCATTAGAAGAAAAATATAAAGCCATTAAACTCCAATCTTTAACAGTATTCTGATATTGCAGAATGAGAGGATTATAGCAAAAAAATTCTTATATTTCTGTTGAAATTTTTCTTGAAGGTAGATTGAGTAGGGGATCTGGATCCAGCTCATGGGCTAAAGGTCTAGAGAAAGATATAATTGATTTCTATAATATTTAGATTAGGTCGTAAGCAGGATTGTATATTGGGAAAGACGTAAAAGTAGAGATAGAGTTAGGGTTTAAGTTGGGCCTGACATTTCTAGAGCTATTCTCTTGAGATTTCAACATAAAACAATTTAGGAGCATATCATCTTCATCTCCTCTCAGTCCTGGACATTCTATTCATTTTTTAGGTCAAAATACAAAAGCACTTTTCATACAGCTTGTGCATTCCTGAGCATCACTGGTTCCCAGGCTATGGGAAATGAGGCTAATTATGACCAAATCCAGAAAGAGCAATAGAATTGCAAACACTCAGTCATGTCACTGGTTTTAAGCCAACTGCTCTTGAATTTTCTTTGTTGGATGGAGGAGATATTCCACTGATACAAAGGAAAAACTATGGCTTGGAGTTATGAAAGCATTTTCATACACAGAACAAGTTATTCTACATTTATCCAGTGTTTGGTCATCCAGAGGCATAAAAAAAAAGGAATAAGTGGCTAATCTGCCTCTTGATCTGTGTTGACAGAGACAACTAAGGATGTATGTGTGGTCTGGAGAGTCTGTGCTGAAACACCTAGTGCCAAGACATTTGTCACCACCGCACTGCTCTGGTCTGCAGCCCTGTGTTCAGCCAACTGGTCTGCCCTCCTGTGTGGTCTCCTTAACACTCTTTCTCCAGCTGAGCGCACAGGTGGGGACTTCTCCGTGCAAGATCGTGCCCCTGTACTCAGCACTAGTGCGGCCACACCTTGAATACTGTGTTCAGGTTTGGGCCCCTCACTACAAGAGAGACATTGAGGTGCTGGAGTGTGTCCAAAGAAGGGCAACGAAGCTGGTGAAGGGTCTAGAGCACAAGTCTTACGAGGAGCAGCTGAGGGAACTGGGGTTGTTTAGCCGGGAGAAAAGGAGGCTACCTGAAAGGAGGTTGTAGGGAGGTGGGGGTTGGTCTCTTCTCCCAGGTAACATGCCATAGGATGAGAGGAAATGGCCTCAAGTTGTGCCAGGGGAGGTTTAAACTGGCTATTAGGAAATTTTACTTCACTGAAAGAGTTGTCAAGCATTGGAACAGGCTGCCCAGGGAAGTGGTTGAGTCGCCATCCCTGGAGGTATTTAAAAGATGTTTGGATGAGGTGTTTATGGACATGGTGTAGTGGAGGTCTTGGTAGTGTTAGGTTTATGGTTGGACTTGATGATCTTAAAGGTCTTTCCCAACCTATACGATTCTGTAATTCTGTGATTCTGTGAAGACTGAGGTCGAAGGACAGCAGAGGGAAGCAGCCACCTCAGAACCCTCTTCCAGGTTCCTGAGCTGTGCAGATGGTTCCTCCTCCACCAACTTCTCCTGCTTGCTTAGGCTTAATCCCAGGAGTCCCCAGGTGGAGAGACTGCATATGGGGCTATGAGAGGAACTAATGGGTGCTCCATGGTTCCTGGCCCCAAACTGACTGTCACACAAGCAGCATAACTGCCTATAGGGTACACCTGTAGGCAACAGCAGTATAGTAAATTCTCACAAATTTATCCATTGTGTGATCTCTTTGAAGAAACATGGTCAGAAAATTTACAGCCAGTCTTGGTATTTGTATCAAGAACTGAAAAAGTAGTCAGCATTAATAGCTTGTGACTTGGTTTTCTACCACTTTTTAAATTTTTAAAAATGTATTTATTGTTTGCTTTGTTTTATTTTGAGAAGTGGAAAAAAGCAAGTTCATGGAATGTAAGGTGAGAGGTGACTTCATCTAAACTCAGTCATGGTTTCTCCTGAGAACAGAAACACTGCCAGTACTGCCTTATATATGTCATACAAGCTAAATTATAACTGTTCCTGGTCAGATTATTTGTAGCTGTGTGAAGGATTTATACTCTTCTCATTCATTACTTATTTAGAATCACAAGATCATATGAATTTTTTCAAGTTACTCTGAAAATCCTCATGTAAAAATTTTATATATATAATAAATTCCTATTAATTAACTGTATCTTAATTTAAATAACAATGGACAAAGAATATCATTATCAGAAATACTTGTAATACACACAGTTTCCATCCATGAAAAACTACTGATTCATTCATATTCACATTGTCCATTCGTCTAATTTTGACAGTGACATCTCTCAGTGGCATTGAGCATAGCACCCCTCACTTTACAGTGAAATTAAGTATCCACTCAACACTAAATTGCTTGGCTGTTATTCGACCGTGTTCACTCTTAATGCTTTTAAAATCCATTAGCTTTCATGAATCTTATCTCAGATTGACAATGTTGTTGTACAGAATGAACAGTTACCACTAAGTCAACTGGAAAACAAAACAAAACAAAACAAAAAAGTTAGCTGTGAAAACCTGAGAGTTTATATGTATTGATCAGGAAATGCCTGCTACAAATGCTAAGTGTAAAACCACATAAAAATGTAGGAACATCAATACATTTCCTGGGCTCAAATAATGAACGTTTGTACCAGGGTGCTCTGGGTTCCTCAGAATTACTTTTTCTGTTTTCACAGAGAATTGAAGGAAGAGACTGATGTCTGGTATAACTGATTAGGTATTAACATTAGCTGAAGATGTAATGAGGGGATAATGATAATGTGTATGATTTATTATAGCTATATACACTGCATAATGTTACACCAACTAAACAATTATTACTGGCTATATTAGCTCTCTGCATTGAAGCTGATCTCATGCTTGATATACGGGAATTTATTCATGTCACAAAATCTAAACTGAACAGACCAATCTATTCCATACAATTTAAACAAGACGTGCATGTTTTATTAGAAATTACACCATAGTAGAGAAGAAACTTGTGAATCACCCCTACAATATTAGTCTCTTTCATTTGCGAGATGGGCAGATAATTTTCTCAAATCTTAGGGTAAAGTAAGTACAAATGTGTTTTGACTTCAAAAAAATAAGTAACTATTCCTTCTCAGAGGCCTTTTATATTCTATAGAATTCTAAAGATGCTACAACAACAACAAAACCCCCCAAATCTTTAAGTATAGCTTAAACGTATGCTTTTAAGTTATTTGGATTTTGAATAGACCTGGCTCCAAAATAAAGCCCCAGGGCTGTACAGGCTGACCTCATGGACACTCAAACCCAGACCAGGCTCCTTAGCTTACCAGAAACTCTCTAACAAGTTCAACCAAAGGCATAATCTGAACTCTTCTAAATTTTGAAACCTTTGGGGAAGTTCATATTTGAATCATAGCTCCATTATCTTGGACTGATCTTTAATTTTTAAGAGCTATCCTAAGAAAAATTTTCAGAACCATATATTCTAAGAAAAACTTCATGTAAGAGATTATCTTCATGAGATGATGTAACAAAAGCTATTACATTTTCCATGTTAAAGGACTTAAGCTCATGGTCTACTGTTGCTGTGACACACCTAATGGCTGCCATATTGCAACCTTGTTTCTTGACAATAATTGTTAAGAGTTCAGAATCTCCATCAGTATAAATTGGCTGAAATTGGTTTATAGCTCTTGATCCAAAATTCAATCTCTTTCAACAATATAAGTATAGAATTTTTTATACCATGCTCTGTGAAATAATGGAGTGTCCCTGAAAAAAAGATGTGTGGTATAGCAAGAAAGTGATAGAGATTTGGGCAACAGGATTGAAGTCCTGGTTGTGGGATGGTCATGTTGATTGAAAAGATGCAGGAGGAATAGCTTGGTGTCCTGGTATAGGTTTACATCATAGGAGAGTAAGGCAGGAGAGAACACGTGTATAAAATTGTGAAAGTAGGAAAACAGTGCAGATCATCAGCATGAAGTCTGGGTCCTAGACTGGATAGGGGCAACATGCATACATAAAACCCAGACATTGTCACTGCTCTTGCTGCTAGTGGGAGAACAGTCTGTCTCTACTGCTCCTAACAATGCCTTGCTGCTGCTACTGCTGTGTACCAAACCTCTAGAAAGAGTGCAGACATAGTACTAACCTTGTACTCAGTTAAATTTAGAAGCATTCACATATGTCTGTTCTCTCTAGGATTAGGAAAAAGGAACTTTCCCTAGTGGGTATGGTTAATGCTACACATGTTAATGCTACACATTGGAGTAGCAACATGTCAATACCTAATGCGGGAAAAAATGAAATTAGACTAAAAGTGCTATGGAAGAACGAGTAAGAAATGAGCGAAAAGGGTGAAGGGTGAAGGTTTGTTTTTTTTTTTCTTTTTGTTTTTTCTTCTCCTTTGTTTGCTTTATTAAAATTAGAAAAAAAAACCCTGTGTGTGTAACAGACTTAGTCTTTTAAATGGCAGCATTTCTTTTAGTTTAGGACCTGGTCTTAGAAGCACATTCCAACAAATGCAGAGCTTACTGTCAAGAGAAATCAACAGCTTTCACAACACTACTATATTCTATACTGTTTATCAACAATACCCTTGCTAAACAAATTCTGTGTGTTAGGTAGGTTTTAAGGTTTGTTGCTTTCTTTACACACACACACACACACACACACTTTATTAAATAACACCCATAGGGAAAAAATATACATGTAAAAGCTCACACACTGCATGCAAAAACCCCACAAGTCCAGAAAATCCCTAACTGAAATGATTTCAATGTTTCTACTGATGAAATATTACTAGTGTTGGTGGCAACAAAAATAATCCAATTAATAATTTTACACAGCTCAGCCATAAAATCAATTGATTTTTTCACTCTCATTCATCACCTTTGCTCCTTACAATCCCTGTTGTAGTTGTCCATGCGGAAGTGAGGAATTACTGATTGATTGAGCAGTTCATTTGCATAAAAAGAGTGAGCAGTAGTTAGACAACAGGTTGATAAAACTTAATAAAAAAAGACTGTTAAGCTCCCAGAGATCAAGTTCAAACTGAGCCAAGGGGTGGTTAACAGAAACTAGCACTTTGATAATTTGCTTCCTAGTGTAGACATTATTTATTTATTTTTAAAATATGAATCTCAAGATTTAACATATTTTTCTGAGTAATGAGTTCCTCGTAGGAGGGAGAATATTCCCCTGAAACCAACTTTGAATCTGCTGAATCATCAAGATAAGATAGTGATCTCATACACCAACAGTCATACTAGGTAACACGAGTTTGAGTAGCAAAGTTATAGAGTATTTCCTTGCAGCAGAAGGCAAGTAACTTACCTGTGCCTTTGGACAGTTTAAGAGACTTTGTTTATAGATAAAGAAAAAGAAAGACATAAAATACTTTACTTAGCATAGGCTACACTTGCCTAGCTCTATTTCTAATAAAATTAATAAAGGTTATCCTTAGTATGCAGGTATCAAAGAAGAGGATATACCCCTAAGCTGTAGTTCATTCTCCCCCTGCTTGAACTGGACTGGGAACTGCTGAACAGGAACATAAGTGAATGCTCACTTCACTGATCCTTGAATATGGGCTTCTTAAGACAAATTTGGCACTATGCACTAAATTTATGATTTGTGAAAATATCCTTATTACTTCCTATATAGCTAGGCATAAGCAAAGTTTCCTGTGAAGCTGCATACTAAGGGAGAGTTTTGGAAAATTTCAGAAAAAAGCCTAACTATAAGTATAGAGCATCAAAGTCATATCATCCCAAACTTCAGCTTTCTGTATCCGCCACAAGACATTCGCATTGATGTAAGTATACTACTAACTGGCTCTCTCTTGCAATAACTGGAACAAATCTCCTGGAGATAAAATGCTTGTATATATGAAGCTGCTTTCATAGCATTTTTTGTGATTGATAAGTTTTCCCAAGTCATCTTTTTTACCTTAACTTTCAGCTTTTTCACTGAGCATCTGTTAGCTAAAATGAAGCCTATAATAAACATTTATGTCCCTCTTTATGCTGATTGTTGTTTACACCTATGTGGCAAGGCTGTAGGAATATATTGAATATTTATGTAGCAAGAAATTGCACCTCCAGCCTATTAAACACTGAGTGGAGCAGCTGGGATTCTCTAAATGCATTCAGGCCACTAGCTGTATCCATTATTTATCTACATTACTAGCTGCATTTGCAAAGATTGTTCACTCTTTCTCCTCTAACACCTGATGAAAGCTGAATGGGAGCACATCCTTTTTAACCCCCTCAACATCCTCATCCATTTTGAATTACATTCTGGTTTGCATTCTCATTATGATGAAGTAGCAATTTGAGAAAGTCAAAACCACTACATGCTTTTTAAGAGAAAGATGCTATTATGGAGCCTACTGGTTACTCTTAATAATTATCCATGTTACAAAAGCACTAGTCAGGGACACTTTTGTTAAGTAATCTATTGTGTACTTTAGTAATTCTAACCATTGTATGAGGTAGGCCTTGTCCCAAGAAAGTCACAATCTAATTTAAGACAGGAGTTAAAAGCATGGCATCAGAGAGGAGAAGGAAAAGGGAAAAAATGTAAGATGTGTTGGTTACATGGATTTACTTCAGAAACGATTTATGAATCCATTACCTGGCAGTTGTATTGAAATGATTGCAATAATAAGAATGTTATTTTATTCCCTTTAAAATTTCCTATCTATGCAAAAGTATTTAAACTAGTAATTTAATTATTTTTTTCTGCCTGCATGTAAATTTGATTCTGTCAAGGCTATTCCTAATGCTGAGTGAAAGTATTCAGCATTGAAAAGGTAAGAAGAGAGAAAAGAGTAAATTGTTTCAAGTCCATAAGACTAGCTGTGAGATGAAGAGCAGGCTTCAAAGTCAGCTACAACTCCTTGATTCTGGCATTTTCCAGCTACATGGTTTGTAACAGAAAATCTGAAATACAGCTCATGCTTCCTAGGGAGAAATAAGATCAGGAAACCTGATTACAGACTCATATTGTTGCAGCGCAAGTTATTGTTTTAGGGGATGAAGATGACTGTGGAGATTAAAGGCAAGGAGACTAGAAATGTCTGGTAGTAAACCTATGTTGTATACATGTATAGCAAAAGATAATAATCCATAACATATTTGATATTTCACATCAGTGATTAATACACCTGTTTGCCACTTTGCCCAATTGAACAAATCAATGCTGTTCTCTTCAGTGTAAATTACAAGATTTTGTCAGATGGTTCCTCTCTTCTTAAATGATACCTACTGTCTTTTGTAGCATTAGTGCTAGGCTAGCAACATGTTATCTCCCGCATAGCTTCTACATGTATTTCTGTAATGCAAGGTAGACTTTTTTAGAATACATATATTTGGCAATACTTTCTATATAGTTAAAATATCCTTGTTTTCATTCATCTTGTCCTAGCTTTTTATCAAAAGTTTTATAACCAGAGCAGTTCCCTTTTAACAAGCTAATAATACCCCCTGCAAATCTTACATATAAGCAAAAGAGTCTCCAAAACTGAAATCTAGAAGTTTAAACATTTATGTAGCTCAAAGGTGAGCAATGAAGAAGCATACACATTGATCTATGCTAAGGCTTAATCTGTGTTAGCACAAAGCCTGTTGTAAGGCTTTGGCATTTTTATACGTATTTCAGCAGTGCTTATAGTTGGGTTATCAGCATAGCATTCTGCACTGACGGCTTCATTTTGTGTTCCCTGTAGCATAAAGTGAGCTGCTGGCAGACAACAGTGCCATTGGTCTTTCTTCCAGAGATCCCAAAATCCTTTACAGACATCAGTTAAACATTTCAAATCCCAGACATATATTTCACTATGCTAAACTTGTTGCTATGGACCTTAACTGAAACCCTGATCAAGACATACTCAGTTGTTTGGGTCAAGGAAGATAAAAACAAAAGAAAGTACACAACAGTCTTGAACGTGTCTATAAATCTCTTCTCACTGTCTCAGGCAAGGAGATATAAGAGCACCCACTTCACCAAAAAAAAAAAAAAAAAAAAGAAAAAAGAAAAAAAAAGCTAAGACAAAAAAGATGAGCAGTTTGGGTGAGGTTAGAGAATATGTCAGTGACAGAAACAGGAGGAGAAAATAGGCCCATTGTTCTGCTTTATCCATCAACTCATTCTTCAATAATGGGACTTCACACTGTCCCACACTTAACGGCCATGAATCATATTGTCATTGCTATTACTCAGTGTTGCCTAGAACAGCAGTTGTTTCTACCTGGATACTGTTTTCTGCTTCTTGCTTTTTCTTTCTTATAAAATCAATATGATAGGTATTTCCACCTTTTTTTAATGAATGCCACCACTTAAAATTTTAAAAAATATTTCTGTCATCATGAAAAACACAGTTTCTAGAACAGATAGTTTGAAAGCATGTGCTCATACTTATGAACAAAAAATGATCTGTAATGTGATTAGATACTGTACATTATTATGTGTATTTAGTAAAATGTTATGATTGGCTGCAGTAGGATAGTGCCAGATCTTTCTCTTGAGCAAAGTCAAAAGAATATCATGAATAAAGGGCAAGAAAACAATCTACCCTGCAAATATCTCCAGAACTTTAAATTTGCTTTAATTTTGGACCAAATTAGTTTGGACCAAATTAATTTTGGACCAAATTTTGGACCAAATTTGGACCTCATTTAATAATGAGTGTGATCTCAAAATACCAAAAACTTTACCTTAGAGTTTTCTCTTTTGATAGGTTCCTTACATCAGAGAATAGTTCATAGTTTCTTACTGATTTCTTCACAGTACTTGTATGCTCATAATCTAAAACATCAACAAAAGTCACTCCATTGTATCAGAAACAGTAATCCAAGAATTTCAAGGTCACCAGAAAAAATCTTGACAGGAGTTTGGCCGCTCTCAACAATAGAGATAAGATTTTGCTGTAGCAGTCAAGCATCACTGATCATAAGTTGAAAACTAAATCAAATCTGTTAGTGGCCATACAAAACCAATGATTCTTCTCATATTTTAGTCAAACCTCAATTTGCATTCATTTTATAGCAAAGCATATCCAGAAAGAAGTTCAGGGTGTTATGTGGTCTATTCCTTTTCCTCAGTTAGGTGTGTGCCATTACTGACAGATACACATTCTAAGTAGAATGTAATGTTTAACTCCACATGGGATGCTATTCAGATGTGTTTATGCACTGCTTTCTTCTAAAGGTCTGAGATTATAAACAGATAGTATAAACAAGGGTAATGAACTATCCTATACTCCAACACTGATAGACAGTAGAATGCTACTTTTAGTTTCCATTCAAACTGAATGGAAACTTTATTCACCTGCTCACAACAGTTCCTGACAGAGTCAACATCCACTTCACATGGACACATACATATGCATGTAGAAATAGGAAGAATTTAAACCTAGGTTAAATTACCTGATATAAAGCACAAAGGCTGTATTGCATGAAATTAGGAGGATGAATTTATTTAAGATCAATCTATCTCACACTGTCCCTATATCTAGAAATGATATTACTAGAAATCATATTAAATGTAGTCCATTTTTGTTTAATTCTTATTAATCTCAGAAGCAGGTTCCAGAACCTTATTAGCTTATTCATTTCTTTCTCATGTAAAGTTCATTAGTAGAGGTTTGATTTCCACTATGTGTTTGGTTTTTTACTTGTTTCTTTCATTGCATCTATTATATAATCATAGCTAAAAATCAATGAATTTTTCTAGTAAGACTTGTTAATGAAATGACTTTCATTATACAGTGATTCCTCACCTTTAATTTATTTATGGAATTCTCGGAAATGTACTTGCTCTAGTTCAATTCAAACTTTAATAGTGTGTCAGTTCAGCTTAACAAGTGATTCTCTGCATTTAGAATCCAGTTTCTGTTCTTTGCTGGTCTTAGTTTCTTATGTGATTCTTATGAAAGCTCAATATAAAAGCATCTGTTGCTCCTCCATGAAGGTTTAAAATGTCATGCTTTTGTTGTGTATGTTTAGTTATGGATGGTATGTTGTTTATGGTATGTTATGTATTTATTGCTTTTAGTCCTGATCGTACTAGAGGAGAATTCTTATGATAACATATTCTAGGAAGACATTTCAAAGAGGCATGTCAATTTCTGCATAAATGCCATCACATTAGAAAGAATTAAAAAAATTACAATACTAAAGCAAATCATTGATTTTTCTGAGACAATGCAAACAGCAGACAAACAAAATGTGTGTCTTTCCTAATGGACCTCTTCAAGGACTTCTTAAAAGTCTTAGATTTTCTGGCAATGCAAATAACAAAAGACAATAACAAGTAATAACTAGTGGTAGAAACATATATTGTACTCATCTGGCAGTGTAAGGTCTCAGGATTTTCCTGAGGTTGCCTTGGCCTGAGATGGTTAGCTTTTTAGGTTTTGCAAATATATGTAGCCACTGCATAACGAACAATAGCCCTTGAAGTTAACTTGGGATGCTGACAACTCACTGCGACACCCCACCAACTCTGTGCTCCAGGAACACTGGCATTGGCAGCCTAAGAATGCAGAGGGATATTAGAAAAGGCATAGGTATTGGTAAGTTTTCTTTCATAACCATTTTTAAAATACTATTATTAAGGAGGTTTTTCTGTATTAATTTGTACTACTAGTATTATTGCAACTAGATTAGTAATAGCTGTTTGTTGTGTTTTAATCAGATTACTAGGATTTTAATTAGGATGAGAAATTATTGGCTCTACATATAACGTGTATTATATTTTTGCTTATAACACTATTCTGGGTGTAACATTGGATGCATATATACTAAGAGCCTTGCAAACTTAAAATCATTATTTACATGCAGTTGAATGTGTGTACACCAATATAGCCCTACAGTACATGGTAGTCTTCTGAGCAATAGTGTGCCCTAAGTAGTATGAAAAGTTCTGGTAAGGAATTTTTCAACATAATAATGTTCTTCATTAGAAGTCTGCAATTCCTCTAAATCAAACAAATTAACAGAGAAGGTTAGTTTCAGAATGTTTTTACTAGAACAAAGCAAAGAGAGGTCACAATTATTTGAAGAGCTAATTAAAATATTTTCAGCATCTTTTTTACCACATCAAGATGTAATTTCTTGTATTATAAAGTCTACTAACTTCTTCTAGTCAAGCTGCTTGTCTTAGATTTCAGAGCAACCATCTCTCAGAATTTTATCATGATTACTGCATGTTTCCATAAAACCTGAACTACTGAAATTATTTTTCATGAGAATCATAGCATTACCACTTTCAGGCTCTTTTATACATACATGGGATTTAAAAAGTGCTTAGGGAGGAAGCTAAGAATGTTATATGTTCCGCACAGGCTTGTGCACAGAGATCTGCAAGCATATGATTTTGTTCCAGGCAGAGCCCAGCTCCATGGTTGCTGAAACCTCTGAATCTAGTCTTCACAGCAACCTCAGTCAGGGCTGCCCTGAAACCACATGCACAAACCCAGATTGTCCATGTATCTTACAAAAGTCTATCCATTTATCCTTAATGTCCTTAAGAAGTACAGAAATTATGTCTCCCAAATTTTAAACATAGGAAAGTAAATACCGGAAAGAAATGCTTTTGACCACGATAGTACAATGCCTGTTGCAGAGGTCTGACCTAAGACGTACTCTATGAGACTTTCTTTCTGTGAGTATTCAGAAAGAAAATTAGGATAGCAGTCATATTATTATTTTCATTCTTTATTCATGTTTTGATATTGCCCAGAACTCAATTAAAATCAGGCCCCATTATACTGAGCACAATCAAAACTATATATCAGAGGAAATTTTATGCCACACGAATGAAAAAGTCTTTAATTGTGCTTTTCAGTGTTGCATATACAGTCTTGCAATAATTTCTACTGAGATTGTTTTTATTCATAAATGGTCAGGCCAGTAACATTTTTAAAATGGAAGGTTTTATTATGGAAGAATAAATGTCATTCTCCTGCTTACAAAAAAGCAGCACAGAAAACCAGGTCAGGCAAAGCCAGTTCTGAGAATTGTCATTCTAACACGATTACTTTGATTATCTGTAATCAAAAAACCAGCCTCAATTATCTGTAATCAGAGCTGTTCAAAATGTTTGTAATAAAGTCTTAAGCTCCACTGGACCTGGGAACATTTTAGTACTTTAGAAAAATCAGGCATGCCCTCTGTGTTGGTAACTTTGGGGACACGATGATGCAAATGGTGCAGTATCCTAACCAGCATTATTTAGAGTATGCATTACCTCATTTACAATTTTTTAATTTTTATATTTAATTCACTGTCTGACATATGCTCCTCCTTCTTGATAAATCTGATCAGTATCCCTGCTAAATCTCTTCCTTTTCTACCTTCACAGACACTCCTGATTTTCCTTCCAGCACCTTTATGCCATTCTCTCTTAGGCTTTCTCCATCTTCTAAATTCTGTCTCTGTTCCTCACATGGAGAGAGGAGTAAGTTCAAATGAACCTTCTACTTCACCTGAACCAATTTCCCTTTTCTTCTTGGTTTGTCCCTCCCCATATTTGTGGTTACTGAAGATGTGATAAAATCCAGAGTGAAGATCCTATTTTGCAAAGATTTTAAACCAAGGGTCACCGCGCTCTGGAATTTTTTTCAAGAGATCAGAACAAACTTTTAAAATGCTAAAATATATAAATGTGCAATAGATAAGAAGGAACTGCTATAATCAGACAAGTCTTTCACATGCTGCCCATATGTTTGTATGCGTCTGGAGGACATCTATCCCTTGGGGCAGTTTTATGAGGGAAAGAGGAGGATTGCAAAGGTTCAAAATGAAACATGATGGAGTACACAGTTCGCGTTGTATGACCAAGGAAACACTGAATACCTCCCACCTCTTCTGCCACTAGCATACCTGCACCTAGTTCCACCTTGCGTAATATTCTAGTTGGATATTGCTGGAGATGAAACACAATACTCATGTCAGCCCAATGAAAAGCAAGGAATAGGAGTACCTTAGAACACCTCTCTCTTCATGTTTATGGTTGCAATGAATCAGAGAGAACTTTCTTTGAAAAGGGAAGAGAAAAGGAGGAAGAAGAAAACTAAATAAAAAGATCTTTCTTTTTCTTAAGGAACAAAACCTGTATATATCAAATGGTAGATCTGCTGTAGATTCCTGAGGTAATTATGTTTTTTTCAGCTTCACCATATACTCATATGGCATAGGAACAAATGCATTAAAAACACATTGATCAGGGAGTTCTTTGTGTATTTATCCTGAAAATCATCAGCTGGAAATCTATATCTTTTTTGCACTGGGAGGGGTCATACACTCAAATATTTCCAATGTAGTTCATTCTTATTTTCATTCTTCTGATTCCCAGTTTGAGCTATCTAAAATTAGTTATGTGCAGCATGATTTCTACATCAGCCATTAACAATGCTCATTATTTAATCCATCTCTCAAATTGTATTTAATGGAGACTTAAAGCAATGGTTACAACTGTCACCAGGGTGCCCATTCATTACATATTTCACACGCAGAGAGAATTTTGTTTAATCACCACAATTTTTCTCTATCAATTCAATTTGCATAAGGGCTGGGCAAGTGAGCAGGATGAAAAATTGAATCCAGCTAATGTTATTGATTAAGAAGATCTGACCCCCAAACTAAGCTTCATTAATTATCCTGGCTTCCACTCTAGAAAGCAGAAATTTGAAAGTTTTCATTACATTACTTCATTGCATGAAGTATCAATATCATTTATGATGTCTATATCATTACAGGCTCATTAACTGCATGTAGTCTTTAACGTGACAGGTACTGTGTCATCACCTTATACATGATGATGCAATTTGAGAGTAAATACAATCCTGGAAGTATCTAAGTTTTGGGATTGCTAAAACTGTACAGTGATGTCTGCAATACTAATCCAAAGGAAGAAGAAAATTGGTTAAGGACTCTGCTTTAGCATTTAGGTGTCTTGCAAACCAATTTTCAGAATAGCCCACAAATCCTACTGACTTCATCTACGAGACATAGGCACCTAGAGCACCAACTACTAGCTTCCAGTGGATTTTCTACACCAGACAAATGTGCTAGACAATGCAATGTTTTCAATAATAAATATTTTAGTTTTTTACTTGACACAAGAGGAAGAAAGATTGAATATGTGACTCCAGTGCACACTCACAACTGAGAAAATTGAAGGGAAAAAAAAAAAGCCAAAACGCATAAGTATCTCTTTTTGCTTTAAATATGTCTTAATTCTGCAACATATACATTAATGATTAATTATAGGGTGTAAAGAACATTGCTAAATGACTTCAGAGGTAACAGTACAGCCAAATCCAGGATTCCATATAAAGTTTTATTTTCTACCATCTTGAAGTGTATTCAGAGTAAACTGCTTATCTTCTGTTATTCTACTTATTAGATGTTTAGGATATAACTGGCTCTTAAGGAGCCTTACATCCTGTTGCTGAAATGTCAAATGGTCCCCAAACATGTTTTTGGCTTTGAACACAGACTTTTCTGTATTTATTTCTGGTGTATGCTGACTCCAGCACTTTCATTGCCATTAACACGATGTTAAGTGGGATGATTATATGTTCATTCTTTTCAGAAAACTGTGTAATTGTCCATGCAAAGCATGCTTGTGCGGATTTTTTTATATCGAATAAGAAAAAAGAGAGATGCATAGCAGACAAAATAGGGGCATTTAACTCTCTCAGAAACAAACATAAAATATTGATAGCTTTTAAGGGAAATGCATGTGATTTTGCCAACTGAGAAGAGACAGAAAATGACACTTAGGCACAGATTATGCTCCAACAATCCATGGACATGTAAAAGCAGCCTAACATCAGTCGTTCTGCTTCTACCTCAAATCTTGTTTTTCCAGTGTGAATTATCCCGGTGGATTTCCCTGCTTGCTATCTATCACTCAGGAGAGCAGGAGTGTTACGTAGAAAGCTCAGGAGGTAAGTACCTTCACAACCTCGAGCTTCAAATATACTAGCAGGTAAATAACTATGCTTAAATACTACTGAACCACTCACCAGATTAACTCAACTAACAATTCATATTTCAGACTATCTAAAAACATACCAAGGTCTCTGCTCTTAAAATAAGCTGAGCATTCCTTTGAGCTACCATTTTATTGACCATCCTAATTGTAGCATCCACTGGACTGAGGTTAAAATCATCAACAGGTAAGAAAAGGTAAGAAAACCAAGTCAGAGACATATGGAATAGTAATAGTTCTTTTGAGCTCTTGCAAATATTTTCCAGCCCTGACTAATTATATACTCATTCACCCAACAGGGCAAATTATTCATTAATTGTTAAACCTCATTTCTTGTAATGCTTATAAAATAACAAATGTTTGGTTAATAGATTTTTTGAACTCTCTACCCTGTTTGCAAAAAGAAATTTTAGTGCTGACATTATGTGAAGATGTCAAGAAAAAACAAACCCCACGTTCGTTTCCCTCCTAGCTTTCTTTCAATGACTAGTGCTGCCATTTTAATTTAGAAATTAAAAAAACCTGTAGTGCTTGCTTAATTTTCTGAGACATTTTGATTCAAATAAAATGCTTTTTTTTTTAAACTTGGGCTAAAATCTAGAATTTTAAGAATTTTTGTGAAATTTCATTTTTCCTTGAATGAATTTCAACAAATTCACAGATGGCCCTAGAAAAGGGCCTTGATATTCCAATGGCAGTTCCCCCAGTAAGAAGCTTACTTCAACAGGAATTAGTAACAGAAAATACAAAATTTAACTAGGTCTATGAATGCCCTACTGTTAGAAGGCTTAAAGGGAATTAAGTTCTCCTCTGCCTTCAGGGGAGAGAGGCCAGCTCTATCTATTCTTGTTTGTGAGACTTACCACACCCGTAATTCCACATCCTGCAGTCCTCTTCAGTAGGAACTTGTACACATCCTGCGTGTGTGAATGATAGATGGTTACTGATAATACAAGCAGGAAAGCCTTGAAACGTATGCTGCGGAGTAAAGGTATCTCTCTCACCAGATGTGAATTCTTTTTTGACTAAATTCCATGAGACAGGTTGAAAAGCTCCATGCGTAAAAGCAACAACTCTGTCCTCAAGAGCAGGGGTATTGGCTAATGGCATGTTTTGCTCTGGCTTTCTCCCTGGAGAACCAGAACTTGGCACAGGCTGAGCCCAAGAGAGAGGAATTCATATTGAACTCAACTGAATTGCTCACATCAACAGAGAGACGTTTCCAGATTTAGCTGCAAAGTCGCTCCCAGTATAATAGGTCTGACTGGACACTAGTCCAGACAACCACAAACCTAATTTTACAGATAGATCCAGGTAGCCTGGTGGTAGCCAAACTGATGTCTCTCTCAGCCGTAGAAAAGACAACTTCACATTAAAACCATGTCTGGTGTTCTAGATTTATCCAAACTGGAGCAGACATGGTCCAATTTCCCTCACCATTAGAGCACAATTTTTTGTGACTAACACTTAATACCTGAGCAAGCCAGATACTTTGCGATTGGTCTCCAGAGATAACCAACACCCTCAAGCTCTGATTCCATTTTGCTTTATTTACTATATGCAAATATACAGATAGTTATCCCACTTCTTTTGATTGTGTCCCCCTCTTTCCTCCTTTCTTTATCTTCTCCTGAGTAACAGGGATCTATACAGCCAAGAGATTCTTAATGGCTATTTGTGCGGAAAAAACACCTGCAGAATAACTAAAGAGGTTGTATTTTAAACACCAGAGTGAGAAGTAAGAATACAGCCCAAGGTGAGGGCTTGAACCATAGATTTTGTTTAGTTTTTCGAAAAACAGATCTTAAGAGAGTTTCATTGCAGCCATATTGGCACCTGGCAGGAAAGTTGTGTATTTTATCAAGTCCTGTATGGAAACCCAATTAAATAACACTTAATATTTACATTACAGAACTTTTGCTTCTCCTTCCAGAAGAAAATTTAGGAATTTTATATTACTTTTTTTCTCTTGGAATATTTTAATTTTAGGAAAACAACATAATAGAACAAGAAGCAAAATTTCCAGGAAAATGTGGAGACATATGTGTGAGCATGCATATGTTTCTAACTTCAAGTCCATAATTTACATCTATTTGAAAAATAAACAGTTACTGATTCCTTGTACAAAACACAGGAAGGTTAAAGATCATAGTATACAGAAGTTAAACTTCAGTTTAACTGCAGCGTGTAGGAAGTCCTAGTTCTCTTCTCTTTAAAGAAAAATTATGGGACTTCAATGGTTACTGGACCCACTATACTGGGTTTCTCTCTCCTTACCTGATAGGTAAACATGACTTCTCATTCTACCCTCCAACAGACAGTTACCTACATCTCACCATCTTCAGACAAAACAGGAGAGAACCAATTCTTTGCAGGAGACATGGCTGGGAATTCAGATGGAGAGCCTGGAGGGAGAGGGATTTGCTGGAGCTGTTGCTGCAGACTTGCTATGCTGGCAGAGCTCTGGAGGGATAAGTGGAACAGCCAGAGGTATTACATCCAGCACTGACAGATATGTGTGGGGTCTCAAACACAGGAAAAGCAGACTGTACTGTAACTGGAAAGTGAGGTAAATTTGAGCAGAGCCAGTTGCTCACTAACGTCCTCAATTACTTCAGAAACATCAGATTAACACATTTTATAAAATAGAGGGGGAAATGCTTTAAGTACATCCGTTGAACTCAGTGTACAGTAAAGTTTGCTTACAGGCTTGAGCCTCAGGAGAAGTCAGAGTTCTTTGAGAGCTAAGAGAACATCTTTGTTTCCTTTATGTTTCCTCTGCCAAGAGTCAACAAAAGCTCAGCTAAAAAGAACCAGCCAAAATGTCATTCTCTGTGTGACTAAGAGAGGTGAGGAGATTTGCACTTCGAATAGTAATAAGCTACAGACGCCATTCCTAACTGAGGGCTTTATTCCCTCCCAAGATGGATTTTTTTGCTCATTAAGCACCTAAGGATCCTGCACCTTTACATTAGGGTGTTTCAGAAGATAGAGATCAGTCTAGACAAAGGGTTTATAAGTTGTATATGTATTTTCTCACAAAGACCTTTTAAAGTCATCCAAATATTTCCTGTTTAGTCTGTCTCCTGATGAATCTGAGACCATGTTATCCCCTATGCGTTAGCAGTGTTGTTGATTAAAGCAACAGGATTATTGATAACAACATTTAACATGAGCAGGATTTGCAAATTCCAAAATTTCAGTTAGACCAGCTTCCTAACCAAGTCAATTAGATTCGCAGGGCCAAATTTGTATCGGATATCTTCAATACAGTTTCTCCGAGGTGGCATTTGCTCAGATGTTAGATAGCAGTGTCAAATTTTGATTTGGTCTGCAATAGATTAGTTCCAGGTTCATTCAACTCTTGAAATCCATCCTGGTCTTTCCTCTGCTAAACAATGATGGAAAAGGTCATGCCAGGTATAACTGTATTTGCTTTGATAGATGGCATCTAGGATATGCTTTGGCTCACAGTTTAACCATGACCAACATTCTTCTTTTGCACAGAAGTAACTGTAATAAATTAAATTAATGTTATATGCAGTCCTGTTCAAAAGTTTACAGAAGGGATATTACCTCTCTTATAAAATCCAACAATGATTAAAATCAGTGGTTACAAAGACTGGCATTACACTTAAAGAGGCAGTCAAGAGAAATGATAGGTCAGAACCTTTAGGTATAGCTTTAATTCATAAACTCTATATTAGGCTCCTCTATGCGAAATATCTACTCAAGGCACCTTTTTGTCCTGGTCTTGAAATCTATCTGTAAAATCAATTACCCCATCACCCCATGGGAGCTGACTGAAGGTCTCTCACTCATTGACCTTAGTATACTGTAGGGATCTGATAAAACAACTGAGGATTGACCTGTCAGGATGGCTTTGTCAGATAAAGTTGTCTTCCTCCTGCCACGTCAATAGAAGGGTTAGTCTGCTTCGATACTTCCACAAACTGAACTGAATAGTCTCAGTTTGCATCTGCTGTGGTTTAGTCTTCTGTGGTAGGATGCAGTCTGAGACAAAAATATAAATTTATGTGTCTGGATGCAAGTTTTTCCACATGCTGTAGGTATTTTGGGTCACATTATTGTCAATGGATACCTAGTCAGTATAGTCAACAGAGTCTGAACAGCAATGGGATTGCCCTGAAGATAGTAATTGAATTACTGACTAAATCATCCTCACAGATGCACATACAATTCTCCTTTGGATTTGTTGGTTTGTTCAATGTTTCTGTGTCCGATGTGAATACAAACAAGCAAACAAACCATATGCCCAATCCTTCTGTAAGTACATACAGTAACCACCATAGGGTCTCTACGAGGACTTGGAGAAGAAAATCGTAGGCAAAATAAAATATTGTTAAAAGGAATGGAATATCAACCTTGTACATGCAGAGTTACTACCTGATTTTCATGCCTGAACACAGCCAAAATACTGTCCATACTGAGTGTAGGATTGTGTATTCCAGCCTAACCATTGCCTTCATAAAGCAAAGTTGCCACTGATCCTTCTATATATTTATTTAAAGAGTGGGTTCATGCTAGCCTTTAGCTCCATTTATTATACAACCTTTCCCATCCACATAATACAGCTACTTATAGCTACACTGATTGCATGTTTTATCATTCAAATGCTTAAATTTGACTTCTTTACTATTTTTAAGAGTTTCTTCCAATGGTTAGATACAGCTACAAAGTTGGGTTTGTCCAGGCCAATTTAAAAATATATTTCCACAGATTCTTCCTTGTGTCTTTTGTAGCTTTTATTTCTTAGGTTATAGGACTGGTTGTACTGGGATTTTTATGGCAAAGTTCAAACAGATAGAAACCAGAGCTGAACTCCAGTTGCTGCCATTGATTTAATTTCTGTTCCAATCCACTTTTGAGGGAGAAGAGTACATTAGAATACAGTCACTGCTGCATTCCAGTTGCACTGAATACTGCAGAAAATTGAACTGGAGAAGTTCTCTGATAGTTTGTAATTTTCAGGCACATAGTTTCAGCATTTCAGTCCCTCTTAGACACCCTAATGAAAGCCTAAAGGGATACACTGCTGGGAGCTGAAAATAAAAGAAAGCATTGCTAAATAACAAGCAAGCCTTTCTTACAGTTGGGTGCAGTGAAATGCCACTGGAATTACTTCATCCATTAATGGGTAGGTTTTGTTTCCTTCCTAAAGAGAGACTGATCCATGTGAAAATTTCTAAAAGAGCTTCAGACTTGCCTCTAAATTTTATGCTCACAGTAATTGCCTTCGTATTTGACTATTCAGTTTCTGAATGTGACTGACTATGGTCACACAATGGTGAGAGTGCGTCTATATTATTGCAGAATAAGGATCAGTTAAAGGCAAAACCAACTGAAATCATCTCAAGAATCATTATATTTAAATATGTTTTTATTTAGAAATATCATTGTTGTAAGAACAACAAGAAAATTAAGACCATTTATAGATCAGTTTGCACATAATTTGTTTGCTTTAGGGCAGATTTTCTTGGAGAATCAACTCAGTCATTGCACCTGCAAATATGTAAATCTGACACTGCAAAATCCTGAGATGGAAGCCCCTGTACAGGACTCTTGTTTATGAAGTCCCCTTGCAAGCTTTGAGTAGTCCCCTTGAGTTTTGCCATACATGACTGTCAGCACAAAGCCAAGAGCCCACACATTCCTAACACTCACTAAACAAAACTCCTTCAGACCTGTATGGTGGACTGTGCACAAGAATCTGTCTCTAACTGAGAGCACTGATCACCCTGCATTCAAATTTAACTTCAGCTTTCCTACAATGGGGCCAAATAAAGTAATTCTTTCCCATACTTGGGTATAAAATATTTCCCAATGTGTATGAAGTATTTCCCAACTAACCAAACTCCAACAAACTAAATCAATAGAGCTTAATTTTGCATGTGTATGCTGCTCTGTAGATCAGAAACCATCATTGCCATCACTGGCTCTATACCAAGTAAGCCCAGTCAGGACTAGGCACAGAACTATGAGCCATCTGTTCTTAGTATAGATCTCTTCCCATTTTGATCTATTACCTGGGACTGCTAGGTCCTACATTGTGGATAACCAAACTGCTAACACTTAAGCTTCTGAGCATACATCTCAGACTGCATTTCAGGTCATGTCAGGCTAGGATGAGGCAGAAGCATCAAACCATACCATCAGCAATCTAACAAATGTCTAGTGAACCTCCGGCTCTTTTAAGTCCACATTTAATCACATGCTTATAGTAATAAAGAAGATGCAAACATGTTGTTCCTGTTCCTGCCCTTTCTGTATACTTTTTAACATAATGTTGTTACTGTGAAAGCACCAGACACTCTCACATTTTCTGGACTTCCTTCCCAACCCCAGAGTGGAGGAGGGAAGAGCGCTTTAAACACTGGGGTTATTTAAAGCTTAAAGCTGAAGAAGGTTCTCTGGAGACACAGGTTTCAACCAGAAACAAAATTAATGTTGCAATGAAAAAAATCTAGTCCCTAATGTGGAGACTGCAGAACCAGTGTGGAGTTCAGCATGATTAACATGCTGGTACTATGTGCTTTAACAGTGTCCAGGCTCCTTGTGCTCACCGAGCCTGGCAGAACCAAAAAAATATCTACTCAAGGCTGCTAGACACATTCAGACATTCCTGGCCAGAATCAGTGAGATGTAAATGCCATATGAGATATTAAACCAGATCACATCTTCTGGTCTTCAGAATAAAACACTGTCAGAGGTACTTCTGAGTGAAACTTTTGGTCTTATTTACTTCATGGAAGGGAAATGCCACTTTCCACGGTACAGGGAAGCCAGTTTGGGCTTGTGGTAGTTCTTGCTATGGCTATGCCTTGAAAAGAATGTCATTCTGGACTATCCTCATTAGACTTCAGAGCCTCATAGCTACTTATGGTTTCTCTGTGGTGTTAGGATGGTCCCTGTAACTGCATCCAAACCTGAAAAAAGAATCATTTATCCTCTCCACAGCCAGAAAGGTTGGCTAGTAGTATTATCAAAAACTCCACCTGTCATGTTGGAATTCATGTCACATATCAAATGCTACTGAGACATTGGCTGGCTATTTTCTTTTGCCCATGAAGACTTACTGTTTGCTATTGTTATAGAGTATTTATAATTTTCCTTAAACTGAAATAAAAATCATGCAGTTGAACATATCCATGTTTGATGTTTTAGGGTAGAGTAAGTGATAATTCTCTGTGAGAAAACCAACAGTCAATAGAGAAGGAACAAGACAGGTCTAATATTGTGCTGTCAAAAGGAAGTGACATTTGGTATCACTTACACAGTGATAATTCTGTGTAAGTCAAGACTATACAAATGCTCTAGAAGGAACTGTGCAAATAAGTTCTAATAAATTATGTTTTCGCCTCTGTGAAATTAATTTTTTTCCTGAAATAAATATGGATAGATTATTATTTGCCTAAATTTATTTATTTGAAACAAGGTTTCCTATAATTTCTGTAGATTATTATTGTTATATAGATTTAATTTATGACTGCCTTGCAAGTATTCAAAAATTATAAAAGCAAGCACACTTACATTTTGCATTTGGCCAACTGTGCACGTCTGTCTCTGTAGTACATGGAAACAAACTCACTGTTTGGTCTAGCAATTCTGTTCTAAGGTATGCAATATGTATTATTTAAATGAATTTGAATACTAGTGACTTTTGAGAAGATACAAACACACCAGGATGTGTATCAGTTTCAAAGGAAAATTGTTTTCAGTTTTGGAAAACATTTGGTCTATTTTTAAGAGCATCAACATATTTCAACATACTTTTTCCAGTAATGCTGAAGACTTACTTATATCATAAGTTTGCACTGAAATTAAAGATACTCTCTTTTTCTGTTTGTGTGTGTAAAGGTCTGTGGGTTGTCTTTATGTCCTAATCAAATTGCAGCTTGAGAGATTATACATCTCTTAATTTTCCACTATTGTTACAAGGTATTTTTTCTACCACTCCAGTTCTTACTTGCTAAAGACCTTTGCTGTTCAGAAAAATTATTTCTGAACTACTTTGAAATGTTTCATAAGCAAATAGGTATAAACACAATGTGTTATTATTAAACCTGAGAGAATGTCTTCCTCACCAGATGATGTCTAAAAATATTCGGTCAGAAAACCACAATAAGCAGTTAATTTTAAAATCAGTTATTTCTAAATAAGCTTTTAGGTTAAAATACAATAAAATAAAATAACCTCCAATTTTACATGTCAGTTGCTGTTTTGCCATGAGTTTCTGCACACTGACAAAACTCACAGCAGACAGATCAAGGACTGTTGGGTAGTAACTGAAGCAAAACAAGTGTATCAGAGAATGAAATGGCAAAACAGCAGCTAATATTTACTAAATTCAAACTCAATTCAGCAACCATCTGTATCTCATTTAAAGCAGATCAAACTGTTGTCTAGGATTTTGACATCAGTAAATTAGAACAGGTTCCCAGCTAATAGGATGCCTATTTTGTAAACTAGACATCAAAGACTTCTCTGCTTGCAAAATAAATAAATCCCACTCTTTTCAAATCACTTTGCAGTAACTCTAGATTTATAAAGATCATTTCTTAGAATGTGGCTCACTGTTCCCCCAGTTGTACATCCTAATCAGCTTTGCATTATTTAATGAGCTAATATTTATTCTTTTTTCTTTCAAAGTACAGAGGAAGAAGTGATGGTGGGATGGCTCACAGGCAGCTAGACATAAAACATACACATCATTTTAAAATAGAAATACAGAAATACAATATGTATGTTAAATACATTTGGACACCACTGCTTTATATCTTCTTTGTCTTTTAAATATAATTCTTGAGAATGACCCTGCATTGTTACTCCTTAGGAGTGCAGATAGGATTAGTATAATATGATTCACAAAGGATGCCCAGGGGAAAAACATATGTTCTGATATCAAATGCTAGCTTTCTGTGGTATTGTTGCAGGGAGTCTGCTGTACTGGACTCATCTTCTTCCAGGCAACATCTTCTAGTAACATCCTGAAAGGGCTGTTACATTACATGCCAATTGTACATATAAGTTGTATAGGCAACTTGTTTTCAGACTGCCAATCTGTCCATCAGGGCCTCGAGGCACAAGACCCAGGGCTCAGAAGCAGCCCAGGGCTGCTCACTGGAATGGTTTGCTTAAGAACAGACATAGGATCTGTCCTGGTTCTGCTTATGGAGATCAGAAACACAACTTCCATCTGAAAAGGGAAAACAAAAAAGGATGCTGGGAAACAGCAGGGCCAAATTAATTTCTTGGTATGAACAAACCCAGTTTTGATTGTTTTTGTTAGGATACAAATCTGCTCACATAAGACCTTTATTCTATATTTCTTAAAAAATAAAAGCACTAACATTGTCCATTAAGATATCACATGTGAAAAGGGCTCAAAGGTTGTAACAGAATGTTAAAGAATGAGTCTCAAGAGCTTTTAGACCAGCCCATGAAAGAATGTAACTTCTTATCTATATGTTGATTTAAGCCTTCTTTCATAGGGTTTACAGTTAGGATATTTTTTGGGGAACTCGACTATTGTCCACAAATCTTCCTATAGGTTTGGTAAGCTCTGGTCAAATTAAGTCACACATTGCATGTGCCCACTGTAATTACCATGTGCTACTTACATGCTGTGCAGATGAATACTATTCCCTGTCTTAAGGATGCCTCACTAACTGTGTCTTGCCCTGATCTTACATTGCAAGGAGTCTGGAGTAGGGTCCGCAGGACTGCACAGCACAATGGTTCTTTTTTTCTCCACAAGCCTTAAGTCAGTCTAGGATTATGATAAAGTGCACCTTTTCTTTGGGGAATGGAGAAGAAAATAAAATAAAAGTGTAGAAGAAGAGCAAGAAAACTCATTCTTACTCTGACTATTTTCTGTAACTGAAAATTAATCCTTGCTTTAGTTGTTCAGCATACAGGACTGTGCTGCTGGCTATGTCTGTGTGTATGCAAACACATATGTATGAACCAAGCTGTCCTGCTTTGCTGGGCTCCTTCATATAGATGGATATGCTTTCTGTGATCATTTCTGTGTTTAGACACATCCCAACTTATTACTCATATTCTGGCCAGCTGCAGGGTTCACCTGTGTGCTTGACTTACAGGCTGTTGAAACCTACAAGAATGACTAAGGGTGAAGTACCAAAGAAACAGCTCTAATCATAGCTGGACAGAGTGGCTGCTGCTGTCACCCTCTCATGTGCTGAGGGACTGTCCACAAGTCGATGATGATTTAGTAAGATAGAAGGGAGCCATGTAAAGAAAGAGAAACATTGCAGGAGCTGACTGCATACAGCTCAAGCTTGGAGGCAGCTGGGCTTACTGCAAATGATTACAAATTGCAAATGATGAATGCACATTTTCCACTGGTGATGAACTGATGTAAGACCATATGACAGTTATTTTATTCTCTCCCTGTCTCTTCTGAAGGAAGATGTTGCAACGCCCTGGTATAAACATGTTACAAGCCCCTTACTCTGTGGATGGGATGGAAAGACCGAAGTGTTTTAACACTGCACAGTTTTTTTTCAGCTAGAAAGGCTCATGCAATTTTCTGTAACTATGCGTGGTAACTGATATGTTGTCCAACATGGAAGATATCACCCTCCTATGAAGGGAAATTTATCTCAAGAACTCTGCATCTCTCGTGTCCTGACTAGCTAGTGAAACAGCCTTCATTTTGAAGAGGAAAGGAAGGACTCTTCTATAAACATTCAAATGACTATATATGTATATGATGTAGGGATGTTTGGATACACAGATCTGATGTATTTTAGAAAAATGACCTACCCGTTTTTGCAGGAGACAGAAGTAACAGTATAAACTTGGGATTCAACTACACCCCTTTTAAGTGAAAAAATAATTCAATAATTCAGTCAATGTGTATCTGAGCTCTGAACCATCAGCTTTCTCAACAGCAAAAATTATTTTAAAAACCAATAGCGCAACAAAGCCAAGTACTTGTGGTTTTGTGAAGAGAAGCTAAACTTTCTGCTTAGCTGATGACACTGGCCTCCTTTGCACTCGTTCACATCCAAATCTTTGAATACTCATTTCGGAGGTGAAGAATCACATTAATATCCAAAGACTTGGCTTTATGTCTCATAGTTTTCCAGTCTAGGACTCATGCTGGAGCCTATCAGCTCCAATCACATAGAACCAACATTTCAATCAGAGTGAGTATGTCATATCTTTAGCAGCCCACCAGAAAAGTTTCAGATTATTTGGGTTTTAGAAGCTCCAGAAGTTCATATTGAGAAGCTTACATACAGTGTGAAATTATTTAAGATCAAAGAATAGAGCTCTTATTCTGACTGTATGTTACAAAGCTATCTCTAGTGCTAATCTTTTGCAGCAGATTATATTCTACTTTATGGGCTAGCATGATAGGAAGCCCAACCCCCTTTCAGGCAGGTGGTGAAATGAAGTCACGAATACAAAAGAGGCTTTGTAAAGCAGTGAGCAAAAGAGGGATTAAAAAAAAGAAATATCTTTTTTTTTGCCATGGTACAATAACATCTTTCACTTCAGGATCTCAAAGCACTTTAGAAGCACTATAATTAAGATTCCCATCTCTCCATGTAGTATAAAAGATTTTTAATGCCTTTTAACAGGAGAAGAGAGAGAAAAAAGGTGAGCAGGAGATAAACCAGTGTTTGCTCATTTAATGCATAATGAGAATAAAAATATGCACAGTTTAATAATTGTTTTTATTTTAATTGTTCATAAAGAGCAATCTTTCTTCTTCCCCACCCTAATTATGAGGTAGACATACACCAAAGTGTGAAAAGCTGTAGAGCCCGGGATCACCCATAGCATGACAGATTAATTCCATAAACGCTTCCTTCCCCACATCTTCCAGCATTTTATAGAAGGTCTTAAGTTCCCTTTTCATCCACTGTTGTCTCCTGATTTAGTGCTTCAATTTACCTTCCTTGACATGCTTTCACTCTCTCAAGTGTGTGTTGATTACTTTTTTGTTATGATTGTGCGAACCAATCTCAGCAGAGAGAGGAGAAAAAAAGAGAGGCAAGATGTGTTGTATCAATTGAAGAGTAAAGAATTTAATGTGAGATACTCTTCATGCCAGACAAAATGTAATCAGTGAACTAGATGAAAGGAATTTGAGAAATAACAACACTTGATATGGTTATGAAATTACTTGAAATTAAAGCATGAACTGAAATTATTTTGTTGTGTTAAAGAACAGTTTGTCTTTTTCTCTCTATTATCTTGATAGTCTACTATGAAATCTGCTCAGCGGGGAACATTTTCACATCAGAATGCAGTATTTTTAGTCGATCAATTGGTTCTTTACCAGGGCAGAGGGCTAGCTGCATTTCAAACTGGAAGAGACATCTGCAGCCAAAAGAAGAGTCTGTCCATTTATACTAGGGAAGACAGAAATGACAATGCCTCCATGAGTTCAATGACTTTCAACAGGAGGCAGGAAGTATTATCTCCCACCAAGCGGCGCACACAGAAGTTCAGCTGAAAATTATCCTACAGTCTTTCAAGAAGAGTTTGTGGATACCCTTTATTTTTCAGCCTCTGTTCCTAAAACATCCTAAGTCCTATTTGACTGGTTCTGGGGTTTTGCATACTTTTGTGTGTGTGTGTGCATGTGTGTTGACCACTTGAGGTGCAAGACCCAAGGAGAGGAACTGTACATGTGCTATGAGTTTGTACAGCACTGGGCACACTGGGAAGTCAGGGGAGTTCTCTCACTCCTATAGTGCAAACAAACATTATTTTGAAATAGTAAGAACAGCAACAGTATAAAATTATCTTCGTTCACTTCAACACATTAAAACTTCCTCAGAAACTCGACTCATCTGTAGCTGTTGTACACTGACCTTTATCTTTGAGGCAATACCAAACTTATCCCTCATCAATAACAGAGGGTTCTCAACACCTTAAAAAGAAACACCTCTCCTGGGCACATCACTCTTCTTAGGCAATATATTGCAATTCGCTGTTCTGTGAAAAGACCCAGAAAATCTAAAAGGTGCCAGCATGTTGTATGTTTTATAGAATCTTATATCTTCAGAAAACACACTGTTTTGAGACAGCAGGAGTATTAAATGTTTTGTTTGTTTGTTTGTTTGTTTTTCCATTCTTATTGGTATCAATGCATTTTGTAGTTGATGACTACACAAAATTAGTTTATTCAGATACCACCAGTGGTAATGGATCATCATCAGCAGTATCTGTGACTCAGTAGGGATGGACAGTGGCTTGGAACCACCTCTCAGCTCTGTTGCAATGAAGGGACCTAGGAGCTGGTCCAGCTGCTATTTCGGATGACTTCCATGAGGTTCACACAACACTGCTGACACATTCCAACAGGTTTTGATTGCTTTTCTTCACTTGTTCTCTTTTGTAGCTGGGTTAGCCAACACTCAATCTGAAACTAGATCCACTGAGAATCTATCAAGGGGAACTGCTACATGGAGGGACATTTAGATGGCATCAGGGCACAAGGACATATATGCCCGTAAATTCAGCAGAGTTCTGTCTTTAGTAGATGACAGTTATGGGATTTACGGTGCAATTCTTCTCAAGAATTGCATTTCATTTATGTAAAAATAAGCATTGTTTAGTATTTTATGTGTTCTGTCTATTACTGCTTTTGTGGCACAACCATTAGAGTGAGTTACAACTGTATTAAGTATATTTTATATTCTACTTATGTTGTAAAATAGAGGGACTCACAATGATCACAGAAAGACTGAGTGCCTTAACCAACTTCACAACTTAGCCCCTGCAAGTCTCAGTGCATCTGAACACACAGACTTGCTGGTTACAGTTTCCTCTGCATTGAAGTCAACATCAGTACTTCCCCACATTTACCTGAAAAGGCTCAGAGCAAACAGCAGCGTTTACTTATTGAGCAAAAGAAAAGGATTAGCTTTGTGAATGCTCATTTCTCCTCAGAAAATGTATCCCTCCAAATCTGTTGAATAAATCCAGAGCCTGCTCCTCCTCTCACTGATGTCATGGTAAGCCAAGAGTCACCAGTGAAGTCTGTAGGGCTATAGCAGAATCAGAATGGTTCCCTAGTCCCACATTCTATTCTCATTTTGACAGGTTTTACACTGGTGTGTGCAACTACTAAATTCAATGAATTTGCTCTCCATTTCCATTCATGTAACTGAGATCTTCATCTTGCCTTTGGGGCGATATGTCAAAAATAACATATCACCCCTAGCTAACAGAGATATCCTTGTGGGTAGGAAAGATAAAGTTGCTATACTGCCAAGCTATTTTGTCTTTGTGTCTCTTTTTTTCTTTTATCTTTTTTTGAGGGGGAGGTCCACTCCTCGTTTGTAACCCAGTCATCTCCTCAACACCCTAGCATTTTCTCTGCAAATATAGATGAAAAATAGCATGTCAGTAATAGAGAAATGCTCATTTGCATGAAGAATGACAACTTTATCAAGCTCTTAAAAGCCCTATCTGAACAATTCAAGCATAGTCTCTGCATTTGAAGTAGCATCCAGGTGCCTGGAGAAAGGAAGGCCTGAAACTGCCAAATCACTTACTGCATTAAAAATAGGTGAAAAAGAAAACTAAATACAGTTGCTGACTAAATTTAGCTGAGTCTAAATGCAGCTGGGATGCAGATGAAGGACAGAAGCATGTAAGGGAATGGAAGCAACTCTGTCACCTCCCATGGAGAATGCAATTAACAGAGGGTTGCAGCACAAAACCTAAAAACCCACAGAGGGATTTAAATTGCCTCCAGAGTGACAACCTTAAAAAATCCCTTCTCTGGATTCTATACTACTTTTTTTGTTCTTTAAATAGATTGATCTCCATGCTGCAAATAATTGCATATAGAAACAATAACTAAGATGATGCTGAAAGCTCAAGGTTATTTTATTTAGTGGGGGAATTTTACTGTTAGTTGGACAATAGTAGACAGCTTTCTATCCCTCACCTTCCTTCAAGATGCAAATACTGAGACATGTACTGTTCTGTTCTGCCTCTGCTATATTCATAAATAACCTGAATGCAGGAGATCCTTGATCTGACAGAGGTCAATACAAAATCTTACTTTGGTTAATGCTGAATTTGGAAGATTATATATAGAGTGCTGTAAAAAGTACATGTGTGTTTTGTAAAATACAGAAAATGTACAGGCAGGATGTTCACAAATTTGCTGTTGTCTTCTCCCCAGTTTCTTGTTAGCAGCAGTGAATACGGGACTGCTCAGTTCTAGGTCAGACTCTGCAGATGGATTCATTTCACAAAAAATATCAAAGCTGTGTTATTTAGTGCTCACTAAAAATGTAAACAAAGCAAAATCATAGGACATAGAAATCTCATTTACATTTTTCATAATATGTTATTTACTTAAATGACTTTTTTTTTAAAAAGGTCACCCTGCTCGGTACCTAAAAAGGTTGTTATTTTAGGAAGCAATAGCTTGCTAGGTCCATATTCTGCTGCATTCTTTTTGCTTCCTATAGCATATTAAGAGTTAGAAGGAAGAACAAGTATTTTCTTAAAACTAAGTGAAACAAGCAGTAGTAAGTTTACCTCTCTGGTAGACTACAAGACAAAATGAAGAACTCGTATGTTACTGAATCAGTATTAACAGAAGTGCACGTGACTAATTTAATTGTGTAAACTCAGTGAAATAAATAATAGAGAACCAAAAGCATAAAAGCAAAGAGATAAAGTATCTCTATACTCTGTCCCCATTACTTTAAAAATAGTCACATAGAAGAGATAGTTTAAATTGTTTAATTAAACAAATACATACATGGAACATATATATACATCTGTGCGTGTGTGGAAAGAAATGCATCAACATGCACAAGTATATATGTATGTCTGTGTATTCATAAAGAAAAAAAGAGCAAGAGAAAGGGAAGAAGGCTTGCAAGTCTGTGTTGTTGCCCCTTGATATATGAAACCCTAACTGTTCAGCTACGAGTCATAAACCCAGTACTGACAGCAGAGGTGCTTCCACCGGTCAGGCAGGCTCCTGTAGCAGAAAGATTTTGGTCCTGCCTTCTTTGCTGGATGCGGTTCTGAAGAGCTGTGGCGTCTGGGCAGCAGCAAGCAGAGACTCTGAACCACTCACTGGAGTTTCACTTGGGTGTCCTTACCCTGACTTCTTGTTGAGCACTGCAGATCATACAAACCAGAAAAAGGGGGAAAAGGTGAGACTGGAAAACAGGAAAAGCTAGTGATTTTCCATGTTTCAGGTTTGTTTTCCACATAGGTATGAGTATTTCAAATGAGTGAGAGTCTATCAAAAGAAATACAGTATGTGTTGTTATCGATGCAGAAGACCTGTCATCTCTTGGGGGAGTTATCCATAATGCTATTTGTGGATATAGTTCAATCAATAAATACATGAATGGTTACAGTCTTGTTAGTCATGTTACACTGCTTCACAGTCTTCTCCAGAAAGTCCTTCTACCTTTACAGGCCATGATAGATTGGTCTGTCACCTTTTCTAGTCCGCATTGCAGTGATCTTGCCTCCTACCTTCATCTTTCTTCTTCCACCTCCTCCTCCCTCCCCAAGCCGATTCCATTTGGCTTTCATGGAAGTCATTCATTGTATCAGCAGCTCCCCTTTAATCAGAGCACTGCTTCCCTCTGAACTAGCTGGTTAAATGACTGAGGGTCCATTAAGTGAATTATTTCAAGCTCTTGCCCCTTTCACAAATCTGCCCCTAAAGCAACACAGCAAATAATAAATTTGAAGCACCTCTCAGTATGGTGAGGGAAGCAGACTGCACTTTACGACTAGCAATTAGCCTTAGGGCTTCAGGTATTTTTCTTTTCTCACCACTAATGAACTTGCCTTTTTTTTTTTTTTAATGAAAATATAGGCCTTGTCCAGAGTTCAGTGCCTGACACTGCTAGCTTGTCTTTGTATTCTAACCCCTGATTTATAGCATCTTAACATATGTTGACATTCTATAACATTTTCTATTGACTCAGTGATGGGGCATTCTGGGAAATTATGATCCAGCAAGACCAAATATCAGATAGATTCAGTGCCATCTCCACAAACCTGTCATGTCCTACCTCTTAAGGTTCACATAGCTTTGGGATGTGCAGGGGAGCATAGGACAAGGATGTACAAGGTGCATTTTGAGAACTAAATTACCCTGTAATCTTAATAAATAACAGAATTTCTGTGTTGTGGTTATGCAGCATAGTGATGGCAGTCATAACAACCCCTAGAAGTACGTGAAAGAAAATACTTTTTAGCTGTATCATGTCATACAGTGAAGCAGTTTGGTCTCAAATAGTAGGATGCAGAAAGGATCACAGAGCAGTTTCTTGTCTATTCAGTATAGCATACTGTGCGCAAAATTTAGATTATTGGCTTCTTTCTCAGCATTCTAATTTGTCACTTTTTTTTTCCATTCTCTTCCTTTTTACCAGAATTTATTTTGTAATTTTTATTAACCAGCTCACCAACCTTCTATCAGCCTTCTCCCTTCCCTTTGCCCAACTTTTTTTCTTTCTTTTTTCTCCCCTGGGACTATGCAGGTGGGAAGAATTCTTTTATCTCTCTTTCGGCTACATCTTGTAGTACTTTGTTCTTCTCTGTTTCTTTTTCCAGCTCAATTCATATGCTTTGTGATACAGCTTTTATCAGCCTCACACGTACTCTTGCTATTGCTTGTTCCTGATCATCTGTTTATATGTCATCAAGTACAGCATGTGCTCTTGGCAGAACATCTGCAATTACTAGACAGTTTCTCTTCTAAAAATGCAGGGTGTTACCAACACTGATATAATTGAACTGAGCTACGGCTATGGACTGTGATTAGGTCTTTTCCCTGTGACAGAGACTACAAGGAAAACAGGAAACATGGCCCTGTATAGTTTTCTGAAAAGACAGGTGAGGGTTTCTTAGCAAGGCTCAGCCAAGTGTAGACCAGGCATAATATGCTAGAGCCTTTTAATTTTGTTGTCATCAGAGGAGAAGCTGTCCAGAAAAATGAGACAGAGAGGAGTTTGATTTGGCATCATGGTTAGTATTTTGTTGTGTGAGCAAGGTGAATCAAAAAATGACTGTTAATTGAGGGGGTATTCTTCTCTGTTGCTAGTGACTTACTTCAAGAAATACTGCTCAATCTCAGATAAAATTGTTGTTAAGGCAATATACAAATGCTTCTCCCTACTCTCACTGGAAGTCAGTAGCCACGGCCACTTATATTTATAAATGGGACTGCTATTTATTGGCAGACTGTGATCTTACTGTTTTCCTTTACTACCGAGTGTGCAGTGGGATTCAGTAATTGGTAAATGTGTCTTAGCTGAGAGCTGTAGATACCATATTGTTTTAAACACAATAAAGATAGAAATGCATAGCAGCTATGCAAAGACCAATCCAAAAGTGCTCAGCACCAAAGCAATTTCAAGTTTCAGAGGTAGTGTTCTTCCCTTAAAAGAATTTTAGCAAGTCAGCCTTGGTACAACTGAAAGAGATGAGCAGACCAAAATATGTGTAAAAATGTTAGGAGGTTTGAGTTGCTGTTGACCAATAACACAGGTGAATTCAAGGAGATCAGTGCTGCCATTATGAGTTCCAGTGCATGCAAGAATAGTTCTTACTTAATTGTTCTATATATACATACCTAAAATACATGAATCACTGCTTTGACTAACTCAAGTAACTGCACAATGATGAAGTTCTTGCATTTGTTTGACAGTGAAGCCCATATACATCATGTAGTTTTATCTCTCTGAAAATTTGTTTTAAGAACTGAAAAGAATCATAAGACAGTGGTAACTCCGAGGCAACTTTTCAGAAAAAGTGTTATATTCCTTTCCATTAGCTGTCACTTAAACTGTTGCTGAACCAGCTTCCCCATCCTCTGCCATACCAGGGGTTCATTTACATTGGGGAAATTCTTAATGAATGCCTGCTGCATCTGTCATAACAACCATTGGTTTCATCCTAGATTACATTCTCCAAAAATATCAGACAAGGTTGAGCTAATAGCTCAACCAAGAGAGCCTTCATCTGTGTGACAGAGGAATTGTGCTGGGAGGAAAGATGCAATGGAGGGCTCACAGAATTGCACTGAAGGGATGATTCACTTTGGTTTTGAATTGTGTTTTGCCTCTTTGAATCTGGAAGTGGCAGCAGGGCATACAAGTGGTTGTTTGGCAATGTTATATTTTTAAGGTATGTTGATCCACAGGACAGCTGATCTGCAGCAGACTTTTCTGTGTTCTTCCCAGTTGTCAGTATTTATGATTTAGCCTGATCCAGCCCACAGGTCTGCAGCAAGTTTTCTTTCATTCAAAGAAAAGTTCTCCTTTTCTTATGCTTTCAGCCCTGAGAGAGCTCCCGTGTGGCTTTAAAGCTTTTACATCTCCCTGTCATTAATTGTAATTGATTAGCTTTCTTCTTCTGACACATTCCTGATCAGCTTCAGCACATCTTTCTTTCTCTCATGCAAGGACTTTTTTTCCCTTATCTCTGTTAGAAATCACAAGTGGCAGGTGTGGGAGTAAAGAGTTTCCTCGATGAACTCCCAAGCTTTTCTATTCCTACCTAAAGCTCCTGCCCTTTTAGAAAGCTTGCTTTCTATGCCTGTCTTTTCATCTCCTTTTTTCACCGATCTGCTCCTTAGGACCCCAATATGGTTGTATTTTTTATACTAGAATTGATAAACACACTTCTAGTATTTATCATTACTTCCTCACAGTCCTCTTTTCACTAGCTCCCTTTGCTTTCTGCAATTACAGTGTTTGCGAGTCTGCCCTGTTTCAGGGCAATGGTTTGGTAATATTCCAGTCACCCAAGGTATCATCAAAAAGTTTGCCTTGTAGTTTTCACTTCATTGTTAAGAGGACATTTCTGTGTTCTACTACTGAAAATTCCAATTTCTAAATATCATAATGATAGAGGACCTGGCTTCTACTCAAATTGGAGTCATTTCTTTTTGCGTACTTAAAATTACTCATTTGAATTCCCAGTGGATAAAGCAAATCCCCATCCCTTGTTCTGAACAATGGGCTTAACAATCAACCTATATAAAATAGCTACTCACTTAGAACACTGTTGAAAATCTGGAACATTTTATTGCTGCTGTATTTGCCTCAGTAATGGCTAATTTCAGATCATCAGAAACTATAATTCATAGGGAAATGGACTGTTGCTCATAGTCCACACACTATAAACCAGCTATGTTGCAATTGTCTCCCCTCTGCTGCTTTTATTCAGGAAAGAGTCCCAGTAGGGCTGCTCACAAAAGAAACGTTCCTCAGACGCAGAAGGGAGAGCAGAGTCAGATCTTTCATTAGGCAATAGAGTAGATGTACCTAGTATAATTTCTCAAGATGAGAAGTTCTAGACAAGATGTCAATAGTAAAAATAATAACATCGTTGACAATCTAGCTGCTTATGCTAGCGATATGCTCAAGTAGTGAATACCAATTACTACCAGAATTTGCATTAACAATGACAAAATCACAAAGGAGATTTCCTTGTTCTTTGCTTCTTTTAATTTTAAATGCCATTCAAGAGATGCAGAAAGGGCTTTGTTAGAGGAGAAAAAGTTTAAAGTGTACAAAGCAGGTACAAGGAGCTGTGGTCCTCCTAGGATTTTTGTTTGTTAGCTCTAAACTTACTCAAGCAAAACACTGGAGTCGGACAGTTTTTTCCTTATGACTCTACAGTTTGACACTTCAGGGTCCTAAGCCTGCTTAGATCCCCAGAACATTGCATACATAGGACCTTCACTCTCTGAGACTCTCATTGAGTGTGCCTTGCTCTACACCAAGCCTTTTATCATTCATAGAGACCTCCTGATGAAGCATCTTGTCTAAGTTAGAATAACAGATCCTAGATTTTTAACCCCAGAAACGCACATCAGCAGTGTGAATCTGAGGAAGCCAGACATCAGACAGCCCAAAAGCCCAGAACTTCTCCCTTTGGAGAGGCTGCTACACCAATTATATTCAGGCAACACTAGTATACACACAATGAATCATAGTCATGGAGAATTTTGCTCATTATGAGTATTAAAAACAACTAAGCTTAGCTAACAATAAAATTATTGCTTTGTTGAGAGTTAAAAGACAGCAAAGGTAGACACTATCCACAAAAAAAAGACTGTCATATTGGGAAAAGCCCCTCACCACAAGCCCCTCACTTGAGAGCATTTCTGATTCATGCCAGATCCTTGCTCTCTAAACTGTAATGGAAATTAAGATCTTAATTTCTACTGCCACTCTGCATATGCTTTCTCTCATCTGGTGTACTTTTTAATAAACAGATTTCCTCAGTCTTGTCCCTTTTGAATGAAAGAAGGAAAGAAGGAAGAAATATCCTTTGTCCCTGCCCAAGGATCTTTATCTTTGTTAACACGACCTTACATTGTCCCCCTGAATAACGTAAAATTTGTTTTGCTGTGCCCTGCAGGGCTTCTCTGTCCCCAGAATCCTAGGGCAATGGCAGTGTCGAGCTGGCACACTGTAGCAGAAATGTCATTTTTTAATTATGTGGTTCTGAGGGGAATCTATTATCTACTGCTGAGATGCTGAAATCAGACGATTTATCTCCAAGGCAGCTCTGTCTACAATCTAGAAAATATATCTCTTGTCACTGCAGGAAACAGAACGAAAGGATGTTTTTATTTCTGGTGCCTTATGTTTATAAATTTTTTCTTTTAAGCTTTGCAAGCAGATTTCTGGGGGTAGGGTGCTGAGGGGCAGGGTAGAGAAAAGTCAAGTTCTGATGCTTCTCCAGGTTCCCTTGATCTCCCTAGTCAATTGCCAAGGTCAGAAGGGATCTAGCTGCCCTTCAGTCATTACACATCCTCAAGGGCTCATGTGCCAACAGTAACTAGATTAGGTATTAGTCATTGCTCTGAGGACTCCAGGCATCTAAGTGCTGAGAGCACTGTACAAGTGAACAGCATCAACAAATTGGCCAAGCAACCCGTTTACCTTAATTAACATAAATACTAACCTTTGCTTGACATTTCAGGCTAGATGCCTAAAGCAGTTTGAAAGCATCTTTATTTCTCACACACTAGGTATTTTCATTTAAATGTAAACTAATATACCTACCAGCTTATTCACAATGATTCTGAATTATTTCTGTTTCCTCCCTGAGGTAACGAAGTAAATGAAAGAGTTTAGTACATGTTCTTTTTTTATCTGCAAAATTCATTACATGAACTGCTCCGTGAAGCAGGATCAGAGCTGCCAGCAATTCATATCTATTAACAAACAGATGCATTCCAAGTGTTTTTAAAACAATCCCACTCAGGTATATTTTAAATTAATATGTGTTTTCTGTATCTTTTAAAAGTTTACAAAAACGTTGCAGGGGAGGACAGCGGGAAAGAACTATTGGAATATCCCGTCTAAACTGTAATTCTTGCATTGCCCTCTAGTGCATACATGACAACATGACACCTTTTTTGGGGGTGTTGGTTTTTTTTTAAACTCTTCACGCTGTGAATTACTAAAATGAAACCTTTAATGTCATTTGATGGTTTGCTGCATTTAATTTTGACAGAAACATTATAGACAGTTTGTTTGAAATACATGACTAAATTCCTGCCTTCCCCAATCCCTTCTGGCAAATCTGAGAAACATCAGTTTGCTTTGTGTTGCTGGCAGAAATGCAGGCCACTTCTTTTCAAAACAAAGTAAGTATCATTCAGAACAATCCAGATTCAAAAACATCAGTCCTTCAAAACCAACTGAAGTACATCACATATAAATTAGAGGGTGCCTAAATTCCTACTATATGAGGGCAAAGAAAAGTTTTCAGGAGTATGTCATTAATCTGCATACTCTTACTTTTAAAAGTCAGCTGCCTCCCCCACATGCAGAAAGATCAGCATACAGAAGAACACAGAAACATGCAGAATAGTTAAAGTGGGCATAAAATTTACATATCAAGATGAAAGCTATTGTAAAACATTGTAGAGACAAAGATTTGAGAGGCTATGGATTCAGACAAAGTCCTTGTTACTTAAATGCTTAGCTGTAAGAATCCCTAAGTTTCTGGACAACCATTTGTGACTTTATAAATAAACTTAGGGACATAATCATTACATTTAATAGAAGTAAATTAAGTACCAATTTCCTCTGGTATCATATAAATTAACACAGAAAAACCACTTCTATTTGTAATGAGTCCTAGTAAAAGAAAACACTTTACAAAATATTTAAGGAAAAACAAACAAACAAGCAAACCACCAGGTTACAATGAGGAATATTTTAGAAATGTGTTTTTACCTTTGTACCTGCAAAATATGCTACTGTTGCATTTTGTGTACTACAGTATAGACAAGGTTTTTGCATTTGAGAGGTTTGTCGATCTTATATTACCACCTCTTCTCCACATGGTTGATTAATAACATAATATTTGTAAAAGTTTTTATGTTCTGGTCCACAAGATACCATTAAGTGATATGTCAGCCCTCCACAAAGAACATGAGGTGAAATTACAGCAGCTCCCCTTGTCAGGATTTCATGGCTTTTGCTTTCAAAGCCAAAGCTACACAATAAACACTGTAAGATCTGTCATCATTTTTCAGATGAGAAATTGCAGCTTATGCTCTTGGATAAGCAAGACAGCCATGTGCTTGAGCAGTTATGCTATTCTCCCATGCAATTCTAGAATGTACGTGAGTATATATAGGAGATGTAGTTGCACCTGTACAAGCAAGAACACTTGCAGGACACCAAAAGCCTGGACAGAATCAAGATTTGAATAGCAGAGGGAAAGAAATGAGATGCTATGAAGATACATGGCTGTAACTGCATTGTGTAAGTGGGAAAGCATGTAGCATACTCACAGTGTTAGTGAAAGCACAGCTGCTGAAGGAGCTCCTCAAGTAAATCTATGCCTGGCCTGTGTCCAGCATGCTGTGCAGTTTTGCCACTACCAAAGTCGAGAAAAAAAAGATACGCCATTTCAATAATCCCAAACTATATTCTTGGACTACTGTGTGACACTGTCCAATGCTGACCATCTCAATTCTATATTTGTGCAATAAGCTTTATTAAAGACAACTTCTGGACAACTTTTGACAAGTGATTTTGTTCTCACATTTCCATGTAATCCAGTGATCCAGATGTCCCTGCGTTTATCCCATTCTTTCGTATGAAGCTGTCCCTGGAGTAATAACAGTTCCTACCTCACCAGTTTTATCTGTCAAGATTCTGACACAACTGTTCCTAATGCTTCAAGAGTCTTTTCTGGACCCCATATCCCAATAATTCCAAAATAACTATAGAAAGAGTAGCATAATAATAGTTCATAATAATCATAGGGTAGTAATAGTTCGTTTTTAACTTAATGCTTGAAAATATGCTGGTATACAGCTGTTAGTGGATCATGGAAAATAATGGAGGTTTTGATCAATTTTCTTCTTTACAGCTCTGGAAAAACTCTAGCAAGAAGCCAGAACAAAAGGAAAAGTCTTGGGATTGTCTTGCATGCCAGGCACAGCCCTTGAAACATTGCTGCCTAGCCTATAGTTTTCACTCCACAAATCTTTTCACAAATCACCCGAAAGGCACAAAATTGTCATCAAGCCAACATGGGACAGGCAAAGCCTTTTCTTTTTATATATATTAAAAAAATGACTTTCACTAACCTGTGAACAATCTTCTTTGAGATAGTTTCTATTTGGCTATCACAGAATTACTTCCTCAGGTTAACAGATAAATAACTTCTTGGTTTAAAATCTCATGTTCTTCATGCTTGCAATCACATGCTCACAAAACCAGACTCTAATCACACTAGATTGCCACCAGACATGTGCCCCACATTTCTTGGTGTCATTCTTAAGCCTGTGTCTCTCATCTCAGGAAAGTGGGGTAAAAATGGAGAGGCACCATGGTTGGAAAATGGGCATAGCCATAGAGCTGCTCTTTGTGTGAAGGGGATGTTTATTTTTATATCCCATTTATATGGTTTCACCTCCTGTTTCTGTGTAACATACCAGCAGCAGAAAAGATGTCACTGATTCAAGATCTAGCTACTGTTCTCATTATCTTGTGCAGCAATTTCTCCTCTCTGCTTGAAAGGCCAGTACATTGTACCATCGCTGGGGAAAATCTGGTCTTGATCTTTTTTCTGGATAATTATAGAACTTCAGTCTTCCAAATTCAGACCATCCATACCTTGCAGCTCTACTAAATTCCTCTAAAGCAGAGAGAGCTTATATCATTGAAGTGGAAACTCAGCACAGCTAGGAAACCTGATGAAAAGTTCTCTAAGAAGCTGACTAAAATATAAAATGTCATAGTTTAATAATCTGGAAACAAGACATTTTGTCTTCAGAACATCCTGAATGTTTTAAGGCCTTATGTGACTGATTATGAAAGCATTCACAACTAAGGTCTCATAAAATGTGGTTTTGGTGGATTTTGCTTACTCTTTTTTGTATACTTTTGTATATTTTTCTCTTTTGTGTGTGTGTGTGTGTCTACTACTGTTATTTTTTTGGTCTACTACTCTTCAAAATGTTCATCCCAATCCATCCATCCCAAACTGGGGCGGAGAACTGAAATACTGCTTTTTTCCTGTGAATCAAAAAGTCAACAATAAACATTCAGCCAGATTAAGGGAAACATTTCATGTCTAATTCAAGCACTTAACTTTAACTCTTACCTAAATTAGACTTATGGCCACCCCATCTAGTAAAAACAAGCACTTTCAATGGGTAAGCCAGACTTTCCATATGCTGGACTGATTTTAAGGGGATCATCAATTTCCCTTTGCTGCTCCTTGATTTCTTTCTCTATTAATGTTTTCCTTCCCTGTTTAATTTCAGCCTGGGATATTCATGTACCAGATTTGCAAACTTTATCTGTGAGAAGTTCAGAGGCCATAACTTTATGATCTGTCATTTTTTTTCCTGAAATCCTTACACTTTATTTTTCCTCCTATGAAAGTACAATGTTGGCATAACAATGATGATAATGAAAATAATAATAAAGGATTTTTTTGAATCATTGTGTTTCCCTCTAAAATATCGGTTTTACTCCATCAGAATTCATGCTGATGCATTTTTTTTCCCCAAAAAATAAAATCTTGGCAAACTCTGATTTTGCTAATGTGCCTCTCATCAGTGTCAATGTTTTCTATAGCACGTTCTGGGAAAGTGGCTTAAAAATGTTTTTCATTATTCTTTTCTTTTAAGTGGCTGACCTTAGTTTGAAAGCTAATGAGACTATAGGAAAGACTGGTGGCTAAAGGATTAAAAATATTCACCCATTCTCACCACTCTGCTATCAGAAGTAAGCATGCTGACCTTAAGCTAAGGACAAGAAATAAGAACTTCATCAGTTTAGAGTATATAACCAACAGTCAGCTGTAAGCGCTTGTCATACCTCGGCTCCTTTCCTACAAGGACCCAACAACAAAGAATTTCTTCCAGCTCTGGGAAGGCTCTCAAATTATATGTCACTGCTCCACCTGATGATGCAGATCAGCAGTCATGATTCATGGATCATGCTAAGGTCACCAAATTTTTTGGAAATATTATTTTAAAAAGTAAAAAAGAAAAAGAAGGTAGGATGCTTTTCATTGATCTCTGCATCAGTGTGTACCATCATGAAGGGATGCTCTGATGAAGCAATGTCATTTATTTGAGCATTCCTAGACCATAAGCCCATATGAGATTATTCTCATGCAAAGCAGGACCATGCACTGTAAGACTAAAGTTAGTCCTTGAACTATGTGTAATGTGGTGTAATATGGCACTGGTTAATATGCTATTGCATATAATGCTCCTGGGGAACTTCATTAGTCCTCCCAGTAAATCCAGAGTTGTGCCTGTCATCTCCACCTTGATAAATTTCACCCTAAAATCTGACTAATTGGCACTACTCAGAAATTATTTAGACGGCAGGTATTCCTAGGTGCTAATATATATGTAAGAAAGAATGAAAAGGTTTACATCACTAATGAGATGTGAGCAACTAGAAGAAAAAAAAAAACAAGAAACAGATCAAATGTGATATACTTTGTCCATGGCTCAGTGCTCTGCCTCTTCTTCACTAAATGCTGCTCTGTACCAAATGTGCAGTAGTAAATGGAACAGCAGAGAGAAGGAAAATGTAAACTGAAAGCTTTACTGCAGTGACTGATTCTAGCTTTGCTAACCAAAATCAAAAGGGCTTGGTATGAGATTGACCTTAGGCTAGGATTTCCTTTTTATCCTGTTGAATAAATACCCATCTTGGAATGCATCAAAGATTCCTGAAATGCTCAGTTGAACTCATGTTGCAAAATAAGTTCCTGGTGAGATCATGCTTGACAAAAGCTAACAAAAAGATAAAAAAGGTGAGAAATGTAGATACAGTGCACAGCAGGTCATACAATTAAAAAAAGATATATGGTACAGACATTAGATTCTGCTTATATCTTCTAAGTGCTGGTATCTGATTCTAAGATAGTAAGGAGAAAGGTTAGCCATAAATGAATTAATACTCCCAAACAAGGTCTGCTTGCCCTGTTTACAGTGAGAGTTAGGTCCTTACAAACATCAGAATGAGCCATATGGCATTGTACTAGCTGAAAACCTGATGCTAATCTAATCCTAGGTGTTTACACATCAGACTCCATGGATATAAGAAAGACATAAAAAAAGCCCAGAAAACAAACAAATATCAGTCAGTCCGTGTCTGTGAAGTTGCTCATGATTTGCACTGGAGCAAGGAAGACAGGAAATTGTCACAGAGCTTTTGATTACTGTGTACTCTTTTTCTTCTATGTAAGACTCCAGTCCCAATTTTGCTCTTAGTCTTGGACAAACTCACCTTCTCAAGTAAGCTATTTCAGCTGTCAAACTCCTACACACTGTCAGTGACATCTAATTATTCCAATCTTGCAAGGATGATGGCAAAACAAAAGAGAGCATGGGTCATGCAGAAAAGGATTTAATTGAGTTTGAGATCTTCTTTCATTCTATTTCTGTCATTCTAAGAACCTGACAATTACACACTTATTAGTATATAGAGGTATCATAGAGGTATCATACAGTCCTGACAACATTGCCCTTTCCAGGTCAAAATTTTAGAGTGGAATGTTGTATTATTTGCTTGACCCTAAAAGAGATCAGCAGTTTCTTTTTCTTTTCTCCTTTTTTTTTTCTTTTTTTTTTTTTTCCTCTCCCTGAGCTTTTTTCATACACAAGCAAAGCAGAGAATATTTCAAAGATTATATCATAGGGATAAAACTCTGGTCCAGTTGCCTTAAGAAGGCAAGTTCCTCAGGTTCCCCGGAAAGTTAAAAATTACCTCAGGATTACCATTCACCTCTACAGGGGCACAGCTGAAGCTGGCAGACTGAGATGTTGTAGAGAAAGCTGAAGATTTCCTACCTGAGATAGCAAAAGGAATCAAGATCCTGACAAAATAATAAGCACCTATATTTATTTCTTTAGCTTTTCCTCTAGATAATTTCTAAAACTTCCAAGTGACATAAAAATAAATATGAATGCATTTTATGAGCACATTAGTACTAAAATTAAGCCTAAATGTTTCCTCCACTCAACAGAGAGGAAAGGGCTTTTCTCCACTGGGAAGAAATTTCTGCAGAAGGTTGTTTTGCAAATGACAATACAAACCCCAGGTGTCTAATGCCTTTTTAGCTTCAGACTTCACTGACAGTATCAACAGCAATGAAACTGTTAACATAACTGAAGGTAGTGACAAATAATTATAAATTCAGGTTAAAATAGAGGCAACATTATTCTAATTTATGGCAACTACAATCCCATATGAGACTAGTTGCTTAAAGCTATTTAGTATGATTCCTAGCCATAGTATCTACATTTTTTAAAAAGGTTGGAAATTGTGAGCTTAAGTAGTGTAGACCAGTTGGATTCTCAGAATACTGGAACAAATTAATCTGATTATTCCTAGTAAACTAAAAAAAGATAGGAGATTAATAACAGTTGATGTGAATTTGTCAGGAATACATGGTGGCAAACCAATCAAAATCCCTTACATAACCTATTATCCTATTGTAAATACAGAGGAAAAAATAGTTGGTATACACTTGGGTTTCAATAACCCTCTGCCATTGCTTCATGTAGCATTTCCGAAAGAAGGCTGAGAAAGCTGTCTAAACGAAGGTATTAGGTAGATCCCACATGTGCTGGAAAACCACTGTTGCATGGTAGCTACCAGTTGTTAAGCAACATCGAACTAGAAGAGGTATGAAACAGAGCCTTGTATATGTTTGTTCTGAGCTTGGTGCAACTTAATTTTGTCTTTAATGACTTGAATGACTGAATAGATAGTCCTCTAATTACATTTACAGGCAATGCAGAAGTCAAGTGGAAGGTAAGGAACTGGAGAAACAGGCTTTTCATTTCAAATAATCTTGACAAACTGCAGAAGAAAAAAGATTGTATACACTAATAGAAATAAACAGCAAGCTATTTTTTTAAAAGATCACTGGTAAGAACGTTACTGCTTTTTTCTTCTTCCTTTTTTTCTTGAATTACCACTTTTTTCTCATTCAGAGGAGTTTCTATTGTTCAAAATCTCATCCTCAGAATAGTCAAACTGGCTTCTTATTATGTTGAAATGTACTTATCTGAGTCATTAACATTAATTAATTCCCACTTGCCTGTAAGGGATAGAGAAACTCATCTTTAAATACAAAAAGACTGAGTAGGTTATAGCAGGTCACAGTCAGAAGGTGTAGTTCCCTTCTCTCTTGTCAACAGAAAAGATGGTCTAAAACATTCTTCCTTGTCTGGGGTTTGACTGGGCTAGATTTTTAAGCTGTTTTATTATTATTATTATTATTATTAATTATTAATTTATTTATTTATTTTTGAGCAGTCATTCAATGGACTCCAAAATGAAAGATGAAGGAAGGAAGGATGATACTAAGATGTTAGTCCAATTACTGTATGCAAAAGAAAAAGTTCCAAGCAAAAACAAACTGTAGAAACTAATTCCAAGAATAGGGGTAAATAGGCTTGGCACTGGATAAAAGGGTAGCATCAGCTTGCTCTACTGACGTACAATACACTGTTAATTTTAAGACAGCAGTACATTTGAAACCCAAGATAAGTGATCATGAAGTTATAGGTGTCCATTTGAATACAATATACTATGTAAATATCCCCTAAATTTGAAGAAAAGCCTTGCAAAGTTTGGGCTGATTTACATTCCCAGTAAGTAAAAAACCGCTTGTGTGGGTTTTCAGAAGGTTTGAGGTCTTTGTGGATTTTTTAAACGCAGAAAATATTGTGATGTTTCTATTAAGTCAAGACCAGCTGTACCTCAGTTGTTTCTCAAAGATGTTTGTCCAAGCTCTTTATAAAATTTTCCAAGGAAGATTCTATGTCCTCCATAGACAATATGTTCCAGTGTTTCAAAACTTATACAATCCCTCTCTGAACTTCAAGCTTATTATCTGAAATCTATTCTCTTATCCATCGTAACCGTAAAGAGCCTGTAATATATTTCTGTTTTGCACCCATCCTTAATCCATATATTTTTCTGTCTCCCCCTGAATCTTCTATTCTTAGGTCAAACTAGTCTGGATCCTCCAATTATCTGTGTGGAGCCTGTTTTCTAACCTTCTAATTCTTCCTGGTTTTGCTCATGATTCTCTCCTGATCCACAGCGTAGTGTCCTGCACTCCAGCTGGGGCGTGAGGAGAGCCCAGCAGTGTAGCCCGGCCTATAGATAATAATACTCTTTTTGCCTGCTAGTATAAAGGTACCTTTTTCACCAAAGTTTTCAAGTCTGTACTGTGCATTTGTGTTGTTTACTGTTGCACTATTCTCTTGGGCAGCAATACTCTGTGAATGATAAGTCACTGTTGGATTGCCTCAGAGTAGTCCAAATATGTACCCCCTAGACATGGGAGTCTAGCCTGGCTGCCAGGCAGCTCAAAGGATCTCTCCAATAGGTGGTATGGGTGAGACTAAGCCAGGTTTTTCATTCTCCACCTGGTCCAGTACCCCAGCAGTGTCTCATCATGCTTGTCTGCAAACGTACGCAGATAAGAAAATACAAAAATGATTGGCTGCCATCATTCATGATAAGTACTTTCCTTATATAAGGAAAACTTTATACATTCGATTTACTTTATAAAGAATTAGTGCATCTTTTATGTTTTTATGGTCTCTTGTGGCCCTTTGGGACATAAGCTATGCCTGAAACTTGCCCAGACCCTGGCAGTTCATTATGACTTGACCATCTGTAAAGAGATGCCCATACATTTGTAACAATTTTTAATATATGTGTGTTGTGGTTTAGCCCCAGTCAGCAATTAAGTACCACACAGCCACTCGCTCACCCTCCCCCCGCCCGGTGGGATGGGGGAGAGAATCAAGAGAGCAAAAGTAAGAAAACTCGTGGGTTGAGATAAGAACAGTTTAATAATTGGAACAAAAATAATAATAATAATAAATTGTAATGAGAAGGAAAACAACAAGAGAGCAAGAGAGGAACAAAACCCAGAAAACCAAAACAGTGATACAACCACTCACCACCCGCCAGCCGACACCCAGCCCGTCCCCGAGCAGCAGTCGCTGCCGCCTGGCCAACTCCCCCCAGCTTCTATACTGAGCATGACGCCATATGGTATGGAATAGCCCTTTGGCCAGTTTGGATCAACTGTCTTGGCTGTGCCCCCTCCCAGTTTCTTGTATGCCTGGCAGAGCATGGGAAGCTGAAAAGCCCTTGGCTAGTGTAAGCACTATTTAGCAACAACTAAAACATCAGCATGTTAGCAACATTATTCTCATACTAAAATCCAAAACACAGGACTATACCAGCTACTAGGAAGAAAATTAACTCTATCCCAGCTGAAACCAGGACAATGTGGTGAAAAAAGGCACGAAAATTTATAAAGTAGAAGTCATGTGCCTATCTCCCTTTCCAAAACTTACAATCTGGAGAACTGAGCATTTGGCACTACATATTCTTGCTTAGGTAAGGAATCTCATTCAAACTGATGTCCTAAAACACTACTACATCCCTGTGTCTTTTCTGACAGATATTTTAAGACCAAAGATCCTTCTCTGTTATTTACACTTTGCAGTAAGATAAAAAATATCTCCTAGAATATTCTCAAAAATAGTCATTGTCCAATATTAGTTTCTTGATCAGTGTTCCTGCTCTGAGGCAGAAGAAAAATCTAATGTCTGCAGTTAAAATGAGCTACTCTAAACTCATTAAGCTGTTTATTTCATTTAGTATAATCACCACAGTGCCAGACCATATATAGATTTTTTTCTAAAAAGATCTTTGAGCTACTTTTGACAATGAAGAAAGACTGCATAAATTCATACTCAATTCCCATACTTAGTCCGTTCTTCCTTATTTCTTAAGCACTTATGCCTCATGAAGGACTACATTAAAAAAAAAAACCAAAACAAAACACCCAAACAAAACAAAAGACCACAAAAAACCCTCTTTGTTCTTCCAAGTGTTATGAAATTCTGATATTTTTGCTGATGTTAACTTTTGTTAACTGCAAAGGACTGTAAAATTAAAACTGCTGCTGTTAATGAAGGTTTCACCTGACAAAAGAGTTAACACTGGCCACTGAGAGTAATTGACACTCAGGTTTTCAATGCCTGGAATATTAGTTATTTAACAGAGTGACCAGAAGCAAACAAAATGTTAAAGAAGTTTCTTTAGCCTACACATATGTCAGACAGCAATTGCTGTTCAATTTACCAGTGTTTTCTCTCATTTTTTTGCTTAAATGCCCTAGCCTTAGTATCTTCAACTATGCAGAAACGATGCTTAGTTAGTTTGCTTTTTGTGAAAAATTTAAATGATCAGTTGCAGATTTTTGTGGATTAAGTGGCCACTACTTGACCTCACTTAAAACCCATGTGGAACTGATTTGATATGCATAGCTATGAGCTTAAAATGTGTGAATTAAGAGCAGAACCTAGTTTGAGGGTTCCCTGCTTAACTGGAGGGAAACTGGTGATTACGGGGAAACTGTGGAGTGATGTTGCAGACCTCAGCCCAAATACACCAGTCCATGGTATTTTTATTAAAATGCTGTCCCATTATTATGAAAAGAACTACAGGAAATAAACTTTCTATAGGCAGTTATAAAACACACAAGTTCTTTATTTCTCTTACATCCAAAAATGTGGAAGCTTTCACTACAGCTAAATGCATGAATTAATATCTTAGTTACACATAAATCTGTAATGATGAAGTCTGATAACTGTTATTTTGCCACTAATTTCAATATCTTACATATGGCTTTGGATGTGAAGTTCATATGTAAAGAAAATACAAAATTTTGCTTTTTCAGAATTAATTCAGTCAATGGGAGTTCATTAAAGACATTGAGTAAATATGTATATGAGGTTCTCTGTAATGTTTAAGGACCACTGAAAGTTTGACAACTTGTTTTATACAGAAGCCAGCCCGGGCCTGTCCCACCGCCCCGGCCAGGAGCAGGGCACTGGAGGCAGTCCCAGCCCCAGTGGGACCATGGCCGGGCAGGGCAGGGCTGTGGGGAGCTGGGGACCAGCCCTGCTGCAGCATCGCTAGGGCAGGGTCTGAGGGCCCCAGGGAGCTGAAGTGGCATCCTGGACCACGGGCAGGGTGGGGGACACCCCAGAGGCCTGACATGGGGTCCACTTAAAAAATGACGGTCTTTTCTGTTATTTACAGCATGTCATTTCTCCAGACTCTTTTCCAAACCCTCAGATGATAAATTGCTGTTACAGTCCCTTGTTTTTGCACTTATCGGTAGTGTCTCAGGATGTCTCCGCATCCTAGGTACCCCGGTGGCATTTCAAGGGGACTAGCGGTGCTTTTCAAGGCTGTTTCTGGTTCCCAAGCCTGTTCCCCAGGCTGGCAGCTCCAGGCTGGCCAGCTTCTCTGTCAGTATTTCTCAGCAGACCTTTTCTTCCATTCAGTAATTTTCCCCTTCTAACCAGGCCGCCATTTTGGCTACTCATACCAGGAGGCCCCAGGGCTGGGCAGGGTCAGACCTGGTGGCACCCTCAGGGCCCTGACCATAGGAGCTCAAGGGACAGCCGGACTGGAGGGACCATGGGCCAGCCTGACACAGCTCTTGGGCATTCCCTTCTCCTTTAGGCATGGTGGGAGGGAAAAAGGAACCTACATGTCAGGTACAGTCTCCCCACATACATCATCTCTGGAAGAAATGTCTCCTGGTCCTTGCACTGGGGGCAGTCAAAAAGGCTCAGCCCTGCCCAGAGAGCTTGTCCCTGCAAAAGAATATAACAGTGTGAGCATCACAGTGCTGCAGAGCACACCACAGCCCTGAGAGGTGGGAGAGGAAAGGGCCTGGACTGTTCAGATCCATCCTCCCTCACGACAGAGCCCCTTGGGAGGAAACACTAGTTGTCTCGATCTCTGCTTTTAGCAGAGCTCCGAAGATCATCTGGTCCAAGCTTTCATGGTAAAGGGAGCCCAGATAAGATTATCTAGCACCCTGTCCAATCACATCTTGAAAACCTCCAGCACTGGGGAGACTAATGGCCCTGTAGTTTCCTGGATCCACTTTTGGGCCCTTCTTTTAAGTGGGTATGGCATCTGCCCTCTTCCAGTCATCAGGGATATCCCTTGATCTCCATGAGTTCTCAAAGATTATAGAAATATAGCTAGGAACTTAAGAAAGAAATATTGATATAAAAAGATATAAAGCCTAGGAAAGAAAGAGGAGAATCAGAAGACAGAGTGAGAAAGGTCAAGGACCAGCCCATTCCAGTAGCAGTGGAGACCAGCATTCCCTTGCCTGAAGGATGGCTGCCTGTGTGGCAGGGACTGATCAGGTGTTTGCATTGGGGGTTGATGAGCAGAATAATGTTCAGCTTATAGTGTCAGTCCTAACAATCCACTACGTATATTAATGGGGGTTGCTCTCTACGCTTACACAGTGTATATTCTGCCCACAGAACCCATCTGTGCACAGGTGCTCAGGCAAAAGCCACCCACTAGAGGAAAATTCACAGTTCCAACTCTGCATATGTGCCCCTGCACGTTACATCCTGGGATGCTCCTTTAGTGCCATGCTATATAATCAGGAGGTTTGGAGGCTTCCAATTATTCTGATCTGAACTAGAGTACTAGTTCAGAGAAAGAACTCCGAACTCCTGACTGAGGACACGTCAGGGACAACCCGGTCGTAAAGGAGGTTTGACTGTGAAGCCATCACGGTCAAGGGCAGGGCAGGGACTAGGTGTTGCAACTGACTGGTTATCCTTGGCCACTCCTCAAGAGGTGGCCCTTCAATTTGTCACTGCAAAGCACACCCACTGTATCAAAAGGAAGGGAGGAAATTTGAGACTGAGTACACTAGCCTTAGGAAATGGGACTCCCCACTACCATAGCTTCCCAGACATGGCACCATTTAAAAAAATGTCACCCCTCTTCTTGTTTAAAAAAATCCCAACCCAGCCATCCTCTCCTGGTAGAGCATAGCTCACACATTCAAACTTAATTCATATTACACGATGTCCCCTCAGATGGTCCACATTGTGCACCCCTCTGCAGTTCATGGTCAGCCCACCCCAGGTTTGGAAGAATCTGTGAGAGAGAATCCAAACACACATAATTCAGCATGACAGAACAGGATGGCTGCTGCCGCCTTCTTCGCACAGGGCAAGTTAAAGATGCAGGGATGGGCACAAAACAGTACCTCTTTCACAGACTGTCTGGGGACTGTGTGGGCACAGACTATGGGATACTATGAGAGCACCATTTTCATAGCTATATAGGTGCTTACTCAGGTCAATACTGGCACTGTTATCATATTTGTCCAGCAGCAAGAACTCCAGCTACACACCAAGAGAGGCAAACCGTATATGAGTCATTCTGGTAGGTCACTCTGCCAGTATAGGCCTTGTTCTGGCTTTGTAGCTAAGCCAGAAGTAGATTAACCTCCTTCACATGCTGTACTGTTGTCTCTGCATCCAGAAGCTCGATGACATTCAGAGGACTTTTCAGAATCATATTTCTATGTCTTTTTCTCCAGTGTTTTCCAAGAGTCTATCTGAAGTACCTTTATCTTATTTTTCTTTTCTTTCACCCACTGGCCCTCTTCTGCTGCCAGTCCTTTATCCCACCAAAGTAATCTCTAAGTGTCATTGTCTCTTTGTTCTTGTTGCTCTTTTTTATAACTGTTTTTACTCACCAGATGGAGAAGCTTATGCTTCAAATGACTAATACTTGATATTATTTTCTTCTCACAAGCACTTTTTTCCTCCACCTGAAATATGTAACTGTATGTAAACATCACAGATACCCTACAGTTTCATGTTTTGCCTAGAACCGTCTCCCACCATTTTAAGTCTCTGTTCTTGTATATAATAAGTCTTACATGTAACATTGTAGATATCACTTTAAAAAAGGGTCATTTTGTTTTTACTTTTAAAACTGTTTGCCTGGGGTACACATTTGCTAAAAGCTGAAACTATAAAAACTAGCAGATGAATAAATTCTTTGGCTGGGAACATGAATAACTGAATATAGCAGAAGGGGTAAGCAAAGGTTTTAGATGTGGCAATTCCTTGTACTGAAAGCAAGGGTGAAGGACAAAGTTAAAGACCCTGTTGGACTTCAAGGCACCAGCTGCATATTGTTTTGTGCCTTTTTTTACCCTTCTTCTGAATTAGGCTTGTCTGTATCTTTGAATCTTCCCTGAATTGCTATGAAAACTCACACCCTGGCAAAAAGGAAAGTGCTTAGAATTGTATCATCCCCAGCACAAAAATGTTCTCAAGCCCTATTTGCATATTTCACAGCAGCCTATTTATACCACAGATTGCTTCTTACTGTTTGAAATGTGTCCCTAAGAATTTGATTTTCTTAAATGTATAATAGCAGCTTCTGATTTTTTCAGAAGGTGTTTATTTGAAATTAACCTCCATGTAGTTCTTGGACAGCAAATCTTTTACCACTGGATAGTTTTGATTAGTACATAAATGAAGTCACAATTTCTAGAAGTTCAGTATTCCTTTTCTTCAATACCCACTTCTTCTAAAGTTGTTTCTGTAAACATTCCCTACCAATTAACTGCCTAGCAAGGTAATAGAAACAAAATGTAAATAAAACCCATGACTTCTTTTAAACATCTAAGCAAATATTTATTGAAATATCTTGCAGTAATCCCTATCCTGTGACAAATGAGTCTATGAAATAAAAAAAAATGAGCAATTATTTCATTTCTAAATATTAATTTTACCCACCCCCATGCTGCATTTAGAACTATTAATTAAATACCAGCATTTTTTGCTGTCTTACTACATTTTGTACAAAAATTTATATAGGTTCAGTAGTTCATCAGAAGAATATGGGAGGTTCAAAGGCAAATTGTGGAAGTATGATTATTAGGATCCACTTTAAATTGGAGTATGTCTTTACCATTTAGAGCAGAATATTAAATGCTTTATCTAAAAGTTTCATGCAGGTTTTGTATATGAATCTACTGGCACAGATAGTACAGTAGGAAAATCAGAAACAATTGTTATAGACTTTTTTTATTTGTATAGACTCATTTATGGAAGGTTATGAGGTTTTTTTTTTTGTCCTTTTTCCAATTACACTCCAACATTCTGTAGGGAGATGTCAGATTCCATTCCTGATTAGACCTGCAGAGGAGGAGAAACATTTCATAAAAATGTAAGAATTTCAGCTAGTTTAATTCCTATCAACTCCCTTTATGATTTTTTTTTGCTGATCTTATCTGATCTGTTCCTGCCCTTCTACAGTAATGCAGGGTGGCAGTCTATTTTTCACTTTGGTTTCTGTTTGTAGAAAGATCAGCAGATTTATTATTTTTTTTTAGTTAGAACAGAGTTTGTTATACAAGTGCCTCCACACTGTAAAATGAAAATGAAGTAAGACTTGCTATAAGGATTCAATTAATCCAATTTGCCTCTAAATTCAAAGTTATATGTGGAATTAGATGGCGGGTTTTTACCATCACTTTGTCCAGAGTTATGGCATGAGCAGTCTTTTGAACGGAGTAATCTGCACTATGTAGAGTAAACAGCTGACTTCAGCCAACCCACCTTTTTGGAATCAAACATCATTTTCCTTGTCTGGCCTGCACCTACCAGGATGAGACCTGATACCGAGATGTCTTGGACTTGCCTTCCCAGTAAGGAAACTAGAGCATACACCTTAGAGAGGCAAAAGCTTGTTTTGTTGTGTACCTCATCTGAATAACTATGGTGCCAGGACACTAGGATGCATCATAGAAAACTCCAGCCAGATAAGGAAGAATGCAGCCTTTAAAAGACCTACCCTCTGTAGCTTTATACTCATGTTCATAATTATTTATTTATTTATAATTAATGCAACATGATTAGACACAACACGGGTGTGTCCTCCTTGAGGAAGTGAGGAAGCTACATGATAAAATATTAAAGCAAATAACAGCTACTTTTACTATACCACGGCAAACACTTTCACAAGTTTCATAGCATTGACCTAACTCCCTAGTCCATAATCACTAGTCCCTCTATCTGAGCCAATCAATGTGTAAAATTACAAAGTCTGTGGCACAAAGCTGATTTTTTCTGAGTCAGCTCCATAAGAAGTAGGGATATGTGTATATGCATATTTATATACTGCCTATAGTTTATTGTAGCTGTATTACTTGCTTCACAGGCTTGAAATAGGATTTCTTTCCCTTCAGTTAAAACATGGAGTTTTGAGGAAATATCAGTACAACGAATTATTTTCAGGTTCTCATTTTGCTGTGATTCACAGTTGTATACAAAGCTGAGATCTTTCTTTGAAATTGTTCCCAGTGACAAGATAAATTAGTCTTTTTACATCTTCCTTCAATATTGTAATTTCATACTTGAAGCAGCATTCTGTCACTATATACTCCATTGTTTGCTTTCTTCTTAGCAGAAGTATAATCTCAGGATTAAAAAAATTACCTGCATTTTTTTCCTATTTGTTCTCTAAATCTTCTTTAACACCGCAGCCAAAAAATTTACATATATTTTTGGGTCAGTCTTAAGAGCCAAAGATCAAGTTACTTACCTGTAAATTGGACATAGAAAATTTTTGCTTTTTCTTGCCTATTAGTATCATGGTCTGGTAGCTTTGACATTTTCCTTAGCTCCAAGACTCTTCCCCCACCATGCCAACCCCAAGTTTCCACCACAAAAAGCTCATTTAAGTCAAACATTAAATGTTATCATTTAAATTAAAGAATCTCTGAACATAGGTCAATGAGCAATTACTGAGACAGTGAAATATTGGCCAAAGTGAGGACTGTGGGGTTTTTTTTACAAAAGACAGATTTAATATCTGCTGGGCTTTCATTCACATACCTTACCATGATTTGAAACCTCCCAATCATTGCTGAAACTTAGTCAGTTTTTAAGATTTGCAGCCCCAGTCCACATCTTTTTCACTCTTCATTATTCCATAATACAGTAACGATGGTTTCATCAAGCTGTAGATATGTGAAGATCTAGCATTTGTCTTATGTATAGCCCAGGTAGAAATGAGAAGCTTGTTCAGCTGAAACACAAGCATTAGTCAGCACTACTTTAAACAAAAAAGAACAAATACTTCTCCATGCCATGCCACTCCACTCCACGCCACGCCACGCCACGCCACGCCACGCCACGCCACGCCACACCACACCACACCACAGCACTGTTATATTCCCACCTCACATGGGGAAACCAATCTTAATGGACTAATTACATTAATTAATGTTCCCTTCCTTGCTCTACCAAGGCCCCTGCCTCTTGAATTAGTCTCCCAAGAAGGTCTCAATCATCAGGTGTCTACTCAGCTATATAGTTAGAAGAGCTTCAGATACATCTGGATAGCGAAGGCAGGATTTAACCCCTTAACAACCATTCCTTGACCAGGTTTTGTGCATCTTACACAGATCTGGAAATAAAAAATTTATAAATCTCTCTCTGCATCACATGCCACTTACCTTAAAGTCGTATTCCATATTAAGAATAAAAAGGATGAAGAATCATAGTTTTTCTTACCACAGTTATTACCAACCCCAGAGCTGTTCATAAAAGAACTAAGTCCACTTTTTTTCTACAATGCTTTTAGGGACTTATTTCAAAATAACACTTAGTACTTGATTTTCTAGATGAAAATTAAGAGCGTCTAAGGACATAACACCCAAAACCTAGACTCCAAATGTATACAGCTACAGCCTAATCTTGGAAGGACCTACCTAGGCAAGGTAATTGTTATTTCATTGAAGTTATGTGTAAAAATCAAGCCAAAAAAATCTTGTCATTAATTCTTTCTTCCATTGAAAAGTAAGAGTAGCCTTGGATCTGAATCCAAGAATCTCCAGATTTAGAAAGAGTAGAAATGTAGTGCCTTAGTTAGGGACTGGCATTCTTTGACTACAAACCTTAAATAGATTCAAGGTTTTCTGTAATATTTAAGGAAGAAATAATGTTCCATGGTGCTAATATAGAGTACTGAAATGTACCTGCACAAGTTTGATTCTCTTATGTTCTCAGCTAAACTAAGATAAAGAGTTCTACTTAAAAAATAATTTCCTCACCACTATTATCTTGGCATCTGAAAATGTTTTATTTTCACAAACACCTCCCCTCCGCCAAATACAAACAATGAAAGAGAAAATAAAAGAAAAGAATAACATATAAGTTCACGATTTCTATATGACAAGCAATTGATTGTGACTTGCTATTTATCCCATGTGATATTTAATACTTTAGATATTTGCACAGTTCAACGTTATTTTAAAAAATATGCAATATTGCAAAATTGCAAAATTTTTCAGTGTACATTACACACTGAATGATAAACATTGTCCATGTCAGAAAATACAGGAATGCTCCTAAGCAAGTATTTTGGACATTCTGATATTTAATTTTCTTTATTAGGTATGCAAGGGATTTGACTTAGATTCTTATATTGCTGTAATTTGCACAGCTGGAGATCAGTAAAGAATTGAAAAATATTTTCTGGCATTCTAAACTGGCCTCACAGATTCTGAGAATAAGTATGAATTATTCATTCAGAAGAATGAAATCAGAAGAATTTATTGTGAAATTTTCTCTTTTCTTGAGTCTTTTCATTCAGGTATTTAAGAAAAAAAAAAAAAAAAAAGATGTGTTTAGAATGCACTTGGAGATTTTAGCACTTCCCCCCTATATTTTTGCGAAGAAGTGAAGACAAAAGAACTCATGGGATTAAAACTCAGGAAATCTAGGAGGTATTTCTGAGTTGTTCAGTTTTTTTCTTCATAAAATGAGTATAATATTCCATATGTCATCTACAGGGAGTATTAATTAGACTAATTTATTAGTATTTATGAGTGCTTCAAAATCTTTGCATTAATGACACTATAGAATACTTATAATATCTTACCTTTATGTAGTGCATTCTGATTATTCTATCATTCCAATATGGATTTGTATTTGACCTGATCATTTTAATTACCATTTGCTTTCAGCACTGATCAGTAAGATCCCTTTGCACAGACTCCTGTGCTATTTAAAGGATACCAAACACTTTGTATGTCATACATGAAGTATCAGTCATTATTACAAATTTTTATAAGTGTGGCATTATTTTATAGCAACTAAATAAATAAAACGATGGGCCAGGTTTTCAGAACTGACTTATACGTGTGCACTTTCTTAAACCAACAAGTATACATGTACAGTAGGGACCTGACCCCTCAGAAGTTTTTTAAAAATTACTCTGTGTACTCACCTGATATCTACACAAATATTCTGAGTATGACACAGGCAGGCAGCTAGGAACACATTTCTCTGTAGTACTATTACAGTCATATAGTTCTTCTCCTTTCCTAGGGCAAAGTTAATTCCCTACTTAAAAGTCAGAATTGTTTTCCATCTGTCAGTAATATTCACATTTTCCTCTATTTTGCTTCAAAAAACAATCCTTGTAAAACACATAATATATAAAATTAACAGGCTACATTTTCATTCAGATTATATATCCATGCAAAAAGACAAAAATGATTAATTAATGTTTTCTCCCTCCAGTTTCCCTACCGTCTTCTAATTTCACAGCTCTAGAGCCTTCCAAATCTCAGTCCAGAGCTGTGCACATTAGAAATAAGTGCATTAAGTGAAAGAAGGGGAAGAACTTTGGCTAAATGTCCTTATTTGCTGAACTGAAAGAGATGGTACAGTCATAAATTTTATAACAAGAAAGAAGCAAGAGGGGAATTTCATGACAGAGGTGTATCTTGATCACAGTGTCACATCAAGTTATGGTCTGGGTGGTATTGTTTAGCAGCCTGCTGTTATTCCACCTACAAACTAAAAATTCATTCCAGTAAAATCTGACTAATATCCCCTTCCTCCTTATATTTTGTTTTCACATCTACAGCTGAGGTACCTGTCATCCAACTAAAAATGCTACATCAATTAAAGATATGCTTTGCACATTGAGCTAATCTGAACTAAAAGGCAAATCGTGACTCACTGTATGTGAAGTGAATCATGTCAGTGTCCATGTGAACTATGGCACTTTTATTGCTTAGGGATGCATGGAAAAAAAGTGGAGATTAATTTTTTTTTAATCTAATAACCTACTTTTACTCAAAAATGTACTTAATGAAGGAACCTGAAAAGCAAGGAAGTCTGTTGTATAATCATGACTATTCAAATATTTCTCTTTGGGAACTTCTTTATATCCCTGCAAGATTATCACTGTATTATGTGTTTGCACATAATTGTCCTTGTGAATAATTCTTTGATATTCAGTACTGTTTCTCCCACTAAAACAAAATCTCTGCCAAGTTTCACAGCACCAATAAATGGCCTCTGAGTTGCAATCCAGGTTGCTTCACTCAAACTTTCTAAGCAAATTTAAAAACAACTATCTACATGACACCTGCTATTTAGGAATATGCTATTGCACTGAGTTAAGGGTTTCTCTAACTCAGGATGTTCCCTTGGCAAACTCCTGAGGTAAAACATTACTGCTTTCTTTGCAGCTTCTAAGAGATAAAAAATACTAAAGATCAGAAATTAGATTATCAGGTCGTTAGATGGTGACATGATTCCATAAAGCATTAAAGAATAGAAAGAACTGAAGGGAGTGGGACAGGAAAAGATGGAAAAAAGGGCAGGAGTCTGTCCTAATCAAAGGACAAGATTGTCTATAAGAATGGAGCATAAGAAACCAGGTGCATCTTCAAAGCAACTGTCTGGAAAAGCAAGGCTGAAAGAAGAGAAAGATTTTGAAAAGTTAAAAATGAAATGGTGGGAAAAGAGAAAGCAGAAAAGATTGTGACAGCAGGTAATGGTAATAAATAAATGAGCTGAATTTAGAGTGAGACATATGTAGGTAAACTGCAGTTATGAAAACTGAAATCTGATCAGTAAGGAGAGACTAGTTTTCTGCACTCATACAAAGGAGTATGTAACAAGTTCCACGGGAAAAAGAGATGTCCCCTATGCTGTACAAGAGTATGCTATACTTTTGCTGAGCAGCAGATTAAAAATTGCAGACTCAAGGTCCAATAGCTAAAAGACAACTCCTGTTTTCCCTGGAACAGAAATAAATAAAATACCATCTCAGTTTGCCCCATGAAAGTCCTCTCTGCTACAGTTTCTGGAAGGTGCATTGCAAGGTCAGTGCAATCAGTATTCCCTCAAATGTACCATCAATGTTTATTTTTAATTTGGGACTAGTGTATAAAGCTTTAATGGGATTTTAATGGTATGTTGGACACACTTCAGTGTCCAGAGATGTGGCATCATATCCAGGAGTGTCATTATCTGGATTAATTATCAATAGCGGGCAGATATCATTAGGGAGATGTGAAAATGAGAGAGATAGTAAATGAAATTTACTGGGCAGAGATGCTGAGAAATAAATAAATAAATAACAACATTTGAGAAGTCACCAACGGGTACTTCAAACCTATTTTCAGTTTGATATTTTGCATTACAGCTGACACTTCTTCCACTGCTCCAGAATCTGTTGTGACTGAAAGGTTTCCTTTGCCAGCTAGTATAAGCTAAACTCTTTCTTCATAGTTGTAGTTGTACAACCATACTTTATATACAAAATTCATGGCCAAATTTGCTGTTTAATGTATTAATGAGTTAATTTGAAACCTTAAGAAGACTCTGCATTAGCTTAACCAGCTAATATTTTATAATGTAATAAACAACCCTTGCTGATAAGTTTTTAACAAGGGACAGTTAATGCTTTAGTGTCTTATGTTAAGACATGACTGATAAAACATATTGTAAATATGATCTATCTTGAGTGATACAATGTATCATAAATGTGACCTAAAAAGTCTAAAAGGTAGTTACATCGAGGTAAATTATATGCACCTCAATGCTATGTCTGCACTTGAAAAACCATGCTGTAAGGTAATTTTTTTCTAACCAACATAGTAAATATGACTTTAAAGTGAAAAAAAAATTTTGTCTTCAAGACTTTTAGATAATCTTGCATTTATGAAAACATCGTTTAAACAGTCAAAATTTAACAATATTTACCTTAATATAGCCAAATACATTTTTAAGAGGGAAAAGAAGGTGGGTTATCATCTGCTGTAAGAGGGGGAGATCTATCTTGGGAGACAAAGATAAATCAGAAAGGACTTAGGATTCACTGTGAGCTTTTGGTGCAGGTCTGTAATAAAAAGATAAAGCAAACGTCTACAAACACATGGACACACATGCAAAGCTAATAGGACAATATTAAGTGGAAATAAAAAATTGATACTGTATTTACCCTCTTAAATATATAATCCCTGCTGTCAAAGTCTGTTTTTTGTGTTCAGAACTTAAGAAACATAATATTTAATTGTGTGCCTTGTCTCTGCTTATTCTGCTCTCTGTATGGAAAAGTATTGAAGTACTACTTGTAACACAACCTGGTACAAGTTTCATTGGTGGGTCTCTGTTGAGTGAAATAACAATAATTCTCTGAGAGAAAAATATCTTCTTCTGCAATGTGTATCCTACTTTAGAAAGAATATGATAAATTGTTCCCTAAATACACAGGAGAAGTTCAATGCTGCAGATCACAGGAGGTATGCCAAGAAAATTAAATGTCTGCCCAACTAGCAATTTGCTCAGAGTTTGAGGAACCTTCCCAAGAACACATCAGTCAGCACTTTGCTGCCAGCTTTCCACAACTTTTCAGTTTTAGTTTTGTCTCTGTTAATACAAGGCTATTGAAGATACTTAAGGCTAAGACTAGATAGTCATGTAGCAAGGATGATGCGGAGTTAATTAAATTGTTCTTGCCTCTATGCAGTAAAGGTGAATAGATGTGCTAGATAAGCCAGAAGTGCTTCTGAGTTAAAATGAAACAATTTATAGTTATAATGCACTTTTCACTTAAGAACCTTAAAATTACTATATTAATACTAGGCTAAATCCAAAGCAAGAACTTATTTCCAGGTGCAGATTAGCTAATCATGCCTTATACCCCAATAGAGGATCTCAGATACTAAAAACTGTCAAAACCACCAAAACCTCAGAACTGAACATAAATGGCTGGTCTAATCTTTTTCCATGAGTGGTTCCTATCTTTATAATAATCTGAAACAGTATAGCAGATCTGCAAACTCTTGCAATGCTACATGTCTGACATCTGTTCTACTTTTTTATTACCAAATCCTTTTAAGACTCTGGCCCATTTAATGTTTAACAAAAGAAAAGGACTATAAATAAATTCTGTGACTTATTTCCCCTTTGCTGAGAGATGAAGATGGTTGACCTCCCAAGGATTCTATATAAATGCTGATTTTATCTAGCAGCAGGCCCTTGACCTTGGTGAGGCTGACAATTACTCCAATCAAATGGATGAAAAAGGCTGACAGACGAAAAGGGATTTTGTCGACCAGAGATCAATAGGTCATCAAAAATGAGACATCAAAATGAACTATGCTAAGGAAGTTTTGAATTTAAATGAAAAGGAAATATAGAGCTAGGAATGAACAATTCAGATTAGTAAAGTAAGGAACTTTCCCCTTCTACTTGTCCGCTTGTGTCTGAGAGTTTGGGATCCTACCTTTCCAGCTTACTTCAGTTTTAGGTATAAATAAAGTTATTTTATCAAGTAAAGATAATGTTAACAGTAATTGTATACATCCATGAATGTTATTTTTTAGAAACATAATCTGATTATTTTACTTATACTGCTTGTTTAATTTACTTTTTGGAAAATAAATTATTATTTATATTTATATTTATATTTGTAGTCTTTTTCAGTATCTGGTTCCCGGTATGTTTTAGTACAATTTGTGCAGTGGACACCTAAGAGAAATTTGTGAACTAAAAATCACCTTGAAAACTTAGAAAAACAATTCTAGAAATACTGTAATGAAGTCTAGTTTTCACTGAATCTTATTTTTATGCAGTTTATATGTTGGAGGTATATTAGCCATTGTCCCCTTAAATTATAGTATTGTCCTGTCACTTGCACCAGCCAATATGAGATGTTTTTTACTTAAAATCACTAATGAATTATTATGCACAGAAGCAAAATCAAGCTGCATTTTAGCTCATCAAGATCATCAAGCCTGCAACATCCCTGAGCCTACCACAGAGTAGACGAGAATATTCCAGGAGGAGAAGCAGGGTAATTTCATCCCTTCTAAATTCACTCCTACTGCCTATTGCATTTATCAAACACGTCTGTGCTGAAAGTCTAAAGAAGGAGTCATTATACAATTTTACAAAAAAAGCACAGTGACTGTGAGAGCATACATAGCTGGAAAGCAGTCAGGTTGGTGAGCACACTGTGCTTATTGCTCCTCCTGCAGCCTCCCATCAAATGCAATTAGAGACTTAGTCATAGTATGTTCTTTTCTGACCAGATCTTCCAGCTTCAGCAAATCCATTTAACAGTATAGAAAGCATTTTCATAGGCTGCACACTGCAAATAGAAGAGACAGCAAGCTGCCCACATCTGTACTTGGCCGTGGTGTTAGAATTAGAAAGGCTCTATTGTAGACAGACTAGAAAATATTCATCCCCTCATATCTTATTGATATTTCAGTGGCCATAAAAATGTCTGCCCTATTTTGCTAAATATCTGCATGCACATTTTCTGTTGGCACAGCTGGCCCTGGGTATGTGTGTGAGAGAGAAGCTTATGAAGCAGCCGACAGCTTTTGATGAGTGAGAGAGGAAAAATAATTCTAAGGACTTAAAGAGACAGATATAAATATGGTTTAATATATGCTGAACTCAAAATACATATAATACAATAAAGGGGAAGTGAAAAGTTCTTTGGTTTCCCATTTCTTCATAAGGATCTTAAAGCTCAATCCAGTAAGAACACGTATGTTGAAAGATATTTTGAAATAGCAGGGCAGGGGTAAGAATACAACTTTGTATCAAGCAGCTTAGTGGTTTGGAGCTAATTAGCAAGGGATGTGGAATCACAACGGAGTAAACATATACATGCACCCACATGTCCACATACACTGGACACAGCTTCATTTGTGAACTACTTGCTTGCTTTATCCAGATGCTTGTGGAGACACATTGGCTGTCCTCTACTGCTGCTACCCACACATAAGAATTACAGAGCTAAAGCATGAGTCACTGATAGCAATTACAGCTTTTCTGACTTCATTAAATTTCTACCTTTTAAGTGTCTTTTGTGTCATGAAGTCCATTGTGTCTGTGATTTGCAAGCTTCAGCCTTTGTGTAACTTTTGGACTGAATAAGTGAGGCATAAGTGAGTTTTATGAATTAAATAAAGCCACACTCCAATTGTAAAGTCACACTCCAACTAATAAGTTGTGTTCAAAACACAGGCTTTGAATTTGCAGTCTGTATTTCTTCTGCTTCTCTTCTTTCCCAAAACTTTGTGAAATAAATGACAGAGGTCTTCAGCCCTGAGAAACATCTCATTAACCAAGATTCACTGAAGGTGGTGTGAAATACATACAACCAACTAAAAAATTATGGCCCATGCTTGCACCAGACACGTCCCAAATGTTTTACACACCCTGTCCTTCAACATTTCTCTTTTCTACAAGTCATTCTCAAAGCACAATTTACATCAAAAACTGTCATGTTTAAATCATTCCTTCTTTGTTCCAGCAGCAAATTTCTGATGTACATTAAGCAGAGTTTCAAAAACAGCAGGTAATTTTCATTATCCACGGACAGTCTGAATCTATGGCTAACTCATTACTAGCTCTCCTGTTCATTACTGATCCAGAAGGCTACCTGACACAGCTTCATCTAGCATTGTGATACGCTTTGAGAAAAGAACTGTTCAGAAGTCTCCCCAGCTTTCTCTCTATGTGGGATTTTGCTTTTTTGATTTATAATGGTCTTGTCCAACATGTAATGGGACTGATGCTCACCTGCCTTAGTAAAAGGCTGTTTGAAAGACTGTAAAGTTAATTTATTGAAATGTAATTAGCACCACTATTAATTTTTGCCATGCTTAGTGTCACTAATCTTAATGCCACAAATTCCATTTACAACGAACAGAACAACATTGTCAGACATTAGTATTCATTTATCCAGTCTTCTCTCCCACAATAAATCATACTGTAGGGCCCTGAACGCTGAGAGAGAGAGAGCGCTAAGATTATTTAAAATATATATGTCCTTGATCTTATTCAGCTCATTTACTTTGGCAAAGCCTGCCAATTTCAAGGCCTGGAAGTTGAAGTCTGATTAAACAGAGAATGAATGCAGTGGGTACTGCAGAGATTCAGACATGCCTCTCTAATTAGTGTCTCAGAGCCTAACTGGAAGGATTGCTCTGTTAATGCAGGTATTCCCTATTGACCTTCCAGAGCATCTCTAACCATTCCTATTAGTCTGTGGAAGCTTATCCCAGTGAAAATGGTGAAAATACTCTACCAGCTGAAACTTTAAGACTAGTGGTTATGTAGTGTGTTGTTGATAATTTAATAATAAGATATCTTGTAACACTCCATAGATTATTTGTCTGCAAAGTCCGACTTACTTGATTTTTTAATTCTTTCATAGTATCCAAAAAAACCCCAGAAAAGCCTTTTCTATGATTTTCTGAATGGCTCAAGGAAGGAATGAATATACTTTCAGGAATACATCTGTTTTACTTCAGGAATGGATTTATTTCTAGAGTAAAAACAATTGCTTTCATTTTACAGGGTGGAACTGAGGCACAGGGAGCCTAATATCCAGATCCACAGAAATGTCCAGATGCTTAATCGCTACCATAGAATCATAGCTATTTGTTAAGTACAGTGTATTAAGCAGCATAAGTACTGCATAAGTAAGCAGAGTTTAAATCTCACTCTGGGAGTCACGACAGCAAATGAAACATGTGAGTAGGCAGCAGTCTAATGGCATTGAGGAATCATCACCGAGTCCTCAGAACCTGAAATCCCACCCAGGCACCTCCAGCACTTCACTGTTATAAATCACAGGAAGAACTAGTGTGCATATTCTCTACCTGAGGAACAACTGAGGAGTCTGCAAATGTTGTATGACTTGCAGTTTGACAATCTCTGAGCAGGGTTTTAAAGATTCTAGTTGTGTGATTAGGCCCCAAAGCTTACGAAAGGTTTTCTCTAGACCTAGGCTTAAGGAATGTCTCAAGATCACACAGGAAGGCTAGATCACAGGCTTGTACCTTGTAAGCTGTGAAACTTCCCACCACTAATTTAATAGGGAAAAAAGAGACATATAGGAGACAACTGTTCTGCAAATTGGATGTCTCAGATACTGTACTCGAGGGGAGTGCTCTCCTCGGTAATGCTGATACTGCATAGAAAGAAGCGACAAAGTGAGAGACGGTGATTGTGAAAATTTTAGTAACGATATGTAGTACGCTCTTCCCCCGTGCATTTCTCACTGCCGTCATTTTCTCTCACATGATCTGGTTGCCATCATTTGAAAGAACCATCTCCCTTCCTGCTTCTGACATTTGGAATTATGTTCCTTTGTTTCCCTGCCTCACTAACACTTCATCCATTTTCTGAATTACTGCTATGAAATCTTTTCTCCATTGCATTTTTCCCCCTTCTGCTTCTCTTTTTTTCTATCTTGTTGTTCTTATTTTATTTCATTCAGTATCTGCACAGCAACCACTAGCTGCAAAGCATTATTACAGAGCATAAAGAAGGCAAGTGTTTTTTCAAGTTTTTCACTGGCTTCCACATGAATGCATACAAAGCTGCATTTATTCATTTACCTGTATGTGAAAACACACGCTGACAAATCAACATCTGTGAAAAAAAAAAAAGCCTTGGGAGATTTCTGTACTCAGATCACAACTCTTACACATGTGCTTTCTTCCACTATTAAATATGCACATAAGTATCCATGTGTATATATGCATATTGAAAAGTCAAAGTTGTCACAATTAACTTGTTGTGTACTTTAACTTGCCTGATATACATATCATTAAAGTATATGTTGAACGCAGATGTCACAGCTCCTTAAAAAAAAATCCAGGAACTTATAAGAAAAAAATAATGTTATAACTAAAATAATAAAAAGAATATCCTTCCAGATAACTACCATTCATTAAAAAAAAAAAGAAATTGAACTAACTGTATGTAGAATTCTTCATTTAGGTACAATTTCAGTTACCTAACTCCAAGCATATTTGATTGAACCTGGAAAATATTGCTTGAAAATTGTGTCTCTCTCTTTGCAGCTAGTGTGATATACAGTTGAAATGAGAGGTGAATGCTGGTTTTTGGGATATACACTGTTTAAAACCTGTTGTATCAGTATATCTCAATATGTGTTTAAACCTATGCTTGAGCTGCCTGGTTTATTTCAGTGGTACATTAAACTTATTTAGTGCTGGGTTGCATTTGGGATTTGCATAGCTATGCAAACACTCATGAAATCAGATTCATTTTTTGAAGAAAATGGAAACAATGCTAATATGAGTCATACTTTCAAACATTTTCCCTCAAAACACTTGAAAATGTAACCCAGCCTTTAAATATCACTGATGCATTGCCTCTTAAGACAAAGTCTGATCCTGTGAGGTTCCTTGGTTTGATAAATGGAGAACATTTGGGTTTATACAGACTGCACTACCTCATATCATGCTTGCTTATATTTTGAATGTTAAATTTTATTTTTGCAACACAGTACTTAAGTCATTATAGTCCTTTTATAAATGAGATTTTTATGTTTTCAAATGATAATTTCATCAGGAGAAATACAAGTGAAAGAAGAGTAACAATAGGTATTGAGCTGTAGGAAAACACAAGACTTTAGATGTGGGTATTCAGAAAAATGTCAATAGTCAGTGACAAGGATATATTAAAGATAAAAAGATCTATTTCAGAATACATAAAAATACAATAGAAAATTTGGGGGACCAGAATAGCTCTTTTGCCTAGTTAATGAATGGCCCCAGACAGCATTGTTTTTCATCAGTACAACAAAACTGGTTATCAGTTACAGTATAACAGCTTATTTTCTGCACTGTCAGCCCTGCTCCTTCCTGAATGGTTGCTTGACAACTGAGAGACCTACTAATAGACCAGCTGAATTACTGACATGCAAGAAATTCCTTCCCTTTTAGCAAGGGAAGTCATTTTAGTCAACAAAACTACTAGCTTGAAGAATGCTTATCTGACACAAGACTATATCCTGAAAATTTACATGTAAGTTTCAGGTCATTATACCCAGTCTGTGCATCTTATGACTCAACATGAAAATCTCAGAAGCAAAGGAGACTAACAATAGTTGTAGAAAAATTATTAGTATTATCTTGGTTATGCAAATACACTTTAGGTTCTAATTTTAACAGAAGAGCTCATTCTGAGCTATTCTTTGAGGGATCTCTCTTCTCTGTGTGCACAAGGAAGTTGCAGCCCTAATTTTACTTAACATTTCTGTCATGGGAATATCCCACACAGCAGAAAGTATGCAGGGTATTCACACTTCTCCAAACACTGAAGACAGACGAAGTAAAGCATTCAAGTTTTTACTGAGTTTATCTTCAGATCATATTTAATCACTTAGAGTTATCATTATTTTTTAACTTTCAGAGTACACTTGATATAAATATATTGCGAAGAGATGGATTAGCCAACACAGAAAAATACAAGACCTTGTTGTCTTTCTGGTTTTAATGACTCAAGTTCCAGTCATCTCCTTTAGTGGGTGGCAGTTCTGATAATAGGACAATGAAACTCTTTTATGACAATGCTGGAGAAAGTTTTGATTCATATACTATTGAATTTGTATATGAGTATAGATAATTAGATCATATTTATATCATATTTATGTCAGATCATATTTAAGTGGTAAATGTCAATATATGCCAGCCATAAACACAGAACTACCACAAATTATTTCTTACCTGTACAAAGCAAATGAAGTATAGTAATCTTGAAAGCTACACAACAGAAACTGTTTGCAAAATACTCCAGTATAAAAAAAAATTAGTATCAAAATATAAAATGAAAAGGTATTATTGTAAAAGAAAGATCAGGAAGTTTACTGCATACAGCTTTACCTAATGCTTTCAATTATCCTGTGTATGTGAAATGGTTCTGTTGTCCAAGAGCAGTCCAGCACAGGCAAACTCAACTACTGGGGGTAAAACTCAGTTTGTGACCAAGTTCAGTTTGTCTGAGTTTGGATCTCTGGATGTTTTGAATGGAGGTGTTCTACAATCATCTGACCCAAGCTAAGATTCAAAAGTAAGCCCTGAAAAGTTGGGGAAAATTTCAAATAATCCATCCCCTTCCAGGTTGGTTTGGTTGGTTGGTATTTTTGGGGATTGTTGGGGTTTTTTTCTCATTTAAAAAAATAAAACCCAAACCCAACAGTGTAATTAAATTATATATTCCAGCTGTTACAGAGCTAGGGAATGTGCCTCGTGAGCTAAAGACCCATCATGCTAGGTATTGCACCTAGACGTCCCTGCTCTCAAGTCTTTACTATTAATGTACAAAACAAGCAACAACAGATGCAGGCAGGCAACAGAGTTCAAAGATGAGTCAAGGCTGATCAGCCTCATCAGCAAATGTTTCAGTTTACCTAAAGCCCAACAACTCTCAGATTTTTGGACACAACAGTGAGGAGACTTCTAATGTTATCATCCTGAGACACGGTTTTGGGACTGTCGCTTTGTGTTGGATAGCCCATTTGCTATGCCAAGTAAGTCATGGTTAGGAAGTTCAAGCCTGTCAGAAAGTGACAAAATACCAGCTTCCCTCAGACAATTTATACAGGCAGTGTTTACCTGTGAAGCTGAGAGAGAGCAGATCATGTATAATGGCTTTCCAAACTGAAAAGGCTAACAGAAAGTTGTAAATTGAAAGGTCATTCCTGGTGGGACACCAGGATTGAGAGAAGGTCATCCACCCCTAATTAAAATATCTTGTTGCCTCCAAATTATTTGGGATTTATGTGCTTCAATCAGATACTCAGAGCTTGTTTTGACTCTGTGCAAAAAAAAAACAAAAAACAAAAGACTTGGAATATTTATGTGAGGAATGGTATGAATGTGAACTGTTATGTTAGCTTGGATAAAAATGTATGAGACATGAACTTAGACATAGATGCAGGCATAAAAACTGAGGCTGAAGGGAAATGCCAATCTAACCTGTAATAATAGTTTGCAACATATAGCTAGTTTTTCTGAGGTTTGCTTCTTTATCTGAATATCTGGCACTAGCTAGTGTTGAAGGTAAGACACTGTTTTATACAGCCTTTTGTTTTGACATGGTTTATACTGAAATATAACAAATCAACAGATAGTCTTGAAAATCCTGGTCAGCTTGCACAAGATAAGGCCCTAGACTTGCACTAATATAAGATCAGTGTCACTCCATGAAAATCAATGGACCATATTTTTTCCCTTCATTACAGTAGTACAGCTCCATTAACTATAGAAGTCATTAATCAAACAGCAACACTGAACTCTGTGATGTTGGGCAGGATATAAATTAGACAAGAATTTGGCCTCCTGGCCATTTTCTCCCCTGATTTGCTGCTGGCAGGAAATCCCTTGTTCTATTTTGCCTCAAAGTTTTAGTCAAGTATGTTGATATTAATTACACTGCACAACAAAGCTATATTCTGATATACAACTATGAGCATGAAGACAAATTAACATATAAATAAATATTTAGAAGCTTGGCCATAACTGACTGATCTCTTGTAACACTTTGAACCTCCTCACCCCTTTTTCTCTCCCCTCTCTCAATTTCTCATCTGTAAAATGGAAAAAATAAGGCAACCTTCTCTACTAAGAAGAATTAAACACAAATATTAATAATGTTAAAGCACTTCAAAGCCTGTGATGTAGGTGCAAGTTATATCTTCATTCCAACTAAACAGGATATTTTATTTTTTTTATTTGGGATCTCTCACAAAGTGAGGACAGAGGTGAGAAAATTACTTCCTCTTTCCCATTGCTAATAAATGATCTGGGAAAATTAAGGCCACAAGTTTTAGAAACATTGAATAATTAAAAAGATTACAAACTGGAACATATCTAAGTATGTCAGACAGCCAAAGATGTCCATTCACTAGAAATCAGTAAGTTTAATTTGAAAAGAGTGGGAGAAATATCAGTATTTAAACTCATGAAAGAAATTATTTATTTTCATCATTCGAGATGAGAACTTTTCCCAGCTCCTTGATTAAGTAATAGAGTAAGCCAACTATTTGAAATACCCAAATATTTATAAAACTTTGTGGGTGCTAGACTGTCTAACGATTAAATTACACCAAAAGTCTGAAACAGCAGAATAACACCTTAAATCTGTTCCATCTTATTTTACTCTACAGAGCTCCAGCCTACATATGAAGAAAAGTCTTTGCTTCTGTTCATACTTCAAGTTTTGAGAGTAAATAAACTGGTTGCTCTTAATTAGATCATGCCTGATTGTTCTGTTTCTGAGCCCTGCCTGAGAATCAGCTCTTAAGACACCAGATTGTTTCTTGGCTGAGAGTGACTCAGCTAAGGTGGTACTGCCAAAATACTCCTGCATCACCAGGAAACCTATGGTGCTGTTAGACTGAGCTTTACATAAAGCAGTCCTTTAACCACAACAGTAATTACTCTTAAATGGTTGTAGGTGAGAGCCCCCAAATTCAAACCACAAACATCTGGTAAAAGATTGACTTTTAAAATCCAATCTTCACTTAGCAGAAAAAGTATTTACAGTATGGCCATGAGACAGCCATTTGTCCTTACAAAGTGAGAAATAGCCACCAATCAAGAAGTCACTTTCTCTGTGTCCAGACCTTCCCAGACCTCAATCAGTGGAAATCAAAGGAAGAGAGAAGTCATTTTACTGGTACCTCTAGTCAAGAAATAATACAAGCCAGTTTCATACAATGTTTGTAGCGTTATTCTGAATCCATGACACCTCCAGACTTATATAATTTATAAAGTTGACAGTACAGTGCTTATTGTTGCTAATAATTTGCCCTTAATTGTAAGTAGAGAAGCAATCAATACACATTAAAATTACACCAGTTATTCAGTCTCGTGAGGTGAACTTCGAATAAGTTAAATATAGCTACCTTTAGTTTTTTATTCATGCCATTTTTATTCCTTGTTTGGTGCTGATGCAATTTAAAGATATTTAAAAATAATAAGAAGGAGCAACCTTATGATGCTCTCAGTGATTATGTAGGACAGGAATACAGGCTCTTGGAAGTTACTAGGTACCTGTGTGTATCAATTACACCAATGAATTGATGTAGAGGTGCATTAGCTACTGTATATTGCTGAAGCACTAGTAATTATTCAAGCAGATTTACTGAGGTTTAAGGACAGTGTAATAGTAGCATCTGTATATTTTATATGCAGCCGTTGTTACACCTCATTAAATGGGATGGTAAATGATCCATCGCTATTTAATTAATATGCAATGAGTGTGATATTAAATCTAACATGTAAATTAAAACTCAATTTGAGTCACTTAATTTTAAAGTGTGGTAGAAAACTTCTTTGGACCTGGATGGCTTGTGTCTGTTTCTTTTACTTGGCTCCCTTCTGCTGTTCAAAAGATGTTGCACAGATTCTAGAAAGACAAAAGGGGAAAGTTTTATGACAAGAAATTTCAGCACAGCAAATTAAAACCAGCCCCACTCTTGGCATTAAGTAATGGGCAGAAATTTGGTCAAATCCCAAATATCCTAATATTTCAGAGTGTTCACACTCATGATTCGAGCTCATTTCTAATTCAGAAAGCACTAACAAGACAAATATATGATTTAATGTGACAGAACTTTGGAAATAAAATATCCAAATGCATGTGTCCTGGTCATTATCTTTTGCTTTCCCAGGTGACTCAAATTTGAACCACAGTATTTAAATTAGACCTTAGATAAAATTAAAAAGGAAACCAGTCATAAAGTCTTCCAACAAAAAACTGTTCAGTACTGAATATTGATTCTACTACTCTTCATGACAATATCTTTTTTAAAAAATAACAAAACCAGCAGTAATATTAGTGAATGCTATCAAAATTACATCATTGTAATCAATGTAGGCACAGAAAAGTGACACAAATCATAAGGTCCATTCATGGTTAAATATACTGAAAATCTGGGAATTAAATAAGATAATGGATTAGATTTCTTTTTAACCTTAGCTGGCTCTATGTAACTGTTGAATATACCCCAAAACAACTGTACACTAAATCTCCTAAATCACGTTGATAGGAAATTAATTTGTGGAGAGACTGTGTGTGAACTGAGAGCTCTTACAGCATTTTGATGCAGTAGTCATCACACAATTAAGTCCTTTAGCCTGTTCTGTAGGTAGCTCATCAGTTTATCTCAGATATTTCTTCTGTGGAAAGCCAGATCTGCCATACACAGTGCCATAAGAAGCTAGCAATGCCAGAGATAATAGATTAGAATAGAGTAAGATGAAGGTCCTAGTCTTGATGCTTTCTTGATAGTACTAACTAAATCCAAATTAATTTGCTAGAATTCTGACGTTGATACTATGAGTCCTACTTCCTATTCCCAAATAATAAGAACTTTTCAGTCAGAAAAACAAGCAACCTAATTTTATTCAGCTTTAATAAGTTCTACTTTTTTAGCATAGAATATTTTGGCAATAACTGAGCTATCAAAATACAATGTCATATTCTGAGATCAATTTGGATTCAAATACCTATGCCCTATGTAGCGTGTATGACAGCGGCAAGGCAAAAGCTGTTACATAGATTTGGTGGAGTTTTCTGATATAACCTGCAAAAGTCATAGCAGTGCTAATCAGAAGTCTTCTATCCTTGCACTCTGAATACTGTAGAATGATAGTCATAAAAAAGGTAATTTGAAAGCAAATTATTTTTTTTCTGTAATAGATCATCAGATTTTCTAAAAATCATGTCCTAGCAAGCAAACTTGCCAGGCAAACCTGACACATCTGTTTTAGAAAGAAGCAGCTGCCTTCCAGAGTTAAAATATAACCATTAAATTATTTCATTCAAAAATATTTGTCTAAACTGTTAAATAGAAGCAGCATTTACTCTTACAATCCATTTTTTTTCTTTCATCTTCACTTTGGCATCTGGCCTTAGTCAACTTCATTATTTAAATAATTTGCAATTGTACTACAGTTTGTTAGCATATCAGTTCCTAGATAGACTTATTTGTGAACTTTCTTTCCAATGAGAGAAGGAACTTTCTGAGAATCATTAAGCTATTCTCAGGGCTCAGCTGCCACATGATAAAGAAAATGTTGAACTTATTAGTTGCTTTGATAGACGGACAACCTCTGAGCACCACCCCGCCCCCATTCTCTGTTTATGGAGTGTGGTAGCTGATGATCTGTCTACTTCCCTGGATCTCAAGGTAAAAAAGAAGACACTAACTCTTTGGTGGAATAAATATTTTAGAACAATTAATGGTAATATTTTCTACACAAAATAAAGTTTTTTCTAATATTTGAAAGACAGGAATGATTATTGTCATTTTACAGAAGAGGAAGTGGAGCCACAGAGAGTTCTATGAAGAAAGTAAAACAGCAAGTAAGATATAAAATGGTTTCAAGCTCCATATATATTAAGCTGCTGCTGTAAATGTTGGACCGTGCTGCTTAACCTATTAGATGCTTTTCAACTTTCCTGTGAGCCTATATGAAACACTCGATATAAGTGACTTGGCACCAGAAGCAGTACCTGGCACCAGAAGCAGTATCCATCCCATATCAACACTGGTGGGTGCAGACAGTGCACCCAGGGCCCAGTGTGGCCAGACATGAAGCAGACCCAGCTGGAAAGCCACACCAACTGCAGCAAGGGACCAGACGCCTATGCCTCTGCACCTCAGTGGTAAGACAAGATCTGATTGACCCTAGTTGGAGATCCATCTGCCATTTCTGCATCTGTAATATTCAGCAAAATGTTATTTCTCCAGTAATATTCTGGTTTACATTTGCTTCTGACAGTAACAAGATAACATGTTTAATTTATTATTAACACCACTGATCTAAAATAGAGATTAAACTCTTTAGCTAGTTCTGTTGCTGACATAAGTTTACAAAGTTTTGTTTTGTTCACCTCTCCTCCAGATCATTTGCAGCATTGTATTTCTGGCCTCACTGCCATTCAACCATTCCATGTCTTCCTTTGTCACATGCTATAATACCCTCCTATGTTTCATCATTCCTCTACACAACATCTGCTTAATATGAGGATGATTCAAAACAAAACTGAAAACTATTTGAGAAAAAGTAAAATAAATAAAAACCTAAATAAATCAATAAACCATTTATTTCCTAGAATTATTTTCTGGGGTCTCATTCCTACACTGTGCCAAGAGATCCCAGCCTTGGGAGATGGCAACTGTCTGCAAATTCTTTGAGGTTCATTAGGATTTTCTGTCTGAAGAGAATGTTTAGCAATTTGTTGAAAGAAGTCTTTACACTTCCACTACCTCAAACCTGTTATGGTTCAAGAAAACTTGCTGTTACACAAAGAACCCATTCTAATTCATTCTAGCTGCTTAATCCAATTATCCTCCTGAATAATAGAAATTGGAGAGATTGAATAATAGAAATTGGAGAGATTCACAAACTACCCTTGTACACTTCACTAGAAAGAAAGGAAGAGGTAAAGAAAAAAAATCTGTTCAGCTCCTTGTACATGAAGAATTATTAACCCAACTGTAATAATTTTCCACCTTCCAGAATGCTGTAAGTTTTACCCAATCAATACACTACATGCTGGAATGGCCTAAAATATGCAATTTAATTCTTGATGCATCATGGCCTGTAAAAAGTAACAAGCAGCAGTGCAAAAACAAGGAGAGATCAGTAGTATGTCCCAACAGCTTTTTTCATAGCTGTGACAGTTACCAAAGCTACAGTCAGTCATCACTCAGCAGCTGACCTGTGGCTGCTGTCAGGATCCAAAGTATCAGGAGTATTGAATATTGAGACTTCTCAAGCTGTAAATAAAAAACAGAGCATGTAAACTCAGAGCTTTAAGTACTTGCCGGCCTGTTGAGTGCACCCCTTTAAATAACAGCAAAATACAGAAAAACAGCATATGGAAGACAGCAGTGTTGTATGAGCCAGATTCAGCCTACCTCTAAGCTGGTTTTAAGTTCCCTTTCCATTTTCTGGTCCCCAGTTGATCCCTGCACACACTAGAACTGCTTCTATCCCAATGCACATGAGTACTAAAAGTCTTCCAGGGGCCATTAGGCTGGCTGATGCTTGTTGAAGCATGGCATGTCTCACCCCTACTCCTCCCTTTCCTCACATGTCCCAAGCATGTTCCATATGCAGATGGGCAAAAGGAATCCCCATTTGCTGTTTTACATGGGTGCTTTTCAGACAGGAGTGTCAAGGATTTGGAAAAAAGTCCTACAAGAAAATATTTCCAAACCGTATGTTTTATGTATTTCCTTAGCTACTGCTATTTGCCATAGCATTGAAAACTCATTCAAGCCCATCTATTAATATTTTCATTTCAGTGTAGCTAGATGTTTCTGAAGTAATGAACCAGCAGAGCCTATTGGTTTTGAATGAATGATTAATTCTTCTCCTTCTGTCCTTAAGCATAAAGAAATATCTGCTCTCCTAGAAAAAATGTATTACTCCTACTCCCCTTCTCCCTGCAAAACTTCTCTTCTTCCCTCTCCCTTCTCCTTCCTCCCTCTCTCTCCACACAGAGCTCCCAATACTCATGTCAGCTACTACTAAAGTATTTTGCAATGCACAGAACAAAATCACAATTGTATCTTGACTTTCATCTTGATCTGAAAAGGAAAATAAAAAAATATAGTGCAGCAGAGTTGGAACAAGTGATTGAGATGCAGCTTGTAAAGTTGATGACAGTTCATTTTTCAGAATGCAAATGAATTATTTAAATAGAAGTGTCTAATTGTTTCATTGCCCTTCACTACCAGCGGTCATTAACTGCCTCTCAGAGTTAGCGGAAAGTGGCCAAATCAAACTAAGAGCATTTTTGTTATATTTAACATTCACCTTGTACAGAATAAATGATGACACCCAGTGCAGGACAGTGGAAATTCAAATCTACACAATACTTCAAAGTAAACCACTTAAGTATATCCCAGGGACTCCAATTCGGTTTGACTTTTTGTCTTTCATCACATTCACTTTACTATTTCTGTTCTCTTTTACAAAAATCTCCCAATGTTTGAGCTATTTTACTGCTTGGGGTTTTTTTCTTCTCTTCCTTGCTGGAACTTTCAACTTGGGGCTTCAAATCTTTGGTACTGTATATAGTATGTAAGCTATCAGCAAAAACATATGGACATTTTCCTATGTTTGAACCCCCCCTGTGTTGTCCCTAAACTAGAATTACTATAGCATTCTGAAAAGATAAGGGAGACTTAAGGACTTGACATATCTGAAATTAAGAAAAGCCTTGCAGAAGGCTATTCTAAAAAATTCAACTTTTGGCTATTTTATATGTGGACTAAATGCAATTTTGAGGGCAGTCAGCAGGCATAATAATATTTTACATTAATTTTTTTTAGTGCATTAGTTATTACCAAGACCTTGGGCCATAGAAGTAACTCACATGTTTATGTAATTGGGAAAAAATAATAAAAGGAGAGCCACCTACTCTTACAGAGCAAAGAAATTTATGCAAGCTCTTATTTCAGGAGTTACATTTTCCATTAAACAAGCAATTTTAAGGCACTTATGAAAGTACAATTCCATAAATTAATGGAAACACACTAACAAAGAACTGTATAAATTAAAACAGTGTCCTGAGCCATATGGGGAAATTAAAGGTTATAAATCTAGGCCAAGTATGAAACATAATAGTGATTTCCAAAGGTAGTTAGATATGGAATGGGACATGTCTTGATTGATGACATAGCCATAAAGTGAATGTTGCATGTCTGTTACTGATACCAAAAGCAATGTGTATCAGCAATAGATTGGAAGAATACCACGTACAAGAAATAGATGTCTGAGCAGTCCTTTTTTTCTATTGTAATATATACACACTTATAACCAATCTTTGTCCTGCCTCTCAGAGAGGCTTGAAAAAAGCGTTAATAATTTTTTCATGCTGACACATGAAATGAAACTTTTAATTGTTAACCATTACATTTCAAATTATTTGTTCATACTATTGCATATGGAATTGTATATCTTAGCTGATTTTCGCAGATATTGATGATCATTTTGGGCATACAAGTCTGTTTACTCAGCTGAACTTCCATATTCTGTGTGTGCAGTTCAAGTATCAATTAAAAATAAATTAACTTTAATATTGAGTTGTTCTACTTTATCGAACAGCAATATGGCTGGCATCTAGAAGGTCTGTCATACTGATGCCTTGTGAGAGTTTGGGATTAATTGCTCTTCTCTGTGCACTAGTGTCTCCACCTGCAAAAGGGAGGGATGACTTTCATGTTTAGAAGGTAATTTAAAAGCTATGGATGAGGAACTGTGCAGAAGTTCAATAAGAATAAAAAATAACCTTCAGAATTTCCACTGACTCATGGTTTTACTTAATCTACAGAATGATAATATGTACATACGAGATACAAGAGGACAGTATACATTCTACTTTTGCCAAATCAATATCAAAATCATCAACACAATATCAAAGCTGCATTATTTAGAGGATACTCACATTAGATGCTGTGGTAAAGAAAAGTCAGTTCTAGAAATAAATGGGGGAATTCTTTACTGAAATATTTGCTTCTTCAGGGTTTTATGCAGCTTAACTTGAACAATTCAATGTAACTGAAAATCATTGTTACTGCTGCAGAAAAATAGGATATCATGGTCCATAGAAATGTTTCAAAGCCATCATATCATCAATTTCATAAGACTAACCGTATGATGGAACATGACTTGTCCTCTCAGTCTTATTAGATGAATGATTGCTTCTGCTCACACTGTACCTGCTTACTGGAAAAAAGGGTCCTTTTTCTGAGATGTGGGGCAATAGAGAGGAATTTCACTGGGACTGCTTTAAATTCGCCCTGGTTTAGGAAGGGATGTATTTTATTTTCACTTTTCTAAACATGACTTTTTCAGACAACTGTGTGAATAGATGATATTTTTTGTTTGCTTATATTTTTGTTAAATTAGAAATTTCAGCTAGCTGGCTAAAGCCCAGAGAGATTTGCAGTTATACCTACAGAGATGTGTTTATAAATGCCTGAATCTTTAAGGCCAGCAATATAGTGACATCAATAATTAAAGAACAGCAAAAGTTAAAATTAGCATCATTAATTTTATTCTAAAGTTTAACCTTATCTCTGTGATCCCATTTTGTTTAGCCAAGGGTAAATGACCATTGTTTAGGAGGGGACTTTTCAATCAGTGTTTATTAGTTAATGAGGAGAAATCTCTTCCCTTCTCTCTTTTTTTTTTTTTTTTAAAAATCCTGTTTTAATACACACATAAGCCTACAAAACACCCAGCTTAAAACACTAGTCAGGAGTGTTTAAGTTCATAACTTTCACATTGTTTCAGCTGGTTTCTTGTGGACATTGTAAGGCTTTCTAGAGCACACAGACCAAAGACACCCCAGTAATTCCATCTTTGCTGTAGCTTCAGTGATAAACCTTCTGTAATGATTCTGGTCTGTGTTTTCTGTTATGTGTAGGACCTGGTCTGTCTCCTTAGCACTGCATGAAGTGCAAGAAAAAAAAATTGAGAGCTTTGTGCAGTAGAGAAGAGCAAGATAAACAACTTCCAGGTGAAAGCAGAAAAGGGTAAATTGCCCAGATAAAAAAGTGAGTATCACAAATGGTTATTTCCAAATAAATAGATTAATTTTTGGCTACTTCTTGTTAAGAATAATAATGCAATAAGAAACATTAAAAATATGGCAGAAAAGAAGTCTCCATTTTGGTCTCACCATAAGGCTTGGATTAAGAGATCAGCCCCATAGCAGCAGCTTGTGACATCTTTCCAATCACCACAAGGAAAACATGAATCTATGAGTATTTGTGGCATCATGAACTGACACAACAGAAACAGGGTATCTTGAACCTGAATCCTGGCAAGAAAATAACAGAAGAAATAAAACCGGTTACTGGAGTGCTGAGAGTTACAGAAAGGACTGCAAGGAAGAGTTTCTTTGCTACAGTAGCATTTATGGGCCCCTACTGAGCTAAGCTCTACAGCATTGCACAGGTACAGCCACACATCATCCCCATCCAGTCTTTGTAATTTAGATAGACAAAGAGTATGAAGAAGTGAGTGTTATTATGATCTTTATTTTACAGGTGGGAGCTGAAACAGGAGCATGACCTGCCTAGTGAAATCTGGGACTCAAGTAAGAGCTGAACTGGCATCTGCAGAGGCTTGAGCAAGCGCCTCAGTTCCAGCTTCATTTGCGCCCTCTAAAAGTAGGACTCTTTTATCAGTATATGCCATACTCTCACATACAGCCAGAAAGAACTTTGCTGGTATGGAGGAGAAAACAATTCTGCAATCAATTAGAACCTTTCAATCTAGTTAGCACAGTGAATAGATTATCTCAGTAATAAACCAGCACTGGCCAGACTTTCTGAATTCCTAAATGATTTGGAGTGCTTAGCTTCTTTCTTCATGGTGCTGTGATGTCATCAGGAAGCTGCTTTGAGCACTGCCTCAAGACCTATAGCCGTGGGATTTACAGCTGAGTCAGTGAACACTTTCCAGCCTCAATGACTCAGAACACAAAAAAGGGAAGTTCAATGAGTTAGGTCTCCTCGATCTTACCTAATGCTAGAGGCATCTGGAATTCTTCTCAAGGGAGAAACTGGGAGGATGGAAGTGCTGTGGCTTCAGTGTGGAGCTGAAGGATGGATCCAAGCTCCAAAAGCCCGGAAGAGTACTGTATTATTCAGTCAGGCACTCTTTTGGTCTTTGATAATGTAGATCAGCATGCTGCAGCTGGCAACCTCGGGGTAGAACCAGTCTACAAGAGGCCACCACTAAGCTCGAATCAGTCAATAGCTGTTCAGGTAACATGCAATAACAGTTGACTCCCTCCTTCTGTGCCTCTTCCTGTCACAACCTGGCTTATTACAGAGTGAACTGTCACTCTAAATTTTTGAGATGAAAAGGTCAAACTGAAGAATGCCTCCTTCTCCTCCACCTGCGAGCATCCCAGTGCTTCTGTCTGCTGCTGCTGATACACCAACAATGCCCAAGAGAGGGTGGAAGTTCCCAGACTGTGATTCAATCCCTCTAGTTTCTTAGGACTAAAGTAAGATGGAGATTACTTTTCCACTTTTTTTTTTCTTTTTCTTTCCTTTTAGCCTACAGACAACAGTGGCTTACAAAGAGTTACACATCTGTCATTTTTTGAAGGAGATGACACCAGACTATGTATAAACATGTAATCATTCCTCAGTACTAGGGAAGAGAGGGCTGAATAAATCCCTTAAAAATAATAAATATTTCCAATAAATGTAAGAAATACAACCTGGAGAGGTGAAGGAAGGTCACTTTAGAGCTCCCTATTGTTTAATAAGATAAGTAACCTAATTTCCTGAGAAAGTGTCCCTGTTGGAGAAAAGGTATCTCAAGCATCTGTGAGTTAATGAAGAGAATTGCTATGTGGGCCAGGTCTCATACACTTTGCCAAAGCATGCCAGTTCCATTAAAATACTTTTAAGTTTTAATGCTGGAGCACGTGTTTGACTATGTGAACAGTGCATGTCCTCTGAAGACATGGTCCCAAATTACTGTGACATAAGAACAGCCAGATTCTCTACAGACAGCTCACACTCTCAGGCCATCAGCTTAACTGTGCTCAGACAGGTCATCAGGGGTCAACAAAATGTCTCCTCACACAGTGGAGAAGCTGCAAATCTGGGGTTTCTTAGGTCACAGGAGTTCAATGATCTGGGGACCACTGGTTTTCATGTCTAGGGTAGATAAAGTGAGAGGCCAGTGTCTGGTGTGCCTTGCGTTACAACCTAGTTAATGTACGTTGGAGTTAAGAAGCCCCATGGAGTTAAGCACTCTTTAAGGCAATGTCGAAAGGGACCATGGCCATATTCAACAGAGTTCTTCTGTAATGTGATATAATTTGAATTTGTGAATGGTGCTGATTTCTCTCTGTGGAAATGATATGCAGAAAAAGCTCCCTCAAGACAATCAGCAGAGCTTGGTAGGAATTGTAAAGTGAGGTAAGTGTGTGACTGAGTCTTTGGTGTCTTTACTTCTTGGTGTAAAGACACCAAAAACTGAAGCCTATATGTCAGTTTACTGTATGGCCTTCCCTCTGGCAAGAGACCACTTCAACTAGTTAACACAGTAGAATAGTTCCTCTCCAAACACACAAACACACCTGTAAGTTATTGATATAATTGATATTGAATTTGACTGCACAGTGAAGAGGGAGTAAAAAAAAAAAAGTGGAGAAAGGCAGGAGCTAGCACCCCATCAGCCTCACAGGTAGATCAGCAAAATGATTGGCTTTGGGAATGTTGGCAAACTATGCTGGTTGTGGTAATCACACCTTCTGCTGATATTTTATTCAGTTTTCCCAAGTTGATGTTTTATTGTATTTCCTCAATAACATTCTGTTTATTTTTAAACTTTTTAACTCATAGCTTATGAGTGGAGAAACATTGCTCACCAAGAACACCTGCAATAAATAATCTGATTGCTCTGGGTTCTGCAAGGTCTGGAGCCAATATAAATTTTCCACTATATACTCTTAGAAATTAAAACCTGTTCTTTTTACGGTCATATGGTGCCTGGAAGAAATTTTACATATGTAAAATAACATCAAAAAGTGCAGAAAACAGCATGCTTGAATGCATAAAAGTAAGAGCTGATGATTGATGGTCACATTTGGTTAGGATAAATTTTTCCTTCATAATTATATTTCACATTTTTCTTTCATCACTGACCTTTCTTCAAGCTTCCCAGTCTTTTTCAAGGTGTCATTAACAAAAGCGGAAGTCATCCAAGTTAGGTCTTTTTGATGCCATTTCTGGAAAGTAGCCTAAGGAGCAAGTTAACATTTTCCTACACAATGGTCTTCACAACAGAGCTCCCATTTCAGGATAGTGAAGTGGCTCAGCCATAACAAACAAGTAGTGCCTTTCAGCAGCAAACCTGTACTGTCAAACCCTACCTTTACGCAAAAGAAGAGATGTTTTGATTCTATACACAAGGCAACCATGTGGGCTCAACTACTTTGCGCCTATGTGAGTTGCTAAGGGCTGTGCAGAGTTCTCCTTAGCTGAAGCATGATAGTTGTATCACTCTAAACTGAAGAAGGCTGATTAGGGAGACAAGTGTGAATAGTGGAATTCATTTGGGAAATGGATGCAAAGAAATATACCTTGGAAAATATTGATATAGTAACAGAAGCGCATTTGAGTAACTACAGACTGCGGAAGGTTCTGCTATTGAATCCATTCCACTTCCCAACTGATTAGGCCTCCTTTAATTACATTCTGTATTTTCCAGTTCATTGCCACCTTACAAGACTCATTTCCAGTGCAGAAAATGTGGCCCATTTTCCAGCAAATTGCAACAGGCTTTCTGTCTAAGTCATCCATTGTTTACAACAGAGTCCCTGCTAATTTAGATCCAACATGTCCAAACACTATGAAACAGTGACTTGGATATGATCTGGTCAGTAACAAATACAAATGTGCTGAGCAATACCTTCACCACTGTGTTAATATTAGAATGTATTTCCCCGGGGAGGGAGTACTGGTCTGTAAGCAGGAATTAATATCTATTCTTTATAACAAGTTTCACAAGATTATTTTCCCATTTAAGCAGTTCCCCAGAGATATACTTTGCTTTGCTTTGCTTTGCTTTTCAACAACTTGAAATACATCAAAATAGAGATGATTGGAAAACGGTTGATGAGACATCCTTTTTCTCCATAGAAAAATGCTGATTCGTTGTAATTGAAACATTTTACAAGCAGAAAACTGGTTGTATTATTAAAAATAATCAGAAAAGGACTTCAGACATGACATGGAATGGTTCTCTCAGTGGTTGACTGAGAGGACAGCCTACCTCGAGGTCAACTCTCTCACATGACCACAAGTTTAAATGTCCCTATAACCCGATTTCCACTAGAGATTAATAATTATTTACCTAACATTTGAGGCAACAGCCTTAAGCACTTAGAATGAAAGGCAGTTTGGTGAATGCTTAATCTCTTTATGAAGTAAAACTGTTTCCACAGCATACATTTCTTCAATGTAGTTTAAGGATATTGCTGGAAAAAATCCAGACTAAATCCCTTCCTTGGAGCTTGCAGAACAGGAATTTGAATTTTGATCTTTCTCTGGAGCATCCTGGGTAATGTTGTATTCATTAATCTTAGTCCTTTGTTATTCTGGACTCCTCCCCATTTTGTTTTGTTTTGAGCAGGCTGGGTTTTCAGAAGATATTTTTTCGATTTAACTTTAACTAGATGAAAAAATCCATCACTCTTCTTCTGAATAGAATTTAAAAAAACAACTTCCTTTATGTGAAAATAAGCTTTTTCTAGTGTTTATTCTTGATTCTGCATCTGAGGTGCTTCTACCTGTTTTGCACTTTTGATGCCTTTGATATCTTTTTAGCTCTCTTGCTTTTTTAACAGGAAGCATGAGCAACAATAACACCCTTCATCAGCATTAGTGATAACCACCAAGATGAAACTCCTGTGCAGGTACTAATCTTATCACGTCTAATTTATCATGGCTATGTTTGAGCCTGATAAAATTAGTAGATTTTAAGAAATGTATGTAGCTTGGTGAGCACCAACCCTACCTTTTTCAGGTCAGAATGCAATTTTGTTTCCTAAATTATTTTCATTTAAAAAATTAAATCATGTATTCCATACCCAAAAATTCAGATTAATCACCAGTTTTAAAAGGCTCTTTAGGCAAAATATTATTTGTTTTGTTGGGGTTTAGGGTGGTTTTTTTGGACAGTCTGTATAAAACAATAGCCTATCATCTGACCTATTAATGCACTTGTTCCATACCTTGAAGATGCATGATAATACTGCATTGAGTCCCTAATCTGGTACATCCAAGAGCTGAAATTTAAAGGAAAAGTCCTAATCCATTAGGGTTGAGTTTTTGGTTTTATTTTTGGTTTTGTTTTTTTTTCAGAAATGCAAGGTCAAATCTTATTACATTTTTTCTTTCTTCTCACTGGCCCCCTTATAAAGCTTAGGACAGACTAGTAATTCTGGTTCTGGACTGTTGAACTCAAGTATAAAAGGAAAGGATGTTGAATTTAGCATAGTAGTTGTCAGGGTCATAGCCAGCTCTGAAGATTATATAACTGAAGAAATTCTATGCTAGTTTTGATCTTTTGTTTAAAAATCTCTAATTCCATGGGTTTACTCAGTTTTGAATTCCCATTAGCATGGAAGGCATCTCAAACTCTCTAATAATGAATGCAAGGAAAGGGAAAAAGTATGCATGTGGCACATTTTGTAAGAGATGAGCAAAGTAAATGAACTTTTTTCTTTCCTTCAGCCACTATCCCACACTGTAAGTTCAGCTAAATTTAATTAGGGTTACTGACATGGTAATTTGCATTGTTACCCATGATGCTTTTGTGCTCTTTATAAAACATTTCCTTTTGAAATTGCCATGACCTATATAAGCATATAATTTTGTCCCTGTGGCTAGCACTTGGTTGAAATATTAGATTCACTGTGAAATTCCTGCAATTACTATTTCACTCTTATCTAGCTGAATATAGAAGCACTTTAAGGGCCCTTTTTTAAGGATGTCGTTGACTGTATTAGTTTTGATGATATCTCAAGACTGCTTATCTTTAATGACTTATAAATTGGCAACTTAAACTAACCGTCCTTTATTCTGTGTTATGTATCTTCGTTGTCCAGCTAACTCTCATGGGTGAAAGCAGAACAGTTAAAGTAGAGACGCTTGCAGAAGATAAAGGAGCTGGGACAACACTGATTGGTCTGGATGCTTGACCTACAGGAGAAACTCTGATCCTCCACATGGATTAGCAAAGGAACATGATTTAGAACGGGGTCTATGAGGAAAGGGGATCAAACAGTCACAGCAAAAAGTTCTTAGGTTTTCCACCAGCTAGATGGAGTTACAATTTCCTCAGCTCAGATGTTTTGTCTCCAAAATATTAAAGAAAATGTTGCAAATACAAATGAGTGCCAGGGAAAGTACCTACTGTCTGGATTTGAAAGCTCCATTATCTGTGGTATGAACATTTGGCAAGGCTAGGCTATTTGCAATTTACCAGAGTGCCTTCAGACAATGTGTTTATTGGTGGTATTCCATGCTGCAGATCTTAACTCAGTATATTGGAACCTATCAGTATATTGGAACCTACCTGGATTTTTTTTTTCAGTTTAAATGAATGCACAATTCTGCATTGATCTAACATAGTACAAACTAAACAAATCAAAATATATCTTGAACAATAGTGTTTGTCTCCAGTGTTTCAGTTTGTGCCCATTGCCTCTTGTCCTGTCACTGGGCCCCACTGAAAAGAGCCTGGCTCCCTCTTCTTTACACCATCCCTTTAGGTATTTGTACACATTGGTAAGATCCCCACCCTGAGCCTTCTCTTCTCCAGGCTGAACAGTCCCAGCTCTCTCAGCCTTTCCTCACAGGAGAGATGCTCCAGTCCCTTCATCATCTTAGTGGCCCTTCACTGGACTCTCTTCAGTAGCTCCATATCTCCCTTGTACTAGGGAGCCCAGAACTGGACACAGTACTCCAGGTGTGGACTCACCGGTGCTGAGCAGAGTGGAAGGATCACCTCCCTCAACCTGCTGGTAATGCTCCTCCTAATGAAGCCCAGGATAACATTAATCTTCTTTGCCACACTTTGTCCCACTTCTCCTAGCAGTCCAAAAGAAGACCCATTTCTATCCCACAGTTCCAACAGTTTGTATGGATTGGCACTCTTTGGGCAGTTTCTGTGGGAAAGCAAGGACTGAATGGGAATCTCAGTTAATCGCATTTTGATAAAAAGTACATCTGTTTGTTTTCTGCATAAATACAGTATTTAAGTTTCCTTGTCTATAGACTCAGATTCAGGTAGTAGAGTGATACCATGGAGCTGGATGGATAGATGGATAGATTACACTACCTCTTTCTGAAAATAACATTTAAGGGAATTTGAGAAAAACATTGGCTGTCAGGGAGGCAAAAGTAAAATAATGTAATTTGAACATAAAGAAATTCTCTCAAAGCATGCCTGTATCTTTAACGGAAACAGGCCTTTGATAACCATTGAATTTGGTAGTAAAAGTAAAAAAGGAAGACCTGCTTATTCTTTTTAGTGATTTGATTTTTGTTGTGTGGAATGAGCAGCCTGGCTCCTCTGTTCTAAGACTGTCACCCTGCCATTTCCATACAGAGAGGCTAATTCTGAATCACACCACCTCTTGAGAAGAACTGAGCACAGCAGGGGGACAATCGCTTTGAAAGAATGGGTTTGCAAATGGGGAAAGGACAGGCAGAAACTATTAATGCAACCCTTCTCTCTTGCTGTACCTGACTGGTCTGCTTCATAAACTTGTGAAAGGGAAGTTGGACTACATCTGTCTAGCACATCTCAGAGTGGTGGCAGATCTAATGTGATCCATCTGTCAGATAAGCTGGAATGCCTCTCTGTTGTGTCCGTGGGAGTTTAATGTGTCCTAGACTTATGCGTCACTGTGCATGAATAGTAGCACTGGGCTTTCTGGACATCTGGAAATCTAAACTGCTGTGCACACAGATGCCTAACACTGGGTCATTGCCTAAAGCCATGGGACTAAAAATGGTAGTATTGGAAAGTGTGCAATGAGACTGAAGGATATAGCATTTATTACTTATGTCTCCAGAAGTAGTTTTCACTAGTAGTTTTGCTCTAGTTTTTCCAATGTTTTTCACTGACACAGAACTGATATATGCTGAGTATGCAACTGTGGTGTTTTCTACACAACATTGGAAGTTCCCAAATTTTCAGATTTTTCTAATTTTTCGAATGTGACACCTGACCATTTTGCCACTGTCTAAAGCCAGAAGGTTTGTATTTGGGTCAGTGTTTTCTCATTTCAAAGGACTTAGGTTGCAGATGTTCTAGAATTAGCCACTGTTTACTCTCAGAGTCCTTTAGAGATTTGTTCATCACTAGGTCTAATGAGCAGCATTGGGGTTAATTAACATCTATGGAATCACTCCAGGGCTAAAATAAATGGTTGGGCAGTGGCTGTGACTTAAAATTGTCTCATAAGGTGATATCTGTAAACTATTTATGACAAGACAGCAACATATAACATTAACTTTGCTTTCTGCAGAAGAGGTATAAAAGGGAGGAAGGAGCCAATTCTATTAATATCCTCATTAGTTACTAAAAAAACCAAGCTGTTCCTTCTAAGTGTTTTGCCTTTCACAAAACTCTGCACACAAAGGGATAGACTTGGAGCTTAAATGTTGTGCCTTCAATCCAAAGTAAATCCTTTCACACAGGAAGAGTGTGGGTTTCCATTAGGAGATTCTGAACAAAACAACTGATATGAAAACTTGTTGCAGAGTAGTTAACATGAAGTCTGTCTTTCTGAAGGTAACAACATAAAGTGGCAGACAGAAGGAAGATGAGGAAGAGGAAGAAGAAGAAGAAGAAGAAGAAGAAGAAGAAGAAGAAGAAGAAGGAAGTCTGCAACTTGAGCAGAGACTAATTATCAAAGACATGAAAGGATGTTAAAATTAGCTGAATAACAAAAATGAATTGCAGAACATCTAAAAATAAGTTTTAACATTTTATCTTAACAATCTCTAGACTAATAATCATGCTGGGAAACAATAATATAAATGCATTCATAAACATTTTGCATTTGATCTACCTCAGGATAATTTGGCGACATTTCGTTCTTAAAGTTGGTTTTCCCAATTTACTTTCGTGCTTGAAGTGCAACGAATCTGTCTGCACAAGGTCTCTGTATTGGCTGTTGGCATGGAAGGAAAGCTTCCTTTCTTTTTGTTTTTAAACTTTTCCTAGAAAACAGAATGTTTTGGGGGCTTTTTTCTTCTTCAGTGATTTCACTGTTCCAGATTGGTTTTTTGTTTTGCTTTGGGGGGTTTGTGCCTAATAAGTGGATTTGTTACTGAAGTGCAGTTACCAAGTAGGAATAATACATGAGAGTTCTCAGATTCATCTTCAGGTAACCAGTGTGGCAGCAAAAGTATAAAATCTGTCTGTGAGGCAAAATATCTCAGAATACTATAATGAACTTCATCCTTACTAGTTCAAGGTAAATGTACAGTTACAATAGGAACTGGACAGAGGGGAGGTTTGTTTGTTTGTTTGCTTAGTTTGTTTACATATGCATATATGAAGGTCGTCCATGAAGGTTTAGAGGTACAGCTTTGTGGAATTCTGCTTCTCCATGTGAGCTAGCTGTTTGAATTATCTGTACAGGCAGTAGAGAAAAACTCACGCAGGATAGAAATTATCCATTTTACCTATCTATTTTAGTATGGAATAATTCCTATTCTGAAAGTGCCCTTTTGTCTTCATGGTATATAAAGAGAATCTAGACAGCTTGCTCAAATGTAGACATCTACATTCTGTCAGATAAACTACACATTTTCATTTAAACTTGAAATGTCTAAAACTGGGCAAGGAAAGAAGCCTTGACAAGGGCAATATACTATAGAATAAAGAATAACTGTGACGTGAATAAAGAAGCTTGTATTAGGATTAGCTCAGCAGTAATGTATGTAACTGTAACAGACATAGAAAGGTTGTGCATATCGACATTTAGTCAGATGAATGCTATTGAGATATCACATTGGGCCCAATTCAATTTTCCAGTCCAATTCTTCTATAAAAAATATTTGTACAATCATGGAATTATATCACTGAAGTAAGAAATTCAGTCATTTACACATGTATAGCTAAGAAAATAATTTAAAGTATGGATATCATATATGCAGAGGGATGGCACAAAGACTGCATCCCTTTTAAAAATAACGTAAAGGCATGTTCTTCTCATGTTGTTTTTCTATAGATAATGAAAACAAATATTACACATTTTGGACTGTTTGACTGAGATGCAATGAGAATCCACAACTCAGTCTCACCAAGTTTTGAGGAATTGAAAGGTATGTCTATTTGGAGTTTTCCGTTCTGTTTCATTCCACCAAAATGTTTAGCATAGAATAGAAAGCAAAGTTAAAATAACAGGGGTATCATATGAAACAGCCCCATGAAGCAGCACAGACTGGGGCCTGACTGGTTAGGAAAGGACACAGGGTCATGGTAGACAACAAGCTGAACATGAGTCAATGGCATGCGTTGGAGTGATTAAGGCTAAAGCACAAAGGGCTTTTTCAGTGGCACACCAAGAAAGGACAAGAGGAAACAGTTGCATGTTCTGACATGGAAAATTCCAGCTGAACATCAGGAAATAATTTTCACCATAAGGTTGGTCAAGCACACTCCAGCCTCCCAAGGAGGTTGTGAAATCTCAATCTTTGGAGCAGACTTGACTGGACAAGACCCTGCAGAACCCAATATAACTTCAGAAATAGCCTTGCTTTGAGCAGAAGGTTGAATTAGATGACCTCTTGAGTTTTCTTCCCACACAATATTTTTCATAATTCTGTAACATCAAATTTGAACTCTGATCCCTAAAACAGTACAGATAAAATAACTGCATATGTAAAAACAATGTGATAACGGCAACAAAGATAATTAAAATAATTACTATATTCAGGGTCCTACTTAGCAAAACACAAAACTGCCTGCTGCAAATTGTCAAACCCAATGTACCTAAGAACAAGAAAAAAATCATATTGAAAATCTATCACATATTTCTCTCACACATGTCTTCTCTTCTTCTCCCTCAGCATGTAGCAAAATTCAATACAGTTGCTTTTGACAGCAACCTCTAAGGTGGTGATTCTTCGGAGGAATTAACTCTGAAAAAATAATTTCCTTCTCCACATATCTTGGCTTCAAGCATTTGTCATCATTTAGTAAAGTAGTTGAAATGTTACCAGAGGATGGGGACCATAAGAGGCTGAATGAATGCTAAATTTGCTCTGAGTCTGTGCTTATCCCATCATATACAGAACTGTAGATATTTTTTAGTCTCCATAGCTATATTCAACCTTTATCCATTAATATAGGAACAACTCAATTAGTGGCTCTGTAGGGATCAGAGCATAACCCTACTATTCACAATTTAATAGCTACCATACATCATCAAGATCTAATTCCCAGGCTGAGTAGGATGTAAATAGCAGTAGGCCAGAGATCCATTTTTTAAAAATTTGAAATCTTTGTGGCTTAATACTCTTCTCCAAGCCCACTTGTATTCTGCATCCTGCAATTTGTCCTATAATTCACACCTGGCATCCTGCAGATTAATGTTGCTGACTGTTTTGTGGTTACATTATTTAATTTCTTGATATATCATTAACATGAAAGGGAATTATTTGCCAACTAGAATTTGTTTGCATTATCAGAGGTTCATTATCCCAGAAAAGTAATGGTTTGAGACTTAGAATGCTCTGTGCTTTGTGCTCTCAGTGGTCTTCAACAGTATTACTTGCTCTGTTGTCTTGTGCTTATTTCAGAGAAGGTTGCTGGCAACTCACTGAAGTTCAAAATCAAGTAATATTCTTATTTAATTGCTTCAATCTGGAATTTAGAATTCACTCTTTTTATTTTTCTTTAGGTCAGGAGAAAATTTAGAATATGCTCCATTATGTTATGGAAATACAGGAATTTCTATACTCATTCAGAAGCCTAGACCAGCAACTGCAATCCTGATTATCCTGATTTAGGCTTGGCATCAAACATGATTATGAGCTCACATGCAACTGAATTATTTGGGAATGAAAGACTTACCCCATACATCCTAACTGAGGTCTATTCAATGCATCACATACAGGTTTGGGCTGAGAAGGAAGGAGAAACAACAGTTAAATTGAACTTTTATTTGAGCTTTTTGCTCACCTTGCAACTGATGATTTAAACACCAGTGTTGTAGAGAGCTAAAATTAATTGAGGGAGGTGTCAAAACATTAATAGGCAAGTGCAGATGTATTGCATACATCTCTGTCAGACTCTAAAAGCTGATTTTGACAAAAGACTTTTAAAATGGGAGGGAAAGCTTGCTGAGGAAACAGGAGAGATGATGACACACTTTAAATCTTGATTTTGAATGTCACAGTCTTCAGTATACCCTGGGTCCACAACTCTTCAATGTTTCCATTAATGACAGAAATGACAGAACTGAGAGTAAACTTATTAAATTTGCAGATGATATGAAGCTGTGAAGGACTGAAAGTACATTGGAACATGATATGGAACTCAAAGCAACCTTGCAAAATGATCTGAAATAACAAAGATTAGTTTAAGAAGACTTACAGAGTTCTATATTTACTAGAAACAGTTAACTGCACAATATAAGATGGAAATGAATGGCAAGGAAGCAATTATATAGAAAAGTGTTCTGAAGACTATACTTATCATGGACTAAACATGAGTAAATGAGCTCACACTCAGGCAACAAAAAATAGAAAAGAAAAGAAAACCAACCCCCTTAGACTATGTGCACAGCAGTATTGCATATGGGACACATTAAATACTTCTGTTGTTCTATTGCTTTTGCCACTCAATGCTACTAAAGAGCTTAGCTCAAATGCTGTAGTCAGTTTCAGTCTCTGAATTAAAAAAAAAAAAAAAGATAAGAATCAACTGGATTGTTCCCTTCTCACAGTTACCATGGGAATCAGGAAATGTCCGAAGATCATGACATATGAAGAAAGAGTGAACAATTTGAATAAGAAAAAAAAGATTGAAGTAAGATATTACAGAAGTGTTAAAAAGTTAAAAGGTTGCTGTAAAAGTAGAGACATAATTTTTCTTGTTCACTATGGATAAGGTAAGAAGTATCAGGGAAGATAGGTACTATCTTTTCTCTGAAAGAATCCTAGGACAGTAACAGGACAGATAGCTAAGCACAGACACCAAAAGAAGCTAAAAAATATCCATTGTTGGAGGCTTTTAATAAAAATATAATTGCCTAAAATGGCTTAAAGGTAGCTAAACCACTGTTATTCTCAAAGTCCAGTACTGAGTTTTCATTGTGAGCTTTGGAAATGGATATATTCTGATTTCCCCATCAAATTCCTTGGGCTAGACCTCAGCAATAAGGGTGGTTTTTTTCTTTCCCATACAGTTTTTGCCTTTGATTTTTAATTTCTGCTTCTGCACTGGAAAGTTTGGCTTGGAGTAGTGTTGCTGTGAAAAGCCGAAATCAGAACTCAACAGTTGGGATGACTACTAAGCAAGTATTCTTTATTGCAGTGCTGGGCAGCACTGGGGATCGCTCCGCCACAAGTGCTCCGCCAGGTTAGCACAACACATCAGTTCATATACAGAAAAATCATACATATTTATCAGATTTCCTGAAAAGGGCAGTTTTATGGTGATGAGTTCACGGAATTCATTTACATAGTCCAAGCATGCGCAGTAAAATTAGGGTTAGACTCTTTTCACCCTTCCGGTGGTCTTCCATAGTCTTCCTCACATTGTCCGCTAGTTGAACTTTGGGCTTCCTTTGTCCATAGATAGTCATTGAATTAGCTCATCAGTCCTTCGGCCTTGGAATGTTACAAGGGGGTCGATTTAAGCTAGTTCTTTGGTGCTTATCTTTGGCACAATCGTCCTGAGTTCCTGTTATCAGTGATTTAATTAGGAAGCCTAACGAGCTTGCTCAAGGCCTGCTTAGTCCCATCAGGTAAGAAGTCACAGGAAATGTCTCACCATCAACTCTGCTCAGCAGGTAACCAAAACTATCTTTGCAGGGGAAGAGAACAAAAGAGAATAAGGATGCGAGTGAAAATAAAAAAATGCAAGTCTATGTCTTAGTCAGGGATTGTCAGGGATTTAACCCTTTCATTAGAATCATAAGTGCTAATAAACCCCAGGAAAAGTAGATAGCTCTGTACTTACAGGTGACTTTCATATAGTATCCAACTTGACCAGAGTGGAAGGTGTTAGAAAGCTTAATAATAAGCCCATCCTTCATTTTTCCACTTTCTTCTCTTTTTTTTTTTTTGGTTTTTTTTTTGGTCTCAGTAGATTTTAATAAGCCCTAGATAAACCTGTGATTGAACTGCTCAGGTCCAGTTTTTTAAGTTTGCTCGTCTTCAGTGATCAAGATAATGTTTTTTTTAATTTCTGTTTTATTCAGACTGTGCTTACAACTCCTTATACAAGCCCTAAGCACATTAGAAGGGGAATGGGGAGTGTTATATAAATAAAATTAGTATCAGTATTACTAGTAACAAGCCTTTTTTACCACAAGGCTTTAAAAATCTTCTTCTAATAACCATAACCACATCCAGCACAGTTCATTTTCTGGCAAATATTATCCTGAACGTAGAAAAAGAAAAAGGCAGAAATTTCTAAAATACAGAAAGGCTGTTTTTTAAGACCCACTTGAAAACAAAAGGTAGGATCATGAAAGCCACCTAATATCTCCAGACTAGCTGAGCTCCTTCAAATCTCACCAGTTACACTTCCTAGCAGTGCTATTTGAACAACCACCACCTAAAAAAAAAAAAAAAAAAAGATGATGTCTGTCTTCAAGTTCCCCTTTGTGCAGTTAATGGCGAATCTTTTTCTGTTGGTTTGTTCCTACACTTTATCTCTGTTGTTTTCTAAGACCTCAAGAAAATGACAAGTCACATTTGTCACAATTTCTTTCACAGAAGTCATCTATATTATTCACACTTCCTGGTACTTTGCCACTTTGCCAGCTCTTGTGAAGCCTCATCATGACTGTATCTTGGACATCGAAGGAAGAATGCCCACATTGGGACAAAGATCCCTCAGATCTCAGGCTCATGACATTCTGTTTTGTGAGATGCATGACTCCGGTTTATCCTACCACACCATTCAGAGATTGCCACCTAACAGGACAATTTTTATGACTCCATCTCACCCTCAGTTCCCTTCCTCCTGAAAATTCACAGCTCCTCTTCCATCTTCTTATGGGCATCTTCACATAAAAGGACAAGGTGGAAGAAGTCTTAGAAAAGATGATGAGAGGAAGCATACTGAAGACTTCTAGCCATTTACTGCTCAGTTTTTGGGACCTGTGGGAAATGGGCATTGCAGAGCATCAGGGTGGTTACAGTTCAGATCTGGATGTCCTCTCTCCTTTTTACTCCACAAGCCCAAATAAGAAGGCAGCTGTGAGATCTACTGTGGGAAAATGCTGCGTGTTCATTTGAGTATGTGGAACAAATCTAACACTTCCACAAATTGTTCCACCAGCTGCCCATACTCAGTTTGCATACAATCAGTCTGGTTCTACGGCATATGCACAGTGAGTCCAGTCATGTGGCAGAAGGTGTGTTATAGGGCTATCCTTTAACACAGAAAGAATTCACTATGCTTGAACATCTGGTAAAGCTAGGTGCCATCATCCTAGACAATCATCAAATAATATTAGGTTGATCCTTTGCTACTCATAGTCCCAAAATCTCTGGAGAATACTTACCTGTACAGTCTTTTCCCATTACCCTTTCCTATTTTTTTATTTATTTGATTTCTTTGATTCACAAGTTCACAGAGCACCCCATCCATTCATGACTATATGTCTCAAGCACTGTCAAACCATAAATAACAAATAATAATATAGGCCCTTGCCAGACAGAAACTTCCAGGTTATGGTCCAATGCTACTGAAGTTTCAAAATCTCTGTGAGAATATCAAATTCTATATTATAAAGAGGAAAGCAAAACTGGGAAAATGTTTCATATGATACCAACCAGCAGCATGAGTTACAGTCTTGGCTCCAATTCTTTAACTCAGTATACCATGTGGAATCTTCTTTCAGTACATAATATTCTATTCCCTATTGGAGCGAGTGCCCATATGTCCACTTATCTCATATTTCAGACTCTGAATTCTGCTTTAACATTCATTGCTCTGACTTTTCCACCTGGTTTGATTAGTTACATAAATTTCCCACTAAAAGGGTCACACAATTAGTCCTGCTGATAGGCACAAAATAAGTTGCAAATTCTGCAATACTGAGTTTGCTATATATTGACATTTCATGGGACATAATAATATTTTTCTCCTTTGTATTACTTAAATTTGATTTATGACACATTCTCTGGAAAATAATCTGCAGCCAGTTTAAAATCATATCAATTTTAATTAAAAATAATTATATTCATTGTTTTGCACTCTTTAAAAATCAAATATTTTATAAGCAAGAAGCATAAGTGGCAAATTACCTTTATTCTCTGCTGTCAGCCAAGATTTCTGTGGGCAGAAATCCCTCTGCGTTCACAGCTTTATTCCACAGTTTTCATTCTTAGTGTCCTTTATGTCTAAGGATTCTCTCTACAGAAAAGGTCTGTGACTTGGTATGTTGTTAAATGTGCAATGAATATCTAATGCTTGGAAATTGTGTTTTGTAAATACTTAGTAATAATTATATATTACCAACACTGCTGCCAAATGGGTTCTAAAATATACCCTAAAGGTGTTGCTATGAATTATGTGAGTTATCACAGTACACCTAAAGCACGGTATGCAAACTGAGGATTGAAAAATCATGGAACAAGTGCATACATACCTGCAAGGCAACAGAAAACACTGGAAATGCAAAGCATAGGAAGTCAGGCATGAAATCTTAGCCCCATTGAAGAAATTGCAAAGCTACAATTGATTTCAGGGGGGATCAGGCTTGTACTCCAAGCACAGATTGAAAAAAGAATGGTTTCCAGCTCCCCAAAGCCATTTGTGTGGGTGATGCCATTGTGCACAGTGCCAACTAATTTTTCCTTATTAAAACTAATTAACTATAATTGCTTCTGGAGTGGAAGACCATAATATGGATTGTACTGAGCAAATCTGAAAATGACTGGTTCAGATTTGTGTCCAAATTTCTCAGATAATACTTATATGGACTCTATAAGGCTAGAAATACCTCAAGCGTTAAGACGTGATTTTTTTGTAGTTATGTATGTTTGAGTAGTTTATTTAATTCCTCAAGGAGTTACTTCTGAGTGCGTCTATGCAGCAGGATTTGAGAGCTCTTCCAGTCTCCAGGAGCCACGTATATCCCTTTGGTGTGTCCTAATTCCCTGCCAAAATGACTCCCCAACATGTACTACGCTGCGTCTGTTGCATGGTGGAGACTAGGCATATGGGTCAGGAAAGAGCTATTGCACCTTCTGGCCAGGTCCCAGTCTGGATTATCGAGACACATTTTAAAGCTGAAATATGACCACTCGGCCCAAAATTACACAGACTATGATAAGAGATTTCCTGGGTTTCATTTGTGATTTTCCTCTTTTTAAAAATTCTTTTTCCAAGCCAGATATCCCAGAATTTTTGTAGTATGTCTCAGAGATATATCAGAAGGTAGTGAAGAATATAAAAAGCAAATTACATCCAAAATATGAATACTTCCTTTTTCCCCAAAATCTTCATGTATTTTGATGCCAGTGGTCCTACTTCCAACAGAAAAGTTATTGCCTGGTTCGGTTTTCACCATTACTATCTTATTTGGCGTATCAACTGGAAAATCATCCTTCAAGTCTACACATAATAATAATAATAACAACACTAATAATAATTATAATAATAACAGTAGCAATCCTAATCTTCCAGTCTATTTAAATGAGCTTGACTAGGGCCTATGGACAGCTTAGGGAGGAAAAATATGCATCTTTTATCTCTTTTAATTATACTACTTTCATACATGAAATATATATTTATTGTTGTGATTATTTAATCAAAATGCACAAATGTAATTTTCCTATGAGAAAAGACCCACAGAGCACTAAACTGTTCAAGTACCTTTGTTCTCAGTTTCACAGTTGTTCTGAATTCAGGACACAGAAAACAAGCATTCATTACATTTTAAGGGATAATTGCTACCGAATAATTTATGGCTGCAAAATGCTACACATAGCAGAGAGACTACAGCTAGTTATAGCCTAGTAAATTAAAACTAAACCTTCTGTGTGTTGAGTATCTTGCATAAGATTAATTGGATAATATCAGGCTGCTCGCATTATAAAGATCAAATGCAAGGAGAAAAGACATAAACTTTGCGAATGTATCAATGTAACCTCAACTCAGCAGTTGCTGATTATTTATTGGGCATGTAAACAGATGCACCTAATCCCGTTGTGAGAGCTATTCAGGAAGACAGAGAGAAAAAAGACAATTCCCACTATGCATAGCTGAGAAGAAGATAAAAGGTATAACTTATAAAATCCTGATTAGCCTTGGCTCCTTTTGACTTCAGTTACTAGTCAACACCAGGCAGGCAAGAACATGAGCACAAAAAAATTATTCTGCCAATTTCCCCCCCTTTTTCTATAAAATGTGTTGTACTATAACAACTGAGAATATGAAGTGGCATGACTTTCTTTAATTAAAATAAAATAAAAAAGCCTTCCTTTTATCTCAGGGCCACATTCTTATTACAGGCTTGCTTGTAAATTCTGCTTTCTACCATACAGTGAAAAAGGCTGATCGTTAGCAATTTGGCAAAATGTATATCATTGCAAAGAATATTTGTAGATGCTCAATGTGAATTTGTTTCTTGTTATGAAGCCATTTATAATTTTATGTCATCATAAATTTGAACACACTTGGGTGGTCCAGCAGTCTCCTTTCAAAAGGAATAAAGTCAGTCTTTGAAAATAAAAGACTGACAGGAACTACCAAATTCAACAGCTAAATTCTGCTGTCAAATACACTCTTGTATAGTATTGTCCTGAAAGGTAATATTAATATAATTATACCTGAAGGTAGTGTATGTAAGATTTAACCCAAACTTTTAAAGTCCAATTCAAGCCACTCAAAAATTTTTTGTTGACTTCAGCAGTGACTGGTTTAGTCTTGCATAAGGAGCTACAATATCAGATCTTACTGTAACCCTACTACAGTGCAAGCCTATGGTACAGTCACTACCATTCCACCTTTATGCATTGACTTTGAGGAAATTACTTTAAACATTATGGATGTCATAACTGGTCTCATTAAGAAAAAGGACTATTCCCATGGGCAAGATTCTTCCTATAACTACACATTGCCATAAACTTGGAGTAAATTTTTCTAATAAAGATTTAGTGGATCTATCCCAGTTTTTCTTAAGTTGAAATGTGCCTCTTGATCTTTGGTGTCAGGGTTCAACTGAATCAGAAAAGACTAAGGAGTGTATTGTTCCATTAGAGATATGTGGAAAATTAGTAAGTACAATGTGATTAATAAATGCAAGCCTTTGCTAATTATTATTCCACAACAGCAACATTCACAGTGTCTGAAATGTGAGCATGCAACATAGATTGGAGGGCTACTTTGTTCAGCTAGGAAGAGAAGTATTTAAGGAATAATATGCTTTTATGAAATAAAACGTGGCATTTTCTGAATAAATAATGGGGGAAAAAAATAGCATTAAAACCTTTTACAAGGTGCAAAAATGAAAATGTGTTTTGTTTCTGACAGATGAGAATTTGTTATATCAATATGAATGATTGAATTCTAAATGAAAATAAAGATATTTTAGCCATTAGTTCTTACTTTACTTGAGGGAGTAGATTTATTCCATTTTGACAAGAGAGACCAAGTATTTGCTCTTGTCATAAGTTATGTCTTCATAAACAATATAAATTCTTAGATTTCTTACAGCTGTGGTCAGTCTATGGTTTTAACATGATAATTGAATGGCCCTGTATAACAATCACCAAACCGTACATTGCTAAGTAATCACTCATTTATGAAGAGGCTTCTTTTAATTAAAACATTAACAATACAGTACATGCTCTGTAAAATTCTATAATTACTTGGCATAATTTCCTTCCTTTTTCCACAAGTTTTACAAGACAGTTATTTTCATCTTGTTCAGAAGTCCTGTGTTGCCACACTGGAAATGGTCTTCAAAGCCCATATCTTAGAATAAATAAGAGGAATAGGCTAAGCACAGATATCATTGAAATATTGTTCATTAACCCTTCCTGGTTAACTCCAGTACATGGATGTTTTGATATATATATGGCATTAGTTATTATTTAGTTGCATTATATGCAATCAAGCATTTGAAATATTTAATCTTGCAGAAAAATGGTTGAATTATGCATTATATAGAGAGTTCTTTTTAAGGAATTAGTCCTAGCAATGTACAAATGGTACTCCTGGAAGCTCTGCCTATCACAGGAGAAAGCATATTGCTTTCCCCTGCCTGATAATTCAAGGTTTCATTGGACTTTCAAAGTGTTGTTTGAAAGAAGCAAATTTTAATTTGAGGTAAATATATTCTGCTTCCAGAGATGGTTTCATTTTTAGCACTGTATAGATGCAAGCTTTGAGAAAGAATGCTGTGCTAATGACTAAATATGCCAAATTTAATGCTAAATGTAGACATTAGGTCCTGATGTCTCTCTTTAAACAAAGCGGGGGAAAAACAATCTTCATATCAGCTCTCTTTTGGTTATATGTCATATTTAACATGCTTGAAAGAATAGGAGCTCAGAGAAAGACTTTCCAATGAACTGCTGATTTAAAAGATTTCTGAACAGTAAATGATCTGAGTATGACTCCTCAGCAACAGACTGATTGAAGGCTTAGTTTCATTGCAGTTTAAACCAACCACTACTTAAGTTTGTTACTACCACAGCCCCACTTTCCCCTCTTCCTGAGGATGTATTATTGAATCATCTTATTGAGAGTAAGATGTGTTCAAGCTTTTGGTCAAGAAAATGTCAGGAGGATGTGCCCAGAGCTTGAGGGCAGAATCAGACTGAGCCGAGTTCATTACCATGAATTGAATCCTAATGTATGTTGGAGTATAGGGGATACATTTTGACAAAGAAGACCACCTCCAGAAAAGACATGAATTCTCATAACTCATAGTAATTATTAGAATAGTAATAATGGTCAAAGAATACCAGGAAAAAGGCAAGAGACAGCTTACCCCAGATATAAAGGAAACTCAGTCCTTAGATCTCAAAGATTCTGATCAAAATTTCTTTTTTTCTATCAGCAGCTGTTCCACCCTCCCCTAAGCTTTAGCTTTTCCTTTTTTCCCTATTTTTACTGCTCATCTCATTTGTCCTTGCATGTCTTGGTGCTATCTGGGAAATTGGAACACCTCTTAAAGACTGTTTTTCTGCAAAACTCCATGTGCAATTCTGCACATGCTAGAAAACTGCATAAAGAATTAGAAGACAAGGAAAACCACTGGGTTATTTTCCAAGTCAGCTTAGACAGTGTAGTTTTTTCAGTGCTTTCAGGAACAGATGGATTGATGTTGGTGACATCTAATCTACATTCACTTAGAACTTGAAGGAGGCAAAAACTGTAGTATTATGAAATTAAACAAACATGAATTAAACCTGAAATCTACTTCACAATAATCACTGCTCTTAGCTTTAATGGGAGTGGGTTTTCTTTGAATTTTACCAGGGTGTGTGAAAAGAAGCTAATCTCCATTCTGATCACTTTACACTGTCAAGTCCATTCAACATTTCATTCATTAATTTTAATTACTGCCTTTGTAAATAGTTTATGGTGTTCTGGCCATGAGCCAGGTTCCTTTGCTCAATCAGCAGGTTGCCAATATGACACTGGTTTCTTTTCCCTGTGGCATAATACAGACAAGAAGCTATTTGGTTAATCTATCAATTCCATTTTAACAGCCATATTTTTATGACTGGAATTTACAAGCTATTCAGAGCCTTTCATTGTTGTTTTTTCTTAGCTTTGTCTAACAAATACTACAATACTTTGGCCCATCTTCAAAAGAAGGAGGTAGAATTGTATGGGAAGCTTGGGGTAATATTGTGTCTCAGTTTCCAATGTGATCAGGCTGTTGCTGTGCATATAGATAAATCTAAATGCTTCAGATCACCAAGGAATTTCTTATGGGAGACAGCGTATCTATCAACTGAACCACAAGCCTTTAACAGAGTTACTAGTCAGTTTCTAACATTTATCTTGCCAAAGTATCTAATGCAACTCCATGCCTATAAAAACAGCTGCCCCAAAATTCATTTTCATAACAGTAAGAGAAATCAGTTAACTTTAGTGGGTGGAGTGGGAGTTTCTGTCTCATATTGTTGTTAAAAACAATGTATACAAAAAACTCCATCTCACAGAACTTTTAGGAAGCTGCTTTCAACTAGTCCTGGTTAGCTCTAAGTCTTGCTTTTGTATTTCTGGTTCTCTGTAGGGTATGATCTGTAAATGGAAGCATGAAAGAGTGAAATTAACTTCACCTGGGAAAACCCAGTTAGTGTTCCCTAGTAGAGGCAGGAGCCAAAATGGAAGATGAAAAGTGCTATACATTCCTAAGAAAATATTGAAATGGTTTTACCATTCATTTTGAGACAGAAAAAATAGGTTAATGGCAGTGGATGGACATCTTCAAACGTAAAAAGAAGAAAATATATAAAAGCACCTAGCCTACCTTACCCAGAAGTTTTTGTTTTGTCTGTTTCAGGAGACTGCTCTAATTTATGTTCTAATAAAGCGTAGCTTTAGGGATTTTAACCCCTGCTGGTGTTTTTGGTGTGCTCTGTTTGAAAAAAAGCAACATTTCAGGGAAATCCACCTCAAGTGTTTGAGTCCAACCATATTCTTACAGCCTCTGTGGAGGTGCAGAAGGTTGGCAGAGCATTGAGCAGCATTGGAGAATAACCACTGGGGAGGTCTGGGAGTTCCCATGGCCTGGGAATCTCGAGTAGAGGATAGCTCAGCCATGTCAAAAACTTGGCCAAATTTCACACTTCTCCTCATCAACTCTACCTTCTCTAATGTGAAGGGTTTCTGGAAAAAAAGAAAAGAAAAAAAGAAAAACAGAAAATAAAAAGAAAATAAAAAAGAAATATCAAAAGCCTTAAACTTTAAAACAACTACCTAGAAGATGTGTATCTGGTTGATATGACCTCCAAAACAAGGCCAAATAGCAAATTTTCTGCCATGTCTTTCTACAATAGCAGGAATTTAAAAATTGGATCATGCCGTCACATTTCAGATACATCCCACACATTTACAGTCTCTGACAAAGTCTATTGCTTCTTTTGAAATAGTCTCTTAAGTCTGCATATAAATGCACAAAATTGTAAAATAATTGAACAACTTACTTCAAAATTACTAAAAGCAGAAAGAGCACAACAGTGAAAAGATTGTAATATGGAAGCCTATTAAAAGTAATTAAAAGTCTAATTGTATAGCTTTTTTAATAACAGCTATTATAAAATAAATTTGAGTAAGATGATAATATCTACACCAGTTCTTGATACCAAAAAATACTGCTCATATACTATCAGTTCTTGGCAAAAGGGGACAATTAGATTAGTTTTTTAACAACATAGCCAGAGAACAAATGGAAAAGAGAATTTCTGAACTTCTACGTAAAGACACATGAAAACTTGGGATGCATCATATTTGAGAGTTTTTCCCATTGGAAAATGGTGGTGGTGAAACTTTCCAGGGGTTCTGACGTTACACTAAAGTGGTTAAAAAAACCTGGCAGAATAAGCATGTGTGGCTGACGTCTCAACTCAATGGAAACACAACTCAAATTTCTCTCAGGTAATTTGTTTGCGATTATCCTATATAACTCTGGACATCTGTAATGCGGACATCTAGATCCTAGTTCCTTTCCAGGATTCTGTTATAGTCAATGGGAAGTAACAGGCACTTTAAGGGTATATTTTTCTTATAAAAGGTCAAAGTAGGTCGTTAAGAGGCAATGGCCTCTAAAAAATATATATTTCTCTATAAAGTTAATCAAAACAGCTAAAATCAGATTTAAACATCCACATTGTAAAACATAAAGGGTATTCACTCTTCTGAAGTGACTAGGGCTTTTTAACCTGACAAAATTTAAAATAAACTGTACTGTCCAGTGGTGGTTCAAACTTCCAAATGGCTATGAAACGCTTTTTACCGATAGCTGCAGGGCTTTAATTCTCAGTCACTGTCATCAGCTACACTCTCAGATTTACTCCTGAACCTGGATTCAGTTCGCAGATGTGGTTAGCTGTCTCCCAGCTGTAAACTCATGAGATTTCTCTAATTCTTATTTCTGTTTGGTTATTATGGGAATTGATATGCTAATGAGAAAATACTTCCTCAAATCTGTTTACTGTATTAGCCATAAAACAGGTGGGTTCCTAGCAATACAAATTAATTTTTGGAAGGAGAAAGGAGGAGGATGGAAAGGTGAGTCATGGCAGTGAAATAGGTGGGTTTGGTTATGTTTATAGATGTCTGATTTTATGGGCCATTTTGCTAATCCAAATAGGAATTAAAGGAACAAAAGGATTGTTCAAAATTCAACATTAAAATGTAGCTTCTAAGAAACCATATTACAGTAAAAGGCTGGAATGAAGCCACTAAATAGGCAGGGTCTCTCATCTGTCTTGATCAGACATGTCTGATCTCTTCTCAGAGCAAGAACACCACTCATACATGGTTTGGCTCTGCCATTTTAAGCCAGCAAAGTCTCCTTTTGTGGCTGGGAGAATCATCAGCTAGAAAATTATGGCCAGAATCTAGAAACCTGACGGAGCAGCTGAAAGGTCAAACTTCACACAAGAGTCTGTCACCATAGGGTTGGAAACTGCTGTGAAAATGAGAAGTTATGAAAAGTTTATCCCGACTCTTCTAATTTTTGTTTTGGGGAAAGGTTACAGTTTTGCAGTGCTTTAAAGTAAAAAAGACGTAACAAATGGACATTCTGGAAGTCAAACTGGATGGAGAGTTTGGTAGGAACTGAAAAGATCTGCACAATGGATGTTATCTGAAGTTAAGCTGAAAATGGTGTTTCAACAATGGAGCTAGGTTTTGCACACACACAGATATAAAAAATTCTTAACATTTCTCAGTAATGGAAATTTTCACTAACTCCATATAAAGGCAGGTGATCATTACAAATAATAATACATAAGAAATCTTTTATTGAATAATTTCTACATTCAATGGTGATTATGTGATCCAGGGTAATGGTTGAGTCACCATCCCTGGAAGTATTTAAAAGACGTTTGGATGAGGTGCTTAGGGACATGGTATAGTGGTGGTCTTGGTAGTGTTAGGTTTACGGTGGGACTCAACGACCTTAAAGGTCTTTTCCAACCTATATGATTCTGTGATTCTGTGATTCTGTAATGTGTGTGCAGCAGGTAGACCAAAGAAAATTGATCAAGGGAGATATTAAGGCACAATATATTCAAAGAGAAAAAAAAGCGCCTTTAGAGGTGTTATATTAACTACCTTAAAAGTGCATCACAGCAAAGCTGTTACAAATCTTTTCCAGATCAAATTCCTAATTACATAGGTAAACAGAACTTAGCTTTACTACAAATATGCTGGAGTAGAATTGAACTTATTTATTTATTTATAATATGCTCTACAAAACCCAGGTATCTAACCATCAGAGTCTTTTCACTATTAAAACTGTGCATATTACATTTTTTTAAGTAGTCTTCTCTATAGAAAATTATTTTATCTTCTCTTTTAAAAATTATTTTATTGTGAATAAACAAACATTAAGAAATGTGAATTTATTTTTCATTTTGTCTTGCTAACATGCAAGTTCACAGAATCACAGAATTGTATAGGTTGGAAAAGACCTTTAAGGTCATCAAGTTCAACCGTAAACCTAACACTACCAAGTCCACCACTACACCATGTCCCTAAGCACCTCATCCAAACATCTTTTAAATACCTCCAGGGATGGTAACTCAATCACTTCCCTGGGCAGCCTGTTCCAATGCTTGATAACCCTTTCAGTGAAATAAAATTTCCTAATACCCAATCTAAACCTCCCCTGGCACAACTTGAGGCCATTTCCTCTCGTCCTATCACTTGTTACCTGGGAGAAGAGACCGACCCCCACCTCTCTACAACCTCCTTTCAGGTAGTTGTAGAGAGCGATGAGGTCTCCCCTCAGCCTCCTTTTCTCCGGGCTAAACAACCCCAGTTCCCTCAGCCACTCCTCACAAGACTTCTGCTCTAGACCCTTCACCAGCTTCGTTGCCCTTCTCTGGACACACTCCAGCACCTCAATGTCTCTCTTGCACTGAGGGGCCCAAAACTGAACACAGTATTCGAGGTGCAGCCTCACCAGTGCCGAGTACAGGGGCACGATCACTTCCCTAGTCCTGCTGGCCATGCTATTTTTTATACAAGCCAGGATGCCATTGGCTTTCTTGGCCACCTGTGCACAATTCCAGCTCATATTCAGGCTGCTGTCAACCAACACCCCCAGGTCCTTTTCTGCCAGGCAGCTTTCCAGCCACTCTTCCCCAAGCCTGTAGAGTTGCATGGGGTTGTTGTGGCCCAAGTGCAGGACCTGGCACTTGGCCTTGTTGAACCTCATACAATTGGCCCCAGCCCATCGATGCAGCCTGTCCAGGTCCCTCTGTAGAGCCTTCCTCCCGTCAAGCAGATCAACACTCCCACACAACTTGGTGTCATGGTCATTCTGATGTGTTCTAGGTACAGGCTGTATACCTGTATAAAAAAATCAGTGTATACCTGATTATAAATTATTGCAAATGTGAGATTTTAATTTCTATAACTTTGTTTTCTTCTGCTTGTGCTGTTATTAACTATGGAAAGAAAAAAAGATTTGATCTACCACAGTACTGCTAACAGAACGTACTGTATATAAACCCAAGTTAATGTAAAGGCCTGATTTTATTTGTAATAATGAACTTAAATATTTTGCTTCCAGCATTTATCCTGACCTTTTCCCAATGGATTTATATCAGAGCAAATAGTATCAATCATCACCCACTACATTTGGATGACAAAATGTAAATAAAGCTACAGAAAGTGAATAAGATAACTGATAAGTACACAATTAGAGAAGCTTTGTACAAAACATGTCAATAAATTATATTTTTTGTAGTAAAAAATGAAAGTAGATATTGCCATTTCAAATGTAAAAGTGAACTTTTACCTAAAGTACCACATGGCATTATCTTAACATACGCATTCACAGAAAGATAGTGTGCACATACATACATATCTGTACCCAGCAATGTATTCATGTCAGTAGGTATTAAAATATCTACCAACTTTAAACTGTTTTAATAGCTGCAGTAATTTCTAGCTGAAGACTCTACATTACTAGCTGGCTTTTCAAAAATCTTCTGTCTTGGCATAATTATGTTCCAGTACAATTTTTGCCACTGTCTTTAAAAGGATTAATGGCCTCGAGAGTCTCCCCAGAAACTTACTCACTCAATACTTAACAATGGCAGTTAGGGCTGCTATATTTCTGACTGTATTTCCTATTTTCATCCCTCTCTCTTATTTCTGTCCCATAAGAAACAAACTGACCTTGTGGCTGCAGCAGAGAACCAGACCTGAACAAAAACAAGAGAGGCCTGAACATTTCCAAGTAACATGATCTTGGGAGAAAGCACTACACAGACAAAATGCCAAGTTTATTCTCTGTCAGTCAAAAAAAAAAATTCTACATGAGTCATTTCAGTTTGTCACAACATGTCTCAAACTCTGCTCTGCTTCTGCTGACATCAAGAATTCATGTTGGCTCCATAGCCATGTCAAGTCAGCTCTTCACTGCTGCTGGTCCAGTAGCACACCTTCACTGCTACACTGCATATTCACTCACATAAATCGCAGAATCTGAAGACAGGCAGCCAAAACTAGAGAATTCTACCTACTTCTCTCTTTAACCATTGCATTCTTATTTTTTTCAAAGTTCATATTGTCTGTCTCCAGAAAAATTGACTCACTCCTGAAGATATTTTGCAGTGTTCACGTGCCTTGTCGTTATTATTAGTTCATCAATCAATAGTCATGAATCATAGTTCAGAAAGTGGCAGAAATACAGACAGAAAGTCTTCCTGCACAACTGTAAGAGGACCACTCATTCATTCAGGGGTGTATAGATGGGGAGAATACTGACCAGGTGATCACAGTCAGAGAAATGGCTCTTATGGCTGCACCTCACAGCTCTCCTCTGAGCTGACAGAAATTGTTCAACTATCTATAATCAACTCAAAAGTGCTAAGAGCTAGTGAAGATTAGCACTGAACAGAAAAGGGTCTGTAGATTTGGTTTGGAAGGCTCTGTTGTAGGCCTAACGTATCAAAGGACCCAAACATGACACATAATAGAAAACAGAAAATCCTTGATGGAAGGAAGCACGTTACAGCACCATAAATGTAAGTACATATCAACATTTCAAAACCTGTGTTGGTCATTTTGATCAGTTAACATACATATTCTGTGGATTCAGAGAAGGAAAGACACCCTTATGACCAGAACTGTCATTATCCCAAAGGGTGGCTTACCTATTTTATGTGAATTTAATATGTAAATGGTATTTCCTATAAATACATATTTTTAAAATAAAATAGATTAGATCCTGCATATTTCATGCTCTAGGTAACACTGACAAGTATCATTACTCTGTATTACTAGGAAGAAATAGAAGAACCGCCGCCCTTATCAGACAAAAACCTAGCCTTCAGAGTCTACCTGTGCAGCAAAATGTTGATACATCAGTACTATATGCCAGAATAAAATATATACCTTAATATAAAATACATTGTATTTCTTTACAACTTGCAGAGGAAATTTTTTTAGTTTTCCCTGTGATGAATCTGAAACCACATAATTTGGAATTTTATATTGCAGAATTTTATTTTTTGTTTTTGTAAATTCTAATATCTGGAAAAGTTCTTAAACCAGATTTTCCATTCGGCACACAGCTCCATTGAGCAGGAGCTATAATTCCATTCAGGCTTTAGATTAGCAAGGAGAACTAACTACTAATAAATCCATTGTATGTACCTTCTCAGTCTGTTGAAAAACTGACTGTAAACAGGTCACTGTTGTCTGAAATGGAATTTTTATATAGAGATGAATCATCAGATCACTTCTGTCAGTAATTATTGGTACACAGATTGTTCACATGTAATTCACCACAAGCATCTGATAGTCAAATTTTGACCTGCAAACAGCAGTGTTTTGAACCAGAGTTTTCAGTGATATATTTGTTCCTGGAGTTTAAAGGTGGAATTATTTGAGTGTAGCTTTCAGGTTTCAGGGTCAGAAAATTCCAATTTCAAATGCAATGTTAATTTTTCTCTTTCTTTAAAACTGTCTAGCAGCACCTTAATATTTTTGCATCTATAGAAATTCCTGCTGGTAAATTTATTCACTGAAATGGTCCTCAGTATACTAAAAATAAAATATAATAATAAGGATTATTAATAATCTCATACTAAAGTTGTGAGAATGCATCTAAAAGAAAAATTATTTAACAATATAAGCAAACTCAGAAGACTCCTTAGATTATTACTCAGCTTTAGCTCAGATGTACCTAGGACATTTGGGTTTTGAAAAGCCAGACACATCAAGCCATGCTTTGCTGGTAATAGTAACAATTACATCATCCACCTCCTTTCAAGCATCAGGCTTCTTTAATATAGTAACCAACAGTTTTTATTCTAGGGTGAAATAGTCAACCTGCTAGTTTTGCTTTAGATATACAGCTGCAATAGCAACTGAGGCATGAATTTTATTAAGTCTGGTATATTTTCTGTCACTTTCTGGAGCTGTAGATTTATACCTGTCTTTGTATTCAGCCCCATTTAAAAATGAAATATCATTTAAAAACAAACACCAGAAAAAACACTTTATTGCTGAAATATGCAATTAATATATGAACCAACATACTCTGGTCTGGCGAGGATAGAAAAATTCCAAGAGTCACTCAACAGCTAAAAGTTAAATAAATGTTAAATAGTCTCTCCTTAAAGAAAGTCCCTGAGTGGCCTTGCTTTCAAAAAATGTTTAATACTTAACATGCCATGAAAGCGAGGAGAAATGTTTTTCTGATTTATGTCCTTTATTATCAGTTTAATTAAAATGGTGCTTTTCTTTTCATATCATTATTCCAACATAAAGTGGGATTGTGTGATGCTTATGGTTGCTCGTGGGAAGTGAGGTGTTGGTCTAAAATGTATTTCTGTACTTTGTTGTGAACTAACTCATTTGCTAATAAAACCTGAAAACAAAACATAAAGGCAGATAATAGAGGAACTGTATAAAAAGAGGTTATCTAATCAATGAATAAGGTATATGTTTTCTTTTCAGATAGACTACAATAACCCATGACGTGTTCTATATCTTAACTTTTTAAGGCAGGACAATATCTTTTGACATCTGTGATACATTTTAAGATACAAACTTTATTCACCAAATAATAATAATAATTAAAACCTAGTTCAATCACAATCTAAAGAATGACTACTGAATCTGGATTAATTTGTTAAAATTTTGCAACCCTTACTCAAAGAAAAATTGCAAAACCCAATATGTTTACTTTCAAAATGTTCAGAACATAATGGTTCGATTATTAACTATTAAATTTTATTTGAGACTTAATTTAGTCAGTTTAATTTAAAAGGGGAGAATAAATAAAAAAAGAAAACATTTGATTTGTGAACCAAAGTTTGAGAGCTTTTTGAACATTGATGATGTTCTGACAAGTTAAAAAATAAAACTTTTCATTTCTTATTATTCTATTCCCTCCATTTTTTATTAAGTCTTTGATTTGCCTCTATCTAAATTTTTTTGTCAGCTGAACTACTGCTGAAACTGTAAAACCAAATTCTGACTCTGCTGCCTAGAGTTTCACTGCAGACCTACCCAGTCACAACAGATACATTAAGGTGATGTTCTCTGCATTATGTTACCAAAAAAAAAAGTAAAAGACGTGCTAATTGGCTTATTGTACTGCTTTGGTGAAAGGAATTGCCCTCTTTGATCTGCAGCATAATGAGATTTATTTTGAACATCAAAGTACTCTATAAAAACTGAACAAGGAGATGAGCAGCTACATATTTTCATGTCTTCTGAGGAGCAGGGTAGGAATCAGCAATGCAAATGGCATAGGATGAAGGGACAGTCTGAAAGAAAATGAATCCTTGAAGAAAGTAGCTGAACTTTGCATTCTGTCACAGTGCGCTGAAAGACCTTGAACCACATTTTTTTCTCTTACACTGCTATAAATCTGATAAAAATCCACTTCCCTGGGCTTGTTCTGAATTCATGTTGGTGAACATTGGGTCAGAATCTAGTCCCTTAGTTTTTTTTCTGGCTATATGATAGACAATTTCAACAGCTACACCAGGATCTATATAACAGACTCTTAATGACCTTCACATACCTATACCAAAAAAAACCAATATTGGGAAATAAACTTTTGAGTCTCTCACTGTCCTCAGTCATCCCACGCAGCTCTCTACACAGCAGTGTCATTGGCTCTTTACAACCCTCTTTACAAAGGCTTTCTACCGAGACATCTTCAAGTGTGAACCATTTCAATCTAAGCATGGGAAGAGACTCATAGGTAAAATGCTGAACCAAATGGTATTTCAGCAGCAGTGTCATTTGACATTAAGGGTAAACAGGGCAAATTAATGGCATTTATTCCATCTGCCTGTAAAAGACACTGTAGGAAAGGAATAACTGAAAGATATAGCAATCCCTTCTTCCAATACTGGAGAGATTTCTTTTCTTAAAACATAGAGAAAACAGTTTGATTGTTTTAAATATCAAAATTTGGGGGCTTTAGGATATATTTCAAATTTATACAGTTATGACATAGTCTTCAGTTTCAAACAGGAATAGCATAATACAGAACTACTTCAGCTAACAATTTCTAAAGGAAAGAATGCTCCTTCTTTTAGATTCAGATGTTCAAATTAACACTATTTAAACTAATTCATGTGTCCTTAATTGAATCTTTTTTGCATGGCAAATGGAGAAAAGTGTTATGTAGCACAGCAGAGCTTATCACAAGGGCATTATGTTCACATAGAAATATCCTGTGTTTTCTTCCTCTTAAGTGTTACTTTTCAATGGATCCTCTTGTGATTTCTAAAAAGCATCAAGTACCCAATTCCCAGAGATAGATAATGCTGAGTGTGCAGCACTTGTGCAAATCAGGCTATTCATATGGATCCCTAAAAATAAAATGCTGCATGGTGGAAATGCTTTGGCTTTGTTTTTTGGGAGGGGGAAGTAATTTGATTTTTTAATCTCTCTGAAACACCGTAGCGAAATGTCTTTGAGGTAGAAATAGATCAAAAGCTTATGACAAAGGTCACTCACAAGAGAAAGTTAATAGAAGTGTGTCAGTTTTTAATAATTTCCGGGGGGGGGGAGATACATGACATGTTGCAAATATATCATAGTAAAATTCATGTTGAAAAAATCCTGTTGATGTTTTTAGGAAAAGAATTATCTAACATCCATACTGATATGACTGTTTTCCAGTTTATACTATACATTTTTAAGCATCAACATCAAAATTCGTTACTTCTGCTCTACTGAAAGAAAACATTTGAATTATCTAATTTTTAAAATACTTTCATTTCAAAGGAAATATCAGTGTCCTTTCCTTTCCTTTCCTTTCCTTTCCTTTCCTTTCCTTTCCTTTCCTTTCCTTTCCTTTCCTTTCCTTTCCTTTCCTTTCCTTTCCTTTCCTTTCCTTTCCTTTCCTTTCCTTTCCTTTCCTTTCCTTTCCTTTCCTTTCCTTTCCTTCCCTTCCCTTCCCTTCCCTTCCCTTCCCTTCCCTTCCCTTCCCTTCCCTTCCCTTCCCTTCCCTTCCCTTCCCTTCCCTTCCCTTCCCTTCCCTTCCCTTCCCTTCCCTTGAAGAAAAACACAAATAAGCTCAATACGTTTCCACAGAAAGAGGAAATATGGTTTCCCTCCCAGCTCTGTTATGAACCATATAAATCTTAAAATGAAAATGAAATAATGTATATATGCAAACACAGTGTAGAAGGACTACAAAACTTGCTCTTTTGACAGCCTTTTGCAAAAATATATAAGGGTTTTTTGCTAAGAGGGCACAATCTGAGTACGCTTGTTTATCTTCTCATATTTGATTTGTCATTAACTCTCATTAACATAGACACCTAGTCAAAATTTATTTACTAAGTTGAAAACATCTTGTATAATTAAACATGTTAAATCATTTATATAGTAAAAGTGGCATTCAGAACTGAGAAAAGTGGAATGGAGGCAGCTCAGAGGGCTAGCTTATCTTGAATATATATATATTTATAATTCATTTCAGTTCTGGAGCATGTTTTTTGAATGCAATACTAGTGCAGCCCTATTTTTTTTTAAAGGCGGGGGTTAAGAACAGCCATTAGCTGTGCTTACCCTGGTGGAACTACTCATAAAGACCCATCTAAATATCTTACTTAATCAAGAACTTAACACCAGTTCCAAAACTCAATGCAAGTCTCAACTGGGATTATAGATGGGTATGTCAAAATTCATACAGGGAATTAATTCTGGGTTTTTAAGATAATTTAAATTAATGTGCATGCATTCATTAATTTAATAATGATTAGAGGTTACTCTAAAAACTAGCGCTATGTGCCAACAACAGATCTTATACCTAGAATTAGTGGCTAGAATGACTGTTTGCAGTTGCCGTATTTTAACCTCTGACTCTGGCAATCTACCACCCACTTCACCTACTTCATGACCCAGCAGTGTGATGCTTAATGTTATGCAGAAGCCATTATTGTATGTCTTGATAAAACCCTCACTTCTCTGCAGGTCCATAATGATCCTATTCTAATTATCTTGACTAATATCTAATTAATCTTGACTGCTTAATGAGGCTGCTGTCTTTCGGACTGTTGCATCTTTTGTTCTAACTTCAAAAGACATGTATCAATGAAAAAGTTAGCTGCAAGAAAACAAAGAATTGTTCCTTTATAGCTGATAGTTGAAATAAATACACTGAATATTTGGGTTCTGTCCTGGCTCCTGCAGCTGATTCATACATAGTGCCAGGGAATTCACTCACTTAAAAATTCACTTCCTCGCAAATGTTCCCATCATAGTGACCATTAAAGATAACAGAAACTTTGCCATGAAGAAATGAAGATAATAAAAATTTGTGAAAATCCTGTGTCTTGAGGAAGACATTTAAAATTAGAAGAACTTCTGAACTCACTGAAACTGTGAAGGAATTTCATAGAGAAATGATTTAGCCTAGTGTGATAGTGGTTAGCCATCACTTGTAAATTCCAAAGACTCACATATGGATTTTTGATAGCTGCAAAATTAAGAGTTCTCTGCACATATGATTTTTGAACTAGATCCTGGTAATCCTTCTGAATAATTTTCTAGCAACAGTAGTTCTTGTTTTGTTTAAAGTACCCTCACTACAGATAACTTCTGTTCTTCTAAATGACAGTCTGTTTTCATGGTTGCAAGTGCTTAGGGATGATTAAAAATATTAGAGTGACAAGATGATTTATCTTCAGTAAGTATAATGGCCTTTATCCTTTGCATAGAGGGACAATGTTATCTTTGCAACATAAGTTTTATGTACTGATATGGAAAGTTTTAGTTTGCCAGAAAATGTTCTGTGACTCTAGGCTTTGTGTCAAGTCTCAGAACAGGAATCTACATTAAAATTCCAGCACTGAAATATTAATTAAAATTTCATAGAAACAACTTATTCCTTAAAGGAAAGTGTAGTAAAAAAATGTTATAATCAGCTTCTATTCATTGTTTGCAGGTGAAAGATTGGGTAATACAACAGATTTCTGAAAAAAAATGTAAGCATACATCTGTTTTTTTGCGGTGGGAACTCTGTATAGAAGAGTGATATTTTTAATAGGAATGGTATTTATTTAAAATGTGTTATTCATTTTAAATTAAGTGCTTAAGAATAATAGTGGATTATGTTTACATTCTAAATCTCAGAGCAATGTATTCCTGATACAGCAGGGAAATGCACTTCGATGAAGGTGGCATACAGAAGAACAGTTTCTATAGAATACACATGAAGCAGAATCAGGCCACTGGTTTGTATTACATAGTATTTTAATATCACCTTCTCAGCCATGGGATGGGGAGCTGGTAATAGTGTACTTCTTAGAGCCAGAAAGGCAAAACAAAAATACATCAAAATGAAATACTGAAAGAATTTCCGTTTAAAATGAAATGTAGATATAAATATACACATAGGCAAATATTAATTTTTCCTTTGAAAATTTGAATATTTTTCTCAGTTAAAATCAGTTTGCATCTGAAATGTGTGAAATTTCAAACTGTGCTTGTATTCACTACTGGAATTTTCACTTTACCAGGTATTTTATTCATTCATTCATTCATTCATCTATTCATTTATCCTCCCCTAACATTTCTTCCTACTGTCACCTGAGAAAATTAACAAAGGGATTTCACAGTTCTCCTGGGTCTGGTTGGGATGGAGTTAATTTTATGCATAGCAGCCTGTATGGTGCTGGTTTGGATTTGTGACTAAAACAATGTTGACCACATGCCAGTGTTTTGACTATTGCTGAACAATGCTCACATGGCATCAAGACTTTCTCTTTTCCCACTCCACTCCATCCAGTGAGCAGACTAGGGGTGAGCAAGAAGTTGGGAGGGGATGCAACCTTGACAGCTGACCCAAACAGGTCAAAGGGATATTCCATTCCATGTAACCTTATGCACAGCAATAAAAATCAAGTGGAGGGAGTTTTAGGGGAGGTAGACACTGCTTGGAGACTGGCTGGGCATTGGTCTGCTTGTGGGAGGTGGTGAGTGATTGCCTTTGCATCACTTGTTTTTTGTAGTTTTTGTTTTTCTCCTCTTTCCTTCACTTATTAAATGGCCTTTATCTCAACCCATTAATTTTCTCACTTTTACTCTTCCTATTCTCTCCCCCGTCCTGCTGGTGTGTGGGGGGGGAGGTAACTGAGCAGCTGTGTGGTGCTTAGCTGCTACCTGAAGTCAACCCAACACAACAGGCAATATTTCTAAATACCCTTATAATTTTTTAGGATAGTTTTATCAACTTGCTTAGTCTCGGTGTAGAAGCAAAATGAGGATCAAATCCTCATTCAGGGCCTGAGTCATTATCCATTGAAGTCTGTGACAAAACTCCCACTGACTTCAAAACAAACACTTCCTCAAGAAGGAAACCTAGTCTTGGAGGAAATATTTCTTTCTTTTTCTCACTAAAGGAATAGCTAGAAGGAAGTATCTAAAAGTTAGGTGTTTTCCCTTGGACAGCTCTCTAGGCTATTGAAGCCAGATGCCTGTAGAGAAGCCAGATGCCTGTAGGCCCAGAGAACAATTTGTCCTATCCCAAAACAAATGTCAGTCTTAAAGTCTTAGTCTTAAAAGCTAAGTTAAACTGATATCTAGCTCTTCAACAGCTACTGCTATCAGAAAGACAGTTTAGCTGAAAAGTTGCATGTAATAAAGTATTAAGCAAAATTCAAAAAGTGAGGCCCTCTTTCAATTCTTATTGAATGTAAAGGTAGTTCCACAGTCTACATTGGCATTGGCATTGGAGGTGTTAAGTTCGATGCGAGGGTAAGGGAAGCCACAAGGAGTCAGGCTCATCCCTATATCTATCTGTGTAGTATGTATTTTGCAATTCTCCCAGCTCACATACTCCTCACCTTGCGTGGTGAGGGTTCTCACAGTGCATGTCAGGACCCATTCACTGTAATGCCCCAGCCACCCCATCCTCGTCCCCCCACCACGCACCCTCCCTCCCCACCCCAGGGCTTCATTTCAGCCCAGGTCTGGCCTGAGCTGTGACACTGGCCAATATGGGGTCACCATTGGTGCCAAATTAAAACCTGAGGTAAATAGGTGCAAATATGTAACTGGTGGATTTGGTCTATTTCAACTTCAGTTTAAAAGTGAACCTGGGCAAACAAAGTGAAAAGAAGGCTCAGCAGACAGAAAAAGGAGTAGCAGTTAGTAGATGGTTTGGCAAATCTGAACAGTTGAGAAAAGGAAAAGCAATTGAGAATTAAATGCATGTTGAAAGGAAGTGAGGAAAAGCACATTATTTACTTATGTGATTAACTGTGCCCTTGTTATTCACTGAGAGTTTTGTGAAACTTTCCCAAAAATGTTCCCAAATCAACTAAAATACTTGCAAAGGATTTAGAATCATGTAAAATAAGAAGCTCTCTCTATTTCTCTTTCTCTCATTATTAATACTAATTACAAAAAGTCACATCAAACTTCTCAAGAGATACGTTTTTTTTCCTCATGGAATGAATATTGCATCCCGTTAGAAATGTATCTCTACTCAGTATGTCAAAATGGACATTTCAGATGTTTTCTAGCTGCCAAGATAAAGATGTCCTCATAAGTGTGGTCAAATGTCTGGGAATTACATTTGTCAGAGAGTTGCTGTAATAGAAATACAAGCATAATTGAGACATTTAAGCTGCCCCAGTGCAAGAAATCCTCTCTGTGCATCCGTGCTTCCTGGAACCTTAAACACCAGGGGCTTCACTTTAATTTGCCTAATACCATGTTCCTGTCAGTAATGACGTCTAAGAATTATCCCATTAATCTTTCCAATGTCAATTTCACAGATAGTGGTCATCACAACTCTATTAAATTTCTCCAGGTAAATTCACTTTGCAGGAAGATCCTACATCAAATAGACATTACTGTGAGCAGGAACTGCACACAGCTAAGAAACACTTTTAGGGCAAGTGCCACAGCATCTCCCCTACAGCCGTGTTCCTCTGTCACACAGGCACGTGTGAGTGAACCGAAAGACCGGAGTGATGGCTCTGTATTGTTTCTTAGGCAAAGTCACACTGAAGCAAGTTATGCTGTAGGGTGACAGTTGTCAGACCCAGTTGGATTCAGTGGCCAACAGAATCAGCTCTTGTTCTGAAAAATAAACCTAGGGAATCCAGGGAGTCCAATGTGGTTATACTAAGGAGGTAGGACTACCTTCTAGAGGCCCAGAGGCTACATTTGTTTTTAGCAATGATCATGCAACCCCAAGAAGGAACAAATAATTTCCCTGTTGCCAGTAGCTAAGTTGCTTGTTGGTGTTATAAAACATCAGCTACAGGCAACAAAACTATACAGAAATTTTCCAGTTTGATAGAAATAAAAATGTCAAACTCCTTTCTCTCTGATAGGCATCATATAGAGGGTACAAACCTTTCTAGCCATGAAGCGGGAGCAGTGATCAGAAAAGCTCGAAAAATTTGATAAAAGAATGTTTTCCACCTCTCCTTTTTCAGTATTCAAAGCTGTGGATGCTTCACACACTTTTCTCTTTCAAGAGAAATACAAATTATGCTATTCCTAATAAACATTTCTGGACAATTGAAATAAATATTTTTTTATTTTACCTTCTGCCATTCCTTCAAACTTATCTTCCTTATTTTGTTTGGAGGATCTACCAGCAGTGCAATGCAAGAATCAGGATTTCACTGGGTGTTTCAGAACTGCCTTTTTCATTATATATTATTTTCTATCTTTACACATGCATTGGGGCTCCAAGTGTGCAGCAGAAGGACAGGAGTAGTCTTCAACTGTGACACTTAAAAATATGTAATGTAATAACATATGTAATTTAATAACAGCACAATGCTGTTTAAAAAAATATGTTGACCTCTAGTACAGTTTGGAAGGTCCTCTGTTATTTAAAATGTGCAATATCAGGTAATTTCTCACTTCCTCATAGCAAAATTAACATTGTTAATTTTGTTTTACTGGGCATAGAGCTTATAGGAGGGAGAGGAATTGTTTTTACTTTGTTAAGAACTTAAAAATGTCATTAATTGTCACAATGTTATTTTCAAAATGTGTTATTGTGAGGGGATGGAAAACAAAATGAAACTTCAATTTAAAATAAAGGCTTTAGCTAAATTAAAAAATAAGGTAGACATTGAAAACTGTAGGCAGGCTCAAGCCAGTAGTAATTAGATGACAATCTTTGACAGTGTGTAAATCCTATAAGTAAAAAGTTCAGGAAAGGAACAAATGCTAAAGAAGAGGCAATTAAATCATTGAAGAAAGTTTGGATTTCTGTATGTTGCTGTAACTGCTTGAAGTGACTCAACTTTTGTGTTTGGGATCTGAGTCCTGAAAGGGAATGAAAGATTTGAGAAACACATATTTAGTATTGATTATAATTTTCTTCTGCACAAAGTGTCGTGATTGTACACCTGGAGGATTCACTCTTAAAAAAGGAGCAGCATATATAAGAAGAATCTCTAGAAAGTATTATACCAACAATTTTTAGAGAGGTGAGAAATTGGCCTGCAAGGTTTGTGAGAAAGGGTGATGGACGTAGCTAACACAGCTGCTCAAAGTGTTGGGAAGAATTGCATACAATTCCCCCATTTGAACTAAACCAGTGTTTTGACAACAGCCACAATTATCACAAAAACACAGATGCAAAATCTACAAATCCTGCAGCCACTAGCCATTATGAAGGAAAACTCTAAATTTTTGCAAGAGAAACAGGCATTCTACCTTCTGTCTAACTACTGGAGTCCAATAGCAAATGAGGTTCCTAGATGACTCACATGTTGCCATCAGCAGTGGAAGTGCTATCCTACCTCAGTTAAGACTCAGTGATCTGGGTCTGTAGACCTAATGGTGCAAATCATTTGGGCACACGCCTGTTTTCAAATGCATTGAACTTAACAGAACCACCATTTACATCCATTTACATCCATCATTAAAATTTCCCCTGCAATATCATTGTATACCATATTTCCATTCATTCTTGCACTGAATTGTGGCATACTGCTGTGTCCCACTAAACTATTGTTATTTTCTACCCACAGGGGATATATTTCTGGTGGAGGGATGAGATCACAGTCACCACAATGGGTTTGCTTTGTCAGATAAAATTCTGTGGCTATAAAGTTTTCTATGTATATGCATCATCAGTTGTCATTACAGCCCATTTTAAAGCAGTCAGGATTTTTTAAATTTAGTCTGCCCTTTAAAAAGTATTATAAGTGATTAATTGTGTATATATATCTCTCTCTCTCTCACACTTAAACATGACTGAGAAGACCACTGAACACAAGTGTGCCTGTTTATTTTCTGTCTTTTATTTCAGTGACATCTCAGAACAAAGCTCTCTTTGTTATACAGGAAAGCTTTTGAGAAATAGAAAATGGAAACCTGTGGAAAAAATTAACTGGCTGACATGAACCTGGCAATGAACAAGCATCAACTACATAGTACCAGCATGAGCACTCAGCCTGACAATATCTGTTTGCTGTCAGTCACATAAATAAACTGAAATGTTATTGCACTTGTATTTGCAGAGAGACGTTTTTATTAATGCTACTAGCCAGTCCTCTGCTTTGGGTCTGAAAGACAGAGTGGTGCAGGGAGACATGATAACTCCATCTCACATGAACCAGTTGGCAGCAACCTCAGCCCCAGCTGCTGTGGGAAAGAGGATGGATGGGTAGCTCATGAGGTCATATACTGCATTTTTTCCATTAAACTGATGAATGAATGCCTGGATACAGGCCATTCCATGGGTATTACTTAGCTTTGTCTGCTCAAAATTATACTGGTTTTTGTAAGATTTTGTTTCTCCTAGTGCTGTTCATTCAGAATATCTTCCAGTTTCCCCACTGCAGGAGGTAACATCTGTCAATAGTTCAGTTTTGTCTCCATTTAAATTGTGGTGCTCGAGCACAGACAGTAGTTATGTGGGTCCTAAGCAAGGTACTCTGATAGACTTTTTAAAACAAAAATACTGTTTGGGCACACACATACCTGCATCACTGTATGTATGGCCATCAAAATAAGTACAAAACTTGATCATAAATTATTCAGCAATTTCACATAAAGTGAAAGTATGCAAATACTGAATTGATGCTGTTATGGACATATGTGTTTGCAAAGTCTTTTCTGTAAACTTCTTTCAAAGGCAAACAAGATAGCCCTGCCCAATAACAAAATAAACGAAACTCCTAATTCCCGTATTGGATTCAGTGAGAGCATGGCTATCTTCACAGCTTCTTCACAGCCTTTCCTGCTGTGAATCAGGTTTGCTATAACCTGTCTGCCCTGGATGAAAACACCCAGATCTAGACTGTAAAATATTTAGTTATTTTCCACCGAGAAATGCTGTATTTGCAGCTCACTGCTTGTCACGAGGGAGGAAACAGCTGAAGTAATTCAGTGCTCTGAAGACTTACAACCAGGTTTGCCTACCAGGATCTTTTGTATTTTGGAGAACGTGCAACTTAGTCATACTTCAGACCACTAATTACAAGACCTGCGTGAAGTGATGAGCTGCAATTCTCTATCAAAACACAGCTTTATTTTCATGCAACCACAATCTTCACAGTCAGCCTGGGATGGTGTCAGCCCAGAAATGGCCTCCTGACACTTTTAAAGCCATACAACTAGTATTGTATGATATTCTGATTTAACACCTAGGATAGCACTCTAAGAAGAGAAATGTAGATTATTAGCCAGTGTCAATTTAGTTAGTTAGTACTATTTAGAATTTACTCTTGGCTACATTTCTTCGTATTTTTATCAGTAATCTGTGACAAAAAATTAAAATATTTTCTTTTTTTTTAAAAGGAGCTTACTCAAGAAAAATGAGAAGTGGTTGATAAAGACAATACATGGATTGATTCTATTTCCATGGGAAACTGTACAGACAACATCTATTTTGATGCAGCAAATGTAAGGTCAGAATGTAGGAATGAAGAGCGTGAGCTAAGTACACAGGACAGAAAGTCCCATCCTTGCAAGCAAGGAGTCTGAAAAACGATGAAATGATATAAAGGCTTTTTATATCTGAAAACCAGGCAAGGCCACAAAGTAATTTGAAGGTGACAGATTTCATAATACACATGCAAAATCTGGTGAATTTCCTCCTTTTCTTCAATCCTCCACCACAGCTAGGTGTTTTGACTAGCTGTGGTAGCTTCCCTTCCAGACTATATGGAAAAATCAGAGATGTTTCACAGAAGAGAGCCAGGAGAAAGAAAAGAAAGAAAAATGCACCTTAACATGAAAGACAATGCTAGAGATTTCATTTCTGAAAAGAAAGGTTAATAGTTAGGAAATGAATGTTGAAAATAATGGTTTTTTCAACCTAATAGACAAATGTAAAAAGATCTAAAAGGTGGAAGTTATAACCAGACAAATGCAGACAAGACATTGTGTCTGGTTGACACAATGAAAAGTGAGTCACCAATACAATTTGAAAGGATTATAGTGAATTTTGTTGCACTAAAGACTTTTTATAACAAATGCTAGGTATTTCTTCTAAAACAAAATAGCTGTAGCTCAACTCCAGCTTTTAGACTTACAGCAAGTATTAGCCTGCTCATTAGTTGCCCAGCTTAAATTTCAAGCAAACCAAACTATAATGAGTCTAGTCATCTCCTTTAATGTTTTTAATTCTGACAAAGTATTGAATTTCTTCCTTCGTTTTGCAATGTCTCCAATTTTCCAAGCTTTTAATTAAAATTAATATCAATGATATGGATAAATTCTTAGGATTTTTTTTAATGAGGTGAAATTATTTTTAAATATTTAATCTCATATTTTATGACTGCTTTTGTACTACTTTCAGCAAAGAATTCATAATCACTGTCAACAGATAGGAAGAGACTGTGTCTCAATTCTGTTTGCATTCAAGATGGACACATGCTATAAATTTTCAGAATATTGTGAACATTCCTTGTGTTTCTGATACATTAAAAATAGCATTTAATTCTATTGGATATACATTACATTCTCATAAATTAGCTGCTTTTCTCAAGTTCCCGTTATACAACTTCATTCCCACAACAACTGCTCTATTATTAATGAATAATGTTAAATATTATTTGTGTTACTTCTACTCTGCTGAAGCTCAGAAAAAAACCTCATATTGACCATATATTCTTTTTTCTTTTTGTTACAGCAAGCTGAAAGACACTTGAAATATACCTCATGGAAAAGGTGTGGACACTGTATTGCTAATTCTCACTTCTCAAATGCATCAGTTGAGTGGATAGCTACTGCTGGATAAGAACAACCAAAAATAGTTTGGTGCTAATAATGTTTACTTTCATGGCAAGGCCCCTTTTATAAGCTTTAGGGAGTAAGTATGAAGTCATCTGAGCAGAAACCAAGGACCCGTCATTTGTTTTTCACTTTGAACAGATTGACAATTCAAGTCAAATGTCATCAGTCCAGCTACAGCAACAGAAAAACTTAAAGCAGAACAGGTCACTAGTTACGCAATAATAAAAGAACACTGAGGTATTCTCTGGCAGTGTAATTAACGTCAAGAGATGACATTTGGGACAGAAGAAAATATATGGATGGATCAGTGTAAGTTAAATCTCCTGTTCAATTAACAGGAAATTACTCTGGTTCTAATTACGCATCAAAATGCAGTGCTTTTTACATTACTGAAAAAAATTATTGCATAGAACTTTAATATAAGTGAACTTAAAATTTTCACAAAAACTTATTGTCCATTATTACATTACTGACATTAGCTACAATGACATTCAGCCTACAAGCATTTGTTATTAATACTTGGTAATATGTTTTAGAAATTTGGGAAAGGAATAATATCTAGAATACATGCCTAAGGAACAGTGATACTTAGCTTTTTTCTTTTTCAAGAAAAGCATCTTTTTTCCTGTGTGAATACATATGATTGAAAAAGAGTATTAGCAGATGGCATTATTGTGAGCAATCATGTACACTCCGTTTGCCTGAAGATGTACATGCTTAGATGGTGAAAATTACTCTTTTGTTGCTTTTGTGGTTGTCTGTTTCTTTTATGAGAATAACATATGTCAGGAAAGTATTTGATTCTAGCTGTTGTCTGACCTGATGTAACTTCTTAGAAAGGAACTGGTACCTATCAGATCTGCTGTCAGTGACAGGAACAAAACAGAGACATATACAGTGTCAAAAACTTTTCCAATCACTTTGATCACTGTGCTTGCCTTTGTGAAGGCTACTCCGGTTTCTGGGGTTCACTGATAGTAGTAAGAAGTGGGGGTTTTTTTCCTGTAGATTATCAGCTCACTGAGCTGGATTCACAAGATCTAGAGAAGGTTTTGTTGCTCATCAAATTTGGGTTGCTGTGCAACACGTAACTAATCAACTCCCTGTCCTGGCTGCCTCTTTATATCCTTATATCTTTGGAGCTGCAGGAGCTATTTACTTTACTGTATTAAAAAGTATCATATTTTTTAAATAAACCTTGTGGAAGAGTACAAAATCATTATATCAAATGATTTTTAAAATTGCTGCAATTTATTGGGTTTTTTTCCTTAGATTCTCAAGAAATTTAATTTTTATCTAAGGCAATTTAAAAATTATTCAAATATGTTTCTCAACTGAAATCATATGTGTTGGAATAAAAGCACGCAGTCTGTACAGATAAATTAACAATGAAGGTGAGAACCTAATGAAGCAGTTAATATATTGAAAGTGTCCTGTGATGTGGACTGTGAAAGACCAGTATTGTTTCAAAGTCCAGTGTCTGAAATTGTTCAGACTCTGACCCTTGTGCATTTCTGTTTCTTAGCTGTGATTTATTAGCATGCTTTTATTTAACATCTTTGATCCACTAAGTCAAGGAAAAAGCCTTATTCCTCATTTTTATTTGGGTTTATTATTTTAGATATTTCATTATGTTTTAATCAAAGTATTGGAGTCCTTCAGTCAACTATCTCCTAAATGTGAAGTAGAAGATAATGAATGGAAGGGGGGAGCTGGATAATTCAGCTCACAAGGAATGACCCCACGTAAGATCTTTATTTCAGGCAGTCAGATCAGAAGTCACCCACTCAGCCCTCTTCTGCTGAGAGCTGGTACTGGGAAAATCAGCAAGAGAAACCAGATTTCTGAAAAATACCTTAGATGTGTGTCTCCATCAGGTTGATATGGCTATCTGTATGTTTTAGGCTCAGCAACAGCATCAAGACTGAGGTACTTACCAGAAAATTGACATTTGTTATCATAAAAGCTGTATTTTCAGAATCACAAATGTCTTCAATTATTAGACATCTCCAAGTTAGACAAGCAAAGATTTGAAGGATCTAAACTTTGGATTTTGGCAGCTAGGTAAGTTAACACTGCCTACTTTCAGTGGTGTCTCTCTGCACCTCTTTAAAAAGGTTATAATTTTAATTCCAAGGGATGTTGCAATGGCAACTGCCTGGAAGACTGAAAGTGTAAGTTAGGTAAATAATTAAAGGGTAAGTAGCTTTTGCCATTTTTATCTCCACAGGTTGCCCAGTTCCCTAAAACTGTTAGTACTTTGTTTTCAGTGTACTGGGAAGTCTCCCAGAAAACAAACTGAAGCCATCTTATCCACACATACACCATGCCTGCCCTATTCTCCCTGCAGTCTTGAATAGATGTGGTTTCTAAAAGATTGTTACTGCAGTTAAAGGGATTATAAATTTCATAAATTCTGATTATGGACTTGTATTTCTTTTTATTGATCCTTTTGGGGAGACTAATTTAATAACCTAGATGAGGATGTATCCGCATTTGTTGGGAAAATTTGTTCAGAGCTATGAAAACGACATTGTGAAATGGCTTGACTGGTCCTTTGCCAACATGCTTCCCATCAGGATATAAGCAGCAGTATAAGAAAGACCTCAGAATTGTTGCACAATGACAAAACAGCAGGTAACTGTGCTGCATAGTTGTGCCCTTTAAAAGATTGTCAATATACAGTAAACAATTTTTTCTAATGCTATCATAATTATACATTATAGAGCTAATGTTTCAGGATTTTAGTTTCAAGAGGATCTCAGCATCCAAGGAGTGTTGACTCTGTAGTTTGCTTCCTTGCAGGTTGTTATGTTGAGTTTTATGCAATACAGCACATAAGAGGATATATTGCCAGACTACGAAAAAGTTCTGGAACCAAATATCTCTGGGAGAGAGCGTGCTCTGCTGAAATCTGGCTTTTGTTCCCTGTTTTGCCATTTGAGCTCCATCTGACCTTTGGCAAGTCCCTTAAGGCAGAGCCACAAGTTACATAGCTGTTTAAATCCAAAACCAATATTCTCAAAGCCCTCAGCCAGGTCTCATTGTAATGTTAAAATTTCCAAAGATACCTCAATCCCTCCCTCTGGACAAGCCTAGCAACACATCAGTTTTGCCACAGTTGAGCAGCTACAACCTATACTTTCCCCTTCCTCAAAGATAATGGAACAAGCTCCCTTGAAAAGCAATCTTAAGCAACAGCAGGAAAGATTGGGACACTACTGTTTCTATTGAGCATAATTCTGTCTGGATGACATGAATTTGGAAGAGGGAAATTAATCCAGGTATTGATTATCTGCACAAATGACCCAACAGCAGGGCTACTGCAGAAGAAGAAACAAAGCTGCTGTCTCTGTTGATGGTGCCTGCCCACTGTTCCAGACTGGAAAGGCTTAGGAACCTGGTAAGGACATGAAGCTGTCAGTCCTGCTCACAGAGCACCAGACTGTGAGGTGCCCTATGAACTACAAAGGCTATAGGCCAAGTTCATGCTTTCCTCCTTGATTATCTGGCTTATTAAAACAAATAACCCTCTCTAATTATGAATTCTTGTAGATCACAAATATGGTAATTTAAAGCATTCATCTTTCTCCAGCATAACTTTTTTGTTTTCTCTTCTAATAGAGGCATTTAAAATTATAATAATTACAGAAACTGAAAGTTTTGGTTCAATAAAATGAACTGCTACTTATCCTAGAGTACCCATCACTCACAGACTCATGAGGTAATGCATTTCAGCAGTTCTCGTTAATAGTCCCACCAGGCAGAAGTGTCTCTCACTGAGCCCTCCACTGTCTTTACTACTCAGTAGGAACCTTGTACCTTTCTTAGTTGACTGCTGGTTAGAGACACATCTAGAATTTAAATGGTCAAGTCGATACGCTGCATCCTTCAATTCCTCAAAACAATCTTAATGTGGACCAACTTTGAGGGCAAATTAAAGTTTTTTATGTCAGGAGTGGAAGCTTTCACAAAGCTATTCAAAACCGCGTCCCGTCCTCCAACCCTTCTCCCAGAGTATTTGTTTCTAACCACTTTTGAATGTTTTCCTGTTTGGTTAAATGTTTCATGGATAAAGGTGAGTCAACATATGCAATAAAGAAATTAAGGGGTCTAAGGAAGCCTTAGGAAGAACTGAGATATTTATATGCAAAAGTTTACTGTACAAATCCTAGCTGCAACTCAATACTCATCTTGCTTCTGACTTTGACATTCCATAAGTGCTTAGAGTTAGAGTTATGCATCTTTACAGACCCCAACATGTCCCATTCCAAGGAGCTAATAAGCTCCTTACTAAATTCACATTTAAACCATTTAGGGCTTGGAAATCCAATATTCTTACCTCTAGATTTCATAGGGCCTAGAACTGATCCCATTTAAAAAAAAAAAAGGTTTGGACATTTGTCCAAGGATGCTTAGCACTCACAGCAGGCTGAACTGCCTTAAAACTGGTTGTCATGAATGAAGGAGGTTTTGGGGAGTGCTTCTGTTTAAACCAGTAGCAATGGTACCTCATTTTATATAAACTTGAGTAGAATTAATGTTTTCACCTGAGAGGGAGATTTATTCCCCCTCCTCTTAACTTGAGCTGTGTGACTCTAAACCTGTGTTTCTCACTTTGTATATACTCACAGATTTTTTTTCAGTGGAGCATTTCCAGAATTAACTAATAGTTTGAATGGGTGTTTTAAGATTTACTAAACTCTAAGATCTACTAAATTCTGCTTATTCTTACAAATTCCTTTATAAGCCTTAGCCTTTTGCTACAGTAGCAAGCTCAAATGTGAAGCCATTCTTTTCCTTGAACTTCTGATTTACCAATCCTCCCCCCCTTTAAATACATTACAATCCCATTCCACTAAATAATAGACCCTTTTTTTTTTTTGTAGGAACAAAGGCAATTTTCACCTTTACCCTTACATTCTTTTTTCAATGTTCTCTGTCAGAATTTTCTGAGTACAGCACTTTTCGATACATATATAAAATATTGTGAGTATACATAGGTAAAAGGTCAGATTATGAAGAACTGCAGAGTAATTTCCTAGATTTTGCCCAGAGAACTGCCTTCTAGCTCAGGCAATATTTATTTACAAGGGTAGAGCAGCTCAATGATTTAACTTTGGGAGAAATTTACTCTAATTCTGCTACAGGAAGGCTTTGCTTTGATTCTAGCTCCTTTTCCTAGCTGTCAGCCAGCTGCTCTGCTTTTACCTTGCACGGATACAGCAAATCCTTACAAATCTGATTAAAATTTAGTTTGGTCACAGCTCTCAGACCGTAAAAAGCCAGATAAAGGTGTGTAGTAAAAATCCAGTGGTTTAAGTGTAAGTGCACTTAGTCCTTGGAGTGAACGAGATGATAACATGGGTGATACTATATACCAGGTTGCATTTTCATTCCAGACTTAAATGAGATCTATCCATTTCACATCAATATGAAACTCTGTATGTTAGTATTTCTAATGTTTACAGTCATTCCAGTCCTCAAAACCATCTTTGGAGCAAGGAAATCTTCATTGTGTTCCAAATTTTGGTCGGGAATATCTACAAGATGTATCTTTTGCAGTATATTTTCTTAGTTGTCTTTACTGGCATCATTATATCAGACTGATCCACGGGACAGGCTATATCACCAAGGGGTCAATATTGTATTTGCACGGTTAATGGGGTGGAAATGACCAAAGCACAGGGTTCATAAACAAACAGACCATTGATTTGCCCACTCTCAATGATAAAACTATGGCCTCATTCAAAGCCAATGAAAATCCTAAATATTTATATCCATTCTAAAAAATGATTTAATATTCCCTAAGTCCCTTACACATTTCGAAAAGTTTATCCTTAGTCTAAATGAATGCAATATACTTCACAGGGCATTCCACAACAGCTAGAAGGAGATTAAAAATAACAACATTACTTCCTCATCTATAATTTCTATGATAATGTTATAGATAAGTGTTGCAGTAAATTAATAAACAAAGAGATACTGGTATGCAAGTCCCTTGATGCGCACATATCATTCCAATAACTGCTAATGAAAGTTGTTTCCTCTACCCAGAGATAAAAGAAAAAAACCACTCTTCTGATTCTGAAAGATTTTAGTGCACAGTAAACGTTGAGATATTTACATGCAGAAACAGGTTCAGGCTTCACTGGATAGCTGACCAGAGCAGTTCTTAAACACAGCAAGCAAACAGTTCGTTGACAGCACTAGTTAGTTCGGAGACACTGCGCAATTTCAAAACAAGAGCGTGATTACTCAGTGCTTTATAAAATTTGCAATTAACAATTACAGAGTAATTCAGCCACATTTTTAATACCTCTCTACTAAGTGCATTATAAGGTTCTATATAATTTAATTTTTCTGATTGGATCATTTGTAATTTGAATACAGTACATTGTCTTTTTGTTCTTTATAAAAGTAATGCAATCAAACTTAATCACCATCTACAAGGGGTGGTATTGATAATAATATTAGGTCTGGGGGTTTTATTACAGTTATTGCATTCATGCTGAGATCAAAAGGTTAACTCTCAACATGTTCCACAGTTATTCGCAATTTCAGCCTATCGACTGAGCTATAGATCAAGGTAGCAGTTTCTCTCTGGCTAAAAAGAAGAGAGTCTTACTTATTTCCTCATCATTGATTAATCTCAAGTGAAATTAATGTTTAATAGCTGCATTGTTCCACTACATGTACATTTTGACCTTCTTGTTAAAATAAACATGTACTTCAGTGGTATTATCAATATCATTTACTTGAAGAATCTTCTGGTGTTTGGGGAGAAAGAGTGTGCCTCTATTTGCCAACAAACGATTATTTTTTGACCTTTACAAAAGCAGCCTTTGTGCCTATGTAAGTATGGATTTATTCACAAAGCATTTAGAAATTTCCATTGGTACACAGGGAGAAAAAAAAAGTCACCTCTAAATATGGATTATAATAATATATAATATTAAGTAATATATTATTATAATAATACATTGTATTTAATAATATTTAATATCTATAATTATATTTACTAATATATATTTAATAATCCAAAATACATTATAATAATTTGTTGTAATAAATAATAATAACAATAATGTTTGTATAGTAGCACAAATTTAATGATTAATGCACTCCCAAACCATAAGCAGCTGCAAACTCCTTTGACATCTTCAAATTTCAAACAAAAGTAAATAGGTGACCTTCAGCATCTGCCCTTATTGTGCTACATGGCACTAACAGGCACGGAACTCAAAATGTCTGAGAAGACAGCAGTGAGGCAGGCAGTATTGTACCATTTAGAGTAAGAATAATCTCGTTCTTAATCACAGATCAGACCAGTCTTCCGGAAAGTGCAGCATGCTGAGCAGAATGCACCAAAACCTGTGGTGATCTAAACCAGGCTCCATCCATTTCTGAAATGATTATTCCAGCTAAGAAGAAACCTGTCTCCCTGTTTGTTCCATTAGCCCAATACTGCAAGCACAGGTGGCAGCTGGAACCGAAGTTGGGTAAAATGCAGTGATGAATCTGTTTCCTCACGAAGCACTGGACTAAGCTTACCAGCACACTTCTCATCTCTCCCTAATTGCTATTGCTCCCTCTGTGAGCTCAGAAGCAATCACTTTGGGTGGGAATGTGAACAGTGGGCACCACAGAGCTCCCAGCTCCGCAGTCAGAGCAGGATGATGAAACACATTTCCAAACCAGCAGAAATGCAGGTTAATTTTGTGTGTGTAAGTTTTGCAGTTCCCTCTGACTTATAGGCTCTGGGCAATAACAAACACAAATACTTTCAGAAAACAGGATTTCCACCCAGACCTGTTTCCAGGGGTTCAGTCATAAAAGTACATCATCACCAAGATGTTTTCCTTTTGTGAATAATACATGCTTTATAAACCTTTACTCCTGAAGCGTCACCACACTTTTAGGAGGTAATTGTGATTGTTCCCATATTACAGCTGGAAAATGATGCATAGCTACTGTGATTGACTTTGCCAAGGTCAGGAAATTATTTAGTGGCACAGCTCAAAATTGCAAATTCCAAGTCCTCTGTTGTAACCACTAGTCTCCATTTCCTCCATCAGGCAATTGCCTCTGGGAGAAAAGATCTGAGGATGTGGGGAGAGGACACATACACATTTTGTAGTCAATACTGATGAAATCAGGTAAAATTCTTTACCTCCACTGCTCTACACTGGTTAGAAAACCTGCCATGCTTATCTAGATGTAATCATCATCTAACAGTTATTCCTGGCAGTATCTTACAGTATCTTCTGTCACCTTTCCACTGACAAAGCTTTTGTTTCTTATTATTACATGACTTATAATGTGTGTTGCCAGCCCACCCAGCATGCTTCTTAATTAATTATAAGTTGTAATATGTTTCTGGCAGCAGAGACAAAAGAACTCTCCTGCTACCAGCAGGAGATTAGCAATCTCCTTCATTAGCAATTGTAAAGAATATTCCATTATTATTAATTATATTTTTTATTACTGTTCTTATTATTATTTAACAGCAAGCTACATGCATTGGCACGTTTGAGATGGCAGGGCTTCCATTTTCATAGCAAGTCCTGCAATAAGATCGTTTCAATGACGGGTGAACATCCCTGTATCTAATTCTATCTATTTAGATATTTAGAGGTACTCTTCACAGGGCTCTCTGAGCACTTCACAACCACATAGCCTGTGAAGAGTACTTTATCTCATCCAGAAAGATTCTCTTTCTCACACAGGCACAGATACGAACCCCTCTTTTTTTTTTGTTTGTTTGTTTGTTTTGGTTTTGTTGTTGTTTGTTTGCTGTATTTACAAACTATTTGCTCTTTGGCAAATTCTAACAAAGACGTGAGTTTTCACTTTTCCTTAAAGTATTTTGGGGCCTGTAAAAGGGGAGGCTGGACTTTAGAAGAGCTTGTGGAGGAGAGATTGCTTTGCCTTCCCCTGTTATTACACACCATTGTCATTGAGAGCATGTCTTTTAGTGATAGGAAGTTTTTAAAATTCCAGTCAGTTCTGTGGTCCAATTACCAATGCAGCTTCCAGGCATAATGAAAGGAATGACATGGAGGTAGGAAAAAGTGGCTGGAGTGGGATTATAGTAGCATAAACTGGTGCTACCAGTGAAAGAAATGGCATGAGAGTGCTCTTTCCTTTGAGAATGGTAGCTTGCCTAAGTTGCTTCAGAAAGCTGAGACATTTTTAAATATCTGTCCTTTGGCTTGGTACATTCTTAAGTGTTTTTACATGCAATGAAACAAGGAATCAATTTTAGAAGACCTAATTTCTGTGCCCAAAACAAGCTTTAAGCTATTGCCTTCTGCTTCCTTCCCCCTTGTTCTGCCATGGGAAGTGGCTTATACCTGCAGGCAGATCATACTGGAGTGCTGAGTTGGTTACTGTCCTCTGTTGTCTTTCCCAGCCCTTTTGCTAACGTTTACTAGCACTACAGGAGGGTCCACTGAGCAGTTCAGCTAACACTTTAGGATGCCAGATATTGGCATTATCTGAAATCATCCAGACCTGCGTCATTTAGAAGCATATATAAATAACATTGATTTGTCTCTTCAAAGGGGTTGGTAAGCTATGGTTGAAATTTGAGGCAGACAGCAAGGATGGTGACCATTTCATTCAGCCTAGCTAAGTCTGCTGGCATGAGTTAGAAGTGCATGATGCCGATACAAAATCCCTTAAAGTACAGAAATGTTCTGCTGATGCAACTTACAGAAGAAAAATAGCCTTCTTTCTTAGTCGGGATAACAACTGGTAGTAGTCACCCGCAGAGTCTGTACAAAACTGTAATTCACTCTCAGGGCTGATCACAGACATTTCTGAACTGAGGACTGTCATCAAACAAGTCCTGGGGAGAGAACTGCAACGTTGTGTGTGCCATCTATTATTTCAGTGTCATAGGTTTCCCAGAGTTCTGCTTCAGCTGCCAAATTCCTTTCCACTCCTCAACAAAGACAGAACAAGGCATAGTTGTTTAGTATTATATGACAGTGGATCCCACAAGTTGTCATCACAATTAGGCCCCATTTTCACAAATCCCCCTACTGAACCCTAAAGCAACAGGGTCTATTATAAGTAAGAGGCATGTTTACAGAGATGGATACAGACATAACTGGGGTCCTCTGCCTGCACAGGGAGCTGGCTGGTCACAGCATTTCTGATCTGGAAGCTATCTGTACACCCACCCATAGGAACAGCAATATCTATCCAGGCTATATCTACATCTAGAAACATATGGAGTTTAGAACAGGAAAAAAGTCAGTGTGACTATTGGCTGTTTTCATCCATTCTACAGTAGATGATAATAGAAATTTCAAACAGAATTTCCAGGAAACATAAGAAAATACAGATGCAATTATACAGAGCAAAACCTCATCTGGATGATAACATACTGTATCGATTTGCCATGTCTGAGAAAACTGAAATAGACTGTGCAATCAAGCTTTCTACCTTAGTATACACAGCCTAGGCTTTTGAAGAAAGAAACATTTAGAGTGGCAGATCTGCTGCTGCTCTCCTACATATTTGAATGTCTATGGCATCCAGCAAATTGTCTATTGCAACGTTTCTAGATAGTCTTATATTTGGTATAATACTGGCCTAATAATATGTAGATTCTTGTTCTCTACACAGAGATGTATTTTATTTGGGGTTTTGCTTCTAGGAGGAAGAATCTTGACTAAATCCATTTCAAAATACTTTTTATTCTGAGCTTAGGGCAACTGAACCATCCCTCAGCTGAGAGACATCACTGTCATTCAAGACAGAAATTCCCCTTTTTTACCCACCTGCCATATGTACTTGAAAGTGGGGCATCTTACTTCTTCCCCTGACAGAAGTATATAAAGCAATTACACTTCCAATAGCATTGAATTGAATAGCATTAAAGCTTTTCAAAAGTATGGGATACCAAGATAACTCCCACAGTGCCTAGAAAAGGACTTCTGATGGGTTATCAACAAATAGCTTCACAAGACTCTTCTAATTTCTGATATATACGTACATTTTTTCATTATTCAGTTGGACAAACCGAAGCACAAAGTACTACAATGTCTTGTCCAAAGACAGAAAGCACGTCCAAGGGATCAGAAGAACCTGTAATCTAGTTTCTAAATTTTGAGCTTCAGTATCAGCAACTTCCTTCACTGTTAATAATTTCACCAATACACTATGGAATTTTACAAGTTAATAAAATAGGTTTGAGAACATAGAACTGCTTTAATTGATGAAGACGTAAATCACAATGTTTAACAGACCTTGAGGATCCTTTCATGGCTATTAATGGGAGCTCATTTATGATGGTGGTGATTATGGCTCCTGGAGCTGTGGTTGGAGTGATCAGAATGTCTGTTCAAAGTAGGATGGGATCTGAGATAAAGATCCCAAACAGAGACTCAGTGAAGAGAGTGAGAACAATGTGATAGAAACAACCATAAATAAGAGAAACTAAACACTGTGAATACATGAGCTATGCTGGATAACATCTAATCCAGGGCAGCTGTCTTTGGAAAGGATTGTTCATTTGTTTATTTGCAACATTTTGATTTGATCATCTATCTTTGGTTGATTTTACGGCAGTAAGCACATGAGATAAAACCCCATGGTACTGCACAGAGCTGTTTGCTATGCAGAAATCTGTATTAATATCAACTTATTAATTTTTACTATATACAAACCACTTGGGAAAGGACAGCTTGTAATGTCTGCAATAACAGTGAAGGCACGTCCAATCCATCTCATTACTCCTCTTTGTTAAGGGTAACTCATGCAAAGTAATGGGTCAGTCTAGTGCCCACGAGCCTCTTAGTGAGGATCTAGGCATGAGAGATAGTAAGAGACTTAAGCGAATATCTGCAAGAGAGGCTGTCAGATTTGCAAGACTGCTCCACATAAACAGCATTTTCCAATGTTTTAAAGGAGGAAAGGAGGAAGAAAAGAGGAATTGGAAAACCTTAGCTGTGTGGTGATGCACACGGAAAAATGTAGATGTTTCTCAGTTTGATTCTCTGTATCACAATGTACTATTTCTCTGGTATTTTAAGTAGATTTTCAAATGCAGTATCATCTACCTGCTGTACTATGGGAATCGTTCTTACTTTCTCTTTTATCTGAGCAAAATCATATTAACTTGCCTGTAGTGACTTGCATGTATGTTCAAAATGACTTTTTGAACACACTCTGCTACTGAAAGAAACTCTATATCTTTAGAGAGAAGTGAGAAGCTAATAGGGAAAGAGAATGTGGGACAGCTTCTCTTGGTAGCACAGGCCCAAGGCAACTTAATGTGCTTGTGGACAGCTGCTACCAAACTGAATTACAGTTAGAAAAGTTTCAGAGTTAGAAGAGAGTTAGAAAACCCCCTTCTTCCTAAAATGTTCAACATAGTCAAGATCTTTTTGACTACTTTAAAGAGGCCTCATACATGCATGAATTATGCAAGCAGAGCTAAGGGACAATGACCAGCATTTGGGGTAGGACAAGCACCTCGCCAGCTATTGCAGGAGTTCCAGATGTCAGCTGTCACAGCATGCAGTCTTCTGTACGAACATTTCCACATGCTGAGCAGCCTGGTCTCAGGTAAGTCATCAGTAAGTCTCTCCTCAGTTTCCCCATCACCTGCAAAAATGGAGTGGTAACACCTGCTCACCACATACTGTGTATTTGCTTCTCTTTAGGATTTCATTAATCAGTTAATGGCTACAAAGCATACAGGAGATGTTAACGAATACTCACAGCAATTCAGAGGTGTAAATTGGTGTTTGCTAATAGAATTTTCTCATGGAGCAACACTTTGCTTACCAAAGTCTGTCACCTGATGTTATTACAGCTGATAATTGAGTCAGTCTCACCAGCAGTGTTTGAATGCTTTGGACAGACTTTCCTTGGGAGTCTTTTCATGCTGAAATATATTATTTTGAATGCTGCTGGTGAGGTAAGTTTTAATCTTTTGCATTTCCTAGGTAGTTCTTGAATCAGTCTGCAGAGTCTGCTTTGAACTTAAAGGAGATGCCAGTCTGAGCCTTAGATTTTCTGTTATTAGGTTTTCCTGGCATTAGGAACTTAAATCAAGACAATACTTTGTCACATAGAGAATTTCCTGCTCCTCCCACCTTAGGAGCAGCAAGCAAACAAAAAGAAATGATGGATGTTATTTCTTTTTATAAAATCCTTCAGCATTCTGTGATGGATACATTAGAGAGTAACTATTACCTCTTCTTGCTACAAGGTCAACCCACTGGATTGTTGAATCATTCCAATTTTCCCTGTTATCCAGGAAAATACATGTGTAATTAATCCTTACAAGTAGCAGCAGCTTCATCAGGGGAGACTGATTAAGCCCATTTTAGAATGACCCTGCACTTTTATGGAACAATAAGATTGAGTATCCAGAAATCATTTACAAACTAAAGTAGTTGAACCTCAGTCTAAATGCAGGTTCAGAGGCACTTTTTTTATTACTTTGTTTTTGCTCTGCATATGCTTAGAAAATGTCTCCTGGATTAGGAATGCACAATTCATGAATATTTTGAGTGCTTATATGGTAAATGGTCAAGTTCTTGTCAAGACTTTATACTTCGTTAATGAAGCAAAATAAAGAACAAGTTGAAAAGGGTTCTAAAAACTTAAATTAGTTAAGTAAAGTCATGTTCTCATAATGCAAAGTGTTTTGTGACAGTACAAGCGTAAGGTGCTATGGCTCTCATGTTAAAGCTCACCTTTTTGTCAGCTGAGCTGACACAGTTTTTTAAGAGACTTCACTGTGAATCAGAGAGGAGCTTATCTGGCTCTCTCCTGAAAAGAAAATAAAACAAGTTATATTTTTTTGTAAGTCAGACGAATTCCCCATTCTTTTTCATTACATTGTCCTTCAAACAGTTGTTTTGATACAGGTAGGAAGCAAAGAATGAACAGACAGCATTGTTGATGAATGCTTTGTCATACTGAACTATGGTCTAAATCTTTTTGGTGAATCCAGTTTTATAAAACTTGCCTAAGATGGCTCAAATCCTTTTTATAGACGCCAAGAGTGGGAACCGAGTCCTACTGATTCAAATGTCAAACAATATTCTAATAATTGATCTAGTTTTCCCCCACATAAAACCATTTATAATATCACCAGTTATCATGATTTAATTGTAAATCTCATGCTATTTAGTGTTCTGAAAGCTCTCATACTTGCACTTTAGTAAAATAGATTTCTGTCTTCATCCCCTAACTTCCCCAAAAATGTGTATCCAGTCCTCACTTCTGCAGACAAAAAAAAAACCCTCGAAAATAAAAAAGCAAAATGCACTTAGAAAAAAAACAAATATATATTAAACCAATATGGTCTGAGGAAGCCAAGGTCTGGAGGAAGAGGCAGTGTCTTCAGTTTGTAATGGATAGATTAGAAAACTTGGAACATTTCAAGGCTGGCAATGTTATGCTAGAGCCGCCAAAGCTCATATTGGTTGGCAGCAGCTCAGAGCTTCACATAAAGGCAAAACATTGCTTTTCAGACCTCTCCAATTATGCCTTCTACAGCTCTGCAACACCCAACGTCCATTCTAACCCTGATTCCACCCTCATCTTCTCTCCCCATCCTATCATTAAATATTTCATCCTTCTAGTCACTGTGACGGTGTGCTTTCCCCGCCCCCGACCTTTATCTCCTGCAACCCTGCTTAGGTGATAAACACCAGCGGTGATTGTAATGGATGCATCTGGTCACGATTGCTGCATCGGCTCAAAGTGGATTCAGGAGACAGATAACAACACAATAGCCTAGGGCTATTGTGCAATGCGCCCACCGAAGAAACTAAAACCTGTGGTCGGCATGCAAATATGACTATGGGTCAATCATCTTATCCCCCATAAATAGCGAGCAGCCCAAGAGCCCTTTGAGCTCTCCTGCATGGCAGCAGGCTGCACGCCAGGATCTCCCCTTGAGCAGGGACACCTCTCAAGGTTACTCCTCGAGGTTGAGAGATTCCTTGCCGCAACAGATCCTCGGTAAGTGACTAATAGCGTGCTAAACTTTGAAATCTTAGCTAAGTGATATAAAGGATTGATTGCGCACATATAATCCTTCAGACATAAACCGTTGACCAAGTCTGGGACTAGGACTGGATCTAGCCGCACCTAGACTCCTCTCTGAGAAGGAGTTTAGAAAGCAAGGGGATCCTTTCCGAACCTCATGACTCAACGGGAGGGTCTCCCTGACAGTCCTGTCTGACCCTGTCCTCTATGCAGTAAATAATCAAGTGTACCTCGCCATCGAATCTTGTTAAAACACTGTCGCATTGAACTTTGTTAACTCCCTATTCTGTATCAATAAACTATATTTTTACTTCTCTCTTACGAGTGAAGTGCACTCTCACTCCATCCGCGACAGTCACAGAATAAGTTTTCTGTTCTTTTTTTTTTAAAAAAAATTTCTTTCTCTTTATTATGAATTATATGTGTCCTTCTGGCAGTAAAAATTCCTTTCCTCCAGTCATATGACTATGGCATTAAAAATCATATGTTCCTGAGGAGATAATGTACTTACATTGTTTTAGTGTGGAAATATCAATTGTACCTCAGGTACACAATGCAATCTGCTCAATTGTTTGAAGCCAAAAGACCTTGTTTTCAGGTATTCAGTGCTATTACACTGATTACCTTCTGCTTCTGTTGTTGTTTATGTTGATTGTCCTCATCTATCTAAATTGCAGGTGTGGCTATAAAGTTCCTAGGAAAGCCTGTCCAGATCCCAGCACAGAATTTATTAACAGCTATTAAAAAGACTCTTCCTAGAAAATCTTAGGATATAGGTATGGGTTGAATTGTATTGTATGCACACCCTTCAACACGTTCAGTGTTCAGGACCCCACTAAAGAGTCTCAGTGATTTAGAGAGTTGTCTGTAACTGGGGATACAACAGTAACCAGAGGAGCTTGGCTAATATTGCTGGGTCTGGCTGGGATGGAGTTAATTTTATTCATAGCAGCCTGTATGGTGCTGTATTTTTGATTTGTGACTGAAACAGTGTTGATAATGCAAACCAATGTTTTGACTATTGCAGAGCAGTGCTTGCTCTCAGGATTTCTCTTTTTCCACTCTGCTACCCCTGCAGCAAGTAGGCAAGGGGTGGGAAAAAGCTGGGAGAGGACACAGCTTGGACAGCTGACCCAAACGGGTTTTCCATGCCATGTAATGTAATGCTCAGCAACAAAAAGTAGCGTGGGGGGAACGGGGTGTTGTTTGGCAGGCCTCCATTGCTCAGAGACTGGCTGGGCATCAGTCTGCTTGTGAGAGGTGGCGAGTGATTTTCTTTGCATCACTTTTTTTCCCCCTTGTCTTTCCTTCACTTATTAAACTGTCCTTATCTTGATCCATGAGTTTTCTCGCTTTTGCTCTTCCTATTTACTCCCCCATCCCACTTGGCAGGAAGTAAGTGAGCAGCTGTGTGGTGCTTAGCTGCTTGCTGGGGTCAACCCCTCCACAGTTATATTTAAGAGGCCAGGAAAAAAATAATAATATGGAATTCAAGCCATTTTCAATCTTCACAACAATATCAAATTACTTTTTCCATATCCAGCATTGTTCACAAGTGTCCATATTGTCCCTCAGCATTGTCCATTGCTGAAATTACATTTAACACAGCTCTGAAAAGTAACATTCCAAGACTCTACATCCCCACACAAGGCAGCTGAAGTAAAACAAATCTCATTCATCTGAATTTGGAGAAATAATTCCTTCTGTATTTCAGTCCCTACTGATGAACGTTGAAATTCTGAGTTAATCCTCCTCTTTTTCATGTTACTCAATCACAATACTGAAGACTGAAGGATTTCTTCATCTTTCCCAGCCCACCCTGGGCAGCCCAGCATCCTCCTATTGCCCAGACCCTCACAGGAATCTAGTGCTCATCTGAGGAAGTCTGCCATGAATGAGTCTTCTCTGGTGGCCTGAAATCCATTACTGTATTTTCTTGTCTTCCTTTATTTTTCCATGCTGTGACTGATTTACTTCAGCAGTATTCGGAGTTGCACACAGAATGAACAGTTTTTATCCCCGAGTTCTGTTCTTTTCTGTGTCTTTGGAAATCATTTGCAACTCAGACGGGTTGTTTAATATCTCAACAGTCTATTCAGCTGTGCTTGTAGGACTCACTGAGCTACCAAATGTCTCCAGAGAGAAGCCAGAAGATGCAAAGTGAGACAGCAGGAGATAGGCAGACCTAGGACCTTAAAAGTCTTCTTTGTCCTCTTTTACCAAAGAAAGAGTACTCTTAGTATCACAAGGACTCAGAAATATGTTTTTTTTCTTGTGTGAATCAGGGGGAATGAAATAATCCAGAGTTACTAGTTACAAGAGAGATTTTGCATTCAGGTCTCTCGTCTCATGGAATTCCACACTGGGGTTCGTAGATGACCAGTTATGTGGTAGGGATACCCTAGTATGACACATCAACATCTAAATGGAACCAATAAGAGTTTTATTGCTAAATACTTATTTGGATAATATGTTAGTTTATGGATACATAAATGCTCCTTTCTAAAAACATTTACCATTGTTTTGAACAGCAGAATCAGCATCAGATGCTGATTTGACAGGAATAATCATCAGTTTAGATAAGCAAAACTGGTAACATGATTGTCATGGTTTAGCCCCAGCCAGGAACTAAGCACCACGCAGCTGCTCGCTCACTCCCCCCTGGTGGGATGGGGGAGAGAATCAGAAGAGCAAAAGTAAGAAAACTCGTGGGTTGAGATAAAGACAGTTTAATAGGTAAAGCAAAAGCCGCGCACGCAAGCAAAGCAAAGCAAGGAATTCATTCACTACTTCCCATGGGCAGGCAGGCGTTCAGCCATCTCCAGGAAAGCAGGGCTCCATCATGCGTAATGGTTACTTGGGAAGACAAACGCCATCACTCCGAATGTCTCCCCTTCCTTCTTCTTCCCCAGCTTTATATACTGAGCATGACGTCATGTGGTATGGAATAGCCCTTTGGTCAGTTTGGATCAACCATCCTGGCTGTGTCCCCTCCCAGCTGCTTCTGCACCTGGCAGAGCATGGGAAGCTGAAAAGTCCTTGGCTAGTACAGCAACAACTAAAACATCTCTGTGTTATCAACCCTGTTTTCAGCACAAATCCAAAACATAGCCCCATACCAGCCACTCTAAAGAAAATTAACTCTATCTCAGCTGAAACCAGGACAATGATCCATAGAAAAAGAGATCAACATGCCGGTATGTACAAAGTTGGACTAAACAATAAGTAATTCAAGCCTGAGATTTTGCAGGTTTGCCTACAGAGCTTCTCAGGTTTTATTTAATATGCCCAAGACTGATTTAGACCTGCTGCTCCACCATCATCACATCACTCTTCTTTGACTTAACATCTCCTCACAGCCATGAGACCCTCATGACTCAGCGTTGCATTCTGAATGTACAATAAGACATGAAAACATTTATTCATGTGGCCCTCTGAATATCTTCATATAAGCTAGAGGTTAAAAGAGCAGACAAAAGGGTATTAGTGTTGTGTCCTATGAGAACACTCAAAGTTAAGCTTCATACTTTTGAATTTTATTTCAAAAGCCTTGGGAGCTTTCAAAGGCTTCATTTACCCAATGAAATAAAACAACCCAAGGACTGTTCCAAAATCCTGAGGCCATGTGTAATGGCTAGGCTCACAACCACCTGTCTACATTTTTCACTCCCAGAACTGGGTGGCCATATTCAATCTGCGCAGTAGGAGTAGTGACTGACACACACTATCCCATGAAATGAACCTGGTCATGGTCTATGAGGATAATAGTTGACACAAACCAAAACTGCCCCAGGGAATCTGTGTAGGCAGTATGCATGGCTGTGTATCAGGGCTTCAGTTTGATCACTGGCCCTTCTTTGCTTACTAGTACTAAGTCCATTATAGGATTTGAGGCAATTTGAGTTCTAATTCCAAACACTCTGAAACCCAAGGTACTTGAATAAGAGATTTCTAATTTCTACAGGAGACCTTTTGACCCACGAACAAGATACAAAAGTACTGCTATCTGGAAGAAATTATAATGCTCTTGAGCAAAATGCTACACCTCCTGAGGAAGTGAGTTCCATAAACAGTTTCATAGCTTGTAAGTACTGTCTACTGAGGTTTTGTTATATCACACGGACACGAGTTTGTAAATCTTGGCAGAACTGTACTCTGATTCTACCTTCTCATCAACTGTCTACTGTGTCTTTGGTCTTTTTCCTCTCTTTTCTTGCTACTAGTCTTATTTTGGTAACTTTTTTCAAAAATCCCCTTTATCAAAAAAAAAAAAGGCAAATCAAACCCAAAAATGAAAACAGAATACTGAACTCAGTTCATGTCAAAAAAAATTTAGAACAGTGTAACTGCATTGATCTGAGTGGAGGTAGATAAGAAGCCAGGGTAGTCAGTGTTCTGGTATCTAAATCACCCTGCCTGTTGTGTTACTGTCTGTTTTCTTTTGGTTATTTATGTGACATTCTTTATCTTTCCAGAATATCGAGAAATTTCTTGTTTGTGTGCAAGTCATTATTGTATTAAAATATTGTTTCCTAAAAAGTAAGTGTGTGACCAATCCATTGAGGATGCTGCAATACTGTGGAATGAGATTGGATGTCAGTACAAGGATATAGCAAGGACAGTTTAATGAATGTGTCACAGGCAAAAAATGTCATGTGCATATGGCTATGGTCAAAGCAAAGAAGAAACAGGAAAAACACAGCTCCACAGTTAAACATTGAGATCACACTGGGGACCAGGCTCTCCCTTCTAGAAGGAGGATTGCCACCAGATATCTGAGGTTTTGTGGTATACATATGACGCTCCCCAGGGATTTTCCGCTCTGTTTCTCAAAAGAGCTCTACTAGCTTTTCTGATGTCGAAGGCACACGATGCAATATAGTCATTCAGTCTGAGGTTCTCACTCAGTAGTCATTACCTCTTTGTAAATAATCTGTGCTCTTCTCTGGGACAAGTTTATCCAGAATTTGTTCTTCACTCTTGATAATATATGATTATATATTTAATATACAGACAAGCAATATGCCTTTGGTAATTGTAAACTATCACATTAAATTATATAAATAAAATTCATCTGTTGAGGATTCATATATGGCTTTGACCATAGTTCTGCACAAATCTGTTGACTTTTCCTTCATGTTTTCTCACTATTTAAGTTTTTATTTCCTTAATTTATATTATTTTTATAACTTGTTTATTTTACAAATATTCCTTGTTAATTCATTTGATGAATATTGACCGGTGATAGCAGAACAAAACAAAGCTGGGGAAGTTACATTGTCAAATGCTTTTGATTCAGCCCAGGATCAAGCAAAAAGTGCTTCATTTAATGAGAATGACTCCACTCAGAAAGAGACAGGACAGATTGCAACACCAGGAGGGAAAAGAGCTGTCAGTTATAGCGCAGGAGGTAAATGAAATGTTTTCCTTGTCTACTGGTAAGACAGTCTACATGTATGGTTCTGAGATGAATAGAACCTAATTGCAGACAAATTTGTTCTTACTATGCCCCTAAATTCATTCTGCTTTTGGAGATTCTGCTCTGGTAAGACCCAATTCTCTAAAATGCTTGAAAGTGAGGGATGCAGACAGAATTCCTCTATTAGGGGTATAGGCATACTTTAGTAACTTTTTTGTAGATCTGTATATGAGTCTTTGTTTATACTGTACATGCCTGTTTATGTCTGCATACACGTGTGCGTGTGTGTTCAAGATCTTGGAAAATACTTTGAGTATTTTTATGCATGCTTGTGTTTTCATACTTTGGAAATAATCTGTGAAACTTAGTTTTTCATCCTGTTTGCTTCCTTTTTTAGTCTCTTGGAAACTTGTCTCAGACAACCAAAATCATAATCTTCTTCAAGGACTGTGCCTTGTGATGTTTCACACCATAATTCACCTGTCACCCTCCAAAAGTAACAGTAAGTAATGCTATACATGTGCCCAGTATCCATTCGACTGCTGTCTCTGTCGCTCCAAGTGATGGAACTGCTTTACATTTCCATTGCCCCTGTGGCTTCATTTTCAACATGAGGTCAGAAGCTCTTTGAAAGATTCATATATAGGTATACGTGTAAATAACAAGTACCAACAAACATGACAAATGGACAGCCAGCAATCTGCATCCCTAGTCATATGTCCCAAACACTTATACCATACAGACATTGAAAATAAAAAGGTAATATATGCACAGTAAAACAGCCCAATCTTACATGCAACTAATGCAGATTATCACTGGGACTAGAGTTGCAGCCCAAGACCATGATCACTGCCTAATGTGGCAGCAGGCTCTTTGTCGTGTGATGCAGCGCTGCCTGTAGTCTACGTGATTCCCATTCTGTATGAATATATCTATATATTTACTCATTCAAATGTTGTTCATCCACAGAATGCAAAACTTTTCTACCCATATGCATGAACACACAGTAAAATGGCACAGTTAAGCAGTGTGCAGAGCAGCCCCACAGAGTGTGCAGCCATGTAGCACACAAAGGTTTAGCATCCTGGGGAGACAGACACACTTCACATGCAGGCAAAGAACTGGCATTCTCACAAACTTCTGAAGGACTCATTCTCCTCAGTTCACAGCTCTGGCAAATGGGTTGCTGCAGCCATACCTTAAAATCTATTTATTATCCTATGCACACACTTTTCTTTTAAAAGGTGCTGTGCAGATGAAGGGGGTTATTCATGTGTCTTTCTTAGTTAATTCTTCTTTTTTTTCATTTTTTCCCCAACGCATTTCTGATTGTTTGCTATTCCTCAAAGGCCAAAATTCAATATGTAAAAATGCTTTTAAAAAGATGAATCAACTTCTAATGTCAAATTCAATAAGCTCAGCTACCACATTCACATCCCATTACTATATGAAGAGAAAAGGCAATGATACCCCAAATTTCTACTATTTTCAGAGACGCTCAGAGTTGAAAATTAAGGATAAGTTATTGAAGTGCTTAGAAACCAAACTGATATTCAGAAAATGGACCTCACATAATGATTTTTCCATCCAGTTTGTTTATTCTGAATCCAATAGCCATTAATACACTCTAAACATCAGGGAACTGAAGGCACAAATGTAGAGTTATTTGCCTTATCTTGTTTGCAGGGAAAAGCTGAATTTCAGGTCATCAGAAAGTAGCATAATTAGTTATTGTAGAACTGCTTCTTCCCATAGCCTTGGTGCATTGTATGCCTGCAGGCCTGGCATAGAGTGGGGGTCTGCTTGCAGGGGGCACTGCTGGGAAGCACCATCTCTGGTAGGCAAAGGTCCTCCTCAGGTGCTTCACAGCTCAGAAGATATCTCTGACAGCCCCAACCCCATGAGGACTGTAGCCCTGTTCTGTGGCTGGCAATGTCCCACCCCAGAGATGGCTGGCTGTAATTCCTTTACAGGCGAAATGATCCATGCAGTCTCAATATTACTACTCATTCCCTGCCAGTAAACCTGGGCAAGCAATGGGAAAAAAAAACAACTTTGGAGTGAACTGAAAAGGATGTAGGTGGAGAGACTGAGGGAAGGGGTTTCAATAAAATGAAGATGGATTAATTTGAGGTTACTACCAATCATTCTGTTTCATTTTCAGAGTTAATTAATTTGTTTAATTTAAGAAAAAGATTGTTTTTTAAACATCAAAAAAATCTAATCTCAAAAAGTAAAATTAACACTTTTTTTTTTTTACCCTGTGTTTCCCAAATAAAATTATTCAGGAAGGATTAAATTGCCTCCACTTTAGACATTAGAAGATACATGTTGAAACCTAAGCTTATAAACATGCTTATCCTGGGACCAGGAAGATTTGTGAATAAAGCAAGTACTGTCTGCCAAAAAACAAAAGGAATTCTTTTTAAATGTCAAGAGGCAGGATTCATCTAAGTAGAAGTTAGTCTAGAGAAACAGACACTTTAGATTATACCTAATTTAGAAGGTAAAGGATTATTCCCTAGAGTTCCCTATTTCTTTCTTTGGTGTCTATAAAGGGAGCCTAGAGTGACCAGCTTACTCTCAAATGTGGAGCTTTAAGACATCTATGTTAGGACAGGTGTTTTCCACTCCTCAAGATTTCAATACTGTTTTCCCCTTTTTTTCAAGCATACATTATTTACAGAATTTAAAGCTTACTTTGCTCCCCCAAATCCCATTTGTACTATATTTCACTTCAGTCAAAACATTTCCTCTGGTGAGTTCATTTTCTCATCTGATGCAGTGAAGCATTAAGCATCTGCTTAAGTCAAACCTTGTGAATATTTCTACTCAAGGCCAAGAACTATGCTACATAAAGTTTACATTTGTAAGTTCTTTGCTGAATGATGTTCATAGCATGGATCTTATTAAGAAACCAGTCCAAACAGTTCATGTGTTATGTATGCTTTATTCAGCTCTTGCTCTGATATTCTTTATTAATAACCCAACATGTGTAGCTTCTTTATGTGTACTGCTCTTTCCCATAGTGGATATATATCTATTAAATGCCCTGAAGCAGGATGAAGATTCAGTTTGAGAATGAATCATCCAGGCGTGAGTTTTGTAAAAAACGTCATGTTAACATTACCAGAAACTGGTTTTATTTCGCTCCCTCTGTATAAGTGATACTCTCAATTTCTGTGGTCTTAGTTCTGAGTTGTATGAATGTGAGGAGTATGAAACGAATAAGATGTGAACTATTGTACGCCAGTATAGTAATTGAACTAATGTTTTATCATAAAAGAATCTCCACCAGTCATTTGAGGCTGTCCTTTGTATATATTCTTTCAACAATTTTTCAGACTGTTTATATGAAATAATCAACATTACAGAATTATGTCCAATCCTTGGGAAATTGCCATTTCCATACCAGTACATTAAGCTCAGGTAGCAAAAGCCCCACTTCCCCTTCTACATTTGATTTTAGTCTTAATAGGAGATGTCTTGATAAAGCTAAAGAATTGTACAGTCAAAGATCAGATGCTGTAGAGAATCCATACAATACCAGTTTGATTGTTTAAGAGAACATAGACTAAGGCTGAATAATTATGCAAAAGATAAATCATCCAGCCATGTAATTAAGTCAGAATTACAATGGCAATAAAGGTACAGTTAAATTCTTATTGATACATTCAAATTGTGAGAAATGTTAATATATTTAATTGGCATTTAACAAGATAGCTGTAGCAAGTTAATTAGATATCAATTTACATACTTCATAAATGTCAGTATTTTTAACAATTAAGCCCACATTTAGAATACAGTTCAGCCGCGGGTATTCCTGGATACAATAGGTGTGACTGGTAGCACTAGCTGTATATCCCTTCAGATCCTTATATCATGGTCAGGATGAAATTACTTAGAATGAAATTCCCTTTCCCCTTCCCTTTTCACATGAACTATCAGTACTTAATAAATATAAAGGACTTGGTCCCCAGATCTGACAAACTAGACACTGATAGCTACTGGATAATTTTAATGTTAATATCTCTGTGCCTCACATCTCTAAAATACTGATAACATTCAAACTGTAGGTTTACAAATGAAACAGTTTTATATGCACTATGATTATAACTTGCCCTGGTAAATTTGTTAATTGATGATGCTCCAAAGCACAAAACAGGGAAATTGAACCCAGAAGCTCTGCAAGCCTTTAACATACTACCACACGTAAAAAAGCAAGAATTTAAAAAGTTATGTATAGCAGCTTAACAGAGTCACTTTAAAAAGTCAGTTGCAAGCAGAGAATGTCAAAACAGTTTTCCAAGTAAGTTTATGACACTTCATTTTCAACAGAGTTTCTTAATCATAAGGATGCATAAAACTGGCTATGAAGATAAGCGGATCTGCTTATCTCCCCCCTCCCCTTTCTTTTTTCTCCCAGACACTAAGATAAAATAAAAGATTGGCAAGGTTTTTCAAGATACCATTAAATGAAGAGTGATGACGGTTCTCTTAGATTTGCTTTGATGAATGTGTTATGTAATGCCTGGAATTACAGTGAGAAAGATAGAGACACTTGGGCAGGAAGAGCAGGAGATGGAACAGGAGACAAGGAACAGAGGAAGGCTAAGATGGGTGAAAATTCTCAATTAGTCCCATGCATTTTCTTCTGATTTATTTTCATGTGCCCTATTTGGAGACTGTTTTCTACCAGAGGTGTTCAATATTCTGGGCAGGATTTACAGAGCTGTAAGTAGCCAGTTCTATTTGAGATTTCAGTGAAAAGATGTCTAAAAATGTTAAAATGGTATCTTGTAAACATGCAAAGTAATGGTCTGCATGTTTCCAAAAATAAAGCTTTTTTATTTATTCTGATATTTTATCTAACATAGTCAGAGCATGCTTTCACCATGTTTGCCCGATCTGCTTCTGGGAAGACAGTGGTCTCCCACTCACAAGAGTGCACTGGGCTGCTCTCTAGAGTTTCCAGGTGCAAGCCTCTTGGAGTCATTGTCCTACCTGGATAGCAGTTAATGCTGAGGAGTGCCCAGGAATAGGGGATTAAATTGATTTACTTTGGGACGCAGGTGACTCACGCAAAGTCTACAATAATGCCCACATCTTTTCTAGTAAGAATTTCAGTGGTTTCCACTGGTTTTAGCACATAGACTATCTTGCACTTATTTGGCAACCAAAAGCAATAGTAAACAATTTAAGACTAGCAAGACAAAGAACCACAAAAATAAATGAAACAGACCATCATATATAATAAAAAGTATTCATCTCGACAGTACTTTTAAAAGCAAAGAAAATGACAACATTCTACTGAAAGTTTCCCAAAGTTGTTTCAGTTTTGCAAGTATTTTTAAACTCAGATAAACAAAATTCACCAACGGCAACACACTGGCAGTTAGTATGCTGACTATGTTCTTATTTTCTGCTTCTTTCTCAGTCAGGTTTTAGTCCCTAGTGGCTCAATGGCTATTTCACCACTTTTCTTTAGAAAGCATTCAACACACATAAAAATTCCAGGTTTAAGAAATTTCACCTGATATTTCTTGTATATTTTCCTACTGTTAAGTTTAGTCAAATAAAAGTGATGACCCAATTTCTGCTTGGAACATTTACTACAACTTTCCTCTACTAAACATTTAGAGACCAAAAATTTTAGCAAATAAGCATCATCCTTTCCAGCAGCTGGGTTGTAATAACACCAAACGTGCTGATTTCTGTTAATCTTTCTTTCATGGTTCCTTCAGGCTCATAATAATTCTTGATGTCCTTTCCCAGATTTCCCTGGTTTTTCAGTATTATTTGGATATCAGAGAAGTGATAGAAATTATTATTACTGTTTTAGAAAGTTGACCAAATCCTACTGCCTTCTGGAAATCTATAAATCTGAACAATAAGTTATTTGCTATTTGGCTACTGACATGTGTGGATTTAGTTCAAATTAGAGTCAATGTAAGTGAGAGTAGAACTGTCCCTTAAACTACCTAAGTAATCAAGGAGTAAATGTACAATATTTAGATTATTTTTATTAACTACTGTACCAGTTACATTTTCTAAGTCAAATTCAAAAACAGTAAAATCAGTAAAACTTAAATATGCATTTTTTTCATAAGAAACACCTAAATTTCTAGAATAAAAAGAATTCTGTAGGGCCACTAAACATTGTTAGTAAATATTTACCCCCAAAAATTATTATGGACACTGCAATTTATACCTAATTCATAAGTAACATATACATTTGATCTTTCTAATCCATAATCACACTTCAAAGGACCTGTGATCAGTGCAGATATCAATGAGACAATAATCTACATGGGGAACGGACATTTTCAGCCCCAGATTTTTCAGGCAGGCATGCTCATGTGACTGTGTTACTTGAACGAGTCTAACACTTGCGGGTGGGAAAGTATTTGAACTTGAATGCACAAATGATTCAATGTAGTCTGATGTATTTTTAGAGTACTTCAGAAGTCATTTGCCATTGAAAATTGTTTGCAACACAAAGTTGTAATTTCAAGCATTAAAAAAAAAAGGCAGTGTCTATAGACCTGTGTAGATATTTGGCCTTTTTAAAAAACAGAACCTCATTATATTGTCACTGGAGTTTATCTTTGGTTTAGCTACATATTTCCCTGTACTTTACGAACAATTAATACTTTCAATTACAGGGTTTTCTGTAAATTCAGACGACAATAAGAAAAACAAAAGATAATCTATAGAGAGGAGAGTTTGTGAATGCATCCTGAGCTTATCTGTCATGAGAACTAAAATACCTTCCGAAACAGCTCCTGGGATGATGCAAGTTATTAAGATTCTTCCTAATAATTATGCTGGACCTGTAGGTTGACTCTGCACTTTGATCAGTAAGAGTGTTTAGAAATGTACTGATTAGATACATGGGAAGCAAACTCATAGCATTCTGTGGCTTGCTCCTGTGTGGATTCCTGGCTGTCTAACAATACAGCTAACATTTGACTGCTGCCTTCCAAACGTGAGTTGTGGTTGACTATCTTGACTATCTTATAGCTGAATTTGTCCAACAGACTCAAAAGTCATTAAGCCAGGGAGGAATCTGGCAGATCTGTACACAGGAGAATGATTTCAAAGGCTTCCTCTGCTTGGACATATGAAGAACCAATATTTTTGTTCCTGGTCAAGTGTAAAAAAGCAGAATATACACTTTCATGGGGTACTTATTTAGGGCATTCACTGAATCTAAATATTTCACTAGATCACACTGACTTTGAGGAAATTCTTCTTTAAAAAGATAGCTTGTTTACTTAGTTTTCTGTTAGCCTGTGTGGCAGAGAAAAGAAATCCACATTACCACCCAGGTGTTGTAGGCTTTCTCTCTAGTCAGTGGGGAAAGATCAGTATCTTCAGACAGTGAGCAACATCTTGGCAAGTAGATTCACCTGCTAGGGTGCTTCACTTCATTAACAGTACAGGGAGCTAGTAACCAACCAACATCCTAATTAAGTTTTTTCAGCTGAGGGACTAAAGTGAGAAGGGATGAGCCTAGACCAGAAAGCCTAGAAACCACAAGATTCATGGCTTCAAGAGCTTATGCTACAAAAGTTCCTGCCTCCGCTTCAGTTTTCCAGGTTCACGGACCACAGGTCTAGGCAAAAAGCAATCACTCCACTTTGCAGCAATTCTTTTAGTTTTCTTTCTAAAGCATAATGATTAAACCCCTTCAGAATTCTCTCAGACAACAAATTGCCAGTCATCAACCAGCAGCTACATCCTAGTCAGCTTGTGGTAGCGGTTAAGATTCAGAAGGGTCATTGTTAAGGGCTGGTTGAAAGAAGCATTCAAAGTTCTGGGAGTTTTCAGAGACTGCTGAAATTAGCTAGGGCTCTGATGTGATATGTTTATCATAAAACCTTTCACTAGTACATTTTCCCTCTCAGATAGCAAGCAGTAGCTGCACAGAAATATTGAGAAAGCTTCCTCTGAACATATTAACCCAGAGAAGACCTTTCATTTTTTATTTGGTGGAGAAACCTTATTCTTTCCAACCAGGTTCCTTAATTCCTGTTATGCAACCCCTGTGTTTAGTTCAGAAAAGATATTCTTGTGAGAGAGGGTAAAATACCCGTAAGAACTGTTACTCTTGTACAGTTCAACTCAGTTCTTATGCTCTTATTAAATTTATTATTTTTTCTAATTTGTTTCTGGATTTTTATTTACCATTATTTTATTCACAACATATTAGTAAGTAGAGAGAATCACCCACATTCCAACCCTGATTGGTGAGTGGAGTTTTTGGTCTGGTGCCATCAGCATAATTTGAAACCAGGTGGTATTAAACCAATTAGATTTTTTTAATTGATTTTTGCATTTTATGCAGTAAGGGAAATTCATTGATGTTCATTTTGGAAATGAGGTAACAATGACTTTTGAAACATTGCCAGTTCACAAAATATAAAGTCAATATCAATTCATTAGCAAATTAATGGGACTGATTTTATTGTAAATAGCTAACAACTGTGCAGCTGGCAGCCCGGAGTTAGTAGTCATTCAAAGAGCATCAGATGTAAGTTCTGAAAGTAGTGGAAGAGTTCAGAAATAAACAGACATTTTAATCAAGAGTTTCATACTGTCCTTGTAAGTTAAATATTTTTCACCTTAAAAAAAGTGTTACAATGACCTTATGATGTAAGTATGAAAGAGCTTATATTAGACCTAGTCTGTGTCTTTAAACAGAGGCCTAAGTATAGTTGAGTGAGCAATCATATTTCAAATTGCAAAAAACAAAATTGAAATCATTTCAGGTTGTTGTCAAATAATTTTTCTTCTCTTTTTTCATACAGGAAGGAAAAGCTCTTGAAATAAAATGTTCAAATGAACTGTTTTTTTCAAGTTGGTAAATAATGATTTAGTTTGAGCTTTTTTTTATTTCTCCTTTGCAAACAAAGACTTTGTTCTCCTTGTTAAACTGAAGTACATTTTGAATTGAAACATCATTCTGAAATGGCAAGTGGAAACTCCTAGCATTTTTCTGGTTTTCCACCCATTTTTCTAGCTTAAACACTATGAAAAATTCAAAATTAATTTGTGAATTGTTTCAGGCAGATGCATTTTTCACTGAGAAAAGCTTTAGCCTGAAGAGTTTCCCCTAGCTACAGTCCTGAATAATGCATTGCAGGTAGCTTTGCCCATGAGAGCAGAGAGGCAATTGTACATTTCACAGATGTTCCTCGGGATATAATTCCTCCAGAGCTCTCTTCAGAAAGAAATCCCACTTTAGTCCTTAGAAAGCCCAGCACGTTCTGTTTCATCACTGTGTCCAGCTGCTGCACTAGGGAACAACTAAACACAAGGCTCCATCTATTCCCTAGTGCTTCTTACCCTTTTTTCAGTAGAACACATATTAGCTTGAACAAAATGCAACAGAGCTATTCAGCCTCCAATCCTAAACTAACTCTTGTCCATCCAGCATGATATATTGTTATAAGAACCTGATTCTGTTTAAGTTCTCCCATATAAGCATTAAAAAGTAGTTGGAGGGGAGAAAAATCAATGTCAGGTCTTTGAAGCAGAGCCCATCTTACTGCATTTCTTTCAATGCAATCATCTGTGGGGTCTCAAAACCTCTTTCCCATCCAAGCCTGGCCACTCTTGTAGCATCCATTACTATGTTTTAATGTAGCCCAGTCATTATCTTTGAAATTTCATTTTGGTTTGTCCCCCATGTAACCTGTATCTACTCTTTATTTCAGAGCATGTGCACAAGTGAAGGCACAATTTAGCTTTTTGATTTTGCCTCACATTTCAAATGCTAGATACTCTTCTGCAGCATTTCTGTTATTCTAAAGAAAATGCTTACAAAACTATATAAAACTTCTGGAAAACCTATATGCATTGAAAAACCACTTACCAAATATTGTATTTGGATTAGGGTTATTTTTCTGATTATTCCATATGTCAGTAGAATTGCTTTAGTCAAAAACAATACTGAAATGCTTGCAGGCTAATATTTTTTTATCTATTAGGATCTGGAAAAGGAAAAAGTTGCCATTAATATTTTGCATTCTTCTATTTATCAGTTTTCAGCTCTTAAATATGAAAATGTATAGTACATCTAGATATCCATTCAGTGCCCAGTACCAAACCACCTTACTTGGAGAACCTTTACTACTAGGACCACACAAAATTATTTAATGTGCCTAAATTTCATTTAGCAGATTCTAGAGTCCACTAGGTCAGCTTAACCTTAAAACCAAACATACAACCCAGATTCTCAGAAGCATTTAGGCTCCTATCTCAGATCAGTGTTGAAATATTTTCAAGGATATGAGTACAAACGCTCAATATCTTGACTACTTCTAAATAAAGCAGAACATAAAACACACTCTCTGCTTTATTTAGAAAAGGTGTTGTAGAGTTGCATTGAAAGGGTTACTCCTGGAAGCTGATGGGTGATAGGCAATTCAAGATTTTCCAGGCACACCAAGAATATTGACTTTCTGAAGCTGACTAGATGATGTGAGCTACTTCCAACAATTCAATCTACTCCATTCAGAGTATAGCCAGTTTATAAAGGCATGCAATCTGTAGAGGACTGTTTCAGGGTCACTGTGCTACAGCCCTCTTGACACAGCCAAAAGAAAGTCCTGAATAGAGGATGAGAAGTCTGATTACTGATTAGCTTCAGTGTTATTTCAATCAATTCCCAGAAGGAAGTTAGCAATCTGCCCAGCATCCAACAAAAGATTGCTATTAAAGGGCCATTATGATGGGAACACTCCATTCAGAAAGGTTTTGGGGTTTTTTTAGGTCTTCATAAATCTGGTTTTTGAGGAGGTTTTTTAGGTTGGTTTTTTTTATCATCTCAGCTTCTATTTAAGGACTTCTTGATTATAAGACTCCTTTACTGAATTTATGCCTACAAAGTACCTTTGTTTCATTTACCCTTACTGTGGCCAAGCTGCATGGATTATTTAAAACTTTATACTCAAAGGAATTTTCTCAGAGGCAATTCTCCTCCCACAGACCAAGTGCTTCTGAATTCAATTAACTAATGAACATGTTAGTAATTTCTTTTTAAGCTAAAAAGATCAAAAGAGTATTTTATCTATTTTCATAATAACACAAAATATCTGTAAGTGGACCTTCCCATAACAGTCCAGGTGTTCCTCACCATCTAAATACACAAAGAAACAAAACCTTGCTTCACTGTGATTCTAAATTAAACCTTTTTTTTAAATATATGAAAAAGGGAATTAAAGAAGGATGGACTGACTATCAGACTACTAATAAGGAACATGGGAGAGGAAGTAAGTATTCTGCAACATATTTTCTGTTTAACCTTAAGGAAAATATTTAATATTTCATTTTTGCTTTTATTCCCCCAGAACAGCAAGGAGCTATTACCTTCCTTCCCAGGAGTGTGAGGAAGATTAACACATTAATACATCAATACACTGAGGCATTCAGATGTTGTGCTAATGTAACAAATATAAAATCTTACATGATTACAAAGATTTACAACTTCAAAGGTATAAAGTAACCTACTAAAAAGGCAGATGCATTCAGTATACATATAGTCTTAAATGTATTAATTTGTAAAGTTCAATATTCAGTTCCTCCTGGTTGCTATTGGAACAGATTCACACATTTCAAAAGTAAAAAGCTGACCTTTCTAATTATCAGTGTTGCGGGCCTGGCCTGATGGCATCTGAATATCTATCACACTGGTGATGAGTCTAAAATCACTACTGGTAGTGTAGACCCCCCAGCTGAAACACAGCAAACTATTTCATCAATGATGTCTATAGCAACTTCAACAGGTGTAGGTACTCTGAGCTACAAAAAAATTTCCAAAATAGTTTTTGCCAGCACAGGGAGTAACTCTGACTTGAAAATGTGGGAGCGAATTATATTGAGCTAGAAAGTAGTCTTCTGTTACTTCTCTGCTTCAATTTTTATTGCATTTAGCAAGAAATAAAAATATATAGTCAAACAAGAAAAGTCAAGAGCACACTGCATGGGGAAAAAAGCAGTTTAAGGGGGAGCTGCAGTATAAATGTTAATGTAATACAGAAGAGTTATACTTGTAATTAAGTATCATCAGGTATAAATACCATCACTGAGCCTCAGTGCCTTTCAAAGCTATTAGTCAGACAGGAATGCTGTCCTGAGGGTGGCTGCCTGGCTGTAGGCTCTGCAGAGGCTTGGCCAACTCTAAGTATGGTCAGAAGTGACATTTGGGTACTAAGCAAGTTTTACCAGTGGAAAGGTAAGCATTATGAGATTTTAAGCACATCCAACACCAGGCAAGAATTTTGAGGATCTAAATTACAGACTTAAGTGCCTAGAATGGCTGGTAACCCTTAGGTGTATCTTCTGCTTCTGTTCATACAGTGCATGTGTTAATTTGCACCTAGGCTCTACCTGGAGCTTTCTGGGGGGAAACTGATGTACAATTGCAATAGTTTCACTGATACTGGACCCTATTGGCAATAGAGCCATGACTTTGTCAATCTAGCTCCAAAAATCTTTCTGTGTCAGTCTTTTCACCTGTTATATAAGTAAAGCATAAGTATTACTGTAAGACCATAATGAAGTTTGAGTCATTAATATCTGCGCAGTCTGGTTAGAAGCTGAGGATAAAAGCACTAAAAATGTTACAAAAATTTAGAGTGCATATAAAAATATTTCACTACAAACCTTTTACAAATAGTCTTCCATATTGTTATGGTAAAAGTATCACTTAACCATATTTAACAGCTAAATGTTAGCTAACAGAAAAATGTCTCCCTGAGGCTTGTCATACTCAGGTTTGTGACAAACCAACACAAAATGCAAATATCAAAGCTGTGGGATCTCTGATTGCAGATGGGTGGGTGTGTGTGGGTGTGTGTTCAGAGACATTTCCCATTCTAGAGCTTTGCATTATTAATTCTTATTCATCAGTAACTGCCAGAAGTCTACATAGTGGGTACATTATGAGCAAGTCAGCAAATGAGAAGACAAAAGCTTTTCTTTGTTAATAGTTCAGATGAGTTATTCCACTAGAGGTAAGGGATTTGGGAAGGTATTGAAGGTTAATTGTGAATTATGCAGAAAATTATGTAAAAATAAGAATAAAACCACGATGGAAAGTACAATTGAGCAGTATGTTTGAACATCACAGAACTGGTTTAGTTACTGTCATTTATGTTCAAATGTGGGATGGTTTATGAAGTAGGAAACCATTACAGTGACTTTGGACTATGCACTTGGATCCAAAGAAAAAGTCATAGGCGGGGGTGGGCAGGAGTCAGACCTGCTTCTTCTGTATCTTGCTGTGTCTGATTAAACTTACAATTATGCCACCACAGAATTAAACTGCACAGTCTCTTCATTGTAATTACATATGGCTCTGGTGTGTGAGAATTGCTTTCAGAGGAAGGACTTTTGAAACAGGGGAGTTTCACACTTGGGAAAGTGAACTAATATGCTGCTGTCTAGAATTGAGTGCAGTGTAACAAACAGAGGAAATAATTCTGCCAGTGCCCCAGATCATCTCAGGTGTTACCTCTCATTTAAGAGGGCAGCCGGTCAAATCTTTTGTAAAGGCACTCTGTCCTTCATCTGGAGAAGAGTTTTATAGATCAAGGTCACACTTGTTATCCAATCCTGGCAACCTTCCAGTAATTTTCTGTCCATCTCCATCCTGAATTACACCACAGCACATTTAGGAGCTCCATCACAGATCTCAACAGATCTCTGCAAACATATTCTATTGTCTCACCATACTTAACAAATGTTTCTGGGATATTAAAAGTCAAATAAAAAAATATTGAACTTGATGGCCAGGGTTCCATCACGCATTCTGTGGTACCGTGGGAGATGTAATCTCTCCGCTGAGCGAAGACAATAGAAATAATTGAGATCATAAGGACTCAGACTGCAATTCTAATAGGGAATAAAACTTTTCTATATTTGCAGTTATGCTGAAAATCTAAGTCCTCAATGAGAAACATATCCAATCACATTTATCTATTTATTTGACAACAAATTCCACAATGAGAAAAAATATTTCTGAACAACTCTAGCAAATAAAGGATTGTCTCTGCACTTGCTTGAGGCAGCTTTCATTAAAGTAGAATCCAGCCAAAGGATATTAAATCCAGATGAAAATGTGAAAGTAGAATTCACCAACAGGTGAGTTTTTCCCAAATTCCTATGTTTGTCTTCCAAAACTTAGTGAAAGAATCAGAGGTTACTTCTGTGGAAGAAGTTTCAAATAATTTATGGAAATAAGCTCTGTTTCATTTATGGCTTATCACTGCTGAATTTTCAACAAGGAATTTTCACTGAATTCAAAGAGTTGCAAGTTCATAGCTGCCAGAATGCTCAGACCAAGATTTGGTATCTAATGGAACTTCTTAGGTCTCAAGCTTTTATGCCATACAATTTCCATTTTCAAATGTTCACTATACAAAATTGATCTTGATGTCTGGAGCAAAAGGTATATTAGGCAGAAAGATGAAAAACTTAATAAAATATTTCATCTGAAACACTAAGATGTTCAGTGATTTCCCTTCAGGTGATTTTGTGCTTACTGAACATTTTGTTCCTCTAGGTTTTAACACCTTGACTATTTTTGAAATAGAAACAAGAAAGCTGAAATGTTTAAAATTAAAGTACTTTTGCTGTTTGTGGTTGCCAAAATTGGTTCATCTTAACTGAGACACTGGATCATCTCCACAATGAAAAATGACTGTGAGGAAAATTTTAGGATGTGATATCACATCTAGTAACATTTCCTCATGAGTTTCTACAGAAAACAGCAAGAAAATACTATTATGGACAAAGCTGTTTTATAATTCATTGAAGAAGCTGGTAGCAACTCACTACTTAGAACAACAAAATAGTAATTAAAAGTTTTGGGGGAAACAATGGCCAAAACAAAGGTTTATCTAAATCAGCTTTCTACGTTGGTCAACACTGTTTTAAAGTGGTCAGAAGTGGTACTTTATATAGGGAGTGGGCACTATTTCATAGAAACATAACTGCAAGCAGTAGCACACAGAAGAGAGAAAGACAGGTAATCAAAAAGGCAAAATGACAGAGACTAAAAAGACAAAGGTGAGAGAAAGCAAAGAATGAGACTTTTCTGGCCTGACATCTAGTAGGAAAGAAGTTTAAAGCTGTGGAAAAAGTAACTGAATCCTGCTGGTTTATTTCTTCTGCATTTATGTAAACTGTGTTTTATATGTTCTTTGAAAATAAATAGGATTATATCAGATATATCCCTGCCTCTGTCATCACTTTATTCTCCTGAAACTACCAGTCTGCAAGATCTCTACTGTTGTTTAACCATTACAGTAAAAACAGTAAACAAATTTCATGTAGACTGCTTATCCATTATGAATGCTTCATGCTCTAGCTTAGTTCATGCAGATGACAAGGTTTCCAACATTTTAAAAGTGAGTTTTAATAAGAAAATTTTAAATAAAAATATTTCATTAATGAAAGTAATCAAATCTTACTATAAATGAATAGCTATATGAGCCATTTTTCCACATTTAGCTATTGAAACTTCAGTAACAGAGCAAATTTGCCAACATTATATATTAAGACACTATCCCATTTGACAGAAAATCAATATATAGATGACCAGATGGCTTTCTTTATCTAACACCTGACAAGTGCTTATGGACACTTGTGGTTAATCGATAACATATGTTCAGCAGTGTTTCCCTAGTATTCTTACTGAGAAACCATTATGTCTGTCAATGTTTTTTTTCATTGCTGAAAATGGGGACGTGAGCATTGAGTTGCCTTCATTAATAAATCAATGCCTTTCCCAGCTCCTTTTTGTCTCTCTATGTAGAAAACATATGGTGTAACTAGAAAGCACCTACTCCGATTTGGATGTATCGCTCTCAGTAGTAATAAAGCTGAGGAAAATGAAGTTTTGTAAGTTTCCTGAACTGGTTTCTGAGACAGTGGCTTCGTTATTACGGCCTTCTCCTCAATGAGATGTATATGAAAAATTACATATACTCGTATTCTTTTACAGAGATAGGACAAGTCGTTAAATTGTATCCAAATACTTGATTCACTTTCTGGAAATCAAACTGTGTTTGTATCCCTATGCATACCTTTAGCTTAAGTCCAGTGACAGAGGAAAAAATATTTGGCCTTTTTAATTTTTTTTAAAAAAAGATTTGTTGAGATTAGTTATGAGGATCTGGAGCTTTGTAAGGTGTTTTACATGCCCTCCAAATGGTATTCAGTTAAATACAAATAATTGGGAATGTCAAATGTTATTCCTTAGTATAATTTGTTTTTCAGCCATTAAAATATTAAATTAATCTTACAAGAAAGCAAAAGCACATTCCATGTGACTTAAGTGACAAATTGCACAGCTTACAGCTTCACTACCTGAAGCACATATTTACTGAATAACTGACAATGCAATATCTGAGTAAATATTCAGTAATTAAAAATGAATAGAAAAAATAGATTAATTTGTGAATAATTTATAAATAAAAAATGAGCAAAACAGAAAACAAATGTGATTTGTGTTCGTTCAGACAGATCAATCTGCTAAATGGAAAAAAATGAGTTAAAAAGGAAGATTCGGGAACTACCAGGAGACTACAACAGGACTCAATATTAACAAGTTGCTTTATACAACTATGGTCATCTAGTGAAATTACACAGTAAGTAGTGATGGGAGAGGGGCAGATTATTTTACTCAATATTGATACTAAGTTTCCTTTAAGTGAGGAAAAGTCTGGTTTACATACAAATTATTTCTGAAATATCAGTGCTGCATTACATATCCAGTTGGTCATGAACACCTAGCTAAGGAAGTACTTGCATCCTTAGGTAAGGATATACTTGCATCCAGTCATTACCGCTTGTTCCAAGTAATTGTTCACAAAGCCTGCTCAGAAGATTGACTATACTGATATACTACTATGCCAGGGCAATAACAACATGTACTCTACAGATTGTGTGCTATCCTTGATGTCTTCCTCTCACAGGTAAAATGAAAAATTATGAAACAGCTCTATCTCACTACAGGGAAACAGAAGTGCTAATTCTGACACCTACTATTTTAATAAAACCGAAACAAATATTCTCATGAATATTTAACTATATTCAAAAGCAAACCACTGTAGCAGATCTGCTTATTTCCACACGTATTTCAATGTTAAACTTGGACAAATAAAATAAAAGCAAGCAATGTTATAATCATTTTATACCTCTGATAATCGAGTCTCTGAATTAAAGCAATTTGTACTATTTTTTTTCCTGTTTTGCCTATGCAATATACCAAGCCTATTCCAAGGGTTCACATTCTGTTTCCTCCTTTGCAAACACTTGCCTCTTTCAACACATAAAACAGAGCTATTATTCCTAAATATATTTTATCAGTGTGCAACCTTGAGTTCTATTTACAGTGTGCTATTAACACCTTGCTTGGATGACAGAATTTTTAATCTCTTCATGGATTCAGTCTTTCTAGTGCTCCCTAGAAGCTTCATAAGCTTTAGCTGATCTCCAGCAACTCTGGAAGATAGTATGAGAGTGTGTCTTTGTGTATGTTCATACTCTGCATGAAGCCTGGACTTGTATCCTGGCTTTGGCTTGGCCAGCATAATGATTCATTGATGACACATATTTACATTATCTGATGATGACCTCAGTTTGATTACGACTTCCTTCTTCTTTCTGTTCCTAGATCCTACCATCAACCAAATAGAGGTCCGAAACCAGAGCTGGGGAAAGAAATCCTTACAGCTGATAGCAAGAGAAAAATATTTGTTCTTCTCTCCTTTCCTGACCTTCTGCTGCATTCTCCAGGTGGGGGGCTGAGAAACAGCCTTCTCAGACTGCCTTTCAGCTGTGACTTATATCATTGTCTGTTCAAATTGCAAAACTGAGCAGACCTGCTTTCAGTTTCTATTCCAGAACTTTCCCAGATGACACCACCAACTCAAAGGTAATGATAGACTAATATTTGGTCTCCCAGAATGTGAACAGACATGAGTTAAGGATCATCCAAAGTGTTCAGACCCATATACAGTGTAAACATAACCACCAGTTACATTTTATAGATGAAAACCTAAGAACAAGGTAAAAAGTGTACTCACAAGCACCTGATATGTTTTGAACCTCATTTTTTGGTGTACACAACAATATATGTCACTTTATATGTGAAAAGTACTATTGATTTTGGGGTGTATTTCTGACAGTTCAGCTCTAAATCTCTGTTTGGACTTCCAGAAACTTCATAATGTGCTACAGGAAATCCCTGAATAAAAAATTTCATTTAAGCAACCTCCACAGTGGAGGACCATTGAGGCATGACAGTCGTCTGTTGCTTTCACTGTGGGATGCTCTTTGCAATCCCTTGTCTCAGCATCACCAAAGCAGGTGGTACCTAGCCACAGACCAACTGTCCATTGAACGTGTAAGGAGTCCTGGGAAAAGCAAAGGGTTTTTTTTAAAGGGAGTGATGTTGGAAGCAGATTTTTGGACTTGAGGGAGAAGCATAACTCATCATTTTAAAAGGAATAAATAGGAAAAAAAAATCAATTTCTGGCATCAGACTGGCACTTACACAAATCAGCAGTGTAGTTGTAACTAATTCTTCTAAGAGCCTTGGAAAGAAAAGCAACACCTCTAAAGCACTGAATAAAAATAGTAGTTATTTTTTTGCCAGAGATATTAGGCAACTTGGGAGAAGCATATAGACACTTCCCCCACCCCTCCTTCCAAGTACACTACTTTAAAGTTATAGCTTGTTGTTACATTAAGAATAGAACATAGTTATAAACTCCAGTTCAGAGCTGTCAGTAATAATCCCTCAAGAACACTACAGCCAGCAGGCTTGAACCTTTAGACTCACTGTAAAGTGGCAGGTTGCCAGGGTTTTTGTGATTTTTTTTTTCTTTTTAATAAAAAGTACAAAAGAAGATAAGACACACACTTTTCCAGTGGGTTTCACAGTATGTTGGCAGTCAAAAAAAAAGGGTAAAAATCAGAGGACTCAGTAAGACATTCCATACTGAGTTGGAAATAGTTTCTAACTTTCTCACAGGTATTTAGGATAATACACGAAGATGTAGATTCATCCATAGATTGACACCACCCACTCTTAGTCTTCACTCTTACTTTTCACCTGTCTTACAACCTAGTCACATTATACATTGGAAGTTCAGAGCAGTTTTTCTTCCAAAGAGGAAAAAATGTCAGCAAAATACAACCATTTGATTCAGTGTTTTGGTTTTCTGTCCATAACTCTCAAGGAACAGCAAATAGATGGGTTCCTGTGTTCAGAGGCACCCACAGCCTCAGTTCCACAGCTGTCTGCTTTACACATACTGAAAACCAAACTTTAGTGTACCTATGGAAGACCTGCACCAGTCTGTTCCTTTCCCTTCCCAACCTGACATGCTCAGCATCTGCTGCACTCTTGCTTCTGGTATAATACTTTTGTATGATAAAGCACTTGTAAAGCAGAAAGTTAAATTCTGCTTTTATAAGCATCTGTACGGGTAATTCTGCAGGTAGCAGAAGGCTTCCCTTAAACATGCTTCAAGGTCCAAGGGGTAAGTGAAGAATATCATGTATAATTCAAACCTAAGGAACAATTAGGGAGACAAAGTGTAACTACCTATATGATAACTTAGGAGTTAACCGATTACCATTGAGACCAATATCTTGGGATCTTCTAAAACTGTACACTGAGTCACCTTTTTTTTTCTTCTCAAGCTAGAGGACAACTCTGCATATGAAAATGCAGAGGAAATTTCCTCCGCAGAGGAAATATGGAACACTTACATTAAAACAGAATGAAATAAGCATAAGGAAATACTTTATCTAATAACTCCTTTGCTCTTATTTCCTATTGGTGATGTCGTTCAAGTATTTGCCATGTTTAACATGGCTGTCTTTTGATGTCAGAAAGACCCAACACCTTTGACAGGTTGGCAAACTTAGAAGACACTAATATCTTTAAAATGGTATAGAGGTCAGTTTCTATTTCTGTTTCAGCAAGTTCAAACTGTCTTTTCTATCATTAATCATTATGCTCTTAAGTGATACTTGAGAAATATTAGAGAATATTTAAGATTTCATCTAGGAAATGTTTACATAGCTTTACTGAGTGACTCTGTCAAATGATCAGAAACATTAAAATGTTTCCTTTTGTATGACCTTTTCATATTCACAAACCTCAATCCAATTTTTTATGTTACACATGACAACTCAGGTTAGCTTTAATGCATTTCATAGGACTTGCAGTCTTAAATTATCTCAGTTAGCATACTTGTTCCTGACAGCTAAAAGGAAATGGCCAGGCACTAACTTCAGTGCAAATAGTATGTATTATTATTTTAATTCTCACCACAGCCACAGTAAACGGTAATCAGCAGGGATTTAGAAAGCATAGAGTAGACCCCATCTCCTCTTGACCTGTGACATTTTCTTTTAATACATCAAATGCTTCTCCCAGCACTACTGTGTGCCTTTATGACTTCACAGGATTGCCTGAATTTAAGTTAAACTGTTCTGTTTCAGTCAAAAAAGCTTCAGAATGCAAACACTTTGATGCAAAGGAGATAGAGTTTGCTTTGTCTAAACTGCTATTTTCAAATTTTGTTCTTTCCTTCCTTTTAACAAAGTTAATCTATAATTGGCAATTAACCTCCAAAACCCCTCTGGGTTGACATCTTCTGTCCAATGGCGCTATCTCTGAAAGAGTTAAGAGTTAATTATACACAGGAAGAAGGAAGGGAGGAAATGCCCTCACTATGAGGCTATTGAAACCTTTCACTGTGAGAGTAATTAAAACTTCTGAGAGTGCACCTATATTAAGACTGGTTCAGTGGAATGTGTCAGAAAGACATCAGGGTAGACGGGAGCTTTTTCTCCAGTGTTTCACCTGCAGAGCTTGGATAAGGTCACTGACTTTCTCAGTCATTCTCTATCTGTACGCTGGAACCAGCAAAGTTGATTAAAGCCTCTACAGAGTTCAAGTTCCAGTAAAATCACTAGGATATGACATGGTTTATTTGAAAAGGTCAAGAACCAAACAAAAATAGGAGTGACCATACCATAACAATCCAACCAGGAGAATGTAGTATAGATGGGATCTATGTTACTCTAAGATGTTACAGTCTGTTAAAGGAGTCTGAGCATGTCTTGGTACATCATCTATTCACTGAGACAAGGCAGCAAAGAAGTGAAAAACAGAGCTAGTAAATCACAGTTCCTCCCACATTTTTCCTCCATCTGCCAGGTCTTATTGAGTTAATCCTACAGTCATGTGGACTGATTTTTCAGTTAATCAGCAATTCTGGTAAATAAGAAAGAAAATCATGTTTAGGGGCAAGTTGTTTCTCAAAATTTTGAACAGGTCAAAACATCAAAAACAGTTTACGTCGAACCACAGAAAGAGTTTGTTTTATATACAGCCTTGCTCAAGTTTCTTTTAAGAGAACTAACAGACATTTTGAAACAAAGTCAGTTTGAATTTTTTTTTTTAAAGTGTTTCAATTAAAAAATGCTAGGAAAAAAAGAGCCCTCTTTTTCTGAAAGAAGTAACATGGAAAATCTACAATGAATTTACAAAATATTTAGGTTCTGAAAAAATGTCGAACAGTAAATATTTCATGCAGATTTTCAGCTCTAATAATCTCTACTTTCTAGATCTTTACTGAGAAATCTAGCATTAATGTTGACTTTCATATGCATCTTAACCTTCTATTCGGCCACCAAACTGCATGAAAACAGGTAATCATTCTTTCTTACCTGAGAGATTATGTCTTAAAAAAACCCTTTTGTATGTTCTATATCTAGTTGTCTATATATCTACACTGACGTGATGACACAAGATCAGGTTTAGAGAGTCAAAACATAAGAACTCCTTAAGAAAACCCATTTGCTATCATGACATCTCTTAGTGACCAGACAGTAACCAGAATATTAACAATTAGATCACTACAGATGACTGGACTTGAGTAAGGCTCTGTGTATGCATACGATGAAAGATGTCTAATTCGTGCCTCTGTGTGCAGTGTATTACCCCACAGGAGCTTGAAGCGTGGTTTCCTAAGGGCTTGGTCTTGGAGTTCACCGACTGTACCAAAGCTGCACTGTGAACAAAGTTGTTACCAGATATTACAGAATACGTGTGAGAGAAACATGATCTTACTGCAGAAAATGCTCCAGCATTTTCTATTATACACCCAAAAATCCATAAAGGGGGAAAATGACTGTGCATTAAACTCTGACTACTGTTTATCCAACAGTTGAGGTATTTACTGTATTTTGTTCTTTTTCCCACCCCTGCATTGATTCTCTATTGTCCAATAAAGGCTGAGGTCATGCTAAAGCTTTTGTCTTACTGTAAGCATTAACAAGCTCTCTTCCCTCTCTATAGACACCTTTTTATGAGAGGTATAGGAAAACAGTGTTCTGGGATTGACAGCCCTGTGTCTGACCGAGTTGAAACAGACTAAGAGGTTCCAGATTTAACTGTGTGAGGCTGAGAGAGTCATACGTACAAATAGAAAAATACATTCCTTCCAAGTGGTATCTTAAACTCTGTTTCCTTTGCAAGGCAGGAAAAAATACTGCAGAGGCTGAATGAAGTGATTGACAGAGTATCAAGATGAACAAACTTAGGATGCAGAGAACAAGACAAATATTAATTTAATGTTTAGCTCATTGGAGTACTATTGACATCACAAAAAATAGTCTTTTACAGACTGCCATCAGCATAGATGAAAACAGTCAAACTACACTGTATTGATTTAAATTCCTGATTTAACATAGTGTAAAAGAAAAGAATCAGGCACCACTATGAATTCCCTCATATCCCATCTGACCATTAATTACAGCACAAACTATGTAACTAAAATGCAAGAGGAAAGGATTGTTCTCCAAATCACACAGATTGAAAGGCAAGCTTACTAAAATACAATCAACTAATGGAGCTGTGACACTTTGCACCAGGATCTTGCTCATGCTCTTTACATAATCTCTATATTTTCAGCACCAGGTGCTCCTGGGAATGGCGTTTGCCTTTACAGCTCATAGAAAGTGAAATGTCATTAGTCCCATCCTGTCACCAAGACTGATTAGTATCTCTGAATATTCTCTGCACTGCACATTGGAAATTATACATATTCATCTTCTGGCAAATATTTACCAAACCCATATAACATACCTTCATAAACATTTGTCTCCTTTCCATTGGAAAGGTAACCCCTTGCATATGGTAATAGCATCTCTTGAATTAATCCTTCATAAACAAAAATGATTTATAATTATGCAAAACTGTAATTATGCCAAGCTCCCTGCAAATTTGCACATGGGTGAAGAGTGGCTCAGGGGGTTCGCTGGAGTGGAACCCCTTGTACCACTGCCGTGTGCTAATTGGGCTCCTGAAAAGTTCAGAGAAATGATTCTGTATGCCAGCATTCATCTGCCAAGTAACAATTATGTGTCCCAGCAGGGAGCAAAAATGCTACCAAACACAGCAAATACACATACACATTCACACACAGCAATAGGATAAAGATCACGAGGAGGAAACAAGCCAAAAAATATGCTAATGCATAAGAAAACCACTTTACACAAATACAGAGTTAGGGAAATAATGACACTAAACAAAAAATGCTGACAGAAACCTCAGCTGATCTACAGCAATTGGCTACTGCATACAGAGACTTTTGTATCATGTATCACAGGGCCAATTATTTGAGTACAAGTAAAAAATGTTTGCCTGTACCTAACATAATCCTTGTGCAGGTAGTGACCTCCATCCCCCAAACCTTAGTGCGTAACTGAAACTTTCACCAAGACAATGAATTGAATAAGGCTGTTAATAGCAGCAACAAAGGTTTTGCTTTTTAACCCAAGATCAGATTTGATTTTCTACAAAGCCAGCTATCTAATTTTTTATCTGTACAAGTGATATGTATTTGTCTGAGTGGCTTTTTTCACACATGCTTAAACAGAATCTCACCCCAATCTAACTTATTGTATCTCAAGATAATTCATATTATTTCAGCATGTTTCTTCCTATTACTTTAATCAGTCTTTCACTGTCCTTACATTGCTTCCCTAATTCACATTGGATCCCGTAAAAGTATGTCATACTTTATCTTCAAACTATCAAAGCACTTAAGCAGATGCATAAGTGTAAGCACCAGAGTTGTCCCATCCCCTTCTGTGTGATTGCTCACCAGAAGAAAGTTGCACACATGCCTGTGTGACTGGATGGATGATGTTCTAACATGTTTCAGCAAGGAATCTCAATGTGCTTGCAGCTATTAAATGAGCTGTGTGTGGAGTAAACTTTATTAACTCCAGTTGTACAGCCTGATCTATCTAAGTAGTTACAACTGGAGCCAGAAGGATACAAATGGCCAAAGAGTGTCATCACCTAAACCTTAGGAAAAAACCAACCTCTTTCAGGAATTGCTCTTTTATAGTCATATCCCCTAATGGCTTTTTTGTCTTTTCATTTTTGAGATTATATGGAAAAACAGTAATGTAATTATTAATGCTTTGATGGATTTTGCTGAGTGAGGAGCATATTGTTAGAAAGATCAGAGAGTGCTGAAGGCAACAATGAAGTAGGCAAGGCTCTGCTTGATCTGTTCTTTACTTCCCTGTTTACCATCAACAGTTTTGCTGGCACCAGCACTAGCTGTGCAATGGCCAGACACAGCCTGAAAAAATCAGCTCCCTTTGCCCATTAACCTTTCCTTTATCCACCTTCTCCTTTTCTTCCCCAAATTCCATGCTAAGGAGAGCAGAACAGTTTTAACCTGTTGGATTCTCTACTTCATGTATCAAAGGCCACAGCTAGCCCTTGAATTAAATAATCCCATAATTTGCCTTCTTCAATGAAAGGACTGAAATGGATCATTGGCCAAATACTGCAAGCAGATATAACTACAGTGAAACTTGGGTATTGGGCCAGGATACAATTTGCACAATATCTTAATAATAACAATTTTTTAAAAAAATCTTATTACTAAACACTGTTTTTTTCTTTTTAAAAACTTCCTCATTTGCCTAGAAGAACATTGTTTTAATTTGTTTATCAAAGGAGTTTATTCTTAATGCTGGGTAATTATTTTGTGATTACCACAGGCCTAAATTTACATCTGCTATTAATCTTCTGACCAGTTAATCAAGTTCAATGCGTTCCAATGATAGAGATGTAGCCATACTTCAGCTACCTCTGCTCATCCATTGACAGTTAGCAAACCACCCCAGATATGTCAATGAGAAATGACATAAGTCTTCTGCTGTATTTAAAAAAATTTTTTTCTACAGTCATTTGGACTTAGGACAGAGTCAAATGAGCTCTCCAACATAGGAAATACAAAATAAGCTTATTAAATCTTATATTAAAATGCCCCATCAAAAAGTCTTTTTCACTCAGGACATAATTGTTGGTCCTCCGCATCGTCTTGTTCTCTCTGGCTTTCTTTTTTCCAAAAATTTTAAGTTTTACCACAAACTAAACTGATAAAATTAATTGATCAAATGATAATCTAGTACCCAATTCCTTTGCTTTTCTTTTGATATAGTGCTGCCTAGAATAAACAGTCCTAAACAAACAAAAAAATCATTAATACTGATACTTAGCATTTATATATTATTTTATATCCTTTAATTCTACTGCAAATTTTAATAAAGTCTCAATTAACTGCTGTAGTATGATCATCCATAATTTATGGAGGTCCACAAGCTAGGTGTACTTTCAAGATTTTGCTGTAGGAGCAGCTATAAGCACATTGTACTTCTTGAACCTTATTTCTTCTTCAGGTGTCCCAGGCTGCTAAGTGTTGACAGAAACAACTGTGGACAGCCTGTTTCCACGTGCATGCAAGAGGTACTATGTCAACAAATAGGTAGAGGCACATAGAGTTTTCTGAGATGTCTTATTTACTCTGAAAGGTAGCTTCCGTTTGCTGTTTTGCTCCACATGCAGAGGGCAAATATGATCACAAAACACCTAAAAATTCAATAGACACATGATATGAAAAGGCTTATTGAAATTAAATCAACTAATTGGTAACCAAGAAAGTGATTCCTGTCTCTGCATTTCTGTCTTGCTACATACAGAGTGGCTTCTCATTTTAATATTGCCACAGCTCCTCTGGGGTATTGGGCAGTTGGGGTTTATTTGTTTCAGGTTTTTTGCATCTGCCTCTAGGCTTCATGTCCTGTTATTTCTGGTTTTCCAGACAGTTGTCAATGCTGTACTGATGTCTTCTTTAATATCAAACAGTATTGCATTGCTTCTGTCCGTGATTTGCTTGCCACTGGAGGGCTTGCCTGAAAAATCTCCTGGGGTGGCAAACTGTTTCTTGCCTTTGAAGCCTATTAGAAAACCACTTCCTTCTGATGTGGAACCTGAATAATGTAAATGCTGTTCTGGTCTCCCTCCACTCTTAGTGTATCATTGCTAGCAGTCAGGTGAAAACAGACCCGTTGACAGGTACCTAGAAAGCCTGCTCCAAGGAAGTGTTCACAAGTAATCATTTTCTCTTGAAAATTCCATGTATTTTAGTAACCTGGCATTTGTCAAGGAGTCATGTTAATAGAGATAGGCCTCAAAAAAAGTGACATATTCCAAACACCATCAAACTAAGCCAAGATAGAATCTTTATTTATTTGACATTATATATATCTCTTTGTGTGTGATTTCCAAAAGCCTCACCTACATTCTGTGACTTTTTTCCTCAAAGGCCTCAGCCTTGCTTCAGCCCTCTTCTCAGACACACTCCACGACACAAGGCAGGATAACTCAAAAATAAGGGGATCAAGAAGGACCTGCGCTTGCCAGTTACTTTGATTAATGAAGTTCAATACAATTACACAAAACAAGTGGTATATGGGAATCGTTTACCACTTCAGGGAGCAATTATGTGAAATAGGAAAAAGTCTTTGTTCCTTGATTTTGTTAATGGTCTACTCAGAAGAACAAAGAATGGTTGGTCATTACTTGCCAGAATAGAATAGTCTTGGATTGACAATATGCCAACGTTGAATGGAAATCTGTAAATCTTTGCAGGAAACCATGGTTTCCAGGCTTAGGTGTCAGGAGAAAGAGAACTCTGACTATCCTTGCTGAGAGAATTTGTTGCCAGCACACACAAACTGTCTATGTGCACATATGTGTATAAGAAAGAACTGTCACAGAATAAGAAACAGAGAAAACAAATGCAAGACTACGATCTAAACAGCAAAGGTAAGGAACGGAGGATGGAGAAATGAATTAATAATGAGGAAACGGATGAAAATAATAACCTGGTCTAGTTTGAAGTTAGTTACCTGGAACTTGAAGTTTCCCAGCCATTGCCTCCTACACACAGGGCAATGAAAAAACTCTCCTATCATTTGGTTTTGAACTACCTCCATGCTGGGAGAAGATAAGTTGGAATAATTCAGCTTTCCACATTTTGTGTTCCTTCTCTCTTTTTTCCTCTGTGTTACAAGAGCCACAAAATATATGACATGTATTAGAAACCCCAACATGCCACTCTGCAGTGATTAGGGTTACTCTTAAAACAATGACATTCTAATGAGACTGAAAATTTTTCCAAGAATATTGATAAGAAAAGGGAAAAATCTTCAAGTTTTAAAATTGAATATTATATTTTCCGCTCTGTACCCTTTACCTCTTCATGTATACAAAGCCACTGGAAAAAAAATAAACAGCATATACTCAAGTCAAGGAACAATGCAAGAATAGAATATCTCTGTATTAAAATTGGGTACATCACAAAAATAAAAAAAATTGCACACTCACTTTCTCTGGCTTTCTAAGCTCTGAGAGAGAGGGTCTTTCTCTACCTGTGAAGCTGCTGAGCTCTAGAAACATGAGGGACTTAAGTCCTTACTGCTTTTTTAAACATCAAAATCCAGTTTTAAGGTACCACTCACATTTTGAATAGCCTGCCTCGTGACCACCTTCTTGTGTGTCAAAAATGGAACCATTGATATAACAGGGAAACAGACAGGTAGTGGAATACTCAGCATTGTTAAACCTCTTGTCCCTTATGGTTCTAATTCATATCAAAGAGAACAGTGGGTTCTAATGTGACTCAGACTCTGTAGGCGGTACCAAAATATACACAATAATGTTAAGAAAGGGGTTTGTGAACCATTTTACAAGTTTATTCTGATGTCCTCAAGTGTTATTTTAGCTGATTAAATATCTAGCATTACAAACATGAAAGAAGTAGAAGGCTGTTAACTGTACTTGAGCATGCTGCTTCAATATGTATGTTTTATTTATATATTACATTATTAACTGAATAAATCAAATACATAATATTTATTTACATTTTCTATCTTTTTTTCCCCCCTTTGTTTTTTCCTTTTCTTTAATCTAATTAATAAGGTTGCAATTCTTGAAGGCCCTGTAGCTACTGAAGAGGCACTGTAGTCACTAAAGACTGGGATCTCACACCACTAAATGAGGCTTTTGGCACACTAACAAACAGAGGATTCCTACAAAACTTTTGATTTTGAATGTAACTTCTCCCTAGATTTAAGTCTGAGCAGATTAGTAATTTCTTGAAATAAAGAGACAGTTGTATGAAGACAGTGAAGCAAAATAAGAGATTCTAGGACTCTACTACTTCCTAGATGGTGTTTTGCCTTTCAATGCCTTTCTAACAAACAGCAGTAATTGACAGTTTCTATTGTAATCTATCCTTTAAAATGAGTGCTTAAAAGGAGTGATGAAGAATCAGTAACCAAATATAAAACAAAATCATAGTGTACTTTCATGAAAGATTTGACCTGTTCACAGAGAAACCAGTTGTTATGCTGATATTTATTAATCTTCTTGTCTTATTAATCACTTCTACAGGTTAAATAAAATTTAAGTGAAAGAATACAAAGACTCCAATGGAGAAGTAAAAAATTTTAAGGTGTTGGAGCACACTTGGAAAAAAAACCAAAAAAACAGACTATAGCAATTCAACAGCTTCAAACCCATGTAGAAGAGCTGTACAGGGAACTGCTACCATCAGTTTTTAAGTGACATGCTACATTCTTTCTCTATAGAATTTTGTGTTTGTAAGAGTCAGCATATGCACATAAACCTGACTGTGTTCAGACCAAGGGTGCATGTGCAATCACTCTTCAATAAACCTGTTATGTTATTAATTTATTAAGTTATTCAAAATTGAGGTCTTGGTATTTCACTTCAGTTAAGCATTTGCTAACCATTTATTAAAATTTTATTTTTCCAGGCCAGTGTCAGTGCTACACTGCACAACCTTCTTAAAAAATAAGCTAGAGTATTTAGTCTCTGAGTTTGTCCATCCCTACACATCATGCCTGCATGACTGAGAATGAAGAACCTGGCCTGTTGATATCAATCTCATGACAGTACATCCAGCACTCTGTTTCAATAAAACACTTACATGTTGATACTTTGAGCCACGCTGTATCAGTATCATATTAACAACAGCACAACAGGGTTTACTATAAATCTGCATGTTATTAACGAGCTATTAAATGTCACATTCATTCAAAGACACACTTCAAAGGAGTCCTGTGATATACAAAACAAGTAGCAGCATACTGAACTGCAGTATTATAAAATACTTTCAATTGAGATAATAGACTGCCTCCACAGAGATCCGAAATATCCATAGAGAAACACATATGAAGGCAGAGGTACCTTTTGCCCTAGCACAGCAAGAATGGTGATGTTCTGCAAATTAAGAAGAGGAGCCAAGGGGGGCCTCTCTCCACTTCTCTCCAGCAAGGGCGTAGCCTCACAGGGCTCAAGCAGGGTTAGCAAAGGAGCAGCAGGGAGGGCAACAGGGTCAATTGACAGTCTAGTAATCACCACACATAAGCAAGGGGAGAAGCCAGATCCAGGCCCAATCCAGGAATTTCCATCAGCAAGCCAGGAAAAGCAAAGAGTGCCGGGTTCAGATTTTTCTACAAGAGAGCTCAGGCAAGGACTGGGTGCCCAAGCTTGAGTTTAAATGAAGCACCTGGATTTGTGTGTGGGGTGTCAGGTGAAGCTGGTTGGGGCAATTAGGGCCTATTGGCATACTCAGGATTCTGACACCTCATGCATTATTAGATTGAGAGGTTCAATCCTGTCCATCTCTTCCCTTTGACAAAGATGTATCATATTTGCAGGAAGAAACTGTCATTCAGCAGTCCTTTTTTGTGTCTTTGTGCTTCTCTTATAGTATACTATAGCATCAGAAAAGAAGACTGCATTTTATGGCTATACAGCACATTTGCAGATATCCTCCTCCAAAAGTTTTATAGAACACCTGTATTTTATATATATATAAAAATATATAAATATATATATATAGGTTTCCTGTGAATGTGGAATATTTTATTCCATGATAGAGGTATAATTTCTCCTCCACAAACCTATTTTTCTAAGTTCTGGTAAAAATATTTTCCTTAAAGTTATTTCGCTGTAATACAAATGGAAACTGATAGTTGTCACTTTAGGATAGGAAAACCCACTGCTCTATGAACTTCATTTCTTCTCCTGCTGAGGAGACAGTGAGTTTAATTAAACCCCATCCACTCTTTCTTACTCTTCCACTGCCTTCAAACTACTACTTAAAGTAGGAACCATAATAGCTGTTTATAAATTCAGTTACCTAGGAGTGGAACTCGGAAATGGTACAAAAATGGTCAGATTTCTTCACCAATATTCGTACCCAAGACGTTCTTGCTGCCTGCACTTACCTTCAAATTGTCTCTCTTCCATTATCAACCCGCAGAGTCTACATTTTTCTATTCAAATTGTCCTTTCAACTCTGTTATAAGGCGGCAATGGAAAGATAACATAATTGCCCTTAATTCTTTAAGCAATTATATTGTTTTACATTTTTAGCTGTCTTCTTTCACAGGTGATTAAAACAAAATAAAACACGTCATTTGAAAGCTTTCTCTTACATTTCTCCATTTGCAAACATTCTTTTGTAACGCAGAGTGCTTGTTATATGATTGCTTAGTTTTTCTCCTGAAAACTAATGATTTCAATTTGGTAACATTTGTTCTTACCTCATATTTGCACTGATGCTTAGTAAACACTTTCTACTGTAGCAAAAAGTGCTTGCTTTTGAATAGCTGCAAAGTGTTTTTAACTGAAACAATGTTGGAGATCAAAACAGTTATCTGTTAAAATATCTTATGTTTCTATATTTTTTCAAGGAAAAAATTAAAAAATCCACGTTAGGAGGACTTTTTTTCTGAAAAATAATACTGTTTCCGTTTTAAAAATGTTTCGATATAAAATCTCCTTTTTATTTCAGTTAGTCAACAAGAAGTCTTGCAGCAGCAAAGAAATTACAACCTTGTTGGAATACAGTTTCCTTTTATCTTTAAAAACCAAGACAGTGGTTGATGGTAACATGATAAAGCTGAAGCTAAAAGTTAGGTCCTTTTCAGAACAATGTTTTGGCCATAAGAATATCTTTAGCATCTCAGACCATTGGAGTTTTAGGATTGAACCTAAAAAGCCAGTGAAGTTTAAACTGCCTTAACATTGATGAAATTATCTTTTTCTTAAAGTCATAAAATAAACTTCCAAGACCTCATGATGTGTAAGACTAAGTTTCTGCCTTTCATTAAAACATCCCATGTAGTCACAATTGAATGCTATGTCAGCAACAGGTAGTGAGTTGAAAGTTGTGCTTCTAACATAAGTGATTCTATGACCCACTGGCTCATACTTTAACAGTCCTAAAACAACCTAAAAATGTTGAATGAAATAAGGGAAGAAAAGTAAATACAGTAGTTTAGATGAACTGAAACAGAATCACTTTTGTTTAACACAGTTCATGGCTTTCATTGCCTTTCTTACAACCCAATAAATTTAGGTAAAGCAGGTATTTATGCTAGACGTACATAAATAAAGTCTATTTAATTTTACCTCAAAGATAAATAAATTACAAGGTGTTTAGATTCATTCTTTTTCTCAAGTAAAAAAAAAAATTAAAAAGAGGCAGAAAGATAGATAGTTGCTTTAGAAACACCATGTAGAAGAACTATAAAAACATCATTGTTTCTATAGAAAACATGTATCATCAGCAAAGAGTGAAAGGGCTGTATTTGTTATTTTGGAAAGACCATAAAGAAGAAAACTGTTTCTTAGTCAGTTCAAGAAAACCACTGCATCTCCTAGGTTTACTATGGACAAAATTCCTAATTTCTTGTTAAAGTCAATGGGCCTTTGCTGTCATGACTAAATAAATCTGACAGCTAACTCACTCTGAGACAGCAAATTTATTATAGGGTTTAAAGAACCTATAGCAACTCCTTCTGTCCCACAGTTAGCACAACTAATGCATCAGATGTTCAGCAGCTGCTGTGTGAAACTAATGATGTCCATCATGATAACACATAAGACTTCATCTTTTCCCTTATTATGCTCACAAAAGATAATACAACTTCAGAGAAAGCAGTATGCCACATCCTTGCAATGGGTAAAATGGCATATCTCCTATGAAGTAAATGGCGTTACACTGACTTGTATCATCTGAGAGCAATAAATTTTGACTTTGTAAACAAAGTTGCCAGACAGTGCCTTCCTGGGGAGATTTTTTGTTGTTACTGGGTTCTGGGGTTTTTTGTTTGGATGTTTTTCCCATGGTGGAATTAAGTCATTCATCTCATTATAATTTTACTTGGGTCTTCAATCTCAGTCTGAAGAGCCTGCAAACAGCTATCAGATCACTGCAGGTTTTGGTCAGCTTTCAGTTGGCTAGAGCAATGACCAAGTAGAAGGAAGCTCATCTATTTTGTTGCCTCTGCCTCTCCACTGATCAGCTTCTAGAAAGTTGTCATTGCTAAACTGATTTGTCCTTCTGGATCTCCCTGTAGTTGGGAAGTATTGTTATGAAACTTTCAGGTTTATAGCTTTATAAATACAAAGTCAGAAAACCAAGACCCATTACAGTTAATAAGAAGTTGTGCCTCAAACTCCTTAAGCCGAATGCCAAGTATTTACATTTCAAAGTGGTCTTTGGTTTCTAAAAGAGGGATTTTTGGAAGTTGTAGGGGTTTTCCACATTGCTTTTTATTTCACTTCATTCCTGTCACATGGGCATTCATTAACGCTGCAGTCCTCTGAATAAGCAGAGATCATACATAGTTCAGTAACATTTCAAAAGGCCATAGGTAGGGTAACTTGCTCCAAAACCATGAATGACCATCTCAGGTGACTAGATTAATCTACAACTGATGACGTGGTGTTCTGTTTAACACCTAAATAACTGTTTAAACCTAGCCCAAGTTAAAAGACAGTGATGTCTTAAGCTATTCATTATGATTTGTGAACCTCTAACCAATACACTGTGAACAAGTTTCTCTCTAATAAACCTGCCCTAATTAATTAGTACCTGTCATCTTTACTCCTTTCTTACCAACTTCAGTCAATTCTAGGAGAAAGAGCAAAAACTCTGTAGGTAAGGAGTCACAGCATGGCATTCTCAGCCTAAGAAGCAAGCTTTCCAGATCAAACTATAAAGTGCACCAAGAAGACTGGTGCAGTAATATTGCATTAAGGTTATGATATGGACATATACACAAGGGAAGGTGGCATTTTAAGCACACAGCTTTTGTTCCCAAGGCAGCCAGTTGTTAACTTTTCAAAAGTAACATGGTCTTCAGAGCTATTGAGTTCCTACAGATCCTGTCAAATTCAGCTTGACACCTTTAGAAATAGGCCATAAATACAATGTAAAGTAGTCTCAGCACTTGAAGCTAAGATAATAATCATATTACACAGCTACAAAACTCTTTTTACAGACCTTTTAGAATATATTTCCTTTGGCATTTTAAATTATCTTTCCAAGTACAACAAAAACTATTGTGAAAATTAGAATTCTTATTTCATCTAACAAACAAAAAACAGATGGGATTCCTCATCACCTCCCCAAAATTCTAAATTAAATGATTATGCAGCAATTCCTAACCTGAACAAAGCCATTCAGTGATGACAGTTCAATTCTCCATAATCCCTGAATTATAAAACAGTGATTTTAGAAGATGATTGCATCATCACAATTAGACATACAATAATGTTCTCAGTAGCCACTTTTGATTCGTGCATTTCAAAGAAAATTAAAAAACAATACAGATTTTTATGCTGCAGGTTGGGAAAGACATAAAGAAAGGCAATGTGACACACCAAAAAGCACTAAACCGGTCACTAACAAGGCAGGAATAAAACTGAGGTCACCTGGGCAGTAATGTAGCAGGCTCATCTACTAGGCTATCCTTCCTCTCTCTTTCATGTACGTATGCCAGCATTAGTTGTTATGAAAGAAAAACAGCTTTCATAAAGTCTTGAATGTCCTTTTATCTAATTAGATAAGTCCCTGCTTTGCTGTCATCGAGACCAGGAATAATCCTATTAGAAATAATAGAGTTTAAAGAGCTGTTGTGAAGGCATATGAAATCCTTATAAAGGGCATTGGTAAACTTATCCTGTCATCCTCTTTTAACCCTATTCCTCCAACAGAACAAGAGATCATTTAAGGTTTAAAAGAGGATAAGCATGAAACAAGCAAAAATTGTGTTTCACTTGACATAACATAAGCCTTTGTAGTTTAGTACTGAAGAAGTCCTTCAAGGTGGGTAGAATGGCTGTCTTTGGAAATGCAGGAGGTAATTTAACAAGAGTAGCAAAGTTCACAATGCCTTTATGAAAAAAAAATATAATGAGCCACTGTAAATAAGGATCAATTTCAGCAAAGTTTATGGACTGGCATGAATGTGACTCAGATCAGAGCTCAACATGCATGTCAAAAGCTCATGATTCAAGAGCAGTTCTAGACAGAGCGGGAGGAAGAAATGCTTAGAATGGAACATTTTCCAAACTGAAGGACAGTATTATTCATACAGGGAAGTAATCCACCTTCCTCAGAAATACCAAGTAACATCCACTGGTGGAGGCAGAATGTCTGATGCATATAGTGATAGGTTACTGTCAAATACTATATCCTCAGATTCTTACTAGTGTAAAGTACTTTAAACTAGAAACCTCACTGCTATAGCAAAGAAGTTTCACTCACATTTTCCTCATTTGTATTCAGCTGAAAGAAGCTGTTGAGGTCTCAGAAAGTGAGAAAAGGAGGGGGGACTTACATCCATTCAAATTAACTCAGCTAATGCATTTTGGACAGCCTCAGTTTATTAAGAAGTGTTACTGTATTGTCTGTTCCCTCTTAACTGATGAGATGCCATAAAACCTAGGTTATGGGCATTCTCAATCTTTCCCCTTTCTTCTGCTTGAATGTCAACTTACAAAGCATCACATATGCATAAGATGGTGTGCAGAAAATTTGGGTGAGACCAAAATAATGTGAAAAGGCAGGAAACACGAGTCTTTGCTATTTCCTTACTGGGAAATAATACAACAGTTCTTTGGTAAGTACATTTTCGTACATTGAAGTTATTTTTCCTTTACTGAGGATGCATGTCCTGAAAAAAATCATGCTTCTCATATTTTCTGTCTGTTTGATATTGGTTGTTGCATCTAGATGATCTGTCAGTGGCAAGTATGAGCTTATGCTGATGTGCTTTGCACTTGGGGAAACTTTCAAGAAAAAGACTCATATGGGAGTTATTGTGGATAACTTAGTGGAAACATCCACTCAAGGTGAAGCAGGGAAAAAGTAAACAGAATATGAAATAAAAGAGAGGCACGACGCCTCTCTTTTATTTATAAGTAGACAAAACGCTGTAATCAGACGTCTTGAGTAACAGGGCCCCCAGTCATGTCACCTTTAGAAAAGATGGAATGGAATTAGTAACGAAATAAGTAATAAAGATGACTAGAGATATTAGAATTTACGTATATAGATTTTCCTGTGACTTGACTGAACTCTCTGGAAAATGCTTAGTGCTTTTGCACAACCTCAGAAGAAATCAGAGAAAAGGCTACGTAACTCAAAATTGTAGTTCCCCTGCCTGATCTTCCCTTGCTCCTGAAGTGAAAGACTCTTCCATATGCCCAAGTCGATAGCCCACATTTAATTTCTTGCATTGTTAGAAGCTTTCCATGCTTCCATCCTTCCAGTCTGCCTTTGAGACTGGCATGCTGGAGTTACTGGAGTCAAGGTGCAATGAATTTTCTGCATTCCTTCCATTGTCCATCTGTCTGCTGAAGACAGAAAGGAACAGTGGTCTTCCAAATCCCAAAGAAACCAGTCAATTGAAAAGGACACAAAGAGGTGTAACTGATCTTTTAGTCCCCTTTACCAAGATATAGACCTTGCTAAAGTTAATCACAAAAGACCGTTCTTCAGTCAAAGTCAAATGGAATGGTTTTCAGTAAAACTTCTTTCTCTCCCTCCTCAGGTTCACTGGCACGAGTGTGTGCAAAATGTCTTATTTTGTATTTCTTGTTCTTTTTCACCATATTCTCTGATCAATTCTTTTTCTCTAAGCCTTTAGCAATAGATCTGCAACATAGAGGCAGGCACATCCTAACATACAGGCTTGTGCAAAGTGAGTGCACATATTGCTTTATGAGCTTCTGCAATGATTTATTTCAAGAAAAAAAAGAAAGAAGATTATATCACAGTCTTTAAGTCACATCTTTTTAGTCACAGTTGCTACAAGTTATTTGATAATACTTTGACATTTATATGGTGGTTTATACCCAATATTCAGTGTCTCCGTGCCTCCCTCTTTGGAATACATCATTAAGCATGGAATAATCCTTAACTTGGCCTTTTTTGAAATATTCTTTCATTTCTTTCTCAAAGCTCTAGATATCATCACAGAATAACACTCTAACCTTAGATAAATAAAGAAAAGTCACTCCATTCTTTGCCAACCACTATTTCCACTTCAAAATTTATAAAAATGTGTGGTGATTTTAAAAAGAGGTCACTTTTTGAACAGTGGCCACAGTATTAACCTGGCTTATCACAAAGCTTTTCATTCAAACAACATTCATACATGGGATGGTCAAGCTGAAAAAGACATATCTACGTGAGCAGACATTCTAAACTATTAACCCTTCAGTTCATTGTACTTTACTGAACAGTAATGCAAGTAAAATAGCAAACACTGAAATGCAAAAGATTAGAGATTTTTTATTATTTATTTAAACATCGTAGCTCTTGTCCTTGCAACACTAAATATGTACTTTTTAAAGATATTAAGAGTCACAGTCTTGGACATATAGTTTTTATTTATCCACAAATTATCAGGACTACTGAGAGTACCTCTGAAAACTGCCTGACTTTTCCCAAAAGCACTGAGGAAGCTTGTTCTGGGAGGCAGAGAACTGTTTAAATGTATGAAATGTATGAAATACAATCTGTTAATTTAAATTATCTTTAGAGATAGTTCTCCTGAGTAACAGCATTTGACATTTTCTTAAGACAAGGTCTAAACCAGGAAATTCTTACTTGGGTAACTTTACATCTTACCAGTGGAAAGGAAGGTAAATTGCTCACATCACTGACACAAAAACAGTGAATTCAAAGATGAACAGGGGAATAACATTTGCAAAATTTGCATGTAGTACTCTAAGATTAAAGCTATGGTGAGAAAAGACCTGGATTAAATTTATTATCCCTTACCAGTCTTCACAGTCTTCAAGAAAGGAAATAGTCTCTCCTACTCCCCATCTCTTCAGCAATAGGGTCACATTGCTGGGACATTATAGACTTTCCTTAGTTAATGTCTGACCCCATCTATAAGCAAGCAGTGAGTCAGAAAGTCATACCATGTGCAGTAGCAAGTTAATGAATTTCTTTTATAAGAATACAAGAGTTAATTTGCTTCTCTTCCTGGCCAGCTTGCTCACTTCTTAGAGCAAAATGTCCCAGCATGAAATGACATTTTGTTTTGCTAAAATAGTATGTGATATTAGCCAAGTGACCAATTACTAGCAAAACTGCCTCATAAGTTTTACTGTTTCTTTACTCCAAGATGTATCTAATCATTTTGTGTCTCCTACCCATCAACTGATATACTTGTGCCAGGGAACACTATGAATTTGTTTGAAGTGTCTTGGGACCAGAACAGGAGTTTTGATACCGTTCAAGTAAATCCCAAATAATAGTAAAAGAAATTACTTTATGGGTTTATTAATTGTGCAGGATCAGAAAGTACCTCCCAAGAGGTATTTCCAAGCTCAAATTTTGCTGAGTTCAAGTTCCACAGAAGAGACATGTTGGGGTAAAGGCATCAAAAAACAATAAAAAGGAAAGCTTTCTGATGCAATAATCATGTAGTGAAAAATGAAGAAAGAGGAAATTAAAAATGAATGCAAGGAGAGGGAGAATGAAGACTGGGGAGTAAATTCAAGTGAAAAATAAACAAATATACTTGTCTAAACTTGACAGTGACAGAAATAGTGCTGTATATTCCATGCTAGGTGTACATAAGAAATTCACAAAATTCATAGAAGATTTTAAATTCTCTACCAGTGCACAATTGTAAATTGGGCTTGCTAAATGAGATGGCAGAATGCAGATTAATTGAATATCTCATGAATACGCTTCCATAGCTACAGCTTTTCATGCCAAACTGCTGTGAGTTTCATTGAATGCACTCATTTAAGGACACAGTTAAAGAACTGTCTAAACAATTAAAACTCCAATTACCAAGAGGTAACTAGGCCAAGACTAAATCTACAGATACTTCCATATAAATATGATAAATCTGAAATTAATGCTTGCAAACAATGGTGTTGTTGAGGAGAAGCAGCAGATGGCTGTTCCACAAGGGAAGGGCAGCTAAGGGTGGCAGCAAAGCAAGGTGGGCCCCACAGCACTCCATCAAGGCGAGAAGAGCCAGACCAGTTTCAGCCACAGTCCGGTGATCACCAGACAAGACCAAAGAAAAGTCCAAGGTCAAGTCAGGAAGTCAGTAAGGCAAGCAAAACGTCTAGCAAATTATATATACCTAAGGCAAGCCAAAAAAATGTTGTCAAGAAGCCTAATGACATAATTTTAAAAAAAAATAATTTAGAACCAGGATTTTAAATTACTCCACAAGCATATAGGCTAGGATGGTATAGCCTGGGTTTTCTAAAAGCTCTGACAATTTTCCTGGCCAAGAACTCCTAAAGAACTTGTAGATCATGGGACACAAGAGAAGGTCTGCCAATAGGTACATCACTGAATAAAAGACAACGATAAGAGTAAATAGACAATTTCACACAGCCTGAGAGATAACACTGGCTTTCTACTGTACAATTCAACTTTTTAAAAATTATTGAGAAAAGTACTTAAATAATAAAATGTCATAATATGTAGATTATATAAAATTATTCAGAAGAGTAAAAACTACGGCTGTCCAATAGCTGGGGAGGATCTCCTGATGCTAAGGGACAGTTCAATAAAATGGCAAATAAAATTCAAAGTTGATAAACCCACAGTATTTTGGGAAAATAACTACACATACACAGTGCTAGTCTCCAAAATAGCTATTATAACTGAGAAAAATATATTCAACTTAATAATGACAACTCTCATTTCTACATTGTAAAAGGCAGCCCATAAACTCAATACAGTGGACAGTTTTGACCCTCAACTGCTTACTGAGGCATCATTCTTTTCTCCATGGCAGTGGGCAGCTGAATACCGATCCAAACAATTCTGTTGGCAAAACAACAGAATTGATAATTAGCAGTGAGAAAAATCTTGACTGCGTCCCGGAAAGGGTTAAGCCTCACTAGCCTGCCCACCATTTAGAAGAGTCTACTGTCTGTTACTATACAGAAACAATAATAAAGGCAAATAAGATAACTTTCACAGAACCCTGCCCCCCAGACAACTCTCAGCAGAGTAAATCATTTGAGATCTGTTTGAAGACTGGATATCTTCTACAAGGGTAAATTATCCCAGGTCACAGATTTTGCACTGGAATCAGAAAATTAGGAGAGAGGGAAGGAGGGAAACCATACACTGCATAGCAACTATATGAAAGCAAACAATCTACAGGAGGAAAATGTAGCAATTAGTAGGAAGACCATATGCATGTGGCTTCTTCAGAACTAGATGCACTTCTTTGTAAACTTATTTTTCAATAAATAATCTATTTAACTGTACAAAGCTGCATTTTATTACAGTTTTTAAAATTTAGAATTGAGCTGGTAATAAAGTAAAATATTCTTCAAATGCATGTTTTCGGCTAATGGGAGAAAGTTTATTCTGAGTTCTGAAGGAAAAATTCCTAGGAAAAAATGACTCCATTCATAAGTAACTTCAATCTTTGAAAAAGTATATTTGAAAATATATAGATCGTAGTATTTTATACCCAGGGTTCTGAAATGGGCTTACAAGCAGTAATTATATGTTTTTCATGTGAACTGAAAACCTCCTCAGTTACTTTTAATTAGAAAAAAAATCCTGATCTCCATACTTGCTTCCTGGGCTGCAACATAGATAGTGCTGCCTATTCTCAAAATGACCTTCTTGAATGGCATCTTAATTTCAGAAGTTAGAGAGAAGTGGGATAGCATAAAAAAGCAGTCCATATCCCAAATACAGTAAAGATTTTTGACTTGAAGTGCTAAAATAAGCAAGACAGCTTGACACAGGGCATAATGAACAGAAAACTTTGCTACTTTTTAGATGACAAAGAGCTTTAATCTCCCCTGCTGGCCATTAAAGTGAACAAAAGGAATGTTTTAATGTTTGACAACAGAATGAAGATCCACAGGCAATAAAAAACAAAAGGCAGCTACAAAGAGCATCAGCGGCCAAAAAAAACCTGTCCAGGGCAGATGAATGAGATTTCACTAGAGACCAGATATCATATGTTTAAGTGATATTTAATCTCTTCACCCCCACATTAGGGTGATTTTTATGTTTTCAAAAGCAGCAGGATGTTATGTTTTACATGATATTCAAGATGGTGGACGAATAAAAGGAGTCCTGCCTGTAATAAATGTTTAGTTCCAGTCACTTCGTAATTTCATCCTTGTCAGAGTTAATGCACAAGCATTCACTTTACTGCTTACTAGCAAACATTAACACATTATGAAACTGGAGTATCGGATTGAAACCTAAATAAATAAAGCAAAGCTGCGGCTTTTATGGAGAAAGGGATGTTATTATGTGTCAATCAAATGCGTGATGCCAGTGCATCCTGGTAGGCAATAAAACCCCAAGTATTTCACTATTAGGTCATTTGTCGCATATCGTTACTGCCTGGCTGCCAGGCTCTGACAATGCAAAGGAAGGCTGTGAGATAAACTCAGTTTCTTTTGTTAAGGCTCAATATGAAGAGGATTTTTTTAATTCTAATTCAGTTGGGTGTGCTTCTTAAGAAATTTGACTGTAATTAAAATCTGAAGTGAAATTTAGCCCATTGACTTACAGACTCACTGTCTGGAAAATGACTTGGGAATAGAAATGGATTTCTATACCCTGAAAATTATTTTCCCATTCTTCATCAGAATTAACCTGAAGTGAGTCAATTCCTCTTGTGAAAAAGCAGACAAAATTCCTATTCCAGTTACTATTCAGACAGTCTCCGGCATACTACAGAAGAGCTCAAATTTCTTAGACATCTACTTTTTCATGATGAAAAATGTTTCTTAGTCTCTTGTCTTTACATATAACTAGAGAGGAAAATAAAATCTTTTCAGAAAATTTCAAACTATTTGTATCTGAAACTGTCTTCTGATTGTCTTCAAACGTCCTCATTTGGTCTGTTGAACTGTGCCCCATATACAATCAGATTTGATCTGGACTCATTCAAAAGCCATTTACTTCAAAACACAGCCTGGATAGCTGACTAGAAAATCAGCTCCAGGCTGAGCAAAAATCCAAACTAAGGTTTTGAAAAGTCCACTAAGATTTTACCAGAATACAGCTGATGTTTTCGTCCAATTCTGATTTGATTTGACCTGATCAGAGGTCAATCAATTCAATTCAGATCAAAGTATTGGTAATACCTTTTAAAAGACTGTCAGAAGGTATTAAAGATTAAGAGAAACCTAGAAACAGGAAAATTAAACACTACTGGTGCATCTCAAGTAGATACACAGACATGTTGGGCTCCTATCAGGGAGGATTTGAAAGAACCTGCTGCCTGTACATTATGCAAATGTAAGCTCACTGTTTAAATTACCTATGGCAATCTTCAGCCAACAGTGAATAAAATCTGGTAATTATATCATATTGATATACACACTCCAAGACCAAGAGTTATTTTCAAAGGTTAATTATTTACATAACCCCTCTCTCTTCATCTTTCATATTCACACAAACTCAGTCTCTGCAAAACACACACAGAAAAAGGTTTTATTTTTTTACTAGTAAAGTTACTCCATCAAGGAGTACAAGGGCTGCATTCCACAAAACAGATACCAAAAGTCTAAGGGTGACTGTTGAACATGCATGAAATATATTCAAAAGAATGCAGGCAGGAAGAGTAGTCCAATCTGCACGTGGCCTAGTAACATAAGATATTGAAATTATTTGATTTTTTAAACTATCAAGTACTGTATCTGTGAATGCACGTCCAATTTTGCATGCACTTTTCTGAAACAGTATTTAGAAAAGTGATGACAGGAAAGCTGCTCTTTAGGAAACTAGAATTCAGAATTTATTTAAGACAAGTATCAGAATTTTATTTCCACAAATGAAGGCTTAATATTTGCTATTTTCAGTCAAGACTGTACTTAGTCTTATGAACTAATGTTCTTGTGAGTGTTCTGTCTCTTAGCATATAGAATCATAGAATCATAGAATGATTTGGGTTGGAAGGAACCTTTAAAGGTCATCTAGTCCGACCCCCCTGCAATGAGCAGGGACATCTTCAACTACATCAGGTTGCTCAGAGCCCCGTCCAACCTGACCTTGAATGTTTCCAGGGATGGGGCATCTACCACCTCTCTGGATGACCTGTTCCAGTGTTTCACCACCCTCATTGTAAAAAATTTCTTCCTTATATCTAGTCTGAATCTACCTTCTTTTAGTTCAAAATCATTACCCCTTGTCCTGTCACTACAGGCCCTGCTAAAAAGCCTGTCCCCGTCTTTCTTATAAGCCCCCTTTAAGTATTGAAAGGCCACAATAAGGTTTCCCCAGAGCCTTCTCTTCTCTAGGCTAGACAACCCCAACTCTTTCAGCCTTTCTTCATAGGAGAGTTGTTCCATTCCTCTGCTCATTTTTGTGGCCCTCCTCTGGACCTGCTCCAACATGTCCATGTCTGTCTTTTACTGAGGACTCCAGAGCTGGATGCAGTACTCCAGGTGGGGTCTCACCAAAGTGGAGTAGAGGGGCAGAATCACCTCCCTCGACCTGCTGGCCATGCTTCTTTTGATGCAGCCCAGGATATGGTTTGCGTTCTGTGCTTTGCATGGGCATGCACATAGTTGGCTCACGTTCAGCTTTTCATCCACCAGTACCCCCAAATCTTTCTCCGCAGGGCTGCTCTCAATCCCTTCATCCCCCAGCTGGTATTGATACCAGGGGTTGCTCCGACCCGGGTGCAGGACCTTGCAATATAGTTACATATGGGTCACAGAAGTGGACGAAATATGAAAGACAGTTTGAAGACAATGAGGGAGGAGGGAGGAAGTTTTGATAGATTTTGGACCTATTTTCATGATATCCAGAGAACTGATGTATAACAAATTTGCTTCTCATGGAAAGAACAAACATGTAAACTGTACATACCTTCCTCAAGTTTCAGAGAAGGAAGAAAAACATAGGGTTTTAATTCCCAGAATTTAAGAAGCAGCAGCATTAAACTATTCACTTTTTTTTTTTACTTCTATTCCCAGAAGCTTACAAGAGTGAATCTGTCAGTAGTTTCAGGGGAAATAAATCTTTTTTTCTCTCTTTTGAGGCCAGCAGATGGAAAGTGAAAGTTTCTTTTCTATCATTCTATATCTTTTTCATTCTGTTTGGGAGGAGTCAAAAGAATAGATCTTCAGGACTTTTTCTCTTGGCTCAGCATGGTTCCGATGTTCTTTAATGTCTTTTTACAATTACTTTTCAAAGGAGAATAAATTTAAAATACCTTCTTTGCCTTATGAATATGTTGACAAAATGAGCTCAGGGATTCAGAAACTGAATTCCATGTTAGAATTTCAAAGGCAGGAGTAGCATTTAGACACTTCACTTTCATTGAAAGTCAATAGGAGTTAGTTACCTAAGTGCCATTGAACGTTCATCCTGAAATCTTAATAGAGAGAAACTACAGCATGCAACCTGTCCCCTTTTTCTGATCACGCAGATCATTTTTCTTCCACGTCATTAAATTTAAACCTTGAAACTACTATAGATGGAGTATACACTTGTTTGCAAATACCGTGCCTTTTTAAAATTTCAGGCTGGATTTTGAAATGTTTTAATCATTTCTAGTAAGTACAGCAAAATGCAAATAAGTGCACTGATATTTTGTAAATTCTTTCTGAAAAATCTCCTAATTATTGTAAGGCCAATACAAATGAACTCACTTGCAGTTTTAGAAGTCATTTAGTATAGTTTACATGTTATCCATTTAAAAATGTACATTTCTTACAAGCAAAGTTATCTGATCAAACCACAGAATCATAGAAATGCTGACTGGAAGGCACCTCTGTAAACCCCTCATCCAACCTTCCACTTGAAGTGCTACTACTGCCAACACTAGAACAGACCAGACATGGCTTTGTCTAGCCAGGTCTAGAAAAACTTTAAGGACAAAGGCTCCACCATGCTCTTTCAGGAACCTGTTCCAGTGCTGCACTATGTCTCACTCTAAAAAAATAATTTGGCTCCATCAACTTTGTAATGCACATTCAGATACTTATAGATACTTGCCAGATTAAACAAGCCCATTTGCCTCCTGATTTGTCATATTCCTGTAGTTCTTGACTGTCTTAGTAGGCTTCTGCTGAACCCTGTCCATTTTCTCAGTATTTTTCTTGAACTAGGGAACCAAATACTGGCTAGGTTGTCCTAGATGTGACCTCACTACCACTAAGCAGAGGGGGATAATATATTCCTTTGTTCTGCTAGTCACATTTCTACTAACATTTCTACAGCTGTGGTTGCCTTAGTCATGGTGGAAGCACACTGTTGGTTTATATTCAAGTTGGTGTCCACCTTAAGACCTGGGTCCTTTTCTGTGGGCTGCTACTCAGTCAGTTGCATCCCAACTGGTATCATCAATACACGGGATTTTTTTCTGCCCCGTGTACAGAACTTCTCACTTTCTCTCTTGAGCTTTGTGGATTTTCTGCTGGCCTAATTCCCTAGTGTCTCAAGATCCCTCTGGTCTGAAGCTTTGCCATTTGTTGTGTCAGCCACTGCCCCTAATTTAGTGTGATTAGGAAATTTGTTGAGGAGCAATCTGTGTCATCACACAGGTCACTGATGAAGATGTTGAGAAATAAGGGCCCCCTGGCTTGTCCCATTCATTATCAAACATCAACTGGACATGGAGTGCACTTTTAACTGTGGGGCATTTTCTACTATTTATTATTCACCTGTATGGTTATTACACATCTTGGCAAACTCACCAAATATCTTCCTTTTGTTCTTCTCCCTGCTTAAAGCTGGTGGATACCATCTAGACTTCTGGCAGAAAGATTATGGGTATCATCCAAATTTCTCAGAGGAATCTCTTCTTCCTTCTGAATAAATGTTTCCATTTTTCCAGTTATGGGCATGAAGGTTAGCAAGTCATTTGTTTTTCACTTTTTAAGGAGACTAATTAGGTAGAAATTATGTAGAAAATCCAGGACAACATGACCTTGCATCTCTCATATAATCAGCACTTGTTTTGACTCATTAAGACAGGCACCAAATACAAAAGTTTGAGAACTTCTGAACTTTCTTAAAGCTGATTAAATGTATTGAAGAAATAAAATGCTAAATGTTATAATTCCCAGAAACCTAATAAAATGAGCTGCATCAATTCAACCTGATTCGTCAGAGAAAAAAAATTTCTAATGGTGAAAAACCTCCAGAATAACTGATTCTAACTGTAGCTAGTGATCTGTTTGATAATGTAACTGTGCATTATGTGGCTTATGAAGAAAAAACAGTTTTTAAAAGCTCATTTTTTTTCCTGAGTAGTTGTATAGGGGAGACCTCAAAATGTGAACAGAGTGCATGCGCCAGGTGAGGATTTAAAAAAGCAATCTAGGCCAATATTGGTTCATTTTCCTTAAAAAGACAGGGCACAGACTGTACAGAAGCTTGCCAGGAGATAGTTACAGAAACCACCAAAATGAAGTATAACAGTTTTGATTTTCAGAGAGATAAAAGATTCATCATTTAGTGTCTCAGGACCAAAGCCAGAATTAGAAGGGCACTGAATTCACCCTATAATGGCACCTGCAAGTAATAAGGAAACCCTTACTACCAAGACAGATCCTAGGGCCAGAGTCTAAATGAGAAGAACTATCTCTGAATTTCAGTAATTATGGTAAAAGCATATAAGGACTTTATTAAGAGGCCTTTAGCCCAAGGAAGTAAAAGAATATGTTTGTGAAAAGCCTTTTATGTTGATGGATTCTTGAAATGTTGTTACCTCTGAATTTGCAAATCAGAAGGCAGCTACCAGAATAATTTACTAATTATTAGCTTCTACAGAATGAAATAAAATTAAAGAAGATCTATTTAACGTATCTTCTGTTATCTTGACCTTTAAAGCTCAAGGATTCAAGCTTTTAATCATAAAAATTAAGGAAAGAAACTTCTTTGGTAATACTGAAGGTCAGTTACTCATATAAGCACCTGAAGCTAAGCAATAAGGCTTTAAGATTCTAGATTGCAACATCATATTAGAGCCATATCTGCACAAGCAAACCTATACTTAAGATCCAGGGCTTAACTTGCCTTGGATCAAATACTGATCTCTGTAATCAAGACATGCAAATAGTCGTGCATGTATATTAAGTCCTTTGATACTGCAAGTGACATTCCCTGTTTTAGTAACAACCTTCCCCTTTCCACCCACCCTCATAGTAATCTGCTGACAATTTTGTCTTTTGAGCTTTTAAAACTGGGGAAAATTGAATGTATTCAATATAGAATTACTGTTTTAAAATAATCATAAGCAACTCACAGAAAATTAGCCCACAACATTGATGCAGGAAATGGGCTGCATTAGAGAGTCATGCCATTGGCAAGCACTGTCAGACACTGCCTGTACCAGGCCTGCGCCCGAGACGCTTTCAAGCAATCTGACATTTTCTTCATTAGAAATTGAGTGGTAGCAGCCTGATTGACTTTACATGAATAAAACACAGTCGGGAATGCTGGTATTTCTGTCTTAAGTCTTACTTTCTCTTTATATTAACATGGCACTACGTACCATATTTCAGGTCTTACCTGATCTGGACTAATGTTCCTGGAAGAATAATGCTCAAGAACAAGATGTGACTGACATGGTGCTAAGAAGACCAGGAAAATATAAAGTATTACTATTGTAACTGAAGTGATATTGAGTGGCCAGATAATAAAGTAATGAGTAAGGTAGCTGCAGTAGCATAACGTGATTACATAAGACATCTGTGGGATTGTATGAAGAAACAGAAAAAATCAAAAATTGCTCTAAAAGCCATTTCACTTTAACCAAATAGAGTGATGTTCATGGCCACAATTTATATACATGCTTGATAAAAGGGCAAAGATAGCGCATGAAATAGATGCATCATTGATAAATGGTATCTATCAGGAGAATGCATGATACAACAGATACAGAACAGGTGGGTGACCACAGTAAGGAGTAAGACTGCAGAACAGATGTGGGCTCTTAGGTAACTGTTACACTCTGATACACTTGATACCTATCTGAGGAACAGAACAAAGAGATGTGTTGGACAAATGCTGAATAAAATCAAGAGAATAGCTAGAAAGGATGGGTGAGACTAGTTCCTGAAAGTCATAAAAACTGTCTAGGAAGCAGTGAGCAGGGAGACAAAGCCTACAGCTCCAGGTGGAGGTGGGGCTGCAAAGGGCCAAAAAAGAAAGAGTGGGCTGCACAAAGAAATCTTTCCTGACGGCTGCTTGCTCAAGGGTATGGAAAGAGATCTTGGGCTAAGTTTCAGCCTACCCTGAGGTTTAGGGTTAGGGTTAGCTTTAGGGTTAGGCCTAGGGGACAGAGAGAGACAAAGCCTAGAGCTCCAGGTGCAGTGAGACTTAAAAAGGGATGCCAGAAGAACGGTGAGCTGTACCAAGAACACTCCCTGACAACTTCTTCCTCTAGGTTACGGAAGGGGGTTTTGAACTAAGCCTCAGCTCACCTGAAGTCTTGGGGTTAGTATTAGCATTAGTAGAGAGACAAAGCCAAAAGTTGTAGATGTGGTGGGGTTGCAAGGCAGCTGCCAAAGGAAGGATTAGACTGCATCAAGAATTCTCCCCAACAGCTTCTGGATCATGGCTTGTCTTGTGGCTTAAGTCTCAGCCCACAGCTAAGTTTGGGATAAGGTTTAGAGTTAGGAGAGAGACAAAGCCTAGAATTCCAGGTGGAGTGGCGCTGCAAAGGAGCTGGGTAGGTAGCACAAAATGCTCCACTGACAACTTGCTTCTCTAGGAAATCACTCAGGTTAGGTTTAGAGTTAGGTTTAGAGCTAAGGAGCAAGACACATTTACAGCTTCAGGTAAAGTGGAGCTGGAAAGGTGCTGGCAGAAACCCTAACCTGTCTTGACTTCCAACTATGGACTTGCTGGGTCTTCACTGTACCGTTTGTAACACTGGCTTCCATCACCAGGTGGGTGTTCCTAGCTTGCCTGCTGGTGTATTGCTGGTCTGGGCCCCAGCTGGCAATGCTACTGCCTCTGCCTGCCTTGTTATCACACTTGGCTTCTTGCTCCCTTTAACTTAATTAGCTGCTACTCAGTGCAGCTCCATGAGTGTTTTGAGGTTTAGCCCAAGGCCAAAAACAGGGACTTGATGAATAAGTTCTTTTCAAACACTTTTTTTAACATTCGTTGTGGGGCCCATTCCCTCCTTTGGAAATTCTATTGCACCCCCACTCCACCTGGAGCAGGAGGCTCTGTTTCTGTCTCTCAGTATTGCCCTCACATGTGCAGCTACAGCCTCGAGTTCTAGTAACAGCTGTTGGACCACACCGGGAATTTGCCATTGGGACTAAAAGACAGTTTGGACATATTAATCCACTTCCTGGATCATTAGGGCATACTAACCAGTTCTACCCTAGTCATGGCTGAAAATATTGGCCTCCTACGAAGAGGTACAGACAAGTAACAAACCAACCACTGAGACTTCTCGAAGCATACTGAAGTGTTACCAGACTCACTGAAGGAAGAAACAGTCTCCTTTGTCCTTTGTTTCTCCTCATTTCTCATTAAGACCTAAGAAGTAGAACAGCGAAGGAAGAGTCACATAGTGCACTCAGCTAAGCTTAAACAAGGAATGGGGAAGAATCCAGGAGGGGATAACCAAGTGATTTGTGATTTGTGAGTTTCCCTGAGGTGCCTAGTGATAGATGGGAGGTCTACAGTTATCAGGGTAGGGCAGGCCTTGTGTCCTGAATATCGATCCCCACTTGCTTGAGAATTAAGTGTGCTATAAATGCACAGCTTCTCTTCCTTCTGCATACTCAGCAAAGACACACACTGCGGCCAGTGACAACGAGTGAACAGGAGAGGTGGAGCTTGGAAAGAGGACGGAGCATCTGAATTGAAAGACCTGTTTGGAAATAATTTCAAGCAGCTTCCCCATCCTCCCCTCTAAACATTTTTAAGTATATTAATGCAGTAATTAACAGCAGGGAAAGAGTAGAATGTTCCCAAGGCACATAAGACAAACCATTCACATTACAGAAGAGACAGAGGAAGAAAAGTGCTGTACCATGCATTTAAACAGCCTTTCTGTTGCTGCTTGCTGTTCACTTATGGTCTAATTCTTTCCTTTATTTTTTGTCTCCCCAGCCTCCAACCTAAATAAGGTGCCTTTCAGACCAATATTTATTTTACATCAAAGCCTTTACAGATGTTAGCTTTAGTCTCCCTTTGCAAATGGTTTCAGTTAGGAGAAGTTTTATTTCAATGTGGGGAACTGCTGAGTATTTTTTTTTCTCAAGGAGAAATTTGGTAACAGAGGCAATATGTGTGTGAAATTAATAGACTTTTGAGCTGTCTATGACATGTTATTATCTATGCTGTGGGTATGCATGCATTTGCATTTGCCATTGAGCTCTTCCAATCAAATAGCTGAATGAGAATATCATGATAACTAAGTGTGTTCACAGGAAAATAATCCACATTTAAGGGCTAGAGGGAGATTTTTGAAGCTGAATAAGCAAAATGCTTAATCTTGAGGTCCACACCCAAGCACAAATTCATTTAATAGGGCAATTTTATTCTAAAATAATAAGAAATTCACTTTGAAGAATGACAGAAAGATTTCTCAGAAAACTCAGATTTTAAAAAAGGAAACAGAAATAAACTGTGTGACAGAACTGAACAGATACCTGACTAGAGCAGCAAATATAGAAAAACAAAGCTCCTGCTTTTTATAAGCAACCCATTGGCAAGTTGCTGACATAAATCACTCATTGAGGAACATTACTTGATTACGAATGAATAAAAACTGTGATAAGCTCACAAAAAAAACCAAAAAAGCTGCAAACATAATAGCAGTGTTTTGGGTGTAGACAGACTTCAATCCACAGGCAATGGAGGAGAAAGCTGCCCAACTCTTGTTTTCCCTATGTCAGTCTAACTCTGCCTCTCTCAAAATATTTCAAATGAGCGGCTGGTGGAAGCACTCCTTACCCTGCTTTCAGTCCCAATGTGCTGGAGTAGCACAGAGATATTGTCATTAAACCTAAACAGTGCTGTAGCTGATTAAGGTTCATTCACAGGATCATCTCTGGCACTGCAGCACCATAATTCTGCAGGGGCAGACAGATCTGTCAAGGAAGCAGTGCTGGGAGAGCAAATATGGTCCAGGGACAACAACTTTTTACAGCTTCTGGCATTATTCTTTGATAAAGAATAATGCCAGTTCTAGGCTTAATTTCATCCTAGACATAATTTCACCTGCTGAATCTACATCACAACTCCCTTCCATGATTAAATTTTACTGGAAATCTCAGCCAGTCAGATTTAATTCACAAGCCACAGAGACCAAATCAAGTAGTGTCTCTCTTCTCCCTCTTACTTACTTTCAAAGACACAAACAGACAATTTTTTAGGAGATGTACAAGTACTTCTTTCTGATCATTTGTAAGCACCTGACTTCCAGGCAATACTCATTCTGACATTTTCTAAAGAAAGCATTTTGATTTTCATGATTCTTTAAAATGATTTCATTCAGAGTACTAAATGTGTAACACAAAACAAAAACAAAACCCAGAATTTCATTTCCAAACTGTACAAACATGCCAAAAAGAATTCTGAGGAGCAGAGGGGAGGGGAAAGAAGGAAAGGAGTAGTCATTTTGGCTAGTAAATTGAAAGAACTGTTATAACTTGAATAAGCATGATGAGTAGGATAAGGGAAGATACTACAATTTCTTAGCAGTCTAATATAATTTGGGGAAAAATAAAGATATTAATAAACTTAATGCTGAAGAAAATCAAGAAGCCCAGCTGCCACAGTGTCCCGCTCATGGAGTAAAATTTTTAACACCTTCTAGAGGAACTTGAAGAGTACAAAGATCTGACTCTGCTTTTCAAAATACCCCATAATTAATGGGTAAAATCCTAGGACAATGCTTTATATTCTTTCAAAAGCTGGGTGAGAGGAAGTTTTTTCTTGACATTAAAGCCATGATGTTTTCCAGAGTATTTCCAAGCTCCTATTTCTGTTTGATTCAAACAGTTCTTCCTATCAGTCAGTATCAGTAGCTAATCAAAGCTTTTCTAATGCAGTAAGAGTCAAGTTATTCTAGGACAATATTTCGAGAGAAAAGTGAAAATGCAGTAATTTTCATTTCTGAGGCACCAGAGACTGGCAGATATTCATGGATTTTATTTATTTATTTATTTGTTTATTTATTGTGACAGCACTTAATATATTCATTGGTTGGTTGTGTGAAAATCCTCCAGGTCCCTGTACTTTTAAAAGATGTGTCTTCTTATTGATTTCCTGCAGTCAGCTAAAAGACAAATTCTGTGATTCCTAATAATATACACACTGAGGAAACTTGGGCAATAAAAGTGTTTATTATGTTGTAGCATGAGGAATGAGAGTAAAAGGATCTCAATTCAATCGTAAGTGTATTCCCAACACAACAGCTATGGTAAATCCAGAGATGAAATGAAAGATTAATTCATGGAGAGAGATGGCAGTTTGGCAGCAGCATGTTACTGTCAGATTGTTATTTTTGCAATAATATTTTTTCTTTATGCTTCTGCACACAGGTTTGCATTTGCATGAGTTTTCTGCATGGCAAATGGACTCCCTGTTCCATCTATGTATTTGCCAGAGGTTTCCTCTCATACAAGATTAATACTGGTAATAATAATAATAGTAATAATAATAATAATCCATTAAATTTATATTACCCCTTTCATACAGAAAGTTCCCAAGATACCTTTCACCACCAGTGTAGAATGGTTTAGAAAATTAATATATCTTTCTGCATAGAAACACAGAATAATTTAGGTTGGAAGGGGCCTCTGGAGCTTGCCTAGTCCAACTCCCTGCTCAAAACAGATTTAATAAATCAAGGCCTTGTCCGTCAAATCTCGAGCATCTCCAAGGTCAGAGAGTCTGCAACATTTCTGGGCAATTTTTGTTCCAGTATAACCAGACTCCGCAGGAGTCACCAGCTTCCAGCCTTCCCCACCTCAGCAGCTAACCTACACTGCCCATGTGACCAGGGCCTCCAGCATCCCTCCTCCATCCCAGGGCTGAGACACCCGTGTGCCCCGGGCACCAGCCCCAGTCGGTGCCCTGTGGCTGTGGAAACCACCTCTGGGTGGCCCTGTGCAGCCCTGCCCAGAGAAGATGGGCCCATGGGGCTCTGCCTGCCACCAGGAGCTCGAAGGTTCAGGCCAGCGCTCCTGAGCACAGCCCTGCTTTCCAGCACCTGGTTCAGCCTGCTGCATGCCGGTGGTCTGCTCCTGCCAGGCATCGTCCCACCACATCCTACCCTCTGCAGCAAACCTTCCTGTGAGGCAGCTCAGGCTCGGCACCCACACAGCAGGTTTCATAGCTGCATGTGCATTCTCCACAGGATTTAGTAAAAAGTGAGTCTCTGTCAGCCTTAGCTTGTGGGGTTTTCAACTTCATGGCATTACCATGTACAGGGTCTGTCAAGCTCCAACTTCCCTAACACTTCTCTGTGGCCCTGCTGAGCACAGCCCGTGAGCGAGGAGCTGGGAAGCAGACCAGGATCTCAGGTGGGTCAGCTTGAGCAGGTCAGGAGCACATAAGGCATTGGCAGAGGGAGTGGGTGGCAGAGCAAGGTATGAGGATGTACGCCTGACCTTCACCTCCTCCTACGCACTTCCATTCCTATTTCTTATCCAGCTCAGTCATGCCATATTCCAGGTAGCTGAAGTGAGGTTCCAAACAGTAGGAATCAATGGTGGAAATGAAAATAGGGCAGCGATTGTCCAAGCCCCGGCATGTGTTTGGATGCAGAAGGAGGGCAAGAGAACTCCACAGAGGCCTTGATCATGGGGATAATCCATGCGGCACCACGGAAGATGGAAAAATTGGAGTCCAGGAATTTGGAACAAAAATGAATCCACAGAGATAATGTGAATACCTCTTTCCCTGACATGTGGGAATGAGGGGGAAAGCAGCTGCTCCTCCATGACCTCCTCCATTTCTTCCCTTCTGTCATTACATAGATAGAGGAGGAACTGGAAGATTGTAGGTGTAGGACAGCAGGAATGGATGGAGCAAGAAAACACCCTCCCACTTTCATACATTCACAGATGGAAGAAATATGTGAGTAGGGACAGAAAGATGAGTGGAGCAAAGGCACAGACGAGCATTGCCACTGATGGGGCAGTTCCAGGCAGAGCAAAGATGCAATCAGGAGTACCATTCTGATTCTGTGAGGAGGGAGAGAGAATAGTAGAAAAGCAGAAAATTACTGCTTTCCACTTCACACACACAGCTGTGGAGAGCTATCAGCGAGTGTTAGGAACCAAAATAAGGGCTGCTCCTGTGTGCCGTGCTGTCATGAATGAAGGATTAGAGTTGGAGAGTTACACACAGTAAATTATATGTCATTAATCCTCTACACACTGTAGTCTATGTCAAGACATCCTTGCACAGAGAAAGTTACACGTTCTGAGCTAGAAGGTGTTGCATCTGGTCTCAAATATTTTTTTTACTCTTCCATCAGGAGGAGAGTTAAGGAGGAGCCTTGGTCTGATGCAAGGCTCGATACTCAACATGCTTGACAGAAGTGTCAGCAACTTTCTGGCCTCAACATTTCTTTAGTGTTGCAAAGTTTTGGCTTTTATACAGAAGGCACAATATGATTCATCCTGTCTAAAGCTTGGAGGTGCCTCTTTGCTTATTGTTAGAACTGCTAAGCCAGCAAGAACACTTGCTGTAGGATAGGCTTGTGAAATAAACCAAGACAGATAGACCTCTCTAACAGTCACAAAATGTACTTTTCTAAAAGTGGCCCTGCAAACCTCCAGGAGTGTTAGTCTGTATCAGGGAATGTGTAGATCTGATAAATAGCTAGAGGTAAAAGCATAATTAAAAGATTCAAATTTAAAGGTTACAGATATTCAGCCTTTGAATTCCTGCTGGTTGAGGAGATTACTGGCATCATATATAACATTTTGGAAGTATTTCTGAGGTAGAAGATTAGTGGAGGTCCTCATTTTCTTTCTTTCAAATTATTTATCTGCACAAAAAGAGCAATTCTGTTTCTTTAGGTTGTACTGTAGCTGCTACTGTCAGGAACACTAGATTCAACAACAGCAATAGCTAGTCCTTGGGTTTCTTAATAAGGAACATATTTTGTTCTTTTTGATCTTTAATCATCTTTTCTTTCCTCATCATGACTCTGAGCTTGATTTAACAGTTCTTTTAAGCCTTCTCACTTATTGGGAAGAAACACAGACTGGGACTGCGTGCAAAGGTCTTTCTTCAAGTTAGAGCTTTTCCTTATAGTCCCTACAGATCTGACAAAGGTGACAATTCAGGATGAGGCTTGAAAATGCCCCTCTTATTAACTAAAAACTTAATTTAGCCTGACATGGATAAATTGGTGTACTGGATTTTGGCCTGTTTGAATCTGTAGCGGTAAAAATCTCTGCATTTTGTGAGTTTTAAAATACATTTAAGGATATTTAAGCTACATTCTGGGAAGTCAAGTGAGAGGTGAAATAAATGACTTCCAGGCATTATAGACATCCTTAACTTTTCTCTCTTTTTTTTAATTATACATTCAAAGGTACCACATACCATAATGATGTAGAAACACTGCTGCTGTCCGTTATAGGTCCATTGATGATGCCCAAGCTATCTTTGCCAAGAAGTACATTTTGCTGAGATACTATTTTAAGAACCTAGACATTTCATTTTGTGTCCAGCACTCATTGACAAAACTGGTTAGAATAAGACATATGGGAAACCTTGAGACAAGCTTCAGAAAAAGACATTATTGATGGCAACATGCTCACCAACACTGTTGGTACAATGTAAGTAACAAACCAATTTGAAATCAGTCTCTATCAAAAAGAATCCTATACCATTAGTGCTTTAGCACAGGAGATAGAAAGGACTATATTGTTGGAAGAGTACAGAATGAATTGTCAGTTATCCTGCTGATACCCTAAGGATAACCAGCACTGTAAGGGCAATCTTCTGTTTTCTTGACGGTTTCAACATTTCAGTACATTCGGAGGATGGATGGCTAGTCCTTTTACCATCCCATGCACATTTCTGAGATTTCAAAATTTCATGACAACTTGTATATGCTGGATATACTAAATACTGGGTCTGTGTTTTGCTGCATCACTTACCTGAAAAAAATGTGATATGCCTGTATCAGGTGTAGGGAGATAACTGCATTGGTTTTGAATCAGCCAGGATCAAGGGATTTTATGCTGATTTTGCAATGGTTATAGAAGGTCAGATGACACTTTATGCAGGTTCACTTTAATCTGGCAGTAGTAAGGTTAAAATTTGGATTTACTGTACCATTAATTACAGCCTAGGTTTCATGGAAAAAAAACCCTCTTAACTGAGAGAGCCATGCTGCAGAATTGCTAATAGTGATTATACCACTTAGTTTAGCACAAATTCTAGTTCTCTTATGCCTGGTGTCGAACAAGGATTTGATCCTCGTTTCCACACAAACAAGCTGAATACATTACCTTCAAACACATTTGTTATTATGAAACAGTTTTTTCCAATCCCTCAGCTAGAGTTGTTTCATTTTGTATAAATATTAATTAACTGAGCCCAAGAGAATAAGAAAAGAAGGGCACAAAATTGCCTATATATCCTAGTGATTATAGTACCAGGAATTATGGAGAATCATGGTTCAAGCTTTTGTTTCGGAAGACAATTATTCAATATGAACTGAAAACATTTTAGTGCTTGCAGGAAATTTCCAGACGGTTCTCATTTCTATTACTATTTCTGCTCACTATAGTATAGCAGTACTCTGTAAGATTAAAAAGCACGCATTGTTTTTTAAAAGAACACCCTTATCTACATGGCTTATAAAGTGGATTAGTAACACATAACAGGTTGTTAAAAGTCTATTTTTCTCTCATGTTATTACTGTTTATACTGCAAAAGTGTCTATGAGAGGGAAGATGTCTGGTGTGTAAGGCTACAACAGGATTTTGGAGATGCACATTCAGCCCCTGTAACTGTCAATACCCTGCCTCAATGTGCTCATGTTCTGACCTCGGAAGGGGAATCTTAAAATCTTATTGCTCACTTAGGCTGTGTACAGGTACATCATTATAAAATCCAGTCAAATGAGGACATCATGGAAACAATCCCAGGTTAGCCATCAGGAAATACTCAAATGTGTGTGAAATCCTGCTTCTCTAGAAGGTTTTAAGGACTGTGAGATAGAAATCCTAACTTTCCTCAATAGCAGTAGGTTCTTACAATAATTCTTTCATATGAAAAGGCTTTCTCTCTCAGCCCAGAAAGTGAGGGACTGGGTTCAGATCTATCCTGAAAGATGTTAAGCCTATAGAAAACTCATGGTCATGTATCCAGTCCCCAAAGAACATCCAAGTAAGTGATGAGCAAGTGAAGAAAGGGTGCAGGTATATTAATACACTAAACCCTCCCACCATGAGTGCTACTCACAAGATGCCATTGGTCTGAGTTATTCACCTACTTTCAAACTTCCAGCTAAGGAACTCCACAACTCCCTCCTGAGCTTTCCTCTCTGACTTAGAACCTCCACACCTTTTCCTGACCTGAGATTAATTCTCCAGATTACAACCTCTGACATCTTAGAACTGGACTTTCTTCCCACAGCTAAATAAAATTAAATGTAATAATGTGTTATGGCAAAGAGCTAGGAGGAGCACTACTGCATGCCTATACTCAAATATTTTACCCCTCCCTGCTTCCAAAAAAAGCCAGCTTCCTGTTGCCCCAGGAATCCCATACCCAACAAACTCCCTGCTCCTAGAGTCAGGATTCTTCATTTGCTCAGTGCACTGCTGTAAGTCCAAGACTTCTGCCTGTTCTTTACTGAGCATTCTAGCAGGAATTCAAAATTACAGGCATCAGTAGAAAAACTTAATTTACACAGGATTCCAATAACAATGGAAGCAACCCCTTCCCCCAACACTATGTCCTGAAAATAATAAATACAGGGCTGCCCTGTTCAGAGCTGCTCACGCTAGATCGGCTTTGAACATCTACAGCAACAGAATTCCAGGTTTATAAGGCTTTCAGATAGTACTTAATGCATTTATACTTCCTGACTTTGATGGTAGATGAGTGGAGAAATGGGATCCCAGCTCTAGATTTTGTTGCTTAAATATCAGTGACCCTATTGGATTTAAGCTCTTAAGCTCTTTCTCTGTGTCTCAAGTCAACCTCAATAAAAATAAAAATATAATAATAAAATATAATTGGAAAAATTTAATATTTTCCTGGCCTTACAACTATTACAGAGGTCACAATAGACTGAAATTGTGGCCTTTCTGTATGGAAAAGAACAAGTACATAAAATAATGACACTACCTGCCCCACAGTAGTGCTTGTCCAAGGAAAAAGAAGGGTCCGTTAAGAAAGAGACACAGAGAAATATATGCTTAAAGTCAGACAACAAATCAGACTTTGATCTCCTGAATGCTCACCCATGATCACAGTGTTATTAAGCATCACAGATACCACAGGTCAAGTATGGACTATCATACTGTACCAGGATACACGTATCGTGTATCTGTGACATAGAATATGGTGGGGAGGGAGCTGTTATTCCACTGTGCATGCACCTGTAAGTGTATGCTGTATTAGGCAATGTTAACTGGGAGATTACAGTGCAGCAAGCCCTATCTTGGTAAATACCCAAAACATCTTGTGCAAAGCTCTAACCAGACATCCAAATACAAACATCATCTCCTTCCTTTCCTTAAAGCTAGAAGTTTATGTTCTGATTTTTTTCCACAAAATAAAATGAAACAGAAGCTTTGTTTAGAACCTCATATCGTTTCCCAGGGACTAGATTAGTATTATCGTGTATTTGTGACCTGCAAATGCTCTGAGACCTTTTTGTTGCTTATTTTTAAAGCATAAAAGAGTTATACTTTTGTTGGGATTTGTGTGGCATGGAAACATTTTAAATTGGTCTGGGGTCTGTAAAAATGTGTTTATACAACACACATGTCTCAGGCTAAATTTGCTCTTTTCACTGAAATTATCAGTTTTAATCCCTCAGCTTTGACTTCATTGTTGGTTTCCTTCCAGGACTGCATTCTTCCATTACAGACTGGTAATAATAATGCTTGGTATTTATAGAGCACTTTATATTCTCAAATCTCTCTGTAAGCATTCATTATTTCATCACTATAGATTTAAAATAATTCAGTCCTATTTTAGAGGAGTGAAATGGAAGGCATTGAAACACTGAAGACTTCAGTCTCAAAAGAAGTCAGTGACAGAAATACGGTAAAAATCAGAAACCTCTGACTTCTGGGATCATGGTACCTACTAATTCATAGCACTTATCAAAATAGTTACTAAAATTAATCAAAGGAAAAAAACCCTAAACAGCAAGCAACTTACAAAGGCCAACATGTGTCACAGACTAAACCACACCATTATTACAGAGAGCTCAGCATAATAGTGGATTTGGAAAGTTTGTGATATTTATTTTGGACATGGGTGAGAATACAAGTTGTGATTCTGAAAGACACTCATGCAATACTGGCTTGAGTCACATTTTTGAGAAATAATTTCAGCAAATAATTTCATCACTTTTTTACAGGACTAGGGACTTTTTTTTCAAATAAATCAATTTAGTTTGTCTTCCCCTCTTTTTTTTCCCAGTTTTAGGTGAAATATTCTTTCACATGGATCAGACCACTGGACTAATTTTTATCCAGTAGCCTGAAGTTATAATAGTCAATGCCTGAAAAACTGGAAAAATATAAAATATTCCCAGCTAATTTTGAATTGTTTTCCAAGAAAGATGTGCTTCTGCAGAGGTCATTTCCAATAGTAGATTTCCATGAAATAAAATCAATCTGTTGACATTTCATTGTCTTGGGGAATTGAGTTGAATCTGAGCATTACAAAACACTCAGAAAATTAGGCAATAAATCTGGAAAGTTAAATGCTACCCCCTTTTCCCTGTCTTCCTTATTAGAAGACAATGAGACACTAGAAGGTGGTTAACCCTCTGAAAGTCAAAAATCTTTAGGAAAGGTATCAACAATTACAAATAACCAAGTTACCATGTCTTAACAAATTACCTTTTCTGAGCTGACTCTTCCTAATTGACTCCTTACACACCCCTACATTTCTGCAATTGCAAAGTAATTTACTTCACATTTGCAGTGGGCTGGAAGCAGATAGATAAAATGGTCTAGCTGAAGTGCTGAATCCTTCACAACAGTAGCCTGTTTGTAGGTGAGCAACTGTGTAGTAAGGACCCTGAGTGCATCCTCTCCCATCCTGGGGGTTTGTCTGCCTGAGCTCAGAGCCAACTTAGCCACAGTGCAGTTGGGGCAGCCCGTCTTCCTTCTGGTGACATGAGAAGAGATTCCCAGACATCTCTGCAGGGAGGCTTTAGCAAGGGCTGACCCATGGGAGCTGATTTCAGGCAGAAGCTCTTGCACTTGGCCCCTGACTGAGCTACAGCTCCCATCACAGCCATGCCTGCTACTGGCCATGGACTCTCTGACCTGGGCCCCAACCCTCAGACAGACTTTCCAGCTGGATGTCAGTTGTGCCTTGTCATCATGAACTTGCCTGATGTCCTGGGCTGGGGTGTCCTTTCTGTTTGTACAGAGCTCTAAATTTTGGGGTACAGCACTTTATGACGTTTAGAAACACATTGGACAGTAAGATGTGATCCAGAAGGAGTTCAAACTGATTCAACTTTGTACTGCTGGTCACGAGTGAAATGCAAACATTTTCAGCACTGCAACAGAGAAAGAACCCAATTTATCCCAAGTCTCACTTCAATCCTAGAGTCATGAGCTATCAGGAGGTTCCTCCTTGGCCTTCAGTTGTTGTTCTGGAAAGGCGCATGTTGCTCTGTCATAGGTGCCATGTTATATTGGCTATATGAATGTTGCAGGTGCCTTGAATGCCCCTAGAAGGCTACACGTGCCCTTTGAATGCCTGAAATACCCCTAGAGGGCTACATGTAAGCAACTAAAAGGAGCCCCAAAAAACCAAAGCACATTAGACTACTTTAATTGAATGGCTTCATTTCAGTATCGCCAGTTGTTTCCCATATTTGTAGTTCAGTGCTGGTGTGGACGCAAGAGAACATGATCCATATAGTCAGCAGCTCTGATTTTCATTTCAGGTGTGTGAACATATTTAATAAAATGGCATATGGTACAATTCACTGTATCACTGTCAAAAAAGTTTTGGTCTCAACATGTTTATGATCAATTACCTTTCAGCATTCCCTATGCTTTATGCACAGTGTGCAACTGTACACCTAAGTCACATGGTTTTGTTCCTATCTCTCTATTAGATGATTAAAGTAATAAAATGGCAAATAATAAATATTCATATTTATTGCTGAATATGGAATTAATGTTACTTTCCATACATCAGAGTGAGCAAATATCCACTTGATGAATGTTTCTAATCATCATCAGAAAGTGGATGTGAATATAGCTGAATTGAATAGTAGTTCAGACTGGAAAAGAGGTGTGAGTGGATTATGTTGTGTATTTGACTGCTCCTGCCCCGCCCCCCCTTCTGAAAATGATCCCTACAAAGTTGCAGATGGTCTGCTGTGGAATCTGTGGAGGAAACCCCACAATGGTAAGGCATATTATTAGCAGTATCTGGAATTTTCAGGTCAGTTCTGCATTTGCAGCATTCACAGAAACGTCTGTCTCTCTTTCCTGTGTTACTGCATATCACAATCCCCTAGTTGTTTTAACTTTCAAAGACAATTCCAAGCAAAATGAGCAGCACAATAGCAGGGAAGGTGGACAGCTTCAAAGGTAAAGCTTCTGTCTTGTGGTTTGAAGGCCTCTGTGGAGTTCCAGCTTGCAGACCTAGATGAAGTGTTCGTCTCAGCTTAGCTTCTGATGGACTGCAGTACACAGTGCAAGATGGTTGCTATGCTATTTGACATGCATTTGGGACTTTCTGCAAAGAGAAAGGGATTGAAAACTGAAATTAGCTTTCTACCCTGGGGAAATTTGTCAGTATAGAAAATAGCCATCCCCATGCCTGTGCCCCTGGTTTTGTTGGAAGACTCCTGCATGACTTGTCACTACCGTAAAGGCTTTCTGAGAACTCTGCACACCGTGACCGCTCACGTATGTGGCTGAATGTTCAGTATTGAAATCCTGTGACATGGAGGCAATCTGAGGGTCAGGCAGGCTTTTATTAGACAATAACTGATTGATTACCTCTTTAGAAACTAGTATCACATATGAACCTTAAACAAGTACTATGGTTACTATTCTGAGGAGCTTTGGTTGCTGGTGTCTGCTCCCCTGCAGATGAGACTGGTGCTTGCAATGACAGAGGTGAAATCAGATTCTGTGTAAGTATTCCTCATCCATCATCCTTCATCTGTGGTTCCCCTGGAGCAGGGCAGAAGAGTTCTCTATCAGGAATATCCCCTCAGACACTCACCTCAGCAGGGATAACAAAGCATTAACTTTAGCACTAGCATCATCAACTAAGCATTAATACCTTGCTATTGGGTCTCAACTAGAAGCCAGTATCTAATAACTGAAGAGGTGGCTGGAGCATCTGCTGAGCTGTCTCTTGGCTGTAAACGGCTTGATGAGCGCTTCCTGTCTGTTACACTGGCAAGCAGGTGAGATTAAGCAATTTCCAGCTCTGCCATTTTGTCTTTGCACTGAGCTGTACTGGGAATGGTCACACAGCTGAGAGCAGCCAAGAGGAGCAGTTCCTTGGGGCCCTGCCAAAGGGTGAAGCCTTGGTCCTCTCCCTTCGCATTCACATATCTTAAGAAGCAAGTTCAGTTTCATGATGTGAGCTCTCACCCAGGCCATCTTTTATACTGCCTCAATGTGTTGTATTTTGATTTAAGTAGATTTGAAAACACATGTGAAAACAAGATTTCTCAGCTGCTAACACTATCTCAGAATCTGAATAAACAGTCCGTGTAGATATATTCTTGGAGAGCACATCTAAAGCAAGTCACTTTCACCCCATGAGCTTTTTAATAAACTGACTTGCTCTGTGTGACATATCATGAGATGGCTTTCAGTGTTTGTGGCTATGCCAAGTGGAAGATTATTCTGAAGACTGTGTTTCTTCTCTTGGGAAAATGAAATAAATTCTTCCAGCTACAGGAGGGGAAATGTTGTCATATTCTCTTCCACTAAAACGTGGAAACCTTCTGCTCTTAAGTAAGAGTTTGCCAGGAGATTCTGAATGGCTGCAATAGCATACCAGTAAAATGTTATATGAGGTCACATAACAAACATTTCTAAGAATATCCTAGAAAAAGCTAGTATGCCCACAAACCCTTACATATATATGTACCCAAGGAAGAAGAACTCCAATAACACTTTGTTTTTAACCAAATCTACCATTATTGAAAAACAAACAAATAATACCCAAGCTATATTTAAGTGGCTCATCACCTAACAATATCTTTCACAGAAGCAACTGTAATGTTCTTTCTTGATGATTAAAAAACTCCACACCAGGATTTCATGTTATCTTTGTGCAAAACTTACTTTTTGAAGTAAGCATGCCAAAAAATGACTCTCTAGTCAGGTTTTAATAACTACTCATCATTTCAGGACAAGCTTTGATCATGCACATGAATAGTTGAAAGAAACCAAGGACATATATTTTGCCCCATGCACTTAAGCCAAACACACTAACAGAGAACACACTATCTGTTTTGTGACGTCCTATCTATTTATACATTTCCTTCACTGAGAAAAAATTAAGATAATATAGCTGAAATAATCCTGCTGCAGAATTCATATTCCTGCAGACTAAGGCTTTAAATAGCTGTATAGTTTTGTGAATTTTTTGCTTGTAATCTACCTCTTTTTCTTTCCCTCATTTGGACCTCTCCCAGGGAAATGTCAAAGAACATAAAAAGCGTCAACTTTTCCAAATATTGAAAGCAAAATTAATTCTAAACCCTTTGCATTAAAATTTGATGTTCTACTTCTGAATTTTACCACAAGCAGGAACCAAGGAATTAAATTCTTAGGAAAAGCTGCTTTCATTTTTTCCATCTGGAAGTGGAAGAACCCAATATCTCATAATGTGTGTTTTCTTATGGGGTTTCCAAACCAGGTTGGCTGACTGAAGATACTTGAGCAGATACAGCACAGTTCTGTGAATTTTGAAGAAAACTTTTATACTGGCCCATGGTACAGGAATAAAGCTCTTAAGAGAATTTTTATACTGACTTCTGTTTGAGGTTCTCATTGGGCATCAGTTAATGAAACAAGTCCCAGCCCTACAAAGATCTGATTTTACTTTACTGGTCTGATCGATGCAAAATGATCTATCTATCAGAGTTTGATACCTCCTTAAACTGAGCTCTGAGTATTTCCTGTGAATGAACCAGTACTTTCAAATCATGCAGAGTTGTGGATGTTCAAAAAGCTTGCTGCATTAGACCTTTACTGGTATTTATTACTGATTCCACTTTAATGATCTATAATCTGAGATGTAAATGGAAAAGCAACTTCTCTGCAAACGTCAGCAACAGACACCGAAGTCCTGATCCCCAGATTATTTAGACTATACTTGGATTTTTGCTTTGTGTAAATTGAGGTTAGAGATGGAACACAAACGAAGCAACAACTACAGTGTGTTCCCTCATACTGTGGTAAAGCTTATGCTGCTCGGTATTTGCAATTAGATACCTCTCTTCAGCTTTAATAACTCTCCTTCCTCCTTAATTGTTTTTGATCAGCATGATCGTCCCAAGCATGTATGAGTCAATTCTATCTAGTATGAGAAAGGGGTCCTCTCTGGCATCACCAACTCTGTGACTGGCATAAATGTTAATTAAAAAAAAAAAAAAGCAAGCCTGCTAATTGTGAATGATTTGCTATCTTATCCCAAGCTGATGGAGGAATAATTTTGATGAAGGATTCAGAGTCAGGGATCATCAAGTGAGTTCACTCCAGATTAATTTCCCTTTTCAAAAGTATAAAATGGTTGCTGCCGGAGTATGGAGCTGCATTTTATCTGTCCCGTTCAGGGTGGGATGAGTAGGCCGTATCTTTGTCAGCCATTTAATTCAATCAATGCAATTTAATTATGTTTCCATGCAAAACCACCTGTGACCTTCCATCTGCTAATGAAACTCACCCATCCCTGCACATACACACACAGTCTTCAAACAAAAGAAGAGTGTATTCCTGGAGGTATAAAGGAAATAAGGTTTCTGACTATTGCAGCTGGAAGCATCTGCTCATGCTGTCTTTCCAGAGAGTAGGTGGACAGGAGCTTACCACCTGGGTTGCCTTTGAGGGAATGGAGTTGAGAAACATCCATTCAGAGCAATTTAGAAGTGCCTAGGTGAGCTGACAGAAACCAAAATGACATGTTGCAGTTCATCCTGTGCACGAGAAGAAATGTATTAAATGTGACTTCAGGAGTATAATTCACCTTTTTTACCTATAGAAACTTGACAAAATGCTAAGGAAAAAACATCTTGTATGTTATTTTTTATCTGAAAAAAATGATGAAAGGAATCAAGGTATGTTAGATGTTTTGGGGGAGAGAGGTTGGTACAATCTCTGGCTGTTTGATATTAGGTATATGATATTACGCTACATGAAATTAATGTCACTTACTGTTTTTCTGTGCCACCCCCCCCTAACAGAGACCAGGAGAATAATTTCTTGCTAAACAGAAGGATACACTATTTGCTATCAGGCCACACCAGATAGGCAAACATGGGACTAACAGTCTGACCTCTTTTTAGCTCAGAGTGAAACTGGATTCTCAAGTGCCTTGTCAAGTTTCTCTTTCACTATGAAAAATGGTCCCTAGTAATGATTCGAAATAGTATTTAGCGATTTAAAATATAGAATTTAATTTCTGCAGAAAATGTCAAGATTTCAAAGCCATTTTCTGTTCCAATCCAAACAAGAGTCAAAATAGGGAGAATTTGGATGGAATGGAAAATGATGTGTATTTCATACTGGCAATCGCCAAAGCATAATATTGCTGTTTGTAACATCAGTAAATGATTTGACAGTTTTAGAAGACATTTCTCATCAGTTAGCTAAGTTCTAGGGTTCTTTGTAATTAGTGTTTTCCTGTATAAATTCTGATTTCATTAAAAATATTTCCTAATTTACTTACTTGCTTTTATTAACATAATTCTTCCAAGAATCTCAAAGTAATGTAATAGTTTGGTAAGTATCATGGTGTCATTTTTTTCAGGAGATTGCAATATAAGGAAGTGACAATAAGATCTCATAGAAAAGTCTGTGACCAAGCTGAGAAAAAAATCTGAGTTTCCTGTGAGGCAGTCCTGGTACAGTCAGCCAATGATTCTAAATCTGGAACAGAAGGTAAAATGAGTATTGGGATCACAAACAATATTCCTTTCCCCAGCATTAAATAGGAAGGAAGTCCTTTGGGTGTAGACTGAAAGGGCTTTTTATTACTGAAACCAAATTGTGCTAGACTGTAGTTTCTTTTCAACAAGGTGTATGCAGAACTCTGCCAATTAAAGAAAGTCTTTTCTTATTTCCAGGTTGGTGTCACAGTTACTATTTTTTTCTTCAACAAATAAGAAGTGGAAGTACTCCATTGCTAGTTCCTATTGTATATCTCCTCAGGCATACAATTGCCTCTTTCAACTAGAGAATCTGGAAGTTCTTTCAAAAGTATGTGTAACTCACAGGCTGAAATTAAAAGGAAAAAAGAAATCTCCATGCCTTTCAGCACAGAGATTTATAAATATCAGCTTCTCTTGATAAAAGAAATGGAGCTTTGGAATTGAGTGAGGCATTGAAATGGAATGATGGTTTGTTCTCTCTCTCTCACACTTTTTCTTTTTTGTTTGTTTTTTTAGTTTTTCCACACTTAGAAAGAACCCATTAGTAAGAAATGAGAAAAAAATTATAAGCCTATCTAGATGAATGAGAAGAGATAAAATAAAAATGTTTAAAAGACATTTTTTAGTGACAAATAATGAGATGAAGTGTTGTATCAACTTTGATTTTTTTGAATACCCTCTATTTCTAGGTTTTGTGCTGGATAAAGAATAGGTTTTATTTGTGAGATAAAAAGGACAAATTCATCTGGAGCTGTGTTCCCCTGCAGCTTATATTTTTTCATATACTGCTGTAATTTGGAATTACAGTCTAATCATAATTCAGTTCCTGTCTTTAGTAAAAGCATGTGCCTCTAATTTGCAATCAATTTCTGCGCTTGACACATGGAAATAATGAATGTCCTTATCTACAGCTGGAGACAAAGGGAGAAAGGAGTGTGCAGCACTTTGCAGGCTGGACTCCTTGGGATTTCATTCCCCTAGACTTTGGAGCCTGGGCATCCAAATCATGCTAATATTGTGCTATAATCATTGTGTGAATAAAGATTCTCTATTTAAAATTTTCCCTTGCCTCCTTTGAACATACAACTTGAATAATTACATAACTTAAGTGAGAATTTGATGGCACCACCTCATGATGTGGGGTCAGACACAGTGTAAAGTATATAAATTTTACCTCACTGAGTTTTTTAATGAAATGTTGTGCAGTTTCCAAAAGCTGATATTTGTGGACATATTCATCTCTACATGTGTGTCATAGCTACTGTTATTTTTCTCTGATAACATGCTTGTCTTTTGCTGAACAAAAACTTGTAAAAGAAACTATCTGGAAACATTTGTTGTCAATAATAAATATGTAGTTTCAAATCCCTCCCTTTTAAAGAAGTCTCATGCCTGATTTTGAAGACATAGCTGTAAAATTAATTTCCCAGTGTGTAGAGATTTTGATTAAAGTTTTCTGTGCTAAACCACTGAATTTAAGAAGATTACATCACACTACATCATAAAGAAGTCATCTTAGGTTTGTAGTCTACTCCCCTATTTTAGATGGAATTAGACTTGCTTAAGTATCTATCATGGCTTTTTAAAATTTATTTTATTGTGATAGTGGCTGAGATCTTTAGGCATGATCAGATCCCCTTCTGCTAAGCAAAATATAAACACAGAACACAATGATGGGCTTTCCTTTAAAAGGCTTTTAGCCAAATATTTCAGGAGAATAAACAAGTGAAGGAGGAAATAGATGAACAGAACACAATGCAATAATGACAATTCTGTACCAGAAATCACTAGCAAGAGAAAAACATCTGCAGTTCTGGAACAAGAGGATCTGTTTTCTCACTTGCAGTTGTGAAAATCTAAATAGCTGCTGAAGAGAGGAAAGACAAAGATGGTACTTATCGATCATTTCACCTGTCGCTAATGAAATCACTGCTAGGTTGGAACATGGAACCTGCTTGACAGCAACACCAGATGCTGGCAATGAAAAAGAGAAGAGAAATGCTGCAAGACACTGGCACTGCAAACACACTTTAATAAAAAAACCTGCATCTAGCTCCACTAAAATTTGGCCAGCTCACTACAGCTGACATCTCTATACTTGTGGGTTTAGGATTTCCTCTAATCAGTATAATGATACAACACTAGTTACATAATGGTACACATCAAGAATTTTCTGTAGTCAAAGAACTGGTCAATAGCAAGGGTATTAAAAAGAATACGTCACAGCTAGTACAATGTCATGACAATTTAGACTTCAACAAAGACGATTTAAAACTTTAATGAATATTCAAAAAGAGTCTAGTAAGAAGAATCCTTAGGCCTTTCTGGATCATTTTTCCTATAGTGTTATAAGTAATCTGGTAATTATTCCCCCTATGAAATATGTTGTTAATTAAGCAAAAGCTTAAGAATACATGCAATTTTTTTTTTCTTAATACGCAACTAGCTGAGGCTGAATTCTATAGGAAATAATTAATAGTCTTAGAAGTCACTTCCAACAAAAACCTGTTGAGAGAAAGGGAGCATAACTGCTCATAAAGATGATGTATTGTAACATTAATCAAGAAAATAGATCCTATATAAAACCAAAAGGTCAGCTACTGTGAAAAGTAGGGAAAAAGAGTGGATATAGGAGGTTAGCATTTAAGACACTTTGACAGTGTACTGCCTTTCAAGTAAAAAGTTCCTGAAAGTCTTTACAAAAAGCATGGTTGGTATTGTTCACCTAATTCAGTAAATTAGTCAGCTCTAGAATGAAACAAGACAGACATACTGTACCAGCAATAAGGAAAGGTGGATCCCTTTTGTTAATATTATGCTTGAAGGGAGGACTTTATTAGTAAGAAGCAAATAATTTTAAATGACATGCAAGTAAAGAATACATACTGGTTTTTGTTCACAAATACGTCCATTACATGAGAATTTGGGTCTTTTTTCTTCAAAGGACAAGAAATTCTGCTAATAGCAAAGGTAGCATTAATGACATAGGACAAGAAGTGTGAATCAAAGAGAAGCTGGGGTGTGATTATGTACTCACAATCACTGATCTGCAGCCACTGCTCACCAGCTGTTTATGGGATAGGAGGAACACAGTAGGAAAACCCCATTCCTTCTGTCTTTCTCTTTCAGATGGCTTACAAAGATATCTTACTACATTTGAACACAATACTGGGAAGATGTGATATCTCCAACACCAGTGATTACAGGCAATGGTTCAACATAAAAAAATAAAATCCTGATTGTGTCAGCTAGTTTGATGCTTCTCAGTCGCAGTATCTTGAAATTTACAGACCTCATTTTGAAGAGTAAACCTTGCAAAAAACAATTTCATCATGCCTTCATGAATTGTCTCTCCTGTTCTCCTCTACCTTAGACTTTCCATTCTCCACATGCCTATTCTGATTCCTCCTCCCAGCTTCTGTCTCTGAATCTGTATTTAGCTTGGTGCTTCCACACTCTTCTCTTTATCCCACTGTCTCATTTCCTTGGACTAATCTTCTATCTGCTACCTCACGTCCCTTCACAACAAACCCAGTTTTACTGCTAAGACACTTGCCTCCATCTTCTTCTTGGCATACCTACTCCAAGCAGTTTCTACCTCATGCATACTGTTTCTACCTCATGCATTCTGGAGTATACTTTTGAAGGTGACAGTAATACTCCAAATGGAAATGTATGAGGTGCTTCAGCAATGGCAGCCAATAAGGAAATCTTCCCTTGACTATGGAAGATTGGAGAAAAGCCCTCATTGTTCTTCAATATTAACTTTCAGTCCCACAAAATGTTTGAAACATATTATTAACAGTTTTTTCCTTCTTATTTATCTCTCAGTGTTTCTCTATTTATTTACTTATTTACTGGCACCAAGTAATTCCATCTAACCTTCAGGGATTTTTGCTTGCTATCATTTCAGAGGCGGGGAAAGAGAGAGAAGTTTAAAAATGCATATGTTGTCCTTACTGTGCCGTAACAAGATTGGCATGGTACCAGTGATGTTTGAATTTCTCTCTTAGGAAGACTAAGATAGTTCAACCAGCTGCACTGAAATTGCATTGAAAATGGATACTTTGCAAATTCTCCCCATAAATGAAAGTTTAAATTACAAAAAGCCGTCTGACCGGTTATCTCTTAGTAAAGTGCTTTACAATTTGCATATAAACTTCATTTCTTTTTCTAATTACACAGAGTAAAATGCATTCATTTTGCTTTTGATTACAAGCTGGTCTTGCCAAACACCTGTGACTGCCACAAATTCTAATTTGTTATTTATTTACTTCAAAGCAATCTTATTATCTAAATGATTCAAAGCATCAAAGACCTTAATTATTGATAGTCAATTTGATAAGGTTACACTTTCCATGTCCTTGGGCTGCAGGCACTTCTCTGTTTTCTTCTGCTCAAGTACACACTTGGCTGAGCAAGAGGACATATGATTCTGCTATTAAGTGTATTGGAAATCACGTTCTTACTTAATTGCAACTAGATTTAGACAATACCAAAGAGCCAAGACTGACAGCTACAATCTGCTGGCTAATGGAACTCAAAAAAATTTAAAATTACCTTCCTTTCTACTTCTATGACCAAAAAAAAAAGTTGCATGTGTAGCACATTAATTCTGTAAGTCTGATCCTAGTCTCCACAATACTAATGCTGCATGAGTACCTTTCATTTATTCCAGGCAGTAATACTCCAAATTTACACTACTGCAACAAGCGTGCACATAGTGTTTCCTGTGGTCATGATGAAACTTTTATGCTTTCTGACAACTTAATTAGAACATTTAAGTGGGTTACAAATGCTCTTATATATGTCAGAAGTGAAAGGATGAAAACTTTCCTCAATACAAACAGACATACTTACCTAATATGCATGTTTTAGGGTGCAGGTGTGCATATTCCTAGTGCATGCATGTGCATGGATATCACAATGCAAAATTTCAGGCACAAAACCCCTGCAAAAGGCTGCCTCTGTCTGTAAACCACATCTTTGTCAGTGTCTTGGACCATCAGAGCTACTATACTCTTGTAATGCCTTGAAGGTGTGTTATATTAGACTCATTTCTAGGAGCTGAGAATACTCAGAGCTTCATTCAGCTCATTTTTAATCATACCATTCTCCCTTAGCCTCTACAACTTTTTGCCTTTAACATTTAAGATCTTCAGATATAAGAAGGGTCATATTCAGTCTGAGGCTTTCATAAAACTGATCATGGAGCCTACAGAATGCATAGATGTCTGCCTAACTTCCTTATCTGTATCCTTTTCTTTTACTTTTGGACAACCATCTTAGACTCTATTTCAACTATGGATTTCCTGGGGGTGGTACAGTTTTCTGGTGTCACTGTTCTTCTAAATATATTCATAGATTGTCTTGTGATCTGACTGCAAGTACTCCTTTATCCCATCTCATTCCTTTTAGACTGGGCTGGCATCTGCTCTTTCATTGTTTGACTGGTAAAACAAAGAGCAGGCTGTCCGCAGGTGTCGAAAGACAAGCCGGCGGGGAAGAAGACCATCCTGGCTGAATAGAGAGCTTTGGCTAGAACTCAGGAAAAAGAGGAGAGTCTACAACCTCTGGAAGAAGGGGCAGGCAACTCAGGAGGACTACAAAGGTGTAGCAAGGCTGTGCAGGGAGAAAATTAGAAGGGCCAAAGCCAAGCTAGAGCTCAATCTGCGTACTGCCGTAAAAGACAACAAAAAATACTTCTTCGAATACATTAGCAGCAAAAGGAGAGCTAAGGAGAATCTCCAGCCCTAGTAGACGGGGGAGGGAACACAGTGACCAAGGATGAGGAAAAGGCTGAGGTACTTAATGCCTTCTTTGCCTCAGTCTTTAATAGCAGGGCCAATTGTTCTCTGGGTACCCAGCCCCCGCAGTTGGAAGATAGGGACGGGAACCAGAATAGAACCCCATAATCCAGGGGGAAATGGTTAGTGACCTGCTACACCACTTAGACACTCACAAGTCTATGGGGCCTGATGAGATCCACCCGAGAGTACTGAAGGAACAGGCAGATGTGCTCACCAAGCCCCTTTCCATCATTTACCAGCAGTCCTGGCTAACAGGGGAGGTCCCAGTTGACTGGAGATTAGCAAATGTAATGCCCATCTTCAAGAAGGGCTGGAAGGAGGACCCGGGGAACTACAGGCCTGTCAGCCTGACCTCGGTACCGGGGAAGCTGATGGAGCAGATCATCCTGAGTGCCATCACACAGCATGTAGAGAATAACCAAGGGATCAAGCCCAGCCAGCATGGGTTCAGGAAAGGCAGGACCTGCTTGACCAACCTGATCTCCTTCTATGACAAAGTGACCCGCCTAGTGGATGAGGGAAAGGCTGTGGTTATTGTCTATCTAGACTTCAGTAAAGCCTTTGACACTGTTTCCCACAGCATTCTCCTGGAGAAACTGGCTGCTCATGGCTTGGATGGGTGTACTCTTCACTGAGTAAAGAACTGGCTGGATGGCCAGGCCCAAAGAGTGGTGGTGAATGGAGTTTACTCCAGTTGGCGGCCGGTCACAAGCCGGTGTTCCCCAGGGCTCAGTATTGGGGCCAGTTCTGTTTAATATCTTTATGATCTGGACGAGGGGATCGAGTGCACTCTCAGTAAGTTTGCAGACGACACCAAGTTGTGCGGGAGTGTTGATCTGCTTGAGGGTAGGAAGGCTCTACAGAGGGACCTGGACAGGCTGCATTGATGGGCTGGGGTCAATTGTATGAGGTTCAACAAGGCTAAGTGCCGGGTCCTGCACTTGGGCCACAACAACCCCATGCAACGCTACAGGCTTGGGGAAGAGTGGCTGGAAAGCTGCCAGGCAGAAAAGGACCTGGGGGTGTTGGTTGACAGCTGCCTGAATATGAGCCAGCAGTGTGCCCAGGTGGCCAAGAAAGCCAATAGCATCCTGGCTTGTATCAGGAACAGTGTGGCCAGCAGGACTAGGGAAGTAAGCATGCCCCTGTACTTGGCACTAGTGAGGCCGCTAGTACCTGAAAGGCCGCAACTAGTGAGGCTGCAACTACCTGAAAGGAGGTTGTAGAGAGGTGGGGGTTGGTCTCTTCTCCCAGGTAACAAGTGATAGGACGAGAGGAAATGGCCTCAAGTTGCGCCAGGGGAGGTTTAGACTGGATATTAGGAAATTTTACTTCACTGAAAGGGTTATCAAGCATTGGAACAGGCTGCCCAGTAGAGTGGTTGAGTCGCCATCCCTGGAAGTATTTAAGAAATGTTTGGATGAGGTGCTTAGGGACATGGTGTAGTGGTGGTCTTAGTAGTGTTAGGTTTACAGTTGGACTCGATGATCTTAAAGGTCTTTTCCAGCCTATACGATTCTGTGATTCTGTGAAAGGCTGTCCAGCTTGAATGCGTGCCATACTATATACTCCACTTAGGTACATTAGGCCTGGTTTTGCATGATGTGACGAAGATCTATAGAGAATCCTGATCCGTAGGAATCAAGGAGTAAATGAAGGAGGAAATGCACAATATCCTATACAATACAAATGCATGGATACAGTACATATAAACTCCATACAGATATACACATATATGGTACATGAACCCATGCTGTAGATTAGACTTTTGGCTATATACACCAGATCAGTTCCAGTGGCTGAGGAGTGAAGCAAATCTGTGAATGGATTACGTGTGTCCCAGCCATACTGTGATTTCTCTTCAGAATCTGTTCTTCTCTATGTGCAATGTTGATGTTTTAATAAACTCTTTACATATTCCTTAAATGATTTGTTAATCCCTGAATGCAAGGCTTACCTTCTTCTGTAATATGAGATGCCAGTGGAAACTCTTTCACATCTAGACTTCTATGGTTTTTGTTTTCTTTTATTTTTTTCATGATATCATTGCCTACTGTAAAAGAACCACCAAACTATCTGTTCTACTCTTGGCAAATTAAAGGGAACTGATTTTCAAGAATTCTATTGCAGTAAATAAGTATGCAATATCTTAAATTAACTATCTTAATACTGTTTGCATACTTACAGTTAGTATGTTTTGGTTTTCTTTTTAAAAAAATAAAACCAAAACCAAAGCATTTGATGTTACAAAGCCAGGAGTAAGACTTACATACCAACATTTTGTATAGCTAAGAAGCTACTAAACAATAATAATCTTCCTGGATACAAAAAAATTACAGGTACTTGATCTGTGGATGCTCTCAACATTAATAGGAAGAGACTAAAAATGACTCAGAAACCGTAATGCACTTCATTGTTCCACTAACTCTTGACGTCCTAAGGAACGCCATCACTGGATGATTACATTTTAATGTTATCAATGTCTTATAATGGTAAAGAGAATATGACAACCACAATCATGTGGTAACCTCACAGAAAAATATAGATCCTCTTATTACATCATGATTTTTAAAGTCTGGATATCTCATAAACAATGGAACATAGCAGCACATAAATTGTGAGGTCAAGATGCAAACTATGGAACAAAGTTGTGCCTGCTATTTTGAGGGCTTAATCAGGAGCAATACGTCAAATGCTGGAGAGAATACTTGAATATTCAAGCTAAGTAAGACTGATCAGAGGCATATATGAACCAGGATAATTAACATATTCCTTTAAGATCCTAAATTTAAATTTTTGTTCAGCCAACAAAACATGATTTTGCAATTCTATTATGAATAAAAAAAGGTTTTCAAGATTTAAAATATATATGTATAAAAAATTTATCTTTTAAAAAGCAATCTCTCCAGCATTGTGAAATATACAACCCTGCAAGCTTGAGCTGAGGAAAGGAAAATTGACTAGTCAGGTTTCCCTGCTGAAGTTAACATGCACAAGCAAACAGCATAGATAATGAAAAGCATATTAGATTCTTAAATGATTTTCATCTTAACAACCTAATGTGTTATTGTTAACTGAAGGAAATAAAATTATTTAACTCTACTGCTTTCCACTTCTTTAAATCACTGGTTAATTGGATTTTCTAGGTAATTGGTAAAATGATTGTTCCAGTCTCTCTTTCTTTCTCTCATTATCACATCTATGGCTTTTCAAATACTGCAGCAGTACTACTTTGACTGAAATTAAACATCTGATGCAAAGCTCCCTGAAGTCAGTGTAAAGATTTCCACTAACTTTAGTGGGATTTGGATCAAGCCCTAAGTAAGCTGCATAAAATCTCTACCTTTATAACTGAGCATTGCAAGCAAGAGAAATTGTTGGATGGCCAGTTGTCAGGATTTTCATCCAATCTGAAAACAGTTTTCTTAATGGACATCTACAGTCTTTGTTATTTGATTTTTTTATTATTAGTATTATTTTACTTCGTGACCTTCTGTTTTTAAGTCTTTGCGTATTGCCAACATTACTTACAGGACTTTCATTTTATGGTAGCGGCCAGCAACCCCAAGAGGAATTGTACTACATGAACACAAACTTCAGTACACTACCTTTCCTCTGGATTTTCCTGTTGGAAAATTTACCATGAAATTGAGCCTGCTTCGTTCTACTGAACTATCATTATATCATCAGTGACTTTCCACTCTGATCAGCATGGTCCAACTCCACCTTACAATACTTCTCTGAGGAGTGACATGGATTGTCTATGAAAATACAAACTAGTAGATTGGCATTCGGACACCCTGCATTAATCCAGAGTGTACGATCAAATATTCTGTATTTAGTTCACCTCTGTCCTGTTCTGTCCTGGACCAACGTCAAAGGAGCAGGTCACAGTGGAAAACAAGACTGAGTGGATTTTCTATCCTAGTTCAGATCTGAAAGAGAAAGGAGTTTGGTTGGGAGAGTCCCTTGTGAAGCGGCATCCTTTTTCCCTGTGAGACTTGGCCTGTCTCATTGTAGTGTTCTCCTACTTAAAAAAAAAAAAAAAAAAGACTTTTTTTTTTAATGATCATGTATCAGTAGACTTTGGACCACAGAGAGGACACTACACAGACTATCTGAGCACAAGCCATGCGTAGTGTCACTGTATCAGGTTTCTTCTAGAGGCAGTTGTCAGAGTGCATGCTGTTCTACATCCACTCACTTATTTGTGAAATCACTTTAAGATACAGTAGTATTCACAGAAAAACTCTCAGGAGACACCCTCCAAGCAGAATAATCGGTGTAGTGTTTGAAATTGCATCACTTTTCTGTCCCAATAGGGAGAGAGAGAGAGAAAGAGTTCACTGCCAGCACATTAACGTAGTGAAGAGGTAAGGAGGCCAGCCTTTAGCCTGCAGTAATAGCCCACAGCTTCCCCAATTGATCTCTTAAAGTGCATGAGTGGTAAAATCATTCTGGAAGGGACTGTGAATGGCAGAGAAATGGATTACACTACTGTTATGTTCGCAGTGGCTTGCAGATGATCTGCCACAGGTCCACCTGCAGTCATTCCATGATCAATGAAATACTTTATTTATGCTCAGAGCTATCACTTGTTAGTGGTGAGCTCTTGTTGTGTGCCTTAGAATGCACATAACATGAACACAATGTGGCACTCAATTAAGTACACATGTCAATCAAAAGACATCAGTGGAGATCTTTTTGTCAGCTACATTGCTCTCTGCCCTAGATAGAGCCCTTTCATTACAGCTGTTTACTGTATGTTTGCTCATTCTGTAGATCCTTTGGATGGGCTTTGTAGTAAAAAACAAAGGCAGCAAGAAGAGAACCTGCAAGTTTCATTGCCCCATATATGCCTGAAAGGCTTCCTATTTTTCAGGTTCTTTTTGTCCCCAGAATTTTTCACCAAATACTTGGAAACAATGAGGGCTCTCAGCCCTCCAGCTTAGAGTGAGCACAAGTTCCTTTCCTCCTCCTTCCTACCTCCAATCTTTGTTGGCGGGCTCAGCAAGCAGGCCAGAGACTGGTAGGCTGAGACATTACCAACTGGGTATTATGAGGAAAACTTGCTCTCCAATAGCCTCTGCTATGTCTCTTCATCAGCCTCTCTGAGGATTTCAGTCTTTACCACCATGCAATACTTTTCAGTCCAATTGTTTTCATGAAAACTTCTAAGGAATATATTCCACTTTTGCTCTTCACAGTTTCTAGTTTGGAAATGGCAGAGGATTAACATCAATGCTTTGCTATGTTAAAAACAACCATGAAACTCTCCTCAGGATATGAAGTATCATGCGGGCAGCTGGGCACATAGTAATGTCAAGATGTAACTCACACGACACGGTACAGTTCAAGCTCAGAAATTAGGTTTTAATTTGCTGCAAAATTTAACACTATTAAACAGGAATTAAGACTGAGGCAATTAAAGTGCATTCGGAAAAGCTTGTAAAGTTCCTGCTTATGAGGTGGGAAGGGATGAATTAACTTTAGGCAAACACCAGGAAGCTTTAAGAGAATAAAAGAAAACACTGGCACAGGAGAGAACATACAGTTGCAAAATCTTTTCCTGCATAGGTAAACCCTCTTGACTATACAAGCCTCAGAGAAACATTTTGAAAATCGTTCTACACAAATACAGCAATACTGAAATTTTGCTAGCCTAAAAGCCAGAAGCAAAGGAGTAATTTTTTTACATTTCTGCTAAAGCTGGGTCTTGAGACATTCTCCACCTTCACCTAAAAGACCATTTACAATCATAACCAGCAAAATGGCTTTTGAAGGTTTAGATTTTTGTCTGAAGGACGAGTTTCAAGAACCCATTAATACATGTCTCTATTCATCTATTAGTATTCTTGTGAGAAGTTATTGAAACATTTCTCTTCCACTGCCATTATTTTAAGCCTCTTGTGTCTTGCAGATGGTAGCTCCTTAATACCTATCTTTACTTCTGGGTTTCCTTCCCTACCATTCTTTACACTTTCTGTTTTCTGTTTTCTGTTAGTTTCCATTCCTTGCCACCATCTTTACTGCTTTCCACAAACCCTAGATTTTTCTTCTCCTTTTTGTATCATGTTCTTACACTCGTTTCACTGATCTTGCACTTCTAAATTTCCTAATCTTTTAAATCTAGGTGATGATTCTGTACAAAAGCAACGGAAGGCTTGCATCTTTGGCCTGCTATTTCTTTATCACAAATTTCTTTAATTGTATTTCATTTTTAGCTACAGGAAGATCACTCCATTGTTGGTTATGGCAATGATTCTAAACATTCTTGCAGGTGGTCACATCTATCCTCCTCTGGTGGCAAATTAATAGCTTTCATACGCTATCCTGTCAGTAAGCAATCTACATGTAACTTTATTTGTACATCTGTGTGGAAACAAAGATCCAGAGGAATACTACTGGCAAATATTAGTCCTCTAAAAGAGTAGAGAAGTCATCTTGGGCTGGTTTTATAGTCAGGGGAGAGAGAGACCTCCAGAAGGCAATGCCAAAGATCTGAATTTACATAGGGTGATTCAGAGGAAATGCCAAAAACCACTATTAGCAGACTCAAGTTTGCAGGGATGAAATCAGGTCTCAGTCTTTCAAACAATCAACTTAGCAATGTCCAAAAACTGGACCAGACAGTCCTCATTTTTATATTCTTTCTTCTCTATCCTCTGGTCCTAAAGATATGCCTGAACTATATCCACTTTATCTTAAGGGGTGTTACTGACTTGTGTGTTAGCATCTTAACACCCAGCACTGTGCTTTGTCCAAAATAACTTGCATAGCTGATCTAGTTCTCCCATAGTCATATTTTCTGCTGGATATAAATACATTACAGAAAGTGACAAAGGAGAATCCAAGGAAGAAAGCAGGATCTCACTGAAAAATGCAAAACAAAAGACCATAAAAAATTTAAAGCAATCCTCAGAAGGAAAGAGCTCTTACTGAGGGTCACTGAAAGGAGAATGGGTAAGGAGGGAAAGAGATCAAGGCCCACAGGCTCTGCATTATTGAAGGGATGGAGTTTCAGTAAAGGAATGAAAAGTAGAGAACTGGGAGCCAGGACCACTGAAAATGAAAAGCAGTGCAGAAGTAGCTTGCTTTGTGGTAAGGGAGTTTCAGGGTCAGGAGACGATTTTCCTCTCCTAGGTGTTCAGCTGCCTGAGCTTAAGGCTAGCTCTCTGATCTGAGACAGCTGTCTAACCTCGGTTCAGACTGTTGTGAAGAAGGAACTGTTTAAGAAAGAGCTATAAGAAACCTCTGCAGGCTTACAGTAATGTTTTGCTCAGGAGTTGCATTTAAGTTGAGACTCCTGCCCTTGGTCCTTCCCTGTTTGTATTCCAAACCAGTATCCTTACCGGCCTCCAGGCTTTGCAGCTTTGTTTTCTGATTTTGCAGAAATCACATGGCTCCATTTATTTGATGGGGGAAATTGCTGTTAATCAATTAGTCTAATTCTACCAATGCTCTAGCACAAATTGAACCCTTTGTTTTTCATTGTACATGTGGTGAGAGTGCAGGTTAAAGGAGATAGAAAGTCTTTGCACTAATGAAAATGGAATACGCTTCAGACTGGCCTGTTCTCTAACAGCTTTTCTATTCCTGTTGAATCAATTCCTGTTTTCTCTTTGCAAAATAAGCCAAAATTCTGCAGCAAAACCTGAAATATAATAAGTTTCCTTTATGGAATGCTGGCCCTTCTCTGGCTGAAAGGGTTTTCAGGCTAATAGATGGAGAATGCATTTCTCAAGCTAACGTGATAGTGGCAGGCAGGTGCAGTGATAGCAGAATTCACTTAAAGGGACACTACAAAGACCACACTTTGGTTTGTTTTAATTTGTGCAGCCTGCAGTGCTTGCTTGGAAATCACCCAGGAATTGATTTTTCACTAAGATTTCACAAATTAAAAATACCTGAATAATTTTTTATGATTACTTTTCATAATTAAAATATTTTTCAAATAGTGCTTTGACCAGCGTCACAGAAAACAGATCAGTCAACTGATGAACAGCTGCTCTCCATTTGCAGTCCTTCCCTCTGGGTAGCACTAGAAGCAGGAAAACCTGTCCAAGTCCCAACTCAAATATAAAACTGTGACTCCCCTCAGTAACTCCGATAGTAACACCAACAGAAGTAAGCATTTCATAAGCAAACTCTGAAGATATAGCATGAAGTAGATGAGGAAGTTTCCTGGCTGCCTTCTATTTTTTAAAAAAAAAAAAAAGGTTCTTAAAGCAATACACCCCGATCATTCATGTCCTGTGACTGGCATGCCTTACAATGACAGTGTTTCTGTGGAAACATACGGATTAAGCCTGTGGAGAACATAATTACCTCGGTCTGAGCCCAGTGAACTTTGTTCGGAATCAATAGACCCTGTATGATCTTCATGATTTAAATCCTTTGCTGTCACTTTCAAGTCACAGAGGGCTTGTGTGGATAGGCCCCTGGATTACTCTAAATGGAGTTTCCTGAATGAGAACAGCAGATACACGGGTAGCAGAGAGAGGGTTATTGTGCTCTAGTTTCACAGGAAACGTCTTTCAGTGACAACCAAATGTTTCAAAATATCAAAAGCATTCCCATCTCAAAGTAAGATGAACACCAGCAATTGCAAAAATGTTCAAGACTGAAAAGATATATTTTCAGATGCTTTGGGGCCATAGAAGAAAACTTATTCCAACAATCTCAAAATGCATCATCTTAATCACAAGAATTTTAAAAGATGCAATGTTTTCTTCATTTTCTTAACAAAAGTAACTTTAAACTGGAAAACTGTGTTTTTAAAAAAAAAAATCTAAACAAGATACTGAAGCTAACTTTGAAACCCTTTCCAAAACAACTGTTGGGTTAAAAAAATCACTGATACCAGTCTTTTGCTCCAAGAAGCCTTGCTTCAATAAATCAACAGCTTTAGTGAAAAAAAAAGTTATTACAAAAACCTGACCAGCTATATTCCCTATTACTGCGTTCTGAAATATGCCCAACTGCCATACAATTTGCTTTTTACATCCCACTCTTAACCTATTTGAACTTGCCTTCATTTTCAAAATCCTAATCATTGATCTTTGTATAGGAATAGTTTCCTTTACCTTTTCTTCTTTCTCTCAGATACATCCAGCACTTTTTCTAACATCCCAACTTTATATTGAAAAAGACATCCATATATGCACAGATGTAAAAGCTCCAGAACCTCCTAAAAGGAAACTTTCTTCCTCTTTCTTTCTCATCCCATAGCAAGTATAAACATTGAAAGCTCCAGTTGCTCTTTCCCCTGAGGATTTTCATCCTATATCATTTAACTTTTTCTGACACCTTTCTTCCCTCCCTTTTATATTACAAATTTCCCCTAAGCAATGAGAACTGTATTTGCATCTTTGACAGCAAAGGGGAAACTGACGGATGGAAGCAATGCTCTCTTTGAATAATGCAAGATGTTGTGGCACTGACAGTAATAAGGAGTCCTAAATAATAGGTCCTTCTTGATACAATTTAAAAATATGCAGCCTATTGTCTCAGCCACCAGTAAACCAGCTCATAACTAGTACCTCAATAGTAAGGCTGAGTTCCATCCATCTCAGTGACAGCTGATAACAGGAGACTAATCTCTCTTGAAAATATTTCCCAATCACTTTTTGCTGTAATTAAATCAACAGTGTTCAACCACACACAAGTACAGGAAAAAAGGCACTCTGTTTTATGACATTTCAGAACAAGCAACAGGCTTAAGTTTTACTCATCACTGCCCTGGGAGAAGTCGGTGCCAATTAGAGTTGTCTGCATTACCTAATCCCAGTCAAGACCCTGTTCTCTTTTGTATTTTCATTATTTTTTTCCAGTGGTGCCCACAGATATTAACAAACAGGAAAGAAACGGTGATAGAATGGTAAACCTTACAGGCTTAAATCACCCACAAGCATAAAACTATCTGAATCCTATAGCACTGACACCACTGGCTGAGGATCTCATCCTCAGGATTTTATGTGTGTCTTAGTGTCTGTCATTTTATTTGGTACATTATTTGCGACATTAAAAGAAGTCAGAAGGGACTAGGAAGATGTTCAAAAGGTGAAAAATTGGTTAGTCTCAGTTGTACTTTAAACTATGCTTATAAATTGATACAACTTATACCATTAGAGAGGTTTTATTAACATGTATAGATTTTGAACTACAGTTTCAGTGACATAATGTAGAAATTAGTGAGTTATAGGCTTTCATTAATGGAATTTCTGGAAAATGCTGTCAGAATTAGAAAGAAAGAGGGAAAGATACAAAAAGGGCAAACTGTTTGAGAATATGGTTAATTTTGTATAAGACTTAGGCCCTATAACAGCCAACGAGACTTGCATATATGGAAGTTAACTGTGCTCAAGTTCAGAGCTGCGTGGAAGATTTTGTGTGTAATAAAAGTTTAAAACAATAGCAAAAACAGCTACAGTTATCACAAGAAAAAAGGCAATCTAATCAAGAATGAAATTCTGCCACCTACCCAAGGTACGTGGCAGAATTACAGCCAGGGAGAATACACTATGTACTTTTACATATCTTTGGCTCAGTGTGGTCCTGGAATATCTGAGACAGCATGTCCAGTATGCCTACACATCAGGCTTAAGCAAGTTATAGGCACCCATACTAAGTGGTACCAGTTACCGTGCAGCCATAGCAAAATGAAATTCAGCATGAGATTTGCTAAACCCTATATTCACTAAGCTGCAGAGCAGCTGATTAAAGCCTGCTTCCATGTCTCTCTATAACATTGCCATTGACAGTGCAGTCAGATTGTAAATTATAGCTGCATTTTTAATCCTGTCTTTGGCTGGTGTTGCTGAGAATAACTGCATGCCACCTGCACTAAACAAATCCTTCCCCAGCCACAGCCATGGTTTCTATAGCCATACCTTATCATATCAGCCTTATTAGCTGATGTATAAATAATGACACAGCAGCGAAGATGTCATCTTAATATTATCTTCCTTTGCAAAGTACCAGTACTACCAATAGCAAATTTCTGTACTGTGGCTTCAGGAACTTTCTCCATTGCAACTGCTTCCCTGACGTATTGCAGCTTGCAGCAGGTAGACCTATGCAAAATAAATGTAGCCAGTTGGGTAAAGCTGTTTTGCATTTTCAAAGGAATATGAAAAATATTCAGGTTTCCTTTTATTTCTAAGAAAGTAGTGTGGATGAAAACACCAAGGCTATATTTTTCCTCCTATAGGAAACCAAACACCTAGTTGCAACGTTAAAGTGATATCTTTTGTTGAGTTTATGATAGAAGTGGAGATACAGGACTTATTTCAAACCCTAAGAGTTTGCCAAAATGGCCTGAAATTGAACCATCTTCACTTTAAAACAATGATTGCATGTATATATACTATATAAACTTGTGAATACATGTGGGGAAAATCCTTAGAATAAGGATAGAAAAAGGCAAATAGAGGCAAAATAAAATTTCATACAATTGCACTCATGGGGAATATCTACCTGTGGTGCAGGAGTTCGCATGCCTTCATCTGAAATTGTAGAGGATAAAGGTGTAACCTTTCAGAAATAACCTTACAGCTGTCTTCTACCATCTCTGCAGTGCTTGTGTGTTGGCAAAGATATGGTTTGATATAAAGGCATTCTCTTAGGAGCAGTCTGGACTTCTGACTTCTATTAGTCATCTGTGTTGTGCCTGGAGATACCAACTCAGACAAATTCTCCATGGGTCTTAAAAGATTCTTCAATGCTTAGTGGAGATCAAAGCCACTCTTGGTAGTGTTTGAAAGCCTCATTCCAAGGTCAAGGGAGAGCTGGCAACACACCTCTCTAACATGACACAGTAGGTCACCACGTCCTTCCTGCTCTTGCCTTCCAGCAGCATTGGAGATAAGTGACCCTGCATGTCTCAGGTCATTTCAACTTTCTTGTATTCATATGTTATCTCAACAAACTCTGCTACTCAAGTCTAATGGACTTATGAAACTGCCTTAGGAAAGAAGGTAAAGGAAGAGCCTAAGTTTCCCCTTATACTACACATATACGTCACAGCTGGGGTCATGAAAAAGGGTCTGCAGTGTCTTCTATTGATTTAAGTTATTCCATAAACATCTGGCAGGCAGTGTCTTATTCCATCTGCCTGTCAAAGGGTAGCAAAATCAGTACTGAAAATAATAAGAAACAACAGAAAAACAAACAAAAAAATCTATAAAAATCCCATCCCTGACAGGATGAAAAGAAATACACCAAAGTGATAAGACCTTGCCATTTAAGAAAAATAGAAAACTTTGTTTTCCATTAAAAAATGGAGAAAAGACCTGTTTGCACATCTGTCTCTGATTTTCTAATGTTTATTTAATTCTAATGCTCACATCACACTCAAAGTGACCCTGACAGATGTTTGATAATGAATGTGCTTTGAAACTCATCCAGAGAAGCAAAATCTATTCAGGGAATCCAGTTCTCTAGCTCAAAGGGAGTAACTTTAGATCAGCCTGGAGCCAGTTAATACAATTATACTTCTACAGTTCTTTACTTGGAATGTTTACTAAGTGTCACAGGGCAATAAACGAACAAGAATTGGCTAAGCATAACTTTAAATCCACCTCCTGCCTGCCTGTGAAGTAGAGTGTAACATGATTTGCCCCGTCTGAGGAGAGTGGAGATTTGTGACTGTAGATTTGTAACTTTAAAGGGATACCCATTTGACCTAAAATTTCAATTTAAAATTATGACAGCTGCCTATGACTGAAAACTTCTTTTAATTCATCCACTGAGACTCTTCTCTTTCTTTTCTATATGCACTCCAGCAAATATCTCCAAGTTTTCTGTAGGGTTTATTCATCCTCCCCACCAGACGTAAGAATGCTACAGTGGTTCCACTTGCTTTTTTGCCCACTTACAACCACTGAAGGAAATACTACAGGGGTTCAGGATGCATCTTATCTTCACCCCTTTGTGCCACCACGCTATCATCCTACTACAGAACTGCCTGAACAAGCAGCAAACAAGCAAACAACAATAAAAAAAACCCCTTCAAGGTCATGGGCAGAAGATATGATTTTTTATATTTCTGGAACTTCTTTTTTCTGTCAGAAGTCACATTCATGGAGCAGAAAATTCCTGCTTTTGTCCCACAGGAGAGAGAGGGAAAACTCCGTTTTACCATTCTTAATTTTAATATTTTTGTAATTCACAATTCTAACTAGTCTTCAGTCACAACTGATAGGAGCTTAACCAAAAGCAATGAGAAGCACTTGTCCCCATGGTCCTGTTCAGGCTACTGAAATGTCCGACAGCCTTTGCATGCAAACTTCCCCACCTTACTGACAAGCGCGACACAATCCTCCTCATCTGGTATGGCAGCCAAAACCCATTGCTTGTCACTCCACATCAAAGAAAAAGCAATGTGGAATTAAATGTGGCTGCTGAGCTGGCTAGGCTCTATGAAAGCAGAGACACTCTTCCTTGGAGAGCTCCAATGGAAAAGACAGAAGGAATTTAATCGGCTTTTCAACATACACTTCTGAAGTAATAGGACAGCTTTCTGACTAGAATAATTTTATTTATAAAGGCAGTGCAGTTTTCCATGTTTGTTTAGAGTAAAACGTTCTAGCTCAGCTCTGGTAATGAGACTCCTTAGGGATTGTGCAAGCAGCATATACAATCCACAATACAGCAGGCAGGCTGGAATTGGACTAAAGCTCTTTGGAGGAGTTACTAGGTCTGCTTTGATAGCTGGTAAGTGTCTAGCTGCATGTTGTGTGTTTTTCTGACTACATGTGTTTGGAGTTTGAAAGCCTGAGATTAGCAAGCAGGTAGGGCAATAGTTAGCTACAGAAGAACAGAGTTTCTAGAGCAGTTTGCACATCAGGAAATAGGTTTTTTAACCAATTATACATAGTGTTCTCCTAAAAAATCACCTTTCTCATCCTATTTTGATATCCATATTTCAATTTCTCAGCAATTTTCTGATGCCCTAGAACTCAAGGAGATTATCAGAGCAATGATGGCAACCTGGGAAGAAGCTTACTTTTTTCTTCTTTTCCAAAACTGTGTTTTGAGGGCAGGCTGAAGGCCATGGATGTGCCCTGTGATGAAGGTCAGAGTAGGTCACTCTCTTCTGGTAGAGAATAAAATTCTTATGAAGAACAGAAAGGATATTCTCAATCAGGAAGGTTTGACAGTGGGAGGATCCATTCGTTATATGGTTTGGAATTATTTTAAACAGTTTGTGTTATCTAGTACCTGACCAGCCAAAATGACTGCATGACAGGCTGGTTTTCCCCATCTGTTGGGACTATTGATGAGGTGGTGATATCAAAGCCACATACCACAGGAAAAATAAACACATATTTTATCTAAAATATATAACACTTGCACAGCAGGAAGGCTGTTATATTATATCCCAGCCATCATGCATGAAGGACCCAGGTTTGTCATGATTTTCATGCCCTCATTTCATAATTTGTTTTGATTCAAGCCATGAATCTGTATACTACATGAAAAGGGTGATAAAGCCAGTACACTGTGCAAACTCTTAAGATAACGGAAAAACTAGATTCAGTCAAACCATCTACCCCCCTTCCACAGAGCTGTGCAATTAATAAATTATTCTAATTAAAGAGTGGCAAAACAAAAAAAGGAAAAAAATAGCTAAAATGAAATAGTGTTATGGAAAAATTTTCGTGAAACAAAAAGTCAAAAGGTTTTCATTATATATCCAGTTAAAAATTTTGTTTATCTAAAAAAAAAAAAAATTTACACTTGGATTCCAGGATTAAAGGAGTGAAAATAAACATAAAGGATTTTCAAACTAAAAAAAATAATCTTTGTTCAAAACATTTAGACATACTGAAACTGTCACCATTTTTTTCTTCTGGTATGAAAAACTCAATAAAACTGATAAAAATTCACAAAACTTCATGTATTCTAGAACCTGTACTTTTAGGGAAAAAAATTAACCAAAACCCTCTTTCCTATTCTACTTTGTATTATGTGGCTTAAGAAAAAATGCAGACAGAACTTAGAAAAAACGAAAAAAGAAAAAAAGAATGAAACAAAATAAACTACCAGACCAACTTGGACTTTTCACTTAGGTTCCTTTTCTTTCTCGACCTCTTCCTTAGCTTCCATACAGACAAATATCTTACATTGATACTGACAGGCCAGGCAAATTCACTTACATTTCCAGACCAATGACAACAATAAGGCAAGTCCATTATGAATGATAATAAAGTGATTTAGTTCAAAGAAGTGCCATAGAGATACAGTAGTTTTGTGCAATACCAATGTGTAATACCAATATAGAAATTGTAGATCAAAAGCTTTTGTTTCAGGTTTGAAGCTACAAGAAAACATTGCCCTAGGTCATAGGCATTGAAAGTTCATTGTAAATAACTGCTCTTGAGAGAGATGAGAGGATAATTTTTGGTGAGCAAGATTCTGATTATTTTATACAATATTTTGAATAGTTTTAGCCAAAACCATAGTTCAAAAGGATATGCATCAAGTTTTCCTATGGAAAAGGAGTTGGTTTCCACTGAAAGATTTATGGTATTTGTTGTACCTATCAAGAGCCATTAGGCCATTGACTTCAAGTTTCTTTATTTTCTAAAACAGAAGCCACATCTAAAGCTGGACTCTGATGGTCAAAGTAGTCTAACTGTTCAGCCCATCAGTCTATCGTCCTAAACTGATGTGCCATTTCTGAAAACACTATTACCAAGACCTCTAAAAAATCATAATGCTCATTTATAGGGCAAATCTATTAGCATTTCTGCTCGACATTGTTGTTCCATAGCCCCACTAGTTGTTATTTTTCATTATTAGTGTCCTCTCATCAGTAACCATTTTGCTGTCATTCTGTATTTGCAGTTCACTAGCGATCAACGCTCCTTGCCAGAACTCAAGTCAAGTCACCTGGTGGAAGAGCCATGTCCTTCAGCAGCTTCAGGGAAGAACCAATGTTCTACAAAGTTCTACATAGTTCTCACGAAAAAACAGAGCCTCAGCTCAGTTTTAAATCTTAGACTTTTAAACCAAGAAAAGCTCTAATTGTGTTATAACTAACATGTAAATAAGATCTGGCCATTCAGCTTTTCTTCATTTCCCATTGGTTTAAAGACTGTTGTGGTTTAGTCCCGGTTGGCATTTAAGTACCACACAGCCGCTCACTCACCCTCCCCCGCAGTGGGATGGGGGAGAGAATCAAGAGAGCAAAAGTAAGAAAACTCATGGGTTGAGATAAGAACAGTTTAACAATTGCAACACAAAAAAAAAAAAAAAACCCACAAACTTGTAATAAGAAGGAAAACAAGAGAGCAAGAGAGGAACAAAACAAGGAAGGAAAAAAACAAGTGATACAGCCACTCACCACCCGTCGACTGACACCCAGCCAGTCCCTGAGCAGCGATCGCTGCCCCCCGGCCAACTCCCCCCAGTTTCTATACTGAGCATGATGCCATATGGTATGGAATAGCCCTTTGGCCAGTTTAGATCAACTGTCTTGGCTGTGCCCCCTCTCAGTTTCTTGTGCGCCCGGCAGAGCATGGGAAGCTGAAAAGTCCTTGACCAGTGTAAGCACTACTTAGCAATAACTAAACCATCAGTGTGTTATCAATATTATTCTCATACTAAAATCCAAAACACAGCACTATACTGGCTACTAGGAAGAAAATTAACCCTATCCCAGCCAAAACCAGGACAAGACAATAAACCAAAGCTGTGGTTCTGACCATGCCACACAAGTCAGACCTGTTTCCATAGACAGGAGGAGCAGGGGGAGACGGGTGCTTTCTCTGGCTGGCAGGGGAACATCTGAAATGGGTGGATTGAGCATCCCAATATCACTGTGCCCATGCACAGGCCTGACAGCATCAGCATCCACCCACTGACACTCAAACAGTATCTGTCTGGCTCTGACCATAAACAGACACTTTTGTCTGCAAAAGATGTGTAGACATTTCTTCAGATATATGATGATAATGTCTCATCCTATAGTACAGCTACATTGTTGATTGAGTCTATGCATTTGCAGAGGCACAGAAAAAAAGAGACAAAACGAGACTACTTTAAAAGATGTGACTACTGGCAGAGAACAAGGATCCGTCTCTTGGGGAATATTTTCAAAGGGAATTTTAGGAAAGTAAGTTAGCTTTATCTGAGGAAAGTCAAACTGCAGGCAGTGTGGGATAGACAGGAGTATGAGCAGGTAGGGTGGCCATCCTTCCTTTAAGAGGTTGTATCCTGTTTCTTTCACTGATTCTGTAGGTATCTTTGTTCCCTATTTTAAGACACATCCATTATTTCATTCACTGCATGAGTAAGAGAAAAGCTGAATCAATCAGTCAAACAAGTAATGTAACTGTTGGTTAAATCTTGTTCTCAGTGTACATTTCAGCCAAGAGAACCCATTTTTTATTTAAAAAAAAAGAAATACCAGTAGGTTGCATTTATATAACTGCTTTAAAACCAAAAATTCCTAAACATTTTACAAACTCCAGAAGACATTACTCAAACCAATAACAAAATACGAAAACAATCAATCTAGCCTTTCCAAAGGAACTGCAACTAGGATTGCCCTATATATGGTTATTACCTATACGATGATTTTCTTAATGTCTAAAGGCAATTTCATCCCCTGTATTTATCAGGAAATAAATATCAGCTATATTGACCATATCACTAGTATCTATTGGTCTGCTGTGAGTACAGAAAAGATAGGATCATCCTGATCTAAGCTTGATTCTTGACTGATGAATTCTGAATTGGTTTAGATACATCCAAGACATATATAGTGATTGGTTTTATGATAGTCCATCAAGTCAAGGCTCAGTCCCCAAAATGAAGAAAGAACTTTTCAGATGGGTAAAAAATGGCTTAAAAAATGTTAATGAATTACTAAGGACAGCAATAGTTACAAAAGATTTAATCTATGTAAAAGCAGTTTATCTATTTCTAATGTTAGATTGTCAGGGATAAGAAACACATGAAATAATTCTACTGTAAACAGAGAGGACAACAGCCTTCAAACTTTGTCTGTGACTAACAAATATGAGAATATAGATTTATATAGATTTTCTCTATAGGTGGTGATTACAGCAGAAACGGCAAAAATGTGACATTTTTATCTATAGTCATTCATATAGCTCACTTGGTTGCCACAGAAAATGAAACAATGTTGTTTTCATTATTTCCCCATAGCTAAAATCATAGTAGGTAAAATAGAAGTTTTATGCTTTGTAATTAATATATCAGCTTATTTTTTGAGTCAGAAAATAATTAGCAAGGAAATAAGCCTCTGCAATTGTTCTCTCTACCCATCTCTCTTCTATAGACCTTTGCAAGCAATTTTGCTACTACTTGCAACATGAGAGGAGAGGGGTTAGTGCTTCTGCTGTAGTAAAAGATGATGCATGAGTTTTACAGCTATGTGTTCTGTCTGGCCATTTAGCTAATCAGGCAATATATGCCTTGCAATATACACCAGTCCATCAGCATAAATGCAAGTCAAAAATCAGGATTTTTCCCCTAATGCTTGTCCCTGTCTATTGCTTATAGGGCATTCAGGAGATTTTGAAAACACTGGGAAAGTAACAAAGAAGAAACTGAGAGTGTTGTGGTGAGCGGCTGTGTAGGGACGTAGAACACAAACCCTTCTGAATGTCAATGTCATTAATTTCACTGTTCATAGAACAACTTGTTCTCTGCAGCCACTAATATTTTAAAACCATGGAAATATCAATATTAGCAGACTGAATTGAGCTGATTTCAGCTTGATTATGTTCAAAAAAGCACTGTGAGTTTATAGGAATAAAGCATAAAAATTATACTAGTATCAAACAGTTTGAACTTTGGTAATCCATCATTATTTGCAGCAGATATTATTAATTTTCACTTTGGAATACATTCTTCCATATATAAATGAATAAAATATGACAATAAAAAGGTAAATTTCCTCACTCAAATACTGCATAATGGAGAAATATATGATATAGAAAGGTCATCATTTGATTTTGAAGGCTGTGAATGAAATGTTTTCCAGCACTTTCCTTCATTTGCCAAAATAGTTTCAGAATTACAAGAATTTCATTATGTCAGCACTTAATTTATAAAAATGCTGATGCATGTCCATACAGGATAATTATATGGTGATCTTGTTTTTAGACTATCTTGATATGTTCACTAGCTAACAGAAACTATTTTTACAATAATTTTTATGTTTTTTAAGTATGAAAACTATAGGGATCGGCTGGCATTTTTAGTGACTGAAAACTAGTTATATTTCTCTCACAACACATATTTTCTTTTTCTGAAACAGTCAGAATTACAAAATCTGATCTTCTCACAGATTGCAAAAGCCTGTTAAATATTGAATGTCTTCAGGTTAGGCATGAAATTATGACTAATTCAGAGTGTACACACAAGAGTTTTGTGGACAGGTTAAAAAAAAAAAAGATGAAGTGAAATAGAATAAAAGTGATAATAGGAGCCTTTTTAAACATTTCACTACAATTCTTTATAAATGTCCATTTGAGAGGAACTGGAGGATACATAACAGAAAGCACATGCTAGGCTGGGGATAGTGATTTTTCCTTAAAGATTCTTCAGGTAAAGTGTGCTTTTTAACTCCATTTGAGAAAGTTGTTCACTACGTGAACAGCAGAAGGGGAGTTGCAGCACTTTGTGTTAATGATACATGGTCTACTCTTAGTTTTCATTTGTGTGACCTTTTTGGGGAAATTTGGCTGTTTGTGCTGAACTCCCAAGAAAAAAATGCTCTGATTTCAACTGCACACTGCTGGTGCTTCCAAAATAGCAGTAGTAGTGGTAGTAGTAGTCCTAGTAGCAACATTATTAGCAGTGATAATGCAGTACTGGATAACAGGATGCTAAACAAGTCATAGTAGGCAACATGTTTAATAAACAATTATGTCAAACAAGACAAGGTTTGTGATTCTAGACATTAGATTGCTGAACCACTATCTCATCAAGTATGTAAACTTATAAAATTTTAAAGTAGCATTAGATAGTCAACCTTATATTTTCCCTGTATAAAGAGGAGCCATATGCTTTGAATCTGAAGTTACTTCTACTTTAGGGTTAAAAAAAAAAAAACCAAAACCACAACAATGAACAAGGGTAAGAACGCTTGAAAAAGCTGCAGCAAATCTGGAAGGAAAAAAAAAAAAAGAAACCCCACCAAAACCTTCCACCTTTTCCTGAACTTGCAGTTTTTAGCTGCAAACAACATGAACTGTCCTGGAAACACAGTAGTTCTCATGAAAACTTCAGTAAGTGTAAGAAGGAAAGTCCTACCTTTGTAAATGCAATATTAAATACATTTCATCCAGAACACAAAGATCAGTGATCTTTTCAACATCACTACATTTCAGCTCAGGAAGGTTTGGTGGATAGAAAATTCCTTCAAACAAATACCTCTGGTTTTTAGTTGTTTGCAAAGCTGCTTGAGATATTTCAACAATAAAAATACTTCGATGAACTTTGAAACCACTTCTGTTTTTAAACAAAACACTCATATTTGGGTTTTTTATGTTAAAAATTAAAACCAGTCTTCAAAAGGTGTGCAGAATGCATTCCTAGCTTTTCACTAGCAGAATTTTGTTTTAATGGTATGAAGATCTTATGGATACTTCTCTTTTTGGGAAAAAGTGATTCTCACAGACCAATTCCAGCAAAATATTAAATCATCTGTCCCTGTCTGCAAATTCACCTCAGCAGGAAGTCCATGGCTCCCAGATCAGTACTCAGTCTCCCTTTAGATCATACTGTAATATGACTTGATGGGTCACTGCAGGTCCCAGGGAAATTTCTCTCACATCTTACAGCAGCATATGGCAATTAGTTGTGCCGTGATATGCCTGCCTCAGAAAATTTTCCAGTTTACAGCCTTTGCTCCTAAAACTTAACAGGGATAACAATACTGCAAAATTCCCACTGGCACCAGGACTTTGGGTTTGAAACTTAAGAATTTGGCTTTATCCTTTCCCATTTCAGGTACAATCTGTATATTTAGATTTTCCTCTCATCATGCTTTGTCCATGCATCACCACCCTGAATTTGACCTGCATTGGCTGTTCTAATCTTGAACACTCATAATGAAATTTCTTCAGAATACTTCTGTCTTAACCTGCTATGCTATTTCAATATGACAGTCTGTACATGGTAGTGATTAATGGAGAAAGACTGGAATTTGCAAGTTCATCCTTTGTGATTAGATTTTCAGCAGTGAAAGTCCAGTGTATCCTCATCTGGCCTCTGTCACCTAATGTGTTAAAAAGCCACTGAATGTGTCCTATTAGCAAACTGAAAACACTACGGTGCATTAATGAACACTGAGGCCTATATGTAAAGTTGTACATTTAGCATTTTTAGGGGCTTTAATGCCACACTGGGAGCTCTGGAGGCTGCTGGCCTGTCTATCTCCTCCTACCACCCCAACAATGTGACCAGTGGTACTGCATCTTAGACTGGGCTGATGATTCATTATCTGGGCTAGTCAGACCATAGCAATTTGACTAAGACTGTCAGAAGAAACTCAGTTATTAACACCAAGAACATCATGTTTCCTCTGCCAGAGATGTACCAATATCATGATCAATATCAGTGCTGAGGAACCACTTTGATCATCAGCAGAGAACATTGTCAAAAAGTAATTGGATTTATATTTAAGCCTCAAGATCCAGGAAGATGTCCTGAGCAGATAAATATTTAGAAAACCTGCCTTTTCCTTCCCAGCAGATGAGGGAAATGATAGGAGTCAGTTCAGCAACTGAGTTACTTACACAACAGTGAACAAAAACGCAAAGCATAAACAGAAAAGAAAGTTTTGGAACAAACCTGTCTTTACATGAAACATAGATTGAATTGAATAAATTAAGGAGCTGTTAGAGACAGACATAGTCTGTGTGTGAAGGTGGAAGGCACAGAGGGTAGGGGAGGGAGAGGGAGAGAAACAAAGAGTAGAAAAAAATTCTTTGTGAAATATATAAACACCTTCCCATGGTCATATGCTCTGTCTGAAGTTTTTGTTTTTCTTGCTCCACTGCACTGATGCATTTTGACAGGATATTTTGTTCTGCCTCCAGGGTTTTTAGGGAAAAGGGACTCATGGGTTATTACTGTTCCAGTGAAGAGTTTTGACTGAAATGTTTTGGCTCATTTCCTTGAGCTATGCATATAGCCAGGAGGTTTGATGCATGTACCATGCCACCCTGTTTGATCCTGCTGTTGGACTTTAGCGCCTGTTCCACTGTCAAAGGGAAGGATTATTATGAATGTTCTCATTAATATTCACACTGAAGAGTGATCTGACTGCCACTTCACTCGTAGTGCAGGTTAAGTGAGGGTGCCCTGTCAAAACAGAGAAAAGTCTTTAGCTTTTCTAATGCAAACCAGTCTGAGAGAGGGTTTCAAGCAGAAAATTAGATTCCAGTACTCAGGGCTTCCATCTTCTCTGACACTGATTTACTATGTCAAAATCTCTTCTTCGTTATTAAATAAGGAGAGTAATATCTGACTCTTTCAGAAGGGAGGAAAAATATATTTTACAAGGTTTTGAGATAAAATACGTGCATAAAATTTTATTAAATTGTGAACTTATTAGTAACATGACTAACTTTGATGCAGCACTTAAAATCCCTGCTCATAGACAGGACCTCACTATGTGATACAACACATAAACAAAAAATTCCTTCTGGATGGCTATAGCACACCAGCACCCTGCAAGAACAGCCAAAAGGTACAGAGGAGGCTGAAGCCCTCTGCCCACCCAGTCCTGACAGGAGGGCACAGCCCACAGAGCTGAAGGCAGACACTATGTGATAGGGCAGACAGTTCTCCATAAGGCTGCTCTCCAGAGGCACAGGGCAAGGCCAGGGAAAGAGATCTGCTGGGTGCTGCCAACTGGAGAAAAAAGGTGTACCCTGGTATCAAAACTTTGAGAACATAATTTTAAACACTGTGGACATCTAGTCCGAATGTAAGCAACTTAAGTATCTGCTGTATTTCTTAACAGCTCATTCCTGCTATCCAGTGGTTAATAATGTCCATCTACACTAACTCAAAATTGATCATATGTTATTATTTTTTTTAGAATTAGCAAAACTATGTTCCATTCTCAAAATGGCTTTCCAGGACGACTTATTTCTGCTTTAGAACACATCAAGCAATTGAGACTATACTATTACTGGTCTCAGTGGAGTATGTTACTGGTGTATGAAGCTGCTGAGGAAGATGATTGCCTCTGTCAGCCCACATAATGCCACATTTAAAAATTCCCACACTGTATTAGATTTGCTGAATTCCTGTGACACTGAATTCTAGAGGTTGATCACAAATCAAGGAAAAGACATGATGTGAAGGGAGGTCAAACTCTAAGAAATTTTCCTATTACGACTGAAAAGTTTTATGATTTTGATAAAGGATCTATAACTTGTGTAGCATCCTTTTGGTTTCTGTACAGGAATGATCTCTTTCTTGAATTTTGACTGTTAACCTCAGAAGAAAAACTATTCTTTCTTGCTGTGTGAGACAGGATGCCAAATTCATACTCATGGCATAGTCCCCAAGTTCAATATAAATTAACCTTTGGTTTTTCTCATGTAACTGTGTACTATATATCCAGAGTGCATTAGCTTCTGTTTACTCTAGACACAGCTACAACAATGGAACAGATCCATGAACCTGCTACATGCCAACAGATACAGAAAAAACAGTGTCAGTTTGAGCAATTATCAGCAAATTCGTGTTTATCCCAAGATCAACAAAAATCCATCTGGTAGTATATATACTATCTTATTAGTCAGAAGTTGCTGCAGCAAAGCTAGCTTATGTTTGAAATAATACCTTGCATAAGTACCTGGTGAAGTACTAGGAAGATAACATCCTGAAAAGGATTTATCCCTGGACAAGAACATAAGCATGCAAGTATAAATACTATAAAGATGCCTAAACTCAAAATATACCTTCAAAAACTCAGTTCAGTTACAGCCTGACAGAATAAATGACTGCTACATATAGGCCAAGAACTTTTTTGTAAGTGGTCTGCCCTGTCTCTCTATTGGTAATTGCCATAGCTTCTGAGGGCTGGCAGAACAAGATATGTCCCAACTCCTCAGCCATTGTCATTTACAGGGTGACATATAACTGCAAAGCTACCTCCATTGCCCTAAACTAATAAACTGAACTGTCAGATGCACACAGGACTGACACACATTTATTCTTCTGCCCCATTTGTCTCTGGCCAGGACAGATTGAAAGCTGAAGGCAGCAAATTGTTCATACCATCTTAACAGATTGAGTCTTGGTCACCTCCTTAGTCCATACAGTCTTGGACAACTTGGTGCTGAACTCCTGTTTAAACCCCTTTGGAAGTCACAAAGTATTTCCCTGATTCTCCTTCCTAACAAAAATCCCCCACTCTTTATTTTGTTGATTTCTCTCCCCAGCCCACCTCCCACAAAACAGTGGTCAGAGCAGATCCTACACAGGAGTCTCTGTGTGAAAAAAAATTAGGTATGTGAAGACTGCAGTTGAGTGAGATTTCTTCTCAAATGCAAGAGCATGGGGCCTCAGGACACAAGATGTTTTCCTATCCTTTCTATTTTCTGTTGGCTGGTCTAGGAAACCCTTTACTCAGAAAGTTGGCTTGATATTTGGTTAGCAACTTTTCCATGTACATTATAAAAGAAACTTATTTAGTGCTGAACAATCAAGAACCTTAAAGTTAAAATGTGACTTTGAGCCTTGGATACTTAGGATTTTGCCTGTCCTGAGGAATTAATTTCACTGAGTAATAAAAGTGTTTGTAAAAGTAAGTTCTACCAATAAAGTATATAGAATTTTAAAGCTTCAGAGGTGTTCTGAGCAATCCTGAATTCTGAGGGAGTCTAAATTTGCTTCTGTCTTTAATATGAAAAATGTAATATGCAGTGATTTTCATAATAAAATGAAAAGTGGACATGTTTTTTTGAGTTTGGGGGGACTTGGGGTTTTTTTCTTTTTTTTTTTTGGCAATGAGAGAGCTGATAGGGTTGGATTGTAGAGAAAAACAGCAGACAAGGAAGACTTCTCCTGGGGGACAGCTACAGTTCAGAACATGTTACAGAAGTTAATCTTTATTCATATAGTTTATGGGAGTAGGCCTTGCTTCAAAAGGCTATGTTACTATTTTATTTCAAGCCTTAGATATTTTGGGATGTGACTAGAGTTTGAGTCAGCCAGATTGTTTCAGACACAGGTTGGTGAAAACACAGTATATTGTTCTCAAAAAGTTTTTCTTGATATTAAGCCAAAATCTTCCCATCATTCCTGCCCATTACTCTTTGATGATTACTGCCTTCAAAATTATGTTAAGTGATAACAACACATTAACTATAAAAGGCAGACACAGTTTTTAAAGAGCTGGGTTCCCAGGACAAGACAAGAAGGCAAAAAGAGACTCTGCTAGGTCTACCTCTACTGAACACACAGCCAGCACAAAGCCAGCAGCAAAGAGCCTCACTGAACATGTAGCAATGAGAGGTGAATTCAATGTTAATGGCTCATTCAGTCTTTTTGCCTCTCTGCCAATGCTTCCAGCAAGTGCCCAATTAGCAGTGACAGCGGTGGTGGTGTTTATGAGAAACTAGCCTGAGACACTCATTTCTTTAAATTTGAAACTGCAGAGCAGACACAGGGTGGTAAAGCTTTTAAGTCCCTATTGACATGCACCAGAATGTGACCTTGAACTGGTGACTTAGAGATGGAAGTCATTATTTGCTAAGTCAGTTTGTCTCCCATAGAGTGAATTTGTAACACACTTCTCATTCCAGCTTACTTTATTTTTATTGAGACAAAGGAAGCCCTCCCTACACAACAGCTAGAACAGCACCACCCCAATTCCCTCCCCTCACAAAAAAAATTGGGTTTTTGTGGTCACTCAGGTCTATGGTGAAGAAGTGGGTTGGTGCATCCAGCACTGATAAGTGAACAGTAGGAGGACTGCAACAAATATGAACAGTGTGAAGTCCTAAGTTATAAACGCAATGGAATGTCACAGGAGGAATTACTCAGAGGTGATAATGAATGTGGTATTTCAGGAAATTACATTCAAAAGTTACTAGAAGGGATATGAAAGAGAGAGGAGGAAAAGGAGGAATATGCATGGAAGACTTTGGAACGGCTGAAGCAAACACAAAAATCAGAATTTACTGGAATGTCCCCCTAAGAGACAGTCTGCTAATTTGTTGGCATGTCTTGCCTGTTTTAAACATCTGCATACACTGATGGGCTATTCAGTAAATAACAGTGCACATTAATTTTAAGCACATGGGCTGAACTGCAACCATAGTTCTTGGTGGTCAAATGTCTTACAGTGCTCCTGGTCCATTTCAAAGTCTGAATCCCACTACCTTACAATTTAAAAAGAGATCTGACTCCTACGTAGGGTCTGAACACCCAGCGTGGAGGTTTTTGGTTTACCTCAGTATGAGAATTCAGGACTTGATTCTCTATTGGGCAGTTTGTTGCTTTGAACACCTGGGCAAATTATTGCTATTTGCATCTCCTTTTTCTATTCTCTTTTCTAGTGTTTCTATTATTGCCCACTGTAATAGAATGAATCCAAGATTAGACTATTTTTAATCTGACCTGGTAAAGCCCTTTTTCTCTAAGACAGCATAGAGAGCCAGTCCCTTTTGTTATTAAAGGAATACAGACTTCTGGTCTGACATGGCCACTTCACAATCTCTTTCCATAGGTGTAAAAGACAAAGCAGACTACAAAATGCTGGGGAACAGGACTTGCACAGTGTGCCTGAACTGTGGACCCAAGGTTATTCTTTGTTCTTGTTCTCCTTTTCCTAGCTTAGCTATATGGCAGTCAGCCACTTAGCCATCTACAGGCTTATTCCTTTCCAGCTCCTGATCTCCTGATATTAAAGGGCATGTTGAGAGGTGATATGTTTGAGCTCCTGCCAGCCAAGGCTGGCATAATAGTACCTTTCTGAGCTAACATGAATCAGATCAACCCACAAAGATAATCTGACATATTCTGGGACTGAGATAGCCTTGGAGATTAGGTCATCACAAAGTTATTATAAGAACATTTTTGACAGCTCTCCAACTGTTCAAAATTTTGCGTTGGACTGAGCAAAGCTTAGCAAGGCTAAAGACTTGAATCTTGCACTTGGAGACCCGTGAACCTTTGAATTAAGTGAATTAATAACCAACAATACTACCACTCCCTATCATTTTTTAAAAAACATGGAAGAGCTGGAAAAGAAAGCATAATGGAAGCAAGATAAGTGCTGCATGCTTGTATGCCTCACTCATCTGTACCTGGGTGGTCATATCTCCTATGTTTCAGGCAGTGAGGCCTCAGTTCCTACTAGATATTCTCTGTTGTTTTTCTGAGTTCAGTTTGAAAGGTCCAGCTGTGTTTTCTTCCTTTCAGAGACTCTGTCTCATACCCCATATGACCACAATGCTAAAAAATGTTTTCTAGTATTCATCTTTAGCTATTTCCTTCAACTAATTCACCCTGCCATATTTGCAAATACTATAAAAAAAATCCCTCTCTTATGTACAAACACCTTCCAGATTATTACAAAATTCTAAGTTACTTGCTTTACTGTGTCTTTATATTCTAAGTTACTTGCTTTACTGTGTCTATATTCACAAGACAAAATTTGTGGAACACAGATCACTACTGTGTTTATTTGTGTTCTTCTCCACAATGAAAAATTTGGTGTCTTTACATTTAACCACACTGGAGCAAAACGATTACTGGGGTGTTTCTTCTAGTTGTCATAATACTTTGAAATTTAATAATCATATTCAAAACAAAATTCTTCTTCAGACTTCTAAGTATATACGTATCTTCAATTATACTCAACTAATTAATCATGAGTGTTTGAACAGTCCCATGTTATCATTAGCTAAAAGCCCATCTTATCTCATTAAGCATAATTGAGGGGGAAAAAAGAGACACCCACTGCAGTGGTGTGTATTTGTCCTAATTATAGTGATTTCACAAACTTAAAGCCCTGTTTTGATTATTTGGCTTTAGCATTTTCCTTGTTACTTAATAGCGTTCCAGGGAGGCTGCAGAATGCTTTCTCTTCCCTTGTTGAAAAGAATTATTAAAATTGATTAGATGAAATATCATTTTCCTTGATACTCAATCATGAGAGCAACTGTGCTGGGGTTTGGATTCTTGTTTGCATTTGGAGAAGAAATACAAGCTGGAAGGCAAATGTGATTGAGTTTTGTGCTTATTTTTGAGATGGGCAACATCTGAATGAACCAGTGCAGGCTGCAGAAAAGAATGCATCAGGAAGCCTTCAAAAATAAAACAGGCTGTAAAGGAGACATCCTTTACATAGTTCCTATGCTTAGAGGCTTTTTAGTGCTGTATTCATTAGAAATGGTAGATCCTGCAATGAACTTCCTACACCTGCATGTAAATATCCAAAGTAATGCAATGTGGATATCTGAAATAGGTCAAATAGGAACCAAAAAGTACCTATTTCTTTTATCTGCAAATGGAATCTAAGGTGACTAATTCCAATGGGAGGTCTATGCTGCAAATTATCTGAAGTTAGATGACATAAAGTGTGCTCCTAGAGTCTGAAGTTTAGAGACTGGCATTAAACTAGCTGATTAAGTAATATGTAAAGTAACACTCAACATATTTTTTTCCTGAAAGCAAGATAACATTTACTGTATGTATTATGCCCCAGTAGAAAACTGGTACATCATTCTTTAGGAGAAGTGCCAGACCATTGTTTTCTTCATTCTGAGTGTAATGTGCTGAGCTCCCGAAGGAAGGCATTTTCTTTGGGTTTTTTTAATTCTGTTTTTTGTTTGGTTGTTGGTTTAGTTTAAGAATAATTTAGTTTGCTCCAAGATCTCCGTTCTTAAGGGCTGGCTGCGTAAAGAAAACAACCATGAATTCCAATAGGGGATTATATGCCACTGCTAGTGCCTCATGCAAGGAGAGACTTTGCATATAGCTTGTGCTCGGACTAGCTGCCAGTCTGCCCACACAGAAGTCCATAGACAGCCTGTGGCCAGAGAGACTGAACATACTCATATGAAGCCAGCTACCCCTAAATTAATATCTTATTTAGCTATTGTCAGTCCCATGGGACACTGAAGTTTTCAAAACAAGCCTCTGGATGTAGCCAGAACTGTGCTTGCAGCTTCCCTTGCTGAATGGAAACTGAATCTAGACCTATGGGCAGCTTTAGGACACCTCTCAGAATATCATATGGAATTAGCGACAGTTGATTTTCACCTTCTGAGGTTCAAATGCTTCTCCCTACCATCTTTTTAAACCACTAAGTCACCAGTCAGGTAACTTACCATCTATGCTCTTCCACTTCACTATGCATCTTAATCGCAGTTCCTTGCCTCTGGAAAAGCTTGTTGCGGAACACTGTTGTAGCACTGGACTGCTCTTCAAACAGACTTCATTACTGCTGGGGAAAAAAAAAAAAGATGAATGCCCACACATCAGGCTTCGCATTTTCAGGATGAAAGTTTGAGACATCCTTCAAGCCTTTACAGAAAAATCAAGAATTATGTACAAACCACAAACTATAGCCCTGGACTGGAGCTTCCTAAACCTTTGATTAATACTGAAAGTACCCTATAATGTCATTATGCAGGCAAGAGACACAGGTGCTGGAGCTTTCAGTTTTTCCTTAAAACTACCCTAGATAACAAGAAAAGTTTCAGATATCTCCTTGAATGGAGGGACAGAGAAGGCAGCAATTCCAAAAAAGAGTAGTTGCCTGAGGCAATAGTAGGACTAATGGGAATCGAACATCTGTGAAGGAGGAGATTGGCATGGGGAAGAGAAACATAGGACATCCAGCTTTGGAGTCATGAAAAGTTCAAACAAACAAGCAAACAAGCAAATCCATAGAGATACCTGATCTCACAAAAGCTAATTCAGAGGAGCTGCTCAGTCTCCCAGGGTGCTCTCCTTGCCACCCAAGAGCATCACATTGATGATAATTTCCTCCCTGAGAGCTGCAGCAAGCCTCAGCTCCCAGTTCCTGAGGGCTTCTGCTGTTCCAGACAAAGACAGAAAAAAACCCCTCAAAACACAGAGGATTTGGCTCTTGTATGACTCTCATAAGCAGTAAAAAGTGGCATGAGCTTTTTAGTGTAGGAAAAAAACCACCAACAATGCACATCTTGCATCTGAGTAGAGCTTTTAGGGGACAGTAAATTAAATACATTTGCTTTTATAGAGAAGAGTGGCAGTCATTGAGTTTCTTAACCCTTTTTTAACCCTCTTTTTAAAACTTTTTTTCTTTATCTCATGTTTTATATTTATCATATTTTTTATTTTTAATAAGATTGTAAAAACTAAGCCTCCAAATATCAACTTGCACTTTATTTCTTTAAATCTCTTGTGCTGTCCCATGTTCCCTGCAGAAAACACTCCTGAGCTTTGTGGTAAAATGTCCTGACATCTGTCAGCTCTCCTCAGCCAAATGCAGGTAGTCACCCTTTTCAGCAAGGCTCCTGGCTGCTTAGAGGTTTGAGCTGAACCTTGCAACAGGCCACAGCTGTCACTGAACAACCTTACCATCTATGAGACAACAAATTGCTACACTGCATCATGAACACCACAGGATTCGGACTCCGGTAGCCATGAAAACAAACACACGTGGTGGAGCACTGTATTTATCTCTTATTTTGCAGGGGCCCTTTTATCAAGAATGTATTTGACCCACAAGATGTGCTCCGCTCTCTGAAATACACAAAAATGGACCTCCTTACTTTCTCTCTCTCTCTCACACGCACACGCGCCTTTCCGATGGACATTCGCAAAGCTCCCTGCTTATACAACTCGAAAATGCTCCCTGCTTATACAACTGCTACAAACAGCAGCAGCTATAGAAGAATACAAGTAATAACTTACATCATGTCATTTCCTTTCAATGGCGTGAAGAGCAGGCCACATTTTCTCTTAATTTTTCATCAAGATAAGGCAGCAATAGAGGAGACCCATCTCCCCCTTGCACCCACTAACTCAATTCAGATAAGATTTCCCTTCAGTGTTTTTCTTCTCTGTCTGCATCACTGCTAGCACCTGCATATGCTGGCTGTTTGCTATAATTGAAGAAGATGATGTTGAGCAGGCGATGCCACTCTACTCTGCTCTGGTGAGACCCCACCTGGAGTACTGCATCCAGCTCCGGAGCCCTCAGCACAAGAAGGACATGGACCTGATGGAGCGGGTCCAGAGGAGGGCCACGAAAATGATCCGAGGGCTGGAGCACCTCTCCTGCGAGGACAGGCTGAGAGAGTTGGGGGTGGTCAGCCTGGAGAAGAGAAGGCTGCAGGGAGACCTTATAGCAGCCTTCCAGTACTTAAAGGGGGCCCATAGGAAAGACGGGGACAGACATTTTAGCAAGACCTGTTGTGACAGGACAAGGAGCAATGGTTTTAAACTAAGGGAGGGCAGATTTAGACTGGATTTAAGAAAGAAATTTTTTTACAATGAGGGTGGTGAAACACTGGAACAAGTTGCCCAGAGAAGTAGTGGAGGCCCCATCCCTGGAAACATTCAAGGTCAGGTTGGACGGGGCTCTGAGCAACCTCATCTAGTTAAAGATGTCCCTGCTCTTGCAGGGGGGTTGGACTAGATGACCTGTAAAGGTCCCTTCCAGCCCAAAGCATTCTATGATTCTATGGTTCTATGTTGCAGTTTGCCTAATCTTTGGGATTTCCCAGATGATACAGAAAAATACATTCTGGAAATTATACCAAGAAAAGACAGTAAAAAACTCTGTTCTCTGTAACCAGTCTGTTGAAGATACTGTTTCATGTACAAACCCAATCCTTTGTCTGTGTTCCACCATGCCTCAAAATTTCTGGTCCCCTAATATACCTGAGGCTTTCCAAGGGCATGTGCAGATCATAATCAACAGTTTTAGAAGAACTGTTCTAGGGATGATAGATTCCTTAACCTGAGCCACTTACGGCTTCAGAGTTGATTTATAGAAGTCAAAATGACCAACTTACCCAAAGGCCGTATGAAGGGGCATTTGAATATAAAATGTGACCACCTTGAAGGGGCCAAAGCCTTTCTAATTGCCTTTCCAATTATTCCATCTCATCTCAAATAAAAGCACTTCAAAGACTGTCGGTATGGCAGCTGCTGCCTGATAGACTTCTGGGGCAGAAATAAATTTTTTAAATGTTATAAAAATAAACCAAGAGTATTATTCCATTAACTAAATGTGACACAAGAAATGGCTACCATTACTCATTATTACTGCCCTGTTGAAAGAGAGGAAGACTAATTATGAATGGATTTGTTTGTGTCTATAATCTCTTCATTTATGGACTTTTGCCTCTAAAAGAATAATTGCAAACTCAGAGTAGGTCTTCCTGAAATGCATTACTCACAAGGACAAAATCAGTCCAGAATTCCAGCTAATGACAAAATGTTCCTCAGAATTAAAAATCGAGTTAATAGGCTCACAGTTATTTGTCTCGGATTATTGATTAATATTACATTAGGTTTTACTTCCCTTGGTAAAATCAATTCCATTCCTCAAACCAGACGGCTTACGCCTTGTCACTTCAATGTAATGAAATCAGCTATTAGATTCTGGACACTCCGACCTGATATGGATTTATTGATGGCTCAACCAGTTGCCCTTTGTCCGGAGACTCAGGACTTAGGAGGGTAGTGACACCTGGAGGGAGGCAGTGGCCCTACAACGAACTGTCTTTACCAGTAAAGTACCACTAGCAAGGGAATCCTTATTAACGTGATGGACTTTTAAAAAAATAGCAGTAGGAACAAAGCTCTGTTGGTGCCTTCTAACCTACAACCTATTCTGAGGCATATGAACATGCTGCAATAGGCACTAATTTTTCTTTCCTGCATCTGAGCCACAAAGCCTCTCTTAGCTATTTTGAGATGGGTGTTTAGGATTTGCATTAATTTTTTCTCCAATAGAGAGAGTGTGTCTTTTGCCAGAGTCATCAGTGAGAAAACAGGATGAGAAATGGAAAACATTAATAAAAGCCATGGAGGCAGCTGTGTGAAGTGCAGGGTGCAGCCGCCAGGAGTGGCTCCAGCTGCTACTGCATTGAGAAAACAGGAAATAATCCAAGAAGTGGATACAAAAAAGGGGATGTAATTCTGGGAGCTGCACACATTTCAGTGACAGATTCCCAAGCTACTGAGTGAAAATCCTGAGCCCAGTTAAAATTTTCTCAAAGTTCAGGAATATTCTGCTGAAATAGTGTAATTAACTGTTTCATCATTGGTGGCCAGGTGATTTAGTTAAGGACACTGAGTACTGGTGCATCCTGTCAGGTGGGATGAACAACATCGAACTACATTTAAGAATGCGTCATGCACCATCATGCATGGTCCTTCAAAGGCATGTGGAAATGATATGAAAGGTAGACTGTATCCTGCATAGGATGTAGGTGAATTCCTGACCAAAACTGAGACCTTTCTAAATGTGGATCTAAATCTAAACTATCTGCAAATCCTATTATTATTTCCCATTATTATTATTATTATATTTTTCCTATTATTATTATTTTATCCTAGTATGATTTGTAGAAATTTACTCAAGAAAATGGGATAGTCAGATTCCATGGCTTTTACCCACTTCAAGCCGTATGTGCTTTATCAAACAGAAGTTAGGGCAAATACTTGAAAACATAAGATGCTATGCACCATGGCTGAATATGTCCTGAGTAATTTGTCCCATAGATTCAGGGTGAAGACAGCTGCAGTTGTCACTCAGACAAAAAAGAATTAGTAGATTTTATTTCAAAGTAATTAAATATTTGCCTTCCCCTTTCTCTTCCCCCTATCCCCTTGCCACCTTCCACTGAGGAAGAAATTGGTGATCACAAATATATCATGGATCACTGACTCCCTCAGTGTGCAGGTACAAGCATGTGCACATTTAGTAATATTTTGAGTATTTGCAACCTATAACCCGACCATGGTTTTAGATTTTTAACTTTCTACTCCGTGTACTCTTATACGCCAAACACAGTCTAGCGTCTACTCTCTATCTGCCAGATTCCCTCTTGCTGCAAGACAATATAATTCTGTGTCTTTTTGCTTTTAGAGGCAGCTGGTTTGCAGTGAAGATAGCAGATATTCTGTGGAGCATTCTGGGCTCATGCCTAGATCGATTGCAAGCTACAGACAACTGGACATTTTAATTCAGCTGGTTCCCCGTAGCTGTGGACTCCCATGTTCCTGCACTACTCCAGAAGGGAACAACTGGCTCAAAACCTGAAAGGAAGAGAGTAAACATGAAAAAATGTTCAAAAGTTTAACTGTAGATGTCATTTTCAGTGGTGCAAATTCAGTTACATCATTCAGCTTGGTTCCATTCATAACGTCATATTTACACTAACGTCTCCAAGATCAGAATGTGATTTTAAAGTTTACATTTTTCCTACAAATATTTATTTTATAAACAAGTAGGTCCAGAGGACTTTCACAGGCAGCAAAGCAGCTGAAATAAAAGGAGGAAGAAAATACAGAGTTTCACACAGAACTCCTAGTAGGTGAGGAGTCTGGACGATCTGAACACCTGGAATAATGCTGCAGCCATCCCTTCAGGGAAGTTAGAGGGATTTCCACGCTACAGAAAGCTATAGAGCACTACACACAGTTACAGCTTGCCACGGATCATGGTGCCAAGTCTTTCCCTGAGGTAACTTGAGCAGTTCCAGGGGATTTACTGTAGTGGTGAAATGGGCCCCCAAACAAACAGAGACCTGCTCACAGAGACAAGCAGCAAAGCAGAGCAAGAAAGAAACATATCCCTTCAGATACCAAACTAGCATCACGTGGGACCTAGTAGGATCATTTTTCATGCAGAAGTTTTGCCCCTTGTAAAATGACATTTCTCCTCCCTCCACCCTGCCTCAGTGCTACTTGGTGACGCTGAGTACACCTGCATAGGCAGCGATGCCAGGAGCCCTTCAGGCTCAGAGTAAGCTTGGGCCAGTTCCTGCTTCTGCCTTTGGTCAGCTGGGTTCCCACTGCACCTGGGGGCATGCAGCAAGGGGACCTGGACCGCAACCAGCACTGGAAGCACTACTGTCACCTCTGCACAGCGTTACACCTCTCCTACTTAAGCCTCCGGAGAGGATCTGCTGCTCCGAGCTGCGGTGGTTTCAGGATGCCAGGTACCCTCCCCGCCCAGAGCCACACCGAGTCTGGGGAGCTCTGTGCGATGTCTGACACAGCTTGTCCTGTGCTGTGCAAACAGGTCCTGGGGAGCGTCTGGCAGGTCACTTCACTTTGTTTCCCAGGGTACTTGTCAGTAAGAATAACTGCCTGGCTTCCCAGGTGTTGAGAGGGTTGTTAATATGCATTTTCAAAGCTTTTGTGATGATGAGAACTATTCCAATTTCATATAATTTCATAGTGGTCACCTTGAGCATGTTTTTAAAACTCTGGTCTTCCTAATGAAAAGATGCATTATTACAAAGCAGTACCAGAAAACAAGCAGCCCAAAGAGAGGGTTCTTATGAATTCAGGATAATTAGTTATAGCATTGTTGCAAATGAGTTTATCTGCTTGACATATAGGTTCAGCTGATTTGCAGGATGCATTCAGCTGCATTTTTGAGACATGTGATGCATTTTATTGATTTTTATTTTATATTATATTGAATTTGGCACTGAAACAGTCATAATATCTTAACATCTCAGCAGGACATGCTGCTGCCTACAGCACTGTTGTAGTAAATCAAGCTTCGAACTGACAATTAGTTGTGCTCCTTGTTTAGTTGTGCAAGAGCACTGGAGGGGGGAGTCACAAGTTAGAGCATTTTGAAACTAATAGGAGTGATCTCCTCCCAGCATCATACAAATTGACCAAGACTTAAACTAGATGTCATACTCGGTTATTTTGCTTCCCCCACAAAGATGTAACTAATGAGATCTACAGCTACCTAAACGAAGATGCTTTGTGGATACAACTCTTTTACCAGTTATTCTAAAGTAAAATAACAGGGGAAAGAGGAGAGAAATCAGTTGCTGACATAATTTTGTTTTATTTTCCTTTGCTTCCCTACAAAGAGTCTGGGGTCACTGCGAGCCCAAGATATTCATTATATTGTTTCCCTTGGGTAATTCTGAAAAGGGCACAGAATGTCAGTAATCATCCCCTTTATGTCTTAGTGGCAAGTTTATGATTGAAGGATTACCTTGCTAATACATGTTTAAATGAGGCTCTGGCAGTGTTAGTGGTATTTAAAAGAGCTGTGGCATTTGAAACAGTCGACAACAAGAGATTGTGCTGATAAACAGAACTGGGTTCACATTAGGCTGGCTCTGAGACTGAAGGCTTTAACATCAGCTTTGTTCCGGCACTTTGCTTTTTTAATCCATAGCAAAACTGTTTCGTATCAAATGCTGACCAGAACATCACAAAAGTTGAAAATTATGGAGAAACTAAAAAATGTTGCCAAATGAAAAACCATATAAAAATACCTTATACTTAGCAGCTGGCATTATTTTTTATTATTATTACATATCAAAGATTAAATTTAACTTTTTGCTATAGGAATTCTTTTAAACTAGCAGGAAGAAATACAGAATATAAAGAGTGTGGTATCTGGTTATTTTCATTCACATTTTTGACAGTTCTTCTAAGTGTAACAAACATTTAGCTCAATTAATAAGTCATGGGCAGGATAACACAAGTCATGCCTACCTGCACTAGAAAGGTCGCTCTATGCTCAGTTGGGTTCCCCTAGATTTTTTTTTTTAACTTGTAGAAAAGAAGCAAAAATGATTTTCGTAGAGGATTTTAAACCATGTCCTTTTAGACTATTAAGATTTAGTCCATTATTTGTGAAGTCCTTTTCAGAGTCTCAGCTGGAATGCAATATTTAAATACTGGACATAATTCCCTCATGCTTCATGGTGAGGATGTAGATGATTTACAAACAACATGACTTCTTTGGAAATACAATTTTTTTAATTAACTGTCAAATCAAGCCTTTCACCTTTCTTTCTTACTGCCTTTGCTACCTCTCTTCTTCCATCATTGCTGAAAATCCCACTTCTCCCTTGTTAAGTGGGTTCACCTCTTGGTGTGATATTTGACCCCTCTCTGCCTCTTCCTTACTTTTTACTAGATAGCTTGTTTATTAAACCATAGGTAGTATGGTTTCATATGCATTTCTCTCCATCGCTACCAAGAAACTCTGGGATAAAATTTCATCAGGTTAGAAACTTGAATCAGTCTCCATTCTGGTTTCCTCAATTCTTGGATTCTCAGAAGTACACCAACACTCCAATGTGTATATGACACCCTGAAGAGAACAAAAGTCAGGTCCTGTTAACTGAACCATGAATTTGCTAGTCATAAGCAGCTTTTTTTTTTAAGCATCAGCAAAGACAGGCCAAATTTTGTACCTCGAGAATTTTGGGCTGTCCAACGGAAACCGAAGGAATGGTAGTGTTGTTGTATCACAGCATGCTGTGTAGACCAAAAAAGTCAGCCAGATCTGGAATCCAGAAGTCATTGGTTATAGCACAAAAGAAGCATAACCAAATATAGTATAAACAAAGGAGGTTCAATACCTGATAATTTCTCATTTGACTTTATCATCAAAATCACTTTTCTATTCTGGGTGAGAATCCTCTAGTTAGACAAGTGACCAGAGCTGAGAAAGTGTTTACATGACCAAATGCTATCAGAATACAGATAAGGGGTTTCAGATTCCAAAATCTAGCTAGACCCTTGAGGTTTCTTGGAGCAAGAGGTTACAAAGGAGTTATTCAGTATTTTCTATTGCATTGTCAATTAGTGTCCATTTGACAGACTTGACAGTAGCTCCTGAAAAAAGTGCAACCTTGGCAGTGCAATAGGTGACGTATCTATTTTTAATAGCTTTTGGTCTGCAAGCAGAATGTCACTCAAAGACTGATTTGGCCAAGATCTTGCTTGTCAGTAACTGTTTCTTAAAATGGTTTAATATCTTTAAGGTGATTTAACATGGTCAAAGGGTTTGATGTTTTTTGTTTTATGAGATGGGAGGAAAAAACCTCAAGTTTTTCCTTTTACTACAGCTTTTGAATGAAAAGAAAGGTATTCAAAATCATGCATTTATTACCACTTAACAGCTTGAGGTCTATATGCCCCATTGAGGCACTCAACATGTACTGGCAAAGTACATGTACCTAAATTTTGTTTCAAAATATGGAGTACACTTCTGCTTTAAGGTACCACTTTGTGATTCTTTCCATTTTAGGAGGCTTTCAAAGGTAAATGGAATTAATTGCTTCTGGAGATATCTATCACTGTTCACTAACTATGGAGGAAATCTAAAACTTAAAATCTAGATGGCTACAGTTAAACTGAACTAATCTGATGCATATGTTGCTTTAAATCTGATGCATATGTTTCTTTAAATCTTACATCTCTTTGGTGGTATTTGTCATCACAGCCTTACATCTCCCGCAATATAAATGCTACTATTACTAGCACAGGTAAAGAAACAGAGGTGAAAGGAGTTGCTTATGGTCATGCGGAACACCTACAAACAGAGCTAAGAACTGAATTCAGAAGACTAAGGTTACACTCTTGTAACACTAAACAAGGAATCACCAGTCTTTAATGTGTATGCAAACATATTTTTCTTCCCCAGATTAGAAGTTAAATGTGTAGTTAGAAACTCAATGGGATCAAGAGTGTTGTTTCTCAAGACTGCCGCTGAGAACACTATCCCACCTCTACCTGGGATGGACCTTATGGTGACCTTCCACATCTGGAATTCAGTGTGACCCAGACACCAGGAACAGAGTCTCCCAAATCTCTCTTTCAAGATTTTACAGCCAAACCCTCATAAGGGCAGCGCCTTATCTTGTCACACAAAACTGGACCATGTATTGGCTGGGCCACCATACCACAAGCTGTCTCCTTTGCTAGTGGAGTATCCTTCCACTCTAGAGAAATAAGCTCTTGCCTAACCACATTCACATTGATTGCAATCTGAACTACTGTTCCCTAAGAACAGGTAACCTTCTCAAACCAAAGTTTTCCTTGTTTTGTTTTATTTTTCTTAAAGTAACAATGACTGTAATTTTCCGTTTGTGTTAAGGGCATGAGTGAATCCATATCCCTCTTGCCTTTGTTTCCTATTAAACCTGCTTAAGTTTCCTGCACCTATTTCAGTTAGTAAGTGGCAAACACTACTTGCTTTTCCAAATTAAAAAGGACTTGCTTTTCCAAATTCAAAAGGTAGGAGCAAAATGTCAAGACTGCAAATGACACATAATGATTTCACTGTAGACTCCTGAGGATGGGAAATTATAGGGTTAGGGAACAAGAATAAAATAATTATATCTTTTAAAATACTTTATGAACAAAAGCATTTATTTAACTGGATTTCTCTGCTGAGTTTAAATGCTTCACAATAAATTAATTATGAAATTAATTGCAGAACTGCAAATTATTTTTTAAAGCAGCAAGCAAAAATGTAAAAGTGGGATCTTTTCTTATAATAAATCTTCCACTTGTACAACTTATACACATGAGCAGGTTTTCCAGCTGAGTACTGTTTGAAAAACCATATTTCTGAAAGTGGCATTCTCTCCTGATATAATATTAAGAGAACAGCAGCTCATAAAGCAAAATGCAGGATACAGGCAGCAGCCCTAAGAAGGCAAATTATAGATACTTGAAGATATAAATAACTGAAGCTACCATTCCTTGCTGAATGAATCCTTACTCGTTCAGGCTAAAGAAGTTGAGACAGCAAAGTTCAAAAGCTGCTAACTCATGAAGTGGCAAAAGCAAATATTGTTTAAAGATAACATATGTTTGACCAGTTCTTACATTCTTTCCAAGTTGGAGACAAGACACTAATTGAGATGGATCTTTAGGCTGACTCATAACAAGAATGACTGTATGCTTAGGCTGCTTGTTTGCTTATGACTTAATCCTAATGCCATTTAAATTTAAGTGAAGATATTATTGATATTAAATATTTCAGGATGAAGCTTTGTGACAGCAAAGTTGTCAAAGCTGGTTTTCTTAAAAAAAGCCCGCATCTGATTTTTCTCTGAAGGTTCCAAGTATAAATTATGTAATTTAATTAAATTACACTTTCAATGTCTAAGGTATGTAAGTTACTTTCAACACTTGAAAAAAATATAGGCCATAGTACAGCAGTCCAGAATAACTAAAGAATGTGTGGTAGTGTTTAGTTCTATCCTACTTTCTCAGTGTCAAATGATATATGGAGAGGTTAACTACTATTTCCTGTATCTCTCCATTTCTCTTATATAACAAAGTTAACATCAGGAGGCCATGATGAAAATGTAGAAAAATAAGAAATTTTACCAGCTGAAAAATAGTATTTTAGTTAAGTTGAGGAGTATGCAGGAGCTAAAACTACTGAAAAAATCTGTTACACTGGCTTCATACGTAATAAGCTTGTATCATTTGCCCTGAAATGAGCTACCATGTTCATGGCAAACTTCAGGGACCCAGTACTTTCAAAAATCCTTGCACTCTCATTAGAAAGTCTAAAGCTGAATTACAGCCCTGAACTTTAGCCACCTCACAACAATAATTTTGCAAGGAGAGCTGTGATACGGGAATAGCTATTTTTTTTCATAAGCAGCTTTAGGACCCTCCATATAGAAGTCACTAACAAAAGTGAAAATATTGCAAAAAATACTACCAACCTGTGAATTTCGTGTTTAGTCCTTGTTAACATTTATTTAGCAATCAGAAAGAGAATTTGCAAACTTTGTCTCCTGAATTAAATTTCTGTGTTTATTTCCCTTCTGTTAATGTACACATTATTTGGCTATCTAAAAAAATTATCCTTCAAATATAAGATCACCTGAATGAGCAAAATCAATGGGATAAATCCTCTTTTGCAAAGAAATAATCAAGACTTTTAGACCAATACAATGAAACAGTTTTTTGCTATCTTACAGATCAATAACTAGAAACATGGTATAGATAAGGCATCTAGAAACACATAATCCTTTCCCCAGTCTTCCTCTATCTTTTCTGCTGAACTGGAAATCTCAAAACAATGATGCAGTTTTCAGTGATTTGAACTTTCCATTAGATCCTGCCATGCCTGTATTTAGATTCATCAGTTCCAGACAAAACATGAACATACAGAGGTGAGCGGAAATTAAAAAGTAAGGCAGACAAAAAAATTAAATCAGTGTCTCTAAGCATGAAATGGCTTCAGATAAAGCTTAGTTCTCAAAGCAAAAAAATTTAAAAAATTATCTTAGTGAAAGCAAGATGGGTCTCAGTGCTCCTCTGAGCTGAAACAGTGACATCTGCCTGAGCCACACATGTGCTTCTCAAGGGTACTTCTCAGAGAGCTCCACAGGTCTCCGAACAGGCTGGGAATTTGAAAAATGAAGTGGTCCTCAAGTCCTGCTGCTTCTCCTTTTCATTTAAATCCCTCAAGTGACATTTGCACAACATACATGGTCCCTACAGTCGGAAGAGCTCTTCGACTAAATCAACAGCACTAAACAGCACATGGAAGAGTTGTGGGCAAATCTGCTTAATCTAGGTTGTTTCTGCTTAGGTCAGTATCTCCAGTTGGCTATGGCAGAATTAAATTTAGTCTGTGCAGGTTTTGAATCACAAAAACAGAATTAAATTTAGTCTGTACAGGTTTTATATCTGGGTCCAATTTTTGACCACCCTGAAGGCAGATACTCTTAAGCCTTCCCCTTTTTGTCTCATCTTACCTTTTCCACAACCTACCCTCATCCTCCATGTTTTCCCCTCTCCTGAAATACCCATTAGAAACTTTGTTATAAATCTGAAGTAGCACGGTACATAAAAATGTTGCCTAGAGAGGACATATTTAAAGCTTTTTCTTAAGAAAAACAAGTAACTAAATTTCCCCCACGTAAAAGGACTTCCTGCAAATTCAACTGTTTTTTCCATCTACAAATAATTGAACTGAACATCTTTGCCACCTAAAGTCTTTTCCTTTTTGCTTTAGTCCTTTCTGTTTTCTTATATTCTAATTGTGTGTCCCCATTTTTTCCTTCCTTTTTATACCTCTTACAGTCAACGTCATTTTAATAACGTTAAGAACGCTCAGGCAGATGAGAGCAAGAACAGCTCATTACTGCTGGTATGGATCATTATTGACTCACTGCATTCTTCAGCAAGTGTGAAGATCTTCTGTACCATTTCACCTTTCAGCCTGGTGTTTAAAATAACATTTTAATGACATATCCACAATGCAAACAGGGGAGAAGAGGTTGGGGTAAAGGTCAGCAACTTTTTTTTTTAATCTCAGTGGAAAAGCTGAATGTTTGATGCCTGTACAGGGCTTTATTAATTGCTTTAAGTTATTAAGACCGTTATTCTTCTTTTCATTGCTGTTCCTCAGCCAAAAACATGTGGCTGAACAAAGGTGATCAAGTGGAGGTGCAAGTTCTTACCCATTTACCACTCTTGCACCAGAGCTTACCCCATTCCATTTGTGTATGGGAAAGAGAGGGGTGCCCGTAGCCCTGTGGGGCAAACAACAATATATGCATACATTATTGTGTTTCAGAGGGGATCATTTACCCTATTTAACATCTGCTCTGCTCCACTGTTTTTATCTGTGTTTTTCCTGAGAAGTGGGAAGTGTAGGTGTCTGGCATTGCCTCCTCAATTTCAATATTGCTGTCCTGAAAACAGGGCAACCACTTAATTCACATAGGCCTGTGGGGTGTAAGAAAGAGCCTGCCAGATGCAATTTCCTCAGAGAAATTCCTCTTGCATTCAGGTGCCACCCACTGTCTTCTGAACTGGATTTTGCTTTTTCTCTGTCAGCATCGACTCAAAGTAATTCATGTGAACTATGCAATTACATTAGCTAAGGGATGGGGTACCACATCTGAAAGTCATTCTTCATAGCTTCTCACTAATCCATCTGAGAAAATGCCATCAGTTAGTCTTTTTGTACAAGTGCACTGTTTCAAGGCAATCAGGGGAGAGGGAAAGAAGGAGTAAATGGAAGCAGTTTGAAGTGTCATCTACATACACATGAAAGGCAAGGTAATGAAGTAGATGTGAACTTTTCTCAGAGGATCCTATTAACTAATTCATCTTTCCTGAAGTAGTTAATGCACCTTATGCTTTTGTTTATTGCAGTGTATTACAAACACCTCCCCAGGAACCCTCTGGTTCTCTTCCTGGAAACAGGGATTGGCACCAAAAGAAAATTCAAAGTGCCTCTGAAGCATAAGATGTAAGAACTGAGAAAGACCTTTGGGACCAAACCAGGCACAGGCTGATTAAAGTTGCATTACCCACACCCTGAGGAGCCAAGATAGACTTGAAAACTAAGCTTAGTATTGTCAGCCTCAAGAGGAGATTGGGTACAAGTGCTGTCACTTCTTCACTGGGCCTGCTTTTATGAGCCAGTTCCTATTTCCTGACAAAGAAAAGGCAATGTCTTGTCCTTCATGTGTACATCTGGGTACAAAGCTGCTTGTAAAAAAAAATCAAAACAAATCTACAGAACATCAATAAAAAGAGTAACATAAACTCCACTCCCCTTTCCTCCTGTGTTTCTCACATTTAAACAGAAATAGAAAGATTCTTTGATCCAGATTCATGCTCTTTGTAATAAACTATTGAGGCCAAGCTGGTTATCATCAAGCTGGAGGATGAACATAACCCATTGGGTTTGTTTTCTGTACGAAAGCAGAGAGCCCCTCACTGCCTGATGCAATTATCTGGTTAGATTTGCTTTACTTTCTGATGCTGTCCTACACAAAAGACATATCTCTGGAAAAGGCTGTATACATATCTCCTCCAGTCACTGGCAGAATAAGATGAATAGGACTTGATCGCAATCCAGTGTCAGGCTCTATCTCCCTCACACACACAATGTATCATGATGGCACTGCTGACTGGAGGGGAAAATAAACTCAGCTCACCTTGGCCAGCATAGCATGCCTGCACAGGAGCTTTAGACAGTGTTGGGCAGGGTATTCTTACAACACACCTTTTATCCTAGGCAAAAAATGCACATTCATAGGCTACATGTAAGTAATTTCAGCCTCTGGATTTGGTGGATGCTGACTGCTCCTTTGAGGAAGGCATTTTGCTCTGTCATGGGGTACATCACATATTTATTACATTGGTCGAGAAAGGGCGAGTTGAACAGTGGTAAGTGGGTGCGACTGAGTCTAAGTGAGTGTGAAGGAGTTTAAAGTTGGCTCATCTTACTTGGCAAAGGTGCAGGTTAATATAGGAGACTTCTTTAATTTATACCTTCACACTTTCTCACATCCTCTTGTGTGTTGCAAAAGAGCAACTTCTGCAACTCCTTTAACTCACACCCTGCCTGTGATTGTGTAATTCACCTAGTTTATACACCGTATCTGGGTCCTGCAGCCTGCAGTCACAGGGCAGAGCAAGGCCAGGCAGCTGCTCCCAGCTCACCGGTAACAGCTCCTACACAATGCACTCCAGCTCCACATTAACAGGAGATTATTAAGAACACAAGGTGTAATATTCGTATTTGGTTTTTTTACACATTCTTTGTAAGCCACAGTGCTGGTAGTTGACTTGGAGCACAACTTTATATACCGCAGTTAGAAAAATAGCCCCCTGTGACTCTGCCCACAGGTATGTGAAGGTGAGTGCTAAGATAATGGTGAAATCATGACAATTTACTCTGTCTAGTGAAACTCTGAGTTAATAAATTTCCTCCTCCACATCCCTATTTCTATTTTTTATTCTTTCCACACTAGCTGAATCAAACTCATACTCTGACAACCACAGGCCAGTATGTTTGGCTTATCATGTTTCCATGACCTGAATAGCCACTGATTAATAAAAAATCTTGACAAAGAAAGCTTCTATCACTGTTGATAGAGACTGTTGGAGAACATTATTAGGTTCAGGGATGGGAGATTGTTTAGGGTGGTTATTTTTTTATCTATCTTTTTACTTTTGAAGTACGTTTTGTTTTGGACCGATTCCCACAAGGTGGGAAAGATGCGCAGGCACAGAAAGCCTCTGCTTCATTTCACTGACTACTTTGCCATGGTATCGAGTGGCTTTTTCTTACCAAGTCGTGTCTTAATTTCACAGAATCACAGAATCACAGAATCGTATAGGTTGGAAAAGACCTTTAAGATCATCGAGTCCAACCGTAAACCTAACACTACCAAGACCACCACTATACCATGTCCCTAAGCACCTCATCCAAACGTCTTTTAAATACCTCCAGGGATGGCGACTCAACCACTTCCCTGGGCAGCCTGTTCCAATGCTTGATAACCCTTTCAGTGAAGTAAAATTTCCTAATATCCAGTCTAAACCTCCCCTGGCACAACTTGAGGCCATTTCCTCTCATCCTATCACTTGTTACCTGGGAGAAGAGACCGACCCCCACCTCTCTACAACCTCCTTTCAGGTAGTTGTAAAGAGCAAGAAGGTCTCCCCTCAGCCTCCTTTTCTCCAGGCTAAACAACCTCAGTTCCCTCAGCCGCTCCTCATAAGACTTGTGCTCTAGACCCTTCACCAGCTTCATTGCCCTTCTCTGGACACGCTCCAGCACCTCAATGTCTCTCTTGTAGTGAGGGGCCCAAAACTGAACACAGTATTCGAGGTGCGGCCTCACCAGTGCCGAGTACAGGGGCACAATCACTTCCCTAGTCCTGCTGGCCATGCTATTTTTGATACAAGCCAGGATGCCATTGGCTTTCTTGGCCACCTGGGCACACTGCTGGCTCATATGCAGGCTGCTGTCAACCAACACCCCCAGGTCCTTTTCTGCCTGGCAGCTTTCCAGCCACTCTTCCCCAAGCCTGTAGCGTTGCATGGGGTTGCTGTGGCCCAAGTGCAGGACCTGGCACTTGGCCTTGTTGAACCTCATACAATTGACCTCGGCCCACTGATCCAGCCTGTCCAGGTCCCTCTGCAGACCCTTCCTACCCTCGAGCAGATCAACACTCCCGCACAACTTGGTGTCATCTGCAAATTTACTGAGGGTGCACTCAATCCCTTCATCAAGATCACTGATAAAGATATTAAACAGAACTGGCCCCAACACAGAACCCTGGGGAACACCGCTTGTGACTGGCCGCCAACTGGAGTAAACTCCATTCACCACCACTCTTTGGGCCCGGCCATCCAGCCAGTTCTCTACCCAGCGAAGAGTACACCCATCCAAGCCATGAGCAGCCAGTTTCTCCAGGAGAATGCTGTGGGAAACAGTGTCAAAGGCTTTACTGAAGTCTAGATAGACAATAACCACAGCCTTTCCCTCATCCACTAAGCGGGTCACCTTGTCATAGAAGGAGATCAGGTTGGTCAAGCAGGTCCTGCCTTTCCTGAACCCATGCTGGCTGGGCTTGATCCCTCGGTTATCCTCTACATGCCATGTGATAGCACTCAGGATGATCTGCTCCATCAGCTTCCCCAGTACCGAGGTCAGGCTGACAGGCTTGTAGTTCCCTGGGTCCTCCTTCCAGCCCTTCTTGAAGATGGGCATTACATTTGCTAATCTCCCGTCAGCAGGGACCTCCCCTGTTAGCCAGGACTGCTGGTAAATGATGGAAAGAGGCTTGGTGAGCACATCTGCCTGTTCCTTCAGTACTCTTGGGTGGATCTCATCAGGCCCCATAGACTTGTGAGTGTCTAAGTGGTGCAGCAGGTCGCTAACCATTTCCCCCTGGATTATGGGGGCTCCATTCTGGTTCACATCCCTATCTTCCAACTGCGGGGGCTGGGTACCCAGAGAACAATTGACCCTGCTATTAAAGACTGAGACAAAGAAGGCATTAAGTAGCTCAGCCTTTTCCTCATCCTTGATCACTGTGTTCCCTCCCCCGTCTACTAGGGGCTGGAGATTCTCCTTAGCTCTCCTTTTGCTGCTAATGTATTTGAAGAAGTATTTTTTGTTGTCTTTTACAGCAGCAGCCAGATTGAGCTCTAGCTTGGCTTTGGCCCTTCTAATTTTCTCCCTGCACAGCCTTGCTACACCTTTGTAGTCCTCCTGAGTTGCCTGCCCCTTCTTCCAGAGGTCATAGACTCTCCTCTTTTTCCTGAGTTCGAGCCAGAGCTCTCTAGTCAGCCAGGCCGGTCTTCCCCGCTGGCTCGTCTTTTGGCACCTGGGGACAGCCTGCTCCTGTGCCTTTAGGACTTCCTCCTTAAAGAATGTCCAGCCTTCCTGGACTCCTTTGCCCATTAGGGCTGCCTCCCAGGGGACTCTCTCGACCAGTCTCCTACACAGGCCAAAGTCTGCCCTCTGGAAATCTAAGGTGGCAGTTTTGCTAACCCCCCTCGCCGCTTCTCCACATATCAAGAACTCTATCATTTTGTGATCACTCTGCCCAAGACGGCCTCCAACCATCACATCACTCACAAGTCCTTCTCTGTTCGTGAACAAGAGATCCAGTGGGGCACCTTCCCTAGTTGGCTCACTCACCAGCTGTGTCAGGAAGTTATCTGCCACACGCTCCAGGAACCTCCTAGACTGTTTCCTCTCTGCTGTATTGTATTTCCAGCAGACATCCGGTAGGTTGAAGTCCCCCACAAGAACAAGGGCTAGTGATCATGAGGCTTCTCCCAGCTGCTTTTAGAATAGTTCGTCAGTCTCCTCATCCTGGTTGGGTGGTCTGTAACAGAGTCCCACCACAATATCTGCCTTGTAGGCCTTCCCCCTGATTCTTACCCATAGACACTCCACCCTATCGTCACCATCATCGAGCTCTAAACTATCCAGAGACTCCCTGACGTATAGGGCTACCCCACCACCTCTCCTGCTTCACCTATCCCTCCTTAAGAGTTTATAGCCATCCATTCCAATAAACATCCATTCCAATGTTTATTTCCCTTCTGTTTATAGTTTATAGCCATCCATTCCATGTAGTTCCAAACATTTTGGAACTACAGCATGTAAATTACAGAGACAGTACCATTGTAGGGGAAGAAGGGGTAAAGGAGGAGATATTAAACTGGAAATACCCTAAAGACAATTATTTCATTTTGGAAGGTGGTTGCTTTTTCCTGATACTAAATAAGCATAATTACAGCTCCCACTGACTTTTAAAAATGTATTCACTTTTATTGGGATAATAATATTTTGAACCTACTTCACCTTTCATACCAGAATCTCAAGGCACTTACTGAACACAAAATGAACATGCCTAATGCACCCTTTTTGAGGTGGTTAAGCTCTATTATTCTTCTTTGTAGATAAATTGAAGCACAAAACGATTATAGAGTTTGCCCAATCACACATCAAGTGAGTCCCGGATCTCAGAATAGGACCTGGAGGCCCATCATGCGACTGTCTTGCTATTGTGTAACTATTAGATTTTGTTCTTTTTAAAAAGCCAAAAGAAAGGAAAATACATACAGCATAATCAAATTCTGAATCATATTTCAGCAAATTCAGGAATAAAGGGCTGATGATGAACAGTATATTTTTCTCCTTGCTCTACTGAATTATTTTCAATGTTTGCTCCATTTGTACTTCTTTTATAACTCTGACAGCAAATTCTTTAGAAAGTGACCACTTTAATGCAATTTACATCATTCTTTTGATGTGTTTTTCTTTGTCCATCAAATCTATGCCTTCTGATTCACTTCCTGACTCACACAGTTTTACACTGGTGTCACTCTATTGAAATCAGTTTTGTCTGGGTGGGATTCTACTGCTTTTCAGTGAAAAGTTGCATTTACTTGCCCAAAATAGAGTCTAAAGAGAGATGGTGGGGGAAGATGCAGGAAAAGAGGTGGAAGAGAAGAGAAATGTCCTTGTATCATATTCAGGGATTTTCAATAAATTGTTAACAGGGAAGTATTTGTAGACAAGAATTTGGTTGCTCTGAGGAGCTGACTTCAAATTCAGGTCACATTAAGGTCAAAAATGGCTTGCTGGACACCTGAAAATATGATTATTTGCATTACACAAGCACAGAAGCCTCAAGAATCCATGATTCCTGCCAATGCATAGCAGGCAGTCCCTGTCTCCAGGAGCCTGACCCCATGAGTAGGGCACAGAAAAAAGTCAGGAAACCTCTGGTGAAGTTTGTACCTCAGTTTAGAAATTGCTTATGGTTTTGACAAATAGATGAAAAAGAAAGCACAGAACAAAGGAAATAGCATCCCACACCTAAGACTGAGAACTGCAATTGGAAGAAATTCTGCTTTTTCCAAAGGTTACCCAGGACGTGCCTTTCAAAACACAGATCACCTGAAATCTAATCTGCTGACCTGAGTCCAAGGCTTCCCTAGATCTTTGTCCAGTTCCTACATCAACTCTATTTCTAGGAACTCCATGGTTACATTCAAATAAGAGCACACTATGTACAAGTGATGGTGTCAAAACTGGTAAGAAACCTGTGAAGCCTGTGGGCCCATCCCCACTCTGTTCCTTTCTCCGGCTACATTCAAATTCAGCTGCAGATAATAAATACTTCCTCTAGCTGAGTCCAGAGTGATAAAAAATCCAGCTGGCAAGAAACTACATAACCCTGCTCTTTTTATCTTCCCCAGGTCTTCCTTTGAAAGGTCAGCAGCTACAGAAGTCCAGCCCCTGCACTTGCCAAAGGTCCATTTGGAGGGAACGACCTTCAGCTTTGAATTGCAGTCCTGCTGTTGCTCACAGTGTACAAGTGAAAGGATGAATGGCTGCTGGCAAGGCCTTTCCTCACCGGTCATTCCACTGCTGGGACTCAGTCCTCCTCCTAAAACTAAAGGCAGCCTGGTCCTTTGCAGTGGCAATGGGAAGGGAAGCACCAGCCTCCTCTCAGCCAAGACTTAAAATCTGAACTTCTCTGCATCAGCAGAATTTGCCTGTGACCCCGTTTTGTGTCCCCATGAAATAAAACTCTGAAACCAGATAGCTACAAACATTGCTTTCTGGTTCCCTCCAAGGTTGTCTTAGTAGGCATGTGCTCATTTTTAAACTGAATGAAGTCTGCAAAGTGAGGGAGAAGAGGTCCAAGGAATCTCGGATGGGACAGAGTTGTGGTATTTTCAGATGTATAGAGCTTTGGTGAGCAGAGTTCTTCCTCTCTGTCTTTGCAGGAAATTAATTTTATTTGTTTAAATAGGTTTGAGGAGAGATTTGTAATAGATAGTTCAGATATGGGTAAAATTAATACCTGAGTCTCATTTACACTGCTTTGACTCTTCTCTAACTTTAAAAAAAAAAATACCTACATCAGTGGGAGTTAGCCTGAACCATCCACAGAAAAAACTTCCTAACCCTGCTCCACCAAACTTTAATCCTACACACTTTCTAACGTGGAGTTCAAGTCCATGCTTGTAATACCCATTTTGTAGTGAGACTGCAAGCAAAGCTGCTCGAGTTCTGTGCACTGGTGTTTTTCCATGCTTACATCAGAAGGAAAATAAGTCTTGCAAAAAATAACAAGTGAAAAAAATCCCTAAGAGAGTCATGAAATGTTCCTCAAGACACACATACATGCAGAGGTGAGAATGAGCATGCAAATGTACAAGCATGTTTACCACCACAGATGTGAGGTTGTCAGATTTAACTGTAATGTGAAGCCTTGCTCTAATGAGAGCTAGTGCCCTCAGTGCTGAAAGCACAAAATAAAGAGGCTTTTGTGCAAGTGGGAAAAAAAAAAAATCAGATCATACATCATCATCCAAAAAATTCCAATATTGAACATAAGGCTGGCACAGCAGAGTATTTAAGAAAACTGAAAAGCTTTGTAAACATTTTCACAGGAGATTAGGATCTCTGCTACCACCATGATGCTAGTAACAGTGAAACACAAGATTGGTTTGCAGTGAGTTAGTCATATCAGCAGTCACAGAAGACATTAAAAAGAACAACTGCTGGATATTGGTGGAAATGTTCCCAAGGTCTTGATTCAGGATGAATTCTAGCATCAGTGTTTGTTAATCCACAATTTCATATTAGAAGCCCATGACGCACTGATCTTTTTCATGTTATTCAATACACTACAAATCAAGCACCATTAAACATGGACGGAAACTGGTGATGGTAGTGACAAGAATTTCAGTGGTTTTGTACTTAAGCAAACATTAAAATTTTAATCAAATATTTAGCATTTTCAATCAACTCAATATTATTCATAATGATTATTTGTCATCATTCTGCTCTTTTAACCATACAACCGAAGAACAGAAATAACATATGATCTCCTACTTAAGGAGAACTGAGCCTAGTTAAATTGACTAATTCAAAGGCAATGCATCTCAAAACATTTTTAAAGTTCACACAAGCAGTTCCAAATTAAAAACAAGCAAAAAAACCCCACCAACAATAATCATTATTATGATGTCTTCAGTGATTTTTTTCAGTGCTGAATAGTCATTAAAAGTTTGAGGATCTTTATCAATGTCTATGTTTTTTTAAAAATAAGTGAACAAATCTCTAACTGCTGCAACAGCACTTAACCCAGTGGATCCAGGAAGGACTCCCCGTACTGTAAAAGCTGGCAGGGCTTTTTCTGTGAGATTTCCTGAAAACAGCTCTCCACCATGGTTTGAGCAATCTAAATTTGGTAACATTGTAATAACGCTGTGAAGGCACGAGTTGGGGAGGAATTCTGCAGAGGGATAATGTGATAAAGGCAACAGTAAGGAGTTTCTACGAGTGGATGGATGTCTTATTTTCTGTCAAAATGGATACTTGCATTGCTAATGAGGTTTCTGTTACTGTTTTCTTAAAGATAATCTCAGAAAGATATCTATTATTATTATAAATCTAAATAAAGAAAACTAATAGCATATCATGAATCAAGGCTCTACTGGGCACAGAATGAGTAATACTTTTTACAAATGGACCAGATGTTTACAGGCCTCAGATTTGTGTGCATACACTCGGGTTTCTAAATCTTCCTGCATATTCTGTGGGCTCAGTATTCATAAGCAGTAGGAATATGTTATTTAAGTACATCAAGCTTAATTCTGAAGTTGTTAATCACACAAAAGTTCAGCATCAGCATTCCCATAGTAAGAGCAAAAAGCAGAAGAGCTGTTTCTTATATGCTCTTACCATTAGAAGGCACTTCACAATGATAGAAGATGTCTCAGGTTTCACTCTGCATTACAAACCTTGGCCAGGTTCAGTAAAGATAAACTAAGTGAGAAGTAAACCAAAAACAAAAGAAAAAATGATTAGTGCACATTATTCTCTATCTTGTGTATATGACCCAGTCAGCCTGAAATACTAGGTAGCTTTAAAGTTTCCCCACCATATTAAATTAACTATGCAAGTTTATAAGCAACTAAATAAGGTATTTGTAGTACAAAGTGCTGCTTGCTAGCTGGCAAGAGTTATTTGTGCCTATTAGCACAACTGTGATAGCCCACTTGCACTGTGACCTTGCCTCTTTCCTGCATCCTCCCCATAATTAATGCAGGAATTACCTGCATCTGTTTTGCACTTCACAAGAGGAAAGGTAACAGCAACCCAATTGCCCTCTACTGTTACACAGTATAAGCAGCACTCTGTTCAAACATGCCAATTGTACGCTCGTCTGCATGGCACAAATCTTGTGCATGTGTTTAGGAAACCAGCTGGTATTTCTAAACAGTAGTCTTGATGACGTAATTGCTGGATAACAGGGAAGCATCCTGAGGGGCTGCCAATAGAAATTGCCCTTAATAGTTTGTCGCTGCATTGTGGTTTCCTTTTGGATATAACTCCATCACATCTGTCTCCTGTGGCATGAAAAGAGGAGGCAATAATGTGATTACTATGACTGTATCCATCCTCACTTAAGTACCTGGCAAAGTAATCAGGGCTTTTGAGATGGTGACCACAGGAAGTGTCTCTCTATCAAAAAAAAGCTTCTGTGTTCTTGATACCATATAATTAAGAAACTGCAAGACTGGGGGATTGTGCAGGATGCTTTGTGCCAGCTGGACACTCAGAAAAAGGAAAAAATAGTAATGGGCTGTGGAAGATTGGGGTTAAGGGACTTGACTAAAACATTTTTGCCTGTGACACAGGCAAAAATAGCATATTGTTTAACAGCAGCTTTCAAGTGCAGAAACTATGGAAGCCAAGTTGTGCAGCTTGCAATCTCCATCACCAACCTCCATGTGTTTTTTTATAACTTTCCATCTTTTTTTTTTATTTTTAGCCTTACTCCACCCACTTTTGAGTGCTCCGGAAATAATATCTGAAGACAGTTAGTGTAGGTGTTTGATAGTTTAGGAATGGCCTACTAGGTTTTCAATTACATTTCAGAGCAGCAAAATAAGGTCAGGTCCAGAAAATATGAACAGGTGAGCATCAACAGGGACCAAGGAGACGGGAGTTGTTGGTTCTGTACTTGATCCTCATCAGCTGCTGTGAAATGAGCACCTAAAGCCTTAGCAAAGAAGGCACAGAAGTAAATCTTGGTATTGTGGTAAAGCAGAAATCTTCTTTTAAAGTGCTGTGATCGCCTGGCAGTGAGGTCAGGAGAAATGTAGCACTGAAAAAATTAAAAAATCCCTTTCTAAAGTCAGCAAATACTGCCATGCTTTGTGGCTGCAGCTTTAGGTGAAAGGCTGTTTTAGGTTGGGATTACACTTTGGGGAGGAAAAGAACAGGTCTGATCTCCAAAGCAGCTGGCACCTAGATAAAACTCAGTAAAATTTTCATTTCAGATGTTCTCAAGGAAAGGACTTAATCTCTGTATATAAAGGTTGGTAGTTAAGTGGGTATAAAAAGGGTAATAAGATCATTACCATGAACTGTGGAAATCAACTTGTTATGTGTTCTCTTCCTTAATTTTTATTTTTTTTTTTAATATTTCTCTTGGCCCTTGGAATGATTTGTTTCCTTTCAACACTAGTATTTCTAAAACTAGTGTTTCCACACTAGTGGCTCATACACAGATTTTGAAAAACAATATCAGCTGAAATTAAACTTCTCTACTAAATTTCAGGGTACAATAGATTACTGCAACCAGCACGTAAAAAAAAATATTTCTGTTCTACAAATGCAGAACTGAGGCATGAGGGTTGCTTCTACATTGTGCCTCTTCTCCAGTGAAATATTATTTGGTGTCTCTGAAAACTGAGCGTGGCTTATTGTAGAGTGAGATAGTAAGTATGAAAAAGCAGGCTGTTTATATCACCAGTTAGCACTGTACTTTTTGGCTGTGTCATTTCTTGATAGCTCTAAGTTCCATCTCCACCTCAGCCCCAGGGCTGATGACTGTGGGCTGCATTTCCTTCTCTGGGCTCCAAAAAAACCCGTACATTTTGCATTCACTTCTCAGAAATTCCATTTGCTTTCAGGATACTAGCATGAGAGCAGGTCAGTCACCTATCAGATCAAAAGAGTTGGTGCTCAGATCATTCCTCATTTTGTTCTGCTAGAGCTTCCACTTCCAGTCACCTCGTGTGAATAATCTGTGAAAACATACGAGAAGGCACAAACAGGTCATTGCTTATAGCTGGCATTCAGGACATATCCAGCAGACAACTCAACAAGTCATATTTACTGTACACTCCTTAGCTGCACACATAAAGAAACTGGATCTAGATCTCTTGCAAAAATAAAGATCCAGGGCCAAGAGGAAGTGGGAACTGGGCCAAGTTCTGAAGAGATAAATCACTTTTTATTCAGCCCACATTATGGCTCCTTTCCCACTGAAATCGGAGGAGGTTTTCCTGTGAAAGCATTAGCTAAATAAATAAGACCTGGAGTGCTCAGCCCCAAGGCTCCTTGGCTACCACCTCATCTTCTCTCCTCACCATCTGTCTATTTCAGGAGCACTGAGCTGACAAGAGAGATCAAATGGCTCACCTAGCCAGCCTAGGAAAGTTATCCTAGCAGTAAATGTCTTTCTCTTTCCTAGCCAAACTGCAAAGGCTTTGAATCTTAACTTGGTGCAGAAAAGGAGGCTGTTTCCCTAAGAAGCATCAGATGACACAGGAGAAGGGCAAGCATCAGACCCAGAACAGCCTGGGATGCTCTCAGCTGCTAAAACCATTTGAAAGAAGTGAGGGGAGCATTGCTGAAAGGGCTGGCCTCAAGCTCTCACATCTTCAAATGGACATGCAGTCATCAGCTTTCCTGAGAGCATGAATGGGAGCCAAGCTAGGACCTTGCCATGGCAACAGCAAGGAAATGATAGACATGGATAGGAACTTAACATAAATAGATTACAAAATCAAGGAGGGCTTCAGAGACTCCATGGATTATTAGGGGAAGTTTAGAGTCTCCCGGCATTTGTTTTACTGTCACTTTTGAAGGATTTTTAAGCATCCATGGATTTCAGAGATGGCCCAGCCAGCCAATTAAAGTTATGATTCATTGCCATGGAGCTTATCATGATGTTCTCATCATAAGTCTGTAGTATCATTCAATGAATGCCTCCAAACTAAGAGGATACACTGATTGACCATAATTAGTACTGCACCATAAATTCATGTAGGGCTTTAAAAACATTAAGAAACAGTATGTCTCCTCCCCAGAGAGCAACAGCCTATAACTAAGCCATTTTCTCAGACACAGCACAAGCATGATTAATTTAGCTAATAGCCAACAAGGACATGCTAATTACTTTTCTCTGACTAATAGTGACCCATATCTCTGAGAGAAAATGCAGTTTTGAGGACAGAGCTAGAAGGAAGATGTGAGCTTGGAAGATGTGGGTTGCACTGCAGTCGCTAAAGAGAGGGCATGCATCAGTGTCACCCACAGAGGAAACTCTATTAGCTGTATTAGGTTATTTGCCATGGGACATCCAAATGAACAGCATCAAAGACAGAAAATGTTGGCCAGCTCTAGGTTTGAGGCTCATATTATAAGAAAAAATAGTTAATTATGATATGTTACAGGTGAGTGAAGGAAGCAAAAGAATCCACAACTGTAACTATTCTCCTCTAGACACCTATACTGTATACACACTTATATAATTTACAGAAAAACCACAACTCACAAAAGTGTTCTGGTTTTGCTAGAATATAATCCAGACAACCCTCAGTAATTTCTGCCTTTTATCAACTCCTTGCTCTTACTAATTTTTTTTTAAACTCGATATTACCACACCACAGCCTTTCTAATCTAAGATAATGGTTTGCCTCTCTCTTTTATTTCCTAGTCCCATATGGCTTCCTGGTGAAGATGCTGATCTTACCCTTTCATCCCAATTACTGTTCTTACAACAGCTGATCCTGCCACTCATTAATTTACACATCGTTGCTTGGCTGAATTCCAGTTTTACCTTACCCATTGCAAGACAACTAGATCAAATTAAATTTTTCTACAGAAAAGATTGAACTAATTCTTGCTCAAGTTCAGAGCTGCAGAATTCCTAGAGCAAAGCCCTAAGGAACTGTGTATAGGAGACATTCTTCAATTTTAAAGATGTTTCTGTGTTCCTCAGTTCCCTGCTTTCCTTCAAAGGTGATTCTCTTTTAGCTTAGCAAGTAGGCTCTTGCAGCTTAGAGTTGAAATTCAGGACCAGTTCTATTCTTAGCTATATGCTTGAGCCTCCTGGGTGCCGGAGGTAGTGTGTGGTGAAAGCAAACTACAAAGACAGAGACCTGTGGTTTATCTGCTCTCTGTCTTGCTTCTTTTTGAAATAGGGTTTAGCAGGAGATCCCACACATAACTACTACTGTGACTTAAGAGCTGAAGAAGAGATGCCTTTTATCTGCAATTAGAGACAAGCATTGAACACTAGAAAGCTTGTGCAAGCTGGAATTTGGCTGGAAGAAATTGCATCTCTGTCAACATAACTAGAGGCTCAGCAGTTTTCTGGTTATTAATGAGCCTCAGAAATCTGCTGGGGCTGATTACACATAACCAATGAAACACCAATGGCCTTCTCAGCTTTCAGTTTCTTGGAAGACTAGATATCCTTTATGCCTGGAGCCATCCAGCCTTCAGCACTTGGTGAAAGCAAAACAAATGTAGCGTGCATACAACCATAACCACATGGCAAGATTATGCCTCTGCAAACTATCCCATCAGATACTCAGATATCACCAACCCTCATGTTTGCTGAAGGCAGAAAGACTGCAGTTTGCAAGCTTTGTTGAATGCTGACGCTACTGGAGTGTGAGAATTTTCCTGCCAGGAGTTTTTTATGAAATCACATTGACAATTTTTTTTTTATTTCTTGATTTAAAAAAAAAAAATGTTTTACAGCCTCTCCAACTGGCTGCGGCTGCCTCATCCTCCTTTCTTCAGAGCTCAAAAGTCCAGGCTCTGGGTTTTTCTCCTCTAAGCACAGAAAAGAAATTTCAGAGCAGATTTGAGAGGCCTCTCAGGGTTTTCCCTTTGCTAATTTATTCTAACTTTATTTGACAACAGGGCTCCATTGGTAGGAGACTGGGCCTTAGTTTTCCCTTACTCCAGTTGTGGAGTTTGCTTAATCCCACAGAATGTGTGCACTACAAAGCTAATGGATTTCTGAACAGTTATTTTATTTAGCTTCATAATACTGAGTCCTCAGGTGTGTTTAGCCCTTTGTGGTCTGAAGTCTTTCTGGCTGAGGCACATCTGCTTTCTCTAAATCAGTTCAGGAGGGTGTTTAGCAGAGTGGTCAGTAATCTCAGTCTTAGACTTCTCTACTGTTTTATCTGCTAAACTCTCAGGGCAAGGACAGTCTACTTATATGTTTGCCCATGCTGGGAAAACCAATAGAGCACTGAGCACAAAACTTTACTAAATTTTCATGCATTGTTCTCTATTTTCTCATTTATACATTTTAGGAATAAATGCCTGGGGTACAATATTCAGAGCCACTGGCAATCTCATCTCCCAGGACAAGCAAGAACAAGGAATGTAAAGTACCAGTATGGAAGTGGATGCAGATGACTCAGAGGTGCTGGCAAATGCTCCACCATGAGTAAATGAACAGCCAAGGTTGATTTCTCACCTGATTCTTTTTTCAATTGCAATGATCATTAAGCAGTGAATGAATTAATAAAATCAATGTCATGTGTGGAAATGGCCCACCAACAGGGAAAAAGGGAACTACATTCTTCAGTCCTTTTATTTCCAAGGAGTACTTGAAGCCCACTATGATCAGACAGAAAGGACATTGTTTCAGTAATAGTGGATTGCAAACATACTGAGCAAAAGATTATATATTAATCCAAAATATGCAACCCTTACATATTAATCCAAAGGAGATCAGCCTTCAGTTATTACAGATTTAAGAACTGTGTAGCGCAACGCAGCAGTCCTCAGTCTTTTCTGTAGAGGTCAGTGGTTATCATAAAAAATAGCCAGTTGTTTGGGGTTTTTTTGACATACTTATTTAACACTGTGATTTATCTTCAATACATAAGGATCAGGGTGAGCACAGAAGGTTTAGAGAAGATCCAAAGGATCATAAAGCTAAATTTTTACCATGGGATAATTTAGGTTAATTTTCTCAGTGGGATTTCCATCTCAAATGACCATCCCAAGAAAATGACATACACTTGTCAGACTGAATTATCTTACTGGTATAAAATCACACAAAATAAAAAGAAAATCCCCAAAGAACCTTGAAAAGGATTGTATATATTTTGATTTTTTTTCCCTAAGAATTCTCCCATGTTGAAAGAAGATTGGAAAAAATTATGTGCTTCTCAGCTGAAGTTCGGCTTTCGAAAGCCCAGTGTCCCAAGAGGTTGTTTATAGGTGGCCAGCACTTTGAATTGGAGGGAAAAAACATTATCTAAGTAACTTTTGTTAGAAGTCAAATGCAAGGTATTTTTAAGTTCAGAATTATGAAAAACTTCTTTGATTGAATGGGTTGCCTGATTCAGGAAGTTTCTTATTTTTGTTAGACCAAGCCCTTGGCTGTTATAAATTAATGTAGCTCTGTTTATTCTGATGGAGCTGGATGAACAGTGACCACTGGAAGTATTGACTGGACCACAGTGTAAAGCTGAGGAATCTCATGGCAAATAATCTGATCCAGAAGAGTGTTGCTTAGAGTAAAACCAAAGAAAGAGGTACAAATTTTTCTCAGCAGTCTTTATACTTCTCCTATCTTACTGATTGATTGGAGAGCAATTCAAATCTAAATCAGAGCATCAGTCAAATGAGGCTGGAGTAAATAATGTTCCTGTGGCCATGTATCAGAAAAATTTAGCTTGTTTCCAAGCCTGTGCCTTTACTCTAGCTATGCACTGCAGATTAAAGGCTGTGCAGGAATCATTTTTCAATACACTTTCCGTCAATGGATTCCTTTTCTGACTACAGTGTTATTCTGGATTGGGGAGGAGGAGGGAACAGAAGGAATAAAATCCATTAGAATATAGCATGCTTTTAAAACTCTCACTTTAAAAATTAAGTGCTTCTGAAGCCTACAGCTACACTGGTGTTTCATGGGCTGGGTGTTAACACAGAAGCCCTTAATCACAGATTTCAGTGCAGGTAAAGAAAACCTTTGCAGGGACCAAATCACTTACACACCACTATGGGGATGGAGAGAAAAGGTTGGGTCCAGGCCTGTCATATCTGAGAAAGTGCTCTGATTGCAGAAGATAAAAGGTCAGTTATTGAAACCTATACTGAAAGCAACAGTCTCTCTCAGCCTGCTCTTAAAGCCCAGTTGTGTGCAAAGTATTAGGAAACATTTTTGTTTTACATGCAACAGATGGGGAGAAAAGAGATACTACAGAATAGGAAGTTGACTCTACATTCCTAGAAAATTGTCTTGGTGAGGGGTAAGTTTTCACTGTGGGTTTACACATCCTTATAACTTACTTCCCCAAAATACCAGTTTAATTTTCTTTCTGTCTTTGCTGATTTTTTATTCTCCTTTTCCTCCTCTCCTCAGCTTTAATCTGAAAATTTGTCCATAACAGGTTTTTATTTTTTTAAAGATGAGTAAATGAAAGCTCATCACTTCCTTTCCACCAAAGCTTCCTTCTCACAGTGAAATTCTGTCACACCACATTTTAATAAGCATGATTGTGCAGCCCTTGTGAGGAAGGAGAAATCGGAAAGAGAAGAAAGCAAAAAACTCTCAGTGATGAGATTAAAATAACACAAGGAAATATATTTTATTCAGAATCCTGTGCCAGCTTTAGCAGAAGCTCTTCCTGTACATTCCCGTCTTCCACGCTGCATTTAGATTGGGCATAAACCATACAGAATTGCTACCTGATTAAAAAGGAAGTGTGATTTATTTGTACACCAAGGGTGAAGTAGTGGGGTACAAGTCACATTTAGACTCATTTAGGCAGTGCCACTATCACTGTCCTGAGATAGGTCAAGGTAGAAAAGATTAGTGTGTCTCATCGGTAGAAGGGAACACTGGGGTGAATCAATTGGAGGACATCCAGGACTGATAACCATTCACTCATTGTGAATCAGGAAGGGCGTCATCCAGGAGCTGGGAACTGCATGGGAATAGCTGGGATTCACTTGGGATCAGGAATCAGGGCTCCACTAATCTTATATCCACCAGGGAATATGTCATAATACTTCTGCTAGAGGAAACCAAAAACTTTTACTATGAAAAATAGCTACTAAATTGTAGGGATTTGATAAGAACCTGTGGAAAGAGCCAAGGTGGGGTGCTAGGAGAAAATACAAGTATTATTGGATTTCAAGGTCATTCTGAGGAGTTCATTTAATAAGTACCTATGTTTCATGGAGACATAGGCAAAACCATCAAACTGATAGCTACTTTGTATGGTGAGGTAGGAATACCCAGAGAGTGGTTATGAATAAATCACCCCCTGAGACAGAGAAATTCTCAGGACCCCTTGTTAAAATATAGGTTGTTCATCCCTCTGCAAAATCATGCCTTTTATTAGAAACAAGGAATAATGCATAATAATGGAAGAAGAAACTAATGTGTTTTCTAACAGGTCTGACCTTACACCTTTACTTACATTAAATCTGAGCTGCAGTGATGGCACCTGCAGCATTGCACTAATACGCTACTGTACTTTGTTTACTTGGACGAAGGCAGTAGCACCATGAAGACTGTTAGACTCCTGTGTGGGTTTATGCCTCTTTCTTTTCTTCTTTTTGTCTTTTTCATTAAACATGTAGTGAAGGAATTAATATATCAGAGCTACAGGTTAAATTCAGGCGTACATGTATGAAGCAAGTGACTGCAAACCTCCACACACTGATCTCTGCCAGTGCACTTCAGCCTTAATTTTAGTGCCCACTCCCCTGCTGTTCTGCACATGCCCATCTCCTACTGCTCATCTCCACAGACACCTGACTACACATCATGTGCTGCTTCTTCACCTCCCTCCCAAATCTCCAGCTGCCTTCTAAATCCTCTCTCCCTCCTCCCTTTACTTCTCATACAAGTTATTCCTGGCCAGCACATCACCCTTCTTTACACTGATTTCTCATCCCTCCCCCTTGCCATCATGATAAAACCATAGTTTAACAGAAGTCAGTGAAATCAGTAAAGTAGAGCAAAGATTTGTTTCACAATATTCCATTATTAGATTAAATAGTGAAGATAAACATTTGGGAAACGCAGACAACATTTTTACAAAGCATAATTTTGTACTTAAAATACATGACATAACAAAAAATTAGGAATGTGGCAATGAATAAAAACAAAATGAGATGAGCACAGAACACTTTTAATTCCTAAAGAAAGGATGAAACAAGAATTTGAAAGATGAAGGGTTATTATTAAAGTAAAAATCTCAGAATGTAACTACTGGGATATTGGACCAGAATAAACAGTGACGTAACAGAAAGGGTCACCAAGAGTTTAGAGACAAAAATCTGACCAGGGGCTTTTCTGAAATATTTTTGTTATTATTACCAGACCTACAAACCAGAAAACCTTTCAGATTTATTTCCCACTCCAAAAAAACCCTCTCCAGACACATTTTCTTATCTGTCTTTATAAAATCTCTTAAATGAGAGTTTCAAAAGTTACTAATACTTTGATTTAGAGATGAGCAACTGAGACATTTTAGTGGACAGAAGCTGATCACTTCACTGAATTCTAGATAGTTTGAATGCCTCATAATATGCCAAAAGTGTAATCTATTAACTTAAAGTTACTATCTTACCTTTGGATTTTTGGGGATTCTTTCTAAGTTTAGGATAATGTCCTAAAGTCTTGGGACCAAACCCTTGGTTGTTTAGAATCACACCATCTCTACGGTACATTTTCCAGGAAAGAATTTTTCCTTGAATATCAAACTGTTTGGAGCATGAATCTTTTTAAGGAAGGTGTCTCTGTACTTTGCACATTTACTGTACACTGTGAATGTTCATGTTATTGACAAAGTGCAGTCTATGAAGTCCATGCAAAGTACTAGATAAAGATGATTTTACGACTTTTCCTTTCTTTAGCTCACTGATTTCAGCCGTCTTACATCACTTGTTGCCTCTGTGTAAGTGCCTCTAATGCTGACTCAGTACCTGACAACTAGTTTTAACTTCGGTTGCTGCCAGCTAAGCAAACCAAATTCAGTAACAAATGTGAAATCAATTGCAGTTAAGGACACATTTTGCAAAGATGAACAAATAGAGCAGGAGTTCAGCAGCATCAAGGGGTATGCAAACAGAAGTAGATGCAGGAAGTATGAGCTGGGGTTTGCTCACTCCAATGTAAAGCAGGAGTAAGTCTCTGGGTGAGTGGAGTTTTTATAAAAGCAAGATCTGAATCAGCCCCTTCATCTCAGGGAGGCAAGCATTTAAGATGCTGGTGGCTGATGGAATAGTTACCAAGGTTTCAGTTATGATAAAGGTGAGTAATGATTTTTTTGTCATTCTTCACAGACTATCTTCATATCTTCCTCCATCCTGTCAAAACAAGAGAGCTGCTTTTCCACATAGCACCCAAATGCCTCAGTGCTTTAGTAAGAAAGGAATATGAACCCATGCCACTCTTCTGTCAGCCCGTGAAAAGCTGGCTCCGGAGCATGTGTGGGTTTACGTGGTGGAGCTTTTGGCTGCTGTTAATAACAGCAGCAGGAAGCCCTGAATGGCATGTTCTGTCAACAGCAGGCCCCTTAATAACTGCCAAGGGTTTTTACCCCTCCCATCTCCAGCTGTATTTTATGTGGACTGACAGGAAGAAATCACCTCTTTCACCTTTTCTCACAGCCTAAATGGAAATGAGTGATAAAATATTCATGAAAAGGGGAGAAAAAAAGGAGAGAGAAAAAAAATCTCAAGTTATAATAATGTTAATAAAACAGTCAAAAGAAGCGAATTCAGGGAAGGCAGAGATAACAGCATGTACCTTATCTCAGCTGCCTCCTGGTCTGGCTTGTCCACATGAATGTACAGAGTGATGGAGACTGAAAGAATAATGCTAAGTACAGTCAAGCTCTGTGCCACAGAGTATGAAACAGCAGCAAAACACTGGGTCGGTGATACTGCCTCTGAAGCTGTCTCCAGCCCACACCTGCACCTCTTACAGAGGAGATGCCCTTTGACAATTCTCTAGATGACAAAATATTGCAGTTACGTCTTTGAAAAAGTTCCAGTTGTTGAAGCTGCTCTGTGGGAAATGGTGCACAGAAATTTGTAGCACAGTGATAATGTCATGTAATCCTCCAGTTTATAGGAGGATCTTGGATGAAAAGTTGTTTCAAATCCCAGCTGGAAGGTAAATATGTGATATATGTAGCAAGGTAAATCTCTCCTTTCTCAGTCAGTAAATTGGTGTTAACATCAGTGCAACATTGAAGTTAATAAGTGCACTGAAAGATTAGGTGTCCTGCATGTGTTATGTGAGTTGATTTAAATTCGTTCATTCACATAAAATTTACAGATTAATACATTAGTTTTTCATAAATAGACCGCATAACACTTTAGATCTTTGGTTTACACAAAGTCTGTCTACAAATAATTGCTCCTTAGAGTCTGACATAAAATTACAACAGGAACTCTACCTTTTTGAAAAGGCTTGAAACTTGGCATTGACATGTGGGCAGAGGTGTTGACACGTGTGCAGTAGAAATTTTGCCAGGAAACCTACCATAACAGTAAAATAGTCAAGTCCCTAGTTCAATATGCATTTGTTAAGAATTTGGTGGCAAAGTCTCTCAAGTTTTCATGCACAGTGAGCATGCTGTCAGCTCACAAATCCCCCATATCACTGCGGACAGCAGGGAGAAGTGCACACCTTCAGAGCAGCTGAGCCTGTTTCAGGGTGAGCAGCGCTTCCCCTGGCACTGCGCTTCCATGTTAGAAGCTGTTACGATGTAAGGTGCTGGATTTGAAAGTAAGAACACTTTTTCTCTTTTTCTCCTTACTCTTATTATTTCTACCCCTGAAGCCCATGAAGAAAGGAGGAAAAAAGAAAGTAATGCAATTAGGCTGAGAGAGCTGTGATACCTTACATGGACTGGAAGGTGGAGAAAAGGTAAAGAGAGGGAAGCTGCTGGAGGAATTGGGAACTGAAGAGTTCAGGCTTGGAAAGGGAAAAGCAGAGTCTGTGTAACTATTCAGCCCCTCAGCAGTGTTGTGCTGTCAGCAATAGCTTTGAAATCCACACTCAGAATGGGTCTCAGAGGCGAGAAAACCACAAAGCAGACAATAGTGGATACCAGCAGATACAGAAGAGGTCAATGCCATGAATATGAAGGATCTAGTTGGACATTACTGTTTTGTTTTCCTGACAAAGGCCAATTTGCGGAACGGAATATCTTTCGCAGGAACAGGACTTGCTTTCAGAGGGTTCTCACAAAGCAACAAGTTTGGGGAAAAAAGCTTCAAAATGGTAGATGCCCATACCGACCTTTTCAAAATTGAAAATCTTGGGTTTACGTCATGTAACAAGCTTTCATTTGAAAATGCAAGCTAACTGTGATTAAGAGACTGAAATGATCAGAAATAAAATGAAACACTTCAAAATTATATAAAAGCGTGCTTCAGCTGAATAGGAATCATGCATTTAACTTTCAGTCTATGAAAAATGTGACATTTCAACTTCTAAGCCCTATTTGTGGTGAATATTTTATTTTAATTGGGACAATTTTCCTAAGTGGAAAAAAAACCATCTGTTTCCCCCTCCTTCCAGCTGCGGCTTTGCTCTTTCGCATTTCTGTGCTTCAGATCTATATGAACTGGGTACCATTTCAATGGGAAATAAGGGAGGATGGAATTCAAGGGCTTCATTTGCTTTTTTAGCAGGAAAATCCCTCTATTAAATGTTATGGTCATAAAATCAGGGGCCCATAATACATGAAATGCCAGAATTTGAATGTCCTTGCAGCCTTAACTCAGCTATCTTCTGCTTATACACTACAATGCAGTTTTTCTTTTTATGATCACCTGCTTCTTTCCCCAGAGCTGCATACCACATAAACAGGTATTTTCTGAGTGAACAGGTTTTTCTTATTGTACATTATCACCATCGGTTAACATTTTTGCTTTGACACTTTGTCTGGACTGATGCCCTAAGGTCCTATTTAAGTAGCCTTTCTTTTGAAAGATGGCTATTTGCTATTTGCTGTTTGTATCCTTTCTAGGACTCTAAAATCAAAAGGTATCCTGAAAGAATAACATTTCCTTATGTTTACACTCTACGATCATCAGATTTACCTTTGAGCTCTGATATTTGAATTGCAGACACTAATCCAGCTGCTTATGTTTTCATCTCATGCAATTAAAGGTACAAGCCAACAAATTAAGTAACGGTAACAAAAGAGGCTTGATTTTGGCTGCAAAAGAAGGTGGCCACACCATTTTGTTGTTGTTCTGCAAACCTCCAGGACAGTCACCTAACCTGAGCCTTAGCTGTGGTAGTTGCAGTCAGCATCAGAATAGTTTTGCTTTGAACTTCTTTTTCTTTTGCTTGGCCAGTAGTGTCAGGAAACTTCACCTTCCTTTTATACTCCAAAGGGATGAAATATCCAAGAAGAAATCCATAAAATGCACATCCAAGAGAAGCAAACAGACTTTTCAAGTAACAATAAACCAGAGTATTTCAAACAAAAGAATCAAAATACACAGAAATATGTGTCCTGATGGTGGGAAAGATTTTACATAGCATTCTCACAACATATATATATACACACCCACCTCTTCCTTCACCAGTTCCTTTCTCCAAAACTAAGCTGTATTTCATTCAGGTTGTTTTGGAGGTTTCCAGATAACATTGCCCACAAATCCATCTGCATTTGGAATGCAGCGGTTCGTGAATGACCTTTTTGTTACATTCACTAAGCAGGATCTTGATCCAAGCAGATTCGTTGGCTTGGGCTCACTCCACCTCCCCCTGTGCTTTGAACAAACCACTTCCCCAGGCTCAGAGGGCCATAACTTTGGTTGTTTGAAAAACTCATTTAACACAATTGATTGTAATATTCTCTTTCTCTTTTCCCCCCATCATAACTTCCTGATTGCTGTTCATCTGTACCAGATGTGTGCTTTACATTTCCAAACTATATAAACATATTGCCCCAAATGGTTCTCTCTTCTTTCCCGTCTGCTGTATATTTATATTTACAGTAGCAAGCTAACTTGTATAGTACAGCATACATTTAACTACAGGTCTGGAAAAGCAATGGGGAATTCCTCTCTTAGAGGTGCAGTTTTGCCATCTGTAGCCATATCAGTCCTGTCTTCAAAAACATCTGACTATGTAAGCTACACAAAGCAGCCTTAGATAGAGCAGCCTCCAAGGAAAATTTGAGGTACTGCAGAGAGTAATTGTACTGACTAAACAGATGGCACCCTTTGCTCTGAATCAGTCCTAAAGCCACACGCTACCATGGTGCAAGGGTGACAATGTCATCCTGGGGGACATTCTTCTTCTGAGATAAACATCAGTGACAGTTGAAAATTATCAGTGCAATCTGCTGCTCGGTATAAAACTGGAAGTTTAAGTGGATTTGTGTGTGTGCATGTCTACTTTCTATACCATTATCTCAAGAAATATTAACTGGGAGCCAAAAATATTCAGTGATTTAACAAAAATAAGAACAAATTCTGCAGAAGCCGCCTTCTTCAGCTTTTCCAATCTAGTAAAAAGGGTATGGTGACTACTTTCCTCATCATGAGCAAGATTTTTATGCATTTGCATGTGCAGAAAAGTGATGTGCCTGTCAATCAAGACACTGCCTGTGCATGCACAAAGACCCCGTATAAGTACAAAGACATTTTTTCAATTATGTAGGCTTTAGAACTTATCCTTAAATTCATTCCAGCGTTTTTTACAAGTGTAAGGGAAAATTCTAGTTTGTATGCGTACCTTTGATCCCTGAGCATACACAGATGGAATTTCCATCAGGATGGAAGTTATTTTAGATTAAAAAAAGATCAGATATTTCCCTTTGACAGAGGGTATGTTGTGTCTGCATTGCCAAATCTCTTGGTTTTAATGTGCATCTAGTGTTCTCAAAATTCTAGCTCCTGGATTTATGGGATTATGCTAAATGCTAAACTAAAGCATAGCAACATGTATCTCATATGAAATTTCCCCTCTTTTGCATGACTCTGAGACCTAGTGTATCACCTGGCACCAACACAATAAAATGTGATGGTTCATCAACTTGGGTTATTGCTGAGAAAGAGCAGTAGCATTGCAGGGTCCTGACTAGCCCAGCCACACTACTTTCAGTCTGGAGGAAAGAGCGGGGTAGCAGCTGTTGAAGCATACATTTTTGACTGAGACAATTTTGTCCTGAGAACTCTAAGCTGCAGTTCCCCCACCATTGGTCTCTCTTTTTTCGCTTTTATGCCTTTAAATTTTTTCAAAGGTAGGAAAAATCATCACATTCCCAATTCAGAACTGAAAACAAAAATAACTTTTTACTGCTTAGAATTGCTTAAGAAAATAAGAGGCTTTAACAGTTATCTTTCTCCAACAAAAAGCTCTCCAATAGTATTTAATATATTTGTTCTCCAAAAAAAACTGCATTTCAATTTCTAGTTAAATTACATCCTTGTTTTGGTTCTTTTTCTCTTGTGCAACTTAACACATTTTCAGTCTTGGCACAAGTGCTGTTTTTGTTATAGGATTAAGCATACTGAGGTATCGTCTCAAAACCCAAGGCTTCAACATAGTACAATAATAGAGCTAGACAATGCTTTTCATTTTCTAGGCCCATTTATTCCATCAAAATTCACACAGTATCGTGTGTGCCTCTGTGTGTGTCTCTACTTCTGTGCCTTCATCTCTTGAATCCATAAGTTGTTCTGATCTGGAAGCAGAACACAGCAGCTGCAGGAAAAGGTAGGTTGTAGGGAAGAGAAAAAACTTCTGTAAAAAATACATAACAAAAGCCCTGTCCTGGTTTCAGCTGGGATAGAGTTTATTTTCTTTATAGTGGCTGGTATGGGGCTATGTTTTGTATTTGTGCTGAAAACAGTGTTGATAATACAGAGACGTTTTAGTTGTTGCTACACTGGCCAAGGACTTTTCAGCTTCCCATGCTCTGCCAGGTGCACAAGAAGCTGGGAGGGGGCACAGCCAGGATAGTTGATCCAAACTGACCAAAGGGCTATTCCATACCACATGACATCTTGCTCAGTATATAAAGCTGGGGAAGAAGAAGGAAGGGGGGGATGTTCGTAGTGATGGCATTTGTCTTCCCAAGTAACCATTATGCGTGATGGAGCCCTGCTTTCCTGGAGATGCCTGAACACCTGCCTGCCCATGGGAAGGAGTGAATGAATTCCTTGCTTTGCTTTGCTTTGCTTGCGTGCGCAGCTTTTGCTTTCCCTATTAAACTGTCTTTATCTCAACCCTCGAGTTTTCTTACTTTTGCTCTTCCGATTCTCTCCCCCATCCCACCAGGGGGGAGTGAGCGAGTGGCTGCGTGGTGATTAGTTCCCGGCTGGGGCTAAACCACGACAAGCCCAAATGTTAGGAAAGCTGTATTAACTCATGAGCGTTCTGCACTTTTGATTGGATTCCTATCACGTCCTCTCCATGATTGCCATAGAGTTTTACGTGTTGTTTTTGAATAGGTGCTTTATATCATTATGGATGATGTATTTTAGTAGTAGGTAAAGAGGCTGCCACAGAAATCAAATAATTAATTTGCAAATTTGCCACATTCCCTACCTGTAGGTAAAGTGAGGGGGTTTTTATAGCTCCTTCATTTTGTAGAAATATTTGTGAGAAATACTAGAAAGTGAAAAATGGGGGGGGGAGAAACTGCTTGGTTAGCTTAATGGAGATTTCTGTTGTCAAGGAATTTTATCATAAACCACAGACCAAGGATTATTTGCTGAAGCCATCTGAATGTGAGATAATTGTAAGCCTCTCACAAACAGTACCCAAATAGAAAAAACAGAGAAATTTTATGAGATCTAAACACAAACCGTACTGAATTATTGCACAGTTTAGGAATCGATATGTCAGGAAAAATGCACCCAAAGATGCTCACAGAAGAAACTGCAATTTATTGGGGTATTTTTTCTAGGAACATGAGCTAAAACAGGGGGAAACCAGCCTACAGATATTTCCCAGAGACATGTTCAATTTTGTCTGCATAGAATTACACCCTGTGAATATTCTGACTGTCCCTGTGGCTCAGCGATAATTCCACCAGCTTCTACACACCCTCCTGCGTGCTCTTGAGAAAAAGTTTTCAACCAGTTAGGACACTTACTAAGAATTGGAGACATTCAGCACTAATAAAGCCCCGCGTGTAGGCTCTATGAATCTGCCTTTCATGCACATCTGCGTTCCTCTTTGTTACACATCAATTAGCATATTATCAGGAGCACCAAAGGAGAGCTCCAAGAGTGTGGCTTTTTATAGCTTGTATATGTCACATTGCTGGACAGCTGAATTTGTTGGAGCTCCCTATAGATAATGCAAAACCTTAATTTATGTATAGCAATATTCAATTAGATTATGATACAGACTTTATCACCATAAACCTAAGCACTTTAATGAACAAACTCATATTTTCCCTTCCCCCAGAGGATTTATTCTTGTGTTATGTATTCAAGGGTGTCAATAGATGAACACATAAATCAAATCACCTTACATGGCTTAAAATTTAAATCAAACCAAAACAGAAATTTGCTGTTCTGAATTATCTCTATACTCTATACATTGTACTGCATTAAGAAAACAGCTCTCCCACCAGGTTCAGGAAATGGATGTTGTAGTTATCATTCTCACTTTGCACGTAGAACAACAATACACAAAGAGGTGACTCTCAGACCACATTAGCAACTACTTCTTTTGCAATAGGACAGTAAAGAATGTGCAAGCCCTCTATCCAGCTGGAAAAAAAAAGGATTTTCTTTCAAATTTCTTTTCTCCCCAAAGGTGAAGAATGATGTCCTTCCTTACAGGTAATTCTTGCAAGTTCACTCTTGCATACCATCATGTTTCTGTGTTGGAATGTTCCCATAGTATTATACTGAAACACATTTGGAAATGTCAAATTTAGCCTTAAGCCTAGTCTGAGAGACTCAGCTGCTCCTGCTGTCTGTGGAAAGCGATAACCCCTGCTTCCCACCACCTTGGCTTCTGTTCTGAATCACTCTCCACTCAAGCTTTTATCTCTCTCTCTCACCACCTATGACAGAAGGGTCCTGAAAGGACTTGGGATTTAGGCCTACATCCAAGTTTATCCCCGCAGTTTGGGGGCTGTGTCTGACTGGGGGTGGGGGTGTCAAAGATGACTTAGCTGTTATTTTCCATGCCTCTGATCCACATTTGTGCCCCCCTGAGGGTCAGAAGACACAGTTCCAAAGGATAATGGGATTTTCTCAGCTTCTCGAGGAAAGTCTAGAGTTATTTTTAACTATTAGTGATTTTTATTTTAACTATTAGTGTTAAGTTTTTCTCATAATCCAAGATTCTGCAGTACTGATGAAAGAGAGAAGCTAAATCCTGTCCTGTGCCCTTCTTTTTATACATTCACTCTTCAGCAGTATAAAACATCTGTATACTTTGTATGCAGAGCTGAGCAATAATTTATTCAAAGTATTTCACCTCCTCTTCTATTTCTGAACCAACTGTGAGTAACTTAGCATTCAAGTGTCTTTGGAAAATAAATCTGGCAATCATTTCATGGAGAAACTGGTGGAAGTGTGGAATCTTTGAAAAGGGAAAGTGCTAATGCTGTGTCAGCCTCACTGAAGGGGTGCGTGATCTGGGTCACTTCAGTTTAACTATTCTAGTGTTGTTCACGAGCAAAAGTATGCAAAAAATGAGACAGACCTTAATCAGCAAAAAATTAAAGAGTGGTAGAATATTTAATGTTAGTCAACAAGTTTTATTGAAAACTGGTGAAAAAGAAGGATTGGGGTGAGGGAACACTTCTTTGGCTAATAAATGTAAATGCAGAGATGATGTATGTTATATAATTCTGTAAGGGGGTTGACAGTACCGCGTGGAATTCTGATTTAAAATCCCATGATATCCAATATCAGCAGAGCAAAAAGTCAGTGGATTAATAATTAGCTTAGTGACATATCTAAACATGACTGGCTAATAGAGAATTCTTATCAAATGCAGTATCGGTGTCCCCAGTGGGCTTCTGTAGAGGCTTTTACCAAGCCAGATGTTATGCAACTTTTTATTGATTATCTAGAAGAAACATGAAGCTCTTGATGACTAAATTTTCAGATTACACAATGATAAGCAAAGCAAGAAATAATGAGAAGCCATTTGTATCATACAGTAAGATGGACACTGATAGAATGGACTGTAGAAAGTCTGAAGTCTATATAGATCGACAGAATATGCCTCAAAGGTGTGACGAAATCAGCTGTAGTATTTACTCTTCAAAAGTTTGATTTTGAAGAAGAGATCTAAATTAGCTATATCTCCTCAGGGAAGAATGAGTTCATATAATCTGTCTATTTTTGCAAGCCCTAAATATACGAGAACTGTAAAATTATTTAAAGCAATCTGTTTCATTTCTGTTTATACCATACCATTGTTTTCTTCAGTTGCTTAATTACTCTTTCTACCTGGCCTTGTTACTGCTGCTGATTGATTGTGGTTCTTAAAATTAAATTTGCTGTACAAATACCTGCCACTTCAAATTTAGTTTGCCTTCCTTGAATAAAATATAGTTTTAGAAGATGGAATTATGTGTAACTGAAATTTTGCTAAAGGCCAAACAGCTATTTAAATGCTTAAGTGGTCTGTCCACATGTCTTATGGTATCTTAAAATTATTTAATTCCACAATTTTTTCCACCAAAAAAGTCACTTAGTAAAAAAATTTGGTAAGTACTTTTTTTTTTTACTTTTTTTTTAATTTCCTGGAATGATTGTGACCTGAAAGGGATCAAAATTAAAAAGAATTTGTTAAACATTTGCAGAAAATGTTGCTACTTCATTCAAAAAATAAATTGATAACATATCTCTGTAACTATTGTTTTAAGCATTTTGGTATAATATTACATTGGTTTTTTGAGTGGTAAATGAAATGCTTCTGTGTCATTTCTTTTAGTGCTCTTAGGTGGTCCTTTAGTATTTATTGCAATTTACTGGTCTTTCAAGGACTGTAATGGAATTTAAAGCTTATTGGCATGGTTCAAATAAGCTATTAGCTCTTATTCCATAACCTGGAGACTTTCTGCTACTGGCTATATATTGCAGAAATAAATGGCAATTTCACTTTACTATTATTCATAGGGTCATAACACTCAAAGTTAATGTGTGCTATGATGGCTTATTAATGAAAAATGTTCCCAAATCTTGAAAGTTTCATAAATTTTAACATATATAATTTGTCTAAAAATTCCTACCAGAAAGCATGGTTGTTCTTTATTCATCCTTCATCATTCATTTCTCTTTTAAAAATTTCCATTCTGCCAATGAGGAAACATATATTACAGCATTTGCCACAAGTGACTGGTCACATGTTTATGACTAGATAAGAAGTTAAATTGTTCTATAACCCTATCAACTAATATTTTCAATGCCCTAAAAAATAGGATAAACATTTGCAACTTATTAGTTAGCAACTCAGCTCACTTTGCAAATGATTCTACAAGAAAAAAATAAAGACTAAGTGTATCATACTGTTTATTCCAAGCAAACAATTCAGGTTATTCTATTTCACATATTTCAAGAAGTAGATTGTGGGTAGGTGAAAATATGCATTAAATTTCATGACTGCAGTCATGGGAGCTGTAACTCTTACAAAGCACAGCTACTTAGTTTTTGCAATATGAAGGACCTAACAAACAGACCTGATAGTCATATGAATTTGCTGTATAAATCTATATACCCCAAACATGTTTCCCCTCTTAATCAATGCAGTAAACAGTGACATTGTCTTATTAGTTGAGAATTTTTTTCTCAATTGTGTTCACTACTCCTGAAAATGTTTGCTTTCTAAGCTTTGTCATCATTGCTATTTCATGAAAAAAAATGTTAATAGACATGTTTTGAAGGTTTTTCCCTTGCCTTAAGGTTTTGATTAGGATCTTAAAGTGGAAGCTAGGGATTCCTAGGGCATTATTCAAAGTGAGATAATTTCAGATTCTCAGCTAGGTGCTTCTGTGACTCTCTTTTTTCTTATATATCTACTGTTGTTTGAAAACTGCTATAAGGCAGAAAATTATTCTTCATTTGCCTATTGAAATGCTGTGCCACCAAAATCTGATTCTTTTATTTTCAGAAGTTGGAGGCATGTTTCTTTTGAGTAGTGTCAACCACACTGATTTCAGTATGCCCAGACAGTGCGGAACTTCTGCGAGAGACAAACACTTAATGCATATCTGCTATTTATTCAGGTTCATTTAAGGTACTACTGAGTTAATGTTTCTTCTTTTCATTTAGTTGGTGACTGTCATGGCAGACCCTTTTGCACACACAAACAGTGGTGCATATGCATGAGTACGTCTGTAAAGACCTGTAGATCGCACACTTAAAATGGGTTAGCCTTTGTCTGCTTCGTCTCCCATTAAAGTCAACGATGAATGCTTTTGCAAATATCCACCCACAAGTTCAGTGTGTTTTGCTCTAATTGGCAAGTCAATAATAGAGAAAACCAATCTTCCCCCATATCCACCTAATGCAGTCTACTACTGTTTTAAACCAAGTGGCAGAAGCCTCTGCTCTGTTGTTTAAGGTCTAGGTTCAGTTGCCTGCAAATTACTTATTATGAGGCTCATTAGTTACACAATTATTTTTCTGAGGTGGAGGCAAAATAAAACATATCTATTCAAACACATTATCTCAATTACATTCTGAGAGAATTGTACTTTGGCAGATGAACTGTGAAAAAGTAGAGTTTGCAGAAGCTAGGCCCTTTGCTTTTAAATGAGCAAGACAGCTCTGAAATTGCCACACCAGAACTCTCCTGAAAGAAGTCACCTCCGCCAGTGAAGGAAACCACGGGCAGGTACATTATCGTTGATAATCAAGACACCAACCTAATGGCACCTTCTTTTCCAACAAGCAATAAGGAAAATTTTGTATATTACTACCAACCACCAGATTTCTCACTGTCATAGAAATCTGCCTAAATTTGTGTATAATATATCACATTTGCTGATTATGAGACTTTAAGAATAATTTTATAGCAAGAATATTTGCACAAAACCAGAACAATTGGTTGCTGACAGAACTTTATCATGCACAAATGCTGATTTTCCCCTCCCCACCACTCTTTACTACATTTCAACCCTCACTGTTTGTGTCACTCTGCAATTGCATGTTTATGTGCAAAGTTTTGTTTAGCCTGGACACTGTCAGGCCAATGTGATTTTCCTGTGGGAGGTCACTGAACTACATTAGGTTGGTTCCTCTTGCATGGTGGCTGAGATTTTGAATTCTATCTCTTTTACTATAGACAGGGTATGGTATAGAGTACTAGCATTCTTTATTCAGGAGAGAATTGCCAAAATTTTAGTAATAATGACTTTAACAAGAGCTGTATCACTTAAGACCCTGACGAACTGGTCCACATGATTAAAACCACTGTAGAAACATAAGTCATAAACCACTGTTTCTTACATATCTGTAGAAATTCTTTCTGCTATGTCAATTTTTAATATAACAAATGCTTATCTTAATTGATGGCATCTCAAAGGATACTTTCATTAAAGGACGGTAATAAATAGTGTTCCAATTGTATTTAAAAGGGGTTTAAATTTAAAAACACCTGGATATTGTAGGTAATGATGTAATGTAATAATATTCATTTTCCAACTTGTTTGCAGGTTAAGAGTGTTCACCTTATAAATATATGAAATCAGAAGTTCCCATTTCCATCAGGAAACTTATGCATAGAATTTATGCAAGTGGGCATATGAATATCACTGCAAGATACTAAAAAATATAAAAGCAGACACATTTTTAAGAACAAGTTCCCACAGAAGGGAAAATATTAACTGGTCATTTTTTCTGCAGTTCTTGGTTACTCGACATATGAGTTTAATAGTAGGTTCTTCAATTCTCCTATAACTTTGTTGTGCAACATAAACATGCCAAGGTGTGAGCCCATGTGATTGTAACGTTTAACCTTTTCCTTCTCACTCTTCCCATTCATCTTTCTGATAATAACATCAGTATCCGAAGGAATGAAGCAGAAACTCATAGTCTAACAAGCCATGCAGTCACTTACAGCTTGGCACTTCAGCATCTGCCTTCTGCAGCACTAGCAGATGGATTCATTTACCAAAATCATATTTGGTTTCAGTTCTCAGCCTGTCTGTCAAAACATGTTCAGCTTGGTGGAAAGCGAAGCCTGCATTATATATTTTCTTCATGTAACCTGGAAGAAAGAGCACTTACCATTCTCTCACAAAAATCCAACTGTTTTTTCCCCACTAACCACCACAATGATGTGGGATATTATATAGCACCACCCCTTCTTGTCCAGTTTACTTACAGCTTACATGTCAAAGAGAAGTGGGTACTACAGTTACTGGGAGACCTCTCCCATTTAACCCTCTCCCCACTTAACCTTACACACCTTTGAGTCTGAAGGGTGGCACAGAGAGTTCACACAGTCTGCAGGCTCTCTGGGAGGCAGCAAGGTGGGTCAAAAGCAAGGTCACCAGGCTAGCAACCTGCATGGAAGTCTCTCTTTCAGGAGTATGTGCCCCTCCACTACACCATCCTCTGTTATCCAATCTCTATACAATATAACGTATAAAGGATAAATTAGAAGCCAGAAGTAAATTACTCATGAGTACATGAGTAAGTGGTCTATCCTACCCAATTTTATTGTAATATTGGAAGAGAACATCACTGAATATCTGCAAAAGAATGAAAGGCTTTTCTATAGTATTACAAGATGTTGTTGTTGTTCTTTTTGTTTAACCTGCTTCAGGGATGGAAGGAGATTAATCATCTTTAATATCAAATCTTGGAAGTAGGAGCAAATAGACTGTATGTAATTACAGTTACTGATACAACCCTTAACTTGCTGCCTATTATGGACGTTCCGTAAGATAACTCAGTAGTTTTATATCACTTCAGGTTTCTTTCTCAGCTTCACAATATTTCACCATGTCTCTGTACTCTAAACAGTTTGAGCCAGAGGTTTTGTTAGAAGTCTTATCAGATTGTATTTGGTCTCTTGCCTTTGTTTTCTATGATCAGATCAACAGAAGAAGAACATGCAGTTTATCCCAAAGAATATCTGTGAGGCAGAAAAAAAAAAGGAAAGTGGTGTTTACAGTAGCATCAGAAGAGGAACAAAGAAGATGTTAACAGATATTAAACCTCTAAAGTACATGAATATTGAGCCAAGAAATGTGGAAAATAAGCATAAAGGGATAATATTCTCAATATATGGCAAGTTTATGATCCAGTTGGTATAACGGAGACTTGATGGCATAATCCATATGACTGGAAAATTAATACAAAGTTAAAAAGCTTGTTCAAGAAATGCAGGCAGGGGAATAAAGGATGATGATCGTTAATGCATACATTTGGTCTAGGTCAACACTTTAAATGAAGACATCTCTGCTGAAAAACTGAGCAATGATGACAATATAAAAAGCTGTGCACAGCTATCATTATGTAGGTCTAACATAAACCAGCAAACCAAGATCAAGTGGATAAAGGAATTAGCACATTCATCCAGAGAACAAAAGCCCATGATAATGAGGGGTATTAGCTGTGCAGACAATTCCAGGAATAGAGATGAATTCAGTTTGTCCAGCAAGCTCTTAGAATCCATTGACAGCAATTGATTTAGAGGTAGAAAAGAAAATAATTTGAGTAAAACACACAAAACAGGAGGAAAGAACTAGCTGAAAATACCATTCTTAGAAGGCAGCTCAGAGTAGTAATGAAATTACAATATTATCTCATTCTAAAAAAATCACAAAATAACAATTTAAACAATGTCATGGCCTTCAGGAAAATGGACTTTACTATAAACTACATGACTAGTAGATAAGCTTTCATAAGGAGCATGGGTCTGAGAAAAAAAAAAGAGTTAAGGAGAGCTGGATGTTCTGTAAAGAAAAAATACTGAAGCCACAGCTGGACAGTAACTTTCTCTCATTGAAAGTGAAACACTGAAATCACAATACAACCCCCTGAAAAAAATTACAAGTTCTTCATTGACTTGAGCACAAGAGACAAACATGCACTGAAAATTAGATGAGGTTACAAAGGAAGAGTACAAAATTGTAGCAGAAGCATGTAGGGGCAAATTTGGAAAGGTCAAAATAGAAGATCAATGTCACTACCAAGGAACACTAAAAGTAATGAGAAATCCTTCTATAACTGCATTAGTATCAAGAGGAAGACCTAGGAAGGGATTGGTCCACTTACTCTGCAGAGGGTTTTTAATGACTAATTTACTCCCACATATAGTTGTAACAAGGTATCTGTCACTATATCCATGATAAAAGTGTAGTATCTCAAACTCAAATACGCAAAGGAACAGTTTAAATGGTAGTTAAATATGTTCAAAATTTTCATATCAATCGGGCTGAAAAATTGACGCAAAGATATATTAGTGAGATCTCTAAACCATTACTAATTATCTGTGGAAAACCTTGAAGGATGTGTGAACTCTCAGAACCCTAGAAAACGGTAAATTCAGTTGGTTTGGGCTTTTTAAATGGCAAAAAGTAGGAGGCCAGAGATTTATAGATCAGTCAGTTCAATTCTGACTTGCAGGAAATTTTTCAGAACAAAGCTAAAAACTCCCGAGTACGTAGTTGATAATAAGCAAAGGGTTAAAAGACAATGTAGATTCGTCAGGAGTAAATGATGTGCAGGGAATCTAACTTTCTTTTGAAAGCATAAAGCTAAATTCCCACTACTTAAAAAACACTGCATAGGATGACTCCCTTCAGACTTTTCTAGCCCTTTGATACTATGATTCAGAGCAGTATGTCTATTTTCTTCAACAGAAAACTCAGTTTCCTGGCAAAGTAATGCAAAGGGGGTAAACAATAAGGATGGAAATGCCAATCTAGTTGTATTAAAAGTCAGATTTTGGAAATTATTATTGCAGATTAAGAAAATGGTCTGTATAGTAACACTTTTTTAAAGCTGTGAATGGTAGTTCATTCAGTTTTTCCTAATAGAGGAGGAGTTGTATACTTTTAATTCTTCCTTAATTCTCTCAATGCAACCTTTAATTCTCTGTACTTTTCCCAGTTGCACCCTTCTTTTCAATGTGGAGAAGGGAAGACCAAAAATGTGTATAAGGTATTTAAGATTCAGTTGTATCACAGGGCTATTCAGCAGCATAATGATGTTCTTTGCTTTGTTTTGTTTTCCTCTATTTCTTCCCTAATAGTTTCTTAAATTCTGATTGCTTTTTTGAACACACCAAGCTGAAGTTTCTGGACAACTATCTATTAAAATCCCAAGACCCCATTACTGACTAATAGTGGTTAACTCGGAGACCAACACTTGAAATGTTAAGTAAGGATTTTTTTCCTTACTACATCACCCATCACATCATTGATTTTCATTTGCTATTTATTGCCTTTTTTACTCAGTAGCTAAGATATATCTGCCTCTCTTCACGGCCCATATCTTTGCTACCCTGGATATTAATTCTGGAATAATTTATATTGTCAGCAGATACTGTCACCTCAGTAGTTATCAACTTCTTAATATCATTTAAGTATGTGTTCAACAACACCTTTTCCAGAGATCTCTCTTTTGGATTCCACTATTGAGCTCTCACCAATATGAAAGACAATAATCTATTCCTAATCTTTGGTGAGAAATCAGTACGAGTAGAATTGGTAAAATAAAGCCCTTCATTATTTTATTTTTACCTGATTCAGAAACAAGCACGTACCTTGTTTCTTGCAAGGTAGGTTATCATACAACATGTCTACCAAATGAAAATATTTTATGCTTTTGGGAAACAAATTCTGTAAAGTCCCATTGTGTTTAACTAGCCTTTGAGAAAACTAAATCCCATTCTTCATGGCTGTTGAAATATAATCCTAGATGTAACAGTGGCAGTGTGTCCTTTAGCATGGACTGAGTTACTAAGCACACACAAGCCAATGAGAGCTGCAGCAAATTTGAGAGATCCGAATGCCTAACAGTATATCTAGCCAACTGGCAATTTTAGTTTCTGCTGCAACCTTAAGTACAGATGAACAAGTAGAGAGAGTTTAAATACATCTCTCCACAATAGGCAAACCTAACAGTGAAAACCAGGACATTTTCAAACTAAGAGCACAGTTTAATTCTATAGGTAAAAGTTCTGAGCCATGGGGGAAAAAAAAATAAATATCACACATAATCAAACTCAGCAGAGGTATACTGGTATGAAATGAATGAATGTCAAAAGAAAGTCACATCTAAACCAGACTGTAGCCAAAACAGAGATATGCGACACCTATGAATTTAAAATATATTAAACAGGATATAATTAATATCAACTTGCCTTGAAATATAAATGAACAGTAACTATCTAGAGTAACTATCAATAGTATGAACGTATTTACTAACACTGTGATGGCAGTATCAGACATAATGTATAAGCATTTTACTAAGTATGTGAGCAATGTGATCACTAAAGGGACAAGGATGAGTGTAGTTGCACTAGGAGCCATCCAAGTAACAAAGTTGCCAGACAAGTTATAATATAAGTGACTGCAAATAGGCAGAACAGCCTCCAGAATACACAAGGATGTCTGACAGGACAAAAGAAAATGATAGAAACAGAAGTAAGAGCAGAGGAGAACCCCTTATTTGTGAGGGGGCAATAGCATTAAAATATCAGGGAAGGAAGAAGATGAAAGAAGGCAATTCCACTTCAGTTTTGACTAGTCTCATAGATGAGCTCTCACACTGAGCTGGTGACCTTCCTCTTCAACTAGGAGCCATCAAAGGCCATAGCCATCAATGCTAACTATACAGCATTAGCCCCATGGCACTGGGTACTTATAGCTAATTTAGAAGATAAGGGTTAACAGTTTTGTATACATAGTGATGATCAATATTGTGTGAGATTTAACTATTAGCACAAAGTGTGTTGTTAATGAGAAAATTTAGTAAATTTTAGTCTTAAAGTTTAAAATTGACCTGTCAGTCTTTCAAACATTCCCATCACAGTGATTTCTGATTCTCTGAATATAGGTAGATATACATATATATATACATATGCATTTTCAATAAGATCCAGCTAGTCCCTATTCAATCGCATTATTAAGGAAAGAACGTAGTATCTGTTAACATTGATTATATCAGAATATGTTTCAATGTTGATTTCTCTCCATTTATATCTGTGGCATTTTTGCAAATGCCTCACCACTGTTTGCTGGCCCACAGTGTGGAACAAAGGTCTGTGCCACTTTGCAGATACACAGGAAAGCATCAAATTTGCCTCCATCTCCAGCTGAACTATCAGTTCCAGTCTGTGCTCATCATTACCCCTAGAAGCTGTGACTGACAGGCTGGGCTGATGTTTGGCAGAGAGGTTATAGTGAAACCAGGCAGCTTGATATACAGGGTGGAAATTCTCCACATGGCAATTTCTCAGATGGTCAGGTCTGCACATTGTCCCTGAAGACAGCTGGAGTTAAAAAAAACAACCAAACAAACAACAAAAAACCCCTCCAAGAATCCACTTCATGTACAACTCCAGCCCCATCAAAGGGCAATACCTCCCATCAGACTATCACATTCTCTCTCATTAGCTTGCCACTGACAGAGGAGCTCAGCAGCAATATACAATCTGTACCTGCTGCGTGTGCTTATTTTCCTTTTGTTTGAACAGTGAGAGGATATACATTACATCAAGTCTTGAGTTTGTAGTGCTGCTAAATCACACTTGAGGGAACAATGAAAACAGTGCCTATTTAATAAATATATGTTGATATTTCATATCTAATTGCTTCCAATGGGATCCTAAATGCACCCCATCGAGAGGAGGAAGCACATAAGTCACAAAAGGTAGAAAACATGAGTGATGCATATATTTCTCATGAGTCATAGATAAAGCTCTAGAGCAACGGTTCTTTTTGTCATTTTGTTACCTACTGTTACCTACTACTGGTGCCAGATGGATGAGGGAATGAGAGGAATGAGGGACAAGCCCAAGGAGCAAATGGCAAAAAAAAGCACCACTAGCAATTAACATAATACAAATTAAAGCATAAAGGAGATTTACGTTTCCAAACCACTTGATAAATAACTCTTAGATAGACATATATGGACAGAAAGGGTAATAAATCCCACAGTTCTTACAGGAACACATCTTACTCATGCTAGTTCCACTTATGGCTTATTTATTTATTTATATACGTACAAACACCTACTTTTAAACTCTCAGTTTCTATACCTACACACTACAGACAATGCTATGTCACAGGCTTCTGCAAATGCATTGACTCCCAGGAGTTTGGTCTTCTTTCAAAGCTAATACATTCATTTTTTTGACTGATGTCATTTGTGTTTCTCTCTATCATGATTTGTGAAAATTCTGGTAGTTTCCCACCTTCTAAGATAACTGATATGAACTGAAACTTACACAGTTCTTCACAAAAGTGGTAAATATAAGCCCCTCACCACTCCCTGGTTCCAGCAGCTGTACAAAATGGGCTTGTATTGAAAGATGAATATGGGAGTTAGGAGGACCTGGATCTCTAAGTGAAGCCAAATATTTCTGGAGAGCTAAAGTAACCACAAGTTCTAAGGTTCTGCAAAAAGAACCTGGTAGACAGAATAATTAAGTAAGCAATATTTATCTCATTCTGCAGCTCTCAATCACAACACCCCACACAAACCTGTCTCATTCACTTGCAAAATAAATTCCATTTTGAATTCTTTCAGGAATGGCCCACTTTGGCCATATAAAGATAAGCCAGGCTTTAGTCTCCCATCTGTGGCAGAAGTCTCTTTTCTCCAAGGGAAATCACCTGGTTACAGGTAATGAGGGACTGCTTGGGCTACATAGGGCTGAGATATTTACCATAATTGGGTTCACCTGCAAACTAAGGCCAGGAACTGAGGTGATGCACTCTTGGTATCCTGCATGGTCCTGTATAAGCATACTGGATCCTGGGAAAATTGTTTTAAAGCTTGGCTGTCATATTTCTAGAGAGAGACCCTTGCTGCAGGTAGAAATGCTCAGGTACTGTGAGTGTGAGGCTTATTCTAATTCTGAAATCCTCCATGGAAGAAGCTAAATGCTAAAGACAAGCAACTTTATCATACAAATTTGCTGCCTTTCTGAGGCAGACAGAAGGTTAGAAAAGGAAGTCCCATCATACACAGAAAACTATAATACCAGTATTTCCAGTTTTGAGGATTCCTTTTTCCTTATCTTCTATCAAGGATTTAAGACTATCTTAGGACTATAAAAGGTAGTAAGTCCAAAGTAATTTCTTCTTTCTGTTATTGTTTTCATTCCCTTCCTCACTTAACATGGGCCATTTGCCAGACTGAATTAATGAGCACAGGGCCAGCAACTAAACTTCTTCACTAGGAGGTTTTGTTCCCAAGACCTATCAAACCAAGTAACACAGACTTGTTTTTGTTGAGTAAGTATATAGTCTGGTACCCCATTTATCTTCATTTGGTAACATTCAAATTCTAGCAAAGGAATACAGCATTACGCTAATCAGTAAGAATGATGCTATCATTATGTTGTTCCAATGGCTACAAGATAATTAATGTTTAGTGATAGACACATTCAAAATAACATTAATTATGTTATTAATGATTTTAATTAACTTCAAATGCTTCTGTGTTTTTCAATAAGTTCCCTATATCTAGGAATAAAGCTGCACACATTTTCCAACTCAGTCTCTTCCTGCTGTTTGTTTACTACAAAGATTTAGCCTAAGCTCTGAAAAGGCACCTCTGGAAGTTAACTTGAGTTTCTTTCTATTAACTATTTGATTATGGCTTTTTGTTTCTTTCTTTTATACTATATAACAGTAAAATTTTAATAACAAAGTAATTAGATGCATTTATTTCAGTATGTTTCACCATATGTTTTGTCTGCTTCATGAAGTCAGCCTTGAACAGAGTTCTTTCACCATGAGCAGAGAGTGAAGCTAAATGCTGCCTCTCTAATCACTTTAAAAAGTCATTTAATGGTCTTGGGGAGATTTTTTCCCTAGTGTTGCAAGAATCAGGCTGAAACTGCCATCGTCTTACTGTATTATTTGCCTTTTGGGAAAGAAACTAGAGACAAATTTTCTTCTTGTCTTCCCACCACTTCTCATTTAAAAGTACTTTTCTTTCTAAGCAGAAAATTGTGTTGATGAAAACACCTCTGCTGACAGTACCATGGAGCCTCTTTATTGATACACAAAGGAGAACAGAGGTCCTAGGTAGTCCAAGCTCCTTTAAAACATATGGTTCAATCACAAGAGCCTTACAGAAGAGAGAAAAGCCCTATTGCAGTGTTTTCTCATTATGGCTTCTCTTGTAGAAACTATCTCAAAACAAAGATGATTTGGGAGCAATTAAGGAGATTTTTCAAGTCACTGTAGTAATGATGATGGAGGAAATGTTTTATCTGCACTACAGTCAGACCTGTCAAAATATACAAACAGCTGAATTTCATGTTCCTTAAGACCAGCTCTAAGCTGAATTAAATTCAGTAACCTGAATTATAAAGAATTCCTTTTCTGCTGCTACTCATCTTCTCTTTTTTAGCTAATAAGCTAAAAAAAAAGATTAATTCTGATGTTTTATATGACCTCGGGACTCACTGAAGATGGGCATACCTTGTTTAAAATTGATAGGGCATGGAGGTCAGTTGCAAGATGGTACTGGCTTTAACAAAGGTCCTATGCATCACTATTTCAGTCCTACACAGTAAAAAGGAAGAGCTAAATACCTGAGGTTAAAATTCAAAAGATCCTGCATCCTGACTAAAAAGTAATCTAAATTTAGTATACCACAGAACACAGAGATAACATTGTTTTGCCTTTCTCATGCTTACTCAAATGATTTTTCAGGACTTAAGAAAAGTGTCTGTCTGTGCACAGAATCCAAGATCTAGAACTTTTTCCCACCTAAAATGCTTAATTATTTATATGGATTAACATGACATCAGTAGCAAAGATGAAGTGTACATGTATTCAAAGTAGACTAAAGCTGATGGTAAGAGATGTCAGAGACATGTTTGCTGTAGGGAGTAACAATGCTCTGGAAGAGCTCTAGACCACATCCCACAGTTATTTTAATTGTGTGGGCAGTCACAAAGCTCAGCACAAAGAAAGAGCCACCTGGAACCCTGATTCCCCAACTAGAAAAGTTCTGAAATCTAGATGAAGCATAAAACAGTGTCTGGTTTCTCAGTCCCAGTTAGGCTCAGGTATGTAACTATATCATGAGCTGCAAGAAGCAAGACTTTCAAGTGATATAGGAGTTTTAAGATCACCTGCTGCAGTATTCGCAAGATATAAGCACATCCTAGGGGAGATAGAGCTTTGTAAGCCCAAATTTGGGATAATGTACCTAATTTGGGATAGGGGACCTTTATAGGGTAAATGCAGTGCCCATGTCCTTCATCAAATCTGTTGAAAGTAGAAAAGTTAGGTTCATTTAGGTATCAGGCTAAAGCTCCCCAAAATAATTTCTGTTCCATTAGGCAACAATTTCCAAGAAAGTACTAATTTCAAACTAGACAAGACAAAATACTGGAAACTATCCCACAAGTGATAGAACTGCACTGGCAGGGGCCTGAACTATTCTTCATCTTTCTTTGAGATGTGTATAAAGTCACAGCGAATACAGAAAAGTTCAGCACACAGGATGTCGCACAAGTCAAGTGAGGTGTCCTTCTTCAGTGTTTTTATTCTAACAAACTACAAAGCCAGGCTTTACTCAGGTTCAGGGTCTATTCTTTTGGAAAAATTGGTCTATTCTTTCTCTTTTGGAAAATGGAGCTCTTGAGATAAGGAGCTGCTTCCTTTTTTATGTGTGTGTAAGTCATCAGAGAATGTGGCAATAAGAATGTAAATGAAAACTAAATTGTTGACTCCCAAAAGCTGTTCAATGACCACAAGTACAGAGGCACTAGAAATACCACTACTTGCTTTTTATCCCCAACTCCCAAAACCCAAGTAGGATACCACTTTACCCTTGTGTCTAACTAAACGTGAAAACCTTATAAGTACACCTGCCTCACATCACCTTGATCATTTGGGATGCAAGATACACGTAAGTGCTCTTTCACACCCAGTTCAAGGTCAAAACAATGCTCTAGAGGTGCCTTTCTTTTCCCAGCAGAACAATTCAGCAAGCCTTAGAAAGAAGTACTTGACTTATTATTTTAGTGATCCTAGATATGTAGGAGAGAACTGCATGAGAAATCTCAAGAGGAAAATAGAAGACTTAAAATCTATCATCTTTGAGTATTTTGTGGTGATAATCTTTTGCGCTCCAGCAGAACCCAAATTTTTCCACTGTGCACAGCTAACACAGCTGTGTTAGGGAAGCTTAAAACTATATTACTTTCATTAGTGGCTCTTTTCCATCTCATTGGTTTTCATATCCACTCTTCAGGTTTTCTCTTAAATCAGGTCCTGATTCTTCAGCTTGTCCCCTGCAAACAGAGCTCTGAATGGAATTCCACTGAAATTAATGAATTCACTCATATAAAATGAAGAGGCAAGGTCTGGGATCTTTAACTACTTGGAGGCAATGTCCATGTTTTCAGATAGGTCTGTACAAGGCCACACAGTGGAACTGAGGACATGAATTTTACAGTAATGTAAATAATGAATAATAAGAAAAGGAACATATGTTAAAATCCTCCTTTAACAATGTTGACTGGGTATTTATATTTTGCAGCTTAGCCATGATAACTGATGAAATCAGTGCTTGCTTTTCTCTCCAATAGATTCATTCCTAGATATTTACGAGTTTAGCATTACATTTTGGCACACAGAACAGAAACAGAAGAGTTTGTAAATCTATCCTGACACATGTTCAATATTATTTTAATGTGTCCATTTCAATGCTATCAACATCATTATGTCAGATTTTAGAAACTACAGTTTTACTTCCATGTTACAAAAGCAACACTTTGATGCTTTTGCCTGGAAGGCTTCCTCTACTGTTCTAGTTCAGCAGTGTATGTTAAAGTGAGAGACTGAAATCAGTGATCGTGAGTCAGTTCCTGGTTTCAGTGAACCTGGATTTTATTCTCATGTAAGCAGATGTTGTACATTTCCCATAGACTTGACAATGCACTTCAGTGTTCTTCTACAGTTCTGCCATCTACACATCTCCCAGGACTCCTAACAGCTCTATCAAATATTCTAACCTGCAGCCACAAATGCTGGGTTAGTGACCCAACTACCTCTGTTTCTTCTTAAACTGGATTCTTCTGCTAAGTCCATACAACTTTACTTCAATGGCAGAATCCACTGCTGACCTAATCTTGGGCATCTGTAAAAGGTTATTTCCTGAAATTGCAAATAACATTTTTCACTCATTTTTTAGTAGTCCAAGCAAAAGCTAAGCATAGATCCTTATTGAGTTACTAGCCCAATTCCTTTGACTCTGGTTCCTGCAAAACTTATCCTCCAGGTTCCCAGGCCTTTCTTCACCTGTCCCTAATTAAGGTCCACATTATTCTTCTTTGTTAAACTTAGTGCATGAGTTCATTTAAGCTGGCCCATCTCATTACACTCAGCACTGTTTGAACAAAGATATCCATACCACAAAGGGACCAACTTTCATTGCATCTTTCAAATCATCAGTGTCTCCACTGCCCGTCCATCACTATGAAATTCATCACTCCCAATTAGAAGTCCCTCTGTTTCTTCATCACAATAAATGTTTGAAAATGGTATTATTCACAACACGTCCCCCCACAGCTTTTGGCTAACAAACAACAGGCTCTCAGGGGAGACCAAATTGACAGGGTTGGAACCTAGATAATAAAAGTTTAATTATTATAAGCAATGATGGTATTTAATAATTGTGATCTCACTGGGAACAATTTCCAAGAAGAATAATTTTTGCTTCATTGCAACATGTGAGTGATGATACTAATAAAGGCTCAGATGAGGAACTCCACAATTCCCAGGCTGCTTTCCCCAACAAACATTAATTATGAAGAAATCAGGTTCCACTACCTACAGGATGAGGGAGAGACATGGATGGTCCATACTTTCTCAGTTAGGAAAACAAAACTAATCTAAACAAATCTGTTTTCTGGAGGTGAAGAAAGTAGCAAGCTTAGGAAATTAATTGCCTTTACCATTAATAAATTCAGACGTCCTTCCTCCCTTTTCTTTTTTTCCAGCTGAGCAGACATGTGACTAATGCTGCTTTCTCTCCCATCAAATGGGAGAATAAACATATGAGTCCTCTCAGTGTGAGATGTAGTCTGGAAATTAAAGCCTGCTGTTGTGAGTCCTGAAGGCTGGGAACAGAGCCAAATGGGAACAGATCAGACCTAAACTTACTTCAAAGACTGATTCAAATCTCCTGTTCAGTAAAGTGGAAGCTAACTGTCTTCTTTTCTTGATTCAGAGTAAGTTTGGCTTTCTGAATAGGTAGCAGCACAGGACTACCTAAAAAATTTTAGGTATGGTGCCTTGAAAAAAATGTAGCAGGGACACTTCTTAATGCACTATTGGTTTTGTTCTTTTTGAAACATTTGGCTTCTTCTCTGCATATTTTTGAACTCCTTTGTGGAAAAAGGCTGATGTGAAATCCTCTGCCAAAGCATTTAAAATGAGAATTAAATATGTTAAACAACATCTATCCTGCAGGTTTTCAGCTCAAAGAGAAAAAGTGAAAGACTGCTGTTGACCCGACCGTATAAAGCTGTTCCGTGGCATTTATAGGACAGGATGGTCTAGGCTCCTACAACTATAAAAAATAACTGACGTTCAAGAATGAACAGGGGCTGGAGAAACAGAAAAAAGATGAGTTGTAAGATTGGTGTCAAAGTTATAGCCACAACCAAACTTTGTTGCTAATTGGATCTGGCCCTTTTGTTCAGCCTAGTGTAAAAATAGACATTACTAACATTTGAAGATGGCCCAATCTAAAGGAGGGTCTGCTTCAGACATTAAATGAGTAGGAGAAAGACAGCATAGGACACCTTTCTTCACAGAGTACAGGTTAGGGAAACCAGGCAATGGGGAAGATGCTCTGAATGAAAATGGACAGCCTGCATCTCACAGGTTGGTTGAATCGAATTCTGTGAGATTCCATACTGAAAATAAAGCACAATTTTTTAACCAGTACATGAGCTAGGCTGTAGCATGGGAAATAGCATTTGCACACAGAGGAGCTTTTTAAGATGCCATAAAATAGCTGTTCTTTGTGGAGAGAAGCCATTTAATGTGCTCTGAACACATACAGCATGTTGGCTGTTTTAAAACCAGGCATCTCATCATAAGCTGTGGGGAGAGACGTTTAGGAACTGACTAGGCATACATGGAGCCAGAAGCATGACAACAGGATTATCTGGAGACTATGTTTATGCCCATATCACACGTTCTAAAAAGAACAAAAAATAAAGCAACTCATAGTGAGAAATTCTTGTGGAGATGCTTATGAATTTTGCTGAGAAATGTGAAAGAAATGGACATAGTAAATGAAGGTGAACTCACCAGCTCACAGGGATTCTCAAAAAGAGCTTTGTTTTATTCCAGAGGATAAGGGTACAAGAATGATTATTTTCTACATTGGTAAAAGTACATTACAGTGAGTACTAGAGCTTGTCCTTTAAAACAAAATAAACCCTCAAAAAAGCTTTTTACACGATGGATAGCTTTTCTTTTGCTTCGGAGAAACACTGCAAAGAAAGAAGGAAGACCAATTATCCCAGAATGAGTGAAAAATGTGTAATTTCACAGCTCAAGGAGAAAGATGCCCAAAGAAGCAGTTGAAAAATTAAAAAAAAAAAAAGGAACTAAGTCATTATGATGATGAGAAAAATCCACGTTCAGGGCTTAAATTTTGTAGACCACATAGGCTTGTGTGGAATGTATGTGTCCTTTCTGAGCAGAGTAAACCCTTCCTACTTCTCTTCTTACTACTCTTATACAGCATTTGGTTATTTCCCAGGCCAGCATCTATCATATGCTTCATAGGCACATCCAGGTCATTTTTCAGTTCCTGTTTTGTTCATCATATATATTAAGGGTGAACTAATCTACTAAATCCAGAAAAAAAAGGAATTCCAACCTCTGAATCCAAACCTACCTTGACTGCTTTTAATTCAGGACTAGATCTTCTTCTTTTTTTGAGAGACAGAGTTGTATTTTCACAGGTAGAATTGCATACAAGTTTATACATATAAAAAATTATTCTTAAGTAAATTTCTTTGCCTGAGTTATGCCACTTCAAAGATGTAATGGGACCCACCCAGTAAAACAGTGCTCTGTGTAGATCTTTACATTTTTCAAATCACTATACAATAGACAATTATCTAAATTAGCTGAAATTAATAGATGAGGGGAATGTGATAGATGTATTGCAATATATTCTCAAGATCATAAAAGATTGGCATTTGTTACAGTGGCTCATGAAATCTTGCAGGAGCGATTAATTTCAATTGCTCTGGATTAGAAGCACTTTCATACAAATTGGAAACTGGCAGAAGGGCCGTAAACAAAGGTCAGTGAAAATGCAGATAAACAGTAGTTCATCACAATGAGCAGGATGGGTCTAGCAATTATTGTATCGATCACTACTAGCCTTGTTATCATTTAGCAACTTCATCAGCACAGGGAAAACAAGGCCAGGAATTTGCTGTATTTGTTTTCATTTTTAAGTTAACTTATTTGGACTCCTTTCATTACTCTGTTGCATTTGCCTCCTGCAAATATTCTAGGAAATTAGTTTACTGGAAGAAATCTTCATGCAAATAAAGACTTTTAAATGAAGATAAATGCTTACAGAATACAAATCAGAATTAAAAAATCCTGCATCTTTGCACCAAGAAACAGGTTCTAAAATCACTGCTAATCCAGTAAAAATAAAAAATAATCTGACCTCTGAAAACAGCTTTTAAATAATTTACCAAATAGTTCAAAGGGTAGGAATTAAATCTTTCAGCACTTTAGTTCTCCTCAAAGAACCTAGAACAGTAATTACTGGAAAATTACATCTGAGAAAATATTGTCCCACTTATTCCAAACAATGTATTTTGGAGTTGTGCTAGGTCATCCCTATTCACAGGAAAAAAATAGAAAAGAAGTCAAAGATATTGTTTAGTACAGACCTGTTTCTTTACTACACTCCTGTGCTTCCAAACTTAAAGAGGAAGAGCACACAATTTTGTTTCTCATGACTTATAAGTCTCTAATAAGTCTCTATTAGACACTCTAAGTCTCTAACTGCTCTCTAATAAGTTGAGGCAGAAATTATTTCTATTCCTCCCCAAGGACATACTTTTCTTTGCCTCTAATTTCTGGTACATTCATGACTTACTAATATACACCTTTGCCATGGTACTTGTCAAAGATTATATACCACCAAAGCCTGGACATTTGCTTGTTACTTTGGGTGGAGCCTTACAGAGTCTTCCTCTATCTCATTACTTAAATAGCTTAATTGCTCCTCCAAAGATCCTGAAAGAAAGCTGCTTTGCACATTTGTCAGCTCTAACCAGGTCTGTAACTGTGGATAAATGAAAGACCCACTGTATGACAGTTAACAACTTCCAGAACAATGTTATGTTCATGGATAATTCAGAACAGAGAAAAAGACAAAAACCCTCCAATAAATTATTCACTTCAATTTATTCTCCCAGATCTCGTTTCCACCAGTGACTAAATAATCTACCTACTTTTTCTACTATCTTAAAGGGGGCCCATAGGAAAGATGGGGACAGACCTTTTAGCAAGGCCTGTTGTGACAGGACAAGGAGCAATGGTTTTAAACTAAGGGAGGGCAGATTTAGACTGGATTTAAGAAAGAAACTTTTTTACAATGAGGGTGGTGAAACACTGGAACAAGTTTCCCAGAGAGGTAGTGGAGGCCCCATCCCTGGATTCATTCAAAGTCCGGTTGGATGGGGCTCTGAGCAACCTGATCTAGTTGAAGATGTCCCTGCTCTTGCAGGGGGGTTGAACTAGATGACCTGTAAAGGTCCTTTCCAATCCAAAGCATTCTATGATTCTATGATTCTATGATTCTATCTACTAGAAAAGTAAGGCTTTTTTCTAAACCCATCACTGTAGTATTTAAGAATTACGACAAATAATAGTTAGCAAAATAATTTAAGACCAAATTGTGGCACATTGAATCCTACCTGGCTAAACATAATGGCTTGGATTCATCCCCTTTCACTTCCATTTCCTACCTGAAATACTCACACCAGAAGCCTAGGCGCTCTCTATAATCAATGGGGGATGGAATAGCAATTCCAGACTATTTAGCCTCCCACCTGAGTCTCCCCAAAAATGCTCCATAAAGCTTCCTTATCAGCCTAAAATCTCCACATTGCCTTGCATTATGAGGGCTCTTCTTCCCTCAGTAACATCTTCAACTAGTCTATCTGCTAGATTTGTGAAAGGAGATGTTACATCAACAGTTTTCACCATCTGCTCAGGGAGGCTGGATCCTGTGTGCCACTATACCTTTTCCTAAGTGAGATTAAACTGAGATCATTGTCTGTATCTACTCCAGAGTATAAAAAAATCTTAGATTTTCTTTCTCATGCGTAGACTTTCATAGACTTGATCCTGTCCATTGACCGAGGTCAATGGCAATTTTTCATTGCAGGATTTAGCTGCAGAATACTCTGCTAACATGAGCATGGACTCAGGTATCATGTGGTGCCATCTCTTCCTCTGAACGTCACCACTTGGCTCCATTCATAGCTGCCTGTAGGCCTTAGTTCTTATGATCTTTACTAAATACAGCAGGAATTTAGCTTCAGCCATGTTTTGGAAACACCATGTTACCTGTGAACAACACAAAGTAAGGAACAATATGGTTTTGGCCCATATGGCAGGAATTTTGAATGGACATTTAACAGGAGGGATTGGTACTATATTCACTTACTGTGTTAAGGCAGAAGCATCTGACTTTTCGTTTGCCATTCATAGTTTAAGTATGTGAGAATTCAGATATAGCCAAGCCAGATACTTCCTTCTGGTTATTCAATATCAGCTTCCATTTGGAATCAAATGCATTTGACAATAAAATTTTATTTTACAATTTATCTGTTAATAAGACTGTTCTCAAGGCAAAATCTACACTGAATTCTTTTGCAGCTGTATTATTTCCCTTTTCCTTCCAATAATTTTATGTCTTTGTTTTTAAATAGAGACAGGTTTTTCCATAGTTAAAGTTAGGTCTGCTTGAACAATTTATTCTCAGCCCTTTATCTACCATTTTAAGAATGTTTTTGTAGATTCTTTGCAAAAGAATCTATGAACAGAAGAATGTTTTTAAGCAAATGTTGTTATTAAAAACTGTGCAACAAATAATTTCTATATTCACTGCTAAGCTAAAATATAACCCCTACCAACTACTCCATGAGCTGCTTGAAAGCTGGAATTCATATTTTATCCTCACTGTGGTAGGTGCCATGTTTCTTCTCAGCTGTACCCTGAATTGGGAAAACATAATCTTTCCTTTAGCCAACTTTTACTATAGCCCCTCTACATAACATAGGCAGTACAAAAGTAATCTTCAAGTTTATGCATACAAATAATACATTGTTTGACTACACTAGTTAAGTAAAAGGCAATATCCTTGCTCCTGGCATGGGTACAGCTGTAATCACGCAAACATAGCTAGTCCATCACAGCACTTGCCCCATGGTAAGTAGAATATATTGCAGCAGCATAAGAAGCCCCAGGTTGTTTAGCCTGAGAAGAGAAGGCTTCGGGGAGACCATTGTGGCCTTTCAATACTTCAAGGGGGCTTATAAGAAAGATAGGGACAGACTTTTTAGTAGGGCCTGTAGTGATAGGACAAACGGTAATGGTTTTAAACTAAAAGAAGGTAGATTCGGACTAGATATAAAGAAGAATTTTTTTATGAAGAGGGTGGTGAAACACTGGAACAGGTTGCCCAGAGAGGCTGTAGATGCCCTATCCCTGGAAACATTCAGGGTCAGGGTGGACGGGTCATTGAGCAATCCAATCCTTCCATTGACCTTCCATTGACTAGGTCAATCCATTGACCTTCCAATCCAAACTATTCTATGATTCTACTGTGGTGCAACCACAGTAAGATTTGTAATGATCTAATTATTTTAACAGGCAACAAACAAAATTGAAATATCTCGCTTATCAACCAGTCAAGTCTGTATGTTCATGAGTATAGGTCATTCTTGTTTAAATCAGTCTATCAAAGAATTCAGAAAATTATTCAAAATAGAACAGGGTGCATGGGGAGAGAGGGGAACCAGGAGGATATTTTATCTCTTCGGCCTAAGAAAGGATCAACTATCCCCAAACCATTCTCAAAACAAATTTGTTTAACAGTTTCATAACAATATCCAACATTTGATTCCACAACCTCCTTAAGAAATCCATTCTTTTTTGTAACTATCCTTGCAGTTAGAAAGGTTTTACCTAAACCAGTATTTAATCCTCAGTTTCACAGTAGACATGATAGGCACTTCTTTGTAACATCTTGCTAGATACTTGAAGAACATGTATTCTCAAATATATGAAACTTGAAAGTTATTTATCATATTTTCCCTTGGTCTTTTTTCCTCTAGGCTACATAAACCTAATTCTGTCTTGTTCCTAGACCTCTGCCCCACTGCTCTCTGGGCTCTGTCAGTTGGTCTATCATTTAGAGATTGAGACTGCTGAAAGCAGTCCTTTTCATGTATTATACAGTGTTATAAATTCAATCACAATTCTACTAGGTGATATCTTTATATAAATCCATAGCATCCATATGTACAGTTTACTTGGGTATATGCCAATATACTATATGCTTATATACTATACGCAATATACAATATACTAATGTAAACATCTTTTATGGATTAGTGCGAATTAATTTGTTTGCTGTAGTCAAGCTTTCAAGTGTAGCAGTAGGACGGGGAAGAAAGAATCAACCAGACAATATGTGCCTATAAAAAGTGACTTACGGTCTGGAAAGTATCTTTTTGAAAATGCTGTTAAAGTCCTCTTTCAGAATCAGATGAGGAAGTTGTTGTGGTTTGAAGCTAACTAATTGCCTAGTGTAATCAGGACCCTACAAATTCAATGATACTTAAAGGTATTATTTGTTTTTCCTGTCTTTACTATTGGCAGATAGACATATCTCATGACCTAAATGATTGTTTCTAACTCTTGGACATATGGGTAATCAGCACTATTAATAATTAATGGATGACAAATCTAATGCCAGCTAACACTTTTATTAAAGGGAGGCAGTGCAGTTTAGTCTAACAACTATGTTTGGCTTTAAATAGCAGTTCCCTTGCTAGAAAAAGGCTTCCCAACATATTACCCACACACAAAGTTTTCTAATAGCTTGATGCTTAAGACTTTCAGGTCTAGAACCTGAAGGCTGTCTTTTGGGATCCAGATCGCTGGGCATTTGACAAAGGTCTGCACCTATCACTTTGCTCAAGGCTAGCTGCAGAAGCTGCCATGAAAGTGAGTCTAATTCTGAACTGTCATCCTGCCTGAGGAAGATTGACAGTATCATCAATAAATCCGTAAGGTAAAAGCAGAAATCTGCCAATCAGTAGTTCTTGTGACAAAAAGGCAGGAGTGAGAACTGCAGGCAAGAGCCACTAAGGCAGCTTATTATGAATGAAATTGCTGATAAATGTTATCTATCTCTGTCACGAAAAAGAGAATAAGCTATGCACAAAGCAACAGCTCCCTCCGTAAGAGAAGTGGATATCAGTGACAGCTTTTCTTGAGAAGACTAAAAGGCTGTGCTGGGGCATGTGACTGCAAATAAATTGAAACTGTTAAAAAGGGAACAAGAGGATCAGGTACAAATACAATTAAGCAATGCAAGTCAGACATTTTGTGTTATTCTTCCTCCCCCTTTTATACATAATGCAACAGAATTCTCAGCAGCTGAGTGGGAAAACTGGACGTCTGTATGTTTAAAAGATGTCCCTACACAAGAAAGCAATATTGAGTAACATCTGCACAAGTTCTGGACCTGAAAACAACTACATTAATGTGAAACTGTGCTTGAGTTAACCAGATTTGCTGGCAGCCTAGTCTTGCTAGTTCAGACATAAGGAGGCTCCACAAACTTGGCTGCCTTTTGGCATCAAAAATATTTTTTGTTGCAAAGGATGTGATTGTTCCAGCCTATTTAAAATGGATCGCTGCACCAAGTTCCATGTGCAGCATGTAGATATGCCCACAAATTACAACAGTTTTAGTCCCATCCAGGGAGAGGATAGGGATCATGAGCTCTATCACTTTCACTAGAAATTCTGTTTAGAATCCCTCACAGTGGTAAATACTCCACCTGAATTTGATAAAGATTTCAACTTCACATCTAAATTCAGTTTTCACTATTCGACACCTTCAGGGCACTGTCTCAATGGTAACAAAGAAGAAGATATAACAGTAGCATCATGTTGTGTTTATACATAAATACATACCCCCCCACACACACACACACAATAATATCATGCCTGGCAAGTGATATGTTGTATACCTTCCCTTCCTTAACATTTCTATTCCTTTTCTCTAATTCACTCATGATGTCCTACTCATATTTTGTATACTCTGTGTCGTGAATTGGTGATTTAGATTGCTTAAAAAATGTCATTGTCAAAGGTTCAAACTAAGTTCGATGGTAAGGTTCACTCTGTTAATTACTGCACAGAAGAAACATACAAAGGAAAATTGGGTTACACTCAAGTTAAAAGTATTCACAGGGAGACCAGGGATACAAAAGGGTATGGAGGAGCCTCCCATTGAGTCACGAGGTTCAGAGTAGACCCCCCTTGCTTTCTAAACTCCTGATGGAGCTTAGGTTCGGCTAGGTCCAATCTTAGTCTTGGACTTGGACAACGGTTTATGTCTAAGGGATTATATCTGCAAAATTTATCAATTCAGCATGCAATCAAAGTTACCAAGACAAAATCAAAGTTACCATACTACAAGGTTATGCAGAATATCTGTCGCTTACCAAAGATCTGCCATTGGTAAAAGGTGTCTCTGCCTCGAGGAGCAACCTTGAGAGGTGTCCCAGCTCAAGGGGAGATCACCGCCATACAGCCACGCTGCCTAGCAGGGAGAGCTCAAAGAAGGCTCACTTTGGCTGTCATATTTGTAGATAAAGTGGTTGGCTCATAGTCAAATTACATGCGATAGGAAAGACATGCATGAGGCTCCTTGTACCCACAACTTTCTTTGTTCCCTGATAAATGAGTCTTGGAAAAGCCACCTGCTATTCATGCATGATTGGTGTTCCAACCTCATATGCATCAATGTTCTCTGTGCTGCTTGGTTTCTTTGAGAGTTTTCAGAGAACAGATTGGAACCAGCAGTTCTTGGCCCGGCCACGGCTCAGGCCTTTACCTCTGTTGGAGCCTGTACCAAACTACTGCTAGTTTGGTTAAGGGGTCGAGTGCATCCATCACACTCTGCAGTTAAAAAGAATAGTCATGATTATTGCTGAAACAATCACAAAATATGCAATAAGCACACAGACAATTCTTCATCACTTTCCTTTTCTTATCACTGTAGGAGACATTTCAATGATTCAGACTGCAGTCAATCCATAGCAGGAACTATCTGTGACTATAAAGTCCAAGAATAATAGGACCTATGATGACATGAGCCTCTAAAAGTTGTACAAGGTAGAGAGGAAAGTTATGTAGAAAAATACATGCTAAATGTTAAGCCTATCATTTAAAGAGCCGGTGTCATATGTTGTATGTGATTTCCATGAAAGGCTTGCTGTTAGCAAGAGTCCAAACTTCATAAGATGTAGATATGATATTAGGAAAATCTCAGGAAATATGCTTTATGGACTGTTGAAACTTCCATGAAAATATTATAAACAGCAGAACAGCTACTCTGGATGGAAGGAATTAAGGAACATAGTAGGAGTGTCAACTCTTGGAAACACCCAAGAGAGAAATCTTCACCTTAATTCATATGACAGATATCAACCACAAAGAACTGTAAAGGAACACTGAACTATCATATCTCTTATTATTTGACCAACTTTAAATCAAATTACTTGCACCCTAGCAGTGCCTATTTCGTTTCAGTGTCTGGAAAGAGAGCCTAAGGTGATTAGTTCATATAGAGAAGTCTATTCATAAACACAAGGTGAGAGGAATATCACTCTTGTGGACTAGATAACACAGAAAAATTTGCAAATTTAGTAGAAACTTTATCCCTTTGTTATTCCGCTGAGGAATCCAACATCAATTCTAAAGAAAACACTTGTGTAGACAGTTCAAGTAATGTCTTACACAGGGGATCATTCTTCTTATTCATATAAGGGTACCTCAGAGAATATTCGGTACTGTGTGTTGATGCCTCTGAAACTACCCTGTGAAGTAATCAATACCTGCTTCTCCTGAATTGTTTCAGTCTTTTCTTCGACCCATTTATAGCTATCAAATCTTCCGTCTCCCCCTCTACTAAATTTAAACTCCAAACTACATACAGCATGTCAACAAACTCCCTTCTCCTACACAAAATAAGTGGTTTGGCATAGGTGCTCTGAAAGTTTCAGTATGGCACAGTGCTACAGGAAAACAATAAGGAGTCAAGTTGCCTATTCTCTTGGTTAGGCTGTCTGACTTCCTAGTAATGTCAATACAATATTAACGTAATTCCTACACATCACAGCAGCAAAGAAATAGAATGAAAAACCATCCCTGCAGACTCAGGCCCATGAAGTTCTTCTAACAAGGTCACTGGCTGCTTGATTACACAAGCAGCACACTATGTCTGAGACCCTTTCCGCAGCCAGGTGGTCAAGACCTAACACTGCTTGCTCTCCACTAGCAGCTTGCTGTTTAATCAGCATCCTTCTCCTCTTTCTCAGTATTGCCTGCAGAACAGTCTGTCCAGAACAGCAACGCAGTGAGCTGGTTGTTTTAACCCTTCCACCTGAACTGTTGGGTGATTTCAGACAGGTCAGAAGGCTCTGCCCAACATGCAGACACTGTCTCTGCCTATTTAACTCCTCATGGCCTCTCTCAGCTAGTTGAGATACAGGTAGATAAAATGACAATATTCATCTCTTAATGTTCTAATTCACCTACAGCTGAAATAAAGCACAGCAAAATAGTGGGATCATGCCAACGTGTAACTGCTTTACTGCGTATTGTATGAGGCTACAATATCCTACATCTTTGTTTGCTTTATCTCTTCTCTGCTCTTGGCCACCTTCATTTATCATGTTGCCAGAAGAGAGATGAAAGCACCAGCATCCTGGCAAATTTCCAGTTTGGAAAACTACAGTCTGACTACCTATATTCCCCAGATGGCTTCAACTGGACAAGCTATTTTTTACCCCTTTTCTTACAAACATTAGTTGCAGTGCTGGCGCAGAAGTTTTGCTGCATTTCCCGCTGAGGAAGGACTTTCTGGAAGACTACATGAGGGACACTTATAGATGAGAAGAGCTATAGCAGACCATTATGCTGAGGAAGGTGAAATGAGAAGGTAATTCTTAATGGCAATTTATTTGACAAACGTGGATCTTTTTCTACCCCAATTTTCCCAGGAACACTTGATGATTTTTTCATATGTATCTATTGTGTAGGATTATTCATTGCAGACTTCAGGACTAATTCTTGGCCTTCAGCTTATTTATAAAAACTCATGTTTACAGAGCTCTAGAACTGTTGGCTGGTTTCGACTGAACCTGCAGATTACTGTCTGTTTCTATTCCCTCATTATAATGGCATAAGACTTAAAATCAGGTTTCCAGGGCTAATGTTCATGTTCACAAACTCATCATTTTCTTTTCATGATTTACCTTCAGTTTTTCCACCAGGAAAAATAACTATTTCCCATACATCCCTGCTTGCAAGCTCATTTGTCAGAATACCTAAAAGAAACATGCAAATGTTTCAAATTATGCCTTGGGCTGTGTTTGTTCCTGTGGTCTGCACTAGATCTGAGAAAGCAAACAGAAAGAAAGATTCTATACGATGGAAAGAAAGAGTAGGAAGGCAAGCATGGCTGCTGAGATTGTTCAACATCAATTGTTTCCTTCTTTGACTGTGTAGTTCAAGAGACGACACTGTGGGGAACTCAGTATCATAGGCTGTGTAAATACTTAGCCTGATTCTGTGAAAGCCAGAGAACACCACATGGTTTTGTCTGTGTCTAGAGACAATAGCAAAGAAACCACTTTACTGTTCATTACAGATGCTTTCTGTCTCTCTGCTGCCACGTAGGGATGGCCCAGAGTCCTGCTCCAAAGGCTGCGATTACATTTAGGTAACCTGGGAATTTAAGAAATCAGAGAACTGTAGAAACTGGGGATCTACAGAAACCACTGGTTGACATTACATTGGCCAGAGTCTCTGGAAAATATTGATCTATGAAAGTGAGCCACAAAGTCAGAGGTCACCAGACTAAGTTCATTGCAATTGGCAAGCCCTTATAGTTGGGAAAGCAGCCACCATTCTGAAGGTACAGCTAATGCAGAAGGCAGCAGCCCAAGCCATGCTACACATCAATGTGTCACCTGCTGCTCTGTGCCCCCACTTTCCCAGCAGAGAACAGCGTGAACGCCAAAGTCTTGGTCCCACTTTCCAACAAGCTCTATAATTTTGGCATAAGCTAAAGGACCAACATTACCAGTACTCCTTAAACAAACTACATTTCCTTAGAACAGTGGTATTATCATCAAAAACGTCTTTATTCTTTTATTATTTAGAATAAAACAACATAAAAGGGGCAGGAGGCATTTATGATTAGGAGCATTTCACTTAACCACTTTATAGCACGCTTTGCAAGTGTTGGTATCGGTCTAGCTGAAAGGGCAGCAAACTGAGGACAGGGCAGCTGGCAGAAGGGACAGGATGAAACCTCTCAATCTAGCTTTGCTGATGAAGAAAGAATAAGAAAACGTAATGTGAGGTCAACCACAACTGACCAGTTTAGTACTACTCTTGCACCACTACTAACACTTTGTCAACTGTGTTTTCTATGACCACTATTTCAGAAGTCAGCTAGCAGAGGTCATGTCTACAACAGCCTTGTCTATACCAGGATTTACTAGGCTAGCATTAGTTAACCACTTGTTCATTTTTTTTCCTCGTAAAAGGATCATATTAAAATTTATGTGAATAGCAGACAAACAAACTCTGTTTTCCTGACTTTGGTGTCCTAAGCAAGATCTGTTGATTTCAGTGCAGACAATAAACCTGTTCTCAGGGACATGACTGCATTATTGTGAGGGAAGTGAAACCTGCTTCCACAGCTGCAGACCTAAGACCACATTTTGCAATACAGAAAGGCTTATCACATGAAGGCTAGGACAGCAGCTCACTCATACCTAACGCTCCCTTCACCGGTACACCTGTGTCTGCATGTAGTCAGTCTTATTTATTTTCTGAGTTGTCGTCTAATTATATTTATTGACACAGAAACCTATTTCTGAGGAATGTTTGGTAAAGTAATATCACTTACTAATTAATTACTAAGCTTTGTAGAATAGGACCTTGGGGTTGTGGTGGACACCAAGTTGAACCTGAGCCAGCAATGTGCCCTGTCTGCCAAGAAGGATAATATCCTGGGCTGTATTAGGAGTGTTGCCTGGAGGTCAAGGGAGCTGATCCTTCTTCCCCTCTGCTTAGGACTGGTGAGGCCACACCTGGAGTACTGCGTCCAGTTCTGGGCTCCCCAGTACAAGAGAGACATAGACATACATACTGGAGACAGTCCAGCAAAGGGCCACAAAGATGATGAAGGGACTGGAGCATCTCTCTTATGAGGAAAGGCTGAGAGAGCTGGGACTGTTCAGCCAGGAGAAGAGAAGGCTCAGAGGAGGAGATCAACTTGCTCAGTACCACTCAGTCAGCCAAGTAAAGCCTAGCATGACTAAGAGCATTTGACAGCTGAAATGCAGGTGATGCCTTACCAAAGCAGATAGTCATTCCCAGAGAATACAGAGAACTTCTACAAGCTGCTCATTCGATTTATAGACACATTAAAAGTATTTCAAAGTCTTTCTCCACAGCATCCAAGAGTTTCTATTCTGGCCACAGTTAGCTACATATTTATAGAACTGCTCAACACTGTGCTTTTAATCTACTTCAAATACATTTTGCAAAGGTGTGGGGAGAACTCTGCTAGCTGTGGCAAGGGTCATCTGGAAGGAGAATACACTGTAGAAAGAGTCACATGGGCTAATCCACAGGAGGCTGAGAGTCCCCTGCCCCTTGTCACCTGAAGACAAAGGTAGAGCTGTGAGATACCTCAGAGCCACTGTGTGAACTATTATCTGAGAACCTGCAAGACAGTAGGTGAAAGTGGGGATTGTATCATCCGGCCCACAGAGTATGAAAAAGTCACAGCAGGACTATTTTAGGGGGGGTTTTGTACTACTACTGTGGTTTAACCGACATAAAAGGTTTCAAGATGAATGTGGAGAATGGCTTTTAAATAATGACCTGTAATGGCATGTTCTACAGAAGTATATTATAAAAATCATATTTTAATACCTATATAAGGGTTCCATTCCTATTAAACAACCAAAAGAGAGGACTGTGGGTAACTGATGGATCAGTTAATGTAAATTGCTTCTCCCAAGCTTGGAATCCAGCCATTTTGACACAGAAACACAGCAGCTCTCTGTCAGCTCCCTGGAGCACCACACAAAAATTCAGGGAAAGGAAGGGAAAAAAAAAAATAAATAAAATGCCATAGCTCTCACCAGATGCACAGGGAATCTGAAAGACAGGCTTTTGGCAACCCTAGTAAGAATTTAGCCTGGCACATGAGGTCAAATGATCTTAGAAAATCAGAGCCAAAACTAGTTTTACATATAATCTAAAAGATAATGATCTAAATTCATCCATTCCTGGAGACAAGCCTGGCATTGTGACTGAGGAATGACTGTTGTAGGCTTTCTGGATGGATAACACAGCCTCTGGCTCCTCCTACAGCTGCCTGATTACATTTTTGATCTAATGGATAGATTATTGTTCATACTGCAGGAACCGAGCAGCAAGCTGAGGGGTAGAGAGACCTTGTCTGGTCTGTTACATTTCCTGAAATCCTTTCTGTCTCACAGACAGCTGCTTGTACTATACAGAAGACTTTGTGATCACATTACATTGATTCTGCTGACTAACTGGCTGCATTTGAATTCACTTTGAATTCTTCTGAATATCCCCACAAATGAGTGGTATGTGCAGTCTGGAGGCTTGTCATTCGTCTGTTTTCCTATGGCTGTCAAATAGCCTTACATTTGGAGCATGCAAAATATTATCTCTGCTCTGCATGTCCCATGTCTCTGCAACATCATGACATGTATAAACTATCCTTCTTTTGCCAAGCATTTTTATCATGGTAGCTTCGTGCTGACCATTATTCCAGATTACCATAAATCAGAGCAGAAAGATACGGTTGCTACCAACCCCATCATACCGATGGCCTCATTTCAGCAAAGCACTGAGATACAGTATTATGCAAGGTATAAGAGTAATGATTTACACTGAGAATGGAATTCAGCAAAAGGAATGTTTAAAAAGGGAAATGAAGCTGTCATAAAGAATACAAGTGTTCAGTGAAAAATGAAATGGTAGCATTACATACTCATGACCTGTCTTTGAGGCTGAAGAAGGGACTGCTGTTGACACCAGCATGTCTTAGCTGAGATCCCGAATCAAATGAAAAATATATGACAAATTCATTTGAAACTACAATAGAGATAAAGTTAAATACACTCTTGGCTTTGTGGAATCTGAACATTTCAGTTTGTAACCCATCTTGGTTTTGTCTCATTTAGGAAATAAGTTTTTGTACCAAGGATCCCTCTCTTGCTACCTACATGCTTTTCCCATTAATCAGATCTTAAAAATCAAAATTTTCTTAGATTTAATTTCTACAGAAATCTCCTCATAAACAGACATATGTGAAAAACACACACAGTGATAAAGAGACAGAGGTGCCTGAATCTGCTTTACTACTCTAAGAATGTCAATGAAAAATCAATGGAGCACCAGGAGAGAGGGGGTGGGTAGAATCATTTAAATTATCAGAAGCTCATCTCACCTTTAATTTTTTTCTTTAAAGATCTGAAAAGAAAAATAATAAGATCACTCACTGCAACAAAACCAAGATCACAGTTTCAGCCAGCACGTACTGTCATCTAGTTTAACCCATGGTTAAATGTGAGATTGCTCCTATCTTTAGCAGTACAACATAACAGCTCATTAGACCCTGAAAATATACAGCCACTGTCTGAGTCAAAGCAGGTCACAGTTCATAAGGGATTTTGACAGCCATGTCAGTCACTGAAAGTGGAAGAATGACCACTCCTAATTCCTGTTCCTAACAACAGATCTTCATCAGAAAAAAAAAATCTGAACCCTTTAAAGCTCTGACAGGGAGGAGAGTAGGAGGAGGCATCCTCAGACTGAACTCATGGCATGCAATGGTGTTCTGAGCCCCTGAGAGATGGCAGTCGGGTTGTGGTAGTCTTTGCTAGACTGCCCAGACACAACTTTGAGTCCCTGACTGGATCAGAACTGTGCACGTGCTGACCCCTTGTACTCTCCCTTCTGCTCCTGGCAAGACTCCTGTGCGAGACTGGTGCTGAAATGATAAGAGCTGGCAACTCTGTGAGTGCCTAGTCAGGGGAAGCAGTTGTCCTTTGTCCTTCTCACACTAGGCAGACACAGCAGATAGTGACACATTCAGTGAATAACACCATGTCCCTTGTTGTTCTCTTGTTCCCTGTTTCTCCAGGGCTGACCCTTCCACCTCTATCAGCATGCAAGTTGTGTGAGTTTTGCACACAAATTAGTGGAATTACCATGTTGTCCTGTTTACACCAGTTTAAGACAGCTTACATCCCATGCAAACTTGCATCTAACAAAGGGAAAATATGGGTGATGAAGAAAAGGTGCTTAGTCAGGCCCTGATAGAATGCATCTTTCCTGCTTTTCAAGATTTATTTATTTAGCTAAACTTATAAAGATACTAGATAAAGGAAGACAACTTAAAGCAAAGGGCAGCCTTTCCTTCTCATACTGATAGGACTACTTTCTAATCAAACAATTTCCCTCTCATTTGAAAAGACCTGGAAACATCTACACCTGAAGCTGAGGAGATTTGGGGTCTTGAAAGTGGAGTGGGGTATGAATTCCAAAGACACATAGAAGGTCACTGTCTTCTGAAAGTGATCTGCCTACAGTGCTGCTTCCTGCTGCAGTAGGATAGGGATGCAGTGAGCTATGTCATTCAGGAACATCAGTGGGAAAATGGCTTAATGCATGCTTACTGCACTCACATGTAGCTAAGTCAAATGTGACTCATTGACGCTTCAAAAAGTTGGAAGACCCCAGATCATTTGTGGTAGCTGATGTTGCCTACTGGCACTCTCTAGCTCCACATTTAACCTATTAGAATATTTAAACACTTAAGGAAAAGGATGCTTAGAAACCAGACAATTGCCTAGACTATGTAGAAATAGAATTCCAAAGAGAATATGGACACTCAACTGGTCAGAGGGAGGTTTCTTTCAGCATTTGGAATATTTTTCTGGAGCTAGACAGACAAGCTTACTAATGTAAGCAAAATCCATAGGAAAACCAGAATAAGAGTCACCAAAATTGTCAGGATACCAGTGCTTAAAGTGTTCCTCTTATGCATGGGTTCAAATCCAAGCAACTCCAGAACCCCAAGAGAGTACACCGAAAACCAAGATCTGGGGGCATCAAGCTATTCGGCAAATCTCTAGTATTTAGGGATCCGGGTTTCTACAGTGTTAGACATGCTGGCTACATATAAAGCATCTGGGAACATTCCCAGGCACTGGAACTCGACCATCCATACTAGAAAACTATTAAAACATTGCCTGCTACAATTTTGGCAGGTCATAACTAACTCTCTCCCAAGGACAGCTCATTCCAGGGACGTTTCCCAATAGGCAGTTTGCACGCAGCCAGCCTGTTTTGGAGTTTACGAGAGTTTGTTAGCATGGTCAATGGGCCATTGTGTGCCAGTTGGCCTAATTGTCTGGGAATGTTCCTGAGAATGTTTAATATAATAGTTTATTTGTGCCTATTATTTTTGAGAGAGTGTAGCAGCTCACCACTGTCAAAAGGGGAGGACTTGTTCCTTCTCTTGACTACATGATCCTACCCCCTCCTTCCTACCAGTTCTGGTGCTTGTCAGGCCCTTACCTGAGCCAACTCAACTCTGTAACCTGCAGAAATCCATTTACTTTCTCTTGCTAGTGCAGGTGACTGCTGGTTTAGGAATTTGAATCAGCTCACTGCTGAGTCTGGCAAGTACCAAAGCCAGCTCAAGAAAGGCATGGTTGTGCCTGGAAAGAGGAGAAGGGTGAAACAGCAGGGTGCAGTAGGATGTCTCTCCAACAGTGCCAATGATGCATTAGGCTGTGCCTTATAACTACACTTCATGTGACTTACTGAAATTAATTTAGACTGTAGTTCCAAGAGTAACTTGAGCTGATGTAAGCCATCACTGCTGCTGCAAGTGAAGAGTCTTCTGGGCTGCCTTTTTCCAATTGCTTATTTCCCATATCTCCTCCCTCCCTTGTGCCAGCACAGCAGTGTATAAAGCAGTGAGTGAGCTGGACCGAGGAAATGATCCTTAGGAAAAAAAAAAAGTTAATCACAACTTGCTCTAGTTCACTGCTTGGCCACAAATGTTAATGCCAAAATGGGACCTCAAGTGAGTGCGGGGAACAGTGTGGAAGTAAGGCTATCAGATTCAAGTAAAAGGTGGGACAGCAATGTCAGGGTTTATCAGCTTAACCTGCTTATGGAACTGCAGTATTGGGTAGCTCAAGAGGCATGTGCATATCTAAAAGCCTCAAGAAGGTATTCAGATTAAACAATAGCAGAGAGGGATTTAGAGGGGAAAAGGGCTTGTAGGTACCCTAAATATAGATAAGGGTTCAAATACCATTGTAAAACCAAAGACAGCTTGTATAGATTTTCTTTCTGGTTCTTTTTTTCTGTTATAAAAATTGTGTTTTCCTAACAGTGTTAGCTGTCAGCTCCTGTTTAAGAAGAAATCTATAACTGAGTTAAACTCAACAGGATACGGGGCTCAAAAAATCTTGAAAGTTGTTTTGTTCTTTATGACAATCCAGAAACACTGAATACAAACAGCTTTGTGGTGCAATAACCGAATTCATCCTAGTGTGTTGTTATAACCTTTTTATTGCAAGTATGCCTTCTTTCAAAGTCTATTCTGAAAACACAAGTGGGAAGAGGCAGTGGAGGAGAAGCATTCACTTTCTGTTGCTGTCAGACTGATCTAATTTGTAGTATCCCTTACCACTAATTGCTTAAATAAATTGCATTTTGCAGCACAGACAGGAGCCATATCAGATTTTTGGAATTCTTATCCAACTCCAGAATGTCTCATAGAGTAGTTTTCATTACACTTTTGTGTAGGCTTTTTAATGGCTCTAAAGAGTTAATGAAGTTATTCTAACAGGCATAACATCTTCAACAGAAAAATCTTTCTGTGCTTTTTTTTCATCTTAAGTCTCCCATATAGCTTTTCCACTGGGAGTTCTAAGAGTTGGGAAAACGACGATGCTACTATTTGATAACTTTTTAATTTTTTTCCCAATCCCTTTCCTCTCAAAGAACTTCACAGGCTATTTAAAATAGTATCCAGTGCAAATCAATATAGTTCTGTTGATCTAACTTGCACTGTGCTGATTTACACCAGTTGGGAAACTATCAAGGACAATCTGCCAGTGCTTGCCACCCAGCAGCGTGCTATCAGTTGTGTCATTCACCACAACTGCAACTGCAACTGTGATGCAACAGCTTTGGAAATGGAGCAGAGCTCAGGGCTTTCACAGCATTGATCAACATGCACATTAATTACCTTGACCAGTTATGAGTGATTTGAACAAGGTAAAATCTGTAGGCAGAGGCAATGCCTTTAGTTAATCTCTCCAATAAAATTGGGGGGGGAGGTGGAAAAAGGAAGGCAGGAAAGTTTTCAGGCACAAAAGCCTCCTTCAAGCCTTCTTCAAGCTGATCATTTACATGGTTTAGGTATGTGATTAGATTTGGATGAGATGATTGCTCCATACAAAGCCTTTCGTAGCAGGGTGTCAACCATTTGAGATTTGGATTTCCCATGGCACACCTAATAACATTTTGGGGTTTGAAACTGCATTCCTACATGGAGACTAGTCTTACTGTAAATAACATGATTAAAAGTAACAGAATCAGTGCTTGCATTTATATTTTTGAAATCAACACAATTCCTTTCCTATTTTTATTCTTCTCTTTTCTTTCTTTTCCTTTTCTTGTCCTGTTTCTGAAATTCCCTTCTTCTAGCTTTCCCTCCATTTCTGAGACGTTTTATCAATATCCATCTTCCTCTTTGGGCAGTTGCATTCACTAGTCCATCTGAGCATGCACTCAGAATTGAAAGTAATTCAGTTTGCAGGATATGTTGTGAAAAGGAGTGGTCCTAGAAACAGATCTTGAGATGGGCTCAGCAGCCGTGCTCATTGTATTTGTCTTTGTGCACACATTGCCTTCCTACTGAGAAAATGTCTTTTCATTATTTATGCATATAAAAATAATCTCGAACAGTAACTCTAACAGAGCAAGTAACTCTAACAGTTCCACCAGAAAGCACCACTTGGAAGCCTGTCTTAACAGAGTTCACCAGATGTTCTGTAGCAGCACCTGCCGAGCCCTTCAATCGCTGCCTGCACTCCTGCTGCCATGAAGGTTCAGATGAGGGTGAAGGATAAAAACACCTCCTATTTATTGACTTGCAAGATAAGCGCAATCAGATTTACAGACTTTAGCTGAGAATTGCTTTAGCTGTTGCTGAAACGTAGTCATATCTGAGCTGGAGCAGAGGCGACTCTAACAACAGACAACGTAACTATGGATTAAGACAGGAAGATAGATAGTATTATGGCCATCTTGAGTGAATGGAGAATTTTACTGGGTACAGATCAGCAATCCAAGTTGAAACTGATCCAGGACATTAGATTTAACACTTCTGCTTTAAGAAAAAAGTCAAGAGATCCTCACTTGCAGTAACTATCCAGCACTTCCTCTGATTGCAGAGCATACAAAGATATGCCAGGCATACATAGTTAGAGAGTATATGAAATTCAAACATAATGATAATCATACAATTTCTAGACAATCAAAAATAAAAATAGAATGCAAAACTATTCTATACTTCCCCATTATTAAGAGCGTGCAGTAAAGAGAAACCTAATTAAAATATCTGGTCAAACAAGCAAAACAGCTCCAGGTTGATTCAGCTGATCCCAAGGTTGGGGCATGCATTCATCTATGCCTTGAAGCAAATTTGAACTCAGAGCCCTCCTGCTGTCCCTGAAAAGGGACAGGCTATGCCTTTTTCCCTTCTGTGGCTGATACCTGCTGCCTTGTGAGTCTCAGCAGCAAAGCAAGATGAACACAAAACACAAGAAAAAAAAGTCTTCTAACTTCCGCAGAACCCTGATGAAACTCAATTCAGCAGTTGAGAGTGGCAGAGAAAGTAAAGCTTGCATCTGTTACAGTTGCTGCAGTTGGAGGTGTGAGTTACAAAGGAGATTTGCCAGACTCCTCAGCCTCTGAGCAAACCAGAAGGGAGCAAGATGAATTGATGCCAAAGCATGGGCTGTTTCCAAATGCAGCAACCTGTGCAGAACCAGAAGGTCACAGACTGCAGCTGGCCCAACTGCAAGTGAGACAGAGGGAACAGTCTTAACAAGCACCAAAGTGCCAGACAGGAAAAAGAGGCTTGGGTGCTAATCTGTTCAAAATGAGGAGCTGGCCTGGGATAAGCTGAGGGAGAGGGTGAGGAACATGTGGGAACTGTTTGTCCCTCTGCCTGAGAGACAACCTCCTTCAGCATTCTGGTAGACTACTTAGTCTGCTCTATACATCTGGGATAGATTCACCCTACACCTCCTTTGAACAGGGGCAGGGTGTGAGATGATAGGCACTTCGATTGTTTTGTTTCCCAGAATCCTCTCTTCTGGTTTTCCAGCATGGCCCCCATCTGCTCCTTGTCTGAGCTTTTGGCCCCGGTTTAACTTTAGCATTGCATCGACCGTCACTGACGTCACTGGATAGCAAACTATGGTCTCCATGTATTTCCCAAGGCACTGCTTCTATTTGTCTCTATTTCTTGTAAAATGCTTTGTAATGAAACTAAAACTTTGGAAACTAGAAGGGATCCTCCAATTTCAGAGGTCAGAATAGGAGTCTCTCAACTAAATATTTGCCAGAAGTAGAAGCTATTATTCCTAGTCAATTGGATATTTTACAAATTTCCCTCTACTCATTCACCTTTAGAATTAGACTGTGATTGTTTTTCAAAGATATCTGAAGTTCAAGAAAATAGATTTTATTCTCTCAAAGCCCTTGCTGAAACTTTAGTAAAAAATAATTTAACTCACAGGAAAAAGGATTTAAAAAAAGATAGAGAAAAATCTTTTAAAGAAAACTGCTTTCTGTCCTCTTTAGGGAAGTTTTATACTGAATCCCAAGCTGCCTTCACAAAAGGTTAGTACCCATGTCAAGTTTTAAAAATCTATGATGTAATATAGCCCACTCTTGGAGAAGCCTTAGTCCTGAAGCATAGTTATTTCATTTGCTTCTCTTTCCAAAGTAGTAATGTGCCACACTTTCAGATTGATCAGATCTAGACTCTTTGGGTTGATGATCATTCTCTGTTGGCCTGAAAAGTTAAGCTATGTCTTTGGGATACCATGCTACATCACTAAAGCTAATGAGAGCTTGGCTGATTACCTCAGTGAGAACAGAACCATATGTTCAAGGAACACCATGGGTCCTTCCACCTAGTAGCTGGATAAGTAAATACCGTGCAATCACTGCGGCCATGAGAACACCAGGAATGTAAATTAATCAAGGGGTCAACTGTTTTAAGGAACAAGCAGTTTGGTTTGAGAAAAGATAATATTAAATTGCAGCAACAAGGATTAAAGAGGTAAAGGCAGAGGCAGTGGATTTATGACTACAGGCATATTGACTAAATGAGCCATATAATAATGACTCGATATTCCTCCAAGTAACAATTAGACCTTGCACTTTCATAGGAAAAAGCAATCAACATTCACAGACACAGACAGTCTAGGAGAGGCAAAGCTGGATCCTACCCAAGGCCTCAGTGAATGGAGTGCACAGAGTTCTCTGCTGAAGCTCTCCTGTGGGACCTTCACTGCAAGAGAAACCTCACATTGAGCAGACCCTTGTTTTTCCATCTTATTTAGGAAGGAAGAAGTCTAACATTCAACTCTTGCCGACAGTCTTCTCAGTCTTCTGGACACAGTGTGATTTCTTGGCCCTAGCAATGGAAACTATGGAATCAATCAAAGCTATAGGATCAAAGGACTAGGTTTCACCGGTAGAGCCTGGGTATCCAATTTTCCCCACTAAGTCTATCTACTATAAACAATTATTTGGCTGAAGAAACACTGTCCTCTCTCTGCACAAGACTTTCCACAAAGGCTGATAGAGAGACAGATGGCAGAGAGCAATATCATTGTGAGTCTGGAATGAGATGGACCTTTTTGTCTATTGCAGAAAGCTGATGACTGCCAATGGGCACCTTTTACCCTGAGCAATATATTGATACTCAGTGAAAATATCCAGGGCATTATAATTACATTGCAGGGGGTTTAGTTGTTTTCCCTGGCTCAAAGGCCAGGCTTTTGGCTCTCTCCTCATTTCCTCTTTTAATTCAGCCCCAATTGCAACCAGTGGTTAGTGCAAGGCTGCTCTAAGTCCTAGGCTCACCACTTGTGTGAGCTGCTGCTGTATGTATATGCCAGTGCTCTTCCCTACAAGAGTGGTGAGGTTGCCCACAGATCCAGGGTAGACAATTAAGGACTTGTGAGAATTGCTCAGTTTCCAAATAAGTGTTATTTTGCAGAAAATACATCACATCTACATGCTGAGAAAAGAAACCTCTGCAGCATTACCATGCAAACAGCTCCTATAACAAGCTAGAGGGCATATAACCTTCAGAGTTGCATACAGTCAAGCTCAGTTCTCCTTTTGTTATACCAGATATGTGCCAGTGCATCTCTATTAACATAGCGGACTCATTTTTGTAATAAAGTGGAGAACTAAAGCCAAACCCCAAGTACAATGCCTCAAGAATGTTTTTAATTACCAGGATATAATCAACTCCCTCTCCAAACTCTGCTAGAAGTTTAGTATCATTTTAAAGTGTCTGAACTCAGCAGGATCAGAAGAAGGCTGCAGATCTTTTATCTAAAGACTTCTCATCCTCCCATACCTGTCCCAGCAGCAATATGCTTTCACCACAATTCTTTACAAACACCTACATGTGGGGTTTTGACTTAAAAACGTAAACAATTTGTGGGTTCTCATTTTCTTACTGAGATCCAAGCTCTACATCTTAATATATAAGATGTGTCCCAAGTAATGCCCTTCACTTGCTTGCTGCAGCTCTCTATGAATGTGAATCATGGTATGAGATTTACGAAGCCTTTTGTTGGGCTACCTTGCTGGAGATTTGCTTTCCTAATCAATTCTGTGTCTTTTGTCACTGGCTTTTTTTCCCAGTCCCCTTTTTTATCCGTTGGTCTGTTTGATACACCTACCACATTCTGCCTCATAGCCAGTTTTCTGGAATAGAGAATTTGTTACTTAACAGTACAATTCCTGACATGACAGAGTGCCAATGCTTGACTGGTTTCTGAAGTATTACCATAATGTCAATAATACAGCCTATAAATGAATGGCATCATCTGAAATATAAATAATAACCAGGTAGCATTTTGTTAATATAATGCAGTACTTTAAAAAACACAACATGAAAACATCCTAAATGTAGTCTGGTATTTTGTTTCCTAATTGAAAATAAGTCAGATTGCTCAGTGTTGCTTCTGTTGCTAGCTGATTTGCAAGCATCACCACCTTCCCAAACACTCACAGGTTCTGAGGGTGATGGACCTCGTCAAGAAAGCACAATCTGATATCAAGCTGCATAAATTGCTTTTTGCTTCTCCTCCCCTGAATGTGTACAAGTTACAGAAGGAAAAAAATGAGTCAAAAATGCTGAAAAATGTGGCTTTTCCTGGGCACGTTCCTTAGCACATTTCCGCTGCGCACGCTTCTTTCACTCAAACAAATTCTCTTCATTTTCCCCATTTCCTTGGTTTATTATTATTTTTCTCCCTACCCATTTTAATTTCATTTCTTCCTAAAGAGCTGTTTTTAACAACTGCATCTCCAGCTGTCAAGTGAATAATTCAGGGGAAATTTCTCACCATTGCAAGAATTGTTCTACAAAATACTTTAAACAGTCTTCAAGATTGTTAAAAAAGCTTCACATGACAGCTGCATGCACTGAGTGCTTTATTAGTGGCCAATACAGCTCTTTACGATGTACACTTAACCTTCACCTTACTTTGAGCAAGCAGTTTATTGTGGACATACTTACCCCTGCTGACAAAGGTCCTGTCCTTGAAGACTTTGGTTTCCAAAGCTTTCTTTCCAAAGGATCTTTGACACTTGTCTGACTCTGGGTCACCAGAGTCAGTGGACTCAGAAGCCACCACTGCACACAGTGATGCAATGTAAATGAATCTGAGAGGTCTCTAAATAAGGTATTATGTCTGACCATGGCTGTCTAATCACAGGGAATCAGCTGTCAGAGTTCAATAGCCAGAAGGCTTCCAGTACCCTCTGAGCTTGTTTAGAGCTTGCATGATTATGCTGCAGTACTGTGCACAGGAGACATGTATGATAAATGTCTCCTACACACATTACATGGTTTAGAAAAGAACTTATTTTAAAAATTGAAATATTCCACATATATTAAAACCCAGGGCACTTAGCTAGATAGGAATGTATCAAAAAAAGAAGCTCTCATGACGTAGCAGAGAAGCATGGTGTACACTATGTAAATGGGGGTAGGTAACTGGTACCATGTAGCATGATTTTTTGAACACTTGGAATTTGGTGTGAGAATGAAATGTGACATCTTTTCCCTTTGTTTTTACCAACTGGCCCAAAGCTGATCCTAAGATCTTGGCACTCACCAAGTTGTAGAGTTTTTATTTTGTTTGAGAATTCTCTTGTGAAACTTTATTCTCTCCTTCTTAATAGAAAATTTTTGTCTTCTACCTAGCCACATCAAATGCTAGTTCTGTATCAAATAGGCCAGAATTCAGGATCTGTAATGATTGCTGCCTTTTCCCTAAAATCAAATGCAAATAAAACTTAGTAAAAAAACAAATGAAACTGTGCTCAGGTCAACTCCATCAACCATTAAACATGATAGGGTTCCCAGGACATGAAGGGATCTATTTAGTGATCCGGAAGATCCTTTCTGGTCTTCATTTCCTGAGATAGTCATGTCTCAGATGTTGGCCTGAACTTTACATACATTAAGTTATTTTACTACATCTGTTTCTCCTGTCCCCAGTGCTTAACATGATAATCCTGGGCTTTATGTGTGAATATGACTTCCTTCAGCAATAGCTTGCTCAGAAGCTCAGGGTAGATGTTCCAGGAGGTCTATGCTGTCATGGACAGTGTAGACTCCTATTTCAACAGTTATTTTAAAGCTATACTGATATTCTGCAAAGGCTCCTGAAGAAACAGACCTATATAGTGCTTGTTTGTGCTTAAATATCTTCTGTACATATTACAAAACTGACCCTCAAGGCTGATAGTGATGCATCATCTTACTGCAGGTGATAAAGTATGCCTTTGAAGATGGACTTTCAGCTACTTTTCAAAAATTAATGAGTCATAGGTACTGTGAGTAAGACACTCCACAGTGTCTAAGGCCAACATTAACAATTCTCAGTTATCACATGGATAGTGACCAAAAGGAAAAGCTATAAATATGTTCTTCTCTGCCCCTCTTCTCCAACCCCACACTGAGGCAAAAGCTGATCATTATCTCATTGATTCTGGACAGCTATGGTGTAAAGTAAATGACAAAATCAGATAACCTTGTTTCCCAGCCTTTGTAAACTAATTATGTCTATTAATCACAGAGACCTCAGAACCTGTCCCTCACACTAAAAGAATTTCTGCAGCAGAAACATCTTCCATTTTCTTTACACTTTACTATTGCCTTGCTAAAGCAAAAGATACTTCATTATCTTTTCTCAACTAGTTAATGAGACCAGCCAATCTGTTGCTAAGATTAATTAAGATACTCAGGAAAAAGTTTTGAAAGAATAGAAAATTAAAACAGAGTCACCCTTTTTTAGCAACAACTCAGGAGAAACCACTGAAAAACAGAAGCACAGGTCTGGGTAATACATAGAAGGAAAAATTATTACAGCCTCAACTCTGTTGATTTCACACTAAATGGAGGATCAAGTCATGGGGATGCTTCATGTTTTTCTCAACTGTTACATAAGTCGATAAGCCCTGTTTCCTACATGACAAATTCCACTTCAGAAAAGATTTTGTTTCAAAGCAAGTTGAAGCACCTTTATTGTGTATACAGAGTTTGCCTGAATATCAAAGCATAAGATACTAACCTGGAAGATCAGATGCTTTGGTGGGTAAAACAGTCATCTGACAGGTTCACTGAACTGCCTCAAGCAGATTAAACATCAGACAGACAGATGGTAAAGACGCAGTCTTCACCTGGTAAAGGCTGCCACATATGGACCAGATCTTGCAATGGAATGAGCACATGAAGCCTTTAATGGCTCTCTGAAGCAATGCTCAATGATGTCAGACACCAGCCGGATATGAAGGGCACGTATCCGTGACATGTGGACCAAGCCGTGTAATGAGGGTTTATGAGGAGACAGAATAATCCAGGATACAGAACAAAGAGAAGAACATGAGCAATGTGAAGTCATTTAAAAAGACAAAACAGTAGAATTAGTTGGGGATTTTCCATTCATTCAAATGATTTTTCCAATGAAAATGTTCTCTTTTGCTAAATTTCAGTTTTTATTGGATAAATTTTACCAAAAAAAAAAAAAAAGAAGAGAAGAGGAGAGGAGAGGAGAGGAGAGGAGAGGAGAGGAGAGGAGAGGAGAGGAGAGGAGAGGAGAGGAGAGGAGAGAGGAGAGGAGAGGAGAGGAGAGGAGAGGAGAGGAGAGGAGAGGAGAGGAGAGGAGAGGAGAGGAGAGGAGAGGAGAGGAGAGGAGAGGAGAGGAGGCAGAGTAAGGCAGGGCAGCAAGGCAAGGCAAGGAAAGGGAAAGATGTTTAGAGAAGGATTTATCTGTACATATATCCCAAAGTCTGTCTGAAATGTGGGAATCTGTACTTTCCACCTCCTAGCTTTCTCAGGCTCCATCCTTTCTTCTGTACCAAAGTGCTGCCCAAAAGGCAAAAAGCCAGCCTGACCATCTGTTCCAGTCAGGCTGCCGAGGTACAACTTGACCCTGCCAGGTATAAGGGGATGAAATAGGTGACTCTCTGGAAAATTTTCCAGCATTTCTTTCTATGGTTTCTAGATTTCAGGATGCTTAGTTTCATTTTAAAAGTCTATTTAAGCTGAAATGGCAGGCACCTATTAATATAGCACAAACATTTCTGTCTTTTGCAATTTGGCCCTAAATGTAGATAAGATTATAGCATGCTACCAGAAGTATCAGAGATTGTTTGTGTTTAGATCATGCTTATGTTTATCATGTGCTTCGTTCAGTCTGTGATATTTATCATCAGTGTGTCTAAGAAGAACAAAGCAGCCTTATTACTTGTCTTCCTTATACTAAAATCCTTTTTTCCCTTTTAAATATCAGTGAAGTATATCTCAGTTCTTGTGTTCTGCACCCAGAAATATTTCAAGTGAAACATGATAATATTTTTCCAGAAGTCATTGAAGCTATTACCAAAGTAAAACAGGGCATCCTGTGATATAAATCCAGTTATTTTACAACCATGAAGCCAGTGAAGGGTATTGTGGTTTTTCTAATACACTTAGAAGAAAAATTCAAAAAACCCAAGCCAGGGCTTTTAAAATAGCAATGCAAGTTTTTGCCTAGCAGTATCATTTGCAGGAATATAAACATAAGCTTGGAAATAAGTTAGTACACCATATGTTGTACAAAGGCTTACAATTAAAATTTGGGTTGTGTATTTCACATACATTCTTAATTTAACAGAAATTGCAGTAGACTGATAAAAGAAACAGATTATAGTACTGTCTTTCTATCTAGTGATTAATTGCAAGTTCAAATAAACAATAAAAGTTTATAATATTTAGAATTTGTTAGGCCATTCATGCTCTTGCATGTTAAAGATTTTCATTAACTATGAGCCTCATATTAAACTGTTACCATTTATTTAAATCAAGTATATATTATATTTGTGCAAAACCAGTATCAGTGAACTCTGCAGTCTCTGCTTGCACTGTGCTTAGTACATTGAGGACCTGATCCTCAGTGCTCCCAGGCCTTATAGAATTATAAAGAAATAATATTAATACTTCACATCAGATCCTGTGCACATCACCTTTGAAAGACAATCACTCTTAGGCCATCTAGAGGCCCTTGTAGGCTTCTGTAAACACAAACCTCAATTTAAAAAATAAATAAAATAAAATAAAATAAAATAAAATAAAATAAAATAAAATAAAGGAACAATGATATTCATTTCTCTCCTGTTGTAGAACAAGAATGGGATCTTTCAAATATTTTCATGACAAGGAAAAAGAACGAGGACAGAGAAAAGTCACCATGTTGGAAAACATTGGATATAACCTGCTTTGCCTATGCTGGTCACAAAACTAAGGAGCAGGTGACTAAAAGATGCAAATATGTCAAAAACATCTGGTTGTCAGAGAAAGAATGAGAAGCCGGCTGTGGCAGCTTGCAGAGTCTGTGATCGACAGGTTGTAATTAATTCCCAAGAGAAGGGAGCTACCTTGGAGAAATCATACCAAACTAGAGCCTTGAGGCAAACACAGGTGTACCTGTAGGTCTCTTTGGTATTTCACTGCATATCAATAATCATACTACCTTTAAAGTAGCTTTAAAATCTGTTTTTTCCAAAGGAGATGAACTCTTCAGGATAAATTTTTTTTTAAATCATAGACTCCACAAAACCTCTCCCAAGGCCATTGAAGGAAAACTGCAGAAAAGTACAAAGCTTCCTGGGCTTGCCTGATTGCTTATATTAGCAGCCAATAACATACGATACTGTTAATGTCTTTACCCCTGTCCTGGTTTCAGCTGGGATAGAGTTAATTTTCTTCCCAGTAGCTAATACAATGCTGTGTTTTGGATTTAGTATGAGAATAATGTTGATAACACACTGATGTTTTAGTTGTTGCGAAGTAATGCTTACACTGGTCAAGGACTTTTCAGCTTCCCATGCTCTGCCAGGTGCACAAGAAGCTGGGAGGGGGCACAGCCAGGACAGCTGATCCCAACTGGCCAAAGGGCTATTCCATACCATATGGCGTCATGCTCACTGTATAAACTGGGGGGAGTTGGCTGCAGGGCAGTGATCGCTGCTCGGGGATGGGATGGGCATTGGTTGGCAGGTGGTTTCATCACTTGGTTTTTTTTTTTTGTTTTCCCCTGGGTTTGTTCCTCTCTCTCTCTTGTTATTTTTATTTTCATTACAATTTTTTTTTTTTCATTATTTTATTTATTTATTTCAATTATTAAACTGTTCTTATCTCAGCCCACAAGTTTTCTCGCTTGTGCTTTTCTGATTCTCTCCCCCACCCCACTGGGGAGGGAGAGAATCAGAGGGAGCGTGGAGGGTGAGCAAGCAGCTGCGTGGTGCTTAGTTGCCGACTGGGGCTAAACCATGACAAACCCAATTACAGGATTGCAAAATATCTATTTCTCCACTCAGATATAAGCATAAAGCATAAAGGGAGCTTATTATAATAAATTAACACATTAGGCTGGAGCTTTCTTGCACCCAGGCATCTTGAACTGTGTGTGCAAACTTATCATGCTTCTGCCTAAGACAAAAGGTTCAGTGAAGAACTAGTTGTAGATGGGAGAGAAAAATCTATAGGAAAATATATTGCTTCTTATTCAAACAAATGCAGTTTTACAAAAAGTCTGGAGTCCTGAAATGAACTAATGCCTGTACTTGCTATTTTTGAACAGTTGGCTTATAGGGTGTGGGTTTGGTGGATGGTGGGGGGGTTGATTTACCGTGGAGCAGCAGGAATCACACCCTTAACAGTTTGTTCTCCTAGATACAAGAAAAGATCAAATTTACAAGATTCAGCAGCAGGAAAAATATGGTTAGCCTTTTCTAACCCTTTATTTCACAGCTCCATTAATACTGTGTCCTGGGTGTCCTCTCACGAATGTGTCTGATGTTCTTGCTGGTTGATAAAATATTTCAAGTATGTTGAGGAAAGGCATTGAGGGACAGGTGGGCAGAGCAGAACCATGTGTGCAAAGAACAATTTGGACATAATCTCTTCTGTAAATAGACAGTCCTCCCTCATTACACTGAAAATGTATGCCTTGGAAGAACTTGATTGCACTTGGAGCTACTGTGCAGACCAAGCATCTAGTTCTTTCCCCTCCTGCACCCACACATAATGTGCAAGAAACCTGTACCATTCCCAGCACATAGTATGGTAAAAGGAAGGGTTTTGTGAGCGAAAAAGGGAACAAGCTCAGGAGAAAAAGAAAAACACAAAGACAGATAAGAATCAGGAGTAACAGTCTGGAAGCAAAAGGCTGGGACCTGGCAGTAATGAAAAAGGTAAGGCAGTGAACAGTCAAAATGCATGGGATGCAAAATAAGGAGCCAGGCAGAACAGGACACACCAGCCAGAAGGCTAGAGTAAAGCAAGGAATAGTATCTGGAATTTACTAAAGATGCTCATTACCTAAACCTGTACCGGAAAATTTTCTTGCTGAGCATTAAAAACCTAGTGCCAGTGTAACAAATGCCTGGCAACAAATTGATCTACAGAAGTCTATAAAGATGTGTTGGTAGCAGACCAATTGTCAGCTATCCTGGCTACTAAGCCTGTGAGACTTACATTTACCCAGCTTCCTGAATCTGAAATCTCATAAATTCACAGAGTTAATATAGGAAAAGAAAGTATCAATTGTACCTAAAAAAAAAAACAAAAAAAAAAACCAAAACCAAAGAAGACTGATCATATCAATGTTGGCTATTTCAAAGGAGTTTTCTTCCCTCCAGCATAGTAGCATCTCCATATGCTGTGTTCCTGGAAAATATTATTCAAATAGGTTTTAGTGGCTCATATAACTTTTGGTCAACTAGATGTCGATAGCACTTTTGAGAAGAACAAGGACATTAATTCAGCTTCTCAGTAAATGCCCAGCCAGGGTAGTTATAATGTCCTCTTGTCCCAAATTGCTCATACAGTTTAAATTGCTATTTTTCATTCTGTCATAAACTGTTGTGCACAGTTATGCTGTTATAAATTGCTGTAGAGGTAGCTAAGTTTTAGTAATGTAAAAGAAGCATGCAAACTTTGTATAGCTGTTACCAGAATGCACACGTGCTTTCGGTACGGCTGGTCTACGTCGTCCCATCAGAACCAGCTACGGCATCCTAGGCACACACCTGTAGTAAGTGTACCAGATCCCACCTTGGCTCCTACTGCAAGCAAGTTGTATTAATTTCCCTTTGAAACATGCAAAAAATACCAATTTTTGATCAAGAATCGGGATTACTAAATATTAGATTAGAGAGGTTGGAAGATGTGATATTTTTCAGCTGCTGATTCTTCCCATGTGATAAAACCACAGCACAAGGTGTACAAGGAAAGCTACCTGAAATTACCTTGCATTTACCGTACACAGAAGCTTGTTATTCTTACTGCTGAAGTGCACCCTCTTATCTTGCTGTAATGCAAGGTGATTTATGGAGTCTTACCCCTCAGCAAAAGGCCATTCCCCTTCTGATGACAGCACGCTTCTGCCCCACAGTAATTCTGAGGCAATTTCAAGTTGTTTACTCCTGGGTGAGAACCTGGGATTTTAACTCTATTAAGGACTGGGGGGGAGGGAAAATGATTATTTTAGATGATGGAAAATTTGGTGTAGGTCAGCTAACAGTCTTGCACTGAATTCTGACACATAAAAAACAACAGAAGATGCAGGTTTGTTCTTTTATAGCTGACATAGCCTCCTAGGGAAAACACAGAGCCTTGCAGAGAGAGGGAACCTTAAAGATGAAAATAATATCTGATAATTTAATTTTAGCCTAGCATCATATCACTTTGGTTACAGGCTTAGACAGATTGGTATGTCAGCAGACAGTGAATCCCAGACAACCTAACCTCAGGGGAAACCTTTGGACTCATACCAGTTCTGGATACTCCATACTCTCTATGGCGGATCCCAGAAAGACTTCTAAAACATCCACAGCACAATTGAAAAATGAGGCTATAACGAACTATAGTGATGCAAGAACTCAAATTCAATAATTCATTTGTTGAATTCACATGCTTTTTCATTGTGTAAATTCTCATATTTGTTCATTCTTTAGAAACCATGGTGAATAATTTCCCTTATAAGCTACTTTTCATGTATGTGAATATTAGCAAAGTTCAGTGTTTGCATTCTGCTGCATTTCAGTAATCTTTGCTTTTGCTCCCAGAATATGAACAACATGCCTTCTTTCCTCTTGTACCAAAAGGCAGGCAGGGGGACGGCTGATACTAGCATCAGATACACTGCTGCACAGTGGTTTCACCAGAAGCATAACTCTTCTTCTAAAATACTCATGTTTTTTCTTTTTATTTTATTTTATTTATTTTGTTATCACTATCAGGTGAAATTGTTTATCAGAAACTCCTCAAAACCCATGGGTTTTTTATTCTTTCCTGGAAAATGACAATTATATTTTTAATTAAGTTACGCTCATCGTATCAAAATAGAGCTTGTTTGTTTGTTTTGCCCCTACTCCATGCCCAGCCATGGCTAGTGGTTTAGTATGTCCCAAAAAGTCCACAGACAGACATGTACCTGGAGGTCAGGTGGGCTGATGGGCACACCAGGAGACAAGGTACATTTGATACTGACCATCAGCTGCAGTTACACTCCAGTCATTATTGTCCCGATCAGACTCGGCTCCAGCACAGGAAGGTGAAACTGTATTGGCCTACATATGAGTAACGGTAGATGTTTGCACACCGTTCAGGTGATGTATCAAGGAGCTTCAGTATAATTCACACAGGCATGCATCTCCATATGTTCTCACTTGTCAGGTTTCAGATGGTATTTTTGACAATGTGGTGCCAGCAGTTTGACTATGGAGCACATGCTGAATTCCGCACACCATGTCTCCAGCTGGAATCAGGGGTCGTTGGCAGGTGACACCACAGATGAAATCTGGTTCTCTATACCTAGTCTTGCAGTTGATGAGAGCTTTCATGTCAACACTAATCTCACTTCACTAAATGTGTTTATTTTGTAATGCCAGTTTCTTTTTACAAATTTCCTTAACTATTTGTTGCGGCCCCTTTATGGCTGTGATGCACACTGTGATGAAGGATAGAATGTCACTGCTGCATGGAAAAGGGATCATTACTGCTTTAATCTAAAATGAGCAGCCCAGGGTCATTTGGATATTTCAGATTTAGAGATTAAAACTGTCTCATGCTGTGAAATATAATGTAAAAATAGCTGTCTCTTGTCTTCCGGAGCTCATTTCCAGGGTATCTCATGACACTCGTCTAATACAGGCAAGGGCCATCTTTCCAACTCATAATTATAGTGAGAAGATACTCATTCATGCTGTTTGCACACTGCCAGTTACTGAAAAATTAGTATATAACATGCCTGTCAAATATATAATCAAATATGTAAATAAATATATGTATTAAATATATAGTTGATGTATATAAATATCTGTGAAAAGCAGCTGAGAATCTTTATTTGACTTATAATACATGACCACTGAGGAAGTAAGAAAGAGCAAGAGATGGGAAAATCAGGGTTAAAAAGAAGAGAGGGAACTAGGAGCTATAAGAGAGTGTTTGTATGTCTTAGCACTCTGAGATCATTAGAATAACCACAAAGCAGGAGCATCTCAAATAAGTTATCATCAGCACCACCAAAATTTAACTAAATGCAGTCTGAGCCTGAAATTAGTTAATTCATTTCAACGGGCTTTTGATATTTCCAGCCTTAATCTACAAAGAATAGCTAGTGGCTGCTCCTGGTTGCAGCTTAAAAGGAGAGAGCATTCAGCAGACTTTTCTTCCAGTTCTTCTCACCATTGTCTGTGAAGGACAGTTACAGTCCCAGCCTTTAAACACTCTGGGCTATGGGAAGATTTTCAGCTGAAGTAACTTGGTATTGTGCCAGTGACTTTAATGAAGCTATTCTGATTTCTACCAGATGACAACTTGGCTCAGAAAAAACAAAGTCAGTGAAAGTCCCAGCACTTTCCTAAAGGAGGTGAGAAATCATGACTGGCAGGTTTAAACTGGCATAGTGAGGACTGCATGCTGTACTCCTTTGATGGATGATTTCAGTATCACTCTGACTGACACATATCCAAATTATTTGGTGGGTAGAGGCAGTTCTGCCTAAATACTCAGATGATCACTCTGACTTACATCCAGTTGGGGGAGGGGAGGTGTCTATCTAAATACCACCCAAACTGCTTTTCTTTGCATCCCCATGCTCCCTGAAAAGCCACCATTGAGCCCCAAAGGAAAGTGTTCTTCTCAGGCACTTAGACATGCTCTTTGTAAGTACAAATTTCTCATACTATTATTTACTGAGGAGAAGAAAGGTCATTTCCTCTGTCCTTTGTAGCAAATTAGCTGTAGGAAGGCCGTCAAGAAAGCCATTTGCAAAAGACTCCTTTGCCTTTCTCCATGCTTGAAGGACTTGGCTTTTCTTTTTCTAAGTGATGAAGCTCATTGCTACCTGTGGTGAATATAGCAGGGACTCTACTCATTCCAAGTGCATACTGCTTAAGCACATAATCTTCTTATGCACATTAGTTTCACATGTCTTGACTCTGTCCCGTTAAATGCATGTGCTGTTACAAGAATAAGCTTTGTATCAATTGGTTGCATAATTCAGTGATTAGACCAAGCTGAGGTTCAAAGGCAGTTTTACTGGATAATCAAAATCAGCAAATGAGGGAGTTTTGCCTATCCACAAATTCTTTTAAAAACAGTAATAAGCTGCTAGTAAATGCAGTAAAAAATGAGAACAAAAATGTTGCCTGAAAATGAAGCTGAGGGTTGGAAACAGTTATTGTTGGGTGCGCTTTGAAAGCCTGCTGGGAAATACACATCCCATTGAAAAATCAAGGCATGTACACACTACAGGCTGGGTCTACAGCCACTGTCAGACAGCCTAGCTCCAGCACCCAGTTACATCAGGAGAGCACAGAGGTGGCCGTGCTGTTTAACTCTGGCACAGTAAAGCAACTCTGTTAACAGGACTCAGTCCCTCTCTGCAAACATGTACATGTGGCAGCTTACTCAGATCTGGCTCGGGTACTGCAAATAGCGAAGTGTATTGGTCTACAGAGACTTACCAATGAGGCTCACGCCTGAAGTCACTTAAGCTCAGGGTCTGATTTTTCATGTCCCTGAAGTGTGTAATTCCAATTGAAATGAAAGCAAGTTCTGTTTTGAATATTTTAAAATATCTATGATTCTTCTGCTATTGAAAAATCCTATTTGTATTTCAATGAATAATATTTCAAATATTGTGATAGTGCAGCCTAAGAGGCAATATAAATAGTAAAGAGAGAGAATCAGAAAAGGACAGAGAATTACATTTATCAAGTCTTGAGGAAAGCTCTTACAAGTCTTAGAGTTTAAAATGGGGAAATTGAGCATTCCTGTTATATGAACAGGTCTCATACCATTTGCTGTTGAAGTCACCCACATATCAGGCATGTATGGGCCAACTGAAGATCAGCAACCCTTTGAAATTAACCCCTCCCAAAGCCTGATGACTGCCAGACAGCTCTTCATTCACAGAAGAAATACAAATTGCCAATCACTAGAGAATGTGATGAACAATAAGTATGTAAGGATTCCAGATAGGATGAAACTATTGAAGCAAACACCATCTAAAAAGAAAGCAGTCTTGCAGGGTCTACAAGTATCTGCTGTCCATAACCCCAGAACACACTTCCACCCTTCCTGTAACAAAATATAGAACTGTATTAAAAGTTCAAAAGCTGCAATCATGCCACAAGGAGAAAATACAAATATTTCCTGTATTCCTACATGACAACTGTCCTGAGTCAAATTCCCAGATGACTTTAGGAAATCAACACCACCATAGAGAAAAGCAAAAAAAAAAATTACCTGAATCATGCCAACCAGCCTGACCTTGGAGAAAGTGGTGTGTTAAATCCTGAACAGGCAAATGAAATGCACCAGCCAGGCAATCAGCAGATAATAATACTGAAAAGAGTATCAGTGTTTCTCCTTTTAGCTTATCACTAATTGTGTTCAGTTTCTAGTGCCTTAAAACAAATCCAGAGCTGAGTTACATATCCTGGGTATTAAAGGAGCTCCTTCCTTGCCTCTGGCAGGCAATATAAGCCCACTTTACCATTTCAGTGTTTTTGCATTCCTTATTTATTCACACCAAAGCCATCACCAGCTGTGGTTCATTTTCCTACTGTAAAGTGGACTTCAGCTGTAATAACTTCAACTGCAGACTGCAGAAAAAGTAATTGAAGACTGCACTTTATGCTCTTTCCTTCAATATTTTTAACTGTAGTGATTTGTCCCAATTTAATTTGTGTTTACTGCAAATTGAACTCCACTCAGGTTAATTTTTATTCTCTGTGGTTTTTTATTACTATGTTTGGTCCAGACACAATATGGATCTTTGGCAATAAACCTTCTAAGCTCTACTTCTTTATGTGGTTGGGAAGTTCACATCATTTACAAAGTCTTAATAATACATCCATCATAATAAAGTCAAAGAAAATGTACAACACTCATGCCACTCTAGCATCAACATCATGAAAAGATTAACGTTAAAGATCATATAAAGAAAGTAATTTTTCCTGACCAAAAAATTATCATTTGTTACTGAGGTTTGCTATATATCAATGCTAAATATCCATATCAAGATGAAAGCATACCTATCGTCAAAAAGAGTGAATTTTGGAACTTGACCTGAAAAGAAATTACTAGAAATTGAAGGGTATTATCTGTCTTGCTCTTTTGTTCCCAGCCTACTGTGTGGTCAAGTGACCAGGTGGGGGTGCCTGGTGGAATGGAAAGAGGAGACACACACCCAGCAGGCTCAGCGGGACTAGGAGCCTCCTGAGACCAAGAGGCACACAAAGTAACCTGGAAAAGAGAGTCTCCTTCAGGACCCAGCATTTATCACAACTGGGAAGTTACTGAACGTACATGAAGCAAGGTCAAGAATGAAAAAAAGAGTCCAAATGGCAATGACACAGACAGGAGGGAAAAGATTGATTCGCAGACCTTTTATTTATGTTTGTCTCAACTCCCAGACCTGAGATTTTCTTTTCTTCTTCTTCCAACATTCACTGTGTTCTAGTTCATTGGTTTGTGTTCTATCAAAATGTAGGTTTAAAGATTGAAACCCTGTCTGTTGTTTCTGGTGTTCTCATATTAAGGAAAACATTCATTTTGGAGCTTTTGCTGACTTGACGTCCTGTCACACAATTCAAAATTTATTTTGACAAGGAGGCTGGGCAAAATGAAGTAAAATTTTCAAACAAGTGAACTCATTAAAGCATATATCAGTGTGTAGACTCCAAAATAAACTGTTTTACATGTCTAAGGTGTTCTTGCTGTAAAAAGATCCCAAAGTATTTTGCAAATTTTACCTGTGATAGTCACTCCACCCACTAAATAAAAATGTCAGGTGCATGATGCTCAGAGAAGGAACACAGAACTTAATAACATTGAATATAGACATAGTCAACTGAACCTAGGTGTTACATATCTTCATCAGTCCAGAAAGCGATAGATGGAAATAAATGGAAAGTCTTTGCCACTTTCCTGCTCCCATCACTGTTTCTCCATGCAACCCTGGCTTATATCAACAACAGACTCCTACAGAGAGAGATTCCAAAGTTGTGAATTGCAGTTTTCTTTCAGGCTTCACGTTTCTCTTGCACAAAAGACTATTATTTTAAATATCAATATTTGCATTTTATATGCTTGTTTATTTGCCTGACTGAGAAAGTGGAGAAGAAAGAAGACAGGGAGAAATGAGATGTAAACATGGGGACTATCGTGTGCTGGGAAAGCTCAAGTAATAATATATTTTCACATGTATCTGGTTAAAAGCCCTGGAAGGATGACACAAGGGAGATATTGATTCTAATAAGAATACCTACTTACAAAAAAACGAAGTACACAATATATTAATAAGCTTCCAGGAAATGCTAAGAAACAATCTTTGAGCTGCTTTTCTCTATTGAACTTGGTGAATGTCATACTTGCTATCATGATCATCCCAGGCAGGTTTAACTTATTGATGCTCAGAAAGCATCGGTCAGGAAAAGTGAAGGTAAAAGAAGCAGGGAAAAGTTACCATATTAATGTCAAGAAAGCTGAAGTGCCATAGGAGACAGATTCTAATAGCAGGATTTTTCTATGAGCAGAAAAGTCAAAACAATTTGGAATGTCGAAATAAATATTTATGTATATGCAACTAATTAGCCTCTGAAAGGTGGTCTAGCCAACTAACCATAAAAAATCCAAAACTCATCAAATATATTAATGTTCTAATGGATACCGTATCGAAATCAAAACTGGAACATAAACTGTATATAGACTGAAACTGAACTTAATAAATCACCAATGAGTTAGGAGCCATTGGTAATATATTTGGGGCGTGATCATGAAATCTTGCAAAAATCATACAATCACATCTTGCTTCTAAGAGCATCGCTTAGATACAGCTAGATCTTACAAAGGACAGATGAGTTCACATTATTATTGGTATTACATTCAGATACTTTGCTACTAATTATTTCTGAAGTGAAAAACGGTGATTTGTTTTGTTTACATAATGGCTATTCCTCAGTCAGTCACGAAGTTGCTTTAATAAGAAAGGAAACTGAAGCATTTTGCCTTTTAGGAAGGACAACTGAACTTTTTTTGAATAGCACTGATCCATAAATTATGAATGGCTTCCTTCACATATTTTTGCTCAGTTAATTCAATACTATAACTACTAAATCACAAAAACTAGCCTTCTGAAATGTCCAGGATAGAGACCATCAATTAATTAGAATAAAATATATGGAGCTCATGAAAAATAAAATAGATATTATGTTTTAGATGGGAAGAATAGTTTAGTGGCTCATACAGACACTGTACTGCCAGTATTCCTAGATTCCACTCCCAGTCTTGTTAAAGACTAACAGTGTATCTCACATCACCTCATTTTTGCTATCCAAAAGCATACCTCTCCTCTAAGCTAGCCACCAAACCTCTCAGTACTCAGCAGAAAGAAGAAGGTACCTGTAGCGGCTGACTCATCCCTTCCTAAAATAGAATGCACTGCCCTCTGAAGATGACTATTGTCTATAGAGGGTGTTTAGGTGACTATTGTTAGGAGGTGTGAAGCCCATACTCATGGCATAAGTTATTCAGCTCCTCTGTGCTTTAATTTTCTGTCATTAGAAGGGATTAATAGCATTCCTTGCTTTACAATAATATCTTGTCCAGGCAAAAGACAAAATTAACAAGAACAAACAAGGAAAAAGAACTGAAAGCCTGCAAGCAGATTAGAATTACTTGTTTTATCATTTTGACACTGAGCGTGGCTTCAACTTAATGTACAGGTGAATTGTTGTATATAAAATACTACACATATAACAAAATACATTTTTCCAGAACTTGTAGTACCCACTTTGAGGCTGGGAGGGAAAAGACTGCTATTGCTCTTCTTCTTTTGTTGTCTAAAGGAGGAGCTACTGTCATTTCCTTTGACTATAACTAAATTGCAGGTAAGCAGTACTGGGCCATCTGTCAGGAATTAATTACTAGTTTTGGCACTTTAAACTCATCTAAAGTGCTAAAATAGACATAAAGCTAAAAAGGGTGTAGAAGTCAAAGCAGAGCCAGAGAAAATTTTGTATGTATTTCTAGGACTAGAAGATATACCTACAAAGTTTTTAGAAAGTGTAAAAATTTATTTTATTGTCTTCACAGAATTATTTTCCCTAAGAATCAGGTCAGTAAAAGGACCTTAACTGCTCTCTCTTTCCTGAAGTCAGTAGAGACTTTGACAAGATGATATTCAGACCTGTAGTCTCAAGTTCATCCTAAGTAAAAAAAATTCTTCTCCTGATTTATCAATAGTAATAGAAACCTATCCAAACTCTGTTTTGGTCCAGACTGATTTGTTAGTTTAGCTTGGAAAGTAGAGAACTCAGAAGAGAGTATTTTAATATTGGTCTATGTCTCCAAGGGTAAACAAGATGATGATGCCGTCCTCGTAAGTATTTTCCAATCTGCTAATAGCTTGTGGCCCACCTGTGCCTGTATTCCATCAGCTTTAGAGGATGTCTGGTATGATATTGAGTTCTCAGTTACCTTAGCAGTAGAGCAAGATTTCACAATAAAAACAAAACAGAAAAATTCAGAGATGGAGCTTACTGGTGTGGTGGCCACATATGATCTGATTCTGTTGCCCTTTGATGCACAAAATATATTTCTCATACATATATTCCCATCATCTCCTGTTGCTAAGGTCTAAGGATTTGTACCATCCTCAGCTAACATGATTATACAGCTTTTTCCTTGTACATACTACACACTGATGTTGTTCATGCTTCATAGTGATTTAATATTCTGTCACAAGCATAAGGTTTTTTTTTTTTTAAAAAGGAAGAAATGAAACCAAAGTAACTTTTATCCCTATGTTGTACCAAAAAAGAAAAAAAATCATCTTAATCTGCAGCAGGTAGCTGGTCTCATCTTTGGAGTATCATAGAAACAAATAAATGCACTTCTTGCTCTTAACATTCCTACAAATGGGGCTTGGGGTTGCAGGTTGAAAGTATGTATTAAGATCCAATTGTACAAAAGTGCTGAAAGAAAGAGTACTACACTGATGCTGGTCAGACATGAGACATAAAGGCCAGAGGTGAAGCTGCAATTCATGCCTGACAACTGACAATTCCTCTCACCTGCATAGGCTTCGGTCATGATGATAGTATGATCTGGTTCTAACATGGAAGAACTTTCTGTGTGATGTTTAACAATCATATCACTTTCAAAGAGGCAGAGATCTCAAGATCAACACCTTGCTCTGCTTCTTTCCCAAGCAAACATATGAATGGTTCCTTATGGCACACAAGTCCAACCTGACAATGAAAAAGAAAACTAACAAAACTACTGTATGCCACATAATTACTTTTCAGCAAACTTTTTTAATTAAAATGTATGGGCATATAAGCACAGCCAAGTGTATGGGTGTATATTTGCAGCCTTGCATGCTGAGATCCCTTTGCAATATGCAAACAGTATCAGAGATGACAATAGTAAGCTGACGTGATTTGACAAAAACAGAAAGGGGGAAAGGGGAGAATGTGAGACACCTGGGTAAAATAAAGGAGGCCTGGGCTTATATCACTGAATTGCAATGCTGCTTGTGCTATTCAACTTTTTTCTGTGTTAAAAGGCCACCCTAGATGTATAGCATATGAGGGTGTTTATAGCACAGACTATAAACTGCTCTCTGAAACATTTGGCACAAATGTATTTCCAAAGATGAAAAATGGCTTACAACCAAAAAGAAATTTAGGGATTTGAGGTCATTGTTTTTACATACCTCAGAGTATCCTTGGCTTTATCTAAGCATGGGCTTGTGAGTAACATCTGAGAAAAAGCATATCAAATTTTAACTCTAAAAATTGATTTCTACTGGGTTATTCTTCTCTCTTCTTCATTTCTCTTTGTTTTCTAGAAAGAAAAACAGAAACTTTGTACTATTCTGTCTTCTATTTTTAGTTCCTGTAAATCAGAGTCTATAAAGGCTCAAAGAATTAACAGAGGAATTTCACATGCTTGTTCTGGGAACAATTAAGAATTAAATATTGGAATAACACTGTCCAATTTAAGCAGAGAACTGTTCAACTGAAGAGTTTTTCAAAGACTGTTAAATGACAGCTCTGTCAAAGCCATCATTTGGCAAACCCAGAATGAGATGTATTCTGGGTGGGGGCAGAGCTGTCCAGCCTGCAAAGAAAAATGTGAGTATATTTATTCTGGTGTTACATTTGTGAAGAACTGTGTTTTTAACACCAACTCGTTTTCATGCAGGTTCTGTACTTGGGAGGATTTTTGTAATCACATAAATGCAAATAATATGTACCAAAATTGGAATAGTAATGAAAAACTTCTTAGAACTTTTCATCCCAGATTTCCTGAAGTACTCAGTGAGTTTGAAGGCTGATCTAGATTATCAGATTGCTCTCCACAGGCAGGAGCCTCAGGGATAAAATGCAGCAAGTACTTAACAGGCCCAGGAGCATACTGGAGTCCAGAATAGAAGATAAAACACATAAGCTAGAGGGCCAGGCTAAGTAGCTGCTGCTCTGGGACTTTATTCAGAGCGTAAGATTTAACCTCCGGCTGCTGCAGAAATCCCATGGGCTGCCATCATAGGTCCTCAGTGCCTTTCTTGCTTTTGTTAAAAACAGCTCAGGATCAGCCCACTAAGAAGAGCAGATTCTTTCCTGTCTACACATCAGCCACGTGTTTTATATTTCACTTTGCAGTACTGTGGCTAGGCTGGTTTTCCCATTAACTTATTCATTAAAAAGAAAAGGATAGATAAAATAAGGGAGCAAAGGCTTTGTGAGTTCTTTGTATGAAGTTGCAACAACCACCGCTTTGTCAAATTCTAGTGGATGCCAGATTATCCCACAGTCCCAATCTGGTGACTCCCTTCACCATTGTAGCACATCAAAGCACACCCTTGTTAATCAGGCTAACCAAATTAATGCGGCTGTGTTACGACTTGCCGTGTCTGGATTTTTTTTTCATATACTATTGTGTTTATTGTGACTGAGTTTGCAGAATGCTTTTATTATCCAAATACACAGTGTATTCATGAAATATGAAGAAAGAGCCTACATGAATATTAAAGTTTATGACATTAAGGAGGAGAGGAGAATTAACATAGCAAAATCACTGTAGTAAAAATTTTTATAGACCATTTTAAAATTACATGTTCTTTCATATTTAGAGTTGTCCAGAAATGTACATGAAATACACCAAGCTCATAGATATTAATATTTTTTATAACAGTCCTTAAGTAGATTATCATTTCTCAAGGCTGCTGTGTTCGTGTAAAGGAATCCTTCAGCACTGTCAACATAGTTTGTAGGTAAAGCTATATCTTAATAGTTTAAAACAGCAGAAGGCTGATCTTGGGACAGACAGATATTGATCCTGTAAGGAGCTTGGGCAGTTTCTGTTCCCTTACATATGATTATCAAAAGTATTCTCTCTGCAAATTTACCCTTTCAACATATTTATTGATCTTGGGGGTTGTGGATCTGATAGAGGGTCAGATCTGATAACCTGTACACCAGAGCTGATCCAATTAATGCTGCCCCTAATGGTGCCTGACTGTTTGCCACTATTTACAGAATGTGATAAGTCTGTGAATGCGCTGTATCTAACCCTAAATACAGAAGCCAATATTAGCTGGTGCAGGCCAGAGCTCACTCCATATTATGTGCCAAGGTTATGTTTCATACAGAACTACAAGCCAGTTTGGAATGATAAGATAATGCAGCCCTGATTTCTCCAAAGACTTATCTTTCTTCTCTATCAGCATGATGGTTTTCAGCTTCAGGACCAGAAGTGCATTGGAGAAGCTGGATTATACTTCTTGATAAATATATGTTGCTCTCACTGAGCTCCGAATACAGAAGATATTAAATGAAAATGCTATCAGAGAATTTAGGCTCCCAAGCATAAGCACAAAGATGTACAAAACTTGTTCACATGAACATCAGATGAATCAAAAGATTTTCTAGCACACTGTCTGTTTCAACCTGCACTCTCTGTAGGCTTTCTCTTGACTGATGTTTGTCCAAGCTACACGTGGTGATACTTTCTCAGTAACCCTGTTTTATCCTGTCTCCTGCCTACAAGCACACAAAACTTTTCTAAGCAGTAGCTGGTGGAAAGCTGTCTGTCCCCATCCAGGTGCCACATTTTATTTTCAGCAGGGAGTCCTTTAGCTGAGAAAGGAGATTATGTATTTCTTATGAAGCTCCTAAAAGAAGAAGAGTAGGTTTACACTACCCAGTTTACTGACCACTTGGTTTGATTTAGTGCAATCCATGCCAATAATAAAATAGTAATTTTTCCAAACACTGATGTGATATCTCTTTAGTTGCCTGTCAACATCAATAAGAATGCCAAGGCAGTGGGACCTTTCACCCTGAAAAACCTTATAGAAGAGGTATTAACCTCCTGGAAATGCAAATCTGAATTCCAGAATACATTATGCAATAGTGCAAGGGGAAAGCATAGTGTCTAATCCCTGGTAAATGAAAATCCCATATGAGAAAAGATCTACAGGAAAAATCCTTTTGTTTTGTAAATGTAATATGAAATTCTCAATTCATTAATATTTGACTAGACATATTTTGTCTCCATTTCTATTGACTATAGTCTATATGATTTCACAATAACTCCATCACGATTGCTCTGCTATGGATTAATATTTTATTCAATTTATTAAATAAAGTATTCATTTCTGCTCATGTGAAATCTTATGCATAGTCTCTGCTTTTGGCTGTCTGCTAGCACAGGAACACTGATGCAAATCGATGGTGTTGTAATCAACTTCTTGTTTTTCCATACGTCTGTAAAAGTTGAGACTATAGCTTAAACCAAAAGGTTAGATGACTGGAATCAGAGGAAGGGAGGAAAAGGAGGAATCCAAAATCTGAAATTAGACCTAGATGAAATGCAAAAATGGCATTTTTATTTCTTTATTACATCCAGTTAATAGTCTTGATACTGACCATGCCTGAACTCTGCAGTATGCAAAAAACACAGCCAGACCAGAATTTGATCTGGCACTACTACACCACTTAGAAGTAATTGAATAATCAGTGCCATGTAATACAACATATTATTACTATTAGTTAAAGGTGGATTCCCATTTAAGTTTTTTATGTAGTTAACCCTAGTATTAGAAAGCACTGCTGCATTTTAAAAGCACTTCTGGTGTAGTGATTTATGTACTATTTTTTGTTTCCGTTGGCCTAATTGTATACCCCAGAAATTTCCTATCCATTTTGACAGGCTGAAATGTGCAATTCCCTACAAAGTTTCATTCTGACATAACTAGTCAAAATGGATTTCAGTTTGTAGAAACAATCTGCCATTGCCTAATTGTGGAGGTAAATCTCTCAAGTTATGGAAACCAGGAAAGACCAATACGTGGCTTAATGCATTCACACAGGACACTTTAGAGACTCGGTGTTTGGAAGATTAGCAGAGCAGATGTCAAATGAATATTTTTAAATTATGCTTCCTAATTTGTAAATATAATTTTTCCCTTGGTCTTCAGTATAATAAACAAAACATTCATGAAGCTGGAATCAGAAAATTTTCTGTGCTGCATACTTTCTGCTTTGCTGTTATTCAATTACCCAGCCTCACCAAGCTTAAAATTGTATGGTTGCTGGATTTTAACCAAGATTATATAAAGATTTTAGGTAGCTACATTTTAAGCTTTCAGATAACTAAGAAATGTACTAAAATACACGGTTAAAACATTATCTTCCAAAAACCCTAAACTGAACATCATGGTGATGATGATGATGATCATCATCATTGGGAAATAAGAAACAGGTACTTGATCTAAATCTACCCCCTACCCCTGCCACCCCAAGAGAGTCAGCTCCAGGCTCAGGGCTGCCAGGATACACCCCTGCTACATTTTCCAGAATGAAAAATTTAATTTGTAATCAGGCTATGAGCATTTTCAGACAAGAAGGGAGACGGAGTTGCACAAGCCAGTCAATGGGGCCATAATTTCAGTCAGTTGCTGAAAAGCATGTAGTTCACACAAAAAGGCTTCCTCATACAACCCATCCTTCTTGTGCAACGTAAGTAAGTCAGCTCCTCACGTGAGTGAAAAGAGACACGAGGTACAAGTCCTCCTGACACAGGTTAAATCTTTCTGTGTGACTGTATCACTAGTGGACTAAAATGGAAAAAGGAAAGGTATATGAAATGTTGTGATAGCCACAGAGATTTCCCAGGTCACTTGCTATTCCTGAGTAATAGCAACCGTTTGTGTTTTTAATTGGACCTGCTCTAGTCATATGTGGAAACACATTTCTCTCTTTTCCATCACAAGGTGATTTTTTTAAAATAATTGAACATATAAAAGCAAAAGATAAGAATTTCAGACTTATTGTCTTCCAATTTGTTCTCCTGGTGAACTAACCCAGATAATAAAATATCCTGACTTTGCACAAAAGCAAGAACTTCGAGTAAGTCAAAATATTACCCCGTTATAAGAAAGAGAAATGGTTAAGCGGCATTCAGAAATGCACAATAGGCTATTGGTTTGCATTTTTCCTGAGTACTCTATTTTGTTCCTAATGCTTGATGCATACCAAATGGAAATGGGAGGCCTGGTTCAGACCAGATAAGAATAAGTCTCAATCTCTCCTTGAGGTTGAAGAGGAATTAACCAAAGGTTTTTTAAGGTTTAGAAAATGTTGGCATAGTGCTGCAAAACTGGGGATTAAAACTCTACTCCAAATCTGCTCCATATCGGAAAGTAAGACAATGTTTTTTTCATTACTATAGCACATCCTATTATTTTATATGGATAAGAAGGGTTCAAAAAGGCTGGAATGTGCTCAGCAATATTTTTAAAACAATCCAGAGATGGTGTTTAAAGAGTGGGGTGGAACTGCAAATCTGAATAAAATTAGATACAGCAGAAATTAGGCTAAAATGGGGACTGAAAGGATGAAAGGATGGGCCATTCCAGTCTTTTTTTTTTTTTTTTTTTTTTTTTTTTTTTTCAGAATTAGAAGAGAGAAATTTTGGGAACTGAAACAGATTCCTGGAGGATCCTATGGTGAAGACCCAGATGTTTTTTTCCTTCTCTGCATAGTCTTTGGTCTCACAAGCCTTAAGAAATTTAATCCAATCCGGCAAATTACTGAAGACCCCTGACTACCTCCATCAGAAAATAAGGCTGAAATACATCCTGATTTGTCTTCCTTTCTGCCTCTTTCTTTGTTACTTCCCATGTATCTTCTTCATGTCCTCTTTTTTTTACCAAGTAAGATTTTTCCTTTTTTCTTTTTTTTTTTTTTTAAACACAATCTTGAGAACTACATGGAATAAGACAAGCCCACAAGAATGAGAAAGCCCACTTCAGCCTAAAAATGCTCACTGAAGGACAAGCATCCCAGCTAAGTGGGATGTCCTACACTGGGGAAGTTTTGGACCTACTGTGCTTACACTACTTTGATGATCTCTGCTTGTCCAGTAAATTCAATGTTTTTGGGACATACCAAAGTTGTTTTCCATTGGAAGCTTGCCTTACACCAGTAAGCTGGTAGATGTATGATCTGTGCAGACATCTGAGGTCTTCAGGTGTGGCATCTGGGCTAGAACTACTGTGCGGTAATTACACATCTAGAAACCCTGGATAAATTAAAAAAAAATCCCCAAATTCTTTTAGACAGGATTTCATGTCAGGGAAAGAGAATATGACCAGAGCTATCGTGCTTGTTTCTCTCCCTGGTTTGGCAGAAGCTGAAAAGCATTCTTACATTCAGACATCTGCAAAAGAAATAATACTCTGGTTTCTACAGAGAAGGATTCCCAGCCAAAAAAAATGGACTATATTTGAACACCTCTGTCTAGGAAAAAGTCTCTAAGATGTTTTGATCTAATTTCTCTTACAGAAAGGGTATATGTTTGTGTTAGATCCTTAAGACAGAGAATTTATGTCATTACAGCTGTTCCAGGGATAATTGCTTTTTTGTGACATAGATGCACCAATTACTACATAAAAATTGAATTTGCTCTAGCATTTTCCCAATTAATTTTTCTTTTCCTAAGACTCAGAATTAGCTTTGGTTTTTGTGTCTACAGAAAACAAACATCAACATCATTTCAGACAGCTCAACAGAACTTTTCCTTTATCCTTCATATCTTTCCTCAAAGTTGGGTTTTTTAATGCTAAAATACATATCAGTCAGTGTTTTAAAAACAATGTGGTTTCTCCTGCTCTTTATATTATTTTTACTCTGTTCAGACAAGCACATGAGAAATTTCCTAATAAAGTTTGCAAATACAGTGATTAGCTTTAAGTAACTGTAAATTTGACTGTCTACATTTACAAAATTCTCTGCATAAAGCATACAAGTCTGTGCCATGATGTGGTTTTACACTCAGTGGTCCCACAGACCGAAGAAAGCAAGGGCTGGGGCTCTGATCTGGGTCTTTCTCCAGTGAGGAAAACTACTACCAAGAATAAAAAGGACAGTACCAGTTTCCTACTTGACTTGAATGAGTTCAGCTTCTTCTTATAAACTTTTGTTTCCTATAAAGGGATTTTATTAATGGTCTCACTTACTAAAACCTGACCAATCCTGTTCTTTTTCAGTGTACTGTGTTATTAAGAAACCGTAAAAACAAACAAACTGCTAGACACATGAGAAAAAGCACTTTAAAAGAACAGATTCATAATGTTTAAGGTTTGGGGAGTTGTTCTGTTCTCCTTCCAAGACTTTAAATGACATTTTCAGGCCAGAAGGGTTATTAACAACTTAGTTTTAAAGCTCTTAAAAATCCAAACACTGACTGGATTAACTACAAGGGTGCAGAGGACACGTTTCTGTTTCTGACTCCAGCCACTCCCATGTCTGTCAGCATGTCTGAATTAGAGCTGAATCTGATTATTGTGTTAAAATGCAGAGTACCAGTAGAAGCAAATGAACTGCTGGCTCCAGGTAGTCTCTGGGGTTACATATACATCTGCAGTCCTGCCATTGCTTCTCTGTTGTTACAAAGCTCTGCCAATGTGAAAGACTCAGAAGTTCTGGACCTACAACAATAACGGTATCAATATCTTGTTTGTGCTGATGCTCTGCTCTAAGAGCTGGGAAAATCATAAACATCACCAGCACTTCCATTTGTTCAGTGATGAGATCAGAGAAAAGGGACCCTTTCTACCACCAACTTCTGGTACATCATGGGCAACATGCCAGAGTTATTAAATTATTAGCTAATATTATGAGCTTTTTTTTTTCCTCAGGATGTTTTGTCACTTTGTAAACTAGTCTTTCTAAGTATATCATAAGATGTTTTGCATTTTTTTTTCTTTTTCTTTTCCCCAGAATCCCACTGAAAAGAAAAATCTAGCAGGATTTTGACATTTTGGTGCATGTTAGAATCAGCACAGACTGGAATGTGATAAGTAACCCTGTATTTCATTCCTGCAGCGGAGAGGTATATTGGGATGAGAAATTAGCAAGGCAGGACAGCTAAGAAAAAAAAACCCCAAATCTTTCTGACTAATGTGATAAGGCATATCCTAAACTGTTTTTTCCTTTTAAGTATTGGTCTGTGCTATATACATGTAAGCAAGATGGGATTTTTTTTAAGGAGAGGTGATATTAGATCAGCACAATGAAGAAAAGACAGACATTTTCTGGTACACAAAGCTCCTTTTCAGGTCTGAAACAATGAAGAGATAAGTATAGTGAAACAAAGCACAGTTGGGAATAACTTCTAATTGCAGTAACTTGCCTGGACCTAGTAATCTAAAATGAACCATAATCGAAATCAAAATCCAAACACCCTTTTAGATCATTCCAGGTCCTGGACATATATCTGTATTTTGTGACTTATAATATCTATATTGAAAATGAAAGAAGGAAGGGAAGTATCTAAATGACCATTAAAATTCATGTTGGTATCTAAATGTCAAATATGAGATTAAGCAGAAACATTGTAGGTTAGATTTATTTAGACAAGATTAAATCTCTGGATTTGAAACAACAGTGAGGTCTCCCCATTGCCGGTTGTTTTGCAATCTAAGAGAGAAGAGCAAATCTGCATGGGAGACTTCGGGGATAAACCATACCCAACTAGACTTTGAAAAATATGCTTGTTTTCCCCCCCGGCAATCTGTGACAAGATGATATAAAGCAGCATTTACCAACAACTTGTAAGAGATTAGGCAGCTGTCAAAAGAGATGTCAATACAGGTTTTAGCGATTGCTTCCTGAAAGATTTTGGAGAGAACCACTAAGTTGCAGCTGGATTTTGATAGCTCTCTACAGCTGTGCACAGCTGGGCAGATGCTATGTTTACCTGTATATTTATTTCTGGCTTGGTATGTGATGGCTGGGGTGACAGTGAGGTATAATAACCATTTTATATATATATATATATGTTATGAATTAGGTGTCATCCATTATGAACCACCCAATCCCTCTCTCTCATTTTTCTTCATAACTGTTGGTCTTGATTCCCACAAATAAAACCATAATTGCTGCTTTTGTTTAACATGATTTATAATTGCTATAATGATAAGGTCTCCCTTGGTAACAGTAAATGCTTACCGCTGACTTGCAGTACAGTTCTTCTGCGGCAAGCTTTCCTTGCTCAAGACACTGTTTCTAAAATAAACCTTTTTCTACTTTATAACAACACCAAGAAACTATGTGACCAATGCAGTCTAACTTTTCCAGATGATGACAATAGTCTTATAAACACTTTGGTTTAAGCAGTTAGCCAGAACTTGGGATTGTTTACATTAAAGGAAATGAATGAGACAATATATTCTTTGAGAGAAGGATGTTTATTGATGAAAGAAGCACACCAGCTTCCATTTCTCCAAACACAGTAGAAAAAAAGGCCGGTCTTTGCCTTGCTCATGATTTCCAGCTCTGCCTCTTCTATCATACCTATGCCTAAGGAGGATACCAGTCCTGCCATAGGATTACATTTACATCTGCATCTTCAACTTCTCTGCTGCCTTTCCTTTCAGTTTCCTAGTTCAGTTCATGCACAGCCAAGCAGTCCCCTAGTTCTGTTATTCTCAGGCAGTTCCAGGAAATAAACAGGTAAAGGTGCAGCTGGACAATACAGCTAAGCCAATGTATTAGCCATGTTTCATGGCAACAATTAGCTGCCATGAAAAGGACATCCTATTCACCTCACTCCCAGATCCCAACTACCTGTCCTTGCCCCTCCTTCAGACCAACACCATCAGTCATCCAACTGTCCAGGAACACAGTGAGGTTGTTCATGGAGTCAAACCAGAAGAAAATTATTTTTTTCTGCCTTAATTTTCTGTCATTTTAGGCCCCTGAATCCGTTCACAACATGGCTAGAGAAAAGTCAGAGATGGCAAAAGGGGATCCATGGGAACACATAGTTAAAGTTTAAGGGTAGAGAGGCTCAACCGTAACATATCAGCAGAATGAGTTATCACTCATTCATCTCCCCCTGCAACAGGCATTTTGTAGCTTTCTCACTCCACAACACACATTTCATTTAACAGAAAAAATATTTAGCACTCATCTCTGCTTCAGCAACAGCACAGAGTATTGGGGGTTGCTTGGTTCTCAGCCTGGTTCAGCTCGACACAGCACTGATGCGCAGGTCCTGGGACCGCAGAGAAGACGAAGCAACAGAGGTAATGGGTGGGAAGGAGGATCGAGGGCAGCAACTCATCTTTTCAGCAGCGCTGCCCAGGAGAATTGAAGCCTAAGTGTTATATCTGACAAGGCAAGCGATTAGATCAAAAGAAGATGTAAGAAATAGAGTTTGGAAACCTTATTGTAATCCAAAATTTTCAGTGTTGAGTACAAGTAGGTCCAGGCCAAAGTCACCATATTTGCAGGAAGAAAATTAAATTTTATTATTCAAGCATGGATTCAAAGCCAAAACTTTGTCCCTGCTTTTATTACGTGCCCAACCAATATCCTTAAATATCACATTCTCTATGTAGCCAGGATTGAAAGCCTACCAGTAAGCACAGAGCCAGAGACTGTGTTCCAAGGCTTACTCTTACCCTAAGGGCCATACTCACTAACTTTGTAATTAAGGCACTCATTTGGTTGTCCTATAATACAATATAGCAGAAGGGCCTGTGAGTTTCTTTAGCAGACTGGGTACTCAAATAATCCAACATTAGATAACAAGAAGTTAAATGTAATTCATTACAGGTTTCTTATGAACTTTGTCCCTTTTTTAAGGAAAAGCATTTGATGCAGTATGTGATATTTTTAGATTAAAAACTGTATAGCAAAAAGTAACCAATTTGTAAGTTCAGATTTTTTTTTTTAATGTAGAGCTAGATTATTACTTAAGGACCAAATATGGTACATGCATGTCAGAAAGAACCCTGAAAAGGACACTGGGCAGCTTCCCAGTTTCCAGTTCACTCTATTTTTCCTTCCTTTCTCTTTTCCTTTTCCTGTTCCCTGTCTAGTAGGTGAGAAACAAAACATCAGTTTCTATAAGCCTTTGCTGGTTAGCCTGTCCCGTCCGTGTGCAACTGAACATCCCGTGAGAGGGAAGAGATCCACCTCCCTCTCTCCTCCGCAGACACAGACAGCGAAGTGACTTCACAAAACCATTCCACTTTGATCCACGATCAGAGAAGTTTTTAAAAGGCAGGGTGGTTGTGTGCATGGGAACAGCAGGAAGGGAGCTTTGCGTAAGGCTCTGTGTAATGCAAGCCAGCACATGCATTTCTTGCACAAGCAAAAAGACTCATCCCAGGGGAATAACAATTTGGAAGTTCAAAATGACACAGAAAGGAAACATTAAAGATTTCTTCAAATAAAAAAAAAGGCAGGGGGGATGTTAATACTCTTTGTCACAGCATCATCATACAGTGCAACTCCATACGTTTCTTTGGAGGTATGGCTATGGATAAGCTAAGTGGCAAAATGAGACATGCTGAGGCCTTTTCATTGGTGCATACCTCAGGCATTTATTTTCAGTAACTATTGACTCAGGCAAGATTTCAAAGAATGAATTAGACCCCAGCTTTGCAAAGGATGCACTGGCACTGTTGAAATCGTTGTTCATTAGTACTTTTTACTATACAGTCCTAGTTTTATTTCTTCACATTTTTGGTTTCCCCCTTAAAGCAGTGGTATTTTACCACCCTTCTTGGAGGAGATAATGATGAAATTAATCCAGTTATTGAATTGCCACTCTCTGGAAAGATCATTTCACATATGGGGAGGAGTGGGAGCAAATCAATCTGCCCATCGATTGATTGAAGGTGGGTTTTCGTATGCAGCATTTTTAGAGGGCACAGAAGATCAGAAGGACCTTAGGGCAGTCAGCATCTTCATCGCTGTCAAAGTGTCTACTCTTGTACCCTGAGAGAACTGAATCGTTAAGGAGCCAGCATTCCTGTCCATTTATACATTATTTTTTTTAACAAAGTGTCAGTACTTCCTATCCTTTTATCAAAATTGTGGGTTAATACATTGAAATGAAATGTATCTGGGTTTTTTTTTCCGGAAAAGACAAATATTTGACTGAACAGACTTACAAAGTGTTGCTGTTCTTAATTTCAGCTGAAATCCATCATTTGAAGAGAAACTGAATTTAGGCACCTAGGCTCTGTCTATAGTCATAGAGTGAGATAAGCAGTCCAGAAGTCATCTGAGAACTTCAGCAGGATTTGTTAATCTTTGAAATAGCAATAGGAATTTCTTCTGTCAGAATGTGAAAGAAAGCTAACTCAGATTAGCCTGGCTCTCATAAATGTCCCAGTAAAAAAAATATTTCTGATGAATTGGCACTTTGTTATTTGGGTTCATCTCTTCCCTTCCACCTCATCAGTAAATTCTTATCTATTTCTAAAAAATTAATGCTACAACATGTCTGAGAATATATTTCATTTTGAAGGACTCCATAATAGTAATTTTGATGCAATACTGTATCTGTTAGCGAACGCAATGGTTTGTCTTGTAGTTTTAATTAACTTCTTGGGAAACTGACCTGTATTTTTATTCTCAAAGAACCACATTTACAAAATATAGAGAACTAAGCTTTATAACTAAGTTTATCAAATGAGAAAAGTTTATTTTTTGGACTGTTCTATAATTATCCTTGACTGATACCACTATGACGCTGGCATTTTTGTGTCAGCCTTTTACAAATTGTTAATGTGCCTTGAGGACCAATTATTCAGTGACCAACCTAGATGAAGAGCTGCAGGCAGAGTAACTTGTTGAGTAGGATTGTTTGGGACTGTGAAACCAAGATACATTTCAAGGATAATACTATTTTCAACAGTGGCCAGACTATGCTACACATAATCAATGCTCACAGGAAAACATGGGATAAAATCCTTACCTTGCTGCAGCCAGTGAGAGTTTTGCTAAGAAATTCAATGATGAAAATGAAGTGATGAACCCAATGAAGTGGTTTTCAATAACATTCCACAGATAATTAACATTTATTTAACCATCTAAGGCCAAACTTCTGAAGAGGAAATTGTCTTTAGTAGATAGCCTATCCATGTTCTCAGCAAACCTTATGCATGTGCTTTAAGTTTAGTCATATATACAAGTACTGTCTTGAGGGTGAATGTTTTCCTTAACTGTCAGCTGTAAGAAGATAATATACTGTAGGTTTTTCCTATCTTTGTAGAATGCCTAGCAAGAGGCAACTTATAGCTCAATTCTGACTTTGGATATTAATGCAATGCAGATTAAAATATGAATAACACCACCACTTAGGACAAGCAACAATAATAAACTTAAAAATCCATATAATTAATAGTACAGGTTAAGATAACGTATCATAATCCTCAGAGCTGTGTCTTTCCTCCTAATTGACAGCTAAAATGCACAGCAAATACCCTCTGTCAAGAAAAAATTATACTAAAGACATAAAGGGAATATGCAGAGTAAGAATTGACAAACACTGATCAAAGCAAAAGGCTTTACCTGGAAGCTGATGACTAGTTGGGAAATCTGAATGCTGGAAGCTTTGCCCCAGGCCAGTAACCTCCTCCAATTATTATTTCCCTCAGGAAATGTCTTGTTCCAGAGGACGTCAATCCTGGAGCCCATTTGGGTTTGCTTTTTTGATCTAAGATAAAAATTTTATATGAATGTCTTCACATTGGTAATGGCAGTGACACAAGGTCATCTACTCAAGATAGAAGTTTCTGGGGAAAAATGTTATCTGAGAACATGTCACTTTTCCTTATTTATCAAAAAATTAGCAAAATTGCTTGTTTCACATAGAATAAAGGAAAACTCAGCATTTATCAATGTTTAAACATTTCCGGAATCATTCTAGTGAGATAATGGGATGTGTTGTTGATTTTACTTTGAAGTAAAGGCGATCAGAATTTGGACCACCTACTCAAGAAGTCTGGAATCCTGCTTCCACAAACTGAGCCTCCGAAAACAAATATATTTTTATATATATATATGAAAGGCTTCATTTTGCAGAATAAAGGGCACAGTTCTGAACTAATTCCACTATGCAAGTTGAGGTCAAAGATTCTTTCATAATTTCAATAAATAATCAGTTGGCTACATGGGCTTACTCTCCTTTTATCTTTCACAGTTTCCCCACAAATGGCTCTGAACATGCCAGTTCTTGGAAGCATGCTGAACTATGACTGATGAGAGTAAACTTAGATTACTCCTGACAGAAATATTCTGCTTGGGAACAGAATTGAATTATGAATTTTGATTGTGATCCAAATTTGCCAGTGGAAATAATTTTTATGTAAAACCAGCACTTTTTGACACACTGTTTTCACATGTCTTTATTTTAAAATAAAACAAAACTCCATTTACTCTCAAGACTTTACTTTGAAAGGAATGGCCAAAAGTTTTCACTTTGAAAATGCAAATACATTATCCAGCCTTTTTTGCAGCCAAGTTTTAGTAACTGATTCAATGATCTCCTAAGTCTGTAAGTTCCGCACATTAAGTAAAAATCACAAAACAAACAGTCAAACAATATTTTGAACCTGAATTTCAAACATGCTTATGGCATTTAAACAACTAAAACCTTCAGATGTTAAGAAGGGGAAAAGGCGGGGAGGGAAGATCGACAAAGATCTTTTCATCTTTTCATATTTCTCTCATTTTTTTAGTTATTTAGAATATGTTGCTTTTTTCCCATTAGAAAAAATTAAAGTAGAATTGACCACCTAACAAAAGTGAACTGACAAGCCCGAAATTTTTTTAAAACACTGAAAAAGTTGCTGAGAAAAAAATAAAAATCAAAAAGGATATAAAAGCTGTTAGTACCTCATTTAAGTACTGTCAGCAAGTACAGCTAACTATTATTAGCAAAGGTAATATTAGCAAAAAAAGTAATATGTGCTTAAACTTTTTAATAAAGATATATAATACATATTAAAATGACTGTAGAAATTTGTAATGCATTATGAAACATTATATAAATGTTAATTATTATGTCTGCTGTAGGAACATAGTCTCTTCTAAACCTCACTTTTTCAAATATTTTCTACTTTAAATAGAAAAATCATGCCAGAAGGTATTTGTTGGTTAATATTAGGAAATGGAAGATCATCCCCCCTCACTGGCTATTATGTATAATTAACTTAGGAGATTATTCTGTTTAAATAGCTTTGTCCTAGGATTTTATGTTTCTTTTGCCCTACTAAACCTGGATCATACACTGAATGTAATTAAAATATAATATACTTCAAACTGAGACCTAACAACAGGAATTTAGTCACTGACAATGTGGTATAGTGTTATTTCTAACTGATGAGGCATTTTGTTTTAATTTCAAGTCACCAGTATACAGGTGAAGCATGCTTTATGGGCAGTCCTGGAGAGGGAAAGCTTCTCTCTTTTCCCAGAACAGACATAATGGACATAAATGCCGTATAAACATTTTCCACATCATCATGTTTCCCAACAGGACCACTTCTGAGATGAGAAGTTTTGTCTTTTAGTCTTGTCCAATTTTTATGCTAAAATTTCCTGTAGAAAAGGGTTGCCTGCTATATGGTGTGTACAGGTGGGGTCTCTTCTTTCCGGTTCAGATCAAGTGCACCAGTTCCTTGGTCTTTCCACATTATCATGCCTCAGGCTCCCTCTTCTTCCAAATGTTTCCTGAAGAGAGCACTGTAAAGAAAAATAATTCCTCTCTTTCTAGGATATTGAGCCTGTTTGAGTCCTGCTTCATTTTTAAATTTTAATTTAATTTAGTTTAAACAAATTAATTTAATTTAAGTAAATGTTTTTAGATGGGACTATCTTGTCTAAGACTAAACAAGACTATGTGTCTTGTTTCCTACTTAAAATGTTAGCAGAGATTAACACTGGGTATTTATCTCATAGTGATTTCTTACCAGGTGATCATGAACATGGAAGATTGGACTTGATTACCTGTCCTGTGGACAAGACACGGAGCTTTAATGATGCTGTGGTAGGACTCCGTTGTCTTCCTCTTCTGGAGGCCACTGAGACACATTCTGGCATGTATGAGAAGATTTCAACAGCTCTCAGACAGATTATCGGTATTTTTCTTCCTGTTTAAATGATGAAAATCACCAGCTGCATATGGCAAAAAGATAATTTACAGCATTAGGCACCAACAGTGAGATACCAATCTGAATTTTCTTCTGTCAGATTAATGATCTAGAAGCCACACAAAGCATGTTGCCCAGCATCTAAATGAAGATATCTCTCCATAAAGATGCCAGAACTACCTGGAGATAGAAAATATTTGAAAGGAAAATATATTTTTCCTGATTAAAATACCTAGGCAACTACCTAGGGATGGATCTCTGGACTGGTGAAAATATCTGTGCAGTTACTGTGTAAAGACAAGTGCTGACTTAGAAGAAAAGCTTCAAGTACAACATTTGGATAAACTTTATTAGGGACGAGTTCTCAGCTGCTGCTCTTCTTGGCCTCCCTTTTTTTTTTAAAATGTTCCTAAACATGTTTGTAAATGGAAGTTACCAATTTATATTCATGCGAGATTATATCTGAGTCTCCTACCACAGTCTCCTAGTGCCAGCATACAAAAAAATTTATACCTGCCAAATCCAGAAACTACATTTTTATGTCCCCAGGTGAAAGCTGAGGTTAGGAAATTGAAACTTTCATGTAGAAACAAGGTGGAAGCACTCATCCTACACGACAGGCAATAAACTGGCTCATGCACGAGACTTATGTTCAACAGCCAGTACTGCTGTAAGTAGTTTGTAAATATCTTTACCTGAAAGTGTAAAGATTTCCTCAGGTGTACAATGGAGACAGAATCCTTTACACAAATATTGCTGTTATGTGTAGTCCATTCATATACTTATCATCACTTACAAATGTCAAATTAGTTTTAAGTATTCTTACCACAATGATTATTTCAGCATCTTCTTACATTTCGTGTATGAAATAGATGTATACTCTTTCATAGCAATCATTGACTTTTTAATAACAGTGACTGCTCATTTTTTATATTACTCACTTTTCACTTTCTATTTTTTGTTTTCCTGGAATGGTGAATTGCCACATCCTCGAGATTAACAGGAAAATACAGGAAATAAATCTGTAAAATTAGAAATAATGAAATCTTTGTAAAAATAAACCATATTCTGGAATAATACAGTTTGAAAAATATAAATAGTACTGAAGAGTCTGAATGACGTGGAATACTAAGGATTTTAGCCACTCTCTGGTAAGTTCAGTGAATGTTTTCCAGTAGTGTCATGGGACCTAAATTAAGCCTGAAGAGAACAAATTATTAAATTTATTCTGTCGGTCAGGATGATCAGTCAGATTTCTGAATTCTGGGCCTTTCCTATTGCACAAAATTAAAGGAAGGTTCACTGTTACGGACATGGTGAATGCTTTCCATATTTTATGGGCAGGGCAGAGGATAGAGTGCCATTCTTTACCTTTCCCCACTTTATTCCATCCCTGTAGGTGGAATACAATATCCACTGCCAAAAAGCCCAGACTAATCTGATTTGGTGGTCCTTTCATCAGCATAAATGGTGAGCCAGTCTTGACCTTCAAAGGCCCCACACAGTCAAGAGAGGAGAAGACTGGTGAACCACTGGTGACCTATGGATACCTTGATTTCTCAGTAATCCAGGTTTCTTCACAACCCAGTTAGCTGCCTGTCTTAGTGGAGTAGTTTCGTTCACTCAGTAGTCAGGAGCTGATGGCCATGGTTCAAGGGACACCTAGCAGAGGGAGTCCCTGCCCCAAGGACTATTCATGCTCTATTGCATAGTACACAAATACTTTTGCAGTGAGGGTAAAGATGCAGAATTCCTTGACCATTAGTCTGCGCAGTAATTCTCCTCTTGTCTGTTGATGATTATTGAGCCTCAAGTCCCTCACAAAGAGCTTCCCCTGCTGCCCTGAAGAGTAGTTTCCTGCCAGAATATAGCCTGGGAACTAAGGCACTGACATGGAGATGGAAGTTTAATGTGGATGGGAGCCCTCTAAGAGAAACGACTGATCCTGGATCTCTCATGTCCTTAGCAAAAAACCCCTGAGCACGAGTCATGCATCACAGTCTGAAAAGGAGTAGATTTGCAAACTCATAGCATGTCACTTCACATTTGCTGAATGGGGACGATCTGTTGATATGATCAAGGACTTCATTTTTTTTCCTTCTTTGTGCCACTGTAATCAATCACACAAGAAGAACTCTCCGTGAAATCTTCCTGTGAACACAAACCTCCTCTGAGTTACATTTCTCTGGATGGAGAACAGAGAGGCACCCCACTGACCCTCAGTTCCTTGGGACCCTGAACGCCCACACTGCAGTGCAAAGGACGGCAACCTTCTGCAGGAAAACTTCATCTGTGTTTTCAAGGAAAACAGGAGCTGCACTTCATTTTGCCTGGAGCACCATCAGTAAATGTGCTTCAAGAATGCTTTCCAGAGCAAATCCAACAGGATAGAGAGCTGTGAGACGGAGTCCCAAGGTGACTCTGCATTAAGAGAGAAGACAGACTTCTGCTCATCTACAAAAGCAGAATTTAAGCACCTAGGAAAACACCATTTAAAAACTAAGACTTTCATCACCTCTAGAGTTAGATACAGTTGATCAGATTTTAAACTTTGTTGCCTAAATCTGATCTAAGTTTCTTGTGAATCCTCTTGCAAATCTAGGTCCAAGTCCACAAGGTTATCCAGGAATTCTGTTGCAGAGCCAGAAACTAAATCCCAAGCTCCTAAAAACCAGCTATGTAAACACTGCATGTTTTAGTTGGAAAACTGAACACATTTTTCAGTTTATCCTGATAGTAAAAATAGTTGTTAAAGGCTTTCAGGGATGCAGAGGGGTGTGCAGCATGTGTATTGAGAGAGAGCATGTCTTTCGCTGACCCAAACCTTTCTTTCAACTGAAAACCAATTTTTCAGACAAAGAAAAGGTTATTTACCATGTTTTAGACTTTAGCTAATTTTAAAATTCAAAACAAAAATATAATTTTAAAATGCCAAAACATTTTGTTTGAAAATTGTCAGAATGAACTATTTTGACCTTCCCCTTTTTTTTTCTTTTTATAGTGCAGGAAGCTATATGCACACTCTCATTTCCTGAAAATTACTTCTCATTAATTTGGTGTTCTCTAAAGAGACTTCACTGTTCTGTGAGTCCAAAGATAGCTTCTTACCCATTGAACTATTCTTTCTCTCTAATAAGTTGCTGATATTAGAGTTATTCTCCCCTAAAAAAAGTTCAGCTGTGCTCCTATCACTAATATTGGCCTTAAAGGCCTTTTAACTTTTAAATTGAAGAGAAGCTTTTTAAAATGAAAACAAAATCACTCTTTAATGCATTTGAAATTTTCTCAAGGAAGCTTTATATTAATTAAGATGAGAAAGTTCTATTTTTTTTTTTTAATCAAACCTAATTATAGTATCTGAAAGTACAGCTTCTTTGAACTCTTATTTCATAGAGGAAGGGAGGAGGAGATCCTCAGTATTTTTTTCATGTGAAAACAAATTTTGATCTAATCATGTTTGGTTAACCAATTTTAATGGAGTTTGTGCTTCTTATACATTCCTAAATGGTATAGGAGAAAAATATTTATAATAAAGAAATGCCATCCTTACTGTGTAATATCCTAAGGTAAATTATGGGGACAATAATAGTACTATTTATGAACCTTAAAAGCATAAAATACTGCATTCAAATGAGGACTCTAAAGTTCCTGTGTTTCTAGGGAACCTCCTTGATCTGGATATCAAGGGGATAATCTCAAAGGAAAAGGGTTTAGTCTTATCTGAAACTTCTGCACCTAGTCAGAATTCAAAGGTGATTAGAGGCTTCTTCTGCTGATACTTCACCGTATTTATAATTGACACTGTGTTATCATGGCTCACAGCTCTCCACACAAAGTGATTTTTCATTGCTGTTCCAATGAAAAAGAGAATTCAAAGGGCAACATCTATCAGGCTGGTTGTGCTTTGGCAGAGCCTGTTGCTCATCTCTGTAGAACAAGCACCGCACTCAGAGTGCTGCTGCAGCACCAGGCGGCAGTTGAGGATAAGGCGTTTTATGATCATGTACCCAATTAGTTTCCTTATATTCAGCCCTGGAGCAATATCCCTCGTCAGTGCTGATCTTTGCCTCTCCTAATATCCCACCTAACATCTGCCAGGACCCAGTGTAGTGACGCACTGTCTCTGTCCCAGGCAGGAATGCTCTCAAGCAATGCTGCCAGGGCAAAGAGCAACGCACAGATCTCTTGGGGAGCCACCGCATGTTTATAATAACGTCTACTCTTCTTATCTCTTAACATCGTGGATGAAGTCTATTACTGAGAGCCCTGTCCCCACCAACGACTTCCAGAGGAAAGAGTTCTCTGTTAAAACCTGAAAGGTGTTGAATGAAATGAACTGCCGAGTCTGAAACACGTTGCTGAGGGAGGGGTGGTCTGGAGCAGAGGGAAGCCTGCACTGGTGAAAACCGGTGGAATCTTTTAGCTCCTATATCTAACTTGTTAAAATGTCACCTCAGTCAAAGGCAGCAGTCTGTGGTCCCAGGGTGACAACAGTTACGGTCCAGACAAGAAGGAAAAGAGGTCTGCAGAGGTCCTCAGAGGGCTTGCGCCTGCCAACAGCGAGGCTCCTTCTCTGAGCTGCAGATAGGGGTTCAACAGGAACCAGAGGGAGACCATCCACTCATGTCACATTGGCAACTGAACAGCCTTCAAATTATAGTCTTGAGTTACTAATGAACTTGAATGTTAATTAACCTATTCCAAGCCTGGAAGAAAATGTTACATTTTGAGTTGTAAAGTCCCCAGATGAATTCCTTCAGTGACTTTTTCTGCTGTAAGGGAGCAGTAACTTCACCTTTGCCTGAGTTTACTCATCTGTGTAATGAGGTTGATGGTACTTAGAAGTATATCCCCCAGCACCTTGGCAATGGTCTTTTAAAATGGCAAAATGCTGAGAAATGCTCATTATAACCATCCCCATCACTGTGCCCACCCCAAGTAATTACCACATTGTAGAAAAAAGTACTTGTATTGGAATAACAACACAATTTATTTATGAAGGGATTGTTTTCTACATATGTCTCAGTCTTCTCCAAATATAAAAATACAGTGAGCTGAAGTTATTCCGTATTTATCCAGTTTTGAATTTTAATGAACAAGAATGCCATAAGTTCATGAAATTTTTAAAACCAAAAGATGAATTAGATTAATCCACTTCATAGCCCTTCATATTCTCGCAAAAGGTATTGTGCAAACTTTTAGGTAAATAATGTTTAATTTAATTTAATTATTTAGCTTTATAGTGCATCCATTTCAGCTCAAGAGAGATAGTGATTAAAATGCAGAGGCTGGGAATCCTAATATCATTATGCAAATTTTCAGCATATTCTTAACCAATCACATTAAAAACCGTATAAACTACCATAATTTTGCTGAAGAGCCTGAATTTATTCCAATTTTCAGGTGCCAAAGATGGTCTTACAACATATATGTAGTTCCTTCTTCTTTAGTGCTGTCATACTCCTGTCCTAGAGAGGCATGAAACTAAACTAATATTGCAGCTTTTGTAAGTTCAGAGGAATTTGTAGCAGATTCAGTTGCTGATGAGAAGAATAAAGCTGCAGATAAGGCGAGAATTGCATTGCCTGGGCTGTGGGCAGACCCATGGCTGGAATAGCAGACAATACAGAAGGTGAGGAGTACTCGAGTCCATTAAACACATCAGGAGTGTAAAGGTTAAATCAACCTGATGTGCTTAAGCTAGTAGCAAATGTGGTTTTACTGGGAGAAGCGTGACAGAGGCCGGAAGGCTGCTGGCACTGCCCAGTGCAGCAAAGACGCCGTAGACACATCCAAGGGGGGCTGCCGTGCTGACCAGCCCGCTGCCTGCTGCCTGGCTGCCCGCTGCCTGCTGCCTGGCTGCCCACTGCCTGGCTGCCCACTGCGGCCAGCCAGCGCTGAGCACTGACCTACTCGCACCACAGGCCCGGAGCAGCAGTGCAGGCTGCCACTCTCATCGCCTCGCGCACAGAGAGGAAAAGCAAATGGAGCATTCAGCGTGAAGCTGCTCTAGAAAAGCTGTTTCAGTAAATGGGGCTGTAAAATGCCTGGGGTCTAGCACAGGCAGTCCAGACTACCAAGGAAGATGGAAAACCAAGGCTTCCACTGTGCCTTCTGTCTTCTGCCTCAGTCCAGCCCTTTGCTTTCATAAGCATAATATCCATTCATTAAATCCTAATTAAAAGTAAACTCTTTAACTCCCTCCTCACCACCCGGACTCTCCGGCTGCCCAGGTTCTCAGCTTTCAACCCTTCCTGCTTCCTCCCCGCATCCTCATCTTCTCCCCAGCAAGGTGAGAGACCCTGAAGCTTTGCTGTTGAAAGCCCTCTCTCTTAGAACACTTCTAATAATTTTGTCATGTTCTGGTATTTTTAAATGCCAAGCCAGAAGTTTCACCGCACAAGAAAAGAAAGCAATTTACAGCTTCGTGTAGAAACATAGCCACTTCCAGTTCATTTGTTTTTCATCTTGATTATCAACACGTCTGTCATCTCTCTGTAATTTATACATTATCTTTAGTCGAGGAATGTGAAAGGGAGGGGTAGGAGTGGAGAAGGAGATAAGTGCATTTGTCAAAATGTGAAACAGATGCTCTAACAATGATTAGAGACAATTAGTGTTCTTAGTAAGTATCAACAGGCAAGGTCCGTGGATTGCTTCAAATTTTTGCAGCAAACAGCCTTCTGGAAAATGCAAATACAGAGGCTTTATTTTCCAGGCACGTGAGAGCATGTCTTGTTTGTAATGATCTGTCCTAAGGAACTTCACATTTCTGGCTGAAAGTGTGGCTGTTCTGATCATTGCTGGCCTAAATAATAACACAGCGACGAAGCGGGGACTGTACGGCTGGTAACAGAACTAACGAACCTGTCACCGCTCCCTCCTTCTGGTTCGGACTCAGCATGCAAAGCAAAGCGTTTAGCACGTGTTTAACCTTGAGTTACTCAAAGTCAATAGCACAGAAGTATGCACTTAAAGCCGAGCACGTACTTTGTGATTGCCAGGGTAGGCATGCGACTGGCAAAGATTTTTGCTGCACTGGGAGCTTTTGTTTCTTGCTAAGGAATGACGCTCATGAGACAGCCCTCAAGGAAAGGCCACTCATCTGGTCTCCCATCCAGCACCAAAAAAAATCAGTACAGCCAAGGACTTAGCACCAGGCTTCAGTTTGTATCACTTTGGAGAACACTGCTGCAAAAGCCAATTACAATAAATAAATATAATAAGACAGGAAAAAAAATCAATAACGAATAGATGTGATCTAATTACTAACATTTGTAATAATAGTTTATTGTTCTATGCCACATGCAGCTTTCATCTTCTTTCTCTGCACTCTGTCAATTTAATTTTCCCTTCTGCTGTTCTGTTATCTAAAATGATCAAACACCTACCATGCCCTGGAAAATACACCAATTAAGAGCTGCATTTAAATGTGCTTGAATGTGCCTGTCACAAAGTTAATTGGAATAAACACATATTCGGTACAATATTGTTTGAATCCTGCTCCAAGCCAGGCTATCGTCCATCACAAACTTTCTTTTTACTCATTTATATTCTTCTTCCTCTTACTTTTCCTCCTTTTATTTCACTATTGATTAATTATAGCAGACACCAACCTGAGAGGTTCTTCCTCTTCTTCCACCCCTTTCTCCCCAGCAGCCCCTCTCCGCCAGCTGGGCAGGAAGGGCAGGGGTGTGTGCACAGGGCAGCTGCTGAAGCATGTGTCCTCTTGAGCACCCACACAGCTTGGGGAAAGGGATTTCTTCACCACGGAGCCACACTCAGGCCCTCGGATTTAAAAAACACCAATGAGCCTGTTCAAAGGCGTGTTATACACAATGTATGGCAATGAGCTCCATGTTAAACATAAAATAGCACATTTTTACACGCTATAAAGAAAGAACACTCTTTTTCTGTTTGCCTTAATTCTGCTACCATGTCTATTATAAACAACAGAAAATATACATCAGCCAGATCAGACCATAACCAGAGTTTACTTAATGGCAGTCAGCAAATGGTCTAATTTTCTTTTCAGTGCAATGACTTCAGCCCAGCTAGGCACTACAGCACTACAGAAATTTAAGACAGCATGTTTGTTAGTCTATGCCCACTATTTCATAAACTCTGGAGAGATTCACAGCCAATTGGTAAGAAAAATTGATGTCTGCAGCAACAGGAGCACTAAAGTTTGATCAGCATGTAAATCGATAGCTGCTTGAGAAAAGTATGGCAAAAGAGAAATCCTTGTCATTCTACTGTTACTGGGGTTTGGCTGTTGGGGGTTTTCTAAGGTGACAAGTTTCAGCTAATCTAAAAGGAGCCAGCATGCTAATTTTCCTCTCTAGCGCCTTATCTTCTGGTATGAATCAGCTATCCAAATGCTTGGCTGATTAAATTGCATTGCTATCACTGGACCTATATCAGGAACAAATTTGATTCAGGGGATGTATTATTTGTTTAAATGCTAGGGTATGACATTTTTAACCATGCAGATGTGAGTTAAAAATATTTACAGGGAAGTCAGCTGGGAAAGGAAAGAGTATATTTTTTCCCAGTCATCATGAGTATGTGGCATCCATGCATGGCATGCAATATGAAATCAGTGTGAAAAAAATCCACCTCATCGTTCATAAAGGACACAGCAGTTCCTCTGCATGCATGAAATGCGTACTTCTTCTCTAACGGTTGTTCAAGTATTGAGGTAATCTATTTTTCATTTTCAGCACAGATACATTTATTAGCAGAGTTAATAAGACAGTCTTTGTCAGAACATGTTGTCTGTTGTCAAAATCTAAGGATTAACATTGTATTGCATGTCTGAATAGAATTACTTTCCCATAAGATTTGCTATATCAAGTTAGTTACATGGTCCAGTAGATCTGGTGCCCTGCCAGATGGCAATAAATAAATGGCAAATAAATAAAATTTCAGAGAAAAGTTTAATTCTAGGACACCATCTCACTCCAACATGCATTATGTACCTCGATAATTGTTGCAATACAGCACGTGGAAGGAAACATTTCCTTCCAACCTCTGCAGGCAATTAGTTTATGCCCTGAAACCTAGCATTTGATTACCCTTATCTGCCAGGCATAGCTGCAAACACCATTATCGGAGATTCTTTCAGGATTGCAACAGCCTTATAACATCTCTGATTATGATAAGGAACAGTAAAGCATTCAGAAACTTCCGTAGTAATCCAGATGAATTAGATTTCAGTAATAAGAGCCTGATAAAGGAGCATGTTCTCCTACCCCCAATCACTCATAAATATGTAGACTCTAATAACTAATTATCTTAGATTTTCAGGAGATTATTTTTCTGGGAATCTGTCAACAGCAATTTTCTTTTAGATGTGGTCCTAGCTTCTCAGATACAGTCAGTTCATGGTTTCCAGATTTTGGTAAATGCCTGGAGGAAGGCCTTTTTTATGTGATGTGTCTCCCTCAATCTGAACTAATTAACTGCTACAAACGTGGAAAATATCCATTTTGCCATGGTGTTGAACTTTTTAAATCTTTCCATTTGGAAGATCAGAAACAATCCAATCAAACTGCTTGCCACCTGGCTCCTCCACATCACTTTTTGCAGTGGAATTAAATAAAATTATCATTTCCAATTTGAAAATAAAAGTGGAAAATAATTATTCAACAGTGACCTGGATGGCCCTTTAATTAGTGCTCTGTGTTCGCCCAAAACACAACTGGTTTGATTTTTGTGCTGGGTTTCTGCTCCTAAAAGTGGCAAGTGCTGTGGGCTCTCCTGGAGAGGCCTTGGGAGGGGGGGAAGCAAGGAGGGTTGGTTTTTTTACCCCACAGCATCCCCTACTGTTGCTTTTAGGATGGTACTGATTCACTTAAAAGGCACTTTCCGCGGTCCCCAGGCAGGAGGAGGGCAGGGCAGTTCCCAGGGCTTTTCAGCAGACCTGGAGGGGCAGGAGTGGGAAATGGAAACTTAGTGTCCCCAGGAGACTCACAGGTGACTCTTTAAGGAAAACTATTGCCCCAATAATTCAAAATAGTGTATGTTTCATTACCATAAAAATCTCAATGACTAACTGGAGTAGCAATTTTCTAAGGAGCCTTGACCACCGCAAAAGACACTTGCTAATTTAAAACATACAATCTCAAGCCATTGCAGTTTCTCCCAGCAAGCCCTATTCCCTTGCAGAACATATGGCCATGTTTCTCTCAGTTATGTGACAGCAGTCAGCCCCAAATCAGCTTCCAGGCGTGCATAGAAAAACACAAGTCTTTGAGTGCACTCAGGATTTTTTGTTTTCCTTTTGTTTTGCAAATACCTGTATGCCTACTCAAAAATTTGGAACATTTCTGAATGCCTTAATACTGAAATGTACACTCATGAAATCCTTTTCTCCCAAAGGAACCTGTACACACAACTTTCAATTTGCATTTCTAGGGGTATTGAATTTTTTCTTTACGTATGAACAGAAGTTTGCAAAATATATATGCAGGTGAAGGCAGGGGTCTGAATATGCATCTACTGATTTCTCTGCATCTTGCTTTTCTTATGTATTAAATTGGGTTAACGGTACTTCTGCACCTCCCAGGAGTGCTGTGAAACCTTACTCATTAAAGTTTGTATAGTATTTTGAGATCCTTGATGGTGGATGCTACACAAGTGCAGAAACACATCACTTGATGTATATGAATGGCAATTCACTCATAGCCTCAATGGTGTTCGGTAAGGGAGTAACTGAAGAATATCAAATGTTGCAGGCTCAAATGAAAGCGAGCTCATCAAAATAAACAATTTACCAGAGGCTTCCAAGCACCTTGCTTCCTAAAGATGAGATGAAGAGTTCACCCCCTCCTCCGCTTGACAACAGAGAATAAGCCATAGCATTGCACATCACAAACAGTGGTTGTAGCATTCTTCTCTGTTGGAGAGTTTCATTTTATTGTACAGCTCCATTAACTGATGAATTGAGGTCAGAATGGTTCATGTTATCACTGTGAGTATAGAAAAGAATTTGGCCCAAACATGGAAACCAAACAGACTTTCATCACGAAAAAGGGCTCAGGGATAGCGATACCAGTGAGTATTGCCTTATAAGAGTGCCTTTTTCCCCCCATTTGCTATTCTAACCAAAGACGAAAGTTTGTGGAGAAAAAAAAACAACTTTTGAATTTGGTGGAAGGATCCACTTGTATTTCTACCTGATCTACAGAAGGAAAGATTTCTGCATCATCAGTTCTGGGAAAAGCAACCAATCCGAACTCTTCTCTAATTTTAGGGTTCTATATTGACAGTTAGCTGAGCCCCTTCTGCAGACAACCTCCTCAGAGCAGCAAAGTTTCTAGCAGATTCATGAGTCACCAGTACTCCTCAATTTCTGGAATAAAAAGTTTTCATGAGATAGGACTTTTTGCTTTTGCGGAATCTGTTCAGATTTTCTGTACCTACAAACCTGAAACCTAGACTGCGCAAATTGACCCAAACTGCCTTTTGAACAAAAGAATTCTGATAATGACATTTCTGACACTCACTTCAGCTGGACTAGAACTAGTTCAATCACATCCTACCTTGTGACAGGCCAGCTATCTTACATCTCAACCCAAGGAAGCCTAAAAGAGCACCTGCAGCTGCATCATTAGAAAAGAAGTGGGACAAGAATTTTAAACCAGACCAGGACATAGAAATTTTGGAGTTCATTTTTCTTTTATCCAGAACCAGTTAGTCCAACTCCAGGACAGCCCTGTAGCCCCAGACAGGTTATGTAGCTTGAGTCGCTCTTCATCCTGAGCACCACGGTAGCTATGCAAGAGGGAAAATACCACTAAGTGGCTTAAATAAGAGTGCTGGTCTTAAAGCCCAGTCCAAACTCCTTTCGAATCTGTGGCAACCTTTTAAATAGCTTTGAATGAGGAGTTCAGCTTTTAACTAATTTGCTAAGCATATGGAGTTTCAGAAGCCAAACTGAGAGATGAGAGGTGCAACTTACTCCCTAAGCACCTTCTACTCCCATTGATTTACCAGATCAGGCTGAATGAATGCTTTTAGCTTGATTCTTACTCAAAATGCAAGTTGTCTGAATGATGTTTTTACCAGAAAGTTGGCATAAATGATTTGCAAACAAAAGAAAGTAATCTTGAAAACCGAGGAGGAGGATAGCATTCCTGTTCCCTTCTAGCTTTACCTTAGAGCCTGTTATTTATTTTTACCTTTTTACAATTCATGAGCAAGCAACTTATTCCTTTCTAGTCCTTTCTTTAAAGGAGATTAATTATTTCCATTGTTAACTAAAAGGTTTTCTTCTAATTAAAAGAAATTATAAGTCATTCACCAGTGGCATTACTCTAGTCAATAAACTAATTATGGTTGTGGCAAATGAAGGAAAAGCCATCAACTGATCTTAGGACCATGATTTAGAAAACTTTAAGGATGTGATTTTCACATTCCTTGAAAAAGCAAAGGAGATCTGACATGCACTTTTTGTCACTGTTTAGAATGTACAGAAAAGATATTAGTCCTTTGAAATGAGCGTAGTGCCTCTGGAAATTTCTAGCTGCACTACCTACATTCACTTGGTGTATCCTTGTAATGTCATTTCGGTTGGAGCAGGAGGAGAAGAGCATTGAATCTCCCTTTTTTATTGTACTGTTGCCCTCTAAAATTCCATTCCAGTTGAATCAAAATAATTCCAAGTAATGAAAGTGGTATTTTTTTCTTTCATAATAATACCAACAAATAAATTTCAAGTGCTATGAAGACTTCCATGATTTCTCCCTTAAAAATAAAATATCATCATCATTATTACAGCAATGAAACATGTTTTTCACAACTTGGCAGTGGGCTAAGAAAATTGCATTAACTCTACTTTGCAAATAAAAATTTTGAAAACTAGCATAGTGTGGTGTTTTGCTGGAAACCAAATATAAAGTCACTAGCCAAGTCAAGCTTGAATTCAAAGGCAGGGACTTTACTTGCTACTTATTTGTTTTCTTGCTTTTGTCCATCTTCAAGCCGTTTTATTTAACACAAGCTAAATGCATGAGAACAGGTAGACATTACATAAAAACTTGTGATTCACCTCAGCAGAGATGCATCTGTTGCCCAGGAGTAGACTTGTAGTCTACTGCAATTTACAGCAGACGTGGCTAATTGATGGGTTGTGCAAATGCTTTTTTTTGGGGGGCATTGCAGTGCAAATGCTGGCATAGTCCATAACTGCTTCTCATTCGTGGTGGCACTTCCTGTTTGAAGTCATTGTGGTAGGGTTACAAGTGCTGACGTGATCATATCCTCAACCTTGGGGACTTCAGAAATGTTTTTAAAAGGAATGTGATGAAATAAGAGAGGGAAAAATATTTAGTCTGGATTTTGAAGACAGAAACACAAAATTATTCCTCATAATCCAAAGTATTCCACCCATGCCACTAATACTTCTGCCTCCCTTTTTGATAGCTTGCCTCCCTCATGTCCTCATGAAAATCTTCCAAAAGCAAGCTGCATTGGAAGGTCTTTTAAGGTCATTTATACAATCAACCTGTGTCAGATAACAGTAATAATACATTAAATCATAATTAACACTCAATATCTATTTGGTAATTTATGCATCAAAGAATAAATTTTGCATTTACTGTTGGAGTTTTCTGCTAAAGTTTCAGCATTCTGTTTTGAATCAACCAGATAGTAAAGAGAACAAGGTGCTAAGGTCGCTAAAAGTTCAGGAAATTTGCTAGGTAACAAGCATTTCTGAAAATCTTTTGGGATACGTAGCACACTCTTTGACCCACCAAATGACTCTTTGTACCTACACAGAGTTTTGGATTGGAGAGGAAACTAGAACTGTTGCTAGCTGAAGAGGAAAATGCTGCTATTACTCTATTAAAAATGCAAAACAGAAGCCAATTTTTTACTGTACCAGGCATCTCTTCCATATTCTGCGTTGCGTAGGGGACGAGTTTGGATGACAGGCTGGAGAAAAACAAATTGAGATCTAATTTACTTTCACCTTTATGAAGTAAAATTGCAGTCAGGATCAGACTCCATGGTTTTCACATGAGAAAAGAACAAATTAAAGACAAGCTGAAGTTTGTGGCTTCGCTGGGCCTTCTTCACAGCCACAGTGGCATGCCATCAGCAGATCCAACAAAGACCAGAGCTGTGTGCTTACAGCATGTCCTGTGGCTGCTCCTCAGTTCTGAGGGAAGACATCACACAGCAACATTCGCATTTTCCTGGATGCTCCAGAAAATGGGGAGGAATAAAACTTGTCTCTTTTCCTATGGATTAATCCTTTCAAACATTTCTCCTATGCCCATTGAACTTGCGGCAGTGTCCACAGTGACTTTTCTGAAGCTGTTCACTGTTGCTCACAAGGTTATTTTCCTTTACATGGACCAGTGTCTGCAATCTCAGCCTGGATTACTGGCCCTATTTATGAGGCAATGGCAGACGACATGGCCTTTGATATTAGGCAATCCCCTTGGAATGCTGTCAGTGAATGTCTTTCTCCATATTTATTGGGTTTCGTCTTTTCCTGCTACCTTCAAATCACAGCTCAATTCTGACCCTTTCTGTACCTCATCTCTCATCTGACCGTGTTTTTCTATTCCTTCCTACTGTTTGCTCACTTATTGTTAATCCTTAGTCTCTTCTTACTCACAATCTCTCACGTCTTGCTTTGTATACAGTCTCCCTGACCCTTTGACAAAAACCTGTCATCTCTGTCCTCAGGAGTTACAACCTTAAATCCTGTCTAATCTAGTTCCCACTGACACAGCAGATCTCATCTCTGTCCGACACAGTCGCCAGTCCTCTCCCTGTTGTTTCTCAATTTTCTGTCTCTTGACTTCAGGGGGGAAGTGCAGGGACCTCATGCAGAGAGAGAAGATTCGCTGGGATTTACATGTCTAAGTTCAGACATGCTTCTCAAAATACCCAGCCAGTGGGGACTTAACTTTGGAAGAACACAAATTCCTCAGGTGCTTCTGAATTAAACTGCGGGGTTTCCCAAGAATTGCAAGCTTTATGCCACTCAGTCGAGTGAATTTGTCACTAACTCCCAGGTAAACTTTGGGAAGATCCACATACAGGATATTTCTTTTGCCTGTCTTGCTCAAGCAACCCTGATCTAGTTGACTTTCTGAGGGGCAGCTGATCAGATCACAAATTCCAGGTTGTAATACTTTATTTTAAATAAAGAAATCCTGCTTTCTCCCCCTTTTTTTTTTCCATAATACCAGCAAGTAGAAGAAATAGATTTAATTTTGTCATCCACCTCAAATAATACAAAGCTACATCTCCCAGCCCTCAGAGACTGCCCTTACAGAGCTTATCGTATAATCTGGGATGAAGAGACATGAATTCTTGCCATCACCAGTCAGTCTGCTACATAATTTAGGAAAGGAATCAAACCTTCTCCAAACAAAGCCTGAAAAAGCAAAGATGGAGGCTGTTTTGAATACTGGTCCTTTTTGTAGTGCAGCCCCACACACGCTTGGAGCATCCAGCAGAGCAAGGCAGCCCCTTCTGCTGTAGAGATGAAAAGGAAGTGGTGGTGAAGTAAGAAATACCCCAGAGCTGTGGCTCGAGTTCCACTTGTACAACGCCAGACTGTCTTTAAGATCTTTTATGTATATATTGACCAGTTCCCTGCCCATCTTTGTATATGAGATTTCCTGTAGGCATCGGAGTGAACACAAAACTGAAAGAAGGCTGTAACAGCAAAGTCTCTGCTGACTGCTTGAACTGCTCTGTGAAAGAGTAGGTGGGCAAATGAATGCACAGAGAGATTTTTGTGATTAAAAAAAGAGACAATTAAGCCAGCCTTATGGAGCAATGCAAACTAGTAAGAGCTAAAGCTGGGGTGAAAGGGCAAAAGCAAGATAGGGTTCAAAGGCTAGGACAAGAAGCTTAAAATGACACTGGAGTATGGTCAGTCAGTCAAGGGTGTGAAAAAATGGCATGATCTGAAAGACAGCACAGCCAAAATGTCCTAGCTGCTCCAGAGCATTATTATTTGTATCGCACTCCCACCCAGGGGCTCCATGTAAGTATCAGGGCCCCATTGTGCTACATATTGCACAAACACAGCAAACGACAGTCCAAGCCAAAATCACAGGAATATGCAGAGAAAAAGCATTGGCACTGCAGCATGTAGGAGGCAGAGCTCTGGATGAGCGGGGAGCGAAGTGAAAAGGTTTCATGCCAGAATGACTCTGGGTTTGCTCCAAAGGATCATGAACCTCTCAACAAACTTGCAGCCCAGTGAGTTCCGTGTAGTTCCAGGTGCTGTAATGAATGTTTCACAGAGAGATAATTAACCCCCCTCACCCCAAAGCTCTGCAGTGCTGATGCTTTCCAGCACAATCTGTCCATGACACCATGGTAGAGTGCAGAGCCAGCTTTATTATTTCAGTTTGTTCTGTTCCTTTTTACTGCTACTGCTCTCTAAGGTTAATTGTATTCCCTGTGCTGATGCACACTGGTATCTATACATAGACCTCACTGTGTGGAATCTTTCTTTTCTTTTTCTTTTTTTCCCCTTTTTAATCAATAAGGAGTTCAAACACTATGCAGCTTTCTCAATAAAATGCCAGGAGTCATCCAGTGAAGTGGGAGAGGGCAAGAGTAAAGGAGCAAACCCTTGACCCTCTCTCACTCAGCCCACTCTTCTCTTGGTTTAAAAGAGGATTCAAAGCAGATGAAAGAAAAGACACAGAATCACCGAAATGCAAACCTTTTCCTCATGAAAGGTAGGAAGTAGTATATGATAGCATGTACCATTGCCCTGGTTCCTATATCTCAGTCTGCTTCCAGACTGAAGTCCAAGATCTAGCTAACTAGTTAGGCCATTCCTCCTTTCTTCAGACTCCTAAGTTCATGTTCACTTCAGAGCTATTTGAGAGACTAGATCCGTGGGAGCCTCATCAGGGATTTGGAGATACGTCCTTTTTGGGATGGGCTTCAGCCACTGTGACTACATCCATACCAGCAGTAGCACACGTACCTGATCTTTCTCTGCCCCAACTAATCCTGCAACAAGAAGTATTTGGAGAAGCAGAAAGGACAAAACGGGTCCCTTGTAAATGTGGTCCTGTTACACTAGCTAAGTGAAATCCCAGCTCTGGGTCTAAGGTGGAGGCTCAGGTTCATCAAATGCTAATGTAACTTCTGCTGGTTCAGCTGTCTTCTCGCATTGGTCTCATGAACGTATACATGACCACAGTATACAAGATGAAAGAGAACCAATGGTACCTCTCAAGATTGACAGCCATCAGAGGGACTGAGTCACAAAGTCACCATGTCCACAGCAGCCCACAACCAGCTGAGGGGAGGACAGAAGTATGTCTTTTACCATCTCAGAGAATGAGAAGAGCTCTGTCTTGAACAGCAGTCTGTCCACATGGCTGCTCACAGCACTTGTGCAGCACAGTGTCACTGTGCCTCAGACATGATGTCCTGCAAATCTGCAGCTCTGGCAGGTGGTTTGCAGTCAGTCTCTTACTTTCTGTGGATCACTTTCTCAGGGGTCCACAATCAGGCACAAAGACTACCAAGTTCATATGTCAGTGTGCAATGATATTAGAAAGTCCAAAAGTGTACAGATTATGGCAGACCTACTTCAGCACAGCGACTACTGCAGTGCTTGTACCTGGCCAGTTAGGTCAGGAAAAACTATCTTTCTCCTATTATTATAGCACACCAAGGTGCATTGTGAGAAGTTTATCCCAGTCTCTAATAAAACTATCATTAGGGTCTGATGGAGGCTAAATGGACCGTCAGACCATTCTACCCTGATGACTGTTACAGTATGTTTCCAAGATAACCAACTAACACTGCTCACCATTAGCAAGTATCTTTGATTTATATTTTAATTTCATTTTGTGGGGGAAAAGAGTATTGTAATTTAACAGAGATCCATAACTTATTCACGGTCGTAAGCAGGGAAGAGGTAAATCAGATGATCCATTTCATACTGAAATCAACCCATGCTGAAAGTAAACAACCACCTTTGCTCCCTTTCAGATGATTGAGCTCCCTTGTTTTGGAACAGTTAATACTGAACTTGAACAAATCTCTCCTTGTTTAAAAGTTTAGATTTGAGGAACAGACCAAGATAGATGGTTTCTTTCTCTGTAAGCTATTGATTAATGGATTGTACTAAATGGTGTGACATGCCCTTTAAATGGAATTTACAAGTAATATATTGTATGGCAACTGCAATCGTATGGCAACTGCATTATTAATGATTTTGATACCTGGTATTTGTGTCTTCCTACTCTGAGCTCTTCTTATTTATCCTGGTGAAGGTGGAGGGCAAAAGCTGGCTCCCCCCAGGTTGCTGGGCTTTGTTCTCACAATCATATATATTCCTAGGCTTATTCTCATTATTCACATTACATCTAGCCTGACACTTTTCCTGACTATATGCCAGCACAAGGAGGCCAAAAAAAAAATAATCTTCCTTTGCAAGAGAATTGCCAAGGCCCTTAGATAAATATATCTATGTAAGAATTGAAGATGGCTGGAGAGCTCATTCTCCTCATCATTAAAAGATGTTTACAGTCCCAAATAAAAGCAAGCAGAGAGGATCAAACTTTGTTATCTATTTTTTCAATTTAAAACTTTATCTGCTTATTTTTCCTGTACTTTGAGAGGCAGCCTGCACTGCAAATGTACTGATGTGTTTACTAAGAGGTAGACTTATGCATGGAAGACTGAAAAGAAGGGCAAATGGAAATTAAAAAGCAATTAAACAAGAAGGCAAACTCAAACAACAGTATTGTTCTGTTCATATTATTCAGTCTTTCAAGAAGCAGAGAATTGTGAACTCTCAGGAACAGAGGGATAATTCACAGAAAATAAAGACATTGCAGAAAAAAATGTGTTTAGTCTTCACCAGCAAAGGCATCAGGAAGATGTTTATTTCAGACCTTCTCCTTTCATTACAGTCAAAGAAAGATGCGGTTAGCAGCTGAGATGTTAGAAGAGAAAATATACTATAAAACTAATAAATTAAACAACAATGAATCATCAGAATCTGGTGGAACTGCTGAGGAAACTTCTGACTGAAGTAACTGGCAAAAACCTGAGGGGCACAACCTATTCATTACGATATTTTATTGTCGCTCCATCAAAACCAAAGACATGGCTTGCAACTGGTAATAACACTTAGCAGTTTTACTGAATACTGACTGATACCAGATACTGAAATCTGTCTTTGCTTAAAGAGCTCAGAATGATCCTAGGAACAACAGATTAGAGCTGCCACCTGTTCAAAGCATCCTATCGTCAGCATATGTATCGAGATGAACAGGATATAAGGACTGGAGGTAACTGAAAGTCAGAATTCCCATTCTTCAGGAAGCTGTGAACTTGTAAAAATACTTTATCCAATTTCAGAATGAATGTTGTAGCTTCCAGAATGAGAGAATGGGAAGTCCATAAGTAATAATCTGAAATAATCAAAACATTCAGTGTTGCAATTTTCCAGGAAGTCCCAGACTCTCACTGGGGAACAGTCTCAGTTCACCTGTTTCCAGGTTCCAACCCTGCTGGACCCAGGGAACAGACTGGGAATGATGTGGGCACAAACTCTGGGAGCTGCATCCAGAGACGGACACCAGAGTCGGGAAGTCAGAGATCGCCCGTGTTCAGCTCTGCAGCAGGGAGCCAGGAAGCCCAATCCCTCAAGCCAGTCTGGGGGGTGATTTTGCCTCAGAATGGAAGATGTTTGAAGTTCAGGCTTCGGATGAGAAGCCAGACAAGCTAGACTTTTTTATTGAAAACAAATTTCCCCTCCCACCCCCCAAAAGAAAATCAGCACGTTTTCTTTTAGATGGAAATAGCAAGTGTTATTGAACAACGAATTTTTTTTTTCACCCTTGCCAACCCCCCTGTAATGTTTCTCTTGTTTTTCCAATAGAGAAAGGGATAATGAGGAGAGAAATAATTACCATTCGTGACCAGCTAGTGAGAAAGTGTGGGTGTGCTGTCTGCTGAGCATGTCAGTATACAAACTTACATCCTATGTAATAATTATATTGTTCTACCTTTTGCCATGGCGTGACATACAAAAACTCAGTATGCCAAAAGACCGCTAGAAGAGGAATAAATATTGAACAGAGCTGTAAAAGCTTTGAACAATGCAGTAAAAATAGATACAATTCAATATTCATCAAAATAATTTCAGGAACAATTGCTGCATTCCAAAAATAAATATTACTTACAAGCATTTAATTTGTCTAGGGAGAAATTTTTAAACCTTTAATGTCTTAGCAAAATTCATGAGAACTACATCTTTTAAAAATTAAACCAGAGAAGCTAGATTTTTCTCAACCAGTTCTTTAGTCTCCAAGCAGTGCTTGAACAACAGTGCACTGAAGACACTGGAAACAGTTCCATGAACTTCAGTGGGACTCTTCACATATTGTGTAGCACTGCAAGCAAAGAAGGCTTGATAGTTAAGACGATGGGCTTTAAGCCTAATTGGCTTCTCAGGTGCCTTCATGCAAAAGTTGAATTTTCTTGAATCCATTTATTGAGTAGAATGTATTGAATTTTCTTAAAGTAGAGATTATTTTGGCCTTTGTTTTTGCATTATTAAGCAGGTTTGTTTTTCTGTTTAACATGGGTTTTATACCACCTTCAACAACCTTGTAAGTGTCCTCCATGTTCTAGTTCAACGTCAAACTACCTGAGACACCAGCTGTGTTTAGGTGCGCAAAACTTCATCTGTCAGAGATATAGACATCACAGTCAAAACGAAGTGTTACTCCCAAAGGAACAGTGTACATGGAAGTTTAGATAAAAGGTTCCCATTACAAAAGAAAGTTACTGTTCTTGTAGACTCCATAAGCAGAACTGCATAAATAAGAAGTCACCTGATATGTAAGCCCAGACTATACAGAAACTGAACCAAACTCTTCTTCGAGTTTTGAAAAATTGGCTAAAATCTGTCTGCAAGTTGTTTTAATTGATCAGTTTTTACAATCTGTTTATTTATCCCCAAACAAAACCAAAATCCTAGGAGTCTTTCAGTCTGTTTGGAGACAGTAAGTATCAGAAGCTTTTTTAAAAAATAAAAACGGTATCATGGAATTTTCACATCACTAATGAAAATACAACACAAATCATGGTTTTTGATCTACCAATGAAAAGAAACAGAAAAAAAAAGCCTTGTAAAAAATATTATGAATGTAAGAGTATCTAAACATCTGAACATCTTGCTAAGCATGGGAGTTATGTAATTTTTTATCTACTTATCTGCAGTTTTTTACAGTAACTCATTATTGTGAATGGATTTAATTGATTTTTGAGTTAAAGATAAATGGTGAAGTTGGAAACCCTCTTTTCCCTCTTTAAACTGAAGTAATAACACTAATTGAGGAACATGATCATTTTTCCAAAAGTGTGCTATTTCCTTATTATTCACAAGATTGTGAATAATACAACTGACAAAACTGAAAACTGACAAAGAAAAACATTGCAAAGAAATAAAGTAAATTTACCAATGGAATCGCTTTCAGCAAGAAGTATAAACAATCAGGTATATTTAATTACTTTTTCAAAGGCCAGATAACAGAGTGAAGAAATGTATTTCTTTCATTAACCTACCCAGTCCTGTGCTCCAGATTATCACTAAACAGAGGCTAATATATTCGTGTTGATTCCAGAGCTTGCAAATGCCCACAAAGAAAAATAAGAAATAGACTTCTCTACCCAAAGTTTTCTCATTTGCTTATTAAAACAATGTAAAAACTCAAATTATTGTCTTCAAGAAGTTACTTGTTTAAAATTATTTTTAATTCTTCTCATTTAGCAGCATTGCAAGATGAACATATACGCAAATAAAACAAAATTACGTTTACTATAGACCTCCCCGTAATCACTTGTTTCCATTCACCTATAATCCACTCCTTTGACCCAAATGATCTCTTTCTAAACTGATTTTGTACACAGTCTCTAAAGATTTCTTTTTCAAGGAACAATACTTGTAAAGGAGTGAAGGTTTTCTGAGGCTCAGCTTATGCAGAATACAACAATATAAATTCTACACAAATATATACACAAAACCACACATATATACAGTCAACATACAATAAGCAGAAGTTTGTGGATGATTCACTGAAGAAATAATGGTGTTTAAAATTCAAATGCCTAGCTTTAGACCAAACACAGCCTTCTGTGGGCAAACTCAATGTCTGTGAAAGCAGAAACCCCACCATCACCACATCAGTGATGAATGCGGCACATAGTAACCACAGGTCTCGTTGCCACATAATTTGGCAGTGAAATGCATGCAGTGTGTCATACGTTCCCAGTACTATTTCCACTAAACAGGTAACTATATATCATAGTAAGGCATGGCCATAGTCAGAACCCCAGTAGATAAGGTCTCCTAGTCTGTGAAGTGGCCGTGTAACTGGACTACCTTTCCAATTCTTCCTTTTACCTTGTCATAAAAGCATTAGCAGAAAATGCTTTTCTGTGATACTTTTTCCTTGATAAAAATGTTGATTTCAAAAGGATTTCATTTTGAAGAGAAAGGAGCCAGCACTCCTTTTGTTTGATATCATGAGAACGCCCCATTTCTTTCAGCATCTCCAGAGGGAGAAGTTTCCTCTTTGGCATTAATATATTTTTGTGTACCTCTGAAAGAAAAATACAAAATCAAAGCAAAACACTCAAATCAACCTGAGACAGTCACTTTCTCTTTCATGGGACGTATAAAAACAAATGCGCATATATATATATATATATGCCAAAATAATAAAAACAATATATGTTTTATCCCCTTTGGGAATGGGAGAAAACTATGAGCTATGATCAATGCATAGCTAGCCAGGATAACGTAGAAATGAGATAACTCTGACAAAGCAATGAGAATTCAGAAAGATGCAAACCCGATAATCCCAAACATACTGTCGGTAGTGTGCAGAGGGGCAGCCCTTACCAGGTCAGGCAATCCCCCACAGCAGGGCTGTACAAGGGCAGCGGTGCTGCTTACTGGCCTCCGCTGGCTCCTCCAAAGCTGACACAAGCAATTGACCTGTCAAAGCCCTCAACACCCACCAACGCCCACCCTTCACGCACAGGCTGGACTGTGAGCCCAGCTACAGGGAGCAGAGGATGCTGTACAGCACCAGCTCTGACAACAGGGAAAATCTGCTGCTCCTCTAACTTGTCTGCCACGAGTGATTAGCTCCCACGTCGGGTTTGAGAAAAGTTGTGGCTGGAGGTGGATCAAACCCTGTATGTTAGCAAGCCGTGCTGTACCAAGTTCTATATGTAAGAAATACCTGATTGCATTTAAAACACAAGCTCAGTCCCAGCTACTTCAAGACCTCAGGCAGAAGATGTTGGGCCTTTCTTCCGCTCCACCGCAACGAACCACTGCATGCTGACCACTCAGCCACTGGCTTGCACTGAAAGATAGCCAGCAAGTTACTGCAATATCATCGCAATTAACACCGCGCTAACAGAGATGTGTCTGCAATACTAATTAACTCCAGGAATGGTGCCCAGGGCATTGTCCAGCCTTGTCGAAATACCTGCTCTTCCCAGAGGAACCTGACACCCCTCGGTGGTGTGAAAATGGCCCCATGGTGCTCTGCCCACAAGGACAAGCTGTCCCCTTCCTTTGACTTTGAGAAGAAGGAGTTATCTCCTCGGGAAGCAGAAGGTCAGGGAACATCTGCATTTAAATGAAAAACAGTTAGTAGTGCTAACACCAGGAGCAGCTCATAATTAGGGATTATTAGCCCAGCAATATGGAATGATTGATACAGAGTTAAAGCTAATGACTTTAAAGATGATTAGGCCATTTTGTCACCAGTTGTTTACTCTGTTTATAGACACAAAAATCCGTTCACTTCAACCACTGCAGAGCTCTGTATGATGCCTTATGGGGTAGGAAAGAGAGTGCAAGCTGTGATGCTGTAATACACTCTATGATATAAGGTAAGCACGTAGCAGATATATGTTGAAACCGAAGAGGAAGCCTGGCATTTATTTGGGTAAGCAAGCTGCAGCACAACTGAGGATCGTTTTGACTGTTTATTTTAGGAATTTCTGCAGCAGACTCGAGTGCCACATCTGAAACCTGTGAGGTTTGAGCTGAATTTACTGTTTTCAACAGTTACAAGAACTTTTTTCCATTCCATTTTTCCATTTGAAGCAAAGTTCAGAAAATGTTTGGAGACAAAAATGTGCAAGCAAAAAGACAAAAAACCCTTCTAGGTGAAACTATCTGAATGTACATAAATGAGGTGGTACAAGACTATCGCTTCTGAAGGAAATCCAGTCTTGTGACCTGATTCAATACAGAACAAGAGCCCTCACTTGTACTTTCAAAGGCAACAGGCCTTAATCACCTACTTAAGATAAGCATGTTCCACATGCTTCTCTGAGGGAGGGAAAAAATCTTACTTCTCTAAGTGCCTTGCTGAACCAAACCTTCAATAATGACCTTTGAGCAATTGCAAATGGATCCTGAGTGAATGTTGAGTCAGCAGAACTGCTGGGACTCCTCGGCCAGCTTCTAGAAATCAGGCAGAAAACAGCAAAAACCAGCTTTTCTACGTATGCCCCAAGGGGTGGGAAATACCTTACCAGTCTCGCCTATGAACTCTTCATTGCTTAAGCTGTGCCACATACCCCAGTTGCTTTACACCCTCAGCTCAGGAAGATATGTGAGCTGGACATCGGCATCGTACATGAAGGGTTCTCCACTCCAGCGATGAGGAAATAATGAGGGGAAATGGTGCACCAGCGGGCAGCCCCCAGAGGGAGCAGGGAAGAGGCAGGGAGGGAGCACGGGGCCATGCCCTACGCCATCCGTCATCGCTGCAGCCACCTCACAGGAGACAACCCTGTAATAGAAGCTGGCTAATTTCTTTAGAAGTAGCTCATTAGTCCCTCCCTTCCTGAGCTGCCTCTCTGTTAAAATGTGATAAATGAATTCTGCCATTCCCAGTTCCTGCCTGTCCCCTTAGTGAAATGAAGATGAGTCATGCTGGCCAGGACTCAAAATAGAGATAATTATACAGGGGCCAGGGGAAGTATTTCATTTGCTGCTCTATCAGTAGTAGAGATGGGATCTCCCATCCCTCCCATTGCTCTAGGAAACTCTGGGCAGAGAATAAGAGGATATGGAAAATGTATGTTCCCTAGTGAAAATATTCTATACACACTCGCTGCATAACACTTCATTGTAGCCTACATATGACTGACTGGGAGCAATTAACATGAGGGGTCTGATACTGGGACCGGATTTCAGTGCTGTGCACGTCTTCCCTTTTCAGTTCCCAGCTGTGGTCATGCAATAACCCCTGTGTGCAGGACAGTGTCTACCAGTGCTACCCAAAGACGTATGCACTGGCATGAGCATCATCTTTGCCTGTTCACGAGGGTGCTTGGCTGCTCCGGCTGTGCAGAAAGGACATGCCGGAGGGCTGCAGCCAAGGCTCTGACCTCCCTCTCTGCAGTGTAGCTGCTTCTGAGAGGACAACTCACTACCTCTGTGCACTGTGTGGATAGTTTTGATGAGGGAATCCGCATACAAGGGGATGCCCTTTGCATCTCTGAAGGAATAAAGGAGGATCAATATTAAAACCTACAGATCAAGTTGTGATGTTCTTACTATAACTCACCCTGAAACACTGAAATATACTAAGAAAAACTCTGCTCAAAATTAAAGAAGAAAGCAGATTCTACCCTACACATAGGATTGTCCTTTCTACCTCTCACCCTGCATCTGGCAATAGAGGGGAATTTATGACCAAAATTTCAATTTCTACTTTCCTTCCTCCACTTGTACACACAGGAACACATTTCTGACTTCCATCACACACACGCTCACACACAAACACACCCTGCTGACTTCCACCGGGCATTTCATTTCTGGCAGGCAGCTTATGGGTCATAATGAATCTGAGTATTTAACTGATTTTTCTTTTAGCATTTTGCCCTCTTAAACACTGACAGCATCTCAGAGCCTCTGCTACTTTTCACAGCCAGCTAAGCGATGCATTGATGTCTCGCCAGCTACATCTGAATTCAGTTTTGTGCAAGACAGAAGCATCTTCTAGATGTGCTGGATTTTAATTGAGTAAGGAAAGAAACACAAAAAGATATAAGATGAGTACTCTGAGAAACAAATTACCATATTTTATCCACCCTAACAAGTTAGTGTCAGCATAAATAAAACAACCCTCTTCCCTCCCATAATCACTATCCTCCCTTCTTTTTTCTCAGAACAAGTACTAGCTGAGATTAGAGTTAAAAGATACATACTTTTATTTTTATTGCTTAAATTTTTGTTATGTTTCATCTATATCAGAAAGACAGCCACCTCAGGGAAAGTCTTGGTATTTTCCACTGTTCTGCTGTGCAATAGGTGAGAGAAAATTAAATGAACACCAAATGTCATATATGCTTGAATAATGGCCATTCCCCATACTTTCCACTCCCCAAACTTTGCCCTTAAACAGAAGCAGAGTCATTCTGTGCGTGCACACTGCCTGTAGCAGGCAGGGCCACTAACGTGTGTCACACAGCATGCCCAGACGGAATCTCCCAGAGTGGAGACTGCCCAGGAAACCTGGGCTTGTAGGAAATCTCTGTTACAATTAACACTGAAATCTGCAATCAAGAGATCAAGTAACTTTGAAAAATTTGTCTAAGAGATAAAAAACACCAAACCAACAGTAGTACTGTGTACTCCCTCCTTTCTGATCTGCGGTAATTTTTTTTTTTTTTTTTTAATATTCTTCCATATAGAAAGAGTGTTTTCAGGCTATTGCAGTCATTGCATTAAACAAGAGGATCAGCACATGCGAAGAGCAGAAGTGAGGTCTCTGTGAGAGAGCGTGGTTCAGGTGGGTGATTCACCATGTAACAGAAAGAAAAAGGAAGAACAAATTGTGAAGGCAAATATCTCTGATCCTCTCAAAGACATGTCTCGATCCGTCTGTCCATCCTAATCATTGCATTTACCATCCAGACAGCTGCTTCAGCGAGCAAAGAGTAATTGTGTCCCCTGTAAAGAGCAACTGTACAGCTTATCCAAGAATGTGTAGAGGTCAAACTCTCCCAAACATCCACGAGAGCTTTCCCACACCACATCCAAACTGGCTGGTTGCTGGCTGGCTAAACCAGGGTCACAGCACAGCGATCTCATTGCTGCCATCTGTAGAAGCGAAGACCTCGTGTCATGGTTTAGCTTCGGTTGGCAACTAAGCACCACACAGCCGCTTGCTCACCCTCCCCCCCCGGTGGGATGGGGGAGAGAATCGGAAGAGCAAAAGTAAGAAAACTCGTGGGTTGAGATAAGAACAATTTAATAATTGGGAAAAAATATTATTATTAATAATAATAATTATAATGAAAATTGTAATGAAAAGGAAAACAACAAGAGAGCAAGAGAGGAACAAAACCCAGGAAAAAAAACAAGTGATGCAACCGCTCACCACCTACCAACCAACGCCCAGCCAGTCCCCGAGCAGCAATCGCTGCCCCCCAGCCAACTCCCTCCAGTTTCTATACTGAGCATGACGCCATATGGTATGGAATAGCCCTTTGGCCAGTTGGGGTCAGCTGTCCTGGCTGTGCCCCCTCCCAGCTTCTTGTGCACCTGGCAGAGCATGGGAAGCTGAAAAGTCCTTGACTGGTGTAAACATTACTTAGCAACAACTAAACCATCAGTGTGTTATCAACATTATTCTTCTCATGCTAAATCCAACACATAGCACTATACCAGCTACTAGGAAGAAAATTAACTCTATCCCAGCCGAAACCAGGACACCTGGCTAGTGAGTCCTAGGGAATGCAAGGCGTAGGGATCAATGTCATCATATCTGAGCAAATATAAAATACACAGCTGTGTAAATGATATGCAAAACCAAGAACAGAAAAGACATAATCCATTTAGAGAAAGAGGAGGAAAGAGATATCTGATGTCCCTCTGATGGGAGGAGGCTGCTACCATTAAGACAATTCATCTGTTTTAGAGCCCGCTTTCAAGTTTGCCCTTGAAATGAACATAGCCCAGATAAATTGTTCCAATGGCTTACAAATTATTTACCTCTGGTACTCAGATGCAGAGTAGAAGCCATGTGGGGTAATGCTCTGCTGGTTTAATTAAAGATTTGAACACAGTTCCCATGCCCTTCCAAGATAATATCCTAATCACTGGCCTCTAGGAGAGCTCTACCTCCATCTCCAAATCTGTTCTAGATGGTATGAAATGGCCACTGGGGTTTGGAAATGAAATCTCCTTGTTTCAGTTTGCTAATTCCCCAGCTGCTGAGCTATCCATACATTCTTTCTGTGTTTTCTTCCATATCACTTTATAAAATGTTACACAATATGGCTTCTCTACGGATACTTGAAGAACTCATTATCTTTTTGTGTATTTGCATGCTCCAAATTGAGGTTCATGTGCTCACATTTACCAGAATAGAAAGAGGAAAGTGGAAAGTGATGCATTATTGCAAGGTATTCTATAACTTGCACATATGTTCAATTTAGAAAGGGGCTGTGCTCAGAGGTGTTAAAAGGTTGCTGGCTTCTGAGTGGATTTGGGAAGTTTGCAACAGAGAGTTGCTGTTTGATCTCTTCTTGAAATGTCTTTTCTGTCTTTAATAAAAGCAAAACTATGCTAAGAATCCAGGTAAGTGATTTGTGAATTTTCAGTACACTGCTGCCTCTGTTAAACCTCCACAGGTTAAACCTCCAGATCTGTAATTTTAGATTCTCTCCTCATATTAACATTCCTAGGTATATGGCATAACCCACTACTCATGTTTTCATTTAATAGTTTCACTCTATATCCCCATTAAAAAGTTTTCACCTAAAAGACATGTATACACAGAAAACTACATAGAGATCCATTTATCTATCTCAGGAGGATGAACAGCCAAGAAAATGATGACAGAACATGAGTCAGTACCTCCAGAGTGGCTGAATATTTCAATCTGATTGCTGAAAGCCAGGTGCCAATCCCTTTATTCAGAAGAGAACCTGTGCATTGCATTTGGGCTGTACATTTCACTTTTATGATCAGCTGCACAGAAAATATAATTGAAGAGATGCGTAACTGCATATTTGTTAACCAAGCTTTTATAAGAAATTCCATATAAGAATCTGAGAATTGTTTTTCCCACATAACACAGTGGTCAAGAACGTGCATGCCCTGCATTTCTTCATCTCTCCCTCCAATTCTCCCCTCCTGTGCAAGAGACCTGTGACACTGAGGCAGCATAAAGGGACTGTATGAAACGCCCATGAGCAGAAAACTCTCCAATTGGTACGAAACTCCCTTTCAGTCCCAGCCATCACAATGGAAACTCCCTTTCAGTCCCAGCCATCACATGGACTCGATGATCTTAAAGGTCTTTTCCAACCTATACGATTCTGTGATTCTGTGAAGATGACTCTTGCCCTGTGCCTCTCCCCTGCCCTGGGAGAGCTGATATCTCAGGCCCAGCGGCTGTGACAGAGAGGAGTTATGCTAAGCATTTTTGTTGGCACAGAGTCCCTTAAAGGATTTTAGCTAAGCAGTGGCATTAGCAGCCCAGGTGAGCAACATCTGAATTTGGGCTGGCCATGCTCCTAAGGGAAATGTAAATGGGCTTATGAACAGTGCAGTGAAATTACAGAGGGTGGGTGATGCGAGCATGCCTTGATGTGTCAAAGGAAATCCCTCGATTTCCATTTTTTGCCCAGAACTTACATCAGTATTTATAAGCAATTCCATTTTTATTCTAAAATATTGTGACCAATATGGTCACACTGCTTCTGTTTTCTCTCCATGCCTCCCTACGTTTTCATGGAATAAGATACCCTCAAGTGGGTATGAGAACAGTGAACAGGCAGTGAATTAAAGCACAGTTTCAAAAAAAAGGGAAAAAGAAACAAAAAATGTTTTCTGCTGCATTTTATCATTCTTATTCTGCAAATGTATGCATACTCAAGAATTACTACAAATGAGGCTTCGATCCTGAGTGGAAAAAACCCCCCTTACATAAGTATAGGTAGGTGTGTTTATATATATATATATATATATTTGTGTGTGTACATTTATATCGTAAGCAAAGCTGCCATCATTTGCACTAATCACAGCCATTCTGTGTAGAGGTCCAACCTTTGGCCAGTCCCACTCAGGACAGGCTGCAGCTATTGCCACCTTGAGAAATTACCATTGCCACAACTAACACATTTTTCCAACTAGTTTGAGGGAGGAAATGAGACATTTTTCTTCGTTAATGTCCCCCTCTCTTTCTCTCCTTGCCCATCCATTTTATGCTTCCTGATGGTGCTCAGGAGGCCGTCGGGTTCCCTCCAGCACACTTCCTGCTTCCACCCAGCAGGAATAAACTGTTACCGCTTTGTTTGAAATGATTCCTGAGAAGTCTGATTCCTCTCACCAAAATGTGAATAATTGTAGCATTTGACTCTCAGCTTCCTCCTCAGGGATCCTTCTGAGTTAAACAGTTATTGAATTTATCCTGACAGGGATTGCCAAAGAAAACTTTTTTTGAAGGACAGAAGGGGGAACAAACTGTTTGCTGAACTGAAAAAAGTTTGAAATACTATAAAGGGAGAGAAAAAGTCCCGTAATAGAAGGTGGAAATCTGGGACAGACAAATCAGGCCATAAAATGTAAGATCAACACAGCAGTGAGAAGCAGGAAAGCATATCCTGGGCCAAACATACCAAGGGAGACTATTACACACACTGACCTCAGATGTCATATACAACATGCATCTGCAAACCACCTCATACTTCAAAGTCCCACATTACACTAAGCTCAACAAGTCCATGCTGGAAAGGAAGAGAGCCTGAATCAACACTGTTAAGTGTTCAGTGTATGAATCTAAGATACAGACATCTTCAACCCTTCAACCCAGTCTTTCATTTCTAAACTAAAGCCACTGCCTTTCCCATTTTAAACAACAAGAACATGGTTCTAAGTCAGGAAAATGGGGTCATCTTATTCAACACATCTGCTTAATGCATGCCCGTTAATCACACAACATCCAGCCCAGTGAAGAGGCAGAAAAGCATGGCAGAAGCAGCACAACTCTAAGAAAGACAGCTTAACTCTCTTTTGGCCCATGCACCATCAAGTACTAACAAGACTCCTTGAATAACAGCAAAGTGTTAGTAAGCTCCATCAAGACAGGTGACTTTAAATTTCACCCTCACTTACAAGTGCAAAGCTCAGATGTGATTTTCATCCCTTATGGTTTCCATCTGAACAAGACGAGCATATGTAGTTGAAAGAAAGTTGCTCCCCAGGTGTTCTAGCAACAGTTGTCTATAAAAAGTGTCAGAGATTTTACAACAAAGCCTGCTTTCTGTTAGATTTTTGGCTTAGCTGTGAAATTGGTAGGTGGTCCCCTACACCGAGTAGTAACGTCACGTTTTGGCTTGCATATAAACTGAGCGTCACCTGCCAATAGTAATGACACAGTAGCAAAAGCCTAGTAGAGGATCCCTTTTTTCAAGTGAACTGGTCAAACGATAGCAGGTAACATACAAGTGACTGGGAAGCACAAGACTTTCAGCTTTATCTCAGCAGCCCATCTTTCCAGGTGTTTCCCCACAGTTACAAAATGTGCATATATGCAACACTGGTCTGTAAGACTTTTCTCTGCTTTTGCAGAAATACCATTATCCTTATACACATCACCATGGTAGCCATGAATGGCAGGTACCTTACTGACTGACCTACTTCAGTCCTGCATCGCCACAGAATCTGAAGGGCTCACAAACTGATTGAAGTATGTATCCTCACGTTTCTCTAGTCAGGTAAAGAAATGCTACTCTCACCCTGGAACTTAGCCTAATGAGAGGGAAACAATGCACCATCAAACATGGGTCCTATCACTAGCCCTTTTCTACATACTAGAACATCAGAGGTCCCGCTCACACCCCATCTGCAAGCACTCACAAGAACCCCGACCAACAACAGCTGCATCTCTGTTGGCAGTCAGGTGTTTTGTGTGGTAAGAACCAAGGCTGTGTCCTGGTCACCAGAGTAGCAGTCAACATCACTACTGCCCTGCTCCACTCTCATGGCTTTTCAGAGTTCCTGACCTGGGCCAGTAACTTCAAGCCAATGTCTTTCCCCCTACACTCACAAGTGAGTAATTTTCCTCTGTCACAAGGAACTGGTAATGACACCCCAAAACACCTTACAGACAAAGGCTTCCATTTTTCCCCTGAATTTTCTGCACCAACTGATGCAGCTCGTGAGAACTCACAGATTCCCTCAGAGGCAGCAGTGGAGACCATGGTGGTGGGGAGGCCCACACCTGCTGACAGATTTGCTATGCTGTCTAAACCCACCATAAGGGCAATGTAGGACCAAGAGATGTGTGACAGAGCTACTAGCCTGGAGGTACCTTGTGCTTCACTGAAGTTTGGTTAAAGAGTAGGAAGGACAAACCATCATCAGAGTGAAAAGAGTGGCAAACATCGTTAGTTCTGCTGACCTTTCTTTTCATACCTACCTGTAGTCCTCCAGTATTTTACTTACAGAGTTGCACCCTATTTTATCTTTCATGCGTTCCCTTCTCCTGTTAAAGAATGCTCAGCACATTGCGTAGACCCTGAAAAACCTCCTCCATTTGGAATGATTAGAAATGTCAGCAGTGCTGTCTGATCTGAGAGAAGCATAGACTTCTGGGGAAAGAAAAAAGGTAGGAGTAGTGCTTTTACTGAGACTGGAGATATGAAGATTTGACAGTCAAGCCCACAGAACCTGAAATTTCTTCCTAATTCTTGGAGTTATTTCCTATCCTTCTACTGAGATGTAACCAGGCTGCAGATAACCGTAAATAGTTGGACATTATAAGCAATAGAGTTCAAAGTTCTGTTCTATGGCATACTTTGTCATTTTTTCAAAGGTTTTCATTAGGATTTCAAGGGATGTCTACAAAGAGCTATATTTGTGCATGAGGGACACGAGTGACAGCGGTCAGAAAATGGAGGCCTTTAGGCTACCAAGGGAAGGAAGGGAGGTAGGGAGATGCTAGACCAGATTTTGGGAGTCTGGTGGTAGAAGTCATATATGAAATACAAAACCAAGACCAGGATCAGACATGCTTTCAAAAGAATCATTTCACTATATACAAAGGTTATATTCCACTGATAATCACATGCTTTCCACAGAATAGCATCCCATATTATCCCTTATAATTTGGAGTTTCCCTTCCATGTTCACCTGGGAGAATGAATGAGAGTGCCAAGGTAGGCAGAGGCAAGGGGAGGGCTCAATCTGTGTCCCTGGTGAGTTTAGAGAATTCACATGTTAGGGATCACCCTCTCACCTCCCAAATATCCATGAACCAGAAGTAGAAATATGAGGCAATCTCCTGAACTGGTGACCTGCTGAGCAATGGGCTGACAACAGAAGAGTGGCTATAGCTGCTGTCCCCCTACACCACAGCATCTTCATGTTGATCGTTACTTTGGCAAATAAGAAGTGTTGTTTCAGCAAAGGACATTCAAGACCAGTCCCTTTTCTATCACAGAGAAATCATAACAGTACACAAAAATATAAGAGCAGTCATGCTGGATCAGCTGAAAAGTCCCTCTCTGCTGATACCTAGGGAGGAGTGCAAGAATGCAGCAAACTTAAGCGATTTCTTCAGTGCTTCTTGCAAGCTTTAGTAATGTGAGACTCAGAGACCTCTGAAGCCAAGCATGGTTTCTATGAATATAGTGACTCTCAATGGACTTACCTTCCAAGAACTTATCCTATCTTATCTTGAACCTATGCAAGCTTTCAGCATTCATATCAGCTTGTGGCAAGGAGCTTTGCAGCTTACCCAGCCCTTAATGAGAGAATAAATATTTTTCTATTACTGGTCTTCCCATATTTCCATTATAAACCTTTCCTGTTAGTTTCCTCTGCTTTCACAGACCCTGGCGTGGTTTGGGAGATACAAACGTATCTTATCTTATCTTAGCTTCCTCCCTTTCTTCCTCATTCATATGAGACAGATAAATGCCATGCCGTGGCACACCATCCCACAGGCCATCAAGGACATTAATCACACAGAAAAGCTTCACAAAGCTCTTCTACCAACTGCTTCTGTTAAACATTGTTGTAGACACCACTAACCAGGGCTCGCAAATGGCACCCAGGCAGCTGCAGGTGAATTTTTTGTGGCTTTTTCCATGCTAGACGTTACCTTTGGAAGAATAAGTTTGGCCCCTTAAGGAACTGGCAAAATCCATCTACGTGGCAAGAGGTGACATTTCCCAATGCACCAGAGAAGACCAACTGATCATGGTCTGCAGCTTAATCCAGTACACAGAATTCTTATGCACAACATCAGCTCATACAAGCAGCATCTCATGAAACCTCCCAGCTGTCCATTTCTGTCAGGTTTGGTAGACTGTGTGTCACAGTTTAACCCCAGCCGGCAACTAAGCACCACACAGCCGCTCACTCATCCTCCCCCCCGGTGGGATGGGGGAGAGAATCGGAAGAGCAAAAGTAAGAAAACTCGTGGGTTGAGGTACGAACAGTTTAATAATTGAAATAAAATCTAATAATAATAAATTGTAAGGAAAAGGAAAACAATGAGAAAGAGAGAGAAACAAAACCCAGGAAAAAAAACCCAAGTGATGCAACCGCTCACCACCCACCGACACCCAACCAATCCCCGAGCAGTGATCACTGCCCCCCAGCCAACTCCCCCCAGTTTATATATTGAGCATGACGCCATATGGTATGGAATAGCCCTTTGGCCAGTTGGGGTCAGCTGTCCTGGCTGTGCCCCCTCCCAGCTTCCTGTGCACCTCCTCGCTGGCCGAGTATGGGAAGCTGAAAAGTCCTTGACTTAGTATAAACACTGCTTAGCAACAAGTAAAACATCAGTGTGTTATCCCATTATTCTCATGCTAAATCCAACACACAGCACTATACCAGCTACTAGGAAGAAAATTAACTCTATCCCAGCCGAAACCAGGACACTGTGTATATGGAGGGATTTGATAAAATACAGAGTTGCTACTACCTACAGTTCATGGTCTTTGTAGGCCAACCCTGCTCTAACGCACTCCCTCTGTAGCCTTCCTCCCTCTGGGGCTTAGCTCTCCGCCCCAGGGATTCAAGGCCCAGCTCTGATCTGACACAGCTGTGCCATCTTGGCTTGGACTTCTCATGAAATCACTTACCTCTGAAAAACAGCTGTGAGAAAGTCCGTAGAACAGAGTTCTGCAAAATAAGAAAGGTAAAATTAGACAGAAGTAGGATTGTTGGGCCAGGGACTGCAGGTAGCTCAGAGACTCAAGAAGAAAAAAACCAAAATGGAAAGGTATAAAATCCTAAGGGAAAAAACAGGGAAATGGCACCTCAACAACATAGAGGATTGGCTCGAAGGAACAGCAGGGATCGACCCTTCCTCTCCCAGCCGATGCCTGCTTGGCCAGAAAAGACTCTTTGAATGCTTTACCAGGGTGGTGAGCCTGCCAACGTTTTGCTTAGTAGCTCTGTAAATCCTCTCTCTCTCATGTGTGTTATCCAATAAATACTTGCTTTATGCTTTTAAGTTCTGCTTGCAGAGTCTCTTTGCAGACAACTAAGGTGCCCCAAAATAAAGTGTTGCAAAGAAGGAGGGTTGCACTGTTCAGCGTAGAAGTAAGGAGCTCAGAGATACACGCAGCAGATTAGCAGACATATGGGAGTGAGCCAGGCCTTAGCACTTGGGACTTTTTAAGTGAATGAGGCTGGTAACATCTTCCTAATCCAGGATTTTTACCCAGTATTTCTTTGTTATTTGTTTGTACGTTCCCTGTGCACAAATTAACAGCCATATTCTTGGGCCACTATCAAGACTGACAAGAGAGATGCACAATAAATGCAGACTTTAAGGTCAAAATTTGTTCGTAGGGAACCAGTACTGTTACAGAAGCAAATACAGCATTTTTGATAACGAACACTTCTTTCCTAAGGAAGAAAAAAAGAGGTAAGACACAGGGCAACTGTCACTCTAATGTACCCACATTCATCAGATGGAATTATCTCAGTCATTTGGGATAACATCATAACACAGCACTGTCAGAGGATCAGTGTCTCCTGCTCTGACAATAAATGCTTTGGCTGTTATGTAGCAGCAGGGGATGATCATCTGCCTCTGATACATTAATGCCTTAGTCCATTCTCATTATCCCTCAACTCATGAAAACATTAGAGCTCTCCTCATGGTGAAACTCCTAGTGAAGTGTCTGTGGGAGACAGAGATGTGTGGGGGGCACGATGGCAGAGAAAGAGGAAGGCACTGTTTCATATGCCAGCAGAGAAATTATTTAGTCATTATTTAGTATGCCTCATGCATGTGGTAAATGTTGCTATAAAAGTCACTTCCAGTTAATAGTTAATTTTCTAAATACAAACATTTTCTCTTCTCACAAGAGAAAAGACACTGCACTCACTGGAAAGCTCATGCCTACTCAAAGCTTCCCCTTCACCCCCCTTGTACATCGTGTCCACTCCAATTCTCTTGTAGCAGCAGCCTTCAAACAAATATCCCTGTGCTGCAGTTGTCCCCATGTACAGGGAGGATCTCAACCAGCTTTTAGCCATGGAGGGCATGTGTCATGTAGGGTGGGCATATAAACACTTGCCAATTCTGCCAGCTTGCTTTCATGTAATTCTCCAAAAACGATTCTTCAAGATGCCCCAGGATAATCACTGTGTACAGTCAAGAGAGAAAACCCACAGAAACATTAAATGTTAGCCTCAGTACAGGCTTGAAAACGTTGTTACTGTCAGTAAATTCTGTTAGTAATTCCAGCAATAAAAGAAAGAAAATCAACATATAATAAGCTTTTGCCTTGTACAAAAGTATAGGAATGCAGATACTGGGCATGGAGATGTATGTGAGACAAGGCACCAGCCTGCAAGCCCATGGCATTCCACCTGGGGTTTCTGACTTTGATGGAAAGTAATGAGAGTTTGGCAGCTTTGGCCAAGTATCCAAGTGCTCTTGTAATTGCTTCACAATCCCCCAGTCAATCTGCCACAAATGTGTGTCTGGAATAGCAGAGTCCCAGAGCTAAAGCAGCAGGGTTGATGTTAAGTCAAAATTGACTTTCACGGCTTCCGGCTACAGTGACCCTCATTCTTGCAGCCAAGACTCAACGCCCTACCAATAAAAAGTACTAAAATTCATCTTCAAAGTGCTAATACAAACTGAGGGAAAAAGGCCAGCACAGTAGACCCTCAGCACCTTTAAAGTGCACAAGAACTTCCTCGACAGACTCCATGTACTTCAGCTAGTGATCTTTTAATAGTCATTCTCCCGTTTTTGTGTTATGGAAACCATAGTCCAATTATAAGGGGTCAGACTTCATGGTAGTTGCCTTGAGTTCAACAGTTTAATTTACAGACTTGAGTTACTTTATGCGAAGCATCTAGGTATCTTCTGGGTTGCTCAGGCTGAAGCAATGCAGGATCAAGGCTTCTCAGTAGTGGTCAATGTCTCCTCCCAGAATGACGAACTGGAGCTTGATCAAACCACTTCCTTTACAAAGACAGATGGAGATAAGATGATATGAGATGAGGGAGAACTGGGACGGGAAGTGGGGCCTAGGAGACCAAGGCTTGCTGTTCCTCCGGGGCTGTGGCTGTTGTTGCTGGGAAAGGCCACCATCCTACCAGTGGCCATCCTGTCTCCCTCAGCAGTGATCTTTTCAGGCACCAAGCACAGGCTAGGCAGGCAGCTAGGTTGTTCTGCTGTCAACAACTGCTGCTTTAGCAATTGTCTGCTTTGTCTGTTTCTCTTTTTGATCCTGTGTGAGTGTTTCCGACTCCTCTGAAAGGACTGTTGAGAAGTTACTGAGTATTATTCCAGGCCCACGTAATATCATTGAGCAATGAGTTTGTTTGCCATATGAGGATGCTTAAGTTAATGACAGGAACAGAGGCTACCTAAAGTGCAGATGTAAGCAGAAGTCCTAGCAGACAGCTACACTTGCTTATTTGGGGTTCTTATAGTTCACAATTTGCAACTTACCCTTGTTTGAAAATTAATTTCTATTTTCTAAGGTTAATTTTCAGTCAGATCAGTTTCCTGAACTGGTTCCCTGTGTGGCCACAAGAAAACTAAATACCAGCAGAGGGGAAAGGCAGGAACATGTGGAGCAGCCTAGGCTTGTATCCGCTTAAGCTGCCATAGAGACACACGTGGTTATATACACAACTACACCTAATTACTGTGTTACGGTCTTACACCAAATTTAAAAACATGCCCCACTAAAGTGGAAATTATCCTACTCCTCATCCACACCTTCAGGCCTCAGACTGCCTGACCAAGTACACATCCTTTAGAGAAAGGAAAACATTTTTATACTCTTGATCAACACTTTATGAAACTGCAAATATAGCTCTTTCAGCTCTTGCAGTCATCTCCATTTCAGGGTTTTATTAAGGGAGAAATTTTTTTAAAATGGACACAGAAAGTAATGTTACACATTTGGTTGATAGATGAAGGTATCTAAGCCTGTCATAGGTGTTTAGTCTGTGTGCTCTGCTCTTGGTGCATTTCGTGCCCAAATAATTGGAAAAAAACCACTTCATAGATTTTTTTTCATGGCAGGAGAATGTAAGACAACTTAACTCTAGACTTTCTAATACGAAGAAATACTGAGAAAAAGAAAGAAGACTAAAGCATAGGCACATTCCTCACTGGAGGAAGCTGCTTTTCATCAATAGCAAAACAGTATATATAGTTTGTAAAATGTTTGAATACTTTGTAATTAAAGATGCCATTCTCTGTAGGGATCATCAGGCTCTTTTTCTTTCTGCTTATAGGTTTTATGACCTTTTTCCATTTCCAATGTTTATTAAAAGAAACATGAGAGCAAAAGGTTCATCAGCTTATTATTCATCCAACCCAAGTAATCACTTGAATACATTAACTGGCCAAGGTAGGAACTTCTTTTTAAACTGATTTTGATTTCCACAGATAAATCTGCACTTACAAGCTGTACACAGGTTTCCCTTGATGCTTGTCATTCACAGGATGTGGTGGATAACCTGAAGCTCATGGCATCCTTTCTGATCCCTGGCTGAGTGAAACTGTTTAAATACGTGAATAAGGAATACAGAAACATTTCTATGCACACACACGCTCCTGTTCACAATGCAATACCAATGATCATCTTAGGAGCAGCCTTTCTTCAGACATCCAGTTGCCTGAATATTCATGAATAGCAAGAAGTGGTGTGAGTGAGCTAACCCACCACCATGAATTTGTGACCCAGCTGCCTTGACTGGGGCTGCATTTAACAGCTTCTCCATCTCGGCATTTTCTAATATGCTCATCACTGTGATATGGAGTGCATTTTTGGCTTGCTGCATTGCTGTGGAGGGGGTACATTCCTTGTTATGAAAGTCTTGCTGACATTTATGTTTTTGCACTGAGTGGAATAAGCAGGCACATTATTAGGCACATCCCAGTCAGGACATAACAAGAGAGGAAATCTAACTCTCTCCTCTCACAGCATTCAGCTCTCTGGGGATTCATTTATTTCCTCCAAACCTAAGCTAAAGTACAAGCAGCTACTTGAGGCTTGTAACACAAATGGTTTGCAAGTAATGACCCAGTCTTTCCCTTTTCAACTTTTGGACCAAGTGTAAGTGCGAGTGAATGTTGTTTCCCACCTCTTTTGGTGTAGCATGGCACCATAAATCATAACTTTCCTGCTCCCTATCTAAGCTCTCTTGTAGGCGGCTGGCAACAGAAATAAGAATCCTAGGTCTCTTTACATAATTTCTCACAATGTCAAAGGAGCATTAACAGAGACAGAAATCATAATGGACTACTCTTTTCCAGATGTGCCAGAAGCCTATATATTCTTTTGATGCATTAACAGTGGAGCGCAAGGATACTAAAGAAATCCATGGATTACAACTGTCAAAATGAAGCTGCTTTTAGGAAATGAAATGGAAGATCACTAAAAGTGGACAGACTAGTTAGGCCAAAAGAAATTACTCAAACCTTCTTCCCAAACCAACTGGGCTACACAAAGGGCTTTAACAGGTTAGCAAACATTGGAAATAGGGATGGTACATTAGGGCTGCCAGTGCATCGCGGCTTCCCTGGCTCCAGCGGGATTGCTCCCTACACAAGACTCCCCAGTATATCTGGAAGCCGAGTTTTAAATGGGCCAAGTGATGGGTCTGCTGCAGCAGCTTTCTTTGGGAGAATGATTTCACAATCACAGTAAATCTTACCATGAAGAATGCTTCCTGACCTTCACAGTGAATTTTCACAGGCCTTGATCTTCATACACACAAGCAGTTCACTTAGCCTTTTTTCTTTCCTTTCTTTTGCAAATCACAGTCAAAACATGAAGCAGAGGTTGTAAAATTCTTATAGGAAGGGTTTTGGAGTTGGGGTTTTTGGTATCTCTAATACCACAAAAATGGAGAAATTGTGTCTGACCACCTCCACTCCATCATCTCTGCCTTGAAAGTTCAGCAAAGCTATCACACATTTTATCCTCATTTTCTGAGTGATGCCCCTGTCATCAGCCTTTTAGTTCTTTAACCCACTATTACCTTGTAAGAGACTGAAAGAGTTGATGTCTCAAACATTGTGGCAAGGCGAGGCGCTATTTGCATGGCGATGGCAGGTCAGCGAGCACGGGGTGGGGGAGAGCGGTAGCAGGACGTGGAGAGCACATCGGAGGACGTGCGGTTCCGGGTTCCGCCGGACCTTACCGTGTATGGCCAGAGGTCACACAGAGTTTATCTGAGGAAGGGGCTTGCGACCAATCCCTCCCCCAGCGCCTGCGCAGAAGATTGAGAACCTTCTAGAACAAGAACCATGTAAGTCCTGAAGGGGCGTACCTGGAGGCGGGGATTAGCTTATAAAAGACACGCCCCCCAGGGAACCGCACACGCGCCCACCACTGGAGGATTGCCACGTCTGTCATCGTCATCGCAGGATCCAAGGGTGGTGATAGTTTTTCTTTCTCTTTCCTCCTCTCTTCTCCTTTCCTTTTCTCGCTTCTCTCTTCCTCTGCTCTTCCAATATATGCAAGTTTGGGATAAATTGTGATGGGTTGCCCAGAAAATAGCTCCATTTCCAAATCGCCTGTGTTCATTCATTGAGCTCTCCAGTTCGTTAAGTCTCTCCATTTGTGGAATTCGCCAGTTAATAAAGTTGCCAGCCAGACTGTTCCTCTGGGTCATTGTCGTGACTCTACCGACCACGCGGCTCTGTCAAGCAGAGATCTGCCTTTGTCGGTACACAAACTGTCGGGGAATTGAAAAGATTCACCCATCTCACAACCCACCGAGTGGGACGAGACATACCTACACAGTGTGGCTTTAACATATAAATAATTTTTCATTCCGAATGCTCTGGGCCTTCATCAAATAACATTCAAATCTTTCTTAAAGACTTATTTCCTTGTAAGATCACAAACCTTAATCTTCATCAGTGTATGGCATGTACATAATTCAATGTGACACACAGATAGATAGATAGCGTCCCAAGATAATACCTCCCCAGAGACCTCCCCATGTAGTTTTCCTATTTGGATGTCCTGATTTTAAATTTCCCACCTGGGTACAGCCTCTCATTATTTGCTCCTTTCAAGGGGGCAACCCTTTGTTTACTAGACAATAAATAACATCATTAATGCAGACAATAAAGACAGACTTTTAAAGAAAATGAATGCAACCAAATTGCTGTAGCTGCAACCTGTATCTGTCATGGGTGTCACATGTCTGTCTCATTCCTTCTTTGTTCCAGGTGGGCAAAAGTCAACAGCAACAACAAAACCAGACATTTTAGTTGTGTCTAGTACTAAAGTCTTTGCATTTCATGATCCGTGTCTCTCTTCCCTTGAGTTATTAAAAATATAAAAGGCAATACCATGTTTGTTGGGGAATATTGAACTGGTGTCACCCAAAAGAATCTGGTCTTATCTTTGTGCAATTGCTTTCCATCTTTTTGTCTTCTCTCTCTGCACTCAAGGAATGTGCTTTGTGACTCTCGTCAAGTGAAACCCAGAGTGTCAGCTGGAGGGGGGATAGGAGCAACACCACCACCTACTCAGAAAGGCATATCTGAGCTTTCATTTAAACTTGTCAACAAACATAAAAGCTTCTCCATCATTTTGCAACTTTCCCTCCTGTAAATTTCTCAGTTATTCTGTTCTGCTCTTTTTTTATGCACTCCTCTTCTTTCAGTGAAATTGGCAATGGCTTAAAAAAAAAGTCTATTTGATGTTTTGGACTGCTGAAACAGAAGAACAGATGGTAGCAGAGACTAACAGGAGACCTCTGCAGTGAGTTCTGAAAAAAAAGGGCAAAAAATGTTGTTTAAACCACCAGTATTAACAGAAAAAGAAAGAAAAAAGTTCCTATAATCTGCCTCTAAAATAAGCTGTTCACTGTAGAAACATATGTTTGTATTGTATTACCAGTAATTTCATGGTGGGCAAAGCTAAATGATCTCAGATTTGACATAGGCTAAAAGCAAGAGTTACCACGGCTCAGCTGACTTTTAGGAGCTTGTTCAACTGCACTAAAACGTAAGTTTAAGCTCCAATACAGATAAATTAATCCAAATGCAATGTTTCAATGCACTAAACTGTGCTGGACTAGAACAGAATAGAAGGAAAGGAGTCCTGTTGACCTCCATGACTGATCATTCACTAACATCTTTAAAATTGACTGCCTAATTTCTTACACTGTGCAATGCAGCTCAGAAATCTTTGACTCCAAGACAGATTCCCATTACCTGAGTCCAGCAAGAAAACATTATTAGTAGAAGAAAAAAATACCTACTCTCTAAAAAAAAAAGAATTTACATTTACACCACATATAGTCTGATCATTCTTTCTGTATACCCAGGATTCTCTCTGCCATATTATTCCTAAGTGACTTCTTCTTATCCTTATTTCTAGTTACAAATATCATTTTAGACCTGAAAAACTTCTCCTTACAATTTTCATTGAATCAGATAACTTCTGATAAGAACTTTTATCTTAAAGAATAAGCATTTTCTGACCTACAGAAGAGTTTATCTGTGTATTAGTGTCATAATTTTCCAGCCTCAAATTGTGACGAGGCAACATATCAGACCTTACACTGTGGAAAAGCATAAGGCTGTTGTACATAACAGGAAGAATAGAAAAGGGAGTTCAAAAGCTGACAACCTAGGAGTAACTCTCACTCTGTCTCTGTTATGAGACCATAAAATGTATAAGTATCATAGCATGTAGACCTTTTCTTTCCATCTTTGGGTGACCTAAAAGAACATAACCATGATACATAAGTCAATTGTATTATTATTTCTTTAATTTCCACAGAAGAATTTATTTTGCAGAAGAAATTTAATCACACACAATGACCCAGGCTGCTTTCTCCACCTTCGCTCCTTGTTGACTTCTAATCTGCACTCCTACTACCAATAAATACAAGTAATTGCACCTGACCAGAAGAGAAAAATCATGCTTCAGATTCTCAGAGATCACTTTCTTTGAACTTTACCAGCAGAGACCCAGGGAAACAAACACACAACAGATAACCTCCAAATTCCAGGGGAGGACTCATGAATATGTAACCTCCAGACATCTAATGATTTCCAGGTGCACATCACCAACTAGCTCATCCTTAATTAATTAGCCAGCTGGCCTGGTTTGTCAGCAGCAGTGGAACAGTACAGGCACAGCTTCAAGGTGGGTTGTGTGGTTGGACTTCCAGCTCTACCTGAGATCAGAGAAAGCAGGCAAACTCCTGCTATGGAAAGAGAGTTTCCTACAAGTAGAGGCATGCCAAAAATCCAGTTACATAATAAATCCAGTGTTATCCTTGAAAAGTACAGCAATAGCCTTGGTCAAAGACAAATGCATCACTTTCATCTTCTTATCTCAGTAATCAGACCAAGGAACATAGAAATTGCAATAGGAATAGCTGAATATTGTTCAGGGTAAAATAAAATATCCCCTGCAGACAACTCACTTTTCTTTAGAATGTGATTAATGAGAACATTTGTTGAGCATCTTCCTTATTCAGTTTGTTTATTTTCCTTAGTTTTAAATGTCCACATCTCTATTTGTGCATCATGATACAAGCTGAAGCTAGAAGGAAGTGATTACCACTTGTATTAATGTTAGAGATGAACCACTAAGAAAAAGGACAATATTATAAATCTCTCAAGAAAATGTTTTTGACGATCCACTGGAGCATGAGCATCTGAAATGAGTCTAAAGAAGAGGAAGTATAATGAAAGTTTTTGGAGCAATCAGATTTATGCTCATTACTCAAAAGAGGGCATGTTGTTTAGAATTATCAGGCACTGGATACCAGTGATTTACCCCAACCACTAATCAGAAACAATGCTGGACCAATCAGTTAGTAAAATGAGTTTGCTTAACTGTAGAGGATGCAGCTGGATAGCATTAGAAATCAGCAAATTCAAACCAGTCATGTAGCATCGTGTTTGATACAAACAGAAAGCTTTAAGTATGGGAGTTAGAAACGTCTTTAGATTATTTAACGCTTTAGGGATTTATTCTTTTTAGTTACTAGTTAAGAGAAAAACATGGACTTTGAGATAAAACAACATGTGACAACTGTTTTGTGTTTTTACCAAAACAGATCCTATCAGAACCGAGACCTGGTTGTTCTGGTACTCCCAGGGTGTTTAGTTTCAGTAAAGCAAATATCCCTTGCTACTTCTGGTTTTATTTTGATCTGGGCTGGAATGGATCCCAACAGCTCCTCTTTAACTAAAGCACGTTTTTGCTAAACATGCATAAACGTGATAAAGAATCATTCCAGGAAGGAATATTGTCTTGTTTTTGAGACATCAAGGAATAGAGAATCCACTGCTGCCCTTGGTTATTTTTTCCTACAGCTCGATTTTTTGCTTTATATCTAATTTGATTTGATTTATATTTTTTTTTCCTGGCTTCAGTTTATACTTCCTAACTCTCATTATGTTTTCCTCCACTAGATTAAAGAACCCTTTACCACCAGGCATTTTCTTCTCAGGATGGTACTTACACACTGCAATCAAGTCACTCCTTTAGGAAAAACTAAAGAGATTAAGCTCTTAAGTCTCTCAGTATAACGTTTTTCTCTAGCACTTCAATTATTTTTTTCAATGTTCTCTTTAAAATGTAGACACTTTGGCTGGACTCAGTATTCCGGTATTTGCTCTCACTACACTGTGTACAGAGTAAAGCCCTTCCTAATCCTACTTGTTACTCCTTTTTCCATTTACAGGGACTGAGCATTTTTGTTGTTTGCGGTTTTTTTCCCCACAGGAGTGTTCTGGGAGTCTCATGTCCCATTGCTTTTCAACTCTAAGCCCTATGTCCTTTCCTGTGTCACTACTTTCCTGGGAACAGAGCCTGATTCTGTAACCCTGCATTCAGTTTTCTAGATGTACAGCTCTGACTTAGCTTATTTGAACTTTTATCTCTGTCACAAATGGGCCTTATTTTCCAGGTAATTCAAACCACTTCTCATGAATGCTCTCTTCTCAGTCAGCTCTTTGTGTCATCTTTAAATTTGAAATCATCAAGGATTTAATATTTACTGCTAGAAGATAGCAAAAAATGCAAGTGGCTTGCATGTAGTTCTGATCATCACACAACCCCACCAGAGATCATCTAAATACAGATGTAGGCTACACGTAGGATAGTGAAAAATAAAGTGTCCTATTGTCCCCTTTACCTTGGAGTGGAGGCAAGGCAGTAGCAGAATTTACTTTTAATCCATAGGAATTGAGTCCTAACTCTGTTTTGATTTCACAGACTAAGTAATCAAAAAGAAAGAAGCAAGGAAAACAAGCAACTGTGTTTCTTCTTGTGTCTCTTATTATCTCCAAAACATTTTCTCATGAAGATTCTTCACCATCACAATGCTTCTGAATTAGTGGAGGGTTTGAAAATTTATTTCAGTCAGTATCTCACACCTTGCATGTTTTCCACAAAGAGCTGCATCTGAATCCCATTTGTCCATTCCCTTTGAGGCACCAGAAATCTTAATCTATATTCTGTACCCTGTTGCAAGGAGAGGCTTTGTATAACAGAATAAAGTGCAAAATTAATTAGAGGGACAGTAATTGGAGGATATAAAAGTTACCATCAGCTCTTTAGAATGAGAAAGTGTGTATCTTCCATCAATCTTGAGACTCTGCAACTCAAAGGTGATTCTTAATGGAACTGGCTTGAAATTGAAGATAATTTTGTATGAAAATTGTCATGCTTTTGGAAAAAAAGTCTCAATTCACAGTGAAGATTTTGTAATCCCTTCTTTTGTCATAATTATAAAAAAATAGAATTTCTTGTAGAAGCAACCAAAAAAGAACCTTCTGGCTTGCCAGCTGATTAATTAGGAGAAATTTTTTGTATGATTTTGCTTCCAAAAGAGAGAAAATAAAACTGGCTCTTGCCTGGTAACTCCACTGCAGAAAATGTGGGGTCCTGGGCTTACCCTTCATCCTTCATCTTCAAGTCTTCATGGTAAGCCAGAAAGTGAGAGCTAGGACCCCTCCAGTTGGGTAGTCTACATCTAGCTCTTGAAACTAGTGCCGATATACACTCCCAAGAGGCAGCTCTTGTTCTTTCCTAAAGAGTATCTTCCATAGTAAACTCATCTGTTTTTATTCTAAATTATCTGCCACTATGGAATAACATAACAACAGGCCATATTTTCAGTAGCTCTGTGAAGAAGATTAAAACCTCTTATCTCAATGGAGACCTATCACATACGTTGGTACTTTGGCACTTAATGTAGAATTATTGAAAGACTGAATTTGGCAAATCTGGATGCAGATTCAAATCTCCTAGAGAGTCTTGAAAGGGATTTCTGGTTTTGGGAGTAAGTGAAAGATACTTCAATAAAGTCACAGGGGTAGGAATCCAGGAGATCTTAGTCCAGTTTACTGTGAAATTACTTGTTACTGTTCACATATTTATCTTCAGTAGTGCTAGAGAAAACAGGTCTGTCACTAAGTAAAAGATAGTTTTTTTCAGATATTTTGATTACACGCAGTCTTGGCAGTCTCTCCTTAAGATAAAAGCCTGTGAGGCTGATTTTCAAAGGTGGGTTCCAATTTCAGACGCACCAATTTCAGCTCATAAAAACGGCCACTGCATTTCTGGAGAGAAGATCTTTAACTTCTGCTGTAGCTGGGCATGATCACTAGTCCTGAAAATCTGGCACTGAATTCTCTGAAGATGAGCACCCAAAACTGAACCATTAAAGTTTAGTGTCCTCATTTGAAAGTCTTGGCCTAAGTGTTCCTGTGTCTTTCGTTCTCCATCTGGAAAACAATGTACAAAGATTGTCCATGACCTACCTTACACTCACCTCCCCCAGCTCGGCTTAACCTATTATTAATGTGAATAAATTATTTTAGTCCGAGATCCTGGGGAAATGTACTGATACCAAAACATTATTACTTTGCCTCCTCGGGCAAATAGATGGTAACGTCCCTTTGATACTACACACATTGTTTGCTATGCAAACAACAGTTTTTGTGTGTCATCATGAAATGTCTGAAAAAGGGTTAAAAATATCACCAAACCATTACTCTAGCCATGTCCTACTAATAAGGTATTCTACTGCTACCTATAGGAGCAGTTATGTGAAATCAATGGCTACAGTTCAACTTACTTTCAACTGTCGGCATCTCTGAAGAGTAAGGACGGTTTTAGTTTAAATGTTTAGCTTTCAAAGCTTCTGAGCACGATGAGAAATAATTTCCCTGCTTTGATTTGTTAGATCTTATTTGAAAGCAGAAAGAAGAATAAAATGGGCCAGAAGAATAAAAATGGCTCATAGATTCCATTGGGTTGACAGTGGAGCTTTAAGCTGAGGAATGGCCCCTTATAATTTAAAACTATTTTTTTCCTGTGATTCTAGCAGATGTTGAAAAGACACAAATGAAAAAAGATCCGTGTTGCTGTTCACCTTCCCTGTGGTTTTGTTTTGTTTTGTTTAAGTTCCTGCATTTTGCTGTGGTGAAGAATTAATCTAACCCACTTAGTTCACCTTCTGGTGAACATTGCTATTACCATCAACAATGCAGGTGGCAAGTAGACCAAAGCTGTGTTGTAAATATTCTTGCAAATGAAACTTCCTAGTGCTTCCGCTGCTGTTCATTCATGTTTTTCTACCTGAATATGCAAGTGAGAGCATGGCAATGCTCACAAAGATCCCCTCTTCCACGATTTTCCTTGCTCTCAACGTCATTTGGAAATCTGCATTCACTGATTGCACAGCAATTCATCACATGCTCTGCCAAACTTTGCAAACAACTGTGGAGGAGAATGGGATTTCTGTACATCTTCCAGGCTGAACTGCATGACATTACAGGTAAGTGCCACAATGGAAGGGACCTATTTGCCCACCTAACCATCAAGTTTATTTTCAACGCTTGAGTTAATGCCTGTTCCTGTTTCTAGTCCACATCAGCTCCACATGATCCAACCCTGGGCTTTCTATCTTCTTCAGCAGGTGCTCTATACACTCCATTGACTATACACAAAGCTAAGGCTCCTAATTTAAGCTTGCAAATTAATATATACGAATAAATTAATCAGAGCAAATCTCAACCTCTCCTCCTCTCCCCGATCACCCAACTTCTTTGAGAGTCATCAAATCCTGCAGTGGGATTTTTAGCCATTTCATCAGGTTTGGGACTCAGTCTGCAGTCAATCAGAAATACTTTTTCATGTCTTTTTCCAATATGCCATTTTATCATCAGAGCCTGGCAAGTCCTGAAGAGACAGATCCCTGGCTTAGCCAGTAGGAGAAATCCCCCTCATGATACCCTCACAGCATAATCTTAAAACCTTTCCTGAAACTTGAGATTTGGATAAAGCTATTTTCAACCCTGCCAGCAAGGGACACTGCAAAACAAAAAGAATTTCCCTCAAAACACTTTGTGAGGATATGGGTACAAGTGCCTGCTTGTAAAGCTCTCTCAGCCCTGGGGAGGGGGAAGTGAACAGGAACCGTACATTGGTATCAGACAGGGTAAAAACCGTATGTTGGATTTCAGGCAGATTGTATTTTCCTGTCTTGTTTAATCTCTGTTGGGGAAGAGAATGGGGATTTGTGCCTGAATTGTTTGCTTTTCTCCTTGTCATTACCCATATAACAGCTTAAACTCACCCCTGCTTAATCTGAGGTGACTTACAGAGGTTCCCTATCAAACACAGACACTATACAACACTGTATTAGATTACACACTTTGTCAGAAAATTGGCACTTTAGATACTAAACGATAGCCTGTGCTCTGCAAGCATGCTATCATTCTTGCTCTAAGATCTTGTCAGCCTATAAATTAATCAGGATTTGGCCCTGGAGTTACATGAAAGGGAGGGCTGTAGGAAACAGAAGGATGCTGCCTCAACTCACAGGACCTATTTAAGGGAAAATTCTCTTCCATTCGACCCAGGACAGGACTACCATCCCAGCACAGGCTGTCTCTTTTAACCTGTGCATTACTGAAAGAGCAGCAGCATTAGGATGCTACCTAATGCTGTTCCCTGAAGGCTCTGTATCATAGGTGTCTCCATCCACAGGAGCTGCAACTCCTACTGTGGTGCTATGGCACCAAGCTATAAGAGATGCTGCCCAAGTATGCACCAACTCTGAAACGATAGCTCTGACAACAGCTTGTCTCCACAAGGCAATAGGTCACTGCTCTGAGAAGCTGAGCCAGCATTGCCCAGAAACAGCACTGGAGTTACTGCAGAAAGAGGAGGATATAGTCAGCCAGCTCACTCCTCTGCCACATTCCCATGTACATTTTAGCCCCAGGGATGAGAACTGAGGAATCCTTACACTTCAGTCCCTTGCTAGCCTGCTTCTGAGGAGATGGAGGAAGTCCTTTCACACTGCCTGTAACTATGAGAAAGACTCAGCCAGAAAATGGACAAAGAACGATGCTCTGGTGCAGTGTTCTTGGGATCGGCAACACAACTTTCATCCAGTGGTGAATATCCCACAGCAATTAGGCATAACAGTAAGGATGAATATAATTTAGTCTGGCAGCCTTCCCAGAAGGAGTACTTAAATGCTGTCTTCACATCTGCAGGTATGTTTATTTCAGGGACAGGTAGCCATACCATCTACAAAGTTCTTTGCTATCCCTAAAAAAGGAGACATCCAATTTCAAAGTAATTATTAGCCCTGCATGGTCCAGTGGTTTCAGTCAGACAAAGTGCATGAAAACTACATGAATGATCACCAGAATGCCCCAGCAGTGTTATGCTCCTTTGCTGCGCAAGGACTTGAAGCATCGGTAGCTTTGCTGCAGCCATGTTGCTGCAGGACATAAGTGAGGCTATGTTTGTGTGCAAATTAAAGGCAGAAAAAACACAAGAGAGTTTGCAGGAACACACAAGTCCTTCTTCAGGTCTGATTTTGAGTTAATGACAAATAAGGAATATTTGCTTGAAGTGTAAATGAAGTTGTTTTGAGTAAAGGCCTTGTACAGGCCTTGTACAGTTTTGACATGCTGTTCAAACAGCATGTCGAAACTCCTTGGTTTGGGGCAGCTGCTGCATTGCCCTTTCTTCTTGTGTTTGAGCAACAGTGAGGGCTAGCAGTGCGAAGACAGAATGACAGCAATGCCATTTTCCCAGCCTGCAGCCAGATGCATTCAGGCTGTGTGCCCCGGTTTCAAGCTTAATGCAAAGGGCTGTGCAAGTGGTCAGTGGCCCTTTGACAAGGTGGAGTTCCCCCTTGCCTGGCACTTGCGAGGGTGTGACTCAGCCCCTGTCAACGTGGGTTCACGGAGCAAAAAAGAGGGGGGAGGTAAAGCAGGCACAGAGCCGTCCTGCACAGGGTCTCCTTCAAGAACCTTCCTGCCGCTGCCAGCTCGAAGGGAAAGCTGATGAAAGAAGCAGGCAGCATCGGGCAGCACCTGCCCTGGAAACCGGCCCGGCTGGCTGGAGTGTATAGTTACAGTGCTCTCTGGCGGTAGATGAAATGCTCACCCACCTTCCCAGCCTGCAAAGAAAGGGGTGGATGTGCTGAATTTCGAGCCTCTCTTTTCCGTGTGAGGTGATGAAGTCTAGGAGCATAAGCAAATATACAGACAAGCACGGACATGCATTTTAAAATCCGCGGAAGAGTTGAGCAGATACAACTCCAGTTAAAATTCTCAGCACAGCAACAGTGTTTATTTTTAATAGCTTTGTGAAAAGCAAAGGCTTTTCTGCTCTGTCACATGGGTATATTTTTTGTATGGAAATGGATGCCACAAGCAAAAAAGAAATACTTTCTTGTCTCTAAGTGAATGCCCACATGCCAATTTCACCAGCATGAAAACTCTTGGCACAGCATAACACAGAACAGTCACCCCTGTAATGCCTGTAATCTGCAGATCTCCAAACACTTTACACAGCTCTCTGATGAAGTTTAGAGTATCATAGCAAAGTAAATATTCATATACCTGGGACACAACTGTAGTAAGGCTAAGAGACTTGCAAGTTGCAATACAGCAGGGAATACTGGGTTTTGGTCTCTGCCTCCTACCAGTGATGCTAGACTTGCAAACACCAGAAGCCACATGCCAGACTCAGATTTTCTTCTGAGTCACCAACTACAGGCCATGAAGGGTTCATCAACACAGAATCACAGAATGGTTGAGGTTGGAAAGGACCCCTGGAGGTCATCTGGTCCAACCCCCCCCCCGCTCAAGGAGGGCCACCTAAAGCTGGTTGCCCAGGACTGTGTCCAGATGTTTTTTTAATATCTCCAAGGATGGAGATTCCATAACCCCGCTGTGCATCCTCTGCTAATGCTTGGTCACCCTCACAGTAAAAAAGTATTTCCTGATGTTCAGATGGAACCTCCTGTGTTCTAGTTTGTGCCCATTGCCTCTTGTCCTGTCATGGATGTCCTTCCACATTGCACATATACACCAATATTCCATAGCACACAAGCCTTTTCTACATCCAGACCCATCTGTACTGGCCACTGGGATGCTTTAAAGGTGTTCCTCTTGCTGGGTACAGAAGTAGTTGACCAACAGCCTGTTAGAGGGAGTACCTATCCATCATGAGAGGGGTAGTATGTTTTGCTTTGTTCATATGTGAGACAGACAAACAAGAAGACTTTTCAACAACTGAATGCAAGCTTTCCTTGCTACAGTGAGGGACAATTTCTAATATATTAATAATTATAAGTGTTTTAATTTCTCAGTGTCCACTTTGGCACCTCTGCCAGGGCTTTGCTGGCAGACCTGAGCTTGCACTGACTATGTACTGAATCAAGCAAAGGCAAATTGGGCCATAAGCAGAGGCTGTATATATATATGCTCAATACAACCTCAGCAAGTAGGATACTGCCACAAGAATGTGACGACATATGATATTACTGGTTTGGAGGGCAGGCAGGCAGGCAGCACCTGTCGCAAGACTTCAGTCTATACAGAATATAGAATTAGACATTTTTAAATGAAGAAATTTCTATTAGGACACAACCAACTAACAATTCTTTAATTCAGTCATGTATATTTGACACCAGAGAGAGAAACTCAGCTGAAGCCACGAGACAAACAATAGACATCTTCTGGATTCACAAACCTGTAACTCAATGCAGAACTTGCTCTAACCTGTGAGGGTGAGACTGAAACAAGCTGGCTGGAGAGATAATAATAATAATAATAATAATAATAATAATAATAATAATAATAATGTTGAAGGTACTTTCCAACTCCAGTACCCAGTCCAACTCCTATTTTAAAAGCCCTAAGAGTTGAATCTAAAGACTTAGACACAGAGTCAATTCAGACTTAAGCTGCCACGCAGCACCTAAGTCCCACTGGCTGTTCAGGTACAGGCTCTCAGCTCAATGCAAATGCAAGAGAGCTCGACTTACCCCACTGTCAAAAAGATTTAAGTTACACTGAAACATTTTGTGTTTGCTGTGGGCTAATACAGTACCTAGCCCAGCTGATTTTTTATAACATTAGCATACATGTGATTTTTTTCCCTCATCAGGTCAGTCACATTCCCACTGAACTCCCTGAAGGGGATCTGATTAAGCCAGGCAAATCGTTTTGTATGAGCTGGATGTCCCTTTTCACTCTCCACAAAATACACACACTTCTTCAAGCATTTCTGTAGATTGCTTTGAATACCCAATATTAAAAATTAAACATTTCATACTGATTTCTTTTAAATAAGTCATAGAAAAAATCCACAACCAATGCATGAGCAATCAGAGAAAACGAGAACAGAAGAAAACTGCAGTATAAGCTATTTGTCAGAAACTGTTCACTTGTTTTTATGTTGATTGCTCCAGTATCAACCTGGGACAGATGGGGTGGGGGGGGAACAACACCACACAGAAGAGATACCCTTGACTAACTCCTTGATCCCCAGAAGCAGATATCTGCACCACTTCATGCTGTAAGATTCACAGCAGTTTTTACTGTTGCTATGGTTATTCAAAATCTTCTTTTCAACAGGAGAGAAAGATATTCTCTGGGTCTCTGCAATACATAGTAACACAGCCATCTCACTGCCAGGGTCTCCATGTGCAGCTAGGCTTCAACAGCATCACCCCAAATCTAAACATCAAACATCAAATTAAGGTCACTTAAATATTTAAGAATGAAAAGGGACAATTACTTAATGTAGAAGATGGAGATGGTGTGAGAAGAAAAGAAAGAGTAGGAAGGAAGGAAGGAAGGGAAAGAAAGAAGAAAGAAGAAAGAAGAAAGAAGAAAGAAGAAAGAAGAAAGAAGAAAGAAGAAAGAAGAAAGAAGAAAGAAGAAAGAAGAAAGAAGAAAGAAGAAAGAAGAAAGAAGAAAGAAGAAAGAAGAAAGAAGAAAGGAAGAGAGAAAGAAGGGAGGGAGGAAGGAATCCCACATCTTTAGAAAGTATCCTTTTCCCAATTTTGCAAGTATAGTCCTGAAACACTGAGTGAGATACAGATCTCAGGAGGTACAGAAACACATTTGAGTTCTGTCACCAACTGTAGTGTTTTCTTCAGCATCTATATTGTAAACTCAATAGAAATGCTAGCAAGTGAATGAAAGTATTAACCAGTGAAGTCAGTGCTGAGCAGGAAAAGGCTCACTATACATTTGTTATCCTTCCAGGTGGCTGATTAGCAAAATAATGTGATGAATTATTTAGCTGATGCATGGTTTTCTTCCCAATCCATTTTTTTATATTCTTCCCCACTTCTTCAAACAGGCAATGGGCTTGAGTTTTCTAAAACATGAATCAAATCAAGAGTCATGATTTCACCACTTCTATTATTCAGCAACATTATATTCGATGCTGGACAGTTCTGTTCATTCTTCCCTAGTTGGGACTGAAACTTCAGCACAAAAACACAGAGTGACTTGGATGCTACCACTTAAATACAGATTATTTCATGTCAAGGAAGGCTGCAACTCAAACAGGTCTCTGGTGACAGAGAACTTCCTCCAGTGTCTTCACTTCAGCATACCATGTTCAGAGGGCTGTGCTGTGCAGTGTTTTCACCTCCCACAGTATAGGCTCAACCTCCAAATCAGGGATGCATTTAATGGTCTCATTCAAGACTCCGTAGGAGCACATCACTATGTAGAGTCATACTCTCTGCTTTCCTGCTCCTATTCAATAATTTTCTGCTTATTCATCCGAGGTCACATTAGTTTTCAGTGACAGCATCACACTGAGCGCTCTTGTTCAGCCAATTAGCCACCCTGACTTCTAACTCCTTTCAGGGTCACCGTTTCCCTGGAAGCAAGTACCCACTCTGCATGTGTAGCCTATTGTCCTTGTTCCCAAATACACGAACTTGCACTTGGCTACATTAGCATTTGTGTTGGTTAAACAAGACCCACTTCCCAAATGAACTAGATTGATCTGTCAAACTGATCCAACTTTACCACTGTTTACTCTGTATCATCTGCAAATCTTACAGGCACTGATTTCCTCACTTCTGAACCATCAATAACATCACTGAATTGTATTAGGCTGGAAAAGATCCCCATGGAACCCTGCTGGAAATACCCTCTGTGGATGATGATTCGTCATGTACAATTCTTTTTTTTGAAATCCATCAGCCAATTATAATCTATTTATTATGTGCTACATTAATTTTGCATAGTTCTAATTTTTTCATTGGAATGTCATGTGGTATGAAGTCAAATGCTTTTGAGAAGTGCAGGTAGATGTCAGCACAGCTCCTCTTATCAGCCAACCTTGTAAAAAAAAAAGTTGTGTTTGCTTAAGCAGATCTATTCTCCATAAAGTGAGATGTGCAACAGTTGCCGCTTGACTGTGGGTTGAAATAAAATGCTGCATCTGGACTCTTAATGAGCAATGAGGAACTGTAGAAGCAACATTTTAAATGGGAAGCAGATTGGTTGCATTTTCTTACTGCCAAGCCCAAAGGTTTTCAATCACTGTTCACTGTGTTTATTTGTAATACATACTATGTTAAAATTCAAAGTGTATGTGGAGAAAGGACTCATTGGGAATCTCTCAGCACTTCAAGTCACAAACACTTACCTACCTTTGTGATATAACAAGATGAACTGAATAGCACATTTTCTTACTCCCGCCTTATTCTGGTTCACTAGCTCCTGGCTGTCATCTCTAAGGAGACCTTGTGGAAGAGTCTCTCTCAGCATTTATCTCTGGGTAGAGAACATGTCCTGGAAAGGGCAAAGAAAGAGTCATGTCTTGATGAGACTTGAGAAATCTAGAAGATATCTTTCAGCATAGGGTGTATCTGAACTACAGTGTGAGAAGCACAGAGGCGAGACCTTTGCTGGTCAGTTGATCTCTGAAGCTCTAGAGGGCTGTCTCACCTATTTCTGTATCACTTTCTAGAAGAACAGGCGGATTACACATGGCTGCTGTGCAGTCTGAACCTCTCACAGAAGTCCTAGCAACTCAAAGAATAGTTACTTGAGATGGGATGACAGGATCCCCCCCAAGCTGAAAAGGGGGGCTCCCTCTCTTCCTCCTCACTCCCCTCCACCCATATACACGCAAAAGTAGTGTTTGTCAGACTCCCAACAAGATTATTCCGTTTTCAAGACTGCGAGACAACTAACCTACAGAAAAATGTTAGCAAGTTGGATTAACTTAAGTAAAGCACTGGACAAAGGGAAAAAATAGGACTGCATGACAGAGAAGCCGAAGGTGAAGAGAGAAACAGAAGAGTAGGAAAGGGGAGAGAGACCTTTTCTTCCAGTGTCAATGAACTACTAAAGCCTTTCAGCTACTTCTGAAAGGACAATGTAAGCTGGTCTGGTTTGGTGCTGTTCCCTGAACAGCATGGTGACTGCCAAAGAATGAAAGGAAGTAATCTGCTCCTCTTCCTACCATGAGCCTATAGCAACTCAAGAGTCCCTCATGTTAGGAGAGGTCTGCCCACCAGTCTGGAGCAATTTCAACTCCTCTCTTGAGCACCAGAAGGTAGTTGTGAGGATTCAGTAAGCATTTGTGTTCCTCGCTGTACTGAATCATTGCCTTAGAGCAGTGCAAGGAGCTTGAGGCTGGTAGAGCTGCTATGTTCTTGCACAGCCAAGGCCCAAAAGAAAAGTGATCATCAGTGCCTTTTTTTTGTAAAGAGAATTAAGACTATCAGACATCATATTCTGTCACAGCCTAGATAATTACATCTGTATCTCGGAATTCTCATGCCTTACAATTAGATAATTATTTTCTCTCACTTCTAATATCAATAAATAATAAAGTTGGGTGTAGTTTAACAGCTTGTGTGTGTGCATATATATATATAAACAAGAGGCTGCTCCTTAATAGTAAATTAATCTCTATGTGTATGCATGTACTTCCATACGTAGGGAGTCAGATCCTCTGCCACTTCACAGATGCTGCTGATGGGCTATAGTTTGCAATACAACTTGGAATTCTTTCTCTGAAATTGCTAGGCAGTCTATGGAGTAGCAAAGAGTAACAATAATAATAAAGCAGCACATAAGAATTTATGTAAAATTAATGCTTTCAGTAGTAATTTAAAGATACTGATTTTAAATACCAAATTTCTTTCAGTTGTTTACCTTAATGACAAATTCATTTTTTCAAGGAAAATGCATATTTCCTGACCCCAAAGTCACCATAAAGCAAATTGACCAAAACCACTGTAAATTATCTGGACATAGAAATGAATTTGTTGCTGGGGTCCAGTTCTGAGCCCCCAACTCATAGTATTGAATAACTCGGATTCAATACCACATGGTTCTACATGCTATCAGTAAGCGAAGGACCCACATGAGAAATACAGTACTTCTCTTGATGAATAAGATTGTACCAGTTAGTTTGAATCTTTCTGTGTGATTTACCATGTGCAATTACAGTCATACCTATGCAATCCCATTGAAATCAGTATAGTATCTGTCACCATATAAAAAATATCCCTGGCAGGCACTGTACATAAACTTGAAACAGATAGCTGTAACACAGGACAGATTGATCTGGTACTGGAAGTCACTCCTTCTAAATTTAATACCAGACTTGACTTTGATTTGCTTTAGTTCTCTTGGATATAATAGCAGCCTTGTGATCTCAAGCTCATTATGCTATTAACTCACTTAACACAGATTTACTCACTTTTAAGAATTCGTAATAGCTCCCTGTGGTAATTTCGGTTGCCTCTTAAAATCAAGGTCTCTCTGGACATTCCTTCAAGTAATTTATGAATGGGTCAATGAAACTGTTAATAATTCCAGCTGTCTTCTCTCACTCCCCTCATGTTTCAAAGCAGTGAGTTCTATTCCCTTCTAATGTGGATATCAACATTTCTTGCTTGGCTTAGGATGGGTGATTGCTATTGTTTCTGAACTACTGCACAAGTAAGCAGACGTGGATTTGGAACAGACTTTTCTAATGTCCTACAACATATGATTTAAGAGGGCAGAAGTGGAGGATACACTTAATGTTCCATAATTCACTGAGATGCAACTCTGTACCACTGCACATGCCTATATTGGTGAGTTTTAGATTCATACAGTGTTGTGTTTGCTAACCGTTGATAGGCCATGCAAAATACTAGGTCTGTACTTCTATAAAGAAACTGGTGTTTGTGATGGCTGATCTTTAACTAGATGCTGTATTAACTCAGTTCAGAAAGTGACTGTGCAGCCAGTAATGCTGCACATCAGTTCAGTAACAGTGAGCTGTGAGGTTGGCTGTGCTACTGAGGAAACTCACCCTTATTTCTTGATTTGCCATTTAAGAACCATAAAAGTGGTGATGAGAACCTATGAAGCTACAAACTATGCACTGTTTGGAGAATACACACACAGCAGGGAAAACTTATAGAAAACCAAACTGTAACAGTGTGATAACAAAGGTAGTTGTCCAAGCTAGTCCACTGTAACTGTATAATGACCTGGTAAGCCTGGGCTAGTCTCTTGCTGATGTTCTGTTGACCTTGTAAGAGCAACAGTTTTGAAACCACAACCAGGAAAATTCATGGTTCAGAGTTGGAAGATGAAACTGGTTCAAGCTGAGTTAGGACTTAAACCCTAGCTTTCCTCTCAGACAATAAGCAGATATGTATGTCCATGGCCATGTTACTTGGTATTCTGCCCTGGTTTACTTACCTACTCTAAATCTAAAATGCCCTGATGGATGTATAGAGAGTTGTAATAGAAATATTAAGATTAGCACAAATTAAGTATTAATGGAAGTGAATGTGTGCAAGCACCAGGTGAAACAGTAGAAGACGTGTTAAAATAATTGTCTGCATTGATAATAAAGGATACTTTTCCCAGAAATAGAAATGAGAAATGTGCTGTTCATGTCAAGATCAGAAAGCCTGCACTCTGGTAAGACCATAGCACAGATGAGTCATCGGGGGAGATCCTACTCTGACAACAGGAGGACGGCATCAAGGTCACAGCCCATCACATATGCCATTCCTTGTTAGCCCACAAGGAAAACAGACTACAGCTACACAGACATGTATATATTTATATTCCTAACATATATTATAAACAAGACAAAATGGACAATGAGCAGTAACCTTGCCTAAGATTTATGGAGACTTATGCAAGATTCTGTATCAGAGGACAACCCATAATAACTGTTGGCTCCTAACGAGTCTAAAACACCAGTCCCCAAACTAATTCAGCGTCATCAAACAAGAACTCCAGAACGTGATGAGCACTCAATAACTGGCATGTCTCATCCCCCATGTGGCACAAAATTGATCCTGGGAACACACATCCTAGTGTTTGTGAGTATGTGGGTGTGAGAGATAAGTGGGTTAAATCAACTTGTTTAGAGTTTCTGAAAATAAGTATCAACTTCCCCTTGCATAAGGTTTTGTGACAGTAATTTCCGACAAGTGCAGATAAATTGCTTCTAGTACCGACTATGCCAATCTTTCAGGTATCTCTTCAGGACACTTCATTGTACCATCAGATATGTCCTCTAGGCCATCAGCTCCTGATGATTTAAATAGGAAATAAAGTAAGATAGCATTTAGGGAACACAGAGAAGTCTTAGCACCTTTTAGGTTGGTCTTGGATATCCTAAATTTGGTGTTGTCTTCTTACAGAGAAAAGGAGAACAAAGCTGAGTGAAAATGGGGAATAAACAGATGTATAAACAGGCCTGAGACTGTCCCCCATCTAACCTTTCGGTACTTGATTATGGTTTCAGATGTCCTCAAGCCCTTTAGATAATTGTGTTCTTCTATTGTGTAGACATTTGGCAATTATCACTATAGCTGCTTGTTTAAAAAAAAAAGTTGAAGTAGATAAATAAGGCCTAGGATAACGAAATATATCATCCACCCATTATCCCTTCAATATATGCAGCCTGCTGGCATGGTTCAGAGTTAATTTACATGATAGATGCTCCTGCTTCAGCCTAAAACAAGGCTGGTCTGCATGTCATTTCCTGTCAGGAGATGCTGAACCTCAATTACTTATTTGAGATAAATGATGTAATAAAAACACACTTTACAGTCCAAAAGCCACCTCTGTCTACTGTACAATGCCTGGTTTTCTGTTTGATTTTTTCCCCCCTAAGACACAAGCCACAGTAAAAAAAATTCTGGTACCTAAGCAACACAACATCCCCTTATTTTGTTCATTGTAAATGACCTAGCTGCCTCAGCCATCAGAGCTGCTCTCTTGTTCACTCCCAACTGTCCTAACAAAAGGTAATATAAGGAAGAAGAGGAGGGTAACTTGTAAAGCCTGTGGCCAATGGAGTAGCTGAAGCTTCAGGAGCTAAAACTGGTTAGGCCTTATTTAACTGGCCCATGTTGCACATATTTCTCTGCTATGCTGACTGGAGAACAAGCTACAAAAGAGAGAGGAAAGGGGCTAGAAAAAGAGTTATTTCATGACAGTGCCAACTTCTTTACCTTTCTTACTTTATCCAACCTGCCTCTGAAGTAACTGAGGGCTCCCAGAGCTGGCTGAGTTCAGTAAGAAATTAAAATCTCCAGAAAGTGGTTATTCCTGTCATAGAGCAGTACTCAATGAGATCAAGAGCTGCTATAACAACAAATTAAATTAGAGTCTCTCCCCTCTGTGTGCAGTTTCTCAGTTTATGTATATAAGAAATGCAAAGGAAAATACCCCATGGGGTGTGGCAAAGATCAATCCATTAATGTGTTGTATTTGAAAATGTAAAGTGCTATTAAGTGCTAGACTGATTATTTTAATCAGCACTGTTTTCACACCATCTTCAATTCTATGGCTACAAATGTGGCTGTGAAATTATATTCCAGGTACACAGAATCTCTCTACCTTTCAATTCATACTTCATCATTAGCACAGCATCCAAACTCTTAAGATGAAATCAGATTCAACTGCTGAATGAAACATGAAAGAAAATGCAATGCTATCACATTTCTTCTTCTGAAGGGCCTGGACTGGCATTGTCAGATAGTCAATTGAACATATGAGACATTTTTTATGTATTTAGTCTTGATATTCTTGTGTAAGAGCCAGATTTGGAGGGGATTGGTAAATGTAGGCTTTTTAATTTTCATTTACTTCAGGGAGATATGGTAACTGATATATTGGAAGTGATAAAGCAAGCTTTAGATGGAAGACTTTCAGCTCTGAAACAATAGAAAGTCGCATACTTAATCTTTTTTATTTACAGGTTAACTCATTAAAAATAAGAGAATGTTTTATTAATTACACACACTAAATACCTTTTGTAACCTTAAAAAGAAGAGCAGGAAATACAGATATCAACAGAGGGAGGGTTTAGCAAGAAATCTGATAGTGCTTGCTAAAGAAACAGCACTGAGGTGCTAAGGAATTCTGTGATAATCTGCATTGCACCCTGAATTTTCTCTAGTGTTGCTCTGCACTCCTAAATAGCTCTGGAACATGCTCCTGCTGTCTTGTTATGGCTGTGGTAAAGATTAGCTCTTGACCTTAATATTAGATGATTATGTTACTGTGTATAAAGCAGTCTACTGATCAAAAGTCAGCCCCCTCCCTTTCTTTTTGTTACTTGATACTGTGGAGCCAGAGGTTCACCCATTACCGAGTTCATCTCCGATTCAGCTGCTAGTGGACAGAACACCACCTGCCATGAAGGAGAGCATGGCACCTGCCCCAACTCCTTCCATACAGCCTGGTCTGCATCGTCAGTGGGGAGCTACAGGGTAGAGGGAAAGAGAATCAAAGACAAACTAGCAAACAACTAAACTACTTATGAAACCTGCCACACTGAGAGACACAGAGAGCCACAGCTACAGAGAAAGTGAAGCCCTGACAGGAGTATAGAAACCACAGCTACCCCATCTCAGTGTGGGCAAATAAAAGAGTAACCAGCGTGCCAAAGAGATGCAAGATTTTTTCCCCTTCCCCCTTTCCTCTTCCCTTCCCTTCTTTTCTTCTGTAATAAGATGTGTTCAAAGTCTCTAGAGTTTGAGTCCCTTTTCTCCATAGACACATATATCAAGAAGACTGGAGATTTCTGGCCAAAAATGTAAACAAGTTAATTTGGTCCTGAATTTACATTTGCAAATCTTCATAGGAAGCAGCCTGTGTAACCTCCATGAATTAAACATACCACAGTCAAAAGCCTTTGGCACCAGTGGGGGATTAATGACCAACTGGAAAGACGATGGCTTGAAGAAAGCTGAGCCATCATTAAGCCCGTGTTCTGTGCCAAGATTATTGCCATTATAGGCCTTTTTAAAAGCACTGAGGAAAATAAACATTACAGAGCAAGTAACTTCTTGTGTTGAGCCAATACTCCTCTTAAGGGTTTTTGCAGTTTTGAAGGGTGCTGCTTTTACTTTTGACATACATTTTTCCAAAAGCCTTTAGGAACCAATGCCTAGATTGCCTCATATTTTATGTAATTTGGGGCACAGTCATGAACTTGGCATCTCTTCCAGAAATGCTGGAGGAAAGACCCCAGAAATGAGCCAGCATTCATTTTAGTTGAGATGGACCACTGTAGGTTATGGCCAATAGGTAATGGTTGGAAAAGCACCATCTCTACACCCACTTTCTCATACCCAAATGCATTATCACAGCCTAGAAAGTCTGTTTCTTGTTTGGAATTATTGCTAGGAAGACCTGTGGATCTGTGTAAAATTTACCGAAGCTATAAATGCTGAAAGGCCAAGCTTTTGTAAATGGCCCCATCTTGTCTATATGGACAAGAGCTGGATGACCAAAAGGAAAATATTTAGTGATGTCAAGTTGCAAAAGAGATTATCAGAATGTTACATCAGCTTTATGCTGGCATAAACTTAAGATAATTACTGCTTTTTTAGACCAATACAAATGAGAAAAAAATTATATTCTTGTATATTCAGACTATTCATTTTTGTAGTTGAACTATTTGTAACTCTTTATGTAATAATTTTTATCTGTGTCTCCTTTCCATACTCTGGAATCTTGCATTAAGTAGAAAGAAAACATAAGGTGCAAGCACAGAGTCTGGGGAAACACTGGAGAAGCCAGCGGTATATAACTAGAACTCCTGCTGTGAAGAGTTCTCTTACTAAAACAACACTTTGGCTCTAAAACAACGGAATCCACTCTTACTAAACTAGCATGTTGTAAGTACTTCACTATGTCATGTTCCCTCTGTTACTTACTCTTGAACCAATTATTATAGCTTTGCTGCTCCATTGTAATCATTTTGAACCTAACCATATCTGAACAAAACCAAGATTACATGAGAGGATTCCAATGGTGCTTGTACAGCATTGAATACCAATCATAAAATTGGGGTCCATATATCATAAATCAAGTAATCCAAATACATAGATTAAAAAAAAATCAGGTAGGGACAAAAACCAAAATCTGTATAGCAGTCCAAAATGTTGAGCCTGAATGAGAAATATGCAGCAATTTTAAGGATGGGCATCCATCATGAGTTTGCATGTTTTCCTGCAGTGGATGGAGATGTTAATCTGCCTATAAAAGGGCTTCCTTTTGCATTCTGAGCAAATTGGTAAACACACAGGATTAAACTGAATCTTTAAGGATTTTTTTGTAATTTTAACTTTATTTTTTCTTCCTACATGCAATCTTCTCCTCAAGCTCCCTATTGTCCTTTTTCTTATATTACATGCAGTCTCCCATACCTAGACAAGGTTAGAAGAAAACATGTCTCAGTGATGGATGATATGGCAAGACCCTCAGCAAAGCAAGAGTTAACATATGCTAGCCTCTTCCTAGCAGTTAAAGCCATATCAGAATGAGAATATTTTATCTAGACACAGCCTTGTTATCCATGGTTAAATCAACCTAATCAAATAATTGAAAAACACAACTTAGGTCTTTGATGTGGGAGAGAAAAGATTTGACATGCAGCCTCATCAGACTGTAAAAGGCATTTTTTTCTTCTGCTTGTGGGTCTTCTGGCAGTCGCTTAATTATTTGCAGCACCTCAGTTGTTGGCTGCTAAAAGTTCCCCAACACTACTCACATAAGGAATAAAAAGCTAGTTTTAATTCAGAATAGAGCCAATTCCAAAGCTTCCACTAGCATTCTCCCACCACTTCCTCACCTATATGTAGTCCCACTCCTCTTATCAGAAAAGCTTCTTGAGTCCACTGAGGAGAAAGGTGGAAAAAGAAGTTATTCACTAGAGAGCTTTTGAGCTTTACCTACTTTTTTTTTTTTAATATTGTAAGACTTGAAATGGGCAGGGATAGGAGATGAATCAGCTGGGATTTCTTCTGTCTGGAATATAATCAGTAGAACAGTTTCTGGAGGAATTAAAGTAAAAGATTCATCTGACAGAAGGCGAGTTCAAGTTAAAGCAAAGTTTGTGTTTCTAGAGGAAATCTACAAGTGTGCAGTATTTCACATTTTTTTCTAAGCCCTTCATTGGACATGTTAGCTGGCATATTCTTTTATAATATTAATCTGCTGCAGTCCCCTTCAGTTTGCTTTACAGATATGAAGAAAAATGGGTACCTCATTAATCAGCTTCAGTCCAGTAACCAGGAAGGCAGGAATTTCACTGACTAGATTGTATCATATTAGCTGGGGAAAAAAAGAAGACCTAAAACTAAGCAAAACTGAAAGGGTATTAAACCACATGATGTATAACTCCTCTCAATATGGGTAACTAAGTAGTTTTAATCGTTACTAATTACTATAAATATTTCAGTCTTGTTTTCCTTCTACATAACCAATATTTTTCAGTGTTGTAGAACTTCTATCTTTTGAAAGCCAAAGGGATTTCACATTCAATCAAGGTATGCTCATGTTAACAAGCAATAGGCAGAAATTCTGTACCAGTAACAGAAAATAAGGGGAAGGAAAAATCAAGGTTTGGGAAGTTCTAGATGACAGTTGAACCTCAGAGGGCTGCACTAGCAAAGTGACAGAATTAATCCATTACTACTTGTTTACTTTGCTTAAATCAGCTGCTGGAAGAAATCATTGTAGGTGCCTATGGGCAAATAAAAAAATGTTCATAATGGCTAATTTCTGAAAAACAGTCACAGCAATCACAATAGTCACAGAAATCATTAGAAAAATATCTTTCTCAAAAAATTCTCTTTGTAGATATTTTTTCTTCATCTTGGATTAGATGTGGCTGTCGTGACATGGAGGCTTAAAAAATCTGCTGATAGACTGGGCAAGATGCTGAAAAGGAAATGTTTAAATAAACAGCTTTTACTAATATAAGGTCTTGCAGCAAGGTCATCCAATGCAGCTGGAATCTGGTGGACTTCCGTGGATTCTTCAAAGGCACCAGGAAGATAACAATGTTGTAGAAACGATGCAATTACATTTTCCCAGCAGGACTACCAAGCCCAAATTTATCTATTTCCAGATCAGTACTGGCATCAGCTAGAGAAGACAATGATCCTTAATGATATTTTGCTCTTCCTTGTGTCTCTCTGACAGAGTATCTCCAAGCAAACATTAGTGTTCATTACAACCCTGTGAAGTAGGTAAGCATCATCAACCCCAATTTCCAGACAGGGAAAATAAGGCACAGAGATGGGATGGTAAGTGAGAGAAAGACATCCAGTGAGTCAGTAGCTAAACTGGGAGAAGAACCAAGCCATTCCTACTCCTAGTCTGCTGTTCCAGCCACTGCAAAATATACCTTATTTCTTGATTAAACATACATGCCAATGGCTTCTGCCACCAAGGGAAATGTGAAAGGGTAACTGGTAAGAGGCAAGTGGAACAGCATAGGTACTCAATAAATACTACATAGTTACTTCACAATCTATTTCCCCAAGTTCCATTCTCTAAGACCCTTACTGGCATTTCCCCCACTCCTTTCTCTGTGCACTCACTGAGTCCAAATGCAAATCTATACAAATCTATTTAACTTGCTTCCCATTTCTAATCTTCTATTGGAAAGATTTGCTAGTTAACATTGGTGCAACTTCTTTCAATGTAAACTTCTGTCATTAGAGAAGAATAATACAATCATTATATGATAGAAAAAAAAATCAGTGGCAATCCAGGAGTGTAGGCCTTTCCAGTTTTTTTCTTTTTATGTCCCTCATTTTCACATTCCTATTTTCTACTTTTTCTTTTCCTGTGGTGTGTCTGCTAAAAATCTCATCTAGTTCTATTTTGACTACATCACTGATTCTAGCTCCAGTCACCTCCCTTCTCAGCATTTTTTCATATGTTTATTACTCTTTTACATGAAATCACATTCTCTGAAAGTCTGTTCCCAAGTTGCTCATTTTCAGGTGATTTTTTCCATGGTTCCTGCCAGTAACAGAAAATTGTCTTCCTTATGTTATGTACTGGAGTATGCACTCCATAATTTAAGTTAGTTCAAGCAGGGGTCACCTCAAAATTCCCATTGTTCCAATTGGAAAAGAGACTATAGCTGATCACACTTCCTCCGTATTACTCATGTCTTTGTGATTTGGTGTCATTCTCAAACCCTCCTATTGTAAATTGCCTGCTAGAGCAATTTCTTCCTGCTGTAGCTGTGCAATCTTATGCCATCCTGTACTAAGTAATACTGATAACACTGTTCACCTGGGGAAAAATTTGAGATTTCCTATCTGGACAAAAAGCTCTCTCAGAAACAGAGACAAATTCACTTGACTGAAAAGTACTTATATAAAGTCATCTAAAACATATATCAGAGAAACAAAAGAAAGCAGAGTCAAGTTCTTCTTTACTATGCCACAAGTCAGACTGAATGGTTATCATGGGCTTTTCTAGCCCCTGTGAAATGGAAAGTGAACACAATGTGTTGTAGGAAAAAAAGAAGAATATGTGGGCTTTCTGCAGGCTAATTATAGGATAAATTTGGCTCAGGCATAAAAAAGTTTGCTATTTTACTTTTTCCTCTAGTTCACTAATTCTGAAAGTCTCTTCCATCTCTTCCACCTGAAGGCCCTTTGGAGACCTCCATGAATAGAGTTCCTGATGGACGTGCATTACAAGGAGCATCCCTGGAGGTGAGAACATGAGCAAAAACAATAGATACGAAAGCTTCCATGTGAAAGTGTCATTGATCTGTGACTTTAAACTTCAAAACATACATACCATCTGTGTACTCTGGTCAACAGGAACCTTCTCTCTTACAGCTCTTCCTTCCAGGAGCCAACCTATCCATCATGCAGAAGGGTGGGTGATTAGTGCAGTACCTCCCCTAAGGATAAAGGCAAATGTTAAAGATATTCTCAGAGCCTGTAGCATCTCAAATTTTATTACAGGAGAATTAGCAAAAGTGGCTAAACTGCTCTAGTCTGTATCCTATTGCCAAGTTTGGATGCTTCTGCAAATAGCATAAAAACTGGTCTTATTGACCATCTGGAACTAATGGAGAAGCATTGTGGAAATCCTGCAGAGCAATAAAAGGTGATTCAGCTGTAGAAGAATCTTGTCCAACAGCATAAGCTTTTCTCAGTAATCACTCAGATTCAGATATAAACCATACACATGTAATGGACCATATCGAGCAGATTATAGTCCAGAGCTGGGCAGAGGGAAGTTGAAATGCATCCCTTTAGGGAGGGAATGGAGCCAAAGCATTCAACACATTCAAGCAATAGTATCCTTTTGATTAGTTCATAGAGACTTGTCATTCACTGACACAAGGTAGAGCTGCCAAGGCACAACTATTGTTTACACCAAATTGTCATTCCTGTCCCTCACACATTTGAATGCAAAATGGAGATCAGGAGACTGCTTTAGTATCTGCTGACTTTTAGGACATTTGCACTAGAACTTAGGTGAGCCACACTGTTTAAGACACAGAATAGAAAAAATAATCAATTAGTAGGAGTATGAACTTTTGGATTCTTTCTTTGCTTTCATTTCTAACGTTTATTTTAATAAATAGAGTGATAAAACATGCTGCAAGGGGACAATGAGGTACACAAGATGTTTTACTGCTTATATACAGTAAATAATGTCTGGAATTTATCTCCACTAGACAGGAAGTAGTAAGTCATACTAACTCATAATTTCAAAAGAAAAATGTCATATCAAATTTGAACTTTTTTATATATTCCCTAATAGATTACAAGGAGGAAAGAGAGATCACAAAGAGAAACCTTCTGCAAGTGAAGGTTAATCCTCTCAAACTTGATTAATCAAAACACGTTTAAATTAGGGTAAGACTTTTTTTTAATCTCAGGAGACCAGAGGAAGTCAAAAAAGGAACAATGATTGTCTCCTTATCTAAACGCTATAAAAATTTCCTTTTGTGCTTTTTTAAATTTCTATGTTGAAAAGTATCTGTGAAACACACTGAACAAAAGTAGCTATAGAGTCACTTCCTTGGCTAAATGCACTTTACAAAGAAAGTTTGCTAGCACAGCTGAATTACTAGAATGAAGAGGGGCAATTATTTGTGGAAAACACCAAATCAGACCTTTATGCTTTTCACAAATTGTCCTTGACCCTCTCTCTTATCTGAATAAATGTGTGAGCTGTGTGAAATGTGTGAGCTCTATCAGCACTCTCTCTTATCTGAATAAATGTGTGGGCTGGCATAAGGGTACTAATCATCAGAGAAAACAGTAAGATTCTGGAACAATATTAAAGACAGAAGTACCATAAAAAACCCAAAAAGCTACTTCTAAGAAGCAGTTGATAAACACTTGAAATGGCAGTGGGTTGCAGTAGGTGCCCTCCATCCACAATGTACCTTCCAGTCTCATGTTCTCGTATGTTCACCTCTAGCAATCTACCAGCCATCAGATGTTTTTCGGTCCTGCATAGAGGTCTAAATAGCGTATGGTTCCTACTTAATAAGAACAGCAACATTAGAATAAATCCTGTGTAGAATATCAGTATTTATACTTGTTGATTTCTTTAATAAATGCTTTCCACTTAAGAAGAATATTATTCCACAAATCAGTCCAAAATGTAATAATAAAGAAGAAATATGCCCACAGACCACCTACAGTTCTCGTGATGTACTCTGCATTTTTTTTCTCATATATTTCCTGAAACTAATGAAAATTCTAGGGGAGAAAACCCACTAAATATTTTCTAGAAGTCCAGAATGCAGATAAGAGAGAATTAGTCCCCATACTTCTAAGCAACTTTATTCATTCTGGAAACCTCTTTCAGATTTTTTTGTGCCAGGCTCTTAAACCTTTACTGAGTGAAAAATGCTGTTGCTCTACCAGAAGTTTACCTTACTACATCAGGATCTCAGATCCTGACTCTGAGAGATTGCAAAATAGTTTTTCCTTTAATTTTATAATGGTCTTCTGAACTTTGACACTGCATTCACATGACAACTTCTTATTTTGGTGTTGAACTGGGAACTCCCAGTGTTTATGAAAGATTATTTAATTATCATAGTCAAAGGATGCAAATTTTAGAGGTTAATTTGATTTAACAGATTAATATGTCTTTGATACAAGAGGTGCCCATTTGTCTTTGATCAATACAAATGACAATGCCTTAAAATATTTTGTTTTTCTTCATGTGTTGATTTAAGAGATTAATGAGATGATTCTAAATTGACTTTGATATTCTGCCAAAAATCAGAGAGCCTAGAAAAAGGACAAGACATAAGCCATTAAGTAAGTAAGTGAACTAGTCAGTCAGCCAGAGGCCAGTCAAAGAATCTCTTTCCGATACAGTTTTAAAAAACTTGGGACAGTATTGCTTCTTTTCAGTACTTGGTGGTATCAAGTAGCAGGTATATCAAGAAGACATGCAGCTGTACCTCCAATCTTCAGTAATGATTATGTTAGCTTCTAGGCTTTATTGGCTGGCTTGCTTGTATGATATTGACAAAATCGCTCATGGCTGAAGGGCCTTTAAGCTCTAGAGCTTTTTTTCCCAGTCCACATAGCTAACAACCTTTCTTATCATAAGGTCTGTTGGTTACCTGGTGGCTCCATCAAAGTGAAGAAAATTCTGCACCAATTGTCATTCTTTGGTACTTTGTTGAGCATTACAACTTGAGAACTGAAGTAATGGGTCAAACTCAACAATTCTTTCATTTCTGGAAACTTACCTTTGACTGAAAGGAATAACATCTTTACAAAGACTGTATATTATTTTGTGGGGTTTTTTTCAATTACAATAGCGAGACAGTTTGAGGAAGCAGTTTCCACTGCCATACTCAGAGATACAGTCTACTAGTCTCTGACTCTAAAACGTCAAACTTGAAGACAACTGGAGAAATGTCTGAACTGTTCATCATCTCAGTATGGCACTCACTCAAACATAAAAAACAAAAGAGGAAGTTGGAAGAAATAACAGTGATAAGTTTAGAGTACCCTGGAATTTTAGAGAAATCTAGAGTTTAGATAGATAATTATGAGCTTTATTATTCAATGAAACAGTCTTTCAAGCCAACGGCTTCATTAATAAAATGGAAGCACTGAAGGAAGATACACTATATGGGAAACAACCAGATAGGAACCGGTGCTATTATCACACCTACGTACTAAAATCCTTTGATGAAAGCACATTTCTGATCCTCAAGACACAGGAAACAGAAGGTCTTTTTGAGTGATTATTTACATATGTAGACCATGAACTCTAATACCGCAGGCTTGGATGTCACAAGGACACATTTCCCACTTGGGGTCAGAAGTGATCAGTTTAGACCTGCCTTGGTTCTTGTTTTACCTTCAAGTACACAAGACTCGCCTCCAGCACAAGCAAGACAAGTAGTGAGTACTACTAGTAAGCCATTTTGCAGGGAGCCTGCAAGCCCTCATGCACTACAAGGGAGGGGGCACCTTGGGGTTTAATCCATTAGCCTGACAGCAGCAGAAAGTAGTGAACACAAACCAGGCAGGCGCAGTGATTTACAGATCCTCATACAGGTGATCTGTAAATCAAAGATTTCAAGCTTTCTTACTTTGTTGATAAACTAAAACAAAAACAAAAGCAAAACCAAACAAACAAAAAAACAAAAACAAAAACCAACCCTAAGCAAACACATGGTTACAAAAAAATACAAAACCCCAACAGCTAAAAATACCCAGAATACATTGAAAATGCTACTGTAATGCCTCATGAAGTCTTACTAGTTTTCATACCCCGAGTTCCTAAGGCTGGAGATTTTTCACAATTTATCACAATCTCAACTTTTCAAGAAGAAAAAGATCCTTACAGGAGAAAATAGCTATAGGAAATACAGTCTGGGAGCAGATTTTTTATTTTTTCCCCTGGAATGCGTAAAACATTCTCCATGAAAAAAAAGTTCAGTTAGTTACATTCAATTTTCTTGTTAAAGAATTTAAAAAGAAAAATATAAGCTATTTTACCATCATCTTTGTTGTCAACTGAAGGGTCCTGTGTGTCCTAAACCAAGCCTATGAGCAATCAGGGAATCATAGGCTTTCTCTAGAAGGATGATGATATCATAATTACTGGAATTTTTTGCCACTTTGATCCCAGTTTTCTGAACAGGACATACTGTAGTCTTTCACAGGTACAGCCACAGCTAAATAAATTTGTTCACAGTACAGGGAAACTGCAGTCTTGCAACATGCACGGCTCATGTTGGTCCATTTCCAAATATTGTTTCATTCTGAACAAATTTTTGAAGCCTGCTGAAAGAGCAGAAAAAGCTTCTTTCAAAAGCTTTTTAAGTCAACTAATTTATGTTGGGAAAAACCTTGCAAATATCAGCTCAGTTCTGCCTCAATGTACTGTATAATTATGGTCTCTTCTCCTCCCCCTACGATTAATATAATCAGCATCTGGATATTTTCTTGTTGCTTTTATTAGTATTATTAAACAAAATAATCCTCAGAGCTGGTATTCCAAAATTGATTTAAGAACATTAAACAGCACTTGTGACCATTAAGGACTGATCTGGATGATATTACGGTGCTCATATTTGTTATCACTGTATGAAAGTTATTATAGTAATAAACCCACAAAGTTTTCCAAGTGATTCCATTTAAACTCAGCAAAAACAAATAACTTGTCTTGCAGAGTACTTTACATTATTAATCCACTGCCGATGGAAAGCCAGAAAAGCCATAACAGTCATTCCTCATTTACTCCTTCGTGCAGACTAATCTCAAAGCTCTGCTTGGAAAACTGGCAGCCAACGAGCCCCAGCAAGCCTGGAGGATCACTCTGAAGGCAGTCAGGTGCTCAGAGCATTTGAGAGCATTCTCCTAAAAAGACCAGACCTTTATAACTCTGCAATGAGAACTGGGATGACAGTTCAAGGATTGGATGTAAGCAGTGCCAAGGATAAACAACAAGGTGGTACAACAATTTTACAAATATCATTATTCTCATTTTACAGGCAGGGAAACTGAGGCATGGCTTCTTACACTCTTGGTCTTGTATTTTGTAGCAAGTCTGAACTATAATAGGAGCTTTCTACACTCAAAAGACGAACTCCTGTGTCCAGCACAGTGATATGTGGATTTGATATCAGGACACTATTACAAAGTAATTTTATCATTATCATATAACTTGTCCCAAGCTGTATACTTTCTTGTGCTCCTTTAAAGCAGGGAGCAGAAGAAAGAGGACCACCTGAACCTCCTAGAAATTATTCTGTGCCCCAGGATACTTCATGTTTAGAAATTCATATGCCTGAATTGTTCTATACCATACTGTTTATAACTTGAGATTCACTTGTCTGATAAACATACCTATAGTACAATGGGAAGAATTGTATCATATAAATAGACTTAAAGCTTGCTGCATTATTAGTACCTATGTTTAATCCAGGATGGTGTTTTGGCATTAGTGTGCTTGGAAGGAAGTGTCTTTAAAAGACTCTTCACCTATTGTATGATGAAAAGAGTTTTAAAGAAAAGACTTGTTTCATTTCTGAGCCAATCCCTATGGGTAGCTATAGCCTGATTTAAGCTGGAGCATATATTTGAACTGTACAATTTTGCACAGCTTTTCATTTGAGATAATAAACTATGCCTTTCACTTTGCATGAAAGTGTGACTTTGATTTTTCAGTCAGCCATACTGTTCATTAGATAGAAGGACAGAATGAGATTCTCTCCGAAGGCTGTTCCTGAGGAGCTTCTGAAGAAAGTGAGTTTTTGAGAAGCAGCACCATTTCTGGGGACAATTTACTTGCTTCAAGGTCATGTGTCACCTCAGTGGCAGAGATAACACGGGAGCATTAAGACTTTCTCCCCAGTCCCTTATTCTAACCAGTGGACCATAGTCCCAAATTTCTGCAAGTCAGTTGGTCCCTGTCTGTCACAAATACTTTCATCCTTTTATGAACTGATATCTCATTCCTACACTAATAAGCATGGTTGGAGTAGAGTTAGTAATTGAAATTTATGACTTGTGTACCCTATTTAACACTTTTCCAAAGACTCATTAAATCTCTTTTATGTGTATTTTTCCCTGCCTCATACTTTCATTAACTGGAAAAAAGAGAATAAAGTCCCATTTACAACACCACTGCAGCCATGCAGGGTCCTTGCTTGACTGATGTTCTTCTAATGAATTATATGTATTGTAAACAAGTACTGCAAACTAGCCCAAGGTCTTCTCCATTAATTTTTCATTAATGAAATGCACCACTTAACTTGTTTGACACTTAAGTGATTCCCATAAATTTAAAATAGAGGTCACCATAAGGAAAGCATTTGAAAGTGTCATTGAGGGAACAAGCTAATGAACTATTCATCCCTCCCCAAATGCTTTTAAATTCACAGGCTAGACAGTTGTAAAATTTGAAAACCAGTAATATTTTAATTCTTAAAGTAGCTGCCGAGATTTAATGAAAAAATAAATACTCTAATAAGTGAGCTTTTGGTCAGGGGCTTTTTCTTCTCTTGTGCTTTCTGCTTTTCTCTCCTTTTACATTCTATGGCAGGAAGGTTCTTATGCCTTATTTAGCTTAGTATATCATGAAAAGAGAATACCTATATAAGAGAGGAGCAAAGGAAAGAGTGGGGTTAACCCATGACACCCTGTTTCGCTTGATTGCAATTGATGGTGGGGCATGTGAGGCCATGTTAATAGACAATCTCTCGTCCATGTTCCAGACAGAAGAAAGCTCAGTCGTAATCTTTGACACTCCCTTCTCCCAGGAAAACTCTGCAATACAAGCCTTGATCCAGCCATCATTTTCTGCTAGTCAGCAACATAAATGCTAAACAATAGTTTGTCCTAGCTATATCAGGCAGGTCACTTTGTGATTTAGTTACAACTCTACAATTAGGTAACAGAGCTGAATTGCATCCCCCTGGGCCTGAAAATGAAGCTGAGGCATTGATATTTCCTTCTAGACCAAAATCTGTCTGAAAAGCCAAAAAAACAACAAAAAAAAAAAAAAAAAGAAGAAGAAAGGGAGGAGAGCACCACAAGTAACCTGAAACCCTCTTTCGGGGCAGAAAGAATCCCACCTATCCTGAAAGCCTGTCTGCTTGGCAAGGCTCTAGATGACTTGGGTTGAAAGGCAGGTCCTGCTTGACGAACCTGATCTCCTTCTATGACAAGGTGACCCGCTTAGTGGATGAGGGAAAGGCTGTGGATGTTGTCTACCTAGACTTTAGTAAAGCCATTGACACCATTTCCCACAGCATTCTCCTGGAGAAATTGGCTGCTCATGGCTTGGACGGGTGTACTCTTCACTGGGTAAAAAATCTGGCTGGATGGCCGGGCCCAAAGCGTTGTGGTGAATGGAGTTAAATCCAGTTGGCGGCCGGTCACAAGCGGTGTTCCCCAGGGCTCTGTGTTGGGGCCGGTTCTGTTTAATATCTTTATCAATGATCTGGACAAGGGGTTGTCAAGCCTTGGAACAGGCTGCCCAGGGAAGTGGTTGAGTCACCATCCCTGGAGGTATTTAAAAGATGTGTAGATGTGGTGCTTAGGGATATGGTTTAGTGGTGGACTTGGCAGTGCTAGGTTAACGGTTGGACTTGATGATCTTAAAGGTCTTTTCCAATCTAAACGATTCTGTGATTCTATTATTCTATGATTCTGTTACTTCATTTGTTGTGAAGTTTGGCATGTCAGAGTACAGCCAGCCAACAGGCAGTCTGAAACTGCCTCTGAGGCAAACTCTGTGCACCAAAGACTGCTCTTTGCTGCAAACATGCTATGCTCCCAGCAACTCGGTGCTGCAGTGGCTGTGCAGAGGTCTTCCCCCAGGAGGCAGAGAGGAGCATTTCACTGAGCTGCTTCCTGTTTCTACTGAGGATCTGGCTTTGGCACAAAGTACATATGATGGATGAAGTAAAAAATACCATGGTCCTCCTTGTGGGTTTTCTAAAAAAACGCAAAATAGAGAAACATAGGATATAATAGAATACAATAGAACAGTTCAGTTGGAAGGGACCTACAGTGGTCTTTACCCTCTCAGTAAATAAATGTTTCCTAATGTCAAGTCTGAACCTCCTCTGACGCAGCTTTGAACCATTCCCACATGTCCTGTCACAGGATACCAGGGAGAAGAGATCAGTACCTCCCTCTCTGCTTCCCTTCCTCAGGAAGCTGTAGAGAGCAATGAGGTCGCCCCTCAGCCTCCTTTTCTCCAAACTAGACAAGCCCAGTGTCCTCAGCTGCTCCTCACAGGACATTTCTTCCAGCCCTTTCACCAGCTTTGTTGCCCTCCTCTAGACACATTCCATTACCTTAACAACCTTTTTAAATTGTGGGACCCAGAACTGTATACAGTACTTAAGGTGAGGCCACACCAAAACTGAATACAGCAGGATAATCACCTCTTCTGACCATCTGGTTATATTGTGTTTGATGCATCCCAGAATGCGGTTTGCCCACTTGGCTGCCAGTCTTATAAATAAAAGAAGCCAAAGGAACATAGTGAGCCTATCTCTAATGTTGTCCAACACTAAAAGTTGCTGAAGAAAGTGCAAAATTAATATTTTAGTAAGAATAGCACTTACAAAGTGTGATTTTTTTCTGAAACTTTGGCAATGTTAAATTTACAATGTAAATAGAGATCTGTGGTGTCCTTTATTTACCTTGTATAGCTACTGGATTTAAGAGGCACTGAATTACTGGAAGCATTCCTTACCAAGTGTTGTGAAATCAAGATCTTAAAACACTTGAAAGATGATGTACTGTGGGTCATATCCTAATTTATGCAAAGAATAATGTTACTTTAAGCATCCCAATAAAGTACAGCCTACACAAAAACCCTAGACCTCTTTCTTTGCTTTTCTTACTATTCTCAATTTCTTCAATCCCTTGTGTTTTGTATTGCTGCTGAGCATTGGTCATTTTTTCTCATCTTCCATCTCAGAGAATTCTATATTGTTGCACATTTTAATTAATGGTAGTGAGATTTAAGAACATTGAGAATAGTTTGTAAGGTGTGTCAGATACAACATGATCTATAAATGAAGGAAAGAAGTTTCAATGGACTCTTATCCAACTCTGATTCAGTTCATTTTGTTTCCTTCAGGTTTATTTGCAAGAATTGCAGTTCAAACATGGTTAATATATTTTCCCCTACAATTTGGAACTGCTCCCCTCTGTTTAGATGCTTGAAATATTGAGAGATAAGAAAGTTCAGAAAACAAATCTGCTCTCACTCGTACTTAAGTTTTCAAGATATCTTGTCATCTTCAGCTAATATATCACTATACAAAGGCAGAGATCATTAGCAACCAAAAAGGAATGTCTCAAGAAGTTTATGCACACAAGAAGGGTCACAGGCACAAAAAGTGATGACATTGCTTTTGCCACAAGAGTAAGACAGTAAAAGTGCAGTCAGCTCTCTGGGGAGGCATAAATTCCAGCTAACAGTGAAGTCTGAAATGTCTAAATTCTGAGAGCAAAACAATATACAAAGAAATACAGTAGGAATGATTGCCTCTCACATTTAGTTGTCACAAATGAAACTATCTTAGGCCATTTGTAAAAAATAATTGAAATACAGTACAATCATGGCTAATTTCAGTGGCCCATGCAAAAGCAGTTCCTTGGTCATGGCTCATTTTCTTTGGACAAGTGTCCACCAGCACAGAAATGCCATGACTGTGACTGCTAATTAGCTCTCTTTCCGACAACCTCAGAAGGTCCTGAAATAAATGCATCAGAAAATGAAAGACTTCCTATCAAAGCATTCTCACTTTCAACCCTTCAATGCAGGACTGAGGCTTACTGATGACATGGATGGTGGTAATATGGTCTTTGCTCGTGCTGTCTTTCTTCTAGGGTTAATAAATGAAAGTGTTCATAGACCTAAGGAGCACTTTTGCACCAGCAATAAATTCCGAAGGCTGTGTAGAGATGGTAATGAATATTATGCCTTTCACTCTCACTGTAAGTACAGAGCAGGACAATGGAGGCTAATCATCGTTACCATCATCATCTACCAGTAGCCCAATGCTCTGGGTGAAACGAACAGGTAGGTCTTGGCCTTCCTGAGGGTTGAACAGGTGTCTCCATAAAAAAACAGACCACAGCCACAACCAGCACTAATTGGCTCCCTTGTTGGCACTTTTAGTAAAGAGACCAACTAATGAGCAGGAGTGAATGCTGAACTCCCTAAGTACAGCTGCCTGCTAAGGCCTAGGTATGAACAACAGATATGGAGCATATAGAAACAACTTGCCCTGCTACTTTCTGTACTGAGTCTACTCTGATTATAAACAAATTACTCTCCTTTTTAGGGCTCCCCTCATTGACATGAAAGGATTTAAAACTGAAACCACTCAATAACAAGACTGGAGGACAGGTATGTGCCTCTCATGATTGCAGCCAGGTTGTTGCATGTCAACACTATGAAAGCTTAGAAATATCAGCAAGTTCATTTATGGGATGTCCCATTCAGTGGTAACCTCTACAGAGAGGAGGGTTATAATCGAACAGACTGATGATTTTTCTGTCTCTTGAGGTTAGTAGATATGGAAGTGGTGATGTTGCTGGTACGCAGAAATAAAGATGGAAAAGCTTGTTTTAAGTTGCACCTTAATGCAACTGGGGATATAAACAAGTAATAATACATATTTTAAGTATATATTCTGTCTCTATCCATTTACCTCAGAGTTTTATAATACATCTTTCGTCACTGTATGAATGTCTGTTTACATTATTCTAAATCTACAACACTTAAAAGTAACATTACCTTGGGAAAACATGCAATACAAATCACAGTATTCCCTCTCACAGCTCACTGCACAGACTTAAGGAGAGACATCTCTTGATGAATGCCTCATATTACTTAATTTAAAGTTAATGAGATTCAGCCTGCATATTTGACAGAAGACTACAGAGCAACAGATGACTTCGGCAAATGCTATTGGCATACGAAACCTTGCATATTAGGTGTCTAACAAAGTGCGCACAGCCAGCTGGAATTAAAGATGGCTACCATACAATGTAAGTTAGGCAATTTTCATACTGAGTGGTAGTATCTTCAATCAGACTAACTGATACAGTAGAAAACAGCAGACGAGTTTTTGGTACACAAGTTTTCCCCTTGGGTTGTTTGCTGTGTGTATGTTCTTGACGATTGTGCCTGTAACATAGCAATTACTATGTATTAAACCGCTTCGGTGGAGTTTCACCAGCTTTTGCATCCATCTCCCCTAAAATACACCAGCTCAAGACATGTGACAAAAGAAAACCAAACACTCTATGTTTCATCTTCTCCCCTCCTAAATGGGATATATATGAACAGGGGTGAGTTATGCTGGTAAGGCAGAAAAACAGTTTAAAGGTCACATGTTGAAAAGTTATTTTTAAAGCAGGTCTTAAGTAAGACTTAAGTACCTGCTTTGCACAGAAGTGAATTTGCTCTCTGAGAAGGAGCTTGTGGAGCTTGTATACTGTTCCAGCTGTTCCTCGTTTGTGAAGAAAGAACTTTCATCTTCAAGGCATTCAATTCAACGTCCTTCTGCCAATTTTAAACTCACCACCACCAAAAGATATCTATTCTGTATTTAAAAGAGAGGACTATACCCCAGAGATTTGGGAACAATGCAGAGGAGCTGAAAGGTAGTGCATCCCCCAGCATCACCTTGAAGATAAAGAATAAGGTCTATACTATGGAACTTCTCACACCGGAATGAGCACCCACTTGCATGTTATAGTGGATCATGCATCAAAGCAGATGACAATGCCTGTGAAAGCTAGAGGGATTACCCTTAGTACTTGAAAGCAATACAACTAGGCTGACTACAAAGAGGAAAAAAAGCACTGGCAGAGCTGAGAGGTAAGATCTGAGTCTAAACATAAAATGCTTTAGCCTACAGACTTCATTGAAACAAGCCTCTCCCTCACTAAGGTACAAAAGGCAACCAACAATAAGCACTTTACTGGAAGGAGACCCAGCGCATACATTTTAATGAAATTCAATTCATTCTGTAATTGGGTCACATCAGTAAAAATGTATGCAAATTTATGGGCTTACAATGAGTTTAGCAGTTGCAAATGCCTAATAAATAATTCGTGAAAAACAATGGCTTTGTATTCTCACCCCAAACCTCGGTCCTGTCATTACCCAACCCTACAAATGCCCTACTGAGGTCTGATATCAAGTATGCACAGCACACATGCACAGAAAGCAGGATGTAGCTCAAGACTTGTTTTTCTTGGAGCTGCCTGCATTGATGGAAGGAGGTGAGGACATAAATTCTTAATTAAAAAGGTAATAAAATGAGTACTTGAGAAATTAGTGCTTTGGTGGGTTGATGGCATTCAGTAGAAAACTCCACTGGAAAGCAAGGGATGATGTGGGTTTTGCTTCCAGTAACACAGCACTGTAAAAAGATGCCCCAGTCCCACCACCATTTCACAAAGAGGAAGAAATCACTCAAAGCCCTTTCAAAAGGATATTTTTAACAACCAGATAGGAAGCCATTTTCTCTAAAGACTTTGGAATGTAGGTCTCAATGAAGCAGAAAGTGTTTTCTAAGATGACTGAATTACTTACAAAAATGTTGTGTGTTAATTTAACAGGATTAAAAGCACCTAATGCAGAAGTCTCCTGCTCTGCCATGCTTGCAAATAGAAGCTGAAGTCCGTGTTTGAATTTATTCCACCAGAGACCACTACTTCTTGCAAGGTTCCATTGTTTTCATTAGCACACTGCTTTCTTATCAGTCCAACTGTTTCTAACAAGCGCACAAAGCCTGGATCAAGCAGCTGAGCAAGGATAACACTCCCTGCTGAGGAACTTGCAGCAGTATGAGGCTGCTATACTCTGAGTGAGGGTGACCTTGGCCAGCCCCCTCTCTGCACACCTTCAACATGTGCAAGGGAACTTAGAGCAAATCAAGTCCCAGTGTGGACATGGTGCAGGTGCCTTTACCCACATGACTTATTCTCATTCCCAGGCGAATAACTGCATTTACCCTTGAGGGTCAAGCACTGAACGAGGATCAAGATCTGGATTCTACCCTCAGCTACACCACTGGCCTCCTAGATACCAAGTCACTTCAGTGACACTTGGTCCATGCCTGTACAAACGCAGTAACGATGCTGACTTCCTTTCTAAAACTGCTCCACAAACTACTCATGAAATGCACTCTAAGACATAAATATTACCATGCTTGAAGAGAACAACTCATATGCAGAGTCAAGCCAGAAGTTTTCAGCAGTAAGTTCAGTAAAAGCACTATTAACAATGGTATAAATGCCCCACATTCGGGGACTGTGCTACTTTTGAGACTGTCAGTTACTGTCAGGCAACTTAAGGATATAAACACTCAAAGTTACAGTGTCATGAATGACAGGAAGTTTTCAGATTCATTTAAATATATTGATAGATATACATAGCCTTATGCATTTGACAGCAAAACTAGCTGTAATCTTGATGCATGTGCATACACAGTCATTCCTATGCCTCCAATTCTACTTCAGTGAGTTTTCCTGAGGATTTGCAGGATATTCTGAACATGGGGGGGGGGGGAGGGCGGGGAGGTTATTATATTTCCAGAATTAGAAGTATCCTTCCAATATATTATTTGTAAAATACCCAGAAGTAAACTCTTACCAATTATAATGTGTTTGTTCATGGCGTAGTTTAAAATTACTTAGTAATAATATAGTATAGTAATAATATATTATAATAATAGTAATAATAGTACATAGTAAAATACATAGTAAAAATACATAGCAGTTGTCAACAACTTTCTTTTGAAACGTATGTCTGTGTAGTTTTGGTAACTTTTCTCCTGTGACCTTCCAATCAAGATTCATGAAGGGGGTCTCAGGAAGGACCCTGCAATCAATCTCCGTGTATTTAAATGCTACAAACAAGGAGTTAAAGCCTCGTTTTTATCGAATTAGCTCAGCTAACTCTCCTTGCTGCCAAGAGCCACCTTTTAGCTCTAAATTAGGCATTCAAGATGAACCTATGCAAAGCAGCAGCAAAACAATTCAAACGCATGTTGATAAAGACAAGATGTTAAAGAAGGGAAGCTTAAAGAATGGTAGTATTTAATGTCTCTTTAGAGGATAGTCAAGTTCTAAGATGGAGAAACAGGTGAATGGGCATAAGAAAAAGTTTTACATGGGCATAAAAAAAAAGTAAATGGGCGTAAGAAAAAGTTATACAATGTGGAAACAATCCACATAGTCTACAGGTCTGACAGTTCTATAAAGTTGTGAGTTACATCTGTATACAAGTTTTAATATATGTATGTGTGTGTACATATATGTATATAAATGTATTCATTGAGCCCAAGCTGAACAACTTCAACAGGAAAGGATAAGCAAGTCCCATTTGAGAACACTTAAAATTTGATGATCAGGGTATTTAGGAGGAAACTAGAGCTAGTGTCAGTTCTCTTCTTTAGAGCAGATAAGGAAGAATGGATTGATCTTGGGTGTCCCACAGCTGAGACAACTTCCCTAAGCATGGTTCTGTTGGGTATAGAGTGTTCTGTTGGGTATAGCGTGCATATTGACCCAGCCTTCAGGGTGAATACCAATCCATGGGATGCAGTCTGAGAAAACCTGCTGGCTCAGATCCTAAGATGACAAAGGGCATGATCTCGTATCATCCAAGATATGAGACTGTCTGGATTATTGTGTGTGAACTTCCACCAATGTATTTATTTCATTTTTTGGAAACCTCAGTAACTCATGCCAGGAACAGACTGAATCCACTAATTGGCAGATAGTAGTCAATTAGCTTCACAAAGCAATAAAGGCTGGTAAAAAAAGCCAGAATTACAGTTCAGCGGAAACAATGCAAATTCATTACGCACCTTCCCACTGGGAAAGGCCAGAAAGTTCAAAAGCTTACAGTGTATTTAAAATTAATACAAATTTGGTAGCCCATGCAGAGTCTACACTGCTAGGCAGAGTTTGAACTAAACAAGTCATTTAACTTTCTATTTTTATTGAGCTTTCTTATTTCTTTTTTCCTGTATTCATACATGTGCCCATCCAACTTTGCAACATGACTGGGCTGAGAAACATCAAAATTTAACATGAAAACCTGAATCTCAACTATTTGCTTTGTAAAGAAAAAATCTGCTAGGGATTCCCTAGAAAATTTCCAATGCTGACTCAAGAGAAATTAAGTCCCCTAATATTGTCAGGGTCCATACAACATATTTCAAGAGCCACTTACATTGGGTCTGGGGAAAAAAAGTGCCTAATCACAATTGCTATCCTTTGGGAGTTTCACCTCAGGGGACACAGGTTAAGAAAATGAAATACTAGAGACCTGAAAAGGGCATGGAGAGCCAGATCCCCAAGCACTTTTATTAATACCATTCCCTGGACTTCAGAGGAGCCAGTTCCCTCCAGCTGCAGTCATTCTTCTTAAAGCAAGATTAGTCCTGCTGCTGCATCTACAACAAGTTTGCAGAAGCAGATAGCAGAGGATTGGTAGTATCCTTCTGTACTGCTAATGTGAAAGGAGTTCTGTGATACATTACTCTGCATTTATTCCTCAATCTGTACAATATGAACTTTACTAAATCACAGTAACATTCTGTTATCCCAAACTTGGAGTGCAAATAAATATTTACACAGCTTATGTACTTTCCTATGAACTGTATGATTGTAATACATATTTTCCACTGTTCCAGCAGAGTGACATCCAAGTAGGGCCTTGGGATTGTGCTCCTTGCTCTAGCTCTGACTTGCTGTGTCACTGGGGACTAGTCATTTAACCTTTCTGTGCCTGTGTTTAACATAAATGTAAAATGAACTGATATTATAAAGTCGCCTGAAGTGTTTCCATCCCAGGTGTGTTGTAAGGCTTAATTAATTAGTGTCTGTGAAGCACTTTAAGCTCTTCATGTGAAAGACAGTATATACTGAGGTACTATTATTGCTTATTGTGTTTATTAATGCTTCACAGCACCAGAAACCCATTTTTAAAAAATATTTCCCATGTATTTTATAATCTTATTAGGGAGAATTATCATAGGGAAATCTATGAATGTAAGGCTAATTCACATTCTTCCTTTCAGACCTCTGTCTCAGCTCTGGAAGACCTCCTTCTACTCATGGGCTCCTTGGCTGGCTCTCCCGGATCCTGTGTGTACCTAAAAACCCCTAGTACTTGAGTCTGAATGGAGTCAAAGGGCTGCCTATGGCCAAATCTCAAGGCATTCTCATGGGAAACTATCTAGATCACCTAGAAAGGTATTAACCCCCAGGGCTTTTATACTATTTAAGGGCACCTTTTCCAGAAAGACGGATGCTTTGCATTCACAAACTTGCAAGTCAGGGTATGGAGATGGACTGCTGCAGCACGTACCACTCAGACATTCCAAGGGATTAAAAAAAAAAAAAAAAAAAAAGAGGTTACTGCTAGAGAAAACAATCTTTCATGGACTTCTTTGTTTCACTAATGCAGTAGCATTCACTGGTATTAAAAATGTCATTTTTCACCAAGAGGGCAGTCAAACAGTGCAATAGATTGTCTAGAAATATTCTTCAGTGTCTGTCCACAGCGGTTTTCAAGACCAGCTTAGACGTTCCCTTATGCCATTCCTGGTAATTTTCTGTCTGCCTCAGTGGGGACCTGGAACCTCCCCAGTATGCTTATTGTTCAGTCCCTGTAGTTAACGTGACTTTTTGGCTCTGGACTGGCAGAGATGTTCTGGACTCCCAAGAACATGATGATTTCACACCCTGACATTAAAAGTCCATGGTACATTTTTATAAATGACTACACAAAATCTACCAGAATTTATAAGAGCTGCATAGGCTTCCTCAAATCATCTCAGCCCTATCATAATGTCTTCAGATAGCAGATACACAAAACTTCCATTATTGAGCTTTCTGTTCCCTAATCTGTTCTCTGAATCATATAATTTTACTCAGTGCAGTAAACAAACTTAGAAGAACAAAGAATATTAAAGCACATAAAATTGGGTCATAAACTATGGAGCACCAAATGGCAGGTTGCAGTTCTATTCACTGAAGAATCAGAGATTTAAACATGTAATAATTCTGTTATGCAGTATATATTGATTTTAAAAAGTGTTTCACGCAGACCAGTTGTCTGCAATCATTAAATATTCACCATACACCTGTAGATATACTCTAGAACTGCAGAAAATTTTAAGGAGTTTATGAATTTTTACAAAAATCATAATACGTATGATACTACTTTTTGTCTAAACATTGTCATTGTATTAAAACAGTGCAACCTTTTAAAAAAAGGACAACAGCACCCAAGAAGAAAAAACTAAGTTGAAATTTTAGTCATTGCTACTAAGCAAAAAAGTTTGATGTCACAAATATGGAGTCATAGAGCATCGCAATGACTTCGTTCTTTTTTTTTGGAGTAAATGAGAATTCAAATGTGAGCATGTATTTATTCCAGAGTAATCAGGTCAGGGCAGATTTAGAAAAAGTGAAAAGCCACTTGGAACCACCTATCACCACTGCGTGTATTTCACCTAAAATTGATACGACTTTGCTCCAACAAGTTAATGAGTATTTTGGCTATTAGCTTCAGCAGGAACAAACTCGTTCTTTTCAATGATATATGATTAGATTAAAAGCTCCCCAAAATTATCTATAATTATTAGTAAATTATTAAGATGGCAAATACTTTCAAAATGTTTTAGGCAAGCTAAAACTACTGGTTTTCATCTAGTATTTTGCAAAGGTTTTAATGGGGACTTTTCTTTTTTTTTTTTTTTCAAAACCTCAAATAAGATGCATGTTTGCTATGTTAAAAGGACTACATATCTGCAGCCACTTAACAGTAACAGCAATGCAGACTCTGCAGATTACATATATGTATGTATATGCACAAATGTACTGTCCAACGGACATTACATGCCTAAGCCATGAAAGAAGCCAGGAATCCTCATCTGCAATTCCTACTCCAAGAACAAACAAAACTAATCCTGGTAAATCATTAAACACCTTTTAAAGGTCACTGCTTTAAATGTCACCCAATTATTCTATTAATACAGGTTTATGTATCTGACCACTTCCTTTTTGATATTCAAAACTAGCCTAGATAAAACACTAGCAAACATACAGTAGTTGACTGTACAGAATTAGCATTGAATGACCTATGAACACAACTTTTTTTTTTAATGGAACTAATTCTCAAAACACCATCAAACTTCAGAGCTGCTACAAATGTTACAGTAGCTCCTGCAGAAAGGGAAAAGCAGTATTCTGTTAGGTTTAAGGTTTTAATTGGAGTTTTTCTTTGTTTTTGAGAAGTCTGTAAAATGAAATGGTTTTCCCTTTCATGGGATATCAGTCTGACCTCCTGTGACCATCCAAACTCCTGTTCTATACTGCAACAGCATTTCCCATCAGAGGAGGCATTAAAGACATTCTGTTCCCTGCGTCAAATCCGGATTCTTGTGTTATATTCTGAGCTCCTGCTCCTTAGGCTAAAAGTTGCTTGATTTCCATGCTTCAATTGCAAAAAAGAAAGTTAGCTCAAAAATCAAGATGAGAATTGACATTAACAGAAAATATACTTTGCTGTGAAAGTGGATAGCCTGAATCAGGTAACATTCCTTAAGTGCTCTGAGATGTTCAAATGAAAGTTGCCAGCACTAATATCAAATATGAGCTGTAGTATTATTAATACCATCTAATGAAGACTGGTGTTTTAAGAAACAGGTTTTGCTGTTTTTACAGTTAAGCTACCACTGGAATTGTCTAAGAGAAGCAAAGCTAAGGGCATATGAGCCTCAGAGCTAGCCAGTGTACACTGCATAACAGATGGCTCAAAGAATTACTAGAAAATAATTCCACTGAGAGGTTTTGGTGACATCTTTAACCATATAGAGCTCCACCTACACACAGTTTCTAAATATTTATAGCAACCCAAGCAGGAAATTAATGCTATGCAAATCTCTGTGGAATATTTATTTTGCTGGAAATTATTATATTGGAATAAGGAATCCTAATTTTGTAATGTGAATATATGAAAATGAAAGCATTAATTATTCACACAAATAAAATGAGAAAATTAATATAGGCTGTATACTACAGTTCCAATACAATATAACCTGATCCCCTTCTCCACGGACATGGAACCTGCTGCTTTTGCAGCTGCGCAAAATAGCCACAAAAAGGATCTTCTCAAGCTGTGAAAAATTTCTTGACAATGCAGGACTTGGATGTAGGGCTTCATCAGTCCAAACCTGTTGAATTCATTTTGTGAATAGTAATGTACAAGACCAAGCTGCTACCATTCCTCCTGGTCCTCATCTTATCCTGCTACTTAGTGGTTTATTTGAAAAGCCTGACCCCAAACTTAACATTTTACAAGAAACCAAGATGCGCAGTATTACCAAAGCTTGCAGTTTTACCACAGCCTCCAGTAGCATTTCTCGTTAAGCTGAAGCATCTGGAAACCATGTAATTACATGAGAATTTTCAAGTTTAAGAGGAAAAAAAAAGCTGAAAGGGTAAGTTTCTATTCTTTACAGAGAAAATAAAATAAATAAATACCCCTCATGCACCTAAAAGCAAGAAAAATGCACTTAAAAGCACTTTCCTTTCCCTTGAACAACAGAAAGCCAAGAACGGTCCTTAGTCCTAGCACCAATTTTGAACGGCTTATACCTCAGTCTACTGCAGGGAGGCAAGCAACTCAATTGTCTTAGACCTCATGGTAGCTTCATTAGGCAGCACTGCAAATCATTAGCGAACATGTAGAAGGAGAAGGGACGCCCAACAGAGGATTTCATTAGCATGTTGATTGCCTTCTTGTGGCCCTGCAAGGGTTAGAAGCAATGCTCTGGAAAAAACATTTTCTCCTACATTTATTGTTTTCATCACTGGCCAGATTCAGAACAGAATTACTAATGCTGCTATAATAATAGAGCCTTTTGCTAAACTGTCTGTGGCTCAAGTCCCTGCAGTATCAGCTGTTTTTTAAGGAACTGACTCCTATGGCAAGCTGTGCAGCAAGCATGCAAGACCAAACTTCCAGAGCAATGGCTCTGTATTCCCATCCAGCCATGTGGAAGGGGAAGAGCACTGAATCAGTGATCCAGGAATACCATGTCTGAAGCTGATCACATCCTATGCAGCTTTCCACCACTCACAACTGACTGATCACCCACTGCTGTCACATCCATATGTTATTTACAAAATGTTTACCTTTGCTGCATTGGAACGTCATTTCACAGGGCATCAGGGATGCTCAGGGTGTCCTAGGAGTGACTCAGGTGGCACATTCAGCACTGAGAGCTGTTGTTGTCTTAAATGGACAGTGACTAAGACCTGCCCGTTCTGTTACAGCAGGTCCTCTCAGCTGGAAAGGGTACCAAGTTCACCAACAGCAAGGACTGAGGTGAGAAGATATAGCTGTACAGGGAACAGACCTGTTCCTCCCTTTTGAATCTGCAAATGCTGGTCAACACTGCTACCTGAGCGGTGCTCCATCGCAACTTGGCTGCCACCCATCTGCTCTAAACACTGCATAGCAGTATTATCATGAAGCTTCCTCAGCACTCAGCAAAAAGTTTTCCAATATTTTTCTAATACTAGATCACTAAATGTTTTCCAGTAGACAGATCTATACCTCCACAAAGGATTACTAGTAACAGCAGGTTTCCTTTTCTAGAACTGGTTTTGCCATCCAAATAGCAGTGTTGCTTAAACTGGCTTTAGTACCTTCTGCTTTTCCCCTTGTTCCTGAATCATCCTCCAGGTGATGGTGGTAAAAACATTTATGTAATCAGGTTGCAAACCAGAGCAGGAATCTGGTCCAGCTGATAGATAACCCAGTTGGAAATCATCATTTTATTATTATTAGTGTTACTCTTTTGCAAGTGGACCAGTTTCCCAACCCAGTTCACAGAATGGCTGCACAAACATATACGGAGAGCCAGCACAGGGCCAGGAAAGCACAGCAGACTAACAGCTACTCAAGGCAGAACTGTGGCTGAAAAGCAGTTCATTAGACTGCCCTCTTGCTTTAAAGGCTGCAGTCTGGAAGCCACAGTGTACACATGAATACAACGCCTTCTAACATAGCATGGTCAAAATCTCATGGAAAAAAACATCCAGTTGAACTTGCTGACATTCATGCTATGTGCATCTGTTAAATTGAAGCTTGAGACAACAGAGAAAACAATATGCATAATTTAAACACTTCTTGTTATTCACTATGTGCTCCCTGTTTAGTAAGAGAAAACAAAAAAGGAGGGGGGAGGAGAGAGAGAGAGAAAAGGAATAACCTCTCTAACTTTTGTTCTGTTTACAGAGGATTAAAATTATTTTACCATGTGCACATGGCTGGGAATTTCAATTCGGGGAGCTATACGTTTTGTACTGCGCTAAGACATTAATGTGTTCTTAACAATTTAAGGCCAGTATTGTAGGCCCTCTGTTAATGCAGGGAATTAAAGTCCTTTCTGCTGTGTTGCTGCATGTCAAGTGAGGCTCCAATTCATTGACCTGTTAATTTTTTGGGTTTCTATATGTTGACTCTATTAAACTGATTTGTTCAATCATGCTGAATGGTCACCTGCCATGTGCTCTCTAAAGTGTCGTGCTTGCCTTGGACAGTGATCTCTTTGTCACACTTTGTTCACAGCACCTCTAACAGTGGGGTACATTTCCCTTCGTGGTATTTTTACTTGCTTCTAGAAACACATCTGAAATTGTTGGATGAACAGTTTCCAGCTTTCTGCCAGGATCCCTGAAGCCCTCTTGTGCTTCTCCCAGATGAAAAGGACCTTATTGGAAAAACCCTATAAAACTGAATAGAAAAAGAAACTTCCTCTGACCTAACCTGTGAACTTTAATAGACATAGTGCTACCTGCTGTAGACATTCTCTTTTCAATAGTCTTTGGATCAGGCCATGAAAAGAGATACCTCTCTGTACCAGTGTATTTATTTGAAAGAGTTCCCTCTTTGGAGCCAGAAACATTTCAGTGTAAATAAAGAGAGACACATTAAATTAAAACTAGTCTAACAGGGTGATATTATCCTGAGCAAAATATTTGCAAAAAACAAGTAAAGGGAACATATTTGCTTATCTTCTAAAAGCTTATAGAGCTCCTTACATCACCAAAGCCTTTAGTAAGATGGCCCTGTGACAGGAAAGAAAACCAATACAGGGATACAGGGCAATTTTTGCCTAAGTTCTTGAAACTCAACCATTCACACAGATAGGTGAGCATTATTTTAGAATAACATGAATCACAAAAAAAGTATCCTGCAGTGGAAGTGACCAGCCTCCACTAAAATTGTTGTATCCCTCATCGGTCATCAACATTGACAAAGTTCACTGCATTCCCATGGAAAATACTGAAACCCTATAAACAATGTACAAGCAATGTAACTGACGTTATTTTAATTACTGAAGGAGCTCAAGTTTGATACAAGGTTTGCTTTATAAAAGAGACATAACCAAGTCTCACTATCTCACACAAACAGTCCGGTATTAACATTTTTTACTTGTCAGGCTAAGTCTTTTCTGAGTATTTAAAACCCATGCATAAGCCTATCACTTCCCATGCATAAGCCTATCGCTGTTTGCTAAGCATGTGCTTACCTGCAAATTTCCAGGTATTACACATAAACATCAGCTCATACATAAACGTGTGCTTGACTCATGCCTAGAAATTCAGTCCTAATACAAACCAGTGCCTCACTTCTGCTGACCTCCACATTCTTCACTTTCTTGCATCAGCTTTTTATGTGACTCGTTACTACAAACCCACCAGTTCCCTATCATAAAAACTGTGTACTGTATATTAGACTTTTTCAAGGAGTTCATCCTGTAATGTTGTGCTGAACTTTACTGAAGTCTAGCTCGGGTATAACTGATCCTTATCAGGATCCTTATAAAATATAACTAATATTGCTGCTGTTCTCCCATCCCATCTGTACCCTCTGCAAGGTTACAACTTGCTAGGACTTCCACCTGACTTACCTTTCATTACCCAGTGCCATAAATGCCATGTCATTCCTCTCCCTTACATACCCTTGGACAACTTTGAACAATTCGTTTCACTACCTGACTTGTCCACGTGCCAAATTCTCACATTCGCTCAATAATGCATATGAAAGTGCGGGGTCTTCTGATAATGGTTTACCACATTTAATTTCTAGGGAATGTCAGCTTCCATCGAGTGATGCACAAACTGCACGTTAATCAATAAATTCTGTGTCTATAGGGGCCTGAATGTACCTACCTTGTGAATATGCAAGCAGCTCTGTTTCTTTGAGTAAGACACAAGCATATTTCTTGTCAGATAGGAAGTGCTGTTATGTGTATATATTTTCTTCCTTCTTGTTCTTTTTGCATAAAGCAGATGAGATTCGGTGTTTGCCAGAGCAGACATTTTTTTTCCAGGGTACAACAGCAGCCTAGTGCTGGATGATAAAGATTTCGCCTGCCATCCATATAATGCAATTGCAGTTTGAGTGTTCTGGGTTCCTGTATTTCTGTGTTGCACTTCACAAGCATAATGGTGAAATCACAGGCAGGGTGATAAATGTTAACAATTTATTCAGCATTTGAAAACACTGAGAATAAGCTCTCTCCCTTGGTCTGCTTTCACTCAGATGTTTAAGACCAGAAAGGACTATCAGATCCCCTTCTCTGACCTTCTGTGTAATACATGCCCTTAAATTTTATCATCACCTGTGTATTGAGCTTGGTGATTTTTTTTCTTCTTTTTACTAAAATATATCTTCTAAAAATATGCTTTTCATTGCTCTGTCTTCATTTGGAGGCTTCAAGAAATACGGACTCCATGTCCCTTAATAGTTATTCCAGTGGTTAATCAATCTCACTCTTAGATATGAGGCACCAATTCTTAATTTGAATTTGTCTGGATGAAACATTCAGCTATTAGTTTTCTTCACGCCTTTCCCTGCCAGATTAAAGAGTCCTTTATTATTTAGTAGTTTTGACTTTTGAAAGTACTGATGTCTTGTAATCAAATCTCTGCTCAGTCTGTTTTTGGGTAGGCTAAACAGACCTAGCTTTTCAAACTCTTTCTGTAATGAATTTGCCAGCCCTGGAACCTTATTGTGGTAAAGATTTCTCTTCTACAGTGTCTAAACTAGGGAATTAATCCTTTAAAAACAGTTGTCTTGTAACATGCCAAAGGTGCAAGACAATATGTGTCCTGCTACTTCAGTTACATGTGTATTCTGAATTAAAGCCTATACAAATGCCTTATTTACGTGTGCAAATACGTCCATTCTGTGCAAACCTGAAAAGAGCAGAGCTTGCAGTTTTAGGAGTAATTCTTTAGTTATAAACACTGATAACACGTTCATATTGTATCATGCATTCATTACATAAATCTAAGCTGCCCATAGACAGAAGTGAAGGACAAAAGAATTAAGCATCTTTTCTAAGTTAAGAGTCAAAGCTAGGGAGAAATAGGCTTAGGACACTATAGCTTCCAGTACTTTAAGCTACCTGCCCTTCCCAAACCCCATCTGCTCTTTTAATAAATACTTTAAATGCACTTAGTGATACAAAAGATCCTAGAACCTGAAACATCCTTCTGGTATTTAACATCCACAGACCTGGCACAAAGGGGGGCAAAATACTGTAAAATTTTGTAAACCTTCTGCAATCATCTCCTAGTGTCCAGTGCCCCAGAGAGAGAATTTCCTAAAGACATTAGAAAATGTTATTCCTCTTACCCTGTTCAGTCCTCACACTCTTTAACTGAGATTGCCAAAGTGGGCAGTATTTAATGCCATTCCATTTAATGCTAACATCACCGCTATGAACTAAAATTCACTTCCACTGTTCATGAGCTGCCAAAATGGCACAGTACTTTTACTGCTTTTCTCTGATATCTAAGGCCAATCCTTTGCTTTGTGACCAGCAGTGTTCTCAGAGGCCGGCAGCACAGAGGCATGGCCCAGCAGATGCTGTTTCCCCAGTTGCTACGGAGCAGGATGGCACTGCATACCTTTCCTTGTCAGGAAGCAAGGCCATGAACTGAGATGGCTGCAGAGTGGCGAGAAACAAGCAGCTCCCTATCACCCGCTGAAAGCGAGCGGGAGCTAAGGAGCGCTGCGAGGCTGTATCCCGCCTCGCTGTGAGGGGACAAAGCGCAGCTCCCACCCACAGCTCTCTTCCAAGCATGATAAAAACTCCTGGCTCTGCCTAACTTCTGGGTCCACCAGAGCTCCTGCCTTTCCTGGAGACCCAGCAGGTCAGAGCCAGTGTTTTGATTATGTGGAAAGAAAGGGCCATCTTCCTAGCACTCATGTTTATCTACCTACCTCAGAGTGGTCTTGTGAGGATTATCACATTCCCATGCAACCTGCTAGTTATAAGTTAGAGAATTTTCAAGAAGAATATTTTAAATCATTGTTTCTGTGGAAGAAATGGGGTGTGTGAGGAGATCTGCCTGTAACAGAACCTCTGACTGAAACCCTGTTACTTTTGGTTCTTAGCTTTCTGAAAATGGGGAGACTCACCCTGCCCATGAGCTTTAAAAACAGCAATAAAGTAATCTCTCTGCTGTTTTCCATCCTTTCTATTTTTTCAGCAGCAAACTGACTGTCCCATAATTAGATAAAGGTGACAATCATGCACACATATTCACTATTTGCATGGCATATGACCTACCTGTCAAAGAATATGTTCAACTAATAATCAGCATAGAAATGCCCCTTATTGGATGCTTATTTTTTCCTACCAGAAAAGAAAATCCTGAATTAAAAGAGAATTAATATTTTTACTTTTTTAATTTTGTTGGTTGAAGCCCAACTCCACAGCTAAAAAGAGAGCTCAAAATGAAATTCTTATACAGACCTAAGCCAATAAAGTGGTTTAGATTTGATCTGACCCAGCCCAAAGAAATTCCATAATGGATAGCTAACAAAAGAGTTCTGACAGCAAACCTGACCTCAGGTCTTGTCTCTGCATGACATGTTTTGCTAAGCAGGCTGGGAAACACTTTTGCTTATTTGTCATTTTCTTTAATCATGGGCCTTGATCCTTGACAGAGAGTGTTCAAATGAACCCTAATGTTATACTGGAGCTCATACAAGATACATTTTTAGCTTGTGGGGCTTGAGTAGTGTCCTTTGGTAATGTCCTTTGGCAGATTCAGAGCCCAAAGAGCAGTTACACGGTAAAACCCATCTTTCCTCTGTGCTGTATTTGAACATCTGAATAGCTTGTTTTTTATCCACAGCAATCACAGGTTTTTTTTTTCCTTTTTCAAACTTTGTACTATTTAGGCATGTCTAGTTTCACTGGCTTTGCGCTACACAGTGCTACCATCATCAAAGGGAAGAGCTGTAAAATAAGTCTTCATCTCACTAGGTGAATTTATTGCTGTCATAAAAATAAAGGTCCCCAACGTTCACTGCATCCATTGTATTGAAGACACAGAGGGATGTCTTGGGGAATTTACTGTAGTATACCATGGTGTCATTGTACCTACCTGAAAACTTGGCTCAGCTGACATCTGGAAGCATTAATAAAGAAAATGCAACCTAAGGGGAAAGAACCAGGGGCGTTTGATTTGTCAAAAGAAAAATGTACATTAATATGGAGTCAGAAAGAAAGTTATAAGCTAGAGTTTGTATTTTACACAGTGAAGATGTTAGCTGGGCTTTATTAATGTTTTCATAAATTATTTGCTGAAACAGAGCCCCTTATACAAACTGCATATTTATTTATCTGGTTTGGGAGTTTGCCCCCTCAGGGAAACACTATCATTTGAGCAGGAATTTGCAAATGGTTCCACAGCTTGTTTTGTAAAGGTTGTTATCCCAAAAGTGTCCGGAAAGACTGTTTTCTCCTGTGAGTCCATGAGGGGCAGAGACGGGAATCTCAGATTGCCTGTAGCAAGAGAATGAACTGGAGGGCAGAATGCAGCAGGTGAGGAGGCAGTAGGTGGTAAAGAGCTTTAGGACCTCCAGCAAACAGTCTTTGCCAAAGATGTTACAAGACTGGAGACGGTTGCTTAGGAAAACAAGTTTGCAAGGAACACTCTGCCCAGGTTGCTCTGTGGCTAATGTAGGTAATTAGAGGGCCTAGCAGAAGACAAGACCCAACTATGCAAACTGCTGTACAATCCCAGCCCTGAAGAGACTATGGCCTAAAGAAAACGGGAAGGAATTTTAGGGAAATAAAAGTAAACAGGGTAAACGGAGTCTCCCATGGTTGTACAAGAGGTCAGTGGTAGAACTCACCAAAAAAAAAAAAAAACCAAACCAAACCCAAATCAAAGACAAATCAAGTCCACAATCTGTACAATGCAACACTATATTCTAGATCAGCAACAGTCTCCTTTGGAGGATTAATCCCCAGTTTGAGGATTCACCTCATCTAATTTAAAGACCTACTTCTGAAACAGTTGGCTAGACTGTCTTTATAATGAATGGAGAATTGTTCTACACAACCTCTCCTAGTTTTTGTGTGTGTCCCTGGCTAGGAGGAATTGCAACACACAGAAGTCTCCTGGGTTTTCTAAATGTAGCAAGAAGAGTCCCACCCAACACGACTAGGACAAGGTAATACCGGAGCACCTGTCATAGGTAAGTTGTGAAGCCTTTTTCTATTAAAAATCTGTTCTTCAAAGTGCTCCAAAATCTGCATGCTTTCTTAAAATGCATCTACATTAGTGCTTTGGCTTCAGCTCAGACATAGTTTTGATTCAGCTCTGCCACCTTCCTGCCAACTGTCTCCATTTGCCTGTCATTGATCTCAGTTTCTGAGTGGTTGTGGTGCTTGCACGCTAAATTCCTTTTGGAGGAAACTAAATGAACAGCTGTGCTCCAAATGTACTTCAGCATTTAATGGGCACACAGGGTTGTGAATCCACCTATCGGCCAAACTACTGTAAGATCCCCCCCAGTGGTTACCTAACACCCATCTACCACTGAAATGCTCTTGCACCCTTAAAAGATCCTGTGACAATCTGGAGCTGTTCACATTTTGCAAAGGACCAAGTGCAGTGCTTCCATCTGGCACCAACTGCCAGCCCTCTACTGACTTTATTGCAACTGACCTACCAGCTGCTCCTTCTTCCGAAGAAGACACATTTTACACCTTTGCCCAGCATTTACCTGGGCAATTTTGCTGCCCTACCCTACATTTTGCTGCCATACCCCTTTCTGAATCTTTATTTTATTCCCCTTCTCCTCTGCTTCTTAATTTCTTTAAATTCTCTCAGCATGTTGGCACCTAGTCCTTTCTCCCAGCAGAAAATTCAAAGTGGTGCAATTTGACAAACCAAGGAAGTACGCTTACTCATGAAATGTGCTTGAAGACTGGCAAGATTTTCTTAGGACTTAGGGTTATATGGTGGCAGTATCAGAACACTGCAAACCTCCTGTTCACTGCTAGCTGAGACAAATGGTGATCAATACCCACTCACATTTGGAAAAAAGAGAAGGCATTTTGCAGAAAGGTAAGAGACACAATGCACTTCAAGGTGGCAAAATGTGAGCCCATTTGTTGGGAGCACTGTGCTGAAACTGCATCTCCACTGGATTTTTTGTTCTCTGCTTTCCCAGGTGATCCCATGGCACCATCGCCAAGAGCGGGCCATCAGCATTGTTCTGGCCTCCCCATCCTTGTGCCCCATAGAAAACACTTGCAAGGACACAGCCTAGGGTGCTGCTTTACCCCACCCTAGCTCCCTCTGTGGTACCTTTACCAGCTCCTAATACCAAACCAATTAGATGGAAAAGCAGCACTGATTTTCTGTTCACGTTTAGTCGAGGCTGGGAAGGCAGAGAGAGGATGATTGAGATTTCTTGTATAATAATAGCACTGTGCTCAGAAATGCAGAGAAGTGCTATATATACAGAAAGCAGAGTGATGGCAAGGGCTTTCATGCTTCTAAAAGCAATTCTCCCAAAGCCACGTAGCAACTACCTGTGTCAGAAACTACCCGCCTACTCCCCACCCTCTTTGAATGCCAAGCTCAGTCTCAGCATCAAAAAGAGCCATGAATGTGGTGTGCCATGATAAAACAGCCCTGCTAGACTTCCACAATAACCTCACCCAATGAATGTCCTGTCCCTCACAGGAAGCACTGGTGAGAGCACTGTTAAAGGCACAGTTTATCCCTCTGCAATGGTTTGTCCTAACTCCCTTAACCTGAAGGGTTAAGCAAGAGCTATAAGCAGGTTTAAGGGAACATGAACATGCTGCTGTTCTTGAATGCCTGCTGTGTGCATGCACGGTGTTCACCTCTTATCTGAGAGTGGCCTGCAAGCATTGTGAGTTTTCCCAAGCACGTTCAGTTGTTTTCCTTGATTTTTATTTCTTCAGTTGGGCAAATATGTTTTATGAAGTGAAGCCCTGCTAGTTTTCTCTGTCAATGGAAAAGGGGCTGATTTATCTGAAAATAGAGCAAGTTGCACACAGTCTTTGAAAATCTGTGAGGATGACCGATCATATCATGAGGCAGAATGCAGCATAAATTATAGAAGCCCACAATGGCTCTCCAAATCCCAGTTCCCATGTTCCTAGGCCCCTGCGACTGCAGGACAAGGTGCTATTTCCCATTCAGAGGCCTGTTGGACCACAGTGAGAATGATGATTGCGAGTGGTTTGCACTGGTAATCTGGAAGACAGCTAAGGTAACGTGAATATGTGTCCACGATCGAGACACTGAAGGACCCACACATCACCATGTATCACAGCCATGGCTCTGATAGCCTTCTCCAGTTAAAATCTCCATCATTCATTACGTCTCCACTTAACAGAGTTGCCCTAACACAGACAAGTGAGACATCATCCAGGTATCTCCCAGTAACTATTGCCAGCTCCAGGAACAGAGTTAAGATTCAGTCAGAATATTTTAACTATATCTCTTGGTTGTCAAGAGTTTGTGGCTGAAAGTATCTTAACTTTAGTTTGTTTCCTGATTTTCACAGATGTAGGTTTTGCTGAATCTGACATTTTAGAAGGAAGTACATACTCCTTGGGAACTATAACTTTATACTGATGACTTGTTTCAGCAACATGTAGAGAGAGAGAGAAATTGCAAAAGAGGAGCTCATAACTAGCAATAACTCCACTGAGCTTTGTGCGTTTGGTCATTATCAGTATTACTAATGATCTGGATTGCTAACAGAGAAAAGGATTTTATACTACAGGCCTAGGCTCTCAGCACAAAAATTTTCTAAGAAAAAGAGGTAGCCCACTGGTCTAGATGATAGCTACATGCAGCAGTGGTAACTGCTTCTGAAACTGTGAAAGGAAAAAAACAGAAGAGGTATTCAGTCCTAGTAAATACTCTAAATGATGTCACACAGCAGCAGGGTTTAAGCAGGTATAAAATGACATACAAACATAAAAGAAAGCATTTAAAAAGGTACAAAGAACTTTGGCAGGTGGAGTTTCATTAACTAGATTTTAAAAAGAAGTGAAAGCAAAACAAAAAGTAAAGATGAGAAACAAAAGATCAAGCTGCTCAGACCTTTCCAAGGAGCACTGAGGGTTTTGAAGTATATCCATTTAGCACACCTTGCAGGATCCTCTCTAGGATGGGAGTGCAGAAAAGAAGAGGGATACAATGAAATGAAGGCACTGTGGAAAGATTACTTTATAAATGAAGAAAGGGAAGAGAGATTTGTCATAACCAGAAGTCAGGTGCCTGCAAGCAGCAGGGGGAAATGATAATACAAAAGAGAACTCTCTGATCATTTCTGAACAACCAGAAAGGACTTTGAATTTAATAAAGACGGCAGCACCTAGAGAACATACCAAGACATTCTGCAGCCCTAGCAAGCATCTGGCAGGCAATTCCATTACATTTAAGACAGGAACCAAAGACATTACAATACTAATAACAGTTGTTGCATACATTAGGAGACAAAGGGCTAACAGGTTCATGTCACGCTGAGGTGTTTTGACAGTGATTGAATTTCAGTAATCAAACCACTCTATATAAAAATAAAAAGCCAGGGCAGTTTAATATCCCAGGCAGAGGATCAGTCTAAACCCCAGCTTCACCAGTTTTTAAGGAAGAAATACAGCACTTTTAAGCAGCACGTGAAGATAGAAAACAGGGCACTGAAAACAGGTCATAGAAAACGGGGCACATTTTATGCCAAGGATGGTCATCAGAGGTCCACAGTAGGGAAGCTGTCTTACTACATTGCCTTCTCTTGTTCATTCCCCTCCTTAAAATCCACCCTGCAAGCTTCCTCTCACCCTGACTTCAGTTAGAGCAGAGTCTGCCTTAAAGGAATGAACACTAGCAGAAAAGTCCAGAGGATTTGAACTACTCAGCATGCAAAATTGGCTTCTTAAGAAATAGTTCTCACCTGTGAGCTCTAATGAATGATTACAGCATTTGAGAACAAGTTAGGAGAGACAAAATATATTTTTAGCATTAATGTACAAGGAGTAAGATACATGCCATTGATAAGCAAGACAGGAAGGCTGTACCAGAGCTGCGGCACTGCAGATGTAGACTTTGCTTTGCCAAGCTTCTTTTGCTCTTTTTCCCCCCACCGTCACTGATTCAATGGAGTTATCTATTCAATGCATGCAATTCATATTAGAAGCATATGTTTTCATCCACTGCACATTCTATTTGCACATGTACAGTTTGTAATCAAAAGCAGTACAGCTGAAGTTAGCATTCAAAAACCTTAGAAAAGTAAGTTAGCACTGGTTTTTGAGGCTGGAGCTGGTTAGCAATGTGTTCCTACATGTACTTTGGCAATTAGAAAATCTTTTTTCCCTACTCCAGAAAAACAAGCAGTCACCCATTTCCTCCTTCCCATGGTCAAGGCCATTCTTGTCAGGGAAATAATGAAAATGCAGCAACAAGCATGTGGCTAGCTAGGTACTCACCTGATATTGCAGCCTGTAATACTAAACAGGTTGGATGATTCTTGCAGAACCCCTTTCCATCCTTTTGCCAAGTTTACTAGTTAAGTTGACAGGTCTCTTCTTCAGGTAGCCTGGGGTTGCTGGGATACTTCAAAAATATATGCAATAATGGTGCCTTTCTTCTCCTAATGGACAAACCCAAGAAAAAATTATTTTCCTTTTCTTTCCAGGAGCTATGTATATTCCTTAACCCAACACAGAATTGTTTGCACTCAGTCCAGGACAAGCTAGTTGTGTATTTATTTGCTGGTGGACTTGGGAGCAAGCCCAAGGTTTATGAAGGGAAGAACTCAGTAAAATTCCAGATTTAGGCTGGGGAAAAACAACTGAAGGTTTAGTCACTAACATGAGCTCTCCACTTCTTAAATTTTCTTCACGAGACTAGAAATGCCTCAAGAAGCGATGACTTCTCCACAAGAAGTTTTCTTCCATTTCTCCATTCGCTATGACCCAGAAGTATGAGTTATCTTTAAGGTCTGACTTTTCATTTAAAAAATGAATAAAAATTCTTCAAAATCTTCTAGTGAGTCTCCACTTTCATTTTTACATACTTCTACTGGCAATTTAGTATTATTTATTATCAGTCTCCTTTGACAAGTCTTAGCACTGTTTAAAGCTTATTAAAGAAAGTTTGCTTATTACGCTAAACAAGGAAGTTAACAAAAGCTGCCATATAAACCAGTGCTAAGGGCAATAGTCACCTTGTACTGAACATGGGCCCTCATTGGGAATGATGAGGAATTCCTTTTTAATCTTTTACCACAGGAAAAAGAAATTCACGTTTACAGCATCGAACAAATTTTGAGAAAGTTCTCACATACTCCTCTTGCTGATATAATGACGCACTCATCCTTCACTGCTCTGAAAAAAAATTACCCTTGAAACAGGCAACCTCCTTCCTTGTCATGTATCCAAGCATCAGTAACACAAAGGTCCCTCTTGCTAGAACACCTTGGTCATGCCAGCCTTGATCCGATAGCAGAGTGTATTGCTCTCCTTGAAGCGCCCCCAAACCATCCGTACAAATTTAATGCATCTTCAGTCACAGATTTAAGTAGTTGAAGGCTTCAGAAGTTGTTAAAACCTGTTTACAGATCTAGATTTGACAGTACACCCATGCAAATCCAAACTGGTTTTTAACTATTTCCTAACTGATGTAGAGCCAATGAAATATGCCTGATTAGTAGCCTCTCTTACCACAAAAAACCACAAGGTTGGGAATGGCTCTGCGACCTTTCATTGCAATTGGCATTTTGCTTATAAAGAGTATAAGGGGTGAAATAGAGGTTGACCTTTTTGACTGGCATTAGGTTCTCAGCTGGACTTCCTCCTAAATGGCATTTTTAATGGTTGTTGTGATACTGATATCAGCCTACTCGTTCTGGCGCTGACCCAAGCCACCTCTTTCATATAGGTCACTGAAAGGCTGTCATGTAGAAACACGTGGTCACAGAAGTGGATTCATAGAAATAACCTATAGTGTGAAAAACTTCGTATCCCATTTCCAAACTAGCGGGCCCACTGGGGCATGATATATGTCACATATGACTGATATATGATATGGCAGAAAGCAAAAAAGCTCAGAAAGTGACAAATCTTAGTAAAAACACAAAAGTGCCATTTCTGATAAACTTGACTTTTATCAAAGCTGCAAATGGGAAAGAAACTGTCCATGACAAATTTAATGAGATCACATTTCAGTCCTTACAATCTGTCTCAGTCAGATAATTTTACAGACTACTTTGTCTTTTCACCTTGGTGACTCTATGCCAACTATGGCTGGAGACATGAATGAAAAGGAATTTTGTGATCCCATTTCTAATAGAACACATCACCTGAATGTATCACGATGAGTTCTGTTTAGCACGTGAAGGTATAGGTAAACCACACACAGAAGAGCTCACCTAACCCAGTGTAACAGTAAGGAAGGTAAGAAAACTGCTCCTTACAATCAGGTTTCAAGGAAACATTAAGATACATCAATAGATTTGTTAAGTGCAACAAAATTAGTATATGACAACATTAAACCTGCTTATTCAGAGTTTGTGAAACCATCAGTCTTTCTGACACATCCTAAACTAACACATATTAAAGATAAGCCAGTATAAAAGCAATGGGGCAAACTTCATGTTCCTGAACCTCTGGCAAAGCTCCCATCAAATGACAAACACGTGCAAGATTCTGGCTTTATAGGTCTTAGTATGCTAAATTAAGTATTTGGCCCTGGGACAGCTGGAGTCTATATTTATGCATTAAAAGGGTAGTCTGATGAATTTTTCTCCCTTTTACAAAGGCTAGGAGCTTTGAACCTGAATAAGCTTCAAGTTGGCTATTAGAATCCCAATTTAGAGAAAGCCAGCATAATAGAAGGAAGGCAAGAATATATTTTTCTTAGGCAAGTCCCTCTCCCCGATGTCATTCAGGTTTGCTTTTGTTTTCACACTTTTCAAGAATAGCCTTGAAAGGTCTCTCAAGTGTCTCTGAGGCAAAATGACACATTCCTCTGAAATTCCTTAAACACAAACTTGAAGAGCTGACTGCTCCTTTGGGGCTACCAGAATCATTCTGCATTTCACTGCATGAGCTGATTATTGCTACAAATACCAGCACACATTGAAAGAAGACAGCAGAGGGAATGGTTGAGTACAACACAATGGGAAGCAGTAGGATGCACAGAGGTGATGCAGCACTTGGCGTGAGTCAGCAAGTGAAAAATGGAGACAACATACTATTTGAAAATAGATAAAGAAAAGGATACGTGTCAGAATTCAGGTTTCATCTTTCTTACCTTTTCATGGCTGCTTTTCATTACCTGAGTTACCATTACTTCAATATGAAGTGATGGTAGAGTAGTCAAATCAAGTTGAAAAGTAGCAAGTGTTTCCTCAGAGCAAGGGGACAAAGTATGAAAGAAAAAACAAAACTGCTCTTACTTACAGTTATGTCCAAGCAACCCTCACAGTAATTACTAGACTTTATCCACATAATACTCTGAAGTCTGAAGGAACGTGCCTATTTTGTAAGTGGATTATTGAGAAAATTATGCAGGGAGCTCTAAACTAGGTGCTGTGCGGTGAAGAGTCATCTTAAACAAATGCAGTCCGCTGATGCTCAGCAAGAAGAAAAAACTTTTGCACTATCTGGCTAATTCCAAACTGGCAAATAAGAATTATGACAGGGAATGAATAATCACCTGTACTGTTGGAGTGACTTGGAGCACAGCTCAGGAGCTAGCACAGGCCAGGAAAAGTTTCAGATTAACTGGTGCAGGTAACGCCTCACCCTTTTCACCTGCTGGCAATGGCATGGTACTACAGCAGTTCTGTGGAGGGTCTCAGGCCTCCACACACGTGCATAACCACATCTTAACACACACCCCAGTCCACACTCTCAGGAGCTACAAAGAAAGAGCAGAGCAGCTCCAAAAAAGCAGCAGTGCTGGGCTCTGAAGGTGACCACAGCACAGACAGTGCAGTAACATGACGAGCAGGGCACAGTCCCCCAGTCCCAAACAGGGTGAACAGAGCAGGAGTGGTAACTGCAATAGGTTCCAACAACCATCCAACAGTCCAACAACCATCAGTCAAAGGCAAGGTAGTGAGTCAAAGCCAAGATCAATCCAGAAAATTAGAACAACTATTCAGGAACAGCAGGGAACATGATTGGAGACAGGCACACCTACAACATAGCTCCAACAAGGACTGGGTGCCAGGGCCTGAGCCCCTGGTACAAGGAGCAGAAGGCATGCTGGGACAGGGCGGAGTTGGTCCCAGGTGAGGCTGATCAGGGCAATTAAGACCTACTGGTGTACTCAGGACCCTGACACTTCTTTCTCTCAAGGCATTAGGGGGAAAAAAAACCTTATGAAACAGCAAAAAAGCCATAGGGAAATGAAAGACAATCTTCATGGACACCTATAAGAAAGTAGTTTGGGACCAGTGAACCTCTGAACATATATGAGGTGGTAGCAAGGACACTCAAGAAGATGAGCTACTGGTGGGCTAATGCATACAGTCCCAGTTTGAACTTAAAGTCCTGTGTTTGGGCCCAGGATTGCAAATACTGGTCCAGTGCTGTTCAGCAGAGTTCTCTTTCTCATGACAAATTGACATTCATCGCCCAGGACTCAGCTGAGATATTCTGGGTCTGTAATTTAAGATGTGCCTCCTCTTCACCTTCAACTATGTCTAGCACAAAGAGGCAGACATCACTAATGAAGGCCCTTTTTCAATGCTGCCCTCTTATCCTTTTTTCCCCCAGGTCTGTGGTAGACTCCAGAGCAGAAGGCAACTGTAATGAACTCTAGTGGCTCCTGCATTTGACTTTCAGAAACAGGAAGGCAAGTGGGCACACAGACATATTTTCAGACCAGGTGACACTATGGAGTCTTTGACAATGACACTGTGCAACTAAACCACACAAAAATTCAGAACTGATCATCACAACATCCAGTCTGTCCCTCATGGTTATCTCCCCTTGCAGTCAGGCACCTGATTGGACTCTCAGACCCTTCAGGACTGCAGGGACTACCTGGAGCAGCATAGTTACTGCCAACAGCCATATCATTTAGGACCACACTCGTTATCTGGCACAATGCACAGTGGTGACATTCAAAGCTCGCACAGCCTGATACGCACTGGTGGGAAGAAGATCCACCTCTGGCCTCATAAATGGAAAGTGTACTAGCAGTGTGGATGCTGTCAATATAGCCAACCTACACATGTCCTGGGGAGACCACCATGGACCTCCTCTGTCAGCTTTCACATCTTAATAAACATTGCCAATTTGGCCATGGGTACATGATCTGATTAACTGTCTCAAAGATTCTGTCTACTTACCAGTAAAAATTAGAAGTATTTTTCAATTTTCAACTGAAATTGAAATAAACGTCCAATTTTAGAGTATAAAGTTTTGACATTTCTGATTTTTTTTTAATTTTTGTTTCTTCAGTATGAAATTTCAAACATTCGAACATGTTGATGAATTGGTATTTGCCAGAGGAAATGCATCCAGTTGTGTACAACTGAGGTCAGTTTAACACAGACATACCTCAAGATAGCCATCACATTTCCCCTTCCTAGGCTGTCACATAACAAACGTTTTATTCAGGAAAAAAACAATTCCTTGGCCTATGGCCTTCATCACTGAGTCAGAAGTAACAGATATTATGTTATTGCCTGGTGAGCTGATCAAAATTAAGAGTAAGTGTTGTCACTGCACCCTAAATCTGAAAAAAAGACAGTGAAGGCAGCAAGCGCTCTTTCAGCCAAGGACACCACAAGTGAGACTTTGCAATATATATGGATAAAATAGTGGATAACTGTACCATAATATGTTTTTTCCCCTGGATTCATTCAGTCAGGTTTTGTTTATTTTCTTTTTGTTGTTGACTGGAACAATAAAGAAGGTGGAACATATAATATGAGCCTGAGGGGTACAGTAATAAACCCACAGTTATTAATGATCTGTCCTGGTTCTAGCAATGAGACCCTGACAGCTGTCAGGTTTCAGACACATCAGACGCCTGTTGTGAAATGTAGTGAGAATATCCGAGGCCTGTTATGATTCTCAGTGTTGCATATGCTTGGCCTTGGGAAGTCTGACAAGCCCTTTGGAATTATGCATCACGCATTAATATGACAGAATTTTTATAGACAGGGAAAGATAGTCTTATCACAGGATTTGTGTCCTTCCTGGCTGTGCAGCCCTCAGCTTTATGGTGATCATGTTTTTGCACACTCTTGCAGTGGGACACTGGGGCTACCTCCAGGATCCAAATTTAGGGTATTTATGATCCATTCAGCCAAAATATAAGGACATTATCTACCCACCTCGTTGGAATGCAGTATGAGAGCACAAGGAGTGCATAAACAAGTATCAAAGGACCTGATTCTGCAAAATGTTCCTTGTCTGTGGAAAGTAGCAAGTACCTTAAATTTCCATTTATTTCAAAATTGCTTAAGCAGCAGGCTCCTGTCTCATGCAGGATACACCAGGATGAGCATGAGAAGTAAACGGGTTCTTTAGTTCACGCTGCAGGAAACTATGCGGTAGACCTTGAAGCAAGCACATGCATACTTTCAAATGGTTAGAAAAAAAGCAGAACTGTGCTTCAGAATGATGTAACAGTAGGATCATTTCTCCTTGGAATATATTTTGGGCACATTTGGGATTGGTAAGGAGATATGGTAATTCAAATCCCAGCCAAGCCATCACATTGATCAAGGGCCAAATTCTAAAGTTCATTCTTAATATCCTGCCTCAGGGAGGGTTGAGAGAAATGGAGAGAGTAGAATTTGATATACTGTAACTAAGAAATACATGCACTAAACCACTAGAATTCAGAGAAGCAGAGTTTCTACATACTATGACAGAGGCAGCCAACAGTTCCCTCTCATCACTGATGTCTCTGTATTTTGATCATGCCAGGCATTGCAGACTGCACTCCCCGCTTCCAATATCAATTCTTGTGACTACTGTTCTCTGTTCATTGTTCTCTTCTAGGTCCCAAAACACAGAAAGGCAAGTCCTTCCACCATGCTAATGCAACAGTGAACCGATACAGACAACAAAATCAGCAAGGACAGACCTGAAAATGAGTATCCAGTCTGGGGAAGCACTCTACCTGAAGACTTGCTACGAAACTTGTTGTTCAACTGATGGAACAAGTTATTAGTGGGGCAGGGTTCCTGGCACAGTCACATATCTGGTTCAGCTCATAATGAAGGCCACTTTTAATGCTTGCTGCATATACTGCGTGCCTATAAGGGCTGCCAGGAAAACAAATACAATTTTAGTCATAAGATTCTCAAAATACTCCTTGCTGTTGCGAATCTGTCCATGATGAAATCCCTGATGAAAGACCAAACTGCAAGTTTGGTAAAAAGCTCAGAGCAATATCAATATTTTTAAATAATCCACAGAAAATATCTATTTTTAAATAATCCATTGAAACAAGAATTTTTTTTTCTTATCGCTGTACTTTCAACCAAAGCATTGCAGCAATAGGTTGATAACTGAAGACTTGAAGGTGACAATGAAAAATCTAAATGCAATTTTGTCCTGTGTACAGGATATTATAAGACTTATATATATAAGTCTATTCAGGCAAAAGTGAGACAAAACTAGATTTCCCTGTGCTGGGCAAGTACCTTTGCCATAGAGCTGCTGGATAAACTTTCTTCTCAAATGTCCTGCGCAGAGTCCAGTACTTGAGCTTAGATATGCTCCCAGCTAAGCAAGGCGGTGAGACAGGAGAAGAACCCCTAATCTGAAGAACCCCAAAGAAGGAACAGGTATAAAGAAAACTGTAAGGTCTTGTCATGACTGGGATGCTTCATGATATGAGGAGTTCCGTTAAAGCGTAAATACTTTCAAGAAATCCACAAAGAGTTAGACACACTCAAGGTTATGTAGAAGTTCACTGATATTTCTGATACTTAAATTTTGCACTGTTAACCAACAGTGCCGCGCAACTCATTCCTGAATCAACCCCTCTGTGGACTAATCATGCACCAGAGATTATAGAGAACAAGTCCCACAGACTGAAATGGGCTTGGGATGCTGATTCTCATTAGCATTTTTGAAAATTAACCCACCAGTTTTGCAAACCCTGGCCTGAGGTTTTCTGCCGGAGTTTTTTACTAGCTAATGTTGGATCACAACAATTTCTTTATGCATCAAATCAAGAGCACAAATATATGAGCATCCACTCCATTTCTGCCTCCAGATACCAAGACAAAAGCAGCAATCTTAATTAGTTAAATTAAAATAGCAAGACATATACAATCATCCTTTTTTAGACCAAACCAGCTCCTAAAATGACAACTGATGCAAAAATAATTAAACCAAGACAGATATGGGGGAGGAAAAGGAGAAATAATGTATTTAGAATTTGAACAGAAGTAATTAGGTTTGGCAGGTTATTTATTTATGTAAATTTAAAAATTAGCTGTAGCAGGCACAGACAGCAGATACAAATGCCTGCTTTGCTCCCTACTCACAACAAAAGAAGAAGAAAAAGGTTATTGCAAAATAGCCCACTGGATTTCAAAGTATGTATACTTCCTCAGAGGCTACATAAGAGAATGTTTTCCATAATGAAATATCCCTGGCCAGCGACAGACAGAAGATAGCATGCCAAGAGATAATCCTAGTAATCTTAAAGTTTAGGGGGTTTTTTGGTTGGGTTTTGGTTTTGTTTTTTTACCAGAGACACTTGCCTGGATTTCATTTATTGTAGCAGGTTTTCAGTTCTTGAATTGCCACTGCACTATACATTGTGTTCTCAAAATTTCCTACAGTACAGAAAATAAACTGAAGTGTGACTCAGTAATATAGCTCAGTGACTGGATTAGTACTGCTATCTGGAGAAAAATAGATGGTTTTAAGGCACTTCATTTTAAGGTTTAATGATGCTATAGTCTTATTCTTATACCTCCCACCCCTTTGATTAATGTGTCCTCTGGAGACATCAGTGATGACAAAATGAGAAAATTATTTAACTTGGTATCAAGTGCTGCTTTTTGTATGTTTACAGAGGCACAGTATCATTTTAGCCAACATTAATAAGCAAAACTGGAGAGGCTGTTGTTAAACCATAACACAATCATTTTGCGGTTTGTAACATACCATTCACTGGCTTTCTTCAGCCTTTCTTCCCATCTTTCTTCCCCTATACGTGAAGACCTTTGCACACCACCACCATCAGAAGGCATTGTGATCCTCTGTACAGAGGTTAAGGCACCATCTCCTATGACTGAGGCAGGGTCAAATACCAAGGATGATCCTGTCCCTTTTTCAACAGATGGTGCCTTTGTCCTCAGGCTCCCCTGTTTGACTATCCATTAAGCTCCAAATTTAGTTTTGAGTAGCAGTCTTCTAGTACCTCCAGGTTGACAAAGATTAAAACAGAACTGTTTGAGTAGCACCTTCAGACAGACTCAAGGACTCCAGTTCTCCTTTAAGCACCACAGTCTGGTAGGGGATACAGCCTGTCACCTCAGCACCTCCATTTCCTGATTTGCAGACTTACAAAACATGCATGCTGCAAGGCATGCTTAACATCTGCTCTCCCCAGGGAGATCAGCAGCCCAAAGGCAAAGCTCTAAGTACAAGGTAACAAAAAAGAGTAGTTATTACTGCTATTCACATTCTCTGCCTTTGACCCAGAAAGCCTTTCAACCTTTGAAGCACCCTTGAGTTGCATTTTAAGTCATTGCAGTCCACTCTTTCTGCTCAGAAGCACAAAATAACAGGCAGCAGAAGGACTATAAATTGCTTTATGGATGCTATAAATACAAATAACCCTCACCCATAAAGTTACATTGGCATTACAAAGATCTAGTCATTTATTTAATGCATGGCACAGCCACTCTGCAGCACTTGGAGGAGGCGGATGATCATGCTGTCACAGAGATTCCATCTTTAGTATGTGAAATGTCCCTCTGACTCACATAACATGTGAGTGAAAAAAATGCTATGAATGCAAGCACCTGCAGTACACAATAGCCTTAGAATCGTAAGAAGTAATAGAGTACTCCTACATGTCAGCATTGAACCTGGATAGCTGCATCCCATGATTTATATCCTATCCGCAATAACTCCTAAAGAGAAATAGAATAATGAAGAAGAAAAACCCTGAAAGAAGTTAATTTATTAAGTCTTCCAGAGGCTTCAGCTTTACAAAGCACCAAAGATCTGACAGTCCCACTTCAGGAAGAAGCTGCAAAGCCCTGCACTTTTTCCTTCATCAGCCTTCATACCCGTGCGTGTATTCACTCAAAAAAATAGAGATGGATTTTAAACTAAATTGTACTATTAAAACACTTCTATTTTGGAATAAATCTCTGCTTTGTTACTCCATAGTCAGATTAAGATAATCCAAGACTTCTTGGTGCAACACAGAATGAGATTCCTCTTCTATTTGGAGAAAAGTGGCATAACAATTCTCAGATGAGATACATCCTGTACCTTCCTGAGAGCAACAGGGAGATATCATAAATCATACCTGTATATCTATGTTTTGAGAGTAGAAAGCAGTAAAAAGATATCTGACACTGGTTCACCTGTTAATCTGGATGCATATTCAACTCCCAGTGGCATAGTCTACATCCCCACCTTTCTAGTCCACATTCTTTTCTGACTGCAATCTATGCTTTATTTATTAATTCAAATTAGCATATTCACCACTCCTGGAAAAACTTGTCCCCAGATGACAGCACTGGATTTAAAATCTTCATGTGGAACTAATATGATGGCAAATAAATACTATTTAAATGAACATCACAATTCTTGGCCTTCAGGAACCAAGGTTACAAAAGGTAGGAATTACCTTGTTTACTCTCAGTTCTTATTTTCCCTTTACAGGACAGATTTTTCACTCTACTTTGCAATTCAGAGGAAGGTCTTTAACACTCTCTTGCAAAAGTAGCCTCTGTCTTGTGGACAGTTAGATAAAGGTCGTGGTTTAAGAGTTAGTGCTAGAAATGGTGTTACCCTAGGAGACTGAATAATAAGAGCTGTCACAAGTGAATGCTAGCTTTTTTTCACCCAAGACTGATGGCTTTGGCAAAGTGGGTGGTGTAACATTATGGCTTTAGAAGGAGATTGCCAGGCAGGATATGTGGCCCCCATATGTAATAACACGTCACTTTTAGATGGCAACAGGGAAGCCATTCTTTAAAGAAAAGACACTCTCCTTTGGTTTCCCCAATGTAAAATAGTTATTATAAGGCTTAATTATTTTGCAGTTGAAAGGAGTTGTTTAAAGAAGCTCCAAACAAAGAAATTCTGGCTCGGATTAGGAATTAGACTCCTCACTGCTATTTAGATGCTTAGGCACTTGCCAGCTCTGACTCTATACTGATATCTTGTGTTTATACAGGATGAAGCACTGTAATGCTTTTAATTAATATCATCAACTAAAAAAAGGTTTTGGTCTAACAATAAGGGCTTTAAATCAGTATTTAACTGCCTTTGTGTTATCCATCATTTTGTCTGGATTTCTCTATAGACTATATAGTGTGTAGTCAGATAAAAGTCAGACAAGACTTGAAAAAAAGTAGTTTGTAGAATTCAGATATCATGCTAATAACTTACATGATTCCTGTGGAAACTACGTTAAATCACCATTAAGGTTTTTGGGTAAATTTTATTAATACTGCCACAAAGAGCCGCACATATACATACAGCAATTCTCCTGGGACTCAGCACTGGCATATTGTAACGGCTGCTACAGTATAATAATTTGTTTGGTTTGTTGATAAATTAAACAATCATGAAAGACACCTTAATACCTATTATGACAGAAAGAAATACATCTAAAATTACATGTTTGTCCTGTAACATCACCTTCACAGCCCTAGTGATGCTCACAGCTAGTGGTACACCTGAGAAGGCCAACAAGCAGGTGCTAAGAAATCATGAGGAATACAGGTACAGGGTGTACTGCTTTGCTTCCAAACCTCCCTGAAGAGAGATAAATCAATCTACAAGCAACAGCACAGGTGTGGGTGGAGAGCACTAGCTCCTATAACGCTGCTGACTTTGGTGGAGCTTCCTGAGTTGGCCTAGGGCCAGCTGCAGCCTGTGAGAATTCAGCATCTTCACTGCTTGCTTTTATGAACAATCAAGTCCATCAAAGGTGGAGCCTTGAAAAGAGAAAATAATATTCCCACTGAAACTCTACGAGTCCTGAGCACATATACTCAGTAACTTTCTTTTAGGGGATCTTCATAAATATGTCTTGCCTGTTTTTTAAATTGTTTGAAGTTATCTTTAGCCTCCAGGGAACCTAAATTAAGCAAGAATTAAAAACACCCTGACACTAAAAAGAGTCCTTTTAAAATCAGTAAAACTAAGCAATGAGAGAACTGCCCAAAACAATTCAGAGTGAATCATTTAACTGGGTTCCCAAAATGAAGAACTGCCTAATTAACTACTTATTCCCACTTGTGAATAAACAAACAACTTCAACATTTAAAGAGGCAGCACAAGGAATACAGACTGGGAGATACAGTGTACCCTAAATTCCTGTGGCTAAGATAGTCCTGTGGCTGATGAAGTTACTAACTAAAAGGTGAGTATGGACAGTAAGTGGCATCCAGGTATCTAATGCATTTCATGGTTCTTGCCTCTGATTTGCTAGAGTGCTCATTCAGTATTCAGTGCTTATTCAATATTCAGTCATGAATATTCTCCTAGTACAGTTTCCATAGTCCTTCCTTGAAACCTGTCATTCAACAACTCTTCTGTGAAATTACTGAGAGTCTTCAATCAAGGCATTCTGAAAGTAAAATAAACCCATTTTTTCATTAATCAGGTAATTTGCTTTGCATCACCTAGAAAGATAGGACCACTTTCTCAGGTAGAATTCAGCTGCCATAACCAAGAAACCATGCTTTCTTTTCCTGCTGTCTCCTCTCCCATTTGCCAGCCACCTCCCAGGGTCTTCAAGGTTTTACAAAGAAAACCTCTATTATACAATGTTGTGTTCTGAATGAGACAGAAACCTTACTACAAAAAAAGTGTTTAGTATCATGTCTCTGGTGCTGAAATGCATCTAACCACAGGGAATTAACTGCATGGGCAACTTTGATTACCTCACTCTCCAGTTGCTTATTGATTGCCAGGCTTCTTCAAGTGTTTGCACCTAGAGTAGACATTGCTTGGAGCATTTCAAAGTTACAATCATAGTTGAGGTTCTGATCATCTCTCACTGTGAACACAGAAATTAGCTGCAAATTTCTAGGCAGAATCTGTAGAAGAGGTGGAAATATATTTCCAAAGACTTCATCATGAAGCCAAACATTAATTTCTTCCTTCAAAGCAGGATGGCATTTAAAACAACTAACCAAACTACATTTTCCCTATTCTCATTCTCAAAAACACAGAGCCATTTAGGACAACATATTCAAAAACAGTATCTGCATCAAGCTGACATTCAGCATGGGAATTGTTTGGGCCATGTTGTTAAGTCTGGCAACTGAAAAACTGGATCATTTAAATTAATTGACCTTTAAGTAATATATGGTTCTCAACCTTAACTATTGTGAAGCTGCTACAATTGGCAGTCTAATCAGGCCCACCTACAATAGCTGGAATGCTAATGTTTAATGTAAAATGGTAACAATTAATTCTCTCCTTTGCTTTCTATGTCACTATGCTTTAAACTGTTATCACGTGAATATAAAAAAATAAACAAACTTGAACATTAAGCATCAGGAAGAAAGTGAAATAGGAATCTGGGACATGAAGCCTGTATGTCCCATGTACACTACTGCAAAAGGTCAATTTGTCTCTAGGCTACCTGTACCAGCCTTTATGTAAAAAGACTGATGATTTGATGAGCAGTAACATGCTGCTGACTACAAATTATTGCTACTCCAAAGGGTGATGCCACACTTTTTATCCCACTTCTAAACAATTACACAGAGACAGCTTTCCTGGAGTGGTTTCCACTATATTTGGATCATGTTTGAGTTTTGAGGCAATTTTTAAAATGCTATCTGGTGATTTCTTTCCATCTCTACGGAACATTACCTTACTATGACCTTCTAGAGAGATCATTTGGATAAAGTAAAAAATTGAGACAGCAAGTTGGTTAGAAAAGGTTTTTAAAAGGGCTGGAAATTCAAACGAGGACTTATACCCAGGCCCTGTCAGGATCCAGATTTACACCCGAGTGTTGCTCAGTCAAACACGCATACAGCAGTTCCCACAATGTAGTTCCTGCCAGTAGTAGTGCCAGCCAGTAGTTCCTGTGGGAACTGCTCGCCTGCTAAGGGAGGAACACAGTTACTGAGAACCAAAATATGGCTGTAGGGGATAATGAAAGAGGAAGAGCTGGTCCGAAGGATGTATTGCTTTCTATGGCATGGGGTTTACTGAGCATTTAACAAGTAAGCTAAGCTCTAGTCACAAGCTGAGATCCTCAGCTCTGATCCGATGATTTTAATCTGTAAAAAGGTTCAGCACAGTGTAAAGGGATCCTAGTAGCTGTAGCTCCAGTCAGAGAAACATTTCTGTAGTACAGCTGCCTGGTGTCCTATTAAAAGACCATATGTTAGGGTTAGGCTTGGAAAAAGCTGGCTTTCAAGGCAGAAATTCAATGCTTACAAAGCAGTGCTAGAAAGCTTGCAGACAAATAAGCTGTTCTTCAGGAAGTATTTTTTATCTCCTCAAAACTGAAGAGGTAAAGAAAAAAAAAAAAGAGGGGGAAGGGAGTTTCGAAAGTAAGTGTGAATAACCCCACAGTGTTTGCCTGAGATCTATCAGCGTGTGTGTCAGCTTTATTAGCAGAAGTCACCACAATTCTTGACCTGAGTGGCAGCAGCTTTTCTACAGAGCAGCCATGGCTGCAATGCCAGTGTCTGCTGCAAGTCAGAATGGAGCTGGGCATCTCCCCACCTGAAATGCCAGGTCAAGAATTTGATGCCTGAACCCAGGCCTGCCAGGGAGGCACTGTGATCCATCTCAGTTTCACAGGCACTAATCTTCCTCCACACCTCTAGCCCAGGGAAAACTCCTTCCCATTAATATCTCTCTACTATAACAATTCATAAAACACCATCGAGACATGAAGCTCAGCAAACACCAGAAAGCTATTATGAGGGAAGTGTAACACATTAAATGTAGCTCAGGACTGTGAGGCTCTTAAATGATAGTAGCATTTGTTTTGGGACATTTGCCTGGAAATGTTAGAAGATCTTTTAATAAATGTACTAAATAAGATGCATAATTTAGCTTCTTCTCAGCAGACTACTGGCTGGCTGCCAGATCCAGTCTCAGCCTTGACTCAATGTCAGGGCTACCCGCTGGCCCAGTACAAACAGACTCATTAAAAAACGGTTGCTGCTGTGTGCTCAGGCCCTATTTCTCCCACTAATGGCTCAGTTTATGCCTCTCCCTCTTGAACAAATAGAGGAGCAGCCTCCAGAGAGGACAATATTCTCCCGTACACACATTCCACACATATGAATGCAAGCAACGTGCTGGGAGGTGAAGGAAAGCAAAGGAGAAATGGCTGCCCCCAGGCAGGAAAGGGAATACATTCAAGCTAGTTGTATCACATAATATGGATGCTGAGTGATCATGGTATTTATTAACTGTAACAGAGAAAGACTGCAGCCCAGATCAGGTCTCCATTTCCATTGTGCTAGACATACTCAGAGACAGATCCGTAGGCAGAGCCTGACATCTGAACAAGCAGCACACATAAAGCCAGGAAAAGAAAAAGTCACTAAAGAAGGTAGCTACCCAGGGACAACACTCATGTGCCTCTATTTCCAAGTCCCATTAAGCCTTGTTTCTTTTGTGGATTCAGGTGGGTTTGTGACTATTGCCAAACCTAACAGATCTTCTCAGCAGTCAATCATTTTCAGATTTGCTCTACAAAATATCCTTTCAGATTTGCTTTCTGGTTATTAGTGAAAACAGTGGTATAGGTAAAACAGGCTTTTTGACTCATTTGTGTTAGGAGAGCAAAGAAATCCCACTTCATATTCCACCTGGATCTCCGGCAATGTCTAATAACACTGTTGCATTTCTTTGACTTAAAAGCTTTTGTTTTGTTCCAAGGGCTGACAAAAGGCTGATACTTGCACTGGAGGGCACAACATCAGAGAATATTAGCAACATATATTATCAGAGGTGGCATACAACATGTAGTAGTTTAAAAGTAGATGTAAATGCAAAATGTAAAACAGTCTCAAAACACTTCTGTCTCCTCACCAAAGCTAAAAACCTGTAACAGCCCAGAATGCTTGTAGAGTTAACAGAAACATCATTGGTAACTCCTGAAATGGCCTTAAAACAAGCAAATTCAAAACTCAGGCTAAGAGAAATTAAAGGTAGTCTCCAAGCTTACCCACTGTCAAGACTGAAGTGCTACTATCAGTCACTGCTTATTATTTGTGGGAGTCATGTTCAAGTACCAGATAAATGAAGGCACTGCACACCCACATAACAAAATAAAGTACTGTTCCCACATTTAACTCAGTGGCTGTATTTCACAAGACTAGAACAGGTCCCTAGCTGTGAAGCTAGAAAAAGTCACCATCCCACCCACCTCTGGCCCAGCAAATCGTGTCTTCTTTTCTCTACCATGTCTCACCAACAGTTAGAAGCACCTGCTGTGTCTTCCCACATTGCTGCCTCTTGGAATAGCCCGTATCCCCACATTCCCTCCACTAGACTAGTTCAAAGAAAAGGCAGGCACATGAAATAAAAAGTATGTTTTATTTTTGAGAAGAGAAGCATAGTAGGCACCTCTTCTCAGGTAAGAATTCTGAAGTAGAAACCCAGATAGCCAACTCCCACCTTTCAGGCACACCCTTACATTTAGTGTTTCCTACTTACTCACTCTGAACTATGCTCCATAATCCAGACTGTGATCTGAGGTGCCTAACTTTCTTCGAGACCCTGCAAAAAATCCAGGCACCCAAACCAGGCTTCTGGGTGTTATTTATGGAGTGACACCTAGAGTCAGTGACAGAACAAAGGTACTTCTTCATGCTTAAACTCTCTTGCTCTGCCCAAGCCTGCAGTGATATTCCAGCACACTGAATTTCAGAGCTGGAGTCTTTGAATCTATCTTACAAAATTTGCATATAGCTTTGAAAAGTGCTGCAGTTTAAATCTAGTATACCTGAATCACCGCCCTATTAATTCTGCTCTGAGAGCATTACAACCCCACTGAACTAAGTTAACACCAGACTGAAAGAGCCCCTAGAGTTTTAGGTTATTTATTCTGCAACTATACAACTCACAAGCATACACTGTTTATTTACAATCAAACTTCAGATCTCTAGGTAGCCCATTAGCAATCATTTTTCATTCCTTTTCCCAGGCCCCCATTTCCTCTCTCACAGAGCTTAACCTCTGCTGAAAACATACTCCTTAATACTACTTCTGTATTTTCTTAGCATAAAAAAAAGGCCCTATTTAACTTTCAAAAGAAGCTGAATGGACACACCTGCTAATCATTAGTATCTTTCAATTACACCTGACCTTCTCCTCCTTTTAAAGGGCCTCCTTTTAGCCCCATCTAGTCTATTTAAATAAGAACCACAACATGTTATTAGGGTAATCATAGGCAATAGTTATGCAGAAGATGTTAAGACAGTTATGTAGTTTTTCTAGGTGCATTTTTGATTCAGAACATGTAATGGTAGAAAGTACAGTTATGAAGACTAATAAATCTATATGGGATGACAGACAGGTGAATATATAGCAGGGAATACATGTTCTGCAACTTCTTCACTATATATTGAAACAGCTTTGTCAGTTCTATACAGCTAAAAGAGAAAAACTTCAAAAAAGAAAAACTTCAGAACTACAGTAGTGTTTTATTAGAACTGCTTAGCTATCCCAGTGAATCCAAGAAATCTAGACAAAGTATAGTTTAAGGATGCTGTCTCTCAAAGTACACTGTTACCAACTTTTCAGATAGTCCATTTCAGTCCTATAGAACAGGCCTGCTCAGATCCTAGTCTTTGTATAATTGTGTAAATTAATTTACCCTTTTTTATATACGTGAAAATGTTCAAAACTATTATTCTGTGCAAAGAGGTATAGTTCAAATAGTTCAAATAAGTATAGTTCAAATAAGACTGTATAGTTCAAATAAGACTTTAAACTCTGTGCTGACTAGACTTCTGCCATCACGAAAGTTTGCCTGTGTACTGTCAGGTACCAGTTCTTTATTTTAAGAATACATTGTTTTCCAATTAGATGCTACACCAAAATCAATGGAGTCCTCCTTTGCAGCAAGATAGCAAAGCGATGTTCCAAAGCCTTATTGATTTTAAGAGGGCTTTGCTAGGACAGAAAGACCTACTTGTGTGAAATACGTTGTTGGAGTGGAGGCTGGAGTTTTGAAAAATGAAAGCCTAAAAGGAAACAGCTTTCCTCTAACGGTTATATGCATTTGTGAGGACTACGAAGGATGCTTTGTGGTTCGAGTATTACTGCTGCGGTTATCTTATCCCGTTTGCCACTGAGAATTACAAGCCTTATCAACACAAATGTACAGTGTTTCATAACTGGGATTTCAAAGCTGAGCATACAAAAGAAAGTCAAGCTTATCTGATGTGTGCCCAAATGTTCCCAGCTCTCAATATGCTAAACTTGCTTCCTTCACTCTCCTCCAAGGGCTGTAATTTTTGAGTCAAGTTGTAGAAAATTCCCTCTTGTCCAAGACACATCAAATTATCCACAGTGATTCTGAGTGGAAAAAATGATACTTCTGCTGTGCCAGCATCTGGAAAGCAGCCTGATTGGCAAGACTAAAGAGCAGTCTTTCTAATTGCATGTTCAAACATTTTAACTCTGCCCTTCCATATGGAGTAATCATTCGGTTAAGAACAAACAGCAAAAATTCCCCATTACAGAGGTGTTAGAAAGATCACCCTTTACCAATGTTAGGATGTCCAGGGTAAAAATTGCATAGGTTTGGAAGCCTGTAGTGTTACAAAGCTTTCAGATTCAGAGAGGCTGGGTTCAAACAAGAAGAAACATATATCGCAACGCTGAACAAATTATTTAATATGCTATATGTGCTTGCACTGATTAGCTGAATAGACTGAGCAGTTCCAGTGAACATAATGTTATGTACTCAAGTATTCACAGAAATAATTCACAGCCACAAAACCTATTAAGTCTTTTTCATTACAAGGGCATCCTGGGACAAGTCCAAAGAGGAGAGACCAACAGCAAGGCGCTTTATTTTGACAAATACTATAGCATAGTCATAGGAAATTCAGAGTTGTATAGCATAAATATCTCTCAGCATACCCTAGTCTCTGATTAGTAGGAAATGAATGACAGCAGTGGAGCTACTCAGTCTAATTATCAGTTTTGCTGCATTTCTAATAAGCTCTTAAAATCTAATTTTGGAAGCAGGAGTTTTGTCTCCTGCAGGGAAAGGTTGATAGAAATGAGCAAGATTACAGTTTGTCAAGCCTGGTCATTTCTCTGGCAGGTAAGTTCTCAGTGAATCGATAGGTGAGGGGCAGAGCAGGACTTGTGTAAAGTCTAATCCATTTTACCACTACTATTCTACACTTTTCTAGGGACGCAAATCATTTCCACATTTAGACATGGCCCTGCCAATTCCAAGCTCCCCTGCTAAGGTTGGGGTTTTAATGAGAATGACTCCATGATTTTATGCGTGCCTGTCTATTAGGAGATAGACTGACTATCAACTAATTTCAGACAGCCACTGTAACGGTTTTCAGCCATGAGTGTGTTGTGAGGATCAGAGCTTGCGACTTAGATGATACCAAATCAATGTTTCATTAAGCTACAGGAACCATTCAGTCACTATTTTAAGTACGCACTCATAATTACACTTGCTGTAGCAACAGGAATTAGGCTTTTGGCTGCTCTCAGCTCCAGCTTCCCTTCCCTCAGGCTCTACTTTCTTTATTGCTATGCTAGCAAGAAAAAGCATCAGGCTCTCTTCTCTGGCCAGTTAGGAGTCTTGGGAAGGTGTGTCTGGGGACACAAACCAGTTAATGATTCCTGATACAAACTAATTTCTGAAGGCTATTTGCAAAAGTGATTCACTATTAAAAGTGGTAATTTATGACAGGGACAGCTGGGATTCCATGACCAAAGGGGAGGTCAGGTGGCTGGCTCTTTCCAGCACATACATATCTTCTTTGGCTTATTAGATCATAGGAGATGAGTGAACGAGCTGTCAGATTAAAGCTCTGTGACTGTTATTCAAATTCAAGTAAGGCATGGCAAGGAAGGGAAGGGAGTAGGGAAGTCTTCAAAACCTCCCCTTTCTTTTTCCCTGCTTTCTCTCTCATGTTCTGTAAAGCTGTCCAGCCCACAAGGCAGGGTTTGAGATGGGGTTAAGGAGAATGGGAGAAGAGGAGAAAGAACCTACAAGTCAGTGCAGGCCATTTATCACTCTAAATCGGCAACTCATGGGAAGCTCTGAATTTTTAAGTATTAATGGAGAAAGAGTGAAAAAACGTATGCAGTAGGTAGTTTACATTGCTAAAGGCAATTCTCAAAAGGAATGACATTAGAGTAATAAGAGAATAAACCTGACTAGAACAAGTATGACTAATTCGTGACATTCACTGAGGAACATTTTCATTGGCACTTGTTCATGTTGCCTCCTTTCAGGGAAGAACCTTACTCATGGCTTCACTGTGTGCAAGAGACAAGGGCTGTGCCAGGCTGTCCTTGATGTCTTACTGTAAGTGGCAGTTTTGGATGAAAGACATAGTCAGACCGCAGAACTCTGATGAAATATGAACTCAGGTGTAAGTTAGACTAAATACATTTTCCCCACTGATGAAAGTAATTACCTCTTACATATAATTAAAAGTGACTAGGGAGAGGGATTTCAACCCAGAAAAAATACTGAGATTACAAAATATTTTCTCTTCCAAAATATTTCAGTTTGGTAATTGCAAGTTATCTTTTTTTGGTACTTTACTATAATGGAAATTTATGAGTGCAATACACATTTAAAAAGTAAAATGGAAACCTTTTCATCTGAAAATACTGAATGAGTTATTTAAAGTTTATACCTATTTTTAGAAACGAAGGAACCAGAACAGACAATTTCCTCCTTTTCAGTCTCAACGAACTGCTGTTTTAAGAATGTCTCCACTCTTTCAGGTACAGGGCAGAAGCATGGATAGACAGCCGAAGACTTCAAACCATCTCAAGAAAACATTTTAAAAACCCATCATGATGATGGGTGCCTCCCACAGGGAGGCAGAGAGCATATATAGGAGTATCTTTCCTTCCTTTAGCACACTGCCATTTTGAGGTCAATGTCAGTTACTCGGTGTTGCTATGGGGTCAGTCTGTACCTTGTGGGGCTCAAGAGCTAATTACCTTTATATATCCTCTTGCTATATTTTTGTAGCCCTGAGAAGCTATGTGATTACTTCCTCTTTGTTCTTCTGTTCCATGTAGAGCAATCTACAGGGATGCATTTGATTCTCTCTCTCCTGGTGGGATTAAAGAGTCTGATGTCTCCAGTCCACAGACAATAGCAAAAGGGAAGCTGTAGCAAAGATTCTTGGTGAGGAGAACCTGTTGGACTACTGAAAATTATTTTTTCATTTCATATGGGTTTTTTTTCCTGTGGCCACTACATCTGGAAGCAGAGGTGTGTCAGTTCCTAAGCCATGTTGCTATGGTAACTTCTAAAACAGCCTTGTTGTCTAATTATGCTGCCTCTGAAAAATTCAGACTTTTAGGTGCTACCCTGAATCAAAGTTCCAAATCATTCAGGCTTCACCTTTGGCTAATTTCATCCTTTCAAAGAAATGAAAGCACATTGGTATTATTTTATTTAGTCTTCTAAAGTTGTAGAAAGCTAAAGCACTGTGATGCTTTGATGATACTAAAAGCTTTGAAGTTCTTGTTTCCCATTACTGCTGTCTTCCCTTCACTCCATCCTCACAGCCCAACTAGCTGTTGTACATTTCACTTTGAAAAACAGCAATGACTGAGGAGCACAAGCACCAGCTGACAACTTCTCTTAACAGGAACTGAAAGGGATATGGAACCAGGGCAGAAGAGAAAGTGATAATTAGCTATTTTTCAGCCTGTTCTAGACTTGCAGCATATGTAAAAATAAAGTGTGGCTACACAGGAAAGCTCCCTACCTCTCTTCTCCTCTTTTGTAATCATACAGCTTTTCCCAGAATTTGGAAGTATTAATGAAACACTTACTTACAAAATCTAAACTAAGCTGGGAAATAACAATTGTGAGCAGCACTAAAAAAAAACAAAGTAGGTAAATAACTTGGGAATCAAAAATTAAAGGGAAGTCTGATGAAACATGAGGATGAAAATCCTATATTTACCCTCTACGTTTTGCATTAGTTTGTTCTAGAAGATATTGGCTAGTAGTTCAGGTATTTATCTTTGCTTTTCTGAATATCTGCATTTGATCATTCTTCTGACATATCTAAGAAGGGGATAGTGGTGTTAAAGTCATCCCAGTTATTCCTTTTTTAGAAGTCTGGTTCCCATTGGGAATCCAGAACTTCATTTTTAAGTACCTGCCTCTCTTTAAACATTACATTTGGGGCTCTGGGTGCTCAGTGTGGTCAATCACATGCCAAACAGGACAGCCATTCAAAAATCAACTCTTCTCCCATTTGACATGAAAACTGTTCATAATTCTGAGGATTCCTGTTCTCTCTGTTTACATTAAGCATGCCCAAGAATGCCCACCAAAGTCAAACACTAAAGTGATGCCTACCTCCTGAAGCCTGATCAGACTTAGTGGCAATCTGTTAATTTCACTCATGGCCAATGCATTTTTATGCATGAAGAGAAGAACGTCAGATGCCTCGGGAATTGAGAAGCAGAATACTTATGGAGTTCAGAGACTTCTGACATTGAATGGCAGTTGAACAGGGTTTTCAGGATTGCAAGTTTGAGCTTCAGTGTAGGATCTTAAATTTCACTTTGATGCCTAAATCCTATTCTAACATTGATATCTGAAAATAAAATTTTCTATCCACAAAATAGTGGATAGCAAACAGATGCTATAAGGATGGCAGCACTAAATTTAGTAAATGGGGGACGGAATAGAAGTAGCTATGATATCTTTGTTTAGAACCACTTCTGTCTGAACAGCCAAATTGATTAATGTATTTCTCAGGTGAGCTGGAAGGAAGAAAAGTATGCACCTAAAACACAAATTAATCAGCATTGCACCACAGTTCTCTATGCTGTATTGATTAATTATACTATATAACTGATGCAGATTTAATCACTCTATCTGATGGATTTTGGTAGGGATGGCAGTACTGAAAAGCTGCATTTTACAAAATGTATGAATGTTCTACAATCACTTAAACTGTTAAAAAGATTCCACGGGATGCTTTTTCTGACAGATCTTGGGAAAAGTCTTCACAATATTAGCAAGTTTGTGTGCGTGTCCTCATTGATTTATTTCAATGCAGTATTTTCAGTGGGTTTAGTTACGAGTTGTTAGTATTACAACTGGTAAGTTAAAAAATACTGTGAGATATCTCCTAAGAAAGAAAGAGATCTTTGCTTAGATCTGTCAAATTGTTGACCTTAATTCACTATAAAATTTATTTTATTCCAGACTGTTTGAGAAAATAAAACTTTTCAACAAAAGCCACTTGAAAATCCTAAGATTTTCTTGTGCCTTTTATGAACGTCCAGGCTTCTTTACAGGATGTCATCTTCGGAACCCCATACAGCGGTCCATAAAATGAACTGTTACTTGAAAGTTAATTTCAGTTTCATTTGCCATGCAATTAGTGCTTTTTCAGACACTAAATCAAAATTAATGCTTTGGTATTTTACTAGGAACTCCCCACCTAGACAGTCAGCAGTCTATAGGGCTGCTCGTTAGTGAATTAGACAAAGGGATAAGATGAAAGGGAGGTAATGCAAGTTGTATCAGGATCTTTGCTTAAATAAGATTTGTAATGATTTTGATTAACATAAACAACAAACAAAAAAGACCATGGACAGTTCAGTCAGCAAAATAATGAGATTAATCTGAATTCTATACCATTCCAAGTATCTCCACCTGTGAAAAATGCTACACACCGAAAGGAGCACAGCAAAATCCTTTTCTAGATCTGCATGGTAGTTCTCAGGTCTTTTACTTTGTTCTCCTTCCAGTCTAATTCACTACTCTGTACGCAGTTTTTTGATAGAGGAGCAGGAGTTCTAAGTTAACTTTCAATAATTTATCATTTTTACAGATTGGTCCATTTTTTCTCTTATATCCAACAAATCCATGACTATTTGGTTGGTACCAAGTAGCACAATAGTCATTTGTTGCTTCACAACAACATGTTTAGTTCAGTTCCTCCTGCTTTAGCAAATCAATTCTGCATCACTTGAACTCAAATTCTGCTTCCTATCTAACAGGGATTTAAGAAGCAAACACCTTTTTTTATCAAATAAAACCAGCGATGGTGATGGGCTTGCATTTAAACATACACATTCTCTCCAGTTGTGCCTTTAGAAAATATCCTAAACAAAGGGAGTTTAGAATATCAGATACATTCAAGAGCAATGAAAATTCCTAGCCTGTTTGTTCAAACCTTTTTTCTGGTCTCTGACTGGCTGAGAAAGCTTCTCATTATACTACTGAGTAATGAGAGAGTCTTCAAAACAGTTCCTAAACTACAGTCTGAAGGTGGCAAGCTGCAATAAATTTCACTGAATAGCTGAAAATGAGCCCCTAATGATTTGTAAATTTATTTTCCCATAGTAGGCTCTGTCTTTATTTGCAGCCACTGAATACAATCTGCAGTTGTGGCAGCTGAAATGAAAAACAGGAATGTAGGAAAGGAAAGGATGTATATGCAGAAGTTTTGTATTATAGAGCAAGGAGTTAATAGCTTCTTTCTCTGCTGTTTCAGTGAAATTACATTGAGGATACAACATTTAGTCCTGGACTGCTTACTAACACAAAAGAACTGAGAGAACAAAAGGAACCTAGGAAAAAATGAAAACTAAACATATGGAGAGACTGATTTAAAGACAATGATACGATGAATGGACTAGTATCTGTGTTAGAATTCTTGGAACTACTTAATTATGTATCAGTCACAGGCAAAAATGCTTCAAAGAATATGCTGACAAGTCCTCCTTTTTTCCCCATTTCTGACTTGACAAGCAGATCATGATTTTGTTGAATTAATTTGCTATTCAAACTTATTTCCTAGATAAATTTAGTGGCTCATCCACAAGTACTTAGCTGTAAGGATTTGTTATTTGAAATTCCAGCTGCGCTGTTCAGATTTGATAGGCTACAGCAAACACATGGCATGTGTTTGTTCCTGAGAGGATGCATGTAACATCTCTGCTGGCAAGCTTGCCTACTAGAATATTTTTGGAAGGCAGGCACAAAAGGGACGATAACAGTAACAGAACATTGTGTTCAGACATGCAGGGCATGTTTTCAGGGGATGGTTCTATTTCAGGACCCCATCTTCAAGAAAAAAAATCTTTTAGGTCAGGGGAGTGTCAGCCAGCCAGCACACTACAGACAGAAGGATCTGAATGCTAACCTGCTAACAGTAGAAAGGCCCATATGGCCATGATGTAAAGCATAACAGGTACTGGTCATCGAGTTATAGGCCATATGGCAACTGAAGTTGATGAGAGACAGTACATGAGAATCAATAATAAACACTAAATGTATTGGGATAAGGACTCATTTGCAGAATAGAAATACAAAGTGAAATTAAGCAAAGGAAAACTAAACAAGATAGCAGGAAGAGTGTACAAACGTGCTATGTATTGGGCGATGGAATTAGCATTTTGACGAAAAAAGTGAAAGTGCCATCACTTCAGAAACTAAGAGTGGAAAATACCCCTGTTTTCATCATTGTGAGAGAGATGGGCAAGAGATAATGACATATCTTTGTACCAGATTTGCAATCAAATATACAGAGGAATCAATATTTACAGGGTTTGTTTTCAGGCTCCTTCTCCACCCTTGTTACAGAGAGAGTGGAATCTGCATGCAGTGAGCACATCTAAATGACTTGCAGCTCATTTCCATTTAGAATGTCTGTTTAAATACTGATTTGACCTCTAGCTGTCTTTGGTGTTGGGTAATACATGTAAAATGGTCACAAAGAATTGTGTATGAAGCACCAGTTGAAAGGAACATACTGTACCTTCTTGACTTTTTTTGCCTGCTTGTTTTATTTTCTCCTTCAGGATGCCAAAGGGAGAGAGGATATAGGCAACAAATCAATAAGGCAAAGAAGAATCAGGATATTTAAAGTAGAACATCAGGGAAAGGAAAGCTGGGTGCCTCTCATTTCATCATGTAAAAAATGCGCTTTATGTTGCCCTCCAGGATCCTAGAATGCAATGCTCTATTTGGTGCTCAGATACCATGCTGATGAGTTTCAAATACTTGGCTTGATAAAGTAAATAGATTCTTGAGTATCTCAGATCTAAATGAAGTTTTGTTGAAAAACTGAAGATTTACTACAAGCAAATGTGATTTGCTGTTTCTTTTTTCATTATTTATAATAAAGCTTTGGGAAACATCTTTTGTTTTCTTTAATGTTGACTTCCCCTGTGATACTGGAAACCAGAACATCACAGGAGGGAACAAGAAGTGATTATGCCCATGTACTTTGGTTTTGGTTTATTTACATTTTTAAAAACTCTCCTTACTTTAAACTCCTCCAGTGAATTTTTTTATATGAGCCATCTATCAAAGTAATATCCATTCATAACTATCTTGCAGTATCATGGTAAATATGTAACACTGTCTCTATGCTGCCCACTGCTAAATACAGTATTGTATAACATAGAAAAAAGGAGATTCTCACTTGTGTTTAGGTTCAAAATATTCCAAATGCAGTGCAGATCTCTCAGTCTTTACAATACTCCATTTCAAGTTTAGTTGAACCATAAAGGTTTTTTGCCCACAGGAATCAACACCTTCATTTAAAAGTAGAACTAAATTGCAAATTTTCTTATATGAGGCAAGTCATTAACCTTTGCCAAATCATTACCTCCAGAGATAATTAACAGTGATCTCACAGAAAACCTAACTAATAAAGCTCGCTCTTGAAAAATAGTACGAAGAACAAATGTGGTCTGCCTCCCAGCTAAGGGACTCATGTCCCTGGAGAAAGCAAGTTTCTATGGACTTAGAAGGGCAGGTGAAGCACAAGAGGATTATTTTAATCTAATGAACCCCCAAGCACTGGTGATCTTAAAATCAGCTGTGATGTTAGAGTAGACAATTTATCTTGATATCAAGTAAACTCCAGGTTACATTAATTAGGCCATAATTCAATTAAACAATAATAAAACTTTTCACCAATTAGTAACTAACCTGTCCTGAACCTGATGAAACATGAATTTACCTAGTCACATAAGAAAGTTAAAGGTTTAACATGGGAAGCCAATGCCCCTGTCTTGTCTATTGACTTCAGTGCTCACTTTACCTGATTTTCTCTCTTACTCATCTCTAAAATACATATAAAAATATTGAATTAGTTTACAGGAGGATTGTAAAGATAAATACATAAGAGTAGAGTCCACCAGGTATAGCATACCTCATGTTCTCTCACCTCCTAGCAGTTGCATGATCTTTATGAAGTTGCAGGAAATAAATCACTGTAATTTTATTGCTCTGTGTAATCCTCCTATACATTATTTATAAGAATCTAGTAATATGTCACATTGATTCATCTATAACCCTATAAATAATCAAATAAAATATAAAACTATATGTGCATCAGATTCAAGCAAATTAAAATGAATATTTACTACTGTCACAAAGGCTTAGGCAACTAATTTTTTACAATAGATTAGGAGACCTGGTTTCAGAACAGTGCCACAATAGCCTTTTTCCTCTTAATGAATTAACTCAAAGAATAGGGACTATGGTATCAAGAAAGACCAACAGCCTATCTCATTTATTGTGGTATCTTGTGCTACTGCATCTGTCAGTTCCTCAGGGGAAAAATAAGTGGAAATAAGGCCATTCATACAAGATAGTTCAATACTTCTCGTTAATTCCTCATTCTGTTATTGGACCCTTTGGGAAGCAGTATGAAACTTCTCACGTAGTCCATCTACTTGATAAATCACTGTCCTTCGTGTATTTGGAATCAGTTACATTTTGAGTCTAGGGCTGATGGCAGCAGGGGGATACAGCATCTCTTCTTAATACAGAGTGTGTAGCACAATGCTCCGAGCAGTATTAATGAGGCTAGGGAAGCAACAGTCATCCTCCGCATGGACTCATGCTTCAGTGAACCCATGTCAATAGAGAACAGCAACAGCCAGTAATACGCTGTGCATTTATAGGAAACCAGGATTGTATTTTAACATGAAGATAAGTGCTGAGGCCTCTGCCATTTCTGTTTTAAGCGGATCATCTTCAGCAGGCATGAGCAAGTCCATCTCTTGCACAATCAGAAACAGCAAACCTCATTTATAAAACCTACACAATACAAAATAATGTTCTGCTAACAACCCAAGCCTAAGAAACATGTGTTCTCCACCTTTTCTGCCACTGACTCTTCTGTCTTCAGTAAGACTATGGCATATTGTTTTTCTCCATTTTGTTCATGGCTGCCTCAGTGAGACCTTTTCTAGGTTTGGGCTTCTTTCCTCCACTTATTACAATAACAGTGAAATAGATTTCTTTATGCTGCCTTTTGTATTGTTGTGCAGTTGGGCCTGTCCAAAGATAAGTCAAAAAAAATACATGGAAGTGACTGCTTTACTACCATAACCTCTCTTGCTAACGGAACAGCAGTGACCATGAAGTCACAGCTCTATTGAATCTGTTAAAAAAACATTTGTGTAATCAATAACTGCAGAACCTTCAAGCTCCTTAAATTGGGCTGAGTAGTTTTCTGTGAGTGTTTTGCTATTTGCTATAGCTGCAAATCAGAAAAGCAGCAAAGTAGTTTGATAGATTTTTGTATTTGGTGTTATTCACATATACAAGGTCTTTAAGCTGGGGCTTACTGAACTGCTGACTAGCTAATTGTTCCGATAAGCTACATGAGATCTTTATTCCCAGACTGGATAAATGTTTACATACTTCTGGATCAAAGACTTGCATTAACAAATTTAACATTCATTTTCTTCTAAAGCTTTTGCATGTAATACCACAGTAGCTTCACATCAGTCAGTTGAATCTCTAGGAAATTCCCAGAAAGCTATGCAAGAGGTATGTGAGCGTGTGAAAAGTGAGTGCATTTGAAATGTGAGTGAATATTGGCAGAAAATATCCTGTGATATTTTGCTCTTATGCATACAGTAGAAAAGGATGTAGTCAAGAAGAGAGTGGGGTGGCACAAGAAAAAAGAAAATATCAGATGTTGGACAGTCACACTGATGGACAGAAACAGAATGTCCTGACCTTAACAAATAAGCCTAATGCTCAGATGGGAGATGCACATGTACACTGAACTCTTAAAGCTAGAGCAGAACAACTAAAGCATATTTAAAAATCCAAGAGACTGGTTCTGAAAAATTTTACCTGATGGTAACCTGTAGAGGTGGCCTCAAAACACACTGAATTTGCAACTGTTCTGAATAATGTTCCATGTCTAGCCTCTCCCAATTTTAAGTGTCCCTCCCCTATTCATCTGCCAAATTATTTTATTTTACTCTCAGAATGTGATTCAACGCTACATCAACAAGTAATACATAATTAAGAGTACAATCAATGTCAATACTGAGATATATAAACTTATTAATTATAAAGAGCAGCTAATGGTATGAATATGGAATTAGGAAGGAAATTAATACATTCTATAGGATTTAAGAGATAATTATAGAAAAACAAGGCTGGAAAGAAGGTCAAGGGGCCAGCTATTCCATGCATGATAACAATAAGAATCCCGTCATGGTCACTGTTTGGCCTCCAATGAAAAGAAGATGTTTTTCCCACTCACAAAATTTTGTAAGAATTTTTCAAGTAAACTTATAATTCCATATTGTGATGACATGAGGATCTTCAAAATTCTCGCTAGAAAGAAAAGCTAAGATTTGCTGAACTAAGAAAGATATAATTTCAGCCATTTGTTCACATTCTGATTGATTAATTATTCATTTGGAACAGACCTCCCTCAAGTTGTCCTGTTTAGCTCTGGTTAATTCCCTCATTACTAAGCCGTAATATTGAAGATGTTCATCTCTCCTTTTGATATTTTTTTCCGCAGTTTAGAACAGCTCCAACACAATAATGTGTTTGAGTCTCAGCATAAAATAAACTGATGTTTTAGGAAGTCACTAAGTATTGGAATGAATAAAATCATTGGTCTGAAACAAGTAGAGATGAGGCTTGAACATGATTTCCTTTCTTCTGTTTCCCACAAAAATTCACCCTGTACTCAGGAACACTTTTCCTAGTCTAACTTTTATCCAGCCATGTAAGTTTCTAAGTGAAAATGCATGTTTTTACCAAAGAACATTTCTCTGATTACAATGTTTCATCAAAAGCATCTTGAACTCCATTGCATCTAAGTGTTACGAGCAGTTATCAAACTTGAAGTATATCTTCCCCAAACCATCAGAACTGCTATCATCTCAGAGAAAGAACCTCCTTGAGTTTTTTAATTCAGGACCTTTTGGTGGTACTTTTCTATGTCATCTGCATAGGTATATATTTTACTCTTGTACTGTATTTTTCTATTTCTAAAAATATGCCAGTTTTTAAAGTTTTAAGGTACACAGAACTGTGTATCTGTTCTAACTAACCAGACCATCTCCGGGCTGATGTTCTCAGGAATAAACACTCAAAGTACAGTGAAAGTTGTTCTCTCTATATAGAAAAAGCTAGTATGATCTTCTTCAAAACAACTGTGAAATGACCATAAAAGAGGTTTAAGAATCAAAAAGAAATAGACAGGGGTATGTTGGAAGTAAATCACTCCAGTTTAGTAGAAACATCTGTAAAAATCCTAGCTGCCTTCCAAAGCAGCCTGTAAAAGAATCCTCCAGCAGGACCAGCATTTCTGCTCCATGCTTCTCCCTCAATTGGCTCATACTAGGCACAAGGGAGACTCAGTCCGCAGTCATGTTGTCCTTTGTGTTCCTGGCTCCACTGCCGGATGTGGCAACAGAAACAGTGACCTAAGGTTTACTCCTTAGGTTTCGGAAGGGCTTACAGAAACTTAAAGCTTATTAGGTGACAACTTCTTTCCTGGAGACATTAATTCAAACCACACACTCATATGGAATATAGTAGTTCCTGAGTCTTCCAGGAACCACCCCTACAATGAGTATAGGGTAGCTGAACTACCAGGTAGAGTCACTACATCATCAGTAGAAAATCCCATTGACTTCAGATACCTTCAGGGATATAGAGATATTTAGCAAGTTCTGAGAGCTATTGCATTCTGTCATAGGGTTCCATGTAGTTTGGTTTCAAGCAGAAAACTAAGTAAGCCTTGGGGAGTCTTTTTTCATTTCCAAGATATCTCACAATTTTGGACATCATTGGGATTTCTTTGAAAGTCCTGTATTTGTAAGTATAGAAGGTGAAGACCAGTGAAATAATAATAGAAATGCAACAAACAAAACACAAGGAAAGAAGCATGATCTGTCCTACATGCCAGACTGTAGGACACAGGCTTTTTTTTTTTTTAGAGCTAAAATGCACTGGGACATTTGGCAGCAATGGAAAAGAATGCAATAAGACAAGCACTATGCAGTGGAAATTGGAAATTAGTAGTTAGACTGCAGAAATGGATCAGCTCAATTTCTGCAGATCCAAACTTTGCATATGTTTAATTCAGCTATTAACTTTTTGTCATTTGGGCCCAGATACTTAACTTCTGGTACAGATCCAGAGAAAATTTAATTAGATATCGAATCTGACTTGATGAAATGAAATAAGCCAAGTTTTTCCAGTCCCTGAAGATTCAAGAGGAAAAACTTGGGAGACTTATAAGGGATTTTATATTTAATGCTTGCACTGCCAGCTAACCACAGGATAAAACCATCCCCCCAGCTGCTGCTGGGATGAGAAAAGATAAAATACACACGCTAATTCACCAACATCAGTGTTCCAGAGTTAACGGTCAACAGAAAAATGGTGTTGTACAAAATACAGAAACCACTGCCTCCACAGAATAACTAATTCATCCTAAACACTGCAGGTAGCAGTGCACTATCAGGAGAAGTGCACAAAGCACACGACCAACCTAAAGATAATCTCTACCCACCAAAACCATGCATCTATCAAATAGATTACTTTTTTGAAGAAACTTCTTGTTAGCACATATAATCATATTACAAGCCACATATGATCTTATCCTGGAATATATATAGAAAGTCAATCCTCAGACTATAAACTATCCTGGAAGAAGGTCATAACTTGAATCCCTCTTTGAAATTCCCTTTTCTCCTCTTAAAATAAAGCTCTTCCTTTTCAAAATGCTCAGAAACAAATTTCTGTACACCCACACAAACCGGAACAGAGTCAGACTGTGCCTAAGCAACAAATGCAACATCTTCCAATGCATTTCTCGCACCCACAACAAAGTATGTTCACCTCGCCCCCATCTCAAAGGTCTCCTGGAATGTAACCCACTTCCTTCAGTGCATTACATGCCATCATAGAAGCTCTGTGGATGAAATCAAACAACTGCTTATACAACAGAGTAAACTTTCTCAGAGCAATCAGTAAGTCAGAAATATCCATTTACAAGGAGGATAATACTCTTCACAAACCAGTCATCTCATTGACCTGTCAATCTCTGACCTTTCAGCCCAGATCTACAACAGAAATCTACAAAACACCCTCAAAAGACAAGACTGGGAACAAAAAATCGTGACTACTGGTACACGCATGCCATGGTTTTAAATCACGGTTTTAAACCCTGATTATCGGGGTCCATTTCCAGATACAGGTGATACCGTACAAACTGATGTGGAAAACTGAGCTAGTTCCATCCTGATATTAGAGTGACAGGATATCATGTTTATCATCTACAACAAAGGTATCATCGTCTCAAACAAATGCTCCTAAGTTGAGGGACCTAGACAGCTTTCAGTACCCAACAGTTTTCAGGGAGCAGCAAGGGCCAGCTGCTCCACAAGGGAAGGTGAGCCAGCAGCCAAGCGTGATAATGAAGTATGTGGGAGCAGTGACCTAACCAGCAAGGAGGCAGGATGCAGAGCAGCAATTTCAGGTCAGAAGAGACAGTGATCAAGAGACTGACCAGGGTCAGACACAGTGCAGTGACCACCCAGCAAGTATGCAGCCGTGAGGCAGGCCCAAGGCCAAGCCAGGAAGCCAAACCAGCAGGTCCAGGTCAGATTCATGGAGAGAGACTGGGCACAGACATAGCTGCTTCACAGTTGTGGTGTGGCACAGGCAGGGGCAGCACTAATGCCTCAGCTAAAAGCAGCTCCCAAGGGAAAGGAGGGGCAGGCCCTCACTTCTAGGTCTATTCACAACAGCTCTTATCAGCAAAGGAGCTGATCTTGGACTCAGCTGGCTGAACTCTATACCTTCACTAACGACTCCTAGAAGGGGGATGCTCTCCAGGACCTGACAACAGTCTTACCAGAATCAGTGCGAAGTGCTTTCTAAACTGTAAATGCCAATTGGTAACCATTTCTGAGAGCTGGAGAAATGTCAAAGGATGGAGAACTGCAACTAAAATCTCAATAATCAGACAGGGAAATCTTGACCAGAAAGCTTCAGACATCCTCGGCGAAACACTATGATGTAAAAATTTCTGAACAGAAATGTGGAGTGTTTCAGGGAGGACAGACAGAATTTTCTAGATAAAACTTCTGCTTCCTGTTTTACTAGGTTGGTTGTTTAAAGGCAAATTAATTGATACAGTATATTTGGATTTTTCCACAGCACTTGATTTAGCATTGTAAGAAATTTTGATTTAATGTTTTATTCTCTAAACCTCCCTTTCTTACAATTTAAACTTAACATCGTAAAGTCTTGCATGTGCACTTAAATAATCTTAAAGAAACAAATATAAGAAAAAAATCTTACCCCAAGACAGCTGGATTTGCCTTTGATACCTTTAAGAGAAAGAAATGCAAAAATGCACTTAGTGGAGAAGACAGGCATACATGAAGCACCTCAACTAAAGCTCTTTGGTTAAAAATAAAAAAAGGATTTTTTGTTCCTTCTTTTTGAAAGATGATCCATTTTCCTTTTTCACTTTCATTTATTTCACAGTTTTTCAGATGGACATATGATATAGTCACTTCAGTGTCACTCTTTCTTATTTTAACACAAACTACAGTCTGGCAGGTGCTCATCACAGGCATGCAATAGAGACATTCATTTTCAGAGCACTCCTTTGAGACATTCAGACTGCAGCCGTGTACAGTACAATATCATAATATCTCGTGTGCATATTTTACCACTCAGGAAGGCTACAATTCAAGCTAATAAGAGCAGTTGCAGTAAATATTTTGCAGTAAACACATTTCCAGAGTAGGAGATGGATAGCACTGTTGAGTGAGAAAGAGGTAAATAAAAAGCCATGCTCATTCAATCAATAAATGAGGTCATGCAGGGGAGTTAAGCTGTGTCTCACCAGTGATCTACCTAGTTCAATATCCTGCTTCTGGAAAGAGCCCACACTTAGTACTTAAAGAGAATGAAAAGCTATTGACAGAGCCCATCATTATATGACAGAAGATTCCTGTCCGACCTGTATAAACAACATACTTACAGACGCATACTGATCTCAGCATGAGTGAAGGGCAAGGTTCAAAATGCTTCAGGAGTTACTTATTCCAACTGAATGACATGGTTCTACTGTCTGCTTTCTCTTCCTACCATTTTTCAAATACTTATGAGCTCATTATATAAGGCATTGCAGCAAATGACTGCAGGTCCTACCGAAAAAAGAAGTGAATGTCAGCAACCAGAAACTCTTAAAGGCTAGTCCCTCTTCTCTGCTTTTAGCCATATTGCTCTTGGCACGCAAGTTAGCACACTCTAAACTGCAAGCTTGGTCTTGTCAACATATCAAACTAGAGTGCTAATCATTAATAACTCATTCTGAAATAATATTGACAGCTGCTTTGCTTTATTATCAATGCCATCTGTGCCCAGCTCCCCATCGTCTCCTTTCTACTACTCCTAAGCTTGCACTCTAAATGTTTTTCAGGCTAAAACAAGCAGAATGGAAATAACAGCTTGAGCTTCTTGAGAAGTATCACCAGCCAACTTAGGGAGCCCAGAAGAGAAGGAATAATATGACTGTAGAGTCTCACTGAGTTTTCAGTATAAGTCAGCTTTATGAATAACATGCTGCCAGATGCCATTTCCTAGTAGTGATCACCTCTGCTGTTTCCAAAGACCAATGTCATACATGTAAGATGATCAACTGGTCTTACTCTATTTTGAGCAGCATTAAAGCCTCAATAAGACTGATTAGCAGATAACAGTGTCTGTAGCATTTCTGAGACTCCTTATTATAGTAATAATACTATTGCTTTGATCACAAACTTCCCTCACTTACCCAAGACTGAAGTGAACAAATATTATAAAAAGGTAGCTCCCAGTCTTCTGCTGTGCCACTTGAAGATTTTTCATTTGTGAGTTTCCAAGGTGTTTGCACTTCAGTACGGAATTGATAATGAGAAAAACACTTGTCCTTGCTAACTAAACTGCATTCCTGAACAAATGAAAAACTTCAGCCTTCAGAGGTAAATTTAGCATAACTCATCAAAGGCAAGTCAATTTTAAACAGCGACCTAACTAGCAAAATTATTTTAAAAATTCTAAAGAAAAAGGACTGAGAGTGTTCATTCAAGCCCCTCTTACGGATCAGCTCGATTGCGATGAAAATACTGAGATAAAATGTATAAATAGACAGATATTTGACTGCTCTGTGCTAACATTTTTGGAAGAAGAAGGGAAAAACAAAGATTTTCAAAAAAGCTATAGAAAAACTTTTAAGTCTGGATGGCTATTTGAAGTACATGCGTTTTTGATTTTTCAATACTGTTATTTTGGGCAGAGGTGGAACAAGCCCAGAGGTCTACCGTTTCCCTTGAAAAAGAAAACGGTCTTGTTTCTAAGTGAATTTGATCACTTGCAATTTTTTTAATTCAGAGGAAAGAAAATTATAAATTGTGCTTTCTTCTTATGAGCTCATTTTGAATGCAAAAATTCAAATGCAAATTCGGTCCAAAGCAGAAAGGTCTGGAACAGATGGCAGAAAGTCTTCTGAATGTCAATTGAAAAGAGGCTGTCAGTGGCAGTCAAGGATACCTTCAGCAAACAACAAAGGAAAAACTCTACAACGAAGGAAGAATTTAGGTAGCTTGTTAAGAGCACTTGTCAGGAAAAGAAGGGAGCGAGTGCTTCCTGGCTGAAGAAGATACATTTCTAATGATCCAAGGAAGGGACTTGGAGCTCAGAAAGCTTGTCTGCTTTTCCCAACCTCATCACTGATCTAATAAAATACACTATCTCTGCAGAACTTGCCTCTATTATATATTTAGAAATCATAGGTTCAGCAACCTCATTACTACCACGCAAGAGACACAATTCAGCATGAGGAGAAAGGCTTCAGAAGGATGATTAGAGGCTGTCACTTCAAGGTAAGGGTTTGGCAAGCCTATGGTGGCCAGGCTGAAAAAGATTATGAAGGACAGGAACTACTGCAAGTTCAGTGTATGCAATTATCTCACATAGACGACTGGCCAGGGCTGATAACATGCTGGCAAATCCAGCATGGAAATTTTTTTTAGCTGGAGTAGTGGAGGTTGGCATCTGTGGTCTTCAGCTCTTAATGAATGACCACGATTTCTGTTTAGTTAGTGTATTGTTCATTGTGCTTCCTCAGCACACTTGACCCTTGATTGTATCCATTAGTAGTCAGAAAGAAAACCAATCCCAGTAACCCTGCCCCCTGTGGTATCACCCAACCTCAATAGAAACAGGACCTGCTAGAGGGATATAATGCTTTGAAAACTGGATTTTGTGTCTCCACCCATCTGTAACAAGACTAAATCCTGCAAAATCAGTGTCTGTTTCATGTTACCCAGGCTCTCTGGACCACAATAGGAGACATAATAAAGAGAGGACACACAAGGAGAAGCCAGGCTGACAAGAGCTAACAGCCTACCAGGGCACAAAGCATGCCCAGAACTACTCCCCTCCAACCTCGATTCGGGATTCTGCAGGAGACTGCAGCTGCTTGTGAACAGCATGAGACCTGACAGGTCCGCTTTGAAAAAGGAGTAGAAGAAAGGCTCTTTTTCGTTTGGTCATTACTCTGTTGAGCTGTAAAACACCACTTCCCTAGATCATGTTTTCAATACTACACACAAAGTCATTGATAGTTCCTGTTAGTTTTTATAGGTTAAGCACAGAGAACATTTGATCTTATCTCTCAATTCTCCATCCCTTTTTGCCATTCATAGCATTAAAAAATTTAAAAGCCAGCTCAGTCTTTCTCCAGTAACTAAAAGCAAGAAAACAAATCTAACATTATTTCAATAATACTGAAAACACTTAGGAATAAGGACTGAAAAATCTTTCATTAAGTAGAATTCTAATTAAGATAGTGATTTACATGTTAATGACCAGGTGAAATCTTTAGGATTTTTTTTTTCTTTTTATTGTTATCATTGCTTTGGTCTATTTTAAATAAAAGGAGCTTTATTTATAAATTCCAGTAGCCTCTGATGTGCATACATTTAGTTACATTTCCACTAAGCTATCCCTTTATTTCATGACATTTGCTGTCTCAGGTAGAATGATTATCCTCTCCCTTCAGGCACACTTTTAATGTCAAAATAAAAGGCTTTAGCAATAGTCTTCAGAACTTTAAACATGGATCTAGGCTTTTGAAATCACACTGGATGCCATGTATGGAAAAGAGAGTGTTGACTATGTCTGTATCTAGTCTAGCTCAAATGGTGTGTTAAGGATGTGTTTACTGAACTTGAAATTTGCCAAAACACAGACTGACATAAGGTCCAACACCAGGTGTCATATAGAACAACAAGCTTAACTGCAAAGATGGAGAAGGGATTTTCTTTTTCTTCTCATTTTAGTAAAAACCCCGAAGCTCTTTGACCTGATTGAATGTTTACCTCAGAAACAGCAACTGAAAGAATTGCCAGTTTTTGCTGGAGGACATCTGAGGAGGTCAGTGAAAGTCAGTCTGTCTTGGTTAACAAAATACAGATCAAATATTGACTGAATCATCTCCAAGTCACTATAAGAAATCTCTTCCCTCTATAGAGGAAGTCTCTAATGTAAAGAAAAGCTGAATGCAGGCGAATTGACCTTGCACCAATACATGATAGACCTGACATGTATTAGACCTGACCTGTCCCAGAGAACTCCCCAGACCTGACAGTTTGCATCGCTACTGTTTTAGAGGCTACTTAAACCTGTCCTGTGCTCAGAGCACTTAGAAACTCCTCTTATCCTTGTGGCAGCTGATGCTTGGGACTTTTCTAAGAAAGTACTCAGTGCCATCTGGCCTGCTGGCCATCAGCCATGTGATACTTCTATGAGAGCAGATGGAGTAGATGGAAGCTGCTCATCTAGGCAGAGTCCTGGAGCTTATGTGTGTAACAGCCAAGTGCACCCTTGAGTGGTGTGCCCGGGGAGTTTCTTCTGGCTTGGTCAAGAGGCAGCCCTAACAGCACACCCAGCAACAAATTCAGCAACAAATTATACGGATGGTTGGTCGATAAGACTGTGTGCTTGGCCTTAGGGCCAGAAAAGTGTAAATGCAGTGACTCAGGCTGCAAAGAAGGCATGCCAAATTCTCTCATTCTTCCAGCAGTTTTGGACTTGCTGAAATCTCCTGGGCTGTGTCATGTAGGCGGATGAAATGATCCTAATGGTAGAAAATAGGTCTGGAAAGGACCCCAAAAAAGGATCTAATCCAAGGCAGGACCAACTCATGTTCCCAATTATAAAGATTTCACAGTCATTTTTCCAGTGCTTCACTTTCCATTACTCTTACAAATAGAAAGGCTCTCCTACTGCCTAAATTCTTTGTTCCTGCTCACCATAAATGTTGCTAGTCATCAGCTGACTGCTTTTTTAAAACTCTAAGTATTTTTAATTTTCCCAAGTGGACTTTCTCTCCAACTAGAACCTTTTGGTCAAGTGACTGAACAGGCCAGGAAAGGGTAAATGCACTTCACATTTAAGAACACTAGATGGATCTCATGAGGGACAAGGTGAATAACCAAAGGCCAGTTATCACGTTTTTTGTGCCTAAGCTGTAATAAAGATTTATGTAGAATCCTACTGATTACCGCCATGGCATAGAAGTCCTCCCTACACTGTACACAGCTCTGTTGCATGCAAGAATGCTAATGGTCTGCTGTTTGTACCTGTTAGCCAGTGCACCTCTGATTTGTAACTCATTTTGCAAAGGCTTTGAAATTCCTTATCTAGAAAAGATTTTACGACTATCTTTCCCGTAGTCTATGCTTACTAATATGTCTATCACAGAACTGCCATCTAAAAAGAAGCCTAATGCAAATGCTCATATTTTGCATTATATTGTGAGATACCACATAGGAAAAAAAAAAAAAAGCTATAAAGGAAAAGATGCCTGATAAGGTATTTGCTTATAGGCTTTGGTATTTAAATCCTGTATATCAACTTATTTTCACTACATATATATCTCTCTATATATATATACACATATCTAAAACCCCATATCTTTATCCCTCAGTCCAACTTCTTAAGCTATTTTACTAAGAAGACTCATTATTAGCAATATCCACAACACTAAGCCCACTGAAATCTAAGAAGCAGTGAATGGCAAGCTTTGGTTTATGTTCACTCTTAGGAAAAGGTAAAAGCCAATATCACCTAAGATTGAAAGGATTTATTTATTTAAACTTGCAAGTCAGTAAAATATTTGGGAAAGAAAGACTATTAGCACAGGGTAGAGCAGTCAGTTAAACAAATTTCACTTACATTTCCTTTAACTGACACCTCTGCCAGTGTATTCAGATTACGTATGTCAGAACCACCTGATGTTTCAGTGGTGAATCCTCTACATAGTTTCTTGATCCTGACCTATTTCACCCACTGATTGTGACTCCTGATGACTCCCTTACACTTGTCCAGTTGAAAATCAGTCTTGCCTGCCTTGTCGATGTATATATACCAACCCTGCCAATACAATTCCACCCTGTAACTGTTGTATTTTCAGTTTCAAAAGCATTAACTGCTGTCCATCACAAATGCCTGTCCCAAGTCTGGTATCACTTACTGATCATTTTGAAGTCTACCAAAATGTGTGGTAAATGCTCTGGTCCAATGTTACATCTTTCAGCTATCCCTTTTATTCATTTTAAGGGCTCTAACTGCTGAAATCTGATAAATTAGAATACATTGCCACTGGATAGCCACCTCCCCCATGTGCTGGAGGAACGCACTCTGCAGAAGAGTTATCATAACAAAATGTATATCTGTATCTCAGAGAGTCTAGTTCAGTCTAGAGTATTAGCTTACACTACCAGGAAAGTCTGTTGCTTTCCTCTCAGTAGTAGTAGCAGCAAAATGCACTGGACGAGTATCTCACGGAATGTAACATTTAATGCAAACATAGTATGACATACTTAGAACTGACCAGAAGCAGTGGCAGCACACATTTCATTCACATTAGCCCTTTTACAACTTTATCTTCAAGAAACTAGTATAACAGAGTAATTAACTATCTAGGACTGAGTGTAGTCCAAATTCACATTCAAGCTTTTGTTTAGCGGTTGAGCTTAGTCAAGACTAGTTCTTCTAGACCAGCTGGTAGTCTTAGAAGAAAAGTGAGTTCTACTTATAACCAGACATAATGATGGGGACACTACTATATTACTAGGTCCTTCTAACTCCATTCAACTTTGCTACCATGATTACTGCTTAGTGGTGAAACCACTGGGCACTGCTGAGGCTGGATACATTTAAGTAGGAAATGTAGGAATATGTAACTCCAGGTACCAAGCACTTGGGCTATTCCCAAGCATGTATCCACCTGCAGAAGTGGATCAATTCCCTGTACTAAGACTTCAATCAAAAAAAAAAAAAATCTATGCCTATCATGAAAGCAAATCAGTCCCAAGCAAAACTTAATCATTATTGTGAATCTGCTGTTCAGTGAAAGGAAACATATTAACAATTTTTCATTTAGGAACAGAAACTGTACACAGAAAGCTGGAAAAATGACTACATGAAACCAGTTCCATGCCAAGATCTTCCACTTATTTCCACTGGCATAATGGCCTTTCTGGTCAGGATGCCAAGTCTGCTATAATCAGAAGAGTTAAGGGCTCTCAACACTTCAAAAGATTGGGCCCTAATTGCTGCAAATTTAGTTAATGCCAAGGGGGAAACACAGACATCAGGATTTGGGCCTTTGCCCTAAAAGAGCAGTACAAATAACATTCATATTCATTAGACAGTTGACAGGAGAGTGCTGAGAACTGGGCTGTACAGCAGCCTGCCTGCAAATTTGATGAACTAAAAAAAATTAATGAGCTTTGGGTTCAAAAGGTTTCCTTTAATGTGCATCAAGCATTTTCATGAAACACAAGTAACTACACAAATTTGCTATTTAGCAATAATGGGTCATGTCAGAGCTGGGTATCTCTTGATGTCCTGTTGAGATGACAGCATGCACCACGCACTGGTCTTCTGCCAACATGAAATGAGTGTTAGCAGATTTACCCTTAATGAGCTCATCACACTGAAGTACCCGTTAAAGGGAATAGGTCACAGATTATGTTTGTTTAGTTGCCCTGATGTGTCTTACTTCTTAATTCAACACACGAATGTGGTGTTGCAGATAGGAAGCACCCCCAATCCACTGTGCCCGACCAACCTCTGCACCGACATTTATAAGCTTTCTCTCTGCTGGAACCTGGGGTAAATCGGCACAACTGCAGGGTCTTCAGTCGAACCAATTTGATCTGTGCCAGCTTTGGATCTGGCCCTGCACATGTGCACTTTTCCTCTCACCCTCTTTTCTGACCTCTTTCACTACTGAAAAAAATGTTAAGCGAAGTTTGGGGTAGGGGGACAGTTCCCAGCCCTATTATACTGATACTTTCAGATCATGTTTCTGTTTATGCATTTACCCTTCTCTTGCATGTTTGTATGTGCTAGAAGCCTCAGTCATGCAAGCCCTTTGGATTAAAAAATGATTAGAGCAAGAAAGGAAGATTAGGAATGAGAGGGGACAGTCCTATGATGGAGGGATACCACAAAATCTGCTGAAAGACTCACGCTATGTTCTCTTCAAGGTATATGAGAAATCTGGGATCAGCCAGTAGGTATTACTACAGCACATAATAGCACGCACGGCCACATTAGCAGATATTAATGTATAGAGAACACCACAACCCTTTATTTCCTCCCCCCCATAATGAACCCATGCCTACCTACCCTTTGTTGTAATGCCTTTCTGCATTACACAACATCCTTTATGTGAAAGCAGGGAACTTGCTAGAGGAAGAAGTTCTTCAAGCCCCAGAAGCTCTGCTGCATCCATTGTGTGTGGGAACTCAGTTGACTGTTTAATCCATGACTCCATTTCTCCGTTGGAAAATGCTTGAGATTTCATGTGAAGTCTTAATCCCTTTCTCCTGTATGGGAAGACAGTATCCTGTGCCATATTAAGAAGGAAAGGCGTATGTTAAGGTCAAATAACCTGATATAGCCATATACATACCAGTATATTAATTTTCTTGCAGCTGCATCATCTCTCCTGCTATTCTTCTAACATCAAGCTCACTTAAATACTCTGTCTTGGATTTCATAGAAGAAGCAGTATGTGATAATGTTGTATGAACATTTAACAGTGTGACAGATACGCTTCACACACACCGCCCGCCCGCCCCCCCGCCAAAGATCGGGGCGTTTGGCACCGGCTTTTCACGCCTTTTGTGCTCTGCCGTGCCCCAGGCACGTCCACACCTCGGCAGGGGAGCAGGAGAGGCGGGACCCCTTCGTCACCAGATGGGCTCCACAGCCAGGGAGGCGCCTTGGCTCAGAGAAGCTTCTAGATCGTGACCAGTTATGACCACAGCTCAGAGCCGACCCAGGGTATAAGTGGGGTGCTGTCAGAGACCTCCTTTGAGTATGGTCGTCTCAGAGCAGTGGGCCTGTGTTTGGGACCTCTCCCCTCGGGTTGGTACGCCACCTGAGGAAACTTCTCGGGATTAAGTCCCCTCACCTCCTTTGGTGAGTGATTTCTTCTGGTGACTCTCCTTTGGTGAGTGATTTCTTCTTCTGATTTCTGTCTGAGTGATATCCTTGAGTGAGCCCTCCCCCCGCCACGGGTGAGCAATTGTACCTTCTGGTTACCCACAAGGGAGAGGGAGTTTCCCTCTTTTGACTGAGCGTGTGTGCGTGCGCTTTGGATCATCATTCTTGTGTGTATTGACATATAGTAACAATGCCCCGACTGACACCTCGAACCTGTTACGTGTTAAATGTCATCAGAGTCTTGATTGGTTTTGGTTTACCCCTGTTTCTTATTGGTTTCTGTTGTGTGGTTTTGGCCGTTTTGTGAAATAAAGTTGTTTGAGCTTGTTCCTCGTTTGAGTTAGTTTTCGTGTACCTCCGTGACAAACAACAAATGCTATTTTCACTGAAATCAATTTTGCATTGTAGCCCATTTGGTACTTCAACGCCACATTTGAAACTTCAAAAGCTTTAGTAGGGCATATAGATTACACAGCAGAATCTTCTCCTTGTCAGAATGTGTTTAAATGGTGACTTTGATGGTGAAGATAGATAAAAGGGCTCCTATTTCTCCCTTCTCTTCAGTTTTGTTCATAGAGCTATTTGGGAAACCACATTACAAACTGATTCCTTGAAATAATTCAGCTTAAAGATAACCCTTTCTCTTTTTTGCTGATGAGGGGCTGAATCCAGAACATAGTGGTGTAACCCCTCTAACAGCTGTGCTGGCACAAAGAAGGGACAACACAGTGGTTGCAGGAGAGCACTAACAAGCAACAGAGAGCAAGAGCTCCTTAAGCCATTTTCAGTGCCGGTAGCCAGTGTCTTGTGTAAGTCTACACTTACCTGAAGACTAGTCCTATCAGTGACTAGTTCTTGCAATTCAAAGTATATTTTGGTCAATTATCAGTTTCCCAAGGGTTTGTCCCTTGTGATTCTGAAAGTATACAGGGATTTTTCATCAACTCAGACTAAATTATATTCCACAAGTGGCAATTATTTGGAACGCAGATAAAGCATAAGAAAATGCTACATAGTAATGGTGTCAAAGCTGGCTTCTTTTTGAAAGCAATGAAGTTAAGGCAGGAATGAATTGGCATTACTGGTAAATGATAAACTCCGCCCCAACAGCAAAAGCATTTGACTGATGGAAAGAGAGTCAATACACAATAGCACACCTGTGGAGCAGGTTATGGTGGCTACACAAGACAGAGTTCAGTAACAGTAAGAGTAGATCAATGAGAACACCAGTACCATGCAAGCCCTTAAGAACAAAAGCATAAACACTCTCACCTGAAAGTACAAGTTGTACATAAAAGCTGTTTTGAGTACAAGCTTTTTGTCATGAGAAAGCTGTACTGGCAATACCACTTATCAAGTGTTGCTGTTGCTTCAAATAAGATGGCTGGATCCAAAGTGTCTGTATGCAGTCTTCACTTTAGACACAGCATGAGACTTCATTATCCACCTCCATAGTCTTCACCATGGCTATCCCTCCAAGTATTTTCCTGCTTTCCTGCCCCAGAGTTGATTGGCTTGGCTCTCAGAAGGCATCTCTTTGCCAGCTATCAGTTTGCTCTTACCAAAAGTCCTCTGCACTGCTGCTTCAGACACCATGGTACATGCCCTGTCATTACCTCACTTCTTTCCAGATATCTTAGGTCTTCTGTGTTTATATTTTTCTTAATTTCAGGGACTGAATTAAAACAGAAGCATCCACTGCTTTCTTCCCCTCTGTATACTTAACAGGAATATAAGCATCACTGCAGTACAAGCACGGAGGTTAAGTCTGCATTTAACAAATAACTCTGCCAAAACTTGAGGTGTTTGTTCTATCCTTACTCACTCACAAATGAAAGGGAATTTGGCCAGTGTAGGACTAAAAACTAAGGATTAAATTCTGCTTCATCCACTCAGTGCAGCACTTGGCTCTGCCAGTAGTTCCGTTTATTTCAAGCTAGGTACTCGATTACAAGAATACAGGACTCTGGATGCAGAAGAAAATGGCAGATCTGGTTTACAATGTATGAAGTTCCGTCAAGATCCGTGAGAAATAATGATTGTTGAGAAATACTGGGTATTATCTTTTCATTCGTTTCATGCTTTAGCATCCCCAAATTGCCTCAGATTACATAGTTTTTGATATATTTCCTTAAGACAGCAACACTTAGAAGTATTTTTGCAAACATACATCCTCTTTAGCTTTTGCATACTTGTTACCCAAATCAATATCCAAGTAATTAATTCTATAATCAAAGTATTAGGCCTCCTTACTGTCTTTATCTGTAAACATATCTCCTGATCCTCTCCTTTCTCTAATTGCTCTGAAGGTCTCAGGGGAGACATCATCCAGCTCCTTTCAATACCCTTAATTTCTACACGAACTGTGTCAGAAGTTACGCTGTTTCTCTTTACAGACTCAATAATCAGCCCTCTCCAGGATACATCATCTTTTCTGCTGCTTTATTTTGTTTCTTGCTTTTGGCAGCTCCTGTATTCTGTTAAGTCCCTTGACGTTTTCCAGGCTTGTCTGTGATGCTATATGAATACCGTATATCCCTTGGAAACAAGTAACCCTTAATTCTGTAGTTTTGTGCTATACGCTTCAAGAATTTGTCTGGAATATGTTTACCTTGTACTTTGAAATCCCACAGGTTCAAAAGATACAATCTTGAACACAGAGTACAAGAACCTAAACACAAGAAAAATTTCATATATAAGAAAAGATCAGGACCCTGGACTGGGATTTAGAAGATCTGGGATTACTTCTTGACTCACAAATTCTGCATGTGATCATCAGTTACAGCTATATCATTCTAAAACATAAATCTCTAAAGGGATAATGAAGTTCTGCCTCCACCCCTCCCCTCTTCAAATCATTGACTTGGAGATGAATTGGAGAGACTCTGCATGCCCTAGGGTGTTAATGTATTGGCAGGATATTTGAACACCCAGATGTTTGAACACATTAGTCCTTGTGTGCTTCAGAAAGCATAGCCTAGATATATATATAGTCTGCGTTTGCAAGTTTGCAATCTGCACTTGCAGCCTGTTAGAACTTCCCTAACCTAGCAGTGAGACATTAACGTTATTGTCTTTTTATCTCTATTCCTTGCTTTCAACATCTCTTTTTCTTCTGTTCTTAATCTTAACTATTGAGATTATAGCTTACTCTGGGCACAAAATGCTTAATGAGACAACAGTTAGGGTATACATGCAAGTAACAATAATTAGGACTATGCAAAATGTTCAAACAAATGCTTTATATTCCGCACAAATTCAGTTACTATTTTCAGTATGAAATATCCAGATTACTTTCGCCTCTTAATATATTCAGTACAAATTTACAGCATTTTGTGTTAAACAGCATTTTTATTATGAAGATTCCTCACCTTTGTTTAAAAAGAAGTATCAGGAAAACCTTTGTTTTTTAAATTTCTCCAGTTCCAGGGTGATGCAATCCCAAAATGTTTTCAATTCTCCTCACAAGTAAAATGAATCTATAAAATTATGCCCCTGCTACAACTTTCTTAGCTGACATCAGTCAACTGCTTGGGATCTTTAGCAGCCACTCTATGGCATCTCTTAGGAGTTCTCCTTACACTTGTACAGTGTATTATTTAAAGTCAGTAAACATTCTTAGAGCTGTGCCGATACCAAAAGGATCACTTACATTCTAAACAGAAACTTGGTAACAAATGCAGACTACTCTGGACAGGCCCCATGACACCAACGTGGCAGGAGACACTCAAACGATACGTACACCTGCACTAGTGATCTCTTAGTAGTACTCATTAGGATTCCAAAAAAGTAAAACCAGGGCCTCTTTAGCCATTTCCTGATTCTGGCAAGTGGGGAATAGGGTTGAGAAATAGATAGGAAACAAGTCACTTGAGGTATGTCACAAGGCTCTCAAGGCCTCTGGTGATTAACGCATTGCACCTGTGCCTTAGGGGACTTCCTCTTGGTGCCCATCAGAAAGTCCAGCGCAATGTGCCCCAGGTACCAAGGACACAGACCTAAAGCAGGCAGCAGAATCTGAGTTACTGGAATTCATTTCACTAATCGACTTAATTAATTTAAATTGATTAATTTAATTTCTTGATTGTTTTAATTAATTTAAATGTCATTAATCACTTTACTTCATTTCTCTAATGACAGAATTACAGTGGGAGCCAAAACAGCACAAACAGAGGCAATCTGGAGATTCAAGTTAAATGTGAGGCGGTTAAAGCTAAATTAATGGTGTAAACACAGCACATTACTGTATTGCAAGGTCACAGCTGCCCAGTCAGACCAGGACTGCATCCACCTTAGCTGCCTCCAACATTTTGTGAGGGGAAATATTCTGAGGGGGTGAGAACCTGGCTACTCCTGGCTGCTATGCAGACACATATTATGACTGAATTTAACCGATAAATTCAAACCAAGAAATGCATGTTCCAGCACTGAATACAGCTTTGTCCTGGAAGGGAAGAAATGATACTTCCACAGGACAGTTTAGCCCACAGTGGTCCTTACTGCCCCTGCCTGGCCTCCTTGGCCCATCCCCTCAGCCCTGCTATCCCACAGCTGTGTCCAACCCCTATTCTCCTTGCTGGGCCTGATCCTGATTTGCTAATTTGCATTCCTAGCTTGACCCTGGACCTGTCTCCTAACTGTGGACTTCCCTGATGGCCTGGACTCTGGGCTGACCCCAGCTGCCATCCCCAGGGCTGCTGCCTGACAGCTTGTGTGGTGCCAAAGCTGAACCAGAGGAACAAGGGAGGTTACTTCAGAGCTACAGCCTTTCCCAGAGGCTGATCAGGACAGTCCCAGCTTGCCCAGGCTGGAGCATCACTTCCCTGGAGGGGTGGGATGATGGTTTCTCCATGGAGGCTTCAAGAGCCTGTGGTGGGTACAGCCTGTGTCCTGCCTCAGTGCGGTACAGAGTGGCAGCCCCAGACACGTGCCAGGATCCAGCTCCAGCAATCTTGCTGTGTGTCATACCAAGGATGCGCAGGTGGTAAAGAGGCAGGGTGGTATCTGTACATAGTCAAATCAGGGGGCACTGGGGATATACTGAGACTTCATAATCTGCTTTTATAACACTTCAGGGTGTTTCTCCTTTAACAGATCTGTATAGGTTTTCCCATTCCTAGTCTTCCAGTGAATAGGTAACACTTACTTGTTTGCTGACGTGGACTTTTGGGATCCCAGCAAATCCAGGCCAGGACTGTAGATTTAATCTAAGTTTTGGGGGAGGTTTGTTTGTTTGTTTTTTCTGAGAGGATGCCATCCCAATCAAGATTTGCTAAGCCTTCTTCCTCTCACCTGTCATCTGAGTAACACGGTTGCAAAGCCATGGTTATGATCTAGGTGATAGTGGTGCTCTGCCATTGACTGAGGGATCACAGGCAACAGAGTGGAAGTTGGCAGAAAGCTCTATGCTGAATCTGTTAAAATAGATCCAAACTTAGTTTCCTTCAGATACTTTGGTTCTGTAAGAGCTGCACATTCACATTGTCTGTTTCAGCTTACTTCCGTGACCTGGTCTATGCTCCTCTGTTACTCCCACCACCCTGTAAGTAGAGCTGCTTGTTTAGTTCTGCAGTAATCTCCTTCACATGTTCTACCTCAGAGTCTCCATTCTAGGGAATAAACTGCTGGAGCTGATTTTTAGGATACGAGTATGCCCATTTAAATCTTTTAAAAAGATGTACAGACCATATCTGCCAAAGCAACTTGGTAATTGAGCTGATTTAAAGTCCAAGTCTCAGCACAGAGTTGCTCCATCTCTCTCCCCACAAAAGTAATTGTCTAATAAAATACAGACAATTACAACTGGATTTTTTAAATACATAATACTCTTTTCTCCTACTTCCCCCACACCTCTGTCTTCTAATTGCCATTACTAAATTAATCACGTCATCTTAATGCCTTGTGGATACCATCAAAACCCATTAATAAGTCATCTCAGAAGTCAGTTAGTCTGACTTAGAACACACACAAAGAGCAGATCTCTTAGGATAGTGTCATCATTCTTCAGCATAGAATCACACTTTAAAGCTTTGGACACAAATACAGGGTTTTTTTTTCTAAAGCAGATAGCCACAAATGTCATGCTAAATATTAACACAGGACTGTGTTTTCCAGGCAATCTTTCATTCATTTGGATTGAATTCCACCTCTGCCTTGTGGGTTAGAAATAGTCCAGGAGCTACGCTACTCTGAAAAGTGGAGTAGTTGGTTCTTTTGTGGCCTGTAGCCTATACCCTCACACTAACTTTAATCATTTAAATAACTACATGGTAGTTTTCTGCACTTCAGTGAAGCATACAAAACAGAACCTTATTACTTTGTAATCTAATTTGATAGTTTCACAGAAAATAATAGGCGAAGCATTTTTTATCTCTCCCTTTCCCCTCCCCCTTTTTTTTTGGTCAAAAACTACACCACTTGGTTTAACTTGAGATTTGATGGGGGATAGCCAGCTGGAAATACATGTTTAGATTTTCTTTAATTGTACTAAACCTAGACACTGTGTAGAGTCATACCTGTCAGAAGTGGAAATGTTTCTTAATTACTCCAAAGTTAAAAGAAGGTTAAAGTTTGGATGTGAAAACCAAGGAACAACTTCAGCATCTAGGTAAGTCCCAGGCTTGGTTAGTCAACACTTCTGTACATAGCATTAGTGGTCTTGATAACACTGTCTTCTGTCTCTTTAAAAGGACAATGAAGTTGCAGTTGACAAAGTACACAGGTAGTGGGAACTTTAAGTCTCACTTGTAACAAAGCTGAAGTCAAAGGACTGAGATACTTAACTTTGAAGACATCAGACTCTCTGTTCAGATATAATTCTGAGCAGTGCATGTTGCCAGGGGCTAGAGTGAACTGTGTGAAGGAAGCAAGTAGCAGCTCCAAGCTCCATGAGGGCTTAAATTCTCCAGAACTGCAGAAAACTGGAAAATATCCAAACAGCTTTGTGTGCTGTACCTGCGAGGAATACATGATAATAAAAAACAACATTCTACATATCTTGTATTTGACAATGAGCAATCCTCGTATCATTTGATGGGATTTAGCAGCTCCGGTTAACTCTAAGTAGGCTGTTTATGAAATCCTAATACAGAAACATGAATTCCAAGTAAAATGAAGCACAGAGGCTACAAAAACAGCATGAGAGTACAGGAGGTTTTGCAACTGAGAAGAAGTCAAGAAACGGATCTTGTTATTTCTGGGATTCAGCACCAAGGAAAGATCAGCTCACGATAGCGATCACACACCAACACAATCCCAAACAAGGCACAATCAACCATTGAAAAATAAATTGGAATTTTTCCAGCACAAACAGCGACCCAGCCCCATAATAAAGTGGTTTAGGGTACAGTAGCGTTCTGGCAATGTAGATATGAAAAGAACTTTGAAACAGAGACCAAGTGAGAAGCCAAGGAAGCACAGCACAATGAGCTGCACACGTTACTTGCAAAGACCAAGGTTTTCTTTTCCATCAGAGAGAAGAACATCCCTTTTAGGACTGAATGACTTTTAAGTTTTCTGTCTCACTGGAAAGTAGAAATCCAAAGCAATTAAGAAAAAGTCTCAGGATGTTTCCATGAAACATAAGTAGTCTTACCAAATCCAGCCTTTGTTAAAGAATTAGTATTTTTTCATGTGCTTAAAAATCAAGCTCTTGTTAAAAATCTCCACTGCAATTCTCTAAGGCTTTAAAGGAATGATATCTGGGAGGCAAGTACAGGTGTATAATAAAAAAAATTATCTTGATTATTATATCTTGAAACATTACATCCAATCCATCATAATGAATAAAATAACCTATAAGTTAACAGCATACCAGCAGCATCTTTAAGGAACCAGGTGAAGAATCTACAAACACAGCTGAAAAACTGTGGCATGTTTCATCAGGATTGCTCATGAATATTTATGTCACATATTTAGACTAATGTAGAAGGCCACTGTCAAGCAGAAATCATGAGTCAGATCCCAAGAGCCCATTCAGAGTTCCAGGCTGCTTTTTCATCTTTGATACTGTTTACTTTGCACCTTTCAGTCATCTTGAAATACAACACTAGGCTCATCGTGCTGTGCCCACAGTACAGATGGCCAGAATCAGCACCTAAAATTCAAATTACATTTGGTAGACATGGGATGGATTAGAGGTGATTAGGGCCTCCTTTTGCTGCAGTAATTATAATTCTGACATGCTAGAAAAGTCTATTACTTTTAACGTCATTTTTATTTCTAAAAGAAAATAATCCCTACCCAATGATTTACTGATTTCTTAAACACTTCCACCTTGACTAACCCTGGTTTATAGCATCCACCAAAAAAAAAAAGCATATTTCTGTATAGTCAGTATGGTGTTGATCTTGAGTACTGAAGTATGGGAGGTGTTACAAAAAAGAGCTCAGGACTTGTGTCATTGCCCCAGAGATACCTGGCAGGAAAGATACTTGTGAGGCAATGCACAGCTGCAGGGAATCAAGCTGGGTAGATTGCAAGTCTGGAGATAACCCCACTCACATCATTAAAAAAACAAACCCTTTCCCCCTACCTGGGCAAAGATAATTCTGGAGCAGAGAAGATGAAAACTTTAGAGTCTGATCAACAGGACAAAAACCAGTCCTTACTGCTCTAGAGGGAGCAACTTAAAGGCACTCCTGTATGGCTACAGGGAATCACTGGCAGAGTCTCTATTACTACCTCATTCAAAACCCTGCTTGTGACAAAGATCGCCAGCTGGTCCTCTTTGTCTGATGAATAATGCAGTGGCAAGCAGCAGGAATATCCAATCAGATGATTATATGGAAACTGTTTTGATCACGACAGCAAACACACACCAGCCGTTCTCCATGGAGGGACTCTCTGACGTTGTTTCATAAGCTGATAGCTGCTGGCTACCTTTCCATCCTCTGCTTTACCTTCTACCATTATCTTTAAGAAAAGAAGGTTAGCTCCTCTCTTCCCTTCTCCTTTTTTTTTTTACAATGATAGAGGTTAAGTATAGATAAGAAAGACAATTAAAATGGATCTGTCACGCATTTGTTATTCTGATGTGTCATGCTGTATCCCTTCTCTGCAGTAAGCTGACACTCTACCACAGTAATTGAAATTCTTCACTGTAGACAGCTTATAACTAATATGGTGATTTTCATTACGTGTTCCTCTGAATATAGCAAAGATGAATGCATATTAAACTAGAAAAACTGGCAGCTACTTGGGCCTGGAGAAAACCACTGCTTTCTTAATTCAGCACCATCATGGCCACATGGCAGTAACGGTCACTTAGCATTATAAAAAATAATAAGGAATCAAGGCCCAAATCCAATCAAAGTACCTTCCATGTCTCCCAGGCACCTTCTAGCCAAATTACCTCTGAGCAATCTCTTTTTAAATCACAGCACTTGTTTTACCTCTCCCTGACAAAAGACACTTTGTGCCATTCAGTTACCCCACAGGACCAGCCAGTAAACAAGTTCAAATGAAACCTAAATCTGCTCCAATTATTCCACACAACTTGGAAAGCCATGGAATACCCTTCAGGTGGAGACCAAAACTTAGGAGGTAAAGGACATGCTCCACCATGACCCAAGCCTTGCTGTACAGAGGACAGAAGTCTAGCCAGCCATTCAGAAAAGAGATGATCATGAATAAAAAGGTGATGAAGCAATGAAGGGGCAGGAACCTCTCCTTGGATGTTGCATCCCATCTAAGCATTTCCCATATGCGCCACATAAATAAGTGCTACTGTTGTTCACACTGCATTTGTGTTTCCCTGATGAAGCATGAAGAGAAGCAGAAAGGATAGTGTTTAGGATAGTAGTTGTTCCAATGTGAGAGACTACGCCAAAATGCAATGTCCCAGTCAATTTGCAGCTCCTGGCTCTTCAGAATCACAGTGAAAGTGTCTCTGCTGTCACTTGCATGTGCCAAAAATGATCACTCATTTGGCTTTCCTCAAAATCTGTAATATACATTATGGTGGCTGAGCCCCAATAGAATCAGGGAAGGACCAAAAGAGAAAAAATGCACAGTTATGAATTTAGGATTCAGTGTTGCTATAAATCTTCCTAACTTACATTGTTTTTCTGAGCAAACTTTGAAAATCTAACATCCAGAATTCAAATGCTGAAGTTCTACTTCATTTCTCACATTTCTTTTTTTCTAATAATGACATCGAAGGAAAGCAGCACCCTATGAATCAACTGCAGTGCCAAAAAAATATGGAACAACTGTTGGCATTTTCACATTTCATTGATGTATAATTATGTGAAATGAAATGACAAATGCTTTCATGCAAAACTCCACAAGGGAGAGACTGCATATAGATATATCCAAGACCATCTTCTAAGTTACTGAACGGCCTCATTGCTTCAAGGAATAGACTTCTTTATGATCTGATTTTGATTCACAAACAGAAATGCAAATAGATTGTTTTTGTTTGTTTGTTTTCTGAATGTTTTTTACTGTATATGAACTTGATGCAATTTCTTTGCCAAAACCCAGTTATGAAGAAAGGCAGCTGCTGAACAAGCAGTGTAAAACAGCTAGAACTTACAGAGAGGCACAAATCTGAGCCAGGTTTGTTAGCTAAACTATTTTGCACAGTTCTGTAAAAATACCCTGGACAATGGTGAGTTCCATTCTCTGGGCCACTGTAAAGAAGATGCCAAAAATACCGTTATCAATTGTTTTATCTGTGAATGATTTAGTTCCATGGATTAACAACCCTAGAAAGCAACAGCTTCTTTATACTGCAGAACAAGCATTACCAGCCAAATGCAATGTAGGGGAATCTCTTTCCCGGCTTGTGAGCATGCACAGATTCCTACCTGGAGATACCATTACATGCCAATAAACAGAATAATCTCTTGGGGTTAATCTAAACATTTCTTTCACAATACTCAAATGGAAATGATCCATTTGATCCCTCCCAGCACTTATATTGATCTAAACAGATAACCCAAAGTGGAAAGGTTGCATAAATCTCAGACACAGACCTGTCTATTTTTCAGTCAAAAGCATGCTGACATACTAGCATGGAGTGTTTTTCTGTATTTCACAATGAAACATACTGTGCTTCTTTTGGCAAATGATGGCTTGTATCCATCTGGTAAAACACGAATCACAGTCAGAAACATAGCCTAACTCTTGTTATGAATTTAGGACAAGTCAAAGCTACAGAATTAAATGAAGCGTTCAGATTTCCCCTGGCTGATCTGGTCTCCTAGGCTTCAGGGTGTAAGTTCAGGCCCATGTTTACTATACGTTCACTTAAACACTACTAGTAAACATTGTGGCACTCTTGAATTTTAAGCAGTTAGTAGAGATGAGTGACTATGGGAAGCAAAATGAAAAAATCATTGCCTCTGAGTCTATGCAGTAAGTGGAAGCCTTCATTTGTTCCTTTAAAGCCAAAACTGGTCATACAATAATAGAATAATGTTTCCATGATATGTGTGGGTTTTATGGCTTGCAATTAGATCCAAACGTGAAAATCAGTTAGTTTAAATGGAGAGAAACTCTGCAGGTTCCCACTGTCTTTTCGATAAGGGTTTAACCAGAAGGAGTTGGCTGCCACAACACATATCTGAGACAAGTAACAGCTGACCGGTATCTTTTTCAGCTATTTCAAGCATGTAATGGGCTTGTGATATGTTTTTAAAGACTTTAATCCCATAAAAAGAGAGGTTTTTTTCCCTCTATACTATCTCCCTGGCTATTTCCATAAATGATGACATAGCAAAACCTGCTTTTATTTGCCACTAGAGGTGGCAGGCTGATTTATACCAGAGAAAGATATGGCTTTATCCACTAAATTTATCCCCTGAGTAACATCACAGACTTTGTAAACATTGTATTAAGGAAAAAATTGGCCCATCACCATACTATATCATTTGCTTGGTGTCTTAAATATAAATTTAATTTCAGTCCAGTTGGAAAGCATTGATATTGATGCAAAAGCTAATAGACTATTATTGGCCTGTATATCCACTTTGGCACATATTTTTTTAATTTAAAAAAGTATTCCTCATTCAAAAAGTGCAAGGAAATATAGATGATAAAAACCAAATACTTTATGTTTGGGTTATGTGTATTAGCACCACTTAGCAATGGCATATGGTCAAACAGCATTTATTACACAGTAATTACACATCCATAAAAGTTTTCAGACTGTTTTGGAGAGGATATCTTGCTCCTATTTAGAGCAGACACTAAGACTTTGGACAACAGCAGGAGATGCAACAAAAAAAGGGAACTGGAGCATGCTAGTCAAGTTCTGAACTTCCTTGACTGGAAGACTCAGGCTGAAACTATATCCTACTCTTATCCCTATACAAATGGAACTAGTATTGAATACAGTTTGACAGCCAGTAATCTTTTAAAGAAATAAGACTCAAGCCTAAAATGAAAGAAATACAGAGGCAGTTTACCTTTGTATATTTAATAGGATATTTCCTCCAACTTAAAGTAAACTCTAACTGACAACAGGATTAAGGCAATTTAAAAAGGATGAGGACTGAGTCTTCAAAGTCTAAAATCAATAAATTGGAAGCCCAAAAGGGTTCTGTGTATCACAACAGGAAGAGAAAGTTTGGTGTAGCCAGGATTCAGAGACTGGGGATGTTCAGAAGCTAACCAGTGAGAAATAAACATAGATCATTATTTATATAGGTTGTACTAAATTCCAAAAGCTAAGATTCAGCAGAAAAATATTCATAGCCTTGAAGAGATGTCCTGGTTTTGGTTGGGATAGAGTTAATTTTCTTCATAGTAGCTAGTATGGGGCTACGTTTTGGATTTGTGCTGAAAACAGTGTTGATAATACAGAGTTGTTTTAGTTATTGCTGAGCAGTGCTTACACTAGGTCAAGGCCTTCTCTGCCTCTCACCCCACCCCACCAGCAAGTAGGCTGAGGGTGCACAAGGAGTTGGGAAGGGACATGGCCAGGACAGCTGACCCCAACTGACCAAAGGGCTATTCCACACCATATTACATCATGCTCAGCATATAAAGCTGGGGGAAGAAGAAGGAAAGGGGGAGACGTTCAGCCTGATGGTGTTTGTCTTCCCAAGTAACCGTTGCGCGTGATGGAGCCCTGTTTTCCTGGAGATGGCTGAACACCTGCCTGCCAATGGAAAGTAGTGAATGAATTCCTTGTTTTGCTTGCATGTGCGGCTTTTGCTTTACCTATTAAACTGTCTTTATCTCACAGTATGAGTTTTATCACTTTTACTTTCTGATTCTCTCCCCCATCCCACCGGGGGGAGTGAGTGAGCAGCTGTGTGGGGCTTAGTTGCCACGAGGTTAAACCACAACAACAGAAAAAGTGGTTTGACTCCACAGGACTTAGCCATTGGGGCTTTTACACCCAGAGGGACTGCAATCTCTAGGTCCAGAGAAGTTAAGCTTATTCTTAACTTAGTCAACTGGATCTTTGAGGTAGAAAGAGTTAAATTAGAAGGTTCCTTCTTTCTTGTTAAGGATGGACTAACCTTTCTTCCCACAACAGGATTAAGCTCATAGCTTAATCATGCTGTCCATACAGAAGTCTGAAAAGAGGTGAACTTTTGTATGTGGATCTTCAATAATTAATGCTTCAATTTTACCTTTTTTCAATGAAATGGCTTATGCTTCATTTGAATATATTATTGCCAATGTTCTTACCCATATGTTATTTGCACTGTGACTTGGGCTTAATTCTAAATTCATGCATTTCCTAGGATTTTCTAACAATCTTATTCTCCATGCTCAGGGGCTGTATTTCTGAGAGTTTTAAACCAAATGAACTGGTTACTTTTAAAATTAGAGTGTGCCTGTAGGTATAATATAGTACAAGGTCCAAACCCCTAGGAATCATACAAAGAAAAAAATGTAGACTGCTAAAATCCTCTGAGCCCCTCCAAGCATTATAAAACAAAGCTTTACAACAGCATCTTAGTATATGCAACAACTAGCTGAATTTTCTTAATGTTTTGCCTGGAGACTTAAAAAAAAAAAGAAAAAAAAAACCCTATGATTTTGCTTTATTGAGTAGTTTTTCTGTCTACAGGTGAGGGGCAGCAAAGCTACCCAGGGGAGAAAGGAGGGGCTCACTGAGTAGAGTCATAGCAAAACTACATCCTTTTAAAGGACTTGTCTTTACCAAAAGAAGCTTAAAAGATAGATAGGAGCAGACAAAGCTGTTTCAAAGTAAAGAAATTCATTAAATGCTTGAATGGCCCTTACTAATGAATAAAGCTCTGTGGGATGGAGCAGTGAGTCGGTAAAAAAGGTGCTAGGCTGAGGGGCAGACAGTGGAATGCAATTGCCAGTTAGGTTGTCTTTTTCTGCCTGTTCAAGATAATCACTTCGGTGCCCATAATGCATCTTTGTGGGTGTTATTGCCACAAATGAAGAGTTTTAAATCCTTTAGCAACAACTAAAATTGTTCAGTTTGGAGACAGGATGGAGAACACTGAGGAAATACAAACAGTAGAACAGAGGCAATTCCATTCTGTTACAGTCTTTGTGAGAAACAAATGGGCTGACCTGGATTAACGAAGCTAATAATATTACACAGTGCTTTGTCCTTCTCCAGTAGTTTCCATCTGAGCCTCTCAGCGTTTGCTTGAGGGAGGGAAGCATTTATTTCCCTTTTGGGTTTGGGGACCTAAAGAACAAGAAACCAAGGTGATTTGTCCAAAGCTGCCCAAGTTTCAAAATGAGCCAAATACATAACTCCCAAACCTGGGTTCCCTTTCTCTAAGCTCACCAGCACTTGCAGAAAGGTAGCACTAGACACTGAAGTTTTTTCATACCATATGGACTGTTCAATTAAGAAAAAAAATGGTTCATTCTTTTAGGCAAAACAAAAAAACCTACAAAAATTTGTGAGAAAGGAAGTGTCAAAGAATTTGTACACGCTCAGTAAAACTAAATGAAACCTTTAACTTCATATGGACATTTATATGTAGAAGATGGATTTATCTGGACACTTCTGTTGTTTTGTGGGGTTTTTAATTGTTTAAACCAAAGAAATGAAGCTGTTTTTTCTACTGAATCAAAATGACAAGTACTTTTTAATTAAAATCATACTTCGTGCATAAAACTCATCGTTTTTACATTTCCTGCCACAAAAACCACTCAGTATCTCTCAGAAATTGATGCTTTTGTATGAAAAACCTGATCCAATTACAAACTTTTTTTTCAATAGGAAAATTTGCAGCATGAAAACTACCAGTGACTTGTACCATTTGCTCTTTTGTTTAGATCCATGCTGTAAGTAACCTGGTTACTTACTAAAAGCACTGTGATAATCAAGTCCAGCAAACAATCTCATCCTAGCTTTGAATATGAGAGATCTATAGAGTGAGACTGAGACTGGGAATCCTTGTTATACACCTAGTAATTTCAATAATTAATTCACCTATTAAAAAACTCTCCAGAACATGGCTCCCACTCAAACAAAGCATTCCTCATTCTATCATGATATCAATGCTGTTCACGAAGCCAGAGGAGCAACAATGGTGAACTGAAAGCCACAAGACTTGTCTGACTTTCAAATACACAAATACAGAATGTTTTTCTGCTGGGTTTGCTAAGGTTCTTAAAACCTCTGCCCCAATATGCAGTTGTCTTTTGAAATCAGCTTAAAGCTAGCTGTTCATAATTTCATATTTTGCTTTTTAGCCTAAATTAATTTGAATCTGTCCAGATTAAAATGAAAGGTAGAAGTCTCTGGTAACTCCTGGTAACAACATCAAGCAAGATTTAAATTCTGACAGCAGGTTAATCCACTGAGAATCAATTCATACTTTCTTTCTTTGTTTTGTTTATATTAAGAATGGTTCAATTGCTGCTTCTTGGTGAGAGGAAACAATTCCACTCTTCTAATATACATTAGGAGAAGAAGTGTAGGCTAAGAACTTAGATTCTACCCCAGATCTTCTCTTACAATTTGGGATAGATAATTTTACCCTGTATTTCCATTTCTTTGTCTCCAAAATGCAAATAATAAATGTGACTATGTACCTTGCATGGATTTATCAGCATATGGGATGCTTTGGGGAATCCTACTGTAAGAATCTATTATTAAAATACACTTCACTCTACTAAAAACTGTTAAGCATTTATTTTATTACTGCAGAAGAGCTTGTATACATAGGTATAAATTCTCTGTGACATGTGCACATCCCTACTGTGCCTGATCAGATCACTGTACCTATGTGCTTTGTTGATACCTATCATTGTATCAACAACTCAGTTAATCTGGATAGTTTCTTAAACCACCATTTTCTCATCAGCTGCTATTCCTCTCTTATCTGGCACCCTGCTGTGTGCATAAATGCTAATTACTGGTCTTCTGACTTGGCACCTCAGTACCTTTCAGACTTGATGGAACATCAGCTGTCCCGCATTTTCTTTCAAAGCACAAGGTGGCTATTTCATCACAGCTGAAATCTTTGAATGTTCTTAAAAGTAAATAATATCCTTCACCCTTGGAAATGGAGAAAGTATGGCAATGATCAGTGATTCACAGTGTGGGATTTTTAAACACTTCATTTTCATCTTACTTGAAGTATTTTATGCCTTTGAAATAAAGAAGATAACATGAGATGAATTGCCTTTCTGCCTAACAGCAGTGTGTCTTGCATTAATGATCAATTACACCTACATCCAAGAACAGACTTGTGCTAAGAAAAGTAATAGGATTTAAACTTGAAATTATGCTGAATAGAATTGTAGCACTTTTGCACCTCTTTTCACTTATATGAGAAGATCTCACAACTGGTATGATAATTCTATATTTAACCCAAAGCAAGATTTGTTAGGTTGACGGCTGGACTCGATGATCTTAAGGGTCTTTTCCAAACTAAATGATTCTATAATTCTATGATTTTTCCAAGAAAAAATGTCATGTGGTATTTTTCAAACCCATGACCAGTTAATTCTTACTGGGCATCAACCAGGGAACCCAAGAAACTGAGCTTTGGGCTTCTGGGTTCAGTTTTTTCTCAGACTCATGTCAACTTCCTCATGTCACTTAGTCTTTGCCTCTTTTCTCCTCTGCAGAAAGAGGACACTACTTTGTCTTTGTCAACACAGTGATGCAAAGCCTACTTGATAGTATCGGTAAATCACTCCTGGTATCTTCAAGTGCAAGGCACTCAAAATACTTTGGCCGGTAGTTTGCTATTACACAGAAGAAACGTACACTGCACTTCCAGCTATTCTTTAGGATGTACAGACTGTAGTGATTTTTTCCCCCCACTGAATCACTAAGTGTAATCCAGGCTTAAACATTTTTGGAATAGTGTGTCTTTCTTTCTCTAAACAAAGTTGGAGTCTTTATTTCCTATTTAATGCAACAATACTTGTCTCTTGTTCCACAGTAATTTGGAAAACAGCTGAAGATAGGTTTCCCTGAGAAGGTAAGGACACAGAGAAGAATTATAAAAATGAGTATAGAACCAGGGAAAAAAAGGTTTTCAGTGCCATTTTAAATGAAACTAAACATATGAACCACTTTTATCACTAAAATAATAAAAGTAATTTGATTGCTTCACACAGATTCCTATAGGAAGATGGTACTTTCTACTATAGGACTCTTTCAGTCTAATTCAGAAAGACAAATCAAGAAGCAATTCCTGGAAATTAAAATCAAACTAATATTAATACAATAAGGAGCATTTTAAAACAGTGTGGATGAAAAAAAACCTTCAAATTAAAAACCCAAAGAAGCAGCAGATTGCCAATTTCTTGATGAACATTTTTTTGAGTCAAAAAACTTCAGTCCAGCACAAGGTGTTAGATTCAATACAAGAAAAACTGCATGAGTCTAATTGGCCCATGATATACACAAGGCTAGACTGAAGGATCCTTCCTGGCCAAAGAAAACTATGTATACTCCTTATCTCCAGCATTATGAACAGATTCAGTGGCAACATCCTTCCTAAAAACTCACTTAAGAAGACATGCTCCTGTGTCTTTTAATGAAATTCTTAACTCAAAAAAGATTTAACACAGATTTTCACAATGACAGACCACTTAAATGACTGGATTGTGACTCCAAAGCTTCTGGAGCATCCCTTGTAAAAGTCCACCTCCTCTTTCCATTCTGTCAAATTCATAATGCAATCCTTACTCGGACAAAACTCCAGCTGTTCTCATGGAATAGGGCCTGAGCAAGGAAAATTACGCATGGCCCTTCTGTGAACAAATGAACATTTATTTCTGAAATAGCAGGCTGCACTGTATAAACTGGCTTCATTATCAGCCAAGTTGACAGTGCTGCCTGTCATTATAATGAAAATTGTCTGGCAGCTTTAAGAGGTTATGATGTCATGCCACTTACATAGTCTGAATTTAAGTTTGTATGTCAGGTATCTGCCAGGCTGATCACCATTACTACTGTTTAACAAATGAAAAGTTAACCAAAGGCTATTCCTGAGAATATATTCACAGGAAAATATTTAGTTGTATTAAGATATTATTGAGACTTTCTTTTCTTTGAAATGCATTATTGCCTTCCTGCTTTGAATCAGGCATTGAAGTTTGGCAGGGAATCTGGGGGATTTCTTTTGCAACCAGAGAGGTGGCCTTTATGGACCTTAGGAAAACTTCTCATTTAACCAATAAGTCTTTGAAAAACTGCAGCTCTCATGCTCAGGAGGGACATATTTTAGCAACCTGAAAGTTCCAAAGGCCCCAGCTCTAATGAAAATTTTCCATCTTCTTGGAAGCTCTTGTGCTGAGTCTCTACACTGTTCACACACACCAACACTGGTTCTTAGTGGGTTCTCAAGAAAGAGTGTTTAGACTACACACACACCAGAATATACTTGATGAGGGCATTTCCATGTGTTCATTCTCCACTAGCTTTGTAATCTTTCAGTGATGTGTTTGGACAGATTTAGATTCTGCTCCTTTTTCCTCTAGTCACACTGGTGAAGTAGGATGGTACTTAGTGCTAGAAACATCCAGGGTTCCTGAAAGAGAAAAAAAATTAATTTAGAAAATTGTTAACAAATCAAACAGCCTAAAATCTTGATGCTTCCACAGTTAGTTACCACCAGAATAAGGAAGAAGAAGAGGAGTTTAGGAACACTTGAGGAACCACTGAAGAGTTGAAAAAACAAGTCTGTCAACATTTTATTTACCTTCTTACAAAATGAACCATTTTCAGCAGTTACAGGTGACTCCAAATACTGTCTCTGATAATGTTTTTCTCCATTGTTTTCCTTTCCTTCCTTCTCCTCCGCTTCTAGGTTTATGTCCTCAAATGGTCAAACCAGAATAGCTTGGGTTTTGAGATCTGATTCTACCTGAGTTTCAGCAATGGAAGTGAAACGATTTTTGGCACTCATAAAATGATTTTGTTGCACTCAAAACAGTGTGACAGATTCACCATAGACACATTCCACGTTTCTGGTACAGAGAGGCAAAGTCAGCATATAACTTAATCCTGGGAAAGAGCTACAGTAAAATAAATTCCTTAGGTAATTGTTATGGTGGTCAGTCAAAGCCATGGCAGATCCATCTCAGTACAACTCAGACAATTGACACTGCCTGTTTGGGGACAGCACATTTTAGGTTCAAATCCAGTTCCTGACTCACACTTAGATTTTAAACAAACACCCTTAAAGATACAGGCATGTACAGATGTAGATTTTATTTTTGTAATCACCCTTCTCTTGCCTTGTCAGAGCCTTCAAGTGTGACATATTATGAACCAAACTGTTTCTATAGAAGGTGAACTCTGCAGTCCTTTTGAAGGTAGCATTTCTGCTAATCTCAGTGGGAGATTCACCCAGCAAGATTGATTCCATTCATTCTTACTAGTTATGTGTTAATGGTCTTTCACTGAGATCAGTGAACCTACCCTAGCTCACATGGGTACCACAGAGAATCAAACCCACAAAGAACACACTCATAATTCGGGCTTTTGTGGCACCAGAAGTGAGGCAGGAACACTCCAGGCAACTGAGTTGGAGGGTGAATAGCGAGGAGACTAGAAAATTATGTGGGCAGTACAGTTCAGAACAGCCCTTGGAGATCAGAGAGGAGGAAGAGGACCAGGAGGAGGGAGAGGGGAAAAAAAGTGATAGAGTAATATTCAACTTTATTGCAAACATCAACTGGAAGATAATGAATTCTGGATCTGGTTACTGAAATTCATACTACCTTGGTTTAGGCAATGAATAAATAAGTAATTCATAATCCACTTCAAAGTACAAAACCACCACCTCTTCCCCAGAGGTAGTTGTTGGAGAGGTAACAGTGAACTAACGAGGACAAGTGATTACAGCCCCTTACAAAGCTTCATTCTCATTGCTTCAAGATTTTCTCAGCAGCACAGTCAGAAGGAGACCTGAGACACAGCTGCAGTCCTGCCCCACTCACACTTATTCCACCCCTGCTTTCATTCAAATGCATAAAAGTCAGTTAGAACATTGACCTGGGGTGGCAACAATGCAACAGTGTTCACAAAGCATTCAGAGGTAAATTTATGGGAGGTGGGAAGATGAACTAGATTAGACTCAGAACAGGGGACACCCAGCCTAGGGGTTTTGACCCTCCAAATAGATGTGTTAATCTTAGAATCACCCCATGCAAACAAATGTGTGCATAGAAATTGAGTTCTCCAGAAAAGACACTAACTTAGCCACAAAAAACATAAATTAATGAATTGTTATAGAAGTAAGAGCCTCTACTTCCTGGAAACTCTTTATCCACTACAGAGAAAAAAAATAATTGAAGGATCCAAAATTTTCCAGAATCATTGTGCGATTGATCCAAGATCAGAATATAAGTGCCAGGATACTCCAGAGAAAAATGATCTTAGCAATATTTTACGCTAGACTTAATAGCACAGACTACTGGATAAGAATGAAATTTCCAGCAAAACCTTTTGACAAGTCAGAGGGAGAAGTTCTGATGTGATCTAGCATCCAATAATACAATTTTTTTTCATAAAGAAGGAAGGATAGAAAGTTGGGTAGAAGAAGGCAGGATCCTGGATTAAGTAACTGATCAATTTATCTTGTATAAGAATGTCTACATTCAGATTTCTTCTCCTTGCATTTAATTGCCATCACATGGCATGTACAGGACAAGCAGGTGATGAGGCCCAGTCAGCATGCGTTTATGAAAGGCAGGTCCTGCTTGGCGAACCTGATCTCCTTCTATGACAAGGTGACCTGCTTAGTGGATGAGGGAAAGGCTGTGGATGTTGCCTACCTAGACTTCAGTAAAGCCTTTGACATGGTTTCCGACAGCATTCTCCTGGAGAAACTGGCTGCTCATGGCTTGGATGGGTGTATGCTTCACTGGTTAAAAGACTGGCTGGATGGCCAAGCCTAAAGAGTGGTGGTGAATGGAGTTAAATCCAGCTGGCGGCCAGTCACAAGTGGTGTTCCTCAGGGTTCTGTGTTGGGGACAGTTCTGTTTAATATCTTTATCAATGATCTGGACGAGGGGATCGAGTGCACCCTCAGTAAGTTTGCAGACGACACCAAGTTGGGTGGGAGTGTTGATCTGCTTGAGGGTAGGAAGGCTCTACAGGGGGATCTGGACAGGCTGCATCGATGGGCCGAGGCCAATCGTATGAGGTTCAACAAGGCCAAGTGCCGGGTCCTGCACTTGCGCCACAGCAACCCCATGCAACACTACAGGCTTGGGGAAGAGTGGCTGGAAAGCTGCCTGGCGGAAAAGGACCTGGGGTTGCTGGTCGACAGCTGCCTGAATGTGAGCCAGCAGTGTGCCCAGGTGGCCAAGAAGGCCAATGGCATCCTGGCTTGTATCAGGAATAGTGTGGCCAGCAGGACTAGGGAAGTGATCGTGCCCCTGTACTCAGCACTGGTGAGGTCGCACCTCAAATACTGTGTTCAGTTTTGGGCCCCTCACTACAAGAAGGACATTGAGGTGCTGGAGCGTGTCCAGAGAAGGGCAACGAAGCTGATGAAGAGTCTGGAGAACAAGTCTTGTGAGGAGCGGCTGAGGGAACTGGGGTTGTTTAGTCTGGAGAAAAGGAGGCTGAGGGGAGACCTTCTTGCTCTCTACAACTACCTGAAAGGAGGCTGTAGCAAGGTGGGTGTTGGTCTCTTCTCCTAAGTAGCAAGTGATAGGACAAGAGGAAATGGCCTCAAGTTGTGTCAGGAGAGGTTTAGATTGGATATTAGGGAAAATTTCTTCACCGAAAGGGTTATCAAGCATTGGAACAGGCTGCCCAGGGAAGTGGTTGAGTCGCCAGCCCTAGAGGTACTTAAAAGATGTTTAGACGTGGCACTTAGGGACATGGTTTAGTGGTGGACTTGGCAGTGCTAGGTTAAGGGTTGGACTCAATGATCTTAAAGTTCTTTTCCAACCTAAATGATTCTGTGATTTTCCTTCCTACAGTAATGTTCAGACAGCTCAACCTAACAGCTACAGGAAACCATATTCAGGTCTTTTCAATGTTTCCAAAGGGCAAACACAACTCACACCTGAATTTACTCCTCCCCATTTGTGGGATAACCATCCTTTCCTCACTTACTTACTTGAAAAGTAGAATTTTCAAGGATAAATTCAGCCCCTGCATAAACAGGGACAGCACCTGTTGAGCTCTGGCTGTTACATTTTACCCATACAAATAAGTTTTCACCTAGATCTGGCTATTTCTGCCTCAGATCAGTATCTAAGATGGGAATCCCTAAAAAAGGCCTCAAAGAGAAATTTCAATGGTAAGAAGAATATGTTTTGACTTTTCTACCTTCAGTTATTCAGTAGCTGCTAATCTGTTACAACTTAGATACTACTGAAGGCACAGGAAAGTTAGAAAGAAATAGAGTATCAGGAGCCAATGACATGAAACTTGAAGGTAAAAACAAAACAAAACCCAAAGAATCAGAAATCCACTAAAAAGCACTTCCATAGGGACCACAGGATTGTTTCCAGTGCTGATCCATTTTGTGTGTGAACGTGGTATTTCTTTATCCAGGGGGAATGAACAATAGAGGTTTTCCCTATGACAGACACACACATGTGCATTTTGGATAGACTATTTGGAGACCTTTTTTTGAAAAACTTAGGTCCTGTCATTTTAACCGAATACTATTTTGCACCCTCCTGCATTCTATATTTATTAAACAGATTACTTATTTTTAATACATTTCCTGCCAACACAAGGAGCGATGACATGAAATATCACTGAAACAAAGAACATGTGCTGGGTTTTTTCATGTGTCCATATGCAATTTAGCCAGTGTTTTCAGAAAACCTCAGCGTTCCTGTCTCAAATTAGCAAGGACACCAAAAGTATTATCTCCGTTAAAATTAAAAAGTCTAGTTTGATCGTGAAACTAGATTTTTGAAAAAGTGTTTTTCTAAAACCAAAATACTCATATGCATGTTTGTGTGAGCAGATGGGAAGCACATCTGTTTGAGTTTCATCAATGACCTTATTTTAAAGCAATTAAATATTCTTGCATAGTACTTGTGATACAAGCAGTGGAGCTACATGCAAGTGCACCGAAACTGGGAATTAAAACCAGTGATTAATCAACAAGCTGACTATTTCCATTGCCAAAACTGAGAGATATAAAAGAAGTAAATAATTACTACAGAAAATGAACTTTTTAACCCATTTCCATCACAAAAAGATACATTATAACTTTATCATAAATAAATATATCTATATAAGCTTGAATAAATCAATATAAACTTACAGAAATATTTCTTATAGCCTAAGTGTTCCAACTTCACATGTAAAAACCTAAGCCTCTGTCCTGGTTTCGGCTGGGATAGAGTTAGTTTTCTTCCTAGTAGCTGGTATAGTGCTGTGTTTTGGATTTAGCATGAGGAGAATAATGTTGATAACACACTGATGTTTTAGTTGTTGCGAAGTAATGCTTACACTGGTCAAGGACTTTTCAGCTTCCCATGCTCTGCCAGGTGCACAAGAAGCTGGGAGGGGGCACAGCCAGGACAGCTGATCCCAACTGGCCAAAGGGCTATTCCATACCATATGGCGTCATGCTCAGTATAGAAACTGGGGGGAGTTGGCCGGGGGGCAGCAATCGCTGCTCGGGGACTGGCTGGGTGTCAGTCAGCGGGTGGTGAGTAGTTGCATCACTTGTTTTCTTTTGTTTTTCCCTGGGCTTTGTCCCTCTCTCCCCCTCTCTTGTTATTTTCCTTTTCATTTATTATTATTATTATTGTTATTGATATTGTTATTATTATTTTATTTCAATTATTAAACTGTTCTTATCTCAGCCCACAAGTTTTCTTACTTTTGCTCTTCCGATTCTCTCCCCCATCCCATCAGGAGCGAGGAGGAGGAGGGTGAGCAAGCGGCTGCGTGGTGCTTAGTTGCCGACTGAAGCTAAAACATGACAAGTCAGTAGTACAAACCGGAGTACCATAAAATTCCAGTCTTCAGGGAAGAACTGGACAGCCACAGTTCTCATTCATTTTTTCTAAGACCATTAATTATTCTCCATGTACATGAAGTGCTCAGGATCTGGTCCTGATAGAGTGCAATCCTTGTGATTATATACTCTTTATAGAACAGAAGTGTTGTCACGTTGCCAATAAATCGACTACGCAAAGTAAGATGGGAGGTGCAATTTTATTCTCTGTGACTATGAGTGTTTAGAAAGCAGCTAATGATACTGCCAAAGAGGTAGACAGGCTAGAAAGAGAGAATCATGCAAGCAAGTAAAATCTTAGACCCTTAGTTTCTCATTTAGTCTTGCTTTCCTGGGCCATTTTCCCACAGTTAACACTATGCAGCATCAAGGATTAGCAATTCTTATTCTCTTGTTCTTATTACAACCTTTATCTCTAAGACTAAAGAGGAATTTAGACAAGTTTTCAATATAGTTAGTGGAGCACAATGCACCTCTTGAGATAATTAATAGCACCACAAGAAATCATTGTAAAAACACATGCCAGCTTCTCATGCTGAATATACTTTTCCCTCAGTATACTTTTGCAAAGAGTACGCTGAGCAATAAATGAGTTTGTGATCACCCAGGGCAAGGTCAGTGAGACCGTCGCTGCTGTCCCAAGCAGAATAATGGAGCTATCAATAACAGTTAGATCAGGGTTAATAAGTGGATGATAATGAGGGGGAATGGGAGGTCACATTGAAACACACTGCAAACTCCTTGGCTTACAAAGATGTTCTGCAGCAGGGCTGGCTCTTATTTCCACCTTGTCCATCAAAAGAATATTTTTTACTATGCATTTAAACTGATTCAATCTTCATCAGATGTTCATTTTCCTGTCAGCTTCAGGCAAATAAGGGCCAAATCCTGCTGCGTAATTGAGTTCCTGCAGTTCAGAAAAAAATAAAATGAGGCCAGAACTGAGTGAAGAATATTGTAGCACAGAGATAGATAGCTTTGTCCCAAGTTCCATTGGTTACGAACAATGAGATTAAAATATCTAGATTTATTTTTTCAGTGCACTGCACAAACACACATAGTTCATCCTCACAGTTCTGCAAAGACGGAGATTCAAGGGGTCTAGCTGGGCTTGGAGAGCATGCTAGACAAGGTCATGACAGAGGTATCACCCTATGGTCCTCCCATTTGTATAGTCCCACATCTATCACTTTTTTTCTCCCTGAATACACGGTTGAATAAAACATTAGATTTTTTAGATTGAACCTCTATATGTTCTCCAAAAAGCTACCTCCTCTGTGCAAGAAATAAGTAAATTCCCAAGTCTAATGTTCAAGAGCCTGGAGCATTTTCACCTTTTCAAAGCCCAGCAGCCCAATCCAGCTCAAAAGCAGCATGACAGTACCACTACCTTGCAATTACTGACACTCAGGGAATACATGTGCTGCTCTGCAAGAGCATGGAAAAGGACCGTGCGTGAGCCAAATGTCCCACCCTTCAGTTCTGATCCAGTCCTTGGGCCTTGCCAGCAAGACCACTAGCTGCAACCACAGCTGTAACTAAAATTTTTAGATGGACTGCAATGTTACAATACAGTACAGCCCGTGCTTGCATGAAAACTTTCAGTAAAACATTTATTTTCCTTTAGCCTCTGAATGCTGAAATGGTTAATCTAACACAGACTACTGGGCTGACTTGGGTAAGCTTTAACAGGTTAATTCAATCCTCCTAGCAATTTACCTGCAGAGTTTCTGTGGTCTCTGCCCAAAGCCATTTTGTGATATGACGTGTGGTTTACGCTCTACCAGTATGTGGTAATTAAGACTGGCTGCTGACCAAACAGCAGCTCCACTTCATGAGGGTGAAATCCCATGCAATGGGATGCATTAGCACAAACCCCTGTCAAAGCCTACAACCCACTACAACCCACTAGCTCCCGAGTTCCCAGTCCGACCCAGGTTGATGTGACAACTGCCTTTCCTGCATGACTGGATGATGAGGGAGTCCAAAAGCATTATAGGGCTGTAAGATAGGTCACAGCATGGAAAAGACTGAGAACTGTTACAGGGGGCCTTCCAATCTCTAATTGCAGAGACTGACTTCTCAAACTCTACACATCTTGTCATCAAGGTTTGGACCTAAAACCAAAAAATATGGCATCCTTTAAACCTATCAGCACTTGATAATAGTGCGCTTTAGTATCAGCATAGCATAACTGGACAGGATTCAAAAGCATATCCACACGCTGTTCTCTGGTTTGGTTTTATTTTGCTGTCTGGTGCAGCTAACTGTGCCTCTTCATTCTGAACACAGTGGTTATGCTGAGGTCTGGAATTATTGCTGAGGTTGAATCAGAGATATACATTTGGAAATGGTTTCAGTGAAAAGGCATATATGCTGTAAAGATGCTGAGTGAAACAAATTGTTATAAGGCTATTTTTCACCTAGAGAATAAAAGAGGCTTATGAAAAATGGTAAATCGTGTCTCTTCTCACTGAGTACTTTAAGAATCACATGAATGAATATTTTACCACACTTGACCACCACTAAGCAATTCTAATTTCTTACATGTCACCATACACTGCAGCTTCAGCTAAACAGGCTGGGACAAGGGCTTCTTCCTCCAACACTCCACCACCATCACCTTTTTATTCTACCAGTGTCACTGTCAATATCAGGATTATCTAAGAGTTGCTCTTTGGATCCACGTCCATCTGACCCCAGTTTATTCAGACAAAGAAACATCAGTTCTCAAAAAGGAGATCTCTTTTTCAGCCTCCCCAGTGCTCTGCACACACCTAAAGAATAGTGAGAGTTTCACCAAAAAGTTATTATTTAGGTAGGTCGGTCTCAGTGCTGCACTGTTGTTTATCCTCCTCATTACTGCATTAGCAGTGAGCTCCCACAGACGTGTATCTCCTGCACACCAGTCAATACAGAGGCAATAGGGGCCCAGAAATAAAAAACAGGGTTGGCAGTTGATTTATTGGTGTAAAGGAAGGAACAAGACCTAAGAAAGTGGTGAATGCAAAGAAAACAGCAGCCCCTTCTCCTTAGATATACATATTCACACACAAATCCACAGCTAACACACTGATGCTCTTTGCATAAGTGCATATCAGCAGTACTTTTGAGGAAGTGTTTTAATCAGTGTGGGTATAATTTGGTTCTTTGTAGAATTACCTGTAGGTTAGATAAACATATATTTCCTGATAGATATTCAACTCGACCTAAATCTATCTGGTGAAGAGATTCTACTCACTTGAATATTTTCCAGCCAGCCTTCCTGATTCTCTTGCCTCCTGATAATCATTCATGCAACTTACCACACCCACCCTCCAGCTAAAACCTTACTCTCACCTGCTTTTATATTATGTGACACTCCATGCTGGTTTCTTTGGGGGATGAGGGCACAAGGTTAGAAGCACCAGCTGCATTTTTCAGGATATATCTTTGGTAAAATTTCCATTCCCAGGAAAGATGTAGCTAGCTTACTAACTCTCAATAGCTCTCGAATTAAAATAACAAGTATTTCACAACTAAACAAAACAGGGAGAGAATTCTACATTATAACAAGGTCAATGTGGCAGTGCAACTGCCAACAAAAATTCATATCCAAATCTGCATAGAGCTGGCAACTAATTGGTTCATTTATGAGATCTCTTCAAAAGAGACATCTCTTCAAAAAAGAACCTATAAAGCTGCTTCAGACCTGGCTGTCTTCTTCCTGATGATACAATACAATGAAACACAGCAGAGGAGACTTCATACATCCATTCCCAGATTTGCAGTCTAGATACTGATGTGGAAGGCACATTGGCTAGCCCACATTAAACAGGTAACTGGATAGACTTCATTTGTTGTCAGCATGGTATGTTTTATACAAGTATTGCTGTTTCTTTTTTTTAGGGAGAAGGAAGGAACTAGAGTTTTAAATATTTACTCAATGTCTAAAGGAATTTCTCAAAAGCATAATGGCATGTGTGGTCACATTGCATCTCCTCCTTTCTTGAAAATATACTCTGACTACATTGCATCACCTTTTTCTATTTATAACACACTTGCATTTTAAAAGTCACAAGACTACTAATGGAGAGCATATAAGCAAACGCTTGCACATATAGTCAAACACACAGTCACCAAAAGGTACTCCTAAACTGATTATCATATGTTTGTTCGCATACTCTGTTTCATGGGGTGTTTTTTTAACAGTCTGGTATTTTAGCATTGCCAGAGGATTATAACATCCCCACTCTGATGCCACCCAGCTCTGAGATTCTCTTCCACTCCAAGAAAAGGTCACTCTGCAGTATGCTGCGCTCTTCCTTTTCACTCTGAAAGTGGGTTCCCCTCAAAAGACATTTCCCAAACATGTGCTCCCTTGCCTCAGTTTGCATGGTTCTTGCACTGCATCATCTTTGGCCTTACACCAGGCTTATTCAGATAATCAATGGACCTTTCAAACAGTCATCTCCTTCCTCTTTCCCTCACTAGTCTGGCTGAATTAGAATGACAGTTTGCCTGCCCCCAGGGAAATTAAACTGTCAATCCTAATCCTGTAGAGCTGTAAGAGGGCACTTCTCCACCAGCTCTCTCCCTGATGCTGTCTACACAGCTGAAATCTCTTCTCAGAAGAGAGAGAAGAGCAATCAATAGTGTTTCTGAAGAGGATGCCATCACCAGCACGGTAGCACTTAACCATTGCAGTGAACCACACGCTTCTGATTAAGATGCTCAGGCAGGGGCCGATTGATTAGTCTGTCTGCACAGCACACTAGCCACAAGTCTTAAGCTCAGCAGCTTCCCTGCCCTGTCGCCCTCCTCCTTCCTCACACTTCTCCTCCTCAGAAAGGAGGGTGCATATTGGTGAACGGGGTGCTTAAGTCCGCAGATTGGCAGAAGAAATGCTGATAGCTGATCGCACTCTGTGAACTCAGCTACTGAATTAATGAAGCACATGGCTACAACTCCTGGAGACACATAAGGAAGAGATAAAAATGGCCTGTTAGATTACACTTAGCCCATCTCCCTGGAGACTGGTACAAAACAGTGTATTCTTTAGGGCTGTGTTCAGTCCACTTTAAAGTGACTAGAGCAATTCCTCAGGAGACTATTCCAGAGCCTAGCAGGCTCCACTGTTGGTAACAACATGGGTTTTTTTCCTCTCAGTGCTATTCAATTTAATCTTTTCTGAGTTTTCATGGTGTCATTATTCCCACAGGATCCACTTCATTGGACCACTCAAAGTCACTCCTTTCTTACACTCCTTGCTGGTGTTTGCAGTCTCAGACATTTGCCACAGGAATGATTCTTATTGCCATTAGCTATTTTTGAAACACTGCCACTGTATTATGAGCACTAAACAAATACAATCTCTAAGGATGTTCTCTAACCCAGCAATTTCAAGAAGAAATAGAAATGGGAAGGAAGGGGAGGTTAGGAAAAGCAGTAAGATAGAATGGCTGGAGATACGATACTGAAGAGCAGAGCCTGTTGAGAAAACTGATGTGGCAAAGATGCTGTTTAGTTCTGGGAGGATATTTCCATGCTGGCGTGGAAAAAGCTCCAGAAGGGCTATCCTTTATTATACCAAATCAGTTTCTGTCACAGCCTTGCATCAAGACTCTAATCCCTCTTAAAAAAGTCAGTGCATACAATTTAGTTACAGCCTTGCCTAAGAAGCAAGTAAAGTAAATTATTGCCCAGAGTAGCCAGGAAGCAGCCGAAGGATCAAACAGCCATTCTGCTTATTTTGCCCAGGCTGGCTGCTGCTGCTGCCACCACCAATTAGGAAAATTTAAGGATACAGGAACAGTAGTTTTAGAGCAGCAGTCAATACAAGATTGATTCCCACCATCAGTCGCTCATAGGAACAGCAAACCTGACTCTTCACAACTGTCTTCACAGCACAGCAGTTTTTTTTCTCCCTCTCCCTCTTTTTCTCACGATAGGAGCAGTTCAACCACAACTTTGTGCCAACCCTTCATCCTTCTGGGAGGCACAACTTAGTTTTACTGGCATGCTGAAAAGCCCGAAAGCATCCTTGCCTTCAAGCATTTCTCTTTCCTTCTTAGCTTCTTCAAATTTGATCACACCTTCCTGATAACAAAAAGGAAACATAGTACTTCATTGCAATCACTTCTATGCCATAGACAGTTCATCCCCATGCAAACAGCCACTGCACCACTTAAAACCAACCAAATTTCTTCGAAAAGCGCTTAAACAAAACCTAGGTTGCAGGTGTCTGGTCTGTTGTCCTCTCTGTTCCTTGACAAGATGGCTCAGTATGTGTGTTTCCAAATTTTTCTGCAATATCACACCCAGATGCAATTTCAGATGCAACTTACTACTAGCCATATTCTTTGGCATTACACCTTTGCATGGATTTGCATCTCTCAGAGAATGTGTCTGATTCCTTCCTACTATACATGTCAGATTCTTTTCCTTCTTAGAGGATAACTCTGTGCATGTTTCCACTTGCATGGCAGTGACACAGGCATCTATGGAAGTGATGACCTCTCTGGAGGCTCCTTTTAAATTGACCAGCCATCTCATGTTTAGTAAATGCCTTTGTCCTTGTTCATCTTACCTGCCTAGCAAATCTTGCTCTTCTAGTTCAAGAAAACTGAAAGCAATGAACATGCTCTATATGCCACCTCTCTCTCCTTTTTCCTTCAACTTGAGTTTTTTCCTTCCTTGCCTTAGTAGTCTCTCAAAAATACAGAGGTATGGTATTTTTGACTGTCAATATCTGGACTTATTTTAATTCTCTGTGTTGGCAGCACTTGCAGATTCCAATAAAAAGCTGTTTTATTCTGCTTCTTAGATCAGCAACGTATGTCTCGTGTAAAACAAGTTAGTGCAGCACTTCACTTGACACTAGCTCTTTCCAACTTAATACGTTACTGTTCATTACTACCCTTTCTGTCCTCTGCTCCTTCAACCACACTTCAATCCAGACTTCCCTAGCCCTCAGCTCATACATACAGTTAATTCATATTTGAAATAGACTTTTTCAGCAATTAGGGAAAACACAAAGGAAAATAATGCCACTGATTTCTGCAAGCCATAATATGAACTAAATCCAGAGGCAGGAATACATCTCTATAGCCAGTACCATTGGAATATTAAAAAACAACCTATATAATTATACCCGTGGGAGCCGTCCCGTATCTCAACCACCAGGTGGCAATTTCATCCCATTATATGTTCCATTAAGTAGGCAATGGCCTAAATGGTGTGGAAAGATGAATGTGTTTTCAGTTGATGTAGTCTGCAGAAGGACTGAGAGATCTCCGTGGCAGGCAGGAAAAATGGCTTTTCATCAGAGAGGAGAGCTGATGTCTTCACATAAGTGGGATAGTTTCCTTCTTTTATTTGTGGCTATTCTAGTGTTCACCCACAATCAGAAAAAATCGCTAGCTTCTCACCTGAGAACTAGCATTTATGTAAAACTTGACAATCATAAGGGTAGTCCTGACCTCACTGAAGTTAAAAGGAGCTTATCTCCCATTCAATCAGGGGTTTTGACCAAGAAGGGGACATGAAGAGAAAACAATTCTCGAGAAACTAAACTAAGTCCCTTATCAGCCCTTTCTCAAATGGAGCCAAACCTGACTTTTTTGTATTACATGGGTTTTGAAACGATTACAGAAATCTTCGCTGACCCTCAACATTTTCTTTGCAAACACCATAATCCCTGAAGTGTCTGACATGTCTCTTCAACCCCAGTGATGTTTATCTGCTTCTCTTCTCCTCAGTAGATCTCCTAGATGTGGGGCTGTGTAAGAAAGAGAACATATCTCCTTTGCAAGCTGCATCAAGGAGTGACTCTTTCTTCCTCTGAATCATACCTTCTTGATCTTTACACACAGCATAACAAAATAACTAATGACATGCTTAAGCAAGCCCACATGGCAGCAGTCAACTGTTCTATATTGCAAAGTCTCATGTCCAGCTCTGCTTTGAGCCCATTTCCAAAAACAGGTGGACATTACAAACCCAGAGACAAATTTAACTTTATTCTGAATTCGCTAGTGTCAGTGAGTTAAGATGCTTAAGATTACTACTGATCTATATTTCCTATTTTGTTTATAAAGAGTACTGACAATAGATAATCTACTTCTGAATTTTGAGTGTTTCATATTCAAAACTACATGGTTTTGATATAAAAAAGAGGGAGGAGTCACATTTTATATACATCTATATACAAAGCTGAGCTTTGTATATAAAATATACAAATATTCTAAATCACTAATACTTAAGTTAAAGCCTTTATGTGATCTAATTGTGTTCAACTTGCAGCTTTAAATTCTCCAACTGCCTGGAAAGGAATATTTAATGTACCTATTTCACATCAATGTGGAAGTTTTGATGGAAATACCCCACACCTACAGATGAAATGGTATAAGTAAACTCGCTTCTTTTCAAATCTCTTTTTCAAACAGGAAAAAGGATATATTCGTGTGATGAGGCTATTTTCAAACCTTCAGCAATTACAGATGAGTCATTCTGCATTTCCTGAAGTGTTCCTGATCAAGTTTGTCAAGCAGAAAAGTTGTCTGGAAAGCTGTGCTCTGGTAGTGATTATGCATTTTCCACTGATGCTGAAATAGTCAATATTTTAGAGGTAGTAAGTCGCAAGGATTATGTATTTCCTTTTACTGCAGATATGACTTGAAGATTCAGTTCTTCTCATGCATAAACCAACACTGTAGAAAGCCAGCCTGGGAAGAAATCTCTTATCCCCTTATTGTATTGCTCCCGTATTTGAAGTCTGAACCCATTGTGTATGACAAACATCTGGGAGCATAAAGAGAAGTATTCTTCCAACTCCATTATCAGAGAAATACTGTCACACCATAATGGACTAGTTTCATTTTGCTTTGGTAAGGTGATCAACAAGCTTAACCTTTGTTTGAAACCTCTAGGGCTTTAACAAAGCAAGCGATGTGCTGATAGCAGAAAGACCTTGTCAATGCATCCTTCCAGTGGGGCCATTACCAAGTACAGACTGGGCACGAGTTTCCCTAGGAGAAACCCAGCAGATTGACAAGTATACTTGCCATTTCTTTAAGACAACTGTACCTTTTCTGAAAAGTAAACTTAAGATGATTAAACCTGTATTGGGTTTATGTGGCAAAGTTTTGGTAGCGGGGGGGGCCCTTTGTGAGAAGACACCAGAAGCTGCCCCCATGTTGGACAGAGCTGGGGCCGAAGGTGGGGGAGAAGGTGTTTTTAGTTTTGTCTCTGTTTCTCACTATCCTACTCTATTTTTAACTGGCCATAAAGTAAGTTAATCTTCCACAAGTGTTTTCCAGCGAGCAGGGTGTCAGCTTGGACTATCATTTCAGAAGCTCCAGTCACACTGTCAGCAGGCCCACAGAGCCTCCATAGAGGTTGTTGCTCAATTACAGCCATGACACCCTGGTGCCTCAATTTTTTACTAGCCTACTTGTAAAGATACCTTCACTTGACATGCAGCAACCCCGTGAATGATGAGTAGCATCATGGCTCTCGAAGGACATGCCAACCTGACAGCCCAGAGAGAGCTGGGAGAAAGTGAAAATGAAATTACCCCATATGAAAGCACTTTCTGTATAAATGAGTGACCTTGCAGTTGGTCAGTGTCAACTGCAAGTATTATCCACTTCCCTTTTCTCAAAAGCCATGAAGAACCTACAGGTGCCTCTTAAATCTGCTCGGGGACACGCAGGTTTGCTTGCAGCCATTGTCAGCTATTTCATGAACCAAGACTGATGAAAGCATTTGGCAACCAGGCCAGTAACTGAGAAAACTTACTCTTGGGATAGCTGCTTAAAACAGTTCTTATTAGATTCGCAGAAAATTATGCCTTTAGCAAGCACTGCATTACAAATCCCTTCAGCTTCAGACAGATGATATTCATTTTTTCACACCAATGGCACATCAGTGGAGAACAACCACTTCCATGTTCCGCAGATCTGACACTGACAGCTGTACAAAAGAACACATGCAGCTGGTGCACCTGGACAGTAAATAGAAGAAAGATCAGAGCGTGTTCACTAATTGGGAAGAGTTTGCTAAAGGTTATATTGTATTTGTGTTGTATCCTGATCAGAAACGTGCACTATTTACTTATTAAAATGGAGAGCTTTAAAGCAGGAACAAAAGCAGGAACAAACTTCTCAAGAGCTGAATCAATCTCTGCTTAATGTTGTTGTGTATGAAGTTTTAAACACTAGTATAGAGAAGAAAATACTTTTTGACTACATGTGAAAATGGACTCCCACCCACCACAAACTTCATAGGCAAATTCTAATGCATAAGTCCTGATTTCAAAATGGTTTTGATTCCTAGTGGCATCCTGCTTTTCCCCCAACCCTATTCTCAGTATTATGTTTTCTAGAAAGACTATGAAATGCTTATGCAGGAATACCCTGAGAAATATGGAGTATTTCAGCCTAGAGTTCAAAAACTTCTTTGTTGTCTGAAGTAACTGATGTACATTTTTCCTACCTCACAGAAAGAAGAGTTGTCTTCTGAATGCATTTTCAAAGCATATTCTGATCACTTAGTATGAAAAAAAGTAATGGTGATGCCACTCATAAAAATATATAAAATATATATTACAGATATAGAAAATCTGTCTGTACTAAGCACATATGCTACATGCACTTCATATGCTATATATACACTACATGCTATAGAGAGTTTTTGACAGTCTGGGTCATTTCAAAACCTTTTTCAACAAATCCACTCATGCCTTTGCAAGTACCACATTTCTTAATAAAGACACACTGCTGCAGTCTTGTTTTATTTTTAGACACTTACAGATATCCTCTGTAACAACAGAGAACATGCTAAGGAAACACGGAAAGTTTTATATAAATACTAAAATAATTATAAAAGAAAAAACAAAAGACAATTATTTTAACCAATTTCCACCTTTTAGTGGTTATATTTGAGAATTTTAGTATGCAGTTGGCATTGCAGGTGTTCTGATACAACCCTCTCAATATATCTGTGTGTAGCAGAAGATGAGTTCTTCAGTCAGACCAGTGCTTTCACACAAATATCCCTATGCTTCATAAAAGCATCCCAGCATTAGGTTGGTTTTAATGACACAGACTAGAGTCTAGAGGGCACAACAAACTAAATTGTGCATATTATAACCATTAACAAGAGAGCCCTTTATTATCCAGAGTTTAAATGTGTCTGCTGGTGCATCTTCCTGAACAGAGATTTCTTCCTAAAATGTGTTTCATGCAGTACAAGGCTTTCTGACTTGCAAGGTAGGTACTGAATTTGTTACACATGTCTATTTTCTGCCTGTTTTAGAAGAACCATATCGACTTTTCCTTTATCCGCATCACCCTGCTTCAAATGTCAGACATCTCTGAAGCATAAAGAAGCAAGTTGTAGCTTTCTCAGGTTCATTTAAATGTAGTCTTTAGAAAATAGCCTTCATCTCCACAGCCAGGACAGGAGCTGCTGCAGTTCTTCTGTTTTCCCCCTGTGCAAGAAAAGCCCCTCATTCCCTCTCCTGTGACTGAACACCAGATCTATTTTGGACTGTGCACTCATTTCACTGTCTCGGATTAAAACCGATAAGCAGAAAATACAGCAAAATTTAGTAACAATCTGATTTACACCCCTTCCCCAACTGTTTCACTGCCATTGCTTCTTTTAAGAGACAGCTTTCTATTCCTCAGACTTTTAATGGGGTTTTTACCCCTTTTTAAGGACTCCCAATTTTGAGCCCCATCCAAAGAATGTTTCCTGTTAAGATGTTACAGGATATTTCTGAAATGGTTGCTATTCAACCATGTGAGAGCAAAGTCATGTAGCTTTCTCTGTTGGGGGGAAAAGACTGGATGTGTTGCTTCAGAAGGGGTTTATTTCTCTTCACACAGCTGGACATGTTTTCCTTCAGCAGACTCAGGCTTTAAAAGAGTCTGTTCCTACATCTTCATTTTATACCCAGCAGTAGCTCTTTTCAGTGTATAAACCACTAGCCAATCTGACAGAAGAGCTCTACTCTTAATCTAAAAGCTTCTGGTATAAGAACATCTAAATCCATCAGCAATTAATCACAATGTTTTTTGGGAGCATCTTCAAAATTTTCTAGAAATAATTAAATGCTACCAGTGTACATCAGTTTCCTTGTAGCTGTAACTTGCATGTTACCCCAGGAGGTTTTAAAAAGAAAGATATAGTTTGTGTTTAAATTAATGTCAAAAATTTCTTTCTATCTTTCTTTCTTGTTTTTTCTCCATGGGACTATGTTCTGGACTACCCACCTACTATTCAGTTGCCTATGATGTAGATTTTCCCAGTTTCATTACTTTCACAAGCAGACCACATCAAATAATCTACAATAACTCATATTTATTTCAAGGCTGGAGAACAGCTGGCTAATCAAAACAAAAGATAAGCTCTCTACAGTATTAATAAAAGGATATTTATAAAGCAAGTCTTTATACAGAGGTTGCCAACTATTATAATAGTCTATTCTGTTCTCAGACCTAACAAACAATGTTCACTTGGCATTATTCAGTACTTTTTTCATAGAACAACTTTTATCGAAGTTGGTGGTCTCTGTAAAATTTCAAGAAAAGAGGTATTTCCATTGTATACCAATCTCTGAAAGCCACCAGACTGCAATTTCTCTTTTGGGGTTTAAGCCTCTAATCGTGAATACTGCTGAGCTAAGGATTTTTCTTAAAGTGTTTTTGTTTCTATTGCCCAGTAGTGCTCTTCCTAACAACAGGCACCTGCAATGGCTCTCTAGCTGTTTTTAAGGTTGTTTCCCTTAAGAGCTGCACCATAATCTGAGGCTGAATTGTTCAAAACTGCCAAAATTGTTTCTTCCTGATTCAGGGTAAGCCCTTTGCTTTTCATACACGCCTTTGTACCTGGCATTTACCCATACTTTTTTGGTCATGCTGACACACACAGCACAATGTGTTGATTTTCTGGGATCTCATTTATGAGTTCCCTTAAATAATCACCCACTGGATGGTTCAAGTCTCCCTTATGACTCATGAATGTCGCATCACCTGTCAAGGTATTGGCAATGATCTTGCATTTCTATAAAAAAGTGCTAAGTGATTGTAGGCAGGGGTGAAATGGGTTATGAAAATGTTTTTATTACTAATGGGCAACTGTCTTTGGCATGCTTCAAAGGCAGGCAAACCATTTCATCACATCTACGATTGCATAATGAACCCTGGTAATTACTGGGAAGGAGAACACTAAGGCATTTACTGGGATCAATAACAGTCCTAAAAAAGAAAAGGCTTATTCTTTGGCCACATTTACTACATGAAGAATTTTAGAACAATGTAGTAATCTGGCATTTAGTGGGGCTCACTGATTAAATTGTTTGATTAAATTCATCTGCCATTCTGACCATGCAAGCGGAAAGAGATGCCGCACGTGTTAATGCTGTCAATTCCCAAAATAACTGAGGGAACGGAATGTGTCATAAAAACTTTTGGGATGTCCAATATAATATTCCTCGCTTTTCCTTACAGAAAGGAATGGAGTATCAAAAAAATAGGAATATATGTCATCACCAGCTTTAACTCTGTAGCATAAAAGGATATAATTACTCCTCTTTGCAGATAGTACATAACTGGGCACTGAAGGTTGTAACAGCCAAGTCTCTTTTAGAGAAATCCCCAGTCTCCCACCCCAGTTCAAGCCGTGCTGTTCTGCTTGTGGTCCCAGTGGGTTCTACTGGCACATTCTCATCTTTTGAGATAATTGGCCTTTTTCTGTATCTTGTAATAAAGAAAAGCATTATCCCACATCCCTTTAAAGTTTTCACTCTGTTTTAGAGTAAGAGGAGGCACAACCATGGAAAAAATAAATATTAAATTGAAATTCTGTGGATTTCCTCTCTGTTTACGGCGTGACCATCTAAAAAGAAGGACTTGCTTTCAATTCGTCACCCTGAAACTCATAACATATCTTAATATTTTTTTTGTCTGCTATACACAGTAGCCACTGAATAGATGGAGATGAATGCCTGTCTACTATTCCTGCTTTGAAGAGGAAGTACTATGATGCTCTAAGAACACAAAGCTGTTCTAAGAACACAAAGCTGTAAATAGCTGTGAAGACAGATGCCTGGGTCATGCACTGAAGAGGATTATGATGTCATCTTAACAATATAAATTTCCACTCCCTTCTTTTTACAAAGTACTTATACACTAAAAGGCCAGTTCTTTATGTAAGTCAAAAGTCTTATTTCAACACATTCAAGAAATGCCACTTCTTCTCTCCCATTCTTCTCCTCCATCCCACATTGATGTCAACTCTATAGCACCTTGGATTCTTTCCAAGCACACTGACATCAGCTCCACAGTACCTCAGACTGGGTAAAGGACCAACCCAACACTGACTTTTTTTTTTCCCTTTCAGCCTTTCATACATAGTAACAACCGATTTACCTCTGAAACCTCAGCAGTGAAACCTCAGCAATGAAACCTCAGCAGAGGTTCACGGGTGGAATTCAGAGTTTCTAAACAGAGCACTTAGAAGCTGTACTTCTCTGCATGCTAGATCTTCTGACAGGTGAAATCCTTCAGCAGCTTTCCAGCAATGAAGCAGCCAGGTGAACTTTGACAGTGTGCACTATGAAGGTGTACATCTCTGGAGCTGCAGGTCCCTAAAGGTCTTCATAAACACCAAAATGTGTTAGCTGTCTTCTGCACACAATCAAGTCATCAAGAATATTCTTTTCTACTGAAGTGCATCAAAGAATCCATCCCCATGAGCTATCAGTGCGCTTAACACTTCCCTTCACAGATACGACTGTTTGCTCCATAAGAAAAATGACAAAATTCTTAATCTGGTTATCAGACACTTAAACTCCCGTGTGTAACCTAAACAAACTACAGACAGGGCATGTCTGAAGCAGTTCTTGGCGCCTGTGTGTGCTGTGTTTAAACAGAAGGCACTGGACTCTGCACATGTAGTTATGGCTACACAGTTTTGTGAGTCTGGCATAACTTTTGAGCTCATTTTACTCCAAACAATTTTTTCCACATCAAGACCTCTAGAATTAAGGTTATCATGTACCTAACTGAAACAAGTCTTGGGGTATAAAAAGATTCCCCTTTTTCACAACCATTGTTCAGAACCCTGCTCGTTGCAGGGGGGTTGGACTAGATGACCTTTAGAGGTCCCTTCCAACACAAACCATTCTATGATTCTATGATTTTATGATTGTAGTGTTTGATCTGAGATTTTCTAAATGCAGCTACAGTGCTGATTGCTATCTTTTTTGTCTTGACTACTCCAGTGTCTCCTGCAGCTTTTTTGCCGCTGCTGCTATTTCTGCATCCATGGAGACCCCAACAGAAAGAGACAGGACAGAACAGAAAGCACAGGTCACTAAAAATGTTATTTGGATCTGCTGTATGCTACCTCTTTTTGTGGATTAACATGCTAGAGGGGACAAGATTTACATCTGTGCAACCTCAACTACAAACAGATGCAATTTCAGATTAAGTTGAATTCCTTCATTCTTTTAAAGCTACTTACTGATCCAGTTGAAGAAATCCATGTCAGAAAATCCCCTTCCATTTATTTTCAATGAAAAGGTCAGTCAAACTATCAAACAGTAAATATCACGGTAGAAAATAACCTTGCAATCATTCATTTCACTAACAAATTGCTATATCATTATGCCTAGGGCTTCAGAAAGCAGTTGGCTCAGTACGTGCCTTATACCGACAAATCCAAATCCTTCTGAATAGATCCCACCTCTTGCCCTGAACCACAGTGTGCTCAATCCCTCCAGGTCTTCCCTTCTCCACCAGCACTCGTGGTAGGGCTGCTCTTCACCTTCAACCTCACCAAGTTTTTCTGCAGCTATGAGGAGCCAGATCTCCCCTGGGGAAAAGACCTCTCTCCACCCCTACCCTCTTCAGCAGGCTCTCTGCCATTATTAGCAACTAGGGAGACACTGTTTTTCAGAGGGATTTTCAGAGCATTCCCTCCTCAGCTCCCCCCAGGACATGCTATGCTAACATGTCATCTTCAGAGCCTTTCCTATTGTGGGGGATTTTTTGGTCAACAAATACCCCTTAGCTTTTCTCACCCTCTCAGACAAGCTCCTACTCTTTTATTTTTTCTAGAAAAGAGTTTGCCTCCTGAGGCCCTCACCAACAGTATTTACTGTTTAAAAGATGAATCATGTCAATTTGAAGCTTCTAGACTTGCTGGTGTTTAACACATTTAGTTATGGACCTGCTTGAAGTTAGTATTTCGCCTAGAATTTTCTTTTTCATTTCCTATCCTTTGCCCATCCTTGGCATATCTTTTGCACAAAGCACAAGCTGTACAGTCTGGTTTGCAGAGGCTTTAGTGCTATTATGAGTAAGGTTCAATGGCCCTGATCGTTTCTTCTTTTTTCTTCAAATTCTTATCAGGGTATGTCTCAACAAATATTACAGCAAATATCATGCTGTATATAACCTTTTATTTAGCAGTAGCTGCTAAGCTGGGAGTCCTGGGAATCTTATCCTCAGCCCTGAAATGTATGCTTAGAAACTGGAAATCCTGAAAACCTTAGCACACACATGCAAAAACATCTACTGCTTATCAAGTTCTGAGTATCTTAAAAATGAAAGCCTGAAATCAAGTACATCTAAAAAGTATTTACTTCAGCTCTTTTATACATCTGTCCGCAAAACTTGGGACTTTTGCCATTCTGAAGTCTCATTTTATTTCTTTGCAGCTTCTCAGCACCCTGAGGGGGGTCTGATTTTGCCAGAAATGTTATCATTACACTTTTATTACATAACTAAAATAGATTTGTAAACGGTAAGATGTACAATATGGTTAGAGTTTTTCTTGAATATGTATTGATTTTTATAACATTCAGAGCTAACTGAGATAAAATAGCAGAGAAAACAAACAAATAAAATGTAGTATTAGCACACAGGCTACAGACACACAACCTCCATCACAGACTCTCCTGCAGGTTTTTAGAAATTTTTCTTTCTGCTCTGGTCTTAGTCACAGGTGGTCTCTGGCATTAAGAAAAACCCTCTGTGTTTTTTGATTAATGAGCAAATAAAATGTTAGTATGGAGTCATATATGAGAAATACAATAAATGACACTGATACTTCCAAGGTGCATACTTTTCTGGAGAGAAGTATTACAAAGTATTAATTGTAGTATTGCTGAGGGCAATCTTACCTTGCCTCATGAATTACTTAAGAATTCCAGTATTCCTCCATTAGAGAGAAAAGCCTTAAAGCAAGATATAAGCACTGATTACTGAAGGTAGGTATATACAATTTTTCTATCTGAATACATATAAAGGTAATTGTAAAAGTAGTTATAACCAATACTCCAGTTTTGCAGGAGCCAATTTGGGGGATTTTCAGACAGAAGAAAATAGGTAAATTTAAAGGAGGAGTTTTCCTATTCTGCAGCAGGAAGGTTACTTTAAATCAAGTCACAGTAGAGTGTGAAAATGTGAAAAGTCCCAGAAACATTCTGTGAACTGATGGTGGGGATGATCACCATCCCCCATCACCTCTGCAAGCATATTTTACTGTGAAACTCGCAGCTTTTTTCCTTCTTTGTAATAGCAAATACATTTCTAAAAATATATGGTTCTATACTTAAAGGATATTTCTGTCTTACTCTGAAATGCAGAAGAATAATTCAGGTTTTTTTCTTCCAGCCAAGGACTAGAAATGTAATGTTTTTAAAAAGAGAACAGAGACTCACAAAATCACAGGCTGCCAGAATCTCTGGTAGAAGAAAAAACCTTCGTCTGTAGCTGTAATCTCAATATATTTGTGGCAGAAGTAGTAATAGCTGACCACTCCTTGAAAATTTATTTATTAGATAGAAGAAGTTGTTATCTCATGAGTCTCCATGTGCTCCAAACTCACATTCAGAGAACCTTTTGTTTCCTTCTTGTGACATATTACAGATTTTTTTTTTTTGTCTGTTTCTTTATGCTTTATACTATTTTGAAACTTCAGGATCACAAGACACAGCTTTGGCCTGCACCTCTTGTGTGCGTGCATGTGTGTGCATGTCTTTGCCTGAAGAGGCATCATTATGATAGATAGCTTCTTCCATATTTCACAGAATCCCTCTGGTTGGAAGGGACCTCGGGAGTTCTTCAGTCCAGCCTCCTGATCAAAGCAAGGTTAACACTGAAATTAGACCAGGTCGCTCAGTGTTATATTCACTTGGGGTCTGAAAACAAAGTGCTTGCACTGTCCCCTTTTCAGTTGTTGTAAGGCTTCAACTTCGGGTGGCTTCTGAAAACTTGAACTAAAATGGGCATTGTTAGGCATGGAACCAAATCCATGTAGATTCACATCTAGCACAGTTTAAATTCTATGCCTTTATTATTTGGCTACCCAGTATACGACTTTTTAAATTTAATTTGATGTACCTGATACCTACACAGACAAGAACCAATTACAAAAGGATAAATACATGTTTTCAGCTTATTTTATCACAAAAGTTAAGTTTCATTACGAGTCATATCTTTCCTGCTTTGGCACCTCTAGGTTTTTCTTTCAAATGAATGCTTTTCAAAGAAGTAGTTTATAATCTCTGTTACAAAGCATTCTGTGTTAAGGGTTAATCAGTCTGCTCAGTTATCTTAATTAAAAATCATGATGTAAGACTTCAGATTCTTCCATAGCTTTTAAGGAAGCACCAGGGCAGGTGTTTTTTAACTTAACAAAGAGTCTGTCACAAAGAGTCATATCCCAGAGCTAAAATAATATTAAGAACAGTTTCCAGGTTTAGTTCAGCATAGGAAAACCATAAGTGTTGTTCCAGGTTTTCTTGGTGATGTGCAAGTCATGCAACCAAAAATCTACTGGCCCAGGGCATCTGTCCCACAATCATTAAGACACAGTTAAATAAGGTGTGTGTGACGAGGGTTTTCTGAAAATATTTCATAGCTAGGAAATGCAAATGTCCTATAGCTTTTGAAGTACTTGAAATGGCTTTTGTTCCCTGTCCTGGGTGCAACAGACCTTGTTTTGTGAACCTTTAGCAAACATAGCGTTTGAGGGCCTCTCAATCTCTAAAATAACTACTATCACTACAAATGTTATCTGCACTTCACAGGTAGGCCAGGTGCAAAGGCATATAGTAATTTGCCTAACAAAGCTGCTAAACACAGACTTGAAAGCAGATCTCCTAAGTCGTAGCTGTTATCTGACTTCCTTTCTCACCGTCATGGTAGGTTTCATAATTTCACTGCTACACTAAACCCAACACACACCTCTGTCATCTGAAGACATCAGCCATTTCACTTGGCCTGATAATCGGGATATACTCAAGAAACTATTTGGTGCATGCATTTGTCACTAACACCTGCATTTTTGTCCATCTGTATAGCACGCTGCCTGTAATTTCACTGTCGAAAAGTTCCCCATCTTTCCTCTCCTTCCCCTGCTTTTGGTTAGCAAAATAATCACTGCAGGTAATCTGACAGCAGATGATTAATGCAGGGAAGGGCAGACTGTCTTTTACAGATCTGTAGCTAATAAATCCACTTATGCTTTTCCCCTTGCTTTGACCAATCAGTTTAAAATTCATGAGCTTGAGCCGTACCACTTTTGAGGGCAGTCTCAGCCCAAATTAAAGAGCCATCCGTCCTCAGCCAAAAAGAGAAAGTCCACTCAATACTCAAAAGTCACAGTCTCCACAGTGACCAAAGCACAGGGCTGTCTTATTACACCACCAGCACAAGAGGAGTTGATGGAGCCCAAGCACAAAGTCATATTGTCCTATTTGCCCTGTCACCATAAGCTGTAATGTAAGCCTCATTGCAAGCTTCAGCAGTAGAAAGCATTTAGCATAAACTACTAGTTTTCATAAAGTTTTCCAAAATCTTTAAGTCCAAACATTGCATTTCTTTCCATGGCGTGTGAGGGTTTCAGACCTTAAGACAGTAGGTGGAATAAGTCGGGCAGAGTTGCTGTGACTGTGCAACCGTTGCTGAGTCTTCTGCAGCATCTCTTTCCCCAGGTCCTATTTAATTGAGACAAAGGTCATACTCTCATGTCAAATTAATGAAAGATAATACAGTTAGTTTTCCTGAGAGACATATCACTTCTTAGCAGAAAGCTGCAGTGAAACAATGGCTTGCAAGCTCCTGAGGATACAGCTCTCATCTTGTGCCTTTTAGCTGTCAGTCACACCTACAGCACTCTTGAAACAAAGATGCGGTTGGATGGTTCACCTGGGTGAGCTGTTCATTCAAAACCCGCATCAAGAGGAGAGAGATTCATCCCAAGGACTCACAAAGGTCACGGATCTCGTGCTGACTCCTGTCTGTCTCTCCATTTCATTCCTCAAACTGGTAACACAACTGCCACAAAAGAGCTAATGAATCAGAGTCCATGGTTCTTGTCTCCTGCCTCCCTTTATCCAGTAGAAAAGGGGGCTAGCTGCAGGGATTCCCGCTTTCTGGGTCTAGGTGAACACGATCAAGTCATGAGCTGCAAGGAGAAATCGGCTCAGTATTGACTCCTCTTAGCTCCCGCTGGACTTGTCCCTGGGATATGTAACCAACGCAGATGTTAACAGGAGGAAAATTTGCTTGGAATGAAAGATGGCGTAAGAAGCTCTGGGTCAATGTCCTGGCAAGGCTGGGGAGAGAAGAGCTTTCGCCACATCCTGCCTGTCTTCAGACAGGTGTAGCTACTTCTCACTTCCCATGTAAACTACCCTGACAGCAGTATCTGGAGGGATTTGCAGTAAGCTTGTTGCAAAATGCAGCTCTCCCTGTATCCCTTGCTTCCAGTCAAAGGTCCTAATTCTTGCACCTGATTTCACTTCCCACGGAGAGTGCTGTGCCTCTCACATGCTGCCATACATTTAAAACGTCGTTCTGGAGCTCATCTCCCAACCTGCTTCTCTCTCTCCTCCCCCAGACTCTTTTTGAACTGATCTGTTGTCAAGTGTCTTGTCTTATATTTGCCTTGCCTTATCTTAAAATACAAGCTCCTTGGGGCAGGTAACATGTCTCTTTCTATGTGTCTAAAATGTGTGCGATTTGATCCCACTCCATAAATGTTTTAGAATAACAGTAGTACCAGAGGATGCTTGCACATCTCAAGTGTCAGGCCAAATAAAAGATGAACATTTTACACTCTAAATATTAGCTGCTAGAGTCTTCTATTTGTAGCATAATTGAAAGACATTATTGTAATTGGTTAGCAAAGCCACCAAAGTTTCAGCACAGGCCTTTGCAAAATGAAAATGAATGAAGCAGCTATGGAAATGACATCTTAATAAGAATAATGAAATTCAAACCCCTAGTGCAAGTACAGTGTATAATCCATTACATGGAGATTAGATGAGATATAAATACCTCAAGGATATAAGATTATTGATCTGACATAAGTCATCTGTTTTTGTAACCACAAAATGGCAAACAGCAGGCATCTAGACACTGCACAGTGCCGAACTACAGCGTTTTCATGGAGGGTGAGCAGAGAATTTAACAACCTGCACTGTCAGGCAAGGTCTTACTTTATTTGGGGTGCGGCTTTGCTGCTGGGGTTTTTTTTCTTCCTGTTAACCTAGAAAGTATTGTCAGGGCCTGAATCAATTTTTAATTAATTCTCTGGATCTGAAACTCAGTGGATGAAGGTTCAATTCCCAGTCCAGCCACAGTGTTAACCTCTTTGTAACTCAGTTGCTTGCTCGTGAGATGAAGCAATAAAGCTTCCCTTTACCACACATGCATGAAGGAGACATCTGGTAATCTTCATGATATGCAAAAACACTGTGTCAGTGCTAGGTGCTGATGCATTCAGACAGCTACAACACCTCAAAGACATAGAAAAAGGAAGCACCAAGACTAGACTGCAGAGCATAGGAGCTGAGGAAGGATTGACTCCTGGAAGAGGTTACTCCTCCCAGGGAACTCAGCTGAAAAAGCTGGTAGTTTTTAGTAGATTGTCTCTTAGTTCTAGAAATTCCCTGTTTCTCATTGATTTTGAAGTGAAAAGAATGAGGGTTAACAAGTCTCTTAATCCCTCCCTGTTCAGCTAGGAAGTAATCCTCAGCCAAGTGCAAGTTATTTCAGTGGAAATGACCTGTCCTGAGGTTTGTATCATTCCTATTTCTGTCATGGTCCAGCACCTTCTGAACTAGCATTGAGCAGGGAGGCAGCTCAACACAAAGGCAGCACAGGCAGCCGAGAATTCAAAGGGTGGCGAAAGTCAGAGATTGTTTATCTCCCTTTACAAAAACTCCAGTGCCTCCCTAACACACCAGAAAACATGCAACAGAGCAGGATCTTGAACCCAGGTCTCACACTAGACAGATCTTGCTGATTTCACCCAAATCATCCAGCAGCTCCAACAGTGGATGGCAGTGAGCGCATTTTGCAGCAAAACATGTTTCAGTTATGGACACTTAATGCTTATGATTTAATGACACACGATGGTCAGTGTAGCTAAGTTAAAGGGACAGTGAGAAATACGATGCTCCTACTGTGGATTTACCATAGCCAGCTTTTAGCCTGAACCAGCCATGCTGGTGGTGGCTGTAACACATGCACTGACACAGCGTCTTAAGTGCAGGCATTGCATTTCTAGTCATTAAGCGTAGCTGTGGAAAAAAAAAAATCTCTTGCTTAGCACAGGCCCAAATACACATGTAGCTTCATTACAGAGGGCACATGACTATGCATTTTCAGTCTGAGCATGCCATAATCTATCTCATAAGATTTTGGCAGATTTCTGTCTTGTCTGGGCTTTCTAGCAAGTCAGTCAAAGGCTCCTGATTAGAAAGGTCTTGTGTCATGTGCACAGCAAAAGACTACAGGACAGCTAGGATAATTCCATGAACTTGGATAACAGCGTACAAGTGACACCCTTCAGATAAATACAGATCGGGAGTACTTAGCTGAAAGTAATGTCATAATCTACAATAATAATTCATGTAAAACCCGAAATCCACAGTCTTACCTCCTTGCTCAGCAGTAACTAAACCCTTTGATCTCAAGGGCTGAGTCTCCTTTACTCATAACAACCTTACCAGCAGATTTCTAGCCATAAAGTCATTACAGGAATGAATAAATTCTTTGGAAGGAAAAATTGCACCAAGTTACACAGGTGGCTCTAAAGACACTTAAAGAGAAGAAGGAGAATATTTATTTTCTTGACGTCTTTCTAACTTTACTCCAACCCTCAGCTGTTGTGCAATATCCTTCCACAATGACTGGAGAAGTGCTTAACATTATAGGAAGGAACAGCCTGCTGAAGTGCGGTCTGCTTTTAGACACGCATCCTGAGGTTTCTGTTTGCCTGATCTACTGCTGACCAACACAAACGTTACCCAGGTTATCCCTCTCCATCTCTTGCAGAACTCCTCTTTATGCTGTGCATTTCAGGCTGTCCCCGCTTAAGCCATGTGCACTTTATACAGATTTCATTAATAGCTGAGTCATTACATTTGTTCAGCAGTTAATGGGAAATATTAAGTGTACTGGAATAAATAAAGCTAAGTGGAAGAGGCCTTAATGTTTGGCTTTCAGTAACCTCTCCTGCCACAAGCCCTCACTTTTCGCATGTTACTGTCTACACGTATTCTAGAGAACGATCTGCAGGGAAGGAAGGCTTGAATAGGAAGGCACCAGGGGCACGACTCCAGGGTAGCTACAGGTTACTGCCAGCTACCTGTGCCAGCAGTAGTAGTGATCATTTTCAGCCCTGCAGTGTGGTAAGTGTGACTCTGAAGTGGCTTGCAGGCAACCAGCGTGACAAATGCCGAAGCTTGGAAGATCCTTTTGTGTTCTAGAGATTAAGGAGAGATTGGAAAATTCGGGTTCCTATTTTTGGCTCTGTCACTAGGTTATGTTGCGTGACCTTAAGGAATTTTTTTTTCACATTTACCCACCTCACCACATCCCTTTTTCTGCCTTCTCCATTTAGATTCTTGCTACCCAAGTCAGATGCTACACCCTCTGCATATTTGAAAGCTTCCTGATCTAGTGGGGATCCTTTCTGCATAGAGAGTTAAGTATCAGAAGGCATGAAATAGGAATATTCCTGTTTTTTAAAGTCTATTAGGTATAACCTGACTGAGCATCATGTACCAGGAGCAGTCTCAGTAGAGCTACTTGCCAGCTCCACTCCTGTCTGCTCCAAAATTTACTTTGCTGCTATATTACCCTCGTATCTAATTAAGATAATCTCAAGGAAGTGAGGCATTGGGAGGAATGAAGACTTCAGAAAATATAATTGCTTTCAGGAGAAAAAGATTCTATTGTGAATTCAACTTTGTCTGGCTTAAATGTCATAGCGTTTTCCTCTCATCCCCCTCACCCCACTCACAGCTTCCAAGGTCTGCAAACTGTTTGAATGAGCAGCACATGTTGACATGGAACCATGTTGGACCTGTTTTTATATCTTTGCTTCATTCCCACGAATGTTCTTCTATCATTGCTCCATCTGATACTTCTAAGGGATCAGATTCAAACAGTGGGCTCACTTAAAATACCCCGAGTCCCTTGCAGGAAAGACCAGAGAAGCTGGCATGCCCCCTTTGAATTCCAGCCTTTTGCCTCTCAATATAACAGATAATGGAAAGAATTAAAAACCACCTTTTTTTTTGTCACCCAGCATTCTTAGTGCAGATCACCAGAACAGCGATGTAGCTGCTTGGAGTGCTTCCAGACTTATTCCCGTATTTCTACTACTAAGCAAATACGGTTCATAACCAGCCACCCTCTGGGCTGTTGAGGCCCATCTTGCACATAGATGGCTTGTTCTCTGCATCCAGTCAATGGTACCATGACTCTGGTACCAGCATCTCAGTCCCTTCAACTATCTGTTTCTGCAGAACATGTTACATGCTGGAATGTGCCACTATTCAATAACGTGTCCATGACAGAGCATTTTCTCCAATTACGCTACCCAGCGATTGCTTCCCACCTAAAGCAGAGGGAATTGATACTGCTTTTAAATGTCTTAACTACAGATGAACAGATATTCTGTAAGATTTTTCTCCAAGCAGCCCCAACCACTGAATTGCCCCTGCAACTACTTAACTGGCTCCTTCAGCATCTGCTGTTTAGTATCAGTGTTATCCACCCTATTTTTCATTTTGTTTGGCTCAGCCATAACAGACTTCTCAATCCCTGCTCCAGTTTGATTTAATCTTGTCTGAATGTGGGGAGGGAGTCAGAAACTTATACAGGCATCCACATAAAAATTCTCACCAGTAGCTTTTGTAATGCCACTAATAGTTTCCTTCTTCTATTGGAAATATGTTGAGAAATATCACTGCTAGCTTAGCAGATCCTGACGTTTGATCATGAGTTGACTTCAATATGTTTCTTCCTGTTTCTGGTAATGTACTTATCTTGAGGATATTCCAGTTAAAAATGTTACTGTAATATATTCCTACAGAGGTTGTTTCATCAGCAACTCCTTACACTTTTGACATAGCTATTAATTAGATATCAAACAAGATTAGCTACAAGACCAATCTTTGAGGAAATCTGCTAGTTATCTACATCCAGTATGTTGGTTCTTCTTCAGTTCAAATTCTGTTGCCATCATAAAACAAAAAAAGCAAAACCCCAAACCCCGCCAACCACTAGGTTAGAACAGCATGAGATATTTTATCCCATTTCCCACTTCTCTACATGTATTTAATTATGCTTTCAGTTAATATTTTTACTAACAGGCTGTATCTATTGCTCATACAGCATTTTCCCCCTTTTTAATTGCATTATTTTTTATCTTTTCTGGTATTTGACTTGAAACATAGGCTACAAGTCTTCAGCACATATTACTACAATCTCCCAACTAAAGCATTTTATGTTCTTGAGTTTTGTTTTTAACTCACTGTAATTTTTTCCACTTCCATCTCTTCACCCTTACTAATCTTTCTCTGTACCCTTAATATCAATATTGTCATCATTATTCCTATCAAAAAACAGTAGCAAAGAATTGTGTTTGTTTTAAGGTGTATCTAAATTACTATCTCAATCTCATCCTCATTGAAGAACGATTTGAGTTTTCTGTCTTCTAATTTTCTCTAAATGTTTTAAGAACCTGTTGCTGCCCGCTGCAAGACCTAACTCAGCTTGACTTCTTCAATTCCCCTTTTTTCCCACACTTACCAGCTTGTTTTGCTGATTGATGCTTTTTTCACTCCTTATTTGCAGATGTTTCACTTGTTTGCTTGAACGCAGTTCAAATGCACACTTACCTATATTCTCATTTCTTCTCATCCTAATCTGTTCTCTGTTCCTTGACAAAGAATATCCAAAATTCAGCTCTAAAATACACCACAGAATAGTTGTGCTGATGAGCATTTTAGCTGACAACTAGGTCTGAGCCCTATTTTCCATGCCTGAAAATGAGAACCACTATTGCTTACACTACAAAGGCAGATTCTCTAGCCACCTACAGAGATCCCTACTTTGTGTAAAGGAAGACGTTACCTAAGACAAGCAGGCTATTTTTTGTATTTCTGTAATGAACGTAGCTCAGCGTTTCCTGTGCAGGTCTCAAAGATTTCCTCAATACAGTTCTTGCAATCTAGGCAGACTCCCTATCTTCCATATTCTTTCCAGATTCATCTATCCCTATGTCAGTCTTTTTTATACCTGTGTTTAGCATTTTCTAAAGATCCCTCCTGGGACACAGCAATATAGTCAAGTTTGTATTATACATCTATAAACCAACCTCAGATACTCCAAGGAAAGTTCCAGGCTTTTTGTGTAATTTAAAACATTTCTTAACCTCTCTTCCCCCTTAAATTGCTAAGCAGCAAGAAAAGTCAATACTAGGGGCTGCCATCTTTTTAATTATGTAAATGAAGAATTTTGTGGATGAGCTATATGCAGTAATGTCTTAGGATGGGAATATCCATTGCTGGAGGGCTAATTCCATTCTTTACACTCAGGCTGGTCAGTACAACCTTCACAGATATTACTTTTACTTCTCACAAGCTTCTTCTTCAAAGTGGATATTAATAGGCCTTTTCACCTGTAAGAGATGGTCCAGATAATGAAGATGTGTGAGTAATTATGATGGAAGTCCAGCCACTGTGCTTAGGGTAATGCAGTGGGATTTGCTGGTTATTCTGCCTTAAGGAACACTTTAGATTCCTTTTAATTTTTAATATTACTTTCAAATCCCCTTCAAAGTTGTTTCTAATAATCCTTCTGGAAACTTTTAACTGCAACCTGCATGCTTTACCACTTGGCAGTAGACTACAGATACGTGTCTCCAGCTGCTGAGTTGCTGTGAACAGTGTTAGAAACTTAAACCAGACTGTGTTGCCTTCATTCGTCACTGTAAGCTTGTGAATGACAAGTTGTATACCTTTAGTTAATGGTAGCAGCTGAGGATCATAATTTCTACTAAGTACAAAACCAGCGTTAATGTTCAGAGGCTGAACAACTACAGGCTCCTGCCAACCTTTGGAACCATCAAATGCAATCCAGAGCTACTCTTCTCATTTCTGTCTATCATCACCATCCATGCATTGGGTATATATTTATTTTCAAGGCAAAATAAATGATCCCAAAGCCAAAAATTCAAAGCATGGACACTAATTTCCTCAGTTCTGGATCCCAGTCAAATCAAACTGCAAAAAGGTACTGCTACTTTTTTTGGAAGTAACCCATGATGTCAGACTTCCAACATCCAAGATGGCAGAATCTTACCAAAAATTAATGCCATTTTAGATTACATGTATTTAGACTATATGTCCTGTGAATAGTCTAAAAATGCGGGGTTTGCTCTAGCTTTGCTTTACTACATAAGTCAAGCAAAACTCAAGACATCATTACTTATTATCCAATTCTTGGAAACACTTCTGATCTTGCATATGATGTAAGTCACAAAAATGGCAAAACATACTTAGCTCACTCCTCCTCTACATCACAGCTCGGCATTCAAATATGCTTCCCAAGTGTGGCATATAATTATCCTCCAATGCCAAAAATAGTGTTCTTTCTGATCAAAAGTAACGGGAAGGAACATACCAGTTACAACAACATATGACATTATCACTTGAAAACCACCTGAATGGCTCTTCTAGCAATGTTTGCATCTGCCCCTGCTGCCTGCGCTAGGTTTAATGCAGCCTGTGGTGAACTGGTTAAAACAAGGGGAGAATAATGCACTTGAAGGGTAGTGATACGGCAGGTGGAGCCACAGGGAATGCAATTACATCAACACACAGACCTTCTATGACTAGAATAAGAAATCCGTTCATGCAGTTTATGATTTCTGTGTGAAATACTGAACTCCCTATCTGTATCCTTAAAAACCCACAGACTCCATTTTGCATATCAGTGCTGTCTTCTGCCTCACTGCTTCTCTCTGAAACACACATCTCTACAGCTTAACGAGAGACTGTCAGTAATTTATGCAGCTCTCTTTTCATGCATGCAACCTCTACACAACAGGCGGGATCACATGCCAAAAAAGTAATTTGTCAGGGAGAGGTCATTTTTGACTGCAAAATCAGCTGCAAGGGTCTACAGTTATACGAGGCAACTGACCCAGGAGTCAGTGACTGGAGGCCAGGAACTACCCTGTTTCAGGGAGTTGTCTTGATAAGCTAGGTGGCAAGAGAGCGTGGCAAGAGAATTAGCCTGATGAAGCAGGGATAACCCTGCCTTCCTGGAGTCAGACAGCACGCAGAGTCCAACAAGAGTGAAGGGCCTTGCAGTTGCTTCATTGTTTGTTAAACAATTTCTCTTGTGTTTTGTTTGGTAGGTAAAACACTGGCACTTTCTAGACTTTTGCTCCCAGCTAATGTCTCTGTCTGCGTGTAGTTGTTGCATACGCCTGACTTGCGAAGCTGTTAATCTGCAGGTGGTTTTTTGGGAGCAGGTGTTTTAAGTGACAGAAGAATGTGAAGAAATCAGCATTGCTCCTGGGAAAAAAAGGCACTGTGGGCTCCAGACCGGTGGGGTATGAACGGGCATCAAGCAGGCCTGGACCCTGGAGCACAGCCTGAATCTAGTCCTGGAGGGTATCATCCACTCAGCAGGTTCAATGGCTGAATCCCTTGCCACTGTGGTCACTTGAGAGGGCAAACTGACCATACTTCAAACCCATGTATTAGCTTGCAAGATTACAAAAAGGCCATCTTTTTGTCCTGTGGGATCCTACTTCATGGTATAAATTAAGAAAATGTCTTCTTCCCTTCATTAAAAGCCATGGTACTGAGCTAGAGCAATTAAAAATAAAGAGAGCATTCAAAAGGAAAAAAGCAGTTCCTCCAGGTTTCTCTGCTCTAATACAGAACAGCAGCTTCAGAGGCACAAGGAACAAAATAAGTCATTTGGAAACACCTTGGTTTGTAAGCACATATGCGGGGAGTGAAGTGTTAGGAAAACCAAGAATAAATCCAAGGACTGTATTTTGCAGAGAAATCATCTGAGCCTCCCAAATTCTCTTTTTGCTTATGTTTTGAGGGGTGCACAGCCAAGGCTTCTATCGATCACCCATGTGTGGAAGCGTAACAGCAAATAAAATGAAAAACCCTTCTGGATAATTGTTATAGAACATGTAGGCGATTTAGGGGAAAAAATCAGAACCAAAGATGTGCTAGGGAAAAAAAATGATGATATTTAAAATGCCAGCCTCCTGTGAGCCCCTCTGCTTCCTATCGCTTATTTTGCCCCTCATGGCTCCCACCATGGACTGCTGCTGCCATCTACTGCCACCTGCACTGCCAGGAGCCCAGCTCCCCTCCTGGAGCCTGGCAATGGGACTGGGGGTCACAGAGGCTGTCAGGACATGAAATACTTTTGGACAATAAAGGAAAAACAGTTTCCAAGGAAAGAAAGGGATGGGAGAGAGCCTCACAGCCAAGATTAAAAACCCAAGTACAGCTTTTTCCATTAAAGATATAATGCAAAAAATGTCCACGCTCTGAGGAAGGAGGCCTAAATGGAAATGCTTTTGCTTTCAAAGGGGAAAGGAAACCCGTATCTGGATCCACCTTTCTGTCATGCAGTGACCTAAACCTTTTCCCAAGGCCTTAAAGGTTATTAGTCTGAGTGACATGGCTGACAGCCTATGTTCAGCCCCCATTAGATGATGAAATGATCTGCACAGCAGGAAAGCTAAGGAATGAAAAAAAGCCTGGGGGTAAGTGCAATTTTCCTAATTCATTCACCTGTGTTTCACCTGTTCTAGGAAGAGGGCTTCCGACGCTGGTGATGGAAATCCTGCGCCTGAGCCCAGCTTTAGATTCCCATCCGCAAAGACTCAGAGAACAGATGAGCCTTTAATTATTGCAGGTATTTCTAAATGAAATCTAGAAGGAAAGCATACTTTTACAATGTGTATTGAAAGACAGACTATGGAAAGAATGGGGAAAAAAATTGTCAGTGGAACTATATTGTGTCTGTTACAACCCAGTAAAATATATGCTGGATTTCATAACCTCTGAATTTCACACTACTCCATTGCAGGTGGCAGCAAAGATCAGACCCAGACCTTCCTGATCTCAGTTCATATTTCTTCTCTGTTAATGTTATATAGCAGTCTTCATTACCAATACCAATCTACACAATGGTTGCAGAGGGCTGAGAAGCCAAATAAATTAGCTTTTCCCCTTCTCTGTGAAGCTCTTGTTAGACTGTCCTCAGTGTCTAAGTCAGCTTAGTTTAGTAGTCTCTAACTTGACTTTATTACATGACCTGCAATGCACAGTTGAATAATTTTAAGTTGATTTAGCTAAGCACTGTGATAAAGTCAGGTTTTTGTTCCTTATACCATTTATCTTCGATAGCTACACTATACCATGTAGGGACTTTCTACATGGATTAAAATACAATCCGATCTGTATGACTAACATGCGTTTCTGGTACTATGACTCCATAAGGATGTCATATCTAAGCATGTCATCATCTTTATTCTACAGAAAAAATTGAGATATAAAGAAGTACTAAAATTTAAGTTATAATAGCACCAATGTTGTGCCCTAGTACTGTGACTGAATCCAAAAAGCTGTCCACATTGACACAGCATTGAAGTATTCCCAGGATGTCACTCTCTCTTCCCTCATCTCCTCCAGGAGCTGAGCAACCAAAACATGCCTGAGAAAAAAGCCTTTGTAGACCTGCCTTGCTTTGCACTTCAACAGCCAGATTCCCCACAGACCTAATTCTGTAATGAAATAGGAACTCAAGTTTTACAGAAACTTGCTGGGCAAGAAAGAAGACAAAAGATGCTGGAAAGCCCTGGGGTTTGTGGTGGTATTTTTCTTTCAGATTCTCCTTCAGGACAGGAGTGTTTCCTTCTAAATCAGTTGCCTGAATATTTCACTCTTGGTATGGAAGCTGACCTGAGTAGGTGGCCTTCCCTGAGACACTGTCAAAGGCTGTTCAAACAGCAACAATTAATTCGACTGGTTTTCTGAGGCCCAAAGTCATTTTTTGACAGTGTTTTTTCTTTTTTTCTAGAGTCTTTGTCCCTTGCTCAGGCTTTGCTTCTCATTAGGTTCCCGATTTAGTGTGCCTTTCCCTCACTTCACAGCAGGCCAGAAGACAGTCCCCTCCATCTAAAGCTTCTGGAGGACTACAGGTCATTACATGTCTTTTGTTCACAGTGTTTTACAGTGCTTCAGGGAGCTGTCTGTGAAAACTTTGTTTTCCAACAGCTCATGTAAGCAAGGAGAGCAATGTTTTATCCTGCCCAACAACAGTGCATTTTGGCCTTTGCTAGGAATAAAGCATAACTCAAAAGAGAAGAGTTCCTAAGCCAGTGCTCCACAGGCTCTCGTCCCCTCACAGAGCCCACAGAAGGGGAGGGGGGTGGTGGTCTGACACTGCACTCCTCTGGCAATTTCTTTCTCAGCCTCACTAGTGAACCACGCAGTGGCTCTGAAGCCAGAGCCAATGCTTCCTTGCAGGAGGCAGGATAAATCCAGTATGAGAGAGACCATGACCCAAAAGCTGTGCAATTTAAATTGTTCAGATGAGCAAAGTATTATTAACCCCAATTACAGGTAAGAAAGGAACACAGCGTGGTCCTCTGCCTTTCTTTAATAATACCTTTTCTGTATGACAGAAACTACACACGTGCAATCCCAAAGGACTAATGCAGATGCTTAATAATGAACAAAAATATTATGTAGCAATGAGCCAACAAACAAAGATGAATCATCTACCCAATTACAACTGCCAACAGAATTAGGCAGCTACTATAAATTATCCCAAATCATATTGATGAGTATTCACAGTGTATATCTGTACAATATGTGTCACAGAAAGCCTTTTGGACATTTCACTAGATATTATACATCACCATGGAAGTATCTACACAGATTTCATTTTCTGAACAGTTTGAGTTTTTGTCTTTGCTTGAATCTGAGATCTGAAATAAGTGCTCATCACTGCACAGAAAAAAAACCCTTTTTTTTATTTTAAAACCTGGCAGATAACAATTGCAGGGAAAAAAATGTGATTTGTGCTTATGTGCTGTACACTGTTACCCCATGTACAACCACTAGACCATCACATCTGTCATGAGAAATGAAACAAATCAAGGGCCATTGAACACTGTGAATTGTAAGAGCAAATCAGCAGAGAGGGATTCTCGCAGGTGTTTCTGGAACCACGACACACAGGACAAATCAGGGTGATCAAAAACCCCTGGCTTTCCACTTCAAGCCATGGTGAAAGAGAAGGTTGCTGTGCTGGACTATAATCAAAACATTCAGGGCATCAACAGAGTCGGAATTTCCAAATGGGATTTTTTTGCTCTGTGTCTGCTGACAGCTTATCAGCTGATGTTTTTTGCCACTGCATTTACATACAACTGGATGTGCTTATAAAAGAATATGGGAAAAAGAGGAAGACTAATGTGGTATAGCACAGATCTACTTCTGCCTCTCCCCTGGCATCCAGTTTTGACTTTTTCAGAGCCATCTCTAATATGAATTGGTTTCAGGAGTAATGAATTTATGAATTCATAAATTCAATAAAGGTCACACTTGTCCAAGTTACTAGCGATTTGATTATAAGGTGCACTCTGCTGCTATATTCTGACCACTTACAATGTTTCACAGTGGTGCCTTTCTTAGAAATAAAGGGCTATCTCCAATATATTAATTCTTACTTACCACCATTCCTTCTGTTGCTCTTCTACTATATGACAGGCTCTTCATCGTATCTCATGCTATTGCTTAGAATTGCTGTGTTCAGTGAAGCACCTGCTGTATTTCTCTCCAGAAATGGATGCAATGCATTGATGGCTACAATGATCCTTTTACACATACTATAAATCAATATTGCTGCCTTTCAGACAGTCAATAAAGACTGCCAAAACTTTGAATGCTTTCAATGAAAGGCACACAGTGTGTTCAAACAAATGTCAGAAATAGATACAAAAATTAAATAACCCACTTCCCCCCCAATAAATGTGTGGCTTCCTCAGAGCTGAAAATGGCCATTACCCCTGTGTGACTACTTTGCTCTGCTACAGAAGTGATGTGGCCATAACCTTTTTACCTCTCAGCACCTATCTGAACTTCACTTCATTCTACATAACATTCCAGAGTTCTGCAATTCTGAAAGGTATTAGCAGCCTTGCTCCTAAAGTTTCCTATTTATAAAAACTACTTATATTTTGTCAGTCAAAGGTTTCCTCTAATCTGCCACAGGCACAACAGAGTGAGAAGAGGGAGTGGAAAGAAAATGAAGTGCATTGCAAGAGGCCATCCAACAAGTCTGCATCCTAGAGAAGAACAAGTCTAGGTCTATTAAAGGTCAGACTTTTCAGCTTGCTCTCAGGACTCACAGCAAGAGAGATGCACTCTAGATAGAACAACTGTCTCCTTAAGATAAGATACACAAAAGCCCAAAAACATTAAAACTCACTCCCTAGTTCTAGCCTGGTTATGGATTCAGAGAAAAAAGTACCCTCTGTTTCAATTATGAGAAATATTTCTAAGAGTATTCTCAGACTTCTTTTGAGACTTGCAGTTCCACTACTGACCAAATCCTATTCATCCTGGGAGTTGGATCTGTGCACAAATACTCGTACTGCAAAAAACAGTCTGCTATTCCATGAGCTGAAAAAGAAATCTCACGGGTTCTCAAGCATGTGTCTGCTTAGGTTTACAACTGCTTCTGGTTCACTGATTTTAACTGGGCTCTCTCACTGGTGGAGATAAACACGTACTGGGAGTTTGCAGGTTCAGATCCTTATCGATCATCTTTCTTTTCTGTTGGCAATTAACATCGCTTAGACCTCTTGTCACATTAGATTAAAAGCAGGTCACAGATCTAAAGTTAAAAATATAAAACAGTCAACATCTGAAACTCAACAATGAAAAATGTCAGTGATCTCTTTTTTGGCAGAGCTTTCCCTCACCTTCAGATACCTCCCAAGAGTTGGATGCAACTGAGTAAACACTTTCTCTAAGTCACGTTTGTGAAGGTATTTTGTGTGTTTGTCCCTAGTATCTTGTTATGACCCTTCGCAGCAGATGCTGGGAGTTTGTCTTATTTGACCACTACTGCAGACAATAAACATTCTGAGGAGACTACACTAGTTTAACACAGTTGTCCAATTTAATTTGTATTTGATGCAACCATTCTCAAATACAGTGTTAATTTGCACAGAGTGTTGACCTTTAAAGAAAGTTTTGAATGCTGAGGAAATTCCACTGTGTCATCTTATTTAGACTGGTTAAGCAATCTTACTATGCTATCATCTCAAGAAGTCTTCCAGACGTCATTAGATTTAGTCCAAAATTACCACAGAGTGATGGGGAGCAGAATGCATTGCCTTATTGTAAAGACTGTAAATGCAACTTTTTTTACGCTCAGGTAAATGATGATAGATGCTGTATCTTATTTTCCAACATATCATCCCTCACAAAAGCAGCCAAACAAATGGAAATGGGATATGACAACATAAATAATATTCTATCTCCACTTGTCAACTTCTTCCTGCTGTCAAATCAATAAAAATGTTTAAATTATTTTTAAAACAGTGGCATTGTCATGTTGAAGCCTTACCAATGTCTGCTGTGTATATCAAGCCATGTGTTTATTTTAGGGGAGATGGGGAAATATTGTTAAGGTGAATACAAGGAAAGGAGAGAGTGTGCTCAGTGTTCCTTATTGTGCAGTGGACCCAAAAGTCTCTCTTCCAATCAGGCCAATAAAGGTTTCAGTTATGACCACTGTTATATCTACAATCATATTTAGTAACTCAAATAGTAGTAATACAATACAACCTACTTGAGCAACAGGGAAGCAGGAGGGGACAGCTCCTGCCAACTCAGGATCAAATCCAGACATCCATCTCATGAACAAAATAGCCACTACAGTCAAAGTAAGGTCTGAGTAAACCACAGATCCTTCTTTGGACAGCCGTCTCTTTGAAAAGTCTCAAAAAGTAGATCAGAAGCCTTACAATTTAGCTTGAGATCACCCGTTCTTTAAATGAAGTGTTTGAACGGCTATGCTACACTAAATACATACTGACGGGGGAAACTCTCATTTCCATCTAAGTGTTGTGTTATAGCCTATGCAGTTGGATGTGATATTCATGAAATCAAGTGGCTGAAAAGCATTAAAACTAGTTTTATCACAAACCTTTTCAAAAGATATTCCCATTCTCTGGAGCATGTCACTGCTCTCCCTCAGACCTTTCTCATGGCAATGGGAAAAAAGCCACATCGCGCATGAAGTGCTTTAAGTTAGCTTGTAGCATGATAGCTTCTAGCATAGAAAATGCCTATTGAATATACTATTCACAATCATTAATCACAGGCTGAATCTATGAATTGAAAAATGGGAAGGGAGAGAGAAGGAAGATGGTCTGGTAGCACCAAACCTCTAATCTTTCCTCATTTTCTTAAGGGAAAAGTGGTCTGAGTGGCAAACCTTGTTGGTTCAGCGCTCATTGGGAGGTGGGGATGAACCTGATGTTCTGAAGAACATGCAAGACAGCCACCTTTCTGCAGTACATCTAAAACCTTCTTTTAGGGTGGCACCATGCGGTGCTAATACAACCATTTTTATTTCATTTAAAATTCAGCACTTTTCCTTCCATGTTACAGTACATAAAACAGAGCTGATATTTTTAATACTTTCCCTCTTCCATAATACAGCTTCTAATTAGGCAGCTGCAGTTATATGTAGGTGTAAAAAGCAGGCTACACATTATGAAAACATCAGCATTTATTGCAGTCAAGTATACGGCTTTACAGCAAGATCTTCTCTACACGGCACCGAAAGATATCAGAGAGGTACAGAAGAGAAAACCCACATAATACCTTATTTATAGAATGTAAATATGATGGGCTTTTTAAGCTGCCTGGCAGAGAAACATGAAAACTGTCAAAACTTTATCCAGCTACTTGAGAGTCCTGTTTCTGCCAGGCGCCAGAATTTGTGTTTGTGACTGTTTGTGACCGGCACCAGATGCTCTGAAGGAAGGCTGCACACATGAGACATTCACCTCAAGTCTAAAGGTCCTGGTGAAAGGTTGAAATCTCAAATTGTCCCAGGCTCTGAGAAGTCTTGCAGAGCATGTCACAGCAGGACAGTAACAGGACATGCAGTGATGTGCTTCTTTACTCATCCTCCTTCACCTCAGTCTCCATTTCCAACTTTGGTTGTTGGGTTTAGGCCCTGAGGAAAATGTTTCAAGTACCTTCCGTAAAAAACCCAGTAAGACTGGTGGTACTTACGAAAACTTCTGGGCATTTTGTTCCTTAGATGAATATTCTTTTCTCATATATTGAGAAGCTATTGCTTCTCAGTGATGACCTGCATTCAGTGATGACCTGCCACAGTCATTTTCATGGTGTAATCGCTTGTGTGAAAAACAATTATCTCTGCTTTGAATTTCTCAGTATATTTCCCTATAAACTTTCAGATACATTTTTCTATAGAAATGTGCTAAGATTAGTAAAATTGATATTTTGGACAAGAAGAAAAATGCACATCAGAGTGTTAAAGAGGAATGCTCTTGCTGGATATGTGCTTTTCCCAGAGAGATTGTTCAACAGCCTTGTGTTCTGCCCAAGAGATACCCAGATTCCTACACCAACTCTTCACCTGCTCATCTCTTATCTCACACTCGACCTATTTTGATCTCTTTCCATTGGTGCAAATAGTAAGATGGCCTTTATTTCTTGAAGATATATTTAGGTGGGTCTCATCCTGATTCTTTCCAGTGAAAAGGAAGGCAATTCAAACTGTGCTGGAGACCTATACTTCTGCGCTCTCACTGCAGAGATAAAAGCCCAGAAAAGTGACTGTTTGTTTTTATTTTTCAAGTGGCTGACAGTTTATTCCAGTTTGAGGGCAAATTTATGATTTCCCCTTTTGCTAATGTTTCATAGCCAACTGCAGCACTTGGCAATCCAGTCAGTATTTGCTGTTTCTCACCTCACCACCACAATAAGCATTCTGCAATGGAGCTTGATCTTCAAACTGATCTTTGTGAGGCAGCAAGGACTCAGCTCTTTCTGCTGTAGCTGTGTTTAGGCTACAAGGAAAAGTGGAATAAAAACTACATTTTAATCAGCAGCTATGACTTGAAGAAACTAAAAAAGTATATAAGTCATAGAGGAAGTTGCTGCTTTATAGTCGCTTTTATGATTATTATGGTACTTAAACTCCATCTATAGTGTTTTTTCTTTAATTCTAAAAATTACCATGAGAACCCTGTTTCACTGCACATTAAGGGACAGTAAGGTTTACATCAAAAATGAATAGGCAAATTGTAGCAGGTAAAATGGGCCTGGCAGATGATGAGAATGCATTTAAACTGAAAAATTACAGCATTAAAATTTGTAACATAGCTGAAGTTCAGTTTCTTAGTGCATACACACACGTGCACGTGCATATGGACAGATGTATATATTATACACACAGACACACACAGACACAAGGTTGCAACTAATTTTCCAAGCTGTGAGACAAATGCATGGGCAGAATCGCGTCTGTCTCTAAACAGAGAGGGCCACTTTTCTTCTCATGTGAATTCACTGAAGACAGGGGAATTACACCGGGGAGAGGTCTGACCCAGAATGTCAACAGTTTTGAGAAAGAGCTTTCATTTATTATGCAATTATTCACACAGAGGGACATGCTTTCTCTTTTAAGAGGATGTGTCATTCAGTTTGATGTCCGCTGCTTCTTTTGCAGAAGCTGCTTTCCCAGTTCAGGTGATGGCAGAACAAGCAGTGTCAGGGACATACATATTTGATTTGCCTGTGTTTGTAGTAGGAAAATAAAGTTTGCAAGCCAGCCATACCAAGGTATGTTGCATATCCTAGGACAGCGGAGAAGATGGGATTTCTGCTGCCTGGGTGAAGAAAGATTGAGATGAACTGTGATGCGTCTCCACTGCACCTGTTGGTTTCCTGTTCTTTTTAGATCTCATTCCCCCCTTCTTCTTCCTTTGATAATATTTCAGTTCATTTGGCTACCAGCAGCACATCTTCCTCCTAGCGCATGTCTAAGACTGTAAAATAGGACCAAGGAGTCCTTTCTGCCACTAAGGCAAGTAGTTCAGGCTGACTTGTGTATCCTTGGTTTAGTACTGCCTTCCCTCAAAACACGCTGTGGCCATATTCATGCTCCACAGCACTTCCCTCAGGGTCTCCTTTAGCTGTATATGATTTCTCTATGTTCCCACAACATAATTACAATCGTTTTGTGCATTCTCTCCAGTTAAGAGCCAAAGAGCAAACACACACTTACATAGTGGGGGTCGTTGGGTAGAAGTACCTTAGTTTCTTCTTTGGCCCTCGTTTATTTAACACCATGCATATATTGATTTTGACTGTCACCATTCCTACAATCTTAGGAAGCTTGCTGGAGCAGATTTACTAGATGTCCCTGTACTTTCTTGTGTCCCAGCTGGCAACACAGCTGCCTCTAGCCAATAGTTACTGGAACCCTTCTAGTGGATTTCCTTTGCTCAAATAGAGAAGTAATTCCACAGAGAATTATTACCAGTGCCTCTCTTTCTTCAAACCGAGTACATTACCTTGCTTATACACCTAAGTCCAAGCTTGCCCCACCTAATCCTAGACATTCAACCAAATACACAAGTCACCCTCAGCTCCCCCTGTGCTCAAAGTCAAGAGGTAGGGAGATTCGTCTAAGCCAAGTCATCTCAGAACTGCATTATTTACTGTAGGTATCTGCATTTTTCTTCTAACAATATGGATGCCAAAAGCAATCTTACTTGAGCATACTAGTTGATACATAAAACTAGGGGGAAAGGAAGCCTCTAGCAGAAATAAACACACTCCCACCGTGTCTCTCAATGCAAGTCTTAAAGGTAGATATTCAGTGATGCTGGACCTCTCCATCACTGAACCCTCTCTCCAGGACCAAAATCCAGGCCCCATATAAAGTTCCAAAGCAAACTCTTCCTACATCTCTTTGCAGCCAGTTTCTATAGGAACAACCTCAGGTTCCCTGTCATCACTCAGCGTATTTATTACTCACCTTATAAATCAGATATTTAGAGGTAAGTATTAACTCCAAAATCTCAAGAAGCTGCCAACAAATATGAATTCAGAGATCAAACACTCAATGGGAGCAAATGCCCCTATAAGCACTCTTTTTCTTGATAGATACCATCCCTCCTTTGCTCTTTTTCGAAGAATGCAGTTATTTAAGAAACAGCAAAATGCAGGACATACATACACAGGCTACAGACATACCAAGAAGAGATTCATTGTCTTGATACCTCTTAGGACTGTTACTGTGCCTCTTGTGCATAGTCACTAAGAAAAGCACATGCTCTTTAGACTACGGTGATTTCCAGTCTAAAGAGTTGGTATGGGGATCACCCAAAAATGAAATGATGAAGACAGTCACTGAAGTCCTGGGGACAACATTGCTGAGTTCTTCATCAGGACTCAAGAAAAGGCAGCACAAGATAGTCTCTAGGAAAATCTAATCCAGCCTTCACAAGACAATTATGTTGGCTTGGAGTTTAATCAGTTTCTTAGAAATTTCATGCAAATGGACTAACCACTACATTCATAGTTAGTGTAAGTCTTATAAAACTCTGTCTTCACCTTGTGAGCTGAGAAATAACAAAAAGACAATTTACAAAGTGGACAGTCAGTATATCAGCACATATAGAGTAAATAAGAAAGATCTTTGGTTTTGTGTACATGTGAGCTTCCTCCTACAAGGTGGGATACTTCTGATTGTGTCTGCCTATGCGCCAAAGGAGGACTTTTATCTTTATCTGATAAGAATCTTAAATAGTAGTAGCTCTCAGTCCTCAAGCTCAGGGACAGTATGGTGCCAATCACCAGATGAGGTTAGGAAGAAATTGCTTACAGAAGCGTTGTGATGAACTGATTTATCCTCCTGTAGTGTCTATGGAATATATACCACACAAATTATTGGTCTACATTGTCAGTTTCAAGCTTCCAACACAGTATCTTATATAGTCCTTTAAACTGTCTGGGACACAGATCAATCTGACCACAGTGACACATACCAATCACTGTGGTCACCAATAAAGCAAAGACAAAGAAAACAACTGAATAAAAAAATAAGTTATCATTGTGTAGTGACTGGATCCATACAATGGCAATGCCTTAAATAAACTGTCCATATGGAGCATTTTATGTCTGATTCCAGAGCATTTCTGTATGCCAATCTTATAAAAGGAGACCAAAAAAAAGCCTGGAACACATAGATATTCACCATGATTAAACTAATTTAAAATGCATCCCATAATTAAGGATTTTAAAAGAAAAAGAGATAGATTTTGTCCAATGTATTATTAAAGCATAATAGGGTCCCCTAGGTCCCAATTAGGAAACTGATTAAAAAATGTTTGAGTTTTAAAAGCTGCAGGTAGGGAGTTCTGCTCTCAGCTGCCTTGAATTAGCATATTGATGGCACCACAACTCTAGCTGGAAGGAAAGGCAGAGACCCAACGCACGTTTTGCCAGGCCAGCACAGCTTTCTGAGCATTCCTGCCTCAATCCAAGGGAAGAATTACTTACACAGCCAGGCCTAACCAGCAACTACAAAAAGAAGTTACAGTACAGAAATGTACTGGGCAAAGTATTTGCTGGTAGTGGTACTGGGGGAAAAGGTATTGTGATTGGAACAACGTGAAAAAGAGAAAATGCTAAAACAAAACAAAACCCAGGAGGTTTCTGGCTTGGTTGTGGCAGGACGTTAATCTATGGCCTTGATCCGAAACAGAGCTATGTCCTCAGTTTCAGCATATGGCGAGGTTCTGGCACAAACCCGAAAGTTGTATTAGAATGGCCCTTGAAATCTGGGTTAATTTCTGTCCTCTTTAAAATTTAGGACTACTGGTCACAGCTGATTTCAAACTGGAGCCCACAACAAGGTGGTTTTAGTTGGCTATTACTTTAATTTTATGATCAGAGCTCTTAAACATTAAGCTGATGCTGGTATAGTGCCTAACGCCACTTTCATCCTGGAAGTAAGTTATCAGATGACTCAGTCACTTACTGCACCCTACAAGTCTTTGTCAGCGCTGTGGACCCTGTCAATGGGTACAGTGGGAATTTTCCACCACACCTGCCCAGCCTGCCTTTCTACCTGTCCCTTCCCAACCTAACACAGCATCCTTCAGCCAGAAGCAAAGGGGAAACTTGCAAGACACCTTTGTAGCAGCTACAGTATGAAGTCCTGTCTTGGTGAGCTAAGGGAAAGCACCAGGAGGGATGGTTCTAATGGGCTGTGAGAAGAGCAGAGAATTGATAAACTGGTGAAACTTATAGAAACTTGCACACTGATGACTATTGCATGAGAAGAGGATGAAAGTGACTCACGTTTTGGTGGAAATGGGGTATTTTTGTGTAAAGAATACCACTTTTGCTTCAGGCAGATCATTTGGCAGGAGACATTGGAGAGTTTACTCATCATCAAGGATTACTGTGGTGGATAAGGTTTAAGCAATTACACAACTGTGACAAGATCTCTGATGACAGAGGTGAGAGGAGAATAATTGTTTTTTACAGCTTTTTTAGTGTCTTGCTCCACTGCTAATAAAAACAATAGCACTGAAGCACCACCTTGGCATTTTGTTTATCCTGGATAACTATGCAGTCTTTAGACTCACAATGGCATGAAACACGTGCATGGCAGAAACACGTGCCCAAATGCGGAGGGAATCTTCCTTGTTTTTCAGTTCAAGGACTCCCTGATCTGTAGCTTCTCAGGTTATAACAGCTCACTCTCACCTGTATGTTTTCTTGCAAAAAGATTTTTTTCAGGTTTTGAAATGGCTTTTCTCCCAAAAAGGATGCATGAAGAAAAAGAATGAAAATGCAAACAAAGCCAAGAAAGTCATGGTTATAGCTCCCACAGCACCTGTAACTCAGCTCTCCTCAGCACACATAGTATATTGTAATATTGAATTTGCTGCTAAACTTATGCCTTGACTGCACTGTATGCACAGTCCATTATGGTGTTTTCGACTAGTCAGCTAGTCTGTTAAATACTGGAGGGTAGTTTCATATCTACTTAATCAAACTCTGTTAGTCTCCTGGCCCCATTCTGGTCTCCCTCATGACCTCCGTCATAGGTACTGGACTACACTCTTATGGCAAAGAGGATTTTGATGGTGCAAGGATGGAAGAAGGGCCTAATGCTTCCCATCTGCACAGCCCTGTATGGAACTGTGCCAGGGAATGGCTGTGGGAGAGAGGACGCATGCTGAGGAAAGAAGATGTAATAAGTCACCCAGCTCTGAATACACTGAGCTCACACTGTGCTGCCAGTACTGCTGTTTTGGTGTAGCACAGTTATAGGAACAGCAGTCCCTGATATTTCTCAGCCTCATTAATCCCAATCCTCAGTGAAGGTTTTTGAACCACCTTCTCTGAAACTCTTTCAGTTCCTTCCCTGAGAAACTAACCAACACCACAGCTAAGTCAGCACTTCTCACCTGCTGCTTCTTTTGAGAAACGTTCTTCCCATTTCCTGGAGCAGGGTATACCTCTGCCTAGAAACGACATTGTGTCTTTGTGAAACACTTTCCTAGGCCTGTGCAACTACTAAATACCACACTGCATGTGGGCTGAAACAAAGCTGTTTTCTGGAGAACGATAATTATGAATCCCCAGGTTTGTAGATGCATACTCAACAGTATTAAGAGACTACCTAAAGATAGTGCACATCAACGCTTTCTTTGGAAATGCCGCCTAAAAATGTCAAGTGATGCCAACAGCTTAAATCCAGACTCTGAAAGACTGTGTATGTGAGCTGCTCTTTGTGCACGTAAGAGAAATGACTGCACAAGTTCTTCTTTCACATCCTTTCCTCCAAGGGCACTCAAAGACCTCATGCCTTGTATCTTTGTGTGTAACATGAAAAAAAAAAGACGTAGTGTTGCCTGCTATGCTGCAGGCAGAAAAAGTAACACAAGAGAACCTTCATACAGCAGTGAACGTTCAGGAAGAGCCCCTGTGAAGAAAAACAATTCTTTGTGGAAATCTCTGGAGTGTTGCTAACTTCTAAAATTGGATATATATTCTGATGAAGATACACACAAACAAAACAGTCATCCTGGTCAGACAAAAGGTTAGTCTAACTCAGTATTATGTCTCCGGGGATATTGTAAACGCATAGGAAAAAGTATAAAACTAGGGCAAGCACATAGCACTACTTTCCTAAATACTCCCTCATGCTCCAAATATTTGTAGCTTTAAAACTGTGCCTTTAAAATATGAAGTCCTTCCCTCAAGAGAAACTCAGGTCATGAAAGAAGAATGAAAATAAAGCAGTTGCTAAGAGTGGATGCACATATTGCCACAGCAACATCAGTTGAGCTCTTGAGTCTATGCACAGGGGAGTTGCTGTTTTGAGGCAGGAGGAGAGGATGTGGTCTCATGCTAACCTTGTAGAGACCCTCGTGGTCAGCTATGCCAACAGCAGCTCTTGACTACTTCCTTTAGACCTATGAACTCACCTAAATTCATAAACTTTTCTTTTATAGATCAATCATTAGAGTGAGACAAAGAATATTTTTCTTCTCAAATGCCCTGTATTCACCTATATGTTTTTATTTTGAATAAAATGCATTCATGTCTTAAGTGTATTTTATCTTTGTTGCATTGAAAACTAAGATTCTGCTGACTTCTTAAAACTTTGCATTTATGATGCAAATCAAGTAGTCATCTCAAAAATTTTAGTGAAAATATATATATTTGGGGAATGGGAAACAAAATGATGATTTGATGGTCTTTGCTGACAGTTCTTTTGATGTTCATAAATTACAAGAATTCAGTTACAGTAACGGGTTTTCCATGAAGGAATACACACAGTTATGCAATTTAATAAGCACACAGATCAATGCCCGTTTATTTTAGCAATTTTGTGTAAGAAAGATCCAAAAGGGAAAATAAATACAGGTCAATGGGGAAGAAGAAGAAATCAGAGAGTTTATTCAATCAGCTCTTTACAGTTGCTTAAAAACAGTTCTAGAAACAAATCCTTGGAATGAAAAGCTGACATTTTCCTATGTTATATCACTGAAATTTTTATCTCATTTATCCCAAATGGACTGGAATATCTGGAGTGCAGCATGGCATATCTAGTGGCAGCTGGGTTATCAAAGAATTAGGACTCCAGTTAGTGATGTTTCTAGAACCCGGAACAAGTGGTTTGCACAAATCTTACGTACTCTGACTCTGTTTTTCTAGCAGTAAACAGAGTTAGTAACAAGTGCTATTATTACTAATTTATCATCCTAAAGCTGCTAGTGCTTCTAAAATCACCTGAGAGGGCATACAGAAATCCATGGCCCCTGTAGCCTTGTGTCGAAGCTTTGCTGAGATTGCTGCTCAAAGGGAGAATTTGAGCCCCACATCCTGCTAAACTCCCATACTAATCCATCTGGCACCCTACGGGTAGGCCTGCAGACCTAACAGAAAGCGAAATTAGTGTGCACGTCCCCCTGTTGCTCTATTCAAGGTAAAATGTTTGACATTTTTGGAAACTGAAGAACTACTTTAACAGACAGAATTTCCCTAGGCTGATTTCTAAACAGGCTTATGGTGAGCCCTGTGGGGCCCTATGAAATGCACTGAGAAGAGCTTCAGAAAAGGCAATTGCTCTATCCGAAAGAGGACACAGAGGAAGAATATGCAAAAGCTTTGGGTGTCTACATTGTGCAAGGCAGAGTGGGGCCACTAAAGCCCCTTCTTGGAGACAGTGTATGTGTATCGATTTACTATTGCAGTTTACTTCCTTTGCATAAGCAGTGTTTATCTTGCAAGACTACTCTGGGGAGGAGCAAACAACTCTGGCTGCAGACCTGTAATTTAACTAGGTTTATTAAGACTATGGCCAGAGAAGCAGAGTCAGGCAATTAATGGGATTCAGCTAGACAGCCCCAGTCTCCTTATCTCAGTGCAGACATGCCCTCAGTACATGGAAACACAGAAAGAGAAGCCAGAGAATCAGTATCTCCCAGTCCTGTACGTTTCTCCCTCACAACCTGTCTCTTACCAGATCTATTATATACCATGTCATACATTACTATCTAGAAAACTATAAACTCTTTACAGTGGGGAGTAGGAACTACATTTTGGTTCTGTGTTTGCATCTAATACAATGGAGTAATTAGCACTCTACACTTTACAACACTCTATTTGTTTCTCAGGCCACTGCTTCAAGCTGCTCTAACTTCTTTTTTGCCAGCCAGTTCTGTTGCCCTCTGTAGTCTGCTTAAGATGCATGTTTACTCTGAGCCAAATCACCTGATATGGGAAGAATCTAGTCCCTGCCCAGATGCAATGAATTGGCTGCCACTGTCAAGTTATTCAAAATTTTGCAATGACAGCACTGCCCCTAGCAGCTTGTTTTATTAGTTCCCAATTTATATTAATTCCATATGCTGCAGTGTATTAATATCTCTCTTCCCTCTTGCCTTTAGAAATAAAAAATGTGATTTATCAGCAGCCTCTTTATACTGCCAGCATATAATTGCACATGGGTTAATTGTTAAAGTTCTGAGGGAGCTATACTAAGGGATCAATCCTTTTATTGCTGTAGTAATGAGCTTCTAATGGTTGGCTGGCTAGACCTGCCGGCCTTCCCAGGGAGGCAAGCTTTAGCCATCCCCTTTCTGTCTGCCCATTAATCATTGGTCTCCCATAACAGTATATCAAGGGCAACAGAATTGCACTGTTGAAAATAGGGAGCAAAAAATGAGACTCATTGCATCTCATTATCTCCACTAATATATAAATATAATAACAGTGCAGATAATTTCCTTACATAGTTTGAAAAGAAGCCTTGGATGGCTCGTCGCCATGGTAAAGACACATCAAGCTTGTCTTCTCTAGGTCACTGATTCACATCCTGGCCAGAATAATAGTGACCTATAGTCATTACCAACTGATGGTGTGTTTAAAACCTCACACTCTGGGGAAGCAGCCTGGCATCACTGACAGTTGTAACTCTCATAGTTGGTCACTGGAGAGCAATAGCAGGTTCCTTTGCAGGCCAGAGAGCAAACCTGCCAATTCAACTGCACTCCCAAGCCTGGAAAAAACTGAATGAAATTTGGTGCTGAAAGGAATGTTTTATGTGTGAAGAAAAACGTCAAGAAAAGAGAGAGGAGCTGAGACTGGTCTGTTCAGGTAATGGAGCTTAATGCCCATTACCTGTGTTACTGGGACTAGAACAGGGATGGGCTTGTTGTCCCATATGGTCTGTCCAGTCCTACATTACCAAACTGGTGGCCTGACAGATCAGGGTACCTCTTTGGGACTTTATTTAGTATTACTCGTAAGACCTAGGGTTAGCCAAAATGTTCTACCACACCTATTGCACCTCCTGCTGAAGGGATAACAGACATGATTCCACTTATTTAAACAGGCATAAGTTGCTACGAACATGGTTCCTCATCAGAGTATAAAGTCTCTTATGTTTGGCACTGAGGAAGCCACCTATCCAGGCAGATCCCCAGTCCTAGGGTAGCTGAGGAACCATCTTCTCTCTCTGCTATAAACCAATGACTCATGAAGAAAACAGACTCCAATCTGAGGCATATGACTCAAGTGCCTTGCCATGTTTGGTGGAACACCAAACAGTATGCCAGTAGTCTTTTTTCCTGGAGCTTTTAGATCTCATTTTCATGGCAGTACCTTTTCTCAGTTCCCGCCTCAGTTTCTCAGTTCACTGTCCCAGCAGGACAGTGTAAGAGGCTTCACATACTGCCGAGTGATTCATTCGTGGAGTCAGTAAAATGGAGCGTGATCAAGTGAGCTACTTTCCTCAAGCCTCTGGGTAGGGCACGAAATAAAGCAGATGGACACACACTACTGACAAACCAACAACCACCCTGCACAGCTGCATACTGTGTCCCAAGCAAAGTGCTCTTTATACTCCAGCCAGGGTGCTACTTAGCAATTAAATGAGCCTGCTTCCTCACTGAACCATTGACTATGAGGTGAGGATTCTGCGATTCAGCTCCTTTTCAGGCAACATATTTATTTTCCATTTGAAGGAACCTGTACACCATCTTGTAGGCAACAGCAGCACTGGATTAGTGGGAGGTTACACACAAGTCTTTTATGTTCTGTCATAAAAAACACAAGCTGGGCTAAATAACACTAGGCTTACTGCACATATAGTAAATTATACCGTCACATCTTGTGTCGCATATTATTGCTACCAAAGTGCAAAGATTCAGATGATAATAACTGATGACTGCGGTGTGTTTGAGGACCTGGTGTTAAGGGAAGGAAGCAGCAATCTGCCTCTTCAATAAGCAGAAGCAACATCTCATTTCCTGGCAGTTACCTCGTGATCTAACATGCAACCCACGTAGCTGTCCTTCAAAGAGGAGGACCCAAAAAAGATTTTTACAGCCTACTTTTTTGGAATGAAATCTCATCACTGAAAGCAAAGACTGTTCTAAATACTGCTGAGTAGGAAAGCATCCAAAAAACCACGGTGATTACAAAAATCAAATGGTTCCTTATTAAAAGAGCTACATTTAGAGAAGCTAATACTGCAGTTAAATTTCCAGTCTTATGTGCTCAAACTGACTTCCTGGCACTACCTCCACACATTTGCCTTTGCACCTGACACGCTTCCCCCATCCTCCTCCCCACACCCCAAATTCTAAACAGTTACAAACAGCCAAATAACTAACACAGGAGAAGGCAGATCGTGCTTGTGACAACTTTTTTGAACATTCCATCCTGTATATCCCTCACTGCCAATGGAGTCTTAGCCAGCTATTCTCATCCCAGTCCCTGGGATTCTTCCTCAGACAGGGAGGGATGCAAAGAGACCCTCCACCTGGAGCCATTGAAGAAATGTAAAGACAAGTGTCATCAGGACAGTGATGGCAGTGCAGTCTGGTTTGCTGGCTTCAGTGGCTCTACTTTGGATGCGAAAGTACAAGAGCAACCCTTAACATCCTAAGAAGATACAGGAACTTTGTGATCTGTGTCTCCATGAAACGAGAGCAGAGGACAGTTCTGAAATTATACATTTACTTCTAGTTTCTGCATCCAGAGTTTAAATTTCTTTGGTAATGGACAAAACATTTTCCTTTAATTTTGGTGTGCAGAAAAAAGTAAATTATATGGAAAGAAAGATGAAAAAATGTGGTATTTCATTTTGCTTTCATTCACTGACCTGGGAGCAGCAGTAGGCAAACACTTTTGCCAGTGTTACTGCTTTGAACACTAGACTACTGCTTTTAGTGGTAATATGCTGTTTACCTATTGCAGCAATCTGCTGGCTTTCCTGACAAATGGCCACGGTGCCTATACTAGACTCTGGACTCATTGCTCTTGTAATAAAGAGTCAGTCTATCCAGGCAATGTATGGCCTGTCTGCCAGTGCACAGTTAGTCCGGGATGTCTGGAGCATGTGAGACCGAGTATACAGATGAGAGTTTCTATACACACACTGCTTTCCCTAGTGGAAATACGGACAGCGCTGAGGACACAGATTCTGAAGAATATAATCTTCAACTTTTCCACAGATTATGTGTTGGGGCTTTTATTCTTTCCCTTGCACTTCTGGAAGAAGCCACACTCATGATCACCTCAACACTGAACCACCTGTACCCTGGCATTTTTAAATAGACACCCAGCCATTCCGGGACTACACTGAGTGGGGCATAGGGTTAAATTCCTGGTATTTTTTCTTATTATCCAGTCACAAACAGAAAAACAAGAATATTTGTTTAAACAGAAATGTAAGACTTTGGCACTGTGGTAGACAAGATTAGTAAACAATTTTTTTGCTTTAATCTTTCAACACCCTTTATCATTCAAATTAGAAGGAGAACTGGTAAAATGCAAAATTTTTCTTTTTATACTTTGAATGATCAGTAGTGAGACAAATTTTTTTGCAAGAGCAAATCAATTCAATGCTTTAAGATAAATACAGTCAGAAACATCTGAAAGATTACTTCATAAAAAGATTCTTCTGTTCTTATTTATATGCTTCCTTAATCTGCATAGAGTTGAGCTCTTGGGTTCCCACCTTCTGTGGCAAGACAGGCATAGAATCCACCACTCTCCACCACCCTCAGTAATGGGATGCACACTGCTAATGAACCACTCTGCTAACAAACCGTATTTTGGAAACAGATACAAAGTTAACCTAGTCAGAATTATCCATGACCCAATTCTGTAACATATTCTTCCCTTGTCCTTTGCTCCAGTGCAAAAAGCACATAAAATGAAAACTACACCAGAGAAGAACCAATGTACAACATTTTGCATTATTATTGCTGGAAGCAGCATAACAGAGAATTGTGCTCTAATTTTCTAATTTGGTGGCATTTTATGGCCAGTTTGCCTAAATTTAAGCAACGGCAGGAAAGGCAGCAGCCAATCAAAGCCCTGTAATCTAGAGGACAATCTGTCTTTGGTTGTCAGCCGTACAAATGCATAGGATCAGCTCAAACATCTCTTTAAGGAGCCTGAGCGATAGCCCATTAAGGAACCCAGGTGCTACGCCTGAAATGGCAAGAAGAGCGATGTAAGCCCCTGCCAGCCCTGAGCTATGGAGAGCAGAGCCAGTCTAAAGGCAATGAAGTGCACTGTCAGTGGAAGCTGAGAGTTGAATAAACAAGTCCTGTTCCATCAGATTTTGCTTCTTAAGCCTGTTACTTATTGTCTAGTAAATTGGAAGTCATCAGGATTAACAAGCTTTCTGAGTCAGGCCATGGGAACAGCTGGACACCAAGTGTAAAATGCTGCAGTTTAGAAAGCAACATCTAAGCCCTTATTGGATCTAGTAAATTAAAGACTCGCACTCACCTTCACAACACTCACTACCCGTCACTTTCAGACAACCACACCCCACACACCAATTGCAAATAGGTAGAGGTGTATCTTAAAACAATTAGCAATTAATACAGTTGGCATGCAGTGGAAGCACCAGAAATATGAGTGTCATCAATCATCCTTCAATATCCACTGCAATATCAAATAGAAATCTTATCTTCGTATTATGATGCAGCTCAGAAACTGAACTAGTGTTGCTATTAACTGAGATAAACCCAATCTACAGGATTTCAACCCTTATTTGAAATTCAGTTTATTAAACACATCTCCCATTAAGCCAGTTTCATTATTTAAGCAACATCATGCCATAAAAATACCTCAAGATTAAACTTACCATTTAAGTGATTTAGCTGTAAGTCACAAGCAAAATGGTCTAGTATATCTCTTCCAAGCATAGATTAAAATACCGTTCCACAACTTGGCATGATTTGCACTCTCTACGAGAGGAGTCTGGTCCTCATGTATTAGGGATACATTTCAAACTAGGACTAAGTGTCCTTACATGGAAGATGCTCTGTGTTAGCATTGACTCCCCTTTCACATATAGGCACAACTCTGTTGAAGCTGCACCCACTGAAGAGGAGAACCTGGCGCAGGTAGTACTGACCTGTCATCATCCAGACCTCATGTAACAGGGGAGTTACAGGTCAGAAAGAAGATGTACCAACAGTATTAGGCTGATGGGCCTGGAGATGATGCACATGGAAGCATTGTTCACTCTCTTTTCTAAAACAAAAACAAGGAGAAATCGAAGGAAAATAGCGGGCTGCAGGTACAAAAGAAATGGTAGGAGATTCCTCCTCACATAGTTAAGCTGTTGAACTCACTGTCGCTGGACATGGCAGCTACTACATGTTTACAAGGACTCAGAAGGCAATTGGACTAACTCCCAGAATAAAAATCCATCATGATTTATTAACTACAAAGATACTACCTCCAGCGGATGAAGTCCTTGAGCCACATATCATTGGATGCTGGAACAGTGCACCAGGGAGTTATTATTACAGGCTTAACCCAGTTCTTATAGTCATCTCTGGGCACCCACAGCTGGCCAGTACAGGCATTTTATGTTCTTATCCAAGTACCAAAGGGATAGACACTGTATAAAATCTTGGGTAAACAGGATGAAAAAAAAATAACCACAGAAATTACTGTTGGATAGGAATAAGGCAAATTACCAGAGCTTTGTGCTAAGAACCCATGCCGTTTGGTATTATGTACCTATGGTTACATAATAAGCCCAATTGTCTCTGAATTTTAAGAGTCCCTTAATTTTCAGGAGCATCAGATCAATTCCTATATCCTAGAGTATTAATTTTAAAACATGGGTCAAGTATATACTAACTATTTCACTGTTCTACAGAGGAGGAGCAGAAATATTGTTATGGGCAATGGAAGAAAGGATTGTCCAAGTGTAATATTTCTTTGTCCAGGAAAAGACTGAACGGACCTGTGGTTTTCTTGCATTCAGAATCACTCATCCTTCATCTGTGTAGCCCAGTGCCTAAATAATGTTATTACTGAGAACAACAGCAATTGGGTTGCTTAAAGGACTTATACCCATTTGAGAATTTTTACTGTTTCCATTTTCCAAGGGTGGAGAAACAACTCCATCCAAATTAAAAAGGCAAGCACAGGGTCAGTTCAATAGGCAAATGAGTTTTCATGCACAGTTAATTGTTGTGTCAAGGTTTCAAGAAGATGATGCATTATAAAATGTTTTAAAACAGCATGTTGCCTTTATGTATGTTCTCCTTTGGGCATCTTCTACCCCTAGGTGAAAAATATTCTGGCTGGACAATCTACCAAAATATGATGTCAGCAGTTATAAGGGAAAAAAAAGCAACCAACCAAGTGAAGCAATGAGAAACAGGTAGACAATTTCCTTCCCTCAGTATTTAGTAGGCATTTATTGATCTTTAACACCTCTGCAAAACAGAGAATACAAGAGGTGATATTACCAGTCAATAAATTCAAATAACAAAGGGTAGTTCTGCAAAGTCTATCTGAGGCTCTGTGTTTCACCTCGCATTCTGGTTTGAGACATCCACCTTCCCAACCAAGCCTCCCGAAGCTTTCCAGAACGTGGTCCTGAACGTTTTCTCAGGGGTCATTAAGCCAATTCCTACCAGAAGTATGAATACAGGTCAGTAACACCCGCACTGTGAGCCTGCATCCCCTCAGGGATCACACGCAAGGGAGGACGCCTTCCTGCAATACTCTAAGCGGTGCTATCCCCAGCTGTGACATAATCATCTTTCCCAAAATCTGTAACCACATGCCTGAGTCTCAGCGACCAGCAGCTCCCAGGCAGGGCTGGCCAGCCATACCTTGTTAGTGGGTTCTCGGAGCGTGTGGGAAAACCCACGGTCCTCTGCTGCAGACGCTGAAAACGCAGGCACTGTGTCAAGGGAGCATGAGTGGAAAACATAAAGGATCAACCTAAAGGATCTCGTACTGAATCATGAGTTCTAATATGTCTGTGTACTAATGCCACAGGACGGCATCTCTCCTGGAACGATGTGCAAAGGCTCGCACAATGCCAACCACAGAGTCACTGTATCGACCTCTTACCTCGCAGGAAGGGTCTGGGTTTAGGGGAGAGGAGAAATCACATGTATACATCTTGCTAGAACAAGATAATAATAAACAGGCTAATATAACAGAAAGACACATATAGGGAAATGGGTTTTTAATACTTGTCTCCCTGTTTAGCTGGAGGGAATAAACTATGCAAATGAACGACAGGACCTTAAGACATTACTAATGTCCTTCCTGTGAGCAGAATATTTAATTGCATGCATGCTCCTCTGAACACTTACTTCCAAAGGGGAATCCAGGCCATTTTGGAGTGAGGAGGTTGGGACTAGGAGCTTCAGACAGATTTCATTTTTAATCTTAGATGTATGCAGCCACTCTGTAGCCTTGAATGCATGGTCTCTGCTTGCTTCAGTGCTCTTTGCATTAGGAAAGAACAACATGCACACACATGTACAAAGAAAGATAACAGTAAAGGGGAAGATCATTTGCAAAGCTGGAGTGGCTCACTGAAAAGAGAAGGAACAACCCTGTGACTGCATGTAAAAGGAGAAAGGGTCAGGGTGAACACAGCAAGAGGCCACCGAACCACTTACACTAATATTTTGCTTTAATTCTCCCCTAGTTGGTTCTAAATTACTGAAAGAAAATCAAATTTTAATAGCCAGGGCAAGTCTGCTAGAATTTCACAATATTTAGTGAGCCTAGAGGCAGGAGAGAGGAACCAGCAGTAGCTGATTTCCATTTTGGATTTTTTTTTATAAAAAGGAGAAAAATACCCATATATATAATTTGTTCACCCAATACCAAGGGCTTTGTGTCCTTTTGCTGTCATCAGATATGACACTGCAGACTAACACTGAATGACACTTTCAGTTTCTAACCCCAGCTGGGGCATTTTTACTCACTAACACAATGGGAGGCAAAACTGCATTTACTGCAACCTTTAAATTCCACTGCCAAATTAATTTTATTCTATGTCTCAGTTACATCCCCACCTTGTCTAGCAAAGACATCCACCATCACTTACAGATTAACATATTTATTGGTGTGTAATTTGTAGGTGTTTATCTTCAGCACTGAGGCCAGGATTTGGGGCATTATACCACCACTGGTCACTAACTGAACTTCTGGTTCTCTTCTGCTCTTGAGCTTTATGCATATTTCTACTCCTCTCTCAGCAGGCTATAGGTTGACGCAGCACTGTACTGCACTCGGCTTCTTTTGGAAAAAGCATCAGGTCAGAGTTCAGCCACAGGCAGGGCACTAAGACAGAAATTAAAGCAATGGATGCCAGAAGGCAGAAAATGGTAGAGTGCACTGCAAAAGCACTGAGCTCTGACACATCTTGACAAAATGCCATATTGTGGTGGCAAAGCAATTATAGGGTTCACAGTCTTCCCTACTGAGAGAAATGGGTCGGTTTTCATTTCTCCAGCCTACTGTTTCAGGCTTTCTGCAGAATCAGATAGGATTAAATTGATTTCCACTTTGCTCACTTGCAGATGTACAATTAGTAAGTAATAGAAATATAACTGCAATAAGAAAATCTGATACTAAAAAGTATGGATGTGTGACAAAAAGTAAATTCTGTGGCTAGAGAACACAGGGCCATTACAACAAATTAATTCCCTCTTTAAGCAATCCTGTGACAGGTCCTACTTTTTCAGATGGGAAACTGGATCACAGAGTGCTTAAAGAACAAAGTTCCACCTTTTTCCCTATGAAGCTTCAACTTTTCTTTATAAAACTTTCAGTCCTGATTTGCCCTCTCTAATAGAAGAGCCCATGCCGTAACCCTTCAGGGCAGTACATGCCAGGCTCGGGTCTGCTTCCAGTCACAGACTCTTTTAAAGATAAACAGATAGAGCTTAGCAGATCAGCAGAGTAGGCTGGTGAGAGGAGTAGAAGGCACTGTTAGGAGCAACTTAAAACCATTCTTGGCTTGGTCTAGAAGAAATCTTCCATATTGGGGAAAAGTGTGCAGGATGGGGACTACCAGTGCCACCGTGAGGTTTGGTCCTGCATTCGTTCATTACTAAGGCACAGAGTCATATACACAGATACTGGAACTGCACGTGCAGCTTATCTTGCTTTCCTTGCAAACACTAAATTTATGACAAAAATATAGGGAGGAGACAGAGAAACACAGTATCTGTGAACACCATCAAGGCAGTCTCCACAGGAAATACAAACTATGTCTGTATCATTTTGAACATGAAACATATTTTCATTTTACACTTCATTCAGTAGAAAAAATCCCAGCCATTTTAGCTGAATGGCTGGCTTTTAGATCTGGGCTCTAGAAGAGCTGCTTAGCAAGGAGAGGCATTAATCTATTTTCAAACCAGTATTAACAATTAGCTCTTAATGAGTGTTTTTCATAAGAAAAGACAGAAATAATCTGGTTTAAGATGAGGTGATTTCTGTACCTGCTCCAGCACAAGGCCCCTGTGAAACATCAGCAACACGTCAAGTGCTTGAAAAAAGGTTTGCTTGTGACCTGCGCCAGGGACACTGATAAATAGCAGGTTTCAGAGTTCAGCTAGAGGTGGCATCACCTCCTACCCTTGCTTTGCCAGTGCACTCCATCAAAGGCCTGCAATGAGAAAGCACCCACTCATAATCGAGAAAGGGAACTGTCATTTTTCAGCCAAAGATCTAACAACACTTGACAAACCTGAAGGGTTTGACCGTTGCAGTATGGTGGCATTGCACTGCCTGAGAAGGGCTTTCAGGAACAAAGTGAGACTATAGCTTGCATGCCTCCACGCAGATGCCGTGCCTGACCGTACCCTGCGTGGGCTAATTCTGGTAGAGGCATAGACCTACGTTCTGTGTGGCACTTCTGGCACTGGCCACAAAGACAGACAGATGGACAGACAAGTGTTTCACCTTAATACTTGTGCAGATAAATAGAGAAAGGCAATTGCACCACTGAGTCAGGCTAAAGTGAAGCCAGGACCTAGGAATTTTAATTGCTATTCCACGCACACTCGCTTTCACACCCCCATGAACACTCCCCCCAAGCCCAAAGTTCATGGCTGGATCCAAGCCGTTTAGTGCTGCTTCAACATATGCAATTAGAGCAGGGCAGCCTATTACCACAGTGCTGCTTGATAATGAACTACTTAATGGTTCGATTAACAACTTTTAAGAATTGCTCTTCTAATTTTCTCTTTTCACTGGTGTTTATTTATTTATTTTATTCTACTCCTCCTTCCTCCTCTTGTCGGGCAAATATAACTAGGAGAGATCTAATTAGCTGAGGATATTGCTTTGTAAAAACTTTGCTAATGACTTACTCTTGCCTATAAACCCTGGGGTGCCAGCTTCTCATGTATCAACAGCTTCCTGCGGAGCCTCATCATTTTGTATGTGAACTTTGACCCATACTAGAAAATTAATGACTAACTCGTATAGCTTAATGTATCAAAAGAAGGCAATTCAGAACTAGCTGAAGAGATCTGTTCATTTGTTTATGGAACTGCTTATGTATTTGTCAAGAACATGCCACACAACTTTTATCACATGAAAGACTTTCTGGTGAAGTCTTTGACTTTAAGTGGGCCTGTTTTGCCTAGTTCAGCTGCTCTTAGCCTAGGCTGCCTTCAGCTCTCTTAGCTTTAGGGCAGGCTTTTCCAAAATGGTGTACCTTGAATATGACCAGAATAGCAAATGTTCTCAGCTATACCACATAAACATGTTTGAAGTGGAAAATGGGGCTCACTCCAAATTCTAGGCGCCCCCACCTAGGAAATAGACTCTTCAGATGTGTATTTGTCCCACAGTCCCTAAATCAGCTCTGAAATGCGGCTGCATCCTCACATCTTTTCCCACTGGGAGCATGCAGGGTGATAATGCTTCTCTTTCAGTACTGTTGGTGCCATCTGAGTTTGCTTAACACAGGGAGAATACAACTCTGCCCTTACCTTCCCAGTGTCCGTAACTCTCCCAGGGTCAAACCCGCTGCTTTCTCACCATGCACCAAAGCACTTTATCCCAATGACTATCCCTATTGCCAAGCATTGAACCTCTCCTTGATTTAACACCTCAGTTAAGGTCCACCTTAGCCCCAGAGAAAGAATCCAGCCTGCACCATCTCCAACAGCAGAGTTTCAGACCCTCTTGCTCCTTATTTGGAAGGCTAAACTTTGGAAGTCAAGGAAATGTGACAAAACCCACTCTGCTAGTTCCTCTATCGTATGCATCGTCAGCATGGTACTATGATCACAGAACTTGACCTGGCTTGAATTAAGTCCTTCAGTTGCATTTGTCCCACCATCTCCTCCTCATTCATGACTTAACTCATGACTCCTAAGAGGTATTTTACTGTAATTGTCCTAAATGGTGTTATTACCACTTTGCAGGTTTCATCAGAGCAAGACGAGCTTTTGCCAACAGGGACGAGAGGGTGCGTTTCTGGACAACAGCTTTGCCTGGGAAAGTTTCTCTGAAGTCATATAAAACAGAGTCAACCAAAAGTATCAAACAATCTAAAATATTGGAAAACATTCTACTCCTCAGAAATAAATAACCTATACTTTACAGAATAACTATAGATGATATGGCATCCACAGTCAGCATGGTCTGGTTGGTATAATGTGGCAGGACTGACTAAGCATTCAAGACCACAGAAAGCTGCCAGAACACAGACAAAAGCCTTTAGATGAGATGAGATAAGAGCCAAATCAGAACTAAATAATTTGTATTTTCAGTCAGGTTGTGGTTTCCCCTTATGTCAAAGCCAGAAGAGGGATTACTATCTTGGTGTATAGCACCAGAAAACCATAAGGAAAGCTGTTGCTGCAGACAGAAGATCAGGCAAAGGCTCTTGTAAGCTTTTGGTAGTTCAGGAGTTACATGAAGTGCCCTTGTCTCCAGACCCTGCGTATGATTTCACCTCCAAGACTATATGAAACCCAGGTCAAAATCAGACCAAACAACAGCTTTCAGCTTATCTTTGAGTAAAGGATGAAAAGCAGGAAATCTGGTTCAATGTTCTCTTTCCTGGGTATATTTTTTTTCCCACTCTATCAGTAATCTTCACACTTTTCACACTATAACACATTTTTCCCCCCCTGATAACTATATACAACACAAGAATCTAAAACTACTTTTCCTTCTTTGTGAGGGGCTGCAGCCTCACCAGTAACCAGTATAAAGCAACTGTCTCTGTGACAAGGACTACAGGCACAAAATCTGAAACGCAAATCTTACCAGCATTTCTGTTTTTATAAACTATATTGACAACAGTAGATAGAGAAAAAGGGAGTGGTGCACTCTTAACTTTAAAAAAAATGCTTGCCACCGTTTCATTGTGTCAGACAGTAAGTGAAAGTCAGCTGAGCTTTAGGGAAGGCACAAAAGAGAACTCTTAAAGTTATAATATACACTACTGACATTTAAAAAGACAAACACCAAGTACAGAGAAAAGGGAGCTAATTTAATAAAATAAGGTTAGGCAGCAAGTGTTTATTTGTCTTGGAGGACTTTTTTCTTTTTTTAAAGAGAACCATTCATGTTGCTCATTTTCAGGCTTGGTTACATCCCTGACAGATAACTTTCCAGTTACTACCCTTATTAAAAAATACTAGACTATTTCACAGCAGCAGTCCCAATCAGTGTAGCAATACAATGCTGTGTATTATGCTATTCATCTTCAAAATGCTCCATAAATATTAAAGACTAGACCATAACACTGCAATCTACCTTGAATAAAGGTAGCCCGTAGCTATTCTAGCCTAAGAACTTCATTCTCTGTACCCAAACACTGCAGTTTCCCACTTGCATCCTTCTTGCTTTAAGGGGTTCAACGTAAGTAGAAGTGTGGTTTTACCTGAGTTTTTATTCCTTATTTGTCATCTAAATGAGAGCTGAGGCCTCTTTAAAAATCTAAGCATGACAGTGAACACCACACCGATGAAAACTGGCCTTTCACTTTCTAAGGCGTCCTCGATGCTCTCTGAAGGACTAAGCAGCCAAGGTAGAATCTTCTACTAGAAGTCCATATACTAAAATTGTTTTCCTGAATTTAAACAGCACTGCATTGGATGACACTAAAAGCTTTAGAAGTGGCATTATGCAAAAACCGTGTCAACACATAACCCTTAAAAAGCTTTTTCAAATCATTCTCTAAGATGCTAGGTCCACTTACTAGCTTCAGAGGAAACTGAAGAGGAAACACAGAGAAAGGATAAGAAACCAAGATTTTCCAGTTTGGAGGTTGTTTCTAACACTACTCTTTCATGCCAACAGTGCTATTAACAGGTTATTTCTCATGAAGACCACTGCCTATAATCTTCAATACACTTCAGCTGGTTATGAGCAGCTGTTTACCCAAGACCTTGAGGGAGGGGCAGGTGGTGGTTAGCAGGCACTCTCTGTCTGCACTAGGGTGTGAGCACACACGATCTCCAGGTGGAGAGAGAAATTTTGATGTTGCTCTAATATTACATTGGGTCTACGTAAATATATTCTGTATCAAAGTTGAAGATGTCATGTTGCTAATTCATCTGTCATCACAATAGATATATAGCCTTGTATCATTTAGATCTCCATTGTATCTTCAAAAAAAGGATAGAAGAAAGCTACAACTTTACTAATACACTGTTTATTTTAATGCAGAAGCACCAACAATTATATAAATGTTAAGTAACCATAGCTGATTAACTCTGTTAAGGTTAATTGCAGTTGAATGTAATTTAAAGATTCATTTGAAGTTAATTATGTGGTTTTTTAATAATCAACATTTTCATATTGCATAAAACAGCTGGTAGAAAAATGCTTTTATGACTATTAAGTCCCTGTTGAGGTCCAAGAGATACCAGGGAGATTTCTCTATGAAATGGATGCAACTATTTTCCCTCTCAGCTTCAGACACTGGAATAGGGCCTTATAATCAAAAAATGTTGAGTAATTTTTTTCTGGAATTCAGACCACCTTCAGTACCTCAAACTGGTACCTCAAAACTTGAGTAATGTAGCCAAAATAAGTCTAGAAAAATCTTGACTGCAGGAGGCTTGTATCACAATGGGGTGACAATCATTTCTGTCCTGGATATTTCAATTCATCAAAGATCCAATCAATCCTTTCCCTTTTAAAAGGGATTACTTAAATTATGGGAGAGTGAATATTCTAGTCTCACAGAATGAAAATGCTTTCAGTAAGCGCAGCAGTTTGCTCAAAATTTGTGTACTGATACTGAGACATTCTGAGCATTTCGCTGCAGAGTACAGTCTCATTATTTTTCCCAGTCCAAATAATTGTCAAAAGCACCTGGACTTCTAGAGAGGCAAGGCCTTGTAGTCTCAATACAAGAGCAGACACAAAAGTTCAAAACTAACATAATTTCATGTTTTTCTACCATGTTGCTTTAGGGAAGCAGTTTCAGTTTCTAGCAGAGATAAAAACTTTCATTTAACATTTTAGAGATGATATTTTGAAGAGTTCATATATTTCTTGTAAAATACCTGAAGCTACTATTCTAAAAGCACTGAACAATGCCGAAGTGATATTTATGTAAGTTAGATCTTTCACCTCCATTTTTTTACTCATGGTTCTAAAACCATAATTGTGATAGGCATCTGTAAGAGTTACCAAAATCTGATTAGAAAGTATAGCCATATTCTGCTATGGGAAGCCAGGCTCTCACCTCCCAGTCATCTAGCAAACACTGCGTAAACAACTAGAAAAAAACATCTGTAAGAAACAGAAAAGAAAAGGGATGGTGACAGCAACATTTGTGAATTACAAGCAGGGAATTCTAAAAGAACCAAGACTGGAAGTGAAAAGTCGCTCTTCATTCTACAAACTATAAAAAATTAGCTGAGCTATTAACCCACTTTTCATTGACTTGACTGGGGATCACATTGGGTGTGTGTTCAGTACAAACCTGAACACCTTGCTGCCATTAGAGTATAGAACTGTGCTTCTTCTGGTTCACATGGGGGTAAGAAATGAGTTGTCTTGTGTCCTGGCTGTTGTTGGATATCTGGACCTTGTCACTGTAACTGTGTTAAATTAGAGAAATTCCACATCTGAGAAGGTGTACTAACCCTATGAGAGGGGGCATTTCCATTACTTATCATAATGGTGCTGTACACAGAAGAGATAGGCAAAGCTCAATAGAAGGATGACCAGAAACAATTGTTAAAACTTCATCTAAAATTTGTTCCTTCTCTGCATTTCTGTTCAGCCAGCTTAGCATTTCTTGCACATTGTTTAATTCTAACAGGCTGCATGCTGAACAGTCAACTATATTAAAAAAGGTATTGTTGATTTTTAAGGTTAAATTCAAAAGACAGAAAGAAAACTACCTGGATTACTGGGCGGGGGGAGAGGGCTCAATTAATGCATTTCCACATCTCTAATAGAACTACAGATTTTCTCCTTTTTAATGACATCTTCTATGTTTGAGGAATACAGATGTTTATTTAAATAATTCTGTAGTATATATTTCTTTTACAGAAGGCTGTTTCCAGTGGACTGGAGATGAAGCACAACACTGGCAGTAGTCTTCTAAGATCCTAGTCCTAAAACTCAGACATTAGAACTGGTTTGTACCTCTCTTAGTGCCATAAATATTTAAATTTTATTCTGTAAATCTTGAACCATGAATAAAGTTGTACCATGTTAACAACATTATATGGATTCTAAGTTTCCTTCATGACAGCATGGGGCTATCTTGCAAGAAATATTACCACAGACTTTTTAAAAATCTATACAAAATATAGACTTTTTTCGGACATAGTCCCATCCTTTTTCTAATATGGGAATGATTAGAAATACTTGGCCCAGAACACACCTATTTTTCAATGTTTTTTCACGTTACTGACTCCTTTCTGTAAGCCATAAGCCTCTAATATGAAATACAGAGCTGTACTGGTATAAGAGTTTGGTGGCTGATGCTGTAACTCTTACATTCCAGGTTGTCTCCCTATGTCAAATTTGGGCATGTGATTCCTTCTTCAATACTTCTGGAAGAAACTGCAAAATGAACAAAGTTAGAGCACATGGCCTTTAGTCAATTTATTCTGACTTCAATAACTACATGGAAGTACTGTCAATATCGGCCACGTGGTTGTATTCACATTGTTTTCTCTTCAGAGTGTCATCCTTGCAGTTCATGCAACTATCTTCTATTTCTTTACTTTCTTCACAACATACCTTTCAAGTTGTCATCCTTCATTGTGTCAATGGGAACAGATATACTTATATGCTGTATCCCTTTTATCTTCAGTGAGTTTCAAAGGCAAAGGATAATGTAGTATCACACATCATAAATCCATTTTTCACTAAATGCCTTATCGTCTTTCCACCAGTGTAAAACTGTTCAGATCTGAGACACCCCTTGTCTGGCCACCTCAACACCTGCAAGACTGAAATGGTCACGAGGAACAACTTTTAGTTGTTCCATGACACTTTGGAAGACTTCCTTTAAGCTCAAACAGTTCCTAGGTTAAACTCCCAGTTCCCTCCACAAGTTACACTAGTGTCATGTCTCCTATTCTGATGGCTGAGCACCAAGAATTTCTTCACAAGTTTATTTTACTTTATGGACAACCTCAACCTCAAGGTCTGGTGCCTTCTACTCTTCACAAGTCTTGTGTCACATTAAGGAATACAGGTGGTGAACAGGCAGACACAAAACCAGGAGAAACATTCTCTAGACTCTCCCAGTAAATCCATGCCTCCAATAATTACTGCCAAATATAAATAAAGCAGTAAGATGACTCAGCTACCTGCCACCAGTAACTTTCAGAGAACTATTTGTGTGACAGTATTCAAGAGGGTTGTATTGTTGGCTTGGCAAAGACATGCATTTATTCATGTCAAGAAAAACAACTTGTAATACCATCTCATCTACCATAACATATCATCAGGATGATCTCTCAGAAAAGAAAAGTTAGCCAGACAGCTATAATTATTTCCCTTTACTGTGAAAGCTGTATGTTCTCCTTGTGGAATAATATTTCATCTTCAAATTCATCTCCTTTCTCACTTACCAGCTTTGCTTATATTCATAATTTTTTATTCGTCCTCTCCCCATCCCATCCCCCCACCCCGGTGAACTGGATAGCTTCTGTTGTCAACACTTCTGAGCATCCTTTTGCTAGATGACTATCCTATTTAATTGTTTCCTGTGAGGCATAAAAGCAAGGAGAACTCTTTCTTAAACAGATTGGAAAACCTAAGCCCTTAACTGAGCCTCCTGAGTCATTCCGGCTTGGAAAATAAGGCTTTTAGTTTGGCTGTTCTAGGAAAGGCAGAATCAGAGAATTGTACTTACAGGAGCTGTAGTAAAAATCATTGCACAACATTAAATAGTCCTCTCTTTTTTTGCTGTTTGAGTTCTGCATCTCAGAACTGTAAGTGTGCAGGAATGTGTTTAAATTATGGGAACTACTGAGGGGATCCTGCAGAGCAGAGTCTCAGTGCTTGGGATCAGATTGCAGCCACCAGGTTGGGAGATAGGCCAATATCAATACTGTGTAAAAGCGAGGTCAGGAACTGAGAAGTTAAGGTGGATACGAAGTTGAAAGGCAAGGTAGTAACATTGTAAAACTTCAGAAAAATAAGGAGTCAAATATGGCCACAAAGTCTGTTTTGCAGGAAGTACAGGATTGCTGGTCAGGAGTCTGGCTCCAAAAGAGAAGGGACAGAGCAAGAGCAGAGAATACAAAATCCAAATGGCTGCTCAAACAAAGGAGCAAGGGTCAGAACCAGGAATCAGAGATGACTGCCCAGCTCACACGTGCAAACAATAAGCAGCCAAAGCAACTGATGGGATAAATCTTACACCTGTTTGGATGCAGTAGATCACCCAGCAGTTTTACAGACCAGTTCTCAACTGGTTGGGCTTGTCAGGCTCTTTGCTGTCCAAGCTGGAGCCCCGATGGTGACCGAAGAGTTTAGTTGTCCAGCTGAAATCTAACAGACTAATAGCAACCTTTAAATAAATCATATGACTTTCAGAACTGCTCAGCAAACACTGGTTCTTGTGACTTCATTTTTACTCAAGCATATACTGAAAACTTCCTTCACCTCCCAACGGAGGTTTTACAGAGTCAAGATACAGACCAAAGCACTGAAAGTTGAAAAATGAGTTGCTGTGGGATATAAAATTCAGTTAACCATAATCAATGTTGGGGACCCCTCTATAAGTAGCATTTAAGTTGCTCATTTCGTAGTCCCAACAAATGCAACTGACAATCTATCAAGAAATAAAATTTACTTATAGCTTTAAAATCCTGGTGTATGACATTTGTGGATTCAGTCATTGCAGGGGAAAGAAAAGTCAGATTAAAATTTGCGTAACAGAAATTTCCTGACTTTGATTATACTGGGCAAAAGGAGATTTTAGGATGCTGCAACTGCCCTAGGTGTTTTACACAGAGTATGAAGTGCTGGGAAGAACAGTGTCCAACAGGGTAGGAGGAGATGCAGTTCTGTTCTCTGGATCTCAGTTAACTGCTTGTTCTGCCCAGAAACCTCTGAGAGGTAGTACTGTCACAGCTCGTAAGCTGCCTGCCCTCCATGGCCTGACTCTTTGTGGAAGCATAAACATGCCTATCATCAGAACTGTTATCACGACTGCCTCAACACAATTATTCCATTTAGAGTCTCTCGTCCTCCCAGAAACAAATGCTGCAAGCATGAACTGCATGTAGGTGTGGTTACACCTACGCAGATACTAATCATAGATTAAACTAGACAGATGAAGCATCAGAAGTCAGGACCTTCTATAAACACAGATATTTAATGCATAGATAGATGAGTGGTAGAGTAATTGTCTGCTGATAATCTCTGTTAGTTTGATGAAATAATATAAGGCTTTATTTTAGGCTCCAGCCACAAGTACAGGATAACCTCAGACTTATTTAGCCAACTTATTTTAGTTCAAACCAAGAAAAAAGCAGGAATCCATAACCTGTCTGCTAGTTCATTACTACAACACAGGGGACAGAAAGCAGTCTCTGTATCATAGACTGACAAAGGATAACTTTGAGATGGAGTAAGGAGACTACAACACCCTCCAAAGACATACCTGGGTTTGAGTAAAATAATTTTTTTCAGCAGTGTTTTAAAATTGCATCCCCAGCTTAAATCAAGTGCATCTTGATGTAACAGGAATACAGTTCAGAGGAACTCAAGCAACAAAGTGCTAAAGAATGTTTTACATAAGAGAGTCACAGCATGAGGAGACTTGCTAAGAACTCTGCTGGCAGGACTCAAGAAAGAGCTGAGCAACTTTAATAAGAAGATCAGGGTAAATGAAAGCAAAATAAAAAAAAAAGGCAGAAAAAAATAAAGGCCAATGTAATAGAAATCTTGTCTGACTACAAAGGCTGAAGAGATGAAAGGCAAAAGGAACTTCATGTGTTTTCTACCTTCTTGTTTTTGGGCTCAGATGCACTGGCGCATCTCTGCAAATGTCAGAGAGTCAGAAAGCAAATCAAAAGAAACAGCCCTGATCTGGGGAGTGTGCTTTCGAAAAGGAATACATCTACCGAGGGTGTAATGCGGCACATCAGGCCACCTGGATAATGAGGGGCAGCAGATGAGAAGGAGGACGAATTATGTCAGCTCCTAAATGAGAAGGCTGATGGCAGGGATGGGCCCGTTTTGCTGGAGCTTTCATTAGGAATCATTTGTGTAGCAGCACTTTGGGCCTCAGCTTTGGTGCTCTCTTTGCTGTGCAGAACGAGTGCTGTTGGACATGAGATTTCAAGGAGCTAATCTCTGGCTTGGAGCCATGGATGACCAAGCTCTCTCCTCAAACCGTTTCCAGAAAGCTTGCAAAACAATGAGCTAAGGTCTGTTTTCGTCTACATTTTCCTAGAGCTTCAGAGAATATTGCGAAGTTAAAAGAAATTGCCTAAGTGTTGTGACTTGTGAACTGCATCTAAAAATGCTGATTTATCTTTTAAGATTGTTAACTGGTTCAAGAATTTCTTCTGCTATTCAAAGATTTTTGTCTTAAAATTGTAACAAGTAAGAAAGTTATACTCATACATAAATGTAATGACAAGTGTAATTTTTTTGGTGAGGTTAAAAAAAGGGAAATGAATACGTAAATTAACAGAAGTTTAAATAAGCTTTGAGATTTTGTCGAAAAGCTTTAGACAGCAAGTTTCCAGTGGAAGTTCAGGAGAAATGTGGATAAGTGTAATTATTCTGATGAATAAACAAAGGGCTCAACAGAGCAAGTTGAAAAATGGCATAAACAGGAATAGCCATGGTCTCATTTATGTTTTAGCAATGCGTTCATTTGAAGTCTTTACCTTTACTGTGAAATAAAAATAGGATGGATGTGTAAGCAAGAACAACTCGTTAATTTGTGAGAATTATAGAATTAATCCTGTAATGCTATTGCTGTTGTTTTTCTCATTGAATTTTGTGTTTTACTTTCACAAATATTCATGCAACTACATTTACTGCGCAAAGTGAATTTCATCACTTGTTGCTGGTATTCAGAGAGGGAATTTTACATTTATTCATGTGAACATTCAGACTATTCAAAGTGCTGACAGAATTGAAAAGCATCATCTGACTTAATTTACAGCTAATCAATTAAACCCAAATAGCTAAATAACAAAAGCAGAACAAAGATTACAAATATATTTGGTGAATTAATTTAGAAATTGGACATTGCTAAGTTGTTTGTCATTAAAACAAGTTCTCTGGCTAATCATCACTTACAAGCCCCCTGACAACAGGATAAGAAAGAGGATAGGTTGAGTCAGGTAATGATTAAGCACCAGCATTACATTTTGACCACTGCTTGGACTAGCTCTACTATTTGATTGTCTCCAGAAAATTAGGTTCTTTTCTCATGAAGTTTTGTATTATTCTGTTACCCAGTTTCACTCAGAGCTACCGATGGAAATATTGGGAGAAAAAAACATACTTGAAAACAAAGCCATGAACGAGGCTATTTCTGTTCTGTTTCAAAGCCAGCCAGGGATGACAAAAAGCTCAAAGGCAAGTCTATTCTAATGAGATTTCTCCTCCAAAGATCTTTGGATGCACTTGGATACACATTTGAACCCTTCAGGGTTTATCTGATCAGAAATTAATTGCTGGGCAATCCTCATATGCTCATGGGTCCAAGTCATGACCTGGAACGTCTTGTTGTGCTAGAAGTGGTAAAGCAATGAAACCAATAGCTTTATCAAAATTAAAAAGCTGAAACTGAATCAGGAGAAACGCAAGATAATTAATTGGAGCACAGTAGCTTTTTCAGGGTGCTTGGTATCATATCTGAAATGCTATTGCAAGGCATTTCCAGAAAAGCAGAAGATATGTATTTCACATGTTATAAATGAAGGTGCAATCTCTCTTTATCTGGACACACCCACATCAATGCTGGCTTTCATTTGAAGATGCAAAATTGAGATGGCAACAGAATGATAGAAAGACTTTAATTTGAATGGTCTAGGGCAGAGTAAATTGATGGAAATACACAGTTTTGCAGAAAGCAAAAGGATTTGCTGGCTGACAGCTTTTAAGCACAGCTGCTTTCTGGGCACTAGGGAATTGTACATTTTGCTGTTGCTTCGGTATGTTGCCACTTTAGTCATTTAAATCTCTGTCTAAGACTGTAAACATTTGTGAATGAAATAGTCTAGGAATATAGTACCTGAATCCATTTTTCTCCTCTCAGAAGAGGAATGAGCTACAACATGACTGCAACCTGTTAACCAATGTCCCTGTAATATCATGGAGACATGAGTCTTACACACAGCTCAAAAGTCCGGCCTCATTCTGACTCAAAAGCTCCAGCTAAAAAGAACTGTGGGAAACTCAGATGATTACGGAAGCTGATTTTGGGGACTAATGCAGGTTGAGATGGAAAGAAAGTTTGAAGGAACTTGGACATACAACTTAGGATTTACAGGGTTACCAACACTCAAGCACAAGTTTGTCCAATGAATAAGGGTTGTGAAGAGTGAGAGAGATTTCTCCCCCACTTGTTTTCTTTTCTATTCTGAATAACAGTAGGAAATAACACATAGCAGCAGAGAAACACACAGCAGCATCCCTAGACCATGGGGCTGATCTGCAGTTCCCATGGAGACAAGTATGGTTACTTAGTCATTGAGAGAGAAGGGTCCCTTCTCCTGGTGCATTTTCTTTAAAATTTTAGTCACTATATTGTATTGTCAGCCTTCTTATTTTTCAGAAAGGTAACACTGTTCAAATCATTGCAATTCTGGTCCTTACAATTCCAGATCTCAAATTAAGAAACAACAGTGCCAAGAACCGGGGAGACATTAATATCATTTCATATTTTATCCTAATGAAATAGGTGGTTTAAGAGCAGACTTGGGTGTAGGCAGAGTGTTGAACAGCACACACACAGAGCAGCAGTTCTGTCTGCCTTCTGCCTGGCTGCATTTCAGGTGAAGTGGTTTTAAGACTTAATTCCATCACTGCTCTCTCATTGAAATGAATGGAGAAAAACAATTTAGGGCAGAATTTGCTTAATTACTTGCAAAGCCCAAGGGCTTTCTGCAAAGAAATGCAGGGTTATGTCAAGCATAAAAAATTAAAGAGCCAGTACTGTTTGTCTCTTCTGTGTACTTGCAACATTCTTGCTATGTACACATACTCCCTTTGCTCTCTACAACCTTTTCCATTATTATCAACTTTACCTTCCTGAACAGCATCGGGTGTTTTCTGAGCCAAAGACAGTGTGTTTTGTCAGCAATCCTGCATTTCTGGAGTAGATGGGGATTGGTAGTATTTGCATAGATTTGTTTGGCCAAAGATTGCCATATGTTACTTCAAAGATAGTAATTTTCCTTTTTTTTTCTCTCTACGTTACTTGCCAGAAGTTTTTGAAGGTCTACAGCATAAGCCAAGAGCAGATTTTAGTTGGTTCTCAGCACTGATCTCTTATTTTCATTAATTAGAAGTAGGAAAAAAAATCTGAAGGAAAAATAATCCAGACATACTATTTGGATTTTTACATTAATTCCTTTCCCCTGTGTCTATCATTTGGAAATATTGCCATGAATAAGTTTCCTATCAGACGTAGTCATGAAAACAGCTATTTCTAGTTAATATCATGAACTACTTCAAATTAAAATTATAATTTACCATCACTAGTATTTTCACTGAAATTCAGTTTCTGATACCAATATAAGGGATAAAAAACACAGTCACGGCATCTTGGATGAACCGGCTGGACTTCTGAACACAACACATACAAACCAAGTGACTGTGAATAAGCCTCAGAACACGACTTACTCACAGAAATGAGCCACGAAGGAATCAGAAAAAATTATTTACTTCAGAAACTTTTAAACATAAAAGGTGAGAGATTCTTTGAATAGTGTCTTCATTTTAACTGACCATGCAGAGAAAAAAGGCTTTGCAGAGGATCATTTGAAGGTCTAGGTCCTTAATTAGCTCAATGGATTTTTGCACAGAGATGAGCAAGGGCCAGAAGGATGCCAGATGGGAGCAGCAACTAGGCAGGTGCCACAATTAGGGTATGACAATACAAAACACAGAACCAAGTCAGAGACAAACAGCTGTTGTATTTATCACAAAGAACAAAGGCAACAACTGGAAGGAAGAACCGCAAGCCCTGATGCAGGACATGAAACGGGGTGATTGTAAACATTAAGGAAAACATAAAAGCACAGTAAGCATGACTGGACGTTGTACTGAATAGGATGGGCTGTTCCGAAAAGATGGAGACGGCACTAAAGCAACAGAAAGTGATATGGATAAACAAATTCAGTTCATGTCAAATAAGAGGCAGAAACATGCAAGTCAGGAATCAGAAGAGTGGTAGCTTTATTTAATAGAGGGGGAAAAGCGATATTGGCAACTACAAGGCCTGATCTCAATCAGGAAAAATACGAAGGAATGAATACTGGTAAATATAAAACACAGTGAAGGATAATGTGATCTTACTTGTTAGGGTAACTGATTTTCTAGGGAAATTAGGTAAAATCTAATCCATCAGACTTAAGGAAAGAATTCAACATAGTCTCAGATGAAAAATGATTATTTAGCACGAAGATATGATGTAGTTCTGAACTGTAAGATGAGTAAAGAACTAACTAGCATGAGGAGAGAATTCCTGGTGATTACAGTTCTACATGAGTCTAATGTAATATTTTAATTAATTAACAGGACACAAGGAGGAGATGCTGATGGTATTTTCTGGTGATAAAAAATGGAGAAGCATTGTCAACGTAAATGAAACCTTTTTTTATTTTTTTTTTTTAAATAGGAAGACCTTGCTGCTGTTAACTTCCAAAAGCATCGAAAAAACAGTTTCATAGCATAGAGCTGTGCTTCTAGGCTCTGTACCAGAGCTACAATTCTGCTATTAAATGGGGAATCATCATGGGGAAACAAACAAAAAAAAGCACAACAGTCTGGGATTGTTAGCTCATCACTGTACATATCAAGAAATGTGACTCTGAGGATGACAAATTCAATTCCAGTGTAAAGTATTTTCAGTGAAACAGAATGGTATTGTACAATCACATTGTACAAGGCAATAGCAGAATAATGTGATTCTACTCATTCTTGGAACAAAGAGTGTTCCTGAAGGAAAAGGAGCAGTTATTTTAAGAAAAGGCAACTGTTTGTCCAAGCAAAGTGCAAGCTGATGGAGAGTATGACTGCTCCCTGTAAATATAAAGAGAAGGAAAATTAATTATTTACGCTAAAAAAAAAAAAAGAAACCTAACAAAAAATGTGTACAAACCAGCAACAAATACAGCCATTCTAACCTTTAAAGCAGGCAGGTTCTGGAACAATCAGAAATTGGTAGGAATACAAGAAAAATTGCCTAGCTTTACAACAGAGCTAATATATGACAAACATTTTGTGGTAGGACTTCAAAGACCCAAGCACCTGCTCTTTGTCCTTGTTTGGGTGTGCCACACCTCTCGACAGCTTGCCAATTTACATACCATCAACTAGGCAGGTGCTCTCTCACATCTAGCCTGGGCCTGATGCAGTGACTGCTCATCTCAGTCCTGTGATCAGGATCCTCTAATCATGCAAACAACCTTTTGTCAATGCCCCCTTAAATATAATTAAAATATATATAAACATATATAAAAAAATAGAGAGTTAATAACTAGCTGTTGTACAGAAATCAGTTTTAAAAGAAAAGGATAGTTGCACATATGCTAGAGATTTAGTGTTTCTCTTACTAAAAGATACTCTTGAGTGTAAGCAGGGAAATGACTAAACTGGAATCAATGCTGCATTTGCTGTGTTCTTCACTAGAGCCACCAGAACCCAAGGTGGGACAGATGTCTCTATCACACACCACAGAAACAGGAAATTTGAATGTTCGGCAGAACACAAATTCATCCATTCTCAAAGAGCAGGCTCTGACTTGTAACTGGAAGGGTATTTCTGCAGCAGAGTGCCTATGGTATGCAGCTGAGCAGTCCGGGTCCCTCCTGCTAAAAGACTTAACACTACACACCGCTTGGAGTACAGTGAAATTGAGGCTGATGATTGTCTGCTAACTCCAATGATTTGGTGACAGTGCACCTGAAATCTTTATTATCTGTTTTCTGGCACATTAACTGGACTGACTTACACTCCAAACTGCCATAGTGGTCAAAGAAGTCCCTCTGATTGCCGTTATAAACAGTTGCACTAAATTCTTGCTCATTATTCCTTGTGAAAGAAAACCACTACATCTGGATTATTACAAATCCTTTTCTGTTAAAGCAGCCATTGTCTGTGGCAGGGGAAATGCTGTAGCTCTCCAAGCAGCTCTATAAAAAATATCCCTGGAAACAGGGCTCCTTAGTACTGAAAGAATGTGACCTACAGAGCTCTGTCCCACATATCCTTCCTGCCAAGTGGGCACGGGATAAGTAACCTCAGACAACAGTGCGGGAGCTATTTCTCTCTTCAGTAAGTGCTATTAGGCACGTGCACCTTAGCAGTGAGGTCTACAGGAACCCAGTGTGTTCAGGAGATGATGTAATCTGCAGGGAAGAAATGGAGACTGCAAACCTCAAGAGAAAAACAAATTGATTAAATGCAGAAAGCATGAAAGCCCAGTCAGTATCACAAATGTCTCCAAGAGTTTCCTTAGTCAGGCTTAGTTTCTCTCAGCAGCTGCCATCTGTAGATCTAGTATGACGCTGACTTGTGTGTATACTACTTTTCCACTGGATTGTGTACTGACTCAGACAGGTGAGAGGATGTCAAAATAATTTTTCTAGAAGCTGTGTCCCAGTCTTTGATCCCTGATGCCCTGGCCAGATAAATTGACAAGTTCACCTCTTCATTTCCTCCCCATTCAATGTGTGGATCTCATTTACAATAACAGATCAAATTTAGAGGATACATGCATTAAGTTGTGCTGAGTCTCATTCAGAATTGATCAGAGTGCTATGTGTCAACATTTTCTCTGATGAGGATGTGACATTGGAAAGGATTCCCTGCTGTTTTAGAATCTAAAGTTCCACAAAGTACAAACAGAAAAACTTCATTTTTTCTAAACCATAATATATTTACACACTTTGTCTTCATTTTTTTTTCAATGAGGTAAGAGATTCCCTGTAATGATTTCAAGAACATCATTGTCTTGCTAGAAACCCAAATCATGAAAGGCACAACTGTGACAGAGAGCCCAAAAAAGGAAGTATTGCCCTCAAAAGATAGTATTCCCCTCAAAATATAGTTAAAATCATTTGTGTTCTGGTAAGACTGGCTGGTAATGCAGTTGGAAGAAAAGTTGTTCGTACCTTGCACTTTTACTGTCTTATTACTGTATGATGCATCTATTGATATTTGATGCTTTTCTTAAGGCTTCAGTTTCCAGAGGCCTCAAATCCCTAAGGCTTTCTAGAGGATAACAAATGTATATTTTTTTATGTGATGCATTTCCGTGAGGACTCATGATACTAAGAATATTCATTTGCTGTAGTAAATCAAGATTCACATTTTGGAGTTGGCACATCAGCCCAAAATTTCAAGATCTAGACAGCCCTTTCATTATCTTCTCTTAGAATTGTATCTCCTTTCACCCACTGACATAATGCCGTTTCTTCATGTTCTCCATCCTATCACAGTCAAGCTGCTGCACAGAAAGGCTGCAAGATGCCTCTGACTGCTTCACGATGCTGTTAAAAAGGGTATTCACCCTCTGTCTATTGTCATCTCTCAGGGAATATTTTTTCAACATAAGTCAGCCTTCTCTGTGTGTTAGGAAGGAGAAAAATACGGATGTATAAACATACAAGGTAAGTATGGAGAGGAATGCAGAAATTCTTTGGAAGAACCGTATTCAGAAAGGGTTTCAGGCTATCATGGTGCACAAATATCCATGTTTCCTTCTACTGTGTTCAATTTGATGATTCTTAATTAAACCCTTCTGATGAGTCCATATGACTTAGGGCTCAACAGATACTTAAAGGAGCTTATTTCTCATCCCATTTGGGAATATCCAGTAAAGAGCTATCTATTTAGTTCAAATATCAATCATATCCCTGTTGGGTCATCTCTGAACTCTTTACAAGATGGCATCTGTGCTGCTGCACAAAAACAGTAGCACAGCTGACAGTTTTAACAGATCCTATGTATTAGGAGCAGATGCAAATTAAACAGCTCTACTGTTCAAGAGTTATATGCAGAATGACAGATGAGATACCTAAGGACTCTTAGAGGGATCTCATCAGAGAAGAGGAAGCAAGACAGGAGGATTCTCCATTTCTGAGTGTTGATCACAAAGCAGCTAGCTGGATAATTAGTTCGTCAGATAACATGGCATCCAGCTTAACAAAATGACCACAGGGTCAACAGCTACAACAGCTACATTAGATGAAATTCCTTCTGACAGAATACCACCCACAACTTCCCTGTACTGAGGGTGCTTAGAACTGTGTGTAGGTGGCATAATATTGCAGGTACAGAAATGTGCAAAATCAAAGTCCTGAAGTCCCTGAAAATTCTTTCAAAAGTTACATTATTTTCCATTGTCATCTCACCTTCTAAGCAATTTCATCCAGCATCAGTTGCAGCTGTGACTTAAGACTTGAAAGAGCGCCCATGTGTTTTCATATTCCACACCTACTATGTACAGCAGAAACTTGCTTAATAACATCATTAAACTCTGTAAAATTCTTACCTAGTTGAACAATTAATTTAATTAGACAGAGTTAATACAAATACTCTTTACTGGGAAATAAGCTGTGATGAGTTATTTGGTGGTTCCCATTTCCACAATTCCCATCACATATCAATTTTTCCTGATCAAGAACCTTTCCAACATAATTGGAGGGTGAAGAAATATGTGAAAATTATATTAATTGAAAGGCATTTTCAAAGGCAGTTGGTGCTAATGAGTCCAACAAGGAAAAACTATAGCCAGCTATAAAAGTAAAATAGCGTGACACTTAACCCTTTGCTAAGGATGGTAATTAGCAGAAAGGTTAGGCTTAGTATTAATGAGGTAGCATTTTTATTTCATTGAAATTAAGTTTAACAAGGCAAGTGGTCTAGGCTAGAGAAGAACAGTTGCTAAGTACCATCCAGAGCAACACAGAGAGGCAGATGCAAAATACTCCACTCAGGAAATATTAATGAAAACCTAGGGAAACCTATGGCATGGAGATACCTCTGGGGGTTTTAAAGGCATATGAATGATTAAGGAGGCCAAATCCTTAAGCTTGTTATCTGAAGCCATTTGGGCACTCTTAAAATTCCTAGCCTACAATCTATTCTCTGCCAGGAATACATAAATGCGCAAAGTGGAGGTAAAATATGGGGAGTCCTTCCCTTCTCCCAATGCAACCAGCAGATCAAAACCTTGCCACAGCACCCAAGCAATCCAAATTGCACAGTGCAGTCTCATGGAGGACATCACAGACTACTGCCCTTGGCCTCACAACCACTGTTCAGCATCTTCATCTATGCAATGATTTTATATTCATGAGAATGCTACTTTCTAAACTATCTGCATAATATCTTGACTCTTTGACAGACTGAAAAAATCCTTTGGAGAGAAGGGAAATATTATTAAAATGAACCCTAGAGATCATCTCCTCCTCTTATATTACTGTTACTTACTTCATCAACTAGATGGGAATGGATTTGAATTTTCTTTTGGGAGTGCTGAGAAGGTTACATACACATTGCTTACCACCTCTGCAAAAGCAACCATGTGGCTTTAGCTGGCTTTGAGTATTAATTTTCACACCCTGTGCCACACTCACAGTCCCTATTCTCATTGCATCATGAAGTGTTGAGCCTGACTTTTTCTACTAAGCATATTTGTGGCTGGGTGATGGGATAGAGCAATGGAAAACACAGACTTCATTCTTCACTCCTCCTCTTCTGTAACGGCTTCTCTCTGTTCTTGCACATGGGCGAATGCCTATATGCACATGGGTGCATGCAGAGCAGCGTACGTCTGGCATGAGGCTCTCCCCAAGTATGCAAGTGCACACCAGTAAAAGCAGTGTTTAAAGCGAGTATGGTTTTTGGGCAGGGATTCTTCTTGCCACACCTTGTCCATCACTTCAGTATTCAGGGGATCTTTGAATTCTCTTTGCTTGTTCTCCTTGTTCTCTACACCATGAAGCATACACCAGGTCCCCATCTTCACAGACACTGTCCTTGTCATCCACTTCAGAATTAATAGGGCTATTAACAGGGAAAATGAAGAAGATGTGCTTTGATTAGACATATCAACAATAGATTCTGGGGTACCGGGTGGTATTTGGCCAAGTGGTTCTTTGTCTGTCTCCCTGTTTTAGCACCTTGATTCTCTTCAGTGAGCACTTGTACCTTGGCAGCTGCTCAGGAATCCCAAGTCATTTTCAAATACCAAATATTATTATTAAATATTATTATTAAGTATCAAGTACGATATCAAATATAGCCTCCTACTCTCCAAATCCCATCTAGACTGAGGTAAAACATCATCATAGATCTTGAGAACACCTGAGTACCTGTAATCTTCAGAAAATGGACATTAGTTCCTAAAGCTCTCATATCAACCTCTTTCAGCAGCCCAGTAACAACAGATATTTCTCCAACACTTTCAGGTGGTTACAATACACCAGAAGGCCTTGTGAGCAACAGACAACTTTGAATAAAGAATAATGCCACATGTATGGGCCTGCCACAAGTACTGCCAGATACTTCTCACAATCAGGTCTCCGAAAATCCTCCCCATTTTTTCAATACAAAAAATTGTACATGTCATTACATAAAGTGATTACTGAAATCTATAAAGCTTCAGAAATTGGTTATCTCCAGCAGTTAACAGACAAGACTCTATTAATGCAGGTTAATGTGGTAATAAACCATTTGTTAACAGCAGTAATTGACCAATTGTGAGAAAATACGTTGTATTTAATGAAAAATGTCAGGAAGACAGAGTGCCCAGAAACCTGCTGGCATTGCTATTCATATTTTTGCTGTCTGTGGTAGTGGATATGGGTAAGTGGTTGCTTCTAATGGCAAATTGCTGTTAGAGCCCATTACCCCATGCAAGAGCAGAGCTGGACTCTGTGATAAGCTAAATAAAAACAGGAGCTCAAAGTAAACACAGAAGTTCTCTCTATAACAACCTGTTGCTCCCCATGGGTTAAAACTTCATATATGATCTCCCCTTCCCATGGGATTCGCTAGAACAGAAGAGCTAGCTTTTCCAAGCAGACCAGCAATTCCTATATATCAAGCAAGAGTAGAAAAAAGGCCTTTGGGGCTCTGTCCTCTCTTTCACTGAGCCTCTGAAAAGGCTAAAACATAATATGGAGTCCCAAATTATAAGGGGAGCGGGGAAGAGACAAGTATTTATGTTAAAAATTCCCCAGTCATTCCAATATCCTCAAAGGATAAAATTTCCTGCCCAGCTTGCCACCAAAAACTAACAAAATGTGCTTCAACAGAATTTTGTGATTTTTATCCTTCCTCCCCTTCCCACATTTTTCTTGCACTCCTATTTGCAATTGAATACACTAGAATAAATAGCATTCAGACTTTCTTTTGTTGCTTTCTTATCACTTTTCTATACTCCTTTTTGACAGTACAGCTTTTCAGAGGCTGGTCTTGAAATGCCACTGAGAAAGAAAAAAATAAACAAAAAGGAAACTATTCAGTTGTTTGCTTCCACTAGCAACAAGTAGGAAAAAGGGACAATAGGGAGGAAGATCAAAGAATTGTATGTCACTAATTCAACATCTCTAGTTCTAAAAACTAAGTGGAAGGCACGGATGGGAGAAGGAAGATAAACGTTTGAGGAAAGTTTTGAAAATATACTTTAAAGACTCGTGTCAACTTTTGGTATTACAAATACAGTAGTGGCTCTGGTCACAGTCAAAAACAAGGTAGGGCTCTGAAAAGGTGTAACCAGGTAGCACTCACACAGTTGCAAATCTAGGTAAGGACCCTCGACTTGAAGTTTTACAATATTTCCATAAGAACAAATTCATCCTTTCAGATATTCCCAACAAAACAAGATTGTTGTAATTCCTATTGTTACTGCAGGAATTAATTTCTCTATGGCACATAATGAATTATCATCATTCCATAATTTTACTGAAACTTGATTATAAAAATCAATTTAAGCTCCCATTTACCTTCTTGTTTGCAACCATTCTGGAAACAGAATTCATCTTTCACAGGCATTGATTGGATTCCAGGAAAGAATACAGGGTTTCTTTTAGAGTATGCTTCTCAATAAATGTGTAATGCTATATAATGGAAATATGGCTCTGAGCTGAGACAGTTGAATCCAAGTAAAAAACCTACTAAACGTAATTATGCCCTAAAAATAAACAAAACAAAGTTTCCCAGTTTCGTTCTGAAAAGTACCAGTTTTAAACTAATTAATTTTGGAGACATTGCTAATAAATCTTAATATTTCCCAAGGAATAATGAATGGCTTGTAATTTAATTTTTATTAAGCTGTTACCAAGTCCTATGCTAATTAAATCCAGGCATCAATAGCAATTCCTCCAAAGTAAGATCTGAAAATGTAAATAACGTATTAAAATAAGTAAATACCATTGTGTTACCCTGAAACAAGATGAGCCAAGAGCACATAGAGAGAACTAAGGAATTGAGAACTAGAGGGAAATTCTGTACGCCTGTCTCTCTCATGTAGATTTGTTCAATATTTTATAATGCCTGCTGAATTTTGCAGGTGTTTCACATCAACAAATCTCCTCTTCGTGTAAGTGTTAAGGGTTGGCAGCTAAGGTGCCTTCTGTGAGCAAAGGGCTTGTGAAGGAACCTTACCCCTGGGGCTGAGATGAAATAAAAGATAAGGAGGGATGAGAGAGGATCACCAGACAGAAGAGCTGCCCCCAAGGGTTTACAGGAACAGACTCTCAGAGGATAGAAACTCTGGTGCCACACACTCCTCTCCCAGTGCCCAGACAGACCTTGTTCCAGCTGTGCCAGGAGTCCATGACAAAACTCCGACTGACTGCAATGGGAAAGCAGCAGACTCTGCAAGAGCAGCATTTTAGGTGTGTGCGTGTCAGGTTTTAGGTGTGTGTGACAGAAAGTTTAATAGACGGATCACATCATAAACAAGCACGGAGGGAAAGACTTTAGAATCTTCCTCTCCTTCCCTTGCAACATATTAATATGTCTTGTTATCTGTATTAGAATAATCTCTAGGGATCTCAATCAAGCTGGAGATCCACTACATTAAGTGAATTATATTAATATTGTAAGAGAGAATCCTGGAAGATCTTACAATGTAAAAATAAAAGGTAGGAAAAAAGCAAGGAAAAACTGTTTAGCATCATATTTTGGAGGTCAGTTAATGCCAGAAGATTCCCAGCATCACCACTTGTATTTGCTCATCCACCTCCTAGCAGACAAATAGCCATCCTAATTTTACAAATGGAAAGTGAAAGGCAAAAAGGCTGAAGACATCATCCAAGCTCACACAAGAAGTTGCAGAGGTAGCAGTAAATAAATCCCTCTATAAGACGACCAGTTTTTTAGGTGTTTGAGAAATACTTCTCTCTTAGGAACAGTTCAGCTTCCATGTTTATTAGGGTGTGCCAGTGAGACCAAAATACTGAATCTGAATATCTGGTCAGGTATACTATGATTGGGCATCCCAATGAGAGATGATGCTGTATATTCAAGTAATAGGAGATGTTAAAACATTCTGCCCTGAAATGAGGCAACAAACACAACAAAACAACAAACAAAAAAAACCCACAGAAAACCAAAATGTTGCTGTTTTCTTTTTCTTTGTAGCAGAAGAATGTTGAAAAGTCTGTGTGTGAGCTGACAGCCATAGAAATGTTTTCCATTTGTTTCCCAAAACCAGACTGTGTAGTCAGCCATCCAAGCTCTTCTGAACAGGGATGGCATACGGTCTTCTTAATGCATTGCTTTGTAGTCATTGCTAACCTCCTCCCAGACACAAGTAATCCATGCTGAAGAATCATTTCGTACCTGAACCATATCTAATCAATAAAGAAACTAGTTCCAGTCCTCCCTCGGATCACTCTGAAGTCAAGTCTCTGCTCCGGTTCTCCTGATGAGAATTGTGGCTCGCAGAGCTGAACTTGGGGAAAAGAGAAAAAAAAAAAACAGGAATGATCTGAGAGGAGGAGAAAATTAGAAAAGAAACTGGGCTTTACTTCAGATTCATGCTACTATATGCCCTTCAGGTTGATTTCCCATGATAACTCAATATACCAACAACATAGAGGCCAGAGTCATCAACAACATTGCTAAGGACCAGCCCTATTTCAGAATGTGAAGAAGAGCAACACCCTTCGGCGAGACCCAATGAAGTACAGCACAGAGAACTGGCCAAGATAATAGATTTTATTTGCATGTATAGAAGTGCCTCCAAATAACTAATCACATAAAAGCAATGTTATTTCTTAATACTCCACTGAAATAGTTTTTAAGAGACACAAATAAGGCCAAGACTTCTGGCCAGCATCTACCAACAGGCTGTAGCAACCCATTAATGTCTGTGATCTGGATATCAAAGCTGAGAACAAGGGACACCCCAAGCCTTGTTTCCGTTCTCTGAAACAGCAGGATGCATTGTCCATGCTCTGTGTCTGCAGCTAACTAGTTCCCAAAGAGGAGTCAGCAGACGATCCTGAAGACCAAACAGCCTAGTCCTGCGCTATCTCATTACTAATGCTATCTATCATCTCATGTATTTCAGTCATTTAATGCCAGTCATGATTTTGGCTTTAAGTTCTTCTCACCTTGTTACTCATCTTAAAAATTCTGATGCTACTCAGCTCTCTTCTAATCAGTCAGTGGAAGTGCAGAGGCCTCTTTGCATATTATGGAACAGGTCACAATGGAAAAGCATAAATTCCAAGAAATGGATGCAATAACACACCCGGAATAGGTGCAGAGCTTCAGCAGGAAACATTGCCTCACACACATGCTACAAGCCGATGATTTTATACTCTTGCAAAGATCCTGTGGGCTTCATGATTACACATCCTTGCCTCTCGGAGAGGCAAGATGCTGGTTATCACCTGATTTGGTGTCTCCTGCCTTTGTGAAAGACAGCTCCTCTGCAGTCCTCCCAGTGCCACATCAGGCAGACACTGGGAGCCTGATGGAAGCCAGCACAGAGGAAGGTGATACTGACACACACATCTTGCTTACATGAGAGGCAGCAGTTCCCAGTTCCCAGTGACTGCTAGGACTGCAATCCCTGCTCCTAACCCTGGAACAGGTTTCCAAGATCACAGTAGCTGCTGTACCTCCAGTCTGTAAAAGGCACAGGATGCCACAGCGTTTGTAGGAATATTCTTCTCTGACTACCAGCCATTCTTGGTACACAAAAAGCCAAAAATAATGGTGACAGTGCATGAACACATAAAAATGAAAGCTAACTGCAACAAAGGAAAGAGGAGAGCCTCTGCTCACTGTTCAGTCTGTCACTGCTTTGTGCATACAAAGAAAATTATATATTCTCAGATTAACAAACTTGGTATTTAGTGTTAGTGTAGGAGTGGTCTGCTCTTCTTCAGAAATATGTGGTGGTTTTGGCCTGCTTTTTACCTTTTAGCTATATATTTTCTTGGCTTTGTATTTTTAAAGTAAGTTCCAAGAGCTTCAGCAATCTTCAGTGTTTGAATTGTATTTTGCTTTGTTCTGAATGCCAGTGCATTTCTAGGCATTAATCCTGCCTGTTTATTCTATGCACATGTTTGTTCGTTCAGTTGGCTTGCTATGTAATGAGGTTGTTGGCAGTTGGGGCTTTTTATGTAGCGTCATTAGGTTTTATGATTTCTACAAGTTCCACATAGCAAAACATTCACCCTGATATTCAAATGCACAGAACAATACCCACCAATTAATACTGGCTCCAGAAGTGACCATGCAGACACCATGAAACAAGTCTAATGAAGGCAACGTATTTTTCCACTGCTGACCTTTCTATCACATTTTGTCTTCTAAAAGAAGAAAAATGTTTCTGGCCCTTTCCAATGCCACATCCTCTGGTAAAGTACGGAATGAATACACACGTACATCACATTCATACACACACACAAGCTCACTGAAAAACAGTCAATTTAAAAAAAAAATCACCTTTGTGTCCACAGACCAGGTACTCCCTCAAGAAATAAGAATCAACCCAAGATGACAGTAAAAGAAAAAAGCAGTTATTAGAGCAACAACTGTTCACAAAAGGCAGTCCTGTGACACAGCTTTCTGGTCTGCACACTTTTGCAGGCACATAAGACACCTCCCTCAGCAGTTGCAGGGTAAGGATCCAAAGTCAAAGCTACCTCAAATGTGCTGGTTCACGGGACTGTATGACGTTTAGACCTACTTTATTCCTGGCATGTTCCTTCATACCCTGGGTGATGCATCTGGAATAAATCAGTATATGGAGTCATGCTGTGGTGAGGAGGACACTATGTAGCAGAAGAGAGTGCGCTTCCCCAGGGGATGCCAAGGAGAGAATATTCACCCATAGCTGCTGGTATGCAGCACCATAGCTCTCTTCCTTTACCACGACCACTGGTGCCAGATGTATCTGGACAGGAGAGCACAGAACTAATCATCTGTTATACAGTGTCAAAGATGAGGAAGAAGAGGCCATGGGAGCTGTGCAGCAAATATTTGAGATACAGATGCAACAGCCAGGAACATGCAGAGTGAATGAAAGGTAAAGCTCACACTAAGTGTATGAGACTGGCTAAGCTAGACATAAGAAGGGTGGAAAAAGGCCAGCTGGAAAGTATTGTAACCCCTAAGGACATAGGAAGGGTGTAGGGAGCGTGTTGCAGACAACTCATCCCAAGAACATTGTCATGGGAGCAAAAAGACCTCATTAAAAACATTTTTAAATATTTTAAAGGGTATTGAGGAAGAAATTTGAACATTTTTAATAGTTCTTGTAAAAAAATCAAGTGATCAGCCTTCTTTTAAATTATGAGGAAGGAACTGTGACCATGGGTGGTATCGTTTATATTTCTCTGACACTGCAGAACACTCAGGTATGGGGAGCAAATTAGGGTTACAGCTTTTGGTCCCCTCTGGATGTAAAGCTTATGTAGACTGCTGTGAAGTGTGTGGGCTTGAAGCAGGCTTGCTCCCTAGACCTTTATAGACTAAATGTCTATTACAGAGTTGTGTAGCACTGGATTCACTGACCCTGGTGATACATTGCTATTCTATGCATTTGTTTCCTCATGCAGGGTTTATGAAGAACAAATTGAACATTTACAATGATTGCATAGAGGATAATTTTGGAGAAGGTACAACAAGATTTGTTGTCTCTGGCCATCAGATTAAATATGTTTCTGCTAATTTACCTATATATCACCAGCATAACTTCTTTTGTATTTCTTATTATTCTGAGTTTCATAACCAGGGTCAGGGTTAATACAAAGCAGGCATGTAATATAAATCCTGAGGTTTCTTTGGGTGGGTTTTTGTGTGTTTTTTTAATTTTGGAATACTCTATTTATCATACTCGGGTATCTCATAAATAATTGCAAACCCTAAAGGGAAATTCAGCTATTATAAAGAAACTACAAACACCCTCATGTTCAGAAAACCAACCCATCCATATATACTTCTTTCCTCATATAAATCTCCCAGCCAGTCTCTAATTTGTTTTAATTACAAACTTCTTTTCAGGGAACAAATGGTTTGTACATTACACAATATAAATAAAAATAGCCACACACAGAAATCTCTTTTCCCTCTAGACTGACTGAGCTTTTCAAATGTCTGCCAGCAGGCTGAAAAATGCTTCTTACAAAAGCAATTAAAAGTAACGCCACAAATAGTCATTTGAGTCCAGTCACCTATACCCTAAGCATTTTTTGCCTGGACAATTGTGCTTAAAATAAATGTTCCTGTGTATTCCCTCTGGTTTGCACTCTCACTCCTGCAATATTTTACTCTCAATACTCTTAATGTGTTCAGCTCTTCCAAAAAAAAGAGGCATTTCCATGAAGGGCCTACCTGCCAGATTACGTTAATTGGTTCTCTCCAGTGATTCTTATTGTCATCGTCCTTTGAGATGGCTCTTTCTTACAAAATTACCCAAGTCCAAAGTCCCTGAAAGGTGCTTCTATTAAACTGCAACAGCAAACCATGGATAGAAACAAATTCCGGGTCTCCACTTGGGCAAGCACTAGGGCTGCCGTGACCTGCATTTCTCCACCGCTCTGCTCTGAGCCTGCCTGCTCAGGGCTGCTCACACAGCCTGCCCACAGGATACGGCAACAGGGTGCCACATGCCAAACTCAGCAGCTTGTTGGGTTTTTTCTGCTTTTTCCTTTAAAAAAAAAAAAATGAAGTTCCAGATAGACTTCTTTCAGGTATAATACAGTAATGTAAACAACTGTAAAATAATCTTAAGAAGCTGCCCCATTAACATCACCATCCCATTTCATCTAGCGTGCTCTTCCCTATTTCCCTGCTACTGAACAGCACAAGTTCTACTAATGAGCTACATTTAACCCTCGTGTACTACTTTTATAAGCCAAGCTCATACCATTATGTCAGGCTGCTAAACACTGTTAGAGCGATTTTGTAGCTGGAGAAACTGAAGCACTGAAAAGCAATGCAACCCGTCACAACACAGGTTCCTGCTGGAAAGTCTGGAATCTTCCTTGGTTTTTGCTATATGTAACATAAGAGAAGAAAACTGCTGCCAGTATAAGAACAGGAAGAATTTGATCTTATTTCAGCCATGTCTCAAGAACACTGGAAATGGGAAAGTCATATATTAGGCAGAGTGCAAACCTGCATCTGACAAAATGAATTTCAGGTATCAGGCACCACAAATCAAAATGCTCCCATACACCCAATTCTTCTATTCAAACTCATTGATTTATTGTTATAAAGCTACATATAATTAATTCACCTTCTAGTTGTGCTGCCAACTCCAGAAGTTCTAAACCAGGATTCAGAACTGAAGGAAAACAAAGTTTTTTTCAATCAAATTTTTCTGCCTGTTGTGGGTTTTGGACTCCTCCTACTCTCCACAATTCATGAGAGAGATTCACAGGTTCAAAAGTCAACTTTCTATGCATGCACAAGTGAAGGAAAAGACAGAATGTCCTCTGACCACCCGCCTCACTGCATGCCCTTCCACACAGAATAGATAGTAAAATTATTGAGCTCATTATCTCACTGTAAGATCACAGGAACCCTTTTCCTTTGAAAAACTATTTAGTAAGCACTCCTGCTCCTAAAGTTGCTCCTCTACCCTTCTGCTTACAAAATTTAAAATCTACATTCATAGCACAGAGCTGAAAGTATTTTCTTCATTACTGGTTAAATATTCATACTTCATATGAATTTAGTATTTATTATTTCATTTATGTGCAACTGCTGTGTAATTTAGAGACTGTGAAGTCTGCTTTATCAGGTGACACTCTATCTAGGGAACTTCCAGCAGAACTGACGTCCAGCTTACGCAACAACAGTGACAAAAACCTGCCAGCCGTAACCACAATCGTGTCAGCTCTCCACAGGCAGGGGGGCATTGACCACATGTCATCTGGAGCTTTCTTCCAGCTCTGCTGTGCTATGATTTCTATCGTTGTCCCAAAATTTAATTTTACACCAGGCTGATGAAATGCAACCCATATACCTAGTGGTGTGTAGTCAAGCAAATGCTATCTCCTCACATAAACCTTGCAGGTCTTAAGATGCAGCCTATTGTCTTTGATGCTGAGTGTGGTGTAAATGTCAAACGAGGCATGAATAGATGGATGGTCCCCCACAGTTAGGGTAATATTCATTTATCCAGTCTTCATAGACTTTACGCCACAAACATCTATATCCAAGCTAATTGTTTCAACTCTCTCTATAATCAGTGCAAATAACCTGCTCTTTAATTGACCTAATGTATTTTAGATGTGTTTTAACAATACTATCCCGCTGAAAGCCTTTGGAGGCTCTGATGCATGGAGCAGAGGGGGAAATTGAATTGTATCGGGAGATCCACAAATGTACCGGAGAAGGAGAGCTAGTGCAGTGAACTCCTCCTTCATCGCATGGTAGAGCTGCATCTGTACAAACCTCTCACCCAGTCAAATCTGAGCCGTAATTACCCCAGAGGGCTACAGCATATATTATCAGAGGGGCTGTGGACAGCATCACAGTCCATAAAGAGGATAACTTAGTGCAGACTGCTATTTCTGACAGGCATCACTACCACAACCACCACAATTTTCTCCCTAAGAACAGAGGAGAGACTGTGTTTTTAAAACCAACAGAATAGGGCTGAAATTGCCAAGCCACACACTAGATTCTTCGTGGTAAGAGCAGATTTTTAGACATGACATATGAAAGAGGCATTTATGATCACTCACTAAAGAAAAAATGTAGCACCCCAGGAATACATGTGAATATATTCTCCAGCTCACCCACAGCCAAGAGTTCCCATTCTGTTAAAGAATAAAGCTCTTCTAAGACCGTTAGTAAACAAGTAACTTCTTTGATCCGTTATTTTGATTCTGGAACAGAGTTTCTGAGCAGCATAACAAATTAGTTCACCCATATTAGAGCATGTCAGACACTGTTGTCCTGAATATTTTTCATCTGCCAGCTCTGTTTAAGATACCCAGTACAATTTACATCTTTTCTGAGCAATCACATATATACCCTGACCCTTCTGCACAGTCCAGAACAGATATTGAGAAAAACTACAAGTTCCAAGGAATTCATGTAATGAGCCCCACATTCTCCATTTCTTTTATTTTTAGATGTAGCTGAGTCAATTACATTTCCTTGAATTCAAGACAGTGTATTTTGTTTAATCTTTATTTGACATTAGTTCAAACCTCTTCGGTCTTCTCCAAAATGCTCCTGCATCAGTAGGTATGATACCTTCATCCATACACCAGAAACCAACAGGTAACACACAAAATATTGAACCCGTAATGCGTGCAGCTCTGGAGTACTGACACAGAATACTGGCAGAGTCTGCAGGAGCCATGAGTGCCTGGATTCTAGTGGCAATGATTTCTAACAGCAGAAACCTTCTTAGCGTTGTAGCTCATTATTTTAATACTTTGCATGGAGTATTATATCCGTTATAGATAGAGGATGACATCCTTCATTAACAGCCTCAAGACAAAAAGCCCTTAACTTCCCATTACTCTGAACAGAGTTGTATCCCATCACTAAACTTAAGAGCCACTTACGAAGCATTCAGCACCTTGTAGTTTTGTTGTAGACACTTGCATTGAATTAGTCCTCACTTTTGCTTATGGCAAGGATGATGCATTAGACACTTTCACTGTTACAAACTGTCATGGCAGAAGAGGCATTAAATTACTGGGGGATAAGAATGTTTTGCTTCCTCTCCCCCTTACTACCCATTCCTTTGTCCCATTCTTGCTCCTCAAACAGACTTAGAGAATCTGTAAAGTCTTCAATTGAAGCTTTCGGTTTTTGAATGAAAGATGTCCTTCTATCCCAAATAGAAATTTTCAAGAAAAGGTATTAGTACATCTTAAGGAAATGACAAATAAAACTTTTGGAGGGTTGTGCTTTCCTTACACCAAGCTACATTAAAAACCAGATGATCAAACACAAATTGGTGCTTCCTTGTGCCACGGGGTAGCTACCCCAATGGAGACATTTTGAGAAAAGGTATAAGCACTACTGAAAGAAAAATGAAAATAAAAATTGAACAAATTTGGACTTTAATACATTTTACTGCACTTGTTGGCAAGAAGAAAAGAACTGGCAGATAAGCAGCATGAAAATGCCTTTTCCCCCCTACAGAACATTATGCTTTAAAATGAGTGTGCACCACTTGTTTCATTTTCTAATCTTGTTCTATTTTCTGACAACGTCCTGAAGAGATGATTCCTGTACCCTCTGCTTGCATTGTGAAGCTTTTTACTTTGTGATTACTTCCAGTCAAAGTCAGAGAAATTATTTGCAAAGTGATCACTAGCTTGATTATGGGTGACAAAACCCAGCCCATATCTTGCCAAGATCATTAGGGGGGAAAAAGTGATCTGGGCAAATCTGTCTTTTTTTTCTTTTTTTTTTCCTTTTTTCTTTTCTTTTAAACCCCTGAGAAGCACAGAAACAAAAAGGGAAGGAAAGCATAAATGCCCAGTTCTCAGTACAAGCTAGATCAATCTAGATGACAGATCTGTATCCTGACTGCAGCAGTCCTCAGGCACTTTTACTAACCCAAAGGCTCCAAAGAGCATCTCTTCCCCTCTCCCACTCCATTACATGGCTATGGGATGGGTAAAGGGTTTAGGTCACCACTTGCAGACACATACACTCTTACTGAGACTGTCACAGTTGTGACTGTAACCTGTTAGACTCAATGCAATACAGCCACTCTTTTTTCCTAACTTTGTGTCCCTTGCATCAAATGCTCCTCCTCTACCCTTGTATCACCATACACACTACCTTAACACCTGAGGCACCTTCTGCAGGCCATTTCCACATGCTCTTCAGTGTTCACATAGCATAAAAAAGCTTCAGTAAAACAGAAAACTGAAATTTAAAGTCCTAATAAAAGTTTATTTCATTATCAGTAGCAATAACTACTATATTTTCATCTGCCCAGTAAGTTATAGACTTCCTTACTCATTAACTCATAAAATAGACCAAATCCTTTGAGTTCAGGCACAGTAAGTCATAAACTATAGAGCTCCTCATCACTGCCACACTATGTAATTCTGCTCTCTTCATTCAAAGCAACCTCCTCATTACTTGCTTCTGACATTTTTTCGCCTCATTTCTTATCTGGTTTGTTCCTTTTCCATCAATTCTAGACAGTATTCCTTTTTCTAAACTACCTCTTGCTTTTCTACACACCACATTCACTGTGCAGGTATGCTTTGATGACAGCAGATGAAAACATGATGTGTACGGTTATCATCAAAAATACTTTGCATTTGTTGAAGCTTTCCTTTTCTAGCTAAGCATGACCTGAAATGGGAAAATATGGGCTTCTAATATTTTAGTCCTCCCTGACAGATAAAAAAGTCTTGAAGGACTGTAAAGGCGTGCAGGGAAGGAGAAGGAGAAAGAGGAACATTGACTTGGGGTTGAGGGAAGAGCAATTCAAGTCTCTATTGGATGGACTGTTCTTCCAGAAGTTGTACATGCATGACTGGAAAATATCAGAAGGAATATAACACCACAGGTTACAAACAGCAAAGCTTGATTAGTTGAGAAAGGACAATTTTCCTTATTATTATATCTATTTAAATTCTTGTATAAACATTAGAGAAAAGGGAGGTAGTAAGGAGGCAGGGGGGAAATAACAACTGGCTAAGAAGCAGCAGGAGAGAGCTCTTGAGTGTAGTATTCAGTTCCCCTCACCAGCACGTTGAAGGGATATGAAAACTCCCAATCTATTTTTCTCCATTGCTAGCCATCTACTTTTATGACCCTGCCAAAGTCAAAGTATCACTCCAATTTTTTAAAATTACAACTATTGATTTCTCTCTTTTTCCTGTCCTTGTAGGAGACATATGACTTATGAAGGGTTTCTCTGATTGGTTTGGGCTTTGTTATTTTTGAAAGAAGACTTCTCATTCTTCCCTCTCATTCATTCTGCTCTGTATTCCAGAGAGAATGCACTGAAACCAGGAAAGAAGAGACACTGATAGCCCTGGTCTTTCTAAGGTCAACCACTGCAGTAAAGAACACCCTCTGTGGTTTCCTTACTCTATTGGAAAAAGGGCACACACAAAACTCACATGCTCTTTGCAGAACTGAATCCCCACAGCTGCATCAGACAAAATTTATTTGGACAGCAGGAATCACATTATCAGCCTAAGGAAACAGGGATCATTTGGGAATAAAATAAATCCAGACCTCTGTATTACAACAAACAAATGAGATCACCCTGTGCTACCAAACTCACCACCTAATTGCAGCTCTTACGTACTCTCTAATTATTGGTGAGAACTCCTGGCCCCATGGAAAAAGCTATTCAGCCTTCTCATGGCTCATCTAAGCGACAGAGCATTTACAAATATTGATGCACCCTCTCTGCTTAGTGGAGATGTTGTTCACAGACTATAAACCCAAAGAAAGGCTGGTTGCTGTGTATAAACAGAATCCATTTTGGTAAGATTACTCTTTTCCACTTTCCCAGTTTAATTAATATACCCTGATTTCAAACTATTTTTAACAAGCCATTTTTCTTCAATCAAAGGGCAAATGCTTTTTCAAGAATCTACTCATCTAAATTATCTATAATTTCAAAGTTTTCTGACAAGCCAGAGAAATTAAATATAGAGCTGAATTACCTTAGACTGTCTTACAGACTGCCTGCTATAACAGCAGTGTACTGAATCTTGCAGACCACCGAAGGTTGTGGTCCTTAGCATTAGCTTTGGTTTTTGCAAGAATTATCCATAGTACAGGAGGATACTGGGACCAGAACTTAACTTCTGTTGAATCTACATAAAGCTGGAAGGACTCTAATACCATCAGAGAACTTATTTTGCATTTACAATGGTACAATTGAAATAAAAACTTAGCAAAGCTAAGAAACCCCCCTTTTTTTAAAATGGGATAAATGGAGGAATCTGCAAACACCTAGATGGCCAACCTGATGTTTCATGGTTTTGTTGAATTGTTCTGAACATTAAATAGCACGAATGTCTAATTTCTCAAACTCAGGCTCTCCTGTCAGTGCAAAACCACCACCAGCAGCCCAGATTTCTTTCTTGTTTGGCTGATGATTACTGAACTTGACACTTGCTGGTACTGTGTGTTGTGAATAATTCAGGGATGCTGAGTTGTTCAGTGACAAACTCTGAGGGTAAAATGAGATCTGACATTGCAGCCTACCTGTTTGTGCTTCAAAGCAGAATTAATAAGCAGGATCTCTCTGTTAAGCCTCAGGATTACTGAGAACGGGCCTGAAACAAAATGCCCTCACAAACACTCCAAAGTATTTGCTCCACTCCAGCTGAAAGGAACATTGCAAAGAGCATCTTTGCTCAGCATTGTTCAGGAACTTAAAGTTATTACCTGATTGTTATAAATTAAGCATTTGATTGAAGTCTAGAACAATGCTGTTTGGTTCCAAGCCACCCAGTTAGGAAGAAAATAAATTTCCTCTCTGGAAAAGAAGGAACTGACGGTCACAACCACTTTCTGCTAGATCCAGCTATGCCACTGCAGAAGGAAACGGTTACCACGTCCTGCTCCACCCCTTGCTGGAGGCAAAAACGTCTACAGATCTGCCAGCTGAGCCCTTCAAGACTTCCTAATTTGTTCAGATAAAATAATTTATGTTATCCTGAGCCATGGTTTGAGTTGACCTGCATGATTTTTCCTGAATTAGCAAACTAGAGAGCACTTTCAGCACCTACTCTAGAGGAAGTCGATGATAGAGTGAGGTTAAGCTCCAAGATGGATCCCGTCTCCTTAGTCTGAGATCATTTGGAGAGCAGGAATCTCAGGTTCCACCTGATGTGGCCGTGGGGAATCAGTTGTGTGTACCAGTGCTGCATCCTGTCCCCACCTTACATTGGCCTCTTTTTCCACTAAGGTTAAGGAAGCCCTAGACTGTGTTCTTTACAGTGTTACTCGACCTTAGAAATATCAGCAGAAATACTAGGAGCAATGGAGCATAGCTGAGGTCAGTAACTTCTTCCACAGACATAGCTGGATCCAGAAAACAATGTCTATGAAGGGCCTGGAGCCAAAACCCAAGAGCCTGTAGCCCGACCTGAGAGAATGCTGTCAGGCCAACAGGTAGAGTTTTTCTGGGGCAGAGCTACAAATCTCAGGACTTTTGTAACAAAAAGGGCTTTTGCAAAGAAAAGATTGACATGAACTGAACCATAGACAAAGAAAGTCTCTACAGCTACTAAGTGCTAACACTGATTATCAATGAGGAGAGTCTGGCCTTCTGAATCTCTAGCATTAAGGGGTTTTCCTTATCTCAGTAATATTTATGTTGACTTCACATTTTTGAGGAGAGGGATTTGGAGACTGGAGTCATCAAAACACACATGAATGAAAAATGCAAATCCCTTTAGTGCCCTGGGTTTTGGCAAAACAAAACAATTGTTTCTCCCCATCATTTGCATAACAAAGACACCACGCCCATGGGGAAGGTTTCCAATGCACTGGAGGCACAGCAGGTTCATCCAGCCGGACTGAGAGGCAGAGGGAAGAAGGCATTTATACTCCAAAACTTTCTATAGCACAAGAGAGGGTAGACAGTGTGGTAGTAAGTGTTTAGTTTCTTTAAATCAAAAATAAAAAGGGATGCTAGTAAAAAGCACAAGCTTTACAAAACCAAAATGAGGTTCTGTAAATCTTAAAGTGCACCTGTGATAGCAGGCACTAGTAACAGCTCACTGTTAAAGACCACTAAAACTCTCCCTGAAGGGCATCAATTTATCTGCCTCGAAACATTTCTCTACAGCATTAGAAACCCAGTGTCATGTACAGGACTGAGAAATCTTAAGCAAATCAGGTACTGGCCATTAAGTTGACAATTCTCATTTTACTGCCTCGGAGGCAAACAGAGTCACACAAAAAACCAAAAAAACATCATCAATAATGAAAAAAAAATGAGGTGTATAACCTGCATCCAGTTTTACTGATCTACCCTTCCATTGCTGTAAAGTTGCAGCCTATTTTATCTGGGGACACCATGCGGTGTCTCCAAAACATCGCAGACCTCATGAGCTTAACAGCTACTGGACTAATTTTATCACTTGATGTGAAAGACATTTTGATTAGGTTAAATGTACTTTTGGTAATAATAGTGGTAAAAAAAAAAAAAAGTCTTTATATAGTCCTTGCAGTAATTTTCTTTTTTTTTTCCTAACTTTTTATTCCTTGGTTTGATTATTTTTATGATACCTGAAAAGGAGATACTGTTATCCTTAGTTATTTTAACACTTGCACTGTTAGTAGAGACGTCACTGACACCTGGTCTGAGAAGGCTGGCTTTGTACTGTGTGTTTACTCCCATACACTGGATGCCATACACTCTTGTTAACATCTAGTTCCTCAGGAGTCCTCAACTGCACAGAGAATAACCTGCTGCTGTAGAAGCACTTCTAAGTGCAAGATGATGTGCTATTTTCTCATTTTATTTCTTTACGAATGCTGGGTTGGACAAAGGTGGTTTTTAGTGTTGATAAAGAGTCTAGGGCAGGCTAAGCTGGCTTACCAAGTACATTAAACTTTATGAGTTAGCTGAATTACTAGGTAATTGTGGAGGGAGGGTAAAACTTTTTTTGGAAACTTTTGGCGAAAAGCAAGCACAATTGTATCCTAATTTTTTTCTCACACATACACACATGGTCCCCATTTATTTATTTATTACCATCTATCCCAAAGCTGCAAAAACTCCAGGAAATGCCCTGCTGCCTCATGCTGCCACGTAAGGCTGAAAGCTTGAAGCAAAACATTAGGCAGAGCAAACCACAAGAGAGCTCCAGCCACGGATCAGCACTGCTGACCTGGGCAATAGGGCTGATGCTCTGCAGGCCTGCTTGTGCCTACTGAAGGCTCCCATTCCTTTCTCTTCTAAAGTTTCCATGCATATTTCAAATAGACAAGGAAAAAAAAAAGTAGTAATGGAGATTAGCTGAAAAATGACCTTGTCTAATCCCCCTCTTAACTCTTGAGGTGATACGGTGTTAATTTTCCATGTCCAGCAGGGAGCCAGCACACTGTCACACAGGTGGAATCTTTTTTCAGGTTGAAAAAATGAATTTGGCTCATTCTGAGCAGTAAATATTTCATGACAAACAACATATGCAGAAAAGCCCCATACCACAGACTCAGCCAAGCGGATTTTGAATTTTCTATGTTAAAATTGAAAACAATGTTTCCTGTTCTATTTTTGACATAGTTCTGTTCTGACATAGTAAAACTGGTGGCCTGAAACTCAACTCGGTTGTTTTTTTCCTGCTTTGGTTCTGACCTGTTCTATGCTCTTGATACCCATAAATGGCACTGGGACCAAATGCTCACAAGAAGTGAGGAGATCAAGGAGGAGGAGTCAAGTATCATTCATGTAGCTGCAGCGGTACTGAGCTGACAAAAGTCATTTTCAAGACCTTTCATTTCATTTCAAAAGTCATTTTCAAGACCTTCTGACAGCCTCGATTTGGGGGAAGGACTGTGAGTGTGGTGGCAAAAAGACCCTCAGAGGCTTATTTTGGACAGTGGAACCCTCGAGCAGCCTTTACAACATAGCAATGAAACATGAAATGTTTACCCTTGTAAAATAATGACAATTTGCTGTTTCCTACCATGAGTCAGATCTCACCTCAGAAACAAATCAACACTATGTAAATGCAGCAGCCCTTCTGCAGAAAGGCAAAAACATAGAGCAAAGTCCTACCTACCATCAGGCCTGAGCACCACTCCTCTTGTCCACCACTGAAAACTCCATTAAAGCTCATCTGACGCAAGGGATTTGTACTTACTTAACATATAATAAATTGCCTAAAGGCCTTTTATTCTTCATGGGACTGTACCTGAAATACATATAAGTAACAAATATTTAGCAAAAATGTGCAGTCTTAATTGCTTCTCTCCAACTGTTTCAAAACCACAGAACTTCAGCCTGGAGGCAAGCTTGTGTGTATAGCTAGATTTCTTACTACGTGTCATGTTAACGTCCCGTGGTGCCGTTGTTTCAATCAGGATAACGGTCAAATTAGTATCATAAGTGAAATAATAATATTATTCTGCATTCAAGGGTAGGTGATGCTAAAGCCAATGCAATTGAACTTCGATCTCTCTCTCCACTTCATTTTGTTGCATTTGCCTACTAAATTAGTCTAAAGACATCCTGAAAAATGACATGGTTTCTTGAAATGTATCTGAATAGTTCTCACTTGTGACTCTCAGAAATAGCATTAGCACATGTTCTCTTCATAAGTTCACAGCTTAAGATAATATGAAAAATAAAATCATAAGAGCATATGAGAGATCCTGAAAAAATGAAGCAAAAGCAGAAATATCAGCTTCCCATTGGTAGAAAATAAATAATGAAGAAAAAAAAGACAAACTTGTAAAAGCCACTGCCTACATACTTCTGATATACCACCTGCTCTGACAAAAACTTTTAGATGTCTCCATCTTCTATAGGGTCTTACTCTCCAACCTAACTTCTTCTCTTCTTTGTCTGAACTATATACTCTATGAGACCAAATACTTGTCTGTAAAGCACTGCATGAATACTAATGTAATAATAAATGGTGTCTACACAAAGAGCAAGACAATCCTCAGAGTCTTAACCAACCTTATTTTAAATTGAGAAAAACTACACAAAAGGACGAAGAATATACAACAGTATATTTTTGAGAGTCTTTTCTACTGTGTTGTAGCGTTGTGTTTTCCATCATGTTGTGTGTTGTTTTTCCTGTAACATCATACCTACATCCCATCTCACAGACTGCAACTGAAATTGCAAGAAAAGAGATCTTTCATAATGTAAAGGATTCACAGGAAACTCAGTTGAACCAAAAAAGCAAACGACTTGGACTTTGGATATTTATCCTGATATGAACTTGCTTAAAACCTTTTGGTATTTTCTCACTCAAGGCACTACCTTAGAATAGCATTTTCTGATAATCTCAGTTTGCCTTCAGTTCCAGAGAACAGCAAGGGCTATTTTCTTCTATACACTCTCCAATACATGGCTTCTGTGTTGAATATATTCAAAATGTTTGTGAATCTCAAGTGCTCTTACTAATTTGTATTGTAGAGATGCAAGGAAACAAAGGAAGGCTGCATGCAGGGAGCCCAAGTAATCCCAGCATCCACTAGTAGCCTGAAGAAGATGCTTCTCAGATCTCTCTACTTGCTCTAACACAGCCATGTCAACAGGAACAATATGAAGCTCCAGGTCACTGAGATTGTCCTGCCTCACACGAGAGGTTCACATGTTGATGCCCTCTGAGAACCTCATCATGCTTGACTGCATTAGCAGAATGATGGCAGACCTAGTTTCTGTCAAAATTTCCCATGGCACAGCTGTGTGACATAACACCTCACCTGCAGACTGAGGTGTGTGGGAGATTAAGGTATATTATTAGGTCAACTTTCTAAATATCATAGCTTGGTAATTTTCACAGATAAACTACTTTTCTGCCTTCCCCCTCCACGTTAGCCTTTTTATAACCTCTTTCAATGCTCATTATCAGTGGTTGTATTTGAAGTGTGCGTAGAACAGAAAACTAGTCAAGTTGGCAGCCTGTGAATCCTTGTGTGGATATCAGGTTCAACAACCCTTGTATTATTTACTTCGCTTACACATGGTAATGGTCTTAAAAGCACTATACAAACTGGTCAATGAAACAAACAAAAGGTTGCCTTTAGCCAGCTGCTGCAGTGGTGTATAATAGCACATAGCAAGTGAGTGCAACACCTTTAGAGACAAGTGACTAACAGCCTGTCCAAATGACAGCACATGGAGATTTTACTTCACTGACCTATGGCAGTAACATTCAGCCTAATTGCAAAGTGTTCTCCCGCTTCTCATGTGGCCTCACCTGGGACCATTTACAAGTAAGGCTAAGGTTGTATCATCAGCTGCACAGTGTCCCACCAGCACAGCTATAGTCTTGGTTCTCTATTCTCCCTGACAAAACCTAAGTCTTTACTAATATAGCAGAGATTCAAGCTGTAAGTGCAGCCTGGCAGCAACCCATTCAAGAGCAGACTACGCATACACTTTCTAAAATGGAAAAACTAATAGTTTTGGCTATCATTCCCTCCCATAACATCTCTCCAGGGCATGCCCTAACCATGAGAAGCGGCAGCAGTAGAAGAAGTGGGCTTAGCAAATGGAAGAGTCTTCATTGCTCAGGCTAGTACAGTGAATGCCATATCCAACGTAGGCAAAATAGATCATCAACTATGCCCAACAGACTCATGTCCTTTGGCCAGCGCCTGCTTTGTCTAGTGTCTTGAACTGGCTCTGAGAAGAGTTTTATGTTCCAAGAATAAATCCTTGACACAGAGTACATCCAATTTCCTAGAAGTGCTGATCCTTAGCTATACTGTATATGCAGCCTGGAACTGGTGTCAGCCAAGCAGGTAGATGACCTTTCTACTGATAATTGTCTTTGAATAAAATTAAAACCTCAGCCAGCTACAAATTGGCTTAAATTTTTTAAAGTCACTTTCATGCTTGGTTGACAGTTCTAAGCTGGGGACTAAACACTTCTGTCCACCGTTTAAGTAAAATACAGCCAGTTGCAATGCTGTCTCTCCAGTGAGATGGGACCAACTGATTCTGTCTCTCCAGCAAGATGGGACCAACTCTGTAGATGACAGAGGAGTTCATACCCTTTAGTTTATTTTGTCTTGTCTCTCAGGTGACAGTGTCAGCCAGGGGACCAGCAATGATATCTTCTCCCACTCTCTAGGAGCTCAAAAAGAACCAAACAGTGAGTACTAGTGACCTGGCCTGCAGCTGAACTAGAAATCTATGTTGTATGAAGAGTCTCCACAGCTGCAAGCAGTTCCTTGCCCTACTTACAGCTAAAAAACAATCTTTCCTATACAAAAACTTGAGTTTATCTGAGTTGTACATTGTCCTGATTTTTTCTCACGTGTCCACTCTAAAGACAGATGAATGGCAACTTTAAAAGATACAGAAACACAGGTTCAAAGCATACCATACAGGTAGAAGTACAGAATTACAACATTAACTGCCTATAGCAGTCTCCTCCCATTAACAAATACTCTGTCCCTTGTAAGGAAAAAGAAGGAAAATAAACAAGCACAGGCATATTACAGACAGATTTAATCACCGAGAACTCCTCTTGTCAAGCAGCTTTATAAGAGAAATTGCTTTGGCTCCTCAGCTGCCTTCAAAGCAGATGTATGAGGGGATTTCAATTCAGAAAGGTGCTGACCAGTCTCACTGTCCTCATAAAAAGTTTTGCCATTTCTTCATTCACCATCCTATAGTTCACAGGAAGTGACTGAAAACAAAATGACAAAGAAAGTCAAAGGGACAACTGAGGAATAGGTCCAATTTTGAAAGTTGGTCCAAGGACAGAACAGGCATAGCCTAAGCTTTATCCAGAGAACACAGCATTTCAGTACAAGAAGATGCTCAAGATGCTTTTGCAATTTTATGTCATGGTTGCTTGGGATGCTGCTGAAACAAGAGACAGTACTTAATAAAATATGTGCTCTTATGGACAATTTGTTCTGGGCCTGGCTAAATAACAGGTGTGTTATTTTGAACAGTGACAAATACGTCTCTTCGATAATAGCCCTCTGTTGTTTTTAAAACTTTTGAATGATGGATTCCTGGTGTGATCTCCACTGCAGAGAGAACTGCTTAATCCACTTGCTGTGCTGCAAAGTGCAGCAGGCAGCACCATAATGCTGAACATCCCGCAGTCTTCAACTGAGGCAGCACACACTTGTGCTGCCAGGTGAATGTTCTCGGTGCTGAAGGTACCCCAATGATACCCACCTGTGTAGCAACAGTGGGATTCAGTGTCAACACGATTTCTTTATTATCACTCATATGTGTTGCAACAGCACCCACAACATATTTTACCCTCAGAAGCAAGAAGTCTCAGAAAAATCAACTACCATTAAAAAAAAAAAAAGAAAAAAGCACACATTCAGAGAAAGATTCCTCCAGCACAATTCAGAGTGACTCTCTTAACGTAAAAGAGCAGTAGCAGATAAGGATCTGACCCATCCAATTTTAATTCTTTAATATATGCATTCTTCAAAAATAAATAATTGAACTGTCAGCTCCATCTAACTGCCTCATTACTGTTCATTCGTTTCCTGTCAGCACCACAAAAATAGTTTGGGGAAGGGTTTTGCATAAGGAAGAGAGCTCACAAGGGAAAGAGGGAGGGAGTTATATGTAAAAGGGAGAGCATAGTAGACAGCATAGAGATGACTGTAGGGGAAGCAGATCAGTGGGCTAGTCAGTACTGAGGTATAGGATCAAACACCAGAAAAGTAAACTATACCCGAGGCAGTGAGGCATGGAAGGTGTTAAGAGCGTAGGTAGCTATTAAAGTAGCTTAAGTTAAAGGGGACATTATGTACCAAGGAAAGAGGAATTTCATGTCCCCTGTGTCCTCTGAGTGTAAAAAAGGCCCCTAACAAGCCCATTCTCAACAGTGGAAGGAGACTATACTAATGCATACCCTCCAACCGACATTATCACATTTAGAGATCTCCTCTGTGCTGCTAGCAGAAGAAAGCCTCACAGGCAGTATTTTCCATTTAAAACAGCACTGAAAACTACCCACTTGGCAACTAATGAATCGGACCTCATTTTCCTGTCTTTCTTATGCTACAGGCTGAGACTGACTGATCATCTGAATTTCAGAGCAGCTTCTGCATGGAGAAAGTAGTTAAGACAGCCTAAAGCCCTAACACCTGCCTGCCCGTACCTAGTAGTGACAGTAATCCCTTATAGTCCTCCCACCCTGCTGGGAGGGAGCCCAGTGTTGTCCCCCTTCTCTTTTCAGAGAACAACAGTCAGCCACAGAGAGTCAGCTAGAGGTGTCAGGGCAAGAGGATGTTGGAGTTCAACACTTCTGTTTCTCAGCTTGATTACGGGATGAAGGCTCCCAGTCCAACCTCCGCTGCTGCTGTGTGTTCACAGGATAGCTGGGGAGTGACAGAATGGGTGAATGATAAACCAAACAGGATCCACTCACACTAAGCAACTCCTGTTCTCTGCCTTCTAGCAGAAAGGCATTTAACTCTGTCCTTTGTTCTACATGGGCAGTGGATTCATATATTTTTAATAATGAAAAAATAGCTTTGAAATTATTTTGCAGTCCTTATGACCACATCACTACTGTACAGTGAATTGCAATCCCTTCTGGCATTAAGCAGCATTGCAACGGCTTTGCCTTATACCCAACACTAGGTGAACTGCCATCAACTTCATTGAATTAAACTCTGTATGTAGCACAAGGGTAACTGCAGACTTTCAAACCAGTCAACTGCAAGCTTCGGTCATCTTCTGTGGATGTTTACCAAGTTTACATATACATGCAAATCAAATTGTCATAAGAATAGATGTCAAAATAAACAGCAGAAAGAAATACAATTGATCATACAACTACAGGAAATCTTTGTTTCTCTCCTCGTAAGTGCTGACTACAACAGTAACTATTAAATATGAACCATCACTGTATCAAGTCTTGGTTCAGTAATAGCACTTCTCTGCATCATGAAGAGTTTAAAAAATGGAGTACTTATTCAATTTTGCCTGATTATGAGACTAATATAACTGATTCTCTGACTAATAAGCATACTAGTGGGAATTTTCTTGGTCCAGAGAATTCAGTGACTAATAACTCAAAGCCACGTTTTGGCAGAAGCACCATACAGATGTTTTACATAAACGTCCACAGTCTAGCCAGCTTGAGAAATCCAAGCTGAAATCCAAATATATCAAGTTGATAACAACTACTCCAGTACCACATGATAACACATGGTTATTACATATCATTATAGCACAGTGTTATCATATCTACTGTCGACATTGTTTCTGTCTACACTGGCAAGAACCAAATTGTAATAAGTGACTGCCAAATTACTAGGATGAATAAAACCATGGTTTTCTAGGGCTGGGTTTCTGAAAATGATGACTGCAAATCAGAGTCTAATGCTTACTGCCATTCTGCTGTTCTCAGATTGTCAGCACGTGCCTGCGTAGGCAAGGACCTCCAAGGGGTTTCATGGTGCAACGGATATGCCAAAAGCTGGGAACCATTCCTCTTCAGCACAGCTTCATGAGGAGGGTCCTTGGGAAACATCTATTCAAATAGTCAGGGAAAAATTGATAGAAGGCAATGGAAAGTCTCAAACTTAAAACACTGTACTTAACAAATAAGCAGTTTCATTGTAGCATTTTGGACCTTTGTTGTTCGCCACCTTAACTGCCCATTAAATTGCATTTTCAGCTTTCAGCAGAGCTGTGTGAACTAACATTTGTGTGTCTCGTATGGTCCCTCCCCCTTCTCCACAAATTATCATTTCCCCACAATAACACAAGGAACTAGCTTTCTCTTAATTGCTCAGTAAAAGAGAGTGCCTCGGGGCTTTATTAAGAAAGATTTCTTAGAGACTGAACCATGTGTGACCTAAATTGGCTTCATAAGTGGTTTCTGGAGGGCACAGAGCAGTATTCACAAGCATAATAGGCTTTCACCTTGATGTTAATTATATACTTTACCATTCAAAATAAGTCATGGCCATGAGCTGAAGCATTTGTAAAGTAAACATGTCAGGAAAGCAAGATACTGTAAAATGAACGAAAATAGTCAATTCAGCCCTATTAAAAATTCCTTTTCTTTTTACCCTCAATCTCTAGCGTGACCTGAGCAGAAAGCAACCATTGGTCTCTAAAAGGAAGGCAGCAAATTTTCAGCTCTCTAGGTTGCTTTGTTTAAAAATAAAGATGTAACGCACAGCTCTTTTCCTCCGAATATGAAAATAAAAGGGCTTTGCTGGTTAATAACAGTTTGAAGAGCTATAAGTGCCTCAGGGTCTCATAAAATACATTTCCCCTAAAAAAAAAAAAATTTTTCCATAACCTATCATTTCTGCATTTCATTTTTTTTTTTTTCCTTCCCTTTTCTAAATCAAGGATATTTATACAAAAACCGGATCTTTATTTCTGGAATGTGCTCTACTCCACCAAAGTCAATATGCCCCATTTTTACAGTGGCTTTTTCTGCTGGGGTTTGTTATATATTGCATAAGTGGGGACAACAAGAACCCAGCAAAAATTACCATGATCCAGAAAGCAAAATCTCTGACCCAAAGAGATGGCATCCGGGATTTACTGATTGCCCACAACAAATAACGATGAGTTTGGAAAGGCAGGTTCCAGAACTGGCCAACTTTAAAGCACTCGCTCAGCTGAGAGAAAAGTACTAGATTTTACAAGCACATTTTTGAGGCATTTAAGAAAGATCATAAAGAACATGCATATCCAAAAGAAAAATACGGGGGGGGTTGTTTGTTTTAAATTGGTATCTGCCAGTCTATTGCCAGTCCTTTGAAAATATGGTACAAAGAGATAGTTGTATTTTTTTCCTGTCATTTCAAGCTTTGAAACCATCCTGCTCACTTCCTACTGGGTAGCCTGCCTCAGCCCCTCAGCAGTCCCACTGGGGTACCGCCTCTGAATCCTGGCTGCGCTCTCTTCTCCTAACTCGCCTCCTACTTCAAGCTCCAAAATTCAGCGTGAACAATTCCCTGTTTCTCATTTGATCGAGATCTCCATTTCACCCTCTTTTCTGTCCACCACTTTGTTTGCCTGATACCTAAATACTAACCAAGTCCCCAATTCTCCTCTGTAAGCCTGCAAAAAAACAAACTAAAATACAAAAATAAATGTATGTAGCTTCAGAAAAGCAAATTTATGACAGATTTATGGAAGATAAATCCACTGAAAGGTTCAGTATCTGGGAGAGTATTTTGGGGAAGTTTATTTTGTCTTTATGCTTTTTTCTAAACAACTGCTGATGGATCCTGTTAAAACAGACTGTTGAGACAGGTAATCCTTTGATCTGAGACAGTAGGGTTGTTCTTATGCACTGTCTGTACAATACCTCCATTCTCTGTTAGCTCTTTTATGTTTCTTTACAGAAGTGAAGACTAAGCTTCTTGCAGAACAATTTTGTTGATATCTGACATACCCTACAAACTAAGTAATATTTCATAAGCCTGCAACATCACCCCGTCGGGTCATACTGGGTATTAGTCACAAGTATAATAGATTACATTAATACTAGAAGTAGTACTCTGAAGCACTTTTTTAAGATTACAATGATAATGTTTAGATAAAGGATTTCTCACCTCCTTCAGGATATTAACTGCAGACAGAAAAGAATGATGATGGGATTGACTAAGCACACAGTAGAATAAAAAAAAATAAGGAAAATTATTAAGACTCTTTTAAGTCATTATTTTCATAAATAAAGTTTAATTTTTCCTTTATAGGCTACAGTTTAAGTCTTCAGTCAAACCTCTAGAAAGGCATTCTCAGTTTTCAGTTCTCTGTCCAAACTAGTCCTCATCTAAAATCCTCTGTGAGATTCTTAGAGATTTCAGTGCATTTCCTATCTCCTTTGTAGTATTTCAAGTTACACATGCTGCTTGAAAACATACTTAGTACTAAAATCTGTTAATACTGAGAATGTCCATGAATATTTCCAGGTGTTTTGAAGTAAGATGCAAGAATCCCCATTACAGGTTATTAGCAAAATTGTTGCATTCCACTCTTATTTCCTTTCAAATTTCACTGATTTCTGTTTCATTTCTTAGGAAACAGAGTGAACACCAATACCTAGTTGATCACTTTTCTGGAACTTTGGAAAACTCTCTCATGCCCTGTTATTAATATTCTTTCTGAAACGTATCTTTTTGCCAGTACTATATTTTTCTGTATTTTCAAATTGTTAAACAACAGCTGAGGAGTCTTATAAGCAGCAGTTGATTCAGATGCATTATTATGTTCAGGTGGCACTATCGTACCTTAAGGCATCGCTCTGATTGCTCTGGCAGTCAACCTTTTCCAGGTCTTGCCATAAAATCTGCTAGCTTATAGCAAGCAGTAAACATTTCAGAGATGACTCTAAGCCACTCTCCTAATGTGGTATTTTAAGTATATAAATCAACAACCAACACCAATAATAAAGATTCAAGGTATCAGGTTTCTACCACAGTGATGCAATTTATTAAACTGCTCACTGTAACTTGCAAAATAAGCAAAGTCGAGTTGAGATAAATAAGCTTAAAAATGTCATAATGAGGAGTAGTAGCTGAAAGGGCTAAATTGCTCATGGTAATGAACTGAGACAAAATGATCAGACAGCATTAATAAGTCACAGGGAGACAGACCTTCACCTCATCATAGAGTTGTACCATCATTAACTATTGGATAACACATTCTTATGGTATCTTAAGAGATACCTTACCTTATACTGAAACGTTTTGTAAGTAACCTTTATTAGGAAAGTATTTTGCAGAAACGAATATTTGCACATAATCAAGCATCAGTGCAACAAATACATACTGACTGACCTGTAACTGAAAAAGAAGGAAGGAGGTAATAAATTACTTGGAAAATGCTTAAATATCTACATGAGAGAGATCTGATGCAGGTAAGAATGTATGTGTGAAAGTAACAAAAAATAGCTGCAACTGTCTAGGTTCCATAGTGACAAGGGCTTTTTATGCAACCAAAGATGAGATATTAGTGATTCCTCAGTATTTATTACTATTAGCTGTAGTAAATTATTTAACACATTTCCAGTTAGCTACACCATACTCATTGCATACACAAGTTATGGCTGCAGTAAATTATTTCAGTAGTCATTCTTAAGAGTAACTTTACTCCAAAGAATCAGGAATCGTAAACAAATCAATATTTTCACCACGGTTGGCTGAAATACAGATAAAAACCCTATAATTACATCCACCAGCTTATCCAATCATTGAATAGCATCTAGATTAATATGAGTACTACAAAAACTATGACATGGAAAGTAGCAAGAGAAACCAATCCCAAACTGGTACAAGAACACCCTTTTAATTTCCTTCCTTAGTTCTCTTCAAGCTTGAGGCTCCAAAAAGAATGTGTAGGTCACAGACTTAATGAAATATACCAGCAACATTCATTATTAATCATAAAGCAGTGTTTAGTTTCGGGGATTTACTAGTACATCTAATATTCTTCATAAATTATTATATGTCTTTTTCCATTTTGATCCTATTAAATTGACTGGGACCTTTCTATAGCCTGCCTTAGGCCTGAATGGGATGCACAGGCTCTCCAATAAAGGGATTCAAGTGAAAGCAGTACAAATAATGAAAGGGTTTATGCATCAAATATATGAATATATAAAAAGCTAAATGAGCTGATGTTAGGTGCGGGTATAGTTTAGTATGCCGAGTTTGGCAAAATGAGAGCTATCTCCAAGAATGAGGAGCCAGAATTCCCTCTTTCTTCTTCCCAGTTGACAGAAAATCCATCTCTGTGGGAAAAGAGAATTTTAGTTCCCATAGGCCATTCAATCCCCTCGAGCAAAAGCTTTCTTGAATCACTAACTATACTAGAGCTTTCGATCTTATTGAAACATAAAAGACAAACTACACTGCTCATTTACAGTAATACAGGTGGTATTTCTAATATTACAAAATATTGTAAAAAACAAAATCTAATTACTCCTTTCACATAAACCATTAAAAACATGTTGCATGCTTTCACTTGCAGCTATTACCTAACTGATTGGGACTGAGACTAGTTGCCAGGTATTAAGAAACTGCCATCTCCTATCACTGATTCAGAAATTTTTTCAAAACTTCTGATGAGCATTTCTGTTCTTCCTCTATTTGCAAGAAGAAAAACCTATATACATCTACTGATAACATCATAGCTCCATCTTTATGAAAGAAAATTGAAAGAAAATTCAGTAAGCATACCAGGAATTAGCTGATTGTCCATCAACATTTGTGAGATAACAAGTAAGGACAGGGACAGAATTAAAATAAATAAATGCTGCTGAGAAAAGAACTCTCTCCATCATCCTTTTGATGATTCCATCCCCATTAAACTTTCACTACATGTTCAGTTCAGTGCAAGAGAAAGAGAATAGTATTCCTTTGTAGTTATTTACCAAGAAGTCAAATTAATCAAAATTTAAAGAACCTCAGCTCTGATGAAAACTTTCACATGTCCTACTTAAGACTTCAGTTCAATCATACCTGAAGCCATCTACCAAAAAATGAGGATTTTGCCAGGCCTTTAATTTAACAGTCCAAAATCATAAATATCCATAAGCACTATTTCATAGTATCTCCATTAAGTCAGTCATTGTTTACAGGTGAGAAAAACTAAACTAAAGCCAAATGAAGTGAAACAATTTGTCCCACACTTACAAAGGAAGCTGGTGGCAGACCTTCAGATGTAGAAGCTTGGTCTGCTGTTGAACCATGAGGCCACACTCGAGCACAACACTGGGGAAGGCACTGGAGTTCCATTACTTTTATCACTGTACTTATTTCATGCCTCTCATGTCTTAGGTAAGGAGACATGATAAACAGCACCAGGATGAAAAGTAGAACTCATTCACTTCTCACAGGGCTTTTCCTCAAGCGCACATACCAAATCTCCTGAACACAGTTTTCAGAAGCTTCCTTGAGGTCTTCCACAGCTTTTTTCTCCTATCGGTGATACCATACACTTCAGCAGCAGCAACATTTGTGCCAGCACTTATATGAGTGGCAAGCAGCCGGTTATAAGCCATCATGGTATGAAGTTTGAAGCATACCAGTTTATTTCAGTTTAATGGAGTTTTCCACTAGCAAACATTGCCAGTGACTAGTTTGTAATTATTTATTGAGCATCTTTTAAGGTCTGTCAAGGTCTCCTAAGGTTCTGCTACTGCCACAGTAACAGCTTCTTGTCTAAATAATATGATATAAAAGAATAAAGTATGGTAGACTGCAAAAATTCTAGACTTGTATTTTTGTACCAGACTGCAATTTTAAGTAGAGTTGATAAGTGCCAACAGCAGTGAGGTTGCCTAATCATTCCTCTAAAATTCATTTTTCAGTATAAAAACTGTCAGACTTCAAACCATTCCAAATAAAGTTTTCCATAACAGGTGCCTGCCTCAAGCTGACTCTTTATAGTTTCACCTATAATAATTTAGCTATTTCTAAGAATGAGGTTAAGAGAAAACCACCTGGGCCATCATGCCCTTGACCCTCACCCCCAGAACCATGCAGTCATTCTTGATATGCTCCAGGTCTTCTCTGGCAGTATCACTGGTGCCCATGTAGAAGAGCAGCAGGGGAAAAGGCCAAGGGCTGGACAAGCCTCAGCAGTCACTCCACAATGTTCCAGATCATAAGGTGGTTTTAAGCAAGAGATTACCTACTAATGCTAATATTAATCTGTTCATCCCTGAACGCCTTCAGAACTCTTGGCTGAATACCATCCAGGCCTGGACATTTTTACTAGTACGTTTTATAAAATTTATAAGTATCCTTACAATATTCTGTGTATTTATAAACAGCTGCGTAATTTAGCGTATAGATGATCTTCCCTTAAATCTGCTCAGATGTCACTCCAGCAGTGGAATTCCACTTTATTAAAGTGGAAAGTAGTTTACCAATGGAACTCATGCCATAGGTGCTGTAGCTAATAAAATTTTGCCTAGATTCAAAAAGCAATTGGACAGATTAAGGAAAGAAAAATCTGTCAAAGACTGTTAAATATAAAGACTTCCCTTCAGGCCCAGGAATACTTGGGAGTATCCTCTAGGGAAGTATCATTATAGGTTTTACCTGCTCACACATTGTTTTGGCATTCACCATTGACCACTACTGGCCATTCTTTTGTAATTATGTAATAGAATGAGAAGAACAAAGCCAGGTCAAAGAGAAAGTTCCATCTTTTGCCTGATAAAATGTCAGACACTCAGAAATACCCATCAGTGGGAGCCAAATCTCAGTGTATAAAAGAAACATTTATTTCTTTATTTCCTTTGTGTAGCAAAGAAATATCTCTTTATCAGCCTGCTCCATTAAATCAGCTCTGGTCTGACATGCACTGCAGCAGATGTAAAGTTACAGTGATGCTGATGGACAAGTGTCCTCTGCATAGAAGCAACGGTTTTAGTTTGAAGTTTGGTGAGCTCAAAAGAGTCTCTTAACAAATCAATGAGGTACAGAGACTGAACTTGCTATTCAGTCTTCTGCAGACCCTGAAGACATGTTGTAAACTGCACTGCTGTAGGCTGTGCTGCATTGCTGCATAAATGGAAGCAAGGCTGTCAGCTGAAAACGTTCACCAGTTCAAAATACCCTTGCAGACTCAAGAAAAGAAATAAATATGAAGGATGGGAGGAGGGAACAATCCAACCCCAAAGCTAATTGCTAGGGATAAAGAATAGAGCTGTTTAGCATTTCAAAAGGGGCCTTTCTTCTTATATATGTTCACAGCATTCTAAATCCATCAACAAACCCAGAAAACCTCAAGCTAGAGTACCAGCTGGTCTGTTCCAAAGGAGATCACCCTGCTGGATTGTAATATATGGAGCTGGTATGTCAGTGTGGGCTAATCTGAAGCTACAGGGGCGTTCTGTCAATTTTAACAAAGATAAATACAGCTTCTGCCTCACAGTGTTTCGTAATGCCAGGCACTGGCCATTGGTTTCCCCAGCATGATGGATCTTATAGTCAGGTGTGGTGACATCTCATGACCTAAATAGCTTTCAGAGAATGTCTGGTCTGTTTTGAATGATGATGGATTACACTCCAGAACTCCCTGTGAAAAATGATGTCTCAGGCTTGCAAGTATTGCACGGATATGGATAAGCCCCAGACAGATCTTGGACTTTCACTTGGTAAGCCTCCTCATGGTTTTATTGCAAGTGCCTGTCCGTATTTTTTCCACACCTTATATCTCCCTCCCTTGTTTCTCAGTCATCTTACATAAATTGATAATCGCATCCTCCTCCATACATCTTTGCAGGGTTACATATGGAAATATGAGGAAGACTCTGAAGTCAGAAACATTGCTAAATGAAAGTACTAAACAGCATCTGATTTCAGCTAGAGATCATGAATTTTAGCCACGATGGCAACAGCGACAAAGATATTAACAGTTGGGAATCTGCTCTAACATGTGGGTTGATCTAATCCAGACCTTAATGAGGCACTAGCTATCCCCTCAGCAGAAAGTATCTAAACTGAATAAATAGGAGCTTTATTGGAAAAAATCAGTTCTAAAGATAGCTCCTTAACTCAAGTTTAATCACTTGATAGAAGAAGTTTAATCACTTGATTAAAAAAAACTTGTCAAAAAAAATCCAATTCTGGTGTTCTGCAACATTTTACTACATTAGAATTTCTGCAACATTTTATCATGTTAAAATCATCTTTAGGGAAGTAAAGGTAAGGAAGGAAGAAAATAATAAAATTCATCACCTGTGACTGCAAATCCAGCCCTTCCTTTCTTGTGGCAAGTCACTGTGGAGCTACACTAGTGACATCTCTCTCTGTCCTAGATGTGCATACACAAGCCTGCGCAAAAAGTACCACCGTTGTCACTGGTTATGTGCTCCCACACTCCCAGAGGAAAATCCTGTAAGCAGCACTGTGAGTCAGAAAGAGCACAAGGCAGGAAGCTCTGAAGGTGACAGAGTCACCTCTCCACAGATCCAGACCGAATCCAACAGATTCCTCTGGTTACACTGCATATGTGTTAAAGCTAAATTTAGCCCTGTATGCTTTACCACTTGTCTACCAAACTAATGGAAAAATTTACTACCACAGAGTATTGATACTGCATCATAGAAGAGGGCCATGTCTGAATTATCTGGAACAACAGTCCTCAAGTTACATCTCTAAATAAATTTAACTGAGTTATGGACTTTAATAAGGACTAATGATTCAAGCTTTCTTGTACTACAGGCTAATGCACACCAATAATTTCTGTTTTGACCAAGCAGTGCTGCTGTTTTCCTTCCTTTCCAGTATTTTCCACTCTTTTCTTCTCCAAGGATTTAAGCATTGTGCCTTTCTCTTTGTGTTAGGAATGAGTATTTTCAATTGAAGGTTTTTCTCTCTCTGAATGCTGTGTGTCATTTTTTAAATATCAGGCAACATGCTGACAGCAGGGGAGAGCAGGGAAGCACCCACCAGCACTGCCTAATGGAGTAGACAAACACCACCAATCACAGGAGAATAAATGAAATTCCGGAATATTCCTTCCATCTGTTTGCTATACTGTTGCAAAGTCCCTTTTCAGTGTAATAGCCAAAGGGAGTTAAAACATGCTTCAGTACTGAAGGAACGCATTTCCACTAAAGAAGTTACTGTACCACAAGCAATGACCTCTTTCCTGTTTGAAACACATTAATTACTGCAGTTCTTCAGAAAGCGAATGACTGCCTGTGGGCACAAGATTAATCCAAGTGAGTGTTACACAAGCTTTTCATGCACTGATTTTTGGAGTGCCTGCCCCTGACCTGCAGCACCCAAGCTGTTCCAGTTCTTCCTCAGTCCCTGACATTAGTCACACCTTAAATCTGCATCCAGACATTGTTGTTGTTATAGTATTGAATATCTAGTCAACAGAGCTCAGCTTGTGCCAGACCTTTCTCCTGTAATGCACGTATGTACCCAAATTGGTTTCTGCAGAGAAAAGATCCATGCTAGCAGAGCCACCTCAAACCCCTTAATAAACTAGCTTGAAATAGAGCTGAAACCCAATCCTACCATTCTGATACAGGCAAAACTGCCACAGAAGTCACTAAGAATGTTGCCTAAGCAATATTGACTAGATATTCTGGCTCCTACTTTCTACTATTTTGTTGTTTGGAGTGTGAGTGTTTTACAGGACTGGAAGTAAAGGCACAAGAAGATTAGCTGCTTTCTGTTGGATTAGTAACCTTGCAGGCTGGAATCTCATCACTTGAGTCAGAAAGAAGATAGGGAATGCTGGAAGTCAGCTTTTAAGCTCAGTCAGTCACATACCAACCATGCCCTCTTCCCAGTAGTCACATATACAGTTCATGCTGGGAATATCCAAATTCAGCCATGGTCACCCTTCAACTTCAGGCTAATCAACTGTACTGCAATCAAGCATGCAACTCTGCTGCAATCTAGAAAGTATCAGATCCATCAACTTCAGGGGCATTTAACATGACATACAGACAAAATAAGCCCTAATCCAAATCTTCACCCAAGAGGCAGTTCCTGTGAGACTAATGTGACACAGCTCCCATTAGTAATTTACATGTAGTGCAATATCAGACAGACTCATTTCATCTTCATTTGTTTAAACAAATGCTACAATGAACAGTGCTACCTACGAGTAAATGGTCTCACTGAGAACTGAAGGTTATGATCACTTGTTCTCCTCTTCTCCTCTCACCTTACCAACCAAAGCCTTCCTTGAATGCCTGCTCCCTCTGTACACATCAAAACTGTGTTTAAAGGATTCCCAAATCAGGCCATGGGAGCATATATATGCCTAGGGAATTTTTCACAGGAAACAAATACAGTAAATGAAACCAGTAAATTTGTACCAAAGAACTAAAGATAAGTGGTTCATTTATGTTTCTTTCAGAACTTGACATTTAAAAACAGTTCCAGAAACTCTTCAGGATTTGTTTCTTTAAGGGATGGAGAGTATTTTACAGCCAAATTCCTCTTCACTAGCTCATGAAAACTGCAAGGAAAAAAAACCCAAAAAGCCATTCACTTTTATTTGTTACAAGCAGAACTCTCACTGCAGGATGTTTAATATATATTAGAATCCTGATATATTCTCTTCTGTGCATGAAGAATAAGGGCAATTTTGGAAAGTGTTTCCTCTGACTTAACTAAAAAGAAAGGGAGAAAGGAATAAGAAAGTGAGAAAATCACAAGTTCATCGCTTACCTTTCTTAGACACTTAGAAAAAAAAGAGCAAAGCCAGATTTTCCCAGTTGCCAGTATGCAAGATGTTATAGACTTTCCAATGTATCTGATGACAGAAGGGGAAGAAGTCCAATCCTGCCTGCTTCAAAATGCATGGCTTACCAATCTGAGCCTAAGAGAAATTTCCTCAAGCTATTACCACTGCAACGCCCATGAGATTTGGTAAGCAGTTCTTATTTTATTGATAATGTTTGTCCCTGCCCAGAACTTAAGTGCCTGGCTTTATTAATCTGAAATATTCAGTAAGTGGTTGTCATGCTCTAAGGTTCCCTTAAACAGGCTGATATCACCAGAGCTTTCTAACATTCAGTCTGTTTGTTAACAGCATGGCAACTTCTGTCACTTCAGCAAGAGATTTCTGTTGTACTTTATAAATTCCATTGCATTAAAAAAAGAAGCAGGCAGAAAGCTTGTAAGGATATTTGGAGAGTCTTCTAGTTCGCTGTTGCTCAAATTCCCCAAATGCAATACTCATTCTGATTTCTGGACCACATTCTAGACACAAGAAAATAGAACATGAGCTGAAGTAAGCAAAAATTAGCTTCAGGACTGCAAGCAGATGTCTAATGGGAAATACATCTTTCTGAAAGGGTAGTGGAAGTCCCATGGAAGTTAAAAGTAAATTTACTCGAAGATCAGCCTCAGGATTCAACGTATTTAGTATCATTAGTAATCCAGGCCCAATAAGGAGGAAGGAATACCTATGTCTATTTAATCTCAACGTAACTATGAGTTACCAATGCTATATGAACACTGAAAATCCAGACATGATTCTGGGAGGTTTCAGGCAAATATTGACAACAAACAGGTAAGTACAAATGTCACTATGATCTGCAATGTGATGCAGTTGCTGTGCAGGCCCTCTGCTACTCCCACCTCAAAGAATGGTATCACAGAAGTAAAGGTTCAGGGAAGGGTGATAAAAATGGTCAAGAACTTTGAAAAAATCACACAAAGAGACACTGAAATGGCTTTGACTGTTTGCCTTAGAAAGGGGCTACAAAGGACGGAACATGATAAAAGTACATCAAATAAGGAACCGTACTAGTAAAGGGAGATGGGGAGTTTCTGTTCTCTGTTACATAATTCTGTAACAGGGAGATGTGCAATGAAACTGTGAAAGGTGGAAATTGAAAACTAGCAACAGGAAATCATTTTTCATACAACATGTAGACAGATGGCAGAATTTATTTCCACTGGAGGCTGAAGATGCCAAGAACTTAACAAAACTTTGTAAGGAACTGGGTGTTCACAGGGCATAATCCTATATTCTGAAACCATTGAGATGCATGCACTCACCAGAAGACATTTCTTCCTCACTAACATTCACGTTATCAACCCCTACGCCTGCCTATCTAAGAGAGAAACATCATGTTATCCTTGGGTGTTACTTTGTGCTCGAGAGCCCAACACTGCAAAAGCAAGCTCCTACCTCAGTTTACATAACCACAATAACCAGAAGACAGCCCTGAAACCAAACTTAACCCAAGCCAAGGTAAAAATAAAATAAATCTACTTTCAAAATACAAATACAGATTTTAAAAATACAAGAGTTACAGTGGAAAAAGTAAGAGACACATTTGTATCTACCCACCCCTATATAAGCTCCAAAGGTTTTTTTATTTATACACTACCCAGCTGGCAAGCCAATCTGAACTCCTATGTATCTGTGCGGCTGAGAAATTTCCTTTTGAAAGATCTTGTTCTTTTTACTGAAATTACTGACCACCTCAGCACTATTAACAACTGCTAACAAATCACCCACTTTCTGTAAGGTAAATGTGTACTTTTATGCCTGACCAAGTGATGTTCAAACCTAAGAAGGAAGCTTTTTCACACATTAAAGCACACACTGTGACTCTTCACTTTGATATTTAGTTAGGTCCTATGAAGTATTGCTAATACAAACAAGACTCCTTTGCCATTTTGGGAACAACAGAAGTGTTTCTCAGAAGGATGCTTGCTGAAGAGTTGTATTCTTAAATCCTGCATTGGATTGTGGCAGAAAAATTATGAGGGTAGATGTGAATGACCAACTGGGAGATTAAACTGGGTTTTACCAGTGAGAGTTGCTGCTGGACACTGGACATGTACCTCTTGATCAAAACATAAAGTGTCCAAATGTATTTTTCATTTCAATGTTAAACTGAGAAAAGAGAGCTAAAAAAAAAGAGAAAAGAGGTGAAAAAGGTATGAAGGGAGCACTAACAAGTGATATTCTGTTCTTTCGTTCAAGGGCTGCGGTGGGCAGGTGTGGCCTTGGAAGAGGACACTTGACATGATCCAAGGAGAGGAAAACTTGTTGGAGAGCCAGACCGCCCCAGCCATGTCCGCCTCACATCTGCCCCCAGATCTGTTTCTCTAAAGCTACACATGCCCACACAGAAAAGATCCCTGGTGCTTGCACCTTGCAGCCTCTGCACCACTCAGACAGGGGTACTGGAACATGAGAGAGGATACCAGAATTAAACAGTAAAAATAATCTCTTGCCTGAGCAATTTCCATCTCAGAGAAATATTTTCTGCTTTCCTACATAGAAAAAACAATGCAAGTAAGACAGCCACCTCAAAGGTGGATATTTAACTGACAGGGCAGATATTTATCTGCTATACCTATGGGGAAAGGAGAGACCCTGACCTTAAAGTCTGCTGGCGTTTCTCTTTGCTAGTATTTCCTGACCTCCCGTTACAGATCAAATTAATTTTGTTTCTGAATTCCCTTCACAAACCACCTCCCTCTATCTCCTTCCCCTCCATCGCCTTTCAAACCTGGTAAACACAAGCATCTCAGGCACAAAATACTTCAGCAGAGAGCATGACTCCATCAAAGCTTAATAACTTTACTCCCAGCAAGAATAATGGAAGGGGAGCTTCTTGGGCTGTAGACATCAATTTTTATTAAACATTTCCTTCAAAGCTGTCAGGGCACTCATTCCCCCATCTAGTGAAAGCAAAGCTTTGATGTGGGGCAGTGCTGAAAGGCTCTGGGAAAAGAAGATGAGAGCCAACAACGTGACCACAATCACCAAAACCTCAATCTCACCAAGGCTATTAGAGGATACACTGCTGGTTGCTATGAGTCACACAGAAAGATAACCACTCTGCAGACTTCAATACACCTTGAGAGAATTAGATTTTTCTAAGCTGCGGATTGCATTTTTTTCTCCCTTTTTTTTTTTTTGCTTCCCGGTTTACTCCATACCTCACTCAATCAATTTTGCTTCCTGTGTGTGGCAGGCAGGGGACACTGCGCTAAGCATATCAGAGGCCTGGCACCCAACGGACTTTGGTATCATTTCAACAAGGTTCTGGTGTACACCACAGGAATGGTTTCAGTATTTGATCAGGATGACTGCAAAGCTAGCAGCTAAACATCAGAGTCAGTCTGAAGAGGAGGGATAGGAAGAACAGATTATCTGATATGTGCTTGCAACAGGGTACAGTAATGTCCCCGGAGCCACCTGGGCACTCCGAGATAGAAGAGAGGATGAAACAGACCTAGACCCTGACCTGATCTGCAATTCTCATGCCCTCAGGAGAACCCAATAGCAGAAACAAGTTAAGTGGTCTGCTTTTCTAAGTCAAAGAACATCTGCCACAGCCTTGCCTTTAAGGAATGCAGAGCACTCACTGGAACAGACCGAAACTGATCCGTTCTGAACGTTCCTGTGGCAATGGTGACAGACTTTAAAAGCCTCTAACTGCCCTCTTGTAGGCAGAGATGACTTGTGGTTAAAGAAAGTACACTAGAAGCCAGAGCAGGGTCTTCCACCTGACCTACTAAGTGACAGTCGTCTTAATCTATTCATTGTGTGGATTATCTGGGTTACCAACTGTCCATGTCATAGATGCAGAGACAGTTCACGTCCAGCTGGATAATAAATTAAGGCACAGCAACACAAATATGTCCAGGCTGGTTTTAGTATCATCTTGGTTCCAGTAATGGCACAGCCACTGAAGCACAGCCCAGAGCCAGAACTAATAAACCCTGCTAGGCTTAATCTGGCACCATGCTAGCTCTAGGATTAACAATACACAGATGTCCCAGTGTTCTCCTATGTAGTCAGCCAAAGGCCAGCTGCACTTCCTGACCTGACAAAGACACTTCACGCACTCTCCACTCCCAGTTTCCAGGAATTGTGTACTTGAGCCCAAGCTGTCATGTACCAGCATCACTCTGTGTTGAGGCTGATGAGCCATCCTGGAAAACAGAGTACCACGGAACATAATGAAGAGACCCCCCAGCTCTGGATCCAGCAAACCTGGTCCATAATCAGCAGTGATTACAGTGGTGGGTCCCAAGCCCTATTTATGACGGGAAACATCAAACTCCACACCGCATACTATTAGACATGCTATTTAGGTTTCTATGTTTTCTTGGATAGCCCAGACATCTAGTACACTGATTAATGAAAAGCTTTAAAAATATGTAAAAGTATAACAGAAGTGACATTACATCTGTGGCTTCCAAGGTCTTATCTGCTAAATGCGAGTCACTGTTGTTCACGTCAAAGACTAGTGCTATAGCATTCAACTGATTAATGGGTTAAATTCATAAGTGAGTTCAGCTCCCACTGACTTACAGTAGAGTCAAAGTAGGTCCCGTTTCAAAGCTCATAAAATCCACGATAAAAGTCGCTTAATCTCATATTTTAATATATAGATCCTGCTTAGAAAGTAGAGAGATGAGAAGTTGTTTGTGATCTGTGTACTGAAGTGACAGATTTGTTTAGCTGAAGGAATAGCTGTGTAAATTAGCCTTTCCCCAGTAACACCAGCAACCTGGAAGGTACTTCATGACTGATGGGAGTTGCATCCTTCTTTCCTCTCCAAATCCTTAACTATATTGCAAATTCTGGGAAGGAATCAATATATATGTGCAGCAATGCTTTAAAGAGAGTACTCAATTACAAGATGAGATTCTGGCTCTACTACCAGTCATGTCACAAGGTCTGACAAGATCGCAATTGAATGTGACAGGCTTAGCAGAAGATGCTTTGGATGTTTTGAAAACACATCCTATCTGGTAAGACTGTCAGACCAGGACTCATACCCAAACCCAAACTCTGCCCAAAGTAAGTAGTGTTTCATTCAGAAATTTGCTCCTGCCCACTAGTATACCATGTAATTCAGAAAGCGTTAGTTAGAAGTGCTTGTGCAGGAGAGAACTCTACTTCAAGCTCTCCCATGCAATAGTTGTGTGCGCCTTGCCAATTACTGCTTTCTTGATGCCTCAGTTTGTTCCTCTGCAAAATAGGGCAATATTTTTTAAACTGTGGAACACTTTGAGACATTATGTCAGAGAAGTAAAAGAATACAGCCCAAATCTCCAGATGACATGAAGCAAAATTATTCTTTAAGTTGTTACCACTCTACCAAAATTGTGAATGAAAAAATGTATAACTGGAAGCCCCATTAATATCCCACGACCCACAAGATATCAAAGGAAATGAAAAGGTTCAGATCCTTGCAATTGCCATGAATGAGATGTGGAATGCACAAATGTGGAAAACTGAGGTCTAGAACAGAGAAGTGACTTGCTTAGGACCACACTAAGTTAGCAGGACAGTCACTTCTTGTTTCACATCCATTTGCCTTAGGTTCTGAACTCTGTTGTATCACGAACCTTCTTGGACACTCAGCCCTTCAATTCAAGGACTGTATAGCAGATATTTAATTTTTTGCAAACACTTCTGATACGCCTCTCTCTAAGTATTCTGCTCAGTTAGTTACTTCCTCATTTTGTGCTGTTCACATGCAATCATAAAGATGCATTGTGCTCTTTAGACTCTCAGGTCCTCAGAATTCAAAGTCAGTCACCCTGAACTTCAAAAGCAAAGGCGTGAAATCCAAGCTAGAGGGTCACAAGCTCCACAAACCAGGAAATATCTCATGTTTCAACCGGACAAAAGAATGGACCAAAAAAAGTATCTCAGTACCCCCTTTTCTGAGAATCTTTAGAAGGACAGCTTCCAATATTTGTCCTCATTATTTCTCCAACTTTCTGATTGCGTTTGTCTCCCCTGACCTTACTCCAGCACCCAGCATCTCTCTGGCATAAGGTAGGCCAGCTTCCTGCAGCTGAGATGCCTACCAGCCCCAGTCCTTCAGCTGCGTCCCAGTGAGGACTCAGACTCTTGACCAGCTGGAACAAGCATCCCATTCCCCCACATCCATGATACCAGCCACAGATGGACCTTGACTAGTATGTATTCCATATAGAGTGAATCAGCGAGCACGTGCACACATTTGAACAGAAAATGCTACCCACCCATTTAGAATACATTTCAGATTTGATGTCACTGAGTGCTGTGGTTTTGTTCTTGTGGTTACTTCACCCTAAATTCCACTGTGACAACCACAGCAGAATTTTGCTTCTCTATAGCCATCTTATTACTGCTAATTCAGCCACAATGGCACTGGGCTGAGTTGCGCCTGGCATCTGGCCCATGACCCAGCCACTCAGCACAGCCCAGGGTCAACTGATTACTGTTTCACAGCCTCAGCAAATTCATCCTTTCCTAGCTGCAAGTTAGTTAAGTCTCAACCTTCCCACAAGGAGTTGAGTGAGAATGAATGGCTCTGTATCTAGCATTCCTCACCTGAGGGCAGATTCGTTGTGGTCACAGTTATTAGTTCCAAGATCTTGCAGACGAAGGAAGCTTTAATGAAAAGACACTGAACCGCATCTTAGGCTCCCAGCTGTTTTGTGATGCGGGCGATGAAACAGGCTTGCTAAAAATATCTCATCAGAAATATGATCCAACCAAATATAGCTCTAGTTCCTTTATGTGACTTTAAGAGAGCGTGCATGGAGATGAGACATCTTGACATACAAGCTCAAGGGCTGTGCTATGATTTCCTTCCTTTAATAAAGCCTTCTTGCAGCCATGTGCTAAATTGAACAGCACTGAAAAAAACAAGAAATGCATTTTTGACCCTGAACCTAATGGGCTGAAATAATTATACTTGCAGGAAACATCAGGATTTTGTAAAAGTTTTTCTGGTATGTTTTCATAAATCTTACAATCTTCTTCCATGGCAGAAATTTCCTTCACTGAGCACTTGAGTGCAGTCACTTCTTTAAAGAACACATAAGCTGCTAAGTAGCATACACCAACACCACGTAGCTGGTCAAAGCAGGAGGTGAAGGACACTGCTCCATCCCTTTGAGCAAAAAGGAGCTTTTTTAGTTTAAGAGACAGAAGACTTGATATAAGTCAGAAGACTCAATGTACCAGCTTTAGGCTCTTAAAGTGTTTGAATTAGGGAATCCTCTAATCTCTAGTGGGGATTCCAATAACAGTTTGTCTCTAGGGGCTCTGTATTCTTGTTTTCACGTGCAACATTACTGAGGCCACTGAAGTGGGCAGTAAGAACCTTTCAGATGTTTTGGCTGTGTTCCAATTCTGTCTAAAAACTGAGACAGAATATAGGATAACTAAGAGTTATGTATATCTTTCATTTTTTAATGGGGTTCTCTTATTCTCCAGGGAAATATGCTGGATAGGATAATGTCAGCTATATTCTGCTTCAAGGTCTCTACTCTATTCTAATGCAACACCTCACTATATTCTATATGCAGAGCAATAAGGACGCAGCGGAGCAAAATCACTGCTTCTCTCCCAAAGACAAATGTCAAGTTACCCACCTCTAGCGGGATACCATCTGCTTCAGCCCCCAATAAGTTTCTGCTAACCCTCAAAACACCTGCTTTGTGACATACAGAAAATGCAGAGCTGCAAGCAGGAAGAAGTAGCGGTCAGGGAGCATGGAAAGTCTTCAGGCCTTCCCTCTCACCCCATCACCATTCATCCTGCTGGTCCAAATATTTGCATGGTCTCTCTTCCCAACAGTGACAGGGTCAGTTGCTTGACTGAACCAAGATGGACAGGCTGGATCGATGGGCCGAGGTCAATTGTATGAGGTTTAACAAGGTCAAGTGCCAGGTCCTGCACTTGGGCCACAACAACCCCATGCAACGCTACAGGCTTGGGGAAGAGTGGCTGGAAAGCTGCCTGGTGGAAAAGGACCTGGGCGTGTTGGTTGACAGCCAGCTGAATATGAGCCAGCAGTGTGCCCAGGTGGCCAAGAAAGCCAATGGCATCCTGGCTTGTATCAGGAATAGTGTGGCCAGCAGGACTAGGGAAGTGATCGTGCCCCTGTACTCGGCACTGGTGAGGCCGCACCTCGAATACCGTGTTCAGTTTTGGGACCCTCACTACAAGAGAGACATTGAGGTGCTGGAGCGTGTCCAGAGAAGGGCAATGAAGCTGGTGAAGGGTCTGGAGAACAAGTCCTATGAGGAGTGGCGGAGGGAACTGGGATTGTTTAGCCTGGAGAAGCAGAGTCTGAGGGGAGACCTTCTTGCTCTCTACAACTACCTGAAAGGAGGTTGTAGGGAGGTGGGTGTTGGTCTCTTCTCCCAAGTAACTAGCAATAGGATGAGAGGAAATGGCCTCAAGTTGTGTCAGGAGAGGTTTAGATTGGATATTAGGAAAAATTTCTTTACTGAAAGGGTGGTCAAGCATTGGAACAGGCTGCCCAGAGAGGTGGTGGAGTCACCATCCCTGGAGGAGTTAAAAAAATGTGTAGACGTGGCACTTCAGGACATCATTTAGTAGGCATGGAGGTGTTGGGTTGATGGTCGGACTAGATGATCTTAGAGGTCTTTTCCAACCTTAATGATGCTATGATTCTAAGATGCAGGCAGCATAGCTGTTGCCATTTATTTCAGGGACTAAGCAGTACATACTCATTCTCATTGCTTAGGACCACTTACAGAGGACAGTGCCTCTAGGTGCTTAGTTACTATCCCTGAGCCAGTGAAGACCAAACACAGACATGGCCAATGCTAGGAGACTGAGTTTCCTTGCTTGCTTACCACCATGCTTTTACTACCACTCACACTGTTGCCCCAAGCAACTGCCAGTTTACTCACACTTGGCTCTGCTCAAGGATGTTTATATTCTACCTAGACTGCTAAGACCAAGTTGGATTCCAGGTAAATCAGAGTAATACTCCATTAGACAAGTGAGAGCTGTTACATACAAAATTTCTGTATGGTCAACTAGAAGGACATAACTCATACGAAAATCCAAGAAAAATATTTTATTAGTAGTTTAACTAATGCTCTTAGGAATCTAATGAAAAAATAAGAAACACTTCTTAAAATTCAAATGACCCAGTTCCTATTATGGATCATCAGTAATGCAGCAAATGCCTGGAAATAAGTATCTGCCCTTTTCTTCTGATATCAAGTTCTCATCCTTTCAGTGCAGTGAGTTGTCAGCTAGGAGGAAAACGACGTTGATGCTGACTTCCTTCTTCCTGGGTCTTGTATCCATTCTAGGTTACTTTTGCATGTTTATACTCCACTCTGTAAATAGGTTACATTTTTTTCCTCTCCTAATGGTTCTAAGGGTTAGTGGAGCCACAATTCCTTCTCTATACAAGGTATGATACAATAAAACATGGCATGGTATCTTTTGGGAAAGAACTGCACAACTGCACAAAGTGAAGTAAAACCTAAAGTAAATCAGGTAATAGTATAGCTAAAAACAGCTCAAAACAACAGGATAGGCAAGACACCTTACCATTAGAAAATGCTGCTATTTGAGTTGAGACAGGCCAGGCAGTAGTCATCTGATTCTAGAACTAGTTACAGGCAGAAAAGTTGAAGTAATTTTATACATACAGCTAAAGTTAAGCTACAATAGCTTTAAAGACCATATAAACCCAGACAAGGCCTGACAAGCTTTAAGGCCTGATATGGCTAATTATCATTAGAAAACTTGAGGTATGTTACCAGCACTTGGCAAAACCAAGTTGTCTGAGGGATGGGACTACAGAGCCATGGACAGGAAACAGACAAAGCCAGGAAGGCAGTTTTTCAAAACACTAGAAAAAAACAAACGTTCAGTCCAAGGCTAGATTCCAGATAATCTGCATGGATCAGAGACCAGCCTGCAAACCAGACAGAATCACAGAATCGTATAGGTTGGAAAAGAACTTTAAGATCATCAAGTCCAACTGTAAACCTAACACTACCAAGTCCACCACTACACCATGTCCCTAAGCACCTCATCCAAACATCTTTTAAATACCTCCAGGGATGGCAACTCAACCACTTCCCTGGGCAGCCTGTTCCAATGCTTGACAACCCTTTCAGTGAAGTAAAATTTCCTAATATCCAGTCTAAACCTCCCCTGGCACAACTCGAGGCCATTTCCTCTCGTCCTATCACTTGTTACCTGGGAGAAGAGACCGACCCCCACCTCTCTACAACCTCCTTTCAGGTAGTCGTAGAGAGCAAGAAGGTTTCCCAAGCCTCCTTTTCTCCAGGCTAAACAACCCCAGTTCCCTCAGCCGCTCCTCATAAGACTTCTGCTCTAGACCCTTCACCAGCTTCATTGCCCTTCTCTGGACACGCTCCAGCACCTCAATGTCTCTCTTGTAGTGAGGGGCCCAAAACTGAACACAGTATTTGAGGTGCGGCCTCACTAGTGCCGAGTACAGGGGCACAATCACTTCCCTAGTCCTGCTGGCCACGCTATTTTTGATACAAGCCAGGGTGCCATTGGCCTTCTTGGCCACCTGGGCACACTGCTGGCTCATATTCAGGCGGCTGTCAACCAACAGCCCCAGGTCATTCTCTGCTGGGCAGCTTTCCAGCCACTCTTCCCCAAGCCTGTAGCGTTGCATGGGGTTGCTGTGGTGCAAGTGCAGGACCTTACACTTAGCCTTGTTGAACCCCATACAATTGACCTTGGCCCATCGATGCAGCCTGTCCAGGTCCCTCTGTAGAGCCTTCCTCCCCTCAAGCAGATCAACACTCCCACACAACTTGGTGTCATCTGCAAACTTACTGAGGGTGCACTCAATCCCTTCATCCAGATCATTGATGAAGATATTAAACAGGACTGGCCCCACACAGAGCCTGGGGAACACCGCTTGTGACCGGCTGCCAACTGGATTTAACTCCATTTACCACCACTCTTTGGGCCCGGCCATCCAGCCAGTTCTTTACCCAGCGAAGAGCACACCCGTCCAAGCCATGAGCAGCCAGTTTCTCCAGGAGAATGCTGTGGGAAGAATGCTGTGTGTCAAAGGCTTTACTGAAGTCTAGGCAGACAACATCCACAGCCTTTCCCTCATCCACTAGGCGTGTCTCCTTGTCGCAGAAGGAGATCAGGTTGGTTAAGCAGGACCTTAAGTTGGTTAAGACAGGACACAGGGAAAGCCAGGGTGAGGTCTGGAACAAAATCACGAAGCTGAGTAGGAGCTGGAACAACCACTCAGGAACCAAGGACTATCACAGAAAAGGTGGAATTGGGCAGGGAAGTGGCCTGAGTAGTTTACAGCTCTCATGGAGCTTTTGTGCAGATCCCTGCTTCATGCCAGCTTAGTACTTACCAGTATTGGGCTTGAGGAGTTCAAAACCTTACCTCCTGCTTGACTGTAAATGCAGCTGCTGTCTCTCCATTCATTCACTTAAAGTAAAGGAAACAAGAGACAGACATTAAAATGGGTCTCCTATAAACAAACGGGCTTTTGCATGATCTCTGATGCATTCTTATTTTTCTGAATACTGCTGGAAGCATAAGCTTTCAATTTAAAAGATAAGGAAGGCACAGCAGTGAGCTAAGGGTATTTAGTCATAAATATAACCAAAGTAGGTAACATGCCTCCAAACTGGAAGAAGCAGCCAGGGCAGTATCTTTTACATATAGATCCCGTAATACATCTGACGTGGCAGCTCAAGCGCAGAAAGTCGAGACAGACAGAAACAATTCTTATAGTTCATCAGGAGTAACTTCTTTGATTTCATTTGCTTTAATCCTTCCTTATACTTTTGTAATGGAAGAAGTAAAGCCAGAAACCTCTCAAGGCAAAGTGGGAAAGAAACAATGCATGAGAGCACCTCTTTCTCCTAATTGGCAGACATACATATTATCTGATCTCACCTCACCACTAGGGAAGGGCCACAAGTCAAATCCTTCAAGGCAACATCAGAAGATCTAGTTGTGTTCCTGACAAGTGAGAAACATGAAACTAAGGATAAAAGATGGGTTGCTGGTCTCCACAGGACACCAGTACTGACAATGAAGAAAATATAATCCCAGCAACCATTAATTTTACTTCACCCTTTCAACTTGTACTGACATGTAGAGACAGAGAGAAGAACGTGATGCAAACACACAAAGGAAATTATCAGAGGAAAAAACAGCTGTAGGTAGACTTTATCCTAGAAAAGCCCATGCATTAATCAGTAATTATTTAATACTCCTAGTAAAGCTAGTAGAGATCCCTACATCTTATTTTATGATAAATGACTGTGTGAACTGTAACCAGAACTATCTGCAGTCCTTTTAGACCCACGAGAGGAAAAGGGGGAGGGAAGGGGGCTCCAGCACTTTCTAGGTGTTTTTTGCTTCCTCTGTAGTCACATTTTTCAAGACAAGACAGCTCTACTTGTTAGGCATAGAATGGCTTTGCCTCAAGGTTACAAGGTCTTCAAAAACCTAGTAATGAAGCTGACAACATCTAGAGAAGGACATGTCCAGTAACAGGAAAGCATTGTGAAATTCAGGCAAAGCCACCCAGTATTTAATGCATCTGCTCCTTAGAAATGATTGATTTAGATGGTGATTGAAAGAGAAAAGTATTTCTATTCAGAAAAGTATGTCCATTTCCTTGAAGGAGCAGTTATTAGTCTAAAGGTTAAAATATAATATTCTCTACTTGCTTTTGTAAAGCTCTAATTATTTTAAGTGAGAGTAAAAAAAACCCTGTACTACTCAAATAAGTAATTTTTTTTCATTCTGTAGATATCTAACAATACAAATAGGTTCACATTCACCTCTCCTGACCACTTTTACAAGCACTAAGACAGGTTTCTTGTCCTGATATTGCAAATGCTGCAGGAAGATGTTTATTTAATGCTGGACCATACTGTAGGTTTTCTAAAGCTTTATGCTTTTTTACTTCCCAAGACATTCACAAGCCTATGATGCACGCACCAGCAAGAAGAATAAGAATGAATCCCTAAATCCAAAGTAATCATTCAGGACTGAGTGGGCATTACTGTGTAAGAAGCTCAGACAATCGTGCATACAGAGAAGACAAGCTTTATTCCTACTCAGATTTCAGAAAGAACTCTGGAATTGCTGTTATGAGAGAAGTTATGAAGTGCATATTCCCACCTTCTACCTCTTTTGTGATAAAATTTGATTCCCTTAGCCCTATTTCATTGCTTTCTCCTATTAGGTAAGTGTAGTATTGCTTGTACCATATACACATACCCACAGATTAAAATGCACCAGTTTTAAATTGCATTCCTTCCCCACTGCAGATGTGAGAAAATTAACTCGTTCATGTGACCAGGGTAGGAATTAGGCTAAATGGAAGGGAGAAAGAAGTGCTCATCAAAATTCCTGCTGAAATGCAAAGAAATTTAAGCTGGCAATACAGCTCTGACAGCAAGAGAAGCCGCAGCGCCCTGTGCTGGTGTGAAGCGCTGCTGGCAGCAGGGACAGCAGCTCTGGCAGCGCTCCTGCGCCAGGGACGCCCGCAGGTATCTGGTGTATCCCTGGTGCCTGCTCAGGTGCTCATTTGAATCCAGGCAGCTAGTCCTTGAAATTAAATGCAAAGTCAAGAGACTACCTTCTAAGTGCTTTTCTGCATAATGAGGATATGATTGGACTTGTTTATTGCTCCAGCAGTTAAGAAATACCTCTGGTAATACCCATTTCCCAGAATTCCCAATCTCATTCCCCTCCCCAGCCAAAAAAACGTTTATGTTCTCTACTGTTTAACCATCATCCTGATCACAAACTTTTCCCACTGTGGATAGCAGCTACTACTATTTTAATACAGGCTGGAAGAAACTAGGTAAGCTTAGCAACAAGATTTTGCAAAGCGAGATGTGAACATTGCTTCCTAGATACGGTGCTGGGTGTGTATGAACAGCCATACCACTAGCTGAGATGGGATGCAGGCTGATGGGCTAGTGGGTTGATCAAGGATGGGATGACAAGAAAGACGTGTAGTTCAACAAGGGGAAGTACAGTGTCTTGCACCTGGGGAAGGAACAATCCCATGCACCAGTACCTGCTGGGATCCACCCAAATAAGGCTTTTCTACTAAAAATAAGTAAAGCTTTTCAAATGATGTGAGCATAAAAAGCGTTTGCTTCTCTGTTCTTTATATTGTGGAACAGCGTCTCCCCAATTCCATAAGTAGTAGGGGAAGGAGGATACAATTTCCTTTTGTTGTTCAGGAAGTGGGATCATTTCCTTTTTGGTGAGTTTTTTAATTTTTGGCACAAGCTGCCAGCATATATTTGTTGAGCTTCCTGGCATTCTGATCTTGTCTCTGGCACTAACACATGCTTAAAGCCTGTGGAAAGTGTTCTCCTATTCCTTAAATTTCATCCTCCTTCTCCTGTCTACGCTCAAATCTCAGTAGCTCTCACAAGAACTGGCTGCAGTACCACTTCTCTTGATGATACACAGTGAACTCTTCATCTCATTTTTCCTCAGCAACACATTTGCTAATTCTTCCTTGGCATTGCTTATAACCAGATGGTAACAGATATCAGGAGAACCCAATAGCCAATGATTTAAAACAGACACAGAGGAAGGACACAGGAAAGGTGACTTTTGCAGCGGTTTGCCAGCTACCAATTTTGACCCAGTATCATCTTGTTTCCTCCTCTCTTCCCTCTTGCGCCTGGAGCAAGGAGCAAGCTGCTGCTTTGCAGGCAATTTTCTGCTTAGATAGCTTTGGGTGAGGAAATATAAAGCAAAGGGATCACCAACAGATGCCAGTGTTAGTTACAGAAAGATTCCCAGCCTTACATTTTAGAACACATTACACATGCACAAACTCACTCCCCTTTCCCCCCTATAGTTAAAATAATGGGCCATCATTAATCCATTTAGGAAATGGATCCTCCATGAAGCCTCCTTCCACTCTTCCCCACTCAAATCCCTGCTGCTACCACCTAGAATAAACTCAAGGCCAGCACTCCATCTAGCCCCTCTCAGGAAAGCAACAGTCAAGATACTTTGGGGCTTCTAAATCCTCCAAGGCCAATTCAAATATATTGATATTGAAAGTCACACAACTTCTGCTATCTCAACTCTGACCATTCAAGCTGCTGTTCTCATCTCTTCTCACTAGTAAGAAAGGCTTTTTCAGCAAAATGGCCAGCTAATTTCAGCTTTTTGTATACATGGCATAAAAACATCTGTCTCACTGTCCTGTGGTTGTATTAGGTCCACAGGACTAACAGGGGAATCACTGAACTATTATTTCATTTTTGCATTACAAGAAAGAGATGATATCCTAATATTTTTAGGGAGCTGCTGTTGAGACCTATCTCTACTTATGTCAAGATTTAAACTGGGGAAAATACACATCAAAAGCTATGAAAAGTATGAGTGAAACATTCTGTTCTGATGATGCACTACCGTGATTTGTATCACTCACATTTGTAAGTGATAGTACAAAACTGGACACTAGGGTATAATTAATCTCACTGCCTGTTGAATAAAAATGTGCAACTTTCATGATGCCTTCTCAACAGTAGCCACAGTTTAAGATGGGAAGTTATCTATTACAGCTTTGATATTTGGCAACACGTATTTGGCATGCTGTATGTTTCGATGCAGGATTGTTTTATGCGGTTATTAACTAACACAGATGATCAATTGCTCACAAATATAGCAGAGCAATTACTTGACATTGTATCACCAACTGACTGCAGGTTTGCCTATATTTAAACCTTTTAGGAAAGTGACAATGAAAGAAGTGTGGCCTTTTCCTTGTGGCTTTCAAGCATGCAGAAGGTTGTTTCTGTTTTGACAGATACCGCTCACTTGCTAGTGTAAAGGTTTCTGTGAACACTGTGCCTTCTTAAAATTATTCAGGAGCAAAACTATTTGTTGATCATCTTGCAAAGAAGTGAGAGCTCCTTCTAAAAAACACTGGAGAAGGTTTAAACTCTCACCAAGCTGGGAATGTAGGACCACCTGTTAAACAGTACAGCAGAAATGTTTGCCAGTTTTCCCACAAGGGGAAATTTCCCTTGCATTTGCAGCATTTCCACTACTCTGGAATATTAAGCTTTGAAGTGAAAGCTAGAATACAAGCTAAAAAATCGGAGGTTTGTTTTTTAAAGGGAGAAAGGATGCTCTGCTCACTCCATCACACAGGCTGCTCCACAGAGAGGAAAGGAAGAGGTCCCTTCCATAAAACAGCTAGCCTCTAGATGCGGCTAGATCACAGCGGTCAGGAAAGGATTCCAGCACTGTCCTCCAACCCTTGGACCACACTGTACAGGTGGCAAAAAGTTTAGCTGAAAGGAGGCAGAAAGAGAGAATTCAGAGCTAAAGTCAAATTGGCAGTGGAAATGCACCACTCAGGTGCATCGCCATGGATTGGATGATTGCAAACTCTGAAGAAGGCAGGACTGGGCTGCCGCGGGTATCAGTACAAGCCACAGGCTACAGACTGGCTGCTGTGCCCCACAGCACATGGCTCGCGTAAGACTGCGGTGCACGTAGACGGCTGTAGCTGTGTGTAAATTACATGCTATTCATGTCACCTCTGAATTTGGCTCATGCTGCTTTTTCCCTTTAACACAAATTGGCTTCTACATATGGCAATTAAAACTAACCTGACAAGTGGGAAAACACCTGTATAAACCTCTCATTATCCTGGCATCCCCCCCTACTCATACTACATTTTAAGAATTCAGTATTGCCTGAGGTGGACATTTTTTCTGATGTTCTACAGCTAATAACTTCCACCAGATGAGCTGCTGCTTTCCCTAATCTCAAAGTTTCAACATTACCAAATCCCGATTAGCTTTGTGGATCAACCAGGTTCCAGGCCTAACAGCCAAGACGTATTTTACTTAAAGCTCTATTCACAGTTGACTGGGAAATACCTGTTATGATTTATAGTCACTGGCAGATCTGCTTCAGATAGCTCCTCGGAAGTAATTACCTGTTGTGCTTTGTGGATGCCATATGTAATATATTCCAAAACCCTAAACTGCATAGAATTTACGGATTTCTTAAGTTTTTTATTCAAACTCAAGACTCTGATCACATTCATCAAGAGGATCACAGGCCTGGAAACAGTTTCCAAAGAACTGCAGCTGGTTTATGATGCAAAGGTAGTGCCTTCACTCTGCTTTGCTGAAAGCATAAAACAATTTGGATTTGGAACATGTTTTGCTTTGGCAATTTGAGACTGCTTAATCCTGAAACTAACAAAATTCACATCAACTAACAGATATTTGCCTGAGATTTGAAGAGAAACTAAGCTTCACAAATCCTACTACCAAGGCAAATTCCTTATAACGAAACCGAATCTGTTCTATGTATAGGATGCAGTTATAAGGACTGAGAAATACAACATTCTTATACAACCCCTACTCCATTCTGCTAGAGGTCAGTAATATTTTGAGCAGGCAGGAGACTGCATACATACAGAAAAGGACAGAGAGACTATTTGGGTTAAGCCCAAAACTGAAGCCACAAGACTGGGTTTTATTCTCAGGTCTGCCAGTAATTCATTAGTGACCTTGAAGAATACTCCCATACTTTTCAAAATAGAACAAATAAAATTCTGAATCATTAACAGGCTTGCTGAATTCATTAAAATTAGTAAACTGCTTTAGGGTTCAGAAATTCTGAAGTTTGCTTCCAGCAATAACCTTAATGGTGGTAGTAAAATAAAGCCTGTTTAATCCAGAAATCTGCTCCCTAACAGTGATGGAGATAACCACAGTGAAACGAACATAAGACTTAGTGGCAGAATAAATGTGCTGATTTTTTTTTTTTAAGTTATTGCCCTGGATAAAGAAAGACAAAATAAAAAGATACGGAAGAGATTTGAAGAAAGGAACAAGATACCACAAAGAGGGCATTAATGTTTCAAACTCTTCAGGTTTGCAAAAGGACTTGCAAGCCTCATGAGAAAGTCTGAAAAATATCTCCAGAAATCAGGTCACACTTTTTTCAAACACTTTGTCTATAAATCAGGTAGATCACTTTCGTAATTATGCATACTTGTATTACTATATGCCAAAACTTCATGCTGCTTGCTCTTTTGAGCCTTGAGAGCACTTTCTGCCTCACCTTCCCAGACCAGCAGTGATCTCCATATTGGGACTGAGGAAGGAAGCAAGTGATTATGTGCGATAATCAAGTAGGGAAAAAGCTCTAGTCTCATTAGTTCTTGAAAATATCCCATATCCAGGTCTGCTATGGTTTGCTGTTTACTCTTACTCTTTACGGTCTCCGACAGCACCCCACTTATACCCTGGGGCGGCTCTGAGCTGTGGTCATAACTGGTCACGATCTAGAAGCTTCTCCGAGCCAAGGCGCCTCCCTGGCTGTGGACCCCGTCTGGTGACGAAGGGGTCCCGCCTCTCCTGCTCCCCTGCCGAGGTGTGGACGTGCCTGGGGCACGGCAGAGCACAAAAGGCGCGAAAAGCCGGTGCCAAACGCCCCGATCTTTATCGGGGGGGAGGGGGGGGGGAGAGGGTGAAGCGTACCTGTCACAACAGCTTCCAAGAGATCCATACGAATTTCAGAAATCTGTCTCCTGGGTGATCCTAAGACAGTTGGCTCTGCTGTCGTGGTTTAACCCCCGTCGGCGACTAAGCACCGCACAGCTGCTTGCTCACCCTCCCTCCCCAGCCGGTGGGATGGGGGAGAGAATCGGAAAAAAAACCCGTGAAACCCGTGGGTTGAGATAAAGACAGTTTAATAGGGCAGCAGAGGAAGAGAAAAAACATAATAATAAATAATGAAGAAGAAGAATGTACAAAACAAGTGATGCACAATGCAACCGCTCGCCACCCGCCAACTGATGCCCAGCCCGTCCCCGAGCAGCAATCGCTGCCCCCCGGCCAGCTCACCCCAGTTTCTATACTGAGCATGACGCCATATGGTATGGAATAGCCCTTTGGCCAGTTGGGGTCAGCTGTCCTGGCTGTGCCCCCTCCCAGCTTCTTGTGCGCCCGGCAGAGCATGGGAAGCTGAAAAGTCCTTGACCAGTGTAAGCATTACTTCGCAACAACTAAAACATCAGTGTGTTATCAACATTATTCTCATCCTAAATCCAAAACACAGCACTATACCAGCTACTAGGAAGAAAATTAACTCTATCCCAGCCGAAACCAGGACACTCTTCAAGACCTGAAGACATTCAAAATCGTCCCTGTTAGAGAACAAAGGGAAGGGCGGGGGGAAGGAAAATTGCAGTGCACGATGTTTCCTTTTTTAGTAGCCAAAATGATGCATGAGCCACAAGCGAGTGTATTATTAATCTCACTACAGTGAGAAGAAAAATAATCATAAAGAACAAATTTATTCATTATTTGTGGTTTGACAGTTTCTTCATTATACTGAGATGAAACACCATGTGAAATTAGCAACACTAGAAATTCAAACACTGGTGTACAACCTTGGAACAGAGTCTGCGCAACAGAAACAAGCACCGATTCCCCAGAACAAATCTCCCACCGCCAAGGCCCCTATTAACCTTGACATGTTCAAGTATGCAGCTGGGCAAAGGGCAGCTACTCCAGTGTGTACAGGTCTAAGAAGAGTCCAATGTTTTCACATCAACGTTTTGTCCTTTTGCTTTGCCATTTGACCTGCTTTCCTTTATTAATTTCCTTTTTTATTTTTTAATAAAATCTGCAAGTTATGCATTCCTGGAGAAAGATGGACATTTCAAATGTCGTATTTCTAAAGACAGGTTTCTTGTCCTGCTAGTGAAGGAGAAGACTTCGGAGAGGTTACATTAGATGTCTGGAAACAAGAAGACAAATCAAAACCTCAAAATTTTTGTCATTTTTTGATCTTGGTATTCATTCCATTTAAGAGAATCTGCATCCTCATCTTAAATACCTGAAGCGGCTAGTAACCGCTTTGAGTTTGACTTGGTCCAAAAAATGTAAAGCAAATTCCATCAAGTTTTACATAACAGAAACAATATACAAACTTCCGTAACCTACTCTCATTTCACTTGCATCTTTTAATCCAAATTCACTTCTGGGAAGTGATAACAGTATCAGCTGTAAAGTTTGGATTCAGATCCATTTTTTCCCCTAACACTCCGACCCAGGTTTCCAGTGAAGACTGCTACAGAAATAAGAGCTATCCACAAAACAGCTCTAGATCCCGATGGCTTTAGCCAAGTGCTTTTCAAAACCTATCTGCTTAGGAATACATACCTCATACTTATGAATCCTCAGGAGGCATTAGTGAGTGTCATCACACCTTCTCCCTTCAGACAGTTGAAATATTCTCCTTTGTACCATCCTGTCCATAAGGAACTTTTTTTTTTTTTAATTGTTTCAATTTACAGGTACATCAACTTCATCTGATCCTGTTTTGCCTATCTGAAAGTGAAGGATAGTGGGAAAGGCTAGGCAAAGTGCAGGAAAAAAGCAGCATGATTACAATTCCCAACAAATCCTGGCCTAAAATCCTGAGGAGAAGGATGCAACAGTGTGGTGAGTTAACCCTAGCCAACAGCCAAACACCCATCCTGCCTCTGCTCACTCCCCTCTCCTGTGGGACAAGGATTTTTAAAAAAAAAAAAAAATCAAAGGGAGGCAAAGAGCTCATGGATAGAGATATTGACAGTTTAATAAGAAAATCGAAAACTGTGTACAAGCAAAGCAAAAAAGAGGTATTCACATCTTGCCATCGGCAGGCAGGCAGATGTTCAGCCATGTCCTGGGAAGCAATGCCTCTCCACATGTAACAGTTGCTTGGGAAGAAAAATGCCATAACCACAAACGTTCCCCCTTCCTCCTCTTTTCCCTGAGTGTTTACTGCTGAGCACAACATCATACAGTATAGAATATGCCTTTGGTCAGTTGAGGTCACTGTCCCAACTGTGTCCCCTCCCAACCTCTTGCCCACTGCTAGCCTACTCATGGGGGAAGCCTTGACACTGTGCAAGCAGTGTTCAGCAGTAGCCAAAACACCAGTGTTACCAACGCTGTTTTAGCTACAAACACAAAGCACAGCACCATATGAGCTGCTGTGAAGAAAGTTAACTTCATAACTTCATCCCAGCCAGACCCAGTGCAAATATACATACAATGGAAGTGTCTAAACCCAGTCTAGGGTACTTCACCCTAGAAAGAGTTATTTTTCTTTGCTTTTAGGACTGCACCTCATGCATTTAGCTGCAGCCTTCCATGGTTGTAGGACACCTAAGAAAAAATGCAGAAAGACAGAACTTTATTTTCCAACACTTATCTGCAGAGTAAGTACTAGAGAACATGTACAGGATGATTTCATGAAATGAAAAGGAAGAAGCAGGACAACCTTTCATTCTTGCAGATTATTCTTAAACACTTCCATTGCTTGGGAATCCTCACTCTCATGTCACTTCTCACCCAGCCTACCTCCTTACAATCACAACAGCCCAACCAAGTTAAGGTTGTTTCTCCCATGCTCTGTACCATCTTTTTTCCTTTAATTTTCAGCCTCAGCTGGAAATGCTCCCCACCAGTGGTTCTGCTGCCAGTCTTATGCCTGATTGCTTTAATTAAAAGGCCAGAAGGGATGATTTAAGAGTCTCATCATCAGGCTTGACATAATTAGACTCCTGGACTCACTGTCAAATGCTCACAGGGCTGCCTCAACCTTTCATCCTTCTAAGGCAGCTGTAGGCAGTACTATACAACATGCTTTGCAGCAAGAACCATTTCTGAAAAATGCTTTAGAAGAAAGGTTTCATCTTCTTTCTTGAGACATAAAAGATCCCCCTGGCACTTTTTCATAGAGTCCAGATTTGTGTTTATAACCTCAGCCAAAGCAGCCCTAACATCTATGCCAGAAGTAGCTTTATTTTAGTAATGCCAAGTGTATGAAGTTGAAAATTGCCTAGTGATCCTCTGGAACAGAACACAGTATGTAAATAGCTTCACTATTTATATCCTGTATAGGGCTAGTTTTAAACTGAAATGAGAAAATTAAAGGGGAAAAAGAGGTCATTGCACTCTCAGATATTCTCCAGCACTTGTCAGCATCAACTAAGCAAAAAAGATCAAAGCATCAGAAACAGAACAGGATTGTTTTCAAGGTGTCTCAGATCCCACTACACTGAGTTGACAACAGGGTGTGCACCACTGAGGTTTGCCAAACAGAGCCAGAAGTGATCCACTGCAGTCATTGATAAGGCTCTAGTCTCCTAATTACTACATTTTCTCTGACTTTGTTCTTGGAGATTAGGTTCTAGCTTTTTCTGAAATTTAAGTGCTGCTTTACATGCATTGCTTTCACAAATTAGAGGACACTGGGACATCATCTTAATTGTTAAAGATTCTTGCCTTTTGTATAAAGGTAATATTACTACAAACACAAACAAGCAGCTAAAATGTTAGTTTCTGGAAGACCAAGTTAAATAGGACATACACATTACTGAAATCTCACAGCTGGGGCCTTGTAGGTAGAACCTAAACAGATGTAGCCAGCTTAAACACGGCACATAGTAGTTTAAGTAGCAGTTACTATAAAGGATGTATTTTCACCGCTGCTGAGGTGCAAGCCTTAAAACTAAGCTTTTCTGCACTCCCTATTTCCATAAGTGTTGTTGTACTGCCATCAAGTGGGGAACACACAGAGGAGGAAGGATAAAGATAGTCATGAAGATGTATGCTACCATGAGCAAGAGAAATGGAATTCTGAATTCCCGATTTCAATAGTCACATTTTAGGAGCCAATTCCAAAGTAACATGCAAGTACCTGGATAACTGCCATATCATTTCTACACAATACAGAAACAAGACCAGGAGACTTGGACTGAGTATCAGCAAGAGGTATGCGACAGGCACCAAAGGCTTGTGGCCATAACACAAATTAAGCCAGGTGAATAGATACGGACATAGTAATCTGAATTATCTGAAGGCCCATACGCACAGAAACATTTTCCAGGGGAAAGAGGAGTTTAAGGTCAGCAATTAAGTCACTAGCTGGGAATTATTCTAAAAAATTGCTCAGAAGTGCACAGTGCCCAAAAGGCACATGCAACTCTATGGGTGTATCCCTCCTTCCCTTCTTTGGATTGGTCTAGTTTTACAGTCAAATGCACTTAACTGAAGGGCAAATTCTGTCCAGTTTTAGTCAACTAAACAAGTTAGTGCCTTACCTTGTGCCACTAGCTTTAGTTAACTTGGGAATGCAGTGCCCATTCCAACTTAGAACGTGTAAAAGGGTTTTATTTACCCCATCTTCCCTTTGTGAAGCCCAAAGCCTGTAGGGTCCAGAGAGGAATGTCTGTCCCTCTTTAAGAGGGTCACAGGTGCCACAACTGGAACTGCTGCTGAGTTCTTTTCTCTGCAATGTCCTGCCCCAAGACAGATGGTGCAAACAGCTCTGCGTGGCTGACTCTGAAGAGGCAGGAGAAGGGATATTCCTGGGTCGACAAAGAGGTCCTCTCACTTCAGTGAGAGACAGCTTCCAAACACGACAAGAAAGTGTTCTGAGGTTTTGAGGTTTTTTTAATATAAAATGTATTCCCTCGGTTGCCTTTAACCAATGAATTTCAGGCAGGGACTTTAGATAAATGGCATGGAAATATGACTGATGTATCCATTAAAAAGCATGTCACCACCAAATGGTATTATCTCTCTTTTATGAGTCTAAATGTGTTTTGTATGTTGCTGAGTGTGCTTCCATTAACTCTCAGGCACAAAGGAACATGTTTGCAGTTGGCAGCAGGTTGTAGACAGTATGTGAAACCAGAAACTGGCAGAAATGCAGCTGAGGGCTGCCATTCTCAGCAACAGGCACTAACTGGCTGGATAGCAAACCTCTGCCTCTTACAGTCCATGTTGAAGACCAAGGTTCATCCTTTGCACATACATCCTAGGAAGGCACAGTGGAGTTTAAGAGGTCAATGCTTTCAGAATGACTAATTTGTTATTGTAAAAAGGGCATGATTCAGTTACCATTAGTGTATTCCATACACTAATATGTGTATTCCATACACATATGGAGCTGCCAATCTGAATCAAGGCATTCTTCCCCTCTGGACCATGTCAAAGTTGAGATGCAGGTATCTCTGGATCTACGCCCATGGCAATAACCACACATATGTGGTTCTCCGAGTAGGTTATGGGCAGTGCTTGATCACAGCCTTCAAAGAGGAAGGGACAGATTCACTCTCCATGATCCTGTTTTGGGTACAAGAGCTCATTGAATTAACATGAGATCTTCTGAACCATTTTTCTGTGATTCTAGGAAACTAACAAGTGACAGACCAGAGGGCGTGCATCTCCTTTGCTATTTGGAGGACAAAGTGATGACCTACTCTGGCTAAATACTTAAGATGATACAGAGGAAACTATACAGAAAACCACAGATATGCCACAAATTTTGAGTAACATCCTTTCTTTGACAGACCATCAAGCACTTCAAATAGTAGGGCCCACCTAACTTGGCTAATTCTCTATTAAATTGGTCAGAGAACTGATACGCATAGTCAGGATTTGTCCCTATCATTATTTGTCCCATAAATTCTATTGATTTATAATCCAGTTGTGAGTTTGGTCCTAGGTACCTCAGAGATCAACTGCTTTTTCTTTTTCTCTTTTTTTTTTTTTTAAACATGTGATTCTGCAGCAGCTGAAATCCACAGACTCTCCCAGAAGAGTATCTTTTCATTTAACAGGAGAGGTGGCTGACAGGCAAAAATTCACACTACAGTAGGTAAGGGAAATGGGGAATTTTCAGAAAATTGCAATTACCTCCTCAGGAACACTGTACAGGCTATCTGCTTGAACCGGATAACAATGCATAAGCTGAGGAAAAGGCCAGTAAGAACTGCCTGAGTAAGAGGGAGGTGTAGGGACAGACTAGTGATGAGGAGATAACAATGCTGTGACTGTCAGCATCTTTTGCTGTTTGCCTGTGACTTTAATTAGAAACAGCTAAAAGACCTACATTTAGGACAGTGAAAAAGGTAACTGAGCAAAGCCAAATGTCTCATCAACAGACACTTCAAGAAGAATCATAAATGCAGCTGAAGCAAAAATGGAGGCAGATGCACCACTGGGACAGAAAAGACCAAAATATGATGAAGCTGTACTTCAGAATCTAGAGGGAGACAGACAGACAGAATGCGTTTACTCAAGTCAAACATGTCATATCTCCAACTGTGTGAGACTGCTGGTCCAAAAAAAGAAAAAAAAAAATCAGTAAATCTACTTTCTTGGTGATGTTATTTTCTCCGTAATGGCTTACATAAAAAAGTCCCAAAGGAGGACAGGAGGGTAGGCAGATGGATGAATGGATAACTTTACCCTGCAATTCCACTGTGGAGTGTGATGGATGTTTAAGTGTTCCCAGTCACACTGACAGAAAAAAGTGAGGAAGAGTCTTGCCTCTTAACTGCAAATGCTCAGGAAATTTGGGAAGGGAGGATACCATTACTCAATGGGAATGAAACAGTGACAGTGCAACAAATACTGCCTACACATTCTAGCCTCTCAAAACAGCTGACAGTCCATTGCTTAGGAACTTCATAGCCTGGGAAACAGAAACTGGCCAGAGGAAAAATGCCAGGTGTCAACCAAGATCCAGACCTTGTATTACTATCCAGACTTATACCAAATCAGCCTGCTTCTGAATTTCAGCGAGCTCCTATACTTACCAAGTTAAATCCAAGTAACCTTAAATTTTCTGTTTAGGGAGCAGAAAATCCAAAATCCAGATCTGGATCGAAAGCATGGACAAATACTCCTGGAAACATCACCTGTTCTTCCAAGAATTTCCAACTGAGTAGAATTCATTTACTTACCAATGAATTCCTGCAGTGAAAGCTCCTTCTGTCCCTGCAGCACAATGAATGAACAAATGGATGGATGAACCTTCAGGTCTTTTGTTTTTAAGTGCCCCTTGCCCCTAAACTATTTGCAGTCTCTGACATCTGTGATTCTTTAAGCAGGGCATCCCACCATAGCCCTTTGGACAGACTTCATACTCTGAAAACCTTCAGCCAGGGACTAAAGGTAACAGCAACGTAAAGTCTTCTGATCCTCACTTTTAATACAAGAATGTATGCTAGTGATAAAAAGCACTGACAAACCATCCGTAATTCCACTGTTAAATTAACTGGGCGCTTACAACCAAGCTGAAACAATTTCCAGCTATTTTATGCTACTCATTTAACTTCAAATATTTCAGCCTTAAGATTTGTTATAAAGAGAAAGTACTAAAGGCAGAGAGTCACTAAGTAAAGTTTCTTCCAGTTCTCCACCCACCAGATGGTTATTATTCTTAATAATGCATACAGAGGCAGAAAGCACTTCTCTTCCCACTACTTGTTACAGCATGCAGCCTTTTGGACTTTCCATTATAACCTGTCCTCTATCACGAATCTACCATGTTTCTACATACCAGGTTCCTCCTCCACCCACCTGGGCATCAGCAGTGCTTTTAAAATGGAACCAAATTAATTTCCAGGGAGCTTGCTGTAGTTGGATTTTATTCTTGTGCTGTCTCACAAATCCAGAGCTATTTTAGGAGTCTATTAAACGTTTCTCTACAGGAAGTAAGGTGCTTCAAATGAAAGGAAGATATAAATAACAGGTACTGTATTTCATTCTTACTCTTTGTTACACAGTCTTCATTTGGGAACATGGTGTTGTTGCACAAGGCACACAAGATGATTAAATAAGGATTCAACAATACAGTGGAACATTATGAGCAAGCCTCACAATATAAAAAGCCTCATCAGTTGGTGTCAAACTTCCTTGTTACTGGCCAGTGGCTGCACAGCTCATTTCTCATATTATGAGACTGTTGCAAAAGAGCATCTGATAGTCAGGTTGTATCGTGTCACCACAAGATCCTGCCTAGCGACTGTGCCAGAAGACCACAATCGATGTTGTCATGCAACACTGTGACATCTTACAGGGACACTCCTGAATCATCATTGCTTGATAACAGCACGTTTCTGTCGTAACAGCATATAATCTCTGGGCTGCAGCACACGGGATCGTTAACATCCAACATGTATTCAGAATCTGCAGGGTATGGTGAGAGATGCCAAAAGCAAGCAGGTTTCACATCATCTGATTTTGGGTGCCTAAATTGGAAGGTTAATCACCTCATACCATCCAGAGAGATCAATATGAGCAGTCATAAGACAATTTATAGCTACAGCTTAAAAGACATTGTTCTTAGCTGCCTCCTGAAATAACCCATTTCTGCCACTAGGGAACCTGGGGACACTAGTCTAAGATAAATGTCCGCATTTAGGTGTCCAGTGTTTGACACAGACTGCAATGATTCAAATAATTGTTTGCAAGACTATAATGCATAGGGCACAAGAGGACACACTGAACTGAAAGAACCAGAAGTAGTGAGCAAATCCTTGGCAGATACAAGTTAACATAAATCTGCTTACATCAGTGGAGCTTTGCTAGTTTCAACTTGTCAAAGAACCACAGTGAAACTACTTTGCTGCCGCATTCACTTCCTGTTACAAACAGGCAGCCAGTCTCCCAGTAAGGGTATATTCAAAAAGTGATGGAAAACTGTAACACATAAATGCAAAAAAACAAAGATCAGTTGGTGCTACAGTTGTTGGTATAACGTTTCCTTCATTTTGACAGCCTCCCTTCACAAGCCAAATGCTAACAAAGCAAAGTGATTTCTTACAAAATGCATTTATAACGGTGTAGACATGCATCTCACTGACCTCACTGAATGCCTGACTACATTATCACCTTTTTAGTCCTGCTGCTAAAAGGAACTGCATCATGTTTACATGTCTAAAAAAGCATATCAAACCAAGTTTTTTAAACCAAGTAGAAGAATTTCTTTGCAGTATTCTTGAAATACACTGTGCTCCTCTTTCCTTTGAGCTGCAATTGAGAATTATCAAGATCTCCCATAAGGCTACATGAAAAAGATGAACAGCAAGCAAACCAAGCCAAGTGCTTCCCCAGCTCTGCCAAGAATTAAACACACAGCTCCATCAGCAGGAGGGCTTGCTTTAGTAACAAAATCTGTCTCAGCCTGTACCTAAAAGGTTTTCTAAGGCTGCAGATTAAAGTTTAAAGGCCACTAGAAAAGCCTCAAGACAGGGAGAGGTCCTATAGGAAAAATGCTGTATAGAATTTCCAGAAAGAAAAAGGTAATTATTACTTTTAGTAACAACAGTAATAGCAGCAATAATCCCTATTTTTAACGACTTTTTCCCTAGAGATCTCAGCATGCTTTATAAGTTATATAAGCACCGGTGTGCAGTTCACTTAATATTGAAATTCAGCCATCTCTGAGCACAACTGCAAAAGACAGTATTAAATTACATTTCAGTATGACAAAAAATGCTATATTAATTTGAAATCACAAGGGAAGTTTCACAAGACATTTGGAGAAAACACCTGGGCTACAAAACACTCCCTGGAAAAGTGCCATGGACTATTTAACAAACTGAAATGGTCACGATTTCTTGCATGTCAAATGGAAGAAGAAGGCGGCACTTCATCCCCTTCCCCTTGCCAGCACCACACTGAAACAAACTGGGGAGGCAGTTCATCAGTGACTAAAAGGGAAAAGCCCAAGTACTGTATGGGAGTAGCAGCTGTTTAGAAGGTATGCAAAATGCACAGGCACTATTTGCCCTGGAAATGGATTTATCAGGAGAAGGATGGTGCAGTCTGTTAGTTCTGTTCTGCATTGCATACATGCAAGCATGGGCTGACACATACTCACAGCCAATACATCTGACTGATAATGTAATATTAGCCTGATTTGTCTTAGCACAGTATTAAAATTAAGACAAAGGTGCAGTATGATGAACAAAACTATAGCAACATGACAGATTTCTGAAGGAAAGTAGTCTGATTTGACAAGAGTGTGCGACCTGAAGATAAATGCTAGCTCGGTTTACATCTGTCCTACAGCAACTCTGCTTATTATTTAGTGACAGGGAAGAAGGAGGCTGAGCATTTCACATTCTTCCCTTTTCATTAATAAGCACAGTAAGTCAAGGCTTCCATTGTACAAAGCAAGCTGGAATACTGTTAGCCCTACCCCAACCTAACACATGGAGCTCCTGCGATGTGTCACATACAAACACTGCTACTCTTTCTGCTCAGCTTTTTCATCACCCATCGTTCACTCTCGTCACTGAACTCCACCAAGCATGTGGTATTTCTCAAATGGAGATCAAGTGCTTATGCTCAGAAAGTATCATACAGTAAATAAAAAATTGCAACTGGAAGTAAACAAAGTTAAGACAGACATTAAAAAAATCCTATGTTTCTTTTTAAATCAGCCTTATGTTCTCCCCAGACCAGAAACACTAGTCTTGAACATCTAGGCTTGGAAATACTACAAAAGCTATCTCTTTGCAACTCCTGTCATCTTGGATGTAACTGAATTTTAGGGCTAAACAACACCCCCCCCCCCCAAAAAAAAAAAAAAGGAAAAGCACATCAGAAACATACTTGGACTCATTCATCAGTCCCAGAGCTGATAATCTAGTACCACCCCACCATGATTAAAACATGCTTCATTTACTTTAATATAAAATAGCTAAAGCCAGCAAGACAGAATTGTCTTTTCCTTTTAACCTGCCTTGATGGCTCAAGTGGCCTCTGATTATATGAGGCTTACAAGTCATCTGAACACATTAGTATGCAACTATTTAATAACACTACAGTGATTAAGTGTCTGAAGTTATCTTAACCAGTTCAGTGAATGTCTTACGCAAAGTGAGCTAAATTAACAGTGGAGGCACAATGGCTCTGATTATGGCAAGAGTATTACAGCCATTTCTTTTAATAGTAATCTCCTGTCAAACTGATGCCCACAAATATTATAGAATTGTTTATCACTGAAAAGTGGCCGCATTGTTGTCATTCCCAGAAGACTTGCCAGCAAAAGGAATGGACCACGGAGACTTAAACTGCCCGTTAATGCTCATAAAGGGTCATCTTAGAAGGTGAAACCCTGCCAGCGCACTGGAAGGAAATTTTTGTTCCACTGCTGCAGAAAAGACAGCAAATAGCTCATTTTATTAGGTTCAGAAACTTAGCAAGGAACAAAAGCCACAACTTTTAGTAGCTTGGGAAGTTCACAGTGAACATGAGGAAAAGCTTCTTCACCAGAAGGTTAGTGTAGCATTGGAAGAGGTAATCCAGAAAGATGGTGGAATCTCCAAGCTACATCTAGAGAAAACCACAGCTGACCTGGTCTGTCAGTACCAACAATCCTACTCCCAATGGGATGTTGGGTGAGATTAAGCTCAGAGGCCCCTTCCAACCAACTTTTCTAAGATTCTGTGATCTTGTGTGCAGACACTAACCAAGCCAAAAACTAACTGCTATGAGAAATGGTTGTAACAGCTACTGATATGGCAGTAAGGCCATATGCCTGGACAACTCTCAGGTAAAGACTCACGAAAGATCTTGTGCAGATGCTTTCAGCAGCAGCTGTTTTCTCCAGAGGATGATTATGGCATTGCTTTCCACCTATCAGAAAATAGGTGAAGTATTGAGGCATACCAGCCATCTCCTCCTTTAGCCTTTTCCCTGAGAAGCACTGTTTTGCCTATCAGACATGCCTTTGCTGAAACATGAAGATGTTCCACATGTTCACATTAGAGGGAAAGTCTGGCACGCTTAATTTCCTCCAGAAGAGCTGGCATCAGTGTGTAGCTGGTAACAAATGCACAAAGAATCTTAGTAGACAAGGGGAGTTCGGTAGAAGAAAAGTACTTTCTTCTTTTTCTATTACGGTCTTCATGGTTTAACTTCGAAAAAAAATCTCTGCTTCAAAAGCCTTTCATGCATATGAATGCGATTTTTAGCTTGTCTTTCAACTTCACTGTTACAAAAACTTGTTAGAAAAAAAGTAAGTGGAAGGAATAGCTACCTAAGGGTAAATGAAATATACAAACTGACAAACCTTTCTTCAAGGAGTGTGTGGTTGCATCCTTCCGCCCCACTGATACAGAACATCTTCCTTCACATCTTTTAAAAATTGTGTGCATGCACACACAAGCGCGCATATGCCAGTAAACACACTTCCATCTCAAGCCTTCTTGTAGTCACTGGTGTAATTTGCTCTGCTGGCTAAGCATAGTTTTAATTAGCTGATGAAGTTCCCAAGACACAAACTTTTATTTTTACTTTTTTTTTTTTTTTTAAAGTTGTGGCCACCAGAGCTTACAGAGAATCTTAAGAAAAAAAAAGAGAGCTATGGGTGGTATCCAGCGGGTTGCCTTTGACTGCAAAACTTTTGCTCAATCTTTTACACCTTACATCCTTCTCATTTCAGTAGTAGAAGAAAGAATTGAGAAATACAGCTATTGCTGTGACTACAGTGGAGAGCTTTTGCATCAAGCTAGCTCTCAGATAGAGTCCTACTGTAAAAACAGCATTCAGAAATTCATAAATCTCCAAAATATATGTTCTGTAGTCCAGGGATGGAGAGGGTTAAAACAGTGAGCCCTGAATTCTTACGATCCGCTGCACAAAAAGGATTTCCTTTGGCCCATGTGCACCAAATTAAAAGGGAAGTTATTGAAATTACCAATAGATCATATGTGGCAAACAAAGTGAGGCCTTGCTCCCACATGAAGCATTTTATTCTTCCCCATAATGAAAAGTGCTCCAGCACTTTCTCCAGCCAGTTTGATCCATTTGGGTTTTTTTTTCCTCCTAGCTCCTCCTAATACCTCCCTCCTTGTTACTTCAGTTTCATCTTCCTCCCTCCAAAACATGGCTTTATGTTTTGCCTCGCGCTCTTCCCTCGAGATATTTAGGATGTTGCCACTAGACAAAGTCTTGACCGCAAACTCAATCAAACCAGCATGCTTCCCCAGATCTTCACAGCTTTTAACACCTGCAGGGTTCATTTAGCATGATTTCTTTCCATTTTAACACAGCTTTCTAGGAATTATATTTAAGTATGCTCTTTAGCAAGATAACATTAAAATGTTAAAACTTTAGAAGTGAGGGCAAGTCCACCACATTCTCTAGTGAACTGTCTGAAACTATCTTCACTTAAATATTGCATCTTTTTTAGAGTAAACTTGCCTATTTCATTGTGCTGTTGCAAAGAAGACTGAAAATTCGCCCTACTAGGGCATCTTGTTTTCGTCTAGAGTTACCTGTATATATTAAGTCAACTTTCAGGCTCTCAAGAGAGAGGTGGAATACATGAATGTATTCAAATTCATTTCCAGCTAAGGATCATTTTTATGCCCTTCTCTGAAGCTTCTCTAATGTTTCCATGTCTGTCTTGGAGTAGAAGGCCCAAAGCTGGACATAGGAATGTAGAAATCTTACCAGTGTTGCATGCAGAGGCAAGATTATATCTGTATGTTTACCTGCTATTCCCCTTGTCGGAGTCCCAGTGTTCATAGCAGAAACTTTTTGCACACCACTTTAGTAAAAACCAGTATTGAGATAGTTACTCACTTTAATAATTCTTGCTCTAAGTTACTCCTTTTCAGGAGTTTCTTGGAAAGTTTGTTTAGGTATAGCCAGCTTTCTCTACTCCTACGTGTACTATGTTGTATTTATCTATAGAAAATGTTCAACTGTGATGATTTAGATAATTCAGATTACTCTGTAATAATGCAATAGTATAATCACATTATTTGCTAGTAAATAATTTAAATAACATTTCAGAACACTGCTAAAATGCTGAATAATATAAAAGCAAACAGATTCCTGAGGGACCTTGTCAGAAACAGACACCCTGCTTTCTCCCCAGCAGCAACTTTTTTAGATCTGCCATGAAGACAGACTTTAATCCATCTAATATATAACCTCTTAGAGCCAAGTTTCATTGGTTCCCCCCCCAGTCAAGATGTTAGAGTGATAAGACAAATGCCTTTGAGAAATTCAAGTACACTACATTCATTCTGCTCTCTTTATCAGCCAGATCTATGATCTTGTCAAGTGATGACAGTTTTGTTTGACAGGACACATTTCCATAAAACCATCTTGACTGACAATAATATGCTTGTCGTCTCTAACCTTTTGTTGATGGCATCCAAACTGTTCTGCTCTGTTGCCAAGACTTAAGCGAAAGCAGCTATTCTCTTGGGTGTTGGATAGTCCCTTAGAATACTTTTAAATATTGGTATTATGGTGGCATTCCTGCACTGTTACAGAGCTTCCCTGTTCCCCAGCACTCTTTAATATTGAATTAATGGCTCAGAGAATTCAAATGCTAGATTTATTTATTTGTTTATTTATCAGGATTCCAGAACTGCTGGTCATAAAATACTTCTAGCTGGTGCTCCCCACATTCCACTTTGACTATAATGAAAAATTTATGCTATCTGTAATATCATAAGAGGGTTAAAAAACAGAGCAGAAACAGCTGCTGAATATTTCTATCTGTTCTGCATCACTATTTATAATTTTACTTTCAGTTTAGCAACAGATAACTCAATTGACCCAATTTAAATCAATCAACTGGAGGGGTATTGTTCCTGATATACCTAAAAATTGCCATCTTACTACTTTTATTCCTAATAGCTTTTGGCATTCACTTTTTTCTCCCATGGCTTTCTTTAACACAGGGACAAAGTATAAATTGAGTGAGACAAAAATGTACTCATGTCAGCTTTATCCTGAAAACACAGGGGAAAAAAAAGATACAATAAGATTGGCTGAGCAACAATGTGCATGGAAGAAATCACACTTCACTGAAAAAAATCAAATGAAAATCAAATGAAACTGCAAGCAAAATTTAGAGAACTGCTACTTCAATGTTTTTCACTTGACTAGTGCTTTGAATGTTGGGAATTACTTTTTATTATTTTTATAAGATACAGGCAAATACATAAACCTAGAAGTTGCTCAATTGTTTTACAATGGAAAAAGAGAACTGTGGCCTGTGAGAAACACAGCCAAAATCACAGAATCGTATAGGTTGGAAAAGACCTTTAAGATCATCGAGTCCAACCGCAAACCTAACACTACCAAGACCACCACTACACCATGTCCCTAAGCACCTCATCCAAACATCTTTTAAATACCTCCAGGGATGGCGACTCAATGACTTCCCTGGGCAGCCTGTTCCAATGCTTGACAACCCTTTCAGTGAAGTAAAATTTCCTAATATCCAGTCTAAACCTCCCCTGGCGCAACTTGAGGCCGTTAAACCACTTTTAAGAGAATCAGAAAATACTTCATCTTAGATACCAACATCCCTGACACACACTCTCCATTTCCTGGGTTTGAAGTGGCATACAGGGAGTTAAGAGACAGAAAACTCTGCAAGCCTAACTCTTTTCAACACAAACAGAAACCAAGGGTAGATTCTGAGCTGTAGTTCATTAAAAAGGACATCAGTGACCGCCAGAGCTGGACAGACACAGAGGTGTTCCGACTCTCCCGCTTGATTAGATCCCTGCCTAAGGGTTGGTGAATTTCTACTACAGCTTTTTATGCAGCAAAAGTTTGTTCCACTCTGTTACTCTGAGGAGTGGGAGGAGATGGAGGAGAGGCATCCATACCTCTCCCAATATGTTCGGTGCTGTTGTGCTTAGTTGTGCATATGCCAGGGACATGAAGCATATGGGCCGGGGGCTGGCAGTGTCCCGCTTAGCAGATGTCTTCAATACATTCTGCCATAAAGAGTCTTTTTGGGGGCTGGTTAACTGCTTTTTATCAGACAATTCTTTGTCTCTGCTTGATAGAGAGCTATTCACCTTAACTGAAATCCCACTAAGCACCTTTATAGAACTTGTGCAGCTTTTCACGTCCAGGAACTAGAAAATAAGACTTTACTACTCTCTCAAATTAAGTCTGCACCTAGCAGATAGATTGACTGCAGACTGACTACTAGGTGCCACAAGAAGTCATAAATCTTCCTAAAGTAGTTATGCTGCTTTGTTTTTTGGACCAAGGAGTCGGAGACAGGAAATACAGTCAATCTTCAAAAGCAAGCACTCTTCCCTGTGTGGCATTACTCCAAGCAGCCAGGGATGAATACACCAGGTAATACATTTGTGCAGGCCTGGCATGCCAACAGGTAAAGAGGAAGGCCCACACAGCTTACAGAAAAGCAATAAAGTAAAGTACCAATGGTAGATAATAATATTGTGAGCTATCTGGAAATTCATTGCAAATTAATCTTGCATCTTGGCATTGTAAGGACTCATCAAGTTATTTGAATGGTGAATTTAATCCTGTAGACTGTTTACAAACTCCTTTACCTGAATTGTTTTCTGGCCAGTTAATTCCCACTTCATATTTGTGCATTTGACAATTCCTTCCCCATAGGGCTTCCAGTGTTTGGGCACATCCATCAAGATAAAGGACAAAATAATCCTGCTAGAAATTATTCCTTTTTGCCTTTGTAGAGGACAGATCAGACAGTGGAGCAATGGCTGGATGGGATAAGAAAATGCTGTTGCACAATATCAATGCTTTATACCAAGCCACGTGACAAAAAATGGAAAGTCAAAGCATCAAAGGTGATTAGTCTCAAGTCAGTGAGCTCAAATGCAGAACAACACACAAAAAAGACTTAATTTCTAATTTTTAGTTTATTTCTTGTTATAAAGACTGGACACTTCCATCAAATATCACAATCTGGTTTAGTTCTATCTTGAGCTCAAAATCTGTATCACTCTAAAACTTTCATATCCTCACTTACAAATTAGAAGGGAAAGATTAGCACACTTTTTGAACCCTCATGAAAATACTTTACAGAATAAGACCCAAGAGAACCCAGAAGAATTGCCCTTCAAATACCTCAAATTTGGAAAATAATATTTCACTTCAAGCATTTTCTTACCCCCAACCAGTGGCAGAGCACTCCCATTCCCTAGCTAGCGATATGAACGTGCCAGGCTTCTCCCAGGTAGTGTTTCTGATAATCATGCAAACACCTCACACACGAGATCTCATTTATTGATTTTCTTCTCACTGTGGTCAAACACCCTGACTAAAAAGGAAACTAAGATTGCCTCAACAAAGTCCAGTCTTCTGTGAGCAGGGTCTGCTCCCCTTGCTTTAAAAGAACAGGAAGGCTTTTTTAATTATCTCAACAAAATAATCAGTTTCTTTTCAATCAAATTAAAGAAAATCTGGATTATTTCCCCCACCCCCTTCTGTGAACCCCTTGTGCCAGGTTCAGTATTACTTCCTTGTGTCTGAATTACAGAATAATCCATGCTTTAAGAACAATAATAAACTTAGTTCTGCAGCGCTTTCACTACGTAGTTTTAAATACCCCAGTGGACAAAGCTTCTCCTCCCTTCTCTGGGAGGCTATTCCCTAGTCTAATACATTTCACCATCCATTTGGGATTCAGCACTCCACAGATCACAAGTTCTGAACAGATCAAGGGAAAAGTGTAAAATTCCCCAGACAAATTACACTCCACAGTAACCTTAAGGAATTTTCCTGTATCCTCCTCTGAGAAGTTAACCACTTAATTTCTCAGACTTTCACTACTGTGTTACGATTTAGATGCAACACAAAATATAAAAGTATAATAAGCATATATGAAAAGATTCAAATTAACAGAACTATTTTTATTGTCTTCAATTGCTGCTTAATCCTTAGAAATATTTTCCATTGTCCCTGGTTCAGCGAAGCACTTACAAGCACATTCTCCCCCAACTAGACACTGAAGTCCCACTGAAATAAATCACGCTTTATGTCTTCCATTCAAGTCAATACGTAGACAAGATTATTATACATAATGGACACACTGACCTACTTCAACCTAGTATAAGCCCTATCTGCCCAAACCACTCAGACATCTGCTGATGACTAGACTGAGCAGACTACTTGAATAATTGATGCAGGTTTTACATATTTGTAATCACCTGTTCAGATTTAGGAGTGTAAGCATCCATCTAGTCATTGCTATCTACATAAATCCTTACTCCCCTCCAGCCCATGAGCACTATGGGTCTATTGGGTCTATGATCACAATCTTTGAACAGTCCTTGTCTTCTGACTGTTCAACTGTTCATCTTGGCAAAACCATGATAACCCCATGGTTTGACAATAGTAGTGCACAGTGATTGCTTCAGGACACCTCAGCAATGTCACACATGTATTTTCAGAAATGAGAAGCTACTTTAAGCATTCCTACCCACAGTCTCATGATTAGCCTATGAAATTTCCTTATCAGACAAAAAACAAGAACAAAATAAACTCCTGCCATGATTGGGATTACTAAAGAAAAAAAAAAAAAGAGGCTAGAAAAAGTAATTTTCTTGAAGCAACTCTTCAAAGAAAGGCTGCAACTGTAATTTTTCAATTATACTAAAAAGATTGTATGATCACTGTGGTGTATGGGTAGCTCAACTCAAACTAAGAGTAGGAAAGGGAAAGAGAAAGAATGTCAAGTACTGCCCATCCGTATATTTTCCAAGGAGAGAAAGATGCATGCTGGTGGTAAACTTAATAGCATGTGAATGGAAGTGAGACAGTGGCACAGCGCCAGACTGTTTTGTTTTATTTGAGAGAGCACTGAACACTGATATATGAGATCACTTACTAGAGGAGCTGGGAGAGCAATTCACAATAAACAATTTAGTCTCCAAATGTAGCTCTTTCACTATTCAAACTGTCCACAAAGACCATGCCATTTTTATAGATGTTTGCTATTTGTAATTATCCAGGCAAGTATTTCCTTCTAGTCCAAATCAGTTCAAGTGCTGGCTTAAGTATGCAGAGTTCACAATGATAGCACTGTAACTGCTCAGGCAAGTCAGCTGGTGGGGTTTCTACTGCTTCTGCTTAGATGCATAATCTAAACTCCTTTCTGCAGAACTACAAACTTCTGAAAGTTCTGTCTTGGCATCTACAGGCCTGGGGTTATTTCTCTCCAAACCTTAGCATAAAAATCCCTGCTCTTTCTGTACACTTCACAATGGATGTAAAGAACATGTCACAACAGGATTTTACTGTAAGGTTAGTCAACAATTTTTTACTCATTTCTCCAGCTTTCCTTTAAAGCACACAGGGAGAAAAGGAATTTAGTAGACAATCTGAGAGACAAGACAGGTAGAATTAGTCCTTTTTGTCATATCTGCTTTGTCCCTTTCCTCTACCTTCTGAAGTTCAATTTTTTGTTTGCTGAGATAGCATCTCATAAAAGCTTAACCAGAATACACATAAAATATTCTTCTCTAAATCTTAGATTTATCTTTTCAGAAGGCAGGTGTAAGTGCAAGAGAATCATATAGCTACTTTTCTAAATGTAATTTGATTTAAAACCTCATACAGCTCTCAGGATTATGGCATGGTGACATCATGTATGAGGAGGCAGGTAATTTGACATACATTCACTGTAGTTCACATGCATAGTCTGTTTATTCATATTAAGCTGCAGCTGTTGAAGTACTTATGTTTCAAAAAATAAAATCATTGGGGGTTATGCCCTGCGATTTTAGGAAAATGTGGAAAAGAAATGGAGAAATATTCAGATTTTTTTTTCCAGTTCCCAGTCATGTAAGGTCAGGTTCATCAATTCTTAATGAAACCAATGGGTCGTGAAAGAGCTTGGCATTTTCCTCTGCAACCTCAAAGACTCACACTGAATCAACACAATTGCCTTTTCCAGAAGCAAGCTGCTAAATTTCTGGAAGCAAGTTTACAATGTAGACTTTTTTGTCTCCCAAAGGCACACTTGCCTAAGTAGGGAGAGAAGAATCATGTGAAACGATAGAAAACTGAGAGAAACTGAAAATAAATTTGCTAAGACTCTTGTTCCAAGCCTGCAGATCAGCTAGAACCTAGCATTTTTCACTACAGTGGTTACTGAAAAGAGTAGGCAGTTATGTGTTTTCAAAGTGTTGAAAAAAATAACTCATGTTGGCTTTAACACTGATATTTGTGGTAAACTACCAGATGCACTTGGAGCTCAGCAAAGACTAACTTAATCTGTCAGGAAGTAGCATAAACTTACCCACATTAGGCTCCATGCTGCTGCGCTACAATAACCACAGTACCAGAGCAAAGCTCGTCTGGTAGCTCTGTACTAGGCAGTAGACATACCTTGGCCTTCATTAATTCAAATAAGCAAGTTCATACTACTGCTGTTGGCATGGCTTAAAGTACTTTTCTGTCAGATTGAAGTAAATGGAGAAGCAATGCATAGGTGATGCAAAGGGCTTTGGACATTCTTTTTAATAAGAGAAATGTTGCAATTCCACAGAATGTTGTAAAAACTACAAAGAGATTCTTGAAAACTGCTCCATCTGACATTTTTGTGCTTGTAATTTTCTCATCTGACAACTGGAAAAAAAAAATCAAAATCACTTTCTGCATCCTATTCTGTGGAAAAATGGGGATGATTGCTTATTTTGGCAGGGAGGAGAGGACCAGTGTCTCATATTGTAGGTGCAGGAAAAACGCAGAAAAGGATAGGAAATCTGTGCAATTACATTCTGCAATCATGTCACAAAGCACTCATACGTGCCAACATGTTGACAGTTACTGTGTCCTCCTTAAATTTCAGTTCATGTTAAAAGAATCTATTATGTACTATTATATTTTATATTACAAATAAATAACATATCTATCATATGATATGATCTGATGGAAAAACTGCTAATAGGGAGTGACTCAAATAACCACACAAAGCTGACCTGAAAATAGTAATGGAAAGCTTCTAAATGTTCTCATCTGGACTGGAGAAGTAGCACAAAACTTAGATGCCATTTAGCCGTATTTCTAGATCAGAGCTACCTGAACCCAGAAGTTAAGTAACACTAAGTCATGATTCCAGTAAGCATCCTTAAATTCAGACCCAGTACAGGGCACAGCACATACACAAGCCACTAGAGTGCTAGATGTATATAATCAAAACCAGTAACATGCAAGCCACATTTCCAACCTGATTCAAAACATCATGCAAATCACTGAGTGCACTAGAATTTAGGGATTCTTCCCTAGAATGAGTCCCAATGGAAATACATCTCTTTCGCATCAAGACTGTCATTCTCTGGGATAATACAATTCTGCGTATAGTAAAAATCAGTGTTAGATACAATGCTCCTTAATAAAACTGGGTATTCTGTGCAAAGCAGACTGCTTCATAATGCCATACTTCTCTGCTTTCTGTAAGACAAATAAAACTAAAGATACAAAGTAGAAAACAAGGTCTAAACATTGTTCAAATCCTAGATGCTGAAACAGTAAAGAAAGGTTTGCTGTAATCCGGCATTGGAGAACAGATGATATAAAAGGTCCATCAAGTAGCAGAAGATTAAAAAAGACATCTGGAAGAGTTCAAGAAAGATTGTGCTATCTCAGAAGATTATCAGTCGTCAGACACCGTGGATCCTCTGAACGGAAAAAAAATAAAAGAGCGCACTGTACTCTGTACTTGCTTCTGATCTAATAAAGATTTTCCTCATAATGGGCTTCTTTTCATAAAATCTGACCCAGTAGAGCATTCACCACACTTTGTTCTTATGTACAAGTGATGCCATGCATTTCCAGAAGACTATTCACATGGCATAAGAGTTCACAGAGTTCAAAGTTTGCTTCAGAAGATCTAAATAATTAAGTTCTTGCAGGATGAAAACCCCTGCATTAATCCTGTATTAATGATACCAGCTATCTGAATGAGAAGGCTATCAATTTCCATTAAATGTTCAGTCCTTCTCTACCCTGCTATCAGCTAGAAAGATGTTTTTCATATTAACATTTTATTGCCTGTTTAGAGAAGTTAAGAAAGTTATTGTTAGTAATATATACACAGTTAAAGAAAAGAACAAAACTGTGGTTGTAGATAATTAAAAATACAGTTACACTGACCTAAGACTCATTTCACATAGGCCTTTAAACCAAATGATACCAAATGACTAAATTATCCTGAGCTGGATTCAAACCAGTGACCTCTAATTAAAAGGTACTATATCCCATTACTAAACCTCCAAGGCACATGCTTTCATTGGCACAATGCTAATTGTTACAGTGCTTTCTAACTTGATGCTTTCTGTCCTGGAAAAATCTGTCTCACTAATCTCATCTCAAACTAAGATTTTTACCAGCCCTAACGGAAATGAGCAAAGTCTGTTACTTGTAATTCACATAAACAATACCCTATTTTACAAAGTCAGATGTCTGTTATTTCTTTTTTTCTTAGCCAAAAGTACAAATAAACACATCAGCATAAGGGGAAAAAACTGTTTGAAAGCAACACCTACTCTTCTAAAGCTATAAAGAGATTTTTAATGCTTGAGAGGTTTTATAATATATTTCGATGAGATTCCTCAAGGATCACAAGTTTCTTTCAAATGTATTAATCTTAACCTAATTAATATTTCTGTTTTACAGATGGGGAGATTGACATAACTGACATTTTCAGATTAGGTGTCCTATAGTCAGATGACTATATTCACATTGAGAACTGAAGGTACTCAGGATCTTTGAATGTCAAGACAATTTTTTAGGAACCTATCCATTGGCTAGGCTAAGAATTATAGGAGCCCACTTTTAGAAATTGTGGTCTATATGACTAGTCCATGGATATCATAGGAACCTGAGTGGCCAAATACCTTATTCTAACTATCACCATTACTAATCTTGGACTAAATATCTGTTGGGTTTTTATATATATATTTATATATTTATACACATCCACAAGAGAAAAATCGAACAAACAGGTAATTTTGCTATTTCCTGTGAATTATATAAACTAAGTAGGAGTACTAGGTTTATGACATCCTAATTGTGTACCACTTAACACAATGCTCCTGCTACGCAGGCAGCAATGCCCTTGCTTTAAGCTACTTGTAAGTAGTAATGGCAGTCTACTCATCAGAAAGACTTTAGGAAGAAATGGGTATCTGTTCAGTAGTTTGACCGGTGTCTGATTATGAAGCTAATAGCTTCTTGGTCTGCAAGTCAGACTGAAAGGAAGGCTAGAGGCTTCTGATCTAATGAGATTACCCACTAACTCATAATACCGGGCCTTGTAATATAGCTGTTATGCATACAGGTTAGCTAATCAGACCATAGAACAAAAGCCACTCTCAGTTCAAGCATGAAGTCAAGGCTCAGCTCATTAACTTTATACTAACTGAAAAACAAATCCTGGAGCTGAGTTGCTTCTCCACAAACTTTGGGAAAATTTGAGTTTAAAGCAGGCAATCAGCAGACTACACTATTTTTCAGGCACAAACTCTGAGCATGGTAGAGAAAACAAACTCAAGTGGCTCTAGTCCATTAGATCCAGAAAAGCGTAGGACATGCTTGTAATGCAGCAGTTGCAGCCATTTAATTATCCCTAAATATTTAGGGCTGTTTCCAATCCCATTTCTCTTTTTTAAAAATGTATTATTGTAATACTCATGCTCAAAGACACTCTAATCTTTGAACTGCTCCTCCTCTTGAGACATTTAATATAAAGAGAATATATCAATCAGTATCTCTGCCTTACTGTTCCACAAAAGTCTAGAAAATACATATAAAATAGCACTGCTATCTTGAGATTAGAGTTTATTTATTCTCTTTAAAGTCACAGCATCTTTTGCTAACCTTCTCTTTCTCCTCAGAGAATAAAAAAATAACATAAAACATCCACATATGCAACTGTGCACAGGTATCTGCATGATGTACATTATATATAAAGAAAGTCTCTATGTAACTGTAATCTTGTGTTGTCTTATTCTCTCCCTTTCTGTTTGTTCAATTGAGAACCCAACATTTTTGCATGGCGAACAAGTGAAGAATTACGTAGTTACACATGGTAATCAATTGTATGTTTCATTGCTCATCCATCCACTTACTGGTGCAAGAAACTCTGAAAGAATCCTTCCCCAAGAAAGGGGGAACTGACCACCTAAGTTATACAGGGCTTTCTTCCCCTCCTCAATCTTTCCTCTAAAACACCCATCAGCAAAATCTCAGCAATCCAAAATTCCACTCTGAATATGACACACAAGCTGAAATCAGACAGTGCTGCAGCAGGTGGTATGAGGTGTAGAATCAGTTCTTTGCAGCATCTGAACTGAACACATACTTGAGCTGTATGGAAAAAAATAGCCAACAAGTGTTCATACAGTTCACTTAATTTGAAGCTCCATAGTACATTTTCCATGTGCAAAAGAGCAGCACATACAGGCCTTTCAGTGTAGATAGCTTATTTTAAAGAAAAAAAACTAGCAAGTTTTCTTCAGCAGGTGCAGTATAGGTTAGATGCTGATCCATTTCTGCCCTCACAGTATGCTGGTTCACTTCAGCAATCCATAAACAACTAGGAACAAAGAGATAAAACTTGAGATAAAAATGAACAATAATCATTACAAAAGTGAAATTGGATGAACTCGTAACATCAAGCTTCAGCTACATCTCCAGCAAGTCTGAAAGACCAGTTTTAAATTAGACAGCAAGCCTTAGCAACAGTTAGTCTGGAATGCATTATATAAAAATTACACATTCATCTGCTTTTCAGTCTCAAGTCAGAAAAGCATGCTTTTTCAAAATAAAATTATTTTGAGACATAAGTTGCTCAGAATTCAAAAGTAAAAACCAAGTTACCAAAGGAAGTCGGTCCCATCTGGATTAAAAAAAGGGTCAAAGTAAAGAAAAAGTGTAGAACCACAAAAGCATAAACTGTGCCCCATGTCTTTGATACAAATACTTCTCAGTCCCAGAAGTCAGATAAAGACACTTCAAACATGTTTAGAGACTGAAATGTCTCAGTCTCTGAATCATTATGAAGAAAACAGCTATTATTCCACAACTTGGTGAGGCAGATTATGCACAATGATGCTACACGTTATTTACTGTACTGAAGTTAATTTTGCCCTGCATTTACTTTTATTGTGGTGTGTACCTAGAGATTTAAATAGCCTTATTGTTAGAATATCTGAATATCGCTCCACAAGCAAGTTCTTGGTCAGTAAAGAAGGGATGCATTACTAATGCCATTTCACAGTTGAGCAACTGAAGTCTTGAGAGACAAAGGCAAGACTTCTCAAAAAGTGGACTCTGAACCAGAAAAGCTTTTCCTGTTATTTTCTGGGATACTAAGTAGCAGTGCCCTTGCTGAAGCTTACAGTACTCCGCAATCGTTAACAGTCTTCAAGACGTTTTAAGACACTCAAACCGAGATCCGCGTGCTAAGTGTAACCGGCAACGGAAACCCCTCCAAAAATGCTAGACTTCCAGAATTTTAGGTGAGGTGACCTGCCGAGCGCTTCCTCTCTGCCCAGCAGCCTCCTGCTCCCAGCAGCCGCGTGCGCGCTTGCAGCACCACGGCCGAGGCAGCGCCACCTGGCGCGGCAGCGCCACCTAGCGGCCGGCGAGCGCCCCTGCCCGCCGCGGGGGGGCTGGCGCCGTCGCGCCCGGCGGGCGGGCGGGCAGAGCGGCGCAGGGCGCGGCGGCAGCGACAGGCGCAGGTGCAGGCAGCAGAAAGCGCCTGCAGGTCCCGTGGGCGGCCTCCAGCTTCCACAGCTTCCGTACGCTTTCAGGCGCCTGGAACTGGGCGTTTCAGGTTGGTACCTAGCAGGAAACTTAAGTGAGAGCTTCAGTAGAGAGGACCGCCCTAGAATTCAGGACAAATCCAATTTACACCCCAAGCGAGTTTCTTTAAATTGTTAAGATTTTACTTCAGTGTTTAGAACAGGCACTGCTGAGGAAAGACGCCCAGTTACTAATCTTAAAGTTACATGTATGGCAGAAGCAGCAGTAAAGACAGCTTTCTGCTGAAGTGAAAATTGCTCTTAAACCTAAACTGTAATGCTCCTCCTGCACAACAAATGGATAGTTGGATCTCTAATCTAGTCAGTTTATAGCTGAGCGTACTGAAGTTTGTAACATGAACGCTGAGCTCTATCAAAACTGTTTACGCGCTGTGGGTTACAGAGCAGCTTAGCAGACAAAAAACAAGGTCGTGACAGAATTAAGCTGATCACCACTGCAACTGTCCTGAGGGAACGCTATCGAGTCAGAAAAGACTGACACACCAAACATTCAAAACTCACAATCACACCAGAGGAAAAAAATCTGAAGTGCAGTTTGTACGCCCTCCCGCTGTGAGAATCATCTGTCTATTCATGGCGTGAACTGATGGATGCTTGCCCTGTTGAATCTGTAGGCAAGCTCAAACTCCTGGAGCAAGAAATTAATAACCCCTCTTAAATAATCTCTGACTGATGATACCTTAACCTGAGCACCATAACTCTAAAGCTATTTGTGACACCTGTATGTCCTTTAACAAGGCCCAAAATTCTATGACGTGGCACACAGCGATAAGAAAAGTTAATTCCAATTTATTTCCCCGCTGCCTCTTACAGACATAGCACCTAACTCTGTTTTTGAAAAGCAGAAATATGAGCCACTTACAGGCCAAAAGCTGTGTAACCATATTAGAACAACCTCACTAAAGGCCATGCTTATGGCCTTAAGAACACAGTGTTATAATGGTACAGTTACATGTCTTCCAGATCTCAGTTGGCTTTGTCTCCTTAGAACATGCTGAATATACAAAATGAGCCTGATTCACTGGCACAATTCTCTGTCTCAGTCAAAAGTAACATGATTGTTACAGAAATTATGGCCCATTAAAATGGACCGGCAACATGTACACATTAACATTGTCACTCATTTGCTTGATAGGGGATACAGTTGTGATTCTCCAGTAGCCAAAGCATCTGTGTATTATTTACCTCATTCAGACACCAATGGAAGTCCATTACATGAAAACTAAATGAACACTTCCCTATCTAGAGATACTGGATTTCTTCACTGAGGCATGAATTTGTAAATTCTCCAGCTTACGTGTGGTGGCAGACAGGGCACTTAGCCTTAATGAGCTAACACATACCTTAGAATGATCTGCTCTGTGCCTAATAAGTCTTTTTTTACACCAAGACATAGGAAGACCTACATTAGAATATATTAGAATAAGAAAAAAGTGCCTGCAGAATGCAAGGGAAGTCATGAGCATAGGAGATCCTTTTAAACTTTATCAGGCAATTGGCAGTTGCAAGAACTGTTACTGATAACAGAGGAAGATTAATTCCACTTCCTCCAACTAAATATGCTTTGCCAGTTAAGGTCATATACATCTTCTATAAGAATATGCAGGACATCATTATTCCCCAGTATTAGTAATCTGGCAACTTTTGTTGCCTTCACTAGCAAAAAATATAAATATTATCACAAACATGAGCCAGAGAATTTGGCTCAAACTTTCCTTTGCCTTTTTCACCAGAAGTTCAGATTCAGAATTCCAACTCATTCCTAAATATCAGAATCTGAAGAGATTAATTGTGTATCATAAATCTCCAGCTGCTGGAAGCCTTTGACATGAGCATCCTGAATTTATTTTAATTTTTTTGAAGTTTCTAACCACAGCAGCTGTAGAGCAAAGCTTGAAAACATTATGAATCATTCCACGTGGCCAAAAAGCAAGTAGAGATGATACCACAATGATGTTTTTAAGGTATCATTAATTTTAAGCTATGGTCATGCATTTTTTGCAGCTTGTCTCACCAAAAGCCAGTTTGAACATTCCATACAGGATCTGAACACACCCCCCCAAAAAAAACCCCCAACTCTTAAGTGTGTCTATACTCCAACAAATGCAAAACCAAAAGCATACATACCCAGCTTTGGTATGAAATGAAAACATTATCTACTGCAATAATCTGAAATAGAAGCTTTGCACCTGTGGCATGGCCCACAGCACAGATTAGCACCCACTACTATATTCCATTACCAAGTTACTCTTTCAGCTTTTATTGTTCAGGAGGTAGTTATAATGCTGATCACAGCTACCATTTGCAGAGTTACTGAAGTTCTGCATGGGCACACTGCTATCAACCTCAAGAAATTTGCCAATTCAAAGTCATTAAGACCAATATTTACTGAGAAATACAGTAATTATAGCACTATCTGACCATAAACAAACAGGGATCACTGAAGGCCTTGATCATTCTCAGGTTTACGTACTTAAATTATCTTTCAGACAGTTTATAGCGTACCTGTGACTACTTTCAGCCCCCCATCCCCCAGGCCCCAACTTCACCTAGTGTTTCACTAAGTCATTTAGTGGTTTTATCTCTTGATTTTAAGGACAGCATAGAAATAGTGGTGTGTGAAAATACCCCAAAATATTGATGCATTTTAGTGGGGAAATCATCCCTGCAGCCAATGACAAACTTAATTTTTACTTAAATCACACTTAGAGTATCCAAGGAAACTGTATGATAGGAACAAATACATAAAATAGTTATCAGAGCCCAAATTTCTTTCATTTAATATACCTATTTCCCTGCTTCCACTGCTATGATTAATTTTCATGTCATCTAAAGGCTTGTGAGTTGAAGAAGTTCTACTCAATCAACTACAGAAAGTCCACTTTGTAGCCAGCTGAAATTATGGCAAGCCTCTCTTCCCTTTTATAACAGACATAAAAAGACTGTGCATCTTTGCTGCATGCTCTCAGTTGAACTAGCTAACCTGTTTTCAGTCTCTGATTTACTGCTACCTCTTCGATCCCTTGGAAAAACTAATAGCAATTAAAAAAGGACAGAAATCATGAGCAGGCTTTACTTCGCAATTTGACACTCACACCTTGGATTTCATATGTCACTATTTATTTTGACCTGTTTGTCCAACTTTATGTGCACATGACTCTACAGCACCACAATTTTTACCTGTCAAGGAGAATCATCTGGAACAGACTAACACACTGAGAATATATGAATATAATGAGAACCATACAGTGCAAGGTCAGCTGTTCACTGAGGTCAATATCCTGTCCTCAGTAATGGCTTGCACAAAACATCTAAGGAACAAAGTATCAGAAACAGAGCTTCTCTTGGTGATTTCCAGCTTTCTATGATCAGAGAAGCGTGTACTATTTATGGTGAAGACCAGACCCAGGTCATCAAGTTTAATCACCAACATAACACCTGCTCTTTATAACCTTCTTCACACTTTGTCACAAAAACTCGGGGAAAAAATTTCCATTAAGCTTCATTCCACACTGGGTGAAAAAGGACTCCCTCCTCTAGTTTTAAACCTGCTCATCATTCCTTTCAGTACCTGCTGAACTCCTTGTCACGAATGAGTGATTTAGATCGCTTTAAAAAATCACCGTCAAAGGTATTAGCAAAAGTGGTTTTAATGTGATTTATAAAAGTGCGACTTAACAAAGTTCAATGGCAAGTTCAATGGCAAGTTCACTCTATTAATTACTGCATGGAAGAAACATACACAGGAAAATTGGGTTACACTCAAGTTAAAGTGATTCACAGAAAGACCGAGGATACAAGAGGGTACGGAGGACCCTCCCATTGAGTCATGAGGTTCAGAATAGACCCCTTTGCTTTCTAAACTCCTGACGGAGCTTAGGTGTGGCTAGGTCCAATCTTAGTCTCAGACTTGGACAATGGTTTATGTCTAATGGAAGGAATATGAAGAGTAAGGAAGACCCTCCCATTGAGTCACGAGGTTGAGAGTAGACCCCCCCTTGCTTTCTAAACTCCTGATGGAGCTTAGGTTCGGCTAGGTCCAATCTTAGTCTTGGACTTGGACAACGTTTTATGTCTAAGGGATTATATATGCAAAATTTATCAATTCAGCATGCAATCAAAGTTACCAAGACAAAATCAAAGTTACCATACTACAAGGTTATGCAGAATATCTGTCGCTTACCAAAGATCTGCTGTTGGTAAAAGGTGTCTCTGCCTCGAGGAGCAACCTTGAGAGGTGTCCCAGCTCAAGGGGAGATCACCGCCATACAGCCACGCTGCCTAGCAGGGAGAGCTCAAAGAAGGCTCACTTTGGCTGTCATATTTATAGATAAAGTGGTTGGCTCATAGTCAAATTACATGCGATAGGAAAGACATGCATGAGGCTCCTTGTACCCACAACTTTCTTTGTTCCTTGATAAATGAGTCTTGGAAAAGCCACCTGCTATTCATGCGTTAATTGTATGATTGGTGTTCCAAACTCATACGCATCGATGCTCACTGTGTCACTCTGCTCCTTTGTGGGTTTTCAGAGAACAGATTGAAACTAGAGGAGTTCTTGGCCCGGCTACTGCTCAGGCCTTTGCCTGCTTTGGAGCCTGTACCAAATGACTGCTAGTTTGGTTAAGAGGTCGAGTGCATTCGTCACACTCCTGTGTTAGAAATGGTGAGTAATCATTCTCTACATATCCTCCCCATACTACTTGTGATTTCATGAACCTTTAACAGTTTTTTTCAACTACCTCTTTCCCAAGACAAAAAGTTCCAGTCCATTTTGGTTCCTCCCACACTGAAGTTGGTCCATTTTCTGAACATCCTCAGTGCCTGTGTACCTTCTATTAAGTCCTATTATATCCTTTTTAAGATACGATGAACAGAACTGTGTAAAGATTTGGACACACATTCCCTTTTATATTCTATTATTTTCCTGGGAATTCTGAATGTTCAATCTGCCTTAGTGTTGCTGCACACAAAACTGACATATTCAGAGAACTATCAAAGATAATTCAAAGATTATTGTAGGGCTACAGCCAAGCCATGCAACACAGGAGTTTGTGGTACACTTGCTGACGCCAAGCAGTGGAAAGCTAACGTTTCTGTAAATCCTCTCTATCTTCCCCACCACCACAAATCTGCACATGGAAACAGCTGGGCAGTCTCTCCTATAAGAGCTTTGTACAGTGATCTCCTCTCACATTGTTCCGGCTCTTGCAATCATTCCTCAACCACATTCTCTTCCCAAACACTTTTATTATTGCTCTCACTTTCCTCGCTGTTTCCTTTATTCATCTCCCTGTTCAATTATTGATTTCTCTTTTGTCCTTGAGCCTTCTATTTCTCTCCCATGAGACTTTTTTGGTTAAAAAGTATGTAAAATTGTCTCTTAAGCATATGAGCAGTATGCAGTGAAAATGAAGTCACTTAGCCCTGTATTAGGTTATATGAACTCATGAATGTCAAATTCAGTATAAACTCAACCACAGTTCACTCACACACTGCATGCAAGACCCTCTCACTTTGCAGCTTACACTTGTAACTACAGTTAAAACATAAACAGGAGCAGCTAAACCATTAGAGAAAACAGCCTTTTCACCAAAGCAAATGTATTTAAAATAAAATTGGTTTGATACTCTTCCATTATTGTCTCACTAGACATCTGATCACTAAACCGTTTCCCCCTAGGACAACAGTCCAGCTTTCCTTTAAGTCTCAGATGTTTGATAGAGAAATGCCTTTTTAATGGCTTTTAGTAAACTGAACATTGATTTTCACAGCCAAAACAAAGATAAAAAAGCACAACATTCTGCCTGATTTTACTCCCCTGCTCCCTACCACATGCTTTTACCACCAGAATCATGTCTGAATACTGTAAGCAGGCCAGCTTGGTAGTGCACCAGGGGCCTGACATGAGAGAGAATGACAATTCTCAATTGTCAGGCAGGAGAAACTTTGTGTGAATCAATGTGACAATATAATTTGGTGGCAAGGTAAGACCAGTGCAGGCTTTGCTGGAAGCAATGAAATATGGCTGCACATCTAGCCAGCAACCAATGACTTTCATCTTGCCTTCTTCAAAGCCCAGTAGCCCATTCTGCCCCACGGGCACACAACTAGTTACACCACCTCACTCATGGCAGCTACAGAATCAAGGCATGACAACAGCCTAATCCTGCAATGGGGAAGTCCTCCTCAAAACTCTTCCGAATATCCCTTGGCAAAACTTGTGCTGCTATTCCATTCCCAAGGACCAGAGGCCAACTCATAGACCTCAGTCCCAATCTTGTACTAGTCCCATTTTTTGCACCCCGAGTTAGTTCTCTGATGATGCGCTTCAAACAATCTTGGGTGGGCTGACATCTATCCTGAATATTGACATCTTACTCTATCACGTCTTAGGTTCTTTTAGACATAAGTTATTTCTACATACGTGTTTCTAAATATATACAGCTGATCAGTTTTTACCATTTCCGGTTCCCGAATAACCTCAGAAAAAAATTACTCCCCTAAGCATGTTCATTATTTGCAAGTGTTTGTTGAATCATTTTTCTGCATAAATTACACCCTGCATGAGTGCTAAGATTGTTTAATTATGATTGATAGTTTAAACCTTGTGATTGTTTTGTTTTTCCAGCTGAATGACTCAAATTTTCCAAGCAAAGCCTTATGAATAGTAAATAACCATACTTATGAGCTAACTCTGAAAAAGCCCCAGAAATAACAGTGTTGCCACAATGTAAACACAAGTTAGATACCCAAGAGTTCACAGAAGGCTAGGGGACAGTCAATATAGCAAAACACGACATTCTCAGAGAGGCACTCTTCTTCGTCTGGCTTTGTGTTCCCGCCAGAATTACAGCTCTGGGGATGTTTACCAGTTAATACCCAACCCTACTCCCATAATGAATACCCTGTGTGCATCTTTGCCTGCTCACCTGATCACTGACCAGAGCTCTTGCTTTAGTCCTGGGCCTGCACTCAGCGCAGAAAGTTTCAAGAACAGGACTCACAAGCTGGAAAGGAAAACATCACATCCAGGTCCCACTTACCCCTGAACCCATCTCCATGCTGCACTAGTTATCTTGTCCTATTTTACCTTGAAGGTTTTCAGTGCCTTTGAGCTTTTCTTACTTTAAATTAATTCAGATTACTCTAGAAATTGCCATTAATATAACTGACACCGCTACATCCATAAGTGCAAGTAAAGTGCAACATATATGAAATTTTTAGGTTGCAGACAGCATTAGTTTTAATCTCCTTCTGCATCTGCACTGCAATGCATGAGACACCTCTCAGGAAATCATGTCAAAGACACTCTAATATACCTAAATTCATATGTATGTGCAGCAGTACAGAAAGGGAACAGACTATCTCTTGCAATTTCCAATTATAGACCCTTAACTGTTAGACTATGTTTCTTCTAAATAAAACAGTTTTCCTCATTTCGTCCAGCTTCTGAAATTTAGGGGCTAGAATAGAATTCTACTGATTTTACACAACATTACTTCAATAATTAAAATGTTTTTTAAATTATAAATACTATGTTTTTACCAGACTTGTACACAGATCAGCCTGATGTCACTACACTTTATCTCTAGAGTAGGCTGGTGTTTGTTATGCTGTAACACATTGCAAACTCATTTGTGTTTGCTATTCATTGTCATCTAAAGACAGGACTTTGAGCACACAGCCAACTGGATAACATTATTTTTAGTGCAAGCACACCAACTGTCCTTTCCGGAAGGTTTCCACACTAAGCAGAGAGCTGAAGCCCTTAGCACAATTCAGAGACATAACAAATCTATACAAGCAAGTAACTCATGCCCCTGGGACTGTAACATTACAACTCTGGTAAGCATGTAATACTCAGGTTTCATTAAATCCTATAAGAAATCTCACTGAAGATAACTGGAGCTCTTCCCTTGAGAAAATGAGCAGTAAAAAAAGGAAGTGATAGCAGTAACTCAATAGCAGAGGTAAAACCAGAACCAATACAAAAAGCAGCATGATTCCAGGACCTTAAACAAACAAGAGTATTTTTCTCTATGCCACTGTAAGAGTCCGTAGAACATAAGAGCACTTGGTTCATTAAGCTATCTGGTTAAGGACTATTCAGTGTAATAGAAATAACAAGCAACAAGGAAAGCGATAAAGCAATAAAGCAAACAGACACACAAATGTTAATGAGCAGGTAATAAGGTAGACAAAGACCAGGACTCTTCAGTCACTGATTGATGGGCTCTTAAAAGCAACTACTCAGGCATAGTCTGCAGTGGGGGGAGATCAAGATTGTTGTGAGTATGATAGGATATTTGAGGGGGTTTGTGGGAGTGTACCAAAACCATGGAATAATAGAAAGAACTTGTGGGGTTATGTAAAAATTATGGGATCTTTATGGGAAGTGACAAAGGCAAGGAAAAGTGAGGGATAAGGATGGATAGCAGAAGAACAAACACGGGAAACTTGTCTGAGCCCTAGACCTGACACAGTGTATCCTAACTTCTTATTAAATCCTATTATTGATTTTGCCTTTGTAATCTCACTCTATCCTATACTAGTGCTACAATGTCCAATGCCAGCAGCTGGAGAACAGACCATGGGCCACCAGGCTTGTAGATCCAGGTGCCAACAATAGAGAGACCAGAATACAACAGAGATCTGGGTGCCAGCAACTGGGGAAGGGATCGTGCACCATTGGGAGTGGGGTGTGTGCTGCTGGGGTCTACATGCCAGCAATTGGAGCAGGGACTGTGGTTCACAGGGCCCATAGGTCTAAGTGCAAGCCATTAGAGAGACCAGACTGTTTATATTTCCCTAGGGAATTTAATTATGTGTACATGTGTGTGCACGCATGTGTACACATACACATACTTTGCTAGCAAAGCTTAAGCTGGACTAGCCAGGAAGTAGCAGACCTGTATATGGAAAGACTCCAGATCTGAGTCACAGGGTCCATGCATGAGGGTCCATCTGAGACACAGGGTTCATGCATGGACATTAGATCACCACCTGGTAATCTAATATTTGAGGGATGCATGAGCAACGGGTGCATCTGTTTTGCTACTGAACATCAAGCCAGACTACCTGGTAAGTAGGGGAGGCCCTGCATACTGAGTAAGGGCCAAGGGTCTAGGCATGGATATTAGAGTCCACACCAATATTAGAGAGATCTGTGAATGTGGATGTATTTGGGAAGCTAGAGAGCAAGGGCTGATGTTTTCACCAATGAGCTTTAACCCTTACCAGCTGGAGAGGAGAAACAGGACTGGGCTATCTGCATTTCTGTTTATGCAAATGCTGGTAGTTTACCATGTTGGCTAATTAACCTCTACAACTTGTTACTGGTCTAGACTGGCTGACAGCTTAGAGCTACGTCCTTCTTGTTCCTCTTGACTGGAGTTCTCACAGAACCCATGCCAACAACTTATTTTCTAACATAAAATGGAAGAATGTTCCTCCTCTCTCCATCACTGCTTCTCTCTCCCTCATTCCCTGTGAGTGTGCACTTGATTATCACAGATCAGGCGATATTAAGCTTGGCAATTTTCAGCTTTGCTCCCTCAGGTTGCTTAATTAACATTTGTATTGTGTCTCTTACTTTGCATATAGGCCTTGCTAGAATCTTAACCCTCCTACAGCCATGAACACTGGAGATTTAGGAATATTATTTTCCTTGTAATTGTTCCCTCAGACATAGGTGTCCAGAAACTTTAAAAACATATAGTAAAACAAAGAAAAGCAAAAAGTATCATTAAAAAGCTATGAAAATTAGTCTGTCTAAAACTATATATTTTGCACTCTAATAAAAAAAAGAGAAAAAAGGAAAGATGTGTCCTTTTTGTCAGAAAAATCTGTCAGAAAGCCAGTGTATTTTGGGACAGAAATCTTCCCTGAGATGTGGCTGAAGCTTGCTCGTTTTTATTTTTTTAAAGTAAGCTGAAAAAACTTCATGAGAATATTCTGCGAGGATGATTCTTGGGAAATTGCGCTTTGAAATGCACCAAGCTTCATACCTCTCCCACTTCTGCAGTTTTACATTAAAAAAAAGAATCATACAAGAAAGTTTCCACAATCAAAGTAAAAAAACAGTGTTGCTACAAAGGAGAAAGTTACGTGATCAAACTGTAGAGACAGAAGACAAGCAAGAGAGTATGGGAAACACTCAGAAAGTTATCATGCATATCACTAACTACTCAAAACTTAACTCACACTCTTCCATTCTCCTACCTGGAGAATGACTAATATTATATCATGCCATACAAGTACTAGGCAGTATTTAAATAGGTCCAATTCAAAAACCTCTTGAAAATTTAGATTAGATAACACTTTGAGAAACTAAACCTAAGTGTAACTAAAACACAAAGGATGCAATTTGAGCCCTTACTATTTGTCTGGTCACTTGGACTGGTGCATAAAAGACAACCACATTTTGGCATAGAATAGAGAGGAGGAACACAGCAAAAATACCTAAGTTTCCATTCAAAGCTTCATAGAAGAAAATGCAAAACTGATTAAGAAAATTAATGGGAATTTTATGGCTGCTGCACACATAAATGGAAAGGCAGCAATAAATTTACCGCACTCTTAGAGTACAGCATATACTAAATTAATTGGAAATAACTCAGTCTGTAATATCATCTGATTTTTTTAATTTGGAAGGTGATTAATTAATTCAGAAAAAAAAATCTCTTTCCCCCATTATACTTTTCCTCTTGTTCCTCCATTTCACTTAACCCCACACACACAGCTTTAGATGTAGAATAAACTTAGTTAGAAGCGACCTCCAGAGGTCAGCTAGTCCAAGCTCTGCTTGCAGGAGGGCTGATTAGATCAGGCTGAGGAGGGATTTGTTCACTCAAGTCTTGAACACCTCCAGGGCTGGGAACACCACAAGGGCTCTGGGCAGCCCGCCCCAGCACCTGACATGCCTCAGTCAGAGGAACACGGGCACTGCCTGTGACGGTGTGCTTCCCCCGTCCCCGACCTTTATCTCCTGCAACCCTGCTCAGGTGATAGCCACCAGTGGTGGTCGTAATGGACGCATCTGGTCATGACGGCTGCATCCAGCTCAAAGTGGATTTGGGAGACAGATAACAACACAATAGCCTAGGGCTATTGTGCAATGCACCCACCGAAGAAACTAAAATCTGTGCTCGGCATGCAAATATGACTATGGGTCAATCATCTTATCCCCCATAAATAGCGAGCAGCCCAAGAGCCCTTTGAGCTCTCCTACACGGCAGCAGGCTGCACGCCAGGATCTCCCTTTGAGCAGGGACGCCTCTCAAGGTTAATCCTCGAGGCTGAGAGATTCCTTGCCACAACAGATCCTCGGTAAGTGACTAATAGCGTGCTAAACTTTGAAATCTTAGCTAAGTGATATAAAGGATTGATTGCGCACATATAATCCTTTAGACATAAACTGTTGACCAAGTCTGGGACTAGGACTGGATCTAGCCGCACCTAGACTCCTCTCTGAGAAGGAGTTTAGAAAGCAAGGGGATCCTTTTCTGAACCTCATGACTCAACGGGAGGGTCTCCCTGACAGTTTTGTCTGATCCTGTCCTCTATGCAGTAAATAATCAAGTGTATCTTGCCATTGAATCTTGTTGAATAACTGTTGCATTGAACTTTGTTAACTCCCTATTCTATATCAATAAAGTATATTTTTTCTTCTCTCTTTACAAGTGAACTGCACTCTCACTCCTTCCGTGACACTGCTGCAGAGCTCCGGTACCGCAGCACCCGTGGACGGCCCCAGCGCCTCCAAGACACCCTCACACCTGTACTGCCACGCCATGCCACAGTCAAAGCTTTCACATCACCTGGCCACCCTGCCCCACGTGTGTGAGCACCGTCACCGCCACACGCGGTGGGCCTGCGCTGCTCCCCATGCAGGGCAAGGCCTCCCCCGCACAGCCAAGCTGCTCAGCTCCGTGCCGGGGAGCAACATTCACAAACAGGCGGGCTTTAACGCTGTTCTACTTAGCACGACAGAGGTTAAACTTAGGCCTGATCCAAGCGCAGGGAAGCGCTCTGGTGAAACCCCTTCAAGCCTGTACTGAAACAATAGTGGTCCCACACCACGGTGCAGCTTAGTTTTGCCTAAGTTGATGGACGCTGTTACAGCTGTACTGTAGCTAGAAAAAAATTGACTAGTACTTAGCATTCTCCTAATTAGAATCAGACCTACTTACTAGATCTGTGCACTTAAATGCTACTCGGAAGCCTCCTAGCTGAAGCAGTACAGGTGAAGCAGACCCTGTCCCAGCAGGCAGAAAACCCCTCAGCCAGCCCTGGATGGGACTGCCTGTTCCACGGATTCTGCTGTTCTCTCCCATGGGGAAAAACATGGCCACTGGTGGCTACTCTCACCCTGCAGAGACCACAACTGTAGAGCTGTAAGGATGAGATGGCTTAATGCTATTTAGACAGCATGTGAGAAATCCATTTTACAATCCAGCACAGCATTGTGTAATAGCATGGTCCTGCGATGCAGTAACATTTACTACCCAGTCGTGTTTCAGTCCATTACAGGTTGGGACGCTGGTGCCCCTTCCTTGTTTGTTGTTGCTTTTTAACTGACCTACATAAAGATGTGATTCTTACAAGAACTGAAGAGTTGTGTCCCACAGTCCTCAGTCCCTTCCCAGAGCTGACACCTTTCTAAAGAGAAAGTTCAACTAATTACATCCTTTGTGAGTTCCACGTGCTTCAGCTGGGCTGGTTTAGACAGATATTTAATTTACCACTGCTTCCCAGACACCTAATCAAGAAGGTGTGTTCAGCTGCCTGAAATTCTGTTGTCTGAAATAGGGCTCCTTGTTGCTTTTAGAAGCAAATCAAAGTAATGAACCCTACAGTTGTCCACAGGGGGAAAAAAAGGTTGATATAGAAACCTATTGACAGGATAAAAATGTGTCCTGGTTTCAGCTGAGATAGAGTTAATTTTCTTTATAGTGGCTGGTATGGGGCTATATTTTGGATTTGTGCTGAAAACAGTGTTGATAATACAGAGATGTTTTAGTTGTTGCTACACTGGTCAAGGAATTTTCAGCTTCCCATGCTCTGCCAGGTGCAGAAGCTGGGAGGGGACACAGCCAGGATAGTTGATCCAAACTGACCAAAGGGCTATTCCATACCACATGACATCATGCTCAGTATATAAAGCTGGGGAAGAAGAAGGAAGGGGGGGACATTTGGAGTGATGGTGTTTGTCTTCCCAAGTAACCGTTATGCGTGATGGAGCCCTGCTTTCCTGGAGATGCCTGAACACCTGCCTGCCCATGGGAAGGAGTGAATGAATTCCTTGCTTTGCTTGTGTGCACAACTTTTGCTTTACCTATTAAACTGTCTTTATCTCAACCCATGAGTTTTCTCACTTTTACTCTTCTGATTCTCTCCCCCATCCCACCAGGGGGGAGTAAGCGAGCAGCTGTGTGGGGCTTAGTTGCCGGCTGGGCCTAAACCACGACAAAATGCCATAAGAAAAGAAAAATAAGACTTAGTAAATTAAGCTAAACCTTTAACTTCCCTTTCCAGGTGCCCCATAAGAGAGGCTGGAGCTACGGCTCTGACTTTCGCCCTGCCGTGTGTCACGAAACCTGCAGCCAGCCGCGCGGCCCGAAAGACCCACCCCGGAGAGGACCGTTTGGAGGAGGTTTGCTCGTCACAGCCGGCGAGTGTTCTTCCCTCCCCTCTCTCTGCTACCCCCGCCCGGCTCCTCACGGCACCCCTACGGCACGGTAAGGCCGCACTTTTGGAGTTGGCGCTACCGCCCCCCCCCCCGCCCCCGCGTTTCCGACCGCTACAAACGGCCACCGAAAGGCCCCTCGCCCTCAGGACTAGCCCCGCGGCACGGGGCCGCCACCCCATTCCCCAGCCGGCCTCTAGGCTTCAAGCGGCAAGGCAGGTGCTGAGGCCGGGCCCCGGCGCCCAGCTCGGGGCTGCGGGCGGGCCGGGGCGGCTGCCGGCCGTGGCCCGTCAGGGGCGGGCCGCGGGCGCCACCGCCGCCGCTCCCTGCGCAGTTTGGCGCGGGGGGTTGTGGGTGACGTAGTCCCTGCCCGCCGTAGGTCCCTCGCTGTCCCTTCGTCACCGGCGGCGCCGTGTCCTGCGCAAGGCCCTGTGGGCGTCGTAGGAGCGGCCGCGGGAGCCAATCGGCGCCGTTATTCCGCAAGGGCGCGCTCTCGTGGCCGGCGCTCGCTGCGGCACGTGCTTTCCTTTTGCGACTCCATTGGCCAAGAAGAGGGCGTGACGGACGATCCGTACCTCCCCCGAGCCAATCGGAGCGGGCCATGTAGAGCAAGCCGTTCCCTGGGGGGTTGCGTGCGCTGCGGCCAGCAGTCGGTAGCCGATCGTCAGCGCGGGCAGCGCATTGGTGGCGGCGGGGCGGTGGGCGGGGCGAGGAAGCCGGACTCGGAGCCCCTCGGCAGCGGCAGCGGCGGCGGCGGCGGCGGCCCCTCAGGAGCCCGGCGGGATGGGGCGGCGGGCGCGCCTCGGGCTGGTGCTGTGCCTCGCGGCGCTCTGGGCCGGGGGACTGGCCGCGGCCGGTCAGTACCGGGGCTCCACCTCTCCGCGTCCTGCTGGGCCTGAGCTCTGCGGCGGCCTCGCCCCCCATGGCCTGCTGCGGGGGAGGGGGGGCGTGCTGCGGCCGCCGTGGGGTGCGGGCGCCCGCAGCGGGGCGCGGCGGCGGCAACGGGGAGGGGATCCTGTGTCCTCGCTGGGGCTTTGGGGTGCGTGGGGGCAGCGCCGTCGTCGGCGGGGCGCTGAGGCGGCGGAGGGGAGGGGAAGGGAGCTGCGCTCCTGTCAGCTGCGTGGCCGCGAGTAGCGGGGGTGGCGGAGCTGGGCTCTCCGGAGGGGCGGCGGGCTCATTGCTCGCCCTGTACCTGCTGGAGTTGGCTCACCGGGAGGGGCTGTTCGGTAGGCCTGACAGGGGTGGACACAGTGTTTCCTCTGGCTCCTGCCTTTAAGCAGCTCGTTAGGAGCCTAATTTGTAGTGCTGGCTCTGCTCAAAACCGAAAAGAGACATCTTTTTTCTCCCTAGTACGCATTTTCTTGCTGAGGAGCTGGTAATGCGGATGTTGGCGTTATTGGAACAGTTTTCTCACGCAGATACATAGAGAGCGTTTGGGGGGCCTGCATTATGTTGCTATAATACTTATTTTTCTGCTTCTTTTGTTGTTATGCAGCTTGGGGTTTGTGTGCTTCTCATATGTTGTCATGTACTTCCTTTCCTGGGGTTTCTACTTCCCACACCCTTCTTTACACCATGGGTGGGTGGGGGGAATGTGCAATGCATTTACTTATGTAGTGTTTCTAAAGCCAGAAAGCATTCCTTTAATAGACAGTCTTACCCGGTGCTACTGGGGATGTGCTTTTAGGCTGTCAATGATATTTCAGGAAAGTAACTTAACGTTTTCTCTAGAGGTAAGTTCTGTTGTTTGGGGTTCATTTGCATGTATGCAGTAGGAAGTTGAAATTTAAAGTTATGTTACTGGAGTTCAGATTAGATGTCAAGCACAATTATATGAACTTTGTAGGTAATGTTATAAGCCAGCAGGGCACTTCCCAAGGTGTAGAAAAGATACATACAAGTTCTGTGAAGCCAGAGAGATGTATCCAGACCTTGAATGATGTGTTCTCACTGATAGTGTATATAAAGAAAAAAGCTAAGATTCATGTCAGATGAACCATCTGTTGTGTACGTGGAAGATAGGTGACAAAATTAAGGGTTGTTCAGATGTGCATCTATGGCCATGCTAGTATGCAACTCTTCTGTCTTGACTGCTTTTCTACTATCACAAAGTTGTGTTTCTGAATATGAAGTTCTGATAGCTTAATTCAGCCTTTAAAAACCATATGTTTAGAGTCAATTCAACTAAGACAGTTAGTAGGCCCAAAAGCACATGGTACAGTACAAGGATTAAGGGCTGTTGCCAAACTTAAATTGCTACTGTGAGGTAAAACTGTTCATTAATAGCCAGAATTAATTAGGAGATAGTGTTTGGAGTCCAGCTTTTGGCAGCAGATTATAACAGGAAGACCTTTCTTGCTCCAATTTTTGTCAAGAATAATTCTGAAAGAAAATAAGTCATCATCACTTCATCAATGTTTTTATTTCCTACAGTAACAGTACCACTTTCTCTAGTAGAGTCTGGTACAAGCCTAGAGACTGGGTGTTAAATGCTTCCTTGAATACTTGTTCATTCCTGATGTCTGGTCTGGAAACAGTCATCTGGAATGTGAGTACATTGAAGGGAGGGGTTTTAAGAAGGATGAGTAAAAATGGTTCAAGTATTACATTTCCTGACTTCAGAAGATGTTTTTAATGAGGATTTTTTTTTTAGTAGTGAGTCTTTTAACTATAGCTTTAAACCCTAACTTTATAGTCATAAACTTTGCTTAAATCAATTTATTGAAAACTTGAGGTGAATGCAAGAAAACTCAGGCCTAAAGAAATAGGCGCTATTTTTTTAAAGATATAATATTAATACAGATTATGAAGAAGTTGAACATTGGGGGCTGGGGAAAGAATATTAAGGAGTCCATGGGGAATTGGCAAAAGCAGCTAAAAAAATGGTAACTGTGTGTGTTCCAGCCGAAGCTGGCTATCTTCTGCTTATCACTGCAGCAAAGGCCTTCTGCTTCTTCTGTTGATCATTCATTAAGAATGTTGAAAAAAATATTATCTTTTTTTTTTTCTGATTGCTGATATCACTTGATTCTTGGGGGTTTTTTCCCCTTGTTCGCAGACTAAGAGATAGAAATTCTCTCATTCTACCTGAAGAGAGGAAGTGATTCTTCCTCTGACTATCCTGCACCTTCCATGGCTATCTTCAGCGATAGGCAGAGATTTTCATACCGTCTCATTAACTGGTAGGACAAATTAGCATAGGAGACTTCTTGTAGGAAACTTCTGTACCTATTCCCTCAAAAGACAGAACTCAATGGCTTTCCCTGACCCTTCTGATTTTACTTGCCTAACTGAAAAACATTCCCTAAACTTGTTGCCTTGTTGCCTGATAGGGAATCTCAATTCCTACAGAAGAACTGCTGGAGAGTAAGTTTTGTAAATAGTTAGCCAGCAATTGCAAGGAGACTGGAAAAAAGATTTGTATTCAGGGTGAGGGTTGACCTATATCTTAATGTTGTAGTTACACTAAAATGAATACGCTGCACAGATTGTAGCTGAGAAGAATTTACTTGCTGCCAAGGATACTTTGAAACTAGTCTTGCTGAATAGATGCCACTTAAGAGTTTTGCTTAACTCACTGCATGTTTTAGAGGTTCATGTAATAGGAATAGCATTTATGCTATGGAGTCTGTTTCTGTGCTGAATTTAACAGCTGAAAAATTGATGAGAAGCAATCTGAGGTAATTTTTTTCTTAAGATTTCCTTTTTTCCTGCAAGAATAGGATAAACAGGGTTTGCATTCTCTTTCAAAGCCTAACTAGTCACTTGCACAAAAAGAACATTGAAAGAAATAACTAAAAATACCACAGAAAATCTCTGATGGATGCTCGAAAGCAGTCCTTGCCAAACCTTTTTTGTTCATGCACCCCTCTCGGTAAAAAAAGTTTTGAGCATGCATCCTGAATGCTTAACTTATTAAAAAAAAAAACCCAACATGTATGTACTACTGTACATACATAAAACATGCACAAAAACGGAAATGAAAAAAGAATGAGATAAAGGTGAAATAAACACTATATTAAGAAATGTTTTATTTATTAATGGTACAAAAAGTAATTTCTTCCTACACCCGCAGTGGGTTGGCTAGCGCGTGCCCTGGGGTGTACACACCCCACTTTGGAGATCATTGCTTTAGAGCATGCAAACTCTTACTAGTTGTTTTGTTGTGATAGTGTTTGAAGCTTGAAGAGCTTGGTAAAAACTGGAAGGAGACTGACTACAGTGATCAGTGAAGGCATTCATCAGAGCTTTGGGAGATTGCCAACTGCTTGCACTTACTGAATTTTTGGCTATTTCCCAAAGATGAGTGACCATTCTAATGTTGAAACTAATGGTATTTCTTGCCTGGTAGTAGCAGTACTTTAGCTTTAGAGGCTGTCAGTTGATTTGTTCTTCTAATACAGGAAAACTTTGGAACTATTGGGCTCCCTCAGGGTAATGACATTCTTGCTGAATCCCACTGCATAGCTTTTCTTGTTTCTACCCCTCTCTCCATAGTGCTCTCTTGAAAATGGTAATTCTCACGAAATGGTAGGATCTTTATCCAGCATATGGTAGGATCTTTTTATCTAGTATAGGCTGCCAGAATACTTTTGCTATATTTAAATAAACTGATTGAACAGTGGTCTTTCTAATTGAGGAAAAATGAATACATCTTAAAGCTGATTTTAATTATACATGAAGTGGTGGGTGGTTGAAACAAGTGTTTAGCTGTATGAAGTGCTCTGGAGTCCTAGCTGGGCATGAGAGCACTCAGCAGTGTCTACAGCTCAGCACTGTTTGTAAGTGCAGCATTCTGTACAATGTTGTCAGCTGCCCATTTCAGCCACAAGTATTTTTGCCTACTTTTTCCTTTTAATATATTACTGCATCTCCCTAATTTGTTTAACAAATGGTAGGATTAATTTCCAATTGGCCTTTTCAGAAGGGGTTTATAGAATTAGGCAGCCTTGGTAACAGACCGAAATTTTAAAAAAAAAGTCAGTTACTTTTTTTAATTTAACTGTGGAAAAACAAACTAAGCTATCGGCTTTAATCTCTGAAGCAGGTGCTCAAACACAACATCTGTGACTTTGTTCAGTAGTTGAGCCTTGACTAGTAAGCTGTTCTTAGGTCAAACTGTGACCTTCCACAGATCTTTCAGAATGGTTTTCTTAACTGTTTCTTAGAAGTAGACACACTTCTGTGAGTAGTGGGTGCATATTAGTCAGCAGTTCTGTGAAATAACAAGGCTGTAAGTGATCCTTCCTCTAGTCACAGTATCAGTCATTACTGCAACCTCATCTGCCTAACTTAGAAAGTCCCAGAGCTAAGAAAAGTTAAACTAATATTTTGTTGTTGCTTTAGTGCTGTTTTGGAACCACTGTTTTGAAAACAATTATTCAAGTCCAACTTCTTAATAACAAAGCTGTTTCCTTCAGAGATAATTTAAATGATGCAATAGAAATGAAATGGGTTTATTTACTTTTGAGGAAGAAGAGCAAACATTTAATGAGCTCTACCTTATGTGGCTCAGATGTCTCTTGCCTTTCAGTTTAGTAAACCTTTTGCTTTGCATACGAAGTTACAATAAAACTGCTCTTTGATATGTGTGCATAGATAGTATATCTGTTTATATTTGACCTGGTGTGGTCTTTTGTTGTAAAGTCAGCCTTCCACAAATTGAAATCAGTTAGTAAAGCCTTTACCAAAAAGCTAGAATGGTCTAGTCCTGTCAGGCATATAGGCCAGTTTTGAGCAGATGAAAACAAACACCCTAGCTGGTATAGCTGTTAAAAATAACATGATGTTTCTTACTGCAGTAACAGATACTGTATAAGTGCTTTGCATATATTAATAGCAGCATACAAGCTACTGGGTACGTTAACCCTGTCTTAGTTTTCCCCTACTCCAGAAGCATGTCTGAACCTCTTGACAAGCTCTGGAGTTTGAAGTTGTAGAGGTGGCATTTGTTTTTAGATCAAAATTATTTAGGATAGTAGAATGTAATTTGTGGGAAACATGGTAAATTTAAATTTGTCTCATAGTTTCAAAACAGAAAGGACCAGCAAGTATCCTAAATGCATACGTACTTTTACTGTATTTAAAAAACAACTGTTGTATGGTGATCTGAAGTGTTGAAGTTCAGTGGTAGAACTTCCTAAGACTTACCGCAATCAGCCTTACCTGTTAGATTCCTCAAGCTGATAAGCACTGTGGTCTCTGCCAAAAATGCAGCTAGCCTGTTTTTTTTTTCTTCCGCCTCTTTTGGTGTTTTTTCCAAATTGGTGTTTGTTCTTATGCTGTCTTGATTGCTACTTGCGGGGTCTGTTTCATCTGGAGTGCTCTTTGCTGTCTCCTAGTTTTTCTGAAGGGCTCTACGTGCTTTCATTTTCGGACCTGTAGGGTACAGCTGCTTACCCACACCGACTGTTCTAGATAATTTTTAGTCCTGTGTCTGCTGGCAGTCAAACTTTTTGAGCTTTATGTCCTCTTCAGTATCCTCAACAGACTATTAGCTATTTGTCTCAGTTGCACTGTCAAACTTCTTGTCACCTTAGTTTTGCAGCTTCATTTATAAGTCTTAGCATTTTTTTTCTTTATTTTTATTACACTGTTACAACTTGAAGTCAATCCTCATCTTTGGTATTTGAAGTATAACCTTTGATTAGAACAAGTAAGTACAATGTGGAAATGGCTTTCTGGAATCTGGCTTCCAAGATTAGCCCTTTCATTGCAGATACCCACAGTTGCTCTGTTAGACTAATAGTCTTCAAAACATGAACTGATAAAGTGTCATGTTTGTAGTTTGTCGCTTCAGAGATGATTTATTTCTGGTAAGACACTTTACTTGCATGAGGATGAAAAGTATGCGAGTTTTGTTTGCTGCCAAATGCTTACAGAAAGTCAGAGTTCTATAAACTTTGGGAGAGTTTTGTTAGCATTCAGTATTTGTGCAGGTAGTCTTTAATAGCTAACCATAACATACTAAATGGTGTATCTCATGTACAGGGCACTAACTTCTATCAGTTTAGGTACCTTTTCTAGTCATAGTGCAGGTCTCCAGCCTGTCAACACCTTACCACTGCTATAGGGCATTACACACCCCGGAGTCTCAGAAGCGGGGGGGATTTCTAAACGTAGTAGGAGTTCGTGGTGGCTTTGCTTAGTCATCTGTTTATATTTTGAGCTTTTATTTTGGTTTGAGTTGTGTACCGGAAAGAGGGAGGCCTGTAGCATCTTCTTTCAAATGGGGTGGGGGGCGGGGGTGGTGGTGTTTACCTAAATGAGGTGGTATCAGATACTGATGACTGGGAACAGTTACATTTCATCTGTGATAATTTTAGAGGCTTTCAGTCAAGACGATAGTGCAAACCAAGTTGTTCAAAGCACAGTGAGTAGCCCATTTAAGTTACAGGAACAAAGAAAATAAGAGACACAATTGTGCAAAACAATGGTAAAACTGTCATAAAAATGTTTTCTGATTAACTTCTTTATTGTTTTCACCTCTGTTCCTTTAGGTGTCTGCCTAATAGCCTTTCTTCTTTACCATTTCTTCTCTTTCCAATCTTTCTAATCAAATGTCATATCATAGCCCATTCAGGTAAGAAAGCTGACAGCTAAACAAGGCTTGCAGCTCTTGAACAGTATCTTAAAGACAAACTAATTTCTCACAGTTCTGAAGAGAGACCTCTATATAAATGTTTGAATATGCTAGTCAGGCAAAATTAATTGGCATTCTACAAAGAACAGTGTTTAATCATAAGTGGGGTGGTATTAATGTAACTTTCTGGTTGCTGCTGAAGCTGTTTGTACTAAAGCCGATTTGGTGACTAAAAACCTTAGGTTCCATAGGCCCTTTTCACTTGATGCATACCTTTTTAAGTGGTTTAGTTGGAGTGGAATAATTCAGACTGTGTAGTAATCTAGAGGATTGATTTGGAATTTAAAAAAAAAAAAATTTCCCCACTTTTTTCCAGTATTGGGGACACAGTTGTGTTGGCTTAATTTAAGGAAGAGGAGGATCATCCATGAAACATTTGGCTCTTCCTGACAACACTAACAAGGTCTTTCTGAAGTGCATTAGTCAACTTAGTACACTAGAATATTTCAGAACCATGCTACAATGTCATAGCTAAATTTATTTTTATTTTTGAGAAAACTACTCATGGAAAAGCTTTTTACTGACTTATAACATCTCTTCTAGATGAAGAGGGAAATCAAGATGAATCACTGGAGTCAAAGGTGAGGAAATAAGTTTCTGGTCATTCTGTTTTTCTTGTGGGGTGAGAGCAAAGGTCTGAAATTCAGAACTATGAGTTGATTCCTGTTTTAAACTGTTCTGTGGCCATTGCTGTCCCATTAATTTATTGAGTACATCAGAAGAACTAATTTTGTGCTATATCTTTGAAAAAAAAATTTTTTTCAAAGAACTGAAAGGGATAGAGTCAATGAGAGCTGATAGAGGTAGCTCAACTTACTTTGGATGCTACTGGTTAAACTTAGTGTGTTAATTAATCATATCTTTTAAAAGTAATGGGGTTTTTTTGCCAGCTGCTGCTGTTCTGTTTCTAATCTTCTAAATTATGTGGCTGCTTTTCTTCAGACTTTATCTGCAGAGGACCAGGTAAAGGACCATTCCACAGGAACTCGAGTGGTAGCAGGTCAGATCTTCCTTGAATCAGGGAAATCGGACTCTCAATCAGAGGATGAAGAGAACTTTCAAAGTCAAGAGGAGGAAAAAGAGAATTCGCTGGAAGAGTTGAACTCTCTAGAAATGTCAAATCTATTAAATAAAGATTTGGAAGAAGCAGAAATACAAAGTCCAGGTAACTGCTCACAGACTTTTGAACAACTGGCAAGAAAGATGCATCTGAGTAACTTTGGCATGTGGATGAACACAAATAGTAATTTCAAACATATGAAATAACTAGTGTCTTAACCTTTCTGGAATGGAATGGTAATTGCTGCCTTTTCCATTAGAAAGTAACATCAAAAAGTTTTCAAATATATTGTGATTGAAATCCAAGTTGTTATTTTTAGGTGCATTTGAAAGGGTTTTCCATAATTCTTGTTGTTTCCATCTTCTTGGAAAGCTTTAACTATCAAATGGAGAAAGCCCTGATTTCTTCAAATAGGACTCAGGTGCACATGCTATGCTGTGTGTATGTATACCAACCATAGAAGGAGAAATTGCATCAGTGTTTCAGCCTGCTGGCTGTTTACCTGGAGAGTCAGTTGACAGAGAAGGAACAAATTGTGATGCAAAGACAAGCTTTCTAGGACAGCATTGGGAGCCTTAAGGCAACATCTAAATTGCATGTAAACTTCAGTAAGTTTTTAAATATAGATAAAACCTTATGTCCTTGTGCCTAAATTCCCAGGAAATTGTAGTATTTCTTTTTTACTACTAATAAAAATATAAATGTAATGTGATTTTTTGACTTGCAGTTAGTAGTGGATGATAACTAGATGGCACAGTTGAGTACCCTAGCCTATGCAACAAACACTTTTCTTTTCACTTGTCCCTAAAAAGTGAATCTTCAACTTCACTGAAGAAATAGTTACATGGTAATATTAGTATTTGCCTATCTTCTCAACTCAGATTTGAATGTCAGAAGAAAGCAGGAGTTATGAAATGAGCTCTGTTATATACTAACTTTCAGTGTTTTCTAATAAGCCTTCCTTATTAATGCAGAACGAGTATACAGTTTGTGAGAACTCTGATAGTGAAAACAGTCTTGCTGTCAATAGGTGTAGTGTTGTACAGGAAAAAGGTATATAAAATCCACTAAATAGCTTGCTGCCACAAAACTGAGTTAAGCACCATATTTAGTCAGTGCAGTCTATTTCAAAAGTAAACTTCAAGATACTTTTAATCTCATATCAGAAAGAGGTAACCAGATGGCTTGCTTCCTGGCAACTAAGGTTTTTAACTGCACTTGTCAAAGTACTGCAAGTGACTTTCAAAAACCATAAATTTAAGTCTTGCACAGTTTTTGGAACCTCTTATGAAGTAAATAAGTGATGTGGATGGAAGGATTACTGGTTTTATCTAAAAAGCATTTCTGAAGGAGAAGTGCTTGTATTCTGGCAGGAAAAAGAACTGCTGAAGGACAGCTTTACTGGCAAACTTTTTAATGGAGCAGGACAGGAATCTACCTCAGGTACAGATGTTACATCTGTTGAACGAGCTACTGGTGACAGGACTGCATTAAGGGAGATTAAAGCTCTTCGAAGTACAGTTTCGCTCCTGTGTATGGTCATGAGATTGCATGGAAAAAAGTAATACTCTTCAAGCTTCCACGTGTATTTTGCAGGATGTTGAGCAGAAAAAAATGTCATCTTCAGTAATTTAGAATTAGTACTAGTAAGGCTTTTAACCTTCTAAGAAAGAAGTTGTCCTGCTTTCTTCTGATTAGTGAGAAGGTCTTGTGTGTAAAGAAACTGGTGAGTTTTAGTTATTTATCTTTCGTGTTGGAACTTGATTGTTACAAAAACATACATACTAACAGTTTTTGCTGAAAACTGCCCATGAGTTTATACAGAGCTGGCAATTCCTGCTGCGTTTCTTTTCCTATTTGGAGGAATCTTACAGTAATGTAACCAATACTTATAAGTAGTCTTTCCTGCAGCATAAAATATGAGGTGAGATATAAGTAAATAAGGACAAAATATAATTATAAAATACCATATACTTTATTCAGACATGATAAAACCGGTAAATTGCCACTTGCACACTCAGTTTGACAAAAAGTAGTTTATCCTCTGAGTAAATTATTTGCCTCAATTTGTATTTATCATTCTTTAAGTACATGATAAAATAACTGTGGTGAGCATTTTATCCTGTGATCACATTGCTGTGTTGCTTTAGGGGTTAGTATTTGTTACTGTCTGGGGGGTAAAACACCATTATGGTTGAATTTAGAATTAAAAAAAGGCAAGGGGGAGGACTGGGGCAGAGTAATTTCATAACTTTAGTGTACAGTTAACTCTTATGCAGGGCACTGTGTAAATGGTTCGTGTCCAATTGCTTTCAGTACAGGAGACAAGGTACTAAACAAAACAAGTAAAACTTCAAGTTCTCAAGTAGTGTTAATATCCTGGACCTGGAGTTTGTTCAAATGACAGTGATAAGAGGTCCCATCCGTTGTAGTTATATGTACCCTTAGCATGAGTTTGTGCATTACTCTGTGGTTAACAGATATCTAAAATGATTCTAGGCTAATTGCATCTGGACAAATTATTTTTGAACGCAATTTCTGAAAATAATGTTTTTCCTTGTGTGTTATGGGATAATTGACTTAGAGTGGTGTGGTGGAACATCTGCCAAGGAATCAAATTATGAAGAGCAGTTTGAACAGGCTAACTAAACCTGAAGACTTCCTTATGCTTCAGAAAATCAACATGAAATTTTTAAATTAATATGGTCTCTAGGCCTTACAGTTATAGACCCTAGAAAAAAGAACTAGCTTTCTTTATAACCACAAGAATTACAAACTTAACTTGAAAAAACACGGTATAATTGACACTCTCAGTTGCATGACTTTGCAAATGTCTTCAAATGAAGCAGAACCCAACTGCTGGATTTAGCTTAGTGAAAGAGAAAAACCTTTATACAAGGCTAATTGAAATAATTTCGTTTTCAAAAAATGAAGATAATTCTTAGTCTTCATAGAAGATTGATTTTACTGAAAAATATTGCAATATTGGAATTGGTAACCTTTGAAGTTCTAGTGCATGAGAAATGGTAAGTCATGCTGTTCAAAGTAATTTTGAATGCAACGTCAATATATAGGTGAAGTGAAATAAAGTTTTTAATGTAAGTATATGCAATAATAGAAAATGACTGGACTTACAGTGATTTCATTTAAGTCTTTTCTTACAGTTGCATGTTCTAAGTGTACTCCCTGCTGATACTCAGGTACTTTCAGCATCACATTTAGCAATGTGAGTGGTTCTGTCATGATTATGTCTAACCGTAGGGCTAAAATGAATATATGCACTGGAATGCACATCAAGGGTAGTCTTTTGCATGAGGAGGGGAGTGCAGAGTAGAGAAAGTGAAAGGAAGGGCTTGTTTATTTTGGTAGGCAATAAAAATGTAACTGAGATTTGCTTTCTCCAATCTAAACAAAAATATTTTCTTTGCTTAGACCTAAGGAATATAAGAAACCACATACCTTCTGTTTCATTTCCTAATTAAAAGTAAGAATCATATTTTTTTCCAGTGCTATTTAGAAAAATAATTGCTTTTTCAGGCTTTTGTAAATTAGCAATTTTATGGAAAACTTGATTAAATGTTCATAGAAATTAAAACCAACTTAGGACTGCTTTCCTATATGTAGTAGATGACTTTAATTTGTGGAATAAAGGAAAACAGTCTAATTCCTGGGTATGTATTTTCAGTTTTGACAGCTATTGGAGGCACTGCAGATGGTGAACCTTGCCACTTCCCCTTTTTGTTTATGGAGAAGGAGTATGCAGAGTGCACTGCAGATGGGAGGGAAGATGGCAGGCTTTGGTGTGCAACAACCTATGATTACAAGAAAGATCAAAAGTGGGGCTTCTGTGAAAGTAAGTAACTTGATGTCTTGTTATTGTCCAAGGAATGCTTTCTTAACCTAGTGTTTTCAGTCCTCTTAATGCCCTTTATTTCAGGGTCTAGAAGTCCCTGTCATATATTCATGGCCACTTTATACTGTAATGTACAAGTAACTATAAAGACAAAGTTCTCATGATGGAAAAGATGATAATGCAAATGCCACTTCCCAAAGCTATTTGGGAAATCTTGCAGTGGAGGAATCTATAAACGCCTTAGTTTCTGAGGCTGTAGGAGTATAGGGGTTTGACAGTGTTTCCTGTTTTACTTGCTGATTTATTGCACAAAGGCAACCCTTCCCTAGGAAACATCCTCCTGACGGAGGAACCTTTCTTCCTTGCACAGCTTGCTTTGGAGCAATGAAAAGAACATTTTAAAAGCAAACTCATAGATGAGAGACATCGCGTAAGAAGAAACTGTCTACCAAGATATCCAACACCTCCTTTAGACAGCTTTTTATAATCACTTGGGTTGTTTATTGGTCTTCAGAAACATATTTCTGGCTGTATTTTCCCTTTAGAACCAATAAGAATTTTGAGAGAATAGTCTTGAGCTGTGTAATTGGAGCTTTTAATGTACTTTTTTTTTTTTTAGCTGAAGAGCAGTCTAATAAGAGAAGGCAGATGCAAGAAGCTGAGGATGTTTATCAGACTGGAATGAAAATCCTTAATGAAAGCAGTAAAAAGGCTCAGAAGAAAGAGTAAGTCTACTTCCTCCACCCCCACAAGAGAAGGATGACATGGCTGGTCACTCCGGCTTAACTGAGTTGCCCTGGGACTTTGCACTTTATTGGACTTAGCATCAAACTATGCAGTGATAGTACTGAAAATAAATAGTAATTTCAGGGTATATGGAAAAACAAATTTATGCCTGCTTTCCTCTGAATCCACTAAAATTTGCGTAAGATTAATTTCTGAAGAGTGGATGTCGTCAAAACATTGACTTAATGCAAGATGGTGCTGCACTTCCCTAGCTACAATTTATATGTGGCAACTGCCCAGAAAAAAACTGGGAATGTGATACAAGATAATTGTCCTCTTTCAAATGTTTCTTACAGTCTGGTTCTCATTCTTCTTCAAAGATTAAGTGGGAAAAATCAGCATTTCTTGTCCTACTCTGTTTTTGTTCCTGCTTTCTGATGTTTTCAGTCCCCATAAAAATAGTATCAAACTTAATCTCAACAAATTGTTAAAACTCTAATAATTAACATTGTATGAGAGAAAAAGGTAATGCTTGTAGATGAAAAAAAAAAAAAATGAAATGAGTGTTTTGTTCATTCTGGTCTGTATATATAATTTCTACTCTGTATATATCCAATTACTGATGAAATAGTTGTCAGCTTAATTAGGAATAGCTATGTTTAATCTAGAACTCCCCGGTACTCACGTTGACAACTTTATCAGTAAGTGGTGACTTCAGGCTCCTGATTATTATGTGAGCACTATTACCACGTTAAACTTGTTTGTGGAGATAAGGGAGCTTATTTCTACTTTATGTATCAGGGAAACTGAAGCGCAGCTAGAGGTTGTCCATCACACCTTGGCAAAGACAAAGGGAGCCAGCATCTGTTAGACTCTGACTAGTATTATTTTGTATAAAATAGTGTAGGAATTGTAAAATAATGTTAGATCTTAGTTCTTTTGAATACCTTACACTTTCTTAGAAGATGAAATTATGTGAGGAACCAGGTGTGCCTCAGCCTGTCCTAAAGAAAGACAACAAGTCTGAGGATAGAAAGGAGGAGAGGTAAAGAAGTGTCTTGGAATGCTGTCAAAGGCCCATGAGAAATCAAGCTGAAGCATGCTTGACAGTACTGTGTTATGATGGTTAAGGTTACAGTTTTTTAAATTGCTGTGAAACCAGCTGCTGTGAAATTACTTTGGAGGACTAGTGTAAGTTCTGATGCTGAAACAGAAAGGGGAGTTTCCAGAGAACTTTCTCATTGTTAGCATGACTGTTTCATCACAAAATTGATCATGCATGCAGTTGTATTGGACCCAACACTTAGTGTTTTCATTGGAATGATTTTGTACTCAACAAATCAAAGAGGCTCCATAGTCTTTCAGGCTTCTTTTTTCTATCATGATCTGTGAAGCTGTCAGAGTAGTGGTCCTACTAGATACCTAGTACAGGACTTAAAACTGTTGCTACAAAACCATGATCATTTGACCTTTAACTTTTCATATACCTTACAGGGGAGGAAATGCATACTGCTTTGCATATGGAGTAGAGTGAACATTAAAATCCAGTTTGTCTATGATCTAAATCATATGGGTTGTTGCATAGATTGATGATTTGGAGATGAAACAAATAACTAGTTAGATGCATTTGTAGAAAATAGAGGCTAAAACAGAAGAACAAAACACCTCCCAAGAATCTTCAGGTTTATGAATGGAATCTGCTTCTTTGCCTCAAGGTGACTAAGAAATTGTTTTCTTTTAAGAGCATATCAATATCTTCTGAAAGCAGCTGACATGAATCATACCAAGGCAATGGAGAAAGTGTCTTATGCTTTGTTGTTTGGGGATTACCTGAAGCAGAACATCCAGGCATCAAAAGAACTATTTGAAAAACTAACAGAAGAAGGTTCTCCTAAAGGACAAATGGTATGTATGTCCTTAGATTCTACAGACATTTTTATAGGTTTATAAATTGTTTTATAGATTGTACTTATTCTAAGGTGGTGTTATAGATTGTTCTTCTTTCCAGAATAGAATGAGAACAGTAAGTGGTATCTGTTGCCTGGTTAAAAAAGACAGCAGAGAGAGTGCTGCTTTTTTAAATTGTTTGAAAATTTGATGTAAAACATATGTTTCAGGCTCTGATTCAGGAAATGTATTTTATTAAGGTTTGCCTAAGCATTTCCTAATCCTGACTACTCATTGGCTTTACCTTTTTAAATTTCACCAGTGCCTTGCTTTGGTTCAAAGATTGTCCCCCAAATGCATTTACCTGGCTTCTGCATGCTGCTAGCATTACTGAGGGTGCAGTAACAAATGACTCCTGCACCCTCAAGGTAAACTAATGGAAACAGGTCTTCTCTTTGAGTATAACGAAACAGCAATAAATTACTAGTAATATAGTATGGTGGTGGTCTTTCCATTTAATTTCTTATCTGTTGTATGACTGACTAGATTGGATGTTTAAGTCAAAAAACGGGTAGACACAGGTGACTCCAGCCAGCAAGTCTTCTCTGAAACACTGTGTTACTTTTTTCTTGTGGTTTGTGTGGGATGTTGTGGCTTTTCATCTGCAGTTTTATCTTTGACATGGGTAGATGTACACACACACAAGTTTATAATCTAGGAAGTTGTAAACTCCTAGGAATCCTGAAAGCTGTTTAGTGGAATGGGACTCACTTTGTTCATGTGCCTTTGAACATTATAGAATTGTTCATATGTAATTGTTCACGTGTAATGTCATAAAATGTGGGTGTTAGCCATTTTAATGTCTCAATATCTGCATATACTTATTGTTTAGATCTCTCTCTTGTTTTGGAAGTGTCAGCTTCTTTAGGAATTATACAGTTGCTTTTAGCTCTTTGGCTATGAAGTCACCTGCTGTTCCCTGTTTAATGATGGAGTGCTGATTTACTGTAGAAAGCAGGAGCATGTTTTCTCTAGAGACTTTATATCTCAGTGAAGACCTTGACTTTTATTAGCCTAGAATTCAATACTGTCTGCATGAGGTGATTTTTTTTTTTTGTGCGTGCGCTTTCAGAATTGCCTAGAATAGTCTTGGAACACTCTGAAATACAGAAACCTTTATATATACATACTGTTATCTTCCATGCTACTAGTTTCCTCTCTGAGCCACACAGCTGTAACAGGTGTTATAGATAGAGCAGTAATTATGTAAATTTTAAGAATAAAAATAACTTTTGAAAAAGCCTCGGCCTAACAGCTCTGTGCATTCTAACTGCTTATATTTATAGTCATAAATGCAACTAACCTGTGGCAGAACAGATGCAAAATAGTAAATTCATAGGATCTGTTAGACAGTAAATCAAACAGTAAGACTTCTAGAGAAGGTCATGGTTCTTGTATGTTTGCACTGGTGTATGAGACAAATAGGATACATGAATAACCTGACAGATATTGCTGATCTTCACTTGAGGGACTTTAAACTGGGATACTTTTACTGTTCAGGACCTTTGGATCTGCATTTGGTATTCAGGGAAATAGTAGTTTCTTCCTTGCATTCGATCCACTAGACTGAATTCTGGTGAGATGTATTTATGTTAGTGTCCTAGGTGACTGAGTAATGTAGAAACTTCATACTTTAAAAAGGGCACGGAAGGGTCTAGATATAGGAGGTACCAAAGTGAAGGTAGAGCTTGGCATATTCTTTGCAGCTTTGAATTGTTGTTTGACTTCTTTATATGTATGTATTCCAGGAAAACTGATCCTGAATTTTTCAAAGGATGTGCTGACAAACTTTATTTTATTTCTAGGCTCTTGGATTTCTATATGCATCTGGTCTAGGAGTCAATTCTAGTCAAGCTAAGGTAACTTAGAAATCTTCAGTTTGTGCTCCTGTATTTTATCTTGGAGGCAGATTTTAAATAACCGATGATTTTGTTTTAAGGCCCTGGTGTATTACACTTTTGGAGCTTTAGGAGGAAATCTGATCGCCCATATGATCCTGGTATGTAAGATAGTTAATAACTTTACACATGCAAGAACTTTTTTGTATTCTTAAATTTTTAATGTAAGATTTGCATTCATGTGAATACACTGTTCAAATATTAGATCATCATGCATGCATTGGGTGGGCAATAGTATCTTCCCCATTATTCCTTGTTAACTTAAAGAAAAGTCTGCTCATTTTAAGCTGTATACAACTATGAATTTAGATGGACCATGTTTACATCTCTTGACTTAAAGCAGAAGTGTTGGGCTTTTAATTTTTATAGGCTAATGAGAACTGTGAAAGCCAGAGATCTTTACAGAACATGCTGTTTTAATCAGTATTGTGAGATCTAAGACAAAGTGCAACATGTGTAAGTAAAAGGCTTTAGGTTTTCACCCATAAGTATAATTCTGCTCACTTGCTTTTTCCTGAGTAATATCTGAAGTATATTGGCTACTCTTAATCTTTAATGGTATCAGTCAGTTGCTTTTAATGCAGACACAATGGACTCGTGGCCTTTGTTTTGCCTATTGTCTCATCAAATCTTGCTTGAGTAATGTGAAAAAAGTTTGTAACCTAGCAAGCAGTATGTTGTCCAATAACCAATAGCCCCATATTCTTATATTTTCCTTTCTAGGGTTACCGGTACTGGGCTGGGATAGGAGTCCTTCAAAGTTGTGAATCTGCTCTCACTCACTACAGACTTGTAGCTAATCACGGTAAAACCTTTTTACTAGGCTTATGTTCTCAACTTTCGATGTATTTCAATATCATTCACCTAGAAGATACTAGAAGTACTATCAATGCTAATAGTAGAAAAATAGAGAATCCCTGCTATTAAACAAGTTATCTGTTTGGCTCTGAATCATGATATGCTGTTTTTATCTCTATCTGTTGAAATGTCTTTAATTAGAGAGTGTCAAAGTAATTCATTCTTTCTCCATAACAGTTTGAAGCTCTGTAGGGATCTGTTTTTACTAAGTTGCAGTGTAATATTTGTATTGAACAAAACTGTCTGAAAATCTATCTTAATCTGTTTTCCAGTTGCTAGTGACATTTCTTTGACTGGTGGCACAGTGGTTCAGCGAATTCGCTTAGCAGATGAAGTAGAAAATCCAGGAATGGCAAGTGGGATGCTAGAAGAAGACTTGATTCAGTATTATCAGTTTTTAGCAGAGAAAGGGGATGTACAAGCACAGGTAAGATTAAGTTCACCTGATGGCATGCAGAGGTTTTCAAGAATTACAGGAACAGCTTTATGAAATATAGAAAGATGTTGGAGCTTTAGTTTTCTTTTCAGCCTAAATCCACCTGGTTGCTATTTCCTGATTAGTTTTTATGAGAAGACACTTATATTTTAGTGTGTTTAAGGTAGAACTTGGACAGAAAATGCAAATTTTTGTGGAAAATAAGTCCAAAACTTTACAACTTTAGGAAAGAGGATCTTGGCTTTCACTAGAAACCAGCCAGACTAGTTTAAGGATAGCTTTAGATGTTGTGGAGGAAGCCTTGATCAAAAGAACTGCCCTGACAGGGGACCTCAATTTCTCACTGCTTCTGCTCTTGCATGACTTCTGCATGCTGCAGGCTGGACCATGCTACAGTGCATGGTCCAGTGCAGGATGCATGCTACAGTGCAGAAGGGGAGGACACTAATATAGGCAAATTGACACAATTCAACTTGGTCATATATGGCTTAAGAACTAGGTAGGCAGATTTCAAATTATTTTGTATGTAGGACAGTCATGTCACTTTTATCTAGGATAAATTTCCACTTAGGCTAACGTGAAAAAATAGGACTGTACTGTAGTTATTGAAGCAAATCTGCGCCTTCAGACTTTGTGGCATCTTTAACTCTGACATGGTCTGTCTTTGTGCATGTAACTAGCTCACTGATATCTGTATTACTAGAAAAAGTCCCTATGGAAACGTGACTTATTCACAGTGTAAAATTTATTTTTAGGTTGGCCTTGGACAGTTGCACTTGCATGGAGGAAGAGGAGTAGAGCAAAATCATCAGGTACCCTTTCTGTGTATCTCTCATGCATATTACACTTGGTGGAGGGGGAGAAAGTATAGCTGAGACCACAGTGAAGCAAAAGTGTTTAAGTACCACCGTAATGTATTTAATGACTTCAGTAGTCTTGTTTAATAAAACTGAATTCATTCAATAAAACTAATCTTTATATGACTAGTACATGGAACTGATTTTCTTACACAATTAGTTTAAGACTAATCATCTTAGAAATGAGGCAGTAAAAAACAAAGACCAGGTTTTCATCAAGTAGTACTTGAAACTGGCTGAGCTTTTGTACGTCTAGTAGAATCTTCATGATGCACTGTGTGCATTAGTGATGATAGTCTAGTTTATGTGGATTGCAAGAATATTTTGCTTCTGTAGACAAAACAGTGCAACTTTCAATACTAAGGATATTAAGTGTGCATAGGAAATAGAACTTCTGCTGACGTAAGCCAACCTAGCTACTGCTTATAGAAGTTAATAGCTAACCTCTTCTTAAAGTATGTATTGAAAATACAGAGCTGAGGATGTGCAGTCCTGAGGATTATTTCAGACTCAGCTAACAACCAGAAATTATTTAATGGTCATCACATTTAAAATACTTTTAAAACGACTGCTCTATAAGGCTTCAGAGATGATATCAAGTGGTCAGAATGAGTATAACCAAGCTCTGTGTAAAACTGGAATAGGAACTGGCAGATCTCTTCTAAACAGGGTTTGCAGGTACAGTAAGGAAGTAAGATTTACCTGTGTAGCTTGTGCATAGTAGCATTTGTAGTATTTTTTTTTTCCCCCTCTGCTTTTTGGAATACACTGTTGAGAGGGATTGCTGTTCAATATTCTGATAAGTGGGGAACCCTGTTACATACATTAAATTAGGTGGGACTGATAACTCTTATCCCCAGAAGAACCTGGTAACTTGGCAAACAACCTACTCGCCTCTGCTCCATTTGCAAGGAAAGGTACTCAAATCATAGTCATGGTGGCTAAAATACTTGTTTTCTTCCTTACAGCGAGCATTTGAGTACTTCAATCAAGCAGCTAATGCTGGCAATTCACATGCCATGGCCTTTCTAGGAAAGGTACGATATGAACACTCTCAAAAGTAAGCAAATTGACTGCCTTTCAATGAAAAGTAACAAATATTTCCTACTTTCTAATATCAGGCAGTCTAAAACTTGAATGCTGGAATGTAAGTACTTCTGTTTTACTACTGCTTTGAATTGTCCTGCAAGATTTGAGTGTCGTAGTCTATTATGTCCAGTCTAAATTTTCTACTTGCTCCTTCACTTTAGGAACTTTTGTTTTTTCTAAATAGTGCTTGAACTAGATTTTTTTTTTTTAATTAAATAGTTAAATATCTAAATGCCCTTTTTTTGTGGTGGAGTTCAAAACTCAGAGTAGGCCACTCTGCTCTTCTATACAGTGTGTGGGGAAAAGCTAGGCTTCTTAGTTTTGCCTAGTGGGAAATACTAAGTTCAGGAAGGAAAGGGGAAAGACATTTGTATTCTTATGTGTAGAGAACCGAGGTATCTGAGTCAGAGTTGCCAATAGGTCGGCGTCTACTCTGAACCAAAGCCTGAGTCTATCTGCAAGTTGGGTCATTGTATCAGTTTTCTCAGATTTAAGTCCTTTTTTAAATCTAAAACATGATTGACAAGCTGCTATTGGTGATGTTAATGTGTTACTGCTTAGAAAGGTATTTGGGTCACTTGCCTGAGACCTGGGTTGCAGGCTACCTTTGCCCTATGAGGAGCTAAATCCTTATTACTCCATTTGACTACTCTCTAAGGGTAGGCTGCAATAAGCAGCAGCTCTAGCTCATCTTTTTCAGCCTGTCACTGCAGTAGAGGATGCAAAATTCAGGTCCTTAGAGCATGAAAAAATAGCATAATGTGCTGATCAAGGCACCTGATGGGAGAAATTGCAGGTTCCTGCTTTCTCTACTGCTTGAGTGTTTTGTATCTAATAAATGCTGAAATGAACAGGGTTTAGTAACCAATTTTTGCTTTGTATTCAACAAGTATTTTAACTGCCAATATAGTTTGACTTCCACTGGTCTCACAAGATTTTTGCCTGATTATGTGTTCTTCACTGAAAACTTTTTAATGAAACTTTAATTTTATGGGCAGTTCATTCTCCATTAGGAAGTTAAACCCTCTGAATCTGAATTTTACAGCATAGAGACGTTTTCTGCTTCTGGGCAAGTTCTTTAATGATTATTCAGTAATGCAATAGTCAGAGTAGTCTAATAGTACAACAGACTCCCTCTCATATGCAAAGTGAAGATGCTTCATGCTAAACTGACTTCTTCAGCTGTTCTTCAATAATGCCTTTCTTCTTCAGATGTACTCAGAAGGAAGTGATGTTGTACCTCAGAGCAATGAAACAGCTCTTCAGTATTTCAAGAAAGCTGCTGATATGGTATGATTATCTGTAAGCTAGAAATACAGCATATGCACTAAAAAGTTGATTAGCTTGGAAATGGTGCAAATGCTTCTTTTTCTGCACTTCCATGTGCATACACCTACTCCCAACTTATGTCCCAGATTATCCCATAATTAAACCCTGCTTCTCTAAGATGTTGGAAACTGTCTCCAGTTCTGGTCATGGTGCTTCATGAAGCTGTGTTGAGCACAGGAACTCTAACTCTCATGAATGCTGGCATCAGTATGAAATACTGTCCACCTAAATAGCCTGCAATTCTGTTAAGTGTTAATTTTCATTAATCCAAAGTTGCCTTGTCACAGAAATTTACAATGCATTGATACTATGTTATTTTGGTTCTGTTTTGTGGTCAGTGAATAGATAATGGTTTTGGTTTTATACCTCTCATCTCATTGGAGTATTTGTTTTTTGTCTGTTAATCCCTCGCATCTGTCTTTGACCTGTCCCTCATGGTAGCATTTGTACAGTTAAAGCATGAGTAATCCTCCAGGAAAGATGTTTAGCCTGTGAAACACAGTAGGTGAAGTTCTGAAGGGACTGTTGTAAGACAAGTCTCTTCACGGTTCTTGCATTCCACAATTAGATTGCTGTTCTACGCCTCTGTCCTAGAGTAAGGATCTCTTGATTTGCTAATTTCCTACATTCACTGAAAGTTTCTGATGTGCCCCATTGCCTGTCCTGGCATTGAAGGAATATCATAGCGCATACTTTTGCAGGGGCAGCGGTCAATAATGCAGCCCACAGGACAGCCACCAAGCTCCCCTTAAATTAAGACAGATTTTCAGAGTTCCTGTAGTTGTTTTGGGAGCTTCTGTAGCATCCAGAACATTTCAAACTTGGCAAAACTAAAGATGAATAAGCTATTAATGCCTCACCTTTCTATGGGTGTGGGTTCTACATCTCGTATGACATTTTGAAAGTGCACAGTAGACTTTCATAACTAGTGTTAAAAGTTTTTCTTTTTCCTGTTGTTAACCTGTGTAGTTACTGAATAAAAGTTACCAAAGCTATTTTCTCCCTAAATAACTATTACTTACTAGGAGCAAAATTACAAAGCAAATCTATCTTAAGCACTGTTTGTTTTAGTGATGTTAAAGACATAACAAATTTGAAAGATGTAGCTGTAGATTTTGCCTTTCTTTGCAGAAGTGTTTTCCTGTGTTTTCAGGGTAATCCAGTTGGACAGAGTGGCTTAGGAATGGCTTACCTCTACGGAAGAGGTGTTCCAGTGGTAAGCTTTTGACCGTCGTCTTTCTAGTCATAGGTGATTGTGTAACTTCTTGTTGTCAACAAACTTTTTCTCTGGAGGGAAGTACTGTGGAAGACTTAATTGTGAAGATTTGTTACACTGAAAACTCCATGAGGAAATCTGTAATATAAAAAACAATTCACTATGGAGTTAGCGGCTATGAAATATGCTGGGTTCCCTCTAATAAGTTTGAAAATGTTGCTGAAGCTATTACAAATGCATAGAAGTGTGATTTTTTTGGGGGTGGTGGGTTTGTTTTTTTGGTAGGAGTTTTGAACTTGGCTCTAATTTTCTTGTGAAATAAAACAAATCTGAACTGTCCGATTTCATGTATCTTGTGAGAGTGGAGGGACACTTTTAATTAGTTCATTTGCCTTGCTGCTTTTTGCACAAGAAGGTTTCTTGTCAAATGTTTTATATTTAGCTATGCAAACAGATACTCAAAAGTTGAATTAGCCCAAAGTTGAGGAAATAACTTAAATAATTGTTCTAGAAACAAAACAGGGCATCCGTTCTGTTAAGCATAACTATTCATAGCAATGCTATATATGGATGCCAGCTTTGAGAGAGCTACAGACTTAAGACATGCTAATATAATCGTAGGCTATTTCATTTTTTATTTCCAAACTTTGACCAGGTGAATATTTTCACACTAGAACATCTCGCTGTAATCTTTCTGTAATATAGCTCTGTCCATGCACTTACACAAGTGCGCACGCATATTTTCTTCTTTACTTAAATTGTGGTCTATTGCAAGGCTCTAATGACTGGACCAAATGTTCCTGCAGAACTATGAGCTAGCACTGAAGTATTTCCAGAAGGCTGCAGAACAGGGATGGGTTGATGGACAACTTCAACTAGGTTCCATGTATTACAGTAAGTGGCATCAAAATGATGATTTGCTGGGTCTCAGCATCTGCCCTTTCAGTAACTGTTCACTAGGTGGCATTAGAAGTGTAGATATACTGCATGTAGAGTGGTATTACTGCATTGAATTTCTATTTTATTCTGTTTTTTCCTAACACTTTCACAATGTTTTTCTTTAGTAATTCCAAAGAGTAAGTACATACTGTATTTCATACAACTCTGCTTTTCAAGAGGAATGAAAAGCAATGACTTATTGTTTCTTTTAGATGGCATTGGAGTCAAGAGAGATTATAAACAAGCTTTGAAGTATTTTAACTTGGCCTCCCAGGGTGGCCACATTCTGGCTTTTTATAATCTGGCTCAGATGCATGCTACTGGCACCGGAGTGATGCGATCCTGTCATACTGCTGTTGAGGTAAGGTCATCCATTTATAAAGGTCGAATAATACTGACTTGCAAAAGGTTGGATATAACCACATCAGCTTATACAGGAAATTTGTCTTAGCTAAAATCTGCTGGTGATTGCAGAGCCAAGGTTATCAAAGGAAAAGTGATATATTATCAAATTCCTTTGTGTCTCATGAGAACAATCTTTATTTTTTATGTTGATGTGGTAAGTTTGTATTTGCTTTATTAACTTTGAAGAAAATCAAAAGAATGTAATACAAAGCAAACATCAGTGTTTTATAAGTACCAAATTCTTCATTTAGACATGGGCTTAACTTAACAAAAAAGCTGATATTAAGAATAATTCTGAGTAAGCATCTGAATCTTGGCATGTATTTGCTTAGTAACCTGTATGTTAAAGTAAGCCTGTCTTAAGCAGTGAGTTCATCTATCAAGTTTTTCCTGTGAAATGTAAATATTTTGAACATGCATTTGAATGTTAAAGGTTTACCTGTTGCAAAACCTAAATTTCTGAAGTTCCTCACAACCAGTCTTCTCCCCCTTTTTTTTCCTCTGCAGTTGTTTAAGAACGTATGCGAACGGGGACGTTGGTCTGAAAGACTGATGACTGCCTACAACAGCTATAAAGATGGTGATTCAAATTCTGCTGTGGTTCAATATCTTCTTCTGGCAGAACAAGGCTACGAAGTTGCACAAAGCAATGCTGCTTTCATACTTGATCAGAGTAAGGACCTGAATTTGTACTGAAAGATTTTTTTGGAGTTGGCCTGCAGTAGCCCGTTTAGTAGAACACTAGAGTGCTTGAAGATATAATTACATAGCTCTAGTTCAGTTAGAACTTCAGTGAGACTCTTGTCCTCTTTCCTGCTCTTCACACTGGAAAGCAGTCCGTTTTAATTTTCACCTCTAAGGATAGCTTTCTGGCCTAAAAGTTAGAATACACTTAAATTCTGATGGGATTTAAAAAATGGGATAGGGAGAGAATGCTTCAGAAACTTGCACAGTGCTGAGAATTTTCTTCCCTGGACTTCCTAAACACAGCCTTAACACTCTATTTTTAAATCTATAAAGTAGATTTAGTTGGTTCTGCTAGATTTGAAAAAACTTGTCCCAGGTCTCTTATTGCAACTAGGTGGCTAGAACTTGGATTTCTTAGAGTTTGAGATCATAGGGAAACAATGGAAGTACAAGTGACAAATCCTTCTAGAAACTACAAAACCAAGTATTTTAAACTTTCTGGATCTCAAATCTAGAAATCTAGGTGTCTCATTACCGGCTTTAGGGCTTAGTATCTTAATACAAAAATCAGCTATCGGTGGCTGATAGGCTAGTCTAACATCTTAATTTCTAGTTAATGTTTTTCAAAGGTGCCTTAGTGACTTATCTTTAGATAAGCTACAGCAATGAGTCTTGGCTGAGAATGCATTCTTGCAAAGAAATAGCATCTTTCCCTGGGTTAAAATTCTGATTGTCATTACTCAGATATATCTGCATCTTGACTGGAGATGAATTTAAAATTATTTTATACACTTTATACAGAAAATCTGTATGTCAACTGTGTGATAGGATAGCTGAACTCATATTTATAGTAGAAGTGAAAAAAGTTATAAATCCTTTGAACTGTCTGAACTCTGATACTTCAGCAACCCTCAATTTATGACACAGATGAGTAAAATAACTTCAGTTCTGAAGTAGCTGTAGCACTGCTGTGAAAATACGTGGTCTCTGGCTGGTTAAGGAGTTTAAATCTTCGTTTTACTCAATTAGTTTTGTTTTTTAGATGGTCAAACTAAAATAGCTTATACTTTAGCCTTGTATTTGAGGGCACCTTTGTCAGAGCCCGAATTGTGTGCTCTTAAACTTGCACCTTCTGGCATTCCTCAACTACACCTCAGAATCTCCCAGAGCAGGAATGGGAGAGACACTTGGTAAGCAATATTTCAGGGTGAAACTATGCAGTTTGTTCCTAGCTCTTATGTGGGCAGATATATGGAAAGACCATATAAATGAAAGGGGGTTTTATAAGTTTCAGATGGGTTGAATCTTGCTTGTACTGTAGCACAGATTACTTCAAGTTTTTAGTTCATTTCAGCAGACTGAATATAAGCATGGGGATTTTTGTGGTCTTGTGTGCATATACCATGTTCCTATTTAACTGAATTACTTTCTTCTCTAGAAGAAGCTAGCATAGTAGGAGAAAATGAAACCTATCCTCGAGCTTTGCTTCACTGGAACAGAGCAGCTTCTCAAGGTATGTCCGTACCTCACAATTCCAATTAGTTTATTTTTAGTAGAACAATTAATGTTTGATTTCATGGTTTTTATGAAACAGGGAAGGAGGGAAATCTTACCTCCTTCTTTTCAACATTAGTTATATTCCACATAGGGTAGTTGCTGTTCTTTGTTCCACTGTTAGCTATAATGTCATTGCAATATGCTTGCAGTTCTGAGCCATTCTGAGATCTTGAAGATTAAAAGAACTAAAACACAAGTGTGTTTCTTTTTGCCATTCCATATGGAATTATAGAGCAGTGTTAAACAGCATTAGGAATGTTTACACTGACTTTTCAAAAAATAAATCCCACTTGGAAAAAATAGATACAATGTACCCTTTAGGATTTTGGTACTTGTCATCATTTATAAGAAATGCAATTTCCTATTCAAGCAAGCAAAGCCCAGTGATGAAGAAGACAATCTTGATGTCCAGCCAACCCAAGTTTAAACTCTGGTGCTTGTGATCCTCTCCTAAAATAAGCAAAACTAAACTTAATCATTAAATATCAGTGTGAGGTCTCTAACTTTCATATGGGTGCATCTACATTAATGTCTGTCTACTAGCTTTTTACTTAAGAACAAGTGTATCATGCAAATGGAGCCTAAGAGTTTTGTCTGAAAATCTTCAGACCTGCTTGGCTTTTAGTAGAAAGTTAGAAATTGAGAGGATGGAATGGTTAAGAATTCAATTGCCAAATGATGATGAGAGACTTTGTTTTTTCAAGCTTTCAGTGTCTCTGTTTTAAAAACAAAGCTGAAGCCCTTAATGACCATATAACAAATGAAAAGTTTTTCTGTAATAAGTGACTATGAACAACATGATCTATCTTTTCAACTGATGCCACTAAATAGCAATAAAAATGTTGGTAGGATTACTGGGAAAAGGACTTTCCTGAAAATAGAAATCAGTTGCGTTTTGGTTGGCTAACCCAATTTACAAAAAAAAAAAAAAAAAGAAAAGCTGTTTATGTGAGAGAGGGAAAAAGGGAAATGGTTTGTGCAAACTGTGGCCTGTGTAACACTTAACACTAAAGCCCTTATTGCATCTTCATATGAAACTAAAAGGCTTTCTTCGCTTAGCTATTCTATCTTTTTTTTTGTTGTTTCTTGGTTTATAGGATATACTGTGGCAAGAATTAAACTTGGAGATTACCATTTTTATGGTTTTGGTACTGATGTTGATTATGAAACTGCCTTTATTCACTATCGTCTGGCATCAGAGCAACAGCACAGTGCCCAAGCAATGTTTAATCTGGGCTACATGCATGAGAAGGGATTGGGGATCAAGCAGGTGAGTAAGTTGTAGGCTGATAGTCTGCTTCATTACAGTGCATTTACTAATATTAGATTAAGTCCATAACCACTACTGGGCTTTGGGCACTATATAACCACTTAGTAGGAATTAGCATGTCTCCCAATGCATTCTCCAATAGCAAATGGATAAGTGTATCCACTTCACGCTTACCTATGTGAAGAAAGAGGCATAGACAGGGAAAAAACTAATTGTGAAGATTGGCAAAAAGTGTGCCATATGCTTGAGTGATGCTTTCAAGACTTTTGAAGTGTAATGAAATGAATGCAAATCAATTCCAGGTACAGAGTATTTCAGCACAAGATTGTTCTCACCCTCTGAAACACTGGTTAGTTTGTTTTCTATATCATGACATTTCAAAAACAAGTTTTGTGCATCTTCAAGTAACAAACCATAAGCACCAATAACATGATTATTAAATACGGTTTTTCAAAGTAGGCTAGGCCACAATTTGCTTCACAAATTACATTGCCTAAAAGAAGGCAGTATACCTGGTTCTCTTAGGAAGCCTATGGTGTATTGCTGTCCATGAGTTAACTAAAACTTACGGAATCCAGAGCAACATGTTCTCGTATATGTCGAAATAATGTAATTAGTAATTGCATACTAATTTTGAGCAGCCTACCTTATCTTAATGTATGATTGTCCTGGTTTCGGCTGGGACAGAGTTAATTTTCTTCCTAGTAGCTGGTATAGTGCTGTGTTTTGGATTTAGTATGAAAATAATGTTGATAACACACTGATGGTTTAGTTGTTGCTAAGTAGTGTTTACACTAGTCAAGGACTTTTCAGCTTCCCATGCTCTGCCAAGTGCACCAGAAGCTGGGAGGGGGCACAGCCAGGACAGCTGACCCCAACTGGCCAAAGGGCTATTCCATACCATATGGCGTCATGCTCAGTATAGAAACTGGGGGGAGTTGGCTGGGGGGCAGCGATCACTGCTCAGGGACTGGCTGGGCGTCGGTCAGCAGGTGGTGAGTGGTTGTATCACTTGTTGGTGGGTTTTGGGGAGCTTTTTTGTTTTGTCCTGGTTCTGCCCCGCCCCGGGTTTTGTTCCTCTCTCTGTTGTTATTTTCCTTTTCATTACATCATCATCATCATTATTATTATTAAATTATTAGCTGTTCTTATCTCAGCCCACAAGTTCTCTTACTTGTGCTTTTCCAGTTCTCTCTGACATCCCACCAGGAGGGGGGAGTGAGTGAGCAGCTGTGTAGTGCTTAGTTGCCAACTGGGGTTAAACCATGACAGTCCTTTTTGGTGCCCAACATGGGCTCCGCTGCCCCCCAATTAATTCATGCAATTAATCTATAAATTTAGTAATATCTTCTGGGTTACCTGAAACTGTAAGAAATAATTTCATTTTTCTTATTTTCACTGAGCTTCAACATTTGGTTTTTGTCTAGGTATGCACCTTTTAATTATTCTGTTGGTCTATTAAAAGACCAATTTTTGCTTCTTTTCCCCTAAATTCTTGGCAAAAGGTCAGAACAGTGAAGGGCAAGTCTGCCAGTATTGTTACTTTGGCAGCAGCAAGCAATCAACATTTGAAAACTGCTTACTGACCTAGCTGTGGAAGTGACAGTACAGTATACAAACAGCATTCTTTCTAAACCTTATCTTCAAATTTTATTTTAGGACTGTTTTCTGTTTTTAACTGAGTCCTCAAAACTAGTTAACTTCAGAAAATGAGCCTGCAGCTAAAAGCAACAGTGCTAAAGTTGGGAGGTTTTCTTTAAAAGAAAAAAAAAATTCCTTTCAGACATGGACTTCTTAATTTCTTTTGCTTCTGCCTTGAAAACAGCCCAATTCAGAGCACGTAATAAAAATTTTGAAAGTGTTATTACATCACATTCAGCATAACTGCTAAGAATTTCAGAAAAACCAAGTCCTAATGCTGTAATTTGCACAGAGTATTCTCCAACCTGAAGCAGAGATGGCTACACGTAGATAGCTGAAATGAGTACACAGGGGCTCACGATGAGCACATGCAGCCTTGCTTTATGCAGATAAATAATACTTTCCTCTCATACAGATCCACTATGGAAGGAAGAGTTGAACTGCAAGGGAAATTGAGATAGATAATATAGATATGGGAATTTCCTTGCTTAGACATTTTCAGTGCTTCTTTCCATGTATAAAACCAGTCTTAGGAATTCTGGATATGTAATGTCTTTGCTTCCTGTGCCCTAAAACTTCACAACTCTAAGATGAGAGGATGGAGATTTAGGACTGACTAGATAAGACTAAAGTGATGCTGGGCTAGGATATTCTAAAAAAGGTTAAGACTGGGTTTTGAATTAAGCAAAAGAAGGCTTTTCTTTCCCGGAATGGAAACTGCTGAATTTTGAGCACCTCTGAAAATGACTGACAGTTAAAATCATACTTCCTGATGTAGCAGGTGATGTCTACCACTGAAGTCTGCTCTTCTACTAGAGGCCTGTGGACGGAATGTATAAAGGTTTTAGCACTGTAGTAGCTAACGAATTGGGGATTTAGTCTGTTGAAGAAAGGGATGTGTGCTCTTACTCTCTCCCCACCTATGTCCACGTCATTAAGATTGCAAGCACTCCAAAGGTAGGGAGAATGATTTAATAAGGTAGCCTGCGCAACTTCAATTCGGGTCACTGTTCATTCTGGATAATCCTGAATAAATACAGTATTTTTACCGGGTTTTTTTTTCCCAAACAGCTTTTGCCTTATTCTCTCTTTACTTACTGAATAAATAGTCTTTCTTACATATAGGATTCTATGCTATTCTTCCTGTACATTGATGGTTTTCAGACTCATACCAGATCAATGCCAAATATTAAGCTCCTTCTGAAATCTCGCACTTGTACACCATTACATACCTTTCATAGATTTAATGTTGTACAATTCCTGAGCCTGCATGTCAGAATGAAGACTGTTTCCATATACTGCTCAAAATAAGAACAATTCATTTTCTCTAATTTTCTCATGGTCTTCTCATAAGATTTGGCATGGTATTTCAGTACTATTTGTATGTTAAAGCCCAGACTCCTACAGTTCTCACTTCTCTGTCAAGTGAGAGTGAAGAATGTAAAGCAGAATGAAGTGCTTGCAAATTAGAAATTAAAATGAACCATGATTTAGTATCTGCTTTTACACTGATACTAGCACAGTACAAAGGAGGTAAGGAAACTCTTTTAAATAGTTATACAAAAGACAGACTTTCCAGGCTCAAGGAGTATTCAGACTAATTCTGTTGAATTAAAATACTAAAATGTGAGCTAGTAGGTCTCATTCACATAATGTGTTGATTTTCATACTGTTAATTTCCACATGTGTTATGGAACTAAACTTTGCTGTATCAGTGAGCAGAAAATCTTTATGGTATTTCACAATCAGGATAAAATTATAAAGTTAACATGTGGCATGAAGTCCTGGAGATTTCTCTTATTTTAACTGTCCAACTTGGAACACTTTCAGAGGTAAGTCTTACACAGGCCTGTCCTTCACATCACTGAGTGAACATAGGCAGTTTGTATCCAAGTATCCTAACATTGCACAGTATGTATCTGAAGCAGAGCCAAAAAAAACCCCCAAACAAACAAGGAAAGTTAAACTATTCGGGTACACATGTGCTCTGTTCTTCTTGCTACAGTTGCCTTCTTGTTCCAGCTACCACAGAAGAGAACACTAATTTAAACTCTTCCTAAAGTTGCTGGCTGTTTGTGCTCATACTTTTGCCAGGCTGTCCTCACTAATGCAAGTTATGTCCATTTTGGACAAGGAGTAGACTCTAATTTGGGAGTATGTGCAGAAATGGTTAGGAGCTGCAGTAGGCATACTGTAGTATAACTGGGAGGAGTTGCTGCTGTGTACTCCTCTGACTTGTGTTTTCTTAGTCTTTCATGTTTGGTGTGGTGTTGGAGACACTAGAGTGTACTAGAGTTACCTAAATATGTGCCTTAGTTTACAGTGCGTGGGTTGAATATGTTAATACTAAGTTAATACTCTTTGTGAGCTTCAATTCTAGCATCAGTTACGGTAGCTTCATCCTCAGATTGAAGCTTCCCTTTACTTCTCTATTCAAAGGTGAACATTCCTCAGGAAAAAAAAAAAGGGAATTTTTACTGAATGGTTTTCGTTTAACTTGACCAAAAACCTTGTATTAAAATGACAGTATACAATAGCTTATAGAAAAAGCTCTACTTTTTATGGTAATTTTTCAAGTTCTTAAAAATTGAGCTTTTTATTTTCTTAACTGTAGGATATTCATCTTGCAAAACGATTCTATGACATGGCAGCTGAAGCAAGCCCAGACGCTCAGGTTCCAGTCTTCCTAGCACTTTGCAAGCTTGGAGTGATTTATTCCTTGCAGTATGTACGAGAAATCAATGTAAGTAATGCAGAATTAAAAGGAAAAACAAGAAATGAGTTTTCCATTTTTAAAAGAAGCTTGAGTTGTAATCTTACTTAAGTAGAAGTCTTACTTGAGCCTTCTAAAAACTTAGGATAGATGTGTTTTATGTTGTTGCGTATTAAGAAAGTTACTGAAGCTGTGATTCCTGTTTCTTCATTGTGCAATTCTGTGAAACTGAAATGTGTACAGCCAGTGCTCTTCTGTGCTGTTCTTCCCTTGAAGAGAATTTCCCTAACCTGTTTGACTGTTCTTACCCATGATCTTCTGCTATCAAAGTTAAGCAGATGATTACAATGACATAATCGCTGTTCAGGAAAAAAGAAATACTTTTTTGTAGCCCTAATTCTCATGCTATTTTATATTCCGCTGTAACAATCCTACTTGAGTTGTGTTTTATTTCTATAGAAACAATGTATTATTTATATTAGATATTTTAGCTATCGTGCAGAGTTTCTGCTGAGTGATGGCACTGAAAAAAATACCTGCCTGGAATTTAGATGAATTCTTTCCATATAGTATCTGAAATATTTCTTAGTATTCTGACATCTTACTGCCTTTTGGATTACTTAATAAATTTATATGGTATGGAAGTTATTACCACTTAGAGCAAACGCAAGTTCAGGCAATCCAGCTAAGTTTGACAAAATGTCAAACTTGTCAAAATGACAAAATGTCTTGAGACTGGGGACTTTCAGGAGTGGGCAGTCAAAATACTCTAAATCAATTGAGCAAATACCCATGTAGCACTCACAGAAGCTAGTATGCAGAACATGGATATTCCAAGTTTTAAGTCTGCTGATGCAGACTTAATTTGACAATGACTCTGTAGTACCATCGGATACAGTAGTGAAGCATAAAGTGTGTTGGCTAATGCTTATGTGAATGCAAGTCTGATAAAAAGGCAGTTCAATCAAAACTAACAGTAAGTCACTTACTTCCCTGTACCTTATCTGCACAAATCTCAGCACTGTACCACATAAGTATCCTGGGGCTTAATGTTCTGTCATTCATGGTAGTCTCCTGATGGCTTCCAGTTTGGCTGGACTGATCAGTTCACTGCCCCTGTGTATGTGGTACTTGCTCCTCTTTCTTTAGGACTAATATGGTTACATACCTCATTCTGATTTAAATTGTGTACTTTAATGCTCTGTCAACAACCTTCATCTCTAGAACAGAAAATAGAATAGCTCATCCTATATAGCATGGCTCTTATTCTTATTGGCATTTAGCTCCTGGAAATTAAGAATGTCACTGATGTGATACTATTTTTTCAGAGCGGAAAAGAGCTACTGAAGTTTTAAAACGGGTACTTGTACATGAAAAATTTTACAAGTCAAATTTAAAATCAAAGTAACTTCCCATTCTTGCTCTTTGACATGATGATGTGGACTTCTTGTTTCTTAGATAAGGGAGGTATTCTCACATATTGATATGGACCAGCTGCTGGGGCCTGAGTGGGACCTTTACCTTATGACCATCATCGCCTTGCTTCTGGGAACAATTATAGCTTACAGACAAAGGCAACATCAGGCAATTCCCAGACCAGCAGGACTGCGGCCAGCTGTGCCTCAACAAGAACCACCAGCAGAGCATCAACCACCACAATAGCAACAAGAGCCTCAGTGAAAGAACTGGATTTTTCCAAAAGGAACAATTTTCATTGTGATTTAGGATTTTGGATCAACAGTCCCTCCCCCAAAAGAGGCGCAAAGAAGTTTAAAAAAAAAAAAAAAGTCTGAAAGCTGCTTAGAATGATGCCTTTTTTCAGGGATAAGAAAATTCTTTTGAAACCTATTTGAATGTTATTTCAGTGCCAATGGAATAACACTATGGCTTTTTTTCATGGAAACACGAGAGTGCTACTACAAAAATGTTGCCTGCTGTATCTAGATCCTCTTTATTCAGAGTCCTTTTCATCTCGTAGAGAGAGCAGAAGGCTAGCATTGGAAGGTGTTTGCCTGCTTGATAGCAGTTGCCCTATATAAAAGTAATAACAATAATAATTTTATGGCCAATTTAAATCCAAGAAGCTGAACTATATTCAAACTCTAAAAAGACTAGAGCTGTATGAACTTATATTCTGATCTGCATCCCAAGTATTTCTACAATCCTTATTTTGTTATTTCTTAGTATTTCTTACACTTTGGTCTTTTGTGCTGTCTTGGATGGTTTAACATGGATTATTTATAAACTCTGTAATACTAAGCCAGCAAACATGCCACTCTCCATTTGTGCTTTTTTGTTTTGAGTGTTTTCCCTCATGCCCCTTAGACTAGACAGTTCTCAGCAGACAGTGTGTAGCCCAGGAGGCGGATTGGGACAGATTGGGTCTGTAAAGCTCATCAGTTGAAAACTATCCACACAGTGCCCAGATCTTGCATCCTTCTAGAACTTTTCTGGCGCCTGTGTACTTCGCAATACTTCATGACATAAAAACAAATTGGTAGTGTTCCTAAATTACTTAAACTTGTTCTTACGAAGAGGTTGAGCCTAGATTGCAGAAAGCACCAGTATTATTGTGGACACTGAAGAAAGGGCAGAACCAGAAATCTCAGTGAGTTAGCTTACATTTTTGGTTTGTTTGTTTTTAGAGGTGGAAGTTCTGTATTTAATTTTCAACAGTCCTGTAAGTGATCTGCACTGCAAGAAGGAAACATATGTGGTATCTCATGCATGCATCTGTTTAATGCATCTACTAAAAAGGGCCCCAAAGATGCATACTCCCTACAAAAGGGCATGGGCTTATGCCAGTGATGCTACTCCAAAGTCTGGCTGACTGACAGAAATCGTATGTTAGATTACAGCAGTGCTCTGGCTGTCGCCAACCACTCTTGTACCTGGCATACATGAGAAAATCAAAATAACGTCTCTGGCTGTGCCATCTTGAGGATCCCTTGTAACAAGAAAATCCAAAGAGAAAGAAGACTCAGTGGTTTATGGCTTCTTGATACCACCAGGTCAGTGCAAAGGCCTTTTAATGAGTGTAAATAATATGACCTGTGGACTGATGGTTTTTAGACTGCAAGAGGAATCTTCACTTAACAATTTTCATTCAACTATAATTTCAGGGGTTGGGGGTGGGAAGCAGCAGGGGAGTAGCTTAGAGGCAAGAAATGCAGAAGTTTCTGTTCTTATTTACCAATGGCAGTTAAATATTTGTTTCTGTACTAGCATTAAACCCTCTGAATGTACTGTCTTAAAGCTGAATGAAATGCAAATGAGGAGGCTTTAGCTGCTTTCTGACAAAAGCTCTTGTGTTTAAAGGGTTAAGGGCTTCCTTTCATGCAAATATTTTTCCAGTGGATTGGCAGCAACATATCAATAATGCTTTATTTAGCACTGAGATTTTGATAGGGTTTCATACTTAGCACGTTTGTAAGGAGGCCGCTGCACAATAGATCTGTAGTTTGGGAAAGAAGATAAGCAATCCACTCTTCTGTAAATTGAAATGTCATGGATGACTAGTATTAAAATGTAGGTAGAACTTCTCAGTACTTCAAAATGCTTATGCTGGTTACGTGAAGAAAAATCTTTCATTTTAGTTTGGAAGGTTGCAGCATGTGATAGAGGAATGTCTTGTTCAGTCTTAATCATTAGCAGATGGAACAGTATTGAACTTAAATGTAGTGTCTAAAATGTACAGCACTCCCCAGCTGCATTTCTAAGATATCTGTGACTTCTGAACACTCCCTCTGAAGTATTTTTGCCTCTGTCACTTAATAGCTCTTTTTAGCTTGGCATGAATAAATTAAAGATTATATGGAAAATGTTTTTCAGTTAAATACCATTGGTTCATTGGTATTGATCTCTTAGGATGTTTAACAATTTTGTTACTGCATTATTAAAATGTTTTGGTTGTTTGATCTATTAGAACTAAATTCTAAAAGCTCTATCCTATTTGCATGAGAATCTCTCATCATTGCTGCTATGTGACAGTCTTATAGCTGACTTTCACTGAACCTGATGCATTTTTACATCCAAGAAATCAGCAGAAGAAAACGATTGAAGATCAGCAAGTTATTTCACTTTAAAGAACTGCTTTTTGAAGAAGCAATAAGGAAGTCTTTCTCCTGCTTTCTTCCCTTCCACCAAATTACTACCACTAACTTTTTCAGATGACATTCATTTGAATGAAGTGGTAGTAGTAAAAAGGTACTTACCATAAGTAATGGCGAGTTAACTCAGGGATTAAAGAAATGAATAAGTTTTCTAAATCAATTGTCTACAACATGACTTAAGTTTTTGTGACAATCCCTTGCTACTCTGTTCTGAAACTTGCATTTTGAGGGAAGTATATTTAACTCTTACTAGCAATACATTTCTTGTTGTGCACTCAGTTTATCAAGCAGCTTTTTTTCCTAAAGGAGCTGGGTTGCTCAGTTTATTGCGGTGAAGTACTATTCCCTTTTGGTAGCACACAGGTTGTCTTACAGTTTATATGCAGGAGTATTTTAGAAGGGAAACTTGATTTAAGAGAAGCCTTTCTGGATATGTTGAGCATGCTTTGAATAGAAAAATTGTATTCTTTGTCTGTAGTAACATAGGCCAGAGCCTGCCTATTTGACCTTCCCAGACACATGCTTTTCTCTCCCTGCATGGAGAATGGAACTACAGAACAGTAACTGTTGTTGGTGGGAATTTTATATATAGGAAAACTGTGGAAAGGTATGGGGGAAAACATTGTTCTGCGTCTCAAATTATTAATCAAACACACTAGCTGTTCTTGCTGGTTGAAAGAAATGCTGAACTGTTGAGGAAAACAAGATTCTAGTTCATCACTCTGGTGAAACTTGTCCCAGAGCTGTCTGTTGAAATCATTTTCCTTGCTTTATATTGTCCATCATGGGACAATGTAATAGAACATAAGGCCTTTGATACAAACATCCCAATGAGACTCTTATGAGACAGTTTTACTCACTTTAGTCATATTCCACAAGTCAGCTGCTCTTATTAAAGTTAAAAAAACCCCAACTATCAAATGTTACTATTTTTGGAGAACATTAAAACCTGGATTGTGAAAGGACTTTTAAGACTATGCATTATCTATTTTCCACCTATTATATGCTAGTTTTGGCCTATAAAAGGGGATCACGCTCGCCTTTGCAAGTTGCTTCCTTTTTAGATAGGCAACAATGAACTGAAATTCTATTTTTGTTTCAGAGAATATTAAACTAAAAAGGTTTAGTTTGATTTGAACTACTGCAAATGTGTATGGCAAATAGGGACTATTGGGGGGAACCCTTTGTTTTTATCAGCTGCAGTTCTTTAAAGGGTCTTGTAGGAGTTTTTGTAAATTTATTTTGTATTTAAAATCAGTATAAAGGCTGGTCAAATGTAATATAATTGTGTAAACAAATTCTGTTAATAGAAAGATGTACAGATTCATTTTGTATTGTATCTTTAATCTTGTGAAATAAAGATACCACCTGTGTGGTTACTCTCAGTGTTCACAGTGGTTATGAGAACCAAGGATGTCAATTGTTAGTCATATGCACTGATATATGCCACTGCTAAATGCATCCCTTCCTATAAGGATGCTCACACTTCTTTCACTTCTATTCCTCTTCAGAAAAATAAATCTGTTAATTTAGGAGGGGCATAGAAAGGGGAATAGAAAATTATGCATTGTATCTTCAGCTGTGCTAGAAACTTGCCCTCTGTGTGTGTGTGTATGTGTGTGACCCTTTCTTCAGTGTATACAGCATCTGCTCTGTGTGGCAGACACAGAACTGCTGTGTGATTCGAGAATAGTGACCAGTAACTTGAGGATTACTATTGCATTTTCAATACTAATATAGTGAGTAGAAACAGATACTGGGGGAAGGACTACTCCAAGCTGACAAGTTTGTTTGCTTTTCAGGCCTTTTTCAACCCACTCATCCCTTCAGGCTCCACCTGTTGAGACTCTTGAGTCCTCCCTCGTAAATGTATTATGTTGGTTTGCTTTCCAATGTGTTTATTTGGAAGAAAACAATTAGGGAGAAGGAAAGTAAGCAGGGTGAGGGAGCAATGATATGGAAGGCATCAATAGGTGAACTGTCTTGGGCATCAGCCCAAGTTGCATGGTTTTCTGAAGTATTTGGAGGCTTCCTGTGTTGTCCGCTGCTGCTGGTAGCACTTGTTGCAGGTAGGAAACAGAACTGCTGGTACTAAAACCAGCTTGAGTCTCACTGATGTAGCTCAAGCTTAGCGAGGTTATCCTTCGCCTTCCAAAAGAGCCCGTGGCTTGAGATGCGATTGCTGCTGTGCTCAAGTGAGGTGGGGTCAGAAGTGTAGATACCTTATTTTACTTGTAGCCTGTAGTCAATAAGGAGTTGTTTTCTGTGGTGGGAATAGAGTACTAGGTATATAAACAATTGGGGGGTGGGGGTAGGGTGGTTTTGGTTGGTTTGGTGTTTTGGGTTTGTTGGTTTTTGTTTGTTGTTTGTTTGGGTTTTTTTAAAGAGCTATTGGATAATGTTCATTGAAAACTAGTATATTTGTTTTGGTTTCCTGGCTTGGTTGGTTTTGTTTGGGTAGTTTTATGTTGTTTTATTCTCCTCAGTCTAAGATTAAAACACTTGATTTAAAATAGAAAGTCTAGTTGGTAAACCTGCAACACCTGTTTCATTAGAATGTGTTATTTGGTATAATGCCAAAATGTTCTTCCTCATCTCTAAATGATCATGAGCTTAATGGCATTTATGAATCCTGACTTTAATTCCTGTTTTTATAAAGAATTATTGAGGAGAAAAGTCACTCTAGTGTACTTGTTGCAAAAAAAAAAAAAAAAAAAATTTCAGAAGACTGTAAATTGTTTCTTCCAAAGCTAAGTTGGGGGAGGGCGGTGTACCATCTATCCAGGTAATGAATACTTTAACATCTAGTCTTAATTTTCATTTTCAGTACAAAAAATAAGTGGAGATGGAGCACCATGGTAGTTTCATTTTGGTAGCAAGAGGGGGAAATGTGATTTAACTTCTGTAGCACAGTAACTAAATTCTGTAGTGAGTCTCAGACAGAATGTTTTTACCCCAAAACATATCGGTGCCACTGCTGCTTATTCTGGTAAGCTCTTCGGAGTGCAGCAGCATTTCAGACAGACCTCCACTTAAGGGATAGGTTGCTCACATTCTTATTTCTTTGCTACCCAGCTTTTTGGGCTTTCCACATAACACAGGTTGCAACTCCAGATTGTTGAAAATAACTTGGAAGAATATTAATTTTTGTGTCACAAAACTCTTAAATTTTACTACTACAATTCTGCCATCAGGCATTTTCCATATTTCCTTCCTTGTTTTTTTTCTATGTTTATTTTTCTTCACACTCATTCTTCCTTCTAAACATAGGTATAACCTGTACTGTAAAATTAGATGTTCCTGTTCCCATCTGTTAGTTATGAATGTGACTCCATTTCTGTACCAGATTCATACTAAAATTTGTCTTTTTATTGCTTCTAATTAATTGCTTTTGCTGCAAAAAAATTTGTACCTGGGGTGTGTGTTTGCAGCCACAAGGGGGCATCAGATATTAAACGGTGACTCGGACTTGTTAAAAATATATTCCAAAGATTAGAAAAGAAGTAGCTTCCACACTTTGTCATTGTCACATCATGGGAGGATGTGTGTGTATATATATATACACACGCGCATATATATTGAGAGATAAAAGAGTGTTTGGTTGCAGGAGTTTCAGAAACTTACTTATCAAAATGAAATAATTCGGTACTCTTATTTCTCTCATATTTGTAGAGCAAAAGTCCAAAATTAAAAATCACTGTAGCTTTTGGAAAGACCCGGTAAAGAATTACCTTCCCTGCACTGTTAAAGCTTTTTTTAATATGTATATCCATCAACCTGCTGTCGTACTAGTCTGTCTTGCAACATCTTTTGGAATATTATGTACAGATAAAACGTGGACTAGGTGGGCACAGCTTCCAGGACAGTGGCTACTTTTGCAGTTAAATCCAGATTTTCTTAGAGTACAAATTCTTTCCTGCTAAAGCAAGTGAAAATGTTTAGCAACAGGTGATGAAGATGTCTTTTAAAATCACTTTTTCACTGAGACTGTCTGGTGAAATATTTGAGCTATCCAAATAACTTGAAATCTGTATTTTACAGATTTTACAGTATTTGTTTCTGTCCAATCTTACTTTAAAGTTTGGTAGGTTCTGGACTTTGCTATATACTGAAATTCCATTAATTAATGGCATTTTAGGTGCTTCTAAATAAGATTTCCCAGAAAGTTTCCCCAGATCTATTCAACAACAACTGTAAAGGAAAAGCTTGCTTGCATTACTAGTATTAAAAATGGATATGTGGGGAAAAAAAATCAAATACACTTCATAGACTTTAAAGTCATTATTATAGCTGAGGTTAAAACTACCAAAGCAATATGTGGCATGTTCCGGTTTAAGGCTTATAACTTTGGATTATAAAAAGGATACTTCTTGGAGAATCATCCAGCTTTGAATTCAAAGGCTAAAGGCCTGAAAATCTGCACATTTGGTGAGTTTTCCAGTAGCTGATTACCTTTGTTACTGATGCTGTGAGATCAAGAGGACTTGAGTTAATTCTTTTCAGGTTGTATTTAGTTTCATCTCTGGTTCTCATCACCTTAATTATAGGACTGGACAGTACATTAGGAATAATAGCCATCCCAAAATACATATATATTTTATTGTGGAATCCACAGTGTTATGTTAAATGTTAATCTGTAATTGGGTAACTAAAGGAGTTATATCTTTTACAAAAAAAATTTGAGTCTGACTTGATTGTTGAAATCTGGGAGACATTGCACAGAAGGGAGGTGACTATAGTAAGAGAATTCAGACCCAGTGAGATAAATGCGGTGATCTCACTGCACACAGCTGTGTTGGCTTTTTCTGCCCCTTTGCTAAACAAACAGCCTTACTGAGTTTTCTACTAGGAGTCTGATCTTTTACTCTGTGGAAGGCAAAGAGTAAGTAGGTAGGAACTTCTCAAAACAGAGCAAGAATGAAGGGTTTCTTCATTAATGTATTATCTCTCAACTAACAAGCATTTTAGTGAATGCTGTATATTAACTATGTTTGCCTACTCTGGTATTTTGCATATTCAGTGAAAAGCTCCACAGAGATACAAAAAATATTTAAGTTTTTTTTCACATGTAAAATTTCTTTGTTATTGTTTTGGTTTGGGGCCTAATTATTACGTTTGAGTTTACAAGTCCCCAAAAGTTTGCTCTTTACTACATTTGTCATTCTTAGTTCAGCTCCGAAAGATAGATTGATAGGAAATAATTTTAAATGTTTCTGGTGATACTAGTTTAGCATCATAAAACACAGCTCTCATATTCAGCGTAAACAGTTTGCAAATAATCCTTTGGCTGGAAACTGAAAAGCTCTATGGTAAATACTGAAAGTGAACAGAAAAGTAAGCTAAAAATAAATCCCGTTTCCTAACATTTCAAATCTAGTGTGTCATTAGTCCTCTCTCTGGTACTGTGAAAGGTGCTAGAACAAAAGATAGACTCTGTCAATTTAGAATACTATTCCTTATCTAAACACAACAAATAAAATATTCATTTCCACTGTCTCCTCAGGATTTCTAGATGCCAAATCATAAAGACTTTCTTGCAGCTACAGAAAAGGAAGTTTTCAAGTTACATAAATAAACATGTTTGAGTCTTTCACTCTCCCTGTGCTTCTTATATTAAGCATTTGATGCGTCCGAATTCCTCTACTAGCCATAACACTGCTAGCACTGCTATTCTACAAACTCTTCACTTGCTCGAATCGCAGGCAGAATGTGCTCTGCAGCTACTGATTACTTCCGTTTGCTGTTACATGGCAAAACAAAGGTGCCTGGACACCTGAGCAATTTCTTTCCTTGGGAAAAATGCCCAGTCTATGAATGGGAAATGAAGTTAATGGCCTACCATGCTGGAAACAGTACCTTTGTCCCAGAGCAATTGGTTTTAAACTAATCTTGCCATAAGAGACATACAATTACACAAATCTCTCCTGAAGTATGATCTTTCAGGCTTGCCTGTGTCAGCTGAAGCAAAGACTGTTCACGTGCATCCACATGTGTACAAGGTAAGGAAGCTAAGCAAACAATCTTTTGGCACAAGACATTTATTTTCTCTTACTGCTCTTTGCTTTGTGTCAATATCAACCCATGGGCTGAGGAACATGCATGAACAAACACTCCTGTGAGGCTGTACTCTGTGATACAGTATAAAGAAGTATGTGAAGTACAGACCAACTTAATCGTGGAAGCAGGTCCAGATGGGTAAAAAATTCTGGAAGTGCTTCTGTACACTTCTGAATTGGGCCTCTATTGGGACACCACTAAGGGTTAAATCACACTTCCTCACTTCATTTAATACAATGAAATATATTTAATTCTGTTAACTGATAAATTCAGTTAAATCTGCAATAAAGCTTGCATGAGAATCATTGTTGGTTTATACTGGAATAAAATAGCATAATTAAGAGTTTCCCAAGATGTAATGAATTATTAATATTGTCTTTATAATGAAATTTTAGCATTAAGAGCCCTAATTATCTGTCAAATTGAAAGAACAAAAAGTTGGGTGATGTGTATATTCAAAATAAATTAGAATCGGGATCGTTCTAGCCTTTAGTTATTTGGTACATGTGTTTATACTTATGATCTCACATGCTCTAACCCTGTAGAGTATCATCATAAATACATTTTCAACATAGGTCAGAATACCAGCAATAGGATGCTGTATTTTTATGGTTAATATGCAACATTATGTCATATTCTAGAAAATGGAAGGACGTAATCTTTGTTCTTCAAGACCAAACTACTTGAAGTAGGCAAACCAGACCCTTGGGGGTTTTTTTGAGTTTGGTCATCATCGTCCGTCCCCCCCCCTTACTTTGGGGGGGGAAAAGTTAACATATGTTCTAACTTCTCTTTCTATGTATTATTCTATGAATAGCAGTTTTCAACCAGAGACTTAATGTATAATTATTCAAATGGTGTAATTTAATTTCTGATTCTCTGATGTAATAGAATATTTCAGTGGAAAGGACCTACAACAACCATGTGGTCCAACTGCCTGACCACTTCAGGGCTGACCAAAAGTGTTCTCTGTGTTTTCAATTCTGAGAAGACTCAGGAAAACATAAGAACCTGTAACATGTATGTTACCTGCTAGTCCTTCCATTCTAGATCTTAGCAGTAAAACTATTTTGGAAAAAAAAAAGTAAAAATTTCTTACAAGTCCAGACAGAATAATGGTATTAAACAGAGCTGTCTGGTGCTATGGTAATGGTGTAATAACTTTGATGGAATAAATTGTTTAAGAGAATCAAAGTTCTAAATCATCTTCTCCTCCCCCCATATTTTAAAAGGATGTTGAATACAGGAGCTGCAATTTACGTAATATCAGAAAAAGTAATTGGTGCTAGAGCCAGCTTGAGCCTGTTAATCTACATAAGAGGGAAAAGTGCTAAAATAGCAATACATTATATGCAAACCTTTTTCCTTTAATGATTTTTTTAAAATGAAGAAACATCCCTTTCCTCAACCTTTAAACCATCTAAAGGCTATCAGTAAACACGCTTGGGGGTGAAAAGGACAGCAAAGATGGAAAAGGTAACTTATATTTCTGGTGCTGAGTCTTATTTACAACCTGATTGATGAAATTTCCATGCCATGTGCGTTAGCAATGCAAGATACGGCAACCATTGCCACTGTTGGACTGTTTGTGACAGCATTTGTAGCTGAGTTTGTGACTACAGGCTCATGGTACTGTTGTGAAAAGTTACTCTGTAATGGCTGATCCTGATGCTGATATTCAGAAAACAAATGAGGAAAAAAGAAAAAGAAGAAATGGGGTTCAGGACTTGACCAAAAGCAGGAAAGGATTGATGGCCTTGGAGTCTTTTTCTAGTCAGGATCTCTCCCAGGCCAGTCCATCAGAGGTCAATGATGTTATTCTGGATGCAGGCTTTATCAAAGATGGGGAAGATAGAGGGAAACAATTGGAAAACTAATCTGTAGTTCTTTTGGCTCATAAAATTTAATTATGAGAAGATACAAAGGCACCAGTTGTACCTGAGCAGAACTATCCTGTGTTCTTGTTGTAGTTAACCTTTACACATGTAAATGAATATGGCTACCAGCCTAAATCTGTCTTGGCCCATGGGCAGTATATGCAACCAAACATTTTTTTTTAATGACTAGTTTTGTTTGGGAAATCAACATTTTATACTGCTGGATAAGACCATGGATGATGAGGAAAGGCTGTTTGGAAGTGTTTGAGTTGTGTGCTACCTTCTCCCAACCACCTCTAGTTGGTACTCGTGTCAACGGTTTGTGCCAGAGGAGATCCCCCACTTGGATCACAGGGGCTTTGGGTTTTTGTTTGAGTGGCGGTGTACTTCTTAATGCGTGTCCCCAGATTCGTATGTACCAGTAGTAAACCTTCAAACCGCTCTGGAAGCTCCTTCAAGAGAAAATCAGGTGAACCAGATATGCTAAACTGCCGAGCGTAACATCAGTTATCATAATTGCGTGGTTATCTTGCACTTTTCATTGGAGATTTTCCCAGTGTTTTACAAGAGCGCTTTACAAACTTAGTTCACCTGGAGAAGTTAAACTTGCGTGATGATTTTTTTTTTACAGTCAGTCCCCACTACTAATTAAGGCTGTTACAATAATGTTGAATGCAAATGTTAAGGTTATTAACATTTCTCAGCTTGCAAGGTTCAATTTTCTTGGAAGCTCTTTGGTGAATTGATACCTCCTCAGCTCTCCAGAGTCATGCTCTGAACCTGCTACTGGGTGTATACGTACACATCTGTGCTGACGTTTGTGTGTTGTACGTTGTTCATTTGCCGTAACTTGCTTTTCATCAGAAGCCTTGAATTGTAGTAGGGTTAGAAATTAAAGCCTCCATAAAGAATTTGCATATGCAACTTGCGATTTGAAATCTGTAAAGATAAAGGCAGAAATAAGATTAATATTTTAGATTTACGTTGTTAGATGTACAATTATTACATTATTACCCTGCTACAAGTTAACAGCTTAAAAACAATGTGGTTCATAGACCTTGCAGTTAGCTTTTAGCCCTGACTAATACATGACGTGGGGGTATTTGCCGGTCTGTGGAATTCATCAGGGTCTAACAAAAGAATTGAGAGACCTCTTAATTTGTGTTAGAAGTGGGCAGACAAAATCATCGGTTACAAATAAATATGGTGGTATTTCAGAAAGCCACTTGCACGACCCCGCGCAGAATGATTTTTTTTGCCTTATTTTTTATCTACACTTCTGTATTTGTGTTTGCGTTCCTAGGAGAGGCGGCTACCCCTGGGGCAGGAAAGTGCGACGACTTCGAATCGTATTTAAAAAGAGGCCCCGACGCTACCGAGCGATTCAACCGCCGGTTTCGGCCCTGCCGCCGCCGCCTCCCCGAGGGCTGACCCGGCAGCCCCCCGCCTCCCGCCCGCAGCCGCGGCGGCCGCCGCTCGCCGGGGACCAGCCGGGCCGCGGGCCGACACCGGCCGGGGCCGGGCGGGGCGGGGCGCCCCCGGCCAATGGGGCGCCGCGGCCCCCCGCGCCGCCGGGGAGCGCCCAATGGCGGCGGCCCCGCGCCGCCGCTGCCCGGGGGGCGGGACGGGACGGGACGGGGCCGCGCCGCCGCCGCCGCCCCCGCTCAGCGCGCTGTCCGCCGGCGCGGGCGGCGGCACCGTGGCCCCGCGCAGCGCCTCGGCCGCCGCCGGCAGGTAGGTCCGCGGGGCGGCGGGGGAGCGGCCGCGGAGGCGGGCGCGGTGCGGCGGGGGAGCGGGCGCGGGCCGGGAGAGCTGCGTGCCCCGGGCCGCCCGGCCGGCCCCCGCGCTCTGCCCTCCTGACGGCCGAGGAAGGGGTGCCGCGGGTCTGGGCTTGCGGGGGGTGGGTGTGCGGGCAGCGCCAGCGCCGGGGCGGGCGGAGGACATCCGGAGCCGAGGAAACGTAAACCGAAGGCAGGTGGCCTGCTGGCGGAGCTGGGGCTGCCGCCGTCCCCTCGGGGCAGCCGCTGCTGCGGCCGCAGGGGAGGGGAGGGGACGGGACGGGACGTCCGCAGCTGCACGCCCCGATGGAGCCGAAGTTTCTCCTCCGCGCTCCGGCCCCTTCCCCAGGCCGGGGCTCACGGCACCGCTCCCAGCCGTGACCGTGTGGACCGCGTTTCAGCCTGTCCCCCCTTGGTCCTTACAGCCTCCTTCGCGGCTGCTCACCATGAAGACTGTTCGTGACAGGCACCTAGCAACCCCCCAGCCATCTTCTCCCAAATGAGCGCTCTCCGCTGTGATTTGTAATAACGCACGCTGTGTTTCTGTGGGCTAGCAGTGTGGGCTAGCAGTGTATTACTCTGCGTCTGCAGAAGGGTTAATGAGTCATTAGCAGCAGCGTGTGGAAGCTGCTTGTATCCACCTACCCCTCAGCTGCTCTATGCAATTACTCATGTTTTGGATTTCTCCTTTCTTGAGTGCCCTGGATTGTGCTGCTTTTGAAATGTTTTCCTGTGGTTAAGATATTGCAAGGCAAAGAAAAATCGCCACTCATCTTTCTGTCGTCTCGTTTGAATACACTATGTAAATTATAGGTTTAAAAAAGCTCAAATTACATATTTCCATGCAAAGTGGATCTTTATGTTGATACACGACCAGACAGCCCCTTCCCTGCGCATTTGCCTAGTTCATGTGTTAAATATCTTTTCTGTACCCCAGCTCCACTTTTCTCTGTTGATTTTTGTTGATTGTTTTGTTGCCTAATTGGCTGTAATCAGACTCAACTTTTCTGATTTTTTCTTTTTTTTTTCCCCGTGGTTTAATCCTTTTTGAGACTTCAGTTTTGCAGAGAGGAACAAGTTAAAAAAATGCTCAACTGGTTGACTAGGTCAGGCAATGCTTTACAGCTCAGGTCTTCCCATACTTAGTTGTGCCTTTTGCTGGGAATTATCCTTAGAATAACTTCACAGTATTGGTTTGAGGGCATTTTTAGTATTGTCAAGGCAAAAATTTGCAAACATTGGTGTTTCTTTACTTGTGAATCAGCTATGAATCATTCTTGTCTTTTGTGAAATATGCATTTTATAAACTTACTAGTTTGGGCAAGTAAATGTCAAATTACAGGTTGATTGCAAAATGCTTGTGTTCACTAATTGTGGCACGTGACTCTGATTTCTTTTTTTCTTTTCTCTGCCAAGATGACTGAAACGTACCTTGTGTTACACAGATAAGTGAGCTCTGGACTTTGCCTTAATATTTTCCAGATAAACAGGTTTCTGTTAGTAAACAAAGTTTGTGTTATCACAAAGAAGCTTGCAGAGCAGTTTCCCCCATCTCCAGTGAGATGTATTACATGGGATTGTGCAACGCATATCACTTTCCTAAATACTTCAGTTTCCAAACGTTCTCTCTTCTCCAAGAATTTTCAGATTGATTGATTATAACGTAAAGCGGTATTTGCTATTAATTATGTTTAATTTGTTATATCATGCTTTTGTCAGGTAAATCTTTGACTTTTTCTGTATAACGTTAAAGGCTTTTCATGACATTCCTATGGAGATCTCACGTACAAAGCAAGTAGCAATAACTCCCAAGCAGATCTAACGTATCATTTTCCTTAGATATGGGAATACAGCTGGCAACTTTAGTGCTCGCTGCTGTTTTATAGTTGTAGCTTTTGAATTATTTTTAAAATATGAATGCCATCAAGAGCATGACCATTAAACTTTCCAATAAGAGAAAAGGTCAGATTTTTTTTCCTCTCACGTGTTGCACTGTATCTCAGTTCTGACTAGCTGTACTCTCTTATGATTCACTTCCTTAATGATAATTAAGGACTTAACAGTATAGCTTGGTCTTTAACTGCAGATCTCTCCTTTACACAAGTTCCTTGGATCCCTCGTTACATCAGTGGCATAATTCATACTCTGCTGCGTGGTTGGTTTAGATAACAGTCCAAGGGACGCGAGGTAAAAAAGCAACAGCTACATCTCAGTAGTGGCCAACTCCCCATGTTGAGTCCTTGTTTGTGCTACCTTGCCAGCTATCTTGTTAAGAGCTGGCAGTTGGTACAGCTCCCTGATTGAGAAACCCAGACTGTGTGGGGGTTAAAACCATATTGTGAGTGGGCTAAATACATCGTGTTTATAGAGTCCTTAATTTTCAGCTATCTCAAGTCTGGCATCAGCAGATGAAGATGAGAAATGGTATCTATGTGTGTTACAAATCTCTCAAGATGTTCTGCTCTGCAAGGCTTCTGTTGCCCCTGTTGTAGAAGTGGTGACTTTTGCAGTCGGTGAGGCAGTTGCCAAGGTGGCATCAGCTACAAGATCGTGGCTTGTGGATTCTCCTGCTCTGAGCCTTTGTTCCTGGTAGTTCCCTTTCTTCATACAGCTTTTAACCCAAGTATTGCACTGAGGCTTTGTGCAAAGCACCTGTCATGATCTTTGCCAATAAACTAACTGAATAAGTGGATTTTGAATTGTTGAAAAGCCCTGTTCTTAAAGGCAGGCTGAAAGTAAAGGTTTTAGCCTCAGAAGCTTTGCAACAATGTTAGCTTTCTCTTTGAAAGTTGGAAAGCTTAAAAAAAAAATCATCAGGAAATAAGCTATGGAACTATAAGGATTCATGTGATGGTGGTGGCAATCTTCTAATGTCATCTTGGCCATCTAAAAGTTGGATGCATCTGAGCTAATCACTTAAGCTCACTCTGCAGTCAGCTCGGCAAGGAGAGCCTTCAGAAGGCAATTCTCGGGCAATTTGTCTGAATTGTTAGTTGCATTATAAAAAAGAAAAAAATCCATAAAGTAGTCAGTGGCAAAACCAGATTTTTTTGTCCTCTGATTTCTTAATACATTTTCTTTGCAGTCTAACCATGCTGGGTGGTTTCTTAAAGGATTGCAAGTTCTGCTAATGGATGTAATAACTTCACAAGTGGTTAACCTCAAGGAAGGAATGCCTGTCTCTGTATGTGTTGGGTATGAGCATGTGTTGTCTTCGGGACTATGGCTGTAATTGTGACCAGATGCACTTGAGTCAACGAGAAGCCTTACAGCTCAGCTCATACATCTGGAAACATTAGGGGTTAAATCTTTGCTCCTTATAGATGGCGAAAGTTTTGCCAGAACCTTAAACAGGGCGAGAAATCCATCTGAAGGTGTCTAAATGGGTAAGATTGCTTCCCAGGTAGGGATTATGAATCCCCTATTGACTTCTGTGGTCAATTTTCACTGTCTTTTAAATGTGCAAATAAGGATAATGGTGTGGAAGGTCCTATTTCTTTCAGAACTGAAGGGTGTAAAATTTCAGAGATTGAGATCGAAAAAACTGAGAAAATGCAATCCTGTGGAGATACCAGGACACGAGCATCAGGGTTCCGAGATTCCCTTCTTTTCTGAAAAACTACGGATGCAAATGCATTAGTGCATTAGTTAAAGCAGGAATGCACTTTTGAATTGAATGTCCTGATCGTCTGCACTTACTGCACTTCAGGTTGCATCTCAGAGCACATAAACTAATTTTGTTTGGGATAAAACTGAGTCAGAAGAACTCCAGGAGCTCATTGAATGTACTCCAAATGCTAATGCAAATTCTGTCTACAGGATCAGATTGGAGATGATTGGAAATAAAAACCACAAAAAAGAAGTGTGAAAGCTGTGCCCTTAATGCCAAGTATTTCACCCTACAGCTCTGCTCCTATTGGTAAGGTTTTATACTGCTTGCTAGTGTAAACTTAGGATATAGCAACTTGTTACCAATTTTCTTAATGTAACATAATCCTCAGTATATATTTACAGAAAAAATACAAGGGAAAATATAAACATCATAGCATAATGTTAAAAAAGTTAAGAGAAGACATCGATGCATGTGTCAGATAACTACAGAAACAAACAGTGCTTTATTAATGGAAAATACTCTTAAAGGAAGTAGGTTACTGAAACGTATAGATTTCTTAATATCAGTTCTATAGAGATACAGTTGGTGAAAGGGAGCCATAAAATTAAAGAGCTTTTGCCCTCACCCATCCCAAAAATCCTTCAATAGGTACTTTTCTGACAGTAAATATTGCCTAAAATGTTGAAAATATTTTCTCAGCAGTGATATATTAAGGTTTACCAGTCCACTGCAGTGACATGTCTAGAAATATGTATAAGACTTTCTTGAAGTGTACATTTTTATTTATTGGAAGAGGTCATGCTATAGGAATGTCTTGATTAGTTGTGCCATTGGTTCAAATCAGCACTTGGTGATTTCATCTCGTATCGCTCAGGGGCATTCATATGAAATGAGAAATAAGTCTCTGAGTAACGACCCACTGCTGAAGTGCCTCTTGTTCATTCTTTGCAGAGTAAGGCAGTTGTTCTGTGTTTTGATACTGACAGGGAAGGTGGGATAGACAGATTGTGATCCTACTGATATCTTTTATTGTATAAAGTCATTTATCTTGAATATTAAATGTGGGTTTTAAGCTTTGTTGCAGGCATTTCCCTCTGGGAAGACAGAACTAAGTGAAACTCCTAGGAAAGAGTCCTGAAAGAAACAAATAGCAGCCCTAGAAGTAATGAAGGAGGGAGCCAAAAAGCAGCATGGGAAAATAACCTGAAAATGTGTGTGTAGGTTATTTAGTAATAACAATAAATACCTGCATAGAAGCCCTGTACGATCAGGAGTGTGTGCTGTAGAGTTTGGGGAATTAGACTCCCGGGAAGAGGGGAGGACCTGCGCTAACACAGCATATCAGTGGAAGGAGAAATGGAGTATTGGTACAACATTGGTTTTGGCTGTGATTCAGTTGCCTTAATTTAGGTGTGAAAAAGACGTGCAAGCCTAAGTTAGTTGCCATAGTCTTTCTGGAGGGGGATTCACCTCATTCGAAAATAGATCGGATGAAGGATCCTCTGCAGGTGTTGTGTTCCTTCTATTGACTATAAACAGAGCATCAGATGACTATCTCAGATGTCTAACTGGGTGTCCGGAGTTAAATGAGATGTGATTCATCTGGCTTTATTAAGGTAACTGAACTAAGTGTCTGGGCACAATTCCTTCAGCTTGAAACAGAGGACAGAACTGACCGATACGCTTCAGGATCCCATGAAGGTGCTCTAGCAGTACAAAACTATCCTAATATTCAAAGAGCAGGCAGTGTGCTCCAGAGCTGAGATTCAAAGCAGAGCTCCTGGTCCAAGGGCAGCAGACCTGCCTGGTGAACTGGAGAGAAAGGATGTCTTTCTGCTGAGCTGTGTTTCTTCTTTCATTATGCTCTTTTAGGCCAAGTTTTAGTTGGCATTTATAGACATGAGTATTTATATAAACTAATTCTCTCTGTGGGCTCTTGGGTTTGCCAGCTGTGAAATGAAATGAAAGAATTATCTTTAATTTACTTCTGAAAATGGGGGTGGGTATACGATACAGTAATTTTGCTCTCTTGCTATCTGAACCAGGGGCCTCTTGTGAACAGAAGGTACCATTTTGCAGAACTGCGTGGTGGTTTTGTGGTTGTGTGGGTGATGGAAACACATGGAAAAAGCACTGCTAAGCATTTTTGAAGAGAAAAAGTATTACTAGCTGCATAACTGAAACTTGAGTTGGTCAAGCTCCACAGCACAAGGCCAGTTTATTTTCTAATAAAGTGGTTTCAATGGAACAGCTGTAGGGAAGAATTTGGCCTATGAAGTTTAATGATTAGTTGCTGTTTAATTGCTAGCTGCTCCTGAGGACAGAAACTTGCCACCAGCAATGCTCCTTTCTCTCTAATCCTTGCTATGTTGTTTCCAGTTCACTGGAGTTCAGTTATTTACGTGGCTAAAAATTATATCCCGTATATAGAAATTATATATGGTGGAAACATCAGGTGCATGTTCCTAAATATCATTCCAAATTATAAGGTACAAGAGTTCAGCATGAGAAATAAGATCTCAGCTGATGGGTGCATGGATTTTTGGGAGTATTCACTGCCAGAATCTCAAATGTCACTGAAGGGGATAAAACCGAGGTAGAAGAGATTGGGCATATCTGGGCTTTCCCCTCCTAAATAACTCATCTCTGACCTCTGCAGTTGTCCAGGTCTCTTTGAATGGAGGCAGCTGCATTAGTTTGCCACACTACATGCGTGCTCAGAGTTTGGCACCAGCATTCACTTTTTTCCAGAAAAGATTGCAAATTCTCCCTGTATCAATCCAGGCTATTGATACAAATATGCTTGGGGCTAGGACTGATTGAGGGTGGCCACAGACCTTGGGAGCTGCAGCTCCAAACAGCTGCATTAAGCTCTTCAGTGGCACTAAAACAGGCGCTACCTTTCAAGTGGTAATCCCTTCTTTTCAGGAAGTTTGTTTTGAAAAAAACTGAAATTCTTCTAATTCTGCTAGTTTTCACTAGTTTGTAACATGTTTTTCTTTGTTTCTGTGTGAATTATGCTGGTGTCAAATTTACAACTCAGCCACAGTGAGTCACTGCCAGTCTTGGTAACAGAAACAGAGTGTCCCAGTCCCTTTGTGGGTCTGTGCCTTTATGAAACAGGGAGGTAAATAGCTCAAATATTTTCAAATCTACTTGTCTGCATCCCATTTCCAAAACTTGTCCACTGGGTAAGGCAGTCTTTGCCTAAGGTTAGCTGGACTCAGCTTCCCCAGAGCTGGCAAGAGAGCTGTAATGCTGCGTTGGCGTTGCTGTGAACTGGTATTTCCACATATCATAATGCTGTGCAGCTGAGACGTATCGTGGGCTGAGGAGCAGAGTAACCATGGTCGCTTATGGCTACGTGAGGTTGGGTGGGGAGGTGGGGTGACCTGACTGCATTACTTCCATTTCCAGAGCAGGCTCAGTAGGCAGCCCTGCTGTCAGCCACGCAGCACTGCTTGTAGTGTTACCTAAGACGGATTGCACAGAGGAAGATATTCAGATTCCAAACCTTTTAATGAAAAAAGGCCTTGCCAGTATTGTCTGAGTACCCAGCGCCCATCTCCGTGTCTGCAGTGCTTTATATTGATTTTTCAATGAAGTGAGTGAAGTCTTCATAAAGTTCTTTCTGCTTTTTTTTCCTGACTAGACTCCAGAGTCTTGAAGGCAACAGCAACCCTGTCTTGAGTTTCTGGGAGCCTGGGTGGGAAGGGAGTGTTGGGGTTGTGGGTTTTTTGGTGGTTTTTGGTTTTGTGTTTTGTTGGGTTTTTGGTTTGTTTTTTGTTGGTTTTTTTTTTTACACTGTTGCTCTACTAAAGCACATGGATAACACAAAATAGGTCATGCATAAACCAGACCTGATGCCTTCCTTTCAAGAAAATTACCTTTGGGTTACACAATGTCTGACAGCACCCAGAAATGTAACATGAATGAAATTCTTGTCTAAAAATTTGAGAGGCAAGATACTGCATTACCCAAGTCCCGCTGAAAGCTGGGTATGTTCATGACTTCACTTGTCTTACCATGTGACTTTCATCTTACTCTTTTGGTTTCCGCATGCATAATTTGGAAGTGTAGGTAAGTAGAGCATACTTCTAGATATACAGAATGGCTGGTCACCTAATGCAGTTAAACTTTACATGATTTAATGATAAAACAAACGTCTGCTATTGGAAACTGAAGTGTTAGTTGTCTGAGAAGGAAAGAATAGTGAAATGGCTTGCTGTGGGTTTTTTGGTTTTTTTTGTTTTTTTTTTTTTAAGAGTATTGGTTTAGTGTAGCCAGCTAAATTATTCTACATCCTCAAAACACAGAATTTTGAAAGATCAAATCACATTCCTACTTCTGTGTGAAAACTGGAGATTTTTTCATGCACCTATAAATAGCAATTTGTTGTAGATTCTGTGTACCATGTGCAAGTACATATACCTGCAGCGCTTGTGTACCACTGGCTCAAGCCAGGCATACAAGGAGCTGCCATCGCAGAAGTTTCCCCAGCAAACAGTTTGGTTTACGGGGGAGCCTCCTCCCCAGGCTGTCTGCGTGGCTCTGTCAGTGTACCCGGTACGCAGTGCTATTGCAGTTTTGACAGTTTACTTTGACAATAATGCCCCAACCATTGAGTGATTAGCCATTGTACGTGTCTTTTTTTTTTTTTTTTTTTTTAGTCTCAATCATTCTGGTTTATGATCTGCTGGTTGATAGCCTTGCAAATGCATCGGTGCAATGACTGTTTGAGCCATTCCAAGCACTGTGAAACCAGGGACTGTGCCACACACTGTGGGAGCTGATTCATGTGAATTTCCATGTATAATACTGCATATTTGTCAACACCCTGAATGCTTCATAACTGGGCATTTGTGTCAGATTAAAAGATTAGCACCTCATGGAAGCCATACAATAATGTTGGTATTAACTATTTGATGCTGTTGAGCATGAGGTGCAACTGATCCTCCTTCTTGCTGTTGATACTCAGACTTGCAATGGCTCCTCTTATAGCTTCCTCAGCAAAATACCGAGTGTAATAAAATATGAGTGATTTGCTGCCTCCATATGCCACCGGGGTCTGCCTCTCACCGTGTACCCCTGCAGCACGTACATGATCTCACGTAGATAGGTGGCAGCGTATCTTGGATTCCTCTTCTGGAATGCACAAGGCTGCCCGCTGTCTCTCAGGCACAGCTAACTATCAAAGGGGTAGTACCATAAAGATGAGCAGCTGCTGCTCGCTGAACCAGACGATGCCAAAGTGTTGGTAGTTAAAAAGCAGAGTATTCTGAACTTCATTTTCAGCAAAGGGCTCTACCCCTTTGCACCAGAGGAAAGCTACCTCTTGTGTTCTGTTCCCTATGAACTTCCAGAGATGAGTAAGCAGCACTCTGGAACAAATATTACCTCTACTGTCATCTTACTGACCCTGCTCTCTAGATGTGGACCTGCTGACAGAGATACTACAAAAAAGGTTCTTTTTGTCTCCCCTGAAACATGTTTTGTTTTTACTAACACCACTTATTAGTGTGTGTTAGTAAAACCAAAACAAACAAAAAACCTAATAAGCCCAAAACTAAGCAACAAAAAATGAAGGATTTTCTCATACCCTGTGTTCTACATCATGCTAGTATACCATGCATTCTGATTTCATGTTTTGACAATTAGACAAATACAATAGACACAAGTGTATTAGACGATAGTGTTGCAAACATAATATTTTGTACTGTGTATGAATTTGACTTGTCAAGATCTTTGTTTCTACTTCATATGTAGTTTTTTGTAATAGTATATAGAATAGAGTCCCTTTAAATTCAGTCTTTGCTCAAGCATGTTTTTCTTCTAGAGTTGCTTTTCATTCTCTTGAAACAGGAGTAGTCATGCTAAACGAACAGCACCATCAAGTCTAATGGGCCTATATTTAGAGTGTCTAAAATAGAGTGACAACAAACGTGATATTTGTGGGTTGCCCTGAAGGGCTGCAGTGTCCTGGCATCACACTAAGTTGCATAATCTCAATTGACGCTCCAGACATTGGAAATGAGGAAAGACCAGTTGGATCATCCAAAGAATTTTCTGCCAGGGCAGGCTTGTTCCCCGTGATACCTCTTCCAGAGTATGGGGTTTTGTCTGGCTTTAAATAATCAAGCAGGACTTCCTTAAACGGGGAGACAGCCTCACGTTTTAAGGATGCCTTTTATATAACCATCAAACAGGATCTGCCTTATAATGAAAATCCCTTTTTAAACTCTTTTCCTTGGAAAGGTGCTGCTGATACAGCTTAGAAGTTATAAAATATGTTACGTAGAAGTACAGTTATATAGAAGTTATTTATATATATATAGTTGTTATTTATATGGAAATACAGGGAAGGCTTGAACAGAAGATGGCTTTCTTGCTCAGTGTTCCTAATCTTCCTTTCCAGCCAACATTCAGCACAGGAAAACTTCTTTGCTTTCTTTCAGGGCTGCATCACTTCCTCAATGGTCCTTGTCTTCCTGATGCTTTCACAGTTGGATTCTGTGTTTTTCCCTCACTCTGAATCTGTTCTCCCGTTCTGGGCGTACTCACAGCCCAGCCAGATGAATGCCCATCCTCTCTGTAGGCATACAGCCTCCAGTGAAGCATCTCTGTCTACAGTATCCAGTTTCTCCCTTGTCTTGAATGTGGCTAGTGTTTGAGGGCTTGACTTCTTTCTTTCTGTCTTTCTTTTTTTCCCCCCCTTCCCCCAGCTTTCTTAGTCCAAAATGAGTTTAACTAATACTGATTGATGGCAACTAATTATACCCACCATTTTCAGTGAAGCTTTTTCACCTAACTTCTAGCATGAACTTAGTTGTAATTCAGAATATAAAGCCCTGATTTCATTTGTGCAATTGAAACCAGTCCTGAGGCACAGGAAGAATTATGCCGGCTCTCCTTTTACTAATGGAGGCAGGATCAGTTTTTGAGTTGTGCAGTGAATACTGGTAAAGCAGTAATTTGTTGCAAGGCATATAGGCAATGCTGGAATGTTAGTACCTGGCAGACCAGGATGGCATTTCATACAAGCCAGGATGTGTGCTTACTAGAGGAGTGTTTCTCATCTAGCACAATATTCCAGTAAACTTATGATCGCTTACTCGCTTCCCTGTTTCTTTTGTCACTAGCCCCATTTTAGAAGAAGGGTAGGTCCAGACAGGGCTTTGCGATCTGTGCTCACCTCTCGACGGCTGTCTTCAGTGATGTCACTGATGTCAGGCTTCAGTGACATAGCTGGCTCAAGGGTGATTAATTGTAGAACATCATGCTTTGTCCATCGGTGAGAGAACTTAAAAACCACACCTTGATAATCATCACAACAGCAAGTAAAGTACAATAGTTTTTGGAGGGTTTGGTAAATGGAACACATCCGGCTAGCTTGTCTGTGCACAATTTAGACAAGAACATATGAAAGCATCAATATCAAATGTGCAAACCAGGGTGCTCAGTGGGAGCTTTCTTTTGAAAAACATGTTCCTTGTATGATTCGCTTTTGCAGGTTTGAAATAAGAAACCAGTTTTTAAACCCAGTTCCCTCCCCATACTATGGTTTGGAACGTCACTTATCGTAGCATTATGTTGTGCAATAGTTGTGACTATTGCAAATTCACCATCCTGAAGCAGAGAAAGTCTGGCGCAGGTAATGGTCAGATGTGGAAGTCTGGGATCGGGGTGCTGCTTTGGAGTTCTGCCTTGTGAAGACAAGGAAGAGCGGTAAGGACAGCGCACCCGCGCTCTCCGAAGGGGATGCTACCAACCTCTCCCCCCGACTGCATTTAGATTTCTTGTTGCCTGCTGTTACTACCAACAGAATTCTGTTGAACAAAGAAGAACCTGATCTGTAAAGTGATTCTGAATTAGTCTAGCACTTAGGAAGTCAAACGCTTAAATTAGTGTTTTGCTTATTTTTTTCCTCCTATTTGTGCAATACTGACTAGAAAAAAAAAACCCCAAACATTTTAGAGATGCAAATGTTCTGCTAAACAAATCGGCATGTTGCCTCTTTCCTGTGATCTTTTCCCAGTCTAGTTTTAAAGCACTGTTGCTCTACACAGTAAGAGAAGCATTTGACTGATCTTTGCCTCACATTCTAGTTTGAGTGGGCAGGCTGGCAGTTTGGGAAATTATCCTTCAAGTTTTAGCGTAGTTACATGACTGGAGGCCTCAGTTACACTTTGAATGCATCATGGCCCCACAGCGAGCTATAGTTAAAGACCTGAACTGTAGAGCTTCTACTATCCTGATGTGACTGTGGATGTGAACTATCACTGCCAAACATTTTCTGGCGTGCTCCCTTCATTTCTGCCTGTTATACAGTACTTCTAATTGTAAAAAAAAAAAAAAATTAGATTCCCATTCTTTTTCTGTATTGCTGCTCTTCTACAGCGCCTTTCTATATTTCTCAAGGTCTTGGGAGTACAAGGAATAGAGGAAGAGGTCGTACAATTTCCCTCCAGTATCAGGTTTTGAATCCCTCTAAGCATTATCTTGTCTGACTGACTCTTGTTACGAGGCATCCAGAACCCAAGAAGCATTTCTAAGGCATGGCCTTGGCAGAAGGAGAGAAACCATTGCCTGCTGAACTGCCTAAATATCCTGGTATTGCCTGCAGGAGAGCATCTTACGTGTTTTCTCTCTCTCCCTCTCTGGAAAACAGAGGAGCTTGTGTGGCAGATGAATTGTGGTGTAGAGAAAACAGCAGCTGTTGACCTTTCAGATATTAGCCTTGACGCAAGTATTCCTGAGGGAGATGCTTATGACTTTCTTACCAACGCGGCCCCTACGGGCTCTCTCCTACTGTCAGGACACGTGAGCTTCCAGCAGGGCTGAGATGTGTATCTGTGGGATGTGGTTTTATGTGTGGTGGCTGGGTTCTTGTGGCCTAGAGAAAATAAGGGCATTCCAGGTCACCTCGGCTTTAACACTGTTTCTGCTGCTGACTTGCAGTGTGGATTTAGACAGATCGCTTCATATCTCTTGGAATAATTGGGTATGGCCATTAATTAGTCTGGCTGCGCCGGGTCCTGTGCTCAGGGAGACCCCCCACCGCTTTTCTGTCATCCAGCGTGCCAGATGGCTGTAGTCATCTTCAGTACCACACTCTGCCTCACCCCGTCTCTGCCTAAAATTGCCAGGGGACAGTAGTAATGACCCGCCTTGTAATGGCACAAAGTGGATTTGACAGGGCTCTGAGGACAGAGCACTATCGAGGCTCTTGTTACCGGTCACTTAGGTGTGATCTGTGATGGGCAAAGCCAACCCTGCTTCCTTTATTTCATTGGGTTTCTCAAGTTTTGGGGTTTTTTTTCTGTCATTTATCACTGGGGTTTCGTTTTGCTGTGGCACCCTGAAGTACTTGGGACTTTCTTTTGGTGCTTGAGAACAGATTTCCAATTTGGAGTTTGTTTGTTATTCAGGTCATGATGTGCTCATGGTCAGTGCTTGTTACAGGCCAAGTTGAGAGGAAGGGCCCTGAGCGCTCTCTCACTTGGAAATTTGCCCAAGGCAGCAATCATTGCTCAGTTCATGCTACTGGAATCGTTTCATCTGTACAGGTTTGCCAAACACGTGGTCAAGATAAAATTACATATTTTTCCTTGAGACTTTCCTGGTGTTAGTGAACCTTGATTGTTACAACAAAAGCCATGGCCAGAGTCTTTCCTTTTTTACTGTCCCTTTGGCTCAGTTTCTTTTTCTGCTACGTAGAACTTAACAGCTCATCTAGTTGTTTTCCCTTCCATGGTCTCCTACAGTAACCAAATGCAAAGTACAGTAACCAATTAACGTTTAGGTCCTGAGGATTGTAAGGTAATGTATGAGCAAGAAAAACGGTATCACTGTATGGATTACAGGATTTTTTCAGTGGTGCTGCCATGTAAGGCAATATACTTAGAGAGTGTATACATTTAGCACAAACTTGCTATTGATACTACATTTGCAAAATAAAACCTGAATTTAATCCTCTCAATTTTTATTCTAATTTTTTTCTCCTTCTGTTTTTCCATGTAACTGTAATCTAGTAACTCTGGGTAGTGGTGATAAAGCCTACTGCAGCATGCATCATACGTATGTAACTTGAAGCAATGGGAGAAGTGACCCTTAGTGCTTAAAATGATTAACTGGGCTAAGCTGTTTCTTTTGAGCAGAGTTGAAATGTACTGAGAAACAATGTTTGAGTTTGCTGTCCAAACACATGAGTAATTAAATACTTTGAATGGTATGTTTACAAAAACACCATTCCATTACCGATACTTCTAAAGCGTCTCAATAGTGCTATGGACCATTACTACTGTTGGTGTTTGAACTCACGTAGTGTGTAAAAGTCCCACCTAAAGTGAGGGCTCATTGTACACGGTGCTGGGTGTGAGACTTCTGAACAAGATAATTATGTCACTTGCTCAAATATATGTTTTTGGCTTAGCTAGAGTGGAATCGTACAAAAAGGCAGATAGGTAAGCATGTCACAAGAAGAAATGTCTACGTACCGTGAATTTACATAGATTTGAAATGAGGGAAGGTTTCTAGTTATCAAAGCAGTGTTGTCATTTTAGGATGAAGGTTCATCAGTTTTAAAAAGGGATTATGTAATGTGGTTGATCAAAACATTAGGAGGACTAAACAGGCAAGGAGGTTTTTTCCCAGCTCTATGATCTCTGCCCTTTGGAGAACTGGAAATAACTGTCATCCACTTGTCACGCAGATTTACATGTCCCACTGTGAAACTGTAATGTGAAAAAGGGACACGTGAAGCAGAAATTTCAGCTTCTTAGAGTTTTATTTCCTCATGGTCAAATCACTGCACGGGAATTGATGATAAGGATCATTGGGGTCAGCATGTATAACATCTGCTTTACCTTGTATGTACTGTGTAATAGTAACAAACAAACTTTTGATTTGCAATTTTTTTTTTCCAAAGATCTGATAAATTAGTTCACTTTTTTTTTTTTAACTAATTCAGCACCAAAAGCTTAATGCACATAATAACACAAATCCAGAAGTAACAAAATCTAAACTGATACAAATCCCATTCATGTACAGAGGTGTAATGCTTGCCTGGCCTGGGAATATCTTGTTCCAAGAAATGTTTCCATCTCCTTTTGCTTGGGCTGTACAGCATAAACTTTTGCTTTAACTGCAGCTCACTTGGAGTATAGAGGATCCATTTGTTCCCTTGGTCCTTGTAGGCTCTGAAATCCATTTCTCTAGGAATAGCCATGGATGTTTGAGAATTCTTGAAGCACAGGGAGAAAAAATCCAAAATTCACTTGCAGAGTATTTGCTGCAGTGTTTAAATAGTGGTTACTGATTGCTTTGCTACAGAGAGGATTCAAGTTTATCCACAGTGTCAAATGGTTCCTCTGGAGACATGTACCTCTGTAGTAGTTCTGCAAGTTGCAGCGTCACTGTGTTAAATGAATGCACAACGGCATTGGTATTGTGCTGGCTAAGGCTCCTTGGTTCACAGTGGGGTTGGCTTAGGTTTTTTTCTAAGGACGACTTTGGAAAGTGAAGAGAGGTAAAAAATAATTTTGGGATGAAGTTGTATCTTTTCCACATAGTCTGCACAGGAGTTAGCTGTACATGATTCATAATTCTGTACCGGCATTTAGGTCAGGGGGTGGGATTGATGCTTTCTTGTGAAAGCTGAGAGAATGCAAAATTCTGTCTTTTTAATTTTTTTTTTTTTCATCCTAACACACACATCATCAGAGTGCCTCTATTCTGAGAATCTTTGACATTATGATCTTCTCAGGCTGACTTTCCTCTCTTTCAGGCTGCTTGTCTAAAAGTTGTGGTAACCCTGATAGGTCAACATAATCTCCTTTATTTACCAAACTGGGAAGTCTATAGAAAATTCCAGCCATGGGGAAGTTGCGTAGCTGGAGTATGCACCTCACGCTGCGCTGCACGGTACTCTGATGCTTGTCTGGGCTCATAGTGCTCACTATCCATTTTAAGGTGTTTAAGTTTTGCTGTCTGGTACTGAGTGGATTTAGAGAAGTATGCTTGTCATGGGGCAGTAGGGTAAAAGAGCAAATCCATCCTAAAATAATGGTATAATTCTCCCACATATCTGCACAGCTGAAACAGTCCATTTTCTTGCCTTCTTTCATGGCTTTTTTCCCCTGACATGTTAAAGAAAAAAAAAGGCGTTCTACTGGAGTCTCTGTGCATTAAGGGCGAGAGAAACTGTTTTCTTTTTTCATTTCCTGCCATTTCATGCTTCCGTCAGGACTTTTCCAGGAGAAAGGAGAGGTCAATATTCAGTTGTTTGGGAAAAGAAGACTTGGTAACAGATACTTAAACAAGCCCCAAACAAACAACTTCATTGGTCACACGAGGAAAGCAAGATACCAAGGTCATCCTCTCCTTCCCTCATATGGCATCCAAGTGACCCTAAACATCTGATTATTCTTTTTCTCTTAGCTTGCCTCTATGTTTAGCTTTGTAGCTTCTATTAATAGCACCCAAAATGGATGCTGTGCGAGGCAGGCAAAGGTATCTGCCCACACTGGGTGAAGGCAGATGTCCTGCCATGGGAGTGGAGGAAAAGGGGTTAGGGCTCAAGTGCCGCTGTTCCTCCAGCATTAGGGAACTGGTTGTGCAACAAGGGGAAGGTACGCAGGGTGAATGGCTGCGGGGTGCCCGTAGGCTCTGGAAGTCTACGGCGAGGGGATCGATCTTCTGGCAAATTGCACTTAACCATCAGGATTGTCTCCAGGAATCCTTTTTTGTGTTTGCAGGAAACTGTACATTTTGTATTCAATTCTGCTTGAAAAGATTAATCTTCAGACAATGCACATGGGCCCATGAATTCTCTCTGGGTGTCAGGCTGGTTTGTGACTTCTCAACTTGTGAAGTTTTCAGCTCTTTCACACAGCTCTTATTTGCTGATCTGCCTTCAGCAGACTAATAACTTTATGGCCCTGAAGGGAATAATCATACTGGAAGCCATTTAATGACCTGCTGCCTGCAGAAAATGCTTAAGGAGTGAATGCATTTAAATACCGGTCTGCTCTTTGGACCTAAATGTTGTTAATGTAGGGTAAAAAGAAGTCTCGGTGAAGTATCCGTTCTTGTACACCAACATGAAGTTTCACTCTAAAAAACCCTTTAGTTAGGTGAGAGACAGCAGGCCAAGAGATGCCGCTTAAAGCTCTTTGAAATAACAAAGTCTGAGTTTCAGTATTTTCAAGTACTTGAATACCATGGCAACAAGAGCTTCAGTGCTTGAAATAATTGGGGACAGAATTCACACGCTTCCCTAGGAGGAGGCAATAGTCCTCTGAGGATTTTGAAGTGGTCTGCAAATCTGAGGCGGTCATGGGTGCTTGTCAAAGATAATTTCTCTCCCTGGACCTGACCTTCCCAGTTACTAGCCAACAACCAGAGTACTTTGCCGTGCCCCGTTCCCTCTAGCAGATTCCCAGCTCTGTGTGGGGTACATCCTGTTGGAGTGCCTCCTAATTAAAGTTGCCGTGTCTGTGAAAACATTTGCTGGCCTACAGCAAAATCATGCTTAACTCCAGACAAGATCTAAGGTGTTGGGTTTTAAAACACAAAGTTCCAGTCAAGCAGCAGAGTTGAAAGTGCAGAGGGCACTAGATGCCCTAGCTGAGAGGGCATCTCTTCATACCCAGACCATGATGAGAATCATGAGCAACCCATCCCAATCCCAGAACCAGCTACATAAATGTTATTGATAGAGACATGCAGCTTATTGTTTGCTCTTGAGAGGCATGAGACATTGTAGGTAGCAAGATGGGCAAGGACGTGCTGACATCTTGGAATTGGGATTAAGTTACGGCATAATCAAAATTTGCTAAACCTGGGAGAATCTCCTCATCACCTCTCTTGCTGGGGTTATGAGAGGCATGGCTCCCTGAGTAAGGAATAAAACATTGTTTTCTGTGATGGACTGTTTTAACATGAGGGTGTTGGAAGACCCTCGGATGCTTTAGTCAAGGAGTTGCTCAAATGTAGCTGCCCTCTAGACACAGGTGACATTCCTGTCTCAAAAGTGTCAGTATGACAGTACTGTGCCTGTGGTACATAAATTGGTTTAGCATTCTGTATTATTAAAATGGTGGCACTCACTTCTCCCACTTAATTTTCTAAAAGACATAATTTACTCCTTTCTTATCTTAACAGCACCTGAAAAGAAAAGAAAGTGCAAAGGAGGTGTTTCCCTCTATTGGTTCATCTTCACCGTACCTCTCTCCCATTCTGCTTCCTCCTTATAATCCCCAAGTGAAGATGAGTAGCCTGCTGCGAATATGACGTCTCTGACTAGTGTCATTGCCTCCCACCAGTCCGAGTGGGTGTCCTTCACTGATGAGCTGCTCCTCCCTGTTAACCCACGAGGTAAGCTATCTCTGATTTTCTTTGAACCTTGTGAGACTTTCTTTGTTTGAATTAGACCAGCTACTGTCGTATATCTAGCCTCACAGAGCTTGCCTTCTAAGAGGAAGCAGTATGTGCAGAGGTTGAATTATCTCCTGCTACACCTACGTAATAGGAGAATTTGGGCCAAAAATGTAAAATACTCTCCTAATGTGAGATTTCCTTAGCATAGATCTATTACAGGGTTTGGATCTGTCCTTCAAGATTCAAGGCAGTATCCAGCTGACCATGGAGGAAGCTTCACCTATTACAATTGAGTGCAAAACTATGCCCAATGTTAGTCTAAAAACTACATTAGGTAAAGGGAATTTTTCTACGTACATTCAATGGCAAATTTTAGATATTTCAATAAAAACCAATGAAGTAGTGGTGAGTCCTACCAGTCTTTCTATTTTGTCTCTATTTTAGGTAGCACTGCGGAGCCTCTGGAGAAATGTTTTTCTTCCTCAGACACCTCCTCAGAAGAGAACCACAATGCAGATGGAGAATTTCAAGACCTTTCCCACACAGAGCTGGAAGATGCAGCTGACCAACCCAAGGTGGATTCTGCTGTGTTTGGGAACCATGTGTGTCCCAGCACTGATCTGTCGTCATCCATCAGTGCTTGGGTTCAGTTTGAAGATGCACCATGGACCAGTGCTCCATCGACTCACCCACAAGCAGGTGAGGCAAATGCATGAAAGGATCCATTCCAGTAACATAACAGAGTACACTGAGAGCCTACAGGATTTTTTCCTTACTCTTTGATTTCTCAAAGGTTGAACTTTGACTCGTTTGTACTGTATTTTAAAACAATTAATGTTATCAGAGTTTCAAAAAGGGCTCATAATTTCATTCTGGGTTGAACTAGCAGTATTTTCTTTTTGTAAAGAAAATGAAAGGCTTCTGTGATTCATTCCACCTATGTCTTGACCCTGGAGACTGCCAAAATGCATTCATGGGGAAACAGCATAGTGCTGTTTTCAGTAGTGACATTTCTTATGAACAGCCATCTAAAAAGTCTGAGCCGTGTTTGCCTCTGTAATCTGGAACTGAAAGAATGGTGATCACTGTCCTCTGTGGTCATAGTCTTATCTGCTCATAGGCCCCATATGGTTTTTGCAAGAAGCTTAGTGAGACCAACAGCTAGTGTGCCCGTGCCCATCAGTACTTTCTGCTGTCTTTTGACGGTATGATTTAGCAGCTGGAGAATTACAAAGACAACCACAGTTGACCCTAATTCTAGGACTGCATGCACTTTTCTTCAAATGTAAAAGTTCTTTCTGATATGCTTTAAACGTGCATGGAAAGCCCCTGGCTTGCCTCCTCAGCTTATGCTACCTCATATGGCTATATGAGCTTCTAGCTTTTCTGTATGAACAGACTTTTGTCCCTCCTTGCAGGAGGCTGTGGAGTAATTGCCCAAGAAAACATTAGTTTACTTTTTCATGTTTAAATTGAGATTCTCTCTTAATAATTCCAATTCGTTACTGCTAGTTATTAAAGCAGTTTAAAGAGTTATAGCTTTACTCTGCTCACTGAGTCCATCAGATACTCCCTGTGACATGAATAATACTTCTGTCAGAAAACTTGGATTGGCAACTTTGGGTTGGGTTTTGAGTAAAACCCAACAGCTTTCCATCTGCTCTTTTTATGGGTGCTACAGGCTCGTCTGTTTGAGACAATGGTTAGACCTTTGTGCAGGAGAAGTGTGTGAATCTTCAGGCAAAAAGAAGTTTCTCTTAAGCTCTGCTTAAGACCTTCATATATATTTATTTGTTGGTTATTCTTCTTAGTTGTAAGTACTGATCCTGGTGATGAGGAGAGAAGGAAGAGCACCCGTAACTGTAAATCTGTAAAACTGAGGTGCTCTCTATTACTTAATTTCATGGTTAGGTGATCCTTACTCTTACTCATACAGCCACATACTTTCTCACATGGAGCTGTTGGTTGCTCTGACATCATATTTCCTTCCTAATGTTGTGATGTCCTTGTGGATTGGAAAACTCTAAGTGCACCTTCTTATTAAATGAAAAAAAAAATCCTTTGCTCAGCCTAGATAAAGCTAGCCATAACAAAGAGACTTCCATAAAACTAATTTCATGGTGTATTACTTGATTTCCCATCCTCAAAGGTATGTGGCCCAGTCTTAAGGTATGTGCTTAGCAAAAGCACTGCCTCTTGGTTTGTGTTTTCAGTCATAGGGGACACTAGGTTGTAGGCAGAGGTCTAGGATATCCAAAAGAGGTGATCAGAGAAGACTTTCCAAAAGCATTGCGGTTTTGAAGAAGGCACCCATTTGTGCCCCTATAAAGGCTTGTCCTAAGTGATCCATGCCACTGGTGGGGTATTTACACACTAATTTTTAGCATCTGACTGAGATTCATGGAGGAGGATGGTTCCCTGGGCAGTCAGATCAGGATGTACTCCATGTAATCCTTGCGTGGGAGGCTGTTATTCTTTAACTATATAGGAACCTTAAGGAGGTGTTGTGGATATTTTAAAATCCTTATTTATGAGCTAGTCCCACTTCTGTTCTGGGCCCTGTATTATAAATGGCCAGACCGGTGCAGCTGACAGCCTCTAAAGGGAAGGTCGTGGGGCAGAAGAGATGACAGCTCTTTGTCTCTGGCCATCTACTATGAGGGCGTTTGACAGCAAGAGGTAGGATAAACTTCAGTCTTGTTCTCAATTAATCTGCAGGTCACGTCTTTTTTGTTACGGGGCGGCAGCAAAGCTGGAGACTTTGTGTTATAACCACGATACGCTGACATGCTCAGTGGAAAGCCCGTGGTGACAGCACTTATTCATTTCCAGTAGCAAACAGCCCGCATAAGAACAATAGCGAATAGCCAGATGCGGGGGGGAAGAGTATAAAGGCCAAGTATGGACAGACGGATTGGTGTGAGAAGGATGGAGACGTTTGAAATCTGTTTCCTGTGCAGGCAGCTGTGAAGAGCAACGTCCTGAAGGCTCAGCACCCCTGGCCACGTTCCTGTCAGGGCTCCAGCGCTGTTAGGAAATCGTCTGGCTGTCTGTCCACGCTGAAGCAGCTGCACATCTGACTAGATAATTACCCAGGCTGATGGCCAGGCTGCCTGGAAACACATTTTGAAAAGGTCTTGCAAAGTGGCATTTCCAGAGTGCCGTGAGAGCGGAGAGGATAGGCCCTAGGAGAGAGAGATGCTGTCTTACTCTGACCCTAGGGTTACAGTATTTTTGCACAGGTTCCCCCAAAAGCAAATCTTCATCCCAAAGTGCTCACAGTCTAAAAAATAAAGTAATTTAAAGACAACTGCCATGTAGTGGTTATCCTATAGGAAATACATTTAAAAGAAAACCAAGGCTAATGCTGGACCCTTGTTGTTCTGGGAAAAGTGAAGACATTATCGGGGGAGCAGAAGTTTGGGGGACTGACAGCAAGAAAAAGGGCTGAAAACACAGGCAAAGAATTCGAAAGGTGAGAAGAAAGGTCAAAGCCTGAGGTATAGAAATGAAAGGCACCCATTGTGAGCCTCATAGTGGAAATTATCTTTATTTAAGACATTTTTGTAAACCCTTCATTCTGCTAGGTTCAAGTAGAGTAAATGCTAGGCAAAATCTTTCTTTCAAAATATTTCTGCTTTTCAGGTTTATGCATAGATAACTGACAGCTGCCAAGTCATGTGGAGTTCTCCCTGGGAAGCAGTAACTCTTGAGCAAGGCCACAGAAATATTTCATCACAGAAATGTTGCATTGTGGTGCCCTCTTCCCCATTTTCTTTTTGCTGGGAAAAGAAGAAATTTGATTTTTCTGATAGTTACTATCAGGCTAGTCAAACTTGTCAAACTGATACTGCAAAAGTGAAAAATGAGAGTTTTAGGCTCACCCAAATGTTCCTCTCACAAACGTTACATAATCTGTAAATGATCACAGCCAGCCGGTGACATAACATTTGCATTTGTTACACAATGGGCCTCCAGCTCGCAATCTCATATTCTGTCGGTGTTAGCTGCACTCTTGAATTGAATGAGGTATTCAGCAAGGCACCAAAATTAGAGCAAAGCAAGATGTGCTACATCATCTGTTACACACACACCCCCCACACTTCTTCCCGAGAGCTTGTCTGGTTTTAAATGGCTCAAGTAACTTGGACTCCTACCATGCTGTCCTAAAATCAGAAAAATCGGAGGACCTGTGTGATAGGAAAGGAAATGATGCTAACCAGGTTGATTGTAATACAGTGTAAGGATCAAGGAACAGGTCCTCAAACATCAAAGAGGAATGAATGCTTAAAGATAAATCTGCATATCAAAAGCCAATCCATTGTATTAGGAACAAACACGTCAAGAAGGGTAAAATGCATGTGGAAGGAAACATTTTTCAGTTTGGGAAACAATGAGTTGATTTTCAGTATCCTATGCATGCTACAGGATTTGCCTGTTAGGGACAGTTCTGGCACTGGTCATAGAACAGTCTTTCAACACAAATAGATTTCTGAGAAATTCCTGCAGCTGAAAGGCCATGACTCTGCATCTATTGACGTAGAGACCAAATTCCAAATTTCTAGGGAAAAACCCTACCTCATTTAGGAGTTTGGTTGCAGCACTTCCAGGAATCTGGAGAGCAGCAGGAGCATCTGAAGAGGGACCTAAACATGCGCAGATGTTTACTTTTGCTTGTCTCACTTTTTGAGATTAATAGATCGTTTTTTGGCTCAGCATAGGGGAACATGCACTTTTCCCAGTTCCAAGGGTTAGTGTTGGGGAATCTAGAACAGTCATAGGTGGAAGTTGACTGTAGTAAGATTTTAAAGAACATCTGTTGCAGAAAAAGCTCCCTCTGGTTATGGTTTTCCAAAGTACAAGTCTCTTTCTTTAGAAAAACCAAATAATTATATTCTTCCAAAGTGGCACAACTTATCTGGAATAAAATTAATTTGCCCTTATATAGAAGTATTCTGCAACGCTATTCCAGTCCGTCTCCCTCTTGGACAAAAATTGGTTTTGGAAAGCACAAAAGTTGACAGTATATGAGTTATTAAATCTTATGTGTTTCTAAATGAGCTTCTGTTTTTCATATTGCTGTGACTGACTTTAGACAAAAAAGGAAACACTGCAAATCTAATATATTTTTTTTTATAAAATAATTCCACAATTTCTAGAATTCCAGATATAAAACACACTTTAAAACTTGGCTCTTGCTACTGGTTCATGTATGGAGCTCAGCTTTTCAGCTTGTCCTCTATGTCCCAGTAAAGCACTCTGTCCGTCAAAGCAACTTCAGGTGACACTTTAAGGGTGGCTTTTCAGACGCCTCATGCCATGTTTAACAAAAGGGCTGAGAGAGGGACTGACAGATTATAATCATACACTTGTCATCCTTTCTCTACAGGCATCGAGCACAATGCAGTGCAGAATTACTGGAGGGAGAAGTGAGGGGTTTTGGTCATGTCATTATAACACAACAACTGTCAATGTGTGCGATAAGGAGACAGATCTCCTGACTTTCAGCTCCTCGTCCTTAGGGATGACTCTACTTAGAAGCAGCTCAGTATATAGGCTCACAGCTGTACAAATATAAATATATTAGTGCCTGCTTACCTGGGGGTAACAGTGCAGCTATATAAAATAAATGTGCACTTCTCAACTGGCAAGGCAGGGAGCACTGCTTGGATATTCCCTCTATGCACACAGCGAGGTTTCCGTAATGAGGTGGTGTCCCATCATACCACTTGGATGGAGCAGAGAGAGATAAATCCTCTTTAACATTAAATTGCCATTTTCTTCCAAAGTATCTGTCAACCTAATAAGGGTTGTTTATGTATTACATGCTGAGAAGAGAACCTCTGTGTCAGTAGTTGTTCTGTAACTGCAAGATTTGGGGGGCATTGAGACCTTTGTTGGTTTAAAAGATAAACATAGATATGCTAACTTAGAAAATAGTTATTATGCTGACATTAAATTAGAATTAGTCTTGACCAGTACACCTTTCCTTAGTTCAGGAAGATTTTTTTACCACATCTTTTTTTTTTTTTTTTTTTTAATTTCCTCACTAGAGTCACCCGTTACTCCTAATATTCAACTGATGTTGTGGGCAAAGAGTATACAATACAAAGAGTATACAATACAAATTCATAGCAGTGGATCTATAAGATTGTGTTCTGAACTCTGGATGATGGTTAGGCAGCACTTAACTGTTTGACATGCAAGTCTGGCAAGTGAGTAGAACAGGATTTTTGGCCTACACTGAGCAGAAATGTGATGCGGTCTATTCAGATTGGCGCACTCCATCCTGCATGTTTAGAAACAAAAGCCATTTCTAGTGCACATCAGTAGGTCAATTTCAGTTTATTTTTATACTCCTTCTCCCTTATGGAGAATTCCTGAGATTACAACTACATTTGATTGGGTGCCATAGATAGGGAATGCTTAATTAAATATAATAAAACCACTTTATAAAAATCTGTGGTACTATAAAAACTCTACCGTGTTGCACAACACAGATATTCAGATCTTGTCAGCAATGGCAGAAACATGAAATCTTCCCATTCTGAAAAGTCACAGCTCCTGCAATACTTGAACAACAGGAAAACATACAGCTGCGAGCAGTATGGGATCTAAGGCAGAGAGCTGAATAGCGCTGGAGGGTAACAGTGCCAGGCACTAGCTAAGTTGCTGTGTGTTTGTTATAAAATAACTGTGTTGCTGTGGATGTTGGGATTTATATTTACAGAGTTTCAGTACACTGATAGAGCGTGTCTTTGGAATAGTTGTGATCTTCTGGAAGATTGCCCTGTAAGTCTCTAACCGATACTTGTTTGTTTTCTGCATCCAGTGTCTCCATCAAAAGCACCCAGCTGGACTTCCCCCTCCTCCAACTCTTCTGAGAGGCAAACCCGTGCCTCGGAGAGCAGCTGGACAACCAACTCAGAGGATACCAGCAGCCCAAGCATTGCTCCCTCCTACACAGATCTGCAGTCAATTAATACTGAGGACTTGACCAGTGGTGGAACGTCTGCAGCAGATTCAGCTGGTAAGAGGGAAGCCTTCAAGCTTCCATCTCGATCTTTTTGATGCTGCTCAAACTCACTGTTCAGAAGTGAGCTACAGGGAATAGAGCCAAAGCAGAACAAACTCGAGGATTAGGCAGACTAACACTTTGTTCTAGTCCAGTTCCCAAAAAATCACACCTGGATTTGACACATCCCTGATATGTGCAGGGTCCCAGACTAAGAGCTAAATGCAAATAGGTACCTGTTGGTGGACTTGTCTGAGTGAAATGTTGGAGAATTTCTGGTTTTCGCATACCACATCAGCTTAAGCTGATCTAGGAGCTAGTTCTCAGTATATTGTGGGAGAAGCTGGATGCCCTTCCTGAACTTCCATGCAGAAATTTTCTTAACTCGCCAGTGTATTCAGCTGAGGCAGGTCCAACTCTGCGTGCCCCTCTCTGCTTCAGTGAGTGCCAAGACACAGATCTAGGCTTCTGGATGCAGTATTTGCACTGTGCTTTGCACTGTTACTGTAAAGTAATGCAGAGAGAGTGTAGGAGATGACAGAGGGTGGTTCAGTAGCAGATTTTGATCATTTAAGGATCCTCTATCTGACCTTCTTAAGATCTGTTCAGATGGTGTTTTGACTGTGCAAAAATGTGCTGCATGGCATTGTAGCTCCTTGCTCCTCAGTTGTACTCTAGATAATCTCTGAACCAGGAGAAATAAAGCAGAGTAGTGCCACGCATGTCATGCAGAGTTGGGTTGACAAGAACTCCTGAATGACAAAGCAGACTTTCACGGAGCATAAAAAGAGCTGGCATGTCAGGACACAAAAAGGAAAAAAAATACACAGCTCCAGGAGGAAGCACCTGCAGTATGTTGGAAGCTGTTCACCCCAAGCTGAGGAAGGTCAGTAGCTACCCAGTTTGATGAAAACCGATTCACTGGTGTCATGATAGCTCAGACACGTGAGGTATTTAATGTGTTTTCTGTCAGGTGGTGAATGTAACAATATCTGTGAAATAAGATCTGGTTTGGGAGAATGGACTTCCTAAGACCCACTGAGGTCGTATGTCCCTTCCATGAGAAACATATACATACATCACCTGAAAAGAGTGTTGTTTGATGGTTCAGTGCAACTGGGTTGGACATCAAGGCAGGTTCATAAACAGCAGCATGGTGGGTTCTGGCTGGGTACTTAAGGATTTGTGGTGTGGTATTTACTTTGGATAAGTAGAGACCTTTCTTTCTTCAAATAATACAGTTACCACAAGTCTGTCTGACCGTTTTTATTTTAGAATACTCTGCTTGTCTGTACCTCCAAGTTTGGAAACCACTGGTAGAAAGGTAGAGTAGGCAAGCTGGCATCGTGTGCCAGCTGTTTGGATGCCAGCATGGGCATCAGTTCTGTTCTGATGAGCTCATGTCTATTAGGGTGAAGTGTAAGAGTTTTCATCTGGAGTGTGCGCTGGATATTGCTGTTTTGTTGATTTGGTATAGGTTCCCAAAGGGTGGCTGTTTTCACTGGGACTGTCTCCACGTGAGCAAGGGAAATGAGGGATGCCCAGTTCATATGTAACTTTGCATCATATAGAGAAATGAAAGGCAAAAGTGCTGCTGTATATCACTGGCATACATATGGAATTATTTGCTATATATGACCAAAAGAGAAGTTGATACTTCAGTAAAAGCTTTGTATGCAACCTTCTTACTTTTCTTTCTTTCCCAGTCAGTCACAAACTGACATATTTATTAGCAAAACAGGTACAAAAAATCATTCCAATCACCTATAAATTTTTTAAAGTAAAAAAGTAGGTAATATAGGCAAGGCTGTGTCATTAGCTAAAACATAAGATACACTACCTTAGTGGTACTGGAACTTGAAGTAAGAAATACTTTGAGCCTTCCTACCACCAGGTATGGAGTTAGCAGAAGGGCAGCATAAACAAAGCGCATCTGCTTGTTGCTGTTCATGGGATGTCTCACAGCCCACCCCGCGAGGTGCCTGCTGGCATCAGGCAAGGTTTGTGGAGGTGAGGGAGCTGAGGACCTGGTGGCCATGGAACTGTTGTACAGTTCTGGCTGCTTTTCTGTTGTTCACTCCACCTTCATCCCACCCTTACAGTGCATAAGTAGACAAAAATGCTTGATCGCTTTCCTCTCTCCTTCCTCTCTCCAGAAATTCAGTTATTCAAACCTGACTTGATTCAAGCATTTGATTTTCATTTCCCTTCTCAAAAGACTGGCTGCCTCAGTCTGTAGTGGAGTTTGAAGGCTCCATCAAGGCAATGAAATAACATTTATTTTTGCCATGAAGGAGAAGAAAGGAAACCTCATGCTCTATGTGATGGTGAAGTCATGTTGACTGTTAGCTAGTATGTTGACTCCAAGGTCAAGCTTGATGGAGGGGAAAAAAAACCTCAGATTAATTTCACTGCTAAAAATCCCAACAAAAATAAGAAACCCATTTTTTATCTACTTAGTGATGGTAAAGAATCGAGTCTATAGGAGTAGCTCGGGTTTAATATTGTTTCAAGCAAGAAAAACCTATTGGTGAGAAAAGCATGAAAAAATTCTACTTAGTGGTCAGGCACTGAGTAAAATAACTATCCTAGCTATGGTGAATTTTTATTGCCTGAAAAGCATAGAAGAGAATCCATGATACTCTGTTCCGTAGTTTCACCACTTGTCTTGAATTTATCCTGCGTGCAAAACACTTAAGCATCAACTGCCTGTCAAAGTTCGGGCCACAAGGTTTTGTCGGGGAGCAGATGAAAGCCTGAGGTAGGTCTGACCGCAGGCATACACAGAGTCAGGTCCTAGCAGTGAGAATGCACATCTTGGTGTCCAGGGCTGGTAGGCTCCAAGCAGGTGAAATTGGCTGGGAATCAACGTTCTCACAACTGAGAGAAGATTTGAGTGTAAAAATTCCGTGGGCTTGAGCTTTGTCTAGCGCATGTGTTTATGTAAGATATGACCCAGGAAGATATCCGAGAAAGATGGTAGAGACCTGAATGATCCCAGCCTGAGAGTTTACCCTCACTAGGGGGGAGACTGCAGAAAGCCTCCTGACTGATGGAGTCAGGATAAGCTCAGTGATGCCCTGTAAAGGCAGCAGAGTTCACAGCAGTGAAGGTAAATATTGCACGAGGAGAGCTGAAAAAGAAGATTGCTTTTCAATCAAAGTGCAGCTAGAAGATGCCGCACTTTATTGTCTCTGCTAGTTTGAACTCTGTCACCAAGAAGCCTTTTATATTCATCTCTGTCAGCGTGGGGGGCTATTTTAGCCTGCAGCAGCTAGCCAATAAATTTGGGTCAAGTGATAGCAGACTGCCCATTTAACGTGAGCATGTTTATATGGTTATAACAACAAGCACTTTACAAAAGCTAGGGTTTCACAGTGTGTGTGAAGCTGTATTTGGTACTGGTGAAGTGGCCCGTTGCCTCAGAGCTTCCTACCATGCCTTGCCGTGCCGCTCAGCTTGGATCAATGAGCATGGAAGGAAGCGGGAACTTTTGGCATTTGTGCTGTACTCTGCAAGATAAGTAACACAGGACATCTCTGTTACTGTTACATACAAGTATTTATTCGTTCTGAAGCAGATGCCTGTCTCAGCTTTCAAAAAAGGCCAAATATCTACATGTCAGAGGAGCATGGGAGAGGCCTTCTTGTAGCTGTGATTATAGATCTGGAAGCGCTGGGATCTGTTCTGAGGTTGTGCACACATATGTCACAGCTTGATTTGAATTTCTGCATTTCACCATTCATCTCTGAAATAATTTTTATTTATATAAATTAAAATTAAATATTGACTCATATACAAAATAAAAATAATTGTATATGATCAATGCATATATAATAAAATAGATGATATATTTGCATAGATCATAAACTATATATTCCATTATAAACTTAATAGAATATATAATAAGTTCTATCTATATTATATAATAATGCTCTGTGTGTGTATATATATAAAAAGCCTTGTAGACATAAGTTTCCTGATAGCTATTTTAGGTATGTTGTTGCTAGTTCTGTTGTTGTTTCTGTTGTGATTTGTATCTTAGGAGAGCTGCAGCTACGCCATGTTTGATGTTGACGGTTCAGTTTGCTGACCAGTTGTTCTGTTTGGCATTCTTCTGAAGCTCTGGGACTACTGGGATACTGAGGAAATTGCTATGTTGTTATTTTCTGAGAACATCTGCATGTTTGGAGATAGAGGGTTGCACGTGTGACCCCTAACTGCTCAAAATCCAGAAAGTTAATAAATAGCACAAGGAATTAATTCTGAGAATGTTGTTATTTTCAAAGTAAATTGTATGGTTTAAGGAGGTTCTGCTGCTTCTATTTTAAAACTTGGAGATGACAGTTCTGGCAAGCTCAGCTCCAGCTATTTCTTGAAGGTAATGGAGGGCAGGTACTAACTTTTCAAACCTTTTCCCGACGCTTTTCTGCAGTAGTTCTCTTACAAATATTTTTTCTGTAACTGTAGCCAGTTAGATACTGAGTCCTGATACGATGATTGCAAGAATGGTGTTCTGTACGTTTCAAAGAAGTGACTTTGAACAGATTATACAGCTGTGCAACGTGTTTGCACTGAATGCCAGAAACAGGCTACAAGCTATGAAGATATTCCACGTTAATTACCAGAGAAAGGGGGAAAATAGCATATGCTAAGGGTTACCACCTTCCACCCAGAACTGCACTTCAGTTATGCTGTGTAACTACTAACCAGGTTGTTCTGGTGTCCCAGTCCCAGACACATGAAAAAATGTGTATGTGAGAGCCTGCCAAAGCCAGCTGGAGAGCCTGCAGAGAGGAACATCGAACCCTTGCTTCAAGGAGGAGGGGACTCCAGAATAACATAAGCAAATAGCACCTAAAATGTGTTCTTGCACAACTCCAACCTGTAAGGGCTAAATTCAGCACCAAAGGCAGGGGTTTTTTTCTTCTTCATGTCCGATAACCAGCCACCAGCTAGCAATTCAGGAGTTTTATATCCTAGTTGTCGTCCCATATTTTTTCTCAAGGCATTTCTAACTTCTTTAAGAGTAATGCATTGGTAGGGCAGAACTGGGAAGCTAGGTCTAGATAATTCATAGCAGTATAAAAGTTTTGATCCCACATCAGACCTGTGTACTGGAAATCAGCTCCTCTTCAACACTTCATGGCCGCTTTAAGGAATCCACAGTATCCCAGTGACCTCTGCAGCAGTGTTGAATCCTCATCCCTGTTTTGCAGTTGGGAAGCCTGCAGCTCCGTTGTGCAGGCTGGACCTAGGTGAAGTAGAAATGGTCTCTGCTGTATAGCCGGGCAGTCTTGCTCTCTGAAGCAGCCGGAGATTGCAGGTTTAAGCAGTGGACCAGAGTCACTGTCTCAGTCCCTCCTTATGGCAGGAAGGAAATGCACAGAAGATCTGTCAGGAGGAAGGGGAAAATGTTAGAATGAGGAAAGAACAGGTACAACAATAAGCAAAAGTTTATTTCTATCTAGTCAGTAGAGAGAATAACAAAATAAGCTTGGTCTGCAGTCATCTGATTCATAGACTTTAAGGTCAGAAGGGAGGACTATGATATCATTATTATCATCTGATCTGGCCTCCTGCATGTCTCGGGCCAAAGAACCTCACCCAGTCATTTCTGCACCAAACCCATAACTTCATTTTGAGATATAGCATATCCTGAGCAAATATCTCCATAATATTTTTCTGATTAACATCAACTGCAGCAAAGTTTGCCCCTGTTCAGCCATCTCCAACCCTTCAAAACTTCAGTTTTAAAAAGGACTGTCCTAGTGATAATACTTAAAGCAGAACTGAGATGTCACTGAGCTCAGCTCTTCCAGCTCTTGTGTCCTCAGCTGGGGCTAAATGTAGTCTCTGAACCTCAAAAGGTTCAATATCTGCCTCATCTATGCCCCATATTAGTTATCTTCTCTATTACTCTGCCTCCTAAAGAAGAGTGGTTGAAGCTGCTGTAGGACTATCAGATTTTTGCTTTTTCTTCAGCAATGATGAGGAATTTCAGGGTGCAGGAGGAAGGGGTATAACATCGCTCTCATAGCAAGAAAGGAGCTAGAAGAAAGCTCAAAAGGGTCTGTTCCTACTAATTCCTACTAGGCTGAGTCTTATCCTGCTTACTCCTGTGAATTAATCAGGCCTCCCTTGCTCCTCCACATTCTGAGAACACCGGGTCTAAGACAGCGAAGAGGCAAAGTGTGAGAGGAGAAAGTGGTAACATGAAAGAACTGGGTCTGATTTTCATTATTGCTTAGAAATGTTTTAATTTAAAACATTTTTATTTTTAAAAATATATTAAAAATATAGTAATTTTGCTGTGTTTTCTTGCCTGCATGCCAGCATAGAATCAGTTCTGATCTCATCCATGTCATTGGCCCTGCACTGCAAACAGCTAAAGGAGCATCTTAGTTCAGGTGCTGAGTTTTCTCCTCATGGCTATTCTGAAGAGCAGGCTACACTAACTGTGGATTTGTAGCAGGGTTATACTTTGTTATAAAAGAGCTGAGTGCTGAGCCTCCATGTTGTTCTTGATGAATTTTACTCTTTCCACACTTATTCACTGATGGTTTTAGATAGTCAGACCAGCTGAAAGGAAGCTGGACAGAATTCCAGCCTGTCACGGGACTGACCTGCTGATCTCCCTTTATGTATGCAGTATCCCAAGAGAAGAGATGTGGGTAGATGCTTTGTAGTTTATCTCATGCCAGTGAGGCAGACTAGGTGGTATGAAACCCTCTATTTGTGTTTGTAAGGCTGTGATTCCTCAGCCACGGTGTTTACATTGGCTCCAGTTGCTCTCTAATACAGTGCAGAAAGCCACATGCCTATCTGATAAGCCAGAGGAGTTCAGCAGGAGATTTTGCAGCTGGGCAGGACATTTCAGTTTGAAGCTTAATTGGAGATGGAATACTTAAGTGCAGCGGCTATATGTGATTGCTGTGTTGAAAGAGGAAAGACTAGGTTTTGTTTGGAGCAATTCTGCAGGATGCTAAATAGCTTCTGAACTTAAAGCCTCTGGGAGGGAAGAGCATCAAGGCATCTCCCCACATCCAGCTCTTTGGAAGTGGAAAACCTCAGTGGCAATCTTCAGCGGCGTTACCTCGCTTTTTATATTCGGTTCCTGGCGGCATGCTGCTGTACCACTGTCAGGAGGCAAAAATGGCACTATAGTGATAGAGCAGTGGTGCAGCACTGTCCCAGCTTCGTGCTGCACGGTGACATAGCCGGTCCCCCACGGAGCTGGCTGCACCCCAGGAACCTAATTCTGCAGCTCTCAGACAGCAGCGGGGTTCACTGCGGGGAGAAATTACCCACCTGAGAACTTGCATTTTCCACTGTTAATTCTACGTGCCAGAGAAGTAAGCAAGGTTTCAGCAGTAGTACTAATTAACAGGAGCTGTAAAGCATTTCATGTGCCCTTAATTAGAGATCCCAGTTCTGTGTGGAATTTCCTGTCTGAATACGAAGGGGCTGAATAGAAGTGGCAGTGTAAAACAGCAGGTGAAAAGGCTGGCAGGAGCAGACAGCGAGTAAGAATGAGAAATTACATGATGCCCAAATGCATGGATTTGCTTGTTTCTTCCTTACTGTGGTACCATCTGAAACCTAAGAAAGGCTCAGGGGATCACTGGGCTACGCAGCACAGGAACTGGAACAGTGCTGATGAACGCTTTTAGGGGATCAGTTATAGAGTTGTCTTCTCAAAGAACAGTGTGGGATAAAATGGGAAGCAGGTTTGTTAGAAACAAGAAGAATGTAGGAATCATTTAAGCAAAACATCTAGCTTCTATGGTGACAATTTATTCTTTTGTGTTTGCTTAGGATCTTTTTGTGATTATTTTTTAATGACCATTTTTATCAGAACTTCCGCCTCATTTATTCTTTTATTTGGCCCCAATGTTAGGGAAAAGATGTAACACTTTCTGCTCTTTCAAGACAGAAATGAACGGAGTCGGATGAGAGTACTGTAGGGAGATTGCTGATGTATGCCTTTACTTCAACATCTCCATTTTCTAGCTGATCTACCCTTGATCAAAGAAAATAATGCTGGAACACAGATATAACATGAATCTTGCATAATGAGATTGTTCATCAGTTATTAGAAGCAATTTGGTCTTAATTGTCCTTATGTTTGACAGATGAGACCAAAATCCTCTGCCTAATCTTAGAACAGATACAAACTGATATTTGCATTATGACCATGCTTGTTACACGAGAGGAAGAGGAGACTTTGTGCTACTTTCTTCATTCTGATCTTGGTTACCAAGAGTGATCCTGGTTTTTGTGATATGGATGCCAGTCCGATTTACTTGTCATAAACTTCCTAATGATGTTGCACTAAATCTCATGGAAACTGATTTGAACGAATCACTTAGGATTTGATTTTTATAAAAACTCTTTCAAGTGCTTAGCACGTATCATGGGTTTGGCACCTAAAACTGCTTCCAAAATACTCAGGTCCCAGCTATTCCTGTTATGGTGCAGCACAGTTTTCAAATAGCTGCAGCTCTGCGTGCTCCTCTCCAAATCCAGCCATTTAGTTTAGTCCCTAGAAGGAGAGTAGAGATCCTTCCAACGTATGTCCTGTAGCTCTGTGTCCTCATGCACATTACAGGCTTTGTAGAAATTACGCGGTTTAAGTGCAGGCTTTAGTCACCGATTTATTGAAGCTGGTGTATTTTCACATGTAAACATTTCAGAGAGCTTTGAACAGGATTCACTTAAGATCATAGGAATGGAAGCTATTTCCCAGGACACTGATGTAAATGTATTCATGACCATTTCCTGTCCACGTGTTCCTGTGCCAATATTGTCTTTCACATAGCTTTTTGCCCTCTCCAGTGCAAGCCCTTTAATATATTTATACAGTGTAACTATATCCCTCTCTGTTTTCATTTGCTAAACTGAATGAGACAAGGTCTTTAGTATTCTGGTTCTCCATTCTCCTCCTCATCCTAGCAAGTCCTTCTCAGCTCGTGTTCTGTTTGAATTAATCTTTCTTGGATGTGGTGACCAAAACTGTGCCTAGACTGAGGTCTCACCATAGCCTGATACCAAGATATTACTGTTTCCGTGTCTTCTGGAATTCTCTCATTGATACATCCCAGGATCTTATTTCCTTTTGTACTAGTGCATCAGGCAAGTACCCTTTCATTATATTCAGATTGACTGTCCTAGATCCTATATCCTAGATCACTTTCTCTTATACATAATTGATGAGTTCCTTCATTATAACAAATGTATCTGTCCTTAAATGCCTGATTGTGAACTTTGTATTGTTCATTACATTTCATCTCATTTCTGTTACCTCAGTCCTCAAGAAGAACCACTCCTTTCAGTAGGATGTTCAGAGCTTCCTTTATATACTCAGTTCCTCCTAATTGTGTGCATTCAGCAAATACCATTAGCATGTTCATTTCTGTGCCATGATCATTATTTTAAAATGTGGATAAACGTAGTCTTAATCATGTAGTCTTAATCAAGAAATTCTACTTGTAGCCGCTGTAACCTAACATTTCTCTTAAAACTCAATGGCTATCTTCCTTTTAGATTGGTTTTTACTTCTGTCTTAATACCAGTATCAGTCTCCGTTTGAACTCCTTCCCAGGTGGCACCACATTAAAAGCTTTTTCTAATACAGACAGATTTATTTTTTCTTCAGAAAATCAGTTGTCAAGGAAATCTGTTAGGTTTGGCTGGAACAAACTACCTCTTTTAAAGCTAGCTTCCATCCCCTTTTTTATCTTCTGTTTTTCACTTTTTCCTTCCAAAGTCTTGCATACTATTGCAGTCAGACTTTCACCTTGTATTTTTTGAAGTCATTTTACCCCTTACAAATACAGTTACTCTATATGCTATTCTCCAGTTGTATGGTACCATCCCCATCTGAACCGATTCTTTTAAAATCCCTGTGATGAAAGCTGTACTTTCATATGTCAGTTCTTTTAGAGTTGTGGAATGGAGCTTATCAGACCTCCTGATCTGAGCACAGTAACCTCTCCAAAATGTTTTCTTACCTCATTAATGTTAATTTCCATTTCCACTCCCTCCTTTTGGTTATCTAGCCTACCTCCTGTGCCCTTATCACTATGTTCTGCATCGTCATTCTTATTAAAGAGCAGTGGCAAGGTATTAATTAGCTTTGGCACAATGTCTAGATGCGTTAATGTTTAATTATCACCACAGCCCCACTTCCTTGCTCTTTATATATGCATATATGTGGTTTGCTTTAGCTCCAGTATGTAACGTTACCACCAGAGATTATTTCTGAGAAAGGCAGGGCCCACTGAAACCCAGCTTTCCAGGTTGAGTAGTCCTGTGTTGGCTTTATTGAGCTTTTATCTTCAATAAGAGTTCTAGTTGTAGGGGAGAATTAAACAGCAAGACTGACAAAATAAGTAATCTCTCTAAGAAACAAAAATATCCCTCATTTTGGTGGCTTAAGCATGAGACCACGGATGAAGCTAACCCTGCTTTGAAAATCAAAAGGCTAGGGCAGGATCCCTTTCTGTCAGGTTTACGTGCTGATTAGCGCATGTGTAACCGAACTAACATTTGGGAGTGAAGGAAAGAAACGCTCCTTTGGCACTTATCTTAGAGCAGTGGCAGAACTGTGTTACCGCATACTGTGCACTCTGGGCAGGTGAGGAGCGTGGGGAGAGGAGCTGGAGGTGGGCAGAGGTGGCCGACGGTGGGGAGAGGGGCTGCACACGAGTGAGAGGCCCGACGTGCCAGGGCGCTGTGGAAGTGGTCAGGGGACCCTCTTAACTCTTCCTCTGCTTCTCTTCCCCTCCTTACTGCCTTCTGCTTCACCATGCCTGAGGACCTGTCTCCACAGCATCCCATGCTTGGCCCCTCACAGTGGAGGGTGGGAGCATGAGGGGAGTTGGGGCCAGGGTCTGTTTCCACTGCAGAAAGGGGAGCAGCAAGGCCAAGAAAGACGAGGAGAAGAGCAGGAGCCGGAGGCTTTCTGGTCTGCCTCTGTTAAGGGTGTGGGAACTGCTGCTTGCAGGAGAATCTCCCACACCCTTGGCGGGACAGGGGCAAGGACCAGAGGGCTGCGGCAGGTAGGAATCAGCTGTTGGAGGCAGAGCAAACAATCTCCATCTCCAGCACAGGGCAGCCAGCGATCTGCCACGCCTGGCAGTCCAGTACCGTTGGCTGCCATTTGCTTTTTTGCTTTTAGCTGGCTTTGCATATGCAGACACAAACATGCACACTGGCACTCGGAAGAGGCGCACACTCGCTGAGCGTAGGCTGCGAGATTGTGACCTCCGTGGGTGCAGCTGCCTGCAGGAATCTCCTCGCTGGTTGAAATCTCGGTGTGGATAGCATTTGAGAAGGTAGGTGCTGTAATCGACACCTTTTGGCTCCAGCCCCAGGGTTTGTTGATCGTTTTCAAAGTGCGCTGTTTCCTGAAACATCCTAGGGCGGACTTTGGAGCAATGGAATAATTTAATGTATGAGCAGCATAAACACAGATAAATTAACACTTGGGTGTCTCCAATGCTCCATACCAAAAGTGAGAAGTAAAGTGTAGGACAAGAGGAGATCAGTGGTTACTAACAAGGGGTAACTCTATATAAAGCGGCCATGTTGAAGTAGGTGTTTCAGCAAGTAGTTGGTTTATTATCTGAAATGCAGATAAGGTGTAAGCTTAGACTTGCCGCTTTCCCAGGTTTCAGGTTATGTTAAAATGGATCTTTAAAAGTCTTGGTTTTCTGGCGACATGAAGAGGATGGCTCTCCACAGCAGCACTGACATGGCTGGAGGGAGCAGGGTAGCTCAGAGTCTGGATTCAGACTGATCTGAGAGATCTGTGAGTCTTTGGAAGAGACGGGGTGTACACCATACTGTCATTAACTGCAGACGTCTGATAGAAGTTAAAATAATCTGTACAACTATCTGTACAGTTCTGTCTCTACACAAAGAATAGGTGCCTAGCACAGGCAGATGCCAAGCTTTAGGCCATTTTCCATATGCTTTTTTTAAGTATGTCCCCAGTTTGGAATGAATCCTCTCGTTCTGAAAAATTTTTATGTGGTTGCATAATGGTGAGTGTGGTGCTAAGACATACATGTTCTTACAAGAAATGTGTGGTAAGAAGAGTGTCAGTTTTGAATAAAGTGAAATAAATTCGTGTTCTCGCATAAGCACCAAGAATATTCTTGACTCTGTTCATCAAAATGTAGCCTGGTCCTCCTCCTGAGATGCCCAACAGAAATGTTTGTTCGGTGCAAAAAGGAGAAGGATTTCTACATGTTTGTGCCTTTTATGTTCTGCACAAATCATGCATTTATATGCTGTGTGGTAGGCATGAATCTTCCGGAGGGATCAGGATGGAAAGGGAGCACGTGCCAGCGCGCATGGTACAGAAGCACATGGTCCATCCGGCAGAGCAGACAACTGGAGGGTGTCAGTGTGTTTGACGTGCTGGCCAGCACGCCAGCTTCACTGCTTCGCTGCACTCCAGGGCAGCAGAGCGCTGTCTCCAGCACGACGAGCTGGCTCTGAAGCCGGACACGAGGTTGGCCCAGGGGGCTTTGCTGTGCCTCCTCTGCAGCAAGCCCTTCACCAGCCAGCCAGAATTGGGATCTGGGTGGGAAAGCTTACACAAAAGAAGTAGGGGGCTTTACTGGAGGCTTTGCTTTCATGAACCCATCGTGCCTCCTCCCGCGGACTGATTTGTTTGTTCAGGATTGGTTGCCTCCAGCAACACATTATTAGCATGAACTATGGTGTATCCTGGGAGACCTGCAGGATTCCCTGCAAACCTTTTGAGTTCTTCGTCTCCAAGGAGGGAGAGAGACAGAGGCATTTCACTCTGTTGACGCAGTTGCATGTACATTGTTCCCCTTTGAATGCTGGTGTGTCTCTTCAGCAAATGCTGTAACTAGACTCCACAGTCTTCATCTTGCTTCTTTGTCTCAGTCAGTAGAATATACTTTTCTTGCTAAAGCCACCAAGCTGCACTGCTTTAAAGGCTGTGTTTGAAACCAGGCAGTCTACTATGCTTAGCTGAGGTTTCAGGAGGGCTGTGCACTTGTTATCTCTGTACCCACAGGTCAGTCCTTGCTGATTGTAGACTTCAGGCTTTCTGGGTATGTCTAGCCTTAATGTAAATACAGATTGCGTCATTCATGAGCAGCTTTCTGCTTGATTTAGCGTGGCTACAAAAGCAGTGAAGACACAGTCACATAGGGTAACAACATGGGTATGTACTTGGGGCTCTGCTAAGATCATACATCTGCTAAAACCTGTGCCACTGCAAATTCTTTAGATATGAACAAGGGTTACGAGAGCCTCCCCGTGATGTGGTCAAACCCTGTAGGTACACTTTGCGTCTCTGCTGTGTTTGAAATTACAGGACTCGATGATTTTCCTCAGAAATCTGTCTCAGCTCCTTTGGCTGTTTCGTGCCCCAGGCTTGCAGGGACCAGCCTATTTGTCACAGCATAATTAAAACATCGTGAAAAGCACTTCATTTCCTGATTAGTCACATATGCGTCTGGAGATGGGCAGTGTCAGATGAACCGATCTCCCGTAAAGGTCAAGGCAGGTTAGTTAAGAGAGTCAGTGTGCCAGTAGTTAAGGCACCAACAGCAGATGGCATCTCAGTAACGGAGCAGAGTCGGATGCAAGGCACATGAGTGTTCCCATGAGAGGGATGCTGGTGGTAATGGGGCGCTATTGGGAGGGCGAGGGGGTTGAGGAAATACAGAGGAGGTGTCTTGTGTGATCTACTTTCACCAGGCTGTTCAGTTAGCCAGAGGCTTCAATGCTGAAGAGCCGTGCGGTTTCTTCCGTGTGTCACATTAAGGCTGCGTACATTTTGCAGGAGTTTTGCAGTGAGGGACGCCGGGTGCAGCTGGCTTCTAGAGGCTGTAACGCAGAGCTGTGGCATGCTCACGGCCGTGTGCCCTGCCCTGCAAGGCTGCCCTGTACCTGTGCGGAGCTGGCTGCTGCCTGCAGCTGAGGCTTCAGCGCTGCCCTCCGTCCCCTTGCCAAGCTGCTTCTGGCCTGGCCGGCGGCTGGGGTGCTGCTGGGGCGAAAGGGTTAGTTGTTCTCTGCTGAGATTGACAGTCCAGCTGTGTCCACAGAACAAAACCAGTTTGTCTCGCACATCTGAACAACCCAAATGCTGAACTAATGGAGCAAACAGGTGTGAAGGGAGAGATGGGAAGGGGAGAGGGGTTTTGCCTGAGCCAGTGGCTCCTTGTCTGCAGGATAAAAGGAAAAGCATGTTAGTAGGAATCAACACATCTCTCATCAGATGGAAGGGAGAGGAGTTGCTCTTCAACAAGCAAAGGCACTTGAGATTAACCTGTTAATTCCTGGGGCTTGCTTCTAAGGAGATCTCAGGTCAAACAGCATGGGACCAGGTCTCAGCAGGCTTCTCCTCCCAGACCTGGAAACCCAGCTCAGGTGCCTCTTCATTTCTTCTTCCAGGGAAGAAGTGAGGAGGAAGGAAATATGAGGACAGATGGCTAGGCTATACTTTTTCTGCATTTGAATTCTTTCTTACTATGTTAAGTAGTGAACAGCTTTAATCCACATGTTCCAGCCCATCCCCTGCTTTACAGAAAAGTTTCAAAGTGGCTCTTGAGCTGCCAGTACTTTCTGAAGAGAAAAGGGAGCCCGCAAAGGCTTCCTGGTGAAAGGCAGCTCTGTTTCAGGTACAATAATTGTAAATGATGCTGCCTCCTTACATGTTCTTGAAGTTTTAAGGAGAAAAAGCTATTTTTCACTGGCTAATCTTTGTACACTTCTAGAAAGACTTTGTATTCTTTCTCAGAGGTGACTGTTACTTCAAAATACAAAGTTTATACTTCCGTTAGTGAAGTCCATGCAGTGCTCTGGGATCCTTTTGGTTGGAAACTGCAGTGTTGTGTGTAGATAAGATCATAAGTGAGGTCATTCTTTTCCTGCAGAATTGCCAGCCATACGCATTTACCAGATTTTAATAAAGCACTCTTATTACATTTTCTGAACAGCCCAACAGCCTGTCTGTTGTACAAACTGCACTGAAACACCATTTTAACAAAGCCAGGTAAAACTTCTACCTGTGTGGGCTTCGTCCGAATTTCTAGTGTCATCCAGGGTTTCTTTTGCTATGTTACATGGCTTTTATACACCTATGATGTGGAGGGATTCTGGGCAGAGACAAAACTTTGCCTTCAATTGCTGAAATCTCTAAAATCCATCACCTAGCTCTAGGAAATGGTCTTTTACCCACGAGGTCCCTTTTCCCTTCCCCCACCTCAGGATTTTCTCTCTTCCTGTCCATTTTGCCTCTTCTGGATGCTGAGTTAATTCTATTCCTTTCCAATTTAAAATAACTTAAGTGCTTAAGATGTGTGCTGCAGTTGGCTTCAACTTGTTCCTAGTGGGTGAACCTGCTGCATCTTGCCTTCTGGCAGTGAAGGTACAATGGGTAAAGGGACAGTCATTCCCCTTTACTTGGCAGAAGACTCCTCTGTGTGCAGAAGAATTTCTTCATATTCTGCTTAAGAACTTAAAATGCTGTTCATTGACTGGATAATTACAGTAGCACTGTTGCAAAGTAATGAAATAATGGTACTCTTTTGAGAAAATACATACCAATTCTAGCAGTAGCTAATGCTATACTGAAGTGCCCTGCAGTGTCATTTAAATTTCATCAGTGATGATAATTTTTGCACCTTACAGGAATCTGAAACTGCAATGTTTTTCCAGCCATTTTCTCTTTCTGTATTGTGCTCTAGTATTTGACTCTTGTATCTGGATTTCTACTGTTGCATGAGAAAAGTGTGTTATCTTTAAAATTCCATTTTCTGGATGAAAACGTTATGGATATTTGTATTTTTCAAAATTCATTAAATCATTCCCCCACCCCCCAAAAAAATCTTTATTTCCTGTACTCTAACACCATGACTCTAGTCCCACTTAAACTAGCATAAATTGGGAAAATGCCACTCAAGTCAGTGAACAAGTTTTGGAGGCAACTGATCACTACGCTTAACAGTGTCATCACCTACAGTGCCCCATGCAACATGCTAGAGAGCCACATAATACAGGCAAATTTGCTAGAGTCACAGAAAACCTGTCATATAACCAAAATGAAAGTGTAAAATAAGTTCTTGTGCCATTTTTAATCTAATTGTATAGTAATCGTCGGGAGGTAAATAATGCCTCACTATTTTTCTTCAAAAATTTAAGAACCTAACACTCCCTTTATATTCCTTTAGCTTTTTGTTTTAAAAGCCTTCAATTCAGAAAATCACAGCTCTGTTTGGAAAATGCTATCTTCTGTATTTTTTCATATAAATGGAGTTGGCTTTGCGATGTGTTTAACAAAGTCAGTTTCCACATTGACTATGTGCAATCAAAAGGGAAGATGTTTAAAAAGAGGAAAACATGATGGTGAATATACAGAAATGTTTAAAGTTTCCAAGCTGTATGCTGAATCTGCCAGTATAGTTTATTTTAAAGTAAATTTCAATTTAATACCTGTGTAAAATGGTGAACAAATGGTGAAAATGGTGGAAATACAAATTCTGTTGAAAAATAACTCCCAGAATTACTAAGGCAATGAACTACAGCCACGGCATGTTCCTTGCTATCTCACTGTCCTCTGTGATGAATGGCAGGACTGTTGATAATTCTCTTTATTACTATTACTATAAGGATAAAGTCATTTTTAATTCCTGTGATGAGGTAAGATGGTGGGAACAGTGAAGATCCTCTGACATAATTTTCTACTCTGTGGTTTCTCCTGCAGAAGTTTGAATACAAAGGCTGCCTTTATCAACTGCATGTTTATTTTCCTCAGCTTCTCACATTTTATAATTTGGCTATGAATTTTAAAGAGCATCAAATGGAGCAGAGATTAGAAATTAGCACCCTTTGTGTCCTATTGAAAGCAGAGCAGCCCCTCCTCCTCAGGCACTGCGGAGTTCTTTGCTAATAAGACTGACTGAACAAGTCTTCATTAAACTTCATGTTGTTGGGCTGGAGAATTTATTTGGCCCTGTCATCCGTTCAGACCATGACCTGGACAAATCAACCGTGATGCCTCAGATGTGAAAAGGCTTTGTTTGGCTTCTCGCATTCTTAACGCAATTAGTAGCTCTGCAGCTTGTCTCCTTGGGCAAGGTAGGGTCATGCCATCGCTGACTGCTCTCAAGCTAAGTCACTTGGAGCATCCCTCAAGTGATTCAGTAGTGTGTCATTTTAGCCATGTAACTCCCAATCCCATGGAAATGAGTGGCAGATGAGGATAAAGCTGGTTACACCCAGCTGTTGTAGTCGCTCTGTACTGTCTGTGCTGGCAACCTGCTAGGAAACGTAATAGGCCAAAATTTCCTCTAAATTGCTGTAAAGAAACTTGGTTATGCAATATGTCTGTCATTAGGATGACTGAGGCTTTTCTCCACTTCCAAACACTGTGGTCCAGATGTTCACCACCTCTTTTTTCAACCAGGAGTTAAGTTACAATAGGTGTGACTTCTGTGTATCATGGCAGACTACACACGAGTCTTTGATTAAAAATCAACTTCCACTTGAAGGTAAAGTTATTACAAATAATACCAAATAAAGCAGACAGCTTTTTGTAATAATCATTAAAGCCTTAGGAGTTGTTTCACAAATACATAATTCCTTGAGCATGTCGGAATTTGCTTTGCTCCAGAAGAATGAAAGGCCAGAGTTTTAAATTGTATTTCTTCATCATAAATCCTGAGGATGAGGCATTTACTTTGGCACTGGTTTTGCTGCTTCTTCAAATTAGGTCTCTGTTCCCTTTGGTGTTACTGCACTGGAGGGAGTGGTATGATTTCCATTCATTACGGTTAGGCGTTAAGATTTCAGGTTTCTTCCCCCAGGCACTGGTTGAAGCCTTTCCCTTTTCTGTGCCTTAAAGTCACAAGGCAGTGGAAGCATGCAGCAGGTGAGCCAGGGCGCTCCCTCTTTCTGTGTGTCTATGCATATAGTTATGTATATTTCTATATATGTGTGTGTGTGCATGTATACATGCTCTTATTTGTAGATTCTTGCAGGACATCAAACAAAAATCTAAGTCACGGTTTTTGTTGGAAGGGATGAGCAAGCATCAGATAAACCCAACTGAGTGGCTGTTGAATCAGACAGGTCTTAATGGTGCTACAAATAATACCCCTGTCCCACCCCGGCTTTCTGGCCCACCTCCATCCCTCACTACACTCTATATCCAGGTCTCCTCAGCCTACAGCACAGATTGCTTTGCAGCACCAGGAGAACCATTTTCTGTCAGGTGGCATCCAACCAGTGTATAAGGAAAATAACATTCTCAGGCTCTTCTGAGCCAGCCTCATCTTTGAGGGGGACAGAGCTCCTGCCTGCAACTCGGAGTTGGAGAAAAGCTTGGTTACGTGTGATAGGAGATGCATTTGAAGGGATCCATTTCTAACCATAGCAAGACTGGCGTGGATTTGAATGGCAGGCATGGTCAGGCCACCCTTGGGGGTGAAGGAGGCATCCCTGAGAGTTCCCAGCATGAGAACTGGACCAGCTGGGCAGTGGTCTGTGGCCTGCGAACTTCTCTACACACTTGTCTTCTCACAAACCTTAAAGGCTTACTGGCAAAACATTGCTTCAACCATGTGGAAACATGTAACGAGCAGATACCCATCTGAGACCATGTCTCAGAGCTCCCGGATATTAGTAGGTTTGGCTATTCATATTTTCAGTCATGAGAAGCCGTATTTAGCTCTGACTAGTGCCTGGATTGAGCCATGTGTTATATAGCTGAGGATTATCTGGCTTTCAGTTAATCTTTCCTCCCAATGTATCTTGATGCCTTTCATTCCTTATGTGCTCTTTTTGCTTTGAATATATCCTGGCCTAAACCATCTTGTCCTGCCAGGATGGTACTCCGGAAACCCATTCTGGGACACTGAGCTTTAATTTTGCCATCTTTTCCTCCCAAGAAAAGGATCCTGGGATGGCTCCTATTCAGAAGTAACTGGTTGCAAGAGAAATTATAAACGCAAGCCAAGTGCGGCTGACAGGATTGTGTTCAGCTGAACTGTACAGGCTGGGCTTGGTTCCTTGTCTCTCTCTCTCTCTTTCTCAACTGCTGCAGGATGAACACAGGCCAGCAGTGGCAAGATACTGCTTAAGAGCAAGTCCTTATCTGTTATCTGTGCTTCAAATGCCTCAGGAAACAGAGTTGAAACAGACTTTCATCCAGGTTTATATTTTGTCAGGATGAATGTGAATAAAGCCTGGTGAGGTGTGATGAAAAATAGACCTTATCATGGGTAGCTGGGAGAGCTTAGGGACTCTTCAGCGATTTGTTCTGCAATGAGATCCATTAGGCTGTCAAACAGGCCCCAGCAGTAAGAGTAAAAGCTCCACTGGGTAGCTATCTGCAACAGTATCTGCTGAGGAAGTGTCAAACATCAAAAGGACCATCTTGGAAGGGGTGAACTAGACACCTGACAATGATCAGCTGTTTTTAGGTTTTCTGCAGGGGTTGTTGGAAAAGTTTTGTGTCCGTACTGGTTTTGACAGAACTTCCATCGAGGTCCAAGGTGGAGTTTTGACAGGCTGGACCCAAACTGGCAATAGCAGGGTGGGCAAGGTCCTTCTCTAGGATGAAGGACACGAACCTCAGGTTGAGCTCTTGTGTAAACAAGAATAGAGTTGAACCTAGGTTTCCCACAGTCAAGCAGAAAGCCTGAGTCACCAGCCTAACAGGCATTTTGGAGTGAGTTTATCCTTCTGATTTTTCACAAAGGTTGTTGAGAGTCTTTGAGGTGTTCTGCTTAGAGATAACAGCAGCACTTTAGTGCATGTATTTTTTGGAAAGTAGATTTTTTTTCCACAATTTTTTTTCTGATTCTTCTCCTAATTTGAGTTAATTGCTGTGCACATTTACAAAGTTTTTTTATCAGACAAAGGGTCAAGGGACTAATACCATGTCAGTAAAAAACCTCTGTTTCCTGAGAAACAAGTTTGCTTCAGTATGTCCACAACATCCCAGCACCCCATGCAGTGCTCCATCGCGGTGGCCAGATTAATTATGGACTTTAATTGGGAACAAGAAACAAAAGAGGGAAGATGACTTCATCTCCCTGCTCATCTTACATTGCTGTTCCACACAAAAAGATCGAGGCACAGACAGAACAGCAGACCAAATTATCTACATAAAGGTTTCCCTTGGCTGAGGAGAGGAGAGGAAGGATAAAATGAGAAAAGGATCATTGTTCATCTGAAAAGTCACAAGAGCAGGTCTGAGTTTTCATCTTTTCCAGCCAGCATGTTTGCTTAAGCCCCACACCTTTGAAAGTTTTTGTTCAAGCAGTTTGGAATTGGGCTTGGGCTAATTTCTCCATCTCCTTCTGCCTTAGCCTCAACTTGCTACAAGCCTGGGAATTTTTAGCCTCTGTGAAACAAAAAGTGCTTTTTCTTACACTGATAGAGAAAGCCCTATCTGCTGTATAAAGCTGTTGCAACAAGGTGCGGGAGGGAAGTGAGCAGTGACAGCATTGCATAAGGGACAGCTTCATGGTTGGCAGACCTGGGGGTATTAGAAAACAAATGTTCCAGTTGTAAGCCGGATACTTTCTGGCATGATTTCCAAATTATCCAGATAACCTTGCCTTCAAACAATCTGTTTGTTTTCCTTTGTGTATCAAAATCCCAAATACATTTTGTTTCTCCATAGTAACCACTAAGGGGAAATGAGAAAAACCTGAGTAACCCTAGAAATATCACAACAGAGCAGAAGAATGCTGGCGGTTCCTCAGAGGCACTGACAGATTGTCCCCATGACTTTCAGTCTGACATCTGAACTGCTTGGGGCAGGGGTGAGGGCAAGGACAGAGACGACATAGGCTAAAATGGGAGATTCGGGAAGACCTAGAGGTGTATTTGGCAGGTGGAGCACTCTGTGTTGGTGGATCTGGCTGTTCGCTGTATAGGGTACGTTTCCTTCTTTCATTTGGCTTTTATGGAAAGAACTGGCAAGAACTTTCTGGATCGTTAAGTCTAATCCCCTGCTATCACAAATGGATGTATCCTGTTATCTCTGTCATAAATTTGTCTTGTTTGGTCTTTAAAAACAGGATTTTCATGCCCTTTATTTTCCTTCTGCAAGACTGCACTAGAATCTCATATACTTCTAATGATCAGAAACCGCTCTCTAATTTCTGTCCTTTAGTTTGAGAGAGACATAGGAAAATATTTCCAAGGAGGTGCAAAAGTAGAGATTAAAAATGACTGACTGGCTGACTTCTTTAAAATGTGGTAAGTACTTTGCATTTAAAAGTTATCTCCGTGTTTACCCAATCCGGAGTAAATCCAAAACAGTTCACCTGAGAGCACAAAAGAAAATCCCAGTCCTAAAACCAGATGGTGTCTGAAGAGTTAACTGGACACGGTGATTCAGCTGCTGACACAGGGAGCAGCCTGCTGCATTTCTTGCAAGGTGATCAGTTGAAATATTTTTGGCTTTGGTTTGGTTTAGTCTTGCCCCCAAAAAAGGTAGCTTTTCTACGAAAGAAGAAGAAACAAAAACTTAGGCATTTTGTTTGGCAGTGTTTAACGTGAAGTTTCGCACCCGTTCAGCCTGCCGTTCCCAGCCTTTCTGTCCGTCTCCCACCTCCTGCTTTTCTGGGTGTGCCAGATCTGAACGTAACCTGCACAGTTTTTCATCTACCCGCCCTGCCCACCCGGCGGAGAGGGGCTGATTGGCAGGCGGCGAGCCACGGCTCCTGCTCCAGCACGCAGGGTGCATACCTCCCCGCTCAACTCCCACAGCAGGCAGCCATGGACAAATGCAGGCAGAGGCAGCCAGCCGGACTGACACGCCAGTGGCTGGCACCGCGAAACTAAAGTTATCTGAGCCCCGGGTAAGTGCAGCAAGGAGAGAATCCATTCATCTGAGCGGTCTGGATTTAGTTTTTTATGTCGATGGGAGGAGGAGCATATGAACTTCATTTAGAAGAAAGGTGCTATAGCAGCAGGGGCCGATAAGTGCCTGGATAGGCGGGTGGGTGGACGGGAGGATGGCCGATGGATGAACTACAGAGAGAGAAGACTGTGCAAGAAGTGTCTCAGCCCATGAAGTCCAAGGGAACCTCTAACACAATACCACTGACTTGGGAAAGTTTTATTTACAGGAAGAGTTTGATGCTGTGAACACTGGTAGGATGAGGCAGAGGGTTGACTTCTGGTCCTCTGGGAACAAGTGATTAAAAAGGGGATTGTAAGTTGTATGTATACAACTAAATCAGCATGTAATGTCCTCCTGTGCCTTATTCATAGTGCCTGCTGCACTGGTACAAACGCACCGTGTTTTAAAGCCGAGGAGGATGTGGGGGAGGAGGGCAGTTTGGTTCATGAACTTTTGTGGGAGGTTATTTCTTTTCTGATCAGACGGAGGAAAAGTAGGCTGTTTCCTTGTTGATAAAAGCTTCTCTGTGGTATAAGAAGATAAACTGAAACATACAAAAAGAGCTATATTAATTTTCTCCAAATATTGCTGATGGGATAATGAAAATCTGTGTCTCTGCCTGCTGAGGTGTTCAAGAAAGGGAAGGTTTGGAAGCAGGTTTTGCTGTGAGATTAACAGCTCTGAGCTGCTCTGTATAGAATTTCAGTGGGTGAGTGAGCAATTCAGATTCGTCAAGCGCGGCATTGTTAGGGGACTTCAGTGTTTCGGTATTTGTTGAAAACACAAGAAATGCATTGCCCTCGTGTACACAGGAATAAGCAGCTGTATTTACACATTAAGTGTACATTTGGAACCGAGTTCTGAAGTGCAGAAAGCAAAATTCAGCTATGTTGTGATCTCTAAGAAAGGATAATTTGATGCAACTCCTTTTTTTCTTCCTCTGTTGTTTTAAACAGCAGTTGGTACTGCAGTATCATTATATGTAAGAGTATGTATGTCTGAGCACTTTGAGATCAGGTTGTGTGAGGACATCCTCACAGATATGATGATATTTGGCCTCCTGAATACTGGCCTGGCTTTCTTTGTAACTTTTACTTTCCATTCCTTACAGCCAATTCCAAAATGCTCAGTTCGACTTCAACTCTCCATACTTAATCTAGTTACATTAATGTTTTTCTGTGAGGGAGCAGCACTAAAATTCATTCAGCTACTTCTAAATTCATCATGCAACAGGGGAGTGAGATGGAGCTACTTAAATAACCATTGCTATATTTTTTCCCATGCAGATTAAAAGGTCAAAAAGCTTCAAAGCAATCATGTATCTGGAGCTTCTGCCTATCACAAACCATAGCACATCCCTGACTTAGTTCCTGTGAGAACTAGAATAATCTTACCTGCCTAAAGCACTCCTGTGATGTGGGACTTCACTACGCAGAGTTTTTGGTAAATCTGTTCAATAGTTAATTGTTCTTGCTATTAAAACTCTGCATGATTTCTAATCTCAGTTTCTCCATGTTGCCTTCCAACTATCACATCTCACTTATTAGATCACAGCAATTTTTCTTTTATAATTTTCTGTGTAGGTGCTTACAGACTGATTGTTCCTGAATCTCCTGTGGAGCAGATTAAATAGATTGAGCTTTTGTCTTTTGCTCTGTGGTAGGATTTTTATTCCTTTATAATTGTTGTGGATCTTTTCTGAACCCTCCTCAGCTTTTCTACATCCCTGAATTCTGGACAAAAGATCGGATCATAGTAGTCCACCAGGAACCAGGCCGTGCTACATACACAAGTGAAATTATTTCCCTTCTGCTTCATGTTTCTCTCTTCCTAAATCCTAATATTACCTCAGTTCTTTTAGCCTCAGGATTGCACCAGAGGTGATAATTGTCCAAATCTTTTCCAGAATCACTGCTTCTAAAGGTGCCCTCCATCCCATAATGTTGCGCTACTTCCCTCTGACCCTCCTTACCTGAGTGAAATCCATGCATGTTATCCCTAAGTACGTACTATTGAACACACCATTCACGGTAAAGCACATTTACAGACAACAGTAAATGAGATGTACAAAATTATTTCCATCTAAAAGTGGCTCCTACTGGCTCAGCGTAGCAAGAGAGGCTCCCTTTTGTCTCTTTAGCAAAATTGCTGCTCGCAGAATCCAGGAGTTCTGCTTTACATCTCTCTTATCTGCTGCATCGGGCAGAGCGCAGACAGCCTAACCAGCCGAGGAGCGTCTTCACTGAGTAGTGAAATCTGCTTGGCATCTGGCCATCCACGGGCAGACGTGGCGATGCCCTTCCCAGGTGGTCCCTTGCTAGGAAATGAATGAAGTAATGTAGATGAAAAGAATCAACCTGAACTTTCTCCTTCCCAAATATAAGCCGAACTCCAGAGCTTTCCGAAGCTGGAAGCTGTTCAGTTGAGCTTAGCTTATTGTCTGTTTTGCAGCTGCCTCAGCACGTACAGGTTCCAGCTGGGACCAACAGAGAATCACTGAAATGTTGTCAGGAATGCTGATCCAGGAGACTTTCTGTCCTGACCTGAAGTTCAGATACTCTCATGAGAGCTCCTGTTCCCAAGAGATTTTTCAGTCTGCTTTGCAGGCCAAAAAGACGATGAGGGAACACTCAGACTTTGGTGTACTTACATGAACATAGTTTACAAACTGTTGGAGTAGACAGCTGCTGCCGGCAGGATCCTTGTTTCTCCAACCAAATCAAATGTAAGGCTGCTCTTGGCTGAAAAGGGAATTGCTTTGTCTGCTGGACGTTGTTCCCTCCATTTCTGTACCCTTATTCACTCCATTACAGTGAATAAGAAGGGAAATAAGAGGATAACAAGTGATCTTTTTTCTTTTCTTTTTTTACATCAGAGATCATTAAAAAATGTATTGCCTATCACAAAAGCAACCAGAAGTTTTTAGTTTGAACAGCAAGTCTTAGGTGTGGACTGTATAAATCTGCATACTCTAGAGCTGCATGTACATACAGAGACTCGATGCTGAGAGCCAGAAGTTAGTTAAAGCATACAGGATTCCAGTAAGTGCCCTCCTATTAAACTCTACCCTGACTTTACGGAGTATGATGCTACCAATGCTAGCTATATTTATTCTTTGTGCTCGGGAAGTGTTTGCCGCTTCCATTAAATGACTTGCTAATGGTTCATGCTGTTGCATGCTGTGCAGGAGAAAGAGATAAAATATGCAGGATTAGTTCTTGCTGTATGTTACAGTTGCAAAACCACCACTCGGGGTCCCTGATCAGCCAGGGCTTCCTGGCAAATGGCTACAACCAAGGACATCCCGTGTTTTCTCCATTATTTCAGGTGGACCCAGAAGGATGCCAGTTTCAGGCATGCTAGGTCTTTAACCTGTGCGGCGCTTGTTATTTTGATGTATTTCAAACTCTGCAGTTAGCACCAAGGCTGGTCTGTAGAAGCAGATGCTCCAGAGGAAGGCCTTTCATGAAAGCTGCCCTGCACCCACTTGCACCAGCAGTGCGCTTCACGTCTGCTGTTTCTGCTGCCTTCCCCGTCCGGAGGAGACAGCGTTTATCCCCAGCACAGCAATCCTGCCTCCTTCCCCTTGCTGCTGGAGGGCAAGCAGGGGTTAACGTTTCTTCCTGTTCGCTCATGTCTGCGCGTAGCCCATGGCGGGTGAGGGGCAGCCGCCATGATGGGGGGCAGCCGCCATGGTGGGGGGCAGCCGCCATGGTGGGGGGCAGCCACCGGCCCGGCCGGCCTGCCCGTTCCCCCGCTGCTATAGCAACAGGTCGGGAATGCCTCTGGCTCGGCCGTCCCTGCCTCCATTCAGAAATGCCTGGTTTGCAGACAGCTTTGTGGTCTGCCGGACAGTTGTCTTTCCATCAGCTTCCAGCGAAGGCAGCCTCTTCCCCAAAGACAAAAGGCCCGGCACAAAGAAGGGACTAAACAGGGCTAAAAGTTTAAAGGGGATAAAAAAAAAATCCCTTAATTTATGTTTTAACTGTAGGGGAGAGAGGAGAAAAATAATTCTGGCTTCTCCTAAATGATAGTTCGTGAAGGAGAGGGGGCATAATTAGGTTTTGCTGGGATTCCGTAATTGCTTCCTGATGCCTCATGAAACAATTTACAAGGAGACTGGCTCGCCCGCAGAACCGCGTGGCACAGTTTTTACCCCAGCATAGTCAGGCTGCTGCCAGCTGCCAGCTGCTCAGATCTTGTAATAAAGGAGTTGGATTGCAATTTGCTTTAGGGGTGAACCAATTTTCATGTCCAAAATCACCGTCAGAGTTGACCCCAAGGAACAGTTTTGTTCACATCCAGCTCAGAGAGCTCAAGCACAGATTTCGCCACGTGTCAAGTCGATACCTTGTTTTCTAGGGTTGCCCGCTTATGTTGTGGGGCACAGATGACAGGGAAATTTAGGGGGGAGGATACTGCTGACTTAGTAAATACAGGATTTAATCTTCCAAGCTGTCAGCATTTCTAGAACATTAAAATTCTGGTTCAGATAAACACACTCCCTTCCAGTACAATCTCTTTCCTTGTCCCAAGCAGAAACACGCTTTCATTAAGCCGGAGCGAGGGCAGAATTCTCCTTCATGGCTTCAAGCGCTCATAAGCTTGTTCCTTAACAAATCCTACAAGAAATGCCATTTCACAAGAGATGTTAAATTCAAAGCTTTCCATAAGGTGCACGTCCTTCTCCGTGTGACTGGCCTTTTTGTTTCCACCATTTGACCTCGATGTGACCTAGAGGAATGGTACGAACCTGCGAACTGGGGAGAAGCAGCACAGAAGATTAGGTTAGATCATGTTCCTAAGCCCCATTAGATATTTCTTCTAGACTTGTTAACCTAGTAGAAGTCGGCTGATGGTACATTTCCATCTGACCTCTGTTTCTGACACTTTATCTAAGTACTTTATCCACCATACCCAAGTAAGCCAGTGGGCAAAAAAACTTCCCCCCACCTCCCATTTCCATAAGGTACTGAAACAATTCTGCAATATTATCTCATGAAGAAAACCATCTTTTTTCCTAGGAATTGGTCAGCTTATTTCTTGAAACGTTCTATTCTAATGCTCACTAGTGACTGAAGCAGTTGTTCTTGTCCATAGCAGTGTCGGTGTTCTTAGGCAGCTCCTCTCAAATCTCCTGCAACAGTCGGTGCCACTATATAACAAGATATTGCTTTAGGGTACTTTAGTGACCTGTTAAGTGTTTGTTGCCCATTCATTTCTTGAATGTCCATTTGATCTGTTTATAGGAATACATTAATAATTATTTTTTCATTTTATAGTCTGGGTACCTTTCTTTTCAAGCTCAATGAAGTCCCCATATTATCTTATTATCCCATGTTCCTCATTTCTCTATTCCCTGTTGTTTCCTTCGGGCAGACCTCGGTTCTTTCAGGGCTCTTCGGCAGATTCTCACATGGCCTTTCAGAAAGCCGTGCTTTGTTTACAGGGCACAGCAGCTGTGGGGCCCCTGTTGTTTTCCTTCACATCGGTCACATTCAGTGCTCGGCTCTTGTCTCTCAGCCACCACCAAACCAGCTATGCAGTTTGGTGATACAGGCAGTAGGGTTTCCAATCACATTGTCCATCTTTTTTTTTCCCCCCCCTAATCTTTTCCTGTACCCTGAAGACCTGCTAGGTCTTGTCCACATTGCAAGAATGCAGAAGTTTATTTCCACTTAGCTTTCTGTGGTGTATTTCGTTCAGGGATTATCCTGACACTATCAGAGCCCCATCCCATCCGGCCCCTGTACCCTGCCTAATTCCTAGTAACTGCTACCCCAGCACAGAAATTTTCAGGATTCCTTGTTCATCACCTTTAAAGCTGGCAATTTATTCTCTCATGTATATGTGTGTGTATGTATACACATATATGGGAACGGGCTCACTGAGATGGCTGACATTTGGGGTCTCTTCTTTACTTCTCCACAGGATTATTTTAATGTTTTCCACTCTTTGTCTATATCTTACAAAGAAAAAGAGATTACTCAGCAAAGCCACTAGCTGAATTCCTTCCCCTCTGCACCCCCATCAAAAGAATGGGGAGCATCATTTGGGGAAGAAAGGACACACCGCTAAGACTAGGCGGTGATGGGGGAAGCTAAAACTTAACAGTACGAAAAGAAATCAGTGTGGCTGAGAAGTTATGCAGGACTAGCATAAGGGAATTTGGGCCCTGTATACCCTGTGTTTTGCCCCCAGGCAGAATCGTAGCTTGGAGGGAAGATGCCTGCTAGAGATGGGAAGATGGGAAGTTACAATTTGTGCAGAGAGGAAGGAAGCATGGGTTTCTTCTTCACTTGAGCACTGTGATAACATCATGAGTTACTTCTTTCCATTCTTCACACGTGGGTCTCTCTTGGTCAAACTCTCACATTTAACAGTGAGGCCCGTGCCTTTCTGTTCGCTGTAATCACACCAGCATGGCCCAAGGGAGAGAGGAAGAAATGGCTTGTCGGATCATTTCTGTTCGGCTACTTCTGTGGTGTGACCCTGAATAATCCCGTGTACTGTAGTGGCTCCACACACACATACAAAAAGGAAAAACAAAACTCCAAATGACATAAAAAAGATAACAGCCCAGTCTTCAGTTCTGTTGATTTCCTGTAATTGTGAATAGCTGCACAACAGCTGGGCTTTTATGGTGGGAGCCTGGGCTGAAGGAAGAGGCTGCGCTAAGAGAGTCCGAGACCTGGAACAGATGAGTGTGGAAAGAGGGGAACGGCCTCATCAATCAGAGCAGTACATCGTAAAACAAGCCATTCCTTCCTAACAGCTTCCCAGGCTGCTTGGCAGCTGCCTTGAGGTTGGAGATGAGGTGCTGATAGCACCATGGGATGATAACAAGACTCTCAGACTGGGTCAGAGGGCCTTATAGCAGGAGCAGTTAACTAAAATGTAGTTAGATAAACATGCTGACAAGTTTTCTGTCTTCCGCCATCCTTGGGAGTCCTTTCGTTATGTGCATACGAAGGGTGAGCTGGGTCAGCTCTGTAAGTTTCCGAAGTTGGCTGAAGTTGTCATTAGTATGGTTGTGCTAGTCAGACTGGCAGGGCAGGGCAGGGCAGGGCAGGCATGCTCTGCTGATACAGCCATGCTGTTAGAAACACTCTCCAAGACAGCCCTTGTAACATTATTATAGTTTTCCTGGGCAGACAAAAACTGAGAACAGTCTCTAAGTGTCACTGTAAAGGAGGCTAAAGTTAGGTTACCACCAGTGGGAATATTTCTTCTTACTATGTCCTGTCTCCCTAAACCATCTTGCTCAGCATGTATCCAAACCGCATCTTTAAAGGCGTCAAGAGGTGAGAAACAGCAATGCAGCACCCTGACTCAGCCCTGCCACTGCCTTAGCAAGAGGGTAGTACAGATTTTGAAGACAAAGTTTACGTTTATTTCCAGAATAAAGTGGTGCCTATCTTACTGTACCAAGCATGTTTCAGTATCTGTTGCAGCAAGAGTCTGCTTTCCAAGGTCTTAGTAGCTGTTTGGAAGCTCTAGGGTTTTTCTCAGTATTTTCACTCAATGCAAAGCTTTTCTTGTTTGGGATCTCTGAGCAACCCCATAGGCCCTACTTTTGTCATCCCAATTTCTACCTGAGCAAATATTTAGGTCTTTCAGGTGCACAGTTTAAAAGAATGGGTATAAGTTGTCCTCCTGCCCTTACAGTCACAGGGTGAGGAGCAACCCCATGCTCACCTAACCCTTCTGGAAAAACTCCCAAATCTCTTTTAATTTCATAAATGCTCTCTAGCCCACCTTACCACTCAATCTTGGTGTCTGAGGCCTTTCTTTGTCCCAGTCCTTGCTGCCTACCTGAAGCTAAATCAAGTATGAAAGACTTTGTTTTTTCTAACAAAATAAGAGGGATATTTTCTGTATTTTGTTTTTGTGTAAGAACATATCTGCCAGATCATAATTTTTAGTGTCCCAACATTGTGCAAGGCAGATGCATTAAAAATAACTATTTTGAAACATTAATTCATATGATAGTTTCCACTGAGAGCTGGTAAGAGATCTTCTTTCTATCCATCATCATGGATAGAATGAAGATCTTTCTATCTATCCCCCAATTAATATCTGGTCAGTCTTGGCAGAGGGAGCTGTGCCATACACTCTCTTTAGAAAAACCAGTATTTGTCATACTTAAATATCAGGAGAGAGTATTGCTGACTGGTACTAGAGGCCTTTTTGGCTTGCCTCCAGTATTTTTGGTGGAATCCTTCTTGCTTGTAAACAATGTGGACAGTGCTCTGTTTCTCAGCGTATGGGAGGAACAAACAGTAAGAAGCAAATTCCCAACATTTCTCCTTGCACTTCACAGCCAGTCCTGTACTTAAGCATCCAGTCTTAGCTGTTTACTGCAGCTTCTCCACCTCTCTATTTGTTCTCATCCAGATATACCTACTTGCAAGCAGCCAGTACACAAGGAAATTCCTTGGCACGCATGAGTTACATTTTGCTCAGCCAAGGGCCACAGCTTCTACTGTCTCCAATTATTTTATTCCCTACAGGAGCTCCCTTGCTTATTCCATTTATCCCGCATGGTCCCTAGAAAGCCCACAAGCTTTCACATGACTTATGATAGCCTATTCATCAGACACACTTGACAATAGCCGTTAACACTTTCCATTACATCAGTATTTTTGCTTTGCTACAGAGAGAAAACTTGTGGAACAGAGGGCATAAATTGCTAGCGGAAGGTCACTTAGACAATCACATAGTTCAGATTAGCACCCAGGCCTTTTGCAGCCCATTCCTATGTCACATCCTTTGCACCATGCTGCTCTGAAGCACCTGTAATTATCATTATTTGTTGAGGGTGGGGGTGTTGCTTTGGCAGGTGCATCCTCAGCAACATCTACATGGGTCAGGCATTACAGGTAAATCAGGCTGTCCTTTCTGTTTTCTCAAACTATTTCCAGCTAGTCTCCTTCAGTCCTTTGAGTTATGTGTCAAAAATCCCTACAGGAATTTTTTTTTAAAAAAAGGAACTTTACCTACACATGGCTTTGCTATAGCTCCTCTCACTTTTGCATTGATCACCTCACTTGTTAATTCGTAAAACTTCACTGTAGCCTGGGAGCTCCCACGTGCTTTGAGTCAAGAAGGACTGGCCAAACTGGCTACCCTCACATAGTTACATGGTCTTCTCTGTGCTTTAAACAGAAAATGTTTGCATGACAAGCTACAGGGGGAAAAAATATTAGCATAAGCTTCAGGCAAAAGTGGAGCACTGTTAACTTCCATAATTTATAAGTACATATCAGCTGTGTTGCCTATGGAACAGATCTGTCTTTACAGTTAATCAGGTAACTAAATTATTAAAATATGTAGCTGAAGTGGAAGTTTCCACAGAGCCTTACATTAGAAATTGGGAAATGAGTCCGGGTTTTTTGAAATAACAGCAGTGGCATAACTTGTAAATCATTTTGATATTGCTCAGGGTAAAGGTAGTATAAATATGAGATTACCTCTTGCCTGGATAACCTGAGATATGCAGACAAATCTGGCAGACAGGATGTGAGCTGCTGACTTGATATGATATAAAACTTGATCCTGGGAAATGCCTTGGATGTAGGAATGAGGAAGTTAGTGCTACTATTTTTAAATGTTGTGGGGAGCCAGAAGTGTTGGGCAACAGTGCATTTTGAAGATGTAAAATAACAAACGTCTGGGTTTTCTCCTCTTTCCCCCATCACTTTTTTCTCTGCAGTATAGAAGTTTAAATCTTTTTCTACCAATATAAATTTTAATTTTGTACCTTTTTATGTCAGTCATCAAGCAAAACATATTCCTTCTCTCCCTGATACGCTCGTCCCGCCTCCTCCTAAATGATGTGCAGATATGGACATCATTGTTATTTTTGTAAGCAGTGAATTGAGCACTGGTTCAGGCTTATTTGACATCCCTGTGTACTGACTTGTCCTTTTTTGCTACAGAATCAGCACAAGACTGAGCAGATAGTTGGGGTGATGTTGGCTTCAGTCATGCGGGAACTGCCCACCTAGGAATCAGAGATGAGACAATTATTTTGCACCAACTACCAAGTTGTCATTGGCTGGTGTTACCATTTGTGGTCACTACCAGTACAGTTTCGGAATTGATGGACTGGCAACAGCAAACCCAGACTGTTTCAGACGTCTGACACACACGATGGTCTCATGCCTTCAATTTTCCTATGGCTATGGGAACATTTCTCGCATTTATTCAGCAGAGCCAGACTCCCATGCTTATGCAATACTGCAGCTGCCTTTTGGATCCATAACTTGATGCATGAGGCCATAGTGTGTTGCTTTGCAGCCAAAGGTTGTGCTGCTTAATGGGACCCCAAACTCTGAGAGGATCCACTAGCTGGCACATTTCCACCTGAAGTCTGGCATTGCAAATGTCAGGCTTCTTCCACATGGTACTATCTCAAGCACTGAAGACAAAACTTAGGTCTGCAAACCTCTGTGTTTTGCTACCAGTCCATTACATATTGCTTGTAAAATTATGACATAATGAAGTAGCATATTATCTGTGTATGAGACATTTATGTAACTGCTCTTTACAAAAGACAGCTTGTTCCACGCATGCTAGTATCAGCTCCTCCAAGATGGAGTGGGATTGTCTTTGCATTTGTAGGATTGGCTACAGATTTATTCTGCTTGCCAAATATCATGAACTTCCTGAAACATCCTGGGCTAGCAGGAGCATTTCTCCTTCCTTATTTGCTCTCAGAATATTTATTCACGAGCTCCGTGGTCTCATCTCAGTGTCAGTTCCACTATTGAAGGATATGCTCTATGTACTGCTGATTAAAATCAGAGGGAGGCAGACCTCCGTGGGTAGAAGCAAAGTTCAAAGTACGTTCAGAGGCAAACTGACTTCGTTTATCTTAGCTAATGTACTTTGAAACGAACTGCTTTTGAAAAATGTCTGTTGTTCTCATTTGGTCCTTGTTCTTCTGGATAAAAGATGAAGCAGAGAGATTCGTTCTTCTCCAGAGAACCTGTCACTCTCTTATCGATCCCTCTGCTGGAACAGGTTCAGTTTTGTATTTCCCAGCTCTGCTCTGTCCTCTCACACACAGGCTTTGTCTAGCCTAGCCAAACTGGGAGTGTAAGTCTCCACTGGTAGTAATAATGACTAAGGCTGGGGTGTAGTCATAGTCTTGGTAACCTCTAGACTGAGCACACCTTGCTGAGAACAAAGTTAGATGACATAGTGATAAAAATGTCAGTCGTATCTATGCTATGACTTCAGGGATGGAAACAAAGCTGCTTTATAATGAATCATGTAGGTATGCTTAGTTGCTTACTAAGATGCTTACTTTATGAGTATATTATGTTTGTTTAACAGAATTAAGTTCTAAGGAAAAACAAGCAGGTTTTAATGCTTTCTCCACCACTTACATGAGGTCTGTTCACAACTTGGCTCAAATGATTCCTTATTATAAAACAACAGTATTATGTCACATATATATTGTGAATTCTTCAAACACGCATAGTCTTGTCTAAATTTTGTAAAAATCTTGAAGACTTCCTCTAATTATATCAGTCTTAATGTACCACCTTCTGGCCAGCTAATGGAAGCACATGAACTGATCTTCAGGAGAAACACGTGCTTTCTAGATCTGTGACTCTCAAAGGGGTTTAAATCAAAAAGCCTTCTTTTCTGTAATAGTTTTGGGACCCCTTGACTGCCATTGTTTAACATGTAAGAGAAGAACTCAATTTTTTTTAAGTATGTTACAAGAACAAAACATATTTACTTCAATTTCTTTTGAAGTCAATTTCTTTTCAGCCTTCTATACTGAAAAAAAATCAAAGAAAACTGGGTTTAAATGACAAATAATGCTTTTTCTTAGAGTACCTAATGTCTTCTAGCTATAGCTAGGAGAGTTTTATTCCCTTTTAAAGTTCCTTATTGCCTCTTAGTGCCACATAATTCCTACCTGACATGAAGATCTAACAGTTTCTTCAAGACACTAACAACCTTGTCCATGACTTGCATGAACTATGTCTAATTTGGAATCTGCTGTTCAAATGATAAATTGGTATTAATTGGAGACCCAGGCATATAGGCACTTATATTTCAAAGCTATATATCTATCTTTGCTACAATGTTTTGGTGATTTCTGGATAGGTTGTGTGTTAGGTTTTGAATGTAATTCTGTCTAAGAGTATTAGTACACTAATTTCTAAACTTACAGACTAAAACCTAAACAGTATATTTGGAAAGGACATTTTCTGAATATGGACATCTGCTGTAGGAATCTAATTTACCAGTTTTGTGCACGAGGTGTGTTACAGATGCTTGGTTTTGTTTTAAGACTAGCCAGATCCATTCTGATTGCCTAACCTACTGCACAGTACAGACTGCAGAACATGTCAGAAACTTTTACAAAACTGTAGTTTTAGCTGAGAATAGATGGCATAGCTGAGATCTGTAGAAGGAAAAGGAGAGCTAACTGTACATAGATTATGAGTTGCTGAAATATTGTTTCAGTTATTCCATATCACATCTGAAATTTTTTTTCATAAGCCAGAGTTTTAACTACTCAATAAACATAACACAGTAAAAATATTAAGTATTTTTAAATTAATTCATGCAGGAAAGTTCTAAGTTACAAACTGATTTTGTTATGTTGAACATTTTCGTTACTCAAGGGATAACGACAGGGCTCTGATTGAATTTCAAGCTTCATTTAATTAGTTTCTCCAATTGAATAAAGATAAACAGAGGAGCGGAAAACAAGTGAGACAAAAAAAGGCACTCAGGTAGCATCATACATAGCTGGTTGCAATGAAACTTCCAGCTGCGACTACCACTGTTCTTATGGGTACTCTGATATCAGTTTCTTAATGATTAGGTCAGGCTTGGTGGTTGGGATGATGTTCTCTTCCCTCTCCAAGCCACAAGAGGCAATGTCAGTGAAGGAGACAACATTAAATTATTTAGGGCAATGAAGCACAGTGAGCAGCAGTGCCTGAAATGCAGTAGTCCTACCTTCTCATAAATACATATGTTTGTATAGCTATAGAGTGATAAGAAAATGTCAAAACACCAACAAACAAAGTCCACAAAAACTTCTAGGGCCCTTTAGGATAGTACATGGAGTACAGTCTTTTTCAACAGTTTTCTTGCAGTACGAGGACTGCTGCAATCTAGCTGTGAGAGGCTGAGTCATAATTTGCTTGTATTTCATTTTCAGTTTAGTATCTGCATTATGGCTTCCATTTAAAATGAAATATAGCAGTTCTTGTAAAGATTAGAGACTTGTGGGGATAAATTAATTGAACATAGATGAAATTCAATGTGTTTTAAATAGAGCTGGAAGCTCTGTGATATAACTTCTTTGTAACTTCAGATGATTTAACTTCTTTTGACAATTAAACTTCTTTTGGGACCTGTGATGAATTTGCAATAGTTAACCAAGCAACAGGAATCATATTTAAGTAGTCATTAACCCACTGCTGGGAACAGACTATTTAGTACTTCAGATTAGAACTACTGCAGATTTGGGATAAAACTACACTAGGTTTAATCAGGCCACTGATTTACATGGCCTATATTTAGATACCCAAGTTCAAAGGGATGTAGCGATAGGATATGACAGAGTATGATGAACTCAAAAGTTATTTAAGGATGAATCCGTTCAGCATGATCTGAGAAGCTTGTCAGGTGGGAGGAGGAGAAGGAATAAGAAAGGGAACCGTAGAGATCAGGTCTGTGACTTCAGTCTTTCATCTTGCACCTTCTCCTGCTGGTTACTTAGTCTGTGATGATTTTTAAACCTGTCTTAGCTGTGCCATAAAGTATGAAGTTAAAATCATAATTTTTGTATTAACAGTTCAACACGCTGGAGAACTAGATTGCTGTTAAGTTTTTGTATGTGATGTGTTCAGCAGCAGGAGTAGAGGGCAAGAACTGTGTGAGCAGTCATCTCTTCCACATGTCAGATCTTGCAGAGACACTCAAAATCTGCAGGAATGCTTACATATGTACCTTCCAGCCTGTCGGGTGTTGGTGCTCAAGGGGTTTGGGGCTTTCCAGCCCCTCCCCATAATCCTTTTGCAAGGAGGCAAGGTAATTGCCTCTTCTTCTGTCTCCAAAGTCTATTCTGAAGCTCATGGGAAGAAAGTGTCCTGCAAGCTGGGAGAGGACATTTCTAGGTATTCCTTTAATGTTACCATACGCTGATTGATAGCATAGGTACCCAGGAAGCATGTGGAGGTAATAACTGATATCCTTACAGGGATATCCTCTGTGCAAAATAAGCAGGTAGTAACTTCCCACAGACAAGAAGAATTGTAGATTCTTGCAACTTATTTCCATGGCACTCTTCTACTATAGCTTTGTTTAGCTAGAGAAAGTTATGCTGATGTCTGCAGTAGTAACACATTTGACCTTCCACCATTAACAGAGCTGTGATAAACAGGAAAGCTTACAACAACAGGCCTGGCTTCATAGCTTGTACCAAACTTGAAGCTCTTTGCAAGTGCATAGATATAACAGAAATATTCATTGAATCAGTTTATAGGTTTATATCCAACTCTGTGACGTTTACACACTTACACTGTGTTCTGTGAGAGTCTTAGAAACACGCTGGATAGTGTAGTACAGAGGAACAATCACTGTTCCGCATTTAACACTCTTATAGTCAAAAATTACAAAAAGGGGGAAGAGAACGAGAAGCTGTGAGAGTGAAAGCGATGAGGCATTTTCCTCAGAGCCACATAGCAGGTCAGTGGCCAGGCTGGAAATAGTCTGGTTGTATCACTTCAGAACAATAGCCCATTCACTTTAAACTACACTATCTGTCTTGGGAGAATCAGAAACAGGACGGACCACAAAAAAAGTGTACAGACACAGTTGCTGTGGCTTGGATATGAGAACGAAATGCAAGGAAATGACCAGATATGGACATCACAGAAAGTATGTGAAAGTATAACCTTTGTCATGGAGAGATAACTGCACAACAGCCTAGTCCATGATTTCTCACAGATTCTGTCTATCTGCTCTTTCTGCTTTTCTATCATTGCTTATGAATACAGAGACGCTACAGGTTCTGTAACGGGCATCCTCTTGACCTGGCTGATCTTTCAAGGCCAAGTCTGAAGTACTGCCTGCCTGTATGTCAATGTCTGGTGGGCTTTATGTAGATAACTTTCCCAGCAAGCATCCTAGAATAGATCCAGCTATGCCAACAGAAAAGTTAGCAATGCTTACTTTGAGGGACTGGTGTTGCCTACATCAAGGAAGCGAGTACCCCATTGGAAGGTGTGACCATGTTAAGGGTATGCCTATACTACAGACTGCAGCGTAAAGTAGAGCTATCTGAATTAAATGTAAATTAATATGTTCAGGTAAGAGAAACAGTCACGCCATGAAGCTCTGAGATAATTTCTGTCAAGAGGCAAAATAGACGAGTACTCAGAAATTTCAAAATCCAGGCTTTTGCTCGGATCCATTTCTTAAAGTCGTTATCTGCCTTTCTTTTTGAAAGGTGTGTAACACTCTCAGATCTTCTTCCTACTTCTGTGGCACAGTTTCGGTCATGAACAGTTTGCAATATCAATGTCCTTTAGCAGCTGGATGGCTGCCTTTCCCCCAGGCATAAGTAACATAATACTACCTGGTGGGTTTGGCCAAAATGGTTTAAACAGAAAAATGCAAAGATGAAACAATAAAGAGAACCAAACCTTCTTTCCTTGTAGTGAGTCACAAGGCTGATCATAGCGAGATGTTCTACATCCGTTATAACGTAATGCTGTTTACCAGTTTATCATACCGAAATTATTAACCCTTTTGCTACTGAACATTTGTAAAGCCAACAAAACATTAAGAAGCCTGTGGATGAAAAAAAAAAAACAACTTACAATGCAGGTTGGCATTTTATTGTTCACCAGGGACTTAAGCTTCCAAATTATTTAATGGCTTGGTAATGGTGTTCAGGCATGTATGTAGTAAGGTTCGGCCAGTACTGGTTGCAGGCACGACTTATACGGCGGAATGAATGCAGAGAAGAGATGCATAGTTGTGTGGGCAGGCTGAGGCTGCTTGCCCCAGAGCTCACATGTTGCTGGTGTCACTGGGAAAGGAGACAGAGCTACTGTCCCCTTCACCTCCTTGGTAAATTTGCTCCTGTGTTTTGTAGCTGGCTGGAGCAACCTGTCAGGTTGGAATCTGGCAAAGTCAGACAATTAAAAGATATTTTAATTTTGCAAAGTAAACACTTATCAAAGTCATTTGCTTAGGAAAGCTAAGTCAGTCAGTCAAGAAGGAAAAAACAAGTGCTTTGTTTTGATCACTTCTTCCATTTTTATGCAGATCTAGTCTTTCTCAGTCAGAAGTCATTCTGGGTTGAAGATGGTCCGCACCCCATCAGCAAGCAATTGTCTTGATTTATTTTGTAGGAAGGAATTTTGAAAACAGTTATGAAAGCAACAAGTAAAATAATGAACTTAACGTTCATCTAGGGAATCGCTTTCTTAAGTGTCCTCTCCCAGACCTACTGAGGTGCTGCCACATTGAAGGACATTCGCATTTTAAACGTTATCACCCACGTTCAGGAACTCGTCAAAAGTCAGGAAGGGAAAAATCTCAAGTCATTGTCTAAGCCATGCTCTAGCAAAGTCAAGATTTTTCACCATGCTGTATTTGCCTTTGCAGCAGAGGTGCCAATATTTCTCTTGGGATATACACACTGTTTCACGTAGTTCTCAGGAACTTTCTTTGGATGCTTAGCTGTATTAGCATATTGTTATTTTTATCCTCCCTGCTATTAGTCATTCTCTTACAGACATAGCTAAAAACATGTCTTTTCTAGAACCACCTCTGTATTCTTCAAATATTTGTAAACCCAACCATATAGTTCTTTGGCAGCAGAAGAATGTACTTTTGATTTTAGTTTGGGAAGGAAAGATTATTTCACTTCCCAGATTTGATGCTTCCACATATCCAATCAAATAACAGTTTATTGATTTTTCTACAAAATAGAATTACACAAATGCTTACATTTATAAAGCCATCTTTTCTTAAAGTTTCTTCTGTATTTCTGGGCATCTGGATCAAATAAGCAATTTATTTTATAAAATTTGTTCAGTTTAGAAATAAATTTTGTCAGGTGATTTCTGTGTGGTTTTCACATGGACTCTCAAGGAGGTCTTCTCACCTGCCTCTCAAACTTACCAGAAGTGTTAATACTTTATTTGTGGAATCACATTTGGTTTCTGCAATTCAAAAGCTAAGACACAGGAAAGGGGAGTATTATAATTGCAGATGGCGAAGAGGTGGTACACTCTTAAGAAACCCTGATCTTATCAACTTCTTTTAGAAGTCCTAAAAGAAATGGGGAATGTTTTGCTGGAAGTACCGTAAAAACAGAGAGTCTTATCACATCTTTATATTGCCTTTGCTTTGTTTCAGAGGATTACATGCTTGCTAACCAAAGTACTGGAAAGGCATGAGACAACATAGAAGGTATTGGTGCGGACCTGAGGATCAGAACAATGTCATATTATTCTTGTTGGGTTTTTTATTACTTCCTCATGTAGGGTGTGGTCATGGGTGATAATCAGCTGACTTGGGGTTTTTTTCCCCCCACAAATCTATTTATAGTCTTGTGGCAAAACTTAACAGATAAAGGACCCGCCACTGTACCCAGCAGTGCAAGCAGTAGCAGGGACTACAGAGAGGCATTGTGCAAAGCTGGGAGTGAAAGGGCAGGGTAGAGAAGAAAATCTGAGGAATTGAGATTGTGCCACTTCTTTTGAAATACACTTTGAAATGCATGGATAGTCTGTAAAAGCTATCTGTTCTTGGTTTTGCTTTGTTATTATTGTGACCTGAAAAACAAATTGGTGTCATTCTGCTTCATATATAATTCTCAATAATAACCCTTAGAACTTGAACGATGTGTTTTGTCCTTAGATCAAAAGGTTGGGTGAACTTCCATACAGCTGGGCTGAGAGGCCCAGACAATCAAGTTACCCAAGACATTATAATGAGCTAATGGCAGGACTTTGGCTCACATGAATATTCCCTATTTCATATTCTAAATGGTAACTGGAATAAAAATTCAAATTGTCTGTTATTGTTGAGGCAGAATGGAAATCAAGCTCATCTTTTTTGGGAACTGGTAGCAATTTAAATAACAACTTAAATAGTTTGTTGTGGTTGTTGTTGTTATTGTTGTTAATATTGTAAAATATGCTCACACCACAGGTGTGCAGCCATACCAAAGTGCTACATTTTACACTCACTTTTCTGCTTGTACTGAAGAACAGTGACTTCTGTAAAAGATGGGATCTATAGATTGATCAGAAACAAAAGGCACAAATGCTAGCACTGCTGTATCGTATGTAGAACAAACCCATGGTGCAGACGCAGAGTATAATTTCATGCTAGTTTGCTCATTTTGAGGAGCACTCTAATTCGTTAGCCCAGTGGGAAGAAAATGGGAAGAAGACCCTTTAATTTCTGAACTCTGAGAATTTATGCTTATTTTGGAAAACACCTTATTAACACTGCCGCTATCTCCTCCAGGTAGAGCTGGGACTGAAATAGCACAGTATGATGCAGGCTTCTGGGAAGTGTCTTGGCAAAGCCTGAGACTAGGAAAATAGCAGTCAAAGGTGCCATGTCCTGACAGAGGATGAGGACAGCTTCCACAATACAAGTCAAAAATACGTTTTTCCTTATCCTAACGTACATCCCTAGATCACAGCTTCTCCAAGAGATTTTTCAGAGACATCCAAGAAGTGGCAGACTCTTTCCCACTGGGTAAGCCAAAGAGTCTCTTTGCTGAACACATCCTGGGCAAAAATGTCACCTAGGCACCTTTTATGGTGCCTTCACCATATCCCCATGTGCTTTTGTGATAACAGCAAATGTGCAGACAAGTATGTGGGGATGGAGTGGAGAAGTGCTCTTCCTCAATGTTCATTCCCCCTCCCCACTGGATTCTTCTGTAGAGCAAAGGGTATGGGGACAGAAAGGAAAAAAATGAGAACAAGGGAGAGAGGGAACAAAACAGGCAAATGACAGACGATAAGTGGAGAGAAGAAATGCAGCCTGAAAGTTTAGAGAGGGAAGATTTAAAAAATCACTACAACATGTGGGATAAGTTTCTTTTTCAGGTCGTTATGTTTGAATGAGAGCAATACAATCATTGCTGTCATTCCTTTTGTATATCTTCCTGCATTCCTTTTCTGTGTTAAGCTGTCCATTTAAAACTGCCTGAATCTATTTCTTCATTAATTCTTGCCAGACTCTTCAGCATTTTAACTAAGTCTTTTGATTATCTTTCTTGCCCATCATATGAATAGGCCTTTCTTGAGCACGCAAACTATTGTGCAGACAGTGTTTTTCTTTTAGTGGAGAAAACTAGGTAACTTCAGAATAATTATCTCAAATTTCCTCCCCTCCCCTTTTTTTTTTAAAGACAATTCCTCATCTCTCCAGGAAGATGAAGAGATAGACATGGAGGCTGTCAACTGGCAGCTGAACAACACCTCCATGAATGGGCATTCATCTACCCCAACCACAGTTCGCTTCCCTAGCTGGGTGACTTTTGATGACAATGAAGTCAGTTTTTCACCACAGAATCTTTCTCCCTTGAAAACAGACACCCCACCTGCAGAAACACAGACTCCAGATGTTAACTTTAACCTCACTACATCCTTTAAGAAAAGAGAACGTCCTAAAAGCACATTGGGTGACCTCTCCAAAATTCAAAAACTAGATCTCTCCTCCTTAACCAAGTTGCCTTCTGTTGAAACACCACCATGGAGTGCTACTAATCCCTTCCTGGATGAATCTCTGCGAGATGTCCAACCCTCACCCATCAATCCATTCAGCTCATTCTTTGAGGAGCGAGACAGGCGTTCCAAAAGTTCTTCTGTCTCCAGTGCTCCAGGCAAAAGCCAAAGAGACTCTCTCATTATTCTCCATCAAGAGCCTGATACCATCAGTTTCCATGAGGCAAACAAAAGTGTAACCCACACAGATGCTGTAGAGCAGCTCAAGCAACTCCAGATTGGAGACCCAGATCGTGTGAGTAGTCCTACCTTGCCTGATGATGACCCCATGATGCCATATGATCTGGACGCAGCCTTATTTAACCTGGCACCAGCTCAGCCAAAGGATGGGTGGCCAATGATGCTCAGGATCCCAGAGAAGAAGAATATTATGTCATCCAGGCACTGGGGACCAATATACGTCAAGCTGACTGACAGTGGATGTATACAGCTTTTTTATGAGAAAGGACTGGAGAAGCCTTTCCGGGAATTCAAACTTGAAATCAATCATGAGATTTCAGAGCGTAAACTCCAGAACTATGATGAGAATGGAAGGATACACAGTGTGCGGTTGGACCGCACAACCTACAAGGAGAAAAAGAAGTATCAGCCTAAGCCAGCTATTGCTCACACAGCAGAGAGAGAGCAAATTATCAAGCTTGGGACTACAGATTATGAAGACTTCCTTAGCTTCATCAGTGCTGTGCAAGACACGCTGATGAACTTGCCAGCCTCATCAACAGATCTGAGCACAGTGGGACTAAACTATCAAGAAGAAGAAATCACAGTTGATGTCAGGGATGAGTTTCATGGCATCTTGGCCAAAGGAGACAGTGTGATTCTCCAGCACAGTGTGCTGACCCATATCTATGTTCTCAGCTTCCTTTCTGGCCTGGCAGAATGCAGACTGGGCCTTAATGATATCCTGATCAAAGGGAATGAAATAGTTGCAAGGCAGGATATTATGCCCACTACTACCACTAAGTGGATTAAATTATACAGCTGTCGGTTCCATTCATGTGTAGATGAGGATATGTTTAATAACTCCCGTATTATCCTGTTCAACCCCTTGGATGCCTGCCGGTTTGAACTGATGCGATTCAGAACTATCTTTGCTGAGAAAACTTTGCCTTTTACTCTGAGGACAGCTGCCAGCATCAATGGTGCTGAGGTGGAGGTGCAGAGCTGGCTGATGATGTCCACTGGGTTCTCTTCCAACCGTGACCCTTTAACTCAGGTCCCGTGTGAAAATGTGATGATCCGCTACCCAGTGCCAAATGAGTGGGTGAAGAACTTCCGCAGGGAGAGCGTCCTGGGGGAGAAATCTTTGAAAGCCAAGGTGAACAAGGGGGCCACTTTTGGATCAACCAGTCTGTCTGGTTCTGAGCCAGTAATGAGAGTAACTTTGGGAACTGCCAAATATGAGCATGCCTTTAATTCCATCGTATGGAGGATAAACCGACTGCCTGACAAAAACTCAGGTGAGTGGTGCATACCATCTCTGCAGGAGTAGACTAAAAGGAATTATGTATTTTGGAAGATAGGGAATACTGGGTTTACCTGGTGAGGGATAAATCATCTTCCGTAGTACACCAAAGGACACTGGTTAACTGCATGAAGCATTTATCTGACCCTTCACTGCAGTAGTTTTATGTATCCTACAAACATTGCTAATGATAAAAACAGGTTTAGGTTTTACAGATCCAAAAATAGGCCTTCTGTCTCTGCTTTTATGAGTACATTATGGGACTTAGGCATCAAACATCTCTGTGTGCTTAGCACTGTTACTGGAAGCAGGGCTTTTTCAGGTAACTTGCAAAGGCAAGATACTATGCTATAGGGCTGAATGACAGGACCAGATAAATTGCTGTAGTTCCAGCACATGCGATTTCTTTTCCATCCATTGCCAAGCATACTGGGCCAGTGCTATATATTTCAACATGTATACCACAACTAATGCCTACAAAGTGGAATGGGGATTGTAAGAGGACAGAAGATATTGTGCGACCATTAAAAAAGAAAAAATTTCCAAACACCGGTTTGTGGCTATGTTTCTGTAATCAGTGCAGACAGGTAAATACAGCTTAAACCTGAAGAGAGAATACCAACATAAAACCCACAAGTCTTTGTATTTCTAGTAACATGTTCATAATTAACCATTTAAATAATAAGAGCAAGCTACTGTTCCCTTTGGCCATTGCTGCCAGTCATTCCACTTCCTGCCTTTCATCCATGGTGTGCAATAAAGCGAGACAACTCAGGTTTATTTTTATTCATAGTGAATTCTACTTCTTGATTTCTTTGATCTAGACTAGCTTTTTACAAATGAGATGCACTTTTTGGTATTAATGCTGTAGTAATGCAGCTGGGTGACTGGGTGGGTTTCTGTATTCAGTGTTCCCTGAAAGTTCAGTTTTGTACCAGATTTGGCACTTTCTAAGGACATATGTTTTTCCTGAGTTAGAGCTATAGTGTCAGCAAAACAGTGATCCAAGTCTTCTAATCTTTTGGATCACATTTCAGCCCAAGGATGCCAGCTTACACCATAGGTTACAAATTTGGAGGGATATCACTGACAAAAGTGAAGGCTCCATGTTTTCTGTAGCGCGGGGCATAAGAAGAGAGAGCTTGGGAACTCAAGAGAAATATCGCAATGAAAAATTAACCTCAGGCTGTTTATGAGCAATAACATGCTTGTGAGGAAAATCTCACTATGCCATCTGCATGAGCTCTGGGAACGAGATGCTGTGAAATTGGGCCTTCTGTGGCATCTTCTCTCCAAGTTGCTCCGTATACCGTATAGACATTACAGCTGGGGAAACGAAAGCCCCCAAACTTTAACACAGAACGTGCTGGTAGCAAACCAGGAGAAGAGGCAGAACTCTTGGCTCCACTGCCTCCTGCGAGGTGATGCTCCCTTACCCATCGCAACTTTGAGGGAGATGTTGATCTATGTCTCCTGTTTCCTTGATCTCGTCTCTCCCAGCATGAGGCTTTATTATATGTACCCTGTGTCAGGGGGAAATGCATCACAGACTTGGTGCTGCTCTTGGAGTCCTGCCACAGAGCATCTATCCATCAGTGTCACCGTGCAGAATGCAGGGCAGTTAGTATTTGTTTACATCCTGTGAGGAAGAGAGTGTCCTCACTCGTCCGGTCAGGTCAGATGTAATTTCAGGGAAAGGAAGGGCCTTGCAAGCACTGTCTTGGCCAGGACACATGAAGTACACGAGAGAGGGAATCCCAGAGTGATGACAGGGCAGGCCAAGTATAGTTTAAATCTGACCTTGCCTCTCAAGTACAGTTTACATTTCTTGACAGTACTTGTCCCATGGTTTTCCTTACTCAAAGGAAAACAAAGAGGCAAACAAAGAGGGATATAAACGGTACTCAAAAGCATTGATTCCCACTCCTTCTTAGATTTGCCTGATGCCACAGATTTGCCACATACACTTCTGACCACATGATACTGATGTGTGGTCTACTCCCAACCTTGTGCATGCTTGGCTGTATCCAGTCCTACCCACAAGTCATCTAATAACTCACCTCCGCCTATTTGCAGAAGCCCCTATAAATGATACAGTTCTCAAGCACTAAGTATAAAAATATTTCCCTGACTCGCACTTCATACTCTTTTACTGGGGCACCTGCAACTCACCCCTAACAGCACTCTGGGTCCTCTGTAAATGTCTGGTCTGCTAATGAACTGCTGGTGCCTGAGGCTCCAGAGCAGGAGAGAGGTGGCGGCATCACCCTGCAGCTGGTGAGAAATGCTGCAGGTAGCCACAGTCTCCAGCTCCACCCTGCCTCCAGAGGCCACACAACCTGTCCACACGACCTGGGCCATATGCATTGCATGGCTCCCTCCAGCACACATGCCTATCTGCCAGCCCCATGTGCCTATCAAAGAAGTACATACGTAGGCACAGACTTACTATTGGACCCTTTGTTCATCCTCGTTGTGTGCGCCAACGCATCAGTCCCTTGCAAACGCGATCCCAGGAACTCCAGAGGTCTCCAGGTAGCCACTGGGACCTCTTGTGCTTCACTCCATTCCCTGAATGCAGGCTGGTGCAGGCTTTGTGTAGACGTGAGGCGTATGACACCATCAGCCCTGCCCTGACGGCCAGTAGCACAGCCCGGCAGGGGAGGAGAGCCGGTCCCTCCTGAAGCTCTCTGCTTGCATTCAGCTTGTAGTGTCCTAGCACCCAAATTGTTAAGAATTATTTCAGCAGCTTCGCTGTCTTATCCAAATGTTTTCTCTTTGTGCTTTCTAGTGGGATGGGGCCCTTTGCACTCTTACTATAGGAACTTGTTATCAGCACTGTCTGTATTATTTTGTAGCCAAAGCGTCTGCTTATGACTGGACGCTGAAAAGCATATGACAAATGAAGGACTGTGTGTACTCTGCCTGTGGTTTGACCTAAGAAAAAACTATGGACTGGATTCTACTGGATTGCTGAAATCCTTTCCAAAATAGCTTGTTAAACTTTATTGCCCTTCTCATATTCACAATTAATATGATCAAAGCAGTTGATAAAGAAAGCCTTTTTACAGGCTCTGCAGAGCTTCAGTTGCAGCTGACTGAGCTCCACGTTTGGGATTTTTAACCCACCAGCAGAATATTAGGAAAACATCCACATGGTCTTCGATCATGGGAAAACACTCTTCCAGCAAAGAAGGGATGTAGCCTCTATGCAGAGCCTTGGATCTGGATATTTGAGCTTTGGTCTAGTTTGGCTGAGGATCCCAGGCACGCTGCCTGGTATACTTTCTGAAGTAAATTAAATCCTTTAATCCAAACGTGTTGGGACATCAGAGTCGTTTGGAACAGATTCCCTCCAATCACAGTAACCCATGCATATATATGAATTATATTATCAGATCCTTTATTGTCAGAATGAAATGTTAGTAGCTCAAGGAAGCAAGAGATGCAAAACAAAAGCAGTCTGTGTATTTCCTCCTGATTTTACTAAAAAGTGTATCTGTCCATTAGAGAAAGAGCTCTGAATGAACCTGTTGAACAAACAGAAAGTTACAGAAGTTGTGCCTTGTGTGCCTCACACTTGGGACACTAATGAACACTGATGTGCTTGGTATTTTTGCTATAGCTTCAGTGGAGGAGTTGCTTTCTTAATCCGTTCATCTGGTTGCCTACCATGCTGAGCTAGTTTAAATTAATAACTTCCATATTTCTTTGAGTGTTGTGCATGGTCTTTTCTGTTAGTGGGTACTCCTACTAGAAGAAATTAAATTATTGAAAAATTGCTTTGTCGATTGCATTGCATTAATTTTTTTTTGCTTTTTAGCCCTGTATTCCCCCCCCTTTTTTTTCGAGCCTGTGAATATCCAGCAACATTCAGGCATGTTAGAAGAGTGGTTGCTGGTTCCCAGTGTCCAGTTGAAATTATGAAGAGTTTAAAAGCTCACATCTCCAAAGCACCTGTCACACTGTGCTCAAGCCCAGTTAAGGACTTCCCAGTGTTACCTTCACATGCGTCCATCCCAAAAGCAACTGAGCACATGCCCGCTCAGGAGGGTAGCGGTGCAAGCTGAACATTTTGTAGCTGTGGATGTGGCTTGCACCAGAGCACAGAGCCACCTCTCCTGGGCTGCTGTGGGCCTCTGCTGCAACCCAGGCAGTCTGAAGGAGGGAGCAACCCACAGCAAACTAGAGGAGAGGAAAAGCATAGCAAAGCAGAGGAGCAGGAAGGATTACAATGAGGAGTCTGCTGAAACTGGTACAGGCTGAGAAAAGAGACATGAACGGATGGGGACCCTGGGACTGGGAGTTGGTTGCCAATACTGAGTGCTGACCACAGAATTTTTGAGCCAGGAATGACTCATTTTTAGGCATCTTCATAACGCAGTGCAAGAGAGCAGTGATTCCGGGTACATGCAGCGGCACCCAAGTGTCCCATGGCAGAGGCTGAAGTGCACTGCCACTGCAGGTGTGCCCACCACAGCCAAGCTCAAGAACTGGGCAGAAGCAAAAGCCCTGCAGTGGTGGAGGGCACAATGTTCTCCATGAGAGCACATGGGGCTGCTGCTAGCCCGTGGTGGGTGGGATCATCTTGAAGTTCTGCTGTGCACTACTGCTTTTTAACCAGAAAAAGTGAGATCCAGGTATGAAAAGCTGGGAAGCGCTGTCAGAGAGAGCTCCCGTCTCACTCTAGAACCAAGGCAACTCTGCTTGGGATAATTAATCCTGATGAAAAGCAGGTGATGTATTTTAATGCTCACAGAACTCAAGCTTTTATATCTGCTTGATACTGCACGCGCTCATTCATACCTTGGTTCCAGCGGTGGTGCTGCATATCTCTGTGGTCTCTGCCGAACTCCATAGCCTCTTGTTGGATTTGCTGCACAGACATAAGTTTATAAACCTTCCCGTTGTGAGGAAACTCTGGCTAGACTGTTTGGAACTATGAGGCTGACTCTAGATGAAATTTTTATCCAGACTTACACAGGGTTGAAATTTTTTTTCCACCTCTATTTCAGAGGTTAAGTGGGATGGTGCAGTGCCTAAGCCCTCTAAAGACTGCTCAATTTCATCCTGTTGAGACAAGTAATATCTCAAAATCCCACATCTTGCTTTTCAAGCTTCAGCTCAATAAGGCTGACTTTTGGACTAATCTCTGGATGAGGAGCTGACTTCCTTTTCAAGGCCCAGGCTTGCAAGTCCTTCACAGGTGGTGTTTTCCTCCTCTTCCCAGGGAGAGCTTCTGGGCTTTCCCCACCCAGTTCTTTTTACTCCCCCTGCCTTCCTCCTTCCTCGTCTCTGTCCTGTACACCTTGCTGAGCTGTATGGAGAAGAACTTTCCCAATGAACAAGTAGTCAGAAATCCTAAAGCCTGTAACAGTGGCAGACAAGGATTCCGTTCATTTATTTACACATTGCTTTCATTTACACATACTTAGATAATAGTATCCCTTCAATCAGAAAGCCCAAGGTGGCTTTGAAGGCTCTCATCCTCATTTTGCAGACAGTGAGGCACAGACCTTAAATGATTTGATCAAGAGCTTAGGGAGTTGGTAGCAGTCAGAAATAAAACCAATCTAGCTTGACTAGCAGTCCCTACTTTAATTTTTAAACATCACTGCTGTCCAGCAAAACAAAGGAGAAAAAATAGAAACAAAGGTTATCATTTACAGATGACAGAGCTGAACATGATTACTTCCTCACCTTGCCATCTTTAATGACTGGCCACCTTGTCATGGGTTAGAGTAAGGAATAAGCAGTTATTTCCAAGCTGTGCACAAATTTGCTTTTTGAACCCAGGAAAGTTATTTAACCTTATCCAGTATATTTTCTTTTGCTAAAAATTGGGATAACAATTTCACATAAATGTGAAATATCTGCCAAATCCCACCTTTCCTTACTATCAATACATGACATTTCAGAAGGATGTGCCACAATGTACTTAGCATGTTACATACACTGGGGGAATCGGAAGAGGAGAAATACTTTTACCCTACTGTGCTTGATTTACATCTTGTATTTTCACCCACTAAAAGCAAACTAGAGTGATTGGCAGTCCTTTTTGCAGTTTGTTTAATTCCTCTGGAAACCCCAACAGCATTGAAACAGGTAAGATACTGTCACTTGCTACGAACTAGTTCACCCAGGCAGATTCTCGGTTTCTTGCAGTTTTGCGATGTTGCTTCCTCCTAGATGTTGTGTTTTCTGATCCATCCAACACAACTTTCATATCTGTTTGCTCTCTTTTTCCAGCTTCTGGCCATCCTCACTGCTTCTTCTGTCACTTAGAGCTTGGCTCTGACCGGGAAGTGCCTTCCAGTTTTGTCCGCTACGTAGATGTGGAATTTGACATGCCCACCACTTCTGCGTCCAAAGCCACTGTTCGGTCCATCTCTGTTGAGGACAAGACCGACGTGAGGAAGTGGGTCAACTACTCAGCACACTACAGTTACAAGGTAAAACTGAGCATGTGGCAGTCACCATGGTTACTCTGCATACTTCATTGTCTTGAAAAGTGTGGGCAGAGAAATAAAATACCATGGGCAGATGAGGTGGGAGTTTGGCACATGCCAGGCTCTGTGCAGTAGCTACCCATGTGCAGCCTATTGATTCATGGCAAACAAGCAGTGGATTATCCCTCAGCAAAGATGGAATAAACTTGCTTGCAGTTGCTTTGTGGAAGAGCATACACACAGCCAGCTCCTGGGGATTAGCTGATACGATAAGAGTGTGAACAGGGAGTTTTGCTGCTCTTCATAGCAGCTACAGTGGGAGTGCTTACAGTGGGAGTGCTACAGCAGACAAAAGGATCGCATTATTTCTCTGCTTAAATATTTCTTCTTCCTGCCTGCCCTAAGGAGAGGAGCAGATGGGAAAATGCACTACGTATATACCTGCCAAGAATCTCAGTATGCCAAAATTTGCATGTTAGCTGATCGCTCAGCAGAGAAATTGGCATCCTACCTGCCTTCTTTAAGAGCAATGATGAGAGATACTGAAAAGATTCTCATGACAAATATTTGTAATGGTAATTGTAATTGCATTTGTAGTAGTCTCCTAAATTCCCTGGAGATGGTATCTGATCTTCCTAAGTATCCCTTTTAAGAATTAAACATAGGATTATCCCTGACTTTTCGGAGGTGTTGAAATTTAGAACACAAATGTAGATGTGCATTTTGAAAATTAATCTCTTTGCTTTATACATCAGTCCTCGCAAAGTTTAAAATTTAGGCTGATCTTCTGCTGTCACTTAGGAAGCCACCTATCCTCTGCAGATTTGGTTCTGGGTTTGGATTCAAAGTACAGCTGGGGTTGGTAATGAATATAAAATCATGTGAGACCGGTTCTCTGCATGACATTATATCTTCTGGAAATGATGTCATGACACTGTTGCATTGTAAAACTGTTCAGATTAGACTGAAAACACTTATAGTAAATAAAATCCAGCTTTCCCTCCTCAATCTATTTCTCTTCACAACCCTTTCAGTTTACCAAGAGTTTCTTCACCTGAGCAGGACACGAACCGCCACTAAGGAAGATTTTTGAATCTTTTGTTTTCCTTTCTCATTACAAATGTTCTCCCTCTTTTTCCTCTGCCAGGTCGAAATAGAGCAGAAAAAAAACTTGAATGAGGATCTGAAGGGAGAAGATACTGCAAATGTCAATGAATGTGCTACGCAGTGAAGGAAAATCAGTCTGCAAGTCCCAAGAGGGGTGGTCAAATTAACAGACCTGGAAGGAAGGACTTGCAGGGTTTTGGTATTTTTCTTTAAAAACGTATGGAGTGCTACTTTTAAAATAATGCTCTGAAGAGTATTATTTTTCCCTGTGATGATCCATACTTTGAGAAGAAACTACTCAGTGGTTTGTTTGGAGCGGACCCATGGGCTTTTGCCGGAACAATTTAAGTACAGTTGGGGTATAGACAGAATGACTCGTATTACAGTCAAGCCTGCCTTCTCTGCCTTTTCACCATCTAGGTTCTGCACTGAAGTATGGTCTGGCCACCATCACAGCCAAACCAGACAGCAGCCTTTATCTCACTTACAATCTTGCCCTCCTACATTAAGCTTTTTTTTTGTATGCCTGTTGATTTGGTCATTGGCAGATTCACTTCCTTCTGAACTGCCAAATAAAACCCAGGGAGCATCGAGTGAAAAATTATACAAAATCTCATTTCTGAAGTGGTCAACAGAGTGAAAACCCTGAGCATCATTCTGGAGAATCAACAAACTCTGCATGTTGAACATAGTAAATGGTCAAGCAGATGAACTACAGACAGGACAGCTAATCATGTAGCTGTTCTTCTATTCACCCCTTCCTGTCTCATCCCCTGAACAACAACATGTCATTGTGCACATTTTCATGGGGTCTGCACAAGTTACAAGAAAGCCTCTGCAATTTCTTAAAATTTTTATTTGTTAGTCTGGGCTGTTCTGTTATCTTGACTTAATATGGTTATGGCTGCTAGTAACAGGGAATGTGTGTTATAATAGAGGTGATACAGGAGGGACTTTGCTAAGATTAGATCATTCCTGCCTAGAAAGATATTTAAGGGAAAAACATTGGGGTTTGGGTTTGGGTTTTTTAATGTGTTTTATTGGATGGGTAAGGTGGGTGGTTATTGAAAATGTCAGAACACGATTACTTTAACAATGTTGTTTGCCTTCCTGAAAATCCTTGGAAGTCTGTCCAGCGCAATATAACTTTCATGTTCTATCTTGAACCTACAATATAAGTAACTTGTATCTTTATAAAACCCCCACTAACTGGGACCTAAAATCTCTTTTCAAAAATTAACAACAAGCTTCCATCATGGAGATTTTTTTATCTCCACTTAGCTGAAAGTAACAGCAGGTCTTAACACTTCTTTCTAAATAAAAATGCAGAAGGCAAAAATCACTCATTCATATATATTTTCAGAGAAAACAGTGTTCAAAGTACCCATTTTTTGTAGTTGTTTCCATGGCTTGCGTAATATTTTGTCTCGAGGTAATTTTAAATGTAAAAAAAGTAATTTATTAAATCATTTATCTTTTGAAAGGTTACTGCTGACTTTAAAAATCACACATTTGGAAAGCCTTGGCAATGTAATTTAAAATCAAAATGAATTAAAATGAAAGCTTTTTTATAAATTTATAAATTTATGTTATTTTACATTTCATATAACAGAAAATTAATACACTCTTGATTTCCTACTTTCACTGTGACTCCTATAAAAATCACTACAATGTTAAAAACCCAAATAAAACATGAGATTAATTACATTAAGTCTAAAACTGGTAGTGGTAGAATTTAAAACAAATTATAGGGAACTTATAAATGCCTTTTTATATGCGCCTAAATGTCAGGCCTACGTCAACCTAGTGATAGATATTTACACAGGAACACTGCTGTAAATATGTAAAGTCTCAGTCCTTCTAGGACTTCTTAATAAGCATGGAATACTCTATTGCAGGTAGTCCTCCTGAAGCCCAGGGAGCTCCTCAGAGCACACCAGTTAGTACTAAGCATTTGCAAGATCTCTCTGTAAATGGAAGAATGCTATTAATTTTATGAAGCATTTTGAGATCAGTGGATTAAAATTACTGATAAAGTGCAAAGAATTATTATTTATTAAATGATAGCTTGTATAGGTTGTGAAATATCTGAGAGCATGGGGCTGAGTTCATGACTGATTCTCAGCTCTGTTACAGGCTGGCTGTGATGAGTTGCATGGCACCTCCTCTCTACAAAATTCACTTTTCTTTTCAAGGGCATTCAAAGAACTTCTGGGTGTTTTTCCTGTTTTTCACTGCAGCTCCTAGTGTAGAGTTTCTGAAAAGGACCAGCAAGAAATCCAACAGAACCAAGCTGAAGGAGTGCTGAGGCATTGCTGAGGAAGTGTGAGAATGTTTTGTGAAAGAGTCAGGAGATTCCCTACTCTGATCTGCAGGCTCAGTGTCTGAATTTTTGCCTATTGCCCCCTAGCCATTGAAAACACAAATAAGTAATAGCAAATAAACAAAGTTATGTTGTTCTCCTTAAAGAGAGGAGAAAATAAAAGGAATATCATTTTCCATCTCTGTTGAATTCTTAAACTATTCAGTCTCTGTCATACTCAGGCTACAGAATATTTCATGCCCCAAAAACTGAAAGATGAACACATTGGAGGTTTCTGGATTTACTTAATTTCTCTACCTCTTCATCACTGATTCTTTTTTTTTAATTCAAAGTTAATGAATGAAAGAAAGAGTATGGGCCTGACTCTGATCTCTCTTATATAGTTAGTTGTACAACAGAAGTATCTCTTCCAGTCGTCATGGTGTTATGCAGGCAAAACTGGAAAAGTGTTCTGGTTTATAAAAAAGCTATTTTAATCCATTCTGATCTCTGGAGAATATTTTTCTGATGTACTGGCCACTGAATTTTCAAGAGTTAAGGATGAATACCTCAGCCAGAGTTTCAAAAGATCTTATTTCCTATTGAAGCAGTAGTGTAAGTAGTTTCATTTTTCAAAAGAGCACCGACAACCACAATCTTTAGAAACTCTAGTGTTGGTATCACCAGGTGTCACCATGGGATTTTTTTTTCTGTCCAGCACCATTACGAGCGCTGAGCATTTGAACACCAGGATCCTGAGTGCCCTTTTTGAGGCTTCCACTGTTCTTGTTTGATTAAACTGTGCCAATTTTGCAGTGTTAGATACTGTCACGTATGAACTTCATGTACATGAACCATATACTCTTCATCCACAGGGGTACAGTACTAATTTGGACAGACTCCCATTTGTTGATAGGAGTGAGGGGAGAAGAGCTGAGAGGTTTGTCAGTTTTAGAGTAGCAGACATTATTTAGATACAAGCTATGCCTGTAGCGGGGATGATTTTTATTTTTTTTTATCTTGGGGAAAAATCTCTTTGAATAGTTTCAGTTTAATACTCCTTTTGAGAAAGATATAATCACTGTCCTTTGGTTTATTTGAAAGCTTTGTAGTACTCAAACACTTCATGCAGGAAATGTGCCTTCAAGGTAAGCATATATTTACTCCCTGAAGCTATTCCCACTTTCAGCCTTCTTTCTATTTCTCATTATAGTTTTGTTTCATTTCTGTACTGTGGTAAGACTTAAGGTATTGCAGGGAATTTTGCCTAGAAAAATAAACTTAAAACAGTCTTTGATCACAAGGGGTAAAGATGAACAACATCTCCGGGCAGCTGAGCTTATTTTAGTGAATGCCTCTTACATTTATTAACTATGGACACTCTGCTAGCAAAGGAAAATGGGCAAATTCAGCAGAGAAATACTGTAACTGACTGATGTTATTTTTGTCCTTTATTTTATTTAGACTTAAATTTAGTCATCCTATGAAGGAGACAGATTTTAGGTTCTTCATTGTAGCAGTATCATAAGAAACATTGCAGAAATAATTTACCTTTTCTGGTGGGTTGCTGGCTGACATATTTACTTAGCAGGACATCCGAGACCTGTTGGTCTACCTGTCCACATGACATAGTAGCTGCTAAAACTCCCTCTTGATCATTCACCTCCCAGGATAGAGAGCAATTGCATGCAAAAGAGCATGAAAGCAAGAGGAAAAGGTGTACAAAGTTCAGCCTGGAGGTACTTACTCTCTTGCTTACATGAAATTCTCAGTAATTTCCTTGGCCCTTGAATGCACACAAACTAATCAAACCCTTGACAGGTCACCTCTGTTCCAGAGGGTGAAAAATTCCTTTCAGTGACTCTTAGCAGCTTGTGTTTATAGCTGTATTCGTCTCCAGAACTGGCCAGCACAAGAATTTGCAGCGCACAGAGGTCACTTATGGATGAAGTACTTACCCTCTTCTGCCACTAAAGTTAAATCTACATCATGAGTTGTCTGAGCTACGAAATTTTGGGTGATAACAGGCATAGCTGTTCCTGGCCTTCCTGTTTTGTTCAGCCACGCACCCACCCACAGATCCAGCCATCCATCCTCCCATCCGTCCTACCCTCCCTCCCTCTCATACTTGCAATTCGTTCTTTGCACTATTGACATTGATTGGTTTGATGATTATTTTGTAACATGTTCCTACCTTTTTGTTTTGTAAAATAAGAAAGTCTGTACACTGGCTAACTTTGTAGAAGTGGTTTATTTTTTTTCTTTTTATTTTATCAGCTGAAATGGGATGTCATGTTTTGTTTGAACTATGGGAAGACTTAAATAAATGTTAAGATGAAACAGCATATCCACATTGTCACTGTGAAATTGAAGTTGTATGTGCTGTATATTCTGGTAAGTCAGAAGTCTTGAATTCAGAAGAGGAAAATGGAGTGTTTTGAATGCCACAAAGAAGGACATAAATTAGAAGTAATGGGACTATATACAGAAAAGAGATTATTTCTTTTTATCATCCAGACTGAACGATAGACTGCAAAGGAAACGGAGCAGGCCTAGAGCTTGAGGCACATAACAGACGTGTGGAGCAGTGCTACCATAATATAGAAGAGGATCCAACATTTGATGAAGCCATCCTGAAAAAAAGCAATTGAGAATTGAAGCTTCTGCTCAGTGGGTCTCTTCTGTTCTCTGACCACTAAAGGCAGGAGTACATGCGAGGGCAGTGTCTTCTTGTGATCAGAACATCTGTTTGCAAAGCAAGTGTAAGGATAGGGTCTAAACTATTTACAGAGTCCTCTGCTATGATTCTCTGTGTTCTTTCAAACTTGAGTAAGCCATGTATCATTTCATACATCTTTCCGCTTCTGTCAGAGTCACTGAGACCAATTGCAGTCTGCTGTTTTTCTTAAAAGCACTCCCTGAATCAGACTGAAGAGCTGGGCAGTCTCATTGACCAAAGAAAATCAGGTACCCATCTTAAAGGCTGCTCAAATTATTGCTCTGAGCTCAGCACATTCTCCACGGTATACCTCAGTACAACTGACAGTAAGTCAATCATTTGGAAATGATACTATCAAATTGGGAGGGTAGGATTATATTAACCATGATAGCTTGATAATATGCAAAATGTTTTTTAAAAGAGTTGTAGAAAAAGCTGAAAGTTTGAAACCAGGGAGCTCAGAGTTCCTTGGCAATAGTGCAGTCCTTCAAGACAAGCCAAAATAACTCCCTACAAGAGATGGAGAAGTCAGAGTGCCAGCGCAATGTGTACCCAAACAAAAGACATCACTAGAGTGAGAGAGAAAAAAAAACCACCACAGTTTTCTTTCAGTGCTCTTAGTTGCCATGATTGTCCTTACCATCTGATCCAAATATGCTGTAAATTTATGAGTAGGACAAAAGCTGCTGAAGGTCAGCTGAGGTAAAGCAAAAGATAGAGGAGCAGCCCATTGCTTCAGCTTAGGTGCAGGTCTGTGTCACAGCACGTGTCCGAAACATGAAGCACACCAGTCCCAGGAAAAACTCCTGTCCTTTTGGTCACAGTATTGGATGCCTAACAGCAACTGCCATATATAAAAAAGCACTTGGAATAGTATTTTAAACGCCAGCTACGAAAAGTGTCTTTCTCAACCCTGAATAATGGGACAGCAAAGCCTGGTGGCGAGGGGTGACTGTACCACTGCCTGCAGCTGCCCTGGGGTGCTACACCAAGCGGCAGACACACGCTGGGGTTCAGGGGGTGTGGGCAGACCGGCCCTTCCCTGCCTGGGGCCTTCTGCAGTCTCCCGGTTGCTGCTGCCCCACGGGCTGTAGATAAACTTGGAACAATCAGCTTGGCCTGAAGAGCTTCTGAAGGAAAAAGGTGAATACAGGGCAAATACAGCTCAAAGTAATTTCCTAAGGTGAGAGCCTCTTTTGTAAAGGTTTCCCTTATGCAGAACAGAAAAGGAGAGCTCTACTCCTCTGTGTGGAAGCAAAGAAATTTGTTAGGGCATGGTCAGTTCAGCAGTTTTGTTAATACAGAGAGTACTCGGATTAAAAGGGAATGAAATGGGAAAACCTCATGTCAGTGCACAGATGCAGGCAGAACTGTAGCGGAGTTCTGGCTTCTGGTCAAGAGAAACAAAAGCAAAATTGCAGACAGTTTTCAACTAAGAGATTAATAGAGTTCAACCACCTCTATCCTCTGTCCCCACCTCCCTTTGATCAAAATCTTGCTTAAATTGCCCTGCATCAGTCAGCAGGCTTTTTTTTTCCCCCAAGCTGTTATAGGTACCCTTTGCCGAGGAGGAAGAAATGTCCCTGGCAGTCAGGAAGTGACAGTTGGTGCGAGAGGAACAACCAGGGGAGTGCGGGTGGCAAAATAGGATACGCTGAAGTTACAATCTCAACAGAGAAAAATGTGTGCTAATACCTCATGAGGTCCTGTCACAAGTCAGGAACTACGCAAAAAATGTGACTTGGGGAGTCCCAGTCTACAAACACTGGCCCTGGGAACAAAGGGAAAAATAGTCAGTAAAATAATTAATATTATGAAAGATTGGAAGGTTTGTGAACAAATAGAATTGGATTTGACAACAATAAGGTGTTTAGCTGTGTGTTCACGCTCCCTAGGTTCGCAGGAGCTAAGGGACTGTTGCTTTCTAGTGGTCACTGCAAGCTGCCAGGTTTTTGCCTGGAGTACTGACCCACTGCATCGAGCAGACTCAATGAAACACAAGTCTCACTGGTTTTCAGGACTGTGAAGCCCATGCAGAATTTGACCCGTCGTTGACGTACTGAAAACCAGTTAGATCTCAAAAGTGGGTGTAAGAACTGACTACCTCAATTGGTTCCATGTTTAGCTGAGAAAAGGCTAACAGACACATGAATTTTTCAGTGGTGTTGACTGCACCTTTCACCCAAGTAGTCCTTACCTGTCTGCACAGTCATGCACAGAATCAGTTTAAATTTACGTCCATAAAGCACTTTAAATACCTCCAACAGAAAATGCTGTTAGAGGATAACTTTTAACTACTGTCTATTAAAAAACAAAAGCATATGTGCGTGTTGTACAGACATGCACATATGCCTATACAGTTAAGCATTGTATGATGGAAAGAACAGTAGTTTGACCTTTTTATTTTCTGTCCCTCTTTAAAAGACAGACACCCCCCACCGCCCCGAGGTACGCTGGTGGGGCTAAGTCCAAGTCCGGGCAGCCAAGCCCACTACTCCCATCTGGTAAACCCCCACGCGGCTGCTGCCTCATTCTGGAAGTACCAAAATTCCCAGGAGCTCTCATAAATTTGCATGAAAGACGTCTACATACACTTACTGTTCCCGTGTGTGCCTCAAACTACCATAGTCCAAGACGGTTTTCAAGCCACGTGTTCTCCTACCTTCCCTGTCTCGAGGATTCTAATCTGCTGCCGTGCTCAGAATGAGCATTGTGTGCTATAAACCTGCTCAGTGGTCAGAGCACTACACTCCAGGTAAGCGAATGGGTTTTGGCTCCCTTTCTCCTCTTTCTTTGAGGCTACCTAGAGGGCCGGGACAGAGGTGGAGACAGTTCAAGACTGAAAAGGGGGACTGAAGACTTCAAGGGTTTAGAGTACTGACCAGGTTTGTCAATCCTTGACTGCAGTTTCTGAAATGCTGTTGAGTAAATTATGGAAATAGTCCTTGGAGCAGGAACTGGACACCAGACCTGCCCTCTCCCTCCAGACAAATATCTTTCTCCGCTGAGCTCACTGAACACTGGAGACCTGCTGCCCAGTGAGAGTACTTTATAGGATAAGGAATAGCACCATTTGAGGATAGTGCCTTACCTGTTTGCTGAGGTGCTATGGAAATAGAAGTGTTTAAATACATCCTTGTGCTGTATTTTCTAACAAGTAATTTGTTATAAAAAGTCTCCTTCCTGAAACAAAATGATCCATCTGTATTAGAGCCTGGCAAGAATATAACTACATGCCTTTGAAATAAATCCCTTACAGTTTTCCTTCCCAGCACCCACAAAAAGCACAAGAAAATCAGTTTCAATCTGTCCTGAAGTAATTTCTTACCTAATTTTTAGGCTTAAGGAAAAGATGTACTAGTTACTCATTTTCAGCTTACGTTAATCATTTAACATTTACCATGCATTATGAACCTGCTTTTATAGAAATTACAGCCAACAGTCATTGCTCTCAATGAGAGTGATACTGGACGATTTTAGCACAAAGAGAGAAATTTTGAAAACTTACTCCTCTGATTTGTTTTCTGCTGGGGATACTATACTGGCATAGGAGTTCTGCCTCCCTCTTGTGGCTACATCTTTACTTTCAACTTGGAAAAGAAACATTTACAGTGCAGCCACAATCAGAGTTCAGGATAGCTACCTTCCTGATATACGCCTCCTCCTCGAGTTTGCTAGAAAAGCCCCATTATGTTGGGAATCTCCCATACAAAAATTCTCTACCTAAGGGAGAGATTATTTTTCACATTCATGTGGGAACAACTGAATATGTTCGATAAAATCAGTGGTAATTCATGCTGGTTACATTTTGTAATTGACTCTGAATGTTCAGATTAAAGTCAGCCAAATGTATGAGCTCCACCTAGGAGTTATTAAGGTATATTCCAGGTGATGTGACATTTTCAAGTAGTGCTGGAAAGTCTAGGCAATTAACTTTGGAGTCAACTGCTTTGACACCACAAACCTGCAAAAACTCATAGCCTATACGTTTTAGGGTATCACTTTGTCCTTTCCTATCGCCTTCCATTTAAAAATCACTTTGTCCTTTTCAAACATTAAGAAATTAAGCTATCTGAAGAGCTAACTGAAATAAAAGACTGTACCTCTCAAATGATAAGAAAGCTAAGATAGCATTAAATTGCTGCCTTGGAATGATAGAGCCCCAGCTGAATGCAGATCTAATGTCCCTCCATTGTTTCCCTAACCCAGAAGAACATCTTCTCCCTCCAAGGTTCTTAGCAGACTTACAGCATTTGTAGAGTGATTTACCTTGAATGTCTCTGCTCTATGCCCTTGTATTCTTCATTCCTTAGCAATTTACACTGATATCAATACAGCACATTGCCTGCCGCTACATTCAGAAAGACATCTGAATTGTCTCTTGAAAGCCATAGCTGGAAATTGGGCAGGAGGGACCTGGAAATTTATAGCAGAGGTCTACAGTAATGGAAGAAAATAAGCTGCACAGCTTAAATGCTACTGCTGGTCTTTTAGCTTTGTTAGGCCTAAAAGAAAGTGACTCTGTAGTTCTACGCCGCTGTTACTTGGCTGCATCCTCCAGCGTCATCTCCAATTTCAGCTGGCTTTGGCAGCAGGGCGAGGGACTTGCTTTGGCCGCTCATACATTTATGTAACTGTCCGGGTGATGTGGATAGAGATATTATCACTTTGGCTTTGAAGGTACTCTCATCTGCTTCACGTTAGACCGATACCCATCAGCACCTCCTTGGCAGCTGGCCAGTGAAAACATTCACCGGCGCTAAGCCCAGGCCCATGCAGACTCTGCCAGGGGCTGGCTGCACCAACAGCTAGAACTTCTTGGGAAAAATCATCCCTGGTGCCTACAGACAACATCCAATAAAGGCAGTGTTGGGCCCTCGCCCTATAACCATCAATACTGCATCTGCATCTGCATCTGGCCAGATGGGTCAGAGCGTGGATCAGTCCTTCCAGCACAAATGCAGCTGTCTGAAAACGCTATAAACTGGAAGTGCTGGTTTCTGCTCATCATGTGCCCTGCCCATACCATAAAACAGGGTGCAAGGAAAATTGCAGGTATAGCGGGTGCGATGGGCCGCCTCACTAGAAATGTTTTCTGTCAACAGACACAGACGTGCTGACTACTAATCTGCCTAGAGTCAGTCTATGGGAGAAATGAGATGGCTGGTGACAGTAGGTCATATTGCAAAGCTAGGAAGATTTGTAGTGGAAGATGATGCTTAACATGGAAAAACCATCTTTCATTTAAAGCAGCAAGGCAGGGAGTAGGAACAAGCAGCTGAGGGAAAATGTGAGCTCCGGCCTGTAAGCGCAGCTTCACTTTTTTTTACACGTTTGCAGCTGTCAAAATCTTCGTGTGCCCACGACTCAGTTTACACCTCATTTAGCATGAAGACTCGAGCAGAGAGGAGCTCTGGAAACAGGTCACAGGTTAGAAATGGCGATAATGCCTACAGTCCTATAGCCCCATTACAGGATGAGTTGGGCTGAGCTCATTCCCACTGTCTTCCTTTCTCTCAAAGCCAGGGACTCTGACCGCCCAGCAGTTCTCACTCTAATACAGCTTTGCCAGTTAGATAGTCAGCCTCAGCATGGGACCTGCACATTAACTGCTCATAAGCCATAGGTTGGCCACAACTGAGTTCACGTTCACTGTTCCTCACTAGGAAGGCTGAACACAGCCAAAACTGGAATTGTTTCCTGCAAATTCCACCCAGCCCTGTGAAAAACAACCCTACGACTCATCTAGGGAAGACAAAAAAAAGAAGCAAAGATTCATCTTGTCTGCCTGATGCCCCTCATGCTGGGTCCCAGAGGGGACATATGATCACCGCTGAATAGGCTGTAAAGTGTAGGGCACACCCATGGTTTTTCCATGAAAGCTGTAGCCTCTTTGCCCTTAAAGCAGCTCTTTGTGATCCTCAGCAAGTCAGAAGCTTGCATGGTTTGCAAGGCCACTCACTTGGGCGCAGAGGAACAGACATACTAAGGTGGGAGGCAGCGAGCATCCGAGGTGGAGCAAACCTGCCTTGCACAAAAGCATTTTTAGTTTATGGATACATGAATGTCTGGCCACGGGACAAACTCCTGGGTGAAATACACCGCAGCACATCCCTGCTTGGCGGCGGCTGCCTGCGTGCAGTCTCCCACCCTGCCAGCTGTGTGAGGGAAGCCAAGGCTACACAAACACGCACACTCTCCCAAAGGAATCACAGGGTTATCACGCACACAGACCAGCACCATGCCATAGTTACGTGCTGCATATTTGTATTCTGGCACACTCTACGGTGGTTACTTTATCCTAAGTCACCACGTGGCACCTGAGGTATGTAAGGCTTGCGAAGCCACGCTATAGATCACTCTGTGCAAATTTTTCTCTATGAATATTTCACTCTCCGATGCCTGTATAAATCAGGAATAACTTTGCTGAAGTGAATTCAGTTTTGCTGTGGACCTTTGCACATTATAGCCGCTGGCTGGAATATTCGGCAGTAATCAGTAAAAACATCAGCATGCCAGGTAGAGCTTTGCTTTAGATCCATAATGTAGGACATTGCATGTAGAGAGAATCTAATTGGTATTTTAAGTGCAGATTTTTTGTTACCTGACTTCTTTGTTGCTTGGCTTCATGGATCAGAGCCAGCAATAGTTTGGCTGTTGTCAGAACCTCATCACAGTTGAGTAGCTGTGATTCATAACAGTTGCAGTCCAACTGATTAATGTTACTACTTAAAAAGCACTTAAGCAAGGTAGTACTGACAGAATGTGTAACTTGAAGGTACTCCTTTAGCTCACGCCCTCGCAGAGAAGCTCTAGCCTTCAGAATTTTAGGGGCTTTTTTTAGCTATTTAAGAATCAGTACTCTGTATTCAAATTATGATTCAGTCAGTCTGTAGAGACCTAAGCATTAGGCCAAACATGTAACACATGCAAAAAGTAAAGGGGTGGTCTCTGCCCTAAGACCAGTAATCTTCCTGCTACACGCATTATAGCTTGCTTACAGCAAGCAGGGTGTGCATTTTAGTAATGGTCAATTCTTCTTCAATAAAAGGAAGCCTGGAGACTTCTCTACATGACAAAGCATTTGGCAACAATGTTGTTTTGAAGCATTTCCTCCTCTGGTCACTTATTTCTACTCCTGTCAACTCTTTCAGTCACACTAACACGTCTTTTGTGGGGCTGCCCTATGAACCAGATCAGGAAACTGATCCAGGTTAAAAATTAGCCAACACAGGAAAAAAAAAAAATAAAGATGGCACAGCAAGGAACTGGCACAACTGCAGAAGCAGAGCGTGGTGGCACAGGGACGGAAAGAGCACGCAGTGGTATGGGAAGGAAGTATGAATGCCTGAAATCCTCATTATCACTGAATGCTTGGGGGTCGTGGGAACGACGGGGTCAGTGTCTCAATTAAGTTTTGCCTTTACGAACTAAGCGTAGTTTTGTCAACCAGAGACATGAAAGAAACAATCTCTGATCCACGAATCTATGATGGCAGAAACCTCTGCTAAGGTGTAAATAAATGCAGCACATGGCAACAGCCTCCTCCAGCTGTAACTGATCATTTACTAGAAACAGCTGTTATGAAGACCATGGTGCAGCTGCATGAAGTGATTTTTTGAGGGATGGGCTGAGAAAGGCTAAGGAAAGTCAATTCCCTAAGCAGAGGAGGCACAAGTGGTCCTAGAAAAGGCATAGTTTTGCAAAATCTGCCATGGAGTTTGTGTATGAAACAGAGAGGGAACTGTGATTCTGCTAGAGGAGAAGTCATAGCCTTGGGAGGAGAGGGTCTAGCAGTTAGCGGCAGCTTTAGAAGAAAGTCTTCTGATGGGTGTACAGGCCTCTGGGTTTTGTGGTGTTGTTCCTCAGTCTTGGAAGGCCTGAGAGGTCTGTTGGAGATATATGGGGACAGAAGGAGTTACAGTAACAAAAAAACTATATTAGCTGGTCACCTGCTAACGTCTTCTGTGAAGATGCAACTTACATATTTTGTTTGGAGGAGGGAAGATAGCTTTCTAATGTTGGTAGCTATCTGGCTTTGACTGTATAACTAAGTGCATAGTTCTATTGTCCTGTTTAGACATGCCCTAATGTGAAAGGTGTATATATAAGTTGTTTTCAAAAAACTATATGTATTCTAGCAGTAAACAGGCTTAGTCTATATCAAAGAAAAATTCTTTGTGCTTCCTACTTTGCTTGAGTAAGCACTTGGTAAGAGCAGAGCAAGCCTGAGACTAAATGTCTAATCATGAAATAGAAGCGTAACATGTAGCAAGCTTCTCTGAAGGCCTTGCCTGCTCTAGCACTTCAAGCTGAGAATTTGCTGAAACATTAATGTCTGTCCTCTGGAAGGTCACTAGAGACAAACCACACTGCTCTAGGATGACAAGGTTTGGTTCTCTGTGGGCTGTGAGGAGGGCAGTTGAATTGTGCATATGTTAGACCCTTAAAACCGGTGTTAGCGTGCTTTGGTAAAGTGTATTGCTGTACTTCAAATTCTAGATGTGAAAGTAAATCCGTCTAGAAAAACAGAGATGCCTTGGAATAAGGGTGATGGGAGTTATTTCATTCCATTTCTGCCTTGCTTAAAATTTTTTTCGGGGAAATCTACCACTGAAGGCACGAGCGATATGTTTACTGGCTTCTGTTTCCAGCTACTAGATCATGGCGAGCAGGCTGTTAGAAGGAAAATGTCACTCTCTCTCTATTTTTGTAAATATCTTTTAATTAAAGAATGTTTATACGATGCCTGAACGCTGTCTGAAACTAGTATCACATAAGCTCCATTATGTGTCAGCATCTATTCTGATCCTTGAGGGCTGGTTGCATCCAGAAAAGCTTCAGTATGATGTGTCTGTTGTTAACTTCTGCCTGTGCCCAAAGTTTTGGATTGCAGCTTGGGCCACTTACTATTTTTTTTGAGCTCTGTAGGGACACTTAAAAAACAAACAAACAAAATTTTCTCAAATTTTATTTCAGGTTATATTCTCTCTTTGGTACAGTTTGTGGAAGCAGCGAGAGCAAGTTAAACATAGGTGAACATAAGCTCTAAACTCACAATGTGTCAGTGTAACTTCAAGCAGCTTTTTCCCGTTAACATCTTCTAGACTGACTTGGTTCTGTGTATGCTCCTGTTTTATCCTTTTAACACATGCTGTTGCAATTTAAAGTTAAATGTGTATCTCCTCATTCTTCTGGAAAACTGTCATTTCAGAGATTGGGGCAGAAAGTTTACTTCCTTGACTAATAATAATACTATGTCGCCAAAGCCTTCTGAAAAGTGTTCAATTGCTTAGCTTCTTTTTAAGGAAAGAGTGTAATATACTGGCTGAATATTGTATGTTGTCTTCATGCCCACAGTGGGAGACTTTGCCAGCACAACTACAATAGCAGATTGGTGATGTGGACAAGACTTATGATGACAGATCTGGAGGGCATGCTGACGGTAAGCCTCATTGTTACCTATGTTAAGGTTTGCACTCCTGTAATATAGTTAAGACCAATTTTTGTTTTCCTTACTTAACTGCCCCCCAGGAGGAAGGGGAACCCATCGACATTTATCACACTTAACAAGCTTTTCTGTTGTTTCAAGAACTAAGAAATTATAAACCACTGTGTCACCAACTCCTCATACTAGGTACTCTATGCTTTGCTGTATGATCAGAAATGTTTTCAAAGAAAACTGAGGGCATGCTGATACTGATTGGAGACTGATTTCTCCAGGTGTAGGAGGTCAGGCATACTCATGGTCTGCTCTTGGGAGACAGAAGAGTAGCTTCAGATTATTATTATTTTTACCATTTTCAGATGAACCAAAATCCTCCATTTAAAAATCTCACAAACAAATAAAAACTGAAGATCACAAATTTAATGTGTTTTGACTTAGCATCAAGATTTAGTGGTTCTTATTTTCAACCGAATCGCTAGCTGGTGGCTTTCAGTGGCAATCACAGGTATTTAGCACCTTTGAGTTTCTAGATCAAGTGTGTCCCATCCCTCCCCCTGTTAGCAAATACTTATATGTCAGTTATCCCTTTGCAGAATATCTTCTTGAAAGATATGCTGTGAAGAACAATGCATTAGTACTTGCCAAGAGCTTTACAATGGAAGTGCAATCAACGCAAAAATCATACTGAAAAAATTTGATTCCCTGTCGTGTGTCCCCCCCCCCCCCAAGTTCAAAAACCTCTCTTCTAAAAGATGTAGCATGCTCTGATGGACCACAAAGGAGATGAACTAAAAACATCTCCATATTCTAGACCCTTTATATTAACTTATCAAGCTACTGTTGCAGTAGTAAGTCACTTTCTCTGCTGAGAAGAAGCAAGGGATGCTTCTGGTACTAACAGGACAGAATCATCCAGGGCACTCGATGTAGACTGTGTGCCTCGAGTGCAAAGTGTTGGCTATAAAAGACAATTTGTTTGTCTTTGTCTCAAACATTTGGTAGAAGAATAAAGATGATTGTGCCTAGGATTGTGGGCACTTTTTTTATTTTCTCCTCTAGCACACCAAGGAACAGCTTTTGATCTTATGCACAAACGTGCTTTTCCCTACACTATCCCATCTTTGGCATGATTTTTGCAGTGAAGGAGAAAGTTTACCCAAATGTCATCATCTTTGCTCTGGGTATAACGTCCATCATCACTGTGGAGTTGAAGTCTAGACAGTACAATGGCTAAAATAGAAGTGTCCAGCCAACGGTAAAGCTGATGTTATTGCTAAATCTGGTGAAGCCACTCTGAGTTGTCAGTGGTAGAAACCTTAGGGAGAAAGAAGACAGACAGGATAACACACAAACTTAATATAATTCATGCAAACAAAAGACTGGCAAACAAAAGAGAATGCTGGCAGATAAATACATAAAAGTAATGCTGTTATGTAGCTTATGCCTACCGATGCTATCCAGATTATCAGTGTTGCTACTACACTATATATAAACATGTACGTTATTCCAGTCTTAACAAAATGCTGAATGAATTAGAATCCCCTAACATCGATACAGCAGGCAGCTGTGATGCTGGGGAAAAACAAGGTGAACAGACTCCAGCAAGCGGCTAACTTGCTTGCTCTCCCCAAGCGGCAGCTGATGAATTAGATGGACCATTAGTCTGACTCAATGGGGCATTTCTCATGAGGGCTTGATTTTGTTCACAACAATATTCTTGAGAGGCACTCAGGGGTTTTGCAGTGCTGCACCACAACTTGATACTGGTGCCTGAGAAACTGCGGCAGGGCCATGCACACAGGTCTTACCTTCTGGGAGCACAGTCTGCTGAACTAGGGAAAGCAGCATGATACCAGTCTGAGACGCTGCTGCTATCATGCCCATATGTTAAACTTTTTAATTATTCAGTAAGCCACTCTGAAAAACAGGGAGGGGGTTCCAGGGAAGGGAACTGTAGCTATTCAGTGCCTTGTGTTGAAAAGAGGAAGGGTATGAATGGCAATCTGATTCCTTCCTGGTGGCATGCCAGTCACTTCAGCAGTTTCACTTCACAGCGAAGTACAAACTCTCTGCGAGAGATGACTACCTTCTTATTGGAGGCATCCGAAGTCAAGTAACAGTAGTGCCTCAATCAATCCCTGCAGTTCATTCATCAGACCATGAATTATGGCTCCTGAGGGGTCAGACCCTCTTCAGTCCTGTTGGCTGTGCTATGGAGGTGGAAAACTCCAGCAAAAAGGTGGAGTTTGACAGCTGAGAATGGTAAAACTTTGTAAACTATGCTATTTTTCAGCCAGGGCTCCAGCAGTACGCAGAGTGAACAGTGGCTTCATCAACTGGCCCACTGTAAACCAGTCATCTCCCTATACAAAGCCTCCACTCCAGAAGGGAAGGAGGTGTTCATTACTGTAGAAACGAAGGATTTAGAGGAATGGGATGGGAAGGTCCCCTGTACCCACTAACAAACTCCCTCCCATCAAAAGATACCAGACAGGCGTTCCCTTGTTGCTCGGGCTACTTAATAGGTGGGACTTCAGGCCGAAGGTAACAACAAATGTAGTCAGTAGGGCAGTATCACAGCGTTGGTTGAAGAGATGTAACCTGCTACGCCTGTGTATGCAGTCAGAATTCAGTGTTATTTTTCACTTATGCTTGAGCGGGACTTACACAGGTGACTTACTGGTGAAGACCCAAGGGATGAGTGGGGTTCAGAAGTTGTGCTACGAAGGACTAAGCGAGGGTGTTAGTGGTGAAGTTAACTTCGGAACAGTACTCAAGGTTGAGAAGATTTTCCTGTATTATGTGTGTGTCTCAGGTTGCCATAGAGAAAGGGGACAAAGAGAGAGAATGGAAAAGGAAGAGAAGGCAATAAAGAGGGGAAAATGGAACTTAAGCCAGCTGGCAGGGCTCCGACTACTCCTTGCACAGCTGGGAGATCCTATTGCCACCAATGCTGTGAGGAACTGCTAAAGGCAGCGATTTTGCAAACTGGTGAGCGCCCCTGGGCCATAGTGAGACCCTGATCAGTGACTGCTTAGAGTTTGCTGCCTCCCTCTTCCTGTGCCGCTCTGGACTCTTACCAGCCTCGGTGGTGGCACAGAGCCCAAAAGCACTCTGGGGCCTGTGGCCTACGGCAGTGGCCCCTCGGCCCACGGGGCCTTTCTTTAACCGCCTGTGAGGGGAGGCACCAGCGCTCGCCGGGCCAGGCAGGGCTTAAGACCCCCTTCTCGTGGGCCAGGAAGCGTCGCCTCTGCCCTGAAGCAGGCAGCTGCGGGTGCGGTTCTCCATTGCCAAGGAGCGAGCAGCTCCCAGCGACCGGGCCGGGCCGAGGCGAGGCGAGTTACGTCTCCCCAGCCTGGCGCCGGCCGTGACCACCAGCACGGGCCGGCTCGGCCCCAGCCGCCTCCCCCTCCCAGGCTGCCGCCCCGCGGGCGTCCGCGTTCCGCCCTGGCCCCGCCGCCGGGGCCCGTCCCGCCGGGGCCCGGGGACAGCGCGGCGCCCGCCGGGCCGAGGCCGCCCTCAGCGCCGCGGCCCGCCTCGCGGGCGCCGTGACGTCAGGCGCGGGGAGGGGCGGGGCTCCGGCCGAGGACAGGCAGGGACTTCCGCCTCGGTAGGCCCGGCTGCGCGGGAGCCGGGCGCGCGATCTCGCGCAGCCACTTCCGCCTCAGTAGGTGTCATGGCGGCGGGGCGGGCGCCTCACGTGACGGCGCCCGGCCCGGCGCGGTCTCGCGCGCAGCTCTCGCGGTGCCGCGCCGCCCCCCCGCCCGCGTCCCCCTCTCGCCCTGGCCGCTCGCGCAGCTGCTCGGCTCTCGCTATATAAAGGGGCGAAGCGGGCAGAGCGGGCGGCTGGCGGCGGCGGCTGCAGCCCCAGGGCCGGCGAGCGAGGCCGGGCCAGGCCGCGGGGCTGCCCGTGAGCCGGGGCGGGACGCGCGGGCTCTGGGGGGACGCAGCCGGGCAGGTTTATTGTTTTAGGGGCGACTCCCCCCCCCGCGGTTGGGGGCGTCCCGGGGGGCTCGGGACATGGCGAGCTCGACTAACACAAACCCCGTGGTAAGGACCGGGTCGGGGGGCGAGGGGGGCCCCGGGGGCAGCGCGGGCGGAGGGGGCCGGCGGGGCCGGCCGCCCCCTCCCCCGCACTCCCTTCCCTCCCGCCGCCCGCCTCCAGCGGTCCCGGCCCCCTCCCCCCGGCCCCCGGCGGGAAGGGGCGGCGGGGGGCCGCGGGGCAGCCTCACCCCCGCGGCGGGGAGCCAACTTGTGGCGCCCGGCGCCGGCCGCCTCGGCGGCGGGGAGAGAGCGGAGCCGGGGGCGGCGGGAGCGGGGCGGCGGGAGCGGGGGCGCGGGGCGGCGGCCCGGGGGCGGCGGGGCGGCCCGGCGGGCGGCGGAGCCCCGCGGGGGAGGCCGGGGCCGCGCCGCCGCCCGCGGGCTGGGGGTCCGGCGGGGAGGGGAGGGCTGGCGGGCGGGCGGGGGGCGCCGCCGCCGCCGGAGGGAGCCGCCCGGGGAAGGGGCGAGAGCCGGAGCGAGCGGCGGGGGAGAGCGGGCGCTGCCGCCCGCCCCGCCGCCGTCCCGGGGCGAGGGGAAGCGGCGTCCGAGCCAGGTTTCGGTTTTGTGGCGTCGGTGGCGGCGAAGCCCGCCCGGGCTCCGCTGGAGCCATTTTATGTTGCTTTATAAGAAGGAGACGATGGTTGAAAAGCACTTGTCCCAGCCCGGCCGGATCGGCTAAGCCGGGCGAAGGCCCTCAACTTCTCTCCGGCGAGCGAGGCAGTATTTATTTTAAAAAGAGAGAGAGAGAGAAAAAAAAAACCAACCCTTTCCCTCCCTGTTCCCTTCTCGCGCTTTCTGCACCTTGGCGGGTGGCTCGCTGCTGCACTTGTACTCACAGAGGTTTGCAACAAGCAGTCACACAAGCCTGCGCAGCCACCGAGCCCCCCCGGCCTCCGCTCTCCTCTCCGCTCCTCTCCCCCTTGCGCGCCCCCCGGCCGCGACCCCCGCCCCGAAGCGCTGGAGGAGACAAACCCGGCGTCCCGGCGGCCTCGCGGCGGGCTCGGCCCCCTTGTTTGTGGCTCTCAGATCCATCATGGCTTCCCCCTGCCTTTCTGCCTCCCTGCTCCTTGTGTTCCTCCTCCCTGTGGCTGCCCTGTTTATATAGAGCTATTGCCGCTCTCTAATATAGACTCTGCTAGGATGGGAAGGTGCTTTCCAGCCCCACGTCACCGCCTCTCCATTTAAACACCACATCAGCCTTTAAATAGGGAGCGAGCCGCGGAGCGCGGGCTGGGAGGTGCATGCGTCCGCGGCGGAGGCTGGGAGACGGGTGGCTTGTCCCTCGGATCCCGACCGGGCTTTCGCCGGGTTTCCCTTCCCTCCGCGCCGCCCGTCCCCGTCGCCGCCGGCCTGCGGAGCGGTGGTGCTTTCTGGCGGGGGCGGGGGGTGTCTCCCAGCCCGTGTAAATGGACTTTCCCTTGCTTTTACGCATTGCACAAAGGCAGTTTGCATCCTCTCCTGCGTTTGAAAGTGTTTGCCGTTTTTCTTTTTCTTTTTTTTTGGTTCTGTTTTTTTCTGTCCCTAGCATACAGCTGGCACACGTTCCTGTGCTCTCGTAAGCTCTTCGAAGTGGTTTTTCTGCTGGGTGGGGAAGGTATAGAGTTTATACGGTTCTTATCCAGTACATCGAGGAGAGATGTGGTACTTATTTTATAGCACTTTGCCAAGGTCTGACCACAGCTGTCACCCTAAAAGTAATGTTTAATATTGAAGTTTTGTCTATGGGTCATGGGCCACAGATACTACTCAATGATTTCTGTGCATATCTGGTGACTAAAGTGTACAAATATTTTATTACAGTCCAGGCAGAACAAAGGTTTTAGAATTTTCACTAATATTTGGTTTAATTATAATATTTGGTATACTGCAAAGCAGTATACAAAAGGAAATGCAAAGCATTCTAGTTTTCCTTTCCAAATTGGAAATTTCACAGACCTGTCTGTGAGTTAGGGTCATGCAATTGCAAAGTAGCATCGTTGCTTTGATATTTTGTCAGGTTTTGTATCAGAACATTTTAGGAAAGTAGTCTGCCATTACATGCAGGGCAGTTACTCAGTAGGATGCGTATTGAATGTGTGTGATTGGAATCCGTTAGTTTTCCTTCTGTGTATAAACTTGTGGCTTTAGTTTTTGATTGCAAGAAAAGAATCTATTTCTGTATAGTAAATTAGAGGTTTTGCTTCTCTTTTTTGACCAAGTTAGTACCGAATAGCAAAATATATATATATTGAATAATCTCCAGAGTACTTGTAAATATCTTTGATTCAATAATTTACTAAGACTTGCTTTCTCTCGGCTGTATTTCTGTACTGGCATAACTTCTGTAAAGTTCTCTTGGAAGGTGTCTGTGTTTGAACATTGTGTTTGGAATAGCAAAAGCCAAGCTTAAAATGGGCCTGCTTCAAATAGGTATGCCTTAGGCTAATTTTCAATTAAGTAGTAAAACCTTTCAATAGTGCATGGTCAACTTTGGCACATTCAGGTCACATGCAATAGCTTACCCTAGGCTTGCCAGAGATGAATAGGAACATTTTGAAATACTGCAACCAGGTGATAACTTTAGGAAGCTAGACTTTGAGCCCGACGTGTCAATAGTATCACATCAGCATCCGATCACATCTGGATTGATAGAAATCTGTTCTTCCTAATAAAGGACGAATATAAGATGTTAACAGTTATATGCAGTATAAGATTTTGTAGGTGACAAAGGTAATTTGTTTGTAAAAGTCCACAACAACATAAAAAAGCTCAAATTTTAATGCTTACAATGTAGATTATATGTGTGACTTGTTATGCACATTGTTGATGTAATTGTGACTAAAACTAATTACCTTTACAGTGTGTTCTTCTAGCTGTCATATAGCTAGCTTCCAGCTGTAACTACACAGAAAAGAGAAAGGTTAACAACATTTCGGGGATAACTGCAGAAGCAACCAGGAACAAACTGCTGTCAAGTGCACAAAGCGTGCCGTGGTATATCTCTCCATAATGTGTTGGTTATTGGAAACCCAAACTGCTGAAATCCCAAATGTTGTAACAATAATTACAGAGATGCAGTTTTTGTACCCTTGAAACTGAAGGAATGTAGGAAGCGTAAGCCCCCAAACACATGTGGCATTTCTTAAAATAGCTTGCTGGTTGCTCCTCGGATTTGGAGTGTGTGTGCGTGTGTAGCAGTCTCACCATACTCGGAGTTTTCTTTACAAGATGTACACAGAAAGTGAAATATAATAGTTTCCTTATGTCCCCGGAGGGGGAAGTACTAGATTTCAGATCTTTTCTATGTGTTTGTGGTTGTATCTAATAAATCAGGAATTTTAATTGTTGTCTTTAATCTATAGTAAATGTTTGGGATAGTGTTTATTGAAGAGTGATTTGAGTATTTTGCTCTTAAAAGAGCTTGAAGTTTACAGCAATGTACTCTTTATGAGGGAGGCACTTTAATATAAACCAGATGAAAGCATGATTATTTTAATAGCAATCTTTAAAGTTTCCATTATGTTCATTGCTTTCTCTGACTGAATGCGGAAATTTATTGGAAAGCTTAACTCACCTGCTATCCCATCTTTAGACTTGTTCAGTAATTGTATTCCCATGTTTATTTTTTGAGTCAGCAGTGTATGAAAATAATTTTGTCATTCAACTCCAGAGTCTTAGGTGGTTTGTATAAACAGCTTGAGCATCATATAAATAATGCTTAAAGCCAACGCTTATTGTATATCTAAAACAATACAGTGTGCTTCCTTTTAAAGACCGGGCTTAGGGTTGTTCTGTAATTTTACTGGATTTGCCTCTGTTGAGGTAGGAAAAGAGCGTTCTGTGATATTCTTCAGAATTCCACTATGGATGGCTTTTGAAGGCATTGCTGCTCCCTCTGGAAGGCATTGCATCTGCCAGGGCTGGATGTTCAGTAGGAGTGTACACAAGAGAACGTTTTCAACCGGACAGGGTTTTTCTGAGTATTACATAAACATGTATAGGTAAAAACAGACAGACACTGTTCCATTTTAAGCGTGCAGACGCTTTCTTCTCTGTTCCCTTCCTTCTAATCATACAGCCGCTAATGTATCATATATTGTGATACTGGGTGATTAGAACAGCGTCCAAAAATTCTGACCCATCTTTATATCCAGCACACTGTGTGGGTCACGCAGAGAGATACATGCACGTACAAACTGCTTGTGGGTTCGTTAACCTGCGTTGCACTAGGCTCTCTGCGCCCCTGTGGTGCTGTTGTCTTCTGGGGGGCTTAGCCGCTTGCTTGGGCTGTCGGAAGTTGTGCAGAAGGACGCTGTATCAATGGCAGAGTGAACATCTATGCTCTTAACCTGCCTTTCTGCTCTCTTGCTAAACTAATGCTGGACACCAGAAACCAGTATCCTCCTCTTTGAATTTGTTTTTTCCCTCGCTACACAGGTAAAAAAGGAAACATTCCCAAGCAGTCTGTTGGGCTGTAAGGGTCAGTTTGTTGTATCTGAATGTTGATATTTTTTCCTAGGGCTTTAAAGACTGAGGAGGCTTTGTGAATAAACCTTACAAAAATACCTGACTGTGGAGATAGGAGGAGGTAACTGCTGGTGGAAATTATTAGGGCCCGTTTGTGTAAAATCTGTTTTACTAGAAAAGTGGACCTAATAGATGATTTAAGGAGAGGAGGATTTAAGGAGAAAATGCAATCTCCATCCTGCAGGAATTTTGATTGTAACAGGTAGTTCTCTTGACTTAAGTAAAGTAACTCACATGCCTGAGGTTAAGCATGTTTATTTGCAGAATGTGGTTTTGGCATTAAGAAACAGATGCTTTTAATACAATAAGGAACAATATTTGGAATAGGTTAAGTAGCATTTCTGTGCTAGTTGGATCATATAAGCTTTATGCAATTTGTTTAATTATAGAAATAATAGGACTTAATGTTATTAAGTAGAATGTCTTTTTGCATCTGCTATGAATTAAATCTAAGTGGAAAAATAATCCTGTTAATGATGCTTGCTATTTCTAAGTTACTCACTACGCAGATTTAAAATACTAGCGCTCAAGAGTAGTGTGGCTTAGAAAGTCTGTTTCAAATGTCTCTATAAGCACAATTAATGCTGTACTTGAAGCCTGGATAACGTGAGCATGCAATATTGTTTTGAAAGAAAAAAATCTGCAAGTAGTCTGGTATGTTTTGTTTATTTTGGAGAAGTTAAGTTTTCGACATAGGTGCTGTAAACATAGTTTTCAAGGACAGCAAACTTACCCTGTTACTTGAGGCCAGAAATTTTTTTGGAGACAAGTAACAAAAGGATGAATTCTAACGTTTCAGCTACGTGATTTGCAGCAGCATGTTTGAAAGCTGAAAAGTGGCAAACTGACAAAATGTAAAATGTAGCAAAAAATAAGGTGCTGATAGTATTGATGTGTGGTCAATAACACAGAGTAGTATGTTGCTTTTTGTTGGGGTTTTTTTGCTTTTCTTTTTTTTTCTTCCTTTCCCCCCTTTTGTTTTTGTTGGTTGGTTGTTTTTTTGGTAAGAAAAATCACTTGAGCATGCCCCAATGCAGAGTTTGTTTTAAACACTAAGGACATAATGCACTAAGCAGCTATCAGACTGCTTAGTTCTTAGTTCCAGGCTTCCGAATAGGTTCTTTTCTCCCCTTGTAATATCAGTGCATTTCTTTAAGTTTCTTTTTGTTTGGTTGGTTTGGTTTTTTGTTTTTTTTAAACATTTAAAAGCAAAGATACTCAACTTCTTTTTGTGCTTATTGGCCAATTGGCTTTTTCCTGGACTGGTAAATCATGTGCTACTATTCCCCCTCCGTATTCCATAACATAGGCATAACAATGCCGTAACATGTGTGCAATATAATCTTTAGCATATCTGTAACAAATTCAACACTTCTGGGATGCATTAAGCAACTGCGTATACATAAAATAGATGTTTCAAGTGTGTGCAGTAAATTTGTGTAGTTCCCACACTGCTGTACTAACTGCATGTGCTTGGTGCAGGTTTTCTGCGTGTGTATTGGCGGCACAGCTCTCCTGGGGTGCCAAACCCACTGCACAAGTACAGAATGATTGTTTTGCATATATACAACATATCTGATGTGTGTGGCATAATTTGGGATTTATTGCTTAAGGAATTTATGGAACGGGGTAGAGGAAGATGTCAGCTTACAGAAAGTTGTAGCTACTTTCAGATCGGTTTAAAAGTGGTCTACCCCCAGCCCAAGGAACAGCCTTGGTCAGTGTCCTGGTTTCAGCTGGGACAGAGTTAATTTTCTTCCTACTAGCTAATACAGTGCCGTGTTTTGGATTTAGTATGAGAATAATGTTGATAACACAGGGATGTTTTTAGTTGTTGCTAAGTAGTGCTTATACTAAATCAAGGACTTTTCAGCTTCCCATGGTCTGCCAGGTGCACAAGAAGCTGGGAGGGAGCATAGCCAGAACAGCTGACCCCAACTGGCCAAAGGGCTATTCCATACCATATGGCGTCATGCTCAGCATAGAAACTGGGGGGAGTTGGCCAGGGGGCAGCGATTGCTGCTTGGGGATGGGCTGGGCGTTGGTTGGTGGGTGGTGAACGGTTGCATCACTTGTTTTTCCTGGGTTTTGTTCCTCTCTCTCTCTTTTGTTGTTTTCCTTTTCATTACCATTTATTACTATTATTATTTTATTTTATTTCAAGTATTAAACTGTTCTTATCTCAACCCAGGAGTTTTCTCACTTTTACTCTTCTGATTCTCTCCCCCATCCCACCGGGGGGAGTGAGTGAGCAGCTGTGTGGGGCTTAGTTGCCAACTGGGGTTAAACCACGACAGTCAGTGAAGTATATATGGGTCACAGGCTGCAGATTAGATCAACACTTATTTAGAGCTTGTAGTGCCACCTTGCAATTAGATAGCACAGATATTTAAACCCAACCAAAATACTGTTGAGGTTCACACGTATGTAGAAAGGTCCGAGCTGTACTGTTTAAAAGGTACAGCATGTGCATCGTACAATTATCCTGTGGTCCTGTGAATTCAATTTTGTGCTTTAATTGATACCTTAAGTATTTATTTTCTCTTTTAAAAATTGTACCTGCATTTTAAAATTCACAAAATGGTTGAGGTTGGAAGGGACCTCTGGAGGTCATCTTGCAGCCCCCCTGGCTTGCAGGGCTGCCTACAGCCAGTTGCCCAGGGCCATGTCCAGATGGCTTTTGAGTATCTCCAGGGGTGGAGACTCCACAACTTCTTTTGGCAACCTAAAGTGAATTGACAATTCACTTTATCATTGACAGTTTAGGCATGAAATCAGTGTAATAGAATAATAATGTATTTGTAATATTTCCCCCTGAAAAATCTCTAATGTAAAAACATAAGTACTGATTGAAAACAGAAGTCTGTCTAGCCTAATACCCTGTCTTCAATAGTTTCTGTAAACAGATGTGTAAGGAAGAACAGGACATTCACATGAATGCTTCCAGTTTTCTGAGCCTTCAGCGTTTTTCAGCTTGAGATCATTCTAAGCCATATTTGTTTCCTGTTGAACTAGCAAGCAGTAACAAGTGTCTTTTCTCTGTATTTATCTAATATACTTTTGAACTTTTAATGTTCTTTGACATTAATATTTTGCATACATGCAAATATTTTTGCATATTTGGTATGTACATTGGCAAGCAGGAAACAAATTTACTGAATGGAAAACAATCTCCTTTTCTCTGTTTTGAATTACACTCCTCATGACTTGAAAACTCTTGTACCATAGTTATGTCACAAAAGAGAGCGAAGGGTCCCTTCCCTTTTCACCTTGTTTGAGCTCCTCTTGCTTTTTTTTACCTCCATGGATATTTTAGTCACTCAGAAACATGCAGTGTATTCTGTAATGCAGTTTTCAGAGGTTTTTTGTGGAGAGAAGTCTTATTTTAACGTTAAAGTGATACATTTATTTCAAAACAATGCTGACTAGTTACGTTTTTTTTTTAAAGCCTAAATTGTACAGGTCTGTAATTGAAGATGTCATCAATGATGTCAGAGAAGTTTTTCTGGATGAAGGAGTGGATGAACAAGTTCTTATGGAACTCAAAACAGTAAGTTGCAACTTAAAAGTTTTTTTTTTTTTTAATAGACGAATACAGCAATTGATTTTCGGATCTGCTTACTGTTGTACACAGTAAAAATACTAATTTTTAGTTAGCTAAGCATTGTATTAATCTGCATATCTGTAGTCCCATATCATTTGAATTACACTGCTGTATAGAGAGATCTGCTCACCTTGTTTACTTTCCCTAATCTGGCATGTCAAACTTGACATAAACTAACAGCAGGCATTCGAATTCGGAGTGTTATTTCAGTTCCTGAAATGTTATATCTTTAAAAAAGAAAGGGGAGAATATGTTTATTTTAGAGGGAGGCAATTCTTAAGGTTTCTCTGCAGGAAGAATAAAACGCCTGCTCTGCTTGATGTTTTTTTCTTTCTGAAGAAGAGGAGTTGCATTATCTGATGCACTGTCATACTTTTGCATGTATGGTTTGTGGTTTGCAGGAGCATTGTTTTTAGGAGGTGGTACGTAATAAATTGCACTTTTCTGAAGCTCTCAGATTCAGAATTGTTTTACATACAGTGGGTTTGAACTGTTACCAAGGGTCCAAAAGAAAGGCAGGATGTTGACCTGAGCTCTAATGGGTCTCCTATGGCTTTCTTCAAATTCTTCCTGGGTAAAAGAAGCCCTTCAAAAAGGAAGAGAAAAGTGTAAAAAAAAAAAAAAAAAAAAAAAAAAAGGGTGGGGGGAGAAGAAATAAAGTAAAAGCAAACTGGGAAAGTAGGTGCCTGCTTATCTCAGCTGTTGAATAAGGACTTCTTCAGAAAGTCGGGCATCCTGCACTCTCAGTATTTTTGAAGTATTAAAAAATGGATGGAGTGGGAAAGAAATTTTGAATTTGGCTAGACAGAAACAGGTGAAGACTTTTTTCTGTGAAACCATGACCTGACTTGGTGGAAATGGAGTGAGCACTAAGAAAAGCACCTGGGTGTTTGTGTCACAGACATGGTCTGCAAATGATGTCAGAAAAGATTGAATGAGGAAAGAGACAAGAAGGAAAACGAAATATTGAAGAGGAAGGCTTAGGGAGCCCTAAGCAGGATTTGAAATCAGGAGTCCTGGGTGCCTGTAGTCTTTTTGACTCTGATGTATTATGAATACTTCCGTTGCTGTCTCTTTGCAAGAGCTGCTTTTTCTGCATCTGTGGCTTTTCATGGGAGACACGTCAGCTGACATCAAGAACTGAAGGGCTGGAGAAGCTGAATTTGATATTGTGGTAGAAACTGTGTAAATGCTTGTACAGAGGCATTATCTTCGGTATACTGGTAGTTTCTGTTGAAGTGTGTTGCAAGGCAGTAGTCTTCAAGCAGCTTCTATTGAGGAGTGCCAAGAAGAAATGGCTTGAGGAAAGCTGTAATAAAGAATTATTTTTGTGATTAAAGAGGTAAGAAAGAAAGAAGGTAGAGAAGTGAAAACTTGAAGACTAATTTAAAGTTACTGGTTTATCTCTATTCGTGCTTCTATTAGGGTTGTTATGAATCTTCCACACTTGGAAGAAAGAAAGAATGTTAAAGCTTAAGCTTGGACAGGTAATTCTTAAGGGATATTTAGTTCCTCTTCTTAAAACATTACTTCTGTGGAGTTACCTCTTCAGTTTGTATTTGCCTAAGGGCTTTTTGGCTAAGTAGATGGCACAAAATAAACAGTGAAAACAAATTCGATTTTGGAGTACTGTCTTCATATTGTTACAAATCCTGTTGAGTAAAGACTGTACACAGAGATTTCTCTTTCCTTTTCCAAACTAGCTGTGGGAAAACAAGCTGATGCAGTCCAAGGCTGTAGATGGCTTCCATTCAGAAGAGCAGCAGCTTTTGTTGCAGGTGCAACAGCAGCAACAGCAGCAGCAGCAACAGCAGCATCATCACCACCACCATCACACACAACCTCAGCCGCAGCAGACTGTGCAGCAGCAGTCACAGCCACAACAAGTCCTTATTCCAGCGTCTCAGCAAGGTCAGACTTACTCTCTAATCTCTCTGGCAGAAGACTCAAGTTAGACCAACTCTTTAGCATATTCTAAATCTAGGGCAAGATGTTTATCTGATGGATAACTTTGTGTCTTTATGTTAAACTTTGTCTCTTCTTGCCTCTATTTAATGATTCAAGAGAGCTGTCTTGGTAAAAATATCTTGGTGTTTGTGTTAGTCATATTCTTTAGAAGATTTTGGAAAAGCTGAATTCTTCTCTTGGTTTTCTACTACGTAACTTACGTTTTCAGAATACATGACTTTCAGATTCTCTCAAAAATCCATTAGCAGCTCTTTAGTTTCAAGCCAATATACATATGCAGTTGACAATTTAGTCATGAGGTAGTAATGTAATTAGGAGCAAACTAATTTAAAAAAATATATTATTGTTTAGCATAAGTGGATGCTAGGACATGAAAAATACTTGTGTAACAGTCTGAGTATCTGTAGGAGATGGTTTTTCATGTTAGAATAAGTTACAAGTGAAAAGCATAGTGGCTGGGTATTTTCGTGGTCTTAAATGATTGCACACTGTGTAGGTGTGGATATTCATGGTGTATTTTAGCTAGCCATAACAGTATTCTTTCTTGTAATTATTGTCTTGTGTATTCTCCATTAATAATTTAAGGAAAACATTTTCACCAATTACAATTTCATTTGAAAACTAAGATAAATGCTACTGGATTTTATTGCATATATGCTGTGTAAACAAATCTGCCACCTGTGAAATGCCTGAGTTGAGCTTTCAGTGTGCTATTAAAATTGTGGCATAAAATATTTATCTGTGGTAGTCAGGCACAGACTTTAGTCTCTTTACCAGATTTCATGGATCAGAACCTATTTTGTCATATGCACAAAAGATAGCTATGAGTTGATTCATTCGTGGAGGCTAAATGAAATTAGGATATCAAATAACTTTAATCACAGACATGCAGTTTTATGAATTATTTGACTTCCCAGTTCCATGGGGGAGATGGTGTAGTAATTCCTTGCACGACCTGGTGCAGTCCCAGAGAGAGACGAGGGCAATTGGCATGGTGATTCCTGCTGTCCTGTGTGTGGTCCTGGCACAGGGTCATGAGATTTCCTTGGGCTCTTTTGCCTTCCCTGGGTTCCCTGAAAGTTGGAGACATGGCCTCAGATCTTGGTGCAAGGTTATGAGGCTTCCCTCCCCAGAATCTTTTCCAGAAACTCTAAGTTATCCCCAGAATTCTTAAGTGTCCTTGGTTATAGGATTGGATGGAGAATACCTTGTCGATGATTAGTTTGTTCCAATTGCTCTGTCACTTTCCAATTTACTGTCACTGATACTAGCACTGGCAACCTGCTTGTTCCATAGACTTGGTCACTTTTGCACTTCTAGATGATCAACAGGTTGTTTGCAGTTTAGCTATCTATTTCCTTTAGCATACCAAAGCTATTTTGTTGTTTGGAACAGGTGGTTGATCATATTTCATCTGCTTCTGCTATATTTTCTGATAGTGAAGATCATGAGCTTACACTAACAGCTATGCTAACTAGACCTAACTCAAGCTAACTGCTGCCTCCTCTTAACATGCTCTTTGTCTTGCAACAATCCTTGCTTAAGTCTGTTTTAAGACTTAACCACTGTCAATTGATGGTTTTGGAGAACTCTGATACTGGACATCAGCAAGTTTATCAACATTTCACTAATACCTTTAATTCCAGACATGTATTTTAAAATCTTGCTTTACCGTGGGTCAGAATAGGTAACTGAAGCCCTTGAAATAATATCTGTAAAGCCAAAATAGCCATATTGCCTCTCAGAGCTGCGGTTGTATATTGTCTTGAGAGTAAAACTTAATAAGATCAGAGACTGCTCAGTAGCTGTTACTGTTACGAAGCTCATCTGATGTTTGGGTGATGTATTTTCTAAGTTATTCTGGCTTGGATGTTATTTTGGGCAGACTGTAGTTTTCATGAAATGCTATTTTTTTGTTTTTTAGCACCTCAGCAGCAGGTTATCGTGCCAGATTCCAAGCTGATACCGCACATGAATGCGTCGGGCATGGTAAGAGAAGTGGAAGTTTATATATGCATATACTGTCATTATGTAAGTTGTTTTGATTAAACACAAACCTGGTATCAGTCATCAGATGCTTGAAAGTAATTTAGGACACGCTGGTAAAGCTGTCTGCCATCTTTCTGAGTTTTGCTGCTGCACTGACAATCTAGGAACAGTAATCCAGGACTTCAGTTTTGATAACAAATCTAGGACTTGCCTTGATCCTCTCTTCAAATGTGTTTAAAACTTCTTTTTTAAACCAGAAGTTGGAGTACTGTTGGTATGAATCTGCATGATGATGTGTTCAGCATGTACCAACACAGCACTATTAACTGATGCAAGCATACTGTATTTGCTAGATGCAGGGAAAAGCATTAACTACTCTGAAACTTAAGCTTATATCAAATGAGAGATTATTTAGCAATTCACATCGATCTTTTCTGGTCACATTAATTTGATTCACTGATTTTGTGATAGCATATAAAACTGAGTGATCATTTACCCTTTTCTTGCAGTTTTTATGTCTAGAGGTTAATTTTGGTTATCTTATCTTGCTTTAAATGCCCTGGCTTAATTAAAAAAAAAAAAAGGCTTGCAAAGCGCTGAAAGCAACAGTTAATACAAGTTAAATATGTGTATTAAGACCAGAATTCATTACATTCTTACCACTTTTATGGTTAAAGCACATGAAGTTTCATGATTAGTCAAAGCTGCAGCAGCTTGCTTAGCCTTCGCTTCTCCATTATTTGTGGACCTTACTATAGAAAAGAACCTGAACTTTGTTACTCAAATAGCGTGATTTACCCAGAGGCTGAGAGCACATTAACATCTGCCTTTTTCTTACATGTTTTACAACCATTTCAATGTAACTTGTAACTTCCTAAGTCTAACAGTTAAACATTGTTTTCTATCTCATTCAGTTAGATCTTGTCGATTGGTATTGCAAAAATGAGTATGCCATGCTTTTAAAAGTCTGCTGCCATTAAAATGTGGGTGAATTGTATACCACAATATACAGTTCAGTATATAGTTACAGAACTGATTTGGAATTAGCATGTGTGTTTATTAGAAACATTTAAGTTGGTATTGAAGAATGGATCTGACAGACCATGAATATTTTGGAAGGCAGAGAGTAGTGAGAGTTTATTCATTTGCCTTTGTCTGGGATGTGAGGGTGCAGACAAGCACTTTTCAGTTTTGCTTGGTGATCTCTAATTTTGGCAGTTGTAACTACTATATTGACCAGCCAATACGGGGAGATCATATTTCTTATAAACAGGAAGTATGCACTCTACCCAGTAATAAAGTTTAAATCCTTTCAGAAGCAAAGACTAATCGGCCATGGTTCCTTTATAGTGGGGAAAGGAGGCTTTTCCATAGGGAGCTGAAGTTAGGTCCTGGAAATGGAAAGGCCTCTGGAGAAGTCCATCTCCCTTTGCGAGTTAAGGACTTAATGCAGATTTTTGTGTTTGGAGCTCCCATAATTGTGTTGGAATTCAGTTTCCTTGTAAGTTCCAATCATTACCCATTGAAAGTCTTCAGCTTTCTCTTCTAACCAGCTGTCTTGAGATAAAAAAAGCATTCTGTGAACAGTCAGTACACTGTATGTGTATATTGACTCAAAAGAGCTGTGTTATGCAGGACTTGAAATGCAAATCATTTACAGAATGAAGAAAAGTGCAAACCTGATTACTACTCCTTGTGAAAACAAGACAGTCAAACACAATCATTGCTTTAGTACCTTATGTTTCTTCAGATTTGTAGGCCCATAGTGAAAAAGTGTAAGTAAACGTGCCACATGAGCAATGCAGTGTTGTACCTCTATTAGTAGGTCAGCAGAGAAGGCAGAGGAGAAAAAAAAAAAAATCTGCTGAGCTTGCAGATAAACCAAGAAACCATGTGGAGCTGGGTTACGGTGTGATGCTTAGTGATTGCTGCTTCAGTCTTCTTCCTATTAAGGAAGAAGGAAAATAATTTTTATATGTAGTATAATGTACGGTTGATCAATGCCTGCATTTCAGTAGCTGCAGAAACTTCTGATCAAACATTGTAAACAGCAATAAAAAGGTACGTATTTTCAGGCAGTATGTTGTGAGATGAAACACTGGCAATAATGTCTGTGGTTAAAAAGCTTTTCTTGTATTTCAGAGTGCTGCAGCCACTGCAGCTACGTTGGCTCTCCCTGCTGGTGTTACTCCTGTTCAGCAGATACTTACAAATTCAGGTAACTGTCTTAACATTGAGATTCAACAATGGTTTTACTCCCTGCTATATACTGTTAAAAAGCAGAACCTGGGAATCCACCCTTACAAGGTAGTGCAGTCTCTTCACTAGACTCCTGGACTGTTGCTCACTGTCTTACTAGTCTTACAAACCTGGTGGTTCTGACCTAACAGTGGTGTGGGTTAGAGTCTGCGCAAATTTTCCCCACTTTTTAGAGAAGTGCATGAACCAAGAAGACAAGCATTGCTATCTCTCCCCTTTGCGTATTTCTGAGCTTTGTGATGCATGATCTGAACACAGATACTAGGCTGCTTATAAAAGAGCAGAATCATTTCATCTGTGATTTCGGATGAGGAATGTCTTAAGGTTTGTTGTGCCTGCTAAGCACACACAGTGGAATTTCTAATTTTGCTGGCAATGCTAATTTTATTTTAGATTTATCATTTTTAAATACTGTCATGCTGTACATTGATAATATAATTAAATGTTGCTTTTATGAACAGCATATCTGATGCTTCATGTACTTTTGTATTACGCTGATTTTGTAAGCTTGATTGTAGATCTGTTCTGCGTGGTGAGTAAAGGAAGATCTGAGAAAGCTCATTTTCTAGAATCAGTTCCTGCTTTTGCCAGAGTAATTCATCTAGTCTGCTCAGAATCACCTGGGACTTAATCTTCCTGCTTTAAACATGTGAATCTTTAATGGATATGTAGTTGAAATAAAATTTAAATGTATAGCTGTTCTAGAAATGCAAATCTTTTCAATTTTTAAGGAAGCACGTATGTTTGTCATAGCATAGAATAATCTGTGGCTCACATTTGTTACTTTTGTTATGGTCATAATTTTTTTTCTTCAGTTACAAATATTTATAGTATGTTTTCTTAAACAAGTGGCTAGGGTAGTCCTTTCTTTCAGATACACTTAGTTATTTTAGTAAATAGGGCTTTGCATTTTGCTGTGGAGAGAGAACAGGAAATAAAATCAGTCTTTGAGGGAAATGTATGAAGTTCAGGATTATCTAATTTAATTTATTCTCCTCCATTTTTCTGATTAGAAATGTGAAAAGCTAATGTTGGAATATATCTCAGCTCTTGCTTTTTGGAGTTGGAGGCCATCTCCAAAGGTGTGGGAGTGTTAGACGTATTTTGTGAAGTAAGGAAAGGTATAAAATGATAAAGCTATAGGATAGTAAAAGAAAATCGAGTACAGGTATTATGGGAACAGAAAGGAGAGGTGGATAATAAGTGTAAGGATAGATTTTTTCAAAGAGGCAACTGCGTGATAATATTGCAAAGAAAGTTATGCATAGAGGAATTTCTTGTAATGTGGTAATTGGAGGGAAAAAATCTGAGGAAAGGACATCACCTAACAGGACCCTGGAAATACCACAGTGTTAGCAGTGGATAGAATTTTTGTGGTGTGAATACCAGTATTCCTGTTTTGGTATATGTTCATTTCTCTTTCTATCTGTAACATCTGTCTTTTGAAACATGAGGTATGTTCATAAGTGGGAGCTAATATTTAAAATACTGTGCTGAGTTAAAGGATTAGACTTTGGCTTACATATGTAAATTTATTTTTGGATTGCAAACCTCACAATTGTATTTAGACGGTAAACAACCCTATTAGTTCTTTGTTTCTGACACAGCTGCTATAGCATAGTATCTTTTCACTGGTGAAAGTGGAACGTAAATGCTCTCCTTTAATTGTCATTGAGGTTCTTGCAGGAAACAAGCTTCTAAACTAAGATGATTTTAGAAGTGAATTTCTACATTTGATTAATTTGATATTTATTTTATTACAGGCCAGATCCTTCAAGTAGTTAGAACTGCAAATGGAGCTCAGTATATCATTCAACCACAGCAATCAGTTGTTCTACAGCAGCAGGTCATACCGCAAATGCAGCCTGGTGGTGTACAAGCACCTGTTATACAGCAGGTAAAGAAAAATTTTTGAACAGGTACTCTTGAAAGAAAAAAAAATTATGATAATTACTAAAGAGGCTGACATTTTTGTGAGCAAATTGAAATAGAACATAAAGTCAGAAATGGTATATTTTAAAAAAAAATTTGTGTTAAGAAGTGTGTTTTTAAAAAATGAACAATTTTGAAATATCATTTTCAGTGTCACTTTTATTCTTGCCAAATTGTGACTGGGTGCAGTTTAAAATTTCTTTTGTGTGTCCCCTGATGGCAATTATATTATGTGCGTAATCCTAGTCTGTATCCTTTTAAAAATGTGTTTATCAGTTAAAATGATTCTATGTCACATAACATATAGAAGAAAATACCTAAAACAATCACACACATCCCCCTTGGTTACTTTAGTAGTGAATGTAGTATGTTTCATGAGTATTTTTGTTCAGCTACAAGGTCAACTGCATGTCCAGACTGTGTAAGCATTGAATTTAGTATTGTGTCATGGTTCTGCAGTTTAAGTACGAGTAACAATTTGTAGAGAGTTCAAAGTTAAATGTTTTATAGAGAAGCTTTAAAGATAATCTTTTACTTGAATTTAAAGATTTCCTCTGCTGTGCTTGGAACTCAGGTGTGGTAGTAGTGCTAGCATTTTAGAATGCAAAGATAGTAGATTTTGTTAGATTTAGCAATGCAAAGTGCAGAAAACGAACATTGAATAGTGAAAGAAGGTATGTTACTGAAGACATATACTGAAGGTATGTTAAATTATGTATGTGATATAGGTGGAAAATTTGTAACTCTTGTTATCTAATTAGTGCAAGTCAGATTGGTATGCTTTAATTGTTTTCTGTGAGTAAGTGATGTGGTAGTCTATGTTAGCAGCCACAGTACTTGCAATGATATTCCATCAGGTTTTGGCTCCTATCCCTGGAGGGATTTCCCAGCAGACAGGAGTGATTATTCAGCCTCAGCAGATCCTGTTTACAGGAAATAAAACACAAGTCATACCTACAACAGTGGCTGCCCCTACACCTGCTCAAGCACAGATTCCTGCAGCTGGTCAGCAGCAACCACAACAACAACAGGCACAACCACAAGCACCACTTGTTCTCCAAGTTGATGGAGCAGGGGACACATCGTCTGAAGAAGAAGAAGATGAGGAAGAAGACTATGATGATGATGAAGAGGAAGACAAAGAAAAAGATGGGGGTGAAGATGGCCAAGTTGAAGAGGTAAACTTAACATTATTTCAGAAGACTGGTGCATGCTTGTGTTTCATATTAATTTTTTTGCAATATTTGAAAGAAAACTATGCTTCAAATAATATTCTGTTCCAATAATTTTGAGAATATAACTCTTATCCTTGTACTTCAAGTTCTTTATTTCCCATATTGAAGTTGTGGAAACTGTGTGTATCAGCAAAGCACCTTGAAATGCAGCTGAGGAATGTGGGGGACACAGCAAAAACTGTTAATTGTCGTGAATGACCTTTTAAAGATTTCAGCAGTAATATTTCTGATGTTATGGAGAGGTCAGCCATGAAATTACAACACCTTCATATGCAAACAGAAATAGTCAACTCCACTTGGGACCGAGTGCATACAAAAGCAAGATGTTAGGAAGACTGACAAAAAGGAGAGCATATATTTAGTTCACTGAGGGGACCAATAGATGTGGTCTGACCTGTATCTCTCTGATACTGCGTTACTTTCTGTTACGCTAGAACAAGCCTGACAACTCAAATCTGATTATAAAGCACCTTCTAGAAGCACATCTAATTTAACAAAATCAGGAGAGAGGAGTGGGAGTGAATATTCTTTGTAACTTGTTGCATTCTTAAAAATATGTGCTTAATTTAGACTTTGAATTTGCGTTTCAGACTTGAGCCAGTGGTTCTTACTAAGTTTTGGTGTGTTGCACCAAAAAGCCCCACAAGAATAAGAAATTAAAAAGGGGGGGGGGGGGGGGGGAGAGAGATACTAATAAGCTAAAAGTACTGTTATTTCGGTCTCTGACAGGAAACTTGGTGCTCCCTAAATCTATCCGTAAAATGCATTTTGAACTGTCAGATCACTTCCACAGTTCTCTGCAGCCTTTCCAGTTTTTTTAAGATTCCATTTAAAATGCCAATATGAGGAGCATACGTAGCATTTCACTGTCTGTACCACCCTTGCGGTATATGCAGGTAAAACTTCTAACTTTTATCAAGGAGTTAAATCAGGTTTTCTGTAGTGCATCTACAGTGGTGTCTAACAGTATTTTTCTGTTACAACTTACAGGTTGGGTTCACATCACTTTTCCATTGTATTGATCAGCATTGATGCCAGTTTGAATGTTTTAATAGTTGCCTTATTAAGTGTAGGTCATCATGCTTAAATGTTAAGTGTTCTTTAATAGTGCCTTAATGCTAGCATTCTTGTGGAAATTTTTTTATATGCCAAGGCTTTATTACCAGCATGCCGGAGATCTGTTATTTTTGCTACCTTTATTCATCAGCAGTTACCTAATGAGTGGACCAGTTCCTTAAATCTTTTGAAGTCACTTAAATATAGGATTACTTTGGAAGGAGTTAGGACCTCTAGTACTCCTTTCACTTCTCTCACTAGCATCTCCCCTGTTCAGCTTATATATTCGGGAGTAGATGGGAAGATGAGGATTATACAGAAGACTTCAGAAAAGTTGTTTTGCATTTATTAGATGTTGTTTTAGCTTTTGAAATGTTTGTTATTTACATGAGATTAAAAAAACAACAAAATTTCTGCTGGAACAGAGTGTTAGCAGAAAGAGAAAGAAATGAAAGTAATTTTTAAGGGACATGAAAATACATTCTGGAAGGTCTGGAGAAGTTATTTTGTATGTATCTATGCAAGATCATCTTAAAGCATCTTTTTTGCCCTCCTGTAAAAACTTTCTGCATGTGTTGAGGTCTGTTTCTGTTTGTGGTACATCAAATGTGAGTAAGTCATGGAGTTTCTATTTTTAATGGCACATAGGGAGTGACGGGACTAATGTTGCCTTTCCACTGCTTAGATGCTTTAGAAGAATGAAAATCTGCATAATTATAAATTTTTTTGTAAAGGCAAATTGCAAGGACCAGAACATTTACAGTAAAGGAGCAAGAATGGTTGTGGTGACAAAAGGCTGCAGTGCCCAGAATCTGGCCTGGACACTGAAGTTCCAGACTAAAATTGGTAAGGACATCTTCTCAGGGTGGAGGGCAGGAAGGAAGCGTATGTACATCAGCCCTCTGCTGGAAAGCCTAATATTCCCCTCCTCAAATGCATTTTAGGTCCTGTAGTTCATAGACAAGACTGTAGCCTCATGTGAGTAATCAAAGTAATAGCTCTGATCTTACTAAACAGCATAACTTTTTGCACGTCTTTCTTTCAGGAGCCTCTTAACAGTGAAGATGATGTGAGTGATGAGGAAGGACAAGAACTGTTTGATACGGAAAATGTTGTTGTATGCCAGTATGATAAGGTAATCTCTGCAGAACAAAATCGGAGAATTCTGCTTTCTCTCTTGTTCTTCCTATCAAGTCATAATTTTAAAGTACTATCTTTGTGACTGTTAAGTACAGGTAGATCTGTCAAGATTATAATGTGAATGGTAATATAAGAATTAGCTATTGTTTGTTTTTAAAACAGATTTGTGTGACATGTTTGTACTAAACTAGGTAATGAGTAAAGCTTAGAAAAATTTGGCTGCATTGTCTTAATTATGTATTTTTGTGGCCTTTAACAAAAGGTCAGTCCTTTGGGCTCAGGAGAAGTGAACTATTATAAGTTTGTACATTTGCTGTGGCCATAGTGGAAGAAGTAATCATGATTTAGACTTGTGGGAAACTGTTCCTTGATCACTAAAAATATCTCTTCTTGATGATAGAATAATTATTGGAGGAGAAGGTTCTTTCTGTGCTATGCGTTCTTTACAGAAATGGCAATGTAGAATGCTTTTGCTTATTTTGCTTTAAGTTCTGCTGAACTGTCTTGCCCCTCTATAATGACTAATTTCTTGCATATTTGCTCTGGAATATGCAAGGATTCATCCATGTCTGGAATTGTTTTAAATGTGTCTAGAGGATATCAGACACCTTTTTACTGAGGTAGTACGCAGAAAGATTATTCAGTGTGGATTTTCTTTCTTTCCTACGCCAGATTAATTGGACTACGATGAATAAGGATCCTTTTTAAAGCAGAAAAAAGCTGTAAACTAAGCTTGTTGAATAAAAACTCCTACATTGCAAAGAATGGCTTGGTTAGAAAATCCTCAGTTGTGCCCAGACTCTGCTTAGACTTGTCATCAGATTCAACAGAGAAGTTAAGATAGAGGAAAGTGGTATCAGTATCTACATCCCAGCCATCTGTCTCCTCCAGACTGTAATACAAAACTGTTAGTTTCGAGACAGTTGGTGACGATAGTGAGGGACCTCAGAATAGCAGTCAGAAAAGCTTGTTGCTAAAGCTGAGCAACAGGAACTACTCTGAAATCCTCACCCTCTTAAAAGTTAAGAATGTGAACTCAGTAGGGAACAGTGTCTATTGTTAACCTCTAGGGCCACATGCTCTGAAAGGACTTCATCACTTATCAAACAACTGTTGTTCAGTTTGTCGCTATAAAATACACAGGATCAGTTCAGTTGTTCTGAGCTAAGTTCCCTCTTTCACAGTGTCCTGCATCAGCTGATGGTGGGTGCCTCTGGAACAATGAGACAAGGGCAAACAGGTAGCAATGCTCATGTAGAGCATTTTACCATCCTTCTGTGAACTGTCTCTTGAGTGAGAGATAGTGGCTTTGTATCAAATGGCCAGGAAAGGATTTTTTCCTTAATTTGTCAGAAATTAATTTGATTATTTTTTGAATCTTTGTAAACTTTGTCTTATGACAAGAAGTTTCATAAATGAATAATGTGATGTGTGGATGATTTCCCAGTTTTTAACCTATTAGTTTCATATGATACTTCCTAGTTCTTTATTTAGACGAGTGGTTCCTCTGCTTTCTTGGTGCCTTTTATGATATTGCAGACCATCATAACCCTCCTCAGTCATGTCTCTGAAATCAGAGCTACACTTTGCTTGGTTGTTACTCGTACAGCTGTCCAAACACTTGATTATTCTTGCTTTTATTCTCCAGATCTGTTTCATTCTTCTGTATCTTACTTGATACAGGTAGGTAAGGTTGAGGGAGGATCAGAGCCATTCATAACACAGGTGAACCTTCAATTTATTAAGTTGTGTAGCAGTGTTCTGCAATAGTTCGTGTGTGCTTTTGACCTGACTGAACTGAGAGCTTTCCATGAGAGCTGATGTTCTCATGGAAAAGTCTTAGAACATTGGGATCTCATTCCTGACTTGTAATTGTCAACTCATCATTTTTTTTTCATTTTTTCATTTTTCTCATTTTTTCATCATTTTTCATTCATTTTTTCAAACCCATCATTTTTTCTATCCGTGTAAGTTGGAATTGTTTTATCTATCGTTACTACCTTCATATGCATTGAATGCCACCATTGTTTTATTACACAGTGCGTTAGGGCAGTAACATCATTCTGCAGCTCTTCAGTAACTGTTCTTTTGTATCATCAGTGACTTTTTGTCATTTTCCAGATGATTTGTGAATTCTTAAACCATGCAGACTCCAGCCAGCACAAAACTTTTCTGGAATGATCTCATTTCACTGTAAAAACAGTGTTCTTACCTTTTTTCCCCATCTTTATTCAGTTATTTAGTCATCTGAGGACCTTCCTTCTTACTTCATGGCAGTGCACATGCTTCTGATGAGGGATTTTTGTTGAATGCCATTTGGAAGGGCAAGTAGAGTATATAAGCCAGACCTTTCCTTGTTCATTTATTTGCTGTTGCCACTGACTTTTCAGCTTAAAGTGAGCACAGACCAAACAATAGTACTAATAATAGATTGAGTGCTATGGTCATATCTATTCTGGTGCTACTCGACTGTTTATTTCTACAGCACTAGTAGTAGATGATAAGACTTCCCATCCTTGATGGAAACTGAAAAATTGCAATGGGATTTCCTTGTTTTTATGTCTTCTGTAAAATTTTCTTAACTTTTTTTAGATCGCCTAGTTACATTTTTATGTTTTATCTGCAAAAATTTATGATAATCTTTTCTGGTTTGGGCAGCATTTCAGTTTTCTGAAAGATCTTTTTTTTTCTTTGAATATCTTGTTGTCCTGCTGCTTAATTGTACTGGTGGTCTTCGCTCTTTCTGATGCCTGTTTTGATAGGTGGCAGGTATTTATCTGCTCTATGCTTACAGTATGTGGGGGGGGGGGGGTTGGTGGTTTTTTTATTTATTTATTTTTGTGTGTGTTGGGTTTTGGGTTTTGTTGGTTGGTTGGGGTTTTTTAGTTTTTTTGCAAAATTTACTCTTCTACCTTTAGACTGAATTTAGTTCGGTTTCCTTTAGTTTTAAATTAAACATAAGAACGTAAATTTAGTTAACACTCTTCTAGTGGATTTATTGACTTATTACCCCTGGGAAAATGTTTGTCTTATGTAGTTGCTGTTAGTTCTGGTGACATTTCCTAACTTAAGCCCTTCACACTGTCTTGAACCAAGAAAAGGATTGTGTGTTTTGTGGGTTCCTGACAGCTCCTTCATGAAGTAGGACTTGACTGTATAGTGTCTAAAACAGCCTCAGTGCTGCACATTGGTGTTTACTCAGTAGGCATAAGGTAATTGAAGTCTTCCAATACTACAAGTATTTCTTGTCCTTGTATCTTCTCTGATCTCCTTCACCACATTGGTCAACCTGCTTCCTATAGTCAGGTAGTATTTGTTTGGGAATGGGCATGAAGAAAGAAGAGTTACTTCTGTATGGAATATTTCTGTAAAGCGAATATGAATAAAACTGTTGTTTTATTCTTTGTTTTATCCTGTGTCAACAGGAATATCCATTAGAATCTGAAAATCCATCATGTCACAGGCTCCCTTAATATGGACTCCCTGGGGAGCAAGAATGGAATGAATGTCTTTTTTTCTTTCTTTCTTTTCTTTTCTTTTCTTTTTTCTTTTTTTTTTCCTCTCCCCTGTCCTAGTATTTCTTGAGTTGTTGCAAATAGCTGGACTGATCTCCCATCTTAATCTTACAAATTTCTTTTAAACAAACCCTTAAAAGGGCCAATATTTTAACTGGAAAGACTATAGTTGAATTTGAAGCTTCATGCCATCGTCCCCAATACTGGACATGTCACTTTTCTCACTTGACAGTTTACGATGAGAATTGGAGTGTAAATCATATACAGTGACTCGCCGTTGAGTAGAAATTACAGAATACAAGACTAGTCATATATTCTGTGTCAGCTTGTGTATTTTGTACCATAGAGATTTTCAGACTGAAAACCTTGTAAATAATCCACTTGCCTTTTAACCAAAACTTAACTTTTGGAAACCCAGAGTCAAACTCTAATATTAGAAGTAGAAAGTTGATTAGGCCTGCTATCTATCTGTACATAACTTAATCAAACTAGTTTTCATGCAGAATGGAGTTTAGACAAGAGATGCAAATAACAAAACTTAGTGTTTGACCCTTTTAGGGATGGTTCAAAATGTTAGTCTTTCTGTTACAGTGGTTGAAATGGGGATTTCTGGCTTTCAAGTGGAGTTTTGTGGCTATCGTAATCAAAGATAATTTAATCAAATTAAAGCAGCACAGGTGGATATGTCTCTCTTCTTCCTTTCCAACCATCTCTAAAAATGTGCTATACGCTTTAGATTTTGGAATGCCTCTGTGCTTGCATGGTTTTGTGACAGTTGCTGTCCCTGGTTTAAAAAGTGAAAACAGAAAATACTGCTATATGCATAATGAGTTTTTGGTTTTCATAGCGAAATACAGAATTGATTTTCAAGATATTTGTAGTAATTTAGTAATGTATGTCTAATAGTTATTTTCATATTTTCTTGCCCCTATAATTTAGTAATAGTTCAACTTTTTCCCCTGTTTTTAGATTCATAGAAGTAAAAACAAATGGAAATTTCATCTCAAAGATGGCATCATGAATCTTAACGGGAGAGATTATGTATTTTCCAAAGCCATTGGGGATGCAGAATGGTGAAGTTTTAAAAGACAAAAAAACTCCCTGTAAAAGGAAAAAAAAAATCAAAAGCAGGAAGGTTGAGACTTGGACGTATACTCCAATCGAAATGTCTATCTGCACATCAGAAACAAACAATAAACAAAAGTATTGGAACAAAGGTCGAATGTGGCAACAAAGACACTACTTCAGATGAGCAAGCCATGGACTGTAGCACCTATAGCATTGTCTGGGAGCTGGTTTTGTGTGTTAGGAATATCTTAATTATCAATTCTACATACAGGTACCTACAGCTGGTATTTAGCATGTAAGGCTTTGTCACCCCACCCCACCCCCCCTTCTTCCCTTGATTTAAGATTTTAAAATACTTCTTCCACTGATTGAAGGAACTCTTCCCTTTGATAGATTACTAATCTGAAAATGCTTATTGTGTGTACAAATCTTTGCTTTGAACACTTCCTTTTGGTAGTGAGGATGGTCAGAATGTTACTTAAACTGCGTGCAAGCTTTGTACAGAAGGGTAAGAATTAAGGTGTTAAATTTTAAATAACTTGTATAAGGAAAATATTTTTAATTCTGATATGCTCATTAATTATTATATCTATTTGTTGTTTCCAATTCAGTTCCCCGTAAACAGGTTGTTGTTTCTAGCAGTTACAAAATGGTAAAATGATCATTTATATTTCAAAATTATTTTAATTTCATGTAGGTGATACCTTTTATTTAGGGCTGTATTTTTTAAATACTAAGCACCTGTAGCTCCCCCCCACGAAAGTCAGATTGCTTAACTTGTTAATTATATTCTTGCTGTTTGGTGGTGGTTCAGCATCACTGAACTGAAACAAATAATATAGTTTCCATTGATATTTTAAAAAGGCTTTGGAGACCTTTTGAATCAAATGTGTAGGTAATGGCATAATAGATGCATTCCTTCACCTGCTTACTACATATGTAGTCCAGACATCCACAAATAATTCAGCAGACCACTAGAATGGTTAAGTTTTTAATATAGAAAATCACATTTAAAATCTAACATCCTGGCTGCAACTCTGTTAAACAAAGATCCGCTTTACTAAAAAGTATAGCCATAAGTTACCTGCAGCAGTTAATCTCTCTAAAGTTTCCAGGTGGCATGTAATTTCATGAAGAGAGCTGCACAGCTTTGAGAACACAAATTTTGTTAAGAGTATCTTTAGACTGTCTTGGTAACAGAAGATCAAGCAGTCGGATGCACTAAACCTTGTGTAGTCACTTTTTCACTTGCCTTTTCCAGAGGTGTGGTTTTGTGGTGTGGGGCTTTTTGGGGGTGGGGTTTTTTTGTTTGTTTCTTTGGGGTTTGTTTTTGGTTTTTTTTGTTTTTTTTTTTTTTGTGAAAAGCAACAAGGTTGCTCCCCGCTCCTTCCCTTCCTCTCCTGAGAAGTGAACACCTTTTCTTCATGCATAGGTTATTTTTGCAAATCCTCCTTTTGGAAATGTAGTTACTTTTGAATGAGGAGAGGGAATGGGCATTATACTTCAGAAACTGTTGAGGAAGAAATGTTCATGTGGCTCACCATTTCAAAAAAATTTTAAGTTTCATTGGGTGCTTGGAAAGATAATGAAAAAAGGACACAGCAAAGATAATTTTAATTAAATTGGGGAAGACTTTCAGAAGCAGACATTTGAACCATGATTTCTGACCTTTTTTTGCTTGAGAATGTTAAATAATGTTTAAAAAGTTTCAAAGTCACAAGTGTATTTTAGCAGTAATAACGACTGCTCTAATTTTCATTCTGTCTGATTTACTTGCCTCCAAGTGCATTCATAGTCTCAGTAGTACGTAGAAAACTCAAAACGCATTGTAAAGAGGGGTTTTTTTGCTGTGATTTTGTACACCTGTGCTCTCATTGATACAGACTAAAACTGCCTGTAGGCTATGTCTAGAGCCATATGGTTGTTAGTAAGCCATCTACATACATAAGCTTTATGAAAAGTTAATTGATGTTTTTTCTAATTCATTCTTAAGTAATGGAATCGTCATTTAGAGTACATTTTTGGCTTGGGCCTTCAAGGTGTCTCAAACTGATTGGTGTTTGCTTTCTTCTGAACAAAGCAGGTATTTTATTTTTATTTTTTCACCACTGTTGACACATCTATGTACAACTGCAATGAAATCAGTAATGTACCAACTAATTTCTTCCCTCACCTTTTCCATATCTGTTACCAGTAAGTCTTAAGTAGTGGACTTCAGAAAAATTCCCGCAATGCTGCACAAGCAAACCAATAAAAGGAAGAAAAATCCCATTAGCTATAGATTCCTGTTTATACTACTGCAACCCAGATTACTTGTACAACACTTTTTTTTCATACATCATAGTGATTTTTTTCACCCACGTACATATACTAGAAGCTGCATAGCCTTTTTATTTATTTTTAAGGGATAGCAGAACTTTAAAGGTAACTTAAGCTTAGCCTGTTCTGAAGGATGTTAGAAGCTTTCTGAACTTGCACAGTCTCTTGCAAGCTAATTGTATGGTATGCTTTTCAGATAACAAGTTTTGTTTTCAGATACAAATACCTGTGAAGTTTTCAGAAAGCCAGTCAAACATGAACATACCAAACTGTGCTCTTATTGCTACATCAAGTGTTCCTTTTTTTAAATCAAAAAGCATGTTTTAATTTCATTTTATTGTAGCAGCTTGCTGTAAGAATGTAGTTTGCTTAATTTTATTATTGTACTTGAATTTTTAATCATGGTTTTAACAATGTAACTGAACAGACCATTTCATTAGGTTCCAAAGAAACCATTCCTTTCAGAGGGCAAGGGATTCCCGTGTTCATTGTTCATAAATGTTTGCGCCCCCCCCCCCCCCCCCCTTGAAAATAGGTTTTTTGGTTGCAATTTTTTTCCCCATTTAAATAGTTCAGTATTATGGAAACAATTAATGATCTCAAGAGGGCTTATGTTAAAATTTGCACAGATAATGGAGCACCTTTTTATGATGGAAAAAATGGGGAAAGATAACTTCATAATTATAACCATGATGGCTGATGGAAACTTGTAGAGCAACTGGGCAAAATTGGGAGTCTTGTGCCTTTTCAGTTTGCAGAATACCTGTTTTGCCAGTATGACAATACTTTTTTTTTTTTTTTATTCCTGAGAGAGTAAATTTCCTGCAGTGCTTCAATCAGAAAAACAACTTTTTTTCTCTAATTCTGTTGGGTTTTAGTGTGTGCAATCATTTTAAAACATCTAAGTTGAAAACAAATTGAAATATGTTTTCTGTTAAGGAGGTAATAGAGAATTTAGTCACATAAGGAACTTTATATTGGACTATTTAAATAAAATATGTTTTTATTCCCCCTCAGTTGCTGGTTAGTGACAAGATTTCTTTGAGGCTTCATATTCCTTGTTCCTGCATTGTACTCACAAGTTGCATTTGAAGATCATTCAGTTTCCTAAACACGATTAAAAGTGATAATTGTGGTCCAAGTTTATTTCCAAGAATATGATATGTGATTCTGAAGCACAGTTTCTAGAAAAGAGCAAAGAACATGTTGTGTCATGTAACAGATTTTTTTATAGATGTTTTTTCTATTTCTGCTGCACAATTAAGAGTGTTAAAGTAAACTTCATTGAGTCTGTGAAAATAATTCCACCGCTTGACAGTTAGCAGTAATTATGTCACCACATAACACTACCAGAGTAAATTCTTTTAATTCCAGTGAAGGAGTTAGAGACCTTGTTAACTAAAGTTAATTTTGATTCAATCTCTTCAATTCTTAAAAGCTCCTTTAAAAACAATAAAGCCCCCCAAAACTTCCCCCGAAGCGAAAGCTTCCTAATAGAACGCAATAAGATATCCAGGAAGTGAACAGTGGTTTTAGGATAACACACACTGGATTGATACTGGGCTGCCTTCCACAGCATCGTGGGGTTTACTGTGTGCCACCTCACCCACGCACCCCCAACTGAAATTAGAGTTCTTTTCAGACCTTGAGATTAGTGACTATACAAGATGAAGAAACTTGCATATTGTTATATATTGGTGTCTGCCATTTAAAGTCTTGTTTTCCCATTGCTGTGATTGGTTGGGAAATGTGTAAAAACCAGTCCGTTGGTTTCCCTGTTGTCTACTTTTTTCAGGCAGTTCATGCAGTGTGTCTTTTAATTATTTTTTTGGTGGATTAGACATTGTGGAACAAAAGGAGCTTTTTTTAACAGGAAGAACTACCTTGGGTTAGCTATATGTACAGTCATCCAATGAGACATGTTCCAGAGTGCATAGGGTACCAATAGATTACGGAGTGGGGGAATATCCTTTTTTGCTGTTCTGAGCTACTATTGTCAACTGCTGTTGTACATATACTGTTATGTGTAAGGGGGTAAATATATTTATTATGTTTGTAAAATTCATTCTGTACAATTGCAGATCAAGGTTGCTCCTCTGTGATATACAGGATATTATGTTTCAAAGGCCATGCTTGGAATACAATTAGAGAACTTAGTATTTTGATGTACTAAGACCTATTTTAAGTTTAATATTTTGCCTTTGCAAAAACTTTAATTAAAGATGTTATTTAAAAATGTTTGCCACTTCATTTACTATCTTGCATGTGCTTTTGTTTAATATATGAGGCTTAATGACTATTATGTAATAACACTGAAGATTCTGAATTTATTTTCATCACATGCAGGTAACTTCACTGTCACCTACTTGTTGAGTTTGCCTTGCGGACTTTCCATTTATCATCATCATATTGTTACAAAAAAATTTACATTTTAATCTCAAGGCCAGACTTCCATACTTATTTAAGAATTTTGTCCCTGTGGTAACTTGAGACTTGGGTCTTCAGACAACATTGGTTGAGTAACTTGGTGTGCCATCTGGATGTTAGTCCTGTAAGTGGAAATACAAGACAATATTGTAAGCAGTAAAATACAGAGTTCTTGGATGACGGCTGGCTGATCATAAAGTTTTCATCTTCATCAGTGAAACTGATTTGACAGAATTGCTTTCTAGTGTAAGCAGGTGACATTTTTTAGTTCCTGGCTAAAAGCAGTATCTTGAGACATGATTTGTGCTTTGTTTTTAAACTTAAATTTTGAACTTGCAATTCTAAATGTAATTGGAAAGAATGTAAGCTATAGCCTATACTGCCTGTATGGGGGGTTGTATTTTGGAATGCGGTTATTTTGAAGTGATCTTTTAGCTATAGTGGTGTAAATGTATAGCAAACCAAGAATCATAAGGAGTGGTGTTTTTTTTCTAATACTCAAGGGGTCTTTTTCCCTAATACTTTTTTTTCCCTCCAGCCCTCAACAGTTGGGCAAGTCTAAAAAAAACAGTACTGCTTTTCCCGTAAAATTTGCCTTGCTTGTCATCTTGAAAAGGATTTGGAGATGATTCTGGATAAATAGCTATCAGAAATTACGATGGTTTACTAAAAGAGATCATTGCTGTCTGAGCTTGCATACTGTGTAAGAAAAAAACAGCTTGGAGAAATGGCCTGTTGTTCTGGCCAAAATACTTTCAAAAGCAGCCTAAAAAGAGGAGGGAAAGCAGAATGCTGACAAATTAGTAGCAAACTCAAGTTAAAACACAAAGATGGATTTCATCCCTGTAAGGGAGGATGAAAACATTATAATTGTGAATGTTAATTGTGCTCTCCTAGCTGTGCATGAGCAAAGTATTTCAAGGATGGTTTTTGGGCAAAATCAAGTATATTTAAAAATGCCTGATTTTTTTTCGTATCAGTTTGATTTCTTTATGGCTTTATTATTTTAACTGAAGAGGTATGAGAGGATAAGAATCTTGGGATATTAGCATAGCTTTCAGTGTATCCCCATGTAGTTTCAGCTACACATCATTCCTTACAACTTGTCTTAAACTGTATCAGCTTTGGAGTTGATGTTTTGTTTTGTTTTTTCTAACCCGGACTTTTGTTTGTAAAATGCTCTGTTAAAGACTGAAGGTCTTGCTGCTTGTTTTCAGAGCAGACTGTCACACTCTTTTCAAACTATTTTTTTCACCGTTAATGGGATTATGCCAAAACCACTCTAATCCTTTCAGATGTAATGACATCTATAGTACAGTCAAATGAACTGCAGTTGAACTACTTTTAACCTTCAGTATGGATATGTAACATTCAGAAACTTGTTTTTATGACAGTTTTTTTTCTTCAGAGTGAAGACTTCCCCAATTATTTTTGTGTGAAATGCCTGTGCAATTGTATCTTTTTACACAGTATAAATGTGCATGTCCTTGTGTGACCTGAAAGAGGGTTATCTGAAATAATGAGGTAATATGGAGAGAGAATAAATAATTGAAAATAGTGCTTTGCATTACAAGTGATACTGAGTTGCCCATTCACTTCCATAGGTCAGAAACCCCTCTCTGAAGATGGATATTGGTGAGCTGGTATTTTGAAATGCCTTTTAGTAATAACTTTTAAAAAAATAGCTGGGTGTATTTGGTTTACATTTCTAGTTTTTGTTTTCATTTTTAGTTCAGTTTAGTAAACAAAAAGTTACTGAAATTGAAAACAGCAAGTGCTTAATTTGGATAAGTATATTTCAGTAACAAATCCAAAACAAAGACTATCATTAAAGTGTAGAAATAAAAAAGAATTTTGTAACACAAAAAATGTGTTACATATGGACGCGTGATTCTGTCAAGGTAGAAATGCTTTTCCTTTGCTAGAAGAACCAAATGAAGCAGAACTGCAGTATGGGCACACCTCTAGATGCCCAGAACAGAAGAAATGTTTGAATCCCAAGGGAGTTGGGATGCTGCTTTACAAGTGCCAGAACTGGCAGGACTTAATGCCAAGGTAAAGAAAAAACATTCCTAGCTGGTGATGGAGAAAACGGTTTGGACTAGCAAAATAAGGAAGGCAGTCTTTTTTGCCAAACCACCTGGCTTCCTGATTTTTCCAAAGGCTTACTCCCATTTCTCCTAGGAATCCTGCTGCAAGGTCCCCGCAGATAGGGCTCCTCGTGTGTCCTGCCATACCAGTGTCCGAGGATTTCGTACGGACCTTTCCCCTTGGAGGAACAACTGCCTGACTCCAGGTGGGCTGTCCGGATTCAACAGGTAATGTATTCTGGGAAACACAGTGTTCTGGGGAGTGCAGCATTTCTAACAAGGGTGTATCACAGAATTCACCCTGGGGAAATTCTGCTTGTAGGTTTTGCTCTGTCTTGGGTTGCCTTTTTTTTTTTTTTCAGAAAACTCAAACTTATGCAGGATGGAAGCTCTTTCCTTCTGAGTTTACCTTCTTCGAGCTTTTAACAGAGACAAAGCATTAGTGCTGGGAATAATACTTCTGACATACTATTTTTGTGGACTGAATTTGTCTGTCTGATTTTAATAAGTAGTTTTAATCTTAAAACATTAAAGCAGCATCTAGTAAAATTCCGTGTATGTGTAGAGAGTTGACGAATGGCTTGATAAGTGTGGTGATGATACCAATGTTAAAAATTGGTTAGCTAAAAAGAAATATATTCACATCACAGACACTTCTGCACATACCACTTGAAGTTGGTTTTGGGAGGGAGCAGAGGGAAAGTGGAGCAGTTCTTAATTGTAGCAGATCGAGTTGCTGTTAATGTTTATTCAGAATACCTTTTGGCTTTCATTTTCTGTCCTAAGTCATTGTCATATCCTTAAACAGCTTTGTAATTTCTCCCTGAGGTTACTGTGTATATGTTGCCACGTAACTTAAATAATTTTAGCTAATAGGTGGAAAATGTAAAGTACTTCATCAAATAGAGCATGGGGTTTCTTCCATAGCAGAGAAAGGAGATGTAAAGACAATCTGGAAAGACGAAACTGAGAGAGCACAGAGGATAAAGCTAAAAGAAGGTAGCCAGCCTTTAAAAAAAAAAATAAAATCAAAAGAGTGCAAACATACTTAGTTGTTGAAAGAGAAGTGTATATAAGGAATAAAAAAAACTTCTTTTTTTTTTTTTCCTGGACTTTTCATGGGAAGGTGCATCTGCCAGTGTGTCAGCCACCCCTCCTAATTGCCTTTTATCAAAATATACTTCTTGCTGCTTTAGACCGACTTATCATTGCTGGGTTTAATTTGAAATCTGTGGCTGGCTAAAAAAGAATTGATCTGTTGTTTCCACAGCTCCCTCTAGGCAGCAGCAGTAATCCACATACGATTTCGGGAATTCTTTCACTACAGTCAAACTGAAACCAGCATTGTATGTGCAGCACAAATACAACCTTCATGCTGATTGGTATTTCAGTGCTATCATGCATATGCCAGTTAGCAACAAGCCATGGAGAAGACAGACATTCAGACAGTGCCTCAAAATTTGAAGTGAGTTTTTTGTTAAAACCCGTGTTACTGCTTGGATTTGATTTGTTGCAGCTTTGCCTTCACAAAAGACAGGCAGTGCTGTCATTTTTCTTCACTTTTCAAAGAAAAGCTGCTGTTATTTCAGCTGAAGCTGTTCAGCTGTAAGACAGCCAGCTTTGGTTTGGCAGTCTAGCCAGTTACCAGTCTCAGTGTTTGCAACAGGAAGGCTCTTCTTGGCAGCAAAGTAGGTCTTATAAAAAGTATCACAGTATATATGCAAGTGACAATCCAACAATTCCAATCACTTTGTAATGACTGTTTAGTGAGCTCCTAGATATGGGTTGTGAATGAAGATGATGTTCACAACAGATTTCATTCCTTAAAAGAGAGAAGAAAAATAGAGAACCCAGAGGAGACTCCTCATCACAGCTGCGTAGTGAATAGCTGAGAACCAAAAGGACTGTGCTCCTCCTCCTCTTAACTAATTAACAAATTTCATGAGCTTCAGCCGAACTGCACAGATGTGCAACAGTAAGGATATGACTTTAGATGGCCACACATACAAGGCTTGGCATTGCATATAAACAGGACAGCACAGAAAGCTCCTACCCAAAGAATAGGGTAAGATTCAAGTTGATTCATATTAATCCTGCAGAAGTTAAGCTCTTGGAAGGAGTAAGTTCAGGATGGCCCCAGTGAGGTCCAAGTCCTGTGCTACAGGTGATGAGACTTTTCCATGTTTTGGAATAGTTACCCAATATTTTCAGGGTGGAAAATAAGGACAGGCAGCTACAAAAATCACAAATTTCCACAGGATTGGTATCCTGTCTAATCTGAGAACCTGATAATTTGAGGTACTGTGGCAATTCATACCAATGTGTGTGCATGGGGGGGCAAGTGTGGGATGGGGATAGAAAGTTAGAACTGATGGGTTCTGCTGATGAAACGCTCTGCATATTGACCTCGTAGAGCATCCATTTGTTCACTTTCACATCATGATTTCTAGTCACACAAAAATAAGTCGGGTTAGATGGAAGTGACTAAACAGATCAAAAGTATTTCAGCTTTATGCAGATGTATTATTGAACCAGTGTGAATTCTAGGTTGATGATGCTGTCAGAATCTCTCGGTGTGTGTCACTAAGAGCTCTTAACCATCTTCTGTTCCAGGGCGTGATGATGGCCCTTCAACACCTTGTGCCTTAGCCCACAAAGCCTACATCAAAGTGCAGTATAATGTCATATGTTTTCAGAATCCCTACCAAGGAGGAGGGGAGTGCATAACAGAAAGGCATGATATCCAACTAATTTTGTGCCTCACCCTGTCCAATTTTAACTGCAACCCAGAAACCATTTGATTGCTGAGTGTTTTTAGAGTGAGGATACCTGGCATCTGTTAGAAAAACAATACAGATTATGCTGCTATTACTCATCAGCCTGCCCAAACAGCCTGGAAGGGAGGATTTGGTTCATTTTAACACATAAGCATAGGAAGTCTGCTCAAATCAAACCACTTTTTAAGGAGTTTTTTTGGTACAGATTTTCCAAAGACCATGCTGTGAGCATTAATATTTAAATTATCCATCAAGAAAGGAAATGAAAGTGTATTTCATTTATGTTAATAAACCAAAATGCTATGGTAGTGATTTGAAATTTACCTTTTATTACGTGCGCTATTTTCAAATTCCAGGATATCATAGCAGGGTGTGCTTTCCTTTGACTATAGCTGACCTGTTGCAGATGGTGTCATCTAGAACAGATGCCTACTCAATCAAAAAACCCCACATCTCTCTATAGGTGGGGAGAAAGGAAACTAGCAGAGGTCAGCTATAGTCAGTTTAAATTAAATTGCTCAGAGAAAGTTCCAAGTCCTCATAACTAAGGCTCCAGCTCAACTTTACAGCTTTTTTCTATGGTGTCTGAGAATGAAGAAATCTTTCATAGTGTATATATTACCACCAAATTATGCAAATAGAATCACAAAAGTTTATGTAGAGAAAATAATGGCATTCTCTGCCAGCCTGAAACAGGACTTTCTGTTCTCCAATCCGAAATCTGAGCCAGCTGAAGCCTGAAGAGTGGTAACATTGGCTCTTCCCATTTCTGTGCAGGGTTTTGAGAGAAGGCAGCTGGCCTCTGCCCTTTTACTGGAGCCATGACGTCAAATCCACTGAGGTAGTGCTGTGAACAGAGGATATGCACTTCTTTATTCATCTGGAATTTTATCTACATGGGCTCTGTGGTCAGGCCTACTGAAGGAAGATGCAGTTGAAGCTGTCTTTGCAGTCTGAATAGGGGAACTACTCGAACACAAGAAAAGTGGCTGCCGTGGAACAGACCAAAAGTCCATCTATGCCAGAATCCTGACTGTGATAGCTGCTAACAGTGTGGGGCGAGCGAAGCATAAAAGAATAGGCAAGCATGTATGATAGTACAAGGGAGGGAGTACTCCCCAAGTACTCCCTCCCATCTGCCATGTATTTGCTGTTCAGAAGCATCCTGAGACAGACAGTTTTTGTGGTTTTAGTATCTTTCCACAGATTTCTCTTCCATTAATTCTCAGTCTCTCCATAAATCTATGTAAACTTTATTACCCACAGCAGCCTTTGGCAAGAAGTTCAGTAACTGGGCTGCTCCTGCCTGCTCATGACTTTATCGAGCTTTGTTATCTCCCTTCTAGTCCGAGGGGTCCTACTTAGTGATTCCTTAGCTGTAACTCCAAGCCTTTCATTCCCCTTGCTATCCTATTCTGAAACTTTTCTAGTTCTATTAAATTGTTTTTCTGTTGCAGAGGTAAGAGTTACATTATTCAAGGTGCTTTTTTTGATCTCCAGGAAGCGTCATCAGGTATTTTCATGGACTTGTCTACTGTTACCCCTAAGATCTTGTTCCTGACGTGGGGTTGTCAGCTCAGAGCACATCATTTAAGATGTCAATTTGTCTTTTTTTACCACAGGCATCACTTTACATTTATCTACACTGAATTCCTCTTGCCAGTCATTCAGTCTTAAGAAGTCTTCCTACAGTTCTTCATAGCCATCTGTCTGAATATCTTAATATTACAGCAAACTTTGTTATCTTACTGTTCACTCCTTTTTCCACATCCCTTATGCACATACTGAACAGTATAGGCCTTCTAGAAGGAACTATTTATTCCTTGTCACTTGTTGGCCCATTGGATTTTCTTGTTGCCTATAAGCTTAATTGTCCTAGCTGATGCCAATTAGTATCTACAACTGAGAAAAAGCTTTCCGTGCACCCTAAAGCTTCATGTAGGAGGAAAGCACAGTTACAGGCAGTGGCAAGGTGCACAGATACTGAAGTCAGCTGAGTTTTTTAGGACAGGTAGTGTATGTCAAGAGCTAACTGACATTTGAGCACTTTGACAGTTTTCAGCAGTGGGAGTTGTCCCTCACATGTGTTTTTCCAGGTAATGCAAGGATCCATATAGCAAAGATAATAACTTTTTTTCTCTCTACTGATGAGAATTACTGAACATAAAATTTGGAAGCATAAATTTTGGCAAATATGGGACAAGGGACATGTGCTCTGAGGGAAGACCTAGTGGGAGGGAGGGATCTTCTGTAAGGTTGTATATGGGCAGATTCATTTAGTTATTCTGAGAATTCCTGCAGCAGAGTCTCTCCACCACACAGACTTCTTACTATGCAAGTGTTTTCTCATGAAGTATCCAATCCTTAGTCCCTGTGGCTGTCACATGCACATTAGGTTTAGAAAAGAGAATGGAAAAGATCAGATTCCAGATTTAGTCTTTTGAAGAGGACCTCATGGCTGTTAGGTGATTCTTCAGATTATCTTGGATGTAATTAATGATGGTTTTGGAACCGCAGAGCTCAGTGGTACTGCTACTGTTCCTTTCCATCCCTGCTGCACTGAGATGGCCATTTAGGACATCCCTTTCCCAGCTAGTAGTGGGGAAAAACCCAAAACCTCTGTCAAACAGTGTGTCGTGGTCAATCTTTTTGGCTGTAGGCCAACGAAGGAGAACAATGAAGTTGAGCGCAAGAGAAATAGTATTAATTTCTTTTATAGGAAATATGTTTTAAAACCTTCAGAAAAAACTTGCTGAGCCTCTTACAATTTCAAACAAAATGTTTTATTTCAAACAAAACAATGCTGTGCATTATTTTTAAAGTATTCTAGAGAAAATATGTACTGAATGCCATAAATAATACATCTTGCTGAGACAGATTTAAAATAGCAAGGATTACATAAGGGTATGCGCAAAACCAAAAATGGCTGAAGGGATTGATCAGAGCAGAAATGGAAGAGAACATAGGATACAAACATTTACAAGAAAGTCTGGCAAATAAATTATTTAAAGTTTATTGCCTGGATATTTCCAATGGCTTTTAAAATATTTTTTTACCAAGTTAAACACAAGAAGGAATATGCAAGACACAAACCAGAAATATCAAACTTTGTTCATAAAGGCAATATCACAGAATTCTTTTAATAGAAAAAAATATATGCAACAATGGGAGATAAACCAGTTCAGTAATGTGTAAATATATCCATCATCCATTAGTAACAGCAAACAGCTGTATGAATTCAAAAGCATACTGCAATCAGCCCAACATAACCACGTCTTTCCAATGTCCTACTAGTTTCCATGGAACAAATATTCTGGTTTGTTTTAAGTAAAAACAGATTTGAAATAAGTGATCCATGTTACTTTTAAAAGCACTTTAAATATAAATGTTGACTTAGTCTTTTCTCTCTTTCTGAAAAAGAATATGATTCAAGCTTGGATTTTCTTTTCCACTGGTACACTAGTAACTGTGAAGTCTGTAGCATAAATGTACAGTTTGTCCATTAGAACTTGATTGTCTTAGCTGCTGATGAGATACTAAATAAAGGCACTCAGGAAAATTTTTCTCCCTTTAATGATTATTCCAGTATCAGAAAGGGGACAGAACCTGGGGTGGGGGTTGCATCTCAACATAACGCATTTTGTATGGGACTTTCAGACATGGCCAGAGCGTTCCAAATGCAGCTGTTTCAAGAGCAGGAAATTTTGCTGATCTGCACACTTAAGAAGCTACCTTTATGTTTCTGATTAACACTGGGTGAGTCCAGATCACAGAAAAGGAGGCCATAAATTATTATTTGCATGGTTTTCAGCAGTTTGGGTTTCAAAGTTTGTTGAGAATCAACCAAAAATGGAAGCATGCCCCTCCCCAAAATAAGCAGCTAAATTACTCTATAATGTAATATTGTAGATTTTTAATGGCATTAACAATGACAAATCTTTTTTTTTTTAATGAGACTATATCACAGAGTTGGTGAATCTAGGCCCTTGTTTCTGCTCACTGAAGAAGCCTTCATTTATAATCAGGAATATGGAATCAAATTGAGTTTGAATCGGAGTATGTACATGTCATTTGCAATCATGCAATTTTCAGCTTTAGTAGCTAGCAGTTTGAAGGACTGTACCATTATGTTTTTCTGGATACTACTAACCTACATTATAAAAGATCTTTGACTGTTGTCTGTTCAATTTAATTACAGTTCCTCAAAGACTATAATTCCATTACAAACAGTATAGATATTACAAAATGAACTTTAAAATACCTACCTGAAGGCAAAGATTCACCCAATATTCTCTGTTCTCGTGGTAAGCCTTCCAAACAGATGAATGAAAGGATCAACGACAGTCTTGGTAGCAGTCCTACAGAGCTAGTCTCTACAGCTGGCTGAGAACAGGTCTGATCCTGCTGTCAAAACCAGGCACTCAGCCCACGCAAGTGTTAACAAGCAAGCTGGTGCAGAGCACCTCCTACCCTGAGTCATGATGCCTGCAGGAGATGTGAAGACCCAGGCCCCGGTTCATTCGTTTGTGGTGTATGGATGAACCGAGCACAGCCAAGCTTGATCTTGGTCTGTCCTCATCTAGCATTGGGTATGGCAGAAGAATGCTTTAGTGCTTCACTGGAGCAAAAGGCTGTGGGTTGTTCCTTGTATCGGAGCTTGGATTTCCTTAAGCACAGTGTGGAGAGTATGTGTCTAAGCTACAGACAGGCTATGGCCAGCCAGAAGCTAACTGTGTGGTTTATGTAGTCGTACTGCAGACATTACAAAAGTCAGATAACAGATCTCACTACAAGATGGAGAGTTGTTTTTAAAACATGTTGGAGCAGCTAGCGGTTAGCCTTCAATTCAGTAACTGAAGGGCATGAAGTAACCTGGAGGCACGATCCACTCCCTTTGTCTAAGTGTAGAGTTGAGGCAGCTCAACATAGCAAGTGCTAAAAGGAAAGTCATTCTAGCCCTGTAAGAGAGGGGTAAGTAGGGATAGTAGTAGTTGTGAGAAAGCAGTAGTTACAGGGTGTTCAGAGTAATAAACGTGCTCAGATTAAAGAGTACTGGAGTCAGGTAAAGAATGGATAATTGGGAGAAAATTTAATACAATCTTAAGTTTCAGCCATCAAAAAAATACAAACATCACTAACTTGACTGTGTAGACAGGTCTTCAAAACAAATTCAAACTAAACCATCTCCTAAGTAGGTTTAGTAGAAAGTGAGAGAGTAAGGGAATTTTTGCAGCACACAAAGACAAATGCCCTAATGTTTTTTACCTGTTGTCTTATGAACAGCTGCAACATCAGTGACATTTGCCTTTTACCGCTATAAAGGCAATATGAAGAGGCTTCTTTTCCCACCTCAGCCAACTAAACCAAGAACTGCAAACAAAAGACTGGCTTTGTTTTAGGTCAGGATGGCAGAAGCAGAAGGAATCTGTTCCATTTTAGGCCCTGGTCGAAGTTTTAGAAATTTGCTATTACAAACCCAATTGAACCTTTTGACACATAGGCAGTTAGCATTTGAGAACTTCAACCTTTAATTTTTTTTTAATCTCCTTCTAATTATAAAACTTTGTGTCCTTTTTTTAGTCATACAAGTACCCCCAGGTTTTATGCTTGGTCTCCTGCTTCCTTAGATTTTTTAGATGAGGGTATATTTCATATTTGCTGAGTTGATATATATTAATTTTCCTGTTCAGATAGAGCATTCTCATCTACTTCCAGCATTATCATCAGAACAGTATCTTTTGACCTGCAGTGATAAGAGTGTGAGATGAGAGGTTCAAATGTGTGACTTGTCCAAAAGACGACCACTCTGAAGGTACTTTCAGACATCACAAAGGATAGGCTAGGGAAAAAGGATCTGGAGAATATGTTATCTTCTTACTCAATTCACTGTATGCACAACCACCTCTTGACCAGATTGTGGCTGTGGTACTTTGAGATGTTACAGCTCAGTTTGCTTGCATTCTTCCATGAGAATTTGGTTCTGCGTTGTCACAGCAGGAAGGTAATCATTGACTGGGTCTTGGATGCTTGTAAGAATCTGACCTATCCCTCGGCTGATTCTCTGCCCATAAGAGCCGCTGCTGTTTTTGGCTGAGATTGTCTGACCTCTGTAGACTTGAGCCTGATGCTCACATATACCAAACTTGCTTAGCAGGATAAACACATCTCTTCGGAAAGCTTTGGTGAAAATAGCATAAAGAAAGGGGTTGGCACAAGAATTGAGTGGGTAGAAGAGTACCAGCAAAATCTTGGAATTGGTGACAGTTATCAATGGTTTGTTCATAATGGCAGATAAAGCATGGAAAGAGATGGGAGCCATGCACAGAAAGTCAGTGAAAATCAACACAGCCATCCGCTTGGCAATTTTGGTGTCTTTGTCCCCTGACTTGTACTGAGGGTTTCGCACAGTTACATAGATTTTTACGTAGCAGGCACAAATGATGACAAAAGCAATAATGTTACATATTAAAACGAAGACAACGTAGGCTTCAGCCACCGGTGTTTCAGTGTCCATAGGCAAGCAGATGCTGACTTTGCTATAGCTGCTGATTCCAACCAGTGGCAAAAGGGCAAGAAGAAAGCATGAGAGCCACCCTCCCAGCATGATAACCAAGGCATGCCGGAGGCGAATCTTTCGATCTGGGCGCATGGCAAAAGTGATGGCGTACCAGCGCTCCAGGGTGATCACAGTCAGTGTGTATACAGAAAGTTCACTAGCAAAGACTGTGAAAAAGCCGGCTGTGTTGCAACCAGGCCCTGTCTGCCACTCTATAGCATGATTGTAGTACTCTGACCTGGTGTAGAGATCCACTGAAGCGATCAGGAGGAGGTATAACCCCATGCAAAAGTCAGCAAAGGCCAAGTTACACATCAGAAAGCGTGGCACAGTCATTTTATAATGGCTGGTGAGAAGGATGAAAAGGACGAAAATGTTACCTAGGATGGCCAGCAGGTTCACAAACCACACCACAATTCTCAGAAATTGATATCCCATTATGTCCTCACAGGGATTAAACTCATCAGGCTCGGGAGTGCATATTACATCTTCATTTCCTCCGCAGACAGGATAGTCATAATGGCTGTCAAAGGTCTGGATGTCTTCCATTTGAGGGTTCTTGAGCTCTTGGCCAAACCCAAGATTTCCTTCTCCATGCTCTTCGAAAAAAATGTAGTAATGGGAATTTTCACGAAAATGTGTGAACTTGGTGTTTTTGTCATGCACAGTATCGGTGTGGTCTGTATATTCTTCTGCATAATCTTTGTAAAATGGATCTCTGAGAGCTTTGACTGATCTTCTCTTACGAAAGCTGTGACTGCCGCTCTGGTTACATGTCAGGTACTCCAGGATTCTGAAAGAGTAGAGGGGGAAATCACTGCTGGCATTTACAGTCTGACTGGAGTACAGCGAGTAAACAAAGGGAACACTTCAAAAGCAAATCACCATGAATGAAAACGTAGCTACAAAAATGTGATCAGATATATTTCTGTTAATGGAACATATAGTGAACAATAAGCTTGAGCATTTCTGGGCTTTTTTTTTTAAACTATATTTTTCCTTTCTGTGTTGTTATCAGCTATCCCCAGTAGTAATTTGGCTTGTTCAGCATCCATAATCCCTCTTCCTTCTTGAGATCTACATTCTTAGTAGGTAACAAGACTTTTATCTACTGTTTATAACTTCTTAGATAATACACACAGTTTCTTTTTCATTTTTACTCACAAATCAGTTTCTCCCAGAACTTCCATCATTTTAACTTCTGTTCTGTGTGTTTTCAGTAGGTGCTTTACAGCTAACTAGCAGTGTAGTAGTTGGGAATCCTGTACCTCATGGTGTGATGTACCTGTATTTGTAGCTGAAAATTGTTCATACTTTTTACTAGGAAAAAAATTGCAATCTGGCATCAAATTTTTTGATCACTGTGATCCACTGTCACGTAACCTTTAGCATTTCTCATTTCCAGGTGTGTAGAATTTGAGATTGCATACAATTCAGTCTGAGAAATTTTCATCTCTACTAATAGACATGCAAATACTTGTTTCTTTCAGACATTAGATTGTGCTGGGTTCTTTCTGCACATTCTTTGTGTCCGGGTTTTGAATCTCTCCACTCCTCTGTTTTATTTCTGTCCTCACTTTCCCAGCCCATTATAATTGTGAATGTTACTGCTTTGTGAGTTCATTATTGAATAACTCATACACTTACCGTAGCGTATTTTTAATATACTATACATTCCAACCACAAATACTGCAATACTGAAGACTGGGGCTGTCTTCCTGAATCAGGGGCTGGCCTGGATAAGAATTCTCTAAACTTTATTAAACTTCATAAAAATTTACAATGGATTTGCATTCTGCAGTAAAATTCTGCTGCTAATCACAGTAAGTCAGCCCCCCTCTCTCCCTCCCCGCAGCAGATGAGTTGCTGTGTTGCATCAGGACATCTATAAATGTATTTTTTTCTTTCCAAGACTATCCACACCTGTTTTGATGGGAGGCTGGAAATCCTGCCAAAATGGAATCTGTTTACAAGGTTATTACAGAATCATTTATTCTGAGCTTTTCAGTTAGAAAACGTGTGGGACATAAGGCTGTAACCCCTCCAAAACTTATTTTTCCAGGCCTCGCTACAGCATATTCTGTGTATAGCACATTACCCTTTTCTTTTTGTCCCCTTTAATTCCGGGCTCAACAAAAGGAGAAGCTGTTGCAAAAGGTCCTACAAATTATGTCAAAAATTCTTTCTTCTGTCAGTTTGAAATTGTAATCTCTGTTTCAAAGAATGTCCTCTATACCTAGAAAAAATGGTCACAAAAGTGCCAATAGATGTAATTTTATATTAATACTAAAACCTTGTCTTCACTTACATACTTTAAAATTAAATGTAAGTTGGAGAAACTCACCCACTGTTTTTTTTCCAGCTCTTGAAAGCACAGCAGTGACTTGGATATGATAGGTCAGCTCGCATTAGCTGAAGAAATATCTTTACAGCTGGTAATTTCTTTAAAGTCCACGTATTTTTGGCCACTAGTTCTTTAAGGCTTTCCAGTCCTTTGACTGGAAGGTTAGCAACGGCTGTTCTGGAGACATCCCTAGGTAAAGGAAGAAAAAGACAAATGTCAGAATATCCAGCAACTGGATCAGAATTTTTTCAGATTCTCTCAGTAATTTAGGAGTTTCATACAATTCTACAGCGACAATCAAATCCAGAGGAGGTGAGGGTTTCATATCACTTTGCTAGGTTCTGATACCATTCAAATTCAAGTAGGATATGAATTCCTCCTGTGATTTTCTCTGTGTTTTAAAGCTCTTGTCTTTAATGTCTCATAGTGAAGACTATGGATGATAAAGAAATATCAGGACTTTTAAAATTACACCTTTAAAGCCAGCCAGATACAAATGCATATGCAAAACCAAAGTTTTAAAAATTCTTTAAAGAAATCACATCTTCCATTGGAAGAGCCATTTTCCTTTAGACCTCTTTAGGCACATTTTCACCTACTGGGATACTTCAATAGAAAGCATTGTAATTACTAAAACAACGTTCTTCATAAACTGAAATTAAAATCGTCTATCTCAGTCTATCCTGAAACTCTCAGAAAATTTAGTGTTATGTTTGGTGCTTTCTGTTTCTCTGGTACTGAGTCCAGCTCAGCAGATACGTTGCACAGTTTGTGGGGGAGGTGGATTTCCTTTAGAACTGCCAGGTGAATGTTAGCTGGTCTTGCTAGGGTTTTCCACTCATTTTTCGCTTTGTCCCGAAACTTATTCTACTGACACTTGAAGTCAAGATGTTTTCTCAGAGTTATACTCTGTGAAGAAGTAAACCTGTAAAAAAAAGTTCTAGTGTAGGAACACTGAGCACTTTCATCATGAACACCCTAATAATAGATAATAAATAATTCAGCTTTTTTCTATGCATTGTTTCCCAAGAGTGCTGTTCTTATCCCTCCAGAAGGCTCACCCACTGGCTAGTTCCTTGCACCTAAAAGAAACTTATTACTAATTTTATGCTTTAAACAAATTGCTTCTAAAACACTTGGTTTTGCTCTGCTTTAGTTTTTTCTTTAGATTTGCTTGTATTTGTTTTTAAATCAAGTTAGAAATTGCTTCCCCTTTTTGTAGGAGCGCTTTTTTACTTCTAATAGCTTCTTTGCTGTCATACATATTTGAATGTGTCACAACTACTTGATTTCAACCACATAAACTTCTTTTTTGTTCTTCTGGAGTCCTTTTTGATAGCCAGTGTATGTTTCTGCCGAGCCCCTGAATTGGCTCTGAAGAGTCTGAATGCTGCCTGCTATCATTTTATCTTTTAAAGAATCACAGAATAGTTGAGCTTCCAGGTCATCCACTTTGACTGCCCTGCTCAAAGCAGGGTCACCTAGACCAGGTTGCTCAGAGCTGTGTCCTGCTGATTTCTCAGTATCTCCAGGATTGGAAACTCCACAGCCTTTCTAGACAATGTGTTCCAGCATTTGACCACCCTCACAGTAAAGTAGTTTTTTCTTATGTTGAAATGGACTTTCCTGTATTTCATTTTGTGCCTGTTGCCTCTTGTCGTGTCACTGGACACCACTGGGGAGACCCTGGCTGTGTCTTCCCAGTTCCCTGCCTGCCCGCCGCCCCCCCCCAAGTATTTATACACATTGGTAAGATTCCCTTGACTGTTCTCCAGACTAACCATTTCCAGCTCTCTCAGCCTGTCCTTGTAATGACAAATGCTCCAGTCCCTTAATCAACTTAGTGGCCTGCTCCTTTTTGTTTTTCACTAATTTCCTCATTTTATAGAGCTGTCCTTCTGAAGCAGAACATCTTGGTAAACTAGATCTGGGACTAGATCTTACCAAGACAAGACTGGCCTTTCAGCAACCCCCATGGGTCTCTGTCAAGTCCTCATGGTGGTGGCAGCTACCTGCAGGAAGGGAACATGGTTAAATGCTGTGTGATGGGAGGTGCTAAGGCTTTTTGGAAGGGAAGCGAAACCTTACTAACTCTTGGGAGTTCTTTGGAGATGTTCTGGCACAAGCATATGGAGAAATATGATCCTGTTTGTACAATGAATTGGGATTTCTGAAAAGCCTTGACAAAATCAGAGATCAAGGGCTGTTGAGGTAACTGAGCTGTTATGTGACAAGGGAAATGGCTCTCCTAGATTAATTTAAAGAATAAAAGAGTGAGGGAAAAGCCTAGGAACAGATGATAAGTTCTCATGCTAGAGGAAGAATGGAAAATGAACTGGTATCTGAATATACACATCATTGCCGAGTGGCCCCTAGAGCAGGGGCTAGCACTGGTACTACTGAAATATTCATAAACAGTCTGGAAAGAGAATGAAAGTAGCTGCAACAAAGCTTGTTTCTGACACAAAATAATACAAGGTAGTGAAAGCTAAAGCTGATTGTCTAAAGAAGCAGAACAATCCTGCAATACTAAGTGACTGAGCAGTAAAATAATTGACATGATTCAATATTGATGAACGTAAAGTGCATTTAGGAAAAAGCAATCTTAACTCTACATGGATGACAATGGCATGTAATTTACCTAGCACTCTGGAAAGATCTTGGAGTCCTCTCTGCAAATGTCAGGTTAGTGCTATTCAGTAATGTTGAAGGGAAATAGAATGCTAAGAATTTTTAGGAAATAAATAGAAAATAGAACAGAAAAACTTAACTTTGCAAATCCGATATGACTGCATCTTAAATACTATATGCAGTGCTAGAAATACTATATGCAGTTTGCAATAAGAGCACAGAAAGCTACAGCAAGGATGATTAAAATTGTTTATCAAATATCAAAATATTTGATATCAAATTGTTTATACATGAAGTAATAAGGAGTAGATAAGGACTTTTCTTTTGGGAAAAGCTAGGACTGGAAGCAGTAGGAGACTATAGATGCCATGCATAGTGTAAAGAAGGTGATTGGGAATGATTATTCACTCTTGTGAGACAAGTTTTGGGGCGCCTAAGAATGTGAGGCAAGAGACTTAAAAATGAGAAAAGGTATAATCTTTTCACAAAATTGCATCATTAAATTGTGAAAGTCAGTGCCATGGTTCATTCTGCAGGCCAAATAACAAGATAACAAGAAGGACAATATTCCTTTTTGTTGTGGTTTTATTCACGGTTGTGTCCCATTCCCATCAGAAGTGACTGGGTCAGGAGGAACATCTTGGGGGACAAGGGCTTGTGCCTTGGAAGCAGCCACAGAGCAGCCTCTCTGCGGCCCTGGGTGCGCAGGGAAGGGAGCTGCAGCTCCTGGAGAGCTGCGAGGTGAAGGGAGCAGCCAGCCCAGGAGTCGGGTGGTGGAAACAATCTCCCAGGGAGCAGAGGGGAACGCGCAAAGTCTGCGGCAACTCAAAGAGTGTTAGCAGGTGATGTTAAAAAGTCTGAAAGAAAGATCTGTTCAGTGAGAAGAAAGGGCTTGAAAGAATTAGTTATAAGACTACGTCATTTCTGTTCTGTCTTACCGAATCTTTTGAAGTCTCTTACGTATGTGTATATGGGTGTGTATTTAAGCAGGTAGGTATTGCAGGTTTTATTTTCAAAAACTCTGCTTGTTTTAAACTGGGGAGCTTGGTGAGAAGATATAGGCACAGCTGCCTTGAAGTTCTAGTTGACTCAGGATTAATCTTGTGGCAGGGCTAACAACAGATGGTTGGTCCTGTCCATGGGTCATATTAAGCACAATGGCTCAGAAGTTTGGAAGTTTCCAAAATCCCCAGTTTGGGAAGTCCCTAAACTGATGGTATGGTGTCTGCCACTGAGAGCTCTTGTGACCTCTCTGTACTGCTGCTATTGCAAATGGAAAAGCCTCCTGGGAGGCTTTCCTGGTGATAATTTGTCTCCCAATGGAAGATAATTTTCCTGGTGATAATTTGTCTGCCAAAGGAAGATAACTTCTTAGTTACCCTACTTAGACCCGCACTTTGTGAGCAACAAAGTGTGTGTCAGCTGGCCAGAGGAAAGTGTAGGATTGACAGGGATTTTTTTACCTTACAAATCCAGTCTTGACAATTATCTATTCAGATTCACAGTCTGCTTGAAGCAGCATAGCAGCTGTCTTTGAACTAGAAAGCATAGGATTGAAAAGGTTTAAATAATAATTACTAATCTTCAGAGCAATGTGAATCCAAGCAGCTGGAGTTTGCCAGACTATAATGTCTGTGTCTGCATACATACAGAAGACATTTTCCTAAATGATTTCTTTGTTCCGTATCATTGTACAATCAGTCTTGATTTTGGGCTGCTCAGAAAAATGGGAACGGACTGCACTTATGTCAGCCGCATTAATATCTAATTATATTGGTAACTAAGATGTTTAAACACAGCAAAGCTTACATTGCACAGAAGAGTGTCTTGCTACTAGCGCTAAGGTATAGCTGGCTCACTTAAAGAAACACAAGAGAATGGGCAAGAGGTCTGATAGACTTGTCAAGAGAATCTGTCTCCAATTGAAGTGACTATAAAAGAGATTGCTCGAAGACTTGCTTGTGCCCAGTGGCAGGAACAGAACAGAACCTCCTAAGGTAGGACCCTTTCCTAGATTGGGAAATGATGCTTTAAAGAGCACTTCTGCTTTCTAAAGATAATTAATTACTCACATGTATCTTGTGCAACAGTTAGTAATATTTTGAGATTGGATTGTATGTTTTGCAAAAGCTAATTGAACAATAAGCCTGATTATATTTTTGTTGTACTCTGATGAACTTGTGCTCTAGACAGCAGCTCTTGTTGATGTATTTAGTAAATCAGGTCCACTGAGTCGCTGAATCCTAGCCAAGATTTCATTTTCAGGTGAAGAGCAGTGTACTGTCACTATACTGTTAAAACAGTTTTCTAAAGGGAGCAATCTATGTATATATCCACATACGTGTGAATATACCGCAGTGACAAAGGAATCGGCATTATTGGCATCTGTTCTCCTCTATTCAGTGATCACACTCCCCACTTCCTCTGCTATTGTAAACTACAAATTTTTTAAAAAATTTACCTATCCTTTTAATACCTACTTAAATATACCATCTAACTAGGTGGTCCGAGAGCATGGCCAAACTCACACAACATACATGTAGCCAGGCACAATTCTTTGTAGTTAAATCTTTCTCATTGGTTTTCTTTCAAGCCAAAATGGAAGAAAATTACCCCATTAGGGTGGATCCAAGGTCAGTATTTCAACCTTTAAGTTGCTGTTGCTGCTGAAATCCTGATCAGAAAAAAAAAACAGTAAATGATCGATCTGTAGGGCAGGCATTCCATCAACCATAAATTCTTATCTCACTTCAAGAGTGCTTAAAGGGAACTCCAGAGAGCATGAGTTCTGCCAGCTTGGTGGGGAGGCAAGACAGAGTCTCTTTTTTGAGCTCCATAAATGTTCTGTTCTTTTTTTTTTTTTTTTTTTTTGTATACTGCTGCCACTGTAAGCAATGCCATTCATTGCCCCAGAAAAAGGAATATTTATTTTCTGGCAATCGTTTTCTATGGAGTTAATTTTCAATATTGTAAGTGGAACTTTCTTTTTGAGGAAGATCCAATGTCCACAGATTCCCATGCCAGCTAACAACAGCTAGATGCCTGAACCAAAAATGACTTAACAAATCATTTATTAAAATAAGCCAAGTTGTTTACACTGCCCAAGAGGGATATGGAAGGGCCATATTGGTCAGACTTCTCTGGCTATTATGCAAGTTAATAAATCTCTGGTCTCTGTATAATTAACTCATTAATATTAGTCTTGATGGTACAGTGGGGGGTGTGTAATGAAGCACCGATTGCAAGCACATTTCTGTCTCCCGTGGGCAATGTTACTGGCCATTAACATGACCCAACAATAAATAGTAGGGTTCCACTGAATTTTCATTCATTTTGACTTCAGCCTTCTTAAGGCAGTGCATATGTGGGAGTTTCAGAAACTATTTTGTTCCTGTTAAAATAGTTCTTGTTCCTGAAGGTCAACTAAGAGATCTGTTCAGGTGGAAGGATTCTGCTCTAAATTGTTGCTGGAAGATATCTCGCTTTATAACAAACCCTTCCTACATCACACATGCAGAATAATTCCTGGTTATCCATGGGTAACAGAAGTCCCTGAAGCTGCTATTAAAGTTACATTAAAATTAAATAAAAGATTAATAATATGTTGCACCCTTCTGTCCTGGTTTCGGTTGGGGTAGAGTTAAATTTCTTCATAGTAGCTTGTATGGTGCTATGTTTTGGATTTGTGAATGAAAACAGCGTTGATAATTCAGGGAGGTTTTTGTTATCGCTGAGCAGTGCTTGCACAGAGTCAGGGCCTCCTCTGCTTCTCACCCCACCCCACCAGCAAGCAGGCTGGGGGTGCACAAGGAGTTGGGAGGGGACACGGCTGGGACAGCTGACCCCAACTGACCAAAGGGATATTCCATACCATATGGCGTCATGCTTGGCAATAAAACTGGGTGGAAGTTTGCCAGGGCTGCCATCGCTCAGGGACTGGCTGGGCATCAGTTGGTTGGTAGTGAGCAATTGTTTTTGTTGCGTCACTCTTTTTTCTTGGGTTTGGTTTGGTGTCCCCCCCCCCTTTGTTGTTTTTTTCCCCATCGTTTTTAAATTATTAAACTGTCTTTATCTCAACCCATGAGTTTTCTCACTTTTACTGTTCCAATTCTCTCCCCCATCCTGCTGGGTGGGGGGGTGAGCTGCAGGCCAGGGTTAAACCACGACACCTTCCTAAGATGTTTAGCTTAGGACTAGCAAATCAAAGGATCATGATGTGAAATAATCCGACTTTTTTAATCACTGTTGATTTACTGTTGCTTCCATGCCATTTTATGCCTTCTGCCTTTGAGAAGCAATACATCTCTCTGTAATGTCACTATAGTACCACATCTCTCTCTAACTATAGATACTACTAGGACTATTGTTAGCCATGGAGGTATATCATTCTAATGGGAGATGGATAGCTGGCTGTTTAGACTGTAAATGTAAAACATGTCCTGAGATCGAGGATCAGTGGCAGCTGGGCTAGCACAATAGTTATAGCGGATTAGAAAAATTTCAAGTCGTTTGAGAAATCTAGCTTGAAAACACAGAGTGAGAAGGAAGTTCTTTACAGTAAGATATGCATGTCCTAGGAAGTCATCTCAGGCCCCTAAATCAAGATGTTTTGTGCAGGTCACACACCTCAAAGCTAGCCCTTGCAGAGTGAGCTTACCTGGCAACATTATTATAGCATATGATTACCCCACAACGCTTTGCAGCATGCCCTTACTTGTTCACCTATCTAGCATAACAACAACACTGGTGCTTTAAATACCCACAATAACTCCAAGAGGCAAAATCTGTGATACTGCAAGCTCTCACCTCCATTAGACTTAAGATCCCGAGTGTTTTGTCTTCTGCCATCCCTAGGAAGGAGCTTTTCAACCCATCGTGCCATCTGTAGCCCCAGAGGGAAGATGTGCAGTGAGCCGTAGGAGACCCCAAACATAACAGGGAGAGCGCACCTTGCTTTGAGACTGGGTATTTATTGTGACAAAGCAGTATCAAAATGGAAATATGGTGTCCAGGTAAAGTTACATCAACTGAAAAATGTCTTGCTGGCCAGGTACAAAATGAGAAAGGCCTTCTCTGGTGCCATGTACAACATTAAGAAAAAGGCCTCATCAGACAAATACTAATGGAAAAATAAAAAGGTTACTCAGCACCAACACAGCCCCCGTCACAGTACTGCTACAATGACCACCTCAGTTAGGGGTGGGTGGCCTGGGCCCCTCTGAAAGCCAAAGCAGTGGAAATGAAGGTGATCCACCCAGCAGGGAGCCAGAGGAGCAATGGCTCTTTCTGAGGGACAGCCACCACAAATGTTCCCTGAGCAGGAGGTGTAACAGCCCCTTTGTGAGCTTTTTCAGGTTTCCCTCCTGGTCTGTTGCCTTCTGCTTCCAGAACACCCTCTTTTGCTCTGCCTAGAAGGCCAGTTCTCCTCCTCATGGTGGACCGGGGCCTTGATTGTGCTTTTCTTATCCAGAATGTATAACTTTTAAGACATGGTCAGAAAACGCAACCTTCTCACTGCTGTCTCAGGATCTGGCCACTCATGGCACAACTGAAGTTTATCTCTCAGGTGATTCGGTGAGAAGAAAAAAAAAGAGTAGGCATGTTAGTCCTTGACAGTGTCTTGAGGGACACAGTGCAGTGTGTTACCACCATTACCTATTCTTCTCATACACGCCTGTATGCCAGGGACTTGGCAACTTCAACAGAAGAGGCCTGGACTAGTTTCCCCCCTTTGCAGACCCTCTGGAGAGAAGCGCTGGGTGGGGTGGCCCACCAGCTGGCAGCCAGAGCTGCCAGGCTTGAGGTGAGCAGGCTGTGACATAACATTATCCCCGCTGACCTATGTCGTTCTGCAGCAGCTTTTTGCAGAGGGGAGGGGAGGAAGAGCTGGCCCGCATGTCCTTGTGAGGATGACTGCATTGGTGCTTCCCAACTCCGTCTTTCTGAGCTGCTCTGAAACAGGGTAGCTGGTGATGCATCAGGTGCCACTGGGAAAGTGAGGATGACTTTAGGAAACAGGCAAAATGTCACCCCAGTGTGACAGGAGCAGTTTGGCATGATTTGCTGTTGGAATGACTGATTATTATGGACTGCCCCTCCAATGTCCAATTATTTAAGGTATCTGCTTCAGAAGTATGACTCCATGAATGGTCCGTGCTTCTCTCTCCCCTCAAGCCGGTGAAAGGAAAACCTGATACTCCCCAGAACTGGTCTCAGACCCTGTTCCCAAGGATTCTGCTAATAACTCCAGTGGTCCCTGTGGTAGAGAGTGATGTGGAGGAATGATGTGGCCCTGAAAGGTGGGCCCCCAGCCAGATCTTCCTCTTCACCCCACAAGACAAAGTAATTTAGATGGCTGAAGCAGAAGACAGGCTACCATTCACACACACAGGCCTTGTAATGCATCTGACTTGAGATGCAGGGGACAGAGAGAACCAGAGATTTGATGATGACCTTGCCATCAAAGGTCTGTTGCAGCTTTGCACATCAGGGACACCACTCTTCTTAGTAGAAAGTGGTTATGACCAATACAAATTCTACTGTAGATTGCTATGTCGCTGGTAGCCAGCCTGATTTTCTGGAGTTGGAAAGATTCTGGGAGAAAAGTAATGTTTTCTGCACCTTTTTGTTATTGTAGCTAGCTACTAGGATTCCTTCTGTGAACAATACAGTGTTATTCTGATATAAATATGCTGTTTTCCTGAAGAGCAGAAAGTAAAACCGATTCCTACATGGAGTGAGCACTGCCGGCACCATCTGCTTTTGCAGTGGAGGAGGGAATCCCACTTTCAGCACTTCAGTTCTCCCCATGATTAGTCCTATGCACTACGTTACATGCTAGATGATTTGAGTTGGGGAATATGATTCTTCTTAAAGTTCTTAGACTTCTTAAAGTTTTATGTTTCATTCATATTTCAGTTCCTAATTTTAGTGAAGTGTTCTTTGGAGGACTAAAAAAATCAGACTGGAAGCCAAATTACATGAGAAAGAAGAAAAGACAGCACCAGAAGTAACTTTGTCCTGTCTAAAATTATTTTTTCATCTGTGTTTCAATTTCCTTTACGTGTGTGTTACTAGAGTCCTTAGTTTGTATTACAATTGTACTACAATTGTACAGTCATAAGACAGATTGTAGTGCACAATCTTTCAGAAGAAAAAATTGTAGAAACAGTATTTCTAATGTAAGCTGCAAGCATTTCTTAAATAAGTTCCCTAAAGCACAGCTTTTGTTGCTGATATTCTTTTTGTAAACATGCCATTCCCATTCCTGCTGCTCTGGTGCTAATAGGGGTTGGAAAGAAAGTGAAATCTAAAATAGTATTATTTTTAAAGCTTTCTCTATTTCATTTTCTCCTACTCACAGTAGAGTTGGTCCACTGTGCGCTCCCAGAAATGCATCGTCATTGATAACTTCCAGGTATTTGTTCTTGTGCAGATAGCTGCAGAAACAAAACACAGTGATTTGGAAATAGTTATCCATAGGTTAAAGAAGAGGATCTTCAGTTTACTTGCCTAAACAGATTTACAAAAGCAATATGTATAAGGGCCATCCTATCCCAACAACACATTGAAGCATAATCAGTTACTTCATTTTCTGTGTACCCAAGGAACAAAATACAGGTTTGCCATTTTGAAAATAAATTCAATTCCTCAACAAATAATAAATAAATAAATTAGTGAAATAAATTATCTTTGCTCCAAATTCTTTTTCTCTCTCTCTGCCATACACATAAAGAATACATGCATACACACTGTATCTTCACGTAAATATGTGTGAGGATGAGGTGAAATAGATTGGTTTGCTTTCATCAGAATGAGGTATGGGGAATTATATACAGGAACGATACTTACAGGAAGACATCATGAACAAACATGAAAATAATTCCCTCCTTGTTTTGAGTTTGATAATAAAAGTTTTAAATATTTTAAAATCTCCATAGCCAAGTGGAGTCTCCCATATACAGGTCAACAGTTAAGAATGAAGTTTTGTTATAAGGAGAGCAAGAGAGGGGGTGAGAAGGAGGATAAATCTGCAGGAAAAAATAATATAAACTTACGTGGGAAAAAAAAATTTCTAAAGTCTTGGGAAAACCATGAACAATTTCCTGAGTAGCCAACAATTTCCTTAAGTGTGGAATGCTGCAAATTTCTCCTATCATTACATGACTGATGTAATCAAGGACCAACATTAATTCCCATCACTCTGGAAACTGACATAGAAGAAAGTGTGGATTCAGGAAGTAGGGAATTTACAGAGTTGAGTTAAAGGTGCTTGATTAAAGACAGGCAATGCAAGGCTACTGAACTCTCAAAAAAATAACATAACCCAAGTGGAGCAATCACTTTGAAATTCAGTTCTGTGAATTTAAATCTTTTAGATTTAAGAGTGACTGATCTAGAATGAATCTTGATTTTTTTTTTTTAAGCTGGACTCCTGTTTACCATGGTCTGAAACTGTCATTTGAGGTAATTATTAAAACATGGATTATTATTGCAGGTAATTCAGTCAAGTTCCAAATCACTTTAGAGAGGCTATGCATTTCTGTCCGAGATTTTTGTTCTCAATGGCCTAATAGAATGTATGGTTTTTGTGGAAAGACTTGGGACAAATAATTGGCTTCAGTAGTTCCACAATTGCAGGTGTACAAAGAGAAAGCATAAGTTAAAAACCCTGCAGGAGCAGCAGAAGCACAGGCATCCTGCTTTTCTGCCAGAGTCACAGCAGACGTACGGCACTGAGCACATTTTATGACATTCTGTGAAGAGCACATATACACAGAATGTGATGAAATGGAAGAATAAGCATTATTTTTATGCATACGGTGCCAACTTGTGTGTATTAGTTGGGTATATTTGACATAGAGTTAGATTTAAAATGTGGTTTTGGAACAATCGTCCAGCTAAAAAGTACTTCACAAAATGCAACAGGCATGTTAATTTCCTTGACGAGGTGGTTCCCCCTGGTTAGCCAGGAGGGAGGAGGACTGCAGTTACAAGCAGCTAGATCTCCTAAACACACAGACAGGAATATGCTGAATTAGCTGAGCAATGAAAAGAGACTGAAGATTAGGTTGCCATATATATATATACACACACAGACATATATAGCTCTATATACATACATATGTATATATACATATATATGTGTGTATATATGTATACGTGGATACTACTGTGATAATTCTTTCCCTAAGCCAGCAATTAAACCCTAAGTGGTGTTTTTACTTAGTTCAATCAACTTCTGTCACAATGTTTACAAGAAAAACAGCCTGCAGGCATCAAACCTAGTCATGCCTTTTAACTTCATTTAGATGGAAATCGAAATCTTGTGATGGGATTAAGAATCATTTACCAAATATAGTAGTTCCTGGAGGAGGATGGAGGAGCGTCTATCTCTCCTGGCCGAGGGGCACTACATAAGCAAGGAGACAAAACAGTCCAAGCATTTTGTTTCTGTACTATGAGGAGAAAGGACCTCTGAGAGAAGTTTGAACCAAGGCAGCAAAGGGGATGCTACAGCTGCAGGACTGCTCTTCAGGGAAGAAACGCAATGCAACCCATTAAGGAGGAGAACACAGAAAATTGCCAAGGAAAGTTGTCAAGGGGAATGTGTTCCCCTTAATGAAATGATGGCAAAATGATCAACACTATAAAGGCCCTGAAGGACTGTGGTGCCTAGGCAGAAGAGACTCATAGCACCTGTAACTATCCCATTTATAAATTTTATCAATTTTCTGTGTAGTGGAAAAAGTAAAGTCTAATGGCCCCAGTAGCAAACCACAGATTAAAGCATGAGGCTGCAGTCTAGGAGCAACGACAGGGTCCACAGACTGCAACATTATAGTTAGCTCAGGTCCCGCAGAGGCAGGAAGAGGAACTTCTAAGTGACATAAGTAAGACAACAGTGGGTGACGCAGGCCCAGCAACGACAAGCGTCAGGATCGCTTGACATTTCATCAACAAGGGCACAGGGCTGGTGGAGGCCTTGTAATGCAAGAATGAAGAAAAAGATGACTGCAGATGATGACCGTAAAGCATTGCTCAAGACGATGTGGTCCTCAGTCCAACTAAAGGACAGAAACTTTGCAAGGATTGCAGACAGCCTGCCTTATGGACGCCATGTTTCACAGGGTAGCTAAAAGCAGAGAAAATTCCCAATGATGAGATCAGCAGCAAAAGAGAGAAACAGGAGAAAACCAACAATATTGCCCAAGTGAAGCCAGGTGACATTGCTCAGAATTTAAACATAATTATCTTAAAAAGAGGAATTTCATAAAATTTCAGAGTGCAGTTGGCACCAAAATGATAAGATGCCCAGACCAGACCTATTAAAGAAATTAAATGAAATTAAAGGAGAAAGAATTTTATACTGCTGATGCAGGCAGTAATACCTCAAGCAGAGAGGGATGTTTGGTACTGTAACTATTATAAACATTTTAAAGCTAGCTTGTGATGTAGCTAGGAAGGCAAAAAATACAACAGAAAGGTTGTCACAAGAGATTTCAGAGGGTGTCCATGAAGTTGCTGTGAGCTGTGCCCATTGTGCCAGTTAGTGGCAAAGATGATACGAAGGTCAAACCTTTCCTAATTGTAAGTTCTGTAACAAAAACACCATTTGAGATGGTGGCTATGGAGATAATTGAATTGACTTGGAAAAGTGCAGAAGGCCACTATTTTATCCTTGTGCCGGAAGAGTCTTTGAAATCCAGATAGCTGAACTGGGGTTTAGTTGTAAAAATAATAGTCAGAGCAATTGTTTCTTGGTGTGGAAAAAATCAAGTAAAGATTCTAATCCTGTCCTGGTTGAAGTCATTGGCAAATTTCCCGTAGCATTCACTGGATATAAGCTTATATTGATCACCATAGTGAGAAATGAGAAGTAAATGCACTTCAGCTGGGTTACACAATACAAAGTCTTAGGGAGCTAAGCCAGAGTAACACTTCTGGCATGTTACTCATTGGACATTACCCATGCCTAAAGCCTTGTTTCTTACACAGGAAAATAGCCTACTTCATCTTCTCAGCTATTGTTGTTTGAAATAAGCTTTCATTCTTTAGAAATACATGGCATTCTAGTATCACCTGACATTTGTGTTTTCTGAGAACTGACTTTCATTTTCTGTAAATGACAACCTAGTGACTTTTGTTGTGAGCTTTTGCTTCAGTTTGCAAATTTCCTCATGATTTTGTCTGCAAATCTAATACAAAAAATTAAAACCAGAGCAGGAGCTAAGAATTAATCCAAGATTTCAACACCTCGGTTGTAGTTTTGAAGGACACACACACAAAAACCTGTCTGCTTTAGTAACTAGACATTATTATACAACCAGATAATTGCTTGTCCAATTTTGAAATATTTTCCTCTGATATTTGAACACCATAGCGAGTGATAAGCCTGAAATATAATAGTTTACATATGTGATAAAAATCTTCAAACTTACAAATAGAAACAGCCAGCTAGAGACTTTTGGGAAGTTCATAAGCATGTGTTACCAAGGGGGGGCTGCAGTGTTAGCTGCCAGTTTTCAGACAGATGAGTCAGGCCCATCAGAATGTACAATTTCCTGATGCTAATTGATTTCAGTTGTTTAAGCCCTTTTATTTTCACAGAATCATATAGGTTGGAAAAGACCTTTAAGATCATCAAGTCCAACCATTTTGATAGCTACGTCTTTTAAATGGAAAGAATAAGACTCTGGTAAACTTTCTTTGTCAAATTCATATTTATGTATAGCCAGTATAGCTCCTTCTGAGAATGCCTTTAATCCTGTTACTGATAGCTAAATGGTATAGAATGTAATTTAAATACACTGCAGAAAAGAAAACTGCAACAGTGGTACCCACATATCTAAACAAATGTTGGAAGTCTTAGAAATCACATGGGTGAAGTGGAGTATCTGTCCTCAGTGGGGACACTAGAATAATAGCCATTTTGGAAAGTTGGTGGAAGGCAATCAGATAGACATGAATACCACAGGGCAAAGTATGTAGGAAATCTGGAGTAGTAAATGCTGAATCAGAAGTAGGATATGCTGATGGTTTCATAGTGCTATAAGTAAAAGAAGGCTTTTTTTTTTTTTCTTTTTTAATCAAATCAGATCAGTAAGGTAACTATACCAGCGAATAATACAGAGTCTCTATGGACTCAAGATCCAGGGATAAGTGGGAAAAGTATTGCATTAAGTCTCAGCCCCACCAGACAACAACATGACTGCAGTACGCTGAGCAGGATCTTCTGAGGACATGAAACAGTAACAGGGCATTTCAACTGCTATGTAAAACAGGACAATGTTATGTCAGGGCATGACAGAGCTACTGAGTATTCAGACATTATCAATGCATGCTTCATAAAGCAAGAGGTTAGAGAGTCTGCATGAGGAAAAGCAACTTTTGATTTCAGCTTGAGTGGCACACACACTCTGTTTCAAAATGTTACAGTCTAAAGTCTGTTTTATAAGACCGACCACCGTGTACTGATATTGAACAACTCTGTAGGACCAAAAAAGCCAAAGAGTACACCACAGCTATAGTCTCCAAAAAGGAGAAATGCATATATACGAGAAACCTTCCTTAAAAATAAAAAAAAGTATGAAAGTTAAATTATTGAGGGCATTCTGGGAGCTCTTCAGGGACACCATTTTGGAGCTAGAGAGCAAACGTGAAAAGCATGAGATGGCAAAAGAAAAACAAAATCCTAAATATTCAAAATACCTTCAATCTTCAACTGAGATGAAAAACTGAAAAATGCTGAAAGGTCTGAAGATATTTTTACAAAATATTTTATTTTTACCAAAAGTGTATTTTCTTCGGGGAGTAAAGGATAGGAATGAAAAATGCTGACCAGCTACTTCAACTAACTAACTAACATATAGTTCCACATCTAACTAACATATAGTTCCACATACCTTTCTTTTTTCAGTGTAAAAGATTTCTATTTCTCTTCCTCCATAGTCCAAAGTAATTCATGCCATCCCCCATATTGTAGCCAGACACACCTTTCTCAGTGTTTTTTTTAAAGATGGATTATTTCACTGATAAGGTTTTACTGCAGTCCCACAGCCAATTTTATCAGCACAGGGAGTGATGGAATAAGAATGAACAGCCTGATTAGGGAAAAAGGGAGGCTTTGCAAAATTTTCTTCCAAAGGATCACTTAGTTAAAAACCAAGTAAAGTTACCGAAGTTCCTAGTTGGCATACCTCACTGGCTTATGGAATTATGTATTATTTGATAGTATCTGCTTGCTTGCTTTCAGCTTCTGATTTTAAAATAAGGTAGCAGAGCTTAACAAACAATGAGAAAAATAGTATGTTGGCCACACATTTAAGTATCACCACTATAGAATTAAATGGTGTCTGGACATGTAACATGTTAAGGTATCTATGCATCCTGTTGGATTATGAAATGAAGGTTAAAGAAAGGCAAAAGAGAGGCATTGGTAAATGAGCAGTATTAAGGATTTATTGTATGTTTTTTCTACACCATTGTTTGTCTTGACTCTGAGCTAAGCCCAGCATTGTAAGTGATCCCTGAGAGTATATACCAAAGTAAATATATTCTTTTGGAGTTTATTTTTGTTATTAGATTGTAAGATTGCACACTTTCCATTTCACTAATTTAGAAAGCTCTGTAGAAGCTCATCACAAATATATTTTGCCATTCACTGGAAATATGTTTTTAAAAATCTTCTTTCCTCACCAATTTCCTTACAGAAATAAACATTGGTGCAGGAGCAGCACTTTGCAGAATTCTGCAGGAGTGATGCAGTTCCTGGACCTTAATGATGTGTTAGAACGAGGGATTCAAGTTTCAAATGAATGCTGTTCAGTAAAAGTGTCATTCGGCCTTTCATTCCTGGTTCTTTACTTCTCTACCTTTATAAAACATATACAGCAATACTGTGGTTTGCTATAAAACATAGATCCTTGTTGGATGAGGATTATTAGATAGTGCCGTCATTCACTATGATAATGGAAACCATTTATGCACGGTTCCACACCTATAGCTGCATTGATTGTTTTGACCTCCTTGCATTACATAGGTCTTTTAATACTGCAAGAGTGGTAGAAAGGCAGACTGCATGGTAGAAGGTAGCCTCCAAGATTCCCAAAATGTCTTCTGATTTATGGATGGAACATGGAGTCTTTGAATGATTTGTCAAAAATGAGTTATTGTTTTTGATTGTTTTCCTTTTTTACTTGATTTCCTCCTTGAGGTCATCATTCAAAACCCATTAAAATTTCTTTCCCTCACTCTTTTTCTCTTAGTTTCTTTTTGCTCCTAGTTTCATCAAGTCCAAAGGACCTTGGATCAGACCCAGAGGAAAACAGGTACTTTCTTCGCTGTACAGTGGTAGATAAACAGGAGGAGTTCAAATTAGAAATGTCAGAATACAGAAAATGAAATATTTGTCTTTTGCATTAACTTAATGCTGCTGCTAGAAACAACAAATCTCCAAGCTTGCACTTAGCAAAATTATACCTTATCTTGGCATATGGTAACCAAACTACTTCAGAAAATTAGTTTAGAAATTTCAATGTAGTTTATCAAACCGATAAAGGCTTTACCACTGATGTTCAGCTCCCTAGTTTGCCTTGTAAATCTGGAGTAGTGCTTTGTTCCAAGTAAATGTTATACAATTTAATTAGGAGAAAACTGTTTGTTGTAATAAACTATTTTTACTGCTGGTAGATAAAGCCCTGAAAGTAAGCCTGGTTTTAGTTCTTTTGTTTTTTTTTAAATTTGCTTAACTAGTGCATCATAGCCAGTCTCTGGAAAGATTCACTTAGAATCATAGAATCATAGAATATCTCAGGTTGGAAGGGACCCATAAGGATCATTGAGTCCAACTCCCCTGCTCCTTGCAGGACTACCTAAAACTAAACCATATGACCAAGAGCGTTGTCCAGACACTCCTTGAACTCTGACAGGCTTGGTGCCGTGAACACTTCCCTGGGGAGCCTGTTCCAGTGACCGACCACCCTCTCAGTGAAGAACCTTCTCCTAATGTCCAATTCGGAACTTCATTCCATTTCCTTGTGTCCTGTTGCTGGTCACCAGAGAGAGGAGATCAGTACCCCCTCCTCTGCTGCCCCCCGTGAGGAAGTTGTAGACTGCCATGAGGGCACCCCTCAGCCTTCTCTTCTCTAAGCTGAACAAGCCAAGTGACCTCAACTGCTCTTCATAAGTCTTGCCCTTGAGGCTTTTCATCATCTTGGTTGCCATCCTCTGGACACACTCTAATAGTTTGATGTCCTTCTTGTATTGAGGCACCCAAAACTGCACACAGTACTCAAGGTGGGGCTGCACCAGTGCAGTGCAGGGTGGGACAATCACCTCCCTCGACCAGCTATCTATGCTGTGCTTGATGCACCCCAGGGCACAGTTGTCCCTTTTGGCTGCCAGGGCACACTGTTGACTCATAATCAACTTGCCATCAACCCAAACCCCCAGATCTCTTTCCGTGGGGCTGCTCTCCAGCCTTTTGTCCCCCAATTTGTATGTATAACCAGGATTACCCCATCCCAGGTGGAGAATCTGGCACTTGCTCTTGTTAAATTTCATACAGTTGGTGATTGCCCAGCTCTCAAGTCTATCCAGATCTCTCTGTAAGGCCCTCTACCCTCAAGACTTTAAAGAATACTGAAATACCCTTAAAGAATACTAATTACAAACTTTTTCTGAAAGTAAGCAAGCAGTATCTGCAGAACCTAGTATGTGTTTTCTGCTTCTCTACTTCCACCCAGTCCAATAAAGCAGATGTTTAGGACTCCAGATCTTCTAAAACTACATTTTCACTTGATCTTTTAATAATAAGGAAAATTCCAAAGAGGCCAGAAGCAATAGCACTTACATACTATCAGAGAAGCAAAAAGAAAAATTCCTACAAAATAATCTCTAACCTGTGTTTCATCAAAATGTAAGAACTGGAAGAGCCAATACAGTTCACGTAGTGGTTAAGGCTTAGAAAAGTTTTAAGTATTGCATATACAGCTTAGAGGGATTCAGTCAAGACACTGGGTTCGTTTTACCATATTTTACATCTTGCGATATCTGTGGGCACAAGTACAAACACTATGCCGTCAGGAAAAACTTCCTTTCTCATATGAAAGTTCAAAGTAACTGAACTAATGAGAGTAAAATAAGGCCTATCCCAGATCTTTAGTTTAAATCAGACCTTTTCAAAATTTAAAAAGTCTAGCTACCTGCTAAGGAAAAAAAGGCAGTTTGGAAAGATTAAGACCATGTGAAGGATGCTCTTATAGAATTCAAGCCTAATTTAAAATAAAGTACTGAAAATAATCATATCTACCCTCATGCCTCTGTGGTTAATTTAAGAGCTCACGATGAAGAAAACTCTTTACTTATGAGATTGTCAGACAGACTCTTCAGTCAAGCTTCTGTAGGACCAGAGTAAGCTCTGCCGAAGTAAATGGAGCGTCTGGAATTGAGATTTGTTCTGTGTTAGTGATTGAGACAGATGATTTTGGGTATGGTGTAAAAAGGATATTCACTCACTCACTAGTTTTCCAGAAACTACAATAAGAAGGTGAAAGGAAAGCTGAAGTGGTTGCTTCATGCTTTTGAGATGCCCATCTCTCATTTCTAATGCAAGTGACTGGTTTCTCTGAATTGCTTCCAACACCTTACACCACTCTCTTATTTACAGATAAGAGATTTCTGTGAAAGGGCTGCTACCATTATCAGTGCTACACTTACTAAAATAAACTGTCTTGTAAGTAAACCAGCATAATTATCTTCCAAATTGTCTTAGAAATGTTAGTGATCAAAAAAAATTTTATTGTAGCTTCAAACCAGAACAAAATTCACGCTGGAATTACCTGCTACGATTTTATTTCTGAGCTATAAATATACATACCAAATGAAAGCACACTGCAAAAGACATTAAGCGCCCATATTTTTATTGCTGGCTGAAATTAATATCCTCTCTTTTCTCCTTAAAAATAATTAGAATAAGATATGTATTTGTGAGCCTCCAACAAGCATAGAGTATTTATTATATTTTTTTTTTTTGAAAGAAGAGAGTGATCTGCTACTTACATAGCATCCAGATTTGTCCCATTAAAAGCATGGCCTTGGATGCTGGTAAAACCATTATTGTAGAGTTTGCTGCAAGCAAAAAAAATAAAATTAGTGTATTTTAGGTTGCTTTAATACCTGAATACCTAACATCTTATGTATCATTTTTCTTGGCAGCAGCACATTTATGGATGGGTTAATTTTAATCTCTTGAAGAAGCAGCAATTACAGTGCGAGGTGAAAAAAATGCCCAGCAGCATTCTTGAGTGTAGCTAAATCAAGAATACCATGTGGCAGGTGTGCCATCTTTTACTTCTTTTTACAGCAAAGACAGAACTAGACGAAAACACTTTGCTATAATTTCCCACCCTCAAACTAAAAGCAAGGAAATAAAATCCTTCTAGGACTGATTAAGGAAGGCTAAAGGAACTAATACCTAGCAAAATAGGTATGATTTTACTGTCAGGCCTGCCTGAATTTTTAGAATTCATTCTTTTGCTCCCTTAGAGCAAATGGATTTTTTTTCAAATTTCTTTAGAATTCATTCTTTTGCATTCTAGTGCTCTTCCCCCTAGTTCAGGTCATAACTCATTACAGTCATTTTCACTCCTCTCAGCCCTTTCTTGTGGCTCACATTGAGTATGACTTGCATAACTGAACTTTATTTAACAATTTTCCTTCAAATGTGACTCTTCCGACATTTGCCACCCATTAGTTTTCACAGTATGTGCCACTTAGCTTGCAAAAAAGTTAGGCACAGTTCTAACTATGCTGTAGCTTTACAGAAGGAGAAGTCTGCAAACTTTTCCCTTTGATTTTGTCCAATATAGCCATTCTCTGGCATTAGGGTCATACAAAAGCAAAACCACTTTGGTCAGACCAGTTTAAAGAAAAGCAGCAGGCCTGGTTCAAATCACTGTCAAAGTAAAGGATTTATGCAACCTAGACTATAGATACTACCTGTCTATGGTGTTTCTCTGTTACAAACTACTAGAGAGTAGGACAGGGATATATATATATTTTTTAAACATGTTACCATATGCTTGAGAGAGGTAAATGCCTTGTGATTTAAACTTGAAGAACTTACAGAGTTAGGGATTCATTACAAAGTCCATGGAAAGCATTTGCAGGCACTGAAGTCATGAAAGGATTATCTGCAATTTCACTGGAAAAGGAGACAAAACATCACAATCAAACATCAGCCCAACAGAGCTTCTCCAGAACAGTTTTATTATTAATTGTTCTCTGCCTTGATATTAAATAAAAGTATAGAATAACTCATTTAGTTATATATAAGGCCAGAAGATACATGTGGGATGATTAAGAATCGAGCATGTTCCAGCATCCAGGAAGTGAGCTTGTGAAGCAGATGGGTTTTATAGTCCTGGTGAGGTGTGTAGCCTGTGTGATTATAGTGGTTAACAGCACGGACAGGTGCCTTGTCTCATAAGCCCGAGAATTAGCAAAGTAGATAATGCTGCAGTGTCAACTGAGCCAGCCCAAGTGACTTTAGAGCTGAGATCCTGCTCTCTAGCTAAGCTCAGATAAGACATCAGATAATACATTATTCAGGACGGAGGCATTTCACTTTACAGAACTGCATCTAGCACAAGTGAAATAACTTATTATGTAATCTAACCTAATGATTCTTCTCAACTCTTGTCCAAATGAGTGTTTCACTATCTGTCATTTCTTAAACACTTTTTTACTCCCACTCTGCAGGCTTAGTAAATATTATGTATCTTCAGACCAAAACTCTATTGTGACAAAAGGGACAAAGGAAAACTAAAGAGATTTACTATGACTAAAATGGAGAAAGAAGAGAGGGAAAAAGCTGGTAGATACAAAGGACAGAGGAAAGTGTCTGATTGTCCTTTTTCTGCCTTTTCCTGAATCATATTAGAGTCTGGAAACCAAAATATTCTGCATATTTTTATTTTCTTCAGCTTGTGGATTAGATGTGGTCTAGTAAGGCCAGACCATAACATCCATGGGCCGAGAAGTCGTAACAATTGCCCATGTGACAGGAACAATTTCATTCCTTTTCTGTGCTATGTATGTGCATATATATGTGCTAACACTGAACTGTACTACAACCATTTTCATTCCAGGTAGTTTTCACCGACAGGTGCTTTCCACCACAGATTGTTTTGGTTTGACATTTTTCAAATTGGTTCACTTTTCTAAACAAACTTTTACTTGTAAGTTGCTTGACCTCAAAGGCCAATAGTGATATAATGAATGCTTTTTCCCCAGCTATACCTTGTTCATCATTTAGAAACCTATTATTCTGCAAGAGCAGATTTTTTTCTTGATGAAAGAAACACAAAGGCTATCTTTCATTGAATAACAATGTTTAGAAATACCTCCCTTGAAAGTGCAGGTCTACTCTTTAAAAAGTCTTTAGCATAGAAGACCCACATTTATTTTTTGTTAGTGATCTTTATCAAAAATTTTCAAGGTAGAAGTAAAATAATGTTTTGCTGTCTGCCACTTAGAAAGTCACTGAGTTGGTCGGAAGCAAGGAAGGTTGTATAAACTGCTTCTGTTTCATCTAGGCTATTTAATTCTTGGTTCTCTCTACTTAGTAAGTGTAGTGTTTAATTTATGATCTAGTAGAGCTTAATCTAAGCTAAAGCACTTTTGGTCTTTGAGGAACTCCCTAATAGCTCTTAAGATGTAGGTGTATCCCACTCAGAGCTCTGGCTGACTCAGGTTTCAATCTTGGAGGCCTACAGCCAAGGCAAACATTGGTTATGGAGCGTGAGCTAGCACAAGGCTTATGTCTAGTCTCAGAAGATCCTTGGGAGGGAAGATCTCATTGCTTACTACAGGTCTAGACTCTTTAGCAAAACAACCAGCATTTCTACATTGCTCTGAGGTTCGTCTTGCCAATAGCAGACCATGAATGCAGTGGGGACTGACCATTCTTGACTAAGAACACTCCTTAGCAGCACTGAAACATAGAAGCTTATGTGTTCATAGAAGCTTATGCTGTCAATCTAAAAGAGCATGCATCTCATTCAACTACTATGAAAAAAGGGAGAGTGACAGAAGGGAGATGGGTAGTTCTCCTTCTTAGAGACACACTGTGCCAGCCTGAGCTGACCTCACTACCAGGGCTGTCATGAAACCAAGGTGCTCCTGGTCTAGCAACTAGCTCTAGTCTAGCTCCTGGTCTAGCTCTACTTTATTTCTCAGCTTTGGCAATTTGCTTTTTAATCTCCTTGTCTGTTTTCTTTATTAAAACATTAATTGTATGAAACAACACATTTTGGATAAAATACGTCTTCACCAAAATCTTCCTAAAAATGTGAGCTCAGCCAACACTGAGCTTTTTAAAGGTGCAATGATAAACGATTGCTCTCAAGATTGTCCAGTTCTCCTGCTCTTGAGTCTTCTGTGCTCAGGGTGGGGTCAGAAGAAAGAAGCCGATGGAGGTTATGATTCAACAATATAGGAGTTCAATGAAGAGTAGTATCAGAAAATGTGCAATATGAGCTCACCATGCCAGCACAAATTTGTTAGAAGAATGTTGACATGATGACTTCATGTTAGGTGGCTGTATGTCAGATCAGGTCCTGTGTGTCACACTATTCTGACTTCAGACTAATTCAGGTATTGCACAGCCATTACAAAAACAAAATAAAAGCAAAAGTCTGGTAGAAGTTGTGTATATGTGCTTTGGCTAATTCAAGAGAAATGCACTTGTGTGTCCATCTCTCTCATTCAGGTCAAATGTATACTGCTAGGTCACCTGGCATTTTCCAGATTTGGTACTAAAGGTCATTGAAATATAGCTTGAGGAAAAGTGCTTTGTCAGACTTATTTTATATTTTTCTCCAAAACAGAAACATTCACTATAGGTTTTCTCGGGATCTGAAGATGGCAGTATTCTAACCAGCTGTGAGGACTGACACTTACAGTAAAAAGTTCACATCAGATGAGTAGATTTTGGTGAGGTCTGGAAATGCTTTGAGTCCAGTATTAAAAATACCACTGAAAGAGAGAAGAAACAGAAAGAATTACATGTACGGGATCACTGAACAACAACAAACAATGTATTTAAAGCATTCAACAGTGCAGGATGGTTATTTCATCCTCTCTATTGTCAATGAATTCATTTATAATCAACTGTCTAAAATATACAGATGCAAGAACAATTAAAAAACCCTCAAAATACCGGATTTATGATAAATTACAGAATCTAAAAAATGGGAACACAGAATAATAAGACAGTTAAGCAGATCTGCAGAGGGACGTAGTCTGTGAGGTGAATAGGGAGAAAAAAATTATAACTCTGGATTCACTTGAGAGATTAAGGCTGCTTCAGACAATAGTCTGGACCCCCAAATCCTCTATCTTTCATTGAGGCTAAGAGCTGTTCAAATAGCTCTGAAAAGGGAAAGTGTCTTCAAATGTGAATACAGTTAATGCCCCTTATTTCTGAACGTCCATAGAGTGAAAATAACTTAAGAAAATATAATTCTCAATTTTTTAAAAACTATTCTCCTGAAATGAAATTGTTTTGACCACTTTCTCTTTTTTTCCAGATCTATAGGAAAAATCTGGAAAAAAATCTTTCCTCCTTGCCGCTACACCCCCACCCTCCCCCCGCCCTTTCTAGAGTCTTCCAAACATTACTCAAAATCACAGAAGTTATTCTCTTTCTCAGCTCTCTTTCTGATGCTATAATTTTGGAAATTCATGGTTTGGTTACTCTGTGCTGCTCTTTAGAAACTTCATGGGAATACAGAGAATTCTTCAGGATTTCTTTCTGCCATAGAGGTCATATGAAATCAGGTGTTTATAGATGGGCTTGTCACATATAGTTGACAGGTAAGCTTTAAAACCCCATGTAAATACCTAGTAAATATAAAATATGTGTATATTTCTGTTGCGTCTCTTCTTCCCACTATTCCCTACAAAAATATAGTAAGACAGCACTTATCACAAGAAGAAAGCTAGCTGTGGAATTTTGCCAAGAAACATTAGTGTATTCCAGACATTAAATGGATAAGAAGAATGGCAAAATTACTGATGATTTTGTGAACATGTTTTCCTTTCTCGCAAAAGTAGTCAAAGTTCCAACCCCTACCCTAGCTGGCTTTCTGTCATTAAAATAAAGTAACAGGGAAAAATATTGCAATCAGTTCCAAAATGAAATGCAAGGAAACAAAACTGCTATAGTGTAAAGAGTCAAGTCATCTGTGAGGCTTAAGTGCCACCTTGTTACAGGTGCTAAATACTTACAGGTATTTCAAAAGTGGGAGGTTCTTAAAGGCATCTGGATCTATGTAATCCAAGTTTCTAAGATTTCGAATTTCACTGTAAAAAAGGGAGGAACATTACCACATTGATCATTAATTATTTATCATAACAGAAATCAGCAATTTTAAAATGACATTTCAGGGACCTAATTCTTGCAATGAGCTTTTGTACTGGCCAGCTCAAGACCACTATGCATTCTGAGCAGTCTTACAGTGATGAAGTATCACCTGGATAGATGCGGTCCTGGAGACTGGCTAGTTTAAGCAAGGGGGGAAGAAGCACCTGAGATTTCATTACGGATCCTTTGCCTGCATGGTCCTAAAATCAAAGCAATAGCCTGTGGTAATGGCTATTACTTTGACATGGTGAGAGTTTTGTGTCTGCAAAGTGGAGTAAAAAGAAGAAAAGTTAATCAAAACTTTCAGTATTGATGTATAATAGTCCTATCAATTTACAACCATCTATTTAGCTTATAATTTTATGTCCTATTTTTCTGGTTACTTCCTTCATGTCTCTAACAGTATTTTGTATTATTTTTCCTGTCTCTTTTACAGAAATCATCAGTGGATCCGAAAGATGGCTCAGGTCACTTAAATTAACTCCATTCTGAGACTTGAAATGGACACACCATTCACTGTATAGACATGTCCAGCATTATAGAGGATATTGTATCTCTTTGCTTTATACTGGTGCAAAATGTAACATAGACTTAATTCCTTACATCTTCTGTCCACAGTTATGTCTTTAAATACTTCTACCCGAGTGATAGCTTGGTCTGCAGATGGCTTTTTAGACCGCACATGTTGAAGAACCAGCCTGACGCTGATCACGGCTATGGCCATGCTGGGTGCTTTCTGTAGGTGTGTTTGTGGGGCTGCTGCCCCTCCAGCCATCATGATCATTGCCTGGCATCATGACTCTTCCTCATTTTTCTGAAATGTTTGTCTCTGCCCTTAATGCAATTTTCCTCAATCTTTCTCATTCCTCTTTTTTTTAGCAGATTTATTTCTTTTCTATCCATAATGACAGTCAGCAGCCTGGCTGCACCAATCAGACTGTGCCAAAATTCCTTGTCTAGACTCAGTAGAACTACCAAATTTTCACCTTTTATGAAAAAACCCACCCATACCCACCCCCATGACATGCACACTTTTCCTTTCCTGGTCTCTTTACTGTCTCCAGAAAGGGATAGCCCTTTCTGCGTGTTTGCTTCTATTTCTTTACCTTAAACCAGGTCTGGACACTGGTCTTATAAGTCTGCTGGAACAACTCTCAGCCTTTCTTAATACAGAAACCATATAGAAAGAATCGTGCCAGTCTTCTTCCCGATACTAGCTGTGGAGCGGTGGGCTGAGGGAAGCGCTTCTTGCTACTTTTATAGATAAATTTGATGAAGATGACAGGTATAGATGGCATGGTGCTGCAGGTTGTGTGGGTGATGTTCTGGTCTTAAGTCAGTCCAAGAAGTGGTGCTACTGGGCAGAGACTCAATGGGCAGAAACCAGCAGTATTTAATTTACTATGCCCTGACAGTTCCAAGTAACCTATACGATATAGGTATCAGGAAGCTGGGTTTTAAGGATACGTCTGCCACTGGAATCATTTTTGCAGGATAAAATCAGCCCAGCCAAGTTGTCTGAGAAATAAAAGTGGGAAAAGAGACATAAGACAGTAGATAAATCAGTAGGTAGATACAGGTACCAAGACTTCAGCCTCTCTATATACTGCTGTACTGACAAAACAGTTCTGCTCCACCTTTCAAGTCTTTAGTTTTTACTCTGTTTACTCCACCATCGCAGGGAGACAAGGATTTACCTTTTACTTGCATGTTAAGCTGATGTAATTAATAGCTATACTACTGCTATTACAATGCTGTATTCAAATATTCTTCATGTCTGTTAGCTACTTTGAACAGTACTGTTTCTGTATTTAAAAGAAACCTTCTTAGTGTCAGTCTCTTGCTTCTCTCAAATTATTTTCTTAGTTATGTAGTTATCACACTCCCAACAGTGGAATTTGCTCCATCAACTTTAACTGACATGTTTTTTCCGTCACTGACTACATTTAAAATGCTGGAGTCATGAGCTTCCTGGCCAGATATTCTTTTGTTGTGGACCAAACATATTCCAGGGAAAGACAGTCTTCAGATCAACCTTCAGCCTGGAAATGGATCATCAGGTTTTGGCTTGTTGCTATTCATAGTATTCTGCGTAAATGATTTGCATGAGGGTACTGAAAGTAAGAATTCAAAATCTGCAGATGGTACTAAAATTGGAAGCACAAAATAATGCAATGAGATTCAATCAGATTTTGATTTATTAAGTAACTGGGCCACGAGAGGGCATGTGCTGTTTAACAAAGGCAAATGAAAAACTAATCAATCTGGGAATAAAAGATTTAAAACTGCCAGATGAGACAGTTGGCATAGTAATCAGAGAAAAGCTTAAATAATGTGAGTGAGGAAATTGATATGATTCAACTGAATGTTGGGAAAAGGTTGATGTCCCTGCTGTTCAATTTCCTTGAATTGGTAACGCTGGGATTAGGAAAGTATGCTTTAATATATACTCTATTTATATTTGCATTTCGTCCTACACTTTGTATTACAGAGGTTTCTTAAAGCCCAAAAGGAAGAAAAGGGCCCATTGTGGTAGGCACTACAGCGGACAGCCAGTTGCTTAGAAGTCTCTAGTCAAAATGGATGAGAAAGAGGATGAGAGAGGTATAAAAAGGTAAAAGGTAATTTGACCAAAGTGAATGTTATGCTTAAGAAAAAAATCAGGAGAAAAATCCAATTTTCCCTACTTCTAGTCCAGTCAAATACGCCTCTTGCACTTGACTGGCTGAATATGTGGCCTCTCATTTCATATGCATGAAAAAGAGAAAGATCTTCAAATTCAGTTCCATTCATGAACTGTGCTGCTGTCCTTGTTTTGCACAATCAAACATCATTAATCTCAGAGTACTGGAAGGAATTCCCCTCTAAAAGCACAGATTTAAAGGATATCTATAGCTCCATCAATATTGGAGCCTAGGAAGTTAAGTCCATAAGGAGAAAAGATATTTGAATAGTTCTGATCTCATCAGTTAACAGGATAGTGATACACAAACTGGATTTCAGACTTTCTTTTACATTAATCAGTCATGAGTAATATACTCAAAGGTGCCTAAATGTTATATGATAGTAATTTTCAAATTGTAATCAAAAGACTGCTGTGGTTTAAGGATTACTTCCAAAGGATCCAAAAACCTAAGTAAAGCAAGTTGGTTACTGGTAGATTTATTAAACAGGGTTTGCACTTTTATCAGTAAGCTTTTCTGAATTGGTGAATGGAAAAGAATGAAACCCACTGATTTAGAAAGGTAAGGTTCCTTTGAAAAGCAGCTCTAGGAAAATTATTAGTAGTTTTAGCTGCCTAAAATGCAGATAAAGCAGAAGAGTATACTTAAAAATGTCTAGTAGGCTAGTTCCCAGGTATCTAGGTGTCTATGAGAGCTGATGTTAAGTGACTTTTGAAATGGAACTTTGACACACTCTATAAATACAACTTAATCTTAGCATACAGTGCTTAAATTCTGCATCCAACAGCAATGTAACAATTCTGAGTCCTTCTAGGAATGAAGTGCTTTAAAGATATAAAAAAACCTAAGATGGTTAATAGGCATCTTTGTTGACCATTGATGCAGGGAGGCAAAAGTTGCCCTGAACAAACATTTCACTTTGCAGTCCTAACTAAAATTACTTGGAGATGTTAATAAGAAAGAAGGGTGCTGCTACCTACCCAAAAGAGAACAGAATTATTTGTGGAATGTTTACAAAATTATTCAAAGTTACTTTACAAACTATTCAGCTTCTGCTTTATTTTTAAAAGTACATAAACCAATTAAGAATTGGCTTATTTGTGCTTTAAAGACAATCAATGTTTTAAATCTTATTTCTGGCACTCAGACTAGTAATTAAAAAGGTACTAGGTTAACAATCAAACCACCACCTGACTGTCCATGAACAGCAACTCAGTTTTGCTTTTTAAAGAAAATACTTTAAAAACTTTAACATGTCAAGAACAGATGTGCAGAGAAAGTCACTTGATGATATAAAGTCCTGTGTCAAGACTTACAAATAACTATGAACTTATGTTCATTTACAAAGATATAAATATTTAGTTCCAAATACAAATGAATCTAAAAATGAAACAAATAATAACTATTCAAATATTAGTCTACTGAATTAATTAATGAGCCATAAGTTAACCAGATAACTTCTAGAAAGGTTAATAAGCTACTTAACATCCCATATGAATTTAGTAACATTTAAAAAAGCACAAACATTTAAATATTTAAGTGGCCTCTAAATTTCATTTACCAGACATGTCTTTCATACCTGCCTTGCAATATTGACACATCCTTAAGTTTGTTCAAGACCAGAATCCAGAAACTGCAAATCTGGCCATAGAGTTTCAATATAATCACATTATGCTGAGGTACCTACGAAGACTAAGGATATCCAGGTCAGCAGTTCTGAAATGTGTTAAATCAGCCTTTTTTTTTTCTTGAAATCACTTGGGACCCCTCTCTACCTTCCTAGACTTACTTTGCCTATAGCTTCCTTGGGTTCTTTCACTTGTATATATATTTCCATGTCTTATTCTTCCCCTCTGGCCAAACTATCCATGTTATTTCATTTGCACGCATGTGTCAAGCCTTTGCACTGCTAGCACCAGAAAACTGGCTCAGGGTCCTGACAGTCTATTCCCTTCCTCCAAACTGCAGCTTTTAACAAGATTTTTCTGCACATCACTTGTCCCGGTGCCCTGAAATTCACTGCAGGTATACAGCAGTCCCCCCAGATCTCTTCAGTCTTCCTCTCCAGTTGCTTCTCGGATATTTCAATCAAATCACCTCTCCTTTCTGCAGCCCCGTATCCCATGACCTGGCTCCACAAGCTGTCCAAGAAGAGAAGTGCAGCCCTGGCCCGGAGGCTGGCAGAGCTGCCCTGGCCCTTGGCTCCAGCTCACCGCAGCTCGCTGCAGAGATGGAGAGCGGTCCCCCACCAGCTCTCCAAATGACGTTGCATATACGAGGGCAAGCCACTTGAACCATAACCTTTGGCCCTGTTCCCAAATGCTGAGAGGGCTTTTCATGTGGTTGTATAACAGGAGAGAGCTTTTGGAGTAAGGAGGAGAAAGGAGTAGGTAGAGATCAGAGGAGAGTGAGCAGAGACACAGAGAAGGGGAAAAGAAAGAGTGAATTTTTCTGGGGTTCCTTCCACAGGAATGTTTTTGTAAGAAACAATGACCTAATTACAAAAGCTTTTTATTTAGTGTAATGCTACCAAGCTGCAGCTCTACTACTAAGACAACTACACAGAGACATTGACTGCTAATCAGACACTCTCACAATTATATCTAGAAAAAATAAATACTTATGCCATTGTATGGGAGAGACAGTTCTGAATTTGTAAACGTTGTTTGTCTCACAGACCTAGTTAAAAAAGGTAAAGACAAAATGAAGGAACAAGAAACCATTGTGAGACCCATTTAACACTATTGGGGAAAAAAAAAACCACAAAGTCTTGGCCCTGATTTTCGTCTTCATAGAGTGGGAATATTGCCATTAATTACAACCAAAATGAGATCTGGCCCATTAAAATACAGCAGGTGATGAGTATCCTTAGTTTGCAGAAGTTGCTCTGCACTTGACAGGCATAGGTTCATAAAAGTACGACCTATGCTTAAAGAGAGCTGAGGTCTGGAAGGAACAGAAAGTCAGGACAGAGGCACATGAGCTGAATAAGGACCAAGAAAATGGAGCGCTGAAGATCAAAGCTGAAGCACACTAACAGGCTTGGCAGACAGGGATGATGATGAACACAGGATGCCTATTCACATGACACTTGACTCAAGCCAAAGCAATTAGTTCCTCCCTTTCACAAACACTAAATTTTCTCCTAAGAAGTTTTTATGTTTAAAAACAAATGCTTTTAAAATGAAACTGTGTGTATAAGTTTAAATTAGGGTAAAAAGATTATTTACATAGAACTGCACTTTATGAAAAGTCCATGAAAAACAACCTGTGAAAATGAAACTCCATGAAATTACTTCTTTTCAAAACTGTTACAGTAACTTCAACCTCCTTTAAAATACCCTATGATAATCTTTACCAAGTACTATTTTAGTAATAATACTTTGAAAATACTATGCAAGTGGAAAACATTAAACAAATGCATAGCACAACATATACATTCATCCCTGAATAATCTTGTTCTTTGGAAAGTAAATCAAAGCCAACAATGATAAGTGTTAACAAATCAGAGGAGTTATGGAAGCAATTCAGAAAAATGGTCAAATTTATGAATTGCTTTCTTTTACAGCCTAATTTGCCAGATGTCTGGATATTCCCTGATTAAATAATACACGTGCCTTACTTCCAAACAGATTTTAAAAACCTGATAAGCGCTTTTGAGCAGTAGAGGTAGCCCTTCTTTGTGGGCTATCTGCAAAATTTGGGGTTTGCCTATAGCTTTTGTGAGCAGACTTCTAGTGTCTTGTCCTGGGCAGCATGTTGGCTCTTGTGCAGGAAAAAACCTGTGTATCTTGTATGTCTGTGTACAGTTTCTTTTTTGGTAGTGCCTTTGGTAGAAATATAAGGGGTCCCACATTACCATAACCCTTGTATAGCAGATCAGGAAACCTCCTCCGCACCGTGCCCTCCCCACAGCCTGTGCCATAGGTGACATGAGTGTAGGAGCCCGTGAGCTCTGCTGACTCCTGCCTGGGCCTGCAGCTTCCCGGTCATGGAGAGCACATCCAGGCCTGGGATCTGGCATGGGTGTGACAATGCGGCAATTTTGGACCTTGCTGGTGGGCTCTGGCCTGACTTCAGGGGAGCCGTGACAGCGGCGTGCTTACAGCAAGGGGCACTGGCTGTCCTCCCAGGCAGGAATATAAACGTGCTTTGGGGGTAGTTAGAGACTGGAAGAGGACAAGAGAAAAGGCTTCTACTCGTATTCCTCGCCAAGCCTTTAGGTAGTAGAAAGTAATGCATATTAGGCAATGCTACAGAGCACAACACAAGAATGAGTGCCTTGGGAGGCACTGGCAACACCAGAGCTCCATCCACCACTCCTTCAAATTAGTCACACATTTAAAAGTGCGCTTTTTGTGGAAGAGTTCTTTATATTTGAAGGCTTACACTATATTACCCTTTGAAGGAGATCAGATTTGTGTTATGAATTAAGATCCTGAGGGAGATTTTTCTAGTCCATTCTCCACTTTGAATCTAATACAGGAACAATAGAAAACAGCTATCTAGTCAGCTACCTCCTTTGTCCTCAAGAAGCCTTTATATCTGTATAATTTAAAACAGACAAGATACTACACTGCATGTTGCATGGAAGAATCCTGCAATGAAATGCAATGGCCCAAGAGCATTTTATCTTTGACTTCTAATAAGGTGAACCACAAAACAAGTACCACATGAGGAATTTGTAGTGCATAGTGCCACATGCTTTATTCATTGCTTATAAAATGTGTTGCCAGTGGGTGTTTCATTAAATGTTCATTTGTGTTAAACAAGAAATCCTGAAGACACAACAACTGTGAAAGAGGAAGAGAGAACATGAAGACCACAGGCCTGGAAAAACCATGTGCGGAAGAGGGAATGGCATTATAACTAGCGATAAGTACTGTTATCACACCAAAGCCTTCCTTTGAAACTCATTCAGGACTATTACAGGAGCATGTTATTGGACAGAACTAGGTCTCAGGATCCTGGACGGTACTTCTAGCTCTGCCTGTCAGGTACCCTTAGGGGAGGCACTTCCACTTTCCAGCATTAGTTGCTCTCTAGCTACAGTAACAGTAATGGTATTATCGCCTTTATTCTTATTAACTTTTCTGCTTCACACTGTGTGAAGTAAAAGGAAAAAATTCTAGAAAATAGAGCAGTGTTAAGAGATCATCTAGTTCAATCTCTTTCTCTGAGTGAAGATTAAATAGACCTATAGAGCTTCTGCTTACACAGGCTTAAAGGCCTCCAGTGATAGGGACAACCTCCCCAGGAAAACAATGCTACTGTTTACTTATGCCAGCCATATGAAAACATTTCCTAGTGTCTAACATGAATCTTGCCTAATCTAATTTAAGGTTATTATTACTTTTGCTTTGTCAAATATCAGTGTTGAAAATGGGTTGTAGCTTTCACCCCCTGCAACAACCTTAAAAGATATATCTTCCCTCTGGCATGTTTTCTTTCTGGACACAAAAGTCTTTCCTCTCAGACAATGTTTTCTGGATCCGTGATGACCAACAGTGGTCTCCCATGGAACCTCTGCCAACACAAATCTTCTCTGAAATATGCCAAACTGCAACTCATCTGAGCTTTACGACACCGGCACACTTTCCATTCCCTCACTTGGATCAGTAATGGAAACATGGAAGAGTACCAGATGCGGGATGGATCCTATGAAGCTCTATTCAATACATTACCTACTCATTTTGACAGGCTACTGCTGAATGACAGGAACTCCCTGGATGCAGGTATCCTACCACTTCTGTAACTGCCCTAGTGCATCATTTGGTGAGGCCTCGTCAGAACAACAAGGCATAAAAACACCTCCCAGAAGCCTTTGTGCGTAACATTCCTGTTCCATTTAATAACCAGATAAAGACTCTTCATTTTACTAGTGCACTTCCAGAATGATTACTTATTATTCTTCATGTCTCCAGTTAGCGCCATTTTGCTCTCTGCTTTGGCCCTTCTGATTTTATTTCTGGTGCTTATATTACTGTTTTACACCTACCTTCAGTAATTTGACAGAAGTAGTTCTTAGTTGCCATAGTTTATTTGCCTTAGTTTATTTCAACTTGCCATCAAGTTGATAATGTAGTCCCACATATTTTTCACTACACTTGCTTACACTTCTGTGGGAAGGATACAGAAGAGCAAGGGAACCAAAAAGATGTAGGGAAAGAAAGCACAGATCAAAAAAGAGACTGACTCCACATTACAGGGAAAGAAAGGGATAAAAGGAATATTTAGCTCAAAGGAGACAAGAATGACAACTCAAACATCAACATGTATGTTATTTCCACACATCCCAAAATTTATTTTATCACTGTATTCATTTATTTAATTACAGTACTTACATATGAGTGACTTTACTTAAACTGTTGAAGGAATGGGCCTCCAGACTCTGAAGTGTTTCATCTATGGAGATGTAGCTAAACACCAGCAAACAGAAAAAGAAACAAGTCAGACCTTGGCAAGCCATGGCTAGTGCCCATCATGCCACTTTATTTTTCCTCTCATTCTTTTTCTCATCCAGCTGCCATGACACTGCCAGACACACAGACAGTGTCTGAGGGAGGAACTTTTAACAGGATTTTGATTTTGACTGATGCCTTAGATGCATACTATACTGCAGAATACAGTTAAATCAAAAAACACAACAATGCTATTAAGCAGCAAAAGCAAACATCCATATTTCACATTTTGGAATTATATTTCTTCCCTTTTCCCCACTTAAGATGACCTTGGAGTTCTCTAAGGGGATCTAGCCCTCAAATAAATTGGCATATTTCTCTATATCAAACAACTAAAAAGGAAGGAAAGAAACAAAGATGGTCCTTGGGCCATCACAGCAACAACTGTCGCAATTTCTCTAGAGAGAAACATATCATCAGGGCAACCGATGCTTTGATACTGCTGAGGAAAAAAATGTGCTCCAACATGAATTTAGAGAGAAACTCTAGCCATACAGTGAATGTTGTAAAGGATATAAGCAGTAATGTGGCTCAGAAGCAAAACCAGACAGCAAGCTTAAGAAATATTTATTTGCACACAGTTTAGACTGAGTCGCATTTGTACTGCTAGTGATCTACTGAACGGGATGAGAAAACAGCTCTACAGAGTCTCTCCACCATCATTAGGAGGATGATAATACTGGAACTACTGTTAAAGACTTTGAAGCATGAATAAAGTTGCAATACAACTAACTAGTGCAGATTTTCAGAGTAACTGACATTACTATTTGGGTTAAATTATCTGATTCTGTCTTTCAAAATATCTCTTCATTTTAAAATTGATTAATGCTGGAATAGCATTTAAAATATGTATTTCTGTATTTTTATTTACTTTTCTAATCATATTTTATATCATATTTCTAATCTATAGATATTTGAAAATAATTGGAATGCCTTGTATATTCTTTATATTTATTATTACTATTAAAATATTTAAGTACTATCTTTTGATACTCTTCATCGAAGTTACTGACTCAGTTTTTAATATTTTGCATGGTTACACATATGCTGAGCAACTTGATCATTATTTTAAATGCACAAAATTAAATTGACTAGAAGAGTCTTAGACGTCAATTTTAGATGTCAAAATCAAATAAAATGTACTAATAAAGAGACCGTATCATATGCCTTTCCTCCTTTTTAATCAGTAGACCTGCAAAGACCTGGAATCATACTTAACTTAAAAAATATCCAGCTGATATTTTACATCAATTCTAATGGGTTTGTGTTCCTTAAAAAAAACAGAGAAGATTTTTAACATTCTTTCCATTTTTTCCAATGACAGTATTAAGAGTAATAATAGTAAATAGAAAATTAAAATATGATCATTTAACCCAGGATGGCTTTTTAATACAATCAATTATGGATCAGATTTTTATTTTTTGTGCAAATTTTAAAGAAGATAAATCTTTCTTATTCAATATCCATTGAATCCTTTGAATATATACATTGAATATTCAAATATTCAATGGATATTTAAAAATATTTAAAATGTTTTAAAAAATTGGAAAGGATACTTTGTGACCAGCATATGCTCTAACAACCAGCAGATGACTAACTGTTCCAAGGGAATTTATGTCCTTGCCAGACTGGAGCTCGAAGTGTATTACCTGAACTAATTTTAAGTCTTCTAACATGAGATTTACTTTTTGTTGCTCACTTAGGAGATGTATTCACCAGTGTTTGAAGAGATACCAGAAAAGTAACTGGTAGAGATTGTATGACCAACAGATTCTCTTTCTACAGTAATATTGCTTTTACAAAGCTATTTGCCTCTTCCAAAAGGAAGGAAGATAATAAAAGAGGAATACAGTAAAGAAAGTATTTCCAGTCTGTACCTCTGTGATTGAGTATTGCAGAGTTAGATGTTTATGTGAGATGCTTTAATTTTGGTTTCCTCTAAGCAATAAATTTCTATTGCCCAGGAAACTGGAGTTTCAATCTTAGAAGAAAATTAATTATTCCATTTTAACAGAGCCTACATTTTAACATACCAAAAGATAGGTTATATCAATGACACATTAACAAAAAAGCTGATATATAAATCAGCTTGACAGAAAATGAAATTAAAAACGGATAAAGAACAAACTCTGCATCCTCATGCTGGGGCTAGCAATTAGTGCTTTTTGCATGCTCTGTGATCAAAATGGGTCACCATTTTGATCACCAGGCCAGCAACTGCTTTTCTCTCACATACGAGAAGAGGCAGAAGAGCGGCAGCGGGAATTCCTCCTCCCCTCCCTCACCCCTACAGCCACCACGTCCCTTCCCACCACACTGCATGTCACATTTTTACTATAGTGCCTGGCTTGGAGCTGACTGAGTTACAGGTTTGTATCTTTCAGCTGTGGGACAAAAGTGGGAAGGAAACAGCTTATTTTCTTTGCATGTTGACCTCCACTCTTCTGCTTCATAAGCAGATGTATTTGTGTACATTAATTAAACCACATCATCACTGATGACAGGGAAATGAGTAGTTTTATTTGCTTTAGTGTCATCTAGATAAATACACAAAAACCACACAAACACATTCAAATCTCCTCTGAGACAGGAACGTCAAACAGAAACGTGTATTAATGGTGCATAAATACTTAATTCCAAGTGTTCAGAGTGCCTCCAAAAACCTTTGGGTTCTGGCTAATGAATACATAATACAACACTTCAAATGTAAGAAATAAAAATCACAGCAGTCAGAACTAGAAGGAGTTGTATCAGAAGAAGGGAAAGCATGTTTAAGTTCCCATTCTGAAAGCGTGTTACAATTCAGCATCTCCTCTCCCTACCAGCTGTGTTTAATTTGCAGGATTTCAAAACGCCTTCAACGCCCATCGCGAATACATAGCTTAAACACCAAATGCACAGCTTCAGAGAAAGTCTGTTTGCAGACAACGCTTTAACCACCATTGCCCATTCAGAAAGAGCCTGAGAACACAGGGTTTAAAGCAGATTGGCGCATGGTAGTAGCCCCAAGGCCCTCTCCCTGCCCTTATTTTCTTCCTTCTCCCTCACTCCACCTTTCTTCCCTTTTTTCCAGCCTCAGCATCCCCTGTGTTGCTGCCCACGAGCTGTCCCTGTTCTCTGCTGCTGATGGAGGGAAGCTCGGTGACGTGTGGGGTACTTCACGAGAGGACAACCAGGAGCAGCTAAGGCAATCGAAGCCCTGAGCCAGGGCTGTTCTGTAGGACCGGCTCTGGGGAGCACGGGAGGTGTGGAAGCACTGGGGTGCAGCTGCACGAGGTGTGGGGAGCGCGTGGTGGCACTGGCTGTGGGTCGGCAGTGTGCACGGGGCGTGAAAAGGCACGGTGTTGCACAGAGGAAAACAGCGCACAGGGGAAATGTTGGGCTCTGCATGGGGCTGCTGGCAGAGCACTGTGCAACGTGGGGATGCTACTTTGCATGGAGAAGCTGTGGAGAAAACTGCAGAGAAAACTGCTCAGGGAGCTACAGGTCAGGTGTCTGTGAGGTACTCACGAATGGTGTACTCATGATGCCCCAAAGTGTCATCCTGAGCCCAGGAAAAAGGTTCCTTATCCTTGACCTTAAAAATACTGAATGTTCAACCTGTCCTAAGTCAGTAGGAAATACCAGGCGAAGCCCTTCTACCAAGATTTAATGTATTTGCAACTTTAAGGATGTAAAATCGAAATTTCTCTTGCATCTGAATACCTTATAAAACCTTTTTTTTTCAGTGCACTGATGCATTTCTCATAGGAATTAGCTTTGTACTTGAACATTTCATTAAAATGCTTTTTTTTCCAGTCCTGTGGCAAAGCAGCACAGGGAAACAATCTCTATTTCTGGCTATCAAGAGCACACAGATCAGCATTCATTTAAGAGTAATAGTAGCACTGAAATTTTTGTTTAAACAAGGTTCATAAAGAGGACAACTAAATTTTCTATTCAGTACAGAGGAAAAAAAGGTTTATTCGTGGAAATTATATAGTAGAAACCATATAGCAAAATGAAGTGCTGTATTTGGAACAGTAAACACAGTCTCTATCACCCTATTGAAACCTCAGAACATTTTCTAGATGAGTTTACAAAGCAAGGAATGATCTGGTAATTTTCATTGCTGATGGAAATTATGGCCTGGGAGAGGCAAATGAGACGTGGTACATTAGAGGCCAAGACATACACACAAGAGGTGTAGTTAATATACAGGTACTGGTTCCTTAACCCAAAGTTTATACCAAGAAGGTGGTAGTTCATGATTTGTAGTAGTAGTAATGCTGTAAGAAAAATCCAGCAGGGCATTGACACTATTCAGATTTAAACTTCTGTCTCTCCTTCATAGGCTTTTTAAAATTAACAAGAGAAAGAGAAATGTGGTAATCCAGAAGGCATTGCACAGCAGGAGAGAGAGTGTAATGCTACCACATCAGGGCATGATTTTAGGTAGGTTACTGATATATTCAACTGTATCTAAGCTATTTTCCTACACATAAATGTGGCGTAGAGGGAAGGTAAAACTCCATATTCAGATACTCTCTTTAAATAATAATTTGGGGAAGATATTGACCTTTGTTTTCCCAGGTAGCCTTGAAAACATGAACCAAATAAACTGACATGGATGCCAACATATTAATTATATTATATATAATAATTATATCTAATTAATTATATCTAATTCAAGGACATAAGGTCTTTGTAATTTTGACTTTCCTCTTCAACTGAAATGGGATCAAAGCGTGCAACAGAGTGGTTATCTGTTACCATGTTACTACCAAACAGTATAGGCAAAAGATTGTCATTGACTGATAATGCCCATGGAGAGAGGCCAGGTGGCTAGGTGTCCTGAGCCTAGGAGGTCACTAAGTGATCTAGAGACAGGCAGTGCGAATACCCCTCCTCACCTCTGGTGCCATGAAGGTTAGGAAGATTTGTTGTAACAGCCTTTTGGCCACAGGAAGTTTTTGGAGGCTAGTCATCTTTACAGAAGGGTTCACTGAATTCTTCAGATGAACACCTGCTTTTACAAATTCATAAATATTACAATTTGAGAATTTTAAAATCTGAAAAGCATCTAAGCAATGGATTATGTGTCACTGAAAGCTGAAGAAGAGATGACAACCTTCTACATTTAATAAAGCTGTTTTGACCAAAGTTTATCAGGTTTATATATGATACTATACGTCATATGAGGGATATTCCTCCCCAGAAAAAAAAAACAAAACACCACATCATCTGTCTGATTAAACTGAGATGGTAAATGAGGCTGCAGATATCCAAGAACAATTACTTATAATTTTAGAAAGTCATTACTTCAATACACCTGGATGAATCTATAAAATATAATTTGGCAGACCTCCATGTCCCCCCAAAGTCTTGTTTCATGAATTCCTAAATAGTAGTCCATCTCAGCCATTCAGCTAAAGCTCAGCTGGAGTTGAGACTTGCAAGGAATGTCAAGGACAACAAGAGCTCCTATTGCTACATTAGTAATAAAAGGCTGAACAAGAAAAATGTGGGCCTCTTGCTGAATGAGATGGTTTATGTAGTGGACACAGATAAAGCTGAGCACCAGGCTGGATAAAGCACTGAGCAATCTGGTTGGACCTTATAGTTGGCCCAACTTGGAGCAGGTGGTGGACTAGAGGCCTCCTGAGGTCCCTCCTAAATTACATGACTCTTTGATTCTAGGGACTGAATTGGCAGATGGCAGAGAAGTTCCCTGCATCAAATAGCCATGCACAGGATGACTGATTATGGGCCAGCCACCAAGAAGAAGAAACAAAGGTGGCACAACTTTGTCTCAAGACTGCTGACATCAACGAGCAGTGCAGTACAAGGGTAGCCACTTTCAACGGGACAAATGTTGATGTGAGGCAAATAGGTAGAGGCTGCTGGTTGTGTATTTATGGATTGTATCCATGCATGTGTTTACATACAAAGGAAGCGACACAATGGAAGTCCCTCTCACATCACACAAATACTAATGTTTTGGTGAAAGTCCATCCCTAGTCTAGAAATGCCACAGGATCTCCAATGAAATGATTTACAAATCATGCTGGGAGCTGGAAACAAATTTTTAGCCAGGACCAGCAACAGAATATGTTCATTTGTTATGAATGAAACCATTTCTCATATTTTGCGAACTGCAAAAAAAAAAAAAGTTTTATAGCCTTATTTATCACATCTACTTCAATAAAGGTGTGCTCTTGTCCAAAAATTCCTAGTATCCTTTCCTATAGCTGGTTCAGGTTATAAACAATGGGATGATTACCTGCAGTTCTAAAATGTAAGTGGTGAGGTAGCAAAGGTGCAAGAATATTTTCATTTCAGAAGATTTTATCTTTTTCAGAAGACAGAATTTTGGAGAAGGAAAGTGATTTTTACTAAAAGAACTAAAAGAATAATATCAGAAACAGAACTTACATCCTAGAGATGTTGGGGAGATTGGAAAAAGCGTCACTTGGAATTGTTCTTAGATGAGTCTCCATAAACCTCCTATAGAAATAAAAGTTTGGTAGTTAATATCCTTTGGTAAGTACAATTTAACATTAAAAAGTCCTACCCAACTCCAGCTCTGCTCCAATATTTCTATTCTTATCTTCCCTTTTCCCAGTGTTTCCATCTTTGCCTCATTTCTATTCCTGTTTCATTATGTGGCTTGGTTCACTTGGTGTGCTCCCTCAACCTAAATTACAACCTTCTGCACCATCTCTCCTAGGAACTCGGCATTCAGTGGTAATGATGGACCTTCCAAAACTCCAGAGCATGACCAGCAAACATATTTGCCCATTGAAGTAAATGAAGTATGAAGAGTATATGCATTCTTTCAATAATTTCAGGCTCCTCAAAGATATCCCATCCCTCATTCTGAGCAAGAAATTCAGGTATACCAGCCAAAATTGAATTAGAGCACTTGCATCCTACCTCCACAGAATTCTCCATATACTTGGTAATAAATACAACATTCTTCCTCCCTAAACCTCTAATGTGGGGATGGCATGTACATTGTTATTTTTTAGCTTAAGCCCAGTTAAAGATGCACTTCAGGAGGGAAGATAATTACGTATCTTACCCATCAGCAGGAGGTTTCAGAAAAACAGGCAATATTTAAGGGAGATGATACTTATCAACAGACAAGTTCTTAACAGAATGAATCTCAAGTAGACTGACTCCTCCAAAAAAGGAGGAAATCAGCTTTGGAAAATTAGCCTATAATGTCTATTAAACTTACAGTTACAATCTGTCATTGCTGGATGAGGTATTCTTTGGTTTTCCAGTACCACTTATGGGAATACACTTATGTAATTTATAGTCAATGAATAGTCTGAAGAACAAATTATAAACTTTTCCCACAGATGCTGTTTAAGAATAGTTCAGTAGAAAAGAATTAAACAAATCAGAATTATTTCCTAAGTCTGTTTTCTGTTTCATAATGTGAAGTATCTGATTATAATAACTATATTTGATTTACACAGACAAAAATATTATCATGTTAAGATTTATCAAGATTCTGGAACTTGCATACAAGAAATAAAAATATCTGTAGAAATTCTTAAAACTTCCATCTTGAGTGAAAACATAAATTAAAAGAATGTACACTCGTATCATCCCAGGGGAAGGCTCTGTCTGCTTCCCAGGTATACCTCCCTTACTCCATATACTTGTGACAAGAATAGGAGAACCTAAAGACTTCTATTTTTCCAACACTGGGTTGATGTTTCTCTTGACCTCAATCCACCCAGCTCCCACCGGGCCCCCAACCAGGGGAATGTGAGTTGGTCCAGAGGTATACTTGCCAATTGCCCTGCACCCACAGCACCCTGACACCCATACCAGTGCTCTCACATCCTTCTCCCTCCTCCACTTCATACTACTGCTTCCTTCGCTGGCAGTGGTGACTGAGGAAGTTCTGGTTTCAGGACTTCTTAACGTCTTAAAGTAGAACAGAGTGAATGAGGGACCTTGACAGGCTGGAGAAATGGGCCAACAGGAACCTTACACAGTTCAACAAGGCGAAAGTGTGAAGTCCTGCACCTGGGGAGGAACAGCCCCATGCACCAGTAGATGCTGGGGGTCAACTGGCTGGAAAGCAGCTTTGCAGAAAAGGACCTGGGGGTCCTGGTGGACTCCAAGTTGAACATGAGCTGGCAATGTGCCCTTGCTGCAAAGAAGGCTAATGATATCTTGGGCTGCATTAGGAAGAGAAAGCAGTCCTAAGGCTTCTCCCTGAGACTGTCAGAAGCCAAGAAAAACATAGTTTAAGCCACTTCCAACTATCCAAGCTCACTTTTAACCTCTCTTATATCCCTCTGGTCCTCTGTTCACCTACAAAATGTTGACTCACATGATAGTTACTTCCCATCACCAGTCATTACAGAAACTAGTACTTAACCTATCACTTATGTGTAATTCCATGTTCCAGAAAAGCAAGAATTTAAACACCATCCTAAGTCTCTTCTTGACCTCCTGCTCTTATGTCTGACATTCATCCCTCTCTGTGTTTGTCAGCTAATGAATGGAGTCAGGCCCATCATTCATGAGCTACATATGGGCTAAGTGAGCTCACATTAATCTTTCATTGACATACATGAAATTTACACATCCCATCAGAAAAGCCTGGAAATTCTGGATAATATTTATGAATCAATTATATCAAAGTTGCTGTATTATGAAATGACTTCGCATTTATAAATTTCTAGACAAGGCTCCTAATATCTCAATAGACACGATAAAGAAATGTAGCTTTAAAGGCTATATTTTGATTGGGTGGCTGGTAAATTTATTATATGGGCTGGAAGTGGGAGTATCATATTTCTTCCTATCTATTGCTAGAGTTTAAAGATATACCAATATTCTGCAAATATGACAAAAAACCATATGGGGTACAGGATGTGTTTATAAATGCACTCATAAAGAAAAGAGAGACAGCAAAGTATAAATAGAAAGAAATCTTAGGCAGGAGAAGAGATAGCCTATTTCATGACTAAAACTTAGTTGTGAAGTGAAACAGTATCAGAGATTGTCAGCAAAGCTAAAAGACTCCAAGTTCATGTAATACACCTACTACATAAACAACACGCTACATAATAGCATGTAGCATATACTGACAAAGTAATTGGTGTTTGTTAGCTGCCATTCTTCAACTACTTGCTGTCTTAACAGATTGCTGACTGAATTCAAAGAGAGTCAATGATTAAGCAGACCATAAAATGGAGTCAATGCAACAGGCCTGGGGCCAGGGCCAAACTTTTAAGCCATCCTTTGTGTACAATCACCTGCAAAGCTCCAGTTTTCTCTGAGTTTTAAAAACCTGTGGGCTGATACATTACTTCTAATTTTAAGCCACCTCCTAAAGCAGTTTAAAACTTTGCAGAAAAAAAATCAGTGCTTCAGTCCCTGTTTGCCAAGTGTGAGTCTGTGGATAATTACTGGTTGGGGACCACCAGGCACCGGTGGTGTGTAGAAGGCTGTGGGATAGACAGTAATTCTTTGGAGTGGGAAGAAGACAGGCTGAGAAAATTCTCGACCAGAACAGTCTATGATGGATCAAAAATGAAAGTAATTTAAATAGACTAGCGTTAGGTTAGCCCAGTCTATATACAGATCACAAGCTTACCAACTGTGTTAATACGCTCTTCAGGCTGGGAAAGCAGCAAGTTTTGGAATTTAAAGCCCTAAGCTACAAACAAGAAAGGCAAGACAGGTCAGGACTTCCAGCCTGCCAACCATTACATACAGTGTGAACATATGATGAATAATTGAGAATTCATTATATTAATGGACTGTGATTCTTCCTGTCTTGCATGCATTAGAAATTTTCTTTAAACCTGCATGTTTCAATTTGAAATTTAGCAAGTGAGTCCAATATCCAGCTAGCCACAGTATATTCACGAAGAAAGTAAGCTTTTTCAGAATAAAGGAAAAAACTTTACCAGGAAAATATGCATTAGTTTTCCAAGTGAGAAAAACTGTAACTATAAGCACTTACATATTTAATAGGCTCACTTAATTTCCTTTCTATATTAAGGCAAAGACGACACACATGAGAATTTCAATACCTTATAATGAAAAAATTGCTCCTGTGCTAACCTGAGTACTACTGTTTATTTCTATCTTTATTTTCTCATTCAGATAAAAAGCCTCAATAAATCCAGAAAAAAATTTCAGTCTTTATTTCATAAAATCTTTCAAAAAGAAGAACCCAAAGTCTGAGGTCATTTTCATTACAAACATGCCATGGTATTTGCAAAGATACAAAAGCATACAAATCACATTTTTGCTAAAGGAGTCATTTTAAAAATGGCAAGAAAATGTTTCAGAAAAACATTTTAAGTTGTATAGGATGACATTTAGTTTGCATTTCTTAGTTTCATAGGTCAGAAAGTCAGTTTGAAGTTTCTAAAATTTTCTTTGATATTTACACCAAAAGTTCAGCCTGTATGTTCCTGAGAGACTCTACATTGCATATATCAAGAAAATGAAACCTGAACAACTGATAAGAAACATAGTAGACTGCTTGTGCAGAACATTGCATTTTTGCTTTCCTCTGCCCCAAACATCTGTCAACCTCGAATGCAGAGTTTCTTGGTCAAAAATCAAGTACTGCAGATACTCAGCTAACAACTGAAAAAACTCCCACTTTGACTCCCTTCTAATCTTCCCAATCTTTAGCAAAGACTCTGTTTCTCAAAATTAGCCTAGTCATTTTCATTAATGAGAAAAAGAATCTTTTTTAAAAAGTATAAGACCACATAGACTTCAAAATATTTTATATCTGCATAGAAATAACCCTAGTTTTGACTAACTTAGAAATACAGGTATATGTAAGTGGAGGTTGTGAAGTATTCAAACTTAAACATATTTGCTTCATTTTAATGACCGTACAGTATCAATGCACAGAGCATTACCCAAACATCTAGTAGATAATAATGTCATCTCTCCCTTAAGTACTGTATTTCTAGTACTGCTAAGCACTGATTCATTATCTGTGCTTTGCTGTTCTATGACAGTTAATCTAGTGTCCTACTTGATAATGCACAAGGGAACTCTGTTCTTGGGGTGGCTGGTGCTTACACTCCTATCAGTTAGGAGCTACCTAACTATGAACGAACATTTTGTTGGTTTCAGTATTAATTAGTCCGATCACTTAAGAGCCATAAGAGTACGCAGCTTAAGCCAGGCATAAGACAATGAAACTAGAATCAGCCCTGTAAACTAAGCAAGTGGCATTAATCTCAATGTAATTAGTGGTGTTAATTGCCTTCAGTATATTCTGTTGTATCACAGTCATTTTTTCACTTAAAAAAACCCCTATAAATAGTAACCATTAAAATATGCAATTTACAGCTGGCTTAAAACAAGGTGTGCTGGTTTTGGCTGGGATAGAGTTAATTTTCTTCTCAGTAGCTAGTATGGGGCTATGTTTTGGATTTATGCTGGAAACAGTGTTGATAATACAGAGATGTTTTAGTTATTGCTGAGCAGTGCTTACACAGAGTCAGGGCCTCCTCTGCTTCTCACCCCACCCCACCAGCGAGTAGGCTGGGGGTGCACAAGAAGTTGGGAGGGGACACGGCTGGGACAGCTGACCCCAACTGACCAAAGGGCTATTCCATACCATATGGCGTCATGCTCAGCATATAAAGCTGGGGGAAGAAGAAGGAAGAGGGGAGATGTTCAGTGTGATGGCGTTTGTCTTCCCTGTTACACGTGATGGAGCCCTGCTTTCCTGGAGATGGCTGAACACCAACGGGAAGCAGTGACTGAATTCCTTGTTTTGCTTTGCTTGTGTGTGTGGCTTTTGCTTTCCCTATTAAACTGTCTTCATCTCAACCCACGAGTTTTCTCACTTTTACTCTTCTGATTCTCTCCCCCATCCCACCGGGGGGGAGAGAGCGAGCGGCTGGGTGGGGCTTAGTTGCCGGCTGGGGTTAACCACGACACAAGGTAAAAGTAATAACAATAGAAATAAAAAACAATTTCACAAAAATATTCCACTAATAAATCAAGATTAGAAAAACAGGAGAAAAGCTTTGCTTTTACGTATGAAACACTACTAACTCTTAATGAAGTTTATAGTTCTTAACTATCCATTTAACAGCCCTCTATTTTAATGTTAAGCAAAGCCATAATTCATCTCAGAAGCCAGGAGTTCCTCGCTTCTATTTGTGCATTTAAGTCAGAATTGCAGCATAGCTGATTTTTTTCGTTGAATGCTAAATAAAGTTAGAGAAAGACTAGTACCAAGGAGTTACAGCAAAATTCAAATGAAACTGTTTATAATCCTGGTTCTCTTTCAACTGCACATATGCACAAGAATAGAATCTGGCCTATGACTTACAAAAGTTAGTGTTCAGCATATAAGGAGGTTAAACTGAAAACTTTGAGAGGTATTTCATTTCTTACAGGTGACCATTTTCAAACATTTGAAAATGGTGAATATCAGAAGTACCTAGCAACCAGGACCAGAGAAACATCAAGGGATTTTCCATTTGAGAGGTACAGGCAATCTGTGTGTAAATGTAACTGCCACAGCCTCTGCCTACTTACGTTTGACTATTTCATTTCTATTACTGTCTTGTGTTAGAGCAAAAAAAATCCAGAGGAAGATGTAGGAGAGGTATACCTCCACTTCAGTCACACCTATTCATCTGATAACTAGCACTAACAGCGTGCACTATGTAGCCAAAATGCTATTACAGTGAGAACTTACAGATGTAGATGTGATAGAATACATGACAATCTAAAGAGAAAACATTTCTGTTGCTCTCTGGCTTACTTGGTAAATCACTTGAAAGCTTTATTTCCCATTGCTGATTAATCCTGACTCAGTGCTGAAGTTCTTACAACAGCTTGAAGGCGTATGTAATATATTATCTAAGACCTAAACTAAACACATTTATAAAAAGCACTGGTCTTCTTAAAAGATTTTTACAACTGCATTTAGTTACACAACTCTCAAGACTTCACCCCAAACGCTTGGGGGTTTGTTTGTTTCCCAAGCATGAGACTGTTCATCAAGACAGGGCAGCAGCAGAAGGGTGTCCTTCCCATCTGTCCCCTGTGAGAGACTGGTGGGAGGGAGCATTCCTTCTTTGAACAACACTGACCATGACTACTTCTCCCCCTCATTCTCTGGTACCCTATACCAAGCCCAGATCAGGCTGAACAGCCATGTCTATCACCTGAGTTCACAGAGCAGAAAAAAAAAATACAGAACAGAGTGGTAAATGAAGAAGCTAAACACTTAGCTGCAGAGTAAGAGATGGGAGCAATTGCATGACAGATTTAACTGAGATAGTCAAACCTTGTTCCTTTGCTAGATGTTGGCAGAAGTGGCTGGACAGTTTGGGTGTTCACTTCTTAGCTCTCCCTCATGTACAGCCTAGCATATTAATATGAAATTAAATCAACAGTGACTTATATTGGTAAACTGGCCAGGGACTTGAGTGATGGAAAAATGAAACATATTCCTTTCAGCTTTTTCTGAGATGGGACAGTACTAGAGGAAATGGTAAAAATACTGGATTCTAAAGTGACTGGAGAGATTCATGAATAAAAACACATCAGGGCATATAAAATACAAAATCTCAGGTTCAGAAAGTGCATGAAACACAAAATATTACTGGGAGAATATTCCAGGACAGTGTCACTGCATGTTTGTCTTATTCATATACTCTTCATGGGTCATACCTTACTGGTCACAGCTGCAGGCGGGATACTGGGAGAGATGGAGCTTCGGCATGATCAGGCACAGCCACTCCTCTGTACTTACATACGCAAGTGACTGGGCACAGGGAGCTCTACAAGCCTTGCAAGGTTCTGTGTTCAAGAACCCTTATCCCAGCACATTCTTAATTAATCCTGTGAAATGTACAGGTGGTAGGTGTTAAACATTTCGAAACAGACACACTGTAACAATTACTTGTGACAGTTTTCCTTTTTTTTCCCTTTTTGGCTTTCCACCATCTTAACAGCAGCAGTTTTGCACAGTTTTGACACCAACTCCAGTAAAGTGAGCCTTTTATTTGCTGTTTTCCTTCCCCTCCTCTGATTTCATCTATACTTCCTTTTCATTATGGTTCATACCATATATAAATATGACCTTCATATTATATGTAGATGTTATGTTTCAGCAAAATCTAATATAACTTCAACTGTAACCACACATAATAGATAATGTTGTGAGGATTTAGTGAGAAGATAGGCCAGACTGCAGTGATCAGGCACAGAGCTCAGTCAAACGTACTCACCAGCCCCATTTCATGTGTAACCGACCCCTGTTATACCCCTTTCTGTTTATTCTTCCTTTGCTCCCCGTGATTCCCTTCCCCTGCACATTGCCTCATCAGTTTGCATAGTTCCACCAATCCCCCGTCCCAATATCCAGGACCCCCGGCTCTGCATCCTTATCAATTGCGAAGCCCAGGGTGGCCCCTCTTTGAAGTGATGCCTGCAGTTTCTTGATAGCCCATCAATTAGTGTGACTGACCAGGCTGGTTTCTTGTCGTTATTTTGTCATTATTGTTTCTCTGCGAGGTCTGTGTCTCTGTATGTTTTGTTTATTGCCTCCCTTTTCCTTAGCATCCCATTTGACAAGGTCCTTGATCAGATAATCTTAGGGGAGCAAACACTCCCTTTCCACCTACCCTTACAGGTAACTTGTGTGATTGCTCTGCATAATATAACAACACAGAATTATTTTTTTAATAGTTTTAAACTTTGCATATCTGAATCCCTTAAACAAAAAACAACCCCTGGTTTTCAACCTCCTTCATTTAATCAAGCAATGAACCCCCCTCCATGAGAAAATCCATATTGTAATGCAAATGGAAACATTTGCCTAACTACGAATATTAAACTCTTGACTTAAACTATTTATTCCAACGTCTCTTCGATTAATTGAACATTCATGCTGCATTAGATTTCCCAAATCTGCTCTGGGAAGAAAGCTGTACAAAGTACTTAGCACTTAGTTTAAAGTACCATTTACTATATACACTAGATTTTACTCCAGAGTCTCACACTTTTTCTTTACACGTTATCATTTCAGTGCACAACAGCCTACCAAAGACCTCCACCTTACATACAAATTCGGAAAACAAGTTTCGTCTCTTGGATGAGTTCAGGGCTTGATGGTTCTTTCTTCCCCTTTACTATCTCTTAGACTTTGAATCTACTCCCTGGACCTTGATGGCTGCACCATCCCTTCTCACGGACCACTGCTGCACCCAGACTCGCAGAAATCGTCTGTAATGAGGGACCTGACCTCATGCTCCAGTAAGCGGCAGAGAAGGAAACCTTTCTCGCTCAGCTGCAGCCTGCCTGCAGCAGTCCCTGCAGCTACTTTGAAGCCCTAAATAAGGAAGCGAAAAGCATCTAGTTGGCCATGCCAGTGCTGAGAGGACATAATCTTTTAGCAGGAGCTGAAGGCAAATAGTCAGTGAAAAATCCAAGTGAAAGCAACATTCTCCTCAAATATAAATGGTTTCACATTTTCTATATTAAGAAATATATAAAATATGTCTAACCATATATACATGATTTTAACAACATCCTCAGCAGTATCTGTGATATTACTTCAGTAAGATATATTAGGGAAGTAAATATATATTTTACATACTTAGCCTTTTCATTTTAGAACATGTTTAAATGTCCGTCTACAAAACATAATAAATAAATACGGCCCATTCAAAGAATTTCAGATTAAAGTTACATGATTTATAATTTGAATCATGGCAACAATAGCTACAGGTATTTTAATGAACTATTCTCCACAAAGACAGGAAAAAAAAATTGACCATATGTGAAACAAAGTAAGAAATTTTACATACTAGTTTCATCTTTCTGAGAAAATTATAACAAGCAATGACCTTCTAGCTTTTATATAAAAGAAATAACTATGACAGCTAAGATAATGGCTAGGTAAACAATTATTGACACATTAACTTCTAATTTTTTATATTCAACTAAACCCAACACAAACTAAACAGACAAAAATATTACAGGTTGTTTTTATTATTCTGAAATAAATGCATCGTAGTCTTTCAGTGGTGCAAAAATAGCTTTAAAAAGGCATTTCACATAGTGAAATGCATGCTGAGCTTACCAGAAGACGATTACCACCTAGTGTCTAATAGCTAGTATTACCAACGTGGTAGGAGCGAGGGAAAGACTCGCACAGCAATGTAACTCTAAAAGTAGGAAATCACTTCTGAATTTGCTAGAAGACTACATAGCTACTTTCCCACAATTAACTAGCAGTCCAAAAGAATAACAGAAAGTATACATCAAAACTGGCCCAGCCCTAAGAAATTAGAGAAATACTAGAGCCTTTCAGAATGAAAGTGTGCAGGTCAGCATTTGGGACAATTCTGTATTGAAAGTAAGTTCTTGGCACTAACATATCCTCTTCCTACGTACTGAGGTACATATGGACACTGTCAGACTGACAGGCAAGATTTCAGGTTGGTTACTTGCTAATACATAGCAAACAGAAAACACCAATCCGTAATGTCGGAGCTCATTCTTGCTCAATTTGTGATCACCCACTGCTTCTTGCTGGATTTGAGTAAAAAATGAAGACTTTACAAGAGACACTGCCTCTACTGAATGTTACCTTCCATTTACCAGCAAAAGAGTAGGTTGCTAATGTCGTTTAATAGATTTCAGAATTGTCAGTGCTGAAGAAAGCATGCCATTTAAATACCTGCAAGGCAGAGGTATTTAATCCTAAACAATTGAGATACTGAGAACTGCAAAAACACGTGGTAAGGAAGAATCCTGTGAAGAACTGCACTAATACAGAGAACTGCTGAAAGATGCTGGCTGAGCAGGTAAAAACATAATCGGTACCACTAAAATCTGAAGAAAAACCAAATAGGAAACTAGATAGTGGCTTAACGTTTTGCTTAGTATACATTTCAATGCTCAAGGAAGGTGACCATAAAAAATGCAAACAATAGAAGTACTTCTAGGGTGTCATAGTAAGATGATCACAGTGAAGGTAACACTTCAATATGCATTTGTAAAATTATATGGAAGATTTAATTAAAATAATACCCTTGCAATGACACAGTTGTATCTCCTAAGAGATAACTGCTAATTTTAAAGTTGCATTTTAAGTACGTGACTCAGTAACATCCTGAACTGGATGTATCATTAAATCACTTGCCCTCTGTTTTGCAAATTTGTTTTTCAAATACAAAATATTCTCTCAGAAAAAGCAGCAAAGGCCAATACAATTTAAAGAATCTAAAGGAAAATATTGGGATTTAAAACGGTGTCAAGTCACACTTCAACTTACGCCAAATTAAAATTGTTTTTTATAAAAATCATACACAACTGCCCTGCATAGTGGTAAGGTCTTTGTAAGGTTTTTGTGTTTAACATTTGAAGGATACAAATTATTATTTTCTCCATTGACGTTTGCGTTTATGTATAAACACTAAGACTATTGGTCAACTGTTTTAAATATTTTCTCCTTATTCAAGGCAAAGTAGAATAGACAATAAAGTTGAAAAGACAAGAAATTACTAAGTGAAATACTGAACTGAAAAAAAAACCCTCTAAAAATAAGTTAAGTAACTGCTTTTTTTTGGGAAATATGTTTCCAAGCCATACAAACATGAAATGAATTCTGAACAAAACTGGGCGCTACACTTGAAATTTTCAGTTCATATCAGTTTAAGATATCGCTCGCATTCCTCAAAGGAAATTGTTAATACACTTCATGGTACACAGGCTACCTGGAAAGCCAGTGTATAACTGCTGTTTCTGCATCAAATAAAGAAAGTAGAAGTCAAGTAAGTACATGATGAGACATCACATGTAAATATCAAACACAGACATGCAGCCTGTTCATTGGCCACATTTCTCACAAGTGGAAGATTTTTCCTCGACCTTTGGCAATATCTGGATATTCTGTAGGTTATCATAAGAAATGGCTACACTTTTTAAAAAAAAAAGTTTTAGTTGCAAATAGTTCATTTTCTGAACAACACTGAGTTGTTTTCATTTGTAAAAGTATTTAACTATTTCTGAAGCCAAAACCAGATATGAGCTTTTGTAAAATAATTAATTACTTTTCTACCAAACACCATTATACTTACCGAATCCATTAAAATATCTTATCAATTGTCTTTCAGGTAATCATTTAAATAATTTATGCACATGCTGCAACATAAAATGCTTCCAAAATATTGCATTTTACAAAAATCTGTACTTTTAAAATTTCCTTTCAAATCTGATGCATGTTATTATATTTACCTACATATTTTGCTTGAAAAGGCATGGTATTAATTCTGTAATCTTGCTGTTGACATACAAAAATCCTGCATGTTGACATACGCTAGGTCCAGAAAATTAGCATGTATTTTTCTCTCATTTAAAGTGAAATGTTAAAGTGAAATGATTTGTTCATAACGACAATGGTGAGTCATAGAAAAAACTTCTAAAAGTTCTTGAAGTTATTTACAAACTATGCACTGCTTTACTGTACATACACACAACAACCCAATGAAGTGACCAGCTGAAGAACGGGAGTGAGTGACAGTAGGGGACCAGAGAGACTAATGAAGATGAAAATAATATTTTTTGAACATTGAATACAATTTTTATTTCATTCCTTATCAGTCATGGTATCAGTAGCATTTCTTGTACGTTTGTAACATTTAAAATTCCTGTGTCATGGCACGGAAACCCAGCCAGTGCTGGGAACTGTACAAGCACAAACCAAAAAGCCATTCCCATTCCCAGTAGAAGCAAGCATTATTTCAGTATGCTTTAACTACACACACAGCTTGCTCAACAGAAATGCAGCAGGACTGCAAATAGTTCTTTTACAGATGCTAAGAAGAGGTTCACTTAAATGAGAATATTGCACATTGTCACAGAAGACAATGGTGATATGGTAGTAGAAACTCATTTTTATCTTTTCCTTATCCATGGAGATGACTAGTTTTGATCAAATTAATAGCAAAAAAGTGTTTTACACCCGAGTTTAAAAAACTCTATTTTAGGAGAGGATTTCGACAGTTGTTTAACAGACTGATTCTGTAAGTGTTACAGTCCACTGAATCTTGAATTGCTACTACAGTCAGTTTGCATTACATTGTTTTCTTTTAACATTAAATTTCCAGCCCATTACGCTTCAGAAGCACACAACAGCCTTCTCCTGAATTGAGGAAGAGAGCTTACTGATATAACTGTAAAAGGAAAGAAAAAACTTAAATATTACAAAATACTGTACCTACTAAGCAATTGTTTACAGAGTATTTTGCAAAAAGCTAATAATAGTATGTTTTCTGTTGGTATCAGTTAAGAAGGCAACTTCTTACCAATCTGAGTCATAGAGGCTTTTTATATATTTGCAAAATCAATAGATGTTTGATATCTTCCATAACATGGGCTTACAGAACCTCAAAACAGTCTGAAAAAGGTGATTATATGTGGAAAACTGGACCATTTCAGGAAGTGGTTTAAAAAAATCTAAATGATCTGCCTTCATCACTAACTGTGATGGAATAATTTCATATGTAGTACAGATAGACTACTGTCAAATGCTGATCTGCCAAAACAGGGATGGGTAGTATGCAGTACAATTTCAGTTCCTCAAAAACTTCAAATGTGCTTTTGTATTCTGCTGGACTTAGCCCTCACACATCCTCATGTTCACAGGAAACACATTACAGAGCCTTGAAAAAACTAACAAATTTAGTTGTGAAGCTGCTAATAGTATAGCAGCTTGTTAGCCACACTTAGGTGTCTTTTAAACAGTAGCCAAAATTTTAGACAGTAGAAAAAGTATCTTTTTTTACTCAAGAATTAAAAATGGTCCCATCTGCAAAAAGCCCATTTTATGATGTCAACAGCTTCTATTCTATTCAAGATTCTGCAATAGAGATAGTGCCCTAATACCTTGCCCAAGTCAATGGGAAAAAATGATATCCAGGATTTTGCAAAATCCAATGCTACTGACTCAAGTAGGAGCAATGATAGCACCTACAGTAAATTCATTACTATTTAAACCTCAACATAGATAATGAGCTGCTGACACATGCTAAAATAGGACTAGTTCTCTCTTGATCTCAAGAAAGTGAGTGTGATCTGTCTGGATCTAAAGAAAGCATCGTAGAGTAACTTTACAGAAATCTTTTCAACTTGTTTTGAAATAAAAACAAAGGTACCAAAGTATACAGCAATTACCTCTGGTATATCCCCATTAAAGGAAAACCAATGTTTTAAATGGCAATCTTTAAGAAGAAAGGCTGAGTTACAGAACAGAGAAAGTTTGAGCTATTTTCTCTCACAGATAAGGAGATAGTTAAATATAGAGATTGAAGAGCCAGTAAAGGTAATTGAAATGAAACCTAACACTTTAACCTACCACGTTAACTGTATAATTATGTATAATTCATGAAAGAGTTAAACTACCTTGATGGCACAATATGAAAACTCTTTTAAGGCTATCTTTCAGCCACAGGTAGTAAGATAGACCATAAAGATATTGTCTGCTCTGATGTCTTATGCCTCTTACTCCTATTTTTTCTTTCTTCTATATCTTTCACTGGATCCCTAGATTTCTCTGCTTAATGTGTTTAGCATTGCAATCTTCTATTTTTCTGTAGAAATAGTACAGATTTCTCTTCTGGTTTTGCCTCTTAGCCCTGGTATCTAAGCAAGAGTCCCATGGGTGAAAGAATATTTCATGCCTAGATTTTTTTTCTGACAACTACTAATGAAAATAATACTTTCCTAAAAACACTGGCATACTTTCAGCATGATCGATTCTAAAGGTCTTATCAGTCTCAGCTCACACCTAAATGTTCTTTCAAGGGCACAAGGATTTATTCTGGTTAACTAATTCTGGGCAGACCTACCTGGCAGTATGCAGTCCCTCTGTTGGCCACCCTTCCAAACGGCCCCCTGCCTTGCTCCATCTGCACCAGAGGAGCATGTGCTCCAAATACGATGGAGAAGATACGATTTCTGAAATATCAAGCTAAGAGCCTACAAACGGCTGCAAAGAAAGTTCAAATGGGACCGTGACATTTCAGAAAACAGCAGTCAGGAGAAGTTCACTTTCTACAGGGAAAGAGAGTAGGGACAGGCTGTAATTGCTGGCTACTATTGTTTCTAATGAGAGGACCACTAAGTGCCTATAATTGCTGCCAGCTGCTCAGCAGCCATCAAAAAGGCAAACTGAATGTTAGGAATTATTAAGACAGAAATATAGAACAAAATAAAGAAAATTGTTTTGCCACTGGTCATTTATACAGCACTTGCAAAAGGATGTTCAAAGGTACAGAATGACTTGCATACAAAAAATAAATACATAGCAGGCACCAGCCTGCGTTTCCCCAGATCTTCCTTTTTGCCTTAATGGAAGATGTGCATGATGTTTGCCTTTTTCAGACATCATCAACCTCCCTTGATCACCATGACCTTTCCAAGATGATAGAGTGGCCTCACAATGACATGGACCAGCTCCCTCATCACCCTTAGGTGCATCCCATCTGGTCCCATAGATTTCTGTATGTCCAGTACACTTCAGTGCTTCTTTAGTCTGTCTTCTACTGCAGGTAATGCTCCATTTCCTCAGGCTGTGCTACTAGGCGAAGGGAACTAAGAGGCCTGGGAGCAGATGAAAAAAAAACAGTGCAAAGAAGGCATTGAGGCCTTTTCTATATCCTTTGTCGCTAGGTCCCTTGCCCCCCGAGCAGTGGGCCTACAGTTTCCTTGGTTTTCCTTTTGCTGACCATGCACTTACAGAAGTCCCTCTTGTTACCCTTCACATCCCTTGCTAGTTTAAGCTCCAGCAGAACTTTGGCTCTCCTGATTTGATCCCTGTATATAAGACTATTCATACCCTGTGCATTGGTTATCTGCTTTTAGTTGATGTTCAGGACAGGATCTTGGGTGAGATGGAGCTTTCTTTGTGACCCAGTACAATAATTGTTAAGTTTTTATGGTCCAGGACACTCCAAAGAGTTAGTACACACACTTGTTCCCCAGGAACTAATGAAGTAAGCTGCTTTCAACTCAGACCCAGCAGTCAGAAGGGAAATGCCCACCAAAATTGTTTAAAGGACTCCATGTTAAAAAACACAGTTGTCTCCTTATCCATTTAATTAGGGAGTTTCCACAAATAGTAATATAAGCTAGGACTATATGAAATATAATTATCTTGCAGAACCTCTCTGAGTGGTGAAATTCCTCTCTCTTCCTCCACAAGGACTGATGCAAGTTAGGAAAAGGGGAAGTCTCTGTCACAACAAAAGAGTGAACAAAGGTTAAGAAAATGAAAGTCTAGAGCTTAACATAGCTATTAGAAAAATAATTCTATTCCTTCTTGGTGGGTAAATTCAGTTACAAAGAAAAAAATATTCAAGGACTTCTTCAGAAGCTATCTCCATTACAATGTTTTGTCATACCGCAAAACATGCTGTCTGAACATGTTGTCTGAACATGACCGCATGCATTCAGCTGAGGCTGAGACAGTCCTGATGGCAATTTTGAAATTTGTGTAGCCCAGAAGAAAAGGTTTGCTCCTGATATAATTCTGAACACGTATATCTATACTGATTGCAAAATCACAACTCTGAGCAACAGCATTACCTGTTTTCTGGTGGTCAGGAAGAAAAATTGGTACCATAAATCCACAAGAGGAGAATCTTCACCCTTTCCACCAAAATGATGTTTTCTTTTTCTACCTAGCCTTTCTTTCTTTCCATTTGCATATGATTACAGCATTTTTTCAACTCTTCTTTTGGTTCATTTTCTCGATTTCTGTATGAGTCAGACATATGGATTAAAAAGTTGTCGCAATACAGAGGCCATTCTCCCAGGCTGTGAAAATGTCTCAGTAGGTCATATTTGCACTACTGACCACTTGAACCATGTCCCTTTAATGAAATCTTTGTATGTTTATTTAGGAATAAGGAGGGGATTTGATTGGAATCTGACTAGCTGAACAGGTATTATAGAACAGCATGCTTTAGTTAATAATTTTCTTTACATTTTGAATGTAAATTAACCAATTTCCTGCTATTCCATTTGAACAAAAAAGCAACATCTGGTCTTGTGAGACAAAGTCTGAGATCATATGTGACAGAAAGGAAACAGGCTTTAAAAACCTCAGAGGCCTTTATGAACAGTCAGAGATACTTTAAAATTCAGGAAGATCTCTGAAACCTAATTTTTTTGTACATATGACATGTACATATGAAATGTAAAGAAGTATTCATCATAATACTGTTAAGATTGAATTTCTACTGAAAACACACACAAACAGTAATTTTGGTTTCATATTCACATAGCTTAAATGTCTTTCATTTATAAATTATAATAGTGGCAGAGCTCTACCTTAGGGAAAAAACCACAACCCTACTGCAGAAATGTGCATATATTATATATGTAAATATACAGCTTTCTACTGCTTTACAGATGCCCATGTTTGTCTATATCTATCTGCAGTCCTACATTACTTTTGGAGGCAAGAACCATCTATGTCCTGTCCTTGAACAATGCCCACAGTTATAGGGTTTTGGTCCACAAATGACAGTAATATAGACAATGAATGACAAAATGAATGTAATTTGCTTGATTTTTCCTATTTGAGGAATGTAAGGAATGAGCTGGAGTGGACTTGTGGTGATGACGATGCAAGTTAAATACAGGTAAGTATGAGAAGTGCAACTGGTACACAAATGGACATTCAAAATGTAACCTCTTTTAAAAGGGGATCCAGAACAGTAGTAAAAATCCAGTGGCAGCCTTTCAAAGACCTTTTTTCTGCCAGTCACATTGTCTAAAATCCTCAGTGAAGGACAAGAGAAACTAACCAACGCTGGTATGGAAACCTGATCAGCATCCATGACATTTTTATTAACAGTAACAAAAGCAATAGTGTACCAGCTGGTATTTCAGATTATACAACACTTCAGGTTTAGAATCTTAGATAAACTGCCAAAGGCAGTGAACATGGTACTGCAATACTGTGATAAGGCTAATAATATACACGTAAATAGATCTAAGTTTTGAGGCTGATCAAAGAGAGCACAGTCAGTAGTTTCTAAGGTAATACATTTATCTGTAACTTTACTTAGATCTTCCTTAAGAAATAGTTTTCACTGTTATTTTCCAGCATGTGTAAATGTTTATGTAAGGATTTTACATATTAAAAATAAGTTTACGCAATTATCTCCTCCCAAGGGAGACACTTCAATATACAAGGAAAATTTTGTTCTTCCTTAGGGAAGAAAAAAGTCTAGTTCATTTCCAAGATTGTGACAGTTTGGATAAATACACTCCAAATAAATTATTGGTTAAAAATAGGAAACAAAGGAGAAGAGTAAATGAAGTTCCACAGGGATCTGGGTAAGAACTTAGGCTGTTTAATATACAATCATAAATGACCTGGAAAAGGTGCGTGAACAGTAAGGTAACAATGTTTACTCATGCTAGGAAGTTATTAAGGTAGTAATCCTAAGAGCTGACTGTGAAGACTTTCAGAAGGCTCTTAGAGGACTGAGTGGCTGGAAAATAAAATGGTAAATGAAATTTAGTGTCAATAGATGTAAATGATACACGAGGGAAAACCATACATAGATACATCTATTAAAAATGACAGGTTCTGAGCTCATCGTTTTCACTCAGGAGCAGATCTTGGCATTATGTTAGATCTTGGCATTAGTTCGATGAAAACATGGATTCAGTGCTTAGGAACAGTCAAAAAAACCCCAAATCTAATTATTAGAAAATACTGGGAAAGGAATAGATAACATACTTTTACCACTGTACAAATTTAGGATTTGTTTGTACCTTGAATACCTTGTAAAGCACTGGTATTGTCACTTGGAGTAGAATATTTACTTAGAAATGGAAGAAATACAAAGAAAGCAAGAAGGATGATCAAAGGTATGGAATCATTTCCACAGAAGACACTGGGTAGCCTGGGACCCTTCACTCTGCCTGAGGAATGGCTGAATGGAGACATAATAGAGGTCTACACATCAGGAAGGGCAGGGAGAAGATGGGATTGACTGTTTACTCCTTCTTCAAAAACAAGTACAAAATGCCATATATATGAAGCTAGAGGGAGACAGGTTCAGGAAGTTAAAAAAAAAAACAAACCAAACACACAAAACCACCAAAACCAAAAGGGAAGTGTTCCTTCATGCAGCAAGAAGCAGACCTGTGAAATTCCTTGCCAAAAGACATTGTGGAGACAAGAAGCTGATATAAGCTCAAGGCAAAATGGGATGTGCAACTGAAGGAGACATCCACTGAGAATTAAAAAATAGGCAAAAAAAAAATATTAATGAACAGGGTCAAGAAATTCCTTCAGCTGAAAAAGGTGAGAAGCTGGGAAAGTATTAAGGGAGTATCACATGTGCTTGGCCTGTTCTTACCCTTCCAGTCTGTCTGTGGTCCCTCTCAGATATATAGTACTTGGCAAGATGGGTCCTTCATTTATAGTACTCAGCAAAATGGGTCCTTCATTTCAGTCAGCACAGCTATTCTTATGTTCTTAATGTCACTGCTGTAGCCTAATAAAATCATTGTTTCTTGTTTAGATGAAAACTCACTTCACTTCTATACCTCCATTAAATCTATTGAATTAAGTGGCAGAATTTTTCCTAATTCCATTCTTCAGCAGCTAGGAATAGTTTAATGTTTTTTCAGGAAAAAACCCCCATCTCTTCCTGACCTGCCCACATGTGTCATTTTACATCTAGGAACACCGATTCTACTTGTAGTACCTAGTCAGCACTGATATTGATGCATTTTGGAACAGCACATCTCAGGAAAATTGTGGATTAGTTGGAAAGAATCCAAAGAAAAGCATCAGGACGAGAGTGAAGCAGTGGAAAAGACTGCTGAGAGGAGGTTGTGAAGACTTAATCTCTGAAAGCTTTTAGAAACACAACATCTTTCAGAAACAACATGAAAACAGTTGATTCTGCATAGGGACAAGAACATCTAGCTCATGAATCCCCTTATTGTTAAAGGTTAGGAGAATATTAGGGGAAAGTATAATACTCACTTCTCTTTTTCTTATACTTTTCTCTCAGCACCTGCTCATGGACTTTACCAGAAATAGGGTAGTGGACTAGGTGGACCTGTGGTCTGACCGAGTACAACCATTCCTCTGCTCTTAACAGGATTTCCTTTTGAGGTACTTTTTGATAATATTTTTCCATGGGTTAATGATGTCATAGGCTACTTTTAAAATAATTCAGTTATGAGAGGATGGTGGATCAGGAAACGAGAAAGTCTAGGCAGAGAGAAAAAGGAAAATTGCTATACTGTGATCAACTCTTACACGAAAATGCCTTTCAGTGACACTGTCATTAGACCAATCTTCTGTTTTTGCAATGAAGGGAATAGTTACCTGTGCAAGATGAAAAAAGTACTCCAAAGATAGGAAGATTTGAAAGTTTCAGCAAACTTTGTCCTCCATTGATTATTAGATCTTTATGCGAAAGGTTCTGTTTTAAAAGGAATATTCAGATTTAGACTGTGATGTTTAAGTCCAGAAATGGTTTTTAAATAATGGCACCATCTTGTTTTTATTAAGTTGATAAAATAAATCTTTCAGCTGAGGAGTTGTTTGCATTACAACAGCCTGAGAGAGAAAGAAGGCGAGGGGAACAAGTTGCTTACGATCCCTATACGAACAACAAATATTGCCAGATTCAACAAAAAAGGAAAGCAGACTTTCTGATGAGGAGACTGATAAAGGTGCTGAATTACATAACTCAAACAGAGAACAAATTTTGTGAGAATTGTAAACAATGAAGAAGACAAGTCATTGATAAACAGAGAGCTGGAACATTTGGTAAATTGAGTAAAGCAGACAATGTGCATTGAAATAGATGAGCAGAAAAAAAATGTTTGTAAGAACAGCAAACCGCAAATTTTTGTTACAGGTTGGGCAGACACTATTCTCAAAAACAAAGCCTTTGAAAATGACTTCAGGTTTATGCTCAGTGGATAACTGATTGGAGCTCTATGCCCAAAAATGTTTAATAAAGCATAAGGGTAGTTCAATTCTAATGCTCATAGTTTAAGAAGGAGGTAGAACTGTTGGAGACAGTTCAGAAAGGAATCACAGATTTAAATAAAGTATTGAAAAATATGCCTTACAATGGAAGACACCAGGATCATAACTTGTTTAATTTATCAAAACAAAAAGGAGCAATTTGATCATGTTAACTGTGAGAATGCGGGGCTCTTTCATCTGACAGGTAAAGACCCCACAAAATCCAGTGGCATAAAGCTACAGTTGCCCAGATTTTGCCTTGGGAGAGAAAATGTTTATCCCAACCATTTACTCCAGGATAGTTCTAGCACTTTTCTTATGTGCAGTTCAGTGGATCAGAATTAGAAACCTGAATTTCTTGGAGTCAATGCAGAGAGTGGCAATTCACTCCAGAGTGACAATTCAAAGTGCATAAATTCAATGCCTAAATACACTTCCCTACTTTGTACCGCACAGCAGTAGCCACAAACACAGACACAAAGCAAGGATGACTGAGCATTTGAACAAATTGTTAAAAGTTGTATGGAATTCTTTTTAATACGATTCTTCTTAATATTATTTTTAAACCAACAATATATGATTTTTCTACCCCCAAAAAATAAAAAAGGAGAAGGAGCTCTAATTAACCGTACCTATTGGGAAGTTTTATGCTTTTTATCATCCAGAATGTCAGACTAGATGTTCCCATGAGCCCTCTTGGCCTTGAAATCTATGCCTCTACAACTTATTAAGAAGGGAAAACAAATGATGTTCACAAACAAGCACCGAGCATTTTATGATAACATATTTCACCATGTGACTGTTCGCAGACAGTGAGTTAAACAGTTGTTAGAAAGCAAACACGCTCTTTTTGCTACAGTTAAATGGCAGTAGATGTTAAGCCATTCACAACCCAAATATTTTTTTACAATGTAATTAAGATCACATCTTACTGAAATCTTATGAGGCCAGTTTCTAAAAGATGTGGGCAAGAAGCTGCATTATCAACCTTTATGAAGCTAAACCAGTAAACTATAGGTTTTAGTCTCCCTGCAATGGATCTGTGTAATTCCTGCTCACTCGAAGAGCAATTAGGGTCACTGAAAGGGAACAGTAAGATTTTTGTCTTTTCAGCTACCGATAATAGCTGGTGGCAGGCTATTGAGTAGAAATAGCAGGATATAAAAATGGCATGTATTGATGGCAGCTCACTCATCAAGATCACAGCATATCTATGAGCAGCTTACTACAACACCCAGATTAAAAGAAACTAGGAACAGCCTAAACAAGGAGCAGCCTACACAAAGACATGTTAGATGTCATAGTTCCATTCTCTGTATTCTGAAAATTAAGAGTTTGTTACCACCTTTTTTTCTCCTTGCTTAAACCTGCTGTCAATCCATAAAACAGCTTTCTTTCCTATGTCTAACAGCTAATTAGTCTCAAGTCTTTCCTAAGGTCCTTGCTGACTTTTTTTGAAAATGCGAGTTCAAAAATCAATGTATTCACATGTTTCTGATTCCTTTGAAGAACTAGCATATATATTTGTGAGGTGAGCTTTCCCTTTATGAAAATCAGATTGATTCCTTCCTATTTTTCACAGTCTTCCAAAGAAGATGACTTACCAGCATTTAGTTCCCAAGGTATTCCCTAAAGCACTTTTTTTAAAGAATTATGCTACACTTGTGACCTTCCATTCCTCTGTCACCATGGCTGATTTAAACAGTAAGTTACATACTACAGTAGACAATACAGCAATTTTGTATTTTAATGTCTTTGGAACTTTTACACAAGTATTATCTGGCTCAGGAAATTTAATTCTATTCAATTTTTCAATTTGTTTCAAACAAGCTTCATACTGACACTTCAGTTTGATAGAAGTATTTCAGACTTACCCTCTTTTGTGCTTTAAAGACTATACTGAGTTTTTATGATATTACAAGTTTCTTTTCAAAATATTTTTGTACTGTATTACTTCAAGTTTCCAAAGATTTCCTCATTTGGGCATGACTTCCATTTTCTGAAGGATGCCCTAATAGCTTCCTTCAGTTGTCTGTTTAACCATGTCAGTGTTTTTCCTGTTCTTTTAGACTCCTGGTACTTCATCATTAAAATAGGGATAATAATTATGTGCTTATGTTGCAAGGTTATTTATGAAGATGTATTTATGAGGCTCTATACTTAATTCTGAAGTAATGAAATCTATAAAAAGATCACGATAGAATTACCTGAAGTCAGAATATCTTTAAATTTCAGACAATTCCTAAGACTAAGATTTGGGGGAAATATTTTAAATCAGTTTAATTTATTTTCAAGATAAAGTAGCGTCCTAGTTTCAGCTGGAATAGAGTTAATTTTCTTCCTAGTAGCTGGTATGGTGTTGTGTTTTGGATTTACTACAAGAATAATGTTGATAACACACTGATGTTTTAGTTGTGCCAAGTTTACACTAAGTCAAGGACTTTTCAGCTTCCCATGCTCTGCCAGGTGCACAAGAAGCTGGGAGGAGGCACAGCCAGGACAGCTGACCCCAACTGGCCAAAGGGCTATTCCATACCATATGGCGTCATGCTCAGTATAGAAACTGGGGGGACTTGGCCGGGGGGCAGCTATCGCTGCTCAGGGACTGGCTGGGCATCAGTCAGCGGGTGGTGAGCAATTGCATCGTGCATCACTTGTTTGGTATATTCTTTTATCATTATTATTATTACTATTTTCTCTTCCTTTGCCGTCCTATTAAACTGTCTTTATCTCAACCCACGGGTTTTACTTTTTTTCCTGATTCTCTCCCCCATCCCACTGGGATGAGGGAGGGAAGGATGAGCAAGCAGCTGTGGGGTGCTTAGTTACCGACTGGGGTTAAACGACAACGAGTAGAGACATCATCTCTTTCAGTTTTAGTTGTAGCTTCTGTGAATTCAAAATGCTCCAAACTAATCATTAAGCTTACAAAAAATGTTGATGCCAGTGATGCAGTTATTACAGGTAAAACTGTTAAGTCCCTACGTATTTTGCTCTCCAGTTAAAAAAAGACATTTTTATCAATAAGTATTTATGAATATTTGACATATCATTGCTAGTTCTAAATATCACACTGTAAATGTGTAAAATATGTTACACAGTTTCCATATCTCTTTTATCAAAAGCTGACAACAGCATGGGGAACTAAACAGACCAGCTGATTCACTACATCTTGTTATCCTGATATCCACATGTTCACCCTTACCAACATAGTACACATACATACGTCAGGGCTCCTTGCCCCTGAAGGGTGAGCTGCCTTGCATATATCAAAAAGCAGTATCCTACCTATAGCCAATACCCTGGAGCAGATGCAGAATCGTAGCTCAATACCTCATGTAAAGAGCATGTTCTTAAAGACTGTACTGTTTTTGTGTCTATTTATCTGCCAGTTCCAGTGTCCCACTCTAAATCCCTCTTGTCCAATTTCAACCAAATTTGATTATGGTGATGTGAAAATAGCACCTGGGTACAGAATAGAAACCTTATTAGCATCCCTTCCAAAAAAAAAAAAAGAAGAAAAGAAAAGAAAAGAAAAGAAAAAAAGAAAAAAGGCAGGGAGGGCTCAGCCCTTATCCATTCTATGGGGAATAATCATTCAGCCCTCACACAGCTCTGAACTCAGGAGATGCTGCCTTCTGTCCAGTCATATATATACATGGGTTTAAGGCAGCAGATGTGACTGCTTTGAGTAAAATTCATGGGAGGGAACACAGGATACTGTTGGCTTGCTATAGAACATATAGGGAGGAGATGAGAATATTGTCAGCAGGCTTAAGGGACATAACATGGACCTGAAAATGTTGTGTATGCAGCTGCTTATGGGAGGACAATGTGGCATTTTCAACAACGACAACAAAAAAGAGTTCTTGCAACTTCTATTAAACCTGTGGAACTCATTGCCGAAGGATATTATGGATGCTGAAATGGGCTCAAGAGACAACTGAATGAGGCACAGACATGAAACTCAAGAGACACAGAAGAGCAATACTTTGAGGGTTACTACAATGACAAAACCACACCAAGTTTAGAAACTTCCTGCAGGTAAAAATAATTGAAAGCTGAGACACTATTCATGGAGAGTACCACATATGACTTCTATATGCAGATACCTAAGGAAAATGAAGAGAAGGGAAATCCTGGAGACAGGATACTGCATCAGATGAGAGCCATTGGACTGATTTGCTATGGCTGTTCTTAAGTGGTGGAAAACTTACGTGAGGATATTGAGGATATTGGGGATGGAAAGGGGAGCTGAAGTTATTTTAGTAAGTGAATGCAGGTGATGTAGAGCACAAATAAATAAGAAGCAAAATTTTATTAGTTTTATTGCCAAAGAAAAAATAATTAAAAGCAACTAATAATAGATTCATAAAATGAAAAGCATTGGGAACTGTGTTGAGATGATGCTAGGATAGTGATACCATCTGAATATTTCGTCATAATGATGCCAAGAAAAGTATTACAATAATTCTAGTATTATGATGCAATTATATCTTTGGACAGAAGTTCAGTGGGGTTTTGGTGATCTGTAAGTGTAGGTAATTCTTCACAGTCATTAACCCCCACTTCCTAGTGGTTCTCCTTGCACTGAACGGTCAGGATCTCCCCCGGCATATTCCACCAAACACGGAGGAGGTCATAGCACCAACCCTTGCTCTGTTCCAGCACTGTGCTGGTGAAAGAGAAAAGCCCTGCCAGCCGAGGGGCTGGGACAGGGATCCCCTCAGTACTGTGAATGGAGTGCCACTGCCGCAGCACGAAGGAGCAGTGGAGTCAAGGATAGGCAGAGGCAGAAGCAAAGGAGGGCCAGACAGGGGTAAAATGGCACCAGACCAGGCCAGGTGTCAGCTGTGCAGAGAGAGGCATGAAAACATTACAGATGCGACAAAATTATTGATACCTAGTTTCATATTTTTAGTACTGTATTTCGATACCAGTACCATAGTATGGTATGAGTATATAATCCTTAACTTCAGGCAACAAGGCAAGCTTCGCCTGTAATACACAAAACCTTTTTCTTTCTACTTATTTTGTTTACTTCACAGAAAAACTAAAAAAAAAATCTTGTACTGAAAAAAAGCACCTCTAAGAACAATATCTGTGCACTCAGCCATTCTGGATAAGCACCTGCATTAACTATATTTGGATAAATAAATCAAAAACGGTTTAAAACAAACACACTTTCCTAGCTGAAGTTCATGACACTTTTCCACTAAAAGAATTTTGAAATAAACATTTTTTGCAATTTCTTATAAGCATGGATTGTTAAAAGAAGGCTTACTCCACTCTCTTAAAGTAGGGCAGAGAAATGAGAACAGTCCTGACCGAATAATCAGAATGAAACTTTAATTGGAATGTCAAGATCCGGTGCACTGAAAAGAGCTCATCATCTCCAAAAGCTGGCAAAGTGTTCCTAGACTCATCAGTCTCTTAGCTTTACAAACCCTACAAAACTGAATAGCAACATAAAAAAGTTTTAAAATCGGCAATCTTGAGGTTCACGCATAACCACCAAGAAGCAAAGTTACTTTACCTTGTCCTGATTTCGGCTGGGATAGAGTTAATTTTCTTCCTAGTAGCTGGTATAGTGCTGTGTTTTGGCTTTAGTATGAGAATAATGTTGATAACACACTGATGTTTTAATTGCTGCTAAGTAATGCTTACACTATAAATCAAGGACTTTTCAGTTTCTCATGCTCTACTGACTGAGAAGGTTGGGGATGCACAAGAAGTTGGGAGGGGGGCACAGCCAGGACAGCTGACCCCAACTGGCCAAAGGGCTATTCCATAGTATATGACGTCATGCTCAGCATATAAACTGGGGGAAGAAGAAGGAAGGGGGAGACGTTCAGAGTGATGGAGTTTGTCTTCCTAAGTAACCGTTACGCATGATGGAGCCCTGCTTTCCTGGAGATGCCTGAACACCGACGGGAAGCAGTGAATGAATTCCTTGTTTTGCTTTCCTTGCACGTGCGGCTTTTGCTTTACCTACTAAACGTCTTTATCTCAACCCACAAGTTTTCTCACATTCACTCTTCTGATTCTCTCCCCCATCCCACCGCGGGGGGAGTGAGTGAGAGGCTGTGTGGGGCTTAGTTGCCGGCTGGGATTAAACCCTGACAACCTAAAGTAACAAAGTTGTGGGATTTGGGGAAAATTGTAGAGGGTTTCAACATATAATGTGCAGATACGCACATCTACATACTTCAAAAGAAGTGGTCATTTGTTCTTAAGGTTAATGGAAACTTAAATTATTTTGGAATCTTTTGTCTTTAATTCAGAACTGTTGCCAGGTGTAAGGCAGAAGGATGCAAAACATGACGGAAGCAGAGGCACACATCTTACAATCTCTCAGGAAAACTCTTTGTGTTATTTTATCCTCCACCTGCAAGTAGGTCAGTCTGAAGCATCGGAAAGCACTCAATGAAAAACAGATACAAGTAACTGTTATGACTCCCATTTAACATATGGAGGGAAAGAAAGATTAAGTCATTTGCCGAGAGCAAGGGACTACAGAATTAGATACAGTCCACCAGACTTCAGCAATTAAAATAATAACACAGAAGGAAAATATACACACCTTATCCAGAGAGAAAACTGCAAACTGAAATAAAAAATGCTTTTTTTTTTTGTGAAAAGAGCTCTGTTTTCCTTATTTCCTTAGAGAATTTTCCCATTTATTTTCAAATCAAACAGACTATACAGTGCATGTTCTACCTTTTCTACCATATGCTATAAAATCGCAGTTGTCATTACCTGGATTTTTTTCTTGTCTTACAATGACTATGGTAGGGAGTACACTTCTTGAGAAGTTTGCAAGGGTCACCCCAATTGGTACAGATTATTAAAATACACCCAAAATAAACACAAAAATATTTTTCAATTGGTTTTGTTAATTACTTTTCTCATGGAAATAAGATTTTCACTGGGTGTTTTTGTCTTTTAAAAACAGTGGCTTGTGATCTTGGAGCCCCCATTACAACAGGTGTTTAAAGCAGTAGAACGCCAGCAGCTGAAGTGCTTTATTTGTGAAGCTGTATGTGGAGAGGTACTTCTCAGCCATCATACCAGCATTTCTCAAGGAAAGTATCCAACTCCATTACGTGATCTCATTGTTTCTATTAAATATTTTTAATGCTGCTCAAAGGCATATTTCTCCTATAAACTGAAACTGCTTTATTTTCTAGCTTGCCATGGTAGATTTCAAAGAATATACTACATGTTACATACAGTAACATTACTGCAATTTCAAACTAAATAAACTGCATATACAAAAGTATAATAACCAAACCAAAACCCATATAATTTCAAATCTTATCAACTGAAATACTGCAGTCTAATCATCAAAAAAATTAAAGGCATGCATAAATAATGGAAATAACATAAATATTTTTTTCTCTGTCTTTTCAGGTGGGTGATCAATTTGCTAAGCCTTTACTTCAAGGTGTTAAAAAATCTTGAGAAGTCCATTCAAATAAGTTCAAATAACTTCATGGCTCATATTTTCAAATAAAGTCCCAAGAATCATTATCAAGACATAAACCAATCAACCTGTTATTGTTTTATCTTGCAATTAAATCAACTGAGTTTGAGTTGGTTTATTCTATCAGAAAGTCATCTACTTACAAATGAACCTTCCCTCGGAGACTAGAAACATTTTGTGCCTTATGAGACAAAGTAAAAGCCAGGAGTGATTCAGCTGCTTAGTTGTAGCTGACTGGTGCCATTTCGGTTTCCCTAGAGTATTTATCTGGTATATCTCTATGGGGCTGACAGATGCGACACAGGACACTCTTCTGGACTGGCAGCAGGAACCCAGACAAGATATTCTACCGTGCCTGTAATGGTACTAAACACTTAGGTTTAGGTACTTGAATTGCTCTATCACTTTGGCAAGCTCCAAATTTGCTGCTCTATCCCATGCTCCACACTTTTGTTTATCTGAAGTACTTTGTCTCCCAGACGGTATACTGGGATTCTCAGTTCCCATGGATTCTTTTTGTCAGGCTTTGGCAAAGAAGCTGAAAGTGCACAGAAGCTTTCGTGGAACTGTTTGCGAGGTGGCACAACCAATTCCTATTCTTTTTTTAAATACAAAACTGTGTTTGAGCTATCCTTCCTTCCCCTCACCCCCAGGCACATGCCACACAGAAGCCAGCCTTCCACTCAGTTTGCCCGCAAACAGCCCAGTGACTCGTTTTCCCATATCCTGCTCAGAACTTTTAAGGCCCAACAGACAATCACCTCTTCACATGTCTATAAGGTTTGAGTCACTTCTCCTCCGTCTCCCTGACACACAGAGTCCCCACGTTGCCGTTCTCGCTATGCTGTACTGCCCAGGTAAATTACAGCACTCCCCCCTCCACACACTTCCCTCCCTCATCTCACAGGGCATTAGCTGAGAGCATCTTCTGCGTGCAACATATGAATACTCACAACCGGCTAGTGTCTCCCCTAAACCATCCCAATGTACTCACAGGGTCTGGGTGTCCTCCGGAAGGCTGGGAATGAAGTGGATGTCCCTGCAAGTGATTTTGTAGTCATCCCAGTCGGAACACTCGCAGAAGGCTGAAGGACACCTCTCTGTGCCCTGGCTGCACAGCACCAGCAGCAACTGGAAGGCTACCGGCCGGCACAGCATCTTCCGCCGCCCGCTCCCGCTCTGCCCCTCGCTTCTCCGAGGGGAAGGGAGGAGACACCAGCGCTGCGGGGGCAGACGACGCTGCCCCGCCGGGCGAAGCTGCTCGGGAAAGGCGGCACCTTTGCTGGACAACGCCGCCTCCTCCCTAAGCGGGGACAGGAAAGGTCTCAGCAAACCCTGCGCGCCCCCTCCTTCGGCCAGGCTCCGTCTCCTCGCCCCGGCCCCCGCCCCCGCCCCGCCGGCCACCCCTCCCGCTCCCCGCCCCACGCGGACCTGGCCCCCCGCTCCTCGGCACCCCTCCCGCGGGGTCCCCCGGGCCCGTCCCCCGGCAGCGCCCGTGCCCGGCGCCTCCCGGGGCAGCGCCGCAGCGCCCAGCCCGGCCGCGCCGCCCGGGACCCCGCCACCCGGGCAGCGCCGCTCCCCGCGCTCCTGTCCGCGGCCGGCGGGTCCCAGCGCGGCCGCGGGGCGCCGGGGCCACCTGCCGAGGGCGGCCGGGACTGCGCGGCGCGAGCGGGCTGCCTGCCCAGCGCGCCAGGGCGGGCGGCCGGGCGAGAGGTGCCGGCGCGGAGCTCGGCTCCGGCGCCGTGCCGGCAGCGGGACCAGCCCGCCGAGGCGTCTCCGGGCGCGGCGGCGCGAGGTCTCACCCCGGTCATTCCTCCTAGCATCTCTGCAGAAGGGAGGAGGGCGCGGGCTGTGCAAGCGCCATGCCAACTCAGCTGCAAAAGCAGTGAAGTTAAAACAGATCTTTACACCCAGTAAACAGATCTTTACACTAACTGCAAAGTGGGTACGCACTAAATGTAAAGCAGTTTAAACAAGCACTGAAAATTCAGAAGAGTGATTTTGAAAATCGCATGATAAAAGAGGTCAAAATGAAGAGGAGAGATCAACATTTTCCACATTATCAGAAAAGATAAAATCCTTTCACCGAAGAAAAAATGGAGAAAAAATCTAACCTTGGGAGAAATAAGGTGGAATTATTGCCACTTGAAGTAGCAACCCACTTCAGCCACTTTTAGGGACACAGGCTTACAATGCACATGGCACAGAGCTTCCCACACTGGAGCAGTCGTATCTGTGTCTGACAGACATACGAAAAGCTGAAAAAATCTCGTTAATACTCATTTCATTCTGGGTTTCTTCATAAACAAGAGATTCTCTTGCTAAAAACAAATATTTAAAAGTAGTGAGAGAAAAAAAAAGACTAGTGTTTAATTCAGTGAGGCAGTAAAGAAAGTTCTTTAATACTTTGCCTCAATTCCTTTAACTTTTTTTTCAACTAAATGCCAGTGTTTTCTCCTTCATGAAGATTTTGTGCATGTGTAGGTACACAACAAGAAAAATGTCAACAAAATGTCAACAAAAATGTTGGTAACATTGGGAGGAGGAAACTTGAAAAAGTAACCTACACACAGTAAAAAATTAGACCACAATCTTCTTGGATAAATAGTTCCCCTCCAGCTAGATCAGAGTTACCCAAAAGTTATGAGTACAACATATCAGATATTATTTTGAGATAACTCTTCAGAAGTAATTCAAGTCAGTTTATTAGTATGTGTTTCCTAAATATAATTAATGCCCTCAACGTATCTTTTTAAGGTGAGCAAATAATACTGTGCCCATAAAGAAATACAATATAAATCCTGATCTTGCAGACGTATGTTAGTGCTTAGATCTTGTGTAAGTGAGGAATCCCATCCGATACATTTATCCTGTTTAGGATAGGGGTATCCTTACGGATGTCCCAGTGAGGGGACAAGCTGAAGCGCCCACCACAGAGTGCCTTAGACAACTTCACACTGCAGTGCATGGAATTCCCTTGGGAATGCTGGCTGTCCCGTGCCCCACTCAGTCAAGTCCTTCTGGCACACTGCTCATATCTGTAACTCACCCTGCAGCCCTAAGAGCCACCACCCACCACCACATTTTGGTGTCCATACCAATCTGACTAAATAAAAACGAAGTCACAGGCAGACCACTGCATTTCAGGGCTGATGAATGAGGGAGCTGTACACTCCACTGAGGCACAGGCAAGGGAAAAGGTGTGACTCAGTGTTGTCAAGTCAGACATGGAGCTCTGTAACTGTTCACCACTTTGGTCAGAGACTCCAGTACAGTGTAGGCCAGACCAAGTTGCTGGAGGCTGCTACCCATGTGTTCAGGCTTGCCATCTCTCAGCGGTGGGATTGTGTTCTTTCCCATCCAAGGGCTAATGACAAATTTAATGAAGAAGAAAGCCACAAGCTAGTACAGGTTCTGAGGGTGAAAGCACACCTATTTCTGGGCGGCTATCCCATCCCGTCCTGTCCAATCCCATCCTGTCCCCTGTGGAAGCCAGCCACCCCATATCCTGTGTGGCATAGTAATTCAGGGTCAGCAAGTGCAACATTACCACAGTTGCTACAATCCGCAAAACAACCTACTGGTTAGGCTACCCCTTCGTTGTTGTCTGAGACATCCAGAGCAATATTGACTGGCATTCATGAGGCATGGCCTGTCTTCCTGTTTTGGGGACCATAGACAAGACACACATTCTCACCCATCCATCATATCAGTTTTGGGACACAGTTGTATCATTTCATAATACTCCAAAGTCTTACTAATCTCTGAGGGCAACTCATAAGAATGGGGGCCAAGGCTGTGGTGCAAGCTCAGGGATTCTTACTGTGTGCTCCATACAATCCCACTGGTCCTTCCCTGATCTGGAAACAACGCCTCAGTGCCCACCCATCCTGCAGGGAAGCACTTGCGGGATCTTCAGGACTTGTCTCCTTGTTTCCTCTCATGCTGTTATGGTTTCCGTGATTTATACTGTTGTAGCCACATGGCCATAATTTTTAAAAATTAAATGCAGATACATCAGAGACCAAACAAAACTGAAAGTTTAGTGGAGTTAGGCTTGCCTTGGGTGCTCTACCCAAAGGGAGTAATCAGCCACTTAATAACCTTCACCTAATGTGGTACGTTACAAAACTCAGACAGTGCTACAACTGCCTACAGGGTTTTCCCAGGATAATTAAAATTCTCTGCTGGTTTTCTTGTTCTTACTGCCAAAGTATCCAGCTTGTCCTGGGGACACTCTATGCTGTATTAGCAATAGGGCATTAAAATCTCAGTTCTTTTCGGCTTTGGCAAAGAAATATTCTGGTTGACACAGGCTGACACAGAGGCATACAAAGCCATCTAGCAAAACAAATATATCACCAAAGGAATCTCTGTCTTCTTTTGGACCAAGTCTCCTAGCTGTCATGGGTCTATTCTACACCTGATTTCCAGGCAGTGGTTACAAGCCATAGGTGTTTCATCCAGCAAACAACATTGCCTGACACTGTCCAGAGGCAGCTTGTCAACTTTGAGCAGCAGCAGCATTAAAATCCTCTTCCAGCTTAATCTCTGTTTTCTCACAACCAATCTTGATGACCTAATATGACTCAGAGCACAACAGAGGAGTCCTTACTTTTCACGACATGACCTGGTTAGCAGAAAGAGACTAGGGATGTGTAGCCCCTCTTTAATGACAGTAGTGCTGGGATGATTTATTGCAACCTCTTGAATGTACTCTCTTGCAACCCCCCTCTCCTCCACTTTTATTCCAGCTTCAGCATTACTTTTTATGTATCACTGTGTGTGGACTAAGCAAAGGAACAATAGTTTTATTGGTGGGCAGATAAGTAGTCCCAAGGTTTGAGTCATTTCAGTGAGTTTTCATAAACCAAATCATACTCATTCATTTGATGTACTAAAGGTATCCTTATGCTACTTACCTTTACTAATACTTACCCTGCATTAGGTACTCCATAGTAATTGTGTTTCAGACTCTTAAACTAGGGGAAAGGTAATTTGTTTCATTGCTCTTTCACTGAGGGCAAAGTATTTTGAATTACCTTTTATTTAGTAGGAAAAAGAGCATGCATGTATATATTGGCATTAGAAGCTTTGGCATGTCAACTGCTTTGTGGCAGCAATGATTGACCAGAAAGTGTTAATGGAAAGAATAAATATCTTCCCAGCTATTTCTAAGGGATCAAAAATGGCAACTTGCAGACCGAAGAAATGGCAAGGCTGATACTGAAGTTGTAGATGTGCTGAGCAGATTTCAAAATAAGTAAGAACTGCTTAATATATGGTTTCTGGGCTTGAACCCTGAATGAGAGAAGCAAGGGACTCCTCTTGTTCAAGGCCTGATAGCCTTGAAGGAAACAGAACAGAACATGTGACTTCAGGCTGGGAAGAGCTCCAGGTCTGGATGCATTGCTTCCCGGGCTTCGAGACTTGGCTTGCACATTCTGAGCCAGGAACATCAACAGTAAGAGTTTGGGGAGAAAAAGGACTGTAGCTAACCACATGGTGTTTCCACAGGCCCTGGCTTCGCTCTGAAAAGTTATGCTTTAAGCAAGATGATGTTGTTCACATTGTAGTTTCTAGCATATTTAAGGAATTTGCTGTCTAGAAGTCTGCAATCACAGTTTAGTTGTTTCACTCTGTCAGGGCTCGGCCCTGGCCAACCTGCCCACCCCAACACCATGCACCCTCTGTGACAGCTCCGAGGCTCTGGGTCAGCTCAGGCCTGGGCACCTAAACCCATCGGAGCTATTTAAAAGTTGAACCCGTTCCCAGCCTGATTCCTGCAGCGCTGTCTTGCTGACTGGTTTTCCTGGGTAGACTCTGGACCTATGTAGAACTTAGCATTGTCTCTGGTCTTCTCTCCGGTCCTGTCTCCTTGATAGACCTTGGACCTCATTGTAGTCTTGTCTCCAGGTGTCTCTTGCTCTTCCTGTCTGGACCCTGGACCTGATTTGATTCCTTGCCTTGCTGGGGCTGTCAATATCACCAGCCCAATCCTGCTGAGATGCTGCAGGACTGTGTCCTGTCGGCGAGGTCACTGTCTGTGCTGTGGCCATGCTTGGCTCCCAGCTTGCTGTTCCTCCTAGAGGAGCCTGTCGGGGCTGAGGGCATTGATGGGCCTGACTGCTCCTGCCTGGCCTCCTCTAGGACCTCCCTCCACCCTGCCCACAGCCCAGGACCCCATGTCAGCCCCCAGGGCCATCAGTCCCTGGCCCAGCACCGCCACACTGGGGCTGGTCTCCAGCTCCCCACAGCCCGGCCCTGCCTGGCCATGGGCCCCACTAAGCCAAGCCTGACACCCAGGCTGACATCCTGGCCCAGCCTCAGCCCGTCCCATCCCCAGGGAGGTGCCCAGTGCCTGGGGTTGGGGCTGAGGCTGGGCCGGGGCTCGCCGGCTGCCTGGCTCCTGGCTGGGCCGGCAGGATGGAATGGGCTGCCAGGCCCTGCCTGCTGCCCTGGGGGGATCCCCTGTGGCTCCTGGTGCCTGGCCCTGAGGGAGCCGCTAGCCTTGCAGTGCCACGCTCTGGCTTCTCCTAGACACCTCCTGGTCCTTCTGTTCAACATTTTCCTGTCCAGGCAGCCAGACGGTGGAATAAAAAATACATTTGTAAAGCTACAGATAACCCCAGGCTAGGGAGGTCTGTGAACTCTAGATCAGAATTTGAATTCAGAAGAGAAAAACACAAGTAGCTACATGCAATGAGACACACCCAGCACGGCAGAAAAATGGGAATATTGTGCATTTATTCCACTTTGCTTTGCATTTATAGAGTTGTCTGGAATACTTTTTCTGTCAAGAAAGAAGTAGAAAATCTGAGGATTATTCACAGGATAATAAGGAAAACAGGAGGTTTAGAAACATGACCCATATTGAAGGAACGATGGAGCACAGTTGCTTAGCTTAGTCAAGACCACAAGTATTTTAGGCTGTAAAAAAGAACAATAATCAGTAGCTCTGGCCACGTCAGTTCTGAAGTGTGATGGCATCTAGCAGCTTAGAATGGCAACTTTCCAGCCCGTGTAGAATATTAATAAGCATTCCTTTTTTATATACTAGAAAATGTTAATGTATTAAAAGTATCACCAACATCTGTACATCCACAATTATAAACATAATCCTAAGAACAGACATTCAAAATCCTATGCCCTGAGGACAGAGAAATGAAGCAGTTTTAATCAATTAATATGGCTTACTCTCTGATCCTAATAAGCAAATAGGAAAGAAAAATCACTTGTAAATCTGCAGTATATTGCAGATTTTTTTTTCCTGGTTCCTTTTCAAAGTCTCCTGCAGGTTCCTATTAATTTAAACATGGCAAAAATCGACAAGCATATTTTTCCACTGGTACAGACACTCCCTCTAGTGACAGCCACAGTCGCTCATTTAGTACTTATCTTCTCAAGCACTGCAAGGCTCAGAATTCCATTGTTTTGGGGATGATTTTTTAAAAATTAACATTATTGTCATCTGCCAGATTTGAGATGGTATCTCGGGTATCTTTGCACTGCTTATATGGTTTATACACAAATCAGATAAACCACAACAGGTTCTAACAAAGAAGCAATTTGCTCTAATTGGTGTTCCACATAAACTCCTCAAGGGATTACTAGCTATCAACAGTTAAATCTTGTAATATCTGTGTGAGGAAGTGTTCAAACTGGGAAAATAATTCAGTGAAGAGTAGAATAAAGACTTGGGGTTTTTTCTTATTAATCAACATGTTTAGCCATTCCAGACACTTGTAAAATATGCCAGTTCCAACCCGTTTCTATTTCAGTATCTGAAATAAGTTCTGGTCTGTCAGAAAAAAATTACATTAGACATGCTGCTTTGACACAGCAGCACTCATCAGACCAAATGTTTGAATAGCTACATGAAAGAACGTTATTCTAGGTTCTTGAAGATTCATGTCTACATAACCAATTTATCTTGGACTTCAAGAACAGGTAGTTATGGAGTTTTATGGTTTTGGGAGCTTAAGGAACTCTTGTGCTTCCCCCTTTGCTTTATTTCATGAAAAAGCCATGAAAAAGCTGTGAAAACTGAAACACTCAGTTGGCTGAAGACTAAATAGGAGGTACTGCTGTGTAAAGCCTTGCAAAGTCTGAGGTTGTAAATTCTAAGAGTGCTCAGAGAGAACACTAAGATGAAACTATCCATTGGACTTGGGCTATTAGTTAAGCTAAGAACTATGAAAGCTGTTTTCAGGCAGGTATGTTTGTATCCAGAAAGGACTACAGAATCAGAGTCACAGAATCGTTGAGATTAGAAGGGACCCCTGGAGGTCATCTGGCCCAAGCCCCTGATCGAGCAGGGTCACCTAGAGTCGGTTGCCCAGGACTGTGTCCCGATGGCTTTTGACTATTTCCAAGGATGGAGACTCCACAACCGCTTTGTGCAACCTGTGCCAGTGCTCAGTCACCCTCACAATTAAAAAGTGGTTCCTTATGTTCAAACAGAAGTTCCTGTTCAGTCTGTGCCCATTGCTTCTTTTCCTGTCACTGGACATCATCTTCTTTACACCCTCCCTTCTTTACACTCTCCCTTGATGAGATCCCCCAAGCCTTCTCTTCTCTAGGCTAGACAGCTCCAGCTGTCTCAGCTTTTCCTCATGGGAGAGATGCGCCAGTCCCCTAATCATCTCAGTGGCCCTCAGCATGTTACTAGCTCCCTCAGCATGCGTGGGTGCATCCCACCAGGGCCCGTAGACTTCAGTATGTTCAGTTTATTAAGAGTATTCTCTAAACTGATTCTCAAGTATGTTCAGTTTATTTAAGTATTCTCTAAACTGATCCTCTTCCGTTCTTCAGACTTTCCCCTGGGGTTTTCTTGTTCCAGACTCTCCCCCTGGTCTCTGAGGCCTTGGATTCCTAAAGGCAAAGACTTTCTCAGTTCCTTGAGAGCAAAGACTGAGGCAAAGAAGGCATTCAGTAACTCAGCCTTCCGCACGTCCTCTGTCACCAGAGCCCCTGCTCCCATTTAGCAGTGGTCCCACATTTTCCCCAGTCTTCCTTTTGCTACTTATGTACTTACAGAAGTCCTTCTTACTGCCATTGACATCCCTTGCCCAGACTGGGGCACAGAATAGAAGATAGCTTATTTATTTACAATTACAAGACCTTTTCTTCCTTTCTGCATTTATCCTAAAAAAGCTCTCAGGTTTTTTTTCTCAGGCTTATATTGCCTGTGCCTCTTATCTAAAGTCAGCTTTCTAGTCATCTTTGTCTGATTTCATTCTGCTCTGCCTGCATCTCTAGCATAAGCATCTACGCTCAGAAATAACATCCAGCAAAAGCTTATCTGCCCTCATAATTCAGACTTCAGACAGACCTTGCACTTTTCTTTGACTTGGGTCATGGCACATACATGTTTTGATATGGAGACTAGCATGTTTAATAGAGGAGCTTGACTGTTTATTACAACAATCATTAATCAAACCAGGCTTTTAAGCTCACTGACTTAGGTGATAATTCACCTAGCCCACAGTGCTTCTCCTTCTTGTGTGTCTATGATACCTGTTCCTAAAAGAACTCATTTTCTGAGCCCAGTAAATGATGAATCTTTAAGCCAGTTACTTATTTATTTAGGGTTGTCTTATCTTTTCTTTTTGATAGCCTTCTGAAAGAAATATCTAAACAATCTCCTGAAAGCCACAAGAATAATGACTTGTCATGGGTGACAAGTAGTGTAGCATGTAAAAATACCACTAGTGACAAATCCAAGAATTAAAAAATTTCAATTTAAGCCTAAAAAAAATAAATTACTAAAAAAAAAGTTATAGTCCTTCTGGATTTTCCACCCTTAAGGTCTGTGTCCTCAGGCTCCCTATACATTTACTTATATATATAGTAACGTAATGGCTTATAATAATCTTTCATTTTTTAAAAAAACAATGATCTTTCTTAAGTGTATGAGTCAAAGGGCACAATAGCATTAATCAAGCAGCACTAGCCTTAAGTAGTAAAACCATGCTGGCCTCTCTAAATGCAAGCACTGTCAAGTGATTGTCTCAACACAGCACTTTAGTTAACAGAATGCTGGGATATATATTTCTGATTTCATATAATAACACAAAAGTGTTCTGTGTTTGTAAAGTTAAACAACTTATTTAGAAGTATTTCTAGTATAGTAGTTTATTATGCATAGTTAAATCATTTATTTCTCATGTATAAGTATTCCAAACTGAAGAGATGTTCTGTAGCAATCCTACGCACTTACATTTAACATCCTTATGACAGAACTAAACAAAAAAATTAATCACAGTACTGGTCAGGTTCCAAAAAGAGAATTACAGAAATATGAAGATACTTGTTAAAAATGCTAAAAGGGGCAGACAAGGGAGTTACCTTGCATGCCTCATGGTGAATCTTTAAGGACACCAAACTGCAAGAGCACACCTAGTAAATAAGGCTTCAGGAAGGGCATAAGAAAGCCAATGTTGTTGACACTAGGATAAGGTCAGTTATTAAAAGCAAGAAATCATCCTTCAAAAAGTTAATGTCATGTTTTAGGGTAGAGCACAAAGTTTTCTTTCAAATGCTAGCAGGCTAAATGTAAAATATAGTAGAACAAGTTTAAAAGCAGTTGAGGAACAACTTGTGAAAACCAAACACTAATAATCCCTTTTCAAATGCAACAAAGCAAGGAATGCTGTCAGAGTCTATAAGACTGGTAGATGACTTAGCATATAAAAGGAGCATGTAGATAACACCGTAATCCAAAACTGAATGATGTTTTGTTTCTATGCTTACTGTAGAAGAGCTCAGACAGATTCTCAGACTGATATTTCTTTGTGGCCAGATAAATTCAACTTGAGAAAAATAACCAGTCAAAATCTTATTTACTTGGTGATTGAAACAGCAGAACTAGTGACTGTGGTGTACTTCTCAATCAACACCCTTTTTGTACCAGAGGACTAATTAATATTATGCTAATATTTAACAGAGATTCTAAGGAAAATAAAGGAATTTCAGATTCAGAGAATACAGACTACAGAATCCAGAACACACAATGTCAGAATCCAGAATAAAAAAATACAGTTTCTGTATTTTTGTATACAGAATACATATTCTGTATTTTCTACAGCAACTGTAGTGGTACATTAGTAGAAACTACAATAAAGAATAAAATTAATGGCTGCATGTATAAATAAAATATTTGGAGGAAGAATCAAAACAGCTTTTTTGAAAGACAAACATTCGTCATATATTTTGGAAGTCTTCCGAACTGTCAACAGAACTTTAGACACAGTTTACTTAGATTTTCAATCAGCCTTTAGGACAGCCTTCAGCAAAGGCCCTTAAATTATGCAGCTATAGAGTAGAAAGAAAGCACTTTTTCACATATCCGGAAGTAAACTTCTAGAAATCATCGCCAGGAGGTTGGGGAGGCAGACAGGATTATACAAATTTAGGAGCTACAGGCCTGTAAACAGATACCAAAGGAAATAGTCCTCTTACAAATGTCCTCTGACATGACAAATGTGGATGCTGGAGGAAACTACAGAGAGGGTTAGAAAGTAGCCAGGTTCATGTGCTCTCTCTAAATAGCATTTCCTGCTGTCACTGTTGAATACAATATGCTGGGCCAAATGGACCAACAGGGCATTTTTTATGTTCCTATCTGGACATGGTGACAAATACATGCATGCAAATTTTAGCCCTCTCCCTGCTCTAAAGAAAGTTGCAGCAAAAAAACCCCTAATGCATCCATCTAGTCTGGAAATCAACTTGCACAGGTACAAGGAACAGACTTTATGGAGTTGACAGTTCATCACACTAGCTTAGTGTGATCACACACACACACACATTAGCAACCCTCATCAACAACCCTATCACACTTACCTATTCCCTCTCTCATTCCCTGAATTCTGAAGGGAACAGAGAACACCAGAAGTTTGCACTAAATATGTTGTGCAAAAACCACAGTGAGCTTCAAGCAGTTTGTTACCTTACACTAGTGTTCACTGAATCAACTGAGTCTGAAAACATCACTGGCCTGCTGCTTTTCTTCTCTGTTGGGAGTGGTGGGATCTTGATGGTTTGGATCTTTTTCAGCAAAGATATACACAGTCCAGGAGTCTTAGCATACATGCCTGCTTACATGTTTTCTGTAAGTCTTTAGTATTTCACTTGTTACACCAAGCAAGCCTCAGCTTGATGAGGATGGGAAAACTATGTATTAGTCAGTGGCATAAGCCTTATTTCATATGCATATGTGAAAGAGTTACAATGCTTGTGGTAATGCTGCAGCTGACAATGTAGCTGTGTGCAAAAATAGCTGTCTGAAGCACTGGAAGCACCTGCTTCCTTCTGTTACAACATTAGACCAATATATACATAGATAGCAAGTGCTGTTTGCTGACTAGCTGCTTTCACAATTGAAATATGCATGGTTAGCATGGTCTTTAGGACCAGTGGTTGTGCCCAGGTTGGCAGTCTCAGGTGGAGACTCATCAGCTTCCACTGGAACATTGTGTTGATAGCAAGCCAGATGTGCTCACACTTAGCATAGATGCAAATACACTTCTCAAATATGCACCAGCCACATCCAGGACACACTCCTTACCCCTTCATCCTCTCTGTGATGGCCTGAGAGAGCCTACTAGGTCAGAAAAAGAAATCTGCCCATGGATGAATTCTGGGAGTCTATGGAGGAGCAAGCCCACTGCCAGGTGCAAAACTGGGAGGAGAGGAAATCCCTCAGAGAGCTCAGGAAGATTCAGGGCCTGTCTCCCAGAGACCAACATGAGCAGCCTTATGAGACTGAGCAGAAGCCCTGACTCTCACCCTGCATTTAGACCTACCAGCACAACCTGACCATGCTGCAGTTTGCAGAGAAAAGGCCAGGGCAATAGTCATGCATTGGAAGCCAGGGAAGACTTATTTCTTCACTAATGCTTCAGCTCACAGAGAGGTAAATTATTACATTCCTGTTCTGTGTCTCACCTGCCTTCAGCTCAGATGAGGATAATGCCACCTGAGCATGACCACAAATCAAAGACACAGCAGCAGGGGCCAGCAGCCATTGCCTGGGTTGTTGGTGGATGCTGCCAGTGGCAGGGGGCCTGGATTACTCCTGAGGTGTGTTGTAATCATACAGCATTGCAAGCATGCCTGCTGCATTAGAGACTTGTGGGTGAGTCAATGAAACAGTCCTGCGGGATAGGAATAAAGGTAGGCAGTATGGATTGTCAGCCATGCTTTATTACTGTGCTCAAAGGCCAATGGTCACTCCCTGGAGTGGATCCCAGAGGCAATACAGACATACCTGCGTTAAAAAAACCAACCCACTGCGTTTACCTTGGGCTTGAGGGCTCACCTACAGGTGATCTGCAGCCAAATATTCCAGTGATTTTAGGACTGTTGCAAGTTCTGCCCAAGTTTCAGAGGCCCAGGCAATGTTCCTGTGATCACTCACAGCACTCTTTATCCCTTTTCTTTCTTCAAGGCTACTCAGTGTAGCAGTCTGTAATATTTGGTCATTTTTATTGCACACAAGGCTAATAGATACATCTGTGAAGAGGGAGATGCCTGGCTTGAAGAAACAAGAAAAAGTCAAAGAGATAGAAATGGCGACGTCTTCCCTGTAAGAAACAACTGTTTTAAGTAGCTCACACACTCCTTTTCCCAGTGGATCAGCCAGGCACCTAGTCTCCTCATAAGCAGAATATACACACCAGCTTTGCTAGGGCAACAACTTTTATTTCTGCTTTTCATGTTTATTTAGCTGTAGTGTTTGTAATCCCCCATGTGTATTTTGTAAACGTTTACCTTTTAAAAACTTATAAACACCAGTGTACGCGACCACCTTCCGACCGCCGCCCACACCCTACGGCCACGGCCTCTGAAGGACCAACGGCTTCCCCGCGGGGCGGAGCCTGGCCTTCCGTTACCGCTCCTGCGGGCGCGCGCGACTCGGCCCGGCCGGCGTCGCCGCCGCAAAGCCTCTTGGGAGTTGAAGTCCTCCACTCGTTCTTTCCCACGGCGGGCCTGTGCTCGTGGACTACCTGTCCCACAGAGCCTTGCGGGAGGGCCTGGCGCCCGGAAGGCGGCTCCGGCAGCTGGCGGCAGGGCGGCTAGTTCAAGTTGCCATAGCGGCGAGGTGAGGAGGTGCGCGGGGCTGTTGGGTGTGCCCGGGGAAGGGGTCGGCTTCGCCTTGGGGAGGTGGGGCGTCCTCCCGCAGCTGCTGTGCGGTGAGCGCTGGGGGCGCGGGAAGGCCGGAGTCGGGGCTGCGGCCAGAGCGGCGTGCGGGAAGGGGCTGCGCTGCCGCTCGGGGCTGGCGGGGTGCGGAGCTCCGCGGGAGGGTGGGCGCTGAGGTGAGCGGCGCCGGGCGGCGCGGCAGCCGGAGCTGCGGCAGGAGGCGCAGGGTGTGGCGGCCGCGGGGTTACTCACGAGTCGCGGCGGCAGCCGGGGCAGCCCGTGGTCCTGCCGGAGGCCCGGCCGTCGGTGAGCCCGGCTCCGTTCTGGGGATGTCCCGCTGCCCCCGGGGCTTTCACGGTCCTGTCCGGGGCAAAAGATCCCGGAGGCCCTCAGAGATGAGGTCAGGTGTTAGTGAAGGTCGATACGTGCACGGCGAGAAGAGGACTTGCAGAGGGCATTAGTTGAGCTTACTTGCTGTGAACAGTATGAAAGAACCGTTTTCTGTGTCGTGGTGATGAAGAGTGATGGCAACATGGTGTCACAAGTTGACAATAAAATGTAGTACTGGTGTCTGAAACCATAATGGTGAAATGACACCATGTTGGATCACCTTCCTGGCTTTTTGAATACTTCTTCTGGCTCAGTTAGAAGCACTGAAGGAAAAGGCCTTTCAGGTGTCATGTTGTCCCTTTCTGGAACGGCTGTTGAATTTTTTTGTCATGCTCAGTCTTAACTATAGGGCTTCAAACATGCCTTTAGCACTAAGTTCGTTACCTAGTGATAGATTAGTCTGCGTGGAGCTAAACAAATAAAAACACTTGAGAAGTAATCAGGTTGTGTATACTGAGTTCATCTTTTGCTTACTTGAGCTGGAGAACTTGCTGTGGAGACTGTCAGCTGTACTTCATGTTTGCTTTACCCTGCAGATCTCTTAACAGGAGAGTCCTCAGTGAAACTGAAGCCCTGTTTTCTACAGGGAAGGAAAATACTGAGTGTTGATGTTTTTCCTCAGTGCAAGAAAGGTTATAATCTGTTTGGGTAGACTAAAAACCAGTAAATGACAAATGATGCTCACTGTCAAGTAGGTTGTATGATCATGTGCTGAAATCAGTCTAGGTTTTTGGAAAAAGTGACAATAGGCTTTTTTTTTGGTTTAAATTAATAGGCAAATGTGCATACAGAATATTTGTACAAATTTCTACTTTATGACTTTTTTAAAATCTAAAATGAAACTTCTGTAATTGCTTTAAAAATGAGGATGGTGCTTTATATGAAACAAAACTTAAAAGTACTTATGGTTCCTCTTAGGTTGCTCATGAGAACAAAGAGGAATGCTACTTAACCATAAATAGAAAGTTTTCTTCAGACAAAATGTCCTCCTGTGTCTAGTGTTTTCTTTTATGTTTATCTTGTTTACTAGCCTTTCTTCAGAGCTTTGGCCAGTAAATACCTTAATAAGTTTATTTTTGGACAGATGAAAACAAACCCATTAATCTTTTCTGCTGTAAATCTTGATTTCCCTTTTGTTTTCTCCAGGGTCATAGCTTTTCAGTAGCTGGGGGTCTTAGGGTTGAGACACTTCTGAGAATGACGTTTTCAGCAGATAAGTCAACTGCTGTTTTTCATTGATTTCTATCAGTCCCTGTCTCTTTTCTGACATTACAAGTTGCAATACTTGTCTAACCAGGGGTACATGTAGGGCCATGTTCAGAGGCCCACTCTCAAAAGAGTTTGAGAAATTTTTAAGAATTTAGTTCCCATCAGCTGAGATGCAATAACTAACCTTTGGAATTCTGCTGGCTTATGCCATTTCATCTGGAAATGAGTTAAAACACTTTCTATCACTTGAATGCTCTTATGTGTCTCATTGTTCTTAATTTCTCTGTCTAGTCAGGTATCCTTAAAAAGCCATCTTTACATTTTCTGAAGTGATGAATTTATCTCATCTTCCCTTCCCTTATCTCACTAAAGCACATTTTTACTGCCAGTATCAGAATTCACTACTCCAGTGCCTCTCATTCTAGTCAGCTGAAATAAAGTCTAAATGAGGCTGAGAAAGCATAAACACTGAGCACTAGGAAACTTATCCTTAAAAAGCCATCAGTTTCACTAATGTGAAACTGATAATGTCGTAAGTGATATTACTATTGGGCTCTCAGCTTCTAGAAAGAAATGTGACAGGGTGGAATTAAGAGTTAAGCCTAATCTTTCACTTGGAGCTGTTTGACTCACAGACAAGCTATAGGATTTGTGTGATGTAAGGTTTTTAGCTTTCATGGGATACTTCTGTGTGGTATTCTACATACAGAGTAAATCCAACATATGCTTTTCTGCCCAGTTTAGGAGGAAAAGAGAATTTGCTTCCTGTGAAACTGTGAATGGAGTTCTGAAGAATCTAAGTTGCCAAAACAACATTTACTATGACTTTGTAGTTGAGATAATGTATGACAGATACAGACCATCAACCATTTGCTATGATCATTAAAATTAAATGTGTTGTGACTGTAAGAATAACAGTCAGGCAAAATATGCTGGTACATAGGTCCATGAGTAGATGAAGACTAGATTGCTGTGGATTAATGTCTCAGAGTTGAGTTTCTGATCCCTAATAAGGCTGATCTTGTGCTTAATTCTTAGTATGGCCATTAATAGGGTCTCCCCTTTACTTGGTGTCTTAAAGGTATTTTCACAAAATGCTTTGAAACTGAAAATCTTTGTTAAGCTTGGAGGAAATTGATCACCGAATAAGTGACTTTTTGGGTTTTGAGCGATTGTGCTGCTTGTCATGCTTGGTAAGATCCAAAAGAGATGTTTCCGCCTGGAGAACTGACACTGCAGTTATAGAAGGAATTCAAAAATACTCTAGAACAGGTGATGCCAAACTTGTTTGAGAGAAGTCTCATTTCATGCTTATCAGTGATACCTGTGGTCTATGTGTTGGAATATGGATCTTGCTGATGTCTGTTCTAGTAAAGATCGAGGGGAAAATACCGCTTGATGTAGTAATGTGCAGGACAGAGTAAGTTGTTTGGGTTTTTTTTGTACTGAATTATGGTAAAAATGAATATTATTCTATGTTGTTATTTCGACTGGTGTTTTATTTCTTTTATTTTCCTCTGTCTTTGAAAATATCCCATATTTTGTGTTTCCTAGTGCTCAGTGTTTATGCTTTCTCAGCCTCATTTAGACTTTATTTCAGCTGACTAGAATGAGAGGCACTGGAGTAGTGAATTCTGATACTGGCAGTAAAAATGTGCTTTAGTGAGATAAGGGAAGGGAAGATGAGATAAATTCATCACTTCAGAAAATGTAAGGAATATTAGTGTACTTTAGCACAGACTGAGTACGTTGATTTACTCTCCTTCGATGTTTGAAAGGTTTCTATCCAAGTCTGGGGGACACAAATTTACAACCTTTTAAAAATTAAATATAATGCTCTGGAAAAACATCATGTCGCCTCTGTATAAAATACAATATAAGAATTGAAACTCATGCATGGTTTCTTTGGGAAACTTCAGCTGTAATGGCTAGAAGAATGACACTTTTACTGTGGCTTTTTTGGGTTGACTACAGGGCTAAAGGGAGTTCAAGAGTTTGCCAATCTATTTCCTCTTCCCCAGAGTAGGCTCAGACTGTTTCTCCCAGCAGATGCCGTTAACACAGATCTTATGATAGTGATTCTGTGACCTTTAGGCAAACTGCTGCAGTGTGTAATAGTTTAAGAAAAAATTGCTATCTAGCCTACCTTTTGAGGGTCATAATTTTATGTCTGACTTTCCTATACTGGTCATAGCTGTCTGTAGTTTTTAATAATTTCTCTTCCCGTGTCTGATGTTTGTTATGCAATTTTCCCTCCTTTACCTTGCTGTTCTTAAGACTCAGCAATCCCCATTCTTTCCTCACAAGCCATATTTCTTCTACCTCAAGTAATTTTTGAATTATAGTCAAGTGAATTGCCCCAGCATCAACATAGTAATCTGGGTTATGTTGAATTAACATTGGATAATATAAATAATATTTCACAATTTACAAAATTACCTTTATTTTTACATTTTGTATAATGTTAGCTTTTTCTTTCTAGAATATGACATTGCTGATGCATATTCAATTTGAAATACTAAAGCTCTTGAATAGCCTTTTCTTCCCTCTTTCTCTTACCAGCTTTTGTTTTCCTTGCTGTATTTGTCCAGTTGGACAAATAGTGTCAGCTGCAAATTTAATAAACATATTATATTGCATTTCATTTAATGAAAATATATAGTGGATTCACTATAGGTTCTCACTTGGTACCTCTCTCCAATTTGACACGTAATTTCTCTGAACTGCTCTGTGAGTTCTGGTACTCACCCAGTTCTGCTCCCATTTTAGGAAAGCTTAATTTAGTTCATGTTTCTTTAGCTTACTTTTGTGAATGTCATGTGTGTCCAAGGTTTAAAAAAAAAAAAAGTGACCTCTACTGCTTCTTCCCTGTTTAACAAATTTAGTTATTCATTACCAGGTTGATTGATTTGATATCAATGGATACATTGCGCTTTTTTAATTATTTTTTTTATTTTTTGAGAACAGATCTTTTGCTGGAAACTTAAAATAGTCTATTTTAATCTTTTCCACATACTAAAATTAAGTTGTTTAGTCTAGTCTATAACTTCTTGGCCACAGTTTTCTTTCGTTTCCCTTCTTTTTAAGACACTGCATTTGCCTTCTTCCATAATATCACCAGTTCTCCTTGAGTCATTAAGATACTGGTTCATAGGCTTGCTTCAGACAGTTAGTTACTTGGGGTTATTTGTCTTAGTTGGCCCTGGCCAATCTGAATATAGCTTAGCAAGTAGTGTGAGGCAAAGGAGAATGGTTCTGCAGAGCAGAACACTTGATAAAGAGCTGATGTCCCCAGTGTTTTGGGGGGAGAATTTGCTTTGGACTATGGTCTTATCCTGGATACTGAGCACTTAGAGGTAGTGAAAGTGCATCTTTTGATTTAGTTCTCTTGGAATGGGCTCTGCCTCTTGCATCTTGGCACTGCTTCATGGTGTGAACAAATACAATAACTGAGAAGCAGTTGGAAGACTTGCTTCAAAAGTACATCCTGACCGGAACCAGAAACACTAATGTAAATGTAGTCTGAGTCTATGAGATTGCTTTGGGAATATTGTGAAAGTAAGACACTGTTCAGTTACAATCAGGATTTAACATTCATTACTTTTTCTGGTCTTCCTGCCTAGGTTTCGAGATACTAATGGCAGATTCATCCAGTGATTCAGACAACTTTCTTAGGGATCAAATAGGAAGGCGGCCACCTTTGAGAACATCCCACAACAGAGTTCGGAACTGTGGTGCTGAAGAAGTTACAGAGAAGATCCATACTTTAGCAAGCACTTTACAGGTGGTTTACAAAATACTGTTTTAAAGTATTTGTAGAGTCTGCATTTCTATAACATAGGGTCAAATTTTCATTTCTGAAGTTGTGGAAAATGCTGTGCTGATGGGAAACATTGCTTTCTGTGCAAACCAAAAAGATTTTGGGAAATTAATCATATTGCCTTTGATCTGAAAGTATGTGGCTTGTTACGCTTTTATACAGCTGTTACTTCAGATAGTAATACAATGTTGTTAGAAACAATGACGAGTTTGGTAATACTGTTTATAAAGTCAGCAAACTGAATAATGCCAAATAAACTTTGTCAGATTCTCACAAGAGGCATTCAATTTTGTAGCAGAAAGTTCCAGCCCCATCTTTGTTGTCTTGTACTGTGTAAAATTTCCCAGTTCCTAATAAAGTAAATATGTAGGCAGTCAGCTCCCTCATGATAGAGTTTACAGTTCAAATATTTTCTAGATGTGGAACAGCACAGTGAGAAGTGGTATTTGTAAACTTGTAAGAGATCTATACCTGAGCAGGAAAAAGTGTTAATCTAATTCCTGCTTCTTCAGGGGAAGCAGCAGAGGAAATCTCTGAATCTGTTTTGCAAGTGGGAGGTGACATTTAGCTACCTTGACACCATTCATTGCTAGAGAAGTCATCCCCATTCTTCTCTGACAGTTCTGAATACCTAGAGTGGGTGGGCTTATATATTATCACTTGTGTTGAAGTATTGTTTGGCCGGCAATATTTTTTTTCTTTTTAATATGTGAGAAGAGAAAAATCCCTATAGAATGCTGAATTTAAACTTCAAAACTTCTTAGCTGGAAAATAATCATCAAGCTAGAAAAGAGATGAGTTAATAAGAATGTAATCTGACTGTTTTTTCAAAGGGACTCTTTGGTATTGTCCTGTTTCTGTCTAACCTCTTTCTAGCTGCTCTTCTGAAATTCTGATTTTAAGCTAATTGCTTTTTGTGGACTGCTTTTCAGCAGGTATGCTACCTGATCCAGCTCTTCATCTGGTCAGAGAATGCTCACGCAGAGACCTTGCCTAATGTGTTATTGTGTTACCTAATGTGTTATTTGTTACCTAAAATTTGTTATTTCTCTGTTACCTGCCTGTAAAACAGAATCAAGTTAACTTTTTAAGAACTTTGGATTAAAAAGATTTTTCTCCAGAGTGGCTGAAACTTATAAAACTTTTTGTTTGAAGCTGAGGCCTTACTGTTGTACTGTAAGTGATTGTGTGGTTTTTGTTTTGTGGGGATTTTTTTTTTTTCCTTCCCTTTAGCCGTGCTGTACATCTTCAGATTCTGGTTACTTGGATAGGATTTTGAATGCTTAGACCCTTTAAAAAGCACTTGTGTTATCAGTTTACACTTATAAACCAAGAATAATAAAGACAGTAATATTTGATTAGAGGAGGTTTGTGCTTTGACTTTTCTTCCTCAAACTTTTTTTTTTTAAGGATACCAACAGAAATCTAAGACATGTTGACCGTTTGCTAGGACAATACAGAGAATACAACAAGGAACAAACCGAAGCAATAGCAACTGTGAGCAACTTTCAGTTTATCTTAACTTCTTAAATCTTTTCTGCTAATAGCATTCATAGCTGAAAACTTGGTAGTAATGGACAGAATATATCAAGAGTTAAGTAGATGTAAACAGAAACTTTTCATACTTATTTGAGCAATCTAAATCAAACTGCAGTAATATGTTATATAATGAAACTCTGGCAGGTTTTGTAGCTTCATTACTCTTCTGGTTTATAAGCACCAAATAGATTGTTATGTTATGATACTATGCCAAGTACAAGGTGCATAGCTGAAATAGATTGTTAGGGAACATGTTTCTTTTGCATGAATAAGTGATAGGATAAAAGCAGAGTTACAACAGGGAATGAGACTGTGATCATACTGGTGTAGGTTTTTTTCCCGTCATTCTACAACAGGTTCTGAATCTGTTGACCAGCTTTCTCTAAATTGCAGAAGGGGTGAAATTCTCATAAATATCAAGCTTCTACAAGTTTGAAAACAGGTGTCTAGACAGAGAAGGTGAAACAAATTAGTGCTGGTAGGGCAAGAGAGGTTTGTAACTTGGTTACAAACAAACTGCAGCAGGTGCTGCCTGGAAACAGATACATATGAGATGTAGGAATATTTTGCATGTGAGGGTAGAGAGAAAAAGCAAATATGTAGAAAAGAAGGCTTGTTTTCTTAAGACAGCTTGCTTTCTAAATCAGTATGCACAAACTCTGCATGGAAGTAATTGGGGATATTATATGCCTCAATAATTTTTTTTCTCTTTGAATGCTGTTTGTGTCTTTATAAGCTCTACTTAGTTATTGAATTTGTAGAATTTCTGGTGGGCATTGGAACCATTTAAAGTTGTCTGTTTTTAACAAATGCTGATACTAAATGTAGTTCAACATCGTTATTCTGGAAAGATTTTCTATGAGGAAACATCAAGGTGAGTGAGACATCACTGAAATTTAGTTTTCACTTAATGTCCATTCTTAGTCATGCTAGGTAGCTTTTATTATGGCTCAAGCAGAGGAGAAATCTAGAGACTCTAACCATCTCCTGCTTGAGCTTTAAATAATAGACTAAAATCAGTCTTACTAGTAAAGATAGTGTGTTTCTCTGAGTTCCTGTTCCCTTCCTGACGCTGAAGTTCCCACTTGCATAGAATAAATGTTGTATGTATTTGGTATGTAGGAAGAAGCAGCTGGGATCAGGAAGCAGTGAATTTGTTTTCCTTCTACAATAAATATTTAAGAAACTTGAATAAATTTCTCATTTGTATGGTGATGTGTTGGTGTTTTTTTCTACCGTATTAGACAAGATTGTTCATCTAAGAGTATTTTGCTCCAAATGGGATATGTGTTTAGGTTCTGTCAGTTATTCTGAATATTGTAATGTCTGACTCTTGAATTCTTTGTGATCTTTTCCATAAAAAAGATTTTCTTCAGACCATTGTATAGCACCTTTGCATTTATGAATTGGTAATTGCTGCTGAGGAGCTCTTTTACATTCTAATTTATAAATTAGTCTCACTACCTCACTTCTAGGTGCCTGGGGTCTGCCTGTGAATCAATGCAAAACTTGCTAGGTAACTTACAGGGTCAGGAAGGTTTGCTGCTCAGAACTTTATTTCATTGTTGCTATTGTTGATTCTCTAGCAGTGGGAACGTTGTACTCCCCATATGTGCTCTGTTCCAGAGCAATGTTATTCTCCTGCTGATTTCACTGTTGGTTTGTGGTTTTGTTATGTGCCTGGAGGACAACAATAGTAGAAAAAAGGTTCTGTTCCACTCTTTGGGGTGGAGAGAAGGGAGTGAGAGGGAGGAGAGAATGTTTTGGGGTGGATTTTTTTGGTCATGTGAGGCTTTGGAGAGGTTTAAAAGTAATCAGCCTTTGAGAGAGATCTGGTGGTTTGGGTGTTTTTTGGTTTTGTTTTTTTTTAAATTTTATTTTTTCTGATGCCATTGATGTTTGTCTCTTTAAATAAGTTTTAAAAAAAAAATACAACAACAACAAAAAATCAAACACAAAAGAAAGAAGAAATGGGAAAGGACCAAAATGTTAGGCACTGTTTTGGTGGGATTTAAACATCTTATAGATGAGAAGTGGAGGAATGGAATTCAGATTGGTGAATATTAAGGATATTCTATGAAAAATTATGTTTAATATCTCTGGTTTACTCTCATAGCCTCTCTTCATTCTTTTAATAACTGAGTTGTTTAAGAGAACACAAATACCTTAAAATATAATGATGTTGATAATGTAAATTATAACTCAATTTTTTTAAACAACTTTTGGCCATTGTTCTGTTCTAAAGAAACACTGAAGAGTAAAGTTGTTAATTCTGGACACTGTGGTTCTTTGTTTAAAAAATTAACTAAAAAATCCAGCCGTCTGGTTTCATGTAGAAAGGGTAAAAATGAGTGCTGTAAAGCTAAAGCATGCAAACTGAGCACCTGTAGCGTAATTCAGAGTTTTTATGGCCTTATTAAAGATGCAAGATAAGTCTTTGACAGGGTCAAGTTAGATTTGAAAATTGAATTATTGCTGTTCTTTCTTTGATCCTCTGGTATTTTAATGAATTTTTTTTACATTTTAGCTTTTTGAATACAAAAGTGATCTTTTGTTACATACATTCATTGTTGTATCTTTTTCTGTCAAGTAGCCTCCATCTTTTTGAGAAAGCATTAGAAAATCCTTAAGGTTTGAGAGTTTCTTAGTAATAATGAAGTTGTTTTAATAATACCATATAATGAAAACATAATACTTTAAAAAGAACCTAAACAAGCATTGAAAGATTCAGAAAAGATTTAAACTAGTGTTTTGTGCTTTGGGGAAAAAAGTGCTACCCAGAGAGAGATCCAACACAGTGTGTATAATTCTGCAAGAATAAAGCAGCAATTTAACCATAGTGTACAAGCCTCTGTTAGGGAAAGGAAAGGTGAACCTTTAGAAATTGATGTTTTGTAGATTGTCAAAGAAAGGTGTCACAAAAGCAAGTAGCTAAGAACCAAAGTTAGCAAATGCAACCTTAGAAAATAAGATGCAAGTTTGAAAAATGAGGAACTTATTTAGGAATATAGTTAGTTCTGAATCCTTAAGTTGGGAATGTCTGCCTTTTTCTGGAATTGTAACTACTAGAAGTAGGGCTTGATGTACAGCTTGATAGCCGTATGTCAAATTGATTCCAGGTAGGGCTGGTAGAAAAATTCCAATTAAAAACCAGTTCTTTGAAGTTGTTTTCTGGATTTTGCAGGGCTGTTATTGAGCATTGCTGGCAAATAGGTCTTATTTTGGTTGTAGGAGACATACTTTTGAGTTCTCCTGGTGTGTTGCACCACTGTTTTAAGAAACTTGATATTTGAAGCTGCCAATGCTGGAAACATGTTTTACTATAGTTATGGGAATATGACATGCAAGATATTGAAGAAAAGCTGTTATAAATTCATAGCTATACTTGGCTTAAAAATAGTTTTGATTCTCTTAATGGCTTTTTTGAAAAATAGTATTTTTCATGCTTTTTTTTTTTTAATCAGTCTGTGTTTGTATTTCAGTAAATTGTAATTTCTCTGCAGTTAAAAGAATCACTGGAACAGTCTATAGGTCAATTAAGGAGCCAACGATTAACCCAAAACTCTGGAATGAGAAGTGCTTCTCTCTCAAGCTTATACCCTAGTGATCTGGATGGAGGAGTGTCAGGTAAAATACTTAAGGTGCTTGAGTATACTTAAATTATGTCATATAGCTGTTGTATGGAAAGAGGAAATTAAGAAGAAAAATGTGTAAAGGTAGTGGCATGAAAAGTCATCACTAATTACTTCAAAGAAATTCAGTTTAGAAATTTGGGAGACGCTGCATTAAGTTATGCAGTTGTTTATTTGGTAGATTCTTATAGCTTTCTGTTACATAGTCTTTTCTGCTGATATCCTGAGAGATCTAAGTGAAACATTGATTCTTCCAGTAGAGAAAATTCCTTGTCCACTGCAAGAGTTGTAGGTACATACAAGTTAAAGCTAAATCCAAAAGATATTGCAGCTCCTGAAGCTTGCTTCACAGCAAAAAGGAAAGTTAAATTTTAAATGCATAAGTTTATAGATGTGTGGGTGAAATTATGTAAGGCTCGGTGGAAAAGGAAAAACTGAACCAATGTATAACCTACAGAAAAGTAGTTTTTTCTTTTATATCTCTCTGAAAATTCATTATATTTTAGGAAAAGCTGTATTTGGGAGGAATATTCCTCCCAGAAGTATCGTTTAATGTATATTAGTAGAAAGTTCTAAAACTTTCATTTTTCTAATGTAAAAGCTGTGAAGTACTGTAGTTTGAAGCTATAATAGATCCAGGTGGAGGAAAAGGTGTTGCTTGGGCAAATGAAATTTGAGGAAAAAACTACCTAGTCCTTGGAGGAACAAAGGAAACCTCTTTCTTACCCATCACATACATGTATTCCAGAAATATTTAAATTGAAGAAGAAACCTGGGAAGAGCTAAACAAGAAGTATGCCTGTGCATTTTATGTAACTTTAGTAGTTGTTTTGTCTGTAAAGTGGCCTATAAGGATATTGGCAAGATGAAACACATGTTTTTCTTGAAATAAAATGAAAAATTTCCCATACGAAGTTTTGCCTTCCTATTTATTTTTTTATCTCTTGTCTCATAAAGGGAACCGCCACTTCCTGCCTACTTCTCCTCTCAGGGATTATGGAGACTCACAGGGCAATAAACATCGAAGGTCTAGATCTGCAAGTGTTCGATTTGTCAGTGAGACAGATAATTTGGACCAGGTACAGAGCACTAATGGGAGTTGCTTCCCCAAACAGGCAATATGTGGTCACTAGGCTTTTACATCAAATGAGGTTATTCTGATGATGCAGCTAAGAATGTTTCAGCTATGGAGTGTGCTCTCAATGCTATGTGCCATTCCCCATTAGGCAGTCACCTCTTGTTATCTGTCAGTGTCATCAAGTTTCATGCAAATCTGTCATTATAGATAAAAAGATGCAGATGGTAGTGATATCAAAAGGAATGTATGAAAATAATCTCTATACTTTTTAGGCCATGTATGAGAAAGAAAAGTCATCTCTGAATATGTGATTAACATTCACCTACATGCTGAAATCCAATGTGGCTCTAAAGGGGATTGTTCTGCTTTAGTTAGTAGCCCAGGGTCTTAGTGCTTTTGCTGTTTACTTCAGTGTAGCCTGGATTGATTTTGGGCTGGCTAGTTCTCCATCTTAATTCTAGGTCTGACCTGTGAGTAGGATAATTTGACCCCATGCTTCAGGCAGATGATGTGAGGAGGAAGGGATGCGTATGGCACTGGTAATTTTCATACCCCTCAACTTGTGTCTACTTGCAGACTCTTGAGAAAAAATAAATTAATTACTTTAGTGGATAAGATTATAGGTTGTCTATATCCTACAGATAGAGACGAGACTTCAGTACCTGTTTTTGCGCTCTCAGACAGAGTGGCTAGACGTACTTGAGTGAATCCCTCTTTGCAGACTAATTTGTCCAGGAGAAATGTATTATGAATAACATTAAAGCAGCTGATTGTAAGCTGTTCGTGTTTACTTTATTAAATCAGTCTCGACTTCCAAATAATTACTTTTAAACTTAACCACCGTACATTCTCTCAGTTGACTTTTTCGGAAGTCTGAGTACTACAGAAATTCCTAGACTTCTATTTAACCCTGTTTCATTGTCCTTTCAGTCTACTTCTCCCCCCATTCCTTCCTCCACCAAGGTTAGTGTGGAACATAATCCTTGAAAGGAAATAATGTTATATGGAAATCTTCCTCCTAAGCTTCCAAAAAGCTTAGAAATATTTTAGCTTACTTCTAAATATTCTATAAATAACTTAGAAATTTTATTCAAGGGAGTTCCTGCATGCATACAAAATTCCTAGTTTATATTGAGTAACTATGTAAGCAAATAGCTTTTTTCCTGTTTTGATAACTGCTGATTTATTCCTTATTCTTGCTTTTCAGTGAGTCAACATGGCTTTACTCAGTCATTAACTATTTTGTAAGAAGAGTATAGTGCTTTGAGGAATGATGAACTAGAAGTAGTCATTGATTATGACCACAGGTAGAAATTGGGGCAGAGATAAAGCAGTACTGCTTGACTAAAGCTGTGGCTTTTTCTTCTTTCTGTAACCACAGTCACTTTATTCCCATTCTGACTGCTTCTAGCTAAGGTAATTTTCCAGCTGAATGGGCTTTTAACACATTTGAGTCTCTCTCCTTCTTAGACTGATACATTTTGAAAATATGCTGTGTTTTTCAAAGTCTTTTGGGTCAGGTTGAAATTTCTGATTAGTCACAGAGGGGAGATGGTAGTACCTGTGTCTGAATGTCGAGGGCAGTCAACTGGGCTGTGGAAGATCCAGGTTTAAGTCTTGGGCATAGAACAAGGGGATATTATAAACCAGGGTTTTTCATAATGATGGTCCTGGCCACTGAGCTGTTGACAGCAGTAGAATGGATTAACTGTCACTTTTTGTCCCATGAAGGATGGATGTCCTATTACATTTTTTTATTTACTCCCTTGAAAACTTTGACTACAAATTGGGGGCCTGCTGAATGGGGGAAATGGGAGGTTTTACAAAGGGAAATAGATATGTGTTTTTTGTTTTGTGTTTGTTTGTTTTTTTTTTTCCTCTCCAAGCTCTGAAAAAAGCATCCTAGTAGAGTATGTAAAGTCTTGGGCAAGGTAAAATACCTTTCCTCAGTGCTTTGCTAGTTCCTGAATACATCATAGTGTTCTGCTTGGTCACTTCCAATTTCATATGCCATCTTTTGATAGTAAGATATGTAGCTGGGCAGAACTTTGTTTCACTTATACTAGCATTTATTAGCAGGAAATGTGTCTCTCCTGACTTCTCCTGTTCAGATCTTTCAACTTGCTTTGCATTATGTTAAAAAGATGGTGCAGTGTCAAATAACTGAAATGACCAGGCTCTAAACCATAGAAAAAAACCCATAGTTGGGAAACTTGGTTTAGCAAATAATGTACTGAAAATTAAACTTGAATGAGCAAGTGTTGTGAAGGGGTGAATGAATTAGAAGCATGCAAGCCTCATCTGCTCATCCAGGCTCATCTGCAATTCATGGAATTTCATTATTTTGTAGGTTATTTTTATCTGCTTTATTTTAAAAAGTGTGTATATATGTATTTCTGGAATATCACAGAAAAAAGGGTTCCTAAGCCTTGACTTATTTTGTGTACTTTAATTTACAGCTGCATTCTTTCCACCAGTCTCTTCGAGATCTCAGTAGTGAACAAATTCGCCTAGGAGATGACATCAGTCGGGAGTTTTCAAGAAGAAATCGGTATAAACAGAATATAACTTCATGTGAAGAATAGTATGGAAAATAGTTGTTATGGTTTTAAATAATTCTTAAACTCCTTTGTTCTTTTATATTTAAAAAAAAAATTTTGGGGAGAGCGGGGAATTGCACAACTTGTAGATGAAAGCAGTATTATGAACTGCTTGTTCTATGTCATCTTGTGCAGTATTTATAAATGTAAATAACACCCATCAATTCTGATTTGTATACTATATGTGGCTTTTCCCCCCTTTTTTATATATGGACAAAATGACAAGGACTTGGGAATTTCTTTTATTACAACTTTGCTCCTTATTTTTTCTTGGTACTGGAGTCTCTGGAGGGCAAGCTCTCATGCAGGCCATAATGTTTTTTTATAAAGTACGTACCATCTTAACATATGGTGCTTTGTCTAACAGCAATAACAGGAATTAGACTGCTAATTCCTAGTAGGAACTAGTAGTATTCAAAAGGACTGTGTAGAAGTGTTCATAATTTTATACTTGTTGACCTGATACCTAGCCTTTCAAACTAGATGCTCTGTTATCTTCACTTGAGGAATGGAAATGCTTTTTATCATGAGTTTTCCACTTGAGGCTGGTCTCTAATTATGCCAGGAATTTAGAGGCTGTAGAACAAATTGAAGTAGCATAAAAATTCAGGAGATTGCTGCTCCTTAAAATTATCACAGTTGATTTTTAGTTTTTGCACTGTAGAATATTGTCTTACCTATATTTTTCTATGAAGGACTGATGCTGAATTAAGAAAGACTCTAGAAGAATTGTCTGAAAAGCTCACTGAGTCCCAAAGACAAGAAATGGTGAGTGTGACTAACATGAAAAGATGATTTATATTTAGTATTCTAAGCAGGATGTGGGCTTCTAGTTTAATGTGTGTGTTGGTAATCAGTACCACATATTAGTATGTATATCTGAACATGATCTTATCTAGGCTACTATAGGTTGTTAGTGTTACCCTTCCATAATGAAATCAGCAAGACAAGTTTTATATTTCAGATGCTTGTTTAAAGTAAAAGTGAGTGTTTTACAAATGTGTATGCAGTGAATCTTTCTGTTTCAAAATTCACAGTCTTAGAGAAAGCTGCTTTTTAACTTTGATAGCGTTCAAACCAATATTCATACTTGTTGAAGATATCTTTTGAAAGATACAAGCTTTCCCATGTTATGATGATGAATAATATTGTTTCCTCTCCCTCCCTCCCTCCCTGTCCTTTTCAATCTTTATCATCTGTGCAGCGTAACGGGAGGAGTCTCTTTGGGCTGCACTCTTCTCTGAAGGCTTTGTGACAAAGGTAACAAAGGAGGCAAGATGGCCATGATAGTCTCTTCTTTTTTGCCTCCTGTATCTGCTGGAAGCAGACTAACTGCAGTCTATATCACTTAAATATGAAAGAGATCTGCTATTGAGATGGAATTCAAACAGCATATTGCTGTAGGAACAAGAGAAGATGAGAGTCTCCCCAGTAGTTAGGGTGAAAATGCTGTAGGTAGTTCTCGACTCATAAGACTTGAGTGTATGCTTTGTGTAAGTATTAATGTGGTATCAGTAGCAATGCTGACTTTTCACAGCAAGTGTTGTGTGTCCTTATTTTCCCATAGGTGATTCATCTTGCCCTAAAATTGCATGAATTGGTACTAAATGCTCTGTCAAGAGCTTTAGTGATGTGTTTGTCACTGATAAAAATATTGTTGGCACAGACCACTTGTTGGCACCAGCAGACTTAATAATTGTACTTGTGTAAGTTCCTGACTCTAGATGAAGTTGGACAGGGATTCAAGAGACTATAATCTATCAGTAGCAGTTATATGCTGATATGATAGATTCTGTCAGTGGAGGAAGACTTGTCTTGTCAGCCTTCCTAGAAAAATATAACAGGCTGTTTTTGTTAGAATGTTAGCTCTGCTTTCTCCTAATAGCCTGATAGGATAAAATAAGTTTATCTGATAAAGAATTCTTGATACTTGCAAAACTCTGGGGTTTTCTTGTTGTGGCCTACTTCTCAGTATACTTATTTGTTTTTCTCTTTCATGTACCAGGAAATTAGCAAACTCAGTAAGTTTTAACCAAGATGGTTCTCAAGAAAATAGCTGCTGCAGCTGGCTACACTATAACTGTTCAATGCCTTTGAATGAGAGAAACAAACCTTCCTCCTCAATCCTCTGGAATGCTGGCAGCCACTGTTTCATTAATGAAAGAAATAACTAGCTCTTTGTGACCTGCTATAGTAGGATTTCAAGATTTGAAATTGAATGTTACAACTTTTGACCTGAGAGAAACAAAAAATGAGAGATGTGAAGTGTAACAAGGAAGCCTTCTGTAGTTTGTTAATGGTAAGGGGAATACCAGAAGAATAAGACTCTTAGTTGGGAGAGAACATTATCGTCCAATAAAGCTATGAAAGCTGAAGTGTTTAATGACATTCTTTTAGTGAAGACACAAACGCTGAAGTAAGCTGCAATGAGATGGTTTTCATGTGTAGGACTAGTAAGACTTCAGCTGGAATATTCTGCTCATTGCTGCTTATTATCTTTAGGAAGAACACTGGCCAAATGGAGAGAAGACCAGAAAGAGGAGGGAAAAAAGAGGGGGAAAAATAAAAAAGGCCACTCGTTCAGTTGCTGGGGTTCAATTTGCAGAAATATGTAGTTAGGAAAGATCTAGCTATGTGTGATGAATGATCAAAAAGTGGGTGTTTAGTGAATGATATTAGAATAGAAAGGCATTTAATGATAATTCTGCACAATACTAGTCTAATCACCTGTGGCTTGGGAGCTTCTTGGTCTGGAATTGATCTCTGTACTTTCTCTACTTAGTAATCCCTCTGTGGATTTCTTTTCTAGAATTTGTCCGGTTCTTGTTATAACTTGCATAGCTTTATCATCTTACTTGTCCTATAGCAGGGAATTCTCCAGATAGATTACATATTGTGAGAGGAGCTGCCACTTTTGTGGTGGTTTGTTTTTTTCTGGGGGGGGGGGTGTGTGTGTTTGGTATGTTCTGGTTGGTGTATTTAGTTTGGGTTTTTTGTTGTTAGCTTTTTTGTTATTGTAGGTTGTGGTTTTTTTAATCTAACTGCTTTTTCATCCCTAATTTTCATTGGAGGAGGTTGTTCAGTTTCTTCAGAGGCTTTCAGGCTGAAGAATTTCAGGCTGACATGCTTAATCACTCATTGTACCCAGGCAATTCCACACCACTGAAAAAGCCTAGTGGTAGCAATATTCTGCACTGCTGCTGTACCTGTGCTCTCTGATACTAGGTGTGGATCCTTTGCCCTTGTTCAAAACCTAATGATCTACTGTTACACTGATGAGGCTGGCAGAATGGCTGAGATGAGGTAAATGCAAAAGACGGGAATTTAGTATGGATGTTAAGAATAAAAATAACAGTAATGGTGAGCATAGCAAAGCATGAAATTAGAGTGTGTGTAGAAACTGTGGTCTCCTATTGTATATTTTTGAGGTCCTTTAGTACCTGTCTGTGTTTAGGAATTCTTCTAATGAGACTATTTAATTCAGAATTGATTTCTTGTTGGTTAAAGTGAGTTGGGTAGGAGGAAATGCTTTTTCCCTCACAACTTCCTTATGCAAAGTTGTGCAGGAACTTTTGTACTTAGTGCCTTTATCACCATGCTTTGGAGTGTTTATCACCTCCAACATTACCATTCTTGTATTTGTATTCTACTGTATGATGCTTGGCAATAAATTGTCAACTTGAAATCTTCATAGTTTGACAGGATGAGTTCATGGTAGAAACATTCTTTTCAGTTCAGTGTCCTTAAGTCTTCATTTCTGTAGGGACATATATCTAAATTCTTACAGCCCTACTGTTCAGTATATTCAGTGCTGTTTGAAAATTGCCTCTATATAGATGTGTAGTGATAAAGGTCTAGTCACTACAGTTTTTCTGAGTCACTGCTTTAGAACTTATTTTTATTAGGGGTTCTGATTCTTAGAACCTTTTTGATGCTGAATCTGAATACTTTAAGAGCCACACCACATAATCAATGCACATTAGTTTTTCCTTTAAAGGGAGCCTTTTCCACCCCAGTATAAACACCAGAGGACATCTGGGGTGATGACACAGGCATAGTTAGATGCCTGTTTCAAAGCAAGCACTCTCCATGGCCTTGTACTTGAGAATCTATGTGCAGTTTTGGTATAAAGCCTGCAGGTTCTACAATTCTATATCAAAATCTGTTATCTTATCGAGATATTTTGTGAGATTCCTTTTTTCCTGAAAAAAGTTTGGATGTTTGCTAGAGGAACGTCCATACAGACCTATAAACAATTGAAAGAATGTTTACTTACTTTATGGTTATATAAGATAGCCCTCTTAGATATTTTGTTGCAGTCTCCTGGTATAGAAGCACAAATGAAATAGCACAAGAAGCTGATCTTTATGCATAAAAAGTAACTGCACCAAAGCACAGATTTGTTCAAATTAAGTAGATGCTTAATTGAGATGGTGCCATTACAAGGTTAGTCTAGGCTGTGTCTGTGGAAAGAGGCAGCAATGTCAAGTGAAATGGGTCCCACATGGAGTTAATGTGGTTACGATATCTCGGAGAGCCAGGATTATTGTCAGATAAGGAACTGTCCTTCAGAAGATCTGATATGGGGATTATTTTTTTTTTGCACTGCACAGGTGACTTGTAAAATGTATATCACGCATTATCATTTGCCATGAGGGAAAAGTTTAACAATATTTAAAGTGACATCTGTGAAAGAAGTTTGCTATTTTTGTGATTTTAATACTTCTGTTTCAAGTCTGCATTGATGATAAAATAGGTCATAACAAGAAAGGCAACAAAAATCTGTTGAAATAGATTTCAGTTAGCAGGACTTATGCACTAGAAATAACACTGGAAAGCTGAAAAACAGGAGAGAAATTCAAGAAGTAGGATGCTGCTTTTTGTAGATTAAGCATCCAGCATCTCCACAAGGTTATATTTAGCTGCATGACTTGAATGTCACCCTGGTTTTAAACAGGACATTCTATTCTTTGTGTTTAATTGGTGGTGGGGGAACTTTTTGATAGCTTAATACATTTTCATAGATTTTGCTGCTACGTGAAAGCCTTACACAGAGACACAGCTCTTAGTGTCATGGTTATTTTTCAGGTAGTCTGTGCTGCTAAAAATGCAGCCCATTTTAATATGTTGTGAATGCAATAATTTAGTGCTAGCATTTCATGTCATTAAGTAGAACCTCCATATTCTTTGTACTGTTCTCCAGTGAATCACTTGTCTACACTAAGGCTTTTGATAAGATCTAGAGGACAAGATACATAATCTTATGGTAGAAATGTTGTTCTGAGTCAGGATCATTTGGAATAAAGGAAGAGAAGTGAATTTTAGTTTCTTCTGCATGTACTATTTAATGAGTTAACACTTAACTGCTTCTAACTTTTTTTTTTTAATCCCTATTGTTGTATGTCACAGGCTCTGTGACAAACTGAGGAAGGTCGGAGAGGCTACAAAAACAGGGTTCTTGTGGCAGATAATGTCTACAGCAGTGTAGACTGGGTAACTGTTATGTTGGGGGAACTATGTTTTTAGGTGGTGCATTAACTGCTTTGGGGAGCAGAAACATTCCAGAAGAAAAAAAACAGTTATTTGTTATAAACAAAAGTCCTTGTTTTAATCTGTGAAATATTCACCTTGTAACAGTGACCAAAACAGATTTGGCATGGAGCAAAAAAGTTAAACCCCTTAAAATAATGTTTGGTTTCTGAAAGAGAGTTGCACAAAAATAAAGAAGCTTCTTAGAAAACTGTTGGGGAATAAAGAACATAGAATATTTCCAGACAATGTGGAAATGATCTGAAAACACTACAGTAGTGACTTCAAATAAATGCATTAAAAGACATGAAGGAGAGCAAAAGATAGCTGATGTAACTACAAAAGCTAAAAAGGAGGCCTTCCAAAAGTTATAGCCAAATGATAGAAGTAGAAAGTTTAGATAAACTTCAGCAGTTAAATATAAAAATGCAGTAAGGCAGGTTTAAAAAAAAAAAGTGACAGAGGTTGCAAAGGTATACGAACTGATAAACCCTGTTTAATGCTATAGTATCACTAGATAAAAAGATGATCAAACTAGAAGGAGTGTTCAGATGAGATAACATATGTGGAGAGGATGGGAGAAAGAATGTATTAGGGTTTTTGGATCCATCTTGACCAGGCAGACCGTTGACAGGTTCCAACATAGAAATACATCAGAAAGCTGGGCTCAGATTTGGAGGGACCTGTGTTGGGACTTCTGCTATTCCATAGCATAAATGACAAACAATTTGGAAAATGTGGTGATAAGCGACCCAATTTGTGATAGTGTGATGATGCTGAATTTTCCAAGATGGAGAAGGTAAGTGTACTGCATTCCAGGAAGTCTTATTGCTAAACACTGCTAGGACATGAATGTGACACAGCAGCTTTTCCAGAGAATGCAGAGGAAGCCACAAGTGATGGTACTTGGTTCTTTTGCTCTGTTGCAAGGTGCAACATAATAAAGCCTAATTTGCTGTGGACTTGTGTCCTCTCTGCCTTCTTTTCCTAGTCTCCTCCCTTACCACTTGAACGCTTTTGGGTTTGTGTCACCCCACAAAAACTTATATTGTATCCTGGTTATCTAAATCCTTGTACAAGAACTTTCATGTTCTTCCCATATGAAGAACACTTCCTCACCATGATACACCTCCAAAGTCCCATGACACTTTCTTTGCATCATTCTAACTTCATTGATAGCTTTATTGTCTTATACTTCCAACACAGTATTTTTTTAGAATGGTAAATAGGCTAATACTTATTTTCAGACTAAATGCATGTACTTTGCTGACAGCCAAAACAAAGGAATAAAGGCTGAGTTCCCCTGTTTCCCTAAATGGGGTATTTATGAGATCACCTCTGTCTAGGATCTTACTTTCTTGAAACCCCTCACAAAGTCTAAATACATTTGACAGCTCTGTACCACTGAACGTTTTAATCTATTGGCCAATTTCAGCTGAGTTTTGGGGAGGCTAGGGAATGAGGAGCACAAATGAAAGACCATAATCTCCTAAGTATTGTTCTTTAGACTAAAAGTAGTGTTTATGAGGCTGCCTTTGTTTAATCCTCTTTTTCAGGATTAATGCTAATTTAATGTTTCATAGTAAGCATTTTGTCTACCAGAAAATACTTTTCCTTCTGAAGAAATGTTAACCAGTGTGGTACGTATTCCTTTATCCTAAAACAACTAACTTTAACTAATAGTCAACCACTCTGTATGCCAAGCTCTATCTTACCAAAAAAAAAATCAACAAAAATTTGATGGAAAAAATGATTGCTTTAAGGAATCACTTTGCTCATACTCTAAGGTTTGTGCTTTGTTTACTATGTCTTTTGTTATTTTATACTTATTTAGAATAGTTTGTGAGATTGCAGATTTTTTATTTATGAAATGAGTGATTACATGCAGAAAAAACTTGGTTCTTTGGAGGAAATGAGAGTTGGGCGAATATTCAAACATGTTCTATGCAAATCCTCTTAAAGGAAAAATTGGCAACAAAGTATAGCAAATATAGCAATATATCTACTTGGCTGAATTAGAAGCTCTGCATTTACTTCGGACACAAAGAGAAAGAACACAGAAAGGGGAAATTAATTTAATAAGAACAGTCATAAAAAATAGTGCAAATATATGAGTGAAAAGGCCCTGGTGGTAGATAACAGGATACACCAACAGAGACACCAAGAGCGATGACGATTCACTTGTGAATACATCACTGTTTCTCAGGGAGACCAAAGCAATTGGCCTCTTCCTTGCAGAAGAGCAGAAACTGCTGACACAGTGTGCCAAGAAAGTTGATTCCTGTTCAACACCTTTTTAACATTGATATTTGCCAGCAATTTAAACTGCAAGTTAGTGACCAGCAATGGGGGTGTAAGACCTCAGCTTAGAATACTGGGCGGCGGAAGGAAGGCACATAAAATATTTTTAAATAACCTGGTGCAGATTAGTTAAGAAACTTAAATAACTGTCTGAAGTGATCTTAAAACCACTAATGGCTGTTTTGGAGTATTCATGAACAACTGTGGGGGTGAGTTAGAAAAAATGTTCTTGGAATATTGAAAAGAGGCAGATCTTGAAAAAGGAGAAAATAGACTGATTATTTTTCCAGAACTTGATTTGTAAACATCCAAGAGCAAACAAACAAGAAACTTAAGTAGCAGACAACACAGATTTGTCAAGAAGAATTACACTGTTATATCATAGAAGGAATTTACAAGGATGAAGCAGTAGTTTTCTGTATCTTGATGCAATTTTTTTGAGGTTTTTTAGACAGAATTTCATATACTGTTCTAATAAGCTTTTTAGTAAAATATGGTAAAACTGAATATAGTCTAGAATAAACACACAACTGTCCAGATACCTGTGTAGCTAGTAAACTGTTCACTTAAAATTAGAGGAGTTAGTGAAGTGAATTTTACGTGTTGGTATTCTTGCTCTGGTTCTTTCTGTAGTTTTTATCGATGGTCTAGATGATGCAATATAGAGACACTTGTTACATTTGCAGGTAGACTTCAGGTATGTTGGAAAACAGAACGGATTCCAGTGTCCAGTCTTGAATGTGGCTTAGAGGATAGAACAGGGTTAATAGGTGTAAAATTCAGCAAGGAAGACTAAAATTGTACTTTAGGAAAAGCAGGTCACTTTAGAGGCAAAGGATTGAATTGTCTAGGGATGCAGTAAAAGTTTTCTGTGAATGTTTTTGAGCAGGTTAGATGGACTTGTAGAAAAATGATATAGATATAAAAGGTCATGTGTTTAGCCAGGCAGTAAGTTTGTTAGCCTTTGAAGTCCCTTCCAGCCTCCTTTTTCTGTGCTTTGTGCACAGAGGATATGAGCTAACGGTATATACTAACTATAGTTTCTTGGTAGCAGGTTTTATTCCAATGAGCTATAAGTAGCATCAGAATGTATGGTGGTTTGTTTTGGGGGTGCTCTTTTTTTTTCTTTTTTGTTAGGAGGATTATGTCTGTAACTCTGAAATTTCTATGCACATGACAAATACAGTCACTGAGTCTTTTTCGGTACCTTGTTAGAAATAAGATGATAGTTGTATTCTGGAGGGAGGCGAAAGAAGTCAGAGGCAGGGCAAATCACTTGATATCTTGTAGTTAGTAAAAAGTTACTTTCTTACTCATTCTTCATTAGTGATAATTTGCCATGAAACCTGAAGTTTGCAGGAATCTGAAGCTTGCCTATTGCTGCCTCGTGTCACGTCATCTGCTGTGCATGTGGTGAACTAGACCTGTGTCAGTGAGGAAGTTACTGACCTCTCCTTTTGAATGTCGTCTTTGGGGGTGATGTTACTTTTGGATCTTCTGTCAAGTCTGAATTATACATTTTCTTTCTTAATAGCTTTAGTGTTCTCTTGCTTAACTTCACTTGAAAAAGAGGTGTGAGAGAGCTGAGAAAGTGTCTGTCTTCAGAAACATGTAGCCAAGATTTTTTTAAAATAGGACTTCGTTTCATTTGTGCACTTTAGGTATATCTGGAGAAAAGGATGACAGATATTGCCCAGTTTTCAGCAAAGATATAACAAGTTTAATAACAAAGTGTCATTTTCTGTTCCTGCTACATAGTATCATTGTTGCTGTTAGCTGCAGTATTTTGTGGATTATTACAAGTAACACTAAGTAGTACTTGTCAAAACAAATACAAACGTTGTGATGTGGTCCTTATTTTTTATGCATTAGTTTTTAGTAAGTATTCTGGATTATGACTACAGAGCTTTCATAACTTACATGAAAGAGCGTGGTTTGATGCAGTATGTTTTTTGAGCATCTCCTGATAGTTTTATGAGAAAATACAAAATTCCAAATTGTAAGCTGACTATTCATCTGGCTGCGCAAAGAAGAAATGTTTTCAAACTGATGTATTCTGTTGTAAAGAAAAAGTCTGTTTCATTCTTTAAACCTGATGTACTTGTGAGGCCCAGAATATAAATATAACCTTAATTATGTTTCTGTTGCTACAAAACTGTGTTGCTCATGTTAAAATTTTCTATGTACACATATACCTAGTGTTAGTAGAAGCATGCTTAGTGCTGAAAGTACAGATGAGAACTTGTTCCCCTCCACATACAACAGAAACTAGTAGTTGAGTGGTGTTTTAAGTCTTTCTCTTTTTATCTAAATACCATTCAATAATAGATATATTGCTTTCTAGTGATTGTTTAAAATAATTAGTTTTAAGGTAGGGAGGAAACGATACATAAATATTTCCCTTGCTAATCTTAAACTTTAACAATATAAATTTAATTTGCTGCCCACGAGAGGGTGCTGTCTGCTAGCAGCTTGAAATGCAAAAATAAAGTAGTTCTAGTATTGTAGTTTAAGTTTGAATTATTGTGTTTATAATCCAAATTACTTTAACAAATAACTACTGTTATTTGTATTAGTTCATACATAGATTCACAAAATATTAGGAAAAAGTCTTAATATAATTATTTTGTCCTATTATAGTAATTCTCATGTATTTAGCTCTTGTTTACTACTTTTCACTGGCAGATTTCAGAGTATGTAAGAGGCAAACATTGGTCTGTTTTACAGACTGGAGGTGTGAAAGAAATGAGTCTCCAGAGGTTAATCAGGCCTGTGGCAGAGAAGCTAAGATTTTTGTATTGCAGCTTCAGGTTAGGCTGCACCAAGCTTGATATTGAGATATTTAGCACTTCAGTAGAACCACCACTGTAGAGAAAAATATGCATATACCTAAAGGAGGATATTGCTAGCAAGATAGCAGGTCAGTTCCCTGCTTGAGTACTTCTGGAGTACTCACTGCTATAACTCTATTTTCTATACCATTCTAAATCTTATTTAATAAAATAAAAGTTGTGTTCTCTCTTCTTTCTGCCCAATGCTCTATTCACTTTTTTTTTGCCATTGTTATCTTAATATGTGGTAAAAGATGCACTAATCTCCTGAATGGCGTGGGTTTTTTCTTTTGAAGGTATCTGAACGGGTAGAGAGAAGACTTCAGGAGATAGAACAAGAAATGCGTGCTGAAAGACAGCTTGTAGAAAGGCGCCAGGACCAACTGGGACATATGTCTCTTCAATTACAAGAGGTATGCAAATGAAAACTTCCTGTGTATTCAGGATTAAGTTAGGTACATGCTGCATTTGTGAGCCTGTACCTGTCAAACTGGCAAAAGTTCTCTTCTCTTTGGCACATTCTTTTAACTATATAAGTCCAGCTCTGCTTGTTTTGGCAACCAGATAACAAGTACAGTCTCTGTACTTCATGATAGTGTCTTGTCTATGGTTAGACCTTTTTGGTAACTAACACAAACATTTTTTAAAAGAACCCACCCCTTATGCCCTCCCTCAAACCCCAAACAAACAAAAGCAAGTCATTACCTGGGTTGTCTCAATTAAAATATTTTGTTTTCTAAAATGTAAACTTTGCTTGCAGTGAGCAGTTTATTTTTAATTTATTTCAACAAGCAATCAAATGCACTGTAGTGGCCAGACAGCTTTTCATTGCTTTTCAAATAGTTTCATTCAACAGTATCTGACGAAGTATAAAATATTGTTTAGGAGACACATAAAAATGTTTATATTATGAATTAAAATAGGAGACAGCTGGTAGCTTTTTTTCTGCTTGTTTTAGGAAATATATGAAAAATACATCTCTCTCTGATTTTACTGCTATTTGGAAAATCTGTGTCTTAACATAGTGTAACTTTTTTATTTTACTCTCCTTAAGATATGATTTGCAATGTTATCTCTATACAATAGAATACTGTAGTTGAGAAGAAATGTGCAATTCCTTGTTTTTCACTTTTAATATTAGCAACAGTATACATGCTTTTTGGAAGGCAGTTGTTTTATACGGTGCAGTGATATTGAGGAGTCTTAATTTAGATTGACGCTTTGTATTTCAGGTAAGGCTAGAGACTCTTCAAAGAGGTCATATCTGAGAAGATAAGATGCTTTTTTGATGTAGATAAAAAGTAATGTTTATCAAAATGCTTGTAGTGCTTCTGCTAGTATTTCAGAAAGAGTTACTGTTTCATTTTTTCCCCCTATTGAATGTCCTAGTGGGTGAAAAGAACTAGAGTGCTTTATTACAGTTTTCATTGCTCTTTAATATGCCTATGTCCATGTCTAGATCCTTCAATTGTGGCTTCGGTCTGGTAGAGGGATGGTTAATGAAATGAGTTGGTGTCATTTGATATTGTTATCTGCAGATTGGAACAATCTCTTTTTTATCCTTTTAAAGGAATAGTGACTTGTATCTGTAAAGATACATTGACACTGCCAGGGTTTCTGTAGAAGGAAAACTTGAATTCAAGTGAATGAATTAAAATGTATTTCAAAGACTTTCATATGATTGGCTATGTGATCATGAGCCCTCAAGCTGGACACCTTTTTTCCTAGTAGCTCATCTTTTGAATTTCATGCAAACTGAATATGAAATACTAAGTACATCCCCAACGTTCCATTCCCCTAAGCTGTTCATCTGTAGATGAAGACGTTTTAATCCTTTCTCTTGCAAATTCTGTTTTGTTCTGTGCGTATTTTTTGAAATTATTTTTCCCGAGGAGCCCCTTTCTATTTAAAAGATATTTTTTTTTGACACCACTGTTCAAAACTTCGATATATAGTCCTCATTCTCAGTTTACTGGAAAGCTCAACACCTATTAGTCTGCTTGGTAAACTTTTACTATTAGGAATTTGCCTAAGCCAAGATTCAGAGCCAATTCCAGATTCAGACTGGAACAGGCTTATTTCACATGTCATACATTCATAGCTGCTGCTACTTGGAGGAGAATTGCATTCTTGGTGATTATCTTCACTCTCTCAAGCAGGGGCTCATATCTCCAAATCGTCCTTCTGGGTGGCTGATCTCAGTCATGACTCTGGATTTCTTGGACTGGACTCTTGTCACTGTATTTGAGAATCCTAATAAAACATACATTACCCCTTTTGCAATGAATTATGGATTTTTCAGGAGCTTCTAACCTTTAACATGCAAAATAAAACCTGGTGGTGTCAGACGACAACTGTAGAAGGGAGCTTCGTATTAGGGCAATCTTTCTTTTGACAGATTACAGAGGAATATGGAGACAGTACTGCCCTTGAAACACAGACTTCCATAACACTCCCAGTAGCGACAAACAGTATGTCCTCATCCTGCTACTACTTCTCTCATAGCTGTCTTAACAGTCTGGAGAACATCTTTGTGACTGAGTTGCAACTTCCTACATGCCAGATGTCTTTAGACTCCAATATTGCTAAGGTCCTTAGATCTCAGACCTTTATTATAAGCTTCAATCCAGCTGTCCCATCTTCCTTCCCCATTGAACATTCATGTTCATTTGTCCTTCTCTAGGTAGAAAATGGTCTCAATTCTGGATGGTGTTTGTATTTATCAGGAATGGTTCAACATCTCTTGAACAGTTGGCTGAGCTCTTTAGCTCTCGCATTGGCAAATTGGACCACCTTGCACCCTACCTTTTGAAAAACACTTGTTTTTGAGAGCAAAATAGTCTGGAACCTGTACACACCGCCTCTGTGTGTACTATTGTCCTGAGAGGTTGCTGTGTGGTAACGCTTTGTGAAGAAAATTACTTTGTTACAGAATATAAATTATAGAAGAAATAGGAATATGAGAATGTCTAAGGAGGCAAAATGTTTAGAACTGATCTAATCTCAAATTAAAAACAAACAGGTAAAAATGCCAACACTAAAACAGTCTGAGAATTGGGTGTAGCAGATTTGAGTTTTTGAGCTTCTAGTTTTTTATTTTTTAAGTTTTTTTTCTTTGTATGTGCTGTTACTGATGAATAGATTCAGTATGGCAAACCAAATTGAATGATGTAATTAATGACTATGAAGTATTAAAAACTTATGAATATGAATAGTTTAAAAAGGTTGTTATTTCAACAATGTATTTTCAAGCTGAGTAGTAGTTGGCTTCTTGTTGATTTGTTCATTACTTGCATCAATGTAATTATTTGATGTATTTTGCTAAGGTATGTTTTATTTTTCTGTGCTATAGACAGAATTAAATTTGGCTTTAAAGATCCCTGAGGAAAGTTGTTAGAAAAATTATATCATTTACACCATTTTTGGTGGTTTTTTTAATATCCTATATTTTAAGTAGGCAATTTCAGCAAAGCCTACAAGGTAATTATTTAAAAAAAAAATAAAATAATAAAATTGCTGATAAGAATAATTGGATTTTGTGTAAAATATCTGATGTCATTTAACTTTTTTCTTACTGATCACCCATCACTTGGTGGTAGCATTTGCCACAAAGATTGCTTGATAGTGAGAGAATTTTCAAGAACAGAGATTCTCAAAGACTCCAGTGTGGAAGCTTACTTATTTCTTTACCACAGCCTTACAGTTGAAGTGTGGCTACATTATACATTAAGAACAGTAACTTCTTAACACAATATATGACATTACTGGTTTTCTTCCTTATGTGAAATATGTTCTTTCATGCTGCTTTGATACTCAGCTATTGCAGATGCTATTCTCAAGTCTACAAGAGTCTCATCAGTGCAGTCCTCTGATCTCCCATGGGATACACAGAATGATGCTGAGGACTGGCTATTGAAAAAGGTGGACCTCTTCATTCAGTACATCCATACAAGTGTGCACTTACTCAAAGATTCTTGGGGGACATTGTAGATGAAAATACTCCTCTTAATGAACACAATCAACATAGGGAGAGGCAAGTTGCCTTCTTCTGCAGCTTGACTTTTTAATCAGCTGTTCATCTTGTGGTAGCTTATATTTGGCCTGAAGTATCAGGAGTATCAGAAGAAGCAGCCAAGCTGCTTTCCAGTAAATGAGATGTCCTCCACTGGTGAAGCATGAACACATTTAGGGGTAAACCCGAGCCTGTAAACTCTAATTAATATCTGTGCTGGTTCTCTGCAAGAAGGCTTGGAGATGACGGTAGCAATTCAGGTTTCATTTTTCTAATTTTCTTTAATGACACTTGTCTGCAATACTAATACTAACCTGGATAGTGATGGTCTTGGAATTTTTTGGTCCCTACTCCATTTGGAGTGGGGTGCTTAGATTCACCCACATAAATATGCGTATGGGCGGTCTCTTAAGAACAGAACATTGCTTATCACTAACCTGAATTTCTTTGAGGAGTGATAGCTGTTTGCCCAGTGTTCCATTGCGCATCATCTTCTGTTGCCCCTTTCTTTTAATAACTCTGGGATTGCGGACTGTCAGGGCATGGTCCTCCATGTATACAAATACAACATGTTGGAGGAGAGGGAAGGGTAGACATGCCTCCTGAAGATACTGATTAGGAGAGAAAGCTTTCCATCTGAGAGCTCGAAGTGTGTGTGGACAGTATGTAGTGAGGAATATATCAAGAAGTAAACATAAATATTCCTAGGGCATGGTGTGTATATCTGTAGCTTAAGTTGCTGTATGTTAGAAATAATGTACCTGAATTGCTTTTTGCACTTTTGCATATCCTAGTGAGAATAAAGTAAATAACTAAATATTTTGCTGCAATTGTTATTTGGATGAAGCATGATTCTACATAATTTTTAAGAAGAGCTTTTTCCTTTATTCTGTTTCTTGTCCTTTGTAATTTGAATTATGAGTTAGATGGACTCTTAGCTCTGTCAGTGGCCTCAGTCTTGTGGTGATCGTTGCATGGATGTGATGTTCTATTAAAGTCTTTTTCTGTCGTCTTTTATTTCTCCAAGATGCTTCCCAAGTAACATGACTGGAAGGAGGTTAGGGTTTGGACTGAGTTCTGAAATCCTGTCATTTAATACGGCCTGAATGTTTTACAATGAAATGCTATTTAAAGCATTTGTGGCTATTTAATGAGATAATTTTTTTCATTAGTTTGCCTGTTATACCTTTCAACCAAACAAAATCAAATTTGACTTTTGGATTTGATCAGTAGTTGCTTTAATTAAGAAATCTTGTGAGGTTTAAATGTTAATAGTTATTATTTTTAAGGAAATGCACTGCCCATAACTGGCCACTACTTGTCAGTATTTTACCATCTTAAGAGAATCATCTTCCTAAATCTCAATTATTAAATTATATATTTTCAGAGTCTAACTGAACATGATAATACATTTGTTTCAGTCTTTCTCTTGTCTGTCTTGTCTTTCTGTCTGTCTTTTGTATGATGTGCAAAGTTTTTATTTGTATTGCACTGTTGTTATAATCATAGGCTGATTATTAACGAAGATATCTAGTTGTATACTGGCCATAAAGAAAGTTTGACTTATAAAATTTTGCATCTTTAACATCTAAATTTGCATTATTATTTTGAATCTGTAGTCTGTATGTGCTGCTTGTAGGTGGATAACAATTATTTTCTCTACATTTTAATGTGTCTTTTAACTTAGTGTGTATAGGTGTGTTTAAACACTATCTGTTTAAACAGCAATTACTGCAAATTAGAAAATTGCAATTAGCAAACAAAAATTCATGCAAATCATACATCTTCACTTTCTTCCATATTCCTGATACAAATGTGTTTCTGATTAGAAAGGAGAACAAATATGCTCGTCTTGCCAGTGCTGCTGGCATGTATATATGGGTTGCTTTAACAAAATAAATTAGTTGTGTAAACTAAAACTATTTTGAGATTCTTCAGTGCTTTATTTTGAACATGAAGACACTATCACCTTGTACTGTTTGTTTGCATTTATGCAGCCATTTTCTAAAACAAGATCAAGTATCATTCTTAAAAATGGGCTTTAAACAGCTTTTGTATGCATTGGATGTCCTGGATGGCTTTACTAATTCCTGTGCTTGGCTTCCTGGATTTTGGTGAAATGAGTCCATGTGTTCATGCTTTGCACACTTTAGGTGAACAGAATCATCTTTATAGAACATTTTGAACCCACTGTCTGTGGTAAGGCAATGACTATAATTATGTCAAGCTAATAACTCGGATAGGCCAGGAAGCATTTTTTTCTTTGCGCAACTGAATACTTAGATTCTGTTTGCCTCCCACTGCACATACTGTGAAGTGCAAGAGGTGCATGAACTTTCAACAGAGAGTGGGGTAGACTGATGGTCAAAAGCATTATTGAAAATTCTCTTTTTGTATGTCTATCTCTGATCTTTTTAGACAAACATAAACTTGAGCTGTGCTCTGAGCCATCTGATGTTTTAACGCATCGTTGATACTTGCCCTTTGGCTCTGTGCTATGCCACCTGTGGCTAATGGTTTCTGTTTTGACTGTAGTTTGAATCTGACTCTTGGAACGTGAGCAAGTCTCATACATATCTGTCACTGAAATATCTAGGTAGTCTATCTTTAAATGCCTGGCTGGTATGTCTAGGTGGGCATACTCAGACCCATGCTAGCTGCTAGTGTAGCAAGTTAGGGAAAGAATTTTCATTCAAATTAGGATGTGGTACATTTTTGCCTTATTTTAAAATATAGCATGAGATTGGTCTGCTTGTGTATTTCTGCTAGTATGAATATAATTCACCGATCAGTCTCACTTTGAAAGAGCAAATTTCAGTTTGTGGTCTGTGCATTACTTTCAAATAATCTGGTTTTATTTAAAAAAATAAAATGAAACAAAACCCAAAACACAAACCCTAAGAAAAGTTAGTAGGCTGAAATTGCAGTAACAGTTATGATTCACTATTGGAAGACTTTCATAAGTTGGAAAGATTGAGAACTGTTGTTATAGAGGCCTCCACATATTTTTGCCCATACATAAGAAAAAATACCTGTCTAGCAGGGAGTAAATTACTTTATCTGTTTGAAGCTTTGGGGTTTGATATACTGTATATGGATGAGGTATGCTGAGCTGGGGTATACCAGCTATTTTCTAATACTCTCTTATGCTAGCGAACTCTTTAAAAAGACCTGTAAGAATTGCTCTACTGGGTCAAATCAAGGTTCATCTAGCCTGTCAGGGACAAGAACCTGTTTCTGACCTCCCAGGCAGGCAGTGTAACATCTAGCTGGTCCATCCCGAACCATGCTGTGAAGACCTCTTTTACATGGAAGTTCTCTGTTCCTTGTGGCCTCCTGCATGCCTGCCCCTTCCAAGGCCTCATCAGCCTCGTTGTCAGCCTCCTCCTGGCCAACCTGGACATTAATGCTTTCAAGAGGGGGATCTTGGTGGGGGAATCCTAATGACTGTAGGCCTGTTCCTGTTCGTTGGTGCTTCAGCACTGCCAGGCAGAGCTCTCCTGGGCAGCATCTGCTTGCTGCTTGGGAGCCATCAGGGAGGAGCATGTGCTGGAACCGCTGTCCCCACCATCCGTTTCCTAGTTCCCATTTTTGACTGTTTGACTCCCCCAACCCCTTCTTTGGAGACACAAATAAAATCGAAGAATCAGTTGGATCTTTACATGGCTTTTTTTTTTCTTTAGCCCTTCCTTTCCCAAGAGAAACCTTACATAGAGAAACCTTTAGTGGAGAAAAAACAACAGTGGCACAAACCAGTGAGAGAGAATTATTTAAAAAGGAGTACAAGAAGGAGGGAAAACATAAAATTAATTTTACCTATGTACTTTCTGAATCGTCAGTAACAGCTGATGCTTGTATGGCTGTGGATGACCAGATGTTTCCATTTCTTAATGATGTTTTGATTGGTCAACTGATTGCCTACCTAGCACCTACTGGAAAAATGCATGTTTCACAGTTGAAGCAGTGCATGTGTAGCATGTTTAATTTATGGTAATATCACATTCTTTTTGTAGTATATTAACTCTGATATATATATATATATGAACTTTTTTCTTAAAAATGAAATGATTATGAGCTATTTTTACAATACACAGAAAATAAAACAATATCATATTTTTAGTATCAGTGATAGGAAAGTCTGCCTTTTTATTTGAAGTTATTGCTATTTAATAGCCTAAATATCATTCAGTGATCCTGATAAGTTGAAATGGCTAATTAATTTCTGTGGTTTCTTCTGGGAATTAGGATGTACTACTGATGCAGAGACATACTTTTTACCTTCAGTAAGGAAATCTTTGAAAATTTTCTTAGTATTTCTAATTCCAGCCCAGCTTTAACATTTTCCTTATGATGCTGACATCTCTAGCAAAATATGCACATGAAAACATGCATTTTTTGTCCTATATTAATTATGACTTCAGTGTCAAAAATAAGATTGGCATACAGTTGACTGTATATAACAGAGCTTCTAATTTTGCTAGTAAAAATGAAGTTCAGTTGCAGTTAGTATACATCATATATCCCTAGTAGACTGTTCTGAACTGGTATTTATAGTCATTAAAAAAAAAACAAACCCTCATGCAATAATGGCATTAGCTGAAGTGATGATCTTTGATTTTTGTTCATGTAGCTTTCTGGGAGTTGTCCCTAGAGTCTTTTTGAGTAAAATGGGAGTGCGTCAGGTCTGTGTGCAGTGTTGAGTTTTATAGTTGACTGGAATGATAGATTTGAATCTGTACTAAATACTTAGAGAAATATCTTAAATATGTTACAGTCTTATATGTAACATATGTTACATATGATTATGAATCAGTAAGATTAGAAGCGTAATTCTTTATGTAGCATAATATTTTCAGTGGCATAGTTGTTATAAATATCTTCCACAATCTCAGTTTTTAGTGTAAGCTGTTCAAGCAAGAGAGTAATCCAAACTATACTGAAACCCTTATGTTTCCTGAGGTGAGGATATAATCTCACTCAGGATTATCTCAGACTGAGATAATTTATTTTCTCCACAAAGCTACTTTTAAAAGCAAAACTTATAAAGCTGAATGCCTGACTTGACTGAGGTTGATTAATATCTTGCCTTCTGTTTTCATACAGTGAAATCATTCCCCAGTATACAGTGAAGAGAAAATGTTCAAAAACTTAATGAAATTGCACTAATTATAGGGGCATTGCACAGATCACACTAGTTTCAGGGATATTTGTTTAAGGAGATATCCCTTTAAAATGTAAAATAAAAATGCTGCTCAGGAAGAACAGACTGTGAAAAAGACATTTCTTTCTGGACAGGCTATGTGTTTCTGTTGTTCTGTTGCAGCTTTAGCAAGTAACGATGTAAGGAATCCATGTACTTATGCTTCATGATATTGGATGAAAGTAAGAGGTGTATGCTATGGTCTGTAATTAATTGATTTGTGGCTAGTGTGAAAACCACTTGGGCATGTTGCACAGCAAAGAAACAAGATTTATTAACACAGTTACTCAAATTCACAGCAGATTCTAGCAGTATGGCTAGTGATCTCTCTCAGCTGGTGTTTCTAAGTGATATTTAAGATGAGCCAATGACATTGTTATGGCTTGAGATATCCAAACTTGGGTTGTGTATGTTGCAAATTGTATGTGTCATTAATGCCTGTGATGTCTAATGCATACCTTTGCCAGTGATTGGCTATGTTCTGCAAATACTGTTGGTTTGCAGAGGGAAAATATTTTGAAATTGATATTCAAGGCAATTTTATTTTTGTAAAATGATTTAGAAAATGTACTTTTAGATACTTCAGTTTGAAGAGGGGACAGGAAAAGTCCCCATGGATTTTTTCTGTTTTTTTTAAAGTAGGGCACATCAATGCCAATAACTTCTGATCAGGAAAGTTTCACTTGATTCTGTCTTAATGCTGCGGTTCTAAGCATCTGTCCAGATTCAGATAAAAATAACTTTTTCCTTTTTTTGGCTTTCAACACAACCTTATGGTAGTGTTTTCCTCACTACAGTGTGTTGTATTTCATATCATGCATATTTTATATTAGAGAATATATTCTTTTCATCTGATAATTTCACAGGTTATCTGTAGGGGATCTCTTGAGCCTCTTAGACCTTCATCTCAAAGTGTTTGAGGTCAGCCTTGAGTGTCTGGAGCTCTATACATCGGAAGGATGTTAGTGCTAGTTTTGACTTTGTATTTGGCCCTGTTCAGTGCAGGGGTGTGTTTATGTATGCATGGACTTATATTTATTTTTTCATAACGATATACATTGACTCCACATGGAAATATTAGACATAGACAGAAAACATTTGTCTAGATCTTGTTTCTTAAATATATCAGCAGATTCTTTCATTTTAAGACTTACAAAGAAGACTTCTGCAACTTTTATAATGAAATTCACAATATATTTTTCCTCTTTAAAGGCTTTAAGGAAGCAAGATGCTAAAGCAGATGAAACAGAAGAACTCATGAAAAATAAACTTGTGAAATATGAAAGTGAAAAGAACCAAGTAAGACTTAATTTTCTCCTCTCTTCTTTTGTTTTAAATAAGTGGATAGTGTCATATGTTACAGTATAAGTTTCCTCTTTCAGAGAAACCTGCAGGATAAAACTTTCTTTACTCTAAGATAACAAGAGGTAGGGTTTTTGCATCAGAGGCACTGTGAATATAGCTGTGATAAACTTTTGTCTTTCCTTCAAAGCTCTTTCGGTTATAGTGTGTTACTTCTAACGACTCTTCCATCCTGCTAGGCGGACAAGTTTATAACTTGGGGGTTATCCTTGATTTCTCTCTCTGATTTGTCTCTGAATTTATACTTAGTCTGCTGTTGCTTATTTGCAGCAGCTCAAAGATGCAGCTTTTCTTCATCATTGCAAATAACGCATGCTAGTTATTTTGCACCATGGTTATTATTAATTAATCTTACTGAACTATCTGTTGCCATATTGCTCTCTTCCTGTTCATAGAAAACTAGATTTCTTGTATTTCTGTTCTGGCAAGATACTAGGGCCATATTACACTTTTTCTAGCTTTTTTTTCCTCTTACATCAAGTTTAGCCTTTTTGTCAATACTTTCAAAGTTATACTCTATGCTAAACCATCTATGTAGTGTTTTATGTTATGTTACTCTCTCCATTCCATTAATGCTGGTCCTGTTTACTTTGCCTATTTGCCAGCCTCTCAACATCCTCTTTGAGATTTCTATCTCTGCAATAACAATTTCTGCTGTCAAAAACTATATTTATTTCCATGTGGATCTTTGTGATCTTTGAACTATTTATGGAAGAAGTCAGAAAATATTTTGCAGCTTTTGTTTTCTGTTTTTTTTCTAAATGGTCATCAGTTTGCTGACTATTTCTCATTAAACACTTTTAAATTCCCTTAATATGATATTTTTAGGAAAAATTCTCATTGTAAGAAATACTGGGCACTTCAGTTTTTTTAGTCGTCTTGTTTCCAGAATAATTCAAATACATCTTCTTGTACAACACAGCAAAAGCACAGAATTTACCAGTTCTACCGATGCCTGTCATTTTTAACACTTTTGTGAATAAACTATGTAACAAAGGTGACTTCAAATGTTAAGTCATTGTTAATTTTAATTTGAGTTTGAAAGTATGTTTCAAATCCAGGGACAATGTTTTTGAAACTTTTTAAAAAAGTTTATCTTCCTTTCTTTAACCTAGTAAAAATTTGCTTTCGTGCTTTTTTGTTTTGGATTATATATACCACTTTGTATCTTCATGTGATATAGAATATTGTACAAAAATTATAGACTGTAAGTTAAATTTGCTTTATGTAATTTAAATAAATATAGCAGGGATTTAGTACAAATGAAAGTTTGCTTTAAAATTTTGGACAAATAAGAATATTGTGTGTATTATACCTCGTTTTAAATAGATGCTTATATCAATTAATTTGTGATAGAATTAAATAGTTAAAGTACACTTTTGTACTATGAGGCATACATTGCTTTTCTTTCTTCATCATATTCTGTAATGAAAGCTTGAGCAGGAATTGGAGCAGTCCCGGAAAAAGTTGAATGAATCAGAAGGCAGTAGAGAAGCTCTTTTGCATCAGGTAACTGCTTTGGTGTGGTGAAAATCCTAAATTTTTCGTATTAGGCTGTGTCTCAGTCTTTTTGCGTAACCTTCCTATGTCATACTCTGCTAACGTTGTTTTGGGAAGGGAAGAAGGAGATACAGAAAGACGGGTTTAAGAGTTTAAAATATGTGGACTGAGCTCTCATTATACTTTTTGTGCTTTCCAAACTTTTATGTATATATGTTCATATATAATAATTATAGTAGTGATAGTAGTTATGGTGCTTTTTAAGTACATAAACACTGCCCTTCATAGGATGCTTTAGAACAACATCTATATTAGTAATTATTGTTATGCAAAGCGCATGCTATAATTGGTGAATTCAGATAAACCAGTGACCTAGAAGTATTTGCTGTATTGTATACTAACGTGATAAAAATATATAAAAACCAAACACCTGAAAAACTATCTAAAATATGCTCTAAACAATACCTGTTGATGCACATATGATTAAATCTAGAAGTTACAGGAACCTGGATTATAGCTTTAGAACAGTGTTCTTTCTCCTAAACATTTCTAATCCTTCCTTCTTTCAGAGAAGCTGGGGAAAAAGATTGAAATAACTAGGAAGGGGGCAACTGACATACTTATCTGTTAGCATTAGTTGTTTGACTTGTGTATCTAGCAGAAGTTTGAGTTGGCTGTATTACTGTTCTGAATTTAACTCATCTTGCATGGAATGTAGTGCTATATCACATACGGATAATACGAGTTAGAGCTATTTTCCTTCAATTAATTTTAGCATGTCATATTTTCTTTATTTTCCTGTACACAATGTCATCTTTGTAAGTGCTAGACTGTATATGATAGAAAGGAAAAATGTAAAAAGCCCCTATGTTTCTTAAGAATAAGTACATTGTATTTTTAATGAGTAGAATTTAAATAAAATATATTGCTTATTAAATTTTTATAGATATTTTCACTAGCAATGTAAAAAGACAATTGCAACATATAAAATGGTAACATTTTGTTTGGTCTAGAGAAATTAATGCTTATTTGGTCTAGAGAAATTAATGCTCATTAATGCTCAATTAATGTGGTCAACATAACAAATTAAAATGTTTCCTTTAATTTTGAATAATCACTTTATGGCCTATAATTAGGAAGTAATTTGTCTCTTTGTTTATCATCTGCAGTACTCATGAGATTTATTTGTAAATATTACTAGTATATAGCCTTTTTTGGGTTTTGTAGTGTTGAATAAAAGTACACTGTTTACTCTTTCATTCTGTTTTTCATTAAAGATTTGATACTTGTATGTGCATTTTAGATTGAGGATCTTCGTTCCCAACTTTTGAGAGCAGAAGAAGACCGTGTAGAGTTGCAACATCAAATTTCACATGTTGCTATGCACCGCCAGAGCTGCCAGGGTGTACAAGATGATGACAGGAGAGTTAGAACAGGTACAACTCTCAAATTTTGCACTAGAGGCCTGCAAATTAGCCAGTTAGCCTGGACATTAATTCTGTCTTTGAGTTTCAGTCTAAGTCTTCTACTGTTTCAACAAAAACAGCCATTTAACTCCTCAGCTTTAAGTTAATAAGTACTGTCACCTGAATATTAACAAATAAATAGCAATGACAGTTAAAATTTAGGATAAAATACCATGATTTGCATGGTTAAAACAAATGAAGATTATTAGAGACAATTTCAGTAAAGTGGATAGTGTTTTTACAGAAGAAAAACATTTGAAATATTTTTAAATAATAATTTTTCAGAAAGTTTACATTTCAGTCCATTTGCAGTTTAAATTCTGCCATCTTGAAAATCATAGCAAAAGTAATTTATGTAGCTGGTTAATAAGACTGATGAATTTCTGGTAGAATTTCTAAGGCGTAACAACATGTTCCAGAGGGGTTAAGAAAAGTTTACAGTATGATGCAGTCATGGCTTCTGTTTGCAGTATGTTATAATTTTAGAGATGGAACAACTATATTTAGAAGAAAAATATTTTAAACAATTTCAAGATGTAATTGCATATTAAATTACCACTTTAGCAAGGTCTTCACTACATTGTTAGTTATCTATCTGTGTTTAAACTTTTCAAACATAATCAAAAAGGCATTAGAAAAAGTCTTTATCTTTCTCCTTATTAACATGGAAATGTATTACTCCAGACAAAAGAGGAATAGTGACTCCAAGTCCAGTGTCTCTATGAATGTTTAATTGGTTTGGTTAATGACTTCTTTTTATATTTTCATACTTCAGCTACTGAATTATCTTGGTTATTAAAATAGGACTCTGACTCCCTGTTTTACAAATCTCATATAGAGCACTGGAAAATGGCTAGATTTTGTACATGGCTTAGTTTCAGAAATGTAACACAAAATAGTAATTTTAATAGTTTTTCTCCAGTCATGTTAATATATCTGCTTAAAAGTGAATTTATTTCAAACAATATGCCTTTCATGTTAATGAAAGCATATTTTAATTTTTCCATTTGTTCTATAATTATAAATCAAAACTGTTGTAAAAATGTCCTGGAGCTATTAAGATATACACATATATTTATATAATTTATGCAGTTGTGTTCATCCTTACTGTGTTATTTCTGTGTCTTCAAAGATGCATGGGAAGAATACAAATGGAGATTTTATTTGCCTCTAGTAGTTGTTTGTGACCAAAGACCTTTGAATTTCTTGTTGAGGAAACTTACAGCTTACTCTCCTCAGGAACTTCTATTCTAGTTCTAGGATTCAGACATAAAGTTCACAGATAGTGTGACTTCCAAATCAGGAGGTATTACTCTAGTGGGATAAAATCTTGGCCTTGAAGTTTGTGGCCAAGTTTCATTTACACCAGAATTTCCCTATTGTTTCTTCCATCCTGTTTTGTTTTATTGGGTTTTGTTTTTTGGTGATTTGGGAGGGGGAAAGAGGGGGAAACCCCCATAAAATGACTGGATAAACAGAAATACTGTCTCATTCACTAAAAGGTTATGATATAGGTATAGCCATTTTTCACAGATACTTTCATCAAAATAAATAGTTGTAGAATAGTCTCAAGTAGAGAAGAAAATTGCCAAAAGAGAAATGAGAAAAAAATAATTTACCACAAGTTGGTGTTTCTACTGGGCCTATTGTTCTGTTCTCACTATTTTATAGTAGCCGAAAGATATGAGAGAGAGAAGCAAGAACTGGAGAAACATATTTTAGAGCTTAAAACAAAGCTGAGTCATAATGCTGTAATGTCAGAGGTAGAAGAATTAAAGAGGTGCATAGAGCGTAAGGACAAGGAGAAAGCACAGCTTGTAATGCACATACAGGTAAGTTGGTTTTCTGTTGGTTTTTGTTTGTAGGTGGTTTGGGTTTTTTTTGGTTTTTTTTTTTTTTTTTTAAATAACTTCCCATATGTTTAAGGTAGGTGATGTTTCAGATTAGGGACTAACCTTTAAAACTAAGCGTAACTGTCATGCTCTTTGTAGTTTATTCTATGAATAACTTCAAAAGGTGATCCGAGTTTGCAGAGGTTTTTCTCTCCCATCTTGTTAATAAACCAAAAAAGGTATTTGTTATTGCCCATGAATTCATGGTTTGGATTACTTCTTTTACATGTGCAAAGAAAAGGTGATCTGATTTTATCAGCAGTTACCATTAATAATGGTTTCTGGAATTACTTTTATAAGTTAGTATTTACTTTTTTATTCCCCATTCCAGCGTGCTTCAGAACTAAAGTTTAACTTTAAACAAACTGGGATGCCTTGTTCTATGAGACATTGCAGTGGAGTAAAAAAGTATATCTTAACTGTTCTTTTTTTAGCAATTAGATGAAATATAATATAATTATTATATTAATAAGTATTGGCATTCTTATTTATGGTAAACATACTATTTAAAGTGATTTCTGTGAAAAGAATAACAGCAGTCTCTGACACTCTAATTTTAGTTAGAAGACTTTTACCTTGAACACAAAATGAGATATAAGGAGACAGTAGCCTTTTTATTTAAGACAGGAGATTTCTGTGTTTTTGGTTCTTGTCTAGATTTGTCATTGGTGGTAAGATTCCTGAACACTGTTTTCTACTGTCTTTTATGATTGTCAGGAGAAATGAGGGTATTTTCAAAACCCTATGTGGAATTTCAGTAGTCAAGTACTGAACATTTGTTGTACTTGTATTGGGGCATTCAGTAAGCCAGGGATTTTGTATTTTGTGTTTATTTTTCTAATGAAGGTACTTTTCTTTGAAATGATGTTGTATCACTTTGGAAATTCAAAAGTATAATTTTTTTTGTCTTTTCATAGATTTACAGGACTATATTGTTTAGTTTACTTCTGCTGCTCTTTTCCCTTGTCAACTTCTGTGCCGATTTAAATCAAACTAATACATCTTATTACATTTGAAAAAAATTGAAGTCTCAAAATAAGTTCCTACATGCTTTATGAAAATTGGTCATTGAACAGCTTTAAAAAGACCTAGAGTGCTCCTCTAGAGGATAAGGCAAGCAGAACTCATTTGCTGATGCCCATCAGCACTTTTGTTAGCTGGCCTATACAACTCCAGACTAGCCCAAAACATGCTGGTTTCTTTTGTTTTGTGGGGCCTGAGAAATTCCAATTACTTTGGTGGCAGGAGTTAATGGGATAAAAACCCACAGAAAACCAATTTCTTTAAACTTCTGCTTGTAGAACATGCTTTCTTGAGGATCAGAATGATATTCTAATACTAATTTCCTGCTCTGTGAAAATACTGATGGAAGCGTGCTCCGCTGGGGTCATTGTCATTGCTCTGAGTTAGAAATCTTTGACTTCCCTGATTATCTCAACAGAAAATACTTTGTACTTCTTATCTGCTTCCCACTGCCATTCTCCTACAGAGGCAGTAACAGGAAAATAGCTAGTGTGTTTTCCTTTTAATGACACATCAAGGAATGCAAGGATGTGAATTTCTAAACTTATGTACTAACAAAGCATTTTGTCAAGCCTGTTCTAACAGCTGCTCCTATCAGATAGTCTGATTCCCAGTTGGAAGTGACCAGTCATGTTTGACTTGAGTGTTTGACTTTATCTTTGGTTAGTGGGGAGGATGTAACTGCACTTGCCTCTGGTGTACATGTGATATTAGAAATTTCTTTTGATTTATTTAAATGTCATTGTTTTCAACAATTTGAGTTGTATGTGTTGTACACTTAGTCCCTGACAGTTGCCATAAACTCACAATATGATGTAAAATGGAGAGGATGAAAAAGATTATAATCACATTCTTAAACTCATATTTAGAAGTGAGTTCAATCTTAAATTAATTTTTAAATTTAATAGAGAAAATTTAGATTTCAGTTACTGTAGTTTACCTGAGGATGCTTCTGTAAGATCTTGCAAATGTATGCAACTGTCTTAAAAGATTTTTCTGCACGGAACTGTATAGATATGGGGCTGTTATGGCTGACTATTATGACCTGACTATTATGGCTAAGAAATAAACAAAGTACACAAATTATAAAGATGTAATACCCTAGTTTCTACGTAAGCGTTTTTAGACTCTTATGCTTGTGAAATTGTTTGATTTACTAATTTCTTCTCATTCTAATTAGGTCAAAATAGTCTTACAGTATTGTCCAGTAGAGTGTAACAGCAAACAGTCAGTTTGTTAAAATATTTCAAATTTTCTGAGGGAAAGTTATTGATTCATTTATTTAAGATTAGAATTCTTCAGTAATATAAGTCTTTCAGTCTTATGAGGATTGAAGATCTTATCCTCATTAAAATTCATTTTATGGCTTTTTCATCCTCTAAAGATGAAACTGTTAGCCAATTATTTTCATTATATGAGCCAATTAAGATATCTGAAAATCAGTAAGTTACACTTTTCTAAATTTAAAGAGATATTCGTACAAAAGAAGAGAAATCAGTACCTTTGCAGACCAGCCTCTATCACCATGTCAGTGGAGTTCAAATGCTGAAATAGTGCTACAGATAGATTTAAAATGTACAGTTGCTAATCATTTTGATAAAGTTTCTATCTAAAATCACATATCAACCTGGAAAAAACCTCCCAGGTGTTTTAGCTGTGTCTTATATTTACGTGAACCTGTCAGAATGAGTAGCAGTTCAAGCTTTTGGAAAAATATGGAGAAGGCATCACTTTAAGAAATTGATTTTGTGCAATATACCTTTTACTGAATGAATACACTTCTTGACTGATTTAATGTATGCATATTTGATTTTTCAATTCACAGAATTTATGCTTGCATGAAAAATCTAAACCTTCTGCATTAATGTTTTTTGATTAGCAATATGGCAATATGATTGGCAAGAGATGCAGATCAGATTGTGATGAGTAAATTAATATTTGAGCTCTGCATTCAGGAAAAATTAGTAAGAGAAATAATTAGGTACATGATTTGGATAGCATTGTTGAAAGTAGTATCAGTGACAGGCAGTATGATTACATAGTATTAGAATCTGGTGACTGCACTGCTGAGATATAGGGCAGAAAAAAGAGAGGGCTTTAGGTGACTAATGTAATTAGTGTAGTGAGGTGAAACGTGGCTTTCTGTATTCTTATCAGTATAGAATGTTTGCGCATAACTGTGATATAAGGCATTAGTTCTGTAGATTGTAGCAAATGAGTGATCCTCACTTGCATTTTAAATGTTCATAAAAGTTTTAAGGAATGTTGCGCTGAATACACTGTGGTGTGTTTTCTATACCTAGAATGAATTTTGTTTTGCAGTTTGTGGTGATTTTATTTTTAAATTGGGTGTTGAAAATGCCGGTCGAAAGTATGATATGTGTAGTCAAGCCAGGAACTAGAAGTCCAAACTACATGAGTTACCAGAACAGTGGCAGAGTCCATGTTTAGTGCCTGTGGTGATTAGTTTACACTTCAGATAAATAACTAGGCTCTAACTGGAAAATGTTGGCCTCTTTCTCTGCCTCCAGTTTCTTATGAAAGTTGAAAGCTAGATTACATAATGGGATGTTGGATACGTAGAAAACTAGATGCACAACTGTTTTACTTGGGGCAAATGTTGCATCTGTTTTTGAGTTTGTTAATCACCTCTGTTCTGTGTCATCTCTAGCCAGATCCGGTCAACTGAAATGTCTGTGGTGGTGTTGCAGTCTGGGGGCTGATACAAACTTTAATCAGTTTTGAAAATAATACTTGCATTCAGATCTCTAGAGCATTAATATGCTGTACCCTAGGATTTAGTAACTAATCTTAATCACATTTTTTTAAGTGTTCCATGAACAGAATTCTCTCTTATAAAAAAATTGTCAGATATTAAAGCCAGGAGGAGAATATTTGATGTTATGTTGGTGGTGAAAGAGTTGACATGAGTATTCTAATACCTTCCCCTTGGTTCTTTTAGCAGTGGAACTATGAAAATGCAGCAATAAAATTAATCAGGTTAGAAAAATTGGGACCCAGAATTGTCTTGTGTAAAGACTGAGAAGAGACAATGTACCACAGCCAGGATTTTCTGTAGTAACTGCAATGCAAAACATGCTAACGATTGCTGTGTATATATATACAATACATTTTAAAAACTAACTGTTCTGAATATCCTGGGTTGCTTCTGTCAGGAGAACCTCCGTAGCGTTGTATTGTATGTCACAGAATATCATCATGCTTCTATTGAATCCAGAGCAGCTCACTGAGTTCTCTGGGTGACTGACCTTCAGCCACCAAAGACACTAGATGCTCCTTGGAATCTGGAGTCTTAATCAATGAAGGCAGCATTTCTCATCTGCATAGAAATTTTTTTTGGAATCACAGGTGTTTAGTAATTTGCTACTTGGAAGAGAAACTCAGATGTCCAAGGAAAGTGATCTTTTTCTTTTTTTTTTTCCTAATAAGTGCAACCTCCTGACATTGCTTGTCCCTTCTCTTAGATTCTCTCACGCTTGTTTACTACAGTCAGAACTAAGAAGGAGAAAATTGGATGAATATTTAACAAAAAAACCCAAACCCCAAAACAACAACAACAACAAAACCCCACATCGCTATATTCCTGTCTCATAGAAATCCTTCAAATATTTACATTCTGAATTACCTGGACGGGTAATTCCAAGATAGGAATGTGAAAATTAGGGTATATTCTGCAAGGTCTAAAGTAAGCATTACTCTGCCAAATTCTCCTGCCATAGTAAAAGGGCAGCCTGCAAGGCTCAGGAGACAGCCGTACCTGGTGAAACCCTGTCAATACGTGCACTGATATGGCTGTGACACTGAGCTCGTTGTCCAGGCGTCAGTAATACAGAACTGAAGAGGATATCTTCAGACATGTTCCATTGGACATGGGCCTGCTGACAACTTTAAGCACTAAGTTTAAACATGTTCCCAAAACAAAGATGGAGACTGAGGTATGTGATAATTCCAACTTCTCTAGCACTAACAGGGCTCTGGGCACTGTAAATTAAACATACGCAGGAGCTGGATTAAGGTGTAGACTGTGGTAAGGACTGATGTTTCTCTTTGGCCAGTTCCTTCAAATCTCACAACTCTGGAGACTGAGAGCAAACTTACGTTTTTTGTGTTAGGTTTTTCATTTATTTTTCTTGTAGTGGCACTTTCTTTATTTTCTGTATGCTGTGGCATCCTAATGAAGAGCAACTCCTTTCCCACAGGCAACATACTATTTCACCCTCAGTGCTAATGAAAAAGAAAAACCCAACCTCCCAAACAAACCAACAAAAAAATCACGAAAATCCTGTGGTACAACACTTTATGATACTAGAATATGCCCTCATGGTCTCTGACCCAGCCCCTATCTGAATTTCAGCCTGTGCTGAACTTGTGTTCAGTACTGCTCTGGCCACGGCTGCAGTAGAATGTGCATACAAACAGCTCAGCAAAGAAAACAGTCAAGCTATGTGCCTTACATTAATGATAACATTTTATGATGTATTGTCTGCATGCATATTTAATGCCCTTTGAAACTGGGATTCTGTGGCTGAGAGGAAAATGAGGACTAAAAGGCTGAAGGGAAACTGAGGATTGAGACTCCTACAGATGTCTGTATCTGAATGATATAAAACATGGTGGGGAAATAGAGGTACCTACTTACTCCAGGTGTTATTATTTTAATATTTAAGACTGACCATAGGTGCATCCATAGTAGGGGGCAGGTATAAACATTCTATGCAAGATACTTTATTGTTTTAAGAGAAAATAGATGGCTTTCAAGTCTGAAGGTCTTGACAAACTTATGAACAATAGGCACATGGTATTTACTTTATAAAATTTTACATATTAAATCCAATGTTTTATGAAAATATGCTAAAATTGAAAAATGTGATTCTATGCATCTAGCTTAATTATCAGTTATTTTTAGCTGTAAAGATTGTTTAGAAAGAAATTAAAAGCTTAAGTTTATAAGGTCATCATTAAGAAATGAAACTGCAAGATCATACTTTCACAGCCCACCACTGCCAAGGACAATGTTCTTCCAATTACAACAGTAATTTGCATAATTATTTCTTACTGTCAAAACAATCTTAATTCTCATAAAATCAAAATTAGGCATTAAAAATATATAGGAGTGCAACTTGCTTAATGGAGCTTTATGTGTTGTATTAACTATTTACTATTTGCTGATAGTACAGTTCCACAAAAACTAGTTATCAGTCATTTTCTAAGCAGTGTTTGCCTGAAAGGCATATCATATTTAGCAAGGTATGCTCAACTGACCCTGTTGATTGTTATTTCCAATCATTAAATGAAAACTGTGTCCTTTAAGATGGTTCTGATGACTTCTAGATGTTCATTGTTGTAAAGGGTTGCTTCAAATCAACCACAACGTTGACATGTGTGCAGGCAGGCAATGACAAACGGCAAAGAGATTACTTGCCTGTAACTGTTCTGTTAGAAATGTTATTTTAAAAATTCTAAACAATCTAAACAATCTAAACAATTTTTCACAGAAAGCCTAGAAATTGGGATTGTGTGTTGGGATTTTTCAAGGAACCAAAAGGCGGAACCATAATCTTTGTTTTTATAGACACTTAAGCTCTGTACATGGACAGTGAGGTTTGAGGTGTGCTCTTACAGATACTGAAGCAAAAAAAAATCTCTAACAAATAGTGCTGCTGTATGTCTGTTCCCCTTGTGTAAATGTCTGTATATGCCATACCTGGAAGGAGGCTTTCTTCTTTCTGGGAAACCTATCTCTCTGTGTATAGATGAGAAATATGACTTCATACCAGACTTTTTACTTTCTTATTTTTATGACAGCCCATGTCTGAAAAGTTTATTTAGTGTTTTAAATACCAGTAGGGCAAGCCCTTATAGATCAGATGGAATTTTGACAGTTGTGTACATGTTAACATACAGATACGTGTATGTTTATCGTATGTCAACATAGGAATTGAAAAGTACAGGTCAGTACAGTTTCGATCCCTGTTATGATATTATAAAAATAAAGAATGTGGAGACGCACTGTTTCTCTGTCCCCTTGCTTTACAGGGAAAGCTGCATGAAATGTTGATATGCTATGCTGCTGTTTTCCAGCTGACTTCAACTGTTTTGGGTCTGTGCTTGCTTAACTTTTCTAAGCAAAGCACAAACTATTTGCAAAGATCTATCTGACTTTCAGAAATTGTAAAAATAAAACATTAAAATTCACATTTACATCGGTACATCCATGTCAAAGTTCATTTTTCCCCCTTATGCAAATAGCTCGTGTTGATAAATTAGTTGTGCTTCAAGATAAAAATCTAAAACAAATGTTCCCATTTTTTTTAATTTTACTGTAAATCAAGAAATTGGAGATTAAGATTTGCTTCTACACAGTGAAATGAATGTTTACAATTAATTGAATATTGTTTTCAGTGTTTAAGCTTAGACTCATGTTTCATTAAAAAGTCTGTGGGACCTGTAGTTGCATTAATGAAGTGTGTTCTCTGGGGGAATTACACAAAAATAACTATTTTTTTAATGATGCAGAGTTGAATAGTACATCAATTTAGGCTGACAACCTCTATGGTGTCTCCAGAAAGACGTGAAATGGGAAGTGATAATAGCGTGTATAATAACATGACTCTGAAGAAATGATTACCCATTTTAGAAAAATCTGTGGAAGGGTAAATGTAATGTCTGACTGTATTTTATCGGGCTATTTTTAAGTTCTGCTACATTCAGAATATAAATCCTTACCTTTAAAGAAGTATTGTAATCTCTGTTTTCATTTGAAATTAATCTTGTTTTGATAAAATTTTGCTAGTTGTACTTTATGAGGTTTTTTTGGTTGGTTGTTTTGTCTTATGAATCAAGACTTTTTACAAGGTTAGGCCTGGTCATTTTGGGTGATGAGCTTGAAAATGCATGTTTAAATAATAGTGAAGCAGAATATATGTGGGTTTTTTCTAATGTATAGAACTGTAAATCTAGAAAGACTTTCCAGTTTCCATTTTGCCACCTGTGTAGGATTTACTCCTGACTATTCTGTAATGTGTTTACCTATTGTTTTATTATCTATAGCTTAGTTGTGTCTAGAGTAGGAATATTCATCCTACAGGTGAGCAACTGATTGTCCAGTGGATAATGCTACTCCTGTTTTGCATCATGGGTATGAGTAGTGAGCTGGAGTGACTGGTCTTGTCTGTAGCTTCAGCCCACTTCTGTCTGTTTTCTGGCAGTATCTCGGTCTGTCACATGCAAGAGTGCACATGTAGTCTTCTTTCCAGGACAGTAGATGCTATCCTGAAAAGACTGGTACGATTTATTGCCACCCAGGAGGTAATGAACAGGTTTGGAGGGGAAAAAAAACAACCCAACAATCCCACAAACTGAAACCCAACCAACAAACCTAAATTGTCGTCCACCCCCCGCCGCCCTCCCCCAAACCCTGTGGAAGGACCTTTGTCTAAATAGTTATTCTATGTGCATCTGTAAAGTTGCTTATTCTTTCCTAGGCAAAGTATTTTTCCCTTGTCCCTTCTGAATTTCATTCTGTTTATTTCAGACTACATCTCCAATTTGTTTCAGTCATTCTGAAATCTAATCCTGTTCTCTAAAGTATTTCCATCCCTTGAAGCTTGATAATATCTTTGCCTGACTATAGAGCAGGCCTATTAAATTCATCTAAGTCATTAATGAAAATACTGAATGATATGAAAGCAGTCTAAATAAGCCAGAAATACAGAATACTAATGAGAAATTCTACGTGATGACCTTAAAATTCAGTTTTGCTAGTGAATCTTCAATAACTGGTTTCTGAATATGCCCTTGCAGAAGGTATATGGAGAACATTTTTCCTGACTTGCTTATGAGACTGTCCTGAGAAATATCGTCAGATTTGAGATAGGCAGCGCTTGTTACTTTTAAAATGTGTCGTTTCAATTTCATTTAGTATCGAAAGGTCAGCTAATATTGGCTCTAACATGCTTGCTACATTTTCAAACATCTTTGCACTTTGTTCTAGAAACATCTACCAAGCTGCTCTGTTGTCTTTGTATTCATCAGTGCTTTCCAAAATACTCTTATTCAGCATGTTGCTTCCATAAAAGCAACCAGCATAAAACTCGGTAACAACTAGCTCATATACTATAGATTACTTTTGTTGTGGTGAATACTATTCTTTCCTTGCCAATTCTCTTTTTCCTCTCATCTGTTTATATTCATCTCCTTACATCTTACTATTTGCTTTATTCCATATTTGTCTAATGTGTAACATATGAGGATCCTGGTCAATGATTCCTTCTCAAACTTAAAATATAAATAATAACAAGATCAACCAGAAGAGGAACAAATGCAGGAAGTAAAATATGGGATAGAGTAACCATGTATTTTGTATCTTGTGTTGAAATTCTTTACCACTGCAGAGGGGAAGATTCTGTGGGCTAGTAGGGCTTTCCCTGGTAGTTAGGGAGATCTTTTATGCTACTCATATTTTTAGATAGAAATGTGATTTAATATTGCTGTGTGTTGTTTGATAAGGTTTCATAATATATATCTTTAGAGTTGGAATTTTCATATTTTGCTATGATGATTCCAGGTGTTAACGTCTGACCTGGAAAACAGGGAGAAGCAGGAGGAAAAAATGCTGGACCAGCTAAAGGAGATACAGAGTTGCTACAAGGCTTGTGAGAATGGACGTAGACAAACTGAACTCCAGTCTGCTGAGTTAGCTCAACGGGTTGAAGAGAGTACCAAGGAAGCAGAACGGTACCTCACTGAATTCAAGCATTCAGAAGCACTCAGGCTGGAGATTGAGAAAAAAAGAGAAGACTTGAAAGTGAGAGCACAGGAAACCATCCGCCAATGGAAGTTGAAATGTAAGAAACTGGAGCGTGAGGTAGAAAAACAAAATGAAACTATCAACCAACTGATGGACAAGAACAGTCAGGTAAGATTGACTGGGGTTTTTTGTACCCTTTCCATTTGTTTTAAAAATGAAGATAAGGAGTTTATTTATGCAAACCATGACTTAAACCGCTTGCCACCTTAAGTTCTCGACCAAATTTTCTCGTGAACTACAAAACAGCTAATAGGTGGCAATATTTTTTAGCTATTACGGGTCCACGTTCTCTTCTTTATCCAATATTTATTCCAGTCTCTTCACTTAACCAAAGCTTTCTTCTTGTAAAGAGAGTTTCTCTATGAATGTTGCTTTTACTTTATCTTTTCAGTTAACAGTTAACATAACTTAGCTTATTTTTAGTTACTTTTGAAGGAAATAATGTGATGTTATTTTTTGTAAAAAATTTTAATCACATTAAGTAATAACCCATGTTCAAGTTATGCATAGTCTCATGTAGTGGACAGTGGTCACATCTTTGAAAGTAGGTGTTTACTTTCATCATGTATGTCAGATTGCTAGCAGACCATAATGCTATATGGACTTCGGCACAAGTAGCCTATTTTTAATTCCATTCTGTATTTAAGCTTTTCTCAAACTCTAGGCTTAGTAATGACATCATTTATTGCCAATAAAGACTACGGGTTCTGAAATATCATAAGGACTATAACTCACTTTGGATTTGATGTTTGGAGGCAGAAAAGTACATACTTTTTGTTTGAGAATGGGCAGAGGTTTTAGCAAAAAAGGCACTCTTACCTGCATTTGGGATGAATGTGCTGCTAACAACTACCATGCAGTTCCTAGGTTTTTCCATTCATCTGGATAGAGTCTGTGTTCCTTATATTTTTCAGAACTTTTTATTGGAAAAAATCAATTTGGAAATTGATCATATAACATTTCTGGGCTTTTTATTTGTCTTTGTTCAGACTGGCAAACCACTTATTCCTCTCTTCCTCCTCCTGTAAAGTTTCTCAGGAAAAAAACATTGGGTTGGTTTTTTTTTTTTGACTTAGCAGAATTGCTTGACTTTTCCTAGTCCTGACACTGCTTTAAAGACAAGCGCTCATATCGATGCTAATGCTGATCATCCCATCTTGGAATAGTAGTAGAAACCATCATTCTGTCTGTAATGAATCTGGGGGTCTTTGTATTTTACAGTGGCTGGGTCAAAAGGTGCCTGCTCCTGTAGTGGCTGGTATAGTGGAAAGCTTCCTGCTGTGAGCTTTTAACTTACACGCTCTGCTGGTGCAGTCTATCATATTGTATGGCCTACTTCTGTTTTTATGGAGCTTCCCTCACGTCTTTTCACTTATTTTCTAGTGCCGTGCATCCACTTTAGGTTGCTAAAGCTGATGGGCTTGGGATGACTCCATGCCATCCTTTGCTTTGTCCTCCTCAAAGACTGTAGTTTTCAAGGGGTATATGGTGTGAAGTACAGGATGTCTGTATTCATCCTGTGTTGTTCCTGATCCAGTAACCTGTTCTGAGACTGGTACGTGAACATATGAGCATGGTCAAAGTAGTGGAGAAGCCACAATGTGGCTAATACTGAGTTGAAATTAATAAACTCTAGCAGATCTAAGCTGTGATTCCTTGGGTTGCTGATCCTCTCCTGAACTACCTAGCATATTCCTTATTTTTTATTATTATTTTCTCTATCCATGCTCCAACAATTCATTCCATAGTAATCTTGTTTTGGTTAGCCCTAGTGGTTGTCTGAGGAAATAAGGTTCACAGACATTAAAGTTGGCCATCTCTTGCCTAGGTAAATGGAGGTGTTAAGGAAAGGAAGAAAACCTGAACCAGTTAGAAATCATATGTGTGTCTCATAATAGACAAATGAGAAGCAAAAAGTAGAGGAGAGAGTTGTGAATAACAAGCAGGAGGAGCCCCAAAAGGCACTGAAATCACTGTTCATGTAAACGCATGGACAGGTCTTTGTAATGGCAATTGATAGTGCTGTTCACATTGAAATTTTCTTTGTTATGTAAGACTCTTTGACACGGATTTTAGCTCTTTTTATGTGATAAAAGCATAAAAATGCTAAATGCAGTCACTTTGGTTTAAGCTCCACTTAAGAAATGCTGTCAGTATTTGTTCTTATTTTTAAAATCATCAGTATCATGCCAACAAGTTTGAGGTAAGTGTCACTCCAGAAGAAAATCTCCTTATTGGAGGATATGTAATATCAAATAAACTGTGCGTTGTTGTGGAGGAGAAAAAAATACAAACAATATTTCATGTTCTCAATACAAAGTTGTAGACAGTTTCCATATGAGGATATAATCAATCCAGATGCAGCATTTGTGATAAGCTTCAGGGCACTAGATGAACATAATTTAACCAGCTTTGAAATATACAGACAATTAACATCTGAGACAAAACTCTATAATAATAAATAATAAAGAAAAAGGAGAAATGGCAGTCTGTTGTCTTTGCTTTCTGTTGTAGGACTTGAAATCGTTGATGGCAAATTTTCAAAATTGGATTACAATCATAGCTTGCAATTTTATGAGATGTTCCAAATATTTGCGGGCAATAGGTGGGCTATAGAAAGATTGATTAGGTTTCATTCTTTTGGAGTTATTGGGGTAATTTGGTTAAAGTCTTGCCTATGTAGTTATCCTTGATATTGGTTGACAGTGGAATTTCTAACATCTTGTGTCTTTTGGAATATATTTTCTTCTAAGTATGGAATGTAGAAAACATACTTAAAGCAAGTTACTCACAGTTTTTGTATGTGTGGGTTTTTTTTAATTTATTTTACTGGGTTTTTTAGCCAAATCATGCAACTAGAATTGCAAGACAGTTTTAGGAAGGTTGACATACTGATACTTTTTCAGAAAAAAAAAGCATGACTGTCATTACCCTATATCCTTGATTTATTATTTTTGTATTTTGTTTTGCATTGCTTATTCTTGACGTAATTACAAATGGTTTTATTATTTTTTAACTGCACACTGTTAACCTTAATTGCCTTTTTGTTCTGGATTATTTCAAGTAATTTTGCTATATCTGTAAGAAATGTGTACTATTTGTGGAATTAGTGGAAATAGTAAAATTCAGTATAAAATTTATTTAAGTCAGTTTAAAGAATCCAGTAGTTTGTGATACATCAGGAAAATCTCGTGTTGTCCCTTTATAATTTTTAACCTGATTTATTTTAACCTGAAATATATCAATGTTGGAAAAAAAAAAGAACCCAACCCTTAAGATCCTTAGGAAAACAGTGGCATTTTTATTAAATGTGGCTGATTTTTATTTTGAAGATGAAGTCTTCATTTCTTGGCTTTGGTGCATGAGTGAACCAAAGCTTTTAACTGCTATTCATTCATCTACTGTGTGCAGTTTCAAAAATAATTTAAAGTTGATATATTTCATATGTAATATTTTAGAAAATAAGCAAAATGAGTCAGCCTATGAAATGGACCTATAGGTAAGGTGCGTGTGACCAACAGCCCTCCCTATATTCTGCTGCATTACTGTATTGCCTCATTTCCTCCATCTTGCTATTTGGAGGAACCAGCAAAGAAACCCATCTCAGTCTGCAAAGAGGGTGAGAAAAGCAGAGGATTAACCAAAACTATCCCTGCTTAGGAGACTAGATCAGAACAAGTATACATTTGAGATCACAAATGTTCCGTGTCTAAATTTAAACACTGAATACATTTGAACTGAGTTCATAACAAGCAAAAATTTTGTATTTTCACAGAACAAAGTGTGCTAATTGTTCCTTAGACATTAGGAATGTCTAAGGACATCCTTCCAGCAATTTTCTTTAATTACTTCAGGTCATGCTGGATTTCTTTTTCTTCTTTCCTAGGCCCTCAAAGAAAAGGATGACCTCAGAAGTCAACTTCTCTCTGCTATACACCAAATAGAAAACCTTCGGAAGGAGCTGAATGATGTGCTCACAAAGAGAGCCCAGCAGGAAGAACTCCTCCACTGCAAAGAGGTAAAACTGAATGAAATGAAGTCTCACCAGGTATCTCTTGAAGAAGAGATCAAAGAAGTTCAAGGTACTGTAAATAAATTGGAGAATGAGTTGAAAAAGCAAGTCTTTCTACAAAATCAAATGCAAGCTGAAAAGGAACGCTTGGAGACAGAACTTGCAACTAGTAACTTGATCCATAAAAAAGACCAAGAAAGACTCTTAGAAATGCAAGCAGATGTAAAAAACTTAAGCTCTGTACGTGTGGAACTAACAAACAGAATAGCAGAAGAGGAGAAAGTCAAAAAGGAATTACATAAGAGCCTCTCAGATCTCCAGAAACAGCAGGAATCTAAGCATGAAGAGATGACTTCAGCTAACAGGCAGCTGAAGATGGAAAGAGAAGTTCACCAACAGGAGTTGGCAGATATTAGATCTGAGTTACAAAATGTTAAAATCAAACATGAACGAAATGTTCAAGAGCTCACGAAACTCCTTAAACAAGAAAAGGATGATGCAGAGGCTCAGATTAGAATGCTAAAGGTACTTATTCTGAAGAATTCTGAAGAATTCCAATGTCAGACTTCCCCCCCCCCCCCCCCCCCCCTTGAGTGATGAAGGTAATAAAGCATGGGCTTTAAAACTTTTAACACACATTTTTTTGCAGTTCATCATAAAAGTTTAAAGTTCAGGGTAAAAAATGTAGCAGTAACAGTTTTAGGTCAAGAGCTTTTCTTAGCTCAAAAGCGGTGAAATAGGTATGTCTGATCAGAAGGAGATATGTGAGGCTGTAGTGTTTTAATATGATTTGATCCTTTCTTCTTCACCTGTTATTTTTACAGCTATTGTCACAGCCCTATTAAAGAACTTGCAGTATTTTGGGAATTATGCATTTTTGTAAATGTTTAAATTGAATGATGCAGAAATACTGTCATTGTATCTGGAAACACTTTCAGAATGTGAATAGTGATAATGTTATAACACTTGTTAAGGTTCATTTTGATAGTTCTTTCTAGTTTGAAGAGTTTTTAGAATTTCTAATTTCTGCACAAATTCTCAGAAAAGTGACTGTTCATATAGTAAATTATGAAATATTGCATTTTATTCATGAAGAAATAAGTTAATGTCTTTACATCATTTGCTCCCGATTCAAGGCTATTGCACTGGAAAGAAAACGAGCATTTTAGTGGCTTTAAGTTGTCTGAATAAAATTGAAAAGTTAAGTTGAAGTGGTCTAAACTGCACAATTAACTGTCAACAGTTCTATAAGCTATAAATTGCACTTTTATTGAAGCAATTTTGATTACATAGGTAAATATATATGTAAGAGAGTATTTTGTATGTCCTAATAATAATAATTTGTATATTCATATTAATGGAGGAAGTAGTTTTCCAGATAGGTTGTAAACTACCAACATATTTTAAGTGCACTTCTGAAGCACTATAAATACCTTTCCACCTAAGTCCCATCAAATTAAAAATTTGCTTATGTCAGAATTCTACCAATTTAACCATAAAAAGCTATAAAATCCTTAATCAAAGATTAAGTGATTCATGATCTACTTCATCATAAGTAATATAAGCATGTTTATTTCCTTTCTCTTCTCACAGATATTCAGTAGTTAAAAATGCATATTTTCCACATTTTTGCAGTTATGAACTGATGTTACTTAGAAAAGGATGCTTAGTTATTTAATATATAATTCATGACATAATAATTGACAATAATTCTTAAGCACTTGGTAACAAAAAGCATTTAATGAAGATAGCAATAAAAAAAGTCTAGAAGGTTGTTAGTGGAAGGATCATTAAAATAAAAATATTTTGACAGCAGTGCTTAACATTGAGAACTTAATTTGTAATGTGTGTAGCATTATTTAAATGATCTGTCCAAATATGTGTGTGTTCTTTGACAATGGCATTGACATTAAGACTTTACATTTAATATCGAGGGGAAAGAAGGAAAGTGTATTCTGGATAGCAGTAATCAAAAAAATTAGTTGATCATGACTATGTGTTCCTCTTCTATGGAAGGGTCAGTCTTACGGTAAGGGCCTTGATCTTGGTACTGATTGTTGTACCTAAACAGAAGATTTAAACAATTCACTTCCTTCTTTCATTTACAGTGCCGTGACTTTCCCAGAATCCTTAATCTACATACTTTTTTTTTTTTACAGCTTTGTCTCTGAAACAGAGAAGAGCAGAGGGCTTGAGGGAGATGAATTTTGTAAGATATTAGGGTAGGCAACTTTTTTTAGAAGTATGTGAAATGATAATCCACAACATTCTCTTGATTCAAAGACTGTAAGTGCAACAAAATAGATAATCATATTCATTCGTAGGAAGATCTGATGAGAACATGTCATTGTGCAGGTGATTTGGTTACGTTTTGTCTGAACTAATCATTACATTGCAGTTGGGTTTCACTTTTATGGACATACTTTTCTTCCAAATTAAGGTAAACTTAGCATGCATTTTATCAAATGGTATTCAAATATTGTGGTTTTAGGGTAGAGTTTAGGGAAATCCAACAGAAAGGGGTTTTTTTACCTATTATCCTTTTTTTTCAGGATGGTAAGTTTTTGTGCCCAGTAACTAATTGTCTTTTACAGTAATTATCTTGACCTTATTTATGCCTCAGCCTCATCCAACCTTTGTAACTGCTTTTGGGAAAGAATATACATAACCCTGTCCAAAGGTTGTTAATGCTCTAAAGCTTAAAAATAAAGGTCAGTTGGGAGAGACTTGGGGAGTAAAGGGAAATTTAACAGATTTATTAAGACCCAAAGCCTTAAACTTAAATGGAGGAGGAATTTTGAGTTATTTTCAGGAAATCAAGGGTGCAGAGCCCTCTGTTTACAGGACTGACTGCTGCATAGATTGTAAAAAGAAGTGACTTTTGATCCTTATTGTCCTTCTCTCTCTTGACTCCTCTGTCTAATACTTTCTGCTTCACTCTTGTCTGGCTTTCTGTAGTGCTGCACTGGATTGAAAAATTAGAAGGTAGTTAAGGATTTTTGGGGGTAGTAGGGGAGGTACCATGGGAATCTTGTATGTTGCATTAGAATTGGATAAGAACATAGAATTTTGTAGGAGATGTCAGTGTTGAGAAGGATCTTACTGTCCCAGTACTGAGATTCTGGTGCTTAAGCTTTTAATTCTTTCTGCTAGAACATCCTAAAGGATTCCTAACCAATGTCTCTCTAATGTCTTTTTTTATCATTTAAAATGATAGATAAACTAGGCATAGGAAATTAAGTGGTTCGCTTAATGGTCCCCAAACACCTATGTGTTCAGAAGCTCTGAACCTGTCCCCTAATTCTGCTACGTGTCCTCATTTGCTTTAAAAACATCCTTGTTCTCTTAGAATAATGAAATACAAAATGTCCTCGTGCCTGACAGCACTTTCAAGTATTAATCTTTAATGTAAGATTAGAGATATGTATCTATACATATAAAATTGTGTATATATGTGTATTTCTTTGTTTTCTATACATATACCAAGTGGGTGTAGGTTTTTTTCCCTGAAGATTATCGGCTGTGGAAAATTAGTTCAATCCAGATTAATTAAATTATGGTCACATCTGCCTTGTCCATACTGGAAATTAATAAAAATTAACTTTTCCATTGTGTCTCAAAGGTAATATAAGTGAGGAAGTTGGTTCTTGGATTGTCTCCATCTGCATAGACATTGTAATACAGTTACGTTCAGTAGGAACTGAAAAGTTGATTTTATAAGCACATTCACAGAAAATGTTTTAGGCATTGCAGGCTTGTCTTTGTGTCCATAAGTCTTTGTGGACTTAGAACACCAAAGTTCTTTCTCGGAATTGTCTTTCGGAGGAGCTTTTGTACTCTGTTAGCTCTGGTGTCTAAATTAACTCGTAAAACTTCTCGCCTTACCCTTCTTCCCCATAAAAGTTATATTTCTAGTGTAATTGGGAGAAGATTTTTTTTGCTTTTCCTCAGGAAGGAATGTACTCTGCAGGTTTATTTTTGTGTGCAACTGCATCCCACTATTCATCTAATATGAAGCTGGTTTTGAGTAATATGTGTGTAATTTCTTTCTTTTTGTGTATTTTTTTGCATTTTCTAGATATTCTAGAGAATTTCTCAAACCTGTCAGTTTCAGTCAGTTATCTTTCCCACTGGAAACCAATATGCTTTATTCACTCACCTATTTAGGGCTTTCAAGGCCCTTAATTGTTTTCTTCATTTTTCTCTGCAATGTTTCCATGAATAGCATTAAAACCACACAATTCTAGAAATTAAAAATACCAAATCTTTGCAGTTATTTCCTTGCAGATATAAATTTAGTATTAGGTCCTGAAATGAAATTATAGTTTTAGACTTTCTGATTCCAAATTATTTCAGTAATGGAAAAGTTGCATAAATACTGGGCTTCTTAAGGTGATGTAAGCTGATGAGTGTAGCAGAGTTGAAATGCAGAATGTGAGACTTCTATTACTGCTTTTAAAACACTGTATGGTTCTACAACTTTGTGATACATGTTTTCCATGTTCAGATAAGTGATTGCACTTAATATAACTTAAATGTAAAATATTGAATAGAATTATCCTTCCATAGTAGTGTTCCACGAATTTGAAACTCTACAGTCTGGGAATGTTTTAAAATAACCCATATAGTGACTTTGTAATCTATTTTCCCATTACCATCAGATGGAACTTGTAGAAGAGAAGAACATAGTCAAGACTCAATGTCGACAACTGGAGAAGATAAAGATTGAGTGTGATAAATTGACAGAAGAATTAACCCAAAATGAAGAAGAAAATATAAAACTCAGGTGGAAATGTGAGTTTGTAAAACAAGAACTGGAGAGAAAGGTAAACTTACCTGTTTTTAACCATGGTTCATCGGTGTCTCTGCTGATAAGTACCTAAAATAAGTGATGAATTATAGAAATAGTTGGTAAACTTAAAATACAAAAAATACATGTATATATTAAAGAATATACAGTCATATTGTAGTACACATTTTCTATATAAATCAAAGAAAGCAAAAGTGCTTTGGCTGAGTCATGAACTGTATCCCTCCAAAGATTTGCTGATACTATTTAGGAGTAGAAATACAGGTCCTGTTGCCTGCCCTATTTCTAATATAGGTAACTAACAAATGTTTAACCAAACACTTCCATTTTTCTTCACATTTTCTTAACATTACAGTGCAGTTATGAATAATTTAGAGCTAATTTGAAGTACATAAGCAGGGTAAGCACAGTAAAAGAAATTCTAAATAACTCGATGAATATTTTCTGCTTGAATATTTAAAACACAGCAAATTTTTAAAGAAATTCACATTCCTTTCTTGTACTGGCATTGTATTTCTAGAAGTGGACGCTGTCTGCCAGCCATTCTTGTTGCCTAGTGTTATGGTTATTAATACTTACTATCAAATATTAATTTGCAGTCTCACAACCTGGACTTGTCAGCCTTTCTTTTCAAAAAACCTAGTGATAAATACAGAGTTGCTGAAGAATTTTATTTTGTAACTCCTCTTTCTGCTTTTTTGATTTCTACTTTTTTTCCATGATTGGTTCCACATCGTTGCTTTTTAATATGTTTTTCTTAACATGAATGTATTTAACATTGTGCTTTTTTTATATCTTAAATTTCTCTTCCTGCAACATTGTGATTTCAGATAAGTATTTCTGTACAAGGATGAAGTTTTACCTTCTCCAGTGTAAAGCACATACCTGTCAGTATTTGATAAATTTATATTAAGACAACATTGAAAATGATTGTTTCTAATCTTTGACAAATTTCATTTCCTAGGTTAAAAGTCAGGAAAACTGTCCTGGTTTCACCTGGGATAGAATTAATTTTCTTCCCAGTAGTTGGTATAGTGCTGTGTTTTGGATTTAGTATGAGAATAATGTTGATAACACAGGGATGTTTTTAGTTGTTGCTAAGTAGTGCTTATACTAAGTCAAGGACTTTTCAGCTTCCCATGCTCTTCCAGGTGCACAAGAAGCTGGGAGGGAGCATAGCCAGAATAGTTGATCCCAACTGTCCAAAGGGCTATTCCATACCATATGACGTCATGCTCAGTATATAAACTGGGGGGAGTTGGCTGGGGGGCAGTGACCACTGCTTGGGGACTGGCTGGGATCGGTCAGCAGGTGATGAGCTGTCTGAAAAACTAGTAAAGTATTTGGAAAAAGTATGTTGTCACCCTGGCATCGTGCATCACTTGCTTTGTACATTCTATTATTCTATTATTATTATTGTTATTGTTGTTTTACTTCATTTTATTTCAATTAATAAATTGTTCTTATCTCAACCCACGAGTTTTCTCACTTTTATTCTTCTGATTCAGTCCCTCATCTCATCAGGGGGGAGGGTGAGCAAGTGGCTGTGTGGTGCTTAGTTGCCAGCTGGGGTTAAACCACGACAGTCCTTTTTGGCGCCCAATGTGGGACATGAAGGGTTTGAGATAATAACAGATTAACCAGAACATATTAAGGAATTTATATCTGTTAACAGTTGCAGGTCACAATATTGATTCATCTGTTCTTGATATTAGTTTATCTGATCTGCACTATGCTCTCTTTTTTTTGCTGTACATGTTAAAGATTGGTGTTGGTTTTTTGCAGTTTGCTGTGCTCTGCAGTTGATTAGTGACGTTTTCGCAGGGAGAATAGTTATTAAAACACTGTCCTTGAGCTTAGTCTGGTATTTGAGTTTTGTACTGAAGCTGTTACTGTACTTTGGGTACCACCTCGTGGAGACAATTAGCAATTATACCTATTCCTCTGAAAGTTTTTTTTTGTGGAGGAAATACAGAATGGCACCTTTGCTGCTGCCTTCTATGATGTTTCCTCCTTCATTACCATAACTTTTCAGTATCTTGAACATCCTTTGGTAGTTAAGATACTTCTATTGGTATTTCTTGGGAATATTGTTTCAATTTTGTCTAAGGTTAATAAGCAATTTAAGAGTATCATCCAGAGATCTGCCCGAGGGCTAGATAGTTATGAGTGGCAGGGTATGTGGGATAGTATGGGCAAGTACCTAGGACAATGGTCACCTCCAGTGTTTTGGAACGTCACCCCTGAACAAGTGCAGAATCCTGAAAAACTAGTAAAGTATTTGGAAAAAGTATGTTGTCACCCTGGCAACTCCAGAGAGACATGAATCACTGCAATGTGCTGGGGCCTGGCCCATGCGTACCGAGCCCTGTTCAACACTATTCAGTACCCTCAAGGGGAAGAGAAGGTCTCTGGATCTGACAACAAAATGACATGCACTGCAGCTACTCCAACCCCAGTGATGGGCACTGTGTCTATTCCCACCCTGGTGAACCCATAAATGAGATGGTAACCACCCTATCCCCATCCCTGAGTGAGCCGCAAGATATGTGAAAAGATTTCAGTTGTCGTCCAGGTGAGCACATTGTCACCTGGATGCTGGGATAATGGGGCCACTAGTCTGGAATTAGAGGGTAAGGAAGCCAAGCAGCTGGGGTCCCCTTCTAGGGAAGGGATCATTGACAAAATGATTGGAAAAGGGGCACAAGTGCTCAGCCTCTAGAGGCGACTCCTGTCAGGCATGAAGGAAGGATATCCTTTCAAGGAAGATGTGATATGCCACCCAGGCAAGTGGACCACCATGGAGAGAGGTATCCAGTACCTGAGGGAATCAGCCATGCTGGAGGTGATTTATGATGACCTGAACAATGAGCAGTTATCCAAAGATCCAGATGAAGTCAGGTGTACACAACCCATGTGGCGGAAGTTTGTACAGAGCGCATCATCGTCGTATGCCAACTCATTGGCAGGAATGACCTGGAAAGACAGAGGAGGACAAACAGTAGATGAATTGGCTGGTCAACTCTGGCAATATGAAGAAAGTCTCTCTTCCTCCTTACAGGCCTGCATCTCAGCTGTGGAGAAACTTGTCCCAGGAGATCCAGCAACTCAAAGAGGATATGTCCTACTCCCCACCTGTATGGACCAGTATCTCAGCTATTAGGAGTAAGCATACCTCTGCTCAAGAGAGAGGATATAGTGGATACACACCTGTGGAGCCACCCTGTGGTTTTACCTGTGTGACCACAGAGAGGACATGAAGTGGGATGGAAAACCTACCTCAACCCTAGAGGCATGGGTATGTGATTTGCAAAGAAAAAGAATCACACAAGGGGGTTCTTCCAGGAAAATTCCTGCTCCAGTTTCCAGTGGGTAGTTCCCCAGACAGAGTAGAAGGGCTGATTTTACTTCTGATCTTAATAAAGGGACTTTTGATTTGCATTTACAAGAAGTGAGTAACAAATATTATGAACAGGACTAGAGGGGCCCTGCCTCCAGTCAGGTGGAGGAAAGGGACAACCGAGTTTACTGGACTGTGTGGATTCGATGGCCTGGCACATCACACCCACAGGAGTATAAGGCTCTAGTAGACACCGGTGCACAGTGTACCCTAATGCCATCAAGCTATACAGGGGCAGAACCTACCTGTATTTCTGGAGTGACAGGGGCATCCCAACAGTTAACTGTATTGGAGGGTGAAGTGAGCCTAACTGGGAATGAGGGGCAAAAGTACCCCATTGTGACTGGCCCAGAGGCTCCTTGGCATAGACTACCTCAGGAGAGGGTATTTCAAGGACCCAAAAGGGTACCAGTGGGCTTTTGGTATAGCTGCCTTGGAGACGGAGGAAATTAAACAGCTGTCCACCTTGCCCAGTCTCTTGAAGGACCCTTCTGTTGTGGGGTTGCTGAGTGTCAAAGAACAAGAAGTGGCAATCGCTACCACAATGGTGCACCAGAGGCAATATCGCACCAACTGAGTCTCCCTGATTCCCATCCATAAGCTGATTTGTTGACTGGAGAGCCAAGGAGTGGTCAGCAAGACTCGCTAACCCTTTACCAGTCCCATATGGCCAGTGTGAAAGTCTAATGGAGAGTGGAGACTGACAGTAGACTATCATGGCCTGAATGAAGTCACGTCGCCCCTGAGTGCTGCCGTGCCGGACATGCTGGAACTTCAATACAAACTGGAGTCAAAGGCATCCAAGTGGTATGCCACAACTGATATCGCTAATGCGTTCTTCTCAATCCTTTTGGCAGCAGAGTGCAGGCCGCAGTTTGCTTTCACTTGGAAGGGTGTTCAGTACACCTGGAATTGGCTGCCCCAGGGGTGGAAACACAGCCCTACCATTTGCCATGGACTGATACAGACAGCACTGGAACAGGGTGAAGCTCCGGAACACCTGCAATACATTGACATCATTATGTGGGGCAACACAGCAGAAGTTTTTGAGAAAGGGAAGGAAATAGTCCAAATCCTCCTGAAAGCCCATTTTGCCATAAAACAAAGTAAGGTCAAGGGACCTGCACAGGACATCCAGTTTTTAGGAATAAAATGGCAAGATGGATGTCATCAGATCCCAATGGATGTGATTAACAAAATAACAGCCATGTCTCCACCAACTAGCAAAAGGGAAACACAAGCTTTCTTAGGTGTTGTGGGTTTTTGGAGAATGCATATTCCAAATTACAGTGTGATCGTAAGCCCTCTCTATCAGGTGACCCAGAAGAAGAATGATTTCAAATGGGACCCTGAGCAATGACAGGTCTTTGAACAAATTAAGCGGGAGATAGTTCATGCAGTAGCCCTTGGACCAGTCTGGGCAGGGCAAGATGTAAAAAATGTGCTCTACACCACAGCCAGGGAGAATGGCCCTACCTGGAGCCTCTGGCAGAAAGCACCAGGGGAGACTCAAGGTCGACCCCTAAGGTTTTGGAGTCAGGGATACAGATGACCTGAGGTCTGCTATACTCCAACTGAAGAAGAGATATTGGCAGCATATGAAGGGGTCTGAGCTGCTTCGGAATTGGTTGGTACTGAAGCACAGCTCCTCCTGGTACCCCAGCTGCCAGTGCTGGGCTGGCAAGAGAGGGTCCCCTCTACACATCGTGCAACTGATGCCACATGGAGTAAGTGGGTTGCACTGATCACACAATGGACTTGAATAGGAAACCCCAGTCGCCCAGGAATCTTGGAAGTAATCATGGACTGGCCAGAAGGCAAAGATTTTGGAATACCACTAGTGGAGGAGGTGACGCGTGCTGAAGAGGCCCCACTGTATAATAAACTGCCAGAAAATGAGAAGCAATATGCCGTGTTCACTGATAGGTCCTGTCATATTGTAGGAAAGCATTGGAGGTGGAAGGCTGCTGTGTGGAGTCCTATACAACAAGTTGCAGAAACTGCTGAAGGAGAAGGTGAATCGAGTCAGTTTGCAGAGGTGAAAGCCATCCAGCTGGCTTTGGATATTGCTGAATGAGAAAAATGGCCAGTGCTTTATCTCTGTACTGACTCATGGATGGTGGCAAATGCCTTGTGGGAATGGTTACAGCGTTGGAAGCAGAATAATTGTCAGCGCAGAGGCAAACCCATCTGGGCTGCCACCTTGTGGCAAGGTATTGCTGCCAGGGTAGAGAACCTGGTTGTAAAAGTATGTCACGTAGATGCATGAGCATGAGTACCCAAGAGTCAGGCTACTGAAGAACATCAAAACGACCAGCAGGTGCATCAGGCTGCTAAGATTGAAGTGGCTCAGGTGGGTCTAGACTGGCAGCATAAGGGTGAATTATTTATAGCTTGGTGGGCCCATGACACCGCAGGCCATCAAGAAAGAGATGCAACATATAGATGGGCTCGTGATTGAGGGGTGGACTTGACCATGGACACTATTGCACAGGTTATCCTTGAATGTGAAATGTGCTGCAATCAAGCAAGCCAAGTGGTTAAAGCCTCTGTGGTATGGAGGGCAATGGCTGAAATATAAATATGGGGAGGCCTGGCAGGATTGATTATATCACACTCCCACAAACCCACCAAGGCAAGTGCTATGTGCTTACAATGGTGGAAGCAACCACCAGATGGCTGGAAACATATCCTGTGCCCCATGCCACTGCCCAGAACACTATCCTGGGCCTTGAAAAGCAAGTCCTATGGTGACATAGAACCCCAGAAAGAACTGAGTCAGACAATGGGACTCATTTCCGAAATAACCTCATAGACACCTGGGCCAAAGAGCATGGCATGGAGTGGGTATCACATCCCCTATCATGCACCAGCCTCTGGGAAGATCGAATGATACAATGGACTGTTAAAGACTACACTGGGAGCAATGGGTGGTGGGACATTCAAACATTGGGATACACATTTAGCAAAGGCCACCTGGTTAGTCAACACTAGGGGATCTGTCACTCAAGCTGGCCCTACCCAGTCAAGACTCTTACATACTGTAGAAGGGAATAAAGTCCCTGTAGTACACATAAAAACATGCTGGGGAAGACAGTCTGGGTCATTCCTGCCTCAGCCAAAGGCAAATCCATTTGTGGGATGGCTTTTGTACATGGACCTGGGTGCCTGAAATAGCTGAATTTCATGAAATTCAGTATTTCATGAATACTGAACTGCTATTTCAACTCCTATATGGGTAGTGCAGAAATACTGGAACCTGTGCATATTAAAAATTCTTGTGATTCCTTCAGTGTGAAATAGCTGCTGTCTTACTTAAGTATTTTTGTATGAATTAAATGAAAAAATCAGGCTGCTTATCAGGTATGGCTTTTTCACATTTGAAGGTCACCTATATTAAAAAACACCTATTTTGCAAATAGATGTAACACTGATACATATATATGAAAGGAGGTTGTAGCAAGGTGGATGGTGGTCTTTTCTCCCAAGTAACAAGTGACAGGACAAGAGGAAATGGCCTCAAGTTGCGTCAGGAGAGGTTTAGATTGGATATTAGGGAAAATTTCTTCACTGAAGAGGTTGTCAAGCATTGGACCAGGCTGCCCAAGGAAGCGGTTGAGTCACCATCCCTGGAGGTATTTAAAAGACGTGTAAACGTGGCACTTAGGGACATGGTTTAGTGGTGGACTTGGCAGTGTTAGGTTAATGGTTGGACTCAATGATCATAAGGGTCTTTTTCAACCTAAATGATTCTATGATTCCATATGAATCCCATTCACAGGACTTGTATATTAGAAATTACCTAGCTCCACAGTGGTATCTCATGAGAGCAACGTATGAAGATTTCCAGTAAATACAATTTAAACAGTTGCGCCTTGTCACTGCAGAGGTCCATAATTAATAAATTTTCAAAACTACTATTCTTGCTTTTCTCACCATTCTCAGTGCACTTGCACATACTGAAATGTGCCTGTTAAAGTGTTTACCCTTTGCTGCATTTCATCCTCCTAATCTCAGCAGCAGACAGGTGTGAACCAATTTCACTTCTTCTCACAAGGTGGTTTTGTTATATTGAATTATGCATTGTAATTAATGTATTGTATAACAAAACTGCTGCAGGGTTCAGTTTTACACGGTGGCTTTATTATAGATATAAAGGAAGAGAATCTGAATTTTAAAAAGATATGTAACATATTTAATGATCTTTCAGACATTGGATGGTAACATAAAATGTTTTCCTCAGTACCAGTCACTATCCTATGAGATATTCTTTGAATACTTTTTCTTTCAGAACACACTGACTGCCAATACAGGTTTCCTTCAGGAGTCTCTTTTTGTCATGACAGAGATTAGATGCCCGTAACTGTTTCAGGGCAAAAGATAATAAGGGGAGTATTTGTTGCGCACTCTCTTTCTGCTCATGAAAAAGAGATTTATAATAGAATGTCTGGTTTTGACTCTGAAAATAGGCTCTGTGATTGTTGGGTTTGGATTTGGCAGCAGTTTCTTCATAACTGATTTACAGGAGAATAAGGAGAATCAAGAGAAGAACTTGTGAGTACTATTAGAAGGTATTATTTTCAATGGCAAGGAACTGAACTCAGTGCATGAGTGAGTATAGTGTGATTATAAGATTGAAAGATATATTGCTAATGATGTATATTATTAATTCAATAATTTATCTTTGTTTTTTTTTTTCCTCTTTCACTCCAGGATAAACAGATCAGCAATGAAGAAGATCATTTGAAAAAGATGGATGAGGCCAGACTGCAGTTTAAGGATCAGCTGCGTCACTTAGAAATGGAACAGGAATCCATTCTCGCCATGATAGGAAGTGAAATTGATGCTGCTTGTGAAATTTTTTCTCGGGACTCCATGGAGAAATTCAAAGTAATTCTAAGTTTTAAGTATGCTGCAGATTTTGTTGTTTTCTTAATGAATATTTGTAGCAGAATTTGTATGCATTGTTGTCACCTATCACTTAGCTGTTATAGATAATTTATGGAGAATAGGATTATGGATATTTAGCTGGTCAGATGTACATTGCTAGGTATTAGAATGCGATACTATGAAGATCTGCCCATGCGTTAATCATTACTGCTTTCTTTTGCCAATTTTTTTTGTGATAAATAGTTGTCCTTTTGTTTGCTTGTGTGAAAGGACCTTACATCAGCCAGAATTTTGAGGCAGGTTTTCCTAGGCCACCTCCTTAGAGGTGAGATGTCCCCAAGAAAGACCTAAAAGGCTTTCAAAATTGGGGAAAAATTAAAGAAAGGTTTTATTAAAAATTCATTTAGATGCTTTGTTTTTTAAGTAGGGAAGTAAATGCTGGAAGTGAAAAGAGTTTATAATCTCCTCTTTTGTGGAGAATTTCTTGTATCCAGAAAACTCAGACTCAAAGTTTCAGGAAACTTGTAGATTGCTGTAAGTTGTTTTTCCACTCTTTTACTCCTTCTCCTGCAACCCTTGTCTTCCATTAGCTTTTTTTCTGAGCATTCTCATTTGTTCCCCAGAGACAGAATCCTCTCTTCAACCCTCCAGATGATTCTACATGACTAATCCTCTTAAATCAACATTGTACACAGCTGAGAATAAAGAAAAAGGACAGTCTGATTCAGCTTGTTGCCATACTCACTGGCATTATGAGTACTTATATCACAAATGCTTGACCTGGTGGCTTTTTAACCTTAGCTGTAACCATAGAGTACACTCAGATTATGCCTTTTTTGTCTTGCTATTTAAACAGAGCATGCTTTCTACTCTATAGTTCCTGGTCACTTGACTGGGCTGGGCTGCTTTTGAAATAGAAATTTTTCAGCATTGACACTGAAAATCCATTATATTTTTAATATTTTTTCTTTGTTTTATTTTTTATTTTATCTCCTCACCTGTTTTGTTTTAAGGTGTGGAGAGAAGTCTCTTTGTTTCAGCCTTGTAGTATAGTTGTGCCTTTTTCTCCACTTACCTATGGAGTTGGGATGTTGCAGCACAGAAACAGATGAGAATTCTAAGAAAAATATATTTGACAAACAAGCTTTCTCCTCTGTATTCTTACAGATAAGTCTTTTTTTATGAAGTCTTTGTGATCTGCTATAGTTGCCAGATTCTTGATCATTGAACCATGTCTTCTTGGACTTGCTTGCCACCTACTGCAGACTGTTTGTCTTCTGGATAAAGTTTTGCTGATGCCTGTTTTCACAATTCTCCTTATTTATCCCCTTTAACTGCTTATCAGGGGCAAACTTAAAACAGCTTTGAATCTGAATTTTTGACTAGACAGCTAATGTGAAAACAAATGTTACGCAGTTTTGTGGTGTCTGGTCTGAAATTTTTTTTAAAAAAGGTAAGAAGTTTCCTTTATTATATTGTTCCTCTGCCCAGTACTTTAGGTATTGCCAAGGTTTCTAAAAGGTTTCAGACAAGTTCTTTACTTCAAGAAGAAGTTGCCACTGCAACTGAGGTGAGCAATGAGGAATTTAATGGTTAAATACTTGTATTCAGAGAACTTAAACACCAGGGTTAATCTTCTGTGATGAAAAATGAAAAAAATCCATTTTTATAATCACTGCATACTGGTGTTCTAAGCAAAGAATTCCACATGTATTGTTAAGATTTATTTTTCCGATCAGTCTTTTGTTATAAGATATCTTATGCTTCCAATAACTACACCAGTCATGCTTAAACTATAAAGTGAATACTGCCTTCTTTGAATGTGGCTGCGCAGAATGACGTTTGCTACCATGGAAGTCACAACTTTCAGGTATGCATTGCTTTTTGAAGTCATGGTCAACATGCCTACTAAAGCATTTTTTTTCAGCTGTATCCTTATGTGGTGATAACTTTCACGTAAAACATATGTATGTACATAATTAGATGTTGCTGTTTAGGCACCTTTGGTCTCAGTGTAGTTAATAAAGCCCATATAAATACCTCTTAAAGGAATATGCGAGTTACAAAAATTATCGGACCAGTATTAAAAGTACATAAAGACTTGCCTAATTGCAAAATGTGGTAAATTAAAAACAAAAAACCAAACAAAACCCCCACAAAACCTTTAATTTAGAGAAAGGCACAATGTAGTAATCATGGGATAGGACCACATGAGATAAAGGATGAGCTGGACATAAGGTTAATAGTTTACTTGATTTTAAATAGATTTCAGTTGAGAGCGCTATGTATGAGACTTTTTTTCTTTCCCTTGTGTATCAAGTCATAAAGTGGGGAAAAAAAAAATCCATTATCACTAAATTTTTAATACTATAGAAAACATGTATAGAAGTACCTTTAAAACAAGTTTAACATAGTTCAATTTGAATGCAGAAAAAAGACATATCACATTTTCTCATTGTATGAAGTATTAATAAAGCATTCCAGCACAAGTTTATCTTCTTTTTATCCACTTAGTGAAGATTACAATTTTCTGTTTATGCCTATCAAATATTCAAAGCAAGTGATTTGTCTTTTTCATGAAAACACGAAGACCATCATCATGAAGCATAATTTAAAGATTTTTGGCAGTTTGACCTTTTTTACTTTTTGATAAGACATTTATCACATTGCACATAGCATTTCTGTAGATACACTGATAACAGTTCAATGACGAAGAACAATTGGTTCTGCTACTTCTGGTTTATGTGTAGCCACTGTTTGGCAGAATGGAGGAAAAAACAGTTGAATGACTTTGAAGTTGGCCTTTTCTTAAGAAATAGTCATTTTAAAGTAGAGTCTGATTGTACTATTTGGAAATATTATGATAGTTTCAAAAAAGGACATACAGTTTCAAACTGACAATATACACCTTGATGCAGAGATATGTTCCGGGGATGTTTGAAAAGCATAATTGCAGTGATTCTTAGGAGAAAACTCTACAGATTCAGAATACAACTTACTATCATTGCAACTTAAGTTGCACCTTTAAACAAAATTTGTATCAGTAAGTTTGCATAACTAGCTTTTAAATGTGACTAATTTATGGTTATATAGTTCTATTAAACCATTTACAGGTATGATTTCCAAGCTGGATTTTTAGCAAAGATTATTTATTTGATGAATTTCCAGTAAGCGGGAAAGACTCTTTCTCCTTTCTGTGTCTAATTCCCGTTTTTATGCCTATTTCTTTCTCCCCTACTATTCCATAGGCAATATCACTTACACCAATGGTGCTGAATGATCCTCATCGCTGGTTAGCAGAAACAAAGGTAATAGTCAAACCTTCTGAAACTTTACTGAATAAGCTAATATCCAACATTTATAATAATGCAGTTGAAAGTGTGTTTGAAAAGGCACTTAAAGGGGAAAAGGATAAATACAAAAGCATTCCTTGGGCAATAATTCTGATATTTTCAGACTGTTATTTCAACTGATGGAATAATTTTCCAGATTTTGCTGTCAACAAGAAATAGCTGTCTCTATAGCAAAGTAAATAGCAATGCTGTTTTTACAAAAAATGCATTGAAGTAACTGCAGTGATAGCCTTTAGATCTGGTTCAATTATTTTCAGACAAGAAAAACATGAGAACATAGTCAGCAGGTTAAGTTTCTCTTACAAGGTTATAACAAGGCAAGAAATTACTTTAAATAAGGCTGGTTTTTATTAAATCTAAAGGATATTAGATTGGATTCTTAGAAGATGAACAATTTTCCTTCCCACTTTGTTTGAAGCTTTTGAATCCTATATTGTGGGTGCACGCATGCTTGAAAACTTCTTCAAAGTGATGACTGGTAACTTATAGCCCTTGCCTTTCATTTTGCAGCTTTCTTCCTGCTCCCCCAACTCACACACATAAACGCTTTTCTTATCCAATGTCTTTTAAAAGGAGTAAGTTTCTCATGATCAAAGTAGATTATGAGATTTGATCAATGAGAAAATGTAGAAGACATGCTTTTTTTTGCTTCATGTAAAGAGGCCAAAGCCACAGGACGATTGACTTAAGGAAGAATTGCAACTGTTTGCATGTAAGATAATTTAAGTTTATTGATGATGTATGTAAGATGTACGTATGTATGATGATGATGATTGATGGTCTGTGTAAGACTTGTAGACCAAGAAAGGCTGCCACTATAGATAGCAGAGAGAAAAATTGGAATCAAATGAGAAATGTTATGCAGGAAGTATTTTCTACATTTAAGTGACACTGACATATTATTAAAAAGACCTTTCAAAGAGCACCTAATAATCATTTACATTTCTCACCTAAGTTTCTTTAGCTCCTAGAGTCTAGAATGAATGACTACTTAAAATCCCCCCCCTTTTTTTTCTTTTGTTTTAAATAGGCAGTGTGAAAGTATTCTCTCTTCCCACTTCTAGATTTACTATATTGACCATGACCTATCTTATCTATGAGCTCTCTCTTCTTTTTCCTCTACATGAACCTTAAATATTAATTTTTGCTGACCAGAAAGGATTGATATAACTTTTTTTAGAATGGATAAATGCTTTAAATTCTGTCAACATAGAATAGAGAGAGAAAGGTATTCTGAAAGGAAGGATTATCTCTTGGTGCCTATGTATACACTAATTCAATGTGAATTTCCATACCTACCCTAGCAAATCCATGCTCCAGATTTAAAAAAACCAAAACACAACCAACCAACCAACAACAACAAAAAACCCAGAACAAAACTGTGTATTGCTTCTTCACATATAATTATCAGGCAAAATATATCTGTCTTTTGAGACTCTTTGAAGGTCAACATATGTCCTCTTAATATATCTGAATGTCCCCTTTTTAAATTATTATTCAGTAATAGGTACAAATGAATAATCTGTGACTCCAAAGATAATTTGATCAGTTAACATTTATGTCCTCTTATTTTCATTAGAATTCTTTACTTTTTATTGTCCCATTTTTTTAACGTAGACTAAGCTTCAGTGGCTGTGTGAGGAAGTACGGGAGAGAGAAAGTAAGGAAAAAAAGCTGCGATGCTACTTACTGCAGAGCCGAGAACAGCTCAAGCACTTTACACAGATGAAGGAGGCTGAACATCAGTCTCTCTGTAAACAGATAAAAAAGCAAGAAAAACTTTTGGAAGAAGTTCACAGAGAAAAAAGAGGTATGTTGCTGGTTCCAGTTTTGTTAATAAAAGGGAGAAAGAATTTTAAAATTCTACTAATTATAATTCCTATGGCACATTCAGATGTATTTTATCAACTAGGTATTACAAACTCTAATTTGGTAACATGCTAGTGATAACCAAGAAAACAGTTTTTTGTTTGTTTGTTTTTGCTTGCTGACAAAAAAGACAAATGTAATCAACTATGTTTCAACCCAGTACAATGGCTGAATAACACATGAGTTTGCAACATGGGCAATGGATATAGAAGTTATTTTTCAACTGTACCATCTGAGACATTCCACGACATGGGCAAAGAGGAATTATACAAGAGTCTGAAGTGGCATTGGTAATGCTGCTTTTATCTGTCAAAAAGAAAGAACCCAAAGCAGTACCAAGTCCTGTGCAATTATTCCCTTTGCTTAAATTGTATGTACAAAGAACTTTGGCAAATTTTCTTCTCATCCCTTCTTCTGTATTGTAAAATGGAGTAAGACAAGCTTTGGTTCTAATTAAAATGAATGACATTATATATGGAATACCACATAACCATAGTTTTCTCCCTCTCTTGGCATGTAATTCTTACTCTGGAGTGTTGTGTGCCAGGCTTGGTGCTAGCATCTGTACCATCCATGCTTGTCATGAAGGGGAAATACTAATTGGATTTTACTGAGCGATGTAAAGTTCTGGTAGGGATGGACCTCACTGTCCCCAGCCGAGAGCCATTTTTTAGTCTCGTCTCAGGTACTTGTAGTTTAGTATTTTATAGTTTCTTGTAGATTGGCTTTGAGCAGAATGCTTTTAGGAGTAGAGAAACATGCTTTCATCGTGAGCTTATTATTTTAGAGTCTCAGGAAGACAGGAAGATCTGTCTTTCATCATTCTGCTTTTCATCTGTGTACAAGCTCATTTATACTTTGTTACTTGTAGCTTAATTAAACACATTATTTCAATGAAGAGTATTTTTATAGTAAAACCAGAGCATTATAGAAAACTTGGAACATAAACAATTTACAGCACATCTTTATTTTCACCCTTAAAACCAGATTTGTTTCTGCTGTCAGAAATCAATACTTTGGTTGTTACAAACAATGTGAGAGTGAATTCTTGTTAAGTCCAAACTTAGGTGAAGTGTAAAATTTTGAAGTGTAGGCTTGGTCTTGGTCAGGAAGAATCCATGCATGTTGTTGATATGAGTTGAGTCACTAGCTCTTACAGTCAGTTCATAATTTATTTGTGAAGTTTTATCTTCAAAGGTGTATCTTATTTGCTGTCATTACTGCTTTTGGAAGACAACTCTGCATCTGTACCTTTCTGATGTTTAGGAGCTTCCTTTAATTTCCAAGAGAGGATTTTTATTAAGTGCTTGGAAAATTACTTAGAACTTGTGCACTGTATACTGGCCCATACATGATGGATCTGAGCAAACCCAGAATTAACAGTTATCAATGCATGCCTTTGACATGGTCCCCCACAACGTCCTTCTCTCAAACTTGGAAAGAGATGGATTTGATGGGTGGACTATTCAGTGGGTGAGGGATTGGCTGGGTGGTCGCATCCAGAGGATAGTGGTCAAGGGCTCAATGTCCAGATGGAAATCAGTGACGAGTGGTGTCCCTCAGGGGTCTATATTGGGACCAGTACTGTTTAATATCTACATCAGTGACATAGTGGGATCGAGTACACCCTCAGCAAATTTGCAGATGACACCCAGCTGAGTGGTATGGTTGACACACCTGAGGGACGGGATGCCATTCAGAGGGACCTGGACAAGCTGGAGAAGTGGGCCTGTGTGAACCTCATGAGGTTCAACAATGCCGAGTGCAAGGTCCTGCACCTGGGTTGGGGCAACCCCCAATATCAATACAGGCTGGGGGATGAAGGGATTGAGAGGAGTCCTGCAGAGAAGGACCTGGGGGTACTGGTGGATGAAAAGCTGGACATGAGCTGCAGTGTGCACTCACAGCCCAGAAGTCCAACCATATCCTGGGCTGCATCAAAAGAAGCGTGGCCAGCAGGTTGAGGGAGGTGATTCTGCCCCTCTGCTCTGCTCTGGTGAGACCCCACCTGGAGTACTGCATCCAGCTCTGGAGCCCTCAGCACAAGACAGACATGGGCCTGTTGGAGCGGGTCCAGAAGAGGGCCACAAAAATGATCAGAGGGATGGAACACCTCTCCTATGTGAGGACAGGCTGAGAGAGTTGGGGTTGTTCAGCCTGGACAAGAGAAGGCTCTGGGGACACCTTATTGCGGCCCTTTGGTACTTAAAGGGGGCTTATAAGAAAGATGGGGACAAACTTTTTAGCAGGTCCTGATGTGATAGGACAAGGGGTAATGGTTTTAAGCTAAAAAAGGGTAGATTTAACCTATATTCTAGATATATTGTAGGTATATCTATATTCTAGATATATCTCTCTATATTCTAGATATATTCTAGACTATATTATAGCAATATAAGCTAGGTAATAAGCTAGACTATATTCTGCTCACCAAGCCCCTTTCCATCATTTACCAGCAGTCCTGGCTAACTTGGAGGTCCCAGTTGACTGTAGATTAGCAAATATAACGCCCATCTTCAAGAAGGGCCGGAAGGAGGACCTGGGGAACTACAGGCCTGTCAGCCTGACCTCGGTACCGGGGAAGCTGATGGAGCAGATCATCCTGAGTGCCATCACGCGGCATGTAGAGAATAACCAAGGGATCAAGCCCAGCCAGCATGGGTTCAGGAAAGGCAGGTCCTGCTTGACCAACCTGATCTCCTTCTATGACAAAGTGACCCGCCTAGTAGATGAAGGAAAGGCTGTGGTTTTTGTCTATCTAGACTTCAGTAAAGCCTTTGACACGGTTTCCCACAGCATTCTCCTGGAGAAACTGGCTGCTCATGGCTTGGATGGGTGTATGCTTCACTGGTTAAAAGACTGGCTGGATGGCTGGGCCCAAAGAGTGGTGGTGAATGGAGTTTACTCCAGCTGGCGGCCGGTCACAAGCGGTGTTCCCCAGGGTTCTGTGTTGGGGCCAGTTCTGTTTAATATCTTTATCAATGATCTGGATGAAGGGATTGAGTGCACCCTCAGTAAGTTTGCAGATGACACCAAGTTGTGAGGGAGTGTTGATCTGCTTGAGGGTAGGAAGGCTCTACAGAGGGACCTGGACAGGCTGGATTAATGGGCCGAGGTCAATTGTATGAGGTTCAACAAGGCTAAGTGCAAGGTCCTGCACTTGGGCCACAGCAACCCCATGCAAAGCTACAGGCTTGGGGAAGAGTGGCTGGAAAGCTGCCTGGCAGAGAAGGACCTGGGAGTGCTGGTTGACAGCCGCCTGAATATGAGCCAGCAGTGTGCCCAGGTGGCCAAGAAAGCCAATGGCACCCTGGCTTGTATCAAAAATAGTATGGCCAGCCGGACTAGGGAAGTGATCGTGCCCCTGTACTCGGCACTGGTGAGGCTGCACCTCGAATACTGTGTTCAGTTTTGGGCCCTTCACTACAAGAAGGACATTGAGGTGCTGGAGCGTGTCCAGAGAAGGGCAACAAAGCTGGTGAAGGGTCTAGAGCACAAGTCTTGTGAGGAGCGGCTGAGGGAACTGGGGTTGTTTAGTCTGGAGAAAAGGAGGCTGAGGGGAGACCTTCTTGCTCTCTACAACTACCTGAAAGGAGGTTGTAGAGAGGTGGGGGTTGGTCTCTTCTCCCAGGTAACAAGTGACAGGACGAGAGGAAATGGCCTGAAGTTGTGCCAGGGGAGGTTTAGACTGGATATTAGGAAATTTTACTTCACCGAAAGGGTTGTCAAGCATTGGAACAGGCTGCCCAGGGAAGTGGTTGAGTTGCCATCCCTGGAAGTATTTAAGAGATGTTTGGATGAGGTGCTTAGGGACATGGTATAGTGGTGGTCTTGGTAGTGTTAGGTTTACGGTTGGACTCTATGATCTTAAAGGTCTTTTCCAACCTACACGATTCTGTGATTCTGTGATATTCTAGATATAAGGAAGAAATTTTTTACAATGAGGTTGTTGAAACACTGGAACAGGTTGCCCAGAGAGGTGGTAGATGCCGCATCCCTGGAAACATTCAAAGTCAGGTTGGATGGGGCTCTGAGCAACCTGATCTAGTTGAAGATGTGCCTGCTCATTGCAGGGGCATCGGACTAGATGACCTGTAAAGGTCCCTTCCAACCCAAATAATTCTATGATATTCCCATAATAGTAATAATTGGTGATAACTTTCTGTCCCTAGGTATCATTATCTGAAAGCATAATGGTAGAATAAAAAGCATAATATAGCTAATGTTGAGAATCCCATAACCAAAGGAACTGGAGATGGAAGTTTTTATACGAGAAGAGAGGAAGGGAGGAAATGTCATATGAGGTTAATTCTGGGCGTTAAGGCTTAACATTATCTCAAGACCTGCACTGAATGTTTTGAGAATTTTACTTCTCCAGTGCGTGCACATGTGTATAGGCTTGCTTGCACTCTCCCTCTAAGGTACTGTCCCAGCAGAAGAGCAAATTTCTGAACACATCAGGAAAATGTGGATAGCTGGGAAACTTACAGGTAGATCTAGAAGGAATGATATCAAAGGAAAAATAGTTGAAGCCAATGCATGAAAATGATAACTGAGAAAACAGGCTAATTGACAGAGGGTCCAGGGATCAGAATCTCCATATTGAAATAGATTCTTTGGTTCCACCTGTCTCATGTAAAATTTTGTTGGAGGACCTAACTAAGCGTGAAAAAATGGAAGGCTCATGGTGAGGAGATTGTATTTTGACATCTATAAATGGCTGATGTTAACCTGACCTATGTGGGAGAAAAAAGTACTTCAACTGAAAGTTTGCATGTAGGTAAACCTTGAGAACTATTAACATGCCTTATGGGTTGATATAGTCTATAAATAGGGCTGGCTTGTCATCTGGTTTGCATCTTTTTATGTAATATGTTAGACTACTATTTGCATACCTCACTATGTCATGGTACGATCTTTCATTGTATTCTGTTACCTCAGTTTCCAAAGGAAGGTGTCACCTCTCAGGTTTTGTTTTCTTGTGTTTTCTTTAAAAACTTTGTTCTGGGCTTCATTCAGCACTCAATACTGGTAATGATGGGCTATTTTTTTTGTCAGACAGAATAAATACTCTCTTTAATCATTTTCTTAGTAGTAATTTTGTATTTAGATTGATGTAGACTCAGATTAGATGAGAGTAAACTTTTAAGTAAGTGTAGTTATAGCTTCTGGTAGCCAACTTAATTATTATTGAAAATGTTTTGTGAAATATTGTAACAAAAATAAAACAGTAGCAAACAACAATGGGAATAACAAATGAAAGCATTCTTGTGAATATTTTATAGAACAATGCAGATTATTTGCTTTACATGAAAAGTAAGATCCTGTCAAGATTTTCTTCCTCCACTTACAAAGAACTTTGAAAGAGAACATGCTTTGATCTTTCAAGCTTGAAAGTTTCTATTGTTATCCTTAATTTGTTTAAAATGATAGCGCCAAGACCCTGATATAATATTAAGTGTTTTAGTGTTCTTATATTTGAATAATTATCTGCCAAGATTGATCTCCCTGGGGCCTTATTTGCCTTTTTTAATTTAAGTACTTAGGAAACAAAGCAAACCTTATTTAGTTTTTAATTTTATTGTACCTAATTTGGTTTAGGCTTTGTGGAAAAATTCACAGCCTGCATTTAAATTTCAAGCTATAGGCAAAGTTATCATAGGAAATTATTAAACTGAAAAGAGTGGTAAAAAGTAATGCTATTCACTGAGCACAAAAAACAGTATGTAATCTCATACCTTCTATTTGTAAGGGCCATTCCTTTGTTCCCTACAAATATTCTCAGTTCCATTTGTTACGTGACATATTACAATTTATGTAATTCTAAGTAAATTATGTTGTCTTCTGTCTACTTCTAGAGGCGGGTGCTGCTTAGAATTAGGTAAGAAAAAGGAAATAGCAGTTACATAGTTGTTAAAGTTTTCTATGTAACACAAAGCAGTAAACATGCTTTAAAATTCCACCAAATACAGGATGAGAAATAGGACTTACAAAAAGATGACAGGATGCCAACAATGCAGGCCAGTGTTAGATTTAAGGCCTAGGATCAGGATACATGCATACACTGAGGACTCAGAGCCACATAGGTATGAAGATAGCAGCAGATGAACATAGGTAACTTTGCTGTTGGTAGATTTTCCCAAAACAACCTCCTTGCTGTCTTCACTTAAAAGTATTAATAAAAGATTAATTTTTTATTATTATTACAGATTTAAACAATTAATGGCAATGGAGTTTACTCTTTTATAGGGAAATAGGGAGTCAGGAGTGTTCATAGGTAACTATTAAGCACCTTCTTGGCTCTTTACACTCCACCTTGTTTTAATGAGATGTAATTTGAAACCTGGTCATGTAAGGTGGTGGGTTTGTTTTTGTTTTTCTGCTTGGTTTTTTTGGACACTGCCACAAAAACAGTGGTGAGGAGGGAAGCAGGTGCTTCCTTTACAAAGCCTATTAATTATGTACACAATTAAGAATAGCCTTCATGTGTGCAAATTTATGATTCACTTCATCACATTCTAATTTGATTAGATGTGATAGTCAACAGGTTTTGTGGATACAGATGAAGTTGTCATGATTTGGCCCAGTACCAGTGTATTTATTTAGCTTTAGCTGCTGTGGTGTCACAGACCTTCCAGCAGTAGGTCCTCTACTCTTAATAGTATTCAAGACTTCAGAACGAACATTTACTGAATGAGTAATTAGAGACAGGGAAATAAAATACAGCTGAGATTTACCACAGGTAATCTGAGCCCAGCTTCCTGGTATTTCATTCATTTGATAAGATAGCTGGTAGTTACCAAATAACTGATAGATGTAACAGAAGTCATAGTATGGCTATCATCTGTATAGCATTCAACATGGGACTATATAGGAAATGACTGATGTAAACATAAGAACTATACATTAGAGTAAGGAATGTGCTACTCTGAGGGACAAAGGGGTAGTTATTGAAAGGGATAGTTAATACTGTTTCATAGATGTTGGTCTGTAGAGTCACTTTTCTTCATGAATAAGCTTCGTATGAGGAGTAGGAATATGATAATAAAACTTGGAGCCTTAGAAAATTTGGTGGCTTTGTTGGTACACAGAGGAAGTGGAATAGCCTTGGGATCATTTAATTTCATTTACCTGATGCCAGGGAAGGAAATTTTGTGTATTATTTATTTTTACCACTTCTTATACCAATTTTGAATTTGAAGCTGGAATAAGAAATTCATAATAATGTTCACAAACTTTGAACAAAGTTCTGGGATCTTTTTATTAATGCACTAAGAAATAGGCAGGTTGACCTGGTATTCAGCACCATTTTATTGTGCCACTGAATTAAATGACAGCGCATTGGACAGTGTATGCAAGAATAATGGACTTACAATCTACATATGAACTTAATTGGCTTGTTTGACAGTCATGTCAACATATATTGCTCTTTTTAATTTGAAAATTATGGCCTTCATTACACCAAATCAGGGTTTTTTTGTAAGTTGGTAGAAGGTAGAGGAATAATAGAATGCATGTCTGTTAAGATGAGTTCTGAGTACTATTATTTATGAAGTGATACATTTAAGTGTTTATAAAGGGTTTTTTATTAAAAAAAAAAGGTTGCAAGACAAAATATGGCTATTTACATTTCTTGGATAAAGATTCAGTAGGTACTCTTACATACTAATGAAAAGCCCAAGTTTAATTATAATGCAACTAGTAGAATGTAAACATGTAAATAGTTTAATGTATAAATGACTTGGACATGAAAATTTGAAAAGCTACTTTCCCAAAGGAAAAAAGAAAACACAGCTAATAGCATAAAAAAGGTGTTAGGCTGAAAGGAGAAAGCAATGTATCAAAATGATAGAAAATTTAAATTAAGGAGACAGAATGATGGTTGGCTTTTGTTACTTAAACATAAAAAATGGATGAAGTATTTGCAGAATACTAAGACACTCAGTAATGAAATTGTGGGCAAAACCCAGGTGCAGGAGTGAAGCAAATGAAGGCAGAATGGATTTACTCTAATTGATAAAAAAGACCCTTCACCCGTTCATTTTTTTTTTAACACCAAAGTATACTTGACAGTATTGCTTAATAAAATGGATTTTCAGTCAAATTTGGTGCAAATACATGTAAATATTTTCTGCTGCATTTGCAATGATGCAGATTTTAGATGGAATATTTAATCAGAAAGACTGATTCTGTGAATAACCATGGATGTGGTTGACTGTCCCCACCAACACAAACCACTTGTCTGAGTACTTAATATAGTCTAAAAATACTCCATTAATTTAAGTCTGCATAAATCAGAAATTATAAAAACAAGACAGAGAAATTGTATTCTCAAGAAATTAATTTGTTGATTTCCCTTCAATGGATTTGATATTATAGTTTATTCATGTTTGGGGGGGGAGAATAAAAATAGAGATTTATGGTGGATATACCGAAAGTAGGTAGGATGAATATTTAAACTGCTTTATTGATGAACATGTTTCAGGAAGTTTTATAAGCTTAAATAGGTTTACTAAAACTCTTCATTACATAGTTTTTTTGTCTTTTCCCTTCTTCACCGAAGCATTTGTAAATATCTAGGATATTGTAGGCTTTGGGATCCTCCTTATGAATTTCTGTGGAAGTGTTAACGTTATCACAGTCCTGTCTGTGGTGGTAAACTGGCTGTCTACGTGGTATAATCCTGACAAATACAAGTAAGCTAACATAAAGATTCATGAATGAGACAATAGTGAATGAAGGAAAATACATTAATGTAGCCTAGAGTTTCAGGATTGTTTACAGAGTAGCAGAAGTTTCATAGCTCTCTGGTGATGCATCAAGATTGGCTGCAGCTGTCTTTCCTTCTTGATAAGCTTACCATCCTGGAGAGCTGAGTAATTCAGAAGTCTAGCAATATTTATAAATGCCCAAGAACTGAAGAGGATATGGGTTCTGATTTCAGATTTGCAGATTTGTACTTTGGATACAGTTCACTACTTAACAAGTTATTTATCTAGCATGCCACCCAATGGGATATTTCAGTAAGTAACAATTTAGATAAAAATAAAAATTTCTTAGATTTCTCCTATTGAAGTGATTTTGCTCTCATAATCAAATTGATTTTAATGGCATTGCACTAAGTATTTAATATTTTAACAGAGTGGACAAAGGTCTGAGGAAATAAAAGGTATACATTCCAGTTTCTTAACTAAGTTTCATTTGCATTCTGGAATCACTGAGCATGCCAAGGTGTTCTTACAGATCTGTTTCAAAATTTGTTCAGATCACAAGGATATATTATTATTATTACTATTATTATTAAGAAATGTTTGAAGGTAGGAAAAATACTGTCTTCCTGAATTGCACCCAAGACCTGGCCCAAATTTCTTTCATTTATCCAATTTTATATGGTGTAGCCAGATTGGCTAGTCTGTAAAGCTATCATACAAATATCACACAAAAGCTATCATACAAATCAGTGAAAGTCTATATTTGATCCTGGGAGCTCCCATTGGTCTTACAGACTTAGATTCTTTTTAGTTGCTGGTTGGTTTAGTCTAAAGAAAGTATCAGATCTGTCTCTTCATCAAGAGTAGAACATCAGCATTTTTTGAAAACATAGTCAAGATGCTTGCTACAATTTTATTTTTATTTTCCACAAGGAAAAAATTTCCATTCATACCCAAACCCTTTAAATCTTTTAAGAGGTCCACTCCCCTCCCTCTAAATTTTGTTATCAACTTTGTAATCAAAATTTTCTCTTTAGTGTATGTCTGAATTCTTAATTTCTGATCGCAAATGTTTTTAGCATTTTATTTTGCCAGCCTAAGCTCAGAAGGATACATTCAACTGTTTGGGAGCTATTATCTTGGAACATATCACATTTATTTCCAAAATACCTATTAACTAGGTGAATAGCATTGACTGTTGAGCTCAGGCCCAGATCTTATTTACCTATGTGTGTCCCTTTCTTGATCTTTCCATCTCTGTATTTGTGAGATTTCACTAGCTTTGGCCATATTTGTCAGTGTGCCAGAGTACTTATAATCTTGAATTTAGTTCTGAAGACAGCTAATCCTGTGTATATATAATGCAGTTAGAGTAGCTGATTAAAAGAAAAAGCAACATTAAGCTGTAGCAATCTTTTGTTTGTTTATTGCTTAAATCCCTTTAAAATATTACAGGTATTGTAATTTTGTCATAATTTTTTAATTGAAGGTGTTAAGGCTGTGTGGTTTTAGGTAACATATTAAATGCTTTAATATTTACCTTCTATACAAAAGTATATATTTTTCTGTTACATTAAGGCTCACTTATACTCTGGGAATGAGTACAGAGAGGAAACTTAGTAAAAATAGATTCTGGAACATATCTCTTCCAAGAAAATCTTTCTTGGAATATATTGCAATGTACGGAAGCTAGACATGGTGTGGTATAGCAGTGAGACATGGAGTCTGCACAGTTCTTTTGTTTCAGGATAATATACTGCTACTTCAGAGAAGACATGGATAGTCAACAAAGAAACGTTTAGCAAAATAAGACCTGATGTATTTGGCAAGACAACATTTGTTCTTTTTTTAATAAAGTGATGTTAGTAAGTCTATAGTGATGTAAGAAGAGCAGGTGCATTGCTCTGATATAAAGACCTTACACTGATTTATCTCAAAGATATAATATTTTGCAAACACTGTTTTACATCAAGTCCCAGGTGATGCAAGCCATATTCTCTACCACTTCTCAGCATCTACACTCTATAATCACACCTAAATTATTACATTTTTAGAATTGCTCTGATGTAGATTATACTGCTAAGTAAGGCTTAAGGTAATGATTCTAGTCCTAAGCTACGATACTTATGTTTGATGCTTTTCTCACAAGCACAAACCTGTGCTGGGCAAGTCTGTGGTGTTATGCTTTATGCATTATGTTTATCATTCATTCTGTTCTCATTCTAATTTCATTCATTGTAATCAAGAGTCAGAAAAAAAAAGGGGGGTTTGTGCATTGTTTTAGATTTGAGGATACAAAATCGAATTTTAGAAGACTTACATTTTTAGCTGTTTTTAGTGATGGTGTCATCTCTGTTAATCATACAGTTAGCTACTAGTTTCATCACTTGTGGAGGTAAATCAAGTATATTTTACAAAGATTTTGGTAAGTGATCTCTGAAGCAAGATATTTATTTACTTTAATTCTTGAGGATTTTTTTGTTGTTAGGTTCAGTCAGGATTATTTGTTATTTAACTGCTGTGGAAAATGTAGATTCAGAGAGCCTGCTACATTAAAATAGATCCAAAATGTAGATAAAACTTCACTTTGACAAAATCTTATCTTCCAAATTATATTCCTTTTTTTTTTTTTTAAAGCCAGTAAGTCCAATTTTTGTTTGAATCAGGAACACTAAACCAGAAAGTGTAAAAGTTCAAAATACAGAGACAGTGCAGTACATTGAGTGCAAATACACTGACACTGAGCAATCTCTGTTGCTTAAACTGAGAAAAAGAAAAGTAGAAAATTGGGAACCAGTGAAAATCAAAATATTGCAAAATCTTTCTATTATGAACAATTTAATAATGACATACATATACTGTTTTGAATATAACTCTAAGCCTTGTTCTGCCCTTTCAGCTTTGTTTCTTTCTTTCCCATTTGTTTTCTTTTCATATATTATCTCATATTGTCCTTGTATGACAACACAGTCCTTTCTGTGGCAGCAAGAAATATCACAAGGTATTTTAAGGTCATCTCTCATTGAGCAGTGAATGGGAACATCAAGTAGAGAAAATCCTTTTTAAGCATACATAAAGGAAGGAATCTGAAGGGTTTCAGAGAAACTCTCCATAATACTTGTTTTTGATGGTGAGCTTCAAAATGCCTAAAGTTGAAATATAATTACTATTCAAATAATTAATTTCTTCTTAATAGTGTTCTTGCCCTTTAAATAATGTTTGGTTTTTTTAATGTGATGGGGAAGGAGGAGGGAGGACTTCTAAGTTATTTTAAACTTTGCCAAAATGAACCTGCATTCAGAGTCTTAGAGGAATGGAAATAAGCCCAAATCATTTGGAAACCTTACCCTGTGTTTTTTTGTATTGGAAAACTGGAAATATCAGTCTGGACATGCATTGCTCTCATTATCTAGTATTTTATGCAACTGTTTTCATTTGCCATTATCTTTTTTATGCACTCATAAAAATATGGCTGCCATTGTGAAAAAGTGAAGGTAAGAGACGGGATCAAACTGTAGCTAAGATGTTTTTAAGACTTGCTTTGATTTTTTTTCTTTCTTTCTGAATCGCATACTTTAAATGCTTATCTGAAACTTATGTACAGATTTATAGTTTAGAAAGCATGATGTGTCCTTTAAACATTAAATTGCTGAGTTTGTAGTGCATACTAACAGTAAGAGACTAAATTTATTAGTTTTACCTCTTGGTTTACCTACACATACTGGAGACGAAGTCAAAATTAACAAAAGTAACCTGGGGGATGGAGATTTAATGTATATTAGATAGTTAAAATCTATTCTTTAATCTTTTCTTGTGAATTGTGTGAATTATGACTTTTACCTTTAAACCAAGCTAAAGAGATGGTGTTCTAAGAACTATTGGGTTTTTGGGTTTTTTTACAGCTTTTGAAATGATGGCATAGGAGTGTATATAATCACAGTTATACCATAACAGTGCTTTAACACTACATAATAAAGAGAATCTTGTAAGCATCTGTAGAACTTTATCAGAACTCCTTGACTTAGCATGGAAGGGGTTGTCATGCTTTCAGGTTTTATTGTGTTTCTATACCAAATCAGTATCACTGACTTACACCTATTAAAAAACAAACAAACAAACAAACTACAAACCAGACAACAACAACAAAACAACACAGGCACTTTCAAGCTTGTGGCTTGAATTTAATATTTTCCTGAGAAGTACGTAACAGAAACATGCTATCTGTCACTCAGTCTTCATTAGGTAGAAATAACATTCCCAGGAAACTCTTTAATATCTGATAACATGCCTGTTTAATTAAATAATCTGCTGTCTTACAGGAAATGAAACTGAACCAAGGGCTCTATGGTCCTCCCACCTATTGCCATAGTCAAAGTCATTTTAGTCTAAAATACAGAAGAATCATGTTGGAAATATGAGCAGAAATGAAAAGAAACTTACTATCTAAGATTTTTAATATAATAAAACTCTTGAAATGAAAGAAGTATTTGAAATCTTGCACATTGCTATATTATATATTCAATATCTTTTAAAATGAGAGCTAATGTTATGTTTTTGCCTAGGATTTGTCAGGCTGTATTAGAATATGTCTTTCAGTGTAGTTCGTTGATATGTTAACAACTTTTGTATCCTTTCAGCTGACATGCTATTTAACCCCCCCTTTTTTTTTTTTTTCACTAAAGTGAGTGCTAATGATATTGTGTATTTGGAGAACTGAAATTTAAGTTCTATTTCACTATCAAAAAATTTCTCACTTTGACAAGAGCTTCAGTCACCAGTAAAACCAACTCTTAATGTTGACTGTACACAACAAAATAGTTTAAATTACAGAATAGACATTACAAGTGAATCCTTGAGAAAAGGAAAACAAGCTGATTTTTTTGGTATATAAAGATTAAATTAAGTGGTTAATTAATCTGTTTCCATTGTTTTCCTTCCAGTGGTTTAAATATGACAAATTGCTAGGTTCTAATCAATTTAATGACATATTACTCTGATTAGCATCTTCAAGGTAACAACTGGCTGTGTCTGAAATTCAGCTTTTGTTTCCTTTACTGTTTTGACTGAGTCTCCTTGCTTTTGGTTTTACAAAATGGGAGCTGTGATTGGTACTTTTAAATGCTTTTACAGATTTTGTAATTAAAAAGATTTTTAAGGATTTTGCCTTTTGAGTCAAACAAGGCAAGCAAATTAACTATATAGTTCATACAGTATCAGTGATTAGAGCAATAAGGTATAAAGTGTTTTTTCCAAATAACAAGTGTGTCTCTGTAATTTATTAAAAATCTACATGTAATAATGGGCACTTATATTTGAATTTTCTTTACTGTGGGCAAAGAGTCACAGTATTTTTCTTGTCTGGGTCTATTATGTCTTTAGGATAAGGTCATAACATAGTCTTGGGCATGATTTGCATACTTTTGCCTATTTTATAAAGGATTCCAGTTGCAGGTTATTAAGCACTGTTATTAAACATTGTTGCTGTAAAATACTGTTTTCTTGCTGGACAGACACAATATCTGAGTCATAGAGATAATGTGCTTGCTCCTGGTTATGTAAAAAAAAGAAAGAAGAACTAAGGATAAAGCCAGGTCTCCTATTTTTCAGTCTAAATTATTAATTCTATACAGCCTTTCTACTCTTGAGAAATTTTTCTTAAATACAAACATTCATATTGAAGTACTTATTTTCCAGTATTTGACCAGCACCTTTGTGCAACATTATATCCTGCCAGTATGTAAATCTCTGTTTAACAGAAAATACTTACATGAAAAATTTATTCCTCACGTTAATTCTTGTTTCACAATTGTGACACATAACTATGATTTTGTTGTGGGTTGTTTGTTTTTAGTACATCTGGTAAATTGAGATACCTACCACTAGAGAAAGAAACAAAGTACAAACCCAAGAAAATGCGCTCATTGAGATATATATGTACTTCATGCATATGTACACACTGCATCAATGTATGTTGTACATACTTCAGCTACCTGGACAAAAAGTTTGTCGTTCTGATTTTAATTACAGTTGACGACTTGGCCATAAAACATTACTTTCTTGATTAGTTTGAAGCTCTAGGAACAGTATTTTCTGAAAAGAATGTTGTGTGTTTGAATGTTGTGTGCATGGAAAAACATTTCCATTTGCAAATTCAAATTACCAGACAGTATGCCATTTCTTGCAAGATACTATTTCAAATGGAAAATCCTAATCAAAGCATTTTATTCTAATGCAATGTGCTTAGAATCCATGGAGCACATTTTTATTAAGGAAGAGTTCAAAGGACAGAATTAACTTAGCACAATCTTAAGTATAATGCAAAGATTGTAAAAATTGCCAAAATATTGTTTTATAATTTCAGAATCAGAAACTGAAGAAGTTACTGTTTTAAAAAATATAATAGAAACTTTTTGTCCCTCAGTGGTGATGTATACTGTGAAGAGCAGTAGCACAGAGCAGTTGTAGTTATGCCTTTGAAACATTCTTCAGCACAGTATTTTGGCTCCCATTACCTTGTTAAGGAATGCTGTGACTTTCAAGGAGGTTGAGTTTAGAATGTTTCTCTTATCTCCACCTTGAGGTGGGACAGTGCAAGGAGATGGTATCATGGACAGTCAACCATATAGTTTGCAAATAACAGAAAAGCTGAATTTTGGTTCACTTCCTGGGGAATGCACTGTGGTGGCTTTTAGCTCAAGCAACGATGGTTTCCAGAGACTTTGAGTCGAAGCACTCTCCCGCAAAGTACTTCGCTCCTAGGATCAAAGATCAAAATATTCTATCCTTCCTGATATATTTTTATATACAGTATGTATATAGCATAATATCTCCAGGCTAACTTCTGATATTGTGGAAGATTTCATTGTGAGTGGAATAAAAACTGGAAGCTTCCTAAGATTTCTTTTTTGGCTATTTTAAAAATGACTGTATTTTAAAACCTAATATGTTTACTGTACACTGCAACTGGAGCTCCTATTTTGATCTGGTCTTACAACACTTTAGATTCTGATTTCTAAAATAGCTAGATTAAATAAAAATAATTCTTTTGCAGTCTTGCTGTAATCAACAGATTATGTTTGTTATATGGAAGGAAATTTTGATTTCCAAGGAATTATTTACAATAAAACCAGTATTATTACTACTAAATGATGAAAATTTCCATCCTTACTGTGATTGAGAATCAATGCTATGACTATACAGGTCATTCAGCTGTATGATAATGCATTTTTCATGTGATAACCTGTTATTATCCTGAATGGGAATTAATATAAAATATTTTTAGTTCACAAAGTTAGAATTTCTTATTTCCTTAAACAGTACTCTACAGAATAAGTATGATTTAATTTGAACATTTTATTTGTTGCTACTCATCTTGTATAGTTTTTGAAGTTAGTTTCTCTTTTTATTGATTAGGATTTAAATACTGCAAGTTGATGATGATTTGCTAGCTTGTAATAATCTAACTTACATGAGTAGTACCATTACAGTATTGGACAGATCCAGGAACCACTCATGCTGCATCTGGGCTTGGAAGAAATGTTGGTAATCATAGTGTCAGTTCACTGATAAAGGTACCAGCTGTAATAAGGGTATTTTTACAGAGCTGTATAAGACGTGTGTGGTCATCAGAAGCTGTATAGCTTCTTCCTCCATCTGAATCACCAATATGACCGCACAATTTTATGTCTCCAGGTCAAGACAAAGCAGTGTCAGGTCTCTTGTACCTTAAACTTTGTTGCGTATGTTCTGTTCTCTTTTGATGTAGTGCATGTGTAGATTGGCTGCAAGTTGCACATCTGACATTATTCTTTTTCCTGAGCCTTGCTCTTAATCTGGGGCCTGTAAGAGACAACTCTGTTTTCTTGAATTAAGTAAATTGTTTTAAAGACTTTGTTGGCGCTGTCTCAGCAGAGCAAACAAGAACCAACAGAAACGGTGTATTCCAGAAGTTGTTCTAATATTGTTGTCTTTCAGCCCAAATATACCAGTTTGCTAGTATATAAAATATACATCAAGACAGCAGCAGGACAGACATTTACAAGATACAATAGAAGTTCTTATTCAATGGGAAAAAATCTCAATACTTGATAAGGTTAGTCCTTTGGGAGAAATGAACTTTGAGAATCAAATGTCTATAGGAGAAGCACAGTTGTGTGTTGCACTGTGACATTATACTATGTGTAAAGAATAGGGCTGGAAAAGATGCTGTCAAAAAGCTTGATGTAGTTAGAGAAACCTAGCATGATTAATTTCAGAGATTACTTTGAAACTGAAAGTTGTCTGACTAGTATTTTATTTTCATTCTTAATTCTGTAGATTGTCATATAGAAAAAAAAATCTGGTCCTTATGTTGACTAAAAGACCTTTTGAAATAATACTGGCAGCAAAAATGTAACTTTGCAGCAAAGTGAAATTATACTAGATAAAAGGGAAAAAATTATAGAATCCATAGAAAAGGATACAACTTTTGGGTAAGAGGCCTAAAACAGTTTCTAAAAAGAAAAAAACAACTTTTCATTTTGGTTATTTTCTTGTTTTCTGAAAAAAGTTTAGAACCATATTTTCATAGTACAAACCATTATTTTAGAGCTAGGGCTTAAACCTTTACTTTTAAGCTCAGGAGCTTTAATTTGCTGTCATTGTGTTTTGTCTTATGCAACATAAAAAAACTCAAGGGAAGAGAAATTTAGCCAGTTAAGATTGCTACAGGATATAAAAATATTACGTAAAAAGTATGAATTTTCAACACTGAGCGTACGTTCTGAGAGACTAGTTTTCTGTAGAGAGTTCTCGAGAGGCATGAGCAGATCAATGCACCTTTTAACCTATGTCTCATAACAGTTATACCCTTCAGGGGTGTATCCAGTGAAGCACATTTACTATTTGCTTGGTACCTCTCCATTCCTGACACTGTTGAGAATTCATTCCTAACCTAGGAGATGATGCCCCAGCTATTAAAAGCATTTTCTATGTTTCTGTTTGTCAATATACTTTATAAAGTGTGCTACAAGAGGCATTTATCATAAATATAATATCAAACATTTTATCAGCTTTGCAAACTTCAGTTCGTTCCTAGCATTTTGTTGAGACTAAACAGACATGCAACTATGATGTAAATAGGTACAAGAATTAGGTGTGTAGGATATGCAATGTGTTCTCCTATTTACAGTGGCATTTTTGTGGAATTCTGACAGAGTCATTTTGCCACTTCTTTGCTAATTGTTAATTGAATGTCTCTACCAGTAGAAATTATGTAGTGTTGGGAGAATGGGATAAGCAATTCTATAATAAACATAACTCATTTGCAGCTCTTATCAACCTCATAATAAGATTTACAATGTCTGTGTGTAACAAATAACATTTTATAATGTTTATTATACTGCTTGTACTGGATATTCATTTCTCCATGTAACCTCCATTCTGAGACTAATACCCTCTTACCTTTTTACTCAGTGAAAAGAGCAGTGTAAATTTGGTTTTGTTGTGATCAGTATCTGGGAATTAGATTGATCAGAAATAAAAAGTCAAGTGTCAGTTGAAAATGGCTTATACTGCACTGCACTGCACAAAAGAAAAACAAAGCTCTGGTGTTGCTATTCAGTTTGTTAAATTGGGAAAAGAAATTCAATTTATGTTTATATCCCTTGTCCATGAGAAGCAATGGCTAACTTAAATGTTTAATATCAGTCTCCTCTTAATATTCTTTTCTGTTTTAAAGTATAGGAGATTTTTTTCCTCAAATCTATGTATTAAATGCTTTTCTCTGAAAAATTTACTAGAATTGTTATACTGTAGATTTTTGCACAAGGCCACATGGAGGCAATAATAAGTTACTACATTTAGATATTATAATTTTCAAAATAGGGTTTTAGATATTAAGTGAAATGTTGCCAGTCACTGAAAGTTAAAATGTTTACTAGCTGAGTTGGTAAGTCTCATTTGTATGTCATAAGTTACCATGGGACAGTACAACAACAGGATTGTCCTACTGAGGAAGAAACTGAAAGCCTAACTACAGCTGAGAAAATTAGGAATAAGAGTTACTATTATGGCTTTCTTCATAATTGCCAGCTTACAGTTTCTTGCATCTTCCTCTAAAGCACGTGTGGGGAGATGGGGTGTTATATAACTGCTAGTTGCATTATATTGTGGTTTCCAATACCTGTCTAATTATAAAGAAGGAACTTCTGTAAATTTGGGGAAGTTCTCTGTTTTGCGATGAGACACACTGACCTCAACTGCAATTAAAATCAGAAAGACAACTGAGCCTTGCTCTTAATCTCTGTGTGTGTGTGCTTAGTTGAAGTAGACCTTTTCTTAGAAGCTGTTTGGGTCTTAGTGATACATAGGGCCACCTAGTAGAATTAAAAGCTTTCTTAACAGCATTTATCAAGGGCTGAATCCCACAGAGCTATAACTTTTTTGTGTGCTTTACTCTTCTGACAGTTTATTAAAATGCCCAAGCTGCTAAAAGATCCCTTTTTTCCGAGATGGGTAGGGAAACTTAATTTCAGGACCAGTATCTTTCAGCTTCCTATGTTATCTGCTGTCCTTTGCTGCGAACGTTGCAAATGGATTGTTTAGGTCTAATCTTCAAACAGGCCAATTAGGAAATACACTTCTAAGCTCCAAAGAATTACTCATCTCAAGTAACAAGTGTCCTCGGCTAGAAAAGCTTTCTGTTTTGCAGCTGACAGCCTCCTTCAGTTTGCCCAGTTACTTCAATTCAAATGAGTTGTACTAGCTGCTTCAAAAAACTTGATACCTTAGTCTTTGACCCTTCCTTATCTGTTAGGTCCAAGATAGTTCTGTGTATTTTTGCATTAAGACATGCAGCTGCCTTTCAGATGTAGCAAAAAGGAAATTTGCTGATATGCATAAATATGGTTGGGATGATAAACATCAAAAAAAGAAAAGCCTAGGATATTAAGACAGAGAACTCACTGAAGAAAGTGGCATTCAATTTCCTGTTTTGTCATTTATATATGCCATACCATAATTTTTATGTAGCTGCTATGCCCATAAACATATCAACATAATTTTCTAAAACAAGAAAAGACAAATTATCTTTTCAAGCTTGCACTTGGTGAATGAAAACAAATTAAGTTTCAGTTTCTTTCTGTGTACTCCTGGAAGATTTTATTCATCATCAGAAAGGAAATGTTTCTCCATTCAGGAGAGAATTGTAACAATTATATATTGTATGCAGTGACAAAACAGAATGTTCAACTGTATTTTCAGTTTAAAATGTCAACTATTCTGAAGACCTCACTTTGAGAACTATATTTCTTTCTTTTTTTTTTTTTTCTTTCCTGGGTATTTAATAGGGTTTCTATGGGAGAAAAACCCATTGGTCAGTTAGCTTGGGTAGATCTGTGCTACAGACAGAGGTGTGATTACAGCTCACACACACAAATCCAAAATAATCATGAGTTAGTGGGTCAGACTGCAGTTGCCCATTCAACGGAGCCGTTTAATGTCACTGCAGACAAAAGACTAAATTCTTGCTTCTATTTCTCTCACTCCCATCTGTGCTACTTGCTCCTTCCCTTGTTTCATGTCTGATCCTTGTTGGAGCCCTCTGTAACCATATTTTACTCACTGTTAGCCACATAGGACTATCTGTGTTTTTTGCCAGTATACTCTGTTCTCACTGTAACGAATTAAATTGACCCTTGTGGAGGTCCAGGTCCAACATTTTTGCCCAGACAAAGTAAGCAAGAGCAATGCACAACCAGAGGCGGGGAACAGAGAGACCTCCATGCCTTTTAGCAAATGCAATCTGGAAATGCAATCTATGGTGTGATCTGACCACATCTGGTGGAACTGGACCACTTTAGTGCTAGCACCATTTGAGCTGGGGTTGCACTAGCTTCTGTGGGACATGAAGTAGGAGTAATTACACAGTCATTAATACCCAAACTAGCTTATTTAAAGCTAACTCCTTTAAGTAAAAGACTTAGTTCTTTAACACTGTAGTATAAATGTACTATTAGACTGTTAGGGTAAAAGTTTGCTGGCTTCTCAGCCTCTTGTAAAATTTGAAGTGTTCATTCACTAATGTTCTAGGTTAGATTTTCTAAAAAAAAAAATAAAAAAAAATCTGTTTTCAAGATTTATTTATAATAGGAACATTTTTGCCTGCATTCCGGCACTAGTTGGCAATGTTACTGCTGCATGAGTAATCAACACCTATGTACATGATAACAGTTGCGTCTCATAGTATAATCAAGTAATTATTGAAACAATGGCATTTAAGGCCTTAGAAGCATTGATAATCTTCACAAAATGCTTAGTGGAAGTAATTCAGCAAGGAAATGGTATCTGTGCCTACTTATAATTGAGTGATTCACAGGTCAACAACAGGTTGCTGAATGGAAAGGCAAAAACTTAACATATGCTTGTTCACATCCCCTGGTCTGGACCTTTATGTGGTGTATGGAAGATCATATTTACCCTGTCACAGATGATAGAATTCTGTACAGACTCTGATTAAATCTATTTTAAAAAGAGTGACTACACCTACTCAAAGAGAAGCTTGACATCATTGTGACTGATGCTCTTCAAGATAGTGCCAAACCCAAGTATAAGATATGGACTTCCTTTGAAGTGCTGTCATTTATCTTGACTGATATTTTTTCATCTAGAGGACATTCTGCTTCTCATATGCCGTCAAATTCACATTCATGCAAACTTGTAGAAGAAAAAGCAGTTACTTATCAGACTATTTTAGAGACAATGTCAATATGGTTTCTAACTATTTACTAACTGGATTTACAGCATCTTCAGCTAGCACTTTTGAAACAATGAAAATATCCTTTTTAAACCTTTGCAGGGACAGAAATTGTGAGTGAGATCAGACTTACATGAAGCAAATGTGTGCTGACACAAAAATTGTAATCTTTTAAAAAAAAGTTGAAAAAGGTACAGAACCCAAAATGACCAGTAACTGCTGTTGCAAGTTACTAGTCTTCTCTCCTATACAGTAAACCCAGTAGACCAGTGTCAAAGGGCTCTCTTTTAGCACAATGTGTTCTATTTGGCCTTTTGTTCTATTATTCCAGCCAATGACTTATTTGTGTATTTCAGTCACTAACTGCAACTGAGTAGATGATTGCAAAAAGCCAATGATCAGGTTGTTTCCCATTCACATCAACATTTTCATTGTGACTTGTGTTTTCTTTGAGTTTCTTGAGTGTCAAAATAATTTCTAAATTTAGTGGATCTCAATGGTCTCCTCAATTATCTTTATTTTTAGGGGTTTTAATCTTATTTTTTTCCTCATAAGAAACTCTGCATAGTTATAGCTGAAAAGAGACTTCTATGCTTGTAGTCAAGCCGTGCCAATCTAAGGATAGTATAAAAGAAGAGTTGGAGTCTTTATATTTTGATAGATATTTCAGTAAATAGTAGCCAAAAGAAAAGCATTGCAACATACTCCAAATCAAGTGTTTCTTTTCAAATACCAGCTGTATATGTGTTAACAAGTTCTCTTTGGGATATGTATCTTCGATAATAAGCAAGATGAAGTTTGAAACTCCTTTCCCTGATACTGAAATTCAAATTATGTTTTAGTTACTGTTTTAGTTACATGTTTTAGTTACAGTTACAGGACAATGTTCCTTAGCTTACATAAGAGGAGGGCATAGGCAGTAACAATGCTGGTTTTTTCCTGCTATATTCTCTCAGTTTTTCATCCTTAACTTGAGCACGTTAAATGGAAAAAAAAAGTGATATTGACACTTTAGCCTTCCGGTTTGTTTAATTACTGGCATCTTTATTAAGATTGCTATGATGACGTTGACAGATATAATTTTACACAGGACATAAAGAATTTTACAAAATGGGAGTGGCTCGCAATTATTAGGGGCTTTTTTTGTATTGTTTAAATCATTGATTTGAGGATAGATTCAACCAATGACTGTATGACTTGTTTTTAATCTTCATAGCAACCTTCTGGTTACTGCAGATTTATGGATGCAGTTTTTATAAGTAGATATTTAATTTGTAATCAGGAAATGACAGCATCCTGAAACTCCAAACTGTTTTCAAAACAGCCAACCAAGATATTCATTAAAAATCATTGAAAAAAATTAAACTTTGGCAACTGCATTCTTGGTATCTGGTGTGTCCCATTTTAATCTTCATGGCAGAAGCCATGCCCTTCAGATAAACTTTTGCTTTACTGGATCAATTTTCCATGTTTTCGTTCAGGTTTTTTTTCATTGTACCATTCTTGATATCTGTAGTTCTTGTTTTCAGACGAGAAGGTTGTTCTTTCTGTTAAAATTATTAATTTATTGTGAAATATATCTTAAAATAAAATTTTAAGAAATCATTAAATAGAGGCATAAAGAGAACTTTAGCCCATAGTGGTTTTCTCTGTCAGTAGAATCATGGTTTAGTAAAGGCTTCAAATAAGAAAAGCTATGGTTATGTCATCCTACAGCAGATGAAGCAGATTAAAAGTCCATAGTGCAAGGACACTCTCACATAGGAGATTTAATACTTCCTGCTGAGGAAAAGTGGCTGCTTAGGATCAAGACAAGTTGGTTGATTAATGAGGCTGCCAAAAACTGAAATACAGGTGGTCTAACTTTATATGCTTTTACCTCACCCTAGGGAAGAGTTGAGCAAATAATGTTTTGCAAATAGAGGGTTGTCTATAGCTCTGCAGTTGTGTCTCACCAATGTCTCAGTGTTTCTGTGGGTTAATAGCTATATGCTGCTGTCCCAGCTGTGTTGATTTTGATGTATCATCTCACTAGATTCTAGAGCCTCGATTGTCTTGACCCTTGTGGGGTCAAGACCCTTGATTGTCTTCTGGCTGGAATTCAGCTTACTTGTTTGGACACTACTTTAGAGAACAAACAATACCTGGGACACCACCTCTGAATTTATAATAGTGGCAGCTGTTTAGAGAAGACATTCATAGCTCTAGATGACAGATCTCCATAAAGATTTGCATTGCCATATGGACAGTTCCTTTTCCAGATACAAAGATGTGTTTGGCACTCTTCATAAAGATTAGCTGGTACACATCACTAATGGCTCAAGAGCTACAGTAAGGTCTCTAGATATGATCCACTGCTCCTAGGAGAGCCTCTCTTTGAATAATATGCCACACATACTTGTTCTGCCCCTCTACTGTAAATTCATCTAGCCCTTTCTCCTCTTCCTCGTTCTTCCCACCCTGTTTCTCTTCTTATAGACATCCTTCTCATTAGACCTTGCTTTTGCTTGAACCTTGTTTTGTTTTCCTCTCGATTCATGTGTCATGAAGTATGCAGTTTGACGTAAAAGGAGGAAGAATTTTGGAGTAACAGAGGCCAAGAACACATTTCAGATTTAAGAAAATTGAATGCCTGTATTGAAAAAATTCAAATTCTGAATGCTGACTGTCAGATATAGTCTGCTTGCTCCAGAAGTGAGGTTGTTCTGTGGTTCTTAATATAGAGCATTAGTCTCCAAACTTTTTTGATCACATACCCCGTCAGTAAAAAACTTTTGAGCACACACCCCTAATATATGCATATTTATTTATTGATCATAAACACACATATAATAAATATACATAGATATTGATAATAAATAAATATACACACCTTTGGGATTGCAACCCCACTGAGCTAGAAGGCCATTATTCTGTGCCTTGATCACATTTTCATAATGGAGCCATCTTTGATTCAGAATAAGACAACATTTTTATTTTACCACTTCAAGATTAGCCTTCTGATATGTCCATGTCACTAAATGTTTCTTACTGAAACTTACTGGGACTTACTAAAGCATCTAGGAAGCGATGCGTCCTTTGGGAAGTTGTTCTTCAGTCATTATTTAACTAGAAACCCTAGGGACCCTCAGGAGCTGTTTGGAATCCTCTACAGCATCTTTGCTGGTACAGAAGAGTCATTCAAAGGAAAACAACGGATTGATTACTTATAGCTGTTCTTCAAGATATGTTAATTATGTATATATTCACAACCCTCCTTCTTAATCCTCCTACAGGAGCTTTCAATTGAGAATCAATATGGTTCAAAATAAATATGGTAGACAGAGTTTAACATCTCTCTCCCAGCTACTAAGTTAGGCAATTGCTAAGACATAGTGAAATTTTGTGCTGTTCTCACCTTTTGCATTCATAAGAATATCTTTTGTGTGGATTTCAGTGCACTTTAAGCCTCACATCAGCTCTGTGAACATAGGGAAATATTTTCTTTAGCCATTTTAAAATGAAGCACAGAAAATTTCCCAGGAAGATACTAACATGAGTGGCAGAGCCAGGAATAGAACTAAAAAGTCTTATGTAAGCATTAGAAAAAAAAAATTCTCATTCTTTTGATAAAGGCTTCTTTTAAAAATGCGTAAGCAGCACATTGGAACCTATAATTTTTTGTTTGGTAATGTTGTAGTATAGTTTTCTGAATGTATTTAATCTCATATTCAGACAAACTATTCCAACGCAAGTATATTTGGACTGTAGAAGGGGTTATAGCAACTCGGCATAGTATCTTGGATACTTAAACTGTGTATGTGAAATATACATGTATTCACTCTTGTACTTTTGAATTCAGTGTAAGACAGACACTGTAATAGTTCAGGTAATGGTAGGTAAAGAGGGGTTATAGAACTGATGAGGAGAATTTAGGACAGCTTCTTGGGACAAATGAAAAGTTGGAAGAGGTTTTCTAAATGAAGCATGGGAGGTACTCAAAAGTGAACTATCTGCATCAAATACGAATCAAAGTGAAAAGGAAATAATAAAGAGAAATAATGGTGTGAAACATAAGGAAGAATTACTGAAGGAAGTAAATTAGAAGCAAGATTTATATGTGTAGAGAAGTCTTTGACAGTCCAGACATCATGTTTAAAACAAAAGGAAGCATTTTTTTTACACAGTACATGCTTCAATTATAGAAACTCATTGTTGCAAAATGTTCTGGCATCCAAAGCAACAAATAGGTTCAATGAAGAAATAGTCAAGTTCACGGAGGTCAGATAGATCGTGGACAGTCCAGATGCAGTCCTTTTTCTTAGGAATTCTCTCAGCTGCTCATTGCTGGAAGCCGCCATCAGAGTAAATGACATTACCGTTTTTTATCCTCCTGTCTTAATATCCACTCGTGCTTACTGTCTGAACTGGGATGTAGGCTGCTTGATTTTAGGCCTGAATCAGTAAGCTACCACTAATTCCTAAAAGTCTTGTAAAAGTCATGAGCATGAGTATGACTTGAATAGAAAATTATCTGAGAATCTTAAGTTGCACTTCTCTGTTGTCCCTCACACCCCCCAAATGATTACATTTCCCTTCTACATGTTATCCTTTTCTTTTCCCAAAAGTGATTAGCTTCTTTGCAAATAAGGAAATATAGACCAGGCCAGCACTGGAGATGTGAACATTTAAAAGTTGTGCTAAAAAATATCAAACTTGTGTAAGCCCCAGGGACTAGAAAGAAAACACAGTATGTTCTGTTTCTTGCATAGCAATAAGTCTTTTAGGGAATCTGAACAGTGAACTGTTTCCTTCTCTCTTAGCTTCAGATGCCTTTTTTCTATTCTCTGGTATGATTGTGGGTGCTGCTTCAGGTTAATGCAAACAAACGCACCTCTGTAGGTTTAAGAATCTGCTTTGAAATTCCACAGCAAAAATAAAAGTGTATGCCTAAAAGGTATCAAAAGAATTAATTCATTAAAAGAAGTCAAAGTTTTGTGTAAAGTGTATTCTTTTGAAATATTGACTAGGTTACTTACTAAAGACTACAGTAGCTATAAATTGCTGGAATTTATAAAGGCAAAGAATATGGCAAAAGGGAATCCCTTTTCTTAAATGGTATTCCTTTGAGTTTGGAGGTCTCTTTACATGTGGATGAGAAAACTATTGATTTAGATACAGATAAACAGCTGTTTCATTCTTGGTGGTGATGAGCACTGCATTGATTGCAGTGGTAGTAACTGAATTAGAATGTTTAAAGATAGTGGAATATGCTCAATGTTAATTGTTAATTCAATTGTTAATTAACAGTTTGCTAATGGACTAGAAAGCTCTAATTGGTATTAAAAATCACTTGAGACTTTTTATGTTTAGCAGACACTACAAAGAAAAAGAAAATGCAGTGACCATTGAGTTTGGCCATGAAAACTATTAAATGAAAACTATTAACCATCTGAATACAGTTCAAAAAACCCCCAACTTTTGAGATGTCTACCTGCTTTATCTTCATTTGCTAAACCTTTGAATGTGGTGGGGATGAAACTAGCAGGATAGAAATATTCTATATCTTAGAGTTACTGTATGCTGTATTCAAGTCAAACAGTATCACCTTTGACTTCAGAGATTTATTTATTTTTTAAAATCTTGCTTGGGATTACATAAACACATTCTGAAATGCTCATAATTTATGGGCCTTGTTCTACACTAGCAAAACTTAAGGTTCTAAGAAATAGCTATTTCTCTAGAGCTCTTTTAAGATAATAACATGTTTATGTAGAAATTTCCTTAATGGCTTACATGCATGGCAAGTACTGTTTCAATTAGAGTAGTTTGAAGCGAGTCCCAGTACTGTTTTACATCTCAGTTGTTTTAGTGCCAGAGCGATTTGTGGTGTCTGGCCTGACTGTACAAAGGTCCAGCCTCACTGAAACATCTTTTGGTATCGAGGGTTTCTGGACCCTGACTGTTGTCACGGTACTGTGAGGCCATTCACCAAAATCATACTAACACAGGTACAGGGCGAAATTGCAGTTGTTCTGTCTCTACTAGCCATGAATATATCTATTCTGAAACATTTTGCTTAAACTGGTTCAGTTAGAAACAGCTTAATTCACCCCCAAAAATAGGGCCTTCATGTCAGATTCATTGTGTGAAGAGAAAAACTTATAAGTGGTGTAATATGTGATTAAACTTTGCTGTGTAGGCATGTGCAAGATAAGTAATTTCTAGCTGAGAGAAACTGGTTTATTCAGCTGCTTGAAAATTCCTCAAACTTGATGGAAACCTGCTTGGCTGCCTTGTGCATCTACAGGAATGCTGCAGTATCTGTTCAGCAGCTTTGTGCAAAACATATCCAAATGATGATTGAAAGCCATGGGATGTGTATTTGAAGTGAGAATGATAGGAAAGACTTGAAATAAATATACTGCAATTTTTGATCAAAGAAAATTTAAAGATAATATTATCAGGGTGTCTAATTAAGTGATTTCTCGAGTTTGCCATATGCTTGTGTAACATAAAACCTAAATTTCTAGGGTTGCAAACTTTGGGAAATCAAAAATAGTTTTACTAATGTATAAGTGAAAGCCCTGACTTGTGTTTAGGAGAAGAACTGTTCTTAGCTTGATGATGCAAAAAATATATTGACACTTCTCTCTACACTGCCATTCTTTTCTGGTAATAACCTGGATTTCTTGTTTTAATGCCACATAGTAGCAGTATTTTGTGTGCTATATGAGTTGCTATATAGTTTCCTGTGTCATCTGCAGCTGCTTCAGAGAGTCTTGAGTCAGATCTGCCAGCAGCTTGCAGATATCTTGGATAGTTTGCAGCATATTAGCTCGGTATGCAGAACTGAATTGAAGTGCAGATGTCAACTTCAGAGTAATCTGAATCACATTTTAGGGTTTTTGACTATATGACTAGATATCTGTGACTATAAGAACTGATTTTGTGTACAGTTCTGTATTTGTGTGTTCCCCTTTGCTAGAACAAGTTGTGAATTAGCAGGTACCAAATTTAAATTCTTAGTGGTGAACAGAAAAATCTGGTATTAATCCAATTTGTTGACTTTTCTCTGGCACTTCAATCTTCACAGAGAATGTGAAGCAGAATGTGGTCTATCTCTATCTTCAGATTCTTAAAATGCAAGGTCATGCAGTGTTTAAAATCCATTTCCTACTTAATAACGAATGAAGGCTGTTCAGTGTTCTTTCTGAAATAAATCTGTGATTTTTAATTCAAATTCTTGGGAGGTTGCTTGCTCCAGGTAATATAAAGTCAATGCCCTGTTTCTAGCTTTTTTTACTCCCAGAACAGAGGTAGAGTTGAATGGCTTTTTAACAATCTAGAGTTACTTATGAGCACATTAATGGATTAGCTAGGATAAATAAGATAATACAGTTGTATTTTACTCATTCCAATCAATAAATATCTGCTCCTAAGTCTATTTTCTGATACTTTTCACCAGCAGTGTTAATTACAACTGGGGGGGTGGGGGGGTGTGAGTGTGAAAAAAGTCTGTCTGAATAACTGCATACCTTTTTCCTCACTTATCTGAGAGTTATGATGGAATATAAAATCTTAATCTCCAGGTTAATATTTTCACTATTTTGCAACATACGATGTTGTCTCAGTGTCAGGCAAACTGCAAAAGATACTGATTCTTATGGAATGTTTTAAGTCATAACCTATATATTTCCTGAAAGTTTGATCAGATAAATCTAAGCCACTGTGGTACAACTGCAAGGACTCTCAGCTGGTGTTCACTGACACATAGCTAAATGAGATATGAACCTTAGATGATTTGGAATTTAATTACTGTAAATAAATTATTTTTGTAAAACTACACAAAAGTATGATCCCTAATTTTGCAGACAATATCCTGAACTTGCTGTTGATTTTGAGTTGTATTAAACAACTGAAATGTATTTGATTTTTTGAATAGTTTTAACTTATAGATTCTTATAGGATTGCGAGCTTCATATTGAGCTAAAAAGAAAAAAAAGGAAATATGTTGATGAATATCTTTATTTCTAAAAGTAATTTCCCTTGTTGTCTTTTTCCACGTATTATTCATCTTCTGGGAAGAACCATCAATGCCTGAAGGTGCCTTTGTAATGTTTTTTCATTAATGCTGTTTCTTCTAGACAATCTATAAATTGATGTGTTCTGCGCCCCATGAGAATAGTGATATATTGCTTTAAAAAAACCAAGAACCCTGTGGTTATATTAGGCCTTGAAAGATGATCATAGAAGAATTGTTCACAAATGTAGAAACTCATGCCACTATGAAACTTCCTTTAGGAAAGAAAGTTTAAGAAATTAGTGAAACTCAGAGGCTGCTCACAGAATGAATGAAAGGAGCCTCCACTAGAGCTAGTGACCGTCTTTGCTATATTAGAGACACAATGCATTCTCTATCTTAAATTTATTGTAACATTATTTTCTGGCACTGAATGTATAAAACTTGCTTGCACAAGAACTTAAATATGGGAAGTGTTTTACAAATTATAAAACAAATCAACAGAACTTTTCAGATCAAGTAAGCAAAGATATTCTGTTACAAATAGCAATGTTTAAAAGAATGATACAATATGCTGTATTTTTCTGGGACTTCTTGTATAGCTGTGTAATATGTGTTGCTTTAATATTTATTTTTTTGCTTTAGCTTTGGAGAAAACATGCTATTATTTTAGATGAAGTGCTAAATGGAATCATCACTTTAAATGCAGAACTTGGTTCTTAAATACATGGTCATAAAGGGCAACTCTGTAAAGTAGGTATATATTGTCAGTTAAATAACACCACTTCAACACGTACCTGCCCTTCTAGGGACAGAGTTTTATGAAGCATCCTGCAGGACAGCCAATTTAGGCAGTGGTACAATAAAGTAAATGGATTCTAGATATTCCTAATTTCAGATACAGAACTTTCAAATCTAGAGACTGTTAGCAGAAATTAGCTCAACTTACCTTACATTTACCAGAGGGCTTTGAAAAGAACCTTGTAATAACATCCTTTTCACTTAGAACAATCATGTCTGTACAACAGAATCTCAAATATTGCATTAGAATGAAAATACAGCAATTTGAAGTAAAAGAATCTTTTTTTGGTCAGATGGAACATGGGGAAGAATCTTTCATTCCCATTCCTTTCTCATAGACTTATTCCTCCCTCCTCATTTTTTTTAAAAGCTAGTATTACAATACAAATTTTTACCAACTCAGTTACAATACTGGAATATACCCAAAGAAAACATACAGGGCAGCCACTTTCCAAACCCAAATTCTTGCACTAACTAATGTTGATGGCAGCACATTTAGCTACAGTAATTTATATGGCTGTTGAGTCACTGTACTGGAAAGCATACCAAAGAATAATCCAGAAAAACATGAATGTGCCAAAAGAAAGTGAAGAAACAGTCATTTCATTAATTTTAAGAAGGGATTTGAAAAAACTGCATAGAAGCTAGGAAGAAAGAACAGCAAGTCAATCTCTCTGCTTGTGAAAGAAATAACTAAAATTTTGTACGTGTTATCTACATCACTTTTAAAGGACTGGTGCCTGAAAATGAGTCTCAAATAATCTGCATGCAGTCAGAAATGGATAATGAACTATGAGAAAAGAGGTAACAGGTTAGGGTTCTCACAAGGAGGCTTCATAACGAGAGAAAGGAGAAAAAAAAAGTAAAAGATTAGAGAAATAAAGGAAAGAAGGCAAATTCATGTTGGTAGAATATTTTAAGTAGTTTCTATTGTAAAGCATTGAAGCTAACGTTTAATAACCGAACTATGCATTTATCAGTAATCTTTTTCTTAAGGAAGTATACAGAGGTACTTTCAGTTAGCTGTTCTGTACTTGGATGCTGAGGGAATTAACAGTCAGAATTCAGTCCTATGAGGTTGTCAAGGCAATTTCATAATCTCATAACTCTCCTAATTGCTAGCACGCTGGGGCATATCTTGATTCAGAGGTGGTCTCTGGCTTAGTTAAAGCAGTGCTCTTCTCATACAAAACTCATGAGTGAACTTCTGATAGTTAAAACAGTAATAAGCCTGCAGCATGTTTTTTGTTTTTCCTGCTCTCCATGAGGTTATAACTTTAAGGTTTCCCAGAATTCTAAATATGATGCAATTGATCAAAACCATAATTTTAATCATAAAAATATGTGAATGAAATAAAATAGAAAAGCAACTCATGACATATCCCACAGAACTCAAACAGAAATTAATTTCTAACATGAAATGTTACATATGTGCATGTATGTGCCAATGTATATAATTGTCATGCAAGTGAATATAAGATATTAGGATTTTACGGTGTAAAGACTATAAAAAAACTTTTCTAATATGTTTGTTACAGTGAACTGGCTATTTCCATTATCAAAATTGTTCCATTTTAGTGAGAGAAGGTAATTATTGTGATAATAGTCAAAATTGTCTGCACTCGTTTCCCTAGGGGATGTTACTTGGTTGTTAAAAAAGTAACCTAGAGTAACTTTTCATGTATAATTGTATAGCTTCGATGATCTACTTCTATTTTAATCAATTTTCAGAGTGAATCTCTCTTAGTTTTTTTTTCATTCCATTCTAAAAAGACACCAAAAGATTGATTCAAGCAAGGCAAGCTGAATGCTTCCCCCCCCCCCCCCCGCCCCAGTCAAACTGTCTTCTTGTGGCTGTTTTTTTGTCAACTCAACAGCCTATGCTTGGAAACAATCATATCACTGACACATTTCATCGATTAGTTTAATCAGCTGAAAAGGAATGTTGTGAAAGCTGTAAAACAAAAACCTCACTGACTGTTTTACACAGTACTTTTTCTGTCAGGCCACGAGACAGGAGGTTGAATTTACAAGTTCCATTTTTCATTTTACAGAGCTACTAGAGAAGACCCTCAGAAGAGAGGAAGAAATGGGAGCTCTCCAGGTATACTTTCTATTTAATTAACTAGCTGCGATTTTTGTCACCCTTAAAATTACTAAATTGTATTACAACATTATGATTTTCTGAACTCCCTTGTATCTTCAATTCAGCTTTGGAAATATATGCAGCCAAATACAGACTTCATAGCTGGTAATACTGACTGCTGAGTTTCTGCCCACCAATTAAGTCGCATGTTAGAGAAGATTAAAATAGTCTGCATTCTCCTGTGAGTCAATAAATCTAGTCCATCAGTGAAAAGAATGCTGCTTTTAAGCCACACTATATACTGAAGTTGTTCTGTTATGTTATACTTCTGGCTTCATTGAAATTGTATTTGAATAGGGGTGCAAATCTGCATTCAGAACTGCAAAAATGCTTTATATTCTACTTCATTGGTTGGGTTAGATTTTCTGTGCTGCGTTGCCTTCTTCTGTATCTCTGAATAAAACTGAAAGTAAAAGATTTTAAGTAAATTTTGTAAGTCTCTGAATCATTAAATGTCCATAATCACCTTCCTGAGGAAGAAGGGACCAGTGGATATATGCTAGGACTTGATACAATGTAGTAAATCCTGATTGTGTGGCATCTAGCAGTAAAGCTGCGTGTGCTATGCACTTTAAATTTGCGCTTAGAAAGTAAGATTTACCCTAGGCTCAGCTTTGGAATAGTATTTAAGCATTACAGTCAAAGAAAACATACTCATTTGAAATGAAAATGGCTAGGAAACCAAAACCAAGCTGGAATGTCTAAATTGTGAGGCTCGAGAAGTTGTTAGGGAGGGCAGTGTATCTATTCTTCAGAATACAGAAGGAAAAAAAGACATTTTTAACAACAAATTACAGCAAACAGTACCCAACATGAATATAAACTTTAGATACAATATGAAGAGCATATCGATGAAGTAGCATTCTATAAATGTGCTGGAAGCAAGATGTTTATGAGGGAATTAATGAAGATGAGGAAAATTAGGAAGGAAAATGAAAAATGTATTGGATGTTAAGGAAAATGAAATTATGTCTTGACCTGAGTTTTGATGATAGGAGTTTGTTTGAAGATAAGCCTTCTCTTCTCATATAATAAATAGAAGGCATTTTGAGGGCTAGAGGTATCAAAGAGTTAGTGTAGAAACAGTTTGATCCAGTAAGAAGAGAGAAGTTGCAAGACCCAAAAGTTACACAACACACCAATCCAGCTGTTTCCTGTTCAAACAAAAATCTTGGCCTAGCTTTCTGGCAGCTCAAGTTCAACAAGGCTGAGAGCTTGTCTGCGCAAGCAGTTTACACAGGTGCATATCTAGTTACATCAATGTAAAAAGATCTCCTTTCATGTGAAGCAATTCTGCATCTGCTTTCATGTGAAGCTCTATAGTTGACAAATTGTTCTAATGATGTTACTTCTGATTGAATGAGGAGTAATTTTATACTGCAGAAAGTTGCATCGTAATAGTGTCTTGTGTGCATATATGAGCTTGCCTGTATTTCTGATGGTCTGTCAAGTTCCTGATCAAATTGCTTTATGCCCTTCCCTAATTGACAGTTCTGGTTAAGTGTGTGACTTTTACTGCTCTGACTGCTATTTTTGTATTCAAATGCTTGATAGCAGTTTTTTACTCCTTCAGATGCCCATGCTTTCACGAAGTACTCAGCAAAAAATCTATTATTTTTCTAGGTAGTATTATGTCCAGCTTAGTCAATAAGTTTCAAAATGTTCCCAGTCTGGGATCCTATGTTCTTGTAATGTTGTATTCTAAACTGGCAGTGGCTGAATATGTACAACTTTCCTAGCAAAAATCTGTAAAAACCAACTCGTGTCATCATGACTGAATCTCCCCAAACTGTTGCATCTCAATATATAAAGCATAGGAAGTAAGAGGAAAGTGAGAGTTTCTTTAAATATGGCACTTCCCAGAGCTGAAACTGGCACTCTTATCCTTTTGTTAACCAGGTGACATAGAATATTTGTTTCTTCTGAGTCCCAGTTCAACAAAGCATGTGTATAGTTGGTTAATGTATGAATGCTTTCATTGAAGTAGATTGCTAGAAGGTAATTGTCAAATTAAGGAGCACTAGCAATTAAAATACTACTCTCTGCCCCCAAGGTCTACAGTCCTTGAATAGAATTCCCCTGGTATTAGGTCCTACTCAGTCCTTGGTTCAGTAGACAATAGGTCATGTTGATTGTTGTTGGTTTTTTGTCTACAGTTCCTGGGGTCCTGTTTTGATATGTATCTTGTATATACAGAGAATTATAGGTAGTAAGTCAATCCTTGATGCATTTTGTTTGCAGTCTAAACAGACCATATGTGTAAAGCATGTTCAGGAAACAGGTGGACGGAAAGATCGTATGTTTTAGACTATGGACAAGCCATTGAAAGCAGTCAGGTTCTCATGACTGAAGGAGTTACTTCTTGTTACTTGAGCCGTGAATGCTGACCATAGTCTTAGAAAAGCTAGAGACATGAGGAAATCTTCTGTCAGAAATCAGTGTATTGCTGTGGGCAAATGATGACTGGGGATACCATGAGGTTCTTTGCCATGTCTTTGCATCAAGTAACAAGAATATTCCTCAGAGCTAAGGATGTATGTTTTATTATGCTTTTAGTTTGCTCATTTTTTGAGGGGAGACAAAGAGCACCTTTTGTTAAAAATAATTTTAATGAAGCACAATTAGTGCTTTGACACTGCTGTCAGCTGAAAACCACGAAGGACAGAAAGAAAAAAGCAGTTTTGTGAGGATTGTTCCTGGAAATATTGGGCTAGTAGTTTTCATGTGTTCCTCTAGTCAGGGAATGTGTTGGACTGCAACTAGCATGACTAAGACAAAATAATACTTCATTACGTAGACAGTGGGATTCTTTATAGCTACATCTTTCTACATGAACCTAACTCTTGTCTTATATTATGTGTCAAGACGGAAAATATGTAATATAAGTGGTTTTTTGATACTGGGTGCTTTGGGAGCTAGGAGGCTGGCACTTTGGGTGACATCACTGTATTCTTGTTTTTTCGTTTTGAACTTGTTGCATACTTTTGGCTAGAGTTTCTATGTTATACATAAATTTATATTTATATATGAATTTCTATAGTTATATATGAGAGTTTATATATGTTCTAGATAATATCTATGTTCTCATTACACATATGCTTGCTCTCTGTTGTTACATATGCACTCATATGCATCATAATACAATTTTTAGCTTGTGAGGGGTCTAGATCACTTTCTACATTCTCTCTTATAGCTACTCCAAGAATATAACCTTACTTCTTTTCTTACTTCATTGGAAGAAAAAAGGTTCTGATTATAAGGTTTTCACCTTCCTTTTTGTGAAAACTGTTCCATGGTACAAAAGATTGCATTCATGAAATAATATGCTGTGCATGATAATTGCAATATTCAACTGTATGGATGTTCTCTGGAAAAACATTTGCAAGCCATTTTCATTTGCTTTGGAATTAATGACATGCTAATATAAATAATAAAAAAAAAATACAGAATCTTAATTTGAAACTATAAATATATTGATAATGTGTAAATTATCATGGTAAATTTCCTAATACCTTACATGCTGGTCAGAAAATTATCTGATGAGATTGCAAGAGTTTATTCAGTTTTTAGAATTTGGCAGCTAGATCATGCGCCTTATTTACTACATGACTCATTCTGAAAACACTATTTATTCTGCCATTGGAATAATCCTACTGATACACTTGCTCTAGGACCTTTTTTTCAAAGTGGTCCTTTTTAACTGAAGAAATTGATATCTGAATTTCTGTTTGCTATCACCACAAATTTATGAGATCTGTAAACACCATCTTTTTTTATAGTAATGAGTTTGGGGTTTGTTGCAGAATCTTTAAATAAATATGAGTGTTTGTAACAGCCACTGCAATTTTGTGGAGGAACAAGCATCTAAAAATAAATATTTTTGAGTTTTTCACATAATATTTTTTGTTATAATTTTGTTCTAATGTATTGAAATACTCAGTCTGTACCTCAGACCTGCTTCCAATAAAGAATAAAGACGTCAGTATTTAATGCACTACTTTTTCTGAGAAAAAAAATTAGTGAAATTCAGTAAACTTTTGCTTATGCAACATTGTAGTTGGAATCTCCAACTACCATGCATTGTGATAGGCACTGAGCAAACATTTCTTAATAGACAAGTCAAAGTTAAGTATTCTAGAACCTCATATTATCCTAGTTTTACTGATAAGAAACTAAAACATAGGTGAAATAAATCTATAGGAAATCTGAGACATGTTTGAGTTTTTTGATTCCCAGCTCTTAGGGATAAGATCATTCTCCATTTTGTTTTTTTAAAAAAAAGTTTACATTTTTGTCTATTTTTTTAAAACCTGCTACTTTGAAAGAGTCCTGTTACTGAAAGTGATGAGGAGTGCATTTTTTTTCTCTCCATACGTTTGGTTTATTATTTATCATTGGTTTATGCACAGGGAGTTTCGAACCACTGTGTATGCAGTTCCAACATCAGCCAGTTTAGTGGCATCCACTACTGGCAAAATGTTAGCATTTTTTTTAAACAGTTGTATTGTGATAGTGTATTAGATTTCCATCAAACTTGTTTATGTGTGCATTCCTGTTTTTCCTTTAGATATTTTCTTGTACATACTTTCCTGAACAGTCTTGCTTGGTTTTTTGTACATCTTCAAAACCAATTAGTCTTTTCCAGACACTGTTTTATTTATTTTTTTAGCCTCACTTGATGCAGTTATTTTTCCTACCGTATATTTTCTCACTTTCTGCCTATGATTTAGAATTGTAATGAAAGGCGCAACTATTGTAAGTGGCTGATGAAAATTAACATCATTTGCACCCCAGATATCACTCAGTGAATGAGCTTTAAACATTTCACTAGGATTAACTGTGTCTTTTCTTCGAAAGATTATATGAATAAAAGTTAGACCTTTAGTAATCCAGGGGACACTGGTTTTACACAAATATGTAAATACACAATATGTAAATGCTGGTTTTACACAAATATGTACACCTGTTCAGTTAGTAAATATAATCATTATTTTAAAGTTTTTTAAGACACAAAGACCCTTCTAGAGTTATTACTAACTCATTTCCACCTAGTCTTATAAAAAAGAAAAATGCTTTCATATTCTTGCAAATGGCAAGACCTGTTTCTGGCTCCCAAATTCTTCCATTGGTCTAAGAAATTTTTGTTGTACCTGTTGCTTCCAAAATAGTGAAGTCAGTTCAGACTTGTCTAACTGTCTTGGATGCTGAAGCAATAAATCCAGATTATTACAATCATTTTTACCTGTTAGGGAGGGGTAGAACAGGAAAAAGTATAAGGATTCTTAGCCTAATCTACCCAGAAAGGAAAAAAGAAATCCTCTCCCAAACTTTCAAAAAGGTAATATTTGAGCAAGGTAAGAGTTCCTGTAGTGTCTTAATGGTCAGGTACTATAAATGTGAGCTCACCTAAGCACTTGAATGTACGCTTTCTCAGATTACTTAAAATATCATACCTAGTCAGGACATAGTGCCGGAGTACATGATCTTGATTTTACTAGCTTAATATTTTTCTTAAAGATACTTTTAAATGGAAACAGACTGTTAAAATATATAAACTAATTTTATAAATTCTGGGTTCTCTATATTTTGTGCTGGATTAAAACTGACACAAGCTTATTTTATTTGCATTTTATTTTTGTCTGACATTAGACTTTGACTAACGTCATCTTGTTATTAATAAAACATTATTCAGAGCTATTTGTGGATGACATAATAATGATACGGAATTTACTTTTTAGTTTTGTAAGGAAATGCCTAAAAAATAAACCAGATGCTAACGTGACATGAACTCCAAAACATGCTAGATTTACAGTCACAGATGATCAGAAAAAGAAATCAAACTTTGGGATACATAAGAGTAAAATCAACAATATTGAAAATCTAATGTTACTATTTGACAAAAATATATAATGGAGTAAATATTTGTTTCTGTGGAGTTTCTTTTCTTTGGAAGAAATTTCTAAGTGAGATAGTGTGATAGATGCGTCAGAGGTCCAATTAAATGCAGTGGTTCCTATTCAGAGAGATTTTTACAAAATACCGTACGTATGACCAGCAAAAAACCGAAATGAATCCTTTTCATCGTTGTTCAACTTACGTTGCATTCATATTCTTTACTTTCTAATGGCATCTTGTACTTTATTTTTAGGAACGTATTATGGCCTTAGAAGTGGTAAGTTTCTTAAATTCATTTCCAAACCAATCACAATGATATTGCTGAAAATTTTTCTAAATTATGAAAAATATTATTTTTATGTATTTAAAAAAAAGGGTTGCAGTTCTGGGTTTTTAACTGTCATTTTACTTTTAAGAGACGATATGATAATTTTACACTGCACCTTTCTGTGTAGGCTTTTACTACAGTATTTGAGCACTGGTTATATGAAATACAGTGTAATGTTGTAGTTTTTCTGTACAGTTTTATCCTCATCCTATCCCTGGGAAGAGAAATGCTGTAGATTTGAGCCATACAAAGGATGTTATTTTTCTACTGCTAACACTTCTAATGGTCGAGGTCCATGTGATAGATCTTATCATTTCAGTGATTGTTACGTGTGCTTTTTACATGTTTACACCAGCAGTTGCAGACAGAATCAGTTCATCTGCCCACATCAAAACTGCAACTAAAAGCATGAATGAATACCATTTTAATGATTAATTAATATAATTTAATAAGATATTAAGTTGGAAGGACAAAAGCCTTCATGTATGTACATGCCATGAATGCAGCTGGATTATCCAGATGTCCCAAGCTAGTAAGTCTGTCAGGTGGAATAGCTGAGATGGGTCTCAGCTTGCCCTAGCATTTCTGAACCATGCTTCTTTCCTATTATGTAGGAATGTCCCATAAGACATCACACAATAGTATGTATCAGGCCCGTAGTTTCTTTTCATTGGAAATCCAGAAAATTTCATCTAAAGAAACCAGTACTGAGACAATATCAAGGCTGCAAATACAAACTTTTAAAATTTGCTTGTGCAAATTATTATTTTATCCTTCCTGATTGTCTGTGCATCTCTGAAAACAGCTTCCGTTTTCAAAAATGTATTTAAAATATATTCAATATGTTAAAAAAAGCTTGCATTCACACATAAAAGGCCCTTTGTAAATCAGAGCGCAGTGTTGGAACTCCTGCTTTGTGGGAGTAGGGAGCTAACACTCAAATTCAGTCTCCTGGCACTTCACATAGTGCTGTGTGAGTGTAAAGCATTGCCAGGACATTAGTTCTGTTCAGGATCATCTCTTATTCATGGTTTGCTTACATGACAACCAGTCAGGCATGTATCCACTGCCATCGTTTCTCACGAACAATGAGTTAAACTGCCCGCAAATGCCTTGTCCTTTCTGCTCCCAGCGCCGGTTTTCACACAGGCAGAGGGTAATTGCTTGCAAATAGCACAATGTTGTGCAAATTCAATCCATATTTTGTGACAGTGTTTGTTTCTATTTTTTCTGGAGCCTTTCTACTTTTTATACTTTTAATCTCTTGTACTTTAAGAAGGAAGATTTGTAAATTATTGTTCAGATAGAAGAGGAAGAGGATTATTATCATCCGTAAAATAGAATTTTCTTTATAAATGCAAGTTGGGAGCTAACACCTGAATGCAAATTTGTGATGCTAAATGCTAGACCTTGAAATCAATCACTGCTTTCGTTATTGCTGACATTGGAAGATGTGTAATGTTAAGCCCTGAGATTGCAGGCAAGAAAAGTATGGTCATCGCTAAGGCTGTTGAATGCTCCCAAGGCACTCATTTTACTTTTGCCATAAAGTTCCTCTGTGATGTCAGGCCAATCGCTTAAACTAAATTTTTCACAGACTGTTAATTACTTTGTGTTCCTCATTTTCTGACTTTGTGACTTTTGAGGCCTGATTTTCAGAAATGCAAAGTTTTAGTAATAGCTAAAATTGGTGAGAGCTCCGGCTATATATATTGCTAAGTATTGCTCAAAAGTCGGATGTTAGATAGCTGATAGTGAATACTTTAAAAGAATAAGTGGTTTTGACCTTTATATCTCTGTTTCAGTTCTGAGGATGATCGCATTCTCTCTCTCTCCTCCCCCCCTTCACTGATCTTACAAAGAAAATACACAGAGTAATACTTACGCAGTCTGAATGTGTCAGGAAGAGCTATGATAGAAAAGCCCTTGAGCTAAAGAATGAATAAGGCTTGCCGTTTAAGTGATCCTCAAGAATCCTTGCATTTATAGTGTGTATGTCTGCATAGCTGTATATCTATGCAGCATTTATAACAATGAGTACCTAATAGTTATGGTATTCATATATTTGTATAGTTTTCTTATCATCTGTTATTTGAGTGCTCAGAGCGTGACATCAAAAAAGAACAACCAGTCACATATTTTGTGATTTGATTCAGGTTATAGAGAATGGAAATGGAATAGAGACATAAGGTATTAAATTCAAATTCAAACAGAATCCTTAGAGAAAAAAAATGTTTAAGTTGTGTAGAAAAAGCATTTTCTTAGGAGAATTTTGACAGAAAGGTGGCAGTTCATGAGATTCACGAAATACAAGATACAAAAAGAGGCAAGAGAGAGAAAAGCCAGAATGCACACATGCACAAGCTATACAACATGCATAGGAAAGCATCAGCTCTCCAGAGCTGTTTTTAAACTGTGAGACCATGGGATGGCTGGGTTAGGAATCTCATCTGCATTTTCTTCCACAGCATCGTTAATTCTGCCTAATACTAGGAAGAAATTGTTCTGCACAGGAATAGATGAAGTTTAGTGCAGAACTGTCTGAGATTTACCACAAGTCTGAAGCCTCTTGCAGCCACTTTTTAAATTGTTTCTACCCTGAACGTACATTTTTAAGCAACAGAATAGACATGTACATCTAACAGTAAATGCATTTTTTAAATCTTTAGATTAAGATTTTAACCTAAACAAACTGTCTGTTTTACGCAATGACCTGAAAACTGTGTACGTGTACATATTTTGAGAGGTATATTTGGCAGCCCACTCTCCTCCCTTTCTCTACAATATACTCATTTCTGCCTCCTGCACTTGCCAGTAAAATTGTTGTAGTAGTCATGTGATGAACTCGGCAACTTAGGCAAAAAAAAATTGGGAAAGAAATGTGACAGGAACCTAGCAGATTCTTCTCAGAGCTCTGGGTGAATAAACCTTCCAGGCCTATCTTAATCTAACTCAGTGATTTTGTGAGTTGCAGCAAACTAGGGGGGTCCCTTGCATTATCTCTGAGCCCTGTCCGCTCCTTCTCCTCTCAGCAGTCGTCTGAGCTGGAAGCTCCATCTCCTACCTATGACTCATCCTGTCTGCTATCCCCGACAGTTTCTTGGATCTTCTTTTTCCTTAGCCAACTCACTTGGTTCCCAAGGAAAGCGCTGTATTACCATCCTCCTTCAGGACATGACACCTGATCTGGTCACTCCCTTAAGGAACATGAGAACAAATAGTACCCATCACAAGGAGCCTTTGGATTTTTTGTCTCTTTTCCTTCAATCAGATCAGTTCTACAGTATGATTCAGTAGATAGGTACACCGCTTCTTGCTCCAGCAGGGTGCACAGGACAGGAGCAGAAGCTGGAAGGTAAGAAGGAAGAACAGGGTTACTTAGACTCACTAGTGGATATAAAAGGAGCTGAAGAACCAAGGTGTATTCTGGAATAATCCTTCAACTCGTGAGAAGTGCCAGGGGAGTAACAAGTACAGGCAAAACTGAGGTTTTGACTACCTAGAGATTGTTTTGTTTGGTTCTTTTTTTGGTTTAATACTGTTTAATAAAATGAATTTAATTATTACATAGCTATTAACAAGTAATTTTCCTGATTACTTTAGTAATCAATTATGTAGTCTGATGTTTTGCCAGAATGAATACGATTTATCTTTAAATAAGGTGATTTAGTTTATTCTTGAGTGTAGCTTAGTTCTTACATACAGGATTTGGATCTATATTATTTATAGGCAAAGGTGTATGATTTTCTTGGGAAAAAGTCTGTATTGTATTCTCAGCTGTAGCTACAATGGGAAGTGTATCTAATTCTCGTAAAGAGGTCATGGTGCATTTTGTAGGTGCACGCTGCTACCGTACTGTGCTTGTGACTTCAGTGGGTTTCTGTAAACTACCTCATGTTCTTTGTGAGCATGAGCTGCAAGTTAGATTCCTCTGCCTTAGTAGTACTAGTCTGACATAAAAGACTGGGAAATTTAATTTGAAATCAACCCCATCCTGAAGCTATTCCAGTGAACATATGCATTCTATATCCTTTGATCAGTAAGACAGCTTGCTGCTTTCAGTAGAGAACCCAGAAGTGAGGTTACCAATTGCTTAGAATACTTGGATCAGACTTTTCTGGACATGATTCAACTTTTTGCTACAGTGTCATAAATCTAGGTTAACTCCAGTAATGCTGTAAGTATTCTGCAAAATTGTTATTTAATATGAATTTCCTTTTCAGTATGAACATTTATGTATTTTGTTGTAACTCAAATTTTATGTTCATGAAAGTAAGGTTTTGAATACCAGTAAAACAAATTTCTGTCTGCACACACTCAGCAATTGAAAAGCTATTAAATTCTTCTACTGTAGTAACAGGCTCAAATTTGCATCAGTTTTCTGATTTATCACCCATTTTAAAAGCAGAATTGGAAGGGTGGCAATGCCCAATGCATTTCACAGACAGATTATGTGACTGCCTGACACCATCCATTTTAGGGTGCGCTCTCTCTCTTTCTCTGTGTCTCTCAATGTGCCTTCTATCAATAAGTAAATCTTCCTGTTAGCTTTTGAGATTATTTCGTGATTGTTGTACTTTGTGTGTATGAATGTTTAGGAAACCTAGAATCTAAGGGTTAATACTTTCTTCTCCCCTTGGTTTGCTTCTGTAGTGTCTTGCCAAAACTACCATTACATCAAAGGCCTCCTGGTCCTCCCAGAACACAGCCATTCTTTGATCTTATAAAAACGACCGGGAGAGGAGCAGCAGTCTGAGATCCTCTGTCCGCCTGCCTCGCCCTTTCCTTTCTTTTCCTTTCCTTTCATTGGCGAGCCAGTGTGTCACTTCCCTTCGCTGGGAGCAGAGGACCTTCCCAAGGTTCCCCGACTCCTTCTTCTGCTCACTCCCACCAAGTAACTTCTGCCGCCTGATGGTGCTTGCAGTCAGCTGTTTCTTTTCTCCTGATGCTCGCCTTCCTCTTCCCTTCTTCCTTGGTGTTGTCTTCTCCCCCTATGTATCTATTGCTCTTGTTGAATATCCTGCTACTTATGGATCCACTGTCCCCTACGATTTTGTGCTTTACTTGTTCTTTTAGTTCTTTGCTGTAAAATAATTTATTTTGCTGTTAAGAGTATGGGTTTTTTAACAGTTGCCTTTCTCTCCCATTCATACTTATTTCTCACTTTCTGGCTAATTCTGGGATTTAGAGTGGGAACCAAAAATGCTGAAATAAATATATTTATAAGATTCTGCACAACTTTTCTAATTTATGGACTTCATTTAAGGCTGTGTACTTACACAAAGCCCACAAACTAAACTTATGTATGTATATTTCTAACGTCACCTCTCTAATCTGCCGTCCCTCAAAAACTGATATATAGCATTATTTTTAAATTACTCTCTATTAAAAATGTTCTTCATTATTTTGTAAAAATGTATTACTAAATTAACGTAATAAATAAAATAGCATATTGTTACAAAAATATATATACTTGCATTGAGACTTTGAATACTAAATTTGCAGATAAGAGTATTCAAGAACATTTTGTTGTGTATTTGTTAAAGAATATTTAAAATATTGGCCTAAGATTTTATTGCTAAATTGCCTGTAAGAGGCAGGTTACAAAATGTAGGTAACTCTGTAAACTTTATTAAACTGCTCTTTGGTGGTCAGGATGACAGTTTTGTGTTTATTTATTGACAAATAATCATGGTGCACGTCTAACAACTTGGTCTAATAACTTCATAGTTTCTCCAACGGTGATATCAGTAATATAATATATTACAGAATCACAAAATGGTTGAGGTTGGAAGGAACCTCTGGAGGTCATCTGGTCCAACCCCCCTGCTCAAGCAGGGTCACCCAGGGCCAGTTGCCCAGGACTGTGTCCAGACGGCTTTTGAATATTTCCAAGGATGGAGATTCCACAACCTCCCCGGGCAACCTGCGCCAGTGCTCAGTCACCCTCACAGTGAAAAAGTGTTTCCTATGTTCAGATGGAACCTCCTGCGTTTCAGTTTGTGCACTGCCCCTTGTCCTGGCACTGGGCACCACTGAAAAGATCCTGGCTCCCTCTTCTTTACACCCTCCCTTCAAATATTTGTACACATTGATGAGATCTCCCTGAGCCTTCTCTCCTCCATGCTAAACAATCCCAGCTCTCTCAGCCTTTCCTCACGGGAGAGATGCTTCAGTCCCTTAAAGAATGTTAGTTGCCCTTTGCTGGACTGCCCCCAGTATGTGTCTCTTGTACTGGGGAACCCAGAACTGGACCCAGCACTCCAGATGTGTCTCACCAGGACTGACTAGAGGAGAAGGATCTCCTCCCTTGACTTGCTGGCAACACTCCTCCTAATGCAACCCTTACATTCTCTAAGTAGAAACCTCCTTTCAATATTGTGAAGATGTGTTCCACATGTTGCAAATATTGAACATTTTTGCCAGATTCTAATAAACTAAAATCCTCTGTTTTCCATTAGAGAAAGTAAAAATCTTAGGATAAATCTTTATTACAAAATACTGTAATTCTTTAGCTATCTTAAGTTATTTCTCTTAGTTTAAATAGGAGTAGTAATATACAGTGGTCTTCACTTTCATTTTTTTGAACGTAGTATGTATATGTATGTAAATACAATTTTAAAGAGAGATCCTATGTGTTCCATCCACAGGATTCTCTTTAGAAATGTTGGCCTTTCATCTGCGGAATGTGTATCTATGAGTTCTTCCACATAATATAGGATGCTTATAACTTGATAAGTAAGACATAGATACATGTGGTATAGCATGCTTTTTGTTTGTTTTATATATCACAAAACAAGTTAAAATTTGGTTTGACAGCGAACTATTGACTAAAATGTTTCTAATGTCCTGCTAGGTCCTTCATTTTAGGTTTAAATGTTTTATATTTCATCAAATTATAACCTTAGGAACACAGACATGTTACACCTATTGATGCTACCATAGGTATTTTTTTCTCTCATTGTTGTGCATCTTTTGATTAAAATGGGGAAATCCATAAGCCAAATTCCTAATTTTTTTTCCTACTCTGACACTGATTTGCTGTGAACCCTTGGTTAAAACACTTCTCTTTGTATTTCAGTTTTTCTCAGCTGTAAAACTGAACGATATTTCTTCTTTCCCATGAAGACTGTGTTAAATAAATTTTTTTAATGCTTTCTGGAAGGCTTGATGAAATACTGTTAGCATACAAAACATTCATGTAAATTACATGTAAAGATTTTTAGCCTGCATAGCTCTAGAAAGTTGAAGATAGGATTCATGAATGAATGACAAGGAAGTCTTTATACCTTTTAAGAATGTATGCCCACTAACATTGCTTTACTTTAAACACTCTGCCTCTTGTGTTATATTTCTTTTAATTTCCAGTAATTACAGTAATTATGTCTTGATCAAAATCTTAGTAAATGATAAGGAATACATTCTCAAAAACTAGTCCTGTGGTCCCCCCGTAGTACTCGGAGCACGAGCTGATAATTCACAGAGAGCCAGCTTGCCAAAAGACAGCACTGTCTCCTCCACATTTCCAGCTGCTAGTATGCATCAAACAACTAAAAATTCCTGAAATACTTTCCTAATATTTTTCCATGTAAACAATTCCCATAGTTACCACAGGGATGTTATGTGCTTATGAATGAGAGAAGAGATGGTCCATGTCATTGCAAACAGGAAAGGAAGCATCCATAAAGCTCTCCTAATTAAAATGTGGTCCACCCCATGCAAAAACATCTGGAGTCTAAACTAAAAGTTCAGTTAATTTGACATTTGCAATGCTTTGTTAACACAGGTCTTTTGTTTTTCATTAGTACAAGTGTAGTTTTTGCTAAAAAAAAGAAAAATCTTAATAGTTAAAACTTTAATGAAACAATGTAGTATAGAAAAAAAAGCCAATTTAACTTGTATGTTGTGTATCTTGATAAATTTATATGTGTTGCCTATCTTTGTAAAGGTAAATTGATTTCTCTATGTGCTGAAATCATCAAAACAATGGTATAATTGGAGTAATGGTATACATGGAATATAAAGAAACAAAATACATTTTTTGTTTTCTCTTAAAGTTCCCTGTATACATATGATGAGTACATCATACATCACAGAATGTCCCAGCTATCATGGAATTTGCCTGGCATATGAAAGTCAACAGAGAACCTCAGGCCTCTTAAGCAGAACCACACCCTGTGTAAAAGAAGAGCATAAGATGTATCAGTCTAGTGCTGGAGACAGAAGCTGACAATGCATAGTTTTATGGATGTTAATAGGGAAAGCAAAGAATACCTTTACACATGCTGGGTGCATCCTGTTCGTGCTATTTAAGTATTCAACATGCTAAGGCCATTTAAAAATAAGTCATCATAGGTCACCTTTAACATTACATCTTTCATCTGAATTGAGTAACTGCCTGCTGGCATGCATTGCAGTCAGTTAAAATTGCAGTTGCATTTAATCTTTTTATGGGTATTCTTTGGGGATTAGCTAACTGGTACTTAAGTCAGCTCTAATTTTCAAAAATATCTGTCCAATACAGATAGCCATTTGTTTTTACCTACCTCAGAAAAGAAAGGAGCACTGTACTTGAAAGTCAATGAAATTTGGTTTCTGGTTTATGTTTATGTGTTTTCAATATATCGACTATAAAGGCAAACTTTAGGAGGGTTATATACAAACCTGCTTTGATTTATTTGCATTTAGCATTGAAGCTTTGAGACTAAAAATAAAATGTGTATCTGATTTTGATTTAGATCTGTCCCTTGAGACAGTGTGAAACTGTCTATCACCAAGAATACATCAATATAGGAGGATTAACTGTTGACAAGCAGTTTAAACATCAAAGTGTTTGTATGAAGTCATGGAAAATGAGTAATTTGTTTTATCATTCTCTGTGAAAACATAGAACGCCCCTTTTCAAAGTAAATAATCTTTATTTTAAAAACAGAAAGATTAATAACACTCACTTTATGGAGGAGATTGCTGTTAAGTAAAATACCATTAATACTGCTTCAGTCAGTACAATTGGTGTTTCTTCCTCTTATCGGAACCATCAGTGCCCTGTATCAGTACCTTCTGTTCCCTGTTAAACAATGAGCAGACAGATGTGATTGCTCTCTTTAGGATTATTTGTATGCATTATGGCATACAGCTTTCTGATTTCTGGGAAAAAGGTTAACAGTACTTAATTGCCCTCTATGTCAGGTCCTTCTAACATCCTTTTTCGCATTTTATCTGTGCAGCTGAATCCATCTCTTTTAATAGAATAGAGAGTAGTCATTAATGATACAAGTATGGCATTTGATCCACATTGAGGAAGTTGCTGTGCATTTCATTAAATTACCAGACCATTTCTGTGAGCCAGCTAAAAGCTCTTTCGTCACCTTTCCCTCCCATTCTTCAATGTATTCTTTTGTTGCCACCTTCTTTATTGAATTTCCCCTAACAAACTTGGCTTTTTTCTTTTTTCTGTTTTTATTTGCACATCACTACCATTCTTTTCATTGCTTTTATGAAACAGGCACGCATTTCTGTCCCTGAAAATGTTAGCGTGTGAGTTATCCTATTCAAATCACTCCACAAACTGCTCAGAAGACTGTGAGAATTTTAGAATATAAAAGGAACTGTTCTGGTTTAAGACCAAAGGTCAGTCTAGGCCAGCTATAGACATTGCAACAATGGCCAAAATAAAATGCTTAGGGAAGAGTGTATGAACAGGACTGACGTATATTTTGTTTCCCACTCATTCATTCTGATTCCAGCCATTCAAAGCTCAGAGACTTCCAGACTTAGAAGTAGTTTCTACGAATTTGGAACCCTTCCATGCTCTTTCTCATTCATGAACTTTCCCAGTTTTCTGCTTAAACCCATATAAAATTTTCTGTCTTTATGTGACTTCTGATTTTATGCAAATTGGTCATTTCTCCCTTCAGGTATCTGTCTTCCTGGCTGAAGAGTCCTGTTTTTTTGAGTTGTCGTATTTAACCACTTCTCACATGGAAACAGTGCTCCATGGCTTTGATCATTCTTGTTGCTCTCCTCTGACCTTTCCCTATTTCTATTCTGAAATAGGGGTCCACAGCTGCACTCAGTAGTCAAGATGCAAGCATGCTGTGGATTCATACTCAGCAATAATTATGTTCTCTGGCTTTTTTTCCCTTTCCTGATTATATCCAGTGTTGATTTTGCTTTTCTGATTGATATTGAACACTGAGTTAGCAAGTTCTTGGAAATATGTATCACTACCCCATGGTCTACTTCCTGAGCAGTAATGGTTAGCTTAGAGCTCATCATTTTGTGTGTGAAGTTAGGTTTAAATTTTAGAAATCTAAAAAACCTTTCAGAAATCCAAGTAGCCTATATCGTCCTTTATCCACATGATTCTCAGTGAAACCAAAAAACCAAGGACTGAGTATGCATATAACCCGAAGGCTGGTCTTCTGCTTTCAAGATTACATTTAATAGTGTAACTAATGAGGACTAGCTGAGGCACAGCTAATTTTTTTCTTTCCACAAAAAGTACATGAAATAGAGGGGATGTATTTAGGAGACGTTTGGGGAGAACAGATGATGAGCATCTTCCTTAACTCCATTTACAGACAGTGTTGACGTGAGGTCTGGCACTGGAATTTAGAGAAAGAATTGAAAAATGGGATGGCTTAAGGCATGGGCTTACACTTAGGGCTTAGGGCCTGAGTTCCTTTTGTGCTGAGAACAAACCAGAGGTCGTCTTTATTAAAACGGGGGAAAAAAGGCCAAAATCTTTGTAGCTGGAAAAAAAATTGCTGTAAATTGAATATACTTTATAGCATGCTGAGGAGCCACTACATTAAATGTGTCCTGTGTCCCTTCCAACTTTATTTCAACTCTGTGTGACGTCTCAAAAGTATATTTTTCTGCAGTTCATAAGTAAAATACTTTAGCAAAATGTGTTAGATAGTATATACCATAAGCCAAAATATTTATGGTTTAATTTGGTGCTGGACCAAGAAGAGAGATTGAGGGATGCTACAATTTTGGGGTTATTTCTTGTGAGGAAGGATTTTATTTCTGAAGGGATAGGGGAGTTGTTGGTGTTCAAAGTAAAAAACTTTGTGGACATGTGTCCATCACATCTCTGTGGTACTAGGATGACTGCTGAACATTAAGATTCAGTATTTTGTTTCACATATAGTTAAGTTTGGATTCCTTAGGGTCTGTTGTCTCTCATATATTTCCCAGCCTTAGAGACACACATGCAGACCAGTACCAGGGCCTACTCTGGGAAGAAGCAGCAAACATTGCATCTCATAATAAATTAATGGAGTGGAAAATCAATGCTTTGATGAACATAAGGCCATTGTAAATGAAGCATGAAATATGAATTAATACTGCTTTACTGTGGTAAAAGTGAAATGGTTGATTCTTATAAGAGGGAAACATTAGAGATTGATAGATACCTCTAGGCAATTTTACTTTCAAGTGGAGAAGTATAATAGCATTTGGAAAAAAAAAGGTGTTTTATAGCTATAAAAACATTTCTACACTATAATCTGTGAAAAGCACTTTAAACGCAATATGTAGGTCTCTTGTCTGATTGCATTCTGAAAATATGAAGAAGAATCCATTTTACACATTCATTATTAATGTATAACTGCAGGTTCTGTAATCCTTTTCTGCTAAAGAACCAAATATGTTACAGGAAAAATAATTTTTTTCTCCTTATAAAATCTTCTTAGGTGAATTTTGCAAGTAAAAAAACCTGATTGCAAATTAAGTTACACATTAAAATACATGACTTCTTATGAAGAAAATACAATAAATTTTAGGTTTGGTCTAAATACGGCTAGCTAAGTGTGAAGTCTGCTTAACTTCCTTTCTCATGCAGCAGGTGAGAAAGAAGAAAGTACTGTTTTCTTGTTAGAAGAAATAACCTTTATTAATTCTGACTTTGAGTTTTGCAAAACTGATTTGCCCTACTTTATTCACTGGAAGTCAGCACAAGTATGCACCTTTCTGTCCTTCCAGGCTTTTTCCAGAATTTGCCAGGGTCAGTTGTCAAGATTGGAATTAAGGACTTTTTCATACTGGGTGTCCTCAGTGCTGCCCATTTCAGGAAGTGATTTACCTGCATTTCAGGCATAACTTCATGTAGTTAGTCTTGTATAATTCCTGTACGTTTTTTAAAATCTAACAAAATTAATGTATTAGTATAAAAGAAAAGCAAAAATACTTATTTTGGTTTGGGTTCATACCTAAATTATCTCCACCTTATTTTCCCCATCTCATTTCTATTTTTTTTTTTCTCGCTAAAGGACTAAAGAATCTTTGTTTCACTCTGTTTCACTTTTGACAGTTCTTCCTATACTTCTTGAAATCTAAAAGATCCTTCCTTGCTGGTCAATTTTTTTACCCCATTTTGTAGGCTTCTTACTCCTCCTATTGTTCTTGAAGCAACAATTAATCCAACCCTCATAAAATTCTTTCCCCTTACCTGTGATAATGGAGTTGTTATTATTCTAGCACCTTTGACTGCAATGTATTCTTGTTCTCTTCTGCGCTGTGTGAAGAGTAGAAATTATCCTGGAAAAAAGGGCCAGATTTATGAATTCTCGAATATTTTTCTCCTACTGCATCTTGCATTTCTACTGCAGAATGTAACAGAGGGATAAGAGAGCCCTTTTTTAGCTAAGCATACGATCTAAGGGTAAAAGTTTATTCCTAGAAGGTGGAAAGTACTGTTTGAACGTCATTAGTCTCAGAAGGAAAAAGAACCCAAAAATCTGGGAAACTGATTTAACCAGGTGGTTGTTTTATAGAAATAGGTCCTAATATCATCAGCATATTAACTGCCAGTACAAATTTTTCCTAATTACAGAAAAGTTGAGAAATACCTTTACATACATAATATTTTTGCAGACATATAATTACGGAAACAGAAAAGCCAGTCTCATGTCCACTACCTAATTTAGTTTATTGGGACTGAATATTGGTTACAAGTTTAGTCCTGTGAGATGCAAATGAATCCTGTTGTTTATGAAACTTGACCTTCATTTGTTATGGAAAGCATATTTCTTACAATCTTAAAAACTGAATGTTTGGAACTGTTAGGAAAGAAGCAGACAACAAGACAGACATCATTGCTTCTGAATTGATGGTGTGTCTGCACTTAGGTTACTCTGTTGAGTTCTGGTTCTCCACTCCTCGCTCCCCCTCTCCATCTTAAAAAACACCGAACTAGAGAGGCTGCACAAGACATAAGAATGATCAAGGCATGAAACTTCTTCCATGTGAGGAACAACTAAGTACACTAGGACTCTTCAGCCTGAAAAAGATATGAATGGGAAAGGCTGCAAGAGGTAAACCTGTAAAATGAGAAGGTGCAGAGAGAAGATGAATGGAGATTGGTTGTACACTCTCTTATAGTATAAGAATGAGAGAGCATGTAATTAAGTTAGCAAGTGGTTGGTTCAAAGCAAAACGTGATGGCTTTTCTTATATTATGTTCACATATTACATTATTGTAATTTGCAATATTGCTTATAAATTATAGGAGTAATGGCTTCTTTAGTTCATTGTGCAGGTAACTGCTTGTCTATATAATTAATAGCAGCATGTAGGGAAAAAGATCTGTGGTCACTAGACAGTCATGGTAGCAGTATAAATAGTAATTTTAATAATACTGCTATTAATGTATGATAATATATAAATATATATTGGTGTGTTGCTTTATATATGTACAATATATATTGCGTATAATGCTGTTTAATATTTTACTAAATTATTAATGTACCTATTACATTGATATACAATAATATCCATTCTATTTGTAATGTGATTAAGATTATTAAAAATTATTAATATAACAATATTGATATTGTTCTCTAAGCTGCCTGCTCACACGAGTGTTCATTTCATTGCTATTTCTCCCATTTCAGTTTTCTAATAAATTTTTATGTGATTGATTTTTAACTAAAGAAATATACTTATGAGCTATGCTTTTAAAGAATCACATTCTTCTCTAAGGAATTAGCTTGCATGGATATACACTTTTTTTATAACAATGAAGCCTGTAGACAGTTCCTTCAGTATTAATCATTGGTAAAGTATTTTTGTTGTTTGCTAATACTACTGATGTTTCAGGGTTTGTTATACCCAGCACAGTACACTATTACAGTCTTGACTTACTGGGTTGCTTTTGCAGATGGCCAGGGAGCTTTATGTGACACAAAACACAGCTTTTTGGAGTAGACTGCACTTGTGCTGAGAGGTTCCCACTGATTTTTCTTATCCTGGTGTGACTGAAAGTTTTAGTCTCTTCAGGTCTTAAGTCTGGGATCTAAATGGGATGTTTTTCGTGTTGGTCAGATTGAGGCTTTCCAAGACTAGCAACAGAGCTTTTGCAGTCAAGGGCAAGTTAACTCAGTTTGCACAGACTTTACAGTGTAACGATATTTGACTTCAGGATTGATGAATTTTATTTGTTGTATAGATTTTTGCTTTAAAGTGCCAGGGCAGTAATATCGTTAATGAAGCCCATTATTGGTAGATTGCATACCAGGTTAACAGAACCTTATCCAAAGAAGCATGATTTATAGAATTGTGGAGGAAATACCAACTGTTGTTCAGAAAGTACAAACAGTATTGTTTCTACTTGCTCTTCAGCAAATAATAGAAGGGCAGCCTTTGAGAAGCTCCAGAGGCATCTGGTTTATGGGGCATGACTACTCTTTATGCATGACCAACCAACTTTGCCTGTGCACAAAACCCAAAACATGATACTCATTTTCTTCAGTTCTTTGCATCTTGCTATAGATTAGATTTTTTGTGTCATGGGTGTGGATGTGAAATCTTGTTGTTGAGTCCAACCCTAACTCTCCCTAGAGTGGTAATTTATCTTTCAGCAGTACATCCCATATGTCTAAACCAAAAATATGAAATTTGATTGTTCTGTATTTAGCTAAGTGCTAACTGCACATACTTGTGTTTGCAAAAAAAAAAAAAAAAAAAAGTTTCTATTATGTGTTTAACTACAAAGATACAAACATTGTGAGTATAGATTTACATTTTTGTTAAATGTACTTTACTCCCTGAAGTGCAATAAATGAAAATTTCATTCTGAAGGCTACATAAACTCCAAAATTGTAAATAAGTATTGTTCTGCTCAATAAACTGGTTACTATTCATGGAGATTCAAATTAAGGAAACCGTGCTGTGTGTTTTATTTTGTCCTTCTTTTTCCTTAACAGCCTTTTTACTGTTGACCTGTTTAATTTACAGACACATACCTACCTGTAAACCTGTTTCCATAGATGTAATAGGTTTTTAATGTTTGAGATGGCTGAAAGAATTGATTAATTTTTTATGTTTTATCTTGTGTTCTGTTCTTTAGAGTACTCGAGTAGCTTTAGACCATCTGGAGTCTGTTCCTGAGAAACTGAGCCTGTTAGAAGATTTCAAAGATATTGGAGTAAGATTTCATTTGACTCTTTCAGTAGTTCTAAAATATTTTGGTTAATCAGTGTCCTCTCCATATGTATAGATAAATTGGTTAATAAGATGTTTAAAATTACATATGTACAAATTATATAGACAAAAACATACAGAAATTTATTTTCATGTTTATACAGATTTTTTTGAGGTTATAAATTTAGTTCTAATTAGTAACACTGCTGAGGTGCTCCATAATGTAAGCAAACATTGATAACTGGGCATAATAGGGCAAGTCCTAATTACTGGTTCAGAATATTTGTATTGAGTGGTGAATTCTGATATTACCTGTTAAAAAATGAAAATTTTGTACTGAAATAAATTATGCCAGTTATTTCAATGTTTAAAGTAATGAGTGAAAATAGGTGGGCTTTACAGCTTTTTATTTGTTTGTTTGTTTTGACATAATGCCAATAATTTTCACTTATTTTCCCAGTATCACTATCAAATCAAGGTGTGTTTGTTTGGACACAGCGGGATGTATTGACAGTAGTGGTGGAGTACTGTCAAGAGTGATAAGCCTCAAATTAGATCTTCAGTGGCTAAGTGGCTAAACCGCTGTATTATTATTACTTTCCATACATGAAGTTGGTGGTTTACTAAAAAAGAATTTGGAACCTCATTGCACAATATAAATTTTAAATCAGTATTAAATCACAGATCAACAAATGCATAATGATTTGCATTTTATTTGTTATATAGAATTTTTCATCCTGAGGTAGTCATAAACATTTCAAAACATACTTGTTTGGAACATTGTTTATTCTAAGTGTTCTTGCATGAGGTTATGTATTAATAATTGTACACTATTTATTGCTGTCATCATCAACAGAGTTAGGAACACAAATGCTGATTGAAATGTTTGGGGTTTTTTTAGAAAAATATCGTTGAGATTTATAGTTTTAATTTCACGTTCCAGGTAATCCCAGAATAGCTTTTTGGTCTGACAGAGGTTGACATTTGCCTTCTGTTTCCAATGGTTCCACACTACTAAAGGAAAAATTCTGCTCTCAGCTAGGCAGAAGCTTGAATGCGGGGTTTCCACAATCTCCTTCACACTTGCTTTCTCTTGCTTAACATAACTATGAAATTACATTGTCATTTTCTGGTTTGCTGTAGTTATCACTTAGCCAGCATTTGGAAGATTGGAACCCAAATTCTTTGGTTTAGTTTTACCTGTGTCCTTCTCTCTGATGTTTAGTTTTTTAAAGACTGTTTTCTTAAGATGAGTCCCTACCAACAACTATGTGTTGTTTAATAAATAATTTATTATTCAAGAGAGCTAAGCTTTAGACCTTAGCTGTGAGAATGATGTCAGTTTGGAGTTTCATTAATTCTTCTATTTGAAAGTAATACATTCGATTTTTTTGTACAATAGCATATTTTACTCTCAAGTTGTATGCATGAAATTGTATACATACATGTATGCATTTCAAAGCCATTCATTGCTTTCTAGTGCTAGCAAGTTCTTCCCTCAATGTTTTCATAGGAAGGGAGAAAGAAAGAAAGTAAATCTTTGATAATATCTCACAAGTTGTCTGGTAGTTTTATTCGTTCAAGTGAATCATTAGCTAGTTCAGTGAGAAGCGTTATGTTTTCTTATTTGAAAATACTGTTTCGTCATATCCTTAGAACACTTTTTTCCTCGAGTGCTTGTTTCTACAGTATTGTAATTAATCTTTCACCATGACAGAATTTCTATGTTAGAAGGTATGATATTACTGAATTTTGGAAAGAGTTACAAGAAATCATTCACCAGTTAAGGATAAGGCTGTTCACATTTTAACCTATTTTCATTTTAATATTACTTTTCTGTACAGAACATTATGCTTTCATATGGCCGCTGTATTTCAGCCTCTGAAAGTTAGTAATTAATTCATTCTTGCTGTATTGAAAATCCTTGGCAATACCAGTGTTTACAATAGCCAGCCAACATTTATTAACTGCTTTTCACATTATGAAATCATTTAGATCTTTCAATGCATTTCTAGGAGTCCCATTGCCGAAGGGAGATGATTGAGGAAAGGTATACAAAGTATAAAGAAATAGTGAGTTCCCTACAGCAACAGCTGGAAGATTCAAAACAAAGAGTCCAACAATTCACGGTATGTGTGTGTACTCCACTTTTGTTTCCCGATTACTTTCAATCAGCAACATAAGCTTATTTGACGTATATTAACTCCTAGTGCAAACACAGACTAAAATCACACATGAATGTTTCTGGTTTATGTAGCTGCCATGGCTGATGTAAAATTTGATGACAGAAGTGTTGTCTTCATTGTAAAGTGCCATGGATACTTTCCAAAAATCTTTATAATTTCACAGAAAGGTGTCTTACTGTGTCTTACTACTCTGAAGTGTTTACCTGCTTTGTCAAATTGCTGTCTACAGCAATTTTTTGATTGGTTTGTTTAATTTTCCCTTCTCCTTTCATGTAAAAGATAAATGTAGAAAATTGTTTCCTCCATTAAAAGGATGATTAATTTGTAGATCACGTATAGTGATTTTTTCAGTAGCTGATCTTTGCATTCTTTACAAAAGATAGTGTATGACGTCTTATTTCATACATAAACGACGTCCAGGCAAGCAGAGGGGAAGTGATTTGCTAAAGGTCACTCAGCGAACTGATAGCAGGGCTAAGCATAATTTCTTAACTCCCTGCAATACAAATCCAGCGCTCTTGTTTAGAAACATTGCCTGTAATGAGTTCACCTTTCCAATTGTTAACAGGCTTTCTTTCTCTTCATATTAGCTTGTTCATTGTCATATCACTTCTCACTGCGTGTCATTGTGATAGCAGCTTACTTCAGCAGAACTACAATTTCTTATGGACATGGTTGAAATAAGTGATCAGAACTGAAAAACCATGCTAGTATTTCTACTACTTATCACAAGCAAATCAAGATTCTTTGGCAATGAATCTTACCAGTGTCTCTAAACAGTTGAGCTCAAAATCTAAGATGACACACCATGTATCAAAAAAACTTTAAGCTGTTTGTGTTCCCCACCTCCTCCATACCAGTCTTCCTTCTCTAAAATCAGAACATACATACCAGTAGGACTTTTAAAAAGTGTAAAAGGTAAAATAAGTACAGAGTATTTTAGCTTAGTAAGTTGCTGTTGTAAGAAGGTATTGAGCTACTTGAAAAAGTCATCTTGCTCTTCTGTCAGAAAGAATTGAAAGGAAGAAACAGGGCAGATTCACTTTCAGTCTGTTGCTAATGATAATCTTCAGTTTCTTGAATTTCTCTTGCCTTCACACAAGAGTTACTAATTCAGTAGCCACTGAAATTTGGAAAACATTGAAAAGCTAAGTGGAATGCAATCAGCTGACGGTAGAATATAATATTGCACTAAGCTGACTGAACTTACTGAGCTTGCGTGATTTGAACTCTATATTCAGAATCCAGTAATAAGCTGATTCCAAAACAATATTTCCTCTTTCTTTAGACAACAGAGAGCATTTAATGGCTTCCATTTAGTCAGGCCTAATTGGGTTTTTGCATGACATACAGTACTCTTTGCTGTCACGGCTGTTACAAATAGAACAGAATGTTCAAAAACAAGTAACAGACGGGTGCTAATCTGATTTGAGTGATCAGGCTAGCTTAGTCTAAAAAAAACCCCTTTTTAATGCTTGCCTTTCTTTCCCTCCCTTGGAACTAACTCAAATGCATTGTTGTTTATTTTTTTTTTATTTTACTATTTGTCAGTTGGGAGTCTCTAAAATTGGTGGAAGAATGTAGACTTGAGGACATCAAAGTTCATTCTTTCTGATAGTTTTGATACATATTCTGTACACAACATAGTGCTTCTGCTATACAAAGTAGACAGATATTTGGTAGGTGATAAGAAAATACATGTTTTAAAAAAGGGAGTTCTAGTAAAATGTTTTAAAAAAGGGAGTTCTAGATAAAATTACTTGTGGACTTAATCTGTCTCCTCTGTTATGATCTTCTTTCTAGCCTTTCTTGTAATACACTTCTTTCAGCTGGCTTGCCAACATTACTCTCAGACAGGCATTATCTAATCCTGTGTCCTAGCCTCTTTTCATTTTAAGGAGCAAAAATGAAACCAAAGTTGAATGTTCCCCTAAAACCAGTTATTTTTCTTCCTTTCTTATGATTTCATTTGTTCCCCACTCAATCTTCTTACTCCTCTGTAGTCTTGTCAGATGGCTGTAAAATACCTGTTGCTTAGAAGCCCTGGAAAATCATAATTGCTATTAGTATGTGTTAAAATGTAAGATTTCCAGTAATAAAGGAGGCCAGAGGCTGGCAGAACATCATCAAGTACAACAATTGTGATTTTTCAACTAAGAAAGGGTTGAGTGATAGTGGATAAAGAAGAAATTGGGGAAGAAGAAGGTAAATATATAAAAATAAAATAAATAATGGAGAATACCAACTGAAGCAAAATCAAAAGAGAAAGCTAGAGGAAAACTAAAGATAAATGTTATGATGGGTAGATGCAAATATTTTAGGACAGTTTCCCTGCTACGAACAACTGACCATCTAGTCAAACACAGCATACAGATGTAATTGTAAATGAAGCACATGAGAAAAGGCACATTCTGTAAGTTAAAATTTCTGTGAAGAGAAAGCCATTTTGTATTGCAGATGCTGGTAGATGCACCTTGCTTCTTTAAAAGCTCTGTTCTAAGATAGCATTTCTGGAAGCAGAATGAAAAGACAAAAACTTTTTTTATTCTTTAAAAGTTGTTATTGTACATACACTTTACGTATTAAGTCTCTCATCAGCACATAAGGGGATTAAGATGTATAATTCCCATTAGTCTTAATAGGAGTAAATCCCTCCAGTGATGGGACAAAAGCTCATTGTATCTCTAAATTAATGTTGAATTTTGTTTTGTTTTCTGTTTAGTTTTCAAATCTTAGTATCAGCATGAATGATAAATTGCAAGATGTTTTAACAAAATTCCCTGAGGCTGTTTATGATAAGAATTCAGTAGCAAAATTGAGTGGTTTATGAACTGATGTATTTGTGCATTATTATCTCTTCTCATTTCAAGAAACAGAGTAATTTGGATGCCAAGCCAAGCTTTTAATCTTATTTTGGAAGGTATTGCAACTAGGGACTACTTGCTGCAGTGCTAATAAAGATTTACGGAGATTTTTGTTTAAATGGTCTTTTTAAAATTATCTCCTTTTTTTAGCTTATAGACCAAATGACTTTACTCACCAAAAAGCTATGCTGTATGGGTCTAGCCATAAGTAGTAACATTGTACTTCAGACTTTATTTAATGGTTTAACAAAAAAATGGAAAAGCAACTTCAGGTATTTTGATATGAGAAATCAATGAAGTTTGAATTTCCTCAGTGGCAGGGAAAATTGATTGAATTTTTATTCCTACTTACTTGTGGAACTTCAGTGAATTAATGTGGACCATTCATTGATGAGGAATTCATCATTCACTGATGTCTGCCCTGCCACTATGCTTTGTCCTGAACTGTGGATGTGATGTAAACAGGAAAGAGAGCATTTTTACAACTTATTGTAGTGACAAAAACTTGCAATGCTCCCAGTGCTTTTCTCAAGGCAAAGCAGTTTTTTGCAGAGATTTTGTAGTGATTAAATGGGCATGAAATTCCTAAGCAAATTAATTTGAACCTAACTGCAATACTGAGAATTCTGAGAATTCAAATTAGTATTTTCCAGCATGTGTGAAATGACAGCATATACATGTATGTGTGCTACTGTATGTTTTTTGTTAAAGTTTACAGGTGCTTGATATTCACAGATAGAAATTATTTTTATTTGGCTGCCATAGGATGTGAAAATGGATGCTGAAATTTCTAACATAGAAGTGGCTGCTCCCTCTTCTAGTTGGCGAACTCAAAACAGCTTTTTGTCCAGCTCACTGCTCTCAGATTCAGGTTGTAAGTATTGTTTCACAGAAAAAATCTACAAGTAATGTATTTTTCTCTTTTAAAGCTGTTTTACTTGAGACAGTAAGACACTCTACTTTTCAACAAAAAAATGCTAGAGCCATCTTAAGAGTCCTCCTGTGTTTTAGCTTTAGATACTGGATGGATGCCTTTGTTTAGGAAGTACTTCATTACATCCCACTGATAGTTGTTTGGGTTTTTTTAACTGGGACATACAATATACTCTGTTTGTCATCCAAACCTACACCAAAAAAAAAGGCTGCACTTTGATTCTGAATCTCTGCATGAACAGTCATACCTGTGTAAGCTGTGTATCTTTTCAGGGACCAGAGAGACATCCTCAGCCAAGGTTTCTTTCCCAGATCTTTCATTTCTACCAGTTAAGTCTAGTGCTTGTATAGCAGTTTAACAGTGGAAGTTGAATTCACTAATTCTGCTTCTAATTCAATAGTTGTTTTTAACTATTCCTTCTATCCCCTAGTGCGTATACAACTTGTGGTCATGCAAGGTCACAGGATCTCTGATACAGCTAGGAACTGCTCAGTAAAAGACAGGACATATTAGATCTTTATCTGGTACAGGCACACCTTTGCATGAGTGTCAAAACTAACTTAAAAAAAAATTTTTTTAAGGTTTTTTTTGAGCATATCAGCACATGGATATCAGAATACTTTTCTTCAGAAGGATAGCGCCTTCCATTTCTTGTCAATATAACCAGTTTGTGTACTGGGAACCTATTCAGTAAGTTGTATTCTATGTAATGGAAAGTCCTATTTCAGGCTTCATTGCACTTTAAAACCTTCGCATCCTGGAATGAGTGCTGCAGTACATTACTGCTCACCAGTAAGTCCTGAGTTGATCTGATGAGGTTAAAGATAATTGGTTTCTTTTCCTTTCAGAATCTGTGGGTTGTGATTAATATCTTTTTGCAGAGCATACTGAATAACAATAGTGGGAATAAAGCATAAAAGCAAATGCCTCCATCTGATCTGTACTTCAGGAACAGTTTCCCCTGATGGAGAGTTGTTTTTCCATTTTCCCTAACCTCATCCCTGTCAAAGTCTTGCAAGTCAAAGTACAGCTCAGTCTGGTTGGGGTATAGAAAAGAAATAACCAATACCTTGCAGGCATGTTGGACTAGATGACCTCCAGCGGTCCCTTCCAACCTCAACAACTCTGTGATTCCACTGCAAAAACTTGCTGAAATTGAAAGATGCAGCATAAATGTTCCTAAAATATTACAATATCTTTATATTGCTTAATCTGAATGGAACTTGCTAGGATTTTGTTACTTTAGTACTTTTTAATCAATTTTAGACAGTTGTCAGAGAATAGGAGCCATATGATCTGAATACCAATCTGACGAACCAGTTCTGGGTATTTATTCTCTGATTCAGCTGGTTTTTACCAGCACTAAACTTTCTGGAGGTAAAAAAATAAGTGATGAATGAAAGACAGTAGTGATTCAATGTTGATCATTATGAAATATTTGCAAAGTATTCAGCATTTGAGGAAGGCTCCTTTTGAAAGCATGCTCAGGCATGGCTGAGGGACTTTTTTTTTTTTCTTGCTTAAAACTTTTAGGAAGGTATTTTCCACGTAATAAATTAAGCTGATCTTCATATTTTCCAAATCCCAGAATGGTACTGAGAGTGTTTTTAGTTTTGTTCTTTTGCCCAGATGGTAAAGAGCTATTTTTAAAAATAATAATTTTTTTTTAAAAAGCAAAAAACTAAGAAAACAGTGAATGTGTTTCACTTTTTCCTATTTGTTTTTAAGGGAAAGGAACTGGATACAAAAATCTTTAGAGTTTTATTTTCTCACTTGTATTCTATAAAAATCCATTAGTCAAATTTTCTGCAGCTAAAACAGAGAAGTAGGCATAGAATATTTTTCTTGTCCCTGGTTTGACTTGACTGATAGAATGAAGGTGGTGTTCTTTATTTCTCACTTTGCTGATTCTTTCTCACTTTGCTGACTCTCTCCTAAGAGTTAGTGCTATTATATGTTCTTTATGCTTAGTAAGTAAGTATGAGAGCAAGTCAGGTGCCTGTTGAAGATGTCTGATGTCATTTTAGATGTCCTAGAGTATGCTTTTAGCTGTCATTCCAGGAAGGCATAGGTTTCCCATAGGTCTCATCACATCTTTTGCAGCCCTTTTGTGGATGTCTGTGGTAGCTTATGGAACTAAGGTATGTGAAGTACTCTGTAGACTTTGGTTAGTGACTGAATGTTTTACCCTTATGTTGAACCTGATCTCTACCAGTCAAATGTGTATTTTGAAGTTGTTGCTATAGTTCTTGAGGACAGTGAAAATACTGCAGTGGTATTAACATTAAGGAGCTTTTATTGTAATTGCCAGTGAGTGGCAAATGATAAAATCAGCTACTTCAGTCATGTTAGTCACATAAACACCACGAACTTTTAATTTCAGTAATGATATTAATTAGTTATAATTTGAGACTTTGACAGCGAAGTATAATTTGAGGTCTTTTGCTCCCAAACCTCCTGTAGCTTTTAATAAATCTACCTATAAATGTCATCACCTATTTTCTGTGATTAATTTATGTCCTTACTTCTCCAGAAACAGAAGAATTGACTTTTTTTTTCCTTTACCTCGAAGCGGTTTGCAAGCCTTTGTGATTTAATGTTTCCCCACTTCATCTCTCTTAAATTCATGAAACCTTACAGATTATAGAGTCAATAAGTAGTACTAGATGCTCCCTTCCCAATGTGGGTCTCTTATGACTTGCAGAGAGCACCAGGGAGGAGAGCAGACACATTTGGTATAATTTAATTTATCTGCAAAGGGGGATCCTGGGATTTAAGTTTAAAATTGGTTGAAGAAAGAGAGACAAAAAGTATGAAAAAATAAATAAGGGAACAACCATCTGCTTCCATATATATATTTAGTGAAAAGTTGCCAGTGCAGCAGACCATTAAAAGGAAAAGTAATTAACATTAACATTCTGTTTTATGTCTGGTCTTCATGTTTCTGGTATAATTTCTACAATTATAACAGCTTTTCCGTAACAAACTATTTTAAAGATGCTATGGGAATGAGCTTTTATTTCTATACCCATTTTCTTAGAAAGGAAGAAGTTTAACTGAGAAAATAATTTATACAAGGAAGCATTCATTAGACATGGTTTGCAGTCTGTATTATCATCAGACCAAAACAGTTGGTCTAAAAAGTCACTACTAGTTGTTATCTAAAGAATAATCCTCAGAAATTGTTTTTCATGGCCACTGTATTTTTCTTAAATTTTATATTACAAAGGTCCCTAGAGTTACACATGCTTTGCATTAGCTTTGTGAATTGGGTCCTGCCTTTCTCTTTGTACAGTTCATCACTTCAAGGTTTTAACCTGGATGGTTTCCCAGAAGCCATATGGCTTTCAGGCTTTCTATTGTTGTTGGGAATTTATGTTCCAGGGCTTCATAAGCTGTGACTTTACAGAGAAGAAAATAGCCACTAGTTTTCCCAACTTCTGTAGCTGGGATCACAGTCTTCTCTGACCCTTTGGCTCTGGTGATACACAACACTCTTGTGTCAACATGGTATATAGTAGGAATGATATCATGGTTAAATAAAAACAAGTTGTCCTGGATGTTGATATTATTGTCATAACAATTAACTCCTGCAATCTATGCTGATGTCTGTCTTTATCCCTCTATGTATACTTTTTCATAAGTTCTTAAGACTATTTGTATTGACATTTATAAACAAGTAACTTAATTAAAAGTAAAAAGACCTTGTAACATCATGATGCTGTGGGACACCATTCTAGAACAAAACCTTCTAAGGCTGGTCAAGGATAAGAACCTGGAATGACTGGAAACATCATCACTTTGAAAAATGCAAATTGATTTAGCTTAGCAATGGATTTTCTTTATGATTTTTCACTTTGAATACTGACCACAGGAGGTACCACTGAAACAGCATGCAGTAGCATAGTTTTGGACCAATACTGAAAACTGTGCGCTGAAAAATGGTAACTCACTGTTTTACTAATGTCCCAGACACAGTGATTTCATTCCTCTGAAAGTGAAAACATCTCACTCCTCCTAATCAAACTGTGAAGACTTGTTCCCTATTAAATAGCCTTTGGTTATATGCTGCTACAATTTTACTGGACTATTAAAAAATTGTGCTCTGGGTATTTATTGCAAACAATCAGGAAGGACCACTTTTCTTACACGCTTATGATATAAGGAAGGCCATTAGAAGAAGGGTATGTTGTAAGGGATATCCACTTTCTTCCCCTTAATTTCTGCCTTTTGTTAAATAATTGCTAGATGTTTGGATTTTTTTCCTCCAGCACTTTATCATAAGATGTTCTGTCAAATCATATTGTCTAGATTTTGATGCAGTATAATGTATTTGAAAATAAGCATTATATATGCACCCTACTGTGAAGGTATATACACAGCATGGCATCCTATGAACACCTGTTCAGTGTGACTTGTTGACTTTAGTCCATGCTATTGGTAAAGATATTCCTTCGGGAATTTTCTGAGTGGTTTGTTTTGTCTTACTTAAACAAAAATGCTGGAAATTTAAATGGAAAATAAATGTTAGTGGCATTATTGAATTTTTTAAAAAGCAGTTTACATTTCTTCTGTATAAGAAAGCTCTTGGCCATGCGTGTATTATATAGTATTAAAATCTGTTTCTCTAGAAAAATAAGTCAGTTTCTCAATTCATAGCATTATGAATAGCGAATATTTATTAACACCATATTACTTGCTGTGTAAATTATAATATTGTATAATGAAATATGTGTTTCATATAAACGTTGATGGTCAGTCAGCAAAACATATGGGTTTCTCTGAAGATGTTTAGTTACTTTTTTTGTCTGACTTATTTCTAGCACTTATGAAAAGAATGGCTCCTTTTGATACAAGTGCCACCAAGGAAGATTCCATTAATGTTGCTGTCAGTGAAATGAAGCTGCAAGCAGAAAGAGGGAAGCAGTAGAACATTTTACAAAAACACACCAACTTTCTCTGCAGTAAATTCCATTCCACTCTTTTTTGGTTTTGAACAGTAGTAATTCCATCTGCTATAGGAGTGATGCACCCTTAATAATTCAGCTATTGCCAAACACTTAAATGAAAGAGCACCAAGAGTGAGCCCCATGAACTCTTGTAATAATTTATGTAATTTATACACCAAAGGTTTTCTGGGATTATGCTATTCTCTTGTATTTGTTTCTGCAGTCCTCCTAAACGAAATTTATTGTATTCCTGAAATATCATGAAATGAAAGACCTGTGACATTAATCTTTCCTATGAGCTTATTTACCCCTGTACAGGAATTGTTCTGACATTTGTTTTTTTGTAACATTTCATAACATTATTAATAATGAAAAAATATTCAGAAATTACCTCTGTCCTAATATTTATTATAAGAGTCATTGTACAGTGTTGTGCAGACACATTTGTGATTTTAGGTTCTTCAGTTTGTAAGAATCGTTTAAGAAAGAAGTGATAAATATTAAACAAAAACAAATTTCCTCAAAATTAGTGGAAATTCATATAATGATTTCAGGTTCAGCATATATCTGTTATAAGCTGTTTAGAATTATTCTTCTGACCAGAACAGTTTTATCAGATCACCTCTGGTAAGGCACTTAACAGCACCTGAATCTCACCCATCTGTATTAAGCATGTTGAAGGGCACTGCTATGTGGCTGTAAAAATTCTAATAGCAGGGTTTAATGATCATTTATTTATTCTGTTTTGTTCTCTACTAGAAGAGATGTGTCATATTGATTTTAAAATGTTATGGAAATAACAATATTGCACAGTTGTATTTGTTTGGATATCTGTATTCTAAACAAATTGGATACAATTCTGCATTACTGTGGTCTCAAACAGCACATCACAGCAGAATTTTCTGCTGTCAAAAGAAATGCAAGTGTTTCTGATGCTCCTCCTTTTATTCTCCTCTCTAGTGCTTCTGGTTGAATCACTACAAACGTGCTTTAAAAAATTTGCCAAATCTATCACAGTGCTGTAGCAACATGAATACCATTGAAACCATTTTATTTTGTAGGCTTCTTTCATATTTAGGAAGCCTACTTCTTCTCTGAAACACTGTCTTTTTTTAGCACTGTAGGTGTCTCAGACATAATTCGCAGGTCACTGTGCCACCTGAAAACAGGACCTTTTATTTTATTTTTTTTTTTTAATTTTCTGAAGAAGTGTTCTGCAGTCCCAGTGGGTTCTCTGGACAGTGCACTTACTTGACAACCCCCTTCTATTCAGTCTGTTTCAAACAGAACTTCTTGCTGAGAACATCAAAATCAGACAAGGAAATGAGAAAAAAATTGAATTCATTTTCCTTTCATTTGCTGTACACTTAAATTACTTAAAAACACTTAAAATTAAAAAACCTTCTAATTTGGTTAAAAAAGTTTTCCTTACCTTTTGTACGTGTATAATGCTATGCATTGTAGTGCTGGCATTGGCTTTGCAGACTTCTGGTGCATCTGCTCATTCAGAAGGTCAAGAAAGCAAAACAGGCACATCCATCTCTTCTGATCTCAACAGCAATGACAGGGCCAAGACAAAAACATAAACAAATAAACTTCTACTCTGGAGAAGGCAGGACAAATAAAAACCGGTTTGTGTCATGGTCTACAAAGAGTGTGGATGTCATGAAGCAGTGTTTAGCTCAAGCCACAGTTACCATAAACTAAACTTACTTTAAGTGTATCCAACATTTGTAAGTTATTTTTTAAATTAGATCAGAGCACAGCTGGAAATATGTTGTTTAAAATATTTTAGCTGGTTTATCTGGTGAAACGTTAAAAAATTGCAAAATAAAATGTCACCAGCTTCCAGACTTTATGATACCTACAAATTATGGCTAAAAATATAGAAAGGTCATTTTAAAATATATTACAAAACAGTAAATCATGCTCTCAAAACACCTCATGTTGTAATGAGGTCTGATGCATGGATTGCTGATGGATAAATTTATGCCCAACCCACTTTACTGAAGTTGAAATGATTTTTGAGGTAAAGCGCCTGTTGGTAAATGAATGGGGCTTTAAGAGTCTCAGCTGAGAAGTACCACACGGAAAAATAATGTCCTGTCTTTTTCCTAAGGAATTTGTAAAAATCAAGGATATTGATTGCTCTTACCATTTTATGTATTTATACATTTTTTCCTCACTTGTAACTCAGAAATCTGAAGTATGTTTCCTTAAAACAGTATCACTACTGCTTTATAGTGTTAGAAAACTAAGGATAAACCATCTGAACTCCCTCATTATTACATCAAGTATTGATTTTTGTATAATGCAGGACAGAAATGTCTACTAGGTGAATAATTTTGGCTTTAAGACTTTAAATATGCCCTGTGCTTAGTATATTTGGCTTTGGCCATGTGACTGGGTTTTCAGCAGAGTTTTATATCCTTTTTTAAAATTTTCTAAAAGAGCTGGGGGAAAAGAAGGGAAGAAGTCAAACCACAAAAAAAAGAGGAATTTTTAATGAGTAGGCTTACGGACTCCAAAGCCAGGAAATTCTTTCTTAAATTTATCCTCTTGGCATGGCAGTCCAGATAGCATGTAATATTTGTATTTCTTCCACCTTTGATAGAGGTTCGTATTACAAAGTGAATTTTGTTTCCTTTTTACTGAAGGCTAAAGTTCCATTCATGACATTATGTGAAACTGTCCCTTTGTGGTTTAAGAAATAATATTTTTTCCATATTGGCCTAAAATAATATTCCTCTGACCAGTTTCAGTTTTTAAAGTAGAAAAACAGATAATTTTTTAATAAAACATTTTCTATATTTCAGATCTTAAAAATTGCTGTCCCTTCTGGTAATCAGATTTTTAAAATACTTTAACCCTTTAATGACCTCTTCCTCAATTCTTGCCCAAAGCAGTAGTTTTCAATAATCAAAAAATGTGGTATCACACCTAAAAATGGTGGTTTCTTTCTTTGTTCTGTTCACTATTTGGTAACTTTGCATTCAGGCAACTTTGTATGTATGTACTAAGTATGTACAGATTTAACAAGCTAATATCAGGCATCCATGTTTTTTTAATGCTGCCTGATATACAGTGGTTCAATATTGTGCTTTCAGAAATGCACTGGCCCTTTATTTCAGCATCAAATAATTGTCACTTGAATAACCTTTAAATTTTATGCCCTTCAGTTCCTTAATGTTTTACAGCAGACTTAAGAGTACTTATTTTTAATTACTTTTGAGATGGTATTTACTAAATATTCAAAATAATTTATTTTAATTATGTAATTATGTCATCCTAAGAAGAAACATCAAAATAAAAATAAAACTTAGTCCAGGATAAAAAATAAAATTTTACAGTATAAAACAAAGCAATTTTCTTACATTTACTTCTCAAATTTTTGATGGAAGCCAGTCTTCAGTGATGGTGAAAGTACTCCTTGGATATTCAAACCTCAGCCACATTTTTACTAACTATCCCACCAAAGTAAATAAAGAAGATCTATGAAAATTCCTTAGAACAAAGAAAATACTATTCTAAAATCCACTTTTGAATTAAGGAATCTGCATATCAGTTCATCTCAGGCTTACAAGGCATAGTCTCTGCACTGTGTAGCACTGAATGGATTTTTCATGAATGAAAGTGCCAATATTACCCTGAAAGTAAACAAGTACATATTTTTGTAACACTGATACCATTTTTATGGCTAAAAATTAGTAGTATGAAGCCTGAACACATTCTCATATCTACAACATGCAGAAGAATTTATTCATAAATTTATGTGGGACTGCTTGTTACCGTCAAATTTTACCATGGCTCTGTTAAACTCTTCATGTTCAAAGTGTGTTAGTAATATATTTATCTCTCTCTACGCCCTGTCTTCACCTCACAGAAGTAATTGATACTGAAATTAATGTGAGCTGCAGGCCAATATCTGGGGATGCAGCCTTGTCAAAAATGGATGTGCAGGAAGACATCACACAAATTCCTGTGTTTTTAATCTAACTGTAGAATTTAGAAGCAGATGTAGAGGAAAACTAGCAGTAGAAGGAATGGAAAGCAGCTCACAATTAAATTAAAATATCAGAACACTTTTATTCTTGGTGTCTTAATTTAAAAACTGCTTTAGAGCTAGTATTTACATCTAAATAAAAGTGATCCCTAAATAAGATTCCATCTCTGATAATTTTTTTTTTTTACATACTAAAATACTTTCTACTCTAGCACAGCTCATCTCAACTCCTTACTGTAAGCATGTCTAGGCTGTTGTGAGTATGAACTGTTTTGCTTTTCTATATAAAGAACTAAATTAGATTTTAAATCTGAAGAACATTTTAGTGCTGTATACAGAAGTACAGCAGAGCAGAATCTGATAACCTCGGTCTTTCAAAAATCTGTAAACTAATGCCTCTGGGAATGTTGACAACACAAATGAAAAAAATTGCTGTGGTTAAAATACAGCAACATCCAGCATTTATCATTTTTGCTAACAACAATAGCTCTCATGTTTCTGAAGCTAAAGTTGCACATCTTCCATTTCTCAGGCTGTAAGAAAGAGATTTTGTTTTCTCTTGCCTTAATAGTGGCAAAATCTGTAATATCATGAGCCTTGAGAAAATATGCAGTGATGATATTTTTAAAATTTCTAGTCATTTTATTTAGGGTACCTACTTGGTGCTATTTGGAACTAAGTATTTTTGGAACCTGATTGTTAACATATTTTCATTAAAGTATTACATTTAAATACAAGAACTGGATAAAGATATCTCTTTTAGGATAATTCTGCCATCTTTGTTTAGGGACATGGCTCCTTAATAGGTGTTTTGCTTGAGTAAGTACAGCAATTGTTCCTGAGTTGTCTGTTATTTTCATCTGTCTTCAGACCAGAGTTGTTTTGGTTTTAGACTGCTTTTCTCATCTGCCATCTACAGTGCACTAGTATGTCAGAAGACATACCATCATTTCTTCACTTACCCCATGTTAATAATTTTGGTAGTTGATATGCCCAGGGAATGACATTAATTTTGAAGGCAGTTGTTTCTTATAATCTCTTTTCATATGAATTCTGCCACTCTTATTTGTTTACTAAAATAAAACCTACTTGGTAAACTGACTAACATCAGATTGCATGCTGCCTAATTTTAAAGATTATCCCGCAGGCAAAAGTAAATGTGTCTTACTATGTTTGTCTAGATTTTCTAAATGCTACCATTCATTCTATCAATTTGTAGAGGACAATAGTAAAGGATAGACTTTGCTGCAATAACCCTGAAATATTATTGGTTCCAGGCAGAAAAAGAGGCTACAACTAATTTAGGAGATCTGCCTAAGTGCTTAGTCTGGAACCTAAAAAACCTCATATTACAAAGTATATTTCTTCAGTGTGTCAATATCAAATTGCCCTCAGTAGAAACAGTTGCTGGTATCTAAAATATTTCTGAGAAGCAATACGAAATTTGCTAAAGATTATCATAGAATCATAGAATTGTTTAGGTTGGAGAAGAACTTTAAGATCATCAAGTCCAACTGATCACACAGTATAATTCTGCAAATGTGGATTTCTGGGTCACTCACACTGCTAAACAAGCATTGAACTGGGAAGCCAGCCCAATTTATGTTCTGGCATTAGGCTCTTCACAGAAACCAGCAATGACCCAGTTTTGTACTTAGTGTGGAAAACGATGAAGATGAGCTGTGTTTTACTGCTGGCCAAGAGAACAGTCTGCATCTGTGGCATAAGCTATTTTGTGTACGGAGCTCAATGAGAGCACCATTTTTAATGAGGCTTTCACTGCTGGGTGCAGCACTGACAACACAATCTCATCCAAACAGCTGCAACCATGAAGACTTCATGTAGCTGGTAGAATTTTTGTTATATGTTTTGACTAACAGAATGTCAATAAGTCCATCAGAAACCATGGAGTTGTTTGTTTTGTCTTCACTGGAGAGGTCTCCAGTGCTGTCATAAAGCTAGAAAATGCAGAAACCCTAGTCAGTGTGAGCTACATCAGTGGTGAGGCTCACTAGCCACGCAGTGTGAATCTGTTAGCGTGTTGTCCATTGATTGATTAGAGGTCTGTCAATTAAGAAAAGACTAATCAACAAAGTTTAAAAAAAGTGGGACAAATTATTCTTATTTGATAGATAAAAAATCTCTGAAAATGGAAAAATCAAGTATCAAAGTCACAAAATGCTTCATTTTTCCAGAATGCAAGTAATTTCTTAAACTTCACTAGAGTGACAGCCTTTTATAGACTATCTTTGAAGCCCCTGAATATATTAATCAACAGACATCCATCCCACTTCATGTCATCTCTTATTGTGAGCGACTTGCCGGCTTTGATTTGGACTAAATTATGTCCCATACTTTGGGAAATTCTGTTATGTGCACTGTGCACTGAATCTCAGACTTGAAATAATTCCATTGGCAATAATTGATGTGCTACGTATGGAGTGCTGGCTGGTACAATGTATTTTAACAAACAGATCAGATGTTCAAATTTCAGCCTTGGTATTACATTATCAGAAGAAAGTGACAAATAGATAAACATTTAGACTGTACGTAAGAGTGTATTCAGTGTATTACTGTGGTTTTGAAGGTGAATCACTTTTGAAGCTGAAATTTCTATATGTGCTTATTAGTAAATGCTGATTTTTTAAATTTTTTCTTTCCTTGGAGAGTGCGAGAAAAAAATATGTTAGTCACTTTTGAGTTCTGGAACGTGTTTTGTCATTTTATGCTGCCAGTTTCTGTTTAATGTGGGGATAACTAAAAAAGCACCTAATTCTGATTACAAGCTAATTGCCATTACAAGCACTCCTAATTAAGTTAGTTGATGCATAAGTCATTTGCCTCCAGATATTTTGTTTTCATTTAATTTGAATAAAATACAGTGTTTTTTACATTTAGTATTCTAAAACTGGAACAAAATTAATCTTGTGATCTAGCATTTATGTTGGGAAATTCTAAAACTGAGATTGCCCAAGTGTCTTTTATACATGTGACACTGAGCATATTACATCACATTTCCCAGTCAACTATTGCCACTGCAGTACACTGTAAAGTGACCTTAAAGAATCTGCAGAATTTCAACAAATTACAGGGATGCAGGATGTCTCTGTACTGTTGTGAAGTCAGGAAGGTCAGTTTAATACCTCTAAACCTTGTTGTATCTGTTAATGTAATGGAGATAGGCATAGTGGAATGAAATTCCTCAACATGCAATTATTTCCTGACATAAAGTCCTTGAAAGACCTTTGCCAGTAGTTAAGCAAGGAGTCCAGCTCCTGGTTTAATATAAAAGGCTCCCTGACCACATTCCCATATAAGCTCAACTCGCAGCAGGGTATTAGGGACATCTGTGTGAAAAAATGTGTATCTGTCTTTTCTTTGTTAAATTTTCATCTTATTTATCCTTTCTGATGAGTTTGATTCTCTGTGTACCTATAAACATGCTGCTACTTTTCATTCCTGTAAAATGCACCAGAGAAGGCAGCACGTTGAAGCTGACATTGCTGTAGTAACCATAACTATTGCAGTTTCCTTCAAACTTGATTTCTGAAATGTAAAGGTGTGTTCAGACTTTGAATAGCTATGTAGATGTCATGTGTAGTCCTGTTCACATAATTACATATCTTTCTATAGACATAGACATGCATAAACATGTTCATACACTGTAAAACTTTACTAGTCAGAAACAAAATTAATCCTTTGTACTTGGAAATCCTGACTACACTAAACCTAGCAGAGGCCTTGTCTCTAATATCAGTGGAGTTACGGTTTCAGGCTGAGTTTGAGAAAAGGGGGGAAGAAATATTTTCTCAACCTAATTTTCATTGCATTTTGGAGGCCTGCAAGTCTATAATATGTGCTGGTCTGGTGAGCAATAAGTACTTACTGAAAAATCCATGATCTTGTAAAAATAATTTCATAGCAAACTGTAAACTTTTGGAATAATTTGGTACTATCTCATTTTTCTATTTTAGATTTTTTTTCAAAATCTGAGAAATGGGATTTTGAGTTAATTTGGTCTCTTGTATAAGTACTTTTATTTTTCAAGAAGACTAAAACAAATGTAGTTATATAATGAAAACCACTGTACTTCTAAATGGCATCAATACCAGCTTATGAAATTTGCAAAATTTGGAAATATTACAGCTCTTTGTTCCACTCTAATGTGGGCTACTACAGCTTTTTCAAAATAATGAAACCTTCTCAAAGGAGAGATAGTTCATCTATTAAGGTGTATCAATTGTATTTCACACTCATTGCTTTTTGTTTCACATCAGTTTTCCAACAAAATCTAGTAATTCATTAAGTACCTAAAATGGGAATTTTCATATGTGTAGGCAAAATCTAATTGTACCTTACATCTAAATACCAACACTTTTTTTTTTTTTTGAACAAAAGACTTGCAAAATAAAACCAGTTTTGACTATTTGTTAGACATTCTCTAATAAATCTTTTTTTTATCCTATGATACTTTTGTTCTGAGATAGCTTCCCAAGGTATCTGCATTCCAGTTTTTCCATTATCTGCCATCTTCAGGGGGGGAAAAAGCAACTTAGCTGTCTTGAGAATTACGTAATGAATTAAAAAAATATAGAATCATAGAATCATTTAGGTTGGAAAAGACCCTTAAGATCATCAACTCCAACCAAACTACTGCTTGACCAACCAAACTATTACTTTCTGTGAATCGCATGGATGCACATAAAACTAATTCTACAATTTGCATTTTTTTCGGAACACCTCTTGCAGGTTTAGGAACAAAGCATTGTAGAAGTATAAAAGGAGAAGCTTGTTACCATGTTATTCCGAAGCGCAGGTCCTCATCTACCTGTGAAGTTTGTGGTACTCAGTTACATGCATGAGGTCTGACTCATGTGTCACACCAGCACACCACTTTTATTGTTGTGTGGCTGCATTGACTTCAGAATCATGCCTGTGCCTGATTTATACCACTATGAAGCCAGAATCAAATCTCGTGTATAAAGCATAAGTACCAATCAGAATACTAAGTGCTGAGGTCATGTCAAGTGATTACAGTACAAAGTATATGAAAGCTGTCTATCGTGCTATAAGTATGTTGCCACAAAGAGAGAGCTTGACAAAGAGTCTGCAGGCATGTTTAAGTTTGATTAAGGCTCTACCTGGAAAGTTCATATGTTAATTTAATGTCAACATTTGTACCTACTTTCTGCAATCTGAATATAAAATGTTAGCCAATGAGGCAGTAAGAAAAATATCAAACTTCATTACTTTTTGCTGACTTGGGACTTACTCCAAGCTGTTCCTGAAAGCAAGGTTGCAAGTGTTTATTGCATCTCAGGAGACAGTTAGTACCTTTGCAGGATCAAAGTTGCTAGCTGTACTCGTAATGTAAAATGTAACATGAAATGTTGTCATTTTTGTAAGCTAACAAAATAAATTATTTTTCCAAGCAGTGCATAGCATCTGTATTCGTTTGCCGAATGCTGCCAAACTTTTGTAAAGACCTGTTTTATGTAGTTGATCTTTTTTGTTTTGTGTGACATATAGATGTGTGATGTGGATTTATGTTGTCCAATTTTGTTTTTTAACTTGCCTCTAAGAACAACAATATGCTCTCAGATTTTTTCTTTGTTTTCTTTCTTCTACTATAAAATTTGGTTAAAAACTAAGATGGTAGTTTCGAGGTGAGAATCAGTAGTTTTCTTCAAAAGTGTGTATTTAAAACATTTATTTAGGTACAAGATTTGTTTACTACTATGGACCAAAAAAATAAATCTGGCAACATATTACAGTGTCACAATAGGGGTGTGTCTTTACATTGGCCATGAATCACTGTTTCCAGTGGTGTCCTTGAATGGGACAAGGCTGTTGTGCCTATAGCCTCTTACAGAGTGTGAACAAGATTCATTTGACTAAACTTGGGTTTGTACAGAACACATGCCTCCATCTAAATGAACCTGCCTTTGTAGTCAACAGAGTACCTGGGATCTATGGCATCATTCATCTCACCCCAAAGTAAACACCCAGGGTTTGATCAAATGAATTGCAGCGAACTGTTCTATATTGACTAGATCTCCATTTAGTAAAAAGGGAAACCAGACAGCTACCTTAGATGCATGTGCCTGCATTATAGGTACAAGTCAGGCGGGGTTCACCATGTCCACCCGCAGGGTGGGGTCTATGTATGTGTGCTTCATCTGGATTCCAGGGTAAGTTCGTTATTACCTTAAATAAAAGACACCACTGGAGTCAGTGGAATGGGATGCAGTTAAACATGCAAAGAGATTGAGCCATCACAGTATTTAATGGAACAAAAATCAGTGTTGCTGGAAGGTTCCACAGAGCTAAATTTCTATGGAAGCATTTCATGGAAAAGCAAAACCTTGCATTATATTTTAAAATACAAAGTAAAACCAAAAATAAAATAATATGTGTTGCATCGTTCCATATAAAGAAGTTTTCTTATTCTGGTTTCTCATGACGAGATGTCCAAACTACAGTTTCTTTATAGTCTGAGAAATCACTCATTGAAAGCCTGTAATTATTTTACTAATTCAGTTCTCCTCAATTACATATTTGCTTGCCTTTTGGAGTTAAGAGGTTTTGCAGTTTTGTGATCTGCAGTTGTTTTATGGCAAACATCTTTTTCCCTTCTCAGACCATTTTTTCACTGACCTTGGTGTCTGCAGAGTTGTTTCTCTCACATATTCTCACTCCTCTCTTCCAGCTGCTGTTGCACAGCAGTTTTTTCCCCTTCTTAAATATGTTATCACAGAGGCACTACCACCGTCACTAATGGGCTCAGCTTTGGCCAGCAGTAGGTCCATCTTGGAGCCAGCTGACATTGGCTCTATTGGACATGGGGGAAGCTTCTGGCATCATGTCACAGAAACCACCCCTATAGCCCCCCTGCTACCAAAACCTTGCCACACAAACCCAATACACATCAGTATCTTCGTTCTAATTTTACCTATAAAACTAAGTAAGGTTGAAAAAGTAAGGTTGAAAAAGCAGCTGATACTTGACAGTGTTCTTTAGCTATGTCAACAGAAATAATGAACTTACAAGTTTTTGTCCACACAAGCAGTAGATGAATAGGAGTAGTCACTGATACCACAGAAACAGCATCAAGGACGAATTTTACTGTGAATGATTTATATTTTATTGGAGCAGATAGATGCTATTTTACAGAAATATATTTTGAATACATTCTTGCATTAATAAAAAGACATTTGAAAGGAATGTTTAGTAACTGACATTAACTAATGATATCTTTTCATTGGATATAAAAAAGTGATCTTTGGCTCCAACTACTGCTGGCCCACTGCCAATCCCCTTTTTGGGGATTTTAGGGGTGGGTTGGCCTAAAATGTATTAAGTGGGAATAGCTCTCAACTGAGATTATTAAAAAAAAAAAAAACATAAGGATTTTGGCCATCACTTTTCTTCACAGACTTTTCAACAGTTTTTGCCAGCTTCCATGATTTAACCTGGAAGTTCTGGCCAAATTCCAATTTAATTTGTTACATACACTTTTTCTACCCTCTGGCATTTCACTGGGATATGGAATTCTTTCTTCATATCTCTGTTGCATTTTTTGCACTGCTGTTCTCTGTGGGAGGAAGGATAGATTAGTCCAAAAGTGATCAGGGCACGGAAATGCAACGGCGAACCTGAGTTATATGAGCTTAGAGCTGTCCTATACTCTACATACCTGACATGGATATATAACTTTCCTGTGTCTCACAGAACTCATTTCTGAGGCATAGGGCCATTGATTTGTTTATAAATCTATAATTGTAATATAACTATATGATATACACAATCTATAATAAAATCTATAATTGCACCTGTTGGTCCACATTTTTTAATCACATTGCTTATATATAAATTATATGATCTTACAGTAGTAACAATGTGGAGAAGGAGCTTGAGGGTATTCATAGAATCATAGAATAGTTTGGGTTGGAAGGAACCTTTAAAGGTCATATAGCCCAACCCCCCTGCAGTGAGCAGAGACATCTTCAACTAGATCAGGTTGCTCAGAGCCCCGTCCAACCTGACCTTGAATGTTTCCAGGGATGGGGCCTCTACCACCTCTCTGGGCAACCTGTGCCAGTGTTTCACCACCCTCATTGTAAAAAATTTCTTCCTTCTATCTAGTCTGAATCTACCCTCTTGTAGTTTAAAACCATTACTCCTTGTCCTATCACAACAGGCCCTGCTAAAAAGTTTGTCCCCATCTTTCTTATAAGATGGGGACATCTTTTAAGTACTGAAAGGATGTAATAAGTTCTCCCCAGAGCCTTCTCCAGGCTGAACAGCCCCAACTCTCTCAGCCTTTCTTCATAGGAGAGGTGTTCCATCCCTCTGCTCATTTTCGTGGCCCTCCTCTGGACCTGCTCCAACAGGTCTATGTCCTTCCTGTGCTGAGGGCTCCAGAGCTGGACGCAGTACTCCAGGTGGGGTCTCACCAGAGCAGAGCAGAGGGGCAGAATCACCTCCCTCGACCTGCTGGCCACGCGTCTTTTGATGCAGCCCAGGATATGGTTGGCCTTCTGGGCTGTGAACGCACATTACCTTCTCACGTCCAGCTTTTCATCCACCAGTACCCCCAAGTCCTTCCCTGCAGCGCTGCTCTCAATCCCTTCATCCCCCAGCCAGTATTGATACTGGATGTTGCCCCGACCCAGGTGCAGGACCTTGTACTTGGCCTTGTTGAACCTCGTGAGGTTCCAATGGGCCCACTTCTCAAGCTTGTCCAGGTCCCTCTGAATGGCATCTCATCCCTCAGGCATGTATATCACACCTCTCAGCTGGGTGTCATCTGCAAATTTGCTGAGGGTGTACTCGATCCCACTATGTCACTGATGTAGATATTAAATAGTACTGGTCCCAATACAGACCCCTGAGGGACACTGCTCATCACTGGTCTCCATCTGGACATTGAGCCGTTGACCACTACCCTCTGGATGTGACCACCCAGCCAATTCCTCACCCACTGAACAGTCCACCTATCAAATCCATCTCTTTCCAAGTTTGAGAGAAGGTTGTTGTCGGGGACCATGTCAAAGGCCTTACAGAAGTTCAGATAGATGACATCAGTAGCTCTTCCCTTGTCCACTGATGTAGTCACTCCATCGTAGAGGGCCACTACGTTGGTGAGGGGCAAGATTTGCCCTTGGTGAAGCCATGCTGGCTGTCTTGAATCACCTCCCTGTCCTCCATGTGCCTTAGCATAGCTTCTAGGAGGATCTGTTCCATGATCTTCCCAGGCACAGAAGTGAGGCTGACAGGGCAGTAGTTCCCAGGGTTCTCCTTTCTACCCTTTTTAAAAATGGGTGCAATGTTTTCCTTTTTCCAGTCACTGGGGACTTCACCTGACTGCCATGACTTTCCAAATATCATGGAGAGTGGCTTGGCAACTACATCAGCCAATTCCCTCAGGACTCTGGGATGCATCTTGTCAGGTTCCATAGACTTATGTATGTTCAGATTCCTCAGGTGGTCTCAAACCTGATCTTCTCTTACAGTGGGAGGGATTTTGCTCCCCCAGTCCCTGCCTTGCGGTCCATCCACTTGAGAGGTGTGGGAAGAGAGAGGTTGCCAGTGAAGACTGAGGCAAAAACTTGTTGAGTACCTCAGCCTTCTCCTCATCTCTTGTTACCAGTTTGCCAGTCGTGTTCATCGGAGGGGTACACTTTCTTTGAGCTTCCTTTTCTGGCTGGCATACCTACAGAAGCCCTTCTTATTTTTCTTTGTCACCCTTACCAGTTTGGCTTCAGCTGCACCTTGGTCTTCCTGACCCCATCCCTACACAACCGGGCAACGTCCCTATGCTCTTCCCAGGATACCTGTCCCTGCCTCCAATGCCTGTGCATTTCCTTCTTGCTCTTTGGTTTGACTAGCAAGTCTTGACTCATCCATGCTGATCTCTTGCCTTCCTTTCCTGATTTCTTACACATGGGGATTTAAAGCTCTTTCACTCTATGGGAAGTGTCCCTAAAGACCTGCCAGCTCTGTTCTGCTCCCCTGTCCCTGAGGATCCCCTGGGTTAGGACTGACTCCTTGAACAGCTGGAATTTTGCTTTCCTAAAATTCAGGGTCGTGACTTTACTCTTCACCTGTCCCATATCCCTCAGGACTGTGAATGCCACCAGTGCATGATCCTGCAGCCCAGGTGGCCTCCAATCTTGACGTCTCCGATTAGCTCACTTGCGTTGGTGGTCAACAGGTCCTTACTGGACCCCCACATCCCCTCTGGTAGGGCTGTCCATTACCTGGCTTAACAAGTTATCCTCAATGCACTCCAGGAATCTCCTGGATTGCCTACAGCTTGCCATGCTACTTTTCCAGCAGATGTCAGGGTGGTTGAAGTCCCCCAGCAGGATGAGATCCTGTGAGCACAATGCTTCCTGTAGCTGGAGTAAGAAGGCTTCATCAATAGGCTCCCCTTGATCAGGTGGCCTGTAGTAAACATCAACCACAAGATTCCCTTTGTTGGCTCAGTCTCTAATTCCTGCCCATAAGCTTTCAACCTGCTCATGGCTATTCTTCAGAGACAGCTCTTCACAATCTATCCATTTTTTTACATAGAAGGCAACCCCTCTGCACCTCCTTCTTCACCTGTCCCTTCTGAACAGCTTGTAGCCATTGATAGCTGCACTCCAGTTATGGGATTTGTCCCACCAAGTTTCAGTAATGGCAACTAGGTTGTAGCTTCCTAGGAGCATGGTGGCTTCCAACTCCTCCTGTTTGTTGCCCATGCTGCATGCATTGGTGTAGAGGCACTTCAGCTGGGCTGTCGGTCGTGCCATCTTTTTAGAGGGACACCTTAATTCCTTTGAGGTATTTCACTGCTGTTTCCCTGTTGGCTCCTATTACCTCAGGAGCCCCTGGCTCATCTCTGTAAGACTTCAAGTGTGCTTCAGTGTACCCAGCATGTGTCAGAGCAACAGGCTGAGGGCCCTTGCGTTACGGGAGAGCCTGATATTACCCCCTTCTCCCTTCAAGTCTAGTTTAAAGCTCTGTCAATCAGCCCCGCTAGCTCATGAGCAAAGACTCTATTCCTCGTTTGAGAAAGATGAATCCCATGCGATGCCAGCAGGCCTGATGCTGCGTAGACCATCCCATTATCAAAAACCCCAAAATTCTGGCAGTGACACCAGCCACAGAGTATTGCAGTTCCACTGTAAGGCACGGAGCCATAGGAACCCTGGCTTCATTAATTCCAGAACTGCTTGGATTTCTTACACCATTTTCCCTAAGCTGAATTTACAGTTGGTAATGTGTGAGTCTGAACATGTTTTCAAGTGGTTTTAAAGAGACGGAAAAAGCACTACCAAAAACCCAATTATTTTCAAAATCTTCCCACTGCTTCTGAAGGTCAAATTTGAAGTACAAACCCATTTTGTTTTGTTTTGTTTTGTTTTTTGTTTTAGGTAATGTATGTTGGCTGATATTTTTACCTTGCAGTGGAACAAAGAGCAGCTTCAACTCTAAGATACTGGGTTTTGCCAGGATTAATTAAAGAAGTAAAAATTTTTTTTAAAAAAATATTATAGGTGTCCCTTATATACACTGTAACTTCTAAAATATTGTACATTTACCTTACTTTTATCAATTTCTTAGTGATGTTTATTTCCAGTGTTTCTTATTTCCATCTGCAGGCTTCCAATGAACATGGTGAAATAAAAGCAGTTACACTACATTTTAAAACATTTTTTAAAGTCAGAGCTTAGTTGAAGTCACAGGTACTCCAGAGAGAACATGATGGAATTTTGCTGGCACTTTATAAGAAGAAAGAGTTACAAAAGAATAATAAATAGTTTTAGGAATCCACAATGAAAAAAAAATGCCAGGAACATCCTATTATATGGGGTTTGCATTACTAAGCCACTTAGTTAGGAACCGGGATCCCATTGTATTAAATACCACAAAAAGAAAACTTACTACAGGTAGCTTCAAAAAGCTTTTAAAAGTAGGATTGTATATGCAAATTTTGTATTAGTTTGTTTCAACTCATCTTTCCTAAAGAATGGGTTATTTTCCTGGGATGGGACAATGGTTTCGACTGGGATAGGGTTAATGTTCTTCATGGTAGCTAGTACGGGGCTATGTTTTGGATTTGTGCTGAAAACAGCATTGATAATACAGGGATGTTTTTGTTATTGCTGAGCAGTGCTTACACAGAGTCAGGGCCTCCTCTGCTTCTCACCCCACCCCACCAGCGAGTAGGCTGGGGGTGCACAAGAAGTTGGGAGGGGACACGGCTGGGACAGCTGACCCCAACTGACCAAAGGGCTATTCCATACCATATGGCGTCATGCTCAGCATATAAAGCTGGGGGAAGAAGAAGGAAGAAGGGGATGTTCGGAGTTATGACGTTTGCCTTCCCAAGTAACCATTACGTGTGATGGAGCCCTGCTTTCCTGGAGATGGCTGAACACCTGCCTGCCCATGGGAAGCAGTGAATGAACTCCTTGGTTTGCTTTGCTTGCATGCACCGACTTTTGCTTTTCTTATTAAACTGTCTTTGTCTCAACCCACAAGTTTTCTCACTTTTACCCTTCTGATTCTCTCCCCCATCCCACCAGGGGGGAGTGAGCAAGCGGCTGTGTGGTGCTTAGTTGCTGGCTGGGGTTAAACTGCAACAGTTACAGAATTCACTCAGGAATCAATAGGTGTGGAAGAAAGGTATTTCAGAACTAGTGGAAATTTTGGATGGGTTTCAGCATTAATTGGGGCAGTCTTGTATTGGTGGCCTGTAGCATGGTGTTATGGCCTAGTGTATTGTCCTGAAGTAATGAGGCATCTCTTCATTGCTTTTGAAGGAGTTACCAGTCTACAGCTGCTAATGGAGACTTCAGCTTGAGATGCATCCCCTGACAATAGAGCTCTCATGATGGCAGACGAATACCCTACAGGCTCCTTTACAAATGAAAACAAGAAGTTTATTCTAGTCTCCTTTTGGATACCTTAAGAATATGTCATCCTAAGGTAGAATTGAAAAAGCAGCAAATATTGTCTTGAAAAGGCTGCCTGAAAACCACTGCTGGAAGCACCAGTGGTTCTCCAGAAGACAGGATGACTATGAGGACAAGTCAATCAACATCTCTGATGCACTTATCTATGCACCCCATTACAGCTCAAACAAGATTTTTCAATGAGTGTGAATTGTGTCTTTCAATGAATTTCAATGTGTCTTTCAATGAATGAATTGTGTCTTTTTTCAGAGCAGGCCAAATCCTGGAGCTGTACTGCTCGTTACCCTTTACCTCAAGGTCTCAGTACACAAGCCTCCTGCTCAGCAGGATTATTTACATGCACCTGTCCCTCTTCATTCATTTGCTTGTTCCTGTTTGTTCTCTGCCAGCCATTCTAATCTGTCCCCTAATTCTCTTTCCTGCCTCCTGTTCTCAGGTCCAGCCTCTGTCTTTGGAGGAGCCAGCTACTCCTCTTCCATCAGAAGGCAATTAACTAGTCACAAGTTGATTAGAGATTTTTTTTCTTCTTGATATCACATCATTACTTAACATGCACATTATCCGTCTGGTAAGGAATTTCTTTATAATCCAGGGAAAGTTCTATACTGTGTCTCCTTTGGGATCTTTCTGGTTAGGTTCACGAAGGAAACCTTTCTTGCTCAGTTCCAGCTATTCCACATGTTCCTTCACTGCCAGCTTGAAGTATCTTGATGCTATGGCTACAGCTGGCACTGGCTGGCAGTAACCCCTGATTTAGCCAACTTTCATCATACATTTATTGGCAAGAACTGAGCTCAGAGCAAACTGCCCAAGGTTCAAATGCTCTGTTATAAAGAAAAAGTACCTGAATGCAAAGTAAGGCAATACTCTTTTGGGAACATAAACCCCAAGAACAGTGGTAGCATTTCAAACAAAAGTTTCATCTAATCTAGAGTCCTGTCTCCAGATATCAAGGAACAGTATTGAGAACTTTGCAAATATATCATGTGGTTTTTTAAGGGTATTTTCCTAGCATCTAACAATTTTTGTTTCATGGAGTTCCTGAACCTGTGGTGATAGTCTTGTATTTAGTAATAGCCTCGAGGTTTCTTTTTGCTTTCATTAATTTGTGCTGACACTTTTTGAACCTCTAGGAACTTCTAGCACCCATAATATCCTTCAGCAAAGAGTTCTGCTACTTAATCATGCAGTGTGGGTGTAATCACCCTTTTGAATATGCCTCCTGCAAGATTCTAATTCAAGTGACCTAATTCTTACTATAGTAAAAGAGAATTTGTCTCCTGAAGACCTTTTTTTATCATAAAATGTGCTCTTCTAAAATGAATGTAGAAAATAAAAGATTCAAGTTGTTTCTTTCCTGGTCAGTCTCTGCTGTGGCTGCCTGATATGTTGCAAGTGCTTCAGCAGTAAGGATCCCATCTGGCTGGGAATTTTTTAACAAGGAAGAAAGATTTATTGGAGTTGTTATTTACTGGAGAGAGGTTGGACCCTTCTGGCTTTATTCTGTGGCACTTGGAAGACAATGTGTGAACCAGAGATCCCATGACCTCTGATGGAGGATCTGTCCCTTAGACACATCCTAGTCTCAAAAGAACACCTTTTTTTCTGAGGAACCAGGGCTGTTCTGCTGAAGAGATAAGGTTGGCTAACAAAATAAATAAGACTAGCTCATTCTAGATGCTTGAAGGGAATGGATGGACAGAAGATACCTGGGGCCTAGCAAAACTGCTTTCTTCAAAAAGTTGGGGAGGAATGATGTTCCCCGTTCCCTCAAGTAGCCTAGAGTAATCAGGTATGTAACTGCAACTGTGTCTTTTTATCAAACAGTAGAAGATTGCTGATTTATATTGGATTGTTGTTTTATACTGGAATTCAAAGCCCATGTAATCTTCATTGGATCTCAACAGACTGCTCTAACATGGAAGGAATTACCCTTTGTGAGATACTACAGTGTGCAGGCAAACCTACAATACATCCACAGTTTTGTTCAATGCTTACACAAAATTTAACCTGCAGAATATCAGCCGCTGCTGCACACAACTGGGCTCTTAAATCAGCTCTCATCTCAGCCTCTCTGGAAGTGTTTTCAACCTTGTCTGATCCTGAAGAGTCCAAGTTTTTTTAACTTAGCGATTCTGGGGGAAGTCCATTGTTTTGTGGAATATAGGAGTGTTTTTCCTTAACAATTCCTGTGACCACTGGAGTCTTGGCCTACTGCTGGCAGTGTCTATGCTACAGGCAGTAGAGAGGGTATTGCAGGGAGGGGCTGTTCTTCACTGAAGTCAGTGCTGACAGCAGTATCTTCCATGGTGCCAGAAGGACTGATGTGGGTGACTCAAGAGGAGTTGTTCTTCCATCTGTTTCAGTACCGAAACAATGTCCCAGCAGGATGCTGGAAGCTATATGGGGGATGAGATGTAAAAGCCTACTTTTCAATGCTCCATTACTCTGTTTAGTGTTTGCTTCCCTTCTCTATTGTGTATTTGATGAAGTTTTAATTATTATTTATTATATTTTTAATGCTACATGCCAAATACTGTGGATGCAATGAAGACGGCTGATAAATAATCAGTATTATGCGTGAGAATAATTTGTAAAAATTGGCCCCTCGCATAGTGAGTAAGCTCACTGAGCTGGTACTTCTGCAAAACATTTTACTACTCACACTGTTTCTGTAGCTTTTCCTCCTACGTGTCGAACCTGTAATTAAATCTGCCCTCTTGTTTCTTGTGGTAGGTAAGGAGTGATATCTACTTTTAACTTTCATCTTAATTTCCAGGTATGTAAAGTGCCTTGGCCAAAGTAAACCTGCAAGCTTGTGGCTAAACCAGGGAGAGTCCTGGTCCCAACTCTCCTTGCTTTAACTGTAAGACTCTGCAGTAATCTACTTAAGGTATTTATGGGTAAAGTTCTTTATCTGCACTAAAAATGACATTAAACAGTCTAACAAGTTGCCTTTGTTAGTAGGCTAAGCAGAAAGAAAGAGTGCAGTGGCACTTTTTTCATCAGAAAATGTAAGATATCTTTCTACTGTCCAATTTTGAATTTTTTAAAGTGAACTGGCAAGAGGCTTGAATTACCTCTGTAGGTTTTGCATTGCTAATTTTAAGTCTGTGTAAGAGAGCAACTGGGGGGCACAGCCATGCCAAGCACAGAGGAGAATTAGATATCAGTTAGGGGAATTGGGAGTAAATCAACACAGGAAGACCTTGAAACAAAATGCACAAGTCACGGAAGGAAAAAATACTTCAAAAGGCGGGAGTCTGTGACTGGTTACAGCTGTCAGGAAACATCAGTCCTGCTCCCAGTCTTCTTCACTATTTAAGGAAAGAAAAGAAATTTGAAGAATTCAATTTTAATTATATAAAATAACACGCTGGGGAAGTTGAGCATGCCAGGGCCTACCCTGTATCTAATGTTTCACATAATTTGCCTGCTGCCCTGGCTGGGACCTCCTATACATGCCTGTCATGTGAACTGCAGTTCCCCAAGGCTTTGGGATTATTCTGGTTTTGTGCCATAACACTCTGTTCCTGTTGCTTTAAACCTGATTAATGAATCGGAAGTTGGGTTGATTTAGTACTTCAGGTACCAGCATAAAATTAATGGTTGTAATAACTTTCTCAGATCCTATTGCCTTATTCTCCCTCTTATCTTCAAAGAAAGGCGGAGAAGAACAGTAGGTTAAATTTCAATATAACTTTGTTTCATTAAGCTCTGGAAACTCAGATGCAAAGGAGGGGGAAGGAAATCGGGTGTAAGTTATCCCTCCCAATAAAGTCTCCAGGCAGTGTTAGAGCAGGTACTTTAGCCTCAAAGACATGCAAATTGTTTCTAAGTTTTGTTCACCTTCTGGCTAGGAAAATGTTCTCTCCCCCCTTAACAGCAGCAACAAGAAACAAACAAACAAACAAACAAACAAAAATCAAGGGAATGATCAAGGCCTGCCCAAGTAAGAGCAAATACCTTTCTTATCCTCCTTGGTGCTGCCTGGCATGACAGTAGCCCGGTGTCCCGCTGCCCTGGAGGGAGTTCAGAGCATAATCCACAGCCCAGCCTGGGAACAGGAAGGGGACCTGGGGAGGCAGCACGCCCCTGCTGCTATGCCAAAGCGCCACAGAGCCCTACTGTGTTTGCCGTGCCCCCAGCTCAAAGAGAAAGTTTTGTTTCATCTGTTCTGGCAACTTCACAATTTCCCTTCTAAGCCCCTGAAACTGAGCCGTGGTTGTGTCACATGAGATGCACAGTGCAAGAAAAACCGGGTTGGAATCAACAGCACAAAAATCCCAAAACACGAGTGAAGCTAAAGCACTACTGAGCACTTAAATGCTGCCCTTCGCATAGGAGCAGCAGATAAAATCAACGATCAGGGAAGAAAAGCTGCTCTGAGAGCACCAAAAGTGTGCCATTGGGATAAATTACCGAGAAGCTCATCTGCCTCCTCTTGGGAGAGCTGTCCATGCCTAAATTTACCCTATGACGACGCATGCAAGGACAAGAAAGTACCAAACTACTTCCCTGGAAATCAAACACACTTTTCTAACCATTTCCACATTTCCACTCTGGACACTCCCTGCTGATAAAAGGAGAAGGCAACAGAGCGTAAAGTTCATTGTGGTGCAAACTGATGAACTGGCTATATATATATATATATAAACAGACTCTATTTTGAATTTTCAAGAATAATACTATGGATTTTAGAGTGTCAGGTTACGGACAGCACAGTATTAATATGTTCTAAATCCTGGGTTTGTCATACAGATTTAGTACATCTACTGAATGGAAATCACACTAACTAAACAAACCCAAATAATCCCAGGGATTTATGTAGGACACTGTCTCAGCTTCAGCTGTTTCGAACTTTGGGTGTTCATTTCCTTTAATGCTAGTCTCCAAAGGTCTGCAGTTCAAAGCGAAAAAAAAGCTGAGCATTTGTGCTTAAATAACACTGTGTACTGTTTATTCTATTAGTGACGGTGATCCAGACGCTTGTATCATTCTCTGTATCAGACTTTGACACTTGGATGTCTATCGTTGGATTGGCTGCTAGTTACAAAAGGCGGTTGCTTCAGTCATTGCTTGAAACACTGGAACGAAGCCTAGGCCTCTTGGACATTTTAAGTAGCTGGTTTATTTGTCTTTCCAAAGCAATTTATCTAAATAGGCCAACACAATCAAATTACATGGGATTCTAAATACATTCCACTGCCCAGTCTGACATCTTAATTAGAACTTTTAAAAAATAATGATTACCTTTCGGCTCCCAAAATTTCACAAACCTTTCTCAAAAATTGGCCAGTGAATATGACTAACAGCCACACAAAGCTATTTGTTTTTTAAAGTTGATCAGACTTTCCATTGGCACATATCCTGGCAAAAAAAAGCTGCAAGGAGGAATACAATTTATGCTGGTTCAAAAACACAAAAGCAGAAAATCACTGATAGTTCCAGTTATGAACTTTATCTTGCATGAAACCTTTCTTATCCACCTTTGTCTAAAATAATGCCTTGTAAAAACATTTCTTTTCCAATACAGTGTAACCTAATTGGGTTACACAATATTGTGAGTAATTTAAAATACCATGATGATTGCGTTGCCTTTTCCACACTGCTTCCAACTGAACTTGGTTTCCGCAGGGACCGTGTAAGCGGAGCTATCGCTCTTAAGTGTCACTTTGTCTTTTTCTGTATTCATATATAAATTACCTCATGTGCCTCAAAGTGGATTATCATCTGTGAATGAATGAGGATAAATATTCCATGCTACTCAGAAACAGAAGACTTTGGAGTGTGTGAAAGACAAACAGCACCAGAGCTAAGGGATGAGGATTTAACAAGATGCTAACTAGCATTACTACCTCCTGTTGGGTTGTTAAAGTGAAATAAGTTTTACACACCTTAAAAACCTCTCAGATGCACAGCCAGCTGATTTGCACCAATCTTTAAAAATAAAAAGAAAAACAGAATTTCAGTATAGTTGTCAGAATTGCAAATGGCTCTTTTAGTATATTGTTCCAGATGTGCTTGTTTGAGTGTCTAGATCCTGAGCTTGAAAGATGGACATTTTCTTTTAAGATAGTGGTATCTGACCACAACTTATATCAAAACTCCATTGCTCAAGGTAAAGTGAGTACAATTTGCTAGAGATTAAAATCTGTTAAATATTAGTTCAGTTAGCAGTTTTGGTGCATAAGAACAACGTTCCAATCAGTGGAAATTAAATTAGAAGTTTCACTCCAGCATGCCAAATGCACAGCAGCCCCTAAGAGACACCAGCAGCAAGAACTGGGCCTTCAGACAGCTTCAAACCATATCCAGGACCACTTTCATTCTAGGTGACCAAAATGAACCTAGTCTGGTGTAAAAATCCCCTGAAAACCAGACAGCTGAGATGTAGGAGTCTCAGAACAAACTGCTTTGATCTACAGATCCCCTTGTATTGCTTGCTAATGTAGACGTAGCCTTTGTGACTTTGGGAAGTTTCAGCTGCTCTGTTTGTGAGCACTTCATTTAAAGTAGTTGGCAATATGTATCTTTTTCTTGAATACTATCCTCACCTTCACAGATATGTGGTACTGTTCGATTACAAACTCTCTGAATGGAAATAATGAGCATCAGAAGTTTGATGCTCTGTGTGTAGAGACCATAATACCAATCAGTTCCTATATTCCTTATCTGCTTGTTGCAGTTCTATGGTCATACTTCTTCTATTGCACCAAAGATTCATATTCAGTTTCTATTATCACAGCTAGAGTTATGCCCAGTATTTTCCATTAAAGTTTCAGATTATTTTACAGCATAAGACAGTATCACTTGGATCGTATGACAAATTAAACAATATGCAGAAGAAAAAAGGTCAGTACCATATATTTCTGAGATTTCTGCCTTGTAGTTTAGTTGACCCTAAAAAAAGGTTAAGAGACAGCTTCTTAAGCATACCTATCACTGGTTTTGGCTGGAACATATTGTCATCTTACCTTATTCAATAGTCAGTCTCATCTGCTTTTCTGTCTCTGTGTGGAGAGAGTAGAGGGCTGCTGCCAAAACCAAGGGAATCTGCCATCCTCAAGCCATTGCTAGCAAAGCGTGAGCAAAAATTGACAATGGGAAGGATGAATGGATGGGTGGATGGATGGAAGTCCAGAAAACAGGATAAAGCTATCAAATACTGAGGAATGCATATAGGAACCTGCATGAAACAGAACAGAAAGAATGAGGAGAGTCAGAGACTTGTGAGCAGCAGAACTGTTGGAGAGATGGCAGCAAAAGACTGGTTGAGGAGACTATGAAATCAGAATTCATCAAATGCAGATTGAGAAAATGATGTTAAATGAGAGAAGACAGAGGATGTGGGAGGATAGAGTTGCCACTGCAGAAATTCAGCTTGGTCATCTAAGAACAACATCTGCTCTGCATACGTACATCATCTTGTATTTGTGCGGTAGATCTAGTAGCTGTGCTGCTTACAAAGGAAATAATAGCCAGTTGGCAGCCCTAGGAGAGAAATTTAGAGATGGAAACAATGATATGAAAGTGAGAAGTCCTTGCTAATGCCAAGAACAAATATGTGAGACAACAGGTAGGAAAAAATTCACATTATCAGTGATGGAAGAAGGGAGTAAGGGTATCAGAGCTAAGGAAAATACCAGTGAAAATTGAAGTCGAATAAGATGCAGAGAAAAGAGAAGGAAGAGGTTTAAGATATAATATAATATATGATCCAAAACAACATTATCTCAAAGACCAAACAGAGCATGCTGAAAACACTGAGATGACTTAAGGAAGAAACACTGATTTTATTAGGAAGAGGAAAAAGAACAATTAGATTATTATTTGCTTTGCTAAAAGGGTGAAAGGACAAATAGGTTGAGATATGAAGTAACACTGCAAACATAATTTTGTTTACTGGCAAACAGGTAAGTGATAATGCAAGTCTATGACTAACAGGTCAAAACAGTTTGCGGGCTGTTCATGGAAATCTTTGTGAGAAACAACCAAGTTGTCCCTGGAAGTGAAAACTTCACTGTTGTGCATATTATTCAGATGTAGTCTAAATAAAAGAAAAAGACAATGCTTTGCTAGCCTGCATGACATGACTTTCAATTTATCCAGGACATATAGCCTGTCAAGATCTGTACTTGCACAGCAGGACTGCCTCCCAAGCAGGCTAACTTAAAGCTTGTCTGAGGTTCCTTTGTGAGTAGGCTAGCCTTGCCCACAGCTATTGAGTTGCTGGTAAAAGAAGTGCAACTTTTATTAATTGAATTGTTCATCTTAAATGGCACACACTAAAGAAAAATTGAGACTGGGTCAAAATCTCACTGACAATAGAAGTGTACCAATTTCCACAGATGAGAATCTGAAACAGAAGAAAACAGGATCCTTCCAAGCAATAAAGATTTTTTTTTAAACTTTTTTTTTGGAGAATGCCAAATACCTTTGGGAGTTTGTCAGCTTAATCTAACCAAGCAGTGGATGCTTGCACAGGTACTGAATAAACACTGTGCTGGATAGATCTGTACATTACGTTCAGACACCAGTAAACCCAAAGAATTGCCAAGCTGAGCAAATGTTAGTTTTCCAGTTGAGTGAACAAAACCTGATGTGCTTAATTCAAACTGATTAGGCAGTGCTTGAGTTTGTACTTTTATGTAACTTCTTTATTAAGGTGTTTCTGTTGGCAAACATTTCAAATACCCACTAGTTTGTTTCTGAGGTGCTGGAAGATAGTTGACATTCGAAAAGAAGGGAGAGAAGTCTAACAAATCTGGGTAAGAAGCAGATCTTCCACTCTTCAGCAAAATTAGTTAGAAATGAGATATCACCTAACTTAACCCTCTGCAATCAAAAGGAAGGCAAGACATCAAGGCATCAAAGTTCAGTTTCTGGATGCCATATATAGACCATGGGTGAAATCTTGTCCCAGTCAAGTACATTGCAAAATTACCATCGATTTCAGGAAGGACAATCAACTAGGATTCTCTTTCTTTATCTTGATTATGTCCCCTTTTCTTGTGCCTTTGAGGAGCCTTTCAATCTCCAGTCTTCTGATTTTTGTAAGTCAATAAGAAAGGAACCCTGACAGTGCTCATGTGCAGGTTCTAGTGCACAGGGTTCCATCTTTGATCATGCAGGCCGGATTTTGGAAGTCCCACAACAGTAACATGAAATTCAATATTTTATGCTACCACCTAGAAGGTATAGTCAAATTATAAGACCTTCAGCTCTTTTCAAATTTTGGCCATCTTGAAAACTTCACAATGCTTGAACTTGAAATCTTCTTCAATTCAGACATATCACAGTTCCAGTTCTTGCAAGTTGTTCTATAATATTAATATATGTATTGGTTTTATGTTTTTATAAAATAAAGCCCTGTAAAAAAATTCACCACTCTAAGGAGCTAATATCTATAGTAGAGTGGATAATTCATTAGGATGAGTGACTTAGTTTGCAGAATTGATATAGCTGACTTCAGATGCCTTCACATAAAAGAAGCAAAACTTTAATTTGTTATTTATAGCTTGAGGTATTCTGAATATTGTTATAAATTCCGTTTTACATTTGTACTATAGTATAAATGGCAAGTTTTGTTTGCATTATGGAGTGGTTAGTTTTGAGGAGGAACCTGGAGGTGGTTGAAGAAATGGCTACATATGGTTTAAATCAGAAACAGCCATCTGAAGGGAGAAGTAATAAGCAAATCAGCCAGCCAGCTAAACAACAGAATACAATTCCTGCTAAGTCTTTGGCACAGAAGTGCCCTCCCAGTGCCCCAAAGCATCTGGGAAATGAGTATGACATTCAAAGCCTGACAGATGGTGAGAGCATCCTGCCTGTACTCAGACCATGCCAACTGAGGATACCTGGTCTTTAATGGTCAGAATTGCACTTGAATGCAAAAAACTTTTCAATCGTCTTACAATTGAGACCATCTAGATGAATACAATGTCTGGTAAATTTAGTTTTGATGAGAAACAGAACAATGGTTTTGATATTAGAGCAGAACACCAGAGCCTTCAAGTGAAAATTGAAAGCCTCTCTCTATGAAGCTGGACTGTTTTCGGATCCATACTCTTCCTTAAATGATCTTGGGTTAGAAACTCTGTGTTAGTGAAATATTAACTCTTTCCCAGACAGATTTTTAATGGAGGATTCTGCCAGTCCTATTCCTTGTGGAGAGCAAACCAGAGCTGCCGTGGGGCAGGCAACATTTAAATGTTGCCTTCAAGAAGTTTGGCTCCACAGAACACAGTCGAATAGGGTAAACAATACATGTCTGCACTGAGCACCCAAACAGCCTTTCAGACGGCTGGCTTTTGCACAAGGTGGATAGTTTAAGGGGCACGTATTAGCCCCAGGGCTTGATCTCTAACAGTCAGGATACCCAAACAGTGTCAGTTCAGCTTAGCTCCAGCCTTTGTTAGAAGTTGGAGGAAAAATTAAGTGAATATGTTTCTAAAATATGTCTGTCAAAATGAGTTTTTATTTTGTAGAAATATTTTCTGAATTATACAGAGAACTCATATGGCTTTCCATTTACTCCTATGAATAAAATACATTGCATCTACAAATGCTTGCTTAGAGGAGAAAGGATTAGGATGTTGAGGAATTGAGGTGGATGGGGTTATGACTACTAGCTGGAGGATGGGCAAAGGAAAAAGATTTTGGGATACTGGAAGCAAGGTAAGAAAATATGCCCATCTGAAATTCTCCCTTTTGTAAGGAGCAGGAGCTGGGAAGTCCTGTCTCTTTGAGGGGTACATTTCATAACCAAGGGATCAAGCCCAGCCAGCATGGGTTCAGGAAAGGCAGGTCCTGCTTGACCAACCTGATCTCCTTCTACAACAAGGTGACCCACCTAGTGGATGAGGGAAAGGCTGTGGATGTTGTCTATCTAGACCTCAGTAAAGCCTTTGACATGGTTTCCCACAGCATTCTCCTGGAGAAACTGGCTGCTCATGGCTTGGACAGGTGTACGCTTTGCTGGGTAAAGAACTGGCTGGATGGCCGGGCCTAAAGAGTGGTGATGAATGGAGTTAAATCCAGTTGGCGGCCGGTCACAAGTGGTGTCCCACAGGCCTCTGTGTTGGGACCAATCCTGTTTAATATCTTCATCAATGATCTGGACGAAGAGTTCGAGTGCACCCTCAGTAAGTTTGCAGATGACACCAAGTTGTGCAGGAGTGTTGATCTGCTTGAGGGTAGGAAGGCTCTACAGAGGGACCTGGACAGGCTGCATCGATGGGCTGAGGCCAACTGTATGAGGTTCAACAAGGCTAAGTGCCCCAGGTCCTGCACTTGAGCCACAACAACCCCATGCAACTCTACAGGCTTGGGGAAGAGTGGCTGGAAAGCTGCCCAGCAGAGAATGACCTGGGAGTGCTGGTTGACAGCTGGCTGAATATGAGCCAGCAGTGTGCCCAGGTGGCCAAGAAAGCCAATGGCATCCTGGCTTGTATCAAAAATAGTGTGGCCAGCAGGAGTAGGGAAGTGATCGTGCCCCTGTACTCGGCACTGGTGAGGCTGCACCTCGAATACTGTGTTCAGTTTTGGGCCCCTCACTACAAGAGAGACATTGAGGTGCTGGAGTGTGTCCAGAGAAGGGCAACGAAGCTGGTGAAGGGTCTAGAGCACAAGTCTTATGAGGAGCGGCTGAGGGAACTGGGGTTGTTTAGCCTGGAGAAAAGGAGACTCAGGGGAGACCTTCTTGCTCTCTACAACTACCTGAAAGGAGGTTGTAGAGAGGTGGGGGTTGGTCTCTTCTCCCAGGTAACAAGTGACAGGACGAGAGGAAATGGCCTCAAGTTGTGCCAGGGGAGGTTTAGACTGGATATTAGGAAATTTTACTTCACTGAAAGGGTTGTCAAGCATTGGAACAGGCTGCCCAGGGAACTGGTTGAGTCACCATCCCTGGAGGTATTTAAAAGACGTTTGGATGCTGTGCTTATGGACATGGTATAGTGGTGGTCTTGGTAGTGTTAGGTTTATGGTTGGACTCGATGATCTTAAAGGTCTTTTCCAACCTGTGCAATTCTGTGATTCTGTGATTCTGTGATATGCTCTTTTGTCGTTCCATGTGTCATCTGAGAGGGAGTAATCCTGAGACTTCTGAATGTATCTGTCCCTTACCATGTGATTCAGGAATAAGAGTTTTGCATTTATTGCCGTGGAAATATCTGAGATATTCTGTTTATCTTTGTGAGACAAAATTTGGTGAAGGGAATGGAACCTAACCCCAAACTTAACATCTCTAAATGATAAAATACAGGGTTAAAGTATGGCAACTGGGAAACTGTCTCAAGGAATTTCTACTGATAGAGGCTGGAGAACTGTCTAGATGGCCCAGGGAAAGCAGCAACAGCAGGAGGACATGGCCAGATAGTCCAGGCTGAATACATCAAAGCTCACCTACTCTATACTGACGATTCAGGGCTTGGCCCAGGGTAGAGTCTCAATGGAGAAATGCCACGTGTTCTTGCTGTCCCTGTTCGTATCTATGTGCACCTAGAATTTCAATGAACAACCAGTCTCTCTCCAACGTGTCTTTAATACCAGTAATTTGACAAATCGCTCATATCCGCCTTGCTTCACCATCCCAGCTGTCATTTTCCAAACTGAAGAGTCGAGAAGACCCTATCTGTATGGATGCTCTGTGGATCAGTACTGTTGTCCTTCTCTGAAAGCATTGCTAGTATATCCTTTTTGAGATGAGGAAACCAGAACTACATCATCAATTCATATAATAATGTAAAGACACTTCCTGTTTTGTTCTTTATTCCTTTTCTAATAATTCTTCATATATCAACTGCTTTTTAGCCACTACTCAATTTTAAGAAGACATTCTCTCAGAAGTATTGGCAGATTACAATATCTGTTCTGGATGGCAATAGATAGTTCAGGTCACATCATTTTATATGTGAAGTTGTAATTAATCTTTTTTTCCACCTCTAGCACTTTACATTTACATAGATTACATATCACCTTCTGTTTCTCTATTACATGAAAATGATTAAGTCCTTCTGAAAGTCCTCTTCAGTACTTGACTAATTTAATGCAAAAACTTTGTAAATTAATTATTTTACTTTTCTGGGTAATTTATGAATATGTTGACCAGCATAGATCTCTGTGTAGCTTGGCAAGTGATCTTCGTTTTTAATGAAAACTTCGTATTTACTCATACCTCTGCTTCCTATCTTCCAAACCTTTCATTTATCAAAAAAAGCATCTTCTTGTGTTATGGCTACTTATTTTCCTTAAGAGTCTTTGGTGCAGGACCTTGCTGAAAGTCTTTTGGGAATCCAGATAGACTCCTGTCAGATCTCTTCCACCCACATGCTTATCGATTTCCTCAAAGAACTCCAGCACGGTTGTGAGCCATGACTTCCTTTACCAAAGTCATCCTAATGTTTCCCCAGGATATCCGATTTACCCATGTGTTTATCAGTTCTATTCTCCATTACAGGCCTTAACAACTTGTCCTTTACTGGTCCCTAGTTCTCCAGTTCTCCACTGGAATACTAGTTAAGAATTGGCATCAAACATGTCACCTTCCCATTCTTAGGTACCGAGATCATATTAAACAAGAGGCTATGCAACAGTGTGTAGCTATTTTACTCCAAGTTTTTTTAGTTTTTTGAAAGTTGTTTCCAAGGTTTATGTCTGCAGCATGGTGGTTTTGCATGGTATTTTTAAAGTTAACTCATATGGGTTAATGTTTTTTTTTGTTTGGTTTGTTTTGGACAACATTTTAGTTTTCTGAACTTACTAATTGTATGTGTCATCGTCCTACTTAGCCATGTTGGTATAATTTTGCTTCTTCATTAGACTTCCTAATAGGTAGTATGCATTCACCATGTGACTTTCATACAGCAACTTTAGATAGACACCATGCTGCTTGAAAGGATTTAACTCTGTTAGAAGTTCCTTTTAGCTGTTTTTAAAAGAAACATTCTTGGTCTTATCTGTTTCTCATTTTTGAAGGTGAACGCAACTGTGTAGACTTTTTCAGGGTTTTTTTCTCTCTGTTTTATGGATACTGAATCTAAGCATGTTAAGGCTGATGCTACAAGTCTTTAATTGTAAAGATTTTAAACCTGGTCCTGAGCACTACTCAGCAACAGCTCAAGGGCTACTTCTGTCATGGGATCCCTAATCACCCACCCCATTAATCATTTGTTGATTGTATTTCAAAATATAGGACCAGTGTCAGATCCAGTGTGATATCAATTCTATATACATGGAGAGTGTTGAAGTCTACAGTTGGCCCTTGCAAACACAATCAGTTGTTACTCTTGAGGCAGCAGCTGACACTTTTACTTCTTTCAAAGAGCTGAACTGTCATTTACAGTTCATAAGAATGAAACCACTTCATGTTTATAGAAAATGTAAAAAGCTTTATTTTGTGGCTATAGATACAGAAAAGAAACACTTCCAATATTTCTTTAACCTTGAACAATTTCTTAATTCAACAGGAATTCTAAATCCATTCTAACTTCACTGCTGATGTCTAATATCAAACATTATTTAGTTTGTAATGTTTGTGAATAGTTTGCCCAATATGTAGTTAATGAAAACTGGAAAAAGGATACTTTTTTTTTAGCTCTTCAGTGAGTTAGCTTTTTGCCAGGGAAAGAGGGAACTTAACAGAGCTGTCATGAATTGGAAATTTTTAACTGGAATTCAAGAAAGCTGTTCAACAACTCATAGTTGAGAAAAAAGATGAAAACACTGTAGTTTTTGGTGAACACTTATATTTTCGATTTCCAACCCACCTTTGGAAGCTTGAGTATTCTACCAGCTTTGCTATTAAAATCATTGCTATGGATTGCTGTTGAAATCAGGCCACCTTCTGAAGATTACCAAGACAACGCTGAATATGAAAAGGTTATAAGTTAAGAAGCAAGCATTCCTTTCCCAAGATCATAATTTTTTATTGGTTAAAATATGCAAATAAGGTATGTTTCACTTCTAGTATGTGTACCTTTTTTCTTAATTGCATTTTCTGTCTTTACCAGAAGTCCACCAAAAGTTTATGGAACTGTTACAGCTTCTAACTAGCTCTGCTTAAAGGCATGTTTCCTCTGTTCAAATGTACTTTTCAGCACAAATTTGGGAACTAGAGCTGTTGTTGTAGCCAATGGCCAAGCCTGAGCAAGTTATACTCAAAGATCCCAAGTTTGTATCAATAAAACTACTAACAGATTTGAGATTTTGCTGACTGTCCCACAATCAAGACTGTAGGCTGAATAGGACAATGAAATAAAACTTTTTTCATAGAATGAAAAATCATAGCTGATACCTCAAATTAAGATGGAGAGTTATTGGTAGGGTGCCAAGGCATTTCTTGTTTTATATCCCATGCAGGACTTGTCCTGAGTACTTTAGGTAGTATTACAACAGTACAATCTATGTTAAGATAGGAAAAAAATTACTTCAGTAACTTTGTAACAGCAAAACTGAAAAATCAGAGATTTAAGGAGACTAACATCAGTGTGGCAGAATCTGGATACATTTGTTTGTATTCTACAGAAGAAACTGGTATTACAGCTTTTGGTCTCCAGCTATATTATTTTTAAGCTGCAAGAGTCTGGAGACCAGTCTTTCCCCTTCAGTTTCTTTGTGTGAAAAGCTTTAAATGAAATTACAGTTTGGTTTCTGTAACTTGTAGGCCAATCTCCATTACCTTATATACTACCTAAGCTCACAGCTGAAACAATAATTGAAATGAAACTCAAGCTGAAAATAGCTTTTACTGTGTAGCTGGTAGAACACATCCTGCTTATGAGCATTGTGTTTAATTTGCATTGTTTCACACCCTGTAATGGAAAGGAGTCCGTAAGGTCCTGGAATCTGGACCACAGTGTCTGCTTCCATTGTTGCAGAATTCAGCCCTGCGGAGGCAAATGCAGTTGTCATCTTTGCTTTAGTATTAGCCAGTGCTCCATCATGACATTTTAGAGCTGCAGGCACAGTTTTGAGCTGTGACTGCAAATTGTTACTTGGCTGGTAAAAATCACTAGGGAGGTGTTAGAGCCATTGTCTGAAGTTTATTTTTGAATGCCTTCCATCTCAAAGGCAAGACACCAATTTCCTTTGGGTTCTTTTTTCTGGGTGTCCTTTGGCTTCCCTAATGGAGAACCGTCTTCTGATGCTGGCAAAAATCTTCAGCATGTCCCTGTTTTGAAGTTTTCACTCTCATTTAAGACATGGTGTAGGGTCTCCAGTGACATGTGCGTTTCACATATACAATTATGTAGTCTCTGGGGAAGGATCTGATTGTGCTCACTGATGACCTCCTGTTGAGGGAAGAAGAACCTATGCTGAATATGTCAGATTTAGCACATGCCTTTAATATCACTTACCTAAAGTGATATTGATGTTTATTCAGACCTTGTCAGGACTGATCAGAGTCCATTCTTGAATATCACTATTCATTTCTTCCTGAATATTCACAGGGAGCAATAGTGCACAGCTGCCCGAGTGGGAGTAATTGTTTAAATATGAAGTTCACAAAAATATTTTGTCTGGCTGCTTCAATGTCTTCTCATCTTCTGTACACTACGTGCCTTCCTAGGCTGTAACCTTTGTAGTGCAGTACTGTCCTTGCAAAGATCTATGTCATGTTGTGAATACAGTGAGTCCTGGTACTGGCAGAGATCTCAGGAAGGTATTGCAGTCCATATGCTAAATACTAATATAATAATATATTAATAGCTATTGATTATTTTCCTAATATTTAGCCAAAGGAAAAAAAAAAGGTTAGTGTGTTTTTTAACATTAGGAAAAAAAGTATAGATAGTGTGTCCATATTTGGAACTTTTAGGTCTTTTAACTAGGAAACAGCTTTACTTACTAATGCAGATTGGTTGCTAAAGTAATCTTAGCTTCCTTGCTTTCACCTTCACCTTGCAGATATTATTAGTTTCAGTATGAATCTGTCCACTTAACTGCTCTGTGTGCTAGGAGTGCCCAGTCTAATAAAACATTAATGACTGACATTTATAATGGCATCCAAGAATTTCAAACTGTGTTCTACCAAAGGTTACTTTACTAGCCAATCCAGCTTTCATCTCCTTTCCCCACCACAAGGAGTTAAAGACATCAATCAATTACAGCAATGCTAGTATAAGAACATGTAAGCAGCCATTCCTTGTCTGACTAGTGATCCATGTAGCTTACCAGCCTGCCTGTGATACTGTCCAGCAGAAGATTCTTAGAGAGGAATGTACTGAGTGAACTCTGTATTCAGTTTCCCTCAAGCGGTGGTTTAGAAACTGCATCCAGAGCACTTTTAGCCATGATAATAGACCTTCTTTCCATTAGTTTATTTCCTGAACCCTTTTTGTTTATTTAGTGCTCACATCATGTAGCAATGAATTCCCCATTTTAATAACGTGTTGAGTGAAAAATTCTTCCTTGTTTTTGCCTTAAACCTGCTGCCAGATCACTCATTTTACTTCCCCAGCCTGGAATGCTATGAAGAACAGCAGAACAGGATCTGAAGGATCCTGCCCAGATCCAATTAGTAGAAGGACAGAAGGTCAAGACTGAAAATGGCCATGACTACCAGACTTCATATTTATTGCAACAACACTTGTGAGTGTCAAGGCTCCTTTATGCTAGCAGTGGTACAGACTTCTGAGAGAGAGTATGATGCAAAGAATTGATCTAAACAGAAGAAGCCATCAAAACGGAATAATGAAAAACCATCAGGAGTCTGATCCTTTCTGTCTCTTTGGAAAGAGATAGAAAGTCACAATTACTGCCGCTGCTGCCCAGACAGTAAGCTGGGAAATGTCTTTGTGCACTGTGTCCTCCCACGTCTACTCACAACCTTCTTCAGCTACTTGTAGCCATTCCTGCTTGCAGAGGCACTGGCAATTAGGGTGGCAGTGGCAAGCACAGCAGCAACTCTAGGAGGCAGTGAGAAGTAGAGCATAGGGGAAGAAGGTGAGCAGGAGCCTGGAGTCAGGGAAGCAGATAGCGATGAATGTAAGAAAAGTCATGCCAAGTCAGACCAAAGATCCATCTAACCCAGGGTCCTAACTCCAGCAGGACTCGTATCAGGAAAAGAAGCAGAAGTTATGTACTGGAGTCATAAGGTGAACGGTCAGTGGAGCAGTGGTTCCCTCACATGGCCTGAGCCTTATTGCAGAAGGATCGTTGAGGCAGGGATGGTCATGAAACCAGCTGCTGCTCCCTGCATAGGGCCACAATAGTGAAAAACATAGACACCAAGGTGACAAGTATTGCTTGCTACCCATGTTCCAGATCAAGTATTCTATTAAGATTTATAACTACAACTACCTCATGCCCACAGCTATTCTGTTGATATTCCTTTGTACTAAACTGCTGTCAATATGGGTGCATTCAGGCACCAAGTACTAATATGCAAAGCCACGTATGAAGCTGAGGTAAAATTTGTGGAAAGATTCAGGACTGTAAGAATAAGCAGTTCTTCCAGAATCTGCAGTTCTAAATTTGTAGCATGGTTGCATCAATGAATGTCTCAAAACCAAACCAGAAATAGTGGCCTGTAGAAGGTGGCAAGAGAAGACGGTAAGTACAGGCAAGTGCATACTGGTATTTCCCCAGAATACTCTCCCAGCAGCCAGGAATCTACACATCCCTTTAAGACTTTGATGGATTTTCCTCCTGTGGGTTTGTTCATTCCCTTTTTGAATCTGCATGACCTTTAACTTCCACAACTTCTACGGCCAGGATTTCCATAGCTTAAACGGCACGGTGGTCAAGAAGTATTTCCTTCTGTTACTTTTGAATCTAGCCCTGATCATCTTGCTTGCTGTTCTCTAGTTATTATATTGAAAGAGACACTGAACAATCTTTTACATTCCACTCTTTATCTTTTAAACCACTAGCATATTTCAGATTAAATGGTCTCTGTTCCAGATTGAAGAGTCTTAGGTAGTTTTTCTGGTTTCCGCTCCCTACCTCCAGTAATACTACTTGTCCTTTTTTGATATCTTTTCCAATTCTACCTTATTTATTTTGGGAAGGAGGGATCGGACCCACTCACAATTTTCATGGTACCAATGTGACAGGGAATAATTCTGTCCTCATGATTCCTAATATTCTACAGTCTTTTTTTGATTGTTACAAAGTATTGAGATTATGTTTTCATCAATTTTCTAAAACCTCAAGATTTTCATCCTGCCCAATAGTCAGCCCAGGACAACAGTTTATGTGTAAAGTTCAGGTTGTTTTTCCCTATGTGCATTTATCTAAGCTGAATTTCAACTGCTATTTCTTTGCCAAGTCACTCATTATCAGAGGCTTTTCTGAAACTCTCTCCTCTTTATTGCCTTGAATAGTTTAGCGTGATCACCATTCTTTGTCACCTCAGTATTCTCTCCCCTTTAATTCATTTATGGATACACTGAGGACCTCAGGTCCCAGCACAGAACCCTATGGGAATCCATTGGCTTTTTATTCTTAGGCTGGTTCTGATCTTCTGAACAGTTCTTTATCCATCCAAGGATGTTCCCATGTTGTTTAGTTTATTTAAGAGTCTTTGGGTGAGGAACATTACTGAATGCCTTTTGGAAATACAAGTAGACCATATCAAAGGGACACCCCTTGTCCACATTCTTAATTGCTTCTTCAGAGAAATTAAATAAATTTGTGAGGCATAATTTTGCTTAAAAAAAAAAAAAGGCAAGAAACAAATCTTGTTGAGTCTTCGCTATTCATATTTGTCCATATGTCCATAAATTTTATTTTGTAGAATAACTTCCACTAACTTGCCCAGAGGGTTGTGTGGCTCACTAGTTAGGTCTTCTTTGGGTCTCTCTGGAACTTCTGAAAAAAATTTGGCATCATGTTGTCTGTCTTCTAGTACCAAAGCAATGTTAGGCAAGAAGCAGTGTACCATAATTAGTGCTTCCCTATTTCATCTTGAGTTCCTTTAGAACTTTGGGGTGAACAGAAGTTGCTGATGCCTTATTATTAGTTCCTTGTTTCTTCCCATGCTTTTTTTTTTTTTCTTTTTCTTTTTGGCTTGCCTTACTGTGCTTTTTTCACTTAACATGCCAGCACTTGAGTTTTCTGAAGGGTGCTTTCTTGCTTGAGAAACTGACTTTATCCTGCTTTTCAGTCGTGCTGGCTTTCTTCTGGTCCTTCTTAAGTCTTTCTTTATGTGTGGTACTAGTTTGTCCTGAAAATCCAATAAATGGTGGTCATTCCAAGCTGTGGGAGGAAGCTGCTGATAGGGAGGGTGGCTGTAGAACAGAACAAGTAAAAAGAAAGAAGGGATGCAGAGGAAGGGAGTGTACTTCTAGTGACCAAGCCACTTGATGTGGCTCTATAGGAGAGCAAGAAAATGTTACCTATACTTCACCAATGCAGTTTGGATGGTCTAAGGGTCATGATATTTTGCTAAAAGGCATATAGGATGTTTACTGTAGAGCAGAAAATTGAACTCAGATCTTTAGAGTTCAGGACTGTCACACAGCCAAAGCACCAGATGGATCTCTCTTGCTCTTATAATAAGTGCCATTGCTAGGATGACCCATTAGCAAGTCAGCATCTTCACTAGCACAGTGGCTTAAATAATATTACAAATGAACTATAAAGAAAGGAAAATAAAAAGAGAGGTCAGTGCCAATGGCTTTCAAGGAGCATGCTTCCTTCTCAAACAGTTGACTGGTTGCTTCAAGAGGCAGTTGTGGGAAAAGAGGATTAAATATGGGAAATACGAGAGATGCAACTGGGATGTGTATGGCTTCTCTTGAGAAAGAAAACAGTAAAATGTGTGGAAGTATATGGGGAAGAAACAGTACTTTATTCTGCTAGCTTAATATTTTAAAGAAGAAAGACCCATGTCAATATTTTTCTTTATTCTGAAGATTTCATTTTGCTAGATGCTAATAGTAGAAAGACAGACATAGAATGAAGGGAAGAAGATATCAACAGGCTCACCTAATGAATGACTTTTTTTTTTTAATGGAACTGAAGAACACCACTTTTATATGTTAAATTATGGTGCATTATAAAAAGTCAGCCAATGAAAAATGTTTATCAGGAGACTTATTTGTACAGACCTGGTTCTTAAATATGGTTATCTACTGATTAAAAAGAGGGGTGCAGAATTGAATACTTTTATTCTGCTCTTAGCTCAGGCACTGATTTGTTTGTAACCTCTGGTGTGTTACCTCACATGTCCCAGCTGTAGAAATAATTGTAAATGATAATACAACATGAAACATTTTTACAGTAAGTGCTTATAACAAACTGACCTTTAGATTATTGGTGTCATAAGTCCTCAGCATATTCAGCTTTCAGTATATGTTGTTTCTTTTTATTTTTAGTTTCCTCCTTTTCAGTAGTAATTCTTTATATGAGAAAAAGCTATCTGGACCCACTTTGACTTTCATGGTCTATTTCTCCATGAAGTGGAACCCGCCAATTATTTTTTTGGATTCAGAGTGGTTTCTTATGTACATTTCTGTTCATTCTGGCATAAATACTATGGGATGTATGTGTACTTTAAAAAATATTTCATTAAAAATAAATAAAGGGATTTTGACTTGTATGCTATTATAAATGTTGTGAAGTTAAATACATTAAACTTTTAGTTTTAATATAGAACATTTTAAAATGCCTTGGATCCATTGTTCAGTTTTGGGTCTACAGGTCTTTGCCTTGAGCCCCACTGAAGATTAGAGAGCACAGAGAACAGTGTAGGAATAAATAGGAAGCTTTGATACAACTCTCTGATATGCAGAATTATCTTTAAACCCTTGCTGCTTGTGCCATCTGTGTCTCTGCACAGGACTCTGTAGTGGAGAAAGGAAGGTGGAAGAGAAAAAAAGAAGGTACTTCAGGTAGAATGGAACATATTGAAGACCTATTTCTTATTTCCAATTTTAGAACTAGAATATATGTCACTTTTGAACTACACTTCTGAATATTGATCTTTAATTGATACAGAAACTTTAAAATGATTAGTCAGTTGTGAAACACCGTTTATTTTGTAATGAAGCCAGCTGAGCTAGTTCTGGTTTTTTGTTTGCAACTTTGAATACAGATTTCAGAAGCTCTTTCTTGTATTTTTATTAGTTTATTCCTGATTTTGTAGACTTATTACATAATATGATGTGCTACCAACTTTAGTGTTATGAATTTGTAGTTGTAATACCCTTTAAAAGTCGCCCATCTTCAAGCCATCGGAAGAACAGAAAATAATTTTACAGTACCCAGCAACATAACATTACATATTCAGTTTAGTTTCCATAATTTCCTTGCTCTGAAGCTTGCAAGTATCTTACTCTATGATGATTTCATACCAGGCCCCACGTTTGTTAAATACAGCCCTGGCCTCGTGAAAGTGATAAGCGAGTACTGTGAAATGTTGGGACGTTCCAGCTTTTCCCAGATGAAATATAAGACCTTCACCTCTTTCAGTGTTCAGAATACGAGTCTCTTGAATCTATTCCAGTAATGTAAAAATAATAAAAAATCAATACTTCCTGGAATCTAGTACAAAGTTTGGAAGAGTGGTGGAGATAAGATAAGCTTCCTGTGTGTGAAATCCTTTCACCTTTGTAAAGGCTTTCCTGTGTCATGAATTTCCAGTGAAAAGATTAGCAGGAACTGATATAATGTTCTGAATGAAATGGAGTAGATCCCTTTCCCTGTCCTCATTTCACATGCCACACTAATGGACTATTCTGCATAGTGAAGACCATTGATAATATGGAGGTTGAAGGCAGGGGAAGGACAGTTGTGCAGGCTTAAAACTCTGGGAGAGTACCTACTGCTTCTGACAGGCAGAACACATGAGGGTGTTATTTTTTCTCCAAAGCTTCTGACACAAGTCTCTTGGATTAGAAAGACAGTGGACCTATTATGATATAGCAACTCTTAAATGGAAGAAAAGGGATGCTGTTGAAACAAATGAAGACATAGAATAAAACATCTAACATAATGACTATGGGTTGAAAGGGATTTTGCTGCTTGCTCTTTGGATGAGCTCCCAACAGAAAAAAACTAATATTTAGTCTTGTCTATGGCTATCTATCAGGAAAATGTGTTGCATCATTTGTCTGCTGCTTCCAGGTGCTTAAAAAAGCTCAGTGGTTGCTCCCACTGAAACTTGAGTGCTGTCCAAATGTTAAAATAAGTTTCTAAAAAGCTCTTCATTCTAGAAGGCCATGCCCTATGGGACAAGAACCAAAGCACCCACTGCCCTACTTTGTCACTGTCATTGGCACTTCCCTCTCAGTTTTGCTGGCACAAGTCTTTGTGGGACCGTGTAGTAAACTGGATCAAGGGCTGATCACCCTTCTTTTCTGCTGGGTTATTTTGAAGCAGGATCATTTCCCTAATTCAGTTTAAAATGTGATACCACAAACAGTTGTGCCAACAGCGGTGAAGGCATACTACACCACTGTCTAGAAATGAGTGGTGGAGATGCGAATATCTCAAGCCATGTTACTTCTGAATGGAAAACTTTCTCTGATCTAGTCCACCTCAGCCACTGGTTAGATAAAGCTGTTGTACTACCAAAAGATCCCAGAGAGCATATAGGCACCAATACCCCACATGCATTGGAGTTCATAGCCTAGAAAATTTCCACAGGGAAAGGACACGCTATGACGTCTTTAGAAAAGCTGTGCATGTTTGTGAATAGTTTGTGTCTGATTTTATTCCATTCCTTTCAGGTTTTATTCTTCTCCCACACAAAAAGAGTCTTGTTATTTCCTTCCTAATTTCACTTAATCAGTGAAATTTTTTCATTTATTATACAAATAAGACAATTTGATTAAATGTTGCAAAAATAAAATTATAAAAATGTGTTCTAAATATGACAAAATGCAAATACTCTACAGACATGTAAATAGCAGTTCCTTCTCTAAAGACTTTACAATACAATTTGGAAGAAGGCAAAATGAATGCAATAATTAGAAAGAAGAGCACAAAGAAAAGACAGTTTTGTGATCAGATTCTGGTAAACTGTATCAGGGTGCCATGTACATAATCTATCGAAGTAATTCCAAATGAAAGAGTAGCTTGGAGCTACATGCCATGTAAGTGTCTGTGAACTTGTTAACAAGTCATTCTCTTCTGTGTGTTGGTTGTGAGTGGCCACAAGTTCAACCATCACCTGACACTGTTGGGAAATGAACTCATGACTATAGTGGATTCCTGGTCAGTAGCAATCCGTCTTTCAAGATCACAGTACAGTTACCACTGGGTCAGCAGACTCAAAAGGCAGAAGGATCAGATCCCTGTTCCATCTAATGCAGTATCTTGCCTTAAACAGAGGAAACAATACCAGCGCTCTGAAAAGAAGGTGCAAACACCAATCCAGGCCATATGATGATGATTCTTGCTTGGTTTTTGAGAGTTGGTGGTGAAGATATACGCTGAAAGTCTACATATCCCTTATATTTCTAATTGTGGTTGTTCTTATTTCTCAAAATATCCAGCGTTCTTCCAGGACAGGCAGCAGGCCTGCTGGCAAGAGGCTATGGAGGAAGCTTTCAGTCCAGCTTCCCATGCTGTACATGTTCTGTGAATAAATAAGACTTCACTCCTTTAGGGTGACAACTTTTGCTGAGTGAATTCATTTGAGACTGCTCCTAGTGTTTTTTTGTTTTGTTTTGTTTTTTAAAGATCTGTAGAACAGATGATGTTGGAGGGAAGTGTTATGAAAGAGAACCTGGACTCATCTCATGAGGGTTGGTCTTTCCCACCTTACCCTCACTTCAGTTGGCACAGCTGGGGTGTGGCACTAAGCAGATAATCCCCCCTCTGGCAGTACAGCTGAATCCTGTTAATCTTTCAAGTTGTCTTTATTTTATCACCCTCATTCTTTAACTTTGTATATGCTTCATTAGAAAATGGAGTACATCACTAGTGGAAGGAAAGGGTGGTTTTCTTTTCTCAGCTGAGACAATTGATCCTGGAGAAAAATATAAAGTTGTGATGAGACTGATTCATGTACCAGCTGAGGTATGAAATACAAGAAACTTGTTGGAATTTTTTTTTTTTTCCTTAGTAACCCTTTAAAAAATATTAGGCTCTAATTCAAATTACTGGTGGTTTAAGAATACTGAATGTGGTAAAATTTTAATCTATCTAGGTGTCATTTATGGTTTGGCTGTTGCTACATATGTAGCAGCAGGAGAAACCAGTCTGGTGTATCCATGTGTACCAGAAAAGTCTTTCTTGCATGCAGGCACATGTGCATCTGTAGCAGGGAAATGGCTCCGAACAATAAGCTTAGAGTAGGTGTAGTGAAGTACAAACTACTTCACAGTATTTTTTCCTTCTCATTCACCTTTGTCCTTTTCTTCTTTCCCTTTTTCATATGTTGTATTTGAGCCAAATCTGAAGTTCGGTAAGTGTTCTGATATATCTCAGTGTTCATAATATGTTAAGAATTATGGCTGTAAACTGTAAATGCGTCCTGCTCATGCAATGTGTAAGCCAGTGGTGTTCAGTTCTGACAGGTTTCTGGATGTACTATAAGGACTAGTCATTTTTGCAGAATGGTTCATTACATTCTGATTTTCCTCAGGGTTTTTTGTTTGTTTTCTTTACTGTGCTCAATATGCTCATCTATGCTGAGGTTGGCTCAAAGAGGCAGACTTGTCCAATGTTAAAAATGGACTTTTAAGATGAAAGGCTCTTAGTCAGAAATTTCCCAGATCTGAGGTCTTTACCACAGCCATTCTGCAAAACTTGGGTCTGATTTCCTTGTACAATAAAACATTTTTGTATCCCTTTAGCTTTTTTAAGAGACTCTAAATGTCAACAAACAAAATTCCTCTCCATGGTCTCTTACTTGCTTGAGTGGCATAATTAGCCTTAGACTCAATGAAAGCTTAAACCCCTTATTTATTTTATAGTATAGACTAAGAGACTAGGATTATATTAAAATTTTCACCAAAAATGGAAGCAAGAGCAGAAAATAATACAGATGCAAATGTAACTAACCTTTCCATTGGAATTTCCTGATTTTGAAAGTGGTTTACCAGACTTGGATCAGATTTTGAAACATTTATGCCTCTGTATGACTTTGTATATACGTGGATAACATTAGTCTTTAGATAAAAGTCTGCAGGAACATAGCAGTGCATTCACTTTATTTTTTAATTTAATTTTCTAGATTCTTTTTTTTCTTAAAAAGAAAGAAGTGCTCAAAAGTTTTCATAAAAATACTCCAAGTAGTATTGGCAAGGGTGAGGGAGGTCAGTAGATGGAAGCTTCCCTGACACCCATTAATCATTAGGAGCCCAAAAAATGCCATGGACCGATGGCACCTGACTGTCCTGCTCTTCCCTTGCCCCTCCCTCGGGATTTCTTGCCAAGCACTGAGCAGTGGGATATGGGAGACTAAGAGCCCACAGAAAGAATGCTATGAGGGGAGAGAAGGACTTGGGGCATTGAGACTATTAAGTGAAAACGTGTTTGTCCTGGGTGGTTGTATAGCATGTGAAGATGAGAAGCTTGTTCTGGTGTAACTAGGAGACCTGGATTGCTTGGGAAAAGGATACTCTTCGCTCCTCTTCTGAGGACAACAAAATTCAAGTATGTGTTCTCAAATGGGCTTATCAATTTAATTTAAAAAACCAACCAACCAAAAGTAAACCTTTTCATCTTTTTTGCTAAGAATAAGCTTTGGGGAAAAAGTTAGTCTCTCTCCTGTCTCCATGAAGAAATCCCTCTGGCAAAGACGGGATCACTTGAAGAAGCTGACTAAAACTGAAAGGTTTTACAATTATTTTCATTGAATGCAGCAAAATATATCATAGGCCTGACTTTTCCAGTACTGCAAAATGTATTTTGTGACATTCCTTTGCCTCAAAACTTCCTTTAACCAAGTTCTGCCATATATTGGAAGATCTCTCCCCCCTCACAGCAAGAATGGTGTAGGAAAGTCCAGTCCCCCTTCCTTTACAACTGCTGAAGCAAGAAAAACCACCTTGTTCTTTGCTCTGGGATCCTCAGATGCCAGAATGACCCTTTGGAACCATTAGTAGCAGGTGTTAATTAGAACAATCTTTTGGCTGCTCTGATGCACTCTAGGGGCAAGCCGGGGTTTTAAAGCCATATGTACGCATTCACTTCAGTCCCCCATTCCGAGCAGTACAAAATGCTGCTTGGCCACAGCCCAAGATCTAGATCTGAATAATTAAAGCAGAAAGTTTGACATTTCACATTTCAGGCTTTATCGTGCTTTCCCCCTGCACTGGTTTTTAAATGTATGAATGGAGTTTGTGTTAACAGTTAGGGATCTCGGCCAGGAGTCATGGTGTTTGTTGCTTCAGGGTATTGCCGATAAGGAACAAGGAATGGTTTATTTTTCTCCTCTAACTAAGTTTCTTTAAAGCTACTCAAAAAATAAAGCCATCCTCATACATTTATAATCAATCTGTATTTGTGTCTTTTCAGCATAGTTTGAATAAAATGGGATTCACTTGGGCACTTACTTTTTCAAAGGTGTGACTTATTCTTCTCTCATTGTGGTTGCCTTGGTAGTTAGTACACAGCTATTTAAAAAAAAATCATCCAAATTTCAGTATATTTCATCATACTCTCAGTACCTCCCTACTTGATTCCACTCCCTGACCTTGGATAATCAGAACTTAGTAACTGTATTTGGCCATCCAACCTTTTTTGCTTTCTCATAGAGATACAAAGGGATGTGTCTTGTACTCCATCCAATAAAGATTGGTGTTTGACTTATTTTTGGACTTGCAGTAGGTCTTCTGACAGAATGAACAATGTTTAAATATGGAAGTCTGGGCTTGCCTCTTCTACCTCTAAGCTGAACCTTTTAGAAGAAATGTCACTGTGGAGCCTAACCTGTGAGGTGGGCCATGAGGCCACTAGTACTGGAGACTCTTATCCCCATAGGATTTCTAAATACCAGCCTAGGAATCTAAAAAGAATCTGTTACTGCTCTAAGGAACAACTGCATACACAGAGTAGTAGTAGATGTATTCCCTTTGTGACCAAACCCAGAAAATGCCCTAAAATAGTTGCTCAGTGACAGTGCATTATATTTCTAATTTTAAAAACCAAAGCCATCTATTAAACTCAGTCAGAGAGTTTTCAAGTTCTGTGCAAGTTTTTTCAGGGTGTTTAGAGAAAGCTGAGTAGTAGTTCTTCAGCTACTGCCTCACCTTTTATCCTGTGTGTAATGGAACTTCAAGTGCTTCTGTGTGATTCAAAACCATCTGGTGGAGGGTCTGCAGACGTAATTCCAGGAATGCTGCTGCACCTTTTAGACAAGGCACTGGGAATAAAATACCACGGACAAGTATTTAGGTAATCATAGAATCATTAAGGTTGGAAAAGACCTAGGATCATCTAGTCCAACCGTCAACCCAACACCTCCATGCCTACTAAACCATGTCCTGAAGTATCACATCTACATGGTTTTTGAACTCCTCCAGGGATGGTGACTCCATCACCTCTTTGGGCAACCTGTTCCAATGCTTGACCACCCTTTCAGTAAAGAAATTTTTCCTAATATCCAATCTAAACCTCTCCTGATGCAACTTGAGGCCATTTCTTCTTGTCCTAGGTGCTATATATCAAACATGCCAGAAATGTGGTAATGTAAATGCCACAGGACGCTGGGCAGCTTGGGTGGCTGCTGCATGTTCCTGCTGCAAGGTTCTGAGCTGGGAATGGGCGCAGGGAGGTTCTCACGCTGTTCCCCAATGTTTGCCAGTGCCTTTTCCAACATCACCAGATACACAAAGCCCATCGACACACTGTTTGGCTAGGAAAACAGTGGAACAGTTTGTGAATGTATTTTAAAACAGAGATTTTGCTTAAATGCCACTCCTATTGTAGAGTAAGGGTCACAGAAGAAAAATTGAGCTGAAGAGGCTGGACTGTAAGATATCCATAAATACATGTAGTTAAGGTGCAGAAGTGGTATTTAAGTACCAAATAGTTCCTTCCCTATACACCACCCCAAATAAGAAGGGGTGATGTGGGAAGCCATACTGGGCATAGAGGTTCCCATCCTAACTCTACTACAGATTTAACACATGGCAATGCTGTAAGTTGTTAAATTTCCCTCTGTTTCCATTTCTGACTCTGTAAAGGAATGGGGGGAGGGCGAGACTATTTGCACTTAAGAGATTTTATAAACAGAGCGATTCCATGATAATAATTTTAAAATATGTTAATTTTTCATTTTCTATGAAAATGTTTTTTAACAACAAAACTAAAGAAATTTAAAGAGTAAAGCTTGAATTTTAGAAGTATTTTGCTAAGTTTTTAAAGGTTTGATAATGAACAATTTTTACCAGAAACCTTTATGGAAATTTTTAGGTTTCTGTGTTTTGTTTTGTCGGGTTTTTTTGTTTGTTTGTTTTGGGTTTTTTGAGCAAAACACAGAAACTGCTGACACAAAAGACTACCTCTTGTGAAAATTTAATTTCAGTGGAAAAATATTTTTTCATTAAGAATGTTGTATTTTCTCTTTTAATCAGGGTTTGCTGTAAGCTTAAAATCACTACTTCGGACAGATTTTTTTTCCACAGATATAACCTACCAAATAAGAGCAAGAACTGTTTTCTTCTAGCATATTGCATTTGAGACTTTCCTGCTTTTTAAAAAAAACAACATTCTTCGATTGCATAGTTCGGTAAAAGGATATCAGGCTGTACTGGAGGCCAGCAGCATATCCAGTACAGCAGCAGACAGCAAAAAAGCAGTAAATCTCCACAGTTGTCGAATGACCTCAATCTTAACCCTCCCCCACCTTTTTTTCTTTTTTTTCTTTTGCCCATCTACGATGAATGCTAACTTTTCCGGTGGATTTTATATGATTGAATACTCTAAAGAAGAAGATCTCACAATGAACCACAAGCCTTTTTCTAAGCCCTTGTAGTGTCCACAACTTTTGATCACTTCTTAGAAGAAACAGTTGTGACCATTTGATGATAAATCACTTACTGGCAGGCAAGGGTCCACTGTGCCTTGCACCCACTCATGGTGTCTTTCATCTTCACAAACTTTCTGCACAGAAATATTTCTTTCTGACTAAAAGTTCAGCGCCCTTGGTGGCATTTTTTAATTTTTTTATTTTTTTCCTTGTAGCAAGTAAGCTGCTGAGTTGCTGTTGTAGCTTGCGGGGACAGTGAGATATAAATCCTGAATGCTATGTGGATTTGTAGGCTCTGATCTGTAAGCAGGCAACAATGGCTTTACTGTCACTGGGCTCACAAAATCTTGGCACCTGGCTACCAGAGAAAGGCTTTGCCCATCCCTCCCTGTTCCCCGCTTCCAAGGTGATCTTTGGTTTGCAGAGTTGGAGTACCTCATAGCTGCAGCCCAAAACCAGCTTTGAAATACATTCAACCATTTACATTTGTTAAGTTGTGCTAAGCTAGCACAAGGATTTTTAAAATTTTAAGTCATACTGTGAACTCATGGCCCTCATAAATCCTGAGATCCTCAGCAACTAAAATCCCTAGAGGACAGTGATGTCCTAAGATCTCTGATAACTTCTAATGGGACATGTTCTCGTTAACCCTGAGGGGGCCATTTCTGCAGACTTCTGAGGAAGAACACTGTGAGGTGGAGCCGTGGGTAACAATAAATGCATCTGATATGGACAGAGACTTGGGACTGGTCTCCCTTTCATTCCCTTTTCACTGCTGCTGTGTTAAGAGGAGGGTGGGAAGTGGCCAGGTTTCCCTGGCAGAGTGATCCTTTCTGTGCACAGCTCCCCGTTACATGTCAGCTTCCTACATCATGCGCTCTCGCAGCCTTATGCGTGGAGATTATGGCAGAGGAGAGAGAGAAGGGAACCTGGCTGGGCTGTGCTGCAGCAATTCCTCACTGGCATCGGGCTTTGGCGAAGCAGCTGGTATAGATTAGAGCAGCTCTTGGACTGCTTTCATCTATGGAAGGGCTGGGCTGGCAAAGAACTGGCCCCAGGATAAGAGAAATGCATTGGCTTTTTATGGACCTCATCCTCAGCCTCCTCCTTAGTTACATCTAATGAACAATGGCACAGCTGAGAATGAGGCCACACACAGTCTGGAGAGTTTCTTTTCGTAACTAGATCTTGGGAAAGATTTCCCTCCAATACAGAATTTCATGGATTTCCTTTGTGAGAGTTGTGAAAATAAACAAATAAACCTAGTCCTGCAGCTGGAATGTTTCTGACACCGTGAAATGAATTTCATTTCCCTGTGTGGTGGTATCCCAGAGGCACTGCTCCTTTTAGAGGGCCTTGTAACAGATACCCTTATGGTATCTGAGCACATTTAGGTGTGGTTCTTCTAGTCAAGTGTCAACTATCTGGAATGAAAGTATACACTGAAGATGAGATTTTTAAAAATTATTATTATTTTAATTTTATTTTTGTTGGATTAATAGGAATTTGGCCACCAGAGCTAAATTAATGCTTCACGGAGTCTGTCTTTAGGAGATTACCAGCTGTGTACCACGTATTGTCCACAATAACTGCAACTGCACAGACCTCAGCGTGTTTCCCACAGCTTTCCTGAGCTGGCTCATCCAGTTGTGCAATATTGAAGTGACACTGAGAAATGTTATTACTTGATTATTAGACCTTGTTCAGGCATAGCAGGTTTTCATATTTGTATTTTTTTTCAGTATTAGCAAGAATTTATTTATGATAATTTCATTTGGTGTTCATCCCTTAATTTTCTCTATTTAGAACTACTTTGCCAGCTGGTCTGGCAACACAAATAGAGTAGTACCTATAGTATAGAATTGCATGCCCCCACTTTTAGGAGTGACAAAATACTTATCTCCAGAGAAGATGCACAAAAGAACAAATAAAGTGTTTTGAAAGTTTACTAAATGTGAATAGTGCCAAACATAACTCCATCTTTCGTAGTCATGAAAGTTATTCTAGTCCAGTAAAATGCCATTAGTAAATAAGAGGGGAAAAAAGAGGAAGACAGAGATTTGGGTATAAAATGTGTAGGGAGGTTAAGCATAAGAATCTACGGGGTTGGCTCTCAGCTTTGCCCCAAGGCCCTTCGGCTTTATATGTTATAGTTTTCCGTCTGTCAAACTGGCACTCGGAGGTTTTATGTAACCTGTCTATAACCAGCAGTAGGGTTCAGGAGCAGAAAGTGTTAAAGAAAATCACAGGATGAATGTATTTGAAAAGAAGAAGGACACAAAAAGGGTGAGGCTTCATGAGAAGGACCCCAAGCAAAAGGGGGGAAAAGTGAACACACACACATTCATTCCTGAAGTCCACAGAATGGAACATCTCTGCAAAACATCAGACAAGCTCCAGAGAAGAGTCAAGGGGGTGGGTGGCACCATGCAGGTGGCAGTAGGGAGTAAAAGGTAGAATCGCTACTTTCAGTATCAGTGCTCCATTAGATCTGCCTAAATATCTAATGAAATCTCAAGTAAGAGCATGTGAATGCATCACAGACAACTGAATGCCAGTGCAGAGCTATATTCCTTTTCCTGTCCGTGTATACCCAGGTCTGGTCACATGTCTTTCCAGAGTGAAAAAACAGACAGAAACCACAACATTTAATCATGTAATGCCTTTGCAGGATGTCTGAAAGAATTTCCAGCTATGATCGCTGTGATTTGACCTTCATCTGTTTTCCATGGCTTGATTTTCCAATACTTTCTCATTTTTATTTGTGGTCAGGCCAGCAAAAAGATTGCACCTTCAACTTCCTGTTTTAAAATTATGATTTTTAAATGTTTGGAAGATGATGTAATGTGGAGAACTGAAGTAGAGAACTTTTCTCAAGAATTTGAAAACCATACTGGATACCAAGAATACAATGTGTAAATGAAATACTAGTTTCAGGAGCCACTAGGGAGTATGAGACAATAAAAAAGGATTAGGTTGTTCATTTGCAAACGTGCATATACACTAGCACAGAGCATGAACTTTGGTGAAGCAACTCATTTTAGACCCTAATTTACTTCTACTGCAGTTTGCTGTTATCTAGTCTTAAAGCTGTTGCTGGGAAGATTGAATCACCACTGTGGTCTAAAATTCTTATACACGTGGTAAAAATTAATCCCATATCAATGCATAGCTACAAATAAATCATATATGCTGTAATTCATTCTGTTGCTGACCTACGAGTTGCCTGAATGGTTTTGGATGGCTGAGGGGTCCCTCTCTAATGTTTTTAGGTGACATGATAGGGATGGCAGCCTCTCCCTGACAATTTCACCATTGCTTATGACTGCGTTAGAGCTGTTTTAAAGTTGCTAGTCACCAAAAAGATGTTCTGATGCCCATACTGAGGCCTTTAATAAAGATTCTATGTGACCGCATTGCTGTTTCAGCAATGTCACAGTTAATGTCATACCTAATGAAAACCTGAAAGGGGAAGACCCTCATCAGGCCTTATTCTTCTCTTGCTGTCTTATTACATGTCAGTGCCATTTCTTTGAGCCCCACAAAATGTATCATCAGTATAAACAAATAAAGCCTTTCAACAGCTCCGTGAAGCGCCTGGTACCGTTGCCTCCACATTTCTGTCAGAGACTGAAACACCGAGAAGCAAATGACTTCCTAAACCATGTCTGAGATGCAGACACTCTCCTGTTTTCTCCTCCTGTGATTCAACCTTGTGGCCTGCATCTACTTTTCCAGCGTGATAGTTGTTGAAGGTTTGAGGCAAGTCCCATTCAAATCAGCGTGAGTCGTTCTGCTGGCTTTTATCAGGCTCTCTGTTCTTTGGTGTTATGGTAACGGTATGACCTACGGTTGACTTGTAATTATACACTTGAGGAGCAAAGAGAGTGATAGAATGAAGCTGATGTTTTATTCCAGTAATAAGCTGACCGAATAGGGCAGGATTTACTGCAGCTGGCCAGGACTAATGGCTGTGAGTATTGTGGTGGCTGTGAGCTTGCTCTCTCTCGTCTGAGTGGAAATTCTGAGGAAAAACTGACTCCACCAAGACCGAAACATACTTACTAGTGGGAATAAAAGGGACCACGTGATACGGGGTTGTCTGTCTCCAGGCTGGGAATGCTTCCAGGCAAGAGATGAGGAGCCAGCTTATTGGAAGTTTGGGTCAGGACACACAAGCTGCTGCTGAAAGGGCCTGTCTACAGTTGTCTTCTGCACATCCAAACAGGGAATCTCCTCTAAGGAAGAGAGTTTTTTTCTGATTCTGTTTTCCCATTGCTGGTGTTGCAGTTCTTTGATTAAGTGAGCAAAATGTTGACCTACTTACATGCCATGGTGGCTCTAATCCTTTTTCAGTGGTGGGGATCCCCACTGAAAGCTCCCTACAGCGTGGGTGCTGTGTCCTTCCCCTCCCAGCACGCTGTGATGCAGGGCTGGCTGCTAGCATGTGCACCGTCTGTGCTTAGCACAGGGAGGAAATGGAATACAAAGATTTTTACCAAGAGTTATGAAGTCCTGGTGTGGATGGATGCCGCTTTCCTCAATGTAAAAGCTGCCCTTGCCTAAATGCTGGGTGAAGTTCCTTTGTGTAGAAGGCTAGAGTAACGTAAAAGCTGCCATGAAACTTAATGAAACATCATTAAATGCATAAGCCTCTGGTCTTCACCTTCGTCCACTGTATGACTTCTATAACCAACAGAGATTATACACTCATGTCTGGATTTCTAGCACTGTTTTTTTTCCCTACAGGTGAAAATTTAACTATGCTAAGGCTGTAAACTTTCCTTGTGGATTTTCAAGTAAATTAGTGTGTTTGACATGCCTATCCACTTCTATTTATATTACAGTATCACCTAGTAGTGCCAGGTCTTGTTGCTGAGGTACTGGACCAACACAAAAGAGAAAGTCTGAGTGCTTACACGTTTACAAGCCCTATAACTATCTATACATTTACAGTTGTTTTGCTTGTATTCTGTCTCAGATAAAAAAGGAGCTTCATATTAAAATAGAAGCATGATCCTATTAGTCTGTGTCATGAGGGGTGGAGGAGTGAGAGACAGAAAAGCACATGTGTGCACATACATACCCATATGGGGATAAACATCCATGTACCTTGATAGACCAATACTTTGGAAGTATAACAGTGTAACAGCATCAAATAATCTAGCAAACATTTCTGTTCTCCATGCAGTACCGTATCTAGCAGGCACATGAATACTTGGAGTATAGAAATCTCCTCTAGGTGACTTGTTGCTCCTGTGGTACTTTTACATAAACAAATAGTCCAGTAGTTGTGTATGTGTGCGTGTGCATCAGTATGAAAAGACGTAGATTCTTCTACTGCCTGAATCCAACAAAAATGAACATTTGGATGAGGACAGCTTGAATGATTCAGATAACATTCTGAACTCCCACTTTGATTTTTGAATGATGTTAGCTTTCATTGAAAATGGTACTGTGTTATAGCTCTTTCCCATCATCTGAATTCCCCATAAATAAGAGTCCTGCCTAAAGCCAAATTCAACACTCATGAAACTTCAGAGATTAATTTGGCTCATCATACTATAAGCAATTATTGTTATATGGATTTTTAATCTGGTTTCTTCCTCTACATTTTTTTTTCTGGTTGGGCTTTGTTCTTGGACACATTCTGCTTTATTATTCTATTCTTATAATTCAGCTCCAGTTACACTCTTAGAACTGCTTTTGTTTCTGATTCTCATGGATTTAATTCAGAAAAAAATGCACTTGGTATATTATCATAGGTCACTAGACCTATTAGATATTAACTCATACATGCCAGTAATGTCATGAAATAATTTTAAAAAATTGTTACATGCAATATCAAAATTGACTTCAGAACCAAGTAAAAACTAAGCTCTATAGTCATATAACCCCAGATACTTTTTCATTGAGAAAGCTCAGTATGAAATCTGGCCTTAATTTTGACTTGTGGCTCTTGCTAGGGCTTGTTAACTTTATTCATCTTTCTTCTTACCCATGCGGGGCTTCCTCATTTTTATATTTAATATTAATACTTTAATGATTATGCCAATAGATGAATAACAGATAGCTACTGCAGTATGAGTATTCCAGTTAGGATTTCTCTTCTGTGTAGTAATCTATTAATTTTTAACCTGAAAGAAAGAAAACAAATATATTGTAGGGGAGTAGCACATTTCTTTCTCCGATTCCAGCAAGGTAATTCCTTTCTTTTCAAAGAAAATCTTACGATAGATAGAGCTACCAAAGAAGAAACAAATGCCTCTTTCAAAGTCATCCTTAGGATGGTCTGCCTTCCTCAGTCATTGCCATCTGTTGTGAGGAAAAGTATCTAGACAGATATGGATGGCAGTCATTTTATTAGGGTAGCATTTGCTTTTTAGTTTGGGACAAGGACCCTCTGTTGGAGAGACAATTACAATAAACATTTTATCATCCCGGTGGACTCTTTCACATTGTCTAATCTAATGGTGTTATTTTGGTTTTTCATGGAATACACTTGGAGATTCCAAGGAATTACGTCATTTTGTTTCCCACTTTGCTGCTAATGGCTGCAGAATTGACATACACTGTACTTTCTCACAGAAACTATTCACTTTTCTTTTGTCATGGACTTGATTTAAAAAAAAAATAATTTTTACGCTGAGAGCGAATGGAAAGTTTAACAGCTTAGAAAAAACAGCATTTTGTTTTCTGTTTGATACGTATTGCTTAGTCCATTTCTGTGTAATTTCCATTCCCTACATCCTCGAAAATACACAGCACATCCTTCAACACTAGAGATTTTCCTTGGGACTTGTCTTGCACATATTTTTAACTTCCTTTTTATGTTTTGTAATACACACTCCCCACTGAGCAGGGACATCTATGGCACAAAGGTAACTTGTACAGGAGAGAAAAGTCTTCCTCCTGAGATATCAATAATCTCTGGAATAGCATGGTCTAAATATATTTTTATGGCTTCAACCTTCCTCCAAAGGTAGAACACTTTCTCTAATCAGCTGGGAGAGACTGATTAGCTGCATCTGCTCCTAATCATGCAGGTGGTAATGGCCCTGCAGTTGCATAGTAGTTTCTCCTTCTCTTTCCTTTCATTTTGCAATGGTGCTTGCCACTGTTTGAAACAAAAGGTCTTTAAAGATGTGATGTAACCTGAGGTAGGCAAGGGACACCTGTGTGCAGTTTGATGTCCTTGCAGTACTTCATAACAGAAGTTATGAACAGTTCATAACAGAATCTAAATTAACAGTTTATATGTAAATGTGCTAGGAGGATATATAAAGCTGAACAAGGAACTGATAATTTTTAAGTAATACCCTCTAAAGTCTTCTGACCTCTTCTTTGGATTCTCATAATGCTACATGAGTGCCATGAATTGCAGATCAGTAAGTGGATTGCACTCGGTATATCGATACAAGCTCACAAGGGTAGATAAGAGGTCAGTCTGTTGATACTCCTGGGCCTGCAGGGGCTATGTTACTGTGTCGTTGAGCTCAATCTCCACTCAGAGCTTTGTTGGTTTGGAAATGCTAGGTCAGAAATGTGCACCTCTTTAGGGGATGTATGTCTTTGCACTGGGTACACTGAGGGGGAGAAAGAGAAAAGTATACATCAGTTTACATCTCCCTAGAATTGCTTGGAAGTGCTTCTGGACCTGAACTGTGGCACTGAATATGTGAAGGCAAATTCCATTTTCCAGCACATACTCAGTGTAACTACACTGAAGCCAATAGCACTAGACTTGCAAGAATGGACTTAAAGAGAAAGCTGAGTAGTTATCATTTGAAAATATTCTGAGAGTGGGTCTATAATGTCACTTGTTAAGGCACCTGGTCTGCCCTGGTTTTCTGTCTACCTCCAGAGAGCCCTGTCCCACGGATACATCTCCCACTACTGGACAAGGCTGTGGTACTTGCTGTCTCTGATCTATCCCTCCGTTTAGCCTTTTCGATCTTCCTGTGTGCAGAGGGTCTACTCAGTTTCCTCAGTAGTGCTACATGCCTGAAAAACTCTAGCAAGCACAGGGAAAGACTTAGCATGAAAACAAAAAAATCCCAAAGCAGCCATTTGCTTTGCTTAAGTCTCCACAAAAAAAGAAGACAAGGGTTTCAGGTCCCACCCTTAAACAAGATCCAGGCCTCACTGGCAGAGCCAGGCATTTTAAAGATGATTTGGCAAAAGAAACACAGACAGGAAAGTTTCCTGCAGCTAGTTTGTTTGAGTGGTGACCTTTATCTTTCTCCAAATGAAAATGAAAACTCTTCCTACGCTGCATGACCTCTGGTGAGGTTTAGTCAGTTGCATCATGATGAGACGATGTTATATATCAACATCTGTTTCTACTATGTCCATTTCCCATATGTGTCTTTCCATGTTACGAAGTTTTGCTCACTTTATCTTTCTTTCTCCCATTTTTGCTCGTCCTTAATCCTCTTTTTTTTAATTACACCTCATCTGTCCTTCTCTCATGCAGTAGTGTGACAGTGAGACAGAAGCTGTATGCACAAGAGAGGAATGAAGACACTTGCTTTTGCTTTTCCCCCAGTTTCACAGTCTTTTGCAGTTTAACTAGTTGCCTCTGCTGGAAGGGACCTCTGCAATGACTTTGCCAGACTGCAAGTGTTATAATGGACTCCAAATTAAATGAATTTCAACGTTGGCACAGAAAGCATAGCTTTACATGTGTTCCTGATAGGAATGGGTTTAGATGCAGTTGGTAAGAATGTTGGCTAGGAAAACGTTAACTGTCCATTGAGAATGAATAAACTTTTAGTACAAAGTAGCATGCCAAATTCAAGTCAGAAATTTGATCTTTTTCCTGCATTCTCTCTCTTAATCTAGTTCTTTAGTTAATTCTTCTTTCCAGTAGCTGTTCCCCTTGGAAAACATTGTGCTTGCAAAGGCTCTCTGTGTAAAAAGCTCTGATTTCAGCTGTTATTTCTCTGATAGCTGACTAGGATATAAAATCCTCAAAGTTAAACATACCGTGCAGAATACAAGCACAGCATATATAATTTGAAACCAAGTCTTAAAGATACAACTCAAGGCAAATACTGAAACTGATACTTAATGGTAATATCGTTGTCTTTTACCCTTTGTGATGTTCTAAAAGCTACCTCTTTAAGAGGGATCTTAAGAGTATAAGGACCTTTACTGCACTATGGCTCTTCTTTATCTACAAAACTGTTTTCTGTGCAGGTGATTTTTTCTTAAGTGTTGTTTGATTCCTTTTTCTTGCAAATGAGGTCCTTTTTTGCTTGTCATGTGGAGGCCTGTATAGACTCTGCCTTTGCAAAAACAACTGTTGTTCTAGAATCTGCCCTCTAGTCATGAGAAATTTCTGAATTTGTTTCTGGCAAGGCAGGGAAGAGACGCTTCTTACCTGAACCAGCAGTGCTTTTCAGTATTATTGCCAGAAGAAAGACAAGGACAGTACTTGAGCACACTGATAGTTGCTTTGTTATCCTTCCTGGACAAGGGCTGTCTATCTGCTTGCGTAGTGCACAGCACAGTAAAGCCCCAATTCTGAGAGAGACTCTTTGGCACTAATATAAGACGAGTGGTTAATAGTAAATCTGCCATGGAGCATGACTCAGCCTTGGTAGTAAGATAAACAGATGGAACAAAATAGGTCTCTTCAGTCTCAGGTTTATATATACCACAGATTCTAAGCTGAATTCAGCCCTGAAGCATGACATCCAAGCAAGAACATTTCATCAGATCAAAAAATTCGTGAATCACAAGCCAGCCATGTGAAACTGAAGTTAGTATCTAGCAAAATGACTTCCTAAGGGTCAGAAAGAATCCTGGGAAGCGCTGAGGTATATGGACAGATGTAACTTATAGATAAGCTAGCAGTAAAAAAAATGCTTTTATGATTCCTTGAGTTAGGAAATTTGGGTCTGGTAAAAGTCCCTTGATATGTCTGATGACAGCCAAGAGCACAGACAATACTACATGTGATGATGAGATTTACAGAAAACAACCATATGGGAAACAGGATCCCACTGCAGGCGCCAGCTGGAAAAACCTAGAGAGCTCTGCAGAACTGCCACCACAAGTACGCTTAAGATGCAAGGTGAACCCATTAACTAGTGGGTTCTGGTAGCCTTTAGATTGGCTCTTCCTGGTGCTGTAAGAATTGGTTATAACCATTTTAGAAACGAAGGTGTATAAAAGCAGCTTTGGCTGTGGAAATGTTTGCTCACCGCCAAGGCTATGCAGCAGGCAGCACAAAGGGGTGTAAGGGGTAAGCCCACTCTCTCTGCAATAGTATGCTGACAGAAAAGGAGAAATGTGACACAGACTGGTTTTATCCTCTTACATCTTGTACCTCAGGAACACATTCATGTGCAGTGAGAAGAGTTGAGCACAGAGCTCTAACAGGACACATCTGTTTCAAGATATAAAATCATCAGGAAGCCCAAATAATGGGATCCATTTTGCCCTTTTTCACACCCATTTCCAAGACTGCATCTATCCAGATGAGCAGTGGTGTTAATGTTTCTTAAGCTACTTTGTTTTTTTCCAGGAGTTGCTCTTACCCACAGTGGGAGTACCTGTGGTTGGGCAGCTGCAAAGAGGTAGCAGTCTCAGCATGATGCATCTTTATTCTCACAAAGGCAGAAATGCCAAGTCTTGCTATTCAAAAGGCTGTAAAAGGAAAACTGCTTAATGTAGAAGTAGCAGTGCTAGCAACCTTAGCTGTGCTTTTATTAATATATGTGCACCTACTTTTGGCAGAGATTACACTGCATTTAAAAACTGCTTGCAAATGCTTTTTGGGGGATCTAAACCTGTCTGTGTGGGTGTGGTTTGTTTTTTTTTTTAACAGGAGATTTAAGCAGGAGATTTTAATCATGCTGCAGATTTCACACTTGAAAGAATTCACAAAATATCCCATCCTCAGTCTGCTGAAGAGCTAGAAAAAGTTAGGCTTAACTGGTCTAGTGTAGAGGAATGTATAGAAGGATTTCCATCCAGCAAACAAACCAAGGTACATCAGAATGAAAAGAAAATTCACATCTAAGGAAGAACAGGAAAAAATTGTAGTTTTCATCTCATCTTTTTAAATTAAGCCTTGGGTGAGAGCCTGAAAATTGTGTTTCTAGAAGGATTTGGAAGTAAACACCTTCACTTTTCAGTCTCCCTATTACAAGATTATATCAGAGTTCATGATGAGTTGTTAGGGTGATGAAATACCCAAAGTTCAAGGCACTGAACTTCTGCTGATGGCTATATTTGGTAGTTGTTAATCTAGCTTCTTATAGTGGACTTAGAAAAATGAACTGTTCTGACTTAATCCTTTCTCTTTGGAATGACCAGCGATTCAGAGATTTATATGGTACATGTTTACCTCTCTCATTAGCTCAGTATCATCTTTCCACCTTTTCTTCCCCTATGTCCACTTGTCGGTGACAAAGGCATGAATAAAGAATTAATGCTGTCTCTCTTCTCCCACCCCAATCAGTACAGTTTTGCATCTTACTCAATACCAACGATTGTGAAATTTCAAACAATGATCCATCAAGTTCGTTCTGAATGCCTGAGGCTTCAGAGAAAGGCAGCACCCATGTCACATCTCCGTGCCTTTGGTCCACAGTTCAGTATTGCGGGTTCTTTGGAACATAGAACTGGATTTCATCCCTGATCTTTGGCGATCTGCTGAAACAACAATGCATGAGTTGTTATTAACGCTCTCTTAATGTGTAGAATTATAGAAGCTGGTGCCATGAGTGTTTTCTTCCCAGTCCTCACAGTAATCCATCTCAGGTACTTTCCAATATGTGCCTGAAACAACGTTATTGAACATTTGGGTGTGTATTGGGAAAAGTTCCTCCTTTGCCCCCTCTCAGTTAGTATTTCACATATGCCTTTCATTAAGGAAGTTTATAAATGAACAGTTTCACAGAGAGAAGGAGTAAAAGATGCTGAGCGGTGAGAGCCGTTATCATTTAGATTTCTTAACAGACAACTTGCAAAACTCACGTTCCTAGTACGATACTACTGCTCTTGTCCAATTCATCCCCATGTGCCTCAGATTTGGGGTAGGAGGAGGCAAAGATGGGCCATAACAAGGCTTTGCAAACACCAGTGGTTGCAGCACCTGGGCAGAGGTGTAGGTGGGAGACAGGACATGATAAAATGACCTTCAATTCTCTCTATCTGAACACTTGCTTTGAAGACTTGTTCCATCAGGGATCCAGTCTGAGGGCCAACCTTGTGACCTGCTTGGACTGCCTAAGGAGGTCCAGTAGACCTCTTAACCCTCTTTCACATGAGGGCTGTTCCAGTTTTATGCCCCTTCTCTAATATTTTTATTTCTATTTTATGTAAATCAGGATGTCCTTTTTAGTCATATGTGTATTTCACCCAGTTCTAAATCCTAGAAAACTCATAATATGTTATAGCCCTGAGCTCCATAGACGTTATTTAAGTTGAGACAACTCGTCACAAAATTCTTTTCCTACTCTTTGTGAGTCATGATATTGCACACTTCAGGGACATGCTGATGAGGGAAGTATCTTCTTCACTTCGTGTTAGATTTCTTGAATTCTGTTCCCTTAATGCAACTATTTTTGATGCAAAGCAGTGCAGGAATGAGAATCAATACACTTTACCTTTATCCTTAGTGATCTAAAGGGTATTAGGGTTACATGTTTGAAAGGTTTCCTGGAAATTTCTGTCCATCGGATATTTTATGTCTCTGCCAGTTTGCCAAACCCAGCTACAACATAAAAAGCATGACTGGAGCAATAGTTTTGCTTTTGGCTTTTTATTTGGCTATACGACTCAGCAAGAGTTGTTAACTTGAACTCCAGATAAATGGTGTTAATACACATTTAGAAATGTGCAGGGGCAGCCCAAACTGAATCAGTATTTTGGGCACTTTCTGTGACACTCTTGATTTTCTGTTGATCGCAGAAAAGCATGATGGGAGAAAGCAAAGCCCGTGAGAAGGTGGTGATAAAAGAGCTGTGATACCTATTTCATAGTAGAAGCAATGGCAATAGCATGTTTTATGAAACTGCTTCATCTTCCTCCCTCATCTTTTTCTTTTGTCACATTTGTACTTTTCTTCACATCGTTCTATCCCAGAAGAACACATTTTTCTTTTGCAGGAAAGTTTTCTTTGTTTCTCTCTTCCAATCCTTTCATTAAATGTATTTAGGGAAGCTGTTCCTATCAGACATTTTCTGTTGGCATATCCTTTATTTGTCCAGCCAGATGTGAGATAGGATTAGCCTTCATGGGTTGTAAAGCACTTTTAGAGCTAAAATTGGGGCTGGGAAGAAGTGAGGTATTTATGCAATGTAAACAAGCAATAGAAGTCAGCAAGGCAGAAAGGATGATTGGGGAATTGATCACAGAAGTCTAAACTGGAAGCCTAGGAGAGCATTTATCAGCTCCTAAATCCAGTCACATTTAGGGCAAGAGTGAAGTATGCAACAGCTGCTGGTTGTGGCAAAGGAAACCTGGACGTATATAGCTTATAGCCCCTGTGAGGGGTACACTCCAAAACCAGCTTAGATCTAGCCAGAGACAACAACCTAGTATAACAAAAGTATAGTTACATTGTCATTATAATTTTATCATGAGGTCTGTCCTCAGACATGAAGTTGATTTCTGTTAGATCAAGCCACCTGATCTACCTACGCTTCAGGCTACTTTTCCGTGAAGGAGGTGGTGGTTTATGTTTTTTTTTCACTTTAAAAATGCTTTTAAATTTACAGTTGTGGGGCAAAAATAGCTAGTGATAATTTCAGTAGAGATTTGTTGAACTGCAGTGAAGAACAAAGTATTTCAAATTATCAGAAAAAATGGAGCACCATGTTCTCACATGGTGTGAACTGGAAAGGCTCCAGCTGATGTCAGTGGATCTGGGCTGATCTATGCATCAGCTGAGAGTCTGGCCCACTGTTTATGATGACCATTTCATAAATGGGTGGAAAAGTAACATACAAGACCTCTGCCTCTGGCTGTCCTCTTATTCTTGGCCATTGGCTCAGTCCTTTCAGCATAAGCTCTCGTTGCTAGAAGCACCTAGTGCTCCAAGCAACAAATGGGATGCTGAAATCACGAAAAAATGGTGCAATCAGAAGTCTGGCATCTGAGAAGCTGTACTTTTGCAGAATTTTCATCCAGTTTGTAATAGTGTTTCAGGACTGGCACACTAACAGGTTTAAATGTGCTTTAATCTGCTTATGTAATTTAAGCACCTCTGGGAGTGGTGGGCATTCATTAAATTATTTGTTATGGTGGGAGTTCTATCATATTGAGACAGATGCTGCTTTCCATGAGATATGCTATTGTGCCTGGCCCAAACTAAGCTGAATAGCTCCATCAAATTCGATTAGGCTGTAAAATAGGTCTCTGTTATGTATTAAAATGCATCAGAGCACATCCTTGGCTTTTCTAAGCACCTGAAAAGGTTTTCTGAATGTAACTTTATCAGCCATGCTACAGCAGACAGTTTTTCCCCTTCCTTCAATATTACTTTTGACTCTTTCTACATCATTACCCATCCTACAGACAAATGCTCATAATGGCTGATTTAGTTGAGAAGGAGAAATACATTGGTGTGAAATGGCTCAGAGGTCTCCTTTATTGCTGTATATTGCAGAATGGCATCCAAATTAGAGCAAACTTGATTTTGAAGGGAACAAAGAAAAATTATTCAAGTCCATGTTCTGCATTATTTACTCTCTCACCATTTGGTGAATTAATACACTTGATAGCAACATAGCCCTGCATATTTTGCAAACATAAATCCAGTCCTGTGTTTCTCCCATGCCCAGATTGCCCTTGATCTCAACAGGAGTTTGGAATTTGCTAGGAATGTTAGGGCAAACAGTCATGTAAGGCATGTGCTCTCTTGACATGAGTTACAACTGAGATAAGACCAGACCAGAAACCTCATAATGTGTAAATCCTGTACACAACTGCAGTATCATTTTTTCAGTTCCTTTCTGAAACATTTTATTTAAGAGCTCTACTTCATTTATTTGTAGTTGAAATCATCAACATCTACTGGATAGGCCTGAACTATGTTTTCTGTCTTAATTTCTCTGTTGGCTCCCAAGGAAGAATAGTTGTGTCTATTTGCAGAGCACCAAGCATTGTTCCTTTGTGGCTTTGTGCTCTGTAATCTGTGCTTGAACCAGTTCAGTTTGATTCTTTTGAACTGACTGTTTAGATTGCAGCCAGTTCCCAAAGCCTCTGTTATAATCCAGTCTCCAGCATAGCCTTTTCTTTACCTTTTGCTGCTCCGTTTTCCAGGACCAGCTTGGCATTCTGCTTCCTGCCACTTTGCCCAAGTGCTGTATCACCTCTTACAGTCTCTGGGCAGGTGGGACTTAATCTGTCATACTCTGCCTACCCAGGCTGGGACACCGATATCTCTGTCCCCCAGTTCTTGAAGGTTCTGAGTCCTATTCACATCCCTAGTGCTGCTTCCCATACTCCCTACACTTTATTTAAAAAGTAAAATATACGAAAGACAGCATGCCAAGTCAGAAATCATAAAGCACAATCACTGTTAAACAATGTGTCCTACAAGAGCTATGTGTAGGTTTCTGTAGGTGTCAGCAGCTGCAAAAAGTGTTGCGTTCAAGTCCTATAAATCCTTCCTTAAAAGAAACATTTATGGTTTGACCACAAGCCAGAGCTATATTCTTTTTTTCTGAGTCAAAGAAATAAAAGTATAAGTTCTTATGTCATGTTTTGAAGATTACTCTTCTCAACTTGCAAACACCTTTTGGAACATGAAATGATAAAATATTTTATGAAGTGGGGAGGAAAACAAAAACCCACAAGAAACATGATAATCATGTATATCATCTGTGCAATAAACTGAAAACTAACAAATGGTTTCACTGGAAATTTGGCCAGCTTCAGAGTTTCCAGCTGCAACTATCTGAAATTAAGCTGAAAACTGTCACAAAGCAACCCTGAGCCTCCTAAAATCCACCTGTAAGTCCAGACAAGTTTAGCAAAAGTGAAGGCCACTGGGATGTGGTTGTCTACACCACTGTTCCCAAGCCCTGCAGCCAGGCCTTCTTAGATGAGGAGCTCCAGGGTCCAGCCCTGGCACAGGCACTGGTGGGTCCCACTGACCATGAAGTTTAGCTCTGTGCTGTCATCCTCTGGTTGGGCATGGTGAAATCAGCTCTGGCCACTGCGGTTCTGTGAGGTTCAATTTTAAATTAATTGGGTGCTGTCTGCTCAGCAGCACTTTGCTAGTCTAGTCTGGACCACTTCTGAGCAAACTCCAAGCGGAGAACATGGAGGGGGGAAACCCACCGCTGGAAGGAACCCAAGCTCCCTGGCACAGTGTCCCAGACCCTGAGAGAGAGAAAGAGCTCTACCTTCCCTCTTGGACCTGTTTTCTAACTGCAGACTAAGCACAGGAACATGTGCTTAGTTCAGCACCTATCTTGTGCAGCCCCCGTGTCTTTTCCTTGACTGTAGGCACAGCAGCACTCTCTTATCATTTATACTGCTGGAACACAGACAAATCTTTCCCACCATAGTTTTGGAGGTTTAATTTGTGTTATTACAAAGCAGTGCCTATGTTAAAAAAATTAAGTGATTACATAAAACAATACAGAATAGAATTATAGCATAAGAGCTCTAATGCAAATTCTGGTGTGTGGCTGAGTAGCAGAACAGGCAAGTAGATGCTGAGAAAATTACGTATGCCATTACAGAGCCTGAAGGAAAAAATATTAATTCCTTGCTAAAGCACATACATGGTAGGAAAATATTTTTATGAAGAAAATATCAAAACTATTTACAGAGTTTATGACTCAAGAAAGGCACAGTTGTAATGACAGAATGGAACAGTACAAATTACCTGAGACAACACAGTTCTAGTGTAGAACACAAATGGGGTCATTTAGGAGTGGTACTAACTTCAAAACTACTCCCAGCATAGGAAGAACAGCTCACATGGACCAAAACAGTAATGGATGATGAGGTCTGAATGGCAGACACGCCTGCTGACATTTTTCTATCTGCCAATTTTTATAACTTTATAAACAATCAGCAGGTGGGGCAAACACCACAATTTCTACTTTCGCCACCCACAGAAAAAGTTACTCTGTAGGAAGCTCTGAGGTCTAAGAAGCTCTGAGATTCTGGCAAGCTTGGAATGAAATACAAATCTAGAGCCCTGACTGCTTGTGGTTACCGACGTTTTCATGGCACTGCTTGTGTGAGTAGGAGTGTTGGCACCAGCGGGCTGGCTGGTGCCAGCGGGGGTCAGCATGTTCTGCTGACCTGAAAAGACTCACTGCTGTTTCAGTTCTGTGTAATACGCTCATGGATCAGAAACCTGTAGCAACTAAACAGCTGCAAAGTTCCACCTTCATGGTGAGTAAAGCAGGGACTGATGTGATTTAAATTTGTTAGGTGCTTACCAAGGAGATACACATCAATGAGATACATAGAAAAACCCCAATGTGGATGTGCAGAATCTCAAAACTATATTGTGCCCACAACTTACACAGTCTGCATAGCTCTCTGGATCCCTTTCAACATGAAAAAGTCCAGTACATCTCTAGAAGGATATTCTGATGTGGAAGGTTGCTTTAAGAGGATGGAAGAGGAAAAATGCAATGGAAAGTTGGACTGGAATCACAGCCCCATTCATGTTAATGGCAAAGAGCCCTACGATTTAAATAATATAGGATATTGCCTTTAATTGGTTCTGGTTACACAGTCTTCTGTTAACGTCTTTCCTCCCACAGTTTCTCTGAAGGAATGTGCTCTAATGAGAAAATGTTCTGTCCATTTTATTAAGGACAGAGTGCTAGCCATGAAGACAGTTCCCATAAAAATCACCATGCAGAGGTGGATTAAATCACAATTTAATTTAAGCAAGGCCCCAGCTGCTGGAGTCATGTGATTATGACAAAAGTCAAGCTTCTGTCTTTTGTTTGGGGAATTAAAAAAGACTTTAAAAACACAAGTACTGTGTAACTGAGGAAGCAGCCTTTGAAAACACAAACAGCTCTGAGAGGTATGAGCTGTATCTTAATACAAAACCAATTCCAGATTCATTGGCTAAGTCAATGCAACAACCTTCTTCATCTCAAAAAGTGCCTTAAAGTATTTTGCATGCACACATACCCCCCCCCAAAAAAAAATAAAAAATCTCAGAACGTAACTGAGGTGGTCACCTCAGGCCACCCATGGATATTGGCCCAGAGGTCAGGACCAAACTCCATTCTGTTCTGTGGACACAAGAAGTAGCCAAAATTTTACTCCTGACGAAGCGTGCCTCCTGATCATGCTTTGTACACCTGAAAGTCAGGCAGGCATGTGGCAGCTGTCACTGCTTGTCCCAGGCAATAAGGCTGCCTGCAGAAATCCCTTGCAGTGAGCTCTCCTCCTTCCACACCCCAGTTTTAGAGCCTTGGCTCAGCATGGGCTGTGAGTGAAAGTAATTGCAGCCAGCAGTTTTGCAGCAATCCAAGAGGCTTTTTTTTTTTTAGGCACTTGTTGCTTTAGGATGTTTTGTCTTTTTTTACTCTCTTCTACTCACAAAAGGAAGCCTTGTTGGCAAATCACTGTAAAGAGAGATGGGAGAGTCAAATAGATGGTTACACTAGGTTGTCACTTGTGGTCCATATGGGCTTAAGACACAATAAAATAGAAGGATTAATCAAAAGTATGTGTTGTTTTGTGTCAGAACCTTGTTACATCACTTAAGGACTCGTCTATGCAAGAAGCCTGACAAGCTCTGGTAGGAAAGGGGAAATGAGAGTAAGTCATTTTGGGATGAGGGAAAAGATAGCAACAGCCCCATTGTCACTCTAGGGAGGGTGAGGGACTGGAAAAGTGGCCTTTGCCATTACACTTCACTAGGAAAAGAAGACCATGCTGGCCTGGGAGGGACAGTGACCCTTTGCCAATATGATTGCAGAAGAAGAGAACAGAGCCTTCTTCTGTGGCTGTCCTAAGACACCAGGCTGCTGTCTTCTAGCCCTGCTGGGCACTCTTGAAGAGCAGTTCTCTGTTCCTCCCCACAGCAAAAGGTTAAAGAACGAGCATGCTCATTTCCCCAGTAAGAGGGTGAATCAGTGTACCGGGTTCTTGGATGGGAAGTTTGTTTGTGTGCTCACATCTGTGTTCACGTGTGTTTTTATGTTTATATATATATCATAGTTGACATTTTGCTGCAGATATTAAAGAGTTAAATACCTGTAGAGAATTTTAGGGTACCTATGTTTATCCAGGCACCTCTGCCTTTTCTGCAAACGCTGCATGTAGTAGATTATTGTTAGGTGAACTTTCAGCATGAATAATAATTTCATCAGCTTTCTTCAGCAAGATGTAGCCACTGCATCTGCTTAATGGATTATTTATTATAAAGGTCCTCAAGATCTCTCTGCAGCCTGTCACTGGTGCATTTTGGGATACGTCCTCCATGGTCCTTAATGTCAGCCTATTGGCATATATACCCTTGACATACTATATATGTAAACAGATATGCTTTTAAGTCACTCATCTGCATTTCTTCATGTACATACAGCCCTACTAAGGGCTATAAAGGCACAGATGGCTCTGTGTTGTTTCACCTTCAGAGCAGCAGGTTTATTCTTTTGAACATTTCATCAAGTGAACATTGTTCTCTAATACCGTTTCTTGAAAATTGGATGTCAGATCAAACATTTGTATATGAAATTCAGAAATCTTAGCTGACATCTGAGTTCCTGAAAATATGCATTGCAATTTGCTTTGCATGGCTTAAAAATTTGAATCCACTTAGTTTCCAGTGAAGTGTGATTCTGATTTAAGTTTTCTGATTCCTGATGTATAGGTCAGGAGGGCTCTTACTTTTGAACATACCCTTGCAAGAAGACAGAACGAGTTCTGTTCCCCAGCATTACCTCTGGTTAGAAGTCAGTGTGTCATGTCCTGCAGCACTGCAGTGATTTTTGTTTGGAATGGCTTTCTCTAAGGTCACCATGTGAAATGAGTTGTGGTGCTGCACCAAAGAGGTGCCATGTAGGATCCTTTGCCAGGGATATGCAAATGCTTTCCTCCTGCTCAGGCTTTCTGTGGTAGAATTTTTTCTATGAACATAGTGAAATGAATGGTCAGTGGCACAGAACATGACTTTGATATTGATTGGTGTCACTGCTGCATAACATTTAGGGACCCTGTAAGAATCAGGTGCTGGTTTTGTCTGGGAGACAGTTAATTTCTTTATAGTAGCTAGTATGGGGCTAAGTTTTTGATTTGTGCTGAAAACAGTGCTGATAATACAGAGATGTTTTAGTTGTTGCTAAGAGGTGCTTAGACAGAGTCAAGGCCTCCTCTGCTTCTCACCCCACCCCGCCAGCGAGTAGGCTGGGGGTGCACAAGAGTTGGGAGGGGACACGGCTGGGACAGCTGACCCCAACTGACCAAAGGGCTATTCCATACCATATGATGTCATGCTTAGCATATAAAGCTGGGGGAAAAAGAAGGAAGAGGGGGATGTTCGGAGTGATGGCGTTTGTCTTCCCAAGTAACTGTTACATGTGATGGAGCCCTGCTTTCCTGGAGATGGCTGAACACCTGCCTGCCCATGGGAAGCAGTGAATGAATTCGCTGTTTTGCTTTGCTTGCATGCGCAGCTCTTGCTTTACCTACTAAACTGTGTTTATCTCAACCCATGAGTTTTCTCACTTTAACCCTTCTGATTCTCTCCCCCATCCCACCGGGGGGGAGTGAGCGAGCAGCTGGGTGGTGCTTAGTTGCCGGCTGGGGCTAAACCACAACAGTCCTTTCTGGCGCCCAACGTGGGGCTTGAAGGGTTCGAGATAATGACAGATTTGATTGGAATGTGCTAGGTTGAATTTATAGCTGTTATTGCTGTTTAGCTATTAATCAGCAGGCTTCTGTGCTTGCCGTGGGACTTGCTTGCCTTACTGTATGTTAGAGTCCAGTTCTCGTTAGTTGCTGCTTTTTGCTTTCACTGCTTGCTGTACTGCTGCACTGCTTATCATCTTAGTTTGCTGTGCCTGGGAACATTTTGATAACAGCAATGGTGATGCGCCGGGGCTGGCAGATGGCCAGGGCATCACTGCTGTTTCTGTGCTGCTGTACTGGACAGGCTGGAACTCCAGCGTGAACTCGAGTTGAAGGGCCTGTGAGCTGTGGATGAGTCCACGTGGGAGCAGGACACCCTGAAGCGTCTGTGGCCGTGGATAAGCCCATGCCAGAGCAGGTACCTCTCAAAGCGCCTGTGGCCCTGGTTATGTCTGTGCCACAACAGGTATACCTCTGAAGGGATTGTGGCCCAAGGATAAGTCCACACTGGAGAAGGTACACCTCGAAGCATCTGTGGCTGTCCATGAGGTCATGCTGGAGCACCTCAAAGCATGTGGCCATGGATAAGCCCATGACAGAACAGGTACACCCTGGAGGGACGGCAGCTGTGGGTAAGGCCATGTTGGAGCAGGTTTACTTCTGAAGGCATTGTGGCCCATGGAGAAGGCCACGCTGGAACAGGTGCACCTCAAAGTGACTGTGGCTGTGAATAAGTCTATGCCGCAGCAGGTATACCCCTGGAGAGACTGTGGCTCATAGATAAGGCTCCACTTGGAGCAGGTACACCCCTAAGGGACTGCAGTCTGTGGATAAGTCCAAGCCGGAGCAGGGGCAAGGGGAGGAGTTCATTGCAATGTTAAACCCGATGGTCTTGTCCAAAGGGGCCAGGGGTGGAGATTGCAATGGAAATACCTTTAAATTGTTGTAGGCCCAGGATTTTATTTGCATGTTATAGGAATTACTCTAGCTGGAACCACCTGAACCAATGGAGGACAAGCCTTACAAGAAGCAGTGCAAGTGCAGCAGTGACCCGACCTGAGCTGGCTTTGGTGCCCAGTAACTCCACACAACACACAACCTCTCCTGTCCTGAGTGACCACCATAAGAGATGGAGCCCAAAGGCATGGACTAAATGAACTCAATGGACATTTTGTGGACATTGTATGGGCATTTTATGGACATTTCACAGGGGTGGTCCATAGACTAAGGGAATGATATCTGTGTATTACATCAAAGGATGGGAAGGGTGGCGGTCAGTAATGAGAATGTATTGGCTAGTGTGAGACCTGAGCATGACGTAAATCGTATGAAATAAGGGGTGGAGAATGTGCTGGTTTTGGCTGGGATAGAGTTAATTTTCTTTATAGTAGCTAGTATGGGGCTAAGTTTGGATTTGTGCTCAAAACAGTGCTGATAATACAGAGATGTTTTAGTTGTTGCTGAGAGGTGCTTAGACAGAGTCAAGGCCTCCTCTGCTTCTCACCCCACCCCTCCAGCGAGTAGGCTGGGGGTGCACAAGAAGTTGGGAGGGGACATGGCTGGGACAGCTGACCCCAAGTGACCAAAGGGCTATTCCATACCATATGTTGGGGGAGTGAGCTGTGTGGGGCTGTGTGGGGCTTAGTTGCCAGTTGGGGATAAACCACGACACAGGGTCAAATCAATCTACATATGTTTAAATACTCAGAAATAAGGCAGTGGAAAAATTTTGGGAAAAACCAATCAGATCTTACCATAACATGATGTTTGTTAAGCACTGAGCCAGACCAAACTCCCCTTGTCTTCAACAAAGCCATGATTTTACCAGCTGTTTTAGTTCTGAAAGCAGTGACAACAGACAGACAATGAATATTGAAATCAGTGGAAATTCAAGGCAGTCTACATATCAAAATACACATTGCAGATTTAGATCTTAATTTACCAAAATGAATAATGAGGGCCAGTAAAAACCCACATGCTCATGGCTTTTTAATGTAAAAATATGTGGAATCCCAGCATTTATATCAATGTGGAAGGTCTCAGATCCTTAAAAATAGATGAATTTTTATCATTATATTGAATATACACATGGGAATATGAGGCACAGAGACCATAAATGCTTTGCCTACAAATGCTACAAATGCATAAATGCTTTGCCTACCTAGAAAATTAATGAGGAAAGTGAGCTAGAATCAACCTGCCTTTATTCCCCATGCCAGGGAACTAGGAACAGCCACTGTGGACAGTAGGCAGATAGCAGGACATGAGGCCCTCCTGCCTGACCGTTGTAGAAGACTTTTATTGCTACATAACTGTCCCTTCCACTTTGAAGGCTATGACCTCTTTATTTTCACCTAAAAATGCTCTGTAACACCCCAGGAGAAAACCTCCTTGATACATACTTTGTTTTTGAAGCAGTTTTACATCTGAAGCTGGTTTTACAAGCCCTGAGACTATTCTGGAGTGACAGCAACTAAAGCTTATATGTGTACTGCAATATATATGTTATAGACAGCTAGATCAATAAATTAACTGGGGGGGAAGCAGATGGTTTAGTTTAGATTCACACTGGGAATAAGATCACAACATAGTTCTGTATCTAAATGCCCTCAATATTATAGTAGATTCAGATGTACCATTGTGGCCTCAGAGCTGTCTCCCCAAATTTTTCATGATTCTTGATTCTGTTCTTCATGGCTTTTTTAATGAGGATTCTTTTTAATCATGCCTATTGGCACATGAAACATTAAGTTTTCTGAGAGAAAGAATGTATTTCTTAAATAGCTGAAGTTATGCTGTTTTAAAATCAGCTTTGAATCTGGAAAAAGCTGTTTTGTGAGGTTTCCAGAGGCTTCTGCCAAAATGCCATGAGACCATTATTTCACATTTGCTTCCAGATTTATCTGGAACCCAGAAGTGCAGACACAACACAGAAGAGCTGGAAGAAATAAGAGTTCACCAACCATTTCTGAACTTTCAAAATGAATTATTTCTGTTTCAGTCTGAGAAAAACAGAGAACTTTGGGGAGGGAGGAAGTTGGCTTTATTTCCCAACACTTTTCAATTCTAAAGCAAATCCTTTTCAGATTAAAGATCAGTTTGATTAATTAGAAGATAATTATCCATTTGCTGACTGAACAATAGTTTCTTCTGTTGAAACTAAACAATAGTTTCTCTGTTGAAGTCTATGCTTAAAACATGGTCCTATTCAGAGAAATGACAGAATAATTGCCATTGCCTATATTTATTTCTCACCAATATCAGAAAAACATGCTCCATTTTAGAGAAAACAAGAATAGGAGACAATACTCATAAAATAAGTAGTATCCCAGTGAGCAGGACAAACAAGTAGGTATGTCAGGGTGAGGTTCCAGTGTTCAACTGGAGTCAGACAGAAAAGCGACTGAATCCGAATCTTATGCTGTCTAAAAGCACTGCCCATCAGCCAGATACCTATTTTGGGCTTATCCTCTCTCTGGTTTTGATCAAAGTTTCCATCCTGGAGGGAAGCTTTTGTTGAAGCTGTTCTACTTTTAAGAAGAGTTTCAGTTTCAACAAGTAGACATTTTTAAGACAAAACACTGCTTAACTAGGAATTTCATAACAAGCTTTACTTGTTTAAAGATTTGGTTTTAGGGAGTAGGATTTTTTTTCCTTCCTTTGCATCACCCTTCATTAAAAATAAAAATAAAAGAGTGGTGTTCCTTGGGCCAAAGCCTGCACAGAATTAAACCTATTCAGACTTCAACTAGTCAAATTTTAGCTTAGTCTAACATCCTGGGGTATGTAAGCCACATTATCCAATGGAGGCACACATACCTAAAAGTGAAGCACAGCACAGCACAAATTACAGGTCTGACTGAACTGCAAGGGATCGTTTTGAAGATAAGTACAAAGTTTTTGTACTGACTACGAAAATTGTTTGGGATCTGGTAAAGGGATCCTGACAAAATGTTGCAATTCATCTGCTTAAATTCCTCTTCAGTATGTACGTACATACGTGTATGTATATACGAGTACGTGATATATAAATAGGATTTTCTGCCAGTAACTCGCTCGTCATCTCTCACGTATTGGCAGCAGATCTTATGTACATACTGAAAAAAAGGTTTGGTCCCCACGGGAATGTGTGCATGTAGAGGAAAAAAACACACTCGAGTCTTATTGGAGAAGGGTGACTATAACGCTGCGCACATTACTTCAGGTATGTGCAAGTCAAATACCTACTGACCTGAAGCAGTCATGGTTCAGACAGCCCGGCATGGGTTCCTGCCTGCTGTGACCTGGCATAGCCTAGGACAGCACGAGGTTCCTCGGTGCACGGCTGGCAGCCACTGCTTCCCTAGGAGTGGAAACCCCAAGGCTGGTGATAAAAGGAAAGAAAATTCTGCATTCCGAGTTAGCTTTCTGAAATCATGAAACAGGTAGGTTCGTGTCTTCAAATTAATGCTTTCAGGTAGTGGGCATTCTTCCCTCCTTTCTGCAGGTGAGTGGGGAGCACTTTCCTAAGTTGAGGTCCAGATCTCAGTGCTTCTCTAAATGCTGGGCAAGGGCAAAGACCACCCCTACTGTGATGCCCATGCAATGGAGATACCAGGATGCCACAGAAGAGATGTCTGCTTCTGCCTGTCTCCTTTGGACCTTCTCTGAACTTTGTTCAGGGAGATTTATTATTAAAAAATTGATTTGTGTAAGATAAAATACATTTTAATTTCTGGAAGGGAAGCCAGTTTAGACATACCTTCATTTTTTCCCCCGTGTAAATTAACTTTTTGTTAGTAGCACAGCAGTAGACAAACCTCAAGGAAATTCAAGCTCATTTTTTGGTGAAAGAACACAATAGCTTGCCTGCTTTTCCAAACAGCCTGATGCTCCTAAAATTAAGTTTTTGGTATATGCCCAACTATACTACAAAGAAAGCATTTCCTGCAGTATTATGGTGCTCCTGTTTGGCTCCAGCTGGAACCAAGAAATGTAGAAACCATTACAGACATGAAGAATAGTTGTCATAGTTTGCATTTGTAAAGTGGTCCAGATACTAACAATAATGGGCTGTGGTTGGAGTGAGCATGGTAAAATGGCTCTGTTACAAGCACAGTGCTTCAAATGAAGTGGTGAAAAGGAGATAAAGACATTAATTATATTAGGGCTGGTATACTTTGACCAGAGGTGTAGCTGCCTATGAAACTGAAAAGGCTGTTAATTCAATCACTGACATCATTTAGAACAAAATAATGAAAGTATGGCAATTTTTAAATAAAGCTAAGATACTTTAATTACCTAGAACTTAGACTTGCTTGGGACTGCAGAAAAGAGGGATGGGTGGTGCATCATGTCTTATCCTGTCTCATTGTGTTTCACACGCAGAGGTAGAGACAGTCAAAGACAAGTAAAGAATTTAGACAGGTTCCTTTAACTCATGTAGTGACTTCCTCTTGTCAGTTTAACAACTCCTACTATACTTAGACATATTTCACCCTCAACTACAAAATGACCTAAATTTTCTTTGGTAAGTAAACATGACCACTTTTGTCACTTACAAATAGAAAGGGAGCAGGGAAGGCCTGGAGATGGCTGGCATGATTCACTCTGTTTGGAAAATGAATGTAGACCTAAACGTTCATGAAGAGGAACAGATGCTTTCACTTTCATCTAGGATCCTTGACAGCACTTACTGAATTTGATAGTAACTTGGTGCATATTCTTGGGCTATACACTCAGTCGGATACAATGCATGTCAGTTTGCTGTGCCAAACTCACAAACAGTGGTCACTACCCAATCAAAACACATGGTAATCAGACAATTATTGGGGTGACTCCATTGATAGTATCAAAAATAAATACCAATTTCTGATAAAAGCAAGTGGGAACTCTCTTTCCAATAACTTCCATTGCATAAGCACCTAATTAAAACAACCAGGCTTGGGTGCTATTGTATTAGATGCTAAAGAATACCCAGAGATACAGTTTGTGCCTTAAAAACTCTTGCCTTAAAATACAGTTTGTGCCTTAAAAACTTTAAAAAAAGTCTCAGAAAGAAAAGTATAAGTTAGTCTTGACTTTTTTAACGGTAGTATTGTCCTTGCATCCCAGGAAAATCAAACAACAAATCACATTCAGGCAGTACTCATAAATCAGTAAAACACAAAGCTGAGCTGAACAACATTTTACATGACATGAATCACAAACTGTAAAATGCCCAATAAAATTTCACAACATACCTGTGGAACAAGTTTTGCAATGTGCAAATAACACAGATTCCCCATTACCAGGAAGAAAAAAAAAGTCTTTCAACGTACACAATACGAATTCTACAGTGTACATGAAAAACAAATTCCACATTATGTATGAGGGCTTGAAGAATAAATAGAATATCTTAATATTCTTAAACCTGAAATGACCCATTGTCTCATGTTGAATCAGTATTTGGTTTTTGTGGTCTTTCGTTGCCTTAGGGTTTCATTTATGAAGGTGAATTAATGTGAGAACAGGTCTTTAAATGAATTGCCATATCTGTGACCTGAAATGCCTTGAAAAGTATAGACCTTGCCTTTTACTGACCCCATAAATTGGCCCCTGACAGATTCATGAAAGCTTCTGAAAAGCAGAAATGCAGAGAGGAATATAACTACCCAAAGCACAGATACAAATACTCTGTGCTATGTGTGTGTGCAATGTACATAGTGCAAACTCATGGCCGAACTCCATGGCAGCCAGAGGAACGAGCTTCCAAGGAGAATGTAAAAATGCACCATAAATGTTTCCAAAACAAACGATGCAATGAATACCACATATGGGCTTACCCCACATAATTTTAGGCACCTAAATGAGACATGTCAGGGTCTTTTTAGCATTTTCTCCTTACATAGCAGGCTCTATGAAGACTCTAGCTAGCAGGATGCCCACCGGATAGTCAGCTCCTGCAGTACCTCCAGTTTTCCTCTTCTCTCCCAAACTGCATCTGCCAAGTGATCACATGCTCCCCTCACTGTAGGCTGGGCAAGAGACAGCATCACCTGAGGCTGCTTTGGAGATATGCACTTGTGGGTCAGCTAGGTGTGTGGGCTGGCTGACTGTGCTGGCTGGCTAGCTGTGCTGGTTGGCTAGCCATACAGGATGGCTAGCTACGTGGGTTGGTACACCATCCTGGCACATCAAACAGAACTGATAGCTATGAGGCACACAGGGTAACATTTCCTTCAGGTAGCCTTTACCTTGTGTCTTCCATCTCTCTAGCTGTTGGATTTTTACAAAGTGCATGGAGATATCCTGTTTCAGAGAGCTGTAATCTGTGGTTGGTTTTAGCTGTAAAAAGTAAACGGATTACAGAAGTTACAGGGAGAGGGAGGGCAGACATGCAGGCAGTAGCATGGTATTGGAAGGTGTTTCTTCTTAGGAGACCAGATAAAATAGCACTAGAGCAATGAACAGGAGATAAAGATAGGGGTAAACATCCCTAAATGTAGTGACCTAGGCCAAACTAAAAAAAAAACAACAACAAAAAACCCACAAACTTTAAACACAGCTATAGATAATAGAAATATCCACAATTTTATGATACTGTCTAAAAAATAGAGGGTATATAAAGGAATTGACACTGCTAGTATCAGTCTGTAAGCTAACCACCATTGCCCTTGAGTCAGAAAGATGCATCTCCTCTTTGTTAGTTATTCCCTGTCAAATTTCTTTGAAGTACTTGCTCTTGCAGCTGCGGAGGCACGTGAATGTTGCTTTAGCCATAGGAGCCTCTGGTCACAGAGAAGCGTAATGACACACTCCTAATAACAGCAGAATTGTGCAAGAGCTCAACTTGAAGAAAGGAGACGTATATTTCTTTGCTTTTAACTGAAGCAAAAAGGAGCGATGGAAAAGAAGAGTAGAAAAAGAAGGAAAGGTTGGACATGGAGAGAGAAACAGAAAAGAAAATGAGAGGAATAAAGATGTGGAGAAAGCATAAAAGAGTAAGACGTATCACTCCAAGGCAGTCCCTCAAGGGGAGTGTTACAACACGAAGAACTTGATTCTTGTTTAGGAACAAGTGTACAGTGGAGAAATACCCAGTTTCTCTACAGCTGTGAGAAGGGGCATCTATATTTTTCCATCTCAAGCCGTTTCCGTGTGGCAAATTACTTGCCCACATATTGGGTAATGGTGGAGTGCACAAGCCCATGTAGATGAGCAGTACTGTACGTTAGGCTATAGCAGCTCAGTACGCCAGTAATATTACCACTGATGTGCTGCTGGCACTGCTGATTACAATGACGACAACACTCTTGTACCCACTGGCAATCCTCAAGATTAGGCCAGAGAAAATTCAATCCCTATTTTCTCTACAAACTACAGCTTCTCTTTGGAAAAAGGTGAGAATTCATTAAAGAATGACAGGCTTTGTTCTTCTCAGATTTCTGTGAGGTCTAGTCCATCTACATCTAAGAGCCAATAGAAAATTATGCATACATTATCTTTTCAGTGCTGCTTATTAGTGAAGTAATTTGAGAAACTGGTAGTGAATTAATATTTTTAGCATGCAATTAGGAATCAGAATCTTGTACCTCTTCTTTCTTTCTGTGTGGCCTTAAAGTATATTCTCAGATATATTTCTTTGTTCCACTCAACAAAGGAGACTCATATGTTTAAAGTAGGGCACGTACTTAAGTGTTTAGTTGGATTAGGGTCCTTCAGAGCATTTCCTAATCTCTGGAAAAAAACTGATTAATTGTTTAAGCATTAGGCCTTCAAGGCCTAGTCTTCCAAGAAATTCAGCTCTGAATCCTAGGCTGGGCTGACTGAATCCTTTTATGATGGCCAGACCTAGGACTGTGCAGGTTATTGGCTTCCGAGTGCCAAAAAGAGGGTGAAAACAGGAGGAGGTGAGTGCTGAGTGAGTAAAATGGGACTTTAGAAACCAAAATAAACAGTGGAAGAGAAAGCGTACTACAGTTACAGTTTAAAACTTTCTTGGGACATAGTCATGGAAGAGAAGATATTGTCTGCTTCTGTCTTCTTATTCGATTTTGTCAGACCAGCTTTCAAGATATGAAAAATCAAAGCTGTGTGATGACATAGATATTGAGATGCTGCAGTTGACCACGAAGCCTTGACGACATTAGTGATGGTGATACAGTTTCCCAAAAGTGCTGTGCCATGTAAGGTAAAACACAAAGTTAGCTTCAGAAAAGTAATGTTTGGAGGAAGAGTCAATGGTATGGTTAATCAGCAAATGCCCATTTTTTTCACTCATCTGAAAAGCATCCATATTTAATGTGATGACAGTTCTGTAACCTGATTAGAAGACATGAAAACTAACAAATGTTCCCATAGTTGCCCTATGTCCTTGAAGACCTTTTTGCTCTTCTTATACATTGCATAAAAGCTAAAATTACTTTCCTGCCGGCTTGCACATACTTTGGATAATTTTAGCCAGTGATTGGATTTCTCATAACCTCATCCCTCGAAGTGTCTTCTTTTCAGAGTTTGCCAAAGGACTTACTAGAAATGCTATTTCTTACAAATCTCACCTCACTTCGTTCTGACTAAGCCCTCCTGAAATGCTATCTGTTCCACAGAGCATTCCTTCTGCAGCCGTCACATGCCGCTGTGTTTGCTTTGTACTTACTGAACTGCATTGTACTCACATATGCCTCTCAACTGTTTTTTCAAGGGAGAGTTTCTGTTCTGTCCTTTTTTTTCCCCTTGGTTGTTAATAACTTATGGTACTCTATAAACAACAGAAAAGCTCATAACAATCTTGGGTAGAAGAAGAGATCAGCCAAGGAAAAAAGTGAATAATATAGCACTTCTCTGAGTGTTGATATAAACTGAAATGATGGTATGAAATAAGTCAATAAATCATCTTGCAGTGCATTTCAAACACTTTTGTTTGCCATTGTGAGTAAGCACACTTGCCGAGACAGGTCAGGCCTGGGATAACATGGGATTTTTCTAAGAACTGAAAGTTTCTCTGATATGTACAGGTACTTCGTAAGTTTAACCTGCTATATCCTCCTTCACCCTTACCACCCGTTTCCCCCACCTCACCACATTTTAATTGCCTCCTAGCACTGTGTTCATGGAAATACTAGAACAAAGATTACAGAGCTCTGAAATTTCAGCCAAGGGAAACTCTGCCAACAATTTTTACCTGGAAAAAAATGCTTTTCAAAAACAAAAGATAAGGAATAGTCTTTGTTTTAATCTAGAATTGCACAAATTAATTGGCTACTCTGAGGCATAGTTATTTGGCATAACATGTTGCTTTGGGAGCTGTTTCCAGGTACAGTGTGGAGCAAATCAAGCCCTTTCTTGTTTCTGGGAGTTCCCTGTCCTTGCCATGGAATTGCATTAAGCAGTCAGAATGCTGTGGTCACTGGCATAATTGGGTCCGGTCCCGGAAATGACGGGAATTCAGCCAAAGTCTCTGAGGGAGAGAGAAAGGGCTCTGTAAACAGTTGTAATTGGGTCTGACTTTGAAAAAATCATTAATGCTGCTGTGGCTTTTAAACTGCTAAAGGTACTCTTACACCCTAACCCACCCTCTAAATGTCTGCATTGTGTACCTATTGTTACCTCTATGTCTATATGGAAGACATAGGTCCCTTCAATTCCCTGTTGAAGAGATAGATTAGAACCTTACTTTCTTCCCATACTTCTTTATCTCCTCCCTTTAGTACGAGAGACAGAAATACTGCCAGAAGGCAGAAGTGTTAAAGATTTCTACTACCCAGTGGGGCAGCTCCCCATATGTAACAGGAGAACCATTGCAACTCCCCACTCCTACCATCACTGTTGCAGTTGTATGTAACTCTGCTGATAACCAGGTTCCCCATCTGCTGCCTGAACATTCTGCAAACACCTGAATTGTTCTCTGCAGAACCTAAAGGACAGAGATAGCTGCAGAGAGAGGCAAGATATCCAAAGGAAATCAGTCATGCCGGATAACTCTGTTGTGAAAGAAATGAGTGGAAGACAGGAAGAACAGCTGGGTGGGTGGGAAAACAGCGAACTGGTGGGAAAAGAATTCCAGCTTTGGTGTCTCTTTCGGTAAGATGGGAAAAAAATGTTTTGTGTATATCCATATGCCTTAAAGAAATTCTTGGTGTATGAGAAAACAGGATGAGCAAGGCTCATAGTTTTTCACGTGAAGAATTTCTTGCTCAAGACAGTGAAAAATAGTGCTTAGAGCCAGGATGCTGCTGCCCCATTCTACAGCTGAGTTTGTGCAGCATTGGGCAGGCTGGCCCACTTGTGCCTCTGTGTTTCTCTAGTTCTAACATAGGGAAGTGATGTTTGCCACATTTTCATCCTTTTGGCCTAGTGGATGGCAGCTGCAGCAACAGGCAATGACTTTCTTGAAATGTCTTTTTTGACTGTAAGAAATGACTGAGTCAGATGAAGTCTACAGCGTGAGAGAGTGAAAAAAGAGGCTTGAAGAATGACTTGTGTGCCTGAAAACTTGCCTGCTAGTTAATCTGATAAAATATATTGACTTTGTCTACAGACTTTGCTCTAGATAGAAATAAACAAGAGTCATGGTGTAAAATCTAATGTCAAGACAGAGTTTTCTTCATATAAAAAACACTGGCAAAACTGAAGTGCGAGAACCAGAGTGTAGCCCTACCCTATCTGTGCTGGCTTACACCCAGTACCGAAGGCACTCCAGAAAAGAGCTCTACTGATGCAATTTAACTAAAAAACTTGTGTTAGACTTGGTGTGTAAGATATCTAATGATCTGGAAAGAGTAAGTTGGATATTCTCCCGGTGGGCATGGACCTGGATACAGAAAGACAGCTATATTTTTCAAAAGTCAAGATTATTGCTCAGCTTTCACACAATCTGTACTTATTAAAACTGAAACTGTTTTCTAACTATTGAAGAATGGCAAAAATCAATGGAGCTGGGGAATTACTGAAATAATGTAATACTTTTAAAGCCAGACACATCCTTATTTTGGAGAAAAAATGCAGTAGAAGCAATGCAATCTGAGAATTATTTTCTGTATAACCTCAACTTGAGTTCTCATCCCAGAGTTCAGGGATGGACTTGTCTAGGTTTCTACATATCTTTCTGGCCTCATCTCAGCAGCATCTGAATGTTTAACAGTGCTTGGGAATCTTCATGATGCCTGTGAGGCAGGAAAGGTATTCTTGTTTTCCTTTTGTTTTAAGGAGGAAAAGAAAGATACGTGAAGTGAATTGCCAAAGGGCATGCAAGTATCTGTGCCAGAGCCAGGAATCAGGTGCAAGTTTTCAGTGTACCAGCCCAATGCCTGAACCAGCAGATTTTTTTCAGTTGTATTTATTTATGCACCACATAAATAGTCGTGTAACATGTCGTGTAAAGATTTCATACTGTGTGTTTGCTCAAAGCATGGGTGTTTTACGTAATTGCTGTGACATTATTGGAGCATTCCTTGGTCAAACACACACCAAACTCGCTTCCTTGAAGACCATTTCAGTGCTGTAATATGCAAGGAGAAGTGGCTCTAATATCTTCCACCTTCTTGGCCCTGATTCAGGGTCAAGGGGATATTTCCAACAGTTGCTTTTTTCAACAAAGAATGTTCTGAAACCCCAGGCTGTGTGAACTGAATAAATGCTCAGAGCACACACTTCTATAAGAAGCTTGCTTCCCTACTAAGCAATTCCCAGCAATGTCTTTGGCTGCTAGTTATTGTTATTTGTTTGCACTGTGGCAATGCCTAGAGGCTCCAGTCATGGATCAGGGCCCCGTTGTGCTAGGTATTGTAAAGACACAACAAAAAGGTCTTTGTCATACTCTTAAGGCAAATCTGAGGTGGGTCTGGGAAAAGAACTTTCCCGAATCCAAAGTCCCAGGCCCAACTTCTAAGCAGTTTCCTGCACTCCAGACTTTGGGTTTATCCTTGGTTTTCTCATCTGTATCATTTATTCAACACAGATAATAAGGGAACTCCAAAAACACAATGAAAAATGCAGAAAACTGATGTAGTCACTTATATTTCTCACTGCCCTTTTAAATAAATAGCCAGCCAGTGATTGACAAAGGTGCCTTGGGAACTCTGTTGCCATCTTTGGCTTGCTCCATCCCTCGGAGTGTTTTGTTGTGGTGACTAAAGTGTATCCTGAGGCAGAAATGACACTTGCCAGAAAACAACATTTTTCTGTGCGTCTTTCAGAGGTGTGTATTTCATTTGCCTCATACATACGCCATTGCTGGGGGTATCTGCATGACAACAGGATTTTTGCTCCTCAGTCATTCATCAGCTGCTGGCACTTGAAGTCACATTCCTTTCAGTATCACATCACATTTAGTTGCTGTGGATACTGTTGTGATGCCACAAACAGAGGATTAGGGCTTGCTGTAGGCCTTCCTCTCCTAGAACAAAAGGTTCTGCTTCTGAATGTCCTATCTGCAGTACAGGCAAGCGAAGCAGCGAGGGTCACTGAGGAGGGATGGTGCTGAAGCTCCATAAAATCCCCCACCCTACACATGTGGCAACGATGAGCTTATCTCCCCAGAGGGCCCTGGCTGAATAGAATAAGGAATTAAACTTGTATTGAAACTACTAAATTGCAAGTACCTACAAAGTCATGTTAGGCCCCCCCATCTCTGCATCTTACTAGGAAATACTCTAGGAGTGGTTCAGCACTTTGGCTTTTTTTCTTTTCTGGAAGTCCTCTTTACCTCTACTCTCAAACTAAGAATGAGAATAAGTTTTTCCAGGTTTTCGAGATACTGCTGATCTGGCATATGGGATAATTGAAGCCACAATCACAGAAAATGGGTCTGGAAAGTCCCTCAAGGGGACTCTTCATCCGCTGGGGAAACATTGTGTAATGCAAGGAAAGAGAAGATGGTCTGAAAATGTAGATTATATTTTTCTGACCCTCAAAAGCAGCTCTGTAGGAAGCGATCCTATTTCAAAATCCGCATTCAGCTAACAGAAATGAAAAAAATGTTATATTTCTGGCAAAATAATAATATTAAGCATCATGTTAATTCTCAGAATAATTCAGCATTTAACACTCAGAAATCTTAGCTATTTTCATTTATATGCTGATTGATTAAACACCGTTATACTTCACTTTTGGATTAATTTTTTTGAATATTCTTATGCCTAAAATAAAAATGGAGCTAATAGATTTAGCCACTGGTGGTGGGCTTGTTTCATTATCCTTCTCTGCCATGGATTAAAAACTTGAGAGAACAAACATTTATCAGCTGGAATAAAGACTTTTTTTGGTTTCCTTTTTGTCTTCTGAGATGCATTCCAGACTTTCAAAGAAGCCACAATAAAGCTTTTATTTTCTATTTATATGCTCATACATTATTTTCATTCATGTATCTATAACCAGATAAACATTCTGCAAATTCACATGGAAGTATAATCACTTTGTTCTTCTTTTGGGATAGTGACTCATAATTAAATACATGCAGCTGAAAGACAAAAATGTGGTGTTGAGACTGTACTGCTACAGTAAGGGGAAAAAAGATGGAAACAGAGGTTCTAACGTCAGCATAGCTGATAGGAATGGGGACTCCAGAAATCAGGTCTATGTTCTGGTGCATCCACAGATATCCTGTACTGTACCAACTTATACTGTACTGTACCAACAGTATAAGTTATGGCTAGTGTTTTATCCTTTGGCTTCAAAATGGGCATAATTATTTTCCTGTGTCAGAGGCTTTTGTGGGGAATAATATCTATTAGTGACTGTAAAAAAATATTCAGATAACGTGCGAACACTCACGTAAGTCTCAAGAGAAAGAAGAAGCTTAATTAGCACCACACTAGACACTGATATTCTGGTTAGAAAGAGCAATAGACTAGAGGTACTGAAAGCAGCCAAAATTCAACCCTTTGCTGTTTACATAATGAGCTAACTCACAGTTAGTATTTGTTGTGAATTGCACAGTAAAAGAATTTAATTTAAAAATGCCTTTTTGTTGAGTCTTGGATGTCTTGTCCAAAATGTCTCAGATTTAACAAACTTTCAGAGAATTTGAACCTGACCTGGATTCTGAACCTGGCCAGATGTAACGCTGCCAGGCAGCATCTGCAGCTCTGGGTTAGGTAGCTGCAGGAACCTTTCCAAGGTAGGGCTGCGCACTCCAGCTCTGCAGCCCGACTGGACTTCACCACCCTGCTGGGAGGGGTCTCGGGCTCCTTCTGTGGAGCCAAGACTTGCAGCGCTGGGAGTTTTGGAAAAGGCTTTTTGGATCTGCAGCACAGGCCTGTGCCACCGCTCAAGCACAAGCTGTAGGCATGAACTCCCCTGCCCCATAGCAGAGTCCCTTAATGGCTTTTTGTTGTGGAGCCAGGGGTGGGGACAGAAAAAAAGGTATTAGATTTGCTATTTTGTAAGTCCCTGCTTTAATGCAAAAAATTTCCTTCCTGGGGACAAATTGTCCCTTAAATAAAAACATTGTATTTCTTACAAATTCTGTCAATGCTGCTGAAATGTCAGAGTTAGTGATTATAATCTGTGCTTTTAAGGTGGCAGCAATGTGCATGGTCATATTAAAACAAAGCATAGTCTACTTAAAACATCACATGTAGCAAGTGACTACAACAGTGTCTAAAATATTTTAAGTGTCTAAAGGTTTTAGAGATGTCTTTGTTTAAAAATCGGATTTACCATGCATTTTTAAGCAATTTAAAATTATTACAAACTGGGTCATAAGAAAATATATCTGTATTATGTTGGTTTTAGTCACTTGTCTTCAGGAATAGGATAGGCAGTTTCCCTGAGTTCTTTGAAATCTTTCTATTAAGCTCTAAGCTCTCATTTGTTCATGTGATAATTTTCCATGTCAGGCTTCAATTTTATTAGAAAGGAAAATTTCTATAACTTGACTCACCCAGTCCCTGTTGCATGCTGCACTGCAAAGGAAAAGCAGCTGTTTTTACCAGACATATCTCAAGCAAGGTGATCTGCCATTCCATGTAACTCTTGCAAACGCAGTGCTGCCACTTTTATAAAAAATTATATCTTGAAATAGATACATCCTTGACATATATTATAGGGTGTTAGGAAATTAAATTCTTAGCCAAACTGAAGGTGGATTCTTAAAATAACTTGTAGAGTTTATGGCTTCTGTAACATTTTTGATGTGGAAGATCTGCTAAGAGTATAGTAAATGACCTATCAAGGACAAAACATATTTGGTCTGAAATTGAAATTCACATAATTTTTCAGACATTTCCCTTTCCTTAATCTTAAAATTTGCCTGTACTACAGGGAATTTTCATTAAAATTGACCAGAATAAGTCTGAAAGTCCTTGATTTCAGATAGCCAGAGGACCTTGGGACTACTGTCTCTAGTAGGATTCCCATGACTTCCAGATTCCGTCTCATGGGGCATCCCTGAAAGAGGTTTCTGGACTATTAGACTTCAGAGCAACCTATCCATCTGGATCAGCCTATGCCAGCTGATGGCACTGCTTAGAGTATCAATTTCATTCAGCAGCTGCAAGCTCAGGGAAGATGCTTTTAGAGGCAGCACAGAAAACGTGTTTTCCAAACACATTTGTTTGGACTCTTGAGCTTGTGAGAAACCTAAGAAGATGTTGGTTTCAGTGTGGCTCAGGCAAATATTATATTTGAAAACGATGAGATTTTCACTAATCTGAGGTCTTTCATTCTGGGTAGATCTTTGTGAGTTTGCACACATTGTTGCACGTCATTGTTATAGTGTAATGTGTTATCTTTAGATAGAACGGTAATGCTAAAAATACCATAACACAGGTTGCTATTTGGGTAGAGGGGATGGAGATCTTCATCTAGTACATCCCCCGATTGTTCTCCAGCCATTGTTGCTGCACTTTCAGCAGGTGAACTGCCATTTCTGTGTTTCATTTTGGCTGCTGCTCTGTGTATCTTCAATGAGTGAGGACAAGACCCACACCTTCTGCCCTTGGCTCACCTTGCAGGCTGTCCGTGCAGGACAGCTGGTGCACGGCATGCTGCCAGCAGCCACTGAGTTCCCAGGCCATGTGCACAGAGGGGACCATGCACATCCCCCTGCTTGCTGTAAGGAGACTGTGGTCTGCACCAGAGAGGGCAAGGGCTGCAATAAACAAATACAAGTAAAATGTTTATCTTTTTATTTCCTGAGGTTCTACAAAATTAAAAGACCAGCTCTGAGCAAGTTACACTGGTAAACTGTGCTCTGTTGTGAGCAGAGTCTTGCTGGCTTCACTCAAGGAGGAGTTTCATATTCTGGCCCTGGCTTGCACAGTTAAAGAAGTCTGGACATTTCCTAGAAGTCTGAAGATTTTTGGCTACTAGAAACATTACAGATTTCCCCATCCTAAGAAAAACCACAGGCTTCCACAATTACAAATATCATGGAAATTCACAATTAGAAGTCACAATAAAATAACATTTCCTGAAGATCACTGTTCCCAAAGACCAGTTGAAACTTGCAGTCATTATTTGCAGGGGAGGGAGCATGGGACTGAACTGTAACTTGTACCATTTCTGTGGATTATACATTGCCATAAGTGAAAGAAACATTATGCCCAACTTGGGCACACTCTTGAAATGCAAAGTGAAGTATTTGGAATAAGAAAGGCATTTCTCAAATGGCTTTTTCATCTTCTCCATCATTCAGTCCTGAAGTGTTCAAGACACATTGTCATCTGTTAGACTAAACAGAGAAAGGAAAGCATTATTCAATTCTTGAAATATTTCAGTGCCCACACATCTTCAGTTCTCATGACTTTTTTTTGTTCAGCCATTTGTGTCAACGATATTATCTATTCAGAGAAGTATGAGGCAATAGTATAGAATGTTAAGTTCTATAACGTCTTTCATTCCACGTACTGCCCCAAACAAACACTTTACCAAGTTAAATAACATAGCTACAGAATTAAAATATTCCAGAAAGAGAGATAGGCAAGGAAAAAGCCAGTGTTTTCAGCTGGAAGTGAAAAAGTGATGGCAGCTTCTGAGGGGTGTTCTAGGATGCAAAAGAGGATGTTCTTGTAACCTCAGTTTCTGTATTTCAGGGACTTTGTTAAGGGCAGGATGCTCAATCAGAATTTGGAAGAGGGCATTTCCAAGGCAGGAAGATGGGGCAGAATGGCATTTCAGTTCTATTTAATCAGTTCAGATCCAACCTGGTTTCATGTTTGTTTCTGGTTGAATCCAACACTTAAGGGGATACAGTTTTCTAGACTAGTGTACATTGATGTAACTCATAAATTTTACAGTGTGATGCTGGTTTATATGAATTAGAGGTGTGATAGATCAAGAAAGTGAAAATATTAGGAGTTTGTGAGGTTTTTGTAGTTGTGAGCTGAAACTTTACTAAGACAGCCTGTGAGATGTTTGGTACTCTTGGGTAAGATATTACACTCTACTCAGAGCTTAGCTTCCAGCACAAATCTGAACTTCAGTTCCAGTCTGAAGCTTAATGTTAATCCAGGTCTGAATTCTACCTCTTTAGTGCATTTCTCTCTCTTTTATCCTGCCCCTACTGTATGGATACAATATACAAATATTGTCTTACAAATCTGTTACTGATGAATCACTGACCTGATAGAAATGTATATGGAAGTAAATACAAAACCAGAATACAGCATAATTACATCAAAGTGAAATCTTTGGCAGCTGGCTAATGAAAATAGTCATGAAGATAATTTTTAAGTCTGCACTGTGCTATCATAAATATCACTAGCAAGTGCCATAGCTCTGTGCTTTCCACAGAAAGTTATACATAATCAAAGTTGTAGACTCCTTACAAGTATCAGATTAGTCACATTCAGTGATTTATGGAAGTAGATTTGTCATTCTCATGAGACCCACCAGCTAAACCTTTCCTCTCTGACATTTGATAGTCTTTAAAAAGTTACCCCTTTTATATTCAAAACATGTATGCTTGACTTTGATATTAACATGAAATTATACTGGGAAATGCCCTGAAGTCTTGATGCCTAAAGAAAGAAAAATGTATTTTTATAGTTATCTGGACATTATGAAGTAGCACTGATAAGATGAACAGGGTGTAAACTCTCCCCTCCTTGTATATTGGAATGTATTTTCAGTTTTATACTACTAGCATAATTCTGTGAGTGAAGAACATAAAAGTTATATGTAAAATAGAAGAGTTCCATTTGCAAGAGGCAGGCTATTCTTTAACATAATTTTTAAAACTGAAGAGACAGTATAGATGAATATATTTGTTTACATTTAGACATGAAATAAATCTTCACATAATCCCAGTAGCAGACATTACACTCCTTAACAACGTCTTCCAGTAATTTAACAAGTATGGAACAGCAGTGTTGGTAATGGTATTTAAAAGTTCTTAGCTATTGCTTGGTGTTTGAAGTTCTGCAATTCTGCTTCTGAATTTATGAATCTATTTGTTGAACAATTCTATACTTTAATCAAAATCAAGTATTTTTGAATTAACAGTCTTGCTTTGGAAGCAGAATTGCAATGACTGTAAAAAAGTAATGACAGCAGCAGCTGGCATGAGTCTAAATGATACTTTTTAAAAGAAACTTGATGTGGGAATGCCAGCTGGTCAGCAGATTGCATGACCTCACTTGAGCTGGCTGCTAGAGGGGTATGCAACAGGAGGGTGAAACAAGCGTATTTCCTGCTGCTTTACCCTGTAGTATTTGCCACAAGTACCATTATCACAAGCCTTTTTTGTGTTATTTATTCATTCCTGCAAATATTCTTCAAAGAAAGGTCAGGTAGCTATAGAGCTAAGCTTAATACTGTTACTGAAATAGAATATGAAATGCCAGCAGACCAGAATCCAATACATGGGATGGTCCAATAATCTCCACTTATACAAAGAGAAATGAACACGATAACTTGGGATTCAAATTAGGTCCAGCTGGACAGCTGGAATCCTTAAGTGAATTAATAATTTTCTAAGGTACAAACCAGAAAGCTATTTCTCTGTCTTCTGAAATAAGTTGTGAATGCCCCAAGGAACTGGAAATAACTGATAGTCCTCCTCATGTATAACCTCATTTATTTTCCTTTTAACATTCTCAGAAAATCAAAATCTGACACAGCCGTAACCATTCTCAAAATGTGAGCTAAATACTCTGTGCTATACTGCTCCAGTGGAGAAGCGCAAAGGAAGCCATTCACCCTCCTACATATTATGGTCTATAGATACACAATGACAACATTCTTTAACTAAAAAATAATTTTAATTCTGTAGATCCAAGTCCTTCTAGTATTTTGCTCTACTCGTGTATCCATGTCCAACTAGTGATACTTTTGCACTGAGCATCCTAAGAGCACCTCCAATAAGGGCTGGATTAGTTTCAATGCTCATCATATGAATTAATTTTTGCAACCTGATTCATTCCTGAGAACTTTTCTTCTACAGAAAATGTAATTTTATTTAAGGACATAACAATGAAAATATTTGATAAAATCAAAGGTCCAACTAGCTTAGTGTCATGCCTCTAACGATGGCTGCAAAAAGAATTTCAGAATAGGGCCAACATACAGATATTTCTACATCGTACTTTCCCAACATTCTGGGATTTCCTAATGCAACAATTTTTTTTTTTTTGTTTGCATCCTTGTGCGTCAATAATATCTTTTTCTAAATATTTCCCTTAGAAATATAAATGAAGTACCCATTACTTAGTATGTAGGCATCTGTCTTATAGAAAATAAATATATCCAGATAAGCATGTGCACACATACATAGTTGGTTGTTGTCAGAGTTTTAATATGTATGTAGATACTTCCCATTCTAATGCCAAAGTGCATTCTTGGTCTACTTGGGCCATGGCAGTATGGAGGCCTACTACACTTCAGTACATATGTAAACCTTTTACTTATTGCCTTTTGAGTATACCCTAGCCAGCTCAAAACATCCAGCCTTCATGCATCAGTCCTCAAAAACTGTGGTCACTTGAAAAAACACATGACTTCTTTATTAAAAAAAAAATTAAAAATTGGAAGGGAGATTTTAATTGTCTTCTGAGCCTTAGACGTTCATTTGGGGAACGTTTTTTGACCTTTTTTCCCTAGAAGATTTAAAATAAAAATTAGTTTCCAGTTCTTGAGGTGTCATGTAGCCATATCTTCAAATAACCTGGGCCGTAAGGAAAGTACCAAAGATAACTAGGATTGACACACCAAGTCATTTTTAGGTAAAAAGCTTCAGTCAGCTTTCACAGCCACTATTACATTCCTTCTTGATGATGCTTTAGAAGTTCCAGACAGAAGAGGAAGTGCTGAAATACTCAGAGAAAGGCGCTCCTCTGCCCCAGGATGGAGTCCTGGCTGGAACTCAGTGTGAACCACTCTGCCACGGAAGGGAGACCGTCCTTGGGTGATTCTGGCTTCTGCAAACATATGGCAGCTGAAGACTTTAGCTAAGATGCAGGGCAATAGACTGACCTTTTGTGTGCATTCTTCTCATAATAATACAATAAAAATGCAGACTGTTATTTCTGTCTTGCCAAATATCAACTGTGAGTTTGAAACTGTCCAAAATCCAAACCAACACACTTTCCCCAACCTGAAAGCTAAAAGTTTAAAAAGTAGGCAAAACTCACAAGTTGGAGATCAGGGATAGCAGTATGTGCTACAAAAAGAGGCATGGTATGACAATACTGGTGGGAATTTGTATTTGTCAGTTGAGTAGGAAATGGAAATTTTCCAAGACCTTATAGGAAAAGGCAGTACGGAGTGCTTTTGGGATGTCAGAAAACTTTGACAGCCCTCAGGTGGGGATAGCCTTTAGGAAGGTCAGAGAAGGGGTTGAGGGAAGGATCCAAAGAAGAATTTGTCATTGCTGACTTTGCAGAAAGTGTGAGGTAAGAGAGGTTAAGAAATAATGGCAGAGGAACAAAAGTCTTTTTACTTATTGAAATTACATTTGCCAAATGAAGCATTGTTATTCAATGAGAACAGGTGACAACAATTCCTGAGGAGACATCATGGGTCTCCTGAACATTTAATCCTTGCTCACCTGTGTACTTACAAAATCAGAGTGGGAGGAGAGCTCCAGCGTCAGTTCAGCAATTCTCTTTTTGGCATGAACCTGTGCTTGTCTTCCAGATCATCAGAGAAACTTATTGAGCAGTGTCTTGTATTCAGTGATACTGCAGAAGATATCATAGTTCTTTCTGATATTTGGCTGGCTCTGTGCCTGCACCAAGCCACAGCTGCTGCTACTGAGGTAGATATGCCAAGCTCTATGTCATGCTGACCAAGTTTTTCCTATCCAATAAGAAACACTTGCATAAAGTTAACCCAGAGCAGATTATCTACCTTGAAGATATCTGGAGCTTCAGAAGGTCCTGGAGCACTTCACTAGCTAGTTGGTTTGTGGTCACCATGGTCCTTGTAAGCCAGAACTGTAGTCTCTTCCTCTCCATCTGGAGCACTCTCTGAAACGTTTGTGCACCATCTACCTTTCATGCCACTTCATTAATTTCCTCTGTTTGCTTCTCAAAATATCTTGTACTTCAAAAAGTTTTTTTCTAAAAAGGCTGAATGGTGAACTTTTTCTCATGGTCAATAGTAACCCAGATAAGAATTAACAGGCATGGCAGACTTAAATGAGTTGGATTAAAGTCAAGTCTGTCAGCACAGCCCATTGGCATATCAAAAAGGTGAAGATGTGAGTTATGATGTATCTCCTGTGTGTTGTAATTTTTGGAACCTGGAACTCAAGGAGAAATATTAATGGTGGCTTCACTGTATTTCATTCTGATGCATTATCTAGAAATCATATAGATTTTTTTAAAAGTTAACAAATGGACATGTTTCGCTCTCTGATGAAGAAATAACTTTAGAAATTAATTTGTTGTAATGAAACCCTTTTGCAGACTTTTGCTACTTTCAGTTATAATTTTGTTAGGAAGGTGGTATAGAAACTCCAGAATGGAGTTTCTAGTGAAGACGAAATGCAGTTGCAGAGCAGATGACAGCCAATTGCGCAGAGCCGTCTGCCTAATTCCAATGAGAAACCTAAACTTAAATGTCCAACATCCTAGAAACTGTTAGCGCTCTCTCTTTTCCTCTCTCTCTTTTTATGGCCAAGCATCAGAGGTTCCTATGAGGATTTATTTTTCTATAGAATCTGGTAATATTTAAATGTATCATGGCCTAAAATAAATGTGCACAAAAATGAGATATGATTTTTCAAGTGTTTTTTAAGACAATAGAACTTAACCCATAAATTTGGGGAGTCACAGCTGTGCATTCTGCCAAGCACAAGAAAATTAATGGAAAGCAATTTTCTTATTTTTCTTCTTGGTCATCCATCTTAAATGCAAATGCTCCTATTTGTGCTAATGTTGACGCTGAAAATAGAATAATCAGTATTTTAATAGGATTTTACTGTGGTGAGAATCAAATCCAGTATTGTCCGATGACTTTGTGAAGGAAGTGATTAACTCTTCAGAGGGTCTGAAGTGACTACAGACAGACTTGTAGAGAGCCAACAGAACTATAAGCAAAATTTGTGTCTATCCATAACATTGATTTTGGCACAAAGGGAAATGACTGAGCAAGTGTAACAATAGGAAATAGTTGAACTCTGTCAGCTATTTTTTAGTGTTCTGAAGAGGCCTGTGAATAAATCACCTAGAGAGAGAAAACTCCCTGGTGTGTCCATGAAATTACCCCTCACTAGACGAAGGATGGTGAACTGCAGCTCTTCAGGGGAATGAAGGCTACAACTGAAGCAAGTCATGCTTTAGGCAGGACCAGAGTGCATTTTGGAAGTCAATCTGAGTGTGGAAAACAGGGAGATGGTAGGGAGTGGGGGTAGTAACAGCAAAATGGGGAACAGCATTACTGGCGCATTGAATACATTACTCTCTCTCTCTCCTGTGATAAATGAACATGCAAGGCACAAGGGTACATGCTCTCGGACTGGGACTTGTTTACTTTTCAGGCTGGAAATAGATCTTCGGAGTTTATTTCATGGTGTCCTTGGATTTGGCAATATTATATCTTGCCAATCAAGGGGCATCTTTTCGTTGCTCCTGACACCTTTTGCACACCCACCTGTGGTGACGGCTGAAAGGGCTGATGCAGTCAAGCAGAAATATATGTTTTGGTTTCTAGCTTTAAGGCTGCTCCTCCTTTGTACCGAAAAGGAAGCAGACCAATAGCGGAGTATGTAAACAGCCTCTGGATTGCCAGCTAATCGAATTCCCTCATAAATTAATGAGAGGATGGGCACTCAGGTGAGATCAGCCATGGCTCTGTAAATGCTTTTTTTCCATGTATGTGCAGTTTTTGCAGGTGTACTAAGATATCTCAAAATGCGCAGATTTTTGCTTTGTTTCTTGTGTTCACTATTTTAACATTCTTCTTTTCTTATAAGCAAGGACCCATTACCATTTGGAAATTTTAATTTTAGAGCAAATATTTCAACACTTGTTTATTATCTGGTAAACACAGGCCTGAAAAAGCATCTGTTTAAAAAGCAGGTTTGGGGTGGGGTGGAGAGTTGTAGCAACAAGAAAATCTAGAATTTTTTTAGAGATAAGAAAAAACATTAGTACCTTCTGTGAAAATCACGTCTTTGAGAAAAAAAAATCTCAAATGTTTTCCAGTTTCCTACAGGTATAATGTGAAATAATAGCTTCCTTCCACAAAATAGCTATGCATCCTTTCATAATAAAATGTAGAGAAGAGCTTTGATTTTGGCCAAATAAAAAGGGGACACTGGTACTTGCAGTGAAGTGTGTATCCTATAACACAGAAACAGGAGAGCTGCAAACAGAGCCTTTTTCTCTACAGAGATACTCACTTGGGCTCAGTTCTTGGAAACACGATTCTGCATGTGTTTAATTTCCGACACATGAATAATTCAGCTGAAGTCAAGCTCACATGTGATTCCACAAACCCTTCTTGGGAAAGTAGTCATTACTGCTGGGAATATTCCATGGAGCTACGTGTATAAGGGCTACCTATATCGAGAACAAATGTAGACAGTGTTGCCAGGGAACCCCAGGAGTTTTGAGAGTGCACGACAGCAAGAACAGACTGAAAGGGTCTGTCCTGTACTGCTTACACTGCAAAACTACACACTGTGGATTATAATCAGCCCCTTGAGGGCTGCCAGCTTATCCGGCCTGCATTTGACTGCAAATCGTTCTTTGCTGGGTGTATAGCTGTTGAGGTCATTTTACCTGAGCAAATATGGCAATCGTTACAACTAATGACTTCTTTGGCAAAACATTGACGGCTTTATGGCGAAAGTAATTTCTGAGTCCCGGAGTCCCAGAGTCCAGCACCCGGAGTCCAGCACGTCCTTATTTGTTTTGGTCTCAGATGTTTTTAGAGATTTGGCTACACCATTAAAACTTGTCAATCAGGTCGATCACATTAGCCAGCTATCTTTCTTCTCTCTGCCACTGTACTCACAAAATCATCCTTGCATAAAGGTCAGAATATTGCTATTTATGTCTTTCTCTCCTGTTGCTTTTGGACCACGTCACCACTTGTTTTCTTCTTTTCTCATAGCTTCTTAAAAATCAAGATTTTTGTCTTTGCCCTCAGGGCATTTCTTGGTTTAACTCTCCTACAGACAAGGACAGCTGTAGCTGCTATTTAGGAAGATGGCCACAGAGCTCAAAGCCTAGCACTGCAAACTATCTACTCTTTGCACCTTATCTTACTGTCATGGTGTCACCTCTGCCTGACCTGTATGTGTATTTCTCTCACCGTTTTTTCACCTGCTTCTGCACTAAAATGTGGGATGTGCTTTCTGAATGAGCCAAAAAACCACAATACTGACTCTTCTGTATTTTGCTTTTGCTGTGTACAAGGCTTTAGTCAATGAACACAGTAAAAGGTAACTGTGTATGTAAGGATTTGTGAACTCAGTATAAGTGTACGCTGGCAACTGCATTGCTCAGCTTTTGACTGTTGCGTGGTTAGCTCTCTGGGTAGACTTGTGCTTTCCTTTGTATGTGGATTCTTTAGACAATACAATGCAAATTAAAAAAAAAGAGGCAAGAGCATGAATTCACACAGCTTTGGTCTCTTGCCTCTGAGAATTATGGGTAGAGTCTTCTTAAGAGCAAAGACAAAATCAAATAATTGATGTGGGTGAGAAAAACAGAACAACTCCTGTTTTGGTGTCTAATTTAGGGGCAGGAGGTGGAAGGGAGAGGGAACTAGGAGTGGCTTAATAGATTCCTGCCCTGCCATCAAGGCTTTGAGCTTCAATTCCTCTGTGCCAATCTTCACCTTCTGTAACAAGACAGTACTGCTTCACAGCAGTAGTATAGAAATTAATTAATTAGCCATTGTTTGTGGAATTAGTTTCTAACTGCCAATGAAGGACAATACAATTTTCTCAAATTTTGCTGAGATGAGTTTTACACCACGTTTTGATTCCATTTCAGTAAACGTAATAATTTTCTGTTTTGGTCTGGCTGCTTGGTGAAAGGGAAGTAAGTGTGCAAAGGAATTTATTGAAAATGCTTGATAAGGCGAATTCATGGAAGAAACTGGTATGCAAACTAGCCAGGTGTTTCAAATTCTAGAATAAAAACTGGTCTGGTGAGTGAAAGTAGAGACCACAATCACCTTTAATAGAGGTGACCTGCCCTTCGGCAGCAGATAAACTCTCTTTGACCTGTGCTGTTTAGAAGGAAGGCAGGAAGACTGAGAAACATGTTTTCATTTCTTTCTTCCATCAGGTTTGCTATTTAAGCCTTTTCTTAAAAAGAAGCAGCAGTTTTATTTTACTTAAATTAATATCTTAATTAAATGAAAAGCAGAACTGTCTTGCAAACCCTTTTTTTTGTTTTTTCCTTTCCCTGGGATAAGATGCCAGAGTAAAGTTATATATACAGAAAAGCATGGATGTTCAGCAAATAGGGTGTGTATGTCACCTTTATTTCAGAAACTTCAGCAGTGGACTCCCTCAATAGGCAGTAATCTGCAATACCAGATATGCCTAATAGCCTGAAGAGCTCAGGTAAGTGTAATAATATTTTTCAATGATACTGGATATAGGGGATCAGATCTTACTATTTTTCTCAGAGGTCTGTTCTTTCACATAATGGTACAGAAATGAGTTTTGAATGAGTTCTTATGAGCCTTGAAATTTCACTCAACCACACGGTATTGTTCCAACTTTCAATGCCACAGGAAGCTTCCAATGTATGAAGGGCTGACAACTGAAGAGTGTGTTTGCATAGTATGTTACAAAGATCTTGGGGAGTGTGAGGAGGACAAGGAAGGTGCATGCATGTGCTGGCTGTTTTTCATTACATTCCCAAGTGTATTTGTTTTTTATGCTCTGGTGTCTGAACTACTGTTTTATTTTCTGTGTGTAGAACTTTAAATTTGTAAAAATACTGCCACTGGAGAGCTTCTCCAGGTGCTAATATTGTCCCTGTTTTCTTAGCACCTGTGTGTCTCAAAAATGCATAGATTTCCAGTACCTCAGTAACACAGAGAAGTATTATCACCCCCATTTTAAGGGCTGAACTTGTGCAGCTTTCCAACATGACATAGTCTCTCTGTGTCAGGATCAAAATTAAGTCCACAGGTGTTGGATTCAAGTTCAGCTCTGGTATGATCTTCCACTGCATTGGAAAGGGATAAATTGCATTTTTCCTAATTCAGAATTTTCTTCTCTAGCCTAGAAGTGCTAGTTAGCTTTTAACATATGAGCAACAAATGCATGAGCACAGTGCAGGACAGATCCTCAGCTGATGTATGTTGGCCTGACTCCACCAAAGTCATATGAAACAATGACAATTGACAGCAGCTGTGGATCTGCCACATTGTATCTGCTCATATTAATTGCAAGAAATCATTCTCCTTAGCGCTATGAATGACGAACCAGGTCTTAGAAAAAACTTATTAATTCTAAAGGCTGAATCCTTGGTCTCTTAAATTTCTTCAAGTATTGAACTCTGTGGCCTTCACTTCAGCTCTTTGAGTTCACACAGCATCATACCTTCACCCTTCTCTCCTCTTTAACTTTCTTCTTTCTCTTTAATAGACCTTCAGAGCATTCGAGTGGGCCTCCAGAAATCTGGGCTTAATTCCTGGTCTTGCCACAGGCCTCCTTCAGCCAATACTTTAGATTTCCTGGTTTCAGTGGGTTATGGATTTAGGACTGTTGGCCTGGTAAATGTGGGTGAAGAGACTTTAATTTATCTGTAGCTTCAGTACTACCATGCTGCAACTATAAATAATCCTATTAATAATATATATGTGTACATACACACACACTGAGTCTCTCTCACTCACGCTTGTGTCATGATTTGGGCACATGGAAAGAAAAATAGATAATGATAAAGTGTAATAATTTAGGACTTGGCAGGCTGAGGGGTGCTATCTCTTTGCGCAATCTCACAAATTCATGATGAAGTGCCTAGGCAGGGAAGGGACAATGCCCTGGAGCTTGTTTCCCACATGTGTTGAGGTGTTTTTTCTCCCCACCCCCCTGTATTTTTCTGTTCTTCTTTCTACCACTGCAAGAATTCTCTTAACCTTCCTGCCATTAATCAATGCATATGCAAGTAATTTAATTAACTTCAATTGTGCTGAAAACAAGATATTAATAATATCCATTAAAATCATCATTGTTGTTCACATCAAAGAAATTTTAGCAGTAGACAGGACACATAGATGAGAACCACATAGACAGCAGAACGTAGTGTATATACGCTGATGATGAAAAAAATTCAAAATGCCTTTAATCTCACAATGTAATTATCCTGACTGTCAGTCAAATCATTGCTTAAGCACTTTTTTAATTGAATCTGAAGAAAGAAATTCCATGAAAATTATAAAAATCCAAACTATACAAGTGATTGCTAAGTCACATGGGGATACAGTGTTATTGCTGTTGTGATGGTAGCTGCTGTGGTGGTGGAGACTGTTACTGTACTAGATGAGGGCTCCTTTCGTGTTAGGTGCTGCACAAACACTGGGTTCCATAATGAAGAGAAATTAGGCTCTAAGATCTCCACTGTGAAACAAAGGCGGAAGAATATCCATGTAAGTGGTGAAAAGCAATGGGAATTCCTTCCTGCAGCTCCAGAGGTGAGGGAAGAAAAGGAGGCAGAGTTATGGCAAAAGTCTTAGCAGTGATTAAAAAAAAAAATAAAATCCAGTAGTTCATGACAACTAATCATCCATTTTTACACATGGGAAAATTTAGATAAATGGGTAGAGAGACCACAAAAAGAAACCAGTAACACACATAAACTAAAGCCTGTCGAGGCTAGGATTAGACCTTATCTCTTGACTCCCAATTCCTTGTGGTAACTAGATCACACTGCATCCATCACCACCAGTCATTGTGTGTTTCAGTCGTCCATTCTCTGACTGATTAATGTTGGGGAAATGAAGCATCAACATAGATTATCTTGAGTCAGTAGAAACAATATACTCAGCCTACAGGGTTCCCTCTCCCTTAAAAGTCTGCTGTTCCTAATTCCCAGATAAACTGGAAGACCTCCTGTAAACATGATCATTATATGCTTTTCCATATTTAAGCGGTAGAAGGAAATCCCTTAGGCTGTAAAATCAATGTCTGGCTTGCTGGCCCTTTGTAGAAGCCTGAGTATTCAAATAAAAGCTAGTGTTTCTGCACAATACAAGAAAAGAGACTTTGCCTATGGATGGCAATTACCCCAAATATTTTTTATGGAGTTCAGTGGCCCAGCTCTTTTAGAGCAGATGGTGTCAGCTGCAGGTTGTTTCACCATGGCTTTTCTTTTTTTTTTTTTTCTCTAAAAAGCATTCATTTTATCCTTAATGTCTCAGTCACTTTAGCCAAAAAGACTTTTTAGTTTTTTATTCCTCACAATGGGACATAGAATGGTGTTGAAAGGTATGGTAGCTGGCGTAGCCTGCAGGCACTGTGAAGCTGGGTAGAATACTTCGGCTCTTTCTCACTGTTTAATCTTGGCTTGCAGTCATACTGACTTATTAAAAACAAAACAAAATGGAAAAAAACCAACCCACCCAAATATTCCAGCTTGATTTTTATCATGAAAGGGCTTCTGTGCCAAGAAGACACCTGGCTGATTTCGAAGCGCTGTTTTCCAACATAGTCAGATTTTTTTTTTCTTTTTAAGGGCCAATTTTGAGCTCTGAACATCATATACCTCTCCACAAAAAAGGCAAATGTATAGAAAGGCTTTTACTAGTTGCCCCATCCAGAGAGTGCAAGGTGCTGACAAGAGGGCACAGTTGTATCAGCCAGCTGAAGATCTGGAATCTTCCTGAGCTGTTATGACTTTACCTTTTCATCAACGTACTCCAGGATCTTTACTTTCTTCATATTTCCAGTGTGGTTTCAGACTTCTGCCTAGTGTTTATCAGATCTCTCTTAGTTTATGACCTTGAACATTTGGAGACGAACTCCTGAACTTGCCAGTTCCAAACCCTATGATTATGGCAATGATGCAAGAAGTCAGGAGCCAACTGGAAATTCAGTTGCAAAAGTGAAATTCAGAACTACAAGCATATCATGAGCCTAAAAAGGTGTTTCCAGCAAAAAAGCTTGGAAGCTGCTATCCCAGTCTGTTAAGAAATGAAGCTGTGGCTGTCGGTTGCTGTTATTATTGGCTGAACAAATGACAACAGGCGAGCACTGGAGAGAATGTGGCACACATGAGGTCCTTGTGTGATCTTGCAACAGGATGTTTTAGCTGCAACCTGCTGGAGAAAAAGGGATACCAAAACTGTACTGAGAGGTCTCTATGGCAGAATGAGACTGAAATAACTGCCCTTCAGTGTTATGTTCCTGCAAGAATGCCACTGAGGCTGGCTGTAGGCTGCTTACTTGGTATTCCCAGTGAACTGTGGATGTACATCGTATTTCGAGCAGCCCTAGGGGCATATCTAATTGCCCGGGCACTCTCCAGCTTTCCAGTCTTACTCCTTTTGATAGCTTTGGTCCAAAAGGAAAGCTCCAGAGTCTCTCCTACTATGATTCTGATGTTGCTTACCATAGATGCATATGGGATTTGTAGTCTGATTTCAAACAGACTGAGAACAGGCTTTTGGATATCTGGCTGGGTTATGGGATTATCCTGGAATACAGAAGGCTCCTCAAATGCTCTGTCACATACTGTGGTTATAATCTCTGTAAGCAAGGAGCATGTTTGTATAATATGCATTGTAAATGAGGACCTCAGAGTAGAAGGTTCTTTGTAGCCTTTTGTTACTTGTTCTTTCCATACCATAGAAACCTTTTCCTTAGTTCTCCATGAAATTCATCCTGACCAGGATCTGGTATGTATTGGCTCTGAGGCATTGCATCATATCATTACAATGTATTTTTTTTATTATGCCATCCTAGATAATATGTTGTTTGATCTCAAAAACTAAGCAAAGTTGAGTGTGGGTGGTATCTGGATGAATGCGTTCCAAGAAAACGTCAAAATCGCACAGGAAATAGCACCAGTGATTCATGACAAAATTATGACTCTTTGATTTGAAGTACTTGAGAAATAATAAATCTAATCTTTTGTATTTTGAAGAGGTGAAAAAGCTGAGTCATTGTCTTCAGCATGAACCATGAAGGTTTTGGTTTTATGGTTGGTTGTTTTTGTGTGTGTGGGAAGCCTCTGTGTCTTGTATGAACCATACTGTGCTGCTTTACTGTTGCCCCTTAGTAGCCTCAAGACTAGTCCGTAGTGGCTCTACCTGAGCCTCTCTTGGTTATTTGTCATGTAGGATGTATTTGGTCATAAATCCCTTGGCCTGCCACTACTCCCCTTGCTGCCAATATGCCAACACATTACACTTCCTCCAGGACACAAGGGGTGCAGAAGACTACTATGTGTATAATTAACTTGCTACTTAGTTAGTGGAGGATACTTAGAAGTGGAGGATATGGATCAGGATGGGTAGGATGAGATTTTAGGAGATTTTAAATCTAAATTAGAATCAACTCTGCACTGTCTGTTTTCCATTAAGATTACTGTTTCTCATCAGCTTTCATATTTGTGTCAAACGGGAGACATGAAGATGAAAGGCTTACCCACAGCCACAAAGTGAGCCAATGATCAGTGCACATTATTTTCCTAGTTTCCTGATTTTGCTGTACTTTTGAAAAACAGTTCTTTTTTTTTCCCCTTTCTGTGCAATTTTAGGAGAGGTTCGTTATTCTTAATTAAAAAAATAAATAAAAGGGTACTTATCCCATTATAAGTGTAAGATGCATCTACACCAGCAGGGCCCCTCTCCTCATCACAGGCTTTGCAAGGCCCAGCACAATTGTCAAAACCCTTACCGTGATCTTTTTGTGCCAGTGGAGCAACACAAATTGGGCCAAGCCAAGACTGTTCTCAGATGTAATTCAACTGAATTTGGATTACAGACTTGCATGGTCCAATGCATACTCTTTGCCCGAAGGAAGATTCAGAGGGGATGATACACCAGATAGTTGTGCTACCATTCAGAGGAACATCAACAGGCTGGAGAAATGGGCCTGCAGGAATCTCATGATGTTTGACAATGGGAAGTGCCAAATCCTGCACCTGGGGATAGTCTGGAAAGCAGGTTGACAGAAAGGGACCTGGGGGTTCTGGTGGACTCCAAGTTGAACGTGAGCCAATAATGTACTCTTGCAGCACAGAAGGCTAACAGCCTTCTGGTATGCATGAGGGAGACCATTGCCAGCAGGCCAAGGGAAGGGATCTTCCCCTCTACTCAGCACTGATGAGGCCCTATCTGGAGTGCTGTGTCCAGCACTGGGCTCCCCAGTACAGGAGGGACGTGGACATGCTGGAGCAAGTCCAGCAAGAACCATGAAGCTCATTAGGGACTGGAGCATCTCTCATCCAAGGAGAGTCTGAAAGAGCTGAAACTGTTCAGCCTGGAGAAGAGAAGGCTCGGGGAGGGGGGGTGTGGGAAGTGTGTGTCATATTGTCACCCATGTCCATGTGTTAAATACCTGATGTGGGAGGAATAAAGAAGATGAAGCCAGACTCTTCTCAGTATTACCCACTGACAAGACAAGAGGCAATGGATACAACCTGAAACACAGGTAAGTCCACTTTAGCAGAGGAAAAAAACTTTTTATTGTGGAGGTGGTCAAATACTGGAACAGGTTGCCAGGAGAGGCTGTGGATTCTCCATCATGGAGATATTCAAAACCTGACTGGATAAGGCCCTGAGCAACCTGCTGTAGCTGACCCTGCTTTGAGCAATGGGGTTGGACTAAATGATCTCTGAGGGTCCCTTTTAACCTCCACCACTCTGTGATTCTGTGTAGCTGTCTACAGGTAACTGAACTGTATAAACAGTGGGGGAAAACTAGCTGCCATATTTTGCATTCCTCAGCAAAACTAAGGTCAGTGGAGTCACCTTTTGAGAAGAAAACATAGAGGTTAAAAGCCTTTTGAACTCTAGAAATTGTTGGTTTGTCAAATCCTCTGCCTGAGAGAAGTGGCAGAAGTCACATGCCTTGAAACTTCTACCAGTTGAGACAATCCTTTCAGAATAATTGTAGAGAACAAGCCTATTTTGGCATAGAGGAGGACTGCACAGGTCTCTGCCTGTGCAGGCAAATTTATGTGATTCAGATATTGCAACACAAAGGGACACATGTTACTAAAGCAGTATATTATTTGTATTATGTGGATGTACTTGTGCATGACAGTGACTCAAAACTGCAGTTTAAATGTACTAGCAAAAAAAAAAAGTCATCATCAAGGGGAGGTGACTTGCTTTGTACTGTTATTACCCAGAACAGTTTGAGCTGGCCCTCATATTCTAGATCATTTGAGGGATTTATCTGGGTAATGCAAGTGGGCCATAGGAAAGAAAAATGTGTGAAGCCAGGTTTGCTAATCTAGCTGTGCTCTTCCAGGTGCCTGGAACACTTATCCATTCCTTACATTTTTGCCTATCTGCAGGACCTGAAATTGGAGGTTTTGTTGGTTTTGTTGCTGTTCATACCTTCAAATATGCCTAAAACTGTTAGAGAAAACTCGGCAGCAATGCCTTCCCAGCATACTGTACGAGTTCACTCAGCTATTGCAGAGGAAAAGGGAAAAGGCCTCAGATTTTAACAGCAAAGGAGTATTTCTGCTTACCTGCTGCATCATAAAGAATTACTTTTTACTGCATGGCTCCTCATTAATTTTTAATTAGTTGCTAGTCAACTCCTTAACTCAATTCACTCTAATTAATTAACGTGATAAGATACAATACCCTAATCGACCTATTAATACAAATGAGTGGAATCAACTTTGCTGCACACCTGTTCTCAGTAATCTGCGCAAATACTAGTGAATTATCATTGCCTCTCAGAAATAACATCCACAGTGACATCTTGTTATTCCTTGTTGCTGGCTGATAGAAGCTCATGTTATCACATTGCACAGGATGCTTTGGAAAATACAGTCACTGTGACTGTGAACTATGGCTGAACTTCATACATCTTCAAAAGACAGCTTAATTTGCCTGTGACCCCACCAGATCTGTCTGAATTTATGGCCTGAAATGCTATAATACAAAAGTGTCTCAGAAATATAAATGTATTAAATATCACTAAGGTCCAAAGGGCAAAATCGCAAGAGACAAAGCAGAAGTGGACTTGAGTCTGATGGCTGTGAGTTGATCCTCTGTACAAGGAATAATTCCCCTGAGGTCTGCTCTGGCTCACTCAAGGTCATACAGGCCATCCATGACAGAGGGGATCCGTAGCCACATGCCAGCTGTTTTTAACCACAAGAAGCCTGCAGGAGAGGTGCTAAACTTGCAACATACCTGACCTTCATCAGAGACTGTGAAAGAGTAAGAATATGCAGATAATGTAAATTTTTATCTAGTGAAAAATGTTAAACATAGCTGCCTAATATATGTCATCTCTTCTCAAAACTGTTTGCAGACTTGATTCTTTTTCTCCTCTTCACTTCATGATAAAAAAAAATCATTGCAATACTTGTATTTTCATTTATCTCTGATGTGAGTCAGTCATTGCCCACAGTGTAAGATGAGGACGGTGAGGCATATAGGCTTCTTAGAAGTCACAGAGTCCGCTGCAGGTCATGAACTGGAAAAAAGGGATTCATGTTTCCCATTGGGAGCATAAAGTACAAGAACCTCTCCCATTTTGCCCCTTTCTCACTCCCATTCTCTTGTAAAAATCTTTGGCTTGTTTAAAATTTGTATTCCAGAGCTCAAGCTTTGGTCGTCTAAAAATACTGGGTTAATGCTCAAGCCCAGAGCCCTGGCATTTTGCATGTGCTGGAATAGGCAGAACTGAAATCCTGTATAGTAGTTTCTTTTTCAGGCTGTGGTTGCCTGAAAGCTACTCCTAAATGTATGTACGCAAGCTAGTCCACCAAACGCTTTCACCCAATTTTGCCCAGCCTTACAAACAGCATATCTTGTCTTCCAAAAGTAATCCAGAATTGCTGATTATTTTTGGTATACTATTCCTCTAGTTTTATATGTGCTGCCACCTCTAATTTATACTCCGCTGTTTTCTCCTGTACCACCTCCTCCAAAGGAGAACATAACATGTCTAAGTGGTACACTTCCCTACCTTTTTCCGTAGACAAGTTTATAAGGTCTTAGATGCAAGCAGCAATTCCTTGTTCATTCTCATAAAATCTGCTGACGAGAAATCGGGACTTCACTGCTCTTGTACACTTACAGAATCCCTGCTGTAGATATGGTATGCTCCCAAAAATCCATGTATCACCAGTGACCTCTGAGAGCACAATACTAAAACTAATATACCTCTGAAAAATAGAAAGGATGTTTTATATAAATTTAGTTAAAATATCTTTGGAACAGATTGCTGAAAGTGGTTAGGAAGACTGATGGAGTTCAATAGCCAGAGGGATGTTTTCCTGCTTCTCAGCAGAGATAGCAATGACTGGCTGGGCTTATTGTAGCACTACATGGATCAGTTGGGTACAAAATTGTTTTTGCACTAGAAAAATTGCCTTTGAGAGTTTAATGCTGTATGGATTAAAATTTAGTATGCTTGAAAATGAAAAGCAAGATTGAGAGATGCATCCCAAATCCATGTAGATCTGTTATGAAAGGGAAAAGTGAGTCAGAAGAGGGAACGATGGAAAGTTGTAGGGCGAAAGAGACTGAAAATTTGTACGTTAGGTGGTATGGCCTTTAGTTGTGAGAAGAAGCTGAAGCGTACTCTTGCTTGCAGCATGTAGCCCTGACATTTTGGCCAGTATGACAGGGAGAATGGCAGCTGGTAGGCAACTCTCACCCTAGAGAAGTGGCTCCTAGTGAAGTGTAAAAAAGCCAAGTAAAATGAGGCTGTGAAAGTCAGTTGGTGCAGTGTACTGCCCTTTTACTGGCAGCCTCCTCTTACAACGGACGAAAGGGAGGTCTCCAATAGGAAGTGCAGCGTTTCTCTTGATGGCAGGTGGCAGGAGTGCTGAGAACAAGCCCTATTCTTAGAAACAGAAAGGTGTGGTTTTGCACAAAAAAAAAAAAAGCTTCTTCATTTTATAGCTATGAGCACCACAGCTGACGTGAAACGGAACAATTCAGGAAAGACAAACACCTTCTTAGAAAGCACATAAAAATTGCTAAGGGACTGCTCCTGGTGAAGTCAGTGGGACTTTTTGCCTGGTATGTCGAAAGGCTGAAATCTCTGGAATAAAGAAAAAGAGGAAAAAAAGGAAAAAGCTGTGATGTATAATTTAGGGTTTGATCTTACAGCTTTTACTTGTGCAAGTAGCTTCACTGATTTCCAAAGGCTTATTCCATGTGGTTAAGCATTCTTTTTCCCCAAGCTTAGGTTGCAGTGTTAGTTTCTCAATAGTTTTCAAACATAAAGGTATTTGGGGCCAGATCTTTCTCTTGTTGAGGTAATGAGCAACACTTCTCACTTATTTCAAGGGTCCTTTAATCTTTTCAAGGCCTTTTTAATTAAAATGAATTATTTAGTATTTGTACAGCACTTTGAAAGTACACAGAGCTACGTAAGTGCTAAGTGTTGTTGTTGTTATGATTCAACTCATTATTATTATCTTTTACGTTTCCCATAAAAGTAGCTATGACTTAGCTGCTGTTAAGCTCCTTAGTTCTCAAGGAAAATTAACATTAGAAAATGCTTGGACTTTTTTTTTTTTTAAACCATGGCAAATTACTACTGCTGCTGATTACAGCAGTGATGATATTGTATGAGCACTAACTGAACCAATGCAGAGACCAATTGTAGCTACGCTTCTTTAAGAAACTGTACACTTATGAGTTGCCATGCTGCTTGATTGTGATGCTTCCATTTGCAAGCATGGACACATAAAAATGATTTGTCATTGCTCTGTTCTTTTTACAGTCACCAACACTGATGCACACCGTGGATGTAAACGGATACACCCTTGGAAAATGATAACTATACACCTAACTTGTACTGGTGTCAGTGATCACAAGAGGTATAGGGCAGTGGAAAGTCAAAAGTGGAAGGTCCTTCCTACAAAGCACTTGCATTATGCCTGAGCATACGTGTTTCAAGGATGGGACACTTCATCTAACGCTGTCATAAGAAATTGGTTTCTGTACAAGTGTAAGATGCCAGCTGCATTTGAAAATCCATGCTTTTGAAGTTTCTATGCTGGACTAAATAATTCTTGCTTAAAGTTAGGTGTGTGCATCCTTCAGTATTTTGGAAGACATTTTCGGAGGTTTTAGGAAAATGATCTGATTTTGTTGGGAAGAGGTACAACTGTAACTTCTTTCTTGTGAAATTAGAACCTTGCTAGAGTCCTAAAACAGATGCTTTGCCAAGTTTCCCCTTGAATAGGTATAGTAATAAACATAGAAGTATACCACTAAATAAGTCAATAAAGCTATCTTTTTTTGCGAATGTGTATATACCTTATCCACATACTCTCTCAATGTTTTGATATAAAAAATGAATTTTACTATAAGAAAATATTTCGAATTAATAGAAGTGGGATCAGATGATATTGTGGATACCTCTAAGGTAAATGCTGCATAGCATTATGTAGGCTACAAAAATACTTGTCTAGCTCTTAGTTATCTCTTGGTTTGGTTGTAACAGAAGGACCAGAAGAATACTTTAGCTCTTGGAGTTTTTAAAAGAAATATATGGCAACAGATTGGATATAGTTTATGTTTTTTATTTCTTAAATTAATAGTGTTAATCCTACCTGTACACAGTGAAGATGAGGGCACTTTATTCACTTGCAATGAGACTTCATAAAGAAAATCACATAAAATCTTGATAAGGTTCTTGGTACTTTGAGCGTAAGGGAATAATAGGTTACTGCCTAGATAACTCACAGGAAACAGCCCAAGATATAATTAAACCTTATAGGTGAATGGCATTAATTTGTGTCTCTGCTGTATTATTCTTATTACTGCTGTTAGTAATATCTGACACTTATACAACATTTTTCCTCTGAAGATGTAAAAAGGACTTTAAAAAGCTCACTTAAGTTTCATAAAAACCTGTGTGTGATATAACTCTTTAAGTAAAAATCGATATATAGGGAAACCATAGCAGAGGTTTTCAGTGGCTTAGTTAAATGCACAGAGTGAGTTGCTTGCTGACTGGGGAAAGCAGAGGTTTTTTTGACTCTTAATCTACTGTTCCATCTAAAACACTTATTTCCACCACCACCAGGATTCTTCTGATGTAAAAGGAATTATATTTATCTTTCTGAATCATTACATTTCCTTTCAAATGCCTGTTCAAATATGGTTAGGAGAAAATGAAGACTAATGTTCTTGGGTACATGCTCACTTCAGTTATTGAAATGGTCTGTCATGCTGAACCTCGGAACAAGCAGTTTTCACCGTCCATAATGACTTTACCTTTCCCAAGAGGAGGCTAGCTGCTTGGAAATTTTTTTCTTCTTTAGGTTAGGAAGGTGGCATAACAGACCTCATAACAGATATTTAGGCAACTATAAACAGCAAAATGTACTCAAAGCAAAGGACGTGGTGAGGGGATAAAAAGCAAAAAACCTAAAAACCTAAATCATGTACCTGTGCTAAATTTCTCTTTAAGACAAAGTTTTGAATTTTATTTTTTTTTTTAAGTTATGTTCCTTGAGTTGCCCCATTTTATACACTTGCTTTTCTGGGGTACTCTAACATTAAATCATCAAGATCTTCCTTACTTTATCCTCTGTCATCAACCAACATTGGTCATGGCAGCACTGAGTAAATAAAGACCTGAGAATCAAACCTGCTATTTTTTGTTTATTTCTGGCTGGAATGATTCTTTGCCTTGATGAGAGGGGTAGACAGATTTATGGAAATAAAAGAATTACAGGACCCTGGAATTCAAGTCCTGGCTTGTGACTGTGCAAATTGCTGAATTTCTCTGGGACTCCACCCCTTTCTCCACTTCTTTCCTTCAATCTTTTCTATTTAAATTGGAGCCCTTCAAGGCAGAGATTGTCCATAATATATACTAATACAAGGCTTACCATAGTTGATTATTTACCTAAACAACATATTTACTACTGTAATGCACAAACCATAAAGAAATGAGCATGAATCACGACCCTAATGTGGGGAGCTGTGGTAGGAGATGGATGGAACAAGCCACGGGATTGTAAAAGTGTCGCACAATTCTGACCACCTAGAAACTGAAGACTGAAAGAACACGCTTTTACAAGGCTTCCTAGGCCTAAATAATTTCTAAACAAAACATGGTAATGGGATTAAAATAAATTTTAAAAACACCCCAAAGGGGCAATGGAGAAGTTAAATTTCACTAGAATGAAACCAGAAGTTTCATTAAAGCTTCACTCTGAATAAGCCTGAAGTCCGTGCCAGCAGAATAGAAGACAGAAAGTATTCTTATTTCTTACAGTACACAGTTATTGAGTACTTTCTACTGCTCACATTATTCAGTTAGTATCCTGCCTAGCATCCCTATTATCTGTAGAAATACAGCTCAGAAATGTGAGGAGTGCTTTTTTCCATGTAAAAATGAAACATCATTGAAAAGAGTGGGATATTTTTTTGGAGAGGTGACTGACTTCAAATATTTTCCTCCATTTCGTGTGTCACCAGAGGTCTGGAAAATACCCTCGTGGGGGAAAAAGCACTTAAATTTATGCATATTTAACATCCCACTATAGGAAGCACAGTGGACACTTCCTGCATTATCATTTAGATTGTTTTAGGATGATAGAATTTTTCTAATGTAGCAAAAAAAATTTTCTGTATGGACAATTTTTCAAACTGAAGGAAATATAGTAAAAAAAAAAAAAGAGCATGAGCAGATGTTCTGAGCAGTTTAGGAAAAAGCTAGAGGCCTGTGGCTAAGGCAGACTTTGAGCAATATTGTGCATGTGTCTCATGTACGTTTAACAGTTTTTAATAAAGAATCTGGGAAACTGAAGGAGTTAATTAAAGAAATACCAGTCTTTAAATGGCCTGAAAGCTAATGCATAAAACCAAGTTGTTTACAAGGAGTTTTGGACCATTACAATATGGTTTCATCCAAAGATCTGTAGTTTCTGTCACAACTATTGAAAATACTGAAATGAAAAAAGAAGCCTTGGTTTTCAGTCTTTGATATAAGAAGTTTCCTGTCCTTACTTAGGAAAGTAAACTGCCTGTGAACTCCTCACTGCCTCAGCCAAGAAGGCCTAGGTATTTTCCTTGTTCCCAAGGACAAAAAGATTAATGTTTTGGCTGCAAACTCATGATTTATAAATGACATACAAATGATGACAATAGATTATCTGACAAAACTATGAGAAGTAAGGTTAGGTTGAAAATTGGAATCCTACTGAAAAAAAAACCCAAAATTGTCTGATCTGAGACTGAGTGTGAATGGTATTTAGATGAGCTACCACTGAGAATGAAGTCCTGGTGAAACCGCTTATAGCTGTCAGCTGGAATGGTCATTCCACCGCATTCTTGCCTGGCAAGATGGAGGAGGGTTGAACTGAACAGTGTAATGTGTAAGGGCACTGGGATGGCAGTTTGTAAGATATTAAATACATAACAGGATTTAAGGATCTGATTTATAGATTAAGGAACCTAGGAGACAGGTTGTTGATATTGACTTCAGATTGCAATGGCATTAAAGGAGTATACGAAAGTTTATTGCTCACACTTACAGTATACACCAGATCAATCTGAGAATAAGACAGCTTGTTTATATGTTTTTAAAACACCATTTTTTGTTAATTGTTACTGGTACATTAAGCTGAAAAAAAAAGATGGGGAGTGCAGTACTGCTTTAATATCACATGTGAGCAGGATGATGATAAAATAATAGATTTCTAATGGCTTCCACTTCAGCACCCACCACTTCCTAGACTTTGATTAATAGTTAGACCATACAGTTTCTAATCTCATGCATCTAAGAGGCTCCTCTTGAGAAGAAGCCATCCACTCAGAAAGGCAAACTGCTGCATAACTTACTGTCACTGTAAGACATTCAATTTTTTTTGTGTTCCAGTGCTCCAGATTGGAAGGGAATTGAATATTTGGGCAAAGCACACCAAGTTTTATATTAGACCTTCTACAAGGAGGTACTGTGACTCCCTTTTTTTCTTCTAGCTGGATATCTTTTGATAAAGACTGGAAACCTCGGTTCTCGATCCACATAAGATGTGAACTATCTCATTGTCTTGGTTTGGGAAGAAAAGGTCAGAGAATAGGATTCAAGTTCAAGGAAACAGGATTATTGGCAATTTCTGCTTCTGACTTAACTAGAAATATAATGATAAGAACCTTTATGATGGTATTTCAGCATTTCTGCCTCCACTCCTCCACAGAAAATTATCCACAGAAGGTGGAACTTTAAAATGCGTCAGGATGTGAAGGAGGGAGATTAAAAGCTTGGGTCATGTATAGCTATTATCACCAACTGAAATTCATGTACAAACATGCGACAAGAATGGGAAGGACACACACCTCATTTAATTCCACTGAAACATGCTGGATTAGGAGCTCTCCAGAGGGATACACTGAAGAAAAAGGTCAGTGGTTTGCTGGGAAAAAGGACATGTCCCCTTCTCAGCTGGGAAAGCTGGGGCTGCAGGGCTTTTCTAGAACTTTGAGCCAACTTACTTAGAAACCCGTACAGAGATATTACTAAAATTTTAACACACACCCCCCCCCCCCCGTCCGGTGTTTTAGATGGGTAGGAATACAATAACATCATAACTTATTGACAGCTATATGAGACTCCCGTATACATATCCTTCACCTGGATACTCATATGAGTAGAAGACTTTAAAGTCTACTCCCAGCTTCTCTTGGGAGTTTGGGAGGTAATCTACAGAATCTACAAGCAGATGAAGTTATTCTCTTCTTATGTTCCCTACATTTAAGTCTTTTTTCCTCTTCTTGTGCAATATTCAGAGTATTTGGACTGACTGATTTTTCTTCTGACGAAGTCTTCTGATTGTCCTTATTCATAGACCAGCTTTCCTGTTTTTCTTAAGAGAAATTACCTTATCTTTTAGGGTGGGTAAGGTGTTTCGTTTTGTTCCAAAATTAAGTCTGACTCAGCCAGGTGTGTTTTAGCATCAGGTTTGTTCACTGTAGTTTATTGAAACAGGGAGATTATTTTTGTTTTGCATAGAAATTTGGGGATCATTAGCCAAGGGATGTGGGGGATTCTTCTAGCCTCAAATTTGTCACTATTACACACCCACACGCATGAGTCAATTATTTCACTTTGCTGTCATACAATGAATGCAGGCTCTTAGAAGGTGCCAGACTGACAGCTTTGAAGTCTACAGAACAGGTTTTGCAGAGACATCAGCAGTCCCAGTTCTCCTCATGCACTTCGGTCTTTCTGAACCACTGTGGCTTGACTATAAAACAGCCTCAGTTATACCCAGAATCTAGGTATAACTTGCCATCTCTTAGGATATTCTGTTCTTTCCCTATCCAGAAGTTTCCCAATTATACGGCCTTTTTCTTCCTTAGTTCATTTGAATGCTGTCTCAGTTTGGCATCTATTGGCTGAAAGGACCTCTAATTGTAGTGCTGCCTTGTGGACTGAGTGGGCAGTGAGGCTGGCTTCCTTTTCCTACTCCGGGGACTCCCCTCCAACTTGCCATGGAGAGCTACTCCTGGGGGCAGTTTGCATTCTCACTACCTGTACTCAGCCCCACTGCAAATAAAGAGGAATCAGGTCTTCCAGGCTATTGAATCAGCACCTCTCACAGCTGCCAGTTTCACAGAATAATCAACTCTCAATTATGCAGCATAATGGCAGTGGTAGAATAACCCAAATAGAACAAAACCAAGGCTGATACAAAAGGTAAATAACTTAGGGAGTAAGGATATATTTAGTTATTTAGTGTGCTCACCTTTGAAAGGCTGGTAAGCGTATTCCTGTAGAGAACAGAGGCAGCTTTAAGCAGGCAGGATGGGGCTGGGTGCCAGCGGGATGAACGTCGCTCCATTCAGACGTGGTGCTGTGGCCAGGAGTGGTAGAGGAAGGCAGGGCCTGGTGAATCCACGCCGTGGGTAATCCATCCAGGTATCACAGAAACTTGCCTGAAAAAATTTATTTTTCATTGAAGATATTATTTCTTTAGGAAAATATGCTGCTGATCCTAATTAAAAAGTGGAAATAGGCAGGCAGTCAATGCTCCATGGCATTTTAAGTGAGGGAATTGTTGCTGAGAGAAGGGAGAGATTTTTCTTTTTTGGCAAAGAGAAAAAAAATGCAGTTTTATGAGAGGTACAAATTTTTGTTTGGCTGTAATAAACAAATTTTGCCCAGGGCCAGGGAGGCAAAGCTAAGCTAGACTTTCTCCTCCCCATCTCTAGCCATATCACACTGCAGCTGCGCAATTCTCCAGGGATAAGCTCATGGACACACTAACTAGCGCTCAAACAAAAAGCTTCATTCTTTGTTTTTGGCAGTCAAAGCAGTGAGAAGCAGCAAGGCAGGCACACAGGTTGTGCTGAATCCTTTGGGATGATCTCTCCCATGAACCTCCTGGGGACAGGACTGGAGCAGCAGCCTTACTTGCCTGTCACTGTGAGGTACCCTTTCCCAGCTGTGTTGCAAAGAGTAACTGCATTCAAAATGGTCTTGCTTAGCCTGAGAAAATAAGGCTGAGTAACCAAAATATCAATCAGTCTGCCTGTTTTGGGCTCTAGGGTCTTGCATTTAGGTTCCTAGATACAGTGTGATTGAGTGCCACGGCAGCGTACACAGGTAGTTCAGCCACAAACAAGTGAAGAACTACACAACCAAGGGAAGGTTGTAAAACCCACTATCTGACATGCAGAAAGCTAGTATGGATCCACTATAAAATGAGATCAGAGAACGTGGCCTGAGCAGTGGTAACTCCATCTCAAATTTCCTGTGTCTAGGCACAGTTATCAAGAGAGTTGCGGTAAACAAACTTACGAGCTGCCCGTGTCCTAATCTTCATGCTACTGTGGTTGAAACTGGGAAGAAACATGAAGCTATGCATGGATACGGTTTTGATGGCACTGATTTCTATAAACATTACAGAATATGAACATCTATACCGATACTGTTGACTTTAGCCACATACGAGGTCTAGTAACAGTGAACGCTTTAATGTTGTTGGCTTTGCTCATTCCACCTTGACAAATTATGGATGATATGTTTAATTTCCCATTACTGAACCTGACTGCTCCTTAGATTACGGGAGGACTTTTATTTTCTTTTGCTGATGGAGAACTGAGGTACATTGTAGGGCTGTGCCCAAATTATATAGGAAGGTATGGCAGAGCAGGTAACTGAAATGAGCTGTAGCTGAACCCTATCTCAGTGCTTTCATGTGTATCTTCAACCCTGCCTAATTCTTCCTCATGTATCAAATTCATCCAGTTTTCCTTCAAGAGAGTAAACGCTCTCGTAACGCCTCGAGGTCTGAAAGATGTAGCCTTTCTTCCTTGCTTCATGAAGGTCTGCTGGGAAATAACAAGAGACTGTTGGCTTCAACACTGAGATTATGCTCCAGGTACTGATCTTTCACAAAAGATGCAAATAGTGGTTTCCCTTGTATTTTTGATGTCTGAGAGAAATAAACACAGGGATGAATTGTTTCAGCCAAGAAGGAGAGAAGCGGTATCAACATGAAGAAGCAGGGATTACGCTTTACTTCTCTGCTGAGGGCTGCTGAGTCCTTCTCTGACTGTCAAGCTGAGAAGCAGGGCTTGTGCCCTGCAGGGACAGACTACTTCTGAAGACAGCAATGGCAAAAACTGTCTTTTTACATTTTTATTTAGTCAAAAGATTTTTGTCTTTATGGTTGGATTAGGTAGTTATCAGCATCTCTTGACTGAAGCTCTCAAACACACAATCTGAGGTAGTTCTGTTTAACTCAATACTCACAGTCTGCCTTATAGGCAAGGAAGGTGACGTAGTAAGTATGAAATACTGTCTCACACTAGTGCTCCACGGGCTTCCTGCTCAGCTTCCGATGCACTTCAAAGCCCTGTAGCTGTCTGGTCTCCAGCTGTCTTACAAACAACTCTTCACCCATGAAGCACGCTGTGGGTAGGGGCAGTTGTTTCACAGGAACCCAGAATACATTGTGTTCCCAGCATAGGTTCTTGCCTGCCTTTACCTCCGAGGAACAGGAAGAGCCTGAGCTGGACTGTCCTCAGAGCTGTTTGCAAACTGTTCTCAGAAACAATGGCTGATGATTCATCTGGCATCGTCATCAACAATCTCCAAGCCTGCCTTTTAACAAACCTTCCCAAAATAAAGGAAGGGGACCTTCCCAGACAGAATTATGTATGTTTTAGTGGTGGATCTACAGAAGAGTAATCTAGGCTTAAGAGTGCTTGTAATCAAGTGATTACATATGCTTGCCTGAGGTCAGACAGTAAGCTAGTTTAGCAGCTCTGGGGACCCTTGTTCCTGTGTTGCGCTCACATGACATGAGCACGCTGACTCATCCATGTGTGGGGATATATAAATGCCTGCTTATAACGTGTTTTTGCAAGTTTTAGTAATAAAGCCAGATCTGTGAGGTTGCAATCCTTTCTATGGCAACAGAACACTGTCATCACCAACATTTTGACTTAAAAATTGTTATAGTTTGAAAAAGAAACTCAGTTCCTTTTTTTGTTTATGCTAGTAACACAGAAGGTCACTGGTTTAATGTACGTAACCTTTTAAAGTTATTTCTTTGAGTAAACATTTGCTGGAAGATACCGTGTCTGGGTGATATCTTTTGCAAATGCCTGATACTATGCTACCTAAACAAACTTTTCTTTGGTGAGCTCAGGACAAGACATGGGCTGGCCTTTCTAGAGGTATGCATCCTAAGTATAATGACAGCCCAAGTGATGTTACAATATCTGAAAATGAAGGACCCCAGAGTAGGGAAGATTGATGGTGTTTACCTTCTGCAGTTGGTAGCAGTGAAAGGATAGTGATGACTGATGAAGACTAAGATATATTAATGAAGGAAGCTTGTACTACTCATCAAGGATGTGAGTTGACAGAGGTTAGATATCATGCTGGCATCTCTGGGAATGAAATGTATCTGGTGAGGAGAGCCTACGTAAGCACATAGGGAAGACATCCACTCAAAAACAAAATTATGGATGTCTGCAACATGAAATACATGAAATATTTACCTAAGGAAGTTAGAACCATGCTAAAAAAAACCCAAACAAAATGTGTCTACTGTACCAAAAAAACCCCCAAAATTATGTGGAAAGACAACTACATACCGGACTAAAAAGGTGAAACAAAGAGAAGTGCAAATGAACAAAGCAAACCTTCAGCATGGAGCTGCAGGGGATGCTTGTGGTTGTTAAAGCACACAGGGCTCTGCCAGAGGAAACTTCTTTGTTTCTGTTTTTTTTTTTTATAAGCTTCTGACCAAAAGTTAGTTATCCTTATTAGACTAGTGGATGTAAATTGTTATCATAGGGCAATATTAAAGTCCTTGAAGCTCAGTTGATTAACAGCATTTAAGGCAGTAACATATTATTTTTAAGCAGGGAACTTTAGCTTAAAAACCCCAAATTCTTCAAAAACTTTTTTTTTCTCTCTTCCTTATCTTCTTCTCTTACGCATCAGTAGATAAGGTCAGTGCTGGGTGTTTACTTATGTTTCCTTAAATACCAAGAAGACAACAAAAGATATTTAAACACTATACATGTTGTACTTCATGGAGGTGGGAGGAAAATGTACAGAAATGTGCCCTTTCTTAGGATGCATCAACTAGCACACCTTCCTGGAAAAGGCGAAAGGGCAAAGGAAAAAAAAACCAGCCATGAGAAAAAAAATATTGACAACAGAAGCCTGCGTTGCTCTGTCACCTTCCATGTCATATGAAAAGACTTTTTCCAAAATTTGAAAGCATTTCATAAAAGCAGTCAGAAGCATATTGTTTTTTTTCTTTTTCCTTTTCAAAGCAAAGCAAAGTTCCACCCTTGCTGTCTGTCTCTCTTTTTTCTCCTCTTAAAAAAAAAAAAAAAAAAAAAGTTTTGAGAATTTCATTTTTCTATTCACTGCAGTCCTGGCCAAAGTAAAGCCCTCTTTTACATTGACGTCAAGATCTTTACTAAGATTAGGGTTTCATTTCTCTATTGCAGCAATTAGCTAGGGAATGTATAAAAGGCTTCAGGGAAGCAAGCTAGGACTCCAGAGGGGAAAGCACTTTGCACCATAGGCAGATAGCAAGAGAGAGGGCGAGAGGAGGAAGGCAGGAATACTGAGAGGCGGGGGGGGAGGGAGAGAGGGAAAGAGACACAGAGGGAGGGAGGGAGGGAGGGAGGGAGGGAGGAACAGAAAGTTTATGTACATAAACCTTTTTTAAAAAAAGTATTGTTGCACCTGGTAGCTAGCTTTACTGACACAGAAATGAGAGGTCTGTTCAGTGCTTAAATAGCTGAGAAACAATGGGATAGTGCAGGAAAGTTAACAATTAACAGTCTCTGCTTAAATTCTGTAACTGCAGGGAACTGGAAACACAGCTGCCTGTCTCTTCCACAAAATCAGCTCTCCTGGTTAAGGGAAGAATTTTTGTTAACATCTTAGTTTCTGAAAATTAAGCAGCTCCGAGTTGAATGAGTATCATGCAGTTATGGTTTTAACTAGCCTGCTCGTATTTAACTATCTCCGCTCATTTTACAGAGAGCGGCTGACAGAGGGGTAACGAGGCTTTTGAAACGCTTTTTACTTTACTTTTTTAAATGAGGGTACAGAGCAAAAAAGGGAGCTGAAGGCATCCGGCTGAAGAGAAGCAGCAAGGAAGATGGGTCTGCTAAGCGTGGATTTGCTGATCACGCTTCAGATCTTGCCGGTCTTTTTCTCCAATTGCCTCTTCCTTGCGCTCTATGACTCTGTGATCCTCCTGAAGCACATGGTGCTATTTCTGAGCCGGTCTAAGTCTGGGCGCGGTGAGTGGCGGAGGATGCTGACCTCGGAGGGGCTGCGCTGCGTCTGGAACAGCTTCCTCCTGGACGCCTACAAGCAGGTGGGTACCCGGGGATGGGGACTGGCAGGGTGGGGTGGGTAAGCTGTGGTCAGCATCCCTGTTGTCAACGGAGAAGGGAAGGGAATGACTGTGCGGTGCCGACGACCTCCTATGTGATGTTAAGTTTGACGGGAGAGGTATAAGCTGAAAGGAGCAGTTCTTTTAAGTCGGGGCTAAGGGTTCACGAGATTCAGGAGCTGCTGTCTCTCTGCTCTGCCACTAACTCTCTGTGAAGCCATGGCCATGTCACTTAGTTTAGCCGTGCCTCAGTTTCCCCCCCAGCACGAATAATAACCTTCATGTTTATAAAGCATTTCAAGATCTTTGTATAATTGTAAAATACTCTAGATGTTTTCACAGCTGTTGTTTAATTGTTTGCCATATGAGATCCTCAGAAATTACACAAAGACTGCATCTTCAGATAGAGCTCTGCATAGATAGATGTCATCTATGTAACATAGATAGAATTGTTTTAATTAGAGTAAAAGATAGAAATGAACCTTTGTCATTACACTGCCATTTTCTGTTACTCATATGTTAATTTTTATATTGGAGGAAGCATCCAGGTAATAGTAAAACTGGGCATGGAGTGAAACAGTGAGCCTTTTTTCTTCATGAAAGCAGTGACAGAGGGACATGTCAGAGATTAAAAATGAACTTGACTAGCTGAGGGACAGCTGCCTGGTGATTTAAGTTAATAAAGCCAATAGCAGTTATGCAACATGTACTTTTTTTTTTCCTTTTAAGTTTTGTACAAACATTACCCAGTGGTACTGCCCGGGTCTCATGAGGTAGTTATAGTTCCCTTTTATAGATTGAAAAGGTGGACCCAAAAAGATGAAATTTCTTGCACAGGCCACCCAGTCAGTAAGTAGAAGAACTGGATTCAGAGCTCTGTGGCTTCCAAAACAGTGCTTAGTCTGTTAATGTGTTGTCTTATTTAGACCATCTAATTTAACATACACCATGTGAAGTCATGAGGTCATAGGGGTCCTATCCAAAAGATAGCTCTGCATCTTCTGAAATATTTCTTTTTGTATCGCCTTCCCCCCAGTCCCCTTTCGCTCCCCCACAATGGCTTTTGTATTTGTTCTTACCTAGAGATGCGAAGAACTGGTGGTGTTGGTGTTTGCTGGCTTTGTGATATGGAATACAAGCTGCTTAGCCTGAAACCCAAGCCACGGGGACATTAATTTTCAGTGTAAGACAAATATAAATAACATTAGCTTTTGCCAAATAGGTCAACCTCTTACTGCCACCCTAGGAATCAGCCAGCTGGCTACCCAAATAAAGTAATGCTGAATGGAGCTCACTATTCTCCTAGCTCTTCTAGTTTCTGTTTTTAGTCTCTTCACAGACATTAAGTAAGTAAATTTTACAGTGGCCTTGTTAAATGGGCCGGTGAACACAATTGTTCCCATTTTACAGTCAAGGCAAAGCGGGACAGTTAACACATGACTTGGTCAAGGCTCCAGTGGAAGTTGGTAGCACGGCTCTAAAACAGCCAAGTTTCCAGTTCCCACATTTGCAACCTGTATGGGGCCCAGGGTCTGGAGAAGGTGTGGAGCTGTAAGGAACCACATCCATGAGATATTTTCAGTCTCATTTTGCTTAAATAACACAAAATGATTTAAAATAAAGGTTTCGCATGCCTTTCTGTACTTTCCAAAGTCATACTTTGCCTTTTCCTCAGTACTGTTGATGTCAACCATGGATGATACAGGGAGGATGACTCTGTGCTATTTTTGGTGTTGGCAATGAAACTCATACCTTGAACTTTGGTAATTAAAAACTCTCCCTTATCACCATTGAATGACCTAGGTTGTTCAGGCCAATCAGGCTTTAAGGTCCCTAGAATGAATTCTGGGCCTCAATGAACTCAGCAGAAAAATGCATATAAACATAACCAAATGTTATCACTTTGTTCCAAAAAGGGGAAAAAATCCATTAATGCCAGCTATCCTTAAGATGAAACTAATTGACCAACAATTCATGGAAAGACTCTGTTTTCCTTAATAGAATTATGGGCCATAAGGACAGAAGATCATTGGAAACCCTTGATTGTCACAGAAAGGTAGATAAGTGTAGAAAACAAATTATAGAGGGGACACAATAAACTGAGGAGCAATATTACGAGAAGAAGAGTCATCAACAGAGGGTAATCTTTTGTTCTTCCTTCTACAAGGAAGAGAAAGAAAAAAAAGTTTCAGCTGGAAAGCTCTACCAGTAGAGTTGAAAAAATTTGAAATATACCCTGCTTTGTGGCATGTTTAAAAAGCAGGAGAAGTAGTGGAATATATTAAAGACTTATCCCACAAAGCATCTTTTTCCTTAAACTATCTTTTTCTAAATCCTGAATAGGACTGCCCAGTTGTGATATCTTAATCTTATCCAATTAGTGAGGGTAGGAAATGAAAATATTATGGAATCAGAGTACCAAACAGTATGACAAAATGCAGTTGATATCATAACTGTGGTTGCTTATTGCTCCAATTTGCTAACTGAAGCCAGGTATTAGCAAAGTACTTAAGCAGGTGCTTAAGCTTGTTCCATTGAGGAATATTTATGAGATAATCACCATTTTTCAGCTAGAATAGCAGAATTGCAATTGTCTGAGATAAACGAAAGCTAGACTGCCAGTTAACAGAAGACTGGATTAAAGCAGTAACTAGATTGGTTTTACTATGTTTTGTGTCACTTACACAGAAGTCTTCCTGAGTACATTTCATAACATTTTTCACAAAAGTACTTGATGTAGAATTCCTATTCACAGAAAAATTTACTGGAAGCCATTTCAGCAAAACTCTGTGGGTAGATACTAGATTCTGGATTAAAGTAAATTTATTACAAGAAAGGAGCTCTGCCTTGAAAGCACACAGACTGTCCCAGAATTAAGTGATTTTGTTTCAAGACTAGTGTGTACAAGAGATAATCTTGGAATAGTTAGAGTATATTTGAAAATAGGTATTCTGATGCATTGTCCCTTCTAGAAAAACTTTTGAATATCTTACCCAAATTTCAACTTGCTTTTGTTCTGCTTGTTGTTATTAAGTATTATTGCACATGACTTTTTGGTTAGGGCAATTATTTCATAGACAAGATGACCTAGCAACAACTGAAGATTTTAACATCCTCAGTGGGGAAGCAATGCAGAGTTTGTTGTATTGTATATAGAGTATATTCAGTATTCTGTTTTATTGGAACATTCTATATGACTTGTTTTCTCCACATTTTACAGTCCCACTGGAATAAAAATTATTGATCTTTTGCTTATTTTTATTTTCTTATGTAAATTTTACCAATGATTAATATATTTCTTTTTACTTCCTTAGCTCTGAGTTCAGTATCTGTCACACTCAGTGTTGATATTGTCTACACTGCAACAGCTTTGTGATTTATAGAACATCCTCCTCCTTTTCCAAGAGGCAAGCGTGTCTTACATACAACAAAGGAGTCTTTAGGACCAGATTAATTGTCATAACAGAGATAAATAGAGCTAGTAGTCAAGTTACATTAACTTTATATAATTGAAAGAGTGCAGCTATTTTATTTAAATGTTATTTTTCTAATTTACTGTTGTGCTCTGTTTATCTACAGAAATGAGTGGATTGAATCCTGAAGAGCAAATCATGTATGTATGTGTGTGTAGGTATTTACACTTTCATATGTGTTTGTATGTATACAGATAGATATACATGTGTGTATCTGTCTAGATATATGTACATACAAATACATATATGTGTATAAATGCAAAAATACACATACAAAGGCATACATAATCTACTCTTTCAGGAGTCAGTCCTTTCTCATTTCTCTGTATATGTATACATGTATGTATACATATGTATGGATATGAATGCAACCACACCTACTGATAAAGAGAGAAAAAACAAAAGAGGTTTTTGGGAGGGTGTTAGCGTGCCTTCTGCATGATTTATATAGGCCACTGAGGCATTTGTTTTAGCCCACAGCATGTATACTGAATGTGTCACATATCTTACAGAAATCCAGAGAAAAAGCTAGAGAAGTTTTGCAAAAACATTGTATTTACATTTAAAAGCCTTTTTTACCTGCTAAGTTCCATGCTTTATTTAGTACTGGGATGAATCCACTTTCTAAGATTCCAAAGATGAGAAATGGTTATCTTAAAATGCTTTTAAAATGGGTACAAAAAAGGTTGCACCCATTAGCAATGCCCAGTGGTGAGGCCTTGTGCTGGGACCTTTTCCAGTGCCAGATACGGGCTTTGTGTTTCAGCAATGCAGAGCTACCACTCCTGGCATCCAGCAGAGAGCTGTAAGGTCATCCTAGAGGAAATCCTCCCTTTTCTCCACCTCAGTGCAGGGTAGGTAGGGGGAAGACCTTAATGGCATCTCCCTGAAGCAGCCAAATCCTTAGGAATGCCATGGTGCGCCTATGGGGGTACCATGCACGTGTGCATATACGCACATGTGTGTAAATGTACGTTACAGCCCTCAGAAGGATGCCGGTATCTGAAGCAATGGATGGTGATGGGTGTGTGTACGTACTTGTACAGCTTTCTATTGTCTTTAGAACGGGCCAGTAGCAAGCTCTGGCATGACAGACCCAGCACAGAGGGAACGGTTGGCACAGGATCCCAACTGCACAGCACAGGCCCAGCTCTGGAGGTAGCAGCAAGTAGACTGGTTCAGTAAACACCCAGTGGGATTTTCCTGGGATTTCAGGGAGGCACAATTAAATTACCTTTGGCTCCTTCTGCCTGCCTGACAGGTACATCATTTATTCCTAAAATAAATCAATATGCAAAGCAGGACAGCCCAAAAACTGTCATGTTAAGTGCATGCTACACAGCATTATCACAAAGCCAAATGTGAAAGTAATATAATGGCATGATCCTTTACCTGCTGTTTGGCTGTCCGGTAACTCTTTGCTTTTTGGGGAAATCTTTTAAAGGCTGGAACAAAGACATAACCTCTATACTTATTATTTGCATTTATTTTGTCTGGCAAGGTAAGGAAGTGTGTCTCTCTGCATTTGACAGTGATAAAGGGAATTTGTGAAAGAGAACGTATTCTATAGTTTCAGGGTTTAGAACTAGACATTATGTGGTATTAAAAATATTTTATTGGTTTTACAAAGTTCAGCCTTAGCAGAATTGTTTTCATTGACATTTGCAAATGCAAACAATCTTGAAAGAAGTGAGAAAAACAAAACAAACCCACAATTGAAACCTTTCCTGCAGTGTTTGGAACCTAAATTAACAGGATTTGGGCTTGTCATTGTCATTATTATTAAAACATTGTCATTATTATTAATATATAATCATGTTTGTTATAGTAGTGTCTGAGGACAAACCTAGACCAGGGACCCATTGTAGTAGGCAGTGTCCTAAACAAAAGGAGCAGACAGGTTGTCCCACGGAGCTTACAGTTCAAACCCTCAAGGCAGACAAAGGGTAGGAAAAGGAATATGATGACTCCTGTCCCACATGGGGGCTCATCCTACCTGTTTCATTTTGCTGACCTGACTTCACTTCTTCCACACCACCTCCTTGCAGTCTTCCATTTTGACCCTTACGTGGAAAAAACTGACTGAAAGGACTGCTTGCCTTTTTGTCAAACCCTTGTGAAAACCCCTTTTGGCTGTGGTAGACACAGAAAATTAGCTAACAGGCACCACCTAGGAAAAGGACTGTACCCGTTCCTCGAGCCCCAGCTCTGCCTCTCCAACAAAACCACCACTGTGTATTCATACAGTGCTAAAGCTGAGTAAAAAAATTTTTTAAAAAAATCATCCAAATTAACTTCAAATGTCCTCCAGGTGCTGACTAACAAAGACTGGTGAAGGCCTCTGTCACCTGTAGGAAGAGTCTACAAGGGCAGCCAGTGGCCCAGAGACCACAATGTCGTAGGCCATGCTCCCATCCTGAGGGAAACATAAGCCCTTAAGAAGCTTGCTGTAGGCTCCCTGATCAGAGGAACTAAAATTATCCATTTTCTTTTATAAGAGTGCAAGGCAAAAGGCTCCTTTATGCTTTCCCTCTGCCATGCATACTCATTTGTGGGACTGGCAGTTTTTAAATAAAGAGAGCAGCATTTGACTAGTTATTTTTGTCTGGACTGTGCCCTTTTAATTTGTCTCCCACTTCCTTCCCTCAGCTTCACACACCTGATCCTAAATAAAAGACACTGGACTCTGAGAAAACTCGAGTCAGTTCCAGTCTCTGCTCTCCAGTTCGAGTAATTGAGTCTCTTAAAGGAAGCTGCCACCTCCCCGTGACAAATGAAGAGCTGTCGCTCCCGTACGGTACTCCAGATAAGGGCCTCCTGTATTTTTTATCCAGTGCACAACTCTGGGTCATGTAAATAAAGAAAACAAAAATAATAATTTGTACAATTCTCCAGCCAGAGTCTGATTATAATTTGGATGAAGCACTGAGAAATAGTGGGCTGTTCAGAGGCTATATTTAGCTGAATGGGATCAAATCAAATCAAAGCAGAGAAGTTGAAAAGGAGCAGAAAGCTCCAGGGATTCAGTTCATTACCAATCGCTGGATTCCAGTCCCCAACACAGCATGTCCATATTTAAATGGCTACTATCACAGACTGCTAATTGTCTGGCAACACCTATTTTCTTTAGGGGGTTGACACAGCCTGATGACTCTGCCAAACTGTTTAAAAATCCCTCATGCAGGGAATGAAAGCCTTATTCCAGTGCACAGCATCCCAGGAGGGTTATGCTAAAGCTGATAAAAGCAAAATGAGAAGAAAGAAAAGGTAAACGAGGAGGCGATGTTTTGTCCGTGGGGCTTTTCCTAGTCCTCATGGAGAATGTACAACAAAGTTACCAGTATGTGCTATTTCTAGCCTGTAGTTTATGAATAGGGCTTTCTTTCCCGCTCCTAAGTCTCCTTCATTTTGCAGTCTGTGTGCTCAAGCATCAGCAACCTTGTTCCCTTTTCGCTCTGCATGCAGACTTGGAGAAGGAGATGCAGTACCAAAGCAGTGGAGCAAACACAAGATTCGCACAAATGATGCGAGACGGCGCTTTGGTGTTGGGCTGGTGCTCGCTCTTGCTGATGGGATTCGGTTGGGCTACCTTGGGTGTCCCACGCAGGCTGCGCGGGAGGGGCTGCCTGCGCACTGCCCGCATGCTGCCCGCTTTCCACCTCACACAGAAGGCTGGTGCCGAATGCCTGAATATTCACGCACATAAGTACGTGATTATAGAAATGCTGGATTGCGTGTGAGGGGAATTCTGCTAGTTTGTTTCTCAGAATTTATATTTTGCCTGCCTTTGTGTAAGATTTCAAAAGCGGTTTGGCTGAATGCATGGGGTTTTTTGTTTGTTTTCTCGTTGCATTGATTTTCTTTTCCAAGAGCTATTTTTTCTTTCAATAAATAACAACAAAGACGACAGCCAAGGCCTACAATGCAGATGATCAGCAAGGATGATATTGTCATCCTGTGTCAATCGGTTCCCGAGCCTGGTGAAATAAAGAGCCCCTTTGGGAACATCAGTGCTTCATCAAGACCAATTAGTGAAGATGCTGCTGCTTATGTTTAAGCATTAACGACTGGGCAGGGCTGCTTTTTGGAGTGCCTGACACTGGCATGGAACAAGGCACCGACCTAATTACTCCTCTACAAGAGCAGAAAATGCCTTGTGAATGCCTGCTTGGCAAGGATGTCTCATTAAGGGGAAAAAACCCAACACAAGCACTCCTAGAAACAAAAATTAAAATGATAGGTAACCTGCGGCCATGAGACTCACTTCATGGCTGTGGGAAATGAAGAGAAACTGCTATAAGGTGACGTCGGGCATATTTGTACTTCATTTCCTAAATACATCTATTTTTTGGTCAATAAGGAGTATGAGAGACAGAATGCAAACTTGCACTGTTGGAGACCAGTGAAATACGTATCCACCTTTGGTATCAATGTTATATAGTACTTGAAGGGCATTCCCATGCTGGTGTTCAATGGGAGTTGTTTTGTTAGTCTGTTCCTTCGGGGTTTGCAAACTTGCCCAGGAAAAGAAACTTTTGGTAGACCTGAGTGAAGAGTTGGTAATGAAGAGCTTACAATATGTAGCCTCTCTTTCTGCTTAAATGTGACCAAGAAGCAGACTGTGGTTTCCCAGTTCAAGAGTGTTGGTTAGAGTATTTTCAGTCGTAATAGTTTTGTTAAAATAAAACCAGAAGAGTGAGGGGAAACAGCTGCTCAGATGTTTCTTGTCTCCTGAGCAGCTCTGTTCATTGCTGAGTTTTAGTTTCTTCTATCCTTTTTACCTTTATTTTTCTTCTCCTCTGAAGAGTGCAAGCAAATATCAGAAATTTAAAGTGTGTTGCTTAATTGTGATTTAGGAGATAAATCACATGTTATTGCGTCTTTTCTTTGACTGGATGAGCACACACTCCTAAATACTGAGGACCATTATTCATCCAGGGAGTGGGTGCAGCACAGATACTTACATGTCAGGCTTTGCCCAAAAGGCACATTTTGGGCAAGCTAGCTCTGAAAAAGCATTTGCTTGGTAATGCAAGAACAGTTAAGCTTTCTAGGTAAAGAGGGATCTAGTGTTTGTGCAGATGTGCAGATGTCGTGTTTCTTGAGATGTGCCCTTTTTTGGTAGTTACCAAAATGCTGAGTTGTCTAGCTGGCTTATGGATTGAATGCAGCCCTCAGGATGATTATATGGCTGCCGCATGATCTTGACCTGTGTATTTCTTTACTCAAGTCTGGCCCTTTACCTTACTCACTGCTTTTGCCTACTCACTGCACAGAATGGCAGAGAGAAATGAGATGTTCAACAGCTGCACAGAAGAGTACCTACTACCTGCTAAGGTGTAGGTGGCCTGTAGCAGCACTTCTGAAACACTGCAAAGTGCTTAATGCTACTTCTTAAATGCTGCAGCCTGAGTCTCTGAGCCTGCCTCTCTCCAGATAGATCCTTTCTTCTCAAAAACTGGGATACAGCTCTTTTCCTTCCTTGAGTTCAATGGACAGCCCACTCACACAGCAGGTCCTAAACTCAGCTATTTCAAACCTTGCTTGCTTTCAAAGGCAAATGAGCACAAGGCTTTTTTTTTAACTGTTACCAGGGCTCTAGCAGATAGCAATGCTGCAGATGCAGGTTTACGGGATGGAGGGCCACAAGGGGCTGTGCTTTCCTGGGGCATCACTTGCTTCCCTTGCTTGTGGTGCAGCTGCAGCTGCACGTCCCCTGCTTCCAGTGGCGTGATCACCATGTGCTTGGCCTGGAGAGACTTGTGGGTCTCGGACAGTCTTTGTTTCTGTAGCTCTCTTCCTTGCTGATCTCAGAGTGAGTGGTGGCACAGTTGTGTCTCAGTTTGCCCCATAGAAAATAGTCAAAATGATGTTTATATCGTGTTCCAACATGCTGTGAGACCTTCTCAAGTAGCTGTGAAGTCTGGCAGCTTTAAAGGCAGTGTCTTACAAACTTTGCTTTGGTTATACTCTTGCTTCTATTGCTATTCTGATGAAATAATGCCAGGTCATGAGTAACTGCAGATTTGTTCAAGGTATTCAGGTTTCTTAGGGAGAAATGGAGGATCCAGTATCTACAATATACTTGCCTCTGGATCTGCGTGCAGCAGCAATCGCATCAGTTAAGTATTAAGCTGTTAACTCAGATTCTTACTGTATCTGACTCACTAGGATACCCTATAATGTAATGTAGAATAGAAGTGCACCAAAAATCAGTTATTTATTCAGTTTTTACACAGTACTCATTCAGCGTTAAATTATAATGTAATGTAGAATGTAATGTAGAATAGAAGTGCACCAAAAAGCAGTTATTTATTCAGGTTTTACACAGTTCTCATTCAGCGTTAACTTCTATTGACTTCAATTGGAGTATAGCTTCAGAAAGAAATAAATAAAATATGAAAGACTTCAGAATTTTGGAGTCTGTGGCAGATAACTTCCTGACACAGCTGGTGAGGGAGCCGACTAGGGAAGGCGCCCCAGTGGACCTGTTGTTTGTGAACAGAGAAGGACTTGTGGGTGATGTGACGGTTGGAGGCTGTCTTGGGCATAGCGATCACAAAATGATAGAGGTTTTCATTCTTGGAGAAGTAAGGAGGGGGGTCAGCAGAACTGCTACCTTGGACTTCCAGAGGTCTGTTTAGGAGACTGGTTGACAGAGTCCCTTGGGAAGCAGTCTTGAAGGGCAAAGGAGTCCAGGAAGGCTGGACATTCTTTAAGAAGGAAATCTTAAAGGCTCGGGAGCAGACCATCCCCGTGTGCCGAAAGACGAGCTGGCAGGGAAGAAGACCGGCCTGGCTGAACAGAGAGCTTTGGCTGGAACTCAGGGAAAAAAGGAGAGTTTGTGACCTTTGGAAGAAGGGGCAGGCAACTCAGGAGGACTACAAAGATGTTGTGATGTTATGCAGGGAGAAAATTAGAAGGGCCAAAGCCCAACTAGAACTTAATGTGGCTACTGTCATAAAAGACAATAAAAAATGTTTCTATGAATACATTAGCAACAAAAGGAGGGCTAAGGATAATCTCCATCCTTTATTGGACGTGGGGGGAAACATAGTGACAAAGGATGAGGAAAAGGCTGAGGTACTTAATGCCTTCTTTGCCTCAGTCTTTAATAGTAAGCGCAGTTGTTCTCTGGGTACCCAGCCCCCTGAGCTGGAAGACAGGGATGGGGAGCAGAATGAAGCCCCCATAATCCAAGGGGAAATGGTTAGCGACCTGCTACACCACTTAGACACAGACAAGTCTATGGGGCCGGATGCGATCCACCCGAGAGTACTGAGGGAGCTGGCGGAAGCGCCCACCAAGCCACTCTCCATCATTTACCAGCAGTCCTGGCTAACTGGGGAGGTCACGGTTGACTGGAGGTTAGCAAATGTTATGCCCATCTACAAGAAGGGCCGAAAAGAGGATCCGGGGAACTACAGGCCTGTCAGCCTGACCTCGGTGCCAGCGAAGGTTATGGAGCAGATCATCTTGAGTGCCATCATGTGGCATGTACAGGACAAGTGGGTGATCAGGCCCAGTCAGCATGGGTTTATGAAAGGCAGGTCCTGCTTGACGAACCTGATCTCCTTCTACAACAAGGTGACCTGCTTAGTGGATGAGGGAAAGGCTGTGGATGTTGTCTATCTAGACTTCAGTAAAGCCTTTGACACTGTTTCCCACAGCATTCTCCTGGAGAAACTGGCTGCTCACGGCTTGGACGGGTGTACGCTTTGCTGGGTTAAGAACTGGCTGGATGGCTGGGCCCAAAGAGTGGTGGTGAATGGAGTTTACTCCAGTTGGCGGCCGGTCACAAGCAGTGTTCCCCAGGGCTCAGTATTGGGGCCAGTTCTGTTTAATATCTTTATCAATGATCTGGACGAGGGGATCGAGTGCACCCTCAGTAAGTTTGCAGACGACACCAAGTTGGGTGGGAGTGTTGATCTGCTTGAGGGTAGGAAGGCTCTACAGGGGGACCTGGACAGGCTGGATCGATGGGCTGAGGCCAATTGTATGAGGTTTAACAAGGCTAAGTGCAAGGTCCTGCACTTGGGCCACAACAACCCCATGCAATGCTACAGGCTTGGGGAAGAGTGGCTGGAAAGCTGCCCAGCAGAAAAGGACCTGGGGGTGTTGGTCGATAGCCAGCTGAATAGGAGCTGGCAAAATGCCCAGGTGGCCAAGAAGGCCTACAGCCTCCTGGCTGGTATCAGAAACAGTGTGGCCAGCAGGACTAGGGAAGCAGTCGCCTCCTTGTACTCGGCACTGGTGAGGCTGCACCTCGAATACTGTGTTCAGTTTTGGGCCCCTCAGTGCAAGAGAGACATTGAGGTGCTGGAGTGTGTTCAGAGAAGGGCAACGAAGCTGGTGAAGGGTCTAGAGCAGAAGTCTTATGCGGAGCGGCTGAGGGAACTGGGATTGTTTAGCCTGGAGAAAAGGAGGCTGAGGGGACACCTTATCGCTTTCTACAACTACCTGAAAGGAGATTGTAGTGAGGTGGGTGTCAGTCTCTTCTCCCAAGTAACAAGCCATAGGACAAGCGGAAATGGCTTCAAGTTGCACCAGGGGAGGTTTAGATTAGATATTAGGGAAAATTTCTTCACCGAAAGGGTTGTCAAGCATTGGAACAGGCTGCCCAGGGAAGTGGTTAAGTCACCATCCCTGAAGGTATTTAAAAGATGTGTAGATGTGGTGCTTAGGGACGTGGTTTAGTGGTGGACTTGGCAGCGCTAGGTTAATGGTTGGACTTCATTATCTTAAAGGTCTTTTCCAACCTAAATGATTGTATGATTCTATGATTCTATGAATTTGGCCCTGTATATTTCCTTCAAAGCAACACTTTTGAACATAATCAAATAGACAGGAGACAGAAAGAGATAGAAACAGTCAGGGAAATACAAAAGGATAATTGCATTGTTGTACTAAAGCTTGATGTTAAAGGCAGATACATAAGAATTGCTGTGGCAGAGCTCATTAAAAACTAATTGTCATATGTAATAATATTTTGTGGTTCTATAGCAGTTATCATCTAAGGATCTTGGAGCCCTCTGCAGGCTCCACCTTATTCTGGCAGTCCCTTCTATGAGTTGCTTATATTCTGTCTTTTTTCTATAGGCAGGGAAATAGAAATGGTCAGGCAAAATGACTTTTCCACAATTGTCTGTTGGGTCTGAGTTAGATCTGGGGTTAGAGCTGAGAACAGTTCGTTTTCACTTCGTCCTACTTCAACCATCATATAAACTTTTCCCTTTTCCTGCTGCTTTTTCCCCAGTCATCTTCTAGAGAAACATTGCAGTAGAAGGAAATGTGTCACTCAATCACTGACAAAATTACTGCAAAGTGGTTATAAAACCCTTTGGAGAGCTCAGTCTTGGATAGTCCACTGTCAAAACAGAATCATATATTGAGTGGGCATCTGCAGAGATCTCTCTTGTGTTTGGTACTCTGAGTGTTTTCATTCTTGGACTGCAGGATGGAAGACAATATACACGTACGAAATATGCAAACCTCTTAAAACTGAGAGGCACTGCATATATTGTGAAGATCAGGAATACAATGGAGAATGATTTTGGAGAATTGGAAAAATGGCTTGAAATGTAGGATGCAGTTCAATGGGGCCAAGTGCAAAGCATCAAATTCAGGCTGGACAGATGAAGTACCCAAATCCATGATGGGAAGCAACTAGAAAGGCAGAAAAAGGGACCTAGGCATTATAATTTCTCACTAGCTAACCCCTAGTCAACAGTCTACTGTTTTCCAAAACAGTCATGATGTTTCGTAAAAAGCAAACATCTGGAATGTATAAACAGGTGTAGCCTGTGAGATACATGAAGTAATTGTCTGATTATTCTAAGAATTAGTAAAAACTCTTTTGAAGTTTTGAACACTGCTCTTCAAGGAAGATGTAAACCAAGTGGAGAGAACTCAGAGGATGGCAGTGAAAAAAAATCATGTCTAGAAAATTTGGTGCTCAGAGAAAAGTTAGGAGAAATTGGAGGTAGTCTGTCTGAAAGCAAACAAGAGTCTGCAAATACATAAGGGTGGACAGGACTATGTGTGTAGTGGACAGGACAAGACATCTCAGATCAAATTTTCTAACAATAATGAAGTAGTATACCTCTCAGGAATGCCACATTTCCCTGCACTGTGAGTGGAGATGGACTAGATGAACTTTTTGAAGCTGCTGCTTTTGATAATTTCCTATATCCCCATGCTAGTGTCCATGCGGGTAGTTAGGTGTACTCTGAACAGGTGACTGTTTATTTGGATAGTGGACAAGCAAGTCACACTAACTTGCTATGTTTTAATTTTTTTTGCCATCAGGTGAAACTGGGAGGAGAAGCCCCAAACTCCAGTGTAATACACATAGCCAAGGGCAGTGATGGCAGCAGTAGCAGCTGGAAGAGTGTTGGTGGCAAGTGTGGAACCAAATGCCACCTTCTCGATTTTGCTAACTCTGAGCGGCCACTGGTGGTCAACTTTGGTTCAGCTACCTGACCACCGTTCACAAGCCAGCTGTCGGCCTTCAGCAAGCTGGTGGAGGAGTTCTCTGGTGTGGCTGACTTTCTGTTGGTCTACATTGATGAGGCTCACCCATCAGATGGCTGGGCTGCCCCTGGAATCTCTCCCTCTTCATTTGAAGTCAAGAAACACAGGAACCAGGAAGACCGATGCGCAGCTGCTCACCAGCTCCTAGAGCGCTTTTCCTTGCCGCCTCAGTGCCAAGTGGTGGCTGACTGCATGGATAACAATGCCAATGTGGCCTACGGGGTTTCATTTGAGCGAGTATGCATTGTGCAGAGACAAAAAATCGCCTACCTGGGAGGCAAAGGCCCCTTCTTCTACAACCTGCAGGAGGTTCGGCTTTGGCTGGAACAAAACTTCAGCAAAAGATGAAATCCATTCTCTACAGAAGCTATGTCAACAGATGTGTCCCTTTAAGGTGATGTAAAAGGGAAAAAAAGAAAACATATGCTGGTTTGAATAAGGCCTTTCAGATGATTGCAGGAGAACACATTTGATAACAAGGTCAAATGAACGTTAGCTAGGAAAAGAAAATAAAACAAAAAACTAACTCCACAGAAACATTATTGTATGAAAAAAATCCCACTCCTGCGCTCGCTACGGGACAGAAGAGGTGAAGAGGCTTCTGCGAAAAGGCGCTGCTGGCGAGCAGGAAGAGTGGTGAGATAAGACCTGTCTCCCAGGAACCTGACTCATCAAGTGTCGGCCCTGAGATGAACCAGAAGTGTTGCTGCTTGGAAAGCAATCCATGGAAAGGCAATGCCATGCATTTAATCAGAAATGCTTCTTTACCCTCCTGTGGGCAATGCAAGCGACCTGGGAGGAGCCAGGGAGCTTGCAATTACTTTGCATAGAAATGCAGTGGAGTGTGGCAATTGTCCTCTCTCATAGAGATTTTATTGCTCAGAGACTACAGGAACCACCATGCAATGCATCCTGCAGGCAGACTGGCTGCTCAGATCAAGATGGAACATTGTGTGCTGGTATTTGTACTCTCTATGGACATCTCTGCACAGCATATTAACTATGTGATTCTATCTATATGTTTGTATCCAGTGTGCAGGCCTGTACCTGCTGAGAAAGATGTTAAAATCTATGGAGTTGGACCAAAAAGACAAAGGTGATCAAATAAGCCCATTACAATTTGAAAACTAAAAAACCCTGGACTATTTCTAACAAAACAGCGAGAACAATCTAGAGCGTGCATCACGAGACAAAATTCAGCTGATGCCAACCAGCCCTTGGTTCTCAGAGCTGACAACACACATTTATCAATATTCTCTGGTTTTCTTCTCAGTTTCTGTACCCACCTCGATCTCTTTCTGTCTAGCAATAGGCTTAAAGGTAATTTCATTTTTAGCTTTTTAAAAAATAACTTATTTCTCTCTCTTATTTTTATTTGAGATAATGACCTTACAGATGTATTTTGGGGAGGGGGGAACTTATACACAACTTTACCTCATTGAAATGGAAACCTATCCTATCATTTACCCTGTTAAATGTAGCCATGCTGATTTTTGCTATCTTAGATATCTGCAACTAGTTTATAGCTACGTTAGTTTGTCTGGAAGTTAAAGTTGTTTGCAGCCTCAGAATTGATTAGCTGTAGTTCTGCTATCAGATGAGGTGATAGTCTCTTTGTTTCACTCGTGTTCTCAAAAGCCTTCCCAGAGAAACAAGGAGGACTAATAGCGTGAATTAATGTGAATAAGTGTAAAAGATGGCAGAATTTTCATATGAATGGGTCTGAGGAATTATAAATTATGTTTAAAGAGATATTGTCAACTTAGAGCATACATTAAGTTTAGGTATTTCTAAAACTAAAATTATTTAATCAAGCCAGATGAAAAGGCAAGTTTACAATGAACTAACCCATTAGAGCTGATAAATGAAAACCCATAGGGAGATGGACTATCCAAATTTTCTCTCAACTTTGGCAGAAACATGAAACAGGGTAAGTGGCAAAAATCTAATTAGTTCTTTTAATTTCTCATTCTGCCAGTTGTCAGGAATATGTTGTATTAATACTAACACAGGGAAGAACAGAAAATACATACATAAATATTTTCATTTTCACAATGTCCCTTTAATATTGTGTATTTCTTCTTGCTTGGCTGTTGGTCAACTTAGCCAATGTACAAGGCATTTGGAAATGCGTTTTCAAGCACAGATATCTGAAATAATGACAGTAACATGAGTGATTTCTCCCATATTCAGGTTCACGTTTCCCTTCCTTCTCACATTTTCCTCCACACACTGTTAAACATACACACACACGCACTTACACAGTTTAGTAATGTGTATAAGAGAAGAATGTAAAGAATGGTCTTCACACCTGCAGGTGAGCCCCACTTCTCAGAAAGCATGTGTGTCTGTGTGTATGTATATGTATGTATGCATTTATGTATGCATATATATGTATATCATATATTTTTATGTATTTATATACATATGCATGCACACATAAGTGTTGTCTAAGACCAATAATAATAATTAATCTGTTCTCCCATTCATTAATGTTACTGTAACTCATTGCTTAGTGTGGAAGATTGTTACACATTTTCATGACTAACTGGGATATATAACTGAAATTTTTAAACCTGATATCATAGAAACAGTAACATAGCCAACCTACGTGGTTTATTTAATCCAGTGTCCTACCTCTGACTGTATCAGATGCTTCAGGGGAAGGTGCAATAATTTCTTCCGGAATTTTCATTAGCTTCAGCCCTTATTATTTTTGTCTTGTCTAATGTGATTGTTGATGTCTCATCATCCCTATGAGAGGCTGATCCTGAGTTTTGAGATCTAAATATTTCTTGAGGTGGGGAATACTAAAATCAAAAAGACATCATGTTTAAGAACAAAGAAAAACAAATAAAACCAGATTTTTTTTTTCAGATTTAAATTGGCTGCTTTTCAATGTCATTCTCATCTCTTGCTCTTGTATGCTAAAACAGTATAAAGAGGAGTGATCCCAATTTTTCTTCTGTATGTCAGTGATTATATACTCTATGTAGAAATTTACATACCTTATGTTTGTTTCTTAAGCCAAACAATAATTCACATTCTTATACAGGTCCATATTCTTTGCCTGTCTCTGAATCTCTTCTGTTTTTGCTACACTGTCCTTTTACTCAGGTGAGTAAAGCTGTAGACATTACTCCAAGTGAAAAATACGTATTGATATACCCAGCACAACATCTCCTTATTATATCCTATTCTTCAGTCATCTGAAACTTTATTAATCCATAGCAACTCCATAGCCTTTGTAAAACTTAAACTAGTAAGTCTTTTCTTTCTCTCTTCTTTTCCTTATCATACAGTTGAAGTCTGAACTGTTTATGTGGGAAATGCTAGCCAAATGTTTAGCACAGCTGTTGAAACATACCTTTAGCTTGGAGGAGAGAGTCTGAGTTAGTAATTCAGTTAGTTTATACCCCTTTGCATATCTAATACTACAGTTACTTTTCAAGTCCATTTTCTCCTTTTGAATTTCCATTATTTTGTCTTGTTGTTCATAGATGCCTGTTCATCACATAGTATAAAGGAATTATAAAATTGGCTCCTGTAAATGGGAAATCCACAAGGATTTTCCACAAGAAAAAATACACAATAACTTCATTTTTTTCTTGGCAACAAGAATGCATTACCCTGCCCAAAAGTTAAAGATAGTTTAGCCTCACTGATTATCAAGACAGAAATACATTTTGCAAATCCTTAAATTTCCCCAGAAAATTTGTGGGCAGAACGCAGTGAAAGTATTTCAAAGAGGAATGGGCTTAGAGGAAAAAAATATCTTTTGTAAGTGGCTGATAGAAATACCAGCTCTTAATTTTTTTTGTTGACAAAATTAAAAAATTTTATAGGAAAGGTTTTAAATTAAACTTCATGCATTGTCCTCGGTTAATGATAGAAGTGGCCATAGGTCAGATACCCAAGATTATTGTAACAGTGGGTTGTTCTCGATCCAGGCAGAAATTTTGCTACCTTGCTAGCATTGTAATTCACAATTGGTCTAGTCTTCTGTGAAGCTGGATTTGCTTTTGTCTCTTATTCTCACTGTTTGAGGGCACTAAACCATATTACTTGAGGTGCTTCAGCGTGACATACATGCTGAGCAGTACCTCACAAAATAGGTGCCTGAAAGTATTCTGGAAGACTACTGTATATAATAGAGACCCCAATACTGTGTCTCAACATTAGTATGGGAAACTTCCAGTACTTTTTCATTTTGAGCAAGGTGAAAAGTTATTCTGGGCTATCATTCTACATTGTTCTGTGCTTAGCATCATTATTTAGCACTGTATGAAATGAATGTAAAACATTTTGTACAGATGCGAACAATAGCATTTTGCTCTTGCTTGTGTAGACAATGACATAAATTTAAGGCAGAAGGAAAACATGCCCTCTCTATTAAAACAAAAGAAATATATTACGAAATATATTGTTGAACAACTGTCTGAACACTTTGAAAAACAAAATGCAATCATTTTCATGAAGGTGATCTTGGTGGGGAAACGCACAAAGCTTCTCAAAAACGTATCAGTGCTATGCGTTCAGGTGTGTGTGGGGAGGGAGGTTATGTTTCTGTATGTGTGAAAGTGGCTTTTCTGTGATGTGAAGTGTAGGTTTAAGAGTTTTTAAGACTTTCATTCAGTACTATAACCAAAGCAATAAGAGGTATCAGGTAGGGAATATTGGCCAGTTTTGTTCAACTCTACACCATGTCTGTGCCGGATCCATATTCAGTGACCTTTGGGCCCAATTTGGAGGCTTCAGAGAAGAGAGATTGGGGTGAGACAATGAAGGCTTGTGTGCTTATGAAGATCGCTAACAAAAGAGTAATTAACTCAGTTGGCGTTCAGATGCCCTCACACTGGCATTCCTCTGCGCACCTTAGTGTTTCTGTATTTGAAAGAGGGGTCTCTTTGGGGCTGTTAATAAGATCGCCGGGGTGTAGATGCCTGTGTGTACTGACTATTTGTGTGTCATTGTTTAAATGTCAAAAATACACTTTGTAGGAGAGCCAGCAAAATTTTGTTACAATATGGTGCTCCATGACATGTGCTTTCTAGATTTGTTTTTCTTGTATTATAATAAAGACTAAAGGAAAATATACTTCTTCTGTGTCTTCTTATTCTAATATTGGTTATTAATACGCAGTGAAATCTTGCCATTAGACCAAGGAAACTTAAAACTCTATTTAAATACAATAGCCTACGCCATTCTGACTAGATCTGAAGCAATATGAGCAAACCCCTTTGACTACCCCTCAACTTTTAAGAAAGGTAAGGGGGAGAGAAACTGAGAGCTACAAGGACAGCAGTTGAGTCTGCACAGAATTGCACTGTTCAAAAAACCAATGTGCTTGAAGAAAGCATGCCGAGCTGTATATAGCACATGAAACCTGGACGAATTGGTTGTGAATGCATCAGCTATACGTGCAGCTCCCATTTCAGTGAACACGCAGAAGGCAAAAGATGAAATATAAAATTAAAAGCACAGCTGAAGAGCCACTACAGGAAAAAAAATTTCAAAGGGAAGAATGTCTGGCAACTTCCTAAACAAAGTCACTTTGTGATTTAGTTGTATTTTAGAAATTTCCTCCTCTTTGTCATCTTTTGTTACAGTAAGTTTTATAGGACCCTACATCTGAAAACTGCTTGTGAATATAGGTAAGAAAGAACAAAACAATTCACCAAAAGGAAAGCCATGGAAAAGGTTACATCTAAGTGTCCCAACAGAAATGGTTCATTACAGTATGCTTGACAGGCTGTTGCAACAACCAAATAACTCTCTAGATTATCTAGTTCATGCATAAAAATAACCCCCAAAAGTACTGAAAGGAGACTTTTGAGTTGTGTGAATATTCCTGTAGTCTGGCTGTTAGTGATTATGACCTTTATATCAATTTTTGCTATAAGGAGTTACTCAATATACTGGAAGAAATAAAAACACCTTTCAGGACTTGCTTCTTATTTCACAGCTGTATAAATCAGGTGAAGGCAGATGTGATGAAATAACAGTTTTATCAGCAAATAGAATCATTAATAAATAACTTGTTACCAAAACTTAGGCTCTGACTGCTCCCAAATATTTGTAAGAGTATTTTTTTCTGGAATAGATGGTGTCCATGGTAGAAGGAAAAAAAAATTAGAAAATGGATTATTTATAGAGCAGTATCTCAAGAGGATTGACTACTGCTCAAGATCTTACTTTCTGACAAAGAAGAGAATTCCTGAGGCATAATAAACCTTTTCCAAACATAAACTTCAAACAAAGGACCTAAATATTGGTTAAAGACTTTGATCAGAGACAAATCAACTTCAGCTAAAGTGAATATCACTTCCATGGTTTGATGTATTACTTGATTCATTGTATACGCCTGTGTGCTTCTAATGTTGATGTTAATGAATCCACTGGCTTAAATGTGTCTTACAGACCTAATGTGAAGTGGAAACATGTTGAGTGAGCATCCTGTTCAAATCCTTAAGGCCTTAAAGATTTGTGAGCCTCACTGTTACTTGACTAGAGAAGGAGCATCCATTTTAGGTCATATATATGAAACATGAATACCTCAACTGTTTTAGTTCTCTCTAAGATAGTTCCTATTATATAAAATTAAAGAAGTAGCAAGCAGGAAAAATACTCTTTGTAAATCAGTATTTCCCATATTTTCCTATGTATATTTGTGTTATCAATACAAAAGCCACTTAGTTATTGGTTAGGTGTGCAGGTAACATGAGGGGAAGTTTTCTCCAAAGCCCTATCTTTATTAGAATTAATCAGCCTTTGATGTCCTTTAACCCTGTTCTTTTTCCCTTATATCCTTCCTGCACCTGATTTCCCATCTCTTGCTCTTTCCAACCTGTAATACCCTTCATGATGATTCCCCCATCTCAGCCTTTGGTTTTGTGGAGTTTGCTTAAGGCTACAGGTTAGCTGAGGACTTCATTTCAAGTATGAGTACTTTTAAAAGGATGTCAGTTGTCAGAAGGTCAAGTGAGATATGGGAGAATATAGCATTTTGTTCTGTTTATCTGTGTATCCTCAGTGCAGATCATCTGCATGCAGGTTTGTTCTCAAACATCATTTTCCACATGCCAGCCTGCAGAGCTAAACATTGGCTTTCTGGGCAGATTGTAACAGCACGAACAAGTATTTAGCTTCCTGCAGACTGGAAGGGAGCGAACATACAGATTTTAATCTCAGCCCTAGCTACCAGAGTTCATATCGCCCCATGTCTGTCATCAGTTTGTAAAAACTCGTAAAGCCAACACTCCAGCCTCACACAGGGTGAAGGTCTGAGCACTGGGAGTGCCATACATTAGAACTGGCCAGATGTCTTATGAGACAAATCTTTCTGAGGTTTTCTCAGAGACTCACAGGAAATTAGACAAATCCTTCCAAACCAGAAATGAAATTGGTGGACTATGCTTGTAAATGAAAAGCACTTGCTTCATGAGAAAAGGAAGTCTTGTAGCTGATGCTCCTATGGAAGGAGCAGCAGATTTTTGCTAGCTGCAGAAGTTCTCTCTAAGTGATCCTTGCAGAGCTTTACAGATGGACTGAATGGCACTGCAGGGGGCTCAGGATTTCACAGTGCTAAAACTCCAAAGCAGTTCACCTAAACACTGAACACACCTAGTGGAAAATAGCACAACTTTGCCACTTCTGCTTCCAGGACATCTCAAAGTACTTGAAACCAGAAGTACAACTCTACTATAGACTAATTTGACAACAGCTAGGCTGGATGCCTTGACTGAAAGTGCATATAAACATCATAGCTATTGTCTCAGGGTATTTCTCTTGCCTGTCACCAGCACCTGTGTACCTCAGTATAATGTTGCTTCTCTGTTGTCCAATACCATGGCAAACTGTCCAGCATCACACCTAGTTCCTCTTAAGCAGATTGCAATGACCTCTTAATTTATACTGTGTGACACTGGTGCTGAGCTGATTTGAAGTTCAGGTCATCCTGTTTATTATTGGGACGGATATTTCTGAGACAGTAGATCAACAAGTTTCCCAGCACTGTTTTCAGCAGTGGAAGTATCACAGTACGTGAGGCTGGGAGAGAAAGTTCAACAGACCTTTTCTGTTCCAATGGGACTTACTATATAATGCTAATTGCAAGAGTTTTCTCATTATATATTTAGATATGTATGAAAATCTCCATGAGGCTTCCCTTTGTATTTATTTAGATCATCAAACTGTACCTTCAACAGGACTTTCAGTATCTGAAACAGAATTTTACAGGACACAAGTATTTTTTTCAGGTTTCAGAAACTGTGTAATTGTGACAAAGTCAGGAGATACCCCCTGCGGTTTATGATGGCTGTTTGGTGTTGTTTCTGTGAGTTGTAGAGGGAAGCAGAAAAACATTGTAAGCCCTGTATCATGATCCATGTCAATGTGAGGCAAAGGGAAGATTTTCAGGGCACACAACAGTCTTTCATGACTCCTAAAGCCTTCCTTACTCTCATTGCCCCCGTTCTGGAAGCAGATCACCACTCCTTGAGAAGAGGCATGCCGAATTGGCCCAGTGGTGCTATGAGATCTTTTTCCTTTAAAGGACATAATTTCCCCTGTACTGATCACTTCAGAGCAACAACAGGAAAAAAAAAAAGACCATGAGAACTAGGTAAGTTTCCATTCCCAAACTGGCTGCGGAGGAGGAAGATTTTCCTGTTGCATTTATGCTGTTTTAATCAATTTCATGTTTTCTCCTACTACGGAAGTGAATGGGCTGCCTCAGTGATTTAAACATTTACAGTGCCAGAGCAGCCTGGGCTAGCTGAATCATTGTAGCTTTTACCCCCCTTTGTTTGAGGCCAGGTAAATAGATACAATAAGTCATTACTGAGTTCATTGCAGTCTGGATCATTACCCAGAATACCATCTGCCAGTATTTTGTCAAGCTTCCTTCTATTAAAAAGCCATTAGATTACATCTGATGTTCATTTATGGACAGCAGATAAATCAGTTCACTTGACAGATAAATAGGAACTCAAGTAACTATTTTTTAATTGTGTCAACTACCATACGTTGTCACTCATGATATATTTGATCATGGATAACACTTTAATTAAAGATATCTTAAATCTGTTTGTCTTGTCAATAGAAGAAAAAAACAGATGGCATCACTTGATAGGGCTTTGAGTTTACTGTAGGCTTATTTTTTTCATTGACATGCAATAAAGAATTCAATTTTAAAATACATACATGTTATTAAAATGTAGGTTTACTTCTGATATTTAGAGAACAAGTACTGTTGTGTAAAGTTGGTGATACTTGAATTTGGAAGTGAAATTAAGAAGTAATAGTAGTATCTTTATTAATGAAAAGGACTTTCACATATTGTTTGAAAGGTTTTTGTGTTCATTTGTTGGAATAACTATCTTGAATATAGTGGGCAACTAAAATATAGGATATTCCTGTTTAAGTGTGTATGTATGCTTAGACTGCATAATTTTCAGTTTTAACAGAATGAAAGAAAACAGTGCTAAGTTTCAAACTTAAAGATTGCTTTATATCACCCCCTTTTTAGTTTTCATATCTTAGTGTGTTAAAAAATGCTATGGAGTGTCCTGAGGATAACTCTGCTGGAAAGTTAATCACAGTTCATACAAGATCACACTACTCAGTTTGCTTTCTCAGTCCTGGCAGCCTGAACCAGGGGTGCTCATGAGTCACCACAGAACGTGACAATCAGTGTCTCCTTCAGGGCAGTATGTAAATTTACAAATAAGTCCATCATGTGATTAACATTTCTTAAGGATTTATGAGCTTAAAAAAATTAAATGTGGTTAACCTAAATACAACTGATATAATAGAACTTCACAGTTCATACTTTCCATTATTCATCACTCTCTTTTGAAATACAATCTTCCGTGATTTTTTTTTTTCCAGAAACATTCCAGGCATGAACTCATCCCAGAGTTGTTGGGGTTTTTGTTATTGCTTTTTTTTTGGTGGAAAATGTCAAGACATTTTACATTGCTATTTCAGAATGTGGTAAAGAATAGAGATACATCCACAGAGAGACACACAGAGACACGCATATTTTTCCCATGGAAAAAAAAAAAGACATGATCACACTTAAACAAAAGGAGATGGCCATACCAAGCATGACTGACATTTTTCACCTGATATGTTGCACATAATAACTCTTAAGTAGAAATCTTCAGGAAAAATAATACTCATGTAAGCTGTTGAAAACTTGCGGATGAGCATTTTTCTGAAGAAGACAACCACATAATACAAACTGTGATAGTACTTGCCACAGGCTAGTACTTTATCAGTTTTCTAATCATAAAGATGAAGGCCCGGATGAACATGGACGACTACTTCTTTAAAGCAAGTTTTCCAAAAGAAGCCAGGGCATATTAAAGGAATACTACTGGAAAATACATGCCATCCAGCGTGTCTCTATTTTCAGAAGATTTTTCTTTCCATGGGTAAAATCAGCCCCTTGGCCAGCCAAACTCTCGTTATGACTATCTAGCTATTTCTGTAGAGCCTTGCTGAAACTAACTTTTTTTTTTTATTCTGTGGTCTCCCTGCATCTCTAAATAGACAAAAATGTAATTGCATTGCTTCTTTCATGAGCCTTTGGAGACACATATACTTCCTTTCCCATCCACCTTATTCTGCATGGCTGCCTTACAGGTAATCTGTTTAGTGAGAAAGCCTGTGCATGTGTTTCTGGGGACATGCCAACACACCCAGTGTATACAGGGTCTGCATCCTCTGAAGAGCGTGTTCTCGCTGTGCCTGCAGTTGCACTTGTTGGGGCATGTGCAGAAAGTAGACAGATCTGGGCCGCAGTGTGGGTATGGTCTTTTCTGTCCAGAATGACACATGTAAATATTTCTTGCAGAAATATGTTAATAACTTGCTTCATTTTCTTTCTTCTTCCACATCCGTGTCAAGATGTCATGTCCTGGCTGTTCTTCTGCTGCCATTGGCCATACCAAACTAAGTATTAATAAGGCATAGCATACATACAGATCAAAGATCCAAAGACACCAAAGAATAAATTTCTTAGTCCACATAAAATCTTCTCCCTCATCCAATGGACTGGATGGGAAGAAAGAGAGGTCTTGAACACCAGGAGTTTCCAGGGCTGTTGAACAAAGGATCAGATGAGCTCTCAGAACCACCCCACCCCCCATTCCTGCACATGTACATGTGGACATGAGCTGCTCAACTCATCTGTTTTCATCTGTTGATATTTCTTATGCGTTAGAAAATTACAACTCATGTAACTTTAGAAAACAATGTCAGAGAAATGGAAATGCTGCCAAAATATGAAGGAACAAGCAAAAGAAAAGGAAAATCCCACAACTGAAGGTCTTCAAGGAACTGGGAAGGATTCAAGGTGGGAATCCATGAGCACTGTCTGCATTGGTGTACAGTAACCCTATGGCCTAACAGGGTTGTTACCCAAAGTGGACATACTTTGAGAAGTGTGTTTTTACACTCTACACACTCAGAGTGTAATATTTAAGGAGGACATTGGATGTTGACATTTTAATCAAGAAAAAATTCAGATAATTATGACAGAAAGTTAAGACAGGTAAGCTGTGAAAGATAAAATTTTGAGAAGAAACTCATCTGACATTCCCTTCTCATAAGGATAATGATATCTTAAAAGAAAGTCTCAAGTTTAAGCAATAATAGTTAAGCAACAATATTTTAGTGATTAATCAACAATACTCACAAGTCTGATTAGTAAGCTGGCATTAAACAGTTGAATTTCAGTGTGATGTAAACAACTTGATTACTTTTATTGTTAAGGTTTGCTGTAAAAAAGTTTGGCTGAACCTTTAACAACTTTTACATTTAATTTAAAGGCTTGAATTCACCATGTAAAAATACCTGGAACTTAGGCACTAGGTGAATCAGATTTAAATTAAGCACCTGGTACCAGTTTGACTCCAGAGCTAGCACTCTCACCACTAAGACCAAGCCCTGCCGTATAGCCTGAACCATGAGGGACCCAAAATTAAAGGCTATTTGGCAAATTATTTTCTCAGACCCAATAATATTTTCCATATAGTGAAGTTGTGTGATTGACCTTCATAGTTATCAGGTAAAAAGGGCTTGCTGTGATATAAAATTATGATTATTGACTAAAAACAAAAGGTTCTCAAGCAAGGAGCAATAACTTCTTGGTGTCCTCATTCCTAATGTTGTAAATAAAGCCATATGAGTATCTGGTAATCCACCCTCAAGGAAAATAAGAAGTATAACTGAAGACTGGCCCGCTTCTACATGCTTAATTATGCAAACTGACAAACTTTCAGGCTTGCCTTTTTTTTTTTTTTTTTAACTGGGAAGTTATTACGAAAATGTAAGCACAGGACTAATATTCAGAAGAAAAGGTAAGAAAAAAGCAGAAAACAGATGCGCTGTATCTGCAGCACTTGTCACAAGGGCAGAGCTTCACTTGCCTTGTTCTTGCCTACAGCCCCTTGGAGCTTGTGTTTTTTGCAGCTTAGGAGGGGAGTGAGCATCAGAGAACATCAAAGAAGAGAGACAACGTTGGAATCAGCAGTGGAACACTAGAATATCTACCAAATTAGCCCTTTCTTCACCTCAAATAATTGGATGTCTTATTCCTGCAGACTTATTTATGAGTCTTTGGAGTGTCTCCTTTTAAAAAAAATCATTGCCTTTTAATTAACCTTTTGGGCAGCTCTCCAAGCTTTCTTCAGAAGATCAGACCTTTGCACGCGCACACACACACACACACACAATAGTATCTGAACTTGCCCTGTGTAGGAAAACAATTACAAGACATATTAGACCTCATATGCCTTTAGGCCCTATCTCACATGATAGAGCAGGTCTGGGAAAACAGCTGAAGAATGGTCTTGACTGTTTCCATAATACATTAAAGGGATTTTGTTCAGCTTTTTCTGAGTCATTGGTTGGTATCAGTGAGAGGACAGGAACACTCAGCTGATCACTGGTTGGTTCTTGTTCATGGTGTCCCAAAACTTCTGCAGTCACAGGTCCAGTGCTTCTAGATGCCCTGTTGCAAACTGGCACAGGATTGTCCCCTGCAGTACATTATCAAGGGCTTTCTCCATTCCAATTTTAAGTGATAAGACACTTAACTACTTTCCATTACTATTTACAAGTTCAATTACCTTCATATGAAGGTTTTTGGTTTTTTTTCTAACTGGCAGGATAAAGCTTTATTTCCCTTTTCTGAATTTTCTGAGACACCCGATCTCCCTTGTTATTAACTGAAAATCATGCAAACAAACCACATGCATTTATCCAGGCTGTCATCCAGCCCAATTCTCCCAAGTTTCCTGTTTCTCAGCCCTTTGCTTTAAACCTTAGACCACACTGCCTAGTCCAAAATCTATTTAAAAAATCACTTATGTATAAATAAGGTTTAGAGTAATCGTAGGATTTTGAAAATCCCAGGTAGGAAAATCAACAGCCAACATTCTGTCTTGGTCTTTTGTAAATCCAGGAGCCATTTGCAAATATAATCCAGGTTTTGCTCATCCAAATTTTGCTTGGGATACATACAAGCAGGCGCTTTGTGCTAGCCTATCCTCTGTTTAAAGTAAGAAAAAACAAGATGTGTTAAAGTTGCCACTGTAGGTTTTTGGAGGAAACTGGTAATTCAGACAGAATAATGTACAGTAAATACTCGCTGAATATCTTGTTATGCTCTGGAAGTTACTTGTAGGGTGTCGGTTGATATTGGTAACATTTACAATAAGAATTCATTTTTTCTGCCTTATTTCCATAAAAGATGAGGATCTTTCCTTCCCACCACCACTTTAATATTATTCAGGGAAGCAAGAAAAACAATCTGCCCCTTTGGATTACTTTGTTATTTAAAAATAAATCTTTATTTCTTGCAACACTAGGTACTTTCTGTTTCAGTACTAATTCTTCCAGGTCTGCCATTATTCCTGGACAATTCATTATGCATTTATGTCATTAGGGATCTCTACCTTCCATGCAACAGGCACGTGTAGGCCTTGTTGTTTAAGCAGCATTCAGATCTGTGGGCATTTTTCTTGGAGTTGTTTTTTTTTTCCGAAAAACTGGGCAGCTGCAGGAGGTCATATGATCAGTGGCCCAACAGTTAGAGCAGTGCTCTCTGAATTGGTATTGCACTAGAGATCCTCTAACACAAGTCTGGAGGCTGCTGCCAGGCAGGCTTCAATGACCCTGGGCACGACTGAATTTCTGTTAAGCTTGCACAAGACTAGCGGTATTTCCCCACTCTTTCAAAATATTAGTTTGCGCAAGTCCCTCTTCCTTCCTTGCATTTGACCAGCTCTCGCCAGGCAGGGGATTCAGTCCTGCTTATTACAAGTTCAGTCCTGGCGCTCTGGGCTTTCACATGAAGCTCAGGCACGGGACAGCTCTTGCTGCATTTCTGTAGCAGGTGGTTAGAGGACAACTGCTGATAAGCTGGTTCTCAGTGCTGGTTTGATAAAGCTGTGCTGAGTGCTGCCCAGGTGTCACGCTCGCTGCTGAGCTGTATGTGGAGGAAAGGTCAGAGCAAGTGGAATGGGTGTAACCCTGACCCAAACCTGGGTAAATAGTGCATCAAAAAGCGTTGCCAACCTAGAGAAGACCTACCAAGTATGTAGTCCATGGCATAAAAACAAACAGTACTACCAGGGCCTGTGATGACATATACTGACCGACGTACTGCTGTTTGTCTTGTGGGCCCTCTATTTGTAAGGACTACAGATTTTGTTATTTTTAACTGACTCTTGTGAAACTGCCTCACAATGCTTCTTTTTTCTTTTTTTTTTTTTTAATTCTAGGCACAACATATTCAAGCATTACACTCCTTTACTCCTTACCGTCAAACACACGTGCACATCCATACATCAAAAGACGTCTCATGCCCTTCATATGTTAAGGGGCTGATTTTCTAAAGACTTCTGCTCCCATACAGGTAACTTCATAAATGACCAGATTCCCAGAAGAGCCTGACCCATCAGTTTTGTGAACTGGAAGTAAATGGGACTGAGACTCTGCCATTAGAGTTTTGGGGGCTTTCAGAGTATGCAAAATCTGAGAGCTTTGCTTATTGCTCCATCAAACAGACACTAAGCCACAATAAAAAATATTTGGAAATCATATCAGAAGAACCTGGGTTTCAGGTGACGGGCATTAAAGAAAACTCCTTAGACTTATTCTTGTCTTCCTTAATACAGGCTAATGTTACTTGCTTGTCTTTGAATGGCAGCAGGCTCTGGACCTGTCACTTTTCTGGCTTATGCACTGCCAGGCCTATCTTGAGTTTCTCCTAATCTGCAGCCCAGAACATGTGGAAATCTTGTCAGACATGTTAAATCTTTGCCTTCCCATGGAGTTGTTACTCAGTGAATGCCCCTCACTTTAAGCTCTCCCCATGACAACTGAATGCCTTGTTGAGGACGAAAAAGTTTTGGTTTTGGGTTTGTTTTTTTTACTGAAGAGATAAGGTGAAGCTTACACCTAGCCAACAAAAAGTACTTGCTTGTATTAACCAGGACCTGATCTGACTGTCTTCTGCTGGGTTTGGTAAGTAAAAAGACATGTGTATGCATTACTTTGAACAAATGAGACATCCCCAGGTACTAGTGCTATAGGATTATTTTTGTTAGACTGGGCAGAGGGGCAGAGCTGTGCACTTCACCGTGAAAGGACATGTGCTTCTTGTTGCTAGCCAGCTTTGTGTTTAAGCAGGAAAAAGGCCTGATCATTGAATATTGCTGGTGTCTGGGCCAATTATAATTTTTCAAGACAGAAGAAAAGTTTTAAAAGAATATAGATTTGCCCAGCAAAATATCAACAACAGCATTAGCAAAGTTTGAAAATGGAAGACACTAAGACGTCTTTGTAAATCAAAACCCTAAAACTCTACAAATCTACCCTAGTCTGTTTGGCACTCTGGGAGAACAAAAATAACATGCTCAGTTCAGCCAGCACTCAGTTTTTCTGTTGTTTAATAATAGCCTTATTTGAGAGGAAACACTCCTGCCTTCCTTAATTTACCAAATTATTGCTAATTGTTAAATTAAACCTGAGGCAGGTGTAAATTTACACTGCTCCTGACACAGCAGGCACAGAAGGACTCTGATTCCTATGCTAGTGCTTCCAGCACGGTACAGCTGAGGGTTTGGCTGTAGAGCTGCCTCCGCAGAGGCACACAAGAGGTTTTATTTTTTAATATCTTCTTTCATAAAGGTTCTGGACACAGTGCAAGGCATGTGCTCTTAGCAAAGGCTTGGGCTATCCTTTAAGGGGAAGGGGGCAGTAGTAAATGTCTTCTATGGTTTCTTCCAAAATCTGAAAGAGCATATTGCTTATACCAGATCAATTCCAGACATGCCAATGTGCTGGCTGGGACCAAGAAATTTAAAGAGGGTAGGAGCTTTTACCTTTCTTCATATGCATGTCCGCTAACATATTTCTACTGCATTCTGAAGTAGAAGCACTTTTTTAGCCTCTGGCTCAAGTATGTTGGTACTTTCAGTGTTGATGATCCCTTCTGCACTGTAAAGGGAGCTAAAGTAACAATCTTTAAAAGAATATTTGGCATTCAAGCATAAAGCGGCTCAAATACCCCACAACAAAGATGATAGTCACTTATCATCCCTATGCTCCAGACTGACTGCCCTCAAAATTCTTCAGCTCAAAGCTGTGATGGTCAGGGCCTGGGGTGTATCACAGACTTCCTGGCTTTGTCCTCAGGGTTGTTGCAACAGTTGTGTTGTGCTGTGCAGGGACAATGAGATGGTGGGAAAAGGCTCTCAGATCTGGGGTATGACTTTCTTGCAACTGGTACTTAAGTCTGGAAATCATGTCATGTGAGGAGACTCAGTAATGTGGCTACAGTTAAATGACTGCTTTACCTCTTACATAATAAGTTGTAAGTGGGGTACTCTGAGACATAGTCTGGTTGTTGGCTTTAGAGAGTTCCTGAAAGGCCTTAAAAAATCTGGGTGACTCTTGCTTTGCATTAGTTAATATTCCCAATATGTGCACAGGAAAACCTGAGCGCAGAACCAATCACTGGGGACTTTGTCAAGGCTAAACAGTGAATTAGTTGTAGTGATTAATTACATCTCACCTCTTAATTCCTGAGCAATTAGAGAATCATACTGCCTTACAAAATAATTCCCATGCCTTCCCTTTATTCCTCCACACTATTTTCCCACAGACGTCCTTGAAAGCTCAAGGGTGGACATGCTGTTTTCCAGCCTGGAGTCAAGACCTGCAAAGAGCCAGCTGTGTATTTGATTTCTGTAGTTGCTCTCAGACAGTTAGTGGTTGTTTAGCCTGGAGAGCCGAATAGGGGCAAAGTAATCGGTCTCCATGCATGGTTTCCAACTAATTGTAGTACAGAAGAAGCCTGGAGCACTGGATGTCTCTTTCCAATGCTGTGATACTCAAAGAAGTAGGATATGTTTGAGACATGCCAGCTTCTTAACCCCAAGAGTCTACGTGATAAATATGCTATAGCAGGTTAGAACATGCAAAGAAATCTCCCGCCTTCCCCTTATGGCATAGTGTTTTCACACTTGCAGAGCAGCAAATTTTTATAGTATCACACATCTGTAATAGAGAAGGGATTTTTATTTTCTCCGTGTCCAAAAGCAGTAAAAGAAGTCAGAGGGTAAAAGCATTTTCAGATTTGTGTGTTCAGATTGAGGCTTCTGCCTTTTCTTTAGCTGGTTAAACTCCATGATCTGCTTTTTGGAGATTCTCAGCATCAGTTTATTAATGTATGTTTTCATGAGGAAAAAAGGCAGGAAATGCACAGCTGAGATTGTTCATTACAGTTGTTCCACCTAATTTGGGAAGTCCTAGGCTTTGGGTTTTACAACCTCTCAAATCCAGATCTGTGAGAGTAATGTAAGGGCCAAGAGGACCCACCTTTAAGAGATGTGTTAGTTTTGTCATGTTGGGTTTGATTTATGAGAGAAGATTCTAAATCTGGTTTAGTTTAGGGATGCTGAAATAGAAAGATATAACAGCCTGAAAAACTGTGATATAAATACCAAGGAGAGAGGGGGCAGGGGAAAGGAAATATTTAGGATGGTAGGCAGGATAAATATAAGCAAAGGAAAATTGAGATGGAACATCGTAAGAAAAATCCTGGAATTAAAACGTGTTCAGTTGAGTTGCAAGTATAGTTGCACAATCCTAGCTCTTTAGGATACTCAGCATTAGATTAGAAATACACCAGAAATGTAACTATGTATCTATAGGTTCTATCTGTAGAATCTATCTAAAGAATCCGACTACATTTTCTGTGTTTGTCCCCTCTTTCTCCATTGCCTTTTAAAGCACTTCTCACTGCAACAGCAGAAAGGAGGCTGGGGGGAAACCTGCTGAGGCAAAGAAGTGGTCTGCATGGCCTAGGTACCTGTTCTGAACACAAGCTCAGGAGGCCAGTCCTCCTTCTTTAGCAAATCACTGTGAGCACGTTCCCATGTAAATAGGTAGGATTTCCTGTGAACAAATCCTTATAAAACCTTTATTTCCCCCCCTCTGCTAAAACAATGTTTCCACGTAACCTTACAGCTATCTGAACCTAAACTAGATTTTCAGATCCCCAACTTAGCTGAACCTGAATGAAAGTGAGATCACTTCTTCTCCCTCTGCCATGTAGGAAGCACTCCTAGCTCATTATATTACAAAGCTAAACATCCTACATGGTTTTCCTATGTGTCTACTAAACCAGATGTATCTCTTATAGCAGTGAGGGTTTGACTTTTCTGCGTTGTATCTAGGGGGGGCAATAGAACTAAAGTTCTCTCCAATACCAGTGTGCTGTCTAACTTTTTTTTTTTTATTTCAGTTGTCTTCAAACAGTGCCTTTAAACACAAGGCAGAAGGTAAATTTGGGTCCTTTCCAGCTTTGGATTGCCAGCAGATTTGATAGACTTGAGTAATTTTTTTTTTTAAGTTATTAAAGCTGGCAGGCAGGATTCAGCCATTACCAGGATTTCGTATAATACTTCTATTCCCTTACACACTGCCAGTTGCTAATAGCACATGGAGCAAATCCTAGGTGGCCCAGCTTCTGGAAGCTGCAGGCTGAATTAGTTGAAAAGGACTTGAGATGCATTGCCCAAATGTGAGGCTTTTTTTAGATGGTAAGTCATCCTGCTGCTTAAAACTAGAAATGGATCCAGACAAACATCCCTGAACTTGAGAAGAAATATGGATACAAGCTTCGAAACTAATATTTTTCTCTACTGGAAAAGAACCCCCTAATTTTCTATTTATCCCATTCCTCCTTTCCCTAACAAAGCAGTATTTTTCTGATCATGTGAATTTTATTTACTGACTACCAAGTAATTACATGGTGAGTAATTGGATGGCTTCGCAGGACTGGAAATGGAATACCGACTGCTTAACCTGTAGGTGAGTATTTCGGCTCTGTGCTACCCCAACCGTGAGTGCAGATGGGTCTCAAATGTCTGCTGAATGCCATGTGGTGGGATTCAGCCCAGTGGAGTCAGGTGTCTGCATCGCAAGTAACCACTATCTCTATCGGCAGCCTTGGGAAAAGAGCAAGGAAAAAATGGGTCTTATGAAGCATGTCCCTCTAACTTTTATCATTGTCTGGATCGACTGTATCTATTGCTATCTGGAGAACATAGAAGTACTTGTAGCAATCCAAATCTCAATTTGTTCATGCTGAGTACCTGCCGAGCTCTGTTATCTTTCACCGACATTAGATGAAAATTAAATATTTGATTTAGCTGCAGGATTTTAAGTAACTGCCTAAATCTCTGCTGGAAAAGTAAATATGATTTTAAAAGAAAACCTTGTAGTACAGAAACTGCCAAGAGGAATCAGTACACGGCACTACTTTAGTTGAGAGAGGGGAGCAGTTCCTGCCATTTCACAGCAGTGGTTCTTTTCTTTCTGACCCAGCAGCAGTTGATTAGTTACCCTGAGCTGTTGTAATCTGCACTAGGTCCCACTAATATGCCTGGTTTTTTGCTTAAGAAGGAATGGTGAAAAAATGCAGCCCAGCTGTTACAATATAGAAACTTACAACATGAGCAAAGCTTGTGAAAAGAAGCCCAGCACAGAGAGAGCTTTTATTCATATGGATAAAGGTTTTTCTCGTTCCTTTTTTTTTTTTTTTTGAAGTCCCATGGAACTTTTTCCTCCTATAGCTTTTGTAAATCTTCTTCCCCTTGTTGCTGGGAGATTTAAAACAAACAGTCAAACAACCAAGAATATTTAATGAACTCTGAATTGCCTTGCTATTAACTGAGAGAATTTCTAGGTTTCCCACTTCCCCAATTGGCCTAAAATCACAAAAATAACCTCATCTTGTTATAATCCTATTTCACAACTCGTTTTTCACTGCTTAATTCCACCCTAGACTGGATTTTCTTTCTTCTTAGCTCTCATTTTTCCCCTACCACACATGTATCCACTCTTCCTCTCTCTCACAAAAAGCTTGCTCACACACCCCCACACATCCATGCTCACATACATCAGGAGTGGTTTACAGCTCAATTTGAAAGATGTTTCTTAACAACAACAACAAAAAGTTTTCATTGTTTCTGATGTGGAGCACAACTAACAAAACAAAGGAAACCAGAGTGGGCAGTAAAACCCTTGTGGTCTGCAAGCTCAGTTGTGGGAAATGTGGTGTTAATTTTTCTTATTTTAAAATCCACTAATGCCTCTCACAGAACTTGAAAGAACATTTTGTTTACTTAAAAAATAAAAAAAATAATCTGATGACTTCATTATATGGGATTTATTTGGGTTCTTTCTTTTTCTTAAGTAGGAAAGTTTGTAGGAAAACAGGATATTTGTCTCTGAAGAGGTTGTCTGCTACTTATTTCCCACATAAACTTCCTGCTGTTGCTACTTCAGAAACTACTGTCTAATCCGCTTGCGTCCCAGACCTTTAACTCTATCACTGTGCACCTGGTCTCCAAAACATGGGTTTTCAAAATGAGTTTGCCCTCCCGTATCACCCCTGCCCCTAATTTCTTTAGCATCCACTGACCGGGGCACGTATCAAGTTTGCCCTCACTCATCTTTCCCTTTAATAACCATTTTGTTCACCTCTGTCCCTCAAATTTCCCTGTTACCTCTCATGCCATTCTTCATAGTACCTAAACTTGAACCGTCACCATCTTCTGTTGTAGCCTGTGGGAAGGAGCTCCTTCCTTTTGTGGATGCTTCAGCACTGCCTCACGGCACACAGAAAACACCCACAGGCTTGCAAATCTCCCTGGAAATTTGATTTCCTGTTTTTCTTTGACTTCATATTCACTCCTTTCATCCTCACATTAGCACACTTCTTATGACCTTCCTTTCTTTAGTTTAACTATTCTCTATGGAGTGTGGTAATACCATGCCAAAATCTTTTTTTTTTTTTTTAGTGTGATGAAATGCCATTTTCTTCAATCAGGGCAGATTACACAGTCAGCTGTGTATTAAAAGGTCAATGTACAAAAACCTTATAAAAGTATCGATCGGGCTGGAAGCAGTGATATTTTTGTAATGTCCTAGTGACACAATGATTAAACTGATTAAGCCATAAACGATGAGGACATCCACTTCAGTCAGTTCAGCTCCTGGAATAGCCCTCCAGCCCCCAGTCTCCCAGTGTTCTGGATAAATGTGCTTGGAGTTCGTCGTAAAACTCCAGGTCAACGGACGGCCGAGTACTCAAACAAAGCAAAATGTTCTGACCATGTGCAAAGCCAGCCCTCCCGCCTGTGCTGCCACAGGTGAACTCATGGCAGGGAAATGTGAGCAACTGGCAGACCTTCAGCAGATGCCAACTTAATTGGTCTGTGATGAAGGTGAGCTGTTCCTTCTCACCGGTGACATGCTTTCCTCTCCTGTCTGGCAATCTGACTAGCTGCTCTGCACTACTTATTATTATCCAGATAGTCTCAGGTCTGATATAATGTGCTTTGGGAAAAGTTTCCAGCTAATTCTTGCTAGAAAATAATCACAGTGCAACAGCTTCAAAGAGAAAGCCTGAATGTGTCCAGCACTAACTACTGGGGCCACCCTAATGGCTGTAACAAATGAAGCTAAACCTTGAGACCATTTGGAGAGTGGAACGAGTGGGGGGGGTGGGGGTGGTGGCGGCTTGCTTATTAAGCACGTCACACCAGGAGCACCGCACACCAGCTTTCTACAACCTGGGTGGCGTGCCAGGAGTCAGGGCCAAAACTTCGTCCTAACTGTTTAAGGCCCTGATTACCTGGGAGATGCTCCTTGTTTGCAGTGTCGCATGCCCAGAGCTGGTGATGAGGGAGCTGGGGTGGGAATGTGTCAGGACGACGTTTGTGGCAGCACACTCTGTATCGCAGCCTGTGTTGGCTAACTTGCTAAGCAACCTCTGAATGCGGGCTTTCTCAAGTGTTTGGGAGGAGGTGAGCCGATCTCCTTTTGAGCAGGGCTAGAACAGAGCAGCTCTGATCCTGAATCATTATTCTGCTGCTGATTAATTAGCAATGGGAACAGTTTATTCATTAACAGAACTTGTCTCTCTTCTCCGCTTTAATTTGGGAAAAGCAATTAAGTACTGAGGTTGAGGAACCAGAGTGTAAATACACAAACATCTAGCTCCAAAGCCCTGTGGCTTTCTTTATATAAGGAGGACATTAACACACCTGTAATATAAACTTCTTGCAACTCCTGCTAGAGCTTGTAGGGATGGTGCTATAGAGAGCGAGCAGTGTGGGTGCAGTGTTGGCACCCACACCCTACAGATGCTGGGCACTGGGCCAAGATCAGTGTGCAGATGCGACCGGTGCATCAGGCCCTGCACGGATTTAGCAGTTGCTATGCATCTTTGCAACTAGCATGGTGCAAAACAACCTTGTGTGGAAGGGATTTCCTGCTCATCTTTTACCTTTATAAAAGCCCTCTTTGGAAGTGCAGCTACTCATACTTGCTGCAGTAGCAGAGAGGATTTGTTGCTATGTATGTAAGGATCACTAAATCCATCACTGACATATGTGTGCCTTCTGGATGGAAGGCAGCAGCCTTTATTACCGTTTCCTGTGTGCTTTACGGCATTGTGGTCCCTTGCCCCTCTCCAATTCCTAGCACTCAGTATGGATGAGAAGAACACTGCCAGGTGAATGAGCAACTGGTGGTATCCTGCCCAGGCAGTTTAAAGTTGCATGTGATTGAAGTCTGTAATGATTTCCACCCTTCTGGGGATCAGCTGGCCAGCTATAGGCAACAAGTGATTCTAGGTTTGAGAGATCTTGGCAGCTGGAGGGATAAACTGTTGAATGGTCATTAACTGATGCAGGCAGACAGTTGATTCTTAGAAGCTCCAAAGCAAAAGGGAAAGAAACTCAGAGGGGAGCAAGATGTGTGTTTTTCTTTGAATTTATTCTTCATCTGCTGTTTCTTATCATGGCTCACTGATTCTGCAGTTAATTTTGTAGTAGAGATTTTGTAGTTTTGCAAACTCGGGTCTCATTTTTCCAGGAGTGAGTTCAATCATTTAGACTTTGTCTCGGACTCTCATGTGACAGATTAGGCACCTGGATTGTAATTATGACCAGACATTTTCTTTTCTTAAGGACTTTTCTTGGCTCTTTCTCACTGATAGCAGGAAGAGTTTAGTAACAGCCAAGGGGGTTAATGACTTAGCTACTAATTGACTTTCTTCTTCAGTCCTTGGTGAGATGAGCTTGTGCAGTCTTATTTCACTGTTACGTATTAATAGTCAGAGTGTGGTAGCACCTAGAAGAGAAGATGAGAAAACAAGCTAGGCCTCCGTCTGTCAAGTGCCCTCCTTCCTTGCTGGGCAAACTGTGTGTGACAAAAGGAAAGAAGTAAGGCAGAAAGCAATGGAGGTAAAAAGGGAGCCAGCACCAAAGATGGGGGCAGATATTGAATATCCAGGTCTTCCAGGCTCATCCATGAGCCTGCTCTTTCTCTTCAGCTCTTTTAGATAGGATCTTGCTGGCAGTCAAATTAGAAATGGAGGCCGAAGCCTGAGCATGCAGTGGGACAAAATGGCAGCTTGAAACCTCAAGACATTTCTCCTCTCTCCTGCAGAGATGAATTGTCACAGGACTGCTGGCAGGAGGATGGATATGGATTGGCCTCAGAGAGCCTAGCAGATAATGAAGGATCTGAATCTCAGTGATACTTCTGTCACCGCCACAGCTCAGAGAAAGATGGAGCATTTAATTACAGAGGGTTTCAATTACATGAGTTGCTGGTGCAATGTGTAGTCAAAAGCCTGTATGGAATAGGTCCTCCAGGTGGCTGAGCATACTTTCAAGACAAGATATTAAGGATAGATGAGACATGAATCAAAACTGTCTTTGGTGAAGATGCACTACAGGGCATCTTGCTAAGAGGAAGCTGAAGTTTGTAAATGGGCAAAGGGAGCACTGACACTGCTCTCTCTGAGACCCCCACCACAAATTAGTTTGACTTGTGACAGCCACAAGCTGAAGTAATAAAAATAAAGTTAAACCCAACCCTGCAGCCTGTGAACGCCTCTCTTCTGCCAGACAAAATGCTTTCAGGTGTCTCTGCTGAGGCAGTTGATTACTGCAGAGCCTTTTTTTTTTTTAAGAAAAAAAAAGAGGAAAGCTGGTGACATACCCTTTGCATAGGTGAATAAGATGTTCCTCTTCACTTGGATTTTATGACTCCTCTTCCCATCCTCTCTGGTGTTTGTGCAGCAGACAGCAGCAGAGCTGCCTGCTCACTCCTGCCCTGGAAACCCACTGCGTGGAATAAGCAGAGGGAATGAGCAAAGGGAAATTTGAGGTGTAACTGGGCAGTTGGACTTGAGGAAAATAAAGAATAAATGTTTGTCATAGAGCCTGCATGTTAACGACCAGCCAGAGTTCAGAAACTATCAAGCTCAACAGTCTGATCGAGCATGACAAACTCCTCTTTAAACAGGGAATCTGAGGCCTTACTTTCTCAGGACCAGATCCAGACCAGGATTTAGCCATCGTGACATTCAGTAGAGCAGTTCCTCCCCCCCCAATTCAAAAGCGTGGTTACAGCACAGGAATGCACAGGGCTGACTTCGGATCGTTACGTAATGAATTTAGGTGTCTAAGAATAGCAGTCACACCAAATGGAGGGGATGAGAGAAAGTCTAATCCAGCCAACTGGCAATGCTGATGAGACTGGGGAATCTTACGTTCTCTGTATTGCCTAGATTTAGAGAGTGATCTCAGAGGTGGCGTTTCTGAAATGGAGATTCAGCTTCTGAAACTGCTGCTGGCAGATAAGTGCCTGGCTTGTGTTTTTTGGGTAAACACTATTTTCTCATAAAACTTGTTTGAAGGAGGAGCAACCACCTTTGTTTCATGGCTAGATTACTCATTCGGGAAGTGTTAAAGATGAGTATAGACCTTCTGCCTGCAATGATGCCATAAATAACCCTCGTATGGGAAAACTTTCAGCAAGGCTGGGTCAATGTGCACAATGTGCACAGATTCACTGGAAAGCAAGCAGGAATACAGTATGATTGAATAGTACAGTGATTGTACCTTGAAACACTAGATTGTTCATAGTTTTCAATGATTTACTTGTTCCACTCATTTTGAAGGCAGGGGCTATACATTCGTACAACTTCATGCAAAAATATGGATGGGAGGCTATCAGATGCTGGAATACCAATAGCTAACAAGTTCAGGATTACTTCCTCAATGACAGGTTCCCACTCGGAGTGTTAGAGTGAAGGATAAGAGTGCTGGCTTATCAACAATAGGACCCTACTGATGGCTCTAGTGGCCTAAAATAAGACAGATTAAGGAACAGATAACATAAGACATAAAATGGCATAGTTCTTCTGAGCAGGCAATATGGCAAAGGAGAATTCAACAGGAGAGCAGTAGACTGGCATATAGCTGGTTTGCAACAGTCAAATAGACTGAAAACCATCACACCCTCAAGAGGTGTCATTTTGTTCTAAGTGTGTTGCAGGCCTTTTTCTGTGCCCAGAAGCAGGGTCTGCAAAGGCATATTAGATTTCTTTTCCACGCCCTCCCCTTTTCTCACTTTCATCTGAGGGGTGATACAGACACTTGATCGTTATGATTTCCAATGACTCATGCTCAGCAACACAAAGTTAAATTGATTACCAAACCATCCTCCAGGAAATACTGGTGGGTATCCTCAGGAATTTAGGTTAGGTTCAGGTAAACATCTCTCACACTGGTTCTTCTGATGACTGGAGCAATTTGGTCCTTCCTGCTTTCTGTTTCTAACAACAAAGGTCCTGTTCTCAGTTAAAAAAAAAAAGTATATACTTGGTAATAATAATAAAAAAGAAAACAACAAAAAAACAACAAAACCCTCCACCAGAAAATATAATGATATACCAGAAGAACCATTTATGCATTAAAAGCTCTTCTCAATTTTCCAGAAGGCATCCGAAGCTCATTAAAAGAGGCTTTATTCTACTGTGGTTGTGGTTTTCATTTTCTCTCTTCTTAAAACAGCTTCTGTCACAGACAAATCACTTTCTCTGGCATTTTCAAGCACATATTTCCTAGCAGTCATGCTAATACCATCACAGGAGGGAAGCATTTAACTATTGCTGTTTCACCTCTGCCTCAGCAGTGAGCAATTCTGTCTTGCAATTGACATTGATTACAACTTCTGCTGTAGGGAACTGTAGCCACAACACAGCCCTTCACTTAAATACTAAAACCAATGAACTTATCCAATGACTAATTTCTGCTCTGTGCAAACCTATTCTTCTGCTTGGTTGAATTGGTGGAATACAAGAGAGATCTCCAAGTCAAGTACTAATGATGTACCCAAGATGCAGCACACAAACTTGAGATTTTGTTGCAGGCTATGTTAAGGATCAGACAGGAATAAGGGGCAGAACTATTTCTCCTTGATGGTGTGTTTGGACCAAGTTGGTTCATATTATCTGCAATCTGCTTCCAGTGTCTGGGTGCCAATCTGTGGTGGCCTTATCCGCAATGTTTGCTATGTAACAGTCTTATCCAAAATGTTTTCAAGTCAATGCAAAACTTCTCATTGCTTCTAACAGGTTTTGTGTAAGGGTCTGATTTGAACACGCATGGGAAGCCTCAATTATAGCCTTCATCTCCCTGCTTTGAAAATGCGGCCTTGGCCACCCAGCATGAAGAAGGAGTCCTCAGTGCCAACAGTTGGATTTTTTTATTGTTGTATCCCTTACAGGCAGTGTCACTCAGTGAAGTCTGATTTAGCAAGGTACTTACTTAAAACACATTCTTGATTTTAAGTCAGCTTATGGGTCTGTGTAAATCAAGGGGACTACTTACTTGGGTGCTTAAAATCAGGCAGGTTCTCACCCAAGTCCTAAAAAATGCAGAGTCAGAATAGCGATACCCATATCTAGCAATCCTCCTTGTTACTACCACTACTAACTAATACTGTATTATTGGGGAATGAAGATGGGACACCTCTCTGAGGCATTCTGTTGAAGGAGCTGAAACTCCAAAGCACACACTCACTTGGCAGAGGAATGGAAGAAAGAGATGGCCTTGAAGTAGGGAATAGCTGACAGGATTGATGTGGAGATAGTGACTGGCAGAAATAAGCCCATCGATGGAGAGGAAGTAGTTAAAGAGGACCAGGAGTCCCAAGACTCAATACTAGAACACAAATCTCTGCCTGAGTTATTGCTATGGATGCAGAAAGTTGATAGGAGACTGGAGCTGAATTCCCTCCTGCTGCTATAGCATGTTGGACTGTTGTCTGTGGTGGTATCACACTTAGTGCTTGCTTCATGGGCCTCCTGAGCTGAGAAGGTGTAGCAGTATTGTCAATAGAGTCTACCTGGTTTACATGGACTTTGTGTACTTTCTAGGCACACCAGAGTGAGGTTTTGTAGGACACCGAAGCTGGCCCACTATCTCATCGCTTTTTACAAGAGGTGAGCTTGGTATTTTATTAGCTTTATTATTAGCTCATTTAGCAAGTTGAGTCAGCTCACAAGTTAGACAAGCATCGGGATGGGTGCAAAGGAAAGGGCAGCAGCTGTCCACAGCTGTGGCAGGGGGAGGAACTCTTGCTGCATCAGCAATTAGACAAGCACAGCCACTTCTGGCAAGGCCACCATTTGTCATACCTCTTGCCCCAGTAGCACCACCTGTACTTTCAGAGCTCAGTGATCTACTCTGGTTCATGTCATCCATCCCTATGTAGGGTAGTGCAGCAGAAGGACTGAGACACTGAGAATTATTGTGCAGATGAAGGAAGGTGTTTAGTGCAGCACTTGTGATGGATCCTGAGTAGATGTTGAGAAACAAGGAACTCCTCATTTACTCTGTCTTCTTATAGAGCCCATGTCAAGTCACTTTGCCTTCATGAGACCCTGTTTTCGTCTCTTCACAGGAAAACAATAGCTTTCTGCCTTCTAAAAGCATTGCAAGGCTAAATTATTCATTTTCCAGAAAAAGTAGTTGGTTTCAGCTTCAGACCTATCAGACATTCTCATGGTTGTTGTGCATACACTTATTTAAAAAAAAAGTATGGGAGATGAGAAGACTGAAGGGTAGTGCTCCAAAACAAATTTTAGTGGTTATTACTGTAGCAAATAGTTGGATTTGGTAAACATATGAACAAGACTTTTTTCTTCTCAGCACTTTTTTTTCCCCCCACAGAAGAATGTGAGCCACTCTTTATTAGGTGTAAATTGTGTATTACTGCATCAAGAGAATGATGTCGATTTACATGGGATCATGGCTTGGCTCACTCAAGCTCTGCTCCACTTTGCTGGACTACTTTGCAACTGTAAAGTGGCATCCTACTGATTTCTTCTGCAACCCTATTCCTCACATCTCCCAGGCCATGGTGTTTGTGTTTCCTGATTTTAAAGCACAATGTCTTAATTATGGTCAGAGAAAAGACATAAGGAAAGGGAATGTCCTGATTTGTCTTTTAACTGCAGTTCTTACTGGTATTTATTTCAAAGTGTAATTACAGGAACGGAAATGACTATGCAAAAATGGCCTTTTCCTACTAACAATCTCTACTGCTTGTGTACATTTGAGTCAAATCTGCAAACCTTTGTTGACACAAGTTTTATTGCAAGTCATATTTATTTTCCAGTCTCTATTACAAAATATCCTTGCAGCAAGGGCTGTCTTCAGGGAGAGGAGAAGGGTAAAGAACCACAGGGACCAGCAGTGCAAAAGTCACTTTTGTCGGTTGCTTCTCTTGTCACAGGCAGCCTTTGCTGCCGAAACTGTTAGCTTCTCCTGCCCCCTCGTGCAAGCATGTGAGCACTGCCAGCAATTTTCTCTTGCAAAAATCTGTCCAGAGAAACAGCAAAATAGAATAAACAAGCAAAAGAGCCTCGAGATACAGCAGTTATGTTCAACAGTGTTTTGTAAAGGAATCTCTTTGATAGCCATGGGAAGACAGCTATCTGGTCCTGCACTGGAGAATCTCCCAAGCCATTAGAAAAGAGAACTTGCTTCTTGGAAACTTGTTTCTCCAGACTGTAGAACACAGAAGCTTCTGAAGATGGTAGATCTGGTGAAAATCTCAGTTTATGTGTCACATTCAGATTTGAAGATAACTGTGTCCAAAAGTTTAATCTGAGGAATGGTGTCTTCAGGAATCAAGTGTGGAAAGATCAGCTGAGCCTTTCTGCTTTAGTGCTTCTCTCCGCAGGACAGATCTCTCACCCCTGTTCAGCCTCTGTTTGCTGGCATGTTGCTGGGTCCTGCTGCCACCTGGTGCTCCTTATCCGACCATCTTGTATCCAGATGTCTCAGGCTAGACATCTGTTCTCCTGGCCTATGTCTCTCACTACGCTGAGCTTTTCAATATTTTTTTGAGTGCCCTTAATTGAAAAAAAGTCAGGACAAATATCAAACAGTTCCTCAGAAACAGCATAGTGGCCAAAGGGTAAGAGACACTGCAGGACCTAGGTTTTGCACTCATATTTCAATGCACAGTTTATGTATCTGCACCAATACTGGACCATGTTTAGAAGACTTTTTGTTTTGTTTTTCTCGGCGCTAACTTAGGCAAAATTTCACTAAGGTTAATGGGAGTTCAGCTGAGCAGAGAATGAATACAACTGGAATCAGGACTGTGGTATTTGGTAGGTTTTTTTTTTCCCTAATACAGTCAGGGTCAGAATGGATTGATCTATGTTCCAAAAACATCATAGCAGACGATATTGAATAACAGCAGCAGCTTCCTCACCTTATTTTTCAGAACCAAACAGTTCTAGGATGCAGACCAGGTTAGATAACTAATGCTATTGAGCAAACACATACCAACATTTGCCGTGGTCTTATATATCCTTATATTTTGGGTGCAAATGAACTGCCTTAGAAAAAAGAACAAGCAGTAATACAGGACTGATCAAGAGCAGAGAGAGAGGATAAGAGGAATGGTCAGGAATAAAAATCCTATAATTCTTTTTCTAGGGGTCCATCTTGTAGGGTTTGGGCCTTTTTCATCATCTTTCTTTGCATAAAAGAAGTCCAAAGAACCTCCCTTCTCAATTTGCAAAAAAAAGGGAGGAAATTGCTGCTGCGATTACTGTGAACAGACCCTTAAGAGCAGGTTTGTAGGGTCTCCTATTCTCTAAACTGGCTTTGCTTACTAGAAAAACCTTCCTGCAAGCAGCAAGACACCATCACGTTGTACAACGGGGGGGGGGGGGCACTCGAATAAACAAAGTCACAGAAGAAAAATCTGCTAACAGTTGTTAAATACAAGGATAGAAAAATCTGCTAACAGTTGTTAAATACAAGGATACAACCTCTGTGTCAAGAAGTCCCTAAACTATGGATTGCTGAAGCCCATAGCTTTCCCAGGGGAAGTATAACAGTAAGCTTGCTATGCTGCTCCTCTACCTAACTACTTATAGCCACTGCCAGAAAAGAGATAATCAGCTAGATGGATCTTCAGTCTGATCCTGCAGTTCTGTTCTTATGGGGTCTCTTAATCTGAAACCCAACGAAAGCAAATATGTTGTGATCTACAGGAAAAGAAATTAAGTAGAAAGTAATTTACACACTCTTTCCAGCACCAGGCAGACCTGGCTGCAAATGTACAAGTAGCTATGAGAGTAGAGAATTTAAAAAAAAAAAGAAAAAAGAGCCACAAATGGATTCATCAGATCCAAATTTTAAATAATTCAACCTAGAATTATAGAGTGTTGTTGTTGTTGTTGTTGCAACTTTTTTTAAGGCCTCAATTAAGCCTTGAGAAAGGGAGCCAATGCACCTTTAAAACTTTCTGCTTAATCAACTATAGCGAATGCTCATTTAATGATTGTCTTTTTGTACCAACAAGAAGTAACAACGCTTTTAGCAAAAGAAATGGAATGAGAGAGAAATTGCCTAATCAGCCCTACTCATGCAGTGCTTTGTGAGAGAGATTATTGAATTTTCAGTCTCTGCAGAATTTTAATGAAGCTCCGTCTTGCTGGAAAATCCAGCCCTTTGTCAATAAAGTTCAATAACTCGACCACCCATGTAATAAGATGTACTGCTTGAAATCTTTCACTTGCCAAAGCCAGAGCTCTGCTGGAATCTCCCTGAAAGCTAGAAGTACTCATTTGTGTTGTGTATTTTCGTACCGTCTGCATGCAGTGGAATTTGTATTTACTGTAGTGAAAGTCTGTTTACAGTGAGGTAGAGAAAAAAATTCAAATTTGTCTCAGTGTGCTGGTTACTGTTCTAATAGGAATATTGCCCTGCTGAAAGGGAATACAATCAACCTGTGTTTAGGACTGCATCTGTCACACAAAAAGAACAGCAAAATGCTTCACTGAGTTAAGAAATAAGTAGCAAGGTACTGAGAAAGACTGAACTATAAGCAAGGGAGGTGAAAGGTGTTTCAGTAAGATCTGAGCTGAGGTGAAAAATGAATGGGCAGAGAAATTCAGAAAGCCACTGAGTAGCAGAATACCCTTGCACCACTGCTGATGGTTAGTATTACAGGAAAAGGGAGACCACTGATCTGCTAAATTGGATAGAGAAAATTCAAAGGGATAGTCACAAAAAAAAAGAAAAAAGGTTAATTTGGCTGGATGGGTATGGAGTGTCTCTTATATATACACCAAAACTTAAGGTTTAAAAAAAATCAGAAAGTGCAGGGGTTTGAACAGGTTTTTTCTATTGAAAAACTGGCCACACTGAGGTCCTCTGTGCAGCTAGTTTTGAATAGAAATTCCATTCTGGATCTACAAGACCTTTTCTTGATGGAAGTTTCATTGTGGCACTAAGTTACTGCAGTGAGAAGTTGGGTTTTATTAATTGTCTTTTTCCAGTGGAAAAAACTTTTGCTTAAACAATTTCTAAGCCGATTCCCCTCTAACTCTGGACTGGATTCCAAGATGAGCAAGAAAGGAATTAAAACTTCTGAAGAGGAATTTGTGTAAAGGAAAATCCATAGACAGCAGTGGGGAGCAGGGATTTGATGAAGCCAGGAGAACGCTCAGTAGTTCAGATGAGAGGACACAAAGTTATCAAAGAGAATGTTATCAAAAAACAATGGGGTGATATTCAGAGAATATCACAGTGGCAGATTTGCAGCAGCAGGAAAAAATTTCAGAATCAACCCTGACATCAAGGTTGTGATGGAAGTGAAGAGAAGAAACCTGTAGAATATATGTCATGGAGAGCAATGGGAAGTGTGAAGATCTTCTTGTCCAGGTGCCCATAAATGTCTTCCAGACAGCTGTTTAAATGAAACGAAAGTAATACCACAAAGTTAGATGGACAGAATAGACAGGAAAGTAATTAAAGATACCCAGAGGATGGAGAACAGGCAGTCAAAGAATAGTAATGCAATGGATAATGCCTGCTTTACATAGACAGTAGAAGACCAGAAAAGTTTAATGAAGATCCTTATAAGCTATGGAAATCTGTCAATTAAAATAGTGTGAGTAGCTGGAAATGTTGCAGGCTGCTTTGGAGAAGGATGTTTGTCTACTGCTTAATGCAAAGCCTTGTGGAGGGATGCCAAAAATGCATTAACATTTTCACAGTGATTGCCCTGGAGGAAAAAGGACTAAAAACTGGTGAACCCTAGTTTTGGGTAGCAGTACAAAGACAGTGCTTTTAAGTTGGGTAGGTATCTGAAGTCCTTGCTACCCTGACCAATATGACTCACCAAGTCAGATAAAAGGAGATGTGGGTAACAAAGGACTCTTGTTCCAAAACTGGTCACAGGTAGCATTACGATCCTCTGGGAATTTTATGACATTCAGTGGTAAAAATGGAAGGAAACAAGAGAGAGAACAGGTAAGTGATTTGATAATAAATATTAAGAAACACTGCTAAGGCTGTGGGGACTTGAATCAATGAAAGAATTAGTGTGTGAATGGAGGAAAGTAGATGGAGGGCAAGCGACTGTGAAAGAGTAAGGGAAAGAGAAATTATTCTGGAAGGAAGCAGAGATGATGGCACTGCTGAAGAGCGATTTAATAGAATGGAACTGTCCATCATGTTGAAAGCTAATCTAAGTAGAAAGACAGATTATTAAATACTCGCAGAAGAACTGTTTTCATGTCCAGCCAGAGTGAAACCCAGAGAGGGATAAGAATAATATGATCTGAATTTTTAAAAGCAAGGAGACTTCTTTCTTGAGTGCTTGCTGGGAAAGAGAGTGGAGTTGGAGTAGCAGATAATGTATTGGAGAAAGGAAATTTATAAATAAGGTGGTGAAGAGAGTAGTCTTTCGAGACCTCAGGAATAGGCTGGTAAAGTAGCGTGAAGGAAGGAGCTATTTTAAAGCATGTGTGTACCAGGAAAGATCTACATGAACAAAGCCTGGAAAGGGAAAAAGAGAGAAAATACCAGAGGAAGAAACACATGAAAGTTAATGTTTGAGGCATAAGATGTGTCCTAATAGCAAAAAAGAGAGAAGAAAGGATTGCCAGCAGGACCAGGAATTGGAGAGGGTGTGGAGAACAATGAAATTGCATATACCAGTGTTTGTTTGCTGGAGTCAGGTAATTGCCACAGAGCATTTGTGGTTTATGTCTTAGAACAACTGTCTGGGAAGACTCCAGACTTAGTCTTACTGAGTGTACAAATCAACTGAGATTAACTGGTTATTAATGAACACAAGGTTAGAACCTCTTCCTCTGTACTTGCCAAGTGAGACTCTCCCAAAGGTGGGTGTAGTTTAGCCAAACCTTTTAAAAGTAATTCATTCTCCGCCTCTTAAAGTTGTTCAGACAAGATAAAATGTGTCATTGAATGACAGATCCTAGGCCACTCACAAGACATGTTGCTCCATGCCGGGGTTAGTGGGTAAGATTCTATCCTTTTTGTGGAAGGGAGTCTGAAAAGTCTATCTTAATGGTCCCTTTTGTTTTTTCACTTCATTAACACAAAGTATTACATCTCATCTTCTTTATATGGAGACATCATTCTTTATAGAACCACAGCCTGGTGTGTTCTCTATGTTCAGAGTACACAGTATTTTCTTACAAGAAAGATTTCTTACTGCATCCCTTTTTATTGGTGTGAATCCTTAATGAAAAAATATTACATTAAGCAGGTGAATGATTAATCTCTAGGTGGTACAAAATGATGGCACCTCAGTGAAATGTTTTAAGGGAACTGACTACCAAACAGAGAGGATGTGTGTTGGTGCCCAGAACTCCCTTCAGAACCACCTTATTCATTCCTTTAATGCACAGCAATTCCATACTGTAAGGAGTAGCAGTAAAGGGACAGCTAAGCAAAAGTGGAAGCCAGTTACCTGTGAAATGCATGGGTTTCTATGAAGCAGCAATCCCCACTAAGGGATGCCACTACTTCCAAGACTGGGATTCAGTCACAGCCTTGCAGATGACATCTATGTAGGTCATTGTGGCTAATTATATATCTGAGATGCTATTTTCTTTCCTGAAAAGGTGCAAATAAGCTGTGAATAGCTGGATACCTTGCTGAGTTGAAATTGCAGGAGATAACAAGATTTAATTACACTAAATGTAAGTTATTGCAACCTTGTTAACAGCCTACATGAAAGGTAAGAAATATGAGTTTTATTCCTAGCTTTGCTACAGCATTTCCTTCATTATGAGCAATTGTTGAATTTACTCTTGCTGACTAGTACTGTACTTATGGTACTTACACAAAGTGAGACACTACTCTTTGGGTTAAATTCTGGTTCTTTCTTCTCCTGTATGCCTTATTTTATATCTGTAAGATGTGGTTTATGTCCTTAATATAAGATACTAAACAAGCACAAAGATTAGCAATGCAATAAAAAATGATGCTAATGAGTATGCAAAAGCCAATCCTGCTATGAAAATAAACATATTTGATAATCTGTAGCTCACTGAAGCTATAAAAATGTATCTTCAGTATGAAGCTGGGCAAAGCAGCATCTGTGGCAGATAAAATATACACCAGGACAGTGTAGGAAGATGAGATTTACACAAATATAATTTCATCAAAGAAGCAGCACCACTGGAAAAATCAACACTGCAGACAAGAGCCCAGGAATATAGTTGACCTTTATGAACTGATATTTTTTGCCTCGGGTTCATTTTGTTTTAGGTCTAAAATAAAACTTTTTCAGTTTAATGCAGCTTAAGTTTTACAATTAGAAAATGCTGATAATCATGTTACTCAACTTCTTAGTTGTTGCCATGTTAATTTTCATTATCTACCATGAAAGACTATTTTGTGTTTTTATGGAAAGAATACTGAGAGATACTTCTACCCACCTGCTCTCATGACATCCTCATGTTCTCCCTAAAAGGGGACGTTTCAACATGCTAGCTAGCTCTCCTCTGCATGCAGTACAAGAGCCAAATGAGTCAGGGAGGCTGAAAGAAAGCTCCTTGTTTTTCAAGTTGGTAGGAGTGGTTTCGTGTACCAGCTAAGGGCTTGGATTATATAATAACTGCTGGCATATATCATCACAGGTATTTCACATCTTTCATTTCCTTCAGTTCTGTGAGTATCAGAGATTTCAGAGGATACAAAGTGATGTGAGCTCCATTGTGCTGACGAAAGTGCAAATTGCAAACCTCATTCTTTCTCTCTGAATGCCCACCCCCATCCTCACCACATTATGTAAGGGTCTTTGTTTTCAAGACAGAAATAAAAGAGTGCTTAAAAAAGTTAGATACTATAACAATGAAAAAAATCCTACTTGTGAATCTACTTTAAAGTTTGCTCTCTCTTCTCTTTTATATTTAGCATATATGTATCTCCAGTGTTGTTTAATGTCTGCATGTATGATTACCCTTCTCGAAGAAAGTGTGGGAGCGTTAGTTGCCTGGTGAAAGCGGATGGCAAGAGAACTCAGGGTAGAATCCTGTTATCTTTTTTTTGTATTATATCCCAACTTTTCTTGATTAATCCTGTGCTAAAGCTAGAGGAGGATCTTTTATTTGCTTGGCCTGACTTCCTCATCGTAAAAGGCACTTTGATTTGCATGGAAGGAATTGCATTGGAAAGATTACACAGAAGGGGGCTTATATGAGGGAAAGCTGATTGAGAAAGCTTCTTTTAAAAAGTCTGGTCCTTTTAGTTTTGTATTATACATTAAATTAGTTCCTTACCCTTTTCGGTTATACTTCTGTGCCTTTGGTATGGAAAAAAAAAAAAGTAGCATTTTAATATACCATAAAATCTCAAACACATCTCCCCCAAGAATCTGCAGCTTTAAAGCTGAGGATAGATCCAAGGAGGAGTTAGAGGTCTCTGGGCCTGTTGAGAGTGGGGAAAGGTTAGCAAACCTGACCTCATTCCTGCTTCCCTCCTGGGTGTTAGTGAAGGACAGCAAGGGACGGAGTGCACAGAGCAATTGCTCTCAGATGGATTGTTGCTGCTTTAGAAGGGAAGTTATTGATGGGGGGGGGGGTGTGTCCTGAACCATCCCCCGGGGAACAACATGTATTAGTAGAAGTAGAGAGACCCTATTTTTATAAAAGCAGTGATAGACACTATGGTGAAATGAGGTAAATCACCCTCAGATGGAAACGTTAAAGATCGTTTGTGATTTAGTACTCAGAGAAGCAGCTTTGGAAAGGCAATACTATCCTCTTCATTAATCATTAAAAATCCTGTGTTACATAGCTTCTTTGTCTGCAAAAATTGGAAGATGCAGAAATTTTTCTGTTTTCCCTCCTTGCTGTATTTAATGTTGTATTTTTACGTGTAACGCCCAGAGGCATAACTTGTCCTTCTACTAATTCTTTCTCCGAAGTCTCTTATTTCTGATGCTGTTGTAGAATGATACTCCCGCCCCCTCCAACCTTTCATTGTATAAATGGCAAAAAGGAAAGAAGAGAAAAGGTGAGAAAAGGAGAAGGAAGGATTTTGTGTCACAGGTTTGCACAGCACTGAATCTCAGATCTTGAGTCTAGCAGCAAGTCTTGTCTTGCTGCTAATGAAAAACCAGTTGCCTCAGAAGACATTTTTGCTGCTTCAGTGGGCCAGTGGCCTACCTCCAAGTTCATACACTTGGTGAAGGACCCTCTTCCAGTCTGTGCCTAGCTAGGTGAAGTATATTTTACTCTATGAGTAATGTATGTAACAGACATATTTACAGATTGATATGTTTTCTGCCCCCCTGGGAAAATGTGATAATCATATTTGTCCCACTAGCCTGAATTTATGCTTAAAACTGGATATAATTCAATGGCACAGTAAAAAACCCAGATTATTCTAATGAAATGTAAAGAAAAGAAATTAGCTACTGAATGTGAAAAATGAAAAGAGGATATGAATTTCCTAATTACCTGAGACTTAAGCTGAGCTTTACATCTTCTCTGTTAAGTTCATTTGGCAGAGAGAAAAAGGTAATTGTCACAACTTGTGAGAATAGGGGCCAATTTCTTTCAAAAATTGAACTTCTGTCTAGAGCTCCGTGCTTCCTTGGGTAACACTTTTTTCAGTGGCGATAAATATACTCCCAAAGATTTCCTAAGACTTGTAACTTTGATGAGCAGTTCAATCAAGATACTCAGTTATAACATGACTTCTAATGAATTAGAGCATTTTTTCACATACAATTGGGAGGTGTCTCTTCCTATAAACTGGTTAGAGAGAATAAGCATTTCTGAATTGTCACAACAATTTCATCTAAGTCTGTAAGCTGTTATAGCCTACAATTTGAGAACAACTTAATTATGTGAACATTGCAATGGTAATAAGGGAGACCGCTTATTGCTAGCTCACAGCAGAGATTATACATGACAGGTAATGAGACAAAGCTGGCAGACAGTAGTAAGCTCGGTCTCGGCAGTTCCCCAGTCTGAATCTGCTAGATTTGGAGAAGTGTGGGCATGTAACTGTTTTCATGGCCCTGTGGGTGCTTATAGATGGAAGCCGTCTGGGAGATGCCAAATGGTGCCATGAAGTCAACAGATATACAGTATGCTTTGTGCCTCTTTGGGGCAAGACCCAAAGGACATAACCCCTTAAACTAGTATTTTCATAGAGGGATATCTGACTTAGCCACTATATCTGTATATACAGTCTCAAAGAAGTGACGCAGTGTTAAACAATGAATCAGCAGAAGCACCCACAGAGGGCAATGGCTTTTGGCATTCAGGCTTTCAGCAGAACCACATTTGAGTCATCTGTGCCTTTCTGGCTTATTTCTCTTGTTTCTTATGCAGGGCCTTCCACTACTGTGAGAAATAAATGACTCAACATTCCTACCCTCTTCCAAGTGGGCAGGATTAGTGTGTAACAGCCCCCACCCCAACAACAGATGAATAAGAGTATTGCTGGGAAGCTGAAGGGATGCTGATCCCAGGCTACATATTGCCCTCTGATTTGATCCATTAGCCACATCTATGCCATTCAGGATCATGAAGAGACGGATTTTATCTTATGTAAAAAGTGACTGATGTAGCACATGTATTGTAAGGCTCAGTAGCGAGCCTTTTATTTGCATTTCTCTGCCCAGCTGCCGGTTCTGTACTCCAGGATGGACTGCCAGTACACAGCCATTTGAATGCTTATTTCATAGCTGTATTTTCAGCGCTTGTGTCTCAAAGTGGCCCTTTCTGACTGTGGTGTCGTCAAATGCCCCTTGAGCTTTGCACTCCTGGATTGTGACATTGTCAGCCCCTTCATAAAGTAACAGCTGTGCTCCAGTGTCTGCTGGCCTCTTGTGCAGTTTCTGTATCAGTAGATGGCTCTGCTTCAGTAGTGTGTGTGAGAATTGGGTCTGACTGCCCTTATTTCATTCTGTCATTGCCTATTGCACTTTGGAAGGTATACAAGGCATGAGACTATGTGGCTAGCATGCCACTGCACCTCCAGTTTCCATTTTTGTACTGCCCAATGTCACCTCTTCATCAGTTGTTTTGGAGAAAAGTATGTGCAATGAAAGAAGACTTTCTGTTTGCAATGTGATATTCTTGTTCAGAATCCATCTGAGCACTGTGCCTGACACACCGGCTTACACGCTAAATGGAAGAGAATACACTTTTTTCACATCTTCATAGTCTCTTTCCATTTTCATTTTTTGGTGATGTTTTGATGATTCTCAGATTAGGGCATGTTATAAGTCAGCAGTGAAATCCACTGTGCCATGGGGACCACCACCCAAGAAGGGTAATTTTAAGCCCTGGCACTTTGACTTAGCATAAGCAGGTAGATACAGCTGCTGTCCACAGAAATGGTAAGCATCTTGAGAAATAGCGTACAAAGCCAAGCAAGAAGGCAGTGCAACATATTATTCCTGCAAATGCCCGAAGTCGGCAGAATAGTGGTTGTGAAAGTATGCAGTGCGCGGATTGAATCTGTCTGAATGTGTGCAATAGCACCCTTTGCTCATTCAGACATAATGATGAAAAGTGGTCCTTTTTTTTTTCCTTCCTCCCTCCCTCTCTCTCCCTTTGCAGTGTGCAGTGTGACTTTTTCTGTACCTTCCTCTTTGCGACCTCTTTGCAATTGGTCTTTGCCAAATGAAAATGCCACCTATAATGGTTACACTCAGAAATAACATTGCAGGCTGTAATAGCATTCTATGCAGAAGTAAGCTATTATTTTTGAAAATGCATATTCTATACAAGGCTGGGTAATATGTCAAAGCTCTTTGCCTCCTTGAATGTGGAACTCTGCCTCTATGTTATCTCCACAACGGCAAAGCAGCAATGTGTTGCCACTGTGTACCAAATTCCCTATATTTCTTTCATAGTGATCTTTTGATATTTTTTGTAAAAATCCTTCTTCTTGTTTATGTCAAACAAAGTTGTCCAGAAATGTAGAATGACTGTACATGCGTTGCTGTTGTCAGGGAGGAGTTTATTTTTCTGTCTTTTACTCTCTCTTTAGGTTTTAAGTTCCTTTCAGTGCTCCCTTACTGAGTTGCATTATATCTGAATTTTATAGATGTAGCATTAAGGCTTACTTGTTCAGATAACTTTCTGGTCAGACAAAACCTCCAACAGAAACCATCAGCTATGTTGTTCAAATCTTCTTTGCTCAGAAATTTCATCCTCATAACTATCTGTATCAAAGAATTAATTAGCCTGAACTGTGTCACATTTTGCAAAATATGCCAGAGGATGGAAATGCCATCCAAATTGAGGTATTGTAAATACAGTTTATATGAACTATGTCTCTGGGATCCTTTCCCCACCAAGTCACTGAGTTTGTTAGCCATTCTTCCTAATTTTTCTGCCATTCACAGTGTTATTTGCTCTGGTGGGAGTTTTCAGTCACTTTCCAAAATTCCAGATGGGATTCATGCAACTCCTTTATTCATCCCTCTGTTCTTTATTTGATGCTTATCAGGGCTGGCTCAAGACCCAAGTGAAGCAGGTTATTGCCTAGGGCTAGGGAACCAGCATAGACCCATTGCCTCCTTTTCTGTATGAAATTTAACAAGAGCAAGTGCCAGATTCTACACCTGGGACGGGGTAATCCTGGTTATACGTAAAAACTGGGGGATGAGAGGCTGGAGAGCAGCCCCACGGAAAGAGATCTGGGCGTTTGGGTTGATGGCAAGTTGATTATGAGTCAACAGTGTGCCCTGGCAGCCAAAAGGCCCGACGGTGCCCTGGGGTGCATCAGGCACAGCATAGCTAGCCGGTCGAGGAGGTGATTGTCCCACCCTGAACTGCACTGGTGCGGCCCCACCTCGAGTACTGTGCGCAGTTTTGGGCGCCTCAATATAAGAAGGACATCAAACTATCAGAGTGTGTCCAGAGGATGGCGACCAAGATGGTGAAAGATCTGGAGGGCAAGACTTACGAGGAGCAGCTGAGATGACTTGGTTTGTTCAGCTTAGAGAGGAGAAGGCTGAGGGGTGAACTCATGGCAGTCTACAACTTCCTTAAGGCGAGCAGCGGAGAGGGGAGGTGCTGATCTCCTCTCTCTGGTGACCAGCGATAGGACATGAGGAAATGGAATGAAGCTGCTCAGGGGAAGTTCAGCTTGGACATTAGGAGAAGATGCTTCACTGAGAGGGTGGTCGGTCACTGGAACAGGCTCCCCAGGGAAGGGGTCATGGCACCAAGCCTGTCAGAGTTCAAGGAGTGTCTGGATGATACTCTTAGTCATATGGTTTAGTTTTACGTAGTCCTGCAAGGAGCAGGGAGTTGGACTCGATGATCCTTATGGGTCCCTTCCAACTTAGATGGTCTATGATTCTATGATTCCTATGCCAGAGCTCTGTAAAGCCAGATTTCTTGCGGCTGATGCCACTGGGGAATGGCTGAGATCTGTGGCATAGCAGGTATGAGTCCCTGTGAGGAAGACAGTCTCCCCAGGGAGCCAAAATTACCCTTCCTGACCCTCTCACTACTTGACAGGAGCAGAAAGTGTGCTCCTTCAACAGTGCTCAGCCCCAGTGCTCTGTCCTGAGGTCCCTGTTTCTGTTACCTCTCTTGCTTGCCAAGCAGCAATTGCCCAGCCCCATCCCTTCACCACGAGACCACAGAGTTCAGTGTCAGCTGTGCTGCCTGACACCTTGAGATTATCACCACGATACTCCGATACTCTGCACTTCCGTAAATGGCTTGCTTTTTGACTGCAGGCAAGTCACACTCATTCTCTGTGCCTCAGTTTCCCAAACATAAAATGAGAAACACCACCCTTTCCTTTTTGAGGAGTTAATGAAGGCTGGTTAATATTTGATTAATGCTTTCTGAAACAGTGTTAATTATAACCTCCATTCACCTCTTCCCTCTTGTGACAGCACCATGGAGTGTAATCAGTAACAATCAATTACCTAGAACTAAAGAAACAAGCCTTAAAAGGTAAAATATAACTATAGTGGATGCTAGAGGCTAAAAACATTAAGAAGAGGTGGAAACGAGCTAGTTTTGGTTGGGCTTTTTTGATGACGCTAGTGGAAAAATCACGTACTACATGAATGTAAATGGTAAATACAGCCCTAGGAAAAATAATTCAGGAAAAAAGTTCACAAATATCTATCTCCAGTAGTCCTAAGAAGATGATAGTACAAGAGCAATGATGTAGGACGGAACTGCTGAGGAGACTGTTACTCCCAGAATCAGGGCTGCTTCTGGAGGTGCAAACAGCACACTGTTAGTCAAGGTCTGATGCCATATTTTTAACTTCAAGATGAATCTTACTCCTGAATGATGATTTATTTTTCACTTTGGTAAAAACCATCTAAATCCAAGGCAAATCAGTCTTAATTTAAGGTCCCACAAAAGGAATCTCAGTTATTTTAAATCTCTCTTACTGTGTATTCACATGTACATGTGTGAATGTAAACACTTTGTCCCTGAAATGAATGTGATGTAAATAGCATGCTTATGGGAAGCCAGCAGACATTTACTTATACAATGAGGTGGGTGACAAGAAAATACTTCTGATGTAATTGAAAGAATGTGAAATCCATTTGTCAACTACTCAGCAAGGTGAGTGCTGGAATACTTAACAATTTGCTTTGATGGTGGTGTGCATTTTCTAATTTATTGGATGCTTGCTTCTTTCATAAAGTAAATTATGTATCATTAATCTTGGTGGGAGGCTGGTGTCTTCAAGTTAATTTAGTGATTATTTTCTTAGATAATCTACCTGCTAGGAAAGTATGATGTGATCAATATGGGGAAGTAATCTGGCTATCAATGATTTATGTATGTACACGTACAATATACACTCCACCACTCTTGACCTCTTCTCTCAAAGGCATTCAAATTTGGTGTTGGGAATGAAATATTTTATTTCACATCTTTTGGCACTAGATGTTGATAGCAGCTAAGATTTATAATGGCAAAGGGAGTACATTGATTGATTCCCACACTCATCTACCTAAACATTTCTAAAATGTGGGAAATTAGCACTGATTCTTCAATAAAGTCCACGAAGCCAAAGCCACGAATCAGTGTGCACTGCAAGATCAGGGCTGTAACTAGCGTTGGAAGGACCAATTGATTCTTGATTCAAGAAAGCAATTAAGCATATGCTTAACTTTGAGCATATCTTATGCCTATGGTAATCATCTGCCACGAAACCCATGCGCCTTTATGGCAGAGAACTGGAACCCTGAGAAGATGGTCCAGAGCCTGTCCTACTCACATATAAATCACATAAGGTTGCTACAAGAAAGACTGAAATGGGTGGAAGGTAGTGAGCTGAGCAGGGAGAGCTGGTGCCCATTTACCTGCTAGATAACTGTGTCCATGAGTGCTCCTGCAGTGCATGAATGCCCTGGAGCTTTGCTCGAGACTGCGAGGTGGGATGCTTCAGTGTGACTAGCCAGCGAACGTGTTCTCAGCCACAGCCTTGAGGCCACTCCTGCAAACACTAAGGGGCCAGATATTACGGTCTAAGGGTGAGGCAAAGATGATACTCAGTGCTTTCCTGAAGGTAGAGGCTATTGAATCAGACTCTGTTCAGCTGACCCTCAGCTTCAGGCGTTAGTAATATTTTTTCCTTCTAGCTTGGTTGCATTTCTAACCTGATATGCCTGTTACAGTAAGAAAAGATGGAGACAGGATCTGTATGAGTTTGGTGGAAACTGTATTTAATGAGAAAGTAAAGTGGTTTGGAGAAAGTGTGGTTCTGCCTATGTCTTCTCCCCTGCCGTCAGGTTTTGAAAAAAGCTGTATAAATAAATGTATCTCTGATAAAGTCCATTTTCACTGCCATCTGTGAATTTGCTGGTTCCAATTGGAGCTGGAAATAAAAGTAGTAATACTTTCCAGTGGCAAATATTTCGATCATATTTTTAAACCAAAGGGATGTTTTGGTTGAAAGTCTGTTCTCAGGAGATTTGCTGCCTCACGAGACAGATAAACCACCTGTGTAATGCTACTGAAATTAAAATACCAATACCTGATCACTGTTACATCCATTTATACCATGTAAATGACAGTGGACCATGCTCTATTTTCTTATTCCACGGAAAAGTACAGTCCAAAAGTTTAGAGAAATAACTGAACTTTGGATTGTCCACCTGGAGTTGATTTTTGAACTTTTAAGGTTTACTTATCACTGAAGCTAATGTGTTCCAGAAAAAGCTGCCTCCTTTTGTGACCTTCTAATGCCTAACTATTCCGCTCTATTCCATTTTTTATTTCACACCTCTCACCTTCGCATTTGGACGTCATTGGGATGAACGCCTTGAAAAGTGATTGAATTCAAAAGACTCCAACTTTCTCCCTAACTTTAGTTTTATAGAAACCTATTTTTTGCTCCAGCTAGCTGGCCTCTTGGAGATTGCTTTCTGACAGTAACCTGGGAACACTGCAGCCTATTATCCCACAGGATCAAAGGACATGTTTTTTTTTTTTTGCGGTGGAGTCTGTTCTAATCTTATATCAACCATAGTAGCAGAGAATCTGCACATACAGAGCTGAACCCATTGGGGCTTTATGATGCAAAGGGTTATTTCATTATTTTTTCACCTTAGAAGACGTAGCTTGAAAGATGGTTTGGGTTATTTCATGAGACATAACAGGGGATAAAAATGTGTACATCACTTTGAGATATATAGACAACAGATGTTATATGGCCTCCTGCTGCCTATTGTAAGGAGCACGGAGTAAGGTCTTACATTCAAAAAAATGGCCAATTTACCTGCGTGCTTACAGGATCAGCTGGTGTTCACTTATATCCAAAACTACCCAGATCCTCACAACTCCTGTTCACTTGCTTTAGATGCTTAAATTTTCCTTAATGAAGTTTTCTAGGAAACTAATGTCCCCTGTTGGTCATGCTTAGCAGTGCATTGAACAGGGTCAACAGCGCTGGGATCTGAAGTATAGCTATTCCTTCACCTATCTGCTCTGTAATGTCTAATGCGAGACATATTCCTGGAATACACCAAGCACATGGATCCCTGCCCCAAGGCGGACGTTTTACCCTACATCCTTTTATCCAGTGACTTAGTCATAAGAGCTGTCACTTTGGAGATGGGAGACTGAGATTAATTTTCTCTCTGCCTAAGAAGATTTGAAGCTGCATCTCCCACACTAATGGTCTGAACATCAGTCAATCAAATGTTGTGGGATGAATAATCTCTTTTGCCTCTTGAAACTTACCAGTTCATACAGAAGAATTATTGACTGTGAAAATCTGGATGGGGAGAAGAGTAGGACATTAATGCCTCACAATTACAAAGCTACAGGGGAAATGGGAGAAATATTTTGCTTCAGTTAACCTTATGTGTATATTCACTGAAATTACACAGGCGCTGGAACTCAGGTGTCCCTTTTGCCAGATGGGTGGCACAACCATCTGTGTTTCTGTGGATTTCCTAAGACAGAAAAGGCCCTAAAATGTTGGTGTTGTACAATGCTTGATTCTGGTTGCAAGGGCCAACTCCCTTTGAGAATCTAGCACTGACTTTTTGCAATAGCTGGATGTTTTATAGTTAGTAATTATGGAAATTATGTATTATAATTTGCATTTTGATATACTCCATTCTCTTAGGTGAGTAATGATAGCTCAGGATTTAATTATCATAAATGCATAGCCTTCTTGCCTCTAATTTTAGTCTGTTCTGCTACACCTGTCTCTCATCTGCTATGTTCATCTCAGTTGCAATATGAATGGAATGGATTTGTCTTCTATACCTTTCTATTCCTAAGATTTCTGTCCTCCATGTCAGTGGCTATTTTGTTCTCTGAGCTGTTTCAGTTTGTTACACCACTCTGTAAACCTTCTTGGAAGTTACACTTTTTTTTCTGCTTGATGTTGTTTCCCCCAGATTTGATATGTTTTTAAAAATATAAATAAAACCATATGTTAGCTTTAATAATTTTAAGCAATATCTCTTCCCCCTTGAGATCCTTATTTTTATAAACCATTTCTGAATGCAAAGCAAATGGAAAAGTCACCCTAAAGGAGAAGCTGCCAACAATGCAGAACAGAAATTTTGAACTTGCTCACTTGCAACTAGGCCAAATCTGCGGTTGAAAAAAGAGTGCTGAAAAATTTTCTGATGACAGGCTATGTCATTAAACTTCTTGTCTCCTTCATTTTCTTATCAACGTGTCAGTCCTACAAAGCCAGTGCTTTGATTCTCTCCTGTTTGGTTCTCTTGTGCTTGGCTTAATAATGCTGATTGATGCACAGTTTAGGAAACTTTTTAAAATTTTAAATAGAAGTATCTAGAGGTATTTCCCCCTCAAAATAGCTGAATATTTCCAACTCTCCAAAATATATTGAATTTTGCTATGTTGTCGGTTCTTGCTGAATGCCAGTAGAATAACCTGCCTTTGGCACTGTGTTACAGTGGTGAAAGTAACACTCTTGAGATCTGAAGATAAACAAGAACTGGTTGCAACTGTTGAGCAATGTGTGCAGCTCTTAGAGTGTGACACAAAAGAAGACAGTAGTAACAGTCATATTATTTACTTCTCTTTATGTTTCTTTCCTAAACCAGAATATACATAGGAATCTTTTTTGTAAGTGGTGTCCCTAGCAGCTGCCAAATAATAAAATTATGAAGATAAACCTCTTTGCTGAAATGATGTCCAAGACTAATTCATCTGTCACATGGCATCCTACATCTGGACATGCAACAACTGTTTATGAGAGATCCCCCATGGGTAGGATCCCTGCAAGTGATTGGTGTATGAAGAAAATCTATAAAGAAAATCCTGGCATAATAAAGTTTGGAAATACAATCTCTGTATAGAAGTTCTTGCTGGGAAGCATATGTCTCATTCGAACCTGCTAGGCTATATATTGTGAAATCTGGAGAGGAACAGGAGTATGATTATGGAAATTAAGCTAGATACCTAGGAACAAACAAGCAGCAATTTTCCTGGGATATGGCACTGTAAGTGCCGAGCATGCAATGCCAGTCAGGTGGAAGGTTGTAGTAGCTGTTTAAAATCAACTGGGTTTAATCAGTCAAGCAGCACATTTGTGAGAAAAGTTATTTTCTTCTCAAATTAGGTTGGGCAGCAGGTTCCTCTGTAATGAATTCCACAGCATTGCCAGCCTCCAGCCATTAGCGCTGGGCTGGTGGACTTACCCTGCATTACCACGGTGCGCCTGAGGTTCATATTCCAGCCTTCTGTATTTATTGTGAATAATACTTAAAGATTTCAGAGTTTGGGAAAATTTGGAGCTGCCTTACACTGGGTGTGGGGGCACTGGTAATTTAAGTTAGTGTATGAGTCCAAGCTATAATATCTCTGCATAGCGGACAAGGAGTGGAAGGAATGAAAAAGTTCTTGGGGTGGTGTAGCATTGGGATCTTCCTCCACCTCTCTGTCTCGGTGAGATGTTAATGTCGATGAACAGTAATAATATGGGCATCACACTGCTAGTATAGATGCAACAACCTGTCTCTTCAACAACCCTACTGGGAGCAGTAGGCTACTATGAGCACAGATGAATTTCCACTCTACATCAGATTGCCATAAAATACTAACCACCTTCACAGTCCCAGTCTTTGATTTCAAGATGTTCAGTGATCTCAGCCCAAGATACCCAAAAATTCACCTAAAACTCCAGGATTAGAGTAGTCAAAGGCTTCTTTCTGCTGTTACAGATAAATTTTCCACAGCAAGACTGAAACTTGCATGTGTTGGAAGTAGAACTGTTGCTGGGTCAGACTGTGGTCATGATGCACCTCAAAACCATCTCAAACATCACTACCATTCTTAATGGCATGCTGCTTGACTGCCTTTGGTAAGACAGCTGAAATACAGAAAACATACAATAAGTAACTGAAAAATAAAGCAACATGAAAACCTTATCCTCTCTGAGTAGTAAAGCAAGAAACAGAGAATCTTCTGTGACGAGTATGTCATGTTACTTAAGGTACTTCTAGAGCAAGTGGCAAAGCTACAGTAGAAAAGGAAATTTAAGAATTTGAATAATATAATCTCCCATGTTTCCCCTCTATTTCCCTTTTAAGTTTTTAGAATTAGTTAAAGTATATTCTGATGTGAAAAGTTTTTGAGCAAGACCACTTACTCACTTTCCTACAACAGGGTATCCTTTTCTAGGACAAGTCACTATAGTTTTATTCCATCTCCAGTACTGTCTGGACTATTGACTATAATGCCAGCTGGTAGCAGGTCTTTGCAGGAACACAATAAACAGCCCATGACTCCCAGTTCAGAAAATCCTTTTTTCTAAACTAGAAATGGTGCAGGGAAAAAAATCCTTCAGGAAAGCAGAATTGCAGAATCTGATATTCCAAGCTATTTTCATTCAAAGGATGAAGAAGGCATCTCTTCCCACAGCCTCAGACTTGGAAACACAGCCAACGTGGTCTTACACAAGACTGTGACACAGCAAGAGCCTGAGCTGCTGCACAACAAAGAGAACTGCACATGCAGAGACTAGGAAAGCCTGAGGAAAATGGTAACTCCCTGGAATGCATCCCAGGATATAAGAATGAACCCATGCTAGTTTCTTTTCAGCTCGTAATAGAGATATATAATCAAATATTTTTCGGAGATCTCTAATCCTGTAAGATCAGGGCTAGGTTAGACAAGATCCAAGCACAAAGGAGACTGAATTAAAGGCAATAAAAAAGAGAACTGAAGAAGCTGAAGCTGAAGCCAAAGCCTCAGCAGAAACCGTTTTTGTTCTCATAGCCTGGGGGCAGAGTCAGTGCTCTTTCCTGATAAGAAAAAGTAAACAAAATAAAATGTGACAAGACATTCCTCTTGACAGATGGTTGAAATTTTAATACATCCTACTGATGTTGCTGTTTTAAAGAGGCTAGAAGTCCTTTTCCTGTTTCAGCTACCAAATCAATGTGAACTCTTCAGCATACTTCTTTTAAATTTTCAGTTTTCCCACCTGTAAAATGGAGACCATTTATATGTATATCTTCTTACACTGTTTTTTTCAGCAGCTAAAGGTAAGTAAAGATTTCTGTGGATCTTGTGAAATGGAGCAAATTGAACATAAATGCTTTTCATGTTATTGCAGGCCTCACAAGATGGGTGGGATGTAGATAAGGAGCATGCTTATACTGCTGGTGAATGGAGACACACAACTACTGTGTCACTTTGCTCTGGTACAAGAACTGAGAAAGTCCTGCAGGCAAGGTTCAAACTGTCTCCAAGTACTCTGCAGCATGGGAGACCTCCCTGACAAATGAACTCACATATTCTGGATCTGTCTAATTTTAACGTATTTAAAATTTAATTTTTTAAATTTTAAAAAAATTTAAAAATGTTCAGCATTTTTACCCCATCCACATAAAAGTCTGTATCTAGAGCCATGAACACTGAGCTGAATTTCAAGTTAGGCAAGCAGAGGGAAAAAACAGAAATGAACCTCAATATATCTTATGTCTAGTTAATCACACAGCTGTAGAAAAGAAACCCATGTCTCTGCAGTCTCCTCAGTCTGTCCCTCAGGCAACATGAGATTCCTCTAATTTTGCTGTCCGCCTCTCACTGGAGCTAGTATTGTTCATCTTAGACTGAACTCACAGGCAAGCTTCCAAACTTTCAAAATAATACTTGCAACAACTGCAGAAATGCATTTAGTAACAGATGTTTCTGCAGTTATGTTAAAGTTTTGGTGTCCTGTATTAGCTTCAGTATAACAAAACTCTGCCAGTCATCTAGGACATTTTATTCTTAAATCATGTCCAGCTATCAACTAACATGTCCTGATAATTATACCACTTTCCTGAAAAATCTTGAAGAGCTTTACCTCCATGAAAAATGCGATTATCATATTCAAGTCATTAGACACGTAGCTTTGCTTTTATGAGTTCTAACAGCTGATGTCTGAATCAAAAAACATGCACAGTTCAATGTATCTCAAAACCAGTTTTTGCTGTCATCAATTGCTCTAACACATCAAGAATAGGATTTCAGTCCACTCCTATGCTGCTAAGACAATTTCTGCCAGTTAGTGAAAGATGTTTTCTTCCGTATCAATTGGTGGTGAAAGAAACAAGTAATCTGAATTTTTTTCAGGGCAAGTAGTATAATATGAATCTACTTTTCCCTATCGTTTTCAAAGCTGCATCCATTTGTTTTACTTTGCCATTAGCAAATCTCACTTCAGAATTTCTAGGTATTGATTCAGTTTCTATTAGCAGGATATGACCCCAGTTGACACAAGAGGTGCTCAGATCCATTGCGGAGTAAGAGGAGTTGAGACTCTCTGGCTGATGCAACCTCAGAGAAGCATGGATGGATAGAATAGATTTGAACCTTCTGCACCACAGCAGTTGCTTCTTCACACCAAAAGTTGTAGCAGTTTCCTTTTGGTAGTGTGCATAGTCAGCACGATGCCATGGGGAATATTACTTTTCCCTCAGAATCACACTATGTGGCTTGCAGCGTGTCCTCTCTTACACAGCTGCTGTGTTTCAGCTTACTGGTCTCCCTGGCACTCTGCTCTTCCCAAACAGAGAAAATCCACATTCCTTCTGATCTTACTGACAGATGAGGCATTCTGTTTTCTAGCATTATCAAGCATGCCATCTCAGTGGCAAAATTTCTTATTATTGATTTATGTACACTTCAATGTAACTAAATCTTCTGGTGGAATGTATTCCTGGTTTTCAGAATTCTAGGTGTCCAGTTAGAGATGTGAAATGTTCCCCAAAAGGTTTTTGTAACTGATCATGAAATTGATAAGCTAAAGGTTGAGGTTCTGAAGTAAAGCCTGTCAAAGTGAAAAAAAATAAAGTCCCATTGACTTTTAGGATGCTCTAGATCTGACATGTTAAAAGCAGACCAGAAAGGTATGTCTCTTCATTTCAGTGACAAAATGAAATTAACTGTTTATATTTGAGCTCAGAAATCTCAGGTGGAGTAAACAAATGTCTTCAGTCAAGTCTTCATAGTTCAGAACCTCACTTCTGAAGGACCCATATAGATTCGCAACAGAAATACTAAGGTTCTTATGTATGAAGACTGAATGAAAATGTATATGTATGAAAATACCAGAAGAAACAATAGGATTAAAAGAATGGCATGAATTGTTAACCAAGGAAACAACTATTTTTAAATAAAATAAAATCCATAGAGCATAAGGAATATTATTTACATCAAGACCAGAAGGCTGTTGCTCTGGTAAGGCCACAGCACAGATGACTTCTCAGCAGAAGGCTTGTGCTCTGATAGCAGGAGAAAGGCAACAAGCTACCACACACTGTGTGTCATTTCTCTCTCTACCTGTTATCCCAACAGGAACTTTGCCTAAGACTCATGGAGGATGAGGCAAAAAAATATCCTGAGGTAAAAGATCATGATACCTGGTGCTGCTCAGTTGAGTCTGAAATGACCCTGGGTGATGAGGCTTCTATATTTATTCCTTGAGGAAACCAACTGGTATTTAATAGCCTGTCTTTATTAGGATTTTTTTCCTACTTGCTAGCCTATAGTTCCTTGAAATGAAGTATGGTGTTCACACCACCATACTTAAAAATCGGGAAGACTTTCACTGAGGGAGAAAGCCCCATAGAAACCCTTTGCCTTCAGAGTAGTAAAAATCAGGCTCAGATCAAAATGAATTCTCATAGGTGAGCATCTCCTGATTTTACATGGGGCTGAAATTTAGACCAGAATTTTGAGATCAAATAATTTTTGCTGAAGGTTCTTTAGACCTGTTTGCTCTCTTTGTCTCTCACGGACATGACTGCCAACATAGTCACCATATTATGAGTGGGTGACATGCAGGGAAAACATTTAATGGGCATTTTGCAGGAAAGAAATGTTTGATTTGCACTTCCAAAAGCGAGGTGATGCCTCTGTCTGCAGGACCGAATGCTAATTTTCACAAGGCACTACAATAAGTGGCCATTCAGCTGAGTGTCTTAATGTTGTGTGCTGGTTTTGACTGGGATAGAGTTAATTTTTTCTTCATAGTAGCTAGTATTGGGCTATGTTTTGGATTCGTGCTGAAAACAGTGTTGATAATACAGAGATGTTTTAGTTATTGCTGAGCAGTGCTTACACTAAGTCAAGGACTTTTCTGCTTCTCACCCCACCCCACCAGCGAGTAGGCTGGGGGTGCACAAGAAGTTGGGAGGGGACACGGCTGGGACAGCTGACCCCAACTGACCAAAGGGCTATTCCATACCATATGGCGTCATGCTCAGCATATAAAGCTGAGGGAAGAAGAAGGAAGAAGGGGATGTTCGAAGTGATGGCTTTTGTCTTCCCAAGTAACCGTTACACATGATGAGCCCTGCTTTCCTGGAGATGGCTGAACACCTGCCTGCCCATGGGAAGCAGTGAATGAATTCCTTGTTTTGTTTGCGCACGTGGCTTTTGCTTTCCTTATTAAACTGTCTTTATCTCAACCCATGAGTTTTCTCACTTTTACCCTGCTGATTCTCTCCCCCATCCCACCCGGGGGAGTGAGCGAGCGGCTGGGTGGGGCTTAGTTGCCGGCGTAGATTAAACCATGACATGTTGTTAATTGAGTTAAGTGCTTGTGCAACAGAGTCCAACAACAGTGGCTAACCCATTTGAAAGCCACCCATTGCTGTCAAGATCTGGCTAAATGCTGCCTCATACACGCTCACTCAGACGCTGCAGCCTGACATGTCGTCTTCCCTTAAAGCTACATTTCTCTATGTCTTTCTGATATTTTGTCATGTCAGGTAATGTCATAGCTGTGACAATCTTGTTTCCAAAGTCCTCAGCACCCACCTCTGACTTTAGTTTTTCTCAGAAAAACTCTTTGCTTCCCCTTCAATGACATTAAGTATAGCTAGTGCCTACAAAAGCCCTTATACCACAGTGTTTAATTTTTGTAGCCACGTTATTAAGCCCATAAGCTCCATGACCAAGAATCCTGTGCTGGGAATGATTTTCTGATAGAAAATTCAGTTTCTGTATGATCCGAATGTTCTGAAGAAAAAGCTGATTCAAGCACTTTGTTCTGGCTTTGCTCATCTCCAGACATATTAATTACTGTAATGTATAAGTAAATGATGTACTTATTGTAATGTATAATGTATATTATATACATGAAGCATATTTTAAGTTTATTCAGCGTGCCTAAATTGAATCATTTCAATAGTATTTTCAACTACACTTTTTATTGCCTTTTGACTGTTGTGTCTTGTGTTGGACCTGTTATTGCTGGAAATATACATGCTATATAAATGTATAAATGGACCCTCTAAATGAACTTGATATGTTTCTTTCCATATACCTGGTTGCAGCTGAGTAATTGGCACTAAACTCTGCACCTCACACCCTGCTTCTGGTCTGGGGAGGTAGATGTAACTGTCTAAGAGACTCTGCTGGTCAAGCTGGGACTATGTAATGAGCCTCTGGAGAGAGGTTTTATGAATTATGTTTTTGGATGTAAGTGCATAAAATCTGCCTAAGCTGCATGCCGCAGTACTGGTGTCTTGGCAACCACTTGTATGTTGCAAATTTGTTTACAGCCTAGCTACTTAAAATGGTGTATTATGTAAATGCTGTTGGTTGCTATCAATATGTTTAGATGGGTAAGTAAAATGCAGACAGCTGTATATTAAAAAGGCCCTGTTATGAGCTAGTTGGAACCGATTGCTGTTTTGCAGAAATGCATGTTTTGCTGTACAAAACTGAGAGGGAAGCTGGACATTGAAAAAAGGAGACCTGCTAGACTTCTTGGCTCTTATGATTATTGGACAATGTACCCAAACCAAAATATCCCAGGTCAGGAACAAGGGATGGTATTCATAAATTCAAGTATCTACAGTGTGGGCTTCCATACCTGAGCTAGTTATATAAACTTTTATAAACATGGAAATCTGGTCTATCTGTGGAACTTAGAATTTAGTACTAAATTGGAGGCTGTTGGCAAACTGTTTAATCAGATCAGTCATGGTGTAAACTCCATTGAGTATATATTGACTAGATTTCCAGTGATTACATAGTTGTTCCAGACAACAAACTTAGAGATGCCAACATGTGGTCAGCTGAACCTAAGCCCCTTTGCTTCTTAGCAAATATGTGTTGCATATGCCAGATCGTAAAATCCAGTGCTGCATAGATCCTTCAAAATTTTCTTGAAGGTTACATCTTGTATTCAGAGGATTTCAAAGAACTTTATGGGCATATATTATGGCTAAAAGTAGTACCAATGCCATATGACCGAGAGTAGTGACTGTAATATCTCCAAGAGGTTAACATTATAACTATTTACATTGATACAGTTATCAGAAATGCACATATAAACGGTTGTAATTTTAAATATAAAGCAAAAGATTTAGAACAGCCCACGTACTGCATGGAAGTCAGAGCCTGCATCAACAAAAGCTGAGCACTGTAGCTGTTACATAGCCTATGCTTGGCAGCTGGAATGAGATGTTATATGGGGGCACAAGGCTAAAAATTGCTAGGGTCAAACACAATACAGACTACTTCAGGCAATCTTTCCCATAGTTCCTTTTCTATTCTGTGGTTCTGAAAGCATATGAGCAGATGTGCAGTTTGCTGGAGTCTCATAGGTGCTCAAGGCAGTGGATACACCTTGCCCTTGGTCTTTCTTGCACACAAGTTTAAGTTGCCATTTGCGTGCTGTACTGTATCAACTTTTCTTTCCTTGGTATGCACTATGCAAAAAATCCTCGGCGCTCAAAGATCAGAGAAGGTAAACAATTTGCTCAAAGGCATGAAAGGAAATGGTGGCAAAGCTGAAAAAAGGGCTGGGTATCCTTTGCAATAACTTTTTGATAGCATTCCTTTTCAGAAACAGCTCCAGCGCCACACATTCTCCAGTGTTTTTAGGAGAAGAGCTGTCTGCCAGACTGAAAGAAGTTCAATTAAAAAATAAAGACAATCAGCTCTTTATGACTTCTTGCAGGAAAGCTAACAACATATCTCAAATTTTCATATTTGTGTAGCTGAAACTGGTTAATTTTGCTCCATATAAAACAAGAAATCAAGAGCTTGACAGTAATGAAACATTCATTTTATTTATCTTTTTACAAGGCAGACAATTAGTAATTTTATGGTTGAAAAAGCTCATTTTTAAACCTTGCGTGAGGATGTTATTGCTAGACCTATTCTGATGTCACCTTTATTAAAAAAATGAGTGTAACTTGTTCTGAATATGTTCCCTTCTGAAGGGGGAAAACAAACAAACTGGGAAACTTGTTTCAGAAGATTTACAACTCTTGTGAACTTGCTCTTTAAATTTGTCAAGACAGCTAAAACAAAGGAAAAGGACCTGCGTACTCTTACATTAGGCTTATGCTTTACATAACAAGCCTTTCTCTGGAAGTCTTGTATGTCTTTTCCTCTTGGACAGGAAAAATCTCCATTCTTAACCATTCTCTCCAGTAGTAGCTCTTCCAGCACCATGTTGCACTGGAAGTTCATCACTTCTGGTTTGAGCAGACTTGTTTGCAAAGGTTACCCAGCTATTAGCCAAAAATATAAAAGTGTCTGTTCAGTTGAAGCCCTTTTTTCCCTGAATACAACTCATGAGTTGTCACATCCTGTTAGACATCAAGAAAAGTGCTAGATTCAATCTCTGTGAGTCTCTACTGAAAAGGCTTAAATAATTTTTACTTGGGACCCTCTCCCATAAAATTCTCCCCCAAAACCCTGAGCAACTACATCCTTCAGGACTTCATGATAAGCCCTAATTTTCTCCCGTCTGTTTCTATGCCAAGAAAATAAGTCTAAGGGGATGCAACATAAAACTTTATGAGAGGGGAAAAAAGGAATCACAGTAAATAATCACAATAGGAAAAGATGAATAATAGGATTAAACTCCTGCCAGGGCGTCCTGAACTACAAAGAGCTGATGAGGTATCTGGCTATTACTTTTCTCTGCTTGTGAGTCAGGTTTCAGAGTTGATGGCTTCAACTTGGAGAACACCAACCTCTGAGCAAATCTTAATGCACATGCCGTACCCAGAACCCAGTGCCTTTTGATATTTGAACAGTGGGCTGCTCAGGGGGAATCCAAGCTGCTTCGGAGCTGCTTATTTTGTCTCCAAGCAGATGGTTGTGTTCTCCTTTCTAAACCAAACAAGCTCTCTAGGATTTTTGAAAAGATAAATATTTATTGAAACTACATTTGCAAACCCGATGTAACTTAATAGCTTTGCAGATTTTGTTGACCTGTGCAACACAGTTCCTCTTGCCAGAAAAAGGAAGATTTGCTAGTATGCGTACTGTCTGAATAGCTGTCAGATCTTGCTGTGTTTGAAATGGGGGCTCAGTCACATCAATATATAAATGAAGGCAAATATCGCTTCTGGAGTTTAAACTGAAAACTGTTTAATCTCAAAGTAGTAGTCGAATGCTTAAGCTGAAGGAGACTGTCCCTTAACTGCTTGCAGCCAATAGTTTGAAGGCTAAATTTTGATCCCAATTATACCTGTACACCTCCAGTCCTTTAGCAGAATTACCCTATGAAAAAAATCTCTTTGTCATTCTTCATTTTGACACGATGCCTGGCCCTGAGCTCACTAATATCAAGAGATATTTGAGGATTGTGCTTTTAAATTTGTCTCCTCTCTGGTGTGCCTGCTCACAGGTACCAACCCGACAGATGTTGTTGCAGCGGGCTGTAAAGCACAAGCAGCACTAAGATAGGTAGATGCCTTATTTTTATTAAGGTACTGAACTACTCACTGCTGCTAATTTACCTTGGAGGTTATGTACTTGAAACTTTGTAGAGCTGGGCTTCATGGAGCTGTAATGACCAATGCTGAAAACCCCCAGATGAGTGCAAAGGACTTAAATACTATTTGTGGCCAAGAACTAATGCAGCTGTGCAGCTCTATCACAAACCACAGCACACCGTGCTTGGTCAGACAGTTTCTAGTTCACAAGGATCATTTCTATGATGACCTCCATTAAACTGATTCATAGAATGTTTCATCTTTTCATAGCTTGGACATATACATTACAGGAGTCAGGACCTGTTACATCATCATAATGGCTTCCCTGCAGGAGGACGTTTGAAACAAATCTCTTCAATGCAATGGAGATCAGTTTATGATCAAGACCATCAGCATGTAGTAGACTCCTTAAAATGACATTATGACTTTCAAGATTTTTCCTTTGTTGTTGTCTTGTAGTATTTCCCCAGAGCTGTTTGCCCAATGCTGAACACTATGCTTTACAAGGGCCTCAAACTGCCCCCCGAGAGGTGGAGTATTGTGCTCCTGCTGTATATGCAATTAACCTGTGTTGCGAAAGCTCTGGTTTTGAGTTTAAAAGAATCCCTACTGTCTCTATGAACAACTAAAAATAAAAGTCTCTCTCCCTGTTGCATCACTCCTCAGAGGAAAAAAATACTTCAGTTTCCCCATGCAAAACTCCCTATAATTAACTGAGTTGGTTGAAAATAGTTAGGAATCTTTTTTAGTATTTTGTATATGTTCTTTTTTTTGCTTAGAAGCTGTATCATGAGGAAAAATATAACCACAGGAAGGAGTACCAAGATCTGGCAACACTGGCATTTGCAAGACATTGTTTCTATACTGACTGGATGAGGATTTTGGTTATAAATTTAATGTGATGTCATGCAAGCCCAAATAGGACATACAGAACTCCGTAATTTTCTGAAATAAGATATCCATTTTAAACAAAGCTTGCCATTATATCCATTATATCCAATAAGAAAGATATCCATTTTAAACAAAGCTTTGATGACATAAAATGTGACATAAAATGTCATCAAAAGTTTTAGAACGAGCAGCATAGCTGCTCATATGTGAGAAACAGAAACTAAAGCTGACTAGAAATTTGGGATGTTGACTGAGCAACATTCATTGTCACACTGAGAAATAAAAAAATGTGATGGCATAAGAGAAGAAATGGAAATTAGATTAAAAAAATCTACCTGTTACCTTTCATGTTTCTACACTGTCATCCACCATGACATTCAGGTGTTATATCAATAGTATGACAGATGTGAAAGATTGTCATTTCAGCAAAGATTGGTATTTTTAAATATCTGAAGCCATTCTTAGTCTGTTACACTGATGTAAATCTGGAATAGCCATGCTGATTTTTCTGGATTTTCTTCAAATTCACACCTGCATTTCCCCATGAGCAGGTGTGAATGCTTCTTTTGAAGAGAGCTGCTTTAAAGTCCAGTCTTTGGCTACACCTTGTGCAAAGCAGCTCTCATGAGAAGGCACGTAGCATGTAAATGAAAAAGCTTGTTTGTTGTATGGCCTGGTGCGCGCAGAAGCTCCCTGCTCTCAGAATAACAGCCTGTGGCACTCTCGTTAAGTGACTGCCGGTGCCAAGGATCGTGACAGGTCTGTGGAGTGCGAACTAATTATCTCCAACAATTGTGTCTGCTTATTTCTCGCATGAATGGATAACATCTTCAGCGGAGCTGGTCACATATCATCGCTCAGGTTTAAGGGCTGTTGATTGGACAGTGGATGTTTTGTGGCTATTCATAAAGACGAAGAGTGAAAATATGGCCAGTTTCACATTTTATAACTGCATCTGCAGTTCCAGGGTAATTACCTACTAAATACACTCTGAAATCTCTTCTAGATGCAGCAGGTTAAAAGTGCAAAATGTGGAGGATACAGAATAAAGAAATGTCTTGATGTTTACAGATGATTTAGGCACTTCTTCCCATAATTAAAGCAGCTGTCTGTCAGCCACTGTAAGGGTCAGTCATACAAAATGCTGAGTAACTCCTACGGTTAATTTTGCACCCTCCATTTCCAGACAGTTCAATAGAGCCCAGTTCTGCAAGGTACTGCGCTATCCTGGGACAAGCTGACTCCACACAGACTCAAAGGAGCCTTCTAGAAAGAAGGTTGAGAAGTTTCTGGGCAGTGAGCACGGTCCAGATCCCCAGATGTAGACAGGCACACACTGAGCACGGGAGCATGGGCAGGAACTGAAGCAGCGCTTTTTTTCCTTTCCAAAGTTGATATAGAACTAGATATGAATCAGTTACCCTGTGTCTAAAAGAAAAGGTAGCTGGTATCTGTGGAACACAGGGCGTTACTAAGGACAGGAAAGAGGGACAGTTAAGTGGTTATCTTTGTGGCAAGAAAGGGCAACTCTGCAGTCCAGGAAACCTGGGAGCTAAGGGGCTTTGCATATGTATATCCACATCCATTTGTCTGCTTACTGAGGCACTCCCTTTGGAGTAATGGCTAGAACTGAGAAACAGAGTGACTGGGGTGAAAAAAAGCACTGGTGTTAATGAGGTATCACATCTAAAAAGCCAAAACAAAGCAGAAAGATGGCAGGTTTTCCTATCTGGCATAAACTCCTGCTGGGAAAATATGAACTAATTATTTGACTTTTGTTTCTGTTTTTGTTTTTAAATTTATACATCTAAGAGCTATTTCATGGCTTCCCCAGGATGTATTACCAAAGTCACTGCCCTTGAGATCATCAAGACTTGGCCCAGAAGGGTGGTGATAGTAGAAAATAATTAATGTGAGTAGCAGGTTATTTGGGAAAAAGGGAGAAAGAAAAATAAAAGCTTCTGCCACTGCTGACTTCATTTTAAAAGAGTAAAGCACTTCGTGAGCATTTCAACACTGTAAACCTCCCCGTTTCAAACACCCATTTCTCTCATCTTTCCCTCCTGTCTGTGTTTTCACATGACAGCTCCCAAGAGCATTGCCACTGCACTAAATCATATGAAGGACATTTCTCAAAGTGTCTGCCTGTCTTTCCTTCTTTCATAGTAAAGTCATTCTTCTTTGGAAATACTGCTCTCCTGGAAGGAGAAACCAGATTGTTTGAACTAAGAATTCCTGATTGTGCTGGAGCCCGGGCTCCCCTGTGAACACCAAGATGCTCCAAACTAGACAAACATCTGGATGCTGGGATACCGTCTGGGTTTGGCCAGTCCTGACTGCCAGCTGCTTTGGAGTCCCCCTGCTCTTTTTATGCATTCTGCTCTCTCCCTCTTCCTTTGCATGTCTGGAAAAGTATTTAGATATTTTCTGAGCATAGACTGCTGTTTTTTCCTTGCACAGGTCCCTGTTGTTGATTCTGCAAGTGGCATTGATGGACAGTGCTGCCTGCTCTCCTAGCTGGAGGATTCTGAGTGATGAAATGCCATGAGGGAAGGGGAGCACTGAAAGCACCAAAGCTTTGGAGGTCAGTGACAAAAATAAAAAGAACAGAGAGGAAAAGCATCAGGATTTTTCTCTCTCCCGCAGAACAAGCTGCTTATCAAAGCACCATTATTTTGCTGGACCCTTCCTACCACCTCTGAAAACAATCTCTCTGATTTAGGCTCACAGCCAATGATTCATCTGTATCTGAAGGTGCTCTTTAGGTCAGACCCTGGGACATAGAAGAGAGGCAATGCAGAGAGGCAGGTAGACATTTCCCTGGAGGAACTCTTGAGACTTCCTGCTGCTTTGACGCAGTTTGATAAGTGGCCTTGTGCAGTTCTTGATCTCTCTCTTCCTCTCTCCTCCACCTGTGGCTTTAGTGCTGCCCCTCACCTTGGAGCTGACGGCCAATGGCAATGCAATAAATAGGCTCTGTGCAGTGCATGATCCCTTCTGCACATGGAGAAGGAGCCTGGCTACAAAAACATTGTTATTCAAATACAACAGTGACCTTGCCTCATGAAGCAGGCACTCAAACCCAAGGCAGCTCAAAAAACAGACTACTAGAAGGAGTTCATCTGAAAAGAATATGACTTCTTTGAAATTCTCTCTGTATGAGAAACCGCCAAAAGCAAAGTTGTAAAATGCCTAAAATAATGCCAAATTGTGAGTTGAACTGAAATAAATATGAAGACGATGCTAAATGGTTGGTACAATTTGTAAATACACAATAGTTCAAATATAGCATAAATATGCAATAAATATGCAATATAAATACACAAATGTATATGAGGGCCCAAGCTGCTTGTGTCAGAACATTATAAATGACAATTAAGACAGTCAGTGTTGTTACTGCTGAAAAGCTGTAGGAATTCTTCATGCCAACATTTACACCTGTGTCAAAGGTTGTATTGTCTCAATGACCATATGCTCATTCACAGAGAAGTGCAATTCACAGGCTTAACGATGCCAAAAAGGTATAGCCATTTTAGGAGCTTAAGATTTCTAATTTTTCATCAGGAAAGAAGTTAATTATTGGACAGTGTCAAAGAAATAAGCTGGGTCAAGGCTGGCAACTTGGACTCTTGGCATTTTGCATAGTGTTTGTCAGGAAAATACAAATTTTACTAGGAAAAATAATCTGATGAATGTGAAATGTTCCAAATTGGAACTTATTTCTCTCTCCCAGTGTCCTCTTGCATGACTTGTGGGAAATCAGTCACTGTGCTTCAATTACCCCGTTTATACAGTGAGCAAAACAATACAGAACTTGAGCTTAGGTACAAGAAATTATCTTGACTCTGATCTCTTATTTGGACTCCTAATTTCCCACTGAAATCAAACTGCAGCATCTCAACAAGTCTCATATTCAGAATGAGCTGCCCTCCTGTCTTCTAACTACTGAGGGTTTCTTTTAAAGATATATCAAGCTGGGTATTTAATTCCACTAATTCTGAAAACTGTGGTCACTATTTTCATTGTACAAAATGACAAACCGAAGCAGAGTGGCTGGCTGACTTGTCAAAGGTCACACACAAAGTAAGCATCAGAGTCAGAAGCCTGGTTTTGAGTCCCTGGTTGAAAACACAAGATAAAAATACTTTTCTCAGGTTTGATTTAACAATGGCTTGGAAAAAGAGCTATACTAGGAAAAAAAAAAAGAAAAAAGTCCAGGTATGGCACATGCACTTGAGATCCCAGGTCCTCTAAATACTTTACTGAATGAGGAGACAAGGGTGAAATGTGAAAGATATTTATGTAGCTTTCTAAGGGTACAACAATGAAAAAAAAAGAGGGGAAAAAGATTGATCAGGTAAATTGGTGAGCTTGACATAAGGGTTAGGATTTGTGAAAGGGATTAAAGATTAGCTTGGAGACTGATAGGACACAGGGGATGTCAGTGAAAGATAACAGTTAAGAGTTAGGAAAAGGCAGCAAGCTGAGGATCACACTTATCTTTACCTTGAGTATAAGTGATCCAAAGAAGCATGCCATTTCAAACTGATGAAATTTGCAGATGACTGGCAAGTATGAGGACTGGGGGGGAAACCTGAGAAACGCAGGGGAGAATGCAGGCCCAGATTTGTAATTCTTCGGACTATTTGGGCTCAGTGTAGCACACACAAATTCAGGCTCACCTGAGATATGCGCCTGTGTTCAAGGGTGTTTTGAAATAAAGAACACAGAGAAATTCATCACGTCTTGGTAGCAGTTCTGTAATGTTAAAAGCAATTCTGCATTTTTATAACACTTCTCATGTAAATAGATAAAAAAATGTTTCCTAAGTTTTTTTCTAAACTGCATTACTTCCCTCCGGGATGAGGCATAGTGACTGTCTGCAACAGAGAGCAGGCAAGTGTTTGGAAAGATTGCCTGCATCTGACCAGAAACGAAAATTTAGGTCTTATAACTGCACAGGTTGGAAGCACGACACTAGAAATGACATATTTTATGGAAAGCACCTCAGGTCAGCTAGTGATTAAGCCATGAAGGGTATAACCCATCTGAAAAGAAGGGAGACTTCTTCTCAGTGTATTCTTCTTGGGGTAGTAGTAACACAGTTTAAATCAGGTAATTCACAAGTAGGGCTACATCCAGACCAGACTGTCTAGGAAGGGGAGTTTGTGATCTCTGGTATTACACTGAGGGTAATAAACTAGGGTGGGGTGAAACGGGAGAACTCTGCCACAAAGTTTTCCATGGTTTCTCTTCAATAGTATACCCAGCCCAACAGGGCTGCGCTTCTGCCCTTTGCTGAAAGCACAGAACGACAGCATAGCTCTGTCCAAGTGTATGATGTAATTTTCTAAGTGCTCTCTTATGTGTGTGTTTGTTCTCAGCAGTGTAGCTCTTTCATCCAGTGCTAACACTGTCTTCATATTCTGTGCACATTCAAAAGCCAGTCCAATTTAAATGTACCCCTGTTGTGACACCTTTATTTCTTGAATTCATCGTGAGTGTGTGGGAAGGAATCATTGCGGCTTTTTGTTTTTAAATGGAATCTGATCTCTGTCAAGATCTCTGCTCAGGGCTTTCCATTAACAGCTTTTAGTTTACTAATCACTTCTCTTGAGCTTCAGGCATTAACCATTTATGTCATCAACCATAATACCTGGATAGGATCTTTTACATGTTAGATTACTATTGTTTGCTAAGAGTGAAAAAAATGAGCTTGTTTAAGTGGATGTCTGATGAGGGGATAAATTGTTAGCAAAGGAAGTAAAAACAGCCATGGTGTAACATAGCCACAGCCCATTTAGACTTTGACAGCAGCTGGAGCTGAATGCTTCATCAGAAGGTGTAAAATTTCCGTAGTATAAATAATTGTATCTTTTTATGCCAGAAGATTTCTTCCTTATCCAAACTTATGCTCATTTTATGCCAGGAAGCTTGAATACTAATAACCTTAATGTTCTTTGCAGTAACATTAATTAGGCTAACATTTTCCATCTACAAAATAAAAAAACAACACAGAACTTTACAATTTTAATAAGAAAATCAAACAGCCAGTGGGATACTGAGTCTCACCACAATGCAAAACCCAATTGGCAAGATTTTTGTGATTAGCACACAGCCAGCTCTTAGCAAGCTGTTTTGATTTATTTAGCTGGTGGAGTAACGACCTCTGCAGAAACGTCAGAGGCGCTCCTTTGCCCAGCCTGCTTGTGGCTACCATGGGTTATGAGGTCAGGGTGATTGAACTTTGCCAGACACATCATTTTCCTGTTGAACCAACATGTGTGTCTCTGTACTAACCATTGCACCCTAAAGCTTGGGTGCAGACACACGAAAACGGCTGTTCATGGAGACAGCTTGCTTCCAGCAATAGTACCTTCCAGTGCTAGTTTTGCTGGGTCCAGTTGCCCCAGTGTGATGTTCCTGAGATGTCTCTGCAGCTTGCTCCTCCCTGATAGAGAGTCTGGAAACGCTTAACCATCTCAGGAACGGTCCATAGATACCTGGCAGATGTTATACCTGAGTTCAGATGCCTGCCTGCACTTCAGACACCACTGTGTTTAGGGCCAATGCTGAGGCAGTACTAACATGTCTGCCTAGACTCGTGCTTCCTTCGTGTGGAAGCTGGTATTTCTGTATTGTGCCCTGGGACACATTCCCTGGAATTGGGATTTTCCCATTGCCCAGAAAATGGAGAGCCACAGAGCCTTAGGGGATACTTTACAGGCAGGGAGAAGAACAGAGGCTAGAAGTTATCTTTAAGACTTCAACAGTTATCTTTAAGTCTTCAGGTCTTCTTCTTCTCCTCAGACTTGCTGCCTACCAGAAACTGATGACAGTTTCCAGCCAGGACAAATAGACTCCTGGCTCCCGTCTAAGCTTCACTGGAACTTGGAGAGGGAGAAGCATCTAAACACAGGCTTGCATACTTTCAGATGTTTTCTGATGTGGCTGAAACACTCAGGCATTGTATAGAAGGATGATATTATTGTTATTTTAACACAGATCACTAGGTGCAAAATCTTTTGTAAATCAGAAACAGGATGACAGCAATTACAAAGCATCACACCTTGTAGAGGCTAGAATAATCCAACACTGATGTCTAGGCTGACCCAGTGAAAAAAATCCTAAGATTGGAATTTTAGCATGTGACAAACTTTCAACATGTAAGTAATTTTAATTAAGGGATGGAATGCAGTACATTCTTACATGTAGAGAGTGTTTTTCTGGCCTGGGGCCTAATATTTAGAGATTCCAGATATCTAGCTGCTCAGTTTGAGATCGGTAAAAGCTGCTGAATCCTGGCATCTCTAATGATGTAACTAAAATGAGATTAATTTCATCTAACACGGCTCTAATCCTCCTCTCTTTGAAATTAGTAATAAAACTTCTATTAGCATCATGAACTGATAATCAAATGGAACTATCCTGTTTTATTAGTCAGTAACTGAGACATTAAGAGATTAAGAGTAAGATTTTCAAAGTGATGAGAGCTCACCCAACTTTTCCCCTATGAGATGTCTGAGAATTTTACTGCTGCATTTGTCAATGCCAAAATACTTTTGAAACCTCCCTGCATTGACTTAAATGCACTCAGTAGGTGCAGAGCACCATGAAGTATTGTGTGTGTGTCCTCTGCTTGACCTGTGTCTGTTCTCTATCTCTCAGAACATGCAATCCTTGGGTCATACGATGTCAAATACATTCCAAAGGATATAGATAAAACAGTCTCTTCTACATAGATTAAACCCCTTTTGCTTCCCTCTTTCACCCCCTCCAAAATTTTAGGCTGGGAAACAGCAATCAGAAAGGATTCAGACATACTTTAAGGGGGATTCTTTCAGTGTGTGCAAAGTAGGACAAAGTAGATATTGGATGTGATTTTGAACACAGGTCACTGAAAAATAGTGGCAACAGACTGAGAAATGAGATTATTAATTAAATGAGAGATATTAAAGGAGAGAGAGGAAATAATTGTTTAATAGAGCACACATGTGCTGATGCTGTGCTTTATCCAGTAGAAATGAATAGATCTTTTGGAACCATAGCAATCCATTGCAGATAAATATATACTTCAACAATTTAAAAATCTGTTATTATTTACCTACAGCAGTAACAAAGAATAAAGGCTATGGAACCATGTAGTCTGGGGGGGGGGGTCTGTAAGTGCATCAAAAGCAAACTCATGCACCAGTATGCTCAGTCTGCAAAGATGAAGACACTGTTTTCCTGTGAAATACAATTGCTGCTGGCACCGCCTCAGGACTTTTGCATTTCTTCACATATTCCTCGCCAAACAAGACAAGACTTCATCAATACTTAAGTGAACTGAGATGCAACAGAAAAGAGGGGGCTAATAAAGTGTATTCCATCTCAATCCATCTGACGACTGGTGGAGCAGAGCTCAGACTAGCTAATTCCTAGGAACTGCTCAGAAACAGCAGTCTTTTCCAGCTCTAGTTGCCCCGTGTTTATGCAGAGAGTTTGGTGTTATACTAGGGGCACCTGAGCTAGCCTGAGCCATAGGGCAGTGTTGCTGGAAGTCAGACATAATCCTGAATCAATGTACAACTCAAAGCCTTCCTGTTTCATGAGCAGGACAGCATATGTTCTTCCACTGGAAGTTTGCTTCCGTTATGAATTGAAACTTGGTCTTTGCAAATCACTTCACTGAAAAGCATCATCACAGCCTGTGAATGGCCGTATCTACTGGATTGTCGTGGTTTAACCCCAGCCAGCAACTAAGCCCCACACAGCTGCTCGCTCACTCCCCCCTGGTGGGATGGGGAGAGAATCAGAAGAGTAAAAGTGAGAAAACTCATGGTTTGAGATAAAGAAAGACAGTTTAATAGGTAAAGCAAAAGCCGTGCATGCAAGCAAAGCAAAACAAGGAATTCAGTCACTACTTCCCATGGGCAGGCAGGTGTTCAGCCATCTCCAGGAAAGCAGGGCTCCATCATGCGTAACGGTTACTTGGGAAGACAAAACACCATAACACCGAATTTCCTCCTCTTCCTTCTTCTTCCCCTAGCTTTTTATGCTGAGCATGATGTCATATGGTGTGGAATATCCCTTTGGTCAGCTGGGGTCAGCTGTCCCAGCTGTGTCCCCTCCCAACTTCTTGTGCACCTGGCAGAGCATGGGAAGCTGAGAAGTCCTTGATTTAGTGTAAGCACTGCTCAGCAATACCTAAAACATCTCTGTATTATCAACACTGTTTTTAGCACAAATCCAAAACATAGCCTCATACTAGCTACTAAGAAGAAAATTACCTCTATCCCAGCCAAAACCAGCACATGGATCTAGCCTTTTTATGCATAGCACTAGACTGAATGTTACATGCCTTTGGGCCTTGGCTGCAGAGGAGAAGTTTAGTGTTTGCCCTGTCTTCCTGGCTCTTGTGGGACCTGCTGGAAGAAGGGAAGGGACACAGTACCTTCTCTGACCATACACAGAGGAGATGTTCCCAAAGTGCACATGGGGAAGGCAGGTGGGAGAGGCAAGAACAGGGAAGGAGGAAGTATGCAGACATTTAATAAAAAACCAAGGCTTTTCCAGCATATCAATGACTGAGATATCACTGAGAGGACCAGGGAGCAGAAGCATAGCCAGGCAGACCTCAAAGCCTTAGTTGGCTTGGCGTCCTGCCCTATTCCTTGACTAAGATATGAGGGATTTGTACAGAAGAGCACCCAAGCAGAAATAGTCAGGCTGTACAACAGCCCATCACCTCCCTGTGGCCACCTAGCTCTCAAACTTGGTAAAAAGTACTGGAGAGTAGATCCAGTGGCCCAGCCGAGCCAGAAATATTCCTTTCCTTGGCCACTTCACCAAGCATATTGAAATTATTGCTGTTAGCAGCACGACCAAACCCTGACAACACAGAATTCAAGCTGGCAGAGGGGCGGGAGCCCTTTGGGGTGCTGCTTCCTTCCACTGAAGAGCTGGGAGGTGAGAGCTTGCTCTTGCTAAACAGCTGGAAGGGTGACTGAAGGGTTTTATCTCACAGCACTTTGTAAAAGCAAAACCTGTTAATGCCTTGTGACTATCAAATCTGTGCGATCAGTCAATGAAATATTGAACATGTCATAGTCCTAATGATAAAAAAAGGGGAAACAAGGAAATATGGTTCTATATTTTTGTGGTCCTTACCCTAGATTGTTGAATTTGCTGCTATAGTTCTCTTGCCCTAACAAAGCTTTAAGCCAGACCAGGGATTTTGATTCTAATTTGTCACATTTTTTTTGCAGAGTTTATGCAATTATTTTCCCCATCAATTAAGAAGATTTATGAATATGTTTTCTATTATGTGATCATGTTTGTCAAGTAAATTATTCATTACTTTTTCCTCAGCCAGCGAATTATTTGTGAACCATCATTTTCCCTTTTGTTTTCCAACCTGCTTAGACTTCTAAAATGGTGACAGAGTTTATATGTTTGATGAATGTGGATTGTTCTTCCTCATAACTCTGTAAAATCCCCAAATACACTTCTTATAGGCTATAGGATTTATAGTTAAGTCCAGTTGAACTTAGTAATGGATGTGTCTAACACCCCAGCTTTAGCCTAAGTTATTAGCACGTATTATGTTCTGCAAAGATGAAGTATACTTTGATGTTAGGTGGCGTATATAGTTCAATGAGTGGTAGTCTAGCCTTAAACATAGAGATTTGAAATACCATTGGAGAAGGAGTGGACCTTAACTCTCAAACTTGCGTAATGATCACCTTAACACCAGGCCACCAACCCAATTTTCATTTGATGGCTCCCTTCCAGGGAGTCTTAGAGCATTGAATAACAGAGACTGAAAGATATGTTCACCTGCAGTACTGTGGTACTTAAGGTGATCTTGATGATTTTCAGTGTCCTGATTTAATTTGCTGCCTCAGTCAAGTGGTGGAGGATCTGTCTTGTAGATGAATATCTACAAGATACCCGAGTATCTACAAGATAGAGCTACAAGATGAATATGATTGGATTGTTGGCAGCAATGAACCAAAATGTCTGTCCCTGGGATGCCTTTAATACAACTGCTGATCTACTTTGCGGAACTCAGCAGAGGGGCAATAACTTGGTTGATAATACAGCCAGGGTTTGGGTGAGGCATACAGGAACTTAAAATAATGTGTGGTGTTATTTATCAGCAATCACCCATGTGACGTTAGGTATTGGCCTCCTGTCAGGTCCTAGGGGACAAGTGCTTGGCTTGCACAGAACGTGGTCATCATCAGCGCTTACCTGTCAGCAGGCTGAATGGAGGGGCCACGTGGGGTGATGGTGGTAAGTCTGATTTGCCCTTGACATTGAGGTAAACTGTGCTGAGCCCTCAGGTGGTGGTAAGATGCTAATCTGCTGACAACAGGGAGAAAAAGTGGCCTGGTACAGGTAAGTCAGAAGTGAAGCAAAAAGAAAAGGGCTGGAATCAGTCGTGCCTATTCTGCATTTGATCTATGCATAAAGCAAGCCCTGAGCCCCAAACATTTTCAATAAATTAGCTGTTTCTATTGTTCTTGCTACAGCTATTGTTTTTCTGTTCCTTCACGGTGATGTTTTACAGTGGGCTGAGTCTGTTTTTAACCTCTGCTGCTATGGAGTTTATCTCCAGTGCTCATATGAGAATGTTAAAAGAGTATGACATAGGTATGCATGTGGAAATGATCTGTAATCTTTAGCCTGCAATAGCAGAACTCTCTTATCTCAGGATGAGGGAGGAGGGAATGAAATTGGATTTCTTGCTCCTCGTGACAGTTTCTTTAGCTGCACTGTGGTAGCCCCATCGGGTACGATACAGCACAGCTAACCTAAGCTGCTTTCCTAACTGGGGGCAGCTGCCATTTCTCTTAAAAACTGAGCAATGTGAAAACATTATGTATAAACTCTGCACTTTCCTTTTGGTTTATCATTTTCTGACTCACCTTATGTCTCAATATTTGTGCCTCAAAAGAACAAATCCCAAGCAATTAAGAAAACAACACCCCCAGTTCTTTAGAGGAACAATACAAAGAGGTTTACTGCAATTGTGACCTTAGATTTTGGCTGAAGAGATAGACCAAGAGCAGATGATATGTTTGAAAATGACTGACAGTCAATTAACCATATACAGTGTATCTTGAAAGTGCTGTAATGCATAACAGAGACTGTGTTAACCCAAATTCTCAATAACACACACAGTGCATTGGCATAATAGGAACAATCATATATTTGTAGAGGTGGAGCATGAGGCAGAGAAGCTGTAGCCTGTAAACCTGCTTGTTGGAGGCAACCCTCAGCCTGGTGCAATCCACGAGGTTATTCTCCTTTCTGCTTCTTGAGGCAGTGCCTTTTGGGGCTTGTAACTGTGAGGAATGAAGAAAGTGCAACTCAGTCTAGATATATGTCCTAAACTAACCTATTCCCTCCCTTCTTGCCGCCTTCTCAAATAACCCCTGCTTTCATTTGTGTGAGGTGATAGTGAACCCCTTGGCTTATCCCTTCTGTCTCATGCTATTTATTGAGAGTGAGAGCCTTTCACCTTTTTTACTGCTCTTTTGTGTTGCTATAGCAATGGTGAGGCCTGTCCTTGTTCTCTGGTTAAATGTACTTTTAATTGCTTCAATAAATGTGCTTAAAAAACATACAGTGAATGTTAATGTTATAGTTATGTTACATCACAGGTAGTAAGGGAGATAAAAATAAATGCTAATGAAATCTGATGTTAAACTGGTTTTGAAGCTGGTGATTTAGCTTTTGGCATTCCACCTTTTGGGCTGTGGCAGGGCAAATTGCTTGGGGTAAAAACTTGTGTTCCACTGAAACCATGGGTAAATAGGCACATAGGATTGGAAAGATCTGCCTGTACCATTGAATTCAGTGCCTTACAATTGCAGGTGACTGTACAATAGACATTTAGCCCAGAGTGATGCACAGAGCATCTGGATCATGTGATGTTTTAGAAAAACACTCAGAACATACTCCAGCAAACAAAATCCTCTAATAAAGTTAAAACCTTCATGTGCAGAGTACTATTAAGAAGAGAGCAAGAGCTAGGGATATTGCTAACGTTCTGTATTTCCATGATTATCCTACCCTACAGGGAAGGCATATGGCATGGCAATGAAATGTATTGTTAAAGGCCTCTGGGAGAACATTTTAGTGGCAACTGTTTTTGTTCTTTTCACATATGAAGAGTGAAATATGAGTTGGAATGGGGGGGGGTAGTTTCATCTTCTGACAAGACACTGAAGAGACTGACAGTGGATCTGTACACTCAGTCTAATATCCAATATTTTTTCCTAACACTGAATTGTGGAAAGGGACAGAAAAGAGCTGCAAAATTGGTTTGGAAGTAGGAGAAAACATCCTGCAGTGAAAAAGCTACAGAGTCAGCATGTTCGGATTATTAAAAAAGCTTTAGAGAAAGCTTGGAAAGAGTGAATAAATATCTTCCTAAGGAGAAAATACCAGATGCCGAAAGGGCCTTTTATTAGCAGAGAGAGGACTTAAGACCAGGCACATTCAAATTGTAAATAAAACAGATTATTAAGCCTGAAGACAAACTAATCAGACACAAAGAGAGTCTCCATCAAGTCTTCATATGAGGACTGTCACCTTTCTAGAGAAGTTGTTTTAGTCTTGCACAAGCTGATGGGCAAAAAGTGGCAGCAGAAGGGGAAATTCTGCAACATTTTATATACAGATACACCTCCACTATGTTTATATGCTCACATAAGCACACACACATACACACATATAAGGCAGAAGTGATGACTTCTTTGGTCTTTCTGGCTTTAGACTCTATGAACTCAAGGAAGTGGTCCATGTGGCAGTATTGAGGTTATTGTTGTTTATGAACTTCTTACAGAAGACATCTACAAAAGGGTAGAAACCAATTATAATTTGTGTTACTAAAGCTCTGTTAGATTCTAAAGCAATTATAAGAGAATTTGAATCTTGAATGTAAGTGTATAGTGGTTTACTTTGATATGTGAAGGAAACATGGTTTCCAGTAATGGAGCAATGATGGCAATTAAACCTTGCAGCGCACAAAATGTTTGTAAATGAGATAAAGGATGTGTTTTAGTTGCAAGGGTCTTTATATGCCATTAGTGAAGTCTGCTTGAATTTTGAAAAGTTTAACATAACCACTTTTTCTTGGAGGATATATGAAATACAATTTTTAACCAATGGATTAAAGCATACTAAGTAGAGGAAATAACCAACCAGTGGATGTATGAAATACAATTTTTAACCAATGGATTAAAGCATATTAAGTAGAGGAAATAACCAGCCAGTGGATATAGTGTACAAATGTGTATGTAAGTCTCATATTCTGGAGACAAAAATGTTCAGAAAAATGTTTTCTAAAGAAAAGAAATTTTACATCTCTTCTTTGTCTTGTTGCTAATACCTGTAGTTAGAAGTATAAGAATTATGCAAAGTTTGGTTTTGTGAGAAGTTTTATTTGATTTATTATTTGTTATAAATAAATAACCCATATTTTAAAAAGTGATAAACTTCATTTCTGTAAAGTGTTATTTCTTTGGCTTGGCCATGTCCAAGTTTATTAACTGAAATGAAATAAAAATGTTAAAACTTATTTTATTCTGTAGAACTACAATGTTTCCTATGATAATTTAATCATTTTTGTGCTTTCCAAGGCTTAAGTGTTAAGTGTTAATCTTTAATAATTCTTAGGGTCTGGTGATATTACAATGTAAAAGCAAAGTTAACCAGTCTAAAAAGGTTTAATGTGAAAGCATACGGCATCTGTTATAATAATTTAATGATTCTTATATTACCAGTTAGAGGAAGTGACCTAATTAATGAGCCGTTTTAGGTGGCTTGCCAGCTCGCAGCCTGATTGTGCTTTCCCATGGTGCTGGCTGCAGCCTTGGCAGCGGCACAGGCGATGGTGTGGCTCCACGCCCTGCTCCTGTGGGAAGCGTAACTCCCCTGGCAGTGCAGCGCTCCCAGGTAAGGGCTGGGACTGCCAAAAAGGAAGAGCCATTTATGACCCCCCAGGATCCCTAGCATAAAAAAGATGTCTGAAGATGCAGAGGGTACCTGTCTATGTTAAAATGAGCTAACGTGGTGGCTGCAAATAGCTAATGTTTTATTGAACTGTGCTAATTTGATGAGTGTGACATGAGCTATTTAATTTGCATTGAATCATTGCCTTGCAGCTGCATTCTAACTCCTAAAAACAATGGGCGTCTAATAAATCACAGGAACCAAAGTGGCTACCTTAGAATTTGCAGTACACCCTAACCCTAGCAAAACAATTCTGAAGCAGGCTGAATAATTAATGGTGAACAATTCTGAGATACATTTTATCTGTCTTTTAGTTCATAAATAGTCTATCAAAAGCTTGGGAGCTTTTAAGACTTGTCTTTTATTACCAATTTTTATTTCCTGAATCCTTTCTCTCAGTAATTCTTGATCTGTCTTATAGTAGGCAAAGATGAGATTGTAGATCCTTTGATGATCTATTCAGGAGTAATAAAAGTATATGTGTATTAGAGTAAAGTATACCTTTAATGATGGACAGCTCGTCCTAGTTAAATCTCTGCCCTCCTCTGAATTATGTTATGTTAATCTACTTCATACTAATTTTGGAATAACTGCATATGCTTAATAAAAGTTAATTAAAAATGAATATGGCATATTTATCTAGGAGTAAAGCACATGGACAAAATCTGTGGATCACAGATTTGGGTCTAGACCTGTTTCTGATGTTATCTAACTGCAAGAATGCATGAACCCCCATTTTTTTAATGCCACTGCTTCCTCATATGTCAGATGAGAACAGTGATGATACTGGCCTCTTTTCTCAAACACTGAAATTTTTAAGTGGATTTCATCCTTTGTGATTTGTCCCTGTAGCTGATGCTCCACATCGTAATCTCTGGGACTGAACTATATGAACTGGATCCATTCTTTTTTGATGGCAGACCTTCATTGCTACTGTTTGTTATAATTTCTTGGTGTGGCTGAGCCCAAGTCTGTAAACTGAAATTTAGAGCCTGATACCAAGCTTGTCTGTTCAACCAGATTTCTATTTTGTGATTTTCATGGAAATGTGAAGGACTGACTTGGATAGAAGAATATACTTTGTGTACATCAGTGTTTACAGGTTTTTGGAAGGGCTTATGATCTTTTGATTATAAGTGCTCCAAGAGGATAATGACAGGAAAGTTAGCTTTCTGACAAAATTATTGTTCAGCAAAATGGGCTTTTGGCTGAGGTTTGGGATGTCTACCTCGAAAGCAGAAAACAAGACTTAAGCACCTGGGTCCAGTTTCCTCAAAAGACATTAGAAAAGACTGCTCTCTCTGTGGGGTTTTTAAGTGTAATCAGATCAGACAATCTTGGGATTGTTGGGAATACTTTTACAGAGCTGTTATCTTACTGAAAAATATTTATTCATCAAAATATTCTGCAGGAAAAGACTGTTTGATGAAGTCAAAGCTAAACCAAGAGGGCTGAGAAAGTCTTCATAAGCCTTTAGCTATTTGGGAGATGTGACTTGGTGAAACTCCGCTCACTTGCAGTGGATAGTGTCCTGTGTCACAAACATAATGCTTGCAAACATTTGTTGACTGCTTGACTAGGAGCCTGAGTGTAGCTGCTGAGGACCCTCTGGGCTGTGGGAATTGAAAGGTATGCTCCACTCTCTACCGACCCCAGGGAGTGGGCTGGGGGCAGGGGGAGAGCGAGCCTGGAACCAGTGCAGCCCGTGCTGCTGTGCTCATATTAAGAGTAAACAGAAGATTTGGGTTGCCAGGGTTATTACTCTGATACCTTTCACTGACATTAAACTCACTTAAATAAGACAAAAACCCCCACAAACTTAAATTATATTAAACCTTCAGCACCTTAGCGCAATTTCTCTTGCCTATTGTCATGTATTTTAATATAGTTCTGCTACACTTATTCTTCCGCTTTTTCATTACAAACAGTCACAGTTCAGCAATGATCTCACACTTAGCCCTGTTTACCTCTCCCCCACCACACATCCCCCCTGGAAAACAAATATCTCTTCTTTCCTCTTTTCTCCTGCTATCCTATTTTAATAAATAAACCAGCAGACAAAATGTTGTTCTTAATTGGACTGGACGTTAATATCTTCTGATGCAAATTAGCACTTCTGGAGATCCCAGTGCAAGTCACTCCAGCCCAGCATCAAATTGGGCTGTGGAGACTCCCGTTGCTAAGCAGCGTTGCTGTGAGGCGTTACACAGCGAGAGGTCCCACGCCTAGGGCGGCGAGATGGCGTGTGTGTGCACAGGCACATCTGTGCGCTCACGGCTGTGCACTTCGGGTACCGCTATGGCTTATGACCACGCACCTGGGTGTCTCTGCACATGTCCACAGCTCAACTGCGTGGCCAGCTTCTTTTGGGTCCCAGTTCACTCTCTATGCTGTGCAAGAGAAACACATGATTTAAATTAGGTGAATACTAATAACCTGGCAAGGCTGAGCAACCCTGAAACAGCGAGCTGTGGGGTTGCTCACAAAAATTTCGTCCCATCTAGCCTTGATGCCCCTCATCCTTTCACCAGTCCAGAGAAATCTAGTGTTAGACAGTGTCATGTGCCAATTCTAGCTGCAGTGTCTATACTTGAAAGCAAACAAAAAACCAAAGAAAGCCCCCAAACACCTATTACATTGCTAAAGTGCACTGTCTTTGGCTGAGCTGTGAGACTTGAGATTGAGACAAAAACATCTATTAACATTCTGAAGGCACATTTGTTAACTCCAGAACTATTTAACTCAGTGCCTTGACTAAATTCCGTTTATACAAATTAGATTGTTTCCCTAATCACCTCGGGTACTTCACTTGGAAGACTTCCTACTTTTCTGCATCAAACCGTCAAGTATTACTTAGAAAAGCTTCACACCAAACTTGCTTTGCTTTGGAAGATGTTCAGAGTAAAAGGCCTCTATTTAAACCTGCTCCTCTGAGCCCACTTGTGGGCCTTATGGTACCAGGACCCTTGTTTCTTTCTTTAGATCATGTTTGATACGATGGAAAACTTGTGAGAAGAGTTTGTTTTCTAGCGCCTGAAGCACATTCAGACTGGATTTAGTCATTAACCTGAACCCCAGACTGCCTATATGTAATATGGAGGTGCAGATGGACAGCTCATTCTAACATTCACAGGGCTCTTCTGTTAAACAGGTGCTGAGGTGCTGGAGGCGGGGGCCAAGGCAGATCAGTTTATACAGCTTGCAATAGGCATCATTGCCCTCTTCCTTGGCTTCAGGCAGGGACAGGGTGTTCTCTTTCTGCTTGTGTTTGTTGACTTATGCAAACTTAACTAAGATTCTTGAGTTAAGTTAATTTCAACACAAATGTCCTGATTTCTAGGTAAGAAACTTGAGCACCAAGGCAGACCCTGCAGTGACTAGCTTATGATTTAGCAGAATGCTGAAGTCTCTCTTGCTTGAGGGACATACAAACCCAGACTCCCAGCACTTGAACTGCAGACTACACAGGGGGAGATGTTTTCTATCCTTCATTTTGAAATAGAACTATTGTGGAGCAAAGAGTGCAAAAAAAAATCATAGGGTTACAAGGTCAGTTTCTTTGAGGCCACTAAAATAGCAGTGAGAGGACCTAATCTCCAATTCCTGGCCTAGAGATGTCTCTTACATCACATAGTTGCTGGATAAAATGCCGAACAATCCAAGGAGTAAAGACCAGATAACAGAACAACAGGTCAGCAACAAAACCGCATCAACAGCTTCCTAAACATGGCAATCATCAGACACCTGTGCAAAAGTCAGGCACCATGAGTGGCATTTTGGCATTTAAAACAAGGCATTTAAAACGTATGGGCTGGATGAGCAGACAGTGAGGTGGATTGAAAACTGGCTGAACAGCTGGGCCCAGAGGGTGGTGAATCACAGAATCGCACAGGTTGGAAAAGACCTTTAAGATCATTGAGTCCAAAATGATCAGTGGCATGAAGTCTAGTTGGAGGCCAGTGACTAGCAGTGAACCCTAGGGGGTCAATACTGGGTCCAGTCCTGTTCAGCATCTTAATTAATGATGTGGATGACGGGGCAGTGTACCCTCAGCAAGTTTGCCGATGACACAAAACGGGGAGGAGCTGATGATGCCCCAGAGGGTGGTGCTGCCAGCCAGGCCAGGAGCCAGGCTCTTCTCAGTGACAGGACAGGACAAAACAGTGGCAGCTCATCTGAATTCAGATCATACTTATCAGACTGGGCTCTGTAAGGTGTTTAGTTGTGGGAGATCCTAGGCTGTGCACGTCAGGCTCAGGAAGAGCATACAGATATCGTGACACTGAGGCCAGCCAAGACTGCAGAACCTCAGCTCCATTGTAAAGGCAAATTTAACTGTTGATAGCAAGAGGCTGGCTTGGATTTTTTTTCCCCCCATCGTCTTGGTTAGAGGCACCTGTTTTGTACACCAGACAACTTAAAATCCATGCTAAATGACCTCAAAAGTCTCATACCTCTAAGAGCGCAGTTGACATTCCTGCAGAAAAGTATGTTCTAGGCTAAGACCCCAGAGTTCCTTCCCTCCCAACCCTCAGCTACTTTAAGCATGAGATGATTCAGCCTCTAACCCATTCATCACTATCTATTCCTGCCTAAACAACCCTAGAGCAAAAGTTTTGCATTAATAGCTGGCAGCAAGTGCTGAGATCTGAATGCTGACAATGCTTTTAAGGGATAGCCCAGCTATACAGGCGTATCAAGATGTCTTTGGAGATTTATCTTGGATATGGAAAATAGGATAGGCTGGGAATCTGGGCTGACCCATTTAGGGAATGGAAAAGAATTTGTGATTGAGAGATGCACATACAGGGATATAAGCGTAGTTCTGTATTTTAATGCGAATGAGTAAACAGTCAGCACTATAATAATCTCTAAGGCATTTGATCCCAATAAACCATCTTAATCCTTAGGGCTATTCTGGCAGGAAGAGATAATTGCACAGAAGCAGAAATGTTCTTAGCATAAAACTCACATATCTATGTTTACTGTGCATGTTAGACGGCTTCAGACTCTTCTCCCCTCCTTCCCAACGCTGATGAGCACTTCATCTGTGCAGTCTGCCAGCTCCCTACTTCACTAATAAGAGCCTTTTGATTTGGGTTTTTATTGTTGCCAGCAAGAGCCAAGACAAAAGGAAAACCATAGAGAAATGCTCAGGACTGATGCTTCCCTAGTGGCATGCCCTCTGCTTCAATAATGTTTCACTACGGATAAGACTATTTTTTTTTAGTGGCCATATATGTGGTCCTGTGCTTTGTGGGAGGATGCATTTCCACATCTCTGCACTTAAAAAGCCTCTGAGCTGAATGCTTTTGTGGCTATTGTCTCCTGCTTGCTGCATTGTCTTCATTGTTGTCTGTGTTGCAGACAAAGGGCTATGGCTCAGAAATGCAGAGGCAGTGAATGCCTAGCCAGTGAAGTGCTACAAGTCATTTAATTTGTTGTCATGGCTAAAGACTGAATGACGCTTATGAATGGGTGAGAGCAAGAGCACATCCTATCTCCAAAAATGGGTAGTGCTGCTGCAGGTTATGTCACCACATCATGTTCACACCTCTCAGCCAAAGACTTCAGTTAAAGCAGACCATTGCTGAACTGCAGCCCGCTTGCTATTCAAGGCACAGGGCTGTGATTTTTCTTTTCTTTTTCTTTTTTTTTTTTTTTCTTTTCCTAATCTTCAAGCCAGCACTTGCTCCTCTACTATTGGAGTCCTGTCAGCTAAAGACACTTCAGCCCTGTCTGGCATCTCCTGAGGATATGGGCCTTGTCGTCAGTGCAGAAGTGTAGTACCTGCTGCTGTTGTTGGTCTAGTGCTAGTGCTCTTCTAGCCTAAATTGTGAGGCAGAAATGAAACTGGGACTATTACTTATAGCTCAGAAATCTCCTGAATAAAGATGAAAATTGTTCCATAATTTTTTTCATTGATCAGTTAGATTGCAAAATCTTTCTTGGTTAGGTGGGTGAATGGCCATTAGGTACAAAGCTTTGACTCAGCTCAAGGTTGCTTGCTATGTAAGCTGAAGCCAAATTTTTTCCCCCACAAATGACAATATTGTTTGGGTTAAGACTCCTTAGAACAAATGTTGCCATATAATGACATTAAAATAATACACATGAATTTGTGTTGTAGGATCTATTTATGCATTTGCGTTTTGAGCACTTCAAGGCCTGGACCTGTGATTTGAGTTCCACTCAGTTATGCAAATGGCAGTGCTGAACATGACAGCAAAAGCATTAACCTAGCTGGGAACTGCTCTAAGCGGGGCAAAACAACCATTTTGCATGTGTGTTTCACATTTAGGCATAGCTTTAAATTGCTGTTTGAAACAAGCATCACTAGTTCTGCTTCATATTGTTTGACAAGGACTTGTAAGACTTTTAGCTTAGACAAAGCTATGAGATATAATTGCACAGGTGGCACTGTATCAAATGGCCCTTAGCGTATAGGATACATTATGTCATACTATTGGTTGGGAAGTTGTGGAGGAAAGTATGGATCCTTTAACTTACGTGAGGAAAACCAGGCCTGGCACTGCAGTTGGCTTCAGAATTGCATATATTTTTCCTTTACATCTTTGGGTGGTGAGTTTGTTCTGCAGTCATTGCACTGCTGAGATTCATTAACATGCTGCTCCAATGTTCTCTGAAATCAGTGGCAAAGCATTTCTTGACTTCAGTGGTAAGTGCTCAAGCTGCAATATACCTTAGTGCTAAACAGTAAAGTATTATGTCTGGTGTATTCACCCGGTATGTGTATGTTAAGTGCAACACTCCAGTTGATGAACTGGGCTTACATTTACCCAGATATGCTGGATATGCAGTTTATTTTGTGCCATTGTTCCAAGTAAATGAGTCAATGAGAAAGCAATAATATGAAGTGCAATCAGCCATGAAAAATAAGAATTTTAAATCTATTTACGGGTGCCTTTCTGTAGAAGAAATCTTGACATTGGTCACTGAAAATGAGTCCTGTTTTTGAGGGCCCAGAAATCTCAGGAGAACTGAGAAGTCTAGGCTTTTGAGAGTTTACTATACACTCAATCCTTGTGTTAGCAAGGCATTGAGGGTGTAGAAACAGCCCTCCAAAAACTTCCCTTGTTACCAAGTAAGCCTTTACAATGCATACCATCATTATTTTTCTTTATGATCATAATGTGGCTAATATTTAAAAAAATTAGTGAACACCATGAGGTAAAGGAAAAAAAAAAAGTCCAAACTCTTTTAAAAGCAAAACTTGCAGAGATTTATGGAATGGGAGCACTCTCTGTTTACTGTAAGGGGAGCTTTGCCATCAGCTTCAAAGGAAGTTGTAGTAGGTTCTGAATGTTTGTAATAGTTATAACCCAATTTATCCAGATAACGAGATCTTTGTTAGCTAAAATCTTGGCAACACTACGCACTTCAGTGCAGACTGTGAAAGATAACAATCAACTTCAACTCCCAGTGGTCTAGGAGTCAAAGGGCTCTGGTACGGCATTTAGTCTTACTTCCTATAATTAGATGTCATAAAATTGTGTTGTCATTGATGTTATCATAATTGGTATAAAAAGTTGTTTATAGCAAAATTTTACAGATGCAGGCAGTGATTTTCTCCAGGAGTTCGCACACGGTAAAGCTAGACTCTGGCAGACTAGAAGTTGTTTTGGGTGTTGAAATGCATGCATGTGCCTATGTCTTTACCAGTATATATAAAAACGGGACATTTAAAATAAACAGTTGATAACCTAATACTTTCCATTTTAAAATGGTTCTTTCTTAGTTTAAAAGGCTTTTATTTTCCTTTTAGAAGCTCCTGTATTTCCACCATTTGCTCTAAGTTTTTGAAAGCTGACAGCCAGTTCTTGATTTGGAGAAGCTAAGGTTGATGGGAGGACTGGATATATTCTACCTCTGGCAGCACCACAGTGTACTTTGGAGGCATGAGTAAAGAATGGGGGAGTCCAGAAGCTTTGAGGGCTGATCTTGTTACAACCATGGATTTTCTATATAACCACAGGCAAGTCTCTTTGTCTTAGTTTCCATCCACGCACAGGGGAGATATTAGTATCAGCTCACAAAGGAACTATGGATGTAAATTAATGCTTGTGACTCAGGGAACAGGCAGAAATGAATACTCATAAAACACATGATGCAGAAGAAGTGGTAGAGATCAAATACTTAGAGAGTTCAAACAGACCTACTGAAAGAGTGTCCTGCTCCTCATGCCTGGGTGAGGCTGGGATTCTGGGGGAGAAAACAGTAGTGCAAGTAAGCTCTAGTTCATAATGCATGTGGACAAAGGGCTTGATTCAAGTTACATGAACACTCTTACCCCTGGCACAGCTCAGCTTGTGCATTCTTGGCTTTGGAAATCAAAATCCTTTTCTTCACCTGCTGCTTTACTGGGTGCATGGCTGTGTGCTGCATGTAGGCTCTGTCTCTCCCTCTTCATTTGCTCTTACAAGTAGCCCTTGGAATCTGTTCCTCAGAAGGGGGTTCCTCATCACCCTGTGAATGATCCTTCCATTTACCTCTTTCCTCACTCTACTAAAGACTTGCTGGTACTGCCACTTGGTAGTACCGACTGTAAATGTACTGGGCCATGCTATAACACTGAGAACTGTGAAGAACTATCATCAGAACCAAGGAAGTCATTCAGATACCATTAGTGATGGTTTTCAGAGCCTTTACTTTTCTCATTTCCACTTTTGTTCCCATGGCATGATTCAGTCCTGTTTTGTGGTCCAGTGTTTTAACACTTTATGTAACTACTCTTGAAATCCAAATGCCTTCTGAGTGAATTTTTTCATAGTGTTCCAAAGACTCTGGCAGCATTATTAACTATATCTATATTTTTTGAAAAATCTTTTCCAGTAAGTTTAATTTTTCATGTGTGCCAGCCAAAGCTCTTAGGCATGGTGCCTGGCTTACAAGCCATTGAAGAAAAGTGTGCCTAAGGTTTTCCCAGCTGCTTGCTCAGGATTTTGCCAACTCCATGTGGACATTGCCCCTTGGGTGTCTTCTCTGAATAGGCGGACGAAAGAGATGCATGGAGTGGTAAATGAAAATTCTTGCTGAGTGGCTTTAAGTTGTGCTTGGTGGCAGGAGTACAGGTTTGTGTTTCTCTTCGGTTTGTACAAGGTATGGAACCATGTGCAAATATTTTTTTTTTCTGCTTCAATTGAATTTAGGGAAACAACGTGCTCATGCAGCTCCATCCTAGCATGTTGAAATGGACTTCTCTCCAGGTAATTTACAGCAGACCTGAGCTATCTCTCATTTTGACTCCCACTGTGAAGGCAGGTGAGTTGTGTAAACCTCATGTAAGGGAGATAGAGTGGAACCTTGTCCACCACTTGCCTACACCATTTGGTACAGCAAAAGCCCAAGCAATTAACGCTAGCTAATTAACTGTATCTATCTGACTACTATGGTGAAATTGCCTCAATTTTTAAAGGTATTTTTAAAGGTAGCTGATTTCCCCTGTTTTCAATAAGAATTAGCCACCTTAATACCTTTAAAAATTAAGCCCTTTTTCAGCTATATGCAGTCCAACAATCTCTTGTGTGTGTGTGTGCTCTGTTCCTCTCTTATGCAATCCATGTGCCCAAATTATAAATATGGAATCTCTGAAAATTTACCTTGAATGGCACTGTATCTTCTGGTCTGTGAAAGACAACACGAACAGACTCTCCAGAGAAAGGGGGTTATCATCAGGAACATTTGGGGACAGACAGGAGATATCGCAAGAGAAACCAGAGTGCGATAGCTTGCTATACGTAAGGAAGTGTTTTACCAAATTGAATAAGAGGTTCTAATTTGGTTTCTTAAATAACCCAACAAATGTTGCTATTGTGGAGAAACTTTCTCCAATAAAGAGTAAGAAACAGTCAAGACCTTGCACCTCAACATCCTGCATTTATCATGACACCCCTGGTTGCAATACTTCATTACCACCTTGGCAAATGTGCTCTCAGAGCCCAGCCAGGGTCCCATCCAGGGAGCCAAACAGCAGGCAATAGTCTTTCTTCTCATGCTAGTGTCTCTGCTCCCCCAAGAAGATCCTGTGATGCTGACAGCTGGAAGGCAAGTCTTGTTGCCTTTCCATTTCTTTGTCACCACTTGCATGTGGAGAGGGAAAGGCAGTGATTTGTTCTACCATACGAGAAACATCTTCTAGGGAGTCAGTGCCAACCTTGGTAGCTAGGGACGATGTAGGATAAAATTGGAACAGCTGCATGTAACTGTCTGTATGTGCTCATAGGGCACTTGACAGGACTTTGTGATCTTGCATGCCCCTTCCAGACTGATAGCTTTAAAAACTGCATCTCCATAAAAGTAACTTTGGCTTTAAGTGTCAGGTCACATCCATTAATTATAATTCATGTGTCTTTGCTTTCCTTGGGAGTCATCATGACCTTATGACTGAAGATACTTCCACTATGGAATTGAGGGGGAGGGATATTTGTTTTTTTAATCATTATCACAAAACTGTCTGATCAATATTTTCTCACTTCTTGGGGAAGAAAAGCAGCCAGGCAGAGCAACTGCAGAGGAGACCAGCATCTCTGTCTTCCCTCCCAGCCCAGAGGCATGGACAGAAAATTCTGGAAAAGGAACCAGCATCGAAGCTGTTCCTCACTAGTCCTTTCCTGCAACACCAGGACTGGGAAGGCTAGAGGCCATCAGTGCTCGGGTCTTCATGACTTGTCCCAGCACTTGTAAAGAACCTCTGCAACTGCGCAATAAGCAGAGATGTGCTGAACAGTTTTGGGAAGAGTAGAACTAGGCATCTAAGACAGGGATCTTCAAAAAGTGATACAGTAAGTAGGATGTTGCTTACCAGCAGAAAATGTTGAGAAGAGGAGCAACTGCCAAGCCCTGGTCCTTGAAAAGAGCTATATCCCTAGCTCAGTGGTGGTAAGGCAATTGTGTCTGCTCCAGATTTTCTAGATACTGAAGTGAGTCCAGCAAAGGGCCATGAAGATTAATAAGGGATTGGAGCACCTGTTGTACAAGAAGAGGCTAAGAGAGCTGGGACTGCTCAGCCTGGAGAAAAGAAGGCTTATGGGCAATCATATCAATATGTTTACAACCTGAAGGGAGGTTGTAAACAAGAGGGAGCAACGCTTTTCTCAGTGGTACCCAGAAAAAGAGTAAGAGGGAACGGGTACAAATTAAGAAATGTTAAATTTCATCTAACCACAACAAAAATTGTTTACAATGAGGGTGGTCACACTAGGCCAGGTTGCCCAGAGAGGTTGTGGAGTTTACATGTGGAGATATTCAAAACCTGACTGGACACAGTCCTGGGCAACTTGCTGTAGCTGACCCTGCTTTGGGGAGGTAGTGCTTGGACTAGATGATCTCCAGAGGTCCCTTTCAACTTCAACAATTCTATGATTCTGTAATCAGACAGAGACACACAATAATCCCAAGCCTTTTAGGCAACAATGAAATCTCCTTTCTGACACTTTCATTTAGCCTAAGTAATAAAATGGTCATTAGGTGACAGAGAAAATTGAAAAGAAGAATGACTATAGCCAGAGGGTTAGGGTAAATCAGGTTGAAATTTCTTGCTTCACATAATATTTCATAATGATATGAAGTTTAACAGGTTTTGAGAAAAGCACTGAGAAAAAAAAAACTTTTATCAGAACACCAACTGCTTGGTGATAAGGAAATTTTCTGCAATATTGGAAGAGGCAATTACGTTCAGACCTAGATCTCCCACGTGCCAGCTGACTGCTCCAGTACAGTCATCACCCAGGAATTTCATGATTTTAGGCGGGAAACGAGAGCGGAGTTTAGACCAGAACCTGTGGTTTTGAGACTTTGTAGGATCTGTAAGGTGTTAGAACATGATTCACAAAACTGAAAACAGTAGAATTAAAAAAACCTCACATGTACATACACATACATATGTTCACCCATGCAAACATGTGAGCAAAAACAATGTAGAAAATAACAGGGAATACCTGAACAATCAGTTTATTCTGAGTCTAATTTTGTTGTAAATGAAACCTGTGGAAAACACTGCTCAAAAGAGCTGTAGATTCTGCCTAGGAAAAAAAAAAAGAGAAAAAAAAAAGGTGAAGTCATCCTTGGTTGAAAAATGAAAGGGCTGTGAAACATTCATTTGTCTGACCTCCAGATGCCTCTAAAAAGTCAAATCTTGCAGGTAGCTTGGGAACATCCAATTTGAAAAAAACTACTACTGTGAACTGAAGTTCTGCACCACTTGCTAAAGAAAGACAGGACATTGGCAATTTTGCGTGATGGCCAGAATCATAACAGACTATAATGCCCAGTAGGACAACAAGGGGCAGGCAGCAGCTGTGATTGGGGTTTGGGGAGCCTCAGAGACTACCTGGAAGGAAGTGAACACTCAGACCATCTTCTTTAGGTACCTAAGTCTGATTCATAGCACCCAAAGTAAGTAAACTATGTTCCTTAGGTAGCGCGTGGAAAGTCATAGATAAATTCAGAGGACCTAAGTTAGATCCTCATATAAAATGATGTTAACACTTTTCTGTATCAAATTGGCTACCCAAAACCCCAAAAGGATTCAGCCGCTGCAGCGCATCAAACACAGACTCCTGGCCACAGAAGAGGAATCCAGAATCCCATAAACGTCATGGGAAGAGCTACACACTTCAAAGGGAGACTGAAAACAGGCAGCATATTAGAAAGGCCACACTAAGTCAATGTCCTAGGTGTGCTTTTACCTGAGGTCACTGAAACCCATATTCCAGAGAACTATTCTTTACCCCACTGAGGAGGTGGTGGGGGACAAGGGGTTGGGAGTGGTGCGCGGTAGACGCCACACTCACATTGAATTTATGTCCCTGCAAAGGAAAGAATTAAGATTCATTGGACTAATGAAAGAATGCAAACATGAACATGATTCTGTAATCTGGTGCCTAAACACTCCCGTGGGATGGGGGATACCTGCTTCACAGACTACTTTTCACCTTTAAAGGTCTGGAATTTCCCTGAAGTCTTTCAGAAATAAAAAACCAGCAACATCCAGGGCTTTGGGAAGAACATTTTATTGCTAAGCATATCTTTAAACAAAATGCAAATAAGAAAAGAAAAAGAATCAAAAAGGAAGAAGAAGAAGAAAGGGAAAAAAAGCATAACATCACGATAACTCAAATAAAAATTCTTAAGGTTGTCCATAAAGCAACAGGGATATGGTAGAAGCCCACATACAGAAATGCACATGTTCCCAAAAACTGTCCAATAGAAACTTACACAAAAAAAGGAAAGTGTAAATCTTTTTCCCTTAACTAAAAAAAGGAAAGCAAAAAGGAAAGGAAGAAAGAAAGCAGGAAATCATTTCACAAGACTCCAAGACTCCAAGAACAGCAATCTTTTACAGACATCAAGATATAATCAACTTTATATAGTTTCGGCCAGTTAAGTCATCTAAAATCGTGCTTTCATACCTTTTTAAAACCTGTCTTTTTTTTTTCTTTTAGTATAAAAAATAAAAAAGGAAAAAAAAGCTCAACCTCGCACACACGCACACGCACCACACACACGCACACATACACGCACTGAAAATATTTGTTAACATGAAAGCGTCTTCTCAATGTTTGAGAAGGCTGTTTTTTTTGAATTTAAGTTCCCATGTGCGTGTGTGTTTTTGATGACACTTCTTCAAAGTCAAATATTCATGCGACTTATAAACACCAGCAAGAGTAGATTTCTAAACCTAAACAGCTGATTAGTTTTCATCCGTATACAGAAAAAGTGTACATTTCTGATATTCCAGAGTTCTCAATCATCTTGGTTTTTGTTGTTTTCCTCTCTGTCTGTCTCTCTATCTCTCTCTCTCCCTCATTTGCTTTTTTGCACATGATAGGCATGGCCGTCAAACCACCTTGCTATTGTTCTGTACAGTAAGATAATCCTTTTCACAATAACTGAGAAAATGTAGAAACCAAACCACAAAATTAAATAAGTTAAATAAAACCAAAAGACATTCCCAATTTAACCATAAAACAGTATATACGCCAACAGGGTATCCATATAGAAATTATACTAGCAAAAAAAATAGTAGTAAAATATGTAAACAAAATTTCAGATTTTTTTTTTTGACACAGGTAACTGTGACAAAGCTAAAACACACACTCTCTTCACATTTTAAGGTTTGCTTTTGTTGTCTGTTTTGTTTTACTTTGTTCTTCAAGAACATTCTCATTCCACATTAAGACCATAACAGAACTTCTGTTCCAGTCGTCCCATCAAACATACCATGATAAATATATCTGTGTGTATATATATATATTATATTATTAAATTCCTTTTTCTTTATTATTTTTTGTGTGTCACAGCAGCTTTATTTATTTTCTTTTATATAAAAGAGAAGGATAAGGGAGAATAGGGCAAATGGAAAGACAGAGATGATCTGAAATGTCAACCTACAAAATTAAAATATTACATATGAAAAACAGTTTTATGTCAAAAAACCTATGTATTTTGCATTCTTTTACAAGTGTTTAGCTTTTCTGACATTTATGGGTCTTGTCACAAGTTGAACTCCAGTGGTGTCTTTCTGATCTCTTTATTAAACTGATTTATTATTATTTTTTGCATGCATTGCAATCAGTCAAAGAACCAGAACCCAGAGGAAGGCTCCGTTATTTTTGCATGGTATATTCAGCTCAGAATGATTAACCATTTTTTAAGCATTCTTTTTTCAATCTTCAAATCCCTTTAACCATAGTTTAGCTGTGCTAATGCATACTAGGTGATATTCTCAAATAAAGCCAATGACTGATCAGAACAGACCCAAACCCATCTTATTCTTCAGTTCAATTGCAAATACTGGAGCCAGATCCAAGGGAACCAGCTTTCCATGATAATTTTCTTCAGCATCACCCATCAGACACTTTCACTGTGTTGTTAGCAAAGAACTTACTGCAAGACGACGGATTCTAGAGACAACACAACCAGATATGCAGAGTAAACACCATGGGTAGCTTTTGAGTTCATATATGGCAATAGTCTCTCTTTATTTATTATGGATTATTTTTTTTCCGAGATTTCTTCTCAAGTCATGTCCTGGTTCACCCCCCACACTGCTCCTCGCCACCCTTCCCTCCCACACCCAAAAGTAACAAAAAAAAAAAACCAAACAAAAAACAACCCAAGAAACAAACCAAAACCAAAACAAAAAACCAACAATCTCCAAAATCATTTATTCCCCTCCTCCAATCTCGAAAAATTATATGTATGCTGGACACGGCCAGATCAGTTTGTTCAATATTTTTTTGTTGTTTAATAATGTTTGCATTTTTTTCTTTTTCTTTCCTTTTTTTTTTTTAAATAAGTAAACTGAAAAATTTTCGATACAGTCAGGGATCACGAACATTGTTAAAGACTCACTTGGAGATACGAAACAAGTAAGCCAAGAAGTCTTCTACCTTTTCAGAAAGTTCAGCGGAGGAGGAGATTTGGAGACGTCCAAGTTCACTAACAGGGCAGAGCTGTGCGCGCCATCTCCAGAACGCTAAGTGTGCTTTATAATACATTAGGGCAGAGTTTGCTGACTCCAAGTGATGACTGAGACATTAACAGTCACTGCTGAAATTTTTTTTCCCAATACTTTTTCCCACAAACGATATCTCCCAATCTCGATCGCTGCAATGGTTCTGATATTTCAGTTAAATCTCATTAAGTATTTATATATTTATATATAAATAAGTATTCTTTTTTACACATAGTACTCTTTGTCCTTATTTTTCTGTTTCTTGTGGCCGCTTTTTGAGCTCTGCTGCTTCTCCTTCACGAGCGTGCCGTTGCTCTGGGCTGAGTTGCTGATGTAGTTCCGCGTCTCGTCCACCTGATAGGACCCCTCGTCCCTGTTCCTGTACTTGTACATGGCATACAGGAGGATGAGGATGCAGAGGGCGGCAGCAGCCACAATGCCGACGACCATCCCCGTTGTGCTGCTCGACTCGCGGACCACCTCTGAGGCCCCCGGAACCCGTCTGATTCCCGGCTCCGTGGGGTTTGCTGTGGGCACATTACGGAACATGGGGGAAGTGATTAGCGGGCTCTTCAGCTTTGTGCTGTCTAGCTCATAGGCAGTGGGCAACGGAAGCAAGACTATGTCAGGCTGGGGTTTGAGCTCACGGTTATTCATTTTGCCGGCTGGCAATTTGGGCACCATCCCAGTCGAGGACGAAGCTGTGGAGCGGATCAGCTCAGGGGACAAAGACGTGGTAGTAGTCCTACCAGTTTCGGAGACTTTGTTAGGTCTAAAGTCCTTGGATTCCCACTTGGGTGCGTGTGCTTTGTAGCCACCTTCGAAGATTGAAGTGGAAAGACTCTTATCTGTTACCAAGGAGAAGGTGGTGTAAAAATCTTCATCATCAGTAGGGGGTAGGTTAGAGTCAAAGGTTTCCCCTGAGCCATACCCAGATATCACCAAGCCATCATCATCACAACCATCGCTGCCTTGGTCCGACAAGCAAGGTAACCCCGCCTCAGAGGTCATGGACAGGGAATCTTTGGTGGTCTCAATAATGGTGAGGAGGGGGCGAAAGGTAGGGGGAAGTGTAATGAAAGGTGCACGAGTAGCAATAGGAGGGATAGCTAAAGGGTCTTCTACAAGTAGAGGGATAACTAATTCACCTCCTGGGATGGAAAAGAGAAAAAAAAGAAGATTAGTACATTTTAATGACACAATGCACCATTTTCAATTCACTTAACTCAAGGGCGAGAGAGGATTTGGGCATTATGAAAAAGTGTCAGGGATCAGGTTTCTTGCCCTAACTACACTACCAACATACTTTCCTGGGGGTGCCTTTCATTCTTTCTTCCCACCCTGCTTTGACATCAGTAAACTACATGTTCCATTTCCTCCCTCTTTTAGCCTATGCTAGGTATGTAAGGTGAAATGCTCTGAATTTTTTGGGACCCAAAGTTTTTGATTTTTGAAGATACTCTCAAGTGACTCTGTGGACATCGATTTTTGGTAGTGGTCTTTCTTAAGCATTTGGTTACAAGACTGTTTAAATGAATTATTTTAGACTTCCATAGAACAATGTTCTCCTAGATGGATTTTACCACTCATCTTGCCAGTTTTTCCTCCTATGATTCCTTTCATTTAAAATAACACTGGTATTTCTTCTCTGCCATTCAAATCTGCTCACCTTCCGTAGCAGTTTATAAGGCCTTTCCCTAAGGCCTTTCCCGTTCATCCATTTCTTTTTGATTGTTGCCTGGTTTTTAAATTGTGGGAAAGTTCATGAAAGTGAGGGCTGGAATAAGAATCAAGTACTTACTGGGGTCCATGAAGGTACAGAACTCTACTCAATGCTTGTTCATCTCTTTTTAATCTTTCTTTACCATTTTGTTCGACACTAGGGATGTCCCTTTCCTTGCACCTTTTGGGGCTGCTAATGCCATACTATCTTCATCTTCAGTTCTTCTTGATATTCTTTTACTATAATTTGATTAAAAACTAAGACAGACTTTATTGTGATTGATGATATAACTGAATAAGGACTTTGATGACACACATTAGCACTAGAGCCCAGGAGTGTACTGCAGAAGTTATCTTCACACCTACTGTTACTTCTGGATACGCAGGTAGCTGTGATCAGTGCTACTTTTTCCTAACAGGATGGCTACCTGCCTATAGAGGACTAAAAATGAGGTGGACTTATGGTCTACTCTTGAAGTAGAACAATGAAGCTATAGCTATAACATTTGTACCTTCCCACAGTATAAGCTGCAACTGAAACAAGAAAATCAGTGCATCATTTCTAAGATTTGGTTTCTGAGCAGCAATATTGCTACTTTTAGGGTAGTAGTCCTGTTTTGTCTATATATTGTAATATGACTGTACTTCTACTTCTGAGCCTATGGGTAATTAACACTCCACTGTTTTATTCTGATGTGGAGGCATAATTAATTTATCTAATTCATTTATTTTACATTACATAGTCTTCTGCTGACATACAAGTCGCCAACACTTTTTTTAGGGTGAGCCATATTGCTTCTGAAAGTTTGCGTATAAATTCTCCCTTGGGTGATTTTTCTTCAGCTAGCCACTTAAATTAGCTGCTTTAAATATAAATTGAAGAGTTAATCTAACACCATGAGTAGTCCTCTAGATTTGTTGGAAGGAGTGCAACTCAGTAAGAAGTATTTCTAATGCATTGGAAATTTTGATTTATACTCACCATTGATTAAGGAAAGATATGCAAAAGGAATTTTACCTTCTAAATAAATAATTCTGGCTTTTACTTATGTATTAATACCTGCTAACAATTGGTTTGGCATTGTTACAATGCTGAATGGCATCAGGGTCAGAATTCTGCTGTCTCCTATACACTATATATTACATGCACTTGTTTCCCATTGAATACTACCAGTAACATCCATGGGAGTTCTATAAAGAATATGGTCTAAAATCATAATCCCTTCTAAATGTATTTGGAGAGCAATATATTTGAACAAATTACATATTGAAGATAGCAATATACTGAAAAAGGTACTTAACAGTTTGATTAAATCTGGATAGCTGAACTAGCAATATGGCTTATTCTTATCCTTAATGAGAAACTAAGTGGTGACACAGTTTAATCAATTGAAACAGTCAGATTTATGTCAGACGTACCAGGGTAGAAATTAGGCCAAAATAAGAAATGTGGGGCTTCACATACTTTCATGCAAAGTTAGTTTTAAGCTAAGAAACAAAAGGCCAATTTGAATATATTGTTTAGTTTTCTGAGCTTCCTCAGCATCTTCATACCACTTTTGTTACTGGATAGCAGATGAAGAAATAAGCATCATATGTGTAAAATAATGCAATCTCTTCAAACTACATATACTACTTATCTTTAAAAAAATTATGTAAAAAGCAGAAAGTGTAGTCTGCCGAATGGCTACATGGCATTTTGTGCTCATGCATCTGAGCTGTTTTCTGTGCAATGTAGAAACTAGAGCATGTAATATGATTGGTATATGTCCAGAAGCCCTATCCATGGCTAGAGTAGGGCATCTATAATCTATGCAAACAGGTGGTCTCAGGATAAACTTGGAGTATGCCTCAGAGGGAAAGATCATCTGTAAGTCTGGTAGAAAATGAATAAAAATAATAGCATTGAAGTGCGCATTACATCAAATTGCATGAGTGGGGAATTTCAGTTCCAGAAAGTCAGGGATAGGTAGTGTCCCTTTAAATGATTTTTTAAGATCAGTGTTTTGCTGTTAAAAAGTAGTATTCATGTGTGATTTTCATTCTCCATCTGTGATACCCAATTGGAAAAAAATCCATTTGGCAGCTCTTAATTGCTCATCTAGAGCTTTGAACTGCCTTTGTTCTTAAAACCTATTATACTGGCACACAGCATAAGTATGCAGTTGATCTGCCACCCACTGGGGCAGTATTTTGGGCAGTTTTCTTCCACAGAGAAATTCTTTTGGTCCTATTAATGATTAATTTTATTGAAGGAATCAGAAATATCTTACATTTAATATGAAGACCTTTCTTTTGCCCCAGTAACCCTTGCCTTTAAAACTAGGTCATAGTTCCGCAGTTTTTGTTGCTGTCAAGGACTTGAGCCAATGATCAAGACTACTACAACTATAAAAATGGTCACGGTCTTCCTGAAATGTTAAGAAAAGTTGATAGAATTGTTATGGTAAGTGGGGTTTCACATAAGTGATGGAGAGCAGATTGGAGCTTTTTGATTCCAGGAAGTCTGTTGGATGGAAGACAATAGGACAGAATCAGGAATGAGTTTTACAAAATTTTAATCTCACAATGTATGTGAGAAGAGAAATAACTTTCATACCAGGAAGATCAGATTAACTTTGATTTTCCACACAATTATTTAATCTCATCTCTAGTTTTATTCCAACTTGTCCAATGATCCACACTATGTTTACCTGTATACTAAAGAAATAAAGAGGCTGTTAAAGGTCCTTCAGTGATTAGGAATCACTTCTCCATCAAGGAGTTCATTTGTTACATTTACTTAAGACAACATACTTTTGGGGAGTATCAGGGAGATGGCTGTAAGGGTGGTAATGATGCTTTGAATTTTTTAATTTTCTTTCTGTCTGTAATGGAAGAAACTGTGAGACTGAAAAAAAGCTGTGTGGGAGAAGGTAACTCAGAAAAAGCACTCTAGGTATCAAATCTGGCTTCTGTTTGATTGGTATGTTAGGCATCTATGCAAAACTCACAGCAAGCTAAAAGCTGTAGGTCTAATAGGATGCAAGCACAATGAATACTTCTTGGGGTATGTGATTTATAGAGGAGTTAAAACATCCTTTAAAACGGCGTGATAAAAATGCCACTCAGTCTAAAAGAAATGTGTTATTTAAGGATAACGGAATGTAAATTCTGAAAAGCTCCCAGGAAAGTGTGAGAAATGTGATCACCAGTATCCATGGAGGGGAGCAAGTGCAAACTTTCATATCTTACCTGCAAACAACTCTATTACTGGTACTACATTTCTACTCGTAAGAGACAAAAGGGGGAGTCTGATGACAGGCAGATGATAAGTGTGCGTGTAGGGGGAACCATCTTTCACAAAATGACACCTGAGGAAGCTGCCTAGAGCCAGTGGTCCTTTGATGGAGAAGTGGTGCCTCTTGCCCAGGGCCCCAAGTTGTTTTAAAGGTAAGCACTGAAAGATTTAACAGACAAAGTGCCACTCAGTTGCCAAGAATATCTTTCATGGGATTTGGATCCTGAAAGGTTTGCTATGGAAGGCAAGTGCTTTAAAGATTTAGATCTCTAGAAAAAGCTAAAGAGGAGGCCCCGAAAAACCTTACATGACAATTTGGAAGGGAAATACATTTGTGACAGGTTTTATGTTTGTATTTTCCTATCTGAAGTTTTTATTTTCTCACAGTGTCTACCATTTTTTCAATCGCAAAATGAATGCATTGGAGCCTTGAATAAAACTTACAGTTTTAATTTCCAAATTGTTCTGTGCTTAAAAAAAAAAAAGGCAAGGCTGCCACCCAGTTTGGGCCATGCTTCAAAACAAATATTCATATGAGACTTAGATTCTGTTTGTGAATGATATGGGCCATTTCCTGGTAGTTACAGGTTTCTTTCCCCCTTTTTTCTGTTGGCTGTTACGCACCAGTTAACAGTGTTCACTGGTATGCTGCAAGTTCCAGATTACTTTAACAATCCAAAGATTTCACAAGGATTTTCCAGATTTATTTTTTACCTACTCTGTGCTTTCTCTCCTAAGTAGGGAATGGATATTTCCCAAACAGAAATACGGTTTTTAAAAAGCTTCTGTTGACAACACAATGCCAAAGAATTAAACAAAGGGAAACAGATAAAATGGTTTCCTCTGCAGTGATATAGACGCAAAATTAGCTTGCCCATCCACAGTATAGTTGCAAAAAAATTACTGAACAGCAAACTGGAAGCAGCACTGAGAGAACTGAGGTCTGTGAGCTGGGAAACCTTATACCAAGCAGCCCAGTGCTCTGCTTGGCCTTCTCATTCCACGAAGCAAACACAGGGTGTGCATTTATTCCTTAAAAGTTAGCCTTTAAATCTAGCACATATACTATTTTCATGGAGTTATGCTTTTCTTTAAACTACCAAGATCATTGGGGATATAAAAGGTCTACTTTAGCCTTGGAGCTGCCCTGCTTTCTGCTTTATGAGCATATTTATAGATATATAATTCATACCTCTGGGGCTGATCTCCAGTAAGAGTTCTCTGCCAGTGGAAAAGACAGAGTGTTAAAAATTTAATAGAAGCCTTATGAACTGTGAGGATGTTGTGGGAGTGTCATGGATGCATAGGGCACAAAAAAAAAAAAAAGAAAAAAAAAAACCAACTGAAAAATTGTAGCAGCCTCTGGCTTTCATCTTTAGAGACACAACTACTTCACTGGAGTCTCAGGCCTCAAACTGATACAGGACAAAAGGCACACAAGAATGAAGCCTGAAAGATTCATCTTCTCCTGATGACGATAAGGGACACACCCTTATCATCTCTCTCTCTTCCAGCTGTGGTTGAAGAGCTTTTAAATGCCATCCATAAAGGCTGCACAACTCATCCATTTCTGCAGGCACTTGAAATTCTGCATCCAAAGTTTGTCTTTTTCATTTTATTCTTATACTGTTCCTCTGAAGTTTGACTCCACTTTCAGTATGAAACACTTGCCACAGAAAATAATTTCTTACCTTTTTCCCCTCTGTATCAACACAATAATTCCTTATTAAATGACTGAGTTCATAAATTTCAGTCTAATGGTGTTTTAGTTAATTCTCCTTTTAGTCCTCTGAGGATAAAAAGGGGAAACTATTCAGAACATAGTCCCCGATTCACAGGAAAGATGATGCTAACACAAAACCTAGTAGATGAACATTCTTAATATTTTCTGCTCTTCGCAGTCTGATTTAATTGCAATTGACAGTCAGCAGTAGAGAGAAAAACATCATTTCCACAATGGAATACTGCAACTATCTCCTTTTCCTTTCAGAGAATATATAGTCCTCAAAGTGATTAGATAAAACTGTACTTTTTCTGGTGGAGTTGGTTGAAAATCATTTCCTAAGCCCCCCAAACTATATTAAAAGACATTAGTTACTGCAGCGCTTCCTAATACACGGCTCACGAGCAGCAGGAAGGTACAGAGTTTGAGAGGTCATGAATCCCATGTTAACACTGGGCTGTGTTTCATTGCTGTAAATTCTTGGTCACCTTCATGCAGTTTCAGTGAAACAGATATCAATACCTTCCAGAGAGGACCTGACATAGTGTCTGCAGGCAAGATTCTAGAGCAAAACCAAGTATTTCGGTGCCCAGACACGGAGCTGCTCTGAACCAATTGAAACATGCCCTCTTCTGTCTCCCATCATTATCTTAAACTTTTGTGATTAATTGGTGACAGCGTCCTACTCAGCATAATTATCTGTTCTGTTTTCAGCATCAGTTGTTCAAGGGACTTGACAGTTGAACGTAAGATACCTACTGAGCACAGCATTACTGTGGTGAAAACATACTTGCTTATAAGGAAGTACAGCTTTTTCTTCTACTCATTGCTTTTTAAAGAAATTAATCCAAATCTCTTTTGAAGCAAGGAAATTTTAGAGGTTCAGGATATGAGTTTCAGTAGGAAAGTGTCTGCCAAATGTACCATTTCTGGATGATATTAGCAAGCCTAATGCTACTCATAATATGATGGGTGCATTTACCTGATAAGAGTACACTTGAGAGTATCATTTAGACTGGACATCAGGCAGATAATCAGCAATGAAGAAAACTGATAGAAATAAAACACTTTCATGGGAATAAAGTAGGAATGATGTAGAGCTGCAGTAAGAAGACCCTGAGAGCTACCAAAATGCTAAAGAAGTCTCATCGTTTTTTACTTGACATGAAGGCTACACCACCAGGCTACATACAATTTAAGTAGCATGAAAGAAAGTAGCATTACTGGTGATTCATTTTGGGAAAGGGAAAGGGGAAAGAAAGCTCTAGAGAGGGACCGAGAAAGAACAGGAGCAAACTACCACAGGCTCCTTCACCCCCTCCTATGCACAATACAATCTGGCAATTGACAATATACAAAGAGCACGTAACATAAAGGCAAATACAAACTGATTCAAAAATAAATAAATGAACTTATACATTTTTCCTAAAACAAAACCATATGCTAGAAAATAAAAATGCCACAGCAACAAGGTCAGAAAAAGGAAAAACATAACAAGTCATTCACTTTATCAGCAAAAGAAAGATTAAAACCTACGAGAACTGAAAAAAATGATGAAAACAAAAAATATTATTTTCTTTAAAAAAAGTAATCAAAAATACATAAAAATATTTAGAAAGCATACCACATTGATTTCATAACAGTCAACTTACATCAACAAATTGCCCGCATGTTTTTTGGCATGAAAGGAAAAATTTACAAAAGAAAGTTGTGTAAGAATGCTCTTGGACAAGTAGCATTGCCACATTCTTGTAACTTGCTTTTTTTCGTTGTTGTTTCTTAAAAACTTTTTTAGCAAAATGTTTATTATTTCTTTTTTATTATAATTGTTTTACAACAAAGGGCGATACAGGGAGGCAACAACACATACATCCACACCACATAACATGAAAAGAAAAAAATCTTGCACCTTAACAAATTTGAACTTGGTTTTTCTCTGCTGTTTTTTGGTTGTATTTTTTTATCTTATGTAAAGTTGTTAGCATATTACAGTTGAAAAATCCTGTACATTTTATAGAATTGACTTTTGCTTGTTTGCATATCTACATATATAATGTTTTTTGAAAAGCAAAGTTTGTTGCTTTTTTGCCTTTTTGGTCAATTTGATATATATTTTTTTAAACATTTTCTTTTTTTTCTATAATTTTTGTGTGTGTGTGTTTTAAGGAATGGATGACTGCACATAAAATTTTAACAATGCTAAAGAAAGGGGTGGTGGAGGGGAACTTATGGGAAGAAAAAATGCCTCGGGTGGATGGAGTGGGAGTGTAAAAAATCTATGAGTGTACTACACAGGAGATGAAGATGATGGGAGTGAATGTGTAAGTCAGTTGCCATGTCCATGTAAGGGCGGTACGGAGTGATCTAGCAGCATTAGAGCTTCTGGCTGTAAGGAAGGGATGGGCAATATACAAAAACAAATGAGCATATTCATGCCCATCAACAAAAAGAAAGAACAGAACTCTAACATTGACAATCTCACAAACCCTAAGCTGCAACTTCTTCAACATGCAAGTTACAAAAAATTAATAATTATAGTATTAATATTTACATTTTCATTAAAGGTTCTCAAATTATAAAAACAGTTAAAACTTTCCCTACTAAAAATATCAGTAAAAATACATAAACTAATAATAATAATAATAATAATAATAATAATAATAATAATAACCACCAGAGAAGTAAAACAAAAACCCAAGGAAAGTAGTTTTATGCACTGGAATTAGAACAACTTCATCTGTAGCTACCCACAGCCTCTTTCTTCTAAGAATCATCTTTTCTGAAGTCCATCAAATTTATGTCAGTATTCTCAATAATTTGAGACAATCATTTCTTGAGCACATCAAATCACTGTTTTGAATGTAATGACTGTGTTGGCACACCCCTTCCCGTCTCTCAAATTAGATTGCTTTTATATTCAGATTCTCTAGAGAACCTCAAAAACACAGCTGTAGGATTCTGCCAGTGAAGTAGTTCCTTATTTAAAGAGGGAAATAGAGGGAAAATTTGCAGAAAACAATTCATAACTCTTTTGTTTTGTTTGGGTTTTTTTTTCCCATTATTAGATTGGAACAAACCAAATCTAAGATAGAAATTCAACCATTGAAAAGAAATACATCAAAATATAACTATGTAGAGATATACTAAAAAAAAAAGCAAAAAATGAAAAAGAGTACTTTGTTCCCAGGAAGAAGGGAGGTAAGAACAATTGCGGGGTTTTAAAATTTTATTTTTAAAGAAAAAATTATTCCACACACTTTCAAAGATGAACAAACCAGATGTACACATTGAAAGGAACAGACAAAGCAGTCTAGGGACACTTTCATCATTTGGATATTTCTTTTTGTTAAGAATTGGATTCTCTTCCCTTCCCTCCCCCTCCCATTTAAATTTGTTTTCAATTGTTGGCCAAAAACCCCACCACCCTCCAGTGTTGCTTTTTTTTTTAATAGATCTTTTTTCTTTATCACTTATTTTTAAAATAAACATGGAGAGGAAAAAAAAGGACGTGCAGTCTGGATGTACGTCATAAATAGACATAGAAAAAGATAGAAGAAATTGGCTGAGATCGACAAATGGGTTATATAATAGCTTAATTTTACTGTAGGATGTTAATAATAATGCATGCTTAAAGTAAGTTGCATTTAGGGAAAGTAGAAAAACAGAACAGCAAGCAAGGACTTGGGGGAAGGGTGGGCGGGCGGAGGAGGATGGGGGGGGGCAGGGTGTGTAACATCCATGCCTCTCCAGAAAGGGCAAAGCATATTCCAGCGGGCTCTCTGCGTCTCTGGGGCAGGTCAGAAGGGGAAAAGGGTGAGGAGAGATCATAAGCTATGCTAGGATGCACTTTTCACCCTGACTATGACCTTGTATTTGGATCAAACACTCAATACTCCAGACTACAGCCCTCATTCTGGCCCTAACTCTCCAGGGCATTCCCAAAATGAGTGGCATTTACTTTTCTCCCTAGTCAGACTGGGCTTATTCCTTTAAGTGCTGATCAGCTTGAGCAAAGGGTGAAGAATTAGTTCTTGCAAACACACTCTGCTATGCTGGAAAAGGCTAGGGCTGTACTGAATATTTATTTGAAGTGGTGAGCAGTTATACAGATGTGCTGTCCATGATTACTGCTGGGGCCCCACGAGTTAGCAGTATTTGGTACTAAGGCCATATGATTTTGCATATGCAAACCTGCCACTGCTAGCATTAAGACTGCGACTAGTTTCTCCTATGCTACAAAAGGATTTAAAGTTCAAGACGATATTACTAATTGGTTCTGTCTGAGCCTTTACTAAAACTGGATCCCAAATACTATATGTCCTAGAGGGGTCCTCGGCTTCCTCTGAACTCCTTAGGCGACACATACGATGTCCATATTTTTCTTGTATAAAGACCATCATCCTGACATCAGGGTCATTCTAAGAAAGAACTCAGGACTCCAGCAAAACAACCTGTTCTGTCTGATATTTTAGGAGAAGGCAAACGTTACATATAAAGCTTTGGAACCTGTCCACGATGAATCTCTGCAGGAGATGGGAAAAGCAGGCTGTAAGCACTGCATGTACCTTAGTTTTCCATCAGGAATGCCAGCAAGATAATTTCATAACCCATCATAAAAGTCAACAACAAGTGGCAGTGGGTGGCTATCTTGAGCTTGAATTTCTGGGAAGAATGGGGCTATCCGCCCTGTAGATGTGGCCAGGGGTACTTTTGTATAAATATGATAGCAAACAGGTAGGATGGTTTGGTATATATAAACATGAGGAACAATAGCACCTCTAATGCTACCGAGAAATCAGTATTAGTTCTGGGGAATGTTAAATAAGTATAAAACCCCACAAAAATTAAATAGCCCAGATTCTTGTTAGATGCATTACTGAAAGGTATCCAGTTCTGAGAGGAGTTATATGAGAAGACTCTTAACTCCTACTTCAGAAGTGATGAGGTTGCACTAACTACCAGGACAGTGCATCTGTAGCTGGAATGTACCACGCCTTTGCTGGAAGACTGCACTGGACCTATCTCCTACATCCCTTTGGAAAACGTGTTAGGAAGGGAAGAGGTCCAACCATAGAAGAGGAAACCTGGTCAGGGTGATCTCAGGGACAGAACATGCAGGTTACAGGAAGCAAAACATTGGTCTACATCAGAAATTTTGGGGATTCATTTGTGGATCAGAAAAGATTGGCTAGGAATAGGAAAAAAATGACAGAAGTGAGGCCTTTGCAGATGTCAGTGGAGATTTTTATTTGGTAAGGTTTCAAGGCTAGTGTCCCTGGACACCACTCCCTACCAGGATTCTGAGCCTCTCGTTTAATTATACTTAGGGAGTTTCACAAAGAGGCATTTAAGCTTTGAATTTTAATCAGTATTTGTCATGACTTGCAGCTGGATTTTCAGAGTAGTGAAATATCCCCCTTCAGCACATTAGAACTGAGTGCCTTCTCTTTGATGCAAAACAGACTGCAAAGCATGGGTCTAGTTGCTAACTGTGCAGTCTGTGTCAGGCCACTCCAGCAAACACTTATGCCCTATTTGATGATAAATGCCTAACTCATTGCATGAGGGTCTGGAAAAGCCTTTTACTGCCTGAAAGATCAAAAGAGCTAAAGAACCACAACTGGAGCCAGAGACACTTAAAGAGCTGACAAGATTTTGTAAAGGAAATCTTGATGTTAGAATTACAAGAGGATTTGAAGGGTGCTAAGCATTTTTTTCTTTACTTGGTCAATACGGAGGTGCTTCAATAGAAGCAGAGTTCTTTGGAAAAACTGGGTCCAGCAATTTCTGCTGAGGCTAGGAAAATCTTCTCCAGTCTTTTAAAAAATCTAGCTGTTAATAGTCAAAACTAGATGTCCTAATTTGAAAATTGGATCCTAAATGTTACCACATGAAGCTACACAGACAATATTTTACTACTTAACATTTAGTAAATCATTCCTCAGAAATGCAAAGATTAAAAAGTATAACCCTTGCAGCCTTTTTTTATTTTCAAAAACTTAAAGTTGATCGAAGGACTGGGAATAGAGGCTTTTGTACTATCAAGGCTTACAAGCTTCTTGTTTGAAGGACTGAGCCAAGATAGCCAACTTTTTCAAATGAAAAAAATCCACATTTTAAAAAGGAGAATTTTTTACAAAAGCCCCTTGTTCAGCAGCTTTAATTATAAAGTTGTATTTTCTCATTTTTTGTTTTCAAGTTGCATTTTAAAATGCTGCTGGCGAAGGTAATGCATATTTCTGTGTGCATTAAAGAGCAAGATGACAGATGGTAAATTAGGATCTAGGGCTGTGTTACTGTCCCCAGGTTCATGCTAACCTCTGGAACTTCTGTGTCTTCTACTGCTCCGGTCCTTGGGCTCCATCAAGCTGACAGTCTACCCCTTCCCTAACACACTGAATCCCACGTTATTTGAGTTCTGTGCACTGCAACACAACTCTATCAATATATCTCATTATTAACCAGATCTACCAGCTGCTTCTTCTGACCTAGTTGTCCAGCTATACTGTTGATGCACTTCAAATGTCCCATATTCCCTGCTGGCCTAATCATGCATCCCTCCTTATTTGGGATATTTTTCTTTCTGTATTTTTATGCGCTGTAATTGCAAAACAAGGATGAGGCCAGGAATTTTTTGTTTATTTATTTTTTGTACTTTGACCTAATTAGAATGAGGCCCAAGACTTTCAGTGCTAAAAGGGAGCGTGCATTTCACCACTGCATAATCTAGGCTTCCAAACTGCTGTTACCTTTGTAAGTTTACTTTATCTATCAGGCAGCACCCTTTTAGGGTCATTTAAAGCCATATGCGTTGGGCAAGGATACTAATGACAGATACTTCTAAGCAGCTGATACTATCAAAATATCAGTGAAAATAAACAAATGGAGAATTTCCTGTGAACTGCAAAGTATTTATTTTTCTGTAAAAAGTTTACCTACAAAATAGAGAAAAAGGTACTGTTAGCTATGCATCTGTTTAGCTTCAAGATGTGTCAGCAGCATTTTCTCCTCTGGCTAGAATATTTTGGTAGCAGAAATATACGTTAAATAGATAAGAGGGAAAAAAAGCCCTGCAAAAATCTCCACTTCAGGCATATGTCTGTACACCAAGAAAGACAAGAATCTTCCCAATTTCCAGTGATTTCACTATAAAATAAATACATACACAAACACAGACTAAGAGACTTGGTTCTCTCCCTCCCCCTAAAACTGGTTAAGTACACTCTACAGCTGTTTAAAAGTTAGTGAAGTTACTTCTTCCTGATATAAATACTAGAAATGCTAGATGCAGCAAGAAACCCTCCTAAGAGCTATAGATGCAGCATGGCTTTTCTGATTGTCCACAACTCAGTCACTATCTGGCATATGGGGAAAATGGGAGAAAATGAGCAGAAGAGGGGGGAGACTGTTCTACAGGACGAAGTCCCAAGAAGGAGAAGGCAGGTGGGGGATTCTGGCAGGAATCTGGGAAACCTGGTATTTCTGGGTGGTCCTTCCTGCTTGTAGTAGCTCCCAAAACAACCTGTACATTTTTACATGATTTTAACCTTTCTCAGAGTAGTATTTTTCAGACATCTAGCCAAATGAATGCTTAGCAGACCACAAATAGCAAATAGCTTATAGATTACTAGGATTAAAATACTAATTTCCAAGGCAACCCCCTTCATCCCTACCCCCAACTCAGAATAAAAATCTGTGCCTGTGATTCACATCAGTTATCCACACTAATTTAAACTGTAAAAGAAGAGTATTTGGTTAGCTGGTCCACTACAAAACACAGAGAGAAAGAAATAGCCTAAGAAGATAAATTAGTTATATCACCTCCCTTGCACCAGCTGTTTGTACTGGCAAAAAGCTCTCTCCTTCTAAGCCTACGGGCACATCTGAAGCTCAGAAATAAAAAAGCTAATCTATAGTAAGAATGTCTACATGAGCACCACTGACAAAGTCCCACATGCCATCCTGTTTGGTTTTGTGTGTAAGAGTCAATTAATGGGGCTTCTTTATAGCAATGAGCTAGAAAACTAGCAAATATGAAAGCACATTTACAGCTATCACAGCTAAGGAAATCATAGGCTACACCACCACGGCTCTCTGAAGTAAAGAATTTTTCAGGTGTTTGCCGTAAGCTTATTATCTTTTCACATTCCTCCAAACCAAAGAGTATTTAGATGCTTCCAGTGCTAAGCAGCCCATCCAGTATCACTGGCCTGAAAGCATTCATCCCATGCATCTCTACTGAACCATCTCTTTCTCCTGGGAGAAGGATCTGATATGTTTTTTTGAAAGACTGAAGATTGACACTTGTACTCAGCCCAGCTAAGGCTTTTTTATGTAAAGCTAAACTTATTTAATCCTAAAAGTCAGTCACATGGGAAGAAGTCTTCCTGAATCCTGAGGGATTTTGCAACCACAAACCAGATCCTCATATTGACAAACTCAGTAGCAGAACTCCATCCAATAATTCGAGTGGGAGCAGGAATAATTTACTGTCTTTGGTCTAAACCCATGCAGCAAATTTTTCCCACATATTTATGGTATACTAAAGTGTACATAAGTCTTTGCTTATCTGCAAACATAGAGCAGCAAGGTTATCTTAGTGTCTCCTCCTTTCTTCCGTGTATACAGCTATGAAGCAGCCAGGTAAAAACACGTGCCATCAGTTTGTCTGAATGCTAGTGAATATTCCATGACTACCAAATTCTTTCTTGGTAGTTGTATCCCAAGAAGCCTTATACTGTTATACCTTTTAATATTACTTTTTTAGAATGTACCCGGGAAACACATTGTCTTAGAAAACTTAGTGGGGATAATTACATGGGAAGATTGAAGAATTTAGGAAGTGCTTAGATTCAGGACTGATTTGAATGTCCAAATCCTAAAAGACACTTGAAATGTGTGTCTGTGTAAGGAGGGTATGCCATACTGACATACTTGATGGAAATAGTGCCTACTTGGCTGGCACATAAATACTGTCTTAGGTGCAACTAAATCGTAACCATGTGATGATCTGGATAGTTCATGAGTGCTGTTTTGTACCTAACCTTACTGTTGACTCTACATTATCCCCTGTGGGAGTTGTACACCCAAATTAACTGATGCATAACTGTTATTCCTATGATCTTCTCCATTCACATGCAATTACTCGTAAATATATTTTCATACTGGATTCTTTAAGAAGTCAATTCTGGTGAACTTCAGAAGTAGACAGGACCCATTTTCAGTCCAATATTTTTAATCACTTGGATGCTAGGCTACACTTGCCATTTCTGTTGAAAGATCCTACAAAGTAATTTAAGTCATTCCTCAGCTAGCATAAGCACATTACGTTCTCAAAGTCTGTAGCTAGTCCAGCTGCAAGTGACTCAGTGGATGGAACTTCCTCCCTTGCTTTGTGAGAGGAGGATCCAAAGCATAGCAGATTCACTGTAAAAGGTTTCTCTTGCAAAGAACTTAAACTTATCTTCTGATGGCAAAGTAGTGATCCTAGTTCTGCCCTCGATAACCCCTCTTCTTTTAGTATTTCCTGCTCCTCTTACAGACGTAAATCAGTGCTGGGAAGAACCTGCATTTGCAGCTTGTATCCAGAGATAGCTGCTGTGCTTTTATCTTGGAGCTGTAAACAAAACAAAGCAAAGCAAAACCACACAAAGAAAAATGCTGTCCACTTCTTGGATGGCTGAATAATCCAGGATCACCCCAGGCATTACTTATCTCTCTGGAAGACATTCAAGATCTAAAGTATTTCACTTTATAAGTCTCTTCGGTGAACCAGCTGCAGCTTGTTCTTGAGGATATGTGGGAAACACTACTACTACAGACCTTTAATAAGGACCTTTAACAGTGTACACACTGGACTAAGGAAATTTGTTTGACAAGCTGTAGAAGAAAACAGGGGTCTTAATGAATGAGGATAAATTGGGCTATACAGACATGGTGATGAGTTACAACTAAAAACAATACATGATTTCTTTGGAAATTTTATCAAGCCAAATATTGCAATAACTGAGAAGAAACAATAAAACATGTTCGTTCAGCATTGTGAACATTAGTCCCTGGTAAAATGTAGAGTGAAGAGAATTTACAGTGTGATGGTTGGGAAGAAGCTTACTCCAGTAGGCTTTGAACAAATTCATTTACCTGTGCCTTTACACCTAAACTTATTTTATTATTCAACACTACTGCAAAGGGCACGATAAGTATCTGCATGTTCTCTTCTATTGAGTTTGAGCACTTTTACATCCACTCCTAGGGTAATTGGGATGAAAGAGTTAAGAATTGAAGTGACCTATTCAAACTCATGTAGAAAAACTGCAATAAATCAGAGACTCATAAGCACATCTTCCAAATGATGGCTTATCCAGTGGTACAGCCCTGCTCATAATGTTACTCTTCTTTGGGTTTTGGATGTCAAAGTATGTTCTTTCTGCTGTGGATTAACTTGGAATAATGTTATTCCCATATCAAAACTGAAAGAAAACAAGTCAAAAAAAAGGTAGTTTCCATAGTGGAAGTTAAATCTTGACAGTGCAAAATGCTACTGGGGAATAAACTAGCCTGGACAAAACCCTGAAGAATGCAGAGAAAAATACCTCAGTGCCAGCTGCTGCAGTTAAAATGAATTAAACAGAGGTTAATAGAAATTTTGGATCTGTAATTTTCCTCATGCTACAAGAAGTCTTTGGGACTCCAGAACTGAGGACAAGCCCTTCAGTCTTGTCCTCAGCCAAGAACAAGTCAGAATATTCCTCAGAATTAATATAAGGGTTGCCTCACAACCATGCTGAAAAGGCTAGGCTAAGTTCCCCATCAGCAAAATGAGCTGATGTTGGGTACACTAAGGCTTTGTTTAATACCTGGTTACTTGTAGAGGAAAAATGTTATGTAAAAGACTGTAACTGATGAGAAGATCACTACCAAGTAGAGTGCTGCTAGGCTCTACCAAATTACCGTTGGAAAGTGGTAGAAAATCCTAGGCAGAAATCCTGATATTGAGTAAACATAAATAAATACAGACACAACTCTTCCTCTGAAAAGGAAAAAAGGGAACGCCAACCTTTTGAGCAGTATGTTAGGTGTTGTTCTCTCACATCAGTTCAGAGGATGTGAGATGCTCTTTCCTTTTGATTGTACTAATGTTTAAATGCACCAGAATCTCCTTGAGACCTCAAGCAGAGGTGTTTGGAGACAGAATGGCAATGACTATTAATCCGTGCTTTGAAGTCAATTCTCCTACTAGGCAGCACTTGTAACTGCATCAGAAATACAATAGAGCCAACTAATGTATGAACTATCTAGCTCTGAAGCACTGCAGGGGAGCCCTTTGTATTAGGAGCTTTCAACATGTGAGCTAGTTCTGTCTATCATTTGGAAAAGACAAGAGGGGATAGTGCTGTGATTCAGGCATTTTGGGATGGATTTTTGGCAGGACTTCTTGTTTGTTTGTTTTTACGGGTAAGTTTAATACTAGCTGGGAAGTGCAGAAGCATAAAGAGAGGGGGCCGTTTTTCCAGATTTTCTTTTGAAAGTTCAGGATTACAGTGGTGAAAGGCTGCTGCAGGCAAGTTTGAATCCTCTTTTTCAACATAGTGAATGACTGGAATAAACTCTACTATGATTCAGAAGCCAAAGCTTTAAGCTGTTTATCAGAGGTTGCATTATAGCAAGAAAGTGGCTGGGAAGGGTATTTGCTCTGTCTTCATAACACATTGGATTTAGAAGAGAAACAGATCTCATTCCAAAAGTTAACCTACTTTAATATCGATGATAATGATGATACTTGGGTGTATTTCAGAAGCACAGGTAAAGACAGTATGTTCATGAATAAAGCTGAGGAGCTGGACATCAGAATTCTTCAGGTCCATTCAGACTTTAAGGACTTTTTGAACAAAAATTCAGGATGACTGACTTCTGCTACTGATTAATTCTGCTTACTTCATTGGTAAGCTAGGTGGCCTTGGCATCCTTTCTCCCTTATCTTCACACCATTATAAGATAACGTATATCCCACTATCACAAATGTTTAATTGTTTTTTTTTTGTTAGAGGAGTTGGAGCACTAACTTTCAAAATGTGTGGGGTTTTTTAAAAAAAACCCAACAGTTAATATTCATAGACTAGGGCAGGTCAAATTCCTGCGGAACCACTATTTAAAGAGATATATAGTCATGAACTTGAATATGTTTTCCATATGACTGCTTACTGTATTACCTGAAGTATTTACATTTAAATTTTAGGGTCATTGTTAGAAAATCAACTAAAAGATGACTTTGCATAGCTATTAACCATCATGTCTGAGCTTCATGGTTTAGTAATTCACAGGAGCATAACAATCATGAATACCTGTGAAATGAGTTAACTGCAGATCAAGTCTAATAGGATGGAAAGTTAATTAAAAGAAGCTAAAAAAAATTGTATCATATTAGGCTTTCTTCTGCCAGGAAGTAAGACGTTATATGGTTAGATTTTAATAGGAAAGCTATTACTTTCTCATAGACTCTAATTTCCTTTATCTGTATGAGCCACAAAATTTTCTCATGCAGATGTTTTTTTTCTGATGAATTCATTATTCCTATTCATATCCTTATCCTAATTGATGGTCTTAAACACAATCAAAACAGAGATGGAACTGGAAATATTATGTTAAAAGAACAAATACTTTATTTGGGTAATTCTGGCAAAACTTGCAGCTTTGAACTTTGTGAATGAATTAAAAAGGTGTTCAAATTCTAACTGTAGTGCCCTGAGATTTACTGGCTTACTAGGGTATTAATGAACAGCACTGTTTTGAAGTTATAAGAAAAGTTTCACCTTCAAAAGACTCATTATAAACACTTGAGCCTGTCTGGGTCCTTCCTTGCCTTTTGCAAAAGGACACTAAACATGGACAGGCACACGGACCAACATTATGCTGGAGAAGAACTGCCAGATTTGCCCGTTATTCCTAGTGCCTAAACAATGCATGCTAGCCTTTCATGGTAAATTTAAGTGTTTAATGCAAAGTGGCTTCTTTTCACAACCTTCCATGGCATTAATTTATCCATCAAAATGGAAGCATGCTAGAAACCAAATTATCAACTGCTTGATTTCTACTACGCGCTATACAGGTACATGCAAAGGACACTCTCCTTCTCAACTTCTAATCATTTCAGGTGCCTCACTCTTGGATACGTGAATGCCCCACATTTTCAGAAGTTTGTCTTTGCTTGTTTATTGGCTAATGAATCCATACAAGACACTCAAATAAATAACTTTGACATAAGTTGCCATTGCTGCATTATAGCTCCATCACAATTCCTTATTATGATCTTATTTCACTGTCTCGTAATTTAGTAGTGGTAACCTGAGCTGAAAAATACAGAGAAAGGGAGCCAAGTGGCAATTCAAACATATAACTACAGACAGAAGAATTCAGCACAGAAACACTAAGCTTTGGGATAAGATGACAGCTGTATGTGCTCTGTCTTCATAGGTAGGGAGGCAGTGCATGGAGTTAACTGGAAAAACACTTCATTTCTGCTCTTTCCTCAGCTTCACCTTTCTCTTAGAAAAATACATTCCACTTTGAAAACTCTTTTATTCAGAAACATTTCCTCCCCTTTATTAGTGAAATTCTTCTTTTAACCTCAGCAGTAATTTTTCCTCCTCCCACCTCTGCAACTGCTGCGTGCCCTACAAATCCTTTTCTCCATGCGTCTCTCAAATCTTCTCCACCTTTCTCTCAACTAAAGCATGTTAGTGAGTCACCTAAGGAAGCATCCTTCTAACCTCTCTGATTACGATATTTATAAAGTGGAGACAACAGTATTCATCCCTCTTACTAAAGGTCTGAAAAGCTTCTCTTTAATACCCACAAAACATTTTTGAAGTCTGAGATAAACAATGCTACTGAAGTACTAACAATACATTTCTGGTCAAACATGGTACCTGACATATAGGTCTGGGTGTTCTGTCAGATAAGACCAAGAAGATCCAGAACACTATCAAGTGCAGAAATAAAAATGGAAGTTGCAATGACTTACTTTAAAGACATAACATATTTTCCAAGCAAAAGGAGTGTTCATCTCTGCTCTCTTCAAGAATACTAATGTGCAGAATACAGATGTACTAACTGGGCTCAAAAAAGTAAGTGAAAGTCAGAAGCTGCCTGATTTCAGAAAACCAACAGGTATTTCTCATGTATTCAAACCACGTAGAATAAAGTAGAGCATTCTAATGAAATACAGTAAAAAATGTAGATGATATGCACCTTATAAAAACAAGCTGTTGTACTCTACAGCTGAGCTTTGAAATGCTCCGGCTAAAGTCTCTCCTCTATGTTAAACCATATAGATTTTTTTTTCCTAGACTGTGATTTAAGGTCTAGCTAATTTTATACAGTGATTTTTTTTTCACATATAACTATACAAACTCAGCCCTAATCCTACAAACTGCTAAATACTTTCTATTTTCATTAATCCCAGTGAAAACTGAAGGCACTCAACATCTCATCAGGCTGCCAGTTTTTCCAGCCATGTGGTTAATGTAATTAGTAATTAATTATGCATGCACATGCATATATATACAGGAATCTACACACAATTTTTTGAATTTTTTGACCATGAAAGTATTTAATTTGCATCCAAATTCCAAACTGCTATGGAGATCCAAGTGCTGATTGCTTCCTTTTCCAAAAGAAAAATCAACATCCCATTCATAAATGCTCTGGACAAAAGGCTTGGAAGAGAGTTATAAACAAGTGAGGAATGCGGTGAAAAAGTTCTGCTGTTGGTATTTTAAGCCTATTATCAACCATAGCCTCCCAGGAATTCCTTGTGCATACAATTTTTTTTTCATGCATGCAATTAATTTCCTAATTTACTCTTTCTGATTTGATGTTCAGTTCTCGCAAACTATCCTACATCTGAAACTTAAGAGCATGATTTGCTACTCACCTGCAGCAGTTTTACACTGATAATAATGCTTATATGCATTATTGCTAACTTAAATTAGCACTAAGTGAGAGGTAGAGCACGTGCATAATTTCTTACAGTAGAATCACAGAGACCTGAAATGTGACATGCAGGCCATCTCCTGGGGACCAGTACAGGATATTACCAGCACTCTGTTTTCATATCTAAGTAAGTTATTTGCTATAACTATCTGAAATCTGTCATCATATTATGCAACTGAATAATACTTATGTTTTTTGTAGAGATACTTACGCATACAAATATATGTACTATGTATTACATACAAATCAATATGTTTACACCTATAGACATATATACATATAGATGTACACATACATATATGTATTTCCCTTAATTCCTATTTCCAGCACCTTTCCCAGTGCTCCAGTCAGAGACGCAGAGCTAAAATTTCTTGGATTTTATAAAAGGAAACTGCATTTGTCATCCCTTAATCCTCTGTTGCAGAGAATCTCTTTCCTCCACACCAGTTCCCTATGCTTATTAAGCTTTCCAACTATTTTCAGAACTCAGGCTGTGTATAAGCAGAGGCTTCACTGTAATGGAGCAGAGAGATAACAGTGCCTCTCTACACAGCTTTGTCACTGCTACCCCTGAAATGATGTGTACGGTTCTATGCATTTCATTACCAGAAAAGAACAGCACAAGACAAAACAAAAGAGAAAACTGATAGAGAACTGCTGTTCAACAAGGAACAATGATCATTGCTCTAAGCTGATGTCTGAAATCTTTAACTTCACTGTAGATAGCTCATTCATCTTGTTTTGCATTTGCTGAAATCTCCCTTGAATAAGAAAATTAATGTAATATGACACACCGCAGTAAAAGCTGTCATTGCCCTAACATGACTGGATCCCCAGAAAAATGACCTCCTGGAGTGTGTATCTGACAGAATGTTTAAAAAATCTGTAGGACCAAAATGCAACCTTTGTTTAAAAGTGAAGGAGAGATTAACTGAGGTTTGAAAGTGAAAGAAGAATTAAGACTCCAAGGTCTTATTTCAAGTCCTGCCGTTCAGACAGTTCTTAAGGGCCCAGTTCACAAAAGGATTAACTATCTCTTGTCAGTGTATAAATCTAAAATTTAGATCTTTGAAGCAAGTGCTCAGCTGCACTAATATCCACAAAGCTCCTCTCAGCCGCTGGAAAAATTATGGCAATACAGCTATAAAATGTTGGAGCTATTGGACATTCACACATGCAGCCATCTCCATGATCCAACTGCTAAAATTCATTTTAAATAAGCATGTTGAATATATAGCTGGCATCAGACATCAAATCCCAATAAAATACAAGAAACAGTATTGCTTTTATAGGGATTTTAAGGCAAAAGAAGTAGGTATCAATACCAACTGATATTCCAAATATCATCATAAAGCTGGGCCTTCACAAAAAGTCTGTCTTTAAAAGTACTACAAATGGCTGTTACCTCATTTGGTACTCAGATTCCTAATTAATTAGCTTAAATGGAAGCTAAGCAAATTTGGTATGGGAAAAGAAACAAAACTGCTCAAGTTCCTCAGGGTACTTTAAAGGTTTCCATGTGAATATAGTGTTTTTACATGAGGAGCACCAAGCCTGGCAGCTCTGTAGAGTTTCTTAAACTATCTGAATTGGCAGCTCGTGTTTGGACACTTGCCACCTACGAGACAGGCCAACAGAAAACTTGTAGCTTGTCACCAGGAAGGAAAGGTCATCTGGGAGGTGGGAAAAAAAAAATCACAGAAGACTAATGAATCTACTAATTCAATAGTAAACGAGGTATAGATGACTGAGATTCATTATTCCTATGCTATCACTTTGCATTTGCTGTAGAAACCACTACCGGAGTGCTCATTCTTCGGCAGAGAACTGTGTAAGTATCTTTCCAGAGGAGGTAAGATAGGGAACAAACTACCACACCAGGTTTCCCTACTCTTCCCGTATGGAGGAAGAATTACTACTACCACAGTGAGCTAGGCACACAAATGACTGCTTTCATCTTTAAACAATCTTGTTATTAGAATAGAGGTGCTCCAGGCACAACATTTGCAGTTTGTTTTACCAGCTGTTTCTAAAAATATCGCCTTAGTGAAGGAGACTTTTTTCCCTCCCTCTCCAAAACAAATCATTTTTGTTTGCTTTTCCTTTCCAAGGGGAAAGTGATAGATATGGAAAACAGCATATGTGGGAAAGATCACATAGCTTCAGGGATGAATGAAACAACTGAAGATGCTGAAATATACTGGCCCAACTCCCTTGATAGAAGTAATCAAAGGTTTTATTCCTCTAACACAATTGGTACAGAGCTAGTGACAGATGTTTCCTATGGGGAAAAGTATGGTCTAATGTTCTGGAGAACCTAATGGGGGAGAAAGGAAGTTGAAAAACTGAAAAGGAGTAGTAAAAAACTCCCAAGTTAGTTAAAGGTGAAGGTTACTAGTCATATTTTCAGAAATTAAAAAAAGAGAGAAGTGTACTGAAATCCCCACACAATACTTATGACTACAAAACTTGTTTAGTTTGCTTTGTAACAAGATACTTTGTTAGAATGTGAACTTTTAATTTTTTTAATTTCTTTTTAAAATCAATTTCAAAATGAAAAGGCATTTTAAGACAAAAGTTGAAATTTTCATTTTAGGAGTCATAAAACATTTTCTTGTTTTGAATTTGACACAGACAGTTCAGAGGAAACTACATGGAGTCCCCACAGTACTTTGCAAACACCAAATCTTCACTTTTTATCAAAAAAGAACTAGGGCATGAATATTTTCAACTACTTTTCTGGTCTCTGTATTCCCTTTGGGCTTATATGGCATGTTTAAGCATGTGAAGTAAAGGGTTTCAGGCAAACTTGAAAACCTCTCGCTTGTCTTATCAGAAAATAAAGGTCAAAATTTGTTCATAATTTTGTACTGAATGCTCACTCACTCTACTGTGGTCTGGGGCATGTTGCAGCATCTTGTCCAAGGGAAGGCTACCCATCAACCACTGGAATAAGGGCAGAGCTGGTAGTATGTCCAATCTACCATACAAAAAAGTACTTTTTTTTTCTTCAGATACGTACATACTCCTGCTACACTGCCAAGTCCCTTGACTTTCTCTTCAGCTGTCAAACCCTCCTTAATCTTCCTCACAGCTCTCTGAGAGTCTCTAATTCCCTGGCAGTGATAAGTGATTCAGAACCTTGCCAAAGGCACCTCCCTGCTGCAAGTTCAGATGTGTACCAGAGGTCCTCTGTTTCAGACTATGCCCAGATCTCACACCTGAGAGTCACTCTTGCCTGCACTCACAAAACACGTTCTTCAAAATGCTGGGACATACTAGCTGTTTTCAGAGTTATACAAAAGCCAAAGATTTGAATTAACAGACCTTAACAGTAGTATGAGAGAGATGATAAGGCAAGATTCAATCCATTTGTTCCACATTTGCTTGTAAAGCTCCTAAACAAGTTTATTCTACTCCTCTATTTCAGTTCCCCAAAATGCTCCTTTTAGCCAGAACATAAACACAGCATTAACAGGTGTATAAATATGCACACATATATACAGAGAGAGAGAGTGTGTGTGCACATGCTTTGCAATATATTAATGATCCATGTTTCAACACTAAAAGAATTTGCATACAGAAGAACCACAGATTCTAGGGGAAATACAGATCTCAAGGCACTCCACAGTAGACTTGTTGCTTCATGGAGAAGAGTGAGAAGAAGAAATTATAATTATATTTTGATACCCTAGAAAATACCCTGAACTAATTACAGGGCTATTTTTGCTCTTTTTGTCTATTAAATATAAAATTTATGAAGCCCTCAAGATTTCATCAGTGAAAATGAGTAGTCCCTAAAACTAGTATCTAAAATCGGTCATACTTGTTTCAGTATCAGGGAAAAAAAAGAATTACTGACAGCCATTAAAAAAAAAAAAAAAATCATTAAGATCAAAATTGCTTTGCATTTCTGCTCTCCTGCAAAGACAGAACAACTTTTTTCCCCTTTTTGATGCCTCTGACATTTATTGTTCTGATACTGAGATGGAGTGAAACCAGTGAAGAGACAAAAGTGTTGGCATTTTCTTGTTGCTCTAAAAGAAGCTAATTTTGAGATTTTGTGTCTGTAAAATAGTTGTAGTTCCTCTTGAATGCCAAAAGAGGAGCCAATGATCCTTATAACACCACCCCATGGGACCAAACAACTTCAGTTTTTATGAGACTCAGCAGGAGAAAAATGAATCCTTGAGTGTGGCTCTTTTGTAAAGGTTTAAGAATGTATTTATTAGCACAAAGAAAATGCAGAATAAAATATGTTGTCATATTAGTGGACATTTGAGATTTCAAGTCAAGTCAGTCTAATTATTTTTTTTGCTTCTATCCCTACTTTCAAAACTGGTATGATCTTTGTCTCCTGCTCCTCACACAGCATTTAAGGTAAGTGTTAACACTTCATACCACTCAGGAACCAAGATTCCCAGCTGCTAACAGTTGGGATAAAGCACTAATTTCTAGCTCTTGTGATTAATAAATTGGAACTGAAATAGAAAGGCAGAATGAAGGCAAGGTAATAACCCCTTTGACATGATTATAAGGTTTTGTATCTTATGACTTACTTGGGCTGAAAATAGAAGTAGAATCCTGCTCTACCAAGGTATCATTCCAGGTGTTGTAGTTCATGTGAACATCAGTACCTTTAGGCTTCTAATACATAAGGCACCTTCAGGTCTAGGCATGATGACCAAAAGAAATATATAACAAAACCCTTTAGGAGCAAAAGTGTATCTCTGTCCCTAGTATCTGTAAATGCTCAACACATTTTCTCTCAAACAGACATTATATATCTTCCAGAAATCAGATAATTTCTTCTTGTTTAAAGCTAACTAATCACTTGCTATAGACATCTAAGGGTCTAATATACATACATTTGCCTTTGATGCAAAATCTGTTCCTGAGTCATGTGCTAGCTTTTCTCTTCCACTGAATGTGTCATTGGCTATTTTTTCTTTCTTTCCCATATATTTTATGAAGCTGAAAATCAAAGCTAACAGGGACAAAAAGCAAGTCCCAGCAGGTTGAAAATATCATATCTTAGTATTTTAGACATGTGTCAGCTTGATAACATACGCACAGCACTAGAGGGATTGCCAGAATGTGACAGTGCACATGGCTTCGAGTTTAAGGAACACGCTTTAAAAAAAGACTGTAAGGCAGCAAGGGCAAGGTAGCCAGACTGTGGGTCTGATCCTGATCTCCTCCTGAGCTTAAATACAAAACCAGGGAAACTTACACCAGCTAAGTCAGGCTGGAGAAACTGAAGTTTTTGAAGCAATATTCTGATCAGGATGCAAGTTCAAGTGATGGACATGCTGATATAAAAGATCTGCATATTGTAGTCCACTCATGTAATTAATTTATGTAGCCTGAGCATGGTTCATTCCATTGCGTGTGTTAACCCTACAAGAAAAACTGATATTTAATGAAAACGATGCTCGCCAATGTTCCCTGACATGAAAATATTTGGCTTTTGTATCCCTCACTTGCTTCCCTCTGCATTAACAGATTAGGAGTTGTATCTACTTCATAAAAATACACAATAATGTTACTTGCCATAGCAAGTGAAGATAGCACTTAGTACTAAAACCTTAACAGTGACAGTTTGTACATTTTTGGTAGTTAGCAGTACAGTACCATTTTGGAGCAGTACAGTACCATTTTGGTGTACTGCACAGCAATTTGCACCTGAATATCAAAGTCCATTAAAATATTAATTAAATCTCCTTCTTTCCCTTCATCTCCACCTCATTTAGCTAAGAAGTATTTCATTTACCCTGCCTTACAGGTAGGCAAATGAGCAATATAGATGCATGGTCACAGAAGGAATCAACAGCAGAGCTGGGAGTGGCACACCAGAGTTCAGGCTTTTTATCCTTGGCTTTAACAACTCAACCCTCAGCTCTCCCCCTTGCTCAGTGACAAATGTCACGAGAGCTGAAGGCAGCAGCCTGCCCTGAGACAGAAAACACAAGTACGAAATAACTATTTCAAGTGCCAGAAATCCATATATACACTTAGTGGGGTAAAATGGAACACAACGGGACCTTCCATGGCATCCCCTGTGCTTGAGTGAGCCTCTCGCTCCCTGCAGCAGAGGGCTAGTCGCAGGCATCACAGAGGCTACGTAAGGCGAACAAAAGCAACCATTCAGCAGGGGACAGCAGCTCCGCCACAGCCTGGAGGTTGCTGTCCTGATGACTGGCCACTTGATTTACTCATCACAGTACTCCAATATGAAGGTTACCCTGAACTTCACGATGCAGGCGGTTAAAACTCCGATTGTTCTGCTCCAATAACACCTGCCACTCGAGCTAAAAAAAATTTTTCTTTTGCTGTTAGCCTCATAACAGGACTGTTCTGGTCTATCTGACAGAGGGCAGTATTACACAAAACCATGACCTTGTTGATTATATTATAATTTTATAAGGAGTTGCTTTATTTAAGCAATTCCCAAGAAAAAGCTTTAGATCTGATAGGAATTAATAGTTGTGAAAAACACATAGAGATCTAAAATCTATACTGAGAATGCTTTATATATTGATTTGGTTTTGCTATAATTGATGGCATTCAGTAATGTTTCTCAGATCACACATGAATTAAGAAAACTGAACAGAGCATAAGATCATTGGTTCTTATTGGTGAAAGAAAAGCTATCTTCTTTTTATCCCTCTGCAAGTACAGGAACCATATCTTGGATAAGTTAAATGAAATAATTAAATTAAATAATTCCATGTTGGAGATCTGAACATATCCCATCACTTCCCTCTTCTGGTAACTCTTTCCTTAAACAGGTAAGCCTTATATTGTGCTCTTGTGAGAAAAGTTCACAGATTTCATCGTCTCATCTTCCCTGCAGAACAAACTAATTCCTGCAAAACAACTGGGATTTTAGCTAGGCTAAAGGTATATGTAAGCATGCTTTTTGTGATGTCCTGAACATTATCTGCAAGGAAACTGGCTGCCTCTTCATCCACTAACTTGAGCTGATCCACTGATGCCAGCTGATGTATCCTAATGCACTGAGGCCTTCAGTGCCACTAACATGGCTAGTTCCTTCAGCGGGAACAGAATTAAGGATAGTGGGGAATGCGCCACTGTACAAGCCAAAGGATGTTTTTTCTAAATAGTATTTCAAGTCTAAGCAGACACCTGAAAACTCTGCTTGTTTTCTTCTGCCTTACACATTATTGGACATTTATGATGCATATGGCAGAAGACACTCCAGATGCATTTCCAGAATTGTGTTCAATTATACAAGTAAACATCAGCAAGACAGTTTTTACCAGTATCAGTAAAAAGTAGACATCACGTAGTGACTAACAGAAGACTGACCCCATAGAGCGAAGATGCACCACTCTTAAAATCCTAAGTACATCCTACATTTTTGTCTCCTAACTACAAATGAACGACGAACTGTGGATTTTAGAAATACATTCACATAGATAACATTTCAGTTGCACGTGCACAGTGATATTCCCTTCCCAAGACTGCCTTTTATAAACAACGGGCCTATGTACTTCCCATTTAACATCCAGCCTGCGCCCTGCGTAGCGTTTCCGGGCACCTACAGCACAGATAACAGGAGTTCTTACTCTAAGACGTCAGCATGCACATACAAATCCCCTAAAAAGCTGTGTAAGAAGTCATTTTAGCATTATGCCAGTAAACCATTTCTAGGAGTGAAATGATACCAGAGTTTGAAAAGTTTCCAGCTGCAAACTTTGTGTTTCTTAAGAAGCTGCATGGACACCTCGTGACTTCCAGCCCGAAGCCTGGAGGTGACACTCAGAATGTCCTTCAAAGCTTGGTGCCCCTTTGTGGACCCCCCTCGGGCAGGTGGGGCAGGAGGAGGGGGAGGGGAAGAGGGACGACAGAGCAGCGGGGAGCTGAACACCAGCTTACGAACAGAGAACAGAATCACATAACAACACTGGACCAATGGACTCCAAGACACACTGACAAGACAGATGGACACAGACAAGACATAAGATCGCTACTGAGAAACAAAAAAAGAGCAAAAACCCCCATAAAATAAAGTAGCTATATAACGCTGAGGCTGCCAGAAGCAGCCGATGGTACTAGCATAACTCTTCCAAAAAGAATAAATTATAATACAACTAAAAATTAAAATTGAAACGATATCCCCCCAAATCATACACTACAGACTTGCTCAGTTAGCCTGAATGCATAGCTCTGATGAAACACAAGATGGCGTCATCACAGCCCATGCACCGGTTAATGAAGGCCATGGTTAGTTAAATCAGCTAAACTACAGCATGCCACAAAAATGATCTTGCACTGACCCAGAAATAAAAGATACGACAGATATTCTGCATTGCAATAAAATTCTTTTTATGCCATCTGCGGTTTGTAGGTCTTTCTTTGTTGGAAGAAATGTTCCTGGGAGAACGCAGGGGTAAAGGGGAGTCTTTTTTTTCCTTCTGGGTGTTTTTTCTCTGAACTCAATTAAAAAAAGGGAAAAGGGAAAAGACAGGCTAGAGACTTTGGAGAAGTTTAAAAAAGGTAGGGAGAAGAGAAAATAAAAAGAAAGGACGGGTAAGAATCTTCATTCTTTTGCACACAACTTTCTTGGGATGTCTGAAAATGTGGATATCTTAAGGATGGCAAGAAAAGATTTTGTTGCCTTTATGGGTTTGCAGATCTATATCTCTTTCTTGAGATGATTAAACCATTATCTTGTTGGAAGAACTCCAAAAATATAAATTGAAAAGTACAGCAATGATTTCAAAAATTAAAAAATAGCGGTATGGCACCATTGCGAGCCAAAAAAAAAAAAAAAAGGGAAAGAAATATAAAAGAAACTAAAATATCAATCACCAAAAATTCATGCGGCACAAGATGAGGTGAAACGACAGAAAATGTTCTTCAAATATATACAATGTGTATATCTATCTATATATACACGGAGTATGTGTGTATATATCGATGGATATACCTGTATAATTTTTTTATTCTCCCTGCCCCACCCTACCCCAAGGCTAATTGGCAGATGAAACTATCAATTAAAAGTAAACAAATAAATAAAAGGAAGAAAGAAAAAACTAACAAAAAAGAAATTAACATGCTTTGTTCACCAAGAAATAACAATATCATGCATCTGTCCACGCCAGCGGATGCCAGGGTTAGATGAAGGCATGAATTTCTGTGTAAACATGTGATTGGATGATAGGGGCTACTGCTGATATTGGTCATTTATTACTTTAGCATATACACACCTAGATATAGATATATATGCACACTGTACATATAGCACATTTATAGATCAATTATCCTCATGGGTGGAACCTTTGGAGCTTACATAGGCAAAAAGACCAATATGCTGAAAACCAAACTCAGTATAAATTCCTAATATTAAAAAAAAAAAATTCCTGTAAGTCATCTGCATGATTCATTAGTAAAACTTGTTCATTTGGTTTTGTTTTGGCCGTAAGACTGTAGCTAGGAAATTCCATCAAACAAGTGATGCTATTACACCCTGGGAAGTGCTGCGGATGAATCCCCCTCCTTCAGGTCTGTATGATATTCAGCCTGTGAGACGGGAAGCCTACTTCTGTGTGTACTCTGAGACATGTGCCCAACTTTAAAGGCCATTTCTTGTTCACAGCATGAGAAATGGAGCAGAACTCCTGCTTGACAGAGGGAGAGACTGGGGGTAGCTGGGCACTGGATTTGTGGGGGATGTTTCTCTGAAGAGAGCAACGAAAATTCCCTGGGTACTTCAAGAAGGTTGATGTAGTTCATGGAGGACAGGAGCCAAATCAGCACTTCTCTTGGTTTCTTTGGTCACGGTTTCTTCACATCCAGCATACTGCTTTTTGTACTGTGCTGGCTGCTTGTAGACTCTTTGAAGAGAGATTCTGCTTGTTTTCTGCAAATAAATCTCTGACCTGGGCAGCCTGCAGGTAGCTGGCTCTCCAGCTTACATGGGTGGAAGCTTGATTGTCCTAGCCCATAAACCAGGAGCCTGAAGTGGATGGCTACAGGCCAGTAAATTATAGATACAGACGCCATACCTGTAGGATATGTGTCCTCTGTGTGTGGGTATATGCTACAAAACACTGTGTAGCTGCCAGTACAAAGAACTGTAGATTTTGGCATCTCTATTGCTGTCTCCAGCCCCTCATGGGAAAGGCTTACCAGTCTGATTAGACAATGCCAACCTTATGGTATATGAAGCCTTTTGGGAAACACAGAATAAATTTCTCTGGAAAAAAATCACCTAGGAAATTGTTGGGCTGATAGGAAGGGAAAGCTGGCAACTGCACTAGGGAAGAAACACGGGCTGTGTCAAGCCAGGGAGCTAGGATGAAGCCCTTGCAGACAATTTCAAGAGGTTGCATTATGGGCTTCAGGCTAACCGGTGAGTATTTGGGTCTTACTGTTTTGACTAGTGCAATGAACAGCCTGGGCTATGATCCCAATCAGCTTCCCAGCCATGAGCATCCAGCCTGCCTGGTACCAGAGCACTGCACTAATGGACATGCTTAAAGGAAACAAGGGCAATGGCATGAGGAGACAGCGGCAGCTGCTGTCAGGAAAGCATAACTATAATCCTCAAGGCTTTGAAGTCTCAATAAGATCAGATTGTAGGGGTGCTCCTCATTTGACTGGAAAGAGAGAAATGCTTTCTTTCTTCACGACGGCACAGTGCTTCCTAGTTAGGAGTAAAGATATTTCCCTTACAAATCTTTCATTCTCTGAGAGCAGCTGAGTGACCAAAACACCACCACAAAAGCACAGACTCAGGACCCTGGCTTCAGCTTTGAGGAACTTGAATATTTGAGCCTCAGATCTCCCTGGAACAAGCCAGACGAGAGTCCTATACTCATACCAGAGAAAAGCATCATGTTTCTGGTGCAGAAACCAGAAGGTTTTCAAACATGTACTGGGACAAGCAACATTTCCATAGTGATAAGAGATGGACTACTCTCGACTGTAAATGTTTCTTCAGGGCAGATGAACAGTTTTATGCCCTCTGTATCATTTACAGTAAGCCATTCTGGGAGATCTAGAGATCTAAGGGTATCTAGGCTTGTCTGCAATAAGATGAATAGCAAGTATTTTTTATCCCTGAACCTGCAATGGCTTCTTTTGTATTACATAACATACAGATGGGTTTTGGATTCACAGCTGTCATTGCCACCACTTGTTAGAATAATTCCTTGTGCATAAATATGTGTCTGCGGGGGATGCCTGCAGGCTACCTCAGTCAGGACAGGTCCTGTGGCAGCTCCTGGTTTCTAAACAAGGGGATCTACAGAAATCCCAACAGAAATCACTTTTGAAAGAGGGGCACAGAGTGGTAGCCAGCCTGCTACAGTGAGTGTCTCAAGTTAGCCAGGAAAATCCTGAGGGGAGCAGAGAGGAAATTGCCTTTACACTGTCTTCTTTTAAAGAGATGCAAGTACCCAGATACAGATCATACGCTTACTGAGATTCAGGTCTTGGATTCAACAGACAATCAGAGTTAAGTGGCAATAAGACCTTGCAAATGGTGCTCATACGATATTTAGCCTCAAAGAGGACATGATTTTCTGTCTTTTGAACTATCTTTGAGTACACCAAAACCAAAGTCTTCAAAAGAACTCTGTAGGGTTCTGCCTCTGATCCAGGACCAAGACCAAAGTAATGTATTTAGATCTTGGGATTTGATTCCAACCCACATGAAATCTGAAAGCTTTTGATTTGCTGGGCAACATTCTCTGTTGCCCTTGTCTTGGTTATTGCACAGGAGTAATGATAGTGATGTATATCATATCACACAGCTGCAGCAGTGAGTTCAGTAACCTTTGCATTACTGGACCATGGCACTGAGGGTGATGGAAGGCCAAGTCCTGGCGCTTGGCAGAAACTCAAGAGCTTTAAAAGCTACACATTATCAGAGCAACAAAAAGGAGCCTGTGCTGGGTTAGGTCATTTAATTTTCAATTTGCTGCAAAAGGGATCAGGCAAGCCAGAAGGCAGCGTAAAATACACTGACCTGTCAACAGACCAGAATGAAGCAACTTCAAATGGGCCCAATTAAAAAAAAATAAATTAAATTTAAAAAAAAGCCAAACCCACACACTAGAAAATACAAGCAAGACAATCCGGATCTCTTCTTTCCACGATGTATACATTTAAGTATCAGATCTTGGCGTATGGCCAGAATTCTGACTTGGTTGGTGGAGTGTAAAGGCAAACATATCTGCTCAGCCAAGCCAGCACCACTGGATTTTGATGCGTTGGCTCAGATTGCTTTAGTGCTCCAGAGCGAAATGGGCTGCGTGAGTGCTTTGATACTGGCTGTATTGCAGACACTGTTCTACCTTCCCTGGATGGACTGGGAATGGAGACAATAAGATAGACAAAGAAACCTAAATGAGGAGCACCATAAACCTGTTACTTTTCCTTATTATGATGGAATGAGCTAAGTTTATGCTTTTGGAGGCAAAAAGGACCTGCATATCCCTCCTCCTTCTAGCGACTTTGTACACCAGTGCCTCTGGCAGCAGGAAAACTCAAAATCTGGAACTGTAAATTTCATCAGCAAGGACCACCTGGGAGACTTTTTTTTACATATAATCAGGCTAACTTTTATTCTCAATGCCACAGTAATTCCCAAGAAAAGATTCAGATTTCAGTGGCTCATGCGGACCACCATCCTATGGAGGAGGAGTAGGGTGCCATAAAAGATACTGGCTGAGATTTTCAAGAATATCTAGCAGTTTGGGAGAGTACCTTCAGCAGATTTTCAGCGAATCGTATTATTTTACACAGCAGATATTCAAATGTCTGTAGGCACCTACAGCTGCCAACTGTAATGCTTAGCAGGATTTTCAAAGGCAAGTCATTTTTACAAATCCAGTTTGTACCTGTTTGTAGCATTAGATTTCTAACTGTGTCAGGAGAGAGGTATTTTTAGTCTGGAAATGTTGCTCTAAAGCACTCTGAAATTTCATGCTAAACATCCTGTTTTACCAAATTTCTCCTCAAACTTTTATTTTTCCACTGGCAGCACAAGCTGAAAACATTGCTATTACAATTTCTACCCACTGAAGTAATGGTGATTTCTGTGTTGGAACATAAATGACGATAATGTACAAAAGGAGGAGTCTAATAAAGATCTCATTTTTCCTTTAATTGAAATACTTGGCAATCAGAATAAAAAAAAAAAAGAAGTCTTGAAATGTTAGTGAAGCTTTAATGAAGTGATTCCTATCCATTCACTTGCATATCAGTTGTGGTACATTAGTCCTTTTAACATGGCCCTATTAATCTCATGCCTCACTTTCATGATAATCACTGTGCTGGCATTTCATTACTACCTTTATTTAAAATCCCAATACCCACACTGTTCATGCTTCACAATCTAGTATTATTTGGACTGCTTTTCTGGCAGGTGCGCAGTTGAAAAACTCATAGAGATCTGTGAAAAAAGAGATGGGAGTAGGCTGAGCTATCTGTTAGCATTGGTTGTTGTGTCACTGCCTTCCCTGCCATCACAGGGAAGTCAAGAGTACGGGTGGAAGTTCCCAGCTACAAGGCAATGCCAATCTCAGGTTACTGCAGGACCAAGTTCTACCAAAAAATGCAGGTACAGCATGACAAATTGAAAAGAAATATGAAAGCACTAGCCTTGGGTGAATTTTAATGTTATTATTGTATTAATCAAATGGCTTCAGGAAACTAGAAACAGAACATTTATAAAGCTTTCTTGGGATTTTTTTAAAGAAAAAAAAATAAACACCCCAAATAACACAAAGCAAAAACAAACAAAACAAAGCAAAAAAAACCCAACCCCTAAACTGTTTATATGTTTCACTTTTAAGGACAAAAAATTCTAACCAAACTCCCTCTTTTTCTTTTAAATGTACACAGAAATTCGATGATGTCTGTTCTCTATTAGAAATGCTTAACTCATGGCAAGCCTCAAAAAAGACTTGAAAAAGCCTGTAAGAAATAAAATAGACTGCAGTTGCCTGCTGGATATCACATCATATATCTCACCAGAAAGAAAAGCCATCTATTTATCAAAATGTATCTGAAAGGGAGAAGTTGAGTCAGTTCCACATGGCCAGTCCTTCTGACTCTTTAATGGATACATTTTGAAGCATCACTGCAGATAACAGGGCAAGAATTACTACTAATTTTGTTATGTTAGAACAATGTTTTGGTGCTCCCCCATTTCTTTGGGCTCACAGGAAACAAAATTAGTATAAATACATTACCATGTTAACTGTATTCAAAATCCCATGGACAAATGTATCCTTTTACAGTCCATCTTCAGACCAATTAACAAAGATTAAACAATGCTAATAACCCATTATTGCTTCACTTTTGTTTCTCTTGTTTTTCAAACATTCACCCTCCCCACTTCATAAGTCTTTGTTATTTGTCCCATGCCACATTGATATTTTTGCTTTCCCACTGCGTCAGTGAAGTAACTGCTACAAACATGTGAACTGTTAATTAGCTGGGATCACTTTCAGGAAGTTTGGCTTTCCATGCAAACAACTTTATGTTAACCAAATAGTGACTACATATCTGTGTTTTGTTGTTGCCAAGTCCATGGGATCTGATGCTTGGCTGTATAATTTTTATTTTATATCCAGTGTATATATACGTAAGTGTATATATATACACATATACACACATATATATACATATATAGTTATATATGTATACATTCACACACATATAAATATATGTATGCATTGTTTTTTGCAAATGAAATCAGAAAGCAAGCAAAACAAGACTGACCTGACTTACCTGTACTAGGCTCACAGTCAATGAAATCTTCATCATCACTGGAACATTCAGCTGATGAAACAATGTCATCTGTTGTCTGGCATGTGAAGAAAAGGAACGAAGGAAAAAGAACAGAAGAAAAAAAATATAAGATTTTTTAAGTCAAGAGGCTGTTACAGAGGCAGCTAAGTTTCCTAGAAAAAAAAATGTTACAGAATTGTAATTTTAAAAATATTTAACTTGTACCAAGCATTCCAGCTATGCCTGTGTAAATGTGCCCTCCGTGGAGCTGGAGTCCCCTGTTGGAGGAATAGTGCATATCCTGTGCTGTTGAATATTTCAGGTGTGCACAGGTGCGGTGTGCCTGCCGGGCTGTTTAGGTGAGCAGGAGGATCGCACTGTGCTGTGGGACACAGTAAGTACAGCGGGCTACGACACCTGCTTGGCTGTCAAGCCATCCTCTGACAGACAAAGTAGATGTGCCTGGTTGGAACATAGCTAGGCTCCTCGATAAATACCGATACTACATAGGGCCAGCCAGAAGGCACCTACTGAGAGACTTACCATGAGGCATGTTCAGGCTGAACATGCTTTCTGCAAAGAAAAACGTACAAGATAGATAGACAATATGCATTACCCAGGCAGCTAGCAGTACTCTTTGCTGTGTTGCTAGATGCATCACCCTGAGGCAGAAGTAATTCCTGCTCTGCTAATGCACCTCTTGGGCTGGGAATCCTATGTATTTTCCCAGATAGTAAATATCTGTGCAAGCCATTTGCTGCACGATGAAGAACTACTGCATGTGTCAGGTATGCCCAACATGCAACCTCATCTGCTTGCTTGCCAAGTGAACAGGGATGTGGCTGTAACTGGGCTGGCAGGCTGGAAAGTCTAGTTCTGAAAGGCTTAAACCACACTGTGACTGCTCATGGCCCTTCCCGGTTTCAGTACATTCCTTTGCATTTCTAGCTGGTGATATTTTCTTTCTTTCTTTCTTTTTTTTTCTTTTTTTTTTTTTTTTCCTGCTGGTCTAATTAATGAGCAGCATGTACTGCAGCATGTTAGGGAGAAGTGTACTGGCGTCTCTTCCCAACAGCATCTCCTGCCTGTAATTGCTGCAATTAGTTGAATTAGTAATGCAGACCATTAGGGAGAGTCTCTGGCAGCCTCTGGACACAGGTTGTAATGTTCCTGCACACAGTACAAAATTACCCCAGCTCAGCAGCATTGGCTCAAACCATGGCTTCTGCTGAAATTGTCTCCCTTAACAACCTTTCCTTGCAGAGAGCTGCCTATTCTGCTGAGCAGTAGAATCAATGGAATGACTCCTGAAACAAACCGACTAAAATGTTCCTCACCAGCCAGGAAGCATTGCTGAAATCTCAGCTCCTCAGGAGCAGGGCAGCTGTACCTCAGTACACTGTACTTCAGTACTCCAGGTGAATATTCCTGGGAATCTCACATCATGACAAGCCTTCCAAATCCTTATTCCTGAAAAAGACTCTCCAGTTTTCAATAAGGTCTCCTTTACATTCCTATGTCTGCTATGGCTGTCTCCAAAATGCTGCATATTCTCTTTTCTCTTTGCATAAGTGTTCTGAGGTCTCAGCCTTTTCTTTAGCCTCCTGTGGTCCTAGCGCTAGCAAGTCCCTCTGCCCCCTGCCAGAAGGTCCTTGCTCTCTCCCTCTCTGTTTGTATTTGAGCTAAGGAAAAAACCAGAACTGAGCAGTCAGTCAGAAAGATCAGATCAAACCTGACATTCCTTCACTCTTGATTTCAGTGGCTTAGAGTGAGCCAAGAAAGAAAAATAGGATTGGTCGACTGTAAATAAAAATTCTAAAAATAGAGTATCTGTAAAAAAACATCCATGAAGTAAGGGAATCCCTATCATATGTGTTACTCAGTCTTACCTCAATGGGGAGGCAAGATTAAAAGGAATTGGAGGTAACATATATAAAGCAATTTCCTGCCTTACTTGCTAAGGTCAGTTTTTTTATCATCTTTCAGTCATAGAAAACAGAACAACACTGTTGAAATCCTGGTGACTTCTGTCTTAAAACAAAATGGCTTTAAAAGTTCGTTTGTTCAGCAAAAGGTCAAGAAAGGAGGAATGCACAAAATATAAATTTACTTTCTACAATTCTTTTGGTCCTGTCACATATATTTTATAAAGCATTATTTATCCCGAAGGACACCAAATCACTTTATAACTTATACAAACAGTGATCACATCCTCCAACAATGAAATGCAGCTGTCCCCAGGTAGAAAGATATTAGTTTTTAATTGCATCACTGTAAAGTAATTTAGCACAATAAGTCAACAAAACTATACTGCAAGATATTTTTTTAAGTAGGTGAAATGTAGCTAGTGAAACTGGAGATTTATATTACAGTTGTCTAAAGCACTTGTAAAAGAGTGTTAAGGATAGCACTGTGAACCAAGAATAAATTATCCATCACTACTAGAAGACCTTACTCAGACAGTGCTAAAACCCTGGCAATTGGTGTTGATTTCCAGGTTGACTTTAGAGCATGTGGATTTTGCTCTTAGTTGAAGATCTGACAATTTACATGCAGGGTCTCATAGAAGAATAGTGATGATTTGCTTCAAGTAGGAAATAAACATAAAAATTATAACAATGTGCGGTTGTCACTTACCAACTGCTATACCTATCCACTTACCCACTTGCTCATATCTACGGTCTTCATGCAACATTAACTTGGAATCAGATCCAATCAAATTGACAATGTGATTCAGTATTTGTAAAGAATAAGGAGTTCCTTTACAACTCTTTTTTTTCCTCTTGCTTATTAGGGGCATCATATAAAACCAGCAAGGTAGCATGCCCGGAAAAAAACAGGTGATATTTCTTTACACAATTTATTTTTTTTTTTTAAACTGGGGAACTCCTTGCAACAGGATACTGGTAGGTAATAAAGGTTTAGATGCATTTTGGAAGTGATCAGCCAAATTAAAGGTAAAAACATTCATCCAGCACTATTAAATACCCCACACCTAGCTTGGGAAGTCCCTGTGCCACAGACACTGAAGACCAAAGAAGTATCACTATTTGCATTGTCCTGTTCAGGAGTCTCTCTCTGAGGCCCCATGCATGGCCAGGGCCAGCAGCAGAGCACTGGGCGAGGTGAGCCTCTGTGGCCTCCCAGTCACTCTCGTGCATGACAGATCCTGACCATTGGGGGATGAAGAATTTTGAAGCCAAGGCGAGTTCTGAGCAGGAGCTGAAAAGTCATGAAGCCTGGCCTTGTTTATCTTCTTGATCAATTTCCCATCTAATAAGCAGCTTAAGGACAGCACATGCAACATATTTACGCTGCACTGTTAGATATGTGTTCTAGATTTCCTGCTATAAAATCCTCATGCGGCTTGTGGTGGTTCTGAATGGAGAAGGGCACAGTCAGCCAGACTCAGACAAAATGCAAATGTGTGATGTGCAATACTCACCAACCCTGCCAACTCTGACCTGTATCTGCACTTTTTCATGACTGGTTCCACACTTGATTCTATCAACTAATCTCCGTCCTTTTCTCCCTATCTCCATTGCATGCTATTTCCCCTGATATTCCAGTTTCTCTTGCTCTGTGACTGCTGTTTGTCCCATGCTGCTGATTTTGTGTGTATAAAAATGAGGGTTAGAAAAGGAGAAAAACCTCCAGAAGTGGTGTTAGACTTAAGTCAAGGTCATTAACGAGATCTCTAGAAACCACAGAAAAGATAAGTACACTAATCTGTCTTGCCATTTCCTATCTTGTATTTTTAATCTCAGTACTTTCCATCACAATTCATCACTAACTGATTTTCTAGTTCCATCACATATTGGTTTTCCATGCGCCTTCTGCTCAGATACCAACATCTGAATCATCCCAGAAGAATAAAGCTATTTCAGTGAGAAACAGCAGCAAATTCCTGACCACAGAAACAGTTGAGAAAACCTCCAGAAGACCATAACTTCTTGTAACTGGAACCTGTAACTTTCAAAACCCTCCTGGAGCTGAGAATTTTCACTGGATGATTATTAAACTTGCTGCTTCCACAAGACAGGAGAGGCTAGTGAGCAGCGACCCCAGAAATGTCTCCACCAACATCATTTCTTCTCATCAGAAATGGCTCACTGTGAGGCAGTAAGCAAAACCAGCTATTCCATTTTTGGTTCCCTTTCCCCATTTTTGAAATGGGGCTGATTATACTCATCCATTGGCCCCAGGGGAGGTAAATGGATTAATTCTTTAGTGTCTGCCCAGTGATCTAGAGATGGTAAATGCTAAACATTCCTATGTACAGGGAACATGATAGTAATGAAACTTCTCCATATGCTATGATGGAAACAATGTTTGTGTTTTCGTTGGAAAGAACATGAAAGAGAAAATATTTTTCTATTCCATATATTAGCTAAATTCTGTATTAAAAATAATAATTCATACTATGCTATTTTAAAATACGTATTTCATTTTTAAAGAATCCCAGCTTTGAAATTACTTGGCCCTGTATTAAAGGCCATAAAACTAAAGATAGGTATTATAATAACTTTCAATAAAATCTCTCTCTGGCAGGAACCCTTTTTATTCCTTCCTCTGAAAGATTTTTTATGGCATTTATATTATTTTTTTTTCTCTCCCTCTCTCTAGTGTTTAATGAAATTGCCTTGGAATAAAACTGGGGTAGGAGAAAGTGCTAAACTCTGAGTCCACCCTGGAGGATTTATGGGCATATTTACCTTCAAATTCTTTCAATTTCACTGAATTGGCTCCCCATTCCTTTCCATGAATTATTAGTTCTGTAATCACCTCCTCCTAATTATTCACTCTAAGGGCCTCTTCAATCTCACCATGGTGATGGTTCTACATCTTTGTTCATTACACTGTACGTACTGGTGTGGGATGTAAAGTGCAAGGAAAGTTGGGATGGCGCGGTAAGACCTGCTCAAGATGACTGCATTCCTGTCCAATCCTTCCAAGTGCCCAAAGCCCTAATTTATGCATCAGATCCGCAACCTCTGCTCCTTTGTTCTACACAAAATGGCAGGTGCTGAATCTTCCTTTTCCCAACCGCAAAGTTTTTTTGACACCTTGCTCTTTGGGTGCACCATTATTTGAGAAAGATTAAGCATGCTGGGTAAAATAAGTCCTGTCACATAACAGCTTTATGAAATTATAAATAACACACCCAAGAATGATGGAGTTCTCACTTCTAGTGGGAGAGAAAAGACAAGGACCCGTAAATTCAAACCCCAGACAAATTCCTCCAGAAGCACATACTTGGCAGTTACTTCACTCGGTAAAGTAGGATTCAATTTTCCTACTTGCCTTTTGCTTGAAACTCTTCTGCACACTGTACACATTACTTCCAATTCAACAACATTATTTGAAAAGGAACACTTAATGCTTTGTTGCGAGAGAAGCATAAATCTCTTTGCCACCGAGGAACCACAATTTACAATCCTTCTTGAAATATGACCACCACAAAATGCCAGGCACAAATATCTTCCCAACAGTGAAGAAATACAGTTGTATTAATCTGAGCAATGCATTTGCCTTTCACACCTAAAATGTACAGAGCTGAAACTCAAGAAACTTTTCTTGAATCCGACCACTTGACTCCCTCCACTGCTCCCATACTGCTGTATTTTCTAAATATCTCAAATTTATTATGGAATATGGACAACGTACTGTCTTCTATGCATAACAGCATACAGTATGAATGCTCCTCCAGAATAGCAAAATGTTAGTGATGCTGTTCTGTCTTCCAGAAACCAAGATGTTTCTTGGCAAAGAACAGGCTCAAGACATTTCCTGCCTTGCCAAAAGAAGATAGCAGAGGAAGTGTGTAACCCATTAGGTGTCATTTCTAGCTTGAATACTTCAACCTTTTGTACTTTGATAGCTGGGCTTTTTAAAGAACTTGTATTCTGTTCACACTATTCCAATTAAATGAGAATCCTTCATCTGTCCTTTCTACACCTTACATTTGTTTCTCACTTTCTATTTAATCTTTATTTGCAAAATACCCTGGAGTTCATTACAGTATAGCAGACCTGAGAGACTCAGCCTGGACAAATTCATGGTAGTACATACAGATAGAAAGAATCTGCACACAAATGGGAAAATATTAGAAATTATGTGAAAATCATAATGAGGTATTATAAAAGAAGCTGCAATTTGGGACTGTATAAACTTTTAAGGAGATTCTTGGATCTACTATCTGTTGCTGAAGTGTATTAATCCTCTCCAACTCACTACCACTGGACAGTACAACATGTATTTTCTTAGCACAGCACAGACACAGCCACAGAGATGTGCAAGCCTTTTGCACTCCCACACGCTGGTGCTGAAGTTGTATCTGCCTCTGCAGAGGCAATGCATCAAAGAACACGAAACTAAAAATTTTTCTTCATATAGCTCATTTGAAGTGAATACAAAAACAAGAGGGCCAAATCCTCTGTTGGTTTAAATTGGCATTAATTTCAACCAGGCTACAACAATTTACAGCAAGAGAGCACAGCTCATTACGTTTAGTTTTGGACGATTCAATGCCAAAAGATTTAGAGTAATTGGAGGCAATTCAGAGAAGAGCCACTGAAAAGATGAAAGAACTGGAGAGATGTATGGATGAGACAGGCTTAGCAAAACTAAACATCAGAGCTTGACTTAACAAGGACTAAAGGTATGATAAATGTCTGCACGTGTCACAAGCGTGTAATAAACATCAGGAAAGAAGATGAACTATTTAGGGTGCTTCAAAAAGGTGGTGGATAAAATTAAGCCAAAAAAATTAAGGATGACTTTCAGCAATAAAAATCTCAATAGTGATCTTTATTAACTACGGAGAAGTCTTCCCCAAGGAAATACCAGAAACCACCAGTACTGAGATTAGGCAGTTGCCCAAGCCATTCAGGTATGAATACCATTAGTGTATACGCCCTAGTGGGGAAGAACTCGCCCCATCTATCTTCAGTCCTATCTAAATCAACTTGGTATTTGCATCCTCTCCATCACTATGTAATATAAACACACCATTATGCATTTCTCTCTGTCATTCCAAAGCAGGTGGTAAAGCTATCCAGCACAGCCTTTCAGCTAGTTGTACTTGGAGCAAGAAGATATCACTGTTGTAGACCTGTTCAGACCATGGGAACAAATCCATCCTTATGTTCCCAGGACCCTGACTGGCCGGGAGCTGGTAGGTAACCAGCAGGCATGTACCCTTCAACAGTAGCCCAGCAAAAGTGCGCTTCCTGTCTGTGTGTTCCTGGCTGGACATAAAAGCTGATTTGCTGTCAAATTATATCATTAAGTAGAGACCATGAGAGAGCTACCCCTTAACAAAATCAGCCATTTGTCCATTACTACAGCAGGCAAGAGATTAAGTAACTAGCCTGTTAAGTAAGAGAAAGCAAAAAATAATCCCCCAATTGTGTGTCAATCCAGAGTCACGGGCAGTCATGTTTAAAAAGAGCCTTGAAAGCTGAATTAGTCTTTTGAAAACCAAAAGCCTGTCTGAATAGAATCAATAGTTCATTAAGACTGTAAAACCCAACTCTTCTTGACCAGGTTTGATGCCAAATTTGAGGGACTTTGTTCTGTGTCTAAGCTGTGCAAAGACAATGGGGAAAAATCATGTTTCTGCCTTTGTCTCTGTCTGCTGGCAGTGGGAAGGGTGATGATGTTGCAAGGGGTGTGCGCAGAGAGAGAAAGGGAAGGGAGGGCAAAGAGGGGAGAAAGGAAAGTGGGGAGGATTAATCCATCTGTTGTTCAAGGCACCCTGACAGGGGAAAGAGAAGTATTGAACCACGGCAGCTTAACCCAACTTCAATGTACCTTCCCAAAAGCAGAAGGAATGTAATGCTACGTGGTGTTCTGCTGATAAGCAAATCCTTCTAAATCCTCTCCATTTATTTCTTGGCCTCAAGAAATTACATACTATTTAGGAGCTAAATAAATAAATAACATTTCAACTCCGGGAATCTAGATTGGTTGTTTATTGATTACATATGCACACAGAGTCACTTGCTTTTCTGTTTCTTTCCTTTCCCAATAGAACAGTGCTCCTTTCATCTTGATGTGGTAATGGATCAACTGGCAAGTCTTTTCCAAACTATTCAGTCTAACCCTCAAGATTTGCAAGAGTTTTGGACTGGACCGTGAAATATAATTTCTTGGATTAAACACAAAAGATACAGCTTTGGCATGAGAGGAGACTCTTTTCCCCACCCTTATCAACCTACTGCTCCGTTCCACATGCATTTGCCTGCTTCCAAAGAAGCACCTTGAAGATGAAAGTTGGGTGTCTATACATTGAAGTCATTATTTGAGTATAGTGCCTCCCAGAGTAATCACACAAGAAGAATTTTCACACTGAGTGTCCTTTTCATAATTTGATACAGCTTGTTCCACTTCCCTATTATATTTTTATTTCTTACGGAAACAAACCTGTCAGTTGGAACAGAAACTATGAGCCCTCTGTTTTAAGCATAAACCCAGTTAGGCAGATGGTGGTGATGCTGGTGAAAACTCCAGAAGAAAGGTATGCTACGTGTACTGCCATTAACTAAATTAACTAAATAGCTTAATCCTAAAAATTAAGCCATTACAGCTGAACCCACAACAGCTCCCACCCTGAAATCAGTGAGAGCTGCTGGAAGGACAAAACAGCTGAAATTCAGGCACTGCTCAGGAGTCTGACTTTCTGAAAATCACATCAATTTACACAGTGTTGTTTCCCAATGCTTGTTCAACCGTCTTCAAACGGAAGACATTTCTTTTAGGAAATGCTCTCAGAATAGTTTCAGAGTGGTCTCCCGTGTGTTGTGATCCCCTCTCAGAAGAACTGACAACCAGCCAAATGCACTGGGCAGCACAGGCTTCAACCTCCCCCTCTCCTCAACATCTGCTTAAAGCAGGACAAAGGAAGCAAAAGCTGAACAAAAATTTTCAGAGGTATGTAGGAAAAAGCCAGCCTGTTGCCAGAATTTAGCATCCTGCTCGTGTGGACCCTGGTCCCTGATGCACGCAGTCTGATGTATTAACTTAAACTGCCACAGAAATAATTTTATTAATCTGCTGGGCTATGAACTACACTTGCTGAAGAACAAACACATTATCTACTTCACCAGCAGAAGGGCAGGGCAGACCGCTGGGGAGCAGTAACTTCTTATATTGCCCCATTCCAAATTGCCAAGGACATTGAATCAGAGCCCTCATGTTGCTTGATTTTATATTCCTGATATTGTCATAAATTCACTGTCTGACATCAGGAAAATTGCCTCCTTTCCTCATGCTTCTGTTTATACTGCTATAAAAAGGGGCGAAAACAACTTCTCTGCTTACTTGGTATACAATCAGAATTTCAGTAAACATTTTACATTCTCAAAGCAAAGCCTAAGTAAAGAAAAATCCTTTACATTCAGTAAAGGGAAGCCTATGTTTCAGAAAGTTAGAGACTGAAATGATCTGAGATGAATCAGCTGCCCTTTGAAGACTCAGCCTCTAGTAAGAGTAAATGGGTTTTCTTTGCGTGCTAGCTTGCACTTAATAATTGTGTCAGAAGAATATTTTTCATTTACACTTTGCTCCTCTGCTGGAAATCAATATGTCGTTTGCTGGCATTTTCTCCTGGACATCTTTATTTAGCTTGTCTTTTCTTCCGTGGAGGGGAGGGAGTTGTATTTGATTTTGTTCTGTTATTGATTGGATCACTCTGAGCAAGAAATAAATAACTAAGTACAGCACAGTAGCTTTAATGACAATCTCTTAAGCCTCAAAATCTGCACACCATGTTGCACTCCCCTAACACATGATTTAAAAGAAACAAATCCGTAAAGTAAGGTTACTATGTAGTGAAGAGGCAGTCCCATATGCAATTTAACTGGCATTTCTATTTATGTATTCATTAATAAAACCACATAAGTCCTGTTTCTATTTTTAAAGCAGTACTCCTATTGCCGTAGTACCTAGTGCTGGGATCTTATAATCTCTTACCAATGAGGCTTAATGAGAAATTAGAGATATTATATATATACCTTCTCCCAGCAGACATCGTTCACTGGAGAAAATCTGAGCACATTCACATATTTATCACTCATGGCAAGGGACAGTACAGCCTAATAGGTTGCACCCAATCTGCAAAAGCTGAAGCGCCACGCCAGCCCACAATATCCCTCCCAGTATCAAATGGGAAAGGATCGGTAAGTGAACCCCAGGGGATGCACAGTAATCGCAGTCATTTTCTTAACTTGGAAAGTTCTTTGCCTCCTCCCCTGCTTCTCTCTTAATTTCTGCTACTCATTATTACATAGGCCACAAAAAGTTGGCGTATGTAATGGTAAAATTCATAAAGGAGAAAATACCCTGTTCTACAGTCCAAACCGTGGCACTTAAAATCTAATGGGACAGGGTATGCTATTCATAAAGTAACAATAAACGTAATCACTCTGAATAAATGTACCTTAAAACAACTTCTGCAATTATTGTAAGTACCTCTGAGTCCAATAAGATAAACATGTATCTTTGAATGCTTGCATTAATGTACTAGACTACTCTTTCCAGACAAATATTCCTCTTTCTCTCCAAACGTTAACACACACTTAAAAAATGGCATTTAAATACTGCTACTCACAGGATTCACACATTAGCTCACAAGGGGAAGGGTGTTGCCACACATATTTAAATGCAGAACAAATGGAATGCAGAACAAGTAGATGCAGAATAAACTCTGGTCCACTAGGTACACATCAGCACCTAGAACTGCTTCCTGAATAACATATATACAGAACAGTTAAGAAAGGAAAATAGCCACTAAATACCTATATATAAGCATATACACAGCATATCTGCTAAAAAAAGTCCATAAATAGTTTTAGTTTATAAACAATAAGAAAGTTCATAAACACAAAGAAGGTCACAAAGGCGGCTTTGGTAGAACACAGATTTCCCAGGAACAGTGACAGCCTCTTAACCACAAGTCCTTCTTCTCCTAATATAGGATATAAATGATGGTCAGCAGCTAGTACAGAAACATCTGTATACACAACAGAAGGTATATCTTACCATTACCTTATTAACATACTAACATATTAACATTATCAGGGTCAAATCTAGTAAAAATGAAGTTAAACAGTTCTAGACATTAGTCCATCAGGAATACCTCTGCCAAATACCTGATGCTTAAAAATAATGCTTTTCTATCATTAGCATTTTTTCTTTCTTTCTGATATGCGAATAGACGAACAACTTTACTGGGGGAATAGGGAACTGACTTCATACCACATGTTAGCTAAAACCAGGTAACAAAAAAGTAAATAAACAACCCAAATCAGTCCCATTACCAACAGGAATCATGGGGGAAAACATAGGTAAGTTAGAGACAGAAGTTTGCCCATTATTCTCTAATCTTAACTTAAACAAGGAAAGAGATCTACAAAATACTCCCCTCACACATATATACATCAGCTTAAAAAACATACTTGGTCCATCAAGTACTGATGAAGCCAGGTAAACTTCAACCTCCTGAGCTGCTGAACATAACAAATGCCTCCTGGGATCCCATTAAATTTGAACTGAACTTCACTTAAATGCCACATTAAGTGGTCCAAGCTGCAAACGGTTGTCATGCAAGAAAATTCTGCCATTCGGTAGGCAGACTCCCATGCACAACAAACATGGTGAACACTTATCCCTGCTGGGTTTCTCTGCAGCCCCTGCCTAATCAGAACATTTACTCTCCGTGATGGATAAGAAGGCCATTTTCCTTGCTTATTTATTTAGCTCTCTATTGAGTTTGATTAACTGTAGTAAAGGCAAATCAATCTTTTGTGTTTGTGTAAAATGAAAAAAAGGAACAAAGTTAGCTTTAATGGCCCAATAGATGCTCAGCTGGAATGCACTTACTGAGTGTAAGAGCTAGACAAAGGAATTCAGGCAGCTTTAAACACCACTGGGAACATGCTGAGATCATCTATACTTCTACCTGTTTAAAGGGAAAAAAACAAACCCACCCAACACCCAGTGAAGAGGCTTTCTGTTTCTCTGCAATTTTGTCTATCAAGGCATCAAGTAATACAAGGTTTTTCTCTTGCATCCTTCAGGTTTCCATGGCCAAAGCTGGGAGATGCTAGGAAACAAGTATCCAAAGGAACATTGTCAGAAGGAGAGGACATGAAGCTCTAAATCCATGAAAATACTTTCTCTACTGTCAGTAAACTTGCCTCTAAACTCAGATTTGTTGTAATGTAACATTTTTGACATCAATAACCTCTCATAAGGATTGTAAGATAGCATGAAATTCATGACCAGCATGAAATGAAGACGCTTCTGCGTAATGAATTTGAGTAAGACACTTATCATTTCAAGGTAGCACTCTGAGAAAGTCTTTCTCTCATGTATTCTAATTATAGTGTTGACAACAGTAGAAATCACAAAAGAAACTATGCCTGTTTTTATGCAATGTCCATTAAAAGCCTTTAGTAATATACAGAAATACTCGGGCCTTCCAGACTATGGACAGCTAAGTATTAGCCCACAGAGAATTTAACCTCAAGTCTTAGCAACACATAAAACAGGACAGCTTGACCAGGATGGAGCCAAAATGTAGCAGGAGCTATCTGTCCCTATATCTGAAGTACTCCAGTCCCTGAATGGACACATAAAAGTGTGTGCTTAGGTTTCTTGCTACGTCATTTCATCCTTTTAACAAGAATTAAAAAAAGCAGAAAGAATCCGACCATCCTTGTTCTAAGACAAAATTTGATGTTCCCTTGCTATAACAGCTATTGCAACGGCTTTGGGATGATGGTATGTCTCTAGTCTCTCCTGTGAGGAAACAAGCTCACTTTCCCTTAAAATTCCTTTCTCTATGGTATCATTATTGTAGCTGCACTTGTGCTATCCAGAAACAAGTCATAGAAGCCACTGAAATTAAAAGGTGGTGCCTTCTGGCATTTTTACGACTTAATTTTCAGACTTAAGCCCTACTCACACTAGAGAGCTTACTGGCACTACAGCCATGCTGCCATATCCAAGTTGGCAGAGCTGCTCCCTTTAGATCCAGCAATGCTGACAGAAGAAGGGTTTTTGCCGGCAGAGTTACACCACCTCTGAGCATTGCAAGCTAAGCTGACAAAAGTTGACATAGTTATACCTGTATCAGGCTTTTGACTGACAGCAGCATGTAAAATCAAAGCATGTGCATTTTGGCACTCTGGGACAGAACTTCGGAGTATAGCACTGTATTACTCTGAAATGCTGCAGATGGCAAAAAAGTTTTTAAAGAATCCTGTTAACTGTCTCCACAGTTGTTAGTAGGCATATAGCTTCCATAACTTAAGTCAGGAATTTGCAAGAGAAAGATTGCAGTCAGTGGGGTTTTTTTTTGATTCAGAGATCTCAAGGTCAGAAGGGTCCATTATTTTCACCTAGTCTGATCTCCCATTTTACACAACTGTGGAATTACACCGAAGAGCCGAGTGCCAGGACACGTCTGCCACTGATTTGTAATGACCCTTGACAGGGCAGTTAACCTGTGAGCACACCGTGGCTTCATTTTTAAGATAGTGAAGATGCACATGTATCTCTTGGAAGCAAATGTTTATAAGCTGCTGTGAGAATAATTTGAGGAGAGTGCTGTGTAAAGCATCAGAAGGAAGATACCATGATTGTATCCAATTTTTTATATTTTGTGAGCAGAAAGACTCACATGGTCAAAATGGAACTCCCATACGGACTGTAACAAATTGTTATGCGGGGTTGAAGTAGGAAGGACCTAAGAAATACTCTGCTCTCTTTAATGTTTCTGAAATGAAATAAGCTACTGGAAATGACTGCACAGTCCTACAAACCGGGACTCCTGCGTAAGAAGGAAAGGAGCTTCCTGCGAATGCTCCTCATCAGTGGAGAAAACCTGCAGCACACGTCTACAAAAATAAACGGCAGCAGAGCTTAACACCATTCATCACCAAAGGCAAACGACTCTCAGAAAAACAGCCCTGCCACGGTGGACTACCAGTACTCATCCCGTCAGAAAGCAAACCTTGCTTTCAGACAAAGCACAGCTTTTCTAACAGGTGCAGGGAAATGCTCTGTAACCTCTGTACCAGGCGGCTTTGAACCTCAGCACCTCACAGGTAGTGGAACAAATTGCCTGGCTGGTCCCAGGATATCCCTTGTACCTAGGTCTCCCACTTACCCACAATGTGCAAGTGATCGTAACAAATGCTACAATCTGACACCATGGAGCTCTCGACAGCTGTCAACTCATTAAGTTCTATTCACTGGCTTCCCACCTCCTTGCCAATGTATTACATAAATTGCTTTTTAACTGGCAGCCTTTCCCTTTGCCTGAAACCAGTTTGCACTGAGCATGTTTAAGTCCAGTGTTTTTTTTTAAAAAATTCCCTTCCCTTTGGTGATTTGCCTTGTTTTGCAACAGTTTGAATGGGCTGCAGGATACTGTTTCATTATCAAGCTGCAACTGGAAATGAATATTTTATAGCGGCTGAACAGAGGTTTGGCTGTAAATGACTATATCCTAATTAAACAAAACAAAAAGAAGACAGAAAGAAAAATTAATTTAATTAATGAAATATTGATGCAATTTACAGGCAAAGGCCTTTCCATTTAGAAAGGGAATTCTTGCAATGTGAATTTTATAGAAAGAGTTGGAGGTTCACTGCCTCCTTCTTGATTTATCTAGTCATGTTTCTTATATTTCAATTTTGCCTTTTTCAGCCTCTTTAAAATGCCTGAAGATACATCTGGTATCTGTCCATACAAAGTCACAGATGCAAGTGCTCCAAATGCAAATATATACTTATAATGACTGTGCATTAAGAACTGAGCATAAGTGTAGTCATACTAGCTCAAACACCATCTAAGCCTTGATTCCTGCCTCTGGCATTAGCCAGTTATTTATGTTTGTTCACAGAGAAAGGATAAACACCAGAGAAACATGCAGAAGTACTTTTCTCTCACATATGCTAATTGCATTGGCAAGCACCAGTTAGGAAGTGGTTATACCTGCATCTTTATGCTGCATAGATTTTGTATTTCATAGTTCTTAATGGGCTTTTCCACCACAAACTGGCATATTAGCTTTTAAAATCTATTTATATTTTTTTTCTACAATATCGTATGGCAGTGAGTTCCACATTTTGTGTAAAAGTACTTGCTCCTGTTTGATCTCAGCCTGCTGCTGCTTTATTTCAATCTTCAATCTTTGTTGCATGAGAAACAGTGAGCAGTCATTCCCTAGTCACAATTTCTCTGCACCATTTTGATTTGAGAGACCTCTGTTATGACCGTTTGGTTACTGATTTTTCAGCCTGAAGAATGTCAGCCTATTTAACCTCTCCTCACATGGAAAACATTGCATATCCTTGATCACCCCTGCTAATCTCCAGCTTTTTTAGTTGTCATAGATCAGTTTTTGAGAGCTGATGGCCAAAACTGAGTGCAGTGCAGAAGGCAAAGCACAACACAGATTTACACAGTGGCACAATGATATTTTCAGTTTGTTTTTTTTTTTCCTAATAATTCTAAATTTGTTTTGCCTTCTTGAATGTGAATACATGTCCAAAAGTAACCAAATCTGGACATTTGTCAGCATAAAAACTCATTTTCATGTTCACTGTGGTTAAGCACATACATAAACCAGTGCCCAATAATGCATTTCTTCTGTTATGGCCTCTGTTTCTGACATTTTTGAATTAAAGGCCCTATAACAGGAGGAATTTATTGATTCTTGAGATGCTTCAGAATGGCATTCATTGAATTGTATATGGTAGTGCGATCTACAAAGAAGTAATAAAGCATTTGGGAGGATGCTAGATTTCTCAGTCATTCTAAGTCCAGCGAGCTGACACCTTTCTGACGTTGCAGAAGGCACCTGAGTAAGCCCAAGGGATGCCCGTCAGGTTCACAGTGTCAGGAGGCAGGAGCAATGCACTGCAATGTGGCATCATTCAAAATAGACTGGAGCAATCCGACTGACGCACATGAGATCAATAACAGAGAGAAGACTCAATATTTAAATTAGTAATGTGGAATGTATACCTATACATTCCAGAAGTAGGGCCAAACTGTAGAATCTGCTCCAACCCGTTTCCTTATCTTTTTTTTGCTGGTAAATGTTCTTTATATCGTGTATGTTGTAAAGTGAATCAGGCTTAAATATAATGTCAAAATGCAGCCTGAATCACATTAGAAGATGAGAATAGCCCTGAACTTTATAGAAAACCACAGCTGTACTTTATAGCCCAACAGACAGTCAAAAATGGAAAACTATGGCATATGTTTGCCCACAATAATCTGTTTTCCTCAAACCATTTGTATCATTTTGGGTTATTGTGACATTTCACTCTGGAGTGGACTGTACTGTCCACTGTGGATCAGTGATGAAATAGTTTTAAGGAATCTGCTCTGGTTTAAAGTTAGTAAGGCCAAAGAGAATGCACACAAATAAATCCAAAATCCACAGCACCAAGCAAATCACGGAATCTGGTTCTATGTGAAATGCAGTCTTCAGAAACCTGTGAGAGAAGCTATTGACTCTTGCCAGGCCATCCATGGTTTGACTAACTGAATACCAGTAGGTAAATCATTGCAGAAGGAAGAGAAGTCATTGTCCTGAAAGCATATAACCTTTAATATTCTACATCATAGTTTCTTTAAATCCTGTGTAGCATGTGAATGTAAAGGACATAAAAGAAAACACAACTCCTATATAATTCCATGCCTTGCCATTGATTTACAGCAAATATAATTTCTCATCCACTTCAGCAAAACAGAGAAAAATATACCAGGAGTGAATGAATGAAATAAATGGACAATAGACAAGACAAGTTTGGAAGGGAGACAGATACCTTTCACAGAATTCACTTACCTCTCTCCCTGTGCTATGATTTGCTTTCTAGCTAGAATCTAAAGAAAAAGTGCTAAAGGGAGACTTTAGTCTCCGTCTCCCATGCAGTGTTCCCACCTTCAGCCCAGAGCTGTCAGAACCTTCCTGCTCCTAGTGTGCCTCTCCCTCCCTTGCAGTACTACTGAAGCTCATGGGCCTTGGTCTCCTGCCTTCAACATTACTCCTGTTTTTCTCTGCCACCACTTCTTTTAGACTCTGAGGAAAGCTGAGTGGCTCTTTAATACCAGCAAAGATACTGATCTTGACTCAAACACAGGCTTTTAAATTTGCAGGGGAAAGATTTCTTTAAATTCCACATTATCAGAGAACATACAGCTTATATGTGAAGATACAACAGCTATTACCTGAATTTTAACAATAATGATATTACCCACAGCCTCTAATCAGATCAAGATCCCGTTATTTAGATAGTGCAGTATCAACAGGATGAAAGAGACCCTGTTCCAAGGTACTGCTGTTTAGGCAAACAAGCAACATATTTAGTACAGCAGACAAGGGAATGACAGCTCAGTTTTAAGATAAATTATGATGCTAAAGCATTAGCTTTTGTTCTATGCTGGAACAAACCCAAACGTCCTTTAAAAACCATCTCAGAAAAAGAATTATATCAAAGTATCAGTTTTCAGATAATAACCTTTTTTTTATTTGCACCTAAATTTCAGACATACCATTCAGTACATGCACGACAGCAAAGCACCTACAGGACATCTTGAAGGGTGTAGCCCCCAGAAAGTGTTAACCCTGCGAAAAGGATCCAGGCTTGACATCCGTGCTTCTGAATAGTTAAAAACAGGGGATGTCTCCTTGCTGCAGACATCAGGAGTGTAGGAACAAGAACCTACAGCATCTCCTTCCAGGAGCAGTGTCCTGATTGCAACCTGCCACAGTGAGAGAGCCTCTCACACCCTCCAGATTACAGAACATACACCATCCTCTACGCTCCCCACCCACTACTATGCAGATACGTTGCAGAGAGCATGACATGAGCAGAGGGTAATGTGAATGATGGCAGGAGGACAGCTTTAGGAAATACCACCTATAGCCAAGATCACTGAAGGTGCGGAGGAAGTATGGGCAGAACAAGACTATTTGCCTAAACATGGATTCTTTAATCTGGTTAGCCTGGGAGATTTCCAAAGAGGCTAAAAAAGGCTGAGTTAGGAAAGCAGTTAGTGCAGGTTTAGCACTAACTGAGACTATACCTTAATAATCTACAAAATAACACTGCCAAAGATTATACTCTTATGCTTGCAAGGCCTTCTGACAAGAACAACTTCAGGAAAAAAAAAGAGAGAAAGAGAGAGAACAAAAATGTAATTGCCTGCCTATCAGCTCCACTATCATAATTACTTTCAAACTCTGACATGGGTTGAATCAGATGAACACCAAACCAATTTTTGCAGCCAGCAATCAGTGCATTCTTAGCTCATAAATTAAAATGTCACTGGCAGAGTGAGTACAAAATAATGCCTGTTGCACTATTTTACACTGCAGAGAGAGGAACTTCCTTTTTTTTCTTTCTGTTTGTGAGTGAGTGTTGCTTGTATGTCTTTAAGCACTATACAGTACATTACACTCATCTAATTCAAACCTAAGTTTGCACAGCTGGATGCCACACATGAAAACACAAGAAGTTATACACTAGCTATGGAGTGGGGTACTGTTATCCCCCTGGGTATCCAGAGCCCCATTCTAGATGTGGGGAGATGGTGGCATGACTTTTTGTCCTGCATCTGCACTTCATGCAGCGTTGGGAATTTGCTGGCTGCACACAGCTTTGGGGGAGGAAATGCCTTAAGGCTCCACTCCACTGTCTTCCCCGTCATCCCTTACTGACCTGCAGTGAACCTCCTCAGGCTGAAGTGAGTAGAAGGCTCCCCAATACAAGGAAAACTCCCCCCAAAAAAAACATTTTAAGGCCAGGAACTACTTGTTGTGATTTGGACTTTAAGGACTAAAGTGATCAGATTAAACTGATGAATCAGTACCATACGTTGAAACCTGACCCATACTAATAAAGTGCTTAATTACCTTCTGTGTGTCATTTCTGAGTCTGAGTAGGAATAATTTAATGGGACATTCTGTGCCCAGTACCTTGCCTATCACTTTTCACTCTCTACTTCAAACCACAAACTCCGCAGCTGAGGGGCACAGCACCAGGCCAATGAGTTTACCTTTCATGTAACTAGACTTGTCAAGATACCTCATTCTTTTCTCCTTTTTAGGGGCCTTCACACTTTATGTGCACTTTAAGTGCATTTTTTTCACTTTAAGTGCATTACCTAATCTTTACCTAATGATTGAGATAATTTGTCCTCATATAATGTGACTAGCCAAGCCCCAAACTCCCTGTTTGTGCTCTGACTAGCTGTAACGTCATACTTGCTTTCCAAAAGATAGCACTTCAAGCACCTTCTTCTTCCATCCACCCTTGCTGGAAACGAACTGTGAAGACCAACACTGGATGAACTCCTAATTGCTCCAAAATTCTCCTCCAAGGTTTCACCTCCAGATACCACTGAACAAGACATCCAGCTATACTAGCAAATTTAGCTAATAATTTTTAATGCATTTCTGTAACAGCCAATGTCAGTATTATGAGTTTTGCCTCAAGTGATATATTTGAAGAGCTCAGGATTTTTCTTCTGCTCTTTCTACCGTTCAGAAACTGAGCTATAAACTTAGTGAAACCTGAATATAAAATACTTCCTTGTTTAGTAAAAATAGGAGTGCCCATCACTTCAACCCAACCAGCAGCCAGTATATAGGATTTTTGGAGTGTTACATTTAGAAGTCTCCTCTCTTCCTTACAGTTGATTACTTCTCTGGTTCAGAAAGAGAAACTTCACTTTAAGTGGAATGGCTGACTCTTTGCCTCATCAGTGGGGTAATCTGACCTCATATAATGTGACAAGCCAAATGAACAAAAGGTCTTGTCTTGTACGTTTATCAATGAGTTGTCTGCTACTGTCTGCCACAAGGAGCTCTGCATCTTTTTGCAAGAGCCTCTTGCTCAGCTGTGCTGCTTAAGAGCTGACAACTCATCACACTGAAGCTCAGCAGAGCTGTGAGAGAGCAGTCCTCTCATATCTCTATGATATTGTCATTAATACAGTACTAAAATGGCAGTAGGTGCAAACTCATCATATACACAAATCATAGAAAAACAAGAAGGAACCTCTGAAGGTGTAAGAGCTAGTACTCAGCTACTTCAGCTCTACATCATATAAAGCCATCAATAAACTTATTTTCCTGGACCTCTTCATCCAGAGGACTCTGCTTTTTGGATAGGAACCCACTTCTAACTTCTACCCATAGCTTATTCACGGTTGGGTACCGGCCATTCTGGCTCATGCAACCCTTTAGCTTAAATAAATATTTTCCCAGCCTCCTCTTTGTAAACACAATACAGTTTCAGAGAGCAATCATACCTCCTTTATTCCTTCAGTATGCAAGCTAAAGAAGCTAAACTGTAACAAATGTCTTCCCTTAAGACTGACTCCCCATTCACAACTTTGTCCTTCAAAACCTTCTCTGTACCTGTGCCAAGTCCTACCAGTCATTCTGGAACATGAGCAGATACTCTTTGAAACCGCACTGAGCAAACTCAGAGGGAGAATTTTTTTTTTATAAAATACTTTAAAGAACAATCCTGCTGTAGTAAAATGGTGGGTGCATTTGTGTGAAGAGGTTTAAGAGGTCTTTACTTCCACAAGTAGAGGAATGCAGCTAACTATGTTCTGTCAGATAGAAAACCTTCTTTGCTACCAGTTTTAACTAGGTTGGTATTCAGAGACTACCAAAAAAATTGAAACCAGTTCTTAAGGAAGGGATTTCTAGTGGCTTAAATACAATGAGGTTTAAGGATCAGCCCCACATACTCTTGAATGAATCCAAAGCAGAACATCTGCAAAATGGCTGGAAACAGCAATGTGTGCCTTCCTTGAGCACAGGAGGAAGTAGAGATCAAGCTGAGAAAAAAAGGCAGTTACTTTTCAAACTGCCATCTTTTATCTCTGAAGAAATACAAGAACTGGAACTGATAACTGTCTCAATATGTTATCAGTTATGATAACTACATTACAGAGATGCAATACAGAGTAAGTCCTTAGAAATTCCAAACTTACAAATCAAATATAATGAATAACTGAGAAAGCTTTCCGTTTCAATTCTGCTCTCCTTATCTGCCATGCTAATATTTAGAAAGTAATTATTGCTCTTGATGATTAAACTTTTTTTTCTCCTCTTGAAATGACTGATTTTTCTTTTGAAGTCTGCATCACCCTGAAGGGAAAAACCATTTCTCAGCAGATTTTTTTCCTTTTTGCCTAGCAAGTAAAGGGGATTAGAAAAATTAGAATAGAATGACAGTAAAAAGAGAAAGGGGGAATGGGAAGAGTGAGCAAAGACAGGCCTTTTTTTTTATTTGAGGAATGTCTTTATGAATTCATGAAGAGGAAAAAGTGAAAAATTATGAGCTCATCGTGTAGGGTATGGCACTTCGTGCTGCAATCCAGAGTTCCTCTACTGAGGTGAATGCGCACTGCTGACAGCTCATTGCTGGGGCGAGGTTAAAATGAGTTCTGCATCAGCAGGCCAGGCCCATCAGCACTTGGCATCTTCATTGTACCACATTACATATAAAATTTTTTGCAGAATTATTGCAGCTGGATTAGTTCTCCAAAGTGAGCACAAATGTATCTTCTCCCAGAGTCTGAGTGGCATGACCAGGTTAACCTGGCCTGGAGGGAAAGGAATTCACACTGTAATGATGAAGGGAAGTGGATGAACCTAGATGGCTGTATACTTTATCAATATAAAAAGACTGAACTATGGAAGCTTAGCTATGATTATATGACTCATGCTTTTCCTATAGTATCCTCCATAATAAAAGGCAAAGTAAAAAAAAATTAATATACTATAGGATACACCACAAACAAAATATAGACCTATGTGATTTCTTGTTCCCAAAACTTCTCCCATTAAAGTGATATAATGAGAAATTGGGGGGTTTTGGTCCTATGGTATACTGAAACCACAAGCGAAAATCTCTGAGAATCAAAGCCCACACATAGGAATGCACTTATCACCAACCCATCCCCTCCAAAACCCTGGAATCAGTGTATGCGATGTGAATTTACTTGGCCGTCATTATATATAATCTCATCACATAATTTGTGAGCATGCCTCCAAACTGCTTCAATGTAGATCATTTCTGCATTCTGCTCTTGCAGAACAGAAAGCATAAGGTGTGCACCATTATAGATGAAACATTCTTTCCCCATAGTCCCTTCTCTATATGAAGCTGACAATGTGGAAACTAATACTTCAAAGCACTGTTCAGTAACAGTGGACAAAATGCCATATGTCAAAGACATTTCCTTTTTCTCATAAAGCCCCAAACCCCAAACCCATCAATGGTTGTTTCCAGAAAAAAAAAAAAAAAAAAAAAGGTGGGAGTTCCTAGAAGATGACATACTGACCATGACTCTTAGGTAAACTCTCCGATAGCCACTGAAGCAGCTACTCAAGCCAGAATATATTTCACACAAACAAGCTGGAGAAGAGCCAGCTCTGGATGAAGTGATTGGCTTATTTCAGAATATGAAGTGTTTGTTCCTGACAGCAAGCCATGCTGACTGTCCTTGGGGAGATGCTGTAAAGCGAGCTGAGAAGGAACCTTGATCAGAAGTGAGACAAAGTGTCAGTTTTGGGTTGTATAATAGATGGCCATTCAATGCCCTTGTATCTGCAAAGTAGCTTTCTAAGTAGAATCTGAAATAAAATAAAGGTCTTCAGTTGCTAAAGGGACTAAGCATACGTTCTTTGGACCTGTTGTTAGTGCTTGGTATATCATCATCAAGTTTTGTCATTGTCGTCCTCTTTATTTTAAACACACTGCTTTTGAAGTTGATAAAATGACTTGTTTCTCCCTTGTGCTGGACCATTTGCATAATTATAAAGAGGGTTCATGGAAGAGAGTCAATCAGATAATTCCCACATGCAAATTAAAGATCTTTCAATTAACATGGCAGAATGTGTGTGAAAACCATGCTAATGTAGCAGAAGGAATCCCTAGTGGCAGTTCAGCTCTCTGCCTGTATGCCAAGGCATCTCTTAGTCTTGCTTCACTTTGCCACTGGTGGCCTCTGCTTGGGCAAAAGAGGGTGGTGGAACAGAGCAAAAAATGGAGGTTTATTAGAGATCTTTATTGAAATGTTACTGGAGGGGGGGAAGCATTGCCCTACTCTTAATCTTGTTTCAGGCACAAGTCAACCTGATTGATGAAACAACTGTGTCTCGTCAGGGCAAAATTGTGAGAAGAATCTGATTTCCAGAAAGCACTTTCATTCACAGATCAGTTTGCTTACAGTTCCCCTACTGAAAGATGATGTCCCTCTCCTGTCTTCAGCAATAACACACACTCTTTTTTCATAAGGCTTTCCTTGCTTCCCCGCTTGCAAGTAATGGCCCCACAGAACAGCTTCTGAAAAGCAGATATGAGTAGAAAAGGACTCTGGATACTTGGTAGTACCTTAGGGTATATCTGACAAAAAACAATGAAGTCAGATCTTTAGATTTCATAGATACAAGCTGGTCATCAACTTCAAAATCAGAATTTAATATTTCCGTGAGTATAAAGATGCTATACGGTCCTTTATGGAAGTATTACATCTCTCCCTCAAGCACGGGAAACATTAAAGACCAGATACCAGAAGACACAGATCCTTGTTTTCTACCGTGGCACCACACTAGCATTCTAATCACTGAATGAATTTTCAAAAGCAGCTCTTGCATAGGAGAAATGCCATGTCTGTGTCTTCCAGCAAAACAAACCAAACTGTGTTATGTTAGGTGCTAGCTGCTCCTTACTCCTGAACTGGGACCTGAATTAGGAGTCTGTAAGTCTGGAAATCAAGAGTCCCTATGTGAGCATGTCAGAACTCCCCCATGAAGGTATCTGCTGCTCCGGTGTCACTCTGACACCCTCCCTGGGAAGCTGCAAAACTCCTAGAAGCTGCTTCTCGGGGAGAAAACTCACTGTTTGCCTTAGCAAAAAAAAAAAAAAAAAAAAAAAGAAGAACTTGCTGTTTGCTCTAGGTAACAGTAATTCAGCAGAATATACATTTATTTGGATGATGAAGGGATGTAACAGCAGTGACTGTCACAAACTCCAAACTATTTTAAAGAAAATGAGCAAATTATCTTTGCTGATTGTACTCAAATGGTATTGTTTTTTTTAATCTCGGACACTCTCTAATTAAATGAATACAACTTTCACAATCAGGAATAATCTCCTACCAACTAATCGAGAGGATGAACTGGTACTGGCCTTGGTATTAGTATCTCTCTCTCAGTTATATTAATCCCATTACCAGACTACCTGAGCAAACAACGACGACGACGACAATATAATAATAATAATAATAATAATGATGTCTTGGAAAGCTAAAAGGTGGATTTGGTATGAGTCCAGCCAGCCTACTGGGACGTATTCCTAGTACTTACTCTGCCTCCTACTACTGAAGTATCATGGAGCACAACCTAATTTCATGGACTAAGTACAAAACTGGGAATCACGAACACCTATAGTAAGGCCCACTGCTTTTTCCCTGGAGCTCATGATGAGATTCTGCACCATACTGGTAGGGCAGACCTAATCCATCTCTGTCTCATCTCTGCTTTGGGGGCAAATCACTTTCCCATTCATGTCTTACTCGCAAGGTCAAAACTCGCAAGAGGATAGTGTTGTGAATGAATCCAGCTGAGACACAAGCCTAAGAGAGGTGCAAAGTTTGCAAGGACGCAATTGTAGCTCCCACACTGTGCATGTAACCTCCAAATTATTGGAGGTTTCATCCACTTACCAGCACCTAAGAATAAAAAATGATAATAATGAAAAGCCGCTGTGTTTGCATTCCTGTGCCTCTGGATTTGACCAGTTTATAGAGTGGTTCAAACTGATCAAAAGTTTTAAATGTTATTTTTGTGGTAGCCAATAAAAAGCAGGAGTTCATTCTCAGCAGGCTATTAGTTTTATAATTACTATTAATACTAGTTGCTCTATTATGTAGCACTAGCAAAGTAAACTCGAGCTTTTTCAGCACATTTTAGCTTTAACGAAGCAATTACTTGAGTCAAAATCATTTATCAAATTGAGCAACTCCTGGCAAGAATTATATTTCTGACTTCAAGTCTTTGTTTTTCAAATAGTAAGGCATAATAACTTCTTGAAGAATTAGTAATCAATGTGTCACTCCTGTAAGTAATTATTTTACTTGAAACAAGTAATAAGTCTGTGTTCCCATTTGAGGGCACATGTAATTGTAATGTACTGTTAATTCTGCAGTCTTTTGTATAGAATGAATATTCAACTTTAATAATTGTGGGAAACTATCAAACTATCTCTAGTGTATGTTCTCTGTAGAAAAAAGAATGATAAAAGAATTAGCATACAGAGTATCTTTTTAAGTTTCAAACTTTAGAGAAAACCACAATTTACTGAAATGCATGCTGTGTCTGTGGTGTTTGTGTGCATACTCAGCACGTCCCAAGTTTTTGTTGTTGTTGTTTTGAAAGAAAACTATAGGCCTAGAAGAACTTGGAATCAGATGTGCTTGTTTCTTTATGCTTGTCTCTTCCATTGCATTCACTGTCAGACCAGGAGCATGGCACAAGGCTCTTCTCTGCCTCAGTTTCACTCCCTTTAAAGTGAAGAAAACTAAATCCATCTTAGGGGCAGAGAACATTGTCGTCATGAGTTATTGTTTGTTAAGCACTTTAAGATCAGTAACAGAAGTTCTTAGTGAAGCGCGGAGCATCACTTGTTTTTAAAAGATGATAAATTAAAATGAAATATAATAAAACTTTCCAGCTGCAAGATATGACTTAGGACACATTTATATCACATTAGACCATGAAGGCACATTTTCAAATGTATGAAACATTTTCACATGAAACAAAACAGATATTTTACACTGTACATGGACACTATACTTCCATCCTTGGAGGTGTTCAAGAGTTGATGGATGTGCCCCTGAGCAACCTGATATGACTAGACCTGCTTTGAAAAGGCAGTTGGTGCAGCTCCTTGTTACAGGACGCTTGTAAGAGTCTTCCTGGACTGGCCTGAATATTCTACACTTCACAAGTGTGAACCTCATATGAACACACAAACAGACAGGACATCAGTGAAACCCTCAGTCTAAACAGCACTTGGCAGCACACAGGGTGCAGTCAAGCCTGTGCTTTGAGCCAGCTCTGGTCCCAAAGATGATTAGACACATTACCTCATGACTGTGCCTCTGCAAAGAAGTCTTGCCTCACAGCTGGACTTCATCTGTGGGCATTGTCCTGTGTTAATGCAGCCAGATGGCCTTCCTATTGCAGCTAGCTGAGGGAACGTGCACAACTGTCCACACCTGACTGTGCAGCACTGCCCGTAATGTCTTCTGCCACTACAGAAAAGCACTATTTATCCCAGACTCTAAAAGTACAGGTGCCACTGCTGTGTCTCTGTCACCACCTCTTGCAGCCCAGTGCTTATAGCACCATGCTGGGGCTTTAATTAACTACTGACAGAAGAGAGAACAGCAGCTACTCAGTCATCAGGAAAGCCTGCGATCACTCATCATGCACCGTTGCCCCAAGTCCAAGATGAAACCAGATCTCCAAGCTGGACGTTTATGTTATTGCTCTTATTTTGTCTGTTTGTTTGTTTGTTTGATGTTTAATGCCTATGCGGTTAATTTGAGGGCGATAAATAGCTTTTTGAGAAAACTAATTTGTACACAGCTGCAATTAATCATAGTGCAGAGAAGAGTGCACCAGAGCTGAACACCCCGCTGAAACAGATGGCTGTGCTGCCGCCACACACCTCTGCATTCCTGCGAAGGTTAAGCTAAATTGCAGAGCCCTGGGAATTTGGGCTCGCACGCATGCTGGCTCTCTCCACATCAGGCCTGCTAGGGAAAAGGTTGAATTTCACCTGGAAGCCTCCTGGGGCTTGCAGCCATTGCTTGAGAAGTTTAATAACAACTGGCAGGGAAAAAAAAGAAACAAACAATTCACTGAACCTTTCCAACTGCACAGCTGAATTTAGCATCTAGTCCTGTTCCTGGCTGTCTTCCTTATACTGCCTGATCCTCAAAATTTTCCTGGTATGAGAGCAAAAAAATATCAGCCAGATGGCAGCTGCTGTTTACAACAAAGCAACCTGAGAAGAATCCAGTAGTCTTAGTTGTTTCTACTGGTTTCCATCTGAATGCAATAACAAGTTAATATTCCCAAAGAAAGAGAAGTTGGGGTGCACAGAGAAAAGTGCAACGTTTTCAAGCTTCAGAATTGCAGGGCGGCTCCCTGCAAACCCTGGGGACTGATCTGCAGCAGTACTGAAAGGTGATGTGCTGATTCAAGTGGAAATTGTGAAAGCTGGTGCCAAACAGAATTTCTCTGACATGAGCGAAAAATTTCATTCCATGGCACCATGGTCAGGGCACATAATGGCTTCTAAGATGGTTATTTATTAGGTTATTCACCACTTGCCTGAGGTGCGCCCAAGAGTTACCAGGAAGAGGTTTAGCATTCACTTTAAAAATCTTGTCATTTTAGACAAATAACAGGTGAAATCTGGAAAGAGGGTTATGTTTGAAACCTAAACTTCTTTTTAATACATAGATGCTCTTCTACATAATCACTTGAAGATGACTAATATCCTTTAGGTATTACTGCTAAAGTGAGTCTTAAATGCGAAAGAACAGTGATTGTGCAAATGCCATAGCTATTATGAGTGATTCTTCAAAGGTCAGAGTAAAAGGTCCTCCCACATGTGCCATCATATTATGGATGATAGTCCCAAAAGAGACTAGTGTGAGACATACCAAAACCACAAGACCATGTAATCTCTGCTTTAATGTTGTTGATTTCAAAACTGCTAGAATCAATTTTCATGACTTGATTGAGAAACAAAAGGCAACACTGAAGCCAAGTCCCGACTGTATGGGCTTGCTGCAGCCATGGGAAGAGGATTTAATTTTACTCCTCATTTTCCTTTCCTGTGCAAACACACACAGTCCCACAGCAATGCCTTGAGTAAGGGAAGCGCTTCAGCTAGGGAGTAAAAGCAGGTGGCTTGAGGAGTTAAAACCTATCATGGTCCCTCCAGCAAATCCACATCAGATAATTAGTGTCAGTTCTCTACTTCTTTCTTCCTTACTAACTCTTCAATGGCTTCAATAATTTGCTCTTACCTTGCAAAGGAGGGATGAGAAAAAGGATACTCGTAAATGGTTGCTTAAAGATGTAAGCACTGCAGCAGGCACTTGGGGAATTCTAGTAGCAGGGCAGGAAGATATCTGCATAGATCTTTAAGGCGACAGAACTTGGGAACCTCAGAGTAGAAAGGCTTTTTATGATTCTGCACAAGTTGTGTGTGCTTTTCCTTCTGGCCAGGACCTTGCTTTCCTCAGACTCAAAAAGTAATTACAGTGATAACTCCAATAAACTCACAGAGAGTGTTGTTTCTCTCCTTTACCCAAAGTACCTGCAAATGTATTCAACAGGCTATTGTCTTTGGCAGTTGTTGTAGGCAAGCAAAAGGAGTCACCATTCCAAATTAATCATAACAGTGGTGATCAAAACAAAAGTAAGGCCCAGAGTATGATGACTGACACTTCTGAAGGTAGAGAGATGCCATTCTGGGCTGAGAAGTTGAGAGAATTTCCACGTGGTCAATAACGACTGCACATGCAACATCAGCTGAGAAACCAGAAACCCAAGCAGGAGTTCCCATGACACTTTAGCAATGATAAAAAGCCATGTTATTGCAGACCTTACAGAACAAAGGCATAGTGTCCTCTGTTATTAAACTTTGCCAAAGACAAAGCTATAGATCAAGTGTACTTTAGTTATTTTAGTCAGAGACAGAAGCCCAGACTTCTAATTTCTGCTGCTGTCTCTGATATTAGACTTTACCTTATAGGGCCACCATCACAGCATCTGAGCACCTTTTATGTTTTATCCTCATAACTGATAGTAAAGACTATTAACCGCACTTTCCGGAGGGGAACAAAGGCACCAAAAGGCTAACTACCTTCCCTAAGTTCACATGGGAAATTCATAACAGGAATGAACTGACCCAATTCTCCCAAGACTCAGGTTTTGAATTTTCTTCTTTGCTCAAATCCACTCAAATCACCATAACCTCAGTTAACTCTGGACATAATTGTATTTTCACTAAGATGTGTAAGAAGACTAAATTTTAAAGCTTTCTGAGTTTCTAGGATGAAAGGCACTACAAAAAGTTCAGTGTACTATAATTATCATTGGCCTCATACCTTGCAGTGGTAAAATGAAATAACATCACTACAGCATATTATTCTTTAGATAAAATGCTCTTATTATTTCTGCTATATTTGTATTTCTGCAGAGCTCAACTCCATAATACTCAGGCTCTCCTATTTACTCTCCAAGCTCCATGCCACAGTTAAGAATTGCTCTCTAGCACCTTACTGTGGAAGCTCTGGGTGGGTACCTGTGGCCAGACAGCAAACAGTGGCAATAAAACCGATCTCAAAATTTATTGCTACAATATACGGATTGTCTTCACTCCTACTGTGCTGAACGGGCTGAAGATAAAAAGTGGGGGATATCCTATTGGGAGTTATATATCAGCATTACAAAGCAACCTGATCAATACCTACACAAGCACATCAGTGCACACTGATCAGAGCAACAATGAGAAAGCAGTGTAAGGCATAGGAGTAGGTAAAAACCAACAGCCTAACTGTGGCCGCACAGTTTTCTTACTGCCTGTAACAGGACAGCTGATGCAGAGTTCAACACTGAGCCTGGGATACTCTGCTTTTCTGTGACAGTGGTTCTCTCAAGTGAACGAGAAGAAAAAAAAATCCCTCAGGCTAAGCTAGCAGGAGCAGCGCTAACGCCTATGAGATGTACTTTTATAATAATAGCAGACGACTGCTGCTAACAGCTTTTTAAACAGTTATAGGGAGCTAGCACATGGCAGCCCAGCAGAACGAATTGCCTCATTAAGAGCTATTTCCATTAAAGCAATCATCACCCTCTGCCTGCAATTTATATGAGCTCTTCCTATCCACATCAGAGCTGAAAAGGAAATGGTATGAAAGGGAAGAGCACTGATACGAAATAAAAGTTGCACCGAAGTCCTAAATCATATTCAAGTGCTTGCTGTTAGGTCAATAAATGAACTCCCATTGCCTGTTGTACAAAGCCCCCTTTATAAGGTTTATAATCTTCTTGCACTCTCCTATAAAAGACAAAGAGGTTAAGGTTTTCTGGAGGTGATCCTTCTGCCTTCATTTGCAGATCACAGAAAGCTTTTTAAGGGCTATGCAAATGTGACGTGACAACACTTGTATGTGTGCATGGGAAGCTGCATCTACTACGTATGCTAAGTGCGAGTGTGGGCTCACGCATGTGTTTCTTGGCAACTACAGCTTGCTGAACGGGATCACTGCTTGGGGGAAGGAGTTTGCTGTACCTGAGAGCATCGATGTGTGTGGGTGAGGAAGATGACGTGTGGGAGGGTGTAGTACACAGACATGAGCATGCGTGTGCGTCTGAGAAATAGTTACAGCAGACAGAATAACATGATTGGGAACGTTTCTATCACTTTTTGGAGTACATGAGTGTACACTCTCTGGAAAAATGATATGTATGTGGTCATTTAAAGTGTATCGTAAGGCAGCATATGTGGCTATGTACACTTCCATGAATTTATCGGGGATCTCTAAGCATGGTTTAACCTTTGCCCTCTCCCTTTACATACCATTAGTGCTGGCCAGTATGGGAGGGACTGATGCATCATATGACAAGTTTTTGTTATGCAACTAAATAGACCACTCTTTCTTCCCTTCTTGGTCTTTTCACTCCTCCAACATCAAATTGTTGAATTACTATCTCTGCAATATTCTTGTCCATGAAGCAGATGTTTTAACTCCCATCATGCACCTGGAACATGCAATGAAGCATGTAGTTCTTTGGGATGGTAAATCATGGGAAACCTTCCCAACATCACCAAAGCTCTGCTCTCCACAAGAAGCAGGCAGGAAGCTGATAGGAGCTGGACCAGATGCCTCTACCTATTTCAAATCAGATCAAAAGTAAAGCCTTCAAAGGCATAGGCATGAACTGACCTATGTTTTAAGTGATTTTAATACTGTGTGCTTTCTGATCTTGAAAGGAAAGATGACTGTTCCTCATACTTTGCTTGCTCTTCCCTCTAATACAAAACTTCTGCTTGATCCTTGCAAACAGAAGCCTGTGTGATGTCTCCTTTCTGTGACTGGCAGTCTGTGGGGCAGGAAAGCAATTCCCACCAGTGTCTGTGCAAATGAAATTCACCTGGCATTTACAAACCAGACAAGAGAAAAAGAAGCTGGAGTGAAAAGGAACCTTTTTCAGCAGGGAGCAGAGCACAACAAGGAAATAAAAAGATGAATAAACCTGTCATAGGCTTTTTCTTTATGGAGTGGAGGCACAGTTATTAGGTACCCGCAAAGAAGGCATGCTGGATATATGACTCCTAATACATCGTCCATAATACAGCGTTGTGCAGAAGGCATACAACTTTTCAAACAGTTGTCAGAGGCAGAAATAAATACAATGTCTTAGTGGGAAAAAAATGACCAAAAGGATTAGAAGTGAGGCCTTATAGCAGCCTTCCAGTACCTGAAGGGGGCCTACAAGAAAGTTGGAGAAGGACTTTTTACAAGGGCATGTAGTGGTTGGATGAGGGGTAATGGCTTTAAACTGAAAGAGGGTAGATTTAGATTAGATATAAGGAAGAAACTCTTTACTATGAGGGTGGTGAGGCACTGGAACAGGTTGCCCAGAGAAGCTGTGAATGCCCCACCCCTGGAAGTGTTGAAGGCCAGGCAGGATGGGGCTTTGAGCAACCTCTTCTAGTGGGAGGCGTCCCTGCCCATGGCAGGGGGGTTGGAACTAGATGATCTTTAAGGTCCCTTCCAACCCAAACCATTCTATGATTCTGATTCTATGATTTGGGTGGTTCAGGCAGGAGCCAGAGAGATATCTCTGACAGCATTTTTTCATACTCACTACTTGTCAGAAACAGGAAAATTATTAAGATTTTATTATTATTTTTCTCTTAATAATTTGGGTGAGTTTTTACTGCTCATAAATTGTGACAGATTGGTAGTGCTCACTAGAAAGGAAGGGCTGCAAACACAGAGCTCTGCCAAGCATATCTCCATCCACAACTGCGGCACGCTCTTTACTAAAGACTGGTCACACCACCCATTTGAAACCCCTGATCTGACTCACATCCTCCTGTCCTCAGCTATTCTAGACCTGAAGGCCCCACAAAACCACTACCAATCGTCCTCACTGCTAATGTGTAACTTCCTACCTTCTCCTCTCTTCCTACAGTTCTGACAATGTACTGTGATCTTCACCCATATTTCTCTTCAATTTTCTATGTCTGTGGTCAACTGCACACTCCACCATGCTCTGTAGCATCCCATCTTATCCCAATACTGATCTCCTAAAAACGAGTAGAATGTCCTAGCCCCTGAGTTACACAATCGCTGTAGCATCTCCTACTGCAATAAAGCTAAAATTTTTGTCTTACATTGGCTCTATCACACAGTCTTACCCATGTGGCTGTCTGCCTACTTCCACAGCATCCCAGACTTGGGGGGGAAAGAAGTATCGGTGTGTCCAGGTTAGTTCTGGACACAGACAGATTATAATGACAGGCATCTTAGGAAAGTTCAGGTTAGAAATGGAAGGTGTTTGGTATGCTGTTACAAATGCTGAGTGGGGGATGTTTTATTCTGTAAATTTGTGCATTAATACTTTGAACTAAGTAACAGCCAAATTTTTAAAACATTCACCCTGCTAAACAGCCTTTGCTGTTTTTCTGGATAACATTCAAATATTGTCAGTAAAAGCTTTGAGTAACAGCAATAAGTAACATCTAACAACCATTGTCTATGCCTTCATTACACCATTAGACTACGCTGTCACCATGCTAACTAATAAGAATCGATTCTGAAATGAGAAACTTGAAGATCTTTTCTATCCTTTGTTCTCCAGTCTGCCATTTGATATGCTACAATTCACACAGGAACTACTTCAAGACTATTGCACATCCTAGCCCAGATTTCTTTATAGGCAGACTCATTTCAGACCCCAGCCTGAGAAAGAAAATACAGCGATTTGCAATGATGGATTATCTCAATAGCGAAATTCTGTCTGACCTGCTGCTAGAAGCAAGGAGCATATTACTGACTCAAGATAGGTAAGTTGGTTAGGATCAAATATCATAAAACTCAAAGCTTTCAAACAAAACTGAACTTGCACCTGAATAGAACTTTTTTCCTGAGATTTAGGTAAAACATTTTTCTTTTCCTTATGCATGAAGCAGTGTGTATCAGAGCTCTGGCTGAAATGACAAGAGCCCTATCACCACCAAGGCAAAATAGCTGACAATCCACCAAGATTGTCAACACTTCTTCACATTCACTGACCTACCTATCTTTCACTCTCTCTCGCTATCCTGATGTCTTCCTCTGATCTTTCTCTTCCTTGTCTCCCATTTTCCTCTCCATCCACACAATCTTTTTCACTATTTGAATAAAACAACAGCATAGCACAATAACCATTTCTTTCTTATATTGTACTAACGTGTTATGAAAAAATACAAGTAACTTTCTTCTTTCTATACCCTAAAAGTAAGCAAGAAACTAATCTCTGACCCCAAGCCTGGCAACTGGTGATCCCTAGATATGTGATTTTCAAAAAACAAAAATGAAGTCACAGTACTAAAGGCTCAAATTGCATCAAAATAAAAAGTTGCATTACTTTCTGGCTGGCTTGTAACCAAAACACAAATAAGATGTAAAGTAAGACCAGTTTTTACACCAGCCTTTCTCTTTGTCATGGCACTGCTACAGACATTATCACCTCTAGCTTTGAGCTTCTTTCTTCAGTACTCTACCATGCTCAGAAATGTATAAATGTGCAGCTTAGCTTTATGGAAAAGGCCTGGGCACTGAAGCAGTGATTTGTCCTCTCAATAAGGATGAATGACATCTTTGTATAATTAAGTTCCTCATTCACTCTGCAGTTAAGCTTTATTCATCTCATTTTTTAATGTAACATAAACAAGTTTTATGGGTCATTACTCAGACAGGTGTGCTGCATACTGCATCTCTTAGATTTGCAGGCCAGAAAAATGGAAACAGGAATGGCAAAATTACTTGGCTGCAAGCATTCAGGGAATGCTGTGAAATGTTTAATGACATGCACGCTAGTTTCACATTTTATCTTCCAAAAACTCTTTTGAAGTTGGATGTTACATTTCTTTACTTCTCACTCCTTTCCTATTTTTTACACTTTACTGAAAACAGCATCTTTCAGATATCAAATAGGGATCAAACAATTCATTGCTCTCTTAACTTCATAACCTAAATGCTGCAAAAGTGAAACCTTCACTTCCCAAATAATTTAAAAATCTAATCTTGTTAATTTGCACCCTTTATAATACAACACAATCTGCTGTTCACACCTGATGCGTAGTGCTTAGGGAAGATGCTCTTCTCAGCACACTGATGGCTAGACCACTTCCTTGCTAATGTATAATTACATTCAGAAGTAATATTTGTTGGGCTAATTCTAATCTCTGAGACTGGAAATGAATGTGCTTTTGCAACTGCATTAAAATGGTCTGAGAACTTATTTTTCTTTAGTTTCTAGATACTGCCAATAAGCTCCTCTTGATGCAGTACCCACAATTTCCAGAGAGTTTCAATTCAAAATAAAAGCAGTTTCACTTAATTACCTTCATTGATGGCTTTGATTAGTGCATTTTGTACTGCACTAGGAACACTGATGTAGTCAATTACTGTATCTCGACCAGGGTTGGTAATTTCTTTCACCATGAAAACTATTTTGCACAATCATAACTACATCTTCAGCATCCTATGTGATCTGTCCTCTTTCTGCAGTGAAAGTGGAGAGAGATCTGACCACCTACGTACAAACTTGCCTATACAAAACTTTACTACATAAAGGTAAAATCAAATAGATAAAATAATTCATCCCATAAGGTAACTGAAGAAGTATCACACTTCACAAGAAGTATTCAATGATTTCAGTGAATGCATCACTTTCTTGGACAACAAAGAATATTTCAACTTTTCTAGAGAAGTCTGCCTAACTTCTTATTGGTTCAGTACCTACAGAAGTCTGAACTGGATATGCCATTCCTTCTTTTGTTGCTTTTTTTCTCCTTGGTCTGCAGGAAAATGGGGTTAACAAATGTGGCTTTAGGAATTAAGTGTATTTGCACCCACTTAAATCTGAACCACCAGCCCCTCCTGTTCTAAACTGTTGTGTGCTATTTCTGCACATTGCTACACAGCTTTTGCACTCTGCAAAAGATAGCTGCATATGAGAAATGAGGGAAATAAAGCCTGAACAGACTAGAAAGACAAATATTTAACCTGTTAGGGATCTTTGAGTGAAAATGCTAAGTAAATATAAGATTTTATTGCTACTAATCTGCAATTCTTCTTGTACAATCAACATTTTACACTAATAATTATTATCTATATTTGGTGCTCTGTTCATTCCCAAGGATGGTAAAAAGTTATAAAAAAGCAACCTAGAAATGCAAAAACATTTTGGAGAAAGTTAGCTTCCAACTGTACCCCACTGGAGGGGACAGAATAACATTCACATACCTACCGTCTTTTTGATAAATATTCCTCAATGACTGTTGCAGATTAAAAGATATTTTACAAACACACATTATAGGTTTTCTCCTAGCTCATAGAAACTTGGAGCAGATGAGATGCAGTGTTTTGACTTACCTGAAAGACCTGGTTTCACCACAGAACTGTAAAGAACAGAGACAACTTTGCCTCAAAATTGTTTCTGCAGGGTCCTGTCACCGACTTAAAGGCCAAAAAGGATGAGAGAATCTCACCCACTCTGAAACCTCTTCCTACTCCAAAATCTGAATGTGTTCCTTCCCCACAAAAAAAGAAAACCCAAACTATTCTGACAAGAAAAACCTTGACATTGTACAACACTACCCAGGCAGAAAGGCTCTAGTATTCCTGCTTACAACTGTGCTATGCTGAGCGTAACTATTTACATATTACAGCTTGAACAGAGGGGAAAATACAAGATCAATTCACAGACACATTTGCCAATTAAGTATATGGAGTTAATCATAATTACAGTAAATTATGCCAAGCATGACTAGAGGTAATCACAGGGCAAACACATCTTGGTTCAATTAGCAACAGAAGCAAAATTTCTTGTAAAATTCAGATCAATTTTTATTAATGCTATCCAGTAGCAGAAATATTCTAGATAATTTGAATGCCCACAGTTTACTATTTCAAAACTAGCATAAAAATAATTACATATCAGTTTTATATATTTGTGTATATGAGAAGGAAAATTCAATTACTGTGAAACTTTAAATAACAGAAGTGTACATGCAAAGTAAATTGTGCATTAGAACAGTATATATATTTGAATGACAAAGGTACCTATTCATACAGACTGATATCTTAGCTTTTGTAAAAGCAAATATGCATAGATAAGCAATATTTCTTTTAATAAAGCTACAAAAAGTGTTGTACAGAAGTTTTTAAACCAGTGTGGATTTGAAAGACAAAGCTATTTTTTTCATTTCTTTCATTAATGAGAAACAGATCGTAGATCTACTAGCTATTACTAGGAGCTTTTGTACTACTCAGGTGTGCAGTCTTACATGTACAATGTACCTAAATTGCACAATCCAGTGCTGTGAAAAAATACTTGAACTCTAAATGAGTAAATTTGGATGCCAGAAGCAATAAAGCCATGTGGTGCTGCATACTACCTTGGCTAATTTTCCCTGTTTCTCAACCATGTAAAATTATCTGCATGGAGCTCTGGACCGCCATGGTTAAACTGCTCCTAACATCTGTGCATGCTTATTCAAAGCTAATTTGCCTATCTCTGTACAGGACTACAGCATTCTGTGCAGGTATTTACAATGATTTCACCAAGAGAAGAAGCTAGCTTAGAGGCCAAAAAGGTGGAGTTAGCTGATGTATCGTTTATTAGGCTTGGTTTTAATAACAGTCAGTAATAACTCAGAGCTAGCGTTTTGTAACCTAACAGGCTGGGTTTGAAGGAGGATATAAAGGAAGACAGTCTGCTTTGTGCTCTGTTGACTCGAGCATGCAGCATCTGGTTTTGCTGCAGCTCTGAACCACATGAGCGATTAACAGAAAACAAAGTCACAGAATCAAAAGACAGAAAAGCCACAATACATCCTGGAGTCAGTCCCAGCTAGGACAGGCTCCTTGACAAAAGTTAAGGATGAAAGCGGTATAGTGCAGATCCAGCAAAAATGCCAAGAAGAAATCATTTGCAGAGAAGAATAATGAAAGATAATCTCTGCATCACATCTGCAACATGAAGCTTTAATTAACATTTCAGAAGCCGTGGCACACTTGAAATGTCAGTTTCTATTCAGTATGGGAAATCTGTGTGGGGTTTAGAACCACAGATATGGACAAGGCACAAAGATAGGACTACAATTAGGACACAAGTGAAATAAAATCAAGCTGCCTTTCCTTGTGGCCATGTGAATCATGACAAAAATAGAAGCAGCTTTTACTGTTGATTTGGTCACACTGCGGACAGCTATTGCCACTGGCATGAGTAACTGGCTAGCTGCTAGCATTGCTGTAGTGGTTTGTCTGGCACAGATCACCACTTTCCTCTCTGCAACAGCTTTATAAAAATATCACTGTTTGAAATTTCTAGTTGGTTCCATTTCTTAACCAACTACTTTCTTTAGAAATAAATACCTTAAGTGTTTTTGGGACTAAGCCTCCTCAAGACCCTTTTATATATAAACTAGATCACAGACACTAGAAGTGGAAGGTATGTATTTCAACATATTTATCCTGTTACCTAACCCACTCTTGCCTGCCTCACAGCCAGTACAGCATAGTTCCACACAACACGTTCAGTAGTAACCTGTACAATCCAGATTTAAATTTGCTAAGCAAGGATGTTTTCAGTTCTTTCCCAGGGAGACTATTCCACAGTTTACCAAGTCTTGCTCTTATGAAATTGCTTCTGCTTTCAGCCTAAATTTATTTAATCTTAGTTTCAGCCCAGTACTCCCAGTTATATGCCCTCAATGCATCACTCCAAACAATATATACTCCTTAAAAGTTTAATGTCTGTTACTGCACTCTTGCTTCAGTATCATTTAGCAAACAATGCACATTCATAATTTGTGTCATTTCTCATAAGCTCAGCTCATGTTTTAATTTTTACCTCTTTTTTTTTATTTAGGCATCTGAAGTGGCACGCAGCAGCACCCCAGGAGAGGCAATTCTGTTTAAAGTTGTTTTGAAACTCTTTGTTTGGGCCTAGCAAGCTCTGCAGATAGCCTACTTATAGGATCATTTGTTACTTACATAGCAGTATGGTATCTTAGCACAAATAGGCCAGGAAGAGCCTTGTGTTACTGACATCAGCTGACTCAATGAAGCATCTCCATTTCCACTGTAGATAACACTAGCTGGAGGCTCTAATTCAACTATTGCTGCACTAGATTCAGAAGGAGTAGATATAAATATTACTATGGCTACCTAATTATTTATTTTTTTGTCAGTGTGACTCATACGGCTCACACTGCACCATCTCTGGAACATCACTGTTCCCTTTAGCAGCTTGTGGCTTAGTGAAAGTACTTCATGTGTTAGAATTCAAGCAGTTCTGTGTGGTCTCTGTAACAGACACCTCAGAAAGTTAAACGCCCTCTTCCTCTGATAGTGTTATAGAGGCACTTTGTTTGATATTTCTTCATGCAAAATTGTTGCAGAGTTTCCAATACATAAGGTGCCCCAAATGACTTTTACCTAGTTTTACCAGAACTGCCAAGACCGTTGTCCTTAGTGGTACAGCTGAACATCACTTCAAGTTTTGTGACCTGCAAGTTCAGAACACCATAACTTCTGAGCTCTCGACAGTTACTGTATGCTTATCGTCTGTCCCAGGGGAAGAAAATAATTTGTTTCGAAAGGTGTAACAGGAGGCAACATGGCTACAAATTTTTTTCATAGCATCAGAAGCACCTGCCTATTTGTACCAGTGTGTGTATGCATTATATATTAAAATATCAGCCCAGGAATGCACAGAGGGATTATTAGAAAGTGGAAATGGATTTTAAAGCATCCGAGGTTGTAGATGTTTGAAATGCTGAAGCCCTGCTACTGTAACTGACCGCAAGTAAGTGAATATTAAATGAATGTTTCAGAGAAGAACCCAATGAAGCTTTTAGCCCTGTTGATGACTTTTTAACTAATTACATCTACTTTAACTTCTATCTGATGCTTATATTTTTTCATTCTTTGTGTGAGGATATTAGAGTGTGTATTTACATACTATGTATCTAATGTGATTTTGTATGCCTGTGTGTATATATGTGTGAATAGAGAAGGAGAATGAAAAATTGTGTCTTTTGAGTGTGTGTAAGGATAAGCTCTTCTGGCGCCAGTGAATGAAGAGTTTACACATTTAGGTGAGCAAGAGTAACTGTGAGCAGGAATGTGGGATGCATGTGTGTAAGGTGTAAAGTTAAATGAAAGACAGGCATGTAAGTTCAAGTATAAATGTAAATAGTCAGTTCCCCATTTGAATGAAAATCTTAGGTAGGCAGAAGCTTAGAAAGGCAGTGCAATTCTGTTTTCTTTTATGGAAGTTCTTTTGCAAACCAGTCTGTTCAGTTTTGAAGGTTTTGGGGGTACTTTTTATATTCTTGCTCTTCCACATGCAGCGAAATATGTTCTGAAAATGATAGCTATCTGTGAACTCAGCAACTTTGCCAACTAGAAAACCAGCTTTCAGCCCCACAGCCCATTTGGAGCGATAAAGAATTGCTGTGGTCTTACACTGGAATGGACTGACTTCATTATCAGATTCAATGATGGTTTTAACTTCATATTTCCTCAGCTCTGCCTGAAGGAAAAACGATACCCCTGATAACCAAAGAACATTATTAAAGCTAGTTTCCCAAGGAGTTTAATGATAACTACATTATTTCTCCTTAAGAAAACTAAATTGTGAAGCTAGTTATGTTCAGTGTGCTTAACATTGGGAGACTTTGTACTCGTTTTTTAAACAGCAAGGTGGTTTGATTTTTTATACACCTGTATGTTGGATTATTCCATGGAAGGGTTTTTGCAGCACACTTTGAAGGTAAAAATGAAGCCTACCTAGTAAGTGATTTTTTAATGAGTTTGTGGTCTTTTCTTTCATGCTTGTCAACAATGGAAATGACATCTGGATTTAATTATTCATCTGCTGTGTATTCCACTGTTTGATCACATTAGTGATTTCATGACAGGGAGAACGTTAATTGTACCAGCAACTCTTTATCTTTGGCATACATTGTGCAGCTGATCTTCCTGCTATGTATAAGATTAGTGAAGTGGACTGTTTTTTTAAGCTATGTGCACACGTTGATGAGTGTTCCCAGGCTCAAAACCTTCTTAAAATGGTTTCTTCAAATAGAAGGTGATGAATTATAAACAGGAATTTGTTATTCCATTATACAATAAATTCTTGTATTCTAAGGGATAATGGGATGGATTCTGTCCTCAGTTATATTTCACTAAAGTGGTAATTATACTCTGGTATACTGCCATTACTGATATAACGTATGCTACATTCACATTCTTCCAGTGATAAGGAAGGTCCTCTGACATGATGAGTTCACATTCTAAGTAACAGATACTTCCATCTGAAAAGGCAAGCCAAAATGAACTTGCCTTATGCTTTATAAATTTTCATTCACCAAATCTAATGTCATCCTTAAGGAGACAGCAATTACCCAACCAGATCAGACGAGTGATCCATCTATCTAGACCAGTACCATGTACTCCCCAGATCAAACGCAAGCAGCTGTCTCCAGAAAAAGCCTATACCCACCATTTCATGTGACACCATGAACCACAGTTACTGATTCTCTATAATTCCACAGTGTGTTTCTGTTAATGCCTTAAAACAAATTTAAATCTCTTTTAGGAATCCTCCAAAATATTACTGAGGATTTTCTCATTAGTATACACTTGTTTAATCCTCTTTTGAGCACTGATAAATTCTTTGGTTTAGGCTCTTTTTGTAATTAGTTTTACAGGTTAATTATCTTTTGAATACAACACATTTTCTTCTATCATCTTCAAACGTATCACCTTTCAAATCCACTGAAATCCTCCTGTTCTTGCAGTTTCGGAAAGGACAAGTAAGAACGTTCAGTATTTCCTCCCCAAATCATTCAGGAATTTTCCCCATGCCTGCCTGCCTTTGTCTGCGACAGCCACAACCTCCCAAGTATTTCCTGCTGCAATTTACTCTTGTGTTTCTTGTCAACATCAGCAGCTGTTTTTTGAACTTCCTTTAGTTATACTATTTCATGATTCTATGAGCAGAAATGAATGCGGCATCCTTGGTAAGGATGTACCACTCTCTTATATAATGCCATGATCAGTGGAATTTTCTAGCCCATTATTTCTGTATCACAGTGTAGTATTTGCTTTTTGATTTCTGCTGTGCAACGAGCAGATGTTTTTACTGAGCTGCTGGCAACATCCCCTAGATTTTTTTTTTCCTCCCTGAATGGTTACAGTTAATTTAGAACCCAGTAATGTATATGAACAATTCAAATTATTCCCTGCAACAGGCATTACTTTGTATTTGTCAACAAAGAATTGCATATGATGTTCTGCTGTCAATACAGCCTACTTTATTAGGTGCCTCTGAAATTCCTGACAGTATTCTGTAATGCTGACTCCCATAAATAATTTCTTATTATCTGCAAATCTTGCAACTTCACTGCCTACTCCCTTTTCCACATCACTGATTAAATAACAGTGGTCCTCAAACAGAAGTTTGAGGCACCCTTCCATTAACCTTTTGCCATTTTTCTATTAAACTGAAAATAGAGCATTTATTTCTCTTTTCAGTCTTCTGTCCTTTGCCAGTTTCAAATCAATGACAGACATTTACCGCTTACTATCTGACAGCTTTGTTTCCTTATCAGCTCTTACAAGGAATTTTTGAAAGACTAAAGCCCCATTTATTTGTTTCACTACACCCACTGGGTGGCACAGAATTAATACTAGCAGATTGGAGAAGCACAAAGTCCATCCCAGATTCTCACTCTCATATTATATTAACTCAGGTGCTGTTTCTACAGTAAATTCATTTAATTATCATTTCAACCGACTTTCCTGAAGTCACAATTACTAAGCTATATAAATATGTATCAAAATAATGTGTACTTACTTTCTGTTTCTTTTCTACAGCAGTTAACGACTCCTTTTTTTTCGAGTTGTTCAAACACTTGCTCCTCCATTCTATCAGAAGCCTTTTCTTGTTAATCTAAGCACCCATCCCTTTTAATATTCTGATCTCTGTCCTCCTGAAAAAAGCAGGTTTGAGGCATGTATCCTCTACCATAGCTTTGTTGCTAGAACAGATTCCGAGAAATTACTAGGCAACTCTGTAATGCTTTCTAGGAATTATAATTTCCTTTACTCCTTCATTGTCAAGCCAACCCAAGGATTCTTTATTGAACATCCTGATTCTGATATTCCACCTGTGATAATCATTACGCTGTTACTGCAGACAGTTAACTAAGGACTGCCAAAACAAATTAAGCATCCAAGTCATTGACTTGGCGGGTAGTAGAGAGGGAAGCCCAGGATCGTGATCCTTCTTGTAAATTTTACATGACATTATCAGCTTCAGTATTCAAGCAGTGGAAAAGAAGGGAAGAATATTCAAACTGTAAGTGCTCGGAAGATAACGAGGGGGTGAGTAACAGAACAACTGGATTTGTCAAAACCAAACTGTGTCAAACCAGCATGTTTTCTCCATGGATTGTTGATAAGGATAAAACCAGAACATGTTATACCTTGAATATCCTTCAATAGAGTCTCACATGCCACAGCGACATGGGCTATTCATACTGCTACACAATGGCAAATAAACAACTGAAAAAACATATTCTGAGAATAATTAGCAGTAGTTCACAATGAAAATGGAAGGCTATATTAAGTAGGTTTGTCCTGCTTTTGGTATTAATAATTAATTTCTTTAGGACTTGGATGATGGAATAAAAGATGGGCTGATTAAATCTTCAGGTTACATCAAATTGGGAGCTTGCAACAAAACTAAGAAACAGAATTTACTTCAAATTGATTTTGAAATTGGAAATTGGGAAAAATCATTGAAAATATAGGAGGTGAAATCCAACAAGGATAAACGTAAGTTTCTACAGCAGGTTAGAATAAACCTGCCTGACTGCAGAATGGGAAGCAATCAGACAGGCAGCAGTTGTGAAGAGGAGGACCTAGATAGAGGAGTACATCACAAGATACACACCAGTCAGAAAATTCATGCTGGTGTTAAAATGGGAAACAATAAACCAAGGTGTATAAATACAGCTATAGTTTATCACACAAATACAAACCAGAGGTGTAGTATTGTCTCCTATACAATCTATTCAATGTTGGTAAATCTTTCTCTTGAGCACTGTGTTTGGGCACTACAGAGCCTGTGAAGTTACAGGGCAAACAGCTGGAGACTGTCAAGGAGACAGCAACAAGAACAATCAGAGCTCTAGAAAACAGACCAGAAGAAAGATGAAATAACCTGTTCTTTAGCCTAGAAGCTTTGGCCTGAACATGGCAGCAGTATTAAAATATGTAAAAGTGTGCTGCAAAGAACATGACTTGCAAAGTGGACATGACAAGAACTATGAGCTTAATTTGAAGAAATGGAGATTTCAGAGAGGATAAATTTTCTAAAGATAAAGGTGAATAAGCATTGAAATGTTTTTATAAGGAAGTTGCAGAATCTTCATTTTTAGAAGCCTTTTTTTTTTTTAAAGAACTGATCAGACAAACATTTGTCTAGATTGAGCAGATGGTTTTATGAGCTTCTTTCCACCCTCATTGTCTGCAACCCTAGCTTAAAAGAAAAAAAAATAAAACAGCTGCAAGAAAAATGCTGAAGGTAACAGAAATGCTTTTGGGCAAATGGCAATAGATCATGAGACTGAGGAAATAAGGTGGCACTATGCTAGTTAAAATATCTGCTTTGCTCTCTATTTTAAGCTGTGAGCATAACTGAAACGACTGCATCCATCAGAGAGCGCACCATCTAGTCAGAGTAAGTGAATTGAGTCAGATACTCTGGATTCATCCTCTGGCAATGGCACTGATTCACTCTGCAGCCTTAGGCAAAATGCTCGAGCTTTCTGCATTTGCTTTCCTATCTCTGAAAGAAGAGTACGTATCTACCTCACAGCATGTATCGTGGTAGGAGCCCGGATTGAAAAGGTTTGTTATCAAGTAAACTGAGAGAAAGCATGCTTCCTGGAATACAGTTTCAGATAACTTAAGGGCCTAGGAGCATTGTTCTCTGCTACCGTTGCTGATGCCTGCGTGGTGCAGGGTGTTTTGATCCTTTCAGGCAGGCTGTTGCAACAGCTGAAAAAGTTCCCAACAAATACATGGAAAGATCTCAGCAGATGGTCACCACATATACTTTCAACCTACTTCCCTGCCTTTTTTTTGCCTTTTTGAGCAGAATGATCACCGCTCCTAGTGTGCTCCTACTGAAGGCATTTTGTAATGTCCCTCAGTGGAACAGTTTCAATCTGAAGTTGTTCTACAAAACATTCTCCTCTGAAGTTCCTGGATGGTCCTAACTCCTATGCCTCCTACCTGACATCACACTACCCTGGAAGAGCTGAGGTACAAAACCATTCTTCTATGCACTTAATTCTCATCTGATCTCACAGTATTTTATGACCATTAATTTAATGGAGCACTACCCTAGGAGAGATGCATCTTTACACTTTACAACCAGAAAGTTAGAGTTCTAGTGATGAATTCAACATCACAAAGCAGGGCAGCAGCTGATCTGAAAACAAGTTCTGGTTGATCTGATTTCCAGTTGTGTGCTATGATAACCTATATATATGTTTTTACGTATCCATATATATGCATATGTGCATATGTGTAAAACAGTTGTTTGTTTAGCTATGAAGACAAATAGAAGCATATGATTCCAGTTTACCTTTACTTTGTAAAAGTAAATTCCAAGCAGGTTCAATTCCAAAATATGCATGGGACAACTAAATGTTTTAAACTACATGTTTCAAGGAATACTGAACACTTCTTAAGGATGGTATATTTAGAGGAAAAAAGAGTAGAAATTGTACTTGTTGGCTAAAAGTATTTTGTTTACTGTATGCCTTATTGAGAAAGCCAAGTCTGACCTTCCTTTTTCTGGAGAGCTTGCATTCCTAATTTTGGTTGCTTCTTTCTTTGTTGACTACAGAACTGATACACTTTGATTTTCATACGACTTATCTAGTTTCCATGCGCTTCAAAGCTGTGCAGCCTGGAGGCATCTATTCTGGCCTCAGTCCAAGTCAGACTTCAATACTTAGTGGCAACTGGGGACATGCATGATAGGAGAACACTAGTCCTCTGCTCTTGGATTTCTTTATTTAAAGGAAAAGGCTAAGTTGTCAAATACAAAAAATGGAAGCTGTGACAGGGCACAATGTAGAAGTCACTATATAGGAAAGAACAATAAAATTGTTTGCCTTTTTGAAAGACTCCAACTGATAACTGGCATTCCTGTCACCTTGTTAAGCCTCCTCCTCCAATTTTCTACTAAGTGATTCAGAACAATCTATAGGTAGCACAGCATTTGCCAAAGCAGATCAGAGCATCAGTCAGTCCTCCAGTTACAACCCTGCCCCTTCACATACCTGTAGAGAACACTAGTTTCTCTCATTTCTTCTTCAGTCTCCTACTGTAGCAGATCAGATAACCCCGTTCAGAATGAGCACCCTGTACTCACATCTAGCAATGACCACATAAACCTACATTATCACTCTGTTTATAGTCATTATCTTATATACAGGATCAGGGCAGTGAATATGTCCTATTTCAGAGAAGTCTTGTACCACACTATTGCAAAATCCAAGCGCTTTACAGCAGTATTTTAAAGGCAATGACGATATAGCTGAAACAATTGCTTTCTCTCACTTCATCAGCCTAACCTAGTCACCTGGAAAACATATTTTCCTTTAGCAGAGACAAAGATCACAAGCCTTTGTCCTGGGCTGTTCTCTCATAGGAACAGTGATCCTGGGTGAGAGGCAGGCTAGAGAGAAGCGGGAATGAAAGAGAAGTGTCAGGAGACAAAGTGACCACTAGCTATTAGAAGAGGTGGGAGATGGAAGTACTCTTTCCTCTTGTAGTTCTGCATCATTCACGAGAATGAGTGAGCAAAGAGGTGAGGAAGCTGGGATCAGAGGAGGTGCTGTGAAGAGTCATGATTCACTGCAGATACAGAAGTGCCCTGCAACTCGTCTTTACAATATTCTGGTGTAAATGTTGTTGATTCAATAGCTGGTGGTTTCTTATAGAACAGCAAAGCACAAAACAGCTTTGCTTCAGGAATACATTATGGCTAAAATATGTATGTGAATTCATATGCAAATTAAACGTGGCTTTCCGCTCCTGGAACATTGCTGAGTATCCCCAGTGTCAGAGAGTTTGGGAGTGCCCATTATGCTAGCATCAACCTACATGTCAAAGCTCTGCTATTTCTACAAGGAAAAGGGAGGTAAGCAGCTCTCCCTTCCTAGCCATTGATTAATCATTCTTTACTGCAGCAGAAGCCATACTCCATAGGCTTCTGACTGGCAACGTTACAAAAACCAGCAGGATGGCCATTTGATGGAAAATCATTATCTCCCCTCTCCTGTGTATGACCACACTGATAGCTGCATAGGAGAAGTACATGAACAACCTGTATGAGTTGCAGAGTTGATAGCATGTTTTCTTCAACTCAGCTTTCAATAGCATCAGCTCCAGCACTGCAAATATTCTTTTAAAAAGAACCCTTTTGAGTCTTTATAGCATCTTTATTTGAAAAAGTTGGCAATAGTGAATTTCAACTGTGCTGAAGACCAAAGATTTCTCATTACAAACTTCCTTCTATCAGTAGGTCATAATCCTATTCTGCAGGAATAATATCTTTCTTTAAAATTACTTTTTTCCCTAAAGTCATATATCCCTGGCCTCAGCATAAAGGTGCCATTTAAGGGGAACAGTTCAATGCCCACTCTGGTCACGTTCTCAATGCGTACACATACAGGAAAGAGCAATGAGAGTATTTCAGTGATCAACCTCCTGATTTTACCACTGTGGACAAAATTTCAGCTGGCGATTTCAGATTTAAAGGCTTTAACTCTCCTCCTCATGTTAGGAGGCTTCTCAGGTTATAGGCTCTGTCCCTTAATATCTATGATATTGGGATCTTTCAGAAAAGGACAGAAGTTATGCCTTCAATAATATATTACATAAATGTGCAGAAGTGTGATTGCTAGTGTAATATACTCTGAAGCTATGGAAAGGATTTTTGTAAAAAACTCAGTGTACTACAAGCAATGAATTAATACATCTGTGCCATTTTGGCAGAGGTTTTAAGGACTGGATCAGTCATGGTACTCTTCAATAAACTAAACCAAATAAACTAGATTACCCTACTACTGTGCATGATGCTCACATTATTTGGCTAAAAATACAAGATCAGTATCCAAAGTGTAGTGCTTTTCACTACATTCAATTCATTAACCATTAAATAGAAGACCATACAAAAATCTCTCTTTACTGTTATATCTATCAATTTAGAAAACAAAATAACAATTCCTATGGAAAACTTTCCTATTCTCAGTTGTAAATGAAGCAGCTTTGCATTACCAATGAAGTGCCTACATTAGAGGGAGAGAGAAGTAGAGGGAGATGGAAGGAGAGATTGTGTGAAAGAAAAAGAGTGTGACTGATAGCAACACAATTTGTTAGCTTCAAAGATCAAGGCGGCCAGTGTTTTTATTGGATCTGATTACCTAGAGGCATTTGCAGTGCCTTGACCTGAAACAAGTCGCTGTGGCAGTGCTTCCATATATTTATGTCATTCCTAGGCTAATGCGATCATCTCTTCAAGTCCTAGTGCAGCACAGCTAGCTCTTTGCAGTCATTATCCATTGACTGAAAATGCCAGGCAACAGACAGTGGCACAGCACCATCAAATAAGTTTCTCCAACCTTCACTTCTTTGCTACTGTATCATCTTTGCCCTTGGGTTGGTCTGCTGGCAAACATCCTCCATAGGCAGGAGATGGCAGCAAGGGGTTGTGCAGAGCCGCTTCACCGAGGAACTTGCCTATCCATGCAGAAGGAGTGTTCTCTGTAGAGTTACTCTTTTGCCAGGGTACTTCAGGTATGCTCTGGGATAGTCATAACAGCAACAGTATAAAGAAAAAAAAATAAAAACTGGGTAACCAGCAGCTTCGCAGATGAACTACTTTCAGCTGCACTTCCACTTGAATTTCAAGGCTTGTGGCTCTTCTTGAAAAGAATGACTCACCTAGTTAATAAGGAAAGTTCAGGATACTGGAGTTTTCCAATTCATTCCAGTAAGACTATAAAATCTCCTGTGGCAGGAGATGTCAGCGGCTCAGATGTCAAGTCTAGTGGAAGATGGCATCCTGGCTGACACAGCAGATATTATGAAGGACCAACTTTTATGTTCACCCCATTTTTCATTGGCTGCATAGGCATGTGAGCTACCTGACTTTTCTAGTTTGAGAATATAGCCCTGAAATTCCTAGCAACACTTCTGCTTAAGCCCTGTGACAGCTATGCAGGTTGCCAGCCAGCCTTTAGCCTCTGAAGTTTGGTTACTGAGTCTCTTCCTGAGGGAAGCATTCAGTGAAGAGAAGATGGTGCCAGAAGATGCTCCAAGTATTCTACTGTCCTGACTTCAGGGAGGTTTGCTACAGAAATGGTTACAAGTTCAGCATGGGAAAAAGGGACTCTAAAATGGAGAGGTGAGCTGTAAGCCATGCCTTACACAAACTGAGGAAGAAAATGGCAGATAATATCAATGCTCCTGTGCAGCTGAGGGGTACTACAGTGCCACATTTGACAAATCAATGATCAATTCTACCAAGCTATAGGTCAGTGCTACTACTAGTTTCCACCAAATTGCTCCACCGCTGCTTCACACCTGAACCAGTGGTAGGTTTACCAAAGGCTTCAGCAGCTGAAGTGCACAGCCAAGTGCACTAAATCAGCTATAAATTATGGCATAATATAATACCTACCCACTCATGTCACGTAAGCCACAGAAATCTTACAAACGATATTGACTCTCAACCACTAGTGACATACACTGGATGTTTTCTGGAAATCTAGAGGCAGTACACACGGTCTTTTTCTTATTCACATGTCTTATTCACAGATGTCTTTCAAAAGCAGGTGAAGCCTTCAAGTGGTTAAGGAAAACCTATATACTAGCAAAATGAATCATCTTTTATTTTAAAATATTCCTTCCATCTCAGTGAGCACAGTATCACTGGTGCTTACACATGCCAGCAATGCAGAAGCTTGTAATCTAATAATAACCAAGGAAGTATTAGAAGTTGCTGTGACGCTTGAAGTCTGAATCACCTTTAAGGTCCTTCCAGCTGGGGACAGTCTGTTTCTGAAACATGCGTCTCGATAGAGAGGGGAAAGACAACATTCCAGCCTCAGGGTTTCTTATATATTCAGCAAAAATTAGGAAAGCAAGAGGTAAAACTGTCTTGAGAGCAGTGCTGTCAGGAGATGACAAAACTAGTTGGGAGTTTTAGGTCTGCAATGTTAAAGGAGAATTTTCTTTCAGTCTCTAAATAAAATGAAGAGTCTATAGAGGGAAGCTTTTACAGAAGCTAAGACACAAACAAATTATCCATGCATTAAAAAGTACTGCAAGAATTAATTTAAGAAAAGCAATAATCCTTTTCCTGTGTGGTGCAGATACCAGACATAAGAGCAGGCAGAGGCTGATAAGAGGTAACTAGAACTCACTATAAAGTGACAGAAAGTCATTGTCAGACAGGAATGAAATGTTGAAGTTAAGAAATGACATTGACTGAAAATTCTCCCCCTTCCCATTAAAAGTTTGAATGAGATATTTTAATCCAAAATGATATTATTTAGCAATACACCTCACTTCATATTTCAATGTCTCATCAAATACCAGTCCAACATTTACATTCAGTTTTGACAGTTCAAACAGCTACTAACAGCATTTGGTAGCTGTTGGTAGCCATCAGATACCACACGATCTCATGCTGGCATGGTACTGGTATCTGCAATTATAGTTTTACATAGCTCAAAGAAATAACTTAATTGTACAAGTGTGTACTAGGAACAAAAAACCCACAAAGGATCAGCTGGACACAGGCTTACTGTAGTACTACTGTTATAATTATGTGGTATATTTGTCTGCAAAAAAGCTCTTAGTAAATTCTTTATTAAAAAGAATCAGTGTAAATTCAGCAACAGAGCCTGCCTGTGCGTAAAAATGGGCCTAAGGAGACTGATATCACATTTTGTTTGACAGCCTAAGTGCTCAGAATGTCTACTAATTGTTCTTACCTCTGACCTAGAGCTCAGGCCACCCTTTCTCCTTTTTTAAACACTCATTTTAATTAAACAAATGTAACGACTCGAAGAAGCCAGTCATCCTTTTACCCTAATCTGGGACACAGCAGGATGGAAGGACACAGATGGCTTTCAAGTGAGAACAAAAAAGCTCAAGCCAGAGTGGTCACTGTAATTTCCAACCTGGAAATGGAGTCACTCTTTCGGTGACTCCAGCCACTGGGAAGAGCCATATGAGTTCCCTGCACCGGAATAATTGTGCCAGGCAATACCCATTTGCTGGAGATGCACCTAGTTGCTCTCAAACACCTATGGCATCCCCTGCTTCTCTGTAGTCAAAAGTGGAGGCTTGTCCTGGAAATGCTAATAAGTTTGTGCTGGCTTGTGTAAGGCTCTGGAAGAACAGTGCTGGGCAGGGCAAGACGACAGTACTCAGAAGAGAAAATGGAAGTTATTTTTACACAGCTCAGAATAGCAATATGGTGTGTACAGCTCATCGTCTGCTGTGGTTACCTTCAATCCCAGCAGTGACAAGTGCTGAGCTGTACATGCATTTTCATTTATCTCTGCAGCTCCAGGCTGAGGGCAGACAGCACCCATTTTACCACATGACCATGCTTGTGAGCTAAGACAAGTGTACTTTCAACTTGCAAGTTAGGAAACTGAGTCCTGTCAAGGGCAATATTAATTTCTACAGGCTCCAAAAAGCAGCTCATTTCTCCTGACTCTGCCTGCTGGGTGTCTGCTGCATTAAATAAATAAAAATTATCCCAAAAAGGGCATTTGCTGTTATTGCCAGGGTTTTGCATTGTTCTTCATGAAGATGTCTCAGCTGAGAGGAGGTTTCTTTAGGCTCTGCCAGGAAAGATCCGTCAGATATAACGTTATAGTACTAATACGAACAATTAGTATTTTTCAGGCATACATCTGAAAACACTTTACAAAAGAAGAAAAAGGAAAAGGAAATACCAATCCCACATTACATAAGGAAGAAACTTCCTCATGTAAGCACACAGATGTTAAAGCACCTTGGGCAATATTATGCTGAAATGTCAGGCAAGGTCTGGGATCCAAACATTATTGAAGACACCATAGAAAATGGTGCCTGTAATAGCTGAGGGACTTGACCCAGTGACTCATCTAAGGTTTTCCTACAATGGACTCCTATAATCATGTAATTCAGGCCTAGAGAGTTGATTTGCGTGTCCTATCTACTGGCCTGTACTAGAGAAGGAGACTGCAGAAGTTATTTATTTACTAGTAAGAATGGACTCAGCACAGTACAAAACACAAATTTCTTCACTGAAGAATTTGCTCAGAGTTAACTACAGAAGAGACTATGTTTGGGACCGGGCAGGGAAGAAGACTGGTGATAACAAAAGGAAGTTTTAAGAGTTCAAGGCAATTTCAGCATCTCTTTGGGTCAGTTCAACTACAACTATCCTCCAGAAGAATCCCTGCTCCTGTGCAAGGCCATGAGAGTCCTTTCTAATTCCCTTCAACTTCCATCCTCTGATAGTGTTGTTAAAATAAGTGGTTGAAAGGTCTGGATTTCCACTAACATGCCAGAGAGCAGAAACAATATTCTATTTCATGTGAGTTGTCTTCACATGTATGACCATTTCACAGAATCACAGAATTGTATAGGTTGGAAAAGACCTTTAAGATCATCGAGTCCAACCGTAAACCTAACACTACCAAGACCACCACTATACCATGTCCATAAGCACCTCATCCAAACGTCTTTTAAATACCTCCAGGGATGGTGACTCAACCACTTCCCTGGGCAGCCTGTTCCAATGCTTGATAACCCTTTCAGTGAAGTAAAGTTTCCTAATATCCAGTCTAAATCTCCCCTGGTGCAACTTGAGGCCATTTCCTCTTGTCCTATCACTTGTTACCTGGGAGAAGAGACCGACCCCCACCTCTCTACATCCTCCTTTCAGAGAGCCATAAGGTCTCCCCTGAGTCTCCTTTTCTCAAGGCTAAACAACCCCAGTTCCCTCAGCCACTCCTCACAAGACTTGTGCTCTAGACCCTTCACCAGCTTCATTGCCCTTCTCTGGATGTGCTCCAGCACCTCAGTGTCTCTCTTGTAGTGGGGAGCCCAAAACTAAACACAGTATTCGAGGTGCGGCCTCACCAGTGCCGAGTACAGGGGAACAATCACTTCCCTAGTCCTGCTGGCCACACTATTTTTGATACAAGCCAGGATGCCATTGGCTTTCTTGGCCACCTGGGCACACTGCTGGCTCACATTCAGCCAGCTGTCAACCAACACCCCCAGGTCCTTTTCTGCCTGGCAGCTTTCCAACCATTCTTTCCCAAGCCTGTAGTGTTGCAGGGGGTTGCCATGGCCCAAGGGCAGGACCTTGCACTTAGCCTTGTTAAACCTCAGACAATTGACCTCGGCCCATCAATCCAGCCTGTCCAGGTCTCTCTGCAGATCCCTTCCTACCCTCAAGCAGATCAACACTCCTGCACAACTTGGTGTCATCTGCAAACTTACTGAGGGTGCACTCAATCCCTTCATCCAGATCATTGATAAAGATATTAAACAGAACTGGCCCCAACACAGAGCCCTGGGGAACACCGCTTGTGACTGGCCGCCAACTGGAGTAAACTCCATTCACCACCACTCTTTGGGCCCGGCCATCCAGCCAGTTCTTTACCCAGCCAAGAGTACACCCGTCCAAGCCATGAGCAGCCAGTTTCTCCAGGAGAATGCTGTGGGAAACCATGTCAAAGGCTTTACTGAAGTCTAGATAGACAATAACCACAGCCTTTCCCTCATCCACTAGGTGGGTCACCTTGTTGTAGAAGGAGATCAGGTTGGTCAAGCAGGACCTGCCTTTCCTGAACCCATGCTGGCTGGGCTTGATCCCTTGGTTATTCTCTACATGCTGTGTGATGGCACTCAGGATGATCTGCTCCATCAGCTTCCCCGGTACCGAGGTCAGGCTGACAGGCCTGTAGTTCCCCGGATCCTCCTTCCGGCCCTTCTTGAAGATGGGCGTCACATTAGCTAATCTCCAGTCAGGAGATTTCAGGTATCATTGTCCTGAAGAAAAGAAGTGCTAAGAGCAACCTCTTCAAAGACCTATACAATAGTACTTTTGTTACTTAACTGTTTAACTTCAGTTTTCTGAATGCCAACTTTCAAACAAGGTGTTACAGTAAACATGTTTCTGTTCTGTTTACCAATTGCTGTGAGAGTCTGTTTACAGCAGCTTCAGACTGTGAAGTTTTGATGGAGATCACATGTGGTACCCCCTGCGAGTGAATCCCTAAGCTTCTCTCACTCAAGAAGACAAAATTAGTTATGAGGAGGCTGTGTAATCCAGCTAGTTTGAAAGGATGCTTTACTATGAACAGTGAAACTTCTTTTCTTTATTTCTACTGCTAATACCCTCCCATCCTAGCTCTTGCCAAAGAGGAAATAAGAAAAGCAAGAGGGAAGGTAATGCAAAGAAAAAGTAAAAGAAGAAAATAGAAAATATTTTTATTTATATAGACACAGGATCATAACACTGAAATGTACTCATCCAGACATCAAATGTCCACTCTTAGGTTAGTTTTCCAGGTTCCTTTTACAGTCATAGGAATCTCTAAGGGGCAGTTAATTCCTCCTAAGTTAGGCATCTATTTTAGGATGGGATGATCTCCCTCTAGAGACATCTATCTCTTTCCATCAGCTATAAAGAGCATTTTAAGTACTAGCTATGGCTATCCAGCTAACTTTTCTGTTGCTGGAATTCAGCACGATGACAGTCCCACTTTGCATGTCTCTAGACATCTATCCATAATGTAAAGCCATGTCAGCAGTGACACATATGATAGCATGTTGCCCAAAGCTGACAAACAGCACAGGAAGGAATAAAAGAGGAAGCACTAAGCTTGCTGTACTTCTAGTATGTAAGCTTCATGTAAGCTTGAGAAGGAACTCAAAGTGAAGTAAAACTATGCATTTTGAAGAGCATATATTATAGTGAATGCTTCTCATTATGAGTTACCAAAACCTTGCACAGTCTGGAAAATATTTTGTCTAGCTGGAAGGTGTGAATCAGGTAAAGAATGCAATAGGATTGTTATCCCAGAAAAGCCCCCAGGAAGGGGAAGGCCTGCAGCACTTGCTCCCTTTGAATGGCAGCCCAAGCTGCCTTGAAAGTACAGGCAGGTAGGAAAGACATTCCAGCATGCATGAAGGACAAAAGAAATATTCAGAGAAAGGATGGCTTAAGTGCTAGACGGCTTCGGAGGCAGATAGTTGCCAACTTCCCTGACCCAGCTAAAATTGCGAATGAGTTTAGAAACATCCTTATTCTTAAATACAACTCAAAATTACATTTTACTGTTATACTTCTCTTTTTATGACTCCATTTCTAAGCTAATGTTAAGAAAGTTTAAACCCATGCCTCTTGTTTTCCTTCTTACTTTGTCTGATAGTAAGAGTAATCTCAAGCAATTCTGGGGAGCAGAATACTGTTTTTGCTCTGGAAATAAACAATCCAAATAAAGCTGTTGCAAAAAAGCCCTCTGAGTATCAGCAATCCAGAACAAATTTGGGGGTTTCCCACCCAAGCTGCAAGTGTCAGACCACAGCCTGCCTGCCTAAAGAGCCACTTTCCTCAGTAGAGGAAGTCCTCACTAGCAAGTGGCAGGCAGTGAAGGGAACAATCACAATTCTCATAATCCCAGATTATCATAGCTAACCATTTCTGCAGCAATCAAAGAATCCCTGATGGACTGACTTTATTTCAAGAGCGAAATGAAGCCCTACTTTACTGACAGAAAAGAAACAGCCCTTGGGCTGCACTGGGTAGCCCATACAATGTAATTCTTAGATCATGATGAGGTGGTAGAAGATAGATACAAGCTGGATCTTGAGCTTGTCATTGCCCCTCAAACGAGAAAGCATAAAAAGAAAAGAAAGAAGGCTAGTACAAAGTAACAACTAGATTCATTCATTCTCATTACTTCTCTTGTACACAGTTATTTCTAATTCACATCAGTTTTTTTAAATTTCAGTTTGAAAGAAGAGAGACAGGTTATTTTAATTTATACCTAGCTTAAGTTTTCAGCTCTCCATAGTCACTGCTGTGACTACAGTGAAGTGAAGTTACATGTGACTCAGCTTTGAAGTTAGCTGTTACAGGTGAGTGAGAGCATTCTAGACAGAGGCATGGAGTTTAATGAAGGCTGACTTAACCTGCTTCTCCAGTATACACTGGATTTTAGGCTGCCAGTTCTCACGGATGAGGATGGGTTAGTTTAGAAAATGAGAGAAAGAGTAGGTTACAGAAAACATTGAATAACAGGTATGGTTGACCGGAGGGTCCCATTTGTGTTGTTCTGTAACACAAAACTAAGGCTAGGCAAATAGAAAAGCAACTGATTTTAAACAAATAAATGTCAATATTTTATATTTTGTGAAATGTACTGCTGTATTACCACGGCTAATTGAGTAATAAACATCCTGGAAGGATTAGGTGTTTTCATAAACAGTGCTTGCAGGAACCTTAGCCAGGATAATATTGTAAGGCAGTGAATCCTCACGCTGTGGGAATCAACGTCCAGGGACAGAATCCAAGAGAAATATAGCACACACATGCAAAATCCATGAGCAGATGCACTGGGCAGGTAACAGTACCCTCTGAAACCTCCTGCCCATTTCATGGTCTCAGCTACTGTCTGCTAAGCCTGTCAATCAAATTAATACTAAGCCCTGCGAGGCAGGTGCCTCCCATTCTCCCAGGGAAGAGCTTCATCCTCTTTGCACTTTGCGAATCTGCTGGAAATGGGAAAAGCGCATCCTGTTCAAAGGGGACAGGGACGTTACAGGGCTCCTAGCATTTGTGGGACTCAGGAAAGCAATTCCGTTTGAGTGAGTTTATATCAGTGGACAAGGTTTGTATTCAGCTGACATTACAATAAACAAAAGGTGGAAGCACTGAAGAAGCAGTGGGGAGTTGGGGAAAGTTAAGAGACCTGCACAAGGAAGGAGGAAAGACAGTGTGGCGTGATGTGATGTAATGGCAAGAGAGGGGAGAAAAAACAAAAGCAAAAGATGCAAGCCAAGACAGAAAAGGTTAAGTCAGAGCCCTGGCAGTCTAACAACATTACTGTGAATTCTTTTGGGGGAGACAGCTGCCACTGACAGCACATAAACACTCCACAGCAGAGCACCTTCAGAAAGCACAGCGGAGGTCATTCAGAAGTGCTCCGCATCTCAGAAAGCCTTTTTTAATTTAGAAGAAAAAAATCCAGAGTTTGACATGAATAGTTTTTCTTTGATTTGTTTTCCAGGTCTGCAGATAAAGACAACACAGTAAAGCCTGGAAAGCACGTGAGCTCATCTTTTTTACGGAAACCTTGAACAGCACAGCAAGCATCTCAGCCTTAGTGAGAGGACCATGCAGGTGTGCCACTCAAGGTGTATTTTAATAAGAAACATTGCACTCCTGCGCAGGGAAATAATTAGGCTCACTTGACTTTTCTCTTTTAAAGAGAAATTCCTCAGAAGCTATAAGATTTTAGCCTTATACAACATTCTCATGGGATTCCAACATGGGGTGTGAGATCTCAGTGTAAGAGGTCAAAGCCAAAGATCGTTTTCATGAAAACCCTTGACAACTAATGAAAATCTTTCACTGGTTCAAGAAGGACTTCAAAGTGGCAGAACTGTCACAGAAGGAATAGCAGTCCCAGAAATAAGTTACTAGGTGAATACACCTAGGGAAAAAGGATATTCTGCTGAAGCAAGTACTGTATCCCACTGAAAGCTTTGGATATGTATCTCCATTTGGCACTATAGAATGTAATGCCACATAGAGAAACTTCAATAAAGCATTGCAAGGACATTGAAAAGCCTTGCCATATTAAGAAATAGCCTCATTTATAATAAAAAGCTCTGACTGACATAATTTTTTATGCTTGCAGAAGTGGTTGAAGATGTTAGCATCCTCAGCTGTCCTCCTCACCAACCAGCCAGAAGTTATTGCCCCTGCAGCAAGGGCAATGAAGAAAACCGTGTGTCCGTTCCTCCCCAGCTCCATTTCAGGAACCAGCATGCAGTGTAACCTGCTCATCTAAGGGGGTTGGCACTGCCGCACAGGCTGTGACCCAAAGCAGCTCAAGAACTGTATGTCCTGATCTGCCAGCTCTGCCAGGAGACAGCTTAAAGGGGTGATCTGAGACATGTGAATGATGACCTACTAAATGGCAAAATTCAGTAAGGAAAGTCTTTGAGTCCTGAACATCGAAGCTTTGCTGTCTCTTGATTCTGCCACTGAAGTTGGCCACTTGCTTCATCTGTTCACTTTTGCTGATTTGAACCCCAGCTACCTCTGAAGACAGCAGCAGTATAACCTCATAACAACCATGTTAATATGGTGTTGTGTGTGAAACAATTAGTCCGAGATAATATTCCCTGCTTCTCAATAAGCAATGTGACAAGTTAATATGGAGAATGTTTTCCACTGCCTAAACTGAGTTAATTTAGACCTAGTTTGGACATTGCTTCACTGTTGTCCAGGCCTACCTGCCTTTCCTTGGCAGAAAAAAAATAAGAAAAAATCCCAAACCACCTACTGTCTCTGCGGACAAGAACAGCTTGCACACATTAACAAGATACACAGAGTACAGCCATGAAAGGATTCTCAAGGATTCATGAAAGGATGGGGAGGATTCTCTTTAATCAGTGCACATAATTTTGCATGTCAGAAGGGGCTATTGTTGAGGTAATAGTCTTATTGAGATAATTTGACTATCCGACAACCTTTTTTTTTAAATATCTGATTTAGGGATGTCCTTATGCAATGACAACTTGGTTAATTATATACTGCTTCTGTATGGTTTTGCTTCTTGCTTCACAGCCATGTTGAACCCATTTTCAGTTGCCATCCCAAACTACTGCTGGTTTAGCTATGCGTTATTAAACAATAATTAGGTGCTAATCTACAATTAGCTGTGTAGCTGTGATGAAAAAAACAATCCTTAGATACAGTTTGTAAGGTGCTTCAGAAAGAAATTTTGTTAACGCCCGTTTTCATTACTGTTAGCATGCATACACAGTGCCCCAGCAGGTGCCACGTGGTCTATCCCAGAGACTGAAACCTTCGCTCAAGGGGATCCAAAATCCACCCATTTCCCTTGCTACAAAACAAAGAATCACAGCTCTACCCAGCAAGATTTGGCTGAAGGGATTGCATTAGACAATTCCCTCTACGTGGCACTATGTTAAAGGCATCAAATGAATTATGAGTTTTCCCAAACTACACACAAGTAGGAAAGCAAATTCTGTGTCTAGAACTAGGAATGGCTGAACTCCTGCATACAGTCTGATGCCAAAGAAGGTCAATCAGTTTAAAATTGGGTTCCTGATGCTGCCATGTGAGTTACAGCCCAAATTTCACTGCTCTGTGCAAATCAAATTCATGCCAGAGGCATTGAAATAGAGCAGAAATGGCACCTGGAACAACATGATCTGGTTAAATGAACAGTCACTACAAGCAGTGATCAGAAAAAACACAGTCCCACTACAGACACTATACCAGAGTTATAGGACAGTTCACATTTAACTTCTCTGTATCTCTTCCAGGATATATGTACAACTTCTAGTAACAAGTGCTTATGAGCATGCTCTTCTTCAGTGGCAGGAATTTTCTGTTATAGCATTGCTTGGTGTTTTCAGAAGGAACAGCCATTTTCACAAACATAGGTTCCCTTCTATCATTCTATAGTTTTTAGAATGGGCCACCAGATTTTCTTACATGAATGTTTTCAATAAAGAAAATTTGCTTCTAGGAACAGTGAGTATGGCCATTCATGGTCACTGATATCTTTAACAATTTTGAAACCAAAATTCATATTATGGTTTTTGCCATCATTTTTACTTGCACATCCCAAAAAGTCAGAAAATTTTATTTTCCAGACCGCACACTTTCATGCAAGTAAAATTGAAAAATTAATCTATGAATGATTAAAAAAAAGTAAAAACCTAAGTTATTAATTCAGTTTTACTTTTGAAAAATGAAAACTAGCCCTCCTCTTTTCCAGAAAGTACTATTTTTTTTCTTTTAAAAGGTCTTTCTGGACAGCAAAAGGGAAGAGAAATGACAGGGGTCTGGACTGATTTTTTTTTTTAAAAGTCTTTGCTTTCTATGGATTAATTTGCACAAGACTGCCGAATAATGCCCTGACTTGCAACATGATGAAGTTATGATTCAGCCCTAATCTAAACCTCCATATAGTTCTACAATAAAAGGTATCAGTCATATGAATAAAATATACTGATAGAAGGAGAGGATTTCTCGCTCAAAGAGATGTAATTAACAAGTGGATTTCTGATTTCTAGGAAAAGTACATAGGTGGTTTGAGTTAATAATTCACTATTTCTCCCCACATCCTTAGTCTGAATTTCTGGAGCATTGCAGGTGGATGGGCTCCTGAGCTGAAAAGCTCTTAGATGCCAAGGCAATACACGTGACAGGTACTGCAAATGCAATTTGCCAGATGGAGCTTAGCTGTACCGATGGATAACAGTAATCACTCCTCTTGTCTTTGCTGTAACATCCTATTGGAAGAAACGGGGTACGACACTGCCCAACCACTGTCACCTTTCATTGCCACCACAGAAGTTGCCTCTCAGCTTTAGAAGGACAAAAAAGCAAGGGAAGAACAGCTAACAACTGAAAAAAATAAAAAAAATAAAATCCCCAAATCCTCCTGACCTTCAGCTACTGCTGTCATTAAATCAGGTTTGAATAGAAGAAAAACAGTCAGTAAATTCAAAGTGACCACACCTGACAGAAGCAGAGGGACAGCCAGCCTGTGCCATTACCCCTCTCTACCTCTAGAACAATCCCTGGTGTTGTAAACTGTTATTTACATCCTCTGCCCTGTTCAATCTTCAGCTCTCTCAGGGAAGATGATGACATTGCCCTCCTTTCATCCTATTTCTCCCCTCCCAGCAGAAGCCCTGATGCCATTTAACTTTCTAATTGGCTGCCTTTGATGCCTAGTGTCCACCACTACAATAGTAAGCAGGAGAGCATAAACCCCTGCCAAGAGTTGCAGCAGAAGAGCTTTCCAAGCCCCACCGAAGAAAATCTGGCCTTGTGGAAGTGAGAGAGCAATTCAGACTCAGAATCTGATCCAGGAACCTAGCTGGAACTGTACAACAAACCATCATAAAAGAGCAAGGTACAGACTGCAGGGCTGCAACTCATTCCAATTGCTACAGCATTTCCTAAGGCCAAAGTGAACATTGCAGATCCTGGTCCTTAGCAATCCACAGCCAGGCTCTTGCCCTCCTTTCCAGTTCTTGCCAACTTCCTCCCTCCTGTCCCTCCAGGAATCACAGGGAGCAGAAGTTAACATCATTCCCATGGCTTCAGTTAAGAAAGGACAAAACAACTTGCAAGCATCAGACATTAGCTGAGAGGCAGCCAGAGAGACACCAAGCCTTTTCACAGCAGATTGTAAGTGGTTCTTGCTTCTTGCCAGGGCAACAAATGCTACAGCCAAGCAAGCAGAAATTTGTCAGCTGTGCTTAAGTCCATAAACAGAAGGACAACGTGTAATCAGCCATCTGAGCACTAAAGAATTATTCATCTTTGGGCAAGCAACAATACCTCACAATTAGTCAGATGCAGGGGTGGAAGAAGTCCTCTACAGAAGAGGCTCCCACTGCAGTAGTTCTTTCTGAGGCATATACACAACCCTCCTTCCTCCCATCTATCTATCCTTTCCACCCTGGCACTCTTATTTATGTCTAGCAGCTGGAAATCCTACCTGATGGCTGATCCCCAGCACCTGCACACAGCTCTGTTACAGAGTGGGGCCAGCTGCCCTCCTGGCTCTGGAGGAAGCCCATAAGCTCTGCTGCATAGATCCTCCTCTGGCACTGTTAAAGCTGAATGCCTTCAGGGACTCCTGAGGAGCAGGCTGTATATTCTGACCTGCCTAGCATATCTACATTTCTAAATTTCATTCTCACAAATTGCTAAATCTCAGGACGAGAGAAGCAGGTGACAGCAGCAGTCACCTGAACAACCATTGCTCACAAGCTTAAGAACAACTTCAGTTGATTACGCAAGTCTAAAGTGTGACAGAGTAAACATCAATGCATTAGGCAGTTTATATATACTTAAGTAGTATATATAAACTGGGAGACATATATGGGACTAACATGAGTGGAGGAGTTGCATGTATTAGGTGTACAGAATCAGTTTTAGCTTGCTTTTCTATGAATATCTCTAATGAGGTTATGTCTATAACAATGAAACAAACCTGGGCACTGGAGACCCACATGCTAATATAAGTGTTAATACAAACACACAGCATTGCTCTAGCAGAGAACAACAGGATTAGCTGCTGCCTAAATGTAATCAGTTGGGAGCTAAGATAATTATGCTTAAGATTTGGACCCTAAACATATTTGCAAGTCTTGAGCCTGCTCCCTGAAGGAAGAGAACATTATGCCAATACACCCACAACAAAGAGTAATAAAACAGAGAGCCCAGGCAATACTGATCCTACCAAAAAATGCTTCTATACCATAGGTTTTGTTGCTCCTCTTTCTATTTCTATCTCATTTCTTTTTTGATGTCCATCACCATCTCCCCACATGTATATGTCCCCAAGAGTATATGTAGGAAAATGAGTAGTCACACTTGTTAAAACAGCCAGGGTGCTGAAATAAGGAGAGAGGCAACATGACCCTTAATCCCAAACAAGTCTATTCCTTTATTACAGGTACTCCTTTCTGTATTCCTCTTCTCAAAGGGAAAACAAAATAAAGTGTGACCTCTTAATTACCATATCTTTAAGTCTTTTTTCTTATGATCCCAAGGAAACAAGACAATTGGAATCCATTCCTACTCACTCCTAAAACAGGCCTCCTACTTAAATCTAAGTCATACCTATTCAAAGCATCCATTTCTGCTTTTACCACAGCACAGAGTAAATTTTCTTCTCTATGCTGTACACATCTGTAGGATCAAACTGGAACTACAGGGTCATAGTACCACTATGAAAGACCTAGGCCAAGGACCAGGCAGGAGGGAAAGGGAATACAATACCTGAGGGAATTTACAAAGTATTACCCATACTACCAGAGCAGTGCCTGTAAACTTGGCTGTGAGACAGACCAAGAACCAGTGTATCCTTATTTTACTACACAGGGAAAGTAAAGGACCATTTAGAGAGGAGATTTGTTGACAGCTGCTGAGTGACTCAAGTAGGGCTTAGAAAACAGTAGCTCCTGGTTCAGGACCTGTATTCAGCCTGCTACAGCCTCTTGGTTTTCTAGCTAAAATGCCACAACCCCAAAGCAGCTTGGCAGCTCACCTCCTTCTGCAAAATGCCTGTGTTCCACTTGCTGTGGCCTGCTCCATTCATCTTGCCATCAAATCTGCTCTCACCTCTCGCTTCCTGCTGTGTCAGTACATTAAGTTCTTCTAACAGGAGGAAAATATATTAAAGGAATAATAACACCACTGATAACGATAGTCTAAGAAATACATATTTCTTTCTCCATATTTCCCCTCGTTCGATTAGTCTCCCAGCAAGAGCAGCATTAATCACTGGGGCAACAGATAAAAGATAAAGACCAATTTGAATTTTGCTGTGTGGTACTGAGTGTGTATGTGTGTGCTCAGGCAGCAGGGAGGGAGGCAGCAGGATAATCTCTCATTTTGTCTATTTATGCTGCTGGAGTCAGTCAGGACTGGTTCTCCATTGTTACCACAGATTAAAATCACTCATGTCCTTATACTTTCACTGGAGGTCATCTTTCAGGAAAAAAAAGGACATTATGACCAAGTTAAATCCAAGCTATTTGTGCAAATCTCTGTGTATGGCTTGGGCACTGAGGCTACTGCTTGGATGTTAGAAGAACACAACATATAGTAGTTTTTAATCCTTACCTGACCTGACTCTTTTTACACTAAGAATGAGTTTTCCTGCTCTGAAACAGTTACTGGAAAAGAGCTGTTGCAAGTGAGAGGAAGAGGTGCTTTTTAGATGATCTTAGTACAAGTGTGTGAGAGTCCAGCTCTGCCTGACTTTGAACTGTTGTGGAAGAAGCCATGGGTCCTCAGATCTCACTGCCAGCAGTTCTACTGAACTGAGTACCTGCCAGCTTGGCAAAAAAAAAAAGAGTTCCCTTTATCCCTGGGGAAGATGGAGTGTGGAACAAAGCAGAGATTAAAAAGTAGAAGAGGGGTTACTAAGCCACATGGGTACGACTTTCTCTCTTTTCCAAACCTTTGTCTATCCAAAATAGAGTTGCTAGAACCACCAGCCTACCAGCTCTAGCCGTGCCACTCTCCATCTTTAAATCTTGCTGTTTCCTTCCCGTATCTCTATGAGATAGATGTTTCTCGTCCTCTGGATCTCAGTTCCTTGTCTGCACCTCAGTATTCATCCTTTCTCTACCCATTTCGTACATTTAGCCATTAGAGCATTCCCAACGTTTTCTACTCTCTGGTTCACATCTCCTAATAAACTACTGGTATTCCCTGGAAGTGTCCTTATCTACAAATCAATTTCCTTAGCACACCCAATCTGAGACACAGCAAGATGGGCAACAGCACCAGTGGAAAATTCTCAAAGCAACCATTAGGGAAAATGGTCCCTTTATGAGTCATTATAAAGGTGAAAAGCCAACAGACCAAATTTTCTCCAAAAACACCTTATAAGAAAGAAAAAGGGGAGATTTGCATCCCATGCAATACCAAGAGAAATGAAATCCAATTCCTTACCCCTTTGGCTTTATTTTTCTGTTGAAATTTTGTGGAAACAAATTCTTATCTTTCAGAATATAATAGAAGTAATTTTGCATTCAAAATGAACAACATCCCACCTACTCATATGCTATCTAAGGGAGAAGAGAAAGGATTGGTGGTTGTATAGCCTGTCTTACTAATCGCTACTTTTAAGAGCTGTACCGTGACAGACATATCTTGCAAATCAGTGACAACTCATCCCACAGATGAAAAAGAAACTAGCAGAAATCCTTCTGTTTCTGCTAGTTAACACCACCATCATTCTACAGAAAACCCAAGGCATTAATTAGATGGTTTCAGAAAGAGGTCTGTCACAACAGCATGGATGTGTTTCTAATTTCTGCACATTCATTCAAATATGAGCTAGGAAAGGTAAGAGGTACATTCCTACCTCTCAGCCAGTCTTGTAAAAAACCCAAACAAATACAATGGAACTATATGCTCTGGAAGTATTTTGGCAATGTCTGCAGCTTCTAGGCATTTCCCTGAAGTATATAAATAGCAAGCAGAGCAGATATGCTATAACAAAACGTGAGCCAATCCTCCAAATATATTTGAGCTATAACCATTGACTTTACTCCATTTATTTCTAAGCAGTTGCTTTCGCAGTATTGGATCTCTTCATCATATATTGTTGCCCCACAACCATCCTAGAACAACACACTTGTCCTATTCTTTCATTTGGCTTGTATTCAAATGTATGGTCAACTACAGTAGCTGTAGTTCCTGAGTACTGTATTAATCAGATTTTGAAAATAATCTTCCACATGACTTTCAGGAATCCTTTTTGGCAGGGCAAATGTCATGTCTAAATACACAAAGGGATACTGCGCCCTGAAGAAAAAGGTACATACTGATGTTATTAAGAGTACTTTCCAATAAATGTATGCCTGCCTGCCTCTCTGAAGAAGGTAGGTATCAGTTTACTACAGCTGTTATTACAGCTTCTTATCCTTTTATTACAGAAAAGGGTGTGCTTTTTTGGTCACCTAAAATCAGGCAAGTATTTCAATAAGTTCTTGATCAAGATAAAAAAATTCATTCCAGAAAATCTAAAAATGTGCTGAAATTCTAGAAAAGTGCTAGACCATCCCCCCTTCATATGCTGGGCCAAATCTTCATTTCCAAAACTCACAGTAGAAGAGAACTGGGTACATGTGTCAAAAACACCAGCTTGCTGCAAGTCCCAAATGACTGTTCAGATCTGCAGATTAAAGGCAATGTAAACTCAACCCTTGTAGAAATGAATCAACTAACTCGGGCCTTCTGTAAACTATAAGACTGAAGAAGTAAAAAGACAATATGGGTCCCAGCAGAACACACAGAGGAGTGGCTGAAGTGACTACTTGACAACGCTACTATATAAAAACAGGTTATCCAAAGAATGACTGTAAGCTATATTTTGAGAAATCACACTATGTGTCAACTTGTGGCACTCAAGTTTGCCACACACATTCTGTCAAATCCCTCCCCTAGAGTCATGAAAGAGTAGCCTCCATTTGGAGCCGACAATGGTTACTAAGTTAAATGTTCAAATATCACTGGTGATAATGTCAACAAATGACAGCATACACCAGCATATGCATGAGCTGTTTTACAAACACAATGTTCTTTATTACTGTAATTGTGCTTAGCAGAAATACAAGGCTGAGCTTACTTCCATCATCAGTACTTGTCAGTACTTGGGAGCGTAGGCTGGAAAAATAATATTACAGTAAAATCACATTCTCTTTTTGGATGGGTACTGAACTCCTAGTTCATTATGACGCTTCCAGAAGTGCACAGCACACCTGTCTTCTGCAGAACGTGAATGGAATAATGAAAATATAGGATTCTATTTTAGATTATATGAGCTTTATAGGTAATCTGGGTATCCTGAACACTACATCACTAAATACAATTTAAACACACCACATCACTCACCCATCTAATACTCAGTTAAAACTTGGAGAATATTTTTATCGCTTTCCCTTACAGAACATTATCATATCATATACCTGTTTCTGGCTAGGTAGCTACTACACTACATGCCAAAGATTCTGTATTTCAGTGTGCACTAAATCTATTTCTATACTATATACTTGTGAAGTCTTTAGAGGTCATTTGGTATTATTGAATTAATTACTCTGTAACTTACATGAACAGTAGTTTCCATGAAAATTTTCTATCCCACATTTGGATTCTTGCTTCCAAACTCTGCTTTCTTTCTCTGCCCAAATCATATTACCATTTAATCATCACAGAAGAGATGCGACTGTGAATAAGTAAATGCCATTTTGTGAATTTCACTGCAGCAATGCAACTTTACCATCTAGCTGAACAGGACTGTAGTGCAGGAAAAAGGATTCCACTCTGAAAGATGGTGCAGGTTGGGGGCTTTGGTGTCTTTAAGAAAATACAGTTGAGGAAGAAGCAGAAAAGGAGGGATAAGAGCCAGACTGCATAATCCTCAGTGGTGCCAATGGGCCAATGAAGTCAGACTTTAAAGCAGAGACTCATCAAAAGCTCTTTTTTCATTAGAGCTTTGCAGTCTTGGGACGAAAATGTCACTAGTGACTTATAAGAAGCAAAAACTAAATTAAAGGCCAATTTCTTCCCCCCCCCAAATTATTATCTATGAGTGTAAAAGAAAGTACCTAGGCAAGACCAAGGGTGAGACAATTTTATTTGTCTTAGCTGACAGTGAAAGTCTAATTAGACTGACAAATCTTCTGTGCTATTTTCCTTTGTGATATATACTGTAAGAAAGGATTTAGCCTGGAGCTGTACGTTATGGAAAGACATTAATCAAGATTATTGGACCCTCAATAGAAAACACAGTTAGAAGACTGGAAAGCCTAATGGTTAAAATAAAAGGTTGAGAACCTTATCCTGAGCCATGCCAATGGGCTGGACACTCCATATGGATAACAGGCAGATCCCCTCTTCTACTCTTTAAGAGAGAGCATTCTGCATGTTATATATCATACACTGTCATTCTATGGCTCTAAGATCATAGCTGAAAACATCCACAAGTAATTTATTCTCATCACCTCCAAGCTACAGTTTGAACAGTTTGGCAAGAGTCATTATCCTCATCTCACGAAGTTGAGGCATGCACTGTGTATGTAACAAAGCACACAGTTTCTGGTTCCTCATGGAGAGCATAACCAGAAATCCATCTGTCCTCCCAGAAGGGTTCTGATCTCCTTTTTCACAGGAAACTGTCTGTGATTTTGGTCTTGGGACCCCAGCCATCCATGTAATAGGGCAGATATATTAGGGGCCTGCCCTAGGTCAGTTTTCCCTAAGGCCTCCAGACGCTTGTCTGGAGCAGTTCTCCTTAGGACCCACACACCAGCTGGAATAATATCTTGGATTTGCTGAACTGAACGTGTTTTAAATGGAAGACTAGTGTATCACCATGAATGCTTTTCTAGAGTAGCTTTACTTAGTAATTAACTTCAAAGATATCTTTACACAAATAATTTGAAAACTGAATGACCCAGCTGTGAACTGGGCAGAATGTGCCACATGAAAGCATACGAAGAGTCTCCTAAAAAGCTTTGAGCAGCGACTCACTAAATAAATTCTGAACATATAAGCAGCTGACATGGAAGCAGAAGCCAAGAGAATGAGTGTCACTTTAACACGTTTTCACAGAAGTCTCCCAAACCCAGAAATCCCTGAACTATTTCACTAATAATCGAAGCTGTGCTTTAACTCAGGATAGAGGGACACGTGGGATTCCAGGACCTTTAACAACTGCTAATGAAGTAACCCTGTGAGAAACATGGCAGCCTTGCAAGAATACGATGTGGCACAGTACAGCGCCTCTCATCTAATAGCACCCTGCACAGCATGCTACTGTACCACATGCAAAAGCGAACGGCATGTCTTTGAGGCCTTCGTAGGGTAACGTGGCAAAGCAGAAGTCCCAGAGAGGATATTATTATCACAGAAGAATCTGGTGTGTCAGGGCCGTGAGACCGGCAGCAGGAATTTAGTACAACACGTTACTTCTGAACAGACTGTACTTAAATCCAGAACAAAACCACGTGTGAGAAAGTCAAATCAGCATTTCTACTCAGTGGCAGCAGAGCACAAGCACCGTTTGCAATTCACTGAAACAAACACGAATCAAAATTCCCTTTTCTCCCTTATTTTCAGTTAACAGAAGAAGGTCAGCTTTTGTTATCTTCCTTCAAGGCATCTCTGAAGGATATTTGAATCACAGAAACATTCCTATCAGTATAGCATACAGTCATACATCTCAACTGTTTCTCACTCAAATCCTGCTTGTCCTCCACTGATCTGAGTTTCACTGCCTTGCAGAAATGTTATTATAAATTTTAAAACAAAATGAAATTACAGACATTTTAAATGCTAATATCATTGCCACCGGGGATTTCCAGTAATATTTTTCTCTCAATTCCCTTTGTCTTGGTTGTTTGTCCAAGACTATATGCCACATTTGGGATCTTCACAAATTGAAAAGCATATCATTGGTCTGTGCATATACTGTGTATTTTTAAAGCATTTCATTCTCCCAGAGGTTTAGGCTAACTGTGCTCTAAAATACTTCTGGCAGTACTCAGACTACCTAACTGCAGGAGGTATCTTGGTGTACATTACAAGCAGAAGAAATATTTGCAGTTATCATGCTCTTCTGTACTTCCTTAACAAGTGATGTGTAAATCTAAATCCTACTGAAATTCCCCTGGATTTCATATCACTTTGGGATTACAGACTTGATATTCTGCACAAGCTTTCAAAAAGGAGAAGTTTCAGTTACTTACATATGAAAACGAGTAATATAAATAGCACAGATACTTCTAATACAGTAAGAATAACAATTCTTTATCCTGATTGTTGCTATTTTGCATTAGATGCTTTACTTTTACTTGTATCGTGCTTGGTATTTCTACAATGGTCCCAGAACCCTTCTGTGCTAAGTAGTGTACATGTGCAGAATAAAAAGTACATTTTGAACCAAGGAGTCTGCAATCTAAGCATAAAACAAGATATCACATATTAATACAGAAAAATGGATAATAAAACAAAACATGGCAATATTGATTGGCTTCATAAACAGCTGCCTTAGACCATCATCAGCCTAACCTGTAACAACTTTTTGGCACACATCATGATGAAAGAAGGGTTTCAATGGGACTGGAAAAATAACCTGCTGTTGCCTTGTGGATGGTACCAGGAAGCAGAAAGATTCTCACGATCAAATCTACAAGTGAGCAAAAAAATGCTTGAATCGTGCTGATCAGAATGGGGACAGAAGAGGCTAAACTGTGAATGGCCTTGAAAGTGAAGAAAAATTGTTTATTTCTGAGCAGAAAAGAGAAAAGAAAGCTGGAGCAAGGTAATAACTAACTGTATTTGTACCGCTTGTAGCCTTAGGTAGCTATATTTTACATTCCCCAAAGAACAAACTTGTTCTATTAGATTTTTGCACCACTTAGATCTAAAATTGTAAGCAGGCTTGACAATGGTGATGTCAAACACAAGCGAGATAAAATAACCATTAGGCATCTGAAAACCACAGCTGGAGATACTGCCCAAACAGAAAAAGACAATTTCTTCTCACTTTCACTGCACAAATAATGCAACTTAAGCTGACAGAATCAAATTCTACCAAGAGTAAGGAAGGAAGGCGAGCCATCTGTGCTGTGACAGCAATAAAATGGCCTGATATTGAAATGCAGAAAGTTGTAATGGAGGTACATATTGACCTTTATCTTTCTTTCAGTGGCTAGCATGAAGTGTCAAAGAGTTATTGCTTTAATATCAGCTGAGATGAGGCCATTTGTTGTGGTGCATGTGTATCCAGGAAATCACTGCTCTAACCATGTTTTTAGAAGCACTTTGACACTTTATTAAATCTTCTTGATGCTCTTTCAGCACACAGTGGTCTCTGCAGGCTGAGTGAACTGCCATGTAGGTCAGGCAGGAAGATTTCTGGAAGAGTTCCTCTTGAAGTAAGCTAGGGTCATTTCCAGCTTGACCCAGCCCACAAAGGTCCAGTGCTACTCTCTGTTACACTCCTATAGCTGAACACAGCTCTGCTGCCTTTATAAATTATAGAAAATCTCCAATAAACTAGCAAGAGCAGGATCAGGACCACAGACTTTATTCTTCTGGAGATGTAATCGTACAAAGATTTTCTCTAAAATTAGAGCTAGCCACTGAGAAGAAGGAACTGTAATTCTTTCAAAGTTTATGACAAACAGTGATCAAACCTGGGGTAATTTCTCCTCATTTAGCTGAGACTTTATAAATCACCTATTGGGTGTTTGATGCTAATAACTCAATTAATACCAGTCCTGCTGGTATTAATTGTAAATCCTAACTGGATTTACAGAGTACCAAGGGGAGCAATGTTAAACCTTGGCTTGGAATTAATTACTCTAATAGTTGTAAATTCCACTGCAGCCTGAGGTACCTCACAGAATCACAGAATGATTGTGGTTGGAAGGAACCTCTGGAGGTCATTTGGTCCATCCCCCCTGCTCAAGCAGGGTCACCCAGAGCCAGTTGCCCAGGACTGTGTCCAGACGGCTTTTGAATATTTCCAACGATGGAGATTCCACAACCTCCCCGGGCAACCTGTGCAAGTGCTCAGTCACCCTCACAGTGAAAAAGTGTTTCCTATGTTCAGACGGAACCTCCTGTGTTTCAGTTTGTGCACTGCCTCTTGTCCTGGCACTGGGCACCACTGTCATCTTTACACCCTCCCTTCAGGTATTTCTACACATTGATAAGATCCCCCCTGAGACTTCTCTTCTCCAGGCTGAACAGTCCCAGCTCTCTCAGCCCTTTCTCACAGGAGAGATGCTCCAGTCCCTTCATCATCTTAGAGGCCCTTTGCTGGACCCTCTCCAGTAGCTCCATCTCTCTTTTGTGGTGAGGAGCCCCGAACTGGACACTATACCCCAGGTGCAGCCTGACCTCCTACTTAATTAAAAGGATGATTTTTGTGTTTTCTTATCCTAAGTGACCAGGACTAGATAAAAAATAAAGAGAATGGTCACATATATACAAACACAATCAATAATTGATTAAACCTTCTGAAGCAGTTAGAAAGCAAGCATGCAACTTGTATGATTACAGATTTCAAAGTCCTTGATTTCATTAAGGTCTTCTCTCCCAAGCAGCAGAAATTGTTTCAGGGAAACAGATGGAATACTTTAATTTTTTTCTCCAACTAGGTACAATATACCTTTCTCTGGAGGTTTAATAAAGGCATACTCTGATCAATAATCACTCACCAGTGTCTCAGCTCATGTATGCTGGTGTCAATGAAAGTATGTTGACTTCTATAGGATGAGGTTCTGATGTAAATAAAAATTTTAAAACAAATGTTTAATCCTAGTTGATAACATGATAGTATGCCACTGAAATAAATAATTTTCAAAATCTGATCCACTCCTCAGATTGGTTATTTACATGATTCTTTTCTTTGCACAGACAAGGAGAGACAATTAAATAAAAAATTGATAATAAATTAAATAAAAACAAAAGATTTTTATTTCTAATCAGTACCATATTCTGGCTGCCACACAAGTGGTTCCAAAACCACTGCATTTTTAGGACTAAAAACACTATATTGGCACCATTAAGCCAGAACATCTGAAATTGATTTTTTTGTAGGAATGATTTTTACCAAAGACGTTGGAACTGCTCAATGTTGGAACATCTACATTTTGCAAGAAACTGATCTTGATAGCATTCCTTTAAAATTTTCTATAGGAAGGCTATAAAAGGAAAGTGAAAAATGGCTCTACCTGGAAGTAATGCTCCATTGCTTTTCTCCCCATTATGAACTTCACTGTTGCAGCAGTACATGCAGTCATAATAATAAATAACAATACACCCACCCCCCATTAAGCTTTGTAACTCTCTTAGGAATACATTTCCCCACATATGGAAGTGCAGAAACATAGTTAAAATCATGTTCTCGTTCACAATGGGGCAATTGTACTTAGACAAATGGGATTGCACTAGAACAGGAGTGAAATCTGTCCCCATTATCATGTACATGTGCCATAATAATTCATCCAGCTGTTTGTTCACCAACACAGGAGGACAACATTTTGTGGTGATTTACCCTATACGACATTATTAAAATAGTTACATGGAGCATAACTCAGAGAACATGGCTCCCTTGAACTTACAAGTGAGCAGTGAAACAAAAGACTAATTAAGAACCCAAGGAAATGCAGAAGACTAATTGACTCACCTGGATGCTGGGTGGCGAACGATTTTTTCGGGTTGTAGTGGTGGCCATCGTAGTTGTGGTTTCCATGACTGTAGTAGACATTTCCGGTGGCACGGAGGTTGTAGGTGTTGTTCCCAAGATGGAAGGGACTTCCCCAACGAGTCGGACACTTCCATTGATTTTAATGTTGGGGTTGTTCTCTGCTGCCATGTTCAGCACTTTCAAGCCATTGTAATAGAGACCGGAGAGCTGGCCTTGGAAGAGACGCCCTCTGTCCTTCCCTCCTATGGCTATTTGCGCCTGGGTGTTGAAGATCGTTAACTGTCGTCCTAGTGAAGGGGGGTGAATAACATTATTGCCAGACATTTCCTTCGCTTTGCATCTTACATTGAGTCCTGGCCAGAAATGATGGACAACAAAGAAGCAGATTCATTCTTGGTAGTGTTTATGATGACTATAGAAATACAGTATGGAAATGTACTGCCTAACGCTCATTAATAAGGAAGATTAGCCTGAAAGCAAGAACAGCTAAAACTGAACCTCATACTTCAGCATCCACTCACACATCAAAACTCTGGAGGAGCTTTGACTCCATCAGAAATTTGAACCCGCTCTTTTAGAGTTGGACTCATTTTAAGCTACAAATAAGGCTTCAATACGTGGCTATTTTTCTACTATCAATTCAGACTGCAGTACCTGTCAAGCTTTAGCCCATAAATAAACCTTCTATTTTGACTGGTCAAAGGATGGGTTTAACTCATAAAGCCACTTTTAATAATGCAAAGGTTTTAAGGGGTAGCTTAAGGACAGTAAAACATCAGAAAAAATTGATGGTGATATAAGGATTGTGTAGGAATCTTAAGACACGATCAGTCATGATCTTCCACCTGTAAATTTTGTGTTGTGAAGGCTCACAAATCTAAAACCAAGAAACACCAAATGCAAACTTTTGTGATGTCTCTGAAAGAGCAAAGGTTTTGAAATCAAGAGGATAACATAGTGCTTCAGATGGTTAAGGCCCAGAATGCCTTACATGTGACTCCCCTCTTACAGCCAGTGAAATTCAAATGTAGGCAGGTTAAGTGGTTTACTCAAGGTCACACCCTGAGTGCTAGGAGTGGTCTAATATCATATGTAATGAAAAATATATTTATTAAAAATAAATCTAGTAACAATTGCCAATTCACCTAGTTTTGCAGGACACTTAAATCACATTCAGCCTGGACTGCTCTATAAATACTGCTTATGTCACAGGCTGCACTAGGTTGACTATCTTAAGAAATAAATTGCTTCATGCAGTGCAAAGGCAGTGCCTATAATTTCACTGTTCAGAAGATTAGTGGCATGCCACCTGGAATCTGTTGAATTAACAGACAACCAGACCGGGCAGAGCTCAGAAAGGTTATCAATGCAGCATCAAGTCAATAATCATTCAAATATCTACTGTGTTTTCCAATTTTTATGAAGTTTGCAACACACGTCCCCATCCCATTCTCCCTCCCCAGTTCTCACTCACCACTTCCTCTCTCTAGTCCACCCTGATGAGAGGTGCAAAATGCCACCATGTAGCAAAGCACAGCCTATAACCCACTGCTCATTCCTTCACAGCCAGTGGTTAGAGTAGATCAAAATACGAGGGGGAGCTCACCAATTTTGGTGGTCGTCGTGACGGGTCTCGAAGTCAAGTGGTGATGCGGTGTTGCATCATCTTATGGTGACAGGATGGACCATGGGGAAGAGAATGGGGACAAGAGAAGAAATGTATCTGAAAGGAGTTCCTGTCCCCAAAGAGGGCCCTAGCTAACTAAGCAAAAGTGTACGGAGAGGTGTAACATACGGACATGTGGAGGTGGGCTGCACATCCCTTGTGCTCCTCACCACAGATTTGTAAATGAAACACTAGGACTTGATCATGGTGGAGTAACTGCATTGATGAAGAAATGAGAAATAAAAATGGAGGGTATCCTTCCCCTGGAAAGTGTTGAAACACCTGATGCAATATTCTGCATCTCAGGAGGTTTTAAACTTACCAGAGGCAACGCATGTCTATTAAAACATCAACAAACATGCACTGAAGCCACACATCCTCAGTATGTAAAAACAGAGCCTTTCCTCTTGCCTATGAGGAAAATAGGATCCAAGAACTGTCAAAATATTCAGCCCTCTCAGCCCAGCTCCTGTCTGAGCTAGAGGAAATAGCACTGTACACTGCAGAAGGCCAAACTCTTGTCATATACCATGTCCTCAGAGTTTGCTTTTCTTCTCTGTCCTGTTGTGCTTTGGATTTCTTAATGCATATGCTGTCAGTTCTTTACTACACCATTTTCCCTTCTCCTCACACATTCTCTCCCTCTACCACTATATTTCTTTCCATATTGTCCCTGCTCCTAGGTACCTGACATTTCACTTGCTACTGTTCCTTCCTTCCCACCCCACTCATGAGAGAGTGCCAAAAGGTAGAGGTGAGATCAGTAAAGACCAGGGAGTTATTTCACTAAGCTTGAGATGTTATCCCTGAAAATAGAGGGAAGGTACAGACCATTCAAGGCTTATTTCCATTTCTGTTTCCATTCCTTTCTCCCCTTGAATCAATACTGTATCTTTTTTCATCTTTTACCAAAGGGAAAAGGGGTGAGCGATGATGAGGAAGGAGAATTTTTGCTGTTCCAGCTAGGAGAGCTCCCCAAGCCAGGATAGAAAAGGGGTTCCCTCACTTTTACTGGAGGATTACAACTCTCCTCAGGATGTCATCTATTCTAACCCAAGCTCATAGCACAGCTTTAGACACATCTGTCATATCTCTTGCTTTACGTTCAAGAATGAGGAGTTAGTATATTAAAGGCTGATAAAAAGATCATGTCTGCATTTCTGGGCCTTCATCTGCATCTTCTAACACTGAAAGAAAGTGTACACTGAGGAGGTGGCCCCACTGCAGTAAAAAAGGAACTTTGATTGTGTGTTTTGGGGTTGTCCTTGTTTGTTAAGTGGTCTTCCAGTCCAGGATTCATGCACTGGACCATATGGTTAATGCTGGAGACAGCACTGGTACTAGAACTGTGTTTGGTAAAAGAACAATCACTTGTTGGAGTCACTTACAACCTGTCATTCCTCATTCTTCACTCTACGATGGTGTACACGCGCATGAATAAAGACAACAGAGAAATGCATATGGAATGAGAGAAAACTGTTGAGAGAATATACACTTAATTCTGCCACCATAGGTCTCTTCTAATCATTCTTTTGATGATATGGTTCTGAAGCCCTTACTTCCCCTAAGTAAAATTTATTTGGCCACTGAATTTTATTGAGGAACTGTTTACATTAGTAAATTCTACTAGGTGTGTAAGGGTTGCAGACTTACAGTCCTTCTTTTCCACAGAGAACTCTTCCTACTGCTATTTTAGTGTCATACTGGAGAAAAATGATGAGCATATTTTAAGTTTCTGAGGTGTTTTGTAAACATTCGGAATAGTTCAAGCTCTCGTTTCTTTGTTTGCTCTCTCATTGACTTCTTCATTTGGAAAACTGAATACCAATTAAAAATATCACAGAGAAATCTTAGTGAAGTGTAACTTTTCCGAAACACCAGGAGAGATTTTGGGACTGATTTTGCAAATCCTAATTCACACTAATAGTTCTTGCTTCAAAAGTACAGTCACTCCCATCAGCGAGACTTCACATGTAAGTAAGAGAGATTTTAAGAATTAAGGACTTCCAGGATCAGTCCTTTTGATGAGATGCTTCTGGGTGTTTATTAGCTCATCCAGTTGCAGAATAGGTAACATCTGTGCCTTAGCAGACACCATGTATTCTGCTAAGGAAATCTGCTGGTTTTATGACTACTTAAGTTGAACAGTTTGGGACTAATACTTCTTTTTTAGTCACATACATAATCTCAGTGAAGTTAATAGTGTTTAATGTTTTGCTTATTACTCATATAATTCAAGATTGTAAACCTGGGCTCCTCTTAAAAGTATTTTAAACCAATTTATAAAATAAAAAAAACCAAACAAAGCCAGTAATGATGCCACTTCAGAAGGATGTTGTGTTATATGTGTTTTCCAAGAATGAACTATTTCATTATTATGAATAATGTAACAGTGGTACCAAAGGAAGACCAAATCTATGGCATTCAAAAATGTCAATCAAAAAGTGTTTCATCTTACCTCACTCAAGCCAAGAACTCATATGGGCAAGACAGCTATTCTACATGCTGTCTCTTTGGTGAATTTATCTATTCCTCCATCCATCAGTTCATCTTGTTCCATTTTGACAGCAAGTGACCCTGTCACTCATCATCTTTATAAAGTCTTCTGACAGAAGGTTTCCATGTTACATTAATTGTTGGATGGATGACCAGATGGATGAGCAGGTTGGTGAACAGCTAGGTAAATTACTCATTCTTATTATTTTTTAATTTGAGTGGTACCTAAGTTGCTGAAAATGTCTATCTACTTTGGAATGAAGGAACAAAGCTATATTGTCTCAGGTGTTACACTGCACAACGTCATTCCCTAACACAAAGTGTGAAGACTGAATTTCCTTTCACTTTAGTAAAAACATAGCTCTACCCTTCTAGCCTAAAAATGTCCAGTGCTTTGAGAGTGTCTGAATGCTCAAATATTGTCTTTTAGACCCTACTGCATGTGTGATTGTCTTTTAACAAAGCATCAATATCCACAAAAGGTAGACTTCAGTTCAAAACTTCAGGATGGCTTACAAATGAAAGTGCCTTAGCATGCTTATAAGCTCAATCTTGGAGAAGCAGTGACATAAAATAAAAGATATGGTGGAAAACCAAAAAGGAAAAAAAAACCCCAAAATAAAAACACAAAAGAAAACAAAGGTGCATTTCTCAAGCACATAAATTGCATCAAGGAATTAGACATGCATCTGTTTTAACAAAATTGAGGCAATCATTGTCTTTAGTGTTAAAGGGACTTTAGCAATTCAAACTTACCAAAATTATCCTCTTTTTAGTGTTAAGGTTTATTTATTTATTTTAGTTTGATCTTGTAAATTAACAGGGCAACCCACTGAGACTCAATAAGCATTTTCTGTATACCTTTATCTTAAAATTTATTTACAGTTTAGCTGAATTAACTGTTCCATAAAACCCTGGTGGTCAAAAAATATTTGTTTTAGTTACACAAATATTTTTGTCTTACTTTCATAAATACTTTAGCTTTAGTTACAAACATTACACCATTGTAGACCAAACCTGAAAAGTGGGCAACACTGTCAGCTCTCATTGAAGTCAACGGGAACTGAGTGTGCACAGCACTTTGCAGGATCAGACCCTTCACATAAAAATATTTTGACTGTAGTTAGCCACATCCTTCATGACCTTAACTTAATTCCTACTGGCTAAAACAATTTGTTAATTCAGCTGAAGACAGAAGTTTGAAACAGAACATAAATTATATTTTTCCAATCCTACAAAACATTGGTTTTCCCTCTTGGGAAATTTGTTAACAACTATTGTCTAAGCACAGAAAATGCAAGATCTGAGTTCAAAGGTCACCCCCTTTTATCAGCAGTACTTTCTTAAAAGGAAACAAGAGAAGATTATGTTCTGCTTTTCCTAGACTTCAACGCAAGGAGTTAGTTACAGTGATATTTTTTTTTTAAAAATACCATATTTAATATAGAGGGAGAAGATCTTCCTGACTTATGCTCCACTGTATTACGAAAAGCCCAGTCCAAACCCTGCTGAAATCAGTAAGAGTTACTCTGTTACCTTCAACAAGCTTTGGAATGGGCTCTATATCCAAGATTTTTTTTTCTCTTCTAAATTCCTGATAGAAGAACATTATTATTCTGACACAAGTCCCATTTCAACAGGTCACTGAGTGTGTGCAGAACTCTCACTCAAGCCAGCTGGACTTATGCATTTTAACAAGTCTTTTGCTGCACTGAGGCCAATTACTCCAGGCAAACCCACAAAATTACATAGCACTGCCTGAGATTAAGTTAGGGAAGAATTTGACCCATAACTTAAACAAATATATCATTTGAGTGTTCAAACTGTACTCCAGACATAGCAGAAAAGCGACAGAACAATCATCTTTCTCTGTCTCTCTCACTGTAGTTTAAATGAAAATGTTAAAAAATGTTTTCTTTACAACATTTTTTAAAATTGTTTAATTATCTTAATACAATTAGGAAACACATAGCCATAGTGGCTAATCAGACTAATGAGAAAAAAGAAACTTACAGGAAGTGGTTTAACAAGTAGGTTTGAAAATTTTTTAAGAAAACTTTAATAATAAAGATATACATGTAGTTTAAAAACAAATCAAAATAGGAAAATCATGCAGTGGTTAAATTGCCATAATACATGTTGTTGCTCTTTGCTGCTCTTCTTCGTTTTTTTTTTTTTTTTTTTTTTTTTTTAAGAAAACATCTCCTGAATTTTTGCTTGTTTGTTTGTCATTACTATGATAGCAAGCTTAGAATTTCGTCCCTTTAACTGCATTTTAATAGCAATGTATTATAGCATGATTTATCAACATATGGCAGGTGAAAGCTGACACAAATTATACTGAAAATTAAAACAGTCATTTATGCAGCAGGCGATTATCATTTAAGAAACATTTATTTGCAGGCTTTAAAAATGAGGGTTTAGAATCAAATGGGTTTAAAATGAAAGTTTTAATGACTGTTACCTTTTTCCTGCAGCCACTCCTCTACGGGCCGGTTATATTTGAAGGGGATTTTCTGTTTTACCATTTGGAAGCGTTCACTATCAGTGTTGCCTTTAAAGTTTAAAAAACAGCTTAAAAACAATCTGAAAAGTCAATGAAATAGTTAAAACATCCTAGATTTTTTGGGTTTTTTTTATGACCTTATTTAGCTATAAATAAATAAGTGCACGTGTGTGTACATATATATTTGAAAAGAGAGAGATTTATCTTTAGTAAGGTGGAGAATAGTTACACATCCAATTGCCTGAGGTTCTGGAAGGTCGAAGAAGTTAAATCCTATGAAAAAGATATCTCAGTTTCTCCTCAGAGTATTTGTTTATCCAGATTGGTTAGAAGGCATGTGTAATTTGTCTGGGACATGAGACCTTGAGTGAACTCAGTGATATGAGTTAAAACATTTTGCTCAAACTCTAGATCTGATTACACAAGGACATGGCACAATATATCAGTCACACAAACACACAGTTAGTAGTATTTCGATAAACCTTCTCGCAGTATTAAAAGACACGTTAGGACTAGAAACCCAGTAAAAAGAAAAAAAGAATGGAAGAAATTATAAGAAATTGATGCTGAAAGGATGTATAGAATGAGTTTAAAAAACCCTAAGAGTGGGAAGATAGATAGAAAAAAAGGAAAGTAAAATTTAAAAAGAGGAAGAGCTGTTAATCAATGATATGCAAAGGCTTGTGTCCAGTTACCAAAGACTTGGGCCTGTTGGCAGAAGTAACAGAAGCTTAGAAACTGATATAAATGAAAGCAGAAATAATTACCCAAGATATAAATTCTGGCAAATGTAGTTCCATTGTTCTGTGTTGATGGATGATAGAATTATCCAGTAAAGTGTGTTTTGGAGGAAAGCCCTTAGCACTCGCACAGTACAGAAAGGAACAGGATTCATACAAAGTCTTTGTCCAAATTCCCTGGCTACTGAAAAAATTGTACAGGTCAGATGGGTTGGGCCAACCTATAGTAGAAAGGAGCAGCTCAGTTTGGTGGTGTTAGGATTGACAGTAAATAAGTGCCATCATTCTGCTTTTTCATTTTCTTCAGCTACAGTCACTTTCTTACTCATTCTAGTTTTTGTTTCATGTATTATTTTTATAAAGCTCTTCAGATAGGCATAAAAAGTCCATCTTTTACAAACTTCATTATAATATTGTAGAAAACTAGAGTAAGCTCCATGCTTACTGCAGTAATGCTACCATAAACAGAAGTTCAATAGATCAGTAGTGCTCCAATACATGTTTTGAATAAATGTCAGTCCAAGACTGCTCTGCACAATATGCAGTACTGCTTTTAAAATCCCACATATAAATAACCTAATGTGGCTTCATATTTATTTGACTTTCTGAAACAGATGCTGGAATCTTTTTTTAATGTAAAGATACATCAAGGAAAAAAATATATATGACTAACAGCTGGCAAGATGCTCCACCCAGTAAACAGGAGACACTTGCATACTGCAAGCAATATGACTGGTAAACCTCATCATGTGCTTGATAATCCTTACTGTGTAAACTGTTGCTCGGAAATGCTGCCAGTCTGTATGAGGTACCTGCTGACCACAGCTATCCTCTCCAGCATCATCTTGTTACTGCTGACTTTCTGGAACAAGTGAGAGGCACTATAGCGACACACCAGCTGTAATCCCACAAGGATTCTCATGTAATAAAGCACGGACCTAATCTTAAAGGGTATTTGTAAAAATTATTATCTGTATCTCTTTAGGTCCAGCTGTAAGGAAAACAGCAATTTGGATTTGGGTTAATATCTCCAACTATAATAATGAACATTTAGGAGCTTTGCTGCTTATTTGGGCCAACAGGCAAAACAAAGCAAAAACATTTCAGACGAGCTTTACTGGCCTGATTCCTTATCACCTTCCTGGAAAGTCATCTACTTTTTTCCTTCCATGTAACAGAGCCATTGTGGGAAACTGCTATTCCCCATTGTAGAAAGATCTAATTAAGCACTAGCTGACACACACTGATGTACCAGTTTCTCTGTCCCACCTCAGATGCCTGACATGTACAACTGGTTACTCAGATAAACTAGAAGGAAAAGACAAAATATTGGAAACACACTCTGTCAGTCATTCATCAAATAATATTAAACAATGTACTGTGGTGGCTTGGAATCACTCACAGACATTAAGTTACCTTCAAGTACATTCCGAGTTCTCATAATTCATATCAGCACCAACAAAAAGTACCAACAGTCAGTTCTGTACTTCTATGAATACAGATTCATAAACATAAAACTTGAATCATGTTTGGTGCAGGATCTAAGAAAGAAACTTGATAAACAGCAGGTAAGGTAATATAAATAACAAAAACAAAAAAAACCCAACTAAAGCTAAAGAGACAGAAATATTAAAAAAACAATTATTTTTGTTCTATTTATTAATAATAAGCTGATAACTAATGTAGGCCGGGGTCACGCAGGTCAGTTGTTTTCCCAATTTCTTAATCTAAAAGATAGGTCCCTTTCCTGAAAGTTCTCTTGTTCTTTTAAGCCTAAGGGAAGTTTACACTCACAGGACAGGAAAGCAGACCTGCTGGTTTGGGGAGAACAGAAACAAAAGTAATTGAGTCAAGCTCACTACAAAACCAGTATCTTTTTAGGATCAGTTAGCAAGGCATTCTGCTTATCCATTAGACCTTTTCTCAACACACTAATCCATGCTCTTCTTCACCACACCAGCTAAATCTCGTTAAGTGCAATCATAGAAATTCTGCATCTCTTTTAGGATATTTTTGGTCTGTTGCAGTGTACCTATTTTTCTCTGTGTAAGAAAGGAGTACTAGGTCCTGAAAGACACTCAGGAGGTGTTTCAATGGGACTTAAAGACCTAAATTTCTCTGTGAACTCCTAAATTTCTCTGTCAACCCAGAGAATTTAACACTTACAGAGAGTCTGCTGCTACATCTGTATTGCACGCGATACAGAAAGACATGGTTTCAGTAGAGATGGAGGTTATTCCCCACTTTATAGAGTATGTTCTGAGCAATGACTTCTGGTTAGATGGCAGTGCATTGAAATCTTAATGTTGATGGGCAAGAACAGTTTCTATAGGGCCAAAGAAACTCTATAACACACTTTACTCAGAACAAAAAACTCCACTGGCTTTATTTGGTATGTACATAAGCAACTTTTTACAGGTGGCAATGAGATCTTTTTCAGAATAAAGAATGATCCATGGTTCATAGGAACACAGGAGTCAGCCAGTGGCTGGCATGGAGTGTTTCTTCCTCTATGTGGAGGTCTGACTGTAGAAAGGAAACAATGTAGTGGATTGAAATTTCTCATAAGTAGGGCATCTCTCAAGAACAGGCCAGCAAGACTAAGGTAAAAAGGAAGTGGGACAATGAAAGAAGACATGACAGGTAAAAATGGGTTTCTAATAATACAGTCCTAGACCTTCAAGAAAGCCAGAAATGACAACTATTCCCCACCACATCTTTAAATAATTTTTTTTAAAATCAGGTTTAATTTAATTTTATTATTATTATTATTATTGTTAGGCAGATCTATTCAGCAAGCTTAAAATGCATATAAAAATCATATCATTAAAAGCTATGAAAAATTGAAGGACATTAGAAAATTCAAATAGTTTTAAATTGCAACATTAGTACCTGAGCTATTCTTTTTTGTTTTGTTTTTAAATTTTATTTCAGACATTAGTAAGAATGACTTTTAAAAATTTGTGCATGAGAATGTATTCACTGATATACCCAGTCACAACATTGAGCTAAAGAACAAGATTTCCATTGTCAAGTGCTTGGGACAGTCAGTAAATATCAATAAAAACATACAATTATTAAATTAATATTGACTTTGAGTTGTGCTTTAAAAAAATAAACACAGCATTTGATATGAAAGTTCAAAAAGGAAATATCATGGTTTGCAACACGAAGTAACATAAGTTCAACATAAAGTAAGCTCATCGGACCTCTGACAGCTGAGCCATGATGTGATTAAGGGCGATTCTTGTCCATTTTCACACACAGAAATTTTCAGTAACAATGCTTTTGTGACCTCAATGCAATGCCTTTCTAGAGCTGAATGATACACATGTTCAAACAATCCCTTCACGCAAATAATCTAGACCCCCCCCTTTTTTCTCTTTGAGTCCAGCTCTGATTCAAGGCTGTACTCCAGAAAAGAATACACAGGATAAAAAGAGCCATTTAAATTTATTTTAGAAAATACACTTAATCACATAGTTCTTTTGCATTCAGAATCAATGTGGGTCTCAATGGTCTGCAGGATATAATTTGTTATAGTAAAATCGTGTTGATTAGTTTTGCTACTTGTGGTTTACCAAATATTTTTCCTCCCATAGGTTCTAGCTGCTTAAATGATATGAGTACCAATAGGAACTGCTAATTTAAAATAACCTTCCTCCTTTTTCCTTCATCTGCGTAATAAAATCCTGTATATCAATATGACTTATGATCTGCTTCATGATTCAGCTTCTTCTAAAGAACTGTACCTCGGAAATGCATTCTCCTTCACCTATTTTTTCTCCTTTCTCATGCAAAATTCTAAAGCACAGCCAAATCTGGCTCTGTGAAGACTGGGATAAAACAAGTCTTTTATTCCATTTAGCACTCATATGTACAATTAACAGAAATCGTGCTGCATCTCCTAAGTATCACATAGACCTCAATTTTCCAACAAACTGATAAGCATCCAGGCTCTCATGACCTTAAGGATTTTAATAGTAACATTTTCACATCTTCTGGATCCCTGAATCTTGTTTAACCTGAATATTCAAAGTATTTCAAATACCACAGACATTCCTGAGGACTAAATATTTTTGAGAGGAATCTGGCAGAAGAGCTCTATTTTTTTGTTTGTCTCTTTTTCCCCCAAGAAACCTGGCACTTAAATCATAAAAATCAGAGCCTGTTGGTTGCCAGTCTTCTGTGTTTTTTCTGGAACCCTCTGTATCCTTGCTCCATGGACTATACAGATAAATAGATCAGATTAACTTCTAGCTTTAGCTCTTGATAATCTTCAATTTAGATCAAACTAAAATGGTAAAAAAATCAACAGAATTTTCTTGTGCTAAGCACTCTTAGCAGTTCCCACAGGAAATGCTTTTCATACAGTGCAACAGTCCAGGGGGAGACAGTTTAAATTTACTCATGGGCAAAGCAGAATTTTCTTCCAAAACCCTACAATGTTGGAAGATGGTTTGCTTTTCCACTCATGGCTCCTTTAAGAAAACAATCAATCTTTATTGCATTAAGCTTATTTCTAAACCAAAATGGATTCTTAAGCCAAAGAAAGTAAAAGAGCAATTGAAGCTCTGAAAAATGTTGCTTCTTGGCCTAGATACCAATCATGATGATTTACTGCCTCTTTGGTGTGAAAGAGAAAAGCTGAAAGGTTCCAGCGAATTGCACTGGGCAGAAAGAAAGTACTTGCTTCCAGGTGGAATATTAATCCAATCTGATGTGTTGTCAAGTCTGTGAAGATGCTAAAAAGAATACCATAAGAAAACATTCATCTGTCCTAAATTAACGCCTAAGGCTGTTTTATGAAAAGACACTACAGCAGCAATATTTTCCTCATTGCTTATAAGCCTTTAAAAAGAATGAGACATTTTATCTAATGAGCAGTTACTAAATGAAAGGCGATATGTTGATATTAATGATTTAAGAAAACATTTTGAGATCAGTTCTCAAGGTTTAAACTGATCCCACCTCTGTTTCCCTTATTGTGCATGGAATTTCAGTAGGAGAAGAGCTAGTAAGCAGTTAGTGTTTGATAGCTCAGTTCACCCAGCGGCCTTTAATGCCAGCTCCCTTTGAGTTTTTATGGATGCCCATAATCTCACTAAGATTTACATATAATTAATTGACATCAATATGGGAGGGACGCATGGTAGCCTGCTGCAGCCTGCAAAGTCTACCTTTAAGGGCTAAATCCTCTACTGACATAAACTGATCCAGTTCAATTCAGCCCCAAAACTCTTCTAGAGCTGATGCTGTGTGCCCCGGAAAAGGAGGCTCGCATGCATCATGGCAAAGCTACCATTTTTCCCTAATAGCTAATAAAGGGCATAGATACTGCAAACCACAAAAGTTTCAGAAGTGTGTTTGTGATTGGGACGCACTGAACCTTTTTAACTACTGTTTTCAGGCAGCTGCACTTAAAAACTTACAGTATACTAAATTGTCCCATTTTCACATTTCCTTAATTACATATTTTGTTCTGAATACTATGAAGTACAACCATTGTTTGTTCACATTTTGTATTCAGCAAGCAAACTAGACAAGCCTATTAGTAAACTTAAAATTTAGGACTAGACCCTTCCCTCTTCCATAAGTCAGGAAGGAATAACAACACTACAATTAGCTTTAGCATCAGGCCTGTTTATGGATAGCTGTTTATTTTGTTGCATTACTGTAAGGCCATATTGTGGTTTATGTTATATAACATAGGGAAAGTTTGCATTAAAATCAAATCATATTAAAAAAATCTCTACTTGCAGCAGTTTTTATAAAACACTTGAAAAAAGTCCAAACTTGAAACCACAGATCTGGCTTATGCAGAAATGAAACAGGATGGCCATGCAACTAAACAAAATAATTATAAGGCAGGTGATCTGGAATCTTTCTAACTACCACAAACTGTCCCTCTACAAATTCTTGCAAAGCTTCAGTTTTGCCTTGTGTAACAAGGAGTGCTATGGAGGGTTAATTCAAATTTAGGATTTTATTTTATTTGATAGGACTGAAGAATAGCCAAGTCTTGACATTGTTTATCTTTGCTTCAGCTCTTGGATATTATGTTTTTCCATCTGCCTTCACTGTTCAATAAAGTTGCATCTTTTGCTATTGAATTCTCTTTTTATTTCTTGTCATAGAATCATAGAATGGTTTGGGTTGGAAGTGACCTTAAAAATCATCTAGTTCCAACCCCCCTGCCATGGGCAAGGACACCTCCCACTAGAACAGGTTGCTCAAAGCCCCATCCAGCCTGGCCTTCAACACTTCCAGGGGTGGGGCATCCACAACTTCTCTGGGCAACCTGTTCCAGTGCCTCACCACCCTCATAGTAAAGAGTTTCTTCCTTATATCTAATCTAAATCTACCCTCTTTCAGTTTAAAGCCATTACCCCTCATCCAATCACTACATGCCCTTGTAAAAAGTCCTTCTCCAACTTTCTTGTAAGCCCCCTTCAGGTACTGGAAGGCTGCCATAAGGTCTCTGCAGAGCCTTCTCTTCTCCAGGCTGAACAACCCCAACTCTCTCAGCCTGTCTTCATAGGAGAGGTGCTTCAGACCTCTGATCATCTTCATGGCCCTCCTCTGGACTCGCTCCAACAGGTCCCTGTCCTTCTTATGTTGGGGGCCCCAGGGCTGAATGCAATACTCCAGGTGGGGTCTCACAAAAGTGGAGTAGAGGGGCAGAATCACGTCCCTCGAGGTGATTCTTTTGATGCAGCCCAGGATACAGTTGGCTTTCTGGGCTGCAAGCACACATGGCTGGGTCATGTTGAGCTTCTCATCCAACCAACACCCCCAAGTCCTCCTCAGGGCTGCTCTCAATCTATTCTCCTCCTGGCCTGTATTTGTGCTTGGGATTGCCCCGACCCATGTGCAGGACCTTGCACTTGGCCTTGTTGAATTTCATGAGGTTCACACGGGCCCACCTCTCAAGCCCTCATTTTCCCCTTAGTTCTGGAAGCCCTTGACTTCATCTTCAAATTCCCTCTGATCACATTGTTTGCTGGGAGCCACACCTTTCCTTCCATCCATCTCATCATGGACCAGAGATAAAAGCTGACCTTCACACTGTAACTCTCCTCAGCTCACTGACCTCACGACAAAAGACAACGAGGTCTCACTAACATAAGTACTAAAAATAGGAGAGAGAATTATCAAGCAAGACTACAACAGCAAAAGTTACTCAGGTAACTGGAGTTGTTTCTAAGTGCCTACTGCCTCAACCAAAAGCTTTACGCTGCTGCCACTCTCTATTTTATCTTATCTTTTTTAGCCTAAAAAATATAGGGTTCTAATTCAAAGCAAAGCAGCATTCAGGCCAAAATCATTGGGAAACTCAGAGGCAAACTAGGAGATTAGAGTTTAAATGTCTGTCCACAAGGTGCAGCTAACAAGGGCCACTGTGACATTAATAAGACTAAGGAAGACTTTGAGAAGTCATCTAAATTCACCTCTCTGCCCCAGGACAAGATCAGTAACTTTTCAACCTCCCTTAGATTAATCTTTCAATCCTGTCTTGGATGACTGAGAAAATGAGTGCCTTGCCCCTGATAATCTAATACAGAAGCACAACAGGAGCAAAACAAAAAGAAAACTCAGATTAGCAAAGGTGGAAGAAGATTAATCAAACTTTTTAAAGGGTGCAAAAGAAAAAAAAAGTTAGTCTTGTGAAAAATGTGATTCAGGTCTTATTTTATATGAGCAGATTTACTGAATCATTCCAGCCGTATAGAAGCTGAGGCCGTGGGCATGAGATAAAAATCAGTCTACTTTAGTTCTCTTTTGATTTGTGTTGGAAAAGTGAACTAGCGTACAGTATAGAGAAAGCAGTTACTATTTCAACCTTTTTACAGATATGAAACAAGTTGGGTGTCTACATTACCAGATATTTGAGATGTTTTGTAAGTAATGTGTAAATTATTGTTTTTTCACTGACCAGGTCCAAATTAAGCCCCATATCAGGCAGCCCAGGCTAAAGTGACTATTAAAGAACAACTGAAACTACATATTGATCTTTCCATTTTAAACAAGAACAAATTTCATTTTGCAGGAAGAGATATAAAACAGATCAGAATAAAATCCACTGCTACTGTCCCCACATCCCACTTCTTCAATTCGTTTGGGAAAGGTCAGGATCTGATGTATATAGCCCAGCGGGAACAAACAGCATAATCAAATGCCAAAAGCACTTTATTTGTATTGACACTTTAAATTCTATCAACTCCCATTTATCTAGGGGTTGGTTATCTGTTTTGTGGATTATGCAAAGTCAGGGCAGAGAAACACTGGATCTAGTTTACACGTATTGGGTTAGGCATTGGAGCTACACGAGTGCAGCTGTTTTGCTTCCAGGATCAACTGAAAACAGAACCACTGCCTTTTCATGGTGCAAGATCTGAGGTAAGAAAACTTGTGGCCTTACACCTGCTTCATAAAGAGTCAGTGGCTCACTATCACACCCCTGCAAAGAAGAGCGCACAGGTAGACAGCTAGCTTAGGTCTGACACAGCCAGCATAGACGTAGGACTAGAAAGAGCACTGAGTCCTGCAGAACCACTTGGGGCTCAGTGCATTGTGCTCCCCATTCAAGAAGGGCTCCTCTTTACATTTATCAGGCATTACACCGAAACCAAGACTCCTTGTTGGAAGGTGCCAGCAGGCACTCTGGTACCTATGCGGGAATCGGTTCAGTTCCAGCAGGACTTGCAGTCTCTGCCTTGGTGCTGGCAGTGATGGAGCTGGGTTGGCTCCAACAGAAATCTTCAGACGTTTCTGGATCTCATTTTCCTGCGCATGTATTATCAGGGAGATAATATGGGGAGCTGAATATACAACAAATAGAGAAAGCATGTACAGTCCTTTCCCATGAATACAGCGCTGAGTATAGGGAGGCTGCTCAGTCAGTAACGTTAATGAGAGTAATGCCTAAAAGCATTTAGTCAAATGTCATCAATGATGATTGGAAAGCTAACCAGTTACAAATAACAGAAAGGCAAAAACCCTATGGAAGGGGGCAAGTTCTCTAGGGTGGGTGCCAGAAAATAACTAAAAGCAAGTAAGAAACTGATGAAAGAAGAAGTTTATTAAGAAGCACTTCCTATCAAGATTACATATTAGACAGTGCTACAGACTCCTCAGGGAAATTCTTGAATTATTTAAAATTTTACTTGATAAAGTGGTGGGGGATATCAGTTGATTACAGAATGGAATAAATGAGATGAAACAGGCCTTTCCCATCTCTAATTGCTACAAATCAGTGATCTTTGCCTCCTCTTGAAATCAATTCTTCTGTTTGCATCAGCTTAGAAAAAGGAAAAGATTATTGCAGGACCCTGTAGTGACCCAGTTAAGCCTTCTCAAAGACAGGTGTCATTCACAAAGCCAAGCCATGAACTAGAGGCACAGGAAACATCCATATGGTGAAAAAATCATTACTGAATAACACTGTGTCAGAAGTAAGGTAGACCCATGGGAAAGGGAACTTGTAGTTTCTGTAGACGTATTTTTCCTACTCTGACCTTTTAAATCAATTTCTTTCTTGGAAGTGACGTGAGTTTTGGAAATTTCTATGGAAATGCTAAGTAGTGAAGGGGTAAAATACCACCCAATCTCACATGACAGACTGTTATGGAAAGTGAATCTCACTGACAGTGAATTTGTGGGGCTTAAGAAAAACATACAAAAGGTTTTGCAAGTCCAGCACTGGAGTTTTCAGTCTCCAGGGTGCTCCGGGTACTCAGTAAACAGCAAAGATGTAAGTTCACTGACCCAGAAAGGTTTTCACACTCAGTGAATTGTAGAATATTTTCTATTTAAGTCCCCAAAAATAATGTAAATTGGGGCTTTATCCCCATTTTACTTATTGGAAAACTGAGCTACACAGTGGTAAAAGCATTGCCCAAGACCACAGAGAATGGCATCTACAAAGCCAAGGCTGGGATTCAGGAACTTCTGGCTGTCAGTTCCATGACTGGCCCCTTTCATTTCTGACCACCTTTTCACATAGCTGCTCTGCTTCAGCCCACAGCATTGGATTTCAATGACTTTGTGCTTTCCACTGCCTTTTGGAGAGCAAGGAGAAGGCTAATGCGGATGCGTGAGCCCCTTCTGTCACTGCATGTCAGCTGTGTGAACCTGGGATTACAGCTGGCACTGTTCTTTCTGCAGGCAATAAGATCATAAAAGCACAAAGTTGTTGTTCAAGCCTCTGATCCCTCAGGCCAGATGTTTGTTTGCTCACTCTTACTGCATGTGTGTGTGGGGAGGGTGTGTGTGTGTGTGAGGGAGAGCCAGGGAGGGAGATAAGAAAGAGAATATATTATAACATACATATATATATATATATATATATATATAAAAATATATATAATATAACAACTCCATTTGACCAGGAAATCTGAAACAGAACTAACCCAGGAGAGAAATGTAACTATATTAATATCTAGGAGTTCACTGCACTGTGCTGTCTGGCAGGATTCTTACTTTCCAGCAATCTTACTCAGCCCGATTCTCCATCTGAGAAATATTTCTCCCTCTTTCTCTGCACTACATTATACAGCTACATTTTACATATCATCAGGTAACTGAACCAATAGTAATTCATCTTACTCCAGCAAACGAGAAATTTATCAGAAATTTTTGGTGATACTGCTTATGCTTGGTACCTGGACATTCATACAATCATGGATCAGTGGACACAAACAGATGAAAACAGCTCGTAATATTTGAGCATTCAGACACTTAGGATAAGCATGCTTATGTGAGCAGCTGTATACTTTAGGTTGGAATTGTTAGCAAGACTAAGCTATCAGGATATACCTACGTCTCTTAGTATGTAACTACTATTCATGGAAAATGGTACGGTGATGATTTTAGCAAGAAGTGTGCTGGATGTCAAAGAGATACAAGGAAAAAACCCATGGCTTGGTTCCCTATGTGAATGCAATACACCTGCTTTGCACCATAGTATCTCAGGGACAGGGACTCAAAGGCCTGTAGTGAGTATAAGAATGTAATCCCAATATTTAGGGAAATCCCTCAGCCCAGGGTTCTTATATCAGATACAAGAAGGGTGAGAACAACTAGGTAGAAAGATGCATCAGTGCCCTATGGATACTATATCTTAGCATACTTTAAGTCATCATTCTGACACAGAGCAAGCCTAGGATTGGGGAATCGTAAAGCTCACCTCTTCATGAGTTACACTACATGCCATACTACCATTGTCAAAGGTTAACACGACTTTTCATAAGCATTCACTCTGTGTTGCAAGAATTTCTCTTACAAAGAATCCTAGTCTGTAGGACTAAGCTAAGAGGAAAGAACTGAGATTCAAGAATCAAAATCATCAATGGAAAAAGAATCAGAGAAATGGAGAAAAATTACAGATGCCACTAAACTGCCTAGGTTTTGTTTTGTCTTGGTTTAAACTTGGCTGAGCAATGTGCTCACAATACAGCAGAGTAACTTCTATCAAATTCCAGCTGGAGAGGGAGTGGGAGTATTTCCACATGATCATGTCTCCCTGAATAAATTAATGAGGGAAAAAACATGATACAAACACGTACAGCTTATGTGACCTCATATTTCAGGTCACAAACTAAGCATAATAGTAGGACAACTTTTTTTAGAAGGACATCTTTTATGGCATATTTTTGTTGTTGCCATGGCGGGTTACTGTAATTCTCTGAAGCATCAGACACTTGGCTGCTCTCCAGCTCAAGAAGCTGATTAGGTGAACAAATAGGCTCTGGGAGGACAGAATAGAAACCAACCCAAATCCAGGACCACTGGACAGAAGTGTCATTTTGACAGTTAAAGCAGATTTTCTTCTGATGTATTTGGTATTCGCCTGTAGATTTGACATATTGGACATCTAGTCTGATTCAGGAAGATGTAAGAATGATGCTACACTAATTCAACTAACAGCATGCAGCAATATAATATGTATCTCTGTTCTTTTGGACAGCACCAACAAAAAGTTTTCCTCAAATTATCAGTACTTTCTGATAGCATTTTCTTTATCCAGGCTATCAACAAGATAAAGTATTTTGGATAAATTAAAACTAGTATTGCCCCTGTGGCATGCATTTGCATGTTAGAACAACCTTTTATGTGACTGTTACATAGCAGTAATAGACACTGCTACGTAAGAGTGCTTCCTATTCCTTCTCCCCTCTTTCCCATAGCTCAAGGACTATCTGTGGGATCCTAGGTGGGAATTAGATTGTCATGGCTACTTGCATGAATACTATTCTGTGTGTATCCTTCCTTAGGTAAACTCCTTCTTTCAATCCTATTGCTGTTAAATAATACTGTACTGTTTGTTCTGCCTGGTTACCTTACATTTCTTCATAAAAACCCATGCGTTTCCCTCTTCTTAATGTCAAGCTGACAGATATGCCGGTGCTTGATAGACTACCACTCACATGGGCTTGAGGTATTTGGTGAAGGTAAGACTGCAACTCACACAGACTGATTGAATGCAGCGTGTCATAAGAACCTGGATCAGTTTTGAGAAACGAAACTTCGACAGCAAGAATGAGTACTGGAAGTCGCACTTGTTTCTTTTTCTCTCTGTCTTTCCTCAAAGACAGAATTTGGAAGACAGAAAAGCCCTACAGCACTTCCATGCGACTGTTTGGGGATAGGAGCAAAGTGGAAATAAACCACAGCATCATACATCCTGTGGAACAGCAAAACATGAAGTACATAGAAGTTAAACTGTGAGTGCAGTGGCAACATTTATGTAACTTTTTTATCACATCAGATCCTATCCCATCATCCAGTATGGATGCACATGCATTAATATACATTAACATGGGTGTGTTCGCACAAATTCCAAAGTATGTTTGTCTGTTGGTGAGTTAATATGTATAGGTTTATATCTCAGTGGATACAGGGGACCAAAACTGAGTGTTCATATCATGTAGCCATATTTATCTGTTTTCCAACCTTATAAATATATTATAGATGTTATGGCCCTGCAGTGACAAGCTACAATCAACTCTTGATTTCATCAACTTGTCATGCTTTAATCATCCCTCTTGGCAGATCTTTCAACATATGTCACAGCACTGCCTTCAAAACATGCTTCTCCAATGCTGTTTTATTAACCCTGCCTTTTTATATGTTTTAGGCTCATTATGAAATGCAGTAAATCTGTCAAAGGCATTTTACATGCCTTCTCCAATTCATGCTGATAGGAAGCATCTGAGAGCTCATTTAAGTCCCACAAAATGAGTACAATATGAAAAATCAAAACCCACAAACAAGTGTGTGACAAGAACCCTAGGGATCACATTCAGCCCACAGGGCTAATCAAAATTCAGTGCTCTTGTTCCTAACTCATTACCCACTCACAAGAGCATTTGGATAGGAAAATATTAAGACCACAGTGGGATCTGGCAGTACCACAAAGAAATCCCTTCAGCTTGCACATCAAGCAATGGGACTTACTAATGACTCCAAGTAGTCAAGCACAAGATACACGTGCCTCTTCATGGAGGCAACTGGTTTCAGCCAAGCTTCTTACTATTACATTGGTTTCAGAAGCAAGGTTTCAGAAGTGAGAAGGAGATCATAACAGCCTCAAGTCTGAAGGAGGGAAGGGATTGCTAAAGGGGCACCGGAAGGCAGAAATCAGATTGGGGAGGGGGTGGGGGCGGGCAGAAAGAAGAGGGAATGAGGAGATAAAAAAATCACTCTGGAAGAGACAGGGGGAATTTGGGGGAGGAGGAGCCAGGCTCTGCAAAGCACAGAGAACTAGTTATTTCCTCTAATAAGGCTCAGCTACCAAACATTTGGAAATCACTGAAGGAGTACAACACAAATGGTGCAGGGGTACTGTGCAGGGATAAGTACAAACTTAGAAAGGAAAAACTTGTTTCAATGACTCAGACATCCCTGTTAGTTCTGCTTTTGAGTTTTCTTTGTTAATGTCCCAATCAGCATTAGACTCTGCATTACTGAGCTCATGAGAACTAATAATCATGATATTGCATATTATTTACAATATCAGAGCACATGTCAGCTGAAGAAAGGATATGTAGTCTTCTCTTAAATCCTCCAGTGATGCTACTATTAGATCATCCAAACTTATCTTCTCCTTCTTGGCTAATGCATTATAAATTAAATAAAGCAAAGTTGGGAGAGGTAATATCCCATTAGGCCAATTGATAACAGTTAAAAAATACAGAAAAACTTTCAGAAACACCCTTAAAAAAATTACAGAGGGAGAAAATTAGAATGTCACTGATAAAGAAATCAAGAAGAACTTATATATCCAGAAATGAGGCTGCTTTTTTAAACTGTATTGGACTGACTCATAAAGACTCTCTGTCTTCAGTAATCCTGCCTTGGTTGTAATGGAAGACTACTACAGGTATAACATTATTGCTCCATAATTAAGGCACGCGTATTTCCTAGAAGATTAGTGTTAACTCTGTTTCACAAACAGGAGGGTTAAGGTACCCTTGTTCAGATGGTCAGCAGGTAGCAAAAACATAGAGCACAGAAAAGCTGGCTCAGTCCCCTGCTTTACTCTTGGGAAATCTGCTGTCTCCCCATATTCAGCATAAAGCCAGTGAGACGAACCTCAGCCAGCGAGACGAACCTCAGCCAGCATGCGCAAAGAATCTGGATGCAACCTTGTGAGACCTCCTGTTTCAAGGACAAGATGGGGACTAATATATAAAAATCAGCAGTCATGGCTGGGAGCTGTTTCCTGCAGCTCCCCTTTACATCAAACAAATCCCTGCTAAATTTTGTCTTTAACAACTACAACAATCACTGCATTATCTGAGGAAATTCCTCATCATAACAAGCTCTTGTGTGTTTTGTGTAATTCCTTTACAAATAACCTTGAGCCTTGTGTATGTCCTCTTAATATCTCAGGAGAGGATCTCACTTTCTCCTCCTCTCTTCCTCTCCTGCCTGCCTCCCCCCAACCCCCCCCCAATTATCTCTTGCTGTCTTCTGGGTGGTTATGTTTAATCTCAGGATTAGGCAGAAGCCTGCAGTTTGCCTTGAACAGCTTATCAGCTTCCAAGAGACATTTACAGGGAGAGAAAGACTCCAGTTTTGATAGCAGTAATTGTATTTAGCTTGTAAGATACAAGGCTATTTATCTCATGGCTGGGAAATCACAGAGGGAGAGAAAGAAAATGTGGCTGATAAAAACTAAATAAAACCAAAAAGAATGAAGAAAAGAAAAGAAACAACACCCTCTTCAAAGTCCCTCCAATAGAGGCATGAGGTGGGAAATGGACTTTACTGAACAAAAAGATCATGACACTTGTGGAAGGAGATTGGAAATATCAAGGAAAAAGTGATAAATGGCTTGAGTAGGACAAGAAATGATCTGTTTCAAATCAGACTATGAGCTCTAGTTCACTAGTCACAATTGTGTAAAACTCAGGAAATTTGATTTATAGAGATGGGTATAACCACTTTTAGAGATACTGAGTACCGACACTGCATTTAAAGACAGCTGGAGCTGTGGACACCCACATATCTGAAAATGAAATTTGTTTTTTGTTTTTCACAGAAACTTACAATAGCACCCATCACAGGTTGCGGGTTGTCAATACAATGCTTAATATTTAAACCAACTTCAGTTTCCTTGCTTATTAAATGCCCTTCCCATTCCACATTTGCAGTATTCAGCCCGCTCTCCCCCAAACAACTGCATGCTCCATTTCTCCCACCACAAAAGCCCTGTAAAATCCCTGATGCTGACTTAATTCAAGTTCTGTTTGGCCTACTGTAATACTGCATTTTTAAAATGCCTACAATAGTTTTGGGTGGGTATGAAAGAAAAAAAATTAGGATCTAGATATTTTGAATCTTATTAGGCTGCAACCAATATTCTAATTTGGTACAATCAAAAGAGCACGCAAGCAGGGCAGAGTTAGCATCATCCCACTGAGAAATACTCAGCACTTCGTTAAAGTATCCAATGGTCTTCAACAGCAATACAAAAAACCCCACATTTCAATTTGTATCCTTTTAGTCACAGGAGACTTTTAGTAAAAGAAGGATAAAATGGAACCATGCATATCATTCAAGTGTATCAAAAGGGGAAGAACAACATAAATATTTCACTTGTTTCCACCACCATAATTCCTTCTCTACAGTTAAAACAGATGAGATGAGACATACAGTATCTATTAAATCTATAATATACAGATGTTGCATATAATTTCAGCTGTCCCGAAACTAACTTCTTGGAAATTTTCTCAAAGATGAGAGGTCATAAGGTAAAAAAAAATGTAGAAAAACTGATAGTCATGAGATTCTTTCTAGATCTTGTGTCACATCACCTTTCACTTAAATGTAAAACTGTAACCTTTGCCAAACATTCTCTATTACTCTGGGAGTGAGTCAGGAGAAGAGAAGAGAAGAGAAGAGAAGAGAAGAGAAGAGAAGAGAAGAGAAGAGAAGAGAAGAGAAGAGAAGAGAAGAGAAGAGAAGAGAAGAGAAGAGAAGAGAAGAGAAGAGAAGAGAAGAGAAGAGAAGAGAAGAGAAGAGAAGAGAAGAGAAGAGAAGAGAAGAGAAGAGAAGAGAAGAGAAGAGAAGAGAAGAGAAGAGAAGAGAAGAGAAGAGAAGAGAAGAGAAGAGAAGAGAAGAGAAGAGAAGAGAAGAGAAGAGAAGAGAAGAGAAGAGAAGAGAAGAGAAGAGAGAAGAGAAATTTCAGTTGGAAGGGACAGTCATCTAGGGATGATCACCTAGTCCAACTGCCAGATCAATTCAGGGCTGACCAAAACTTAAAGCATATTATTAAGGGCATTGTCCAAATGCCTCTTAAACACTGACAGGCATAAGGCTTGTCAACCACCTCTCTAGGAAGCCTGTTCCAGTGTTTGACCACCCTCTCTGTAAAGAAATGCTTCCTAATGTCCCAGTCTGAACCTCCCCTGATGCAGCTTTGAACCATTCCCACATGTCCTATCACTGGATGCCAGGGAGAAGAGATCAGCCCCTCCCTCTCCACCTCCCCTCCTCAGGGAGCTGTAGAGAACAATGAGGTCTCCAAACTAGACAAACCCAAAGATCTTAGCCCACAGGACATGCCTTCCAGCCCTTTCACCAGCTTTGTTGCCCTCCTCTGGATACATTCAAGGGCCTTCACATCCTTCTTAAACTGCGGGGCCCAGAACTGCACACAGTACTCAAGGTGAGGCTGCACCGACACTAAATACAGCAGGATAATCACCTCTTTTGACTGGCTGGTTATACTGTGTGTGATGCGGCCCAGGATGTGCTTTGCCCTCTTGGCTGCCAGGGCACACTGCTGACTCATATTGAGCCTGCTGTCGACCAGCACCCCCAGATCCCTTTCTGCAGGGCTGCTCTCCAGACACTCCTCTCCTAATTTATACTTGTGCCCAGCATTACTCCGTCCTGGGTGTAGGATCTGGCATTTGGACTTGTTAAATTTCATGCCATTAATGATTGTGCAATGCTCCAATCTATCTAGATCCTTCTGCAAGGCCTCTCATCTCTCAAGAAAGTCAACAGCACCTCCTAGGTTGGTATCATCAGCAAACTTGCTAATGGTGCATTCAACTCCTGCATCCAGATCGTTGATAAATATATTGAACAGAATAAATATATTGGCCCTACAATTGAACCCTGAGGAACACCGCTGGTGACCGGTCGCCAGCCAGATGCAGCCCCATTCACTACAACCCTTTGAGCCCTGCCGTTCAGCCAGTTCTTCACCCAGCGCACTGTGCACTGACTCATCCCACAGTTGGACAACATGTCCAGAAGGATGCTGTGAGAGACAGTATCAAAAGCCTTACTAAAATCCAGAAAAAATACATCCACTGCCTTCCCTTCATCCACTAGGCAGGTGACCTTATCATAGAAGGATATCAAATTAGTTAAACAGGACTTTCCCTTTGTGAACCCATGTCGACTGTGCCTCATGATTGCTTTATTTTTAAAATGCCTTTCAATAGCACCCAGTATAATCTTCTCCATAATTTTTCCAGGAAATGGGATTCAACTAACAGGTCTGTAGTTCCCTGGGTCTTCCCTCACACCCTTTTTGTAAATTGGAGCAACATTGGCTAGCTTCCAGTGAGCAAGGACCTCCCCAGCCTCCCATCTACCCATTTGGTAGATGATTGAGAGGGGTCCTGCCATAACATCTGCTAGCTCCTTCAGTTTGCTGGAAAACTTCTTGAAAGAAGCAAGTAGGAACTCAGCCAGCTTTCTTCCCTGTCTCACATAATGTGCCTGGTAATAACCAAGCAATTTCAGATCTTTCCACCAAGTAAATAAAAAACATATTGTAGCAAGAGAGACTTCCTGCCTTTCACATTTTAGATAGGTAGGACAATCTAGACCACTATCATTTTAACCTGTGCTTCTGGAAAGCATTTTGTTTCAGGCAATGGCAGGTGAGAAAGAATGACTTCGTCTCACATAGACTACTAAAGATGTAATTCAGTGAAGACTTTAAATTGGCATAAACCAGCCTTGCTGACAAAGGAAGTAATCTCATCTTTGCCTGTCTCCTGACTGATCATTTCCACTCCCATGGGGTCACTTTTCTTGGGCCAGTTACACAGTGAACGGCACTGGTAAAGTGATCCCCCTGAGCAGAAGATGAGAGAGAGTAGAAAACAGAACTTTGACTATTTAAGCAACATGAATATGGGAAGGAGTAATGAAAGAATGAGCTCCTCTGTCCAGCTCCAGCTGTATCCTATGGTAAGATCCATTTACATCAGCATTTTAGTTTGAATCAGGAGCATGCCTCCAAGGTGTACCTCCCAACTCTCTCCACTTGCTACACTTTGATTCACATACTGAAATGCTCTCAGGGAATACAAACTGGATTCCTTTCAAATGAAATTAAACCAGAAGATATGCCCCAACTGTTCAGGGACAATCAGTCCTTGGGACTGGAACTATTCTGAAGGAAAATCCCAGCACAGATATCAGGGTCTCAGAACCAACTTTTTGTTTTATAGGTATTCACTCATCAGGCCACAGTACTTGCCAGAGCAGTCAAAGAGTCCCTGGAGTTCTGCTGTCAAGAGCTAACTGTCCAGCTTTTCCTAAAATCCAACTTCCTCTCAAACCTGTACTTGAGAGACAGAATGAAGTAGGGGCACAGAGGATGAAATATTTTTTCTGTTATTCAGTACCAATAGAACTGCAAATTAATGTCATTTGAAAGGGCAGAGACTCCTAAAAGAAGGCTGAGATATCACTCAAGAGAATGATAAAGGGGAAAAATATAAAATTTGTATTGGGTGGATGAATGTCCTGGTTTCATCTGGGATAGAGTTAATTTTCTTCTAGCAGCTGGTATAGTGCTGTGTTTTGGATTTAGTATGTGAATAATGTTGATAACACATTGATGTTTTAGTTGTTGCTAAGTAATGTTTACACCAGTCAAGGACTTTTCAGCTTCCCATGCTCTGCCAGGTGCACAAGAAGCTGGGAGGGGGCACAGCCAAGATAGTTGACCCAAACTGGCCAAAGGGCTATTCCATACCATATGACATCATGCTCAGTATATAAACTGGGGGGGAGTTGGCCGGGGGCAGCAATCGCTGCTCAGGGACTGTCTGGGCATTGGTCGGTGGGTGGTGAGTGGTTGCATCACTTGTTTTTTTGTTTTTCCCTGGGTTTTGTTCCTCTCTCTTTCTTATTATTTTCCTTTTCATTACAATATTATTATTATTATTATTATATTTCAATTATTAAAATGTTCTTATCTTAGCCCCTGAGTTTTCTTACTTGTGCTTTTCAGATTCTCTCCCCCATCCCACCGGGAGGGGGGAGGGTGAGCAAGTGGCTGTGTGGTGCTTAGTTGCCGACTGGGGTTAAACCATGACAATGAACTACTGAACACTGATAAGGATCCTGTTGTTTAATGCTGTCCTATTTCTTATTTTTTAAATGCATTAAAATTCAGGCTACAGTTCTCTTGCTAAATCATGTATTTCTTTAAACGACAATCTCTTCCTGCCTTTTTCCTCCCTTCCTTTACTCTTCTCCTTTAAAACATTACTCAAATTATACTTAATTTTGGTGTCACTGATATTCTTGCTTTACAGCTTTCTCTTCACCTAGTTTTGTTTTTTCTACTGCAGCAAACATAGTCAGTGCATGGATGAATGAACAGAGTATCAGGCTTGTTTCGATGTACGCTACAAATCTGGCAACACACAAAGTATTTCTTTGCAAGCAAAGACAGTGGACAGAGAAAAAAAGTCTCCTAAGAATTAATGAAAACTTAGGGACTGAGGTATCCCAGTGCTGTGTCAAGATAGAAGATTTGTTTTTAACTCTACTGAGAATTGCTGACTCCACCCCAAACCTCAGGATTCCCAATTTAAATCCTTCTATCCCACTGTAAAGTGCCTCAAATTTGATGGGTTTCACTGTAATCTGAAAGAAAAACTTGTCAGATGCTTCCTCTTCCTGAACTAGCTTTCCTATCTTACCTACTCTTGGTCCAAAATGACTCCTACTTCATCACTAAAAAGATGTATTTAGATAGAGAGAAGGCTCTCAGCAAGAACATAAAAGCAAGAAAATAACAGTGACCAAGCACAACCCGTTATCTGGGATGTACACCAAAGGGTGAAGGCATGTGAGACAACAGAAGGGAGGCAGTCATGGAAAACTGTACTTCAGGGCATCGAAATTCATATGTATGTTAGCAAAAGGTGTATACCCTGACTGAGAAATACATTGTGATTACCAAGTTAATGAATCAAGCATCAAGGAATTGGCTATCAGTACAGCCTATGGAAAAAGCCCATGCCCTTACTGAGTACTTGAGGGAGAGGAGAAAAGGCAAAACTAATGCAAATAAATCATAGATGGCTCAATGGTTTTGGCTGAACTAAACCACATCAGCTGAATTGCAGATAGCAGCCCCAGTGCTAATGCTGCTATTTGTCATCACCCAGTTCTCAGGAGCTTTGTCTCAGATACCTGTACTGGGCCACTGTTCAGAGTCTTACTGCCCAATAAGAGAAACTCTGGCCAGGTTGGAATGGTACAAACAGTGAGAGATCATCCCTAATGACTGGGATTATTTCAGTCCCAAACCTTCGCTCCAAGTTAATTCCCTCCTTTACTATTTCTCTAATGTTTTTTCTCACAAGAAAGCATAAAGCTCATGTTGCAGGTGACTGAGATGCAATTGGATGCTATAAAAAACAAAATGTCAGTGCCTGAATTGTAAGTTTGTTGCTTTTCCATTTTCCTTCTGCTTCCTTGTCTTTTATTTGAAGTTGCAAAAATACAGCTTTGGAGTCTTTCAGTCCCATTGGGCTAGTTTCATTTAATTTCAATTTAACTGAAGACTGTGTTTTAAGGAAAGCCAATATTCTCTCTCTTTGCTCATTTAATGAATATCCCACTTTTATTTGTACTTTCCATTGAGCAAGTAATTATGAGTCTAATGTATAATCCTTCTACAGGTAATAAAACTCAGAAAGGAGCATGGAAATGTCATTCAGAATGTAGCCCTGCTGCCTCAAGATTGCACCACGTGTGATGACGGGGAAGATACTTTAGCTAGTTTATAAAATTTGCAAACATTAGGCTGTAGCACTGTGCAGAAAATCAAGCACACATGAAGTTTTTTAAACACTACGAATAACTGTGTTTCCAGAACTGAAGTGATCCTATGCATAAAATACAGGATTCATTAGCTATTATTATACAAGTTTGATATGAATTGCAGTTTCAGCAGTCTCCAGCTGAAACACGCTGGATTAGCCTGGATCAACCCAACCACACAGCTTTTTAGAGTCAAAACTCTGCTGAACACCAGTTTGGTCTTGCACTCAGTATGAGAAACACTAGTGCAAGTTTGGTCTGTGAAAGACAACAAATTGTTCATTTCAAAAGCTCCTGTTTGGTCTTCTTTTAAACCATTAATTGCCCAGAAAATGGAACTAGTAAAGATTGGTTTTCTGTAGTTACTGCCTCATTGAAGCTTTTCCTGAATCTGAGGCATTCATAATGCCTCTTTATTATATGGATACTCTGGTATTTGACATGAATTGAGATCAAGCCACAGTCCGTTCCTCTGGAAGGGCTGGAACACTGCCCTCCTCCCTTGGTTATTTTTGCTAGCCATGTAGGATCTCTCAACATGAGCTTTATGCTTTCTTGTGAGGAAAAACATTAGAGAGAAATAGTAAAGGAGGGAATTAACTTGGAGCTAAGGTTTGGGACTGAAATAATCCCAATCATTAGGGATGATCTCTCACTGTACCATTCCAACCTGGCCAGAGTTTCTCTTATTGGGCAGTATTTTTTTCAACTTTTGCCCCTTTTTAAAATTTGTCTAAAAAATCAGTTTGAAAGAAACTGGAAAAAATAAGGGAGACACATGCACACATACAAAGTATGATCCCATAAGCCTTATTTTCACAGGGACAGGCTGAAAACTTCATTGTCTACAAACAGCCAGAAACTGAAATACATGCATGGAAAGGAAAAGGTGTCTGGAATAGAAAGGTGTCCTTTTCCCTAGGGGTACAACTGCATATACTCAATACTAGCCCAGAACATAAGATTAATGCTGATTCTATAAAACCATACATCTTCTAATGAAAACACAGGAATATCTTTAGCCAAGACAGAAGCAGAGGGTACTGAGGTAGTCTCTGAGTGTGATTTATTTTCCCTTTTAAAAAAATCTCTAAAGCAATGAGCTGAATATTTTGTTTCTTTACTCCAGGGACTTAACTACAGCAAGTAATATAAGAAGAAAATTTATTCATGGGGTTTTTACTGACTGTAATTGGCTGCCAACTGGATCAGAGGTATTTTACCACAAAATAACTGATGAAAGGAGCAGAAGAAAGATGCTCAGTTTGGGCCTCTCCTAGCCACACTTCCCTCTCTAACCAATGGATAGCAGAGCTAGAATCTAACTCAGCATATCTGTCATGGTGTTCTTGGAAAGCAATTATTTCATAGAAATAAGGCTAATTATTAAAATGTACTTTTTTGCATATACTTCACCAAAACACTGACAAAGCATCATCTTGAATATGTGGTAGAGAGCACCACAGGATAGATCACTCACATTAAAAACTTTCTTGTGCACTTTCTGAGTGAGTGGAAGAGATGAAATTATCCCCTTGGAGTAATTTATTAGTGTAACATTGCATAAACAATTAGGATATTTCTCATAATTTGAGGTTAAGTGGCTTGTGGGCAACTCCTACACAACTAGCAAATTGCCTCATGTTTATCACAGAATTCTTCCTTCTGTCCCAGGTCAGTTATGTACAACCTAGAAAGGAAGAACTAGAAGTTGCTTAGACTTCATACTGGAAACCAACAAGAAGATCATGGCTTGATCTTAGACAACAACATGTAAATAAGAAGAATGTGGTTAACATCAAAATTCTTTCCTTGTGCTCCTCCTGCCTTTTGTAACCATCCACATCACCAAGCCTCAGCTATCTTACGTACTGTCAGCATCACATACAGCAATCTGTTTTTCACTTGGAGTGAGTTTGACCTTTTAGCATGGTGACATATAGGATCACAAGGTTGTGATTTGTCAGTGGTGGGATAAAACATGGGACAGTGACTCAAGAGTCAGTTGTTCACTACTCCTGGTGGATTTAGGGTGATAACTTCCAAAGAGATACTGAACTGTTCCACTGCATTTTGACCTAAAGTCAACTAAGAGTTGACAGTTTTGGCTAGATTGTGTGTCAACCTTTACATCTGCAAACCTAAAAGAGAGAGTGAAATTCAGATGATGAAAAATTATGAGGCAAGCACAAGGTCTGTTCAAATACTTGCAACTTAATCTTCCACATTCCTTACATGTCAACTCTATATCTACATAGACAGTATCTTGGGCGTGTCTAGAGTCACCTCTCCTTTTCATAAGGTCTGTTCAAAACTTTTCTCCTTTAAATAGAAAATATCACAAGTAGCAAAACCAAGTTTGTCGTTGAATCAGTTTGTAACTCTCTGCAGAACCAGGACTCAGAGACCTCTGAAATAGCAGGATCTATGTGCATCATACCACACAGTTGGCATGCTTATTCTTCCAGTGTAAAGGACCGTTACTTTGTTTTTCAACAGACAGAATATGCACCACCAGGCTGGTCAATTGATTGTTGAGATGAAGCAAAAAAGATTTATAAAGCAACCTGTTGCTATTAAACATGAGTCTGTAAGTATAGATACACTGAAAGAGAAAAACAAAGAGAAAAAAGTATGTACCTGTTGGGTAGTGTTCATTCACTGGCCAGCTGTCAACCTGAAGTGTGGCATTGCCACCATTCCTGGTAAAGCGTACCACGTGGTATTTGCCATCATTTACAGGTGTGCTTTCCTCTTTAATAGAGATGTCCACTGTGCCAATATTGAAGACTACACCAATCTTGCCTTGCTCCTAAAACAAAAGAAAAAAATGCTTGTAAATTGCTGCCTATTAGGAGAATGTTCTTGGCCTATAAATCTCTAATGGGTAATCGTGCCGGTAGATGGCACTGAAGAATACACAGAAGCATCGTTTTGAGCTTTGTCAGGACACATTTCATTGGCTCTGCTTCAATACAAACATTGTCTTTTGCACTCTTCTTTACAGCATTCACCTGAACATAGCAACTCATTTGTTTCCTTAAAACATCACAGCAGACGAGTGAGAAATCAGGCAATAAAAACCAGGAGATGTGGATAACTATTTATTTGAGCAACATCTCTACTGATTATTCGTAGTCACTTGTTCAATTGTCATCTGAAATGCGACCACAGGTAGGCTGTATCCCAATAACTGTCTTGTTCTGTTATTCTGCTTGTGAAACAAACAGCCCCCATCCCAAAACAAATAACTGTGGGATCCAGCAGGGAGAACGCAGTTACAAGATGGATGGAATTAGAAGGGAGCAAAAATGTAATTAGCCGACTTCGACTTTGACCACCTGAGGGAAGCTAATTACTCTTAAACCAAATGGAAAACCTTCCAGACTTTCAAAAGACAGGAGTGGCCACAGTCTTTCACTTTTCTACATCACACCCCAAGCAGTGCCTTACCAATAAAGCAGTCCTCCATAGCGTTTTCCCAAAACTTTCCACCAGTCACTGACTGAAAGGGAAGAGCAAGCAAAGCCAGTTGTACTAGCCATAACATTTCCTCCTGCAGCTCCCCTCATGTAGTTCCAAGTAACAACCATATTCAATTACTTTAGGTTGTAAAATACACACCCAGAGTATATTCAGAGTAGATATCCACATTTAATACTACTGATTTAAACAGTGCCAGAAATTCCTGTCACTGTACAATATACAATTAACAGGAATGCATCCTCAAGCCCTCAACAAGGAGAGGCACAGCATGCTGGTGTCGACATTTATGAAGGCTTATTAGGTCTACTGCATGGATTCAAATCTGGTGCAGACAGGCAGAACTAATATGTATCATATAGGAAGCCAATACATTTGCTAGCCATCGATACTATAAAATTGGCAATAACTTTGTTAACTGTCTGCATAGGAAAATCAAGGAAGAAACAACAACAGAGAGTAGATGGCCATCTCGTATCCAAATATAGCCTCTTTGAAACAAAACTAAGGTATACTAAAGGGGCAAGAGACAATTTTGTTACTGTTATTACCTTATGTATCGGCTTGGTGGGCAGAGGACTCCATCCTTCAGGGCTGTTACCCTGACTGACTTCACTACATTCATGGTAGCAGATCTCAGAAATAAGAACCAAACCTCTCCTCTTGTACTTGAGGGCCACCTCAGATTCCTCTCCTGGATTTACTCCTGTCTCCTGGTATCAACAGACCTTTTCCTTAAAACCCTCATGTCTTCCAGTTTCTCACACAGGCCTTTCCTGATTTCTGCTTTACCTTACATTTCAAAATTTACTCATACCAAGATACGCATCACAAGTTCTTTATATCTTCAATACCCTTCTTTTTTTAGATTTTTCTTTCCTAACACCATTCTCCCCTAGTCCTCAGACTACAACACTGTTATGAGGAAAGGAAAACAAACAGTCCTGTAGCTGAAGAGGTCATTAAAAAATTTGGACTGTGCTTTGACTACTTGAAGTTTAGCACTGCAACAGCAAGCACCCTGTTTTTTCTCTCATTATAATGGTAAATTCTAGACTCTGCTAAATGTATGCTGGATAGCAACAGTCTCATGTACATTCACACTGCTATGCTTTGGATGGACTTCCCTTTAAGATACCAATAACCTTTTTTCACTGGAACATGGGGTAAGTGGATTGCTACTCCCAGCAGATGCATGAACTCAGACACCATTTGAAAACAACAAACCTTTCTTCTCTTATGCTACCCCAAAAATAAGGGAGTTTTCAGTGAACAGAGATTTATTTCAGGTAAAACCATTGCTGGCACAGCTTTACCACTTCTTTGACATACGAAGTAAGTGATCTCCCAACACTGTTTTAGTGAATCTTTTGCTGGCAACCATATAATTATCTTTATCTGCATAGCAATTAGCAAAGAACAAGTGATTAATTTTTGCTCAAAGACTCAAAGAATGTCTACTGACCAGGTAACCTGGCTACTGACTCCATGTGGCTTTGCAAGGTGCTGCCTTATAATCAGCTTCCCAGACAACCTCTCATACAGCTTTTCAATCACCATCAATACATAAATCTTCTTTTGCAAACTGTGGCCACACTGAGAAGAGTCCACCTTGGTGAAGGCATAACGTGAGCAGGTAAGATGAAGAGCTGCGCCTTGTCTAATGGAACAGATCTCCACCACCACAGAAGAGGAAGGGATTAAGAGGTATTCAGCAGAGTGAAAGCTGTGTACCTTCAAGCCCTACAGGCTTAACGAAGCAGAGATAAAAACTTTCAAGTGGGGAAAGGGATGGTGGGAAGTTTAGCTAATCTCCCCTGCAGAAGGAAAATGTTTCAGATCTCTCCTTTGAGAAAAAGGAGATAGAGCCTTTAGCCATTCCCTTTCCCCTGGCTTGAAGGAAAAACCCTATTTAAAGGGCTAGCGATAACCCATGGATAAGAGGGCAAACTGGGAAAGAGATAAGATTCTGGAAGCAGAGGACTGCAAACTGCCAGTGGCCTTTAGTCTGCTGGAGAGAGGACAGAAATGAGCAAACTGGTGCCCTCCGCATCCCAAGCAGATTGCCACCCCCTCCCACAGCCAAGGGAACGCAGCCATTCTAAAAAGCAGTGTAACACTTTGTTGCAACTGCAAAATGCAAAAATTTGTCTAAAAAAAAAATCATGGGCCTGACTGAAGGCCTACTCCAGCTCTCTTCAGTCCCCCCTTGGGCAGAGCTCCCTGGGACTCTCTCACATGAGTTTTGCAGAAGCAGAAATTTATGCCAGCTTTTGATACTCTTATTTGGACTGAGTAGGAGCTTGTCATGAAAATGGTTCTGTTCCAATTACCAGGATAAAACACAATATAACACAATACGCCAAAAGCAGGGCTACTGAAGCCAAACTGCACGCACAGACTTCAAGATATAGTTTATTCATGATATTTTATATCTCCAGAGCACCAGACACGATGAAAAAAGCAACAATTAGTTTATGCATTCCTGGCGGAAAAAAAAGTAAAGCAAAACACAAAGAAAATCCTACAGCGAAGAACAGTGACCATGGACGCAGGGGGCAAATCCAGGATTTATTTTCAAGATCTCTTCAATTCCAGTTTCCTACACTACACTACCTCATTAAAAGCAGCTTTTACCAAGACCTACCTTCCTTCTAAATCTGAAAGACAAGCTTTACCATTAAACTTTAACACTTCATGATAGACGTGACCTTTCATTCCTTTCCCTGTACACTCATCTAGTAGATTTTCTTTCCATGTTACCAAACACAGGTATTAACGAGACCAGTAAGTATGTGACAAAGAAAGATTTACCTTTGAGCCACTATCTGTAACATTTATTTTGTAGTTAGAGAAAAAAAATCCTAACTGTACAGGCAAGGGAAAAGCTGAATACAGAGCCACACAAAGTATGCAAGCTACATGCTCCAAAAGGGCTCAAGAGAGTTTTAAAAGAGACTGTACATTTTTTCCTCTCTGCATCGGTATTCACTGGGCTGCCCCAAACACCTTCCATGAAAAGGTGACCATTAATTAATGTTTTTGAAACCTCCAAGTGACATCAAGTGTTGGCACTATATCTTGGAAAACTGAGAACCATTTTATTTATAAATAATGAAGTGAACTCAGCATTCAATCTGTATTTTACTTCTCCTCTTCTTTACTTAAGGCTACTGTGCCAAAAAGGATTTTTAAAGTTCCTCAATAATTTATTTTGCTGATTTGTCCCATTTTTATGTGCCTTCAAAAGTCACATTACTGTTTCCTCACTTACAGTCCTTCTGGAGATAAACTTCTGCCATGATGTCTCTAAAACTTCAGGCAAATAATTATGATCGCATAATGGAATGGTTGTAGATAAACTATAAGAACAAAAAACCCCAAAGTACTAAAAAGAATGTACAAGGCCTCACCTTGACCTCTCTATTCTACACCATGTCCTTCCACAGGCTGCTGGCAACAGTTTCTTGTTATATGCACTATTACCAAAACTTTTTGAACATTATTAAATGAGATAGGGGCTAATCTACAGCCTGGACCGGGAGATCTGCAATCTATTGCTTGCCCTTAAGCATTATTTCACTTTGGGCAACTTTTTCTTTTACCTTTCTGTGAAACAGATTCTTCATCTATGACAGAGGGGTGATAGTCACCTATCTTTCCAAGCTCTACAAGCCCTGTAAATCCAGACATATTTTACTTAAACATTGATGATATTCTGACAATCCCAACCCTTTCAGCCCTGAGAGCAACTACAATCCAAGAGGAGCAGGTCCTAAGGTTTTCTCAGCTTCTACTTTCAACTCCAAAACCCATTCCTTTCCTCTGAAGGGACCTCAGGACCATTTCTGAGGTCTGACATTTTTGCAGGTAAGTTTTTTCTTTTTTTTCCCTCCACCCAAGGAGAACTAGAGCCTGTCTGCATGCAAATTGTCAGGCCTTTGTTTTCTCTGTGCTGTGCCTTTACATTTTCAAGGCATCTGTCTTTCTGTAGCAGGCCAGGTAGAAAGAAAGTCAAATGGGGGTGGCAGTGATTTTGTAAGATGAGCAGTTGGAGTGTGTTAGAGGGGACACATACGCGAACAGCCACATGCACTGTGTGCTCTGAAAAGGGCTTTACCTTTGGGTCTTCTTTTTCTTAATCTAAAATTCAAATCTTCCAGACTGAAAGTACATAGCTGTTCCCTGTGTGTAGAAAGCATTTCATTTCAAAAACCAAGAGAGAGAACACCAGGCAATAGGACAAATCCTACTCTCAGCTGCACTGATATGAATCGATAGCAATTCTGTTAAGAAACTCGATTCCTACTGATGCAAGTGGAAGCAGAGTTTATCCCAGTATCTTTATGTTGTTTTGTTTATTTTTCTGAAACTAAATGTAAAAGAAAAAAAAAGCATATATAAAACATAGCTGAAATCCGACTAGAATCCCAGGATAACTGTGTTTTCTCACACTCATTTTACTTCATCATTTTTTAATAGTCACTATGGTGCAGACTGCCTCCTCCTCCCACCCTGGCTGGTTCCAACATGACTAGACATCAGCCCAAACCTGGCAGACAATATTCCTAGTTACTGCTTCCTGAAGATCACTGATGATTTTGCTGCTCTCATTTGAAAGTGATACAAGCTCTTTCAGTAATACAACAAGCCATTTCATACTGTAGGAAGGTTTTGTAAACTTTTTTTTTTTTCCCAGAAATGCCACACGCACACACTTCAACTCTGCTACCCTCTAAATTCAGGAAAATTGCTTTGTTTTCTTATAACGCCAAGTACTGCTCTTCCTGAAATGGCTTCCTTCTACTTAGGCTCCTCAGACTTGCAGACTATGTTTTTAAAAAGAGATTCAGCTTTTATTTCTGCCTCTTCGGAATTTTTTCTACTTTATTCTTTAAGTCTTTCTTTGCTTGATTTCCTTTGTGGTTTTTTTTGTTTGTTTGCTTGTGTGGTTGTTTTCTATTTTTGCTTTGCCTCAAACTTGATTCTGGATGTTAGATCCAGAATTTGGATCTGTTAGCTGTCAGATCGCTCGCTTTCTGTGGTTTGGTGGACCTTGCACAACGGTGCCAAATATAGTGAGGTATCCAGGAGAACTGAAAGTATAGATGTATATTCACAGAGGACATTCACTAATGACTACAACATCAAATCACTTTATGTGAACTTTCACTGTAAACAGAAACTCAGAAAGTTCTTTACTGATTAGAAAGGTAGTCAAAACCAGAATTGTACTTAGAGGACCCTTCTGAGCTGCAACTAGAACTAAAGGCACGGCTGGACAGGCCTTTCCAGTATATGTATATCAATGGATTTAAGAAAGGGAAATATTAGAAGCTGTATTCAGCACAGAGTATAAAGCAGTTACTTCTACTCCACTGTCTGATCATATTTAATGCCATTTTTAATACCACTGGGAGGTAAGTCTGAAATCAGAATTCAATTCTTGAGTTGGGTAAAGGGAGGGCTTACTGGATGAAGTCTTTCTTTATCCAAATAATGATGGCAGGGGAGGCATGCTCAAGAACCAGTACAGCCACCCTGGCAAATATAATAATCAACAAAAGCAACAAATGTTGTTAAAGAAATGACAAGCACTGAAGCTCACTTGACTTGGAAGCTTTTAGTCAGGGATCCAACACTTTACAGTTATCTTGAAACAAGAAAAAAATGTTATTAAGGTGAAAGGAAGTACATAGGCCAGCTAATTTTGGCTGATTTTTGAGGGCTATTATAAGGAGCAGTAGGTCGTTTTTTGTTATATACTGCTTGTTACTGCTGCTTTAAAGTGCAGAACCAGATCTACTAAATGCCAGTTACAAACCTATTTATCAGAGAGAACGATACACACACAGGACAAAATATGTAGGAATTATTACCCTTCGGGGCCATGGTTTTTAAAAGAAGCAATTATCACAGATACATAATTTATAAGGCTAAAAAGGACAATTATTTTAATCTAGTCTCCTATAAAATTTTGTATGAGGCCATATATCTTGTCTGAATTGATTCTTTGTTGAACTATAGGATATATTTTAGAACAATACTTATTTGTGATTTGAACACTTACAGCTGAGGAAAGAAGCCTCAGAGTCATTGCAGTTGCTTCGTTGATGCGATTGGCCCAGTGTTGAACATGGTGAAAAAGGCAAGTGGAATGTCAAGAATTATAATGAAAAGGAACAGTGTACAAAAGGAAAATCTCTGTTACAAGTTAATGGTGTACCTTTGACTTTAATTCTTGAACACAGTATACAGATATGTACAGGCTATCTCAAAAAGAAAATGAGGAGATATAAAAAGTTCAAAAAAGTACCACACATGAAATTGTATATATAAGCCCATAAAAAATAGAGATGATTGAGCACTATTTTTTTTATAAGTCAAAGAACTACAAATATGTAATAAACTCATCTGGTAATAAAGTTTAAGCAAAGAAAGTACCTTTTGAGACAGTACATAACTGAATTGTGCAACTCACTGTCACAGGCTGTTTCGGATGCCTAAGATACATTCAGAAATAGGCAAATTCATGGGAGGAAAGTCAGTCAAGAGCCATTGAATACAACAATGTGAAGATAACCTTCTGCTCAGCAGTTCCTTAAAAGCAGATCCCTACCATTTCTTTTAACTTTTACTTCCTATATTGAAAAACCATCTAGCACCATACTTCTATAAATGACTTGTAAGACTGTGATCAAGTCAAAATTTTCTTGAAGGTTCTTACCAATTCTTATTCATTTTATAAAGTGGCGAAACACTGAAACTGGCAAAGATTAATGAGAATCTAACGTTCTTCACTGAAGGTTTAGAAAGGGTAGTTTAGATAAACCTCTGCCATGGCCGGGCTGCTGTATTTAGTCCTGCCTCAGAGCAAGAAAATGCTAGAGCAGATGACTTAAGGTTCCAGCTTCATCTTTCTGTGACTGCAAACTCTCACCCCAGCTTTACAGAGCATAAGGGAAAACCAATCAGCTCTCTGAGTTTCTCGCTTGAAAGCAGGTTTTCCAGTCTTTCATTTAATCTTCCCTATGGCCCCAAAACTCCTTCAGTTTACTAATACTTTTCTTCAAACATAGACACCAGAAATTTTTAACTTTAGATTACAGAAATTACACAACCACTTTGGTTTTTATGTTTAAAGACTACACCGTATCTTTTAGCCACAACCTTACCACAGGGGCTCACATGTGAGGCTTATTTACCACGACCAACAGTCTTACTCAGAAGTGCTCTCTGGGAGTGTCCCTTCTATTGAAAGATGACCTCCACTCTTTGTTTTGAGACACATTACATTATTTAGCTCAATTAAAATGTATACCAGTTTCCTTGTTAAGAGCTTACCAACCTTTCCAAACTGGCCTTCATTTTTTGCCAGTTGACTGTTTATGTGGGATACAGGCTATTAGATAATACTTTTTTAATGGCCCGTATGACAAGAAATTTTAGCACAGCAATACAGTGCTACTAAAGTACATCTTAATTCTTTCCTGTTCTTGAAATTTTTTTTGACCAAACACCCTTGCAATATGACAGAAATACTGAGTTACCAGTGGGATGTGAAATTGCGGTTCTCTTGCTTTACTTTTACCTTATCTCCTTCTCTCCATCTTTCCTTCTTTCAATCTTTGCCTTTTGGCTAATAAAAGTTCCTTTTACAAACAAAACTATCCTGAAGACAAGCCAAAAAAATGGACAAGAAGCTCAATTCTGTGACAACTGTATCAGGGTCAGGAGTGATTAATTAAGTACTACATCACACAGAAGATATTTCGGCCAAAGAGCATATATGAGATACAGAAGCTGCTTATTTTTTTCAGCCCAGATACCCTGCACCTGATAAGAGCTTTATGTATCACTGCAGGTTTTTAGGTAACATTAATACACAATATCAACAGAATTACAATTAGGAATTAATTTGGCACCAGAAGTTTCCATATTTCATGTAAGGTGATACCATCAGTACGGTTTGAGACCTTTCAAATTTTAACTCACTCATAGAGGTAATCGAATCTAGTTGGAGTACATGGTTGAAAGAAAAGATTTCTTTTCTGCTTTTACTGCTGCTCTGCTGTACCTTGAACAAGCCACTTCTGTTTATCTCCCTCCATTTTGTTTTTTTATGCTATGAAGCCACAGGCTTATCAAACAGTGTATTTGTATATTATGTACCACAGTGGAGCCCTGGTACCCAGTGGGGCCTCCAAATGTTGTTGCAGTACAAATAATTAATATCAAGCAGAGTATCCTGATCTACAGTATCATCATTACTGTGACCAGGCTTATACTAAGCTCACCCTAAACCCATTTCCTCAAAATCTGGGGAACACTGTGGCACATGTAGTTGCTTTTACTTAAATCTGACACCCGCTGAGCAAAGCCTAGTAATCAGTGATATTCAGCAGTCTTAAAAGGGAGGCTTGCTTCTGTGCTATTCAGCGCCTAGAACTGTGTGCCCAATTAAATCTTTTCTTCCCATGACCTAGGAAAGCACCAGTACACTGCCAGTGAATTACCAGGCAGTAAAATGTTACAAGAAATACATGCAGGTGTGTTTAGGCCACACAATTTGTGGAAAACAATTGTTGTTACACAGTTGGTAAAGCTCCAGCCATGAGGCTGTTAATCCCTCTCATGTAGGGATATCATAATGCAAGTAAAGAAACAGAAATTAGCAGCATGCTGAAAAGGGGCAGGGGGAAACAGGATGCAGAACAAATTAAGAAAGCTATACCTGTCCATTGGTCCACTAGCAAATACATTATTCAGATGGCTAATTTGTTCCCCCAGCTTACAATATATGTCATGAAAACCTGCCCTATCTGATGGTGTGAACTCCAACTATAATTAGGATTAAACATTCTGACGGTGCCTTTTGAAAATATTGATAGTATATCCTGGAAAGTTTTGTGAAATTATATCTTTTAGATATGATTCAGGACTAGGGCAGAAACAGGAACCATTATAAACGTTGACGTTGGCGTCTGTTTTTCTAAAGGACTGAGCCAATGCATGCTGTGTGCTGCATTTTAAACTCAAAGCATCCCCAAGCTGCTGCACTCCTCGTGCATTATAGAAGTTGGCTGATTAAAAGCAGGCTTTTACATTTCTGTTTCTAAGTGCTGCCATGTAACTCACTCTTCAGACAAAAATGTGATCAGCTGCTAAAATGTCACATCCCCTCAATAAAGAAATGACTGTACTAGCAAGTCAGATTTTAGTAGGGCACAAGAACAAGCAACTTGCTCAAAAGCAGAGATCTTCCAAGAGAAAATATCTCCCTCCATCTCACAATGTCTCCTTTGGAGTTTTAATCCACTGGGTTACATTGCCAACAATTTACACTGACAGAAGCTAAAGTGGCAGTTACACAAAATACGGCATCAAAGATCTGATACTTACAGGCAGCGTGGAAAAAACTACGTACCTTAACTACCAGGCTTCCTTATCAAGAGCATTGGTACAATTGTGAGATGTCTGTGGGCTGAAGGCACAGCATATATCACTCTCTAATAGCAATCAGGGCTGTCTGTCTCAACCCATAACCCACAGAAAAGTGAGCACTTGTCAAGAAGATGGCTTTAAAAAAGGACACTGCTGTCTGACAGGAAAGGTGATCACAAATATCAACTTGCCACCATCCAATTAACCCAAGCACAGTAGATATAGAAGTGCAAGGGCTGGAGAGGCTTCGGACAAAATTAATCCATTTAAACTTGGTTTTGCCTAGAGTATATTTGTTTGTAAACTCTCTTCTACCCTTATGCATAAACATTATTGTAGGGTTTCAGAGTGTTCCAAAAATACATGCTCAAAGGTATTATATGACCAAGCACTATATACTACTATATTTTGCTTTTTCAGTGTGTTTTTTTTATGGAATTCTAATAGAATTTAATGCATCCAGGGTCTATGTTCTATGTTCCTTTTGAAATCAACAAAACAGATTTCATGAACTGTATGTAATATCAACAGCATATTGTAAACAAAGTAGTTAGTCGTCTTTACCATACAAGCAAGAGGTCTGAGCTAAGGTTCAATAGGCCTCTCCAATCAGACAAGATAATGAGGAAAATATGAGTATATGTAAACAGAGACAGTGCCTGGATTCAATAACAGCTTATTTCTAGCTTTTTGAAGCTTGCTTTTTTTAAACTGCTGAATTTTTTTTTAAAGCAAGCGTAATGTGGCTTTTGAGATGTGGCTAGACTCCAGCAGAAGGCTTTTCCAATCCTGAATCAAAGATTTTTCCTAAGATTTTGAATGGGAGTAGAAAATACAGATTACAATATACATGAACATGAACAGTAGGTGAACATTGCATATAGGAAACTTATATTTCTAATGAAAATACTCTAATTACCCAAAATAATTTACTTTTCTTCAGATTTTAATAACTTTCTATGACAGAGCACTACTTGGTAAGGAACAGTGGAATATTAGACAGTGATGGAAAAAGAGAAGAGAACACATAGTGCTTTTGAAAACACAACTCACAAAAGAGGCCACCAGTACCATTTGCATGTTGGAAAGCAGAGACAAAGCGAAATGACTTGCCAAAATTTTGCAGGAACCAAGAGAAGTTACAGGATCAGAGCAAATAATTAAAAAATCCTTTAATTCTTATGTCAGTATCTTGCCATTTACATTACCTTGACTTTGCTGCCAAATAATGTTTCAAACATTCATGTTTTACATACGCTTAAGATGCACTAACTACTAAATACATTCACACAGAATCCTCCCATTTTCTTTGACAGCCTTTATATCTAGGTCAAGGCATGTTTTTCCATGATCCACTGTCGGGGGAATCTCTGTATAGTATTTTGTGGTGCCTGTGTCTAGGCCCTTCAACCTGAGCACCTCTACCCCCAGAGTGGCACTTGGCCCCTTCAATCCCAAAGGTATTTTTACGTTCATCTTCACCAAAAGTCAAAAGGTTGCATCTGAACCTTGTTGGAAACACCACCTTACATCGAGGCTGAATTTTCCTACAGAGAAAAGATGAGAATTTTACTGAATCAAGATGGGCCTCTGGGAAAAAGTTACCACTTGGCTATTTGCATATTTGTTTTGTGTTGTGGAATTTGCTTACTGTAAAGCTGCTTGGCAAAGTGGTATCAGCCAGAGACCTTTGCCAAGTTTGTATTATGTTAGTTAGATCAGAACTCCTGATGTCAAATTGAAACTTGATTATTGGGAATGGATGTCATACAGAAAGCTGAAGTACTTCCAGGACTAATTTTTTGGCATAGTAGGTGTAGGAAGGAGTAGAGAGTAAGGAGAAGATTAATGTCACAATTTCAGCTTCTGTACCTCTTTCTGATACCTTCTCCTCTGTACCTTCTAGGACAAAAATTATGAGATGTAAAAGGACAACCAATATATTAAAGAAAGCTGCTTTCTTAGGACTGTGCTGAGATTCTATTGCAATCCCAGTTGCCCTTAGATGATGAGGGTCCTTTAGATTCTCTAACACTTTGAAATCACAAAAGTGATTTCAAGAAAAGTGTTTCACAAAAGAAACACAAGTGAATTAAGCATGAGGATGCACTCCTTGACTCAGCTTCCCTCTCTGTATGGCCATTTGCTCATTCACATTAGCTACTGTGGGAAGAAGCTATGTTTCATCAGGCCTTCAGGAAGAGACAAAGGACCACCTTTACAGACAACGCTCTATTTGTAAATCGTTGTAGCTACCATTAGGAGCACTGGGGTAAAGGCAGCTCAGGGCATGGGAGGTAAGGCCAGTACAGAAACAGCCCTAAGATGTCTATTCCTTGATCAGGGCAGAGTTTTTGTGAATAAACTGAAATAGCCAATGGAATTTAGAGCTACAGGACTGTTGTGATTTAGACTATACTGTTTGTGCTTACATACTGGAAGGAAAAACTTTCTTGCCTTTGTCCAGCACTCCATGATTTGGCGACACTCAGTAAATATTACCCAAGTACAAGAACAGAGTTCCTCTCCTCATTCATTATTTTCTCAGCATGCTGTTGAAATTAATAGGTCAAACCCTGACATTTGTATTCAGGAGAAAGCCCTACAGAGGACCTAGGTCTGAAAAAGGATTTAGTTTGATACTGTATGTTCAGCACAAAATATCATAGCCTTTAGAAATCAAATTTTAAAGAACTGCCATTTTGTTCAGGGAAATAAGAGTAAGATGTGCCTTATCTCATCTTTTTGCAATGGTATGACTGTAGCCCCAACTCCCCAGCTTTTCTCCTTCCTGTACAATCTACCCACCTGACTAGCTGATTGGGAGAGTCAATTAAATTGTAACAGGTTGATTGTGTGAAATAAAAACTAAAGGAGAGATAAGGGTGATGGATGTCTGTGGCTGTTCTTCATGCAGATGGAGGACAGTATTGGCAGCATATGGCATGGAAGTTTGGGCTTGGAAGGCAGATACAGCAGACTACTGATAAAAGGAATTAAAACCAAAGCAGCATGGTGGCTAGCAAGCCAGTCTGACAGACTGAACTGTTGACCACCTTCCTAGTTTCTGCACCTCTACACCTTACCCAGATCTCTAGGATCCCACCTCCATTCCTACTGCTTGCCTTTTACCTCTGCCTGCAAAGAGGGAGCCAAGAAGCCTTAGCTGGAAAGGGCCTAAGCCAATAGCCATTCCGGCAGATGCATCCAGGCAGAAGCACTTGGTGAGGCTGACCTGGGTAAATAGCTCATAAAACACTATGAATACTGCTTGCTCCTTTAAAATCTAACCACAGCCTGGATAACTAAGTGCTTTAGAAAATGGTCATTTGGGCACTTTGGTTGGTGGGATACACAGAAGCATAAGGTGATGGAGATGAGCAGCTGTCCCTAGAGCAAGACTGTCACTATAGTTTCAATGGTAAGGCACATAGGCGTACGGCACCCCAGGCCTTAGAGAATAGCAAGATACCCTGTAAATCACAGAGTCACCTGGCCACTGCTGCCACTGAAGCCATGGTCTTAATCTTTTGCACTAGCTGTGACCTAGGTTCCTGTGGCATTAAAAGTTTATTGCCATTTCTTTTTCTCTTGAACAGTTTTAACACTAGTCCTGGATAACCTTTCTTCTCACATGGTTCTCCTTGTCATATCAGAGTTTGGACTTATTTCTTCTCCCAGTAGATTCCCTGTTTCATTCCTCTGGCATCGTTCATCTTCTTCATTTAAGAAGACCCAAACTACACTGTAACAGGAAGGGGCTTCTCTGAAGTCTGGTAAAATCTCAGAAATATTTCACCAGACACTTTGTGATATATTTTCTGAATGTTTATATCAAAAGAGGAGAAGCTGACTTTAGTTGACCCTCTTGATAAGCAAATATTCAATAGATCATTAAAAATTACCTGCTTTCTCAATCTTAGTGATGGGCCTGCCTACATCCATGCGTGGTAGCGTAAAGAGATAGTAGCCACATCCTTTCAGCTACACCTATGCTATGGATAGACTACAGCCTTCAAGAACTTTTTAAAGGGCAACTACCAGCCAGCTCCATAGAAACTTTAATGCTGCCAGTTTAAAAATAAATACATCTGAAATTATATAATAGTGAAAACAGAGCCATTTACCTCTTAGACCACTGGCTTTCACAGACAAAGAAATGCACCTGAGGACAATACACATCTTCAGGATCCAAAAGTGCTAGTGACACAGCCTTGTCAGGCTACAGTATAAAGAAAACTATACCAACAAAACAAAGCAGACAGTATGTGTATGGATGTGGGAGCACTTCAGAAAAAGAAAAAAAGGAATGCTGGCATGGATTCTCTGTGTTTGTAGCTATCTGGTGTTCTAGGTTTTCTCATATTACAGCAGGAAAAATACCAGAAAAGGAGAAAATACAACGAAATAGGATGTGTCTGCTTTTTACAACGTTCCTCTCTGTGGAATCTCACTGCTCCTCTGAATAAATATCATTATCCTCAGATTGCTTTGTATGTCATTACAATATTAATAATTGAAGACTCTCCTACAGAAAATGGATACATTTTTTTGGGAATTAATAATATGAAGAAGTTTATGCTGATCCACCGAGCATTAGTCATGCTCTTGTACCAAAGCAGAATGCAGTACATGACATAAGTGAAAGAAGCTCCAGGAAATTCAGGTAACACCAGCCCACATGCAGAGATAACCTATACTATAGCTTTAAGGCTGGATAAAACAAGCAGATTGTGGTTCTGTGTCATGATGGTCTTTTTTCACACTGGAACACAAGTTAACCTAATTACAGTCTCCCTAAATAGATGGGTACAAATGACAGCCTGAATGCACAGGAAATTCCTATGTCAGGGCTCTGAAAATTTCAGAAGGGTTTGCACAGCTTCTCACCATTAAGCCTCATACAGTAACTGAGAACTGTCCCAGTGCATGAAAGGAGACCATCAATGAATGGCCAGAATATTTCAGGGAGCACAACAGCTGGTTCAACATTTCAGTTCTGTTTTGAAAGAAAAATATCAAAGATTTCAAAGAAAGCACATTATACTGGCTTTTAAACTTTTCAGGTTTTCTGTAGAAAAATGAAAAATTAATTAAAAAATTACAGTGGTTTTATTTAATTACCCACATTTTGTTAGAAAATTTTAATTTCTAGACTTATTACTTATTCTTCCATTTGGTCTTTATTTTCATCCTCCCTTTTCCTTTGAAGAAAAAAAGGAAGCGGAAAAGATGACAAAATGAGATAAGGCAGGAATATTCTTACAATTTATAAGCCTAAACTTCAGATATTTATTTTATCTGAAGGCACAATTTTCTAAAAGAGCAACAAAAGTTAGTTTCAGTGGAAAAAGTTCAAACTCTAAGAATATGTCCAGTTAAAAAATGGCCTTATTATGTTTGTTTGTTTTTTTATACCCTTCCCTCACAATGAAATATGTGGGTTTCTCGAATTGGAATTACATGCAGAACATAACCACTTTGAACTGGTAACTAGTGGGCTCTACTGTTATCTTAAAAAAGACACATCATTATCATCTTTTTTAGTATACAGTATTTACTCAGTGCAGTCATGGCTATAGCTAAAAAGGTTGGCCTTCCTTAATCTCCCTGCCAAACTTTGGGCAGTGTTATCTCAAGAAACCAATAAGAAGAATTACTATCACAGGAGATAACATTGCTGTCCTTCTAATAAGGACCCTTCTTGACATTGAAGCATGTGCTACGTGGTGGCAAGGGAAAGTTTGTTGGGTATGTTTTATTCTGGAGTTTGTTCAAATTTGTTGGTAGCACAAATAAAGGGTGCCTGAAAGAGAGAGCCTGGCAATACTCTAAATGTGATGTTAATTCTTCATAGATTAAGTAAGTTTATCAGTTTCATACAGTTGTTTTCTGCTAGAACCCAACATTTTTTCTGCCATAACAACAACAATGGAATAGGAGAAAAATATATGAATATAATTTCATCAGGCAAAGTTATTTGGATCTTATGGTGTTTTGGTGCTTTTTAAAATGCACTTACCAACTCACTTTTACCATGATGCACTTTCCTCTTTCAAGTGACCGAGCCTTGGATTCTTTGGGGGTTATTTTGTTTTTAATATTACATGTTAAACACTTAAAGATGCCACCCTAATGTAGCAGGTTCAGTATAACAGTCAGTGGTTAACAGCTCTGCAGCCTTCAAGGTGGTATTGGATGCATGCAGTTCCCCCAGCCTTCAGGGCTACATTTCTTTCTTTGTGAAACTAGATAGGTGGTTTCAAGAAGAAAAGGGAACATGAAAGCCTTGCCCTCTTTTCTAGCAAATGCTTCACCAACAGAATGATCTGAAATGGGAAGGAAACATGAAAGAGGCTTTATTGTTTTTGTGAGAAAGGTTAATAGCAATAGCTGCATTTAAGAAAGAAAAGAAAAAAATGATGAGGGAAATCAAAAAACCAGCAGCCATGTCTCAATCTGGATCAAAGCGATAGAAAGGGAGCTGTGCCAAGTGTCTCCTGTGAAGCACCAAGTGTCTCCCCATTTTTCTGGATAATTTTATAGACATGCAAGATACAATACTTAATTAGTCTCTCTCTCTCTTTTTTTTTCTTTTTTTTTTTTAAACATCCAACTGCATGCAACAAACAGCAATGAGAACTCCCTATATGCCATCTTCACTAGCCGATGAACCTTTTGGAAGGACTTCAAGGAAAAGAAGTGGGATTCAAACCCTACAACCCATTCTCTTTTCAGGCTTTCAGGACAGATGGCCAGTAAGGAGCTCTAAATTATTCTTGGTGCATACTGAAAACAGACTGTTTTTTGAGGATTTGCAATGTTCCAACCATTATCAATTGGGTTGAGACTCTAACTCATTTGCTGGAGACTACCAAACAGCTACAAAAGAAGTGTGATCTTTTATTACCTGTGTGGATTGAGTTCAACTGCTAACTAGAAAGGAAGGGCATTGTTTAATCCTGGCACCATTCCTTTGACTTCAGTGATGTTTATCTAGAAACACATTTGGCTTGAAAACTGTTGCTTTAAATTGATCCTCTGAGTTGTCTTAATCCCGTTAGCATTTCAGGATTGGGTATACTGCATTATTTTCTGAGATTTACCTGTGGTTTATTTGCAAAAGCCACTTTTCTATCATTGTATTGACACACAAATGGAACCTGCACTTAACCCTGCCACATTTGCTAACTGAACACAAATCAAAGATTTCCACTCTTCATTGTCAAAAAGATGAACTATTTTCTGTCCAACTCATACAGCCCTAGTATATCCAGATCAGTCACTTTCCAGAAACGATGTAAGCCACAATACCAGGTCCTGACCACTAACATCTCAGAACACTTCCCTCTTTTGACTATGGGTTTATGTTTATGTGTACTTTTCTTGCTGTGACAATCAATTTTGAGAAAAACATTCTGCAGTTCCATTTGTGTATGTCACTTATAAATTATAGCATAGCATAGTGCTTTTTGTATTGTATACTAGGGTTGGAACAATGATCTGAATTGCTCCTTCCTGAAGAGCCTCTCATAAAGCTATGAAAAGGAAAAATGGGGGAAATAAAGGAAGAGGCAGACCCACAAAAGCATCAACACCATGTACCAAAATACTACTGCTAGCACAGATCAGTGCCTCTACCGGGTGTCTGAGACAGCTGAAAAAGAGAACAGATGCAATGAATCATGTTACTAAAGGTACAGTGCTTGTGATCAGAGCAGAGTTTCATGGATTGTTAAATCAGCAACTTTCCCAAGTGCCGAATTAAATATGTTTTAAATGGTATTTCAAAGTTACAGTTGGTTACATTTGGGCATGCTGACCTTAACAATGTCATGTTAAATATTTTCTTTTTAATTAAGGTAATAGCTAAGCTCTGAGGATGAGTATTGTTTTTCACTTCATTAATTTTATTGTTAAATGGAAAATAAGATATAGAAACAGATTAGCAAAGCAGCATGACAGAAGGGACCTTTCAGGTAGTCTGAACCATCACCACAGTACTCATGGGTCCAGACCCATCAGTTTTTAATGCTAGGCAGGCTGTGTGCGCAGGAACCCCTATCTCAGAATTGCTCAGCACCCACAGTTCCAAACACAGCTCCTAGGATTGACCAGCGTGCACCCAGTCTGCCAGTCAGGCTAGCAGGTCTCCACGCAATACAGGTTAAGCTTCTGCATAAATACAGGTAAACCTTTTTTTAGCAGCAGAAAGGCAGCTCTGCAAGCTCCCTTTCTGTTGACTGCTGGAGTGTTAACACTGAATATTCTTCCAGCACAATAAAGGGAAAAGTTACATATGCCAACAATAACTTAGGAAGCACAGACAATGATCAACATCGCTTACCTAAGTTTAACCAGATTACAACATGATACAACATTGCTATCATGAAATATATTCCTACAGTTTCAAAGGAATGACTTAGATTTGAATTAGAAACTAAAATGAGTAGAGCTATACAGAGACTTTTGTAATAGGAAAGTCTCAAAAAACTTAAAATACTTCAACCTGGGAAAGTTTAAAATGGGAAAGAAAATAAAAGATATATAAAATAATGTACAAAACTGAGAAGGTAAGTCAAGCACTTTGATTCCTCTTTTCTGATTAACAGGCAACTATGAAACTAAGATATCAATTTACTTTCTTTTTTAACACAATGCTCGATCATAATCTAGGCACATACTTGCTACAAAATATTATTGAGATCATTGCATTAGGAGTTAACATTCATACAGGTAACAAAAGCTTCTAAGGATGTAATTTTCTTTTTAAGAAACCAAGAATAAAGACTCTTGTGTTCCAGAGTATATGAGGAACTGATAGTGCTTAGAAAGAAACTTTTGCAAGACTCTATAAAGGGAGCTGCTTCCTCTTCTTCTGTTGGCTTTGCTTGGTAAAAGGTACTGGCCTAGAAATGCCCTTCTGGAATAGGCTGATAATATTTCTGCGTTCAAAATCAGCGTTCTGAATATAGGGGCACTTCTTACAAGCTTTCATCATGGATTTGGGTACTGTTTTCATAAGCAGTAAATGCTCAGCCTGATTTTTCAAAATTAGGCCCACTCATCTCAACCAAAATGCACTGAAAAGAAGCTCCTTTACCCTTCATAGTTATTAGAGAAAAGTGTTAACTTAAACAGTAAGACAAGTAAACACCTTCCCTCATGCTCTCTTTTTGCAAGCATCACATCACTCTTGTTCACAGGACTTATTACAGCTAAAGGGAAGATTCTCATTGGATCCATTCCTGAAAACACCGGTAGCACATCACTGCTTGCCAGGTAAAGGGGGACAGCTGGTGGAGCATTTACTCCAGTGACTGCGAAACAGCAGGTCATCTGTTTTTGTGAAGGGAATCGTGGTTTAGTAAGTGAATTGGAGATCTGCAGGTCAGAAGACCTTAATCCTACCCCTTACACTGGAAGGGACTCGCTGTATAACTTGCAGGAAGTATAATAGCATTTTTGCCCCAATTTCTTTCTCTTTAATATGAGAACAACAATGTTTTGATTAAATGGTTGTAGAGTGCTCGGAGATGTCTAGACAACTGGAAACTTCACCTAAGAATTGTCTGACCTTCTACTGAAATATTTGCAGATTTTGTTTGCAGGCTGAACAGTTCCTGATAGCAGGGTAGCTTGTTTCACTGCTCAGTCCACCCATTCTGTCTGCAGCTGTTCTCAGGGGACACATATAATCATCACATTTGTCGCGATGGCAATGGTGATAATAATACCGTGTGCACTAATGAAAGGCAAGTACATATTTCACTTTCTGTGAGGGTTGGTCCTTGGACAACACTGCCTGCCAGCTGTCTCTGTCCACAGCACAACCTGTAATTTAGTTAACAAAATGAGCCATTTCAGAGATCAATCATTATCCTGCCTGTCTTTATCCATTTACTGTTGCTGCCTGTGACAAACATAGTAGGTCTCACAAACAAGGTCTTTTCGGGTGGAAAGAATGGAAAATTAAACATAGAAAAAATATGACTCCTGTCCAATCTGATCTGCCTATTCAGAGCTTTTTATGATAGCACTGGAACTTCCGCTTCTTCTCATCTCTCAAGTTAAGCAAAAGCATCTTGGACATGAACTTTTACGGGTCAAACAGCTTCAGTGGCCATAAAGAAACAATGTTTGACACTATTGATGTTTCACCTCCCATTTACATTAAAGTTGAAGAAGGAAGTCAGAACCTTTCATTGATTTAACTTTTCCCTCTGTTGATGGAATAGGTATACTCAGACCCCTTTCCTAATCAGTAGTGGGAACACTGCTCACAGTTCAATATTAGTCAAGTGCAGAGTGCAATTCTGAGCATAAATCACTCCATATCATGTTCTACAACTTCAAGTTCTTGCTCAATTTTCCCTCAGTGTTTGGTTAATGTTTGGTATTGCATCCTCCCTTAATTCAGTTTCCATTTGTTCCACTCCTGTGCTTCCATCAACCAAAGAGAACTTGTCTCTTTGAGAAGTGCAAGGATTTGCACATCACAAGGAGGAAGTGGGAAGGAAGGTCTGGTTTAGCCCTGAGGGCTTCAGAGCGCTGGCAGAAGAGCCCTAATTCATTTTTGGAGAAGCTACTCAAGTCTCCCACTGTCACTGCTGATAAGGGGCATGCACACTCCCTGCTCTCTGAATGCAATCAACAGGTTCAAATGACTCTCCAGATGATTTTAAACATCTAGAGCCATAACCTAATCACAAGGATTGCCCCCATTAGATTTGATCCTGAAAATGGTAACTTGGAAAGAAAATTTAACCACCTTCAGTCTACAGTTCACACAAAGGTACTGCATTGGAGCACAAAAGGTGGAAAAGGGATGTTATCAGGTCTGGATTTTCCCTATTCATAAACCAAGAGTAATCATATGCTACCATTTCTTGGGAGTGTTCTGCAGCTTACTCCATAAATAGTTGCGAAGAGCTGTGATATCTACTGAAAGATACATAAATTGTTAATATATATTATTCTCAGAATAAAATACAAACTGTGGTGATCCTAAAAACAGTTACTTATGTACTTCATTGTTAAAAGCAAAGTTGATTTGCTAGCAAAATTATGCAACCTTTCATACATTATCCTACAGAGTACAGCCACAACAGTACTGTAAGGTAACATATACCCCTTTTTTTTCTTTTTTTTTTCTTCCTTTTTTTTTTTTTTTAGGATATACATGATGCTCATGAAAATGAGGCACCTGCAAACCTTACTTTGTTGTCAGACAATGTAACAAATAAATGTCACAGATTATTAAATTATGATAACAAACCCAATATTCTTTCTATAAGTAATCAAATGTACTCTTTGGATCTACAAAGATATAACAAAACACCAGATAAAAGAAAACAGGTGTCAGCCAGAATTTCAAAGGCCTTTTTAAAAAGCACTCTATCAAAAGACACTATAAAAATCATAACAGGAGAAAAAGTGCTGTAAAGAATTAGAAACTGATAAAAAAAGACAGTAAACAGAAAGTAGGAACAAAATTGTTTTTTTTCAGTGTGACAAAGAAAAGAATGGAGAAGTTCTGCTTAAGGAGACCCATCTCACATAATTGTCAGTGCTGTGGAAAAGGAGGTAAATAACAAAGAAACAAATCTGCAGCTGGCACAAAATTATTTAAGTTATTTCTTAGTAAGAGCTCTATGAAAATGGTCCACACAATGGCAAATTAAATTTACTGTTGACACATGCAAAGAAATGCATGCTGAAAATAACTAATAACTGTGTATATGCTGCTGAGTTCCAAATTAACTGGAAACGCCAAGAAAAAAGGCCCCTGTGTGTGTATCTCAACCTGTCAAGGCCTAAACATGAGATACAACATGGGATGAAGATCCTAAATGAGGGACGCAGCAAAACCACTCAGGCAGAAAACTTGACATATTCTGGGATTTATTGTGGATAGCTTTTTTTCTGAAACCTCTGCTCTGTTGTTCCCTATTTCCATTATAAGCAAGTTTTGACATTAAAATTTGTCAGACACTGAACAGCGGTAGAATATAAGTTAATCTGGGACCAAAAAAAAGTGATATCCCTTAAAGGGACAGACTTTGAAAAATATGTCCAAAGATATGTCTGCATGTGAGGAGGCCACTGTAGCATCATCTACCCTGGATCCTACAACACGTCCAGATGGACGCTGGTTACATGAACCACTGGTCCGAAGAATAATATTCACACCTATGGCATTGAAATGCAATCCAGTTTTGCCCTTGATAGTACTTTGTCAAGATGTACATAGGCAAGGCGCATATTCAACCTCCTTTCATTTTTTATTTGATTATAAAGGAGTAATTGCTCAGACTCAACTCTTAGATTTTCCAGATTGTGACACGTCTCTGATGGATGGATGATTCATGTCAAGCGAACCAAAGCCATGCACAGCCTTACATCAGTGCTGGAAAGATGCTCAAAGCACAAGCCAAGTGTGTTTATTTCTCAGGGGATCCCATTCCAGGCAAGGCAAAAGAACAGCCTGTTTGGCTTTGTGGGCGATGCAAACAATGGAGGCAGTATTCACATTGCATTAAGTGTTTTGTAACAACTTGTGAAGCAGAGAATATGATCTGTCAGAGGGATAGAGCATGTAGGAGGAACAAAAAACTTCTGAAGATTTTGCCAGCATATCCATGGGTTAAATGCAAGATGCAAGAAGCAGAAAAAGTATTTAAGGAACGGAAGCCACAAAAAAATGACTCCTCCCCCAACCCTGAGAGCTCCCTACTGACATAATTAGACTAAAAAGCAAACCACACGGGGCAGCAAACTCACTTTGGGATGTGATCTAGTTTAAGCAGACATGGGGCTGCTCAGAACTAAGGTAGAAGAGAGAAAGGCAAAGGGGCTCCTGCTTTTTCCTTGCCTTGCCCTTGTTACAAGCATTTATGCTTGTGCAAATGTCGTGAGTTTAAAAATTCATTCCTTACCAGAGCAGGATCATTACATTTCTATCTGCCCCTGCTGGGATAAAAATAAGGTCAATGTGTCACAGGCAGGCGTGATCTCAGTGTGCAAAAAGAAGGAATATTGCTAACACAAAATCAGTACTGAGCCACACATATCCCTCTTGATCCTGCATACTGTGAGAAGATGTAAAATTCAGAGATCAGAAAGAATGAACGAAAAGGAAAGAAGGAAGAAGAAATAAAATAATAAACACCCTTTCTTCACAGCAGTAGCCATCTTCAGGTTCTTATTAATACATCTAAGAGACAGGAGAATGGCAAAGGAAGAGGATAAATAAACTGCATAAGTGTCCCTAATCTAACCTCTGTATCTACTGATATGCTCCATATACAACTCAGACCTGTTTGGAATGACCATGTGTTTGGGTGTCCTCTACTGATCTATGTCCCAGTCAGCAGAATGTACCAATCTAACCATTTGCACAGTTTCAATTAAAAACAAGCTGGTGAACCTGGTGAAATTATGATAGGAAGAAATAGGCTTGGAAGACAGTATGGCTGTGGATGAGTTTAGTGGAGCGGGTAAGAAAGAAATAGCACATTTGACATATATCTATATTGAAAAGAGAAAAAGGGCTAATAGCAGGTGCAACCACCTTGTCTCCCCTTCCCCTGCCTCCACTGCTTCATCCAAATAACTCTTGTTACTAATGTACCAGGAGAAGACATTTCACATTTACTCCTTAAGATCAACCTGACAGCTTACCAGCTGTTTCTGTACTCTTCTTCCCACAATGGCATGAGTAATCCAAAGAGTGTTCTCACTTTCTCTGCTAGCAGCATGGTTACCTGCTGTTCATTTCTCCTAGTCTCCTGAGCAGGGATGTACTATCTCTTTTATTTCCCACTCACTTTGCAAGTGATAGGGTTGGATATCATATAAGCACAACTATTACCTCTATCTCATCCTAGTTCTCATGCTTGGAAAATAGCCTCCCATCTCTTCTCTCTAACATGACTGCCCCAAAGATACATTGGTCATTTCTTGGTGCTATTCCAGTACCCTGGCCTGAAGAAGAAATTTATGGGCCAACATATATTTCAGCTTTTTCCTTAAATAGTAGAGCAAAAGTGCAAGTATTGAATAAGGGATAAACATAGTCAGTTTGGGGGAAGGTTCTCATCTCTTATAGGCACCTATTGGTGTCCAGGAATGAAAGACACAAGTGCAAAGGCCATTGAGGGGCTATGAGCCTTGTACTCTTAAAAACCAAAACTCTCAGAAAAAAATGCTATAAGAAAATCATTACCTAGAGCTTGAGCCAGTCCTTGCAGATATGTGTAACTTGTCCTGGGTTGTACCGTATCACCTGAAGTCTGGAAGTCTGAGGAAAGTACGTTTAGTATCACAATCAATAGCTGGAAGGACACTTGAAAAACAGAATGACACATGTGCCCCAAATTCTCTGGTGTATCTTGTGGGCTAATACGTGCCATGTCCCGTTATATCAGCTTGATGAAAGTTAAGGGACCAGGATGTGTGCAGCCTTACTCAACAGAAATCCCCCCCCTTTTTTTAGGACATTTTTCCTGTTGCCTGTGCCACTCACTGTTTTCTGAGTTAATTGTGTCTGTGTAGGTAAAAGGCCTGTGGGATTTGTTTGCCCTTCTGGCAAACTACACAGGCATGTCCTAAAATGGAGAGCCAGACTTCCATTGTGTTTGTCAGTGCTGTACAACTGGCCTTTCTGAAATGCTACAAAACAGAAAGAGAAACAGAGTAAAGGAGGATGGCAGTGCTTGCCAAATGGCATCTCCTGTCATATGCATACACTGGTCTGGATAGCCGCTTGGGTGCAGAAGTAAAAAGCTATTAGCATCGGGATAGAAACAGGCATCCAATTTCCCCACCCACCCAGATGGAGGAAAATAGAGCACCTCACTGGTAATGGTTTTCAGAGAGAAAGGGATACGAAGCAGGAAACTAAAGAGGATAGACTCCAACAACACTGTTTTTTTGGTTTGGGTTGTTGGTTTGGTTTTTTTTTTGTTTTTTTTACAGCAGGTTCTTCCCCCCCCCTTCTAGTGTCTAATCCATAAAGGAATCTAAATCTCATCCTAAAATACCCCCTCTGTTCCTGGGTGCACTTTACAAACAATGCAGTATGAACAGAGGAAAGCACTGCAGTTAATAAAAAAGGACTTTCCTGGCTCATTTTCTGTAATGATATAATAACTAACATACTCAATAAATGGAGACAAAGCATAGAAAAGAAAGAAGGCTCAGGATTCAAAATGTGACGCATAGGTATACCTAAGTTGCTTTGAAGCCTTTGACTGTCTCTCTGGAGCTCCCTCGAAATAAGGTAATAAACAAAATCAACACTAATAATACCGATACTGCTAACAGTAATAGCTTATCCTGTGGCAGAGCAAGAAGAGACCATTGAGAAAGTGGCTTCACCACACTCAGTGACAGGACAGCCGTCATAGTGTAAAGGAAGTGATATAAGATACAAGTGAGCAACACAACGGGATGCAGGACAGGTAATGTTTGGTTTCTCTTCAAATAGGACTTTGTGAGCAGTAGATCAGACAGAGAAAAGATACTGATGGAAGAGACAAGGAAACACAGACAGAGACAAAGTCTCAGAAGGAGGGAAGAAGCAGAAAAGAAATGGATTAAATCACCAATCAATGGAGATGGTAGGAAATTTTCAGCATTTTTGTTCTCCACATAAGTTCTTTGAAGAAAACAGAGTTATAGAATAACACACTGAAGTTCCAGCAAAATCCATATTGCAGTACAGTCACTATTATTATTACTGTTTAATAAAACTTTCTGTTCTATACAGACACAGCCCTAAGACCACCACAAAGCGTTTTGAAGCACTTTGAAACCAGGACATGGCACAACGGCTATCAACTAAATGAAGGCACACATTAAATTTGCAGTAAAACATGTTGAAGCAATTCTGGGCCTGGGAATTAATCTGCCACCGTGAAGTCAGTCCACTTGAAAAACTATTAGCTTGGGAAAAGTGCCATAATGGGAAAGTACAGGTTTAAATTTTAGGTGCCAGGTGATTACAGCCCCATCTGAACTGGGCCAAGGAAGCAGGGCTAGCACACCTTCTGCTGCAAAAAACACGCAGAGATATTTAAAGAACGTAAGCACAGTTGGAACGTCAGTTCTACCATCTGTCTTAAATGGATCATTGTTAACAAGATGGTGCCATCCAACACAATTTTGAAGCTCTAATTTTGTGTCAGCTCTGAGATCAATGCTTACCCAAGACAAGGGTTTTAGGTATCCGGCTTTAATGGATTTGAATGGTAGTTTCAGGATCTACCTACAGCCTCTAGAATGGTCTTTACTTTAGCTCCCTTCAAACTTACCATAGCTTGTTGGATTAAACAAGATTGCAGCCAAAAACAAATAGAGTATCCAGTATTTATAATGGAAATTAACATGAAACTCACATTTACCTGTTGGGGTTTTTGTGTGTGTGTGTGTGTTTGTGTGCTTGTTTTTATTATTCAAGAACTCCCACAGAAAAGTGAAAGTCAGCATTTCACAACCAGGTTAAAGTGAAATGAGAACATACTGAAAGTATGGAGGTGACAACTGACTGATGCCCTAATTATTAAATTGTGGAGGTTGCTGTCAAACGAAAATTCAACCCACTTTCATAGAAACTGTTAATATTGATGTTAAGTCATCCATCTCCTTAAACGGTTCCAGAAAACGTAAAAGTTCTCACTGTGTGTGGGAGTAAATCCTGTACGGGAGATATGGTGAATACCAGAACCTCACACCATGAATTGTAAATACCATGCTCACAGTATGCAAGTATGACTCATTGATCTATCTGTACATATGAACTGCACCGCTACCAAAATGAGATGGAACGTTATAGATCCTTAAAAGCACATAGCAACGTCAAACATCACTTCAAAACAGGAAATGCTTACCCAAGCAATGTACAACTTAATTATAGCATAATCTGACCTATACGTCAGGCCAGTACATTTTTTCCAACGTTCTTGACTTCCTTGCAATTCAAACTAGTGCTCCATCCTGAGTCTCACTGATACTCAATGTACTTGCATATTTGCTTTAGGAATTGCATATATGAACACAAAGCAATATAAACTCTCTTTAGTTTTTGAAAGCTACCAAGATCACAGACAGGCATGCATTGTCTACAGTTGCACATACACTTCAGTGCAATATGGAAGAGATGTACACAAGAACAGAGCATATCAGTAGTATATCGCTTTGAACAATCAGCTATCTATGGCTGGACGGGTTCTTCAATACCTTCTCTATATGGAAAGACGGGGTTTCTCTCCCAGCCTTAGCCACTAAGATTCAGACATCTACTCAAAGCCAGTTGCCTAGAATCCTTCCATACTCAGTAGTGAACAGCAGCACTTTCAGAGTGAGAGTCAACCCATTTATCTCAATGGCATGATCTGCTCACTGGAAGAGTCTATCCCTCTTTACTGACTATAAACAGAACCCAGAAAACACCACTGGGCTAAAAACGTAAGATCTCAGAAAACTAAGGATATGTAAGCTGAATCTTACATTACAACTGAACTGTTTTTCTTTCCATAGCTCTTTCCCATTATTTTCATCCTCTGACTCTACACCAAGAGAAGTGTTAAAATCCAGCAGGTCTTTTGGTCCACTGTTTTTAACAGAAGGAACATTACTCAAAATATACCCACTTCTGACATCCTTTGCTATCACATAACATTGCTTATTGACCTCAAGTGGCACCAGCCACATGCTTTCAAGTAATTATTTTAATTACCTGTATTTGTCCCTACTTTTTGTAACCATCTCAAATATAGAAGTGTTTAGCTTTTTAAAAAATGAATCATTATGCCAATAACACCAAACTGAAGATCCACAGACTAAATATGTTGGGAGCTATAAAGCACCTAGTGAAATGGCAGTATTCTGAGTAAGGGAAAGGTGGTTAAGACACAGGTGTGTCACCAAATCTGCCACAGCCTTGTTTTCTCCTATCAAACAAGTCTTTGAATCTATTGTGTGCCACCTCCACCCTTCATAAACAGGCACTACAGCACTTGCCCATCTTGTCTTATTCAAAACACTAGGACAGAAAGATAATAACATTATGTAGTATTATTACTGTGTTTATTTTTTTAAATCTAGTTTTCCATGTACTGCATTCTCATTAGATTTTGATGCAGTCAGCATCAAATTCTAAATAGCAATGGTAAACCTCATGAATCATTTTTGCAAAACCTTCCTTGAAGTGACTTTGAAAATACGAGATAACTTTTGCTAGCTTTATCTTTGTCTTTTCTGACTTTGAAAACTGGCACCACCACACACTTAGCTTTGTCCTCCCCTACTTATAAACGGAAACATACTCACAGCTAACTTCCTACCTCTTGCAGTTTGAAACTTCAAAAAATCACCTTCCTAATATGTGCTTCTAATTAAATTTCAGTCCCTAACCACAGCTGCTGTGATTCATGCATACCCTGCAAGGTTCAGTGTTAATTAATGAGAGTTCTTTAAATTCTCTGAGCCAGGGTGTGGGAGGGAAATGGGGTGTATGCAAGACATGAGGATTTCTCACGGTTGTGGGGTGTTGTGATGCCCCTCTGGGAGGCAGCTCAATTACAGTATGCATCCAAACAAGAACGAAAAAGGAGGTGGAGATCTGGGAACAAAAACCCACACAGTGTATTATTCATAAGCAATGAATTCATATTATTCATAAGCATATAATTATGCAGTCTCATGAATTGGGGATCTACACTTTTAAAGAAAGACAGAAAAAAATGTGTCACAATGTTGCTTTGCGGTATATTGGTTTGATATTCCCTTCTTCCTATGAAAATTTAGAGAAAAAGTGGGACATAGTCAACAGAACCCAGGGGCCTCCAGGCAATCCAGGGACAATTTCTGACAGGTACAAGCTGAGATATTAATAAATTTCATGGAGTATGGATTTCTACAGTCCCTCTTGGGATTGCAATTTGAGGCTGCAAATGAAAGGACCCAGCAGCTCAGCATCTCTGCAGATAAGGAATTTCAAGGTGAGATTCTACAGCTTTGCTAAATAAGCAAAGCAGTTAGTCTGGCCCTCAATACATGTGAGTTCATAAATAATCACAATTATTATTACATATTTGTGTTACTGCTTAAGACACCACAACTCTGTCTTCAGCTAAATGGCTGTCAGTCTAGAACACACCTACTTCTCACAGGTTGTACAAAATATTGATCTGAGGAGGCTATGATTGGTTGGCGACAAGAATGAGCATTTGACCTTTGTAATTTGTGTTTCAGGTTTTGGTTTGGTGTTTTTTGGTTTTGTTTTGGTTTTTGGTTTTGGTTGGCTTTTTTTTTTTTGTAATTGCAATGTCTTGCATCTCCAAAACATCTCCCATCTTTCATATGTGTTCTCAGCAATGCAGCACAGCAACTATAACAGCCCAGTATTAGGATTTGAAATTAAGTAGCCTATAGCTAAAGGAAACCTCAGAGGGGAGGTTTAGAAGAACAGAGTGTAAATTGATGAGGAGGAATTTGGCCTAGGCTTTCACACTGTTGCCTCTTACAAAATATTCTTTGGTATATTTAACAGTCCTGAGTATTCATAGCCTCAGTCTTTGTTTTACCAGCCTTTACCAAAAGACTAATATTACAGGTGCACTGGAAACTACAATCCCACAGGTGATGAGTGTAGTGCTTGCAGTTGGGGTGGAATCACATCTTTCCCTCTCTTTCAGACTGAAGCTTGCAGTAAAGACATCAGCAAGCCTTCCCGGAATCAATTTCATGTTTGGTCCTCTGAGGACTTTAACTAATGCTGGATAGACAATAAGCATAAAGCCTTTCAAAACACAGTATTTTTTCCTATTAGTAGAAATTCTGCATGGGATAAAAGAAAAAAAAGATTTTTAAAGTAACAGGGGGGGGGGGGGGAATTCAGTATCTATCCCAACCTAGTGCTTACTGTTCCCTTGTTGCTGGTTTGGAAATCCCAACCCAGGGATACTCAATTATTTTTTTTAATGAGTAAGTACCAGATAATTTGATCATGACTTTTTCAAGCCAAGGGTTGGTTCTGTCTCTGCTGGGCTAGTCTGGACTAGGGTACTCCCTTTGCAGGGGGCACACTGCAGCTGCTCACAGCATAAAGACAGACAGACAAGAAGTCTGAAAGCAAAGCTGGCACGTTGTCATTGTCTAAACAAAATTTATTCACTGCCTAGACCTAGACCTGAGCCAACCTCAGGAGGAGCCTTAAACAAACTTCTTCAAAATCACCTAGGCAGAGGTGACCTCTCCATAAATATCCCCAAACAAGTGGTTTTTCTTTCTGTGGAGACTCTTTCAGGCTACAGGTTCTCAGCTCTGGTTAATATCTTTTGTATTTTAACACATGGGTCTTGCCTAATAAATCCAGAAACTGCAGATATACTGCCACTAGAGCCTTTTTTATTATTAGGGATGGCAAGTTGAAGCCAGCATGGTGTAAGGACTGATGTAAGGACAGCACATTGTCTTCTTCTGTCTATTTCTCTGTCTCCAACAGGTGACAGCTATCACCAATTCCTTCTCAAATAATTTTGCCAGTGGCAACCCCTCTACTTCCCCCAGAAGCAATTATAAACTGGCTAGTCTGGTTTCTTTAAGATACAAATGATTTGATACTTAGAGTTGGAAAGATGGGAGAAAAGGCTTTCACTTCTTTTCCCCACTTTACTCAGAACAAAGTACCCTCAGTCTGACCTGCTAAGAGAGCAGGATTTTTCTTTCAGCTAGATTGAAGGAAGGGTCCAAAAACCACATCAAGACTAGTGATGCATGGAATTGCAGCTCTGCACTGGTGATCCCTAAATATTATATCAAGAGACACCTTTTTTAGCTGAAGTAAAGGAAGCCTGGTTTTGAAGAGCCAAACCAGAAGGGCTCCAGTCCAATTCAGCTCTGTAATCTCATGTGCTAGCTTTGTCATAAAAATTTGATTATGTTCTGATTTATCCCAGACTATAGGCTCATTACAAGATGGGGCTGCTATCCTTTAGAATCTCTCTCTAAATCCTTAGCTGCGACTCTTATTGGATTCTAATTTGAATGCATCCTTCTACCAGCTTCTATGTCCTCCCTGCCTTTTTCTCCACTACAGATCCGTTGCCTTTCTAGCACTTGTTAATTTGTTTCTGAAAAGATAATCTTTTAATCCAGTCATCTATTTCAGAGCTAGAAGGATTCTGGAAAGAAGACGAAGGTTACACAGAGAGAAAACCAGATTCAAAGCGCTAGAGAACATACAAGATGAGAAAACCTGCATGGGTTGGAGGTTTGCTTCATCTTCATGCTTCTGATTCTCTGAAACACTCTTGGGTTTAGGCAGTTCAGGTAACACAATGGAGAAAATGACTTGTGGCTTCATCTAGGTCAGTTTTGGTTTTCTATTCAAAGGCAAAAATTTTGTCCTTTATAGCACATAGGAGGGATTTTTCTCACAAGTGATTCTGAGAACATACAAGACTATGATATAAGCAGCATAACCCCTTGTAACACTGTCACAGAGTACTACCACTACCTGCTCCAGAAAATCATTCAATAGATTTGAGGTTTATCATAAAATGCTAAAATCTTTGGCCGGAGGTGGAGAAAGTTGCTCTACCATAAACTGCAAAGTACCTATTCTGTCACTTCCTCTAGGGCCACTAACATAGCATTTCACAGTGCTAGCATTTATTTCAAATAAATTGAAAACCCAATTAAAATAAACTGCGGCACCCACAGACCTGAGTATGTAACTCTGCATTTGTATGTGCTTGTCCACAGCACTCAGCAGCAAGACACAAGAGAGCTTTCCCCTGTCCTCCCACATCCCTTTAGTGTCACATGGCTTTCTTCAACATGGAGGGGAAGTAACATCAACTCTGGTAGTTTTTTTTCTTCTGAGGCAATGAAGCTGCTCAACACACAAATCCCCAGGAAACAGCCCCCCAGGCAAATGCTCTATTATCCCTCAAGACAAAGACAACAAAGAACTGACTATTCTCTATATAATGCAATTATTTCCACCTTTAAAGCCATATTAGAGTATCCTATGCCACATTTCATCTGGCCATGAAATTTTCAGGATGCGAGACTGTTCTCTATTCTTCCCTGGGGATATGTCCCTCCCGCCTTATGTGATCAAATGGCCACTCCAATTACAGAAGGAGACAAAACCATCTCAGATTAGAGAGGTCTCCAGAAAATCCTAGAAACTGATCTAACACTTGTTTGAAGACAACTGTTGAAAAGAATGTTTGCCGTTCTTTCAATATTCTCCACAATGCTGTGAAATAAAAAAGAATAACTGTATGACTGAAAACTCAAAGAGCAAAGTCAATGTGTAACAAGTGAATCGAAACCTTGGCCTCCTCTGAAAATGCCAAGAGATAATGAGTTTGTGTTTGGTTCTGGAATGCTATCCTCATAATTTTTGTATTTGGAGAAAGGATTGTAGAAACAATGTGAAGACTACCTAAGGAACGGAACAGTTGGCTTCCCACTACAAATCACTAACAGCACTTCTTTATTCAGACTTGAGACCATAACGCTTAGAAGATCCTTATGTCAAAGTGGGATTAGGATTTAACAAATCAAAAACTGCTTCCTAGATCTCAAAATGAACATGGCCATACTACCATGTGCAAAGACATTAAAAGCAGAAGGGTAAACTCTTCTAACCTTTAGTCTTAATGATACGTTAATGGGTGCAGAATCAAGTGGAGTTATGGCTTCATCCCATTACCTTTTTTTTTTTTCTGTCAAAATGTAATGATTTGTAGTTTTATGAAATTGCCACTTTTAGAACACCAAACAAATGTACACACAAGAAATGTAATAGTGTAATATCTAACATATCAGTAAGTTTTAGTTCTGTAATCAATATTTCATAAAGATAATAGTACACCACCTTCAGTACAACACCCTTTAAGAACTGAATATTGCCTATTTATAATCTTTAGCCAGCGGGACGTGCAAAACTTTGCAATACATCCTCTGCAATTGTTGATGATTATAATGATAATGCAGCCTTTTTTCCCTACAAGTTTTAAAGGCAGCAAATACCAAAGTTATCTGTGCCTTCTCATTAGAACACTGGTCCATAATCATTCAAAATCATTTGCTTCTCACTTGCCAGTGACTTAGAAAGAAATATATACACATACATATATATATATAGTAGGTATGTGTGGCTGATACATATTTTTATTTACAGTGCCATTCCCCAGTCTTTAGTCCATGCATGCAATCCTCAATAGCTTGAAAAACACTGGTTTCACGTTCCAATCTCAGCTCTTTCTTCTAGGTTTCCATAACTTCAAGTAGGTAAAATTATGCTGATAAATGAGTAATTCAAAATCCTCTCAATTATTACTCAGGCCCCTAATATCTATGTACAGACTGTTAAAAAATAAACTCTTTTTCAGAGTCTTTGTTGAGAACAAAATTAATCAAAGCAATAACTAGATTTTGGCTGAAATTAACGTTCATTTACTTTACTGAAAGCTATGCAAATCTTACAATCTCCTTACCCCTCACCCCTTATAAATAAGACCATTATTCCACCAAACCACAACCTTTTACAAAACTAGTTGTTTCATTCACAGGACAGGAAAAATAATTTTAATTTTCTTCCCCCTCAGCTACTCAGAGTTCCTTCTGTGTTAGCCAAAGAGTTATGCCATGAAACAACATTTTAACACTGACTTTTGTAATTAGTCAGTGAGCTCTTGCCCAGCGATACCTGAAAAGGATAAAAAAGTCACATTTTGCTTCTCAAGTTCTGGAAAACAATGCACTCTTCTATTGTTTGTCTGTCAGCTGAAAAACATATTTTCCATTCTTTTTAATATAGTTACCTGAAACTATAGAATGTGTCTCTCTCGACTTTTTGGAGATCTCTTCACAAGCCAGTTTATCTTTGTAAGTGGGCTGGAGACCCGTGCACAGGAATATCTCATGTAAATTTTTGTTCTATTTGACGGGATGAATTTTTAAAATGTTGTGCAGTAGTAACTTTGAGAATATAACATTTCATTATATCAAATCTTTATGATCCTCTTCAGTCTTGTAGTTAGAGTTTGCCCACCCTCTTGGTCTTCCAACTATCTAAAGCACTGCCTGGTCTTTTATTCAATCTTGAACTGTGAAAAATCTGTTCTCTCTTCCACCATCTCCAGTTGTTTCATAGTATTTTCCATTTCTGTCAAATTCCAGGTGGAAATATTGTCCACCCCAGACATAAGCCATGTTCTCTGCCTAGAGATAAAGATTTCTCTTACCTAGTGTACTAGGAGCCTTGCAGAAGATGTTGTATTTGGGGAGTCAGTGATCTTGACCCGGCCATGTCTGCTCTGTTGGGCCTTGTACTTGGGGCTTGAGAAGCCCATATGTTAGCAGTAGCAGTTGCTGCACGGGAACCTGCTGGAATGCCCTGTGCCAGCCTGTGCTGCAACACTGGTGGGTGTTATGACAGAGATAACCTTCCAACCTGTCAGGAGAAGATACATGGTTCTGTTTGCTATACAAAATAAAAGCACCACAGCACAGGAGGGGGAGAGGAACCTCTCCACAGACAGGATCTGTGCAACATGCTGTGGGAAAACGCATCTGGGGTCCACTCAGTGCTGCATGAAAACAGGGTTTTCAGGAGCTGAAGGAATGTAAGATTTACTCACTATCTATATTCCTCTTTTTACTCTACCTTATTATTTTATTAAGCCACTTCTTGTCTGGCCTTTTTATTGAGATCCAGAAAGAGCCCTGCTCCTCCGACCTCACCCCGCTTCCCTGGTACAGAACATCTAGCCAGTCCCAGGGGCCTAAAACCTTGCTGGAATAACACACATACTTTACTGAGTACTTTTACCTTCACCCACAAGGTCAGCAAATACTCCTCTAAAAGATCTATTTGTTCCTCGTACTAAGAGAATACTTCATTAATTGACATGACAAATACTGAGCAACATGGGCTGGGAAAACACACCATTAATCAATAAGCATTGGAATGACTGATATCAGTTGAAAGCTTTGCAGCACCAATTGGCATTTATTTCACAGTTATGTTATTTGTCATCTGTTGTTGTTCAGGCAAGGGTTCTTAGGCAGTATCTGTAACTACATATATAAGTTACTGACAGTATGTCAGAGGGTCCTATGTCACATATGGCCTGTGAGGTGTCCTGGGGGAAGAGTGGGTGCTCCAAAGTATGGAGGGGTTCAAACTGACACCCTTACTCATTCATTCACTTTCAGCATATTTTGAAATATTGCAGTTTACGTGTGCCTAAGTGGATTTATGGATTATATTATCTAATTTTAACTAAACTAACCTTCACAAAATGGACAAGTAGCATAAAAAGATTCCTGCAAAGAAAGCACAGACTGAGGATAAGATTGATAATGTGAGCACAAGTGAACAACAAGAAAATGGCAGAGCTGACACTTCTCCTATTCCCAGTACGAACTCTTCATCAGCCACATTACGACATAAAAACAGTGACAATCTAATCAGATCGGATGAGAACCAGGCCAAAAAATTTTGAAATTATCAAGAATATTATTTGAAATATAGATTTTCATCCATAGTCTTAACAATGAACCTTGCCCTAAATGTATACTGTGCCTTGAGATATTAACTAATGATAGATGAAGCCACCACAGTTAGCAAGACAGTTAAAAACTAAGCATCCAGAACATGAAGATAAACTTCTAAAATTTTTTCAGTGGTTTAAACTCATGCAATATTCAAACAAGCACTTTACAAGACTTAATGATAACTGTTTAGCAGTAAGAGGTTTCTTACTTAAAAGTGAAAGAAAAAAGCCACATACCACTGGGGAAACACTTGTTCCTCCTGCCATGGTAAAAATGGCTGGAATAATACATGGAAAACAACATGGTGACAAACCAAAATGCTCTCCTTTGTCAGCAAATACTGTTGGAAGATGCATAAGAAACATTGCTGAATCTTTGAAGAAACAAGTATTCAAACAAATTACGCAGTGTGGGAGGTTTGCTCTGCAGTTGGATGAAAGTACAGATGTTTCTAACATGTCTCAGCTTATGGTATTTGCTAGATTCTGTTTCAATAATGAAATACAGGAAGAACTGGATTTTTTTATGAGCCACTAAAGGAAAGATATACCAGATAATATGTATTTTCAACAGTAAATGACTTCTTTAATAAAACCAACGTTTTATGGAAAAACTGTGCAAGTAATCATTGATGGAGAGGATGTTTTGACTGGAATAAAAAAAATGGTTTCCAGGGTAAGGTTGCAGAGATAGCACCACGCATGAAATTCGTTCACCACATCACTGATAGGCAAGCTATTGCAGCAAAGTTGGAGCCAGAAGTGCTCTAAGTGCTACAGGATGTCATTGATATAGTTCGTTGTTTAAAAACAAGACTTTAGAACAGTAGAATCTTTACATCATTTTGTAATGAGATGGGGTGGGGAGTGACCATGAAAGTCTTTTGTACCACACAGAAGTTCGCTGGTTATCTTGTGGCAAAGTGCTTAAAAGAGCTGTCTGACTTAAGGATAAGTTAAATATTTTTCTTTTACAAAAAGACAAATGTTCCAAATTTGCTGACCTTTTCTGGGATGACAAGTGGCTGTCAGTAGTATGCTACCTAGCAGATATGTTCCAAAAAACCCCACACTTAATCTGTCCCTTCAAAGTAAAGGTGACGTTTTAAGAATGAGTGTGAAAAGGTTTACTGTTCTGTAAATAAATAATTATTTTAAAATATTGTCATTTTTATCTCATCCTTTTTTTATTTCTATTTTTTGTGTACATTTTATAATACACACAATATGTTAGTACAATAGTGCATGTATATGAATAAATAAAGACCCATATATAGGGGGTGCAAGCTCAAAAACTTTTTACTGCTAAGGATGTGAGATCACAAAAGTTTGGAGATCACTGCTCTAGTGTAGGTAGGTCAGCAGTTAGAGAGTGGCATATGATCCATAGCATGGTATAGAATGAAGAGAGGTTAATAGAGTAAGTGGAAATGCCATATAATAACGCCAAGAAAGGGAGAACTAGGGAATAGCACTTTGCAGAAAGTCTGAAAGAAATAGTTGATTGAGCTGGTACAGCAGCTGTCAAAGATCAACCTGTAATAGAGCTGAGGAGGAAGCAGGGTTAAAAGGCAGTGAGGACTGGCAGAGCAGAGGGAGTAGCCTATGGTACATGCTTTATGTACTTGGAATCACAGACATTCATATAGCAGCTGTGAAATGCAGCTAAAGCTGTGCTGCTTGTGATGAGATGCTGCTGAAGTGCATTTCTATGAATGTCCTTTGGTTATGTGACATGATGGCTTTATCTCTGCAAATAAACATTGCAGCTGCTGAAGGGGAAATAAAAAGAAGCTTCTTCTTTCCGAGCAGTTGGAATCATATTTTTAAAGTGTACCATTGCTTCTTTGGTAGGTCCTTGTGAGAGAGCTGAGGAGTGATGACTGAGCTTAAAATACTTCCTTGTAAACTGCAGAATTTCATCACTAAATCAATCATTCAAAGTTCCACTCATCATCCATCCTACACTTGTAGTAATACTTATTGCCAGAGATGGGAAGCTGCCACATTCCTGCCTCACAGCTAATCTTTGTTGTTAAGAACTACAACAGCTATTTACACACAACTGATCCCTTTACTACAGTAAATGCACCCTTATTCACCTTGCCCTCAGCAGCCTTCATCTTATTTGACTAAAAGAAAAGGGCTAAAAGAAATCAAGGACTGAATATCCTAAAAGAATGGAAGGTAGTAGAATTAAGGATTGTTTGTAAGAATGATTTTCACAAGTTTTATCTGAATGCACCACCATCTGTATAAAGAGGATGGGTGGGTTTTTTTGGTTTTCCCCTTTTGAATGTTCTTTGATTACTCTTGGTTAGACACCAATCTCAGTTACACCAGAGCAAATTCTGAATGCAGTGTATGCTTTGTACGGCAGAGGTATGAACCAAGATCCAAAACTAGCCATATGTTTTTAAATTAAGCTTTTCTATGTGGCAAAAAGATTATTAAACCCAAAACTACACAACATGAAATAGGAATACAGATAATTCAGAGGAAATACGTGGAAGCTACCATAGTATTAGATTCTGTTTGAGGTTGCTAAGAGCAACAAAGTGTAAGAACTACTGTATTCATGGCAATGTGTATTGAAAATAATAGCCAAATACAGTAATTGAATGGATGAAGCAGCAAGGCACTTATTTCGTTACTGCCTTCTTTCACCAGCTATCTGCTCGTATAGCCCTTTTCAGCTGACTGGGACAGCAGCTTTCCCTTTGGAATTAATGTTGCTTTTCCCTTGGTGGTTATTATCATGTTATTACACAGCATGAAAAACATGATAAAAACAGTCTTCCTTGATTAGTGCTGCCATGATGGTCTGCTCCCTTCTGGCTTGTTGCAATCACCTCTCTAGCTGTGATCACCACCAAAATCGGGCAAAAATCCATAGCTCAGGACAGGTGAAACTGCTTTCATCTCCACTTAATTGTTTCCACTGGGGGGTGTTACTAGTTCACCTTTGTCTGGCTTTGACCCTGCTCTTCAGTTTTATGGTAACAGAGTCATGGCTATCTGGGACCTACTGGTTTGTCACTTTGCACATTGGCTATTTAGACCTTCTGGGTTGAAACATGAGTAAACTTCACAGTTGCCTCTCCCAGAGTTGCTCCCCCCCCCCCCGGAGCTAAAAGATCAATCCCATCAGCAGCAAAGGGCCTGTGACTCACTGAAGTACCATAATTCCCATCAGAAAGGAGTGGTAGCACCTCTAGCAACGTATCACGCCCTTTATTATCTTCTAGGTCTTTCAGAGACACAGTACTAAGCCAGTCCTGTGACATGCCTCTAGCTTGTTTCTTGTTATTTCTCAAAGCATGGTTTGATTAACAGCAGCACAGGTTCTAGAGGCAGAAAGGATACATGTAGTTACACATGGTCCAGTTCTGTCCCTTTTACAAGTGTCCCCCCCCTTTGGTATTGTTTGGTATTGAGTATTCAAACATCAAAACAACACTGGCTTGCTCAAAACTCTATTCCACCTTTTAATGCATCTAAGGACCAGAGGAGAGGACATTCCCCTCTGAAGTGAAAATGAAAGCATGATACTGTGGTTGCACCCTTGATCCATTCCTCATGGTTAAATCTACTTCATCTACTCCAAGCAATTTTTCTTCAGTGTTTGCATTCTTCAGAGAAGTTGATTGCAAGGTAACAATCAACATTTACAGGTTGTTAGTAGACAGAGCTTTCTTAAGGATAATGCCCTTGCTCTTGGAACAGGAAACAACACATCTCAAATACCGTGATCACGTAGTTGTAGGTAAATCTGACATTAGGTAGGTATTAGACTGACATGAGTTTGCGAGCATCTACTGGGCACATGGTTATCTTGCCACTGTACTCCCTTAACTTTTTTCTAACATATACCTTTGTGAACACCACAAGAACTTATCAGTTGAATTATGTAAATTATTTTCTTGTAAATGCCTAATAGCTATTTGAAATGACTCTAATAGTTAAATTTCCCTGTTCAGTATTCAGCACATTAAAATTTCTGTTTCGTGATTTGTTCATTAATGGCACTATAATAACTCAGCACCTCATCAGCTGCTCTAAACAAGCACATTTTTTAAACTAAATAATAAATAATTCATAAATATTTATAATTAATAAATTAGAGAGCAGAAAGATCAATTGTTGTGTATGCTGTATGAAAAGGACGTTCCATTAAAGCATCAACGGTGCTGTTGGCTGGAATATTAAAGAGAGAAGAGCTGAGTATTGGTGGAAATGTAAGGCCTTCAGTCCAGTCTCTTCTTGTACCAGATTCTGCCTCACTTTTTTACATTATTTATACTGATTCAAACCTATGTTTCTACTAGATCTTGCCTACTTACATTTCAACCTGACCTCAGTCTAGCCTTCTGGCCAGCTTGTACACAATGTTTAGCCTTCTTGCAGATCTCTGGGCAAAAGGTTTCTGGACTGTCTATTCAAATGTTAATATGTCTGAAATGGAGCTCCTCAACTTACCTCCCCAAATCTTTCCTTTCACTATCACTAAAGACTTCTTCCTACATACTTTCCTATCACTTATAGGATTGTAACAATCAGAAGGAAGTGTTCCTTCTACTCTCTCTGGCTATGCCTAAGTTGGGCTGCTTCCTTCTATATACCACCTTTGGAAATACTCTCCCTGCTTCTCTTTGGACTACTATTAAAATTGCAAATACAATCCCTTCTCCTCCAGCTTTTCTGACAGTTTTATCTTTTTTTTTTTCTTTGGTCTTTTCCAGAGCAATACAAAATGCTTTTCCCAAGGTTATCTTTGTGGGCCCTATCCTAACCATATTCTCCTGTGAAGTTCCTCTGCCAAGTTCTCCTTTCTTTCTGGAAAACAAACAAAAACAACCCACACCCCTGCAAGTGTTTCACCTCTAGGGTTCCTCGGCTTGTCCCATTTATTCTCTCTCATACCTAACACTACTACTGGTCTATTCCATTCCTCCACTTCCAATGCCACTTTCTATTGTTTTATTATGTTTTCCTCTTACATATAACTTTGCCTTCTCTGACATCCCCCCAAAAAAAAGAACACAGCTAATTACTATTGGCAGTAGTCCTGCTAGTAGAAACAGGTCATAAGCTGATTACTTGACCTGCTTAACCTTCATAAGTCTCCCACCCACTATGACAATAAACTGTATTAAATTCTGAAGATACAGAATACTGTATAAGATATTAGCAAAAAGCCAAGACTTCTGCCATGGGAGTTCAATTTTACCATCCTGCTCCAAAAAGGAAACTATTTGATTAAAGTTTTCTACTTCACTATCCAGTACGTAAGCACTCTTAGCATGTGCAGTGTTGTAGCTCTTTTCACTCCCCAAACCTTCAGATTTTTACATGCTACAGACACGAGAGTCCATCACTGAAATGCAGGCATCTCATGGGTAATATATATGACAGTTTTTCAATAGACTGCAACACAACATGCAGTAATTCAGGGCAGGAAGTGAAGACAATTCCTTTAACTGAATTCAGAGAGATGATGATATTACTTCCAGGCATAGATGTACTGGGATACCAAAAGTAATATCCTTTTATCTTGACAATCAAGTTTGGATGACAACATGTGGGCAAGTAGGTCAGCTGAAGCAGCAGTACAATGCCTGTAGCCTACATTTCCTTTTTCTTACATCTACCTTCCTTTCCATCCTTCTGTCCTCTCTGCTGCTAATGTGGAAAAAAAAAATAAAAGGATTTCTTGATGCAATTCTGAAAGACTTAAGTAATTAAACATCAGCAAAATAGAATAATATTCTTCCAATTATCTTTGCCATCAAGGAAACTTCAGGAAAAACCACAAAAGCTAAGATACGCCTCCAATGTGTAACAATCATCTGCCATCAGTCACTGCCATGGATTTTCTTCTGTCCTTGAACTTCTGACTGATTGCACTAGACTTAACCTATTAAATATTTAGTTGCCATCTTTCTTGGCTTCTGTACATCTGTAACTCACCCTGAAGCCACCTAGTTTTGTACCATGGTAAGATTAAGTCCCTATGACTGTTCATTTTCTCATCTATCACTTTCCAAAATGATGTGGTCTAAAAGTATGTATTTTTTTTTTAAAAGGAAGATCCAGTGGTTCCATTTGCACCTCCTATTTTTTGCTTAAAAGAACACAGGATGATGGCTGCCCTATTCCTCCCAACTGACATCAGCACAAATAAAAATGTAGTACACTCTATTACAATTAAAAAGGGAGGAAAAGGATAAACTCATGACAACAGTCCACATCCTCTGCTAACAGCATAGGATGTTTTAGTACGCTTTTGCAAGGCCTGTAAGAGCAGAGCAAAAGAGGAACAATATCATGCTCTCTTAAGACGTCTCCCTAAGAACCAGAGATGGAAAGATGCCAGCCACTGCTAGACAAAAGAAAACCACGAATAGTCACATAATTGCATGGCTGACAGTCTCTTCAAAGTACCTTGATTTGCATCTGTTCAGATCCCAGCACTGAAATATCCACAGCATAAAGACACTACCAGCTCTGATCACCAGCGTAGTTCTGAGAACAAGCCTCAGTGACATTAAACCTGCTTCTTAATCTCTTGAGGTGTAACATCACCCACCTAGTGGATGAAGGGAAGGCAGTGGATGTATTTTTTCTGGATTTTAGTAAGGCTTTTGATACTGTCTCTCACAGCATCCTTCTGGACATGTTGTCCAACTGTGGGATGAGTCAGTGCACAGTGCGCTGGGTGAAGAACTGGCTGAACGGCAGGGCTCAAAGGGTTGTAGTGAATGGGGCTGCATCTGGCTGGCGACCGGTCACCAGCGGTGTTCCTCAGGGTTCAATTGTAGGGCCAGTTCTGTTCAATATATTTATCAACGATCTGGATGCAGGAGTTGAATGCACCATTAGCAAGTTTGCTGATGATACCAACCTAGGAGGTGCTGTTGACTCTCTTGAGAGATGAGAGGCCTTGCAGAAGGATCTAGATAGATTGGAGCATTGCACAATCATTAATGGCATGAAATTTAACAAGTCCAAATGCCAGATCCTACACCCAGGACGGAGTAATGCTGGGCACAAGTATAAATTAGGAGAGGAGTGTCTGGAGAGCAGCCCTGCAGAAAGGGATCTGGGGGTGCTGGTCGACAGCAGGCTCAATATGAGTCAGCAGTGTGCCCTGGCAGCCAAGAGGGCAAAGCACATCCTGGGCCGCATCACACACAGTATAACCAGCCAGTCAAAAGAGGTGATTATCCTGCTGTATTTAGTGTCGGTGCAGCCTCACCTTGAGTACTGTGTGCAGTTCTGGGCCCCGCAGTTTAAGAAGGATGTGAAGGCCCTTGAATGTATCCAGAGGAGGGCAACAAAGCTGGTGAAAGGGCTGGAAGGCATGTCCTGTGGGCTAAGATCTTTGGGTTTGTCTAGTTTGGAGACCTCATTGTTCTCTACAGCTCCCTGAGGAGGGGAGGTGGAGAGGGAGGGGCTGATCTCTTCTCCCTGGCATCCAGTGATAGGACATGTGGGAATGGTTCAAAGCTGCATCAGGGGAGGTTCAGACTGGGACATTAGGAAGCATTTCTTTACAGAGAGGGTGGTCAAACACTGGAACAGGCTTCCTAGAGAGGTGGTTGACAAGCCTTATGCCTGTCAGTGTTTAAGAGGCATTTGGACAATGCCCTTAATAATATGCTTTAAGTTTTGGTCAGCCCTGAATTGATCTGGCAGTTGGACTAGGTGATCGTCCCTTCCAACTGAAAATATTCCATTCCATTCCATTCCAACTGTCATGGGAAAATGGGAATTTGGAAGAAATCAGCTTTATTGCAGCATTTTCCTTGCCTATTCTACAATTCCTCTAATTCTCCAGTGCTGTCAGGCTACTCAACTCTGTCCCCACCTCACATGTGGAATCAGACTTCCTCAAAGTTAATGTGAGTAACATTTAGTAAAAGTACTTTCTTAGAAGCTGGGAGATTAGTTACAAGAAAGTATAAGCCAGAGCTTCAAGACTCAAGCACTGCGTCGCCTTCCTGTTGAGATTACTGGGAGACAGCTAAAGGACTACATTCATGGAAATAATTATGTTCTTGTGGTATTGTCACCAACAGCAGAGGTGAGAGAACTTAAACACTTCAGACTTTGTCTTTTGTCTTACAGAAAGGGTGAAAAATCCCTTAATCATCTCCAAGCACCACTACCCTACATCACAAATACCAAGAATACAGGTGTCAACTTGCCAAGAAAGTTGGCATTAATTGTTATTTCTTTGCATTCGTGGCATAACTGTCATTCGGCATGACTGTTATTCCTTTTTATTTCTAGTTTCATTCACCATTAAATCTCCTATCCTGATTGCAAAATACTAATCCTAGAGGCAAATGACACAATGGGAGCCAAAGAACTGGTAAGGAAGCAGTTGTAAAACTAGCCCTCTTTAACCCTTTAACAGCATGGAAAACAAGTGTTTAAAACCCTTAGAAATACCAGTACTTACTGGTCTTTTGTTTGTTTGTTTAGTTTTCCTCTAAAAGCTGAGGAAATAAGCTCATTATGGTTCTGTCATACACATCCTTCCCTCTTTGCAACTCTTCTTTCATGTTGTCAACAGTTCTAGCCAACAGCTGCATTTTTCTTATCTTTGCATTGTAAAAGCCTTCAGGCTGCAAGGCAGCTGATTCATTGCAAAAAGCTTGTCTATGGCTCACTTTCTCTTCAGCAATATGTGCCTTTCAATAGTATTTTGAACAAAATATAGGCTACATAAAAAATTGCTTAATCCATGAAAAAACTGGAACAGGCCAGCTAGATAGGAGTTATATTTGACAGTTTTTCTTTAAAGTAGATTTTTGAAATATCTTCAAGAGAGTATGAAAACAGATGGGATACAAGTAACTGTAGAGTTCCTGGTCAAGCGCTGACAACTCCTGAGTGTTTCAAGAGATGCTTATTAGAAATGCAGAGAGCAGAACATGCAGTGCGATCTGTTAACTCCTGTTCCTTCCAAGATACAGGATCTCTTCCCAGAGAAGCAGACATTAAGATTCTCCTTTCTTCCTTCAGTCCTTTCCTGTGTGACACTTGGTTTCAGTTTGGTTTTTTTTCCTCTTCCTGCTTTCATACTATTAATGAAAATTATTATCAATTTCCTGTTTACTAACACTAGATTGGAATAACAAGAATATTCCAATTAAGTGTTTATGTACATGGCTCAATCCCTTCTATTGGCTGTAGTGAGAACAGACCGCCTGCCTCACGCAGTGCACAGCTAAACAACTGAGCACAATCTCCTTTTGATAAGAGGCTAACATCTTTGGAGTGAAAGGCTCAGAGAAATTCTGAGTGACACTACGTAACAATATGGTAACAGGGTGGTGACCGCATAGTACTAAGATGATCTCTACTGTGATTTTTGACTGGTTCTTTCTACACGTTACAGTAACATACAAATTCTATTTCATAGTGGCACGTTTGCACATTTATGAAATAACGAGTTGGTAATAATACCCAAAGTTAATAGCATTCAGAAGTGCACTGTATTTACAGCAGTGTGCACGTACTCTCAGTATATACTTCTCAGTATATAATCAGTATGAACTTCTTGCAGCAGTAAACATTGCTTCTAATACTGTCCCAAATACATACTGCTTGCAGGAGTATGTGTGATGAATGGGAACCATTGAGGAGCAGGCGTTTCACAGCATGGTGACGGGCCCAATGTTCTCATACGCAAATGTAAACTGGAGGTTTCTAAGACTTGGCTAGTCAGAGCTGACCTGATTCAGTGTTGGTTACAGTCCTGCTCTGATTAGGAGGTTGGACTAGAGACTTCCACAGTCCCTTCTACCCACAGTTTCAACCACTCTATTTCATTACCTCTTTCGAGTTCAAAGGATTCCATAACACATTATAACTAGGAACAATTTTATCACATCAAAGTAGCCTTCTTTGTCTGACTAGTTGCTGCATCCCACCCCAAAACATCATAACACTACAGCAGATTTATGGCAGGAATCCATCCTCAGATGGAAGTGAAATAGCAGTTTTAGGGATGGATAAATTTTGCTTACCACAAACACAGTACTCCATGCCTATGGCTAAGAACATCTTTTCATAGGCTGAGATAGTAAGGACCTCTGCTCATTTTTACTGTTTAAAAAAAATAATTCTGTTATAGTACAAGAAAATGGTACGTTACGTACAATATTTAATCTGAAGGAAAGACCACCATGCACTGGAGTCAAACTAATCGCTGCAGTGCTGTGGTGATTGCCAAAGGACAAATACAAGAATACTGACCAGTTTCAGTGTTGGTTAGCTCTTGAGACAAGACCTTATCATTATTTGTGACAGTAATGTCAAAAAGACCAAGCAGAAGAGCTAAGTTTTCTCATTTTCTTTGGCCTAAGCCAGTATCTGCCAGTTTAGCCTATGCCCCATTCCCAACCAATTATCACCTCTACCTGTCCTTATGCCATGGTGGTGATGGGGTGCTTCACACTTCATTTACAGTTCTAGGACCCTTATTGACAAGCAGTGCCTTATTAGTTGAGATGTGGTCTATATAATACACATTTGCTGTATCATGTTTCCCTTACCATAGCCTTATTCTATCAATTTTTCCTCCTGCAGCCCATCATGCACCACATAGTCCTTATTAGGACTTTACCCTGGACAAAATGATTCAGATGCGACACATAGATAGAGGTAGAGCCATATGACTAAATGCTAGAGCCTTTAGTAATGAAGTCCCACCAGTGTATTATGGAAATCAAATGCAACCTGGTCACTGTTGCTATTTAATGTAATGTTTCACTGGGTACAGGAGAGGCAATTAGACTGTTGAAAATTGTGATAACATCCCTCATAATTCAATATTGACCATCACCAGCAATGCAACGTGTGGCAAGACCGATAACTAATTTTGTGTGCAATCCCTGTAATAAAGCAGAAAAGAACCAAAAAAGATTGGATGAAAGACAGACATGTGAGGTGGTAGTGTTGTCGGCTTGTGTGATGAAACAAAACAGTGTTCCACAGAATTGACCAGCTATGTCCGTCCTTTACTCCTTACCACAAAATAATTCCAGTTTTGATAAAATATTGATAAAATATTTACAGAGCAACAAAATTGCTCTAATACTAGCATGTTCCAAGACTAAAAGAACATATTATATTAATTATTCCCAGTAAAGGGATTCTGGGCATTAAAAAATGTGTGAGAATGTGTTATGAGATGGAGTTGAGAGGGCTATGAAAAAAAAAGCAGTTAAGATATTTGCAGCTTCTAGTTCAAAATTATACACCCTATATACATCGCCCTAATTTAGTCAAACCAAAAGCCTTGACCCAGACACTACATCAATAAATATACAACATCTGAATAATAAAAGTGCCAACAGTAACAGCAGAAATTGATAACAATATACACAAGGAATGTAAACTCAAGGCCTTTCAAGCACCAATGCCTTGATGTAATACCAGATTCCAAGTGTTCACCCTGTAAATCATAAATGATCTTACTATTGAAAGGTTTTGGAACAGCATATATAGTACAAGCAGGGGAATTTCGACTTACGTATTTTAAAATTAAAGTGAACAAAAGACAAACAGAATTAAAAAAACCTTCTAAATGACTAATTTGTTTTGCAAGAGAGGGACAAAAATATTAAAAGTCATTTTCAGAGAAACTAGAAAACAACAGAAAAAACAATTTGCTTAAGATTTGCCCAAGATGTTTGTGGCAATTTTGGACATAAGTGGATGACATAATTAGGAAGGATTCCGGTCCCTAGCGAAGGCAAGATACCCAGGCTGAGACACACATCTGTGAAAGACTATCTATGGCCACTCTGTACTCCAAACCTTTCTAAAGGTCTCTGCATTAATTGGGCTTTCTGTTTACACTCATAAATAAGTGAGTAGCAGTCCTTCCGCAGCCGGATCTTGTATACACACTTGTGGCTTGCGTTGGAGTGAAATATTTATTTCAAACAGCTTCACTGCATTTCTTCTATCTGAAATAAATATGAGCAACTCTGAAAGGTGAAAGTTTGAAAGTTTCAAACAGGATTCATTCAGTGACATAAGACAAACAGTTCTATCAGATTATGAGACAATTTACAAAGCATCTAAGAATGCCATTAAAGCTAGTTATGGGACAGCTAACTGGTGATTTCATAAATACCATACATATAGCCAAGGTACAATGAAGCATGGGAGGGCATATGCAGATGCGAAAGCGTATATAACCATCTGTTCATATCCGTTGCCTCCAGAACAAAACATCAGGGCTTTTTCTGGAAGATTTTTTAAAATAAAAATGAAAAATAACTGCTTGTAGTATCCGTATTGATGGACAGATGCATGTTACTATAAAATTATTTATCTTGCTCCCAGGAAAAGTGCACACAAGCATTAGTGAAAATTTAGCCCTGAGGGGAGAGCTATACCAATTCATCATGTTAATTACAGTCACAGTTCCTATTTCATCACTTGTAGACCACTCTGTTCTGAGGAAGGTGCAAGAAAACTGCAATCAGTTATCCCTCCCTTGGGAATGCCAGTTTCTGACTGATCTCTAGATTTTAGGTTAAGTTACCTTTTCTCATGGTCTTCTCAGACCTTGGCTAATATGAATAACTATTTAGGAAAGCTGTCCAAAAAATGGTAACATTTGTGGTGACAATTTTCTAAACATACTGCATACATCCTGTTGTTGGCCTCGGCCATTTAGGTCTCCTACATGCACTACACACAGCCAAACCCTGAAGGAGTTCAGTATCACCAAACATATAATAAAAGCTAGAAATAGGAACTGGGAATCAGAAACACATTAAACACCACAGACTTTTCATCCTTAACTGGGGCTTTGTATCATTCCCACTGTAGCTAGTAGAAAAGCTGACACTGACTTCAAAAGTACAGGAGTTGGGACTGTTACTGGTATTACGAGCAGCCGGAATTGGAAAATAAAGAAGGATGGAGCCCACTGAGACTTCAGAGATGACTTTCTCAAATGTGATTTACTCTAGTGATTCTCTGTTTTTGTTTAATACTTCTTTGGGTGTGCTTTGTAAGGCCCACAGAAATTTAAAATTATTGGCCTTTACCCTGACAGCAGGTGGCTCCCAAATTCTCTGAGCTTTCCTGTTCCTATACACTAAGAATGAAAGAATGCAACTTTTGGTTTCAATGTTTCTGTTTCAGAAATAAGCTATTTCAGGGATGTCTGTGTAAATTTTGTGGTTTAATGATTAAATGAACATTTGCTGACAAAAGTTTAATAGAAGTATAGCAATTCCTTGAATTTACAGATCATCTTTTGCCAAACATCTCAAAGCACTGTATGAATATTCATGACATGAGACTTTTAATTGTATTTTGAAGGAGGTATCAGGTCTATTTTGTAGAGAGGGAAACTGCAGCACAGAAAAAAAAAAACTAAGAGCTTTCCAGGCAATATGTTCAAAACTATTAACAAATCTTATAATTCCTAAATCTTGTGTTTAATTACCAGCCCATTGTTCACTGACGCATCAAATAGTTACGGTTCTGTGTCACCTCTTCTTAGAAAGGTTGCACTGCAGTAATTCAACCAAGTAGCACTGAAGCATTATAATGTCCCCTCCTTAACCCTTCCCTTCTGCCTGCCTGCCACTGATTCACACATAATCTACTGATGTCTCTTTCTGCCTTTTGGCCTCCTGCTTGACAAGCTGGTGTAACCCATGATTTTTAGCAGACAGAGTGACAAGAAACAATGGGAAGGATCAAATACGCTCACCCACATTTAATTAGCCTTCAACATGACTGCTTCATGTGAGAGCAAGGAAGGTTCAAAAACATCAAACAGAACTAAAGCCCCAAAATAGATCTGCATTCTTAATTTACTGCTGCCATTGACACGAATGCCGCTGCAGTGAGGACCAGCCCTGCACTTACAGGTCAAAACAGAATCTCAGAAGTTAGAAATGAGCAGACGTAGGTAGTCCATTATTCTAAAAGACCAAGTCATATCGTTTCCCCAGCTCATTGCTTTTTCACAGCTTTGTATCTTATAGCTTCAAACAACTTTACTTCTTATACCACACTTCTCAAGAGCTATTCACATTTACAAATGGGGAAACTGAGGCCAGAGAGCAGACGGCTGTGACAGATGCTCAGAAGAACATAGTGCAAAACAGCGGCAAAGATGGGTCAGTTCAGGAATGCTCACTCACAGTCCTTGAACCTCAGTCCGTTAAACTTCAGTGGATTCTTCAGGCTAAAAAGGAGCAGAACTTACACACTACACTAGGTCACTGAAATAAACACTAAAAATGAGACTTGCCAGTGAAAACCCCAGTTCTTGGTGAATACATGTCCTATTTCTAAGCTGGTCTAGAGGACAGATCAATGCCAAAAACATTTCTGTGTTAAGGCTCTTGTTTAGTTTTCCTTGTATTCTGGTAGCATATAAGCCTTCCACTAATCACTTTTCGCATTAGAAATAGATTTCCAGAGTGACTGGGACAGAGATTTGCCTGATGTTTGCAGCCGTAGGACCCACTGCTTAGAAAAACCTTGGATAATTTTCAAACCACTTCTCCTCCTCCCCCTTCAATTAGTCTTAATTTACCTCTGTCTTTTTTCCCTATACTCCCACTCTTTTCGTTCCCCCACCACAACCACTTTGGTTTTGATTAGGTGGTGATGATGGAGAGAGTACATCTCCGCATTTCAGCAAGATAATTTTGCTTCAGGTAACGAAAAGACATTTGCTAATTTCTCTCTTGAGTGGGTCTTGGAGACTTTCCAAGGCTCAAAGAAAGTAAGTCTCGTTAACTACTTCTACAGCATACAACTGTTACAAAGCTTCAGCTTATAGTCCAAGGCATTTTTGTTACCCAAATTAGGCAATCCTTCCATCAGTTAGCACGATCTGCCAGCAAGAACTCCAGAGCACGTTTCTCCTGCACACCTCTTGTTCCAAGGTTTGATGTAATAGCTGGCACCCTCTCCTTCTCTTTCATGCCTGCCAGCAATAAAAAAGGTGCACACATGGTACCCTTCCCCCACCATCACAGTCCACCTGCCACAGAACAAGGCTACTGTGGTGCATGGCTGCAGACACAAACACACTGAGACCAACCCTGACAAAACAGGGCCAGTGTGGGCACTGCTGTTCAGAAAGGGATTGCTGTTCTCAGAGCAAGGTGGAAGCAAGCTACCAAGCCAGCTGCTCCCTAAAGCATCCTCCAGGCCACAGCTGCTTCCACGCATGCACCCAGGCTGTTGAATCTGAAGGAGCCGCAGGATGGGCCCCGGCAGCGCTGCCTGAACACACATCACTGATGTCTGTTCAGGCAGCGCTGCCTGAACACACATCACTGATGTCTGTTCTATATTTGCACATCCTCAGCTCGCTGAAGTCATGCACGGCATTCAGGAAGCCAGCTGGATATTTCCTACTGACTTCAGCTGGATCTGAATTGTAACCCTGCTGAGCAGTATTGCGGTGGCAGCCTTAGGAAGAGCAGTGACAGGATAGCTTTTAGCTGAGATGGTGAAGCCTCGTGTATGACACGGAAGGACGAGCTGGGAGTGTGCTGGGAGCTTAAGCTCTGTCTGTGAGGACTGCTGCACTGTTTGAGTGATGTGCTACAGCTGCCAGACTGCAAACAGCTCACATGTTTAAGTGATCAAGAAACATTTATCTATTTAAATAATAACTGCCACCCAAGGATATTCCTTAGCAAGTGTAAATATATCCTTACTGGCAAGTTCTAGATAGGGTAACTGATGCACCATGAAGACAGGAGCCAACTCACTGTTTGCGCAAGGCAAGGTTATTGTCGTTAGTCCAGCCAGATACAGTTTCTGTAGCCTTAACTGATCCATTAAAAACGAACTTGAAAGAGCGTGATCTAACCTGGATTCTGTAAGGGATAATACAGTGGTCAGAGGAGCTTCTTGCTATTTGTAATGGAAATTATTTTACCTGCATATATAAACTTCTTTCATAGCATCATTAGATGCGCCTGTCTTTATTAATTGATTTGGCTTTTTTTCAACCCTCTAACCCTACTCTAGGCCTTCACAAAGTACTGGGGTATGAGAACCTTTACTTTAGCCCCTACTACTCTTTCACAACTGGACACCTTCCTCTCTTCCTTTCCTCCCTAGTCTTTTTGTTACTGTGCATCAGCAATATTAAATCTATCAGTTTTCCTGTATACTTTACATAGCACATGTGCTTGGTTTGCCTGGAGTTTTTTCCACTGTAGAGTAGGAATTTCTCAGCTTGTTGAAGAGGTCCCTGGTAGTGCAGCAGAGAAGGATGACTACTAACAGAGCCAGAATAGGTGAGTCCCCAGACAGAGGAAGATGGTTCCATGACACACAGTCCTTTTACTAATAATTTGGCCTTCAATTTGTACTGAGACAGGAGGAATGTGCTGTGTCTTTTTGCTCTCTGCAGTGAAGTCCTGCTTGAGGAGTGTCAACTGAGGAGCTTTCAAAACTCTTCATACACCTTCCATATTTGATAATCATCCTAAATTGTCGACACCAATCTTGCTCATCCATGCTTATAAACAAGACTTTCCTAAATTACCTACTGTCTCCTATCATGCTCTATGGCTAGAAGGAAAAGCAGAATATTACAGGAGAAGGAAACATTCCCACAAAAGGGAGGCAGGTCAGAATTTTTCTCTTCTACTTTCCATATTAGAATTACACGGTAATCCCTTAGCTGTACCTCCCAGAGAAGCAAGAAACATTCAAACATTCCCTTGTCATTACAGAGGCATCAGAGTAGACCTGAATGTTGCATCTCAGACCCGGATTATTATCAAATACAGTGCATGTCATTGTAATCACATTTTAACCCTACTGCTTTGCAATGAAAAACTGCCAAGCCATTTCTACATAGTAGCTTCTATTCACAAATTATTTTTGAAGCTCCACATTTTTTGTTTTCCAACTCTGCCATTGGATTCTTTAGCAGTATCACTGACTGCCTTAACGGAGATGCACCCTTAACGGAGATGCACAGCATCATGCACAGGAGGACTGAAAGTTCAAATACCTCTCTCCCACACACTAGCTCCTACAAAACTGCCACACGTGGCCTCCACTTGCAGAACAAATGAAAATAAACAACTACTTTCCCTTAGCTTCACTCTCAAACATAGCTGAGTTATTTTGACTGGATTTTTAAAAAATAATTAATCACTGAAAATTCTCCCCCTAATGCTAAAAATCACTGGTAGTATACAAGACTGAAAACAAGACCTTAAAGCGGTGGTGTCAACTTCATCTAGAAATGGTACACTTCTCCCCCACCCTTGATATGCCTCAAAGCCTGATAAACCAAAGGATATTTATTTATTTATGAAGATGTTATCTTTACATTCCCATTAGCTTTAGCAAAACGTGAAAAATGTGGTTTTGACCTTGCCGGTCAAATCCTTAGGTCTCTTCTTTACTCAGACCAAACCTGTATCTCTCAAGATTAGCTGCAAATGTATTTGCCAAAATGTAAGTGATTCCCTTTAAGATTATCACAGTTGTACAATGATTGTTTCTTGAGCACAATTACTCGCTGTTCCTAAGAGTTCACAGCAATTCTGAGTTAAAGATCAGTGCTGCAAAAAGTTTCAGGTAACTAACATATTGAAAGAACATTGACTATGCTAGAAGTGAAAGAATGTACAAAGAAATTAAAGTTATCTTTGTCAGGATGAGAGCGAGTTTGCAAAAAAGAACTAGAGGCAAGACAAGATCAAGCAGCATTTACTGATATATAAAATGACAGATATACAGCTATGGTATCTATGCCTGTATCTCCCACCAGCAGTTCAGCATTCTCTCCAGTATCAGCAAAATAACAGTAACCGCATCTTACACTTTCAGTGGAATTTTAGCCACAAACAAGTTGACCACTTTCTTTGTTCCTCTGAATAGGAAGAAATGAAGACTGAGTCTCCCAGAGGAATAACTTGGATGCACAAAAACTAATGTAAGTCATTTATCACCACTCTGATGGCCTTTCCTAATGAATGTTCTCCAGGTACTGAAAAATAACATGATAATGTAACACATATTTTGCTACCTTAGTAAAAGTACCTCTGACATCTTTTTTTACTTTAACTATAGAATACACAACAATGAAGGTTAAACCATGTAGTACCTTCTCTGGAGTGAAGCAGATCTATTCATACAAGGTCCTCCAACAAAAAAAATATTTTATTGGAGCTAAATTGCTGAAGGGAACAAAATATTAGATGCCTATAAGGAAAAGCATTGAAACTTCTAGCCTCTGGCTTACCAGTTCCAATTTGATCTGTATAAAAACAGGCTGAAAGCCACCACCATCTATCAGATATTCAGTGGACTGCATAAACGAGTAGGTTCAGTTGCCAGTGGGCAGATACGTCCATCTCACAGAATCAGTGAAGTGAGCAATAAGCACTTTCCCTTGCTTTTGACACTTTCACCAAAAAAACCCCAACCCCCAGACACTGACTGTCTCATAGATCCCCAAGAAGCCACCCAATCAGGTGCAGAAAGTCAGGGATACAATAACTTTTTCATAGATCATGCCTGTGATATAATTGCTAACCATATTAACAGACACCATCATTATCCTTTTCACAGCCATCGTTAGCACTAAATTCAGTTAAAATCCTAAGCAAAAATATAAAATCATAACAACAAAATCTAAAAAACAAACAAACAAACAAAAACAACAAAAAACCTAACCCAAACCAAAACCTCAAAACCTCCCAAAACTTTTCAATTAATATTGTCCCTAAAAAAACCACCAGTATTTGATAATGATCTATGAACATGGAAAACTACCATTCTGGGAAAGGTTCATAGGGTTTGGTTTCTGCTAGTATTTTGCCTATTATTACATTAATTATTTGTGTGCAAGTTTAGTTCAGAATTGCACATTCAGACGCCCAGCAGCTCGAAGAGTTTGACTCTGGCTGTAATCCCCCACTTCCTGGCTGTATTGAGCAATGAAGCTGTCCAGCTGTTCTGCAGTGCTGAAACAGTGATTCAGAGAGGAGGTGATGGCATCAGATTTGATTTAGCTTGTAGTGTGGTTTCTAGAACCATGAATCCTTCTCATTAAATAACCATCCATCATGTTGGAGATGATTAACTTCTGAAGTCAGAATTAAATCAGCATTGAATCTGCACTGCTATTAGTACAGTTAATTTTCTGTTTGATGGCTGATATGCCAGGTGTCCATTGTTCAATGTAACTTAAAAAGTGAAAAAAATAATTGCATGCACATGCTCTTCTTATTTCAATAATACACTGGATTCAATTTTGTTTTAAAGAGTGGGTGAGAGCAGTGGGAGTTATAATGGTATTGACCTTCCCCTCTGTGGAGGATGCTAATGCTGCAAAACAATCAATATACTAAGAAGACAACCTAAAAAAATGAGGCCACATTTTTCCCTTTCCTACTTTAAGATTTTTATACTGATGATGTGCCAGGAAACTCATTTTACATTAGACCAATAATTCCTTCTATACAAAGTGAGTGTTACATTAGCAGCTGATAATCTGTTGGGGTCAAGAGAGCCCTCTTGAGAAGGAAGTGAAAAGAGACAAGTTGTGGAAAGGAGACTTTCACTTATCTCATGCATACAAGAAATAAAATTCCCAAAACAATAGTTACCTGTCACAAACAAATACCTAGATCACGCAGCAATTCTCTTCATCTTCCATTGAACCACAGCTAGAAACCTATGGGTTGCTTCAAATGAAGGAAAAAAACTACCGACTTGCCAGCTGAGCATTCTTCTTTCTGCTGCTGCCAGTGCCTTCTGAGCAGAGTATAATGTTTACCCTTTTGTTTATTAGGCAACAAGGTCTCCGCTAGACGTATAGTCAGAGCCAAAGTTTTCATAGTCAGGATTTAGGAAATCAGCTTTTGCGCAAGAACAGGAGATGGTGACCATATCATGGACTCTTCTTCTAAGAAAAATACTGAAGAAGCTGGACTTCTTGTTAATGCTTCAGTGTTGGGCACAGGCATAAGTTATCCATAAAATAAGGCGTCAAGTGAGCTGTAGGTACTATGAATAGTAAACAGAAGATACTCTGTGCAAAGGCCTAGAGTCTCTTCTACTTTGCATTCAGCAGATTTTGATATTACTCACAGTTTTGTCTGCCTCTCTTTACTCTTTACTGCTAGGTAAAGTGATGAAAGTTTGCTGCTTTTAGGAGTCTACCTCAACCAGTTATACCACTGTTAAATGATCAACACAATTACTGAAGCGAAATGGGCACCTTCATGCAAATGAGATGAGAACTGATACCAGTCAGAAGACAAGAGAAGCAACATATGACAATTAGCTAGTTTCCCCCAACTTTCAGCTCTCTTGTAGTGCCTAACCTCAGGAGCACTTGCCTTGTATCCCTCTGCCTACACAGTGCAAAACAGGTTGAAGGACAGATTGGGCAGAGGTGCAAAAAAGAGACAGCTGAGGAAGGGGTCATGTCATTGGCATACACCTTAACAGCAACAGCCTGCTCGGTTAGGAGAACATATCGCCCGGCTACCTGACCCATGGATGAGTGTCACCCACTGAGAGACATCCTTGTCATCTTGGCAGTAAGCATCAGAAAGTTAAGCAAATCCAACCTATCTGCAGCATGGAATTGCCATCATGAGGGAGAAGGACATCTTACAGAGGTCTATTAGCCTTCCTGGAATTTACAGATACTGTTGTTTTAAAAAATAATAATCCAAAAGGCAAGAATACTTGTAGAAGAAAACTGTAGGAGCAAGTTGATGGGACAGCAAACATTAGTGTAATCCATTAGACTCTGTTTTGGTAGGTGTGTTTTTATCATGATGACCCTTTATTAATTCAATATTTAACCATTCAGAATGTACAAGCCATACACATCTGAGTACTTAACCACATGATTGTTTTAACTACTCCTTCCTCCTTCTTGTTAAATTCATTTGTCAGGCAGGGCATTTGTAAGTTGTCAGGGCTAGGGACTAAGTCTTACTGCGTTTTAGTTAGACACCTGGCATAATTTAGCCTTACTACTGAGTGTGTCCTGTAGTCATTGTAGTATTAGGAATGGAAGACTGGGAGAAATGTTGTCATCTGAAAAAGCTCAGTTTATTCAAAGAGATCATAAAAGATGATATAGAAGAGGAAGGACTTTAGAGAACAGATTCCTTGGCATTACTTCCCTCACCCCCACCAATTTCCTGGGACTTAACAAGGAAAACAGCCTAACAATTTGTATACATATAGTATCTGTCCCCTTAACCTCTTTTAAAAGCCAAAATCAAATTAAATACCTTTCCTGAAAACAAAAACAGCCTTATAGCCTTACAGTCAATATACCAACTCAACTACATTAATGGAACCACTTCTCAAAACCAGTCTGGCATCCACACACCAAATATTCAATAGCATTTACTTGGTTTTTATTACAGCCTTCTGCCATGCTATTGTTGTTATTTTACTGTACAGTTGTAGGCAGCTCATTTGCACCATCAGGGCCTCATTAAGAGTGAGCAATTTGGTGCTTAATGAGTTGTTAACCCTGAGTAAATATATTAAAATAATAGAGTGATAAATTCAAATTGAATTGCATTGGGTTTGGTTTTTTTGTTCAATAACGTCTTCTGTAGCAAGAGAAAGTACCATTTAAGAAGCAATTTTTGATAAAATATATTCCAGATTTCTCACACTTAACTTTTAACATACAATCCATCTTTCCTCTCTATGGTTTTCATTCTTTCATTTCCTGGGATTTCCTTTTGGTTTATATAGTTTCTTCAGCCATGGTGTAAGCTCTGATATAGAAGACATTTGGCCTATTCTCAAACAGAACTTTTAAATATTTGAATAATAATCTTCCCTGTGTTACAGTTTCACTCCATTCTAAATACAATCTATACAGGTTTAGAAAGGATCTGCTCCTGTTCTTTTGCAGGATTTTGATTTATAAGCAAAGCCATGTGAGATAAAAATATCAACACCCAGATTGTTCTTTTACTTGAATTTGTCTCTGCCTAAGGACTGCTTAATTCCAAGTGTTCCTATACCACTCCCTTTTCATTTATGCCCTAACAAGAGGTAGTTACCACACTCTAGCTTGTTCAAATCAACTAGGACAACAGAAAAACAAAACCAACAGCTTCTGGACACCTGCAAGTCTTAGTCTTGGTCCTCTAGATGAATCATTTAAGTGTCTGAAGCTTTAAAAAGAGCTGTTTGTAAACAGGTTGTATTTTTGCCTGCTACAAAGCTCCTATGGCCAGCTCAAAACTACCTGTGGACAATCAGGAACAAGGCACAACTGTTCTACACCATCAGCTTTCAGGTGCTGTCTGCAGGCACAGAAGTTTGAAAGGTAGCAGACCTCCAAGTTATAGTATTCTAATTACCACCTTACTTTTTGCTCTCCACTGCACTGTTCTCCTGAGTTATGCTGCTCCTCTCTCAGGAAGTATGACCAAATACCAGAAGCTTTTTTGATTTATTCAGTACAACTATCCATGCCTGACAATGTACAGTTGGTGCGTACACTTGTGGGAAGCAGCTCTCAGAGTTGAAAAGGAATGAAGTCTGCTAAACATTACAGTATTTTTTTTCTACAATATATCTACTGAATTTACTGACAAAAGTAGTGTTGAAACCGTAAACATAACTGCAAAAGAATGAGCTAAATTTTACTTTTCTTGTACATTGGAGAAGTTCTGAATGTGATGTCAGCTGGGCCAAATGCTGGCATCCTGACCCCAGATCATTCCTCGCTATTGTTAATAGGATCATCAACTGAATGGGTCTTCACGGCTTAAAGGAACTAAATGCTGTAAAAGTAAGTTGTAAGAAAAAGTTAGGGGTGACAGGCTGAAACGTGAAATCAAACCTTACAGGTAAACTGAAGGTTAAATAATTGTAACTATTTTTATTCGTTAATTGTGTTTGTTAGACTTCCAAATTTACAGAAGCTGTTGTTGATTTGGAACCTTAAAAGCCTTCTTATTTATACAAAATTCTGGCATTTGCCAGAAGTTCATATACCATCCTCAATAAGAAAAAGCAGAGGGAGCACAGATGCGGATAGTCTTGAGTGGAAGAGCCTGAGTAAGATTTACAATGGCTTTTTTCCCCCGTGGTTTTATTTGACAGATGTCACATATGAGAAAGGCAAAAAACTGTCATTAAACACAAGCAGAAAGATGCTTTCTCAGAGTCAAAGAGCAGTGTTTAATTTAGTGGCTGCATGTTGCTCAAAAATAATTTCCACAAAATAAATGAGATTTCATGAGTAAGTGAAGAGGGTCTCTTTCAGGTCTCTTGTGATCCATCGGTTGACCTCAGTTAAGCATTGTACTTCCCTTACATAAAAGGAGCAAAAGGATTCTGGGACAAGTATGGAAGGCAAAAAAAAAAAAAAAGGAGACTTAGATAACAGCAAAGTTTTACAGGTAGAATTATCCACTGTTTCTTAAGGAAAACACTTTGATACTGTGTGTATTTATATATATTTAATATTGAGACAGAACTCAAAGCACTTCATACAGTCTCATAATAGTGCTGTTTCTTGGATAGAACACAGCAACTGCTGAGTTCAGAAAAAGAACAAATACCAAAATAAGTTGTCCCATAGAATTAAGGGAAGCAGATACTGTGTACCCAAGCCAGAATTTGATTTAATATAACAAGACTAATATCACCGCTCTTAGAAAGAATTTATAGTGATCTGACCAAATGCAAAAGACTTGAGCCTGCTGCTTTACTTCCATACAGAGCTGAACTGGGAGCTATTGCTTCAGTTTATTAAAAAAACTGCTGCTGGGGGATTCAGGTATTTACACTCATGGTTTCAACCATTTGTAATTTTAAAGTTCCTTACGGATGGTTTAGCAAATAAAATCCTAAAAAAGACTTGCTATCTTAATTGTGGCTTCTCTTTGCAAAAGTAAAACTGAGAGGATGCTCAGACATGCCAGCTAATTGACACACACATCTCTCTAGAGTGAAAAATAGAGGGGGGAAAAAAAAAAAAGAGTTCCTTCACTACTGTTGTAATCAAACAGAAATACACTTACAAGAAGGGAGTATGGCATCACATGCTAAACCAACTGTTCTGACCCATGTACTACTGTTCACTCAGAATCAGACCCATTTATGAGAACATGTAAGTAAATGAACGAGTGAGGGAGCGGCCCACTGTGGCAGATCTTTGCAGCGAAGACAACAAAAATACACCCTCTTCTCCCTAAATGGTGTGCCAAATAGACAAATCAATGAAATGCAGTCTCTTCAAACTGGGCTGGGTTGGCGTAGGCTGTATGACAGAGAATTGGCTGACCTAGTCTCATCTGATGCAATGCAATGAGAAGCTTGTGCTGACCCAGAGACAAAGCAGAGAAAAGAACACAGAAATTGTGCAGTTTCTGCTAGAAACCACTCATCTTTCCACTGTTATGTTTATTTAGGGAAGCCTGCTAATCTTACAAGAGGTTAAGGCATGTTCTAGATTTCTCTTATGAACAAGAGGGCCTTTATTTCACCTTTACATATCAGAAATAATGAACAAGAAAGACTGAAATAAATTTTTATCATTACAAATCCAGTTTAACTTCGAAGACTTTGCCTACCTACTTCTTCTGAGGTAATTCTTTTTGTGGAAGAAAAAGGATTAGCCTATTTCTATGCTCTGTCATAATAACAAAAGGTCTGTACCTTTTCCTTTCCTTCTCTACAAAAACAGGTAACAGTGTTTTAGTGTGTAATACTACGCAAGGTATAGACTGATAAAGCATCAGGTTTTATGGGCTAAAACCTATGCAACCCCTATTGATTCCTGTATTAAACAGATTTAGGCCAGTGCTATCTCATCTGTATTTAACAACGTTACGCACAGAAAAAGAATGTGGGAGGAAGAGAAATGTTTACATCTTATACAGCAAACTAAATCCAATGACAAGAAAACCAGAAAAGGGGTAACACATGACAGTAGCAAGTTTTACTTGAGATTTTATTTGTATATTCTTGCGAACAAGGTATGAAAAATATTATAGGCATTCATTTCATCTACCTGTCTCCCAGTGCAAGATTGTCTAACTTCTACTAGTACCTTAGCTTCTCCATTACTAAGACAGGATATAATTTCCTCAGGGAAGATATGATATTTATGAAGTACTTTGCTTGTGAAGCACTTGAAAGTCCTCAGGTGAAAGAGATGACAGAAATCCAGAACATTTTAATTATTTAGTGCATTTCCTAATGCTTTGTCCTGTTTTGTTTTATAGTATTCAAATCATTAGCAATACAAAGGAAAGTGGCAAAAATCCCAAATCTATAGCACAAACACAAGGGAAACCACTGTAGCATTTAAGCTTTTACATTCCCCAATTTGCTGAATCTCAACAGCAGGAAGTTTCTCCTCCTAAGCAGTATCTGCATTTTCCTTTTCTTTAATTGCCATCCTTTCCTCCTTTTTATAACCTTTTGTTCACCCTACCAATTCTTTTCCTGTCTTGGTGGTTACACTCAGAATGGTTTTCAAGAGAGGAGACTGGATGAATTCACATCTCCAGTAGAGTTTTATTTGCAGAGACTGAAAGTAAGGATATTGCAGTTATTTCTTTTATTATTTCAAAGATTCATTGAGTTTTGGTTTTGCCTAAAATCTGTTCCAAATTCACTTTTGCATACTAAGCAATTAGAATGATAAGGAATTAATTTCTGAGCAGCCAACCTTCCCCATCTAGCCTGCTTCTCCTGTAATACTGCTGGCATTATGCCACAGCAGGCAAAGGAAAATTAAACACCTAAAAAGTCAGAGTACAAGTAGAAAGTAACTCTCTAATGACAACAAACAGTATTTGGACATCCATCTATTTTGCCAGGTAATTGATTGCTTCTTTATGATACCTTCAGAGACTTGTGGCTGACGTTGCTTACAGTACACAGCACTACAAAGATGTAACCGGCTTAATCCTTTCATTTTACAGCCAGCATCACTGAAAGAGCAGCTGTCTCTCTGCAAACATGAAGAGCCAGTAAGTTCCAGGAAAGCTACACAACACACACAGCCATTGCCAGAACAGTTTATGGGCAAAGTCAAGTTCAAAGGAAAGTAAGTGCAGGGGAATCAGCACTTTGAGGCTGATGCTCAGGTGGGGAAGCCAAGCTGCAGTATTGTTTTCACTGAGTACTGTATTCTCTTCCAAAATAATTTTTACCTACCTTTTTCATTTTTTAAAAGGATGGAGAGGAATACTTTTTTTGCAGGTAAAAAGGTTTGTTAAAACAAATTACAGCTGGATAGGGCTAGCTATGGACAGACACAGGGCACATAGGCAATGTGGTAATACTTCAGGTGTATGCTGCAACTTACTTGTAGCATCCTTTGTTTTTCAGCTCAGTCTTGCCCTTCAACATTGCCCATATAGCTTTTCTCCACTTAATATTCGTTGCTATTACTTGCATTGTCAGGTTGCTTCAACCTTACAATGTTACTGCATTGTAATACTCCCAGTTGAGCCTGCTACATAGCTCTGTTAACGCACATGAGTCCTGACCTGCCATTCCAGTACTTGATTATTCCCGCCTCAGTTCTGGCAAACCATTTCTGCTGTTTCAAACCTTCCTACTAGCTTGGAAACATACCTTAGCCTTGCACCATCCCTGCTGCTTCAGTCTCAAGCCCTGGATGCATAACTCACCTTAGTCTTAATTTTCACCATGACTTTTGTTCAAAAAGTTACTAACTACATCAAAATGCCTTTTTTCTAGCAAGCTGCACTCTTCCTTGACTTCCAGTCCAAGACCTTTGTACCTTCCAGCTCAGACCCCTGAAGTTTAAATACTCTACAAAAGTTCATAGTGAATATCCATCCATCTTCAGGCAATGACTGCTACTGCCAAGGTGTGAGGTCCACTGCATGCTCTAAGACTACTGGTCCCCCTCAGCCTCCCTGCCTCCCGAGTGCAAGAAATCTCTCACTGTAATTCATAAGCATAAAACCCACTCACATTAAAGGAAAAAAAATTAGACCTCTCGCACTCCTCTGATCCCATTTTCCCTCCCATAGATGAACAGCACAGGGACCGCTACATGTTCTGCTTCCTGAATAGGTGATGCTGATGCAGCTGTTCATTGTTGCTGAGTACGTATAGATGCATCTATTTCTCACAGACCTAAGCACATGATTTATAATGGACAGGAAAAAGCTGTAAGGGTGGATTAGACAAAATACAGCTTCTTTCCTTTGTTCCCTCCCTCCCCCACAAATAACCAAGCAAAAATTGTCTTCGTTCAAGCCAAGAAACAAACAAAAACCAGAATTGCTAAAACAAACTCTCCTCTGAGTAAATCACCTACAAAAGATAAGCTTAGAGATGCTCCCACCTAATGGGGAAGCAGAAAAAGGGGCTGTATATTTGTATTATTCCTCTTATTTTTAATACCTTTACCAGAAACAAGAGTGTGTGCAAACGGCTAAACTGGAACTGTAGCTATATTGGGGTGATGTAGTGCACTGCCAACAAGGTGACATTGAGAAACTCCGAGGTTCAGGGATAGAGGAGGACAGGTGAGTTCTGCAGATGAAATGATCTTGATTCTAAATTGCATATAGGAGGTATGCAAAGAGAACAGAGTCACAGCTTAATTATCTAGAAGCAGAAAGTTAATTTAGGTGATAAACAAAGGTAAAAATTTTTGATGAATAATGAACAATAGAAAAATGGCCAGTACCTTTGAAAATCAGCTGTCTTCTGCGTAAAATGGGAAAAAGACTGATCTACCAAGCTGTACTGGGTGTGTGTGGCAAGGTTGGGGGCGGGGGGGCGGGCGGCTACAGGAGTGGCTTCTATGAGAAGCTGCTAGAAGCTTCCCCTATGTCTGATAGAGCCAATGCTAGCCAGCTCCAAGACAGACCCACCGCTGGCCAAGGCCGAGCACATCAGCAACGGTAGTAGCACCTCTGGGATAACATATTTAAGAAGGGGGGAAAGTTGCTGCGCAACAGCAACTGCAGCCAGAGGGAGGAGTGAGAATAGGTGAGAGCAACAACTCTGCAGACACCAAGGGCAGTGAAGAAGGAGGGGGAGGAGGTGCTCCAGACGCCAGAGCAGAGATTCCCCTGCAGCCCCTGGTGAAGACCATGGTGAGGCAGGCTGTCCCCCTGCAGCCCATGGAGGTTAACAGTGGAGCAGATATCCACCTGCCGCCCATGGAGGACCCCATGCCAGAGCAGGTGGATGTGCCCAAAGGAGGCTGTGACCCCATGGGAAGCCCACGCTGAAGCAGGCTCCTGGCAGGACCTGTGGACCCATGGAGAGAGGAGCTCATGCTGGAGCAGGTTTGCTGGCAGGACTGGTGACCCCGTGGGGGACCCATGCTGGAGCAGCCTGTTCCAGAAGGACTGCACCCCATGGAAGGGACCCACGCTGGAGCAGTTCATGAAGAACTGCAGCTCGTGGGAAGGACTCACCTTGGAGAATTTCACTGAGGACTGTCCCCCGTGGGAGGGACCCCACGCTGGAGCAGGGGAAGAGTGTGAGGAGTCCTTCCCTTGAGGAGCAAGGACTGGCAGAAACAACATGTGATAAACTGACCGCAACCCTCATTCCCTGTCCCTCTGTGCTGCTTGGGGGGAGGAGGCAGAGAATTCAGGAGTGAAGCTGAGCCCAGGAAGAAGGGAGGGGTGGGGGGAAGGTGTTTTTAAGATTTACTTTTTATTTCTCATTACCATACTCTGATTTGATTGGCAATAAATTAAATTAATTTCCCCAAGTTGAGTCTGTTTTGCCTGTGAGGTAACTGTTGAATGGTCTGTCCCAGTCCTTATCTCGACCCACAAGCCTTTCGTTATATTTTCTCTCCCCTGTCCAGTTGAGGAGGGGAGTGATAGAGCGGCTTTGGTGGGCACCTGGTATCCAGCCAGGGTCAACCCACCACACAAGCAAAGAGCTGTGAGGTTTAGTTCATGAATGATTACAAAGCTTTTACAAACCATTAGTTCAAAAATGCTTGAGACCTACAAATATTAAGATCTGAACCATTACCTATATGACATAGCATACTAACCAACCCAGCAGCTCTAACATAGGTCAAAACAAGCTGTTTCCTTGTAGATCAACTAGGACATAAAATGTTTCTACCCAAAATATCTCAGCTCTTTGACAGATCACATATTGATCTTCTCTGACTGCTTTCTGGCTGGGGATGTACTAGACAATAATTTGTTATTACCTATGTCCTGATCAGAAAAAGACAGGCGTGTGGTAAGGTTATACATAGGAAGATTTTCTTCTCCATTTAGTTGTGTTGGCATCCTGGAGCCTCTGCCTCACTATCATTTTGCAGAATATTCACTGTGGAAAGGAATGAAATCCAAATAAAGGAAGAGTTTGTTCCTCATACCATCAGAGGACCTCAGTGGATTGTGAAAAGTATCTACTCTAGTCAGACTGGCCATGGTCACAATAATGCCTACAGATTAGGATATAAATGGGTTGCGTACATGGGAAATGAATATACATCTTCCAACTATCTTCATAGCCTTTGTCAGGTAGCTGTTTTCATATCTACACCCTGTCTCTCTGTGTCAGTAAGTCCACATACATTACTCTGCAGCACATGTTCACCTCTTTATGGCTGCCTGGTTTTCTCTGTATGTCTCCCCATTTGTGAAAAGTCTGATCATACGTCTACAGCAGCCATACCAGTACTCTCTTTCCCCATGTAACTACTGCTCATGAGCTTTTAAATTCACTTGTTTGAATAACTCCACAGGAGCCTTGAGGAAAGTAAGTTTTTAAATTAACTACCTTTCTCTTTCCTTCCCTTTCCCCCTTTTGGTCCAGATCAAAAGTTACAAGGTAGTGCCAGAGTGGGACAAGTCTTTTTCCAACATTCCCAAACTGAAGCAATCCTACATGCCTTTGCTCTTTTCCTTAAAACTGGCCAGAAAAGAATAAAACTGGTTTTGCACAATTTCCTGCTGTGCAGTTTTCTTCCTTCTCCTCCTCCTTTCTGGGAAGAAAGGTAAGTCTGTTGAAAAAAAGAAGAATGAAAAAAGGCAGCTTTGCTGACTGATCGGTTTCCCAGCAGACAGCCTACTGTGTCTGAATCACATCTTCCTACTTGGACTGTGAGTGGGTGATTGACTGAAAACATTTGTTAGTGACTGCGAATGGGGAGTCAGTCTTCCCCCGTTTTGAATAGTCAAGAAGCAGGATTTTTTTCCAGAGGCATATTTATTCAAACTTTTATGCACCTGGCTATGTCTGCTAGGGATGAGACTCAGAGGTGCTTTGTGGGCAGAAAAGATCAAGGATATTAACAGCTTTCCTAGATGATGGAAAGAGACATGCAAAGTCCTCAAAAGATCAGCATCCATCATCTCCCCTCTTCCAGCCTAGCCCTGGCATTTTGTTTTCATATCTGCTCAGGAACATCCTCTCTCGCTACCTTCAATTCATTGCCCTATATTGAAGTGCAGTGCCTCTGTGCATTGTTAATCTGCTACCACATCTGGTTTTAGAGGTGACCAAATTGTACAGATGGGTGAGGTGACTCATGTCAATACAAAATTATAATGTTCTTTCCAAATCCATCAGGATGACAGGATCCTATGAATAATGCTGTTAGAAGAGTATTGGTAGCATGTTTGCCAGCATAAGGTCACCTGAAACTCTGGACTTGTCTGCAGCACTTAGAACAGTGGAAAAACAAAGATTTGTTTGGGAAGTCTGCAGGAGCTGGGAGTTGCTACCTATCACAGAGTTCAGGTACCTGTGTGATTAGCAGATAATTACCTGATTATGACCAGGTGACAGTCCCTGCCCTACATGAATATGTTATGGAGCTTGAAATCCCGAGGCAGCAAGCCTTGGACTCTTGATTTTCTGAGTGGAAGCAATCCTTGAACCAGTCTGACCCACATTACCTGTAGATACACAACAGGGACAGATACCACCGATCAGCTACAAATTGTTTTTATGCAAGGAAGCAGAGTCCTACTGAGGTCCTGAGGACCTGAATGGCCTACAATGATGGCACAGCAGTGTTCAACAGAAATACCACAGTGGACTGCCCGGACGGAAGAGAGCATTCAGCCTGGCGAGGAAGTGACAAAGGATTACAAGTCAGGGGGTGCCTATAGCAGGCCTCCAGGTCAACCTGATTAGCCTGACTTTAACCCACGTGCCTGGTCCAAAAGCAACAACAACAGATGAAAACACTGAAACTTCTTTATAATCTCCTTCAAAAAGTGATTAGCAAAAAGCAGCAGGAAGGATGCCACTGTGTCACTCTGAGCCCACGGTGCAAGAGATGGGGTTCAGTTGTACAGAAATAATTTCTACTTCCCCTGCACATGCTGTGACACAGAGTACATAGGATGCCTTACTGAGCAGCTTCAGTACTGGAAAGAGCAATTTATACAAACCTGGTAGGGCTGAGAGAAAATGTGCAGAAACTCTTCAAATGAGTCATCTTAAGGAATTTTAAACAGTAGAAATTGAGAAAAACAGAGAGCAGAGAGAAGTTCTATAATGTTTGTTATATCCAGGATCAATGGCTAAAGACAGACAAAGAAAGTGTCTGTCATCCAAACACTTTGAATTTGTCATCCAAAATTCTAGCTGATCCTGGATTTAAACTTTTTGCTGATGTTTAAGATGGCTGTACTTGACTTTAAGTTCCTGGTCTCTGCTTTGAGCAGAAAAAAGAGGTAGCGTTAGAGCCAAGTAGTTATTAGAAAGCAAAAGAGGAAGGAATTTACTATTCCAGTCCTCCTCTTTCTCCCTGTCACTCACCTACAACCTAGTCCTCGCTCTTCCCTCCCAAAGCCACTAACCATTTTTAAGAAGAAGCTGGAGGAAAATGGCTGTGATTTGGTGTACCTGTATATGTACATCAGCCTCTTAACCTTTCATTGCAAGACCAGCTTACCACAAGCAAGAAATTTTGACAAAGTTCTGTGAGACTTTTTACTGTCATGAGGTAGTATTTTCTGTAGCCATTTACAGTGTGAAACAGTAAGGAATACAAGACATCTTGCAGGAAGGTCTACTGTAAGACTTTCAGCCCTGGTTCTGTTCTCAACTGAATGAGAGAATTCGAGTCTGGTCTTCAAGCATTTCCTCTGAATGTTGTGATGATGAGCCAGAGCATTTGGCAGCATTAAAACTTTATTAACAACGCATTATGGGCAGTTGATTAACTTTGTATTTAATATTCTTCAGTTTTTGCTATCCCAAACTCACCGATTTCCACAGCAGTTAGTCACCTGCACTCTGAAAATCTGTCAGCCTTTTTAAATACCGAAGCATGAGAGGTTTCTTACTAAGGATAGAAATGCAGGTCTGTAACCTTAAAAAAATACTCTTGGTGATATTAACATTGGAATTTGATCTGTGTGAAATTTCCCATGACCATAACATGACCACCCGGGGAGAGAGAGTTGATGAAAATAAAATTTAAATCAAGATAAATGATTGAAATCAACATGTGAAGAACTAAAAGCACTAGGGAATAGAACCCATACACACCCTCAGTTACTGTAAGGCAAGCCAGAATTAACACACATCAAGATAAAAAATTAACTACGGCTGCTTATGACACATTTGGGATTTTGCAGTTCTACTTTTTGTTGTCTTTTTTTTCTTGGGCAGGGGAAAGGAGCTACAGCAATTGTTACCAGCCATAACTTTTGAGACTTCTGTTCATTTTGATATGGTACGTCATGAACTGCAACACTTTTGCTTCAGACCTGATCACAGTACAGTGGAAATTGTGTTCTTCATTGTGCTTACAGTGATGCAAAGTCTTTATTCATATTGGTTTAAGAAGCAGGAGAATAAGCTCTAAGACTTTACTGATCTCTGCGTAAATCTGAATTCATTCTTTTTTAATGAAAACCTTCTAGTTATTCTGTTTTAAACAGGGTAACAGCAAAAACCCAAAATCTTACTGTAACTGTTGGGCTGAGAATACAGTCATTGCAAAGGATAAGCATCTGCTCGGCTTGAGATATAAGAGCAAATGTAAATCCAAAGTGAAAAAAGTTACACGGGTTATTTCATTGCACAATTCTTTCTTCCCTTCCAACACTCTGAAAACACCAAGGCTAGCTGAAAAAAAATCACAGGCATGGACAGTATCGCGGCTCCTGTGATAGCTCTAAGGTCTCCCGGACATGTTTTTAATTCTAAATTATGGTGCAAACATTAAGCTTTCATTAAAAGGGAAGAAACACTTTTTTTATCTCTTTGCTTTGGAAATAAATAGCTGTCAAAATACAACCAGATCTTGTGATGGTGTCCTGTTAACCCAATTTTACAGAAAACGGTCTTCAGCCAGACATTAGCAACCTGTAAGATGGAATTCAGCCTCCATCTGTGCCATTACTGTCAATTATGGACCCTTTAAATGTTGATATTACCAAAGAGAAATTTTAACTTAAAAAAAAATAAAAAGAGAGAGAGAGAAGGAAAAAAGCAATACAATTAAATGGAAAACTCTCAACATTTATGAAGCATTGCTACACGGTTAAAATGAGAAAGAGAAAGATGGTGGTTGGGGGGTTGTGTACATTTTTCTAAAGTTATTTAACATTAGTCTGCACCTAAAGTCAGCCAATTTAACTTCCCCTACAAAACAAGCCTTTTGGTTTTCAAGGCATAGCAGTTTCTATCCATGCTAAGAGAAAGAGTGGGTGTTGTGAAAATCAGAAACCATTGCACAACAGGAAGTCTTATGTTCCACCTATGTTACCCTAAATATTTAGCTAGCAAAATGAAGGCTAAAAAGCTGTGCTTTTCCTATCCATAAATTTCCCTAGAGTGAAGAGGGGCAGAAGGAGAGAGAGAGAGAGAAAGAAAAGTAAAGCTAAAGGTTAACACTGGCCCCAAAAGAAATGGCTCTACACGGGTTAAAAACACATTATGGGATGCGAATTAGAAACTGTGTCTCCTCATTACAGGACTTGGGTTCTGTAGCAGCTTTCCCATAATACAGTAGAAGAAGAAATCCAATGAATTAAGAGACAGAGTAGTATTACTATTGAAAGGAATTAAATGACACGGCTACTTGCAATAGCAATGGCTTGGGCTCGGTGACCCACAGGTCTTTTCCAGCCCCAAGGCCTATATTCTAAAGGAAAGAAATTAAGCTATGTCAGTAAGAGAAACCACTTAGCGTACCACCATCTAGATCACAGTGACAATGTTGTACTTGTGCCTCCTGCAGCTCTGATGTGCATTCCTGCAGCCTTGGTGAGTCCTCAGGCAAGGAGCTCCCACCTGAAGCCAGTCCCTTACAAAACAGGTCTATGCTCAGTGATAACACCAGGGTTCATTCCTGTGAGCTAATGGAGATGCCAAACGCAGTCAGGGAACTAACTGGGAAGATTTACTGGAAAATGGGAAATAGATACTGTGCTGTGCCATTTATTTGCTACGAGAACTCGTCAGCTGGCCTGGCAAGGTATAATCTTCCTAGACAACCCAAAGTAACAGCAGTCTGACAATACAGATTCCCTGATTGTCAGAATAATCACTATTGTGCTGTTATATAGCAGGCCCCTATGAACTCAGCTGTCTTTTTAGTGGTGGCAGCTCAAGATCTTGCTGTGGGAAACCCCTTCTCTCTCTCACTCCCACCTATGCTAAATGCCATTACAAGCCAACATTCCCCTATTAATATCACTCCACTTGTACATTACATATTATGTTTATGTGTAAATAACACCCTCAGATACAGTGGGAGCAATCTGAGCCTCCTGATGCGACTGAAAACTGGCTGCAGAAGATTTCACGTTTTTCATGTAATGACTTGTTTTCCCCAGTCTCTGCTGTACACAGCATATCTGGGAGATGGGCTTCAAAGTTTCTGTTTTAGTTTAGCAAAAATTACCATTTCAAGCTTTAGTATACTACCTTCCTGGAATAGAATCATCTCCCAAGCACCCAAATGTCTGCTCTAAGTAGCAAACCCTACTAAATAAATTTGAAACTGCGTGTAAGGAAAGAAGAAAGAATGTGAGGACATATCCAAGTGTTGCACAGCGGGACCAGCAAGGCTGCATGACAGCTTGAACATGAATGTCTAAGAACAGGATTCTGAAACTGTTTTGTTTCCTGGCTGCAAAGGCACTGGAGAAACAGTAAATATATACAAATTGTATCGCTCCCATGACACTTCACTTACCTGAAACCTCTCACCTGTTTATACCACATGCTGCTATTCCAAGTCACTAAAAAAAAAATCAGAAGATGCAGAGCCACCCACCTCGCATCCCCTCCCCCTTAAAGCTCATCAAATTTTTTCCACCTCAAAGGTTTCAGTTACATTTTGGTTCAGGCTGGATCCTACTCTGACCAAACCAAACTATAGCAGGAAGTGTCTGCTAAACACTTCGAAGAAAAGGCTAGCTTTCTAGACTGGCAGATGCTTACACTCCTGCAAATCATTTGTGGCATGTACACAAACGAAATAGTGTAAAGAAACATAAAAACGCTTTGGTCTCATTTAGTGTTTTATTTAGCAAAGCACTTTTTACTCCATTCATTCAACATTGGAGTGTGCGTTACCTCACAGGGAACACAGAGACAGTTTCCCTTCCAGCAGTTGTCTACAAGACAGGAAGGGAATACTGTAGGAAGCAGCTTTGGTTGGACGATGACATCTCAAAGTCTATCCAAGCCAATGCATGAACACCATGATATGTCACTCCTCATGCTGTCCAGAATGTACCCTTAACAACAAACCTTAATTTGTATCTCATGGGACAGTACCAAAGAAAGTCGTTTGTAAAACCTTTGCTTTTATCATAAATAAATCTTGCAAATACTGGATAGTTCCAAATCCAATGACTTTTGCAGAGTCCAAGAATATCCTTAAGAGAAGATTGTGTCAAAGGAACACCCGTTATAGCATTTGTTACTAAATTACATCCCAAACTTGAGAATAATAGTCCCTATTATGCAAGGCTTATAATTCAACTTTTCATTTGACATCTCCTTTGTATACCTCTGAACCAAACAGGCTGCCTTTTCTGAATGGAACAACAATTCTCATTTCATATATCTCATTGAAGCAACACCTCTATAGAAGAGATGGGTCTCCTTTGCACTACATTCTATGAAAAGAAGTGTCATGTAAACACAAGGCCTTTATTACAACTGCAGATGGAAAAATAACAAGCATGGCTTTCTGATCCCAGCAGAATCTTTGTCTGCTTGCTTCTACTTGTATGCAGTTGCAGGATGAAAGTCTGAGGAAAAATAAAGAAATAAGGATAATCTTAGAAAAGCTAAAAGCCAATACTTATCCCCCCAACTTCTGTTACTTCTTTCCCCAATGTTAGCTGGGAGATAGTGATGGGTTGTGTACATGCACATATGTGCATATAGACCTCTTGCACAACTGTAGAAGAAAACCTAATTTCAGGCATGCAGCCAGCTGCACAGAAGAACTCAACAAGCAAGCTATACCTGTAGATAATGCCACAGTGCTCTCAACAACTCCAACAGTGTTTATTGGACATCTGCCCCGGTAGCATAGCATTGCAACATTTACAATCCCCAACTCTCTACTGCACAATTCAAGAAGAAACCAACGCATTACTTAAGCAATTAGTTTTTGTCTGGCTGCTGCATGATGCCATCTGGGCTACAATTTTCTTTCCCCAAGCTATGAAGTCAGGATGGCACAGAGCTATTTTGGAGGATGGCTACTGCATACTAGTCACAACTTGAAGCCATCTTCTTCCACCAATAGAAAAGAGACAGACACTGAAGTAATGCAGTTTGTTTGTGAAATTGACTTTAGCTACCTAACTCTACATGACTATAGTTTGCTTTCCAGTTAGAAAGAAGAAAGGGGAGCGGAAAGGCACCATTAAATGGTTACGTTAACATGCACATGACTGCTGGAAAAAATCCTACGTGATAAGAATTGGGCACTTTCTAGGTTCTCAAAGGTAGAAAAGCATGGCACTGACAACTGGTGTAATACCAAGAACAGGCTTCTGCCTCTCTGCTCTGAAGAAAATAACCAATACACAGTTTAATTCAAAACATAACCTCATACTCCCAAAAAAGTTAAACATACATATTGTACAATTTATCCCTATTCCAACAAAAGGGACCATCCACAAAACAGACATTCTCTTCCACACAAAACCCACAGACAGCTATTGAGAAATAGAGCTGAATTGCCAAGCATACTGAGATCCATAGGTTTCTAATGTCAGCTGTCCTTCAAGGAAATATCCTGGGGTACCCACAGGTCAGTGTGCCCCTTATGTACCCCTCCTTGAAGGGTAAGTGTGGTGGTGCTCAAACTGTGCTAGCTTCTGCAACTGCATCAACCACTTAGGCGGTTGGCCATAAATGCTTAGGCCATTGGGCTGCCTCTGTGGATACCCAAGACTTAGGAAAAAATGACTGCCCAATTTGACAAACTAAGGAACAGACTACATTTTCAAAGCTTAAAAAAAAAGTTCTGCTTTTTCTTAACAGAAATAAGCATTTCCTGGATTAGGACAATGCTGGAGGTAGAAGTCTGGAGAAGGGTTTGTCAGAGCCAGATAACCCCAAGTTTATATGCTAGTATGTCTGTAGAGAGGAGAAAAAGGAGCGTGTAGAGGAACAGAGAGATCAAATCCAAATGAGATTACAATGACAACTTCCTGAGGGAAATACATTCCAGGGAGATTTCTAGCCCATCAATCTCTTACAGATCCTTATATTAGAACTCTTAAAAGAGCTTCATATCAGACTCAGTACTTCAGAGTCTTCTCAGTTGTCACTGTTACAGGAAGATGCAGGTTGTAGCCATAAATCAGCCAGGGAGGAGAGGCTGCTTACGACTATGCCGGGACTGTGATCTTTGCCTTCTGGCAGCCGTGTCAGCTTTTCCACACTACACAATACCCATCTCCACATAAGACAACCTGTCTTAGCTCTCACTGTGCTAAACACTACCAAGATCAATGGCACAAGTGACCTTTCTATTTCAATAACATCGGCAACACTGCTCAACAGACACCTACAATTGATACATTTTTGTTTGATTAAAGGACATGAGCCCCTATATTCAGAAATGTTTGATACAGGCACACAGATCTATGAAGATATGGTTTAGATCTAATGTTCAGAGATTGTAACACTCAGCCTCTCAGGCCCTTTTATTACATCTCGGAAGTAAGCAGGCTGTAACGAGTGTATCACATCCTGCATGTGCTCTAACCAGGACGATGGTTCCTTCGATTACTGTTTTCTTTCCCTTATGATGGGAGCTGTACTGGAGAAGAGGTTTTTGTCAGTGGGAGAGCAAATCACAATGCTACTTTGTCACACCTTGCAGCTAGGTATCCTCCACCTTTCTCACTGCCCCAGGTAGCTCAGACCCCATCCTCTACCTTTATTTTCCCTAAACATACAAGATTTTGTCTCTTTTCCTCCTACTACTCTTCTCCACATTGCACATTCCTTTTCGTGTTTTCTTTAAAACTAGTAAAGCTGTTATTCAGCAGCTGGGAGAAAAGAGATTTGATGAGACTCATCTATAGTTGAGACCATGCTGACCTGGATCTTTCACTGTTCTCTTTCTCTTCCCAGTGAGCTGCAGTAATAGGAGTTCAGCAGCTCTAAAAGCAATCGATATAGAGATGACATGGGCAATTACCAGCCAGGACAACTCAGAGGAGTTCCAGTAAATAAATAAAAAAAAGACAAATAAGTTTTCTGAAGCCAAAGTATTCCACCAAAAGCCTTTGTTGGGGTGCAGGGGCTGGTGGGTGGAGAAATAAATCAAGGTCTAAGGCAGATGTGGAAGACTGCAATGAGGGCATGAGAAGTAGTATGCAAACTGGCACAACAGAAAGACAAGGATCCAAAGACACAAGGACCAAACCTGAGTTTGTTCCAGCAACTTCTCTGCACCATTATAACTCCACTGACTACAGCAGTACAGTGGAAGAATCAGAATATCTTCAGAGGAACTAGCAGGGTGCAATAGCAGGGCTAGCAGATAATTCAAAATCACAGAAGTGGAGAGTAAAACACATGTGATTTTGTATTATGGGAATTCAAAGAGGACAAGAAGTGCCACTCTGACAGTACTTTCTCATGGGAAATTGTGATTCACAAGATAGGTATACCATAGCAAGACTTTTAGCGTGCTTCAGTCCCCACCTGTTGGACAAAAATGGCTTGTCTGCTGGTAAGTTCAACTGCACAGCAAGCCAGAACAGAAGACAGACAGCCAGGCTGAGTTGCCTCGACAACTTGCAGCTATTCTATCCACAGGTACAAAGAAGTACCTTTAGTCAGCTGAGATAATTTCATAATACAATTAAATCAGGAAGCCTAGTGGAGACGGGTAAATTCATACATGGCCAGAAGATATCTCTCCACATACAGCAGTCCACAGATGTAGTAATGACCAAACCCATCTCTGGAGCCACTCCACTGAAGTTACTCCATCTCCTCACTTGAGATGCAGATTTTGAAAGACTGAAAGAAGTCAGTCAGTAAATCAGTGACAGCTGGGAACATGCTTTGATGTCCTAGTGTCACTGCTGTAGGCAACAGAGAACGTTGCCGTCCCAGCCGAGGAGATTACTGGTTCAGACCTCACCACCAGGAAAATTATTTTTAAAAAAGAGGAATGGTCTCTTTCTACCAGCCAGTTACTCCTCTTGGACCCTTCAAGAACTAGAGCTGACAAACAAGTAGGTCTTTGAGGTCACTATTTGGTACTTAGAGCAAGAGGAGGTGACACGTTGCCTCTTTGCCCAAGCAGTGCTACTCCCATGCTGGAATCAAATACCACCATTAACTTGGTATATTTACAAACTCACAGGCATACTAACGTATACCTTGAGGACATATTAACACAGCCATTCCACTTCTCTCCATTTCAACCTCCACTCAGAAAGCCTGCAGCATCACAGCAAGCAGCTCGTACTTCAACACTTCCCTTTCCCCAGGGCCAAGACTAAATCCATTTCCTTGAGGAATGCTGAGAGGGAGAGCACTACAGTTACGGCAGCATCCCATGTTCTCCCATCACTCTTCAAGATGTTAATATAATCCTGAAGTGCCAGAAAGCTCAAAAACCTCATATTCATCATCTCACTAATGCTGTACTTCCACCAGTCCCATTAACGTAAAATAGTGCTTATTGAAAGGAATTTTTAATGGCTCCCCTTTTGCATATTGGTTGAAAGAAAAATTCTTCCAGATCAAACTGTTTGCATTTGCTTTGCTTGATTGGTTTCCTTTGCTTTCTCATCTCCCCCTTTTTATTTATATAGACACTCCTTACTCCTTCAACTATCTAATTTCCTTCCCTCCTTTTACCCCTCCATCTCTGCCACAGAGTGTTTGAGAAATCTGAAGCCTCTCCCTCTCCTACCAAAACCGTGCCAGAGGCAGCAAACGCGATGTCCTGAGGCTGCAGTGCAGCCCAGCGGAACTGTCTATCACAGCTCGCAAAGCCGTTTCACCACATGGCGCTCTGCATCAAACAGCTCTATACAAGCCTCCTGCACCCTCAAGGGGTTCGTCCCAGGCTTCAGTGGCAGTAGGCAGGTGGTCTGGAGAATGCCTGACTCTTCAACACTTACTGTAGGGCTGGAGGTGGGGGGAAGGAGTATAACTATGTCTTGTCTGTCAGTGACAGCAGAAAAGGGAAAACAAGTGGCACCTGCTGCTAATGACAAACAATGAGCTCAGGTTCAGAAAGGCTCATTCACACTGTAAGCAGATAGGATACATGTGGACCCTGAGATCCTGAGCAGCTTAAGACACTGGCAAAATCTGGATGAGGGAAAAGAGGAAGATGACCAGGGCAAAGCAGAGGGAGCTGCAGCCGGTGCTGTCTGTGCTGGGTTCAGGACCTCCACCCTGGCATGTTTTTCCCCCCTCATCTCACAACTTCCCTGAACTTCTGGCCGCATACAAACACTGGATGCTCAGCTGTTGACAAGAGATCCCAGTGTTGTTTGAGACCTGTAAAGTTCAGGAAGCAGTGACTAAAAGTGCAGACTGTTATGCTATTAATTGAAGGGCAGAGGCTGGGTCAGGATTAACCTAGGACAACAGAGATAAGCGGGGCCTTAGCCACGGGAGTTCTAGTTATCAACCTCCAAATATGGGGTTTCTGCCTGTTCATTAACATCCACCTAAGATCCCAGCACCTCTGCTATGATGGAGTCCCCAGTAGCCATCACTGCTTCTGTGAAAATACTGTGCCCATGTGCCTGTGCTGTGCCAGGGGCATACACATCTGCTCCGAGGCTAAAAAGGGTGCCAGGTCACCATGGTTCCTATGGTGATGAGATTCTCTAAGGGGTCAACTATTGCATCTATTTTTGCAACATCAACCATTCTCCAGTAGCAACTGGACTTACTCACTCGCTCATTCGTCACTGGTTTTTCAAATGGATGGCCATTAAACAGATGGCAGTGAGAGGGAAATACTACAGCTCACTACCCACTAGGGCTTAGCTGGCAGCCTTTGGAGACTGTGCATCATTACATAGATCATCTCCAATGCTTCTTGGAGACCATTCAATGGACAACAGTTCCTCATACCTATGTTCCTTTCCTTTTGCTAAATCTGAGGCAAAAGCAGCAGGACTACTCTTGTGGGTTTTTTTAGGAGTGAATCATAAAAGTGTAGCTTGCCAACTTAGGCTTGGATTATCGACAGGAAGGTTGATGAATAGTCCTGGCTTGAGCGATAAACTCAGATATCAGAGAGTAAATCTAGCGGAAAAGAAAATCTGTCTGTCATTCTTGGTCACAGCTGCAGAGCCTGAATTGGCAACTGGGATTTATTTTCTTAATTCTGAGCAACTTGGAGCTCTCCTGTGACCCCTTGTATCACCCCTCTGGCCCCACAGATAATACACTAGCATGTTTCATTTTAAAGCAAAAAATTTCACCTTGAATCACCATCCCTCTCAGTTTGTTTCATTTTTCCCCCGTCCTTTTTTTTCACCTTGTCTACACTTATGTATTGAGAGTGCCATGTGCATAGCCTACATCCTTTGGCTGAAGTTAGAGAAAAAGGCAGCTGAAGATGAATTCAGAAAACAGCCAAGCCTACTGGCACCGTGCACCTGAAACCCCAAACCCCAGGTTCCACTTTAAGTCTGCACAAACACAGCTGGGTCACTGCAAGTTTTACTACAGTACAGATTGTAGGATCAGTCCCAGAGTATCTACTGACATCTTAAACCCTTAGCCCTTCTGCTATGGGGGCATCTGGAGTTACACTTGTTTATTAGTCTTAGAAACATATTCTTCAATGGCAGGCACTTGTGGCAGTAACTGAGCAGCCTAACTTCAGGCACCTGAAAAACAACAGTCTAGCAGAATTGGCCAACATCCAGGGATTTATGGACACTTAAGGCTATCGCAATTCACCAACAGCCTGCAAATACATTGTACTTTCTTTCACAACTCGCTAGCTCTCCCTTGGCTACCATCCTCAAGACATTTGCTATAAAGACTACTTCAGGTCAGATGACCTGAACTAAAGTCACATTGACCCTACAGAGCATTAAAGATGAGTACAAGGTAAGTACCTCCAATATGCATGCCATATAATGGCCTAGTATAAAAGTGGATTTGCTACGGTTGTGCTTACATTTACCATTTAATCTAAAACTAGCTATCAGAATTGTTCTATCACACAAGGAATTTTGTGTGGTGTTAATTTTGCAACAGCAAACAATTTTGCAACATCATACACAAGTGAGCATTCATTCATACAACGTAGGGAATGAGTGACCAAGCCATAAAGTAACAATCAGAATGAAAGCACAACTTAAAGAATGAAAGCCCCAAATCCCTTCTGCAAAGTAGAATTTTCATCCATAATAGTTCTACAGTATAATCTAATTGTGAGTACTGACTGCAAGAATACATGTTGGCTAGTAGTTAGGGCATGACTAAAAAGAGAAGCAAAACCTATAAAAAAAGTTATTGCATACATCGACATTAAACTTTTAGTTCAGCCAAGGAAGTAAAGTGGTGCAAGGAGAGCATCTTGAAGCAAACCATCCAATTGTCCCCACTTCTGAGGATTTGCTTCACACCACAGAATGAGTGAGCTGAAAGACAAGCTCCAGCACACCTAACATACTCCTATGATTGACATCGATTCGATCCTCAGCCCCACATTAGAATTAGCCCAGAAGCAGCCCATGGGGACACTGCATTGTCAGAAACTCTTTCACTTTACAGATATTATCCCATTCTGCCATCCATCTTGCTAATGTAGACAACGCCGTTGCTTATTCTTTCACACCAAGAACCTGCCACAATTACCCTGACATGTACAATTCCCCAGTCAGGCACTAACTTTAAAAATACTAGCCAAGTGGTTTGCCACCCTTTCCCTAGAAAAACACTATTCTTCGGCATGCTGTAACCCTCTTCCCCTGTAACTACTGCTGTAAGCTTTTCCCCTTGCCCTAACAGAGTCCTCTAACTGTGTATCAAAGATCCAAGGCCTATCTCTGATATGACACAGTTGCACAAGCTTGGATCAAACAACTGAGAAAGCTAGGAGAAAGACTGTGGAGAGACAGAAAAGGAAAAAATCACAGTGAGAAGTAAGGGTAGCGAGACCAAATCATTCGTATCTCAAGGATTCAAGAGGGAAAACACTAACACGGAAAGCTAAGAAATCCTAAAGAAAAAGCAATAAGCCAGTCAGGCCTGTTGCTCTAACTGGAGACCAGTCAAGAATACATACTCACATCAAACATGCTAAACATCACCTTCCCCAGGCTGCTCCCTACAGACCCTGGACTTTACTCGCTCTGCTTTTAAAGTACATTCAAGTATTTCCAGGAGACTGGGAACTCTCACAGCACTGATGCCCAAACAGGTATCCTACAAGAGAGGATACACAGTTGCCAAGAGAGTCACTTAACAGTAGAAGCAACAAAGAACTCATTATCTTCAAAAACTATTGCCTATTTACTCTCATAATGGCCATTACCATCTCCATGTCTCTGTGAACCCTGATGCACACTCATTCATGCACATATGAAGCGCATGCTTCATTCATTTCCTGCCTCTTACCTTATGTTTACATCATAAGTACACTGAGGCAGGAAATATCTCATGGTCTCTTTCCAAGGTGGACAACAAACTGCTTGTTTCATTATTAGGGTTCCATTGCATTACAGTGCTATTGATAAAAATGAATAAAATTATCCATGTGGCTCAAATGAGTCAGTGCTGCCTCATCACAAATTTTCCAATAAAAATAAAGTTAGAGCACCTTCACTGAAACATAAAAACTGGCATGGAAGAAATACTTCTAAGTGTCTGATAACTGTCCTGAATGTCTTGCCAAGTGTAGAAACCCAACGCTACACACTCTCTGCTAGATTGCACCCAACCCAAGGTTTATTCAGGTTCTATCCATCTTAGATCATGTTTAAATTTGATTCTGTGCTTTCATCATCTTCCAAACACAATCTCACCTTCCCAATCACCTTTTATTTCCTCTATTGACCTCTACATCTTCTAAAATTCTTCATTCCCAGAATAAAAACTCTATTTGCTTCACGTCTCCTCATACAACAAACCCCTCAACACTCAGTTCCATGAGCTGCTTTTAGTGTTCACTGCCCTTTACAGACCTTTTCCATTTCAGCCATTTCTTTGTGATCAAACCCCTATCACCCAACCTTGTTCTAATTTTGCCACTAATGTATTTGATTATTTTAAAAGCAGAAGCATGTGGGTGCCCTTGATGACCTGCAGTCCTAGGACCTGGACCGAAGTGGGACAAGGTAGTGGAAGAATGAAACACACTGGAGCATGTACCCTTAGGAAGAAGCATGCTCCAATGTGTTTTGCTGCAGAACATCACCATGGGGTAGGAGGTAAATGGAACAAAAATTCTTGGAGAAATTACAAACTTTTGAACCAGCATTAACATTAACCGGTTAATCATTACATTTCTGTAACATATGGACAGGCTAATGGGGGGGAGTATGACAACATTAATAAGCTGAAAATGCTGGTGACAGCAGGGAATAAGCAAATCTGTTCTGACATAGCAAGAATGGATCTGAACTTCTTCCATATTAATGATAACTAGAAGAAGCTTGGCAATTGGCTTTTCTTTCTTCTTCTTCCTTTTTTTTTTTTTTTTTTGTTGTTGTTGCAGTTGGGGGAGCAAAGGAGAAGGCAGGATATATAATACAGACAATATGATTGGTATTTGTTGTCTGTAGTCCTCTTGGAAAGACAAGTAGATCTGCTGAAAAAATAAAATTTCCAGCTTTATGTTTCCCAAATATCAAGGGATAAGCATGCTCTCTGTTGTTATCGTTAAATATTTATGCTGCTGTAACACAGAAAAGACCACAGGTCAGGACACAACTGTGCTGTGCAAATATGACAAAGAATAGCCCAGACCCAAGGACATAACAGTAAAAACAAAAACAAAAATCAAAAGACACAGAAGGAAGAGCCAAATACATGGATCAGGTAAGAGACTGCACTGAAAAATCTTTGTGTTCTCTCTCTTTTAATCAACTCCATCCTCTCCCCACTACTGAAGAACCTGATTAGTGTCCTGTCATCATAAATCTAGAGTTCACCACCCCACTGAGGGGAAAAACTTCAAAATCCTGCTCCTCCTCCTCCACAAATCCATGCCACCTCCTCCACAAATTTGGCTTTTTAGCATAAATCCACCTATGCCCTCTGTCTGTATGGACCTAAATTCCATCCTCCAGCCCAGCTTTCAGTGTCTTCTGCCACAGGAATGATCAAGAGTCAGAAGTGGCTGGGGGGACAAAACAGGTGTGTGAAAGGAAGGCGCTCACAGCAGAGGAGAAGAGTTCTGCTACAGAGTCCTGGCTACTGCACACTTCCTCTCTGGCACTCCTCTGACTTGCACCCCAGGGACTCCTGGGTTCAGATGATGTAAAACACCTTAGGACTCTTTACATTCCAACAGCAGACAAATATTTATGTGTTCATTTGAAACAAATGCACCACTACACTGGGGTGTGCCCTGAAATCAGAAGAAAAGTTAATTTCATCTTTGTAGGGGAAAAATCAAGGCTAGGGGAAAAGGAAGATAAAAACCCCTTAACCTCACCATCACTTATAAAAGAGTTTTTGTAGAAATTAAATGGTATTTTGATTTAGAAGAACAAATACTTCCCTGGTGCAAAAAGTATTTTCACTCCCTAAATGAAATATGCTTCCCATTTTCCCTAGATGCCTAAAAAATTGTAGAAGCCTTTCCCAAGCATCTCTGTATGTGATCCTTTTGTATTTCATGGCACCGGAAACCTCAGCCACAAAGAAATTGGGAACTTAAGAGTCTGTAGATCTCCATGTCCCAAGTTCCCAATCAGGCAAGTTGTTAAGAAGTAATCATTATCCCATACCTCTGGGACCTTTCCATGCAGTTTCTTTAAGATACCAGAAAAGATGGGAAAAGAGATGGCACGCAGGCAGCTGGATGGGTGCCCTTCAGGAGGATAGACAGATTTCCATCCAAAATCCACTTGGTTTCTTTCAATGATGTCTCCAAAACAAAACACTCATCTGGATTTTTTTTTTTCTTTTACGAAATTAACATTTCCAATTAGAAAATCCTTGACCCAGACCCAGTGCTTCGGTGTATATTACTGACTCCAGAGGACTAATACATCTGTGCATATATAGACATGCACTTCCTTCCCTGGAGCGCTTTGATGTCCAAAACGATGGGCTACAATATTTCAGAGATGTACGTGTGGCACAGCCTCAGGCATACTGCACCTGCTGAAAGGGTTGGAGAACTGCCAAACACCTTTATTTTGGAAAAAGCATTTGCTTTAATATCTGCTAATTCCAGGAAGGGGGCTGTGCTCTTCTTGTTTAGCTGTGTCTCTGCACTCGCAATGAACAAAAGGAAGGGACAAGGCAACCATCTGTGGGTGCTTCACAGAAAAATAAAACCCCGGTGGGCTTCCTATTAGAGGGAGGAAAAGAGAAAGGATAAGAGATAAAACAAGCCAAATGCAACAAGCTGAAACCCTGTGCTCACTTCTCTACAGCAGGCTTGTTAAGCATTCCTGCCCAGACAACCTGGAAAGCCTTTGAAATAAAATTTAAAATCAAAAGCTTTCCCCAAAACATCTACTTTTCCTTCCAACAGTTTTGTCCTATCTAGTTCAGAGAAAGGGGATCCTACTCCTCCTTACACATTTCTATGGTCCTAAATGGAGCATAGCCTGGGCATCTGCCAGACATCAATAGTCAGGTATATTAAAGGCATTTGCATTTGGCAGCTGAAGATGCTGATGAGTATGCTGTGGGATTTTGAAATAATACGTACGTACCTAATAGAAATATTTAATTGCTATTCTGTGATCAGATTCACTCAGCATCAACCCTAGAATTCATAATATGAGGTAAACTGAATTTTCTAAGTCCCCTCCCTTCCCTCCATGTGTTATGCTATGACTGTTCACATAAATAACACAGTTAACTATTAGCAAAAAATAGCACAGCCTGCCTCCAAATACGGTCTCACATCTCTTAACTTTATCAGCATCTCAAGATTATTACTAGCATGAGCCAAAATGCAATGCTTTTAGTATAAAAACTAAGGCTTCACACTAAAACAAAACAGTGAATCAGCAAAAGAAAATGCAGCCTCCTCCCCATACTGAAGCGTGAAGTAACAGCCTTCTCTCTGGAGGTTTCCAGTAATGAATTCCTGTTTTAATTGAAGCTGCAGCCAATGCGTGAGCTCCAAATGGGCCTCCCTCCCACCTGTCTCTCTCTAGGTGATGCTGTGCAGGAAAGAGCTTTTAAATCAGTCAGTGAACATAATGAACTTCAATTTCCCTTCGACAAGGGCAAAATTACAAACATACACTTCACTTCCAGACAATTAATTAATTTGTTTACATGATTTCTTTGCTTTGTTTTACTTTCATGATTTTTCCCCCCTCCACTTCTTTAGGCTCTTTAACTCTCTAAGGTGTAGGATTAGCTTTTGACAATTCATCCTCTCTCAGGCATGGAGAAGTGAAACTACAACAGAGCTGTTCGCAGCATGGAAAAGAAGCCTATGCAATTACCTTCAGGCCCACTGCTAATGCCCAGTGACAATGTTAAAGCACACATGCCCATTCTGTAGATGACAGCATTAGCATTTGCCCCTTGTTAGCAAGGCAGACACAGTTGTTGCCACTTGGAAAGTGTTTGCCCACTTACCAGCATGAAAAGACCTGCTTCTCAAACTGCTGGTGTCTGTAAAGACCAGAACCTGACCTTCAGAGATTAATGGAAATGACTCGCAGGGACAAAATTCTCTGGCATTGAAGTAGCCAGCCAGAGCCAGTAACCACCAATGCTGCATGCAAGTATGTACAGCTTTGCCTCCCAACACTGTGCTCCCACTCCTGTGGGATAAGGAAGCCAACCTCCAAAGCACTTGAGAGGAGTAGTAGCGGGGAAAAGGGAAAAAGCACGGTGGACTCGGTGAGGATAGAAGGACTGATAGAATTGAGATAGTGAATATGAATTATTTTTTCTTGTAGGAAGAATGTTTATTCTAGATAATGTCACAGATTAAATCCCTCTAGCAATATCAATACTGTCTACACTACCACAGTGGTGCGTGTTTAATTTCATTTCTGCTGCTACATATAGGCCAATAAATTTGACAACACATCTGTTATTTACTTGGCACTCAACACTGAAGCATATTCATGACATTTAATTTGCCAGTTTCAAATTTAACAGCTTTCCTTTTATTTATATCTACTTAGTGTTAGTGAAAAGTGCTCTGGTGACTCTCCATATACATGCAGTAAGTGCAGCACACATAGCAACAGTAAAAGATTCCCTTGGCTACGTACCATTGCTGTACACATTTCTGATTACATAGAGCTAAAATATTTGAAAGTGGTACAAGATCCTTGCATCCACTCATTTTGAGTATAAGTACTAACTTTGTGCAGCTAAAACATGCCTGGAGTTGTCTCAACAGCAGAGACCCAGGAACTCATTTCACAGCGTCCATCCAGTTGCTGACACACAGTGAGGTCCTTCACAGAATTTACTCACAAACAAGCTATACCATGAAATACTGGCTCATTCCTACCCTCCCCACCCTTTCATTGTTCTGTGAGTGAGGGCTTAAGAAGTTGTAACTACAGATAAAGGAAACACCACTCAAAAATATTACACAGCAGAAGGTCCTGAGCAGCGTGACTGCTTTGCAAAGGCAACACAGAGATGCAGGGAGTGCATCTAGGTCAAGAAGTACAACCTTAGCATAGGAGCGCCTGACAGAGATTAGCACCTCACACACATTCATGCTGCTGACACAGGAGGAACCAGGGACAGGGACTGTGAAGGGAGAGCACAGCTAGATTGCCTTGCTCTTACATTGCCCCGGAGGTAACTTCTCTGTCCCCTGCGGTTGTCAGTCTTCTGTCTCCAATACCATAAATCCAGTATTACAATGGTTAAGGCCATACAAGTTCATGAACAGACTTAGACAAATTACAGAAGACCGAGGAGGAAGATGAAAATTCATAAAGCAGTACAGGAGAGCAGACGTGAAATTGCAGGAGAAAGATGACTTTTCTTCTCTGACCTCCAGCTTGGCACTCTCTGCATTTTGATTGCACTACAACTGGTACAAACAAGTTCATTGACATTTGAAAAACCTATACAACTACTACGCATTCTTGTAGAGTGGCCTTTTTCTTTTGGTATTAGTTGTAGTTGTTAATTGCACAAAGCTGACCCCTTAAATAAAAGATCACAAAGGCATTAGAACAACTGAATAATTGTGCTATGCTTAACAACAAGGCCCTCGGGCCATGGTCAGACTTTCCAGTTCCCTCAGACTCAAGTACGGTCTGTTGCAACAAAAACATGCTCGCAAATTGAAGACCACACTACAATAATCTGCTTTTCTAAAATAAGGTGTATACAGAACCATGTACATCGATACATTTCATAACAGTTGGTCTACCGTACACACAGCATGGGGTCTTTTAGAATCTATTTTGCAGCTCTGCAGATATAACAGCTTTGCAGAGAGAAAGAATAAACAGTGTGGGGGAACCAAGTATTTATCTATTGAATGGATGTGGATACAGCAGCTAAACTGCAAGTGTGTGTATGTCTCTGAGGGGAAGGACGACAGGAGGAAAATGGGATGGGAAAAGATGCTTCCCCACCCCCTGCCCCAATCTTTCCATCCTGCACTGATCAGGTACCTACTTCCTAACCTGGAGAAACCTTGTTAGCTCAGCTGGGGACACTCAGTTGTCTCTAGCCCCACGTTTCCACCATTAGCAGTGGGATTTCCGCTGCTCCAGGCCCCAGTTCCACCAAGTTCTGAGACAACAGAGTCACCTCCATCCTGCCTTACAGCTTGGCAATCATGCTGGTAATTCTGTCAGATTGATAAATGTCCTCTACAGTGTAAATCATGACTATCAGTCTCATTTCACTTGTTCTCTTTTTAATAGGTTACAAAAATTAAATGCATTGTTTATAAAGAACACTGCAATTTATATAATGCTGCCTTGCATTCTTAGGAGCACATGCACTCTAGGAGCAGAACTAGCATGAACTATGAATTTTTTCGTTGCTGTACGTATGCTTTTGGCCTTGCACCACTGCTGACTGTGGCAGGTACGAGATAAGAACCTTATTGATCAAGCGAAACACACAAGGTATCATTAAAGTACCACCTTCATACTCATTTCATAGATAAGACTTTAAGAATTAAAATGACTCTCCCATATGATAAAACTGCCAAAACAATAAAGCAGTGTTACGCACTGAAGAACTCTGTGAATCATGCCATCAACACAAGCTCCTGCTTTCCCACCCCACCCAAACCCCATTTTTCCCCCCCTCCTAATTATCACTTAATGTACTTTCATGTTCTGGGAAAAGAGCGAGCAGGACAGACAGGAATCCACAGCAAAGCTGCTCTGTGGCTTCCAAACAGTTACAGGCTTTCAAGGACTTTGCAAGAATCAAGTACTACCATGATCCCATAAACTTACATCAGTATGTACAGAAGTCAGAGAGGATCCATCACAAAATGTTTTCTAGGTGCTTATCACCACAAAGGTTATAGAAGGCCTTGCACAAAGGGCACAAATTTTGAATTTCTTGCAGAACAGAAATTACATTTTCTGGCCACAGAAATTACATTTTCTCCATTGACCAGTATTCTATCTCCTGCCCTAAAAAGAAAGCATGATGAACTGTAGAACACCACCAATTTTGGTTAACTAGCCTTTGGCTTCATTATTTAAAAAGTTGCCTGAAGAAAGTGGATGTCTTTGGCAAACTTATTACACAGAGAACCTACTGTGCAAGAAAAGGTGAAGAAAAATCTGGATGTTTTGGCCATTAAATGATCTCACAGTAAATCCTCACTCCAAAACTCTACAAGTGAAAGCTATGCCTAAGTCACAGAATACTGTAAAAACAGAAGATACCTTTGTATACTGAGAACCACTGGCTTAGTTAAAAGATTTTTCTATGGTATTGTAACTCATCAGTACAGTTACAAGGCCATGACCGCTACACTGCCGATGGTCAAATTTCAAGGGACAGAGCCACAAAGCAGTACAGCAGAGCCTTATCTTGAGGATGACAGCGCTGCAAATGGATGCTCCAGTTCTCAGAAAATGTTGGTTCATATCAGTCGCATAGGGACGGCCTCTGAGGATGACAAGCCACCTTTATAAGCCAAAATTCCATATTAAGAGAAAGTTTTCTAACAGCATATTTTGGTTTTTTGTTTGTTTTTTTGTTTTGGTGCAAATAATACTGAGTGTCATGGTTTCCATTCAAGTTACTTCTAGAGCTCTCAAATGGGCAAAGGGTTTGTTGTGCTAGCTAGCATAGCAGAAGTCTATTAATGGCCATGGATACTTTCACAGTTCTTTTATCTGCATGATAAATCTCCTTCTTCTCTCATCACACCATTCTATATCAATGTGACTATATGGCTTTATAGTCAAGCTAATTTTGATTTAGATGGGTACGAACCAATGCCTCTACAAAGCTAGAGGTAGCTAGAAAAATAAGTTATTAAAACAACCGTGCCCCTTAGTCATTGCTGTTTCAACAAATCCCCTTCCTTCTTGCCAGAAGGATACCTTATAAAGAGTTACTTATATTGCATTGGAAACTGCTGAATTTGTAAAGTAATGGGAATAACTCCTGTCCCTCATTCTTCCTTCTTTTTCACAAGCAGCTTGTCTTTTCTTCCTTTGTTTTTTGCCATTTCCTTCTCTTTCTTATTGCTAAGATGAAATTCCAACAGCTCATTTCTCATCACTTTGTACAATGGCAACCACTGCAGAAAAGCCTGTAAAAGTCAGCACCGGTATGAGGGGGAAAAAAAGCACCATTGCCTGTGCAGATGTGTTCGAGAAGGAGAAATTTGCTCCTTAGCCCAAAAGCAATTTTCAAGAGGAGTTGAGGGAAGCTTGGGAAGAAATGCACAAATACAAAAAGCAGTTTAAGGCTCTGTCATTAGCTGAATGTCATTCACACACAAAGGGCTATTTTATTTAAATAATCTATCATTTTTAATTTGCCTTTCAAACTCAAGGCCATTTTTCAGTTAAAATTGGATTCTGGCATGATGGAAGCAGTCAGGAAGCATATCATAGAGGCATATGCAAGCTGGTATAAGACATCATTACCAATTCAGCCTGTTCTCTGTGCCTTTCCACTAGTTCTGCCCTGGCCTCCTTTAACCACCCTCTGCAGTGAGCCAAAACAGTTTTGGCCACTATACCCCATAGTATTTGTAATATACCATAGAAACTGCCTTCAGGACAGAACTCTGTTATGATCACTATCTCCTAAATACATAAATTGGATACAGCATCTTTCAGTTCACTGCAGATTATGTCTCTCCTAAGGCTCTGTAAGAGAGAGCGAATCAGAAAGACGTATGGTACTGGTAGCAGGAGCAACCAGCACTCTTCCCTTGAGCCTCATCTAACGCTGCTGGCATAAGACTGTATAGCCAGATTCTGTTCTCATTTTCACTGGTGTAAATCCAGGCTAAATCTTCTGATTTCACTGGAATCACTACAGGTTTACACTAGGCAAAACTCCAGGCATACACCACTATGTTTGAAACTATGTTTGAAAGGCAAGGCACTTTAGGAGTTTAAAGTTCACAAAACTTAGAGTAAGCAACGACGAGCGAGACTGTCGGAATTACATGACAGATACATTTTTCTTGCAGAGCATCTTTGAAAGGTGTTTAAGTCATCCAAATATTCCTTCACAGCAATGGAACAAAGCTGGTTGTTTTGAAGTTTTTCAGCAATATTAACATTTGACCAGTGTTATTTCTGAACAGGTAGCAGGCTAGTGCTAGGGCACGCTTCTCTGTAGAATTGGAGACCAGATTCAGCTCATTTCATAAGGGCTCTTGACACTGTGCACAAAACAGCAGCCAAGTCAGGTCACTCAGAAGCAGGATGACTGTAATGGTAAATTTCATTTCCAAAAGACTGATATTTACGCTACAAGTAGAGTATTTTAACAACAGTAGGTTACACGCCTCCTAGAACTTCTATTAGGAGTATGAGCTAGTCTGTAGATGAAAGATGCAAGTTAAATTATCTGTCTTCCCATTCCCAACAGGTATCTGTGTACACTACAAGAAATGACAGAGTCATATTCAATTGATAGTCAGACTGCCTTCATCTTGCTATGCACATAAAACTACTACCCATATTTGAGAGAAACCATAACTGATCCAAGTTCTCTGGTAGGTACTCAGTCAATCAACACAAAAATGAACAGCCAGAAGAAATTAAGACTGTTAATGACATTTAAAAGCTCTTTAGACATCCATAAGGCTTAGGGACTTTTGAGAGATGCTCCCAAGAAGAATTTTGATTATACAACTGAAACTAGAGGATTCAATTAGGAATGATGCTTCAGCTTTGGGAAACCATGGGAGCTGGTGTGCCTTTAGGACCAGGGTAGGTCTTGTAGCTTTGCAGCTGGGTTACCTGAGAGATTACAGCTGGGGTTCTAATCTCTCCACAGGTTCTGGAGATGAGGCTGCAGAATTTCCTTCCATATGAAGAAATAACGATAATGGAAGGAGAGGAGGGGAAGATTAAGAACATTGATTCCCTGTCCTAGTAGTCCCGGCAGAAACATTCAGAGTTATTCTTACTAGGTTTTGGGTGATGCAGAACACATAAATAAAGTTCCTATAGCCAGACCTGTAAGAACACAAAAGCGATATACATGTACTAATTATCAAGATGCACACCAGTGGCATGACTCTTCAGAAATAAATGCAGCTACTATCAGCAATATATTTTGAGGGATCTGGACAGGTTAGATTGATGGGCTGAGGCCAATTTTATGAGGTTCAACAAGGCTAAGTGCCCTGGGTCCTGCACTTGGGTCACAATAATCCCATGCAACACTACAGGCTTGGGGAAGAGTGGCTGGAAAGCTGCCTGGTGGAAAAGGACCTGGGGATGTTGATTGAAAGCCAGCTGAATATGAGCTGGCAGTGTGCCCAGGTGGCCAAGAAGGCCAACAGCATCCTGGCTTATATCAGAAACAGTGTGGCCAGCAGGACTAGGGAAGTGATCGCCCCCCCATACTCAGCACTGGTAAGGCTGCACCTCGAATACTGTGTTCAGTTTTGGGCCCCTCACTACAAGAAAGACATTGAGGTGCTGGAGCGTGTCCAGAGAAGGGCAATGAAGCTGGTGAAGGGTCTAAAGCACAAGTCTTATGAGGAGCGGCTGAGGGAACTGGGGTTGTTTAGCCTGGAGAAAAGAAGGCTGAGGGGAGACCTTAATCGCTCTCTACAACTACCTGAAAGGAAGTTGTAGCGACGTGGGTGTTGGTCTCTTCTCCCAAGTAACAAGCCACAGGACAAGAGGAAATGTCCTCAAGTTGTGCCAGGGGAGATTTATACTGGATATTAGGAAAAATTTCTTCACTGAAAGGGTTGTCAAGCATTGGAACAGGCTGCCCAGGGAAGTGGTTGAGTCACCCTGGAGGTATTTAGAAGACATGTAGATGTGGCATTTAGGGACATGGTTTAGTGGTGGACTTGGTGGCGTTCGGTTAACGGTTGGACTTGATTATCTTAAAGGCTTTTTCCAACCTAAATGATTCTATGATTTTCCTCAAGGAAAGATACTTATAACAGGAAAGCAGAATAGGTTAATGCAGGCAGGTGTAAAACAAAACATGAAATTTCCCCCACCTTGCAATTTCTACAATAAGCATGGGATTCAACACATCTCAAAACCCCTGCTCACAGCCATTAAATCAATTTATTCTTCTTTCCCTATCCCATGCAGAGAGCAAGAGAAAAGCTGAGCTGAGGCTAACCCCTTGCTCACTGAGAACAAAGCATCACCATTTCAGATTCTTACAATGAGCTTTGAACACACAGAAGTTTACATCAGATAACACCGCACTCCATCTGATTTACTTCCCTAGTCAGCTAATATAAGATCACTTCTTTGTGGTAATTCAAAATTCCACCTTCCCCCAGACCACTGCCTGGTCCCACATTTATATCTAGAATTGACAGCCTCTCCAATTCTAGGTAAAAATCTCAGCAGTCCTGAGCAATCTCAGCTTCTGCTTTTGATCTGCCTTGGGTAGATGGACAAGACCTGAACCAAGACTATTTCATAAAACCTAGCCCTGGAGATCCAGCCTTACCCTCAGCTTTTCTTCCCCGCCCATAATGTTAGCAGAATTTACACTTACAAATGTAAAGCATTCTCACTCTCTCTTTCTCTCTCCCCACAGGCACATGCAGAAACACATACTACACACATATTAATGAATAAATACTCATATAAATATGTGTACTGGTTTAACACAAATCTCAAAGGCCATTTGTGTGACAGGTATGGAAATGAATCATGAGCCTTTCTTCTGAGATGCTCTTCATTGCTCTACAGGAGAAAGAAGCTTCAAACAGTCCCAGAGAAAACAAGCTATTGTAAAGGACTGCTGAAGCCCTAAGGTATTGCTAGTTAGACATCAGCATTATCAAAATATCCACTTCTCCACAAAGGTGTTCCAGTTGAAAGACTATGCACATCCAGGGTTTTTTTCCTTCTCCACCAGGCTACTTATCTGCAGCCAGCACTTATGAGAATATCAGGTGATTTCAGCGGCTTTTGCCACATTGTTCTTCTTAAACTATAAATTATCTGGACTTCTACGTTTGACCAATGCATTGCGCTGCTGGCACAGCATGACTGCCTAAGGGACTCCTACTCACGCTCTGATGTTGATTTTACTGACACTGAAAGGGAAACAGTACTATCTCGAGGGACTGTATTTGTGTTGGGTAAGGCAGAAAAATTTGGTTTTATATCATGCCTTTTAACCTCCAGATATTCCAAAGCATTTCACAAAACAGTAAATTTGTTGTTTGAAGTGCAATGGCACCTGGACAAGGTGAAAAAGCAGCAGCCACTATGTATTTGAGAATAGCTTGCTCAGTCTCAGGGGTAAAATCCTTTCATACAAGTTGCACCAACACCTGTTTTGGTATTGGTTAAAGTACCAAGATTTATCTGGGTATGCCAAGTGGGACTTTATACCATCTTTGGTTACCAAGTAATTGATATTGCAGTGCAGCAACAGCAATGGGAACTACAACTAGGAAGTCTCTCACTCATTAGCTTGTTGGTATGATCAATAATTTTGTGATGTTGTGAAGATCACAAGTAGGAAAAAATAGAAAGAATTTCAGGTAACAGACTTCAAGAGAAAAGGAGGAGAGACGGGATTTTTTTTTTAATGATACAGAAAGCCAGTAAGTGCTGTGATCCCACAGCTGCCCACAAGTTTATCAAATAAATATAGTTTGAGATTGGCCTTTGCTTGGGTGCCTAAAGAAAAGCAGAACAGAAAGAATTCTGCATCCAGCCTTATAAGCCCACTGAGATGGTTACTGTAGTATTTGATTTTGCTTCTGCTGATGATGTCATATGAAAATCTGAACTCCAATATCTTGACCTGTGAGGCTGTCTGTTGGGATGTATGGTTTGCATCGTTATGGATGATGCATATATTCTGTATAATGCTACTGTATAATTTTTAGTGCATATATAATGGTATTCTTTAGAGCCACAAAGAGTCAGAGTTATTTATACCTGCATGATTCATACATAATGCCACTAAGATCTGCCTAAGATTCCTCTTTCCCCAAAATGGTAAAGGCCAGCATTTTCAGAGAGGTCAGTCCTAACACTTACCAAAATACTGCTATTGTCAGTGTAGGCACCCATGATGTGTAGCAAAGATACAAAACACGTGTAGTCATGGGACTGCTGACATGTAGGGTTTTCACAGGCATCTCCTTAACTTGGTATCTATAGGTGAATAAATTCACTAAGCCCAAACTGTGGTTTCCTGTGCTTTGTAGGAAAAAACAGAAGATGACCTTAATTTTGCTTGACACTAGTCTATGCTTTGTTTCAAGATCTCATATACCTCTGTAAACACAAAGATAAAATGCAGAGTAAGAATAAAAGATATCAGTTGATGAAATTCATCTGAATTTAAGAGTTCTTATTACAAAAGTTTAACAAGCCACTAACTTTTACAGTCTTCAGACAGCTGCAGATGCAACACTCATCTCTGCTAGCACTTCATAGCCAACTATAATTCTGCCACAAAGATTATTTTCCTAATCTGTCACTGTGACATGGTCACATGTCACAGTCACCCTAGCTCTTCACTGCTCCACAGATTCCCCCTCTCTGCCCAACATACATGGTCTGTCTTTATTTTCATAGCCTAGCCTGTCTAGTTTTTCTTTCTTATTAAAAGATCACCTCTGATCCCCCAATGATCAGTCTCCACTCAAATTCACACACAGGCATCTTTTTGCCAGTCCTGTTCTTCATACTTGGGAGAAGCTCCCAATTAAATATACACAAAGTACTTTACTGCTCTCCTTCAATTTCCAGTTAAAATTCTTAATCACTCATGAAGTGTGGAGATCACCGCCCATGGCTGCCTCACTGTTATTCCTGTCTTATCCCTTATTCCCTTCATCTGTCTATGAAGGTATATCTGTTGTCTTTCGTGTTTCCCTAGGTTACCAGTGTAACACTATTAATAGGATAAAATATGCTTTCTTTTACACATAAATTCAGCTACTTAGAGAATACCTGACACTCAGTTCTGAGTTCTGCAGCTCAATATCTTTTAATAATTTTCTTTCAAACTATATCTCCAGTGTTTTCTTCTGGGTAAAGTAACAGGTGATAAGCACAGAAAGGTAAGCAAGAAACTGCTAGAGCAAATGTGAAAAGAAAGACACTAGGCAGACATTTCTGAGCTAAGTTGACCTTCCCACCAATTGTGATAAGGGATAACTTCTAACTACTAAATCCTCTTCCTCAAAGCCTACAGCCAGCTAGATTGAGCAGATTTAACCTCCTCACAAGTGAATAGACACATACAGCACAGATCCCCCTGTTCAACACTTAAAACCTGAGAAACCTCACTTTTCTGAAAGCTAAGATTTCCCTCCACCCTCCTCCTCCTCTTTTGCAAGTGTGTGTATGTGTAGCCAGCCATCCTATCAAAGAGAAGACTTGCATCCTCCACTAGCGATGAACTGTCCCTGCAGCTGTTGGCACAATGTCTTCCTCGGGAGTGATCTGAAGAGCTAACAGTTCACTGTAACTTCCACACCACAGGTTTTTTCCAAATTCTGTTTAAGAGGTGAACTATAAGATAGGCAAAAAGGACAAATATCTTCTTCTACATTTGGATTTTTAGAAATCCCTTTGGAGAAAAGTTTCCTCTCTATAGTTTCTTCTGTCTTAGAAATCAAGCACACTGAGAAGCTTGCATCCAAATTATTATTTATTTTTTTATATGTATATATATATTTTTATATATATATATATATATAAAATAACCACCTTAAGATTGTTTTTGGCTGGATTACTTAAAACTGAATGCCTCTGCTCTTAGCAGCTGGGGACTCAGTCAAGAACATACAAACAGAAATGTGCAGGGAAACAGTCTCTCTGCTGTTGCCTGCATTTAATTACTCCTCACCACTCATCTATACTTCATAATCTCAGTACATAAGAAAAAACAATACCATCCTTACCTATCAACAAAAAAAATCTCAAGGGGTTTAGTACAGGCTTTCAAACCCTCTCCAAGCTGGCAGAGAAGAAGAGACTGGCTGCCTTTGCTGACTGACCCATGTTCCATAAACATGATTTTCTTGGAAACCTTTTAGCAGTAGCATTTTTCAGGCAGGCAGCAGGGTATTTTCAGATAAAGCACTACAGTCCAGTGGTTAGGGTGCTACTGTTTGATACCATGAGGCTCCTGGATTCCATATCTGGCTCTACAAATAACTCCCTGTGTGGCCTTGCTTTAGACAGCTCATGCATATGAGATTAATTTGCTGCATCTGTAAAATAGGTATAATAATAATCATATAGCTATTTCCCTATCACCTCCTGTCAAGATGTTTTCTCAGGATTTGGGGGTTTTTTTAGCACACAGCCCAGCCCTTGAATTCATCCAGTAGGAGCATCTCTCCCAGTGAAAAGCTGGAAGAGATGCTCACTAACTTGTGAAACTTGGGTGGTTTCCAGGTTTGTCCAGATTGCATTCACCCCTTCTTTCACAGGCTAAGACACCAGCTCCGAAGCTGAACACCACCCTTTTTAATTTTGTAGTGAGGGATACTTCTCTTGGAAAGCACCTGTACAAGCCACAACTGCTGCGCTCTACCTTGCCAGTGATGTGCTGTGAAATCTAAGGTAAGTCACTTACCCCTCTGCCTCATTTTGTCCATATTTATTGAATAGAAGCATTACTGTTTTACTGGCGGTACCTTAAGGCTGGTCTTAGAGTCAGCTAGATATAGCTGTTAATTACCTCAAAGAACCTAAGCAATGTCAACGCACCAAACAGCCTATTCCAATAGCATAGTGCCTTCTGCAAAAATGGATGTGTGATTTCTTGCAAAGAAAGGAGAAGTGGTGACACTAGCTCTAGATTAAAGCACCATCTTTTAACAAACACCAGGTATCTGTTGCCAACTGCATATTTGAGGAAAGACTACTCGTAACTAAGTGAGGTCAGACAGAAGAACCCCTTTTTGAGTATAAAAAAAACCCCTTATCAAGCAATAAATAAAAGTAAAGGGAATAGTTTTAGCTCATATACTCATTTAGGCATACCACTGAAAGAAGAGAGGCTGACGAGTGATTATCGAAAGGGATTAGACATTCATTATAGAGAACAATACTTTGGGGCATAGTTCAAACTGCCATCAAGGCAGAAATCACCAGAAATAACTGGAGAGTCACTATGTACCTATGGAATGACCTACGGAGCACTTGGAATTTCCCTTTATTATCAGGATCCCATCTTCTTTAATAGGAAAAGGCAGCATTACAGAACTTTTGGTCAAGGGATATGACTAAAGGCATCACTGCAGCATAGCAGAGACCTAAACTACTGCTCATCTGTTGGAAGCAGTTCATGCACAGCATGCAGACTTTAATGTTGGCTAGAAACCCCCTCTAAGCTTAAATATATTTGCACACTTTGATACCACAGCACAACTGTCAGTCGTAGCTCCCTTAAAACTAACTCCTAAATGTTTATTCTAGAACTGGCAGTCACAGTGTTCATTGCAGGATAAGGTGATCAGTAAGGAGGGTGGAGATGCCACAAAGGGCATAAAATTATGGGTCATATTTTTTTTAAAAACCTACCATGAAGTATCTGATGCTCGTATGTATATGCCCTGGATAAAAACAACACAGTCTGTCTGGAAGCACCAGAGGAACAGGTACCTTCAAGACTGAAGGCAAAAGAGAAGAATGTGTGATTTTATCAGGGCTGGTTCTGGAAATAGCAGGGATTGCTGGTGTTACTCTTGTGTGGGGGCATTAGGAGTTTTTCTGGTTTGGGTTGCGTTTTTTTGGGGGGTGACGGGAGGGGGTTAGTTCCTAGAAAACTTTGCTGTAAAATTCAGCTGAAAGATGGCAAGTCCCCTTCATTGTGTTGTTAGAACCAACCACAGGCTCAAATCTGCCTGCAAACCATGTGAATCCAGATGCTACCTTCCGTCTCATTTATTATTACTAAAAGATTTTTAAAGCATAAAACCACTGAATCAGGAAACAAAGGTGGTGGGATATGCTATTATATTAGAAAAAAAAAATGTTCCCATTATTTTAAAGGGGTGGTGTTCAACATCTGACCCTCCTTCAGTAATAATTCTCCATGCATTTTAGATATTGTTCATTAAGAGCTACACCAATTACTACTTTCTCTTTTCAACTCTGCATAGAAATGCATAATTGTACGAACGAGGGGGTTTCTTTCTTTCCTTTCTTTTTTCCTTTCCTCTCTCTTCAAAACACAGTTGATCTTTTTTCACTTTACTTTCAGTCTTTGTTAGATGGAAAAACTTCCCCTCACTGCTTCGTTTTTCCTCTCATCCCTAATGCCTGAGGGGCTATCTTGCACAAGCTCCTCTCAAAAAATTCACAATGAGAAAGCCCACAAGCAGGATTTTGAAGCTACAAACTATAATTAAAGACAAGGATCTGGAGCAGTTCACATAAAAATATTTTTTTTTCCCTATTGAAAATATAGTTTTCCCCAGATTCCCCAGGCCCTCTCTCCCCAAATCTCACCCCAACTCCTCTGCACATACACACTCTCCCTCCTCAAAAGCCTCTGCATAACAGCTTCAGTCAGGTTTTAACTTCTTCCTTGTTAAAGTGATTAATTCCAAATTAATCTCAGATGAATTGTGTACCAGGAAACGGATGCATTTGAGCCTTTATGAATGGCAGAAGAATGGTTTACTTCTGGTTCCTTGTAGATAACATCTGCACCACCAAAAATCCATCAAAATTACCAATAGAAATTGCTTCCTGAAGTATGAACATCTAATGCAGCTGTCCCCTCAGCAGAAAGACAAAATGGAAACATATTGGAACTGACAAAAGATCACAGTAAGAAACCCTACCTACCTATCCATACAACTACCTAGGTAATCAATATCTATGAGTGTCTTCATCATTAATCACTTTATAGAGACTTAAATATATTTTTTCCCACAAATAGTTTGCTATTGTATTCAAAAAGATGATCCTTTGAATGAAAGATTGAGGCATTGAACAGAAGCAATGTATACAACATAAAATGATCTGGTTATGGCTACAGTTAGATTTCACATCCTTATGCAGTATTACAATATCCATAGTGCTAGAGCGGAAAAAAAGGCTGGGAAAAAAACTTCATACTATCCAATTCTGCCTACTGACAATATAGGATGGCTTTCTCAAATACTTTTCAGGTATTCATTACCTGACCCATTTTGCGTCCTCCTATAGATAGATATGCCATCTATCTTTGAAGCTCCTATGTTGTGTGCATGCACGCACCCAAGTCAACACACACAAGTTAAAACACTACAGTTTTTAGGGAAAACTGACTAGTCCTATCCCTTTTATTTAGACTAATAGAACAATCACAGTTATTGAATTAATAAAACTTGGACCATAGATTGAGTGCCTTGTAGCACCCAGCACAAAGTGGTCCAAATTCTGATAAGGGCATCTATAATAGCGTATATGGTTTTACACAAAATCACACACACGCCAATAAATTTTAGCCAAAGCTAGTCATCGGTCCTCGGCTGAGGTGCTTGCTTGGAGTCAGGAGAACGGAGATACTTTGTGGCCTATTCACTAATTCTATTTATGTATTTCTAACAGGGATTTCTGGTATATTTCCAAATAGCTTTATTCATTTATTAACAGTGTGAACTGGGATATACAGATATTTTTCTCTATAGTCCCCTGGAGAGCAAGGGGCACAAACTTGTATAAAGTAAGAGCCAACAAATGAAGTGAATGAAATATAAAAATCCAACAGAGTAAATTAAAACTGTAAGAGGAGAGGGAAAACCCCAATCAAGTGCCAGATATTGAAATTATTGTTATTTAAAAGAATAGTTACACAACCTCAAGGAATAACCTAGCAGTTTAGCTTGAAAAATATTCAACTAACCTCAGGCCTTCTGTAAATATATTGCTATGAAAGCCTCATTTAACTACTTCTTGGCACTTCTCTGCCTCCTTTTGTAACACTGCTAATTAGCAATGTGAAGAAATATTCCCCTGTCTTTTTGTCATCATGCTGTTCAACTTGGCTGATTTATTTGATGGCATAATCCAGTGTTTGACATATGACAAATGCTGCTGCAAGATCAAATTATGATGTAAAACAATATTATCAAGCAACCTGTGAAAGAGGACTACATTAATGAGACTCAAAGTCTGAATTGGGGGATACATTTAATAGAAACAACGGATCCTTTTACTACGTTAAAGCCTATGACAGAGGGAAATTCTTCCTAACAAAGATGCTTGACATTCCCCATTAAAATAATTTATTTCAAGCTATTACAATTACAAAATTAAAAACGTTTAGGCTGAAGTTTCTAATACTATGTGTCTGCCTTAAGTCGTTTGCTTCATTAAGTTTTAGCCCCAAAAGAATCTCTGCCCCTTCAATACTGTTTGTCTTCGGAGCCAGGAAGAGCCCCCAAGACTTCCTGAACCACCACATTTTTATACTTTAAACAAATACTTGTGAGTGACTGATCCAGTTAATTCTCTCAACTCACTTAAGTGAACACAGAGAATAACATTAACAACCTTGAGAAGGTTTATGGAGTGAGGTGACAACTTTTATTAGACCAAACTGATACAGCTAGAAAAAATGAAGTTTTAGGGACATATAAGCCCTTTCTTCACATCCCAAATGAGAAAAATGTTAGTTTACTACAGCTTTGAAGAAGAAAACCCCATTTCCCCAAAAGCTTGTTGGCATTTGTCTGCTAGGTGGTCTAGTAAAAGTTATTATCACCATACAAAACTGCTTTGATCTTTAGGACATCACAGCTACAACAAAAATAACACTATTCCTGTTAGTTTCTGTGTTAGCTCAAATAGCAAAAGTAAGTGCAGTTACAGCTAAAATTCCAGTCCTGTTATGACCTGGAGATGTCCCATGGTAGAATCTCAGCTTTTTTGTTTGTTTGCTTGTTTTGGTCAAAGCCAAGGAAGTACTACACACACAAAACTGTTAGAAGAGTATTTGCACGATCAGATACTCAAAATAGGTAAACAGAATGGGTTTACTCTTCATTTTTACTTGCCAACTATAGGCCCCAGGATATGATTTGCAGAACTACTGAGCATTCACAGCTGCAACTTAAAACAACAGGAGCTATGCTTGAAAATATGAAATACCATCCTGTACTAAAACAATTCTCAAAACAGTTTCTCAAATACAATTTAAAATAAGGATAATAAATTTGTCCCCAAGTCCATGGAAACTCTTGACTTTAAAATTTCCAATCCCTAATAATGATCTTTCAATATGTCTGTGTGCATTGGTGGTGACAGTAGAGACGGAGATACACTGTCAACAGTTGAGGGCTTGACTCACTAGGGTAATGTTGAGCTTATACCCTTGTGAACATCAGTACGTAATAATACTAAAGCATTATTCAATCTATAATGCTGTATTAATAATTTATAAGCAAGAAAAAACTTTGCCCCAAACATCTGATAATCTCCATAAAGAAATTAGCTAGACTGTAACAACAGATAGTAGCATTGCGTCAATATGCAAAGAGAGTGGATCTCCACAGTGCTCTGTGATGTCTCAAAGAATGACCTTGCATCATGCTCCCAAGTCAATAATGATGGCAATGGCACAGTAGGTATGAGACTGAACCCTAATGTTGAATCAATAATCACTATGCTGGGTCATAGCACTGCATCAATCTGAGATAGTTTTGCATTACAGTGTTGCATCAACTTGCATGATGATACTGCAAGGTTACCCTGCATCAGTTCAGTGGTACTATGCCATGATGTTGCATGAATATGCAGATATACCTTCCTGTGACAGCTAATCAGTATAGAGGTATGCTAAGTTTTGACATGACCATCACAGATTCATCATGCATGATATTAATGTTGATGAGTGGCAACTCACATGTCACAAGGCCACTTAAATTTTCTCTTTGCAGGACAAATTCAGGTAAGTGCGAGTCCTAACTCGGCAAAGTTTTGTTAAAACCAGCAAAGGCACCCCCCTACCCAAGACTGTCCTTTCACATTTTCACTCCAACTTGCACGGACAGCAGGTACTCTGTTCTAGTACACTTTTTATGTGCTCAGCCATTTGACTGAATATGATTGACCTCACTACAACCCGTGGAGAGTAACAAGATTCAAAAGGAAACCACTGTGACAGGGAAATGGCACAATTATGCTGAGCCTAGCTTTTTCCACAGCAAAACAGATTCAAAGCATAACACATCAAGACACAGAAGGAAGCGGGCACCCAGCGACTGCTGTCGAAGGAGGAGAACAAAAAGATGGCAATTATTTTAATCATCTTCCAAGAGGTGGCAATAATGTTTCTTATAATTGCAAAGAGAAGCAGAAATGTCAATAGTTCCAACAAGCCTTTCTTTCTGAATGGAGGCTGAATCAGCTCTTCATTTAGGCTACTGAAGCATCAACTATTTCCCATTAAACTATACTAGGGTCAGTCTGCTTTGGTTGCACTCAGCTCAGATTGAAGTTGACAGTGATAATTACCATAAATTCACATCACTTTTCTGGGGTGAATTTGTTTCAATTTGTTGATAGTATTTTCCCATGTATGTTTCCTTATATTTCCCTGTTATTGCTACAGGCATGATTGTTGTTGAAGTAGGTTTTTCTGATCTCCATTCCATGGGTATTTATCTTTAAACATAACAGAGGTTTATTTATACCAATATAATAAACTATAATAACAGGGTTGTTTTTAAACAAATATAGAAACAGCCCAGTAAGACTAAGTGACAGATGGCACAGCAATTGTTAGTTCTTTTGTCCTCAATTTCAATGGCACCTAGTGAGCAACAACCCAAGTTGGCAGTAGACCTTGTACTCCCCTGCCTTTTCCTCTGTGTGTGTGTGTACTGGGTTGGAATAGCGGTCTTATCTCTTAAATATCAGTCTGAAACTAGCATGCAAGCTAATCATATATGTTTTGAGGTATACTGTCCTCAGCAGAAGAGCAAAAAGTACCAGTGAGGAAGAATGTATCTCTGCGCAATACTCTGCTTCAGGCTGGACACTGGGTCTTCATTGAAAGGTTTGTGCGCAATATAAGCACCCCGGCCCCTCTCACATCACATACAAGGCTCTTCCGTAAAGGACTGCAGGATCAGTAAATAGCCTTCCTTCTATCATTTACGCAACTGCTGTGGCATTACAGGTGGACTGAACCAAAAAGCTGATATAATACAAGTATATGTAATGAACTTGGCACACAACAGTGAATTTTAAACAGAGTTTTTTCTCTGTCTCCCAGTAGTGTGTGTAACCTGTTCTGGAGTTCCCAGCACATCACTTCATATTTCATTTTGACAGTTCAGTGTATCCCACCCTGAGTGCTTGACCTGAAAATGTAGACATGTTTCAGACGAAACAGAAGGTTAATTACAAAGGTTGAAGCCATTAATGAAGGCTATCAATTATTAATCACTTGGTCCACTATTCTCTTTTCCCATATCCAGAAGTATTTATAAGTCAGTGACAAGTTTTTAGGGCTGATGACATATCTTATCAACTGTATTACTCTGGTTGTATGATTAGACCCCACAAGCAAAGTAGGAAAACATCAAATACATTTTTAGACAGGAGGCTTCTACGGAAAAATTCAGGGTGATAGAAGATGGAAGAATAAACTACTTCCCACCTCCAAAACCTTCCTGACCACTGCATTGCATTGAGCACTGGCCTTGCATCTGAGCCACTGAGTGCTGCTGGTAATGAAGCACTGAACCATGGGGCACAGAAGGTTTTTATGTAGGGTTTGCATTGATTATAAAGAAAAGTTACAGCAACACCTGATAAATTTTAAAGTAAATACATCAGTCAAAGCAATACATGCATCCTAAGACAGTAAAGGACCTGCCAAGTGTTTGCCACAGACAGGTATTTTTGAATAATCATAGACAACTTTGAAAGATGTTAGAATATTAGCAGGGAAAATTATCCTCAGAAAAGGAAAGCAGAGCTCCTATTAATTGTCCTCACATATGTGAAATTTATTTCCCTTGCAAAATAAATCCATCATTGAAGAAAAATGTTTGATTAAGAAGTATTAATAGAAACATGCCTTTTCAACAATTTATATTAAGATTTTATTACCAGGTTAAAGACGAAAGCCTACTCAGTTGTGAAATCATCACTTATACAAAGTGGTAAAATCCTCATCACTTGTTAACTGTAGAGTAATGGAAAAAGACTTGGGAAATGCAACACAGAATCTGTCTTGAGAGGAAATTATGATTATCTTGGTCTTTTCCTCCAGCATTCTTCATTACTGCTGGAAGCACAGTATCTCTCAGTTGCCATTTTTCAAAACTTCAAGATGCTTTTAATCTTATTTGGGTTATTGTTTGCAGCATTATAGCTAAATTTTAATGTGTAACTTGGTTGATTATAAGTTTGTTATATAACATCAGATACTGTAGTAGCCATTTTCCAATAAACCAGTATACGATATTGTCATGAATTGGCAAAATGACATCATATTCCTTCCCCCTAAGGTCATTTAAAAATAATCTAAGCCTACCTAATAAAAAAACCCTATTGTACGGGCACTATTTATCTTTCTACTTCAGAAAAATTTATATTCCTTTTTGCATCAGAAATCTAGAGAACAAACTTTATCTTTAATAATACTCTGCATGTTCTAATCTTCAGCTTTTCTCCTCAGGAGACAACTTTCCCTGAGGTAATTCCACGGCTTGATTGTTCAGTGTAGCCTGTAGGCCATTGTCCAAGGCAAAGACTTAGAGAAATTTTACAGAAGATATCCAACTATCATATTAATCTTATATCCCTTTTTATCCTACATTCCACTTTGAATAAGCTTGCAGATTATTTTCTGCTGACCTTTGGGACTGTTTTACACCTTACTTCTGCTTCATATAAAGCTTCAGAAAGGCCTGGACCATTTTAGATATCAACTTGCACTTCCTTGGCAGATCTTTGAGAAATGCCCATTTCATCCTCATTCCAATGGGACCATACTGTCCCCTCACTCCCATATTTTGAAGACTATACTCCCTTCATCTATACTAATTCATACTTTTTCCTCAGTTTGGCACCCTTCAGTGATGCCACGTGTCATGTCAATGAGCTCCCAAGGAGCACATTTGAAGGAATCCCCCAGCACTCCAAATGTGGGGGCAGAAACTGACAATATGTTTGCACACACAGTTCTAGAAAGATTACACTACATGACACTTACACTACAGAAGCATGGACTAAAATTATATGGTATGCTTCTTCATGCTGGTCTTATCCATGCTTAGGTAATTCTGTCAGTCAAACATAAAGGACATAAGTAAGAGAGAAATCTAACAATAAAAACTACCAGGATTGTTAGTGAGACATTATCATTACAAACCTTCAGACCTAATATTGATCTCAGGGAAAATTCTCAAAAGAATAGTCTATTTCTATCAAGAATAAATCAAAGCACTTTCAGAAAAGTCAGACAACAGAGTTGTTTATATTAGTAAAATAAAGCACCCTTTTACCTTCAAACAGTATTCCTTCCATACTTTGAAAATTAATTCCAGGTTCTTCGAGGGTTTCTAGATTCTTTTAAACCACTAAATGAGTATAGTTATGTTCCATGGCCTCATTTAAATTTGCCTAAAATCTAAGAGTCAGTTTGCTGTTCATCCTTATAACCGTACATTTCCAAGCACGCCATCCATACTCTATTAACAAAGAGCTCTGACATGGGAAGGGAGGCAGGACACACAGATCATAAGCAGCACCACAGTCCCAGCCAGCATGAGATGCAGTGATGAACCTCTGAAGACTAAATTTACTGTCTTTAAGGCAGACACCTTTAGCTATCTTGATCTATTTCCATCCTCACTTTAAAAAAAGCACTTTTAGATTCAAAGCACTCTTTAGTGTCAAATTTAGCCATGTCATATGGGGCAGACTCAGGTTTACCAACAAAAGAATTAAAGGAGTTTTACCCTCCCATTTGCACAAAACTATACTGCTAATGCTTGGTGGCGGCTTGGACCTGGCTGGCAGCCAAACTCCCACCCAGCCGCTTGCTCACTCTCCTTCCTAGTTTGTCCTCCCTTCTGCTGAGGAGAACAGGAGTGAGAAGGCTCGTGGGTCAAGATAAAGACAGTGAGATCACTTACTAATTATTGTTGCAGGCAAAACGGACTCAGCTTGGGGAAATTAATTTATTACCAGTTAATATATTCTTATTCATGTACTGATTGGGTTGGCAGGAAACAAAAAGACAAACATAAAAACACAGGGAAAACTCCTCTTCCTCCCCCTTTCCCAGGCTCAACTTCACTCCTCCACTGCAGACTACTCTCCTCCCCCCTTGCTATCACCACAAGTTACACTCAGTCCCCTCAGTGAGGCAGCAAATGTGCAAGGGGTGGAGGGGCACTTTACGGCCAGTACACAGCAGTTTCTCTCTGCTGCTCCTTCCTTCTTACATTTTTCCTCTGCTCCACTGTGGGGTCTCCACAGGCCAGTTCCTTTGGGAATATCCATCTGCTCCAGCATGGGGTCTTCCATGGGCTGCTGTGGATATCTGTTCTGCCATGAAGCACCTCCTCCTTCTCCTCTCACCTTGGTGTTACCTCTGCTGTTTATCACCCTTTTCCCCCCACGTCCTCTTCTTGGCAGTTTCTGTCCTGTCTTGAATATGCTTTCACAGAGATGCCACCGGCTTGGCTGATGTCCTCAGTTGTGTCCTCTGGTGGTTTTGGAGCCAGCAGAGTCTGGCACGGGGCAGCCCTGGTCTTGTCCCACAGAGGCCACCCTGCAGCTACCGCCTTGCCATTTACACCCAAAACATGGTTTTACATATATGATATGATACAATCAGATGGCTGCACAGTCCACTTTCTTGCTTCTCCCAGTGGCATTTAAACAAGCTGCATTCACATCTGTGGATACACCACATTTGCAGCAGATTATTTTTGCAGAGCTTTCCCTGCTTGTGCTAGAGTTTGTAATGCTTCCTGTCATCTCTGGACCTAATTTATACACCCAAGACAGTGCAGTTTGACAGTGAAGTGGACCACAGGCTCTTTAGTCCAGGCAATATAAGCCAAAAGTCCCAAATTATGCAGGGAGTAATTTTTTTGTTCTCGTTTTAAATTCGTGACAAGAACAACTATTCTCCCTTTCACTCTTCCATTTGGCAAAAAATAGACTTCCAGTGAAGACAGGCAATGCCACTAGGCATCACACTTGATAAAGACAGAAAGCAACAATCTCACCAGAGAGCACAGCCCTGCAGATGAACTCATCCTGGCCCATATTTGCCTGGTTTCAGGAACTTATCAGCTATTCCCATAGGCAGGAGGCAAAAAGAATTTGTTCTAGTTGCACTACAGTCCAAAAACCACATCAACATTGAAAATTAACAACATCTTAAAAAAGCACTGAACAATGCCCAGCAGCTAAAGCTTTGAGCTCTCTGACTAGCTCGAATGCATTCTTCAGACCTGGCCTTGCCCAGGTGATACAAGTGAACTCTCAATCCCCAAACCACTTTCTGTACACCAGCAGTTCTAGGAAAGGAGCAATGCAACTTATCCTCCCAGGAAAAGGGTGGCTTTTAACACAGGAGTGCAAATGTGAAAGGCAAGAGGCTTCTGTAAAAAGCTAAATTAATTTTTTCCTTTAGCATCCAAAGAACCAGCAACTATCCAGTGACTATCATCAGTACCGAGCATCACCTTCATAGGTAGCTCCAAATCAGGAACTTCTTTCAGTGAGCACTGGGGAACACGCATGATGAACCAAATTCTAGCACAACTCCATGAATGCTAATGGAAGGATTGTGCGCTCATAATACCCCTGTGGAAATCAAAATTTGCCTCCACAATAACAACCACGATATACTTAAAAGTCATTTAAAAACTAGAATTTGTCACTTTTGCTCAAGACCACGTTTTATTCAAAGAAGAAAGCAATGAGAATCAGGCACCATGTGCATCTCACTGTAACGATATCAAGAAGTCTACTGGATTATCATCACTTTGGTCACAATGATGTGTGTCAGATTAAGACCAGGAGTTATGTGGAGAACACTGAAAGCACTATGCAATATGTAAATGAAGCGGGCAAAAGAGCTCATATTCCTCCTTTTTGCCTATTTCTACATTTTAAAAGGCAAAATACTCCCTTTCTCTGCATCTATAAAGCTCTCATTTTCCTAGATATTACTTCTTTTCACAGCCAGTTTTGTAACCTAAGTTTTTCATTAAGGAAATAAAATGAGTCTGCTAACAAGTAGCTCTTCTAAGAGAAGGGGGATAGGAGTAGGGCAAGCAGGAAATGTGTTGTGCAGCTTATCAAGGGATGTTAAGACATGGCCGAAGTAGATCAATATTGGGTGCACTGCTTCAAAATTGTGTGCAACAAGGTATTACCCTCTGTCCCCAAAGAGCAGCGATCATCCTTCAGTGCAGCTTTTCACATTACAAGTGATGTCTTTTCAATTATCTCAAAGGCGAGATTTACCATGCTCTATTCACAAGTTCACAAGCCCATTAATAACCATCGTGGGAATCACTGCAAGGCTCCAGACTACATATCACATGATGTTCCCTCTGATACAGGTTTTATAAACTGGGCCAACATGTCATCTAATGTGTCAAAATGCTTATTTCCTAGGCTGACAATAGGAGACCAGAGGACAGCCCCTCTCCCTTCTGACCCAGCATTATCATTTAATACCAGCTGCCACTGAAAGGTGGAAAAATATGAGCACTCAGGGAAAAGAATTACATACACAAAGTGTTGAAGTTATGATGAACACCACCACATTGGATGGGAACTTAAAGCCTTTGGTTGAGAATGTGTCCTTTAAACTGATCACACTCTACTGCTGTAAAAGGATTTTGAAACAAATGTGATTGGATGACATCTGCATGCAGATGCACTGAGCTGGGTCTACAAAGCCAACCAAGCTTAGAACCAAATGTAAGGTACAAAGATACCCAACGCAGCTTGCAAAGACCCAACTTGGGTCTACAACAAAGTAGCAATGATTATCTGGTGCTGCAGCTGAGTGAATAAATCCTCCTGAACATAGCTGAACATCCAGGTGCAGCAGCAGTGAAATCTGCCTGCAGCTGCAACTTGTAGACTTGTATGTTTGAATTTGCATTAGCTCTGGGATATCTTCATGATGTCCCATCGTGCTACTTGGATAACCCAGAAGAGCCTGGAGGGATTGAGGGGGAGTTGCTGACATAAAGCACAGGCAATACAATTCCTCTCTGTAAATGCAGCTGACAGATAAACACCAAAACCAGAAAGGAGCTGAAAGACAACATTGGCACAAAACAAATGGAAGTTAAACTGACATACATGAATACATATAGATTGGAAAATAAATTAAACTTTAAAACTGTAGGAAAAATTTTATTTTAGAACAGCATTTCAAGAGAAATAGCAGAAGCAGAAAACCAGAAGGGATGAGGTAGATCTGATGCAGCCAGAAAAGAAGCAGTGATGGTGCAATTGCGTATAAAGGTAGGGGACTGAACTTGATGACCCAGATAGTCCTCTCCCTGTCCTGTGCTCCTAAATTAAGATGCACAGCCAGCAACTCTGAAAACCTCATCCATTTGTGAAGCTCCAAAACTAAACGGTGATTTTCCCCCCATCAGAAAGCCAGCATATGTTTGTTACACAGGAAACAAATTCTGATCAGAACACAAACCGGTAAGGCTTTTTAAATCAGTCTGAAGCAAAACAGTTTTCTAACATGTAAAATAGTCTGAACTATACGCCTTTTTCCTACAGACTCCAATCAAAATGGAGTTTACCTCATTTAAAAAAATTAAGGTAATTCACAGTAACCACTGTAGGAGGACTATATTTAATTTGGATCCCCACAGGTTAGGATTTAAAGAAATATAAATGAGAAACCACATCCTCCTCCCCTTCTCCACAGAAACACAGAGCAGAGAAGACAAGAACACACTGTTGAAAATACCACAACAGTAAGAACCACATTTCTGCATTAAAAGAAACAGAGAAGACTTGCATGTGTAAGGATATGTAAGTTCTTTGAAGTACAAATACAAGAAGAGAATTATCCAGTCTCACAACTGGACAGAATCAGTACAGTTAGACTTTAACACATCACAGGAAAATCCTTTCCATGTAATAGAACAATGAACTAAAATTCCTCTTGTAAAACCCTCCTGAAACTGTAAGGGTGCAAAATCAAGTCTTAGTGGTGATTGAAGGCAGTGGTTCTGTAAAACTGTTATCTGCGGAAAGGTGCTGACAGTCCCACACTCCCCAGGATGTTGGATGCTGTGGATTCTAAGCTTACACACTCAACATGACCAGACTTCCTTCTTGAAATGACCCTTCCTGCCCCAATTCTTCAGTACACCTGTACACCACCACCCAGAAAACAACCACCAAAGGGAACCCCTACCTCTCCCTTGACACCCCCCTAGTTGCATAGCTTAATTACCTTTCAGCAAGTCCCAAGTTTTTTTCCACATGTTGCCCAGCTCATTATATGAACAGATCCAGTGGCTACTACTGGAATGCTGTATTAACCTCTATTTTGTTGTGGAGATACATTTACTTCAATCTGCAATGCTGCAGCATGTGTTGCCCACCTGAATTCTGCCAAAAGGTCATTGCCCATTGAGGGCCTAGTCTCTCTAAATATATTTGGGATACAATATACCATCTACAAAAGGATAACCTGCAGATAGAAAGAAATGTTTGTAAAAATTGCTTTAGCAATGCACCCAAAGACAGACTAGATCCTTTCCCCTTAAACAAATGGGAAATGCCTGCAAAGTCAGAGGATCTCATTCCTATCCCTAGTTAAAATAGTATATTAGAAGCATGACATGGTTCCCTACAGAACTGGTTAATACCATCATCTCTTTAAGGCTGAACGGCATCATAGTAAAGGGTTTTACATGATCCAAAACCTGAAATCCTGTATGTGGTACTGGCTTTCAGATGAGATTGTCTAAAAATAATAGAATAAGAGAGACATGATAAGATAGCAAAGGAAGCCTGAGTCAGCATAAGATACTTTTCTTTGTCATGCTCAATGATTTCTACTACCCAGCTTCCAGAAACCGCACTCCTGACATCAGTAATTGACAAGAATAAAGAATAAGCTAAAACAGGGACTGTGTGCACTGAAAGTAAATTTGGACAGTCAGAGCTAGTAATATACTTGGTTATCAGGTATAAGCAAAAACATGCTCGGCTGTGGCTTTACACTGGCTCAAATTATACCAGTTATATGAGGCAGTCAGTCTCTTTCTGTAGGCTGCAAATTGCTTAAACAAAACATCAGGAATTTAAATGTAGCTGAAAAAAAGATATGCCAAGATATTTAAGAAAGCTTTCACACTACATAAGCTTTACTTCAACCGGGTTTCAGACTGTGTGTTTGCCGTCTCCCCCATCCCACTTACTTTACATAAGGAGATGGAAGAGGAAAATGCCTGTATCATGTATTTAACATAAAAGCCTTTCAAATCAGCAGGAAGCCTTCAGTTCAATCAGGCTTTATGTACTGAAAGGTTAACTAACCAGAGAGGCTTATTAGCACAAATAATACCACTTCAGCCTGCGATCCCAACAACACACAAGCTAAGTAAGTTCAGGCCCCGTCAGCATTTAAACAGAGAGAAAAAACAGACAACAACAAAAACACCACACACCACCTGCTGCTGTAAAATCAGTCCTCAGATGTTGTGGGCAACAGCAGATGTGGACAACAACAGCTTTCCAAGGGCGCTACCCTCGCCCTAGCTGTTGGCATAGAACCACTCAGGATAGAGAAGGAAGCACTGTAAAGCTTTCTGACTTAAGAAAAGATGGACGTTCAGAGCCAGCCAGCTCCAACTCTGAGGCAATGGCTCTAGTTACATCATTTAATCTCTAATGCCTCCATTTTCTCATTCTATAAGGATGTTCATGTGTATCTTTCAAAGAGATATTGTGATGTACTGCGATTGTATAGATGTTTTTAAATTACATGCATATATATGTTTTAGGCATCATAACAACTGTTAAGGCAATGTTTCTGAGTAAGAACTGTGCCCCTTTCTTGAAAACTCATGGTCAGAGAAACTCACAAGAACTTGGATGTAAGACTTCTAGCCAAACTCCAGTTCAGTTCAATTTCTCCTCAAAATTGTCTCTGCAGCCTCCTGGTAGAACGGAAAAAGCAGCACTTTCTTTCATTTCCCATGTAAAACTGTGCAGGACTAGTCTTTTATGTTCCCTAGAACAGGTGTTTTTCATCCCAGAACCAGGTGCATATCAGTGATCAAGTTATCTTTTCCCTGCACTGAGTTTTGAAATCCTCTAAAATTAAAGTCATAGTGCAAACAATGTGTAAACTTGTTTGGATTAGATCAAGTTTATATTTTGCTAGTAAGATTCAATAATATGTTCCTGTTTAAGATGTTCTTCCTAGAGGCTTAATAGAGAAACAATTTCGCTGTAGCTGATGTCGTACCAAACAGTTGTTAACCTTTGATGAGAAGGTTACATCAGATACCAAGCCAGGGGTACATTAAACTGACAATTGCCCTTGTTTAATTGCTGCTGAGTAGTACTCAGTATGTTTGAATGTGCAGTGAGTCATTATCATACACTGCTGCTATCCATTAACATGAAGATCAAGAATTTTATTTTACTTTTTTGATGCAACCATAGCGAAGGGGATAAAGGCTTTAATTACAAACAGCTTTAATTTAGAATCTATTAATGCAATTTATCCAAGCATACAGAATTAAGACAGGTTGGTCTGAACAAGCCTGTAAGTTTGATGTTTCTTGTAAAAGAGAAAAATATATATTGCCAATTGTTACTAGAGTCTACAAATATAAAAGATTTTAGCCTCTTTTGGAATGAGCACTAAAAACCTCACACTTCTCTCCTTCAGGTCTTGGATATTTCAAGAAAAGAACTTAACTGGAGATTGTCTGGGTTTCTTTCTTTGACCCAGCCAGAAAAAAAAAAACCACACTACTCCACCCCTTTGTATTTAGTACTTAAAAGAAAAACATTAAGAAGCCAAATCTCAATTTTCTCAGCATCAAAAAAAGTCCCAGTATTTCCTGGTTTATTCACTCACTGACAAGACTGTGACAAAATGTGAAAATCCCAATTATTAGTTCTGAAATACTAAGAGGAAGTACTGCAAAACAATAAAGACAGTTCAGCTCAAGTTTTACTGAAATTATGATATATAATATAGTCCTAGATGACATATTCTACATAAACATTCTACATTATAGTCACAGGAGAGAGTAAAATAAATATTAAACCAAACACAGTATTTGTTTATACAGTGTACAAGAAAAAGCAATAGCATAACATTTATTGCCATACAGGGTCTTTGGAAAGGTACTGTGAGATACTCTGATATTTGATCATTTAACACCTAATAACAATTCATAGAACCACAACAAATCCTAAGACAAACCTTCACAAATTAAACAAGCTTCAAGCTTCAGAATGTATTTTAAACAGAGGCTATATATTTAGGGATGAATCTCCCACATAAGCAAGCCCATTAAGATTTTTGCTTCTAATTAAAAGAGTATTTTTTATTTCTGCACTTACACTGAATTACTATGGTCTGACTTTGCAAGTCAGACACTAAAATGGGCGAGTGTGTATTCTGAAAAAGATGCTGTTAATTCTGTCCACTATACTAAACCATGATCTTATTAGAAGTCTGCTTCCTTGATGAAGCAGCAAAGCTCTCTCTTTTAATGGAAAATCAGCAAAGGTAGTGTATTTAGTTACCTGTATCTTTAAGCCAGGTTTCACAAAATTACCCATGTAACTTTGCATTGATTCTTCCTCCATCTCCTCCAATTCTTAATTTTCACTCTCCATTGTCCAGCTGAACTCAGCTGTGCTGCAGAGCCAAAGCCCCAAGATTATTTTCAGATTTCTGACTCTAATCAGGCTAACTCGTGGTCCAACTGGCAATTTTACCATTCATGCTAACATTGCCCTACCAGCTCTTTCTTCCATATCTCTAATCAGCTTCACAACCTTCAGTAACAACAGCGAAAGCACTAGGACCTATGCACAAACTGTTACTGTGTGAGGAGTTAATGAATCCCTGTATCAAAGCACTGAGCTTCCATGCTGCCTGAATGGAGCTAGGGATGTAAAATCCATCATCTTTAGCCACAGGACATCAGAGTGCTATTTCCTGCACCGTTGCATTCAGCTACGTCCATTCATTCATACACCTGGTACAGCCACTGGCAACAAAGCAGGGACTGAAGCTCAAAAGGTCATTGAGATAACTTGATGAGGCATAGTGCCAAATTGTGCCAGCCATAAACAGGGGTGAGAAGCTCCTTAACCTTCAAAGGTTTAGTTTCAACTTGTGATCTCCTACCACAGAGACTCCTTCCCGAGAGCTAGTAGATAAAAATAGATGGACCATTCCTATGCATAATGTAAACTAGTTCAAATATAGTAAAAAAGGATTTTTAACCACCTTTTCAAATTAAAAAAAGAAGTAACAATAACACATTTTAAAGCTGCTTTGAAAACTGAAGGTCCATTTTCTTTCTTCAAATTAGTTTTCCTTTAGTAATTCTTCTGCGCTCTAGGGAACAATAAATGCAGCATGCACAAACACATGGGACTTTGTAGACCCAAAAAGTTTAGAAAAGGACAGGAAAAGGCTGAGGGCATTTTGGGACAGGATCCTTGAGTGTTTAAATAGAACACTTCCATAAAAAAAAAAAAAAAAAAAAATCAGGATCTTTGGCAATTTCACATCAGCTGACAAAACAGCCACTGACCTGCATACCTTTAATTTGAGGCTCATTCAGATATAGCCTCCCACACGCAAAACGATGATGCTGAAGTCTTCTACATTTGCCATGTTTTTTTTATTCTATGAACCTGACATAACTGGCAAGCAGTTATCTTATGTTCCATTTTGCGTGAATGATCTGCATATAGTAGTCTCTTTCTATATTAAGTATTTTCAAAGTACATGGTCAGGAACAGAGGTCCTCTTCCAGGTAAAGACTATGTGTGATGTGTTGACCCTGGCCAGTAACTAAGCACCCACCCAGTTGCTCATTCATTCACTCCCCCCACAGTGGGACAGGGGAAAAAAATCAGAAGGACAAAAGTGAGAAAACTTGTGGGTTGAGATAAAGACACTTAGTGAAGCAAAGCCTCACTACTTCCCATTGGCAGACCGATGTTGAGCCACTTCCTGGTAGCGGGGGGGCCTCAGCACATGTAGCTGTTACTTGGAAAGATGCAGGCCATAACCACCAGCATCCCCTCATTTCCCTGCATTTTTATTGCTAAGCACAACATTTTATGGTATGGAATGTCCCTTTGGTCAATTTGAGTTAGCAGTCCCGGCTGTGTTCATTTCCAAATTCTTGTGCACCCCCAGCCTAGTCACTGAATTTATTGTGGTTTGTCTTTTAACTTACAAGTTAGTCCTTAGGGTAATTTTACCATCCTCAGTCCAAATAACTTCAATAATAAATCATGTGCACTAAGCATGTCGTGACAGACATGAAAAAAAGCCAACTGTAATATATACGAAGTACCAAGAAATTCATCCCTACAGCACGCACCACACCTTGTTACACAGAGACAGCAAATGGATTTGCATCTCTCAACGAAATGCCTGTTATGCCTTTGGGTAGGCTTTTTGTGAAGGAAATATCTTTGTTATCCATACTACCAATATTACCAATGGTCTTCTGCTCACTTTCTTAGCTTTTACTATTTAAATTACACATTAATCTTATCTTTTTCAGCTATTTCCCCCTTTGTCCAGAGAAACCACAGTTCTGGGTAGTTTTCTGTCCTCTTGCAAACAAATTCAAGAAATCTAAAAATTTACCATTCATCAACTAGAAATTACTTTTCTATCTAAGGAAAAGTAGTAACTGACTGTATGCATGCTGTTAATCTGCTTCAATGTTGATGAACACAGATGCACTTAAATCATCTTCTTGTGATCAACATAAAGAAATGGAGTGCAATTAAGATGCAAGTCTCAGCTGCAGATGACTGCCATCCTAAGCAAAAAAGGAAGACGTGACTTACAACTTACATTTATTAATATAAATAATTATAGAAAGGTGGTAAACACTTGTGATGTGCTCTGTGTGATCCTCAGAACCCACCTGCAATACAATAGGTTCAATGCTTGTTAGAAAGTCTCCTAAGCCACCCATTGTTGCTAGGGGACAGTACTACCACCCCAATCCTTGCGGTGCCAACGCTCTTATCTGGCCCACGCAGCTAAGCGGAAACCTACTCTGTTGCACACAGCGGAGGTTCTGCTGGGGACATAAGATACTTTTTAGTATTGTGTGTGTATATATATATATGTCACATACTATATGAGGACTATCTTGCCAATCCCCAGTTATCTTAAATAATATGCAACCTGAGTTAGGTTAAAGGCATCCGTAACTATTTAGTCATAACTTCAAGAATTGACAAACCATAGCTACAAATGTTTATAAAAGATATATATGAAGAAATGAAAGAGAGACTCTGCTGAATCTTCATACACTAACATTAAATCAGGACAGTTCTCCCACTCCCTCATTCAGCTCACTTGCCATCTTGCCTGGTAGGTTAGCAGTCATGGTTTCAAGTCTTTGTGCATATGTTAATCCTCAGGTTGTACCCATTGAAGACTATATATTCAGAAGTCTCTGCCATATAACTTATCCCTAAGAGAAAGCTACATACAGATACTTTTTATACATTAATAGCTACAGGAGACCTGCAGAGTACTCCCTCAGTTAGGTTGCTAGATTTTGTGTTGGTGGAAAATGTCTTTAGACAGTCTGTTCTTTTAGACCTTCTAAGGATCCAGACAATATCATCTTCTTCTTGAAAGCTCATGCTAATTCCTTTCCTTCACCAGTAGGCAGTCTAGCCACTCATTCATTAGTTGTTCACTTCCTCAGCTAAATGTGTTACACAAGATGTTGTCTCCTATACCCAGCCAGTGAACAATTTCTTGCTTCAACAAAGAAGCCTCTGCCCCACTTCACCTTTTGGTGATCCACTGGCATACTTCAGTATAAAACATCTTTCACTGAATGACCTTTAAAGGTCCCTTCCAACCCAAACTACTCTATGATTCTAAGAATACACAGAATTCCATACTAATCTGTAGGGGCTTATAATTAGTATAAATGTAATTAGGAGAAATGTACACAGTTCTTTACTGTTTCTTGAATGAAATGAGACATGATGGGCATTAAACACTTCGGAACTGATAACTGCTTATGGGACACTGATGCTCATCCACTTCTGGTATACTCCGAAGAAGTGTATCAAACTCAAAGACTTACTTTATACCGGTTAAAAGCCTGAAAAGGCAAGAATAATAGCACTATTCTGAATGCACACCAATGCAAACAAGATCAAGATAGGGGGGAGTGAAATTATTAGTATTAATAAAAATTAAACTTGAATAAACTAAGAATTTTACACAAGAATAGAAAAGGAGGTCTAACATGGTGAAACACACACTTTAAGAGAAAACTGTAACCATAAAGACAGTAAAGGCAGCTAAAAAACCCAAAACACAAGATAGAAGATCGAAGCAGATCACTCAGTTTTTTTCCATGGTTTATCACCTCTGTATAGATATACTGCCTGCAAAATAAAACAAGCTAGTCTTAAGGAAACCCTCTTATTTCTACTTTCTTGGCTATAAAACGTAACCCTTTTAATGTCCACCCCAAATTTGGCCTAAGAAAGGCTGAAATGTTTTGCTTCAAGGTGATTTTGGTTATAAAAAGGTAAAACACAAACTCCACTGATTATCTCAGTCTAGCCCTTAATATATTCAGTTCATCATACAACCTCTGTGGTTATCCTTATCCTGAATCCAATTATTCTTCTCTCTCTGCTCAGATGACATGGCACTGCAGTTTTGGAGGGAGTCTCCAGGAGACTCTTTGTACAGCGGAGCCAGAATTGTCTCTACAGCCATAAAACCCAAACACAGACTTTGGCCAATCACAGTATAACTGAACAAATTTGGCAGAACGTACACATACATTTTCTTCCATTTATACCCATTCTCACTTAGTAATGCCATCTCCAACTTAGGGAAAACTTTCTTATACTTATTGCTTAAGAATAAGAATGTTCTACATGAAATCCTGTAGCCTTCAGTTGCAGCCTGGTGCTAAGCGATGGATCCCCATTAGCCTGGGACTACTTAAGCAAAATTCCTCCCAAAATCACTAGCATTTTTGCCCAAGCCTAGAGTTTACTTTTTAGAAGCAATTCAGAAACTGGACCAGTCTCACAACAGTATTCTGAAGAACCAGAGGTGAGATGACAGTTTACAATACACATCAAAATGAAAGACTGCAGAATAAACCAGCAGTGTACATTGAGGGTGATTTCTCTCTCCATAGCCATCACAAGAATGATATCCATCATCACCTGCAGCTGTCTTCCTCTCCCCATTTGATCTCTATGAAGATTTTTTGTAAATCACAAAATAGGTGTCGTAGTGTGAGGTGAATGAACGTATAGAACCATTCAACCACAACTCATACATGTAGTCTTTTAAGCATCCATTGTGGAAGGCAATTTTCTGGTACAGGTTTGGACTTGGTGCTTTAAATGAATTGTCGGGGTGGGGGGGAATCTCATAAGGAGGGATTTGATGCTATAACAACACTCTCTTTCCATGTGCTACAGTCTGTTCACACAAACACCTCATGCTTCATATACAACACTGATCTGGATGGTAGGCCATCCATTTTTGCAGGACTGCCAGCTTATACTTTATTGTAAATCAGGAGAGAAAATAGTTTCAGAGGCTGTAATTTTTTGTCATATAAAGCAGACGCCTTAGTCAATAAATTTCCACAATGTCTGAAAGACTCATAATTAAAAAATGAATCCAAACAGAACAACCATAAACTAAACAAGCAAATATGTAACTTGTTATAAGGGATCTTTTTTTGACTTTCAATTTTACAAATAGAAAAAGATTATAATGAAGACTCCAGAACATAAATGATATTCAAAAAGCAGGCAAACTATTAAAAAGTCTCCTTAGCAGATTACAAGCCACTTTTACAATCTTTAAAATAGCATCAGATCTTGATAAACCATAGCCTATACTACAACTTTTGAATTAAATTTTAGTTTAATGATGCTCATTAGAAAACAGTGATCACCAGGTGGCTTTTGTCACCCGTTATCACCAACAGAACACCCAGGGAAGTGCGAGGAGGTCAGAATCCAGTAAATAGCATCCAAAATGAAGTCTGTGACTGGAATATCCAGAAGGGCCCCAGAAGAAGTCTCCTCAATATTCATCCAGGAAAATCCCTGCCACTTTTATTATTAGATTTAATTAATTATTAATTATTATTAATATATTATAATTATAATTATAATATATTATAATTATAATTAATATATTTTATTTAATTATTATTAATTGCTCCTGAAACAGTCAAGTTGCTAAATATACATAAAATAAATTACATTAACATTGGTCTTCCCCATTTTAATACCTCTTCTCTCTTTCTCCTACAATTTGCTTTATGGTTTAAGTATTTGCATTTTTTAAAACTTTATTTTATTATCAGTTTAATCTGCTTTCATAGCTCTAATCTACAAAATTTATTCTTCCCATATTTCTATTATAATTTTGCTCCACACTGCCTTGTTTCTCTTGACACTTGAAAACGGCCTAATGGAAGGACGAGGTTTTGAAGAAAGGAAGACAGAAAGAGTCTTTGAACATGACAGCACAAAGCACGTGGTAGTTTTCAGTCAGTTATGAAAAATCTTTATCTCTTGGAAAGATTGCATGCATTTTGCTAAGTAAGAGGTCCTGTATGGTCTTGCATTTTAAATGTAATTTCAAGATGCACCTTTCATTTCAGATTTCAACTTTTTCCAAAATAATCTTTATGTAAGCTCACTTCTGTGACTTTGAACCATAAACCAGAGGTAACAAAGTCTCACAGACATTCAAGAAGCCAGTAACACTTTAAAAAGTTCCTCTTCAACTTTTCTATTGCATATAACAGCATGAGTCTCAGACTACATTCTTTATTTGAACATTTAGGTAGAGTCAGTGATATGTATGATGAACAGTAATACCATACCCAGAAGAGCACAGCAGCATGCCTTTGCTCCTCATGAATGGCTCACAAATCCTCCTAATCCATCCTGACCACAAAAGAACAAGAGAAATTGAAGCTGAACGAGTTCTATATTTGCTGCTAGTGAACATCTTCAGGGACAAAATTGGCCAAACTACACAGGAAGCAGTCAACAGAACTTTTAGCATTAATATCAGCCACAATTAATAGCTTTGATTTAGATATCTGAAATAATGTGAAACTAGCATCATGCCATTCAGAGTAGTTTGAACAAAATATATGGGGAGGAAGCAGAAAAACTTTCATTCATTTCCTTTCCAAAACTGACTGGAAAGGAAAAGTCATGAACTTACTATTTTTTTTTTTTTTTTTTAATGAACGCTTACACTTCAGGTTCAATTTGTTTCATTTGTTTCAATCTATACAGCAAAATTGGTTATAAAGTTAAAAAAAGATCACTCATTAAAAAGTTCATTTGGACTAATTTTTAAGGGTAGAGTTGATAATATTTGAGACCAGGGAATAGAGAAAAATGATGTGCCTTCATCATTAATACTGAAAAGACTCATTGTGCAAGTTCTTATCTTAATGCAGGATTAAAATTTCCTTTTTGCTACTTGTGTCCATTTCCCCTCTTCCTTCCATTGAGTACCACAAAGAGGAGCCTGACTTCCATTTTCTCTGTAACATCCCATTAGGCAGCCAAGAGCAACAAGATCTCATCTTAGACTTCTTTTTCTAAGACTGAACAAATTCACATCTCTGCACCTCTCCTCACAAGCCAGGCATACTGTTCTTCAGTTAACAGATAGCATTTTACACATGTTGTTAATACATCTGAAGAATAGACATTCTCTTGCTCAGACATATCCAACCACTTTTGCTTAATGTGAGTTACAGAATTTCAACCCATTAGGCTTAGCATTGCTCACTTTACAAAGCCTTCTAGCATTCTTTTTGTTTTGTTTTTAAGAGAGCAAGAAAAAGTGTTTTTCTTAAAAAAATGCCAGGATTTGATCTCACTTTCATTCCAGCACAAAGCACAAACTAAAAATTTGGATATATCACAAAAAGAGAGAAACCAGAATTGGTGACAGTCTAATGGCTCAAGGCCATATTCTAGCCCATTCAAATGAATCTGAATTTTACAATAAAATTCAAAATAAAACCATGTAAAATGCTGGCAACGAGTACTAGCCCTGACCCTTGTTTCAGAACCACCCTGCAATAAATCCAGTGCTTCAACATGATTCTGAACATGGCAAATTCCAGCAGCAGATTAAGACCCTCAGTCATTCACATTAGGTGTGTGTTTTGGCCCCTGGCATTCCTCCTGTTTACTTATATCTTGAAGTTCCAGTGAAATGTCAACAACTCCCCAGGTCATTCAAAACCTGCAAATGGCCCATTCCCCTTCCACTGTGAATTAATGCATAAGACATTGGAAATAATCTGAGCATCGAGTAACATGACCAGCTTCTACCTCTAGTAAGCTTCTTGGCTACATTGTTTACAAAGGAAAACAAAGCAAACACCCCCCCCCACCCCCCCAGCGTCACATAAAATAACAAACTCCAAAAGTTTCCAGTCCTAGTGTTCTCATTTTCTCAAACAATTCATTTCTCCCTAAAGCCACCTTCATTCAAGTTTCCCTACTTTAATATTTGCTCTCACAAAAAAGTCTGTTTTCTTCTCACAAAGCCATGTTGTGCTAACAACATTAAGTTCTTATTCTTTTGAACTATCTTGCTAAAGCAAGCATCAGTCATATCAGCTTGAGGATCTGTTCAAGTTCTCACTTAACTTTCTCAGTGAGGAAAAAAAACCCAAAACCTATCCCTCCATTTCATTCTTCGCCTTCTGAGAACAGGAATACTCTCCACCATAAATTCAGATATAGTCAGGACTGTGCATATGCCACAGTAGATTAACACTGCCACAAAATATTTAAATATTTCTACATTTTTTAAATAAACCTTACTGCTATTGAATCTCATAAGGCTTTTTTTTTTTTTTTTTTTTTTTGCTTGGTTTGGTGTCCCCCCCGCCCCTTTGTTCTGGCACCCAGACTTGGTTCCCCGTGCATCCCATTCAGTAATTCTACAAAACCCTGAAGAACTACCTAAGGCAGGTTAATTTGATGAGTGCTGAAGATATAGAAAGTGCAGAGTATGATATATACTACTTTATAGTAATAGTTTTCTTCAAATGCATATTCAGATAACAGAAACCCAGGTCTGGCATAGACATGGGCCTATCTATACTCACTATGTGCAGCTGCAGAAAATCACCAAGCCCAGGGGCACTGTCAATCCGAACAAGAATGCCATCTTTCACTGTTGTGCTGAAGCCCACAGCAAGACGGTCTGTCCTTGTGCTCGGTCTATCATTAGCTGGCCAGGTGTACAGGATGAGACCTCCACTCTTCCCAAATATATACGTGGCACCAGCTACAAAACACAAAACCGAAGAAAAAAGTATTAGTTACCCATTTCATTTATTTATTTGCCAACTCTGGTAATAAAGCTATGACTTCCGAGAGGAATATAAGCAAGCATATGGTTGGACTCGATTATCTTAAAGGTCTTTTCCAACCTATACGATTCTGTGATTCTGTGATATACCTTCATTAGTTAAAGGGGTGAAATTAATGCCTCCTGCTGGCCAGGCTACTGATAGTACAAGATGACTCCAGGAAAATTTATTAATAGAGTAGATGATGGAAATATGTATTTCCAGGCTCAACCAGGTAACAGAAGAGGACAACACGTACTAAAACCCTTCTATTTCATGACAAATGACATCATGAGCCCTCTTTGATATTGGAATTTATTCCATACGTGTTATAAGACACACATGAAATGGTGCTTCAGACTGTCCTCTCCAACTTCTCACATGTATTCTTCAATCTATAAAATTGTGTTTTCCTTTGTAGAGCAACGGCTCTGGAATGCTAGATACTTTTTCTGACAGAAGGAGATATGAAGGTGAAATAGCTTTTTATCAGACAAAACATATCTGTTCCTTCACCATTAGCTGTGCACCATTAGACTCAATAACAAACAACTTAATTCCCTCCTTATGGAAAGTTCATCCTTCAGATCAGGATGGACTCGAGACTCACAAACACTTCCAGAGAGTCACCTAAATGTGCATGTATGTTATTCAGAACATCCTCATCTTCCTACATACATCACAGCAGGGGAACTACAAACAAACAAGCAAGCTTCCTCTTAAGGTATAAATCACTCAAGAAATTTATTCTGGATACAACCTGATGAAGTACATTTTACTAGTTCCTAAATAAAGACAAGCAGCATTTAAGACAAAGGTAAGTGAAGAGCTTATCAAGAATGAATGATTTCATTATTGTTAATATCTCAGACAATGCCAGATAGGACACTGCTGTTGGGGAACAAAAACCAAGCCACACCTGTTTCAGAAGCATGGGATTCAATCTTGTATGGGGATTCAAAGGGAATATTTGGAAGCCTTCTTTGAGGCCAGGCTTGTCTTCAGCTGAAGACTATTCACACACATAGTGGGAGACTATCCTTTTCTCAACACTTCTGAAGAATTTTGGATATCTAGTCCACATATTTCCAGCATTGTTCATCTTTACAGTGAGCCTGGGAATTTGTTCCTTGACCTTATTTTTAAGGGCAACACCAAACCTGAACGCTGTCCTCCCACATTAGCGAGGGCCATCTGAGCTGAGCAAGACAGACGTGCAAGTGAGGAATTATTGTCACAGATGAAGAAGCTGAGAAGCAAGTGTTCAGCGTTCACATTCTCACTTGTACTCAATGCTCTGAGTTAGGAGCAGGATTTTATAACTCAGTAGTTATAAAAGCAGCCCCTGAGCTTCTTGGAAAATACGGTTAAAATTGCTGTCTTAGACCCATATCTACAGGCAGGACAGGAACAACACTTCTCAATGCTTCAGCCACTTACTGCACCTCATTTTCTGAGCGCTGTTACAACGGGTCACAAGCTACAGAATAGTGAGCAAAAATAACCAGCTCCCCTTACTGCATCAGGGATGAAACATCTGTAGAAAGTACAGGCAATGTACTGGGTACATTTTCCAGTCTGAGCAAAACTACAACTGATGACTTTGTTTTTTCCCCCTACCATATACCAATCAGCAACATGTATCAAGCAACCCCAAACATAGTAAATGTAATTAGGTACAGAAAAAGGTGGGATCATATCTGGGTAACTCCTACACTTGCCTACAAAGCTGCAGCTCCACTAAAGCTCTTTATGACCTGAATTCCAAACAAATACTACATATTAGTAGAAATAATAGATACTCGTCACCCTTGCTTAAGAGGCTTCCTCTAGACATCTCAGCACACATTACCAAAAACAGACATCAAAAACTCAGGCACACAGACGGGAAATGATTCGCGAACAGCTGACTCAATGACAGAGTAAAAATGAATCCACGTTTCATTCCTTCCAGGTCTGTGCATACCCACCAGAACATGCACAGTAAACTCAAACAAATGTGTCTGAAATCAGGGTCAGGTAGGAAATTTCACTCATAATTCTGAATTAACAAAAGAGCATGTTGGCATACTGGAACTGTGCACATACATCATTTCAGTTCCAGAAAGATTAATTTTACAGACTGAACCCTATCTCCTCATTCAGTTTTGAACTCAAGATGGAGGGTGCACGACTATTGAAAAATATGTAGAAAGGGGTTTTGTTTTTCTGTTTAAATGCATCTCCAACTGTGTCTGTAATCTCTTGGTTAGAGAGACAGTTGGAGATGACCAGGTAGTGAAGTATCTATGGCTTCCCACCATGCACAAGTATATCAACAGCCCACTATAAACTACACTACAAATATCTGCCCTCAGTTTATCAGTTTGTTCTAGAAGTTGTGTGTATTGCATTACAGACTAAAACAAGGCATAGCGATGTGTTAAGTAAAACAAGACGGAGTTAATGAGTTAATTCGTTGATGGCTTCACAGATTAAAACCCACTTTCCAAAACTATTCTCACTTGAATTACAAGTTCTCTTTTTCTTTGTACTGGTTATCAGGCCCTTCAGCAGAGAAGACAAGCTTGGAAGAGAGTTTTTTGCTATTTATGAAGACAAATGATTTCTTTGCCTCTCTAAGAACTATTTGGCTGCAGGTAGAGCATGTCAGTGCTCTTATGAGAGCCAGTGAGAACCAATTATGTCTTCATAGGCCTGTCATGGGACTTCACTGCTTAGCGGAGCTCATTGTCTCCTCACAGAACACAGATTTTTGCTTCTAGGCCTAACTTTAAGATATTCAGTACTTTGGGTTTGTGCATGAAGATCATTCAGATGCAACAACCAGAGTAGCACTCCCCAAACTAGCCTGTTAACTGAAGCCTGGTGGCCAGCAGTTGTTTCCTTATTGTCCAGGTCAGTTATCTGCATAATGATAGATTGGCCACTTCTTTGTTGGGTACGTCAATGTCCCTTCCCTTCCCCGCCTTTTTGAGGGTATACAGGATACCCATTGCCTTGTTTGGAAAGAGATAGCATATTGACATTGCACCAGTACCACTTTTTTCCCCCCAAAGTACGAACAAAATAGTCACTCCAGTCTGAAAACATAAGGTGCAGACATCAAATAAAAGTGGAAGAGGAAGGATAACAAGAGTTACTATCACACTGCAATCCCATTAAAAAAAACACCAAAAAAACACCAAAACACAACACAAGCACACTTGATTTAAATGCTTCTATTTGACTGCAGCAACCATAAGTTTAAAATTCAAAGGGAATTGAACAAGACAAACAGTAGAATTACAGCCCTGGACTTCAGGAAAGGAGATTTCAGCTTCACCAGAACTTGACAAGGCCTGAACAACTCTATCTGGTTGGCCTTGTTTTAAGCTGGTGTGAGTGAGCAGGTTGGACTAGTTTACCTCTACAGGTCCCTTCTGATCTTAAATCAGTAACTCTCCTTTCTTTGTAGTCTTGCAGAGAATTGTAGACTAATTAAGTGAAGAACTCACTTAAGAAAAAAGCTGATGAAATGAGTCTGTTCAGCTTGAGATCTTCTCATTGCACCTAAGCTTTGTTACAGACCTCTTTATTACACAAGAGCACACATTTTTTTCCAAGACACTTTCTATTCAAGACAGACAATGGATAATACGCTGTTAATAAGCAGCCACTTGATACTTAGTTTTTCCTCATTGTTCAAGGCTTAGTTATATACCTCCTTTAATAAATACAACACCAACTGTGCCCTGAAAATAGAAAAGTCTGAGGAACTGATTGATTCCATTGTATTTATTGTTACAATGCTTCACCACTTCAACTATATAACACTAACTTCAACCTATACTGTGCAAAAAAAGAAGGGGGGGGAAAAAAAAAAAGATATGAGCACACAAAATTATTTCCCCAGTCAGCTGTGAGAAATCCCACTTCTCAAAGTGCCCTGGGCCAGATTTACTGTACCGACATGTGAGAAAAAATGAGAACAGAATATGTTCAGCTACTCTACTGGGATGCTGTATGCGGAATTTGGTCAGCATTGGGAGCTCAGAGAAGTGAAGAAATATATGGAGAGGGAACACTCCCCGCAGGGTTAAGCTACTAGGATGCCACCACATATTTAGCATACACAAAGCTTAAAAACTCATAAACTTACAGTTTGGCAGAGTGGCAGTTGACTTTTCCCAGAAATGACATAACTTGTAACTATAACTTACAACTTTGGTGTTTAGAGACTTAAAAATCAGAGAGATGGATATGGTGCAACACACATGACGATACTGTTATTTAAAGTCTGCATATCTAGCTTAGGCAAATTATGTATTTGCTAGCTATATTCATGGACAGAGCTGTTTGATTATTTAGTTTCAGTCAAAACAAAATAGTTTGAGGCAAACACTCCTCATGAAAAATTCCTAATAGAGAAGTTATGAGCAATATTATAAGCCACAGCAAATAAAGCCTCCTAGTGAGTTGTGCTAAGAAACATTTAGTTGAATTTGGCACCACTACCTATAATTTTAAATCAGTTATCTCTTTTTCCTCATCATCGCCCAAAGACTTCAAAAACCTATCTTAAGGAAGAGTATCCTTCAATCAACATAGTACAACTGCAGCAGCTATATCCTGCCTAAAATTAATCCTGTAAAGCAGTAGAAAACACTTCTGTCACATCTGCACAAGATATAACTTCTTTTGTGCCTTAGGGATCCTGTGAATCTCCCCATATTAAACATTCTATTGCAAATTCTCTATTTGCATCTACTAAGCCACCAACAGTCCATTTTGCTTCAGCTACAGCACACCACATACACTCGTTTCACTGTGGCCAGGAAAATATAACATTTGTCAGGTATTATAGCAACGTTTATATATTGAAGGGTTAACCACAGCAACTGCGCACTGGGATGTGAGTATGAGTTTAACATTCTACAAATGCCACAGTTCAGATTTTGACAACTAAAAAGTACTTTTAAGATGAAAATTATGAGGAACCCAGGCCAATTTAAAAGCTACAATAATTACCCGAGCTAACAGCAAAATTTATGACCAGGGTCCCGCATCCCTTCATGACAACATTGTCACAGGCAAAACAATCTCAACTAGGGTAATCTCCCTTAATTAGTTTTATTGACAATTAACATAAACTTTTAGTTACCGATTCAGGCAGTGGGAAACAAAGACAACAAACAATTAAAGAAACACTTAGGGAAAATACCTTTCCTGCCCCTTCCCCAGGCTCAACTGTAGTCCACCAGCTCTTCTCCCCCTTCCTAATCTCCCCTCCCTCTGGGCTGTAGTAAGACAACAGGTGTTGCACGAGGTCAGGATCAGTGCACAAAGGTTTTTTTTCTGACATTCCTCAATTCTTACTTACTTTCTGTGCTCCAGCATGGGTTATTGATGAGCTGCAGCCCCTCAGGGTGTCCCTGCTCCTGCAGGTGCCTCCTACAGGCCCCAGTCCCCTCAGGGGTGTACCTGCTGCTATGCGGGTCCCTCCACAGGCCCCAGTCCCTCAGAGGTATGGCTGCTCCTGTACCGGTCTCTCTCTCCACAGGCCCCAGTCCCTCAGGGGTGTCCCTGCTCCTCTGTGTGTTCCTCCACTAGCCGCAGTCCCTCAGGGGTGTCCCTGCTCTGGCACAGGTTGCCCACAGGCCCAATACCTTCAGGGGTGTCCCTGCCCTGGGCTGCAGTCCCCTCAGAGGCATGCCTCATCCAACACAGCATGCCTTCTTCCAAGAGTGTGTCTGCGGCATGTCCCCACCCATGTCCCCTTCCATGTGCCTCCCTCTGAACCTTCTTCTGCATCCCCTCCTGTTTATGCTTTGGTGCCCCCTCGCATGGCTCCTCCCTTTGTGCATCCTCCATGAACCCTCCCACACCACCTCCTGCCCCCAGGGGCTATCACCCTTTCTTAAATGTGTCCAAGCAGCAGCACCATGTGCTCCTCTGACAGGTTGAAGTTTTGGCACATGGTGGGCTGTTTTCATCCACATCAGAGCCATCTGTGACCGCACACAGGACAGTTCACGGCCTCCTCCCACACTGGGTGCTCTCTGCAGAGCACCCATTTTTTTGGCGAATTACCACCACAATGAGGATATTAATGTTTGTACCCAATACATTTATGTTTGTATTGCGTACAAACATAAATATCCTGATTGTGGTGGTAATTTGCAAAAAAACATGAGGTACTTAAACCTAATAATAACAACTTCCTACCTAAAATAAAATGCAAGACAAGGCATATACCTTTCCCTCAATTATCATGTCTTTATTCTCTTGCATAGAATTCTTAAAAAAGTATAGATATTGTTTTACTACTTAACATTTTTGTAAAGGACTGGAAACTTACTTTTACATTCCTCAATAAAAGGACAAATGGAAGACACAATTTTTAAAGTCAAAGACTTGTAAGTATACAAACAAAAGAACCCTATTGCATTTTCCTTACCCATTCCTTGTTTTTTTGGACTCTCCCCCATTGCCCGTTTTATGCCTCCTTTATGGTCCTACTATATTTTCTGCTTAGTCCAGTAGTTCTGATGAGTCTCTTGGGGTACTTCATATGCTGGTGTAAAGGTCCTGCCATGTTTATTAATAATCATAACCTTCTGCTTTCTAACAAGAAGCTATCAGTTCAACTACAAGAAAATTTGTGATGATGACATTTTGCTCTTCTTTCTTGGCAGGAAACTGAAATTTGGGTTATTTTCAAGAAGTAATATTGTCAAAGGATGGAACCAGTAACACATTGTACGTGACTGCAGGTAGCTGTTACATGAGAAAAGCAAGACCCAATTCACATCAGGAAAGAAACCTTGGTAGCACCTGTAATTAGCAGTCCTTTAAAGGGGCAATTAAATAATGAAGACCTATGAAGAAGAAATAATGAAGTTTATGCAAGACATTCAAAGATTCCCACAAAGTCTCAATAAGAAAAGGCATAAGTTTTGACACTCACAGAAATAAGAAAAAGTAAGTAATGGTGACCCTTATCTCATTGTACCTGGACTAGGTGGTTCATTTACTATTTGAACCAGAAAAAAGCACTACTAAAGGAATTCAAGTTAGAATACTGGCATGCAAGCAAGTGAGAAAAGATCAGGCATACATCTGCAGAAACTCAGTAAGGAGATTAAATTTACTGCAGCAGGAAGCATCATTATTTGGTCACATAATGAAAATGCAGTTCCCAAAAACATGGTATATAGAGAGCTATTCTGCCCTAGCAAGTGGAGATGAACAAAGTAACAAGGAAGAGCTGCTAAGACCAATTTCTGTGCCAATAGAAGACTCCCACAAAATAGATTGGAGGTTTTGCATGAAATCTGGTCAGATTAATCTGATCGCTTCCCCAAAGATTAAGGTTTCTCCCACATGTTCACAACTTCAAGTAAACTGCATATTTGACTACTCAGTTTCTGGTCAGGGAAACAACAGTGGCATAGCTCTTCAGGCCTTAACTCAGTCAGACAGTTCAACATCTTGTTTATTTATGCTTGCTACACTTGTGAGGAAAATGAGCCATGCTTTGAACACCAGCTCTAAGGTGGAGTTAAAGCAAACAATACAGATTGCACGAACCAGAAAAGAGCACCAGGACTTTCAAGTGGCTTCTGACTATTTATTGATCTCCAAAAGTTTATCACATGGCAACACAGAAAATAAAATATCAGTTGATACCTGTACACTGTCAAAAGGACGTGCATTGGCTGAGTAAAAATGAAGCTTCTGACAGTTTTTCCAACTTAACTGCTTCTGGACAGGTCAAATAGACCACACATGCTGAGCAACTCCAAATTTCCTGTAAGTGAATTTCTTAGGAGTAAAAAAATTGAAAGAGTGACAAAAGAATATTTTGAGGACAAAGAAATGCAACAGTGTCCATATACATTAAGAACAACAATAGTGGTGAAGATAGCTAAAGTTTTTACCTAGTTTTGCAATATACTTCCGAATAGCATGGATGATTTGTCTGACTATTCATTATTCAAATCACTCGAAGTGGATCAACTCCAGGTGTGCTGGAACATCTATGTTGTCTAGAGACGATCTAACAGGTGTTTCCCATTTCCAGCTTCTCTGATTTTTTTTTTTTTAATTACTCCTATGGGTGTTGTCCACTAAATGCACTGCATACAGCTTCTTTGCCTTGCTATTACACTAAATGTATGATAACATTTCCAGCTACTATTATCAAACAAATTAAGAATGGAGAAAAAAAAGATCAAGTGAGAAGTGATCTGACTGAATTTAAGATTAATAAATGGTTTTCAGATTAAAAGAAATAAATTAACAGCACTAGTACCAAGTAGTGTGCCAGCCCTATTCTTTCTGCCCTTCCATATTTACCAAGGCATCAATCTTGACAGCAGCGATTCTTCCTTCTCCAGTTATAAGTTGTCATGCAGTTACCCTCAATCTTAAACTTCAACCACATTGTTATCCTAACCTTTATTTTACTCCTCCTATTCCTATCTCACTTCGTGTCACACCTAAAAAAAGTTCTTAGACAAAAGAATGAATCAGGGCTCAGGAGACAAAAAACAAGCTAGACATCGACACACCCCCTGCCTTCAAGCACATACACCAATGTTCTTACAGCATATGGAATGATCTGCAACATCAGGATATCCCAGGGACGCCTCTGAGTTACTGTCACTCGATCACACACATCAAGAAATAGAAGTCTAGACAAAACTGAGTATCATCAATCAGAACCAGTCTTCCTCCTCATTCTCCTAAAGACCCACTCTCTGGCACTTGCACATCTCTGTGCTCCAGTTGTTGCATTTTCCACACCCCGAGTTTAAAAGGTCTACATCTATTAATACTAACACCTGCTTGATTAAAAAAAAAAGGGGGGGGGAGGGGGTGAAAAAGATTACAGACGACCTAATCATCATCATCTGGCTCACTTGAGCATTCCATCACAGGATCCTTCCTAGGAGAAAACAAAGACAGACCTGATACTTTTTGACATGACTGCTGAAACATCCTTTTATTTATCAAGAGCTTTACATTGCCTAAGAATGAAGAAAACTTAAAGCCCTGAAAAATGCAAAGCTTCCAGCCTAATCCTCAAAAAAACCCAAGCTTCTGTGCTTAAAAGGAGTTTTCATAAACTAGCTCTTTTTCCTTTCAGGATGCTCTTCTCTTGACAAACCCTCTGAGACCCAGATTGAACACCATACTCATCTCACATCCCAAAAAGCAGACATTGTTTGACATGAAACTGAAATTCCTTTCCCACTTTAAAATATGAAGGAGCTGCTTCTATACAAGAGGGAGGAGGAGTTACGAAATCTGCAAGACTAACACAAAACGGAAGCAGCAATTCGGATCATGCCTGCTTTCTGTGTTTGTCTTTTTTAATGACAGCAAATTAATACAAGTCACTTTCCTCCCAGTGTGTGTGCATCAGCCAACAATCGGATCAGACAGTATGCTACTTCTTATTAGTTACACTGCATTAAAAAGATTGGAAAAGGAAAAGGGGGAGAGCAAGGGAGTGTTCCTAGAACTACTAGAAGATCCAAGATAGTTTATGCTTGAACTACAAATTTCCCTAGATCTGGGATACTGGGAAGATTGAGTTTTTTCCCAAATCTGAATTTGCCATGGGGCATGTTGGGGATGTTTATCATCTCAGAAGGAATTTAGGGATTAGCTGCTGACTAAAATGGACCCAAGATGACCATAGGCATACAAACGTAAACATAACAGTTTGCAACTAGAAAATATTTCAGTAATAGCTTCATTTACATTATAACAACATAACTGGTCAGACAAGGATCTAGCTAGTTCACTGTCATGTCTTCAGCACTGATCTTAAGTGGACACCCAGGGAAAACTAAGAGTAAAGCAAGCATATTTCCTTAAAGTACACAGCCAGACTATGAGCCTTTTCAGCAATTAACTCAGCCTCATGTGGTTTGTAATCCCAAAGAGATCTTATTTCCAAGTACTTATCCAGTCTCTCTCTGAATGCATTTAGAAGTTTTGCATGCACAATAATGACTTACAAACCTTTAGCAATGACTCACACAAGTCTACCGCTGATGTAGCAAGCTGAACACTAGCCAGCCATGGGCCCAGCAAAGGCAGCCTACAGCATCCTGTACTCTATTAACAGGACCATAGCCTGTTAATAGATGAAGTGATTATTCCCCTTTACTCAGTGCTTGTTAGACTGCATCTAGAATAATGCATCCAGTTTTGGGGACCCCAATACAAGACAGATATTGACAAACCGGAGCAAGTTCAGTGAAAGGCCACGAAGATGGGTGGCTGAAGTGCCTGCCTTGTGAGGAGAGGCCAAAGGATTTGGGCTTGTTCAGCTTGAAGATGACACAACTTCAAGGGGACCTAAGGGCAGCCTCACAGCACCTGCAAGGAGGTTATCGAGAAGAAAAAAGGCAGGCTCTTTAGAGCAGTGCACAGCTGGCAAACAGGAAGCAATAGGCATAGTTTGAAGTGAGAGAATCTGACTTGATAGAAGGAAAAAGCTTTTTCACAAGGATAGACAGGCAGTCAAACAGGTTGCCCCAGGAGATTTTGGAGCCTGTGTGTGTGGACGTTTTCAAGATCTGACTGCATAAAACCCCAAGCAACCTGATCTGACCTCACAGCTGACCCTGTTCTGAGCAGGGGTTTGGACTAGAGACTTCCCAAGGTCTCCTCCAGCCCGAATGATTCTATTGTGTGAAGAATCACCTTTTTCATACTTGCTCTTGCTAAATAGATGATGTGTTCCCTAGTTCTTGTACTGGAAGACATAGTAATCTGTCCCTATATCTATCCTCTCAGTGTCAACCTTGCCTTACAGATTTTTATCATACCACCACCCTCAGCCCTTAAGTCATCTCTTTCAGTAGAAACCAGTTATGTTATCAAATTCAGCCCTCACAGCTTTAGGCAACCTGATGACAACCTAGAAAAGGTCCACAAGGAAAACTCCTTTTTTCATCTTTCTTTTTTTTCCTTAAGAAAAAACACACCACAGAAAATGAAAAATATCCTACAAAAAAAAAATGTACTGCTCATAACAAATATAAAACTTTCATTACAGGAAGACAAAAGGCTTCAAACCACAATGCACCAGAAGAAGAGATCAAAAGAAACTATGAACACTACAACTGAAATATGAAATTTGCTGGGTAGAAGTACCCAGAAAACTGTGCCCAGTTACTGTGACCCTTGCAGGACATGTTTACTGGGGTCAAAGTTAACTACCACCCAGAAAGAGACTTCAATTAGGTGCAACTGTGACTAAATTCAGTAAAGGTAGATGGAAGTATTGCTTAGTTGCATTCTGCTGCCAAAGAGGAGCTGGAATCTGGATGCATTTTCTTATTACTTGGTGTTCACTGATAAAAGAGCGCACAGAGAGGATGTCCTTTGAGAAGCCCAGAAGGCAGCATGCCAGAGGAGCTGAATACAGAGACTATTGTTAGCAATGAGAAGCACGGCAGGATTCATAGCTCATTTGGGGCCTGGAGGAAGAATAGGGTTGTTAGTTCACTAGTTTTACAGAATCTGAATGGTAACAAAATGGCCTAGATACAGCTCAGGATGGATGGAGGCCAAACTGCTACTACTGATCTCAGCCCATTCAACTCCCCTCCAAAGAATCTCTTTCTAGTCTTGATCCTTAAGCTATGGTTTATTCCATTAAAACAAATAAACTATCAGGGGAAAAAAAAAAAACAAACAAACACAAAACCAATGGCCGTTCTCTCAGTTTAAGTAGCATAATATCTTTCATGGCCAGTTTGCAGACTACAGGGTGGTGTTTGTTTTAAACGTAGGTAATCCTTCATTCTTCCTTACATACCTGTTCACGTTTCCTTAGTCACAGGTATTAAAACAGAAAATACAGTTTATGTTCAGGCTTGAATACTAAAAAGAGTTGGGCCAGAAATATTGGCTATTAGATATTCAACAGAGCCCCAGAAGGTAAGAGTTTTATCAAATTTCACGTGCTAAATCAGCAGCAGAGTTGGGAATAGGAAGCAGGTTTTCAGAGACCTAACCTTTTGCTGGCCATTAGCATGGGTTTATGAAAGGCACATCCTGCTTGACTAACCTGATCTCCTTCTATGACAAGGTGATCCACTTAGTGGATGAGGGAAAGGCTGTGGATGTTGTCTACCTAGACTTTAGTAAAGCCTTTGACACCATTTCCCACAGCATTCTCCTGGAGAAACTGGCTGCTTATGGCTTGGATGGGCGTACGCTTCGCTGGGTAAAGAACTGGCTGGATGGCCAGGCCCAAAGAGTGGTGGTGAATGGAGTTAAATCCAGTTGGCGGCCAGTCACAAGCAGTGTTCCCCAGGGCTCTGTGTTGGGGCCAGTTCTGTTTAATATCTTTATCAATGATCTGGACAAAGGGATTGAGTGCACCCTCAGTAAGTTTGCAGATGACACCAAGTTGGGTGGGAGTGTTGATCTGCTTGAGGGTAGGAAGGCTCTACAGGGGGATCTGGACAGGCTGCATCGATGGGTCGAGGTCAATTGTATGGGGTTCAACAAAGCTAAGTGCCCTGGGTCCTGCACTTGGGCCACAACAACCCCATGCAACGCTACAGGCTTGGGGAAGAGTGGCTGGAAAGCTGCCCAGCAGAAAAGGACCTGGGGGTGTTGGTCAATAGCCAGCTGAATATGAGCTGGCAGTGTGCCCAGGTGGCCAAGAAGGCCAATAGCACCCTGGTTTGTATCAAAAATAGTGTGGCCAGCAGGACTAGGGAAGTGATTGTTCCCCTGTACTCGGCACTGGTGAGGCCACACCTCGAATACTGTGTTCAGTTTTGGGCCCCTCACTACAAGAGAGACATTGAAGTGCTCGGGCGCGTTCATTGCCCAAAGAAGGGCAACGAAGCTGGTGAAGGGTCTAGAGCGTAAGTCTGATGAGGAGCGGCTGAGGGAACTGGGATTGTTTAGCCTGGAGAAAAGGAGGCTGAGGGGAGACCTTATGGCTCTCTACAACTACCTGAAAGGAGGTTGTAGTGAGGTGGGTGTCAGCCTCTTCTCCCAAGTAACAAGCCAAAGGACAAGTGGAAATGCCATGCTTTTGTTCACATCAGAGCAGTCTCAGAGTACACAAACTTGACTCCTTTCAAATAAAATTAAACTGGAAGATGCAATCCAGCTGTTAACAAGTAATTAGTCTATAGGATCAGACTAGAGCTAGTCCAAAGTAAAACTTCAGAAGTAAAATGCTTACAGTATGGATCTCAGGTCACTGGTACTAAATTTCATTCTGCAAACCCACTCTCATGCTGGTTGTTATTGGAGACACAGACTAGTCTTCTAGGACTAAATGGGGCTGGTTTGGTCTACCAAGGAAACAAACTCAGAGTTCTAAGCTTTTTGACCTTACCTCAAATGTGACGTTGTCCCTCACAACTACTGGAAGGCCAGTGATGAGAAGAAATGCATTTATAGAAGCTTACCATTCCCAAGGCTCTCTAACCTCCCCCAAGGTCACACAGTGGGAGTGTAAAAACAAAAAGTATCCAGAGCTAGTAATACAGCATACAAACTATTCTGTAAACGATATGCAGCTTTTCTTGCTATTGCCTCCTCTTCTTCCCACCATGAAAGGACAGCCACCATTAGGAGAGGTGGACATACGTGAGCATTACACAGGTAATCTGTTAAAAGGTACCATGCTAGAGTAGAAGACGAGCGTAATGGTTGTTTAATCGTTCTCACCATGAAGTGCCAATTCTTTAGTCTCTTATGACATTCATGAATGATGCAGAGGGCTGGCATGATAAATGCAGAGCAATTCCGACTGACAGATACTTTCAGAGAATTTATATCCTTCCTGCACTGCCAGGACAAAAGGGCTCTTGAGCTGAGTTATCATTTGTTCCATGAGAGGATTTAGAGTCTTGCCAGCAACTCCTTTTACCTTACTCTATAAAGCATTTATTTTGATATACTGATTGTGATCATTCAAGAACAACTGTATCTGAAGAAAGTCAGCAGGGGAGAGGAAAAGCAGAGTGGTTCTGAGTAACTTGCTCACCTTGACCTGGGATTTCGTTCCCTTCAGCAGTCAGTTTGCTTTGTCTTCAGTATTAGTTCTTTCCCGGCATCCTCTGCTATCCCAATTACAAATATAATATCACTCAAGGGAGACATCTAATCTCCCATGCCTGGCTACCCTTCTTTCAAGGCAAAAGATGAAGTTTAGCCACAAAAGCCACCCACCCTAGTTCTTTCTTATCATTTCACTAGAAAGCATCTCAGCATCACAGTTTTTACACCACACTGGAGTGGCCTCCATCTTCCAGCTACAGGCAGCAACAGCTTCTGCCATGAGATTCAGTGGCAAAGCTGCACCTGGGCCTTATCTGGAGGAGCAGGGTGATACAGGCACACAACACCACCGCCTCAACAGTACTAGGCGACTAAGATATTCCCATTGCCATGACGAACACACCACCATCAAATGGATTGTGTGAGGCATTTTAGCTTGCAAAAAATGCAACACTTCTTCCCTCTGGCATAGGCGACCAAGAACTCTTATGACTTTGATATTCAGCCACTCTCTACAAGTTTTTCCATCACTACTTTCCTGAGGAGTTCAGCAGTTACAATCTAGACTAAAACACATCATCACCTGAGAGGTACTGAATCTGTGGCCTTCAGTTGCACGGAGCAATAGCATGTGTCACACAAGTGAGGACAATGAAAGGGCTGTAGGCTGATCATGTTGACCTAATGATCACATTGATTTCTCCACACTTCATTTTGAAAGTATTAGGTGACTTCAGGCAGAGAAACAATAAGTTCTATGAATATTACAGATAATATCCACAACATCCTCACAGAGAAGGCTATTGTCTTTTCTTATACATTTTAAGTTATGCTTTAACACTACATTTTTTGCACCTGTATACAGTATTTGATCTTAAATACCCTGGCATTTCCTATTCTTGAAGAGAGCCTATACAAACTAAGAGGAGGAATTTAACTTTCTTGCCTTTGAAATGAATCTATCATTATATTAAAAGGTAATGCACCACATCACCACACAGTGCTAAGGTAGACCAATGACAGGTGCTACCCAAACACCTGTCTAGACATGGAGAAGGAACTTCTTAGAGCAGTGAGTGAACCATATGGTATTTAATGGGTACTGCTAAGAAGTTTGAGAGAGACAAGTTAAATTATTAAAGCTGAACAAACAGCTAAAAATGGGTAGGCCATGTCCTCTTAACCTCATCCCCTACTCCCACTGAGAAACTTTGACTAAAATGGATAAGGATTTCCTTCACTCATATTTCAAGAGTATATTAATCTCCATCTCTGCAAGCACCGAACCTCAATATTTTAGTTTCAGTCTCTACTGCTTTATTATGAATTGCCAGCCGTAGTCCAAATAAAGCATTTAATTACCAAATAATTTATTTGAGAGACAACAGAGGGAACGGTTCTCTTTCAGGTACACCTTCCAGGGTGCCAAAGGCATAGAATTCTACAGAAAGCTCAGTTCTGTGCTTCCTAAAGGGGAAAAAATTTCTCTCAAATAAGCTGGAAAAATAAAGCCCAGTATATCTTCTTTTTGTCTCCTGTGCTGTAAATGCAAACTATTGATTTACCTCTACCTCTTTCATGCTTTTCACATGCTTCAATAATACAGAGGATTTGTTCTCCATCCTTTCATCTCCAGGCGTGGAATGCCTCTTAAGCCCCACATTAAGGGTCACTCATTCTTCCTCAAACTGCATCACTTGCATCCTACAGAGCTCTACAGGTAACAGCTAGAGAGGCATCCAAGTAGCACACAATCACTTACCTCCTGACTTCTTGGAAAGTGAGAAAGACAGACAAAATTTTCATAAATCTTAGTTTTTCAAACTTTTGATCATTTATGTTTGGTCTTTTAGAAGCATCCTTCTAAATGTGATATAACAGTAAAATATGGATGAAGAGTAATTTCCAATGCCTGCACCTTGCATTAAGTTGAGCTGGCAGCACTGAACAATTCTGATGGCTCAACTATCAAAAACCATAACTTCATACTCCCATAGAAAACAGAGAACATGTAGGCCTTCTCACCACAAATGCCTAGAAACAAAGAAACATTGAATAATTGGACGGAACCTGTAGAGGTCATGTAGCTTCCCTCTCCTCCAACTCAAAGCAGGGCCAATGAGATCAGATTGCTTAGGAACTTCTCCAGTTAAGTTTTGAATATCCTGAAGAAAGGACATTCAACAACAACTTTGCTGGCAACCAGTTCCAGTGTTTTACCACCCTACTATTTAAATTACAATTTTCCATATTCCATCTTGCGCCCATTGCTTCTCATACTATCATTGTGGGTCTCCAAGAAGAGCCTCCTCTATAAACTCCTGGGCTGGTAGTTAAAGACAACAATAGTATTTCCTCCCTCTCCCCTTAGGGCTGAATAAACCCTGTTCTCTCAGAATCTCCTCATATGTCATGTTTTTCAGCACCTTTACCACCTTGGTGGCCTTCTGCCAGACTTGCTCCACACTCAATACTGTCTCTTACTGTGAAGTCCAAACTTGGGCACAGTACTCCAGATGTGGTCTCACAAGTGCTGACTAGAGGGGAGGAATCCATTCTGTTGGCCTGCTGGCTGCATTCTTGCTACGGCAGATCACTATGAAATTGGCCCTCTTTGCCACAAGGGCACACTGCTGACTTGAATTCAAATGGTTATCAACCTTCTCTACACAGCAGCTTTCTTCCATTCAGTTGGAACATAGCCTGTTGTCCTGCTGCACAGGAATTCTCCATCCCAGATGTAGGACTTGGCATTTGCTTTTGTCAAACTTCACAACGTTCATGATGGCCCCACTTCTACAACCTGCTGACGTCCCTCTGAATTGCAGCTCATCAATGACTGCCCCCGATTTGGTCATTTGCAAAATTGCTGAGTGCACTCTGTCCCATCACCCAGGTTATCAACATAGACATTAAACAGTACTGGCATCAGCCTCGACCCCTGAGGGGCATCACTAGTCATAAGCTGCCCATTGGACTTTCTGCCACGGAGCACAGCCCTTTGAACCAGCAGTCGAGCCAATTTCCCACTCCTCTTATCATCCACTTACCTAGCCCATATCACCAGTTGGGATACAGGGACACCAGTTGGGATACAGGGATACTGCAGAAGACTGCATCAAAGCCTTTGTAGAAATCAAAGTAAACAACATCTCCTGTACCCCTGTTGTTCACAAAGCCAGTCTCATTGTAGAAGGCAATGAGGTTAGCCAGGCACAGTTGGCCCTCAGTAAATCCATATGGGCTATTCCAAGTTAGCTTTTTGTCCTTTGTGTGCTTGCAGGTAGCTTCTAGGCAAATTTGCTCTGTAACCTTCCCAGGAACTGGTGTTAGGCTGACTAGCCTGTAATTCTCTAGTAGACATGGCATTAGCCATTTTTTCCATCATAATATCCCACTAAAAACAGTGAAAATGTTACTTTTCCCCACCTACTTACTTTCTGAGTACCTCACAACTCCTCACTATATTTATTGAAGATCAAAGTGCTACAGTGTGACGTAGCTCTTAGATCTTAATATTTCTTCTATCCTAGAAAGAATTTCCTCCCTTCACATGTGCTATCCTCGATATTTCTGTTAAAAATAGATCTCCTCTTGTGACAACTCAGGAAATCACTTTCAGTCTCAGGGCCTGCAAGCAAGTGTTACTTCATCTATTTAAGGGCCTGAAAAGATAAAGAGAAGTTCCTGTTCCAAGATCAACCACTTAGTTCATCAAACAGCAGAACTTGCTCCTGAGCTATACGATTAGCTAACTGTTTTCATGGAACACACCAAGTGTTACTGGTGTTCTGTATACTGTAATGCCCTATTTTCTTCCAAATCCAGAAAAGTGTTTTCCTTCTTGTGGGAATGGGCCTAGAAACCCAGTTCATTAATCTGATCTTTTCTCCCATTTTGATTAAGTCAAATGGTCTCTCTCATGTAGTATACTTGGAGCTATAGGTTGGCTCTTCAGATTTAGGTGTTCTGCTCCAAATCCAACTCACAACTCTGCTCCTTTGTTCTAGAGTATAAGATTACTACAGAATCATTTTGCTTTTCCATAAAAGAATGCTGTTACAAGATACTCGCCAAGCCTGTGGGAGCTGCAGTTTCTTCAGGGAAGTCCTTCCAACATGTCATTCTGACAGCTATATCTCCCCTTCAGTACTACTAAATATATTGGAATGCACACTTACAGCAGAAAGCAAATTCCAGGAAAAGCCAATTTTCTTTCACTGGCCTCAGAAATGCAGGCTGTTCCATGGGCTCATTTTTCTTTGTTCAGAGGTTCACAGGCTATTCTGAAAGGTGGCTTCCATACAGGGAAAACTCTGAAATACTTAACACGCTTGTACATTAATTTATTTCTTTTATGTACAATCAGTTTCCCTGTCACTTTTTCTAATCCTCAAAGTTATTTATATTTAAACAGGAGCCTCTGGCTTTTATTCTCTCCATTTGATTCTCCAGTAAAGTCATAAAATCCTGAATTGATAAGGTGACAATAACTGGCACAACAGAACAGTCAGGTCACAAACATAAGGAAAGGGAATGTCCTTCTGACCATGTAACAAGTGTAAATCTAGAGCAATTTATCTCAGGTCAGTGACTTAATTCAAGTACATTTAGATATAAAAGAAACCATGCCCATTGCAGTACTTAAAGGCAGTATCTGCTTGCATCTTAATTCATATTCAAATACAATACCTTCTGTAACATATTATATTGGGGAAATACTGGAGAAAAACAATCATTGGAAAACTGAAGTTGCTACTAGTGAAGTTTTCCACTTGTTACAGAATATATAAGAACTTCCTCCATTAACCACATTCTCCCCTGACAATGTATTCCACAAGTACCTGGGATGGATCTTTCTCTTTCAAGGCAATCCTCACATAACACTGCCAGAGTAGATTTATACCGCCAAAGTGGAACAGTGTAATAGACATTTCTGTCCAGTTATTTTGGCATTAGGCATAGTCTATCAGCAACCAATTACTGTCATGGTAGAGCAAGAGAAAATTGAAGAATTGCTAGCACTCACATAGCAGCTAGACCATCCAGTGGAAAAAGCCTAGAAATCAAACAATGCAAAATATGTACAATCCTCTCTCTCCTGAGTTAGGTCAAGTGGCTATATGCTGTGAGGGACTTTAAGACTGTCCTGTGCAAGTTAATTTGCACTGCTGTATCTACAGCTAAACTACACCAAGCAGAGTGTATAAATAATGCCTTACAGAGAAAAGAACAGACATCGTGTGCTAGTGGATGCCAAAATAACAGTCTTACTTGTCTCCTTATAGAAGATCAACCAATCCAGACATTGAGCAACTATGACCACACCGAGTTTGGGCATGATAAGAACTATGGTCTAGATACATTTTTGTATTCAGTCAGCAAGGACTCAGAAAATGGCAGCTCCCTTAACTGCTGGTGAAGAGAATTAGTATCTCAAGAATAATGTCAGTTAACTATTTTCCACCATATTTGCAGATACACTACACTCGTTTTCCATATGCAACGTTACAAAAACAAGCTCTTTGGTGGGTGGAAAAGTATCGGATTTTTTTGACATGTCTCTTAGGATCAACTTTGTAGAAACAAAGGAATCTAGATAAACCATACCAAGAAAATATCAGCATAAAAAAAGAATAAATATAAATTCCTAGAAGCACACGTCAGGCTCCCATCACAGTGGTAACTATACACACTTGCCCAACTAACAAAAACACAAGAGCCCTCCCCTACCCCCACACTTTTAACAACATGCCAGCATCCTGACTAAGAAGTTTACAGGAAAACATGAGTTTGCATTGTTGCTCAGCCCTTACTTTCAGATTTCCATCACTAAGTACTACATAAATTGAGATACTGCATTTTAGCACACTTCCTTAGTGCAAACATATTGGCATAATTCTTTTTATTAGAAGGGGAAAGGCTAAAGAAGCAGCTTCCTTCAATAAAACAGCAAAACTTGCTTTTACTTCTCCAGAAACATTGGCATCATACATTTTTGCAGTCATATTTATTCCTCCTTCCATGCTAACCTTTGTATGCAGAAAGAAAGAATAATCCCAATATTTTCTCCTCCAGTTCTTCTCCCATGACATACATCTTCAACAAGACCCATGAGAAGTGAGTTATGAAATGCTGGGTAGGGTAAGTAGCATTTAATCAGATAGAACAGTGCCTGGAAGTTCCTAGTTACATGTGTATACCACTTAAGGTTGGTCATTGATTAGAATCTCTAGAGACTACTGCAATACAATCCAAACAAAGATATTCTATTTTAAAATACAACCTTTTCAACACTCTGAAATAAAATTCGTCTTGCTTCCAGGCACACAACCCTATTACTGCCGCTCCCATTTCTCCTTTGCTTTTCCTTCTGTTCCTTAGTACATTCATTTGCATCCAGTTTGGCATTACAGGGTAGTATCTCCAATACAGCAATTACAATTAGTCATTTGTTTGTTCAGCACTGGTCCAAGAGGATCCTGACGTAACAGGGGTCTTTTGCCTGACACCACTATATAAACAAATAATTCAGTCAACACCAAGGTATGTGTCAATACTGTTGAAGCATAGACATCTGAAAAATATGTAATTTTCCCCATTAACTTGAGCTCAACATATTAACCGATTTAAATTTGAGAAGAAAAACAGATAAAAGCGTTGGCTAACCTCGCTCCTTTCCACTCCAGTATAAATTATCCAGAACTAAAAGGACTGACTGATAAGATGAGATTAAAAAAAGCTATATACTCTACACATAGCTTATCTAAGGAGTGTGTTTGAATGATGTCTATAGTGAGAAAGGAGATAAACTTTCAAAGTGGCACCAAAAAGGAAGAGCTAGGAGTAATGAGATGAAACTGGAAGGAAAAAAAAAAAAAAGGCAAACTAAACTAAGAAGTAGTCAGCTGAATATCAAAGGGGACAAAAAATTAATAATGATGATGAGCTCTCTCCACCTTTTTTTCCCCCCGCCTCCTAGTTCTGAAGCAGGCCTTCATATAATCATCCTTCTCACTTCAAACACATAATACCTAAGCCTACCATCAAACTTTCTACACACTTTTCTAGTGGACACACAGGAAAACTCTCTTGCAGAAGTGCTTATGGGCCCTGAAAACCCAGGTCCAACACTACTGTTCATGGTGACCAACGCACATTGCTTTTATAACTACTGAAATTTTTTAGACAGAGCCTGTAACCATGGCATCCCAGCACTGTTCAGATGTGTACTTAAAGTTCTTTTCAAGTGCCAGTTCAAAGAACAACACCACCAATATTTATTTCTTTTTTTTCCCCTATGTCTGGAACCTTTTGCTTGGGGGCTTTTGTTTGACTTTGGTTTTGGTTTTACTGGGCTTTTTCCCCCCGCTGATGTCTGCCAGAGGCATCACCATGGTAACTAAAAGACCTCCTGAGAGGATAACAAACCCTCAAAGTTTTCCTTCAGAGCAGTCTCCAGCTGTTGCAAACTTTCCCCATTTATCTCTTCACAGCCTCAATTAGAGCAATTGCATCTTGGAACTGATTTCCTCCTCCCTCGTACTGAAAAGGCTTTGGTCCACCTGTCAATTGGCATCCTTGCTTCATTACTTGCTGACAGCTCACAATACAGCTCCCTTCCCCGGCAAATTACTCCTAATCAATTCCTTCTGTAACATTATATCCTCAGCTCTTCAACATAGAGACACATACCCTCGCACACAGGGAAGGGGCTAGCTGTGATGGCTGCCTCCCTGAGGAACTCCAGCAGATAAGGAATTTGGCGCCTAGGATATTTTCCTGGGTTTGCTGCTGGCTTGTTCTGGGACACTGGGCAAGTGTCAGAGTCTAACTTTCTGCAAAGTGAAGAAGAGAAATATTTCTCTATCTATACAGGGTGCTTTGAGAGGTGTTGATAGAAGAAAGATTGATTACTCAGGATGCAAACTCTTCTGACAAGGGACAAGTAAATAAGCAAGCAGTATTAATAAACACTGCAATATATAATGATTGACCATTTACCCACAATAAACCCCCTAATGACAGTTTGTTGGATTTTCAATCAGGGTCCCTATCAGACAATGCTTTTGCTTTAATTCCTGTTCCTCATCCCCTTCCCTTACACCAGTAAGCTGAAATGACAAATACCACAGAAAGACAGCCACCCATTCTGTATCCAGAGACAAAAAGAGCCTTCACAACTTTGATGCATCACCTAGGGAACTTTAACCACATTAAGTGAACCAGGCTGTCTGATTCAAAGAAGACAGAAAAGACTAAAGTCATCATGAAATGTGACCCGTACCAACAAAGACTATTATAACTTGCTCTTTTGACAGGAGGATGTTGTTGCATCCTGCTATTTCAATATTTCTTAATGCTGCCTTTATTGTAAGGTTCTGTACTATTCCCCACACATCAGTCTAGAAGAAATGTGCTTTAAGAGTTTTTATATATATATTTCTATATAAGTGTCTCCTTTGGTTTGATGCTGTTGCCTCTAATGCTGCCAGGAAGGAATTATAATTAGCTGCGAAAACACAAGTTTTTAATAGTTTGTCAATGTGCCAAAACACATTGAAAGTACCAGTGAATATGGGTACAACAGACTCATCAACTGACTGCTGCTAAAGGATGCAGAGCACACAAGGGCACATTGCTGAGATTTTAAAGGTCTTTCTTTGCTAGCATATTTAGAACTGCTGAAATTTTCTCAGTTGACATGGCTCTGAATAAGGACATCTGCTTGCAGGCTTATCATAGGGAGAACCCACAAAGGTTTTAACTACACTGCCTTCAACACTGCTGCTACCGAGTCATGAATTTCTAGGGCTGAGAACTAAGTTTACCTTTGAATTGTTTTCACTCCTGGCTCTCCCAGGTGAGGTTGCCAAGATGAGCAATCAAGAGTCATGAACGATAATGGGAACTGCCAAATGGATCCCAGACGCACCAGCTTCTGCCTCTGTTCTGCTCAGATGCAGCACTAAGCCTTTAAGGGCAATGTAATGTCATGGAGCAGTGCTTGTTCAGCCTCCTTATTATCTGTAGGGAAGCAGTTTTCCTCTCTGTGCTACAGAGCACAGAACTGTGGGCTGGACACAAAGATCAGAATTAGGAACATCATTCTGCATTCCTATTTTTCCATATGGAAAAGTAAAAACCCCCACCACCTTCCCTTAGTAAGAAAATCTTTCTGGCCACTTCATCACAGCAACTGAAACAACAAGCTGCAACTTTTTATTTATTTTTAAAGTACTTAGTAGTCCAGAGGGCTATGTTTGTGGGTACCGGTAAGCACGTGACAAGTGTAAAGGATTACTACAGACTGACTGGATAAGCCATGTGTCACTCAAAGTTATAGATGGGGGAATTGCATGCTTTGTACTAATATCCCCAGAGACACAAGCCTTTCTAGTCAGTAAGTAATATCTCATTTGAAATTAAAGGAAAAAGGAAATAATACATTCCTTTTCACATCTGTGCTGGCACATAAAGAAATGGCCTAAAACTATTCATTAAGGGCAATGAATGACTCCCAGGAATCTGTAATAAAAAGCATGTTTAGAAACAGAACCTGATCTTATAATTTAAACAATTTTTTTTTCTATCACTCCTTATTACTCAGAAAACACTTATCAAGAGAACATGATCATGAAATCTTATAAATACAAGATTTTTGAGACATAATACCACACGCGTGCACAAACACACGCCTTCAGTGACATCAGCAAAGAGAAGACAACTAGCTCACAAGAGACAAAAAGTATATATGATTTATATTTGCTGTCTGTTTGCATTGACTTCAGGCACCCAATATACCCCAAGGGGACAAATCCCAGCACCCCCATGAACGTATCATACAGGTTCAGCAACCTCCTTGCTCAGGCACATTCTGTTAAAGTGAATTCTGACAAAGACTACGAGGTCACCTTCCACTTTTTTGTTATTAAAAACACTTGCATGACACTGTCTTTATAAAATGTGATGATAATTTCCAACATGGAATCATAACAACACTGTACAATTTACATACATTTTTCTTGCTTATATTTCATAGTGCTTAGAAAGAACAAATACTATCCCTATTTGACAGTCAGGGAAAAAGGACCTCAGTGGTCCACACTTTCAGAAGAACCTGCAATTCCCAGTAGACTATATTAAGAAGTGCAGCAGCACAGCATCTCTTTGGCCCCATGTGATTTACCAAGCATCACAAAATCAGCGAGACAGTAGAGAAAGAATTCAGAATTCCCAGCTCCAAGACAGGGGTCCAAAAGGTGGCCTAGGAATCCATAAAGACTATCTGAAATTGGTCTGCAGAACAACATTGCTATCAGATTTGTTTCTGTTTAGAAGCTGTATGATACATTTATGATCTTTCCTGATAATTTTTTGACAGTAACTCAATGGTCAAAGGTGTGAAAGCCAGAGAACCCTGTCTGTTCCTTACAGTATCTCAGCCATTTTGATAGGGGTTTATGCTGATATCAGAGAGTTGCAGCTTCTGATGAGAAAGAAACACCACTAATAGAAGCGACAAACCCATTTTCATGGAATGAGAGTTGCACAGAAGAGTCCCTAGTAATAAACAGTTAAGAGTGACAAGTACTGAAAATAAGAGAGGCAAAAATCACAATCATGCCTTCATACGTCTTATCCCTCCAAACATATGCAACAGGACCTCTGCTGCTCCTTAACCCCTCTCAGAAGCAGTTATATATCACTGGAAGGGAAAAAATTCTCCTGACCTACCAGTGGCACAAGAAATGCGAGCAAAGCTGATATAGCAGTTTGACGTTTATGAGGTCTGTCTTTGTTTAAAATCAAGTAACAGCATCTTTTTTTTTTTTTCAAGTGTTCAAAATATAAATCAGAAAAGAAAGAACCCCAGAAAACCCAATAAATTTGACCTTTAAGATTCCATGGGTACTACTTTGACTGCAATAACCGCAATACAGACCCATAACCTTTGCTCCCTGCTGCTCAGACTGGGAGCCCTGGGGTGGTTTTCCACTGAGGCACTGTATCTTACCACGCAGATCCATGTTATGTTATTGTGCAAGCGCAGCCTCCACATGAGAATTAGTAGAAGCAACAAGCGATACAACAATTACAAAAATTACAGTCAAAAAACCTGCTGCTCAAGAGAAGAAAGGGTGCATACAAAAATGCACTGAACTGGAAACGATGCTGCAGAGCCCTGCAGCAGAATGGTCGGGAACATCTAATTAGCTATTGCGGAACAGAGATTTATTTTAACTCAAAGGTTTCCTTTGACTCATTTGTAAAGGTTTTCACTAGAGAACAATAAAAATTGTTTCCAAATCAAAACAGAAAATTAATTTGTGGGATGTCTGCAAGAGACATAAAATTCAAACATCTGTACTATAACCCGAGTTATCTGCATGGAATAGAAGAGGCTCAACTACTGTTTCTTGCCTTCTTTCTGAAGCCCAGAACTCGATGTTTTCCAAACACATCAAAGAAAGTTCTTCTGCTGTCCTGTTGTCCACCCAGGAAGGTTATCTAAATCCCATTTTCTCCCCAAACTGTCCAAATAGAGATGATGGAATAACTGGAGAACACAGACTTCAGTTCAGAGCACCTTGTGACAGTGAAAGGAAATATAACCCTGTATTTTCCACATGGGAAGTATAAACTCCTTCTGTTGCTCAAGTGTCTGTTTCTGAAGTCTCTAAGATATGACAGACCACTTTTGCACTCATTGCCAGTTTAGAGAGAAAAATAATGTGGAGTATTTTCCATCTTTAGAAAAAACACAGACCCTCACTTTTATTATAAATCACGTAAAAGTGGTTCACAAATATGGTTATACCACAGCGTGCAGGAATCTTCTTATTACCAATAACAATAGAAAATAGTACATTCAACCATTTGAACACATTACACTCATACACAGATATCCAAAATGGAGAAAAAGATGCATCAAAAGCATCACCCCTTTTAATGGAAGCTTTATGTTACCATGCAAATATTTCTAATCTTCCCTCTAGTTCTCAGACAGGACTAGGAATGATCAACTGTGCGGAAAAAGGCTTCTTTTGCGTGAGAAGGCCTGAGCTTAGAGTTTTTGGTTTCTCCTACAGCAACAGACAGTATATGTAACCTCCAAGGAAAGCAGCGAGCTCCCACAGTATGCTGACTTAAGGACTAGCGATGCTCTCCCTAGCTGAGAAAAAATCCTCAAAGTTTAGGTCTAAAGGAGGAATGACTAACTAAATGGCCTAGCGTGCTTAAAAACCTGTGGAGTTTTGTAGAGTTTCATATGTATGGATTGGGGGAAAAAAAGCAGGCAGTGCATTTCCTATATTCACATCATTGTGGTGAGACCTTTAACAGCACAAGCATCCTTTGGAGCTCACTGTGGAATCCTCTGCTGGGACTATCAACAAAAATAAAAATCTTGCAATATGGACAGATCTACCAAGAGAAAGTTGACAGTTTTCACCTGTTCATTCCATAATACATAAAAATTTATTACTACTGAAACCTAACTAATCTGTAAGACTGATAAATCCCAGCCTTAAAAATAAGTACTTCTAAAGAGCATTCACTTCAACTCTCACTGCAAATGTAATTGCAGCATCACCTGGGAGTTAAAATTAAGATTTCCTTGTTACCAGAAACAATGCAACGTTGTACTTACAAACGTATTTACCACAAACAGACAAAACAAATGTTCAAATTACAAAATAAATACAGTTCTAAGCCATCTGGGATCCTTCCTGCAATGTCCTTCCCTCCCTGCCCAAGCAGGTGCTCTTCCTGCACATAATGAACTCCACTGCAGATCTTCCAGAGAACTTCAATGCATCAAGAAGAGGCACTGTTTCTCAGTTGAGCCTTCCTTAGGGCAAATCAAAAGGGTAAGCATCTATCACATCTTCCCTCTTCCTTGTATGCACTACATTTTGAACATGCAAATTGAAATTCACTGCTTTTTCCACCCCTTCAAGTTCCAGATATGCAAGTCACGAAAGGATCGAACCTACAGTCTTTGTTTGATCCAAAACCTATTGAGATCAAAGGCTTTGAAACAGGACCTTTAATGTTTGGAAGGGATTTCAAATAAGCCTCTAATTTAATTTATTTCTTTTTATAGCATTAGTCTTCATGATAGAGTTATTTAAGGTATAATGGGACACAGATTTGAAAAGCTCCGATGAAGACCACATTGACACAGAGAAGGGCTCAAAGAATCTTTTTGGGTTTATTATCTGTAACTGCTAGTATTCCTTTCACCTTTATTTAAGTAGCATCTGCTAATAGAAGATTTTAGCCAGAGGGATACAGCTGCTCAGGATATCCTCTGTGTTCAGTTCTCATTTAATTGTATATTATCAACCATTCCCTAGAGAACACATTTAATAGATGATGAACCTGTTTCATGAACAAACCTTCTCAAGAGCATTGTGAGATTTGAAAGCCCTGACAGAGAGCAATGATCTGTGTAACTTTATATTCCCTGGGGAACACCACTGCTCTGTTTGAGCGCTCAACAAATGGGTGGGGGAAATTCACAGTAATTCTAAAAATAAATAAATACATACATACAGTGAGCGCTCATGGTGTTGGGCTGAAAAGAGATACACTTGCTGGCTTGGTACTAAATATTCCAATTTCTCATAGAGATTAAAATATACCTCTCTTCACCCCACTGGCCATTTTCTGTTTAATCCCTTTTAGCCTCCAATCCTGTAGTCTCTCTACATGTACAGATTGGGGTGGGGACACAAAACCTGAAAACAGTCATTAACTTAAGAGAGGCAGATGTTGCAGTCAATGGTCACTTGTGAGCTGCAGTCACTGGTCTCTGTCATATGTAACTGTCCAGTACCCAGAGGAGAGGACAATGAAGGGGACACTGAAGGGGACAGAAAGTCCCTAACGGAGAGTAGCTTGACAGTAGGCAGAGCACAAGAGACATAACTGAGGGTATAATCAAGACACAGACAATCTTTTCCTGCTGTGTTTATGCAATGCTTATTTCAGCAACATCCTGATCCATTTATAGATAGGGAAAACATACTATCAACAGCTAAATACATAGTGAACAGTCTGCGGAAAAGGACTGCCTCTAAGCCTGTCCAGGTGCACAGCAGCATCCTGGATAACAGCAGTTTTCAAACACACTCCCATGTTTAATCAGATCGTGACAAAAACTAAGATCTTTTTAAGAAAGCCTGTCAATACAATATTTAGAGGAAAACAAATGGCTACAAAACAAATATTATGACCCACATATGCATATATTTTAGTAAACTCTGCTTCTATATTAAGTCTTTATGTCTTAAGCTTACAGTACAGTCAGCAACACACATTACATTTACCTGACAAGTTGCAGGCAAAGAAAAAGCTATGTAATGAAACTAGACAAAAGGCTTGATGAACTAGTTTCAGAACAAGAAAACCAGAAGGGGAAAATGCCCACAGCAGTCCATGGAAGAACTCATTACAGCCAAGCAGTACCACAAGTTTCCAGCTCTCTTGTTGCAATTAGGAAGCTATAAATAAATATAAGTCTTCCTATTTCACTACAGTAAGATCTTTCTTCCATCAAGGGATTTTCTAAAAGAGATGGGTATTTCAAAAGATACCACTGGATATTTCAAAAGGTACCACAAAGGCCTTCTGCATTTCTTCCTTTCTTTCCACTGATTCCAAAGAAACATAGATGCAAATAACACAAACTGAAGAGGAAAAAAAAAACCAAACCAAAACAGGCTCAGAAACCTAAAACAACCTTCTCATGCAGTCAGCTGTGTCAAAGGCAATAGTGTTTCTCTTCAGATCTATGTTTATCTTGTTTTAATGAAGTGGATAGCACCCCCTTTTAACATATTGCTTTATATCTATATATTTTTGTCCAACTAGGAGAATCTAGAATCATTCGAAAATTCAATAACACTGACATTTAGACAACACAAAGCCATTTCAATTCAATTAAACAAACACAGTGTGTTAACCTTCAGCAAAAGTAGCCGCCGTTCATTTTTATAGGCTGCTGTAAACAGATTTCTGGGCTTCAAAGCCAAGATCAATAAAGCTTCTGCAAACAATAATAATCTCACACACACTCCATCGACAGCTGCTCAGAAAATATAGTCTGGTTCTAAAGGTCTTAGTGATTGGGCGCTTTCCCAGTCTTTTCCTCTTGCTCTCTAACATAGGAGTGCAAATGCCAAGACCTTAGTGAATTCCTTTGCAGCAGCTAAAAGGAACTGCCCCCTCCTCTAGTAAGCAAGACTAACTATTGTGAGAAAACTTGGAAAAAAAAATGAACCCATGTGTTGCACAACTACCAAAATACCAATGAGCCACAAATTACACAGCCTAAGGCTATAAGACACTTCACTTCCATAAAACTGGACAAAGACAGGTAAGCATTAAACCTGCCTCTTTTCCCTTAAGATCAGTGCTATCAGATTAGCACTAATGGAAAACTTCCACTCATCCACAGAATAGGTACAATTCAGTTGCCAGCTCTGTCCATAAGTGTCTTGCCTTCTTTCCTATAATCTCGCTAATGAAAACTAACCAAGAGCAATTCAGGAATAGCAACCCCTGAATTCCTTAGTCCTGCTAAGGCTGCCAGTGCAAAGCCCAGCCTTATGTTCTTATATACTCCAGTAAACATTTTACTACTTCCTACTTACATCCCCAGTATCTTTTCAAGACTGTTGGGGGGGGGGGGGAGGTTTGTGTGGGGTTTCTTGCTTGTTTGAGGGTGGGGGGGGTGTTTTGTTTTGTTTTTAAACAGTTATTTGAGGCAGAGACCATATCTTCTTTAGTAATGCCATGATATCTGATAGCCAGCAAATAGAATGGCAATGGTGTGCTTTATCAAGTGCAATTCAATTGCCAACCGTAGACACCTAAATTACTGGCTGATCAGGAAACAAAAAATGCAAAGAGGTAGATGGCAACTCATCTTTGATCTTCCCAGCTACATTAATAATACTATCAAGGAATCTTGCAGACACACGACATCTCAAAAATTAATATTTAACACTGAGATGTAATTATGCTGTAGTTACATAATCACATATGGCCAGCATTAGGATTACGATTCTACTGTGGGATAAATCTTAGATCCTTATTATGTTTTTCCTTCTTTCTCAGCAAATTGCCCTGTTTCCCAAGGAGAAGGGATAAGTACACAATGAATACAGAAATTTGGAGACTTCCTCCTATCTTCTCTCAGATGTCAGTGAAGGATTTAGGTGAGAACTCAAACTGTACTCTGTGATAGCTCAGATTGGGTCTCAGTCAGGTCAGTGGATTAGGCTGCTTGAGAGCTACTGAAAAGTCTTATCCCTGAATAGAAGCTTAAGACTAAACTTTGCGTGGTCAATGTGAGGGATTTGGAGGGCTTCCTTGATTCCACAGTGGTCGATCCACCTATTGCATATTGCTATTGCAGCTATTGCAAAAAAAACAAACGCATCTTCCCTGCATAATACTTCCCTACAACACCACACAGAGTATTGCAGGGTGCATCATATATGAAAATGAAGGTATTACCTGTATGTCTGTCAGACACTATACGTCAACAAGCCATATTATATAAATTGCATTCTGTCAGTGCTCAGGACATCAGGCATAGTCGTGTGATGTGGTGAGATAAAGTACAGTTTAATCACAATGATCGGAGATATCAAAGAAACTTATAGGATGTATAGTCCATCTTACTAATGGAAGGAAAGCATTCCTGCAGATGGCCAGCTTTCAAAGTCATGGTGTTGCTGTAATTTTAGAGTACTACCACTAAGTTCAAAGTCACTCTATTTTCATGTTGGTGAAAATTAGAACAGGATTGGGCCTTCTGAGGGTATTTAATGAGTAGATACATGCCACCATGCTGGTAGCATCCTAATCAATACGTACCACATATTAAGCCTACTTGATGCACAGATGACATTCTGCTGAATACGTACAGCTTGCAGATGCAGTGTGTCTGGTGCTTGCCGAACGCCTCTGGTTTGTATTTACTGTATTTCGTCACTACAGTCCCAACAAATTCATTTTCCGTTCACGGAAATCTCATCCAAAGGATTCCAACAGCAACCCAGCATTTAGTGAAATCAACGAGTAAAACAAAATCCAAGCAATGAGCCTTGTGGTGTATATACCCATTTAGGTTGATTCCCAAATCACCTTGGTAGATGTTAAAAGAAACTAGTTCATGGGCTACGGCAAAGCAATTCATTTAGGTCTTCTAGGTACAAGTCTATGCTATCTATAGCAACTATTTTTCTTCCTTCCTCTGATGCAAACTAGTGCCAGATTTACAATTTGCCGCTTCCAATGCAGTTTATTAGGAATACAAAGTACTCCAGACATCAGCACTGCTGGAAAGTGGGCACTACTCTGCCCACTTGGCAGTACTGTTTCTCTTTCAAGGGCATTCAGGAACATTAGCCACATTAAACACGAAAGCAATTGTGTTCTTGCTAGTAAACACCATTTGGATCGCCTCATAAGAGGTTGCAATGAATTGTGGTGGATTTGCAAGCCTACTTGGTTCTGTCCACTCCTTTTCTTAGCCCTTAGTTTATGAATGAAGTCAACGTTTTCCTATGAATGCATCTTCTGAAACAAACAAACAAAAAGGGATACACATAAATTCAGCAACAGCATAACTGTGAGGAGGCACTGATGGGATTTTAGGGAGCGAAAAGGAAACAGGTCAGGGTTACACACAGCATCTGAATCCTGCTGCAGAGGACTCTCACCTACTGCTGAATACAGTTTACCAGCAGAAGTGTACTACCTAGTCATGTGGAAAGAAACTGATAAGCTTACTTCTTCAAAAAGCAACACTTCATCATACCTCCAACTTTAGAGGTTAAAGGTTTACTCAGATGAAGTCAGGTGGCAGGTAGCTCATCTTTATCACACCTGGCCTAAATGGGGAAACTTGTTGGTGGGAAAGGGCCTGATTTATACCTCTCACCACTAAAGAGATTGAATTGGACCATTCATTTGAGAGCTCATGTGGCTGTCACTCTAATCTTTATCTCTCTCATTCTGCATTATCAAAACACCATTATTTGATCCTTGATCCTATGTGGATAGAATAGACATAGTTGTTAGTTGTTCCTACATCAATATCTTCATTTACACCCATACTAGCATGAACAGCTGAATGAAATCTATACTTCAAAAAAAAGTGATGTAAAACTCATCTTCCCTATCACCCCATAAAATTATGTTAAATTTTAGAGACTAATCCTTGTGAATCACACAATCCAATTCCTTGAGGCATTCAGCTAGTTGAGTCATCCTTTGGACTTCCCAGCAATTTGACCAAAATACCAGCAAAGAAAGCCTCACTATATCTGCAAACACATATGTGGGGAGAAGTCATTATTCGTATATTAGTCCTAGCCAAGCTAAAAAGGAAGATAGAAAGAGACATGTTTCTGTTGTAGTATATATTATCTGAGAGAGCACAGAAATATTAGATAGCTATTCTATTGCTTTATTCTACCTTCCCTCCATTCTTATCTTCCTCCAAACACACAGTTAATGGGACATCAGCTCAAAACTGGAACACCAACTACTGAGCCAACACTTCAACTCTTAGCAGTGCTCTTTAAGAAGGAAGCATCTCTTCCTCCAGCTATAGTCCACATACATAAATAATCATCACATACCTCTGATATAGAAGTAATATTTTTAGAAAAAAGTCTGAGCAGAAGGTCTTTAAAACAATGCAGGAGTATGAAAAAAATGCGTGAAACAAGTCAGAGTTGATGCCTGTCCTGAGTAGTTACGGCTTTAGTTAGGAGTCTCTACTAACAACGTGCACCTTTTTGCAGTTGGCTCTTTTCCCAAAAAGGATTCAGAAGTGTAAAGACTTCTTAATTAATTTCAAGTTGTACACCAAGAGTAGGAACCACTATAATTATCACAGCTGTTTTAACTCAGTAGAATAGAAAGTACAGTATGGAGCATTTCTGGTTCATTCTCCCCAAACGTAATTTAAACAGACTTGGTTTTCTCCAAATATATATTGTGAAAGCTGCATAAAGCAGATCTGACTGAGACTTCTGCACTTCCCTCTGATTTCAATTGGTTTCAAACGTGACAGTGCACTGGAAGAACAATATACACACACATAAATAACATAATTACATCGCCACTTTTCAGAGGGAAGACATTCCAATTCTACCTTCATGGAACACTGCTGTATTACACCCAACAACCCAGATCTGGCCATATGGGAAATATTAGGATAATTTAAGGGGAGTAAAATGAGTTAATTAAACAGAAACTGGATTATTTACTTTGGGGGCAGCAAAAGGAACAGACAAAGACTCCCTTTTAAATACCTGCTGTCACTTTGCCTATGTTACATACAAACCAAATGCACAGAGTTAGCACCACATTTTGAAGAGCATCCTGACAAAGTTTGTGCTAAACTAGGATCTAACAGGGAAGGCTATTTGCTACACAGAACTTCTCACTTTTGCACAGAAAAGACCACCCATGGCTTCCACAGGGCTTTCTTCTTACCATCCCATACAGTTTTCTAAATAAAAGAATAGCCTTTCTATTGTTTATCACATGGTATAAAAGACTTCCAAAAATGCTATAATTCAGCCACATTGTTCCAACTGTTCCAGTTTCCTTCATCACACTAGCATTCATGTCACCAACATTTAATGGGTGTTCCAAACCTACATAGTTAATGATGTCTCTGCTCAAAAAAGTGCCCAAGACAGCAAGGATGCCAATCAGAAAGTGTTCTTCAAATTTTCAGTGTAGAAATCTAAATCTGAAAATTCAATACCTTTTTTTCTCCCTTTCACTCCAAAAGCACACATGCAAGATGCTGGCGGCAAAATAAAATACAGCACCACACTTCATTTTGAATCACCTTCTCCTCTTTCAACTACTCTATTACAGCCTTCATTAGTGGAAATTAGAAGTACAGCAAATAACTAATGAAGTACTGTCCATCTAGTGCCATGGTGCAGCCCCAGGACATCACAATTACATGCTTTCTCACAAGACAAGCATCAAAGAAAAATAAATGTACTTGTCCAAATGGTACCACTCAGAAGCAGCATGGATGCTTCGTGCTGGCTGCAGCAAGTAGTTAGCAGGGCCAGTCAAGTATATCAATTTTGGAAAAGCCTTGTTCTCTGAGGGGAACAGGGTGCAGAAAGAATGATAAACAATAACAAAAGTACACAGGGGAAAAAAAAAAAGCAGTGAAGAACTGGGGACCAATTGAGGGGATAAAGGAGTAGGGTTGGGAGGAAAGAAAAAAGAAGATCTTTAGGTAATTATTTCTACATATAAAAGAGAGGTAAATAAGTAAGAAGTTTTAGAAACATGCAGACACACATATTCTGCTACTTGGTTACTATAACAGACCAAGAAAATGTTCTTTTCAGCAGCACCTGCCTGCCCTTCCTGAAAAGGGGTCAAGCTCTGATCTTCTGACTTTACTAGAATCCTAAACAACCAGAAAGCCCTCTAGAAATAATTAGAGTTGCAAAAGGTCCACCTAAAAATAGAAAGAAAAAGTCACGGCCAAAGCACCCAGACACAGTAAGTACTTTGGCATGCCTAAATGCCCTTTGGAAAAAACAAAAACAAAAAAAAAAACCCCAAAACAAAAAACAACACACCAAAAAAAACCAAAACCAAACCACGAACTATGAAGTGGGCAAAGTCTGTGCAATGGGTTTGATGACTCACTAAGAGGCTGTGGTTTTTTTTTTTGGTTTTTTTTTTTTTTGTTTTTTTTGTTTTTTTTTTTTTTTACAATCTCTGCTGTTGCTGCATATGCTTTCATAAGCTGCTGCCTGACTGCAAAGCAGGCAGCATGGACTGCAGGTTGTTAATTGTCTTGCCAACTGGATCTCCTTCAGGACAAACCCTGAGGGCTCTCCTCTGTACTATACCATGGAAAACTCTCACTGAAACCAATGGATCAAACTTTCAAGCACCTACAGTGACTATGGCTGATGATAAAAACTGCTCAGAAAGTAAGACTTGAAGAAAAAGATTAAGGAAATTAAGATTCAGTTATTCCAGCTGCTTGCTTTATCCATCCATCTCTTATCAATCTGCTTGTACATTAATCGATACCTAGATGGCAAATGATTTCATGCACACAGTGACCTTGTAAAATATTCCAATAAGAAGAGAAATTCAACCAGGCTCTCCTCACAATAATAAGACTACTCACTACAGATCCTGTGAATAGTGGGAGCATATAGATGAAACCAATATTAAAGTCACAGCAGTACATTTAGCATTAATGGCAAGTACAACATACCTGCAACATAGCTGCTTTCCATCCCCCTTGTCAGGGGTGAGGTTTTACATTTGTGCTCCTGCTTTTGTCTCCATTGTGCTGACACAGATACTTGGAGTGAACCAGACCAAGAAACTGTTTTCTTGAGTTATTTTTCAGCTGGATCAGTTCATTAAGCTCGTTGACATCACGAACTTGCACAGTAGAGTCAACACCCTCCAGACAAAAGCAATAGCCAGCAGTGGGAGGGAGTGTTTAACTTGGCATTGCTGCCAAGAAGATCTAAACACTGCCCAATACTAAAGTAGACAGTATCAAATACTAAGTCATTAAACATTCAATACTCAACTATTTTTAAATCCCATGCAAAACACACCACCACCCTACCTTATTCTTGCACAAAAAAGTAACCTGACACATACTAACCTAACTCAGTATGTGGGTCACCAATTGTTCTCAGATCACAAGCCATCAGAAAGGGATTAAAAAAAAAAATTACTGCATCTCTCCCCCCTCCTTTTTTATCATTAATATTTTTTTTAAATTACAAATATTGAGATTACGATTCTGTATACAGACTTGTTTCTAAACTACCTACTTATTGTTCTTTCTACCTTCCCAGTACTGAAGAATAGAAGAAGACAGTTAAAGAGGAAAACAATCAAAAATAAAATTTTACTGGTTATTTTAATTTAAAAATAAGTTAGAGAAGCACTGACCCATCAGATGGCTCAAAAGCTTCATCTAGTATTAAAATATATAAGTTCAACAGGTGATTTTTTGCTTTCCCACTTTCCTCTTCGGCTGTTGTTCAGCCCACTTGAACCTGCCAACACAGCGTGTCTTTTGTTTTCCACCCCTGAAGTAGTGTGTCTGGGACGATGGTATTCCCAACCCAGACACAGATGCTATGGCAGCATCTGTACCATTCTCTATTCAAAGCATTTTGTCTCATTGAAAGGTAATGTAACAAAGTACACCCTTACTTGGTGCACAAGATCTGCCCTACCAATCACAGCTCCTGGTATTTCAGACTGGCTGCATAAAGTATTTTTAGATTGCATCTGAGCTTTAACTTAAGAAAAATATGCCATTAGAGAAAGCAGACAGGGACAGAAAGCTTACTGTTGCTTTACTGGTAGAAACCACAGGCAGAAAAATCCACATGGTTACAAACACTTACGCAGCATGTTGCCCAGTAGTCACAAGCTGAAATCATTCAAACAATGATCATGACCACTTCAAACTTAATTAGGGAATGCATTTCTGTTTCTGCAGCTGGCAAGAGGAACTCATCTCAAGTATGAAATCAAAACTTGCTAGAAGCTTTGAAAGAAATCTTGAAATCAGTATTAAGAGGAAATGTACACACCTCACTAAGGGGTTATCCAGTTCAGTCCTTTAACATGCTATAGGGGACACACAGTGGGCATCAACAAACCACGTCCTAACTTCACCTGGGTTTGTAACCAGATGTAACCAAAATTATTAGTTTGTTCTTTTGTAACTAAGCAACATAGAGATAGGAGCAGGTTAGACAATGCTTTAATATTGTGTTTGTACACCTATGGCTATGGATATGCTACTATGCCCAAAGACAATTGGACAAGGAGCAGTACGGACATGCTGCTATGTTCCCAGTACAGCCCCAGCCCATCTTGACAAAGAGTCGAGGGTGGTTAGAATAATTGGTTTGTGTTAAGGGTGCCAAATCATTGTTAGGGACCATGCACCATGAAGAAGGGGAGCAAGTTACATAAGCAAGGTGGGATTGCGCATGTCCAGAAGAAGGGGTCAACTAAAGGACACACCTGTACAACCACCAAGGACCACCAGAGACCCCCACGGAAGCCCCTTGGAGCTCAAGGACGCATGCGTAATGACCACGCAAATACGATAATTAGTTCCAGGAAACAGAATGAATATGCATGATCATTCCAGGAAATTTGATGCATATGTATGTAACTGGACAATATAAGTTTCAGCTGATGTAACCTGCGGTATGCATGCTAGGTGGAAGGATCCCCTGTGCATCCGGCGCCGTAATAAAGAATGCCTGCTTCTTAATACTACATTGGTGTTAAGGAGTTTGATTCCCGATTGCGGTGACAGGTTTTGTTATGATTCATGAACTGTTTTTTTTCTTTAGAAACTCTTACTTCAGGTTCAGATCTTCTGCATGTGTTTCATATTTCAACTGATCTTGAAATGCATCTACCAGTTTCTGAATAATCTGACAAAGATCTATGCAACCTAGAGGTCTTGACTAGACAGACCTCTTGAAATTCTTGTAAAATTTCTCAGCTCCTACTGCATCTACCACAGACAATAAGTTAAGTGATAAATGCTATAATAATTACCATTTGAAGTTAACAAGTTTTAGCAGCACAGTTCCTGAAGTGCCACGGGACCTCTTGAAACAGAACTCGAAACCCACTGTTGATGCTGCTCCTTGAAGCAGATCAAGTGTCTGAAGAGCGCTGTACAAAGGCAGCAATGGGGAGGAAGGGCAGAGCAGTCAAACCTTAACAGCCGTGAAAAGCCACACAGCACCTCAGACCTGGGCACGATGAGATGAAGGAAAGAATAACCAGCCCTCAACTTCCCACCAATTGCTTGTGTCTGCCCAGGAAAGGTCCTCTACCAGCAAAAGGGGAGTAGGCAGGAGGGCTTTGGCTGTGAGATACTAGGACTGAACAAGCTGCTAAATTTCTTTGCCATGAGCCACCATCACAATTTTGTCACTTTTCATCATTAAAGGTGCTCAGTTTGCCTATGCCAATCCTTTCACAGCCTTTACCTGAGGGAAACTGTGCATGAAGACTTAAAGAAAACTGTAAGAAGCAAGAAATGAGAGAGACACTCATTGCAGTTAAGGATTCAAAGCTGATGAAGTACAAGTTTTTTAGGTTATTTTTAAACATTGCTGCAATACTGTAATGTGCTAAAATGCTTAAAAGCCAGCATCATAAGACAGACTGCCTCGGATTCTGTAATATGAAAGCACTTCCAACACACCAGTCGATGTGTCAACAATTGAGCTTCAGTTTTTTTTTCTTTATCATTTCTTCCTTAAATAGTATTCTGATATTCAAACAAGAATATTAATTACTTCATTGAATAGAAGTGTCCTAGGGCTTTTCATCTCCTGTTCAGCATATTATGATATACTACATGGATTAGATTGCACCAGCTGCTAATTTTTTTAAACACTGTTCACTCAAACCTTCTACATGTGTGCTATTACACAGGAATTGTCAGGCCAATTAGTACTAACGCAGCCAAAGCTCAAGTAGTAGTTGTTTGATTACTGTAGGGATAAGGCTGAAGAAAGGATACAATAATGTCAAGAAATAAGGAAAATTCTTCTAATGACTAGACAGACATTACTTTATGGTCAGAAAAAATTGTGGCTAGTTTGGAGCCCCAGTATTGATTTACTTCATGACCTTGAATCAGTCCTTACAAGTCTCACCAGTCATGTTATGGGATTTGAGATCCTCAGGTAAGAGGTACTAGAACCGTGCAAAATTAAAGGCCTATTTCCGGATCATCTGCCCCCTCCCCCACCTTTTTTTTTAATTCAGGTGAAACACTCAGTGACTCCATTAAGAGAGAGATCCTAAAACTTGCTTAGCCAGCTGCTCCATACATAGTCACATTTTTCCCCCTTAGGCTCCTTATTTACCCCAGAAACACATGCAAATTGACTTGCAGCTGGATAATTTCAAGCAGCAAAAGACATTCCAGATATTTAAGATTTAACAGTGAATGGATATTTATTAAGTACAGGGAATGGACACAGAGTGGCATTGGTTAGTCAGGTTCCACGCTTCCCTGCCCCTCCTCCATAGTTACTTTAAAGACAATAAACTTTATAATGAAGTATCGATAACATCTTCCCATTTAGGCTAACAGGCTTATCGCGCGCTCCACCACAGAGTATGCTGTTTTAATTAGCAAGATGGATCTCAGAGCTGATATGTTCTGTTGTGCTATAATTCCTGCCTTTACAGTAATTTTCTCCTGTTTTTCACACTATAATCTGCTATAAATCCTACTTAGGCTGCCTGGCTGGCCTGTTGCTGCTCAGAGTCAATCTTTCAGGCCCTCTGTTTCCATGACAACTTCCCGCCATCCTCCCCTTTGCAGGATTATCCTGCAGCCCCCTGGGGAGATGGCTGCAATGCTTGTGGGCTCCCAAAGCTGGAGCTCCGTTCAGCCACCTCTCTACCTTGGATGAGTTTGATTTGCCCAGCCTTGCCACGCTGCCTGTGCCTGCACCCAGGGAAGTGGGCAACCAGTCCTCTCTTCATCCCTCTTGAATGGGGATGCCTAGAAAAATGCAAGCTTGGCTGGTTTAATGCCTAAACAAGTCAGAAACAAATGAAATAACCTCTCCTCCCACTCCAGTGCTTTTGTTTCCATTTTCTTCCTTTTTTCCTCAATCTCTTCTGCTCCCACGTTCAGCCTCCACACACACATTTCACAGCCTACCAGCACATAACCTTAGTTGTTCTTAATTCCCAGCCTTTGCCCTGTTGCCTTTCTCCTCATCTTCTTCTTTTCCCCTATTTTATCTTGCTTTCTCTTCCCTTTTTCCTCTCTCCTGCTTTTATATACTCCTTTTTCTTCCTTTTACTCATGTTCTACAATGCTTTCTAAATACAGGTATGAGGATCCAGAAACCATTACAAGGTCATCCATCAACTGCTCCTGCTCCCCCAAGTCACACACCACATCCTGCCAACACTTAATTAAATTTCAGTCATTGAAAAGACAAACAGGCTTTTGTTTGGTTTTTTTCCTATGGGTCTTCTTGTTTACTTTTTCGTCTATCTCATTCTGATTTGTTAAACATTTATAACGTAGGAACAAGTATCAATCTGTCCATGCTATTTCAAGGAAGCAAACAAAAATAGGGTTGATTGTTCTCTTGAGCTAAGGGATGGTAGGCAGAAGGGCTGCACATGAAATAGCAACTTCTGTGATGTTGTGTGAAGACAGCAATTGGGAGCCTCCAAACATTTGCAGGCAGTAGGGAAACAGCATTTCTCAGATTTCCTTCTGCATGACCTGTTGATTCTCCAACCCCATTGCTGTTTTTATGGATGCAATTCCCTACAAACAACAGGTACGTAACTGCTCACAATAAGAGATCCTATGGGGATATATGCACCACCTAACCTTAAGCACCTCATACAAGGAAAAGCTCCTAGGTTTACAGCTTACGAACAGACAGGACCTTACACATCAAATTACTCTAGCCTTTGGCCTAGCCACCTAGCTGAATGCCTAAGTTAGTTTCTTCAGTTAGGCTGGCTGAAGAAGGAACCTCCTTACAGAAGATTGTCCCATAAGCTTATTATTTCCACAGACCTAACAGACATCTGCAACATGGCAAGCTTCCAGCTGACTTCAGTGGGGTATGACACACTCAGGCAGCACAGTACTTGATCAAACATATGGCACGGTTAAAAAGCAAAGTGACTTATACATGGAAAGATGGGAACATTCCCATCCTTTACTCTTCAGAATATGGAAAGAGGAAGCTTTACTAGCCAACAAATGGAGCCCACAGATAGCAGTCCTTCTAATTTGAGAGCAAACATGTTATGGGGTAACAGTAATACAGTATCAGATTGCTGATGCAGCTAATGAAATACCTCATGACTTTGCTATAGACAGAGGATTGTCACCTACAGAAAAAGCTGGAAATCCTTCATAATTCCGTAGCATCTCTACAACCTTTATATGTCAATTCTAGTTGAAATTTCCAAACTTTTCAAGTGGCAATCTAGGCTTTGAAACACCTGCTGCCCTTCCGGTTCCAGAGCTAGCTCTCTTAACAGAAACCTTCACAGAGAAGCAGAAAGCAAAAAGTGCAGCAGAAGAATTTGGATCAACAAGAAACAAACTTTCCCTAGGAAAGCCTCACTTGGGAGACTTTTTTTTTTTAAATGAAATCTTCATGCTGTTGATGGTTTATGTTTAATAGACCTAATTATTAAGGTAAATAAGACCTTCCAGATCTTATTAATTTAATAAGCAGTATTTTTTATTCACCTGAATCCCTAGAGTAACATGGCTTGTAACTTTACCTTTTGGAATTTGTTTTTTATACACACTGAGAAGACTGATTTTAAGGCTCATAAAAGATTATGTACTTCAGAAAGAGATGAGCAAATAGTAGAAAATCCAGAATTAATTTCTATTAAGAAAACTTACCCAGAAGTAAGGGTATTTTTCAGAGCTACAAGCACTACAGTCTTGAAACAGTTTGCTGAAATTTTTTTGCTCACACTAAGAACAATTTCTTGCTCACGTGAGTCAGGATCTTCTTCCTTGTGCAGGAGAACTTCAGCAGCTGAATGATCCAATATTTGCCATAGTCTTTAGTCTTTACATATTCCATATTTCCTTCCAGGAATTGAATCATATTAAGTGCCTTACCTCATACACTTTGTACAGATTGGTAAGTATAACATATTTGTAACAATCATTGCAGGAATTTCAGCACCTTCATGAAAATAAAGAATGAGCCAAGCTTTCTTTGAACTGAAGCCTAGTTTAACTTGATCTTTTCTTCCCCTTTTTACTCCCTGATCTGTTTTCTGTTTTAGAACTGGACTTCGGACTTCCTGGCACAAGGACCATATCTTTGTTCTAATTCATATAACAGACCAAGCTGTTGCTAGGTGTTATTTGAACTGCCACTGCTATAATACCAAAGTAATTATTAATGATAGTTTTTAATTGGCACATACGAAGAAGAGGCATTCCACACCAGATCTACACTCCATCTACTCTGATGTTCCATCTTTGATGGTTGTCAGTACCAGATACTTCACAGTATCTGCCTTAACCCACTGGTTAACTCCCAATAGCCTCATTCCTCCTGTGAGCTAGAGCTCAATTTAAAATGCCCTTCGTCTTATTAAAGTGAACAGAAACTGTTCAGATGTGTCTCAGATTCCATACCTCAAGCCACTGACTCACTTGAGCATTAAACATTTAATAATTTCTCCAGACTATGTTCATGAATACACTGAGTGCATATCTACAGCTATGTTTTCAGGGAGCTAGCTGCCATCTCAAGTCTTCTAATAAGGGCTTTCCACCCACATGATGAAAGGACTGTCCTGCCTTTAGCAGAACGAGAGAAATTCAAGAGAGCAAAGCTCATGAGAACCATGAAAGCTAAGTTTTTAGTTCATTTCCCTCAAAAGGTTCATGTATTCCCGCACACACAGAAGTGTTTTTGCCATACACATATACATTTTCCAAACCTCACTTTGAAATGGAACTTGAAACCAATGCCCATAAAGATATCCCCAAACACCTCATGAATCAGTGACGTATGCTCCCATAGTGACATTACACTGCATTGACAATGGCTTTGTCCATGAGGGTGAATGACCAAGTCATATGTCAGCCCCCAACCTCAATGAGCTCAAGATAGTCAGGCCAGTCAAGACACTCCATTGACAAGCTGGAAACAGTGTTCACAGAAATAACGTGTTCTTTATGGCTCATAGTAGACTACCTCAGGGCCTTTGCCTTTAAAAAAAATAAGCTGCTCTTCATTGCCACCAATTGTCTCCTTTTGTAAAGCCAAGTCCCAGTAAGGAAACATGAGGTTGATGTTCTCCAAAAGCATGAGATAACTTAAATTTCAGCTGTTGTGGTCTCACTGTCCCTCCCACTGCACAATCTTCACCCCTCCAGACCCCACGCTGTTGTTTGCATCACAAGGCACATTGAGCAGTCCAGAGTGCTGATCCATCTAAGAACAGAGAAGTTGCTTTTCTGGGGGCTTTGTTCACTTTTGGCTGTTTAAGGTCACACAGATAACCACCTTTTCACCCGAATTCCAATAGCAGCACCAGCATAAGGCCAGAAGCTTGTAGCAGCAGCCTTCACTTAAGGCTGGCTTACGTTGTCACAGAACAACATCCTGATGCCTTCATCAGCACAAGAGCAGAGTTTGGCTCATTTTGAACTCAAGGAGGACACGGTAATGTCATTTTCTTATTAAAACATTTCAGTTGAATAAATTGTTAATGTACACCTCACAAAAAACCCTGCTTCCCTAGATGTAGCTGTACCTCAGTGACTGAGTAAGAAAAACTCCCTCTCATTGCCTAGTACAGATTGTAAAGCGATTTTAGAACTTCCAGGTATACTGGAAATAAAGTTGCAGTGCACCGTAGACATGCATTACTCTTGTTGTTCAAGACCAAAAAAACCAAACCCCCACCAAAATCAAACACACAACCAAAAATCACGTACATACTTGCTCAGAAGCCTTTCATAGGTTTCAAATCCCTGACACCTCATACCCTGCCCATGACTTTGCTCAGGACAGTCCATCGATGGTAAACTGACTCCATTCCAACAGTACCACACATTTCCAGCTCACTAACACATACAAACTGTAGACACTCAAGGGTATGATTATGTGAAAATTGCTCTAATGCTCCTCTGACAACACTCCAGCTGAGAAGTCTCCCTGAGCAGTGAACAGTTGTTGCAAGGGATTTACATCTGCTTCTTATCTCAGAAATAGCTCCCAGTCCAAGCCAGCGCTTCAAAAAGATGACATGCTAATGATTATCTGAGGTCCAGTTTACATTTTCAAAGTTATTCTACACAGGCTTGCAAAAAACCCCAAATAAAATAAAAATAAAAAATCATGAGTTGTATTGTGAAACATGCACTTTTAAAAATTGGAAGACAAATAAGGAACCTGTAAAACTATCTTTGCAGACTCAACCATGCAAATTTCAGTCCAGATCTTCAGAGAAAAAAGTTTCACTGCACAAAAACCTTCCCTGCACTTCGCACTTTTGCTGAACCTTTCAGTAAGAGGCCAGACAATGCCCAGAGATAGGACATCTCTCCATGCACATTCAAAGGCAGCTGTGCATGTGTGGAATAAGAACAAGGGAAGCTGGTGGCCTCCTGAGCAAGAATTACCTGTATGGTAGGGATAAACAACAGGTTCCTGACTCCTTTTCGGTTTATTCAATATCTGTTATCAACAATTTGAATCAATCAGTTTTTAAACTGGGAGGAAAAAATAAAACTGAAGTTAGACATTTCTGATGACAGTTTGTTTTTCTACACAGAAATGTGTCAGATACTGAAATACTGTGTGTTTTGGAAACAAGATTATCCTCAACACAAAAAGGCAGGAAATTCAAGAAAAAAACAGAAGGAAATATTGCACTTATCTAAACTTATCTATCAAAACTTATCTAAACTTATCTATCATGTCATTAACCTGGGAAACTACTTCAGTATAAACTTGTTCCAAGAGTTGAGTAATACCCCTGAGAAAGCATACATTTCTAATAGAAGCAGCAACTTGATGATGATACTAGCTGGAAGAAAATTAAAATAAGCATCAGTTTTCCTACCACAGCATTACCCAGTCTGGGTTTTAGAAAAAATATTTCCTCCTGATATTATATTTCTCACATGCTGTATATAGCATTATCCAGGGATACAGGTAAGATACCAGTTAGCTGGAAGTCTGTTTTGGTTGATAACAAAGCTTATGCTCTCCAGACTGTATAAAAATCGGGTAATGAGCTTGAAAGCTCTGTTCCACTGCACTTCCATGAAAGGATCTTGGTCTCCTGGCACATGCAAGTGTGGGGAGAGGCAGTTTCTCCATACGTAACTGCACTTGGCGTTAGTGGGCCACATGACAGGGATATGCTGCTGGGACCATATGCTGAAGTTCAAAATAGACTCTTCAGAGCAGAGACACGCCAGGCACCTGAGGTCAGAATCACAGCACCGCAAAACAAAACGTTAAAGTCTCTGACAGACCAAGGCTTTTTTTTTTCTTTTTAAAGCCCATGATAAAACTTTCCATAACAGATTCCACTGGTTCATCACAGTTATTCATTACCAGGTAAATAACAATTGATTTCAATGTCCCCACATGCATACTGACTCAATAAACCATTTCTCCCCTGATGAGCTACAGCTGTCTCCAAGATAAATACCACCCAATTTTAAGACTCCATTAGATCACATCTACTTCAGCATAACTACTGCAGTTTCTGTTCAGTGACATAAGTTAAGTCAATGGATGTCAGGAACTGCTTTGCTTATGTAGCTAAATGTGCATGCTTTACTTTTCCCTGTATTAGGTTTTATGGTCAATTTTAGTACCCATAATAATACTTAGCATTTATAGGACGCTTCACATTTACAAACATTAACTAATTAAGAAATAAGAAGTAGGAGCTGCCAGAGCAGAGCTAAGCCAAGCCAGCCTTTTCTCCTGTGGGCTACATACCTATTGCTTGAAGCGCAACATGTCTTTTCTGTTCCAGTCCAGTTTTTACCCTAAAATGCCTTAAGTGTCTCAGTCTCAGAAGGCAGAGAGAGCTCTTCTTGATGCCTTCCACACCCACCCACACCTGGTAGCACCTCCCTTCTAGTCAGAAATAACCCCTTCTATCCCTGTCAGGGAATAATAGAAAAAAAAACCTGTGTACCTCCCCCCAGAGCAAAACCTCAGATCTTACTCTTTTTGCAACATTATCAGCCATCTCCTTCTATGTTTATTTAACACTCCTTTTCCTCAGATGCCATTCTAATCCCAAGATTCACACAGCTCATCTTCCTTGGCATCTTGTGCCCAGCTTTCCAGTCCAGCACACATTCTTGGGGTACCTTGCCACCCAGCTGCCCCTACATTTTTTAAATTTGTTTTTTAAAACCTCTTCCTTATTCTATCCATCAGCACTAGCCACCCATACTTCTGCCTGCACACTCCAATTCCACCCTTTACCCCTCTTGAGCTTGAGAGCACTGATTACATCAAATTGAGCATGGTTACATTTAGTGGCTCAGTATCCACAAAGGACAGACTCCAGCCATTTGAAATCACTATTTAAGCTCCCTGCTGAGCTTGCAGGCTTTCAGAGCCAAGGATGCACTGAAACTTAGATGGACACTGTGCTGCCAGTGATTGACTTATTTGTGTCAGTGCCTTGCACCAGGAGAATACTTCAGATGCACAATCTGCAGTGATCTTGCACCAAGCTGTGTGACGTGACATGCCAAGGCAGAGGATTAATAGTTCCCCTCACCACCCTACGTACACAGATGTAAAAAGCTAGCATAAGGTAGTTCCACAAGTTAAGTTACGCAGCTGCTGACTCAGGAACTCATTTCTGCAAGGAACCAATATCAACTAAAGAAATCCTTATTATCCTGGAGGTGAGAACACCTCTCACATTCTGCTTTATTTTTTCTAGACCAGGGAGCATCAGGTCAGGCACAGGACCAGACTGGCCCAGTGCTCCATGCTGCACAGCTTGCTCATGCTGGATCATGGTGGCTGCAGCAGAACACTTCTGCTTCCCTGCTTCTTCTCCAACACTGGCATAAGCTCATTGCAACACATCCAACAGGGCTACATTGAATGATAAGCTGGGTGTGTTTTCCTGAGAAGTGGATAAAGTGTAGGGTTTCTTCAGAGGTAAACAGGATAGACTATTTTTCAACAAGAAGGTAGAGCACAGACCATCCTTGTGCAAGCTGTCCAAATCACCCGGGCAGTGAGCATGGTAGCACTTCCAGACAAACGAACACAGGTTTGTAGGTGCTACTTAGCATAAGAAAACGTACCTCTCTCACCCACAGAAACATTTGGTTCTTACATTGTTTTTTATCTGTAAATAGAAGAACACCATGCAAAGAGAGGACAAGTATCAGTATGCTTATAATACTCATTGGAACACATAGGCAAGGAAAAAAAAAGAGCTAGCTTGCACAAGATTGTGGCACAGGACAAAGAAAACAGCAGCAACAGAGCTCAGGAAAGGAGAAAGCTTGGCTTAACACACTGTGCATGTAACTGCTTGCAAAGATTTGAAGTGTGCAAAACCAAAGAATATCTTAAATAACTCTCAAGTAGAAGAAAAGGATTAAATTAAGCATAAGAAAGTGTAGTTTGAATGCCAAAGAGTATTTCTTTCGAGGGATTTTTTTGTTAGTAATATGTGATGGAAGACTTTAGAGGCAACATCCTGGAAATACATTGAACGGAGCAATGCTAAACTGGCCACTCTGAATTTGTTCTGCCTTGCCTCCTGCCCCCCCCCCTTTTTCTTTTTAAAGGCTCGCATATTTTTTCTTTCTTCACTTTCAGCATCAGACAGATGCCAGAATAGCACTCGATATTAAGCAACAGCCTCACACTGGTACCTTTGGAAATGAGCTTCAAAGCCCTAATTAAGCCAATACATCTTTGGCAATGTCTATAACCCTTACATAGGCACAGCAGTGAGAATCGTGCAATCATGAAATCTAAGCAGGAAAACAGATGGTCTTAAATAAAATAAAAACTTTGCCTGCAATTTGTTTTGCAACATTGTGTGAGGTCTCCAACTTGATAGAAAAATAGGGAGGAGCAACACTGAAGAGACCTTTGGCTTTGAACTTCTGTGTTTAACTTTGGTTCATAGACTAAAATGAATCAGCAAAGATACAAATTCAAAGGAGTCCAAGAACACATTAGTCTATGTCACTGAACTGGGATGCAGTTTAGTATAACTGGGAAAGCTCTCCCAGGACAGCTGTGCACCCATTTTCATTAGTGCATTTCATTTTCAGCAAGATGCAAGCAGCAGCAGTTATGAGAAGGGAGCACCATAAGCCTCGGGGGTGGGCGGCGGGGCACGGACTCAGCTTGAAGCACACTAGCAAAGCTGGACATGTCAGTAGTCATGTTGCTTGAGGTCAGGACTGAAGCAAACTCCTACAGTTTGTCTAAGGAGCCCATGTTTGAACTGTCAAAGAATGCTTCAAATTCTAGACCCACTGAGCAAAACCACACCAGAACCATAAGGGACATTGAGCGTAACAACTGAGGTTTTCAGCAGAGCCAAGCACACTGAGCCATGTATGTGCAGAGGGATGCTTCATGGTGAGGTACACTTGGCAACTTGGAACAGTGTAGGGGTTATGGGGAGAAGGAAAATGTCAGAGAGAACTCACAGGCATTGGTAAATTATCTACCCCATGACACAGCTTCCAAACAAATTTCATCAGCACATCATTACTAAACTCCATTGGTTTGGAAAAGAAAACAATTAATGCCAAAGCCAACATCTGTGACATCTTTAAATATGATACTGCAAACCACAGGAGTGTAACTTAATAGTTGGGCATTCTAAACCACTAAGTTTTATTCAAGCACTACAGGAGAAGCCTTTCAAATTTGAGCAAGTCATCCAGTGCACAGGCTGGTACTGTGATGCACCTGGGCTGCTGCTATAGTAGTTGTCATACTAACGTGAATAAACACATACCAACTCCGATGTCTCAGGAGGATGCATGCTGTAAAACTTGCTAGTAACAAGTGATTCATTCAATGCATGAAAGAACTGGAATCTGCACACCAAGTGCAAATGAGACCAACAGTTAATTGCATTTGTTCACCCTCAGTCTGTGTAACAGTTGGTCTCCTCAATAACATGCAACTTCTGTCCAGCTTTACTTTCCCCAGCTTAATCAACTCTCCCCGTCCAGTTAACAGTGAGGTATCTTAGTTGTGTCATCAAATCTGAAGCTGATGGAATCTAATATCAACCACCAACTGGTTCTGTTAGGTACTGTCAGCACTTTAGCTATGGCAACATCCAAGCAACTCGCTCTGAACAAGTCCAGTGTTGCTTCTCAGAGGACAAGAAGTTGTGCATTGCCTTCTTTCAAGCATCTACTGTCCATTTCTCTCCTTTTAAAAAGTCTGGGAAACCATCTAAGTTATGTCAAATTTAACCACCTAGTTTCATAACCTGGATGGAAGCTTTTCAAAGGCTAGAATAAAACCTAGGGAGCTCCGCGTGATCAGAACGGTGATGATGCCAACAGCGTTAACTAGGTGAGGTGCAGGTTAGTTAACTTAGTTAACTAGGTGAGGTGCATCCAAGCAAATCCAAATCTCACTTTAAACAGTGCGGGCATACCTGCAGAGTATTTTTAGAGCTCTGAAAACACTACTGGGACATCAAAGGAGGACACAAAATAACCAAACCTAATCTTTTGCCTGGCGGGCTTGCTAAAGTGGGAGGAAGGGAGAGCAGGCTTGCATAATGTACTATATAAGTCTGGTAACCGAAACCTAGAAGTGAAGTACTCTCCCCAAGATGTCCAGAAATAACAAGCACTCCTTTGACATCTTTTGCAAGGAAGGAAGATAAATAAAAGGGATCCAGGGACAGACATGAAATGTGTTTGCTCTGCACATTTTCTCCTCACTTTTGGGAGTCATTCCTCTTCAAAAGAAAAAGAAAAAGAGATGCAGGGGAGCATGCCAAAAGGCAGAAGGAAGTCTACCGTTGAGATAACATACGGAAGCCTGTCTTCACAGTTAGTCAGCCTAAATTTGTAGTAGCTTGAAGCCTTTGCACAAAACAGTTATTGCCACTGAGGAGGAAGAAGGAAGAATGAGTCCATGGCAGTGAAGAAAGATGATATGCGCTCCATGTGTTACTGTTATTGCTGCTCAAGAACATAAGTACCAGAACCAAGCTTCTGGTTGTTGTATCAGAAGCCACATCAACCAGCAATAACGAGTCATAACACATGATTACTAAAATCCTGGAGAAGCCTTTACTGTACAGCACAACAGGCCACAGGACTTGGACCTCAAATGACCAGAGAGCAGCTGCTTCGAGGGGTGGGAAGCTGCCCTGGCAGCTGTTTCAACCACCAAACAAGGACTCTAGCCTTACCCCAGGAGAAGAAAAATTGGATATTTCATGCTCCTGGGTGTATTTACCTTGGTGAGGGGGGTTTCTTCACAGGCTTCCTTCCTACTTTCAAATAAATATACTGTTGAGGGGGGAAGTTAGCTCACTACACAGCAGAAACTCACTCCAAAGCAAGATGGTCAAACTCAGCAGTCCCAAGCCAGACTATATGCAAGCTTATGGGATGCAGCAGATAGTTTGCAGTGGTCCCCTGGAAGCTACAGGAGACAGTTTATACAAATTTAAATCACCTCTAGATTCAGGATGACAAAACTCTTCTCACATGTAGGCCCATCTCTACCACATTTTAGATAAAAGAAGAAATCTTATTTGTGGGTAGGAAAACCATGGTTTATGGCCTCCAGCCAACAAGGATCCCCAGCTCCACACCAGATGAGGATTTGACATGACTTGGGTTTCGGCTTCTATCCTGGCAAGGGGCAATGCACAGAGGCCACCCACGCCAACCATGTCTGGAGGCAGCAAGCTCTTCCCACATTTGCCACCCCCCCCCCCTCCCTCAGTCCATACACACAAAAGCAGCAGGCTACCTTGTACTTAATATGCAGGAGATGGTAAAATTTCATCTGTGGATCTGTGACCAGCTCAGCTTTTCCGCATCCTTTTACAACAGCTTGTAAGGCAATCAACAGCAGCCCTAAATTAAGGTGGATAAACTGGAGCTAGAGGTTTGAACAAGAGATAGGAATGTTTTGAAACAAAGGAAGCAAACTTACAGCAGAGAGTAATTACACATTCAGTGCTGAACCAAGTGCCTGTCACTCTAACATCCAGCTAGTCCACCTTCTGCTGGGGCTAGGAAACATCTCTCGCTACTAAGACACTTCCACAGTCAAGACAAGGTGTCACTTTGATGTAGTCCTTGTTTTAAGGACTAGGTTAACACTAAGCTACCCATTGACCTCGTCCTTTTTGACCATGTAGTGCAAAGGTCATCAACTTACTTGAATTATTTTTCAGTAGAAAGGTTCATAATTAAAGCTTCTAAGTTCTGCCAAGAGTCTGCCAGTTCACCAATCTATACATTACTTGCATGTGTTCAGCAGATGCTTGGCCAGGATTAGTCTGTGGTCTGCTTTCAGACAGATTCCTGCGGCATTCACCATGCATTACTCCTATGATTCATCAAAGGATACTGTTTATTTTCTTATTGACTTTATGCAGGACTTTTTCTGCTTACAAATTATCTATGAATACCCTTAGTTCTTCTCTGAATACTATCTATTAGTCTTTGCCCGTTTAGCAGCTCATAAGTGTTCACAAGTAGATAAAAACCCTGAATACTAAGTAGTGTTAAAAAAGTACAAGTGTTTTGTTCCTGTAGTCAGAGCACGTTGCTTCTTGAAAGACATTTTAAGTTCTCCTTTGCACAAATGTGATACTCAAACACATCATCAGTAACTTTAAGCAAGGCTGAGGTACCTTTTCCTGCTCAGCATTCATTTCAAACATGATCCTTTTGAAATGCCAGGATGCAAGTAAATTCTCGTAGTTTCAGGGGGATTCTCATATTATAACCCTAGGGGGGAGCTATATGTTAAATTTAACCCATGAGCCGCAAGTTTTTCCACCTCTACCTTACGGATTATGAAAACTATAGATAGGCCAGGAAATAATTATTATATATTTCTGTCAACCCATACACTTTAGCTGATCTCAGAAGACAAGTTACACAAAACTCATCCAGTCTCCAATTAAAATATATATACATACACACACCAGCTATTCTAACCATAGAGACCTCAACTTTAGACAGACTGTTCCTTTTACACTGACCACAGATTACATCATTTAGATATCTCACCACAGGCTTGAATCCAAACTAAAGAAAGCTTTTTTACATCTTCGTAAAGGGCCAAGAGACTGATGTTGGGAGTCAGAGCAAGCTTTCAAGACCATTTCCACAAAAAAAGCAAGTAATTTTATGAAGCAACTTCAAAGCTAAATGGAACTGGTAAAATATCAACTTTATTTCTATCCCGCTCCTCCTTCTGTTCTTCCACTTAAAACAAAACTACTACTGACCCCAGCTCATCAGCACAGAAATACACTCTTGGCCTGATCCTGGGCAGCAAGCACAAGTATAGCACTGTGTAAACTACACAGTAAGGTATAGGATCTTAGACAAAGGATGACAGAATTTGCACAGAATTTAAGTTAAGAGTCCTCTTTGCTGATGTTTTCTTCATTCTCAACCTTGTGACCCCAGGACACAACACCTTTTTTTTTTTTTTTTTAAAGGTAAAAAACCCCACCCTACAGCTGTTTCATCTCTGGCATTTACACAGAGCTGTCATTTGCAGATAAACTACACATGCACATACCAGGTCCAAGAACCTTTACTTAGAATTCATTAAGTAGGCATTTCAACAGTGTAACCTATCCATTCCTATTTTGAAATAGTATGAATCTCATGGCTTTTAATGGCAGGGAGACAGAGACACCAGAACACCAAAGCAGATGGGTTCAGCTGCATGTATTGTTTTTATTTTGCCAGAGAGACCCCACCACAAACACACTGAAAATAAGTTTTGCTTTTCAAGTGTGTCCTAGTGACAGCAATACAAAAATAATTTAGGACCAACCATGTAATTATGTGCATTTATTTCAACCTTCCATTACTGGAGATAACAAGATGAATAGTGAAATGTGAACTTTAACAATCCTGTAATTATAGTCACTGAACCGTATGTTATTGAAAGAATTGTGCAAAACCCAGATGCAAAAGAATCAACGGGGTATGTAAATAGAAATGAAACAGGAAAATAATCAAGTGATGAAGAAGTAATGTGCAGCACTAAATAGCTTCTCAGCATCTCTTGCTACGATGTTTAACAAATACTTTGGGTTTTTTCCCTCAGTTTGTCACCCTTTCCACTACCATAAATTGTTCAGAAGTTGTTGTTGTAAGTGGCCCGGCTGAAAATACCCTGATAGCTGCTGGCAACAATTGCCTGTAAGCAGAATTACACGAATACTGCGGGATCTTCTGAGGACTCAGTTTACACAGATAAAAAACTTAAAGAAGTTATTAGAGTTGACAAGAATTAGCACCAGTTCTTATCAGAACGCAGGAACCAGGCTGAGCTCATGAGAAGCAGCCGTTGCCTGACTTCCAGCAGCCGAGCTGCAGCACTCACACTAGCTCAGAAGTCAGTCCACCCCTGGGGTAGACTGGCTCTAGGAGCCAAACTACAGACACCAAAGGCAGAAGACTATTGTCCGGAGGCAAGTTACCTGGCACTGAAGTTTCCATTCATACACAGCACAGCCACCTATTTTACAAAGGTTAACTCATAACTCATTTTCTTTATTACGAGTAGAGGTGAGGAGGAACGGACAGGTTGTTCTCTTCTCCCCCAGAACAAGTATTTTGTGACATATGAGTATCTGTATTTCAAGAAGTCTGAAGTCATTTTTTTTCTACAGAAGAAGAAGAAACATTCAACCTGGATTTTAACACTCCAAGTGAATCTTAACCCCCTGTGAGTAGCCTCTACTGCATTTAACCTATTACTTTGACTTCTGGCACAGACAGAGGTGAATGAACTCTTTAATCCCAAGTGTGTGTCTCCCTTCTTCATACACACTTACCTCAAGGAAGGAAAGCAAGAAACTGAGCTAACATTTAACAGTGCAGCAAGAACCCTGTCCTAGCATTCAAAATGCAAACTCATTTCAGTATTCAGCCATTTAGTCAGGTTATGGCAGATCAGCAAAGGCAAATGGTCACTTAGGGTGTGGGATAGGCAAGGTTAGAAATACATTATAGCCTTCCTACTCCAGGAAGCAAGAACACAATGCCATCCTCTCTAAATGTTTGGGAGGAGAGTTAGGGAAAAAAAAAAAAGAAAAAAAAAATCCATGCTAGCCTAGACACTAGTCACTGCCAGCAGCCCAGCATTAATTCCAGAGCCTGCTTTCCAGGTTAGCTATCACAGCTTTCAGTGCCCACAGTACCTAGGAAAGCCCTCTTTTCCACAGCTCTCCGTACTTAGAGTGCTCTGCCTGTAGCAGCTCATGATATCAAGTTACCGTACAACACCCGTTTTCTTACCCTTGCTCTCCAAGAAGGGCATTTTATTCCATCATTCCCCTCCTAACGTTACAACTGGCCAGGCTTAATTTAAGAGTCTTTTTATCATTCATAAGTCCTTTTGCTAGGACCATCCTTAATCAAGGTTTTAGTTCAATACTACAGCCCAAAGATGAGACAACTAGGCAGCCCAACCTCACACCTTCCAGATCTCAGAAGCTACTACGCTATTTGTCACTACCATCATTTGTCCTCTTCTAAAAAGCAGAAATATCCAAAGTGCCTTCTCTCCTTAAGTTTTCTCCTTAAGTTTCCTGCCTTAAATAACTAAGCCTTCCTACCACTCAGCAATATCCCAAGTATCTTTCCAGCTTCACAGTCCATACCTTCTCCCTGCTAAACAGGTTCATGGTTTTCCCATCTGCCCAGGCTGCCCTCTTCCACAGCATCCAGATTCAGCTGGCCACCAAGTCCCAGCTGGAGGAAATAATGAAGCTGCCCCTTAGTCTTTAACAGGCTGCAGCTGTGATGTTTTCCTCCTAAATACTGAACAACTTCAAGGCATTTGTTGAGTGGGGCCAGAAAGTTTATATAAACAAAGTACATTAAAAGTTATATGTGCTCCATTTTACATCATTATTGCTTGGTGGGTTTTGCTGGGATATCTCTCTTATTTTCTTGCAGGCAGTCACACAGTTCTACACATGACGGATCATTACAGTGTACCACTGAGACTCTTTCAGACTGAGCAGAGAACAGCACTGAGGACTTCTTTGCAATTTGTTTCACCAGGTTTTGGCAAGACTTAAGGAAATTTTTCATTCTACATGTTTTAAGTGTTTTTTAACAACTAGAAATGTGTCCTTGTTTGTCAGGTCTCAAAACTTTTGTTGATATGAAAAATACACAACCATCAGCGAGACACAGGCCCAGGATATCTCTGTCAAAACAAAATTCCAGTGAAAAAATAGAAGTAATTTTTATTTGCCCTCCTCCTGCATTTCCCACTGGTTAATTACTCATCATATGTTAATTCAGCAGCATCTAATGAAAACATCCTCTGTGCCCCCACCTAAGAATGCTCTGCTTAGAGGTCAAAGACCACCGATTGCCCTTTTTTTCCCTACCTATGGCACCTTTATGCTTACTTATCCCAACTGCCCCTGAAGGAGCAATCTTGACTCCACAAGAGTTGACAGAGACTAAATTCCTTCCACCTCCCATTAAAAGGTTTGAACACATCTGTTTGATTAGAAATACCATTAATGCTGGCAGAAGAGAAACTCAGACCTGAGTAATTAAATTGAAATGAACACAAGGAGTCCAAGTCCAACCCCTCCCCTCAGGTAGTTTGAAGTATACAATGTTATACTCTGCTTGTAAACAGAGGGCAAACTCTGAACTCCTTAGACCTTTTCCCCAGATTCAGTGAAACTAAAGGATAAATGCAAACTCTCTGTGCAAGACTAAAAGATCAGAAATATAACTTCACTGCAACAGCCTGATGAAAATGTTATCTATAAACAGTAACTAATTCACAGACCTGCCTCTGCCTTTAATTCTCAAGCAGATGCAGTATTGGTTACCACTTTCATATACTTTAATACATACTTTATCTAGAGTTGGTGCAGTAAGATACCATTTCTAGTATTTTCTTTCCCCAAACACAGGAAGGGAGTTGATTTTCCACAACATCAAAGAGCCCAGAGCTGACCCTTCGTTATTTAGAGACTTAAAGTAGATGTACTAAGTGAACAGCATGGGAAGAAGCTCTCTCCGCGTAGCCCTTCCTAACCCCTCTCCCACCTGCTTAAGTGTGCAATTTTTACTTCCCCAGGAGCAAAACTAACACAGAAGCAATAATCCCCTCCCAGACTTCTTCAGCCAAGGTTGACAAGCATCCCACTTCCTGATGTCCCCATGTTATTTTACATGGAGGTGGCATCGATAGTCCCATCCGGGAGGGACTTGCTTCCCTTCTGTGCAATTTGTTCAGCAGTAAAGTAGGATGCAAACAATTCCAGAGCTTAAACTAGGAAATGTGAAGTTATGATCAAATGAACCCTAAAGGATACACTTAAGCCAACAGAGTAAAGTCAGAGGAAGAAGATGAGGAAAGATCAAACCACCATGATGTACATTAAGAAGCCAAGGTATTTCTAGTGCATTTCTTTAGTCATTATCAAGTTCCAAGGAGAATTTCCAAGTCCTCAAAAATTTAGGATGGTACCAAAAAGCTGCATATGCTCCTGACATCTTTTATGCTTCTCTTTTGATCACAATAGCAGCAGATCCCTTGTATAAATTGCACTTTGTTAATAATTCTAGTAGCAAATATGATTTAATACTTTATTTGTCCTGCCCAGTAGGAACTCAACAAACATATGAACTACTGCATAGCCAGATCCTTGCAAGACAATTAACACCTTTATTGTTGGACTAAGCTACAACGAGTTGCAAAGTACATATCTAAGAAGGAAGAAAAAGGGAAGAAAACACACCTATGCATGGAGGGAGAAAAGAAAAAGATTAGATAAGGGTGGGGGGAATAGCACAGCAAGTGTTTTACAAATCTCTGCTAAAATCATTGCTTAGTTGGCTGGGTGAGAGGAGGTTAAGAGAAAGGCAAAACCTGTTTCTGAGCTCCTGTTTACTTCAGCAGATAAACAAGTTTGGATTAAAGGGGAAAAAAAATTGAGATGTCAGCATACTTCAAAAGCAGAACATTTTACTCAGTACACTTGCCATTAGCTGGATTGCTTCTAGCTGTGTCTGTCTCTCTCTTGCTCTCTCTAATATTTTCCTCACTGATTTAGCTTACAATGGTGTCGATGACAAAATTGAAGTTACTGATAAAAGCATCATGGAATCAGTCTAATCCATGCAGCATAGACACCCTCTTCCCTAATTACACCAAGTATTACTGTTGAGTAATTTTCTGCACAAAACCCAGAAAAATAAAAAAGACAGGCTTACTATCTTTTTTTTTTTTTCCTTTCTCCCTGCATACCTCTTCTTTCTAATCTGTCCTTATGTGGCAGAGGAAAAACAAACTATAGAAATTAATTCTGGTGGTCTGGATAGCAGAGAGTAAAAAACAAACATGGGTTAAATTTTATATCTATAAAGAAAATCTGAGGCCAGATTCCTTTTTGGTATAAAAAGACATTAAAGTGGGTAAACTAAATAGGCCTAGACCATCAAAGAATCTAAACGTGATCTTTAAGATTACGATGGCTGAGAGCTGTTCATCTTTTTTTCTGCTTTTACCAACCCTCCTTTTTTCCATACACTCTTTTGTTTGCTGTCACCTATCAGGAACAACCACTGGGGAGACATGATAATAGTCTTCCAGTACCTGAAGGCTGCTGCAAAGAAGGGAATAAGCCATTCTCCTCATCCAGGGTGGATAAGGCAAGAAGTAACAGACTTAAGCTGCAGCAAAGGAGATCCAAGTTAGGTATAGGGAAAGGCTTTCCGTTACTTAAAATACTGGAGCCCTGGCATAGACTGCCTGGGGAGGTTGTTGAGTCTCTGCCACTGGAAGTCTCATCACCATCTGTCCAGAATGATACAGGTATAGTTTATCTTGCCTTGAGGCAGGACAGATGAGATGATTTCTTAAGGCTTCTTCTTATCCTGAGATTCTGCAACCTCGCAAGTTAAAAAAGGACTGGATTGGGTCTGGTAGGTACTTGGAAGACAGGTCACCTGAGAAATTAGCTGTGGAATGATTCCTGGGAGTTCTCACCCCTCTAATCAATAATTAGTCAATGTCCTCACTAGGCACTGCACTACCAAAAGTGTCAATGACTCAGTAAAAAATGACTTTTCTCTTTCTATACTATTCCTTCACTGATGGCACAGTGCTGCTGGAATGGACCCCTTTTGAATAAGACATAAAACAAAAATTCTGACGATTTTAGTTTATTTAGGTTGCTTCCTAGATCCCAACTCTAAGTTGAAGTCTCAACTACATCCCAGTGTTTAGACTCTCTGTCTGTGGTTTATCATCTTAGTGAGTCCTTAGATCCCAATTAGTTACAGTGGGTGTTTCAAGAGGCATATTGGACAGAGATCTTAATCAAAATGGTGCTTTGAAGCGTCCACGAAATGCAGAGTTGATCAGCAGTACATGCTGAGGGTGCAGTCCCAGCTCCAACAAAAACAGGTAGCTCGGTAAGATCATATGGAAGTGAAAATAAGGCAGACACAAATCTGCTAGGCAGAGAGAATATGGAGAGAGAGACATATGGCTGCATTTGCTTGTTTGGTTTTGTCAGTTACCAGACTTGAGTTTTAAAGTCATATAAAGCATAACCCCGGAAACTATACCCAACCAGCTAAATTTTGCATGCAATAACTACTGATCAGAAAACCCTAATGAAAGTTGAACAAGACAAAATAACACAAAAAATTTTTAAGAACAGGAAATTGCTTTGCTTGCTTCGAGGCTATCGTTTCTACTGCATTGAGAACACTCCAATTATATCTTGAAGCATCTCCTGGAGCAGCAAAAGGAGGAGATTCTCACCTCAGTGTGTTCTTTCCTATCTGCCTGGGTACACTAACTTCATTTCTACAAGCAACCCTGCCAGATAATGAAACAAACAACAAAAACTCTCTTCTTCAGGTTTGGAAGGCAGATCATCCTAAACACCACAGAATGAATACAATACAAGCAGATCAAAGGCACCATAGACAAGAAGTTCTACAGAAAATCTCTAGAAACAGTTGAGAAAACATTGGAGAGTCTGGTATAATCCTTTCTTCATTTATTGTCATAGAGCACAACCTAATTTTGCATAGTCAGATATGTACAAAGTATTCTTGAGATTATACGTCATTTAGCTTTTGCTGAGTTCCAGCTAAAAGACATCCAGCAAGAGAGAAAATAGTTTCCTGTGGTCCTTAGCCACCTTCATTAAACACAAGTGCAGCTCCTAACCAGGCACGGCTAACCAGAGTATTACTGAGCACTTTGGCTCTAACACCACAGCTGTGACTACAGGACTGAAGCTGCTCTCTTGAGCTGTACTGCTGATAAACATATAAACAAGATTGTTCATACCAAGCACACCAGAATGCTAGGCACGATATGAAAAGCAAAATAAAAGCAGTCATTGGGTAGGAGTCATCTTCTGCTTAGACCAGTGCCAGGAAAGATTATGTCCATTACCTGCATGGGAGTTATACAGATGAAAAATCTGTGTGAAGTCAGAGGCAGTCCTGCATCAGAAAACTTCAGCAGATAGACTGTTATCAGAGAGAGTGGGGCTCACTCGGTGTCTCATTGAGATCAAGCTTTCCAGAAAGCTCGGACAATATTAACAATGCTGCAAGCTACTACTGCAGGATAGGGTCACTGGCAAGATCCATATGACTCCAGGAGCAGACAACATCAAGAAGAGCAAGGCAGGGAGAGAGTTGGAATAAACATCACAAATATATGGTGTTTTTCCACTCACATTTACAAAAAACTGCATAGTTGGAACATGAGAGAAGGAAGCGATCACCAAAGAGAAGGAAAGAATGAAGTCAGATGGGAGGAGAGCACCCAACACAACCCTACAGAGACTGGAGCAAATGTAAGGCACCAAGTGGAGACACTAGAGAAAAGAAAGGTAGAAATTTTATATTGCTTTTGATTTACAGAAGTTGACACACTGTTAAATTCTTTCAAGTATTTTTTCCAAAGCAGTGAAAAATAGCAGCATGCAGATATTTTGCTTCCAGCAGCAAAGAAGTTCTAGTGCCTAGGCCTGAACAAGCACATTACTGGGTATCCATTATTGGTTGAGTCTTTACTGGTGCATTCATCAAGCTGCAGACCTATGCATCTCTCACTATAAATCACGCTAGATATATGGAGTACCTCATTCTTATTTATACTGAGGTCACATAACTCGTTCAATGTAAAGGATCCTTAAACAGGTATTTTTTCAAGCACTTCTGTATTGCCTCTGTATGTTTTTTACACCACCACCACTTCGTAAAAAGGCCTTGGAATAAACAAGAATCATGTTTCTAGGTTATAATCAATTATTGTTCTATATTTTTTACTGTGGATGTTATTTCATTTCATTACTGCCCTGTTTTCCAGTGATGTCTATTGGCAATGACTGCAGTGAGAACATTACGTTAATTTTATTTTCACCCTGGACTCGTCAGAAGCCTTTTTCACTGGCAACATAAGGAAAATTCAAAAGTCTAGCGAAAGCAACTTCCCCTCCCCTTGTTTACAAAACATAACTGTAAGATGTATCTATATAAGGTGCCCATACACAGTCATGATGGGTATAATAGATAAATCCAGATGTATATACTATACACAGGATAGCAATATACCAATTAACTAGAATTAGATTAATAAACTACTAGGCTCTGCAAATAAAATCTACCAGTTAGAATACAAACTGCACAGCTATTTGCATCTACTTGTAGTGTGTTCTCAGGAAAGTACTAATCACCTCTTCAAATCCTTACATTTCATCAGAAAACATCATAAATTACCCTTCTCACATCTCGTATGTGCAAACACATCTTTCAGTATACTGTGATTATACCAAATATGGATCAGAAATCTACAGTTCCAGAGTCTACCTTGTGGCCCCACTGATAATAACATAGTGCAGGACTTAGTGGACTTAACAACACTTTCGGACACAGAGATACAACGTACAGCCATAAACTTGGAGCACAAGATGCAACTCCACACTTTCTCATCCAAATTTCTACCATTTCCACAAAACCCCTGCACAATTTCATTCCGCAGTGAATATTTCCAAATTTACCTTTCCAAACTGTCTAAAGTATGGAGTATATTTTTGCCTGGCTGGTCCACACTTATGAAGAAAAAGACATGAAAACTGAAGAGAAAGACAAAGGAAAAATGAATGAGCATGTATGAGAAGAAAAGGGAAAATGTCAAAGATGGTGTGAGAAGAGTGAAAAATGGACAGAGCAAAGAAGAAAACATGACAAAGCAAATCTGCAAGAAAAAAAATTAAGAGGGGGAAGGAAGGAGAAAAGATAATACATGTTTACTACAAGATGATATATAAGACAAGACATATGATCCCCACTAGAATCCCCCATTCTGACCATTGACGATTCACTACAATACAGCACCTCAAGTATCCATTATTCTTTCCAATCTGCTAAAGAGTAGATGTTGAGAAGAGAGATGCTGAAATACGGTATTAACATTTCCCTACAGCCACAGAGCCCACTATCAGCACAGATAAACCTGTGCCAGGATACCTTCCTTATCAGAATATGGGTAACAAACATTTTAAAATCATGTCAGATTGAAAAGATCGTCCTTGTTGCAGCTCCCTTACAGCAATCAGAAGAGCAGCACAAACATATGTTGGAATCAAAACACCACCTTTGCCTCTTAATAGTCAGGCACTAATTGTGTTCTGGGAATCAGCATTAAAAGGATGATTTCTCCTTGCTGACCTACACCTACTAAGGTGCTGAGCTACAGGTTTAAATACCAGCACTCTGGCCCAGTCTTATTCCTTTTTATACTCTAGGAACAGAGAAGACAGGTTTGTGCAAATTTTGGTAATCAAGCCTTCTGAGGCCTGCAAATTGCATCTAATGAGAAGTGCCTTGTTGTTTGCTCCTAGGAGAATAAAAACCTGCTGTTGACAGCAAGAGACCTAATCTATGGCCAACATTTCCACACTGAAGGAAACATGGTTAATTACAGAGTTTTATTTGTTTGTGAAAAATTCTAGGGGAGCAATAAAAGGAAAATTAAGGATCATTAGCAAAAAAACTTCTTGATAGTGAGCTCTATCTGGCTATGAAATTGTCTCTCAGAGGAAAATGCTAGATGCCTTAGTCTATTGGTCATTTTAACCGGAATGGATAAAAATCCTGTAGAAAGTAATGGGACTCCACACAATTCACTGAGAGCTTCAGAAATTCCTCTTAAAGCCTCCTGAAGAGCTACATACAGCCTTCAAAGCAGGGTTCTACCAATGGCCTTAAAACCCCTAGAGAAAGATTATAATTCTGAATTCACAATAGACAATACACAGGACTTTTCCATACGGGAAGTACCATATGAAATCATCATTCACACCACATGTACTCACACACCACACTTGACATGGCTTATTAGGTCTTTCTTATCTCTAATTTACACACTAATATCCGTGGGGCTTCCATTTTTATATTTCAGGTTCATTATCTGAAATACCATTTATTGAGTTATACCAGTGCTGAATAGTTATGAATTTGGGATAATTTTGAGAAATATCAGTACAGTTTTCTGTAAATGACCACGTTGATCTGCTAGTGAATTCCATACTCTGTGATGCTCTATTCATGCTCTATTACTATGATAATAATTATCTTCATTTCTTGTACTACATTTTTTATCAAATGGTTTTAGTACTTTGTTAGTTCCTTGATTTTTTTCTCCCACGGTTAATGTAAGTAAGTAGTCCACTAGGAACCAGGATATCTTTATTATCAACTTCCTGTTTGTTCCCTGAGGTAGTCCCATTATTTCCATGACCTGTGCTTTCACCTACTTGCACAATGCTGGCTGACATATTTCAAAGAAAACTGATAGGTTTATTTACTATAAGGCTGTCAGAAGGGTTAGATGCAGAACAAAATTCAGGAGCTGAATTGCAAATTAGAACCTCTGACTAGGTCCTCATTCCTCATCAGCTTCATTTGAATAAATTAAATTTATTCCAATTCTAAACAGGAATATACTCCATTCTAAATACCACATCATTGGGTGTGTTAAAAAAGCAGAGCAACAGATACAGACATACTGATGTTGTGGGCAGGATTTCTTCAAGTATCACGCCTTATAAAGTGGAGAATTCCTCTTCCTATACATCCAAACCTCAAGGAACTGCACAGAGCAAGGGTGTCTTGGAGACTGTACTGCTTCTTAGCATGACCCTCCTACTCATTCTTGTACCTTCAAACACACAGACAATGTTAGTGGTGGGAAACTAGTGTAAATTACTATTGGCCGAATTAGCATTAATTTTGCACAAAGACTTTCTGTTTTATAATCCAATCTTTTCACAACTCAAAATCCCATTTCCCTATTATCTTCTCCAATAATTCCTGGGAGAAATCACAGAAACCCTACCATCTTACTATAATTCTTCTGCCCATCTTTTAACTATTTCATGCTTTTCTGGTTATGAAAATCAGGAGACTGTCATTACAGCATGACTTGCTAGACACTAGCTGCTGGCAGCTTTGATGAGTGATGATTTAAAATGTAAAAGTGATGGATGGTCAGAATATGAGATGTAACTGTGCTTTTTGACCTGTCTCTCGAGAGATACTTTCCTGCTCTCATCAGTTGTAGAATCACACTTTATACTGTTATTTCAATTATAAATAATTAGTGCTTAATCAATGTTATAAGCAGCCAAGCAAGTATCACAGGGTATATTGAAGTTCATTGGATTACAGGTTTTAATAGCCATGGCTCATAATCACAATAAAATATCTTCCCCTGATGTGTTGTGACTAACAGCAATATTTCCTCATGATGCTTATTCGTCACATATGAACTCTCTGTAAAAAATTTACAATTTATTATAAATGAAACTAGGTAAAATCCAAAGAAGAACATGCAAAGGCTCTGAAGAGACAAGAGCGTTTTGTGCTCAGCAGGCAGTCAGCTGTACGGTCTCGCACAGAAACACAGAGCCTTGCCTCTCCTTTGAGTTGAAACAAGAAGACTGTTTACAAAATCCTATTGATTCTAAATAGAATATTAGATACTGTCTGTGACTCCTATAAGGGTGGGAAAACTTTCAGAGTCTGATGAAATGGTTGTGTACACTGCTCTCTTACTAGTCAGTCCCTTTTATGCTCTGCAACAATAACAATCCTTCTGGTTTCCCTGAAGGTGACTTCCACCTACAGGAGGAATGCCAAGATACTTAATGTCTATATACTCCAGCTTGGCAAGATTAGAATTTTAAAAAGTGCATGCAATAGAATAGCTGTGCTAGTGTCACATATGGGCAAAATACTCTGTAAATGAATGCAGGCACTTGGCATTTTCACTTACGGAAATCGATCAAAATATTACACAAGTTCCTCCACATGATTCTGCCACTGACGCTAATGTTATTATAAAAGAGTTATTCCTTAAGAATATGCAGTTATTTAACTTTAGGTAACAAATCAAAGCACCCATTAAATGTGCACTAGAACTCTACGGAATCCTTGCTTTTGTTTTCTTTATGTTTTCAGTTCCTCCCCCCCCATCTCAAATATTAAGTAGTGATTTCTTACTTCCTGTGGGGACTTGGAGAAATGCCATTTCATTTCCCTGTATTCCTTCCATTTTTCTAGGATGATTTATAGTTGAGAGAGTATTTTTTACATGACAGCCCAAGTACTGTCATCTGATTAGGAAAAAAGGGCTTAGTCCACACATGGAAGGAGAGAGGATTAAAACCCTAGACTATTCATTTCTTGTGTAAAAATAAGTATAGCTTCCATAATGCTACATGCATTAGTAAAAAGTGAAGGCTGGCATTCCCAAAAGTCCAGCTATTCCAGAAAACCTCTAAGGCTTTCAAGTCCTTGCACCATCATCTTAGAAGAACTGAGACATAAGATAATACATAATAGAGCTGGTGAAGCTCTAGGAAACTCCCTCATTTTCCTTTAACCTAGAGAAAAGCCTACAGTGGTGTGCCGACAAGGAAAAAGGGAAAAAACCCTACCAAGGTCCGGTTCAATCTCTGCTATGGCATAATCCAAAGTCCTCTGAAATCCAAAGGTCTTGAATGAGGGCAGTGGGATGTGGATAAGCTTTTCTAAACTGCATCATGGAACCTGCAGCAGTCTCCCATGACAGACTGTAGTTTGTGCATATCAATATGCAAGCTGGGGTCTCTATCAGTGCCCATCAGGTGTGCACAGAGGTGCGCTTCAGGTACACGTTTGAGCAATAGAGGGTAATCACCGGTGCTTGAAATTGGCTGCTTTTTACTGATAAGCTGTACATCGAACTGCATGTATTTCAAACACACATACTAGTGCTTTCTGCAGAGGGAAAATTATCCTAGTAAAAGTCATATCCACCTCAGAAAGAAACAACAGAACTGGAGAAGGTACAGAAAAGGGCAAAATGAGAAAGGTTTCTGTGCAAAGAGAAATTAAACTAACTAAGACTCTTCAACTTGGAAGACACGATTAGGAAGATTTACAAGAGAAACACACAACGCCAAGAAACGCCCAGAGAAGACGAACAGGGAATAATTAGTCACTATTTCACAACAAGGAAGAGACACCAGATCAGCAAGCCAAAGCTTTATGAAAAATAAAGGAAAGGCTTTTTCCACATAATTCATAATTACAGTTGTGATCGTCATTTTGCAGGATACCACGAGTATAAATGAACTGAAAAAGTCATTAGACCAATTCACAGAAGAAAATTCCACTGACAATTTAAACTCAAAGATGTAAATAAAACTTCTGAGCTTGGAAGATTTTTTGGACCATGGGAATGTATTTCAGGAAAAGGATAACTATATTTCTGCACTGGGTTTATACTGTTTCTTATTATTATAGCATTTTAATTTTTATTTTGACATCTGACCATGACTGGATATGATCAGGAGCATCCAGCTGTGTATTAGAGCTAATTAACACTGACAAAGATTCTCCTTTAGCTCATGTAGCAGATGAACGTGCTTTTTGGAGCAGAAGCTCTTCCATTGTAACCTTAACGCTACTGTGGACTTTCAAGTGACCATCGTGTGGTATATACTTTAGTATAATGCAGAATCTGAAATACTTAGAGAACCACAGTTTTGGAAAGTATACCTTAAAATACAATAAAAATCCCATGATGTCAATGTCAGACCACATCAGAATTCTGACTTCATTCTGCACTTGTGGACTGACACAGTTCCACTCACCATAGTTTTAAGAGTATGTAAGAGTTAAGAGTAAAGGACTACAGCATGCCATAGTATAAGAGAATGCATTTTTCAGGCAAGGCCCTTGGTATAATGCTGACAGCATATTATTAATATAAAAGCAAAATCATCTTCATAAAAAGCTAAAAAAAAAAAGATTTGTGGCACAAAGCAGAAATGCCCTAGTTGTGGTCTGTAGAGCACAAAGGGTATATAAGACATTTCTTGGCTGTCTGGGAAGAACGGTTTCAGCACAAAGTTCTCACTCTGTCTCCTTATTTCCAGTGACAGAATTGCATTAAAAAGAAAGATACAAATGTACACATTCCTAATCTCACTTTTCCTTGCAAGCCATTGATAATTGCTGTTGCCAGGATGTTGTGGGTTGAGAATCAGTGAAGAGATGTCCTAAAAGATAATGTATCTTTAAAATGTTTTGGAATCCCTATCATAAATAATATATATAACAGCATGTGAAATAACATGACTAAAACCTAAAAGGCACAGTTCAGGCATTATCAGCTCAGCTGGATTCAAAGTTAAACCTTTAGACCTAAATAACTCAAACTGAGCTCCAGATCTGAACAGAACTTCCTATGTACAATTCAAACAAGTTAATTAATTTTTAACATAGGCACTTTCACTGCCATGTGAAAATGACTATCCAGTACAAAGTTCATCCATCCCAAGATAAACACCCTAAAGAATATGGCTTATGTCATCTTCTAAGTACCCTCCCAGTAATCACACCTTTCGAACACTGCTGCTATGCAACTCATACCCAGTGTTGCTTTTATACACCAAGATAAATAATGAGTAGCTTTTGCATAAACAAACAAGTTACAGATTAATAAATTTGTAGATAACTACTTACATGCATAATTGCTGTACATTTGGTAAAGTTAAGTTTCATCCTGCCCTTTCAATGTGGAGAATTCAAGTATGTAAAGCAAATCACGTTTGTACAAGTCTGTATGCCACTAAAAGAGCCTTTCAGGTTCATTACTTTACCCAGGAGCCCAGATTATTAATCCAACTCTGAGTCAAAATACCACAACTCGTTAGTAGAAAACAGGCATCATGGAGTTCCACTCAAAGATATACAGATAGTTAATGATCAGTAGGTCAAAAAAATTGGAATTTAATTGTGTTTCCTTTCATTAGTGTCATTCAGTCATCCAATATGTGGCTATCAGGGGCTGCTGAGTGCAGTGGAGTTTGGCAGGGGCCTTTGTGATCCGGACCTAACACTGCATAATGGCCATATTGATAACGTCTCAGGCCAGTAGTCGTTGCACATAACTCACAGATACCAGCATCCTTTCTCTCTGTTCCACAGTGTGTACAACTGCTTGCCTCTAGGAGTTGTTTACTGGCATGGCTAGCTACTTTTTTGAGGTGGGGATTAGCTGTGTTTATAATACTCTTCAAAATATTCAGTTGCAGGAACTGCAGGGATTACAAAGGAGTTTATTAAATGCAAAGAGAACAGAGAACTCACAATATCCTACAGCCTGTTAAAAGAGTGGTTCCATGCATAAGCAAATAAATAATAATGCATTCACATAGATATAATGGATTTCTTTTCTCCATCTATGGTTCTTTCCCTCCTGCAATTATTTCTGAGTGAAGTGAAATTGTAAATAGCTTTACTGACTAAATGATCTTGAGAAAATTATTTCAGAAGTGCCACAGTGCAGCTTGGGGGCTTTTCCCGATCATTCAGCGCTCAGATGATTAGCTTGGAGCAAATTTTTGCAACTACGCTCACCAGGGCAAAAACACATTGTGAGGAATGATGAAAGCAGAACATAAGACACATCTGATTTTCAGCAGCAAAAGGCATTGGACTAGGACTGCAGAGATGCTGAAGGCCTCAACAGAAGTGCTTACAGGAGCTGGGGTTGTGAACTGGAACAGTCAAAGCTGCAGTTGTCCATAAAGGACTAGCTAATCTACAAACTTCAGCTCAGGATAAAGATGACAGGCCTGGACTGTGTGCAAGCCAAGGAGAGCAGTGAGCACTGCATGTCAGAAATGGAGCACACTGGAAAGATTGCCAAGCAAACCCAGGCTGGGGCAGCATGGACGAGCGAACAGCCCTGGCAGAGCCGTACAGTACCCCTGCACGGTGCCTGGATCTAGCCAGCAATGCTCAACCTTTCCACTCACAAAAAGACAACAGCAAATCCATCAGTTTTACAGCTTCTTCAGAAAGCCTCAAGGCCATTTATCTTTCCAACTAAAGCATCAAGGAAATGGAGTGGTTAGCTACCTAGTTTGAATCAGTTCCTTCCAGAAAATGGCAGAGTACAGAAGAGCCTTTGAAACACCTGTAAAAACCACACTCCTGCGGCTAAACTAATCTTCCACTCCCTTACCAATGGTCCTCCATGGAAATGCAACAGTGAAACTGTTCTGACAGGAGAAATGTGCTGCCTTGGTCAGAAGGTGATTCCTTTACCCAGTAGATTTCAGTCAGATCTACCAGTTTCCCCACTTTCTGTGAGAAGCTTACACCTCAAAAGAACTCAGCAGCCACATAAAATCTGCTATGTAGTCAATATCTTGATTTTTTTTCATAACAAAGGGAATAATTTGCACAATGCATTACTTTGAAGAAGAGTCATCATAAGCCACTTCACAGATAGCAACATATGTTATTATTTATAATGCATTTCATTAAGATTTAACTTTACTTTTTCTTTAGACCAGGAAATAGTTTTAATTTTCATAAGGTCCCAATCATTTCAGTCTGGAAAGTACAGCAATCTCCACTTAGAAAATCAAGCAGGTGCTTCCACACAAGGCATACAAGCTGTGAAATATATCGAAAATCACCCACAAGCACAATAAAGTGTTTCTGAAAATCTGTAAATATTACATGCCAAAGATCATGATCTGCAGCTGGAATGAAAGACCAGAGTGCTTGTGAGTGGGATGAATGACCTCTGGCCACTTCAGCAATAGCTTTCAGATCTCAAGAATTTTCTCTTTCTGCACTTGTATGTATGTCAGCAATGATGCCTCTACATCATATATACACTACAGTATTGCAAGATAAGAGTCAGGAGAGGTTATTCACAAAGAGTACACACAACCTGGGGTCCATCAGGCTCCACATCACCTGAGAACAGAGAGTGAACATCCAAGGAAGAGGCAGAGAATAAATGTGTCTGAGGAAAGAGTTTAACCTCGATTCTCATCATCTTCAGAGTTATTCAGCTTCACTCTGTTAACAGGAAAGGATATCTGGATAGCTACGCAAGGTGCTCTTAAGAAATGACTGGTGCCATTTTGCTCACTACTTCTCTCCTTCGTATACTGCAGTATGGTCTGTGCCCATTAGCCGATTTATCCCATTTACACAAATAGTCTGCTTAGGACTTTCAATGGATTACTGAGTTAAATCATCGCCAATCAAAAATAGGTGTCCATTGGAAAGAAATTTAGCCATTGATACAAAAGAGGTGTTGGTCGTGTTCCTTTAACTGGATGTGGTCACAAGGCAATACCTTACTAAATATAACCCACACTGCACATCTCAGCGACTCCTTGAAGGAGATTGTTCACTGTAGGCAAGGTTTACCTTAGCAGAGTTGGTGCAGCAAGCCTCTCAGATAGACTTTGGCTGGTTCTAACTCAAGGGACCAGCAAGAGTTTGTTCCAGTGGGCACCTGATTCTGGCAAGTTCTCTGTGACTGAAGAATTATCCACATCTATGTATAGCCCTAGGTTCATGTGGGAAGCAATAAATGTAAGAAAACCATAAGTAGCCTTTTTTGTCTCCTACTTCAATAGAAGAATTAGCAAGTGGTAAGATTCACTAGGCAGACAGAGTGTTTCTGTGAGAAACAGATAGTATAAGTGCATGTGTTAAAATGGATTTTTAAATGTATGTTGGCCTGAGGGAAACAGCTTTGCTCACATCTTTGTAAACAGCTATTCACTCTCTCCCGACCTCTTGAAGTAGATGTTCATTGAACTGTGAGGGGGAAAAATACCAAAGTCCGGGATATGTTAAAGATCTGCAGCCTCATCAAAAGGTTCAGGCACATCTTTTGTCACAATGATAGGTAGAGCTAATCTCAGCTTACAGTAAATTAAAGCTGATCCCAGCAGCTGAGACAACACTATGTCAAAGAACTAGGTGTGCAATAGAGCAGAAGATACAATTGGAATAGCCATCATCAACAACATTTCATCAGCTAACAAATGATTCCTCTGATCTCCATCCTCATTGCTATTTTATTCCAAAGCATCATCTATTGAGGAATATCATTAGATGTCCTCTTGGCTTTGATATTTCCTACCCAAAACTGAACTGTAATTTTTGATCCATGAACATGTTGTAGTGAGAGGGACAAAGCTCCCATAGAGCTATGAGGGAGCATCTCATCTGCTACAGTACTTTCTCCTGTAAATTAGTAATGAATCACTGACATGGAGTGACAGCAGGAGCACAATTCATTCACTGTTAGCTGGTCTCTAATTAGCACAAAAACAAAACAGTAGGTATGCAACCATCTCTACATCAAAACAATACATTCGCATAGGTAAACAGGGTGAAGGTGCTTCAGGACACTAAAGATATCTCCCCAAAAACCTCCTGACAGGAAGACAAAGAGAGAGAACTCACTGCTGCTTTTGATATTTTTGTGTAAATGATCAATCACCCTCTCTATTAAAAACATGCCTCATTTTCCATTTGAATGTCTCTAGATTCAGCTTTTAGTTACTGGTTTTGGTTATATATTCCTCTGGAGATTAAAGATCCCATTAGTGCTTGGTATTTTCTTTCTGTGAATACACTTTTATACTGCTACCAGGTCACCTCAGTTTTCCTTTACTAAGGTGTCTTTTAAAAGTGATGGAGCAGTGTTGCAGATAATACACCTGGGGACACTTTCAGGCAGTTATTTTATTCTGTACCTAATTTTTTCTCTTATATTTCAGATGCTGCAAGAGTTGTGTATGCGGACTCTGCATGTGAACTAAGCAGGAATTTACTGAAAATATGGACCTACAGATCTGCAGAGCTGCGCTGCACTTTCAAAATAGTTAAGGGTTTTACCTTATGTCTTCCTCAGATCCCACTTCAGAAAATGGTATTCTTCCCCTCAAATTATTTTTCTAGGTTCAACAAAATACTGTATTTTTCCATTATATTTTCATTCCCGCTGTGTACTTTCAATAGCTGCAATATTGTACCCTACAAGTGGCTACCTGTGCCTACGGTTTGAAAGGTACCTCCTGAACATTGGGATATATTAGACGTTACTGGAGCTTTTTTCCAGGAAAAGGAAAGTAGTATGAAATTAATTAACTTTTAATACAAAGTAAACATCTGCTAAGAAAAGCACTGAAAATAAAAAATTCAGGTTTTATTTTTGACCTTGAGATTACAATTTGCATGTTTTCCAGAGCCACGGTAGCAATCTGAAACGACACATGCTTTGCATTTAGCCATGCCAGCAATGATGAATCTGGCTATCAGAAGGAATACTTAAAGCTGTCAGTTTGCATTAAGGCTATATTTGTCCTTCAAAATGCTGATGATAATAACGACTTATTCAAAGAGTCAATAACTCCTTAAAAAAAAAAATCTAAAGGAGCAACAAGTCTGACTTTTATTTATCACAAAGTATCTTCCACTCTACCTTCTCTGTTCAGGTGAAGGTAGTAGCACCATAGTTAGGAACCTATGGTTTGAATATACATGGAACAAAATAATAGTCCCAGGGCACCAATTCAACAAAGTCAATGAGTCCTAAACAAGTACAATACTGCATTGCAAGACCTTTAAGCACAGGCATGTGCTTGTGTGTTGTGCTCAGTAGAGAAAAAAGATCTCTTAGAAACCATCACCATTTTCAGAGTAAAACTTTCTTCTTCAAACCACCCTAAACTTTTTCGCATCCAGTCTGCGCGGCTGCAGTAATTGGGATTCCACCACCTCCCCTCTTCCCCTTCCCAAACTGTTCCACATCAGAACACATCTTCCATTTCAGTTCCTCTTGCAGAAGAAAAGGGAGTGGAGGAAAACACAAGGGTAGCAGCATAGGTGTTTTTACTTCATATATAACGGAAGACTGAGAGAGCAATTTTGTTTAAAATGTTTGCAGCATTAAGGACCAGTAATTTAGCAAGAACCAAAATAATTTTCTGTACTTTGGAAACAACTATTTGCTTTAAGAATGCGTAGGTGGTGTGGAGACGTCTTGACTAATATGATTTGCAGTACAACTTGATCAAATTGCAGTGACATCAGTACTGGTACAGAGTGTTGGACTGTCACCCCCAGAATATGAAGTCCACAGAACAAACACAACTTGGATTATAAAGGAGAGGTTCCTAGTGATTCCTGCAAATGTGTTACATTGGGAGAGATATCTTCCAGAAAGGGGACAGAGTTTCCTTCAGTTTTTCAGCTGAAGCTGTCATTAAGGATGTCAGCAAACTATTTGTGTGCTTTTTGAAGTGGGCTAGCTGCTTGTCTACAGCGAAATAAAATTCTTTCCACTAGAAATTGGAAAAAGTCAGCCAATGTCACACAAAACAAATGACCACTTGATAACTTTCTATTACTATGGAAGTGGACTGACATCTACCTCCTTTCTTCTGCAATCTCCAATACTCCTTTCTTGTGCTTTAAATATCAGCAGAAGCTGCTGAACACGCATGGTATGGGCAAATAATGAACTGAGAGGATAATAATTATCTCCATGTGGAAACCTAAAGCACCTATATACATCAGGTTACCAGGTCGAAAATTACATCTATTAAGCCAAATAAATTACTTGTGTACTGTACTTGAGGTAATCCATAAAGTAATTTACTACTTCTGCCTTTATGCCAATCTGTGTTAATTTAGAGAATGACAATTGATGATTTGCCACATCAAATGATTGAAATAAATCCATAAAGTTTTATCCTATCAATCGGCCCTCCTCAGTTAAAGAAAGAACAGCATTAATCATTGTAAGTCAAGCTTCCCTAGGAGAGCTTCTCTACCTACCATTGAACTGATAAGAAGGATCAAGAGGTCACCATCTCAGATCTACCTGGAGCTCTCAATAGAGCTGTTACCACTATTGCACCAACTGATAACACAGTCGGTATGGTTTCATTCCAGCCTGCACACTGCAAACATATCTCACTAATACAATAACCTTGGCTTATTTCCATATGGTGGGTAATTGCCCTGTACTAAGTGATAAATTAAAAAGATTAACCAAAGTACTAACTGCAATAAAAGCAGCTAATTTAAGAATTTCAGCTCTATATTATCTTCTCTTTATTGAAATTGAACTTAAAAATCCTCCCTCTGCTTCAACTAATGATAAAACATTAGATAAAGATAGGTTTCTTTATTCTCTATTGGTTGACAAATAACAATTTATCCTCTAATTATGCAGCTCAAATAGCATTTTCCTTCAGGACTGCAATTCCACACTTGCATACGGATCTTAGCCTGCCTAAGTGAAGGACTGTTCCCACAGCAGTAATTGTCAGTCTCCTGCAGGTTAGAGGACAGAGAAGCTGTCAGCATGTCAACAAACGCAGAAAAAATTCCCAGTGTCATGTGGAAAGAAGGAAGAAGAAGAACAGACCACAAAGGCCCCATAAACACTCTGGAGTTTATAGAGCTTTTGCCATTATCTATAAGCCTTTCAAAGTATATTGAAAAGCTATAATTAAACAATAATAAGAACTCCTTCAGTTAATCAACAAGTCATTAAATCCTCTTCAAGCAATCTGTCCCCTCTGCGTCGCTCCCTAAATAAACGGCATGTGTTGATGGTCAACAGATTCAGGCTCTTTTGGTCCTGGAAGGTAGAGAGAATTCCAAAACTGGGTTTGAAGCCCAAACCTTGCACCACCAGCCACCTGGCCTTTCACACCCCAGTGTCCCCTCAACTGTAGGCTGTGAAGTCCCCCATTACAATGCAGAGCATGGGAAAGACAGAAAGTGAGAGAAACATAAAGCTACGCAGGATGTACGGCGCTTGCAGGAAGGGGGCTTTAGAAGGAGGCTATGCAGTTGCATCTCTTTGAAATCCAAAAAATAGATTCATAACATGCTGTCTTGATAAACATTGCAATTAGCATTCCTTGCTACCATTCATGGAATCATAAGCTGAAGATAAATGCTCTCCTCCTGGGTTGGCACAGCCTGAGAGTACTGGGAAAGGTTTTATGTTCATCACAAGAAGCCTTTAGCGTCACACTGTAGCCTTCCCTCTTTGTATACAGAAGTGGCACAAATGGCTTTTTGCCTGAATTGTGTTTATTTTGCCAAACTCAGAGTATGTCTGTACAAAAAGACATAACTGTTTTACTCCTCTCTGTGCTCAAAGCTGGCTTAAAATGAACCAGCTGCAGCTCCACAGCTACATCACCATGGTGCTGTGCCCAGGCTAACATGTCCTCCCACCCAACAGGTCTCATTATCTGGGTCGCAGTGCCAGGCTATCACAGCTCTGTAACTTCTGGACTTGATCTTATTCATGTCTGAACAACTTCAAATTCAGGCAGAGTGATCTCATATCTTTCTCCATCTGTCCATTCTGTCCACACCAGCTCTGTTTGAAACAGTATTTTCAAGCTCCATCTTAAAAGCAGTTTTTTGACTCTCTTCGCCTGCCCACTTCTCTTCAGAAACTGTCCAAAAAACCCACCACTATAAGGGTTAGGAATCTTCCTCTCATCTCCAAATTCCATTTATCCATGACAAATTTATACTCTTTTCTTCTTAGGTAAGATTTGCCTTTCTGAGTTCAAAGAGCCCTTGTTCTCCTTGGTGCTTAACTGATTGGTGTAGTTACAGGGAATAATCACCTCCCCTCCTAGCCTTTGCTCTACGAAGGTAAATCAATCAAACTCTTTTACAATAATTTTCTGTGAAGGACTCCCCATTCCTCAACAACCTAGAAGCTCTTCTCTTTATCTATTCCAGAAGAGATTAATCTTTCTTGAACAGGAGGGACCAAAACCAGATAACATTTTCTAAAAGAATCCTCACCAGTGTCGTACACAATAGCACTAATGCTTCCTTATTTCTACTGGAAGTATGACAGGTCTGCTGATATATCTTGGGATATAATTTGATATTTCCATCACCTTTTCATGTTTGTTCAGAACCCTTTGTTTCACAAAAAGGCATTTGAAATCTCAGAGGAGTATGTTCATGCACAACATTTCTGATTCCTTTTCATTCCAAGCAAAGACAAACTTAATCAGAAAAAGTTCAGATCTACATCTAGGCACAAATACCTTGGAATCTGAGTATGTTCAAACATTGTGTTTAATTGGATCTATCTTTTCATTGGTGTGAACAAAAAAAAAATATTCCTAATGGGGTTCTGACATTTTCACTTCTTGTCAAATCTACATTGATGAAAAAATTCAAAGCAATTGAATAGCACAACTGCACCAAATGTTTTCCAAACCAGTTCTAAACCCAGTTCTTTTTTGGAAACAGCCAAACAATCAAGAGAGGGAGAATGCTCTCCATCTCTCTGGACTGGTTTACCCATTCTTAATCACGCTGATGCTCTTTTTGAGTAAATCAAATAGAAGAGCATTTTGTTCCCAGAACCCCCTTCGTGCTTTTTGCAATCCTGCTACAATGCATGAGATACTGCAAAACCAATGTGGTTTGTCAACCAGGATCTGACACCAGCCTTAGTCTCTCTTCTCTCTAGTGGCTCTTGAATTTCAACAAGATGATTCAAGTGCTGCTGGAGGGAGGGAGGGTATAGCAATGCCATCCAAACCGCATTCCAGATAATTGCTGAAGAACCCACAACAAATGACATCAAATAATCTCTTCATTACAAGCTTTAACCAGCTCCTCTCTAGAACATGATTAAGTTCAATCTTTATTAAACAGAGCCTGCCAGGTATTTTATATCACTTAGTATGTTTTTTCCTCTGGATGTCTTAAGACATTTCCTCTGCTGTGGAACTGAATTTCATTTTGAGCCAGGTTTTCAGCCAAGGTAAATCTGTGCAGCTCTGCTGAAGTCAGTTCACACCACCTGAAGAGCTTTCCTTCAGCAGATTTTTTTTTATCCTAGTTGCTTGTTTAAGACAGAAAACAAACTCTTTATACTACTTATTTTTTTATTTTAGGTCAAATCCAGGATACTAACAGCAAACTATGTAAGTTAATTCAAACTTCTCTCCTGACAACTTGGTTGCATTTGGAAAATCTAAAGGAAAAACATATGTATTTAAAAAAACATACAAGGCCTTGGTTACAAATTCCTTATTAGTTAAAATGCTCTGTTAAAAAATGCCAAGATTTCATTTTCAAATTCAATTTTCAAATTCAGCAGCATTTAAACTTTTTTGTTCCTCCCAAATAGAATGGGAAAAGTTTTAGGGAATAAGAGTCCTGCTTTGTCAGATCCAGATGGGCCAAGTGATGTATATGGGGTTAGGGACATGGTGTAACTTGTTGAACAGTAACTTAGGGAAGCCAACTGCTATTTTCAGTTCCATCAATGACACACTTCATAACTGAATAAATTCCTTTATTTCTTGTCTGTCTACAAGACGACAAGACATATTTACCTGTCTACAAGACAACAATAATGATTCAGACTTCGCGTGGCACTTTGAAATTCAGAAATGAAAAACGCAATCTAAATGCTAGGTATTAACGTGATTTTTTTCATGTAAAATGTAGGAAAGTTCTTAATGGTTGTAAAAAAAATTTCACTGAAATTTTGGAGATTATATTTTCATAGTATTCCTATAAGACTTTAACTCAGATCCTCCCCAAGTCTCCTTTCAGCTCTGCTATATTTTGCAGAGGTACCTCTGTATTGATTTGTCTTTGCTTAGGTGGGTTGGTATTTTTTTCAGAATGAGATATTTTCCAGGTGTTCTGTACATTAACAAATGGCCTTTGAAGCAATCCAATATAATTTCAGCTATATTAATTCGATCTACTTGTTATCCTTGAAACAGTTTTTGACTTTGCAGAAACCAGCCTTTGCATCTAATGTAACAAGTACTGTAAATTGCCCTTAAGTGCTTAAAAATTATCTCCAGACTGTATCTGGCATCCATTTGTCATATAAAGGCAGCAAGGATAAGGCTTTTATCAGCAACATCCAACATTTGTATCTGAAAGCCAGTAAAGAACTGCCAAATGGCGACAAATTTTGTTTAAATCTAACCTAAGTAAGATTTGAAATAGAAGAAAGTGAAAAATGTTGTAGCCAGTTAACACTCTAGCCAGCTAGATAGTTCCCTTCACAAGTATGGCACGGCATATCTCCTTTAATTGCTCAATAATTTTATCTACAATTTGGAGTATATGTATCACACTTGGATGATAAGCCTCTAGTTCTTATCAAATTAGTTTACAGCACATTTCAATCCCACCACGTTAAGGTTAGAGCAGAGTTCTTCTGTAATACAATGAACTAGCTAAACAGACACATACCTGCACTGTGCATCTGCAGGCCTGAAGTCTGAACGCCTGAACACTTAAACTGGGAAAACTTCTACAGAAGTAAAAAGAACAATGTCAGAATAATCCTAATACTTTCTACCTTTAAGTACAGGTGCCATGTCTCATTTTCTAAATGTAAAACCACAGTACTTAATTTTAAGCACTTACAACTAAACTAAATAATTACTTAAAAGTCTGATTTTCAAGACATATGAACTGTAGCTCCCACTGAAGACAATTATGGTCAAAGGTGTTCAGGCTTAGACCATTAACGGTATTGAGGCACATAAGTCTTATTTAGTCTCTTCATTTTTCAGTTTCCTCAGTTTGCAGATAAATATCTAAATAGGTGTTAGAAGCCACTGCATGTATGAAATGAATGGAGAGGCAGGTTCCCTTCCTCACCTTCAAACTTCATACCCTTTCTGCCCTGCCATGGCATCAATAATCCCTATGACAGTTGAGACGTGTAGGAAAGTCTCCTAGTTCTTTTTTAAGGGTCTACCAAGGTCCATTCCTCTAGATTAGAATGAAAGTGTTTTCTGTATATGGTTCTCACTATCACTATCTATCTCCTAAATTCAGCTTGTTTCTTATTCTTGGTTCTCACAAACTTTCTTCAAAGAAAGTTAGGACAGAATTTGATCTCCACATTTTCCATGCAAAATAATTTGGAGATATGAAGTATTACATTGTTTGCCTTTTAGAGGATTTCCTTTTGTTAAAAGGCACTGAAATCCTTTGAAAGAAAAAGATATTTTCCTTCACCTTAAATTTGACATAGCAAGTAAAGATCTTAATTTGTGGGTAGGCAAAGCAGGAGGTAAGACTCTCTGGTTCACTGAATGAACTTCACGTAATCACATTAGAAGCCTGTATAGAAGCAGAATTAACCAGGAATGGTTCTTTAGACAAGCCCCTTGAAACTAAGCAATTATTTGAAAAATTGGCCCAAACCCTCTTGCATTTATGCCAGTTTCACTGTGATACAAATTCACTAGTTCCTCTAGCACTACTTTCAGATCATAGCCATAGCAAGGAAAGAACCAAACCCAATCTTCTTATTCCCAGCTCATAAGCAACACAAATTCAGCCTGGGGTTTCTGAAATCACTTCCGTGCCACATATCCCTCCGTTCTTCCTCTGCCTCATTTGCTGAACAAATGAAAAAAATCACTTTCCGTGAAAAAGCAGCAGTAATGAAATTATAGCTGTGAAGGTAACCTTAGCCCACTCCGACTCCAGTACACAGCAGACTGCTAGCTGCTGTCCCAGAGAGCTGCACTCTGTGGTGGCCCAGTAGCAACCTCATTAACTTTGGCATCCTACAGGACTAGGACACCATTCTCTTTCACCTGGGCCTTCTTTGCATGTGTCTGGGGCTGCTTTTCTCCTTCTCCTATTGGGTATTAAACTGATGATGACATTTCATTCAATTATTATGTAAGTTCACATGCATTTTTAGCCTTATAATTAGTCTATTTTTTTAAAATAGAAAAGAAAAATGTAAAAAAAAAAAGGAAAAGAAAATTCTCCCTCAATGCTTCAGTGCACCTTTAACCAAGCAACACATAGTATAAGGGTTGTAGAATCTATAGAATAATGTTGTCTTCCATAAAGCTGGAAGAAGAGTAATGAGAATAAGAAATCAAGAGGCTTGGCTCAGTCAGGATTTCTAGTTTCTGTTGCCAGTTATGAAAGAATGTGCTGACTAATTAGCAAGAAGACACAGACTGGGGATCGGGACTCTGTTTTCAGTGTCCGTGCTTCTTTGTTGTGTTGTCTCTGTGCTGCTGGTAAAAGGGATAACAATACTTCCTTCCCCTCCCAAGGAGTGTCAAGAAGATCAAGTAGCCCCAGAGCTGCACCCAAAGGGCTACACTGCACTTCCTTCATCCTCTCTCCCCTCAGCTTCCACGTGCACTGAAGCACAAACATGCCTAGTTCTAAACCCTGTCCTTTCCTTAAAACCAAGGGAATGCAAGGAAGGGTCCCCAACATGTCCGGTTTACACAGGTTTCAGCGTATGAAATGAATGAATGAACTACTGGAGACGGGCTCTGGGAACCATTCCCGATCTCTGCGAGGACGTGGACAGAAGGATGAGCTAGGCACAGCGGAGAGAGTACAAACACGTATTACAATCAAAGACATGGTCAGGCTTGAGTCAAGTCCTGCTCTGGATTTCAGACTCCCACCAGAGTCCAGAGAGACTGCTTTTCAGAACTGAGCACCAGCTCTGCGAGGGGACAAATAAGAGCAGTGATATCAGAAGCAGGGAGCTGAGGTGACTGTTTGCTATTTTCTCAGGACCTACAGGGAAAAGAACAAAACAGGAATGAAGGATTTTACCAGGGAGGAGAGAGGACAACATAGGCAGCAAGCACCCACCTGTTACAAAATGACCAGAGAGGCAAGATAGAAGAAAAAATCCTACAAAAAGATACTACGCTGTCAGCAAGGTAGGACTGCTGCAGAGGGGATCAGCAAACAGCCTTATTCTTAAGGCCCAGGGATTTTAAATTTTAGAGAGATTAAGCAGATATATGATACTGGTGCAGGCGTAGAGTATCACGTCCAGTTCACACTAAACATGCGCGAGTCTTAATAGTGCTTTCATTGTTTTGATCCTATTTATGACAGGAGCTCTGTAAGAAAGATATCTAATACGCATGGCATACATATGGTCCCCATCCTAAACCCAAAATAGGACAGGCTTCTGCTCAGGGGTGGCATTCCCCTCTAAGAGCAGCCTGCATTAGAGATCTGGCATACCACAATACCACGTTGTCACTCCCACGCCATTCGTCCCTCCAGTCATTATGAGAAAAACAGTAATGCACAGTAAATGAGGAAGGGCTAAAGGGCTAAATGTTCCTCAGTGCTTTCAGGCAATTATTAGGGTATTATGTACCCAGCTTCCCTACTTGAAATGTCTCTATCTTTGTGAGTCCAATAAACCACATCATACCCTAAGGATATTTAACTTCCTCTACATACTGCCTCTTTTTGCTAAGCCAGCCAAACGTGAAGTTGGCCTGTTTTCAGCATGTGACAGTCCAAATTTGGACATAACTGGCCAAGTTCAAGTGAGGTATATCCCACACTTTGCAAAGAAGATGATGATTAGAACTTAAGGAAACATAAGTCAAGTCATCTTAAGTCAAAGATATGGGGTAAGACACAACCTATGTTGTAGAAGTAAAAGGAAAAAAAAGATTATTTTGAGCATATCTTGGAAAAAGTCTGGGATACATTCACGATGGCATGGTATTCCTCAAGGGTATTTTCTTAAAGGATATGCAGACTGGCGATAGCCACAAAGCAGCAGGCTGAGAAGGACTGTGGGAGGGAGCAACAGAACTTTGGAACAAGAAAGGAGGATGGTCTAAAGCAGTCATGTGCTAGAAGGCTGAAAATAAATCCGCTCACAAAACTAGCATAGGTTGTTATGCAACAGTGCATGAGATGCACAAGCACCCTCAGATCTGGTCACCAGTATCAGCAGCAAAGGCAGGAAAGAACCCTTAGGCATCAAATGCGGCATCCATTATACAATTGCTTTCTGTATATTACCTTAGCAGGAGACTGGAAATATGAGTATGTCTTATTTATTTATTTTAAATTGTATAAAGGAAGCCTATTTGTAAAGGAATGAAGTGCAATTTCACTACTCTTGAGCGTAATTACTTAATTTCCTTGAGCTTTTTCAGATGCGGTCAGGAGGCTCCTGGCTCTTTTCTAGCTACTGGCTGATACATTGCACTGCAACTCGACTGCTGTTTTCAAAAGTATGATAGGATTCGGTCTTAAAATGTAACTATTTGCGCTTACTGTCTCCTACAACCAGCAAGCTACCCTCATGGCAGACAAAGTACGGTTCTGTGGTGCACTGCATTCACTCTCTTGTTCTCCCCACAAAATGTCCCCTCAGCAACACTGAGAACCTCTTTGACCACATACACTTCTGCTCCACAAAAAATCCATCCACATCCTTAGTGTGTTTCTTTCCCTGACATATTTTCATTTTGCATAGTTTGTCAGGTTCCTCTCTGTCTCCAGCTGTCATTCAGACTTCAGAAAGCTGTTGGGACTGAGATGGAAACACGGAAACATATTTCACCTAAGTTTAGATCCAAAACTGGCACAAAGGGGACAAGAAGAGGCCAAACTGCTTCACTGCTAGGCTGCTGGCCTTCTGCAGATCCAGGGCAGGAGCAAATGAAAGCGAATCTTGTCTGCGGATGGTTCAGGACCCTTCTGACATGAGTTTTGTGGATACGGAACTGATTTTCAGGGACATGATCAATGCAGCAAAAACAACAAACACATACTGTTATCCTACAAGCACCCTAAAAGTGAGGAGAAATCGTCTTTTGGGGAATACTTTCAACAGCGAATACAAGGAATGACTGCATAACAGAGATTCCCTTTCTGGCCATATAGGTGAGCTCTCCAAGTCAGCATAAATATATGTGGGGAGCTTAAACTACCATCACTGTATACATATGCTATCAATAAAAAGAGGAAGCTGGCAGACAGGCTGTCAATTTAGCATTGTACCCATATTCAATCAATTAAATTAAACAACAATTCAGCGCTTTACCCAGGCACACCAACACACCACATATATCCAAACTAACATGCCCATATTAAAATTCCTCTAAAGGCTCTAGCTAAAGGGCTAGTTTCCCTTCAGCTGGAGTCAAAAGTATGATGAGAAAATGTACAGGTTTTTTATTACCAATTATGAGGGTATTCATGCAGTGCTGCTTAAATATTATCTTCTAAAACTGATAAAGGGCAATGTAAGGGGGAGTTCTTCAGAGAGCAGGAGACCAGACAATTAAAGCTCTTAATTACAAGCAATACCCAGGAACTTCAAGATCATATCCAGACCAAACTCTGTCCTTTATACCAATATTCATCCCCCTAACACACATCCCTTAAAAAAAAGTCTACACATCATAATTCTCTATCATGTTTTAAAGAATTTTAAGAACATTTCATGCACCAGTTAGTTCAAAGATACTGTGATACATTCTAAGTTCAAAGCTGCAGCTTCTCTCTTTCCTTTTATACATCATTTTAAGAAGCAAAAGTTAGGAGAGGGAAAAGTTGTGTGCAATTTAATATGCCTCTTCTCCCTAGGTTTGTACTTGTTGCTCTTACCCCAAGATTGTTGTAGAAAATTCTTTAACACAGAGGAGAAAAAACAGTATATACTGTACCGATGGTGGTGAAACATAGACAGATCACATGTTTGAAAGAATACGGGAAAATACAAACCAAGAATGTTATGTCCACAGAGGAGCACAGGTCAAGCACCCCCAGTCACCTGCAGCTGCTCCCAGTTAGCTACCATCTTGTATCTAGACAGCATCATCATGGGTGCGCTACCGTTGCCAAGAGAGAACATGAGCAGGTGGTGCAGTACTACCTCTAATTCATCATCTTAACCAGTGATATATAAAAAGTAGTGAAACATAAAGTGCTATTAGACCTGAAAAGCTGCCATAATTGCAATAGCACTGCTAACTAACCGTTCAGCCCCCCATGTTCTGAGTAATTAGGGCAATGGTTTATGACCAGCACTTGGTGGCATGAGCAAAATGTACCAGGAGATTGAGCATGACGAGTGGGTTGGTAAAGAGGAGGAGGAGGAGCTGTAAATTCAAGGAATCACCTGTTAAAAACTGTATGTCCTTCTTCATCAAAAAGGAAAAAGTTCCCCATATCCAACGGGTAAGGAGAGGAGATTCAAGACAATGGCAAGATGCTGGTCTTTTGCAAGAATGTTTTTGACTTTTTTTTTTCTCCATTTCACATACAGATTACATGATTTTGCTCTGACAAGTCAGCAGGAGAAAGAAAAGTCTAGCAGACAGGCTTTTGCAAGATAAATTCTGTATGCTTAAATGATTTGAGAAACATGTTAGCTTACTTCCTGTTAGGATGAAAAGGCTGATGCTGTAAGTCACCTACACTGCAGCTCTGTACGCAGCCGGAGGAGACTGGGGGAGTTCAGCTGATTCAAGGAAAGAAATACCATGGAGGGAGGAGAAACCTTTGCTTCATGCTCTCAAGTGCTAGGCTTACAACAGTGAAGATTCTGCAGAAGATGCAAGAGATGGAGATGCACAATTTTGTTTTTTCAGAGCCATGAAGAAATCCACTCTGAACTCCAGCACAACTCAACCTGTCTAGCTTCTTTGTTTTAATTCCTACTTGAAGTCCAATAGCTGTGTCCAAACTAGAATATTCCTTTTTTTTTTAATTCTTTCAGTGGGGTTAGGAGAGGAGATTTTTAACTGAAAATTGCCAGCAGTGATGACTTTCCCACACTGTAGAAAACTGTTCTATTATTACTTAATCCCTATTATTTAAAATGTGCAGACTATTTCTAGTCTATATTTGTCTAGCTTAAACTTCCAGCCACACAATAATGTCACACTTTCACTTTTAAAAATTTAAAAGCTCTCTATTATTAAATTGCTGTTTACCATTGTAGGTAACTGTAGATTGTGATCGTCACCCCTCCACCTTCTCTTTTTCAGGTGGATACCTTTCATCTCTCACTAAAGGGCAAATTTTCTAATCCTTTTAACAATTATCATATTTAAGAATGAACCCCCTCTAATATAATAGCAGCTGTAAGCATAAGAAATGGATCACAGTCACTCTCATGCCAAAACCAGACATATTTATTCCTACTCAATACTCTCCTGTTTACATATCTGGGGAGTGATTTAGTCCTTTGGCCACAACATTATCCTGAGAGCTCATATTCATCTGAGTAACAGTCATGACCTCAAAGTCTTTTGCAAAAATCACTGCTTCCTAAGATACTCTATATAAGGATGCCCTACATTCTTTGTTTTAAAACTGATGCATTTCAAAACAGCCCTTTTAAAATGCTTCTTGCTCAGCTGCCCTCAATTTACAATACAATTCAGTCTAACAGCGACACTTCCTCTCTGAATGTTTGGACTACCCTCTGTTTGAGCCATTCAGTGCCAGGTGGTCTGTGAAGAGGACTTGCAAGACACCATTTCCCTATACATATACATATGGTTTTTTTCTCCAAACAGCTGCTTAAGGCACAACTGTACACCCTTATTCTTTCAGAGGATGCTGCAACACAGGTAGCAGTGGCATTGTGAAGAGGAGAGAAAATAAGCCAACTCTGTTGGATAAGGCATAACGAAAGGGTCATGCTGGGAGACTGGCTCAGCAGAAGGGGAGCTGGCATGTGTGACATATGAGGGAAGCAGGAATGACCCTTTTCAACATTTCAGATAACCCACTGGTGGGGCTTGGTGCCTCCCTACATCTGAAAAAGCAACCTCCGAGACTGTCATTGCTGTCCCAGGGTCTGCATAGAGGGTACATGGCAAGGGGGTGTTAATGGGGAGAAATACATCTGACTACCATGGAGGGAGAAGCAATGGGACTGAACAGCTTGTACTTTCCTGATAGGAAATTGCTTTTTCATGGAGAAAAATCTAAATTAAAAATCCTTTCAACCTTTGATTTTGGCAACAAAGTCAGCAGATTCTGAAGAGGAAAAGCAGAAGCATTTTCCTGCCGAAGAAAATATCCTTTTCTTACAGGGAGTAGAAGCTTCTATAGCCTCATCCCACCTGCTACACAGTGGTGCATGCCGCATAACAGCATGCCTGGGGAAGCTGGCAAAGGTAATGACATTTCCTCTGAACCCTTGAAAGTGGATAAAGAAAAAGGGTACTCGGTCCTTCCCCCATTCTCTTTGAGCTGTCACAGAGATGTGCTGCACCCATAAAACAAGGCAGGGGCTGCTGAGGAAGTCACAGCTCCGAGGGAGCTCATTTCCATCCTCCAAGAGTCAGAGGGCTACAGGAAATACTGTGGTGAGCACAATTGCAAGACCGGAGTGGGAAAAAGTGTGTTTCTGGACTTACAGCCATTTATTCTGAGCCAACCAACAGAATCCCAAGTGGGAGGGTGAGGAACACAGGGTGCAAAATTAGTCTGCATTTAAATAAGAGACATTTGGGTTTGGATCCAACCCCCACCCCTTGCTCTGTTTAAACAGCCCAGTGCTGCCTGCAAACAAAGCCTAAGAAGATTATATTCTGTAAGGATAATCTCAGCTTTCTAGTGCTGTTTTGGCTTCAGAAATACAGCATTCCAGTTTTCTTCCAGGGTCATTTCAATTCCTTTCCAATCAGCTTCTATATGCTTCTCCAGCTACTCCCTGATTTCTGGGGTGAAATGTTTTTAATGTTATAATTATCAAGGCTCCTCAGATTTTCCTGCCATTCAGGCTTGAGAGGGACGAATTCCCCACCTGAAGATAACAGGATTAGGCAGCAAGCAACTTTCTCAGCGATCCAGGTACCCCTCAGAGAGCAGTGCAGCAGCATTCCCTACGTGCGTGGGGAGCCAGCAGCCTGGAGCGCCTTGCTGCCCACCCAAACGCATTATCCCATCTGAGCATTAAATTATGCAGAAAATATTCCAGCAGCTCAAATATTGAGCAAGTGGTAATGATGTTGTCACTTTGGCAGAACGTGTAAATATCCATGCAGATGGATAGCATTTGCGAAGAAGATGAGCGAGATGAGAGAGGACGCCTTTTATCTGCCCTGCACAGCTCCTGTGCCGGCAGCGGGGCTGGCTGCTGTCACGGGGGCAGCCCAGGGGACAGATGGTCCCATCCAGGCACACCCTTTCCCACTCACAGGCAGACCCCTTTGCCATCCCTGCTGCAAGAATAAAGGGCAGCACAGAGCAGCCTGCCTGGCAGGCACTGTGCACTGAGTTCAAACATGCTGAAGCCCAAAGAGCGGCATCTGTTTATGCTGGGCTTGAATTTGGCTCCACGCCTGCCAGAAGACTGGAGAACATGCCATGTAGGGCTTTGGCCTGCTTTATGCAGGCTGGATCCATAGATAAATGAACATCAGGGCTATTTTACACGTTTGAATACACTGTGCATAATGTGCCTTGGCTACAGATATTGTGGCCATATTTTGGGGTACATGTTGCCTCATTTACAAAGCTATGCTAAGGCACGTGAAGTGAAGGCACGTGGAGGACAGGGAGCATATGAGACAGCCAGCATGGCTTCACCAAGGGCAACTCCTGCCTGACCAACCTAGTGGCCTTTTATGATGGAATAACTACGTCTGTGGACAAGGGAAGAGCTACAGATGTTGTCTATCTGGACTTCTGTAAAACCTTTGACAGGGTCCCCCACAACATCCTTCTCTCTAAATTGGAGACATATGGATTTGATGGGTGGACTGTTCGGTGGATGAGGAATTGGTTAGATGGTCACATCCAGAGGGTAGTGGTCAAGGGCTCAATGTCCAGATGGACATCAGTGATGAGTGGTGTCCCTCAGGGTTCTGTATTGGGACCAGTACTGTTTAATATCTTCATCAGTGACACAGACAGCGGGATTGAGGGCACCCTCAGCAAGTTTGCAGATGACACCAAGCTCAGTGGTGCGGTTGACACACCTGAGGGATGGGAGGCCATCCAGAGGGACCTGGACAAGCTCGAGAAGTGGGCCCATGTGAACTCATGAGGTTCAACAAGGCCAAGTGCAGGGTCCTGCACCTGGGTCGGGGCAACCCCCAGTATCAATACAGGCTGGGGGATGAAGGGATTGAGAGCAGCCCTGCGGAGAAGGACTTGGGGGTACTGGTGGATGAAAAGCTGGACGTGACCCGGTAATGCGTGTTCACAGCCCAGAAGGCCAACCATATCCTGGGCTGCATCAAAAGAAGCGTGGCCAGCAGGTCGAGGGAGGTGATTCTGCCCCTCTGCTCTGCTCTGGTGAGACCCCACCTGGAGCACTGCATTCGGCTCTGGAGCCCTCAGCACAAGAAGGACATAGACCTGTTGGAGCGGGTCCAGAGGAGGGCCACGAAAATGATCAGAGGGATGGAACACCTCTCCTATGAAGAAAGGCTGAGAGAGTTGGGGCTGTTCAGCCTGGAGAAGAAAAGGCTCCGGGAGACCTTATTGCAGCCTTTCAGTACTTAAAGAGGACTTATAAGAGAGACGGGGACAAACTTTTTAGCGGGGCCTGTTGTGATAGGACAAGGGGTAATGGTTTTAAACTAAAAGAGGGTAGATTCAGACTAGATATAAGGAAGAAATTTTTTACTATGAGGGTGGTGAAACACTGGAACAGGTTGCCCAGAGAGGTGGGAGATGCCCCATCCCTGGAAACATTCAAGGTCAGGTTGGACAGGGCTCTGAGCAACCTGATCTAGTTGAAGATGTGCCTGCTCATTGCAGGGGGGTTGGACTAGATGACCTTTAAAGGTCCCTTCCAACCCAAACTATTCTATGATTCTATGATTTACATCTACCAGTTGGATATAGAACATAAGCACAACTATTAAGAGAATGGATAAATATGTGGGAGGGATGACTGAGAAAGAAAGCAACATAAGAACCAAGAGCAGAAAAACTGCTAAGAACTGCAGCCCTCTCCTAAGGCAGGGTCTGGGGCATCGCACAGGATGGGTGCAAATCTCTTGACTTCCGTGTGCCAAGACCACGAGATGGATCTTGTCCAACTCCTGCACGTCATGACCACATTAAATAGCCTGTGAATGTACCTTCCTCTTCCTCTGGTCTAATGTAGGCTAGTGTACATTGTACTTGGTCTTATTGTGTTACCTTTAGTCTTTTGTTTGAGCTGTGAACATGGAAATTTGGCACCAGCATGAAAACAACACACCAAATAACCAAATCACATAAATAACCCAAATAACTGTAATTGTTCTTTGTGGCACCAAGTCCTGCAGTGTTGATGCCGAACAAATTCCTTTGACTTCTATGGATGTTTGGCCTGAATATGGATTGACTGAATCAGCCTGCATACCACAGGCTGCAGAGGAAGTAGAATGATAGAGGAACAAAATGAACATGAACTAATGTCAAGTTCACCCTCAGGCTTAAGAAAGATTGAAAACAGCCAGTACAGTGCCTCACTCCATCTTACCCCATTGATTTGGAGGTGCTGCATCAACATTTCCCAGAGTCTTTTACATTAGAGCTCAGGGTAGGAAATCCCAATTCCCAGTAAGGCCAAACAAATGCCAAAATTAATTTAAAAAACAAATGCTGCAATAAAACCACTTATTCTAATGTAATTTCTTGTCCATTGACATGTTGCAAAGCACAGCCAGGAGCACACCTCCTATAGGAACATCTCAAGGGCATTTTGTGAGATTTCTCTCATTCCCAACAAAAATGGCCAAGAAATTATCTAGGTGTTACAGAGTATCATTTCTTAAAACATGTTAGAAAGCCCTGATGGATGCAATACAGTTTCTATAATCAAAAACTTTAAATTCAAAGTACTCCATCAGGATATACACACAGCACAACTGATCACAGCCTTCCTGAGGTGGCAGGTAGTAGCTACGCACAGTACAAAGGAGTGAAAGAGAGACAAAATATTGACAAGCTTCCGAAAAACTGTAAGAATACTTCATGCCCTTTCAGATCACGTAGTTGCCCTGGGTGTTAAGACATAGACACAGTAAACCCCCCAAGGCCCAGCACCTGCTGGAAATCCAAGGTGCCAGATGAGGAGCCAGCCAAACCACTCCTGTCTCTAAATGCCCTGAGGTTTCCTGATGCACAAGCTTCTAGTGGCTGGATGCCTCTGCCGTGGATCAGCTCCTCAATGCGAGGCTTTCATTCTCTTCCCACAACAATCAGGCTCTAAAGCCTCATGCCAGATATTAGAAAAAGGATCAACAATTTGAAGTGTGACATCACTTGGTGATATATGACATGAGCATGTGCGTATGTGTATGTAATTCTGTGTGTGTATACATGCAGACACACACCCTCAACAGCCTGTGTTTGCTGAGAATTGTGACCCTCCAAGCCCTACAGTCACATCATCAAAGGAACACTGCCCCAGCCAAGCCAGGAAAGAGGTACTAAAATGACAGCCACTTTGCATTTTTTATGAGGTTTGTCTCCTACATGTCTCTGTACCTCCGCAAAGCCCTCTCATTGCTGCTTCAAAGTCCATCTTGTTTCTCTCAGCTGATTAGGAAGTTTCATTCTTGACTGTCTCCTCACCTCCCTGCCTGTCCCTGTGCCCTTGGCGTCAGTGTGTCCCAACAGGAGAGTCTCTATGAGACTCCATGAGAGCAGCGCTCTCCTATTATACTGTCTTTCCCAAACACCTCTACCCCACTAACTTCTTTGTGCTGTCAGTCACCCACAAATTCTTCTGCTCCTGCAGCATCCACTCCAGGCAGACTGGAAAGCCAATTTTTGTCAGGCTCACCGTTCCCCCCCAGCCTGAGAGGAAGGAGCATGCACTGGGCCCTAGGGAGCTTCCATGCTCCCAAGTCCATGTTTGTACCCTAACTCTGTCCCAAATCCAAACTAGGGCAAGAGCTGGGTACATGCCAACCCTCCCACTTAACACCCTAGTTTTCATGAATGGAAAACCTGGAAAAATGAGACTGTGGGGAGGTGCCACATGATCTCATCCTGGTAAAAGATCGAGAAGACTGGGAGATCAAGACTTCATGGGGCAATACAGTATATCTGCAGAGGTAAATTTAGCTATGGCCTGACAGTCTTGCTTTCCTGCTTGTAAACAGAGATAATCACACTTCCCTAATTCATCATGAGTGTTGAGAATAAACATAAAAATTCTTGAGACACATCTTAGCATAAGAACACAACTCACAGAGGCACAAAAGATCTACAGAGGCCACAGCAAAGCTTTACTTAGCTTACAGAGGATGTGCTCATGGAAGGCTGATTACTTCCCAGATGGAACAAAACCACCTTAAAGCCATAAAACCTCCAGAGTACATCTAACAGTACTGGACAATCCCTCCCCCTTCCTTCCACTAGCTCTTTTGACCTCTCTTTTTTCCTCTGCCAGTCATCCTAACAAAACCCAACAGCTGAGTTTGAGTAAATATTCTTGTATACTTTACTAATGCCAGTTCAACAAAGCCATCGTTTCACTAGACTTCCTCAAGGCATGCACAGCTCAGCCTCTTCCTTTCATCCCAGAATCCAAGGTTTAGATGACCCTCTGTGGCTAGATAGGGTGAAAGCCCTGGGTATACATCAAATAATTCAGGAGTAGAATAAGCATCAGGAACTAAAGCCAACTGACCTCTTCTTAGTCTCTGAGCTTGGCCCCTTTGTTTTCCAAGCCTTTGATGGACCAGTAAATTACTCTTCACTCCAATCACATTGAGACTTGCAGGTTCCGATGCCAAACTCTTCATTCAAACAAAACTGTCCAGGGGGTCAAAACAAAGAAGTGTGTGGTTGTCCTTCAGGAAGGACAAGTGAGATAACATGGTAATTTTATTTAGGTTCTCTTTGTAAAGGATTGCTAATGTTGTAGCAAATGATGGCTTCTAATCTATGCAGCACTGCAGCCTCACAGCAAAGGAGAAGTCTTAGTGAGCAAGTTGAATCCTTTTGGCAGGTCTATTCACTCATAAGGAATTCCTTTCATTATTTAGTACAAATAAAGATATACCTTCATGAAAGGCTTCTGCTGTTCATGCTGCTCACATTCATATTTGATAGCTGAACAGAGAGCTAAAGCCCTTTGCCTGTTCCACACCAGTGTGCAAGAGAGTTTCTCTTGTGAGACCACTGATTTTTCAGAAGAACGTTGGGTTTTCAGGCGGAATTGGACTGACAGTCCATCAAATCTTGCCTTCTGCCTCTAACTCCACTGAAGGACTGAAAAGAGCTTGCAGCATGCTTGGCTCATCCAGCGAAGCCAGGCACCACAGGGAGAGACTCCTTCCTGACCTCTACAGTGATTAGATAATGACTTGAAGCATGCAATTTGATTATCCCTCTGTTAGAGCCGAAATGTGCCTCTGAGTCACTGTCCATGAGGACAGGGAGTGAACTGGGACTGTAACCAGGATTTCTGTCTCTCTCTGCTTTAATTCTACCTAGGATTAAGAAGGAAGAAGTAGAGACCCTATATATACCCTCCCTCTGCCCATCCCTGCTCTCCTCTTACAGCAGCACTAGCCTGCCACCATGCTCACAGCCCCCAGAAGGTTTGGAGCTGAGCTTCGAGAAAGACAGGCGAGAGTTATTGCATCTCTCCTCCTGCTCTATGAAGAAGGCTGCACACAGTCCAGGGTCTTACACCAGCAACTTGTTACTATTTTGAGCAAATGTACGAACTGGCTCGTGCTGCCCAGCAACAATAGATGGTATAAAGATGTAGGTTTTGTTCACAGTGCAAAATGATACTTCTTCTCACACCTCTGCTCTGTGTTACTGGCTGGCCCTTCGGTCCCATATTATTGAAGACTGTGAGACCTAGATGCTGATCATTTGCTGTCTGATCCTTCACAGTCCTTGCACTAACACTTAAGTAGTCTTCTCTAACTCATCTGTTCTCAAAGCTGAATAATCCTCCTTTTCAGTATCTCCCCCACTTACAAACTTCAACAGTCAGTGCATCTTTTTTCCCCAGATTTTGCCAATGCTAGGAAAATCCGAAGCAGAAGTGTGTGCTCTGATTATGTCCAAGCCAGTGCTTAACCCTAATTATGTCCAAGCCAGTGCTTAACCCAACCATAATTAACCATAACGGCAAGTGCAGAATTTGCTAGGGGAAATCACTGCAAAATAAACAGCTGAATAAGATATTCAACATTTTGCAAGCCTATAAAAAGCCGAGCTGGAGCAGAGTGGGCAGGAACTAAAGGGTTGAGTGCCAATCAGGATAGCTGAGGGGTCTGTTAATTTATCCCCCAAAGATTTCCTCCTCCCTTAGGTTGTAACTAATAACACAAACTCCTATCTAATGCCACTAATGCTATTATGCTGGAAAGCCCAAACCTGAGGAGGGAAAAGGCAGTGTGTGGCAGCAAATGCCAGCAATCAGCCAAGATCAGAAGCAGAGCATGTCTCCTGGCTATACGTATGAGATAAATGTTGACTTAATTTTCCATCTGCAACCTCCATACTCTGCTCCCCCAAACCCTCCCAGTGCCTCCTCTTCCAAAACTCTGCTCTGTTCATGTCAAAATGATAACTGTTAATTTATTCTGCTTTTCTGGTTGCTGTGCTAACCCAGAGCTTGTGCTGCTTGGTGTCTAAGCAGCTTGTCCTGGGGATATGGTTAAACCTGTCTTTGATCAGCATTTAATCCTTCAAGGTGCTCAGGGGGCTGCAGTTTAGTTTCTATGTGAAAGCCATTAGAAAAGATGGAAAGGAAGGAACAGGACTCTCACTCTCCTTCTTCTCCCTCCAACCCTCCCTCCCTCCAAAAGAAACATTTATCATGGACTAGGGTGGTTGTTACAGTGGGAGGAGAAGCTGCTCCATGGGCCTGGCCCAGATCGGACGAATGTGAGAAGTGGGAACCCTGGCCATCAGGAGCCTAATCTGTCTATCTCCACAGGTAGCCCAAAGATCTGGGTTATTTTGTTCCTCAGCTAAATATAAGCTGCTTGTTAGGGAGAGAAGCTTATCCTCCCCTCCCTTCCATCAAGCCTCCATCAGGGAGGACAAGTAGAGGTAACATTTTTAACAGATGGAAGCCAAGTTCTCCAAGGGAGTCTTTCAAAGTAAATAAATAAAAAGTAACTTGTAGTTCCTACACACAGCTAAATATGTATGTCTAGATAAAGCCCTAACTGTGGGGTAGAGCCATCTGCAGGAATGCAGAAGCTGCAGATGGAAAACAAGGGGAGAAGCTGGGGAAGAATTTGAGAAGGCAAGACTAGACTGGATGAAGACAGGCAACTAAGGCCAAACTTCCCAGAGAAAGCTACTTAGAACAGGATTCCATTAATGCTCTGGAACAGCATCTCTAGGAAAACTCCACACTTAAAATCACTTAAAATGAAGTGGTGTGAGGTCCACATCAATGTATTGCCACTGCACAGGACTTCCCCCAGTGGGGAAAGCGCACCATCCATTTTAGCAGTTTACAAGAACTTGGCACTTCCAACTCAAAGAGCAGCATAGTGCCCACTTGTCCCACATAGTTTTGATCTCAGACTCACAATGTAGAGACCACAAAATGGTATTTCTTGACCTCTCTGTAAACGGAGCTTGTTCATCACAATGATCTGGCACATACCTTTTTGTTATTAGCTAGATCCTGTCAGCCAAGCTCTTGGTGTCACAGAAATAAGATACAATACAGCTTCTCTACCTAGCTAAGGTACTTCTAGAGTGCCGATCAATGTAGTTATCTAGGAAATGTATCATCAGGATATTAAACTTGGTTATCATTCCCCAAGTGATGTGGTGGGTTACTCAATTTGAGATTAAAGGTATAAATCTAGAAATAGATGGAACCATAAAAGGAGGACTTTGCCACTGCTACCACTTACATATGGCTCGGTCTAGTAAACCTGGGACATGCTATAGCTCCTGGATTCCACTTGTTCTGCAACAGAATTGTTTTATGCACCTGGATGAGATGCTTCTTTTCTTTAGGCCTCAGTAATCTTATGATACTTAGTTTCCTTAAGAAACTCAATTTTCAATGAAATGGAATTAATTATATTGTCCTTTTCTAGTAGGATAGCTGGCTCTATATATGTAAACAGCTAGAAATTCCAAATCATAATTTATCTCATTTGCACTTGCTTACAGTTCCACTGTTGTAACTTTTTGTATGCTCTTACATATTTCTGGTCTGTAACTGGAGACAGGAATTAGGATTTCAACCTGCCACTTGTCACATAATAAAGTACAAGTCATTCACCTCTTGTATCTAGAAAAAAATTCGAGCAACCATATGTAATTTTGAAGTACCAAATAAACTTCACTGCTTGACCTAAGTCTTGCAAATCTTCATGCCGTAACACCATACTAAAGGACTGCCAGCTGAATAAGTAACAAAGAAATGAAAATCCCTTAGCAGTTAAATACATTACTTGTTCAAATACCACATAGGAGAAACATTTTTCATCTGGTATGGAAAATAAATTAGGAACGTCAGCCCCATTTAGACATATGTTAAACTCTGTGAAACACCCCTTTTTATCACATTTAAAACATGTGGGAAATACTGATTATACAGGGTTAAACTGGTCTCTGGCAGAATTAAAGCAGATTCCAGGGGTGACCCTGCAGACAGGAGCTCCCTGCCATCCGCTGCACCCTGCTCCATAGCTCAGAGCAGCCTCGGACAGGTGAGGAGCAGCCCCTTCCTTCCCTCTTCTGCTACTCCAAGCCCTACAGCCTTACAAGGACGTTTGCTTTCTCATATCTTCTTGTGCTCTGCAGCCCTAAAGAAAACATGGCCTGTGCTCTCCCTCCCCTGCAAATACACAGAGCATTAGCTTTGCTACAGAAAAAATCACTGCTACCCTAGGCATGCTAGCAGAAAAGTAACTGAGCGGCACTTGAAAGAAAGAGTTAAATCAATTATAAAAACATGTCCCAACCCCCCTTATCTGAGCTTCAGCTTTCCTCACCCATTTTTTTTCCTTCTCAGGCTTTTTCAATATAGAAAAAATTGTGTAAAAAATAAAAAGCCAGCTAGCTCAGCAGGAGCTACATGCTGATTAGAAAAGTTTTGCTTTGTGGGGTGCAGGTTTGGGGGCAGAAGGAAATGAAGCAAATAAATGGTATTAATCCTTTAAACCTGAGAGTTTTAGCTACTGCATTAAAAAGTTGGCAGCGGTATCTTCTAATCCCAAAGCCCAAGTGCAGTGTATTATCCAGCAGACTGCATTCCCACACTTGACACCTCCCTAAAAGCTTTCCTGCACATGTGCCAGTTCTATCAGCTACCTGGAGGACTAAAAGAGAACTCGCTCACTAATTCCCAACCTTAGAGCAATCCTGCTTTGTTCCTTGAATGGCAGGGTGAATAGGGCACTATCTTTAGAAAGCCTTTGCTTGTCCAGTATACCACCTTGCTTCACTATTAGCCCAGAGCCCAAACCACACCACTTAGTAGAAGCATCAAAAGCGTTCAGTGGTGGTCTAATTCTGCTCTCCCTGCTTTGACCTGAGGTGTGAATGCCTCTGCTGTGGACCCTGAAAGCTGATGAGCAGTTTGCACAAGCATGATGAAACAGTGCAGGCCAAGACATGAAGAAAAAGTCAGTATCCAAGTAAGCCTGCAGGAAGAATTTGAAGAGTCAGGATAAAAATAACAGAATTAGGACATAGCCAGAAATGAGGATTAACACTAGACAACGTCAGTGACAATGAGTGATGAGGATTCCCAGTTGCATGTCTAATACCAAAAATATCTCCACAAATAACAACCTGCTCCCTAGCCCCAAGAAGAGTGAGCTCAGTGCTGAAATGCTGGAACTGCCATTTCAGATGAAATCTACGTCCATGTAGTCCAGCATGTGCCTGTGACAGTAGCCAGTGTCACACCCCACGGTGAAAGGACAGTGAACACTGCTGTAAGAGAGGATTAATGTAGTCTGGTAGAACAACTGATGTAGTTGGAATAAACAGGCAACAGTTTAGACACAAAATCTTTTTCAGGTTAAAAAACTAGTCTGTTATAGTCCAATTTTATCAGTTGATTTACTAACCCTGCTTCATTTACACACTAACACCATTACAGCCACAACACTATTAACTACAATCTGCTCCAGTAAGTTTTGGGAATATGTGCTCCTGCACCTCCTAGGTCTCATCCTCATTTCTAGGGACAAGCCTTGAAACAGCAGGTTTCTTACTAGCAGTGAAAGACCTGTCACACTGCCTTGTCAATGCCCCATGTGGCACAGCCTCCCCAACACCATGCTGAATCATCGGCTTGGTCCTATGTCAGAGAGATAAGGAAACAACACCCAGTTAAAAGTAGAATTTGACAGATTTAGTATAATTAATATTGATGTTTAACGATTCTAGATCCCCTGCTCCTTTGTGAGTTCATCCATAAATGCAGTATTTCTCCAGGTCTGCAAGGAATATGAAACCTGTTCTTTCATCTTGTCCTCTTTCGAGTTACAAAATAAGATTTCATATTAAGATTTGGGGAGAGGGACAAACTGCTTGGAGTTTTGGTGTAGCATTACAATGTACTGAATGTATTACTTCTCCAAATCACAGCTTCCCTTGGATCCTGTCACGGAAAGGCTGACATACTGGACAGACCAGGGAAGGAATTAGATCATATGCAATCTGTTACTCTCTTTCTTTTTTTTTAAGACACCTGAAGCAGATAAAAAACAGAGAGAGGGTGTCAGATCCCCACTGGGTATAAACTGGCATAGCTCTGCTACAGTCACTGAGTAGAATGAGTCAATATATTGATACCTACTGAGAAGTTATCCTGTGTATCTTAAAATATTAACACCAGAGTCAACATGAAGTAAAAGGGAAAGGGGCTTTCGCCTCTTCTGTTCCGATTGCCAGCTTAACGAATGTATGACTTCCCTAACATACACACTTGATAAAATGAGGCTGGCTGAGTCAGAGAGGCACTGCGGCACTCATCTGCCCCTGCCGACCACCCTCCTCCTCCCAAACACCCACCTTCCGCCCCAGAATACGCCTTGTTCTGCTGCCACACTCCTGCGTCGGGCAAAAAGTCCACTGCGCCAGAAGAAGGAATAAAAATAAAAGCCTAAGCAGGCTTCTAAAAATCAATTATCTGCCTTTTTTATTTACAAGTAAAATGGTCCACATTCTGCTATTACTGATATCAACATAAACCTGGAAGACTGTTGTTAAAGACAGAAGAACAGAACTAGGATCAGAACCAGTACTCTCACGTTGTATCTGAACTTACAGCATATTTTGGTGGCATGTAATGTGAGGTCTCACTTTTTCTTGTGCATGTTGTACTAGTTTGTGAACACATTCTTTAACCTTGGAAAACATCAGAACTTTTCTTCATTAACTGTTTTATCAGCATCACCCTTTGTGAAGAAATCCATAGCTCCTTGCTCAGACAGAAGTGTCCAAAAATCAGATTTAGATTAGAAACCACAGTCAAGTGGTACTTTGCCTGGTTGTTAGAGGATGAGAAAAATCCTATGGTATTTAAACATATAACAGCTGAGAAACACGACAGCGCTGGGTATCTGTGGACGTACCTCATACAACTTTTTGTACAGCACTCTCTCTCCTAACTGCAGGGGCCAGTTAAAAAGACAATTTCCACGCTCTGAAAGGCTGGGGTTTGCAGCCTGGAATGGAGGATGAAGAACAGCAGCAGCACTGTCCTCCGCGGATCCCAACACAAACCATACAGCATAGACAGGACCTATGCATTGCCCTCCACTGTGGAGCACAGCTTTCCAAATTTGGTCCATTAGATGCAGTATTTGGCCTCATAATCTCTCCCGAGCACTGGCAGACACTTATGAAGCAGACTAGGGAAACTTTGGGAATTCTCAGTTGTGTCACACAGCAAGAGAAATAATCCAAAGGATTGGACTCCCCTGAAAATCTCTGGCACGGATGTGGTTATTGCTAAAAGCAGAGTGGACTGCGGTCAACAGCCTTTGGGGATTTCTGCTGGGTTGGGAAAGTTTAATAAGCAGACATGCTGGGCAAAGGATTAAAATGCTTCCATATTACATGTCAGGAATAAACACAAGGCGATACAACTCAATCCACTTAATGCCTTCTTGTTCCTGTCACACCTATAAATGCTACTGACCATCACCTAGAGATGTGGTTCTCTAGGATAAGCATTTTTCCTATCCAAGGGAGGTTCCTCACAGTTAGATTTGAAGGACCACTCTGTCCCTCCTCCCCTCCCAGCCTCTGCTTCCTTTGGCAGCATTCTGGTGCAGATTTTCTTAGATAATACCATTGCTTTAATGTTTTCAAACTAAAGACTTCTCAAATTGAAAAATGGTCTTTTAAAAACTACAACATTTTACTTTTCAACATTTTTCATTTTTGAAACATTTAAAATGCTAATTCTTTTATCAAAAATGTTATTGCAACTGTTATCAAAATGGTTATAACTGTAGTAAAACCCCTTAGAACATGAAAAACAAATCCATTTTGAACGCTGTGAAACAGAAAAAGCATCAAAACCTCTATATTGAAAGGGTAAGTTGAAAAATATTTTCCAGACCAGCTCTTTAGAAAGGCAGGCAGTTAACCCACTCCTTGCTGCACTCTCTCCCTCTCCTCTCTTCTCTGCAAATGCAAGCACTGAAATAAGGCTGGCATTCATTCCCTTTCAATGTGGACACAACAAAGACTGAATTTTCCACAGCCTACCAGCCTACCTCCCTACGAACCTACCAACCAGTGCTTCTAGGGGGCTACCTACTCACATGCCCACATTTTCATGTACAAATTATGAACTATACAGCTTAAGGACACTCTGAATGGGCTGCTTTACTGGGGTACACTTTGCAGGAAGAGACACAGAATGCTAAGTGGTCCTGACCACATGCATACAACCACTGCTGCTGCATGCACACATCAGTGATAACCACTTGGGTCTCTCCCCAGAGCTATTTAAGCTGTAGGAAGTAAGCCCAATGAATAGGAATTAGGGATCCTACTTGCCTTTTACCTCTAAAATGCCAGTGCTAGTGAACACCTATATGGGAAATCAACAAAAAGGGAGAAACTAAAACCTTTCCTGAGACATGAATTAAGATCTTTTTAAAGTGTAGTGTAATGGTACACAGCTGTCACAAAAGCCACTGCACTTTGATCCTTCCTCTCCCCCTTGTTTAAATGCTCTCTGGGAGCACAGCCTTATAGAGGTTCAGTGTAACAACTAAAAGGGTTGTCATGTTTAATGGAGCCAATGATGGCTAAATCTCAATCCCTGGTTAATCATTTGCTCTTGCCAGCATGGTAAAGCTGAGCATCCCAAATCTCCAGGACAGTCGCATTAATGGAATAAGCAAAAAAGTCAAGCGGGATGCTATCTGAGCCTGCCTGATGAGATTGCAGCTTGCAGACAACCCTGGCTTATCTCAGATGATGAACTATCAGGGATAAACAGAATGCATCAAGTCTGTTTCCCCAAGACCTTGACTTGCTGGTGGTAGGGGAATATGAATAACATCTAGGCAGTTCAATATAGATTAAATGAGGGACTGGATAAGATGATGGTGTTAACGAATATCCACTTTAAAAATATCACCAAATACCTAGTCCAATAACCACACAATGCAAAGGATTAAGCTTCTGGTATGCATTATTTTAGGACAGGTAAATTAAGGGTAAAATCAAGGACTCCATTCTAAATGTAATGTGTATATGCAGACATACATCATTCTTTCTATGTGTACACTTACAATAATACTTGACTTTTACATAATAAAAAAATATGATGTATCTCAAAATGCTTTACAAAGCTGGGTCACTATCGTAATCCCCACACATTGGAGGAAACTGCAATAAGAAGTTTGTGTAATTTGGCTAAGATTATAAACTCAGAAAATGGAAGATCCAGAAACAGATTCTCAGACCCTGCTCTCCTCCAGATTCACAAACACACAGCTATATATCAATGATGTTAGCAAGAAACAGCTTGGTAAGAAAGACATAGACAGAAATCTTGCAAAATGAAGACTAAATGTTGTCCCACATGTCTGTGATATCATCAAAATTATATATTCCATTTGACAACTGCCACTGAGAAAAAAACTTTAAAACATGGGGTTTAGGTATGCAAATCCATAATGTGTAGAGACACGCAAGGATTATTCATTTATGCAAATGTGACTGTATTATATGTGCCTGAACAAGGTATTGTAATGTATTGCATTAACATATTGTATTGTTTATCCTAAACAATGTATTGCCTAAACAGTGAATTGTTTGGGCTTTAAATTTATCTAGCTTTAAACACCAAAAAAACATGGTATGGCACCTAGCAGTGAAGGTGGGATTGAGCCACAGTTCAGACTTGCTCCAGTAGCAGGTTACAGACTGGAATTTCTTGGTGCAGAATTAGTGCAGAAGTTCACAATGAAATATTTTCATAAAAGAATCAATGATACTTTAAGAAGTCCACAACCACAGCCTGGTTTGGAAAAATCTACAGGACTGGCTTTGTTCCACAGTGGCAGTTAAAAGAATACCATGTCCTTATTACTGGTGTATGACACTGCTCCATCATCTTTGAATGCTTTTTCTCAGAATCCCACTGATACCAATTTCAGTTTTAAAATTCCTCTTCAATTAAAATCGCAGCTACAGATTCATAATACAACAAACATCCAGTTTTAAAGTTAAAAACTTGGGAAGATAGCATGGTTTAGAATATTCCAGAGCCTCAGTCACCTACAGCTAAGATCCAGAAATATTTCTCATTCCTCCTACTGTTCAAGCCACACTATATCAAGTAAGGGAGAAATAACAGCAACTATTTTGGGAGCCTTCTAAATGGATTAATGCTCATGTAACCTGGGCTTTCAGAATGGTTCTAATGGCATAGATGTGCGTTTTTGTTTGCATTTGTGTCCAAATTTTTTTATGACTAGCATTGGTGGAGAATTTTCCACTGAAGGGTAATTCATCAGAAGTAAACTATTTATACGAATTGTTCTATATTCAGGTTTAAACAAGTTTAAGCATTTAACAATAAGGCTTCAAGTTTCATTAAAAACATGTTTTGTTTGGAAAGCTTAATAAATAAATACTGAATGAAGTTAAAAAATGTCAAAGATTGAAACTCTTGTAATGATGTTGTTATACCCATGATGATCAAAGGATATAAATGAGCAAAATTTGCCTTTAGTAGACCAACCAGTATAGAAGGATAAAATACAAAACATAAGGAACATAAACCCTATTCAGATCTAAAAGTGTAACAGCAGCTTTCAAAGCTACATGCAGGTTTAGACTAATAGCTCTGAATTTAACATTGTTATCTAATAAATTAGTCAATTTGAGGGAACTGGTTACTGCTACCTGTAGATCCGTGGGGAGTGGTTCTAGAAATAGTAATATGCCCTCTCCCTCAGTGGGACAGAGAGAGAACTAATTATTGCCTATAGGATGTGAAGGAGTTCACAGGCAGCAGGATGTAAGAAGAAATACAACATACTATAAATCAATATTGCTATACTGAGCCCTTGATTTTTAGAGTCTAACAGTTACAAATTTTAGTTTCTAAGATCTTCCTTTGAAACTCTTTTGAAGGACTCCCTTGAGGATCAGGGCTGACAGGTTAGAGTGGTTATTTGTGAAAAATGTTCTCCCACTGTTAACTGGATGTTTTTATTTACTGAGTGTCTGTGTGAGTTCGCCATGGTACATGGCAGGTTTCTGGTTTCACCAGAAAAGCTTTGGGCCTTTGCAGCACTGGATGACTTCGCAGCATTGGTCCATATTCTGGACCACGCATGTGTTAAATCCAAGGCTTTGGATGGGTTTATTGTGAGTGACTTTTTACTATAGTGACTATAGAAACCAGGCCATCTGTGGCTTGGTTTCATTGAATGAATTTTGTTTCTGGTGATGAATTCGGCAAGGTTGCTGCAGAAGTACTCTGAGGGCTACAGGCATTTTAGGGAAGGAATGAGTTTTGGGAAAACATCTTTTAATTATGTTATTTTTTCCTATAAAACTTTAATGGTTTTCTGTTTAAGTTCCTGCATATGGTGTTAAGTCATAAGCAAGTGTATACAATGGATGTATTGTGCACAGAGAAAGGGTTGTATTATTGTTATTTTGCATTAGGTGCTTGGATATTTCACATAAAGATATGGTCTATCTCCCTTGAGCAGTAGCTGTTGAAAGAAAATACTTGGACTGACCCTCTCTGGATTTCTTGGAATAGCCAGCTCAACATTTTCAACATTTTAGGGTTTTGTCTCATATCATAGATGGAAAAAAAGAAATCTTGAATAAACTAGATAGGACTGCTCTTCATTCTCTGTACCCTACTCCACACACATCATAGGTTACAACAACAGAGGGAAGTCCCTTCTGCCCAGGCCCTAAGTTCCCTGGCATCCCTCTTCTGCTAGACAAATACAAGAGATAATAAAGATTTTCATCTGGGGTTGGCACAACATACATGACTGCTCTGCACACTACCACAGCCGAGGCTGAAACTGGAATCCGCAGGTCAGAGCTACTTCTTTAGATATGCAGGTACAGACTGTGCCAGCAAGGGAACTGACTTAACCTCTAGCCAGCTGGAAGCACAGTGCCGGCACAACAGACTCTGTCTTGATGCCAAATGTCTTCTGGTTTGTAATGGCGAAAGTAAGCTCAGGCTGGTTATGCCTCCCAAGCCTCTAGGAAATAAGCAAGTATTTCAACTCCCCATTACCACCCAGGAGTTTAGAGCATGCAGAAGTGAAGCTCTGATTTGTCTAGAGCTACAGCAGAAGGCAGGGTCAAAACAGGACCCATACCCAGAAGTTGTTCCTTCTATATTCCTCGCTTAGACCACTCTGCCTCTTTCCCTGTGGGATATTCTTAGCTGCTCTTTGGAAGGCTTACATTAGTTTAGATGAAAACACTGAATAGAAAGGACTTAACTTCTATGCACCATAGACTGGAACTGAAACACTGTGAGTACATGGCAGCTGCTGTTTGAAAGTGGACACAACAGGCTTAATGTCTGTGCAGTTTAGAGGCAGAAGAGAAAACATTTCTGGCAGCATTTAGCATGTCTGAAGTTGCTTTTACTACACACAAATGCACACAAATCCAGCTTTTCTGCAAAGCAACGTGTAGTCTCTCTCTTGCACACACACACACACACATCATATTTCCAGTCCTCAGAAGTCCCTGATGCAGGTTACTATTAGGAAGAGAAAGGGGTACGGCTGCCATATACACATATTTCCCTAAATGTATCTTATTCTTCTACCTGGAAATTCCGTCTGAGGAAGATGGAGGGTTGCGTACATGTGTCTAGCATTTCTGGACATCCAGTTTTCCAGTGCTTACGCACAGGTCAATGCTATAATGCATGTGCAGTGAGCCAAATATTCCAGGAAGACCCGATACACATGCACTGTACCAACAATCTGCCCGCAAACAGTAAATCATAAGTATTTGAGAGACATTAGGCTCGAGGTACATAAATGGATGAATCATGACGGTCAACACTTCTTGGTAGCGTCAGACTAAATACACATGTGCCTTCTTCCCCTGTGCACATACGTCTGCGAGGGAATCCTAGACAGAAACATAGCCATGCCACCAAGTAAAAGCAATGTGAAAGGTGCAGTGGACCAGACGTCACCAGTGCCAGGTTGTACTATCAGGTTTGACTTTGGGCACAGCTGCATTCAGATAGCCTAAACTCTATTAACCTCCGAAGCCTATTAATTAGGCACCCTGATGGCCTGGAGTGAAGTGACAGAAAGCAGTAAACCCAGGGACTTCAGCAGAACTCAGTCTGTTTAAATGTGGCAACAGTTTCTGACTCAGCAAACTGCTTTCCCTCTCCATGTCCCATTTTCTCATCTTAGAACAAGAAATCAAAAACTGGTTGCTTGCCCTCTATCAGTGCTGTGATGCTCTAAGAAGCTACATAAAATGCTTTGAGATAGCAATGTGAAAATAGCTAAGCAAAAAGTTAGCATAAGAAACAGACTTATTAATAAAGAATGGCATGTGAAATTATTATAACTAGGATAAAACTGCAACGAGTCTCTTTCTCAGTTTTTTATACAGCATAAGGTGATCACCATTTGTGAGGTCAAGGAAAAAAACCGCAACTGTCCCTTGGGATATACAATTAAACATATCAAAGAGGTTATTTGCATCCATCTGTAGCATCTGGCACTGGCCACAGCCAGAGACAGAATACCGGACCAGATGGACCAATGTGTATGGAAATTCTTATCATCTTCTGTGATTAATTTCTTCCTTCAGGTTGGATATGTCTCTTCTAATTGTGTATCAGCATCTAACCAAAATTGGTGCTGACATATCATTGATTGTATTGTGAGTTTATCTGCAGCTCAGCATTCTGGGACAGTTTAGTCCCTTGCTTACCTCAACTCTAATGCAGGATTTCTTTATCAGTAAATTTCTACATTCACGCATACATTTTCCAAGCCTTGTCCTCAGAGGTTACCAACAGAATTCATGACTCAACTGTAATTTGAACCAAAAATCTTTTTTAGTTCCTGAATCTTTTCTACTCTAAGACTGTAGCCTACAAGACTGTAGACTATAAGACTCCAAATGATTTTCTAATAGTAGAGTCTTGTCGGTGAATTTACAGAGCCTAGGTTTGCATGGCAGGATCCTGAAACCTTCCTACAAATTCTTTTGGAATGACTGCATGGTTTTTCTGTGATTCATTCCAAGACATGCAGAGCAAGGATGATGTAAACAGCAAAGATAACAGAAATCTTGTCTTTTGCAAGAGCCATCCACTGCATTTTTGGTTTTTTTGTTTGAGGATCTTATAAGTAATAATAATTATTTAATTTTATAATTATTTTATTTATAAATAATTTATTTTCTAAATAATTAGAAACCATTAGCACTGCACCATAAAATGATGACACTGCATTGTCATATCACATCAGGGACTCTGTTACCATATTTTAAGCTTCTTGACTAACTAGGACTTCTGTAAACATGGTTGAGTTCAGCTACATGAAGGCCAGGGACTGAATCAGCCTCTCTAGAAGGTGCCCTTGAATCCAGGAACCCAGAAAGGTTATAGAAAAGGGTTGCTGTAGGATGGTCGCTCAGGCTGTGAAATGGGATAAAAGAAGAAACAAAGAGCTCCTGCAGATATGACTGCTTTGTCTTTACTCAGTATTCAGAGGGAAATAGTCTCCACACACAGCCCCTAGCCCTTTCTTGAATCTGAACTCAGCTTCCCTATGGACATGAATTACACATAATCCTAAACCTCAGCAGAAACATAAAAACCAGATACTGCTTCTGAAGAGAAGCAAGCTTCCCTGAGGAGAAATACTACACATATCCTTATGTACACACGCAGGGGTGCCCTGACAAAAATGCCCACTATTCAGATACTGCATTTGAACAAACTGCTCCTCTTTGTCTCCTGTTGTGTAACCGGGGAGCACAGGCAGGGCAAGCACACACCCCGAGGCACCACTGCAGACTGCAGTACAGCCCAGCCTTTACCTGGGCCTGTCCCAGTGACCGTCTTAGTAATACACATAAAGCATTGCATAGCTCTTCCCATGCTGAGCAGCAGCAGAATCCATCCTTTCTCCCTCCACAGACAATAATTTTTTTTAAAAAGTGCCTTGACTCATTAGACCTGTAGGTAATAAGCTAAATGTATTAATGCCTTGTTCTAGATATTGGCAATAAGACTTCCAAGCACACAAACAATAGTAAAAAAAAAAAAAAGCTAAATGGGTGTTTCAATCATCACGGTAACTGGATTTGTGAAAATATAGGGAATACTTTGAAGTCTAGATCCAAGGTCAAAAAAGTGTGTGGCTAAAAGACTGCTGTAAACCGAACATCAGCAGCATGGGGCTCTGGTGGGCAAGTTGCAGACCTTATAGCCTTCTGCAGAGCACCCTGAACTTTCTCAGCTCAGACCAAGAGGAGCCAACAGTGGTAGCCCTGCTGCTGTGCTCTGATACTGCTCCTTCCTTTCCTGTTTCTTTAGTGTACTTTTTCCTCCAGCTTCAAATTGTCCGTGTCTTTTGTTGAGAACTACTTGGGTCTTTAATGGTTCTTCTGATAATACTTGCCTCCTTTACTTCTGATCAAAGAGAAAGAAAGAATGGGAATTGTACCCTTGACTGATTCACACTTCAGCTTAATTTCCATCTTCCTCCTCTCTCTCCCTCCCCTCTTCTTTCCCTTGCTAGCTGAAATCACCTTGATAATTTTGTTCACAATTTTTGGTAAAATGAATTGATTGAACAGTTGCAGACAAGATCTAACTTGTGACAGAAGCAGAAGACAGCGAACAGGGACACTAAAAGTAGAGGCTGGAGTGATGTGGTCAGCTCTTTGGGTCACTGGTGTAAAAAATCCCCCCAGATTTCTGGAACTAGCGAAGAGAAATGCGTGTCCATGATGCTTCTTGAAGCAGTAAATGAAACCGTCACCAGCAGCAAAGAATCACTTGCTCTCAGAAAGAAATGACTGAAACAAAAAACTGCATTTAACCACACAGCCCAGGCATTCCCCATTTTTCTGGCACTGTATTCTTGGGACAAGGATCAATATTTCTTTGCAGAACTGGCTGCATAAAAAGGCACCGATCCTTCTCAGGGCATTACAGGGATGAATTCCCAGGACTTCATCCAAAGACAGTACCAGGAGCCATAGCGCTGTGAAGGTCCCTAAATTCAAAGGACCAAATATTCTGGCTGAAGTTTGAAAATATCTTTCCAGTATGTTGGGAAAGAGCAATAACAATATAGTGCTTTTCCTTTCAGATGGGTTATGTCAGGATCTAAAGAGATTTTAAACACTCATCACATATCTGCACTACAGCATAGGGAAACTGAAACACCTGGCAATGTCTGATGTGCCTCTAACATTCACCATCCAGTATGTCAAGGTAAGCAGTGGCAGAGCTAGGGAAAAATTCTGGGGATTCCTGTCCTCAGTTCTGCTCAGTGCTGCTGCTGAGGAAAAACCTCTTCAGCACTGCCGATTGCCAAATGGGATATGACATCAATGGCATCACTGGCATCAATAGCAAAAGTTCTCAACGAGGAATGCACAAAAGGCTCAGGTTTTCACCATTTCTGCACATCAGCTATCAAGTATTAATTAGTCCAGTAGGGGAGGCTGGTCATTTTGCCAGCATATATTTTCCTAATGACTGGGCCAGGAAAACTAGCTTGAGTCTATGGCTTGTTAAGTAGAAACCAACCTGTCTGGAATAACAATTACCTGAAACGAAATAAGCTTAGATATACACTACTGGCATTCGTCTGAGCAGAATTTGCCACCCTGATCTTCGGTTACAAGACATATTATTTTTTTCCTAAGCCAATACACATCAATTCTGGAGGACAGGCACCCCCATCACCTTACTCTGTGCCAGGCTACTGCAAGCCTGGCGTGCTCGTAGTGCCTAGTGTCAGAAAAACAAGTCACCAGGTAAAGGGATGCTTGCAGGGCACAGACATTTTTTTCTCCAGATTCTCCATGGAAAAAGAAAGTCTGAAAAGAAGATAGTAAGAATTCTCTGCTCTGTTTCTCTTCTTCAAGCCTGTATGAGGTGCTGAATACATTTCTCAAGGAAAATTAATTTCTTTGCCTTTTCCTTGCCTCTAATGAACTGCCTCTGAATGCATGAGGGCACAGGAAGGAGAGCAGACTCCGTGGCGAGATAATAAAAAGTGAAAAGGCATTCAAAGCCATCACTATCTTGCAAACCTACACTGACGGAAATATGCTGGACTGCAGGCAGGAGAGCAAGATCAGGGAAACTTGGAATAGCTTCGGCATTCATTACTTCACTGCAAAGAAAAGATGATACCGGGGGAGCAGGGGGTCCTCCTGCAATCCTACAAGAGGTTACAGAAGCAGATGACTAGATGTAGGCCACATAAACTTAAGATTTCTCTAGGTCCTGTCCAGGCCACCAGCATTCCTAAACACTGCACTCAGTGGACATCAGTGAATGACAAACTCTTCTGCGAAAGCCCAGGACGTTATAATTATCAGTAGCATAGTCAGAATGTGACAAAAGCTAAGATGGGTTACCATTAGACAAGGAAATCAAGAAGAACGAACAAAGGAAAGAGGAAGATACCAGTTTTTTACCTACTGTTTCCAGTTTCGCCTACTGTTTCCAGTTTCACCTCACCAGATACTAAAAGACCCACAGTGCTCGTAGGTCAGAAAATGTGTCTATAAAACTACAGGGTCCAATAGTCTTTGGAGTGAAACTGTCTCGCATGATCACCGTAACTCAGGGAAGTTACAAAAGATGAAGTACAAGAAACTCAGAGGTTTTAATCCAATAAACACAGGGATTCCTGAGTGTTCAGCCAGACAGTGAGAAACTTTCCAGAGTAGACAGCCAAGTGGAGACCTTGGCAGAACCCATTTTCTACATATAGTCCAGGCAGTGTAATAACTGAAGCAAAATTAATCAGGCCTTTTTTATTATTATTCTTTTCTTTGAAAACACTTGCATTTCTTCAACAATTTCAGGTCAATTTTTGTTTTAGTCAAACATGTTCACTTGCCCTGCAGAAGGCTGGCAGATCTCAAACCATCTTGCAGCATTTGCTAGCACACATACATGGTTAAGAAGCCAGTTTTCCTGCTTGACAAAATGAGCAGTGCTGAAAGTTTTCAATTTTAATAAAACAGTGGTAGACTCGGCTTCTCTAAAGCCATGTTTATGTATGCTCTGTAGGTGAGATAAGGAGAAACACTGTTAATGACCAGTGTGCTTGATACACAGTTGTCTACTGTGTGTTCGCTCCCTTAACCACCCCGTAACTGCCTTCCCAACACTATTTGGGAAATTTCTGTACTCTGCTGCTTTGCCCTCATGCTATGGTTTGAAGCCTTCACCAGCAGTGGAGGACATTTGTTCACTGAAACATCTGGTAGCTGAAACAGCAAACCTGCTGAACCAGCTAGATAGAAACATTTCCAGACGTTATCCCTGTAACGTCTCTACTAGCTGAGGTCATTAAGCAAACCAGCTGGAGCAGGAGCAGCAGGCTGCTCTAACTTCAGGATCCAGTCACGACAGGGAGTCATGAAAACCCTCGCTGGGCAGCACAGCAGAAGAGCAAGGAAGCAAAGGGTTCACCAAAGCATCCGGACAATCAGTTGATGTCATCCAGCATGATATTAAAGATCAAACTGTTGAGAAAAAAAACTTCACCTCCTCTCCCCTTCCGATAATTTGATCTGCTTAATGTAGATATGCTGAATTTGTTCTAAATTCAAAACCATGTTCCAAGGATAGCATGGAGATGGATTTACACTGCAGTTATTAAATGGAGCCTGGCCTGTTGACTAAACAGGCGAGTCGGCCTGATGGTATTCTTTTCCTGAGCCCTCCAGAAAACAGAGTCTTCCCTGATTCTTTACCATGTGGTATTCACAGAATAAGTGAAGGGTCTTTTTTTAGCAACATCTTACGTCTTTCTGATTCATTCACCCTGTCCCTTGAGGTTCTGCAGACACAAGGCCCTCTATAGACTGTGAAATACTTTCCACTCTCCTGTTCTCAATCATCAAGAATGCAAAGAGATGAAAGGTGCAAAACTAAGAGATGATAAAGTAAACCTTAGCAGTAGATCAATTTAGTAATGTCCTTTACTAGCCTGCTATTCATGCTTAGCAACCACTATAGCTCACACCAACTTCATTTTCATTTTAATACACCATACAGAAAAGCAGCCTAAAAATACATCCCTAGATCTAAAGCATATAATCCATAAACTACAGGAACAGGCAGATCATTTCCATTAGTTTCTGATGTAGCAAAAACCCCAATTTATACCCAAAGCATATAATTATACTCAAACTCTAAAAGACAGTGTCAGAAGTACTTTAAATTCATAGTTTGGGGGAAGTCACTCAGGTATAAGTAGTTATGTTTTAATGTGCACACACACACAGAGTGCAAGAGAAGTAATTTGCGAGAGCGGCAAGGGAGCCGTGGTGAATCGCAGGCCACTGGCTCCGGCGGCTGCCTGGAATTTGGCACAGCCAGCACTCCAGCCGAAATGCTCTCCTGCTCCTTCAGAAACACCAATGCTGGCATCTGGCACTACAGCCTGTCCAGGCTTTAAAGCCAAACGCTACTGGGATCTCTGTCCAGAACTTGAAGGTGTCTTGCTTGTCCTTCAAGGAGAGATTGAAGCAGGCTGCTCTTTTAAGTTGCTCTGACATCTAAAGCCTAAGAGGACTACTGGGATTTCATACACTTCTGTGGCTCCCGGCCAGGGATCTCGAAGCACACAGGTGCACCAGGACTGCTCACCTCACCTAGGAGATAAATGGTTTTCTCTTCATTTCACAGATGAAGAAAACAAGTCAGAAAGAAAGGTAATGTTTCACCAAGGTCATACAACAAATGAGAGCCACTGGTCAACAGCATGTCATCTTGTGTGTGGAGGTTACACAGAAGACATGAAAACCACCTCTTTCTCTCTAGCGCAAGTAACTTTTCATAGTTATCAAAGCCCACCAGAACAACAGAAATGCAAAACCAAAAAATGTCTGCCAACCAGCACAGGACTGTCATCCTGGGCAACTACACCGAAAGCCGGTCTTTTTAAGGCACAGCACATGGAAATAGAGAAAATAGAAGAATGGTCATCCTGTGTACTTCCCAGACAAAACTTCTGCTCCTTGCACTGAGAAGCTCCAGCTCTTTATTCGGTTACCTTCTGTACAGCAAACCATGGAACTTCCCCACCACCAGCTGGAGACTATCCTGTTCTTGTCAGTATTCCCACCTTAGATGACCTAGGTACTTTTTCCTGCTTCTAGTTAGACCTGTGTAAGGAATTTGGAGCTTCCAACACCACAGTATGTAATAACCCAGTGACTATCATAACATTGTTCAAGCATGTATTTTCATGCCATAGCAAGAGAAGGAAAAAAAAAAGCCCACGGAAAACTGGCCAGTATCTTTAAGAAAAATTTCTTCCATTTTTAAAATGTAGAAATATTATAAAAAGTACCATTCTCATTCTGCAGCATTCTGACTGTGTAGCTTGTGTCACATAACCCAATATTCTTTACAACTTCAATGCCTATACAAAGCATACAGCAGGATCCTTCATCTGTCTTTGAAATGCAGTCACCTCTGCAGTAGAATGTAGCAGTTGCTTGACAAGTCAGGGCTATATTACCCAAAAGCAGAAATGATGAAGAGAAGAAGAAACCTCTCTCCAGTCTAAATTGCAAAGGAAACATAAGGAGGAAGAAAGCCCTAATCTAATTCTGACTCAGGACTAGCATTCCCACTTTTGCAAAACATGCTATGAGATACTGAGCAAGCACAAAGTAGCTATCAGAAGACTTTTTTTTAAACATGTATCTTAAGAGACTGTACCTTCAGCAGCACATGTCTGAGCAATGTTTCAAAGAGCACAGAGACATATGTTAAATCAGAATGACAGGGTTCAACAATAACATTAGGTTTCTCATGTTCCATATCTCATAAGATCACTGGGATCTCCCAGGATCAAGTACCAGGTGAACACACTTAAGCTTCAATTTTGCAGATCAACGCAAGCTATTCCAAGTTGGGAACAGTTAATGCCGTGCACAGAATGAGAAGTCAAAGCACCTGATCAGAAACTGTTTCATAGAAAAGTATGCAAAGAATAAATCAAACGGTAACCTCGTTTTGAGGAAACAGCCTTTGCATATACCATAATTTTCCTGCGTTCAACTGCCGAATGCTGTGCTTTCTCAGAAGAGCTACAGAGACTCAGCACAGGGGGGGCAAAGCTCAGCTATGATCACTTAAACAACACTACAAGGAACTAGTGAGTTTGGATGCTTAGATTTCTGGATAGCCAGCTTGAGACAATTTAAGCAGACTTCACCTTTCTTTAAAAATATTAGTCATTATTAATGTCTCTGGGGAAGGGAACGTAAACATTCAGGCATACAGAATCACTAGTCTTTGCAAAAAAATTAGGCTTCATTATTGATAGGAGACTAGAGGTGAGCCGCAGAAAGTAGACAGACTTCTAGCTTTTCACCTTTGCAGAACTTAACTGCAAGCCTAATTTCAGCTCTGAATGAAGTTAATTTTACTGTATCACTGACTGCTCTGTATAGAATGAATTTTTCTCTTTTGTTAAAGCTACCAACGCTTGCTCAAAGTAATCTCCTAATGATGGAGGAACAGGGAAGGTCCTGCTCGGTACTAGGGAATGAGCAGTGCCAAGGACTGGGAATTAGTTTTCTATTTTATAGAAAAGGCAGGATTGCAGTCACAAAGACACTGGAATAGGTCACGCTGAAGGAGTGGCAAGGAGTAGCACATATGTATTATAAAGAGGGTTCACTATCATAGCTGTGTGTGGCAAGCTTTGACACTGGTTTGCAGAATACCTGCCTATTTTATGGAAACATTCTCTTGATTTGTCCAAGCATTCGTTCTCATTCGCTAATTCTAAAAAAGACATAAGAGATGGAAATGCTTTATATAAATGATAGAACTTCTAAGAATTGACTAAGGCCTAAGAGTTACACCTATAAGATCCGGTGACTGCTCACTGCCAGTCCTCATGACAAGCATTCACTTTTTGCTGTTGCTTGTGCAACAGCCCGAGCAAGCCTAGTCCCCACAAAGCGAAAACCAAAAGAGAAATGCCCCCACGCCCACCATTGCTCCCATAGCTGCCCCTGCACAGCAGTACTCTGAAGGCTGGGGCGATCTGCACGAGGCATCACGTCACCTCTGTGCACCCCTGCTCCCCATCCATTAAGGAGGGCCAGAGAAAAACAGCTGGAGGAGAAAAGAAGAAACCAAATTAATTAATTCATCACTAAGACAAAACACGCACAAATCTCTTCATTTTATCTGTCAACCGGAGGCATGCATTATTCATCAGCTGAGGCAATGAGGACTGGAAAGAGGGGCTGTGAAGTCACTGCTGCAGGCTCTGGTAAAGCAGCTGACCCAGCAGGTGCTAAATAGCTAAGGGAAGGCAGGAGGATTCAGCACATGTGGACTTTCAATAAACACAGCCCCAACTTTATTCCATGGTCAGATTTCTTCCTCCCTCTGTTCCATAAGCCCTTAGTGAAACAAAAAGGAATCGTGCCTTTCCTTTCCTGTTGTTCAGGGAGAAAGATTCTGCCAGTCTAGGAAGGTCCTCACATGGAAAAAAAGATTTCTTCTGACTTGCTGAAGTCCGCTGCCTGGCCAGGCTCACTCTGCTGCTGACAGGAAGGTAAACCTGTTACAAAGACTTTCTCCTTGAGAAGATGCGCTGTGCCAAGTTTTACATTTGGAGGTTACAGCTCAACTACTGGAAAGCACCAGCTTGGTGATTTCAGAATTAACTCTCGTAAAACCAGCATGGTAACGACTGCCAGATCTGGGCCCAGTCCTGCTCAAGTTAAGCCACAAGGTTTTCCACTGATTTTAAAGGAGCACTAAACATAGAGTCCGAACAAGTGTTCACTGCTTGCAAGACATTTACTTTTCCTCTGTGCTAGATACTAATCTGCTTCTTCAAACAGATTGAAATCCACTAGGATGTAGAAGAAAAAAGGAAAATACGTTTAAATACAAGACTGAGCCCCGGTGGTCCGCACTGCGGGACTGGGAGGCAACACAGCAGAGAGGCCAGGATCCTAACCTGATTCCTTCCAAAACCAGTATGAATGCAGCCACCAAGTAGGGCAGGAGTAAGAATGATTTTTTATTTCCCTCTAGCAAAAAAATAAAAATCAAAATCCCAGGAAACACAGGGAGCACATGGCCTCCCTGGGATCTGACTCCTCAACACTGTCATGGATCCAAATTCCAAGGGCCTCTGTCATGCAACAGTGAAAGAAAACACAAAAATAAACCATGTGTGTGTTTACAAGACCAGCTGTCTTTGTGGTCTCTTTTTCCTCTCTCTCTCCCCCCTCCCTTACTCATGGCCAAAGGGGTTTCCATGCCAGCTTTGCTACATGGCATGATTAGGAATGGAAAAAAAAAAACCTCAGGCTGGCTTATGTACCAGCCTGAGCTCCCTGAGCTCTCCATTTCTCTTGATTCCTTACTGCAATGAGGACACAGAAAAAATGCCTCTCACTGAAGTTGATAACAGCTTTTGCTCAGGGCTCTTAAATGACACTTTTCTGGGCTTTCAGGGCAGATAGAAAAGTCATCAAGGAGAAAAGAACTATCATTTCTTGACCAGGAAACAGACTGTGGACTCTCCCGCAGACTACTGCCTGCCTTTTACATCAGGGCTAACTACTATCTCATTTTGCGACACCCTTCTCTCCTTTCCTTACAAGTGACCTGTGAGCCAGGCTTTACTATCCCCTTCCATCATAGGAGCACTCAGCTACAGAAGCACGTCTGTGCAGGACCAGAAGAAGAAGAACCAGTGTCAGAAATGAGGGAGAGGACTGCTTGGGAGGAGAGGGGAAGGGAGGGGAGAGCCGTGGGACAGTTGGTTGAAATGCCGCATGACATGGCTGCAGTAGGCATTAGGAGGATGTGCTGGCAGGGCTGTGTCAGGGTTACAGGGATATTGAAACCTGGAGTGTCACGGATAAGCGCTCGGATGACCAGCAGAGCAGTCTGAAGAGTTCAAACGGCACAGCGAGGGATGGACCTCCAATTAAGGCTATAGGTACACTGGCAGAGTTGTAGAAGGAGCTCAGTACTGCAGGTCTGAGCTGAGGCACATTGGAGAGGGAACAGGCTCCGGAACAAAGCCAGGAGGCAGATGCTGCGGGTCACAACTGAGTACCAGCGGAGCAGGGCTGCGCTAGCAGGAGGTGCTTTAGCACAGCTGCTAGAGGGCATGGGAAGAGGGTGGCTGGGAGCACTGCAGGGCACATTGCCGATGCTCTGGGAGTGCAGGAGGGGGGAGCCCAGGGCACTGCAGAACAGAACCGCGCTGCAGAGGCGAGGACTTGGGACCGAAACAGCACTGGGTGAAACGGGTCAAGCTGGAAGTGAGCAGCCAGTTCTGCAGACACAAGTAGCAGCATCCTGTCAGCCTATCAATCTCCCACTTCTACCCCAATGTTCACATCCACCCCAAAAAGCAAAAGAAACACATTCAGGCCCCACACGGGAAGGGAACCAGTGCCATGCCAGACATCAAGACCATCTGTTAAGCACCACCCATGTGAAACTCCGTTATGGGCTATTAATCATTAGCAGCAGGAGCCCTGTTATTTGCAGCAATACTCAAGGACCACGTGAGAGAGTCCCTATTGCACTAAAGTGAGGGCTGTGAGTGATCAGCGAGTCCCTGCCCCAAAGAGTTTCCAACAGGAATAGCTAAAGGAAAAGCAAGCTGGGAGAGAGAAGGACAGAGCTGGGTACAATAGCAAAGACTTTAGTCGCCTTTCCAGTATATCACTACCTTTACCTAAAAGCTAGCAGAGCAGAGCTGCTGTGGGACTCACACCTTGGCCAGACCTGACCCTGAACTGCAGCCCTGCAGGGAAAGGGCCAGGCCATGGCCTGCCTGCCTCTCCTGGCTGATGTGGCTGAAGGCAGAAGCCAGGGGACACAGGACAGAGGAGAGGGGACGGTGGACATGAGGGGGAGCCCCCACTTCAGCCAGGCCTGGGCCAACTCCTCTCAGGGTGGCCAGACTCAGGAGAGCTGGGCAAGAGGCAGTGCTGGTCCAGCTGCTGAGCATTGCTCAGCATTTCAGGGGCAGGATGCTGGCGGGTCCCCTCCCCCGGCGTTCCTCAGACCCCCTCTTCCCCTTCTCCCTTGCTGCCGGAGTGGAAACCCACTCCCTATTATTTCCTGCTCCTGGATTTCCCGGGAAGCCACCGCCAGGCACCAAGCAGGGAGCCGGGAGCAGAGGTAAGGAGACCTCGCCTTTTCCTTTGTACGCCCCGAGCCACCCGACAACTTCACCAAGGAAGGCTGCAAGCGAGCGAGAGAGCAAGCAGGCAGGGCAGGGGAGAAGCCGCGGCGGGCGCCCCCCCCAGCCCCCCGCCGGCCCTCCCGCAGCGGGGCACCCGGGAATACCGGGGGGGCCGGCGGGGAAGATGCGCTGCTGCCAGGGCCACGTCAGCCGCTACGACTCCGCTAGGGCCGGGAGCCAGGGAGTCAGCGATCCCCTTCTCGGAGGACCCCCAGCCCCAGCGGGACGGGAGCGGGTGCCCCTCCGCCTGCCCCGAGGTGTTCGGCGCTGCCGCCTGGCATGGAGCAGCCCGAGCCCGCCCCGGCCCCGCCAGCCCCCACCCTCCGTCCTGCTGGACCACGCCGCCCGGGGAAGTTGGCTCTGGAAGCGGCCCGTCCTCAGCCCTAGGCTCTGCTCGGCGAGGGGGCAGGGGAGGAAAGGAGGGTTAACGGGGAGGAGAGCTAACGGCGGAAATATGAGGGGCTGGGAGGACCCCCCTCCCCCGGAGTCACAGCCATAGTCCCTGTTCCCTCTCTGCTGCTCCAGCTGCTCTGCAAAAAGGTTAGAAAGAAACAAGAGTGGGAACCCACCGTGTCCTCCTCGGAGGGAGACAGGGGAGCGGTAGATAGAGATAGGCACAGAGTGGTGCTTGCTGCCGTGGAAGTGATGCTCATACTGAGCCTGAGATACAGACGAGGAAGAGGAGGCAGAAGAAGCCACGTTAGAGGAACTCCACACAGAGCTGACGATACATCCCCAAAAGAGGGAGCACATCCACAGGGTCCAGGCGGGGCGGCGTCCCGGGCAAATGCTGGGGTCTATTCTCAGGTGCATGGTCAAGGCACAGGGCACCTACAGACGGGCAGTCTGAATTCCAGCCAGGGAGAGAGGATAAGGTTCATGATGCCAGGGGACCCATGCTAGCAGAAAGGAGAGTCGCTTCCGAGGCTCTAGGGTGTGCGTGTGTGTTCAGGAGGCAAAAAGACAGTATGTGTCTGTGCGAGAGAGCGTGTGCTAGGAGGGAAGGGGAGGGAAGGGGGCAGGTTAGTAACCACACACACAGAAGAATAAGACGCGCCGTTTCCCAGGGCTGGATCTACTGTGCCAGGAACACCGCGGCCGTACCGAGCCTCCAGGAGAGCGCAGGAAAGCCGCACATGTCAGCGCGAGGGTCCTGGAGCTTGCACTTGCCAGGTTCCTCCAGGATCACGGGGTCCTTGAGGACTCTTCCCTGCCTGCGATCCCTGTCTCTCACTAAGCTGAGAGGGACTACTGAAAACGAAAAAGAAGGAAAAAAGCCAGAGACCCCAGGTAAATGTTTGATTTTTTTTTTTTTTATCCCAATTCCAGGGGGTTTCTGTTGCTCCTCCACTAGCAAGTGTTGCAATGCAGAACTGCTAGGCACACGCGCACACACACACACACAGATCTGGATTGTTATCCTTCTTCCACCGGAACCAAGCGACCGAGGGCTCAAGCCGATTAACCCTGCGCAGCCGGGCAGGGCAACGCCAAGTCTTCCCAGGCAGACAGGCAGGCAGGCAAGCAAGCAAGCGCGGAGAGGCCGGAGGGCCGGGCGGCGCGGGTCCGGCGGAGCGGCGGGACGCGGAGCGGAGCCGGGGGCGGGATGCTGCCGGCCGGCGCGCCAAGTGCGGGCAACTCGGCTGCGCAGGTGAAGCGCCGCTGGGGCGGCCGGGGAAGCGGCTCCACGAATGGGCGAGCCGCATGCAAATGTACCGACCCCGGCGAGCCAATGAGGGCGGCGGCAGCTCTCCGCAGAGGGACTGGCTGGCTCCGGGGGGAGGCGGGGCCGGAGGGCGGCACCGCCCCCGCCATTCATGCGCCGGTGCCTTACACACGCGCTCGCCGCCCCCGGCCCCGCCGGCGGGGGGTCCTGGCCCCGGCCCCGGCCCGGCGCGGCCCCCGGGGCGAGGAGGGGGTGGGCCGGTGGGTGGCTGCGGCGGCGCTGCCGCTGTCAGCAGCGGGAAACACCCCGGACCCCCAAAACTGTTCGCACGGGAGTTCCCAGCGCTGCCCTGGCGGAGGGGAGCGCCCCGCCCCGGGGAACCGGTGCCCAGCATCCGCCCCTGTCCATCCGCGCCGTGGCGGCTGCCGGAGCAGCCGGAGCGGCCCGCCCCGAGCAGCCCCCGAGGAGACGCGCCCACCCGGTTCGTGCGGGGACGGGACGTGCCGGCCTCCCACGGCCACCTCCTCTCACGCCGCGGTCCCGCCCTGCCGTGCAGGGGCGGCCCTCCGCGGGCGCGGAGCCGGAGGAGCCGCGGCGGCAGGAGCCCGGCGGGACGTGTGCGGCTGAGAGTGGGAGCGGGGGCGCGCAGCCGGCCCTCGGCGATGCCACAGGGACGCGCTTAATTAACACCGTCCCCCCGCGCCGCCCCGTCCTAGTGCTCGTCCTGCTGCCGCAGCCGCACAGGAGCAAAGTGAGAACCAGGAATGACTGCGCTCATTAAAACTCCATACTGCTCCAAAACTCCATATTTTTTTTTTTTAATGCTTCTGCAACAATAGGCTGAGTCCAAGCAGGTGTATTTGTGCTTAATCCTCGGAGAGCGAGGACTGCAGCCGGAGTTTGCAGCCCATAAATTAATAATCTAGTAATTTATTGCCTATCAATTTGCATGGCAAAAATCCCCAGCCACACTGGGGAAGCCAAGCACCAACGGTGAAGTGACTTATGCAAGATCACTCAGGGAGTCAATAAGGAGCTTTGGAAAAGGAGCCAGCCAGCCTCAGGACTCACCTTGCACTGCACTGTCTCCCTCTCCTTCATTTATTCATTCAAACTGGAATAAATTGTTTATGACTGTAAGTTTCCTTTTTTTCCCCTCTCGACCCATGTTTGTAGGTGTGCGCACATGCGCCTCAGAAACCTGCTTGACTCATTTCATAAGTATTTGGTACAATACGTCAGTAACTTGTAATGATCAGCCCAAGTTGCACACCTAGTACTTCTAGCTGAGCCTGCTGTGCTTGTAATTTCTTTTCTAGTAACTTATGTTATAGTTTAAGTGATCTAAATCAGGGGCTAAAGCAGTCAGAAATACTTCAGTGTTTTGCTGGGTTTAATCAATGATTGTGGATGGTAAAGCTGGAAAGCAAGAATATTACTTTCAAATTTATCCAACATCTGCCACCTAAGAATCTCAGACTGCTTTAAAATCTTTTATTAATGAAGCCATTCAACAGCTTTAGGTATTACTTTGCCGTTCTGCAGATAAGGAAACAGGCTCAGAGGCACTGAGCCAGTGAGTGACTGATAGACATGGGAACTGTACAGAACAGACACCGAGATTCTCCATCCTAACCAGTACATGTTGTTAGTATAAAAGTTTGACTGAGTTGGTGGCCATTTGTTAGCCTTAAAGTGTGAATATCAGCCTTCCTCACAACGGGGCACGCAGCCAGACACAGGGGTGAGTAACCTGTGGTGCAGGTGCCTGCTGGCTGGCAGATTTGCAGTGCCACGCACAGGGCACAGAGCAGTTTTATCTGTGCAAGACAACTGTTCCTGGCCCTGAGATTTGTTGAGGAAACCGGAGTTGCTGCCATATATGTGGCAGGATACCCAGAAGGATCCTGTCTTCAAGAGGAAGCCTCCCCATGCTCCTAATTGTACTTGGGAGAGGAGGGGGAATATAACCTGGCATATGACTCTTGAAAGGCTGCCAGCCCATGAGGATGCTGCTGGCATCGACCTTGAATCCCTTGCCGCAGAAGTCCTGACTTTCACTCAGTCCACAGACAAAGTATTCTGAAATATTTGTTGTGTAGTTAAACTGTAGGGGGCTAGATTTAGGGGAAAGGGGGAAGGATGTATATTAAATACACATCACTGAATAGTTTATTTGTAAAATACAGAAAATCTGTTCTGAATAAATTTCAGACCCAACTAGTTATCAAGAATGCAACAAAGATCTGCCTCCCATCATTTTACTTTCTTTTGTTCTGACTACAGCGCTACAAAAAGGACAGAATATATCACACATTACAGGATCAATCAGTTAAAATGGGACTCCAGATCTAAACATTGAGGACTCAGTGCTGCTACTCCAGAGGACAATGGTGGAAAACTCATTCATTTGTATGGAAAATTGATGTGTTTTAGGGAGCACAATTCTAGAGGGAAGAGCAGGGAAACTGCACAGATACAGCCCTTGCCACTTTTCTGCAACTATTTGCCCAACTCTTTCAGCAACAGAAAGAGAAAAAACAGAAGAGGGACCTTCTTTGTTGACTAAACCATGGTGGCATCCTTAGGGTCTTACTTCCCCTTTAACAGTCTGACAGACCACATCCTTTTCTCTTCCCTGTACCTGAGCCCCTGTTCATGCCGGCCACCTCTTGGGCTGCTGCAGGAGGCAGAGCCCTCAATGGACAATAAATTACCTAGCTCCAAAACAAAGCACTGATCCTTTCCTCAGCTTGCTCACTCTGCCACCAACCCCTTCCCCACATATAGAGGTACCAGCTTAGGTGCAGGGAGTGTACAAAGGAGACGAGCATCACTTCAAACTGCCCTGGCCATAGACAGAAAATGCCTTGTAGCCCCTGAACAGGAGAAACAGCTGCTGTGTGTTGTCCCTGTACTGAGGATTTGTCCTGTCTAAGTTCTGCCCACCAACCTTCCTTTGCTACAAACCATTGGGTAAACTGCCTTAGGCAAAGAGGAAAAAGGCCAAAAGAGCCAATCTGTACGAGTACAACATAAAAATAAATTTTAAAAAGGAAAAAAAAACTGGGAAGCTGGCTATAAATACATCCCAGGGTTCTGGTGACACCGTAAAGTACTGGAACTTCACTCTGCCTTGCTTTATTAGCTGTTGGTGGATGTATTTACTGCCCTGTAATTCACAGGTGACTCATTTATTTAGCAGCACCACTGCAGGAAGAGGGCAGATTTCAATTGCAGTTTCCCCTTCTTGGGTGGCAAGGGGAAGTTTATAGTCAGAAGTGAAGTTTCAACAACATTATTCCCACCAGATTTACTTCAAAAGAGGCATTGTTATTTTCCTATTAGTTTAGTTCATTTGAGTAAACATACAGTCTTTCTAAATGCCCTTGCATCTTCAGAACTGAGGTGGGTGCCTTAAAGGATAATGGTTCCCATCATAAGTTGCTCCCTACAGATATGAGAAAAGTAGTCTTATTTCTTACATAGCTGTTTCTTTACTAAAAGAGCAGAGGGCCACCATATTCTGCAGCAATGAGAAATAATAAAGCAATTGTTTCTGAGTTTTAGAATCCCAGAAAGAGAGCCAGCTGGCTTCAAGCCCAGGAAAAGTTTGTACCCTACCTTATTTGTGTCAGCAAGTACAACTCTCTATATATTTCCTATTAAATCGTAGCTGTTAATTACTTTGCTGCACTCAGAACTGAAAAAGTCAGTTCTGCTCTAAAACCACAGATCTCTCAAACTGGATCCAAAGGGGAATCTCCATTAGCTTTTAGCAATACAGGGTGACTGCCAGAGAGATGACAGTTCTGGCTCCACCCCGTAGAGGCTAACAAGGTACAGCATTAACCAGTGCATTGCTATATAATGAGGTTAAGAGAATAAGGTCAGCTAGAACAGCCTGTCACCCAAAAGCTTTTCCCAGACTGAACTGTTTCTCTGAAGGTTCAAAACAGTCCCATTTTTTTTTTTCTTTAAATGTACTTTTCCAAGAACAAGGAGGGCAAGAACAGGTTCCACTTACGATCTTAAAATAGAGTCTTAAATAAAATAAAATAAACCAGCAGGGATTGCATGCTGTAGAGAGCTTAGGACTGGCATATAGACACCTTTGTCTTTAGCAAGCTACTTCAAATACTGCTGAGGACAGCAGTGACCAAAAAGCTGGTAAGTTCCTCAGCAGAATTAACCGTTCTGATACTAGTCCCTGGTGCCCCACTGTCCTTGTCATCACGGCCTCTCTGCAGGCAGCCTCAAGAGGCAGGTAAGACCCAGTGGCGCCAAAGAATTATCAGTGTCTGCTCATCCAGAGGGAAAGGGAAGGGGTTGCTCCAGGACAGGGCTGAAGACCACGCACACAGCTGCTGCTATGCAGTATTTTTTCTGCGTATAACCAACTCGCTGCAGTCTCTGTAAGTTCTCAGTTTTATTCTGTACCTTTGAAAAAAAGAGCAATCTATTCTCAGGGCTTCTGTGCTTTCCTTTAGCATCCAGCAAGTCCAGTTACCTACAAAAGTTGAGGCATATGCCTTACACATTATCAGTGACATAAGGCAGGTCTAATTCTCTTTTCAGCTCAGCTCCAAGGGACCACAGTTTGCCACAAGCAACTAATACAGACGCTTTGGAGCCTAGTTTTGTTTCATGTATGCCAGGGTGAGTAAATGAAACAGAGCCAGTGGATTGACATCAGTGAAGGGATATCTGACCCTTGATGTTCATTTGTGAGAAGACAAATGCAAGCTGATTACCACCAGTTAGCCTGGGCTAGCAGTAAGTTAGCCAAAAGCAACAGTAACCACTGGGAGCTCTGACAGAACATGAGGGACACAAATTGAGTTCTGTCAAGCGTCCAACTTAAGGGCCAGAAATCTTGGAAAGTTCAGACTTTTATTTTCTGAAATTTCACACCTACAGTCCTATGTTAGTGGAAACAAGCAAGAACAAGTGTGGGGGGACACACAAATACAGCAATATATCTCATTTTGATAAGCATCAATCAATTATAATTGGGAAAGAGGCAACGCCAGAATTTGCTAATGCAGACTGACAATAACATGTTAGAATTGGCCCTGTTTATTAGATAGGGTATAAGGACAATCTAGTGTGCTTAGCACTATGTAAACTAACAGAAGCAGAGAGTCCCTTCCCTGGAGAGCTTACAGACTTGCTCAAAAGGCATGAGCCAACATACGTTGGACCAGTGTTATGAGCAACAGTACCTTTTTGGGCTTAAGTCTGCTAGTCTGTGAACCTAAGAGAACGGAAAGGCTGAGATACTGGCAATAGTGGCTTCACACAGAAGCGACTAGTGCAACTGCTTTCAGCCCTGAGCTTGTAAGGCTCCTTTCAATCTTTGCTGAATGTGCCGCAGAGATACCCCTGGCTACTTGCACAGGACACCAGCAAGCATGCTCTCTCCTAAAGCTGCCTCAGAAACTAGGACAAGATCCTTCTCACAGTTTGGACTCTCTATCAGATCGGTAATTATGAAAGTGCTTTGTGTTAAAGGAAGGATGCCTAGGTTTGGTTTACTTCAACCATCATGAGGAGCTCCTGTTATTCAAGTACCCACCATCTCCCCTTTTGTCTCACAAACACTTTAATCCCTGCCCCTGGGGTACTTTATCAAAGTGGGCTAAGCAGGCTCTAGTCTGCCTGTCAGCAGTGTGCTGACAGGCAGACTCTCATCTCACAAGAGAAAACTGATCCTGTGTGGCTGCAGAGCTCTTTCCTCCAGGAAGGCTGGAACTGCATCTATCCCTTTTACTCTCAGTAGAAGCTGGGCTCAATGGCAGCTGCTCAAATCTTGTCAGGCAGAGAAACAGAACTTGCTTCTACTTCTTGTATCATTTCAGGCAATGTGACTTTTTATCAAAGGTTTGTTCAGACTCAGAAAGATTACAGAAACCAGAAGACTGGCCAAGTTTGAAGAAATCAGGGTTGCCCACTGCTCGACCTTAGATAGATACTGAATCACCAATGAAGGGAAGGAGCACCATAGTTTAATTTTCTGATGTTTCTGTCACAGAATTCACACTTCAGTACCTCTACTACCTATGTTTCACTAAGCATACCAGAATAAAATGGTAGTGACCTGTAGCATGTGCTGAGAACTGATTTCCATCATTCGTAACAGGCCCCTCTTATACGTAGACAACTTTCTAACCAACTCTGCGATTAGCCTGATTTTATGTTGAGCCAAATTCATCTCTAGCATAACTCCTAGCAACTGATACTATGGATGCAAGTAGCTATTATGTTTATGAAAACAAAATTATATGTGTACCTTGCTCTCCCTATAGTTGGAAGCAGTGTTGGCAAGTCTAAGGTGAAAGCGAACAGCCTGTTCCCAGCCTAGGTGTGAGCCTTGCCTGGAATAAAACACTGCTGCAATCCCTTGCCTTTAGTGACTCTCACAGCAGCAAGAGGTTAGACACACAAGCAGATCACAGAGGACGACGACGTGTGACCTACTGTCATCTTGGCTGTATCTATTCTGTAGATCTAGATTTAGATCTCTGAGGTCTGCCAGTCCAGCACCTTACACACTAGTGCTAAATATTAGCATTGCAGAGCTAACATTTATGTCATGAATTCTTAGTGTGGAAGAAAAGAGCTCAGAAATTATTTTTTAAGAGCTCCGAGTTTTAAAACTTAAATAGTACCTGAAAGGCTGAAGTAGAAAGAGACAGGAATAGATGGAGTTAAAATATCTGCTGTGATAAATAGGGAACTATTTTAATTTTTACCCATGACAGCAGAAGGGAGACTTTTATTTTCCTTTTGCACTCAATGAAATCTTGTCTGACACAGAAAGGAAAAGCTGGAAAAACTGTTGCTTTTGCTCCTTTAAACTGGCTTCTGTGCTAATGAAAAGCGAGCTCTCTAACAGACACTGTGCACAGGCTCCCCTCTGCTTCTCTTCTCTCTTCCACCTATCATCTTGCCTGGCTTTTGCCTGTAATCACCTGTTCATCTCGCAGCAATAACTGCCAGGTGACTGGTGTTTGCTGTAGTCTCCCAACCGCTGAAAAAAGAATTAAAAGAAAAGCAAAGAAAGATGTAGGGGGAAAATCTTTCAATGACACAAGTGTCTCACCGCCAGCCAGACAAAGAGTGAAATGTCTCCTGCGGCCAAGCCTGCTCGTGTGGGAGCTGCTGGTAGGTTTAATTTCCTAAGATGTATACCTTGTCAGTGTGCAGAAGATGAAGAGAAAAAGAAGGTCAGAGCAGCCAAAGCTAAAAAATTGGAAGGACAAAAGATGACACTGTGGGGAACAATTCTTCTGCTTTTAACCCTGAAAGAGCCCATGCTGCACGGTCTGTGGCAAACCAACCTACTGGCTAAGGCATAATGAACAGTAAGACCATTAGATAGCCTTCTCCTCACCCAAAGGAAACAGCCATTTTTACATGCAGTGCCTGTGCTACACAACCCGCACAGGGGGGTACACAGTATACAGTCCAGTTGCTCTCAACCACAGTAGAAATGATTTTTTTCCCTCCAAGTAACTAGGCTCCTAATAGACAAGACAGCCAGGAACTTCAAGAGGCTATCTAGTCCATCTCTCTGTGCCAAGGCAGGATAAACTTCACCTACAACATTCCTGGTGATGTTGTCTAACTTGCAATGATGAAGAATCAATGCCTCTGGAGAAGCAGTATATACCAGTGCTCAACTTTATCAACAGAATTAATTTTTTTTTTCCTTTTCACAAATCTACTGTAGTCAAAGTGGCTTGTGACACCTATAAATTACAAGTGCATTAATCAGGATATAATTAATATTAGCTTTCCTTGTGCCCAGATATAAATGTACTAAAATATTGTAACTAACAGCAGTATATAATATTGCAACACTGTGATGGTATATATAAGCATTTCACTAAGTATGTGAGCAACATGACCACCAAATGAGCAAACAAGACCTGGTTAGTTGCTCATAGGAGCCATCCAAGTAACAGAAAGTTGCAACAAAGGACAAGATAAGCATAAGGGATGCAAACAGGCAGGGCATCCTGCTGAATACACAAGAAGCATGTCTGGGAAAAAAGAACAAGAGAAGCAGCAATGTTAGCAGTTGAAGATCCACTTCTAGGAGAGTGAAAGTAGCATTAAAACATCAGGTATGAAATGGGAAATTGGATATGAAAGACAGTAAGCCAGCATCACTCCCAACGTCTCTCATCCTTCTCTTCTCACCTCTTCTCCTTCTGCAGCTAAGACCACCAAGGACAGTAGCTGTCAGTGCTAACTATAGAGAATCAGCTCTACGGTACTGTATAGTCACAGCTAATTTAGGGCATAAATGTTAAAGACTAACAGTTTTGTATATAAAGTAATAATTAATGATAATGATTGAGAATTAACCATTAGCATAAAGTATGTTGATAGTTAATGAGTTCAGTAAAGTTTCATTTTAAAGTTTAAAACTGGCCTGATTTATAAGTCTTCTAAGCATTCCCTTCCTAGCAATCTGTAATTCCCTAATACAGATATACATACACACACACATTTTCAGTTGCAATATTGGAATCTGTTATTTCTTGCCCTATCATAGAAGAAAGATTATTTCCTTCCTCTTTACAGATATCTTTTACATATTTGAAGACTTCTGCTATGTCCCTCCTCCATAGACAAGGCCATTTGCTTTATTGTTCCTTAGATATCCACGGGTTTTAGACTGTGCTCATTATTGCTGGTTTCCTAGAGACTTTTTCCAAATATCTACATTTTTCTTGAAGTGCAATGCCCCAGACTGGATGCAGTCCTTCAGATGAAGTCTCATGAGCACTGCATACAGAAGCACAATTATTTCATGTATCTCATTGATGATACTCCTGTTTACATTACTTATAAGATGTTTGTCCCTCTTGCATAGAAGGAGGGCTCATATTAGCACCCTGCTAGCTACTTCCAGTTTTATATTCTATAACATGGAAAATATGGCTAAGCCCTGATCCACGGGTTCCTAGGCCTTTTTGACTGAGATTTTTAAAAGGTTTTGCAACTTTCAGAAAATGCAGCTTAGGTCACGGTAACATTATGCTGGGATGGGTGGAGGCACAGCATCAACTACCTGTTCCCTGCCCATATATTTAATACTACTGAGGACAGGCCCTGGCTTCAAGGCATGCAACACACCCACACAAACAAACCAAACAGATAGAAGCAAAATACACTCCAGGTCCATTTGCAGCAACTGATCAGAGAACTTACTGGGACACTTGGTCTCCAGCAGAGAAGCTCAACAAAAGCACAATAGTGAGAATAAATGTAAGGAGCATGAACTGCTTTAAAAACATCTCTCTCCTTGTGAAGCACCTCACTCTCCTATCATTCCCCAGGGTCTCAAACTCCACTCCACCCACACAAGCTCTTCCAGTGCTGCAGGTCTCCTGAGGCACCAGCAGTTTCCTTGTCTTGTCAAATCCTCCATCCTGCCTGGGAATCAAAGAGCGTTTATGCTAGTCACATGGATGCAAAAAGCCTGCTTCCTCAAACTGAACACTTCCCTTCACCCAGCACCCTCGTCTCTGAGCAAAATGGGAGGGAATTTGTGTAGGGGGATGCACCCAGCGGCAATAAAACCCCACTGGAGCTGCAAACCCTAACACCAGAGCAAGTGCAGACATCAGGAGTACGTGGACTTGAAGCACCAGGCAGCTGTGAAAATCAGGAAGTAGAAACAAAGAAGGGGAAGGAGCAACACACTCCCTCACTGATAGGCTGTATACAACAGATAAGGCATAAATTGCTCCCAGCATGGCTGTGCTATTTATTGGACAGGACGGACAAAAAACTCCAGCTACCCATTGTGAAGTGCCAAGGGAAAAGCTAACGATAGGGATGCAGGGATTACGTTTAAAGTAGTCAGATGCATACAAACACATGTGCATGCACACATGCGCACACATATTTCTGCTTCTCTCTCTCCTCTGTAGCCTCTTTATCTCTTCCTCAGACTATCAGCCAGGGACAAATACAGAAGAAACCAGAAAAGGGGAAAATAGGGAAATGCCTGTGTAACCCATAGAGGAAGCTCACTTGAAGAATCACACTTTTTTTTTTTCTTCCTTCTGAACTTCTGGTTGGTCATACAAAAGCCATCTGCACCCTGGACAAATTCATCCCGTAAGTCACCCCTTAAGTTATAATTAGGTCTGCATAGTTTTAACTAGATGCTATATTTCACCCCCCTCCCCTTTTTATCAGTCACCAAAAGTGAGCACTCAGGATAGCAACACACAGCTTGTCATTGACTCCTCCAGGGTACTGGCAGAAGTATGGTGGGTACTGTGAGGATGAAAGAAATCTGAGTGGTCTTCAGGATGACTAACTCTGAATCATTTTGTTGCTGTGTTCATCTCTGCATTCTGATCTCCTCCTGCACAGAAATCAGAAGGTAGCTATTCTGTGACAGCCCAAGCTACCAAAAATCTCCAAAACAGACAGAAAGCAGTATGTGATCAACAGAATAAACAGATATACAGGTGCTCTGTATAACACCTTTTCTTGCATTGAGATGCCTGTTACCCACTACCAGCCCCTACACTAGATGTAAGCCTCAGAAATGTAGCAGCAGGCGGATAAAAAGAGGGCATCTGATATTCCCAGCTACCTGAAAACATGTTGTTCTACAAGCAGCAGAACTAAAGAAATAAATGAGTAGGAAATGAGGCTTCATGTTTCCCCTTTGTCACCCCCCCCCCCCCCAATTCACCATAATAATGTCACTACATCACCCTCAGTTCCCCCCGCATTCTCTCACACTCCTTCCTCTGACGTGCTCAGATTTTTGTCATATTTTCTTACCCCCCTGTAACACCTTTCATTTCCTTCCCTCCTCATGTCTTGCTTTGGCCAAGGAAGGGGCAGCCTGTGTTGTGTCAGGTTCAGAGCTGCAAGCCTACCAGCTGGTGGACCAGCCCTTATGCCTCAGCAGCGACGAGGAACAAGTCCTGTAGGAATTCGGTGTCTCTGGGGCTTCAACGTTCCTGTCAAATGTGGTGGTTGCTGGCCAGGCAACCAAAGGGGCGATGGCCAGACAGAGTGATTGCAGAAGCGTCATTTCCTTAGAAAGCCAGACTAAAATAACACTATATTTCCACATTAGTACAGTATGGCTTCAAGTGGTGTGACAGCTGAAGTTGCAAGATGTCAGCTTCTCACTACAGGCTGTGTTGCAAGAAACCTTTTGTAAAAGGAGTACCAGAGCCAAAGACTATGGTATGAGAGATGGGTAATTCAGCACCTTAAATCTGTACTGCATATATAGAGTAATGAAGCATGTTTTAGTTAAAGGATGACAGAAATAGCAGCACCAGAAGGAAACCTTCAAAGGTGAGTAATTCTGTGCCACTTTGATCAAGCATTACTCTCCACTGGAAATGCGAGATTTCATCTAGCACTGGCAACAGGACCTAGACCAGCTAGAACAGAAAAGCAGGGAGGCTGCCTCTCTTCCCCACCACAAACATCACTTCGGTGTCAGAGCCAGCCACTGAACAGAAATTGCATGGGAAAGAGAAATAAATTATCTAATGCAGTTCGAGGTAGCAGGAAAACAATATGCAAAAGTAAATTTCAAAACTATTATGACAGCATGCTTCCAACTTCTGTTGGGGAAATAGGTGGCATCTGAGGGGAGCCCCCAAACCATCTGGCTATTTGTGCGTTCTATGAAACTCTTTGATCCGTCCCCAGAAATACTGCTGAGCTTTAAAGAACTTATTAACAAAATTTTCATCTAAAGAAATACGTCCCTGAAAAGCTTCTGCTTTCAACAGAGGATGGCCTAATCATTTTGTTTTGCTTTTTCCCAGCAAGCTGTATTGCAACAAATTGCTCTCATTATCGGGTTTTCTTAGGTCGCTAGTTACAAGCTGAAAATAATACATATCCAGATGTTTATACAGAGCTTATCATAGCTTAGGTTACATAAGTCATAGTAAAAAAGTTTATAGGGTTAAAATCAGACGAGGCAAAGCACAGACTACGCCAGGCAACAATCCCACACCGTCCAAGTAGGACAGCTGGCATTTAGCAGGTATTTTTACCACCATCCATCTTCATTTTTCTCCCTCTCTATCTCCCATTTTTGTAATTGCCCATCCCATCCTGCACAGGAACACACACAGGCTCACCCACTCACTCCCATTTCTTCTCTTGCCAAGAAGAGCATCCTGCGTAGGATTCAGTCATTTGTTGTCCACAGAACTTCTGGTGTGTGTCTCTCTAAATAGCTGACATCTGGAGGAGCTAGATGCTACTTATACCCTCCTTAGCACGATCAGATGTCTCTAAAGAACGTGAACAAAATACCTCATTTTTAAAATACCTTCTCTTTACCCCCTCTACTTCTTTCTAACAGTTTTTTTTGGAGGATTCACAGTCCACTACATAATAGTGATCAGCTTTCAAATCCGTTGTTCTCAGGGACACAAAGAGACCAATATAGAAGTATACACTGATAACAATCCATTACTTCTGCTGTCCAGCACTCACTTCTATAACATACTCACTGGTTTTTAGGAGGAATGTATCTCTCTAGAACCCTGCTGCAGAGATAGGAACACAACTCAGGTACCCATGGTGACATTCAAGTTCTTTAATTACTAGACCCTCTCCTTCCTCTTCATTATTTAACAGAAACCTTAATTTTTATAGCAGCTAAAACAGGGGTTTCCCAGACTACAGAATTTTCTAACTATACCAACGTGTTTCACTTAATGATTGTTTCTGCCTCACAAACAAATCAGGAGTCCACAATAACATGATCCTGTAATTAAAGACTGAAAGGAATGCAGAAAGGGAAAGATGTTACATTTACTTCCGGCATGCCTCAATTTTGAATGCTTGATTTTGCAACAAAAAACAAAATCACTCGGAGCAGGGTTGTTGTTGGCTTTTTTAATGTTCTCTCTCTCACACATATCTATCTATTCATGTGCATGTGTAATCTTTATTTCAGTGGAGTATGCCTTCATTTAAAAAGTACAGCTAGGACATACATGCTTCAAGTCACTCAGGCAAAAGAAATACAAACAGCCAGCAAAGTGATGGGTAGCACAGATGCACCTAAATTGATTAAATTGCTCTTGCTAGAACAGACACACTGCAATCTCTTTCCCTTTTTGGTTTATTCAAGGTACCCTGTCATTCTTCTCCAATCCTTTCCAAAGTGCGCTTGTTAGCAGGTTGAGAGAATTGACTCACCAATATTAATAGGTCTTTCTAATTCAATAGCAGCATGTTCACAGAATGCCACCTGCCTTGTCTTTAAGCAAAAGATACTGAAACACGGCCAACGCTTTTGCCCAGCTGTTTCAAAAGCTAAAATTAGACACACCTGTTTTAACAGTTGTTTCAGCAGCTGGACACTGGGATGTGGATCAATAAGATTTACTCACAGCTTTCTCCCCTCAGAGCCAATAGTGCGACTTCAGTGCCTCATCCTATGTTTAGAGAAATTTGTGTTGCAGGGGATAGTGTGAATGAATCAAAAGAGGTCGGGGTGTTCCTCTTCCCCATTGCTGGACCTTGCTATAGCAAGAAAAAATGCCTATTCAGTGGACTATGGGATCAAGATACACTGGTCTTGACCTAGTAGTATACAAGGACAAGGTCTTGAACCATACATAAACCAATGCAGTGATAAGCTGCAGGTATCATAAAACTGCAGGCTTGTGAGGTCTGTACCCTTGCATTCACTGCAATGAGTTGTCAATGCTGATAGCTAAAGCCAGCAAGCGAATCCTGCCAACTTTTCCATTACTGATCTTGGAGTAATCCAGCTAACACGCAAAACCCACTTCCCCCAGCATCTAAAGTGCAACTATCCCAAGCAGTTGTCTTCACATTCAGTGTGCACCTCCACTGCAGAAACCTACAGCATGTTGGAAACAGAAAACACTGAGATGTTATAAAAGATCTGACTGTAAAGTAAAAACCAAAATAAATTAAATATTACTCAAATTACACTTTAAGCATTAGCTGGAGCTGTTTCCAAGCTTCTATATCTGACCAAGTTGCTTAAGAATCCCAATACCTTGTCCTAAAAGGAAGATGTAATTTCCTAAAGTTGCTGTATTTCGCAATCTAGTTCTGTTTGCCTTTTTCCCTGAGGCAAAATCAGTTTATACAGTGCTATCCAGAGCCACTTATTCCCAACCCAGTGGCAACCCCTCTGGTGTGACTGTGGGACCAAGTGGAAAACAGGATCAGTCAGATAATCTATGTTAAGAAGAAGAAGTGTGCAAAAACATGAGCTCCATGAATTTGTGTTGCAACTAAGAAAAAGACACAAGAGAATTCTCAAGACAAGTCTCAAAGTTGCAGCTGGCCCTGTAGTCTTAGAGTTTCCATATAATCAGAAGCCATAAATTTGTAGACATGAATGCACTCGGGTATATAAAAGCAAACATCTCCCAGAGCATGTGCTCATCTGTACACTCCCCTAGGATGGGCACCTGTGTTTTCAAAGAAAAGACACATGCACATTCATGCATATGAACGCAGATAGGTAGCATGCATATGGACACAGATAGGTAGCATGCACATATATGGAGATCATTTATAATGTACAAAAATGTATGCAAGCATACAACCATGACCGCACAGCTCCACAGCCAAGGGAGTAGATGCCTCAGAGCACATGGCACATCATCAGGTTCCCATCAAACACATCTCAGATTTTCTCTTTCAAACAGAAAGGGGGGGGGGGGGGGGGGGGACTACTTGATTGTTAAATCCAGTAATAAATGCTTGTCAAGAGCATTTCTGATGGGATCTAAAGGTGCTTGGAGAAGTGGGGCCACCACTGTCAAACTGCACAAGTTGAACTCAAGAGCAGTGAAGACAGAGAGAGACGGTGACATGAAGACTTTTCTCCTCTGTCTTTCTGGGAAATAATGAACAAATCCTTCAGAGTGATTACTCTGTTACACCTGCTGGCCCTGCTCTCAAGTCTGTATTAGACAGAAGATGCTCCTATCTTCCCTCAGATTAAATGTGCTTAGTAAAAAGCGATCAGAGATTGGCATGATAATTATCTTTCCTCATTAGAAAGCAAGCCCTGGACCTGACTGAGTATGACTCCTCTGTCAAGGCCCTTTGTGGGCTGTAATAGTACTCAGCCAACATCAACGGGCACAACACTTCATGTGAACAAAACAAAGCAACATATCAAGTAATCTTGTCTTTTTATTTGCTTTCTCTCTTCTAAGCCTGCTGAGTGAGGTGGGAAGGTGCCAAATTCCTTTTTAACTTGTATAAATGCATCTAAATGTCACAGAAGAGCCTTGTTAAGTGAAAAGCTTTCCAAATGTTTTTCTCTCCTGTATCTAAAATGGATTGCTCTTTTTTTTTTTTTTTTTTTTAATTAAAAAAGGCACTCTCTCAGACCACTGCCCTTCCCCATTCCTGGGGCTAGCTGACTGCAGTGACCCACAGCAGAGCTCCCAGTGTTCTCCTGCAGCAGCATTCACCATAGTGCAGGGTACAGCTTTGCCCAGGGAAGCCAGGAGGAAGGGTAAACACATAGGTGAAGAGAAGGCTGAAAACTCCTCCAGCTAGGGCACGAGCAGACCTAAGGGGCCTTTCTGTGACAGAACAGGCAGACTCCCTCATTTTTTTTTTAATGCATTTGAAGCATATTCATTGCTTTGGGTCTTTTCTATTAGTGTGAGCTTGAAGACAGTGACTAATCCTCAAGAGCTGTGACCCCAGAGACTGCAGCACCACCACAGAAAAGGCAGTGCTGAGGCTTTTGCAAAACACCAGCCCTGCTGCAGACAATGCAGCTAGGACAACTTCATTTAAAAAGGGGTGAGTGGGAACAGCTCAAGCTTCCACAGTGGGGCTCATATAGATATGACTCTTGTAGATATGCCATGCTGAGAAAGGTGGGTGGTGTGGTAAATTGTTATGGGAGCTGTGTGATACCAGATGAGGGCACACAGCACTGGCTAGTGTACAGACTGGAGAATTTGGACTCTCCAGGGAGAACTGGAGAGTCTGACTGTGCTTAGTGGCCTCAAATGAATCAGCTCCTTCCCTTTTAGTACAACCAACCATGGTCCTTTCATCATCCCCAAAGGTCACTCCTATCTCCTCGGTCTGGCTCATTCCTCAGTGTTCTCAGTTAAAAAAAAAAAAAAAAAAAAAAGGAGCTCTGGACTATAGATTGCATTTCTGATCTTACCAGAACGATGTCAGGAGAAGCATCCCATTTTGTTCTGCAGCCAAGTATGGAGGTCAAAGAAATTATCACATCCTACGGTCTGTTCAACAAAACATGCTGCAAAATGGTGTTACTATGCAAAAGCAGAAGCAGAACTGTGTTAATGCATTACAGTATCCTGCACCACTGTCAAGTGAGCTGTGTGGTCCCAAAATGGGATGGCATTTAATCAGATAAAACTTATTCTTCAAGTTATCATATAATCTACAAGAACACTGGCAACACATATAATCTACAAGAACGCTGCAACTTAACCTGTAAGAGCAGAGTCAGCCACCAAATTTAGGAGAGCTGGCATCGCAAAAGAGAAACCTTGGGTTCACTGTAAAGGAACCCTCTGTAAGCAACACCTGTGCATGATTCCACTGCAACCTACTCCATTCTTGGACCCTTTCCAACACCCAACTCAAGAGAGACCTTCTACACTGGAAAAATGAAGTCTCACAAAGGTAATTTTCCTTTTTCACCATCTGCCACAGTTTGCCCATTCCCAAGCAGAAATGTGGGCCTTTCCCTTCCAGGCTGTAATCCAGAAGCTCGGACTAGTAAAACTACCAGCCTCTAAAGTCCAAATCTGGGAGCTGGCCCCTCTAGTGCAAAGAGAGTGATTTTTTTAATTTATTTTTTTTAAATAGTAGCATTTGTTTTATTTGCCTTTTCCTTTTGGATTTGGCGAAGGGGAGAGGGAAACTGGGGGTGTGTTTTCATGCTTTCATCTGTAATAGCTAGAAAATTTCTTTTCAGAAAAATTAAATGAGCAGATACAATGACACACCATGTGCCTGCAGGAGCTCAGATTTTAAGATACACATCAGACACCAGTGTCCTCAAAATTAAATTATGCACTAGCAATAAAAAGACATCTCACATTTAAACACCAACCAGAATTCTTGATCAGTGAACATTTCAAAATATCTGCTCTGCAGAGGCACATCTAGGTGTTTGCTAGGCAGATGTAACAGAATGCTACTTCACTGGAGCAGTGTTTAACTGCTGTGATCATTTAAATATCCATTTATTTGCCTTTGGAGTGAGAAAATGAAAAGCTAAAGTAGAGTTGTTTTGTGGCCCCACTGTTAGTTACTAGCCTTCTCATCTAGGTAGAACATGGGTAGGCAACAGTGCTCTCCCTTGCACTGCCTCAGCTTTCCTAAAACTAATCGCCTGCCGAGAATCTGACTTATTTCCTCTGTCTCCCCTCTCCTGTGACCACCTGCCTCTTTCCCTTTTCCTTTTTCCTTCCTGTCTCCCTGTTTCATGGGCTACAATGGGACAATGAGCAAGAGTAGCACACGCATAACCCCATCTCTTTACCTTGCTGCTTGCAGCATTTCTCAGTTTCCCTTTTCACTATTGCTGGCTGGTACCTTATTTGCATAAGGGTGAACTATGCAGCCATGTTACCTCTCCTCTTCTGCAATACCACAGTCTGATGATGAGCCTGAGTAGTTTTAAACAGGGTTATGCTTTCTCTCATGCCCTGTTGCAAGCTTGGTGCTCTGCCAGGTGGCTGCAGAATGGAGGCACTGAATGCTGAATATTCCCTGCGCAGCAGGCCAACAGGAGCTCCGAGGGGGAGGCACATCCAAGCTCCCGCAGCTAAAGCCTGGCAAAAAGAATGAGCTTTCCTGCTGCCTTGAAAATGATGGATGTACACAGAGGCTTTGCGCAACCTACAGCCATATGATCCCCCACGCTGTCCCCTGGAACCCTGCACACAATATAAATTGCCACACAAAGAAACATGCTCAATAGCACTGACCTGAACACTACCTAGAACAAGCAGTAGCGTAAAAGGTAATGTAACTCCAGTGCACAGGATCAACCTTTGCTTGTAAGGTGTGTTTATACGTAGAGTCTACATATTCATATATTAGGTTCATGGCTGGCACATTCAAGGGGATGGCAGGAGATAACCTGGCTTGTTCTTTTTGGATAGGATGAAAGCTTTTATACTGGTTCAGTGCTTCTTGAGAAAAATACCCATTTCTCCCACAGATCTCAAAAGACAGCAGGTTCCAGTCTAGCTGGAGATGGTGACAATAGTCCTTTCTTTTGGTACTTCTGCTCTACAAGGAACTCTGTAAAATTATACGTATTTTCTCACCTTCTAGGAATTAACCAGATCAAATATGCTTGACCTTCTGATAAGAGTGAAGTGTTGGGTTTTTTTCTAACTGTCAAGGCTTAGACCTGAGAGAAAAGTTGAGGTCATATCCAGCAGGAAAGACTAAATTACAAAAACTATGTAGTTGAACCTCAACAGTCCCCTTGCAAAAGCAGCTATTAGAACCCCTGCCCAGCATGATCCCAGCAGCCCACATACAGTTCACCTCCACCATGTTCTCAAGCAAGGGGTATCCGTTTACAGTAAGTCCCATACTAAATACAATTTGTGGCCTGCTAGCAATGAGAAGGCACACTGCTAGTGAAGGTTAAGGATCAGCACAATTTTTTTGTGTCAGTTGTGCCAGACATTCAGGTAAACCTCTGCTTTTCCTGGGGAAACAGCCTGACAAGATTATGTAGTACCACTAACATCTCATTTTCTGTATGCTCGCTAATTTGGCCTATTAACAAATTTTGTTGCAGTCACAAATAGTGGCATAAACAAATACTTGGTTATATTCAGCTAAGTTTTCAAAAGTTTTGTAAATCCCTTATCAGTTACAGAAAAATTAGGCTTTGCTGGTTAATAATTTATGCCAGATTCATGCAGAATATCCAACTATGTAGTGGTAGCAAGAAGAGACCTGAGTCTCCTGCTCCAGAGCTACTACCTTTTAGGCTGCAGATGACCTGATCTCCCTAAACCAAGCAGCGTATGAAAACCCCAGCATGCTCTGATCAGCTCTGGGTCTATTCAGTACAGCAGCAAAACACTCAGTTTTATTCTACAATGAATGCGTAACCCTGAAAACATAAGAAAATACTGTTCCAAAACCCGCAACTCCACAAATAAATTGTGTACTACATAGGAATCATTTATATTTGTACAATGTATGGTACCAAACTATTCCAAAGGAATTTAGTGCCACAGAGTACATAGAAACCAAGTATTAATTACCTCCAATTTACGGAGAGCAGAGCTGAGGCAGCGAGGGACAGAACAGACTACCAGGGTGGAGCAATCTCTGCCCCAGGCCCCAGCCATTTGATTGGATTCTCTCCCATCCTACCAACAGCAACCACTATTATTTTTAATATTGTTGATTTCTAGGCATAAGTTCCTGCACATATACAGCATAAAAGCAGTCCCTGGTTTTCATGTGTATACGCTTGGATACAGCCTCTAATTACACGATCACACGCTACTCTTTTTGACATGACCTTTTCTTCATTCAGCACACAGGAAGAATAATGCCTGTTGAAGGTGCCATTACTTGATACTATCTTCATTGCTCTGTTTTGGCCCCTTCTCCTGCACGCTATACTAATCCTGCTCTGGAGAGTAATTTATTTCCACATGGGCTTTTCTGTGGTGCCACTCAGCAGAGCACTGGACTGTTTTGCAAAACTAATTACTTTGGACAACACCTTTCTGAAGTGATAGGCTCATTTTACAAATGTAGAGCTCAGGAACAGGGGAATTAAGTCAAAATGCCCACTAGTATTGAATGTGCAATTTCAGATTGCAAATTCTGATTACACAGAGCGCTTAGCACCTTATGGCACCTTACACATTTGAAGCACATTTAGTGCTGACTTGATTGCTGTTTTCAGGGCTCAATATTGTTTCCATCCAAGCTATACGATCTCAAATTGGGGACCAGAACACATGGAACACATAATTCAGGGATGGCCTGAGAAAAAATTGATTTTAGTAACTTACCCAGCATCATACCGTGACCCTGGGGAAGAAAGAGGGATAGAACGAGATGCCCCTTAACCAATGCTTTGCTCAAGAGGGGCATCAATGCTCTCGCTCCCTTATAAGAATCTCCCACCTCATTTGCTACACATCCCACTTCAGTAAAATTGAAGCAGGCATCCTATGTACAAGGCAGTCATTTTGAGAGCAGATCCCCAGTTTATGCCAGAAGCTCTTTTTTTTCTGTGCACGGCATGGGGAGCAAGTCACAGGGGGGAAATAATGAGTAAAGATGTTACCAAAGATTGCATCATAACGCGCATACCAAAGGAGCACAAGGTTCACTGACATTAATTTTTAACTGCTTGATTTTGGATTGTCCCCGGTCCTTTCAGATTTGTTAAATATGGAACAGTTGTGGGGCTTATATAAATATTTACATATAGATAGATATAATTATAAATACAGACATACAAACACATACATATACACATAAAAACACATAGCGTTCTCTGAAACTTACTTAAACATCCAGTGAGTTCTTTTTGATTTAAAGAGATGCTACCATATCCACCAGCATTTCTGGTTTACATTTTTTATTGAACAAATCTAGAACTGAAAACTAGATTTCCTTCAAATTCCCCTACCTGCATGATGCAAGGAAATGAAAATGCCTGTCAGCAAAAGTAATGTGTTTAATACCATGCCAGCCCTAAACATCAGTAGAGATTTCTGTGTATTGCAGATAATTCTATCACCAAGCCATATTGCTCTGTGATATGCTTTTATCTTTGCTGTAGGATAATATCAATATTTCAAGCATGAGCAAAAGAATGTTTTATGAGATTGATGTGGGAAAATACAGTGACAAGTACATAAAAAAGGGCAGAGAAAAATGCCAGGCAGTCATCGTAAATGCCTTCTATTCCCACCAGAATTTGTCTAGTTTATCCAATTGTAATCAACAAGTTGAAGTCCACTGGGGCCCCAGTGACTTTAATTACATTTTCAGTGCCAAAGAAGAACAGCAAGCAAAGGAGAGCACAGATAACGGCATGGGGAGGCTGTCACCTACCTCCTAGAAGCCTAGACCTTTACAGGCCAAAAAGTCATATTTTGTTAAACTTTTAAATTACAAAGGAGTGATTTATAAAAGAAGGAAATAGAATGGGGAAAAAAAAAAGCATTAAGCCATTTGCCATACTGCACACGTGCCTGGTAAGGGCCAGATCATGCATGGCAAATATACCCAGGGAACAACTTCTGCAAATCCATGATTATGCCCCAAGCAGGCAGCTCTTTGGGCACTTCTGGAACCTGGGCATGGAAGTGCCCAAACAAGAAGTTATCCCTGCATGGCTCTGGCTGGGTGAATTATTCAGCTCTTGCCTACCTCTGTAAAGGACCCAGCTCTTCTGAGGAAAAACTCTCAGTTACAGATACAATTATACCAAGAAAAAAGGTGCTTTTCACCAATACAGCTAAGTGGCTATCTGTGCTCCACACCAGCACAAGATACAAGCTTGTTTATATAAGCTCTGCATGTAACTCTTCTAGCAAATCCACCAACACAGACCATTTGTCATATTGTCTTTTTTTTCTCTGGGGCTTGCAGTTCCTCCCTGTTTGACAACAGAACTGATGACTATTACTTAACCCCTTTCCACATTAACACTGCAGCTGTTCAGCCAGACTGATGTTTTAGCGTAGTTTGGTGTTAGGTACCTCAATATTTGGGTGTTGAACTGAGAACCCTTACAGAAACTTGAGTTTCAGGAAAATAGCGATCAGCACCCTCTGCAATCAGTTTTAAAATTCAGTTTCAAATCATTAAAATCTAGGTAATCAACACCACTAGTTCTGTAAATCTTGACTGGTTTGATTGGAAGCAAAAGGAAATCTTGTAGCCCAATCTTTTCTAAAGCACCCTCCAACTCTACTGTCCCCTTATCTCCAACTCAACATACTGTCCCTGGGGACATTCAGATAGTTTTTAGTCCATCTGGAACAGTGTTCATTTCAAAGCCAATTTGAATGAAATGCCTAAAAATCTCTTAGAAGAGAACTCTCATAATAAGCACTGTACCTTTTATGATGTTACATTATTACCAGGAAGTAAATTCATTTGTTTCCCTAAATCCCTTACCAACTTCTTTTAAATACATAAATAAAAAGGGGGCATTTCAGTGGATATTATTTCACAATATGTGGATCTGAGACATTTTAATAAGAAATGCACCTCCAGGCTAAGAGGTATGAATTGTACACTGAAGGGAATGGTTTAATACACTGTTTAATGCTATCATCAAAACTGATGATAACATGATGGCTTTTATACATTTTAACATTTCTTTAGAGCTGGAAAAAATGAGAGTGAGAACCATATTTGTATATTAGCTAAATGTCAGAAGTGACACTCAACGAGCCAGGCGGCACACAGCTCCTATAGCATTCTGTCTCCCTGGCCAAAAATATTACCTGAACAGAGAGATCCAGGTATTTCCTCTGAGAATAACCCTTGGAGAGAACACCTGCCTCTCCTGTATACCCCACCAGGTCACACACAATGACCCACACCTACCATATCCTCACATCACATCCTCTTGCTCCTAAGTACAGTGTGTATTTTCAAAAGCTTTGACATGTAGTCAAGGTATGACACGTTGATAACAGCATTTGAAACAGGAGCAAGATGCATAGGATACTCCTGTCCACCAGGGAACAACCCATGACCAGCAGGAGTCCTAAATACCCTTTGCTGGGCAGAGGGATACGCGAGAGACGACGCTTTTGGAGAAGCCAGCCACAGCAGGAATCAGTATAAGCTCTCTATGCAAGGACCTGGACAGACGTCCTGAAGTGTAGGTAGATACTCAACAACACTACAGCACCATCAAGGACAAAAATAACACTTTTAAGAGAAGGAAAAGGTTCCTTCCTTAGCTATAGCCCTTCTAGCAGGACCTTGCCAGAAAAAAACCTCAACTATAGCCTATGATCATACAGAAATTCTTCTTTTAGGACTGTATCCTTACCTTTTTTACAAAGAGGTAGTGGAGGCCAGTAATGTGAATGCAGCAGCCCCCATCAACTGGCAGCAGTCCAGTGCAAGCCATCCAAGCCTTGATGCCTCTCCGTTTCCCAAAAAGTAGGAGGGGAGGAGTGGTATTTTCTGGAAGCAATCCTGGATCCCCCTGAGGGAGATGCCTCTGTACAAGCCCAGGACTGCAGCACTAGCAAGTTTTTCACTCTCATAGTCTTGAGGATGGGAAGATTGTCAGGGCCCAGATGGCAATTCCCCGGAAAGGATATGGGACTTAAGTCTGAGGCATTGGCTATACAAGGGGAGGCTGAGAAAGTGATGTTGCACTGGCTTTAATTAATCCAAAATGCAAGCCTTATTTTTGTGTTCTCAGAACTCCACCAGGCTTGTGATATAGGACCCAGTATGCTCACACAGCACATACCCATTTACTATATTCCCATGGACTCAGGTTGACCAGGTCAGTTCTAAGTCTTTAAAATACTGTTGCAAAAGGAGTGCTTTTACACTTCTAAAATGCCATGTAAAAGTAAAGTTGGCTTTTCAGTGTTCTGTAGCAGGTCTGTGCCTAAATTGTGCAGGCTCTAGCAAAAAGTATTAGCTTGTACATAAAGGTTTTCTCTTGCTTTTTTATTCTTCCAATGAACAGGAAGTCCCTAGGGTCCTGTTAACTGTGAATGGTAAAGACTGCTTACATTTGTGAACAGAAACTGGTTTTACACCTAACAAAAAAGTATTCTGGCACTTTACAATGTGTATTTGCTCTTAGCTCTATACCCCTTAAGAGGGATGCTGACACTTTAATACATTCACTGGGGGTAAATGGGGAACACCTGAAGCCACCCTGTGCCCACTCTCTGGAGGACAGCGACTTTGCTCATTCCATGGCACACCATTATCTTCTTGAGGAGACAGCACCTCCAAACAGTCAGGCAACATTTTTCCAAGTCAGTGTTTGGATATATCAAGCATATAGGACAACTTCCTGATTTCTCTTATGTTGGGTTCCTGGCAGAGCAGCAGTTCCCCTTCTCTTCCCAGTCAAGACCTCTGGTTCCTATGGCAGTGGAAAAAAATCTAAACTAAGATGGTATGGGAGAGCACATATGATAGAAATTTCCAAGAGGGAGCATATGCCTGATACAGGTTCTCATGAAGACCAAACACATAGCTCATATGTGGCTACTGACCTAAAGTGTGTGCATCTCCCTTTCCTCTTGCTAGGGAGTATGTTTTCTACACAGGAGAAGTAAAAAAGCAGTTTTTCAAGGTGGAAGTTGAAGGTTGGAGCCTTCTCCTTTTCATAGCTCCATCTCCTTTCATAGGTGAAGAGTCCTGACCAAATGTTTTCATATCAAGATATGTTTGGTGAAAAGGTCAGGAAAGTCTAGCCCAAGGTAATGTCTAGCCTTAGCATAGGAATCAAGAAAAAAAAAATTCCAGGACTTTAGACAGCAGGGTTTTTTAGAAAGTACTAGTTCTTAGTTCTGAAGTACATGTGTGGAGGGGCAGAAAGGGAATTACAAAGGTAATCAAAATCTGAGTTTCTGAGCGGCCCTATCCTCCCCTCGCTTCCCTCTCCACACATCTCAGCCCTTCCTCCAGTGCTCCTGGCAAATTCTTAGACCTGGCTTCTCCCAGAACTGACCTGCATTTACTTAAATGAGTGTACAAACACATTTATATATTTTACTTCAATGTAAATATCTTCATGAGCTTTACAGAGATAGGATTGGTTTTCCCCCAAGTATGAAAACACAGCACATTTTAGATTCAGTTATTCTTTACCTAAATAATAAATAGCTGGTGTTTTGATATAATCTGGTCTTAACTCAGTGTACAAAGACAGTATACTATCAGGATTTAAAGCTGCTTCAGGAAATGAAGATCTCAAGCTTATAAATACATTTAGTTTCTCATAGCTCTGGTAGGCTTTCCTCAACTTGTTTGTGGCTTTAAAAAAAAATAAAAACCAAACCCAATAACATACTGTTATTTCCTGGCTGGGCACTATAAGCACTGCATCAAAGCTGCAAATTTCACAGGGTGAGGGTTGTTTTTTGATTTGTTTTAAAAAAACAAGTTGATTTTGGACTTAAAAAACTGTATTTATAATTAAGCACTGCACTTCTGGATTGTCTTTGAGTGCTGACCTGGCCGAGCACTGCTCCTCAGCTCTGCACTGCTGCTCTGCCATCATGTCACAACTGATCTCTAACTCTTCCATCTGTGAGTTATTCATTGCCTCTCCTCATGCTCGTCTGCTGGCTATTTATAAATTAAACTCCACTATCACAGCATTCACTAGCTTCCCTGAAAGAGGGTCTAAATTTGCAGAATAAAATGCTGAAGTTGCACAAACACTCCCTACATTGAAAAAAAAAAATCCCATCTCAGAAACAGCAGTTACTGTGGGTATTTGAAGTATTTCCACTTGGGGCTATTCTAAGTATTGCCATTTGATGCAGCCATTTTGGACTTTCAGCAAGCATGGGGGCACAAACTAGCTTACTGAGAATCATTTGCACATATGATGATAAAGTCCTGGCTTGCAATATATTGGAAAAGCAATCACCACCAGTAGGCAGTTTAGCTTCCCGCAGCTTCAGAAAGCCTGTGCATAAGTAAGTGACTGGTGGCTGAAAATCCCTAGGCATCTTATAGCCATACTCTGTCAGAAATAAGCCCTAGGGACGAGATCCTCAGGTATAAGTCATCATATTCCCATTGCCTTTGGGAAGTCCTTCTAATTTATACCAGCTGAGGAATCAGCTTTTATATGCGTAGCCTCCATAATTCTCTTCCTACGATACCTCGAATAAAATGAGAATGATAAAAACTAAAAGTCTATGAGACCATGAAAAGGAAGTGAGTCCTGCTGTCTCATACCAGCAAGAACCTGAAAAAGGCAGAGCTTGGAATAGTGGCTTCAGATCCACCCCGATACACAGAGCAAAACCTGGCCAAGGCGACCTCCAGAATTAGGAGCACGACTCTTGGTCCATTTTCTTATCTCTGTTATGCTTTCTTCCTGACCTTGGGTAAGTTGATTAACCTTTCTTTTCTAAGTTTCTCTAACCGTGGTATGACTCTCTACCTGCTGTAGAGGTTGTGGTGTTTAATTGGCCAATATCTCTCAAATCCTTGAAGTGCTTTGGATGAAATATGTTGTGCAAGAGAAATAATTGAAGTCAATGGAGCTGTGACAACTCACGCTAGCTGAGGATCTTCCTCCTGGTGTTTAATAGGATCAGAAGGAGGCTTAGTTGAAATGACAGGAAGCCAGAGAGACATTTGGTGGTAATAAGATCACAAATGAGTCAAAGGGGTTACTATTTGCTGTGGTAATACTCAACGTTTTTCATCTTCCAGGCACTCTATCAGCATCCATTAATTCTCAGACCTCCCCTTAAACAGAGATCTATAATATGTCCCCCATTATACAGATAAGAAAAATCAGGCAGACGGGTGATGTGACTTATCCAACAGAACAAGATGTGAGAAATCAAATTTGAGCCCCTGGCTCCTAAGCCTATTCTCAGGGCTCCCTTTCCACCACTCTTCTGTTACGTATACATTTCCTCATCTTTCCATTTCAATTATGAAAGCCCATCTCCTGCTCCTTTCTCTGTAAGCATCCCTGCCTAATTCCCTGTTAGATACTGCGCAGAGACTCTTCCATAAACTTCTCAAAGCTTGCAAGACAGAAAGTGAAGCTGAGGGGAATGCTGCTGGGCTGAGCAGCATTCCTTGTCTCAACAGCCCCTTTCCCCAAGCTCCAAGAAAGAAGTAACAGTATTTGCCCTTGCAAATATTTTTAATTGTTCGCTAGCAGTCCCACAGAACACCTGGCTGCTCCACTGCAACCTCTCCTCTCAGAAGCAGTTCTTATTAGAATAAGCTAGGATGGGGTCTGTCAATTCAGACTGCATATTGCTCATTGCAGGAAGAAATTAATGACCTGCTTAAGCCCCTAGGAAAAATTATTGTCATTACTTCAGCTCTCAAAGACGCCTGCCGTTAGAGGATGCAAGGCTGAGGTTATGTACGTGTGCTGGCCAAATCCAGTTGTTTCCAAGGGAGCCCAACTGCAGCTGCTCTGCTCTGCTTCCACCCCCCTCCGTAATGGGTGCCAGGCCAGGCTTTTGGGTGCTCAGTCTGAGTAATAGCCTCAAGGGGAGTCTCCACGGATTAGTTTCTATGTAGAGGGAATATATGTATGTGAATCAGTACCCTACTTGAAAATACAAAAGTATCATAGTGTGCCTGGATGCTGCTGTGCTGAAACGTCCCAGCAGATGGAAGAGTAACATGAAATGGGACAAATTATTCAACTGTTATGTTACAAATCTGCAACAATCCCAGAGAAGCAGTTTACTTTATAATAAAGACTTCCACTGCTGCTTTACAACCACCACACTACAGCAATATTTGGGGTAATTACTCTTGAATGCTAGAGTTTTTTTTAAGTGGTATACCCCAGATTTACACTCATAGTTCGGAAAGCAGAGCTTTGGCTACATTAGCTCTACTTAAACAATAGCCCAAAGTGGGATGAAGGAGAAAATATAAACCACTACCCCATCAAACCTCAGCACTTACTTTTGATAACACCACAATGAGCCACATTTGCACATGTTATTTCCTGGCTATCTACAGCAGTCTTGGCACAAAGGAAGCAGGCTTTTTTTCCCCTTTAAAAACCAAACAAAATCATTTTAATTGCAATAAAAGTGCAAATTTTGGCCCAGATTAAATTTGAGGGAAAAAGAAAGTAAAATGAGTACGTGTGACTGGATAATAATATTTTTTTTTTTTTACTTTTTTACAGAACAGAAAGGTGAAGAAAGATGCATATTTGCACTTGCTGACACTTGCATACTTTGATGGTGATATAACACTTCACGTGCATCTCTATTTTATAATTGAAGAGAGACAGCACATCAGACACACAAACTGTAAAGTTCTTCCTATCCAGATGAGATGGCAGTCACACTCACCCAAAAAATTCTATGAAAAAAAGACATCATTATTTCTGTCCTCTTCTATGCTCTTTGCTTACTAAAACATAAAATTCTAGACATTTGATTCAGATGTTAGGTTCTTAACATGCTGAGTATAATTTGTTATAACACAAGTGAACTCCCTGATAAAAGTTTAACTCAAAGCCAACAAATAGGGTTCGGCTAGAAGGGACTCTGACACTGACTCCCTGTATAACCTTAGGAAAATCTCTTGTTTCTTGTGTTCCTCCAATGGGAGCTATTAGAGTCAATTCATTAACATGCATAAATGTGATTTAAGACCATCAGACAGAAAGTCTTCAAGTAAAAGCACTGTCGTCATAGATTTACATTAAATTATCTTAATAAAGTGAATGCTATGCTATCTTTAGTTACAAAGGAGAAAAAAAAAGGTAGGCAGGCAGAGTCACACTATCTGATAACTAACACAGTAGGGAGATCTGTGACAAGTAGATGAACAGATTCACAACAGCTAAAACTTCAGAGGCTTTGTGCAAAACTACAGGTGAAAGCAATGACATGTTTCATTTAGAGGCTTGCTCAGAGCTCATCTCCTAATACTGTTTGTCTGAAAAAACGGAAGAGAGAGAAGGTAGCAATTACCATTGGGGAAAACATAAAAGATGACTGCTGCGTGTGCCAGGCACTGAGGAAAATTACTACTTTGTCTTTAGCACAGAGATGAGATTCTTCCTGCAGCCAAACAGAAGCTACACTGTAAATGCAAAGTCCAGCTATATTCAACAAGAAAAGGTGAGAAATTCAACTGGATCAGAAACAGAGCCAGAAACAGAGCTATTTTGGACAGAGAAGTTTTGCTAACAGTCCAGGCTGCATATAGCAGCTTAGCAGTCACTTAGAAGAGGTGGCAGTGCCATCCCTGTTTTAGGGCTCTAGCAGGTTAGTGATGAGAATTACCCAGGATGACGATGGGAAGCTGCATGGTCACGAGCACAAGGGAGGTAGTCTCAGTTGGCACTGGGCTTTTTGGATGTATTTAGATGAAGGATAGCCCTGTGCTGCCAAATGGAGAGAGCGTACTTTCCAGTTTGGGAATAGATTCCAGGATTTTCCTTTTCCTTGGCAGCACTGATCTGGAATGGTCTATAATGACCCAGTGGGCATATCCCAAACAAAATGACGGCTTATTGTGTATGTGAGCTTTTCACTCTTATGCCTGGATTTCTCTATGTGACTGCTGGCTTGGAGGGAAAGACTTTGAGAGCCAGAAAATAAAAAAAAAAAATAAAAAGAAATGCAGCACAAAAGCCCAAGGGAAATGGGGCTAGACTGTAATGAGAAAAAGGAATAAATAAATGGGAAGCAGTGCGCAAGCAGCACTTAAGTCTGTGTGAGGTTAACACTAACCACTTACTCCAAGCTAAATAAACGCTGCCTGGGGATTGCGATTAGAGCAGGCAGCTCAGGGGAGGCAGCAGCTCCTCAAAGCTGGAGCCAGGAGGAAGCTCTGGGAACTCGGCGGTGTGGTGCGTATTTTTGACTAGCCCCATCTGACCAAAGCGAACATGATGTTCCCTATAAGGGTGAAAGCACTCCACTCCCCTACCACATCTATCTAATGCAGTGCCATCGCGCTGCCAGGCTGTGCAAAGATGTCATGTCATTCTGTCACATTACCATCAGGGAGTCTCAATGCAACTGGAGATGTCACATGTCCTGTCCAAACTGACCACCTGGTGTAGACAACAGCTTGAAATGCCTCCTTCTCACTTTACAGTCCCAGCTCAGAGACAAATGAGCAGGCAGTCAAATGCAGATCAAAATCCTCTTCTGAATATTCTGCCTCTTGTAATACTTCTGCTTTTTCAGAAGCACGTATTGGATAAGACTGCTCAGACACAGCCCACAGTCAGAAGCGGCAGCCAAATTATTAATTTACTTGTTCTGATTCTTATTACATTCTACCTCCAGGTACGTAATCAGGCTTTTATTCACCTAACTGCTTTATCCTCTAACAAGCTATTCATCTGAAGAGTTTTCACTGCAGGATTTCCACTGTAAGGATCTTTTTTGTTGTGTTAGAGAAGGAATTCACTGCTTCAGTGCAACGCTTTTGCTCATTAAAAATAATTTCTCAGTGAGTTTGGTTGCAGTAGCTCTTCAGTCATATTAGAGGCCCTGTTGCAGCATTAGCTCCAAAGAACATGCTAAAGACCAGCAGGGAAAATGAAAGGGAGAGGAGAAAACAAGAAGCTGGAAGGGCAAGACAGATTGCTGGCAAATTATAAGCAAGCTCAGACATGCTGCTGCCCACTGGGGTACTGATTCGTGCAGCCCTGGGAAATGTGTCTGACCATAAAGTCAGACTGTACCCTCGTGAGAATTTCCCCCCTACTCCCAAATACAGTTCTCTATGTATTTTCTCTCTTGCCTCACTCTTTTCCCCGCTCCCTTCCCCCTTATACCATCCTTGGCTTTTTTCTTTTACTACCACATCTTCCATGCTCACTAGAGATGCTTTGAAGCTTGCTTTCCAAGCATAGACTCTTTCCAATCTTTAGGGAAATTTGGTACAGAGAATCTCTGTGGTCTATAACAGCAAATTCACTAACACAAGCACATCGCCCTGGAGAGATGGCATGTTCAGCTGCCAGTGAGTTTACTTCAGCTCCTTTGCTTTTGGAGCAGGCAGCTCCCTCATCAGAAAGTTGTGTATGTGTGTGTGTGGTGTGAGGCAGGCCTGCAGCAGCCTTCTCTGTTACAGTATGTAACATAAATTGACAACTTTCAGCGTAGCTCCCTGTTTTCACATAAATAAGAGAGCTGACACAGTCTGGAGGTGAAGAAAGATTATTTCAAGATGCAATGCATGTTAATCTCTTCTCTTGTGACTTAAGCACAGGTACCAGTCAATGATCTATTTCTAATATACCACGTAAATAATGAGTCACATTATTCAGTGAAGCGTCAGCTCAGACAAATATAGGAAGCAGCAATGTACTACTTTTCATTCAGTGGGCCAATTTCACCTCTGACATAAGTCAAAAGCCTTCCTGAGGCTCTTCCTCAGTTGAATACAGCTTTGTTTTAAAAAAACCAACATAGAGTCCCTTAGTGTAAAAGTGCTGATTGCTTCAGGGAATTCATGATAGTACAATGATATCTACTTCTCTTTAAGTAGCAGAACAGGAGGAGTGGGGTAGCCTCTCCTGAACGTAGGAAAAATAACGTGACTGGTCACTGTTCAGCCTGAGGGAACGTACTAAAAGATCCAACAAGAAACTGCTTTTCTTGTTTAGAGAGGGAATATTGCTCTAACCTAAAGAGTCAATATGCTGGAAACCTCACTGCCTGAGGTGAAACTAGAGACATAAAAGCCACTGGGATTATCCTGCAGGGGGACAACCTGTGCTGCAGGAGGAATGAACTAGCTGAGACTTTCTAGACCTTTTCCATCTTTAATCTTATTGAAAAGAGCTGTCCTGGTCACTGTGGCCACGTAATCTCCCAGGAAGACAAGGGAATATAAATTTGGGCCTCCAGGCTTGAGTCGCTCATGTCAGTGTTCACTACTGACTGCTTTGTTCCTCTGCTGCATCTCAGGAGTCCTTTGATTCACTTCTAGCTTCCTGCTTCTGGCACTGGTGGGTGAGAAATGGCTCTTCCACCTGCTTTTAAGCCCTGGGGAAATTCTGCAGTCTGTTTTATCTCTAGTATCTGTTCAACTGGTGTAATTGGGTTGTTTCAGGATGGATGAAGCAAGAACTGAGCAATGGTTGTCCATGAGTTACTGAAAAGAGAAAATGCAAACAAAATCTAAGACTTGAAGTTACAATCTTAGACACTCCCCTCTCTTTCAAAATCTCATCTGTAACACGTCAGCACAACAGCTGGTGCGGGAGTACAAAACATATTGGGAGACTGTCTGTCCTCCTCAGACTGGTCCAAGGGTGATGATGATAATAATTAGAGAGCATCTTTCACCAGGAAGGGGAAGAAGTAGTTTTTCCATTCAACAAAAGATGGAATTAAAGCAAAGAGAATGTGAAACGAGGAGGCCAGCATCAAACAGCAAGCAAAGGCTGAACTGAAAGTATAAACAGATCTTCCAGGTATCAGGCCAGCACCCTCTCCCAGAAGGTGTGCTTTATAAAGCACTTAAAAGAAAATCTGTAGACTGTTAGATAGAAAAGACATCCCCACAGGACTGTGGAAAAAAGTCAGAGAGGACTCACTGGAAACCCCTTTTCCTAAATAATTAAATGGGACTAGTGCCAGCCCTTGTATATGCAAGAATATAGGAATACCTGGAAAGAAACAATCACAAACTGATAGCACTCATTTAAGAGAAAGCCTCATAAGCCACTCTGTCACTCTTACCTATCCTTTACTGATTGCAATACATGGCTTCTAGCAAGACTTGCCAAGAACTAACAAGTCACCAGCACATTGAGGTAACCATTGCACACTGGCCAAGATTCAAACTCTCTGATTTTTGGTACCTGAGGCAGCACAGTTAGCATCACAATCATGCTGGCCAGGACTCATCTATCCTCACGTAGGCATCTACATCTGAGAGAGTCAGCCAGATTTCCTTCAGAATCAATGGGGGCATTTCCAAGGCTGAATTCATCTTGTGTCTTTTAGATGTCTATTTTAGAAAAAGGAGAGATACCACATCCCCCCACACTGAACCTCAGACTGGAAATCCAAATTTGAATACGTATCAGCAAACAGATACATCTACATCCTTTACTGAACTGAGTCTCAGTCAAATAGATGAGAACTGAAGATTCAGACAGATTCATGTAAAATTCAAGTAGTAAGAGCTAAAATGAAAGGTTACAGGAAGTCCTCTGTAGCATCAAAGGGGAAGCTTGTATCCCACAAAGATGAGCAATGGTAACCTACTCCTTCAGATACATTCCCCTATATTGATGCATACTGCCAGAAGCAAAATGCTACAGACTCCATATTGTGCTCCACTAGGATGTCTGCCACCAAATTTAGAGTACACACAACGTAGCTAATGCAATAGGTCAACACAGAAGCTGGTTATTACGTTAAATCCCATGACCGCAAATCCAGACTACTTCCAACAAGAGATCATTAGAACTCCAGGACCCAGACTTAAGCCAGTCTAAGTTTTAAGCCAGTATTGACTCTGAGTGCAGGGACTTAGTTTGGCAAACCCAGCTCTTTCTCTTGAGTTCAGTGAAGATAAGGCTGTTAGCAATGACTAATCAGAACAGTCTCTTAGGAAAAAGGAGAGTTTAATTACCTTAGTGTACTATTCAGTGACTTGCCTAGACATACCACACACTGAAAGATACGTGACAATGTGGGTGCCACAGTTTATACCATCACGAGCTCAGGACGGCCATGTTAGTCATGACTTTGATTCCTGTCTCCCTCTTTTCTGAAGTGCATTAGCTGCTATGGAAACAGTGTCATTAGAATGGGCAGGGCTTTCCGACACCCAGAGGAACCCCATGCTTATGCTAAATGATGTATTCTCTATGCAGAGCTCTAGCTAGGTCTAACCATGGCATATTAAATAGTCCAGGTCCATCACACATGGTCTGAAGTACATTTCTATACAAAGGAGGTAATTCACAAAAACTTTACAGTTCATTTCCCTACTCTCGACTTGTGGTGGGCTTCTTATACCCTATAATGTCATGAAAACAGCAAACTGCACAGCACACAGCTGTAATGATTGGCAATGTGATATTTAGTTAAGAAAGCTTGAGGAATACCTCCCTGCTCCAAAAATGTAAGACTAGAATCCCTCTGCTGAATTATAATCACAATTTAATTAATTTAATTTTTTATGCTTCTTGCAATTGTCCTTTTGAAAGGAGGCTGCAAGAGATGCTACCTGAACTGGATCAAGAGATGTACAGAGAAGCCAGACTTTTACATCCTCTTGTTAAACACCGCTTACCAAAAGACTAATATACAAATACAATCAAAATTTGTCTTAAAAAAAACAAAACAAAACAGCTCTTTAATTACTGGGCCTATCACATTCCATAATCTGAATGAAAATTTTTACAGAGGAACAATGAAACAAAAACTTCCCTGCTCAATCAAATCAATGGCTCATCTGTTCCTGTATCTAAATGTGACAACTGCCAAATGTTTTGAGCAAGATGTAACCAATTCCCTTTCTGCTACTGCCACTCATTTCAATCGTACTGCACTATAAGCTGCATTGTTACACTCCTCCCGATCCCAGTCTGTGATCACAGATAGGAAGATCAATTTGGAAAAGCTTCAAATGCTCTGAAATATTTACCAGATTTTAGAACACCTGGAAAGCCATGAAATAATAATAAAACCAACAATTAAAGTACACATAAAGCTTTTCCAACAGGAGTGTGCTTGTGATTTATTTAGTTTCCCCAGTCTTTAATAACTGCAGAACAAATTCTGAGCTATCACAAGGAAACCAACTGCCTTGATCTCTCATGCAAGCCCAGAAGAGTCTGAAATACCTTTGCTTTAACAACCAGTCCTACAGCATTTTGGAGACCCAGAAGACTTGGAAAATCTCAGTGAAGCTTCTGAAACAGGAAGCTTGTAAAATTCAACTTGTCACACTGGTCATATCACACAACCTCTAAAAAGTAATTTTTGCTCTTCTTGCAAGAAGCAGGAAGTGCTGTCAGTATCTCGTTGAAGAATATGCATGCCTCAGTTTACCAATGAATTCTGAACAGCAACCTCCTGTGACTGAAGAAGCCTTTTTTTTTTTTTCCTCTGAAACAGGATAGTCAAATTAGGTATTAGTGATTTACCCATAGTAAATTAGACTTGATTGATGAAAGTCTGCCACTCTGCAGAAATAAAGTTAACTGGAAGACAGAATGGAGAAACATCATGTGACTATTAACTTTTAACAAACTGCAGCCAGAGAAGTCTGCATGTGTAATAACACCTGAACTGCATATTGCAGTGAAGAAGCAAGTTGAGGACTTGGGCTCCCCCCTGCAATAAATAGTTGCAATGCTCCATGTTTGGAAAAAGAAGGACAACTAAACACAGCAAAATAGGTACGTGCATGCTTTGCTTTTTTCTTCTTAGGTAGAAAATTTCCAATGCTGCCTTTGAAATTGCTAGTAATCTGTCATGCTTTGACAAGGCTGTTCTGTCTACCATTTGTTGTTAAGCAGAACCAAAAAGGAGTCCATCTCTGATGGGGGTCTTACATGTCTTTAGCCTTGCTGGAAGAACACCAGTAACAAACAGGGGCTGTGAAGCCAAATAGTTCTTCAGAGACCAGTGGAGCTGCACAGCTCTCCCTTGAACACTAGTCAAGTCCAATTGCTGAGTACGAAGATTTAAAATCCCAAAAGATCTGTAAAAAGGTCAGAGGCACAGCATGCCTGTGGAGCTATGACAGATGGTTACTACAGCGCCATGACCACACACGCAATTCTCAGTCACATCAGCAGGTACTTTGTTTACCTGGGACTTTTACAACTGGAAGGAAGCAACGATACATTCTTCAGGAGACTGGTGATCTAATTACAATGGTTTTCAACCTTTTCAGTTTGTATACTCTCAAACATTTTTGGGCCTCTCTTGTAGATCTCTGTACAGTGATTTTAAGCCAAATGACAATAGGCTTGCTTTTTTTAGTTACTTTTTTATATAGCTTAGATGTAGTCCACCCACCTCTATAAGTAAAAACTAAAGACATTCCAGTAGATCTTTTCCACACCTTACTATCAAATCAACCAACTTAAAATAAAAAGCCAGTTTATTAACAAATTTTCATAGTAGTGATCACTGCTTTGAAGATACTTCCACATTCTGTTAACTTTAATCTCCAGTATGAGAGCAACGTGCCACCACACTGTAGTATTTGCCTTGTACTCTGCAGGGCTAAGACAATATTCTGACACCTGGATGCTGCAGGTTGGCCTTTCAAGATAGATACTCCTGAGCAACCCTGCAGCAACCATAGGATGAATGAATCTACTTCTGTCTGCATCTCTCAGTATCCTATTGCTACGTGGTGCTCACAGGATTGGGAAGAAAGTCTGCAGAGATAATGACTGCAATTTGGAAGGGCTTCGCTTTGTTTCACTTTCTCAGCTTGCTTGCTGAGGCAGCACTAATTGCTGAACAAGGCTTCAGCACAGGGGGCCTCACAAGCAGAGCAGCCTGCTCCTACAGCTTAATTCCCTGACTCGTGACCTTGGAGCAGCAGGGACAGGGGAGAAGAGGGAACACATCCGACGGTTGTTGCAATGAGGATGGCAGAGCGGCCTGAGGGTTCAGGGCATAGATCCTGTCCTCAGTTCTATTTTCTGCGGCATGTCAGCTGTGGACATCTCACAAAACCTTTCCTTGGACTTGAGTTTGTTTTGTAATGGCTATGATCAAGTGCTTTGAGGTATTTGGAAGACAGAAAATGCAAAAACATTTTGTAGCATTTCATTATTAAATATAGGACTAGACAAACACCTCTGAGTTTTGTTATTATTCAGATAGATAAATATAGAGCTAGTTGCACTGAGTCCCTTCTGTGTTTTCCTTATGTGAATATTATAGCAAGTGACATGTAATGTGGAATGAGAAAAAATGGAAAAAGAGGTAAAAGGAACAATTTTAAACTTGTATCAGAAACTGTTCACAGAAAAAGATTTTTGATTGTTTTAGCTTATTTTGCTTATTGCTTATTTAGCTTATTTGCAATAATTGTTTAGCTTATTTGCATTTGAGGCCTGACTTGTCTTATGGAAAAAACACAATGTGATTTTACAGTAAAAATAATAGTAATAAAAACCTGATTATAAAGTCTACTGAACTCTCCTATAGCGAAATCCCTGAGTAGCTTCCTCCTATGTGGCATCTGAAGAACTTTCTTTTCTCTTCAAGAAACTAGTGTTCTGTGTACCAATATAAAAATAAATCACATCACACCACACTTTCATAGGCGACTAAAGATAGGGATGGTAGCAGGAGCCACTGCTAAGGTACAAACTGAACAGGGGAGTCAATCCCCTAAAGCTTAAGGAGAACAGCACTAATGGAGGAGATGAGTGGGACTAACTGTTCGCAATGAAGGCAAGAGGCAATGTCTCTCCAAAAGGGTAAGTGAAGGATACTTTGTATCACTGATTTTGCCTTCCAGCTGCACAGACCCAGAACCAGGGAGCCACCAGAAGGGCTTCGTTCCTGCCACCAGTGCACGCCAAGGGCAGCTCCAGCAGCCTTATACCAGCATGACCAAGAGGCCCTACCCCCAAGACAGTCCTGAAGGGGCAGAAAAAAGCACAGAAGATTCTATCTCCAAACAAAACAAGGTCTAACTTCCAAGTGCTGTTCTTTTGGTTTGGTGCTCCCCAGCTTCATCTATGCTCTCTGCTCATTGACACACAAGTAGAGTGATAAACACATGGCACATACCCCTTTACTCGATGGATTCTAAGTCCAGCACCTCAGTATTGGTGGTAGTGTCTTACTGCCTTCTGAAGACAGAGGAGGAACTAAATGACTTCCCTATGCGTCTGACCAAAAACACCAAAGAAAAGTCATGCAGTAGAGTTTGTCCTTTAGGCAATTAGTAGGGTCAGTCACAACAAAAAAACCATAACAAAGGACAATTTCTGGAGACTCAAGCTGAACCCCAAATGTGCACCTTGCAGGGGGGAGGCTGTGCGTACTTTCCTAATAGCTTCAAAATTCCCCCACCAGGACTGGAGGGAGAATTATACTCACTTCATAGTAAGCAGAAGTCAACTTTCAAAGCAGTTTTACATCAATAGAGACAGATGGGTAGAGGTGAAGATACTGAGGTGAGAGGACACTATGTTCAAATAACACAGAAATAATGTTCAGTCTTACCTCTTGTCTTTCAGATTGGTTATAAACCTTACAGATATTAAAATAACAGCAATAGAAACACAGAGAAAACAGACTACGGAAAAAGATACATGAGTACAAAACATGTTGTACACAATAGCCACACTATGACCAAGAGGTCAGAAAGGAAAGAGGAACACAGAAAGACTTCTGATTTTTATTCCTGGATCTGCCACATCTTTGCCAGTTCATCTTCAGCAAGTCATTTACATGTCTTCTCTACCTCCTATTCATAGTTTATAAAAGGGACCAAAATACTTTGAGGTGCTTTGAGTTCTTCAGACAAGAAGTGCTGCACAGGAGCCAGGGTGTTATAATTACTATTAATCCCTAGAGCTTGCATAAAAAACAAACAAACAATCAAAAAAAAACCCCCCAAAACAAACAAAAACCAAACCAAACCAAAAAAACCTCCACCACAACCAAAAAACCCAAACAAATGCCAAGTCCTTCTTAGGAATAAGGAGTGTAGGACTGGGCTATGATCCTGGAAACGTTCATAATAAGGTATTTCTGAGGATATTAATTTCTGGATGACTTTTCTCCTATATAGTTGTTGATGTAGATTGATATTCTTCACAGAAAAGAGAGAGCCTTGCAAGAAAGCTTTAAGAGCATCTGGTAAAAGAGCAAGAATTGCAAGTGCTCTTGAAATGAGAGCTTGTTTATTGGGTCGCACTGGCATCTCGTGATAACATCTTGCAATTTTTTTTTTTTTTTAAATTGTATCTCACTTGATTAGAAAGAGCCTTTGTAAATCCAAACAGAAGCAAGTTTAGAGCAGTTAGTACTTCCAAATTAAACAAACCCCCTTCCCTCTTACTGACAAAGACATGTATATTTTTATCTCCGAGTGTTTCCATTCTACAATTGCAACCAAGAAAAACCTATAGCCTGACAATGCAGTCCTGGTGTCTGCTGCTGAAGGAAGCCTATTCCTCCCTGACATCTTCAGTGACTACCGAATGGCTCTTCCTAAGCATTTTCCGACATTTAAATTATATTAAAATATATAACAATATGTTATTATGTAATCACATATAATAGCATATAATAATGTAGTATATAACAATATATAATTATATTAGAAATAAAAGTAATGCTACTAACTTCTACTGTGGCATGAGAATCAATTGAAGATGTAGCATTATCGCAGAATTTGCACTCAATGTGTTGTATTAAGATGATTAATACTGAAGAATGGCAAAGACAACTTCAGTATCAGAGCTGCTTCCCATGAATAGATGGGGCTTCATCTAGACATCTAGAAAAGTACATTATACTTCTGTATCCTCTCATAAACATATACCAGCAGTTGTACTGGACATGTATGGGCTTAGCAAACACACTGCACTGCTCTGGCTACTGACTGAGTGCTCAGAGCTGTTAATGTCAAGCACATCAATCCTCTTCTGTTCAACATAGATACTGCCTTCATCATTAGAGTCTCCAAGCATTTGAAGTGAAAGGCTACTTTCTTCTTTTCTTACATTCCTCTTTTTCATGTAAGGATTTTTTTGAGATACCTAGTGGCAAGCTACCACAGAATGAGTGTTCATTATTGTCTCAGTTTCAGCAAGGTTAGCATGCTGTGGCCACAGCAGATCGCCTTTGTTGGAACTGTCACCTCAATCTGCGCTGTCCCTGCCCGTTGATAATCTCTGCCCATCATCTCTCAATTTATTTTTAGAATAGCACCTCTTTGGGAAAGGGACCACATCTTTGCAACATGTTTTATCCATAAGGCAGCTGCAATATGAATACAGAAAGTGTTGTCAAAAATGAACAGCAGGATAGAGAGCTTCACTGGCCATAGCAGTGATCTTTAAAACCCTAAGTTGGCCAGCTTGATGCATGCCACAGAGGGATCAATTTCTCAATAACAAAGTTCACATTTCAATGTGAAGAGTTTTGGAGCAAACACTGTTTGGAGCAAACATTTGTCCACCTAGGAGGTACCAGTCACCATATTATATAAGGACCAAAAATAAAATTAGATTGAGAACAATGTGTAGCATCTTCTAGAGCACAATGACTCACATTCACACATGAAACTGTCAAGCTGGAACACAGTCACAGAGTGTAAAAACAAGGCTGCAGTAAAAAGTACATCTCCAGATTCTTTTGTTGAAAATATGGAGAAAACTACAGAGCTAGAGGCACATTAGTGCTCTCCAGCCTAGTGATACCACAGAAATTCATGAACCATAGCAGTTAAATAATATTACCTCCTTCCTTACACTTTGCAAATCACCAAACAGAAAGAATTTGTGGGAAAAATGATGACAAAACAAAGATTAAATATCCCTAAGAGAAGTCTCAGGAGCACCTATTCAGAAAGTGAAACCTCTTCCTGTAATGACATGTCAGCTTGCCCAGAGACTCCACGCTGCCTTATTCATACATCCCAGCTTAGCAGAGACTGGAAAATATGGAATTCTGTACAATTCTACTGCTCAGGAAAAGTCTATTGTTCTCATTGCAGTACACACACAATGACAGAGGTGAATAGATCTGTCTGTCTGCAACCGTCCCTTCTCCTCCCTCATTTTAACTTCCATTGAAGGAAGCAACATTGCTGATCCTCATTTCAGTGCACTCTCCGTCCAGATAATTGTTGCACAGCCTTGCTCATCAACTCATGGAACCAGAGGAAAGACGGACCATTTTTGGCTTCTAGTCTGGTATTATCAACCTGAGTCCACAACCACTCATGTTTTACAATTCATCAGAAAATGGTCCTTGAAACAGTTGCTGGGTCCTAACTGATGTCAATGCCTACAGCAAATATTGCCAGGAACCATCTCCCAAGCACTGTCAACACCTCTCAGTGAGTATGTTCAGAAGCTGTCTCCCAGCTACTGTCAAGAGCTATCAAAAGACATGGTCTGATGCTAGAACCCGATTGCTGTCACCTCACAGCAGGCCTGGTCAAAGCCACTTTCTGACCGCTGTTGATGCCAGCCAGCCAGGTCACTTGTCTTTATTGGTGATAACAGGAACAAAGTCACAATGCAATTTTGCTTCCATAACAGCTAAACATGTTCTTTATAACCTAATCTCACAATCAGCAAGTACGTTATCCTGCACCTTGGCCTAGGCTAGCAGGGAATCCCTGCAACACATGGGAGTTACAGCACTGCGTACCAATGAACAAGAATTATCCAGCAGTTTTTGTCCGAGTCTGAATAAGCAACCAGTAAAAATACCACCACTTACACATGGTGGATCTTACTGCCATGAGATTTTTCCCTCTGCCATATTCAGCTGAAGCTTCCTTTCTTAAGATTTCTCTTTTCCATTTTTGTACCTTCTTTTGCTATGGTTCACTGTAAGCAATGCTTCTCACCCCTTGATTTTAAATATTTATCTCATCCCTACTTAGTCACAAATTAGTCAAGTTGTACATATTTAGTGTGTTCATATAAATCCACATGCAACTGTTTGACTCTCTTAGGAGATGTGAAAAGCAAAGAATGCTTTTAGTGAAAGGAGAAAAATGACAGATTGTCCCTCAATGTGTGTGTGTATATATATATACACACACATACACTGTATGTTCTGGCACATGGTAGAGTGTATTTACTGTATGAGGCCATATGCTTGAAGAATTAGAACAGAGGAAAAAAGCCAGTTTCTGAATGTTGTATGTCTAGTTTACATATTGTTAAGTAGATTCTAAATATATGGGAAACAGAGTTCACGAGATTCACATTTCATGCAGGACAGGCAATCACATAGAAAGATGAGCAAGTGTTCAGGAGTCAGATTTACAAAGAAAGAAGGTGAAACACTTTGTATCTGTATGAAGATGTATTACTGCTCCTGTCTTTTCAGCTTTTCAAAAAAGCCTCTCTTAAAACTCTGAGCATGCCAAATATAACAGAAGCATTATCGTAATCCCTGCATCATATGTGGATTTACTGGACTAAGTTTCCACCAGCCCAGGGGTGGAACCACTGAGCACCATACTACATCACGTAGTACAAATATGTCCACAGTCAACTTGATGCTTTGCATGAAAGTGTAAACATGTTCAATGGATGAAAACACTGAGTTAAAAGGCTTTTTCAACCTAACAGAAAACAGCATAACAAGAAGAATTAGCTGGGCGTTGGAAACTGAAGCAAGATAAATTCTTATGAAGAAATAGGGCTCAATACCTTCCAACAAGTTTGAATATGTAGATTATGGTTGTAATCAGAAGAGACTTAAACATTCAGAAAGCGTAACTTACATCCATGCTTCCACGCCCTTTGTTGCTTGCTGTTTTGTTGGGTTTGAGGCTTCTTTTATTCCATTTTGTTACTATGGGGCAGAAATAGCCATGTTTTGTGACATTTCCTCCCTTCCACTAGAGTTTAAGTGGAAAGAGAAGAGACTAGTTCTTCAACAGCAACAGTTAAAGGTTATGGCCACAATTAATGCATTTGTGTCTATTTGTCTATGTCAAGTCTTGCCTTGTGAACTCATCATTAAAACAAGAGCTGGGGCAATGGTTGCCCTGGGAAAATACTAGACAGGAACCGGATCTCCTCTTTAGGCTTTTTAGGTGTATAGAGAATTAGACATATTCTTTTCAACTTATGCAGCATCTTCTCTGGAACCTCCTAATATATCGAATTACATAGTGCCATTGTGAAATTACCAGCTCTCTGATTTTGTAAAGTTATTCTATTAAATTAACAGTTGTGAATAATTCAAATTACCAGAAAGCAATTAAATTCATTTTAGTCTAGCAAAGTATGTCAATAAAGGACTTCATTGCACATCAAATCATGATCTCCTCTACAAAAATGTCCCAAAACCACAGCTGCTTTAACAAGTGAACTTAAAAACAAGGATCTTCATGAAGAATAGATAAGAAGCTCTGGTTCTTTCACGGAAACCCATTCTTACATTGTGATGGCACTAGGGATCAATTATACAAATTTATTTCCTTATACTTCAGTTAACTGTTGCCTACAGAATACCTTCATAGTCTTGATAGACCTCATTTCCCATTCCACACTGGCCACCGATTCTTCATGAAACCTAAAGTCTCTTCCCATTCCAGTACCTCAGTTTCGCTTCCTTTGAAGCATGAGGATGATGTTGGTATCTACCTCAGAGGGATTCTGAGGATTAATTCTCAGATGAATTGAAATCATCTGAGCTGTGATACTTGGGTAGAAACTATGAATGATTAGCAGATGTTGCTATTACAGTGACAACTTGAACATTTTAAAATCTAACCTTTCTGTGTGAAAGAAAAAAAAAAAGAAACACTTCTTGGTTTCTACAGCAGACGTTAGATTGTGACTTGATTTTAACCTTCAAGATTCTTTTAACTTTATTGTGCAGGGAAAGAAGATTGAGAGCAGAGGCTGGAAAAGAACCTGAAATTCACAGAGAACCTCTTCTCGGTCTTCCTTCTTAATAGCCACTTCAGACCTGCAGCACTGACCCCTATTAACCACCATTATGGCACTTTGCCCCACTGGATAGAAGAGGTTTTTTCCTAGTGTGCTGAGCAAGTACAGTCTCCAGCCAGCCTGTGCAGAGGCAGGACTTTATGCATAATGTGAAACAAACAGCAACAATGACAGGACAAAAAGGACTTTGACAGAGAAAGATTGATGGTGGCAAACGGAGAAGTGTCACAAAGCCAACCTCACGCTTGCCAAACTCCAAAGCCACATTTGTCATCTGTGGCACCGTCTCCCTGGTGCACACTGCTTGTCAAAGGGACTAGTTCAAGTGTTCAGCAGGCGAGGAGATGTGGAGGTGAAGAAGTGAAGACATCATTCTTCATTACTCACTTCAGAAAGGGGGAAACGAAAATAAGAAAGAGTCGACCACAGTACAGTCTTGATTAATTACCAGACTTGGCAGTGACAGTGAAAGCCAGAGGAGGGTGAATATTATTGCTATATATGCACAGCGCAAACACAAGTTCCCTGAGAGCCATCAGCTCAATGAGGCAAGCATTAGCGCCTGGATCCCGAAGGCCTGCAGGCTGAAAACACAGACCTGCAGAGCCATACAGCCTCTCTTCCCCCTGCACTGCTGCTCTGGGCCTCAGACCTTTCTGATGGGCAAATCTCATGGACTGGAAGTAGCTTTGGCCTTACAGTAAGCAATATGTTGCATTTGGAGTTGCCAATACACACATTGCACATACAGACTGCGAGAACAATTCTGTTGTGTAAAACTGAAATGGCTGCAAAGAAGATTTAAATACTTTCAAACCGTAAATCACACGCAATTGTGATGTTTTTTCTCTAGCTGATCTCTACCCTAAAAGCTGACAAAGACTTTGTTTGAAAAACTTACTTGTATTGCTAAAGTTGCCAATAACTGATCTCTCCTTACATGTTAAAGTAATTTAGAATGCAATTATGCTAGGAAAGCAGCTCAGTTAAAATGCCATTATGGGTCTCATATCATGTACTCTTAGCATTCAAGAAAAAATGCTGGTTTTTCCTTCTCTAATTGCCAACCTTGTAAACTCAGCCTGTGATCTGAAGTTTACGCCTTTCCAGCTCGTACATCATCTGAAATGAAGAATGCACTTTTGGACTTTTTAAACAATTCTATAAAAACATGTAAGCCATGAAAGAAGATGTATCTCTCTTCTCTCAAAGTTCTTCTGACTTTAATAAGAGTGAAAAATATTTCAAATGTATCTTAATTTCTATATTCTACAGTTATAATTCTGCAGTCACAAAGGGTTAAAAACTGTTTCCATTATTATTTGAGCAAATAGATCATATTCAGATCATATTCCACCAGGTTTCAATCACAGTGGCAGCTACTGGAAACCACTTGTCCCATGTTCATTAGTAGTAAAATTGCTTTCAGCAGTGGTTGAGCGGGGATTAGACCAACTGATGACAAGCACCATTAAATGACAGGTCACTTTCCCAGTACATACACAGTCCAAATGTCTAGAAGCCCAGGGCTGATGAAGTGCTCCTAAGTATGAGTCTCTGTAGTGCCCAGAACAAAGGACTCAGAGGACCTGGACTGTGAACACTGTATTTACACAGTCCCTGGAAGAAGGAAAATTTTCTGAGCTTAAAGACAGAAATTCAAAGTTCTGAATAGGTGAAGGGGGTCTAAAAAGCACACCCACCAATGTGGCCTTTCCCATTCTCCTCCCACCTGTCATCTCCACCTGAGGAGCTAGGCACAAGGACACCCAAAAAGCTTAGAGAACAGAAAACTATGCAGGCATTCAGCACAGCTAAGTGGGCAGCACTTCTGGGTGCACACAGGAGCAGAGTAGGAGACCTCTTAATAAAATTTCACCAGAAAAAGCAGATACATACAGTGTCCCAGGCAGCTATGCTGCCTAAGCAGAGTTTTCAGTATCACTTAAGTTGCACTTAAAACACCAAAGTGCTTTTGTGGATCCTGACCACAACCTTTCGGAACCGAGACTTCCCACCTGCCTGTTAGCAGAATATTTCATAACCTTCAATGTATGTATCCTCCCAAAACATGAAGGATGCAACTGAGCCCTACGATACAGCCAGAAAAGAAAGCAGCGGATGGAAGAGTATCTTTCAGAAAGCCATGAACCAGCTGTATGCAAGCTGCATCAGAGTCAGAAGCAGCACATCTGGAAAGCACTGTGTCCCTGCTGAGAGGCAGAGACCAACAGCTGTATATGGATACCACAACACTGCTGCGAGGAGAACAGCACATATCTCTGCATGGATCTGCTCTACGCATTACAGAGACGCCAGTCGTGGAGCTGGGCCAACGCACCCTGCACCATGCTCAGCTGTGCGGCACAGAAAGGCCAGTCACTGCTCAAGGTCACCTTACTTGTCTACAGAAATTCCGGCAAACATGCAAAACCTAAACTCCTAAAAATGGCATCATTTTCATCTCCCCGCTCCCCCCTGCCCTGATTATCATGTTAAAAATGGTCCCATCTCTTCAAAACATAAACACTGTCACCCTCAAAGTGCGCGTGTTTTCTCAGTAAAAATGAGTCACTTTCTAAGTAAAGGTAAACTTCCTTCAGAAGCTTTGTAAATCATTGCCCTCGGCACCATTTTCATGCAAACCTACAACATCTGTTTTATCAGGGTTTCTCACAAAGCAAAATCTAAGCAGGTGAAAAATGCAGAGAAGGAAAACTGTAAAGTTTTGTGCCTTTTTTTAAATGGTTTTAATTTCACCTGGTTCTAAATTGCAGCTCAAGATGCAGAAAATACATACTACTAGGGGCCTGTCTTTTCCCTGACACGCTTTGTTCATTGATCCCACATAATGAAAGCCAGCTTGAAAGACTGTTCTACTTTGCATCCATTTTTCATGTTCATGAGCCAGTGCTCTCAGCGTCCCTCCCTGCAGCTGGTGCCTCAGTACAGCTCCAGAGATCTGCCCCCCATCAATTCCACTCTGAAAGCACCCAAATCTGCTGTCAAGCAAAGAAAAAGAAATGTACTTCCAAATGCCTGAGTGGCTTTCACCTTCACCCCTCCCCGCAGGTATCCATACTTTGTCCTTTCCAGATAAGCCTTCAAGTTATAGCCACTATCCTTCTTCCTGGCCTGCCAATGAAGCCTGACAACACTTTCTCTTAATCACCTGAAGCCGTCAGTCATTATGAGTGACATGCCAACTCACAGCTTGAACATATTACACCCACAGGAATCCCACCACTGTCTAGGCTACACAGTGGCAGCTTCTGACAGAGCACTCTAAACCAAGCCTAGGCAAAGGGCCTGAGGCAGAGTAACTCAACAGATGTGCCGCCACCAGGTTGGCACTCTCCTGCACCCTATAGTCATCTCACAGCTCCACAACAGCAGCAGGAACAAGACCTAGATCACAAGATTGCTGAGGCAGAAACCCTATATTTTATTATGTGCAAATTCAAAACACTGTATGACACATCTTTATCTTTGTGCTTGAACTAATAGAGAATCTCCATCAATGGAAAGGAGTTATGACACAGCTGAGAGACTCTTATTCAAACGGGTAGAGGAAGCTATATACAAATGCACAGTTCATCAGACAAGGGAAGACCTTCCTACCTCTTGCCCCAATGCTCAAACCAAATGTTTTAGACATTAGAAAACATGCTGGGTTCTTCCCTATTATTCTTCCATATTTGCAGCTGACAATACAGTCACTATTGAAAGTGGGAAGCAAAAAATGTCTAAGAAACCAGAAAACCCACGTTGTTTCAATTGCCCAAATATGAGCCGGAAATACTAGAAAAGGTACAAGGAAGACTTTCCACATTAAAAATCCACTATGATCACCTAGATGATAGTGTTTAACTGGCAGAAGAAGGTAAAGAAGTTCTGCAAAAATGTTGAGAGGATCTTATTCTATCACTTAGTCCTGGTACTTAAACAGGATGATTTTTCCATATCATACTGCCCTATAGCTCTTCCATGCCGAGCAGGCATAAACTCTCAGTGCTCTTTGCACTGGGTGTCAAACTCCACGGAACATAGGCTGAAAGAGAAATGCATCCCCTAGGTTCAATACCCGCAAAAGCAACATCAAAGCCTTGTCATTTAGTGTATGCTCAGATGTTTATCCCCACTCTGCTTAGGCTGGTAAAAAGTATGGATAAGATGTTTAGTGTTTTTAACAGCCACCTAACACTACAATCAATACTGCCAAACACCATGGGCTGTCCCTCATTAATGCCCTTACATCAGTGGTGTCCCTGATTTAACGTACTTTTAATGGCTTCCAACATTTGATCTATACATTTCACTTGCCTAAACAGAAAGAAACAAACATCTCTTGACACGCTGTACAAAATGCGCATGGGCTATGAAACTAGAGAAGCAGCAGAGTATGAACATTGGGGCAGTGGCTGCAGATCACAGTCACGCTCATCACTGGCCTTAACTCTTTAAGTAACAGACAAAATTTCACCATTCCAGCAGAGAAGTAGTAGTGACAGTTAGAAAATGTATGGTGCTCTTGCAGACAGCAGAGAGTGAGGAAGAGAGCAAGGAAGAGAGTAACTTTTATGTTATTCCTCAAGTTAAGGAGTCGTTTGGGGTGCTATAAACACAAGGAGCAAGAATGCTCTGATTTTTCATCTTTGGGGCTTGTGCTAAAAAGGCTCAGACTTGTCTTCTTTGGGGCTTATACAAAATCCACCTGTCTCCTGTCCTAATGCTGTATCACACAGCATGAAAGTATTTCTGTTGGACCTCACATGGTGGTAGCAGGTAAATATGCAACTACATCAGGATACTCTTGGGCCTCCTGTGATAAGCTCATGGCATGACTACACAAGACAAGCACCCATGGGCAGATGGATTGTCCCACTGCATAAACACTAAAAGGGAGCCACAGAAATAACATTCAGCAGATCCAGCCCCCTCAGAACTATTCAATAGCTGTTGTGTATATTCTCTATGTGTGCGTGCATGCGTGTATATAAATAATGTATATACACACACACCCCCACACAAAGATATATAATCTCTACTCAACAATTTCCAGAAACTAATTATAGCCTTGACAGGGTGGATCTTGTATCCCGATAAATTGCATAGCCAAAACCCATACATAATCCACAGAAATGTATCTCCGGATTCCTATGCTTGTGGCCACAGCTCAGTGAAAAGCACTCTCCTCTAAAGGATGACAAACAGCATCCTCACACTTTTTAGACTTTTGTTCTTATAACTGCATCCCAGCAGTTTATCATGTGTTTCCATACCTGGGGACTCCAAGGAAATTCCTTAGCACCTGGTTACTGCTGGATTTTAGATTTCACTATGATAGAGACCAGCTCTGCATTTCCACAGGGGCTCTGCCCTCTGCCTTAATAACCAGCACAGACCTTGCTCCATGAAACAACTCAGAAGGGCAGATGACAATGCATTGCTCTTCCCTGCAGCTTGGCCTACCCATCATCTTATCTTAGCTCAATAATTTTGTTCCAGCCTTACTGTGGCTGCTTTCCACATAAATACATCTTTCACCTTCCACCTTTGCTTCATGCGCTATTCAGACAACATAATATTCCCTGCCCTGTGGAAAATGGGGAGACAGGAACATGGCAGCCCCTTGCGTCTAGGAGAATGGTGCATCACTCTCAGAAATGCACATGGGGATTTGTTCTAACTTATCATCTGTAATTCAGCTGATACTTCGGTTCAGCCTCTGATTCTCTCAGCCTCATTTCTTTCCACTATGCAGACATACACACATCTACCTCTCCCTCAAGAAAGGAAGAATACAAGAAAGGGGTAGTAGAGAGGAAGAGGAGGAAGGCAGCACGTGTTTGTTCTGTAACAGCATGAGGAAGGTGTGCGGGGGATGGAGTAGGGCTAGAGCTATCATCCAGTAATCACAGCTCAGGGAGAAAAGCTTGCACTGCAAGGCGTGCAACATCTTTGGAATGTGATTTTCACTTGATAACCAGATTTTCTTTTATATTCTCTTCCTTTCCCTGGTTTCTCTTGCCAACCTGTAGCACATGGGAATATTTTCCTTCTGTTATTAAAGTGGAGTTTTTTATCTCCTGTTCTTGCAATGAAAGAAAAAACCTAAACACACACATTAAAAAAAACTCACAAAGAGCAGCACTCTTAAAATCCAGCTAAAGTAGCTCAAGAAAGCAACTAACACAAATTGGATCAAATAGGAGACAGAGATGGAGGGCTTCTGGGCTCTCAGCTCTCTTGTGGATTTGCTGTGTGGTCACCTTCTGTAGTAAAAGTCCAAGGGAGAGCTTGCAGCCTGCTGCTCTCCAGACTTTGGAAGTAAGAACTTGAAGTACCTATATTTCCTACTTGCATAACATCCCTCACTCATTTTAATGTATGAAAGCCTTTAGGACTCAGTATCAAATACACTGTGCAAGGAAGTGTGCTGTGGCAAAAAGGGGTCTTCAAGAGTCAGTACAGCGGGCAAGTGTGGAGAACGTGGGAATACGAGGCAGCAGCCCACTACCATACTGTACTAACGGTACTCAGACAATATCTCACCAAAGGGTGGGGAAGGAAGAGAAAACCCTGCTGCTGTCCACAAGAATGGCAAACATCGTCTGGTAGTGTGGGGCCTGGGCTAGCAGTTAGGAGATCTAGTCTTGTTCCAAGCCATGCCTCTCCTCTCCAGTGAAGCACCGATCACGTTACACCACTCCTCCGAAGTTCAATTTCTCCAATTGTAAAATGGGCATGTATCGGCTCTCTTCCATAAAGCACAAAGATCCACAGAAAACTGCCAGATAAGTGCTAATTATTGTTAAAAATATGATTCTGTCCTAACTCCTTCAGACACACTAGCAGCAGCAGCTTAGAAAAATGAACAGCACAATCTCAATAACGATGATCATCCCAACAGCACTAGTATGTTTAGCTCTGTATAAATCAGGCCTGGCAGTTTGATGAGTTGCAAGGAAGGCGATATTATGTCTCAAGAGGAATGGACAAGTGCTGACAGCTCACCAAGGCTTCCTCTGCACAGACATTAAGCAGCTTTCTGCAAATGCTCCAACTCCCGCGAGAGGAAAGAACAGTGGGGAGGAAGGGAAAGAAAAACATTTTGTAAACTTTTTTTCTCAATTTTTTTTTTACTTCTGCTGCTGTTCCATCTCCCTCCCCAGCTCCTTTTTATTACAAATTAAATAATTACTGGGCTGTAGCCCAAAACACTGAAGATTTCACATCTTGTTCGGTCTAATTATATCAGCCAGCCTGACAAAATGGTTTCATCAATGGAATTGCCTTGCAAGAGCTCTGGCTAATCAATTCTTTGACACTTAATTAAGAACTCTGCTGGTCTGTGAGGATTCAGGGAAGAGGGGGGAGATGTTGGGCAGCAGAGTGTCTGGATGCACAATGTAGAGCACAGGTTGTTAAAACTCCTGGCACAAATGGACCTCCACTTCTCTCACTGTCCCTGCTTATCTTCCAGCTTTAATATTACCTCACACTTTATCCGTCTCTCTAACCACTTGCTTCAGCTGTTTTTTTTTTTATTACTTTAATCTTAGCCCTGCCACCAGTAATGGCTTCAAAACCCCTCTAGGGCCTTAGATCTACTTTCAGACAGATGTTTCCAAAGCAGGCTGCAGCAGACAGGCTCGAAGCATAACACTTCAAGCTGAAAGTGCATCGGACCTCACACACTAATCAGACTGAGGTTCAGGCAGCATTTGGAGAGGAGACCTCCACAGAAAAGTCAGGCTGCCACAGTGAGAGCAACCCCAGAGAGGGTGGACTTCCCCTTGGTCAGCACCCACCCTCCCAGCAAGCACAGTGCCTGCAGGTCCTTGCTAGCTGCAGGGTAAAGGCTTTCCTTTAAAAAACACTGCTATCAACCGGTGCAATTTGAGGATCACCCAGCAGTACAAAGTGTGATCTACATCTGCAAGCAGATGGTTGCATTTCTTTTGAATGACCAGTGTGTGCAATTCAGAGCTTATGTTGGTTTTCATGGTTATACTGGCTTTCAGCTGGCTAAGAGAGGACAGATGATGTTCATTCCAGCATAAAGTTAGAAAAGAACAAAGAGATAGTATCTGATCTAGCATAAATATTGCCATTCACTGCAAAGGTAACCCACTGACATTTTTGTGAATAGCTCTATACCAGCAATATAAGTTTAACCTGGATCAGTACATTGTACCATTTGGTGGCAGTGTGTTTTGATCTGGCCCCTGAGCAGAAATTAAAACCCATGAGCTATTTAAAAACTGTATCATTTAAGAAAGCAGCATTTATAAACAAAATCGAACAATTTTAAAAAAAAACAAACCACAACAAAACAGCAAAAATAAATCAGCAAAAAATTCTGGAATCTGCCTGGGTAAAAGCTAGTTTATCAGTGTTTAAAGAAAACACATGGCAATTGCACCCAATGCCATTTCAGGTGCTAAAGCCACATCATGAAGCTACCTATAGAGCCCCTGCTTGCTGCTCCTCTCATGGAAAACCAGAGGTTAGCAAGAGATGAGATCCTCTTAGCTTGACCATACACTAGCCAGGTTCTCATTAAAATGCCTGGTTACACTGCAGATTCAGAGCTTCAGGTTCCGTTCCAGTAGTGGCAAAGACTGATTAAGAGTTAGAAGGCCAAATGCTTTACAGCAAAGAAAGTAGCCGGTGACAGGCTCCTTCACAACACAAACACATTCAGGGCTGTAACGCAGAGGACCCTGTGAGAAGTTAATACCTTTCCATTCTAAACTCCCCAAATTTTGCAGTGTAACTCAGAGGGCTTTGGATGAAAGACAAGCCTTAACAAGCCTTAACCTTTTGAAGTTTAGGATTCAAATTTGAAGACTGCCCTTCAAGTTCATCCAATAATCAGATGCTTATTAGGAACAGAATCAACCAACGATGTAACAGGAAATGACAAAGTGCATTTTATACACTTTTTTTCTATATCTGAAAGATATTACCCTAAACTCCTTTATTTGTTGGGTGCATTCCTGGTTTGGAAAGCCACAAGAGTCCAAACAGAACCAAAAGAACATTTAAAAAAAATAATCCAAGTGTTAGGTGCAACATGTCTAACTTTTATCATTGCTAGATGGCAAGACTGGCACACATGTGGGACACTCCCTGAATCCATGGTCCCAAATAGGAAAGCAAATTGGTAACAGTGGTAGATTCAATATATACACTCAAATTTTGGCAACCTTGAAAGACTGTGAGAAAGCTAGGCATGCTGTGCAGAACCAAAAGTGGAGGAAAGCAAGCAGGCATCTTACTTTAGTTCTCAGCTTTCGAGAAGGTTAACCTCATCTAAGCAGCATCAAGAAAAGAGGGTCTAATTTTCCCTTTGTCAGCTTTTGTCACTGTTCTTTTCCCAACGATAATATTGTCAGTGAGAGAACTTTTCCCTTTGCACTTCCTGCCATCAGGATATACTTTTCTGTATCCCCTTCTCTCACTACTGTTAAGCTTTCAAATTCTTTTTCTCCCAAGAAAGCACTCGCCCCTACACCTCTTCACTAATTTTCCACTTCTCTGAAAACAAGAGTTACTGTGTTTTCACCGTCATTGGTGAAGGCGTGTCAATTTACACAGTGAAAAACTTTGCTTATACTAGACAATAAACTTAATAAGAATTATACAAATAATAATGGACAAGTTCTTTTATTCACTGCTAAAACAAATCTGAGTTTGTAGCTTGCAGCAAACGGTGACTTTTGCGAAGAACTAGCTGACTAGCTGCATCAGCTGGTACCACAAAAAGAACACAACAGAGCAAATGGAACACGAAGCCAGTGAAAAATGAAAATTGGGAATTAATTAGGAACAGAATGAGAAAGATTGAAAAACTACCTTTATAAAGCTCTGCATTGACTCAGGTCTTTCGGTGTTGACTGACTGTCAGGAAGTTAATATTTTGCTGTAAGAAATGTTCAAATCTTTCATATTTGTAATTTTTTTTTTTTGGTGGTGGTGGGAAAAAAAAAAATTGAGAAAAAGGTCCATTTGCTTCTTCCCAGAGAATATGATTTCAAATTTCAATTAAAATGAAATGAGCAGCACGATTATCGCTATAGAGCAGGCGCCTGGTAGCAGCAATAGGCCTCTTTCACTGCCATGGCAACCGGTCCTCATTGTCACGGCTACCTTGGCACTACATGTAATTGTCGATGTGTGAGCCTGACTGATAATACACAATCAATACCCCATAAGCAGCAAACATCATTTTCAGTCTGAGGGAAAGAAAAAAAAAAGGGGGGGGGGGGGGGAATGCTTGCAAAAGAGAAAGAAAGAAGGAAAGAGAAACAGGGAAAGTGAGAAAAACAGAGAGTGGGAGAGAGGAAGAAGGGAGACCTAACTCCAAAACACCTTTAACAATGAAGCATGCTGCTTTTTTTCTATAAAGCAGATAGCTGGAAAAATCCCACCAGCACACAGGAGCACCTGCTAAGTCCTTCTAATAATATATTAACTAATTGTTTATGCCAACATCATTAAAGCATTATCCAAACACCACATCAACCAAGAGAATGCTTTTGTATATAATCAACAGTAACTCTGATAATGCCAAATTCTCAGGAAAGAGCTGACACTTACAGTCCAGAGCAGGAAGCTGATTTTTGTATATGGATCTTTAGGTTTTTGTCTGACTGAGCATAAAAACAAAACCAAAAAAGCCCAGGGAACAAACAGATCATGTAGGGAAAAGGGGAGCTTAGTCCTCAAATAGATAGCAGAAAGTGAATTGTGATATCAGAGTGGAGACAGGTACAGGAGGATAAATGGAGAAATAAAACGTCTGCTCAGTATTAACACTCTAATGCTTTTCTCTGAACACTGTGTCCTTTTACCTGATGTTTGCACGCTGTGCAGTGCAATCAGGTCCCATTACTAGTGTAACACAAATGTGAATGGAAATGGAGAATAAGAAAGGACACACAGAAGAGTATAAAGAGAGAAGCGGAGGGAAAGAAATGAAAAGAACAGTGAAGAAAGAAAGGGAAAAAAGTGAAGGAAAAAGCTTGACACTATTTTTTATAGGTGTGGGGCCCAAACATACAGGTATGTTGACTTCAGCGTGAGCTACCTGCATGCTACACCTGTGTAAGACATGGAGGACAGAGAATACAAGACTATCAGTTGGTACCAGTGGGTTAGCCTGATAAGGTCCCTAGCAGCTAGAAATGTGGCCATGCAGCACCAGTTCTTTTCCAGGGGACAGGCCAATAAGCAACGCCATGGATATTTCAGGCCAAGCTGGAGTAAAATCCTTATGGGCTGGCATGAAGTCAGTGTCTTGAGGTTTAAGGTATTTTATTCCCTCAAAAGTCTCTAAGGATAAGTATCAGCAAACTGTGGACTCACCTGAAAAAGTGAGGGAACAGTAAGGGAACTGGATCCCTGTAGATACTGAAACAGTGATCTCAAAAACCCCTTAAAACGTGATATAAGTACCCCACCAGGAAAAGCCACAGACTCACCCAGTCGTGTGGAGGTGAGATGCTGGCATCTCAGACCCCTGCACACCTCTGGATGGTATCAGGTGGTGTCAGCAGGGCTGAAGGTAGTTAAGAAAAATGTTCAGGTACCTGTTCAGAATGGCACAGAGAGCAATTGGCTCATGTTCTCAAACCATCTTCTTCCAGATCTTCTTATTTTCTATAGTAGTTTTACTTACCCCTATGAGAAACTCAAAAGATGTTTTGCAGGTATACATGAACAACTTTTGGGTTTCATAGCACAGTGCAGGGGCAGCTGATGGTACAACATGACACTGATAAGCTTAGCATATTAATACTGAATGCACAATGGGAATGTCTTTCTAAATCCTGTAAGACATAATAATCTGTAATAAATTAGCTACATCAGAGACAGAGAAGAAATTCTTAGCTGGCTTGGATGAGCATGGGCAGATGTGAGTCACCCTATTTTATGGTCTACCTTTTCTTAAATATCAGCATTGCATCTGCTGAATCTGGGCATCTACCTTGGTTTCAGACTTTGTTTTAGTCTTTTCACTGGTGTGCTTCTCTGAGATACCACATGTGGTAATTAAAAAAAGCACATTGTGCATCCAAGTATCCAACATAGAAGTGAAAATGTGTTTCTGAATGAGTCAGTTTAGACAGTTCCCAGTTCCTGCACGCAGCTACACAGTGCAGTTGCTGCTGAAAGTTCAGCTTTCCTAAATAAACAATTTATTATAATTACACTGCCAGCATAACTCCTAACTACAATACCAATCACCTCTTGCATGAACAATAAGTGTATCATACAGATATGCCAAGTCCATGAAGAATCCTGCATTAGTACTGTAGCAATATACTTTGCATTCCCATATTGCCAGTCAAGGCAATTCCCATAAAGCAGATCAAAGGAAAGTTACCTGAAGCAGCTTTAGCTCCTCCCTTTTTAATCCAAATCTGAGAGAAAAATAATGAAGGATATGGGTCTGACCACACCTTATCTAAAGACCAGCATGGTCACATATCATATAGCCCTGAATCTTTTATGTGCCTTCAAACTCCCTGGCTCTTCTCAAACCACACGATAGTATCTTCCTAAAACTCGGACCCACTCCAGAAAGATTAACTGTAACTTGCACCTTTATTTGTCAAATTCACACGGCATAACAGATAGGATAATTGGGCCCCAGTTGTCTAACAGTTATGGAACAAACCTCTGATAACAGATTGATTGACAGCTCCAGTTGTAGAACACAAACACAAAGTCTTTTGGTTTGTAATGTTCTAAATGTTAATGCTAGAGGTTGAAAAGCAAAATTAAACAATAATAAAGGACATACCTGCAACAAATGTAATATCAGAAATTTCCCTAGGGTTTCAGTGAGGTCTGATAGCATTGTTCTAAAATAAAACTTGAAGACATCATAAAGTTCTAGTTTTGCTACCATTCACCCAGGCTTGCCAGGGATCCCTCATCATTTCCCAGTATCTCAAGAACTACTTTCTAGACCCTTAGAAAGTTTTCATTTTCTTTTTCCTTCATGGACTTGTGCTTCATCTTACCTTCTACCTCTGCTCCTGACCAGTCCTACTCGATCACACACACACTCTGAAAATGAATATAAACCCCTAGCAGACAAAGCCAGCAATCTGTTCAGTTTTGGCTCTTTGTCAGATTATCTGATCTATTCTGACTTTCAAGTTCTGTTTGAGACAATGTGTCAGGAGAAGCAATCAAAACCATTTTTGTTTACTGCATTCTTTTTAGTAATTGCAGCCTTTTATCATTTTTCTAAAGACAAATGATTAACGAAGTCTAATTTGTGCTATAATTAGAAGGAAGAAAGAAATGAAACAGCCGCTCTTTTCCTCCCAAAACAATGTTAAGAATATCCATTGAGTATATTACATAAACTCAGAATACATAGGTAATTACATAATGTGACCTTGTAGCTACTAAGGTTTGCAGATGTAGAGGCCTCCCCTGAACAGCTTACTGCAGGACGAAGGCCTGACATACTGGAAAACATCCTCTGCCCTGAGAAATATGTATGTGTTGCTTTTGGTACTTGTATCAAGACATGCTGAAGAACACAAAACTCCCTCTATACATATTTTTCAAACATTAGAAAAAATCTGAAAAAGAAATCTGCAAATATGGCCACCTTCCATAAATCAAAACTAACCTCACTTATGAGCCCTGGTAATGGGTGGGATGTGCATACTCAGGACAGACAGACACTACAGCCTGAGAGAACAGAGTGCAAAGGGAACCGCAGTCTGATTGAAACACTAAAACCCTCTCTGTGAACCACTCCAACTTTGAGTCTAAAATGAGATACAATCCCTAATCGCAACATTTACAGCTGCATATTTATTATTTGCGCTACATAAGGTAAGTAGTGGAAGAGCCACACAATGGAAAGTTAAGTTCCCTATAGCACAGAGATAATATTTTGCCACTAACATGCACAGCTAATAGCAAAGCTCCACAAAATCCGAGAGGCCAACAAATCTCAAAAAACATTTTCTATTAAAAAGCCTACCTCTTCCAAAGTGATCTAACAGGCAGTCCATCTAAGCTAGCATGAACAAAACCCACTTGAAAAGGAACCTGGGCCAGTGGGTGAATAAGTCTGGCCTCCCTGGGCATATGATCCCTCTTGTGCTTCATAACCCTGGCCCTGTCCTTCCAGCTTTGGGTAAGTGACTCCGGCACCCAATGGAGGTAGTGATTTTAAGTCAATGTTACAGCTCAAGCTGCTTGTAGACGAGGCTACAAGTGATTGCAGGGGCTGTTTGACAAAACCGGCCTGACGGTTGGAAAGGCAAGCTTGCAGAAAACAGCCTGCTATGATAAACATCTATGAGCCTTTGAAGGGCACGTAATGCAAAGACTGTAGTGGAGAGAGACAGAAGAAGGGGAAGGAAAAAATTCCAGGTTGTGCAATTAGGAAGAAAAAGACAGAAAGGAACACGCAGGAGGAATGTCGAGATGCATTTCTGTTTGGCAATGAATCCCCTGGAACAGCCTCTGCAGAGCGATGGTGGAATTGGTGTTGTTTTAGTCATTTATAATTAGACTGGATGTATCACTGGTGAATGTGACATAAAGAACAAACTTGCAGCAAATGCCAAGGGAAGGACTAGATGGTACAGGTGTTTGCCATTTCTTGTGTCTAAGGCATCTTTCACTTCATCCTTAAGTGCTTTCTAGTCTTTCTGTATAAGCCTGTTAATCCCACTATCCTGGCAAAATTCCAACTTCAGAATTAGCTTCTGCCTACACCTTAAATTTCTTTTTGTGGCTTTGATTTGTTATAGCATTATCGTATCTCCTCTTAAGTGAAGTATAATATTGTGCTGCCATGTTCCACTCCAGAAGTAGTGGCTAATACACACAGAAGGGGAATGTGGTGGCTGTTTAAAAGAGCTCAGCAAACATGAAAATGTATGACAGCAAGTGGAGGAGGAGATTGCAGCCAATACAAATCTGCTGCAGAAACTAAGCAGAAAATAGCTCCTCAAATTGGAACTAGACCAGAACCCTGGATTTAACATATCTACAATTGTGAAAACTGACAGAAGATCTTTACAAACACCAACACTCATGAAATAGGCCTAGGCACTGCCAAAAGGGCAGTGGAATCAGTACCATTTCAAGGGATAAAAGACCATCTATCAAGTCATCCCTATTACTTCCTGCAAAAACCTGCTTCTTGGGGGTTTTCTGGAGATCTTCTCTTCAAGCCCTAGCTAATCCTATGCAAAATCTGGTAAGATCACAGCACAAGGTAGTGAGGCTGCAGGAAGTCAACTGATTTATTTTGTAGACAACAATCCTGTCCTGTTTTTTAGGACATAGCTCAGTCTTGGAAATCTATGAAAAAGTAATAACCCCACATGCCACACTTGAAAAGCAACAACAAACTTGAAAATAAGATGTTGGGTTCTTTTCCTCTCTGCTTACTTATTCTGCAAAAACTTGGCAATTTAAGTTCCTAGTTGGTTTGATTTTTTTTTCCTCCTCTTAAAAATGTACCCACTCTAAGAAGTATGCAAGACTGCTTACTTTTAAAATGCAAATGTTCAGGAAAAACACATACCAGAAAAATGATTATAATTTCTTCCCTCTGTTCTTCCCCATTAAATAAGTTGTGTGTATACCACATGCAAAAATAATCCCCCAGAAACTACATGCTAGGATCTCAGGAGACATGGAAGAAGAACTAGAGATGACAGTATTTTCTGACATCCATTACGATTATTGTTCACTTTTTTGAAGAGTAACATTGATATTGAAGAAATATGAAAGCATTTTTTTAAACTGCAAAGCAAAAATAAATAAATAACTACATTAGTTAAATCCATTCTCACATCTTGAGAGGTTATTTATTTTCTCTGAGGGCTGATAAAAGTTCCCGATGACATGCTTTCTAATTTTAAAATCGCTCTCACTTCACAGTTCTGAAAAAGCTGATGTAAGGGAGCGAGTGGGTGGGTCTGTTTTAAGTGTGATTCACACATTAGATTCTCTTATCAGCTCATGCATATTCAGAAGTGCTATCCACAGGCTGTGGGGTTCACGATGAGTCCGACTCACCAGGAAAGGGTCATTTCGTAGGAGCTAATTAAGACAGGGAAAAGAAAAAGAAGAAAAGATGGTGTAACAACTTTCCTCATGTGCCAGGCATACAAAAGATAATGGCCCTATCTGTGCCACAACAGAATACATCCCACCTGCAAAGGGATTCTCCCCATCCTTAGCCCTGCTTTTTCCCCACCATCTTGTGACTCTCCATAATGCAGAAGTAAATCCATGTCTGTCATGATCTCCTCCATAAATGGAGCCAAGTTTTCAAATATGCCTGGGACTGGAGCACAAGAACTAGCTCCCAAGCCAAGGCTGATTTGCAGTGTAGTATTGGTGTAAAGCTTGTGTTTATGAGGCAGCCTGAAATAACACACTGCCCTGCTAACATGTCATCTCTTCTGCACACATTTTTAATACTATCTGCTCCTACTGTGGGTCTGATCAGGATAGCTCCTTCCCAAAGTAAATCCTCCTGAGAGCAAGAAAAAGCCATTCCTGAGATCTTAGTTACAGCACAGGGAATAGGAACTTTTCAAATATCTGAGATGAGATACAACTAGATGACGATGTCAGCTGCCTAGGTGAAACTCTGATGTCAGGCCACTAAACTCTTATCACAACTTGGCCTATTTCTCAGATCATCAGACTAGCTAGCAGAACTACATCTTTCTTTCTTCAAAGTCCTTTGCTAAAGAGAAGTGCTTTGTCTCTTCTCCCTCCGATTGTGACACATTTACTGGTATAGAAGAGGGTGTTATGGAATGATGAGATGGCAAGCCTGTACCATCATCTTGGTAGAAAAACGAGATTCACCCATGACAGCTATACAAGAAGATTCTGTATGATGGCTGCCGGACACAGACATGCCCTGAGGCACAATCTGGTGCTCTCATTCCCTGTATGACTAACATAACCCACGATGAACAGCCTCATCACAAAGTCTCTGCAAATCCTTAGCCTAAGCAGATGGGAAAGGTTCTGTTGACTGCAATGCACATACCTTGGTTCTCAGAAGTTAGCAAGCACAGCTGAGGTGGGGGAGGTAGGAAGAAGGCTGGGTGGTAGGGAGGGAACGTATATGATACAGACACACACAACACTGCAATTAAGGGTAATTTCAGAAGCATTTACCTGTGTTTCAGTGTCTGACAACTTTTCACTTGTGAATGCTGCAAACGCCTCAGCTCTACGGACTGATCATGTTTTTATGTTGCTGGGATGGGAGGAGCAGAAAAATGAGTCGTTCTCTGAATTAATTACCTCCTCTGATTTGAGCAGCACGCACTGAAATACAGTTTAACTCTTGCTCAGAAGGATTTAAGTTCCTACACTAAAACAGAACTGAAATGGAGCCATGCCTAGTGTCCACGTACACGGAGTTACTGTAGAGGCTCTCCTACCTGCAGAGCATAACCAAGGAGGAACGCTGCCATATGGAAAACTCAGTGTGTTTGAAGGACTACACTGAAACCCTAACTTCACCTGATATAACCTCTAGCTAGCAAAGAAGTTACCATAAACATTGCCTTTGTTCAGTCACCACCTTAAAAGCCACTGCTTGATTTCCATTTCCTTTTGCTGCAAATCTGAGGTTCCCTATCACTTTTGTTGAAAAGTACTATGATGGGATTGAAAACAAGAGCTGCAAGTCAGAGGACTCAAGTTATATCCCTAATTCTACAAGTGGGTCAGTTTTGGGCACATTGCATCACTTCTTTCCATTCCTATTTTCCTGCTCGTTAAAGCAGTAGCAGCATCTTCCATCTTCGTCAAGTACTCTGAAAGCTGGGACTCAAAGACATCTGAATAATGAGTACTTTGGAGAAGTCCAGAGTTAAAAAGTTGCCAGGAAAATGGCATTTTAATGGAATCCTAAAGATCAGGTCAAACAACAAGTACTTGCCTCACTTCTTTATTTACTTATTTTTTAAATTAGCTTAACAATTGTGCTCCAGGTCCTGACCCATGATGTCGGTCTCTGTCATGTGAAGGTATGTGACACATCAGACTATGTCAGATTGCACATGATATTGTACGGCATGAAAACAAAATACTCCATCCCGAGTTGGTGGTAGTGATGGGACAAAAAAAAGAGAAATTAAAGATGAAAATAATTTTCTCTCATTTAAAATAACATTGCAGTTTATTTTATCCACCATTTTACCTTAAATATGGAAAATATTTCCCGAGCTTATAGCAGAGAATGACTGAAAGCATCAAGCAGAACTACACAAACTTTGGACAGGCAATACAATTTATTTTCTGAAACACTTCTGTCTTGACCTTCAGCTCCCCAGATAGTTGAGGTCTAGGTGCTACAATAATACTGCCACCCTCTTCAGAACTCATCCCCTTCCTTCCTCTACCCATAGCAATTGTTCCACAAGGTAACTCAACCAACTCCATCAATGGAGCTGTGCTGAACCTTATGTTCTTCTAGTCTTTCAAGACTTGGAAAAGTCCCCTCTGGGGCTGGAATCTATAGCAGAGGACTCTGAGATCACTAGGTTCTTTTACTCCATTATGGACAGGATTTGACCCATACCTACAGAGCTGAAAAATCTGTAACTCATCTATGCTTACTGTTTTAATATAGTCTAAATCTCTTTTTCCAGTCCATTTTCTTTCTTGCTTTCACTGTGCAAAATGAGGATTTTCTGAGAAGGCCAGAGTGTGGCCACTACAATATGAGAATACCTGCTTCCTGCCAGGGTGGCACGCAGATCTTGTTCACATGTATATGCTGTTTTCCTTACTTCTCTTTTGAATGTGATTTTCCATCCTTCCATTTTTTCCCAGAGCAGCAGGGAGCAGTATGTAGCTGAACTAAACTTCCTGTAGCTCACAAATGCTCTAAGTGAACAAGCCTTGAAGTAATGACCACTGATGATCCATCTGGGTAGAACTAGGAACACTTATGACCTCCATTTCTGTATTCAAAAGAAGCAAAATCTTTCTGTAACAGAGCTAATCTCTCATTGACAGCAGAAGGCACCACAATTGTCTGAGAAAACACCAAACAGATTCTGCTGAACTGCGTGGTAGCAGCAATTAACTTTGGGCCATCATGTATCCGCCTCTGAGAAAGAGCATGCCTGTGTCCCATGCCAGCATGGACATGGAAGATCCTTTAGCATTACACTGACATCAGCAACCCTGATTAGGTGGCTCCCTCTCACTCAGTACACAGCGCTATCCCTTTGGGACACTGGGTTGCCCACACTCCCACAACATTGTGTCAGTCCCATCCCAGCAGTAAACGAACAGTCATGACAACAGGCAGAGCAGCACATAGAGGAAGATCATGCTGGTCAGTGTCTGACAGTGACTTGTAAGCAAGGAGAGTTTACTGTAAAGAGGATGCAAAATTCAGGATGGACTCTTTCCTACTGAGCTAAATCAAGAAATGACATAAGTTTTTGACACAACTTGAGCTAAAATGTGCAAGAGGAGAAAGAAATAGGAAGGGAAGTATCATTAGTACTTTGTACTCACTTCAACTTCCATGGATTGACTTGACCACTGTTGGTGAACAAAATATCAGCAGCTGCTCTTTCTTCACTGAAAAATACTAATGATTGAAAAAATCCTTCCTGTCATTAATCCTTCCTGTCAGAGCAAACCAGATCCTGCAGAGCATACCTGTATCATAATATAGCTCAGCTGCTGCAGAGCTAGGGGCTGGGTTCAGGGTAAACACGCACAGGACTTCTTTAGGAGCTTCTGTCACAGAATGGAAACATAATTGAGCCTAACAAACCAAAAGTATTTGATAAAAGTGTCAGATCATCAGGTCTGGGAACCACAAGATCAGCCATACCTCCCCCAAGCCCACATACAGATCCAACAGGCAGACAAAGCTTCTCAGCATAACAAAGAGGGGAGGAGCAGGAATTCATACTGTGTTTGCAGGACCTAGCAGCCCTCTTCAGAAGGTGATTCAGGATGAGTGCCTGACATTGGTGCTCCAAAACTCTGCGACGGATCTCATTTCTCTTCACAGACTGTACAGTGATTCCTGCCTTACAATTTAGTTACTCAAAATTAGGTTGCACGATTACCTTCCAAAAGGCTCATGGATCAGTCTCAGGCCCTACTTTCTCTGGGAGGAAAAGACCAACAATAACAAACAGTAAACGCTATTTAGCCTTCCCTGACTGACAGTTCATAATCAGCCCACATGGCAGCACTTGCCCCCCTGCATAGTATTCTCCCATCTTACAGGTATATCCATATAACAGCCCCATAAACCTACCAAATGTCTCCTTGCTGGAAACAGTCCACTATCTCCAGGAGGCTGACTCTGCTCCACTGACTCCTCCAGCCCTACAGAGAGCTCTCACAAAGCAGCCCTTCGAGAACAGGCATCCTACGTAAAACCCTGGGGACAAACGACCTGGGGACAAACGAGCGGTGAAGGCAAAGGCAGCAGCTGCCGAGATGACTGGATGTCTCTGATACTGCAGCGAGCATCACAGCCTCTTGCTGCTCTCTATTTGGAACCAAAACGACCATTTGTAAATCCTTTTTAATTGTCATGTTAAAGAGCACAGAGCGCAGCAATGAGAGAGCTGGTGGTGTTGGAGGCCTGACACCACCATGAGGCACAGATCAGCAGGCAGGATAACAGGAGGAAAAGCTGCAGGGTTACATAAGCAGGCGCAGGCAGGCAAGTGGGAGCATGAGAGAGGAGGGCGAGTGCATGCCCTCTCCCTGCTCCCTTCTGGGGAGCAACTCATGTGAACTCAGTGGCAACACAACCTCTTATGTCATGGATTAATTTGGTCCATTGCAAAGGCACATAACTCAAAATCCTTGGGGAACTTTTCACAATGAAATGGCCACGTTACTTATAAATTTTCTCTTTTTAAGCCACAGGAAGTGGCTTCTTGAGTTCCTAATAGCCCATGCCTACCTTGACCAGAAAGGAACAAGGGTTGCAGCTAATGTTCAGCGGGCTCTGACTAGCTGTTCACCTTTTTGGTATTATGCCTTTTAACCAACTCTTAATTGAAATGGTTCCTAGAAAATCTCACCAAGCCAGGGATCTTCTTTCCAGAAGGCATGGTTCTTTGGGAAAAGATACATAAAATCAGAAAAGCTCAGTCACTCTGGATATATCTTTTCAGCAAGTCCTATACTAAGTGGAGGAAGAACTTTTTATGTTGATCCAGAAGCATGGGTCCAGTTGCGTCCCATTAACTTGTCTGCCTCTGGGTATTTGTGAAACACCAAACATAGGTTTGGATCCTGTATATACAAAGTAATAATACATAGTAATGGGTGTTCATTGACCTTCACATGCTTCTCACAACTATTATTTGTTATTAAAGACTCCATGGCACTTTAAACCAAGGTGTCTTCAACTGAATTCCAGAGGACAAATACCCTCAAATTCCTTGTTCACTTCTCTGATCACTAGACTACTGGCGAACATAGCGAAGCAAGGTCTGAAAGCAGGGATCCACCCTGCCTTCACCACAGAGTAGCCAGACTCCTGTAGTAGGAAGTCCTGGGCGCATCATCTCAGTAGGTATAATCATTATGCGAAACAGCAGGTAGCAGGAGAAAGGCACAGAAAAGGGTTCTGCTTCACTGAGGATTCTTATTACTGCTTAAAAACAGAAGATTAGATTTTCTTTCATTATTGCTCCCCAGGAGGCCATGGGCCTTGCAGCTCTAGGATGTTTTGTAATCTGACATAAGGGACACCTGTTCATCTGCAGCACATGGATTCGCTTGGCAAACACACTCGGGTTCTATTGTGAGCAGCAGAAGAGCTATGCTTAGCACAGTCTGAGGGTGGAAGGCAGAAATGGCTAACTGCTGCCCTTCAGTCTCCAAGAAGCTGCTTTGATTGCTGTTATCCTATTAATAGTTTCAAAGAGCTATCCTTGCAATTAGGAGTAAGAAGTTGAGAGCAGTCATAGCTATGTTCACCTCTTCTACGGCAGCACTTCCATGTTGCATCAATTTTGCCAGCCAGAAATTAGCATTATGACAACTGAATTTCATGATAAATAAATACACTAAATACATACCAACTTTATATTATGAAAGCAGCAGACAAATGCTCCAGAACTTCGTTCATTATGTTTAAGATCAAGTCCAATGCAATGCTGATCAGGAGAGAATCAGGCTCATCTTTTGTAATATTCCTGCTGAAGCTTTCCCAGCCATAGGGAACAGAGCTGATGCACAATAACACAGCCAGTTCCCTATGTCCATGCATGATTTCAGTGCCCTGGTGAAAGGAGTTCCTCTATATGTCAGAGAAACCCTTGCAGAAGCTTTGAACACTTGGCTTTACCCCTTCCTCCTCCCTTTAAGTCCTGTTGTTGCCCCATGCTCTCTCACCTAAACAATAACCAAAGTGGCAAGAAACTGGAGTGTTGATTTAGATGAAAAAGGATTGGCTGTAGTTTTCATCTGAGCTCAAAGTGACTTTTTTAAGGATTCAGAAATATTGTTTGGAGTTTGGTTCTTTTCAATGCCATGGTACTAAGTATTTGCTAACTCTCTACAGGTGGTAAACTGAGAAGGGATGAGGTAATAAGGTTAAAGTCACCAGCACTGTTAAGAAAATCTGTCCCAGTGGCAGAGCTGACAGAGCCCACAGAGAGATAGGTAAGAACAAGCAGGCTATGAGAGGTGTGCGTTGTCCCCACACAGTTCTGCAAAACATTGTCACTGAAGTGTACAGGTGACAAGTTAAGTGTTAGCTTTGTGAATTACTTCACTTCTGATCACACTAGCAGGAATATCTAATTGTTTTTAGGCTCAAAGCAGAACCTGAGGATAACACCACCCACTCTGACAATATACCAAAACAAGAATAGTAGGAAGTCTTACACAAATATGCAGAGAACCTTTCCTCTTACTCCCAGTCCCAGTTCTAAAAATCAAGTAACTAGACAGTTCTGACAGATAAGCTTAGGCAAATTTAACGCAAGCAGTTTAAGACATTACTATACACACCTGTCTATCCCACCACTTCACTGGAGGGGACCACCCTCAAAAGTAAATCAACAAAATGGGAAGTTTGTCCATGCCTTACTTGCTCCAGGTCACAGTCCTTAACCAGCATCTTAGCACAAACCCAACTTCTCTGATGGCTTCATCTGAGTTGTTAGACTGTGAATTAGTCATGAAAATGCAGACACTCCATTCATTCTGCCACCTCAATGACAAAAATGATAACCATATGCGCTGGGATAGAGTCCACAGCTGAGAAGGATAATGTTCAATACACCTATGTCTGCCATAGTCTACGTGTGGATGGCCTAGGATCATACAGGCTATCCCATCTTTAACATTTTACTCTATTCAATTCAAGGTCTTACAGCAAAACTAGGGTGTGCAAACATATCCATCAGGCCACTGAGCAATTCAATTGATTTGTCTTCCTTCCTTCCTTTCTGAACTGCAATTCTTTTGACATGAACTGCCTGTAAAGTCACTAACAGTTTCGTTCCATCCAACCAGTTCCCTCTGGAATTGCTGATTAAGCTTCCTTCTACTGGTGCTGTCCTTTCATGGAGAAGCAATGTTTCACCAAGAAGTATGGTATGAAAGCTACATGAATGGTTTTGCTTTCAAGCACATTCAGTCCTGTGACTGCTGCTCTCAGGTGAAGAAAAAATAAATACAGAGTAAAATGCAAAAGAGAGGAGCACAAACCAACCCCCCAAAAGGATTAACTACACAAGACAGAAAACAAAAGGAGGCTTAAGATACTCTTCAACTCACAATTTTTTTAAAACTTAGAAAATCCATTTCTTGGCTACCTTGATTTTAGGTAGGAACTTGGGCATTGGAGGTAGTGAATTTATGCTTCGGGGGAAAACGGAATGTTACCCCTCCCATTTGCAGTTTTCTTCAGTTCATTAAATGAAAGAAATTGATTTGGCGAAGGTAATTTTGTAATTAAAAAGCTTATCATGGCTTTCTCTAATGAGCTAAGCAAACAGACAGTAATTCAGTGACAATATTTACACAGTGCACACTGGGGGACGTTTGTTTAGAAAATTAAATAATAGAAGAAAATGGGAGGAGGAGAGAAGGGAAAGTAAGCAAAGGAGAAGAGGTCAATTCTAGATCCAAGTTCATCCCAGGATGTTGGTTCTCTGATGACTTGTTCCTGTTCCCTTTGCATCACAGCAGCAAAAGGAAGAAAAGACTGTAAGCGACCTATGCTATCCCCCCTGTGTAAGTCGGCTTTTCACAGACTGAATTTACTATGCTTTCATCTCCAGCTGGGACCATAGCCAACTCTCTATTCAGGATTTCAGGGAACAGCTTTATATGCACACAAGACTAAGAATTACCTTTCCAGGATACACTTCCTCCCTCTAGGGTGCCAGAGGCTTCATGTACACCGACTGAGGGCACAGTGTGGAAGGGAGGACAAACTCTTGAGAACTAGAGGAAAAACTTGACTTCAAAAAGCTCTTCATTTACAGCTGGAATGAAACTCAGAACTCAAACTATTCCTTTTACACCTTCAGAAAGCAAGAAAACACCACAAAGATCCTGCCTCAAGCAAAGCTTTGTGCATTGCAGGATGAAAAAGAGAGACAGAGAAAACCCAGCAGTTCCCTGGAGATTTCTCCCCTCTTGGTCTGTTCTGCAGAAGTACGTCATTCCAGTCCTATGGGAAAGCTTCCTAGAGGAGGAAGGAGGAAGCCTCTTCCCCTCTGCCCCTGCTTCCCTCAGCCTTCAGAGTTTGTTCTCCCACCATCTCTCCCTGCCCTGTGTAACCATGTATGAAACCTCTGGCAGTTTAAGAGTAGGGGGAAGTGAGCTCTGGAAAAGTCATTCTTAGTCTTCTGAGTTTCGCACGCTTACAAAGCTGTTGCCTTTATTCTTGAAAAGAGAACTGGCTCAGATACTGTAGCAATAGGCAACAGTAGAAGTCAAGAGAAAAAGGTGAGTCCTAAAAAGGGTGAGCAAAAGATCAGTTAGATGTGAGGCAGCACAGAGACAGGAAAACGCTGCTAAGAAAAAGGTTAATAGTGGGAGTGAACTCACAAAGCTTAAAAGACCAGAGAGAACAAAATGGGAACTTCAGTGGACAGAGAAGAACCACCTGTGAATCTAAAAATTTGTCACATCTCAACTCAGAAATAGCTGCATTCCAATGCCTAGCATATGCTTTTAAACCCTTCTTTACAGCTATAACATAGAGCTTGAAACAACTCATATTAACAAAGAGGAAAATCATTTGGCAGATTTGACTATCAAAACTTCCAGACAAATTCCCTGATAAAGAAAGGGGCAAGTGCATCCCTACGCACCATCAGAGGTCAGCATATCACTGCGTCTCATGGATATATGAGGGGGGAGATAACAATAAGACCTCCTTCTCTCCTTAAGATTTGCTCCATAGTAAGATAACCTACCTCCATTTCTGAACTGAGTCCAACAGGAACCACTAGTACAGACTAAAAGGCTTGTGATGAATCAGCACATCTCCCAGCACCACCTGAGACTCTGACACCAAAAGGCATTTTTAGATAAAAAAGAAAAGCTGAATTTCTGTCTGCTGAGTCCAGGTCCACACCTACCCTTTTCCAAATAGCCTCTTAAAGATTCATACCAACCTGATTTACTAAGTTAATAGCTGATTTCTGTGGTATATAAAAAGGTATCTTGCAACTTGCATGGAAGTCTTGAGCTAAGCCAAACTACTGTCATACTAAACATACCTGATGCACCCCTACAGCAAAAAAGGAAGTTCCCCATTTCTGCTTTCCTTGGAGGTATCCTTTGCGTATCTCACTTTCTCTCTGATATGTGAAAGCAAGGATGCCACATAAGAGCGTCCTGAGACCACAGAGCAGGCTCTGAAAATCTGCAGGAGCTGAACTGGCTGCAGGAGCTGGATGTAGCCTACTCATATGCCTGGAAGCACACTCTTATGATGGTGGCTTGGACCAGAGAATAAAATTTCTAACACGGATTGCAGAGACACAGGGCAAAGCAAGATAGACCCAATCATAACACAGCTGAGCATCTTTAATAATCCTTAATCCCTTATCCTGGAAAGGAAACTCCTGTCACTTCTTTCATACCACATCCTGCTGGCTGTCCCTGAATGTTCTCTGGCAGCAGGGCACGATTACACAATCGTTAATGCCAGACATCCACACTGCCTAACAGTACTAATTTGATACAGATCAGGCATAGGCCCACAGCTGCACCTCTGTTAAATTAGCCAGAGAATATGATAGAACATTTAAGGCCATTGCCATACCAGCTGGGGTTGAATATACCTGACCCAGCATATAATCAGAGGTGCATAAACACACAGCCCAAGATCTAGCACAAAGTCTACCGGTACACACCAAAATCCCTTGAACAAATCTGAGAAAGCAGGATAAAGTTATTGGTGCCATGTGGCCCAGCTTTTGTGTTTTTATCTGAGATGTCCTAAAGCTGGATCAACTGTGTCATTGAAACATCATCATTGTGCATGGCAGGGAGAGTCTCTTCAAGTACACAGGCATAGAGACAGAACTTAAGATAAACCCAGAACTGCCCTGCTTGCCATGACTCACAGCCAAATGTGTCTAGGAATTGCTGATAATTAAGGTTTATGAATCTCAGTACTACAGACTCAATCCAGCCAGCTAATGCGCACCCCATGATTTAAAGAAGTTTGAGGTATTCACAACACTAACTAATTGGTTGCCAATGAACTGAATAATTGGTTTCCAATAAGATTTCTCCACAGTCACCTTTTGTATTATATTTTCCAGCATATAAACTATTTTCCTCTCCTTCATCCTTTGTCTCCTCTCATCCGTATAACTCTTCCCTTCAGTGTTTCTGAATCCAGGAGCAACCCCTTCAGGACAGCAAAGTTAGCTAGTGATGATTTGCTGGCAAGAAAACAGACAAGAGCCCAAGAATCTGCCTAGGTCAGACCTTAGGGCAGAGCTGTGCCACTTCATTAGCTGCAATGGTAACATGAAAATCCCAGTGGCTCTGCAGTAATAAATATGTAATAAATGCCTCCTTTATACATAACAGAAAAACCCTGCAGGTTATACTGCTGGGGAATAGTTCTGCTTTGCACTTAGGCAAACCAACTAAATGGAATATGGCAGGGCTTTTCCATGTCTTCTGTAACCTAATACTCTCAGCAAAACAGCAATTACATTTCTCCCTCTTTGGCTTTTTTTTTTTTTTTTTTGAATGATGAATTTGTAATTGACTTGCTTATGGAGGACTGGATGTACCTGCCTATAATGCTGCTCCCACAGGATGGAATCAGAGCTGCTCTAGAAGGCAGCACTGCTCATACGCTTAGACTGAGCAGAGGGTCTCCTTCGGCTCAGGTAGTGAGTGTCTTTGGGTTTTGGAAGAACAGGACCAGCCTTATGTCCGGTGCCATTATGCTGTATTGAAGGGTCTTTTTTTTTTTTTTTGGTTGGTTAGCAACAGCAATAGAACTCACCCTGGATTTCTTTTGACCTGAAAGAAATTGTACCTGAGGCATCACTACATAGAGAAAATTATTAGATAATGACTTAAACATCTGAGGGCCCAGCTGAAGAGAAGGCACAGTAGGAGAGCTATTGAGAATAGCAGAACTGAAAAATGATCCATGCATCTCCCACCTTACTGGCAACTCAGGGTGTCTTTTTTCTTTTTTTTTTAAACTGTGGGAAGTGAGGCTGTCGTGATGAGGCGAGAATGAGGTGGCTGTGAGGTTTCTCCAAGGAGTCTTTAACTACCCTCTGGGTATATTAGCGCCTGCCTGCAACACCTGAAACACTTGAATATTAGCTTAGCTCTCTTTCTCCAGTTAAAAGCATTAAATTGCAGACGCCAAGTGTTTTCTTCCCCTCATTCTCTTTCAAATTCCTGAAAGCTAAAGTAATTTTGTCATGACTCACATTATAAAAAGAACAAGCGATGTGACTGCTCCCACTTATCATGCACATGTACAAAACAAATATTCTCTGTCCGCTCTACCTTGACTTGCTGGTGCCTGCAGTCCTATCATCACAGCCATCTGTTTAAGCATTAATGCCAAGCTCTGCTCCATGAAATAATTTCTTTTTTTTTTTTTCTTTCTTTTTTTTTTTTTTAATTCCCCTTCCCCTCCCCCCCAGGGGTGGAAATCCCCCCCCCAATTATTCTTCTATCACTCCCATTAAATTAACTAGAATTTGTACATGGTAATGAAAAGAAGAATTTGGCTATGGCATGAGTAAAAATCCTAGGTGTTGACAGAAAATACCCATTCTCAGATCACAGAGACTGGACACAAATCGCAGTACCAAAACATGAGAGACTTTGGAAAAAGGCACTCCTCAAGGTTTATCCACAACCATTTATCTCCCAGAATATATGGCTAATCTTACTAGAGTTCTTAATGAATATCATTCATCCAGTGACTGTTATACCTTTTTCTTCAGCAAACTTCTTAGTGACAGAAACAATAACAGTCATGAAGTTTCTAAATTAAAAATGCACTCTGAGACAACTGGTGAGGCTTTACATTAAGTTCACAAGCCAAAGTAATCTTCTCAGCTAAGAGATTGGTTGCTTTTTCTCCATGTTCAGGGTAATATCAGCTTCAGGAAAACAGGCTTTTGTTTTGGAAAACCATCCCACCTCAGCCCCTTTCAGCTCTCAGCTCACAATGTTACCATTGCTGCAGTTACAAAGTCATCCAAAATACGATCTGAACTAAAAACAATTTTGTGAAGTCATATGAAAATATAGGGCTTTAATTTTCACTTGAGCTTACCTTTCAAAAGTTGCAACAAAGAATGGAATTTAACTAGGTAGAATAGGTATCATATTTGGGACAAATAACAGATTAATTTTCCAAATTCAATAAAACAGATTCATTAAAGAGGTTTACAAGGTAGGAAAAAGTTCTTTCGCAAACCCCTTACAAACGACATTATTTTTGCAACTACCCCTGTGACTTCTGCTCCTTTTGGTGGAGCACCAAAGCACTATGAACATAACCCTTTACATATATAGAGCACAGATGAAACTAGAAAGCACTGGAAATCCAGTGGAGCAGATTTTAGTGACAAGTTTTTTGAGTGACACTGGTTCCTCTGTGGTAAGGATGACCCTCCAAGCTTCTTAGTCCTTGCTACCAATTTCAGATTCAAGGGGTTTTGGATCTATTCCCGTTGTCAATGTGTAAGCAGAAAGCAAACACTGCCAGAGGCATCTACATAGCTGTGTATTTATCATAACCAAATTTCAAACCCCAGCCTTCTCAGTCTTTCTGAGGGAGGGGTAATGGTTAAAAACCTGCGTTGCCATTTATAGCTCAACTCTTTTCTCAGAATACACACCTAGATGCAGCCAGAAGGTTCCTTACTAGTCTAAACGATAAGGTTCTGATGCACATGTGGAAACACGCAACAGCACAGCTCTGCCTTATCACCCAGTCTTTCTTATGACCAACATAGGTTGTACACCATCTGCTGAAGGCAATGTTTCTAACTCACTTTTGCTAAGCCTTTTATCATCAGTACTATGTATAAAATATTAAATAATAATGGTTATGGCTAGATAAATAATTCACTGAGAATAAAAATCCATGCAATTTTGGCCCCTTTTTATTCTTCATGGACTGAACCAGATTTCTGTGAATGGATTTGTTATTCAGAAACATCCGCCAAATAGTTCATTTGAGCACATTTCCGCCTCCAGAACACTTGTGAGCTGCTCACTTCAATTATTCCCTATTCACAGTGCGCAAGTGGTAGCACAGTATTGTTTCCAGTTCCTGACTAGAGGAATAAAACTTTTTAAATAGGGGAGTGATAAGTAGCAAATGCTAAATCACTGTTCATAAATAGCCTTCTAAGATAGATGACTGAATGATTACATGCTCCCATTAAAGTCTATGAAACCTACAAAACAGAGAAACATTTTTACATATACCTACAAGAAAGGAGTAATCTGACCCCACATATAGCGATAGTCACACTCAGTGCTTTAATTTAAAAAGTATTTACAAATGGCTTTTTGTATTAAGCAGCAAATTTAATATCCAAGAGTGAGATTTTTAAACTCTCAAGCAGTGATACTATACTAAAGAATTTACTGTTGTTTTTCAAATGGAAAGAACAGCCACATCCAAGAAAACTCAGTAATTTTTAAGCAGGTTCAGCACCTTCACTACTGGCAATCACCACCACTTCCTTTTCCCGTTTTGCGTGCTGTATACATCTGTGAGTAATTTCATCTTCCTCCCAAAGGTGTGATGCTAAAAATCCACCCACGTTTTTCCACTACCTGATAACTAATCATTGCAAAGTTCTCTTCGATTACAGTGTGAAGCATAATGATAACCACGAAGGGAGTGGCCAAAAATTTATTGGCGTCAACCTCAATAGCTAAAGTTTGGTTATGCTATGTCTGTGCCAGAAGAAGTGCTATAGTATATAACTGAGTGGATAACAGCATTCTGCTGCCATGGGTGAGTTGTAGTGTCACGATGTTTGCACAGTGACATTTGGGTGGCTGATTGATGGAGAGATTTTGCAACACTGTTTGATAGGGTGTGGCTGTGCCATGACTTTGACATAGGGGACAATTTTTTTAAGGCAAGGAATAGACAAAAAGCTGTTTGAGCTGACAGAATTCAGAAATGAGATAGATATAATAAGTACCACTCTAGCTGTCTATAGTAAGAGAATCTGTTCCTTCCGAGTCATCTTTTCATTTTTATTTGGAACTGGCAGTAATAAACATGAAAAACCCAATGCTGTAACTAATGTCAGAAGAAATCAGCCAAAAATCAAGACAATGAAAGGCAACAAACTTCCTACGTCCCTGTGAGCCTAGCTACCCTACCCCCCTTGCTCTTCAAATCCTCCCTCTTGTTTGCCAATACAGTGCTCACCCCCTCCTTCTTGTCACCGATACATGCTACTTTTTAAAAATATTTTTTACAGTTAAGAGCTGACTGTAAGCTCCAGGGCTGATGGGGCTTTGATTCAATGCTAACTTCAAAGGGAACGTGCTAGGTGCTTACACATGAGTGACATGTCATCACTTCTCTTCCTGCACTCAGTGTGCCCTGATGAATAATCAAGGCAGTTTTTATAGAGACGTAAGAAATGCCGATCACAGTTTGTCTCTGAGTCAGCTGACATTTTTATTTTATATATAAAGCAAATGAGGGTGGAAGACAGAGAGCAAGAGATGAGGCTGTGTGCCAACCCTTTCAGATCTCATTTAGTCTATGTTACAGAGAAGTTAGTCTTTACAATCCTGGATGCTAATAAGGGGCACATATCCCTCCTCTGAGAAATTAATAAATCTTGAGACAGCTTAAAGGAAAGACAAAAGAAAATTTACAACCTTTAGTATGGACATCTGTGCCTCTGTATATGTGATGAGATTAGGGGGAGGGAACTGAAGGACTTGCAACATTGCTGAGGGGAGGGACGTGGGGGGTCAGATTTTTGCATAGGTTAGGAGTCATTCCAGTATCTAGTAGAAGTAACCTGGTAATTGCATTGGACACAAACAATAAAAATAAAGAACAAGCTTCCTTTCATAAAAACTCTGCCACAGTGCTTGCAAAGCTCTGTTATCCTTGTGATGGTCCCCCACCACCCTCCCACTGCACTTGGAATGTGATCTGCAGCATCCACAGATACTCCAATCCTGCACAAGAGCACAGCAACCTTCTCTTTCATTAATCCAGAGTTTTGCCAGGACTCAAATACCCAGCTCAAAACAATTAGGTGCAGAAATCTAATGGAAGAATTCTCATAAGAATCACAGTTTCCAAATTTGGTAATGAAGTGGTTAATTATTTTAGTGAAATGTAACGTGATTTTTCACTGTAACTGCAGCAAAGAAGCATTAGATACTTCTGGGCTCACATGCCATGCCATATTCTGTCCTCAATTTCCTACCTATAGGGGTAAGAAATCAGATTGGTGGAAGATGGCTTGGATGTTCCCACAAGAGGCCAGCCTCCAGTCCACACAAGTTAGACTGTTCTCTGTAAGTACTCCCAGCTGGTTTGAACAGAAACTTCATAACCTGATACTGAAGTAAAGGATAAGCTACTATTAAAAGCAAAGCCAGTACTGAACAGCAAGACTGATGGAAAATAGGTTAGTTCATTTTCTTTCTTTACTTTTCTTAAAATGATTAGAAAAATAAAGATTTTTTCTTAAGCATCTAAACCAATTTGAATAGCTCTGAGGAATGTTAAAAGGATTATACAACATGGGTAGGTTTCTTGTAGAAGGAAAACAAAAGCAAAGTTGTATTCTCATGCCTTTCTATAACTTTATGAAGATCCTCTTTTTCAAACAAAGATATTTTTTGACTGATGGATTTGGTTTTAAGGAAAGCAGTGGGGGGTGCTAAGCAGCAGGTTGACAGGAAGGTGAGCTGGAGACTGCCAGGCCGGCCAGGAACATGCGATGTGCTGCCACAGCTACTTTGCACATGAGGCACAATCAGGACCATGGCCCCATCAGGGGGAGCTTGGAGTCACCCTGGCGAGGTGTCAGAGAGGGCACTGTGACTGCCAGCATCAATCCTCCCCTTCTAGGATGTCTGGTGCAATATGCACTTAATGACAGACTCATTTTTGCAGGACAGTCAAGAGGAGGGTGACTTCAAATATCCAAGATACTTTCCACTGGGCCACCCTCTCCCATATACACTCTATACACCATGTATGCTCTCCTTCATCATTTCCATCTCCTATGGCTCTGCTCAACCTAATAGATATAGAGCCTCAAACAGAATAAAGCCAAACAAGGCTTGATGGGAACAGAAGTCTTTGTTTAGGATAATGGACAAAAAAAAAAAAAAAGAGGAAATAAGAGGCTCAACTGTGATACAGAGCTGTTCATTGAACAGGCCTGCAGGGAGATACTACTTGCAAGTTTAAAAGAACAACTTGCTATTATAAATCAAATCAGTTGAGATTAAAACAACAGGTTTTAAGTGTTGGACTAGCAAGCGTACAAGGTCCTTGCTGTTCAGCCTGCATCTACTGATGCATGAGGTAGCAAAGGTAAACCTAATGATTTAAGAACTGTGACGTTTCCCTTTCCAGTTTCTAAAGTTTCAACTTTAGTAGATACAGCAGGTCTGTCTACTGATGAGCACAGCAATACTTGAGCAGAAAAGGTCCAGATGAGACTAAACCTGGAATAGGCAGTAGCTTATTCCACACTGTGTGCTTTAGAAGGGGTCAAATTCCAAATTAAGGATGCTCCCAAACCTCAGGGAGACACTTCCCTTCGCCTCACTGGGAAGTGAGTGGAAAGAAGTGGAGGCCATCTGCTTGGCAACTTGGTGAAGATACAAACTAAACTCCTTTTCACATTTCAGCTTTTTGCTCAAGAGCCTCACGGGTGCTTGAAAAACGTTGCAAGAAAAAAAATCAGAAATTTCACAGGTGGGAGAACTGAAGCGCAACATACCAACAGCAGAGCCGGGAAAAGAACTTGGAAGAATCAGCCATAACCTTTTGTCCATTCCCTGATATATTTGCTGTATTTTCACCTATCTCCAGGTCCGTTTGCTATCTATATCTAAGTCACTTTCCACACAACCTCTAAGTAAAGCTAAAGCCTACCTTTCTACCACAATGTTTCAATAAACAGCTAGGTAGGTCCTGATAAAGAGAGAGCCCACCATGCACAGCCAGGGAGAGTGAGGATTCTGGGAGATACTGCAGAGCAGCCAGAGTTTCACACTTTTGACTGATGCTGTTTGAGGGATGTTCTGTTAGAATAAGTATCTTTATTCTGTTAGAGAAAAGGACTGTTTCTTACTAATCAACCTGTGCCAGACCCAAGTTTCATCAACACAATAGCTACCTGCAGGCTGACTTGCAATTTAGCCCATGATTACCCATTGCCAGCAAATCCTCAATCTTCACAGTCCAGGCAGTCAGCGCAGAGAAATGTTAAAAATATCACTTACTGGATATAGCAGAGGAGGAAGGGAACTGGGGGAAGGAAGTGGGAGAAGAAAAGAGCAATATATTGAAGAGGAAAAAAAATGGAAGGTAAAAAAAATGGAAGAAATATAGAAGAGGAAAAAGGAGACGAGAAGGAACAGCGAGAAGAAGTTGGAACAGGAGTGAAGAAGTGGAAAAGGGCAGCTACAAAAGGAGGATAGAAGTTTTAAAAAGTTGAAAAATAAATTACATGGGTTTTTTTCCTCCAAAAGCAAACTTCTCATGCAACTTGGCGGCAGCAAAATTTACTTACAATCCTTCCCTCTCCCTGCTAAAACTAGCTCAAGATTTCTCAGCAGAACTGCCAAAACTGAAATTTGAAAGGCAAAATAAAGTAGACTGGGAATGCTGAGTCAGCACAAGAGCTTGAGCATGCCACCCTTGTCCCTTCCCATCCCATGAGGGCATTGGAGTGACAATAGCAGTAGTGATACCTGGTGGGAAGGTAGGTGTCTATGGAAAGGGCCACCACCCTTCACAAGCCAGCCTCCCGCTTCAGAGCTGTAGCCAAAGCGAGGCTGCTCAGCTGCCACAAAACATTTGGTGGTAGAAACCTGCAGTCCAGGTAGCACATGGCACCCCATCGTCTAATTCCTCTCCTTTCCAGTATAGGCAAAGGCAGTAGTGGGGCTACTCTGTGTTGTCACTCTCAGTGGGCTACCACTTGCAAGCACCTGCCTCCTTGAACTGTCCTGGCTGCTGCTAGCATAGTTTGAAGAAATCATTATATGGTGTATAACACTGGGACTGTGAACTAGTGCTTGGTCTCCATCTTCTCTCTGCCTCTTTTTGCCTCATGGCTTCACTTTCCTAATGACCAAGTTCTTTCCATTTGGTTTGTTTTTTCTCCCAGCTTTCCCTTTCTGGTTTGCTTTATTTGCATCCGTCATCTGCAATTACAACTCTCTATTACTGGATCATCTAAAAATATTCCTATTTATTATAATTATACTGAATGCCTTTTTCTGCATTCTCAATATTCTGAAAGGGAAATCGTTTTCACTAATACTGAACCTGAATTCCTTGTTCAGGAAGGAGAGCTCCTGTTTTCCTTTCTCCCTAGTAATCCACTCTCTCTTTATGGGATCCCTTTACTGCCCTGCAGGTAAGTTTCCTTTAGGTTCTCTTCATTCTACACCGAACACTAACTTTAATGCCCTACTCTCTTAACCTACCTTCTTACTTTCCACACTTTAGGCTCCTTATTACATTTACATGCTGAGAAAGGAAGCAGTGCTGGGGACATGTCACAGAGCTGTAGAATCAAATTTCAGATGTGTTTTAAAGGCACATTACAAGCCCCTCCCCTACCTTCCCACATAGAGTCACTGGTTTATCCATCAGTATAACTTCAGGCATTTCTACTGTGCCTTGTTTTGTACTATCTAAGTATTGGTATTGCACTGTATGACAATAAATATTAGTCAAAGCACTTAAAGCTTATTCAACCTTTGTAGAAGGGTCACCATAGGACATGGAGACTGGGATCCAAACCATGCCCACTGTGACACTACAGGGATTAAATTTAGCCCTGTCTGTACATACAAGGGATACCATGTTTTGATGTTCGGTTCACCATCAAGATATGAGATCACAATTAAATCACAATTGCAGCCTGTCACTATCAAAAGCATGGGTGCTAGCAACTAATAAACCACACTTTTGGCATCACTTCACTGAATCAACTAAAAGGCATATACATTCATTATGTGGGTTCACCCCTTTGGAATCAGAATGATCACATAAAAATTCAGATGTGTCGTGGTTTAGCCCCAGCCGGGAACTAAGCACCACGCAGCCGCTCACTCACTCCCCCCCGGTGGGATGGGGAAGAGAATCGGAAGAGCAAAAGTAAGAAAACTCGAGGGTTGAGATAAAGACAGTTTAATAGGGAAAGCAAAAGCTGCGCACACAAGCAAAGCAAAGCAAAGCAAGGAATTCCTTCACTACTTCCCATGGGCAGGCAGGTGTTCAGCCATCTCCAGGAAAGCAGGGCTCCATCACGCGTAACGGTTACTTGGGAAGACAAACACCATCACTCCGAATGTGCCCCCTTCCTTCTTCTTCCCCAGCTGTATATGCTGAGCATGACGTCATGTGGTATGGAATAGCCCTTCGGTCAGTTGGGATCAACTATCCTGGCTGTGCCCCCTCCCAGCTTCTTGTGCACTTGGCAGAGCATGGGAAGCTGAAAAGTCCTTGACAGGTGCAGCAACAACTAAAACATCTCTGTATTATCAACACTGTTTACAGCACAAATCCAAAACATAGCCCCATACCAGCCACTATAAAGAAAATTAACTCTATCTCAGCTGAAACCAGGACAAGATGTTTAGGACAAACCCACTTTAACATTCACTATCAACAGCTGTGAAGTAAGATAAATCCTTTTTCCTCCTTTTCTAAGAAATCAAGAGATGACCCATGGTGAGATAAACGCTTTGAAACTCTGGTCATGCAAATCTGCAGCAATAATGATAAAACAGGAAAGCCAAAACCAAATCATGACTATCTTAATCTGCAGTTGGGTTCAGTACTGCCTCCTGAAGACTTATGCATCCTTAGACCTGTGAGGAATGTACTGATGAGAGGTATTAAAAATTTTGGTTCACTGCAGAAGTCATGGCCATTTGTTGGTTTTGGTTGGGGGGTTTTTTGTTGGTTTTGTTTGTTTGTTTGTTTTTGGGGGGGTTCCTTTGTTTGTTTGTTTGGGGTTTGTTTTGTTTTTGTTTTGGGGGGGGGGGGGTTTGGTTGTTTTTTTGTTTTGGTTTGGTTTTTTTACTGTAACACATAAGGTGGACTTTTGGAAAGTCATGATCCCATCCAGGTCTTCAAAACGTGCATGTGTGCCATGGGAGCTGAAGCAGAATCTTCATTAACTGTTGGTAGTAATTCAGACCTTCTGACACACAGCTGAGCACAACAGTCTCTGTCAAGTTAGGATCATGGTAACATGCATACCAGCAAGATACTTTAAAACTCTCCAAACTTCATCAGAGCTCCGCTCTGTTCTGTGAAATTGGATCACAACATAATGAAGTAGACTGCTTGAGAAAATTTAAGGTACCTACTAGTTCCATGCAAGATGCAATAACATGCAATAACAATCCTTTTTTTTTTTTTTTTTTTTTTTTGAGTTCTCAGCATTTCTAATCTCAGGACTGTATGCACCAGAAAAAAAAAAAAAACAAACAAAACCAACAAACCAGTGACAATAAAATTGCATGTAATTAAGGAATCCCAGCTTTGGATTTTTTTTTTCAATTTTTCTAACTTTTTTTTTTAGTCAAAGTGTAGTTCAGTTCTAATTTTCTCCTAGCCAGACCATACATCTCCAATAAAATATTTGCTCAGTTGAGTTGTGTGTTTGCACTTTTATGGACTCTGACATGAATGAACATGAGTTAAAAGAGGTGAGCTGATAGTTCAACTGATTATTTTTCTCTTCGTTACATTATCAGTTTAAAAATGCCTTCGCATGAATGATTTAACTGGTTAAATAATCTATTGTCTATTTGCTTTACACAGAATTAGAATACAGACATACCATTCTTTTGTATTTTCTTTTGTTAAGCTAATTGAGTTAAACATATCCCAGAAGCACGATGCCATATTAGTATCACATAGTGCAAAGCTGAGGCTGTGGCTGTACTTTGGCAGCTTATTAGTAAGAATACCGGGCAGAACACTGGCTTTCTCTCTCTCTCCTATCAGTTGTTTGGCTTACATGTTGGGGTAAAATAAGTTGTCTGGATGAGAAGATGTTGGGATTTTTTCAAACTTTTCAGCAGAAAAAGTTTCTTGTTAGTTTTACTTGTTGGTTATAAAATACTCCTATTTCATTTGCATGCCTTTTTTGGGGTCTGTACAAGATTCAATTCATTATCTTGTTTTATCAAGCACATAATAAATAATCACAACTAATTTGGAACTTTCCATTTGTTCACATTGTTTATCTCTACATCTGTACTTATCACAGTTTTTCTTGCTCTATATTTTCCTGTTTGTTGTCCTCTTATTGTTGTTTTCTTATATTTGACTGGAAGTTCCTAAGGGTGTAAGTCATGCTGTCATATACATTCATACAACATGTACTACACTGGGACCTTAATGCTGAGAGAGGAATTTGGGAGTGACCAAAAAAAGACCTGATAAGCAAGTAGGAATTTGAATTAAAAATTCTTTGTCATTTCCTGTCCTATTTTCTGTGCACTGGTATGCATCTGAGCACATAGATGCGGTTGAAGCAGCAACTGGAATGTTGCATATGCATACCTGAGGGTTCCACTAGGACCCAAGAGTCCCCATAAAGGTAAGTTGTTTTCTCATCTGCTCATGAATGATTTTGCCCTTGGGAGAGGAAAAATACAAAATAATTTTCTGGGCAATTTATTATAGCTATCTATATCTGTGGTAATGTCTGAATATCTAGTAGTTGCCTTCCAGAAGGGCATAAGTGAAAGAAAGCCATCCACACTGGGACAAAGAAGAAAAAAAGAAAAAATCAAATCCAATTTATAAACTTCCATCTTCAAACACATTAAAAATAATTTTCTGATTCTTTACTTGACCTGTAGCTTACTCAGCCCTCAATCTACTGTACAGACCTTTATAACTTCAACCATGGATTTGTTCCAAAGATAGGTCAATGAGGTACACCCAAGAGTCACGGAAGGCAAAACCAAACCAAATTCACAAGGAGCAAATAAAAATAATCCAACTTTTCTCCCAAAAATAAAATAGGGGACAAGGATATGCATACTATTGTCAGGTGATGTGCAAAATCTACAGAGATTATGCAGAAGAGTACATACATGTATATCTCTTTCCTGGTGCAATTTCACACTTGAAGCAAGTCAGTCACTCTGCTCTAAGGAGATTCAGGTCTCAAGGACATGGGCAAAACCATTCTTCCACTGAAACTTCTGTTTACAATGAGTACTCCCAGCAGTTCTCCCTGAATTAATTTCAGGAAGCAAAAAATTCAAACTCCATCAATTCCTTTCTAATTTTTTTTTTTTCAGCTGAATCTTATCGCTATTTTAAAGCATCATGGCAGGCTGAAAAGTTCACTCTAGTGACCATCTTGCAAAGCTGGCAGAGTGGAGACCTCATTGAGAAACAGCAGCACCAAGTCAAGCAGGACATTGCAGAGAGGACTCCCCTTAGCCACATTACAGTAACTGGATTTTCCCATGACCTTCAAGATGCCACTTCAGCTCCCTCCAAAGAGACTTAAGCAGCCTCTCTACTATTAAGATGTTCCTTCATTTGTCAACATAAAGCTGCTCAATTGTTACCCTGAGCAAATTTACATAGAAATTACCAATGATACTCTGCAAACAGTTAGGAGAATTACAGCAGAGCCACCCAGCAGAAACACTCCAGGATACACAGCCTACAAACAGAGTCACTGCTCAGACAAAGAGAGGGAGGAAAATGTTGTGGGTAAAACGCATTGGACTTGCAGAACTGTTAATGTGTGCATTCAGCACTGTGAGTTCGGTTTGGGCTCTGAGTATACTAGTCTCTTCAGAACTTTCCCACAGCAGGAAGAAGATACTGCTAGCATTTCCCTCCTACCTGCCAAGTATTTCCAAGTTCCCTTTGCCTGTCCCATGCAGCTGCACCTTTGTGTGAAGGCTGCAGAAGAGAGGGCAATTTGCTACCCTGTCCTGATAAAGGATGCCTGGCTTTTCAGCCTGGCACTCTGAACTTTATCCTCCTGTCCCTGACAGAGAAGCCTTGCTGCCACCCTCCAAGCTCCTCCTTGAGGAGAGCACTCTCTCCTAGTCACACTCCTCAGCCCCTCCATCTACCCGCAGTCTTCCCAGGGTCCTTCCCCTCTCCTCACCCCTGGAGTTAGGACCCACTGGGTCACCTACCTGTCATACTACAGGCAAAGTAGGTGCCTGATTTTGCTTGAAACTGCCATTTTTTCATTTTGTGATCTCCTTTCTAGGGCTCTTGATCTGATCACAATGGGCTTTTATTAGCAAAATTGTAGAGCTGTGCAATCTGTACATAATTCTTTTGTCAAGCACTAGTTGTGGTAGTATCCAGCCTCCAAAGCCCTGTATGAGGACTCAGGCAATCACTGATAAAATACAAATCTGCCATGGTTGCTAGCCTTGATCAGGAGCATGGCTGAGAACCTAGAGCATTTATTTCAATGGCAGCATTTTTCCAGAGCTGCCTTTTGACAGAGCAAGTCTTCTACAGCAATCAACAGCCTCAGCACAAGGTCTAGCTTTATAAAACTTAAAAAAAAAAATCCCAGAGACTTAAAAGCAATCATGTCTGAGGAACAGTAACGGTACTGGGCCCTGTCTACCCAAAGAGGACCACTCCAGGAGCCAAATGAAGGAGTGGGCACTAAAGGACACCAAGAGGCAAGTCCAATTTCCTCAGACACTATGCTGCAGCAGAGACTGCTGGATCAGTTAAGGGCAAATAAAGAGGAATCAAGCAGCAAAAAACTGTCTGGAAAACGGTTTCCCCTATGTAGGTACATACATACATGCAGGTGCATTTGTGTGTGTGTGCACATGCAAGAGAAAAAAATAGGTGGGTATTCAGCAGGGCACGGGTATCTGATGCTTGCTATATGGTCTTGACATGAAATGACTGTACAGAGTAGAAGAAAAATCCCATTTCAAATAATGATCAAAGCCATCATAGGGGAATGAGTAGCTTCCACTTCTTAAAGCAAACAGCCAGCTAGTATTTATTCCACAATATAGACAAAACTCTGCCTTCTGTCAAGGGGAAGGGAATAAATTGTTTTCCCATAATGGTGTTTTCTTTTCAATCAATTTCCCTTCAAGCTTGATTTAAGAGGAGGCCATGTCAGAACCTCAGACGAATGGAAGAAACCTAAGACACTCCCCCATCAAAGGTGAAAATGATAATGCAGGCAAGCTTAGAGTTCAATCTAAACACCAGTACTGCACACAGGAACAGTCATGCACTCCTCTCCCTCCCCCTCTTCAAATAAAAGGTTTGCAGCAACAATGCAACAAAGGGCCAGCAACAATGAGGAGGAAAGAGTTTACAGCACAGGGAATAATAGCAATGGATATACTTTGGAGTACATGTTGCATTAGTTAGGGATAGAAGTACAACGTACTAGAGAAACTGTTGTTACAGGTCATTTTGCTACATACACACTCAATTATATGCTGTATATGTTATAGTTTTGGGGTTTTTTTTTTAGTGACACCTTTGTAGATACTATTACCTTATTATTAATATGCACACACATAAGAAAGAAAAACAGTTACATTTGGTAAAACCCCTGGCTTCTAAGAAAAGCTATAAGGGGAGAGAAGGAAGAACAAGACTGCTCCCATGGCATTACAGGCACTTAGTTACTTGTAGAGCTACGCCATCAGGGAACACCTTAGATTCAAAAATACTTTTGCCTTGTTAAAAATTGTGTTTATTTTCTGGGGTTACAAAACAGCCCCTTGAGTTGGAAAAAATCACAGTAGTTTCTATTTCAGAATGAAATTGATGTTGTAGAAGCTTTGCCATCTATTTCTTTTAAATGCAAATTGTAGAAAGACTGCTTCCAGGAGGACAGGAATTTAAAAAGAAAATACTTAGGATTTTTAAATCTTGGAAAGATTTTGACAATTTCACTCACATATAGTATGAACGTTCAGAACAGTTCCAATAGTATCTGAACCAAAACACATAGTCTCAAAATATCAATTAAGGTCTTAGCAGATGCAGATCTGAAAGACAGAGGAACCCTTATTTTTCCTCTCAAAGTTCCTCACAGGATGCAACTCCCAGTTAAATAAATCAGCTCTTCAAAAGTCATAGGATTCTTACTGTAATATTTGAGGGAGGGGATGTAGATTTAACAACACAACTCCATCTCATTTTCTTCCTGACAGAGATTTTATTTGGACTGTTGCTCTCTGAAGACAGGAGCACTTTGCATGTTTGAGTACAATGATTTCCTCATGGCAGTACAGTAAGTAAACAGCTAGCAAATGATTTGGGTGTTCAATGGACTTTGCAAGCAAGATTCTTAACAACAGTGCTAGTTAAGCAAAATCTAATGAACACTTACTACAATGACATTCCCATTTCCTAACCCTAATTCTCTCATTACTTATCCACAGGCATAACGTGTGCACTGGCATTAGTATTACTGACAACAAAAGCCAGAAGCACAAAGGATGCCACATCCACTGATAACAGCCCCAGAATCATAGCTGTTGATTAAATTGGGGAAGGGGACTGCTGTGGAGGACTGAGTTAACATCCAGCATGGCCAGGCTAGGACTAGCAACGAGAACTTGCTCATGGTGCCAAGTACTTATCCATGCACATGTGTATCTGTGCATGCACCTGCACAAGGAGAGTCTTACGGGAATCTTTTCATGATTAAGATTTTCTCCACAAATGTAGGCCAAGATTTTCAAAAATAGATGTCCAAAGTTAGGCATTCCAAAATCCATATTTAAGCATCTCCAGAAGTGGCCTCATTCTCAGAAGTGCTGAAATTGCCAAGAACTGTAAAATGCTCAAAACTTGAAAATCAGGCCACATCTTTAGGTGCTTGAAAACAGATTCAAGAGCCTAAGTTTAGGCATATATATTCTTGACTGTAAAATATTATTACCCATGCAAGACCTGCTATAATCCATCACAACTATATGACATTCTAAAAAATGTACTGTACTAATTGGCCCAGATTTTCAGTTGCAGCTGAAAAGTGCACTGCCCAGCTCAGAGCAGGATCACAAATGTAGCCACTGCCCTTCTTCACCAACGTCCTGGTGGTATTTATGGCAGAAAATTACAGTGAGTCCCAAAAGCACCCAGTGAACTACTGTGGCAGCTGACCTGGCCCGTATTCCCTTTATCTACCCTCAATCTCCAGCAGAAGAAAGGATGGAATTGATGTAAGGTTGCACCAGTCAAATTAAAAAAGAGCTCCCCCTCTGTCAGAGTAATCCTCCCAGGCCCACCTATTTCCATGTTTAAATCTATGCAATGCAAGGGAAATAGGACCTATACTTTATCAATGCCAATTACATTTATTAAACATGTGAATAGGGTATATCTGCTTACTCAAACATTACCAAGTAGAATTCAGTAGCATCTTTTGAAACTGATGTCAGATCCTTCAGCTTAGGGAAATTAAAGAGAAATACATACACACAACTGTTTGGTATGCTGGTGCCCCAGTAGGGAAATGGCTTCCCCCTGTGCTAGATGTGGTAGAAGTAGACTAAAAGTATAGACAATATTTAAAGGGAAAAACACACTAAGGAAAGGTTCATCAATGAAACAGCAAATATATAGATGATTTTATTTTAATGCATTGATACAACTCTGCTTCCTCTGAACCCAAAATCATGACATTATCTCCGTGAAATACTCTGTAAAAAAGTTCTAAGTATGAATCAGGGTCTTCAGGGTACTTCCCTTCTCCATTTTTCAGCAGCATTTTTAAATAATTGCTGCATCCTGTAGCTTCAGCACTTAGGAGCAAAGACAACATATTCTACACACTGCACCTGTACACAACTATACTGTCCTACACAGCTGGAAAGCACTCTCTGATGAATGTGCATACTAGAATAACACAAAATTATCTTGAACATGAGGTCATTCATCATATCTAGCAACATCTTACTAAAACTGCAATAAAAGGAACCATACTTCCATAGCTACTTTTATCCAAATGGTTCCCCATATGTCTACCATGTTTACCTTTTTAATGTATGCTGTCTGTATGCTTACAAAGGGTCAAATTCTCAGACATCCTAAAATGGTGGTATTCCATTAATAACAGAGCTGTCGTTATCTTGAACAAGTGAGAATCTGATCACAAATTCCTTCATTTAATAAACTACGACCACTTCTGGGACGGGTACAACCACTGGCACACAAACAACATCATCCAAGAGTTTATAGCCGGAAATAAAGTAAAACACCTCTTTCCAAAGACACAGCAAGGGGAAATTAACATAGGAACTTAATCCAAACTGGCCAATACATTTAAATATATTGTTTCAGCATTATCTCCCAGACAACAATACACCTACTAGATCACCCACAACCATGAGCAAAGTTTAGCTTAACCCCCTACAGAGTATCCAGGCATGACTCCTACCAGGGAGCCATAGTCACTCCCTCTGCCCCACCAACCCCATCCGGTGACTCCACATTCCTGTGAGCTACCCACATAAGCCCCTCATATTTCAACAGGGCTATCTCTCCTGTAGCATATGTCTATATGCTTCTTGAATCCAAGACATGGAGGGACTTGCTTACTCATTGCTCCAATATCTTCCCAGAAGCTGAAGAGCTGCTGAGAGGCTAAGATTATTCATTCAAGCATAGGACCAGTTACGTGGCTTCCAGACCACCCTGTTTACTCACCAACCTGGTCAAATACAAGGCAATTCCAAATGCATGTTTGTCAGCAAAAGACCCTGCAAACTTACCCTTAGCTCATGTGAGCCAAAAATACTCTAGTGCAAAGGTGGCATCACTGAGCTCTTTATAGCAAAAATTCTTTTTCATCTGCTACATAGCCCAATGACGCATGTACTAGAAATAAATTCCCAAGGTATAATAAATGGGAAGATAGGTGGGCTTTAAACTACTTTTTGTCCAGAAACTTCCCCTTTCACATGTGTTGCTACAGTTCTTTTCCCAATGATTTACCCAGGAAAAAGAGCATATGAGAAGGACCCTGCCAGCAAGTACTTGAATGAGCTGAAAGTGGTGTTTCAGACACAAAAAAGACAGGGCAAGGCATGGCATTCTTGCCAAATGGCTGTTAAAGAGGTAACAACAGAAGAGTAAAAAAAGATACGATGATACTGGAGTCTGATGAGAGCTGGACAGGAATCACAGGAAGCACTTAGGCAGAAATGGAAAGAAGAAAAGAACTTTGCGGTGCCTTGGATGACAAGTGATATGATTTGAGCATGAAATGTAAAACAACTGGCAGTTCAGAAAGAAATGTGAAGAGAGCAAGATGGGCACAAATACAGAAATGGCTGCAGGTTGCTACCTCAGCAGCCACTTGAATGAACTACACTCACAGAAATCCAAAGGAAGAAAGTCACAACAGTCAGTGCAAGAGATTAACAGAAGTATGAACAAAGCTTCTAGCTGGAAGATTTGGTTTAGTCAGGAAAGCTAGATCTGTTGTTGTCTGTGCCAGACCAAGAACTGGATGAGTGACAAGTGCCCAGTCACCTTCTCCTTCCTGTGAGCTGGAGCTCAGACCTTGCAGTGGACCAAAGGAAGGAAAGCATGCATAGCTACAGATTCTACTGAATGGCTCCTATCCATCATTGATAGAGGAGTTGCTCCCTATGGCTTGCAATGCCTCTGAATCTTGGTAGCTCTGCATGGCACAAGTTCCCAGGATGCTATCATTCACATAGCAATGCCAGCTCCAGGTATTTCACAGCAAGTATTTGTATTCAAAACCCTGGCCTCAATTTTGCAGACTTCCACTCAGGAGAATACCAATGAAAGTTGCATAGGAACGTTCCTGCAAGAAAAGACTCAATGGCAGAAGCAGTAGGTGTAATGGGCGACCACAGGAAAACATTAGGGACAAAGGCTCAGATTCCTCTGCCATTTACATTTCCATCTTTATATTTTAATAAACTTAAAGATTTTCCTTGCTAACCAATGCATCCGCTGGTCCCTAAGGACTACACCATCAACTTTAAACCTTGAGTTTATGAAGCTAATGTTCTCCTTTCATTAGCTCTTACCATTCTCTCTGTGCTGCTGCAGGTATCTCTGCTGTTGTTAAGAGAGACAGCAGCTTGCAGCTGTCTGTCACTGTGGAGTTGTGCTCTTCACCACAACAGTTATCCTGACAAACACTCTGCCTTTCCTACTGCACCCTCGAAGTGCCAAGTCCCTCTTCACAGAGGCAGACAGCTACAGTAAGAAGAGATACATAGTGTGCTCAATTATTTAGTAATTATATCATTATTTAAGAAAAAAAAGAAGACAGACCCTTTGGCTAATATGAATGCTAGCAAATGCACAGGCAACTGCTAGCAGATCAAATCTAGTGAACATTGAAAACAAGTGGTTTGAAATTTTGGTTAAGCTTTGCATGGAATATGGTTTGCTAATATCCAGCGTTCAATTTTGCCTCATGGCCTGTGCCACTGTGAATGTACAGTTCCTGAGAAATGTGGAGGAGAAGAGAAGAATGAACAGACACTTAGCTGTTAGCAGTATTACCAAGAATGTGCTTTGGAGTTATTGGTAACAGATGCTTCAGTACAAGAATACTTTCAGTAGGTAGTTACCGAATATCTGGCCTAAATATAGACTTCCTTCTTATTTGATGGTTTGTTTATATTCTAAAGTATTGGATTTTGTATTTCTTACAAGGTTTTCTAACCAACTTCTATTAGTGAGAGATTGCTCATTGCTTACATATAGTGTTCCATATAACACTTCTAACACACTTAAGATTCCATAACACTGCACAGCAGTGAGTTCCAGAGGCTCATTATGTACAGAAAAACAGAGGATTTCCTTAGATTTCAAATATGCAGTTTCTTTGGGAATCCCTTGCAAATATGCACTGATTTGTTATAATATAACCTTGCATTAGACAACATACTGTCTCCTTGCATTTATTAAAGATATGTAATTAATAAAACCCAGCACATCTTAAGGACATTACTTACAAGAAAATAAGAATAAATCCACTGGCTCTCAAGAGAAGCCTAGAGCACACTATAGAATAAAGCCAGTGTTGTGATTTCAGTATTCAATTATAGAGAGCTGTGTTTAATAACAAAGTGTGTTTCATTTCAGATTAACATCACTTAGGTTATTGAAAGCACACTGCTCTACGGTTTACTTTTTTCGGAGGGAGGAGAGGAGGTAGTATTAAAAACCTCCTTTCCTTCCTTAACTTAATCCCAGCTTGAAGGGCTAAAGATAAAAATTGGAGATGGGCTTTCATTGTTGGGTTTCTCAGCTTTCTAATTATATACCGCGCTCCATAAAACATGCACTGCAGTAAAGAACCAGAGGAACTGGCAGATTGAGGCAGAGTGAAAATGTCTTAATCCTTCTGACCTTTACCACAATTTTCTTTCTCCAACAGAATACACAGCTGACCTTTTCTACCTACTGACAGCACAGCTTATGGCAGATTTCCATTATCCAAAGCTCTCTGCAAATTCGCTGCAGCTACTACTGGTAACCCAGCTCAGTTCTGCAAGGATATTATAATGCACAATTCACTGAAACCTTAACTGTTGGAAGATACCTGTTCCAGAAAGTTGCAGTGGCCAGGCTTGCATACCTGACAGCTTTCCAGACGTGCATGGAAGCAAAATACCTGCAAGACAGCCAAACTTTACAGATGTACCCAGCAGAAACAGGGCTGAAGTGTAGCCAGATGCACCAAACGTGTTCAATCTAGGTCACAAACTCCACTCTGTTGAGGGATGTCTCAATCATTAGGCTACATTCCCAGCACACAGAAGATCTGTCTCTGACTTAGTATGTGACATTGGGAAGTCACTAGACCCCTATGGCTCCACTCCTTACTTGTAAAATAGGGGTGGATTGCATCTCCTTACTGCAGTGCTATGAAACTCTTGTAGACAGCAAATCATTTCCAGCTACACTCGTAACAGGGTCCAGATGGAGAAATTTGCAGAATATTTTAGGTTAAGTTTATAATTTAATTATGGAAAGACAACAAAATGCTGTGGGGTATGGTATATAGGTTTTATTGGTACAAGTTAGATATGGGTATTATTCATGACTAGAAAAGCCCAGAGTGATTCATTAAGGTCATATCAACTGACTAGCGCAAAATCTTTATACCCAGCTGCACCATCCTGGTCTGTGTAAATTTCACACTTTTATTAAGAAAACTGAATGTTTGTGATACTTTTATATTTTTTTCACATCTTTTTAATTGAAACTATTTTTATATTGCTCCAGCTGTAAAGCCAGACTCTCTTAGTAACCATGTGTCCAACTACAAAGCTCACTGAGGGAAAGAAAACAAAAAATAAAGTAATATTTTTATTCCCAAAATAACCTGAATTCTTATGCTTTTTTTCTTTTTTCAAGTTAGATTCAATACAGACACTTAAAGTCAAGAGTCTTTTGAGTGCTTATCATATACCTTGATAGAGAGCACCAGAAACTGAGCAGTTTGACACTTCAGATCCACGCAACTATATATGCCTCTATGGTCAGAAAAGACAAAGATGCTGGGGTTTGCAAAGGAGTCATAAGCAGTAAGGACTCTACAACAAAATAGAAGTTTTAATCTACAAATCAAGGCAGTGGTTGCAGTGAGGGTGTGGGAGCAATATTTGACTATTCTCACTCAGACTTGGCTTTAAAACCCCAGGGGTTTCCATCGTACATCCCACCATGGGTTTACAGGGAAATGGGCACTGAGAGAGAAATATGAAGGCTCAGACAGGGAAATGAAGAAAAGGATGGGAGAAAAGGACATGCAGAGCCACCACACTGCAAGTGGGAACCAAGCCTCCTGACGTGCATGACCACTGAAGATACTGCTTTGCAAACAGAAGTGGAACTAAATGGGATTTGAAGCGGCCTGCGATGCACCCTACCAGGAGGGAACTTCTTGAGGAACAAATTCCAGAGGCAGCTAGAGCAGCCCTTAACGCAGCACTCAAAAACGATAACAAACACCACAAAACATTAAGTCTGATATATATGTGATCTGGCATAAGCATAGTGCAAGAATTTCAGTGGTCTGACTAAAATACTCTTTGGGTAAATATATTCCTGACTACATAAAATTCCCCTGCAGACAATATCCTTTATTTTGCTGTATTTTGTCACTAACCAGTCATAATGTTTTGTGCCATGATGACAGAGAAAATACTGTTCATAAAGGTTTGCAAGGGGCTTCCACAAAGAAAAACACACTCCCAGAAATAGCATTGCAGGAAAGTGTTATTTCAGATTTTAAGTCAACCAGAACCAGTTCATGGTTCATGTACATTTAATTTAGAATTCTACTCACACTAATGGCTTATTCTGCATTGAAAGGAATTTACAATATGGGTATCATTAAAAATTATCCCATGCTTTGGACAGAATGACTAAGATTGTGGATAAACAGTGACTTATGATCAAAATATAAGAACAGGACAAAAAATACTACATAAAATGTACTACATATACTATAAATAAATATACAGTTCTATGTTGCACACAGATAGAGAAACTGTATTGAAAGAAAATTCATTTAGGTAGAATTCAGAAAGGAGTAAATTTTTTAAATCATACACAAAAGCCTGATTTCCCCATAGAATTCTAACCTGGCTTATTTTGTTTTGTTTTGCAACACATAAAAGCTTGGGAAAGTATCTAAAGGACTGATTATTCATTTTTACTTAGCTAGTGGGTTTGGCTTTGACATTTCCTCCTTCATTTTTCTTCAGACTGCCTACCGAATATTGCAAAGCCCCATTTGGCAATGCTAAGCAGGAATAGATATGAAGAAAATCTGTGATTGTCTTAGGAAGACAGTTTCAAATTTGAATATGAAAATCCTGGACAAATGCTGACTAAGAAGAGAAATGAAAATCTACAAACATGATATGCATAGGAAAGATGGAAGAACCGACACAGAAAGATCAAAATCAAATTAAAAGTAGAAAAATTTTGACTGAAGATCATGGAAATCTTCCAGAAAGTGAGTAGATGCAATGGAATTATTATTTATTCTTTATAGTGTTTGTCACAGAACCTCAAATCTGGATCAGAAATACAATGTAACAGTATAATTTCTCAGAGGATAAGAATCTCATCACTAAGGACGCTTAAAATTAAAATACAGAAGAATAGAAAAAGCAATTGAAAACAAACCTGTAGGGGCCCCACTGATCACTAGAGTAGCATAAAATAAGTTTTCCATTTCTGAACGATGTGTTTGTAGCAAAAGTAAAAGATTTATGAATTCAGGGAAAAGGATACTGCATGAGAAGGTCTTATGTCTTTAAAGAAGGCATGATTATAGAGGTACGATCTTCCAGTAGTAAAACACATACACGGGAAGGTAGGAGAAATCTTACAAGCATATTGAAACATTGCCACTGAATGCAGAGACAAGGTGACTTTGCTGAGCAAAGGCCATAGTTTCAGATACGTATCTTTTGTTTTTCTTTCACAGCCATCTGAATATACTACCAAAATCCGATGCATCACTAAATCTTCAAGAAACTGCTGCGCTGGAATCCTTTCCTCGTTTTCCCACTTTCCATATCTGAACTACTCCCTCTTCAGCAACCCAATGGTGAGATGATCCCTCAGCCTGTCTCTCCAAGATCCAAGGCTTCATTTTAATAATTCAACTGTGGATTTGCAACAATCAATTCCACTGTCTGCTGCCAGCTACCCTGAGCGCTTTGGACTCACTTTGCATCATGGAGAGAAGGTCCTTTTCAATGTCTACCATTGACAGCAATTCTCCTTTCCCATTGATCCTTCCTCAGCAGACAAACAAATAACTCATGCTAACACCCCCGCTTCGAGGTGAGAGAGACAGCTAGTTTGAGCACCTTATTCTTTTCCTAATCTGTTACTAATAACCCTCAGTGTGACTCAACTGTCTGTCCCTGAGAGGAGGCTTAAAATAATGCAAAGCTGCAACTGCAAGAAGCTGGATAAATAAATGGGGTTTTTTTTCTGGAATATTTAGTTACAACTGACAGAAGTTTGCAAACATCTTAACAGTTTGGACCTGCATCAAAGTCATGCTCTTAAAATAAAATTAAAAAAAATAGTGATCTTTCCTTGGTTTTGCATTACATGCAAACTTTACGTTTCACAAAACTGTAATGATTGCATCTTTTCCCATACAGGTGCTCCAAATACTGGTACTTCAGGAAACATCAAGCTGAGATTTTTCACACTGAAATCCAGGGGAAGAGAGTAAGCACTGGCTGTAAGCCATAACTGTGGCTGTATCACTTTACCATCCTGCCCTCCAGGGAGAGGTTGGAGAAGCAGCAGGCTCGTTTTGCTTTCTCCTCCACCTTTAAAAAGATTTGTTTGTACATGTATGAGGGGAAAGAGGGAGATGAAGGGAAGGTCCCCTTTCAGGAATGGACCTGAAAATGGGAATTTGCAGCAGTGCAGTATGTCACCAAATACCTTGTTGCTTTCTCTACCATTATGAAGAGCAATACTTCATTTGCTCTTGCCTGCCATATTTGCTTTGTAGGGTTTGCCACATACAGGCCTTCATTTGCCACATTGTGGGACAGGAAATCTGGGGTTCTCTCTCTGTGAGGCTAATTAGGTCAGGGATTCCTATTCCACTCCAGTATCTCTATCGAATGCCTGAAAGCACCGACACCAAAGCTCTTAACCGCACTCATCCTTGGTCTGTGTTTCCATCCAACAGAGACAAATGCCCTGGAAAAACTGCTACTAGAGCAAGCTAACATTAACAACAGAGTTTGCTTTTCTTCTTTTAAATGAATTAGAAACCAGTGGGCTGCTTGTTTGGCATTCTGAGCCAAAGCCAAGTACCAAGCTCTCCCTCAACTTACATTAGTCTCGAGAACGCAAGCAATAAGCAAGCTGGGGCTTAATGAGCCTGCATGTGGGGTCAGTCTGGCATAACGAAACAGGATGGTCATTTTTGGAGCCATCCCAGTTTGAAACAGGAACTACAGAGGAGGAAAACAAGAGCAACAGAGAACTAAGGACCTGCAGAGATACCTCATTCAAAGGATTTCACAGGTAGTGACTCCCTCGTGGCTTCTTTACTCCAGCTGATTGTAAGGTACTATTACTCAAGTACTGGCACCGAGCAGCTAATCCAGATCAGCTTGCAGCAGCCTTTGGCATAGCTGCAGTGGCGCATCTGGGTTGAGAAGGAAAGACTAAGCCTCCTCTCCAGGAATGTATAAACATATTTGCTTTTAGAGAGATTCGCTTCAAATAAAATGTGTACTATACAACACACAAAAGGAACATACTTGAGACCAAAAAACCACCTCAACAGCTCTAAACCTTTTCTATAACTATTTCTGAACAACACATAATAGAACCTTCTGCTAAAACCCAAGTGTGTGAAAAGCACAGACTTTCACCACTAGAGCCAAAAGTGAACCTCCTCTAATTGTCTCTAAAATGTGTAAGATAAATAATTCTAGACATAAAAAGACTCCACCAACTAGGGATTCAATACACGACACATGCTAGAGGAAATACAGAGCCATGGTACCATCTTCAAGCAGTCACTCCTTCCCTTTCCTCTCTTTTGTAACTTATTCCACAGACCCCATTCTGTGGAATTTTTCATTTCATATTCTCTTTGTTACTCAACTTCTTAACAGCCTCCTTTCATTTCCCTGGCCTCCACAGCCATGAAAAGCAGGAAGAATGCCAACTCATTAACCTGAGAGATGCTCAGATATAAAGGTGATGGGCTGATAGAAAATTCTTAAAGGCAGACTGGATTAGTGTCATACACATATCTTTGGGCAATCCAGAGAAGGAATCTTCAATTATTCTAAGGCAAGTTAATGAGCTTTTGAAAATTTTACCTTGGCAACCCGTTTCCCAAGCTGCAAAACAATGAACAGAGAAATCTGAACATCAGACAACTGAACAGTTAAACTTCTGCTTGTAATCTGCTGCAGACGCTTTCACTGGGAATGTTTGAGCATAATAGTTCTGCGTAGGAAGAAAGGAACTGTTGATATTTTAGTCATCTGCATATATTCTAGTTTGTTGTTTTAATAACAAAATAAAAAGGTGCATTTAATGATTATTCAGAAGTGGACTATTAAAACCATCAAAAATAAAATTCATACAGATTGTAATCAGCTCCAGTGTCTCTCAGCACGTGTGTGGGTTGGAGATGAGCACCGTGGCCAGCAGGCAGGGCCTTTTTTGGTACTGATGGGGGTGTATATTAAAACTTTAAAAGTTACTCTGATTAATTCACATCAAGTCAGCTTAATTTTCCTCATTGCTTAATTATTCCAGCTGCTAAGATTCCCAAAAAGGGAGTTAATTGTGCCCTTGAGCTTAATGATTAGACTAATGCCTTTTTTTCACCTGGATTGAGACCCACCAACTCACAAGGAAGTTGGCTAGGACTTTTTCACACACTGGTTGTCAGAGCAATATTCAGAAAGGTAATTTCATAATAAGAATCCAAGTCTCACTTCCTGAGCAGCTCTCTCCTTTTAGACTACATAATTGATAGAATTCAGATTATGTAATTTTAGTTCTCTTAGGTACCTTCGAAATACTCTGGCTTTGGACATAAGTACCGAGAAAATGCCTTCATACAAGATCTGTCCATTGGCAAATCCCCAGGGAGCGGGAGAGGTGGAACGATTTTGCTTCCCAGTTAGTTTTATCTGGGATGTTCAAGGAAAATCTTCCTTTCCTACAATATCATCTGTCCCACTACTGTCTGACTGGGAAAGCAGCACCATACTTCACAGAGCAGTCAGGGCTTCTCCCTAACAATGATCCTTCTCTGACTGTAGCTTTCACTTTATTGTTCTGCTAATGCTTTTAATTCTTCTTGGGTTTGTGTCCATTTTAAACGCAATAACCTGATTAGATTCCTTTCCTCAGAAGGCTGAGAGAGGTCATATCAATCACAGCAAGAGTTTTCTGAACACACGGAGAATGAAAATAGGTTGGATACCTCTAAGTTTTCCATTCTCCTACAAAGAAAAAGAGTGTCCATTTGTATAATAATCCTTAATACAGGTATACAACATTTAATTGTATATTTCATTCACCCCCCCAAAATGCATATGCTATGTAACAAACTACTCCAAATGAGAATCATATTCAAACTGCTCCAGCCAAAATAATAATGTCAAGTACAATCTAAAAAAGTCTACATAGTGTTTCAAAAGAAAGCCTTCACATTTTCATAGAAAAGTGAAATTGTCAATTTCAAATTTGCCTACATTTTAAAAAGTCAGTAAAAATAGCAACTAAGCACTTGCTCTATCACATATAGAAATACATTAAAGCATATTTTAATTATATAGAGGAGAGAAAAAGAAAAGCGCTTGACTCTTTCCAACACTCCATTTTCTATTTCAATCAGCAAACTATAAAAACAGCATTTGCAATTCAGTCCTACATACAACAATTTAAAAAGCTACCTTTGACTTTGCTTTCCAGTTTTCTACTTATCTATGGAATCATTACAGCTACACCTGTTCTGCTCATCTGTACTACCTTCAGCGCCCGAAAAATCAGCCTATAAATGCATTTTGCTTCCTAATCTCTCAAAGAGGCTGGCCAATATTACTTACACCATTCAACTGACTGGGAAATACAGAGGCAGTGTAAATTACTGGTGGTCATGCAGAAGGTTTAAAAACCATCTCTCCTGGCTTCAGTCATGTTCTCTGATATATATCTATCTCCTTCCTCTTTCTTATGCTAATGAGTCACATATAAATGTTCATACTGCTGAAACTGACAAAGTTTACATGGGACCTATTCCATGACCGGAGTTCTGATCTGTCTTAAACTCTGTTGTTATTGATCTTTGGTACCTTGGCCCCATGTAGATCTGGGACTGCACATGATCAGTCCAGTCAACATAGCAGTAGCATTTGCTACTACTACAGAAAAGTTGGGGTTTTTTTCTCAAGACAAAATAACATGCTGAACTATCACTGTGCTTTTAGTAAGTGCAGGAATAGGGACTAGGCAGAAAGAGACCAACACATTCATTTTCTCCTATAATCAAGGGCTGAAGTGAACCTTGCTCTGCAGAGCTGAGAGGCTTCCAGACACTGAAATAATCCAACCTGGTAGCTTTTGTCAATTTAATTATTTTTTACTGAGATTGGTACTCACAATAACATCTCAGATTGACAGCCCTGAAGATGACGTCCTGTGTTATCTATGGAACAGATACAGTCCAAGGAGCAGCAATGCTTTTAGGTCTGATTTATTTTCATTTCAGACTTATATGTGTCCTTTGATTTTTAATTGACAACAGTGACATCTCTCCCCACTAGCACCATTTTTTATTTTTCTCTAAAAGACAACAAAGGTGTTTCCTTCAGCCATATAGATTTTACTTCTAAACCTGATTAATTCTCCCTAAATACAGACTGTATCTTCATAAATACTTTTATTACTGTGATTGCCAAAGAATCTACAGGATACTTAATCAGTAACCTAATTTTTAAATACAGAAACTAATCTCTATTTACATTAAATACAAACATCTAGGTAGTTATATTTTAATAAGGTTTTGTTTTGTAGGGAAGGAGACTGCCCACTGAAACCAAAACTACAGAAATGCAATATGGAATGGAAACCAAGAAAAGGGAAAGGAAAATGGGGAAATAATAATTTTAAGATATTGATTGTCATATGCTGTTTCGCCTGTATATATGCTACTAGCTACAGACAGTAATGAAGCCACTTTAAGGCAGGAGAATAGCACAACAAAGTAATCACAGTAAAAGAAAATTTACAATCAACATCTGCAAGAGGTAAACGAGAAGGAAGAAGGAAAGGATAATCTAGTGAGTAGGCAACTAGTAACCTGCTTAAACCCGGGCCTCAGGAGAGACGCAAACATAGAGGCTGGTGTGCTGCAGCAGCCTGGCTCATGAAGCAATAGTTGCCAAGATCCAACCATTGAGACGAACGTGCAGGGAGATTCTGCCATAGGCAGCAATGAGGCAATCAGATTCTAACATAAAAGGTAACGTCCTAATCTCTAAACTTGATCTAGAGCATGAGGTTTAGTACCCTTTCCAATTTCCCTGTTCCTGTTAACAAGAATATCCAAAGTTACAGCAATTATCTACATAAATGTCATCTCTCTCTACATCTTGCTAAGCTCTTGGCCTCAATGACACCCTTTGGCAAATCATGCATTATAAAACCTAGGTTCAGCTTGTTACCACACCACAGATTTCTTGTGTATTACACATAAAAAACCTTTAAAGATTTTAAAGAAATTTAAGCACATAACACATCCTTACAAATCTGTTGGATCCTGTTCTCATAATGGGGATAACTGCACCTTGCTATATCTTACTTATCTTTACAACATCTCCAAATTACAGACTGTAAAAGCCTTTACTACTTGAGTAATGAGTAGGCAGGTGTGTAAGGGACCACGTACTTAGTGATGAAATTAGGTAAACTGTCACATAATGGCTAGTCACTGGCTCCTTCAGCTTGAAAGAATTATTTTCTAAAGACCATTCTCTTGTTCTTTGTCCAGTTGAGTTTTAAATAAGTAAAGCATCAAGACTGTCTCAGAAATGACATTCACTATGATTTTCCTGCTTACAGGGTCCCTTCACTTTGATAGAAGCAAATCTTTCACCCTGCTGACTTGTCAAGAGAAGAAAGAGACCATCATTATAGGAACATAACTATGACAGAGGATCCCCGAACTGCTCGTTGAGCTTTGCCTTGGACAAAACCTACAACAGAGCTGTCAAGAAGGCCTGCCAGGGAAAGAACATGTACACAGCCCCTCCATAGTGAGCTCCTTTCTTTATGCTCTAGCCCACTCCTCCCCCTTAGTTACTTCTCACCTTGTTTCTCCAAAGGCCTTACCAGGTCAGAATTGGAAGATTTATTCCCTACTGTAGCTTCTATGACACAGACTTTCCCCCAAAACCGTTAACTAATTTTTGCACTTGGAAAACCTATATTATAAATGTTAGAAAAAATGCATGGATTTTGTATCAGGTGTCAGTGTGACACCTATTATTCGAACACTAACAAGGTCCACTGAAGCCCTCTTGAGCATCTGTAGGAAGAGCATAGGCTGGAGGTAAGGAAGGAAAGAGATGAGTCAGGGCTGCAAACTGCTCTCTTTTAGAATTTATTTGCTTGGTATCTTTGACAAAGAAGTCCCAAACCCTAATGACAGACAGAAAGACTCAAGATCAACATCCATTCACAATTCTACATCTTAAAACAGGGACAGAGAATGCCCTCATTTAAGATTCAAATTTAGCTCCCTCCTACTTGGGCCTTTGTGTCATCTTGTACACTTGTTATGATAAATTATTTACATGGGAATTGCCGAGTCACCAAGCAAAGGGAGAAGAAATTTTTATGTCAATGGAACAAAGCCTGCTGCATGTTGGTTTTTTGGGTTTTTTTTGTTTTGGTTTGGTTTTTGGTTTGTGGGGGTTTTTTGTTGTTTTTTTGTTGTTTGTTTGGTTTTTTTTTTTTTTTTTAAACAAAGCATTCTGTGGCATGAGTCAGATAATACAGAGTGGGAGGATCACACTCCAGCAGGCTGTGGTAGAGCAGGTGGAGCTGTGGAGACAGTTTGGGCATATGCAATGAGTGAGTTCTCCCTTGAAGGACTTGGAGAAACAAGTGCTACAAAACTGCTTTTGCAAGGATATCTTGCTGCTAAACTTGTACTTCAAAAACACTGGGATTCCTGAACTCTTTTCCTGCACCTATCAATTACTGTTTTCCTTCTGTATCTTCTTTTTCAAGATGGGGCTAAAATACACAGATTTATCTCACAGGCTAGTTGGGAAACTACTTCTGAGAGCAGGTGACATCCTTTGCATATGGAAAATAGACCAAAATGCAAAATACTTACACTATTCCCTGGACACAGAGCAGACTCAGCAGTGTAGAGAGGGTATTCCACAAGGGGGACTTAGTATATTCAAGTTAGCTTATTTTCCTTGGTCCCTAACTACTGACTTTATTCTGGCTCTTCTGCTACTACATTCCAGGTTAAAGTAGCATCTTGTGGCAGATATAAGCAAACCGACATGTAAACTCTAGACAAAGGTTTTTACAAGGCCCTATATTCCTCCAAATAAATCAGGAAGCTTTTTAATAGGGCTGAAAGTCCCTGGATTTAATAATCAGATTTATTCCATTTCCAGGATTATAAATAGCCTGGATCTGTTTGTTTGTATTCTCAATTAAATTGGCATGAATAAACAATAATGCCACTGATCTCAGAGAAGTCACATCAGTGTGAAAGAAAACATCAGGTCCATGGTGAGGAGACTAGCCCTTGCATTAATGTAGCCCCTTCAGTGGCTCAGCAAATAATTTAAAATAAATAAATAATGCAAACAAGAGACAGTAAACCCAAATTTGAATAATGAGATCTTGGGTTCGCTGCTGTTTGGAGTATTATTTATACAAACAAAGAGTAGCCCCAGGTGTTCTCAAATAAGCCCAGCAAGTTCCCTCAAGGTTTGTTAGCCGACTGCTTGCCTGGGGGCCACTGGATCTATTACAGTCTTGCTGTCGCTTCCTGCTAAAGAAACCCTTCCTGAGAGTCTTGAATCTGGTACCAGGCTAGTCAGTGAGTATGCCAGGAAAATGCTGTGGAGACCCCAGTGAGGCATGCACTGTGCCTAGCACGGGATGCCAGACTTTTGACAGCACAGATCACATCTCATTTTTAATGTGCATTAGGAGCTTTTAATCAAGGTGGAGAGAAGCGTCCTCTCTCCTTCCACAGCAGAGAGCTCACGCTGGGCGCACAGTGCTGCATAACTGCAGTACCAAGGGATAAGGGAAGATCCTCGAGGGGAAAAGCAGTGATGAAATTGGCATGATTGCTAGTGGCTTCTTGTAGGAGACTGGGCTAGTAATTCGGAAAAACAAGCTTGTTAGAGGAAAACAGGAATGGCACCAATGTGGTGTAATGAGCAGGCAGAACAGTCCCTCAACGTCATGCTCCATTCTGGGTTTGAGCCACACACTGCAAAGGTTGGGGCCTTGCTGGGTGTAAGTGAACACAGCCTAATGATTTTTCCTCTCTTTTTAGTCTCCCAAGCTAGTATTAATTTATAGTGGGAACCACAAAAGACAAAAGCAATGCAGCAAAATTGTGGGCAGACTAGAAGGAGGTTTCCATCAGCTATGCCCATACAGACTTTAATCTGTCAGGGCGAAGGAGATGAAAGACTGGATGCTTTAACCAACTGTTTGGTTCTTGAGGTAAGGCAGTAACTCACATGGGACAGCGAGTTTCCAGTTTCCTCCAGACTATGAGCATTTTTAAAAATTATCACAACACTCCAGAGTACCATCTAGCTAAGAAAACATTGTCCAGGGAGTGAATGCTTGAGATCACAAAACATTCCTTTCACAGATGGGAACACAAAGGCACAGAGGAATTAAATAACTTGCCCAGTATTATAAAGTAAATCAGTGATAAAATACAGAAAAGAATCAGGTGTCCTGATGCCCACTTCTGTATATAAATCACTAGACCATAATTTCTTCTGCAAGATCATCGCTTCCTCCTTTCACATGCTATCTTGCTGCCAGAGGAAGATTATTCTACATGCTGCATTAAGAAACATTTTTCCAAGTCTAATTCAAAACCTGTCAAGCCACGGAGTTTCTCTTCTATTCCCTTGGGAAATGATTCCAAAGCTTGACAGTGCAAGGACACATCTCCATGACAGGAAGTTTTCCATGATACTTACCTTAAATTTTTCTGTTCTTTACTTATAGTCATCTAAATATCTTGTCTCTTTCCATAGTATTTACGATGCTCAAACACTAGCAGTTATATTTCCCCTTCTCTCTCCCAGCTATCACTTAATCAAGCAATATAAAACTCTTTCAGTACTACCTCTGAAAACAATTCCTTAAGCTCCCAAAACATTCTTCATTTGTTTCCCTGAACTTTCTCTACTTTTCCAATATTAGACACTTATTTCAGTCTTTCCACAGTGTGTTCTTTGACCTTGACCAGTACTTCTTTTCTCCCTGCTGATGGGACAGGCTGCAGCAGTAGCCAGGATGATGGGAGTCTGGAGTGGGAAATCAATGGTGTCACAAGACCTCTGTGATTGAGGGATTGCTGGAGGAGTGTTTCTATCTGTCTGTTAGGATTGGAAGGAGTGCTAGATCCTCCATTAACATTGGGCTAATTTATTCAAAGGTGAGAGGCAGAACTTACTGCTTCCTTCCCATTCATTTTACCATTTTAGCCCACAGAAGTCAGGAGAAACAGATATTAAATTCAAACATTAAATAATAACAATAAAATTGTTTGTTTCACTGCCTGGCTAAATCAGCAAAAGGCAAACACCAATACCTGAAACCCTTGCGGTTTCCACAGCAGTCAGAATTAAGCTTCACAAAAATGGCCATCTCAGCAGAAATATACAACCATGGGCTGCCACATTAACATAAAGTACAGCAGCCAGAAATTATTGCTGCCTCTAATCTCCAAACACTCAGGAGCTGAACTGCGTTCAGCGGAATGACCTGTCCTCCATGATGCATTAGTGTTTGCACTCACTCTAACTCTCTCTCATGCGCACACAGAGCCCTTCCTTTTGGAGTACAGAGATTTATGCTTCCCAAAATAAAAAAACCCAATACTTTAACTGCCCCTGCCTCATCCCCTTCCTCCTCTCTAGCAAGATCATCAACTCCTAGCTTTTTGAGGACACTGGGACTTCTATTTTGGGTGAAGATCAAGAAACAAAGAACAACCCAAAGCTTCAATTAGCATCTTGCTATTGCTACCCCAGAAGACTCAATAACTTCATTTTTCCTAATATTTCTAAAATGGAAATGATGTGAAATAGTTAACAGCTTGAACAAGAAGCTATAAAAAACCCATGTGTAAATGCACTTACACAGTCACATTAAAAAACCAACCTGCTGATGATCTTCCCTTTGAGTTTATGCCATCCCTCTCTCTGACCCATCCCCTCTATTCCGTTTCTTGTCTATCTTATCTTTACTTCTCCTTAAAAACATTACAGCTATGCCTATGAACAAGTCTGTCTAAAATTAAACTAGGAGAAATTAATATGTAAGTGTTCTTATTTCTACTAAAGGTTGGCTTATTTTAATTTAATAACTGACTTCTTGTTTGTATTTAAACTGCTTTTAGTTGCTTTCAGCGAAATTGATAAAAACCAGGTTTAAACCAAAGCAAGTGCACTGGTTTAACGAAGCTCATTGGAAACAGTATCTTAAATTAAACTGGTGCAACTGATGGCAGAGGAAATCAAAGACCGAAGGTTTACTGTTGAAGACAGATTGACAAAGGTCTGCCTAAAATAATAATAAGCAGAGGTTGAATCTCAGTGGAACTGGTAGATTTGATTGCCACCCAGGTACTTGTAAGGTACTTATAAGAGAGATATGAAAACAAGTTTCCACTTCAGACAAAAGGATAATATAATGTAGTTTCAGATTTAGAGTAATTAAAATAAATTTAAAAAGATAATTTAAAACAAACAAACAAACCACAAAAGACAAAGAAGACAACACGCCACTGCTGGGCAACTCCTTCGGAAGACACGCGAGAGCAGAAGACACTCTCCAGGTGTAGACAGAGACAGAAGTTCAGCTCAGGCTGAGCTGACATGGTGTGGTGTGGCTGTGGGACAGAGCACTTGGGGAAGGACGCCATACAGAGAGAACTGGTGCTCTGAGTACGGAGAATGTTTCATATCTTATTTTGTTTGAGAATGGAAGGCTTTATACATTTGTTTAAAATAATAAAAATCTATTAAAGATATCTGACTCCATCCAATTAATTTCCTCTCCATAACTGGAATAAACTACTATCCCCCAAATTTAGGCTAGGTGCTGTAATGAAAAGGAGCACAGTTTTTAATAGGAAGGTAGCATCAATAAATACTCTAGAAACTATTACTGCAATAAGAGCACACTGCTGACAATGACTGATGGTTACTACTCTGAAATCATCCTACATAAGATGACAGATTAAATCAGATCTAGCTCTATGCATAAGACAACCTCTTCCACACATTCAAATATTATGTTCTAAAAACCAGACAACAGCAACCAGAACCCTCCACGATGCCACCATGTTACCTAAAGACTCCTCCTTACCCCTCACTCTTTAGGACTGACCAGCTATCATAAACATAGAAGGAATGTTAATATTAAGGATCACTGCTATTACAAATCTACCAAATAAAATATCTGGAACACAGTAGTTATTCCTCATTAATAATCATACTTAGGATATTTCATTTAGGACTCAACGTTAGCAAAGTGCTGCAACAGCAAAAAGTAGTAAGTGTTAATGATTATTTGATTCAGACAACCTAAGCTGCAGAGCCAGGAGATGCCCCAAAAGCTTGCTTCAGATAAATCTTTGCATCTACTCTAAGTCTTTTTAAAGCACCACCACCAGCAGAGGATTAAATCTGCAAAGGAAACTGATGACATTCAACTCTAACTCAGTGTAAAATTCTCACATACTTCTATTTCAAACTCACCACATGTTCCCACCAAAATAATCAGCTATGAAAGAGTGAATTATGCCTTTATTTAAGTTAATATTGTTAGGCTTTGGAGCTGTATCCTCTCAAAACAAACAGACACAGTCCTAACATCCCTCAGAGGCACTGCTTATAGGTTGTCTGCAGCCTCATCCATCTGCTTGGGAAACATCTAAAAGGATACGTATCTATGAGACACACTCCATTAAAATATGCCAGCAAATATTTCAAGCACCACCCAGTTCTCCCCGCATTTACGCCTCTCCTTTCATCCCAGCAGACACATCATTCTCAACATTCAGGCCCATCAGGTTATGTCAGAAACATAACCACTGTCCCTGTGTCATCTATGTCAAAGATATCCCTTTTTTTCTCCCTCTTCTTCCCCAGATCTAAGCCACTGAGCCTAGAAAGGTTGTCTACTTCTTTTATGCCTCAACTGAGAAATCGATAAATGCTCTCAGCCTTTCCAACTTTATGTTTTTATTTGACAACAGTATACAACAACAACGATCTATGTGACATGGTTACAGCAGACTATTCTTAGGTGTACTATCGCATTACTGCAATTGAACAGGATACCATAAAAGAGATTTAAGCTAAGTGTTACCCTGCCTTTGCAATGAAGAGTGTCCAACCAGTTAATTAAAGCAACTCACCTAACACGATATAGTGTGATATAGCATCCAAATCCTTCACCAGTTAAACTTTAAGGTGACACACTCACTCTATAGTAAAAGAACATCCAATTCAGCATGTTATCCTAGTACAGCTATTTTATTACCATTATTCAAGTACACGTTCCCCATTTCAACAAACACACACTTATAATCCCTCTTGTCCTTCCTCCCAACCCTTTATGTGCACACTGTACAGTGCACTGACCTATAGTGCCCTGCCACAAAAATAGAGGTAAGGAGAGTGGAAATATAGCATTTCTGTTGAGTTTTGGGCTGCTTCACCCAAGATTAGACCTTAGGGCTGAGCTGAGGATCACGATATGGTTCATAAAACTTACACGACAACCATAAATACTCCTAGATAGTACTCACCAGTAACACTTTCTGAACTCAGAGATGAAGTGCCCCCACCTTGTCACAAGCATACTGAAGTCAACAAGACTATTTTCTTTAAATGAGTTCTTTGGCTTGCTCATTTCCCTCCACTTAAAGAAAACCCCAAAACAAAACAAACAAAATAAAAACAAAAGCCAAAAGCCCCAATAAGTAAACAAACAACAGAGATCATACAAACTCATCACAAAAGGGAAATGCTTGGGTCTCTTGCGAGAAACATTCAAGAAGCAAAGCTAAGCCAATCCAGCTATGCCACATGCAGGCAGCCTGGGCTGCCCAAGGGGTCTTCCTGCCCTGATAATTATATATTTGGGCTGCATTACCATAATGCTGGCTTATGGCAATCTCTTTTCTTAAAAAAAGAAAAGAAAAATGAATCAAAGTGAGCTACAGCTCGACAGGTCTGCAGTAAAGCCCAGCCATGTAGAAAATAGAGCAGTAGCTGCACTACAGGATCAAAAAACAGAGTGAGCAAACTCCATCATCGGGCACAATTATCTCACTGGAAAAAAAAGAAAAGAGGAAAAATAAATACACCCACCCCCCCAATGTCTAACACTAACCCAAGAGATTTGGGTTTCTGTTGCAGGATATCTGCATACTATCCACTAACTTCCTTACAGACTTCTTATCCTTTTTTTCAAACATTTGTCTCTCATCCGACCTTAGTACTTCAGAAGGAAGGAGCAAAAAGCATGCACAACAGCAAGGAAGGCTAACCTGGGAGACTGTTCTTCACAGTCATATTCCACCCATGAGGCTCCTGGAGAAGTCATCCTGCCAAGTTTAGGAGAGGGTGAGCTTGTAGTTGAGCTTGACAACTACATGGCAAGCTCCGGTAAGGTAAGCATATAATAGCATCAACATACAGCATCCAAACCATCTGACAGAAACAGGCCCAAACCATACCTCCATGGAGAACTATGGTTTTGGAGTGTTTGGGAAGTTCAATACACACACAGGAGCCTGGTGCTCTCTTTCTAGTGAGTCAAAATACAGCCCCCATTCAAAGACATTGCATATCTATATTCTAATCAACAGGCAAATCTTAGATATTAAATCCTCACCTCAAGTGTTTCTCTGACTATACCAAATAGCTCACCTCCCTAACAAAGCAAGTCCGGTCAGCCCATAAGATAGCAGACATGAGGCAGAGGCCTCAGAAATCCAACTGGCTAATGAATTTTGAGGCACTGGTATGCACACGCTGCCTAGAGATGCAATTATCTTCTCATTTCTGAACGTACTGGAGCCAAATCCCTGCTTGGGATTAGTAGTCAATTCTCTACAATAACCTTACTAAATCCTTAGGAGAATGGGGAATTTCCTATGACATCTGTACAGTTTCTGACAGTGTCATCAGTTGATAGCAAGAAGTTCAAATTCCTCAAATACAACTAGACATTGTTTTCTATCAGATGTCACTAAATTACATCATAATTTCATAATTTCCCCGTCCATTTCTCACACCGTGCCCTGCTCACTTTTTTCTGCCCACTTCAATGCATGAAATCACTGGCTGCATAGACTGAGGCCATGAAGTTACAAGCACCTCCAGAAAATGTCAAACCCTGTGTTTATGGGACATGCCCACAAACTTTATGGCTGGAATGAATGCTATACAGCACTCAAATATCTGCTTATTCATCCATATTTATATTTATGACTTTTTAAAAAAAAATCCTCAATGCCTTAAGAAACTACTTATAGGACAGAAGTTACAGGAAATCACATTAACTAAGGTGTTTCAGTATCAAAGCAGTGTAAATATACATCCTCAGAGTGGCTATCAGACAACGACGGAAAGTGAACACCAGTGAAAACCTCTGGATTTCTGGGGCTCCACCAATGCCCTGCTCTTCAGCAAAGGGTTTTTCACTTGTCTCCAGCCCCTACACACGTCTTTAGCCTTTTGGGATTATCAGCCCTCTGCATGCATAGGAGGGGGGAAAAACCACAGAGCCAACTATAAAGAGCAGAGGAAAAAAGTGGGTGTCTGTACAACAGAAAAGTACTGAGACAGTCTTTGCTATAACTCTGCATTGCAGAGAAATCAACTCACTGTCATGGCTTAACCCCAGCCGGCAACTAAGCACCACACAGCTGCTTGCTTGCTCCCCACTGGTGGGATGGGGGAGAGAATCAGAAGGGTAAAAGTGAGAAAACTTGGGAGTTGAGATAAAGACAGTTTAATAAGTAAAGAAAAAGCCATGCACGCAGGCAAAGCAAGGAATTCATTCACTACTTCCCATCGGCAGGCAGGTGTTCAGCCATTTCCAGGAAAGCAGGGCTCCATCACGCATAACGGCTACTTGGGAAGACAAAACACCATAACTCCAAATGTCCCCCCCCTTCCTTCTTCTTCCCCTAGCTTTATATACTGAACATGATGTCATATGGTATGGAATAGCCCTTTGATCAGTTGGGGTCAGCTGTCCCAGCTGTGTCCCCTCCCAACTTCTTGTGCACCTGGCAGAGCATGGGAAGCTGAAAAGTCCTTGATTTAGTATAAGCACTACGTAGCAACAACTAAAACATCTCTATTATCAACACTGTTTTCAGCACAAATCCAAAACATAGCCCCATACTAGCTACTATAAAGAAAATTAACTCTATCCCAGCCAAAACCAGCACACTCACCACAGCAGCAGCCGCCAAGTGTGGGGAGCAATGCAAGCTGTATGGGATATGCAACCGGGGGTAGAGCCTGCAGAAACAGGGTCTTTCTAATTAGAGAGATGCTCAGTACAAACATCCCATTCACCTTAAGGTGTTCACTGTTATGTTTCCAGCCAAGGAGAGATTCTACTGAATCTGCTATCATTCATGAGATGATCACAGCATAAAACAGTGCAGCTAAATCCTGTAGCTGCAGTAAAAGTAGGTACCCAAGCTTAATAAAAAAAAATAAATCAAGAGAAATCCAGTAATCTAAGGACTTGTCATTTAATCCCCTCCAATCTCTTACATTTAAGGCAATTCAGTCACCTTTGACAATTCTTATTGCAATGTGCTGAAAGTACATTAGGATTGTGATAGATAAACTCTTGAAGAACTATGCTGATACAACCACCAAAACACTATCACATCAAACTGGACTCAAAAGATACCTTCAGTTTTATGAGCACTTCCAGATTTCTCAGACAAGCAGAAAGCACAGCTGGGCATTGCCCCATTGTAGTGATGCCAAGAGAGTAAGGAGTACCACCCTTTGGCATTGTGCAGTCTTTCCTCCACAGAACTCCACTGAAGTGGGTAGGTGGCTGCTGTGCTGACACATACACATACTAACAAGTCCTCTGAAGTGCTGACAGTTGGTCTCCACGGGGCCCGCAAGAAGCTCGAATTGCCCTCCTGTGGCCTCTCTCTTTCACACTCCAGTACACTTCAGCTGAAGCAAAAGCCCATGTTAGCTGCAGATCAGCGAGCTGCAGACTCACCAGAGCAACAGGTACAGGGATAAATAATGGAAACCAACACGTAACCAGGAAGAGAAAGAGATTCACACAAGGCAAACAGCAACATGATAAATAAAGTAGCTGAGATGAATGCAAGTGTCACTCATCTGCAAGAGGCCACTGCACACAAATAATTGACAACTGGGCACACTGAGGAGTTTAACTGGTCCTCTAGGGAAATGGTGACATGACAAATTATGATCTGCCTCTGGGAAAGCACTTTTCTTAATTCCTCCTAGATTCTGTGAAATGGGCGTAGGACATTTTATAGATGTGCCCTTATGACAAGACTAGGTCTTTTTCCATTTAGAACAACTGCAGCAGAGAACTGAGGGTGGTCTGTACTGCTTCGACATGAACTGCAATGCACATCTCCAAATGACCTTATAAATTATGCCACTAAGAACCGTAAAGACCATGTCCTCAATGGGAAGATCTTACTACTGTTCCTTCCAGTTTCACAGCCACAGCATGGACACTTTATTCCACGCCTCTGACAAAACTCAGCCCTTAAAGTCACCCTGTGAGATCTCAGTGTTTACTTATAAACAAAGAAATATGGCTTGTGGATGCACAGAAACACTTGAAAGAATGAATGGTATGCGCAGAGGCCCAAGTCTGAAAGAGAAACAGAAATAGAGAAGAACCCGATGCAGTGCCTTATCTTCTCAAATACGGAAACTTTGCATCACTTCAAAGAAGAGATGGTCCATGGGATATGCTGGGCCCCCACCTACATAGTAGACTTCATCTAGAAATTTATCACTAATATATTCAATATACCAACTTCCACTGGTGTAAGAGAAACACTACATACACGGCAATAGTGTATGAACACATCTCTGGAAGGTTGAAATAATACTTCAGCCTGTGTTCAAGCTCTTACTACAGTTGTTGGCAGGAACTACATGGGTGTTTGCATAAAAGATTTTCCAGAAGAAAATCCAACATAGGCATAAGAAAAGGTGCTTAAGTCACATTAAAATATAATACTACAGACAGAAATTTTAACCCTACTTTGTCTTCTCTACCAATGGGATGAAAAGAAATTGCAAGATCATCACATCATCAGTATAGCTGCACAAAAACAGTACTAGTAAGAGCTGTAGATAAGAATTATGTTTTTACCACTGTATCATCCAATTCCTGTAGTTTTCATAGGCATCCCATGTGATTTGGTTATTTTTGCAGCCTTTTTGCATTTGCAGATGTTCTAGCAAATGGTATTTCTTAGAGGAATATGCCAGTGTTGAAAAAACGCACATTTCAAACGGCATATTACATAGATAATGTGAATTTGGATAGGCTCAATGAAACGGAGAAAAGACAAAAAAGAGAACAGATTCACTAAGAAACTTTTGCTAAAGAAGTTCCTGAAGAGCATGGTATAACAAAAAATTCTCAATTTGTGTAGGACAAGAAAGAAGAGGAATTAAGCAAATATCTTGTTTATTCTGAACCACCTTTAAAGTTCAATATTAGTTTTAAGACCTTGAAATCTAGCTTAAAACTAATCATATAGAATATCTGTATACAGTCCTCTTGTCTCTAATTGTTGTCATTTTGTTAAATACAGACAGAACTTGCTTAGATGACCCTAAAATGTCTACAACACAGAGTCAAAGGATCCCCACCCTCATAAACTAGCCAAACAGCTGAGAAGCAGTATGAAAGGAACATTATACAGAAGACTGCTCTTCAGAAGGCCACATCTTATTTTATGATCTACAATGTACCTGAAGCACACTCCCAAAGCACAGACTTGGATGCTAAACCATAATACTGCCTATTCACATGCCATTTCCAATCCACAGATCTCAAAAACTTTGACAATGCTAAATAAACCTTGTAAACACCCTTTGAAATATACAAGCATTAGCCTTTACTTTCACACCTGCAGCAGGCTGACCTTTCTAGAGGAATATGACATTAGAACTAGGAATTCAGTCCAGGAATTCTGACCACTAAACACCCATACTTTGACTATTATTTCATGCTGTCTCTCAGCCCTCATCACAGTAGCCACACACCCAACTTTGTAGTTCCCACTTCTAAATATTCTCCCAAGTTCTTCTCCACATAGCAGCACAAGGAAAGTCAATCTAACACTGAAGGAAATATAACAAAACCATCTATGCTGGAGATAGCCACTGGCAATTTCCAATTATTCCCAGATAGCTTGGCATCTCTTCATAGTGTCATTTAACATTATCAGATAATAGCTAGTTATTTCTCAAACAAACAGCAGGAATCTAATCCTGTTCTCCTAACTGAGTTTGCAAGACTTTTCTCCTGGGTTATATCCTGAGAATTATCTCTTGAGATTTTCTTGTCCAATGGAACCAGCTAAAAGATATCAGATAAGCTCAGAGTTCACCAGGGCACTTGACATTTTCTTCATATGATGTTCTCATGCAGAATAAGTAGGATAGCATGCAGAATAATTGCTTATGCTGTGAACATCAGCCTGAAAGGGGCACATTTCCTCAGAGTGGGCAATCTGGAACTAGCTAGAAACACAGTAAGACAGAACAATTGATGGACATCAACCCAAGCTGCACATCATCATCAAGGGAAGAAATTATCATGTTAATCAATACCAATTCTTTAGCTCCAAAATTTACACATGGGAAAAGAAAACAGAAGATTCAGGAGACCTTGACTTAAGTTCTTATACTGCTCCATCACCAGATATGATTTTGCTCAACAACTAAAACAAGCTGGCAAGCTGCAGCTTCTGACAGGACACATGTTCACATCTCTCTCCCCAAACACATCATAAACAGCTCCCCATCACAGGAACTTCAGCACACTGTCCATGGTCTGTAAAGACTGAAAGAAATGACCTCTCTTCCATTCTAAGGGCACAAGGCCAGAGGAGGAAAAAGGGGAAAACATGTTGCCATTGGTTCACATAGGATTTGTTTCAGGGATTATTATAGGATGTTTGTTACCAGGTGTCTCAGTCCAATTCCTTTCCCAACACCCTCCAATAAAAAAGATAAGATAAATATAAAACAATTGGAGAAGCATCTGAGGATTCATCATATTCTGTAAACACCTCATTTGCAACATGGTGTTTGTATTTATCTTCTTTTCATCCACCCTGATGTGAGCTGCTTTTGTAGTTCTCCACAGACTTAACGCTAACATCTCAGAGGAAACAAAACCACTTTAGAAGTTACTCAGAAACATACAAGTATAATGCAGGCACATTATTCTCAACTGTGATTTTAGTTTCAGAGGCAAAACAGAAAGTACATTAAGGCTGGTCCTGCATAAAATTTCTCATGAAGCCAGATTTTGGTGTGAACTAGGAAAAAGACTTTCTTTGAACTCTGTATTGCTTGCATTTGCATTTTGAAACTGAAATTTCCCCTTGAAACTCCCAATATGTTTGTTACCTTCAGGGAACAATAAGGGAGCCCTCCTGTGGATAATGCATCACATTTAAATTCCCATGACTGACAAGGAAAGACTATGTAACCTAGGGGATAAAATGGCTCTGTTTCAGAGCGAAGAGAGTGAGGTGGTAATCCACTGGAGGCTGTAGTTTAATTTAAATGGCTATTAACTTTGTTCCATTGGGGCAGTTACAGTTTAATTCATACTACTTTTCTGAAGCAAAAGAAATAGCACCAAATAAAACATCCCAGGCTACAAAAGATACCTTAACTAGACAAAAAAGTGTGATGGCTTTTTATATATATTATAAATGTTAAAATAGAATGATCTATGCTTCCAACTCTTGGATACATGAGGTTTAACTTTAGTGACAATATTCGCATAAGGGCATCAATATTGCTCATATTAGTAAAGGTAGGTACTTGTTCAAGATCACTGCTCAGTCAGGACTCTCTGTTCCTTAGTACATCGTTGCTTCCTTCACATAAGGCACGACAAAGAACACAATACTCTCTTCCTCCCTCCTGAAACAGCACAAATACTCAGAAAGGGAGAACGCAAAGACCAAAGACCAAGTTAACTCTATCGCCTGCCTTGGGTTCTTGGACTCATCCAGTTTACTGGCTTTAAACAACTGCAGCTTTGCTCTCATAACTGGCAAAACAGCCACATTCTCCAGCACAACACACTGTTCTTCATTCTTTGCCACTGGCTTCAAAGAGCTTATTTTTGGGAAAACAAACAAAAGAAAACCAAGTATTTGGCCCTGCTGGGATTTCAGCACTGGAGAAAAAAAAAAAACAAAAAAAATCTAATTTCTACCCCAACCACTCCCAGAAAAAACGTACATTTGCTTTAAAAGTTTTGCATAATCTTGCATTATAGACTATAGGTGTTGACTTCCATAGTATCTAATAGGACTTGAAATTGCTCAGAACCCTACAGGATGGAGACTGTGCTCTGAAGTTCATAGCTGCTGAGTGTGTCTGCAGTCTTCAGATTTATGCTTAGCTATCCTAAGAGCTCAATTCACTTGTGTCATATGTTGGCACAATTCTACCAATGTCAGTTTATTTCCAATAGGTTATGCCAGCACATCTTTCCAAAGGAGTGTGAGCTAGTGAAAACCATAAACCAGCTCCATTAACCTCTCTGCAACAGCATGAATCTATGCAGCAATCTCAATCCAGTTTCAAATATTTCCACTATTTCCCTTAAGTGTCTGTTCTTTAGAATCTGTTATGTCCATTCAAGAGCTCGTGTGACAGCACTCAAAGATACCTCCTGGTATACTTGGATATTCAACCTTTCACATTCCCTCAGGAGATACTTAGAAAATCAATTATATGCAGAAATGTGCCTACAACATAACTTTTCACACCTGCTGCATAGCCTCACATCCCTACTGATATGTCTTGTGATACAGGCCTTTGCAATCTCTAAACACGTTGTAATAGCACTATCAGAGGAATAAAGTCATTTCCTAAATAGCGTAGGTTCAGCAATGCTGATGGCATTGGAGGAACTGTCAGTATAACCATGTATAACCAGGAGTATCAAAGGGTTGCCAGGACAACTTATCTAGATGGTCAGCTTCTTCGGGGACTAATAAAGCCACAATCCAGTACATAACTTCTGCCAGATCTCTGTTCCTCTTCACTGCAGCTGCTCAGGGAAGGCACTAACCTCCATGCTCTTACTGGCATTTTAACACCTCTGTGACCTTGTGTTATCACTGTTAGACGCCAGTCCATCACATTCCCTCTAGCCTGAGCAGCCAAAGTCCTGCTCGAGTAACGCCTTCTTTAAGGAGCACAGACTGCTAAATTAATCATAGAGGCCACTTTTAGACTGAAGAACGGGAGACAGACAAGGTGCTTATCTTTCTTTTTCTGTGCTTTAAACTTCCTCTTGCTCTCTCGGGTTAACCCTTTCTTTTATTTCACTTTTGAAATAGTTGCATACAAAATGCCCATCAGAGAGAATAAACTACAAAGTAACATCTTACAGCTATAGGGACTCGTACTGTAGAGGACACTAGTGCAGGAATTGTACAGAGACAGGTCACTTTACCAACAGGCAAGACAAAAAGCAGCACTGGAAGTTAACAGAACACAACAATTTTTTACAATCACTCTGGCAAGGAACTGAAGAATATTCAATGTGATGGAAAATGCAGGGAGAACTTAATAATTACTTGTAGTCCGAATTGTTCAAACACAAACTAATGCTCTGGTCTAGCTAAACATACTATGCAGTTTTGTGGACTGCAAGTAACCAAGGCTTGGCTTCTGCCTTCTGTTCAGGGATTTTTCTCACAGATTTTTATAAAAGTAGAGGTAAAATTCGACAGTCTTTGCTATTATGAGTCTTCTCTATAAACAGAGGACATGCAGCCTACTGATATTTTTGGCTTTGATCTGCTCTCAGAAAAACTGCACACGGTGGAGGATTTCTGTACCTCAGATGACAAGCAAATAAGGAACAAGACATGAAAATGTGCCTTATTTCTCAGTTAGTCTGCCATCATATAAGGCCTGATTTCCAAATCCACAGATTTGAGCAGAAAGATTCCCATTTCATTCAACTAAATTAGAATCAAATCCATAATACAAGACAGGGACAAAATGGCTGCAAACCCAATACACAATCAGAGGTCTTAGAATTTGGTATGTACAGAGAAAGGAAATAATGACATCAGAAATTCAGTAGCTACATCACAGATTAAGTATAACAATTCTGAAAAATGGTGTATTTTCAGGCATAACAATTTTCTCGAATGAAAAAAAATATTCATAAAAGCTAAGTCTATGATGAGGAATCAGACATCACTCACTGTTTAGATTAGTACATCTGTATGGATCATGAGTCTGATCAATAGCAAGAAACAACTTCTTCCGTCAAAAGAACAACAGTATCATGCATATGGCAAGAAATGGAGCAATGGTCTTAACATTTCAGATTAGTAATAACTCCTATGCAGGTGAAGAAATACCTTCTGTGAAAAGATCCATTTGAAATCCAAATGCACGCAGGTATGCTCAATATTGCCTGTACCAAAAGTCACAAGGAAGTTTTAAATCAAACTAAAGTAGAAGGATGCTTGAAGAACCAAAAAAAAAAAAAAGACAACCCCCAAAAAACCCAAAACCCAACCAAACAAAAAAAACCTTGAAGATATGTAAAACCAGAAGAAACAAAATACAAGTGAAGAAAGGAAATACCTTCATTTTGGGAGAGAAGCTCTGTTACAGTATTAGGAAAGCAGATCAGTAAGAAGCAAGATAAATTAACTTGGAATCCACACATACTGAATACCTGGATACAGAAAATAAATGTGGGTATCTCACAATGACAGGTCTCAAGATTTTCTAACAATTCCCCCATTTTGTTGTCAGCCAAAAGTTATAAAAAAACTCCACTCCACCTTTCTTAGCACTTTTCTGGAAGAAGCTGCCATGGAACAGGATTTCCAAAACTTCAGAAGTTCTTTCAATATTAAAAAGAAATAATTTCAAGTTTTATGATAACATTTGAATGAAGCCACATCACAGCAACTGTGACTCATCCAATCTTAACCTAACACAGCATGAAAAAGGAGAAAAGACAGGTAAAAAGGCATGACACCAGGCCAGTTTCAAAGGCCTTTGTGACTGGAGGCAGATTTCAGTGACTATTTTTCATAATACCTTCAGCTCCCACCTTTCACTGGAGTATGAGCCAGGGTCACCACAGTCCTGGAGGTAAGGAGATAGTAATACACAAGATAGAAAGGAGAGGAAAAACAAAATAACAAGAAGATTCATGACTGAATTTGGAGTCTTTGCAGGATTTAATACATCTCCTTAGAGATCTTAATTGCACATCAATCTTCTTCAGCTGGAGAATGAGAGGTGAACGTGCGATTCTCCAGCTTGGCACAGAGGGCAAACTGGAGTTAAAAGGAAAGGAGAAAAGAAGGGCATGCTCAATCTAAACTGGATTTTCTCCCCTCTTACCATGAGAAGACAAGAAGCTTTTCCTTAGTGCTTGCCAACATGGGGAAATTACTTCAGAACAAATAAGAACGTGACTTAGCAGCATTCTGTCCATAATTCCCTTATTCTATACCTCAAGTTCTTTTTGGCAGTTAAGCTTAATCCACTTCTAACCCACACAAAGACATGTTCAGTGCAGGGTGCCCACGCAAGGAATTAGTAGAGAGTAAGTATGCTAAGCTAACAAGACCTTAGCACGAAGTTTTTCATCAACCTTCACTGCCAATGTCATTTTTGTTATTCACAGAGATTAAACTGCCAAGGTAGGAAAAAGAATTACGTGAGAATCTTTGTTCTCCACTCCTATGACTGGAAAACAGACAAGAATTCCCCTCTGCTGGTATCAGTGCCAGCCACATCCAAGCTATCTAGCCATATTCAGAGTTACATATCCAAGATAATCCAAGAATGGAGTAAGGTCCAGTCTACGCTATGTTTAGATGAACCAGACACCATCCCCTTTAATGGCTTTAAGCTGTGCCTGCTATATGTGGCTCCAGATAGAACATCTACATTTCTTACTGTATGAACAACTTATCTGTGTGATGATAACAAGAAAAAATTTGGTTACAGTCTAGACTTATCAGATCTAAATTAGAGATTTATGTAATCAACAGACAGTTTATTAGTAACTATGACCTTGTCTGTGTTTTATCCCATAAATTCAAAATTAGTAAAGTCACTAGAGTTGAGATGAATGTCCCACACTCCAATTCTCAGGTCCCCCTGCTCTCAGAGTTCATGTTCCTAAAGAAACACCAACACAGAAATACCATGTAACGTGACTCTCATCCATACCAACAATATTTTGTTCTAAGGGCAGCTTAGAGTCAAGCACAAAAAAAACCCCCAGTGATAAGCATTTCCAGTTTCTCATGCAGAAGAGTCACAATTTAAACTACATTCCCTATAACACTATAGACTTCTGTCCCCTTTAAGGTTTAGGAATACCTAAAATTTCTTCACAGACTCAAATGGAGACTGCCAGGATTAAAATTATGGACTATCCCTTGATGGGCATGCAGTGACACACCTTCAGACATTTTTAAACTGTCTTCCCCTAAGTTACTCATGAGACTATCAGAACACTTTAGAAAAATCTAGCTTAGCTTTTCCTATTGATGCTATTGATTTCAAGATGAGAGACATGCACAAAGCAAGAGACAAGTGGTATCAACCCACTGCACTTTCTCCTTACGAACTGTTCTTTCATGCTCACTAGCTCTCTTACATTTAAATTCTGAATAGCAAAGAATGGAGAAGTCTCTCCTGGTTCTAAAAATAAAGATATTTAAATTCTCTTTTTCTATAAATAAAAAAAATGTCTAACAGAATCTATGAGTTCTTTGGGGGAAGGAGAGGCCTTGTTAATTTTTAAAACCAAACCCACATTTTGAATCTAAGCAGCACATTTCACATTTCAGGGTCTGGCATCTCAACAATAATGTAAAACCTGCACTAGCAAAAAAGATGAAGAAGAAAAAGCACACTTGTCTGCCCTGGAACTCTGCTGCCCTTAGGCATGAGCCAGAAATAATCCCAGAGGCAGGATGCAAATGAAATGTCTCGTCAGCGCGCAGGCCTTAATGCATTTTACCTTAAACATTTACATGAACAGATGGCCCCCTGCAGTCCCATAAACTGGCTCCTGAGTTCATTTCCATCTCACTCCAGGCCCCATTTGTTACTGGCCGAACAGCAGAATGTCACAAGGGGGTTGAGCCAGAACAGAGGAATGGGACAAACTGTATGAAATGATTGGTGTCACCTAAACATATGCATTTGACCTCAGTTAAAAAGGGAGAAAAATTGAAGGTAAGAGGAAAAGGAAGAAGGCCATGATTAGATGACCTAGTACTCTAGGAGTACAAAAACCAACCAAACACACCTACACTGCTCCTTTTGGTGAGGACCCAAATGCCACTTTTTTAAGTGGAGATGTAGCTGTGTGCTTTGAAAGTGGCCCAGGCTGGCTCACGCATTTAAGGGAAGGAGACTGCCTAGCTCATTCAGATCAGCATAACACAGCCAGGATGCTCAGCCCTCACTCGCTGAGCAAGTAAAACTCTCAATCAGTCCAGTGCTCATGTACATGACTTCTGCTTTTGCTGAGCCTCTAAATTCTCAGCTCTGTCACAGAAAGTGATATTGGTTTAACCAGGGGAAGAATAGAAGTCTGAGCCCTGCTCTGGTAGGTTGAAAGATAACAGCTCTTGAGCTCATCTGTGGCTGGGGTTTGCTATAGCAAGGAAATAAATTTTAATTTGTTTGTGTCATTTTTTCCTTGGCCAAATGTCAGAAAGAAATTGTCAGAACATAGATGCCTGCCAAAACAAAAATCTCAAGCGCAAGAGGAAAAAACACAAATCAATCTAGTTGAACTCAGTGAAGGATAAGAACACAAATAGATAAAAGCTGGCACAAGGTGATACTTCTTTATTCAGGGGCTGAAGAATACAAGCAACGGAGTTTGATCTATATTCTCACCAGACTCTTCCACAGAAGCCATAGGTGCTCAGACTATCCCAGATGTATAATACACTGACTCATCTCAGAACACTCCTCTGAAGCACAGAGATATCAACTCCATTTTACAAACATGAAACTGAAGCACATGAGAGACAAATAAAATTGTCAGCCCACAAAGAATGTCTATAGTCAAAAAGAAAAGTGAACGGAGTCACTTGAATCTCAGGTTAGTGTCATAATCATTCAGCACTGCCCAGACCATGCAACTATTCTTCCTCCCTGTGCAAGTAGGAGATAGGTACCGGGGTGAACTAGCAGTATGGTCTACGTTGCTTAGTTGTGATGGTAAGATAAAGCACAGCCAATCCATTTCTTCATCTGAGAGGATGCCTTTGCTTATTAAAAGAAAAGCTTACTTCACTTATCTGAATTGCTTCACGGAATAGAATATACTGCACTTTACATTGCTTCCATGGATTTTATACTGTAAATTTGAATGAGACATATTTTGATATGAATGACAGTGCTCTACAGTAAAGCTCCATCTTCATAAGAAAATCCCATTGTGTCAGATTACTAAACTATATTGTTCTGTTTAAATCAGAGGAAGTTTGCCTACTCTCACAATCAGTCTTTCAGTCTAAGCCAAAATGTTAGGCAATTGTGAATAATACTATCTTCCATTCACCAGTAATGCTACCATCTCACACAGGTTCTTTGGTGACTGTCCACTGTAGCCCAATGACTTCACAAGTCTTGCACCAGAGCATCCAGGTGCTTTGGAACAGAGTTTTTCCTGAGCAAAATTTATTATCATATTCATAAAAACGTAATTTTTTTACATCTCACACTTCAGAAGACATGCACAAGTTTGCCATGCTCCCTATATTTCAGAGGCTAGTTAGTAGAAAGCCAAGCTTCATAAAACACAGAAACAGAAAAACTGAATTCTTCTCCAAAGGTCTGATACTTGGGATTCATGACAGTCACAGATTCTTTTCTTTCTCTAGAGTTCAACAGCATCTGCCCTGAGGAAAACCTCTGCCCCTAAAATGAGTCAGCTGTATTCATGATAATCCACAATTTCTAATTTTCCTATCATCTGCCTAGCTGAAAACCCTGCTCTTACCTAGCAATCAAAGCAAGTCACACTTACCAGAATGGGTACAGGAGAGCTGCTGGGCACTGCACTCAGGGAGAATGCCTCCCTCTCCCTCCTTTCAAACTTACGCCACTTTCAAGTGTAATTGAGGGACTGTGTCAAGAGGGGAAGGACAGCCTTACAGAGATGGCCAGCTAGATAACAGCCAGCTATATCTTCTGAGTATTAACAACAATGTTATTGTAAACTGGTTAGAAATTCTCAGTTCAGCTGAACAAAAACTGGCCATGACCTTTATTTTAAGCATTTTCAAGTTCAAGTAATCAGTTAATTATTAGGGCTCTTTGTCAGAAGTCTCTCTCATTTAGGCTTTGACTGGAGCAGAAATATGTTATTTTACACTTTCAGCCTGTACATAATGAGGAAACACAGGGAATCTAGCAGTGAGACTGGTTCTTCAAAGATGTGATAACAAAACAGATCTGAATAATGACAATAAGAGGGACAACCCTACCATTTTGGGAGTCAGTGGCCCAGACATTACACTCCAACAATATTCACTTCCAGCAGTTAAAATGCAAGCCTGAATGTTGCTGCATTCCTTCTCCACTAAACTCAGTGAACATCTGACAGAATTGCAGTGGGAGGAGATTTTAGGCATCACCTTATCCTGAAGGCACCGTCAGAACTTCTCTAATCTCAAGGCCAGCATGGTCACTGTGAAATTCAGCCAGCACTGCTTGCAGAAACCATCCCTGGTTTCATGCCAGCTTTCCCCTTCCCTCCTTGCTGCTCCTTACCCTCTGAAACAAGCTAGGGAAAGAATATGCCCTCATAGCTGCAATGCTGGCTATTTTATATTTGTTATTATAATTACATTTCTGTCTCCTGCTTTTAAAAATCAGAATATATCCTACAAGTGTACATGTAGAATACACTTAAATACACATGCCAGTCATCTTCAAGCAGCCAGACTTTTCCAATAATTACCAGCTAGGATACCACAGTCCTCTTCTATTAATTGTAGCCTGCACTGGGGATTGGTACAGGCATCACAGTATGTGCTGCAGTGCCTAGGGCAGTGGCACTAGGCAGATGTCTAGAGTAATTGTACACCTCTAGAAAACACACACCAACACACAACTGCTTTAAGCAGCTTTTGTGTGTATATCCTAAGGGAACAGAGGTGACTTCTACTGGAGCAGCTATACTCATAGCTCTTCTTGGGGCAAAGGGCTTCATAACAGGCAACAAATAAGTTGTCTCCATTAGCAGGTACTGGCCTTTGTAACGGTGACTACAGCACATCCCCCATAGAATCCTCCCCTGAGCCATTCCCATGTGTTACTACCACTAGGAATTCAAGTCCTGAAATGAAAGAATGTTTGAGTACAGCTCTGCTCTTTGCAGAAGGTTTGTGCATGCCTTGCTCTCATTTTTAATGTCATTTTGACTCAACTGTAAATGAAAGAAAACTACACTCTGTGCTACTGGATGAGATCATGGCAGTGAGTATTTCATTGCCACTAAGGCAAATTTTTGCTCATGAATCTTTTCTATCCTTTTAGTGAGGGGCGATTTAAGCAAGTTACATTTATAGCACTGATTCTGCAGAGGGAGGGAGACAGCACACAGTGAGCTAGGACTGCAAGTGATGGGTCCCAAGGGAGCTAAAACACAGATGTCATAAAAAGCCATTTCAGAAATTGTACACAAAGACACAGCTGTGCAGTGGGAAGGAAAACAGGTGGCACCGGCATCAGGGGCTGGCAGAGCATGGAAATAAACACACTGCCTCGCCTTACAGTACAATGTTGCCACAAGATACCTTCAAAAAGGACCCCTTAAAAAGGGCCTCTTAGAAAAGACCTCTTTCTCTACTGCCTCTGGAGAAGGTGCTGAGGTTAAGCAGCCCTCTTCAAACAAAGCATCCCCAGAGCACAGAGTGCATTTGTCCACGATCTGTGAATTTACACAAGCTACCAAAGACTTGTGAAGTCAGCTGGAGTTAAGAGCCCCTCAGCAATATACTAAATCAGTCCCACACTCACCCTGGAGTCCTCTACTTAGAAGCAGCTGTTTTTGTACCGCTTTTGTTTGGTTTTGCACCCTGAGGTTGAACAGGCCAGTTATCCCCCTCACTCAGTGTCAGACTCAAGGTCAAGAGACAGCAACTGAAGCAGCACAGGACCCAGGAGTCATCTCGCTGCCACTTTCTGTTCTGCTCACAAGAGCAGGCTGCTTCCTTACCCCCCTAATCTGTTATTTTGCAGACAAATTCTCTCTGTACAACAGATTTTGAAGAGCTGTGCAGCTCTCTCCTCAGTGGCTAGACCAGATTTAAGGACAGTGTGATTGTATTAGGATGCAAGGTCATACAATTTACTGCCATAAAATCAACTGCCTTGATCCAGGTTTCAAAGGTCAGAGCAGCTCCATCTGAGGCGGTGGGGAGCTCACCAGTTTGCTGACATCTGACAGCTTGCAATATTTTTAAAGTATGTTCTGAAAAGCAACGCCAATAAAAATGACAGTGTAGAGCTCCCTATTTATTCCTTCTGTGATGCCAGATCAAATTGTCTGAACAGACACTCAAAACACTAACATACCCATCTGGCACTGTACTTTGTCTCCTATGTCACTGTCCACAACACACATCCTGTTTTGAGAACATACCTGGCAGTACTGGTGCAGTCACGATAAACACACTGGAAGGCTCACTCTGTTCCTTACGCTTTGCAAAGGTACTAAATCTAATCTTTTTCAGAAGGATACAAGTATCACCCAAATAGGTAAACTGGGACCAGGTCTGTGGCATCTATGCTTGTTTTCATATGTGCTTTTTTTTTATTCCATGAATTCCAAAAAGCTACAGAGTAATAGCATATGTTTATGTCTGAATTTTCATCTGTAGAAAGAAGAGATTTCTATGCCCAGCCACTTCTCAAAAGCGCTGAGGAAGATGTCAGGTTGATCATAATTGAGACACCAGTAAAGCACAGAGTTTAAGTTAAAAACATTAAAGCAGCATGTTAAAAATGAGAAGTGTATGGAATTACCTTTGATATCAGGCATTTTGAACCCTTCAATCTTTTCTCCAATAGCTGTCTGTATTTTTATGCCAAAATGAAAAACTTTGATGGATACAGTAGGAATATGCCAGGATTTATTATGATTAGAAAATTACTCAGTGCTATTACGTTTCCAAATATTTATATCTTTATGATGAATAGCATCTTCTTCCACATTGTTTCCAAGGACTCTGAGGTATCCCAGCGGTACAAGGTGCAGCTCAGAGAGATCAGAGGCACCAAAGTTCAACGCACAGCACTTACACACAGAAAAAACAATAGCATAGCTGGTAGAAATAAATCAGATTTTAAAATAAAGATAGTTCAGGACAACTGTAGGGATCACAGCAGGAGAAGCTTTAAAAATAAAAGCCTCTCTTGTCCCATGGGTCAGCTCCACTGACAGAGTGTCTCCAGCTGGAATCTGCTTACCTCAACTGCTAGAACTCTTGCCAGCCCAGCTTCACCGTGATCCCTCCTTTGAACCCCACAAAGCCACTGCAAAGTTTTGCTGCTAATTTAATTTGTAAACCAGATGGTTCTCAGACATCAGGCATGTGAAACAACCCAAGAGTTAACAAAAAATTATTAATAACTGACTTTACTGAAATTTTCTTTTAGCTGCTCAAGCAGGGGCGAAATACAAATAAAGCTTGATGCTGAGCAGCCCTGCACTCAGGCCACCAAAAGACCACATAGGTTGGGAAAAGTAATCTCACAAAGAAAGCATGGGCCCACAACAGCACTATAGTATTAAGCCTGGCTCTTAAGCAGATTCTTTGAAACACTGGACAGAGACACTCAAGCACTTTGGGACAAATCTAATTCTTTAGCCTTATTCATCTGTAAAGATAATTATGGGTGTGTAAAACACCAAAATATAAAGGATATCAGGGGCTGGATTAATGCAATTTTGATACTGCCAGCTTATGTTTTGAGGGCAGTATTCAATCCGGTTCAAGTTAAGCATCTCAGTGGATCTGTTATAAAAGGCATTGAGCACACAAATTCCTTTAGCATCAATGGGAAGCCAAATTCTGCATAGTGACTGCAGGGGTAACAAGACAGGTGAATCAAGCTGCTTACCTCAGTGTATAAGTTCAAATTCCTCACGTGTGAAAACCCTGCCCCTGCATTTTCAGGGAAAGTATGGATAAATAAATAATACTGGATAATAGCTAATTCTTCCCAGCCTGCTGTGGCTTTGGCTCAGCCCTGCTACAAACGCTTTTCACTCATTTAGCCAACTGTGGCCACAGTCCCATCTGTATTCAAAGATGCCTGGGCTCTACTAATTTTTACATCTCAAAGCAGTGCATCTCAGGGCACCAAGCAGGCTAAGCCCTGGCTATTGATTACTCCTTAGCAGAAACTGCTACAGCCCTGTTTGGCCCTAGGCCAGTGGTATCAGATTCCCCCATCTCTCTCTTTTTTTTTTTTTTCCTTCTTTTCTTTTTTATTTTTTAATCATAAATTAGTAAAGTGCCTGGCAGGCCCAAGGCTCCCCCCACTCCTACTCTGCCCCACAATCTCCCCTTTGACTAACACCCAGAGCACCAAAATGGCTCTTTGTAAATCTAATTGAAACAAATGCTATTGACCCAGACACATTTGCAAGTAAATCTGGTTGGACCTCAATCAGAGAGCATGTGTTTGACACCAAATTATGCTTAAGTGCTGCAGCAAGAAAAATGGGAACCGTGCTCTGGCAGATAGAGAGACAAAGGGAGGACTTAATTAAAGGACTGAAACATACGCCACCAAGGCCAGTAAATGAGATTCAGCGCTGAAAAGAAGTGCAGGGCTGCCTCTTATTATAGAAATCTAGCACTAAGGAGATTTGTTGCCTTCCAAGAATGCTTGGGCACAGAGAAAGATCCTCCGCTGCTATGAAAAGGGCAACAGAGACAGAGGCTAGAGGAAAGTTAACTACATTGCAGGAGACCTGAAAATGTCACCTTGTCTTGTGATTAGGGATTTTTCAGTCCAAAGCTGAAGATAAGGACAGCACAGTTTGCAACTGCTGCTCCAAGGAATTACCTTCAGAAAGGCCGCAGCAATGCTACAAGTCAGTGTAATGCACTATGAGCCCTGTCCTCACGCAGATAATGATCAGGCATGTATTACTGAAACAAACACGAATTCCAGCAAAAACAACTGCAGTAGACAGCCAAATCTCCTGCACAATAACCTCAAACAGCACAAGAGACAAGGAGGTCCTGAGGGGGAAGGTAAAATGCCTCACCAGGGCTCCCTGAACCACAACACGTAACAATCATTGCTTGCTACAATTCCAAAGAAATAAAAACATTATGTCCTGCAGCAACTTGGAGGCCAGAAGAACATATGACATTCCTTAAAAAAAAAAAAAACTTTGTCCATTCCCACCACAAACAGGCTAAGACAGCTCATTGTTTTTATTTAACTATGCTCATTTGGGTATGACATTTATCAAAATAACTATGCCAATATAGTTTAGCCTAGTTTAAACATAATTCTGTATGTTGGCACAGTAACAATGGCAAAAACCAGGATCTCTGACCCTCTTTGAAAACTACTGTGCTCTGCATTTGAAGTCTTCTTCATGCCTTTCCCTCTTTATCCACTTTCTATCACAGTGGAACTTCATTGTTTGTAATAAATACATTAACCAAAAGTGGAAAATTGTTTCCAATGTCTGTCAAAGCACACTTGAGACTAGCAAAATACCCTCCCCCTCAAGGGTTAAATAAACTTGAGGAATGCACAACCAAACTCCTAGGTTGGCATGCCCCAATGAACTTTCCAAACCTAAATCCTCTGATCTAGCCCTCCTAGAAATCAGTGCAGTCTCTGCTGCTGTCAGTTGGGTTCCTACTGAAGCAAGGCAGGTGGTCTCACAGATCAGTGGACAAGTTGTGCCTCTGATGTGTTTGACTGTCACATTCATAAACACAACAAGCTATGGCAGCAGCAATGGCAAGGTGGGAGGGGGGGGAATTTGATACAGTTCACAATCTGCAGGGCACAACATCCATCAGCATAAACAAACCCAGTCCACAGTTCTCCAAGCCTGGCTTTCACAGCACAGGGAGACAGCTGCCAATGCTGCCCTGTGTCCTGCCTCTGCTTTTTCCTCAAGCCCTGAATCTCCAGAGCAGGTAAGAGCAGCATCCTGTGGAAAGAGCTGTTTGCAAGCACAGAACTACTCTTCCGTCACTGTGACCTACTGGAGCACGTAGCTACAGCCTGACAAACACAGACCATCCAGGACACTTTTAGAAGCATCTCAGATGCCCTGCCTGTTTCTTAAGGGGAACTGAGTGCTGAGCATTTCTCTGAAAAAGAGACAATTACACAAGCTACATCGAATGCCCTAGACAATTACATATCAGGTCCAAATAAGAATCACGGTACCCGACCCCAGCAAAGAATGTAGAAAGGAATGAATTTCAGGTAAAGGTTTTTCCCCTGTGGCACTGGAGTACCAAGGAGAAGTGTGAGGTTAACTGCTTTGCTCACTATTGTGAAAAACGTGCAAACGTCAGTGGACTACTCACATAAGTAAGTGTCTATCAGGCAAAGATCTCCATCCACGTACCATCTCTTAGCATAACAAGTGCATATGCAGAGAAGCACTTTTTTAAAAAAAACAGTGAAAAATTTTACTGTGATTCTTCAATAGCAAACAATTTTTAAAAAATGCTTATCTGGGAGCATTTCTCTCTCCTCTCACTGAAATGCTATTCCTGAGATGAAATTGGAATATGTAACAGCACAGTGAATTGTGCAAAATAAATGAAGAAAAGGATTCCATATTCAAATTTTAAAGGAGAAATTCAGGAAAGTAAAATGTCATTATGTAATCTATAGTTTGGACTGTAGTTTGGAAGGGTAAAAGACAGCTCTTGCCAAGAAAATCTCCAGGAACTTCAAACACTCCTGGAGATGAGACTCTTGGTTTCATGCTTGATAAAGAACTACACCACCAATCCCTGGCACCCTTGGCTTGGTGCTGTGTCCTAGGTCAGAGCCGACGAGAAGCAAAGACTGCCACCTACTGCATTGCTCCAGCTCTTGGTCACTCCAGACATCGGCAAAAATGATAATCCAATGGATTGCAACTGGGGACTCTGAATTAAGAAGGGGAAAAAAGAAAAGGAAAAAAGAAAAAAGAACTGAAAAGAGAAAAGCAAGCTAAGTTGGGTACCTTGACAGATACTGACAAGAAGAGAAACAATAAAAAAGTCCCTGCTGTGAAAAACTCGTCAAATAGGGGCCGATGCATACCATGCAGACCTCATGCAGTGTCCCCCCTCAAAGATGTCACAGCCCTCATCAGCTTTGCTACTGTAATATTCCTCCAGGAAAGGAGAGCTTAGCTGACACCCTGCCAGTCATCCCAATGACTGCTGACAGCCTCAGGGAGCATACGAATGGGAAACTGATGCCTGCATTCAAAGGGTGCTGTCAAACCCAGATAATAACCCATGCTGCAAGGCAGCATTGCCTAAGCGTGTGTAAATACCTACAGGATCCATACATACCCACACACATTTACATATCCTCGGCTGTATCTACAGTGATGAGAGCGAGACAGCGTTGAGTCTGCACAATTCAAGCAAGCCTGGGGTGGTGTTGTAAGGCACAATGTGAGCTTATCCACATGACAGCTGCACTAATCCCTTTGATCTGCAGTGACTGGGTTGCCTCGTTGCTATATTATATAATAATAGAAATTAAGATTAGCTACAGTAAACAGTAATATAGCATGAAATACAGTCAGGGCTTGTTCAGTGGACATTACCAAGACAGACCCAAAAATAGCACAGCACCTGGAGAGAGAAAAGACTGCCCTGAGGTTTTGACATTAAATTACTGAGCAGGACCTACCGGACGCTACTCATCCCTCATCCTCAGACTCTGATCTTCTTGCCTCAGTTTTGGACAAGTTGCATGGCAGCAAAATCTGAGCCTCTGCCATTCTCACCTCACCTCAAAGCTGGAAAGATGCCAGCAATCCTTGGAGATTTGACCCTAGTCAAAACTGCAGTATCAGTTTCCCACTTGAATGAACCCAAATGGGTACTTGACTATCTGCCACACCTTGCCTGCAGGTAAATCCTAAGGACAGAGCAAAAAAGTTACCCTGTATTCCCAGTGGCCATTTGACTAACAGCAGGAAGAAAACTCCGGGGAAGGGAAATGCAGTATGACATTAAAGTAGTTCAGCTTCTATACATATAACTTTTAAAAGTTTTCAGGAAAGGTTAGCACTTGTTTAAATTCTTGGCATCACATTACTGAAGATGCTTCTTTACGACATGTCAGTGGTAAGGATGAGGGCTGCTGACTGAGAGATGCAGTTTGTTGTCACTGCAATATTACAGTCTTCCTTTTTTTTTTTTTTAACTGAAGGAAAAGAAAAAGGATAAAAGACCTAAACGCTTTACAATCCAATCCAAAGATTAATGTTTTATAAAGGAATCCACAGAGTGTTTAAATTCATGGGTTTTGTCACTGTCCAGGGCACTATGGAAGCTGACAACCAAATTACCAATTTATGGGCTACCCAGCCTTAACCCAGCTAAGCAGCAATGTATTTCATACAGTACAGATCTAATTAAACATTCATCAATTGGGCTGTAATTTGGTCAGATAGTGGTTTACCAAATATGAAAATCAGTCCACCTCCCCAGCAAAATATAATACAATTCTCAACTTTAAAGAAGGTAGAATGACAACAGTCAACACAATTTGATGGGGGTTTTTCCTCCTACTCTCTCTCTTTACTGTACCATCTGGCTTACCCAGGACTTTATTACCTGCAAGAATAGTTCATTTTATCCTGTTCCAAAAGCAAACCACAAAAAAAAGTCCATGAGTTGTGGAGGCCCTATGATTCACAGGCAAGCAGTTCTGATTCAGTCCAGAATCAAGGAAAGACTGATCAAGGAAAGCAAAGAGAAAAAAAGAAAAAACACAACCAACATTAAAAGTTAGGGGGTTTCAGCGTGCCACAGCACTGATAGCTCTAAAGAACAGGAAAGTGTTTCTCAAAGAGTACGTGGAGCAGTCACCTTCCCCAGCACTGGCAGTCAGCCATTTCCCAGACCATGACAAGGAATTCTCTAAAACAGAAGAAATCAGACCCCTCTTATCAGGTTGCCTAGGTAAAACAATGTTTGTTCATCAAAAGTCAGCCGCATACCAAAGGAAGTCTTACTAAAGAGTGAAATCAGAAATTTCACATTTAAGTTGCTCTGGGCTGAATGATGGATATGAGGTGCTTGCTCTGGCTCAGTAAAGCCTTGACAGTCAACACCATCATGTGGGCCCAGACTTTCAGTTCCTGGTTCAGTACAAGACAAATCCTGAGCAACATGCTGAGACAGCTGATATCACAGCTAAACATCACTGGCTTTTAGAGGAGCTGGGCAAATTCAAATAGCAAGTTTGTACATCAGCCAAACCATCTCACTGAGATTGTGCCCACTGACTGATATCATTATGTCAGTTCAAGAATACCTCTACTAAAACAAGCACAGTCAATTTCTCCCATCAAAAATGGTATAGTATAAATATTCACCAAAGAAGAGCGCATGGGATCCCCATCCCTTGGCTTCCAGGGCTCCCTAATAAATGTCTGGTACACCTCCATAAGAGCTGCCAGAACTGTACACAAGCACAAAGCAGGTTACATGGCACATGCAGGCTAAGTGGCTTTCCGACAGTTTGTTTTTTGTTGCTATTGTTTCTAACAAAGCTGTTTTCTCTAGAGGAGGCTCTGGATGGCAGAGCAGTTCCCAAATCAAACTGCAGGAAAGGCAGCTACAGAGTTTCAGGAAAGCCTGGCTAAGTTACAAAGCTACAGTTTACTATGTTCAGAGACCAAGGAAAGGATCAAGAAACTAAAAAAAACCCAAAACTAGTCTCGTCATTATTTGTCTTAGAGGAATTGCTTGGGCATCCCAGAAAGGGATGTGACAATGCAGGCTAAATCACAGCTAGGACTGGAAGTGAAAGACTCTGCAAAGCAGCTGGAAAGGGAATGTAAACAAACATAAGGAGACCTTGCTGCTTAGCCAGGATACCGATGCTAATGCTGCTGACCTAATAAACTGCCAAGAACAACATACAGCATCATTCTGAAGAAAAGCAAACTAGAACTTCACATTACCTTCAGGTTCAACAGAGCGTGGCCCCGTGCTGCCTTTGAAAGAGCAGGCACTCTTCCCCTCAACTCTGAGGAGCCTCACCTTCACTTCACTCACTACCCAACACCTCAAGAATAATACAAGACGTAGGCAGGATCACAGCCACTACCAAAAAGCTGATGACTCTCCACAAAGAATACTCAGTATTCTTCAGAGTTCTCTCACCAAAAAGCTGACCCTGACCAACACTGCACAGAGGGGATCTTTGACTGCATGATCTAGCTATGCCGCTAGAAAGAGGTATTACTGTCATATTCATTTACCTTTGCTAGCTCCTGGCAGCACTGGTAGGCTGTCAGGAGGAAGAAATAAGCTAATGTTCACCAGAAGACCCTTGCCCACTGCTGCTTTCTGGACATGACAAGCCCTGTCATTTCTCATATGCGAAAAATCAGAGTAATCATGCCTCTCCCCTCCAGGATGATATAATGGTGTCTGCATAGATGGGGAAGAGCAGTAGCAACTCTGGTATTCAGTAAAGCATGCAGTATGCAGATATCAAGAAAAACAATGATAACCAGAACAACACACTTTTTTTGTTGTTGGTTTTTTTGGGGGTGGTTGTTTGGTTGGTTGGGGTTTTTGTTGTTTAAATGCCATCTTTGATGGAAGGAGGATTTCATACATGGAAATTGGCCCACTCTGCTATTGAGGAAAAAATCCCTTGAAGCTGGTTCCTCACTGTTGGTCCTTTCAATAGCTCTGCCTGCCCAAGTCAGAACTCCCACGTTTGGCACCTCCTTGTTTTCTCCATCTATGAACCTGGTACAGGGAGCGGGTGCTCACGCTGTCTATAACACAGACTTTTCTCTACTGCTAGAGTCGCACGGGCTACAGTCAAAGAGTGCTGAGCATTGCTACTGCCACTCAGTGCTGAGACTGGTGCTGATCAGCTCTACCAGCTGGGGAAAGGAGGGAGCAATGTGGAAGGTTGGGACCCCAAAATCCTCCTGTCAAGAGGCCAACTCTTCCTCACCCTCGTCAACAAGACCTTTCCATTTGAAGAGCCATTACCAAATTACTGTCCTCTCATGATTCATATTCTCTCAAAGACCCTACCCGCACTAACATCTAAGAGGAGTCAGTCAGACATTTGGCAGGACAAGCTAACTTCCACCCAAAGAACTAAACTGCAGAGGGCCACTTCTTACAACTTGTGTGCTCCCCATCCGTTAAGCAGCTCTTGCCTTGACCAGCAGAGAGTCCTATGAGTATTGATAAATACCACCTCTTTGCAAGTTTATCAACAGTATCACACAAATAATAATGTCAACAAAGCCAAAAATAGAAGCCCACCAGCAGCTGGCTTAAGAAGATGCAGAGAGTTTTTAGCCAAAATTATCTTAAGTACTTATGGACTACTTTTTGTCACTGCTGGTTACTGAGACTCTTGTTCCTTGATGATTCACTTGCTACACTCCAGTGCACGGGTCATCTCAAACAGCCCCCAGAAGAGCTACTGTGATGTACTGAATAAATTGTGCAAAAATCTCTGAATGGCTCTGACACATGCAAGAAAACAATTGCACTAAGGGAGCTTCAGCTGACCTAGAAATGTATTTGTACACGTGTACATACATGTATGTGTATACACATTTGCAGGAAAACATATGTATAGGTCTAAACACTAGGACACACTGATTTAAAACAAAAAAGATGACCTAGTAGGTCTGTTTGTTGCAAAACCCAAGGCAAATAGTGGCAGTTTATCAAAGGAGAATTCAATTCCTGTCTTAATCCAGAATCCACGCTGGGGAAAAAAGCCCCAAACAATAACAAAAAACCCTCCAAACCCTAACACAATCTTTGGCTGGCTGAACATGAAGGAAATCTTTTCTCACCGTCTACCACAACATGCAAAGATAAGCCACATTAAAAATTCACCTGTGTTGTCAACTCTCCCCTTGCCATCCTTCTGTTCAAATACATTGTATACAAATGATTGCCCTCAAGGGTGCAATTTAATATTGCTCATTTCAGAATTAGCACCGTCAATAGCTATTATGGCAAGGCCAATTTTCCCTGCAAGAATTTGTAAAACCTGCAGTCTAGAAGTTTGTCTTCAGCTGGGTTCTTAAACTGTCAACTGCACACACACACACACAAAAAAGACATAGTTTAAACAAATAGGAAAAAAATTAGAAGGACAGAAGGTCTGGTGAACAGACAGTGGTCAGCAGACACATCAGCAAAAAGGAGAGAGAGGAAGAGAGACAGGGAAAAAAGGGAGGGAGAGAGGGGGAAGGAAGAATAAAAGTGCATTTTTATTACAATATTACAAACCCTTTGATTGCTCTAATTACACCTAAAGGAAAACAGAACTCGTCTGCTAGTATCGAGTGCATGAATAATTAACTGGGAAGGAAGGAAGGCAGCAAAGCTACAAACAACCCAACCAGTCTTAAGTTATGGGCAGGTTCTCTGGAAAGCAGGAAAGCATGTAACTTCTGGTGGGTGGTGGTATTTTTTCCTTTTTTCTCCCCTTTTGTATACAAGTGAGCTGAAATGACTTTTCTTCTACTCCTCCCGCACAGTTCTTGGCCTACAGTAAGTCTACCTCAGATTGTGATGCTTACACTTCTTGCTGTGATGTAGCTCTTTGAATGTGAGCTGTCTCATTCTATAGAATGTTTGGGTAAGAGCACCTCCTAGGAAAATCCAAGATGATTGACATAAAATGGATGCTATTTTTCTTTGGAAAGAACCACCATTCAATAGTAGCAGTCCTTCAGATGTACAGTAAAATCTGAGACTTCAGTAGCCACTAAAAACATACTTGTGCTCTTTAAATGTAGTGGTGCTGCCTCTCCCAGCTCTTCTAAACAGAAAAGGCTTATGGCCCAATGTCTTAACCTAACTCCAACCTTCATAATCATTTATAAAAGCAGATACCATGAAATATTAAAGAAAGATGATGGCAGTCTTTTTGTTTTCTCCCCATGCTGTCCTTTAATTCTGAAAAAATAGCCCTCAGGAGTTTTTTCTTACCATATCAAGACGAACTAAAGTGTTAGGCTTAGGAAATTATTTTAAAAAACCAAACCAACCTAACTAACCAATGATATAGATGAGAGTACAAAATGGTTTTGTCTTGTACAGTAGCATACACAGTAGACAGGTGGATCACTGTGCCATCTCTGGAATTAAAAGAAGCAAATTAGAAAAAGATGACCGACTAAATATCTTAGATAAAGCTTTTATGTTCAATATAAACAAAAATCAAACATTTCTGGAAATATAAGCAGAATGTTATAAAGAAACTAGAGGGGATAAGGGGTGGGTAGACTCACTGAATTATTAATGAGTACAAAGAGAACCTCAGATGATGAAGTATTAATCATTATTTCATCTATTTTGCTGAAACATCAAAAAAGAAAAAAATAATCAATTCCAACAGAAAGGTACTAATAGGAACTAGCAAAGGTCACAACTTTCCATCCTGAAATAATGTCCTTGCTGATCTATAGGAATGAAAGCATTTGTTTGCAATTAATCAAGGGATCAAAAAGAAATCTTGATTTTATTTCCTGGCATGCCAGAACAACGCTGCTATCAGTCACTTCATGTCTGCAGTGGGCTAAGGGCTAAATAAAGCTATTTTCAAATTACGGATATTTACCAAAATAAACAAACATATTCATTACACAGCAGGCAAGGAGAAGGAAAAGACAGACGGAGGAAGAGAGCTCCTTACATCTATTTATTTATTTATTTCGTCTCTAGAAGTAAAAGCTTTTTGGAGTGCAAAAATGCAATTGCTACATGCACCATGATGGATTAGCTCTGGTAAGCTGAAATAAATAGCCATTCATCTTACTGCTCGCGTTGGCACTGGGTGTACTGTGTACAGAACTAAAATGAAAAGCCTACAGACAACCCTAACCTGGGGCCACACACTAGAAACATTTGCAAAACAGCTTTGGTACCAGAGCTAACTCTGAATGTCCTTTTGGAGCCTCAAACCAGTTCTATTTGAATCAGCCACTATACCATTCTTCTCTCTCTGTATGGATAGTCACACAGAGAAAACCGTATCCACAGTCATCCATCCTGGTAGTACTGAGGGTTTTCTCTCCACTCAAAGCATCTCAAGAGGTGTGCCCTTAGCAAACCCTTTGTCTATTGCTGTAATACAACTTCCATGCTACCACCGCCAAATGCTGTGGCAGCATTTTGCTCAGCTCGCTTTTAAAGTCTCTTCCAAAAAAGAAGATGAAAATAAACTTCTTGAAACAGCAAGTTAAAGTATCTAAGTCTCTTCTCACACACATAAGTTTTATACTGCCTCAGTTTTACTGATCAGGGATATATTCCCCAAAAGACAAACAGGACTTCCGTGTTTATGACAAGAGAATTAACGGACTAAATCAGTCTTCCTGGAATCTGAACTTTTGGTTCCAGGATGCTTTCCATTTTGATGCTGAGAGCCCTGAGCAATGCACCTGAGTCCAGTACTTTATTTTTGTCTTCACTTGAAGAAAAAAGGCTTGAGAAAGCCCAGATCTTCAGCAGCTTATGCCAGGGCCTTTAAAAAAATTTTAAGGACATCATCATCACTAGCAATGAAGCAGGTGCAGAAAAGTAGATATTCAGCTGAACAGAAAGTTGAGAGTATGGATATTGAGCAACTCAACTGTGGCAACACATTTTCTCTCTAGACCAGCCAGGAGTGACTTGCTATTCACCAAGCCAGACACTCACTTTCACTTTACTGACCCCTGAGACATGCAGCAAACACCTCCTCCTACCTTCTTCCCCAACAGACATCATTAAACACCTTCAGGACAGAACTGTTTTGTTGTTTGGTTTCTTGTTTGTTTTTTCCAAAGCACCTTGTCCCTCTATCTCACACTGGCTTTTATTGCTTAGGTGAAAGAAATGTAATGATTTTTCAGCAGTACAGTAATTACAATCTTGGTGGAGTCTACACAGGCAGGAGGTCACTAACACCTGAGCAAATCTGATTCCAAACAGTGTATCTCCATCCACCTGAAACAGATGAGAACTGCAGTGGCCTCAGGGTATTAATTCTGCCCTCTCTTGCATGGGTGGAAGCATATGTTTCTCTTCCTCACCAGTGAGTGTTTGTCAGAAGTTTCTCTTTCCTGAATCCACTGTCTACAGCACCAATGGTACAGGTGCAGTTGTCCCATCCTCCTCCCCTCTGCTCTATGAGAGGGGGAACACAAGGAGCTCAGACGCTACCGTCAAGGGCTGTGGAAAAATAGAGGGACTTCAGAAAGCAAATCATTCTCCCTAAGGCTATAAAAATGCTACAAAGCCACATTGGGAAGCACTAAAAGAGAGCCTGTTTGACATGCAAAGCAATCAGAGGAAGGAGAGAGCTCTGCCTACAGAGAAAATTGGAAATGAGAAATAGCAGCAGAGAAGGTTCCACACACCTCGTGCACTTGAAAAAACTAAAGTCTGTTTTCTATATCTTTCAGCTCCAGACCCTGAAAAAGGTGATGGAGGCCAAGCACCACAGGTGCTTCAGCAGCCCTCTACAGCAAAAGCAGCCCCCAGTCCACATGCCATGACTCCGGTCTCCTAACAACAAAAAATCCAACCATCCCACAGTGATGAAACACTGAATATTTCCTAATACACAGTATCCTAATATCCTCCTTTTATCCCTCCTCCTCCAAATAGAGGCTTTCAAATCAGGGTGGCATGAATGATAATGCATGAGTAAGATGTAGACAATTATTTACATGTAGAAACTGCTTAGAAGAGGCAGATCCTGCTGAGCTTGATTAATATTATTTTAACCTACAGCTATACAATTGCTCAGGGGTTTTTGGCGTATATCAGCTCCAGTTCATATATTCGCCTAGCACTAATTCTATTAGTGCATTTCAGCATTGATGACAGCTCCTGTTAAATACACCTCGATACCTGTACCACAGACATTTAACACACTGAACAAGCTCCCACACACCCACAGTCCAAAAGATCTGTGTACCAAAAGCTCCAGCAGAAAAATTTCTAAAACTTATCAGCCTTAGAATTGAGTGTGTGCCCAGCTGTTGCATCCCTGTTAAATGCTCTGATTACATGAGCTTTTGCCCAAAGGTGGCTCTGGGCTCCTCCCAGGCTAGGATCTGCTAAACAAACATTAGTGAAACTCTCGGGAAGGAAATAATTGAAAATGCCACATCACCATAAAACCAATTTTTTGAGTCTGTTCTTGGATTTTCTCTTTGGCTCAGATACCCTTTTCAAAGGGAGGCATCACCTACCTTTGGGCTGACAATGATGAAACACTGGAATAGTTTGTAGACCCTGATTTTGCCTCCAGGTGGATAAAGAGTGCAATTTCCCAATGAGAAGTTCAAGGCACACTCTGGTTTTGACCTCCCTTTCAATGAGGCAATGTACACGTGCCAGGACTTTTGGAAAGAAACTTAATCTTCCCTCACACAACATGATGAATATCTGATTGTGCCCATATGGACTAAAGAGAATCCAATGGCCATCAGAGCCTACTCCTTCATGTAACAATAAGCCTGTCATTCACCCAGTAGCTTTTAATAATTATCCAACATTCATTTTATCTGAAACCCATGTAGCTTTGTTGTGCACCGTCACACATCTGTCTCATTTCAACCCAGAGGTGGATACATTGCTTGAGTACAGCTCATAAATTGCTTCAGGCTCTCTTCCAGTAAAGGTGCTAGACAAATGACAGCTATTATTAGCATGGACAGTGCCAACCACCAGCAGTTAAGGCTAGCACTTCTGCCTGTCAGAACAGGGTCCTCGCTCTACCACACTGTAACACCACATCTGTCTTAACACAGGAGCAACATACCAAGCCATCATGCTGCCAGAGAAAAATTCAATGTGATAACGATTCAAAGAGCTCACAGATTTTGCTGGGACCTAAAGCATACCCACAAGCAGCTCTAAAGACACGCAGGGCTGCCTCATTAAAAAGAGGGATGATCTCAGAAATATCAATGTGCCAGGCAGCTGCTAGTAAGCACAAACTGAAGAGTGGCCAGATTCTGCCAGCTGGCTCCAAAGTGGCTGCTTAGGGTAGGACACAACTTTGAGCTGACGGCAATTGGGAATAGCCAGTGTGGCCTTGCAGCCTGAAAAGATAATGCTTTCTGTGGAAATGCCTCCAAGTGTGCGGTTCAGTCTACTGAACAAATAAACAATAATCCATAGGAGAAATAGAGAGGTCTTCAAACGCAAAGGACATGAGGAGGAGCCTACAATAAGTTCTTACTGTTTACAGCATTTGTCTGCCAGCTGTTCCATAAAACAATCTGTGCAGAAAAGCTATTTATGTTTCATCATGTAGCTTTTCTTTAGGTTGGATTTCCAACTCATGACTAGTAAAGCCAATTTTTAAGATGTGGAACACTCAGTTAGTACCACATAACCCTTTTCACCATATGAGCTGTCATGGGCCATGATATTCCTTTCCCATACAAAGCACTTCACAAAGAGCTTATACTAGCATTATCCCCATATTACAGCTATGCAAATTGAAGATCAGATTACTGGTGCAATTTTCAGGGGAGCTGAAAAGGTACATTGTTCCAGGGACATAGACAGGACACTGAAATGCAAACTGTGAGGAGGAAAAATCCCTTCAACAAGAACATTGGACTTTTTCATCCAATGATTTCCAACAAAATGACAAGAAAAGCAGAGCGCTGTTATTTTGTATGATGGATAACCAGAAAAAAGCAAAAGTAAATTGGTATTCCCAGCTCATGTAAAAAGTAAATGGGAGTGCTAATAATAAGCAATATGTTCCCCCAGATTTGTCTTGGGCTCTGAAGGGATCATGCTGCCTTTTTTTGACCCAAATGCTGAAATTAAATTTCTTTTTCTCACATCAAATCCAAATCGGAATATGGTTTGTTTTTTTTTATTGCGAGTAGCAGTTGACAAGACTTCAATCCTTGCTTTTGCAAACAAAATGGCTGCTCAATGATATATTGCAAGCCAGAGTAGCTGCATTTGAAGTGCATGGTTCATTCATATTCTGTGACAGATGAGGAAAATATAGTTGAATTAGTGACAGTTCCTAAAAGAATTTATCATTTGGAAAGGGGCAAGCACAATATAACCCTAACCAATGGAGGCCATTTAACACATCTGTTTCACTCAATACTGTTAACTTTAACACTGTACTGTTGGCCAGCTCCATAACAAAGAACTGAAAACAACAAAGTAAAGGTGCCAGCCACTGAAGCAGGATAATTCCTCAACTCTGATTACTCCCTAGAATACATAATCTCAAAAGGAGACCTGCAGTTTTCCAGGTGCCTCCAGATGCCTGGAAGCATTCAGGAGATGGCATTTCAACTCTGGAACACATCCAAGCAAGACATGAAAACAAAGCAAGGGGAGAGGGAGGTAAAATTCAGGCAGAATCAGACTTCCAAGTCTGCAGCTCAATCTACACACACATTAGTCATACAGTAGTCTCTGTGTGCCAGGACATGATGAAATTAATAGCTAAATACAGTGACAGAAAAAGAGACAAACTAATGTTGGTGTATCTAATGAAAATGCTTCTTTATTAAAGACAAAAAGAAAATAAAGGTACAAAGACGACTGTGCCCTGTAAAACTTTGAGATGTTTTTCTGCATATGGAGAGCTTTAAAGTTCTAAAATGCTCACATGGGTGCAACTTGCCTTCAGATTTGAGGCAGCCTCAAATCTGAGGACACATATTGCATGACATCCTCCAAATACAACTTTACTTTTATTCTATCTCACTGTCATTACCCCTTAAGATTAAGTTTAGGGTGAAGGAAGCAGCTGCCTGAAAAACGAAAGACTGACATTTGGCAAACCAGAGCACTTCCATGTAACCCCTAGAGATCATCAAACTTACTCCACCTTCTGTGCTGCTTCTGGTGGGGAAACAAAACTAAACAAAACCCGTATGTGATTTGCTTTGTTTCACTGTTTCAAATTTTATTGTTTGAAGCCTCATAAAGCCATCTGTATAGAAGCAAAAAGAGGGGTGCTGTAGCTAAGATTTGGAGTTGCCTTATGACATCAATCTGGTAGCCTCACATTTTTTACTTCATGCTGGACAGGCAATAGGAACAAGGACAACCAGTGGAGAACATCATCAAACCTGTACTCTTGCAAAGTTACTCTGGACCTGTAGCAAATGCAATGGATGTTTTAGCCTCTCTATTGCTTCCCCATTCTCAGTTGGTAAAAAGATTCCCAATTCATCCCTAACCAACCAGTGCTTAGGGTGGCTAATGCTTTTAGCAATCCATTTGTCCAGGTCATGACAGACCCTTTCAATCGCAGTCCTGACATTTGGCATATCAATTGCTCCTACTATCTGGTATTACCTGCAAACTTAACAAGAGAGAGTACTCCATCCTGTCACCTCAGTTATTAGTGAAGGCATGAAGCAATATCAGCTCCAGCACTGACCCCTCAGGAACACCACGGTTCCATGTAAAACCACAGGCTTTTTCATCCTTCACATTATTGAAGAATCAGCAATATGTGGGGAAGACCCAGCAGTGCTGTGATGGAGAGATAACAGAAACTGATTTGCTGAAGAGTTGGACCTCAGCACACCTTTGCAGGAGAAGAAACAGCACAGATCAGGTCCACTTTATTAGTTATCAGACACCAATGTCAGTTGTCTCTGGCCACATGTTCCTAAAAACCTAATGAAGCTTTTTTCCAAAGAAGTAATAAGGAAATCTGGACTCTGACAAGAGCCATTAATTATAGAGTTAATAAAAAGATCCTACATTATTTATTCCAAGCTCTGCAGCAGGAATGCCACTTTCTCAACAAACTTGAATAGGCTTTTCCTTAAAGTGAACACTTGCCACCATAATATACTTATTATTATGAATAGATGCTTTGCATTATTTTACATTTTTCAAAGGATATTAAAATCTATTTGGAAACATCAGCAATCAAATGTCCCTGTGAGGTAGAGTTGTAGTGTTAGTTGCAATTGTTAAAATGCAGCCACTTCTAGGGTTGAAAATGATACTTTAATTACAGTATCCCCACCCAAAAAACCTGATATTACATGCTAGTGTCCATCCAATCCAGAAACATATTAAAAACTCTGTAATTTGTATTTAATTAAAGCAGCTTATAATCAGACAATGAATCCTCACACTAACTGCTTTTGAACAAACGATAAAAACAACTAGTCACAGGATGATATGGTCAATTACTGCCCTGCCTGTGGATTCTTTATACTGGGAAAGAAGTGGGAAAATTTCATCAAGCAGAAGTCTTCAAATGATAGTTTGGAGGTCTGAAAAGAATACACAGCATCTTTAAAAGAAAAGAGAATATGTCTAATCTGAGACTCCTGCACTTTGGACAGCGACAGAGCTGGGCTGCAGAATGAAGTCTCATCTCAGATCCACATCTAAGTTCAGAATACTCTCTACTATGTATTAATATAGCATTTGCTGGGCCAGCAATTTTGGCAATTTGCAATGCATTTCTTGTACTGTATTTTTATTGTTTATGTATAGCAAGTACTGTGGTTTTATTTTGTTGTGTTTCTGCTGTGAGAAAATTTGAAGCAATAAAACATGACTGATTGACATTGTGTCTCCATGCCACAACACTGTGCCACTGAGTCGTGCCACCTGTCACCACTGTTGGCTACAGGAGACTAAGCACTGCACTAATGTTTCCCCCAATTATCCATGGCTCACTGGCCAAAGCCCTCTGCATTCTCAATTCCACTAAGGATAATCTGTATAATTGTACTGATGGGAAATGACAGATTAGGAGGAAGACCATATGAGTTTCAGTCTGAGCTCTAGCAAGTTCTTGCTGGATTGTTCTCAAGTCTGCATGCTCCGGGCTTTCCCAGCAGCATCCTAAAAGGCATCTCAACCCTAACACAGCAGGAGAGACCTGCAACTTAAGGCTGCTGAGGAATCAGCTGAGCCAGAAAAGAATAGCAATCCCAACCCTGACCCTCATTTACAGGCAGAAGTAGATGGGGAAGCTACGTGAAGGAAAAGGCTGATAGAAGAGATTTGTCTCAAAATGAAAGGTTGAAACTGATTTGCCAGCTATCAGTGCTTTCTAAAACCATGTCCTTACTAAAATACCAGATGCAGCAACAAAGAATTATGACCAGGAAGAACATGTGTCATATGTACCTTGGTGAAAAGGGAGATGGACTGATCTTGGGTTCCTTGCCTGCCCCTCAGTTATGTGGCAAGTGAACTTAGCAAAGTGTCACTTCCTTCCCCATGCCTCAGCTTTCCTGACCACAATTATGGGAGTTATAACAGTTAGCAATTTTCCAGCAGCATTAAGAAATCTATTAATTTATGCACATAAAAGAAAGCTCCTCAAATTGCACTCCCTTGCAGAAGAGCCATGAACAGCTTCAATCCTGGTGCCTTGCAGAGCACTGACACAACACTTACCACTGGCCCAAGGATGACTATATCCCACATCTCTCTGCTATACAGGGTTGTACAGAGATGTTCTCTTAACAGAGGAGGTAGTGAGATGCGCTGGCATGGAGCAGCTTAGTTTCCTTAAAGCCCTGATGGGCACCACAGAGCATCTAAAAGGGGTGAGAGCCTTAAGGAGCAGCTGGGTGCCAGCCACTCTGTGGGCACAGCTTGCAGAGCCAGCAGGTTGCCCTTCTCAACCCCTGTTCTCAGCCCCTCTGTCAGCCATGTTGCAGCTGGGGGGGAAATGCTGTCTCAGACTCACTGGGGACACAACGGCAACAGTAAAAAGCAAACAAGGTATTCTGCTTCAGAAAAATGTAATTAAACAGTCCTCATGACAGACACTTTTTCTCAAGCTCTGCATTCATTGCTCACAGAAAAAAAAACCAAAACCCCAAAAAACCCACCCAACACATTCTTAACACCATATTAAGTTTTATGTCCATTAAATTTTACCTGCAGAAAATAAAACAGTTTGTCTGTTTTCTGCCTTTTCATAATGCATTTTTATGCCTCTAGGTCTCTGCCTGTTTAGACTCTAGGGGCTGTAAAAAGTATTCTGTACACCATTACCTGGATGAACACCCTATAAATTACAACTGATATTTATCAGCCTCGTGGCAATTTCACTGCATTAGAAATAGCACAAGACTGTATTTAGATAGGTAAGATTTGGATAAAAGATTAGCATACACAGATGTCTAAAAAAAAAAATCCATGTCCTGCTATTCTAGACAAAATACATACACACATTACTTTAATTAACTTTTCCTGCATGTGGAATTCCACCAGGATAAAAAGCTAGTGGGATCATTAAACCTAATAATATTTTCAGCCCAGCCTGATATTTCACTAGAACCATTCAAATCAATTTACCCAACAGAGACATTTTCCCCTGGCCTGTCACCATGGCCTGTACTGAGCGCCCTGCGCTTCTTTATCTTTTGGCAGGGCCATCATAAGCAAGTGACAGAGAGTGATGTATAGGAACTCAAATAAGTTATAAATCCTCCATCCCTTCATCAGCCTGAGTGAATTTACTCCAGCCAGCATTGGCAAAGACTCCCTTCACTGCTCTCGGGAACAAGTCAGCTTTAAGATGACACGTTCTTCAAGGTAAAGTTCCTTGTCACTTTTGGGAAAAGACGGCACTGCAATGGGAAGGAATGACCAAAGCCCACGTCCCCGAAAGGCGGTGATGTACCTAAATATCAGCAAGTCTCTTCCATGTATTCAGATGCTTCTCAAAGGTTTAGAAACCTGAACTAAGAAACCCTCTCATCAAAAATTTAATAGCACAGTTATTCCACTGACAAAACTTTGCTTTAAGAGACTACCATTTTAAACCCCCAAGAAGAAAAAAAAATACCCAAAACCAAACAACCCAAAAAACCCTCCACTCAAATCCAAAACTATGCCTGTTTGAAGAGTGGACAGTTGCCTGCAGTTCAGGATAAAGAGGAAAAAAAGACTGAGTTATTTTAAAACTTGGAGTAGCAGTGAAAGATACGCAGAGCATCACTCCCATTTTTCATAGCAGCTGCCTGGGGTTTCTTGCAAGGTCTTGTTGAACACCCTTGAGAATGGCACTGGTATACATTTGCCTTTCACATAGCCAAAAAGATAGTAATTGAAGAGTTGAGCAGCCATTTAGATGGCTAATACAAGAATCCTTGAGTGGACCATTACACAGCTGGTCCAGACTAGTAGAGTGACATCTTTGCTTAAAGCACTTGACATGCCAGCATCCTACATTTTAGATACATGCTAATGACATTCCTTCCTCCCTACTGTAGCTGAAGGCATCACCACTGCACCTGTTTATTTGATTGGCAGATATCACAACTGCTAAGCTCCTGGGCCTCCACTGCTGCTCTCTTCCTTTTCAGTGAGCAGTGGTATGTACACCAGCACTCGAGCACCATTCTCCATTCAAGGGGCCAGATTTAAGAGGGAGCTTTGCCATGGCAGGTCAGTCTCTGGATGTAAATAGCTACGTGCCTACAACTACTGTCTGTTCTGCAGTTCTCTCTGTAGACAAAGAGACAGTTTATACCAGTGAAGCTGTAGCCCTGGCCCTTTCCCTGACATAGCATATTCAGTGCTCAGCTGATAACTGGTTTGATTGTATGTGAACATGGATTTGATATTCCAAGCATCCTGTTATGCATTTTATTTGTGATTTCTAAATCACGAATTATCCAAAAGCTCCTTGATAAGCTAGTACAAAGAAAACGTTCAAACACCTTCCCACCAAAACCAAAACATAGGTGTTTTGTTCAAGAGCCAGTTAAAAGCACTCAGTTATGGCAATAAGGTGCAACGATGTGTCGTGTCAAGTTCAGTGCAAGAGGTGTATTGTCTCTGAAGTTTCTGCCAGAATAAGCAGGCCATCAGGCAAACCTGGTGCATCACAGAGACAGGATCAATGATTAGATGAACAATGGATCTATTCTGAAAGCTCTGGTACAAGTTTTCCTGTTCTGGCGTACTGACGAGAGCATAGATATGGGTGCTCTCCACCCACTAGCATTTCCTTTATTTCAGGCACACAAGACTTTGGAGTAGTTAAGATAGGGGGAGTGGTTCAATTCTGAGCCACAGCCAATCTGTTCCAGCCTGGACATCCAGGCTATAAAATTTACCCAGGATTTTCCAGTCATCAGCCTCACAAAAACAGCTTTCCAGACATTTTCCACATGCAATTGCAGTTCAAAGCACAAAACATCAATACAACATAATAAGCATCTCTCTCTGTTCAGATAAAGGTAAGGCAAATCTTTAGTCATTTAAAGCCTAATTTCAGTTTGGAAAAAAGTTTAAGTCAATATTTATGACCTAAGTTCCTTTCTCCTAACTAGTTCAACTATGGGGCTTTCAAACAGATATCATTCAGCACATCCTGCTCTTCTGCCTGCCTCCCTCCCCTGCACCCCCTCTCGAATGCGCATGTGCAGACGCACACAGACACACGTATATGCTCATCTCAGTCATTTGATACCATCATAAAAGCAGCAGTCTCTTCTTTCCCATGCACACATCTCATTATCCATCCTTAGTATACAGCCTGAATAATGCAATTTACTTCAATGTCACCAAAAGAAAGACACTCCTCTGGGACTGTCATTACCATAAACTACAATCTGCTGCCAATTTATATGTCCTTATCCACCCCTTGTTTTATCTTCTTTATAAGTGATAACAAAGTGTTTTGCACCCCTGGTGTTGTCGCTTAGTTTTTACGTCTTCAGAAATCTTCTCACTGCTTTTCCTCTTCCCCCAAAAATCATGCTTTACATTTTGCCTCCCATTACATCCCTGTATCTTTCAATCCCAACATCACAGCATAGTGCTGTTGTCCTGTCAGTGCCCATCTGTTCTTCCTGGGTTGACTGTCGCTGTACAAACCTACTTCCATGGTCTGTTACAAATAAACTGATCTCTCCAGTCCACACCAAGCTCTGGCCAGCATCCTCAGAGGGCCTCCTGCTACTGTCAGGTGAAGCAGTACAGACCATCAGAACATGCCATCAGTATGATCATAGCTGTCCTTTATGAATAAGACATCTCAAAGCATGATCCTACAGCAGCTCAACAGTTGAACAGAGTTAAAATTGTTCAGGAGATTTTAACATCTCTACAGCAGGGACTGCTTTTACTATTTGCCTGTGTAGGCCTCTGGCACTAGCATAAGTTAAGGTGTCATAATAGGTTATGGAAAGATGCTTGAGTCTTGAAGGGAAGATCTCTGGAAATGACCAATATTTATATTTTGCTAAACAACAGGAATAAATAAAAAAAACCACTAATAAGAAACTACTAGAAGGAACTAAAGAGATTTTTAGCTGTAGGTTTAATAAGACAAGAGGTTCAAATCAAACATACCTGAATCAAGATGCGGTCACTAAGCTGGTAGTTAAGTATCTGAACACTGGCTATTGCTAATGTATGACTGCATCGTCTGCATATTCAGGATAAAAATCTTAATTTTTTTGTGAGTAACTTGAGAAAAGTGATTTGGAAAAGAAGAGCAGCAGCCCCTTGTCAAAGGAAGCACTTCTGGATATAAAACCAGACATACATGGGACTTAAAAATCCTAAGAAGAGGACTTTTAATCTAGATAGTAATTGAAGCTGCTCAGAAAGGCTAGGAGAATCATTTCATGGAATGCAAGGTAGCTTTTCCCTCCTGCATACAAAGAGAAAAACCTCTTTAGTTTATGAGAAACAGCTACATTTATGTTAACTAAGACATTTATTTGCTTTAATTATGTTACTTCATGAGTTTTAATCAGGTTTCTGCTTCACTAAGATTCCTACCCCAAACCAATTTCATGAAGATATTACCAAAAATCAGACAACCTCTGAAAAGAGGTACTGAAAAAAAGAGTCTACTACTATTGCTCCGTCAGGGAGCAAGTATATACTCCCAACAAACTGCATTCCCTCCAGGATGCTGCGAATGAACCCAAGTGGTCCAGGTGGTGCTGGTCACAGTATTGATCACTGATGAGCCAGTACTGGAGATGCAGTACTCCATCACTGTATCAGTCTTTTGAATGGTCTCATGTTTGTGTACATTTCTGTCGTACACCATTCACACCAGTCCATTGGACTTCAGGGTGGAAAGGATTTTAAAACATGTCTTAATAATACAACAGCACGTCTCCCAAAACCTTGCAGAACTTCTGGCAACAAAGGGGACGTCATATCCAGTTCCAGTGTGACCAAATATATTTTGCCTCCCTAAATTCTTCTGCTTTTAGCATGGTGTGGAATTTTCCTTCATCTATTTCTTTAAATTGTGTGAGTGGCAGTGCTACATGCTGTTGAAAAGCTGGCATAGTCCATCCCAAAGGTGTAGAGAATTATCCTCGTATGTAGCTAGTCCAAAAAGCACTTTACAATGAAGGGTAATACAGGAGCACAAGGACCAGTGATCACATGTTACTGAAAGACTCATGGAGTCTTTCCAAACACTTTTACCCCTTGTATTTTATGTCTCTGAAAATGATTACATCTGCTCCATTTTGGCTAAGTTTTAATGTCCATATGGAGTCTCATTCCTTAAGCATGGAAAGCTGCACAATGAGAAAGACACCACACAGAATAATAGCCTAGTCCACCAGTGCAGAACCTGGGTGCTGATTACTAGCTCCCCTTGCACAGAAAGGCCAAAAATATCACATGGCTCCGACATTAAGATTAAAATCCTCCAAGAACAACAAAATAACACAAAAGAGATTGCTAAAGGGGAAAAGCCAATGCTATAACTACTTGAAATCAGTCATTCTTTTACCAACTGATACTATGACAATAGCATTAAAAAAAATAAATCACTGTGACTTTTCTGCTCACCGGTGACATTCATCTGTTTAGCATTTCATTCAAATTGGGCTGAGAAACAAGACTAGACCATTTTGAATCCTTGATCTCAGGTAACAGTAAGGGGAACGCCACACAGTTATTAACAGCCAAGCAGTAAAGAAAAAGGAACGCTATAAAGGCGGTACATTGCGAGGAAAGAGAGATCATTTTGTGGTTTTGGAATTTCAGCAATGCTGTGGGAAAGCTTATATATTAAAAAACCATGATTATTGACTTTTGCTAGACTTATTGTTAGGTCTTTTTCTTATATACTTGTACTTATTTATCACAGTCTATAAAAACTAATCATGGAGTGTAAAAATGTTAGAATTACTTTATAAAGGGTTATACATCTATACAGTCTAATTCTGCAAACAGCTCCTCAATATCAAAAACACTACATACAAGAAATGGCCTCCTGTTCTTCAGATTGAGGTCACACTGCCTAAAGTTTGGCAAAGGACACTATAAATGCCTTAAAATCCCACATATCCTATAGCATTCACATTCTTTTTTCCCTTCTAGGAGCTTGTTTATTCAGCAGATTTTCCCTACTAGGCAGGAACATTTCTACACTCCAAAAATGATATACTTAGCACTTGATGTGAGCCCCATTTGGGCAGACTAGAGAGAAATAACCAAAGAAATCAAGCAATATGCCCACTCACTTAGGCCCCCTTCCCCTTTAACAGTCCAATGCTTCCCAACACTTCTTGCTATCCTTACATGTTCAGGACTTTAAAGTCTTGGGAACCATTTACACTCATGCCGTGTGTTGCTTACTTTTATCTGTCACTCCCTAAATTCTACTCATTTATACCAGTAAACAGTACATTAGCTACTAGACAGTTCCTAATCAGTCTTCCTTTTCATTAGCATCCACACTATCTTGCTCAACAGATGAGGCTCCTTTAAGAGACTTCCCTTCTTTTAATGAAGTGGCTGACAAATAACCTTATTCTGTTTCTCTGAGATGATGTAGGGCCAAAATAAGGGCACATCAGCTTATCTCCTAGCTTGTTATCCTCCATCTGTCTCTCCCCAAACCCTTTAAAAAGTCATCTTGCTGTGCTGCTGGGAAGAACTGGCTCATGCTGTAGACTTGTTTCCATGGAATAAGTTCAGCATTAGAGCAAACTCCTGAGGTACTCTCCATACATCAGATTTCTTCTTGTATGCCCTTTCAGAGAAGGGACAAGAGCCCCTAACATGCTGCATCTGTTCTGTCTTGGCTTGCTACCAAACTTGCCAAGAGAAGTGGTAATCACTTGATCCATTGTGGAAAGGTGTAGGAAAATACGGTCTAAAGAAAAGGTGGGTAATTGTTGGTGTTCTACAGAAAAAATGAAACCCTGGATTTCACCATGATGCCAAAAAGCACACACTCTGGGACCATATCCACCCTGGAGTCCTCTAACCCCTTGAGCTGTTGCAGGTTTTTATTCTCCCTTTTGCTTTTCTTTGCCCTTTTTCCTCAAGACATGCCCTCAGCTTCCAGAAGAGAGAGACTGAATAATCTTTTATTTGCTTACAAAGACAAGATCTTCCCACAGGCAATCATTCAACCAGACTGTCATTTATTTTCTGGTTTTCTCCACCTATCTTTCTTATACAGTTTCAAAACCCTGAATGGCCCCGCAGCCCTTTGTGCTTTTCCTTACCACATCTCTGAAAGACGCGTAACTGCTATTAGCTCCATTTTGCTAGGGAAAACATGGGCTAGGGAAAACAGTACAAAGGTGGGTTTAATCAACTAACAGAATGCATCATCCTAATAAGTTTAGTTCATAAGTTTAGTTCATAAGCAATAGACAGTAACAAGCTTTAAAGATACCTATTTTAGAATTAGATTATTAGATCCCTGGAGGATTCTGTTGTTCTTCATTGACCATAACGGGAGTTTGACTAGTTCAAATGTGCCTATGTGGCAGTTACCTATGTAACCCCCATAAGAGTAAGTCTGTAGTGTAACCGAATCTGCCAAGTTTCGCCAAGGTTTGCTTACCAAATAACAACTCCGCCAGACCAGCCAGGCACCACAAGACACCTATGAAGAGGATAGCAGCAGTGGTCTGCAGCTGCTCATGGAAATGCCAGGAGAAGAACGACATACTCCAAGGCTTACAAACAAGACTTCATTTAGCCTTGTGCCAGCACTGCACAGGCATTACCACCATTATTTACCCCTATTTCTCAAGCATCAGAGAAGGTAAAACTTGCCAGGAAAGCCAGTAGCACAATTTGGATAAGAGTCATACTTCCACACAATAACCAGAAAAACCACAAAAACTTTTTCAAAAAGTCATGGCTGCGCTTTCTAAACACAAACAAATGCCAATGCATGTACAATACTGGTCAAGAAAAATGAACAGAAACAGATGCAGAGAAAGGCTACCAGGGGACTGACAAGCCTATCTGATAAAAAGAATATTAAAAGAGCTTGGCTTGTTCAGACCAGCTAAATAAATGTTGAGAGGGGATACATTTGCTGTGCACAAATACCCGGGGGTAGAAATAGCTGAGGAGTGGAAATGACTATTTAACTAAAGGACAATACTGGTACAAGAACAGATGGTTATAAACTGCCAAAGAATAAATTTAGACTGGAAATTAGACAAAGGTTTCTAATCAGCAGAGCAATGAAGCTTTAAAAAAGCCTTTACAGGCAACAGGGGCAAAAAGCTGCTCTAATTGAGGGATAAAGCTTCATGTATTTCTGAAAGGTATTATGAAATATGGTTCCCTACCAAAGCACGGTACTGGAGGCAATGACTCCTGAGGTCCGTTGCAGCCTTCTGCTTCTCTGCATTTCACAATAAAATCCATTCATAGCACCACCAACATATCAAAAGTACAGTTCTGAAATACCTTGACCTCCCAGAACAACTACATGGAGAACCATTCTGGCTGGACTCTGCTGAAGGGTGAAGCAAGACAGCTTTTAAGGGAGGGACTTCTGGAGCAGCCAAACCTGGGAAGAAGGTGTGAGCTGAATTTTTACATTATCTTAATAAGAAAGCCACAGAAAGGGGGCAAGTGCAGACAGTACATGTAATCTCTTTTAGAACTCATAAAAGAAAATTCTTGAAAAATCCCAGGGGCTCCTGGGTTCATGAAAACTTCTCAACACATTGCTGCAAGTCAGACAGCCCTCCTGATGACCACTAGTCACTGGAAGATGCACTTTCCTCTTCTGGCCATGCAATATCTTTATCAAAAGACCAATTATTTTTCTCCCTTGTAGTTTATTTTTACTAAGGTTTTCCATAAAATACAAGGATGTAGCTCAAGATTAACAGGTCAGCTAGGAATGTTCTCATCATGCATTGTCTTCATTCTTTATGAGCAGGACACAGTCAAGTCTTTTGCAGGTCCATAGATATTTATAAAATGTTTGATCTTTCTGATATGTGAATGTGCCAAAAGTGTTACAGCACAGTAAGAAGGTAATTTTCATGGACTCTAAGAAGTAATGCAGAATTACATGGCTAGACCTGTTTGCTTCATTCCTTAGTTATGGCTGCATCATGCCTACTGTCTGGGGACATGCCATATACAACATTTTATCATTATTTTGGGATCAAAATCACCAAGCAAAATAAAAAAAATGGGAATTCATCACAAAGACTGTATCTCATCTAGCAACTCCCTCTTGCCAGCCATTCCTACAGTCCATATTATCAGGGCAGCTGAAGGCATTCTAAACACTGAGGGAAAAAAATGCTTGGAAAGCCCTAGACCCTCAGTAGATGTTCTCTGGGATACTCAGTCAACAACAGGCCATGAAGAAGCTATCTGGACAAGAGTGTTCCTGAGAAAGTGTGGAAACAGATGAGGTTTTTTTGTAGAACACAAACTTTACTGCTTCTTCAGAAAATCTTCAGCTAACCAATGTAAGAGAGAGTGTCTGGTTTCAAGTTGCAAGCTCTGTCCCACTCAATAAATTTGAAGAGCTTCTAAACTTACAGAAATAACCCTAAACTGACTTACTGTTTCATAGCACAGTACATGCAGAGGCCATATCCATTACTACTACATGCCTCCTTCCACAGACTAAGACCATTGTCACTGTGACTGAATTGTCTAGTGATGGGAGGTTTTCAACTGCATGCCTGATTGAATGCTGCCTCCCAGAATTTTTGGATAGCAGGAATTAAATTTTAATGCCCTTAATCTTGTTGACACTTATTCATAAGCCCTTCCCCCCTCCTTCTCCTTCCTGTGTTATAAATGACCAATTACCTAATCTGAGGTAATGCAGGGCTTTGGTCGAGGCTAATGAAGACGTGGTGGGTGAGATCCTGCTTGCAGCGCAGAGTCCCATTAGGAAAGATTAATCACCTTCTAACTTACAATCCCATGTTTTGGCTCCAAACAGTGAGGAGGCAGAGAAAGAGGCATCCATCACATTAACCAAATAATACAGCAAATGCTTGGCACTTGATCAGCAGTAGGGTGCTCTCCTGACAGGAAGAGCAAGACTGCGAAATGAAGAGCAACAGTGGCTCTCCAAGGTTGCTCAGGGTCAGAGTCCCCATACAAGAAGTAGGGAAGGGAAGTACTCCCAGCTAACACTTTGGATTTGTACTTCAGAAGAGAGGGCTGCATCAGCCCTGAGAAGGAAGTACATCACACTGTGTGTGATACTACCCTTTCAAGGAAGTAAAAATATTGTCTCAGCGCAGCCTATCTAAACAGCTGAAGGAAACCAGAGAAGAATAGTCTCAACCTACGTAGAACGAAACAAACCTCCAGCTACTTACTGTTATTGCATACTTCTACAGCTTCAGGAAAAACTTGGGCAACAATGTAGTGCTATCTTCTCTCTACATTCAGACAATATTCATTGCTGTCCAATGTTCATCTACAAAATAACCTTTTATCTTCAGTTGAAGTTAGAATGCATGGGTACCATAGAGCCAAAAGGTTTATTTGCTGTATCAACAAGGCCTAACCCCGAGTGGCTATACCTGCTTCTAGAGATATCTAGAAGTAACTTTCACAACAGCAAGTCATTCCATTACTAAGTCCTTAGTCAAAGAAAGAATAATTTATTTTGTGAACTGAGGCAAAGGGATTGATGGTGTGAGGAGGGGAGACATTCCTAGAACATTTGCCTTCTGATTGACTACATACTAACACTGTGTAATTACTAGAAAAGCAGCAGCAGAAGGGATAAGGAAATAATCTGCATCTTCTACCTATCTACCTTCATCACCAGAAAGCATCAGACCATTAGAAACAGAGCAGATACATATTTTGGGGGGTTGTTGGTTTTGGGTTTTGTTGGTTTGGGTTTTTTTTGGGGGGTGGTTTGTTTTGTTTTTTTTAACTGCTGGGTTCTTCAAGGGGTTGTTTTAGAACTGCCTTATTCATTATTATTGTCAATGACCATTAAATTTCCTTCATTTAAACAGTGAAAATCCTTCCTTCTCATCCAGAGATGCTCCCAGAAAACTGAGAAATGCTTCAGCTGTGACACAGAAGGATCACTCCTTTACTCTTTTTATATATATATTTAAATTTTATATATTTAAAATATATATTTATTTTATATATATATATATAAAAAGAGTAAAGGAGTGTGTGTGTAAATGTGTGTGTGTATATATTTTTTTTTCATGCCTCCAGTCACCTTCCTTGCTGAATCTTCTCAGCTTTTAAGGTCCCTCAGCATCCTTGCCCAGCTGATAAAAATAGTTTCCTGTTCTTCATATGAGATAACTTACTAACTCCATTCATGCAATCAAGAACAGATCCTATGATGTCAGAGAAAAGCTGAAATAGGATGCCCTGAAACTGGTAACATGTATGGCAGGAGATAGAAAATGTAGATTTTTTTCAGCTGTGTTTAATCACGATCAAATTTAGCCTCTTCACAGTGCTGGAGCAAGCTGACATCATCAAGTGCTCCATTTAGTTTGCAAAGTAGGAGGATGTTCCCATGCAGTCTGAACTTAACCATTCTTAAACAATTTAGCACTGTCTTTACCAGGCTTCTCTCTACTGCTGATCAGTAAATATGCAAGTGAAACATTTTTAGGTTCATTTCTTCTGAAGCAGAAAAACAGATTAGTAGCAAAAGAATCCTCTACTTGGACTCTGAACAGTGAAGCAAACGTTCAGATGGTGATCCTCCACAGCTGCCTGCTGGAGAAGAAAATGCCTGCTTGAACTGCCACCAACTCTAATAGCTAAGTGGCAAATCGTGAAAAAATATGGAAGGAAACCCATGCAGAGAGCTAAAGTGGCAGGCAGAGATTTTAAATTTGATTTGACTGATCTCTTTGCAAATCTGAGGGGTGTATGTAACACTAACATTAAGCACAGGAGAATAAGAAACCCAATTCAGGAGTATGAAACTGCTTTTTGAAAGACTTGAAAAAAGCTTATAAATTAGGCTTTCAGAAGCTCCTGTCCTACAACTGTTTTCAAATTCTTTTCTAAATACTTAACCCTTTATTTTACTAGAATAAACTTCATTTTTTCTTCTTTTTCTTAAAGACTTCCTTAAAGCTTATTGACGACTGTGTCTTTAGATGAACTGACCAACACTGAGCATGCTGTTCTAAGAACCAGTGATGAACTTGCACAGTATGCCCATCTAACTTAAAATACGCATTTTCAGGTTCTCAAGCTATGTCTATGAAGACACTTACCAGGCAGCATGCAGAAGACTCAAAAGGACCTAAGATTATACCTACTTATGATACAAACCAGCGTAGTTCACTTGAGCTCATGGACAGATGAATGGATAAAGCAAAGACACTAACACATGAATTGCAGCAGCCCAGGAGAAGGCCTCCACAACACCCCATGGTTACTAACAAGGGAAAAATCTTGGTCAGAATTTGCTCCCTACAAATTGCAGGGGACAGGGCTCTATAACTTCCATACAGAAAGGAAGCAGTTAAATGAATGCCAACACTAACATCCCATTAAAAGAGAAAACTTAGGTTTCCTCAGAGTCCAGCAGAACTCTGCCATGCGAGATTTCCTGGATCAAAAGGGAGCAGACAGCTTTACTTCCCAGGCCAGAAGGTTCAAGGCATAGGAGGACTGGGAGCCTTGCTATGCCCTACTTCTTAAGGCAAATAGTCATTTCCCTTAAGGTTTTTCCTCTTTTTCGGTGTGTGAAACAGAAGATAATTCTGAGGTGGATTCATCAGAGTTATTCAGAAATGTCTTTGGAGATTACTGCAGCTGATCACTGTGCTTGCTGGAGTTTGTATTGTGCTGGTGAACAATTGAAATCATAGGATTTCTGGTACCAAGGACCTTCCTATTGCAGTTTGGAAGAGATACTTCCACTATCAGGTTTACAAGTTTTACAGGTTTCTGAGAACATCTGAGCTTAACCTTTGTTTCCTGAGAGGACTAGTACTAACAAAACATCAACCAAGTCAAGGCCTGCAAAGGACAAATGCTAGAGACCATGAACAGGGGCTCAGTCAAAATTTCCTGTTGAATTCCAAATAAAAAGAAACTACAGTTTTCAGAAACCATTGAGTAGCATTTACTTACCCGGGCAACATACAAAGCTTATTCAGCTTTTGATCTCTCTGCTGTGACCACAAGACCTAATTAGAGCCCAAAGCTGAAGAATTGCTCTGATGTTGAAGCTTTTCCTGAAGAACTCTTCAAGATCTCCTTCCAATTCCCCAAAACATGCCTCAACATAAGCCAAACTGTAAAGGCTGTTATTTTCTCAGAGCCTGAGACAGATTTGAACCAGAGGAAGATATGTAGCTAATCCCAAACTAGCTAGTCCCTGCCACCTTCCAACTGCCTTTTGAAAAGGAAGCTTCCCTTGACATGAAACAGTCTCACTATCTGTTGTAGTTAGCAGTTCCCAGATTGAAAAGATGTATAGGACACCAGCAGCAAATGCCAAAGGGAACCTAGAGCCCTTAAAAAAACAAAACAAAAAACCCAAACAAGCAAGCAAACAAGGAGCAAGGGAAACTTTGCTCAGTGCTTAATAGTTTAAAAACTCTGTCCCTGGAGAATTCAATTCCTTCTGCTCTGATGTGTCCGCCTGCTGTTTAACTGCAAGCTCTGTCGACTCACAGCTGCTGCTCTGTGCAGGCCCTGGGCTGCTTTCAGAAGGAAGCACACAGAAAAGACAAAGAACCCTTTCCCCCACTCAAAATAGCAAACCCTGAGTCAGAGAGAAGACAGCAACAGAGAAGGAAGTCAGAAGTCTGCATTATATCAGTGATGACAGGGTGAGCTAGGACATGAGCTGTACTTTGTTGATGCTACTTCTCCTTAGATTGAAAGTCCCTATACAGAACAGACCATGCTTTGTGCTCTACCTCACCCATGCTCCTGCTTTCACATCCAAAATGCCCTCAAGTTCCTGACACATTGTGATCCAGTCTGGTCTTCACAGCTCTATATAACCTGTATGTAGTAAATACGAGTCACTTAATTGCAACTGCAAGAAGAGTTCAGTTATTTGCCAACACACATGTTTTTTGAAGAGGGCAAAGGACGTGTCACATTGTATGCAGAAAACACCCTCACAGTGTTATCCATAAAGTCTTGATCATACTTTTCAACACCCTATGCCTTTAAGTCATAACTACTACATCAAGATAAGACATGCCCAGATAAGGTTCTGGGGAGGACTTACAGAGAAAAAACAATCAGTGCAGCCTAGCTTTTATTTTTTGCTAAATTTTCATAGCAGCAGAGGCAGGACACTGACCAAGAAGTGATGAGAACCACCATCTCTGAGGTTAAAAATCTCTCTGGTGTATATCGGATCACACTCAGAAGTGTTTCTCAAGTTGTATCTGGGTATTAAAATTTGAGTGAGAAATCAGAGAAGACCTTTGAACATTGGAATTACTAGCAACTTCAAAAACTTGCTAGAGGTATCGAGATAAGAAGCTTCTCTTGCCCTGGAGAAGATGCATGACATGGCGTTTACATGCCACAGCTCATGGGGATTAATGGCTGTTGGCATAAACTGCAGCTTATTCCAGAAAGTGTCCTGAGCTGAGTAAGAAACAATCCTCATACAATGGTATGATCAATTTAGTTAGCTCCTAAAATTCCCAAGTTGAGTGAAATGTAACAGTTATGAAAATTGTAAGATGTGCATTAGGAGTCCTGCTGAAAGGTGTTTGGCTATTTGAAATGGAAAACTGTTACTGACTTGCCCTGGAGTTGTAGTTGTTCCACATTAATCAGGACCAGTTATAAGGAGTTAAAAAGTGGGGAGGGAAGTTGGTCTTAGCCTTATTTAGGCATGTAAGGATTTTGTACCTCTTCTCTACTCATCACCTCCACACCACTTATGGGGATTTCAGACTAGAAATTATAAATCAGGAATCCACTCTCAGTCAGCAGAAAACCAGGGAAGTGCAAGTTCAAGCTTTTGGAAAATGCTAAGAACAAAAGCAGGAGGACAAGCGAGGTCAGACTGTTCTTTACAGAAGCACGAGGAAATGAGAGGCAGAGCTGTGAAGACACTGAACATGCATCTACAAACACGTGAAGGTATGTGTGGTAATCAGAAAGCTAAAATGGCAGGCTCTAGGGACATGCAGTGGGTGAGGAAGCCTTTCACCCTGGACGCCTGTTTCTGTAAAGAAAGAAGCTGTTCTGCAGAACAAATGGAAATTCTCTATCCATGACTTCAAAAATAACTAGTGAGTCACTTCTATCACTTTCCACACTGACGTTAAACTCATTTTAGCATCCCAAGGCAGGCTACTACCCTGGCCAGCTTGTGAAAAGTGGCTTTTCTTCTTATTCCCCAAGAGTCTCTTTCCACCTTGTGGCAGAAATTCAGTGGACTTCAGCCTTTTCAAACACCAGCTTCCAATGTATCCTCATTGCAAGGACAGTAGCCCCAGATCAATATTTCTCTACTCCAAATCTAATTGAAAGCAGAAGAAATAAAATACCCAAGAGTTCCCAAAACCACAGCTTCCACATAAATAGGAAAGTATGTGGTAGGAGAATGAGGAGAGCAGAACTGCTAATTATTTTAAGTGGTTTAAGTTATATTCAGATAATTTAAAGTTTCCAGAGCTGAAACCCTGCAACATTTTGCACAAGACCTAAATAAATAAATAAATAAATGTGGAACTAGGCACACCCCTGCAACATGCAAACATCTTCATGACTTAGCAGGCTATCAACAAGGAATAACCACAGACAACAAAACACAGTCTCAGCTCTACTCTTTGCTATTTAGTATGGCTGCTCTGAAACTACGGCATCTTGTAGTAGCCTCCGGAGGGTTTCCTAAGCCCTCTTAAGTCATGGCAAAGCCACAGGACTCCGTAAACATCAAGGAAGATGTAAACTGCAGAGGACTATACAAAGCCTTAGGTAATTTTGGAAAACCTCTTTTTGAGATTAATTTGGAGAGGAGAAAAAGGCAACTGAAGAGATACAGATTTTTTCTAACTTCATTTCAGGTTTTTGTATTCCAAACACCCACCAAGGGCCTGGGAAAAGCCAAGCAAAGGATACCTGGGGTCTATGGGAACACAGCACCATCTCGTGGAGTGAAGGGAAGAAGTATAAGAAGCAACGAATAAGTATTTCAGCACTTCAGACATCTGCAGCTTGGCTTTTTGACAGCCTGCTCTTCTAGCAGGTTAACAAATCTCTCTATCGAATTTGTGCTTTATAAAAAAAGTTCACTGCAGATCTATAAAGAACAAATGAACAACAAACAACTCCCTATTTTTATCTCTCAAACTCATCACCGTTAACATAAACACTGGGGGCCTCTTCATAAATAGAGATGTGTGGGCAGACAACCATCTGTACTGAACGCTATTTGCCAGCAGGCCTTGCGCAGCTGTGAGCACCCTTTTCTTGCAAGTCTGAATCTCCTGTGCTTAAGGTGGGCAAAGAAAACAAGTCTCCAAATACTAAACTTGCCAGGACTAAAGACCTATACTTCCATCTACACAGTACTGGAAAAGAAAAAAAGCCCTTTTCCATTTAGAAGGAGTTGAAGGAAACTCAGAAAGGCAGCTAATTCCACCCTTTCCAGTATTTGCTTCCAAACATGGAGGTATGCTTACAGAGCATCTGAGAGTGAACAACTTAAGTTACCCAGCTGGTTCACATATTACTGGTCATAGATAAGAACTTCCTGGCACCAGTGAAAGTATGAAAGCCTGGTTAGTTTCTACTTCATTGACTGAACTCAGTTAGAAATTCATCTCTGCAACAGAAAGCATTTAAGCGTCCTGGCTTCTAAAGGAGGTAGGCAAATGCAGGGGTCTCTGCCCAGGAGGATGTAGTTGATCGTATTTTCTGCTCCATCCCAAGTATTGTGCTATACCTAGCTCCACTTTTGCAAACACTTCCAAGTTTATTCTTATTTCATCCTGGTCTCTAGGATGACATTTGTTTAAAACAGGAAGCATTATGATGTAGTGTCTATGCATTTTGAATAACTCCCATAATGAGTGTAATACAGGTCTCTCAAGTGCGACATTTGGGCTAAGTATGTTCTCTGGTGTGCCTAAATTAAGTTTAAATGACTTGATCTATCAATCTTCCATGCACATGAACCATCAGTAGCAATTCCACAGCCAAGTGGGGATCTCTGTGAGGATGCTTCCCTTGAGGCAAAGCACAAATTCGTGTCCAAAGCATCCATCAGAAGTATCTCTATTTCAGCAGGATAAGGGATTTAAGCCTCCAGCCTTTTCCACCTGGGACAAATGCAGAGTAAATTCACCACTAGTAACAAGTACAAAAAATAGAGGAAAAAAAATAGGGAAAACAGGCTGATTTTTTTTTTTTTTTTTTACTGCCAGTACAAACACTTAACTCCTATGATTTGTGTTTAAACAACGGGAAGCATAGACAATTCTGCCTGACCTCAGTTCTCAGCATTCAAGTAACTATAACAAGATGAATTCTCAGGATATTCTCCATGCTGCCACACTGTCTGCTGCAGTATCATGTGGAGAAATCCAGGCTAATCCTAAACTTAAGCATGTAGGATTAACATGGTGTCCTACCTGGTCCAACATACCATGCAAATGCATGCAACTCAGCCATACTTCAGACAGGCATTTCAGGTATCTACACGTGGCAACTCATCTACCACATATATATGCTCTACAGCTGACAGTACTGTTACGAGAGATCAACATCATGCCCCACTGGGTAACTTTGTATGTTTTCTGGAGTCAAATATTATGCCCATTGATCTCAAGATCAATACCAGTATCTCTCTCACACACACTCCCTCGACCAGATTTTCTCTTGCCCCACATCACATAGCTGGAGTGCCTACAACGATTTGCCACCAGACAGATTCACAGTCACTGCTTGTGAGAACTTCTGCTCATTCACACACAGCAAGGGCTTGAAAGCCAGGTCTGCTCAGTTCATTCTGCACTAGTAACGCAACCAATCCAGTGTTACAACAGCAAAGCAGAAAAATGAGTCTTTGCTGATGTCAGCAGTAGCATTGCCTTCTGTAATGTGCGGTTGGCTTGGATCCATAATTTAAACCCTGGTTCACAGGCAGTTCTCATGACAGTCTGCATTTCCAAGTGAAAGACACCTGACTGCTGAAGTGTCCAGTAGTAAAAAGAAATACCAATATTAGCCCTCTCTTCAGCATTTTGTGGTCTTCAGTTATGAGAATATCTGTGACAGATGAACTATTAAAGACAAAGATGCTCCTAAGGGACCTACAAACTATACGATGGATGGCTTGTGATACTGCTATCTATCTTCATCATTTGCCTGAGATCAGAAGGACAGAAATGTAACAGACAGAAGGTCATCTAGTGCAATCTGAAAAAGAAAAAAAAAAAAAGAAAGAAAAGAAATATGACAGGTAGTTATGGGAAGCCAGCAAACCTGACACCAGCTTTGCTGTGGCCAAGCACTGCAATTAGGTTTCAGACCAGAGACAGGAGGAAGAATAGAGCTCCAATCACACTTCCTTCAAAATCACCATGCCAGAGTCTCTCTGGAAGAAAAAATTGCTTATATTTGGCAGGTGTATTATTAAAGCCAGAGTCTAGTCAAGACACGCTGGTCTAGAGCTCAGTTATATTATCTGAGACAGTTACTCAATGGACACGAGCACAACTACTCTTAGGTTGAGGCTAGAGGCATTTGAACAAAAGCACACTACAAAAGATCAGACAACTCTGCTTTCCTAGGGAAGGAGTAATTTTCTACTCTCTTTCCCCATACCGCTCAAGATCACCCTCTCGAGCACCCTGCTGGCAATAGAAACATCCTGAAAGGCATCTCCTAGGCCAGGGAGGCCACTACAAGCCCACACTGCTCATCTCCAACACAGAGGTCTGGGAAGAGCCTCAGGGAATCACAGCACAGTGATTGACTAAATCATAAACCTCTAGACAGAGGAGGATGAACTAATTTAGGTCAACACTTTGAAATTAAGATTAGTTGTCTTCTTTCTCAGGTTTTTAAGCCCTCTCCACTAATTTTCAAGATAAATTCATCATTTTGATGCAGCCAATGAAGCCTGAACTTTGTTTTTAAAATGATGAAATCAACCACATCCCACTTTTTTATTCCTTCTTCATTTTTTTCTGTTCAGAACTATTCTAAGATTTTCACTGAAATATGCAAAGTTTTGCTTGCCCTAAATGTGCAGTTTTCACTGATTAAACTACCACCCAAGAAAAATTTTCACCAATTCTGTATGTACCCAAAAGTGTGAAATGAACTAACATTCACAGACTTGGACACTTTTTCTTCTGTGGACACCCATTAGCTAACTGGGGTTTCAGTTAACATTACCCCCAATAGAATTCATGTTATCTGATTATTCTTGGGTTTTTTTACTGAAAAGCCTATTTCCTTCCACAATCAGAGAAATTCCTTTGTGGCCTAAAATCTCTAAGGACAGCAAAAAGCAACTGAAGTCCTGGGCTCCACTCCCAGTGTTTGCACAGGCCTCAGATGTCAGTATGCAGTGAAACACCTCCACAAAGATAATCAAATCCACCAAAAAATGTTCCCCGTCACAAAGCTTGTTTCACAGGTACCCAAGCAGCCAGTCTCAATCTGCCCCTCAGGGACCATTATTAAGATCACTATAATTAAGGTTTTGCATCTAATCCCTAAGGTTCCACAGCTGAGATTATTATACTAGCTCCTCAGTAACAAGATTGCAGTGTAATAAAGATATGTCCCTATATACAGCTAAACTCCACTGGAGATCAATAGGTAGCCTTCTTCCAATGACAGGCAATAATTAGTACATCAGGCAGCCTGGATAGTGAACAAGAATCTCTTTCAGGACCTCTGACTCCTCCTGCCTTTATTCTTCTGTTAATAATTTCCATTACAAAAAACAGGATAAGCATACAAGATGTCTGTCTTTCCCTACTCAGCCCAGCCTCCTCCCTTATGTAGCCCCAGACTTGAAGGCTCAAAAGCCAGCATGAAGAAAAAAAAAAAAATTCTAGCACTGCCTGAATCCCTCTGCATGTTGGCATTCTCTCAGCTACCTCCGCCCTGTAAATATTTTATGATACACATTTGTCCACGCTAATGACTGTAATCTTGAAGGTAGCTTTCAGTCTAAGGTACAAAAAAAATATGTAAATCTTAAATACAAACAATTAGGCATATTTGATATGTGGACTCAGAGAATCACACGCCAGATTTTGATCTGCCAATACTGGCATAAATCTCAAGTTACCTCCTTGAAATCAAAGGAATTATTTTGTATTTATAAATAAGTGTCACCGCAAATGAAGTCTAGTCCATAAAACAAAGACCAACTTCAATCTTCATCTATCTGTTCTCACCCATTAACGCAGGCTCCTCTTTGCAAACTGTTTTCTATGTAGGCAGCCTGGGAAATAAACAATAATCACCTTGAGGACCCTACAGGAATAAGAAGGCAATACAGTGTGTGCTACAACAGACAACTCCATGCTGTCTGGGAAAGCGCTAAGTGAACCCTATCCCATCTCATTAATACCATTGCACTCCACTTATCACACATCAGACTTAGAGCAATGGCTTAAGAGCATAGATATCTAACTCATTACTGCGAAGACAGGTACTGCAAAGACAGGAGTGCACACAAAACCCAGTTGGGGCAAAAAGTGGACTGAAGATTATTGCAAGCCAGAGCTTCCATGCAGGACATTAGGCCCAACATGGGAATCACATTTTCATAATCCATAGTGCCAGTTATGGCAGATTCATAGGGGAATGGAGGCAACAAAGCCACCTGTGCTTTCACCTGGATTGGTGACTGAGGTATCCTGTTGCAGATCAACAGCAACAGCTGCAAGATTAACAGGCTTTTGCAAGGGTTTTCCCCTTCTCTGCAAAAGAACAGGTACCATCTGCATACCATGTGGCATCCAAAATACCTCATGCTGATGAAACTGTAGCTGGTATGAGATTCATCTAAAGCATTTGGGCAATACACTTAAGGACAGAAGTTTCATAGCATTATATGAAAAAAATAAAATCCACTTAAAATAATGGTCCTCAAGCTCAGGGTGACTTCTACCTACAAAATCCAACACTACATACATTTGCCACCAGCTTCCAAATTCAGTACTGTACCATCTTCTGTGGAGAAGCTGGTATAAGAAGAAAAGAATCTTTAAAGAGTGAAATTGATGGTTGAAGCTTATTTCGGTGTTTAGGATTCCTGAGTTTTTATATTTACTGCTTCTTAAAGCAAATATGAACATGTGCAGGAGATTACAAGGAGAAAGCTACATCTAAAATTAATCAAATCCTTGTTACACTTGACAATTTAGAACATTTAATTTATTAACTTATATTTAGTGGAAAGATGTGCTTAGAGATCATCATAAGCAAATGGAGCTTGGGGTGACGGAACAAACAGAGACTCCTATTTTGCTGTACCACTTTTCTGTTACTGCTGTCAACTTACATCAATGTCGTATCAGAGATCACACCCTGGGTGTGCCATTACTGAAGGAACAGATTCAGAGGCCAGCTCTTTCATGGGGCAAAATACCCAGGACACAGTACCACTCACTCAGCTACTTATAACATGAAAAGTGAAAATTATTGCCATGACTACCAAAAAGTGTCACATAAAAAAATACTGTCAAAGAGAGCGGAGATCGCAAGGAACAAATTACGGCAAGAGCCTTCTGTGACATGTTTATGAAAATGGCATAGCTGCTGAGCAGTGTCAGGAAGAGAATTAAGTAACTGCTTCAACTGCTCAAAGGTTGATAACAGAAGCTGTAATCACTGCCACCTGTAAAAAGTCTCTCCTTCCATCCTATTGAAGTCTGTAGCACGGCTGGACCATAGCTTATGTGCTGACAGCAGCCAGGTGTGCACAGATATCAGTGACTGATTGCAGCTCTCATCCTAAATGCTCCTTCTGCCAAGCTGTTGAAGCAATCGTAATTAAATTACTCACTAGAGACCTAGCTGCATTTTAGGGATCACAAAAGGATAAAGTTGGCTAGCTTTCACAATTGAAAAAAAGGAAACGCTTTTCTGTCAGGGCACCTTGAGAAGTTGAAAGATGCAGAAGAAGCAATTCCTAAAAGCACGTCTCACTCAAATTCACTCTTTCTCACCCAAGACAGGGACACTCAAATTCCTCCCCCAATGTTGACAACGCTACCCATCCCAGATGACTCCCAAAGGGAACATGGAGCAAGCAAGCTCTTGATCTGCAGCCTAATCTGATGTTTTACAAGCTGTTTCTCAAGGGAGGGGAAATGCCTTTCAGTACACAGAAAAGCAACAAGCATCCTTAAACCACTCAAGTGCTAAAGCAATTATGTGGTGGGTTATTACTAAGCATCAGAAAAGTGCATGGTGTTTTAATAAGAAGTAGCACTAGATCTTTGCCCTAAAGATGTTACAGTTCTTGGAGTTGCAGCACAAATGAAAGTAAACAGTGGTAAAAAGGGTAGAAGCACGGTTCACAACCCTAATCACAATGGTAAAATTTGCATCACGTACTGAAGTACACAGTTGCACTTCCCTCCCCTTTTATGCCAATTCTCAAGAGGAGAAAGGTCTTTCAGAGACAGAAGACACAAAAGACTTAGGGCAGGAACTGAAAATGAGCTATCGGCCAGAAAACACTAGTTATAGTAGAGGGTACGTAAAAGAGCACTGAGTAAGTGAGGGCAAAGCATGAGGAGGGAAGTAAGAAGTAGGCAGGGTGTCTGACCTGCTGTAATGAAGTATGATTCACTCAAAATAAATCAGAGGTGACTCTTGCTTCATGTAGGGCGGATGTCTCTGTAGTATCAAAGGCAAATCCCTAAGCGTGCTGATATTTAAACAGCTGACTGGTTTAGCCATGCATGACTAATGAAGTCTATGCAGATTTATTTTCTACACACTAGCAACCTCTTGCTCTCTGACTCACTAAGTGATAAGCTGGGCACATTAGAAATGAATGGGTGGTAATTAAACATGAACAATGAAGGGGGTTTCTATAAGTAAATCAAGCTGAGCATGCTGGCATTGACATTAAGGGAGGTCATGAAGTCTGGACAAAAATTGGCCCAGATGGTGAAAAACACAAAATAGTGAGGGAGAGGGAATAGGGTCCATGTCCCAGCCGGGGGTCTGAATCCTGCCATAGAGATAGCTGTAACCGCTCAGTGGCGCAGACAAAACAAGTGTGGAGTGCAAATTGCTCAGGAGCACATCAGAATAAACAAACCCATCACCATAAAGTAATGGTCACTGCTTTGGCCATTTGCCCTGCTAGCAGTCTCTTCTAATGACTATTCTGCCATGCTATTTAAGCAGGAGTGAGGGAAGCTGGTTCTGCTACTGCCTTTTTGCAATCTAGTCTACAGACTATGCTGCATCAATCCACTTAGGTACTCATTCACTTACGTAGAACTTACTTACGTAGAGCAGGGGTGGAAAAGGAAAGGGACAGGCCTGCTCTGACATCCCTGGTGTCTCATCTAGAACACACATATGGCAGAGAGGCTAGCTTCAGTCTTCCTCATTCAATCCAAAATTCTCTGTACTTTACTCTAAAGTATTGGTCTTAGACTTGTTCTGCTAATTTTGAAAGCCTTCCTTTTAAGTCAAGGAAAAAAAAAGATTTTGGCTAGTGAGTAAGCCTCACTCACTATGATTACAGAACTGAAGTTATCAAAAGCTCTTCCTGTGACAGTGCTAAATTAATGAACTAAAGAGCAAAGTCACCATGACTCTTTTTCCCTCTAATCCTTCCCTCCTCCAAATGTGATTCACAGAAAGACAGTAAAAGCATATAGGTTATACATCGCATGGAAAGGGATCTTGGAAGAAAAATATAACTTATTGCACAAAAAGGGTAACAGCCCTGTATATTACCTCTCCCCCAAAAAACAAACAAGCACCACTTAACCAAACAATCACATTGGAAGGCTAGAGGATTGCTCTGCTTATCAACAGGCTCTTTGAAAAGCATGCGAACTGGAAGCATATGAAGATACACACACAAGAGGACAGACAAACATGGGCTGCCTTTTCTTTTTACCAATCAAATGGAAAACTTGTTTTTAAACCAAGTGGATATTACAACCCAGAGTTTATAAATAAATGAATAAATAACCCCCCTAAAAAGCTAATCAATAGTCAGCAGATGGACTTAACAACTGTTTCAACAACAACAAAAAAAGCTGTTTGAAAAAGTGCTTTATACTCTGCTTGCACTAGTCATTGCTGCAGGTTATTGATCTTTTACAAACAGCCTCCAATAATACATAGTTGTGTTAGCCTGGCAATTTCTGCTGGAAAGCTTGACCCTCGGTGTTACTCATCTGCATGAGGCACTGAGTAACAAGCAGTGTGTTCTATGATCTAGTTTGACATACATATACCGTTCCCATTAGCTAGACTGCCGAAACCTACTTTTTATGCATTCTCTCTGTGTAGAAAAGAAACTGTTGTTGTTTGACCAGATAGACAAGAACATGAATAAGTTAAAGAATCTATAAAGCTGTTCATAGGACAACAGTTTAAACACATGCCACATCTCAGGTAACTTGCAGTCTTTAACTACCATGTTTTCATCTCGTATCATGGTGAAGAACAGTAACAGGATGGAGTTCACCCCAGATGCAAGACACTTCATTAACATTGTGGGTTAACTTCTAATTCTGATACCTTATCTGCTCCGAGTTACACATTTGAGCAGTCTAAGCACAGTTTGGCATGCCAAGGTTGTTTAATATTCCTAAGTATCAACTGCAGTATATTAATGCTGATTTCCTACATCTTAGAGTAACAAACAAATTCTGAAAATAGGTTGAAAGCCCAGATTTATTGAATGTGATGCTGGACTGATTAAAACATCTCTAAAGATTGAAGAATGAGGAACTGCTTCAACAAATGAAGAACAGATCTTAAATGGCAAGGAGAATGGAACCAGCGAATCCCAAATAGTACCATTGCTTGTATTTCTACCTTTCTTTATAAGTGTTAGTACTGGCTAGTATGCAAGGGCAGACCTTTAAATTCACTTTTGTACAACAGACCTTCTCAAGTAAATTTGAGGGCAGGGGGTGTCTTTTTTTGTTGTTGTTTTAGTTTTTTAACATTGGTACAAGAAATTATACAACTCGAAGTATATTAAAACTGAATTTATGCCCCCATTGCTTCCATTAATTTCTCATTCTGAGGAATCTTGATTCCTACAGTGTAAAGAACATCTAAAACAAAGCTAAAAATTAAGGTTGTATCATCATTTCCACCAGGAATTTAAATCCTTGTCTTTTGTTTAACAACACTAGTGAATGTACAAACATGTCTACAGACGTACAACGTGCATCTCTGCCACCTTTGATTCTCCTTCACCTTTTAGAAATAGCAGTTCCAAGCCAGTTGCATCTGAATGAGGAAGCTCAATGGCCCAGACCTGGGATAAAAATTAAAAAGCAAAAACATACTGGCGTACCAAGCTTTCTTGAGTATTGATAAGACTGAATGACTTTGCAAAGTTTACACTAGCAAATAACAAATCACACTTATCAATAGTTAATTGAGGATGATCTCAAGAGATCATCAAGAATAATTGAAGAGAACACCAGACATGCCATTTATCTCTCTCAGAGGCACTGAAATATTCTGCATCAAACACACAGAAATGCAAATTTTCCAGTGTGGATGCTTGACTTGATTAACAGAAATTGAAAGACAAAATATATTCAGTAAGTCCTCCTTTTGCTAACATTTCCATTGTTTAAATCTAGACCTGTTCTATTGACTTCCATATTCCATATTTACATCAGTGGGAGACCACAATTTGCTAATAAAATAGATATAGCCATTTACTAAATTAATAGAATTAGATTCCTGCAGCAAAAAAAGTTCTACCAAAGAGCCTGATGCATTTCTAGATAATAGCAAAGCTTCAGGTTACACAGAAGTTATCTCCCCCTGCCATTACTTGCACTAAAATCCAGTCTAAAGAACACTTAATTCAGTTAACATACAAGTGCCTGTATTTCCATTAGACTCAGCTATAATAGCAACCATATCTAACAGATAGGAATAGGAAGGAAGCCTTCTCCCTCTCCACAACCCACAACGCTTCATAGCTTCATCAGGCGACCAGTAGTAGAGCTATATCTTCAATGTCCTGATACATGGCAAAGACTAAAAAAAAAACCAAACAAAACAAAACAAAAAAAAAACCACACCAAAAAAACCAAACCAACCAAACAAACAAAAAAACCCACCAAAAAAAAAATACCTCCACCACATCACACACAAAACCAAAACCAAAAACACACACACAAAAAGATGCTATACGCACTTTTTGAAGGTCCTGGCTGAAGTCTCCTTTTGTTGTTCCAGGAGGAGTGCACATGACTTACCTTTCTGGACCATTTTGAAACCCACATCGTCCTGTGAGCATTTCTAAAATCACCAGCCAGGCCTGACACTGGGAGGCTGGCTACTACATTGCCCATATTGCCCATATCACCCCCACTCATATCAAACCCTCATCTCTGCTCTGCATGGTTTCCAGCTGCCAGTTCTAAAATGCAGCAAGGAATCCCCAATTACAGACATAGGAACCTGGCTTCCTAACACTTCAGAGCCTGCTCTAAGTCATTAGCAACAGCATAACAAGGGCACTGTGACATTTGGGAGCTGTGAAGCCCAGCACATTAGAAACAAAACCAGCAGTATCAATAATGTCTTTAGAGATTTCCTGGACATGTACTTAAATGCAGCCCCACAGGATTTAAAGTAGCATTTCTTTTACACAGCAGGTTTATAATGTGCTATGCTTAGCAAGTCTAAACTGAACAAGTAGTGCGAGAATGGGAAACTGGGTGTCCAACTGACAAAAGCAAACCAAAAGAAAAATGCAGAAAAGCGGAGCCAAACCTTGTGGCTCCAATATGAAATGTTTCTTCTGGACCCAAAGGAGTCATTCTGGATTCCAAAGCAACCCAAAAACAGATGTGGCATTACAACCTACAAATCTGTGTCTGCAGTACCTTCTCATACAGCCCCTGTCAAAGTATGAATGCTGATACACCTTTCCAATATCTGGGAGAACTATTCTGGGAGAAAGGGGAGACCAACGCAGATAACACGACGTTTTATGAATGACTCAGAAAAGCAGGCTTCTTGGCCTTCAGCAGAAACAGACTGTTCACCACGTGTTAAACAGCTTGTCATATGTGCCATCAATTCAGCCACATCTAAAACTTCTAAGGGAAAGGTTGCAGATATGACAGTGCTGTGGCACCAATATTGCATGGACCTTGCTGGCACTACTAATAAAGTCTACCACAAATACCCTTAATGAAAAGCAGCAGCTTGTGAGATGCAGGTGGTAAGAGTGGACTATGAGAGTCTTTTCTGGTCTTAAAATTTACACACACAATGAACGAAATTATTGAAATCTACTGTTATGCTTACTACAGCACTCAATGTGCTCCTTTGTTCCCTGCCTCGGAGCGGGGAGGGAGAAGGGGACTAACTGTCGCCTTAAATAATAGAAGTGGGGAGAGAGTAGAGCTGAACTGATCTGCTTCCTCTAGGCAGAAGCAAAGGCCATATCAGGATGAGCAGAGGGAATATCTGAAAGCTGATCATCTGCCCCCTAAAGAAAGACTTCAGGGTTTTGTTCAACTTTTCTAATCAGAGATCTTGATAGTAATTGGCCAAGAAGAACATCGAATGTTTTGAGATGAAGCACATCAATATGCCAAGAAGCACAACACTGTTGCTGTATGTTTAACTGACCACCTGGTTTTAACTGAACATTCTAGCAAACAGTACCCAAATTTCATCTTAGCATACAGCTAGTAATTCAGTAGAAGACAATCTAGAACACTGCTCAGCATTTTTACATGGATTCCAGGTCTTTGTCACCAAGGTTTGCATGATCACCTCAAAGCATAATTCAGTACACAAAACCTAGCCGCTTTGTACCTATGTAAGTATTACACACAATATATACAAGTCATTCCTGGTTTCTCTAAACCAGGAATTGCATTAACATCAATTACCATCGTTGGTCTGGTTGAGTTAGCTTTTAAAAAGAAGGAAAAAAAAAAAACAAACAAGAAACCAACAACACCACATACCAAATTGCATATTTTCATTTTAACAAGGAAAAAAAAATAACCTGCTGTATGCTTCAAAGAAACTTTCCAGGAAACAAAGTTTGGCTTTAACACTGGGAAAGTTGTATTTCAATTGAAAGTGAAACTAATCATGTGTTCTCTGTGCTCCCACCTGTCAGAACTTACAGCTCACCAATCCAATGTAAAAGCCTACTTACGGTCATTACACTGGTTCCCAGAATATGAAGTCATGGAGCAATCACAGGTGAAGCCTTCCCATTGCTGATTACAGATGCCCTGATTCGCACAGGAATCTTCCTGGCAGGTAGTGCTTGGTCCTGGAGAAGGGACGACATGAAAAGGGTGAAACAAAGATGAGAGAATCATTTTAGTCAGGCCCACAAAAGCTCCAATTCATTATTACCATTACTATCAGGATCCTCACGCAGAAGAGGAAAAGCACTAACCCAAACACTTTTCCATTCTCGGACATGCAAGAAACTCAGGTAAAAAAAGCATAAAGACAATGTACACTCCACAACAAAACATCAAACTGTAACACAGAGCAAGGAGGAAGAGTGAACAGCAACATATTCCCTCTTAGGCAGGCCCAACTCATATGTTCAGTGCTTGCTCAAATAAATTTACTATAAAATATGGTGTGATGCAAGGATAACAAACACTGCCAGGTTGTCATGCTTCCCTGGAAGTTTGATCCCCTTGTAGAAATGAAGGCTAAGAAATGGGCCCATGAACAATGCTTCATCCTACCCAAAGAACCCTGATATGTGGATTCAAACTGAAGTTTTGAAGCCTCAGTTGGCTACAACTTTGCTTTATAGGTTAAGAGAAAAAACAAACAAGCGAAAAACCAGAGCCTCTGACCAGTCCCATTATATAGGTTCCTCTGGAAACATGTCAATGAAGTCCTCAGAAGGGCATGACATTAGTCCATGACACTTCTCTATTCTGGACTGGTTTCCACAGCCTTTGGGGGAAGCAGAGGAGGAAGCAGCCACTACTAATAGAACAGCCTTTCATTGTTCTGTGATTTTGAGCTAACAGTTGCTATCCTGCTCAGACAAGCCTTGCAAAGACATAGAAAAGATCAGAGGGACTCTGAATGACAGCTAGTATGTCATCCACAAGGAGGTAGCTGGATTCTGAATCACCTGAGAGCAAATGTGAAGCTGCAAGCCATAGATTATAAGAACATGAGTTCAGAAATTACTTCCTGGGAAAGTATTTTATCTTCAGCATTCTAGACAAAGGTATGCTGCTCCTATTGTGCAGTACTTCAAATAAAACGTACAACTACAGTTGACATACCTACTATTCTATATCCTGCATTTGTTGGAAAAGAAGAAGAAACAAAAAGAAATAGAATAGATAATAGAGTAGAGGATCACCTGGCTAGGCTGCCTGAGATCAGTTTATTAACCACTTCCAGTCTAGGACAATAGCATAACAATAAAGCAACAACTGTTCTACCCATCCCAGCATCTTCCGTCACAGTCTTTGTTAGCAACAGCAATTCCATGAGGCTCATCCTACTCTTCATCACATACGCACCACCATCTGTACTTTATAGATGATAGGACACACCAAAGTGGAGAGAGCATTTTCAAATGTTTTAACCCAAAATGAAACCCCTCAACCTCCATTTGACACCACCCGCAGTGATTTCACTGAATCCCACAGCTATACAGCATCTTTGATATTCAGATTGTGCATCTGGGCACTTCCACATTTACATGCCTTTGTAGAACCCACATCTAACTGGAAGCCCCATGTCACACCATGATCCTCCCAACAATTCAAAGACCAAGCCAGGAATGGACCTTTATAGCTTTGGTGCAGAGTTCCTGCTCTTCCCACTAGATCATCTTTCCCCACTGTAAGAATAGAATGGGTGAATTTCAGTAGCTTTTTAGCTATCTGTGTTTCTTTACATCTCTCCTGCAATGAGAAAGAATGTGTGACTATCAGTAGGCAGAGAGTTTAACAAAAACCTGAGTTTCTTCCATGATCTGTTATACTGTTAAAAAAAAAAAAAAAAAAGAAACAAAAAACACCACACCACTACACAAAACCAAAACCCCAAAGGCTCTAGGTAGAAGTGTAAGCATGGATAACAAAAGCAGACAACAAAATCCCTGAAGGAAAATTCACCTACTGAAAAGAGGCAGCAGCAGCCACCACAGCAAGAAAACTGTGTATTACCATACTGAAAATTGAGCAGCATTTTTCAACACTTTTCTCCTCCCCTCCGCCTCTTCTTCCCACCCACCTGACTCCCATTTGCAGCTGTATGAATCCCAGTAGTTGCACTAGCACAGTGTGAAGTTAACAGATCATTTCTAGGATTACAACAGTGCTGACAGACTTTACAGTGTGGGCTGGTAGGCACATGTATGCATGCGCTTCCCTCCTGCCTTTACACTTACATAAAAGACATGGATATAACTATATAGATACACGTGCATCAGGTTGGGGTCTGACACTTGCTTCAGACTTACTCTGGCCCAGCAAAAGAAGGGATGACATTTAACAATCTGAAATAGAATCTTAGTTGTCATTTTTCCTAAAACATCCGAGTTATCTGAGGATAAGGAATAAAGAACTGATACCTCTCCTGTACCTTACTATCCCATTATCTAACCTCTAACCCTAGATATGAATGCCAATACTCCTGGAGATATAAACAAGCAAGTTATATATACTTAAAAACAGAAAGCAATTGTGACTCTATGCAAATTTGCTACTGCATCAACTGTAAACACCATTACATAGAAGCAAAGCAGAACAGCATTTTCAATGACAATGTTTCTTCTCTCTTCCTACAGTCTTCCAAGAACACTTTATCAGGACATCACTTTAAACTGGACTTGACAATGGGCATCATCTAATAGGGATACCCTTTGTCTAGGTGCCACAAGAGAAAGGACCAGTACTCTAACTCAAGGAATAAGACTGCATGAGGCCTAGTACCTGTGGCTTGAGGTGCTCGTAGTGAGAGAGTCCAGAGAGCCAAAGGACTTGAATTCATGACCGGTATTGTGGTTTCTGAACTGTATTTTACAGAAACTAACTGTGAAGATGGAAACAGTACTTTCAAAGCAGCCAGAGGGAAAAAAAAAGAAAGAGAAAACAGCACAGTGATGAGGAATTTTGAAAGCCTGACAATACCACAAGGAAGCTCGAAGCCTGATCTGCCATCTTTACAGTCAGTTGTGATGGCACAGCATAGGGGTATTGCAGCTGGGTATTACGCTTTGCCTCACTCCTTAGTACTATGGGCCGTTTGCATGGTAAAAGGATCTTTGAGAGCTCATCTACTCCTGCTGCTTACAGTCCTTGCCTGATGTCATAATCCTCCATCTGTGGCAACAGAATTTTGTTCAGAGCAACTAACAGGGATGTCAGAGGGGATTAGAATTTTGGATTAGGGAGCAAAGCGACAGAGGCACAGGAAGGCTTATAAAACATGAAGATTGTGTTACCATGCACATGCCCTTTAGTGCTAACGAACAAGGAAAGAGAAGACAACAAACAATTTATATATACAGCAGTAGAATCGGTTCTAAAATACCAATGCCATCAGGGTTCAGGTCTATTTTTAATCTCATTCCTTTGGCAACACTTACAGCAGTCAAAGTATTTAAAAGTAAAGTTTCAGAATTGGTCTTCACATAATAATCTGAGATACATCTGATAAATCACACCATACTTTTAATTAATAAAATATGCATGCTGACTTTAATTTTCTCCTCAAATTCCCAACACCCTGACAATACTTGCTATTTCCATTTTTCTGCAAAGGCCTTGCTCTTCTTGTCTATTTGTAGCTGGGCTTAGCACACTGTCTTCATGCCACGTGCACAGTGGCAAGGACAGTGAGTGGGCACTAGATATAGAATAAAAGTGGAGAAGTCCCTAGTGCAGAAAAGCATCCCCACTAGCAGAAGTGTGACTTGCTCTGTCTCCTCCTGTCTACACTAAGCCTACCAAAAGAGATGGCTCCTTAGGAATATGAGATGGCAAAGCAGAATTTTTCAATAGTGTCCATTTGATCTTTATTTCTGCATCTCTAGTTTTTACTGGAACAGCTCAGTATCTGAGGACTTGCAGGATCTGAGATCTTGTTGGGTGTCCCTCCCTGGGAAGGAGTCCAGTATTATACTTTTCTTCCAAGTTACCTAGCTAGATGTATGGTTTGTTTATTAGTTTTACCACTAAGTATTTGAAGAAAATCACCTTAGAAGAGTACAGTAGCCAGATCTCTTATCCATATTCCACTTAGAAAAATTACTGTGTCTCCCTAACTCTTTCCTGCAATTTCAGCTGTATGGTAGGTTTCTCTTTGCCCTGAAATTAAAAAATTTGAATTCTACTGCTGCGCATTGCTAAAACAGCCATGTTTCATCCCACAGGTGGGCACGTTTCACTGAAGTAATTCCTGCTGTGTCATTTGAAAGTTCTTTACAGAGAAAGGAACTTTAGGAATAAAAGACAGTATTGTGTTTATCATTCTTCCAAGTTACATGAGGAATCAGTTTCTTTATACGACAGCTGCAGGCTTATAACACAACTGCAATATGTATTATATATTTTATATATATATATATATATAAAAATATATATAAAAACACAACTAGCAATAAGCATTAAGCTAAGCAAACCGTTCTTGGTCTTGCACATAACACTTCCTTCACACATCAAAAATTCACTCCTATTGAGAGGAATCTACCATTTGTGTTAACATTATTTTCTCAGTAAGATGAAGATCTGCAACAGGCAAGATTCAATGGCACCATGGGTCCATTTTCATTTTCCATCTCCCTAAATGCTGTCATCTATTTTCCTTGTACCTTTCAAAGAGGTTAGCAATAGATGAAAAAGTAACATGTGCAAGACATCTTTACTGTCTTTGCAGAATAAGGTGCTTCTTTTGTCCTATAGTTCCTAAATTGCAAATACCATCAAGTACCGAAACATCTCTATCACTACCAGTCAGACGTTATGATGGGCAATTTATACCTATGATAAATCTACAATCTACTTCTGTCAGCACTCCTCTCTCATAACCAGCAATAGTCTGGGTTTTTTTAATTCAACATGCAGGGCCTGGTACAGCTCAGAGAGGCATCAGGTCTGGGAAACCATATGCACTAGGCAGAATATAAACCTGTTCCAGGACTCACTTTTAGTGCAGGTTAAAGAGGAAATGAAGTTAATAAAGCTAAGTTTTCCAATTTTACAATAATTTGGAAAAAAATATTTTTTTCTCAGTAAAAAGCGAGAAAAATTGAGACTGAATCTCATGGAGCCATCACTTCACTGGATGGACCATATCTCATATGCTGTAACTGTCAAATACCAATGGTAGCATGTTGACACTTACTTTACACAAATGTAAGAAACTAAAGTATAGTCAAGGTTCAGTGCACAATTCAGAAAGTTAGATCCTGTATTTTGAGTCGCAGGTGGTAGAAAGCAGGAATATCACAGAGTAACTTTAACTTAGCAAACTAGAACCAAAAAAAACAAAAGGAATTTTCAAGGACCGCAAGGCCAACTCTTTGAGCTCTCCCAGTTCTGGATTTTGTTAAGAACTCATCATCCCTTTCATTGCCTAAATAAGGTTAGACATCCAGCAGGTTCCATATTTAAAGTTGCTCATTGTCAGAAATAACTCAAGAGCCAGCATTCTGCAGTCCTCTGAAAATACAGCCATTTATTCCAGTGCCTCAACAGAACCTGAACTCTTAATTCACCTAACAACAGTTATGACACTGATTCCTTCTGTTCCAAATACGTGGCTGGTCTAAAAATTTCAGGGACTGGGACTAGTTAAAATAACAAATATAAAAGTCTCCCACGGAAAGCACATTTAGCTCAAGGTGACAGGAGAAGGGAATCAGCAGCAATGGCAATCCACAGAGGATGGACCTACAAGGTGGTGGGGCCTTTTCCCCGTCCATGAAACCTGGCATATACCCATCTTCCTCCCTCTTGTCACCCTGCCACTCTCTATCTCTAAGCAACCTAAAAGGTCTTGAGCAAAGTGCTCACACACATGCTGGTGAGGGAAGAACAAAAAAAACTCAAAACCAAAAAAACCCCAACCATACAAAGTCAACTGCATAAAAGGGAGTATGCCTGGACCTGAGATGCAACAATGAGATGCAAAATGAGGAGATGCAAATGAGGTAGAGAAAGTAAACAGCATTCAAACGTTCAGACACAAACTAAAAGCAGAAAGGAAAAACTGAAAGGGCTGTATGAGAACGAGAAAAATACAGTCACTTGGAAAAACACCCTTCCCCACTGCAAATCACGGCAGTACAAAAGTACCAGGCCTCATGGCCTATTCTGAAATAGCCAAACCTATTTAGCAAAGGTTGGTTTCCTGAAAAGCCAATAATCCACATTATGTACTCAAGACAAACATTTCTCCTTAGGCTTCAAGGTGATCAGGTGTCTCAAACTGAAGGGCAAATATTCCTATAGGGTTAAGACCTCTGTAACAATATAAGCTTGAGCTGGAATAATCTTCACAGCTGTGACAAGTCTTTAGGTTCTGAGGGCTCTGGAAAAATCAGAACAATAAACAAATGTTTGTTCTGGGACCTCTTCTTCATGCTGCATCCACTTCAATGGACATCAAAAATCGAGCAGGAACTCCTGGGCACGTATTCTGAATTCTGATGAACACACAAGTAACTAGAGAGAACAACAGCAGCTGTGGCCAGAGAGACACAATACTTGCTGATCTCTAATGCAAGTCTGAAATTCCCTGCCACACTTTGAATGGATGGCACAGAACACCTTAATCCTAAAACTATTAACACCCCAGTGTACTTCCAGGATGTTTTTTCTCCTCGCATCGGTCCCAGACCACATATCCTTCCTATTCTTTCAAATATCATCCTTTACCACTTTCATTTACATTAACTTCAGAAATCCCCTAGAGGCAGCACCTAATATTCTCTAAATCCCTAACCTTTGTAAGACAGAGTACTTCAACTTTTTACAGCTGGGAATAGGCCAGAGATGCCAACAAAACGTGGTCACAGTCATATACTCCACATGCATAGAGCACAATACATTGCACTAACTTCTGCCTACCTCTACTGTTGGGGCTTTGAATATGTGGAACGTATATGAGAGGATTTAGGTAAGGAAAAGGGAAAAGAAGAAGAACAAAGAACAAAGACGCCTTGAAGAAGAACAAAGACACCTTAGTTTAAGGAAGTCTGCGGCTGTAAGCAAAATGTTGCAGTTTGCTTGTTGCAGTTTGTTTTATCGGCCTATGAAAGCTACTTTTAACCAATCACAATGTGCATGGCATTCGCGTGCTAGGAGCGTGAAAGTTGCTTTTAACCAATCGCAATATGCATGGCACCTGCATGCTAGAAGCTTATAACCAATCACAATGTGCACGTACTCAATGTGTCGCGTGGACAGTTTAGAAAACAGATATAAGCAAAGGGAAGGTTGATAATAAAGGAGCTTGATTCCACATCATATTGGTGTGCTGTTCTTCTCCGTTCACCCCCTGGGCCGCAACATCTGGTGACCCCGACGTGATAGCACCAGGCGCTATCGAAGGACTAATTCCCCTGAGGGGATGGCTAATGCGAACGAGAGACTGGACGACTAATGCGGACGAGAGACGGGGGGTGAGGATCCCGGCCGCTCGAGAGAGGCGGGTAGCGATCGCACGACTGACCGGTGAGTCAGGCAGACCGAGGTCTGGAGTTCGGGATGGGAAACGCTGTATCAGCGATTGAAAAGGCAGCCATAGATGGCTTGATGAAACTAGCAGAAAAGACTGATCATAAATTAGAGCGTATGGACCTCACAGACCTGCTGTTTTGGTGTAGGCGGCGCGGGTTAATTAGCGCGACCTCGCAGGTCTTTGATGATGAACATTGGAAAAACATAGGGCAAGAAATATGGGAGAGTGTCCAAAATGGAACAAAGGGGGCGAAACAACTGGCACAAACGTATCGCCAGGTCCGCCTGGTGTTAGAACAACTGCGGGCTGATGCGGCTATGACGGGCGCATCACGGAGTGCCATTGTCTCGGCACAATTAGGGGCGGTGGGAACCGCTCACGGGACTGATGGAATGGAAAATAATGATGACACCGGGAGCCCGAGTAGCTGGAACGTGTTACCTTTGTCGCCTGAGGTTGTTAATAATTCACCTCCTTCCACGAATTCTTTTGTTTCTGCTCCAGTTGGGCGTAAAGGGCCTTATGATGATTTGATCCCGCCGTATATACCGGGGGACGAAGGGCTTCCTAAGCCCAATGCACCAGCTATGGAAACAATGGAGATAGACCCTGTAAAAATGCCGTTGCCCCCAGAGCCCGGGGAGCCGCCCAATTTTAAGGCACAGGAGGAACTTATGTTGCAAGTGCTAGAAGAAATGAAACGCTTGGGCAGGGGAGCATCTCGGGCCGTTAGAGCTTCTGTTTATGACCGTGCCACAAGTGCAATAAAACAGAGTTTAGAGGCGATGGAACAGTGGGTGGCAAAGGCGCGTGCGGGACGCTGTCGGTGGCGTGGAGCGGAGCGGATGGGGTGCGCGGCTCTGCTGTGGGGCTGGCTCCTCCTTGGCTGCAGCTGGGGCCCGGGGCCCCCCGGGCTCGGTGCCGCTGCACTCTCGACGGCCACCTACGTGCTGGACGATGCCGGCGGGCTGGGCAGGCAGTTCGACGGGATCGGGGCTGTCAGCGGCGGCGGGGCCACATCTAGACTCCTGGTGAACTACCAAGAACCTTATCACTCCCAGATTTTAGATTATCTGTTCAAGCCAAACTTTGGTGCTTCTTTACATATCCTCAAAGTAGAGATTGGAGATGATGGACAATCAACAGATGTTACTGAACCCTCCCATATGCACTATGAAGATGATGAGAACTACTTCCGGGGCTATGAATGGTGGCTCATGAAAGAAGCTAAAGAGAGTTCCCCCCAAAACGTAGTAATGAAGGCATGTCACGTGCTTAATTGGAAAAATGTAATAGGAGGGAAAGATGAACCAAATGATGTACCAATGAGACTCCATTTGGGCAATAATCCAGCTGATTTTTCGCGCTTTGTAGTAGATGTAGAGGTATGGGATCCTGTATCGGGAACTTGGAAAGATCTGTATAAATTATTAACATGGGGTTGAGGATATGCTTGTGTCATTACAGGTGACAAGGCACGGTGGGTACCTGCAAAGTGGGTGCGACCGAAGGTGACCAACAACAAGGAAAAGACCTGAAACAGCAGAATTGTGAAAGCTTACTGATGACAACGCTGTGAAAAATGACAACGCTGTGAAAGCATCTCGACTACAAAATGTTTGACAGAATAATATTTGTATTGTTCATTAGTGTTGCTTGTGAACTTTTGCAGAGCCTGCATAACCCGCGAGATAACGTGTGGGTAACATTTGCTAATGTAACTGGGCAAGAGGCTTTTTGTTTAGGCTTGGGAAGTGCTAAGAACCCCTTTCGTACATGCTTGATCGGAGTCTCTGTGTGGGAGGTTACTGAGTTTAAAGGATGGGTGAACACAACGTTGAATATTAGCTCATATGATAGCCTTAATAAAACATGTGCACAAAACGGAACAGGGGTGAGTAGCAATCAACAGTTGGCAGACGGTAGTGCGCAGTGCTGTCTGATTCTTAGCCTAAACACAACCTTGAAATCCCCCCCTGAGGAATTGGATCTTTTTGGAAGCCTTAACACCACTAATGCCACGAATGGCAAAAGTGGGTGGCTATCCTTTGTACCCAGAAATAAGGAGAACTTTAACACGAATAGAGCAGGTTGGGCTACTCTAGACGGGAGTCTACAGTCTTCCGAAGTGTTTAGTAATCTGTACTCCAGCTGTAACGGCAGTCAGCTTTCTGAACCAAGGGCATTGCCAAAAGGCATATTTCTCATATGTGGAGACCGTGCATGGAATGGCATACCAGCCTATCCCCAAGGTGGCCCATGTTACTTAGGGAAATTATCCTTATTTCACCCAAATCTAACAGCACTGATGCAATGGGGACACAATTCGAGCCGTTCAAAACGGTCTGTCCCTGAATTAAACTGTCATGACATAGGGGATCCTACATTCTGGTCGAAGACAGGGAATTTCTTCTCCTCCCTCTTGATACCTGGCTTAGCAGTGGCAAAAGCAATGTTGATAGCAGAACAATTGGCCTGCTGGACAAAAAACGAATTAAACCTCGGAGGTTTTGAACATGCTGACCCAAGATATCCAAAGTGTCAACCATGCAGTCCTGCAAAATCGAGCCGCAATTGACTTTTTGCTGCTAGCTCAAGGTCACGGATGTGAGGAGTTTGAAGGGATGTGTTGTATGAATTTATCAGACCACTCTAGCTCTATTCATGATAAGATCAAGCAGATGCGAGACGGGTTGCAGCATTTAAAGGAGGAATCGGGGCTGGGTATTGAGGGATGGTTAAGAGGTTTGGGAATTGGTCCCTGGTTTCGCAGTATAATAATGATGCTTGCAGGACCCCTTTTGATGATTTTGGCTATTCTGTTATTTGGTCCCTGTATTATACGTTGTGTTCGAAATCAAGTAGAGACCATAAGTCACGCAGTATTTGAAAAAAGAGGGGGAGATGTTGGGGCTTTGAATATGTGGAACGTATATGAGAGGATTTAGGTAAGGAAAAGGGAAAAGAAGAAGAACAAAGAACAAAGACGCCTTGAAGAAGAACAAAGACACCTTAGTTTAAGGAAGTCTGCGGCTGTAAGCAAAATGTTGCAGTTTGCTTGTTGCAGTTTGTTTTATCGGCCTATGAAAGCTACTTTTAACCAATCACAATGTGCATGGCATTCGCGTGCTAGGAGCGTGAAAGTTGCTTTTAACCAATCGCAATATGCATGGCACCTGCATGCTAGAAGCTTATAACCAATCACAATGTGCACGTACTCAATGTGTCGCGTGGACAGTTTAGAAAACAGATATAAGCAAAGGGAAGGTTGATAATAAAGGAGCTTGATTCCACATCATATTGGTGTGCTGTTCTTCTCCGTTCACCCCCTGGGCCGCAACACTCTACGCTGTCAAATCTTTCAGATTCAATGTTTCATATACATCCAATGGCTAAAATCATCTCAGGCTGTCAGTATCTTCATCTGTTGGGTAAGAGGGTGCCTCCTAATATGCTTCTGTCTATTAACAACTGCTACAGTGATTAACTGTTTACCCATTACAATTTCCTTGGTTCCTCCAAATATATTTTTATCCTTTTCTACAGAGGCATAGAATGCCAAACCCTACCTAAAAACACAGGTGATATTCTGAAGCAAAGCTAATTGCTACCTGCCTACACCTGGAATATGGAACAGGAATATTTTAATTTGAAAATTATATCTATTGCATTAGATCATGGCAGCAATATCACCAGGTCTTCACAGTAAACACGGTGAATAGAAAAGGAGTTTATGAAGCACGCGATTAAAGCCACAAAAACTTAATTCCAGTGGTATGTAAAATGTTGGGAAGTCTTGTCTCTATCTCAGGGAATAAAACAGGAACACTTTACATGGGAACACTCTACATGTTTTCTTCCACAACAAAACCTTAGACTAAAGCTGTGGCTTAGACACAAAACTTCAAGGTGATTAAGCTGATACCATAACAGATACCATCTGTGGTTTCAGGACTTTTAAACAGATACACATTGTTCAATGCCTCTGACTTCCCCTTATGCCTGAAACCATTCTCTCCTTTTCCACTAAAAAGGAGGAGCATTTTCATAAACTTCCACAACATTCAGAAACAAATTAATTTGTACTCTATATTGCAGTCTCTCTAGATGAGTTGGGAAGTATACTTTCACTATCATGTTTAAAGGAATAGACTTTCAACACCATGAAAACATCTCTCCGGTTATACTAGTATCAAAGTCCTATTAATTTCTAATAAGCAGGTTTCCTCACTTATGTCCCAGGGAAAGAGAGTATTTGTATGTAATTATACCATTAGTCCTTCTTTCATTATATGTATCCTAAGAATTATCCTTCATCAAACTGGTTTTCTGTCAGCACTCTCTACCCCATCATCTCTGTAATTCAAGTGTCATGTTCTCAATTACTATCTGGCCTCTCCCCTGAGCCATTTTCCTTGGTTTCTCCCAATTCCCCCCCCCCCCTCTTTTCTACTGAAGCTACTCTCAGTCTCTTTAATGGCTTTCACTTGAGTAGCTTTAGCATTTTAACACCATCCACATAGTCCTCAACCTTTTGGCAATCTCGAACATCACTGATTGATCCCTTTTTACTTAGCAGCAATAGTAATAAAAGATGTCAGTAAGAATTTCATGTGAGGATCAACATCGTGACAGAACCCTATCTGCTTTGTAAAAAAAATCAGAGACTATCCAGTAAAAGGTTCTAAAAAAGACCTACAAGAGATACAAAAATTAGCAGGTACAAAAGGATCAGGCATGACCACTCATATGTTTGGATCAATTATGGCTTGTAAAATGCCATCTAACTACTAAGGGAATTCGTAGTTAATAGATTTTTTTTTTTTTTTTTTTTTAAACTGAAATTCCAAAAAGTTATTTGTGTGGGGTTTAGGTTGTTTTGGTTTTTTTTTTTTTTCAAAGTCTAAGTTAAAAAGTTAGCTTTTACTTGCTGGTCTCGCTCCTTAAGATCAGTACTGAGGAATCCAATTCAGCTTTTTGTTTTGTAAAGCTCTGAGGGCCTTCTATGCCTCTATACACAACAGCTATTTGCCTGAACAATCATTATGCATTTCAGGAAATCAGCCTGTGCTCTTATGGATATTCAGAAATTGATACAGTCAAACCCCCCAGGTCCAAAAAAAAAAAAAACCACCAACAACCCTCCATTGTTTGCCATGTCCTTCTTCAACCTAGATAGCCCCTCCAGAGGGGCAGGGTTTTGTCATTCTGTTCCTGTCTGAGAGGTGTGACTGCATCCAGTAAAAGTCACCAAATATTACAAAAAAGCATCTTTCTGTTCAAACCAGTAACGGGGAAGAAGAACCTTCTCTACCTTGCAGGTCAGCTTTGGTCAACTCAACTTTGTTAGCAAAAAATAAAAAACAAATCAAAAAAGCAAAACCAATAAACAGGTTAGTATAAAGGCAGATAAACCAGGGTCACATCACTTTAAATAAATAAAAGCAATTGGTATAACCATCACAGCCAACATGCATAATCAATACATGCAGAAATGACAATGTAAGCAACAAGGACACAGAGGGACATGGCTACCTTAACTCAACCAAGCAACAGATAACTAAACCACACACAAGAGAGACGAAATGCATTTCATTCACAAACACACACAAGGTCACAGAATTTACAGATAGTAGAAAGAGAAGGAAAAAAATATCACATTCTTAACACCCATCTCTCAGCATTTACCCATAATTTAAGAGACATTTTGTCTCATTTGAGAAATACTTAGAATCCATTTAAGTAAAAAATCTATTTGACTTTCAGCACATTAGTCAATAATATTTTTCTTTTATTTCTACATCCAGGCTCTGGATCTGAACTTAAATCTTCTGTCTCTCATAACAGCACAGATTGACCTGGCTCTTTGTCCAAAGTGGATTTATTGCCAGAAAACCATAGGGGACTGATAACTCTAGAAGACAACGTCTGTTTATCCCAAGAACTGAACTTGACACTGGATGTAAAGTGACAGTAATACCTTGCCCCCACACAAGCTGTTGCCTGCTCATGGATTTCAACACATCCTTAAGAAAACTTGCATCAACAGGCAAAGAGAGAGCTCAGGCTTTAGACCCATATAATCTTCGTCAGTCTCATCAGAGCGATCAACACGAATGACAGTAGTACAAGCTCACTCTTTTACTTAAGTGGGAATGATCTTGTTATCTGTGGCCAAATCGTAGTCCACATGGCAAAAGAGAATCATAGATCTACCCTGAAAATTGCAGAGCATAAAAAAGCAAAATAAAACACCACCACTGATGCTCTTCCATTTAGGCACAGGATTTTTTATTTTTTTTTTAAATGGAGTCCAGTTCACAAGGAAGCCACATAGATTTTTGACGTGTTATGCCTTGATTCTAAGTTTTCTCTTTCAGCATGGAAAAAGCAGAGAACAAAGATGGGAGTACAGGCAGCAGCTCCTGAATCCTTTGCCACTGAAGATTACATATTTCTATTATACAGCACAGTGCGAACAACAAAACACCAAATCACTGACCTCATTGCTCAAAAGATGGGTATTTAAGAAGTGTATACTCACCTTTATAACCTTCTGTTCTTAAAAAGTTCTAATATCACAGATGATATTGAAGAGAGATTGGTAGGTCTCCCTTTCTCCCATTGTGTCTTTTACAACCCAATAAATTAGAACTGGCATGTACAGATGCCATTTCCTGTGGTTCCTATGAAGTTTAACATTTTGAATCTTTGCTATTGTTTTACAGCCCACGAATGACTCAAGATGGCAATTACCTTCCCTTTTGAGCTAGTCAGATTTTTCTTCCCACTTCTAGAACTGCTCTACTACATAGAGCCATAAAATCCCCAGAGTTCTTTAAACAAAATGCAAAAGAAAGGGGAGAGGGGTGGAAAGAGGAGGAGGATGCATTTTTCCATGCATCTTCTTCGACACATATTCTAACAAAGTAATTTCTGTGTAACAAACAAGCACTTTTCCTAACTGCCCTGCTCCTCATCTTCTTTGTAGCTGAGCTGGAGCAAAGCTTATATTTGTTCCATAATTCCCGTAGCACTGTGACAAGGGAATACAAAAGCATAAAGAACAGGAAAGCTGTCACACCATCATGCAGTAAATTAACGCTCCTCTCCTCAATGGACAACCTTTGATTCCACAGAGAAAGTGAAGTATCACCAGATTTGAAGTTTCACTACTGAGCAGATGAAGGGTGAAATCCTTTCTGACATTATCCTGCTGTGAGATTTTAAGCATGAGATTAGATTTTCTTTTTTCCACATACTGCTTAGTATGCAAAATGCATTTCTGATTATCCAGCCTATATGTGTCATTCATGCTTTTCATGCACCAGTGAATTCCAAAGGTTAACCATACTATTTCATGGAAAGTAGCACAAGATTGTGATTTTACTGCAGGATCTGGAAGAAGATTAAATTAGGACAAAAAAAAGTCCCAAAACACCTGGAACAGTGTCAGCCAGTTTAATAATAATCACTCTCCTTTGTGAGAAGCTGTTATCAGTGGAACAGGTGAGGAAAGCTGAAGAGGAGAGGAAGAAGCCACATCTCTAAAGCACATAGAAAACTGCCTTGTAGAAGAAATACAATATTCTTTAACCACTGCTGTTAGGTTTGTTTGGCTGGGGGCAGGATGGGGTGAACGTGAGTATTTAGAACATGCAGCTGAATTTCAAATAGCTCTAGGGCCCATGGTAAGCAACACAAGGGTGTCCAAATAAAGGAAAGGAAAACACAGGAGAACATATGGCAAATTAATAAAGAGGTGTAAAAACACCCCAAATGCAGGAAGCACTCATTAAGATTTAGGGTAACACTTTTAAACTCCACAAAAGGTTGGACTTCTGCTTAACTTCTTCCAGGACCAGTGAGGAAAAAAAAGTGAGTCACTCAGTTTTTACTTTTGTGGATGGAATAAACTGATCCATTCATCTAGTAGTAAGACCAGGAATGAAGTGCTCAGCAAAAAGAATTTATTTTAGAAGTCTAGAATCAAGGTGGAGCTGATCCAAAGTTTAAATTGGTTTACTTTCAAGGAGGAAAAGGTCACCTGGAACAACTTCTTCCATCCTCCAACTCTTGCATACACACCACAGTGCAGACATCTTTTCTCTCAAGCTGTGTATGTCTGACAGGGAAATGGATATAGCCTGTATTACTCAAACTCAGGAGCTGTATAAAAATTTCCAACCACAGCCCATAGGCTGTTGAGCTGGAGACTGGAGAGAACCAGGTCACGAACAGCTGCTTTTCCTCAGTTTCTAATGCTTTGCTCATCTCTAGGGGCCTCCACCCACTACTTCAAAGTACTCTACAAGACATAGGGAATTTCATACTCTCATCCAAATAAATACCATGTGCCTATTTTCTGGGTGGGGAGAGTAAAGCCCAAAGTAGGTGGCAGACTTGCTTGCAAGCTTCCAGTAGAAGTGGGCTGCCAATATGAAGTCCTTTCTGAGAACTGACTTTGCCTCTTCAGAGTGTTCAGTAGCCTGACCCGACACTGACACAAGGACCATTTAAGTCTTAACCACTTCCGTACCTTTTGTACCTTTTCTCTCAGGCTCTCTCACTGACCCATTTTTTTGGGTGGTGGTAGGGGGAAGGACCTTCTTGCTACATAAAAGATGGTGATGAAAGCTGCAGTTAGCACAAGAGCTAAAGATGCTCTGTGGAAAAGGAATAAATATATTGGTATAATATCATTATCCTGAAACTTCATTCCTCTCACAGTTGTGTGTAGCACCTCAACCCAGAACAGATTTTACACACCAGGCAGCAAGAAGGTTTCTGGCTTTGCCGAATACCTTCCAGGGAAACACAAGCTGCCACTACAGATCTGACCAGACTGTCAAGATCAATGAAGAGCTGCCTGTTGTTCCTGAAAAATCAGAAACGCAGGAATTGCAGAAGAGCAATAAAAATAAACCGGACCACCACATGCAAAAAAGAAGGGGTGTGTGGTGTGGAGCTTTAACTCCGTGGGCTCATTTGACATTTCAGACACTCTTGGGTTCTCTCCTTCCAGATAATCACCCACAAAATTCTTTGCCAAAAGCGATGGTCCTACAGGACACATCAAAACAGGTCAGTGTGGCAGCTATCATCTTGTCCAGCACACCAGTGATTGAGTGGCAGACTTCAAAAGTTGAAACCTTAAGTTTGTACAGCACACAAGGAAGATGCATAATGCAAAAGGAAGCTGACACTTCAGCTAACAGACAGGATAAAGAGGTTACTTAGATGTGCTACCCTAAAAAAATCCCACCGTAGATAATTTAAAGAAATTATACAAATAAAACTAATCAGAGATAAAGTAATTCTTGCGTTAGGTCTTGAACTGCCTTTTTTATTTTTTAGGACTACTATACACTATTAAACTCCAGCTACTTTCAGTCTCAAGGATGCCTGTATTTCAGTTAATGACTCCCATATATGGCCTAAGAATGCTTTGGGATTCTCTAGGCCCTAAAGAAAAAGTTCTCATATAAATATCATTTATATTGAAAGTGCTTTCTGCTTCTGCTCAAGTAAGAGCACTGCCTGACCCATCACTGGAACGCAGCTAATCGTATGATGTGGTATTTGTGCTTTGGTGCACAGCAAGGTTGAATTACACTTGAGCACATAAGAGGAACAACGTGGCCAAGGAAGTTCAACAGCTTGCTCAAATGAAATAAAAGGAGGTGGCAGTAGAACCAAGACAATAAAGACTATTATTTTCCTATTAAAACTTGTGAATCTTAATTGGTGGTATGGAATAGGGTAGTGAAATACATGAATAGAGATAACAAATGCAAACAGGATGCAATGATGTCACCCATTTGTAGAGGTACTGGTCTGTCTTAGGTGGGACAGTGCTGCCTGCTGAGCTACATCTAACATCCTACTACTCTCCAGGCTTCCTTCCTCCCCACATCCTTTGATTCTGTCCTGAGATCAAACTGACAGTTTCAGAGAAAACAGCTGCCACCTTTTAATCTCCTCTGCTTCTGAAACCAAGTCGCAACAAGAGGCAAGCATTAGCAGAAATCTCTCACACCACATTTGGAAGGCAAGATTCATACGTGGGGATGGAATGACATTTCTTTAAGCATGCATGTTATCATGTATGTCGCCCCACTGCCCTTCATGACAAAACAAGGACATGTCCTGCAAATCAACACACAGCCCAACTGTTCACCCAAAAAGCCTGCAATCGTTTCTTACACACACATTTAAATACCATGAGACAGCAAGAACTGCTTGAGACTTCAGCCCTTAAAAACGTTGTGAAGACTGCACCCAAGATTACTTCAGATGGAAACAAAATAGGGATACTTAAATAAGGACCAAACATGCTTAGAGTTTTTCTATTTTTAGAGAAAGGGGAGATAAGTGTAACTTTCAGGGGCAACTGTAAGAACAGGCACCAGCAGGCAGTAGTCAAGATGCAAGATAAAGCCCTGGGGATCGCTGTGATTCAAAAAACAAATGAAACAGCTTTCTGGTGACCCAATTCTCAGGTTTTTTACTAATCCTAAACATGTTGGCAAAGAAAACTGCTTCCTCTTCAACCAGTTCCCCTGGTACTGAGCAGGGACCATTCAGGAAGATAGCACAGGCACTGCTTTGCAAGATCAAGTTATTCCAAAGGCAGAATGAGGTCCATCATTGACCTTCCCACACAGTTTTTTAGCTCTGTCTCCAACTTTGAATCTTGTTTGAAGGGCTTTAGAAGAGAAAGGGAACTTACATTCCTGACATTTCTAAGAGTGAACCAATCTCCACATTCAGGCAGCAGCTGTGCTGGTACCAGATTGGCACACAGACAGAGTAAGTCCCACATTACATGTTTTGGGAGTGGCACTGAGATTACGCAACCTCAATAACAGGCCACTAAATCACAGAACTGGACTGGGTACAGGAGAAGGAAACACCATAGCTCTAATAATGGCGCAGAGTCTTCTGAGAAAGCATCATGAGACTGTTCCTGAGCCACACAGAGAACAACAGGTTAGTCTAATGAGAGGTCCTCTGAAGGAGAAGAGCTAGTAGAGATAACATGCAGGCTACGTAGCCAACAGATTAAGCTAATTTTAAAGAGAAGAATTACCAGAAATCACTAATATTAAAGAATAGATTTCAGTGCACCGAGGATAATCAGAAAAGACATTTTCAAAAAAACCCAAATGCATTTTTTTTCCCTTGAATCTTGTAAACAACAAAACAGAAAAGGTGCACTTCTTCTGGTATTTTGGCTCTGCCACAAATGGGCAAAGCCACAAGTTCTGCTACACTATGCTCATTTCCACAAGGAACAACGTGGTTAACAGACACTATTAAATGGCAGAAAGACAGAAAAAATAACAGCCTACAGCTGTGCGGCACTTACCAATGCTGTGAAATTGGAGTTGACATTGAGTGAGCTCCTGTGACAGGGCACAAAATTATCACAAACCAGAGTATTATTGTGGGAGTGTGGAAGGAGGGCTGAGGCACAGGAGCTCCCAGCCAACCAGAACACTGGGAGACAAGGAAGGGATCAGATTTAATTGGACTGGCAATTTGGTGTTTCATGAATACTCAAAGGTAGCGCTAAGATGATTACTTTCATTCCTAAGAAGGAACAGTCTTGACAAGTGGCAAGGCTTCAGCATGATGTAACCTGTAATCTTGATATGGTAGGGAAATATGATCAGGGAGTAATTTCACTTTGTGAAGTCCCGTCTTGAAGGATCAGTTTGGGACATACATCTTCTTAGCAAACATGCATACCAGACAACTTTACTGATAAAACTATCTTTTTCTAGTGACCGGTAGCCAACACAGCAGACTGGTATTCAGTGGAGCTAGACATAATGATGATTTTCATTTAACCCAGCCAGCAAAACCTTGGGGTTTTTGATGGTAAGTATCTAGAGTGCTTTAGGAATTGATGCCATATGCATGTTACTGAGTCAGTGCTGCTGATATCAATACTCTTTTAATTAATGGGAGCTTAGCAGGAACAGTAAATTATTTAAAGAACCTTCAAGAAATCACTACTATTTACATGCTTCAAAAAGCCACTCATCACATTTGTTTCTAAACTGGCTGGAAAAGAGAAAGGTTTCCCAGACAGCAGAGACAATGCCCCCAGTGCTTTTTTCATTGAAGGCCCACATCCTCAAAAAGGAACTCCAGTTTTCATCCAATCTTCATCCTTCCGTTCCTTCTACCTTTCATTTCCCCTGCCTCTACTTGGCCTTCAAAGTACTTACGTCCGTGAATCCCAAAAAAGGGTGCTCTGAAGCACAAGTGAATTGAGGGCTCAGAACATCTTTCAAAGTATTTTAAGATTACTGTAATGTTAATAAAGCACTCTGAGAAAAGTACTAGTAAATAGTAGTCCATCCTAGTACCATCCTTTCCACTACTGGAGGTACCACCTCATAGGGGACGGAGTATGCAAGAGAACAGTTGCTAAGCCGCTCGCAGAAGCTAGCTATCCTTATGCTGCATTTAGAAGGCATAAGTGTAGTGAATGAAATCACGATGAAAGCAAACTAATGAAATGGACAGTAAGGTGGACAAGTAGATGGACAGGGGGCAGCAATGAAATAAGAGGGGAGTGCTTGAGAGGGCAACTTCTCTGAAACCAATTATACCTTCGCATCCACGCTCAATCTGCCCACTGCGGTGCAGAGCGTCATTGATTAGATCAGGCAGACGCCCATTCAAGTCCACAGATGCTAGACAGCCCTGAAATCCATCACGTGAGGCCACTAGCTTTGGGAGGTTACTATACATGCCTTGAGCTAGGCCAGCAATGTAGAGGTCACCTAGAGGAGAAAGGAGTAAACACAGAAAAAGAAGGAAGTTATATTCCTTCTAGAGTGGCTTTCCCTTCTCCCAACATGAATATAGCAAGCTGAACAGCTGCTCAGAAAAAGTTAAAAGCAGAGCAAGATACTGTGCAAGAAGTCATTTCTGCCTCCTTTACTACAAAAAACAACAAAAAACCCCCCAAACAAGCAAACAAAAAAAAAACCAACAAAAAACAATACACCCAGACCCAACCCCCTCCCCCCAAAAAAAAACAGTTGTAATTGCGCCCTAGCTAGGAAAAACTGTAGGATGACAATCAATTTCTGAAAAAGCAAAATATGACAAACTATTCTGCTACAGGAAGTTGCCAAACACAGAAAGAGAAAAATGAAATTGGAAGTCAAAAATCAGCAAATTCCAGATTTTCTGTTCTGCAATGCATGATTCCTGCAAGCTTTCTCTTGTTTACTGGTTGAGCCCCACAAGAATAAAGGGGGGGAACTGTCAGTCTTGTAGCATTTACCTTTAAGATCCAGATTTTTGGCACCATTGATAACCTGAGTGACCACCTTAGTGTCCACCTTTAGGCTGTGTGTGTTACTGTTATCTCTGGTGATGACGACATTGTGCCACTGGTTGTCATTAAGAGGACGATCACTGTTGCCTTTGATAACATTAGGTCCGTTTCCAAGGTCAAACACATAGTGTATATACCTGTAAACATAGCAAGAACTAGTTAAAAATTGTGTAAGAACTCCAGCGCTACTGACCCTTATTCTAGCTAGAGTTGATAAATTAACTTACAAAAGTCACAAAGAGAAGTATCTCTGGGTTAGAAAGTTCTAGTAAGCCACTGATTTGAAAAGATATAGTTGTTTCCTTCCCACCAAGAAAGTGTAAGGATCAGTATTTTGAGATTACAACATTTGGAGTAATCAGATTCTAACCATAAAGTATTCCTGTTTTTCACAAAGTTCTTGCAGGTCCACAAAAACCCTGTCTGTGCATATAATTATTTTTTAAAATTGGTAATATCGATAAAGGTACTGGAGAGCAACATTAGATATGCTTATCTGGGGCATATATTCCCCAGGTTCATTCTGAGTTTTGAATAACTCCCTTAGGAAGTTAATTGGGAAACTCACTCAAAATATTGTACTAAAATTCACATGAGATCCTAGGCTTATTCAAACAGCTGGAAAACAATTATCAAAGCTTTCAGCAAAAAATAAAGACCCTGACAAAGACTGAAGTCATGGGAGTGTTACCCTGAATTATTTATATAGTTCAAACACAGAAATCCACCTGAGGATAGAACAGAAATATTCTACTTAGAAAGGAAAAAAAAAAAAACACAAAACAAAATTCAACTTTCAACAGAGCACCAGGAGCTCATGACTCTTGCTTTTTTTATTACTCAATGTCCCACTTACAGAAATATATGCAAAGTTAAAAATGAAACAGGACTGAACTATAGTTATACTGAAATAAACAGGAGTCGTAAACTGTATTTGTGGATAACATGTCTACTGTGACTAGATGAGTATAAGAGATCAAAATTTGTTCAGCTAACAAAGGATTTTTTTTAATAAGCCATTGGTCTTGTGAAAAGAACATAGTGGCTCAAAAGCAAGCTGAGTTCACTTTTCCTCAAGCATCACCAGCAGAAATACAAATTCCGCAGCCCATATGTTCTTTTTTTCCTTCAGTGGAGATGGCAGAATCATGAGTCTGCTACAAGAAAAAAAAAAAATAAAAGGGGAAAGAGAGACTCAGAGCCCTCAGCACATTTCCTCCTCCTCTGTGCTATTCTGCAAGGTTAACAGGACAAAACATTGGCCTAACTAGATCCAAAGGACTTAAAACATTAATGTTTCACACTGTAAAAGTGTCTTTCCCTCAACCACAGGGGGAAGTCAGTGATAAAATCAGGAGTCTTAAGCTTCTGTGTTTATGTCTAAGTGCTCTGTCATACACCTCAGCAAATAGAGAAAACATGAGTATGAGATTAATTTCTCTTTATGCAAGCATTTTAAGCTCACCTATAAGTAAGTTTATCTATAAATAACCTGGTAGAATATAGCAGAAAGTCACTTACCCCTTGACTAGTTCAACTGCGATAAAGTCATTGCCGTCACCACTGTTAAAGAGGATGAAGCCATCGGCTGAGGTGGTCTTGAACTGAAAGAAGAGGTGCATGGACGTATAAGCCTGCAAGGTGGCCAAGCTCAGGTAGCTGCTCTTGGTCTTGAACGTCACAGGGTCAGCTATAATGTTGCGGAGACCAAAGCGTGCCTTCAGCTCGCAATAGTCAATGTCACCGTTCTTGCAGAGGTCAATGTAGAGCATCCCATTGAACATGAGGCTCTGCAGGTGGCCAATGAAACTGGAGGGGATGACAGAGATGTACCGTTTCTCCGTCATGATCCCTGTCTCAATGTTGTGGAACTCCAAGCGGGTATGATCACCAACCATTGTGCCTGAAGGACAGAAACAAGGAGGAACATGCAGAAAGCCCAGGGATCAGTAACAGGTTATATGGAGCCCTTCACCCTCCTGTTTCCAGATTAACAGCAGTACTATCAGCAGTACTAACAGCAGTAACTTAATCCTATCTAATCACTGTTCAGCAGCTTGCATAAGAAAGAATGTATAGACTCTTGGTGGAGAGGCTTGAGTCTAGCAGTTGCCAAAACCTGCCAGAAGAGAGAAGACAGGACTAAAGGGCCATGGGCAGCAAAGCTCTGTATTCTTCCCTGTGCTTCACAGACTTTCTTGTTTGCAAAGACGACTAGGTCTCTCCCTTAAAGCCTACAGTGATCTATTTGATCCAACAGTCCATCTGTCAAACAACTCAAACGCTTCTGAAACAACTCTTAAAAGTGCGCTTCCTGAAAACACTCAATAAACATAGATTAATATAAAAAGAGTAGAATGAGAAGTGAGAACAGTCATAAACCTGCTAATGTTTATTCTGTTGTTCTCTCCTGGTGCCTTATGTTATTTCTCTTGTTTTAAGAGCACGGCAGGAGGGAAACACACAAGAATGCAACAGGAAAAAGCCCTCCATATATTTAAATCATCAACTTATCACTTGGGCTATTTGTCACATTATGATGGATTTTAACCTCTCAATTAAAATATTCAAGCTATTCACTATACCAAATATTCAGACTACTCCTGAAGCATATTTAAATGTTTCACTAAGCGTGCTAGGCATCAGTACAGACACAGAACCCACACAGACAGATGAAATACAACAGTATGCTAAAAGACTAGTTTGAGTACAAAGACAAGTTGGGCAACATCAGAATAAAAACCCTTACAAACAACCTTATTTTAGTCCTCTACAGTTCTTCATTAAGATAGTTTTAACTATTTGGTCACACAAGTGACTATCCTTTCTACACAGGCCTTGTGCCATTCAGTGTACAACAGGCATAATATTAAATTCATTAATTACTCAGCATTTAATTGTTTTCTCATCATTCAGCGTACAACCATTATTCAAACTCTGCTACAAATTTGTTATTTTTTCTCTCATGAAATTTTCTGCAGTGTTGTATTGAGTTTACGTGGCGAGGTGCTGGCTGTGGGGTGTCTGGAGGGCGGCCCCTGTGAGGAGAGGCTGGGGCTGCCCCGTGCTGGACACAGCTGGTTCCAGCCAGCTCCACAACAGACCCACCGCAGGGCACAGCTGAGCCCAGCAGCCAAGATGGTGGCACGTCTTGGAAAGCATATTTAAGAAAGGGCAAAACTCTGCCTGTGAGTGAGGAACAAAGGAATAAAACAAAAACAAAACCAAAAACCCTGCAAACACCAAGGTCAGAAAAGGAGGAGGGGGAAGAGGCGCCTCAGGTGCCAGAATGGAAATTCTCCAGCAGCCCATGGAGAAGACCACAGTGTAGCAGACACCCACACTGCAGCCCGTGGAAGACCCCCATGCCAGAGCAGGTGGATATTTCCTGAAGGACCTGTGGCCCACGGAGAGCCCACACTGGAGCAGGTCTTCCTGATAGCCTGCAGAGAGGACCCACACTGGAGCACTTCGTGAAGGACTGCTGCCCGTGGGAAGGGCCCACACTGGAGCAGGGGAAAAGTGTGAGGAGGAAGGAGCAGCAGAGAGGAACTGTTACAGACTGACCACAGCCACCATTCCCCATCCCCCTGCACCACTGGGCGGGGGGGAGGTAGAAGAGTCAGGAATGAAGGAGCAAACCTGAGAAAAGGAGGAGGTGGGGCAGGGTGTTTTACTTTTTGTCTTTGTTTCTCACCAACCAACTCTACTTTTAATTGGCAATAACTTAAATTAATTTTCCCCAAGTCAAGTCTGTTCTGTCCATGACAGTAATTGGTAAGCGATTTCCCTATCTTTATCTTGAAGCACGAGCCTTATCCTATTTTCTCCCCTGTCCTATTAAGGAGAGGGAGTGAGAGAGCAGCTGGGTGGGTGTCTGGCAGCCAGCCACAGTCAACCCACAAGTTCAGCAGCACAGTGTGCAAATTATCCTCAAATATTCACTTCATCTTCTACCACTCCTCCAAGATTAAGGGATATTACTTTCAATTTTACATACACAAAGCTGAGGAACAGAGAGATCAACATATAAACAGTTTTAGATCTCAAAAAAGAAATATTTGGCATCCAATTTAGTGGAATATGTAACTACTTCGGAGTACTCACTGGTTTTGAGGCTCAGCACTTCTAGAAATAAGATTCTGTATTGTGTTTGCATGGCAAGGTCTTGGTAGTGGGGGATGGGGTGGCCTATATGGGTGGCTTCTGTGAGAAGCTACTAGAAGCTTCCCCTATGTCTGATAGAGCCAATGCCAGCCAGCTCCAAGACGGACTCACTGCTGGCCAAGGCTGAGCCCATCAGCAACAGTGGTAGCACCTCTGGGATAACATATTTAAGAAGGGGGGAAAAAAACCTGCGCACCAGTAACTGCAGCCAGAGAGAGGAGTGAAAATAGGTGAGAGCAACAACTCTGCAGACACCAAAGGGCAGTGAAGAAGGAGGGGGAGGAGGTGCTCCAGGCGCCAGAGCAGAGATTCCCCTGCAGCCCCTGGTGAAGACTATGGTGAGGCAGGCTGTCCCCCTGCAGCCCATGGAGGTTAACAGTGGAGCAGATATCCACCTGCCGCCCATGGAGGACCCCATGGATGTGCCCAAAGGAGGCTGTGACTCTGTGGGAAGCCCGTGCTGGAGCAGGCTCCTGGCAGGACCTGTGGCCCTGTGGAGAGAGGAGCCCATGCTGGAGCAGGTTTGCTGGCAGGACTGGTGACCCTGTGAGGGACCCATGCTGGAACAGTCTGTTCCAGAAGGACTGCACCCCGTGGAAGGGACCCACACTGGAGCAGTTCACGAAGAACTGCAGCCCATGGGAAGGACTCATGCTGGAGAAGTTCATGGAGGACTGTCTCCCGTGGGAGGGACCCCATGCTGGAGCAGGGGAAGCGTGTGAGGAGTCCTCCCCCTGAGAAGCAAGGACTGGCAGAGACTATGTGTGATGAACTGACCACTTTTCCCTACTTTTGCATGTTTCTCTACTTAACCTTCTAGTATGTTACTAATATAATTACTGCACAGGTAAAGTCCTTCGTTTTAGAAGGTTTTCCAAAGGAAACAGCCACGCTACCTGTTGGTGTCTCTGCCTCCAATAACATTTTAACATGCTGGTCAAATTCAATCAGGTTTAAAAGAAAAGAAGGGTCAAAAATATTTAAATTCATACTAGTTTTGTGAAAAATTGACACCTGGATAAAGACCTGAATAAATGTTTCCAGTGTACTATAGACAGACAAAATTTAGCAATAATATCCTGCTTGATTGCGTCTGCTGGTCAGTTAGCATATATACACAAGTCTTGACTAGTCACTGCAAGAGGTATTTCTGAGTCATTGGGATTATACCTGGCAGACACACCGATCACCATAGCCGAGTCCAGGACAAACTCCTCTCAATTCCCTCAGGTCATATCAACTGGGACTTACAAGCTTTCTCATATTCTGTGCTATCTCCTTAAAACTCCTAGTATTTCTCAGCTAAACAGTTCCCAGGTGTTAAAAGACAAAAAAAAAAAGATATATTGATAGGCCCTTCAAGACTTTTCCTACTGTTCACAACATATTTTTTTCTGTTGGGGACAGAATGAAAGCTGAAAACATTTATAAGACACTTGGATGATACATCCTGGCTCATGGTGTATAAAGAGTCAGATTAAATGAACTGATGGTCTCTTTCTTGCTTAGGTCCTCTTGAAACACTGAAATATTCCTAACTCACCTCTCATGACCATGTACAAAGTGCAATTTTTCAGTTTATACTTTGTCCAAATGTGATCAAGTTTTTGCAAAGACAGCACACAAGCACAGTTGTTATTAGAAAAAATGTTTTCAAGTATCTATTCCAAATACGAAGAGAAAATATTACACAAAACTATTTTTTCACTTATTCCCAATTTTAGCAGTGGATCTAAATTTAAAGACAATTATACAAAGACCATTGACATGGAAAGCTTCAACCCAAGCAGATACAGCTGGACAAACTTAGAAGCAGCTGAAAAGAGTCACATATTTCTGACTCTGCAGAAATTCAAGTGTCAGTACCATTACAAATGTTTTTAAATCCTGAAATAGTTCTTTACCAAAAATAATAATATTTTAGTTTGAAAAATGCCAGTTCACAGGAACTGAAACAGTATATGGGAAAGTTTGTTCAGACAAACCATCTCACCTCCACTACTGTGATTGTTAGGGGCTGTTTCAGTTTTAGTGTTAGCAAATGAAAATTTCTGATTTTTCCAAACCAGAAGAATTGTAATTTTAAAAAATAAAATTTAAAAATTTAGATTTTATTTCTTAAAAATAAAAATTAAAACTGTTTTAAAATTAAAAAAATCTTTCAAAAATCATTTTTTAAAAACACTTTTAAAAAAAATCCCGCCTCTTTACTTCAAAAGATTAGAAAAATAAAGTGTAGAGATGTCAAGGACCAAGAGCAAGAAAACTCCTCTCCTTAGCTCTTCTACTCTTAGAGAAATGCAAAGAAGAAGTTGTTGCCAGAGTAGGAAAGACAAGCCAGGCCTGTGAAATCTGGAGTATACTGGGACAGGGAACCCATTAGAAATGGAGTGAGAGAGGTTGGAAGAGGTAAAGCCAGAATTTTAGAAGGGGTGAAAAATGAGAAAACTGGGACTGGCTTAAAAGAAATAGGACAGTGATAGCAGTGGTAGTGCAGAAAGTTAGGAGTAGTTCAGTGAAAAGCTGAAAAGGACATGACAGTACAAGACCAGAATCAGGACAGAGATGCCTTTTCTTAAGAAATCATGGAGTGAAATCCAGTGTTTTCTGATCTCATTAGCTGTCAGCCTCACCTGCAGTTCTCCTCTAAGTCCTCCACTATGCTCTGTAGAGAGTATTGTAACTACTACAGCAATCAGCAGCTCTGTAGTTCAAGTGGTAGCAGATAGAAAAAAAACCCAACCTCCACTGTGGTATTTGGGTGCTAGTAAGATGTTGTAGGGAGGAATATGACTGCTATATTTGTGTCTCATTTATCACTGATGTTCTGAGGTCTGGGGAGGGGCGGGGCGGGGGGGGGCGGGGGGTAAGGAGTGGAGGAATGTGGGAGGAGGGTTTTGTGATGAAGCAGCACAATACTGTCCGGAGGAACTGGATTCTGTCTCTCCCTTAGATGTCCTGCAGGAAGCCAAGTCAGTCACTTCGTTACAAATTTTTCACAGGTGGTCATTAATTGTCTAGACCTAATTCTCCAAGTAGCAGAGTTGAGTTAATTTACAGGATCCAATTTACAGACATGCTGAATTATTTGTGCATGCAAATGACTGAAAAATCATGCCAAATTGGTACCAAATACATCCAACTTTAATCTGGTGCTTTGTTTCGAAACCTGTAAAATGGGAAAAAGACACCTACTCGATTCATATAACATAGACATGGGAATAGACTAAGAAGCTGTAACTGGATTTATCTAAACATATTGATGAGTAGCACACAACACACACAAAAAAGGGAAAAACAACAGCTCTATATTTAGAGCAAAATTTAGTTGGCATGCATTGTTCCAAACAAGCAATAAGAAAGAATGCGGCAATCAAATAGGTTGTTTATTTTTACTAGGGGCCCAATTTAGACTTCTGATCTATGCTGAAAGACAGCAAGAATCCCGTGGAAAAATCTATGTGACCACATCATTGAAGGCTGTATCATCTGCCCAAGGAAGTGGGATGCAGATTGCACAGAAAATCTTAACTCTGGCTTTTCTGACTTTTGACTTTGCCATGATAGCATTCTTTTAACAGCTATTTTTAGCTGTAATGCATCTTATTATGTAATTCATATACATGTACATATGCACATCCTATTTTAGTATAGGATTGTATCATTATCATTTATAAACTCAGTTTCATGAAGAAGAGACTTCAAAAAAAAACAGATGGCTTTTTGGAGATTGAGTTGGTAATGCAGAGAGTGCCACCTCATGGTGCTTGCTAAAAAAGCAGATCCAGAAGAATTGTTCTCTTTAAATGCAGAAGTAAACAGGATGACATGTTTACCAGCATGTTTCATTAATTCAGAAAGTTCCCTCTTAAATAAAATTTCATTTTCCTACAAACTAATTTTGACTAAGCCTCCGCCAATTCCAACAAGGAGGGAAAGCTTCTTTTATATGCTTCTGATTCTCTCTTGCAAATTCTCAGCCTATATAGTACAGCATATATTTACTTCAGAGGGAAAATATATATCAAGTCATTTTCCTCCAAACCCACTTCTTTGGGCTTATTTCAAAATCCTGACTCATGGCTTTCCAAATAATCTAATTACCACATTACTTAAAATTAATTGCATTCACACAGTAGAAAGAACTTTTTGCAGAGATATGATATAGTATTATGGCACTGCCTATGGCAGCCATTCCTTCTAGTCGCCTTCTGAGTAGAAGCTACTCAGAAGAGAGGACATCAGCATTTGGTGAAACAGCATGGGTCACAGCTAAATGAACATATCCATATCAGTGTTGCATCCAGGGTTACCATTCTTTGTGATTCTATTATCAGCCTTCAGACTCCTGGTGTTTTCCTCCAAAACCCAGTTCCTACAGTTACATACAGCTGTAAGAATTTTAGACCTTCAAAAAAAGAAAAATAAGTTTCTGGCTCTTGCAGCTGTGAGGAAATGGACCAGAAAAGCATCACCTCTAAAATTTTGTAATGAAAAAAAGATCAATCTAAAGTACCTTGATCATTTCAATGCAAATCTCATAACTTGGGAGACACCAGCTTTCCTGAGTGATTGATCTTTTCTTCTACCCTTCAACTACATTTGTCTACAGAAAGAAGCAGGAGCTCAAAAAAAGCTGTCAGGGAATGCATGGCGGGGGGGGGGGTGGGAGGAAGAAAAAAGGACTGACACACTCTATGTGTGATGATATGAAATACTCTGGTGAGTTAGGGTCCTCCCTAACCTCTAAAATGAAGTTGGGAACAAATTGCTCTATTTGTTTTTTCTTCTGGATGGCTCTGAGCCATGAGCTATTCTCTAACACATCTATCAAATGCGGGTTTACCATCGAGGAAAAGTTTGTGCAGAGGAAAGATTTAGAAAGCCTTGGTTTTGATTCCACAGCATTGAAAACCACCACATTTGCAGCTCAGGAATGAGGTATACTCACAGTATACCCCAAACAGAGCCTGGCACAAGAGTGCTGCTTAGCACCGCTGCATTCTTAGGTATGTGCAAGCTCATCTGTCCCCTAATCCGACATTTTGTATTGCCATAGTTGTCTCCGAAGTTTCTGGTGCTGGCTAAGAACAGTTAGTCTCTCAGAACTGAACATTAGTTTTCAATGGGGGGGGGGGAGGGGGGGGAAGATACATACAAGAACAGGGAGAATGGGTGTAATGGCAAAGACTGTGAACAGATACACAAAGATAATGACAAAAAATACTCATGCATCACACTCACCCTCAGCAACATCATCATCCACCATCAGCTTGAGGCTCTTTCCTCGCCGAACTACGCGGACAGTGTGCCACTCGTTGTCATTGAGTTTCTGCCCAGCATAAAGAGTTTCAGGTCCCTTGCCTGGGGATGGTGATAGGTACGACAGTTAAAGCCAGACCGCCAATTAGTTTAGTATTTGCTCAATGAGAAAAGTCACCAAAATCAACCCGGTGTGATACAGACTAGTAGATTGTGTAGGTGTATTGTGACCTGTAATCAACCCTCACACCTACACCTTCCCAGCTCAGAGGGAAGTCAGGGTCACAAACTCTTGCACTCAGTGAAGTGCCTTCCTCCACAGAGCCCAGAGGTCACGTGCATTTACAACGGGATAGAAATCTCTTGTGCTATGGTATTTATTTCCAAACATCACATTGTACAGGGCACTGCAGTATTAGAAAAACAAGCTGGTGACAGAAATGTCTCTAGAGTGGAGCCATTACACCAGAATCTTGCTCTCCTAAGAACCTGGATTTGCAACAGCCCCAAGGTGCTTGGGATTCTTTCAAAGTTAATCACACTGGTCTAGCAACACTTGAGTATCAAACACCAGGCTGGTTTCAGTCTTTCCGTCTCAAAACCAAACCAAAACAAAAAAAATCCACCCACAAAAAAAAACCCAAACAAACACAAAACCCACCACAAAAAAAAAACCCAAACCACAAAACCTCAAACCCCACACCCCAAATTTTTTCTTTTTTTTTTGTTTCTTTTTTTTTTTTTTTAATTAAAACCACAGAAAGACAACCACTCACCAACCTGGCTGCTTGCTCTAAGGTTCTTTGGCAAAGCAGCCTGGCTATAAGGTGCTTACTTCACCCCCTGAATTACAGGTCAAAAGGGAAAGAGGAGCCCTTTCTTCTCCAAAAGGTAAAACCACAGTTGCCCTTGCAAACAATGCTCCTGGGAAAACAGCACTAGTGCTACCCGTATTTGTCCAGTTTTGCTGCTCACCCATCACAGTTGACAGGCAATTACTTAAAACATTAATTGTCCAGGTTACAGGACTGGAACACCTCACCCATGTCAAATGGTAAGTGAAATCGAGCAATGGTGTGTGCTAAATTAAAAGCCTTTATGCTCATTTCAGTACACTACTAGAGTGTTTTTTGACACAAGTATATCAGAGAAATGCAGAATGAGGACAGCGGAACTTGTTGCACATCAGGTCTGGGCCTATTGCCCAAACTGGCAAAAAGGGAACCCAAGAAAGAAAAAGCAAGACACATTGAACATATTGAAAGAGACAGGACAGGGACAACGAGAGGCACTGCTACAGCTCAGCGTACTGCATTGGTAAAACTAACGTCAGATATGCAGATTATTTCTCTGTTTGTTCAACACAAGCAAATCAATCTTCTTATTCGGATAGGCCACAAACAGCATTTATTTTGACCAGTTTTCAAGAGACTGGTTATGTAGCACAGAAGAAAATGTTGTACATGTCTTCAAGCGAAACTCTGCACGAGGGGATGCACCCACTTTGATCTGCGTCATGGTGTGGACTAACAAGTAAGAGTAGCATATTCCATAGTGAGACAGAATTGATGGAAGGGATAGGAAAAACATCCAGGGACTTTACATAGGCCACAGTATGCACACTGCCTAATTAGCAACATTACTGTAACTGATTCTTACTGAGGGGGAACATGGGCAAAGAAGGTGGTGTCTCATTCAGCTAGGATAACGTGTAGTAGTGGAATCCTCTGGAAGAAGGACAAAGCAAAATGAATATTCTGTTATTCTCCTTAAAGGATCATGCAGTTCACATTAATAAAAAATTAGTTTAATACCCTTTCAAATAAGCCCATTGCTAGCCAATTTTAACATAGAGCAAGAGGAAAAAATGTTTTTCTACATTGACCTGAAAAAATAAAAGAGTCATTCTGGGATTAAAAGGACAAGGAGCCATATATTGCAGTTACAGAGAATATCTCCTTAACAGGAGAAAACCGTAACCTCTGCAGTTCCTCACCTGTGTGCCAAACTCACACTGTATCATGAATTTAAATCCAGCTGTACAAGGCAGCTAGATCATGGACAGAAAGCTTAAGTTCTTTGGAGCCAGACAAGCAAAACTCTATTAAATAGAGCCCAATAAAGTTATGCTAGATTTACATCAGTGAGTGAGTACATTTTATCCCAGAGCACATATCACAAAATGATGTCTCCGGATGGCCAGCAAAATTACTGCCTACATCAAAGTCCACTGCATCAGTTACTATAATTCCACACAGCCACTTCCCAGACAGGAAGATAAAGGAGTTCATCTGGACCTGTGTGTTTTTATAATGCCACCTGAAAGCACAGGCGGGGAGGAAGGGGCAGCAAATACTTTTTAAAAAACCTTTTCCACAGGTCTAGAGCTATGGAGGGCTCAGCCAAGAGAAACAGTCAGGTGTGCTGACTTTGCTTAGCTGACAACACAACACTTTCTGTGCAGCTGCTCTGTGTTCAACATGGTTGAGTAACTCAAAGTCGCTGACTTTCTAGTTCCTGCTTTTCAACCCTAGCCAGACAACACAGGGGTCTGCCAAAACGGGCTGGTTTGGCTTGTCATTGCTATCTTGATGCCCACTGTAACACTTTCAAAACAAAACTGTGACACCAATAGAAGTTATCTGACTAGATTCTCAGAAAATGTAGCTTAATGAATTCACAAATAAATGAGTAGAAATTTTCAGCTTTCCAACTTCTTTTTCCAAATGAATAAGGTTGTCTACAATTGAGATTGCTATTTAGAAGTAACTGGTTAATAGTTTGGGCTAATAAATTTGAAAATTAAGCACCGCAGATGCAAATTATTTCATGTTATCTACGTCCACGTCTTGATCAGCCAATTTAATACCTTATCAGTAGAAAAAAAATTAGGAGTTTCTAATATTTTTGTTCACTCACAAACCTCCATTTTGTATGCAACAATGGGCATTGGCTTCTTTTGCTAGGGTTACCCAAATAGTACGACATACAAAAATTCAATACACAAGCATGCTCAAGAGCATTCAGATAAGTTTTTAAAATCAGACATATCTGAGTTTAAAAAGCGTTAAACATTATTTTACTCTATTTAAACTGTTTTCTTTTCAAATGCTTTCAAGACATTTATGCAGCAGGTGGGTTGACCTGAAAAGCAGCAAAACCGTGCCTCCATTTTTCATTTGCACACTGTCAGTTGAATTGCTGCTCCCTGTGTAAGCTCCCACTGAATTCCAAGTGGTTCCAGGAACTGTGTATAGAGGGACTCCCACATCTAGATGCTAAAATTCATTTCATTGAGCATGATTACTACATGTGCTGTTACTATATAGACATTTACGTCTGATCAATTTTTAAAAGACAACTTGAAGATTCCTAATCCAACAGTTGCAGATACTGGGGAGAATATAAAGGAAATGGGCCACATGTAGCAGAAGGATAATGCTCTCCTTAAGTACCATCTCCTACCCAGTAAGGCATTTCTGTGGTCTTAAAGCTAAACACACAGAACCAAGTGTTTAGATCAAAGTTGGTGGGGTTTTTGTTGTTTTGTAGGGGTTTGTTTTTTCCTCCTTTCAAGCTATCTGCACCTACATCACCCTTCAACTAGGATAATCCAGATGTAGGAGGAAGCAAAGCTAACCTTAGCAGGACAGAGAAAAAAAGTCAAAGACTTATATCTTCCCTTTGTGTGACAGGGTGTTTTGGGGGGTTTTGGTTTTGTTTTGGTTTGTTTGGTTTTTTACAATCAAAGATGGAAATACAAGGAACTCTTGCAGCAATATTACAAGCTGAATCCTTGGAAACACTCTATTTATACTACTTTTGATGAGATGGCAGTTGGGCATTAGGTAATTTTTGCAATTTATTTTTATGAGTGAGAAGAGTAAAAGACAACATAAAAGGAAAAAGAGTAAGAAAGGTTCTACTGTAGCAATAACTTAATAGTTAAGCTACCAGAGCATGACTCCTGTTGGTGTCTCTGGCCTTCTTGGTCATTTCATCCCCCTTCCTAATGTCCTCTAAGGAACTGTATATCATACAGAATTGATCACTACCCCTCATTTTCAAACTCAAATGAGGCAGACTAGTACATATTCCTTTGGTGCTTTGCAGTGGCAAACACTACTCAATCAGAAGCAAAAATATCTCTCTTGGGCATCCCCATATTCTGGACATTAGTCAAGCTGCAGTTCAGGCTTCTTGAGCAAATATTACTTGATTCACCTGCAGCAACTCTTCCTCATGCTCTCATGAATCTTTGGACACCTACTCAAAACTTGTGTGCATATTGTTCATAAAAAACAACTAGTATATGCTTTCAAACATGGAAGAACTCCATCCAATCTGCCCAGGATGTCCCAATCATTATATCAAAGGTGCACTGCTGCTAATTAATAGCTTGGCCCAAATAGACTATATAGAAGTGCCAAGAATAGACATGCCTAATTATAAAGAATCAAAAAGTAGTTCATGCCTTCTGGAAATGCCAAAGTTGCTTTCCATCTGGCCCCCAAGAACTCGTTCATTTAGAACAAACAACTGGTCAGAGGGATGCAATTAAAACAATAGCTCTGAAAACACCAGCTGTTATCCACCTGCAGTGGTTAACAGCACACAGAATTTCCCTCCTATGAAACGCAAAGAGGAAAGAGGGTTAATCCCCTCACCAGTTCCTCACAGGTGGATCAAAAAGTGTGCTTTTACCCTTGGTGCAGGCTGCCATTATCTGATCCATTTATATGATTTAAATGACCTTCATGAAACCAGGCTATCTTCATTATTGCATATCTTATCCAACATTACAGAAGAGGTCAAACATTCAAGTCTACAGAACGGCAGAAGAAATGACCAGAAAGGACATTGCCAGATTGATGAGAATAGAAAAGGCTCTTCCTCATTACAATTACAATGATAAATAATTCTACAGTGATACACTAATGCTTTTTAGAGAAGACCCTTAGTAACAATAAAAAGGTTTTATCTGCTTTTTTCTTTATAATTAAAATGCTCAGCTGCGTTCAGTGGCAAGATGAATTTTTGTGTCTGTTCTATACCAGGCAAAATCCCTCAGGAATGCCAACAGCATCCCAAGGCGGGGCGGGGGGGGGGGGCAGCAGCAGCATTGGTTGTTTTTACTTACACTTTCACAAAATGCCCAGAGAAGTTGTGATTCACTGTGACAAACGTGCACACAGATTTGTGAAACATGAGGATGAATCACGCAACAAGCTGGACAGATTCTCTCAAAGCTTACAAGAAACTGATCCACCCTATTTAGACATTATTCAGCGATTCCCTAAAGATTATTCAGATGCAACTAGTACAACCACAGGGTGGGATTCTTCATTGTAGCCCCAACAGTGTGGCACAGAAGAGGGAGGTTATGAAGCCAATGCCCCACCCATTTCTCATCCCCAATGATATTAATAGTGCTTTGGAAAATAATTGTCTGTATATATACAGACTATATATGTCTTATATATACAGACTATATATTTAGTAATATACATGAAATAATTATGCATAGTTATGCAATATGGCAGATTTCATGCAGCTGTAACCATATTAAAACACATAATTCTCTTTTCTATATATTGTCTTTTCAAAAGATAGGCAGAAGATATTCTAGGTCCAAAAATATTCAGCCACAAATTCTACAGGCAGGTTTGAACACAGCAGGGGAGGGGGGGAAAGGGGGAAGAAATGAGTTGAAGGAGAAAGACGCTGCCAATTATTTACACACCTTCATGGCTTCCCGATACGTAGCAAGTTCCTACAAAGGATAGGGCAAATTTCAAAACACGAGCATGGCTCAAAACCAGAGCTGGCAACAGCTCTGAAAACCTTCCATATCTTTTGGTCTTGGTTGAATATAAGTCAGTAGTGTAAATTTTGCTGGGTGTTTTCAGGCAGCACTAGTATGGACGAAGTGTTTTAGGAAGGTCTTTTTCCTGACCGGGATCCACTGTCCAACTCCAGGAGCATTGTTAATTGCTAGGAAACAACTGGCAACCCCAGACTCTCAGTACATTGCAGACATTCATGTAGATATTCCAGTCAAATCAACACATATTCACATACATACACGCTTGTTTTGCTCATATACAGGTTTTAGAATCCCCCTTTTCAAGAAAGCATTAGCTGACAACTAGGAATAAGCAGTTGCACTTCCCTAGAGATAGTCAATACTTTCATTGGGGACCTTACCTGCACCAACCTTTCCGTTTCCTCAAGAAACAGGATCATCTCCATGTGCTACCCCACATTAAACAAAAACATAACATACACTTACAAAACAAATGCTTTTAGCAGGGTTTACAGAAAACTTATGTTTAGAGCTTTACAGAGTGGCTTCATTGGGAAATCAATAAAGTTGAGCATGATTTATACCAGCCTAGCCAGAAACAAAGTTTAATTATTTACATTCATACAGCAATAAAAAGTGCATATGCAAAATCCTTTAAATACCCACAGAATCAATTAGCCTCACAAGTACAAATAAGAATCCCCCCCAACAGCCAAACTAATCAAGTGCATGGAATTAACTCAGCAAATAAATGAAAAGTAGCAAGACCACCCTACTAGTTCTCTCAGAAACATACCCGAGTCTCCCTATAAACTTGACAAAAAATAAGTTAAGCTGTGTTTAACTATTTGGATACAATCCATTTTAAAATGCCTTTACAAAAAAAAAAAAAACCTTTACAAAAAAAAAAAACCACAAACAAAAAAACACCCACAAACAACCAAAACCCTGCTTTAAAAAAAAAAATAATTGTTCCTTGCTTTTGGTATAAATACATGTAGCACCATATTGAATGACTGTTGCTTTCATTTACAGACACTCTGGCCAACGGCTGTAATAACACTCAACATTGATTCAGGCAGCATTCAACATGATTGCAGCTTGTTCATAAGGCTCTTAAACAAGACTTAGTGCAGAAATTATGCTATGTGTCTTTTACTTGATGTGAATATAATTTGTGATTAAAAACAAAAAAGGAGATGATTTGATTGCATATATGGTACAGGTCACACCTGGCACAAATTGCGCTTGTGTCTAGGTTTTTCCATCAAGGGCAGTGGGTTATTCTCCTTGTTTGCCTCAGTTTCAATGCTGCTGAATTTTAACACTTCTAGAGACTACATAACAACTGTGTATCTCTACAGCAGAATAATTTTTAACAGACATCAGGAAAGCATTTGTGTTAACAGAAAATTGATCCCTCCTAAAAGTCTTTAAATAGGAGATTGCAATTTCAGTGAAAGGATGTTTCAGTTCTTCCGAAGAAAATTTTATTCCGACTTAGAAAACAGTCAAAAGGTTTCAACTTCAAGCTAAATGAAAAAGTTTTCAGCATTTAAAAGTAAAATAAAGTTTTTTAATTATCTATTCAAGATATTATTCATTTTTCATGGTAATAGCTCCCTCAATAAAAATAGGAAAACATCTATTTCCACTTTTAAAGAAAGGGATTTTATTTTATATTCACAACCAGCAGGGAGGTCAAAAAAGGACATAGAAGTATGAAAAAAAATTCATGATTTTTAAAAAAAGTGATCATGCTTTTAAAATTAAGATTTACAACAGTTTAATTAAATTAATTCCAAAGCGATTTCAGTCAGACTGGCTTTACCTTTGTTTTTAGATAGGGCTGTCATACGAAACACTTCACATTGGCCAGAACACCATATACTTCTGTTCCTAACCGATCAGGGCAACAAAAGCTTCAGCATAGGTATAAAAAACTCAGAAGCTGCTATATTGTGACTCATCTACAATTTGCCTAAGGAAATATTTGTACACACTAGATTTTCAGAGAGCAAAGCTCAAGAGAACTATTAGTGTAAGCTCGGCAGCAAGGCAATCACAGGAGCAGCTTCTACTACAGGGACCACAGAGAGCAGCCACTAGAGGGAAACAATCACATTCACTAAAGCTGATACTTAGGCAGTTTTAAGTACTCTAATTCCTTTGTACCTATATAAAGTGTTGCTTTCCAGAGTTTCACCTGCTGATATATTTTGCTTTCAGGATGACTACACCTCAGTGATGAATAAAATAACTCTAGAACTTCAACCCAGATTCGCCCCCTTAGTAGCAAATACCTGTTCTCTTCAGGTATATTCATTTAGCGGATGCAGTTTGCCACCCAAGAAATGAGTCTATGGCTCAAGAAACATGCAAAATCTCATGAAGTTTTACCGTAGGACAGAAATTTAAACCAAATATTACAGCAACAATTATGCACAGACTTTTGCAGACCACAACAGTAATAAAGAGGTAAAGAGATCCTATTTTAAGACAGCTTTACATTTTATTACCTTTCCAGTGATACAGTGCTAATGAAAGCAAGATGCAGGCATGACAAAGCTAGAGATTTAATTCTTCTGTTTATTCATGGGTAGATATAATAGTACAGGTATCAAAACCAAACAGCTTCTCACTAATCCCATCAACGTATCTTACTTGAAACATAGATGGACTGTGCTACCAACAGTAAGACAACTGGAGTTTCTCTTCCTGTTTAGTTTCAAATCTCACCATAAGTGCTACAAAACAAGGGAATTAATCATAATTATAGTGAGAAAGAGATGCTGGAAATGAGGCTGAGACAACTGGAGTGAGCCACATCATGTATCATGCAGGCATGCACATAAAGGCAATGAAATCATTTGACTGCTTACTGCCTGGATGAGATTCAAACTACTTCTCTCAAAGAGGAAAAAACATAAATCAAATGTATGGGTCTCTAAACCAAGTACCCCCAAAGGCTCTTTGCTTCTGTTATGTAAGGAACTACATTAAAGCAGGCTGCAGAAGCCCGTATCATCCCATTTTGGTGAACTCTAATTGCCTCTATTATTTCATTGGAAGGAATTATTTGAATTTTGGAATGATCTGATTATTATTGTAGAGTTTTTTGTGCTTTTTTTTTTTTTTAAAGTATTATAGCAGCTACTTCTCATCTAACCCTGAAAAGCAATGAGATCAGAAAGCAAGACAAATCAGTCAAGATGTGGCAATACAGTGCCTTACAGTAATTGCAGATATATGTCTTCCAGGAAAGGATCACAGACCACTTTCTAACAACAGGATAGCATCTTTGTCCCCCTCTTTCAGAACACAGAAAACACTGGCAAAGAAAGGGACTCCCCAAAGACACATTTGACAGTTGAACAGACAGTTGAGTCAGAGAAAAAACCCAGATCTTTGAAGCTCCAATCCCAAATATTGCATTAAAAAAAAAAAAAGTTGTTTAGGACACACTGCACGGTCCTCACTAACAGCACAGTATAAGAACAGAAGGTAGACCTGCTACCAACGCTTCTTTATTCAGATAACAAGGGCAAAGACCAGCAGCATCACACATTCAGGACCTAAACTTCTTTCTCATTTAAGGTACCTTTCTTTGTGGCACCTGAGTGCCTGAGGTGTTACAAATGCACACAGAGTTATCTCCATGGTTGCTAGGACTATTACATGAACTAGCTGTAACCTCCCTCTAAGAGCATAACAGCATCACAGAAATTATGTCCAATTATGATTACAAAAGCAGCAGGATTCCAGTCTTCTGCAGGGGGTGCAAAACACTGCATACACTCTTGAGGTTTAGTTCTCTTTTTTTGCAATGCTACCTCCCATTCTAAAGTTTGCCACTCTTTTTTTGATCTATGGTGCCAGCTGAGTAGTTTTTAAATTCTCCATTGCATATTAGCCAGTATTTATAAGTCTACTGAGAACTTATAGTCTAACTGAGAACTACTGGTAAACTGTGTGCACATAACTGGTAATGCATGTTGGTCCCCTTTGTCTGAACTGAGAAACTCTGGTGAGAAAGTTGGTAAGTGGTATTTGGACCTACATGCAAGAGCCTCTTTACTTTGCTTAAGGAGCTATTGAGGAAGGATCAAATGCTTCTGGAAAGCTGAGGGAACAGTAGTGCAGACTGGAGTGTTTAATGTTAAAGGCATTTAAAAACTTAACCATCTCAAAGGGGTGTCTTTCACATGAAATAGAATAGACCTTAGCTGCTGTTACCTTTTGAATAGTCATTGACTATTCTCCTGTCCCTTAAATAGGAATGGTTAGCAGAAGATAATGACTACGTGGCACAACACAGATGATACTATCCTGACTGAAATTCCTCCTAATATTTCATAGATAGAGCAGTGGTATGTATTTTACCTATTTAAGATAAGCCACATTTCAGTAATTACTATACATTTCCAGGTTACATACCAGATAACAAGTATGACCCAGTAAAAACACTTTATGGGAAAGTTTTACTGAATTGGCCTGTCCAAGGACTATAGACATAGGACAGTCTCTCCAAATGCCTCCTTATCCTTTCTCTTCAAGCTGTAAGTTAAACCCTTCTTTTTGGTTGCCATCCTTTAAGTCTTTCATTTATATCTTAGCATTTACAGAATTCCTCATTTTTCCAGGACACTACAATGCTAGTGCATCCTCAAAATAAGGTTGGGGAATACTGCTGACCACATTTTGTGATGCAGAAACTGAGACAAAGTTGCATTGCCAAAAACATCACAACAAAAGCTTGGTCCCTCTTGAATAAGTGTTTTCCTTTCCCTTTAGCAAACTTGGCAAAACTGGATAAAACCTGATTGGAATTTGGAAGCCAGATCTGCTCTGACTGTTGACTTTAAAGATTAAGACACATCCAGCAGCCAAAAAGCTGGTTAGAAGTCTAGCTGCAAATCATTTGTTTAGTTCCAAAAACCTCTCAGCAGTTCTTTTACATACTCCCAGAAGAACTGGGACCCTACTAGCAGAAACCCATCTGAGTCATAGCAACAAGATCTGTATCCACTGGTGAAAACCCTCCTCGGATGCTTTACAGATACCACCAATCTCCAGTCTACTAGTAGCACACACTGGTTCCTTTTACTTGAACTGAGAAACCCAGATGAGAAGGATGACAAGTGGTACGTAGACCTACATGCAAGAGACTCCTTATTTAGCTTAAGGAGCTATCATGGAAGGATCACCTGCTTCTGGAAAGCTGAGGGATCAGCAGCACACACTGAAGGATAGTTGAGGATTTACAGATAAAGATGACATCTGAGGCAAATATTGAGAACTCCTTTGAAATTCAGATTTTAAAGTCACAGCTTTCATGTCAGCTAAGGAGCATGTAAAGGAAAAAATGCCCTGGGAGAAGAAGCAGAGAGAATGATAAAGCTAAGCACATGTGGCTTTAAGCACATCCACACCTCTCCGCCCCCAGAGCTCACAATGACAGTGTCTATTATCCAAACTGATGCCATCCCTCTTCTCAAACATACCTCCTGAGTCACTCAATTTCATACGTATGCCTTTATACAAACCCTGTATATTTCATACAACATCCACGTGTAATTCTAGTATCACTAAAGTTAGATAGGATTACACCAGAGAATCAATTGGAAGGAATCATTCTAAAACAGCCGCAGACCAAGAGAAAAGAGAAAACAGAAAGCCAACAGATCTCTTCCCACCAGGAAGTAGACTTATTCCTGGAAAGGTACTACTAGTGTTTGGGGTTCTCTTTTTCTTGCCCAACACAGAGAAGTTAATGCTTGCTTTAAAAAGACCAGAGCTGACAGCAACGTCAGAGTACAAATAATGAATTAAGCACAAGGAAGGAAAGTGGTGACTTCATAGCTCCCGAGATCAATTGATGCCTGTGCATGTTCATCAGCCATCTGGGTTACAAGGGTTACCAATTCTTATGCAGCACACTTAAAATAGTAGTAGCCAGAATTGTAAAGTTTCTAAAGAAAAAAAAAAATCTAGTTGTATTGGGATTACATATTAGAGTTCAAGCTGTTCCAGAGACATTTAAGCAACAAGGTTGTTTGACTGTCAAGCAATAGTATATGTCGGCCTCTGGCTAAGTGGTAAAAACAGCAGAATTTGATTAATGGCATAAGCTGGTCACAAACATCTCTCTAGCAGTTTCATTTCCTGTTGAAAGCTTAGTGACAAGCATACTTCGTTTTTCATTGCAAGTTTGGAAAGACATCCTTTTGCTCCGAGAAAACCTTACTTCTGTGTTGCCTTTTAGAAGGCGCACACACAAAAAAACCAACACAAAACCCCCACAGGTTCTTTATTTCGGTTGTCTGTTAGTGGAGGTAGTGATTGTTACAGGGATGGGCAGATTATACACGCCTCCCTCCCTGTGTATTTTTCCCCACAATGTCTTTATTTCTAGCTGGTGAACAGCTGGTGTGCTGCAATGTTGAGCAAACCAATATTTCTCTCTTATTTCTATCGTTTACAAGAGCACTGTGAGAATTAATCCATGCATGTTTAGAAAGCATTCAGGTCCTATGCAGAACAAATGCTGTAACACCACTAACATTTATACAGTCCATACCATCAGCAAATATATTTAAAAACTATCAGAGCAGCAGAATATTTACAGATTGTCTTTAAAATGTGGATCTATAGATTGTAGAATCAGCACAAGATAAACACCACAGTAACTAGAAGAGATCATCAAGTCCTGAGTGTCAATCACTTGAGGAAAATGGATTCCCAGGACATAGCACCAGAGTGCTAACACAGGCCATGATACAGATGATTGAGACTACTATACAGGGCAAGAGTCTTATGCTCTATACAGTCCCCTTGATTTCAAGGGCAATAAGCACTCCTCTCAAGAAGGGTTCTTGGTTGGGGGGTGTTGGTTTTTTGTTTTGTTTCTAAATGAAAAAGGATAAGGCACCTTAGGATGATTCATTAAGATTTGCAATCCTACTGCAGAATCAGTCAGGAAAAACAAATGCCATCACTTAGCTCATCACACTGCCGAGAACGTTAATTATGTAGGGAAGTAAGGGTTTGACTGATTATTCAAGGCAATAGCCAAGCCTGGAGAATGAGGATTAGACTTCAGAAGGCTGCTGTTCCCAAATCTTGAAAGCACTGGTTCTTCAAGAGTCAGGTTTTTACAGAAATACTTTCATCTGCAAGTGTTGCATTAGTCTGATCTCACTAGGGTCTTCTAAGATAAAACACTGTGTAGTACTCTGCAGGACCATGGGCCAAATTTGGGGGTTTTTGTTTGGTTTATTTTCTTAATCTGTATTGGCAATGAATGCTTTAGGTACTGGTTCCTAAACTACTCCCTCTCACTGGTTTGTGAGCTTATATCAAGCACAGCATTTTCAACCAGCAGCCCGAGAAGCAGCTGGATAGCCTGTATGAAACAGAGGGCCAAGAAATTTTCCCCAGTCAACAGCCTGGCGTTTATCACCGAGTGGTTAACAGAACTTTTAACACGAAGAGCGCTTAGAAAACTACTAATTGGTGTGCTTCAGCTTTGTGTGCTCTTGTCACAGCTTGAGTCTTAACGTCCAATTCCCTCTGATTTCCTTACTTGGTGGCACAGGCCAGCAAAGCACTTCAGTGCCTCGAGGACAGTAATGATTTTGACGTCTTCCCTACCACCCATCTAGCCCATACCAAAAGGTGAAAGGGAAAGAAAGGGAAAGAAGATAAAGAGAAGGACACAAGTTTGAAACCAAGCCTACCTAGCTGCTCTTTGAACAACAACAAACCCCAAACACGCAAGAGCCCCAGCCCCGAGCCTTCTGACCACGTCACACACGCTATTCTAACCGACACCCCCTCCCCCGCCACCCGCCACTGCCTCGGTCCCACCGACGCCCCGTTCCCGCGCTCACGGGCGGAGCGCACGCCAGCGACGCCTTTACAGACGCGCCCTCTGGCGGTGAAGGAGCGGTAGCACCCGCCCGCGGGGCGACGGCGAGCCTCGGCGGCCCCGCTCCGCGCTCTGGCGCCCTCTAGCGACCGCCTCCGGCCTTCCGCGCCGCCCGCGGCCGCGAAGCCCCGCAGCGGGTCTGCCGCGGCCTCCGTTACCGCGCAGCGCGGCCGCGGCCGCCTGCAGCCCGGTTTACCCCTCCCTTTGGCTATAAAGAGGCCCCAGGTTTTCTATCTCCGCCCCCCCGGAACAGAAATAGGTTAAGATTAATTAACCGTATCTCAAATTGATAGCAGTTCAGTTTTAATAAATGCAGTCCGCATGGAGACAATGGCAGCTTGATTTTCAGAGGTGCTGAACGGGAGCTACAAAGCACATCACTCTGGAAAATCAGACAGAAAGGTACATACATTCAAAGTCTCAATAAATGACAGGGCGCTGCTAGATTTCATCTCCAATTTTACAGGAAGCACAATGTTTATAGATGCATCGTCTTTCATTTACTCCCAAGTCCAGTTTTAAAGCTGCTAAACATCTGTATAATGCAAAGTAGGCTTAATATCAAATAGGTAAATGAAGTTTTACCTATAAACCAAGCCATTTCTACAAGCCTGCAGGCAACCTGGTCACTTCTAATATCGCTTAACGTCACTGTAGTAATTTCAAGCAGGTAGAGAGTAAAAGAAGTGCCAAGTACTGCTGTGATTAGCTGGAATTAAAGGATTTATAATTTCTCATTCAACATCACTAGCATCACAAAGCAAAACAGCTTCTAGTTTTATACCGGTGGTGACTTTTAATGATGTGTCAAATGCAGGCATGTGGTTTCATGTAAAGAACAATAAAAAGACTATTTGTATCAGAACACCAATCTAGGACAACCATCTGGATCAGCAAATTTAGTCTTTTATATTTATAGTCAACTAAACAATAGCCACATAGTCAAAAATGATGCACAAAACATCTGCTCTCTCACCAACACATAAAGAAATACCCCTTCAGCGTATAAGCAAACGGAATGTGAAAATGCACCTTTTCTGTGAATTTCTTCTTCCATAAGCCACATCTGATTACCTACTGAATAATGCTAGCTGACAGAATATAATACCATTTATATCAGATTATGACATTAAGGTGAATATTGATACTATATGCCAACACATGTGTGCAGGACAGTAAGTGGACCACAGAGGTGCTGCCACAGCACAGATCATATTCGGCATCCGAGGAATACAAAGAACAGGAGGCTTTTTTGGTTCAGTGAACAAACTGGAAACAGAGGAAGGAAAAGAAAATCACTTCAGGCCAATCTGAAAATGTCCTTGTTTTTTGGACCAAAAATTGCCCTGCAAAAAAACCAACCCAGAAACAGTTCTGTATGGAGTTTTTAAAATTCAAAGCTGAAAAGGGCTGAAGTACTCAGTCAATGCCTTCTTTGCTGTGATATTCAATGGTAAGGTCTGCCCTCAGGCCTCCAAAGTTTCTGACATATATAAATTCATGGGACCAGAAAGGCTGCATCCAAGTGTACTGAGGGAGCCAGCCACTGTCGATGCAAGAACACCTTCAACTACCTTTGAAAGGCTGCAGTCGTAGAAGGAGGTCCGAAGTGATCAAAACAATGAAGAGTAAGAAAAATTTTTAAAAGCTGGCCCTGTTTTGAGCAGCAAGTTGGACTGCAGACCTCCAGAGACACCTTTCCAACCTAAATTGTTCTACGAAAACATTTTGTTTCACTGGTAACCAGAAGTTTTTGTTTTCACTGACTGGGAAACGAGATAATTTTAGAATAAATTAAACATTGAGACATTGTTAAAAATGAAAAGTCAAAATATTTTTATATTAAATGTCATAATATTTTTATGTTTGCCATTTCCTTTTTCATAAACACTTGCCAAGTTCAAACTAAATTCACAAATAGATGCAGTCAACATAAATCTGCACTTTTCAGCTAATAAACTGTTCAAATGAAAGCACTTAATCTAGTTCTACTTGGCAGCTGCTTTCAGCAATACTACTGCTGAAAAAATACAAAATATTTGTGAGAAAAACCTCTATTCAGAGAAACTGCATATAAAATTAACTACTTCAGGCAAAGCCTATGGACCTATGTTGCTATTTACCAATATTTATTTAGCTAATCTACTGACCAACATACATAAAAATATTCTTAGCATCAGACATCAAAACCACCAACCACAAGTCTGTATCATCACCCAGGAAGACTGGTCCTGATTAACTTCAGGTCTATAAGCTTCAACTGATCAGCAGCTCTGCTGTACAATGAGCAGCGATGTTCTGCAACACACTAAAGACAGCCACCTTTTCCATCTAAGTTATTCTTTTGGAATGTAGTCTTAAAATGGTATGTTTACAGTATAATCTCTTACAGAATGATCCCTAAAGAAACAGGTGGATTTTACATATAAACATCAGTAGAGAAAGAGAGCTTGCCCTTACCAAACTGACCTTGATTCTTTTGGTCTTCATTACTGAGAGATTTGTCAAAAATGCTTCCTACGCTCCTCATCTGTATTCATTGCAGAGATGGCTGCTACAGCCCAATCACTGGCACCATACCACAGAGTAACATGGAGGAAATTGAGTCTCCCCTGAACAGGTAATCGTATTAAGTCACCCACATTTTCTCCGGGTGCCTCTCATCACAGCAGTGATTTAGCTCAAGTCTTCCCCAGTCACAGTTATGAAACATGAATACTGCAATCCCCAGGGCCCCTCAGCAAGAGGAAGCCTGGACACTTCCATTTCTCCATAAGCCCACATACAGAGAGAAACAGGCTGTATCTCCAATGCATCTGACCTGACAGATTTCCTCTGAAAAAGAAAGCATGAGGACACATTTCTCCTGTAGTCCTCTCACCCTGAGCAAATACTGGGAACTACTTATAAAGTCAAATTGCAAGACTGTGGAGGGAAATGCCTAAACCTCCCTACCAAGGTTTTGTTTGTGCCAGTTTTCAATTTCCTCCCTGTCACCCCCCTTATTAACATGACATGATTTGTGCATGTGACCACAGCTAGTATAGGAGGCATTTATTTTGTTATACTCAGAGTTTATGTGCACTCAAGGAAAGATGAATTTTTCTGGCTGAAAGATTGACACTAATTCTATGCAATCACTTCTCTGGCTTTAGGCCAGAGCCCCTGCTATGCCTGTACCTTATATATTCGGTTAACATCCAGTTTCATGAAGACAAGAACTACAGTTAAAACTAACTCTCTGAATAAGTCTAGCACCTTTTGTCATTGGTATTTGGGGTGAAGTTGTAGCATAAGGCTGAGTTCAGTATGGCTTTCATTAACACAAATAAGGTTTCTGCTAGCCGCCACTCTGAAGCAAAGGAAGTATGCACATGTGCATGGGAAGGCACGGTGGGGAGATCCAAAGCAAAGAGAAAGGTAACTTTCGCAGTGTGCTGATCCTGAAGTTTCTCTTCCACCCCCTTCTCCTCCTCTATTTGCAGTATATCTCATGACCATACGGGCAACACACTGGGTGTGCAGGAGAACCACAACTGGTCAGAATATAGTGAACAGTCCCACTATGCAATGTCTCTCATTCATAAATGACAGAGACCCAAGTGGTAAAGCATCTCAGAAAATTACTACAGATTGGCAAGGCTCAGAGAGGCTTTAATTCCACTATAAACCTTTAAAAAATTGGAAATATTTGGGAGCAATATATGTATAACAATTTAGATATCTGTGAAGCTTAATCATAGGGAGTCTTAAGATACAAAAACAGTTCAAGAATTTCTTGGAAAGAAATGCAGACAATAACTAGGACAAAGGAATACCCTGGAGATATTATAGGGATAAGAATCTTTCCTTTTACTGATACTTTCTTTCATGTCCAATGACACAGATGATCCTACACAGAATATGAATCAGCTGGACATTAGCCACTTGAACAGCTTAAATGGCATCCTAACTATAGTGTAGGTATACCAATGGAAGCACGTTAATGATCAATTATCTTCCAATTTAACAATTATGAGAAACTGTCAAAAACCGTAATTTCAAAATTCTTTCAAAATTTTCTCTCCACTTTCTCCACTCAGCTATACCCTCAAAAGAATTCAATGCATCAAATAATAAGAGGGGGAAAAAAATGTGGTTCTAAGGGCTCAGCAGGAAAACCTCAACATTACAGGTAGACTGCATAAGCCCTTGGGAACATTCAAAATGTATTCAAACTTGCAAAACTCAACAATCACACAGAGTTAGTTCCAGCTGATGCCTTACACTATCCTGTCACTACAGATATATAAGGAGAAGTGACTTCAAAGAGCTTTATACTTAAATAGCCATAGACTACATCAGAGGCATTTCTCTTTCTTACAAAGGCATTACAGAACAGAGAGGTAGAGGAGTCTGAAGTCCCCACACTCATATTTCTCTGGATATAACAGGTTAATATTTTTTTCCTACATTACAACAATATTTAGAGACTTCCTGCAAAATATTATGCCTCTCTAATGGGTGTTTAGCAAAAGTAAATGGCTGTTTATCACTCTGAGCATGAGTGGTTTATTTCTCTGCCATCAGTGTTACTTTTCCCCACAGATGATGGCTGGTAATGTCAAGGTATGGTTAGGAGTCATTAAAACTATCATGGCAAAGAAATAACTTATAAATATGTTGGGAGGTTCCAGTACATTCTTCAGAGTTGATTGACCTGAATTAGTTCTTTCTCAGCTTCTCCTCTAATCCCTGACAGTCACTGGGTAAAACGGGGAGCAATCTGTGGTTCCAAAATGGTTTCTCACATTGTCTCTGTGTGGCTTTCATTTCTATGAGTTATGCCTCTGACTCTTTCCCTGCAAGATTCAGGAAGAATCACGAGTTTTACCATACTAAGAAAGCATTATGAGGAAAGCCACCACTTGCAATGGTGCTAACATAAGCTCAGTGCATACATGCAATTCTGAGGAGGCCATGTAGATCTGGAAGAGCCAGTTTGTCCTCATCTTGCATATTGCTGGAACTAAATTAATCCCAGCTACAGTATCTTTGTGATCCACGAGTGCCAATCTCATCAGGAAGCAGTCAATTAGCCAGGGATCCTAGCAGCATACAGGAGAAAGTTTATATGAGAGTAATCACAAGAACAGCTTACTCTAAAAGCAACCGGTGGTAAATATGACTCAACATACCTGATGCTCCCCAGTTTCCAGTTCTTCTCATTATGCTTTCTTCACACATTAACTAGAGCTCTAGTCAGACAGCCAGGCTTGCATCAGCCTCTATAGACAATGGAAGCTCTTCCTGACAAAAATTACAAGTAGCGGCTCAGCAGTGAACACAGCCCCAACATCCTGTATACGTGAACAATTTAAAAATTCATGAGGAAAAAACACACCTATGTACAATATAAACTTGTATTTGAACTTCCCAATCAGCTAGAAAATTGAAAGCCTTCTGCTGTCCTACCCAATGGCTTTCATCTCCACCAGGATAAAGCTTGCATGCAGACTAAGTTATGCAAGATAGATCTGCTAGTCAAAAGAGGTCAGAAATTGATGGTATAACAAGGAGAAAGAACACAAAATGAAATCCCAATTGCTAAGAGGATCCTGTGACCCCAGATCCCTTGCATTCAAGCCCAGAAGCATAGTCTCAGGCACCTCGACTGTGAGCAACTGCCACAATGTCCTAAAGGAAGACATACAATCTTAAAGAGCCAGGATCTAACACCTGCAGATGTTTTAGGATTACACACTCAAATAAATTTTGAAACTAAATGAGAGATAGGTATCACTATGAAGTTCATGCTGCAGTTCTGCAACCTGGAGGTGCCACTGGTGTGAGTTACAGTTGAAGCAACCCAGAGCAAATAGAAAGGCTTCAACTTTTTGACCAAACATTGGTGGTGTATTTTTGTCACTACATGGGTAGCCAGGAGGAACTGATAAGCTGCAAGCTGAAGAAACAGTTGGGAACAGCCAACTCTATCCATTACGGAAGTGGCTTTTCTTTAGCCAGCCTGCCCAACTTGCTAAGACTCAAGCAAATCCCCTTTGCTCAGCACCTAATTTTGTCAGGACACAGGAATGAAAGCCGCTTCTGCCCACTATACCAACACAAAGTCAAGGTTTAGATAAAACCCAGAGAGTACAGTCAAGACTCATATCAAAATCACGTCAGTTTAGTACGTTTTGCATAAAATGAGTTTTACGTTAAGAAATTCATTCACGTATAGCAAGTAAGTCTGGTAAAACTAAGGCATATGGTCAGGCATTATTGCCCATAGTTCACATTAAATCCCTAAATAATACATTGATAAGTATAGTTAATAAAAACACTGATAAAGAAAAATGCTTGCAATTTGGACAAGTCAAGCAGTCATTCCATGAGTGCCTACACAGAGGAAGAGTCACGAAGAAATGACTGAAACTGTCTACTCTTGCCAGAATTCACAACAATTCACTTTCAACATTCATAATAAACAAGGCAGAAAAAGTATCAAAGGTAATACGTTTTTCCTCATTTACAGTTTTAATTACAGTTTCAATAAGCTTCTGATCTGCAGATCTAAAAAGGGCTGAAACAATAACATGTTTATAACAATAACTAATATGTAAGTACCTAATAGCAAGGTACTTACATAACTGTTGTATTAATGTGATGCGTTCTTCATGAGAAAGCAAAACTGCATTAGTTTTACTGGAGCTGCATGGCATGCTCTCTCATCTGCTTATCTCCAATGCCACAGGTAATCATCTGAATGCTGTGGAGGATTCTCCTTGCAAGGCTCTGCCACTTCCTGCAAAGCTCCTGTTGATCTCTAACACCACAGCATCCAACAGTAAGGTTGTCAAGAGAGAGAACTTTTGCGTATGTCTTTAAGGTGTCAAATAGGCTTATGATGACATAAGGGTAGAAATCTCAAGTCAGTGAGATTTTTAGTAATATTCAAAACTTCACTGGACAAGGCCCCACAAACTGACCTAATCAAACCTACTTTGTGTAACATCCCAGACTGAATGGCTCAGGATATCCCTTCCAAGCTAAATTATTCACAATTTCCTTATCTTGCCTCTTGGAAGAACTAGCACTGCTAGTTCTGCCTATACTGCATGGCCTGATTAGCACACCTCCCAGTACCAAAGATTCATATGCTGAAATAATAAAAAAATAAAAGTACAGATAATCTGGAAGACAGATGAGAAGCTGGAAACCAAGACAGGCACAAGAAGTTAGCAGACGGGCAGATAGAAGATGAGAAGATATAATGAAAAAGAAAGTGGTGTAGAATGACATATGAAAGTAGAACAAGAGAAGAGCATGCCCACAGCAAGAACAATCACTGTAGGAAACAATAAGGATAGGCTTTGAGGTATAAAGACAGAGATACAAAACAGGTGACAGGAAAGAAAGACTACACCACTTGAGAAGACCCTTGGGAATAAAGAAGCCGAAGGAATAACTAAAAATAAATGCTTGGCTAGATACATGGTCCAAACATGATATCTGAAGAAGAAAACAAACACAGAGGTGGGAAATTGCTTTTTTAAAGCACAAAGCTGAGGAAGAACAACAAACTGCACGCCTTCACGCTGAAAATAGCATTTGCAAGCAACCTCCTGCTCTTCTTCAGAAGGAAATGAAAATAATGCTTCAGAGTGCAGAACAACAAAGAAAAGGATGGCAAGCAGCATCCTGGGCATTTCTAGGCAGCTCCTCAAAGCACAGCTGAATGTTCAATCAGCTCTTGGATTCAAATACTAGCCTCCTGTTCACATAACATGTACAAGCATAGCCAAGTCTCTGTAACCTTGTCATGTGCACAAGAGCAGCCAAAGAACAACCAAAATATTAGAAATGTGCACTCCCGTGAACGCGTGTATATTTTTATTAGTGAGGAATGAAAGAGAGGGGTGTACTAAGAAGACTAACTTGCAGTTATAATCCTATATTAACTGCTGAATTTAACATCTCAGGCAGGGATTTATATACTTGGATATTTATGTGCAAATTGTACATGGGCTTACTTGTATTCCTAGGCACACACTTAAAAATCAACAAAAGTAAAGCAACTGCAGTTTTTGCTGGGAAGGCAACTTCTTTTTACCCCTCTCTTTCAGTCACAAAAGTGCCAGATTAAAAAGACCCTTAAATTACCAAGAACTCAATTTGTAACACTGCAGAACCATGCTACTAAAAATGGAATCTAGTAAAATTCTGGAATAGTTTCTAAAAATATAGAAACTACTAGGGTGTCCTGATTTTTCTAAAGCAAATAAGCATGCACAACTTCTGCAAACTAGCCAGTCATTAATCCATCTTCTGCACTCCACATGCAGAACATAAGTCATTTTACTGAACCCTCCTGAAATGCAGTATGCCTCTTCACAGCAGGCTAAGTGTAAATACCCCATCAGAGTTGGAATCAAGCTCTGAGTAATTTCAGTGGAGTTGCATCCAGGATTAATTTGGCTCATTAACTCTCTTGTAAAGATGATGAACTGACACAGCAACTCCTGTCACTATAGTGCAATGCCCCAGAGAAGCAAGGAGGAAATATCTTGCCCAGAAGTCCTCATCTGACCTGTTATTCATGTCCATTGCAGATTCTACTGGTTTCTCTAAGGGAAAGGTAGATGGGCTGATTTCCTGAGCCACAAAGATCTATGCAATAAAAATGATCTTGACAAAATAGCAATAAATTTGTCATAACCCACTTTTTTTTTTTTAAATATTTAGCACATGAAAACCATATTGAATGAAACTTCAGAAAGAGAGTGGACCCATCACGACACAGATTAAATAAATTATAAAGAACAGACAGCATGCTTGCTTGCTTAATTTACTTCACTGGTAAATATTGCATTAAGACAAAGCATTCAGAGGCTTCCTTTAGAGTATTGAGTTATTATACATAGAGCTAAAATAACAACGTAAATTGGATTGCACTTTAGGAGACAGAAATAAATAAGTCATGCTGTGGGACCACTACGAAATTAACATAAAACTAACAATAATCACACTGAAATTAAATGAACTGCTACCACATTATTGAAGAGGAGTTACAATATGACGGTGTTTGAAATTTAACGAATAAGCTGATTTTAATTCAGAAGACTGTTCAGCATCCAAAGCTTTTAAGTCAGGCAAATACCTTGGGAGTGCCAGGAAGCTGACTGACAGCGACTATTCCCCTTGTACAACTTTGCATTATTTACTTTCTCTGAAAGAAGATAAATAAAAATCTAGCATCAAAACAGTGTTGGCATTTAAAGTGGAAAGAATCTCCATCCTTTCTCCTGGTTTGTCAGGTACTAAACCAGTGCTGCTACCTGGTCCTACTGAGCACTGCTCTATTTGGGACAATATACTTCCAACCACTTTGCACTCAAGTTGATTCTCTCATAAAAGAATTCTTTTTACATCTTGTAAAAGCAATAGCAAAATGCAAACAGACCTGGTTTATTGTGGGGTAAACTAATGCTCAACTATGGCAAATGGTACAGTCTTCCTTAAAGTCTCAAAATAACAAAACTGAAGGTAGAACTAGGTTCAAATTAATTGAAATGCGATGCTGGTGCTCCCTTGAAATAGAACAGATATTAGAAAAGTGCACTCTACTTCATGAAAAATCTGGTCATTTTAAGTTATCACATCAGCTAAGATCTTACACTTTGAGATGCTAAGTAGCTTTTCTTTTAGCAGCCTGTCATCTTCACCTACATACACTCTCATCCAACCAAGAGTACTTGAAGCAAAATTTGATTGCAATAAAAATGTTCCTGCAGAAGTTAGGGTTTTAACCTTGGCATTCTGACCATAATCTTGATTTGACAGTTACATTTGAAAGACTTAAATGTCTGCTTCCAGTCCTTTTTAATTATTATTTTTTTTAACAGTTGTCTTTTGTTTCTGCTGACATGAGTGACTTAATTGAGGATCACACAGATAGTAGCAAGTGAATTCTACTCTACATGTGACTGCACAGTAGTGAAATACATACCTGTATAGTTTGTAATTCTGCAAGTAATTTCAAAATAGAACTAGTGTAATTACAAGGCTGACTTAGAAAAAAAGTAGTCCTGATCCAAAATTAATGGGTTTTGGGAAGAGAAGGGAAGAGATGAAGAGAAAATACGAGAAGAAATCCTGAAGTCCACAGGTACTATAGTAAATTTATTTGGTCTACAAGTTTTACCATTAACTTTTGGTGAAGAAAAGTTTACTCCAAAGTATCTTCATTAGAAAATCTGGAGAAGAATGTTTTAAAACAGCAAACAAACAAAGATAACTACATCAAAACCCACCAATCAATGACACTGAAGTGCACAAATCTCTACAACTATCAATGTCTGCTTTATGGCCTTATCAGCAACTTTCTTGCTCTGCATATACAGTTTAGGAATAGATGGAACAGCATCATCTCTCTGTAAAACTTTCTTCAAAAACACTTGATTTGACCAGCTTAAGGAAGGATTTTACAAGATTATTTTTCTTTCCACCAAACCAGTGCTTCAAGACTGATATTATCAAGACTGATATCAGTGGCATCAAGACTGATATTTAAGTACTTTCTGCCCCTGGCAGAAGGTGGGGAGGGAGGATGACTCCAGCAGGCAGTCTTACCTGCAAGGCAAGGTAATGGTATCCTGTAAGGTAACACGAATCTAGCATAGTAAAAGCTGTTTACGAGCTCCCCACGTAGATGGGAAAATACTGGCTTAAATTTATCCACTCTTACTAGACAGACAGAAATAATCTATTGATATCAATCTTCTACCCCAACTTCAACTTTTGCAAGATTTGGTAAGGAGATAATTTTCCAGTCCCTCAGATCACCCTTTCGCAAGATTAGAGAGAACAAAATATTGTCTCTTGGGTTCTGCCAAATCTAACTCAAGAACAGCGATTCCATCACTTGCTGGGGGGGGGGGGGGGAGGTGCTTGATGCTTGCTCTAATCTCTCTTATCATACACTGTCATCCCTTTACTACCATTTACACCACTAGATTCTCCACGCTCTCCTCTTAATGTTGAGGACATCTGTTGTGGCACTTCTCTGCCACACTTGGGGCAGCAATTACGTGAAAAGATTTTACTCCAAGAGACACTAGACTGGAAGTGAATGCACAGGTAATTGAGTCCAGTCAACAACTGCAAACATCCATCCAACTGCTATCTAATTAAGTACATGCTCCACTAATACCTACATACCCATGTCTTTTAAAGATTTCCCTATATCCTCTAATAAATTTAAGACTTCCAGTAAAGCTCTTCTGGTCTTCTCTTTTATATTCATCTTTCCAGACAGTGTTCAACATAGGCTCTTCTAGGTCTTTCAGTTTATCATCTACCTGGAATAGAACTGCATCCAGAATGGACTACAATATTGTACTGCAGATGCTAAAATGCTCAAGAAAACTATAAAAAGGAATTATCACTTCTCCACACTGCAACAGAACATTTTCATGTGGAGCTCCAAATCCAAATGGACAGCCACACTATAATGGAAACTCAAACTTAATGTTTTTGACACTCACATAACAGCACTCTTCTCAGGACTTGAAGGCAACTGTCTCACTACCCAAAGAAAATTACTAGCAGAAAAAGATGTCTCTGAAAAAGAGGCACTAGTGATGAAAAAAAGAGAAAAAAATGTTTAAGCAAAGGGTGCTGCTTCATACTCACACATTTGGACACAAGAGTTTTTCATAGCAGGTGCTTCATTACATGCACTGCCTCACAAGTCAATAGACTTGAAGAGCCTGAGCAACACAAATCTCTAGGCTTTACACAACTCTTCATACAACTCCCACGTTTGCTTTTTGAGAGCTCTTCAGCACTTCATCCTGCAAAGCTCAATTACCTGTCAGCCTCTCCATTCCTAGAATTCTCATGAGACTTCTCTGATAAAAAGCAACACATTCAACTGCACAATGATCAAGTATCCAGTCCTCAAGGACTCCGAATACATCCCAAGCTTCATAATCAGGTATATAATTCCTCTCTCCGTGATACCTAGTAACACTACACCTTTGGTACCAATTGCATCTTTTTTGGGGAAAAAAGAAGGCTGGTTTGAGCTAAACCAGTGGTACAATACTCTCAACAAAAACAAACAAAAAGCCCCTGTACTGGTAGGAAATGGAGGTTCTTGGTTTTGACAGGTTAGTCTCCGTTTCTATAAGACTTATTCCACACAATGGATGGGAACCGCTTCTGGGCCTTCTGACTATTGTGGGAGGAAATGGAGGTGTTCTGAAAAACCACCATGCCCTAAGAAATGGAGAAACAAGCAAAGAAACCTGAGTTAAGAACTCAACTGTCAGAAAGAGACAAGGTACAAGGTTATGTAGTTAGTATCATAACTGCTAGTTTGGGGCTGTAGCTGCCCACCCTGATCAGTTCAAAGGATTGTCCACAAGGTAAAAAACTGATGAAAAGATAATTAAGTGAAGCATTTATGGTGGTACTGGAGAAAAGCTATTTCTAGATGCCTTTGAAGCACAGTCAGTGAATGCTATGTAACTATTACTCTTACATGTAAGAAATATAATAGCCTCAAGTCACAACTGTAAGTAATAACAGTTTTGAGAAAACAAGTGCAACAAAAATGTATCTCTAAAATTAAAGAGAAAATGAGAATGAATGCAAGAATCCCAAAGCAATTACAAACAGCAGCAAACCCTGATAAAGTACCATCCCTTTCCTACAGCTGAAGAAATGAGAATCCCAGGAGAAAAGCTGCTGGGGAAGAGGAGAGGGCAATAACCAAGGCCACTCAGCAGGTTAGGTGCTCAGCTGGAAAGGGAATGCAGTTCTACAAGCTCCCAGTTTCCCTTTTTAAACATAAGTTATCATGTAACGTATATGATATAATAAAGGTGGGGAAAGGAAGTTTAACAATCCTATGCTTGTGCTGTGCATGTGGGGTTTTGCTTGGGGTTTTTTTGTTGTTGTTTTTAAATTTCTTACAGAAGGAAAACCAGAAATGCCTTATGCAGGTTACCCTAAAAAAATCACCAGTAGACCTTTATGTGATGTATGAATACATATTCTTGGTGTGCCATGTTACAGAACTTACTACAAATAAGTTTCAAAACCTTTAAACTTTTTTGTTATACTCTATTAACTGTAAATCCAAGTGTCTCAGTTACACAATTCCATTAGTGCAAAGCTTAAAGGGTCTATTACCAGCATCAAAATTGATGTAAAAAATGTCAGAGCTTTGAAGGTTAAAAGCCCAAGCTATTTTGGGGTAAAACGTAAGGGAAGGGAAGCACTTTAAGTATTAGACACTTCCTTCCCAAAAGGATAAAGTCTTTATTCCTAACAATTTTAATGTTTGCTTGGTAATGACAGATTGTCAATTTAATAATTGGAGACAGACCTCTGCAATTTACATGTGTATTTACACACAATCCCACCAATCCTTGGATGGTCATCCTTTGAAAAGTCTATTCCAACACTCATTCAGTGTATATAAACTCTTCAGGGAGACAGAAGACAGCAGGGAGATGTCAAGACTGTTTTTGTTTGGAAAAGAGAGAATATCAGAATAGAGATAAATCCTTGAAGAAACATGGACTAATTTTACAGGGCGCTTCCCTGGGTGAATAACCAATAAAATCTCCTTTGCTTGCCCATAAATTAGCTTAGTTCTAGGTGACCAGGCAAAGAGCTGCCCACATTATACTACAAGGACCACATTAATGGAGCAGAGCATGTAAATGGCTATATTAACTCCCCAATCCAGAACAATGAAGAGGGCATTAAAATAAGCCTCTTGGTGGTACCCTGATCTCAGTACTGCCCCATTAAAGCCATATCAATGAATCCTCTCAGCTGGATTATTGGATTGATTTTTAGCACCTCATAATGCAATCTGCTGGGTATAACTGGGAAATGAGAGGTGGGCAGTGACACTGAAGGGATGAAAGTCCTCTCGCCCTGTGTGATCTGATTTGTCTCTGTAATTACAGACTTATACTGCTTTACCTAGAGAGCTGCTGCAAGAAGCACTATCCAGTTATCTTCACTCCACTTCCTAGATATGTAGAAACAGTGAGTTTGTGACAAGAACCTACTAAGCAGCTTCCCAACCCTATCTGGCCTCTTAACTAGCTTTGAAGGAGAGCCACAATTTCCAGCTCACACAAAGACTTCCACAGCAATGAAAAGAAGCAAATTTCACACAGATCTCCCTTAACAGTGTTGCTTTTGCCCTGTGCTTTACTATATTGTGCAAGAAGGTCCATGCAGACTTAAATAGATTTTTTCATATGAAACCCACTGTGGTAGCATTAGAGCTGAGATGAGAATTTTGATAATAACTACAGTGAACAATAACTACAGCAAAGACCCTCTAGAAGGTCTACCCAAAATTATTGTGCTTTTGACTGGTAGCACTGCCCAAGTCTAAAAGCTGTAAACTCTTCAGAGTGGCTGGAAAAATGGAATCGTAATAGCAATCTGTAGCAATTAGCAGGTATATTGTCTTAATCGTTCTAGAGTTAAAAGAGTATCACACAGGAGGCTTAGAAACCTACTGAAAACAGCAAATAAGAGGCAAGGAGTGGATGAGAGCTTGTCCAACCTAAAAGACGACTACCCTTTGCATACTAAGCCACACTTCCCTTTAAATGAAGTCTAGCAGAATGCAAAATACACAGCAGACTACACACCTCTGCAAAGTGTTCCCCCACTGTGTGTCAACATTTCATCTAAACAGACAAGCAAAAACTAAACAAGTCTTTAACTGCTGGAGTTCCTAGAGGCAGAAAAATTCTAATGCCTACATCTGCTCTAACTTAGAGAAAGTACAACTTCATTAGAGACTTTTACAGCCTCTAGAAACAAAAAAGATCTTTTACAGGAACAACAGGAAGAATCCAAATGAGATTAGCTAGTCCTGCACCATGGATATGAGACCAGTTTTCTTTCAGTCACTCCTCAGCTTACTTGCAAGTGACTTAGATGCCAGAGCAACTCCCCAGTTCACCACTGAGACTGATACACTGGAGAGACTATTCACAAATAGTCTAACAGTCTTTAATATTGGAATAGACCAAATGAATCAGGATTGTCTCTTTGATTAACTTCCTCCTGTTCACAGAATTGCAATCATAGTAATAATAGAATGTAGTATTATCAAAATTACTGTAGTGCTGCTTAGGGACCCCAAAGAAGTTAACCTCTACATGTGTACCACAACTGAAAGGAGGCAAGATTATTAATTGATTTTATTTAAATTGCAAGACATAAGCAGCAGCAAAATTTAAAAAACATTACACATTGGCTTCATGTTTAACAGGTATTGTCTTTTGGCTCTTCTGTAAATAATGATTTATACTCACAAATTTCATGTACTTGCAATGTGATTTGAACAGAACATGAGAACTTAATCAGTATTTTGTGCAAATAAAAATTATTTTTGAAGTTTTAGTTATAATAATTAGCATTAATAATTTTAGACTTGCTTCAATAACACTATGAAATAATAATAATAATAAAAAAAATCTGTATGCACAGTAAGTTTCCCATCAGTAGCATAGCAATAGCAAGTTGTCCTTCAGAACATTCTCAACAGATACAGATGGTCAACAGTTAAAGGCAAAAATCACAAGAAACCTGGGATCAACTCCTGTTCTCTTTTAAGGCTGTTTATGCACCTCTACTTCTTACATATAAAATTTTCTTCTCATGGTAGTAAAACTGGGGGTGTGTGTCCTGGATTGAGGAATTCACAAATGAGTTCAGAAGGATGTAACATTCTGTGAAATAAGAGATGAGGTACACATGTTCTGGTAAGCAGCAGTTTAAATAGGTGGTAAAGTTCTGCCCTTCCTTCCTATCCAGCTGTCAGCATCTTCAAAGGCTGACTAGCGAGCACTGTAGGCAACATATAGCTGGTTGAAAGCATACTGAGGTACTGTGCCAATAAAATAAAAGCCATCTGTGCACCTACCTAAAAATGGTCTCTTTAATTCAATATTTCTGAAATAAAGTTCGGAGACTATATCACTGCTGCCTGCAGACTAAACCCACCTACAGTTCCGAAGACAAGCATCACTGCAAATAAGTCAGTTTCTCCTCTGCTGTAGAGGAGGGCATGACTGGTGTGGTTCTCTTCCATACTACTTGCAGCCGCAACAAGTTACAAATCATTCTTTATCCACATCTAAGATGCTTAGTCCAATTGAGGCATACAGGATACATTATCCTTTCAAGCTGTAGTCTTCAAGAAACATACCAGAAATGCTAGAAAACAAAAAAACCACGACCTCTAAAAATCTTGATTTCACCACCCTTTATATGTTCTAATTCTTAAGAGACACGTTCTTCAATGTCAAAAAACTGCCAACCACTAACAGTCTACTAAGATCAGTACATTTACATCAGGGACTTTATGAGCCAACTGTGGCAATGGATAGCATCTGTTAATTTGAGCTGTACTTTACCTGCAGTTTGTTATTAAAACAAGCAACTACTTGCATACACATAAGTAGGTTCCATAAATGCCAACTATTACAATACCCCGTCTCAAGTATCTGTCCAAGGACTGAGGTTAAATTCAATCCATTTTGGGGAAAACATTTATCTTTAAGTGTTCCTCAGAAAATAAAGAAAAGCAGAGCCCACAGCCTATATGATTCTTCCACAGCTACATAAGGTACACCAGAGTATGGTGGAAACTCCTTTCAGCCACGAATACATTCACCATATCTCTGGGCCAAAATTAGATAAGCCCTATCACCACAAATCCACATGACCATCACAACTTCAGGTCACATTATAGAATAACAGCATAATTTTTTTTTTTTTGTCACCACATTTGGAAAACTAATCAAAGACAAGATGTAGGCTTCCTTTATCAAAAAGGTTCTTCACAAAGATGTCAGCAGGCACTTCCTAAAAGTGTTCAGAAGCACACAATTAAATATAGAAGGGGTATGCTTACAATACAATGGGTGTTGGAATTCTAGCCTAGTGTGTCTGATTGTCTGGCTTCAGCTCAACTATTGAGTGTCACTTAATCTCCCACATAATCTCGGATTATCAGAGGCATCAACTGTGACATATCTGATACTGTGAAACAATAACTTCATATGATTTTTCTTCTCAAAGTTACCCTGATGTAGTGCTATCACTACTTCTACTTTGACAGCTCACATTGACGTTTGACCTGTTGGATGGAAATATTTGAAATAGTTTTTCCCCAAGGAGAACTTTTCAAATGTCAGTTCACAAAAGTGATGTGCCTGAGGTTGAATGTTTTGTTTGGAACATGTTTAAATGTTGATTTCATCAAAGTAGGGTTCACTGAGATATAGCAGAAAATAGCAATGTGCAATTCCTATCAATAAATTAGTATGAATGACTTTCAAACAAAACCAGTCAGAATTTGTTGCCATTGGCTCCACCTATTGATAAAAAAGCTATGCAATTAGAGGGAAAGGAGTTGTAGGCAAATTTCACAAGTGTTCACCACTCCAGGACTCGGCTTAAAAAAAACCAACCACAGAAACCCTTCTCCACTTAAGTTCTGTCTACCAGTGAAATACATAATGACAGGAAAAAGGAAAAGCAACTTCTTTCCATTAACAGTTAACACTTTTCCTCACTCACAGTGTAAAGCAGATGGATTGTCCTAACAGTTTGACAGTCTAACTGAACTTTTAAGAAAATCTTGAGTTGGTCACTACCCATTCATAACTGAAAGGTTTTGTAACCTCTTCCTTAATGAAAATTGGCTTCCACAGAAGTTTCTGGTTTAAATCTGTACTTTAATAAGGAAAATCTTCCCACTTCCTGATGGGGAACAAGCTAACAGACTTTTCAAGCCTCACATCATTCTTCTATGACAAGAATGATAACTTCTGTTACCACTAAATAATAGACCTTTTGAGCCACCTTTGGAAGAGTTAGTCCTACCACTTCTTTCTTCCTACTCTATAAATACAGATTTCAGCTATATTTGACCATCTCCCCACTGAGCTAACATCACCTCTACAAATGGGAGCTCAACACTTATCTCATGTCCCACTTCAGTGCCCTGTGCTTTTTCCTACCTTGCCTATGCTGGGTTCTGAGGTAGGATTAAAGGTCTCAGCATTGACTTGTTTCCTGCAGCAGGGTCTGTGAGCAGAAGCCAGGCATCATACACAAAAGCACACAGCTTACAAGCATTGTTTGCAGAGGGAATCACTGGAGGGAATGGGAGAAAACCCCAAAACCCAACAAACACAGGGGATCCAAAGGCAATAGTATCAGTGGTCATTAACAATCCAACACCAGGATATTTAAATGCATTTGCAACCAAGCTTATGAGTGACTTAACAAGTAACTGTCCCAGACCAGTTTTTGTGCATTGCAGGGAAATATTTTGTACTATTACTTCTCTAGTATTAGACAGTAATATTATTTGCATGTAAAGACATTCTGTTCTTCAGTATATATTAAAAGGATAGATGGATTTTTTCTAACTGTTGCAAAATACAGACACTAATATCTACTTTGTGACCAAAGCTGACTTCAATGTTGGCCTATGTGCAAGTACACTGTGGTCTTCAAAACAAGGATATAATCTATTTTGCATAATATTGCCATGACTGTATCAATAAACATCACATAACTGCCTATCAGGTGAAAGGATGCCGCAGTCACTTGGGAATACTGCTCTACATATGCCCAAAATACAAAGATCTACCCCCTTCAAGACATCCTTATCACTCAACCGAAGATAATTAGATGAGGATAATACTCAAAGATCTTTTGGTAAATAAAGCAACTGCCCAGATAGATCACATCACAACAGAACAGTTACACTGCAGACTACGTCTTTCTTCCCATTTACAGCCGACTTGCTCAGTGACATTCTGAATGAACCTACAGGTAGCACTTCTGATGTGCAAACCATGAAAAAAAAGCACTTTGCCTGAACAGCCCAAAGGCAACACTTCATCTGCCTCTCTGTGCATAACTTAACACTAGACCGAGGATCTCAACTCTGTCTGTTGGAAGCTTCTCACTCCCTTTAGACAGCATATTCTACATAAAAGTGCAGCAAGCAAAGTGTGTATGTGCATACATATATGTACACACACAAAAATCTATTTTTTGTATTCTTATTGCAAGTTCAACAGACATCTTGGTACTGCCAAAAGCATGCAGTAGCAGCATTGACACCAGCTTCTGAAAAGACCAGAAGTTCTGAAACTGTTTCTCATTATTTGAGTAGGATGCTTTCACAGTGGGTTCACAAACACTTTGAAGACAAGAGACAGTACTTCTTCAGTTATTCTGGGGGTGGCACCTTACGTCTATGTGGAGACTTTTCATGGATTAGTACCTTCTGCAAACACTGATAAAATAAAACTTCAGCAGGTTAGTCATCACAAGCTCTTACAGCAAGTTTTGAAGTTGTTTAAACATTCACAGTAGTTTCCAAATATATATTATCTCACCACAGATTGATCAGATTCTTTGCACTAGCATTTCTGCTACTCAAACAGAATACTTCCCTGCTGAGACATTCATACACACTTATTTTAAAGATCATTTTGTAAGTAACATCAGTTTTGGGAAACTTCCGAGAGCTTTACATCATTTTACACTATCTACTTAAGCTTCCAGAAGGATTTCTAACATTTTCTAGAAGCTGCTGCCGCCTCAGGAATATGCTTCAGATTCTGTGAGTAAAGTGCCTAGAAGACATCAACATACGGTGTATTTACTATTTTATTGTTTCAATTGCCAAAAGAGATCTTCTAGAAAAATAAACATGATGCACACCCACTGGGCAAGATGCCATATATAATATAAGGCTTATGTGCACAGAGGGATAGGTGTGTATTTCTACATACACATTAATGCACATTTAACCTGGATGCAGTATTTTCACTAGACTGAATTATATGTACACATTCCCTTGTCAGTTATGAAAAATACTGTGGAAAGCTAGCAGAGATTTCATCTTGCTTTTCTTCTCCCAACTTCAGCAGTGAAATTACATTGAGCGGCTGCACAATCTGCTTCTCAACAACCAGCCATATACAGTGCACTTTAGAAGAATACAGAAAAACAGACTATCACCAAACTAATATAATGATATGGCACACACAAAAAAAAACAAGCACTGTTGAGAGACTCAAGCTTTCTTACTGTCAATATCGACTAATTTCAGTAGTTACAAGTGGAAATTGTTTCCTAATTCACCATCTGTGCCACTACTCTCTCCTTCACTCTAATGCTATGAAGATGCATTTCATTATGTCAGACAGTGGCTCCTAATCAGTATTCTGTTACCTTCTGCTCTCACTCTTCAATTATTTTCTTCAGGAGTATTTTACAAAAGCTCTGGTCTAAGTATTCACAACAGCTTTCTAACTCCCCAAACTACTCAAACACGGTTATTCCTTGCAATTACCTAAGCAGTCTACAGAGAATAGGCAAATTCAATCAAATATCGGAATATCACCGACAATGGGAGCAACACCACTGCTTATGGATAAGAAAATTATACTTGTCAAAATTTTAAAGTATCACATCGGATGAGGTCCTTAATATCAATGATGCATTTCATTCCTTTGAGTACGTCATAACCTTTACACTATAGTTCAAATCAAGTAAAACACTGCAACGACAAAAAAAGTCCACCAAACCAAAAGCACCCAAACTAATGAATAAAAAAAGAACGTTGATAGTTGAGGAGAAAGAGAAGTAGATGCTTCACCTGACCCAAGCTATCCAGTGCAAGTAAATAATGCATCACAGCACAATGTGTACCAGCACAAACAAAAAGCCTTTTTTTTTTCCTTTTTTCCTCTACAAACCTACAAGCCATTCACATTTTCATATAGACTACAAAATGTCTTTCCTATAAGCCACATCACTTAATGCATCTACCGCAAAGGAGTGTCATTACCTAGCTCAGCATTTCAAAAGTCTGCATAGGCCTCCTTTTCAGGGTTTGAGTTCCTTTGTCCAGAAATTACACTCACTTTCCTTTGTTTAGTCCAGCCTAAGCATTTTCTTTCAATTAGCCCATGCAGACAGCACAAAAAAAGGCATACATTCATGAAAAGTGGTGAACATTAAAAAAAAGGTCCAAACCCTTTATTATTATGTTTCTCTTAGAAGTGCCTCAATTATTGCATTCTACAGTCATTTTGAATCTGTTCCCATTATGTTTCATATTTGAAATCCTCTTTGAATGGTCATGAAACCTATATATACAGGCAATTACTTTTTTCCTCTTCAGCCTTCCAAAGCAAATATTTATTGTTATAAGCTGTCTATTCATCCTCATATAAAAATGAGACTTGCAGGAGGCTAGGACAGTACTTGCAGTCCAGCCCTTTTGTCTGCTTTTCCACAACCCGCATACACGGTCTTCTTCAGACTATTCAGATTCTGAACAACCTGGAAAATTGCTGATTTCCATCAACAATCCCAGTTTACCATTATGCCAGCACACAAAAGGACTTGTTGCCTTTGCTTTTACCCTCAAAGCACTTACCTATTTGTACATCTACAAAGCAAATTAAGTTAGCAAGACACTGAAACATGCGTCTTGTAAAAAAAAAAAAAAAAGAATCAGACAGAGAAGAGTCCAAGCCACATCGATATTAAATTGAGATTAGTCTGCATGAGTAAAATGCTAGTCAGACTGTTCTTTCAGGTATGAGGGAAACCTAAACAGTCAGTTTAAAAAGGCCTAAAAAATGAGATGCATAGTTCATGAATGGAAATCATTAGCTCTACGTTTCATACCTAAACTCCCATTTCCTTCCTCTCCCACTGCTCAACCATTTTTACCATACACATAAAAAGTAGCAGATACACAATGTACAGCCAATTTAGTGCATTTTTTAAGAATTTATACGTATTAGTGGCTTATTGCTCTGGGCTTTTCTTTTGTTTTCATCACCGTAGTATATTGGCACCCAAGCTCAGATCTTAAAAGAAGCTGCAATCCTGCAATATCTCCCCATCAGCAAAAGTGTTTCTCTTTCTTTCTCAAGGACCAACCTCATTTCATTTGTCAGAAGGTACACTGCAGGGAGGAAGTAGATGGCCCTGGAAGGCTTGCACACCCTTAATTTCTAAAGGACATATTCCACAGCTTTTCCTTTCCAAATTCCAAAAATGGCTTAGCAAGGAACTCTGCACTAAACAAACCTTAAATAGAGACTGATTAAGTATATTAACATAACGAAAAAGTTAATGGCCTTAAAACTACACAAGAATAAGTTTAGATAAGATAGAAAGAAACAGCTTCTTAAAACTAAATGTAATTTTGAAGAGAAAGTACTAATTGAAAAAGTTATGAAAGGACAAAAAAGGAATACTAAAAGCCAGATTAAATAATGCTTCCAGTGAAGCAGCACAGTAAAAAAAAGTCTGCAGCAGTTTCAGCACAAGTCTGGCCCCTACCAACCATAACCCCTCAGATTTACAGATGGGGAATGCAGAAGGGGAAGTGACAGCATTGGGGAGGAGCACTAGTTTATCCATTAGTACCCATTTTTGTGGCATACCTTTTCACAGAAACATTTAGGTTAGAAGGGACCTCTTAAGGTCATCTAGTCCAACGGCTGTGCTTGAAGCAGGTGATCCAGAGCAGGTTGACCAGGAGGATGTCCAGTCAGGTTTTGATATCTCCAAAGGTTGAGACTCCACAACCTCTCTGGGTAACCTGTTTCCATGTTTGAACACCCTCACAGTAAAAAAAAAAAAAAAAAAAGTTGGTGGTTTTTTTTGTTTTTTGTTTTTTTTCCCCCATCTGGTGTTCACATGGAAGTTTTCTATTTCTATTTTTAATCACTGGGCACTGCTGAGAAAAGCCTGGCTCAGACTTCTTTACTTCCTCCTGAATCCACCTCTTGTGCTCTTCTTCCTTCCCCCTGCTACTTCCCCAGATCATGTCTGAGATCACATAGGAGGTCCTCGCTAATCTGTGCTAGCCTCCTGCTGCTTTTTCTCGATTTCCTACTTGTTGGGATAGACCTTTCTTGATCGTGGACAAGGTGATCTTTGAATATCCACCAGCTCTCCTACACCCCTCTTCTCTCTAGGGCTATATCCCCTGGGATTCTTCCAGGCAACTCTCTGAAGTGGCTGAAGTCTGCTCTCCTCAAGTTCAGGCTTGTGGTCCTACTTTTTGCTTTGCTCCCTCCACTTAGGATCCTGAACTGCATCATTTCATGGTCAGTGCAGCCAGGTCTGCCTCTAACTTTCACATCCGCAATCACTTCTGCCTTGTTTGTAAGTATCAGGTCTAGCAGAGCACCCTTCCTTGTTGGCTCATTGATCATCAGTATCAGGACGTTGTCATCAACATGCTCAAGACATCTCCTTGAGCCACAGTGTATTGTCCTTCTAAAAGACACGATGGTTAAAGTCCTCCAAGAACCAGGGCCTGTGAATGCAAGGCTTCTTCCAGTTGTTTGAAGGCAGCCTCATCTTTACCTTCCTGATCAGGAAGTCGATAATAGATACCCACTACAACACCACCCATGTTGGTCGGCCCACTAATCTTCATCCATACTCTTGACTGAGTCCTGATCGGTCCCAAGGCAGAGCCCCATGCATAACAGTGGCTCTGTCACATCAAGGGCAACTCCCTCTCCTTGCCTTCCCAGCCCATCCTTCCTAAAAAGGCTGTATCTCTCCATTATAGCACTCTAACATAAGCCATCCCACCATGTCTCCACGATCCCAGTGAATTCATGGCCCTGTAACTGCACACAGACTTCTAACTCCTCCTTTTGGTCTCAGACAAACATGCTGCATAACTGAAGCTCTCCCCACCTTCCCAAGAAGTTGCAAGACACTGCCCCATATGCCATCAAGTGCAACAAGCATGCTAATACTCAATTACTTCAGCATAATTACAGAAGAAATATTCCCTTTCACCAGCTATTAGCTTAGTTGGACACATATCGATAGAGAGAAGTAGCACAGTATATTACTGATGGTTGCTAGTATCTATAAATAGAGGAACCTGACAAGTTCAGGAGAGGAAAAAGAGGCAATAAGACAAAATGATGAAATTAAGAAAGATAAGACCTAAAGCTCAGCAAAAAAGTGGTAACATAAAATATACCCCACAGTCAGATATGAGTACGTGTGAGGGAAAACAGATAAATATTTGGTTTATGCAACAGATGTGACATGATGGCAAAACAGTTTAGGGAAGTATTCTTCCTCCTTCTAACAGACAAAAAAGAAATGTACAGATTTGGATGGGTGTTCGTACATGCCCACTGTTAAAGAGAGTCAGCAAAACACGGAATGCAAGAGGATTTTCTGTTGCCCTTCTGCAACAGCAGACCCCTGGCTTTTTCCTCCAAAGAACACTGAAGACAATAGATTAAAGGACAACATAAAAATTGTAAACTTGAATGGGATAGCTGGATTCTTCTCTCATAGCAGATGGTGAATGGGATATAAATAACCTCTCTTCTACATACAATTTTAATTAAAATTTAAAAAAAAAAAGAGAGAAAAAAGTTGATTGTTTGATACAGTCTACAGAATTATTTAACTGTACCCTCCTACTGTTCAATCTCTGATGTCAGCTCCACGCAGACTGCCTAGGAAATTGCGCTGCGTTGCGTGACATCAGAAGACCCTTCTCAAAATAGAAAGTCTAGCCTACCTTTGCTTATCAAAATTTTTCCTCTCTTACTCTCAAGGTTATGTTTAGACTGCAGTTTGTGCTGCGATCATCACATCGTGGTCATGACCATTGTCACAAGTACTGGTAATAATCTGGCATCAGCAGAAGGCTGTTTGGTGTAGACCAACCACACACAGTTGCCTGCCTTGCTTCTCAGGACCATTCTGGAGCCTATGCTAAGTCCCTGCTACTGTGGAAATACCCCACCATGCCCATCCATATTGGTATGCCAGCAATATCCAAACTAACCTGAAATAAACTAGTCTAAAGCTAGCTTGGGAACCACAGAAAATACATATCCACACAGGCTGGAAGGGTCTTTGCCCCTCAGCAGTTACTGAGCTTTGCTACCCCTGCTATTTTCATAGCAGCTGCTACAAAGAGAGCACCTTGGCAGTACAGCCCCACAACTCTACTACTAATCTCCAAGGCGTTTTCTATGCAGTCTATGTGCTTCCCCAGATGGCCTTCAAGGGTACAAGGTGGAGAAAGGCATCCTGCTGCAGCAGAGGCCCCACAGCTTTCCTTTGGCTGCCAGGCCAGAGTCTGAAGGCTCAGCACTGTGGTACCCCAGCTTCTTCCCTGTAAAAGGAGCAGTGTCCTCTTACTAACTTAGTTTCTAACATGACCAACCTGCAGAAACATTTTTGTAAGCCAACCTCAAGTTCTGTATTCTTACTAAGAGGCACACTGAAATCAGCCCAAATTACTCTCAGATAATAAGCTTCCCCTTTGTGTGAGCAGCAGCCAGCACAGACCTCACATTTCTGCTCTGCAAGTACAGGTTTCAGTTAGAGCTAAAAGATATGCTCTATTAATTATGAATAATCTACAGCCGAGGACTCACAGTTGAGCTGCCCGAGACCAGCATACACATGAAAGAGCCAGACCTCTCTGACATTTACACACTGTGGTGCTTTTAGCCTTGCAATAGTAAAACCCCTGACTCGCTGCCATGAAAGACCAATTACAGTTTCTGTTGAAGATCACTACAGCAGTAATATAATGGTATGGTAAACTAGAGGGAAAGGCTCCAATTGTTTTTGAACTTTCGAGTGATCATCAGTATTCATGTTGCTATAGAAGGTATACACATGCATATGGAGTTGATTTATGACTTAATATAGATGAATTATGTTTATCTCTTAAGAAAAATGTTATTTTAAGTGCAAGAAATCTGTAAGAAAAGTGCAAGGATATGATTAATGCCTTCACGGAACCAATTCGCTTTTGTCTACATTTTCCTTCTGTGAAGTGTCACCGCACTGCCCATTAGGTGTATTTTAAAAACACAGCTGATCCCCAGCCAAGCAGAGACGAAGACACGCACCAGGCTCGCTCCTCGCACAAGAAGCGCACACGGGTACTGTGTCACTAGATGGAGCTCATTACCTACCGAAGCCACAAAATATTACAGGATTCTAAGAAAGGAAGAGTTGGAGAAACAATGTAAATCAACCAAATTTATATTCAGACAAGCTATTTAGGTTGTTTGCTTTCTTATTTCATTTTTTAAAATGGTTCCATATGTTCTTAACAATAAATCACAAGAGATTGATAGGACACAGAGAGAGGAAATGGAGGCACAAAGGTAAAGCTCCTTTTCTCTGTTTATTCTAGTTTATGTATATAATCCCCACAGCTGACTGATCCCCGTGCAAAGGAATTTATGCCTTAACTGCTTGTTTCTGGGGTTAATCTTTCCCACTGATGTAAATCCAAATTATAATTCCTACTTTATTAGATGAGAAAACCGAAATCTAGAAAGCTCAGGGCTAAACATCAAAATTTGAATCCATTTTTTGAGATCAATTCTGTTGTTGCAGTATATACTCAATACATTCCAAGCTTGAGCTGGAATTAGGAAATGTTCAGGTCCTACAAAAATTAAACCCCAGAAAGCCAGATCTCCAAACAAATTTACAAGCTCCTATCGATTTCACTAGCAACCAAATGTCTATAACCTTTGAGGATTCAACACCTAAATGATCTCCCTGACTTTTATAGCTTTGCTAGTCTTAGGAAAAGATGAGGGTTTCCAGTCCTTTGCCTAAATCAGAAAGAGAGCTTTTCTTAATATTAACAATAGTAAATGGCTTCAGAAAGAATTCATATCTACTCTTAAGTTAAAAGACCAGGATGCAGTGTGGTAAGACTTGTGGAAACCAGGGACTCATCTCCCCTCAACATGTTATCAGTGGGTGGGTGGAGAAAAACACACAGCTGAAAAAGGGCTTTGGTGCTATTCTGGACTGCAAAGAAACAGAAGCACTGAGGGTACAGAGGTTTCTAAAATAAGACAACTCTGCTTAACAAGTTGATGCTGTGAGAAAGGTTTGTAGACAACAGCATTTTGTGGTTAATGGACAGCTTTCCAAATGCTCACGTGGCCTCACTTGTAGTTTACACATACAAAGTGTCTTACAGCCACTTAACAAGCAGCAGAAAGGACACACAGTGCGAGAAGGCAGTGATGTCTTTACTCCCCACACACTGCTTTCACAGCAAAACATTCCCCAAACTGCAACATGTGTAACCAGTGATGCTTGAGACATCGGTGGCCCTTTTCATAATCTGACAATCAGATCAGAGATAATATTTCAGATAGAACTACCTTTAAACATGTAGGACCAGAAAGGTGAACAAAACCCAAAAATCATGCCATAGTGGACTCTTCACCTGATCCCGTAAGTCTGCTCACAGTACCCTGTGCCTAAGAGCAGCCAAAACAGAGTCCTGATGCAGGTACAAAGGAAAGTCCCTGTAAGCAATCACAGAGGAATCTGAGCAATCACAGAGGAATCTTCCAAGCATCTTCCAAGCCCCTAGGATGGAAAGGCTGGCATAAAAATTAAATGAGTGCAAGTCTCATATCTCCCCTATGTATATTCTATTCCATGAAAAGAAAATTATAACCTAATCCTAGATGCACTTTTATCCAGATGAATTTTCTATTAAAGAGCTGCAGTTAAGCTCTTTGCCTTGATGCTATCTTGTGGTAATGAGTTTCAATGCTTAGTTATGAAACATGACAAAAGTATTTTATTTTATCAATTACTGTTGAATCTGCTGCCTCTCAGTTTTAGTTCTATATTTTGGGTTCTTCTATTACTTCAAGAGAAAAAGTGCACCCCATGAATCTTCTTAGCACCATTCATTACTCTGAGTAGCTCTGTCATTGTCTGCCACTCACACCCTATCTAACTGATATATTCTCACTCTCTCCTAGGAGTATGACTTTGTTGCCAACCTTTTATTATCACTTGTTTCTGAAAGAAAAACAAGAAAAGATTATACTCTCAGGAGGAATTTCCCTATTGTAGCTAAGTTTTACTTAAACAGGTAAATATATTTAGAAGCACAGAATATTAAAGGTGAAAAAAAGGGAGACTGGTTGCATCAAATGGAAGGAAATGCCTCATTGGAAAGTATATGAACAGTGAACAAACTACAATCAAACATTAAGTACAGTGAGAGTCTATATCATATATACAGTGAACTTGCAGTTAGCAAACAAGCTCTAATCCACTTAATCCAGTATTCTATTTTTGACCATGACCATTGCCAGAGGCAATGGCAGAGCTATAGCAAGAACAAGAGTGGCACACTGTTCTCTACATCAGGTCTCTTTCCAACCTTTTCATTGTTAGAGGGTGACTATGAAATATGAGGCATAATACTCCCCCCTCAAACCTCTATGATAAACAGTGAAATAGAATCTAATCATCTATACAGAAGATTGATGCTTTCAAACCTCAATAAATTCTCAACCTGAATGATTACAACAGCTTAATCAATTGTTTGAAAAGTATTTTCTTTTATTAATTTTGCATTTTCCATCCTTCCATTTTTACCAGGATTTTGTTAGGGTTTTTATTGGTTTTGTAAAGCTACATTTCCTGTATCAGTCATTATTTTAAATACTTTGGTCCTTCCCTACTTTTGCTGAAAAATAGTTACAGTCTTAAAATTTGAAAAGCTTTTTCACATCCTATCTTCACACAGTTCTGCAATATGAGATTTCTGGCTTTAGCTAGAAACATGATCTCAGATTTTCAGAAACTGAGAATTAAGTATCTGTAGAAGCAAGTAAGTTCACAGAAACTACAGGTGCTGAGTAGCTCTAAAATTACAGAGAATCCTCACCTCACAAAGTAAGAATTCCAAGCAGTTGGAAATTTGTTCTTCTGCAGCTAACTAGAGCAAAGAAGCTAGCCCTCAAAAAAAAAAAATTATGCTTTTAAATGCCTTGCATCTCCCAGACCCTGCAAGTTTTAACATCAAAGCCTGAATTGCTGTGCATATTTATACCTAATAACTAGCTGGAGACTTGAAGTGGATTTCGTCCCTGTCTTTTCTCCTCCCATATATAAACTGAAACCTGTAAAGCTTTTCCAAAGAACAATTTTGATTACTCCGGCCTCCAATGGATTTTTTTTTTTTTCCCTTCTACTTCCTTATCCTCAAGAGGAATAAAGGGCAGAAAATAAAGCAGCCTTTCTAGTCCTTCATGTTTCAACTCAAAAAACATTAATAAAAGACCCTGGAGTGCTGTGAAATGGAGGGAAAAATAAATAAAAATTGAAGAGAGGCAGTAAAAAACCCCTGCAGACCTGTTGGCAACTATCCAGCATTAACATATTCAGGAAATAGGAAATTTTAAAATGAAGTAATATTTGAATATTACTGCTTTTTAGCCTCATGTTCGGTTTCCCTTCTCCAATAGCCTTCTGCCTCACTTTATGCCAGAGGCACAAGTTGAGAAAAATCCATTCCATAAATCACAAGATGATTTTTAGACTAATTTCTCAGTCCTCAGCTTGCATTTGGGGCTGCATTTGACAGCTAGCCACTGCTAGACATCAAGATCTCTAGTAGCAGAGAGTGAGAGGAGGACCTCCTGACCAGCTCATCCTGCAACATGTTACTCCTCTTCCAGAAAAAGATCCATTTAGATGAGAAGGTCACTATAAACTCAATTACTTCAAACCTAAGCCACAAGTCCAGGTAAAAGCTTTATTTCCATCTCCAAGACAACTATATTCACCTGAACAGATATCACTAGTCATCTAAATGAATTCCAAAATACTTATGCTTCATTGGTTAAACAAACAAATCATTTCACATGATACTGAACTGCATCCAGCCCCTAAGTGAAGCGTAATGCAACTCTACAGTATAACATAGCAAGTAAAGACTGTCACTACTAAGGGTAGCTGACGAAAGAAAAACTGGAAATTTGGAGATGAGCGATACCACTTAATGTTCCCATCCTTGACAACTTCTAGTGAACAGAGCCAGGTTTGCTTTCTCAAGCCACACGGGTAGCTATTGAATCAGAGGACAGAGACACAATATATCATCAGCACAAGAGCATTGTTGTTCCAAGTATACACCATATCAAATCATATTAAGAATATCATAAAAAATATGAGGTGCTATTACTACCTAGATATCTGCAGTATCCTCAACAACCACATGCTCTTCTCAGGAGCAGCTAGCCCTATGACATATTTATCTCCCCTCTGCCCTGGTCTTGCCAGGTCCATGCAATTTTACTTAGCACAACATAGAGCTGCCTAGAGCACGTATCTTGCACCACTTAAAATATGTTAGTGTTATCCGAGACATCTGCACAAATATGCCACATCTGGCAAATATGACAAAGAATGCGAGGGAAAGCCACATTTTTCTGGACAGCCAACTAAAGGCCGGGCAGGCTACCAAAGGATATTTAAAATGACACAGTACATCACTCTCCAGTCAGTTGAATCCCATCCCTATTCAGCTATCCCAACCCAACAGTTTGGAGGGGCTGGAGACAGCCTGCACACCTCCTTTGCTCCTCCCAGCAGAGCACAGGTGAGAAAAATTGCTGCTGCAGGAGTGAGGTGATCAGGCTTTGGGAAAGCAGCTCACGCAGGGGGGGATGGTCCAAGGAGACCGCTGATGTTGACTGTTGCTTTTGAGAGGGAACCCTGGGAGAGATGAACAGGCTCCTCTCATCCATACTTCATTCTGGGAACAAGTACCCCAGCAACAGGTTTCCAACATATGAATTCACCGAGGGCCTAGGAGGACTGGGCTAGGGCTGAAGGACACACTTCTTATCCAGGCCACCGCTCCAGATTCTGGTGACATAATTTAACTTGATGGTAGTAAAATGGGTTCCAGCATTGGTAGTACAAAACACTAAAAACATATAGCTCCACAGCCAAATGGAAAGCAGTCAGCCACAGCATCACCAGCAGCCCTACAATTTACAACAAATGCAAATTTTGAAGCACCTCAGCCATGCTCACAGACTATCCAGTCTGACAGGATCACAACTCTGGTAGAAAGAGCTACAATTTAATGGGTAAAAATATGCAGGTTCCCACTGAATGACTGGCTTGGAAGGAATCACAGTGAATTTCAGTATCGCCACACCCACACACTCAGAATAAGGTGAAAAAGACTTGTAAAATCACAGGCCAAATTAGTCCATCCAGTCCAATTCACTCCTTTGCTATCGCAGTGGAATATACAATTTTTCTACGGAAATCCCTGTACTTGTTTTTGAAGAATTGATGGGTTTTTTCTTTTTTTTTTGTGGTGGGTTTTTTTGGTTTGTTTTTTTTTTTAAATGTAAATCACTTTTGCCAGACAAAATGCAAATTAAAATCTAGTTTTTGTCAGCACCAATCTGAAAACAAGCACAAACCTATCACATCCCATTCCTTCCACTTTTGTCTTAACTTACTCATCTCTTCTTTGAAGTCTGATCTGAAGAGGAGAGTTCACTACTCCATAACAAGCACTAAGATGCACTAAATCCTCCTTCCTGAAACACGGATTCTCCATTCAATCCAGTTCTCCAAGCACAGCATTTTGTTCACAACTACCTGCTAAAGAGCTCACCTTGACTCCAGAGGTCACTGCATGCATGGGTAACACCAAAAGCTGATAACAGGACTGGTAAACTTGGTAGACAGGGATCTACCCAAATGGGTATATACCAACCGTCCCAAGGGGCCAAGGACAGACTGTACACTATTGTTCTTCTCACAAAAAAGAGCAGTGCTGTGAGAAACAAAGTCTTCAAGTCTTTTATGTATCTCAGGAGGACTAATTCCTAAGTCCCTGGGATCTTAAAAACAGGACAAGGACAGGCCTCTAACAACATCCAGACTAAGGAAGGCAAGGCATCAATTCAAGTTTTCTACCTCATCTTACAGAACATGCCCTCACAGGCTAAAATCCAGATAACCGTGTGACAATACCTACTACTGAAGCAGATATTAACAAGAAGTTATCTGTAATGATTTACTCAGTGATGTACCATAGACTAAAATCTCCATGTAGTACACTGCCCTGTTAAGACTGCCTGGCTTGTTCAAATATTAATTTAGCTGTGCTGTTTTCCTGTTATTCCGATTGCAAATTAATAAACAGCTCTAGGGGCCTTTGGTTCTGTTACCAACAATTAAAAAGATAAAATACAAGTAATAAATAAATAAATAAATGACGACAGGAGCTTTTCTTTTTTCCCAAATGCAACTTAAACCAAACAAGAGGCAACAAAAGAGTGTACATTGGAACCTCCTCTCCTATATCTGGAAGAAAGTCAGACATTGTCTAAACACCCAAATGCTTCCTAGAGAGAAGTACACGGCATGCCTAGGAAAATCATGGACAATAGCAATGCAGGCATATTGGAGAAGATTATTTTTCCAGACAGATCTACATCTCCCAAAGCTGTGCAGTGTACAGATCCTCGATGTATCACCAACCAAGTAGGCACAAAAACACTGGAAAAAGTCACAACCGATGTCTGTATCCCCCATAATTGAGCTACATTGACAGGGCACATGACTTGGTTCTACACTAACTTCTGTGTCTCTCCACCACACTCGATTTCATGGTGAAGATATCCCTTCAACCTAAGCCTCCCCTCCATCTCTGCAGGTATTTCACATAGACCTTGACTGAGAGGTAAAAGATATTCCACATAAAAGAAGCTTTGGTGAAGAGAAGCCTAAACTGAATCTCTGAGAATGGGTGGGGAAGGCAGGGAGCCCACCTTATAAACAAATATTCTCACCATTTTCTTGGTAAGAATCCACAGCAAGGCAGAGATTTTCACTGTGTGACCATGAGGTACTGGTGATCTGTTAGTTCTATTCAAATTGTAATTAAAAATATGGTCATGTGGATTAGGCAGTGGACTGAGACAGAAATATGGGCCAGGTTCCTTTCTAAGCTCTTCCTCAGCTTCTCTTTAAACCTCCATCTGTTCATCCTTAATCTATTAACTGAGACAATATTCTCTTTCTCATGAAATACCATAATACTAAATGCATCAGACAGAGTGTGTCAGAAATAACTGTCAGACAAATAAATGTGTCAGAAATAAATGGCAAAACACATGCAACTGAAGCAGGAGACGGTCCCCACTGTTCAGGCATCAATCTGAGTGCTGCTCCATGCAGATGGCCTCTGCATGTTTTAGATGGCTGAGCAGAGCCTAAAGGCTGCTGCTAAGTTTGTTTTTCTGTAAAAATAGCTCTGGTCCCATGCTCAGATAACACCAACGTTGAACAAACAAAAAAATATGGCTGGATAGAATTAATATGTAAAGTTGCAGTGACCCTCAGTAATTAGGGCCATTAGGACACTAAGCATATTCAACCTCTATTCTGTTCCGTATGTTTTACACATCTAGAGTAAATTTCGCCCTAGATGTTTCATATAAACTTAACCAACAAGCACTGGCAAATTCTTTTCAGTAACCAAGTGTCATGGACATCTCTTACAAATATGAGAAGAACGTGGTCTGTTTGTGGAAAGCAAAGCAATGAAGCCACAAGGAGAGAAGCTTTGCTGGCAGACTAGATGTGCAACAGAAGAATTAAGGTAAAAGTAACCCTTCATCTCACTTATTTTTTTCTGAATTAGATGAAACATTACTTAAAAAAAAAATCAGCCCCTGTTCTACACAAACTAAACTCCAAAGGAGAGAAGGCTGCAGTGTTAAGGGAAGCACAAGCACCACCACCAACATTCATATGCAAAACCCACAAGTCCCAGTACATCCCTACATGACTTCAGGATATGCACAGGAAAAGGCTGGAGTTACCTCATACTTAGAATACTCAATGCTTCTTGCTTTCTCTAACTGAGATAACAGAAGACAAAATAGAAAGGATTCCCCAGGCCCCTAGGTCACATGCTAGGAACTATACTTACACGTTCAGCGTTCCTCCTGTTAAATCCATTTGCCATTAAAAGATCAAGTTCTTCCACTTCTAACCTTGCAACAAAGGACACTGAAGAAAGAAGACAGAGTACCTATGCTTCTTCCATCTTAATCCTTGACCAGAAAGACCAGCCTTCAGGAATCCCAGGACCCTGTGACCAAAGTGAAAGTTTGGAACAAGGAAAAAAACTTACCCTCAGTGGAGGGGAACTGGATTAGGGAACACTTAAAGAAACAGGATGTACACAAATCCATGGACCTGATGGGATAAACACGAGTGCTAAAGTAGCTGGCTGATGCCATTGCAAGGGCACTCTCTACTATCTTTGAAAGGTCACAGTGATTGGGAGAGGTTCCTGAAGATGGGAAGGGAGCAAATATCACTCCTGTCCTCATGGTGGACAGAGGGAGGAGTGGCTCATACACCAGACGGGTGTGCTTCAATTCAGGGGGACCTGGACAGGCTGGAGAATTGGGCTGACAGGAACCTTACGAAGTTCAACAGCTGGAAATGCAGGTCTACACCTGAGGAGGAATAACCCTAGGCATCAGTAGTTGCTTTCGAGCTGGTTGGCCCCAGCAGCTTATCTGAAAAGGGCCTGGGGGTCCTGGCGGGCACCAAGCAGAACATGAGCCAGCAACATGCTTTGGTGATGCAGAAGGCCTCCTGGGCTGCGTGAGGGAGAATGTTGCCAGCAGGTCGAGGGAGATGATCCTTCCCCTCTGCTCAGCACTGAAGAAGCCACATCTGCAGTGCTGTGTCCCATGCTGGGCTCCCCAGTACAGGGAAGATATGGACTTACAGGAATGAACCCACAGCAATGCCATGAAGATGATTAAGAGCATCTTTCATGTGATGAGAGGCTGAGGGAACTGGCACTGTTCAGCCTGGAGAAGAGAGAGGTCAGGGAGGGGGCAGGGGGCAATCTTATTAATGCGTATAAATATCTGATGGCAGGGAGTAAAGAAGACTGAGCAGTGCCCAGCAAAGAGATGAAGAGGCAATGGGCGCAAACTGAAATTCTATCTGAACAAAAAATAAAAGCAAACAAAAACCCAAACAACCTTTTGTTTGTTTGCTGTGAGGATGTTCAAACACAGGAACAAGTTACCCAGAGAGATTGTGGAGTCTCCATCTTTGGAGACATTCTGAACCCAACTGGACATGGCCTTGGTCAACCTGCTCCAGTTGACCCTGCCTGAGCAGGGAGATTCAACTAGATGATCTGTGATGTCCCTTCCAACCCAAATACTTTGTGATTTTGATATTTATTTTTAGTTATCATAATTTGTTGAATTAAAAAAAGAAAAAAAAAGTGACCAAGCCATGTACATTTTCATGCACTTCAGTGGAAATGAGGTATAATAGATGACTCCAAAGCAGCACATGCTCCTACCAGTACATTTCTTCCTCTGAGATGCAGTTAAAGATAATACCTTAAAATTGATGTCTCAAAAACCAAACCAAAACACTGCTTACAAAAGACATTTTAAAGGTACCCTGTGTCTGGCAGAACAGGTTATTATCTGTAGTTTGTAGTTTAACAGCTACTTTGTTGCCCAATAGATCTGTAACTATCATTTTCTTTCCTTGATTATGTTATTCTTAATAATAACAAGACCGCTATTAATGAAAGTCCTGTTTTGCTAATGATTTAGCTGCAGCCACAACACCCCACATTCTCAGCAATGCACCATCCCCTGCATACAAACCAATGACTTGCATTTTTTGTTTTATATTTACATTTTCACAGGTTTTGTGATGTTGGGTTTTGTTTGGATTTTTGTTTTAGTTGGGGGTTTTTTTGTTTTGTTTTTGATTATTTGTTTTTTAATAGAAATTAAGCCTTTTGGATCATATACGAAATGGCAGTGACCAACTAGGTTAAAAGCATTCTGCTTTTCTAGTCTCTGATTAACTAGCAAGGAATGGCTGAAGCAGAGGTCAGTACTTTTTGAATGAAATACATAGAGAAAATGGCTTAAAAGCTTTACAGGACCCAACAAGCTCTTTTGAGGCTTCCATTCACCTGTAAGTACTGTCAAGTCCACAGGCGAATTACACTGGATGCACCCTCCTTGCTTTCAGATGTTAGTAATGACAATGGGAGCAAGGGAAGAATTCACCTTACCTTTTTCAGAAGCACCATCTGCTGATGTTTTTCAAAAGCATTTTATATGGAGTTATTTAAGTTTTTACCATGTAATATTACTGAACACATACCTACTTTTGGTGCATATTTCCATTCCTCTGTCACCTACCACAGATCAGCTTCAGGAATAAAAGGCACGAGGCATAGGACTTCTAACCAAAGTAGAGAAAGTACTGGAAAGCTTGTTCAATACTAATGGACAGGAACCAGAGTAAAAAGAGATTTTATTGGGAGGCCATGCCCACAGATATCCACAGCAAACAATCTTTCTCTTGAAGGATACATTCTGTCTCATCGTAAGCTTGTAGTTTCTCCAAGCATGGCTTACCAAAATAACCTCTGCTGCTGGGAGCCTTCCTGCTTTTTTATTTATTTTTTCTTTTCTTTAAAGAAGTGAAAACAAAAGAAATCCAAGCTACCCAGACATGCAAGACAAATTAATTCACAGCAGCACAAGCTGTATCACTTAGTCAAAGGAATGTTCTAAACACCTGTTTATGAGCAAAACCAGTCATAAAAACAGCTGTAAGCAGCAAACAGGAGCTAACAACAACAATTTCCCATCCTTTTCCAGACACATAACGACATTTAAATCACATAGCATCACAGAAGAATTGTATAGAGCTGATGGTAATTGACATAATTACTTGTATGCATTTCTCCACTACATAGTGTTGTGCTGTAAACCCAAGCATGTTAAAAGTAAACAGAGCTTTTGAAATCCTAAAGCAATAGTAAGACAATCCCTGCTGGATCCTTTTAACCTGTAGATGGAAAGAAAATAACTACTTCAAAGTTTTAAAACTTCAAATACATACTTTAAACCTCAGGCAGACACTGAAACAATAAAAACTTTCTAAGTTCCTTTTGGTTAAATGCATTCAGATCAGAGGCGAGATGAGATACAAACAGGTAATGAATGCTTATGTGATTAAAGATGAAGACAGAAAAAAAATGAAACCACTAGGGAAAATATGCATAGTCGTATTTTTCTCTCTCTTTGAAAAAAAGTAAAATCTTTCACCTGCAGATCTTTGATGGACCAGAGCAGGGAAAAAACACATCAGTGAATCTGAATCACAGAAAACAGTCTTCCCTTGAGTACGTATTAGCAAAAACATAAGGGAAGCAATGAATAATGACATGCTGAAGGTATTCTCTCAGAGGGGATGGCTGTTTAGGAAGACTCCAAGACTCCTAACTGAAGACAGTTTTTACTAATAAATCTTTGAATACTATGTATCTGCCATATACAGGGACCTTGTACTTCTGTTCTGGGGTTAGAAGAGGAAAGTAGCTCTGCAGTCAAATGCACCTCTAGTTTCATACAGATCTGTGGGTAAACTGTAACACCACGTGGAAAAAAAAATCCAGTTCTGTTTGATCACAGTCATTTATAAATACACTTAAAAACAATGTCTGATGAAGAACTTCGGGGGGGGAGGGGGGGGACGGGGGGACACACGACACGACCCACACATCTCACATATAAATAATAAATACATAACTCTACCTCACCTGCCGAGTTTCGTTATCCAGTGAGCCAACTCAGAGGATTGTTATCAATGGAGTATCTTATATTAATCATGGAAGATATGTAGAGAGGGCACAGCATCCCCATACACACAGACACACACACACAAAAAAAGGTTCCAAAGCTTCTTCCATAAACCAAACTTTCAAACAAGCAACGCTCAAAAGATTTCTTTTTGACTCTCCATTTGAGAGCTGGGTTTGATTCAAAATAAAAAAGTGGCAGTGGAGAAAATCCTAATGGCCCAGAGTGTAATAGGAAACCCCTAAAAAACCAGAAAAAACACCCCTCAAAACACATCCCAATTTGGCACAACCTTTACCAATACTGCAGACAAGTGTGTAAGATGCAGTGGCTATTTCCAGAGCCATGACTGTTGACAGATGTAAGGTGTCTCATAGGTACTTTTTAAAGATTAAGACAATTGGGTATTTTATTGCTCTATATAGCTCAACCTGAGCTGTTTAATGCATCTTTTTACCTTTTAGTGATTAATCCTTCATCCTGGTTCTCTATGTTAGCAATTTATTGAGATGGCACACAGGCTGAGATAACTTTGGTATATCAGATGGTATTTCAACAGCTAATCAAATAACATGTTCTCTGAACATTTGTAAAACAGCCTATTAAGCACAAACAGAGGAAACCCAAGTGATGTTGAAGCTGCACTAAAGGGGCATTAATTTTTTCTCCCCAAGCACAGCACCTGGTCTTCAGAAAGAAGAGAACCAGGCCATATGCCTCTCAAAACCTTTGCAGGTTCTGGTCCTATGTTACATGCATACAGCTACAGAAACAACTCCAAGAAATCATGAAAAGCTGTAAACCAGTGGAGTATAATGAGGGATTAAGGGCAGGGTGGGGGGACATACAGAATAATCAACATGCTTAAACATTTACCTTCAATTGCACCTTAACTTAGCTGTTGTACTGTCCCTGGATCAATTCAGCACACATTGCAAGATAAGCTAATTGGAAATGTGGAAATATTGTGTGTTTACTTAAACTATGTCTTCCCCCAAAACAAGTCAGAATAGCACATTTTCCTATGCAGGAGGATCCTAACAATGTGCATGGGTTCCCCCAGATTAAAAAAATGTTTGTCTTCCAAGATAACCTCAGGACCTACCCCCTAAAGACACTTTTAAAGTACTTTTAACTCTATAGCATAAGGCCAGCTCACGTTTCTGTCCTGGTTTCGGCTGGGATAGAGTTAATTTTCTTCCTAGTAGCTGGTACAGTGCTGTGCGTTTTGGATTTTAGTATGAGAATAATGTTGATAACACGCTGATGTTTCAGTTGTTGCTAAGTAATGTTTACACTGGTCAAGGACTTTTCAGCTTCCCATGCTCTGCCAGGTGCACAAGAAGCTGGGAGGGGGCACAGCCAAGATAGTTGATCCAAACTGGCCAAAGGGCTATTCCATACCATATGGCGTCATGCTCAGTATATAAACTGGGGGGAGCTGGCCAGGGGATAGCGATCACTGCTTGGGGACAGGCTGGGCATTGGTTGGCAGGTGGTGAGCAGTTGTATCATTTGTTTTTTCCTGGGTTTTGTTCCTCTCTTGTTCTCTTGTTGTTTTCCCTTCTCATTACAATTTATTATTATTATTTGTTCCAATTATTAAACTGTTCTTATCTCAACCCACAAGTTTTCTTATTTTGCTCTCTTGATTCTCTCCTCCATCCCACTGGAGGGGGAGGGGGAGTGAGCAGCTGTGTGGTACTTAATTGCCAACTGGGGCTAAACCACAACAGTTTCCCACTTACTATTCAATCTAATATATAATTCAGGCCTCTTCTAATGTGATGCAACTCAGTCAAAATCAGGTTTCTCTATTGAGCACCGGAGCAGTGAATCCCAAGATTCAAACGCAACATTTCTGTTTGCCTCTGTCTTAACTTCTCATAACAGCTATTACGCTAGTGAAATAAGCTAATCTCCATGCATTACAGACTTGGTTATCAAGTGGATATTTACACTGCAGAAGCTCTGTTTATTTTAACCCAGAGTTAGTTTGCATATGCATTGCACCTTCTGTTCAAGAATATTAGACAGAGATACATCAACTCCTCCAAACATCTACTGTTCTACAACCAGGAAAGGTAAGAAAAAGATGGATTAACAGGCAAACTTTCTAATGCTTTGTCAAGTTTTTCATTACTTGGTTTTAAGGGGTTTGTCTGAGATGTTCCTGATTTTCAGTACTGCCAGGCACCCCATTAATTCACTGAAGTTCAGGTCCTTAGCAACTCTCAATGCTTAATGTGCAAGACTTACAATTGTGACATTCAAAATCAGAGATCAATTTTTACCATTTGTAAATCAAATTATTTGTCCAGACTCCCTCCCAGCAAGTGACAGGCAGAGTAAAATAAAACTGAGAAGCTATGGCTCACATTTACATGCTCTGTTAGCAGTAATTCTATGAACCAGAACTACATAAAAGTGTAAGAACAATAGAGTAGAACTAACTACCACTTTTTCCTCAAGTATCTCAAAAGAAAAAAAACCAACTCGCTACTTTGGGTAGCAAGGCAGATATTTTGCGGGCAGCATCTTCGGCCACCAGAAGATCTCCCATACATCCAACATTACAATCTCACACTGTCACACTGACATAAGAGAAATGGGCAAGAGCACAAGAAGCACTATCCAGGGTCTCTACAATTACAGTATATTACTGTGGAAAAGCAAGTTGCCAAAGCTGACTGCTGTCTAATATAAAAGCAGTAGAATTCAAAACAGCCTAGTATAGGAAGTGGATCTACCCTGCATAAGTGTGCTGCTGTCTTCTGTTATTAAGCAGAGACTCAGTGGGCCTCAGACCGAATCATAAAAATGTGACCAACAGTGTCTACAATGCTCTCTCATGTAAAAGCATCACACAAGTTCAGGAAATCCTAACTCAAAATTTGCAGCTACACATACTTACATATCCATAATTTTAAACTTTTCCTAGAATTTTGTGATACAGATGAAACAGTAACGCCATCAGTAAAATCAGTAAGACTATAAGTAAAACTATAGCAGACACAGATAGCCTGTTCTTCTACCACTAGTTATGCCTGAAGACACACACATAAAGGCCAAGATGTGCTCCATTTAGACTACAAACAGACTGACTGAAGCACAAACCTTTAATTTCATGCCTTTTCCTTCGAAGTAATCTAAAATATCATGAAGATAATAATCTCAAATCCCCAGGCTTTTTCTACTTTGCTCTTAAAAAGTTTTCCTCAGTAAACTAACTAACTCTCTTAAAGTTCCTGTTTTACATGGGCCAGCTGCAGGCCAGATTTTGGCCAACAAAGCAGTACCCCTTCCCCTCTGCATGACACACACAACCTGACTGAATCCCTAAGCCTACAGAAGCCCTTGAGCTCTTTCTCAGCAAGATCAATGCATGATACTCTTCTATGCTGTTAAGAAGCCCACGTTGGTGTTATATATTTCACAGAAGCCACCAAAAATCTAGTGTCCAGGAGGGAAGTGTCCCTAGTATCTCTACAGGGACAGGATGATCCTTTGCATCATCTGCCTTTTCAATAAGAAGTTACATCATTGTAAAGGTAATCAATCCACAGAGATATACAGCAGTATTCATCACAGAGTACATCAATCATGTATTACTGAAACACTTCAGGGAGGACTGCATAAAAGAAAATCAAAGTGCTTTGAAGAAAACTCCCCCCCCCACACCCGCCATGAAATCTCACATCAGTAGCATGCATCTCAGCTTCAAAATTATAAATATGCTTAAAAGCAAAGATTGGTTTCAGTTAATTTCCTCTCTCACTTATTTACCAAGACTCAAAATGTATCAACAATATTTTGCTATTCTATAAACTCTTCTCTTAGAAAATTTCAAATAAACACTAATGAAAAATTTAACTGTCACCATTTTACGGAACAGGAAAATGAAAAGTCTTAAGGCACATGTAAATTATAAAATACTGCCTGAGCTAAACAGAACCCAGCAGCTTTGTTTTCTGACCTTTTGCCCAAACCATCAGAAATGTGTGTATTCCTGTCTTAGGAGTCTGCAATTCTGAGAGTCCTCCCATATGATTCTGCTCTTCAGAAAGACCAAACAGCTACCAGAAACTTAAATTTTCCAAAGAAACAAGGACTGCCTTTATGCATCTAGGAAACAGGTTCACGGAGCAACAAGTGCTATTTGTGGATTGTTTACCAACAATGAGAATTGGTGAGTTACATGAATGCTTAGACGAAGACATAGCACAGTAGGAAAGCTGTGCTCAGTCTCTGGAAGCCATTGGGAAGATCGTGCACATCAGCATGCTGAACAAAATCGACAGTTCTTCATAGGGACATACCTTGAAGAAAAGGGACCAAGCAGGAACAAAGGAAAAAGATCAGTTTACCAAGTATAAGAAACTATCTATTGCTGAAGACTGAAACCAAAGCCAAAGATACTTTCAGCTACAGGGAGATACATTCACTTGGATTAGAATGAAGAATGAGACAAAAAGGGCAGAAATGCATCAGTCTCAGAAAAGTGTCAGCTGAGATTAATTTTATTTAAAAAAAAGGGGAGGCGGGGGGGGTAAGAGGACCTGGACATGGCATTACAGTAAAAGCTGTCACATAGTCTGTGGCACGTAGGCAGTGGGTGGTGGCAAGAGAAGAACAGTATCTGTTCGTGTCAACATTGCACATCAGTTGAGTTCTTTGCACACTCGGAAGTACCAAATAGTGGTGTAGTAAGTATCAGACAAAGAAGGATCAAAGGTGGAACATGGACACTACAAAACAGTCATGAGAATTACTGAGCATGAATCACTGTGACAAAGAAGTTCCGAGTGCCAGAAATTGTACCACATGATAACGTAACCCACCTAACCAGGAGACTGGTAGGAAAAATAACTCAAAAACTGAAAACAATTATAGCATAGATGAAAAGGCCAATTACCTGGCATCACTTAAGTGTTCAAATACAGGCAGACCCCTTCAAGACTGTTCCCCAACCACACTTGCTGAAGTCAATACCTTTGAAAATGCTCATTCTCACTGGTACTAGTTGCGTTCAAAAAGGAAGTGGAGACTGCAAGCATATACTGCACCAGCTGAATCACTGAGTAAAAGTATTACAGGGTGGCAGTGAAATAGCACCCAGTAGATCTCCTCTTAAAAATCTCTACTGAAAGAGTGACCATCACAAAAAAGTAGAAATATGAGTGTATTGAACTTCTGTTTATAACAGGAAAGTTGAGAGTTTTTCCCCTCTAATAGTTTTTCTTCTCCAGAGATGCAGATTCACCATCTCCAAGATGCTTAGCAAACTAACTTTGCTAAACTACATATTTGGTGGGAAGGGGTGGAAGAATACCAAGACTGGTTTTAAGTACTGGATTTATTGTAAACATTGCAATAAGGTTGGGAAAAAATGCTCGGACTTCATAGGAGCCCACCCTACTCTTCAGCTTTTCACCTTACTGGGTTTGGGGATGTTTTGGTTTTTAATTACTTTGCTCTGGTTGAAAATGACTGTTCTCTCTATCAGACCTGGAAAAGCTGTTTACTCCTGCAGCTCTGTTTAGCACATCTACTAGCTTCATTTTCATATCATCACGATCATTCAGCCATTCAAATCTCCTGCTAGAGAAGCACATTTTAACATAAAAGTGCTCATCTACTGTCTGTCAATTTTGCACTGTCCACCAAACCAGCAGCTTGTATGTGCACCCCCAGTCTATAATACTGCACCCCTGAGAGGTATAATCCAAATTTTTGGGGAAGTTTCTGGTATCAACAGGAAAAAAATGGATGATCAGATGGAGTCTTGGAAGAGGCAATGCTGTATCTGAGAACACTGGGAAAATTGGGAAAATCTGAGGACCACTTGTACTTATAAATAGCTGATTTAAATTGTCTCTCAGATGAGGGGTACCTCAAACGAATGAGACAAGCGTGCTAGCTGCAAAACAACAAGATTGTTGCCACTACAAAGAACTGTTCAGTCACTAATTATCAGGGTGCTGACAGCAGACAACTCCCATTTGGTTTAGATAAACCCCACCATTTGGTTTAGGTAAACCCCAGCTAAGGGAAACTTGTGTTCCCACCATATTCCAAATGCTCAGATAGAAAAAACTGTACATGTCAAGAAAGTTAAGCATAAAATAAAGCTAGTAAAGTCTTGACAACATTTTAGAGAACGGATAAACTAGGCCTAACAGTCAAAGCAACAAAACAACTATGCATCAAAAACATCCATCATTCTGACCTTTATTTTCAGCAAGTTCTGCTCTAAAAATAAAATCCAATATGCATCACCTTTAGCCAAATATCCCAAGGAAAAACTATTTTAACTTTTGTTTCTCTCCACTCAGTTTGACAGTAGGTGCATGGCTATGACGGATTCCTTCTCCATTGCCTGAGAAGGGGACAAGACATAAAAGTATCATGAGGGTCTCACCCTTCTGCAAACAGCTCACACAGTTCAAGAAAGAGACTAGCACAGCAGTATGGAAGACTCCTATCCCCCCTGCACACATCTAAATTGCTGTAAGAGGGAGCACAATACCAAGACCCAAGCCTGTCAATCCTGCACCTTCAGCAAACACCCTTTCATTTTAATCAATCTCATTTAAAGAAAACTAAAATGAGTTTAGCTCTGTACTGTGCCCTTTTGACGTCAGGTAGGCCTGAGAGCACTCCGCATTAACCCACAGCACAATGCAAGAGTGGCAGCAGTATTGGTCAGTAAGTTTTGGACACTGGAGCCTTCCATACTGAAATGAGAAGTGCCAGTTCTGGAAAGGGCCGTGCACTGGAGAGGATGGACCACAGAGCCACTTAGGTATTAGCTCCAAAATGAAATTCAGGACTTACAGGCAGCACAGAGTCAGGCTAATTATACAGGCTTTTTTCTTCAACATAGAAAACTGCATTTCCAGTGCAGCTGCCCCAGTTTTTGGCACAAGAGAGACTACATTTTAATTTCTGTATGTAAATTGAACTGTTTCTCAGCTGGGTGAAAGGCTGGTTTGTGCTGTGTGTAATGTACAGAGAAGCATAATGATTGCATATATTATAAACCTGCTAAAAATCAAACCACTATGGTTTTTTTCCAGCACTATTTATTGGAACTACAGAATATAGAAAGGTACTACCTAAAACCAACTTATTTTCTCTACCTGATATACTGTGGGTAAATCTTGAGAGAGAGAACTAGCAGCAGTGACTGAAGCTGGACGGAGCTGATGAGTTCTGTGCCAGAGTCTTTAAATCCCTCTCTGCCTTGTTAGAGTGATCTTGAACATTACAGGCTGATACAGCCTGACTTAAAGCACTTCCTGACAACTTCTTGCAAGACACAAGCAGTGTTTAAAGATCAGAAGGGCACACCACTCATAACCCAGGATTCACTTACTCATTCACTATTGCTCAAAGATCACAAATTATAGTTTAATACCATCAGCAGAAAGAATTACAACCTTTCTTTCTGTCAGCAAACCCCGAACCCTGACAGAACAAGTCTGATTTGCAAATGCTTACCATTACAAGTATGCCGCTGAAGGGATAAGAAAGTTACAAATGACTGAACGCAGGGACTTAGGTCAACCTGCCTTTTCATCTCTGGCTGCAAACTTCTTGTTAGTGAACCCACAACAGTATTCACATGCATCATTAATGTTGCTAAACTGTAATTAGAGCTAGCAAGTATCCAGTTCAGAGAGAGAAGAAAGTACCAGGTGTCTCACCGAGTGATCCTGAGTGTTCCCACCTCCCCTTCAACCAGCCTTTGCTACAGAAACTCCCACGACAAGTGCCTGGCACGGCTGGGCAGGGGCAGATCAAGAGAAAGGTTCCCACACACAACTTCCTATAGCTTCAGGGAACACGTACAGCCATACCAGCAAAGAGACTGTGATTTCTAGTTCCATATATTTCCTGACAGTATTTCTGCAGCCTTCACAGCCTTTATTATTAACCAAGGTCTTGTATCTTTGGGGAGGTAAATATCACTCATCCATTTACACATAAAATCACTAGTTTGAACAAGGTCAGTTCCAGATGAGCCAGGAACAGATTAATACATTTTTCAGGGCAGAACGAGTATTATGATCATACGCACTGACCTCCCGCACAACACAGGCCACAGCAGCCAATTTCGACACTGAGACCATAACTTCAGTTTGAACTAGAGCTTATCTTTTAGAGAGACATTCTGTCCTGATTAACAGACTTCAGGTGATGGGAAATCTACCATCCGACTAGAAAAATTGTTCCAGTGATTAATTACCCACACTGTTAAAGACGGGTTCCTTATTTTAAGTCTCAATTTGCCTAGCTTCCACTTCCAGTCATCAATCCTCATTACACATTTTCTGCTCCCAAAAGATTAAGAAGCAGTCTACAATCATAGATCTCTTCCCCAAATAAGTATCCGTAGGCTGTCTTCAAGTCCCCTCTCAACCTTCACTTCTATAAACTCTGTAGAGTGAGCTTCCTTAGTCTCACTAAGCAAGTTATGTTACGACACTCCTAAAGTACACATCCTTATGTAGTAAGATCTCACATCATTTTTATAGCCTTCTTTTGAACCCTTTCCAATTTACTAAGAAATGTTACTTTTGATGCAAAGTACAAAAACTGAAATCCTTATTTTGTTAATGGTCTCCAATGTCGCATCCAAGGTAATGCCACTGCCTAAATACGTCCAAGGTAATGCCACTGCCTAAATATTCTACTACTCATACAGCCCAGTTTTCTCAGCTACAAAATTAGAGGGAGCATATGGTCAACTGGCTGAACAAGTCCCAGCTCCTTTTCAGAAGCACCGCTTCCAAAGTAAGCGATTGTCTTTTTTACATTTTAACAGCTGTGTCCTGTATCTGCTCATAACACTACACCCATTACATCTTACAAAGTGGTGCATGTATAGCACCCATCATCCAGCCTGCCATCTTTCCCCTTCCTCAAGGCTGGCACTACAACAGCTATTAACCAATACTCCAATTTATTGTCAATTGTCTAGATTTTACTAGAAATTACTAAAAATCAGAACTGATGTTTTACAGATCAATCAATAGTTTCATCTTTAAAACATACTTTTATAATAATTATTTAGGCCTCCAAGGCTTAAAAACCATATATACATCACACACTACACATGCAGAATATTTTCTGATCATTGACACTGAACTATTTGGAGATCATCAACTGGCACCTTTCAGAATACAGAGTAATGTATTTGCTGATTACCTTTGCTTTGTCTGCACTATTAGTGATCACTTAAGACCTTCATCACTCACACTCCATAGTGAAATCTTCCTTTGATTAAATAAATCCTTCACATTTTAAACTTATTCACCGTAGTGAAGTTTTTGGTGAGGTTTTGTTGTTGTTTGGTTTTTTGTTTGTTTTCATTGTGTTTTTAAAAAAAACAAAACAAACTCACACTTAATTCCTATAGCTTCCTTTTTCAATTACCTGCACTCAAGCTACCAATTTTAACTGATTCCTGTTTCCTCATTCTTTCCCCAAAAAGAAAGACCATGCTCTGTAACTCTTATCATAGCACATTTAAGCATCACACAGAAAGCCACAAGGACTCTCATGAGTTACATTATGCATAATTACTCTCAACGAACATTGTACTCCATCACTCTCGTATGTCCCAGCCACGTAAAATGGAGGAAAACACAAATCATTCTTACAAACATACTCCTTGAATGCAATAAGAAAGGCTCATGGTTTTATAACCACACACCCCAGACTTATTCTCTTCAGATAACTCAGCCATTGACAAATGCAACGCTACCTGTTGTCTAGTTTTCTCCAGAAAGAAATCCTTCAGCCTCCAAGTCAGGAAGAGACCAAGAACACTGGTGGCCCAAATGCTGCACAGCTACCAATGCATATATTAAATCTTCCTCTGTAGGAGGATTTCTTCAAATGCTACCAAGTTTCAACTACTTCAAGCCTACTGATGAAAAACTTTAGTAACATTACCAAAAAAACCCCAAACCAAAAATATCAGGGGTACAGATCCAGTTAACCAGATCACCAGTGTCAATACAAGAACTCAGAAACTAGAAGTTATTTCCCTTAATTACTCAAGAGAGCTACGTAAGGTGCTTTGGTATTGACTTCCACATCCAAACCCACCATCGTGTTTTGCATTAGGCTGTTCTAGTCACAGTACATGCAAAAAATAAATAACACTTGCTCCCTGATGGCAAGGGCCCAGTTAAGCTCTCAAGGAAGAGCTCCCAGAACAGAAGCCAACAGCCCATTATTTGCAGTAAATGGCAAAATACTGAACAAGAATAGCAGCTTACCATCAGGAAAAGGTGAGGGTAAGTACGTCCCCCTTGGTAGCAGACTCACAGTGGAGTTCACATTTAAGATGGATTTTTAAACTTAAGGAGACTTTCTGAAACCAAGTTCTATTATTTTCCCCGAGATTAAAGCTTTAAAGTAAACAGAAGGCAATTGTGTGACATCTGATGGCCTGTGATACACAGCAGTTCAGGCTAGAGGGTCATAATGATTCCTGCCAGCTTTACAATTTATGAATGTAGGATCACAGCCACAAACTGTGTTTATACACTGAAGAGGAGGAACACTCCCCCACAGAAGAAAGACAAAGTCAGTGATTTTCCCCCCCTTCAATTCTAGTGTTTCATTTTCTCTCTCTCACTTTTAGAAATCTGAACTGATCCAATAATTTTGACCTTTTATAGTTAGCAATATTTTACACTGTTAACAGCTTACAAATTCCCTATTTCACAGGTCACAGAAGTCAGCATACACAAAGGGCACTTGGAGAATAAGTTTTCTTCCAGAGCACTAACCAGTGAGAGACTGTCCCTAAAATCATAAAGCAGGTTTCACATCCCAATTGTAAATATTATTACTAGTCATATAAGCATCTAAATATTTTTTCAATGTTTCTTTGCCTCAGTATTTGTGACAGTGAGGCACACTAGCTAAATATGCGTTTGTTGGAAGTATTTTTGTTTATGTAGGTGCCAGAGAGCAAAAGAGCAAGATTCCTGTATGTCTTTTCCCTTAGGAGCTTCCTTTCCATTGGATTTCAGTCTCCATTTTCTGTTAGTTTTCCCCCCTCCCTATGTTAAATACTGCTTTACCTGTTTCTTGGTCACCTTCTCATTCCCTCTCCCTCCTTGCCCTGCTGTATTCATCCCCTTTGTGTTCAACCACATTTCTCAACATCAACAATCATTTCCTTAGAGGCTTTTCATCCTGATCTACACACACTACTTAGCAGAACATGGGGACAGGGGAGGAAGGAAAAATGCATCTCTTAAAAAACACTGTAAGTCAAGCAAAAAAAAATAAAAATCACTTCTGCTGATAACATGCCACACAGTCTCTCAGCCTACTGCCTGTCCCAATGAAATGAGTAACACATGAAAAGGAAGCAGGAAAAGGCAGTTTAGACTTTGTTCTCCCAGCTCTCAGGTAGGGTTGCTTCTTCTAAAATGGCCCTCTGAAACATGCCATTTCAGCTGTAATATGAGGGAAAATGTACAAAGCATTGCCTCAGCTGTGTGCCTCAAGTAAATTGGAAAGTCTCATGTGTGTTTTGACATAGCAGCTCCAGAGCTGCCAGTCTGCATCATGAGATGTAAGGAACACAGAGGTCTGAGCGCAAGCCTGGCTGTGCGGCCCTCCCACACTAATGCAGGGAAAAACCTCTCTGCTAAGTAAAATGCACATAAATGGGAGAACAGACAGCAATGAGACATTCAGACAGGAAAGCAGTAGGGACCCAGAGAGCCTTGAACTGACTGGGAAATTCTTATTAATTCAACTGAGAGCGCTGGGAGAGTAGATTCAGTTACATCCAAGACAAGCAGCTACAAATAAGTCTCAGAAGGGCAGCACTGGAGCTTAATGACAGTAGGTAGCATTAGACAACATAAGAAAACACCAGATCTCATCTAACTAGCATCCTAGGTTATTAAACATTTCTTAAAGTTGTATCACAAGAAAGATCAGCACAGGCTACAGCTCTGAATACAGGAAGACTTTAAAGCCCCACTTTTACTCCCTGTTCTACCACTCCTCTTGGAAACTCACTCCCTCCCTCCCTCCCAAGTACTTGCCTTAAGCCTGTCCCTGCCTTCCTGGAAGTAGACAAGGACAGCAAGATTTCCATTCTAGAAGGTAAATAAGGGAAAATTTTAGCTAACACAACCTATATCCTGTCTAAACTAGAAAACATCAACATGTCCTCCTCTCAGCCTGACTTATACTACAGTTCAAATTCTCCAGGGCAAAAAGGAAGGGAGAAAGGGCTGTGCACAACAGGGAAACACACACCCAAGTACCACATTCCCCACACATCACAGCCAAGCCCATGGGCCCATAGCCCCACTGACCTGCAACTGCACCCATCCGCACACAGCTCCTGCCTCCGGGAGAGCAGACCAGGCCACCGAGAGCAAGGCAGCCTCACCTCACACTGCAGCGGTGCATGGCACAGGGCCCACCTGCAGGCAGCAGCACCTTTAGCACAACTCTCCTCAGCTGCAGGCCCCCAGAACCTCTCCCAGGTGCCCCAAATGTGCCAGCTCCAGCTGAATTTTAGGGCTTCAGTGGCTGCATCTGTTGCCCCCATCTACCTGTTACTTAACAGGAGAGGAGACCTTTTAAATGTAGTATTTGCTTGGGCTTTTAAGAGCAATAAGCCAACAGACCAGGATGAGAAAACCTCAGTCTGTAAAAACATTGGCAATGGGATATACTAGACAGGGGTGAGGTATTACTGCTGTTCAAGGCATGGGGGGGTGGGGCAGGACAAAAGCCAAAATATCATGAAGCAGAGATTGGTAGAAGCTACTACAAGGCACCATGTAGCCAGCCACCTCTAAAGAAAGAAAAGCCAGCACCTGAACGGCTGAGAACAAAAGGGTGCCCTGACACAAGGGGAAAGGCCCTTGGCTGGGCAGTCACAGGTGGATCAGGATGACAATCTCATTACTTTTCCAGCTGTAAGTGTCATACCTTTGGGCGAGGAGAATGCTTAGGCAGCTTCTGTTCCCTACCAGTATTGAGCAGCACTACTCTGTGCGTGGCCTGGCCACACAAATGGTACCAGGTCCCATCTGTCCTACCTTGACATCAAGGCATGTCCCCATTCACTCAGAAGAGCTACACCAGGACTGGCTTCCACCTCTCTTGGAGGAGACTGACTGGAGTCAGAGCTCAAGTAACTTTCTTTGTACCTTGCCAACAGCCTAGGTGCAAACCATCTCCCATGTTCCTGTAGGAGACCCCGTGTTTTACCCAGAACCTCAGGGAGGACTGCAGCTCCCACCAAAGCCTCCATCTGCCGAGGGCGCATGTGGCATAGGGCAGGCCGGGCAGAGCTGAAGACTTTGCACAGCTTTCTGCAAATCCAAGTAAAAAATGGCACTGAGATGGCCTGTAAAAGACAGGATCTGATGTCAAGTCCCTGAGGTACCAAAGCCCAGCACTACAATTCAGAACATTGCTATTTCAGTAGTACTACCAGAGGATCCAAATAATGCTAGCCAAGATGAAAAGGGGAGCTTAATTTTGAGCACTGGGAATGGGGTTCAGTAGTTATTGTTTCTGAAAAAAGGTATGGATACAGGATTTGAGGAACTTGGGCTTAATTTATGGCTTTACTACCTATATTGCATGTCTAATTGGTAAATGTCCCTTATGATTTTAAGGGACTTGTAACTCCTTAGCGTAGATAGGTATTTTAAGACAAATGCGCTGAAGTCAGTGATGCATTCAGATACAATGTGTTTCTAAACAGAAATTTCATAGCTCAAAGGACAGTTACAAGCAGAAATTACTAAGTCCTGTGTCATACAGGAGGTCAGTATAGATCATAATGGTGTCTTCTGGCCTCAAAACATATGATGCAAAGCAGATGATAATGCCTAAAGAGGTACCAGTAAAGCTGAACTCTTGAAAATAGATAATTGTAGACAATTCAATGTCTACGTGTTTTGCTCAAGATGGGTGACTCAGTGGAAAAGTTACATTTGATGTTCATGAGCTGTCTGGACTGATGTGGACTGTACCATTTCTGTGGGTCATTGTCCAGCACTTCCTGGCTTCCTGGGGCACCTCACTTGTTCCAATACCTTGTACCACACTGACGACTGTTACCATGATTTTAAAATGAAACTTAAAAAAAGGTTTCAACCTACCATTTCAGACTAGCTCCAAAGCATAACATCTGAATTTAAGTCTTGCTATTAGTCACACATTCCCATCACGGCAACACTGTTAATAATTCAATCACCAAACCTGCAAGGCCTCTTTCTAGCGATACTATTCACAAAACCCTATTAGAGAGCAGTAATTCACATCCTTCATAGTCCTTTGTAGTCCGTAACTAACACTGAAGTACTGAAGTACAGGCTTTCTGAGCAAAACTGTCTACTCAATCTATATGCCCTTCTAAAGTAGGGACATAGTCAAATTGCAAGCGTGAGACAGCAGACTGTCCCCAGTGCTTTTCAGACAGGCTTAGATTATCAAAACTGGTATTTAGCTTTTCACATATATGGCCTTAGGAGTATTGAACACAGTACATCTCCTGTCAAAGACGGGAGCTGCATGTGCTGGAAAACCAAACCCACATTTCTGAAAATGTTGATTCCCTGTCAGATCCCCTGTCAAGGCAGAATATTGTGGCATTTTATTTTTAATTTATTCAACATCCTCTAGATGCTGTAAATGAGAGATTGGAAGGTTGTAATTTAAATATTCAGTGTCAGTACATAAAAAAAGAGCAAGATTCCTGCTGTGAATAAATATTTTTTAGCAGCAGCAGTTCAGCCTGTGGATTATTTTTTCAGTGTTCTTAGAAAGGGGAAGATGCTAACAGACATCACAGTATAGTGTTTAGCAAGCAACAGAGTGCCAGGAATTGTCACTAGGTGGACTATTATAATGAATGAAGAAAGCAGCGTTAGATGTGTCAAGTGGGAAAGGGATGCTTGTGGGCTTTTGCTCTTCAGCAGGTAACCAATTGGTCCCATTTAGCGCTACCTACTATGAGACACTGTTCAAAAGCATTTGAGAATTCTTGGCTTGAGAGAAACATCAAGACAAAAAGAATTAGCAGCAAATTTGTATTTTCCCAACTGGATCTCTCCTTTTGGAGCAAAATTAATCTAATTCATAGGATTAATCTCTGATGACTCAAAAATTATGAAGTTGAGAGTAGGATCAAAATCATGCAGTATTTTGAGGGAATTAATTCTCACCTTTGTTGGTGGGGAGATTGGAGTGAGGTGAATAACTTTTGAGCAAGAGGATACTTCTGCATTCTTTCCTCTTGACTGTTTTTATCCACATATGTCAAAAGCTAAATACCAGTTCTGAAAATCTAAGCCTGTCTGAAAAAGCACCAAGAACAGTCTGCTGTCTCACACTTGAGGTTTGACTTTAGAAGGGCATATGGATTGAGCAGACAATTTTGCTCATAAAGCCTGCACTGCACGCTATTAAAATTCTCCAGAGCAGTTCTGTAACAAAAAAGTAGTGACCAGAACCACAAGCCAGCATGCATAGTCTTGATGCTGTGACTGGTCCGGGGTAAAACTGCTTGAAAATTGGAACTGTCTGTAGAGCATGGAGACATTGGTACCTCTCAATGCACAGGGTTCAGCTGGCAGTCTGAGTGCTGGCCCTCTGCGGGGGCATGCCAGCCATAAAACCAGTGAAGGAATAACATTAGCAAGAACAGAAAAATTAAATGATGGCTCAGAAAGCTAGGAGCCAGACTCTTCAGTCCCTTCTATTAAGCAGCAAGCAAAATCCTTGCTTGTTACTACTAAAGAGGGAAGTCTCCTTTGAACGACTACAAGCAAAGACTTGGGGAAAGAGCACTGGTTACCAACAGTCATTGCACTGCTGGTGTTAGATGCTGCATCTGACAGAGTATGCAGGACAGTAATGATCCTGGATAACTTAGCTAGTGGAATCACCTCTGCCCTTATGTTCCCAGTGGGACTCTATACCACTCATCTTTTCATGTGACTTGACGTACCTCCTGTGCCTATATTTAGTTCCCTGCATCAGCACCCCAACTTTTGTCTCAAGCTCCCCAACAGTGGTACAGCTTGAACTTCACTGACACTTCCAGCCTAATTTGCACCTCTCCGTAAGGAAAAAGCTGCTGAAGACATGGAAGATGCAGAGTGCCTGGGAGAAAGCAAAGTTCAATGAGCAGTGCTAGGCACAGATTATTGAACCTGGTGTTTATTTTGATCTAGGTCAAAAATTCTTTGCTCCTAATGAAAATTTCTATGCATTACTGCTGCATTATTTCTGCAGAATCAACCTGCTAGTTAATACCTCCCTCCCACAGCCTTTTCCAGGGAAAGCAATAATCCAAAATCTAAAGCATTTATAACAGTGCCTGTGAAACAAAACATCAGGCTGCAATGACACTGTAAATTCAAGACACTAGCACTCCTGCATTCCTGTGAAACATTTTGCAGCATTGACTTGAGGTGAGTAGACAAGGGAAAGCAAAGCCAACCTCAGTGTGCCAGAGACTGAAACAACACAAATGCAGGTCAGCCACTATAAGCATAGCTTCTTCCCCAGAAAGAATTAAGAATGGAAAAGAGTTCCTGGTGATTTAGTAAATTTGAAGAGGCTCACTTCATGGTAAAAAGCTCTCATTCATCAACTTGTTTGTGTCTAACACCCCTCCTGAGAGTCCCTGAGATATGCAAGGCCCCATAAAGACATCACAAAAAAAACCACCAAGGGTTTTTTGGCAGTGGTTTCAGTGGGAGTAGAAACCCATTCTTAGACCTGCCTTGAAAAGACAGGACATGTAAACTCAGTTGGCTTGTTCTAGCTATTTACAGAGCAGTTAAAATGGCTTCTTTCTGTACCCTTGGCACGAACAAAGCAATAAAATCATAAAAAGATTACACAGAGTGAAAGACCAAATGAATGACTGGCTCGCAAGATAGATAGATTTTCAAAAGACACAAAAACATGCAGAACCATTAAGGCAAATACATGAATTCATAGATGTACCCAGTGTACATGCACACACTGCACAAAAGAGTGTTCAGCAATTGCAGCAGAGCAGTTCTAAAGACTGAATCTCTCCCAGGAGTCAGGAGGTAAAGAAAAATGTCTCTGATCTATACCAAAAATTACATGCACACAGTCATGCTGTGTTTTTGAGTATGATTTCCTCTTTTATATTCCAAGGTTGATGCCTTACCAATGTGGCTTTGTATGTTCAGATCAAAGCAGCAGCTGCCACAGTTCTGCTATTGTTTGAGTTATTTACAGAAAGGCAGAGAACAATTGTTCTCAAGGTACGTGAGGGCTCCAAAACAAACAGGTTGAGACCAAGCTGAGAGAATTTGGAAGCCAATTTGCTACATGTTACATATTATACACCCAGATCAGAAGTGCAAGTCCCCATTTCTCTCTTTTCTGACTTGAGAAGATTTCTTCACTTTAAAAAAAAATATTAGTGTTCTGTTCTCATAACCAGATCACCCTCCCCTCTCATATACATCTGATGATGAGCACAAGTCTTACGAGGGGAAGCTGAGGGAATTGGGGTTGTTTAGCCTGGAGAAAAGGAGGCTCAAGGGAGATGATCTTGCTCTCTACAACTACCTGAAAGGAGGTTGAAGCAAGGTGGGTGTCAGTCTCTTCTCCCAAGTAACAAGCCATAGGACAAGAGAAAATAGCTTCAAGTTGCACCAGGGGAGGTTTAGATTGGATATCAGGAAAAATTTCTTCACCGAAAGGGTTGTCAAGCATTGGAACAGGCTGCCCAGGGAAGTGGTTGAGTCACCATCCCTGAAGGTATTTAAAAGACGTTTGGATGTGGTGCTTAGGGACATGGTTTAGTGATGGACTTGGCAGTGCTAGGTTAGTGGTTGGACTCAATGATCTTAAAGGTCTTTTCCAACCTAAACAATTCTATGATTCCCTAGTCTTTTCAAGATCCAGTGAAAAAACGATTGCTCTCTACTTCTAGACATTTAAAATCAACCTTGTCAAAACTACGCTTTCTTTATTTTTAGATCTTTCACCTTCACTTGTAATTTAAAACTGGCCTCTTTTCAATCTCTTTCTGTCTCCTCACACGTAATTTAGTCTCTTCTGATACAAGATATTTTTCCTCTGCATTTCCTCCATGCCTCTTTTACCTATCTAAGATACCACGTCTTTTCAAACCTCATCCAAGAACACATTTCATTCTTTTATACAGGAGGCACATTATGATTCTTTTCTTGATAATACTTGCCTTTGTGCTCCTGATTCAAATTCAAAAGGAATATTGCCTTTTTGCTCCAATAAGAAGCAGGATCAGATTCCCATTACATGGGTAGCACTAGGCCCTATATATACATACATATATATGCCTAACTCTCTCTCTATATATGTATCTCTATATGGAATGAAATTACAGGAGTGAGATACAGTTAAAACCAATAATATTCTGATAGTACCTATAGAATTGATAATGACATGAACATTCATGTATAACATGAAGATGTCTATGCCATAATTAATTTAAAAAAAAAAAAAAATGTCAGGAAGAATCCACTTCAGTGTCATCTCAAATTCCAAGACAAGAACCTCACCAAAGCTGTGAAGTTGAATGTCAATGGTGTTTTACTGACCTCCTGCCACTTGCCAAGGAAAACAACAGGAGCCACAACTCTAGCCATTTCACTGAGTGTGAAGAGAGCCATCTGAACAGGCATTCAGTCACAGCTGAAATGACACTTCCCAATGTGCAGGCCAAAGGGAAACTACACTGATGTAAAACTCAGCAGACCATTTCACAGGGTAAACAGATCATACTGCTATGCACAGGGTCAGCATCACCACTTAGTTTTTATTTACAGAATTAATTATTTTTTAGGACACAAGCAAATTTTAGCTTTAGTATTTCTTCTTACAGCAACTAAGCTCACTGAAATTCTTACAAGCATAATTCAATTTCCCTTTTGCTATTCTGATGTAATTTTTCAAACTTGGGTCAGAACACTAACAAATGGGAGAAAACTCCCACATCTATTTAAGTTTATTCTCCTCTATCACATAGAGCCTACTTTATCAACAGTAGGATCAGCATTATATAAAGGGAGCATAGTAAAATCACAGAATCACTGAATTGTATAGGTTAGAAAAGATCTTTAAGATGATCGAGTCCAACCATAAACCATAAACAAGACCACGACTATACCATGTCCCTAAGCACCTCATCCAAACGTCTTTTAAATACCTCCAGGGATGGCGACTCAACCACTTCCCTGGGCAGCCTGTTCCAAAGCTTGATAACCCTTTCAGTGAAGTAAAATTTCCCAATATCCAGTCTAAACCTCCCCTGGCGCAACTTGAGGCCATTTCCTCTCGTCCTAGCACTTGTTACCTGGGAGAAGAGACCAATCCCCACCTCGCTACAACCTCCTTTCATGTAGTTGTAAAGAGCAAGAAGATCTCCCCTCAGCCTCCTTTTCTCCAGGCTAAACAACCCCAGTTCCCTCAGCCACTCCTCACAAGACTTGTGCTCTAGACCCTTCACCAGCTTCATTGCCCTTCTCTGGACACCCTCCAGCACCTCAATGTCTCTCTTGTAGTGAGGGGCCCAAAACTGAACACAGTATTCGAGGTGCAGCCTCACCAGTGCCGAGTACAGGGGCACGATCACTTCCCTACTCCTGCTGGCCACACTATTTTTGATACAAGCCAGGATGCCATTGGCTTTCTTGTCCACCTGGGCACACTGCTGGCTCACATTCAGCCAGCTGTCAACCAACACCCCCAGGTCCTTTTCTGCCTGGCAGCTTCCCAGCCACTCTTCCTCAAGCCTGTAGCGTTGCAGGGGGTTGCTGTGGCCCAAGTGCAGGACCTTGCACTTAGCCTTGTTGAACCCCATACAATTGACCTCGGCCCATTGATCCGGCCTGTCCAGATCCCTCTGTAGAGCCTTCCTACCCTCAAGCAGATCAACACTCCTGCACAACTTGGTGTCATCTGCAAACTTACTGAGGGTGCACTCAATCCCTTTGTCCAGATCATTGATAAAGATATTAAACAGAACTGGCCCCAATACTGAGCCCTGGGGAACACCGCTTGTGACTGGCCGCCAACTGGAGTAAACTCCATTCACCACCACTCTTTGGGCCCGGCCATCCAGCCAGTTCTTTACCCAGCCAAGAGTACACCCGTCCAAGCCATGAGCAGCCAGTTTCTCCAGGAGAATGCTGTGGGAAACCGTGTCAAAGGCTTTACTGAAGTCTAGATAGACAACAACCACAGCCTTTCCCTCATCCACTAGGCGGGTCACCTTGTCGTAGAAGGAGATGAGGTTGGTCAAGCAGGACCTGCCTTTCCTGAACCCATGCTGGCTGGGCTTGATCCCTTGGTTATTCTCTACATGCTGTGTGATGGCACTCAGGATGATCTGCTCCATCAGCTTCCCCGGTACCGAGGTCAGGCTGACAGGCCTGTAGTTCCCCGGGTCCTCCTTCTGGCCCTTCTTGAAGATGGGCATTACATTTGCTAATCTCCAGTCAGCTGGGACCTCTCTGGTTAGCCAGGACTGCTGGTAAATGATGGAAAGGGGCTTGGTGAGCACATCTGCCAGTTCCTTCAGTACTCTCGGGTGGATCTCATCAGGCCCCATAGACTTGTGAGTGTCTAAGTGGTGCAGCAGGTCACTAACCATTTCCCCTTGGATTATGGGGGCTCCATTCTGGTCCCTGTCCCTGTCTTCCAACGCCAGGGACTGGGTACCCAGAGAACAACTGGCCCTGCTATTAAAGACTGAGGCAAAGAAGGCATTAAGTACCTCAGCCTTTTCCTCATCCTTGGTCACTGTGTTTCCTCCCCCCGTCTACTAGGGGCTGGAGATTCTCCTTAGCTCTCCTTTTGCTGCTAATGTATTTGAAGAAGTATTTTTTGTTTTCTTTTACAGCAGCAGCCAGATTGAGCTCTAGCTCAGCTTTGGCTCTTCTAATTCTCTCCCTGCACAGTCTCGCTACACCTTTGTAGTCCTCCTGAGTTGCCTGCCCCGTCTTCCAGAGGTCATAGACTCTCCTCTTTTTCCTGAGTTCGAGCCAGAGCTCTCTATTCAGCCAGGCCAGTCGTCTTCCCCGCCGGCTCGTCTTTTGGCACCTGGGGACAGCCTGCTCTTGTGCCTTTAGGACTTCCTCCTTAAAGAATGTCCAGCCTTCCTGGACTCCTTTGCCCTTTAGGGCTGCCTCCCAGGGGACTCTGTAAAATGAGTGTGATCACCATCAAAACACGCTTTAAGTATTATAGAGAAACCCAAGAAAGCAAACCTGAGCTTTTGCAGACTCAAACAGCTTAAGTGAAATATTACTTTAGCAGCAGCAAAATGCTAAGTTGAATACAGTGTTGAAAAGACGCATTAAAAAGTTCAGGGCGGGATCACAGTTTGCCATGTATTTAAGGTAGCTGTCTAGTTCTGATGTGTAGTAATGAAAGAAGGAAAATGTGATATATGGAGAATATCATAAACCAGGTAACCTGTTACCCAGCCTGCAGATATTTCAGCCATCCAGAAGAGTGAGATATGTAATCATGTGCAAGAGGAATATCATTTATCAATTATAACCTCATTATTCTGTCCTAATTATTCTGTCATTTTAATGGAAATTATGACTGAATCTGAAGTACAGTGCATAAATCCCAAGCCTATAAAACTGTACATACTAACCACGTTTACAGCAATCCAGTTATTGTTGGTGTAGGAGACTGAGCATGTTTCATTTTTGTTTAAGGAGCCGGTCCATCATTTCTCACTGTTTCTGAAGACATAGGCAGTGGTGTAAGAAACACAGATATCTCTTTCAATGTGCTGTTATAGAAACTATCTACAAATGCAGGCAATTCAAAGGAGAGGAGAGAGTAAACTGCTAATAACACTTTCAAATATCATGGTAAGATTTGATCATCTATGGATACAACATTGCACACTTATTCTTGTAAATATATCCACATCTTCCTGCTCATTTAAGTTCACTTTCTTTATTTCAGTTTAAGCTTCTTTTTTTTTTTTTTCTCTTTGTAAGTGTGGCATGTTTTATTGAACTGATGGTATCTGTATCTAAATAACTGTATCTAAAATTACACATATCCTACGGATGTTGATTTCTTTCAAGCAATTAATTGCCATACATAAAAGGGAAAAACTTGCTTGCCATGATTTCACCAAATTGCACCAGCAGGACAATCTGGCCTTTAATATTTTGGAAAACATTGCATCTTACAGCAGTTTATTACTGTAATGTTGTGGGTAATAAACAGGAATTCATTATTCTTTCATATGCACTAAATATGTTTGCACAATACCTTTGTACTGATGATATTAAAGCCATTACAGACATTCATGACTTCAGATCCTAAAGCCTTCTGGCAAGCAGGTGACTATTATTAGCTACACATTACTGGAAAGCTGAAATGCAGGTAAATAAATTACTTGCCCAAAGTCTTGCTACTGCAGAGTTATGTAGAGATTATTATTATCTGGAGACTGTTGTGGTGATGTCAATTGGAGAAGTCTATCCAAAGCCTCTGTGAAAAATGTCACAGCAATGCTCCTGATGATCAGCCAGGAGGTGCAGGTGGCCCTGAATTGCCCACCAGAGGAGACTGACTTAGCTTGCAGCTCCAAACCATTCCTAGAAGAGCTTAGTCCTCTCTACTGACTAAAGAGAGACTAGCTTCAACAGACAAAATGCTGACTAAATTTAATCATTAGACTCAATGTGAATGCTCATACACTCCCTCTATGCCTTTTATGCTTGTACTCATTTGGATAATAAAATCTTGAGAGCAGATTCTGTCTCCAAGCTGTCCTGTAAAAATATGTGGCTGCTTGTACATGGATACTATTCTTATCAGCAAGAACTGAAACTAGGATTTTCTGTGTCCAGAAAAGAGGCACTTAATATCAAAACAGAAGTAGTAATATCCTTTGCTCTGAGGGCACCAAGAAGATGTTTTTATCAAAGCCAGGCTAGACTACCTGTCTACTCTATCAACATATCGGTATTTCTCTGATGTTAGAATAGATACCAGGTAGTAATTGGGTTCTGGATGTGAATTGGTTCACCTACCCAAACTACCTCATCCTTTTCAAATACAAATATTCTGGTCTCTCTTGCCTGTCAACATACAAGAGCTGGTGACAGTAGACTGCTGTGGAAGTGAGGTAGGACTGGGGAGCCCTATCTGGGGTGCTAGACTCTGTCTCTAGCCACCGTGGAGATCCTAGAAGCTATAGACAGAATTCTCAGGGCTTGAAAAAAATTAAGTTTGAAGTGTGGGCCAACCAAACAGGAACAGAATTGGGACAGTGGACTGGTGACTAAAGAGATTTAGAAACAACTGCCTCTATAGAGTGACAGTTCCCACTGAGCCGTACTGCCACAGCACAATGGCTCCTTATGGCCTCTTCACTTATAGTATTCTTAAACTAACAGCAAGCAGAACAACATACAACACTGTAATCACCGCCTGATTTCCCGTTGTGAGATGATCTTCACTCAGCGACAGTAAGAACTGACTCAAACTGCCCTACAGTCTTTGATGCTTAGGAAATAGGATTTGGGTTTGTTTCACCTCTGTATTTGTAGCCGTGGAAATTGTACACTAGCAAGTTTGTTAGTACTTCAGATCATTTTCTTCAGAAAAAAACCTGATCTTGAGATGTGGTTTCAATGCCCTTGGGAAATCTCTTCCTAGATTTTTTCCTCCTCTGCCCTTGCAAAATCTGTCTAGGTTTTACATTGGACCTACTGCAGCTTCAGACGACCTACTGCTACCTGGAAGCAAAAGATCTGGAACTATTGTCACCTGAGACAGAATGTGAGGTTTTTTCAGTACTGATACAATTAACAGTGTTCACAGTTCATGGATATTGTTTTATCCCTAACAGACCAATTTCAAGTATACTTGTAGTCTGAAAAGCAGCTAAACACTTTGCTTTCAATCAGTACACAGCCTGCAAATTTCCAAAACGTGCATTGGCAATAAATTCACACACAGATCCTTCTTACACAACTAGAAGTTGGATCTCTCCATATACTATTAGTGCAGTAAGGTAACACAGTGAGTAAGAACACATAATCTTTCTCTTTGCTCATACTTCCCTCTCTGCTAAAAATTGTACAGTAGCACCAGGGCTGAATAGCTGCAACAAAGCTTTCCCTCACTGTCAGAAGTGCTGAGATAATGGTGCTGCGTTAGGGCAGGGCTGAAAGCCCATAATGTCACTGCTACTGCTTCTGCATAAAATGACTTCACACACTGTCCTTCAGTAATTCCACGGGGATAGTAATGCCACAACTATTGCTGTCTTGTAAGGATTAAATCATCAGCATAAGAATACTCCAAAGATAAAAATATGCTTAGGAACTCCTAAGAAAGGATTTTTAATTTTTGGCTCAAATCTCATCCCACTATGAAACAGAATCAAATATCCTTTCAGTGCTGTGACCAAAAAAGAGATCCCAAACCAAAGCAATGCATTACCTTGCCCAGTTGCAGATAAAGCTACCATTCCCCCACAAAAAAAGGAAGTGGGTTAAAGTAGTTTACTATACATCCCTCCTCTAGTTTATCATAACTGCAGTTCTATAAGTATCTCTAAGTTCTTCTGTACCCCCAAAGCTCTCAGGAAGGTGATGTTTCTGTTCCCCATTTCTGGCCCAATCAGAAAAAATGAAAGCAGAAATCTTATATGAAAACATGTTCATGTTTGGCCATTGAGTTTAAACATGATGCAGATCCCCAGAGGTAAATCTGTAACAAGTTAAAACACACTTTTTTGCATTCAAAGCAAAGTAACCGAGAGCCTCATTCTTTTCAGACTAATAAATTCTTCAGATCGTGGTGATTAAATCCCATGGGAAAACCTGATCCATTAGGTACATTGCATGACTCAGAAATTATTACCAAGACTGGCAATAACCCTGCCCACATGAAGACATACCTGTCCCAAGAACTCACATTTACTTAATTTACCTCACAACAGGAAGAAGTGATACAGTACCTCTCATTTGTCATATTTTCAGTTCTGAAAATTTCCCCTTAGCATTTGGCAGTGGACCTCTTAAGGACAATGGCCTTAGGATTTGATTCTTCACAAATGCTAAGCATCTAAAATCCTCTGAAAGTCAACAGGGACTGACTAGGCTCAGTACCTCTGCAAATTAGAGCTAAAGTAGGAAAAACATCTTAATAACCTCGTAATGGACTGCTGAAAACCATAGTTTCAGCAACCCAGAAGACAGAAAGCTGGGGTCCTTTCCCCTTATAACACAGAAATAATTGACAACATTTGAAAACTATAAAAAGAGGTGCAAGGAAGGGCAATAGATTTGTATTTTAACTCCATTTGAGTAAACTGGACAAAAGGAGCTGCCTGGAAGGGCAAAGCAGAAAAATACCTCTCTCAAAATAAGGAAGAAACATTTCCTTATGATGCATCAAAGTTTACCTGAAACAGGGAAGTATCTTTTACTTTTCTGTTTCCCATAGCGAGGGAGGTGGCTGGCACCTATTCAGAGGAATGCCTTCCCACAACCCACCCTCCACACTCACACTTTGCAATTTGGTAGGAAACATTCTCCAGCCCTCTGGCTCCCTAAACAAATCTCAGAGCCCAAGTTCCTCTGTCCTGTTTTCAAACACCTCCCTTGCCAGAGTCACTCTTTGTGCAGTTGCGGAACACACTGATTTCTCAGGTGTTCAGGTGTTCCTTGACTCAGCTCAAAAAATATCAGACTGGATTCATGGTAAAGCAAAGCACAAGATCTTTTAGAGATTTAAAGCCATTTTTTTTGTTATAAAATGAACATCAGATGCAATTCTAATATTAGCTTAAAATGGACTTAATCTCTATTTGCTTAATTACTCCTACTCATAATTTCTTAGACAGGTTCCAGCTGCTTCAGTTGAGGGTTTGGCTTTAAAGTAACATCGTCTTCCAGTGCTGCCCTCAGTTTTTACAACCTCTGTATTCACATGACTGCTACAGTCCGTTACGACGAAGTTTGGGCTAATGTGCTTTTAAGGATTTTACCTGAAATCAAGGCATTGCAGTACTTAACCATGGAAACCCCTTTCTGAACTCATGCCTAACTAGCTAGAAGTGACTGAATATCAGTGATGCCAATATCAGTGATGTTTTTTCCAATAGCTGGGTTTAATAAATATTTTCCCTATCTTCTTAGCCTACCTACCTGTCAGCTGCCCCACATCCACTCTAGGCTGTTCCTATTATGAGGGATTATGCACATATTTGTATGAATTATTAGAAAAGACATCAGTTCTAGATATATTCTGTGAAGCTCCTGATCTTGGGAGGTGTTAAACATTTCTGTATAGGTATCTGTATATATCATAGGTATTCCATATGATATATTTTAATAAGGATGTTTTCGATATACTTATACAAGCACACTTTTCTTATAACTTCAAGTCTGATCTTAGCTTTATCACTTGGTTTCCTGAACCATACACTTCTGGAACCAGATGCAGGTGGCAGAAACAACAAATGTTTTAAATACAGTACATTATGTGGATTTCAGCCCTGAAAGGGAATACTGAAGTTAGGGTGGTCTGATTTACTGCAGCTGTCAGACACACAGAACAGTAGTGTCTGCTACAACCTGGCAGAGGCTGAGCAGTCCCCTCAGTCTCTATTCTTGAGTTGTTCATAACATTTAAGCCACAAAGCTTCAGCTCCGTAGCATCACCTGTTTTCATCTGAGATGAAAAGGAGTAACTTCAAGGAAGCAGAGCATGCAGTTGTTTTCTCTGCTGATTAGCACTGGCCTATGGTACAGTCCACACTTTGCAAAAGTTACTTGCTTCCTATAGAGAATAACTGATATGGTAGCCCAGTGCTACTGCCAAGAATCTGTTTGCATTCAAGTCCTTTTTCACACAGCTCTGCCAATGAACACAATCTCCCTCTTTACTACTTTCCACAAAGCACCCTGAACATACTTCCAAGCCCTTCACAGGTGGGAAAACAACAGAACAAACACAAAATGATCATATTGATTTGGAGATGTATTTAGGCTGCTCAGCACATGAACTGAGAGAAGAAACTAGAAAATCTCCAGCTGCACCACGAGATGGTGCTCAGCCCCCTCTGTAACAGGCACATGGAGTACCACCAGAGACAGGACAGTTTGCTTGAACTGGGTACTGACACCCCCAGCCTAAGCACACACATAGACAGTTGGGCTTATAAATGATTCTCCCTATGCAGCCCTGCTGGATACAGCATTGCTTGTAAAATACCGCTGTGCCACTGGAGGAGTCACCCGGCCAGTGAGATATTGCAAAAAATACCACCGAGTGAGTCTGCTGAGCTGGAAACTTGAAATCTACCACACTTGTGGTAAAAATCTTGAAGTTTGGATAACCTTTTCAGTTCACTCAGGAAAATAAGCTCCATGAGAACTATGCAAAAAAAAAAAAAAAAAAAAAAAATCCTGCATTTTCATATACTTTTCATGCAGCTCCATCTGCTCTATTGCATTTTAATATGCTTGAAATAAATCAAAGTGTGACCAGTGAGAGAAATACTATAAACTTTGTTTACAATGAGAACTGGTCAATTTTACTGGCACTGCTTTCAATGGCAATGATGACTTAGGAAGAAAGTTTCCCTTAATCTAAAATTATCCTAAACAGCAAAATATTGTAATACAATAAATTGGAAGCAACAAACTTTCATTCTTTCTAGTATAACAAAACATGGAACTAAATGAGGCTAATTTTCTGCCCATCACAAAAAAGGAAGTTATATTACCCACACTTGTGGCATCAATATTTTGGCAAGTCTAGAACTATGATCAGTATTTTCATGAGAGAGAACAAGGCTGTGGCAAAATAGGCTATGGTAACAATGTAATTGGGGTGTATACAATCACTGTTACACTGTAATGGTAACTACCAGAATATGATTTGGCCAACTGTGTACTGACCTCCAAAAATCTCAGTGGTCATCTACAAATATGCTTCTTCCCTTCCTTTCTTGGATTAAAGTTGAATCAGAGTTGTTACATGATACTTGATGCCATCTTCCACAGTAGAACTGACTACATTTTAGCAGCAATGGATATTTAATTTGTAACAGCCTTTATAAAGTCCTGGCTTCATTCACTATCCTACTGTGCAAACTCACTTTACAAGCCTACAAGGAAAAAAAAAAAACCTCTCACACTTCTATAGCTCTTTCAAGGGGCCTCTTTGCAATTAAAACATTTTTATATTATTTCTGCCTTTAAAAAAGAATGATGAAATTCCAGCAGCATTTGCGCCTGGCATTTTTTCTGTTGCACTGAACGTGCAAACCCACATTATTCAAAGGTTCAAATTAGACCCTGTGCCATTATAAACTCTACAAGATGCACACATCTTTGACTGTACATGCCAACTGCAATGGAGGGAATCCATTCAAATCTAGAACCCCTCACATGCATGCAAAAGGACTTGGGTTTTGAGACAATGAAATATCAAATGACATCTTTCCCCAACTCAGCTAAGAAAGGTTTGTGGTTTTGCATGCAGCAGAATGATTTGACAAATACTGTCCCTCCTCTCAAAGCTAAGAGCTAAACTCCAAGAATTCAAGAGGAGCACCATGCTAGATGGAAGACCGCACCTTTGTTTAAATGCTTGAATGCTGTAAGAATATTTTTCACTAGGCAGTTCCAAAGATGCTAACAGCTTGGTGAAGGTGGCAACAGCTTGCAACCTGAAAGACGCTGATGTGAGTCAAAAGCAATACCAGCTACATTTCTTCTTCTCCCTACCAGTTCAAAACAGTGGTCTGAATAATTTCAAATGAGATTCCCCTACAAAAAAAGGGGAACAGAAAACATACTAATTCAAATTATGTCAGCATGCTAACAGTTTCTTAATACACAATTAAACCTTACCTGAACCTACGCTTGCATTAACAGTTACTTAGCATAATAACTTCCCTGTTTTGTTTCAAGCTTGCTGGTGATTCTTTACTGCAAAGTCATGAGCAAAAAAAATAATAAGATATCCTTGGATGATTAAAATTGTACCTGGTGATTTGACCTCCAATTCATGATCAGGCCCCAATACTCTGAAATCCACCAAGAGGAAAAAGCTGTTTTTCCATAATGAGGTGTGCACACATGACTGTTTAATATAGCAATCACTGAAGTGACACAAATCAAAAAGATATTTAACTGGGAAAATGACTTGAGAACTTCTCTCAGGCTTTCTAACTTTTCACATTCAGAATGAAAACATTCAGCATATAGCATTTTCCACTAGCTAGAACATTCCACTAGCATTCTAGTTTTTCCCAGGCATCCTGGCTGAGATCCTGCAAACATTGCATCAGGAAAGGAAGCAAGACATCCTGTTTTCCCCAAACAGACATGAGGAAGGAAGCTTCAACTGGTGGATAAGAGAAAAAACATTGTTGACCAGCAACTAGTTAATTCAATTTATCATTAAAACAAAACCCAGCATCACATGACTTCAAAAGTTATCCTACCTACAAACTTCTTCCTAGGTTACTCCAAGGTTCACCCACAGCATCTTTCTCCTCTGGCAAAAAAACCAATAAATTAAAAAACACTGCAACCTTTTCATATTCCATAATCTTTGTCATAGAATCCAAATATTTAATTGGCATTTCTAACTTTAAGTAATGGGTATCTAGCTTAGTGACTGACAGGGTGATTGATATGGTTGTTTTGACTCTGCCCCCTTCACAACAGTTCTCATTTTTAGTTATAATCCCATAGAAGGGGTCAGGGGCTATATATAAAAACATACAGCACAAAGACAGCCTTTCAAGAAGTGGTGAGGGGTCAAGAAAAGCTGCTGGGGTGGGAACAATAGCCAGTAAACTGGCATTGCTGTTTTCCAAAAGTGGGTCACTGATTCCTGACAGATGATTGCTGAGTTTCCAAGGTTAGTTTTCCTTCCCATTAGGTCCCACCACAGCAATTTAGTTAAAAATAACACAGAATGCATACTGCCAAGCTCTGCTCTCAACAGCACCATTTCTTCAAACTGATGACCTTGGAAGACCTGCTGAAGTCTCTCCCTGAGCACTAAAACTGAAGAGTCAGATTAGAGACTTTGAAAGGATGTGACAGTATTAGCTGGAAGATGAAGGCTAACTGCTGCCAACTAAGAGCTGGGGCTAGCTGAAGTCTAGTAAGCATGGACTTGCATTTGTAGCCCAGATTTACAGCCCCTGAAATATTCTGAGATGCAGGGACCTTGTGATATTGCAAACTGAAGTTTAAGATTGCAGAAATTAATTAATTATGCCACAGCAAAACCTTAATCTTCATGGCATTGTATGGATGAGGAGGATTAAAGACACTGTGAAAAGCTTTCGCTCTTTACACTCCGTGCTCTGCACCCAATGCAAATCACTAGAGCCTCTTTACCAGTCACTCCTTATCCAGTATCCACTGAGCCTTAAGGCTCACTGATTTGGCCTTAAATTTACTGATAAGGTAGCACCCAACATAGCAAGCAGTGCTTGTGCTGATTAGTGTTTGCTTTTCTTCTTCTTTTTAACTATTCAAAGTCTCATTAGAGATGCTCTCTCTGGGTTGTTCTCAGACAAAATTAATCACATATAAAATACTCGCTTCCTCCTAGATCCTAAAGCATGAGTTTCCAGTTTTGTGCCAATTTTCTTTGAATAAAAGAACAAAGTGGATGTTCTGGCAACTAATTACAGAATCTAATCTACAGAAGACATATTGTCTAGACAGGAGCAAAGCAGAGCAGCTTCTCATATGTGCTTCACCTTTTGCCTCTCGCCTAGATGGAATATGTCCATGTGGAACCCAGCCCCAAAGGGTCTTGTCCTCTCCATTGCAACTGGTAACTGCATGGACTTTGTCACTACCTTTTTAAAACAAGCTCAGGAACACTATTTCACTTTATAGGGGTACCAAGCAACCTCTGAGTTGAGAGCTTAAGTCAAGAGGTTTTTTCCCACTGGGGACTTGGAGAGGACTTGAATCAAGCAAGTCTGAGACAAAATACCTCACTTCACAGTAGCTGCCACAGGGAAGAGGAACTTGTTGGGTTACATGATAAAGCTCATCTACACACCCACAAAGGTGCTCAGATAGACAACAGCAGGAGGGGAAGCCCAAATAATATCTTCTTGGGTTACATCCAGGCCCATCACAGGGGCCATCAGCCCCTCAGAGGCCCATCTGCACAAGCCTAGAGGAGCACAGGGGCACAGTGGCAGGTGGGAACACAAATCAAGGACTCCTGAGGAATTAACACCTTGTCTGGGCCTCTCTCAGGCTGTCCCAGCAGAGCCATTAGCCCCAGTGTCCAAGCGTGAAACTCATCACCATAAGTCATCTGGAGCAGCTCTTGAGATCACGTTTTGGACTAAAGGGGTTGCTGCCTAGGGTGGGATATATGTGATGCAGGGGAAAAGCAGTTTGGGATCAGACAGACTTACTATGGGATGTTTAGGGGAGAAACCAAAGGCAGGAAAAGGGAGGAGTTTAGGTGATTTTTGGAGGAACAAGAGTGGAAAGAGAGAGCTGTAAGGGGATAAAAAGGGCTGGTCACATGTAAATAGTTGCTGGTCAATATGCTTGTCTGGCTGTGCCCTGCACCTGATCAGTGCAGTCTGTCCTGTCTTCTTATCAAATTCCTTTCTAACTCTTTCCTGGGTGAGGGCCCTCTATTCCGTGTGCGTGAGGGTGTATGGGGGTGTGAGTGCAGCAACTGGAGTCAGACCATGGGTCTGAGGGCCTGCATGTTCATGCTGCCAGAGACTGGAATGAGCATGGGTCTGTGAGTAGGTGTGCGATCACTAGCAAAGTGCCTGCCCGGAATACATCTTCAACCTCGCTACTGGTTGAACCTGGGAACAGGGAGTGGCAGTAGCCTCACCTCTCTTGGGCTGTTGGATCCAGCATGGTATATTTTCCTCTAACAGAATTCTTAGTTTACCATCTGACAAAATACCTGGAAGGACTGCTGTTTCATCACCTGACAGAAGGAAAAGTCTTCCAAAGATAGGCTTGCTCCCTTCCCTTCCCTTCTTCTGCATTGCAGTGCAGCAGCAGCATGAGGCCAGACCAGTGCCCTGGGTCTGAGACTGCTCAAAGGTGAGACCATTCTCAGCTAGGCAGTACAGATGCTACAGACACCAGCTTTGCTTTCACCACTACAATATGACATACTAATGACTCGTCACTTTTCAGGCTGCATAAGCATTCATTTCTTCCTGATTATGTTTAAATGGAGTTAGGAGATACTAGAGTCACAAATATGATGTGTATGTTTAATCACACCTCTTCACTTTTCAAATAATGTTTTCATGTTAGAGTACTATTAAACTTTTATTAAAATGACAGCAACATCACTAGGAATCAGATAAGTGCACTTGGTTTTACAACATTTTGATTAGATTAGAGTTAGCACGGCTTCCTATTTACTTATGATGATATGGAAAAAAGAAAACTTTAAACCTTGCCCAGAAAGTTACACATCATCGGTTTGTATTTTATGTTGTTACACTGGCACTTACTAAAACGAAACATTAACTTTGCATTGAATTAAGGCACTAAATACAGCAAGCATGGCAACTGAGAAGGGAGAACCAATCTAATATTCTAGCTGTCTTCTGTTGTCAAAGACCAGTCCAAAATTAATTGGATCTGAAACAACATGCTAACCGTTGTTTCAGTCATAGAGACACAGGATCAACTAGTAGTGATTGGACTGTGATTTTTCATCCTCTTCCATTTGTGCTTTTAGCAACAGGTAAAAGAAGAGGATCAGGATTCGCGGAGGCTTCACAGGCGACAGGAAAATAGGTAATGGCTTGTCTGGCATGCTTTAGTGAGAAGAAAAGGCCTCATTATGAAACAACAAGCAATAAAACTGAAGTATTCACTGTCCCAAAAGCAGCTACTTTTGGAAGATCAAACCTCTCATAAAGGTAGCGTCAAACTATATGACTGTGACTATTGACACACCACATAAAAGGTTTGGGAGAAGGAGAGAGAACTAGGCCAAGAAAAATAATACAAGCAGTATCCTAGAAAGAACACAAAGTGAAGACACCTCCAAAAGCTAGTAAATCTGTAGCACACACAGTCCTGTCCTCCACACTTAATATTGGGTAGAATGCTGAAAACTATCCCCATCTGGACTGATATGAAGTGGGATCCCTGAAAAGGGAATAAGAAAATTCAGGACCAGATACCTTTGAAAAAATGAAGAAAAATCAGAGCACCAGATATTATGACACAAACTATAAAACTATCACAACAACTTTAACTTTCTTTAAAGCGAACTATGTATTTCAAGAAACAGTTCACAGGAGATGGACCACAGAGCTACCCTTCTTTAGCAAATCCTATTTAAAAACCCAAAATATATGTATGCAAAAATATAAGGGTATTTAGACTATACCTATTTTCCCCATAAATCCAGCCAACAAAATTGTGCGGTCCATTATGACTGCATTATGTTGAGAAATCATTCAATGCACCTTCACAGAGTGTATTTTAGGATCCTGATCCTGCTTTTGGTTGTGCTAATTTTACACTCAGAGGAAAAGAGAGTTACTACCCAGTTACATCTGCGTAAGCAACAGCACTGTTGGGTCCTTCTAAATTCAAACTCTCTCAATGTGCAGAAACAGATAAGATCAGTTTAGGTATCTTCAAGAGTGAAAGGAGAGTATGAGACAAGTATTAAAATAAATACAGAGACAGCAAAAAAATGTTCCGATTCTAGGAAATGACATCAGTCTTCCATTTCAGAACTGTGAGATATGACAGGGATGAGAAACAGAGAGAGGTTAAGAAGAAATGAAGTGATGGAAAACAGTATTTTGCATCAGATATACGACAACCCAAAGCAAGCAAAAACCTTCAATCCTTTCAATGAAAATTAAGAGCAGTTATATTGAAAATTGAATTCTTACCTGGGACGATATACTAGACTCCCCTCAAATAGCATGAGCTTCAGTGCTTGCTGTGGCAGGCTCTTTAACTTACACATTCCGCGAGACCCCAAAAGTACAGGTCTGTTTACCTTTAAAACCATGCACCAGGTCCCTTCTATTCAGTTAACAATGGTGACTGCTTGACCTGAAACTCTTCAACTGATTGGGAATCCCATTTGTCAAGTTACTTTAAAATACTTCTCATTTCAACAGACCCTGGCAGACCCATCTGTATGTGGGTAACTCCCTCTGCACAAGTAAATGTCAGTGTGCCTGCAAGAATGGTTACAGTGATACTTGGTCTGCTCCTGCCTAACCATTATTTTATTCATGCAAGAGTATACAGTTTTTCATCAATCAGTTCCCAGCAGGTTCCCTTCTAGAAAGCAGGACAGATGACCTGAGTCATTGCAACAGGCAGCAACAAAACAAGGTGTTAGAGGGATTAGGAGTAGGGTTGTTCATTTTCAGCGAAGTATCATAAAAAATAAATTAGGAGAATCCAAAGTGTTTTAAAATAAATAAATAAATACAAACCTTCAGAGGAAGACGTTCTTTAAAAATGCAACAGGCTGAACTATTAAAAATGCATGGAAGCAAAATGATTCAAGATGTTTTGATGCTTATGGGGAAACTAACAAAAGCACTGGATTCAGACTGTCTTCCCAATGCTCTGATTATAGGATTCTCTTTTCCCTCTTTTTCTTTTTTGAATGTTTCTCCCAATTACTGCTAGATTTTTATTTGCACGAAAACCAGACCATTGCTCCTTGCTACTAAAGCTGATTTCCCACCTGAAGATAGTCTTCCATAGCTAAGCCTTTAAGAGCCAGCTGTCATCAAAAGTTGAAGATGATGACAACAACATCAGATTGTTGTCCAGTACCAGAGGAACTGATATGGATGCTCAGATGACACGCATCAACAAGAACTATGGTGCAAGTGTTTATATAGAATTACAGGTGGCTAAGCAGCAAGAGCATATGAACTCTTAGGAAGCGAAAGATCCTATTTTTATGCAAATGTCCTCAGCGCTGCTGGGTAAAAACTGGCCATCTCAGCTAGGAGAGATTCAAGACACTTTTTCCTATTACCCACTCTATCTTGAAATAACAGTGTTAAAACTTCAAAGAACAAAAGGAATTAAACAAGAGCTGTCAAGCTCTGAGTCATACAGGACTAATCCCCCATAGCCCTGCAATAGGGCTGAAGAAGGCTGCAGCTCTCAATGTTGGGAACTCATGATCAAGCCTCTACAGCATATCAGGGCTCACAGCTGGAGTAATCACACATCACCCAATGCCTTGGCTTGTCCCTGGCCACAGGCTCCCAGGGACCACTTCCCAAGACCAAGAAACCAATTGCTTCCACTTCCCTGCAAGGTAGGCTCTCAATCAGCTGGCAGTGACCAGGAGGGAAAGCTGATCTATTATCTGCTTATGTGCGGTTTTTTTTTCTATTTGCAACCACAGAGAACCTTTTAAATTTTGCAAATATTGTACATGGGGAAAAAAACCAAACAACTGCTGTCTGCTGTCTAACACTACAAACCTACTCTTAGTCCAAAACCATGACAAAGCTGTTAAGAAACTGCTTTACAGTAAGATCCTCTCAGTGCTGCTACAATTGGCTCTGCTACTTGAAAGCTCTATGTTTGCTTTTGGGGCTGCAACACACTTCTTTCCACCTTCCTGCTGGCTTGGATGGGGCTCACTGGTGAGCAAAAAGATCACAGCCTCTATAAAACACAAGGACCATCCTTGCATTTTAATCCCTTATAGCATTTCCAAAGTGATGTTTAGCTTTCCATAAATCTTTCTACACAGAATCTAACACAGAGGATCTGCCAGTTCAGGAATCTGGTTTCAAGTAAGATAAGCCTCGAAGCACACTTGAGAGCTAAACATCTCCATTCTTTGGGAAGTGCTTTTTACTTTGAGGCCTACGTCAACTTCGACCACCTCTTTGAAGTAGAACAGAAAAGATTGTGTGGGTAACAATCTTTACCCACACAAAGATTGGGTAATTCATATCTAGAATTGGATATGATCTTTCACTATTATTTTTCACGGCGATTTTATAAGCCTTCTTCCCTACTTTTACAGACTGAAAGGTATCTTCAGTGACCCAAAGATTCAGCTGGAATTTATTATAGAAACCTAAGAGTGGTTATATGCTATATAAAAGGTTATCATGTAACTGACAATATACTCAAAATCTAAGACCTAATTTTTCCTTCTTCTATACCCAAATAAAAATTACTTTGAATAAATATCAGGTTAAGTTGTCACCATTCTGAAATAAAGTGAGAGTTTGAGGTGGGTTTGTTTTGTTTTTTAAATATGCATGCCTTTTTTGTAGTGGAGAAGTGCATACAGTACCTGTTGTTATTCTTATGTGGTTCTTTAAAAGTTCTCATAAAGACAACAGGTTACCAGTGAAATATAATATCAGCTCATCAGGTTCCTCAGGTGCTCTTCTGCAAAGCTATAAAATAACAGTTCATCTCCTCCTTGGAGAAACCTAACACAAAATTTTCATATACAATCACCATAAGGTCTTCCCTCCTCCCCGCCCAGCTTCATATCCCATTCAATCCTTCAATTTCAGAAGATTTTTTTTTTAAAAGGAAAGAAAAAAAAAAAAAGAAAAGAAAAGAAAAACAGCTTATAAAACAGCAAAGAAAATAAAGTTATTTTAATATATATAGAAAGAGAACAAAATGAAACTTGAGGGAAAACTTACTGGCGTTACAGTTTATCCTGATACAGTCTAGATGGGGAAAAATAAATGAAAGATGAAATTGCATCCTTCAAGGTAACAGCTGCAGACATCCAAAAACAATCAGTCCACCCTTCCGGGGACAGACACACGCAAAGAGATGTGGCCATTTTATACTTATATACAGTCTGTACAAGTTCAGGAGTGGGTGTATATGTACAGTATATTCTACATAAATATCTGTTACATAAATATATATATATACACACACATATATATATACACATATGTATAGAGAGATACACCAATATACATATATATCCACATGTTGACACAGAAAGCTATTTTCTTTTTACAGAAACCTATGCATCTAAGAGTATCTTCTACTTCAGACCATGAACCGATGTGAATTACAATAAAAAAATTGATAATTAAGGCACAAAAAATCTCCCTCAAAATGCAAGTCATACTCCAGTGTCATTTCGCTTTTTAAAGACCTTTAGCAATTTCTCTAAGAAGCTTGAAGCTCAAAGTCAACCTTTACACTTGGTTTCTTTTGAATTAATTTGTATTGTTACTGCATAAATACACCATCTGTCCAACACAGAATACCTGTAAAATCAGCCTATGAGATTTGTTGGTGCAATATTTAACCCTTTCCAGCTCTCCCAAAGACAGACCCTCTTCTCATTCCCCCAATGCCAGCCCAGAACACTTTTTAATACGTGCACAGACACGTTTGACACTGTCCATTCAGGTGAGGAAAGGGTTAATATACTGCCCAGTTGTGTCCTATCATAAAATGGCCACTTGCAAACAGCTAACCGCACGAACGCCCAGCCCAGATTTCAGCTAGTTCTGGAGGTTGGGAATACTTTTTTTTTTTGCTTGGCAGGGGGAATGGGGATTTCTTTCAAAGGTCCCCAGCTCTGCCAGTTCCTCAGAGCCCAATCTCATCTTGCCATCTGAACGCTAAGACTGAATGGGATGCTCATAACGTTCAGGGAGAAGATGAAATGGGCAGTGAAGTGGCAGATCGGGGAACCTTTGCTGGCCGTGCTTTGTTCAGAGGTTACAGGCAAGGGAGGGTTGAAGAGGGGTACATGGAAAGAAAAATAGTTATGCTTCTGGAATCTAATAAATGGTGACTGAGGAGTCTGCACAAAGAAAACAAGTTGAGGTAGGAGAGCCTGAGCTAGAGGGCTTCTGAGCATTGTTTCTCTCATTTAACACACTAATGCTCAGCATATGTCAGGATATGACCCATAAGAGGATTTTTCATTTATAAATGCCTACTTTCAGCCTTGTGAACACCCATTACTGTGGTATCTGACATGGGCAAGAGCTATCACATCAGTGCCATTATGTGTCTTGGGCCATGCTGACCTTCTCTCAGGAAATCAAGGCCAGGAATAATAGCATCACACTACTGGACAACCTGTCTGGACAACTAAAGCTCTGACCAGCAGGGACAGTGATATTTATTACAGAGATATGGCCCAGCAAGAAAGATTATACAGAATGGCAGAGAAATATAATGCAGTTTGCTGCTTAACTGGACCGATTTTATGTTTACTCAGACAGATGTAGGAAAATTATTTCAGCAGCTGAAACTAAATGCAGTCCTTAAAAAAATGAAAGAGGGGAAATAAGAGTCTATAAATAAAGAGCCATAATGAGCAGGGACACACCAATCAGGAGCAGCATAGCCAGAGAGAGTCTGTTTTCAAGCAGCACTTCTCTTGAGAAAATCTGGGTTTGGTTTTGTGCGATTAGGTTTGTCATGTGTCGTCAACCGCAACAGAAAAGTGGGAGCAAACAGCCCTGGAGCAATTGGTACGATCACCATACAGCGGTGGCTATATCCCTTATAGGAGTTGGGTGGGGTAGGGAGAGCTCTGAAGTACATGCTGGGGAACCTCCCTCTACGACCTGATGGAGAGTGAGAGCAAGAGCAAGAGAGACTCCCAAGTCTCGCTGCAAGCGAGATCAAGAGAGTTGTTACAGCTGGAACAACAGGGGAATTTCTTATGAGCTAAACAGTAAGTGTGCTGGAAAGGGAAACATGGCTGGTCCTCAGCAACATTCACCAAAGTTAGAAACTAAAACCATCGTTGTGTTATTGATGTCTGCAGAGAAGTTTTGCATTTTAAATTTTTTTGCAGTGATACAGAAATAACTACATGTCCCAGGGCTCACCCTCAGGCTGAATCACTGACTGCTCCAGGTGAAGAGGTTGACCTTTCAAACTGAAAACCAGTATAGCCCTTATCCTGACTGCCAGATTTCTGTTTCAAAGGACAGCAAGAGACCAGGCCACTGAGGGGGTTGCCCTGACAACTACCATGGCACTATTAGATCTCCAGACTCTGTCAGCATGAAGGCTCTGCAATGCCATGCAATGGGGTGCCAGGCAGAAACACCCAAGTGCACTCCAGAAGAACCAGCTCCTGAACCGGACTTAGTCCAGCTGGGTCAGCGGTGATCCCATGTGGCAGCTAAGCAACTGCATCTGCCTGCACTGCTACACCAGCACCACCATACTCTCCACGCTACTTTCAAAGAACAAGCACAAGATTTTGTTAATTTCCTTAATTCTGAGCCTTGCCCAAAGCAACCAAAAAAAAATTTCCCATCATTAATATGTGAAGCTGTTTTCTCCCTCTTACATCAGTTTTTAGAAAGGAAGAAAATACCTATTTTCCTCTAAACTAGTACAACACTACAAATCCAAAGCAGAGGATGCTTTCCCTAGCAGTAAGGTGCAGGTTCAGCCTGGTCTTTGGACTCAAAACAGCAGCAGCTGGGGAATTCAGGAATAATTTTAAAAACTGCTTGGGATTCCTCCTGCACAGTACCAGGCCAGTAAGACTTCTGGTAATTGTCATCTGGGGCTCTCAGCCCTGTTATCGGCTTCTACTGATGAGATTTGCTTTATTTAGGTACGGCTGCATTCCTGACTCAAAAGAGGTTTTCCCTTGCTTTAGGTTTTGAAGATGAGTATGCCTAAACAGCTGTAAATCCAGCCACCTGCCTGTTCAGCAATTGGATGAGGAATCTGCAGGACAGCAGTAAAGTGAAAACACAGTCTGTAATTGCATGGGCAGCAGGATGAGCTGGGGAAGACCTTCTACAGTTACTTTCCTTCATTATTATTCCTAATGTAAACCAGAAGCTGCTTCCTTAGTGCTCAAATGGAAGGTTTTCCAGAGCACATCACCTGGAAAATGGGCCAAAGACCCTCTCCTCACAAAAAGTTAAATAGCTCCACTACAATTAGGTAACACTAGGGATTTATTGTTTGAATGGAGATATCTTTAGTAGCAGACAGAAGTCTCTGCAAATTAGGCCTGTGTTTCTTACCATTTGTATCTTTGTGCCTGAAAATAGTGATATTTATTTGACATTGCTAAGGCACTAGGCTGTTTTTTCCTTGAATGAGGAAAGAAAGTCACCTTTGCTGTGTGAGGACAAAGTGTTCCTTCTGATGAGCATCCACATGTGGTTATGGAAGATATAAGGCAAGACTAGGACAAGAAAGATAATTGGGGCCTGACTGTTTCTAAGCTCACTTTAGGTTATTTCCTATGGGGAAACCAGATGAGGTCCTGTGCACACTTTCACCCCATATTATAGTGTGGCTCCTTGCCTCTCTCCTACTTGCATGCAGTCAGGCTGTGCACCCACCTGTAACTGGCAGCTGACTAATATTTTTGCATGTCTATGACAAAAAAAAAAATCAAGAGCCTTTCTATGTACCAATTATAGAAAAGAAATTTATTAATGAGAAACAGTGTGAATGGGCATACACCTGCAGATCTGAGTGTATGATTTGCACAAAAGAAAATTTGGCATAAAAGTTCACATACATTTAAAAAAGAAAAATAGAAAATGTGCCTGCTCTGTTTCCATGTAGGAATGACAAAAGAAACTTTGCATTTTGGAGAGGCAAAGATGTCCTTGACACCCTTGAGGAGGTATCTTAGGAAAAGATAGGCAAGAGGGATGATTACACTTCCTTACAAGAGAACTGACTCAGATTAACAGGAGGCAGGAAGCATTTATTGTAGTCACCTGTGACCTGAAGATAAGTCAAGCCAGGAAGAAAAAAATCTGAAATATTCTTTAATAAAAGTCAGTGACACTATAACCCTCCCACTCATCAGTGGGAGGAAAAAAGTGAAGGTGGAGCTCCCTATTGGACCAGCCATTTCTTTCCCTTTCTGCACATCATCTCAGCATCAGAAATGGTTCCCAAGCATGTTCCACGCCATGATTTGCTTAATTTCTCTCTCTCTCTCTCTCCTTCCACTCTAGACCCATTTCTTCAGAGTCCTTCTCAACAGAAGTGAGATCTGTATCACATTTGGACTTCTAATCTTCACACAACAAACACCCAAACTACTGAGAGACATGCTGTCAACATGCAGATTGCAGTGCCTCAGGCACCCACATGGGAAAGGTCTGAAACAACTTCCTTAGCCCTCCCTCCTTCTTAGAGAATTATTCATCACTACTCTTCCTTTCCCTCCCACCTTCTACAGCAAGCACCCAGCCGCCCATGCCCACCCATGCCTGCTGTACAATGTATCTATCCCCTGTTTGGTTTGGACACTGAGTGCTGAGGAGGTGAGTGGGATATGCCAGCCCCTGCAGGCTGCTCTGTACACTCTGTTCTCAGGGCTGTTTGCTGTGCGGGCCGCAGGCTTCAGGCCTTTGAAGGGTTGAATACCATCTTTTGATTTACCATGGCTGATGGGGTATGGGAAAGCTTTACAACTGAAATACACAGAAGAGTTTAAAAAAAAAAAAAAGAAAAGAGAAAAATAAAAGAAAAAACAACATAGGAAAGACCTTAATAACCACACAAATGATAATAAGTAATCAAATGGAATAGATCAAAGAAGAGAAGAAAGAGACAGCTCTTACTAATAGTATTACATGACTTATAAGAAAAGCACAATTAAATAACTCACCACTCAAAACAGTCTTTGCTTACACACATCCGTCATGGGTTAGACACTCAGGGAGATGCTGACACGTAGCTAGTCAGCACCAAGCATACTCAGGTCTTCAGAGGTGGTGCTGATGACTGGTAAGGGTATTTTGGCAGGGTCAGATAATGAAGATTTGGTTCTTGTTTGTGACATTTTGGCTATGAACAGTCTCCTTAAAGAGTTAGATTTGACTTACAGTAAACAACTGAAAATGAATGGCTCTGGTAAGGTCATTCCTCCTCAAATTCTGTTTCTTCAACAGCAAGGTAACTTTGCTGTTTTGATAGAAGGAAAGTCCTGTTTCAAGGAATATATCTGACAGCTTTATAAATCTGAAGAGAGGAGAGGTGAAGCTCAATCCAGGTTCCAACAGTCTAAACTACCTTTCTGTTGAGTCAGGCATAGAAGGAGAGTGCTGACAGATGCGGCCTGTAGTCACTTTTGGGGGAAGATTCAACCTCAAAAGTTTCCAGCTGAAAAGCTGGCAAATCTGGCATACACATTGCTTCGGTCCCTGCAACTACACAAAAGTAGCCTTCAGTTAACACAGGGTTTGGTTTACAGATTTTGTCCCTGTATTAAACTATCAATTACATATCTCTTTCCAAACGTGTAGACCATATATCAATTCTTTAGCCACATCTTTTAGATGCCAGATAGTAAGAGCTGAACAGTCCACCTCTAGGCTAGGTGGTGGCATAACAGACCCCAGTGAGTGTTAAAAGTGACCAATGCCAATCAGGCACACAATGTTGACAGGCCCTGAGGGAAAATATTGTCTGCCAACGTGATATAAGGAAAACTGGAAAGGAAAGAACAAGCTGTAAAAAACAAGTATATTCAGGGTAATCTAAATATGCCCTCCTCATATTCACACAGGGTCTAAGTCTAGGAGGCCCTGAACACCCAAAAGGAGCAATTCCCCCTATTCTCATTGATTTTAAAGGACAATGAAGATACAACAGAATCAAACAAGTAGTACCTTTCTCAGAAGAAAAAGTAATAATTTTTAATGAAGTCTGGCAGTTTTTATGCTGTAGTACTTTTCATGTGGGAGTATCAAAGGTGATAGAAGCAGCACTTACTAAAATACTACCACATTCCTGGCATGTTGTGAAGTATTCTCCCTTCAACAAAGAGAGAAACTAAGGCATGCAAGGTAAAAGAACTGGCTCTGGGTTACAAGGGGGTAGTGTAGAGCTAAGCAGATACTCAGCTGCCCCATCACTTCCCCGACAGAAGCATGCCACTGCCAAACTTCCAGTGATTAAGTTTATTCTCTGAGAAGAAAATGGCTAGCAAGAACTGCCAAGAAAGGAAACAGTGGGGAAAAAAAAATATCTCATTTTGCCAGATTATTAGCACCAACTGTATTAGATCAGAAGAAAACGCAGACACACACATATATATAAACATGCACTGGAACTTTGTGAAAGATTCTCTTTGCACATGTAAGAATGCTCAACAGCGATTCTTTTGAGCTGTTCTCCAGAGAAACCCTGCAAACCTATTAAATTTTCCTTCACTTAAAGTTCATATAGGCACAGATGGCTATCATCAGAGTGCTGTTTCTCTTTATTTGAGAAGTTACTGTCATAGCTGAAGTTGATCTATTTCCTCTGTCCCTTAGGCCAGTCTGGATAGCACAGCAACTGCTCCTATGCCAGCTAGACACTCAATAGTGCTTTACACTTCTTCAGTCAACCTATGCAGAGCATATATGTATATTCCAAACAGGAATATTCATATTTTTCTTTTTTTTTCTTGTTATTATTATTTTTTTAATAAAAAGCAAGGGTTTCTGTAGCCCTTTAGATGGAGACTCTTTGCTTTTAAGAGATATGACCTTGTTTAAATGCATCTTCTTCTCTTCACTTTCTTATTCCAAAAGCAGATATTAGGGTCTGACTTGCACTTTCAAAGCAAAAAAGGCACTAGAAGCAATTTTAAAAAAACAAGCTAGTTCCAGAGGACAACTGTTGGATATTGCCCAGGTGAGGATGAGGAACCCTAAAATCACCACTCAAGCTCACCTATGGTGCAGCAAGACCTTGATAAACTTACCATATCTAGCTAGGACAGGAGTTAAAAAACAAGAATCATTACTACAGGCATGGGTGTATAATACCTTTTTTTTGCCCTCTACAAAGCCACTACATGGTTTGCTCCTGATATCACCACAGCAGGGCTTTGAAGATGCTGATACTGTTAGCTCAAAAAATGCAGAAGCTTGTTCCAGCGGGGCTTTGAATTTTGAAAGCTGACACAAGCTTTCACAGACCATGCACACATCTTCATATAGAATACCCTACATATTAGAAGAGGTTTAACACTTCACACTATCATGATAGTTCTGACTCATAATCTCTTCTTAGTTATATTCCTGGATTCACATGAAGCAACAAGTTGCATCACTGAAAAGTGAAAGAAAGCTTCAACTCGTGTATTTATATTCTTTAAAAAGGGTATTTGTCATTCAGTACAATACTTAAAGACTGGCAAGAAAAAGGATTGAGGCTAATCTAATAGCACATTCACTCCCTAATTTTTTTTAATTGTTGTTATTTTTGGACTTGTTTCTAATTGTCTTTTTTTATTATTTTCTGGGAAAGTGTAACTCTAAGGAGACAGAACACAACCCTTTGGGATGAGGGGGATGCACTTTTATTATTGTTGCCTTCATTTTAATAAAGACATAATAAAAAAACCCCTGGCTTTTTTATGAGATAGAAAAAGCCCTAAAGGCTGAAACATATAGCAATTAGAAAATAGAAGTAATTAGTGAATTCATAAAATAGACCAAGTTGTATCAAACGCTGCCAAATTCTGTAAAGGGCATGGGATTCACAGGACTTCTGCTTGCCACCACATCCATTTTGCTTTCCTCCCACATTTGGCTTTGACTGTTTTGAGTGATGCTGGATGAATGAGGGATGTAACTGATCAAAAGATGGACCAAGCAGCATGTCTCACACAGAGCTCACCAGTCCCAGACCAAGAAAGGAAACTTAAAAACTTAAAGACTTAAAAACCAACACTGTCCATAACGAAGAACTGACAGCAAATCTTCATGCAGCAATGCAGAAGAGAATTTCTCTCCGCAAGAGAATATCATTATGACAGTCTCAGCAGTTATTTTAGAAATCAATCCAATCCAATCAAACCAACAAAATGATTAAAAAAACACTAATCACAAGCCCAAACTAATAGTGAAGGGGCAGTGGAAGGTTTTTATACGATACCTAAATTGACCATAAGTTTGACACGGCCTCCATCCAGCTCCAGGCGCAGAGTGTCAGCAGAGTCTCGTGAGGTGGTTGCCATCAACAGCCCATAAGCGCGCTGGGATGTGAAACGGAAGGACACGTCTTCTGCTTCTGTGTGCATGACCATAGGCATAATGATCTTCATGTACATGCTGCCATCATAGCTCAAGATAGAGGCCTCTGCAAAGAATCAGCAAACAATTGCAAAAAATGAAAAGAAGTTACACCTCTGTGCGACCTTCCTTCCTGAAGAACCCTAACATCTATCACAGAGCACTGTGTTTACAGAGACCATACCACTTACCACAGAAAGGTATGTAACTGGGGAAAAACACAGCAACTGTTTAACTGCATCCAGCAACCCTATGTGGCAAGTATGAGCAGCAAACATAAAGATATGGTATTCATCACAACTGGAGGCAGCAGTACCCATGGACAATCCCCAAGGACAAGCATGTTAGCACAGGGCCCTTTTGTGATAATGAGCTGGCAAAGCCTCCGTTTTTCACATCTTCCAGAAAACGCAATCTCCTCCATTAGTCCAGCCTTCCCTAGCACTAGCTGTAATGACTACTTTAAATAATGTCTACAACACTTCTAATAGAGCATTCAGTCTTGCCTTTGAAGGCTCAGAGTTCCTATTTCTGGTACTCTTAAGAGCTGTTGCTTATTTAGAGAGGAATTTCATTTCATTGCTAGCACTTTAAAGAAAAACAACAACTGTATGAAACAAGTTTCCTAACAGGTCTTTTCTGCATCTGATTTGTGCTGCTTTGTGATTTTATATTTTTCCCCTCCTTACTAACAGCTGTTAGTAGAGCTCTGCTGACACAACCAATGGCACTGCAATGCAAATGAAGAAAGGAACAAACCAAACTCGATTGCAAGTTTAAGTGTCATTCAAACACAGGAAAAATCAGAAGATGGAGGCACTACGAAAGCCAGGAGGAGGAGGAAAAAGAAAAAAAACAGCAAGGAAAGAAATTATATTTGTCTATCATCTCTGAGGATGTCAAAGAAAATGGGAAGTTCAGCTGAGGAAAGGAGTTATAGTACTTAACATTTTCTATTTGTTCAGGGTCGTGCCTGCAGAAACTGATTTTCTTCTCTAAGGGGGTAGGAATTAAAGTCTCGTGATAGAACTGCAGTACCCACTACGGCATGGCAATCATTGTTTCAGTCTGGGAATATGCTCCAAAGCATTTTTATCCATAAAATTTACAAATCTACATAGATATATTAGTGTATGAATCAGTGTCCCTTCTCCTCACAGCCAACCCCCACCAAATGCAGAGCTGTAGAGATTGCTCCATGTAGGACTCCTACCACAAAACTACATATAAAACTCCCAGAGGTTAAAAGAAAGACCAGTTCAGCTCCCTAGGCACATGGAAGGATTGCTCCATAAAGCACTCTTACCAGTGCCTCATCCAGTTGAGCTACATTTTTCTCAAACAGTTGGGATTCTCACCAGGCACCCCACACACACCCCAGAAAGCTAACACCCCATCTAATTTAAACAACAGCAACAACATGTATTTGGAATCTAGATGTTCTCCTTATGTTTCACCCCTTTGTCCCATATTTCTCGGACAGGCCACTCATGTTGACAGGAACAGGACTTCAAGAGGGAAACAGCAAGCTTGGTAGAGCCAATCGTTATGTCCTCTCAGTCCCTAAATGTTAGATGCTAGAATAGGGTAGATGGATGGGAAACTGAGGAACAGCCATATGTCCATGCTGGAAAAAACCCATGGCTGACTCCACAATGGCCAGTAACAGAACTGCAGTGTGTAATAACTATGCAAATGAGGTGATAAATAAGGATATAAGTATCAAGCTGATAAAGTGACAGAGGAGACGTGTATATGGTTACAAAACATTTGGTGGGGATCACTGTGGTTGTGCTGGTGCAGTGACCCACCGCACTAATAGCTGGTATGCAGCACCTCTCTGGTCATGGGACATACAAACCCATTAAGAAGAAACCTTTTCTGGGAGCACCATTAAAATAAGATGGCTGTGAACAGCATCCCTTTTCACCAGTTTTCTTAGCTGCGCTCCCCACACACTGTCATGGACTGTACACGTAACACCCACTCAGCCATACATACACCTTCTGGGTACCAGTTGTCAGTGCTGCCCTAGGGACACACATCTTCGCTTGGCCAAGAAACAGAGAAGGAAAGAAAGCTTCCTTCTCAAGGTGGGGGAATGGTTTCTTCTTTTCAAAGCGCAATTCTCTTCCCCCTCACGTCTGCACCTCTTACTTGCCACCCACAGCTGCAAGCTGGAACTAAATGTACTGTATATTATACATACACTCAAAGGCAATCCGTATGTACACACAAACCCTCCTTGCTCTCTTTCTTCTCTCTCTCTCTGCGGATTGTATTAGAAAATGCAGTCAAGCATGAAATGGCTCTTTTGACGCCTTCAGCTCAGATGTGCCTTGCATGAAACAGTTGCTTGCCCTAGTGGCTGAATAGCTGTGAGAAGGGGGTTGGAGGATATCAGGACTATGCGTGGGAGTAGCTGACACAAGTGCCCCAGCGCTGCTGCTTCCTTCTCCACAGCACCATGCATTAGGTGCTTTGGAAACACGGGTTTTTCTGCAGACAGTAGAAGACAACAAACAGAAAGCGTAGTAATAATGAGTCTCTTCCCTTCAAAAACAATTCATGTCCTTCAGCTCCACTGATCCCATTGCCAGAAAATTACTGTCCTTAGACAAGAAATCCCAACCATTATTATTATACTTATGTAAGAAGGACCTGAAGAACACCCAGAATTGCTGAAGATGGCACAAAAGTCTAAACAGCGTTTCAACTGACATCCCACAGTAGCCTAAGTCAGGTATTACTGTCCCTTCTCTGGTCAGTCTGCTAGAAACAGGGAGCAATGAATCCTTGTAACAGTTAAGCAGATAAAATTAAATAGCCTGAAATAGTTGAAACAGCCTCCACACAACCATAGGAGAGGATGAGTTTCTGTTCTTGTGTGTGCCCTATGCTGACCTGAGCCTGGCCCAGCTCAGACTGCCTATGCACTTGACATCTTTTAAAAATGAGATTTCATTCTCACCTTGCAAGTCTTCACCATCTGGAGTATCTGGGAGCTTTTTCAGCACATCTCCTTGCAAGCAGACCATTTCCTCCAGCTACGAAAATACCCCTTCAGAGGAGGGTATTGCCTAGTAGCAGTCATACAAATAAAACCTATCTCCTAGTCCTGACAGTCAGTCCCCAAAACTCGAGGAAGGCATGTTACAGCTGAGCAACACATACAGCAAATCTGCTCAGGGTTGAATGTAACCTGGCAACAACTAGGTGACCTCAGCCTCCTAGGCACCTGTGCTGGCAACTTCTGCCTGAATACAGGCATCCATTCGATTGTCCTCAGCCATCTGCAGCAATGGGACTGTAATGCTTTTGTACAGCACCATAAATACAGGCAGAAGCACAGTTATCCAAGTTTAAAATACACGCACATTCCTTCCACCCTTCTACTTTTAGGGTAGCTATTACACTTGGATGTCTCACAGATGTGCATAGGACCAATGGGTGAAACCATGTTTCAGAGACCCACAGATTTGTACAAAAAGATGCAGAGTGGCATTTATTTGCGATCCCAAAGCCAGAAGCTTCATTGCCATTAGCTTGGGAATGGGAAGAGGAAGAAACCAGGTGCTGATTCAAAACCACCCTGACATAATGCCAGAGATCTGTGGAAATCAATGTTATTAGGAGCGATTAGCTTCCCAGTCTTGTGCTCTGAGACCCTGCCAGCTTTAATTTTACACTTAGCATCCAAAGGAGCAATTCACTGCTGCTTCCCCACAAGGCTCTGCATAAACCTCCTGGGGAGACGGCAACATGTGTATTCTTAAAATACAGACAGAAAAATATTCAAGACCTCTTCATGCTCTTTCTGCTGCTTTCTAACCTTTGTCTTGTATTAATCTTCATTCTTGGCCTCCTTCCTTTCTTCTCTCTTTTAGTTTTTCTGTAGTCTCCTGTTCTTCCCTGGGGTCTCTTCCCCCTGCCTCCCAGGCTACAATATAGCTTTCTTCCTGAAATTTCCAGAAATATGACAGTGCAAAAAGAAGGGAAAAATATCCTCCCTTCACAAAAAGTTTAGCTGAAGTCACCAACGACAGCAGTTCAGGGCACACGACGTGTTCCCCCTAGCTACATTTGCAAGAGTCAGCTATTGCCACCCGCTCCTACGGAGCAGAGCTTCCAGAGACAAGCGTCACCAACTGGAGAGGCACGACACACCTGGCAAGGAGCAAGTGTGGCAAACAGGTATGCTGGTTCAAAACTATGGGGGAATATAGATCAAACGTTTCCACCTTCTCGCAAAAATTCAAATATCCTTAAAGAAAAAGTGCCAAAGCTTTGTACCCACAAACCAGACAAAACTTTCCTGTAGGCTTTACACAGCACACCTCTTTCCCTCCCGTATCCACTAGCAGATACATGGCCATAAATAAAAACAACCTTGATTTTCTGAAAACCAAAATTACACTTAAAACAAACAAACACAGAAAAAAAACAGAACTGAAAAAAAGGCCTAAAAAAAGAAAAATAAATCCTCATTCCTGTCCAAGTGGATTCCATACCGATGAGTTTCAACAGCAGGAGTCTGGCAAGTAATTTGGGGAGCCTGGATGTAATCATTCAGACAGAAATCTGACTAGGACCCAGGAGATAATGCTCCTTTTTTGGTGGAAAAAATGTCATGGGAACTATAAGTGCTCACAAGTGGTTACAACCTTGCACGTCATCCAGCAGGATGGGAGCTGGGAGCTGTGGGGCTCCCAGGGCCAGGCCCTCACTGCCCAGGGCTGTCCCACACACCCAAGGAGGCGAGCACGACAGACCTGCAGATGGTGGCCAGCTCCAACCAAGAGCCCAGGAAACGTCATGGCAATAAGGTAGGTCCGGGGTCAGGCCAGGAAGTCAATCCACAGGCCAGGGCTAAGATCAGGTCCCACAATCACCAGGCAGAGCCACGGCGACAGAGACTGGACACGGGCCTGGCTCGGCAGGGCCCATGGCCAGGCAGGGCTGTGGGGAGCTGGAGACCAGCCCTGCTGCGGCATCTCTGGGGCAGGGGCTGATGGCCCCAGGGGGCTGACATGGGGTCCTGGGCCGTGGGCAGGCCAGGGGAGCCCCGGGGGGCTGACATGGGGTCCCAGGCCGTGGGCAGGCTGGGGGAGCCCTGGGGGCCAGGCAGGGCCTGTCAGTGCCCTAAGGGCCCTGGCAGCGTGGAGCCAGCGGAACCGTGCTCTGGCACTGCTCCTCACTGATGCAGAAGAAAAGTCCATGTTTACTAAATGCACTACGACACCTTTTGCAGCAAATTGGATTTTCCTTGGATATCTCCCATCTAGGTGCCACTGGACCTCACCTTATTTGGCTAGCCTGCCAAATAGGAAAGAGCAACTCGAAGGATGTAAATGTAATTCACTAGCACTGAGAGGGACAACAACAGAGAACACAAAACCAGCTTTAAATACCTGCCTAAAGAGAACCATTACGTTAGAAATAAGAATGGGTTTTATTAGTCCAGCAAAATACCCTGTAAATAATATCACTAATCAGCCACTGATAGGTTTATTGTGCTAGTAAGAACAAAGCTGTTCTGCTTTAAAGATTTCAGCCTGACAAGATGTCAATAGCATTATCATCAGTTGTTATGCACTGGAAACTCATGAAGATAAAACAGTTAAAATCTTGGACACACACAACCTCAGAAATGTAAAGAACCTGGACTGGGTTTGCTGGTGCTTAATCTCCCTCACAGACCAAAGTATTTTTGCAACATCAATCCCAATTTTTCTTTGTTTCAAATTAAGATGACACCTTCCTTCCCTGCTCCCAGTGGGTATACAGCTGCTTTACAAGAGGACCTTTGTATCCTGAAGCTCAGCATACCATTACCCCAGCTCCCTCACTCTGTTCTAGACTAAGTAAACCCCTTTCATTCAACCTCCTAGCTTTTATTTTCTAAAACTTGCCTCTTCTTCTTCTCACCTCTGTGTTCTCTCTGATTTGTATACTACTTTCTTAAATTCAAATACTCCAATTTGAATAGCGTATGTCAGTTAAGACCAAACAAGCACTAAAAGTAGAATAATTACATAAGACGCCCTTATCAGTACAGTGTGTACAAAATATTTCCAAATGAGCAGCAAATGAGAGAGATATTAGAGCTAGCTTCAAGGCATTCATCACATTTTCAGGGATGCAAGAATACTGGTGGAGCAGTAATAATAATTGTCACTTATAAGGCCACCACTATAGACAAAAATTGCTAGCAGATGTTTACATAGGCCAGATGACATCCAGATGAATATTTTTCATCAAACACATTTTTTCAAAACCTTGCAAAATTTATTTCATTATGTTATTTAAAATTTTAACATGCTTTTAACATACATTTTAGTCTGAAAATAGCCCAGAAGTGTGGGTTGGTTCATATAAGAAACGCCTGAAGAACACCTGAACTGCAAATCACACCTATTTATTCATCTAGAAAGTCAGAACAGAATAAATACCCTATTCACCATTTCCCTTTCCATACCACTGTCTGCTCCCTGGTTCCAGTATCTTATATATTTCCTATCTTTTTCCTTTGTGGTTTTTCCAAACACAAGCAGAAACATCAAATTACTGCAGAAAAAATTATTGCCTAAGTATCCACTAAATGGAAGACATACAAAAATCTAGGCAAAGGCAGCAAACTAAAAGCCCCAAGCAACGCATCTGTATGAAAGTGCAGGGTTCATTGCAAGTACTATAATGTCCTTTCTCAGACAAAAAAAAAAAATTAGCTTGATTCATAAATTTTAGACATTGAAATGACATTGGTTATGAACAGAAGCAATTCTGAATTTTTTTCAGAACTACACTTTTTTTTTTTCTGAATCCAAAATTAACACCTAGTTGAATATTATAAGGAGGTTATATAATACCAAAATTCTGTAAACCAGTCCTGAGAATTTTCAGCTCAAAGTGGGCAAAATCTCAAGGAACTAGTTAAAACTGTGAAGCTTCCACCATTGTAAGGGAAAATTGCACCAGATTTTTGACTGTCTACAACACAAGCTTCTAAATTTTAAACTGACCTAGAGAAGGCATATTAGGATCCAAGATCCCAAATCTCCCTCCACTAATAATCCTCACAAGCCTTTGCACTCTGGATTCTAGCTTTGTTTAACTTCTGTAATGAACCAGCTCTCCAGCTCCCGAGGCTAACCTGTGGCTACCCCACAAAGAAGTATGTACCAATTTCCATCAGCATCAGGCTTGGTATGTATTTCCTCTCCTCTTGCCATCACCACACACAAAAGAGGATAAGTTAATTAAGGGGTGTTGTCAGGTGGGGAGTTACAAAAAAAAAAAAAAAGCCTTTAATCCACAATGAAAGGTAAATGTTATCTAATAAACTTTGCATCTCCCTTCTTCGGGCTGTAATCATAAAGAACTGGGCTAGGGAGGAACTGTAAGAGCACTGAGTAGCACAGTGGAAATATTTGCAGACAGAGGAAACTGTAGCTTGTAAATGTTATTGCTAGCCCTTGGAGGTGATGAGTGAGGCTGTATTGCCATACTGAGGCTTGGCAGTGACACAGGGGAACCAAGAAGGAGCACATGGGCTCTTCAAACTTACTCCAAATGTCACTAACATTTACAGAGCTGTGTACAACTATTTGGGAAGAAATCTCTGGCAAGAAGGCTAAGGGTAGAAGAAGAATTGCTCCTCTAAGCCAAGGAGTGTAATAGGGAAGGCATGGGGAAATCTACTACTAAGATGATAGAGTTTGCATGGCATGGGTGATACAGTTTAGAATGTGATGTGACTTCTGTTTAGTTATAAGGTCTCTGAGTCCTCTTCATGGCACTGTCAAGCTGCATGAAGCATCTGATCACTCTCTTCTCAGTAGTGTTCCCTAAGAAAGGGGGATTACAGTGAAGATGGAGTTTGCATCGTCTCAGAGGTATACAGTGAAAAAAAGAGGCAACAGACACAATTTGCAGCAATGGAAATTCCAGAAAATTATAAGGAAAAAATTACACAACGCAGGTAGCCATGCACTGCAACAGAAAGGCTGTAGAAACTCCACCCCTGAAAATTTTCAAAACTCAACTGGATAATGCCTTTAATAACAGATTCTGCTCTTGAAGTTGGCCCCACTTGGAGCAGGCAGTTGGGACAGAGATTTCCAGAGATCTCTTTCAACCATGATTGTGACAAGTGCCAGAATGTACCTATTTCACTGGTTATTGCACCATTTCACAGACATCACCTTAAACCTGCAAGTTGCTAGTGATCTGAGATGGAAAAGACTTTGCCTTGTGAGTTATCACATTAATGGGAATGCTGCTTACAGCATGTTGTCAAGACTGAAGAAACACAAGATTCAAAACTTTGCTCTCCCACAGGCACTATATGTCCTTGGGCAAATTCTTTATCCCTGCTGAATCATCTCAGAACAATTACAGTTGAGAACCAAACATATTATGAGACTACTAAACACATCCAACTGTTGTGCTTTCAGTCCTTTTCTCCCACAAGTCAGGATGCTCTCACTGAACTGGTGTGTCACACACTGAACATCTCCCAGTGGCTGCTGACTCTCAGGTGAAAATTGAAAGGCTTCTAAGTGTGGCTCTCAGCAGTAAAATTTGCATTACTTCCCCAAATTTCCAGGAGATGAGGGCTCTGCTACTAAAATCCACAGATGTAGGAAAGCTACTAAAAAGGTAGTTATCACCAGCCTACCATCTTTGAAAAGCAAGGCTATAATGTGAACTACATTCATAACCTTGTGTAAAAGCACAAACAACCTCCTCTCAGTACTGCTTTTTGAATGCTGGAAAGAAAAACAGTAACTCTGTTGGTTTAGGGAAGGTTCACAGCATGGACCAGAACAACCCTCAATTTCCTTTTCTTCCTTTTTCTCATCTGACAGCCCCAAAATCCTGAACTTTGTAAAGTCCTGGAAGAGGTGCTTTAATAGGACAGGGAGCAGAGGGGAAAACATGGGTCTACAAACTGTAGGGTAGACTTGTCCACAAAAATCACAGGTACACCATAGTGTTTTTGAAAAAGAAACAATTCTTCAAGCCAGGAAATCTCTGATTTAAGAGGGGCCAGAAGTGAGAGACCACCATGCTGAAAATAAGTAGGCAGAGGAGCGGGGTAATTATTTATAACTAATGTAAGGCAAGCAGCTTCACAGAAAAGGGAATATCACAACACTCACAAAGGCTGACAAATAGGTCATCTTTGGGGGAAGCCCGATACAACAGAGCAGGTAGCAATTAGGAGGGTAACAGCAGCATACGTGCTGTGGAAAAATGCAGGATAACATGTAATTTGGGGTTTCAGACTACAACTTCCAAACTTAAAATATAAGATAAACTAAGCTGAGTTTATAATACTGGGACCTGGGGGAAGGTCCTTTCAGAGCCTTTTCTTCTCCTATCAGAGAGCTACTGCTTTCCCTAAAAACATTTGCAAAACCACTAATCCCAGGGTGGTGCCTGCCTGAGAACAACGCTCAGTCAGTGCAGCACAGACAGTGCAGCAATGATGATACCGTTTTCCAGGCATCCCACAGGCTCTGTCCACTCCTAATGAAGTCATCATCAGAGATGCAACGGCCAGGGCTGCTCACCCAGCTAATTGCAACCACTGTCCAATTATTGTAACCATAATAAAGAGGAAAAGAGAAACAGAAACTAGTAGTTGGCATCAGATGGCAGTTGATATTGCCAAGATCATGAAGGCTGAAGCAAGAGATACATGTTCAAGCCTGTAAATTTCACTAGCAGATAAAAGAAATTAAGTCCTACTTTCAAGCCTTTTGAAAACATGATTGTCCTGCAGGCCAAATTCCACTGTATGACTCTGGTACCTGTAAAGAAATGTGTTTACAAAAAAAAGGAATTTCAGATAAAAAGGAAGAAAAAAAGAACTGACATAGGCACGTGTGGTGCCTCTGTACTAATGAAGACTCAAATTACCCAGAATTTCCTTGTTTAGACAATTAAAGGAATGTCCATGAGCTGTCCCTCTCTGACTCCATACATGACCAAGTGCAGTTTCTCTGTTACAAAATCAGTATTTCTTGGTAAGGACAGAGTTAGCAATTCATAGTCCAAAACACTGGTTATAATTATGCAAAATCATACAGTTATTAAACTCTTACAAGCCTATCTCAAATGCTAAAGGCTGTGGTGCAAGATCTTCTAGTGCATAGACTAGCATTCAATGGATGGGTTTACAAACAACAGCAGCTAGCCCAAACCCTCCGTCCAAAACTCAAAGATTTATATTTATGGAGAAGAGAGTTCCATTAATCTTTTTCTTCTTCTGAGCTCCAAGAGCCTTTATGGGAATTGTAAAAGATAATAAATACTACTTCTTGGGGAAGCTGTGAATGTTTAGTCAGTGTTGGCAAATTCTATGAAATCCTCCAGTCAAAAGAACTGTAGATGTATAAATTATGACAGCAGCTATGACCCTAAAGCTTTCACATTCACCACTGTGCTGCCCATTTTATGCACTTTGAAGGTCAGGGCAGCAGTCAGAATACAATGAAGAGTGTCATACTCCAAAAGCACCAGCCTGACGCCACAGTTAAGTAAAGCTGAATCTTCTTCAGCTGCTTCTATCGGTAGACTTACTGAGATAGTTCCTGAGGCCTAAGTCTATTCCGATTCAAAACAAGACCAAACCTTGAAATCACTAGGTATCTTAGACTGAAAATGTCGTTTATATGCAGAAGATTTTCAAATCACTTTCTACGGTATCTATGACTTTTGCTGAAATGCTTGAATCTCTCCTGCTCCTAACTGAAACTGGAAAGCAGTCACATCATTGCCCCTTATCAAGACATTTGCATCCACTTATAGATAAGATGTGAGAATGTACCCACGTCCTGTATTGTTCTCTTTATACTAGACCTAATGGAAAACTCCGAGTTAAGGGAGTCTTGATGGTGAATAACCTATTTATCCTGTCTAAAGCACTTCTGTCCACTATAAGAAAGTCCAGAGGGACATTTACTCTCCAGATTGCTAGCAGCAAACCAGATGTGGTGTATTTTGTTACAACATTTCTGATCCATTACATCAAATTATGCCAGATTAAATGCAGCCCACCAGGGAAAAGGGTTTCCTCAGACCTGTAAATTGACTCAAACATAAAATTCAGTGTCTGCTTATCAGTGACTGCACCTCCTGCATGACATCACTTTCCATACAATTTCTTCACTCGATGCTAGGCAGCATACCTGCAGAATTAACTGTCTGGGAAGGAACTTCACAATGAGTGGGCAGGTAATAAAAAGCTTCATTTCACCATGGTGTTTCTCAGGTTTTCTAGGTTCCTGAACAACCTCTTTACATGCTAAACCTGAAAGTCACACAGATTAACAGCAAGGAAGAATTGGTTCCCCCACAGCATCAGTGTTAGTCCTCGTACTGTTCAGAACAGCAGTAAGGACAATACAGTCAATATCCCTGTCTCAAGGGTGGGATGAAGAATTCAAACATCAACCACTCATTCGTAAAGACCAGAGTTCATAGATACCTTAGAGAAAAACAGGAGTTTTGTAGTCTCAACCTAAAGATAGGTTTTTCCACATCCTAAAATTGCTGTTTAGAATGACCTTCAGGGCTGCCCATGCTCTAAGGAAGTCCAGGACAGAGAGAGGAATAAAGCTACCTATCACAAGTACAACATGTTTGCTAACCTAGATGGCAGACAGGAAGTTCAATTCCTAAGAACAGATTCAGAATTCTAATAAAAATTTAGATGTTTGATAAAAAAGTCAGCAGCCACAGCCTTAATGCTCTGTACAGTGGAAAGAATGGTTTGCTTTCACCTAAAATGTCTCCCAGACTCTTAAGTGCAGGAGAGATGGAACTAGGAGAGTAAATTGCAAAAGCCATCCCATTTAGCTTAGTGGGATCACAGGTAAGGTCAGGACAGTTAATCACTATCTATTTGCTGAAAATTACCCATAAAGGTAATTAGATGCATCATGCTCTTACAGCAATTAGCTCTTGTTGATATGAATATGAAATAGGTACCTAGTAAGAGTTAACTCTGTAACAAAATAAAAGGAATGAATCAGAACAAAGAGAACATTCAAAGATGGAAGGCTAAAGTAAGTTTGGGGGATGGCCAGACATTCAAATATATGTTTGGAGGACTGGAGAATGGTTTCACATGTGTTATTTGGCCAAACCCCTAGAGTGTATCAGATAAAGTGAGATTATTAGAATGGAGCCCAACACAATTTAACAAAGCATGGTAAAAGCAGATGGGAGCATGACTATCAAATTAACTTTGTATAAAGGCTGTGGCAAATCCATCATGAGGTTTTCCAAGGCTCTGAGACAGCCTGACTAAAACTGGCCCTACCAGCAAATTGTGTTTACTTCAGAGATGAAAATTTTTCTCTTCCCTCATTATACAAGCCTGCAAAAGGGGTGGGGGAAGAGTCTGACATTTTCTACTCTTTTAAATGGTATTTCTCTATAGTGATAAAAGCCATTAATCATTACTAATGAAAACTGGGAGGAAAAAAAAGTAATTACAACATCTGAAGGCATTCTTTCAGTTTTTCAACAACTTGTTGCTCCAATGATATCCAACCCCTTCTCTTGGGCTTTCTGCAGTCTACACCCCTACTGTTTCTGCACCCATAGGAAAGGGATGAGAAAGCCAGGCTGCAACTCTGAAAAGGCAGCCTTCAGCTGCGGGGAGCAGGGTTCAGGTGTTGCTCAGGCAAGCCAGGGCAAATAGGAGCAGCCCCACTTATGTGCCACTCACATCTGCCCACATTTCAAAGGAGTCACACAGCCAAGCACAGGAGATAACAAGCAGTGAAAGCTCTGCAATAAGGAGAGAGTGGTGGGGGAAGCCCACAGCTGTTATTTGGGGCTGAAGCATGCTAGTGGAACCGCATGTGAAACTAGTATCAGGCCTTCATGTCCCAGATGGCCTCAGATGGCCCCCAATTTGGAAAATATTCATGACTCCATCTGGAAGCCTTCCCACAAGAGATGTAAAGCTAAATCAAAGCCAATATAAGGAAACAGAAGAACTTATGGTCCGGAGGTTTCTACATTCTAGAGGATCCTGTACAATTTCAGTAATGATTTAAACAAAAATTATTTTGCAACAACAGGAACTGTTTGACCCTGAATGTAACAGCTGCCTATTGGGACACCTTCAGTTTGAAATTAAGTACATTGCAAAAAATAACCTAAAACCAGCTAGCTGTATGTACTTCACCTGTCAGATTTCCCCCTCCTACTGTTTGTGTCATCAGAATACGGCATTTTTTTCCCCCATCTTTCATATTTTTCTTTCTCCTGTTACTGTTCAAAAGGCCTATACAAAAAACAGCAAAACTGGCCAGCTATCTGCCTAAGGCAATAACCAGAGCACATCAGATAATTCGTACCTGTAAAACAGGGATCAAATTTTGTGATATTTTTCAAACCTGTTCTCCTTCCAATTTCCAACCAACTTTGGAAAACAACAAAACAGAATATGCATAGTGCTGCCAAACACACAATATCATTATCTTCAATGGGAGTTAAGGGGCTGACTTTGCCTTAACAGCAATTTTATCATGTCAGAACAACATTCTGCATGATATTAAAGCAAAAAGGGTTGTATCTAGTCATATTGCACCCTTTCTCCTGGGAAACACATGGTTACACCTGCAGCCACTTGGTCTTCCAGAGCAAATCACTGCTTCTTTACACTGCATATACACTCCTCCTGTGTCAGCTAGACTGAATACCACCTCCACAAAGGGAGGAACACAACAGAAAAACATAACCAAAGGAAGACAGGCAAAGCTCTCACTTTCCCAAACAGAAAGCCAACCTCTGAGCAACTAAGAATGACAGCTATGGGGTTTGACCAACATTACCAGTAATCAGGAAAAGTGAAATCTGTGTGCTATGCACCAGGAAGGTGCCATTTTATTACAAAAATCCTACAAAATGCAAAGCTTTTCCATAACGTCTCAGTCATTGTGGCTCAGCTTTGGCTTGGAGGTACTGTACTTTGAGAAGAAGGACAGCCTTTGAAGGTTTTCAGCCCTTAGCTTCTCAGATGCAATGGGAGCAGTTTGATGCTGAGCAAAAACCAATCTCTCGCTTCTAAACCCTGAATTCACAAAAATATCTGCATGTAATGTTCATTGAGAGTTTAATGAGATAAAGTTTAAAGGATCAATCTAAACATTCCCAGGATGCAGTTACATTTTTTATTTTGAAGCCTGGGATTGCAGCCATTGCTGTTAGCCTCTCTTTGCCTTTTTTTTTAAAACAAGGTCTTTATCATATGATCTTTGAAATAGCACCTCAGGGCTGTATTTGTTTCAAAGTCTAACTTCCCTCAGTGTTAGCAGAACACTTAAGAATTAGATTTGTTTACAGATTATAGTAATATATATAATTATACATATTATATATAAATATATATTATTTTATATATATATAGTAATATATAGAGAGTATAGTTTCCTCTTCAGGAAACTCAATCATTTAATAAGATCGCAATAAGAACATGTACTTTGTGGCCAGAGAACATACTTAAACCAAGAAAGGCGAACTACTAACTGATTTCCCTCAGGAATCTCGGAGTGTGCAAATTTTCTCTGAAAAAAATAGAAAGTTATAAAAGGGCAAATGTAAGTATTCAAATATTGAAGACAGTTCCCAGTAAATGATGAAACTGATGGATTCACACAGTTCTAACCTTCCACAGCATCACAGTTCATTTCTTTAATTACTAGATTACATTATTTATTTAAGAAGAAATATTGTTTTCTCTGTTTCTTGGGTCCTGAAAAAGCAAAAAGCTTGATCTTACATATACAGTATAAGTCTGCTGTGATACTGAATTTCAGAGGTGTCTATGGTGTGGAAAGCAGAGTTAAGATTTCCTCAGTTTGGAAGGAGAAGAGGCAACTTCTCAGACTTAAAACATACGTTGAGAAAATGCAAGAATAAGTGAAACTGCCACCTAATGGTGAACCTGTAACTTTGAAGCAGACTTAGCAGCCGGTACACAAGGACACAAATGCTTCTTTGACCTGCATGTCTTGAATTCGGATTGACAATCACCTTTTCCAGCAACATTTAATTATATGCTGCTTTCTACAGCACTGGCTGCTGGTGAAGCAAAAGTGTACGTTTCAAGTGACAAAAATATATCTTCATCAGGCATGTGATTAGTTTCTCAAACTGCCAGATTTGATTCCCAGTTTTATGCCACAGGTAAGAGACTGCACAACAAAGAATATAAGAAAGCCAAAGTTCAGTCTTGGATTTTTTGAGGACTGATAGTGTCATCTTAACTTCTGATGAAAACTACCAGCATTGGAGGAGTGTAGAAATACTACCGAATTAAACCAGCTAAATTACTCCACTGATACCAATTTACTGGACATTTCAGCCATTCCAAAGCGCCATTCAGCCAGAAACAAAGCGCTTTCCTTTCAGTCACCTATCATTGATTGCGCCTTATGATCTGGTGGTAAAGCTCCCAAATCACTTTCCTTAGTGACTCAAGCATGGGCAGAATTTGTGGCCTTGCTATGCACCAAAACAAGAGGAATCTAGTCCAAATGGGTCAGTATGTCCTTCTCCACTTTGCTGAAACAATATTTAATAGGACCTCTTTATTATATTTCCACTGAGCCCCTAATAATACTGGCCTATTATCTAAAGCAGAAGGACACAAATTAGGACTCTTGAGATCTACTCAACAAGTCACTCTGTGATTTTCCTTTGTTTGATCTGAAAGTAGGAAAGAATGTCATCTACCTCTCTTCAACAACATGTTTTTAGATCCTCACTTAAGAAATCATTACAAAACTAAAACCAATATATTAAAAGGAGGTTGCAAACAGAAAAATAAAACATAATCAACTCTTCTATTAAGGATATTATGCATCAGGCATAGACACATTGGAATCCACTTCTGACAGGTCACTGGAATCTAACTCTACGCTATCACCAAAGACAGCTCAATTTACTCCCCTTTTTAATATGAAAGTGAGGGCCAGTGAAAGCTGTCAGACTGATGTGGTAGAAGATGAGTACCTAGGATACATATAGAAAGAATGCTTCCTTCATGTAACTCTCTCTCCAACTCGTCGTTATCTTAAACTAACAGTCATTCAAGAGTTTAAAAACTCATAGCTTAATACATGAGCCATCAGTCTCTATACCTCTGGAGAAAAGGGACGCTAAGCTCTTCACCTGCAGAAGCAGACATGCAGCCTCTCTTGCACAAAGAGTGAGCCATTTCCCTCTGTTTTCAATATAAAGTGATTCATAAACTGGCTCAATCTGGGCTCAGTCATGTTCCTGAGAGTTGTAAAAAACCATCTGTATGGTACAGCATGCTCTGCTTTCTCCTAAGGGTTCCTGGAGGGGCTGCAAGGGTACAGGGGGAGCCTGGGGGGTGGAAGAGTGTTTATTCAGGTGTATTAAGGAAACAATACACTTCAGTATATATTTCAAGTCTATTTGAAGATAAAAAGAGTGTAAAACTTTTCCCCAAAGGGGGTGCCTGTAGGAATTTAACAAGTCAAGCGAGCCAGCAGCTGCTGGGTGAGCAGAGCAGGCAATGGGGATGCAGAGGCTGTGGGCCCTAGGGGCTGGTGCACTTGCTCAGACACTTTGGGGGCACAGTGGGGGGCAGGTGGCAGTGCTGCCTGAGGCCATTAGATGGCGAAGGAGGCTGCAACTGACTCCTCACTTATGCCAGTAGTGCTGAGAAGTACTTGTTAGGTGTTTTTTCAAGGGACAGCAGTGCGGCTTCTCCTGGGGTGGAAGAGAAAGCAGAGACACGCGGCAAATCCCAGTCGTTTTTCTGTACAGTGTCACTGCCACCAGCTCTCACCGCCACTCGCTGGGCAATGTCCCACATTTCCACTCATGCCTGCACGAGTTCTGGAACAGCAAGTGCTGTTTCAAAAGAAGTTTTTTCTAATTTACACCTGGAAAGAATTAGACACAGCTCTACACCACACTGCAAAGAACATCTTGTTTTCTAAAATAAGCAGCTGACGTATTCTAAACAAAAAGGGAAAAGGGTAGGTCTCCTAATAGGATGGCTTTCCTGTCCTCGATTCCCGTTATTTGAAGTCCTCAGCACAATTTGAAAGCATTAAGGTGCCCTCAGGAATGCCTTTTGAACTGGCCTACTTTCACAGCAGAAACCGAGACAGAAATAGGAGCCAGTGTCACACTGCAAAGCCACGGCAGTGCAGGGACAGAACCCAATGCCCTGAACTACTGTTCCACCACCACTGGGCTGCTGTTCCCCCTTTTTTGGATGATGCAAGAGCTACCTGCCACCTCCTCGTTGTACTCTTCATCAGACAGGCCCTGAAAAATTCTCAGAACAGCAAACAAATCAAAATAATGAAGAGGCCAATAATTCTTTTGGAAACTGGAAAATAATCCACAAGCCTAAAAATAATCTGGATCTGTAAGGGAAAGGGGACAGTCCTTGACATCACTTGAAACATAGATGGTAAGACTCTATAGATATAACACCTGTTTCTCTTTCAAATTCTGCAGATAGAGAAAGACTGAAAAGGGGAAGAACTGAGGCACAAGACAGTTTTTTAAGATTTCAATTAGCCTTTTATTTGGACTAGGATTTATTTACTGCAGAGTTAAGCATCTCTCATAGTTACAGATTCTCTATTTATATCTGCTAACTGTGCAAATTTCCTGGTTCCCTGATTCCAGACCAGCTGCTGGGCACAGCTGTGCTCCAACAAAGGCACCAAAACCAGCAGGATTGCTGCGGGACTGTCATACTTCCCTAATTTCATCTGCATCTGGAAGAGGAAATCACAGTGCTTTTCTCACTCACTCCTGACACAGCTCAACAGAACAACACCAATCTAATTTAAAAACCCCCACAATAATAGATGGCCAGTCTAAGAAGCTCCCACAGCTTTTAAACATGGCACTAGCACTTCCTCCACAAGTACAAGGCAACCTTGTACTTCCTCCACAAGTACAAGGTTGCCAACACAAAAAATACAGGAATCTAGGTGCACAATCACTTGCAAAACTCTTGGACAGAGCAGAGGACATCCTGTGAGCAATTAGACATGTGGAGAGATCAAGGCACAGAATTGTAAGCAATTTAGAGTCTGGCATCAAAGGAGTTTCTGTTTAATGGAAAGAAGGGGATGTAAAAGCAGAGCAACTAGGCAGAGCACCAAAGTGCCTCATCAACACACTGCAGCTGTATGACCACATATGATGCTATTTGGCATCTAAATCTTGAAGTGGGTTTTAGAATGTGCATTTCATATTCATGTGGGCATCAAGCTCAAGGTTGCAGCAAGATCAAGGCTGCACCTAGGAGAGGGGACTGTCACATGGCATGCACTACTGGCTACCTGAACCCTGTCCCTGCTTCCCCCCAGTCACTGGCAGCGTGCTGGCTGTCATGAACACCATCCTTACTTAATGGCCTCTTCACACCATAGGCACATAACTTACGTTTGGGGATTTTGCTCTAAGAGCTGATGGGCCCCTAAGCACTACACAGGGCAACCCTGAGGTTTGTCAGGATTTACTGCTTTTATGCATCAGAACCTAATTGATTTGCCAAGGATCAAGCAAAGTCCATGACAGAGCAGGACTAAATGCAAGAGAACTATAGGGCAGACTACATTTTTGTTGTTGGTTTTGGTTTTTATGCTGATGAGTAATATTTAGGATGACAGCTTGGCAGTCAGAAAAGCCTCTGTCCTCCACCTGCCACAAAGGTGAACAGTTAGCACTACACTTACTTGCTTCTGCTCATACACTGGCTAAAGAGAATGAGCCTTAAACTAGGCTCTCCTTTTACATCAACCTGGAAAGATCTTGGACACATGCTACTCTTCCCCATGCTTCTCTTTCTCATATGAGTCTTCTAATTGAGATTTGAGTTTGGCATTTGAAGTTTTCTGGCAACAGCTTTTTCCTGTAGTGTATTTGACAGTACCTTCCTTAATGACATTTTTTTCTCATCTGATACTGTAACATATGCTACATAATATTGTTTCTAATTTGCCTAAACGTGGAGTTTGTTCCACAAATCTTTAAGATCTAGCAAAGAAGCTGAGGTATCAAAATGTTGTTATTTTTACACAATAAACTATTCTACCCTTCCTAATTCAGTATGAGTTATTATAATAAGTAATTACATTAAGAATCAAACAAAATATACCTTGGGAATCAGTGTCTTGCATATCTTATAAATTTATTCACATTCCCACTAACTGGGAAAACATATCCAGTCATTAGCAGGATTTAGAAAGAAAAATAGGTTTTTGAAGTTGGAAGACATTTCCAGGTTTTCATTATTCTGAGGCATACATTTCACAGATCCATACAAGCTAGAAACAGAAGAGCTGGCTGGATCATGCAGCTCCCTTCCCTTCCTTCTTACAAAGCATATTTCATTAAAGTGTAGAGCAGCCTGGCCGTACTCTGCTGTTTTAGCGATCCTAATTTCCAGTGTCTAACTGATGGGATTTCCATCCCTTCTCCAGGGTTCCTGCTATAGCAAAACAAAGCAAAAAGAAATACATCTCATTATCAGGACGCTGTCTATGATATTCACCATTTTCCTTTCTTAATTTAACCCAATATTCCACAGTTAGTGTCCTGTGAACTTCCTTAAATAATTCCCCTTCCTTGGGAAGGCAGTCCTCCCATCAGAGCTGATTCATCACCCTCTCCTCGGGTTATCATTTTACCAAGCAATATGTACTGAACTCTTCTAATCTTTCTCCATAATTCCTCCCTTCAGCTTCCTGATTACATTTCAACTTTTTTGCCAATTTCCTTCATATTGTTGGATTTCAGTCTAAGCTGTTCAACAGCACTCTCTTTACACATTTGTTTTTTTGGGTTTGGTTTGGTTTTGATTTTTTGGGTTTTTTTAATAAGAAATAGCACTGGAAGCTTGTTAAGAGAATACACTTTTTATACTCACATTTCTTGAATATACATTTCTACTCATGTGAGTAGGAATACTTCTCACTAGCACGCCTGTAGCTGAGTACCCAATGTCACTTCATTAGTGCAGAATTTAACTGGTGAGGAGTTGATATTCAAGCTTATTATCTCAGCAAAGGTCAATGGGTAAAACTATTTAAGGCTCCCTTCTTGTGTGCTCTGTAAATCTCATATCACTATTGAGTTAAATACATTCAGCCAATCGCTGACACACCATACAAAATCTCATCATTTGTTTAGTGCTTCATAAAGGGCAAGGAATAATTTTACCTTTTCAATGCCAAAGAAACTAGAAAGTTTTTTCCCCTTGAGTGGCTCAAGTACTACAGCATTTGATCTACAAAAGGTTGCTTGTACACCTCAAAAAAAATCCAGCACTGTGTCTCAACAACCACACAAGGATTTCGTTAGCATTGGAGGTATAGAAGAGCAGCACAAGACAGAAAGTCACTGCTATTTTAAAAGAAAATCTCTGACCTTTAAGGATTTTTAATAAACATTGCGGGTCTGGTCAATGTTGTTCTTTTGGGGATATAAACTCAAATTATTAATACACAAAACCAAAAGCTGCCCACATTTCTGTACTGATGAAAAATAAAATACTATGTGTTAACTAGCAATAATAGGAAAATGAGTTAGATAACACAAAAATAAATATCAATCAGTAGGTCAGGTTTTCTACCTGTTCTCAGGGCAGGATATCCATTAAGCTCAAGAAAAACTATGAAACAGAAGGTCAAAGATTAACAAAAATCAGCATTTTGCTGGTCTTCAACTTTTCTCATCCTAGAATCTGAAGCTCTTAACGATTCATGAATTTTTCACCTTGTAAACCTTCTATGACTTAGGAAAGTCTCAAGTATCTGGGGTTTTTTGCAGCTGGGGAAGATAACGCACAGAAAAATGAACTTCTCTGTAGTGATACAAGCCAGAAAGAGAATGCCAAGGCATGTCTATATTGCATACTTTTGTGATGTCCCATATATGTCAGAGCTTGTTTTGTGAGAAGCCCCAATCAAATTTACTCATTAGCCCAGCAGTGATGCTGAATTTACATGACACAACTGCCCGTGCTCACACAGCTCACCTGCAGGTACTGCTACTGGAGCAGTCAGCAGATGGTCTTGCAGAACAAACAGGACTGCACACACTGTAGCGCAGAGTGCTCTGTGCCCGATATACTGCAACACACCTTCTGAACAGCACCTGTGAGGCAGCTTTGCAAAGATTTCCAAGTAATAGCATTCATTGTGCTTTTACCCCTGGTCCAGGGGAGATTACCAGGGGAGATTCTTTTAGCTCTATCAGATAACATTTCCTAACTGTTCATTTGTTCCTCAAGTTAAGGCTTGTACAACTTCAGTTTTGTCTTATAAGCACATCTTTACTAACTTCCTCCATGTATTAGTTAGTTGGAGTCCCCTGGATTCTGGCCAGGCACATAGGGAATGATAGTTGAGTGAGTGCAATGCTGGATAAGAGAGAGGCTGACCCGTGGGGATCTGTACAGTAATCAGCTTTTCGTTACTGCATGGCTGAAAGGCCGAAGTGATTCATCAGTGCTCTTCTGAGTAGGAAAACAGGAGAGGAGGAGAAGATGAAGGAACTCAGGTTCTGATACGAATTATCTGTGTTCTATCACAGTATATAAGTATTTATCTCTAAGAACTGCTAATCAAATATCCCAGGACTATATCACCATGTCTGTAGAGATCTGCAAGTATTATTTTAGAGACATCAGATAGCTTTTTCAAGGTGGAAAAAGTAGCTTAGTGACCTAAGAGTCTAATGACTAAATTATCTGATATCTTAGATTCAGTCATTTAAATCCCCGTAAAGTAAAGGCAACCCCCTCAGTGCGGGTCTGTGGCTAATTACTTTTGTAATCTTGAATCTTACTGTAGGTACGTTAATTAATCACAGTTTCCCAAAACATAAAATTGTAATGATATCTATCTCTTTTTGAAAATACTCTGCATTTACGCAAAAATGGCACTTGTTTGCATAGGATTATCATTTTGCACCCTTATAAACAGTTTAATGTGGGTTTATTCAGCTTATTCTGATAGCCCAAAGACAGGTAGGGAGGTCAGCAACTTATTGGCTTTCTCCCAGCTACGACCTTGCCTGTTCCTTGTAAGTTTGAAGGCTCCCCCATGTGTTATCTGTATGCAAGGGTACAAAAATTCACCTGAGCCCCCATCTCTGGCTTCTACAGAGGGAGGGGTAATACTGTGAGATTTGGTAGGCCCCACATCACGCTGTCAGAGAATAGCCTAAAATCCATTACCAATGTGCAAAGACGGTCCCATCAACAGTGTCAGATGGGTTACAGTTCATTGCCTGAACACTTCTGTCTCACCTCAGTACTGAACACATCTCAGTCCCAAACACAAACAAGTCTAATGCCAGGACCCCCATATCTCCTCTCCCAGTTGTATCTGGGTTGTCCTCCTTTCTGCCCTGAAGCCTTCCTAGGTAGCCTTCACCAAGGAGTTGCTCAAGCATGTAACCGAGGAGCAATGCTGAAGGAGGAAAAAAAACAGAATACGCAGCCACCTGGAAGCACCCAAACAGATGCCGAGTTACAGCTCTTGGCATGCGCAATCTCTTCTGTGCCTAACAGGATACTCCCTTTCAAGGAATCCACATGGGAGAAGAAAGCTATGAGTGCCACACTGTTGTAATAGGATTTTGTTGATCAGCGCTTTGATAGAGCACATTGATCCAGTGGATACAAGCCAGTATCCCTTCCTAATCTGAGCAATGGGGTGTCTGGGCAAAACCAGCTCTCAGCAGAAGGGACATGGCAGCTGTTTCAAAGCTGCTTCTCCTGGAAGACTTACTGACTGAGGCTTTGCTCGTGGCACAGACTAGGGTATGAACTCTAGGCAACACACACCCACACACACACACACACACACACACAAAGAAGGGTAAATGATCAGCATTTTAACTTTTATGGTTTCTCTCAGAAAAAAAACAGTGTAAAAGAGAATAGATGGGCTCAGCAAATAGTCACCAGCCAGCAAGACAAGACAAAAGAAAAGAGATATCACAGCAGTGTAAATCAACCTGGGGAGAAATGGCTAAATGAGGATGCTGATTGCTAATATACATCCTGTCACTCTGACTTTATAAGCAGGTTAGCTCAAGAGGCCATGTGTGCAAAAGCAGCCCCATAAAAGCACTGTCTTTCCCACTCTCATCTGTATTCACAGCGGACCAGGTTTTCACTTTATGGCTGCAATGTTCTTGTTTCTTCTGCAGGCCCATTAGTACTGTGCACAGTGCCCAGTCAATACCAATTCCAGCCTACACTTTTCTGCCTTTTTTATTTGGACACAAGTCCGTCTGTCTGCTGGATTCATTACTCTTCAACATGGCTATTTGTCATGTTCCTTTATGTTTTGATTTTTTTTAAAGCAGCCCAAGTGCCTTTGACTTTAAATAAAAAATTAAAAGATAAAGCAAAAACAAAGTGAGCCATTTAAAAAATAGCATGATAAATCATTTCTATTCCTCTTTACTCTAATCCTTTTTGTTTTGCCTAATTGCTTTACCCGAAAAGGTTGCAGGCTATAAAATGACACAAGAAAAAGATACCAGCCTTCTGTTTGACAAAACTCTATTCATGCCTTCCCTTGTTCCCTTTTCCCAAGAAATCTTCCAGGACGTTCCTTGCTCTTCTCACCAGACAGGAAAATGAAATTTGATCAGACTGGAAGGTGAGGTGGCAGAAGAAACCTGGCACACTTACAGGAATGGCATACGAGTGTTTGAACAAGATAGAGAACTGTGATGTTGCCTCAGTAAAAAGGAGGGTGACAGACTGGAACAGGAGCGAATCTCCATCCCACTGAACTCTGGACAATCTCCACCCCCTTCACCAAGGTGGCTAGTGGCAGCTCCTTCACACCACAGCAGTGCTCCCAGCATCAGACTGGGACTGGTGAAAAGTGAACTGCCAACTATTACCTGTGCCTTACTTAATCTACATCCTCAGCTGACCAACCCTGTGTTCAACAAAAAGAAAAGCTGGAATTATTACAAACACAGCTTTGAGACAGGGACCTTGGCTGCAGTGCTAAACCATCCTCCAGTAACACTTGACAAGGAGGGAAAGGCTAAAATTCAGTTCTGGTCAGTCCTCCAAGAGGACAGAACAATCAAATGCAAATGCAGAATAAAGGAGATTTGCACAAATTGGACATGAGAGCTGACCAGCAGAAATGGAGTAGCAGTGACTTTTGGGGTTTACATCAAAAAGCCAGACTGTAACAGAAGAGAACTTCATTGGGGAGATGGTAACAAAATGGGGAAAACCTGGATGTCTCCATGACTAGGCACTGAATTGTTAGGCTTCCACGTCTAGGAACCAGATCCTGTACACTGAGATTAGTGGAAGGACTCTAGATCTTTTGAAATTTCTTAATATGTCAAGAGTCTTTTCTTTGACCTCATTTTTCTCTTCAGTCACAAACATTCATGACAGAGAGATTAAAAAAACAAAGTGGTGCCTTTTGCCAACCACTTGTTCAGGGGGAAATCTTGTCCTAATGTGGCAGATGATACATGCAGCACAAACTCCATTTTGTTCTGTTCAGCTCAAAATCCCTTGCTCTGTTCCCTGGGCTGGGTGCACTAAGCTGCCTCATGGCTCTTTCTGTCTTCAGCAGTCACGCAAGCAACAGAGAGGAAATCAGAGCTATAGAAGAAGAGTTCCTTCTTTCACCACTCTACTTTGCAGCTCTACCAAAGACCAGGGCAGGTCAGGAAGACTGACCTACCTTCTAATCTCTATTGCAAATACTCCTTCAAGAGACAAATAAGGTATATAAAGGATAGCTACTCTGTATATATTTCTTATTCTGAGCACAAGCCTAGGACTCCCAGAGCTGTCAGTCTAACATGCTTTTCAGCTGAGGGCTGAATTGTCATTTTCCATTTTTACTCATTTAATGAAAGGTAGTGGATAAAAATTCACTATTTAAAATACCATCTTTTTCTTTTCTCAGCAGTTTGAAATGGGGCCTGTGGGTATTGGGGTAGTCAGACTTAAAAGTCTGATTCCACGTTACTCCGTTTGAATCCTAAACTCTGGTGCTTTGATACAACTTCCAACAGTAATCCCCTCCAACCTGCCCTGTCCTTCTGCTCCCTTCAGTGGTATAGCAACATGAAGGATTAGAATTCTTCCTTGTTCAGAAATGGAAAAATGGTAATTTGCTCACAAGAACACAAGATTAGGATGGTAGGAAACCCCTACCCAAAGGGCCCAGGCTGACCACAAGAGGACCTTGCCTTAACAGGCATAACTTCAGAAGTCAACAGCTGCAGGCCATAAAAATGGGAAGCATCATGAGACCAGCAGCACTTATTATGAGGCTGCTTTTCTTGTACATCCTCCCTGCTGCTGTGTCTCTTCAGTGGGATGACTTTTGCATTAATGTGATGGATATCTCTTGAGTCTTACATTTTACCTATCCACCTACTCACCACCTATAATCATCACAAAGCAGGAAGTCACTCTGAAACTCGTATTAAGATTTGATTTATCAGGATACAGTTTCCCTCTTCTGCACCTTATCTCCCAATTTTAACCTCCTTGTTCTCGATTAACCAGAAAAAAAATGAGGATGCTGGTAAGGAAGCAAATAAAGATGATGAAAATTATCTTCCCTTTCAACATTCTCAGACCCTTTAGCAGAGTGAGTGAGAATGGTTTCCCTCTGGAGAGCCATACCTTGGAGTCTGGTACCTGCTGGTAGCAGATTCACCAGGACTATCCACCCCGTGAGCTATTCCGTGGAATAACTGTATATGAGAGAAGGCAGACTAACCAAGCAGATCCGGGTGAGCCAATATACACCACCAAGTAGGACCTTTCCATGCTTGTGGTGATGCCTGTGCTTTTACATATTGTTTCCATACCACATAATAGCTTCATCCAATCAATCAAAGTGTCCAAGGGGCGACTGCCTATCTCCACATGGAGAGACAGTCAATTAAGGGAGCATCATGAATGCCAAGTCTTTCCTCTCCCCCTGAGATGAATAGAGAAGAAGAAATGAGACAGAAAATGCACTGTGCCAGTGCCTGCCTTTCAGCTTGATGGCTTCGACTGGGCAAAGCAGAGAGATAGAGAAAGCTAATTTCACAGATAACATCTCCAAGGTCTATACAGTAATTTTAAATATTGGAAATAATTTTTCATGACATTGAATCTACTTCAGCCTGGCCAATTCCATCAAGATATTCCCATTAATTGTAGGGACAATTGGCAGTCTCAGCAGAAACACAAACTGGTCTGATTCAAGGGTATGGAAAGGAAGGGCGGTATGAAGCCACAAGGAGAGTGAGCAGCCACTGAGCAATAAGAGACTCAAAGATACCATGTAGTCTGAAGCAACTTTTGCACCCAGTGTCATCAGTTCATCTCTAGACACCTGACAGATCACAACAGACATGGTGCATACTCAAAGTAAGCAAGCCCATTCTGGATCATACATGTGACATGCCTATGTCTTGCTGGGAGTTACCTGGGAAAGCTAGGATGAGAAGGTGAAAAAGTATTTCCTTTCTTCGTGGTGACTTACCACTTCAGATGATCCCAGTTTTAGCAGATTCTACCTTGCCCAATACAGTGTGATTCAGGCAAAACTGACCTGCTATGACAAGCTGTCCTTTAATCTGAGAGTTATCCAAGCAGCATTGTGCCTTGACTTACAGACAGGGTATATTTCGTGGCTTGCATTAAGGAGAAGCCATTGTTCTGAGCTGCCGTTTATAAACCAGCAGATAAACATATATGCCACTACAATATTAGTCCTGTAGAAGAGGCCTATACTAACAAAAGTATAAGATGCTAAAAAGCATTAACCGAATGTTCTTATTCATCTACCGATCAACATCTTTTTTTGTTGTTCAAGTGCTCTTTACAGGAGCTGACAGTAGCACAAAATCCAATACAGTTTTGGATAATCATATTTCTTGAACTGGGAGGACCTTGTGAAAGCTACACTCAGCAATAAACAGCCAGAAACACAGAAGTTTAGAGAAAAACAGCAGAAATTATCTTCTTCTGTGCCATCGATCACCATATTCAGATGAGGTAAAGAGCACCTGGAGTACTAACAAATCCACATGCAGCATGGAAGGCAGGAGTGGCCTTAAATATCAAGAGCATGTGACAATGGAGACAGGATGATGGACATGGAGCTGTGGGAGCAGTCCAGAGGAGGGCCACGAAAATGATCTGAGGGCTGGAGCACCTCTCCTACGAGGACAGGCTGAGAGAGTTGGGGTTGTTCAGCCTGGACAAGAGAAGGCTCCGGGGAGACCTTATAGCAGCCTTCCAGTACCTAAGGGAGGCCTACAGGAAAGACGGGGACAGACTTTTTAGCAAGGCCTGTTATGACAGGACAAGGGGTAATGGTTTTAAACTAAGGGAGGGCAGATTTAGACTGGATTTAAGAAAGAAATTTTTTACAATGAGGGTAGTGAAACACTGGAACAGGTTACCCAGAGAGGTAGTGGAGGCCTCATCCCTGGAAACATTCAAGGTCTGGTTGGATGGGGGCTCTGAGCAACCCGATCTAGTTGAAGATGTCCCTGCTCTTGCAGGGGTGTTGGATTAGATGACCTTTAAAGGTCCTTCCAATCCAAAGCATTCTATGATTCTATGAAGAAACAGAAAAGAACCCACAGATAAAAAAATCATACCCATGTCATTATCAAATATAGGAGAGACAATCAGTTCATTTTTATATGGTCTCAGATTTTCCCAGCTGCTCAGCAGATGCTGTTGGAGATTGTCACATCAATGAGACTCTTCAAAGTTAAAGTTCAACAGCCTAAAGACCATGAAATGATCTTTTCCCAAAAAGATGTAATCACCCTGACTGCACAATTAACTGCACACTCTTCTGTACTGAGGATATCACAAAGGCATTACAAGGCAACAAATGCCATCACTTGTCCTGCAAACAACATATCTTCAGAGTGGCTTTTGACTGAGTATATACATCTATGGACGATAAAGTTATGATGAGTGGAAAGGATCACAATATAAGTCCACAGAAGTGAGAGACTCTGAAATTGTTCCTTCATATTGTTTCTCTTCCCTTACAAGCCCCACCTTGGCTGCACTGTCCTTACTGGAGCTAGCACAACATCTCATTAGTATCTTGGGAATTCTTTGGATGTTAAAACAGAAGTTATCCCATGGAAGGCAAGGAAAGGATGCAGAGATGGAGGAATCAGAAAAGCCTAATACAGTAGAATAATCCAGCACTTATGCAACCAACAGTAGCCTTCTGCTCTGACACCCAGTCACTAGGGAGAGATACGAGGGAGCTAAGCACAGAAAGCCCAGGCCTGCGTTTCTTGAGCAGAAGAATTGTGTACAGCATATACCACAGAAGTAGCTGCTTGGGCCAGCCATAGAGGGAACAGCCACAGGTGTAACAAATGGATTAATGGCAAGTAAGAAAGTGGACTTCTCGCACAAATGCCCTTAGCAAAAGCTAACATGCCTCAGATCATATTCAATGGAGACTTTACTATAAAATCAGTGAGAAACAAATTAAAATGGGTGTGAAGGGATTGTGTGAACTCTTTTTCTAAATTCAGATGGAATCTTTTTTTCTGCAGTTTGGAGACATTTTGGGAAATCGTACAATAGGGACCTGTCTGCTATAAGTCAATGAACAGATGAGCTCTAGAACAGACCTTCTGATTTCTAACACCTTTCACTTTATCTCATGAAATCATAAAAATTATTCTGATGTTTTGACTTTCCTAAAGTCTCCGAATATTCAAGATCCAGCAGGGATTAAAAGCATTAAAACACTGCAGCAAAGGCTTTTCTCCTAATGTGTCCAGCACCCCTGGGAACCATCAGTCCTGTAAGAAAATCTATTCTCAGCAGTTATCTAGCATTACACTGCAGACTCAGAAGGTCTGGACAGTCCAAAAAGCATCAACACATTTGAGGTTTTTTAAACAAACCTTCAAATACATAATCATCATCAAACATCTTCACTAAAATAAAAAAATCCATGCTGCTACCTGTGCTTGAGACAGAAAAGCGTGCAGCACTTAAACCATATAGTAAATGATTTTGTAGCATTTCTTATTACCAGTAATTTTACAACATCTCCGTTTATTGCACACATAATGGGCAGATGTGTGTTGTCATTAAACTGTTCTCAGCAAACACTGCTATAAAGGTACTTGGCAGATAATAAAATGTGTAGCCCTGTGCTCAGCATCAGCATTGCCAACAGCAGGTACGTTGCTGTTCACAAAGAGTATGCCACAAAACACAGAAAAAGCCTGGTTTGCTCAGGGTGTTAATCGTCCATCTGTGGCAAACCCAAACAGGAAGCGACACTGGTTCCAGCCCTTGGGAGGAGAACTGGAGTGGTGTATCTCTGGCTTGCTGCAATGAACACTGGGTGCAGCTCAGCACAAGGAAAGGGGGCTGGAACAAGACTTTTTTTTTTTTTTTCTTACCTGGAAAGAACTCAGGCTATGTCCAGTTCTGAGCAATTAACTTCAAAGGTTTAAAATCTAAATGTCAGTGTCTTTTATTTCAGTCTTAAATGGCCAGCAGTCTCATACCAACCTGCCTTTTCTATTCTTATCAGTATATACCTCTTAATTAAAGAAAAAAACAAAACTCCAATCAAGGCAATTAAGTAGGAGAAAGCATTAAAAAGTGAGTGAGCAACATTTGATTTTCATTGGCCTAAACCAATCTGATTTTCAGTTGTCTTTTGCTTTGTGTCCTTCCTGGGCTTTAGCCCTCTGCAGTCCCTCTCATGGTGTTTCAGCAGAAGGAAAGCCTCCAGAGACCTTTCGGGATCTGCAAAAGAACAGACCTCATGCACCTTTTTGAGCCCATGGCATTTTCACTGCAGCTACAGAAAACTGCTAATGTGACTACAACATGCCTCCCCCTCCTCCTGCTTGTTTAATGCCAGGGCTTTGGGGTCCTTTTCAGAAAAGTCCATGGGTTGTGAGGAGGTGCTTTGTTATCACAGAAAAGTAGTAGATCATCCTCCATTAGCCAGATCCCAACTCCTACCTCTAACACCTTAAGTGCAATTAACAGGGGGCTGCAAGTGATCTGATGCTGCAGCTGATGTCAAATACTAACAAATTAGAAGCCAAAGGGTACAGAAGACATTAAGTATTTAAAAAACACTAAAGATCCTTCACAGTAGCTGCACCAACCCACCCTTCCCACCCTCATGCATGTCTGTAACAGCCCTCCAGCTCTTCTTGCTGACAAGACTTGCAACTCACCCTAATTTCTACTGGGTTCAGTATGAGAAGGTAGTTCACTTGCAACAGGAGGAAACGTGCTACCCATTGCAATGGAGGATCCTTTTTGTCAATTGTCCCAAAGCCTGCTCTACGTTTGATGACCAGAAAGCATTTGGGAAACATTCCCATGGGCTTTCAGATATTTTATGTCCTTTATTTCAAACTAACTAGCAAAACAGCAGACCTGTTAGAACAAGGTTCTTTAGAACAGAGAGGCTGCGCTGCAGACACTGTTCTCTGATACTCCTGTTCTTTCTAAAACCCTAGGATGCAAGAACGACTAAATACTACCAAGAGTACAAGCTCCAAGGTTTTTTTCCCTAATGCCCGACACACCACAATCCAAGAAGTAGCAAACTCAGTACAAAGCCTCAATATGTACTTGCAATCATAACTTCCATCACAAATCCACTTCGCTGTGCCTGTCATTCATTTCAAAGACACCCAAAAACTGCCTTTCAGTTTAGGAGTCTTTCTGGCATGATTAAATCTTGCTCTCCACCATACGTACTCTAATCAGATATAGGAGGAGTGCAGGAGAGCCCAGGGAGCAGAGGAAGGTGAGATTGTTACCACATTACAAGGCACTCAGAGCATCACTTGCAGGAGGGATTGTCCCCTGTCTGTTAGCTTCTTTTCTATTTTCTTTGCTTTATGTCCCCACCCCAAACAAGACATCCTCTTTTTTGTCAGTCTGGTAGCCTTGGCAGTTTGGCACTGTCAATTCCTCTGCAGCACAGACAGTTACCTTCTGGAGTGCAGCAATATTGACTTATCAGACCAGAATCTCCACATAATCAATAAAAGGAGACAGGCAAATCAACAAAAGGAGGCAAGCAGATTGTGTTATTGCTTTGAATTTCTCCTGAGAAGCAGCTACTTCCGTCCATGGACTGCACAAGGAATGTAGACATTTAGCACAGGTCCACATTGCCAGGCTTCTACTTTATTAATCTTAGAGTACTTATCCGAGGCATCTAAAGAACAAGGTCACAATACTACTTTAATTGAGTTCATGCCACTGGCAAAGCCAGCAGTCTTATTTCCTAGCCTGGTGGACAGCCACACCACCACTCCCTTCCAACAGCTACTGTGGAATCTCTGAAGCTCCAGAAACTCGTCCAAATGCTGCTATGTTTATAACAGCTCCTTAATTTTAACAGTGGCTCAAAAAGGCTCTTCTCACATATGATTTCTAACATTGTCACACTGAGCTAGACTGGGTAATAGAGAATCATTATGGAAAGATGATAGAGAATGGGAAGCTCAAGGATTTAAGAAAATAACTAACTAACGGGTGTGTTACCTGGTCTGCACAGCCTCTGGTGGAAGGTGTGAAATGGGGACCACATCTAGCTAATTGCCAGCATTTGCTGCTGCCTTTGCTCAGCCTCACAGCCTGGCATTGAGCACTTCTGGCCCATGAATCCCATTGCACTTTCAACTCCTCTCCCTTCTGTGTCACCTGCCACTGGCTTCAGAGCTGGAGAGAAACACAATCTCACAAGCAGATCAAGTGAAATTTATGAAGACTGAAGAGAGTCTTGTTTAGGTGAAGTACTTTGTCTCAGCCTTTCTGAGGATCAAACACTGATGTCCATTCACTCCAGTTTCTATCGCAAGGACTTGAATGTAAGTATACCTGACAGAAGCCTTCACGATTTGTCTCCCAAAAATATTCTTTCTTAATTAGTACAGGAAACACATACAGTTACTGAAAGAACCAGAGCAGTCCTACCAGCACTTTTGACTCCCTGACATACCCCGCCTTGGGTGGGAGGCATATCAGACATGAACTGGTCTTTGCCATGTCTTGCCCCATCTCTTCTATGCAATTTCAATTACCTCAAGGAGGGACTACCTTACCCTTAGAAGCTATGACATTTTAAGACTGAAAACACTTTTGTCTGCTTACATCACTGCCAATACTGAACGGCCGATTAGATACTGGAATTGTAAGAATGAATTTGAGGTCTTGGCAGCAGTTGTCTGTTCTGTGCCCTATCAAACTGCAGCCCTATCAAACTGCAGCCACAGCAAGGTTTCTCCATCTGCACAGAAGTACTGCCTAAGCAGATCACTGCAACCAAAGTCTATGTTGCATCCAGTGTCACTTGCTGAATATACAGAGGTGTTATTGCACTGACAGGACAAACTCCCACAGGTTTCAGATATATGTGACATCCTGAATACCATGTATTTGTATTGGTTCACCATGAATAAAAAGAACCCAAAGCTCTTTTCTAACTATGACACAATCAATTTCCTTTTCAAGTCCCTTTTAGATGTATAACAGTCCTTCATATGGCAAAGTATAGAATATATGAGAAATACAGGATTATAAATGTAGAAATGCTATACCTGGAAAGTAGGAGATAGACTTTTACCATCAACAACAAATGAACGATCTGCTTCTCTCCCTGGAGTTGTATGTATATCTTTTGCATTTTTACTAACTAAATGTTAGGGCGTTTTTACATTTAGGTAACTAAATGTTAAGTATGTGCTTTGCTTTGTGATAAAGAGTGATTTTCCTGGTAGCCAACTGGCATAGAAGATTCTTTATTCCAGGCTCCCCTGCCCCTTAACCCTTTACACACTACATCTTGGGCTGCAAACCCCTTCTAAGATTTACACCCCTCTCTTTTAACATGACAGAAGTCTAAGGACTGAATAAAGTGAGTGAGATAGCCCTTCTTAGATAACAGATGGCAGACTGGAAAAGTGGGTCAGTAGCTGTCTCTTATTAAAAGAGCTAGCCTGCTCCTTCTTCATTCCTCCCCTTACGCACCAGCCTGGCTCCCACAGGTCCTGTGGCAGCTCTTTAGTCACTATGCAGAAGTGCTACTGTGGCATGGCAGCATCTCTCACTTTGATTCCCTTCCCAGTCTCCATCTCAACTTTTCTCCTTCCAACAGTATTTGGATCACAGACCAGCTCAAGTCAGGACTTGCAATAATCCTCAAGTGTCAGACCATGAGAATGAAAAGGTACCCGAGATGAATCCTGTCCTTTATGTCATTGGTTAGCTTTGGATTCTCTTCTGAGAGCCAGGTCCAGGAGATGGACATGAGACAGAGTCCAGAAAGTCCTGAAGCACAGAGCTGGTCACTCCTAATACCAAATAAAGACCAAAGGCTAGCATAATTGCAGTTCGTTGGGGAACAATGCATTTATGGTAGTGCTTCTTTTTATCATGTCTGTCCAAAAGCTAACCACACAACAATTGGCCAAAACAATTCCCATGGTTGTGGTTGAGAAAACCTCTGATGTTTTCCAGAATCTTCTAATCCAATGTAGTCTATAAGAGAGAACTGCTGAGCTGACATTGGCATAGCCAATGCCCATCAATCTTACATTTTCACCCATGTCCTCACAGCACGGATGCAGTTTTGATGCTTCAGCTGTTTTAAGGACCACTGGCAATTAACTACTATTGCTGCTTAGGGCAGCATGCTACAAATTGCTGGCTGTGAGAAGCTTTATGAATGATCATAGATCTTGTGCTGTAAAACCTAAAAATCTCATCCAGTCTATAGGAAGAATTTTGGTCATTAACAAAAAGTTCCTGCAAAGAAGAAAATTCTCTGGAGAGTGAATGAATTACAAACCTCAATTCTGCCTAATATTTTATGCACTGTACCTAACTTTCACGTTCTTTCTCATAAGTGGCATGGTACTATGATCAATATTAAAAAATGCATAGGGGGAACATTGAGTGGGAAAGGAGCTTCTCAAATATTTATGGCAGAAGCTCAAAAATATCCGAATTTCCAGTTCTAAGATGCATGCTATAACCATTAGGCCATGGTGCCAAGTAAGGTAATAGAAAGAAGGGGCTGAAAGCCCTAAGACTCTGCTAATGGTTTACAGTTAATTCTGGGGTGTACAGGCAGTGCAGTTCAGCCAGAATGCAGTGCTAATGGCCAAATATTAACAGAAAGATTGGTTTCAATATAAGAAAACACCCTTTAGGGAGTATTTTCTTTTCTAAATAATCTTAGCCCCATCTTTTTTTTTTAAAAAAACACTCACCTACCTCATTCTGAGTGTGGCACCAGCACAATAAGGATAACAACAATTAATGGAACCACCTGGTATTTGAGAAGTATATAGCTCAGATATCTTACATTAGTAAATTCCTTTCCATGTGGCCTAGAACACATATGTTTTGCCTGCCTGTAGCAGCATTACTTGTGCCTCATATCTTCAATCATGTGTCTTTAAATCACCAGTCAGAATGAAAAAGAATAAGATGCAGAGAATCTCCCACCATCTCCTAAAGATTTGCCTTACCAGAGGTGAACTTGGAGATGTTGCTGTTAACACTATCTCATTAGCTGGCCTTACCCATAAACAGACATCAAGGGAATCCTACCATGCAAAAAAAGGAAGACTAGACAAAACTGGGATATATCATCTGTCCCATGCAAGAAAAATCCCCATAACTCAAGTTCACACTTGGTACTGTTTCCAGTAATTTGCTTGAGACTTCTCACATGCAGCAGCATTTTCTGCCTCAGGAGACAAACTATACTCAGTCAAAGAAACTCTGGAACCTGAAGACAAGGTCTTCAAAAAGCTTAGGGAGTGAAGTGGCAGATGAAGAAAGTAAGCTCATGAAATGAAGGTGGAAAAGACTGGAAGGAAACAAACAGAGAAGAAAGTTTTCCTAGTGTGGGGACTGGAACTTAGCATTGGGAAGACCCACAAAGGCAGGGGAAAGTCTTATGGAAACACTGGATTTTGTTCTAGTTCTCCTGCACACCTTCAGCTTTGTGTAACTGAGGTCAGAAAACTCAGCTTACCTCGCTCACATGTTCTACCCCAATAGCCAGTGCCAGTGCAGTCACAAATGAAGCGGTTCCAGCCATCCTTGCAGACTGCATTATTCTTACACGGGTAGCTGTCACACTGCTTGGTGCTGAGGCGGGAGCAGGAGGACTTGACTCCTGCGGCGTTCTGTGCTTCTGCCAGCTGCCGGATGTTCTTGCTTCGTCCATCGATGAACAAGTCTCGGATACAGCCGACATAGCCATAGTTCAGCATTGCTGTCCAGAGCTCTGTGGGAAGGATGAGTCCTGCCCGGTTCTCAGGCAGCCCGCCGAGGTACATGTCACCTTCCAGATCTAGGATCTCACTCTCCCCACTAGCGGTGAATGGGGTGCGTCTGCTGTTCACTGATATAGTACCTAAATGAGGAGGATAAGGAGACATCAACACTTTCACTTACAGCCTCAGTCTAGTTCATTTTTTCCCAATAAGTGAGGTTTAAGGTTCAGCACAGGAGAGTGAAGATTCCTCCCTACCCAAATGCACTCCTAACAGCGACTGTCTCCCACACAGCTCCCTCTCCTCTTGAACCACAGGCCATAAGTACTTTCATGCAGTGACTGATCATCATGTGTCTGTATCCCAACTTGCATTATAAGGTCACAAGCATAACAGTGCAATGGCTAAATAAAAACATGTAAAAACTGAGTATTATTCAATGGTATTCATCCAGCAAAGCAAAGACTTACTGAGAACATACAGGAATTTCATGGTACCAGGACTGGAGAGAAAAAGAGAGAAGTAAATGCACATTAATTCACACTACACAGCTCTTCCAGAAAACACTTCATCAGTACCTCCAAAGCTGGACCTGGATGATGGAACTAAATAGACCCTCATCAAGTTTGTAGATGACATCAAACTGGGGAGAATGGTTGATGCATTGGAGGAAGTACAGGGCTACCATTGAGGGAAACCTTTACAAGGTGGAGCAAAGGACTGATAGAAATGTTTGATGTAAATCAACAACAATAAATACAAAGTCCTACACCTGGGGCAGAATAACCTCACACGTAAGTACAGGCTGGAGACCAGCTGGCTAAGGAGCAACTCTGCAGAAAAGGACCTGGGGATATGGCGGACAACAATTTGAACACGAGTCAGCAGTGTGCAGTGACAAGAGATGCTGATCATAGGTTGCAGCAAGGGAAGCTCCAGCTCCATAGAAAGGAACATTTTTCACCACGAGGGTGGTCGAATGGGAACAGAAGCCTCAGAAAGCCTGTAGAATCACCATCCTGAAGGCATTCGAAACACAACTGGATGCAACCAGAAGAAAGCCTAGATTTCAGCAGAGTTTGGACTAGAAATCTCCAGAAGTTCGTTCCAAAATAAATTATTCTACAGTTTTACAAAGAAAGTTAAGTATTCTAACTTCCATTTTACAAACAGGAAAATTGAGGTAGAGAAAGATAAAGGTTATCTCTGAAGAACAGTTATTATTAAAACTGCAGTAGCCTCCATATGCTCCAAGCAAGATGTGGGCATACTGCACTGAGGCCATTCCTATATATTTCAATAAATTGTCCCAGCACATAAAATAATCAGAACATATAATACAGAAATATATATCAGAACAAATGAAACAGGTGCAGAGAAGCAAAGTGACCTGTTTAAGGTCAGACAGTGCATCCAAAGAAAAACAGGGAACATTATGCGGGTATCTCACATCCCAGAGCAGCGTACTCTTCAGAAGAGCATTCAGCAGCTCTCGTGATAGGGACATCTGCCCACCAGACACTCAGCTAAAAATCAGCAATTCACTCTCCCTAGCTATAAATCATTGCATCCAATTACCCTGTCATTAAGATAGTCTGTCCTCAGAGACAATTATCCAAGCTTTAAGATTAATTCTACATCATTGCATTTTTATCATACACCCCTACGATAAGGTGGGAGAGTTTAGTTAATAGAGTTAGCTCTATTCTGTGTCTCTGTGAGAAAGTGCAGTTGTGTACACATGCTTTTTCTTCAGTTGTAATAGGTGTCTTCTTAAAGAACAGGACATATGACACAGACACAAGGTATTTCGTGTGTGTGATGTTCAGTAATAATTTAGGAATAATGTCAGAGGCAGCAGAGTGCCAGAAGCAAGAGGCGTTACAAATTAAAGGCTCAAAGAGAACCAGAGTTATTTGATGAATCATTTTGTAAAAACAAGCTGCAGCACCACAGACATTTTCCCTTTTACAAAGTAAGAAAAGAGAAGATGTGACAATACACCTACAGTTGTAAAGGCAGCGTATCACAGAGCCACAGGATCACAGCCCCCCTTCCAGCATCTCCGCTGTTACTCCTCAAAAGCAGCATGTGGAGTACATGTTACTCAAAAGACTAGAACAAACCAAAATACTGGAGGGCTGAGCTCCAGACAGCTGCTACTATGGAGAAAACAAACACCACCTGCAAAAGCCACAAAGGTAAAGAAACCCCCTGAAAGAAAATAAATACGGGATACCAAGAAGAAGTGTAAAACCTGGAGAAAGAGCATGCAATGATGAAAGGAAATAGGCTAGACAGGAGCCTAAGCTTTCTGCCAGTGTTTTGTACCCTGCAACTGTTCCTGTGAGGAGATGGTACTAGCTCAGATGCACAGCACTTTTAAGACGAAGCTGCTGAGATGGAGAAATTCTGAACTGACCCTAGGAAGGAGCAGTCACATGGGCTGACATCCTTTTTTTTTTGTCCCAAATCCCATGTTTGCAACTCTGTTTTGGTAGATCAAATCCTATCTTGAGAAACCAGAAGCATCTAAGCATCTCCTTTCCAGTCCCTTAGGCACTTTGTGCAGAGCTAAAGAACAAACAGACCAAAAGACCCCAGTTACTGAGGGCAGAGCTGGTATACAAAGCAGTGCACTGATTCAATCATAGACCAAACCTTCCAGTAAGATTTTTAGTGTCTGAGTGGGTGGGACAACATGTGTGATGACCAGCCGAAAACATTGTCTTGTGTAATGTGTTCAGTGTTCCCCAGCTAGAAACTGTGACAGGTTTGGTGGATGCTTTGTAGGAGCTTTCCCCAAGGACAGAAAGGTTACAGGACACTAGGTGTCCACGTCCACACTGTCAGCTTCTGTCAGAGTAGAGAGAAAAAACAGCTTTTGTTGCTCTGGCAGCCAACACAGACCAAAGCATACAAAGCCTAAGGGGACTAGAGGTGCCAGAGGTTATTTGACCACGACTGCCATGCTTCCCCAGCATTTGCGCTCCTGCCTTAGTACACTGCAGTAGTGAATATTTGGATTTTTAGGTTATTTTACTAAGCTCAGCAGAGCCTGAAGTTTTGGACTGTTACAGAAATGGGAAGAAGGGGAGAGATGACACCTAAAAAAGGCCTCCCTGCTTTAATAATGAGAATCAGAACCTCTAGGTCACTAGCTCATTAAACCCAAATGGCTGTTTTGTAGCCTACATTAAGTAAGTTCATGATTTCAGTTCAGTTTCTAGATGACAGGCATCCACATTTAAAAAAAAAAAAAAAAAAAAATCTCCAAGGTGTAACTGTTCTCTGGTCCGCGCATGGGAGAAAAGCCAAGAACTAAACAAGAAAAGATCCTGAACTTCCTTCTCACACCTACCAAAAGTACCACTGGATAATAGTGGTTGATGCTTGCTAAAGGTATGGTGTGAAGAAATCAATTCCAGTATGCTGGTTTTCTGGGGAGACAAGACATCAGTCACTAGGACCATTAACCTAGTACTCATCATCAGCAGAAAATGCAATTTAAAAAAAAAAAAAAAAAAAAAAGAGAAGACAAGAACGTACAAATTTGTTCATTCTTGTTGAGCAAAGTGCTTTTAATTCAAAATCTGTTATCTCTAATCAGCGTCCAGAACATCACAAACCTCCCTGCCAAGCGACAAGTCAGTCCTACAGTCTCATCCACCACGTAGCAATGCCGTCTGTCACACCCTCCTAGTCCAAATGAATGTGTGTCCCTCTTTCTAGGTTTTTACAAACTTTCTTAGCAGAGAGCTTAGTGTCATTTCTGTTTCTTCTCCTTCTGCAGCTGCCTCTCCAGGGACCAGCCAGTCCCCAAGTGAGCAACAAAACTGAAGGCAGTACTGAATGCAACTGATTGAGTTTATCCTTGGAAGTTAATTAAATTTTAGCAATTCTAAAGAAATCAAAGCTCCATTTATTTATTTATGGCTTCCTTTATAAAATGTTCCTATCGATGTCTTTAGGAGATAGCAATATATAACCACACATATTAAGTCCTAGTAGAGCACCATGCCAAATACAAAGAAACTCCTAACATCATCAAAGAAAAAACTAGCTTCAGGCAAAGACCTGTTCAAACAGCTAGGCTTTGCATGATATCTAAAAGTCAGCTCTTTTGAAAACTCAAGGGAAGCAAATTCTAGCACTGCTTTCTCTCTACTGATGGCATTCAGCAACTGGAAACATAAAATTAGGGACCTAAAGCCATCATCTGGAGATCACCAGACAAATCCCAAATCCACTTCCAAATGTAAGCAAAATTCTCTTTGAAGGCGTATACGGACAGGCTTTGAGATCCCAATGGTTCAGGAAGAATTAAAGTACAATTGTTCACATATTCTCAAGATGAAGTTATAATATTTGATCATTTTGTTTCCTGACACAATTTCAGAGTACGTCATGGGTATGTTAGCTTGATATCCAGCACTAGAAACAAATAAAATACCTTTTGGTAATTGCATGGTAAGTATATTATTAGAAATAAACTAAAACACATTTTTGAAAATAAGAAGCTGCGAGGGAAAAAAGGAACATCCACTGAATGCTGACTCAGATATTAAGATTAGAATTTGGCATCCAAGAGAGAGTAAAGAAACCTAACTGAAAACTACAAGATACTAAAGGAAACAGAACAGGATGAAAATGTTGATTTGTCACCATAATCTTGTTACTGGTTGTGCCCATTACTTTTACTTTCCTCATGACAAGGTCCCAAACCCCTGCTCTTTAAACACACAAGATCCAGGAGAAGATGACAATATTAGGTAACAGCAATAAGTTTTCATTTGGCTTCTACTAAGTTTCTTTTTGAACAGAAACCCAAAGTAGATCAGTGATAATTTCTCAAATCAAGAACTAAATAATAATGGTTCTGAAGGATTTAAACCTCACCATGGCCTACAAAGAAGTCATCCCTATAATTATGTAGGTAATTTAAAGACAGGTCCAGAATATCTGAAGATTGTGAATAAAATATTAATAGATTGCCTCTGTGATGTGCTATCCAAAGTTCACACTAAACATTTAATGAAAACCTAGCCATTTACATCTTTGCTTTGCTGGATAAACATCACTGGAATAACACTAAGTTTTTGTAAGAAGGTGACTCATATCTAACAGGTTTTGAAGGTTCTGAGAATTAATACACAGCCCTAGGTCTGGATCTGAAAGATGAATCTACTTAAGAAAAAGTCATCACTCTACCTGATCTTCCATCTCGTTGAATATCCACATGATACCATTCTCCATCATTGGCTTTCTTCTGGGTGGCCTTGACTTTAATAGTCCCAGAGCCCATGTCCAGCAGCAAGTAGAGGTTCCCATCTAGAAGCTCAACTGCAAAGAAGTCTACCTTTGTATTTTTCTGGCTCCTGGCATCTTTCCTCTCCTGAGGCTTGCCATGGGTAAAAAGGATCAGTCCATTGGGTTCAGTGGTTCGGAAATCAAATGAGATGGAGCCCATCCTTTTGGTATTCCATTTAGGTAGACTAATATAGGCCTCAGGTGTCTCAAAGCTGATGGGATCCAGTGTAGCCACATTCTCACATACGAATTTCACTTCCCCATAGATCTTCATCTTAGTATCACCAATCCGTGCCAAGCGAGACAGCTCCAGACGAATGTCGTTATTCTTATAAACAACCTGCCAGACACAAGGAAAAATATCATACATCAATCCTGCATACAGTACAAATACCTCAATTACTTTCAGCCATGGGAGATAAACTTCTCCCAAAAGGCAGTGGGGAGCAGAAAGGAGATCATGCAAGAGGCTGACATGATGACAGAGGGAGAGAGCACAACCAGGAGTATGTATAGAAATGACAGCAGTGGGAACTTTGCGATGACTATAGATCAGATAAGCAGGCAGAAGAGAACATTTAACTGAAGGACAGTGAGAATGATTAACTCTACCACAGGCCCACTCTGCTGTAAAAGCTTTTGTACATAAAATACAGTGTGTGTCTGGTATCATGCTGTTGTATTTGCATAAATCCCATACAAAATACATAACAAAGTGTAACCTCCATGTCCATCTCTGCTAGCCACAGCAGGGAACTCTGTACCACCACTGCCATTTCTCTATTATTCCTATAAGCCCACTTAACTACTAGCAGAAAGATGCAAAAAAATTTAAGCAAGTTGCTGTGAACTGTTGGTGATTGCCCTGTGGCTCCTAAAGAGCTACAAGAAAAAAAACCAACAAAGACTTAAAATTTCTCTGACCAAGAAATCTTAGATCACTACAGGCACAAACTTGCTATGGAGATATCTGCATAGCTGATCCTCGCTTCAAGAGACCTATGCTCTCTGCGCTAACACAGAATTAATTCCTTGCAAAGAGGACTCCTCTCTGCCCTGTGCCATTCTCACAGAGGCAGGGACTGCAGAAGGCACAAAACTGAAATAATTTTAAACTGTACTTCCTCTCAACCACCTTCCGTGCTTTCTAAACCCAGAGCTGGCACATACAGCAAGCAAAAGCATTTCTGCAACTAGCACAATTTTGATTGAATTCATGTTCTGCAACACTACTGAAGACACTGATTTCTTCTAAGGAGTTATTATTTTAAAATACTTTGTGTCTGTTACATATAGCATATATGTACACACACATTTGATTCCTGCTTTCAGAATGCTAGCAGGATGAGTTGTCAGCAATTTGCTATGAAAAGAGAAGGGAAAGGAGGTAAGCGTTGTTAATTCTACAAATAGGACAGGAAAGTCAGAGAAATGAGTGTACAGTAAATATTAAAAGGCAAATGAGGGAGAGAATGAAGGATAAGCTGCTGTAGCAAGGGAAGAATTTCCAGCTTTCGCTAAGCATTAAAGGAGAACTTCCCCAGTGCAGCCAGCACAGCATCAGATTTTCCTGTTGCAAAGGCAAAACACCCTACATCAGAGTGAAAGGAGAAGCCAGCTGTTAACTCCCATTTGGAGTCATGGCACAAAGCTGTAGTTCCTCCCAGCAGAAGACAGTATTGATCCCCAATAGCTTGTTTTGCTCCAATTCCCAATAAAGCGCTCTGCCCTCGCACAAACTTCAAAAACATCAGGACTATTAATATCTGCAACAGGAATAAAATATATTTTCAATTTGCGGGACTGTAGTAGTTTCATTCTATGGATTAACCATGTCAAATGCTCTTGCTAGACAGACCATACACCTCCTTCCAGTGACTCAGCAAGGCTGTGCATTACAGCCTCCCCCTCTTGCCAGACAACAAGGTGCACGTCAGCCAGACAGCAGAGATGATCTGCAGTTATCTTTGTATCCAGGAAAGGCACACATAAGAAGTGTGAGATGTACTCCATGCACATGCAGCTATCTGGACTGCCCAGGACTTCTGCACATACTTTGCGTGTGCAGCAAGTCCAGTGCTTTCCACAAACACTAGTTCTGAGCACTGGATGCAGTCCTGTCTCTGCATCTCATGGAAACAGAGGAGCTGAAGGTACAGAGAAAAATAAATAGAACAATTAAGAAGATGGAGCAAGATGCTTTATGAAGATGGACTGAAAAGACCAGGGTTCTCATATTTGGAGAGGACTGAGAAAAAAAATATGGTTGAAGTTTACAGAGGATGGAGAAGGTTAATGTAGAACTGCTCTTTGCCAAATCCAGCAATAATAGAACCAGAGGCACTCGCTGAAACTTGTAGGATATCAGTTTAAAATGGATTTTTATAAGTACTTATTTACACAGAGGGTAGTGAACTTCTGGAACTTGCTGCCACAGGAGGTCATGGAAGCAGAGAGCATCAGCAGGCTCAAAAAGAACCAGAAAGATACATTGACAGCAAGTCCACAAACTGATATTAAAGGGAAAAGGAAGGGACGGACCTTCTAATAATCCAATAGCAGTGGATGCTGTGGGAGCGTAAGGGGAGTGCACCACTGATAGTGGCCATGCTCACACGCTCTCCCTAAATAGCACCTGCACCTGCTACTATTGGAGGCAGAATACTGGATAAATGGATTGACTGTTCTTCAGGCTCACTAGGGCTCTTCTCATGTTCTTAATGAATCTACATGTATTGTAGGTTGTGCACAGTCTACTCCTTGTCCCACCTCAGGGACAGCCTGGGAAAGAGGGTAATTGGAAATGGGTTCCTGTGGACAGAGTCCTTCTGCCAGCACATACATACGGGTACGTCTGGTACAACTTCGGAGCAACGCTGCATTTTCAGTTTCACCCCAGTATGGAGTTGCTTTGGTGGGCAAGAGAATGCCAGGCCTGAATGAACTGTGACTTCAACGATCCTAACATAAGAGAACTGCGCTTATAGGATACTACTAACAGTTGCTCAAGCCAACACTCCTCTAAACTGTACCTTGACCCAGCCTTTCCACATGTGAGGGGAGCAGACAGGTAGTACAATACCCTACATATGATTGATGGCTGGTGCTGGGTTATATGTAGCTATGACTCAGCAATCTGCTTTCAGCAACCTCTGCAGGTTGCTGGTAGAAGGAATATGATCACATACACATAAGTAGCTTCCAGCTCTCAGCTGAGCTACATACAGGTTACATCTCCCCCTTTCACGTATTTGATACTTGAGTAACAATTCCCATCTCTTCTGGGGAAATGCAGAGGGTCCGACTCTGGGTTTATTTGGGGTTTGCTGCAGACTGCCTTGTATTTCATTAGTCATACCTGTACCACAGCTGGAGAATCCTTGAGACAGAAGACTTTCAAAGGATCTAGAGAAAATTACACTGAGTCAGTTGTAATCCAGAAAGTGACTAACAATGGAGGATCTGAGAGCAAGTTTGAAAGAAAGAACCAAGAAAGCAAGCACAAAGGAAGACCTGGGGAAGAGAGGAGAAAGGGTGCTGAATAGACACAAGAGTTCTGAATTCAATCTTTTCAAAGAAACAGATCCACCCCAATCTGAATCTCTATTATTCAAGTGTTGTTTGTTCTACATTATTTTCTTTAAAAATCCCAAACCCACAACCTAGCTTGAGTGATTTAAAAAGCACCTGTGTTTAAGGAAAAAGTACAAGTGTTCACATAGCTGACTTGAGGTATCATTGACAGCCACATTTGGACATCAAGATCTTGATGTATACTCAGGTACACCAGAACTCTCAGCACTGTAAACAAAAGGATAAAAATAATCCTTGGTATAAAACCAAGGTGAATCCTGAGGAGGAATACAGAGACAACAGCATCTCTGGCTTAGGCAATGAAAAGCTAAGGCAGCTTCTGACATCCACAGTTCCATCGTTAAACCAAAGGTTCAAGAATGAGAAAAGGGAATATAATTAAATGACTGGAATGCATGTCCCATCGTGAAGAACATTCAAATTCAGTCTGTTTAATAGGTAGAGGTTAAAGGGTGATTCGATTACAATCTACAAGTACCTGTGCAGAAAATGGAATTTGGCAATAGAGGGCTCTTCAACCCATGTGACAAAGGAATAATAGGATCCGGGGGCTAGAAACTGAAGTTAGAGAAATTCACATTTTAAAATATTATGACTTATTTTTACATGAGGGTAATTTGCTATTGAAGTAATTTACTACAGGTTATGGTGTGTTCTCTGCTACTGGCAAACTTTAAATTAAAATAGTATCTTGTTTTCTCTAAAAGACATAGTGAGACAGGAATTAATTATATAGCAAATCAGCCTAGATTATCATAATAGCTCTTTGTGGCCTCATAACCTATGAATCTTTGTGTTTTAATGAAATCAACAGATGCTTCAGTGCAGTTTTCCAGGACAGATGAAACACATCCTTCCCAAACATTAAAACTGCATGCTAAAGGAGAAGATGCTTGTGTCAGTTCTGGTCTGACTGGCCACCAGTGCTTTCAGTGAGGCTTTTTTATATGTTTGTGATCCTACCTTGCAACCTACGGTTAAAAAGCAAGGCAAGTAAAAAGTCTAGGACAAAAAACTCTATTCTATAGTTCTAAATATATGAGCTTCAAGAACCAGTTTCTTAGAGAGTCACCTGCTGCAAGCCAGAGAAGAAACATTTTCATGTTTCACTGAGGAAGCTGTCTGCCAGCAGTAGAACCTATCATCTGCATAACACTTCCTACCTTGTAGTCTCATTTTACCAGCAACCTCTGAACTAACTTGAGGGCTTTTCAGGATATACCAAAATACTGGTTGAAAGCCACACCTCTTTAACTCCAAATGAGGCCATGACTGACTCAGAGAGCTGTACCTCATTAGGACATTGTCTTCTAGTGCCACTCTGGCACATGGCTTCCTTAACAACTTAGAAGTAAGCAAAGCAATGAAAGCAGTGCCCATAAATTTGTCCATTTTTATCAGATGGCTTTCTGAACAAAGCCAATCTTGCCTGTTTAAACAGAGACAAGCTTGAGTTCATCCCGTGTCTGATCAGAGAAGGTCAAGAGGCCTAAGGGAGTCAAGGAGATGATTCCTGGTACAGATATACACATCTACTTTACAATTATTCCAGGGAGAAAGGCAGAAAAGAGAAAGGGGAAGAAAGTGACTAGCAAAAGCTATGCACAGAGCATTTGAAAGTAACCTTCATGCTTCCAATCTTAAAATCACTTCATATTCCAAAAATGAAATTAGAAAAATGAAAAAAATGTTTTTTTCCTTTTCCATGAGGACTGCTTCTACATACACTTTAACAGAGGAATATTTTGACTGTTCAGTGCCTTTTTGTAATGAGTTGGACCACTATAGATGGATGGTCAGGGATGGGATAGTCCAGATACACACAGTCTCTGATAATCAGCAGTAGAATTCCATGACATCTGAGACCTTTTGAGGGATAAAAAGATACACAGTAAATTAGGTTTCCTTTAAATCTGCTGAGAAAGAAGAGTTTGTTTTAAGCTGAGCTAAAACAAACAGGCAATCTAGTTTTGAGGTTTCTTAAAAATGGCAACTTTGCAATTCTGAAGCATTCAAGGAATTTCTCCAGCTAAACTTATAAGAAGCTTCACTCATGGGTTAATGAGAGCTCTAATCAGATGGCTTTTCACGAAAAGCATCTCTGCAATCAAGTGAAGATGCAGCTAGAGAGGGAGCAACAAAAGTGAGGAAAAATTATGTGCTAGACTTGGCCAGTAGCCAATATAACAAGTCCTCTCCAAGTTGGTGCTATTAAGCAGGAAACATGTTTTTTGGTGCAGGCTGCTCCAAAGGGGAATAGCCATTGATAGCCTGGTGAATTAGAAGATGACCATCATGAAAAAGAGCAATAACTTGAAGGCTGCGTAAGTTTAGCTAGCTAGGAAGAGCACCTCTGAAGTTCAGCCAAGTTGTTCACCTACTGCATCTTGCGTATCACCAACTGCTTTTCTCTGTCATAGGCTGCCCCCTTCACCAACTAACCATATCGCTTCTCAGAAGGGCTAACTGAGAGACATTCAGCCCAGAGCCTTTCTAAGACTTCCTTAAAGGTACCTGCACTGAATAAGACAAGTTCCTGCAGCTTAATAAATTACAATTTATCAGCTGGTTTACCAGAACTATGTGTTTCCAGCCTGCCCCGACCAGCAAGTAGAAACAAACACACCAGCTAATAGCATTTTACTTTGTGTTTGGGACAGACGATGTATGCAGCGATCCAAGGCTTCAGTGATGAGTAACTAAAGCTGCTATACTTATTTAAAGACTGTATGTGGACTGTGCATATCTGGTCTAAACATATTTGATGGTTCCCTGGGATAACAACTATATTCACGTAATAAACAAACACAATCACTATTCACCACACTGAAGGAGTTAATTTACCTGTCATGAAAAACAATACATCGAACATGGATGATAAGTAACTGAAACCAAACAAATAAGACTCAAATATGATTTGTGCTATGTTGACTAAAGTAATGTGATCCTACATTTCACTTGAATTATGTTTAACAAAGGACATGTGTTTACCCAGCTAAAAATAGCAATATGGTGAGTAGAACACTTGAACAATAAGGCAGAACTATTTCAAGCTTCCCTACAAAATTTTTTTCCACCTTACAAATCAATTATAGTTTCTGAATAACTTCAAGTTTTGTGGAAAACTCCAGGAGAGAAGAGAGATTGATTTCATTTCAGAAGACTTATAGGAAGATACAGAGAAGCACCCCCTGAAGTAGAATATAAAGAAAGAGAAAGAAAAGGGATTCAAGGTGCCAGTAAAAAAGGCAGAGTGGAATTTCTTCAACTGGTCTAGTGAGAATGTTTCCTTAAGAGATACTGAGAACAGAGGACCCAGTACTTCACTGTGGTCACAACTATCCTTTAAGCCAAAAATAAGCACCTGCTTCTCATGAGAATTCAGGGCATCAGAGTGTGTTCACAGTTACTACAGAGTTAACACCAACCCAAAGCATTCCCAGGGGATCCTAGAGCAAGCTTAAACAGATTAAGGCAGATCAAGGTCCATCTTGCTGCCTTATCTTTCACCTTAGAATATACCAAGATAAAGACCAAACATTTCTATCTATGCCTTTTTGGAATAAGATCTAGGATTTTTTGCCTTACAACCAACCAAATATATGAATGAGAGAGATTCCAAACTTTAGGGGAAAAAAAGTTGCTTTACAGCTATTTACTGAAGTTCAAATATGTGTCTAGAGCTGTACAATACATTTTTTGCATATACTGAGCCTGCTGCTTCTTGATCTAGCTATGAATATTGCTAAGCGACTAAAATGTCAAATGCTCTACAGCCTTACTTATCCTTGGTGTTGCATTGCAGCATTCAAACTACAGAAAAGCAAGGTTGTGAAATGACCTACTTCTTGGATTCCTTCCTTTTAACAGGTAGCAATAAGGACAGAATTTATTTTATCACATGGGTGGATTTCTGCATCCTCCATGCTGGGATGCACTGACTGCTAATTCATTTGGTCTACTGTTGAAGAAAATCTTGATTTCAAAGGGACCCCACAATTTTATCTTGAGACAAACATCATGGGAACATTAGAAATTATATATATTTATTTGTGAAAAAAGGCATGACACTGTATAGAGGGGGGAGGAGCCTTTATAGTTGCAAGAGAAATGCTGCTGAAGGATTCTATATTAGCCTCAAAGACTAAAGTCGTTTCCTCAGCCACCGAAAACGCACAGCATAGGCGTCAGTAAGATTAAGTAGAATTAGTTCTAGCATGGACTATGATTTGAGGATGAATGCTCTTTTGCAGTGGAAGTGTCAAGTCCTCTTCTTTCCTTGCTACAGAAACTTCAAGTTCTGCAGTAAGGAAGAAAGGGATCACAGGAAATAAGGTATAGTTTCTGGATTTCTTAAAATATCACTTTTCCACCAATTTCCTAAGCAATGGTGAGAAAGCCACCTAAACCCAAATATTTTCAAAAGTATATTCCTCCCATCATGGTGGCCAACTTGAGGTCATGGAATTGGTTTTGCAGGAGTGCTCATTAGCCAAAAGCTGTGAGCGATGACAAGGAGAGATTTCATCTTTACTGCTAAAGCTAAAAGAAATGCTCTGAGAAATTAGACTTAGATTTCTCAGTCTATTCCTAAAAACTAGCTGATACATGTCAATATTTAGGTGAAAAAGTAACTGACTGATATTTGACAGTAGCAGAGTTCACCTTTGTGTCATGGCAAAGCGTTTAAGGCATTTCACTGTGGATTCAGGTGCACAAACTTGAACTTCCTTCTTGCTTCATGTTCTAGTCAACCTCCATTTGGCCTAGTAACAGAGAAGAATAAAAGCTGCTGGACAGGGAAGCCAAGACAGCCAGCTATGATGCTCCTTACTTGTGCCACAGGCCATAACCACAGGCATACCTATGCTAGCCCTGAAAAGCAACTTGTACCTTGGACGTGTCTCTGGATATAAGAAGGGCATAGAGGAGATATGTCAGTATTTTACAAACATGCATGCATATACAATAATGAGGAAATTCTGTGTTCTACACTGAGCCTGTATAGTTCAGAGGTAAAAAAAAGACAGTAGAAACACTTAATAGCCACACACAGAAAATCATTCATTGGGTGGATTGAATGAAGCATCCTGGAATGTATGGAGACACAGGAGGAGACAGTGCTGTTATGTACCCTGCTGGAGATCACGTCCAGTTTGGAGAATTGCACTTCAAGAAAGGAGTGAGACTACAGGAAAGTGTCCTGAGGAGAGCAAAGAGAATAACCAGAGGTCTAGAAAACAGAAGATAGATTGAAAGTATTGCTTCTTTTTAACATAAAGAAAACCGCAAGGAGACATTATAACAGTATTCAAGTATAAAAAGGCTGCTATAAAGCAGAAAGGAACAATCTGTTCTTTGTATCTATGCTGAAAAAGACAAGAAATAATGGGGAAAAATTACAGCAAGGAAGTGTTAGAATTGATGTTAGGATAATTTTTTTTTTATTTAAGAACAGTGAAGCACTGGAAGAGATTGCCTGAGGAGCAACCATCACTGGAGACCTTTAATTACAGGTTAAACAAATTGCTGTCAAGACTCACATAGATGCCATTGATTTTGTCTTGGGACAGTGGAAGCGGAAAGGATTAAATAACCTTTCATGGTCCATTCCTGTTTTATTTTACATGATTCGGGGAGGGGGGGGGACACACAGGGATGGGACATGAGAAGGAGGAAATTACTATGTAGCTAAAGACTTTCCTAGTGTTTGATGCACAGAAAGGAAGACTAAACCTTATATTAACACAATTCTGATATCTCACAAATTCAAAGAGCTTACATTTACAAATGAACTCCCTAGCTAATGAAGGTTTGTCAGCTTTTTTAGAGTTAAAAAAAGAAGAAAAAAAAGAAATCATCATCACAGAAGCTTATTTACCAGCATGCAGTAGCCAACTTCAATTACATTCAGTTCTGTATTGAGCTTATATAGACATTTACCAGTTACAGAATGCTCTGCTCCTCCCAAATGCATCCTGAAATCTCAGATTTGTCTAGCTAGCACAAGCTAAATCTGTCTAGCTTGGTTCAGTGATGAGTATGTGAGGAAATGATTACTGTCAAGTGTCTTAAGGATTTCATCTGAAAAGCAGAGAGGAATTATTTTAGGATGGCCCCATTGATCATTTAAGGCTTGAACCTTATTACACAAGACGCTGAAAACTGTATCAGACAATGACTTAGCAAATAACATTCCACTTAGCGATTTCATTGTATTTCAAATCCACCTAAGGTTGTCCAAGTACAAAAGGCCTTTCTCAGGAAATAGATCTGTTTAGTATGGCTGGGTGAATGTTTCCATCAGGATGGTGTTCTAACACAGAATTCCATTTTCCTAACAGAGAATTAGCAATGAAATGCTTCACTTCAAGCCATTACAACCCAAAAAACTTAACAGAAAAGCTTTTGTATGAACTTAGCATAACATAAAACAGTATTTTCCAGGCATTGCATTTACTTTCAATAGCGAGCCCCATTTTTACCTCTGGTCTGCACTCTCTAGGGAAATACTTTCACATGACACAATGTCAGCGTCCCACCTGACATCAGAAGAGACACATGACTGGTTTTGCCACAAAGCAGCTTGACCAAATACTCTGGCCCCTATGGCAGAATGGGACACAAGGGCCCTACAGGGCAGCTACCACATGGAACTGCACTGGACAGGAAAACACAGTTCTTGTTAAACTGTGTCCAGAGTATTTAGGGTCAGCTCAATAATTAATTCCTTGAATCGAATTATTTCATATATCAGAATGTTACATACGAACTCACTTCTGAAGTTTTGAGGGATTTCCATTTAAAAAAAAAAATCTTACCAGCAGCAATGAAAACAAATGTGGGCTGGAGGAACCTCCTTTGGGAGAGAAACTCTGCATTTCACTCAACTTTTCATTTCAGTGATAAAACGTGTTTTAATGAGAACACCAATGTTTAAAGTCTTCTGTGAAAATACTGAATAGACATTGCTTACATGTATGCAGTTTTTCCCCACTACCTATCTTCCCTAGCCAATATGCCTTAAGCCTGCTTCACAAGAATATCCCTGGCAGGTACAAGAAGGTAGTTCAGTCTCCATATGCCAGTCAAGCATTAGTCTCACTGCCTAGGCTTCCAATGTGCTAGGCAAATCATGCCAACCGCAGTGGTGTTTTCTATGTTTTTGTCACCTGTCCAGCAAAAAAAACCAAATTGACAACATTTACCATTATATATGGGAGAGCACATGCTTAAAAGTGAGCACTGCTCAAATAACAATGCAATTAGAGCAACAGAGGAAGTATTTAGTGGATTTAGTATTGCGTAGACTTAGTCCACAAACTTAAAGTGGTGCCAGTGTAGCAGGATGGTGTCACTGTTGGTAGCTGGATGATAGGAGCTGGGGGTGCTGCATCCCATCGTGTGTCTCCCTCCCTCAGCCTTAGTACAAAGGTCGCAGGGGCACTGGCATCTCCTTCCATCTGCAATGGCAGCCAAAGTAAGAGGCATGCCTTCGGCTAGGCTCTCCTCCTGTGAGGGAGCAAAGACACTCTGGGTCTGCTGAAGTGCCATCAGCAGGATGGCACTATCCCATGGCTGACACCATCTGTCATAGTGCACTACACAGATCTAGATGGACTGGGGAGGAGGACCTGTCTCCATACATTGAGACTGAAATACTATGGGTTTCTAAACTTTTTTTTAACACCTCTCTTGTTGCCCTGTGCAAAAACCTGCCAACAGGGGCATCTCTCCAGGATCTCTTTGCTGACCTCTGTTCAAATTCCAAGGCACGGAACAAAGTTCAAACCCTCCACAAGTAGGATTCCCCAAACATTTATCTGCAGTGGGCCTTATATTGTGCAAAAACAGGGAGGTGATGAGCTAAATATTTCCTTGAATATTTGCTGAAGGGGGCAGGGAATGTAATTAATTCCCTACCTACAAGAGACATTAAGAGAAAAATACTGTCACCTTATAAGCCCACCTTGATGCTAGAAAAAGAACAAGAAGCTCTTTTACATCTTTCTCCTACATTTATCTAAAAAAACTCTCTCAGCTGTGACCTCCAGCTCTACAGCTTCCAGCACTAACAAAAGGGGAGGGCGTGTTTAAAAAAAAAAAAAAAAAAAAATCTATCTTTTTTTGGGGACTGAGTCCCAGTTACCACAATGCCAAAAAGTCTAGTCCATCTATTCATTTGGAAGCCACCCAGCTGCACCAGTCACAGCTTTAGTGCACAGTGCAACGCTATCTGAGACCAATAAAGGGAGGTTGGGAATGGGACAGCTCCCCCTCACCTGCTTGTATGTTCTCACCTGGCCTCCAGAGAAACCCTTACTGACAAAACTGTTTTCCTAGCCCCCACCATCTTTACAGGTTTCTTGGGGAATAGTATTAAAATAGTGCGAAGAGCCCAGCGGCGCTGCCAGAGCCCACTGGCGCTGTTTGTAAAACTTCACCTTCATCCCTTGCTTTGATCTGGAAGCTGTGTGCATGGAGTGTAATGTAAGTCCAGCTGCTCCTGGGGCATGAGAGGGGAGGAGGAAGCAGCCAGTGCAGCCAGAATGCTGCCGCCACAGTGAGAGAGCATTAAGGAAAGCACGTAAAAGGAGAAAGAAACAAAGGCAAAAAAAGGGTGACATTTTCCAGTGGAAGCACTGAAATGAGAAGCAATGAGAAGCAGAAATGGGAGACAGATGAGGGCCTGAGCACCCCATTCAGCACCAGATTACACTTCCTTCTCAAAGGAGGTGGGGTGTTGCAATCAGGAGCAGCGAGAGCTCTTCTGTAAGCAGAGAGGTCAGGGCTGGAGTCAGCACTGAGCACCAGACAAAAGAGGCAGCTGATTAGCTGGTTCCCAGCACGCTGGGCCTGATTCTGCAAAATGCAGAGAGCTCTCAATACTGTTTTGCTCTGGAGTGGGCCTATCAGTATGTATTTCTTCCTTTCTTAAAAAAAAAATAAAATAAAATAAAAGAAAGGGAGGCAGGCTTTTCCCCAAGGGGGACTGAAAAAAACCACATCTCTCCATTGCAGAAACACTTTCCATAAGAAATTCCTACAGAGCATTTTTAGTTACTCTGTGAATATTAGCATCTTGACGTTAACCCTTTGTATTATCTCCCACTCTCCCATTAAGGGCCACTATCCCCAATTTACAGGAAGAGAAAGCAAAACAGAGGGAACTGAATATTCTTGGCCAGTTCATACAGCAAAGTCAATAGATGGTCAGAAAGAATGTCTCTTCTTCCTAATTCCTACCCTGTGTCTAAGGAATAGCTGGAGGAAATGTTTTGGCGACACAGATCAGTGTAAATAATCTACTAACCTCTTTCAGCTTTGAAATTCAATAAGGTAAATATGAAATGGCAATAAACTTTTCCCTCAGTTTGTTTACTTTTCCTACAATGCCATTTTAATGCATCCAGGCACAGGGTTCCCATCGCCTCTGTGTGGAGCTTGGTTTTACATATAAGGGAGACTGATCTCACATCTAAGAAAGCTTATTTGATACAAGTCTAATTTACAATATTATCTGACATTTTCTGTTTTGCTCAGTACTATCTTACTGCTTAAGAAAGAGCTATAGCAGATCTTAAGCAGAGCTATAGAGCTTGCATTGTTCAAACACTAACAGGCAGAAACCAAAATCTGCCTTAGCAATTGTTTGGCCAAAATACACCATTTAAAGCTTTTAATCCTTTCTGGTTAACTGGACTGCCCATCCAGTTTTGTTGTACAAGTCCCAACAACCTTTGCATACCTTTACTGAGCACTGAGACACTACTGCAGCAGCAGCAAACAGTCTCAGAACATGGTGAACTTCCATTTCTGGAGTCACCTTCTTTGGAGGAGGGGGTTGAGAAAGGGGCTCTGCTCTTGTTATTACCCAGACCACATTGACCAGAATGATAGAAATTATTATTTCATCTATGTGGCACTCTTAAAGAACCAAATGTTTCTCCTCTATGGCAGTTTTATTCTCCTTGCATAGAGCAAGCACTGTCAAAAATCACAAAATACATAGAAATCAGTCAGCCATTCTTTTTCTAATATACCAAGAAAGCTTGACTGTGTGTTATATTGGCCACTGAAGGAAAAAAAGAGGGCAATAGGAAGAAATGGCTGAAATAGTCACAAAACTTTTTAAAAAAATCCTGGAAGCAAGGACACATATGTATTCCTCAGTGCAGGACTGGGTGCTGATGACTGGACATACAATCAATTTACTCACTATATTTTTTTGCTAATATGTGCCTATGTATATTTGCATTTACTTAAACATATCCGTACACTGTGCATACATGCACAAGAAGGCATATGTATTTACATACTCACATATAGATCTGAACAGTGGATCTCTGCATTGGTACCTACTAAGGGCATACGTATGGGGGTTTATACGGATCTATAAACAGTACCTGTACACATGCTACTGTATGTACTATATGTACATACATGCATACACATGTACTCATCTCTCCATCTGTGATTCTTATGCAATGCACATGTTTTTCCAGGACAGTAAACTTAAGAGTACTTATGATTAGCAGAAGTATGCACACCATCTGCATGTGGATCCCCACGTGCATATGTTCTTATGCAGGTGTGCTGCCAACAAACTACTCATCATTCTGGTAACCGCTATCCTTCTCTTATCCTGAAGGTAGCTCAGAAAGCAAGAGCATATCTTTTTTATGAAACACTCTACACAAGGATGAAGTCACCATTTCCTAGAGAAAAGCCTGGTGGAGGTGAGATTACACCAGAACCCTTGTGACTGCAAATTCAGCCTTTACATATCCATGCGCTCCAGTATATCTAGAAGTGAGATTTCAGTTCAGAAGATGCAACTAACTTTGCTGTACGTGACACTGGACTGTGTGCTGAATGGGACTTAGCAGGAGCTAAGCATGTTCCTTCATGCATTTCTTTTTCTGTCACCTTGGCATGGTCAAACCTGAAAGGAGCACAGACAAGGGAGGAAGCAAAGAAAATGACAACAGGGGCTTCTAAGTGGAGTATTTCTAATGTAAGCTACCCTGGGTTGGGTATGTTCTTGCCTGCAGTCCTGTTCCAAGCCCAAATAACTCAATGTCTGTCAGCTCTGATCGTTCTACTACTTCAAAGAGGCAAACAAGGAAAAAAAGCCCACAACAACTGCATACAAAGCCCAGTGTGCAGAACAGAGAGAGGCAGATGCTGAAAAATACATTGCTAGAGAATGTATGTTCAGCCCACGATGCATCCCAGCATCACTCTGTCTTGCCATTCCCAGGCAGCAGTTGTTCTGTTTGGCTTGGGTCCTTCATACATAAGGCACTTAAAAGGAGAGGATTAGTGATCATGATTACGGCACACTGGAAGTGCTGCTGTTTTCTATACTGTACTATGCTCTTTTCCTCCTCTTTCTTCCCCTGGAGCACTAAACTTTGAAAGGGTTGCATTTTTCAGCTACCCCACACTTCTTCCTTTTGCTTTGGGAGCAATATAAATAGTAACCATATCAGGTAAATTATTTCCCTAACTCCTCAGTCACTCCGTCAATAGGGTCTGTATGGTTTTATAATACAATGCCTTTGCCCTTGAAAGCGCAAGTATGTCATACTGTTCTGGCACCCACAAGCCTGACACCTCTCACTGCAAACCCATCGTTTGCATGCAGGTCTATCAACAGGTATTACTAAGGGTAAGAATTATTTCCCAAGAGCTTCCAAAAGGAAAGATGGGTTGCAGACATCTGTCCAAGATCCTGTTAGTCCCTCACAAAGCCACAGAGAAGCCAAAAGTCCTGAACTGCTGTTTCTGCACTGTACTACCAACTAGTTTTGTCCTACCTAGGCTAACATGCCTCTTAAAGGCAGATCATCAGCTTCTTACCTGTGTAGAAGTATTCTTTGGTTCTTCTTTGCTTGTGTAGAAGTATTATACCCCAGAAAGTTAAACATTTAAATTAGCTTGAAGCAAGAGAATAAACCCCCTTGTGTTAATCGCATCCTGCAAAGTTTGCCTGCATGTTCCTGTAAGAGGTATAAGAGGCATAGTCACTGCCTTCTAAAAACAAGTTTCATTTTCTCAGGCTGAACATAAAATCTATGCCAGTAATGGAACATTACTATTACATTATTATTACTATTACTACAATTACTATTGATTATTAGACGTTAGAGACATTGGTGTGGTCGGGGAAGCGAGGAGGTAGCAAGTGGCAGTTGAAAGGATTTCTCTGACACGGACAAGCATAAGGATCATCCTGTACCACTTTCCAAAAACTCAGGACTGAAGGTTCATTCCAATGTCCTAGGATCCCTTGCATGAAAAAAAATTAAAAGCAGTAAGAGGAAATATGCAAACAGGCATATTTTGCTTTAAGCCTTGCTTCTGATTTTATGGAAGAAGTGTTATTAATAAAGCTTTCCAGGTGCCAGAGAGAGACAGACTGTGGCAGCACACTGGGGAAAGGGCCACTGCCCAAAGTTTCAGTCCTAACATGGCTGAACTACAACCACGGAGTGACTGCCAGATACTGGAAAGCAGTCTTGACACCTAAGGTGGATTCTGGAAAAGGACAAGAAGATATCTAAAATTCGGTTTACTTATCACTTTGACATGCATATAATAATACATACTCAGACACATTCTCATTTCAGTTCAGCCCAGTGCTAGATTATAGATTTAGGATCAAAGACTGTAAGTAACTCTCACACAATGGGAACCGTATCTAAGCCTTGCAAATAGTGACTATGAAAAGAGCGTGTGTGTCTTGGTGCATAACCAATTGAACATGAAATGCCTTTGTAAAGCAGTTGCTAAGAGGGCTAATGTGATTCTTCAGTGTCTAAGTAGGAAGTGTCAAGAAAGTAAAGAGAAAAGACGGTGACTACGTATATAGTATTAGTGAGACCATTTAATAATAACGTGGCCTGTTATCTTGCCTATGCTGTTAAAAAGTTGTTAAAAAACTTCAAAGAGCACAGAAAAGTACTACAGTGATTTCAAGTCTCAGTCTTATATTATGCTAGGTGAGCTATCCAATGAATTCCATTTATTTCACACAAAGGTGGGTTATAAGCTGATCCAAATCTACATGCTACAGGACTCTGCATGGGGAGAAGTTCTCTGACAGAGGAGGTCTGCTTTAATTTAGGAGACAAAAGCATAATCATATATGGTGGCTAGCCAAATCACCACTATTCAGTCTGGAAGTAATGTGCAATGTTTCGTAGTGATCTAATTAACCAATGAAGTCTTTAAATCACAACAGGATGCATCAGTAGTTGAAAAAAAAAGTTATATCTTGATACAGAAGTCCATCAAAACCCCAAGAAGGCAATGGTTTGTTTAAAAGGTTCAGCTCATAACATTTATGAAGTATACAACAAACATTTTTTTCTTTGTCAGGTATAAATACATGAAGAACGTACGTGCTTATATCACAAGAGGATGACAAATTATTTTGCAATCCACGAGAACAAAAGAGGATGTTGATCAGCTACCAGGAATAAATATGCTTTATTTTTAATTTCACAGACCTGGGTCACTTGCTCCAAAGTCTTAAAGAGCTGAATGAGGAGATTTCTGATCCACTGAGGTTTATTTTTAATCTTGGAATAACAGGAAGATAACAGAAGAATAAAAGAATGATAATGTTGTATGAATGTTTTAAAAAGCCAAACAGGACAAGATGTATAACTGTAGAAGGGTTTAGCCTGCAGGAAACGTCAGCCCTGGAGGAAACAGCACAACAGCTTCTATCCGAAGTGCTTAATAAAAACATTAAAGGATAGGAATACAATACTTAATGTCATTAGACCTTCCTGTGTAAAAGGAGTTTCTGTCAAATAAACCTAATATCATTTGAATGACAATGGTAAAGGCACAGATGAAACATTTTTAAGGCATTTGACTGAAAACCAGAAGACAGCTCTGCTTAAATTAACAGCATACAAGAACAAAACAGGACATAATATTAGATAGATAGATAGTCCTCAGCTGACAAATCTCAAAAAGTAGTTGTCAGTGGGGTATCATTACTGAAAAAAGGCATTTCTAATGCACCATGAAGATCCATATGTGATGCAAAAGCATTAAATATTTTATCATTTACCTAGAAGTAAATAGAAAAAGCACTGAAGCTAATACTTGAAGGTAACACCAAGTTTGGCAGAGCACTAAATAACTTCAAAGACAGAGCAGTCACACAGAGTGATTCACAGAGCATGGAAGTCCAGGCCCTTTCAATCTAAGCAAGTTTTAAAATAGTTGAATACTAAAACATATGAGCTTATGAACATGGAAGACAGGCCATGAACTATAGAACCAGGAAGGGGAAGCCATGGGGGAGCTGCACTCTGCAAAGCTGTGACTTTGAAAACAATTTAGGAAACATTGGAGGAGAAAGTGTGAGCTTCCAGTAAAGCACTATGGCCAAAAGGGCCAGTTCAGTCTCAGGATATATGACTAGAATAAGCAATACGTAGCATTGGTACAATATGCACTTAAACCCTAGGTATAATTCAACATGATTTGAGAACTAGAATAAATGTCTTACAGTAAAAGAAAAGGAACTCCATCTGTTTAGTTTTTCAAAAGACAGATAAAGAAGGGACTTGATTATAGCAAACAAGGGGAAAACACTGGATTTCTGAAGCATCTTTGTTCCAGCAGAAAACTGCATCACAAGAATCAGCTATTGGGAGCTAGTGTCAGACAAATTCCAAATGGATATAAGGCCCAACTTCTTTTTAAAGTAGGGGGTAATTAAACATCACAACTTGCCAAGTAAAGTAATAGATTACTTGTTTTAATACCTTCACACCAAGGCTGGTTAAAACACAACTCCCCCAAAGAGGCCCCAAATTATTAGATTTAATGTGAGGGAAGTAGGAGTAATTGAGGCTTGTTGTTTCTTGCTTATGAACACTCTGAAACGATGCATAAGTGGGGATAATGAGATGATTGACAGAAGGCTGAGCTAGCTGGGTATGGTGGTTCTTTTGGTCTCTGACATTTTGAAACCCTTACATGCCACAAATTGCTCAATTAGCAAAAGGTCAGATGACTGCAGATTCACTTTGAGTAGCGGGCATTTGTTTTCTACTGAGTTGAGCAACAGCTCAAGAGTTACAGTTCCTGGTTTCTACTCCTGATCCTGTCACTTGTCTGTTGGATAACTTCTGATAGTTTTTCTCACAATCTCTTAGTTGAGGAAGTCAGTAATTAACTAAATAGCACTAATACATCTCATTCTCCAAATAATAATTATTTGCATTTTAGTTGCTTTTTATTTATTTTTATTTTTGTTTATTTTATTAATTTTTATTATTTTAATTTTATTTTTATTGTTGTCTCCAGTACCCAAAATGCAAAGAAACCCAGGTGCCAGGAGAAGTCTTATTTGTCCTTTAGACATCTTTAGCAGCAGCAAACTGAACACAGAAAACGACAAGCACAGTCCCATGGCGAACAGCTCTTTGTAGAGTAGAAATGCTTCCTAGTTAATACACTGAAGGGAACAATGGCGCTCCTGGCAGGAGAAGATGGACAAGGTGACCTGATAGGTGTTTACTATTTCTAATATCTATGATTCTCTGGAGTTTGTCCCAGTGGGGTAGTCTCTTTTCATCTCTTTTTTACACAGCACCAGTCCACCCTTTTGAAGCAGTAAAAAAAACGCTCCTTGGTTTTTAAGTCTCCTGTAAAAGACTACCCCACGTAGATTCAGCGCTCCGAAAAAGGGCCCACTTGGGCAGTAATAAACCTTCTTAACAGTTACTTCCACAAGGAAAGAAATACACATAATCACAACATGAACATTAGTCCTGGATGGAAAGATTCCCAAGCCCAAGTTAAAGCCTGGGAGCTGTCTGCTGCTACCACAGCCCATACTGATCTGGAGAGATTTCCCTACTGGAAATGATCCCTCCAAGCCTTTACAGAATTCCCAATTCCATATATGGAAAGACCACTCAGTACTGAAAGGCAGATGCCTTTGCAACGCAGCTCAGAGGCAGTTTTACAGCTCTACTTGCCAATATCCTCATTTTGGATTGATTGTTTTGGGGGCCTTAATAATTACAAATGGTGAAAGAAGCCAACCTATCTTGCATTTCTCTGCAAACATCCAGGATTCATCTAGCCCTCCTTATTTCTTTTTTCACTTAAAGCAACTTCCTCAAATGTAGGCTGCCTGACACACACATGAACGCTTGTTTTCATTCAAATGGGCATCATTACACCTCCGATTAACACATGGCACTCCAGCCTTCTCTAAACCCTTCTCTCTCTGTTCCTCCAGCTCCCCCTACACACATATCTCACTTCCACATCTACACATTACTGCCTAATTTTGCACAAACCTGCATGTCAGACCTTATACCAAACTGACTCTCTGCTCCTCTGATAGCCCGCTGCTCAGCTGCCTTCCCCCTCAGCTGTGTGCAAGCCTTCAGGAACATTACCTTGCTAGGCAGTACTTGCAATGAAGGGGTTATGTGCATCATGGCCTCTGATGGATTGCAGCACATTGCAGTTAATATAAGGCAAAGCAAATGGAATATCTACTACAAAAATACTACAGGGAGCCTAGAAACAGTATAGCTGCACCAGGAAATACTTAAACATAAAATCCTCCATATTACATTGGATCAGCATCCTATATCTGAAAAACACCTCCTCAAATGCCCAGGCAAGTCTAACAGAGCAGCTGTGTAGCAATACTCCCCTAAAACCATTTCACAGACTCCACTTATTTGGGGCTGGGAGCGTCTGCATGCAGAAGCCAATGTCTTTGTATTTTATATACCATCAAGGATTTTTCTTCTGTGAGTTTTTCAGTCACAATAACATTCCACGGCAAGGATTTCCATGACTTTAATTGCTGTCATATTTCTTTTTGTTAATTCTGAAGCTTGCCCTGCCTTTCTCTTTTGATGCCACTTACTCCCTCTATTTGAAGAGAAACTCAATGACAGTTCCCTTTGATTCCTCTCCCACATCACACACGATTTTATGTCCCACTATCATATCCTTTCTCTGTCAATTCTGTTATGAAGATCGATAGTCTGTGTGGCCATTCCTTGTATAGAAGTCTCTCTCATGACCTTTGATGATCTTTGTTGCCCTTCTCCCTTTTCTGAGATTAAGAGGACAGAATGACAGTGTCCAGTGTGGTTTTATTTAATTACATAACTATATTTTCTGTACTATTCTCTATTCCCTTCCTAAAAATTTCTAACATTAGATGCGCTTATTTGACCAATATTGACCACCGAGCAAATATTTTCAAAGAATTATTTACTAAAACATCAGAATCAACTCAAAGCCCATCATTGCATATGGCAAATTTGGATTATTTTCCCTCCCTCCCAATATATATACCTCAATGTGTATTTACCTACATCTAATTTAATCTGCCACTTTTGTCCAGTCATTCAGCATTACTAGGTCATCCTCTGCAGTTCTGCAGACAGTCCTCACCTGAATACTGTCATATTCTCAGCAAAATGTATGCCTTCTCCATCCACATCCCCTTCCATTTATAATTCCACTAATGAATCTTCAGAGCCCACCACGGATCCCAGAGGTCTTCTCCACTGGGGCCTTCAAATGGGAAAACTGCCTGTTTAGTCCTACATTCTGTTTTTTACCTTCCAACCAGTTCTTCCTCTGTGCAGGGACTTCCCTTCTTTGCCCATTGCTTTTTATAATTCTTGAAGAACCTTTTGGTGAGACACCTCACTGAAAGACTTTTGAAAGGTAGGTACATTTACCAAAACTCTCTTGTCCACACACTTACTGAGGGCTCAATAAATCCCAAGCAGCTCCTGGTTGCCACAGTTAAAACACAACGCCAATACAATTCATAAATCCTTGGCACCACCACCAAAGTTCATCTGCTGCACTCCAAATAAGCAGAGTCTGTGAAATGGTTTTAGGGGAGTATTGCTACACAGCTGCTCTATTAGACTTGCCTGGGTATTTGAGGAGGTGGTTTTCAGACATAGGCCTTTGACACGGTCCCCCACAACGTCCTTCTCTCAAACTTGGAAAGATACGGATTTGATGGGTGGACTGTTTGGTGGATGAGGAATTGGTTAGATGGTCACATCCAGAGGGTAGTGGTCAAAGGCTCAATGTCCAGATGGAGATCAGTGATGAGTGGTGTCCCTCAGGGGTCCATATTGGGACCAGTACTGTTTAATATCTTCATCAGTGACACAGACAGTGGGATTGAGGGCACCCTCAGCAAGTTTGCAGATGACACCAAGCTCAGTGGTGCGGTTGACACACCTGAGGGACGGGATGCTACCCAGAGGGACCTGGACAAGCTTGAGAAGTGGGCCCATGTGAACTCATGAGGTTCAACAAGGCCAAGTGCAAGGTCCTGCGCCCGGGTCGGGGCAACCCCCAGTATCAATACAGGCTGGGGGATGAAGGGATTGAGAGCAGCCCTGCAGAGAAGGACTTGGGGGTACTGGTGGATGAAAAGCTGGACGTGAGCCGGTAATGCGTGTTCACAGCCCAGAAGGCCAACCATATCCTGGGCTGCATCAAAACAAGTGTGGCCAGCAGGTCGAGGGAGGTGATTCTGCCCCTCTGCTCTGCTCTGGTGAGACCCCACCTGGAGTACTGCGTCCAGCTCTGGAGCCCTCAGCACAGGAAAGACATGGACCTGTTGGAGCGGGTCCAGGGGAGGGCCACCAAAATGATCCGAGGAACGGAACACCTCTCCTATGAAGAAAGGCTGAGAGAGTTGGGGCTGTTCAGCCTGGAGAAGGCTCTGGAGAGAACTTATTTCATCCTTTCAGTACTTAAAGGGGACTTATAAGAGAGATGGGGACAAACTTTGTTGTGATAGGACAAGGGGTAATAGTTGTAAACTACAAGAGGGTAGATTCAGACCAGCTATGAGGAAGAAATTTTTTACAATGAGGGTGGTGAAACACTGGAACAGGTTGCCCAGAGAGGTGGTAGAGGCCTCATCCCTGGAAACATTCAAGGTCAAGTTGGACGGGGCTCTGAGCAACCTGATCTAGTTGAAGATGTCTCTGCTCACTGCAGCGGGGGTGGACTAGATGACCTTTAAAGGTCCGTTCCAACCCAAACTAGTCTATGTTTCTTACAAAAAGGTGTCCTCATACAAACCAAGTCTTCCCCATAAGCTCCAGTTGCAAAACCAAAGGGGACACCAATACTTATTTGCCCTCCTCTGCTGGATACACTGGCAAATCTAGCCTCCAGGAGAAATGAGGAAACAGAGCTGGAATCAAGTTTTTAAAAACCAGCTGTGGTTTCCACACAGACTCAAAACTCCTAAGAAAGGATAGAAGTAGTGATTTAGAAAATGCACTCAATGTCAAAGCTGTCATTTGAATTATTAATGTGTAACATATAGACTTTATGTGAAGCTCACAATGAGATGAAAGTTATTAACCTAATAAGTTACATGCATAATTAATTTCTCCTGTGATATATGATTTCTGAAGTTCTAACAAAATGTGTCACAGAGGTTGTAAACAGGAAAACTAGCCTGAAGCCAGAAGAGCTAAGCATATGCTAATTAAGAGAACATACTAGAAATACATATTAATAAAAAAATGGAGAAGAAGAGAGGAAGTGACAACGCTGCATTTCTATGTGATGTCCTAGTGTGCAGTCATGAATAATAGGAAGCAAGCTCAGACAAGGAGAGAGAAGCAGGCACATCAAGCTCGGGTAAAGGAGAATGAAGGCATTCAGTGTTCTTGTTATCTCAGATGAAGGCAACTTCAGGACAAATCAGCCCTGGAATATACACCAGGGAAATGGAGGAAAGTGCTCAGCTGACAGCTCGCCTGGTTAGCTGAACACTGAAGCTGCAAGAGGAAGAACCCATTCTTAAATATGAGAACAGCATATACTTTTCTTGAGCTTTGCTTTGTAACCAATTTTAATACTGCAATTAATTGTTTAACCATTACCTGGATAGAATAAATGAACTGGACATTCCCAGTAACAGCTTCTACTCGAGAGAGATGACAAACACAGCAGTCTTGTCCTTCAGGAGTGACAAGTCACAGGGTTCACAGTTTGTCAAACTCTTGAGAAAGCTTTCCCCTGTGCTACAGGTGGTTTTCTTTACAGTTCTTTACACCTTCAAGATAGGTGATGTGACAGCCCCTCCTTTGGGTAGGAACCTCCTTCGGGAGGCTACAACCAACATCCCATTTAGTCAGTGGCCATAAAGGGTTATAGGGCAGCTGCAGAAACCCAACTGTGGTCACATCATCAGTATCAGGAGGACAGATTTCACCCTAGCACCTCACTGGTCTTCTCAAGAAAAACTGCAGTTTTGCAGACAGCCATAAAACAAGTAATAGAGCGTGAACGGATCTTCTTAATTAATCATCTGATTTGTTGGGAAGACGTCCTAGCATTGCCAAAGTTGAAGTGTAGACTGAAACCCATATCAGAGGTCTGAGAGAGAACTGGCACCTACATAAACCAAAATAGCCACCTCTTCTCCTGCCCACTCAGATAACAGCCATATTGAGCTCATATTAGCTAAAAGCCTCCAAGTACCAAGCCTTTCAGGATCTACTGCACTTTTAAGTCAGCTGTTAGCAATGCGAGTGAAACCCTCTGCTTCCCCATTTTGCTGCCCATGGGAGAATCTTATCAGAGGTAAAAAAGCAAAAGACTGGGAAAAAGTTTGTCAGCAGAGCCTGGTCCAGATTGTTCCAGTGGTTTGTCCTAATCAGCTGCAAACATGAAAACAACTGTGCTGCCCTCCTAGCATTTCACAGCAATGTTTTAGTCACCTCAAATGTTCTGAATTCCACTGCTGGATCTTTTCTCTGACCAAAGTTCAGAAAGCATCAGCATACTTATCTTCACATCTGTTCAGGGCTTGAAACCTACTGGAGCACTTCACAACCAAAACCAATCTGAAAAATGAACACTGGAAGGCAGCTGAGAAGCAGGATCAGAATGGGATGGACCTGATCAGCCTTCTAAAAATCACTGGCTTCATTCCCTGTTGCTGCTACTGCCTGATGATGGCAACTGCATGCAAAAGCAGATTGTCTGCCTGCCTCCTGCCCCAGTCAAGGGAACATCTTGCCTCTGGCTGGCATCTCACTGCATTCAGCTGTAGTAAAAGAGGGAAATCTCAAGGACAACCAATCCAGCCAGGATGTTCTGCCAAGGTTGCTGTTCCTAGCTGAGGAAATGGTCCTCTCCATTTTTCTCAGCTAGAAAGAGGGAGAGAATATATCCCCCCCCTACATTATCCTAAAGCCCGCAGGTGCCAGCAATCCAAATAAACATAGAGCAATTAACAGAATTAACACAGCTTTAAATAGCTTGGCTCACCAGATGCAGACTCCTAGCAGGGTTCTATAAAATGTAAAGTTATTACAGATAAAACCATTAATCATCTGTTCAGAGACTTGTTCTAGATGCAAAACCCATTCCACTTAAAATGGCTAATAATCAGAAAGAAAGGCACAGATTTAAGAGGAATGATTATGCCATTCTCAAGCCATTTCTAAATGCCATTTTTCATCCCTGCCACCATTCCCAAATCTCTGTGTTCCGTCTGCTTGCTAACACTGATACAGTAAGAAAGCTTTGCTGGCACCACTCACAGTTACCTCTCCGTGTGCTAGAACTGAGACGCCACCTCTCAGTCACTTCCACTCTGGCCAGAGGAGCTTGGTGACTCGCACACTATGCATCACTGCTTTCCTGGATGCAGTTGTTACTGTTCAGTTGTGTGTCACCAGCCCCATGCAGCTTACAGGTGACTGATGTTCTCCCTGAAATTTTAAAGTGCTCAAGTGCTAAGATTTGGGCTTAGGAAGCAGGAGCATTTCAGTTTTCCCCCTTCTGGTGATGTGAAGTCACCAGTAGCCACAGTAAGCAATACAGCAATCCTCCTGATGTTCCCCTACGACCTGTTAAAATAAACACTACTCATCTCATTGTGCTACTACATCTATGTCTAGATAGCTACAAGAAACAGGGGGAGACAGACCCTAACTCATCTTTGAGCTCTGATACTACCATTTCTAACACCTCCACTTATGAAACTGTAGCTCAAAGAATATAAAACCTTGTGACAAGCAATTCAGAGCTTAAATTGCATCTTTGCATATACCTATATTATTCCCATTTAATTGCTTAGGAATCTAGATACAGCCACTGTTAATTCTGAACTAAATGAATTCTGCCTGTGCAGTTTGAAAGAAGGAGGGAGAGAAAACAATCCCAAAGCACAGATACTCAGTGCAACAGACAACATCAACAGGAGTAGACCAAAGCCAGAGAGCAGCAATGACAAAGAATTAGAACAGAAAGAAAATCAGAGACAATACAAAATCTGGTTGTATCATATAGAGCCCGCTGCCTTTTCCATGCAGTTCAAGTAACAAATGCTGTCCATTAGTTGCCTGCCTCCTCCTGTCCTACTCACACTTGACAGCTAGCTGGCTCACTGCTACAGAGGAGTGGTGGACCTGGGAGGAGTCGTCCAGCCCACTCGCTCAACATTCAAACCTCATCATCCTTTCTTGCCTCCCTTGTTGGCAGCTGCAGCAGCCTGGCTTTTTGTGGTGGGTAGCAGCAGTCTTTCCCCATCGCTCACAATACAAACGCACACACATGCACATTTCATAGCAATAGTTTAGCCTTCAGAGTCAGGCAAGAAGATTTATATAGTGACTGCTGCTCCCAAAGAGATGACACTTGTCAAGAGAGAAATAAGCTACTACAGCCAAAAAACCCCCCTCTAATTAAAGCTCTAAAAATCTAGACCCAGCCCTTGCACACCATGATTGAATGACCACAACCTACCTGAAAGAACAGTTAGAGTATAATATTCACTGCTGGGCACCTCCATATTTGAAGATTGCAATAAAATTAAAAGACTAACAGGAGAAAAAATAATTACCGAGAAGTCTGAGGACTCACCAACGGTCCCAAAGTCAAACTGAAATGGGGTTAAATTAGAAGAAGTTCTAGCCTCAAACCCAGTGGTGCCTGTTCCTGCTGGTAAAGGTAGCAGATATTTTCAAAAGAAGCATAACTGGTTTAATTAAAAGAACGTGTGTTGAGGGACACAGTTACATAGGGAGCAGAGTCCTTTTAATTCTTGAGCTTGGAGCAGGTACTGAAATCCAGAAAGCTGCCTACCAAGCTTTCAAACAATACATGACAAAAAAGTACGTACGTTCTCTCTTTACCTTCCTTGGCGATGAGCATCCCACTCACTCCTAAGCTGAAAGTGCCTGTTTTATACACATGTACATAAACAGCACAGTTTTGCAACTTCTCTCTCTCTCCTGTAATTTTATTAATATTAGCGTATGGCAGATCCTGACTCTCCAAAACTACTCGTCTATATTTCTAACTGACAGTATAAGGTTGATCCTTAGCAATCTCTTCAATGCAACATAAGGAGCAACAAATAAAAGTATATCTCCTATTTCTTCTCAGTATTCACCCAAAGCAAGAGTTTACTAAGCTCAGTGAACTGCAAAGCCAAGCAAAGGAAAAGAAGCTCATTTACTTTCATTGTAAGCTGAGAACATCAGGCTTTGGACAGCTAAAGTTAAGATCACAGCATCAGTTAGGATGGGACCAGATTTGGCTAACAGAATAAGAAAAAGACAGCCAGAAATCCTTGCCACAGTAACATCCGTGAGTATCACCACTGCTCTGCTGATGACTTTGGACTCAGCTATGTTTGTCCATCAACACTCTGTATCCTGTCTTAGTTTGCTCACTCTCGAATGGAGATTAATTACATCACATATGTGTACAAGGACTGTTGCTTTAATATTTCCATCTTAGGGCCTGGGTTACCAATTACCTTTATTATACGCCCAAAGCACAGGCTATATTGCTCCAATCCCCATTACATTTTCTGAATTTGCCTATATGAATATAGTTCTACACCTGTAAACACTCTCATTTTCTGAACAATAGCACATAGTACATCCCTTGCAGGTACAGAAGCTCAGCAGGAATTAGGTTCATTATGCAGGGACAAAAAGCCTGCTCCTGATGGTCCTGCTGCAAAGCAAGCACAGATGGCTGTAGCACCAGGACCGAGGGTCACGTGCGGATGGCTCAGTCGGGGTTCAGCGCAGGGCTCTGTTACTGGTGCGACACACCAGCCTGCTGGCTACACTGCCCAGTGGTGACACCAACCTCTGCTGCTGGTTTCCTCTCTAGGTCCCTGTTCCAGTGGCAGCTGGAGAGAGTTAGACTGGATTAGACCACACTTTGTTGCAGCGCCGTGGATTCTCTTTAGCTTATGAGCATGGTGGCAGTACATAGTTCAAACAGCCCTGCAAAAAGATGCCTCTTAAGCCTTCTGCATAGAAAATTTCAGTATCTACGTTTGCTCATCAATGCTTGCTTTAAAAATGTATGCTCAATCTACATATATACTTTATTAATCAGACTTTGGCCATTAATTACTTTTGTAAACTTTCTAAGAGTGCAATAACTTTAGGAGATCAATGCCACTGAACTGTTGATATGGGAATTATCCTTTAAATTAATCTCCCAACAAAATGCAAGCACTGGGGCTGACCTAGAATTCCTGCAAGCTGGTGTCTGCCTACTGATAAGAGTTCCAGAGAACAAGATACTATATTGTAATAAATGTGATCTTAACTAGAACCTGTATTTGTTTAATTTGTGGACAGAGCTATGAAAAAAACCCAAACAGTTTGTACTTCTAGGTTCATTATGGCTGTAGGATTCTAGAGCTTTGCTATATGAATTTCATTAAAGAAAAAATTATAGGAGCCTAGTGATTTTGATAAAATAACATCTCCTCTACCTCCTGTACCAAAGTCAGCTGAAACTTCAGGTCCTGTCTTTGGATCTCCCATGTCTTATTAATTGAAAAGTAATTCTAGCACTTCATTTTTATACTCACATTCCTTCACTAAAGACTAATTTCATGAGGCAATTTCAATTTGTTTTCCTGCTTAACAGGAATACTTTCCATGGATATATGGGCAGGTCATGAGTAAACTTTCTACAGGCTTGTCACGAGTACATTACTCTTCCGCTTTCTATGTGGTCAGAAACATTTGATGAAAAAGATTGATCAGTAATTGAGGTTAGCTTATGTTATTTTGCAACAAACCCTCATCCAATATCATTATGCCAGCAAAACTCTTGCTATGGATGCAAATAAGCCAAGCTGACAAAGTTCTTTTCTGTGTCATGCATGAGGCAAGGCAATAATGCTAGCAGAAACCTTTCTTCTGTAGAGTAGGCAAGGGCTAAGCTATGTAAGGAAAAGAGGCTTTGAATAACTCCCTAGCTAAAGCAAAGCTGCAGCACTGGCAGCACACTAATACACCTGACAAGACTACTGATTTTAGTTCCTGTGGGCCAGGCCATTAATCCTTACTAAAAATGTGAGAACATGAGGAGGTGAAACATTAACCTCTGGAATGTGCAGGGCGGCATGTACTTCATTAAAGAGTCTCCCCAAATCCAGTAGAAGTTTAAGTTTTAACTGGATCCGTAACTGGAAGATTATTTCCCATTCTGGTCAGACATGGAAAAAATCTCCTAAGATACACTGCACTTATGATGCAATTCCTAATATCTTGGCCTGAAATCCAACAGAAAGAGCACAAAGCAGAGAAACGCCCATCAGACCTTGCTCATTTTCAAAAATGAGCTGCAACACCAACTGTTTGTTCAGGACTGATCTTCATTTGAACAGTCCCCAGCCCCAAACTCAGCTACTTACATTGCTTGGGAGTATGGTCTGTTCTGGATTTTTCCTTCATCTCCTCACCTGAGCTGACTCTTAAGAGAAAGTAGGGGGGCATTTCACACCCATCAGCAACAGTTCAGCTGGGAAGCTTATATACACTTTTAACGTAACCTACATATGCCCTGTGCAATCTTCCAAAGTTTGTTTTTTACACTCACCTCCTTGTCAGCTTGACAGGAATGTATAAAGAAATCAAGGCTAAAACAAGAAGATATTGGTAAATATCACTGGTAAAGAAGAAAATTCCCCAGAGAAACAAGGTTGCAGTAATTCCAGGAACATCTAGTATTCTCCAGTAAGAACATCAGTCAATTGTAACTCTTACACTGTACTGAAAACATAGGCTCTCCCTGCCAGGAGGAAGAGCAACAAAAAGAGATTAAGCAATAGGTAGGATGTCCCTCTTTCATCTATTGCTCTACCAGTGGCAGACTGTATGATGTTGACCAAGTCACATCACATCTGTGCCTCAGTTGCAGCATTTGAAGGAAGAGGATAATGACATATACTCCCTTTGGTATTGAATTTAGCTGATGGTTTGAAAGAAGCCAAAATCTCTGAGGCTCCTTTGAAAAAGCCACCTACTGAACTCTTCAGACGAAGGGTCCTATGAGCTAATATTATTCATCATTATGAATTACAGTTTTAGTACATGTATTTACTAAGTATAGGGTCACAGTGCATCAAACTCTGTATCATCAGATTTTCTGTGTGAGATCCTTGTCATTCACAAGAATCACAATTTAGAAAAATAACATTAGACACTACACAAATACACTCCAAAATCAAAGATATTAATTTGTCCTGCCAAACTGACTGGGACATTCTGATCTGAGTTTCTCCTGGGAGCTCTCAGTCTGGGATATTCTACTTTGCTGGTATTTAGGAAGTGGGGAAAGTTAAGGGAATTACCTCAAAAGAGTGTTAAAAAGGAACAAGCTCAGAGACTACAGGGACTGCTAGGTCGTTTGTTCCTCTGTGCCTAAACTCCTTCAGGTGAATTCATTGTAAAATGCTGACATTGCGTTAATGTACCACAGGATGCTTTCCTCTTTGCAAGCTCACCTCTGACTTTTCATCTCCCATGACTTACAGACACTGCATAGAAATCTGTATCTTCTCTTCTTTGCTCCCTGGCTCACAGTGTGGGCGTAGACTTTCCATGTTGGAAGGACTACCTTGCCTTTGGTTCACAGAATAAACATTCCTCTTTTCTCCCATCCTTGCTAAATGAGTCCCTAAAAAAGCCACTAGCACAATCAACTGAATCAAGTGCCTTCTCCAGAGAGGCTGACATTCATCACTCTGCTAAATGTTAGTGTTGGGACCACAAACCACAGAAGACTGACTTATGCCTAGTTTGACATTAAGTGGTATTATAGATTTTCCCCTACACTCGTGTAGGGTAAATTTCAGTCCAGCAGTACTGAGTACTAGTTCATGAGAAAAGAGGCTGGTGTGATCCATTCTTTTATGGTTATAGGATGGTGTGCACATGTAAATATATAGGCAAGCAAAACAAGGGAGGCAGAATGCCACTCCTTCCTGGCAGCACAGCAGAGGTCTGGCAGGGTGACAGAAGTTCCTCTAGTAAGATGAAAACATTTGTTTAAAAACAATCCTCCTCAAAATGTTGCTTTTTCAAATTGTTGTCAAAAAGCCCAGAGATAGATGGGCAAGGTGCTTCAGCTTTCAGATGTTCAGTTCAGAGAACCTCTTGCTCACCTTGGCTTCATGTCATGCCCCACACTCATACCAGAAAGCACAAGGTATTCTTCACTGTGTACCAAAAGTCTTGCAGAATTCATGCCAAGCATCCAACATGGGTTGGCAGCCATCAGGCAGCCTGGGAAATGTTCTATTGCCCGAATAAACAACCATATACCTCTTCTGACTCTGAGCTGATATAGAAGTACCAAATGCAAACCAGCCCAGGAACTAAGCTTATAAGCATTACTTGATGAGAAAACACAATCATCTTCCCCTCCCTGTCTATTGGTCTATTCAGAATTCTCTCAGCATCTTACCTTGTATCACATTGCTCTCAGTATCCAAGTGTCTCCATTCCTACCTCCAAATTAAATCTTTCCAGAAATATGTTTTTTCTTATTCCCTTCATGAATTTCAGCAGGAGCTGCTCAAAATGTTGGCTGTCTCCACTGTTGTGTCTCCCAAGCCACTGTGTTGTTATGCTTCTACAACAAGGGCACTCAAAAACATGACAAAGGCCTTGTGCTGAATGCTCTGCAGATGCACAGAGAAAATGCACAGACATTCTTGACTCTCAATACACACAGCCTAGAGCTGCAGCAGTAGGCTGATCCATCACTGCAGCAGTAATGCAATTGGAAATTTAAGAATGAGGAGCAACCAAAAACTTTACATGGCCTCTGGCCATGCTTTGTCTGCTTCTACGCAGTACCACTAGCCCCTCCCTTTCTTTTTCAAATATTAAATTCACTAAGTAACACAGACAGGAAACAGACTGGTGCAAAGACAATGGAGCAGCTGGAGCAGCAGTGTCGGACCAACATGCGTGGGCAATGAATGCCATTCATGTGGTAACTTCTTCCTCCACAGAGCATCAATGAAATTCCTCACACTGTTGCTTCCTGTTCCTTACCATCTCCTCTTATGTGTTCTTGGGGCTCTGCTAAATCACTGCTCTAGAAGGGGATCTTGGGAACCCAAATGCTTTTGGCCTATCTGGTCTCCCTGTTAGAGAGAGGCTCTTACAACTGCAACTTCCTCCGTCTGCCCTGTTCACGCTCAAGCTGTTTTTCTCTGCCTCTGTACTTTAGGCCTTCTATCTGTACCTTCAGCCTCCTCCCCAGTGTGACACTCCAACCAGAAAAACTCATCCCCAAACAGAAATCACATTATCATTACACATGCAAATAGGCCTGAAAAAGACCTGGCTTACAGATAGCATCTGAGATGTACATACAGCAACTGGGCATACTCATGAACCATTTGGAAATCTGGCTCCTAGCAGTTAAATTGCAGACAGAAATGATCTAAGCTTTCACAGCTTTCTCCCATCATAGCCAGATGGTGCCTGACCCCTGCAATAATTTCTGCCATATTCCGCCCATATGCAAACTTCACTGCTTCCATCAAGCTGTTAGTACCAATCAACATTTTTCAGAATTGAGATTTTAATAAAGCATTGATAGAAAAATGCGAAGATTTCATAAATTCTCTCATGCACATCTATTCTCTAGGGACCACCTTAGGCTCTTCTAAAGTACCTCCATCTGTACCATCTAAGTACTGCTCCAAGTAAATCGAATCTGAATGGCTGACTCCCTAATAGAGCCTAGGAAATATTCCAATTCTCTCCCTTCCCTAGCGATTGGAGATTGAAATCCAGTATTCCCTCTTTGCCTACACCGCTAAATTTCCCACCTGGCCACTCTCCATCTCCATCCCTGATTACTGCAACCTCATCCCTGAGACTCTCCAGTACACGCAAAACATAGCTGTTTGTCATTACCATTCTTGTCTTACCTTCTTCTGGCCGTACAGGTGTCTCTAAAAACTATTAACGGATCCTATTCCCTTCCCACCTTCAGGCAGTGTTTCTCCCTGTTTATCCATTCACTGACTCTTAAAGCACTGTCACTCCTTCCCTGACACCCATTAAAAAACATTTCTGCTCACTTGCCTCAGATGTGCTTCTGTACCTCCTCCTATCCCATCTCTATATCTGGTTTCCCCCATGAGAGGAAATACACCAGCTTCCCCCCAGATTTCCTCTGGAACAATTTATCTTAAGACTGAAGGTCCAGAAAGCCTTAGATTTTATGCAGTGTCCATGTTTGATGTCTGTGTACTGCCCTATTTGCATATTCTGCCTTTTAAAATTTTCATGGAAAAAGTTACTTCTATTTTCCAGTCTTGCTCCCTCATTACAGTGTCAGTTATACAGCAACACTGCCAGGATGGCTACGGAGAAATGTAAAACGAACAGTACTACCAGACATTGGGACATCTTTAATTCTGCTGAAAATTGAGAGAAAAAAACCAACCTGAACTACACATCCAGCACTTGGATTTATGATTTAGGTGTATTACTACTAGCAACTTAGTGGAATCTCTTCAATCAGAACCTGTAGCCACAAGGAAAAGAAGAGGCAGGAGGATCTATTCTGTGGTCAAAGGAGGAAACAGCAGCTTAAACAATTCAAAGAAAACATGGTTAGCTTCACCACAGCTTATTTAGGTTCTGCAGCAGAGGAGCCCTGAGACCCTTAGTTCCTTGCCAGCAACACCCTCCAGTTCCTCCTAGTTAAGGCTTAGACTCTGACCACATGAAATATCTGTGCTGCCAGAGCTGCCCCCCCTCCTACAACCAACCCCAGCTGAGTGGAGAAGTCCTTCCCAGCTGCAAAGGGGCAGAGAGGGTCATTAGGCACTCTGCCCCATTGCACTTCAGCACCTGCATGTAATCTCAGAGGAAGTGGGAAGGCAATGCTCCACTCAAGGAGCCCTCTTAGCTCCCATGTGAGCAGTTTGGTTGCTGTACTGTGAGGCTGACGCAGTCCAGATGAAATAAGAGAGATTACAGGGGGAAGGCTCAAAGTTTCACCCCAAAGCCTGCATCAATCCCTTTGCCTTCCCAGGAAAGTGAGACATCCCTAGAGGAAGTCTTCAGCGAATGCAGAGGAGTAGGAATAGACCATTCTGCTTTAACACGTTCAAGAAATCAGTACAGGGTCTGGCAGGATGTTCTTCACCATTACAAACAGCAGTGGATTCCACTTGAGATGTGCTATGTCTCTGGGAACAGGCGATTACATAGCAAGGACTTTGGTAGGAAAAAAAAGCATTGCTCTACCAGAAAACATAAACTGAAAGGAACAATATTTGCTATTAGGGTCTATCCTACCCCTCTGTCTAACTTTCTTAGCTTAGAATATTTTTCTTAAAAGCTGAAGCTCCTCCAGTACTGGCTGATGAGAGACTAAGCATCCTTCTTGGTCACAGAGAAAAAATTTTAAAACATAACCTATAGGGATTGATTTATGAAATACGCTGCCATGCTATGCAGAGCCAAGTAAAGTTCCCTGTAGCCAGTTCTGGAACCAGAAACATTATAGGTACACAAGCACTGCACTAACCCAGTTCTGCCTCTTCAGGGATCAAAGCTGGCTGCCCCAGGGGGTCAGGATGATCCCCACAGGCATTCCAGCTTTCTCAAGCCAGCTCAGGTTTCTTTTATACCATGCTGCACTGCATTGCACAGATACACCCTGGCATTTCAGAAGTAAACATAAAGACGACACTCAAAAGAACCGTCCCCTAATTCCAGGTGGATCTCAGGTTGATCCTGCTACCTTTGCCATCAGTGTTTTCATCCCTAGCAAAGGAAAGAAGAGGAAACCAACCCTGGGAGGAATTTCACAAGGCAAACTATTTTCTGCTGAACTCATCCAAAGCTCCGCTTAATGAAAGCGCTGTCTCTTTTGATGTCTGAGAATAACTCACTACATATGCAATGAGAATGCTTCTCAGCCTATACAGGCTATCTATTCTGGTCAGCTGCTGCTCTGTGCAGGTATCAGTGTTATGGCAGCACTTCTGGATTTTGTCAGGATTGTGACAGTCATCTAGGGCTGCTCTTTCTCCATTAATCGCAGTTCCTCGTCACCTCCACTTGCCAAAACCAGAACTAAGGAAAAAAAGCACAACCGTCAGCCTCCTTACACTTCCTAGTGATATCTGTGGTAACTCATCCTTGCAGCCTAAGGGGTCTGGAGGAATGACAGAATGGACATGCAAAGTGCTAATTAGTAACACGGCTTTCCTTTTGAAATATTACATTTCTCCATTCATCCTATTTCCCGATGCCTCCCCTGACAACCCTGCACTACACTTATGTTCAGTGAATAGTGGACTGGATTCATCCTCAGAGGCCAGGCAAGGTACATTTTGGGCATATTTTCACAGCAGCTGAAAGTATTACTGGGCCACTACTAAGAGCAGGTTGCTATTAAGCAGACTATAGCTCAAACCCAGCCAGCACCAGCCTGTCTTTAAGTCGAGACAGCTGCTTATACACATCTCCTGTCACTGCCTAGTCAAGTGAAGATTACAAAGCACATTCTGATTATCTGTTTTCTTCCTCTTCCTCTCATTCTTAAGTGGTTGCTTGGGTTTTTCTTCTCACAGAGCATTATGAGCCTGGGACAGCTATAAGCAGCTCTTAACACACTGTGCAAGCTAATAGAATACAAATGATTATATAAATAATAAAGCTGCTGAAGATTTTCTTGTCACCGCTTTCTCTGCTCCATTGGCTTGACTTAAAGCACACATAAAAATGGCCTCTGCTAAGTGTTATGTTCATAGCATCCATAAATAAAATTAAGATCCTGATTTAAAGAGACACTGAGAAGCTGTATCTCCTCTTGATTTCAATCAAACTGAGATGCTCAGTGCCTATGAAAATCAGGCCCAAGGCTCTATAGATGAAAACAGAAGGATTTGATCTCTGTATGACAGTTTGTATTCAGCAGGGCAGTTTCATTTCTATGTAAGATGCTCACATGCTCTTTTCCAGCATATGTGCATCCCCTTAACTAAATCCAGAGGTCAGGCAGGAGAGCAGCTCCAGACTGACAGCCATCGCTTGCATCAAAGGGCTGGCACATAACATACAACCCCTGACACCACAAGTCTGAGCATCAGTAGGATGGTAACCTGTCAGGCAGCTGTAGCCACAGAACATCTAGCTCAGCATCACTGTTTCCATGACTCCTGTATGAAAACTCAGCTCCGCCTTCCCTCTGATATTAAATGTTCATACAAAGAGGATATTGTGACAACCCTCCAGGCTGCAAATAAAATTAGACCCACCCAGCCACACCCTGTGAAAAACAGTATTAGTACAGAATCATGACATTAGGGAGAAAACTCTTGCAAGAAACTCTTATTCCAGGCTAGCTAGAAAGCTGACTGACAGAAGACTTAAGCTTGTTTTTCAGTAAGCTTTCTAGAACACATTTTGGAGGTCTCTATATCTGCATCACCATTAATCACAGTGATCATCACAAATTCTATTAGAAGAGATGGGAAAGAAGACAAAAGCTGACAGCTGGGCATAACACCCAAACAACAACTGCACCAAGTTTTGGATTTGGGCTAAGGCTTCATCTTTTTTAAAAAAAAACAACTTTTTTTTCCCCCCCCAAGGAACACTATTCTGGTTCCTGCTGCTAGCCAGGCAGTCCAATATCTATTACCCATGTATGGATTTTCTCATACATGTTGTGGATTAACTACGTGACAAGGGCAGCCAGCCAGCACGAGACAACATGGTTTTGGAAGCCAGCTACCTATTCCTGACCAATGCAGCAACTCTGCTGCATGGACTTACCAACACAGTATACTTCATGTCCACACACCACATTAGTGCCACATCTCCATTATATCCTCATGCTGCATTCTCCTCACATAATTCAAACATATATTTTATGCTACCTTCAACTTTCATTTTTCCAGTTTATTCTAACTCTGTATCTTCCTGGAAAATTGACAACTAACTATATTCCCAGGTGAAACCCAGGACCTTAAAAAAAAAATCCTAAATAAGATTCTTATTATGATTTTTTCACCCAAAAATGCTGCTTAGTAATCAAAGGCCATTTATCTTTTTTTAATGGTTATTGCCTCAGTGCCTAGAAGATTGTAATGCTTTCTTCTGAATGGTTAACAGCTTACAGAAGACACCTCTCCCATTACCATGGGTATTTTTTCTGTAATCCAAGCACTAGAAGTCTGAGTCTGACCACAAGCTCATGAGTTTTGCAGCTGATGCCTTCTGTCCAGCTGAATGATGAGTTTATCTTTACAGAGCTCTTGCAGTATCGGTGTAAAAGTTAGCATCAGGGAAAGACATTGAGTGTGTAATGAAAGGCAGGAAGGAGCAACGACTTTGAGAAACCAAAAGCACAGAAACAAGAATTAATTTGAAATAGTTACCTCTTTGAGGCAGCCCATGAAGTTGTTGCTTACTGGAGAGCCAGGTAAATCAGCAGTACTGGGGCTCCCTCCCACATAAAAGAAGTCATCCGAGCCCAGCATGGTGTAGTCCTCCTGTGTGTAGCCTGTGGTAGTAAGGATGCCATCCACAGAGATTGTCACCTGTTTGAGGGACACAACGGACAAAGAAAACCCCAGCAATGACCTTACAATCCTGAACAGAACAAGTTACGTCCCCTATATTTTTATGTCAGTTTTATTAAGGATTTTGTTGAGATTTGGTATGTATTTTTTTAGTTCAGCCAAGCTCCATTTTCTGGTCTGCTTCACCCACAATGGAAATGCTCCAGCATCTGCTTCTCCCCTTTCTGGTGTATCAGCACTGTCAGGCTGACCCGGCAGTCTGCCCATCGAGATGCTTTCCATCTATTCAGGCCAGAAAATGGAACTGTCCTTGAAAGAGATTTCTCATATTAGCTGATTTTATGATTAATTAGTATTTCTTTTAATGATTACAGTTAGTTATGGTTGTTAGTAAAAAAAAAAAAAACACTAATGAAGACGAGGTTGGTATTTTTTATTTTTTTTATGTTTCTTTTGCTCACGGCACACTGACGATCATGCATTCGGGGGCGGGGGTGGGAATCTCACTTTCAATACATTATGGATGTGCATGCCATGTACCTAGAGAGACACACACCCACCACCCACCACCAAAAAAAAAAAAAAGTATTAGAAACTAACTTATAACCAAAATATAAATAGGAAATAAATCAAAATAAATCAACCACACACCAACAAGTGTGAGAGAAGCAGAGATGAGAAAGAAAGAAAACACAAAGCGTGCACACACTGCACTTTGACATGTCATGCCAATATATCTGGAGCCCAGAACGATGACAGGAAAAAAGAGAGAAAAGAGAGAGAGGGAGAAGGAGACAGAAAGAAAACTATTTCACACTTGCATGCAATCAAAAATAAAAATACCAAACAAACCCCATAATAATAAAAAAAACCTCAAAACCTAACAGAAACTTCCCCAAAACCTCTAATCCCAAACACATGGAGGGTGAAGGGGACGGAGGGAGAGGGAGGGAGAGGAGCAAGTGAATTTGATGTGTTTTGCTTTGATGTTGTTAGTGGCTTAAAGGGAAGATGGAGGAAAATAGATCGAGGCCAGGAGGAGACGGGCGAGTCACCAGACGTGGACATGCCATGCAGAGTGTGTACTGAAACAAACAACCGGCTGAGCTCCTGTCGGCCACGGCAGGTAGAGGTCAGAGAGAAAGTGAGAGAGAGAGAGCAAGAGGGAGGAGGAGGAGGACAGAAAGAGGAGGGGGGGAAACGGGGGAAAATCAGGAGAAAGAGGACAACTCCGGCCAGTTTGCCTGTAACAGCCGTTGCCACAACAAAAGGATGAGAGAAAAAGAGAGCCTTCACCACCACGGACTAGAGGCCCTGCAATGGTTCTGATCTAGAAACCCTCAGAGTAAAAAACAAAAACCAAAAGGGGAAAAAAAGGCAAAATGAAAACCAAAGCAAAAGAGAGAAAGCTAAACTCAAAAGCAAGGGACAAAAAACCCAACAATTTATCACTGGAATGGAAAAGAACTAGAGAGGGAGGTGAAGAAACCAATGAAAGAAACGTCCAAACCCCATTTCCAGAAGAGTTGTGTTAGTTGCTTTTGCTGCTCATTTTTTCATTAAAAAAGAAGAAAAGAAGGGAAAAAAAATAGGAGGGGAAAAAAAAGTGTTTTCAATGAAATTAAAATAAAATTAAAGGAAGAAGTAAGTATAAAGGAGGGGGGAAAAAGAGGGGGTAGGGAGAGGAAAAGGCAGGTAACACACGGCAAACCCAAAAAAAGAGACAATAAGAATGATATCTACCAGACAATGTAGTTTGTTTACCATAGCGTGTCCAATGCCTGAGTGCTTTGCGGAAAAGGGGGAAGAAAGGAAATTAAAAAATCGTGAACAGAACGATTGTTAATTAAAATAACTAAAAGCAAAGATGAGTCGTTAGGGTGTTAGTACATTAGTTGGTTAGTAAAAATGACACATTGCATGAATGGCCTAGTGTTAGTCTTTCAAAAAAAGGCATGGGGCACCTGAGACACACAAAGTGAGAAAGAGGACAATATGACCAGGACTCTATGGGGAACCATGCCATCTAGACTGTACAGAAGAAGGGTGTTGCCTAGTCTTCCCACCCTGGTATTAGTCATTAACTTCAACCCTCATGTACATTATCCAGGACTGAAGCAAAGTTAAAACAGTGCAATACTTACTCTTCAAATGCCCATCAAGGTGTTTGCCTCAAACAAGAACCTTACCCTCAGAGATGTACACGCACAGTACACAGTTCACCCCTTCAGCACAAACCCAACCATGACTCCCTTCTACCCACCACCACCCACCTATGCTCCTGCTCCTCTTCCAAGCCTCACTACCCTCAAGTGCTGCAGAGGATCACAAGCAGTGCAATATTTCCTTTGGCTGGAGGATACAGATGAAGATGAGTCCAAGACTCTGAGTCTTCCTTCCAAGTTTCCCAAACTGCAGGTTTCTTTACAGCAGGTGAGTTTGTGACTTTCAGGAGCAGCACACAAAAATGCCTGTGCTTGGCTGTTTGCCTGTAGCTCACTTCTGTCATCCGAGAGTATAGGAGTTGAACCTCTCCTACTGTAGGAAGAAATGTGTCGAGGAATTGTGTAGGAAGAATTGTGTTGCTTGTGTCAATTTTGAAAACAGAAGACTGACAAGATTTAGTGTCTCTCCTGTTATACTGCATCTATATTACGGAGGAGCTAGGAGAATTCACCAGTCAGTTCACTTAGTTGGGTTTAGCAGAACTTTGCAGATGCTTTGATAATCCCTCCCAAGGCACGCAGATGCCAACTCTTTGAACCTATACATTGTTTCTTGTTTGCTGTTTAGCAGCTGGGGAACTCAAGATCTTTATAGCAGATTTTGCGTGGTGACTTGCTTCAGTGTTAATAGGGAAGTGCAGCCCGTGGAGGCTCCAAGTCCTTGTTCCAGTGTGACTGAAGTTGGCAAGAACTACCCTAAATTACACAAGCAAGATCTATGCTGCCTCATGTAAAAACTATCTGCTTGCAAATTTCAGAGAGTTGTGCATTGACCAAGGAAATAAGTTTGTGAAAACTTCGTGGCATTGAACATAATGTCCCAAGTCCATTTTATTTGTCTATGGGAATGAAATAATAATATTCTGTACTTGGGTATAACAAGCACAAACTCCTGAATTCATCATCAAGGAAGTCTCACTCCCAGTGATATGTTGTGTTAGTAAATCAAGTTTTACAAACAGGAGAGTTGGAGCATGGGACAGCGGGGAAGAACATGCTAAAAATGAGATGGAGTGTCAGCAGCAGACCTGAAGACAGACAAGGGAAGTCTGACCTTCAGTCTCCTCTGCTCCCCCCTCCTCCTCCCAACAGACCACACTGCCCCAGACGTGCTCTGAAAGCCTTGGTAAAATACAGCCATGATCCTATTTCTAGTAAAGGTTTCTCACAAGGCAGAAACAGGGCTTAGTTTTAACTGAAATAATAAAATAAACAAACAAGGAGATTTGCTTTGACATTAACAATCACTACTCAAGGGAATCTGTGGGTTCACTTGGTTTGTCTCTAAGGAGATTAACTGCTGTGATAATCACTTGATCTAAAAAAAAAGCAGCACTTAGTACTTTCCTAGCTTAGCTACAAAACGTTTAACAATTCCAAAAAGTACTGGGCAAAAGTCCAGCTATGTAAAGTTCTGCTCTAATTCTAGGAACAACCAAAAAATTATGTAAATCCTCCTGCCCCTTCTCGCAACCCCAAAAAGAGCAGAGGAAAAGACTAGATGGCATCCTGAAGCTGCTGATAGCCCATTTACCTGAAATTGTTTTAGCTTTGGATCGTATTCTTGGAATTTCTAATTTTTTTTAAGTTCATTTTAAAGAGAAGTATCTTTATCTCCAGTGTAATGTTTTCAATCAATTACAAGGAGGCTACTGATTTCCTTACAAAGCTTCAATATTCAGGGGCAATGGGTTTTGTTGGGGTTTTTTGTTTGGTTTTGGGGTGGGTTTTTTTAGGAAGCATGAGCACAGCTGGAAACAAGACTTCCAAGTGACTTATATTATGCTGCAACTTTACAGGTGAATTTATGTCAGGAAAGATGCAGAGTAGATAATTTCTTACATACAAAATTATTTAGGATATACAAAATTATACCGGATGCGATAAAGGACAAAATGTATAATTTTATAAATGATAAATAATCTTTGTCCTTTATTACATCTTCTATATGAAGATATCAAAGGACTTCACAGGTTCATAGCCTGTCTGAAAAATTGTTAAGTATTTTACACACAGAGAAACTCTCTCTCATGTACACACAGACAAAACCAGGAGACATCAGCTGCTGGAAGCTGCTGTCAGAATGGAGAAAAATAAAACTCCTTCACCCTGTGCTTTATTTAGAATGGTGTCTTTATCTTTTTGTTGTTGTTGTTTAATGAAGCATTTATAAGGTCAAGACACAGAGTGACCATTCTTAGTCGTGTCTTGCAAAATGTCCATAGCAGGTATTAGTTATCAGTCATTCAAGTTTTCAATCTTTTCCAAACTCTTTATCCTGAAGACTGAAGGGTTTTAAGACTTCTCGATCCCTAGGAATATCAAGTAAAGGTAAGAATGCACAGGACCAGACAGGAAGGCTGCAGCATTCAAGGTTTCTCCTTATTGAAAACTGGTTAAACTTACCAATAATTTTGGATGACAACTTTCAGGACTAGCAGGATTTCTCCTCCTCAGGGCCTCATCAATTCCAATTTCTGGGCAGTTTTAGGTTCTGGGTCAATGTCTTAATTTTGAGACTGAACTTGATCAGAAGTTAAAATGGAAGTATCCGGGGAAAAGATGACTCAAAATTCCAGCTTTATTGATATTTATTGGTTGAACTATATTCTGTCATGCCTATCTATAGAATTGGACCTCAAATCACCTCTGCTACTTATTTTTAATTTGATTTTAAGGCTGGCCTTTCTTTGAAAAGAGCACAGCCATCTTATTAAAACATCCTCTCTCTTGCCCGGTCAGGTTGGACCCTTTAAGAATTCAGGATCACGTGAAAACATCCATAGTGAATAGATCAGGAGGATTAAAAATTTGCGGTGCTGCTTAACTGGCAAGGGTCTCGCCTGCTTTCTAATAATCGCCAAAGCACTGTCCTGGTCTAATCAAAGACGAAGAGGCATAGACATATTTCCATTTAGCTGCGGACCCGGAAAATAAATTAAAAAATCACTAGCTGAAAGATTAAGAAAAGAATGAGAGCTTGCCATCCACAGTTTTGTCTGTGACGCTTCCTCATTTTCTGCTTCTTCAAGATCCAAACCAATTCTGGCATGAAGCAAGGATGCATTTTGCTTCAGGCACATTTCCCCATTGAAAACCGATTTCCAACAAAAATAAAAAGTATGATTAACTAAACTGACCAGTAAGCTATACTGAGATATTCGGAGACCAGCCATTCTGAGATCATCTAAAAATAAAAAATACATGAAATAAAGCCATATATTCTGTCCCTTCCAGACTGACAAACCTCAACCAGTTGGTGCATCTCCCTCTACTGGACTGATAGGAACATTTGAACGAAATAGGATCATTAAGGCCCATCCACTGCACAAGAAATTAAATTTGCATCTGCATATAAACTATTGAAAACAGACTCATGTTGCCATAAGTAAGAACCCTGCAGTCTCATGAAAGTTTGATGACAGATTTGTCATCAAAGTCCGAGACATCCTGAGCATGTAGAAATACAGGGATTCACATGGGAAAGACAAATAAACATCTTCAGCCCCAAACCCAAATATTTAAAAGAAAGATGTGAAATCCCCATAGCAGATAAATTATCTACCGACATCTAGTAGTAGAGATTTTTTCTGATCGCTGGCAGTGATTATCCTATACTCACAGATACATTTTATCTTAGGTACTGTAAAATGTTACCACAAAAGCTGTTTTCTCAGCAAATGATGTTGTATAAACTTAAATAAAACTATTAAGGGCCGTGTTAATATTCACATTAACAAGCAAATAAAGAGATCATATTGTTTTCACAAATTGATTTTAAAATCTTAGTTTACAAGCTATTTCTGCTGCCTCTACCAATCAGCAAGACACCAAATAGCTCCTATTCACAGTGTAAACCTCATTTATCATGCAGTGGATGGGACTTAGTGACTTGATATATTCACCAGCTTTCAGAGCAAGGCTATTTAATTTTATCTTATCTCTTTATGTCTGAAATTGTACTTCATGAGGAAGGCTTCAGGATTTTAAGACTAGCCTACTACCAAATACGTCACCTGATAGAGTTGTCTGCTTAGAAAAGCAGCATGCAGATATGCAAAATTACAGTGGTAAAATCAGAAAAACTTTTCCAAAGTGGAATTGTAGGGTGCTGGATTGATCTGGGTTTGCTTGGCTTTTTTGATCCTTCCACTTTTCCAGTCCTCACAGCCAACAGAAGTCTCATAGGCAGAGACACAAGAAATAAAGTAGAATCTCATTATAGAAAGAAAGGGGAAAAATCAAAAAGAAGAAAAGAAGAACAGAGAATCAAGAAGACTCAGAAAGACTCCAGCCAATTAATTCCAAATCTATAAAGTTAAACTAATTATACACATACCCACCAGCCTGCATACCTGCACACTCACATGCACACACAAAAGAAAAGAAAAAGGAAAGGAAAAACAAAAGACTTCCAGAATTAGAATTATGACATCATGGCAATGGTTAAGCCAATTAACAAAACTGAAAGAAAAAGGAGAGAGGTGTAGAGCATTGGCTGTTGGAAAAAGACTCTGTTCCCACAGTAATTAAATGCAACAAGAATATTACTGATAAGATTGACTCATAATTAAGGAAATAATAAAATAAAAAAGGGAGAACAGAAAAAGAGAAAAGGAAAAGGGAGATGAAAGTAAAGTTATGTCACAAGTTTTTATTATTAAATCAAACTGGGAAAAAACCCAGAAAATTAATAAAGTGGAAATGAAGATATCACAACAGGGATAAATTTCCATCAACTAATGTTTTTTCACTGTCTTTTAAATACCAAGATCCAGAAAAGCTGGAGAAACTCTAGTGATTCCACTGAGCATCCCCATTTCTCCATTACTCTCTCCCATCTGAATAAAACAGAACAAAATTTTCCCCGGCATTTTCTCCCCTTCACCATTACCTGCCGCAGGTTGCGTGTCACCTTAACGTCGTGCCATGCGTTGTCATTGAACTTGCCATTGACGGGCTCCACGATGGCCTCGAAGGCCCCAGACCCCAGGTTAATGACCAACGAGACCGCACCATCTTTCAGGGCCAGGTTGACATAATCAGCTGACTTGCCAGTGTGCAGAATGAGCCCGTTGCGTTGCCATGTCTTGAAGGAGAGAGTGATCTCATCGCTGCTGCTCTGGATGGGGTTTTGCGATAGGTCATAGCAAAGGTATTCGGACCCACGGAAAGTGGCCGTGTTCTCATCTCGCGCTGGGAAAAAAGGGAACAAAAGAACTATTCAGCAGTCAGCCAAGAAGAGATTTAAGGTTGTCATGAACTTTCTAAGCAATCCCACAGCACTGTTAATGTTCTATACAACTATATATCATGGCGTCCTAATGACTGTACAGCTCCTCTTGTAATATGGCTATCCAGAGAATTAAAGGCAGGATCCTTGGTACTGAAGAATTTCAGCGCTGTGTTTTCAGTTTCACTGCAGCACTGTCACCATAGGGACCATTCAAAAGTATGCAGTAGAGTCTAGGAAAAGTACATTTAAAGACACTGCTATAAGACACTTCACATCCTTTTTGGGAGAACGATGAAAAACTCTACTATTCACAACATAACCATCATGTATGTGTTGTTCCAAAAGAAACCAACATTTCCCAAAGGTTAATGTTTAGATTCATCGCTAATGTCATCTGAACTTATCTTAACCCTTCTGCCAGGCAATCTAAGACAGGCACCAGAACATAATCCTGACAGAGCTGCCCCTTTCTTTCAACTGAATGAGAGACCAAGCAAACAAGAGAGCCACATGCAAGTATCCTATAATTTCCTTCTCTGAGAACATGAGGGAAGTCCACATAAAACATTTTGTCCACAGCCGTAAGTAATGACGTTGCTGGTAAACACACCTCAGAGCTCTGCCTGTTTGATCACCTTATCCAGAAAATCTGTACTAGACAAGTATATCTTTTTCACACAGCAAAAATAAACATGGGGGAATTATTCACAGCACTTGACATGAAATATTTCCTCATTAAGAAAAAAAATCTCTTATGTATAGTAAGGAAAACCACTGAACTAATTAGCAACTGGGGGCACCATAAAAATCCTTCATGTGAGCTGGAAGTCTGCCTCCCAGTACCTGGGCTTCCACAGTCATGCAGAGCCAGCTCTGCTGCCATATTGCTCTCGCGTGCCTCGAGCCAGCTCTGTACCCTGGTTTTGCCCAGTGGAAGAAATACAGGATGGTGATGGCAAAGCTTGCAGGAGGGCTGTCTGTAGCCCATTCCTACCAGTGCCATCTGGGGGAAAATGGTGCTTACAATGGAGTCTATACAGATCCCCCCACTCCGTATTGCAGCACTTTTCTGACTCTCAGCTGTGAAAGCAAGTCTGAGCATGAAAAACTAGATGGTACAAGCAGTCAAGCTATCATTGCTTACAATCCGCTGCATAAGGCAAGAGCTGGTGCTATTGCCATTGACATTAATAGCATTTTTCTGCTTCATTTTGTCTCATTTCATAATCCTAATACAGATTAGCCAGAATTTATTAGTACAAGACTGAAGGGAAAATACTTGTTGTCATAGCCATTCTTGAAAAATAACTACATAGTAAAATCTGTGCCCTCACAGCATGAAACAGTGGTGCCAAAACAGCACAGCGTTGCAACATGAACAGATATCATCTTCAAGTGATAGGTCTGCTTTAAGCAGAGACTTGTGCAGTCTTGATTGAGGGTATCACAGAGTGAACTCATTAAAAAATCTGGGCACTTTGAAGGCAGCAGTAATGTGTGTTTGTACTTATGTAAGCGAACCATGTGTCTATACACCCCTGCAAGCAAACAGCAAGACAAATTACTCCATGCAACAGTACAGGTTGGGAGCCAACTGGCTCAAAAGCAGCTTTACAGAAGATGACCTGAGGACCCCAGCGAACAAGTTGAGCACAAGTCAGCAGTGTCTGCCCTTTCAGCAAAGGCCAGCCACATCCTGGGCTGTATTAGCAAGAAGGCAGCCAGCAGGCCGAGGGAAGTGATTCTTCCCCTAATGGACACTTGTGAGATCCCATCAGGAGTACTCCATCCAGTATTGAGCTCCCCTGTATAAAAATGGCTTCAACATACTGGATTAAGTCCAGCAAAGAGCTATCACAACACTCAGGGTGGTGGAGTAGGTAATGTGTATGGAGAGGCTGAGAGAGCTGGGTTTGTTCTGCCTCAAGGAGAGACAACTCAAGGCAAATCTTACTGCTCTCTGCAACAACTTAATGGGAGAGCATAGAGAAGATGGGGCCAAATTCTTCAGAGGTCTGCAGAAGAAGGATGAGAGGCAACAGACACGGCTGGAATACAAGAAATTCTCATGCTATATAAAAAAATGTTTCATCTTGAGGATGGTCAAACACTAGGAAGGACCTAGAGAGACTGTGAAATCTCTGTCCTTAGAAATACTGAAAACTTCATTATCCACAGTCCTGAGCTGCCTACTCTAACTGGACCTGCTCTGAGCTAGTGGTTGGACTACATGGCCTCTGGAGGTGCCTTCCAAAATTACTTGGCTCTGTGATTCTATTCTGAATGCATTTAACCACCACCAAGGAGCGTATATGCTTGTGTCAGTGTTCAACCAGCCTAAGCACAGAGGGCTGATATTGATTGCCATTCTCGAAGTCAGAGCCCAGTGCTTAGCAACCCTCTCCACAATGATAATTCCCCCGCTTAGTCACTCCTGATCCATCGGAAGGGAACATGTTACAATCAAGTCGGACACATGCTCTATGTACCTGCAGGTAATTCCCATCAAATAGCCAGCATCTGAGGGCAGGAGTCAAACGCGATCATTATGACTGAGCTTTTTTCCCCATAGCTGTAGAATTGCGAAGCGCTGAATACACATTTGACGTCTTTGGGAAAGGGGGCACGGGGGGTTGATTGTTCACTCAGTATGAGACATATTAATAGGGCTCATTTACACTTTTTCAACCACTTAGATGAAATCTCACTGGTCTACTTAGTACAAAGGAGAAGGCAAAGAGTAGATTAGAAATCTAAATGGTAATTTAAGGCAACCACTGCAGACTCATCAAAACAGAGCAGAGAAAATTCAGAGATATTACTCTTACTTGTACCACTGATTTTAATATAAGGTGCTACCAACCCACCCCTCTGTGCAACTGTGTCATCTGCCCATTTCTTCCAGTCATCTGCTGCTGATCCTTGTCACAGATGGGATTCTAGACCTGATCCATCTTTATATCCTTCCCGTTCTTGGAGAATGTCACCTACTTCTATTTCATATGTTGTTACAGGGTTTTTTTCTTCCTCCTGTAGCTGTTCTGGATAGACATTCAAATTTGCAGATCACCACACACTAAAATCTCTCTGGGGTTCACTGGCCAATCCAAATTCATGCCTGTCCACCCCATGTCTCATAAGCACAACTCCCAAGGTCAACATACTCTCTAAAACTGTATTCTCCAAACCACTAATTCCAAAACAGTTTACCAGTGGCCATGTGGATGACTGGTTTACCAGTCTCATGAAAGGCTTTAGTGCACAGATTAGGCTCGAGTCGCCAAGGAGCTTGACTGTGTATTCCTCCAAGCTACAACACAGTAGCCTGTGTCAGGCCACATGAAAGGCTTTTTACCAAGCACAGCCTTTCCATGCTGTCCTGCCTGTTAGGATGCTCTGAAATACGTGATGGCTATAACCACAAACCACATGAAAATAACCAGAGAGCATGGAGGGGAAAAAGGGATACAGGTTCTTTCCACAATGTATGAAGAGAAAAAGCCCTGAGTAGGCAGCAGGTCTCACAGTATTTCCATATGCTTTCTGGCACAGTCTGGTGACATCTGGAAGACCAGTAGTGGTGAACCGCTTGTTATTTGTCAGCTCCGTGACCCTTGTGCTGTACATTTCTGAAAGCTCCACAAATTGCACTGTGATATTTATGGCTTCTATATTCTTTAAAGAGTGGTAGTGTACCAAGGAATCTCTGCATAGTAACACAGCTAACCTAGAATAGCTAAACTTAAGGCCCAACTCAAAGTCAACAGGAATCCTTGGTTTATGTTACATGGAGCAATAGACCAAACTCTGGTTTTGCTGGGATGTGAAACCCTGTATATAGGAAGTGATATTAACTTGAATTGATGATCTAGCTGTTCAAGTGTGACAATGTAACTGCATAAAATAATATTTACTTAAAACAGCATTTAGAATATGTTTGCAAACTCTTCTTGATTTATACATGATTTTTAATATTTAATTTTTTACTCACTTAATACTAGACAGATTTACAAAAATCAGAATCTAAAAGCAGGTTAGCACATGTAAGCAATTAAACCTTCCATTTCACTTGTTAATATTAATCTAAACCCATTATTTATTTTCTAACACATTCACATAACTAAATCCTCTGCAACAGCTGGAACTTGCAGAGATCCGAGACCTG